>NW_026988447.1:32437500-42437500 GCF_030222135.1 Aotus nancymaae
TCTCTGTTGGAAGGAGTACAATCACATCCAGTCCACAGTGGGGAACTCTAAGGTGCAAGAAAGCAGATACTCTGATTTCCTTTGAACCAAGGGGCTCTTCCTTTGCACACTGCACTCTGTCTTCCAATAGGAGCATCACACCACAAGGGCCAGACCACCGGTAATTTCACAGCTCCCCTGGGTCCAGCTGACCACATGTGGCTGCTGGAATACAAGTGGACACTAGCGAATAGCTCAGGGATTTGGTAATGTGGACACACAGGGCTGAGATTCCCTGGTCAAGACAACGTTCCACAATGTGTGTGCCCCAGCATGGTGCCTATTGTTGCAGTTCCGACGTGGGGATGGGTGGATGGTCCTGTGAGAGCTGGCTGTGTAGTACCTTGCCCTTCAGAAATTCCCAAATTACCATCCACACCAGTGTATGGGCTCACGAGGGTGAAAGGAGCCTTCCGACAGTTTGGAAACCAGCAGTCTGCCACAGGGGTGAGGGAGCCCAGAACACTGCTGTCTAGCCTTTCCACACGACACTAGGTGCCTCAGGATTCAATCTCTGTCACATCCTTGCTTTCTTCTTTTTTCTGTGTACTGGGTTCTTCCTGTGAGTTCTCTGATAGGCTTCAGCATTCTCCGCTTAACCTATTTGAGTTGTGATTATTCACCTGTAAATTTGGTTCTTTCTGAAGAGAACTGGCCTCTGATGTCTCCAGTCAGCCATCTTGAAAAAAAGGGGGTTGCATTTTTATATTTTATTTAGATTGCATTTTTAACCCAGCAACTATTTATACATTTAGAAAAAAGCAAATAATCTCGCCAAGAATACAGCTGCACCATTTCTAAATGCACTTCTTTGAGTAGCTTCTGAAATATTTATGGAAATTATTTTCTAAAGTAGTGTTTCCTAAAGAGTTTGGAAATTATCAAGGCCTTGAGAGATTTTGCATAGAATGTAAAAATGTTAGAAAATGTGTTTAGGAAATGTTGGATTAAACGGCACTTAATAGATTTCTAAACAACATGAATTTCAGTAATGTTATCAAGCTAATGTGTGTTGTAAATCTTCAGAGAAGGGTTCTTAAAATATTTTTGTTTCTCCTTGACATAATCAAAAGAGTCATACTCAAGATTTTGTGCAATAAACTATGATGCTTCTACACACACAAAAAAGCTGTCTTTAAGTTATTTCAGAATAGGTGCCTCATATATATGCTGAAATGCAAACTCAGAAGGTCTAGCACTACTTTTATAATGACTTGGATGAATGTTATCCATTGACTTGATTAAATTCCTATGCTTTTTTTCCTGCTTAGATTATTCTCCAAATGACAAAACAGCTTTGTAAGAAATAAGAAGAATGGAGAATAACTTCAAGTTTATTGTGTGCCTTCTGATTTCAGATGTTCACTTCAAGCTTGATGTACTTTTTGATTTATGAAAGTGATTAAATATTATCTCTGAATAAGGATTTTAAATATCATTTTTAAATTTACTCAAATTATAAATTATGCAAGAAAATTAACTTTCTTTAAATAATGATATTCCATTTATGTCAGACATTTCTACAAACTATCAATGAGAAATTAATTTCTAAAGGACCTTGCAATTAGAGTTTATTCTTATAAGAGAGTGTGAAAATATGTTTCCATGGTACTAACGTATTACTAGTAAAACTGCAATACTATGTAAGTAATATACATACATTAAGATTTGAAAATAATCTTGCTCAATATACATGCTACTAAAATTATTTACATATAGTAATTCAAACATAAGAATTGTCATAGATTTTATCATAAATACGTAATCTGTAGAGCTCAGAAAAAGAACACAATTGCTAACCTTATTATGAATTAATTTAATTCTAAACTACCATTCAACTGATTAGTTTATAAAGTAGCATAGGCCTCCTGCTATGTGGGTGTTTGCAAAAACACAGCAACCCCAAATATCTAGTAATGGGAATGATGCTCAGAGTAAATTGTTGATAATTTTGTTATGACACTAACTAGTTGGGACCTATTAATGTCTTAGAAACCTCTTTATATTGGCAAAATTGTATTCTATCTTTAAAAATACATAAGACAACAATTATCTATTCTATTATTTGTCTCTAGAATGGCTATGTGTGATAAGCTAGTTTCATCATACAGAGTGTATTTTACAATTCCAGAAACTACACTTGAAAAACTCCAAGAGGAAGTATTTAATAATTTTAGGTTTCCAGTCAAATAGATCCTTTGGAACTAATGCTTAGTTCTTTTATTTCATATTTGCCCTACTTCCTTCTCAAAACATGCCTCTTAATAGTACATTTGCTTACAAAATAAAACTTCATTAACATATGATATAAGGGACTGCATATCTTCTCTATGATACTTTTTTTTTTCCTGATTTCAACATTAAGAAGTTATGTTTTTACCTATTTTTCTGAGTGTACTTATTAATGTTCGAAAGTTTTTTTTTTTTTTTTTTTTTGAGACGGAGTTTCGCTCTTGTTACCCAGGCTGGAGTGCAATGGCACGATCTTGGCTCACTGCAACTTCCGCCTCCTGGGTTCAGGCAATTCTCCTGCCTCAGCCTCCTGAGTAGCTGGGATTACAGGCACGCGCCACCATACCCAGCTAATTTTTTGTATTTTTAGTAGAGACGGGGTTTCACCATGCTGATCAGGATGGTCTCGATCCCTTGACCTCGTGATCCACCCGCCTCGGCCTCCAAAAGTGCTTGGATTACAGGCGTGAGCCACCACGCCCAGCCGTGTGAAAGTTCTTTAAATTCTGTTTCTGATTATTTCACTTTAGAAGGAAAATAATGCAAATAGCAATCTAGGCATAGAATAATTTTTGTTATTTCAGTTTGGAAATGAGACACATACTAAATATATTAATATCGAGATATCAATATGTCTTGATAATGTGTTGTATAGGTAAACAATTTAATACTGGGTAGAATTTCCTGGTTATGTAAATGTTTTGCTATTTAAGAATTACTAAATTTATCTTTAAGTCTCATAAGAAATTTAACTAGTATTTTAATTTGCACAGATATATAGATACACACAGTTTGCTCCTCTGAGTGTGCTTCAGAGTAAAGAAGCCAAAGGGAAGTCTGTCTTCATCCCTGCCGATGTAATAGCATTGGTGACATGAATCAGTGGGGCAGTGCCTTACCATGACAGACAGGAGAGGCACTGCACTCCAAAAGAGCTAAGCTCTGGTTTGGGAGATGGAGTGGCTGTCGTATGCAAGATATAAATGTGATGAAAAGCAATCCAACTCAACCACTGCAAAGTCAGATTTGAAAATGAGGTTCCAGCAGTGGAGAAGTCATACTCCAAGACATGCCATCACTATAACATTGTTAATATATTGTTTTCCAAAGGTCTCAGTTCTAAGGAACATTACAATCAATTTTGATTACCTGTTGTCTTGAGGTCAAGTGAGCAAGAATAAATTGGACAGAAATGTGTTCAGAGTTTTATCATTTCCTTCTGTACCCAAGTGTGGGCTAATGTTTATTAAGAGTCTAACATTGAGAGCTCAATTTGATTGGCTTATAACATGGGTTGAAGAAGAGGGCAATAAACTGCTTCACCTAGTCCCATTCCTGTAATCAATGCATAAGCCTTCTACAGCAATTTATTTATTCAGTTAAAGAATCTGTCATCTCTTGCCAAGTAAGTTCACATATTTGTTTACCCATCAGTATTTCCTGAGTGTTTGATTGTTTGCCTGATATTTATGTTGGTATGTGCCTTTGTTTGAGTAAAAAATTCCATAAAATTTTTCTGGTTAGCTCTCTGCGTCTGGTATTTCAATAGAGTGTGTTATGTTCTATTGTCTTGGGAGCTGATATTTATAAGATCTGAGGCCTAGAAAGAAATGAGTTTTTGTAGAACCCTGAAATATGGGGTCCCCTTTAAGACCTGTTGAAGAACTTAAATTTATACATTCATTTGTTTTATTTTTAAAGAAACAGTAGCTGTAAATGTTTTTCCAAGCAATAAAGTATACTTTGTACATTTTTGTATAGCAGGTTTAAGTATGCAGAATGAAACATTATGAATAACATACATAAAAATATATAATATGTATATTTACATTAGTGAAGCAAAAGTATGTATTCACACAGTACTTCCAAAATTGCTAATTTTTATTTCAATGTTATTTGATATTATCATATAATAATTCAAAGCAGCTATTAGGTTGGTGCAAAACTCATTGTGGTGTTTACCATTAAAAGTAATTTTCCTTTACATTTATATTTACATTACTGTTCTCTTTTATACTTACATTACTGTCTTTCCTTAGACTTCAATATTTTAAACAGATATGTAACTTTTATTCAAATACAATTTGTTTGCTATAACTTTAACAAAAATATAAGTAGGCAAATTGACTTGTGGCTTGACTTCCAACTATCACTACTACTTCAGGTTTCCCTCTTGCTGGTTAGTATTGTTTAAGATAAATCATGACACTTAAAGGAGTCTAAAAAGTTTTTCTTATTGATAGTGGAATTAGTCATAATTACACATACAGAGAAAATTATATGGAAAGTTTATTTTATAATGATAGGCTGAGACTAATGGCTAAAACTACAGTTAATGACATTTACCCTAGGATTTTTAGTGTAACATAAAAGCAATCTAAGAAAATGTGTTGCTATTATAAAATGTGAACCCGCAATATGGAGAGATTCAATCTGGGTTAAATGGAAAAGAAATAGATTGAAAGAGAAAAACTGAGGTAGAGGAGAGTTATTGCATTCACTATTTGATTTAATCCCATATTGAGTTCCATATGTTCACTTGAGAGAATCACAGAGAACCAAGAATACAAAATATCTTTTTTTTTTTTTTTCCCACTAATTACTTAGGCATGGTTTTCAAAGCTAAAGTTCTTTTGCCCACCAATTTGAATCAGAATACTGGCATCTATTTCTTTGGAAATTTCCATCATCTTCTAATAACTGAATATTTAGAATATAACATTTTGTTCCAACCAGTGAAACTATTAGAAAAAAATTATGAAACGTTTCAATCTCAAAGAACTTACAATTTCAATATCATTATTTCATTAAATAATTTAGACTTATTTAAAATATTTAAAGCACGACAAATATTGCCATCTATTAGAAAACTGCAAAAGTGATTTAAGTCAGTATTTTAATGTTCAATGAGTATAAAATAATTGTTATACAGATGCTAATAGAAGTAGGAATAAATTCCCTTTTTCTTAATTATGCCAATTTCAATTAAATATTTTCTATTGTAAGAAGGTTCTTTGAAAATCAACAGGGCCAGCCCACATGTTGAAGACTTAAAAGAAACAGCAGAAGCTTATATATGAGGATCAAGCAGGGGAGCTAATAAAAACTTTAATATATTTGCCTTAGTTCATTTGTTTACTGTTTTGTAAAGAGTAGTATAGAAAGGATTCTGGATATGTTATTTACAGAGCCATTTATTTTTACTAAGAAACATTAAAAAATCTAGATTTCCCAATAATGCATATAATATCACAATGCTAGGACAGAATTCCTATATTTTTTTCTTTCTGATGTGATTGCCTTCTTCCCACCCACTTCTGATACCCTTGTTTTTGAGGATAGCTCTATTATTCTAGTTCCTCAATAATCCGAGGGCACAATCTTAGCTTTATTTTATGTTCCATTGTCTTCATAGTTACCAGAATATATTAAATGGGCACGTGTATTGAAAGCTATGCTGGACACTGTAGAAGTTCCAGACATAAAATAAGTTCCTGGTATCATGAGGTTGATAAATGAGGTTGATAAACAAAGTGAAAAACTGATTGAAGCACCCAGGCCAATAATTAGAAAAAAGTCAGTTTTTCAAACTCAGTGTTTTCCTATTTACTTAGATTTCATGGCTTTAACTTTTTCTCATTTTTAAAGACAGTTGGTCATACAGTTTTAAAGTTTCTTCTGCCTTCAGAATAAAGTGATGGCATATATTTTAAAATAAGTGAAGTATAAAAACATTTCCTGAATGTTTGTGCAAACAAGTGAATATCTCAGTTCTCAGTTCATCATGAAAGACATAAACTACTATTTGAATGCCTTTTATGTGTCAAGCATCAGCTGGATATTTTCACTTACATTATCTCATGAGGTACCCATAAGAAACCTAGGTATTTTAATAATCTTGTAAAAAGTGATGGGTAATGCCTTTTTCTGAGTGAAGTCTAAATGGGTTACTTTTTAAAGAACGATATAAAAGTTTTTGTTCATGAAGAGATCTTTCAAGAGGTTATTTTGGAATACGATTTTATTCTACCTGAGATAATATGTAAAAATATTCAAATATTATATTTAGCCTTCTACTGAAGATATTTTTCTTTTTTATTCTAAATTTCTAACTATTCAGAACCCATGAGTGCTTTTCATAGCCAAACTTCATAAGGACTACTTGGGGATTCTTAAAAGAAAGGAGGTGATAGTATCTTTTTTATTACCTCCTCTTGGGGAAAAAGGCTGGGCCAAGGTGATAAACAGTAGGCAATTCTTCATTCATTGACACATCTAGGATTCTTCTTTACTTGTTTCCCCTATTGTTTAATCAGAATAATAAAATTCTAAACAAGTACAATTATTGCACAAGGTTGTCATAGGCACTTGAAATGATGACATGATGAAAAGGAACAGAAAGAATATTATTGTATATTGCTTGGGAAACAATAGTTAAAAGTTAATAGTTCCACAGTTTTCAAGGAACAGGATTGATTGTAACATGGGAAATATTTTTTAAGCTCTAATTTATAAAGGGGCATTTTATTTTTTATACAGGTAGTTATTAATATTCCTACACACCATCCAACTTAATTAAGGCTTAGTCACATCATGAAGTATGACTGAGGTGACAAGTTGGAATCAAATTAAGACATACAACAATTTCATTTTTCCTTTTTATTATATGACTGACACCTATGAGTAAGAAATAAATACATGAAAAAGAAAGGAGAGGGAATTACAGAAGGAAAAACATATATGTCAGCTTTTAGAAAGTCTGTAAACAATATAAAATATTTCTATGTAGAAATCTGGACTAATCTACTTAAGAATTCTCTTTTCCTTGTTTTAAAGAGAAGGAAGCCAAAAAGAAAAATACACAAGAGCAAATTTTATAAAATTAAAAAAATTTAAAAACTCTTTTATTTCATAGATTAAAAAGTGGCTAATAAGCATTTGAAGTCTTACTTAAGTTGAATATGTATAACGACTTCTGCTGATTTAATTGAAGTGCTCATCTTGCCCAACTCTACAAGCTTCAGCAATGTTACAAGACAAAGCACTTCCCCTCTTTATGGTAGCTCCCTGGTGGCCTCCTCTCCCCTTTAGAATGGTAGCATCACTCAAACGAGAGGACTTTGCCAATATTCGATGATAATTGTAATGAATATTTCATACACTTAAAATTGAACTTTCAAAGTCTATTTGCTAGAAAGCACATACACTTAAATTTGATACTGTAATTAGATTACTTTAGCTGCAATTATAGGATGAAATATGTGTGTGTTTGTGTCTGTGATTTTAATAGTCAAACTGTAAGTTATATAGGTAGAGGTAATATGAAAACTAATAAGAGAGTGATTAAGAGGTATTTATCAATGGTTTTCTATGTATTTGTCAATACAATGTTTTCTGTGTATTTATGGCAAATAAATTTATAATCAAAGGCTGTATAATTAAAAATATAAACTAGAATTAGCTTTAAAAATTCTTTAAAATTATCTCCTCAATAAATTAAAGTTTAGAAGGCAGAGTAATTTTTATAATACTTTTTATATTATTTTATATTTCATAATTTGAAAAATAGCAAAAGTTATTTCACTGTAAATTGAGATGTGAAATAGTCACCCTAAAGGTTTATTCTGAATGTTTTGTTTGTCTAATAATCTATAGATATAAATACTAGATAATGTCTTCACCTTGGCATTGAGTTAAAATTTTGATATGAAAGAATAATATTTTGGTTAAATATAACACTTTGGCAAGGAAAATATTTTAGGTAAAGGAATAAAATATATTTGGCAATGTTTGGTTATAGGAATACCAGAGCAGTTTATATAAATTGTTTAGCACAATAAAAAATGCTTTAATAATGATGTAAACTAGTCCATTTGAGACTAACAACTTTAAAAGCTTATTAGTTTCAAAGACTAGTTGCAAATCTTTAAATTCTGCTACTAAAAAGAATAGATAATTTAAGAAACAAATATTCCACAGAAGACGAGAGACTTACAAAATGCTCCTTTATGTTCAATCTTTTCTCCCTAAGGATAAGTTCTTTGCTTGCTTCAAAGTAAGACTTAGTGGTTACACTAAGCCAGCTGGAAACAGATTAATATTTTGTTCTGCCCCTTTATCCTTGAAATTTTACTTTAATTTTCTAGTCTCTTTCCATTTATAATAATCAGAGAGGAGAAGGTACACATGGCTCTTTTGCAGACAGCCACTTGAATAAATGTTGTTGTAATTATTACCTGTGGCACAGCAGTATGGCCTGGAGATGCCAGGGACATGTGGTCGCTATTTGGAAAGAGGCCTGCACTTCATCAATTGAAAGCCAGTGTCGTATTAAGGACTTAATGAATAATGAATAAAGACCAGCATCCACATGAGTTAAATTAAAAGTTTTTTTTCTTTTTACCATACAGAGCCTCTGCTTTGACTCAATATTTAATTAAATGAAGACTAGAATGATTGACATAATAAAACACATTATTAAAGCACATTGTAAAATATTAAAAAAATTTAACATTTCATACATTCCTATTTTCATAATTTATATATCCATGAAAGTTACTCAGATTTCTCCCTTTATAGATCTTTTTGTCAGTGACTAACCTTGTGTAATTAGCTGCATACTAAATTGCCGTGACTGCATGTATTAAATTGTTAGTTGTATCCATTTTTTAACCATGAAGTTTGATTATATTTTTAGTTTTACATACCGTTTTTGTTATTATTTTATTTAGCTTTCAATGTATTTGTTTTATTGTGCCAATTATTGAGTAGTTGAATCATTGCATGTCATAATACATTTTCTTTAAACATATTAGTAAATAATGGTGGGTGACTTTGGTAGAAACCAATTAAATATAATCACCAGAAATACTTCTGTTCAGCTGTTACGTTATTTAGTAATTGTAAAACCCCATGGTAGAAGAAATAGAAGCATTGTGAAAGGGAAAGTCAAAAATCTTTCATAAAAATTACTTTGTGTGTCTGCGTGTGTGCATGTGTAGTCTGTGTGTGCACACGTGTGTGTGTATGTGTGTGTGCACATGCATATTTATTTTTAATGCCTGCCCTTGGAAAATTTATCTAGAGTTGTGAAAGGTTACTTAAATTAATAGTAGTTTCAGGTATGGTATTCTTTCTACATTCTAAGTAAAATACTAAAATAGCAATAGAAGTAATTTTTGTTAAACCTTTTATTTCTACATTTGTTTTTCAAATTTGTGGAAGCCTAAGAGAATTAACTAATTTATTACTATAAGAGAAACAGTAAAGTGGCCATAATCTTAAAGGAAAATGCAGTAACAGTAGATAAAAATACAGAAAATTTAACTTTAAATTTTGCAAAAGTAGGGAGTAATGGAAGGCTTTAAATGTAAATAATAATAGCTCTAAATTAGTATCAGGGGAAATCCAAATACAGATAACAATAAACTAATTCAGGTGGAATCAGATCTTCACAAAAGAGTTTGAGAATAGTATTTTGTGGAGAAGATTTTTCTTTGAATCAATTTAGATGATCTAATCCAAAAGAAAGAAGTGTGTGTGTGTGTATATATATATGTTTATACATATATATGTTTATATCTATATAAACATATATGTTTATATAATGGAGTTTAAACAATGGAGAAAGACTATTATGAACATATATATATGTTATATATAAATGTTTATAAAAGGTTGTGATGAGGCTATGAAGTAAATCTACACAAAGAAGGTGAGATAGGACATGCTAACGAAGGTTGGGGAAGAGTCACTTAGTCTATTCAAGAATAATCTCATTTATGTGACAACATTGGAGCAGAGAACTAAAGAAGATGTTCCTTGTATTATATCTGGTAGAAAGTTCTAATTCAAGGAAGCTGCAAGTATAATGATCCTGAGGTAAGCACATACTTCCATGAATGAGAATTACCAACCAGATCAGAGTGGTTGGAATGGAATAGAAAACAGGAAATAAAAGAGATGAGGTCAGAAAATTAGGATATGGATGTTGTTATGAGACACAGAAAAAAGTATATTCTAGGCCACATTGTATTGCTGCATAGGGAAAGAAAGCCATAAGACAATTTCAAGTCGAAAATTCCCCTGATTTGGCTGACTTTTCAAAGGGTCATTTTGGCTGCTAAGTTGAGGCTTTCCTTTAAAGTGTCAAGGGTGAAAGCAGAAAGAGCCAGCCAGAAAAAATGCTACAATAATCCAGATAAGACATAATGGTGACTTGGATCACAATGCTATCAGTAAAGGTAATCAGAAATGACTGGACATTGGATATATTTTGAAGGCAGAATCGACAGGATTTATTGATAAAACCATTTGACGTGGCATTTATGAGAAAGAACCTAAAAGAAGAGCAAAGAGGGGCCGGGCGCGGTGGCTCACGCCTGTAATCCCAGCACTTTGGGAGGCCGAGGCGGGTGGATCACGAGGTCAAGAGATCAAGACCATCCTGGTCAACATGGTGAAACCCCGTCTCTACTAATACAAAAAATTAGCTGGGCACGGTGGCGCGTGCCTGTAATCCCAGCTACTCATGAGGCTGAGGCAGGAGAATTGCCTGAACCCAGGAGGCGAAGGTTGCGGTGAGCCGAGATCGCGCCATTGCACTCCAGCCTGGGTAACGAGCGAAACTCCGTCTCAAAAAAAAAAAAAAAGAAGAGCAAAGAGAAAAGCATAGGATAACTCCAAGTTTGTGGTTCTGAGCAACTTAAAAAATAATGTTACTCTTTACAAATGGAGGAACAGGAGGAAGAAGTAAATTTAGTCTTTAAATGTGTTATATGTGAGATGTATAGTTGATATGAGGGGGAACATATAAAATAAGCTTTTGGATAACATGTTTGGAATTCAAAAGTGAAGTCTAACATATTTACAAACTTTTGAAATGTTGCTATATAGGGAATATCAAAGGTATAATTTTACTTGAGATAGCATGCATAAATATCTGCAAGCAAAAAACAGAAGCTCTCCAAACAGTGAGCTCTAGATCAGTTTATATTAAGAGGACAGTCAGTGAAAAAGTGCTAAAAAGGAGAAACCAATGAAGTTAGAAGAGAGACTAAGTGAAGACAGTATTTAAAGGAAGAGAATCTTATCAACTATGTCTAATGCACCTAATAAACCCAAGAGGATACCGACTAAGAAGTAAATATTGAAGAAAACAGTTATCACCAGTGCCTTAGATGTGGAAAAAAAATGGTGGGATTGCAAGGTAAGAACAAAGCCTGAATGTACAGAATTCAAGCCACAATAGCAAGAAAGGAATGAGAAACACATTTAGGCAATTATTTCTAGTTGTGTTCTAGAAGAGAGCAAAGAAATATAGTGATAGCTTGAGGGCAAGTATGGTGAGGGGTAGACTTGTTAAAGATGGTAAATATTACAGCAAGTTTAATGCTGAAGGAAATAATCTAGTAGAGAAAAGCAAAATGATATATGAAGTACAAGAGTCAGATGAGACCTTTGTTCAAGTGTCATCCTGAATAAGTAGAAGAGAATAAATGGGCTCATGAGCACAAATAGAGGAGTTGGTGCCAGATTAGAACACAAATGATCCATTCAAAATGAATCCATTCATTTATTCAACATACTTACTAGGTACTATTATTTTTTCCCATTATTGTTCTAGAAAGTAAGACTATGAAAATGAATAAACAGGGCCTATATCATGAGCATTAAAATCTAGAGACGATGGGCTTGATATTAATCCATTTTAAGAAATTGTTATTTAAAAGGAGTGCTCCACTAGAGGTTCAAAATACGGTGCTGTCATAAAAGATAAAATAAGTTCCGAGAGAATAGGTAAACATTGATGAAGGTAATTTTCAAAAAGACGTCACAGAGAGGGATAATAAACATTTAGCCCAAGTTTAAATGATGGAGAGAGACTATTGTAATCATAAAACATAGTAAACTCAAAGGCAGAGAGGTTCCACAGCTTTAATGGATCTGTAAATAATGTGGATGGCTTAGGGTGCATTTATAGTAGTTTAGCAGGAGAGGCCAATGGTGGTCACATTCAGAGTTTTCTGCATTTTGCTGAAAATTAAATTCCTCCTGTGTTTTTTGGGCTGAAATATAGGGGGGATTAAGAAAGCCTGTTGCATTCCTTTGTCGGGTGACTAACTGGATGAAAATAAAATTATCAGAATAAAAGTTTGGTGTATTGATACAAATTCAAATTATACACATTGAGTTTGGGATGTCTGTATGAATTCTCCCTGTTGGAAAGCATATCTAGGTGGTAATGTGTAAAGGCACTCACAGGTGTACATTTAAGATTCAGATATGGTCAGGTGCACAGCATCGTGAGTGGGGGCTGATGCAAGTTTTACAACACCAGAAGGAAGCCTGTACAATTTGAAGGCCCTTCAATAATATATACATTTTAAAATACCATTAAGTATAATTCCTAAAAATAAGGCCTATATAAATGAGATTTTCTGAGTCTCACACTTTATTAGTGACCTAGTAAATCTTTTCTTGAGCAGGAGCTGTTGTAGGGAAACATAAAGCTATGGACCTAGAAGGAAATACCTAGGCTAAAGAGGGGAGGAAGAAGAAAAGAACACAAGCATCTTGAGATTAGATTTTAAGTGTCCTCACCACACAAATACACAATGGCAACTAATGGTGGCGATGATGTATTAATTAATTTGATGGTGGTAATAATTTCACAATGACTTCTTATGGAGAAACATCATATTGAGCATCCCAAATGTACACAATTTGTATTTGTCAGTCATACCTCAATAAAGCCAAAAAAAAAAAAAGCAATCAGTGTAAAAGGAACTGAGGTAAAAGACTAAGAAAGAGCAGTCAAGGAGGAAATAATATAAGATTCAAGGAAGGAGAGGATTCCCATAGGAATATAAGTTCATAATGGATTAAATATTATGGAGTCTTAAGGGTACATAATAAATTATTTTGTTATTAAATTATTTCTTAAAGAGTTGTGATTTTATATAATTTGTAAGAAGATGAGATGAAAAATAATTATTATTAAAAAATGCTGTCTGACAGATGAGTCTTATTTTGGAGCAAGACATTAACAAATTTTCTAAACAAAGAATCATAAAAGGTAACACATTTGAAATTCACTGTCACTGCACCCTAAATTCATATATAAATAATGAGTTATTTTTAGAGACTTAACAAAACTTCAGCAATATATTATTTTAAATAAACCTTGAGTCACATGTACATAAGTAGGCTTCCAATGATAATTGGTTGTTTTTACTTCAGCTCAGTTAAAACATTAGTGCAACTTAGATAAAACTTTTAAAATACTACATTCATAGTATCTCATATTTAAAACTATCAGCTCTTTTGAATATATCAAAATGGATGTCAAATATTAAAATTATATAATCATCATAAAATAACTTTTTATTCAGAAGTTTCATTTTCATTCTGTCAATGTATCTGCCATCAATTGATAGACCAAAGTGTGCTTGAACAGAATGTAAAACAGGATAAAAATTGTTCTCACCTTTTCAAGTTTGTGTGTGTGTGTGTGTGCATGCACGTGCATGCATGTGAATCTGTGTGATTATTCAAAAGATAAAAGGTTTTCTTGAAAGTATTGAGGCAGCTGCACTCTTTTCAGACTGCATCCTTTTTCATGAATACGAAAGTAGCATTTAACTTATCATTGTACTCAAGGGCTTATTTTATAGGCAATATAAAAGCAGCTGGGAAAATGATTTTGTGACTTTTAGCATGGCTAGGTAATGAAAATTTTCTGGATTAAAGATACTTGAGTATTGTCTATGTTGCTGATGATAGTTCTTACTAATGTATTAGTACAGTAATTTTCCAATTTCAAATGTTAAGTATATTTGTGTTGTTAAGTGATTTTATTGAGTCATATAGATAAATTAAGCATAAAATTGAAGCCATGTACATTTTCAGGAGATTTTGCTCTTGTACTTCAAGCTGCTCAACACTTCCATAGCATCTCCCACACAATTTTTTCTGTTTCTTTTTTTCTTTCTTTCTTTTTTTTTTGGCAAAGGAAATGCAGGGGAAGGAGAAAGGATCACTAAGTGGCACCTTCCTCTTGTAACCATAGTAACAGTAAAATGTAATTATGCAAAGAAGAAGAAATATTGCAAGGTAATAGAAGAGAAACACAACTGGATCAAGAAACTGATGTTAAGGCTGAAAGGCACACTGAGAGGTCAAATATCTAATTCCTTCATGGTCAATAAATATTTCATTCAAGTCTTTCATAGAAAACAAAATTTAAAAAACACTACTACTTTAACTTCTGATGATTTCCAGAAATGAAAACTCAACTTTGATCTCTATAATCATTTATTCAAATGTGTGATTACATTGTTAATGCAGAATATTAACATTTATTAGTAGTCAAAGTTACCTTGAATCTTTGTAACATTTTCAAATATACTCTAAAATAGCACCTAAAATAGCAGTTGTCTTGTTAATCTTCATTTTTCGGAACAAAATAAAGAGTTGTTTCTTTGCATTCATACGTAGAAGTTAATATTTTTTTGTTTTGTTACTTTTTCTTTGACTCCATTATACTTGTAGACTATAATTTGAATAGTGATCCCAAGTTTTGTTTATTTCAAATTAAAATTAATAAGTCACAGTGATGTTCAGCCAAGGTTTATTCCACATGATTTTTGTGTGTATATTGTATCTATCTCGCTTGGAAGAAGAAATAATAGTACTACATTAAGAGAAAGTTGCAACTTCCTTTGGATCTATGAATGTTGACAAATTCCTCCACACTTTCTCAAAACAACAGCAACAAACTAAAAAAAAAATCCACGAATTAAAGGAGAAAGCAAGTAAAATCAATCTGCCTATAGCCTATATCCTAACATTTAAACAAGGCAGGTAATTCAAGTTTCAAAGTGCAAGTTTTAATTTCCATGTTTGTAGGGAAATACCAATCTCTGACAATCAGTACAAGGGAAGTCCAAATCAGAGTAGAGAGTTAAGCAGGGAAGAGGCAGAATAGAGGAGAGAGGAGCAGAGTCCTAATGGTGAAGGAAAACAAAAAATATTAATCCGGGTTATCCTAAGAAAGAGATGTTTTCACACTGACTGTGAAATTATTAAAGACAGGTCAGAGATCTGATAGGTCAAAGAATAGACTACTGGAATTGCCTCATAGGTACTGTAGGAGGTTAAGTTAGAGAACACGGTGTTCCTTAGAGGCATGATATTAACAGTAAAATAAGAGTGCCACCAAAGTATAATAATATCAAAGACTGAGAATAAATCTGATAAGTCAAGAAGCATGTATTAATGGAACACACATAGAGGTGAAAACAGAATTGAACATGCCAAAACTAAAAACCACATTTGTTACTCAAAGCCTGCCACACCTTCCCTCCCCACTCAGACTGAACCGATTATTGTTTTAAGAAAATACAATGCAAATAACTATGAATAGAAAAAAAAATAGCTCTCATTTAAAAAACAATGCAAGAAGAAAAAGTAATCAAAACTTTTCAGTAGATAAATATATTCCTGCTCTAACACATGCACATACACTGAAATATGATGGAAAGAAAAACTGTATCTTCATACCCATTTGAATAAAAGTAATTTAACCAACACATAAGAAAAGAGACAACATTAAAGTCAGAAATTCACAATGTCAAACCATGCATGAAAAGACAGAAAGATAGGAAATGATAACTGATAAAACTCAGAAAAGAGATGAATGAAAAAGACATAATTCTCTCCAAAGCGAGACCTGAATTATTGTGTCCAATGAGGAAGAGAGAGGAACTTCCAGTAAGAAATACACAAAATAGAACAATTCCCTTTATCTCACTCTTCAATAAATCCTCTCCAATAAGGCTGGCTGTGCCCCTATGCTTTCCCACTAAACAGATTTTTTCAAGAGCATCAATCACCTGCACACTGGTAATTCCATTTAATAGTCTCTTTTTTTGTGGGAAATCAGCAACATTTAACACTAGTGATCACTGTCTTCTCATTAATGTTCTTTGGCTTTAAGAGTGCCACACTTTGTTGGTTTTCCCCCACCTCTCTATTTATTCTCAGTCTTATTGCTGGTTTCTTCTCTTCTTGACTTGCAAACCTTGGGTAGCCCCAGAGCTCAGTCCTTGGGTGTCATATTTTATTTGCACACAATTCACTTGTTGATCTCAACAGTTTTGTGATTTTCATTAGTATTTATCCACTGACAACCATTAAATGTATATGTCCAATCTTGTAGTTTCTCCTGAACTGCAGTCATTAAAGGTGTCTCTGAGCAAGGTGTAAAAATTTTATATTCTCCATGGAGGATAAAATTTTAATATCTTCCACTATTGTGGAAGTTTATCTCTATTACCATGGTTTTATCTTTCTCCATTAATCCTCATCATCATTTTATATTGTATGTGTTTAATTGTTTATTTCTTCATTGTCTGTTTTCACTAATGTAAACTCCATATGCTAGTGCCTAGAGTTGTATTTCATATGTAGTATGTTTGAAAAACAGTTTTTGAATAGCAAATGAATGAGTGATTAACAAATCATTCAACTGTGAGTTAAAATCATATATGTCTTCAATAGGTATATTATTAATGTACATAATTTACCACCATGTGAAGATTAATTAAATATTTAAAATATTATTTGTGAAGGTGATAGTTTACTTTCTGTGAGATACTTTGGGACAAGATTAATATTAAAATTTTCTGAGTTTAGATTCACGTTTCTAGTAAGGTGTACGTGATTATATGTTCAGTTAAGCTCCCTCAGATATTTTAATTTTAGATTGATTAGACTGTGTTTAGTTTTGTTAAGGAAAAAATATCACTTTTTCCTTTGGGTGACTAATTTTGAAAAGAACCATGTGTTTTACTTCTAGATTCGCATGTTGCTTTCCTACACTGCCTGTGTGATCCACTGATTTTTAACAAGTCACATGTCACATTCCACTAATTTTATACTTAGAATTTTGCATTACATCTTAAAAAGTAATATTATTTTCTATGTAATGCTTATTATCATTGGTATAAACACAGGTAGAAATACTTTGTAACTTAAAATTTTTTTCCCACTTATAAGACTAAAAGGCAAAAAGTTAGCATTTGCAATTATTTTTGTGTGTTTTGTTTCATTGATTCGTGAGGACTTTAACTGTCTTGTCCTTGGTCATGAGGGAATCTCTCATACATCCTGTTGTATTTCAAAGATGTGTGTGTGTGTGTGTGCATGTGTGTGTGTAAGCAACACAGAAATGTATAAGTGTTTCCTAAACCCATCCAGTTCTTTGGTTCACAAATAAATACAGATCGGAAGCCTTTGTAAATGCTATCAGTACTCTGCCTATCAATGTACAGCGGCTAGGTTTACAAATGCCAACAAGAGCAGTTCTTTGCCCATACGCTTTCTCTAGCCACTAGCTCTGCTTTGCTTCACCATATGGCAATCCAGAAGTGCCAGGAAACTAACTTGTCAGAATCAACCCTAAATAGATGACTGATGAGAGTTGAGATTCTACATACCTTAAGGGGAAGCAGAGTAGAAAATCCAGAGGTGTATATTTTACACTGCTCTTAGATGTAACTTAAGGAAGCAAGCTCCAGATACACAGTGATACTTTAATTGATAGAGACATTGATTTCTTCCCTTTTCCTATCTCACTTCCCCACCAACTTAATGTACTGTCTGGGATTGGTTCCTTAATTCATTCCTTCTTGCTGGTATAATAAATTATCACAAATACAGTGCGTAAAACAATGAAAATTTATTATCTTAGAGTTCAGGAGGTCAGAAACCCAAAATTAATTCTACTGGATCAAATTCAAGATGAGTGCATAATTGGCTGTTTCTGGAGGTACTAGCAGAGTATCTATTACTGTGATATCCCCCTGCTAACCACTTATAAGGACCATTGTGATTACATTTAGCCCTCTCAGGTAGTTCAGGATGATCTCCCCATTCCATAATCTTTAATTGAATCAGAACTGAAGTCTCATTTACCAAGACAGTGACCCATTCACAGGATCCAGGGATTAAGTTACAGGTATTTTTAGGAAACATTGTTCAGCCTGACACACATCTCAAATAAATTAAAGCTACTTCAGACTTTGCTTCAATCCTTCTTGATACTGATATTTCATATAAAATGGTGTAATATATTGAATAGAAATTTACCTAAATTAAAAAATTTAGGAACAGAAAGTTCCTCATTTTTCAGTACAGTTTATGCCAAGAATGTTTGATTTTGTGTGACAATTTTCTAATAATTCTGGTAATTTTGTATTAACAGTGAAAATGCAGAAACAAGGATTTCCTTCTACAAGAGTTCCTTTCTAGCATTTTGGGACTATTACAAGGGGGAGGAATTGCTGTGTTAACATTTGTTCTATCAAACATCAGAGATAGTTTTCTGTCATTAAATTTAATTAGCTTTCAGAATCCAAAGCTAAAATTCAAACTCCATGGCAAAATTTTAGAAAGAAAACAATATAATATTAATAGATAAAAATCAATATGAATAATAAAACAAATATCTATGGAATAGTTACTATATGCAACACAAACTATTAATGCTTTGTATGCATTATATTATTTGATATTCTTAATGATAACTTTAGCTGGAAATTACATTATCTATATTTTCCAAAACAGAAAATTGGTGTTAAGGAACTTTCTCAGTTCACATGACTTGGAAAAGAAATGTGTTATATCCATAAGAATGTATGTGAAGAGTAGTAGTGAAATTCATATGTTGAGGAAAATACATTCCATAAAAGATGGAATTCTGTGCTAAGGACCAGAAATGACAGTGAGAAAACCTGGTATGTTCAAATAACTGCATAGAGTTCAGCATGAGGAACACCGTGGACGGGGGTGTAAGTAATAAAGAACGATGAGGCTAGAAAGTGCAGCAGAGAGCAGATTCTAATCTAAACGGCCCTTTCTATTATACCTAGTGAAGAATATGAATTCATTAAAATAATTCAATGAAAGGATGAAATAATGACATTTGGATGCTGAAGATAACACATTTTGCAGAATGGTAAATCCCTTGTAATGACATAAACCTAAAGATTATCCAGTCAAGAGACAATAGTCCCAGAGAAAGAAAGTAGTATTGGGGAATAAAAAAAGAATAGTGTCACAAGGTAATTAAAAATGTAGAATTGACAGTTCTCATTGAGAACTGTCAATTAAAAATTAGCATAGATCAGTCATAATATGGCACATCATGAACGGAAATGTGGAAGGAAGAGCAGAGGTTGTGAATGAAGATGAAGGGTAACATGTTTTTAGATGCCTTTGATAAATCCACATAGAAGGTGTAGTTCCAGATCTCGTAACAGAAGTCTGGACTAGAAGTGTACATTCAGAAGATGTTGGCATTTAGTAACAATAGATGATGTAGTAATAGATGACATGCCCAAGGAGGGAGGGACTATTATATTACATGAGTCTAAGACAAGTCTAAGACAAACCTATGAAAGGCTCCAATGCTAATAGTTTAGTACAGAAAGCTTCCCCTACACAGGTTGGGAGTGAGGTAGAAGAAAATTCAAGATAATTTATGTGTCGATGAATAATGGGGACATAGTTTTAAGTGGGATGTGGCAATGGAGTCAACAATTACTACTATTTCTCTAAAGAATTTTGACTTCAAAGTACAGGAGAAAGCTAATGCTGAAGATAAAGTTAGCTAAGGGTTAAGGGAGAGTTTTTTTGTCACTATCAAAAGATCATGAACTTTTGAGTTGTAAATGGTAAAGAGATGAGCACAGAGAGAGAAATGGAAAATACAGTATGAAGCAGGTATAAAACTTAGTACAAGCTTTAATCTAATCTCGGTAGAAGATATGGATGGAATTGTGAATAAACGTAGAGGTATTACTCTTATCACTTAATTTAGTATGTCATCAAATGTTTAAATTCCATTATGTCTCAGGTTTGTGTTAGATACTTCAGATATAAAAGTTTAAAAAGAAGAGTTTTATTTTATTAATGGAGATGTTAAATAAAATCATTGATATAAATATCTGAGGAAAGAATATCTCAAGCATAGGATATGGCTACAGCAGAGGCCGTTAATGAGGAGCCCATGTGCCTGAAGCAGAGAAAATAAAATGGAAAGTGGAAGATGAGGTCAGGAAAATGAAGAGGGACCAAGATAGTGTAGGGCCCTTGGAACATAAAAGACTTTGGCTACTACTTGGATTGAAATGGAAAATCACTCGATGATTTTAGAGGAAGATATAATCTTATTTGTATTTTAGTAGAATCACACTGACTGCTATGTTGAGAATAAACATTTGGGAGAAGGACTGGATAGAGGAAGACCAGACTTGTGGTTACAACATTAATCCAGATGAGAGATAATGGTGTTCCAAACTAGGGAAATGGAGGTGGTGATAATGTGAAGTGGTATTCTGGATAGATTTAGAAAGAAGTTTCGAGGAAAGGGGAAAATAAAGAAATGCTTATCTGAGAACAAATAATTATCAAGCATGGGTGAGAGAACAAATTAAGTTAATTTAGTATGATTGTAATGCAGTAATAAAGGTTTGTTTGTGATCTGTATTAGAAATTTAAAGTGAGAGCAGTCAGCATAACTTTGTGTTTTCCTCCAGACACCTTCAGTTCAGGGAGCAAGCTCAGAGTAAAGAGAATGTTGCATTTAACCAGGTTTGTGGTTTCGCCAATTAAGTACTCTATAACAAGCAGGTAGAATCAATGTATATGTGAGGATGTAATTTTAATAAATGGCCATGTATTTAAGCTGCTTATAGAGGGAAAAGAGCATACCAAGGCTTCAGAGATAGCAAGCATCAATTGGATTGATGTATTGAGGCCCTGGGGTGGTCAGACAAAGAATTGTTAGCATGAGATGGTAGAGGGAGTTATGCAAAGATATGATGCTATAAATAGAGTGTGGAAAAACGACATGGTGATATTAGCTAAGGAGTCTTTCAGGAAGAGAATGGAGACAGATGTAAAGAGAAACACTGCACATATAAGAGGAGATAAAGAGCAAACAAAGGGAAAACATGTTGCATGTTTTAAGATCTAATCATTACCAGGCTGAGAGTGAGGTAACTGATTTTGAGAAGAGTGAACCATGTATGAAATACTTGCTAAAGTGGTGTCGAAACAGAGCGTATAGGTTTTGCTAACTATTGCCAGAGGTCTAGTCAAGATCAGTTACCATGACTTTAATATAATATCAGTTTGGCTGAAAATGCAATGTATCTTCCCTATCATTTTCTTAGTACTGATGAAGATAAGGCAAATATTTACCTTAATCCATCACTTTGAGATTGCTAAGTGTAGGAGATGAAAGGTGAGCTCATGCAGATGTGCTGGATGGCCTGATTATGCAAGCTGACGGAGATGTTTCCACAGGGTGAAGACATAATGATCTAAACACGGATCTGGTGGTGGTAGTAGGATGCCGACAAGATATCCTTCACATATGTGAAATGTGAGAGCATGAGCTTCTAGCCCAGAGAGAGCTTCTTAAGAGAGGCTAGAATTCACTTAAGACAGAGAAATGAATGGAGAACAAGTTACTCTGAGAAAGAAGCTGAGGATTTAGTGAAGTTTAGTGATTATGGGAGCAGGATTCTGTAGAAGATGGATGTTCTTGAAGGAATGTTTGTGTCCCTTCAAAATTCATGTTTAATTCTAACATCCAGTGTGATGGTGTTTAAAGCTGAGGCCTTTTGGATGTAATTAAGTCATAAAGATGGAGTCTTCACAAATGGAAATAATGCCCTTATAAATGTAGAGACCAGAAAGATACTAACTGCTTCTCTTCCTGTCATGTGAGGGTACAAGTAGAAGTTGGCATTCTTCACTCTGAAAGAGAGGCCACACCAGAACACAATCATATTGGCACTTTGACTCAGATTTCCAGGCTCCAGAACCATGAGAAATAGATGCTAGTCATTTAAGTCACCCAGTCTATGGTATTTGTTACTGCATCCTGAACTAAGGCGGTAAAGAATATAAATCGATGTTGACTCAGAGAGAATCAAATTTTAGTCATGTAGCCCTAACCAAGAAGAAGACCCTGACAATTAATAAGTGAAGATATGTGTGTATCCGTTTCTCCGCTGTTTGCAAGTGTGGTTGAACAAGACGCAAGGTTTGTGGCCCAGTTTGTAGGGGTGGAGGGCATGCCAGAAATAACCTGTACAAAATAACTGTATGAATTCCTGGTTTGTGTGTGTTGGGGGGAAGAGGGAATCAGTGGGGTAGGGGGAGTGGACTCTTCTTTTATATATCACCTGAAAAACAAGAGTTCTATTTTTCATTTTTCTTCTGTGAATAAAAACATGGAATAAAATGGTAAATATATTCACATAGTTTCAATAATTCTTACAATGCAAGTTACCATTCATCTTTTCAATAACTCAACAAACATTTTTTAGGCACTTATTATGTTCCTTAAATAAAGCTAAGCATTAAGGAGAGTGGTATATTAAGTTGAATCATAAGGTATTTTCCTTTTTTATTAAGCAAGAATTGGCTGAAAATTGGCAAAGTCATAATTCAATACAATAAAAGGTATAATCTTCTCTTAGTCTGTATTCATGCTGCTGATAAGACATATCCAAGACTGGGAAGAAAAAGAGGTTTAATGGACTTACAGTTCCACATGCCTGGGAGGCCTCACAATCACGGCAGAAGGCAAGAAGGAGCAAGTCATGTCTTAACGTGGTTGGTGGCAGGCAAAGAGAGAGAGCTTATGCAAGGAAACTCCCACTTTTAAAACCATCAGATCTTGTGACACTCATGCAATTTATCTTCCCTATCAGCTCTTGTGACACTCATTCACTATCATGAGAACAGTGCAGGAAAGACCTGCCTCCATAACTTAATCACCTCCCTCCAGGTTCCTCCCATAACAGATGGGAATTGTGGGAGTTACAATTCAAGATGAAGTTTGAGTGGATACACAGTCAAACTATATCAAATGTCTTCCACCAAGAATCTCAGAATGGCAGAATGTATAGCAAGATGCTTTTTTAGAAGCTAGGAAGTAAAAAACAAAACCAAACCTAAAAACTGGAATCAGGGAATTTATGTTACTTTGTATCATTTTGTATCCTCAGATAGATTTTTATATGGCTTTTTATTAATACGGGTATAAATAATCTTTATCCTTTGTTTATTTTTAACATATATTCTATAAATGGACTTCACTCTACAAAAGAGATGTCTATTCTTTTTTCTTTTGAAGGAATTCTACAGATGAGTAAAGAAACTTTTCATCTTATGACATTTTGATTTTGAACATATTCCCTCTTCAGATTAATTAATTTATTTCACTGGAGGGAAAACTCCATAAATAGTAGAAGATAGGGAGGAATAGCTGTGTAGCAAACTCAAAACAAAATTTTGTATACATGACAGCTTTATTTAGAGTCCATTATTTTCTTGAAAACAAAGTAATTTTCAGATATTGGAAGTAAAATGATAAGGATAGATTTTTTTCTCTTTCAACACAGTCTAAAATATATTTCTTACAAAATGTACTAATGATGTTTGCAGTGAGAAATAGTGAATATTGTCAATTATAAATACCGATTTCTAACCTCTTCTCTCAATTAAGCATGTATGCTATGACTTAATTTAAATATACAGATATCTAGATATTTTCATTGAATATGATTAATATTCAAAGATGAATAAATTATAGTGACAAAACTAAATTCTATTATTACTGAGATATAAATAATGAGCATCTTGCTATACACTTGACTTTACAGTGTCCTGATATTTGAGAACATCATAACATACAATTCAATTAACAAGTACAAAGATTCACATGGTTCAAATTAACAAAATCAATTCAAATGTTTTTTTCTGTGTTGTAAGTTGTTTACTTGCAACAGAGTATATTATCACAAGTAGGATGTGCCTGAGATCAAAGTCCGTTGTAATTTTTTGTAACATAAAGATGTAATTAATTATTTGTACAACAAGTACTTGAGATTATTTTATGAATAAAGAAAAATATTCCTCAATAAAGGCACGATACTGCAGAAATTATGGTGTGGTGGGGGGTAAAATAAATAGGTCACAATGATTCAAGCTTAGGGTAGAGAGAAAAGAAAGTGTTACAGAAGTTATTTAGAACAAAGAAAACCAAGAAAAAATTTATAGAGGAGGTTGTTTTTCTTAAAGAAACAGTCTTTGAAGAAGTAGCATATAACACACTATTCATGGAGAAAAGGCAATCTAGCAAGAGGAAAATATTCAGAAAATATAAAAGAAAGTGTCATAGAAAATTGGAAGATGTTTTATTTTTATAGGCCATATAAAGGAGAAAGTTCTAGCAAAATATTTGGGAACTAAAATTTCAGGAGTGTAAGAGTGTTGAAAGCTAAGGCAAGTTGGGAGACTATATATTTACATTAAATATAGATAAATTTTTATTATATTGGAATAGGTTTTTTGGTATATTAGACCCAATAATTTTACTTGTACTACTTTATTATACATAAATAATCTGAGATTTCAATGCTACTAAAGTATTTTTATCGAAATATTATTTTTAATAGTGAAATTGGAAAATAACATTTCCTGTATGTAAATGACAAAATGCCACCCATCCACAGAGAATAATAAGTTATCTTCAAAGATGACATTTTTCAGGAGTATTACTCAGTGTGGGGGAAAAGCTCATTATATAAGAAAGCCAAAATGCAGGATATAGTTTTATATAGAAACATTTATATAGGTTGCATTTGTATATGCTACATTTATATCCATGGATTTTTCTATATATTATATCCAGATATTTCTTTATATGTTTTATATCTGTATCAAGAAACTCCAGGGCACTGTATTAAAATTTTTATAGTTAATGAGTTAATTATTTCATAACATTTTATAAAATGTTCCAATAAATATGTATTACTTTTGTAATCAAAAGACTACAAGATGACCAATTTTTAATTCAATATTTTTCCAACAATCACATTTTAAAATTCAAAGCTGTATTTAGAAATAGCCAATAACTAACACTAAAATAATAGATTTCATAGTTATTATTCAGTGATGTGTATAAAAATACATCTGAGAATGAAGTCTAAAAACTAAATTAAGAAAACAACTCAACTTGCAATAGCACTGAAAATTATAAAATAGAAAAAAATTTAACAAAAGTGTAAAATGTATACTCTGAAAATTATAAAATACTATTAAAAAATTAAAGTTGATCTAAATAAAAGTATTTCATATTCATATACTGAAAAATGTAACATTGTTAAGATGGCAATAATTTCTAAAATGACCTAAAATTCAATGCAATTTTGATGAGAATCCCAGCTGAGTTATCTGTAGAAACTGACAAGATGTTTTAAAATTCACATTAAATTGCAAACGACCTAGGATAGTCAAAACAAAACTGAAGAAGAATAAAGCAGAATAACCCATATTCTTTCATTTCAAAACTCACTACAAAGCAATGGTAATCAAGACAACATATCACTGGTATATATACATCCATAGATGCACATATAGATCAATGGTAGACTGATTTTCAGCAAGAATGCCAAGATAATCTAAGGCAGAAAGAATAGCATTTTCAATAAATAGTCCTCAGACACTGGATGGTCACATGCAAAAGAATGAATTTGAACCCTTAATTCACACCATATACACAAGTGAAATTAAATTAATCAAAGGCCTAAATGTAAGACCCAAAACTTAAGACTTCTAGAAAGAAACAGGGGTAAATCTTCATGACCTTGAATTTAGCAAAATGTTCTTGGATATGACACCCAAAGCATAAATAACAAATGAAAAATTAAATTTAGAAGTCATCAAAATGTAAAATTTTCATGTTCAGAGGACAGTATCAAGAAAGTAAAAGGACAACCCACAAAATGACTGATAATGTTTGCAAATTACATATCTGACAAGGGACTTAACTCTGGAAAAGAGTTTGGCAGTTCCTCAAATGATTAGACATAGAGTTAACCATATGATTAGACAATTACACTTCTATGTATATACTCAGGAAAATAAAAACATATTTCCACAGATGAACTTGTGCATAAATATTTATGGCAATATTTGAGATAGACAAGGGATGGAAACAGTCTCTTCAAAGGGCCCACCTTTTTATGTCATTACATTGGTGATAGTTTCAATATATAAATTTTGAGGGACACAAACATTCAAACTATAGTAACCATTACAGTGCTACATTAATCTCTATATGTCTATATATTTAATTTTACTAGTGAGATATATGCTTTCATATCTCTGTGTAGTGTATCTTAATGGGCTCCCTATGCATTTATTCTAAGGCAATTCTAGTTGTGTCAAACTCTCAGTTTTTGCTTTTCAGAAAAAGACTTTATATCTGCTTTCTTGTAAAAGATAATTTTGCTGGGCATAATATTTCCACATGTCAAAGTATCGTTTTTTCTTCTTTCAGTGTATTAAATATGCCATCCTACTCTCTCCTGGCTTGCAAGGTTTCTGTTGAGAAATTCATGAATACTCTTGTGAGAATTTGCTTATATGTGATGTTTTGCCCTTATCTTGCTCCTTTCAAATTTATTTGTTCTTGAATTTAGGTAATTTGATCATGATATGTCTCAGTGAAAATTTTTTGATATTCAGCTTATATGGGATTTTCTGAGCATCACTAATACAGATTTTCATTCAGATTTGTTCCAGATCTGGGAAGTTTTATGTCATTTCTTTAAATTTTCTTTCTGTCCCTTTCTCTTCTCATTATGTGACTCCATAGTTTGTATGTTTGTTTGCTTAATGTTGTGTTTCATAGCAGGCTTTCTTCATGCTTTTTATCATTTTTAAATTTTTGTTCCTCTGAATAAAAAATTTCAAATGATTTCTCTTTATTTTTGATGGTTCTTTCATCTGCTTGATTCAGTCTGTTACTAAGTCTCTCTATTAAATTTTTTATTTCCATCATTATATGTTTTAGTTCCAGAATTTGTTTAATGCTTTCTTACGGTTTTTAAGTCTTTGCTGAATTATTCATTTTGTTCATGTATTGTTTTCCTGATATTAAGGTGTCTGTCTGTGTTCTGTATCTGACACCTTTTTAAAAATGATTGTTCTCAATTCTTTGCTGGGGAATTTTTAGATCTCTATTTCTTTTCTTTGGGGTAGTTACTAGAAAATTATTGTGTTCCTTTGGTGATGTAATTTTTCCTGCATTTTCGTGTTTCTTCCAGATTTTTATTGGTGTTTTCACATTTGAGGGCAAAATAATCTCATCCAGCCTTTAAGGATAGGTTTCAGTGGGGAAAGACCTTCACCTAAAGGTGAATGTGAAGGTGCTAGATGGGTTGGGTGCAGAAGTTTCAGCTATGGGGAGAGTGCAGTGGCATAGTCTCCATGCAACAACATTTACTGAGGTCAGTATTGATGAAGGCTGTGGGAGTTCTTGGCAATCAAGATTGCAATTGCCTACAGCAACAGCAAGAACAATTTGGTCCTTGGTGGTAGAGGCTGCTGAAATCCTTCTGTTCTATTTTTCTCCTTGGGAAGATATTATTTTCAATAGTGTTACTCTTGGCACTGGGTCCAACATTGAAATAAACTCACAGTGGCAGTAGTGCCCTTGTCTGATGTGCAAGCATACATGGAGTAGATGCAAAGCTGAGTCCTGAATCACAGGCATGTATTAAATGTTTACAACCCTGGGTTTCCGGGTATAGACTCACCTGTTGTGGTAGTATGCCATTGTGTGGAATACAGGTGTGCCTAATGTGGCAGTGGTGCCAGTGCCTAGGAAATGATTATATGCAGAGTAGCTATGGAGCCAGAATCCAGATCATGGTATGCATAGAGCAAATATGGGTCTGTGGTCTAGACATAAACACAATTGAGGGCAGGGAAAAAAATGGCACTTTAGCTGGGTGTACAATGACATCTCTTTGTTTCTAGAGGGTCTGTGGCAGTTGCAATGGTATTGATGTTCTCAGCACTAAAGGCTGCTGGTGTCCTCTGCCTGCCAGGCCACTGGAGACCTGGTGGCACTTGCCACATGGCTGATATTGATCCTGCCCTTTTGTTGTTTGTAATCATTTCCAAATGACTGAGCTATGCTTATCTCTCCAGCAATATGAATGGAGTGAAACCAAAGTGGGTCCTACAGGCAGTGCCCCAAAAGCTGAAGAGGCTAGTTTCTTGTCCTGTTCTCCTTTTGTCTATTAAGGGAACTCATGAACTGAGTAGTCTCCTCTCAGAGCTGAACTGTGCTGGCTTGTGCTAAGATAAAGTGATGCAGGCAAAAGGAAGCTGTTCCTTCTACCCTTTTTGTGCAGTTATTCTCATTTTTTTTTGTTATTCTGTGTTGCTGAAGCTTTTTAACTGGAGTTCTGGAGTCCTGAACTCTTCCAGAGCAATTTTTCTTCATAGATAGCTGTATAACTTTTTTTTTTTTTTTTTTTTTTTTTTTTTTTTTTTGTCTGTGTGAAGATGTAGGCTGGGAGCTCCCGTTCTGCCATCTTGCTGATATCACTCCCCTTTTATCAGTTATTTATACAACTTATTTGCCTGACATTTGATGAAACCTAAAAAACTAAAGGATTAAACAGAAAATATCCAAGGTGCTTTATTATAGTAAGTAAATAGATGTGGATACTTAACCAAATTGAAATCACATTTAATTAAAATCTCATATGTTTAACTCACACTAGCCTATGAAATATTTGAAGGAACTAGTGTATTTTATTTGCTTTTGTATTTTCAGTATATAGTTCAGTACCTGTCTCATGAAAATCTCTATATATGCGTTTTATAGACATGTAAAAGAGAGAAAGAAGCAAGAGTAGAAGGAAGATTTGAAAAAATAGAGATATGTATTCACCATATGAAGTGCCTGCCCCGGCTTTGCCTTCTGCCATGAGTAAAACCTCCCTGAGGCCTCCCCAGAAGCAGATGCTGCCATGTTTCTCATACAGCCTGCAGAACTATGAGCCAACAAAAACTCTTTTTCTTATCAATTACCCAGTCTTAGGTATATCTTTATAACAATGTGAGAATGGCCTAATACAGTAATAAATTATTTATAATGGATTGATTGCTATTGCCACTACAATATAAATAGAATTTTTCCTTCAATTAAAGCCCATCTCACAAGAAAAAATACTGTGGTGCATCCAGACAAAGGAATGTTATTCAGAGATAAATTTTTAAAAAAGAACTATCAAGCCATGAAAAGTTATAGTGGCACCTTAAATGCATACTAAGTGAAAAGAGCTGATTTCAAAGGATATATATTGTATGATTCAAACTATATGATATTCTGGAAAAGGAAAAACTATGAAAATGTTAAAAAGATCACTGGTTGCTAGGGATTAAGGAGGAGAAAAAGATGAATAAAAGGAGCACAGAAAGAAGTAAAATTCTTCCATCTGATAATGATGAATTCATGTCATTATACATTTGTCAACATGTATAGAATGCATCTCTAGTGTGAACTTCAATGTAAACTACGAACTTAGAGGAATAATGATGTGGTAATGATGTAAATGATAGATTTTAACAAACCTACCACTCTAGTGCAAAAAGCTGGTAGTGGGAAGGCTGTATTTGTGGTGGAGCAGAGGATACTATGGGAGCTCTGTATACATTCTGCTCAATTATGCTGCAAGCCCAAAACTGTTCTTGGGCTACCTTATCTAAATTAAATTGCTACCTAATCTAACCCCCCCAAAAATAGAGATATGTATTAGAAATATGAAAAATATGTTCTTTTTTTTAATGAAAGCAAATGCACTTTTATTTATGCCACAAAATTTGGCTTTTTTTTTTTTTTTTTAGCAGTAATGGGGATAACATATTCTGAGGGATCAAACCAATTCACTTTGTCTTTGATAATCCCTAATTTGAAGTTGTTCACATGCTTCCATATCAAGTCAACTTTCATAAATTCAGTTATAGAACCACTTACTTTGTGTATAAATAATACTCCTTCTACCAATAGCATCTAGCCATGGCATTAACTCACATTCAAAAAGGGGAAATAATCTAAGAGGCATTTCTTCCAAAGAAATAGAGATAAAAAGTAAATATTCCCACTTATTTACTAAGGGGTCTGGGAAGGAGAAACACAAGTGGGAGTCTGGAATGCTGATATCATGACCTCTCTATTAGTTGCATTCTCAAAGGAATGCAGTAGAATTGAATATATAAACCAAAAGCAAAAAAAAGTTTGTGCCGCTCTCCCTATCTTGAAGTCTTACTGGATTATATTTGCAAGGTGGTCTCATGCAAGCATAGGGAAGCTGCAGTATAGTAAAAAGGGACAGTGGATTATGGTGGATCACAGAGGGACTGGCCTGCATTTGCTGTTTTGAGCCTCCCTAGCTCCTATTTGGCAAGAAAGGTGACAGAAATGTCTACATGATCCATTGCAGAGGCAAAACAAGTTGAATTAAGAGCCTAAAGACTTGTCTAGCATAGCCATAGGTAAAAATGTGATAAATTCCATAGATTTCATGATGAAGAAAACTAGCCAGAGGCTGGGTAGAAAATGTGACTAGCTTCAGAGAGGTCTATAACATCAGCAAGGGCAAAGATAATGACAAATCACAAGGAAGACTACTATCCCAAATTCATCCAAAAGGAAAGACCACAATTTCACCAGTTGCAATCTTCACCAGTGGACACACTTGCAGGCCAGGCCACAGCAAGTGTGGCCCAGGCAGCACACTGATTTAAGACCTTTCTCTCTCCCACCATCTGCCACAGATATTAGATTTCTATCTTGTATCTCTCAGATCTTGAGAGATCCATAATGATGGGAAGAAAACCTGAGACAGAGTGAATGTTCCTGAAAAATTGAATTACTCAAATGAACCTACTTTAAATCAAAGATCCTGATAATTCACAGCTTTAAAAGCCCTCAGTTAAGCTTTCCTCCACATCCCAGCTATACTCTGGATTGGAGGCTCACGAGTCAAAAGTAGCTCAGTTATGAAAAATAGCGGAGCTCCCTTGTAAAAAAAAATGTGATTCTGCTATGTATGCTACACATGGACAATATTTTTGCAAATAAAAACTCTATCTAAAACAAAATCATATTATATTATTTCTTTTTAATATCATTTCAAGTCTCCAAAAAGTCTTATTTTTTCTTCCCTGTCACATACCCTTTACAATTCAATTCAGGCTTATTAAGTTGAGCACTGTTACAAAATGAATTGTGATTCTGCAAAAGATGTTAAAGTTCTAACCCCCCAGTACTTGTCAGTGTGACCTAATTTGGAAATAGGGTATTTTGCAGATGTCATATTAAAATAAAGTCATTAGTGTGGATTCTAATACAATATATCAGTGTCTTTCTTAAAAGTCAATATTTGAATGCAGAGAGAATGCGGTGTGAAGATTGGAGTTATGCTGTCACAAGCCAAAGAACTATGAGAAGCTAGGTGAGAGATGGAGAACAGATCCTTCTCTAGCACCTTCAAGGGAGCATAACCCTGAGAGTACCTGGATCTTAGAATTTCAGCCTCCAGAAGTGAGATAATAAATTTCTGTTGTTTGAGTCATTCAGTTTCTGGTATAGTGTTATTGCAGCCCCAGGAAATAAATATAGGTGCTGTACTGAGCAGCATCAGCCTACTTAGAGAAACAAGACATAAAATAGACACAAGAGGATTTTTTTTTATCTTTATTACTTTACGAGGTTGTTACTTTTATATTATTAATTTTTCATTAATATTTTTATAAGTATTATTTTTATGATATATATTGATAATATGCATAGACACATATATTGCCTGCAATGTAGGCAACCAGTAGCAGCCAATGTAGTGATGAGTGTTAAAGATATCTTGGATGTCCCTTAGCTTAACACTGGTTAAGTCATATTTTAGTGATCTATTTAATGCCTACCTTACCTTGCATATTATCAGGCTATTGCATATGATCTCTACTAGGGTTATTCAATGTTGTATTAGTGTCTTGTAACAAATTACCACTAACTTGTTGACTTAAAAAATTAGAACTGTATTCCCTCAGTTTTGAAAGCCAGATGTCTGATTGAAGGTGTCACTAGGGTCATCCTCCTTCCAAAGGCTCCGGGGAAGAACTGTTTCTTGCTTTTTCTGACTTCTGGTGGCTCCAGACATTCTTTGGTTTATAATAGCATGACTTCACTTACTCGTTCCTTCTGACCTCCTCTTCTATGTCTTTTCCTTTTCTCGCTCTGTCTTCACTTCTTCTTATAAGTCAATAATTATTGGATTTAGAATTCACCTGGATAATCCAGAATAATTTCACAAGTAAAATTTTTAGGACGTTCTGTACCTCATTTTTGTCCTGAGATAAAATGATATCTGTAATGTCTAATGACAATATATACCATTCTATAGGAATGTGGGGATAAGAAGATAATCTGAGGTGAGATGGAATGATCCTAATTAGACCAGGGTTAAATATAGTTGGATATCTTAACCATAACATTCATTATACATCGTTTTGATCTATGACATACTACATTTTTTGCTATGAGAAACATTTTCAAGTTACTGTATAAACCTAGCCTTTCACTCCTCCACCCCATAACCCTTAATCTGTCATTTGAATTTGTGTCTGGCTTGGTTTGCTGTCAGGAGAGAAAGTCAGGCAGCAGTGTGTGGCCCTATTGGGACTGTCAAAAAGAGATAGAGTGATGAAAGTGTCAGAAACTTTTTTTTTCTTCTTTAGGATAATGTAATGGAGTTTACCAACAAGATATATGATACAATCATAACGAAAAATACTGCACAGAGTAGACTCAAAATTTGTTTAGTAAGAAGTAATACAGCATTACACTTCAGAATTGTTGAAAATATCTTTTTTAAGATAACCAACATGAAGTAGGTAAATAGTTTTGGAGGCCAATAATTCATGAGTATTACCTTGACATTCTTGTGTCTTATAGCAATAACCAAAAATGTAAATGTAGTTATCCTACTATATCAGTAAACATTGTATTTTAAAAAATGTAACCCTCTTCATCTGTGACTTGATTTGTCTTCTCTAAAATTTGCTCTTTAATCCTCTGTTTTGCTCTTGCAAGCACATATTTTTGATCATGCGTGCTGGTTCCTTTTGTTACATAAGTTGAATTAAACTACAGTAATAAAGGAAGCTTTAAAATTATTTTATATGGTAGTCATGTTGATTTTGAAAATGAAGACATTTAGATTACTCTGCTATTAAAGATAAGAGACTAAAACATTGTGTATCATTTTTCAATAGAAATGTTTAATGTGGCATTCTGAAAAATAAAGTGAAAAACTAGGCAGGCCATGAATAATTACTAAATAGAAAGAGTCATAGAATAAGCTGTTGATTAATGTTGTTTCCACAGGTATGTCATTTAGATGATTATATGGAGTTGTCACAGCTAAAGTAAAAATATGCCCAAAGCAACCGTTTTCTGGAAGTGATGTTTCAGTGTCAACTAAAGCTCGCTGTCTGATGTTGTGACATCACTTCAGGCAATCTTTCATGAAGGACTGTAATAACATGGCAGCTTTGTTCAATCATGAATCCCCTTAGGAAAATCAGGTGTCAGGATGATATGCATACAACCAAGAAGTTAGATTATTATCATGTCCTCGCTTACCAGTACTACAAAATGTTAGGCTAAATATTCAGGGCAAAATGAATAAGGGACATCTTAGGAAAATGCAGTTTGATAGCCACTTTTCTTAGAGACTAATTCCAAATCATTTTATGTTTAACTCTATTACATTGTGAGCCCCGAACAATGTGGAAAAGACTCTAATTCTACCAAGTAGTCATTAAATAACCTAAATAAAAAGAAAAGGATCATCATCTCTGCCAATATGCTCTAGGGAAAAATGTCATGTGTGCCCCACTGGATATACGAATGTAAATCTCTGTCAAGTGCACCTAAAAGGATTCACTCAAATAAAAATAAAAAGAAGAAAACAAAAACCACACTCAAAAGTAGAATATAAATACTATGTACTAACCAAAATCCCAAGGAAAGAAAACAAACAAACAGAAAAAACCTGAATCTTGTTTTTTCCTTTAAGAACTCAGCAAGACATTTAAATTTGCTTAGCCAAGCCACTTGAGACTTAATTCTTTCTGTCATTTCATTTTCCTCATTTATTCTGCCTGCCCTTGGGCTTTTTTCCCTTGTGTGTTCTACAAAAATCAAAAAAGAAATATAAGATTTGTTTTCCCATGTATAAAGAAACATCTACATGTACACATTTATTTATTCATTTCTAACTGCTATTATCTAATCTTCTGCCATCCCTCAATTATGCCCACAATGCATACTTGATGTTTGATCACTTTGCATTTTTTAAGTGCTATTTTTCCTCTGGCATCTCTATCCCCAATCTCTAGTGATGAATACTTTTGGCTTATGATATGTACAAGATGCAGCAGAGTTGTTCACCATTACACAGGCTATTGCTATAATATCCCTTTCCACACTTCGCTACAAGTGGCCAGAGAGAGTGTCCAGCTCTCAGGTTCTAGCTTGTGATATCTGCAATTGTTATTCAAAAAATCGATCTGTAAGATCACTACCAATCCTGATGATGCCTGTAATTCTCTACATGTCTTTGAGGATGTCAAAGTAAACTACATCTTCTTTTGCCATCCAGTCTGCTTCTCCTTTGTGTTATAGTATTATTTGTCTTAGAACTTGTTCCCTTTTATAGATCATCTTCATGATAATAGGTAGTATTTACTTTGCCAATGTTGGTAATTAGAGTTAGTTGCTCTTGAAAACACTCCAAAACAGCAATTTTTTGTATATATTTAAATATCTCATCCTGCTTAAAGTTATTTTAGAATGCTACTCAATGAAAGAGCCTTGCGAATACAATGGTGGAAAGCTAAGACACATAGTGGTATTTTGTATTACAGTATATAGTGATTTAGTCCCTGCAGGTAAAAATCCCCCCAAATTTCTCTTGAATAAAGGCACCTAAAGACGTTGAAATTGCTCAAGGAGCACTTTCTGCATGCTGGCAAGGAATTTGGAAGTTTTGAAAAGCTAAGAAAGCCTAAAATCCTTTCTAGAAAATGTATATCTTCTTTCTCAGACAAATTATTCTCTAAGATCTAAAAAGTAATTTTTATTCTATAGTTCTGTTTTTACTTCCTTTGAAGGTAAAAATCTAAACAATGATTTTTATTCTATAGTTCTGTTTTTACTTCCTTTGAGTATTGTATGTGATGGAACATATACTATATTTTTAGTAGAGATGGGGTTTCACCATGTTGGCCAGGCTGGTCTTGAACTCCTGACCTCAGGTGATTTGCCCGCATTGGCCTCTCAAAGTTCTGGGATTACAGGCATGAGCCCCCACGCCAGCCATGACAGCCTTTTGTATCCTCACTGATGTCTCTCGAGGTCCTGTCTAACGTACAAGAAAAATGAGTTTTTATTGCATGAACAAATTGAAAGGTAAGTGGGAGGGATTTTATTGATGATTAAAGTGGCTCCCAGAGGGAAAGAGAACTGAAAAGGGCAAATGTGGGTAGGTAATCTTTCCATGAAGTCTGGCTGTTTCTGGTTGGATTCTTGTCTGAAGTTATGTCATTATGCTGTCCCTCTGAAGTTAAGCTGCTTCTCTCCATTGTCCAGCTGTAGTCGTCCTGTTGTCCAGCTACTTATTCTCTCTGCTGGCTGAGTCTGGGGTCTTTATAGGTACAGGATGGGGTGGGGTGGGCCATAGGTGGTTTAGGAAAAGACAACATTTAAGCAGAGAGACAGGAATAGAAGTTCTCACTTTAGGCCATGGTTTCAGGCTTTTTGGCTTAAGGGTGGGGTTTCGCTGGGGATCTACACTTTTCTGCCCAGAATTTCTCTGCCTCCTGCCTCTATCATTGTGTCAATGGCATCTACCAAATAGGTGAAACAATGATAGTCATTTGCCTTTCTCGGTTGTCCTAATTCAAAATGAGCTATAGCTGTGCTCCAATTCACTCTTGTGTAGCTACTCAAGTGAACACTAAGCTTGGGGCAAATTTCTCCTGGTTTCACCATTTTGAGGTAGCCTTTGAGCTCTGATGAGATTCTTAAATATCATATTCAAATACATTTATGTTCTAAAACCACTTTATGACCTGCTTAATTGGCCTTCTCAAGAGGGGTCTAGATCTTACATTTTAGACTAAATTTTGTTTCAAACACAGGTTTTTACATGGAGCTTACAATGTGATTATTTATTTAATGATAAACATCTCAACGTTTGTGGAATGTGGTTTCCCAGCATTTTCTAGTGAGTATGAAAATTTTTTTTGTTTGTTTTTTAAATCCTAATCATAATTACAATAGACATCCTGTAACTGCACGTGCTCATGTCAGAAGTAATGAGAAGCAAACGGGAATTTCATTTTATCAGGAACATAAGTGTGTGAAATTGTCTAGTTCAACTTAAGTGCTTTAAAGACACAATCCCAGCCTGGAAAATTATGTCAAACCTTGCCTACATAGTATGGCATGCAGTTTTTAAGTAATTAACTCTGTAATAGATCTTCAAAACTGTTTTCAAATGACTTTTCAAGACATGTTATTCTTCTTCTGTTTCCAATCTGGTAACACTCAACCACATCCTCCATTTTATAAAATATTTTTACCCTTTCACCCTAATTCTTGAGAATGACAACCTGCTAGTAAAACATACTTGCTTTTATCTTATTTGCAGACAAGGAATCTTTCTATTTATATATGTTTTTATAAGTCTGTAAAATATGATTTTCCAAATTCTGACTACCTCTAATATTTCCTAACCCTGTTAGAGATAGAAACATAGCATTGTTTTGGTTAGAAATAACATTAACTGTTGAATCAAAATAGCTGAGCATAAAATCCACAGGCAACCTATATGATTTTATGCAAAAAACTTAATCTATCCAAACTTTTGTCTTCTTACGTGTAAAATCTACAAATTCAACTAGATAATATCTAAGCTTCATTCAAACACTAACCACTCTTACAGTTTCCCTGTTGCTCATCAATTATTTTTGTGTTGAATGGAATTAAGCTAAAAGTGAAAGGATTTTTTACTCTATGACTAAAGGGGTATGAATTTTTTTAAAAAATTAATCTTGACAATATATGCAGATAAGAAAGAAAAGGAAGAGGGGTTTTTAGATGAGCACAGATTTTTAAAAGAGATTTAAAAATGGAAATATTCATAAACATGGACAAATGAAAAGACATATAAATGAACTTCAGAGAATAATGATAAGAAAGATGACGCAAACAATGAATTGGAATTTAGAAAAAATACTAACAAAAAGAACTATGTATGTGTTTGTTTTTATTTGATGATTGAAGAATTTGGTGTTCCTTCTAGATGTTGTTTTGTTAATAGATGACTGAGAAAGTAGACCTAGGAAAAATAATCTTCAAACTGGAGTTTAAATCTTAAAAACAAAATGCAACAAAACAAAAAGGACCCTAAGGCCTGGCGCTGTGGCTCACACCTATATTCCCAGCACTTTGGGAGGTCAAGGTGGGTGGATCACTTGAGGTCAGGAGTTTGTGGTCAGCCTGGCCAACATGGTGAAACCCCGTCTGTACTGAAAATACAAAAATGAGCTAGGCATGGTGGTGGGCACCTGTAATCCCAACTACTTGGGAGGCTGAGGCAGGAGAATTGGTTGAACCCAGATGGCAGAGGTTGCAGTGAGTTGAGATTGCACCATTGCATTCCAGCCTGGGAGACAGTGAGACTGTGTCTCAAAAAAAAAAAAAAAAAAAAAAGGACCTTAACAAACTTTCAGTCTTGAAGCTGAGATAAAAACAAAACAAAACATAATGAAACAAAAAGACCCACTTGCTAACTTGATCTCTGGGCGAGGCCCTGTAATCAATCCATTTTCCAGGATTTAATTTGCCCTAGGATATCAGTTTGGTGGCTCAATAGAAAGGCATTTTTGTGATCAATTCAATTCTCATCTTTAATCATTATTCACAAAATCATGTGTTGTGAATACACTGCTGTGTCATAATGATTTCCCAAGTCAGCAAGCACCTATTTGATGTAAATAAAAGCCACAAAACTAAATACTATATATACTTGTCTTAAAAGAAAAATTAAACTAATTATATTATTTCTAGAAACTTCTACTCTTTCCTCATTGTGAATTTATATGATGTGTGAGCTATATGAAATGTGAAATGTGAATTTATATGAAATGAGTAAATGAAGAATATCACAATATTTAGGGTGCCATAAGTTTCAAGAATCTTCAAAAGATTTTTGAACTATCTTTAGTGAGTGGGGAATTGTTGTATAGTGACACTGCAACTTTACACATAGTGTTTTGCCAAGATTAAAACCTGAATTCACACTAATAGTTACGTGTTCTGCCTTTTATGCTTATTTGTTATATTCTGTCCTTTGCAACATATTTATATGAACATTGTAATTACCCAGTTAGATTTTTACTTCATTTACACAAAATAGTCTAAATCATTAATAGCAAAACAGAGACTAATTTATTTTCAATCATACTTAGTTAATATTTTTAGTACTTATCTACCTGTTGAGCCTTAGAAAAAATACTGGTTTTTCTTTTATTTTTTGGATGAGGCAAAGAGGGAATTTGTCACTCCACTTTGTAGAATTTATTGGGTGAAGCCTAGGGCAGCTACACAGTTTACAAAATGTGCAGAAAGTCATTCATAAAGAAGAACTGCTTTCCTAATTTCTTTAAAAGTTTTGAAATATGAAATTTAACGAATAGGCAAGGGAACATAGAACATACGCATGACTCATATTTTGAAATTGTGAAGAGCAACCGTGTTCTTAACATCACCTGTTCAGAGATGTAATACTGTGTTACATAGTTCTTGAATCTGACTGGGTTCAGCAAATCTTTTGTTCTTAGGTACTTATTCTTTAAATAACTCAAGAGCAGGAAAACTGTTCAGTTACGCCTTAGAATGTGAGGAGGTTGGACCTGCAAGATCTAATATCTTTGTCAATTCTATGATTCTATGGTGTTAATTTTACATAGTAGTAGCCAGGACTAAAATTTTTATTTTTAAAGGAAGATAGGATAATATTAATAAATGCCTTCTAACGGGGAAAAGGAAAGACTAGAGAAATTTAAAAGTCATAAAGTAAATATTTAATCCTCTTTGTGGTATGAAATCACTAATGGTTTTGTTTGTCTTCGTCTGTAACCACTATAGTATAATTAAATTGTAAGTTCATTGAGAATAATGTCTATAAATGTTAATTTTTCTCTTCTTCACTATAATCATAGTGAAGGTATTTAGTAAATGTTTGTTAAACTAATTGAACTTTAATTATAAAATACTTAATTCAGTATGTTTTTACTTTGAGAGAAAGATATTTATAAATATTTCATACAATATCTTTAACAACTTGTAATTATTCCTTCACAAACAGTACTTTAATAACTTTAACACTTTTTTAAAACATTTTTAGTTGGAATGGCATGACTTTTTTTCAGAAATAACTTTTTAAAAGCTGAAGCCATAGCAGAGACATTATATGTATTCTTGCCAATAGTTACTTTTACTTTCATGTACTCTGTAGTATTATAGTTATTTTGGACATAAACTCCAATGCTCATTCAAAAACATTATGGTAGCAATGTGTGAGTTAAAGGCAACAAAAGAGCTTACCTGGTGCAGTAGGCAGAAATGTCACTCAAAAATGTCCATGCTCTGTAATCCCAGCACTTTGGGAGGCCGAGGCGGGTGGATCACGAGGTCAAGAGATCGAGACCATCCTGGTCAACATGGTGAAACCCCGTCTCTACTAATACAAAAAATTAGCTGGGCACGGTGGCGCGTGCCTGTAATCCTAGCTACTCAGGAGGCTGAGGCAGGAGAATTGCCTGAACCCAGGAGGCGGAGATTGCGGTGAGCCGAGATCGCGCCATTGCGCTCCAGCCTGGGTATCAAGAGCGAAACTCCGTCTCAAAAAAAAAAAAAAAAAAAAAAAAAAAAAAAAAAAAAAGTCCATGCTTTAATTCATGAATTAAACCTTTGAATATATTACATTGCATGGCAAAAGGGACTTTGCAGAGGTAATTTTGGTTATAGACCTTAAAGAAGGAAGATTTTCCTGAATTACCTTTGTGGCTCCCATCTAATTATGTAAGCCTTTAAAATCAGAGCACTCTTTCTGACAGGAGACAGAAGAGATGGAGCAGAGAAAGTGCAGATTCTAAGAATAAGAAAAATTTAATCTTCCATTGTTGGCTCTCAGATGTGGGGTCATATTTTCAATGACTAGAGACAGGCCTGTAGGGGTTAAAGGTGGTCCCAATTGACAGCCAGCAAGAAGATGGTAACCCCTAGATCTCTATCCTACATTACATGAGATTTGGCCAACCACCTTGAGTAAGGTGGTAAAGCCATTCAGCCTCATAGCTCCAGAAAGGAACAGGCCAGCTGACATCTTGAGTTTTGCCTTGTGAGACTCTAAGCATGGAATGCAGGTGAGTCACACCATACCTAGACATCTGACCTAAAGAAATTATAATTTAATGCATTCATATTGTTTTAAGCTGTTAAATTTTTTATAGTTTGTTATGGCAGAATAAGAAACTGATATTCCTTGATGAAGCAATCCCTGACACCTTTTTCTTCTTCTTGGATGAAACTATAATCTACTGAAAATGTGGTTTAATATCACTTATATGCCCAATATTGTGTTACTTTGAAATTAGAAGAAAGGACTATAATTTACCTACATTCTTCATTAGGAACTCACTGTGTGACTAGAGACTCTAACTACTATATTTAGGAGGCTTTTTTTCCTTAAATATTTAATATTGTGGTGCTGATTATAAAGTTTTTTTCCTTTTAAGACACTTGTAATTTTTTTATTGTTGAATATCATGGAAGATAGTTGTAAATTTTAAATGAGTTAAATGTAAAATGCTTAGTACAATAGCTGATCCATGATTATTGTAATTTCAATGAGGCAAATATTTGATAATAAAATAATTATCATTGTAAACTTTATTTTTTATAATGAACTCTAATTTAACTTAAGTAGGACTTGAAATGAACACTTAGAAAAATACCAAGAATTCTGCTAAGCAAGTAGGAAGGGAAAAGGGTGCTACAGTTTTTAAAAACGGATGTGATAATGTGTGGAGAAATAAGTATTACCATTATGAGTAACAGAAAGCATGCCCAACTGAATAAGGTGACTCCTATGGAACTAGAAATTGAGTCTCTTACACAGTGGAAATAATGATGGCTTTCACTTTGGTACACCTGCAGTGCAAATCTCAACAAAAAAAAGTGTGATCCACTGTTCTTATCCTATGTGTTATGAGGTTTAACATGTAGCTGCTCCCAGATCTAGTATGTAGTAGCTCAGACAACTGCAGACCTTCTTGGTTGCCTTTGTCACCTTTGAATTAACCACAAGCAGTATTGTTATCAACCAAGTCTAGATCATTCTGTGGGTCGCAAATGACCTAACTTTCTGTACCTTTCCCACTGCCATTCAAATTTTGCCAATATATTTTCTTTTGCAAGGGATAGAAATCCAACTAAACGTAATGAACAGAAAATGAATTACAAAATTATTGGTTTTTCTGGATTTAAAAATGCAGGGGTTCAGGTCAGATACATGTAGGTTTTGAAACAATGAACTGGTGAATTTGTCTTTCCTTGTTTATCATTTCTTCTGCCCTCTACGTTAGAACCCTTCTGTCCGATTTTCATGTTAAGTTTGGAAAGATAGCCTCTAGCATCAGAAATTTTACGTAATATTCAAGCTCTTGATCTCAGAAAGGAAGATAATTTTTGATTCATTCCATATTAATCTATATAAAAAGATTTTGACTGGATTGTCTAGGGTCCCGTGTCTGACATGTGGTCCCACTATTTTGTCCCCTCCCTCATCAGTAGCCCATTATGTCTCATACTTGGGTCAGTCTAAGTTGTTTATTGAACAAAAATTAGGATTTATTTTCTTTGAAATTATTTTCTCTTCCTCCTCTACTATTGTAATACTATTGTATAATTCTCATAATTAGAGATTTTTAAAAGAGCCCTTCTATTAAGAAGGCAGAATTTTAGAAAGATGTGTATAATATATTTTATAAGGTAATGATCTGTTTGAAATGTGAATCATAATGCAAGTGAAGAGAAAATATAAAATAGCCAAATACTGCAAGAAAAGATACAGTGGAAATTAACTTAACAAATGGATTCAATGCTTTCTCTGTGTTCTTGGTGCAAAGTTTATAATAATGAATGCCTCTGCCTTCAAATTTGATAGGAAGATAAAATCATTGTGCAAGCAAGCAAGTGAATATATAAGAACGATATATAAAGCTAGAAGAGTAGGGTAGTAAGTGAGTGTCCTCAGTTACAAATGGATATTTGCATCAAATTTTTCTTAATCATAAAGGCAAATAATTGGAATTATGTTTTCTAAATTTATTTACTTAAGTTGAAATTACGGTTGCAAAAATTCAGTTACCTTAACCTGGATTAATTCTTATTTTCAATTATTTGCCTTTTTTTGGGCTTTTAATTTTAAAGTGAAAAGTTGAATATCAAAAGAGAAAACTTTCTCTTGCCATAATAACAGGGGTAGGAGGGGCTATATTCTAAAGTCAGACCATATCCATTTTCATTTTCTTCAATTATACTCATAGGCTTTGTTCTGATTTCCTCAAAATGCCTGCATATAGTAGGTGTTAAACTACCATTTGCAGAATAGAACCAAATGATTATATCTTCCATTGGTCTAATTCGAATAACAATTTCTGGCATTTGATATATCCCAAAAATGTTATATTTGCATCCTGCTTCCATGTAAATATCCCAATTGCAATTAATGCCACTCATTGGTATACTGCTGCTGTTTTATGTGAATTCGTAGTTCCTGAAACTCATTGCTTAGTTTGCCCTTTAATGTCAGGTAAATCACAGTATTACAGAGAAAATAGCTTAGATAAAAGAAATCCAAAACATTCAAGTCAATTAATTCATGAACATCAACAGCCAGTGGATGGCGAGTCTCTAATTATTTTAAAATGTGACAGTTAAAGCAAAAGGACGCTGGTTTGGAAAGTAGTATGTGTGAAGCATTAGCTGAAAGAAGCACAGGTTTTTATTGAAGCACCAGTTTTGAAATATTTTTTAAAACCCCATTCAGCAGTATTAGAAAGATAGATGAACAAAGAAATATAAACGAAGGTGAAATATAAATTAAGAAAAAACCTGATAAACTAGCAGAATTTAACTTCACTGTTGTAATATTTTTAGATTCTGTTTTATGTGTATTAGAGTAGACAAGAAGTTGTATTATTCATCACAAAGTGAAAGGATCTGAGTTAAAATTAATAAGCCATAATGTTTCTTATTGGGTTCATGCTTTAGAAGTTTAATGCAATAGCAATTGAATGGACACATTCTATAAATAAAGGAAAAGAGTTATTATTGAAACCCACTGTGTTAAGTGTAATTTCAATGCTATAAATTCTCTACTCTGTATTATATCAGGACTTTCAAGACAAAGCTTACATTGCCGTACTGATTCCTCATGTAATGCTACGTGTCTACTCTCAAATGAAATATAATTGCAAATATTGTATGGTTACATTTAGAAGTTGCACCTTTAAAATAAAGGTAAGTAATAGCCATTTGATTGTTTTCAAATGATTACTAACTGTATGTAATATCAAAATACCTTCAGTTTTTTATAGTGATAGGTATCCTTTGTGTTATATTGCAGGTAAATTTTCAAAACTAGAAATATGAAACCCACTGGGTGAGATAGGTGAACAAAAGGGTTGATATGACAGTATATTGAGTAGAACTGGAGACTTTTAGGACATGATGTTTGTATGTGATTGATAATGAGAGGAAGGGAAGCCAGGTAACATAGTTAAATATTACCATCAGGTCAGTATAAAGTGATCTCAGTGAAGTTCCAGACTGAGAATATTGTGATCAACAATGGTCAAACTTGCTACATAAGAGTTAAAACTGGTTAATATAGGGAGGCAGAAGAACATAATTGTTAGGCTCATGGGCTCTTGAACAAGAGTACATAATTTCAGATTCTATTAATAAGTTCACCACTTACTAGCACAGTGACTATAAGCAAAATAATCAACTCCCCTGATATTTAGTTTCCTTTTCTACAATGATAATGATAGCATTATCTTCCATGAAGCTTCTGAGATGATCTAGTGACATAATATACATAAAGTCCTGGCTCATATAAAGCACTCAAAAATCATCGACTTTTTTTTTTTTGCTATTATTATCATTATCACTATCATCATCCTCAAAGATTCTTGCAAGAAATTTGGATTTGATTTTTCTCCAGAATAAAAAACTTTATTCTGTTATTTCAAATAGAGTAGAAATCTACAACATAGCAGCACACCATCACATCAACATTTAACACAAAAAACAGGATGTAGAGTTTCATATTCAACCTAACTATTCACATTTCCCATCCTTCTCCCCTTTTTCTATAAATTTTTGCAAAGATATTTTGGCTATGAGTGCCTAGACATTGGAAGAAAGAGAAAAATAACATGAGGATATGTAACAGGATATTTGTGAAGATGACACATGTTGGCATTAGTTTTATTTTTCCTTTTCTCTACCCCAATCATGCCTCCATATTTCCTCAAAGGTGGAATAGAATGCTTTTCATGCCATTGGAGTTTATGGCTGAATCAAGCTGAATATCTGCTGCTAGAGAAAACAAAGCCATTTGACTAGTTAATATTCGAAAGTCTGGTATTCAAGACTTAGAATTCAAGTGTTCAAATGTTAAAATTAAAAATTTCCAATGTTTTTAATTGTCTCTTTGGTTTCAAAAACCTGACAGGTACCCACAATGGGTCCTGACTAAAGGCCATGGTGGCATTTCAGGAAAGCTTAACATTTCACATGATTTTTAAATTTTTAAAGCTTTGAAAAAACTGTTTAAACTGTCTGCATAAAATTTACTGAGAAAGGCATTAAGTTGCATTTTGAACATCCTTAATTTAAAACTGGAATACCAACACCCAGTTCCATATTCTTTCAATTTTGCTTAAAAAAAAAAAAAACTGACTGGAACAACAAAGTGAAACAGAGATTAATCCCACATGTGTTTGTGTTTTACGGGTAAATCTCCTCTTTGATGGACCTTTTAATAGGAAAAACTCCTTTATAAACCTAATTGTTTGAACATAAAATGTAAGACAATTTACCTCTTTTCAGGCAGTTTATATTAATATAACTTATAGTTATTTAATAATAGCTTCAAGGGTCTTAGTATTTTCTTCTATTTTTACTGGAAATGTCAATATAGTGACTTTTAAAAATCATTATTTACTATTTTTTTTTCTGCCACACAAAAAAGTTTTAAATTAACTATACCAGTAATTCTTTACTTAAAAAAAAAAAAATCTCTTCATTAAGGATATTTTAGTGTTTCCCCTGCTTATTTTATCTAACCTTTGTCTTCTATGTAATTTCAATACCTGTGAATATATTGGACTGAATCTTTCTTCCTGAAAATGTAATAAAATGCACCAACACGCACACACACTAACATATATATTTTTTTAAATAGTAAAGATCAAAATCAAAATAAAACTAAGAATTGCTCTGAAGTTTATAGTTAACAAAAAACAAAAAAAAAGTCCACCTTTATATTATAAACTGAAGAGCTTAAATCTTTAATCCATTTTAAGTTAATTTTTGTATATGGTGAAAGGTAGGGTTTCAGCTTCAATATTCTGCATAAAGGTAGCCAGCTATCTCACCATCATTTATCAAACATGGAGTCCTTTCCCAATTGATTGTTTCTGTCAGCCTACAGGAAGATCAGATGGTTGTAGGTGTGTAGCTTTCTTTCTGAGTTTTCTATGCTATTCTGTTGGTCTATGTCTCTGTTTTTGTACCAAAACCAAGCTGTTTTGGTTACTGTGACTTTATAGTATAGTTTAAAGTAAGGTAGTGTGATGCCTCAGGCTTTGTTCTTTTTGCTTAGGATCATTTTCGCTATTTGGGCTCTTTTTTGGTTCCATATAAATTTTAGATAATTTTTTTTAAACTCTGTGAAGAATGACGTTGGAAGTTTGATAGAATAGCTTTGAATCTTTAAATTGCTTTAGGCAGTATGACCATTTTTATGATATTGATTCTTTCAATCTATGAACATTGAATATTTTTCTATTTATTTGTGTCATCTCTGAATTCCTTCAGCAGTGGTTTGTAATTCTCCTTGTAGAGACCTTTCACCTCCTTGGTTAGCTGTATTCCTAGATATTTCATTTTCTTTGTGGCTATTGTAAGTGGAATTGTGTTCTTGATTTCACTCCCAGCCTGGATATTGTTGGTGTATAGGAATGCTACTGATTTTTGTATATTGATTTTGTATCCTGAAACTTTACTAAAGTTGTTTATCAATTCTAGGAGCATTTTGGCAGAGCCTTTAGGATTTTCTAAGTATTTAATTATGTTACCAGTGAAGAGAGACTGACTTACTTTCCTACTCAGATGCCTTTTATTTATTTCTCTTGCCCAACTGCTCTGGCCAGGACTTCTAGTACTATGTTCAACAGGAATGGTGGGAGTGAGCATCTTTATCTTGTTCCTTTTCTCAAGGAGAATGGTTCATGCTTTTGCCCATACAGTATTATTTCTGTGTGGTATTCCATAGTTTATATGTTCCACATTTTGTCATTCATTCCACTGCAGCATCATGTGTGGAGCTGGAGGTCGTAATCTTAAGCAAATTAACACAGGAACAGAAAATCAGATTCTGCATATTCTCACTTATAAGTGGAAGCTAAGCACTGAGCACATATGAGCATAAATGTAGAAACAGTAAACACTGTGGACTACTAAAGGGTGGAGCAAGGGGGATGGGTTAAAAAAACTGTTGCGTGCTATGCCCACTACCAGGATGATGAGATCTATACTCCAAACCCCAGCATCATGCAATGTTCTCATGTTACAAATTTGCACGTGTACCCCCATATCTAAAAACTGATATCAAAAAAAAAATTAATAAGCAAACTGAAGAGTTATAATAATGAAGGACACAGGGATCCCTCCTACACATGCGTATGCTCACACATCTACAGGCTTGTATGACACAGATGGGTACAACAATCTTGAGTGTCTTGCTATGTGATAGCAAGAAAAATGTTGGTAACTCCAGCATATACCTGCATAATTCCAATTTCATAGAGAAGAGAGAATATTCTTCCCTTTCACTCCTGGTGTTCTCACAATGGCTTAATTATATTGATTTGTTTCAGTTACAACCCTAACCTAGTCTTAAGATCACTCTTTGATTCAAGTGATAAAGAAATTCCACTTATATTACATGCACCTGAAGTGTACAATGAGAGGTTTTCAGGGACACTTCATATATCATAGAACTTTGTGCCCTGAACACACAGAGAAGTTTCTATTCACCTTAACTAGGTGTGTCTGACACATCCTAAAATTGAGCCATGCTCTAGCCTTTGTGATTTCCAAGGGTACTCTGTTCAGACCAAAAATTCTTGTCCAGTCCTGGACTTTTCACTACAGTGTCTTATAATAAGAATTTTGGTAATTTTATGTACCATCATCTGATGGCATTGACAATTTCTTTATCATAAAAAGGAGATAGAACAAAAAGATTTTTGAATAATTAAACAACATGATGGTGGGAAACATTTCTTGGAAAATTTCACCATAGGCTTAGCTGCTGAACAATATTTCATAGAACGTATAGTGACTGATATCTCAGAGCTCATCTGCTATACCTTCCACAATTTTTAGATGGAGAAACAGAATCCCGAAAGTATAAATCTGGGCCCAGCTCACAGTTAACTTGATTTACATTACAAATATTAGTTAAAAGAGAAAAATGGAAAGAAAAGGCTATTAAGGGTTCATATCTTAGGGAAAGGAAAAGATCTTGGGCAAACAACTTCCTCATGTATGTTAATAATATTATAACAAGCATAGGCAAAATGTGTCTTGTACTAATTACTTCTGTTCTTAAATTGTTAGAATCATACACAGAGCACCAATAGCAGTATCTCCACTAGTTACTAAAGCTCCATCGGAATGGCAGTTCTTTCAGGCAGATATTAAACAGAAAATTGAGCTAACAATAATTTTCTTTGCACTGTATTGAAGGACGATAATTTAACAAATGAAAAGTGCCCATCAGAATATATGGTACAGTGTGGTACTTGGTAATTGCTGATTCTACTCTGTGGTAGAGGATATTTGTTTTTTATCTAAATTTTGAGGTGATATCCTAGAGATAGAAAAGCTATATGAATGCCATATTTTGGAAAAGAAATATACATTTGCAGATGACATGATTGTATATTTAGAAGTCCCCATCGTCTCAGCCCAAAATCTCCTTAAGCTGATAAGCAAATTCAGAAAAGTCTCTGGATACAAAATCATTGTGCAAAAATCACAAGCATTCCTATATACCAATAACAGACAAACAGAAAGCCAAATCATGAGTGAATTCCCATTCGCAATTGCTACAAAGAGAATAAAATACCTAGGAGTACAACTAACAAGAGATGTGAAGGACCTCTTCAAGGATAACTATAAACCACTGCTCAAGGAAATAAGAGAGGACAAACAAATGAAAAACCATTCCATGCCCACGGTTAGGAAGAATCAATATCATGAAAATGACCATAGTGCCCAAAGTAATTTATAGATTCAATGCTATCCCCATCAAGCCACATTGCTTTTCTTCACAGATTTGGAAAAAAACACCTTAAACTTCATATGGAACCAAAAGAGCCCGCATAGCCAAGAGAATCCTAAGTAAAAAAACAAACAAACAAACAAAAAATAAAAGCAAAGGTGGAGGCATCACTTTGACTTCAAGCTATACTACAAGGCTGCAGTAATAAAAACAGCATGGTACTGGTACCAAAACAGAGAAATAGACCAATGGAACAGAACAGAGGCATCGGAAGTAACGCCAAACGTCTACAACCATCTGACAAAATCAAGCAATGAGGAAAGGATTCCCTATTTAATAAATGGTGCTGGGAAAACTGGCTAGCCATATGCAGAAAGCTGAAACTTAATCCCTTCCTTACACCTTATACAAAAATTAACTCAAGATGGAGTAAGGATTTAAACATAAGACCTAACACCATAAAAATTCTAGAAGAAAACTAAGCAATACCATTCAGGACATAGGCATGGGCAAGGACTTCATGATTAAAACACCAAAAGCAATGGCAACAAAATCCAAAATAGACAAATAGGATCCAATTAAACTCCAGAGCTTCTGCACAGCAAAAGAAACAATCATTAGAGTGAACCAGAAACCAACAGAACGGGAAAAACTTTTTGCAATCTACCCATCTGACAAAGGGTTAATATCTAGAATCTAAAAAGAACTTAAACAAATTTACAAAAAAACAAAAAACAAACAAACAAAAAAACTCCATGAAAAAGTGAGCAAAGTATATGAACAGACATTTCTCAGAAGACAGTTATGCAGCCAACAAACATATAAAAAAAGCTAATCATCCTGGTCATTAGAGAAATGCAAATCAAAACCACATTGAGATACCATCTCATGCCAATTAGAATGGTGATCATTAAAAAATAAAGAGACAGGAAAATAGACAAAAAAAAATCAGGAGACAACAGATGCTGGAGAGGATGTGGAGAAATAGGAATAGTTTTATACTGTTGGTAGGAGTGTAAATTAGTTCAACCATTGTAGAAGACAGTGTGGTGATTCATCAAGGATCTGGAACCAGAAATATCATTTGATCCAGCAATCCCTTTACTGGATATATACCCAAAGGATTATAAATCATTCTATTATAAAGACACATGCACACGTATGTTTATTACAGCACTGTTCAGAATATCAAAGACTTGGAACCATCCCAAATGTCCATCAATGATAGACTGGATAAAGAAAATGTGGCACATATACACCATGGAATACTATGCAGCCATAAAAAAGGATGAGTTCATGTCCTTTGCAGGGATATGGATGAAGCTGGAAACCATCATAACAGAAAACCAAACACAGTAACAGAAACCCACTTACCCACTCATAAGTGGGTATTGAACAATGAGAACACATGGACACAGGGAGGGGAACATCATACACTGGGGCCTGTTACGGTGGGGGACTAGAGGAGGGTCAGCAGTGGGGTGGGGGGCTAGGGGAGGGATAGCAGTAGTAGAAATATCTAATATAGATGGCGAGGTGATGGATGCAGCAAACCACCATGGCACTTGTATACCTATGTAACAAACCTACATGTTCTGCACATGTACCCCAGAACTTAAAGTATAACAATAATAATTTTAAAAAGAAATATGCATTTATTATACCCAATTTAATACCCAATACAAATATTTAGTTAAAATAATTTTCTTTGATATTTCCTTTCAGTGAAGGCTTTTTTTCTTTTTTTTTTTTTACACGGTACATTAAATAGATTTTTTTATTTTATTCAAACACATCTATATTATTGTGTACTGTTCACAAATTGAGCAGTTCTAGTGTGGTGGATAATTGCAGTGAAGTAAAACTGAGATTCAGATATGTCTAGTTTGCTTGGTGAGTTACTCCAATCAGCAGCCCTAGATATCTATTCACATCCAGTGCTTCAAAACAAGTGGTCAATTAGAGAATGTTTACATTCTGGCACCAGGGAAAATCCAGGGAACTAGAGGGACATTGTGATGTTGCTCCCCAAATCATATTTAATCACCTAAATGTATCCTTTTACCTAAAGAGTCTTCAGACTTAAGCTCAAGGTCCTAGTTCCATTATTTTCCCATGGAAGGGATTGAAATCTGTAGCTTTCTAGAGGCTCTGCTTTCAGATGATCTCATGGATAACAGACATGTATAGGGACTGTAGAAGGACTCTTTATGCATAGTAGCAACTTGAGACCCTCAGAAATGAAGAAACTTCAGAGGAAAAAGTTTCAAATATTTTTTATGTAGTTGTATACAAGTTCTAGGGAAATTTGAGTTCTTTCTTTCTAATGTGATTTTATTTTTATCCAGAGGTTGGTGAGACTTCAACATTTTAAAACATAATTTTAAAACGTTTTAAAATTATCCACCCTTTAAAACAACAATTAAAATATGCTAATGACTCTGTAGACATTCATTTTGAGAAATTCAACAATACTTTGTACTAAAAAAACTCCACACTATTCTATGATGTTGCTTTAATACGTTCACTGGGTGACTCCTTGTAATTAGTGAGTCTCTGATACCTGTGTTTTGTTTTGTTTCTGTCTCAATTTGCACTGTTTGTGATCTTTGATAGCCCAAGGTAAATAGTGCTGTTCAAGTACCCACAGTTAATGAATTTGTAAAATAGGAAATTGGTGAAATTCTATCATCTACCAGATACTATGTAAAAAGTCGGAATTTAATAATAAAGAAGGGGTGACATTTTTCCTTTCCTTCACAGTTTGGCTGGGAAGAAAAACACTGAAGTATTAACTTCAAATATGATCAATTTGACAAAAAGGATATGCTCAATGCTATAGAGCAACATAAAAGGGGGAGGTAATCTAGTTTAGAGTTTCAAGAAAATCATTTCTTTCTAAGTGAAAACAAAGACAGACCTGTTAACTGGAAGAGTGAGCTGGATTTAAAGTAGTATTTGGGGCATAGGGAACAGTATATGTCAGGGCCTGATAAAAGAACAAGTGTTATTATTCGAGATGCAGTTAGAATTCAGTACAGTTAGATCACACAATGCAAATGTAAAATATCGGAAGATGAAGCTTATGAACAAAAGCCATGGAATAAATTATGAAGCTGTCTACAAGAAAAAAAAATGCTTAGATTCTATCATAGCCTTAATAGAAGCAATGTAAGAAAGTAAATTAATTTATAGATTTTCTTTTATAAAGATTTAACAGATGCAAATAAAACAATCTCGATTTAATGATTTAACAATGTATCAAAAGATTCCACAATATTTAAATCAGGTTAGGATTAGTTTTAATATTTGAAACCTCATTGATTGTGTAGCTGGTAAAAGGGAATATAAATGGGCCAAATAATAGGACCACAGTATTTACAAAAAAAAATTATATATGTATGCATATTCATATATATACACATTACATATATTTTTCAGATATTTTCATATTTTGAGATACCAATTTTGGGAGATATTTGATAAATTTTACATATTTTAAATATTTAAATATTATATCTTCCCTCTGTCATGTTAAACACTGGAAGAGCCAGGGTCTTGCTGGCATCGGTAAGCCACCAGCAGGGCAGAAGCAGGAGCTTGGTGACCTAGTTACTTTCTTGTTTCTCATTCCCATTTGTTCTTTGTATGGATGTGCTGTCTTTTTGCTGAAACAGGGAACGGGAGAGGAATAAGAGAAAAATGTCAGAGATAGATAAGAAAAACACATTGGTTGTAAGTTTTCAGATCTCTCCTTTGTTGATTTTTTTCATCTAATTCTGCCTTGCCATTGAATTTCAGAGTGCTGCTGTTGGCATCCAAAATGCTGCCTTTCTCTCTGGGTATGTTTGATGATTTTCAGGCTGTCTTACAACACTGCTCCCTGTACTGTTCTCTGATTTGAATGAGCCTAGCAAAGTGAAATGTTCTTTGTGCCATGTTTTTACAACTTTTCTTCTATCCCATACCCTCTTGTTGCAGATACTCTGAGAGTTCACCTCTTCTGCTCCTCTGAGAAACACATCCACCCTTGCGACACCATAAGGTGGAAATCACGGTTGCTGCAATCTCAGTGTCACTGTGTCTCTTCTTTATTTTACATGCCCATACTGTAACATCCATCAGTGGTATGAAGGCTTATCAGAATTCAGTGGAGCTTTCTGAGTTTAGGAGTAAAGTGGCGAGGAAGTGGGAACACTTGATTTCACTCACCCATTACTGAAATGGAGGAGGAAAAGTATTCATGCCACATATAACGTTCTTCTCAATATAATAGTTCTTGCTATTTTGTTATCCAGCTCTCCCTTACTCAAAAAGCCAAAAAACTAATACATTTTAATAGGAAAGTTGATTAAAAAAAAAAATCTGGCTTTAGCACCAGAAATAAGACCATACGAAGCATGGTATTTTACTTTGCAATGTTGAATTATTTTTACAATATAGCCATACATTCTGCATGTTCTTCTGAAAGGAATAGTAGAAAGGATGTCTTAATCACATTCTAGCACATATCCCTCTCATTAGAGTGAGAAGGTGGAAACAGAAAATGCAGTGAAACGTGTAGGGAGGCTATGGAAATAATTCAGGGGGCAAGGGGTGGCTTCAAATAGGAGTCAGCGTTAAAAACAGAACAAAGTGGATAGATTCAGTAAAAAACAGAAAGTTGACAGTGCTGGTGATTTATTTTATGTAAACGGTGAGGGAGAGGAAGAATTAAACTCTCAGATGTTATTTGATAACCTGGATGAGTGAATGAGTAGATACTGATTTGATTGTAAAATATTTAAAAATGTGAAGTCATCAGGACTTGGAGTCTAATTAGAAATGGAAATTAAGGGAACAAAATACGGAAATAGTGATGATGAATTACCCTTTAAGAAACGTCCATGGGGAAGGAAGATGAAAATGAGCTGAAAGTTTATGGTGAATGAAAGCTTGCTTTACGTTTGGAGAGAACCAAGAAGAGAGTGGAGCCAGTAGCGAGGAACTAGCCGATGGTACAAAAGAGCGAGATAGTAATGGATGGGCAAAGGTCAGTTCATGACGATAGGTGATGATATTGTCCTTGAACAGGTTTTGGTCTTAGAAAAAGAGTTGATGATTAGATCTGTTTTTAGATAAATCAGTAGACCTGGAAATAGGAAAGAGGAAAGCAAGAATAAGAAAGGCACTAACCTTGACTTAATTATGCAGGAGGAAATAAGATCTGACTGAGCAGCAGTTAGTTACTTGTCTCTTAGTCCAGTAGTGAACACCTATTTGTTCAATTACTTGCTAATTTATTGGGACGTATCTACGGCAATACAGTTTGTTAGGAATTATTTTAGGAAGAACGGATAAAACTTTCAACATATAACAGACCTCTGATCGCAAACAATCAAAAAGCTTGTATAAGCTTTACTTATACAATTTAGTGAATAATATGTTTGCTTCTAAGTATATGTAATAGTTAACTATAGGAATATACTTTTATTGAAGACAACTTACTTAATAAACTAAAATTATAGATATTTGTCAAAAACAGCAGGGTGGAGGTTGACATGGTTTGGGTCTATGTTCCTGCCCAAACCTCATTTAATTGTATTTCCCAGTGTTGGAGAAGGGGCCTGGTGGGACGTGATTGGATCACAAAGGTGGACTACCCCTTTCTGATGTCTTTCCCCTTGCTGTTCCCTTGTGACAGTGAGTGAGTTCTTATGAAAACTGGTTGTTTGGAAGTTTGTGGCACCTCCCCATTCTCTCTTTCTTCCTCCTGCTCCAGCCATGTCGGACATGCTAGCTTCCCCTTTGCATTCCGCCATAATCGTTAAGTTTGCTGAGGTCTCCCCAGTCATGCTTCCTGTACAGCCTGTGAAACTGTGAGCCAATTAAACGTCTTTTCTTTATAAATTACCCAGTTTTAGGTAGTTCTTTACAGCAATGTGAAAATAAACTAATACAGAAGTCAAGATGGAAGTCAAAATACTATAAAATGTATATGTTAATATAATGAAAAAAAGTACCTTTAGCATTCTACTTTAATCCAAAAAAGTCTAAATAAGTTATTCAGTGATTTATTTTAAAATGCAAAGCAAATATGAGTTTAATAAGTTTAATGTTTTGAAGAACTAAATTCTTGAGCTCTAGGATACTGAAAAGAATAAAAGTCTGAGAAATGTCGTAAAAGCTAAATACATTTTAAACTAAGAATGGAGAAGAAGGTTAGGTTGGGGTAAGAGACAGACAAAGAAAGAGATGATTTTAATGTTGACAGGCTTGATATACCCTGAATATAGGAACTATCTTAGGCTTTCAGAGCTATTAGAAAAATTGGACGGTGCACAGGCTTTGGAAAATTATTTCTTAGCATGTGTAAGAGCAGCAGTTTTTTTTTTCTTATAATTCTACAAAGAAGAAAAATAGTTGGGAGGTAGCAGGGATTATAGTTTAATTTAGAAAGCATTTGTGGGAGGAATTTTTAGGAGACTTAAAACCAGTTATCTTATTTTCTGAGACAGAAACTCAAATATTTGACATTAAGTATTCTGGATTGGTGAGGAAAGCTGTAGAGGTTCAGCAATTAGTTTTCTATTCTGAAACAGTATTGTATTCCTTAATTTGGTAATTTTCTTAATAATGAATGACTACTGAAGGTTGTCAGACTCATTCTTTTAGGATGACAAATATTTTCCTATGTACAAATATAAATAAGTTTCTGAATGTGAAACATTTCATGCATCACTGAATGGCATTTTACCATCCACCCAATTAGTACATTGAATGGAGAACAAACTCATTTAAACCACATACTTATTAAATATCCAGTAAAGGAGCAAAACAAGGATATTCTCATTCTTCTATTTTCCCTACAAGCACTAGTACTATCTGGGAAGTTTTCCTGCAGGAGTATCTTTCCTCTTTCTATCAATTTTCTCTCCTCTGTTGCAGGAACAAAATCGCACAAAAGAAAGAAAGGAATTATCTTTGTTTTCCATCTATTTAAAAGAGATGAGAAATAAAATATCCTAGGAAATCAGAAATGGTTAGATTTGTACAATTTTTGCCAGATTAAAACAAATTGAGTGTAGCTAGAAATCATATGTCAACCTGCTTTGATTAATAAATTGATAAACCTAGTAACTGTGTAGATAAAATAACTGCTACTACTAGTAATAGTAGTAATAAAGCTATAACTAAGAATTTCCTGGGCACTAACTGATTATTTGCTTCTCTTAAATTACTTCATGTAATTCTCACAACAATTATGCAAGGGATGTTTTATTAGTGCTCACTGGACAAATAAGAAACTAAGATTCAGAAAGGTGAAGTAATATATTCAAAGTCATACATCTGGTAAGAGGCACAGCTGAGGAGAAATTAGACTAATCCTGAAGTTTGTGTTCTTAAACTTTATACTGTAAAAAGCATTTTAATTCCACTTTTGCAAATAAATAAATAAATAAATAAAAGGCAGTGCAGCTCATATATTTAAGCAGTTGTTTGATTTTTGTTGTTGTTTTATTATTTGATCCTGAGAAATCAAGACTATTATCTAGTTATGTAGTTAGCTAGGAATGCATATATGCATTCCTAAGTAGAACTTCTGTTTTAGCTCTTAGGCTGTTTGCTTTTACTTCTTAGGCTGTTAGCATTTACTTCTTAGTTTAAATCCTGAGGTCCATCCTTTAGCAGTTTCAACCTTTTTTTCCCCACAGAGATGTTTCCTACACTGTATTAGCTCAAGTGTCTGTGATACCTCTAAGAAGCTTTGTGTATGGTGACCAGCTGTTTTCTGTCCTCCAAAATGCCCCATCAATTCAGCCAAGAGAAAGTGAGTTGGTACAGGAGAAGTATAGAGTTAGGGGGAAAAGGCCCTTTTAAAAAAATATGTCCTCTTTTCCTCAGTCCTTGAACAAGCTCTCCTTTCCCAAATCCCACCCATGTTTCGAAGGACAATAGAAGAAATTTCAGTTTGTTTAGTTTTAAAAAATGTAGACAGTTCCTGACTTAGAGGATTCAAGTTCTAATTTTTCAATTTTACAATTATATGAAAGCTATCCTGACTTAGAGGATTCAACTTATAATTTTTCAATTTTAAAATGGTGTAAAAGCTATTGTCACCGTAAAAACCAGGCATTGTTCTGTTTTTCACTGTCAGTGCAGTATTCAATAAATTACATGAGATACTCAACATTTTATTATAAGATAGGCTCTGTGTTAGATGATTTTGCCCAGTTGTAGGGTAATGCAAGTGTTTTTGAGCACATTTAAGGTATGCTGGGCTAAGCTATGATGTTCCATAGGTGTATTAAGTACATTTTGGGCTTATGATATTTTCAACTATGACAAATTTATCAAATGTAACCCCAATATAAGTCAAGTTTCATCATACTTTATTATAGAGATAGACTTTTGTCTTGAACATCCCACTCTTCCATGGGAAAATCACATTTTCTATAATTGTTTTATCATTGTTTTGTTACATATGATTAAAAATGTCTCCAAAAGAATCTTTCTTACACTAAAGAATACACATTTATTCTTCAAATTTAGTGCGGCTGGAAGATTTTTTTTTTCAGTTTTAAAATATTGGTTTTGTCCGTGCTTTACCTCTATACAGGTTTTACAAATTCAGAATTATTTGCTCTACTAAAACATCAACATATTTTTTAATGATTAAAAATGTACACATCTCATTAGATTTGTTCTATTAATGTTTAATTTTTATTAGGTTAAAATGTAAAGTAAATATCTAGGTCAACATTAGAATCTTGGCAACCCCAAACAAACATAGTTCCAAAGCAAAATCTCGACATATTTTACCAAAAAGCAAGGAAAACAAAAAACAAAACAAAACCTGCATGTCTGCACATGGAGGAGAGATTTTCTATTTCTCTGATCTTCATCATGAAACTTCTCACCCTCTGTCCCATAAGAACAGTGTCAGCACAAGATGCCAGTTACCTTCTTACACAGAAGACAGCACACTATTTTTCTTTCCAGTCTACTCGTTTATGTGATAGAAGTGCTGTTAACATTTTAAACCCTTTATATATTTCACACATGAAGAGTATGTGACCAGGCAGGTTGAAGACAGTATCTTACATGAAATTAATAATATGGAAGACAACTGAGAAAGTTGTGGCATATTTTAGTTTAGTAAAATAATCTATGCTATGATAAACAATGTTTCCTCTCATTTCTCAATAAAGAATGTTTTGATGCCTAAACTATAACTTGACTGGGGCAGAAAGTCAAAAATATGTAATTTTATTCAGAAATGTCTGTGTTAAACCAATATTTGGCATTTCACATCCACGATCTATCTTTACTCAGCATTGTGTATCTCTCAAATTCAATGCTTAGAGAGTTTAATTTCTCACTTAACCAAAAAAAAAAGAAAAAGAAAAAGTAGAGTAAAAGCTATCATCAAGACAGAGTTAAATTACTCCAATATCCACATTTGTACCATCCTATTAGCTACCTTGATAATAGTCAGTGTTTTTTTGACTTAATATCAACTAGGAACAGAGGCTGAGTACTTTACATACACCTCTTTATATTAATGATGGAAAACCAGTATTTTTATAATTAATTAGGAGATTAAGGCATATGTTTATTTTGTTTTTTAGTAGTATGCCATATTCTATTCTTTTCTAATTTCTAATTTTATTTTAGGTTCAGAGGTGCAAGTTCATTAACAGGGTATATTGCAGGATGCTGAGATTTGGGATACAGTTGATCCTGTTACCCAGGTAGTGAGCATAGTACCAACTAGTTGGTTTCTCAATCCTTCCCCTTTCTCTCTTCACCCTCTAGCATTTCCCATCTTTATGTCCATGTGTTCCCAATGTTTAGCTTCCACATATAGGTGAGAACATGCAGTATGATGTTCAGTTCCTGTGTTAATTCATGTAGGATAATGGCTTAAAGCTGCATCCATGTTGCTGCAAAGGACAGGATTTTATTTTTTTTATGGCTGCATAGTACTCCATAATATATATGTACCATATTTCTTTATCCAGTGAACCACTGATGACCACATATGTTGATTACATGTCTTTGTTATTGTGAATAGTGCTGTGATGAACGTATGAGTGCATTTGTCTTTTTAGTAGAACACTTTATTTTCTTTTTGATGTATACCCAGTAATGGGATTGCTGGGTCAAATTGTAGCTCTGTATTAAGTACTTTGAGAAATCTCCACACTGCTTTCCACAGGGTCTGAACTTATTTCCATTCCCACAAATAGTGTATAAGTGTTCCGTTTTTTCCACAGCCTTGCCAGCATCTGTTGTTTTTTGACTTTTTAATAATGTTACTGTAATTGGTGTGAGATGGTATTTTATTGTGGTTTGATTTGCATTTCTCTGATGATGACTGATGTGGAACATTTTTTCATGTTTGTTGGCCGTTTGTATGTCTTCTTTTGATAAGTGTCTGTTTATGTCTTTTGTCCACATTTTTTTTTTGAGACCGAGCCCCATGAATAGTTTGTATATTTGTTCTGTCAATGTGGTATGACTGGAGCCTAGAACCAAATATGGCACATAAAAGAAATTCAACAAATAATTTTCGAATGAATGAAGAAATAAAATTGGTCTATCCATTTGAAAATGTATCTTTGAATTTAAATATTTTGTTTTTATCTTTTGCCATGAAAATAGTTTCTTTCTTTTGCTATGTGTATATTTTAAATTATTTTTATTTATATGACATTGCTGAGTGTCTTGAAGAAATGTTTGACTAGGTCTGAAAGCTTCAACAGCCACTGTCCCCAGTAAAGGAAAATATCTATAGGTAGTTAGTTCCTTATGCCTGGGTCCTCAGGATATGTAGCCTATGGCCTCATTTTCCTGGCCAAATCAGAAGACTTCTAAAACAAAGGTAACAATTTATAGCTTGGCCCTAGGTTTGATTTGAGATTCTCAGTCTTTATAATTCTGTCCATCAGAGCACATTTTCATGGTTGCAGGCTGTGAGGCAGGAATAATGGAGAGGATCAGAAATCCTCCATCTGGGAATTGCTCTCAGCAGGAGCTGTTTTACCTTAAGTCATGCCCTTTCCTGGGAGAGCCAGCATCACTAGTCATTGTGGGCCTACAAAGGCCAGCATCTTGCTTCAAGGGATAACTCTGAAAGGCCATACCAACTACAAAACATTCTATTAGCATCTCCCTTTGCTCATCATGCTCCCCTCCCTCTTTTATAGCTCTTGTTCCCAAGAGTTTCCCCACATTTCCTTCTGGCACATAAGCTTCATCACAATGTCTGTTTTCCATAGAATCCAGCCTGCTAAATAAGAATCTTCTGATACAGGAACCTGACAATTTTTTTTTGTATACTTTTCCTCTAGAGATTATAAGGTAACCAGTAGGAAGTAGCAATTTCTTTAAGCAATCTTACATTTGCTATGAAGATTACAAGATAGAATAGAGGGATATATGAAAAGGGACATGGATGAAATTTTAAGATGAACAAGCTAAAAATAAAACTGTGCTACAATGGGCAGAAGAAAGTCAGAAATTGCTATAAATTTTATTTTTCAATGTTACAGGAAGCCAGCTTTATTTGAACAAGAAGCTATATTTGTAAGTGATTACTGCTATCATGTAGAAAAAGATCAAAGACAGATTTTAACTCATGTCCTAATTTTGATCAGCTGGTAGAAGCCAGGTGGAAAAGGATCCTGGGGATAATTCTGTAGGTATTGGGAAGATGTCCATGGCTGATTACTGATTTTTCTCATGGATGGAAAAAAGGAGCTGGTATTGGATAACAGACAGGATTCCTTATCTACAAATAATAATAAAACTTAATGAATACCTATCCTCCTAATTTTTATTAATAAATTCATACTTTTTGTCATATTAGAAATATTTAACATCAGAAGAATATGTTCATTGTGTAGATTACTGGTCATTTATCATTGCAGAATAGGCAATCCTCTATTCATTGTTCTATCTTTTATTTGTAACAAATGGTAGTATCTTTGTGTCATCTACGCATCCATGTTTAGACTGGTATATTGGTTAGACTATCATTAAAAAGGAGGTGAGAAGTTTCACATCATATAGCACTAAGACGAACTGAAGAACACTAAATTCATTTAATAACAACAGATTCAGCGACATCATTGTACAGAAATCTCCTTGTTTAGTAATGATAAGTTCTAAAAGTAGTTTTTTAGGCCCAGAAGATTTATATTTAAAAAGTGGTTCAAAAGTTCAAACAACATACCCAAATAATATTGCAAACTCAATAGTGATATGTATCTCATCTATTTTTCACTGTTGAAATTCAATGAGTCTGTATTTGAAACCTGGTATAGATAGTGAAGTAAGAGAAGTTTAAATCACAAAGCAGAAAATATGTTTCTTTTTATTGAGGTTTTATTTTTGAATGCATAATATGTAGCTACACCTGCTGGTATTTGTTCCCTTAGCTGGCATTCTGGAAGCCATATGTATTAAAGAAGATTCAGATAATACGCACATAAGATAACTGCTTAAGGTTTCTAATCTGAGTAGCTTTGTTTGGATTATGTATTTTTCCTTTTTGATCACATGCTATTGCTTTAATGGATGAGAAAGGTTACAGTTGCAATCTCTCGCACCTTCTGTAAACCATGGAGCATTTGTTGAATTAGGATTCACCAATTTTATAAATTAGCAATCTTTATCACATGCTTAAGTGTGAATGTGATAGTCATCTTGTAAAAGTTCAGATAAGCAGAGAAAAATGGTGAAAGAAATATTTAAAAAGAGATCAAAAGGTAATATATTTTATAAATGTCCTCTCTGCTATGCTTTGGTAACATGAAAGCCTTTCCAGAACTTCCACATGGCTGCAGGATGGCAGATGGCATGTTCTGAAGATCAGTGGTTATATAAATATAGCTCAACCTTAGACACAAACGTACTTTAGCTTATAGCTTTTTCTGGAAAACGACCTATAAATCCACACCAACCAACACTATAGCCTATCTTCCCATGGAACACATTCTTTAGATCAGTGACCTCTATTTTCTAGTTTAGTCCAGTAGTTTTGTTCACATATTTAAAATGAGATGCAAACAAGGCTACTTAATATCATTGAAAGAATTTATAAGGGTCAGATTGCCATGAAACACATATTTTTATAATTTTTATAAGGAATCCAATCTTTTTGTCTATTTAACTCAAATGTCCTTAAAATGCTAGGCTCAATGTAAATAATTTTTATCTTGTTTTTCACTTAGGAATTTTCTCTTATATCTCTTAAGAACGTTGATAAATGCTAAATGTTTGTTTTGTCCTTTGTAGCCGTCCATGCTGTGTTTTATGGTTTACATTTTATTGGAATTCTATGTTTAGTCTTAGGCTTCTAAACTGATGAAGGGAAAACCATTCTAGAACTTACAACCAAGAATAACATAAAAGGCAAACGGGATGGAAAAGATGTGAATGCTTGCTTTGGAGAAGATATTATTGCTAAGGAACTCAATAACCATCTTCAACTAGCAGATTTGTAGAGAGGAGTGAGTTGGGCATAGTGTCCCATTCACGTCTCTCTTCAAGAAAAGTCTTAGTTTTCCAGCTTTTAGCAATGCTGTCAGTAGATGGCCATCAACTCTCAGCTCCTTAAAAGGTTATCTCAGCTGCAAAAAGCAGTCTCATCTAAAAGTCACACTGTATCTCGGAGAGCCTGTATTCCATTCAGGTAGAGGTTGGAAATCTTGCCCGTTTTTGCCCAACATAACACAACTATTGCTGACCATTTAAGCCTTGGAGCTTCCTGTGGAGTCAGCTCAGGTAAGTATTGGACCTATATTGCCACTCAACTTCTCCTGCCCAAATATTTGTCCTCCTCTATTCTTCTCTTCTCATCCCTTTCCCTCCACTGGTATTGATCTATGGAACTACTTTATAGTGTGCACCTCTTTTCACTAGTCCTATCAGTTGACTCAGTAACAAGAAATTTATAGTCACGTGTCTTTTTGAGATACAGCATTCCTCTATTTTTCTCTTGGTGATTCTTTATTTGGGTGGGTTTCCTTACTTCTCTACATTCTTTCTTTCCAATATCATGATAAACTTCTTTCTCAAACAAAATACTTATTTTTTCCCCTGCTTACTTTAGTCTGTCTTTTATAGATCACATCTTTATTATGTATAACAGTGGTAGTCTTAATAGACTTTTGCCATGTGCAAGTAACCAAGTGAAACAAAAAAGACACCCAGCAAGTGAGAGGGAAAAAAGGGAAAAAGAAAGTGAGGCAGCGAGAGAGCAAGAGAAAGAGTGAACATTTGTTAGGGGATAGTTTGGTTTTGGGTGTTAAGTCCTGATATTATAAGGTTCAGGTTCATCATATGTATTAGATTCCCAAATCTCTTTTATCTCAATTACAGCTATTATGATTCTATAGAATTTATTAAATTATTATTTAGATAACTTTTGTGAGTGAGGGGTGCAGGAGGTAGATGTATGAGCTAAACTCTGAACAAACACTTAAGCATATAACACAGTGACAATGATCATCTGGTTTCTATTTTTTAAGGCTGATATATTTTAAACTACTTTTGAGCCATCTACATCCTGCTTTGCATATCTGTGATTGTACACAAACTTCTTCCTTATTGACACTATCTTTGGCCCATTTGTTGTGTCCCTATCCATTTTTTAACTTTCAGAATAGATGCCATTTCCTCAAGGAAGTCTACTTTTGTCCAGTAGGAAAATAGACAATGACTCCACTATTCTCCTATAGCAGGTTTTGTAAATATTTTGTGTGTTTGCTTTAATGCTTATTACATTGAGTTATATGTTTTTATTTTGGTGGCATACCTTCTTAACTCTAAATCTCTTCAGATAGTTTTCATTTTATCATCATTACAGCCTAGAGGTGCCCACGATTTATAAAATAATAATAATATAACATTAACTGGCAGATTGAAAGGTCATATATTCACACATTAAATAAGGTGGGACCTAATGCAACTAACAATAAGAGGTTCTCATTTTGCTAATATTATATGAAACAGGTTTGCAAAATATAGTCAATGTACTCAAGTAATTCATTTTTGTGAATGAAGAAGAAAAGTATAACATAAATTTATATAAAACAACCACAAAATAGAGCAAAGAAAAAGAATACTACTTAATAGAATAATATATTTTTATTAATCTAATGTGCATTATTGAACTTTCAAGCTAGATAAAGCTTATACTGCTCAAACAGGTCCTTATACATGTAAAAGCCAAAACTGTAACAGCAAAATTCCTAATGATTGTAGGGATATCAGAGAAAACACAAAAAAGAGATTAGACTTGATATTTAATGAGCATACATTTGATGAGGTATGATTCCCCACTAAATAAATATTTATGCTTTACCCTTGAATATTTGCTATTATTAATTTTACAAATATTCCAAGGATTACAATAATGAATTTATAATAACTAATTATGTTATTTGTGACCATTGAATGAATGTTGATTTGGATTTCAGCAGATGACGCTTCTAATAAACATGAACCTTCTAAAATAGGATTTTATTAATATAATCTCATTTATTGAAATTCCCTGCACTCAAATACAGGGGATTGATTTCCACACACATGAAGGCCAAATCTGAGTTACAACCAAGGATTTAAAATAAGCATTCATATTTGATTAAAGATTTATATTTTTCTATGCTCTTTCACATATATTATCTAATTTGTAAATGTGTTTTAGAAACATGCTGATATTAAACCATACTTTACATAAAAATAAGATCTAGATTTTTACTAATTTTACCTTCAACATTATTCTTTGTTTTTCTTTGTGATTCATTAATTTATAAATATAAATTGTTTTAAAGGTTATACATAAATGATGATTGACATTTAGCTTTCTCTATCATTACTTGTGTTTTAATTAAAGACTTTTTTACATCAATGTGCAAAATATAATTGTGATTATATCAAGATCATAGATTAATCTTTGTTTGGCTTATCATGGCTAAGTTTTATTTTACTTCTCATTGGTTTAAATCTAAAAAAACAGGCACTTTGAAGTCAGTTTTGCTACAATTGCTGCAGGCAGAGATGATCCTGCACTGTAACAAAATACAGAGACACAAAAATCCTTGTAATTTTTTTTTCTAATTCTGTGTTTTGAGTAAAATAAGTACAAAATAATATATTGACTGAATATTCTGGACAGGTCCCCTGCTCAATAAGGGGTCTGTCTCTTGTGTCAGTCTGACATGGCATATATTATTTGGAAACTTTTGAACACAAAATTTTCTTTATAGAACAATTGAAACCCTGAGCATTTCATTTTCTGAATTAAGAGAAACAGAGAGAGAGAGACAGAAACTAAAGAAGGTAAGAAGGATGACATAATTATTAAAATTTTCCTAGAAAATGTGGACTTAAAAGATCTATTTTTACTTTGACGTTCATCACTTCGAAGTATCACAACATATTTCTTGTACCTTTTTAAACATAAAGTATCCAGTTTCATTTTGAAGCACATGTCTTCAATTTATAATGTCTTACTCAATTCACTGAAATTTGTCTTTTCATCTAAAGACAAGCTCATAACTTGGATCTGTGTGTTCAAGAATTCACTATTCCTTGCCCCTAGACAACTACTCCACACTTCATTCTGATGTTATACACAATAAACATTTTAGAAAAAAAAAAAAAAAAAGCAGACATGCAACAATCAAATGCTTATCCATTTAGGAATGTCCCAACAGACGTCAGTTATAGATTAGTTAGGAAGTTTCAGGGTGAAAATGTATTGAGGACATTGAAAAGATAGTCGAAAATAGTGATGAAGCAAATGTATTTAGTTCAACTGGAAATGGAATCTGAAAAGAACTAAGGGAACCTGAGCCAAGCTGATATCAATTTGGTGATGTTGCCCTCAGGGCCCTTGTCTGCCTTTCTAAACTGCTCTCTTCTCTGTTTCTTTAAGAATTCAGTCAATCTTATGAAATAAGACAGTCTTAGATTTTTATGTTTCTTTTCTCTCTCAGCTTCTGCTATTAATCAGCCTTTAAGTTAGAAATGTATGAGAGATGATATAACAACTGCGATGTAATGTATCAGGATGGGAAAATAAATAAACTCTGGGATTCTCTTTTTCTTTTGGTCATATGCTACACAATATTTCCACTTGTATCTACTATCTACAAATGTATTTGCCTCCCTATAGTCATATTTACCTAATTTTCTCCTGCCTCAATTAGATAAATACACCTTATTTTTCTCAAGATTTTTTGCCAGGCATAGTGGCTCACACCTGTATCTCAGCTACTAGGGAAGCTGATGTGGGAGGATTGCTTGAGTTCAGGAGGTTGAGGCCAGCCTGGGCAACATAGTGAGACCCCCATATATAAGGGAAAAAATGATTTTTTTCTTCTAACTTCTGTGTTTTCACTTAGAAATTCTTGTTTTGTTATTTATTCAATATTTTTTCAACTTTTTGCTTTCTAATCATTCCTTTTTTACACTTATATTCACTTATTTCATTGTTCATGACCCCTTGTAAACTCTTATAACTGTCTTATTTATTCTCTTTGCTTCAGAACCAAATTTTTTCAATGGGGAATATACATTAGTGTTTCTGCCTTATAAGATTACAGCCTCTCTACATTCCATGCAAACTGGTTTCTGTCCTCATCAGAAACTGCTGTAACTGCTCTTACTAAGGTTGCCAACGACTTGGAATATTGCCAATGCCTTTGGGCATACTTTTTATTTTATTTTATGTACCTCTCTATGGCATTTGACATTTCATTATTCCACCTCTTAAATTTTCTTCTTCCTTGGCTTTCATAATATTTCAAAATTCTAGTCAACTTCCTCTGATTATTCAATCTTTGTTTCTATCATAGTAGAATCTTTCTCTGTCTACCGTTTAAATGGCTTTTTGTAAATTAGTACTTCTTTATACATTTTACTCTTACTCATGGAAATTCCAAATGCATATGGCTTTAAATATTTCTTCATTTTGATAATAAAATATCTATATTTCGAAAAAATACATTTCATGTTTAAAAATAAAATTCCACATTTTTATATATTTGTGTGTGTGTGTTTGTGCATTAATCACTTCCTCTCATACCTAAAAGTTTACCATTATTCTTTATTCTGTTAGGAATAATAACATTTTCTAAGTCAGAAGCATAGGGATTATCCTTGCTTCCTATACTTTTTTCTTCCAAAATTCAGTTGCTCATTGTACTGACCTACTAATTCTGTAGTGTAAGTGTTTTTCATCTTCTCTGTACTTTTTTTAAAGATGTAGGTAGTCTCTTCTGTATTCTAAGTATTGAAGTACTGGGTAAATGTTCTGTTCTTCATTCTTTCTGCTTTTATCTGAGTTCAGACCTGCATAATCTAATGCACCAAGCTATTATAACAGTCCTCTAAAATGTCTCACTGTCTCCAAATTTTATTATTTCCATTTGTTTCTGATCTTAAACTCGACGATAATTTCTTTTTGCTCTCATAGTTATATACCAATAACAAGTGTGAATTATACTGCCCTTATAGTAAATTGCCATCAACAGCTTCCCTTAGGAATCTTTTTGTCAATTTTGGCCCTATTTACTATGACTTCCTCCTGCCAAATTATACATAGACCGAACTGAAGTAATTATCTTTGCCTTATATTTGATATTATTTCTGCCTTGATATTTCTGCACATTTTTTCCTTTGCCTACTAGATATTTCCCTCCTTTGTTTGATTAGTATCAAGACACAGCTCATGTGTCTCCTTCATGAAGGATTTATAAGCCTCTTCAGTAGAGAGATGACTTCATCTATGTGACTCCTCTGTGCCTTGTACTTCCCTATTTTGAGAATTTTCCTACAATATTTTAGAAGACTACTAAGAAAAACAGATGACTGACAGACTTCAGATTGTGGAAATATGTGGGTTTTTTTCTCTTTATTTGTATATTTTTCAAATTTTCTTTAGGGATTATATATATCTTTATAGTATATATAATGGCACATAAGACTTTAGAGTATTTATGTTGTTTTTAAAATGAAAAAAACAAATATTATTCACTACAGAATAAATTTCTTGTGGAAATACTTTTTCATTTTTTTTCTTTCCTTTATAAAAATTATTTTAAAATTCATTGCTGTTTCAATTGGGGGACTACTGATTAAACAAGAGTGCAAATAATTGGCATATCATGTCAAAATAAGGAAACAGTACCTGAAATTTGGCAAATGAGATTTTTTTAAAAGTAAATCAAAGCATAAGCATGGCTAGTTTAATATGAAGATCTAAAGCACAAATAAAATGTTAAGATTTTTCTCTTTTCATTTTATAAATTATCTTGACCTTTGTTGTAGCAACTAATATTCTTGTATGATTCAACATGCTCTATATTTAGTACAATTTCTAAATTGGGCTTTAATACAAAGTTTGTCTGTTTGTTTATGTGTCTTTTTTTTTTTTTTTTTGAGACGGAGTTTCGCTCTCGTTACCCAGGCTGGAGTGCAATGGCGCGATCTCGGCTCACCGCAACCTCCGCCTCCTGGGTTCAGGCAATTCTCCTGCCTCAGCTTCCTGAGTAGCTGGGATTACAGGCACGCGCTACCATGCCCAGCTAATTTTTTTGTATTAGTAGAGAAGGGGTTTCACAATGTTGACCAGGATGGTCTCGATCTCTTGACCTCGTGATCCACCCGCCTCGGCCTCCCAAAGTGCTGGGATTACAGGCTTGAGTGTTTATGTGTCTTAAAATTCATCTGTCTGATAATGTTTTGGACCATTATTTTATATTTATATTTCTTTTTTTAACATGGCTCAGTCCTCTATGTTTTGTCATAGTTGGCTTTTCTAAGCTCCTTTTCTAGGTACATCTCAAACACCTGTCATGATTTAGGTCCCTCATTGCCTCACACAAAGAATTAATTTAATTTTATTCTCTTCCTATATATCTGTAGTCATTCTGGTATTAGAATTTTGTGCTCCAGATTTTTCTTTTGGTACTTGAATGCACAATGTTGTATCGAAGATTTCATAATCTGGCACTACCTTTGTTCAATGTTACCTTATAGCTATTAGGAAATGATCTTGAAATATTCCATATTATATTGAGTATTTTAAGAGTAGTTTTGTGGATAATTCAACATGTTATTTTGCCATAAAATTATCCCATATAACAGTATTTGAAGTAACGTCTCATTCCAAATAAGAAGAATTTGCTATAACTTCAAATAGTGTTGACTATATCACAAGGGAATATTTTGATTGTCCTTCAAATTATACTCAATAAACATCAAATCATTCTTCTCCTATACTCTGCTAATACAAGGCAGAGGAGGAATATATTAATGAAAGACAGGATAAAGGATAGCTATGATCATGATACACTCTTTGCCAAAGATTTACAATTATCATTTGTTTCAAGGAATGACGAGACTGTCAACTGCAAAAAAGAATTATTAGGAGCCCAAGTATCACAGAAGAACAACAACAGATTCCAATAAATTAATGCAGTGTCTAATGGCTCATTGACAAGTGAAAAATGACCAGAACTGTTTGTAATACATTTGAATTTCCACTAAGTTAGGTTATTTTATCATCATTGAGAAAAACATACCAAAATATTGTCCACTTTGATTTTTAAATATTTAATCTATAGTTTTGGCTTTTCTATTTTATTATATTAAGAGAAACTAAAGCAAACTAATTATTGTAAATATATTTTTTAAATGTGCATATATTTTTAAGTGTCTGATTATGAAATATTTGTCTTTTACATTGAGTTGGTTATATATCACCAGTAAATTAAATATAATACAAGAGCATTTAAGTTCCATTAAGTATTTTTATAAGTTATAGAGCTATTTTGTATTTATAATTATTGAGAAAATTAAACAATTTTAAAAACTGTTAGTAAAAAATTACATTGTTTCTTCTGCTGGGTTCCCAAATTCAAATAAGTACTTTTAAAAAAAAATTTCAGCATGGCAATACATAAATACAGTAAAACTATGAAGGATAAAATTGAGAATACAAGATACAAATTTGTAAAAGTATTCTAAAGATTAAGAAAAGATAAAAAATCCATTAAAAAAGTATGAACTCAATCTGATAATATTAAATAAGTAAATGTAAATAACAACTAATTGAAAAGGCATTTCATCTTTCTCATAATTAAATGATTTTCACTTAAAAATTAGCCAATATTAAAAATGTTAATAAGATTTATTCTATAAAGCAGCACATTTTTGATCATTTGGCAATATTCAAAATTAGAAATGCTACATCCAGGTGGGGGACAGTGGCTCAAGTCTGTAACCCCAGCACTTTGGGAGACCTAGGCGGATGGATCACTAGGTCAGATAGAGACCATCCTGGCCAACATGGTGAAACCCTGTCTTTAATAAAAATACAAAAATTAGCCAGATGTGGTGGCATGTGCCTATAGTCCCAGCTACGCAGGAGACTGAGGCAGGAGAACGGCTTGAACTTGGGAGGTGGAGGTTGCAGTGAGCCAAGATCGTGCCATGTGCCACTGAACTCCAACCTGGGTGACAGAGTGAGACTCCATCTCAAAAAAAAAAAAAAAAATGCTATTGATGAACTTAAATTGTTCGAGATAAAAACAACTTAGAAATAAAAATTCCTTAATGTTTATTAATAACTTATATAGTTTGTTACTTACACCAGCCTCTATTCAATATGATTTGAAATATTTATTTAACCTTCATAACAACCTTGTGAGCTATTACTATTATTGTCCCCATTTTGCACCATGATCATAGAGCTAGTGAGGGCAATGGTGACATGAGCACAGTGCTAAGATCCAAAACCCAGAAGTTGAATTCTAGAGACTGTGTCTTAAAACACAACACTGTGCTGCTACTCTGAATAATTTGCATGAATTATGATTCTTCTAGGTAGTTGTTATGAAATGAGGTAGATCTGGATAGGTTGATAGAAAATAATTCCAAACTTTCATACTATTTGAAAAAACAAGATGCAGGTGTGTATAGTATGTACAAGTTGTTTAAAATTAAGTTGGACAGAAAGAAAGGACAAATCAGGGGAGAGAGAAAGAGAAAGAAAGTCAAAGACAGAGCATGCTCAAATCCTACTCTATAATTTTATTGTTGTCTGGCCTTGAACAAGTCACTTTTCTCACCTGGGCCTGAGTTTTCTTATATATAAATTGGAGGTCATAACAGAAGCAATTTCATGGGGTTGTTGTAAGGAAATGAGATAATGCTCGTAAAATACTGAGGACAATAAAGGTAATATAATTTTAATTCTGGAACATTTTCGGTGTCATGGGGATTATCCAATTTTGAATTTTGTTTTCATGTTCTCTTGTATTAAAAGAAACCTACATTTTATTTTTTGTAATTAAATATCAAATATTGACATTCTTGTTTATTCAGGAAAATTTAGAATATATCGGAACTTCATTTATGCTTGAATATTCATGTAGTATGATTCTATTTTAGCTGTCATTCCTTTAGAATTTTCAGAGTTAAAAATCTATTATTTATATAATACATGCCTTTCCTGCTTGGACATTGGGGAGTCATTAGGCTTACCTAAATCAGACTTTTTTAAAATGTAGGGTTACTACCAATACTGTATTTAAAACTGTGTGGAGATGTCTAACACAGCATCTTACTAAAACAAGAAGTATTGATCAACTTGTTCCACAATGGATGTCTTGAACCTGCATTCTGTCTGTTCATTAATTGGCAAGCACTGTGTATGATGACCACCTTCAGATGGGGCAGAGCTTTCTTTTTATCCATGGTTCCCATTGTTCCTTTTATTGCTATCATTGATCATAATAATCAATTCTTATTTGTCACCCTAAAACAAGCCTCTTCATTCAGTGACCAATATCAGTTATGTCGTAGTAAATTGAACAAGTGTCTAATCATTAGAGGATCCCTATGCCCTTTTTAAATTATTTTTGTGGTTCTAAACAAATGATAAGAATGTCAGATATTATATGTTCCAAGAAGAAAGAAAGAAATACTCCATATGATTTGAGGGGAAGAAAAGTACTAAAACGGTTAAGTGAGTTATATTAGAAGGAAAGATTAAAGGAGTTTGTACAAGACTAGAGAGATAATGTAGTATGCTACCAGTATGGATTTTGGCGAGAGATTGTAATCTTCTTAATCTAGCTGGGCAGATTGTTTTGTCTGATATATAGACCTTTCATTGAGTTAGAATCTGTACCTTAAGATTTCATTTCTGAAATGTATCTCTGAAATATCTCCAAGTATAATTCTTCCTTTTGCTTTTAAAATAGACATGTATAATTTGAAGTTTAGTAAAATCTAGAAGAAACAATTATTCTGTCATTGTAATAATGTTTTGTATTTTATTGTTTGTTAGTTGATTGTTAACAGATATGCAGATCAGTGTTAGTGGCATTAACTTGTTTCTCTTCCCTTCCCCACAAACAACACAATGTTAAAAATGATCTGATAACTATTTTGAGAACTTTGTTACTATTAAATGATGAGGAAAACAAAGAGTCATAATTGTATTACACGTTTGACCAAGGTACTTTTGTATATCAAGATAAATTTTCAACAAATGTACTTGAAAATATTTTGCAGAAATTATCAGAATAGTTATCAGATCATTTTTAACATTGTGTTAAGATACAGCTCTGAAAATCTGGGAAACTAATTCTGCTGATTAATTGGAATTTCTGAACTTAACTTCAAGAATAGTTGTGGCACAAACTGTTTAGCCTGTACCACAAAGCTCTGATAAATGTTGATGGAAATCATCGTCCTCTTTATTTCAAGTTAATCAGAGAGCAACACAATTCACTTAGTCAGCACTGGGAGCTGACATGCCAATGATGGAATATAGTGCTCTATGCAAATACTCATCTATTACTCAATCATAGTTTGTAGAAGGTGACAGTAAAGATCGATATGCATCCAGTGTGCACCTATTTAGTTTAATAGCAGGCTTGGTGCTGAAGGACAGCTCCTGCTATTTATTTAAGTTCAATTTGGAGATTTCTTCTCTCTCTCTTAATTCTCTTTATTTTTCTCCACTCTCTCCCATAAGGAAACATCAATAGGATGCGAAATACCCAGCAGAGTATTTATGATAATTATTTTTGACTATAAAAGCTATACATCCTTTCAGCATAGTACCTTTAGAAATGTAAGGAAGAATTGGATGAATTTAATAATTATCGATCTCCTGCTAGATACTAAGCACATTGCTAGCTTTTCATATCCATTTAATTCTTTCACAAATATTATGAAGTTAGAGAGGAGGTTGCAAGTCTGACTTTAGGAAACAGATATCCAAGTACAATCTCTTCTAAGCCATGTGTTTGCTCTGTGACTCTCAGAAAGGAATTTAAGATGCTCTGTGTCACAGATTTTTCGTCTGTTACAAATACGTATATAATACCTGGATCTTTATGTTGTTTGAAAGTTTAATGAGAAAAGTTTCTGAAATTATTAGCATAACTTAAGAAACAGAAACAGTACACTACATAGTAACTACTATTATTACTGTTCATATCCTACAGTTAAGGAAACTGAAAGCCAGAGATGTTAGCCAACTTAAAGTAACAATGCAAATAATTTAGACTGGAATTCAAGCTAGTGTGCATTTTCAAAGTTTATACCTTCTCTCTCCAGTATACTCTTGATAATTTCATTGGAAGACTATCATAAAGGAAAACCAGTACATTGTTAGGTAAAGCTAAAAATATATACAACTCTCGTGGCGGGGGAGGAACAGCCTATGTTTCTTGTTTCTCCTTTCTTTTTTTCACAAAATGAGCATTTAATACACTGTTGTAAATAAAGTACAATGCAATGGTTTACATGGAGTAGTGAAATGCCGTAGGTACATTTTACCCCCCAAGGGCTTCCATCATTAAACATCCTTTTGGAGAGATTTATACATCTGTATTATATATTTGCTCCCAGCTAAAAATTGGTGTACAGGTTCTCAACTCAATTATTATTTGATTTTTCTTTCTAACATTTTTCCTTGAATGAAAACATTTATTAGAGTGAATATGTAGGAAATTCTATAGTGTAGTCTTTCCTGCACAACTTAATTACTAACTCCTTCAGGCACTGCTGGGTTTGCAGGATAGTTTTCTGGAATTTATTCCTTTTAGTGATGCCTTCAAGGCTACATTACCATAAAATAATAATGTACCTGTATGATCATTTGGTTGGAACCCTACCTTTCTAACAGTGAGATTTTATTTCTTCTTTTAGTATCTATAGCGTGCTTCCCTTGGGTTTATCGTTTATACTGTAGCATGAGAAACAGACATTAAATGATAAGTCTGTAGAAAAACAGTCCATAATGTAAGTGAGCTTACTTGACATAGTTAATATGGAAAATTCCTAGGGATATTTTCTCCACAGAAATCAGCAAACACTACAAATCCGGGCTTTTCTTTTAGAGAGCCAGGTGGTAAAACATTTACTAACACATCAACTTATATAAATAAATAAAATTCTTGCTTGCCTTGGTTAACAAGGGAAAGGAATGAGCAATTTCTTTAATAATTCTTTAGCAGTCATACTATTCACTCTTTTCTACATAATTTGGTCTAGACTCATCTGTTTCTCAAAGTTTCCACCTTCTTTTTTGCCTATCAGGTGAGAATGAGCACTAATAAACTGAAAGCAAACCAGCATTTATTACTGTTTGTGAGTGTCATAGTAATTAACCTAGACAAAACACAAAGGTTTTCCAATAGAATGCAAGCAATAATATCATTGGAAAGAATTCCTGTGGCCAAGAAGAGAAATAAATAATTTGGGGAGTGTGGGATTTTGGCATTCTTTATCATCTTTTGCATAGGTTTACAAGTCAAATTAAATTCCTCCCAATTATCTAGAACATGTTAAAGCAATTATATACATTTTGCTTAGTTAATAAAACTTAATATTTGAGATAAATGTTTTGGCTTAAATATTCAAATGATTTTTCTGAATGTATTTTGAAATGTCAAGTATGACATTAAAATTTTTGATTAGCACAATAAATCTGCAAAGTGGATAAATGTGTATTTATATCTTTTAAACATTTATCTTTTAACTTCGAATAAAAGAACAGTGATAATGTTTGGCTATATCCCCACTCAAATCTCATCTTAAATTGTAGTTCCCATAATCCCCATGTGTCATGGGAGGGACTCCATGGGAGGTAATTTAATTATTGGGGCAGTTACACTCATGCTGCTGTTCTCCTAATAGTGAGTGAGTTCTCATAAGAACTGATGGTTTTGTAAGGGGCTTTTCCCTCTTTGCTCAGCGCTTCTCCTTCCTGCCATCATGTGAAGGACGTGTTTGATTCCCCTTATACCAAGATTGTAAGTTTCTTGAGACCTCCCTAGCTTGCTGAACTGTGAGAAAATTGAAACACTTTCCTTAGTGAATTACTCAGTCTCTGGCAGTTCTTTATATTAATAGCAGTGTGAGAATGGACTAATACAGATGGCAAAATACAATTTGATAAAAAAAAAATCACAATATTCAATTTATCTATAAATTTTGTATATTGTGAATAACATACTAATACAATTTATTATTCTTTCTTAAAAAGAGACTAGATACAAGGTGCAGTGGCTCATGCCTGTAATCCCAGAACTTTGAGAGGCCGAGGCGGGTGGATCACAAGGTCAGGAGATCGAGACCATCCTGGCCAACATTGTACAACCCATCTCTACTAAAAATACAAAAATTAACTGGCGTAGTGGCACATGCCTGTAATCCCAGCTACTTGGGAGACTGAGGAGAATTGCTTAAACCAGGGAGTCAGTGGTTGCAGTGAGCCAAGATTGTGCCACTGCACTCCAGCCTGGCAACAGAGTGAAACTCCGTCTCAAAAAAAAAAAAAAAAGACGAGATACAACTTCACAAAACATAGGACAAGTATATATTTTTTCTCATTAGCTCACATTGGATAAAGATGTAACCATGCATTTTTTTGTACCTAAACAATGTTTAGTTTCATTCATTTAATAAATATTTGTTAAGAACATGCCATGTATTACAGGTTGTACTAGGCTCTAGAGTTACAGGAGTGAAATTATCAACTCCCTATCTGTAAGCATTTATGTTCTACTGAATACCTATTTTCATTCTACAACTTTATAAGTGATGAATATTAAGTCTCAGAGAGTAAAAGGTTAGCCTCCCATCTTTACCATGCTTGGAGACTGTTTAAATTTCCCTTTAGTTATTTTTCTTTAAAAAAATTTAATACTGAATAATTTTTACCTTGCTTGATTGTCATATTTCAAAGATGTTAATCATCTTTTAGATTCTCATTTAATTTTTCTAAACTTTGTCAGAACCTTAGAGCTGGTGATTATAATCACAAAGTCTGAGAATAATAATTATTCATGTTAACTTTGTATTATATCCTCTAGACTTTGCCGATGACACAAGTTTTGTATCATTCTTCACAAGTTAAGAACCTTCATTAGAAACCAGGAAGAACAAAAATGACTAAACAAATAAAAACAAAACACAAACAAAAAGCTTCATGCCTGTTCAAATTAAAGAGGATTCATTAATATCCAGAATATTGTAAAATATATTTTTGCTACATGCACAACCCAGATAATGCAGTTATGGTTTCTAAATATACATCCCCCAAGGTCGCTGACTATCAGAATTACATGGATCTCTAGAACCACCTAAAATCTAATGAATCAGATTCTCTGTGTCCAGAAAACAGTATTTTTTTGAAATATCAGCTAGTGGAGGAACCACTAATATGGAATTTAACTGTTGATTCACATATTAAAAAGGATGAAATCACCCACAGAGTTTCCAAATTCAAAATTAATTATTCCCATCATTTACCATTTCAAAACCAAGCTATTAAAATCAAATGTGGGTAATTTGCTTGGAGATCTCATTATCTGTGTATTAATTCTGATTTTCATAATCTACTATGAATAATACTAAGTGTTTAAAGCTGCTTTTATTTTTCTTTTGGTCTTCTTAATTAAAATATCTGTTCCTTAATGTGTTCTTTCCAGGCAAGAAACAAATTTGGAAAAAGTCAAAATTAATGCTAAGACTTTGCTCTTCAAGAAAATTTAAGAAAAAAAAAAACGTTAGTTTTATGTTTTGGTCAATTCATAATAAGAAATGGAGGAGGAATTCACTTTGGAGAAAAATGTAATATGTTGATTTTTAAATTTCAGTTACCTTGTTTGTTCACATTGTCCATTTTATTGTATCTGAGTAGGGATATAGTTTGAGGATGTATACTCTCATTCCATTTTTCATATGCATTGCAGTGGATGCTTCAAATTGATGATCATTGATACAAGCATTAGTAGTTATATGTGATTTGTTCTATTTTATTTGAAAGTACTGCTTCTATATCTGTACCCTTTCTTTGATTGCTGCTGTTCAATTCTCCAAGAAATCATAACTAGAATACTTAGTTGTCCATCAGGTGTCTATTTATTTCTTTTCTTATCCAAAATTCCCTGGTTCCTTTCTCACCATAAGTTATTTTGGACTAAAATTCTAGATTATGTTATAGAAGACTACAACCAAGGTTTAGTTAGGAAGTTGCTGTACATTTCTAAGTACATATTAATATAATTTATTATAGATAGGATGCTTCTCATAGTGAATGGACTAAATGATTGTTATTTTTAAAAATATATTTATGTTACTAATATATTTAGTAGCAGAATCTGAGAAGAGTATTTAAAACCAAGGCAAAGATATTTTCCCAAAGGTTTTACCTTTTATGCTTGAAAAATAAAATGATATATGGGCTACTGTTTGTTTTTGAGCAGGCTGTTAGAGATGTCACATTGCTTGAGGCTGCCCATCAAGGAAACCACAAACTTATTTTCAGTTTCAGATTCATCTGTTGCCCACTCTCATCTATGACCAGCTCAGCTAGCATGCATCATTATTAGTTATTTCATAAGCAAAAAAGGGATGAAAATCCAGAAATTGGTGTGCCTTGTTTTGTCACTTATGATTCTTCAGGATTGCTCTTAAACTGTACTAATAAATGATACCGAAAAACAGACATTAGTTTAGATTTCACAGATTGATAGGGGACTGGACAGGGTGACATTGGATATTAAGGAGATATTGGGCTTTAAAGCAACAATGACACAATCATTTTACTATACATTTACCACAAAATAGCTTATGAATCTTGTGTATTAGATTTATATCTCATTAGTTAAAGTACATATTACTAGATGACACACAAACAAAAATAACTAAGCTAAACTTTCAGGCCTGAAGTTCTGATAAATATTGAAGTGCATGTGAAGATTTCCAAATGCAGTATATCATACAATGTCAGTTTCTGCTTGTTTTCCTAATTTTTCTTTTTCTTTTTTAAGAACAGAATTATATCTATGTGCATTAATCATAAACCTGTTAGTAAATGATTTCAATGGTATGGCAGCTACCATGTACTGGATGAAGGCGTATGTTTAGTTTGATCTCTATATGTACACACTGATCTTAAGCATAGTTAATGAAATATGGACTTTTATGTGTAAGTACTTCATGTTGTTATTTTCAAACTGTATCGACACAAATAAACATAGATACAAATGTATTAGTTGGTTTAAAGAAGCTACAAGTGAGGTTACTAAGTTATGGATACATTAAGTAACTTATTTAAAGTAATGCAAGGGCGAGGGGCAGAGTTGGGATAAGAAATCAAAAAGCATATTCTTTCCTATGATGCAACACTTATAATTAATACATGCTCAGCACTGTCTCCAAGTTATATATAAATAAGAAATTAATTTTTCATATCATTTTACCCTTTTTATCTTTTGAGATGACTTTCTCTCTTGTTGTACAGGCTGGAGTGCAATGGCGCAACCTCGGCTCACTGCAACCTCTACCTCCCTGGTTCAAATTATTCTCCTAACTCAGCCTCCTGAGTAGTGGGATTACAGGTGCCTGCCACCACACCCAGCTAATTTTTTGTATTTTTAATAGAGATGGGGTTTTCCTGTGTTGGCTAGGCTGGTCTCAAACTCTGGACCTCACATGATCCACCCTCCTCAGCCTCCCAAAGTTCTGGAATTATAGCTGTGTTCCACCGTGCCCGGCTGACTTTTTTTTTTCCTAATGTAGCTGTTTCCTGAATAAAGCATAATGTATGAAAGTATATATTTCAAAAACTAAGCTAATAGAATATGTAATTTGACATATGAACTTTGAATAGATGTTCTGTTTGTACTTACATCCGATACAAAGATTTTGTATGTATTGGATTTTCTTTTTAATTTAAGATACAGTTGTTTTATAAACATGACCTTTAGTTCTAATTCTTAAAAATCAGCGTTTTAATGTTAAATGACTAACACTGAAAACCCTTAAGGAAAAAAAATATATTTTGAAGTAACCTTCAAACAGTTGGTTTGATGAAGGGGTCTTTCTGAATGAGCAATTACCCAGTTATAAAGATTTTGGCCATAATTTTACATATGATATTTGATGGTTCAGATTTATGGTACTTATGTATAGTAAAAACAAAGCATTCTTTACTAGAAAAACTCAAAGAAAATTTAGTTTTTTTCAATAATATGAAAAGCAGAAAGAAATTAGAAGGCTGATGCAAAGATTCATGTGGTCTAATAAGTATTTTTGCTATTTTTCCTCATATAAATAAGCAAAAATTGCTCACATCAAATAAACTAGAGCAAAGAGAACTTGTCATAACCACTTCTAAATGAATAGTTAAAAAGAAACTTCCTGAAAACATCTGGCAGCTGAGTCACACACAAAATCAGGTACACATTAAAGCATCAGCAAGAGAGCTGGAAACAGAGTCTTCACTGAAATGATGTCCTAAACACTTTAAGAATAAGAGTGCAAAGGCTTCAAAGAGTTTGAGAGCAGATATAAAACACTATGGATCTTTAGAAATCATGCTTGGGTATGTGTATGTGTGTCTGCATGTAAACTGAAGTGTATGTTTCTGGTAAATGTTGTATGATTAGTAGAATAACTGAGTAAGTAGATGACAGGATATAGATTGCTGGAAACAAAGATTATATTTAGCACTTGCCACGTTGAGCTAAAAACAACATAAGTGAAAGGTTCTCTGAAAGATTTTCTTGCTGTTATTCACATTCTGTTTCTTGTTTGTTGACTTTGGGCGAGTTATCAAAGCATAGCACAAATTGTTGCATTATTTGGTTTTCAACTGGAAGTGTTAACAAAAGGTACTTCGAGTTTTATTTCCCTTGGTAAGCCATCCAGAAATACCAACTTTAGCATACTCTCTATTCTGAATGAAAGCCAGAATCTGATATGTATTTTTAAATTTTTAGGAAACTCTAACACCAATTTTCTTATATAAGATTTTAAATTTCCATTATATTCAGATCACACATGAAGACAGATAACCACATTTCAGTTTAACACACTTCTGCAAGAATTAAGAATTGAACTGTACTAAAATATTTTGTATGAATAACACAAACCAAAATAACTTAACATGATGAGCAAAATCATCACTATGCATAAGTGATTATAATTTAATTTGTATTACTTGAGAAACTCTCAGCTATAAGAATGAGTACTTTTTTTTAAAAAAAAAAAGGTGGTTAAAAACTCATTAAATTAAAATACTATCGCTGAAAATAGATCTATATTATGGTAGAAAAGAAAATTTTGAAATATTTTTCTGTCCAATAATATAGTACAAGTGTAGCTAATATTCAATTAGGGAAAGCCTAGCACAGACAAATTAAAAAGTATTAAACAATAGCAAATACCTCTCTGTGCTTTCAGAAATTATTTATTTTGAATCTGGTAATGTATCAGTTCATTCTTACACTGCTATAAAGACACTATCTGAAAATGGGTAATTTATAAACAAATTAAAAAAAGGTTTAATTGACTCACAGTTCTGCATGGCTGGGGAGGCCTCAGGAAACTTACAGTCATGGTGGAATGCAAAGGGGAGCAAGGCGCATCTTACATGGCATCAGGAGAGAGAGAGAGATAAGCAGGAAGCACCAGACACTTATTAAATAACCAGATCTCATGAGAACTCACTGACTAACAACATGGGGGGTACCACCCTCATGATCCAATCACCTGCACCAGGCCCCTACCTCAATATCTACAGATTACAATTCAGATTACAATTCCAGATGAGATGTGGGTAGGACACAGTGAAACCATATAAAGTAAGTACCAATTATTACTGTTCATATGCTGGGAAACAAAATAAAATTATGTCAAGAGCTGAGGTGAGCTGGAGAGAGTTAAGCTGCCAAGTGTAAGAGTAGCTGATTAAAGCACCAAGCCAGCATGGAAGGGAGAAGGAAGCCTTTAATCACAGCCATAAGATGAGCAAGAGGCTACACAGAAAAAGCTCCTCCATCACCATTCCATTTCTCTACATGGACAGGAGGTGAGGATCAGAAGGATATGCACAGACCTAGAGAATGCCTCACTAATTAAAGAGTCAAGAAAAACATTCTCCTCCTGTCATTTGATAGGCCTTGAGGGGCAGAGGAAGGAGAGGTGAGCTACAAGGAGAAACATACTGAGACTGAATGGAGAAAAATGTCTCCACCCCCCGACTCCTCCGGTAAGGAGTTCTCAGGAAAGGAACCTAAGCAAGACCTTAGTCTAAGCATTCTGTAAAGAGGCAGCTAGGCTAGGAATACAGATACACGTAAAAGTATAGCATAGGAGTACAGGACTGCCTGTGTCCTTGACTGCAACTTTCTTCAGAGACTGCACTACATGGCTGCTTACCAAGTCTGGTAGGCAGGAAGCAGCTTTCTCCAGGGTCGGTCTGCCAGGTAAAGCTTTTACAATTGCTTATAGAGGGGCATGAAAACACATACACACACGTGCACATACACAAACACAAGCACAGTTTCTTGGTCTGGAGCTAGACTACTTACTATCCACAAACAACTCAATAATAATTTTTAAAAGAAAAATATTTATTTATAATAATTTCATTTATCTTTTAAACAATATTTGATAATACTTTATCAAAATAAATTTGCACAGATAAATATATAGTTGCAGATGAAATTAAAGCAAAATAAATATAGCTTCTGTAACCTATAAATATTTTGTAAATATTTATATATTTAGCTTAATAGAGTGGAAAAAATTACGTATGACTATCAATGTAATGATGAAGCCAAAACACTGCCTAGAAAATTATTCAACCAAAAAAAAATCTCTCTGAATGGCATTTCAGAGCCAAAAATAAAATAATATGGCAATATGTACTAAATTCTACTTAACATTCAATAGTTTCATATCATTGCTACTTGATTTGTTTAATAAATAAAAATAAAAGTGCCTGCTGCTTTGATAATTAAGAGATCATCATAAAAAATAGTATGGCTCAACCAAGAAGATGTTGGGAAATAGCATGTGATGCTTGAAAAAAAAAATGAAGAGACCATATTGGATAGTAGAAAAATTTACATTTGGGGATTACATTGGTTTTAAGGAGAGGGGCATTAAATGACAGAATGAAAAATTTGAATTTTATTTGAAAGACAAGTAGAAGACCTGACATTTTGTTTAAAGAAATAAAATAATAAAATGGATATGCATATATATATAGATTCAATATATAATATATATATTTAAATATACATATTACTTAAACATTTTTATATATATAATTGAAATGCAATTCACATACCATAAAATTCACTTTTAAAATGTATAATTTGGTGATTTTTAATGTAAGTATATAGTTATGTGACCATCACAACTGCCTAATTTCAGAAAATTGTTATCACTATAAAGGAGATATTTTAGAAAAGTTAATCTGGTAGCAGAATACTTAGGCAGAAGAAATTATAGCGAGTGTATTAAAAATAATAGAAATGCAAATGAATGGCCCTTGTCATAATTGCTCATGAACTGCAAGGAACGGTTGCACATTCATTGAAAAGGCAGGAATATACTTGGTTTTAGCAACAACTGGTCTTTATGACTCATACTGTACCAAGACTTTCAGTTCCACTGCTACTTCTCTGTTTGCTTAGTCAAGTCCCTCTTTTCTCACTGCTTTTCCGTGTCTTCCTTCATTTGTTAAGAATAGGACTGCAGAGAGGACACACATTGTGTACCTTAGTCTCTCTGTCTACCTCTAGTAGAAAGAGAGACCTATGGTTTTCTTTATTGTAGTTAAATCTATCAGTGAGAAGATGCACTTTGGGTGATGTCCTAGTGATGAATGAACTTGTCCACTATAGGCGAGGGTACAGGATGGATAGAGAGGAATATAATATAAGAAAGTGGCAGAATTCACAAAACTCACAGACTGTAGTGAGAAAAGGCACATTTTCTGTAAAAAGGATGTTGCTAATTAAAGAAAGGTGCATGTTTCTGGGGGTGGGAGGGTGAGGAACAGCTTTGACATAAAACAGTAGGTAGACAATAGCTCAAATGAATTAATAAACAGTATTCATGTCATGAAATCATGACATTGTGAAATGTGTATGCAAATACAGAAAATATTAATACAAGGGTTATTATTACTTGTTAAAACTTTTTGTTTGGTAGTTTTTATATTTTCATGTGAAGAAAACTGGTTGGCAAGTGAATTTCTAGAGTATTAAAAGAAAGTGTGGCCACTGAGTTTGGTACTTTGACTAATTCCTAGGATTTTGGAGAGCATGAAGTTGCAAAGTTCAAAAAGAATGGTGCTGAGTTAGGACCAAGTGAACACTAAATCTAATAATGGTACAGAAAACAGAAACAAAATTACAGTCGTAGAGTTGCATGCTAGTAAGTGGATTCCATTCAGCAGCGTTATGTAGTTGTACCAAATAATATCAAAATGAACAAGTAAAATAATGAGTTGTTGAACTGGGGCCACTTGGTTAGATATCTAGAAATGATTATGATCAATTAGTAATATGTTAATGTGTTAATCATCGAAAAGGTAAGAGATTATCTGAAATCTTTCCATGGGTAATTTGGGAAAAATAGTATCTTGGGATATTCACTGCAGTTTTTAAAACCTAGCTTTATTTTTAATAGCTAACATGATCATGGCAAAATTTTACATTTGTTTTGAAAAAATTTAGGTTATTTTATAATATAAGGAAACTTCTAGGAGAATTAGGTATGTTGTAATTTGCACACAAAAATGGACTGCCAAGTATGCTTAACATTAATTGCAATTGCTACCTAATTTTGTAATAGAAACAAGAAAATGAGAAGACCTATTTTAGTAGTTAATTTTATGAACATTATGACTTGCACAAAGTAACAACTCAGAAAATATTTATAAATGGAGCTCAATACGATGAATTGATATAAAACTACATATAAATATCTATACATTAATGGAGTAAAAAAATGTGATTACCTTTTCAAAATACAAAAGCATATTTTCTCTCTGAATGAAATTTCTTAGCCAAGAATAACGTGACAATTAACATACACTAAATTCCAGTTAGTTTTCAATTTATCATTTAATAAATAAAAATGAAAATATAAATACTTTCTGCTTTGATCATCCTCTGTATAATATTTAGCTTTTTTTTAAAGTCTTTAATTTACTTGGAGCATTAAAAAATAATTTGTGTGTTCCCTTGCTTTGGAAAATATGCTATTACAATTTAGTCTTGTTAAATATGTGTTCACAAGTGTTGCTATTCATGTCAAATTTACTTGTTTCCTTAGCACTTCTCCATTTAAGTAAAAAACAAACAGCTTTTTTTATCCATTTATTTAAATTTTTATCTATGTATTGCCAAAACATGAAAATTTAACACTTTTGAATTGATGCAGGCTGCTTCTAAGTGAAAAATATGCACATAAAGGGCAATGCAATTTATTCTTACTTTAGAGAGTCTAAGTGGAGGAGAGGTAGAATATACTGCTATTTTGCTCAGATCTGAATAAGCAATCTGACCATATAACAACAAGCATCCATCACTGTTACACACTGTGATCTGGGAGAGCTCTTGTTTAGGACGTACACTTTGGCAATCTTTAAAATAGGGATTTCTTGGTTAAAGGGTGTTAAAAAAAATGTTTCCATTTAAAAATCTATCCTTACATTAGGGAGAATCATGGATTTAGAAAAACACAAATTTCAGAATATTTCTGGGAAAATTTTGGTAGTTCTCCACTGGTTTATAATTGCTGTATGTGAGGATAATTAGAGGATAAAAGCTAACTCCATGCTAAAAAAGAAATCTATCCTGACTTTAGGAACACATCAGAATTTTACACATTTGACTTTTTTCTATTGCTGATTTAATTTCCAACTGAAGCATTGCTAAAGGGAGTATGACAGATACACCAGGAAGCAAACTTCTTGTCCTACAACATTAAGGCATGATTTTTTACATGTTAAGCGTCTTGATTTGTAAGTGTCTGTGAGGTGGCGAATCTGGGATATGGAGTAGAAAAATACCTTCCCTAATAGGTAAAATATGGTATAAAGGATATTTAAATTATGCATATATAATGACATTATTTTCTCTAATATATAATAAAAAGATAAATGTCATGAGTTACGAATGAAGATAACAGACTTGAGAATATAATGTGTTTAGACTAGACCATCTCCACGTTTTTATTGACTTATTTTTAAAATTTGTTACCTCTTTGATATGACGGCTTTCAATCATTACTAGGCAATCCTGTAGTCAATGCAGAATTACTCAGTTACTGCATATATACTCTTAAAGTTAATTTAGAGTTAATAATAAACCAGAATTACATATTTTATATGCACTAAGATCTCTCCAGAATTCCCAACTTAAAAAAGACTTTAATCAATTTAGTTGACTTCAATGTTTTTTAAGAAGGCAAAAAGCCAAGAGGGTTTTATGAAACTGTTATGTATCCATCTACAAATATTTCAGAAGTGCACTGCTCTTACATATAAAAAAAGTCATTTTGATTGCACTTTGGAATCCAGGCGTTAAAATGTACGGCTTGTATGACTTCAGTTTAATGGGCTGTCAACTGTCCAGGCAACTGCAGTACAAAGCTAGGCATGTCTTTAATCTTCAAAGAAAAAAAAAGTAAAGAGAATAAATTCAGCTATTAGCTTGAAGGTAAAAACAAATGAAAGGAGAAAGTGAAAGCAAGCAGTATTAGAGTTCATAGATTTCTTATTAGAAATGTGAAATTATGTTATCAGTGTATGGTAATTATATATATATATACATATATATACACACACACACACACATGCATACACATGCACTCACATACAAGCACAATCATGGATCACTTAGTGACAGAGACATAATCTGAGGAATGAATACCTGGATGAATTCCTTGCTTGTATAAACGTCATGGAGTGTACTTACACAAACCTAGATGATATAGCTTACCATACAACTAGGCTATGTGGTATAGCCTATTGCTCCCAGCTACAAACCTGTATTTGGTATTTGTGAATCTAAACATATCTAGGCATAGAAGAGATATAGTAAAAATACAATATAGAAGATGAAGAATCGTAACTATGTATAGAGCATTTACCATGGATGGGAACTGTAGGACTAGAAGTTGCTCTGGGTGAGTCCTGAGTGAGTGGTGAGTGCATGTGAGGACCTAGGACACTAATTCACACTATTGTAGAATTTATAAATACCGTCCACTGAGGCTAAATTTATTCAAAAAACACTTTCTTTGTTTAATAATAAATTAAACTTAGTTTTTGCAACTTCTTTACAAACTCTTTAATTTTTTTTCTTTTGGCTTTTTTACAATAACAGTTTAAAACACAAACATATTGTACAGCTATACAATTTTTTTCCTGTATTTCCTTATCTTATAAGCATTTTTCTATTTTGAATCTTTTTTTTTTAACTTCTTAAATTTTCCTGTTAAAAATTAACACACATACTCATTTGTCTAGGCCTGTATAGGATCAGGATTATGAATGTCACTGTCTTCCCACTCCAAATCTTGTCTCAGTAGAAATGCTTCAGGGGCAAGAATGTACATGGAGCTATCATTTTCTATGATAACAATGCCTTCTTCTGAAAGACCTCCTGAACAGCTTGTCTGAGGCTATTCTACACTTTTTTTTTTTTCAAATAAATAGGAGTATACTCTAAAATAACAATAAAAATCATAGTATAGTAAGTACATAAATCAGTAACACAGTCATTTATTTTCAGTTTCAAATATTATGTACTGTGCCTAATTGTATGTGTTATACTTTTATATGACTGGCAGAGCAGTAGATTTGTTTATACTAGCATCACCACAGGCCCGTGAGTTTGTGCTACAACAATCTGACAATTACATTGTCACTAGGCAAGAGGAATTTTTCAGCTCCATTATAATCTTATAGGACCACTGTCATATATGCAGTCAATCACTGACCAAAACATCATATGGACAGCATGATTCATCATTTTCCAACAATGAATTACATAATAAAGGAAATTCTTAGCAACAGAACTAATTGTATAATTCTGAACATCTAATTAAAATACTTGTTTTGAGAATATTTAGGTTAGTTCTGGTTTGATTTTTTTATTTGTACTTATGAAAATATTTGTTTTACTTTTATAACTTGCATAGATTTTGCATAGTTTTGATATAGCCATAAAATTAATAATTATATCAAACTTCTGATGTCCTTGTAATGTTTATAGTGTCTTATTAGAATTATTTGGTCTTTACAACACTTTCAATTCAAGACAATCTTACTTTTTAAAAAATTGTTTATTTTTAGCTAATTTATTCTTTAGATTTCAAATGCACATTTGAGATTAACTTAGTAGTTGATGCATTTCAAAAATAATTCTTTTGGTGGGTATATGTGCCAAGACAAACTAGATTTTTAACTGAATATTTCCCATTTTTTAATCTTTTAAAAATACTTCATCACCAAACTTAATTTTTTGTATTTTTATTAGAAACTACAAATATGCATTGCTTGTATTTAATTTAAATTTTAAGTTTATTAAACAAATGTATAATATAAATTTTAGTCCAGTAATTTCACATGGCTATCCCATTTGACATGCAAATTTGTATGCCTAGACACAATTTCTTCCAACATATTTAAATAATATATTTAATAACTTATTTTAATTAACTGCAGAGTTTGATAGAAAATCAACTATTTTGGGGCTAAGGTAAAATTTAGTTATCTTACTATTGCACCCAATAAAGTCACATACACACGCACATAATTTTTTTTTCCTATTCATCTTATACAGATATAATTTTTTTTACCTCAATCTCCATCATGGTTACATAGGTGCTTAGATTTTTTAAAACTTTTATTGTACCCTTTTATTGTACTCTATTCTTTAAAGAAGTACAATATGGGGGGAGAAATGCCACATATAGGTGAAGGGGAGGAAGGCAGCAAATCACACTGCCACGTATGCACCTATGCAACAATCTTGCATGTTTTTCACATGTACACCAAAACCTAAAATGCAATAAAAAAAAAAAGAAGTACAATATGCTACAGGTTTGTTATACTTCAAGAACAGAGAAATGAATTAAATTAATTGAATTAATAAATTAAATGACTTACTTTTAGTGAATCTATTTCTTTTCTTCGCAATTGGCTGCAAAAGTCCAGATGTTTAATAACCATTGCTACCACGTCCTCAATCCATCACAGCGTCCTGAGAATCATGGAACTCACTGTGTGGGAGGGAGCTGTGGAAAGCCAGGGTGAATGGGGACAGCATGTGAGGGGGCTGGTCAGGCCCCTGCACCTCGTGTCACTGGCTTCTGGGAGCACAGGATAAGGCTGGGCACAGAGGCCTCTTCTCTGTCCAGGCACCAGCAGGGGAGCTCCATCCAAAGGAAGCCAGGGCTGCCCACCAGCCTAGCCAGAGAGCATGATGGTCCAGGACTGGCCGGAGGAAGGAAGAGGAGAAGAGAAGTGCCTCTGGTCTGTCACCACACTTAGGTCCCCTGGCCTGCTTCTGCCACCTGCAGTGGCTAGGGAGCTGGCCTCAGCCCTCTGAGGGGCAACTGGCATTCAAACCGGCCTTGACTTCTCAGCCTTCTTCTCAGATCTCACTGCCTCATCATGGGCTTTCTGCTACTCGGCAGCTTTTTGGCCTCTTGACATTTTCACCTTTTGCCAAACATGATCTTCAGGTACAGGTACTTCTCTGGCTTTTTCATCATCATAAGGGCCAGGCGCTTGGCCTCTCTATCTCCCCCTCCTGGGCCAGCTGCTGCTTCTCCTCCAGCTTCACGGGTCCTGCTATCACCCTGGGCTGCCTCCTTTACATCCTCTCTTCCTCCAGAGCTGCCAGCCAGGCCTCTTCTTCCTTTTCTGAACCAGCCTCCTCTTCATTCCCCCACCTTCATCACCATCACCTTTGTTGTCTTCCTCCTCCTTCTCTACTTACTCATTCAAGTTCACTGGGTCCTCTCCAGAAGCTTCAACTTCTCAGGTGGGATGTAGTCTCCTTCCTCCTTAGTCACAAAGGGTGAAGGGTGTAGGGGTAGCTGCACTGTAGGGACGTACTCTGCTACAGGGAAGTGCAGTTTAGCGTTTATGAAGTCAAACACCCAATGGGGCTGCATGTAGTGTCTGCCAATAATAGAGGCCTGCTGCCCAGGCCAGTCGACAATCTGGTGGGTGCTGCATAGGTGGCACCGATGCACAAAGGCTTGTCCCAGGATATGTCCCCCAAAAAACTCCTGATGACGAAGGCTAGGGCCTCACGGGGCACCTGTTAGTTAAAGAACTTCAAGTCCTCGAAAAGCTTCTTGTGCTTCTCCTTCACCTCCAACTTCTTCCTGTGGTCCTCTCCTGCACAGCCATCTCCCCATCAGCGGGAAACTCGTCCACCTCTGCCTCCTCCTATGTGGCAGCCAGCACCATGTGGGCCAAGCTGGCACAGAGGGCTGTCAGTTTCTCCATTGGGTTCTACGAGTCCAGCACGTAGGTGCCCTCACTGGTCTTTGCCTCTGCTTGGGCCTGACCCTCAGCTTGAGGGAATAGTGAACGTTTAGCGACTGGTAGTGGCTGAAGTTCATTGACGAAGCCCAGCAGGGTGGTATAGAAATAGGCAAAGGTGGCCATTCCTCTGTAATCCACATCTGTCGAGTGGTCGTGGGAGAAAGCATAGGTGGTGATCCACACGATGGGCTGCTCCAGCACCTCAGCCTGGTAGTAAATGCCTTTGATGGACAGGAAGACCTTGCACAGGGCACAGGCAGCGATGATGTAATGTGTGAACTCCACTGCGAGCCCGCGGCACAGGTGAATGGTCCGCACATGGAACTTGCCAGTCCGGGGAAAGGTGAAAAAGAGGGAAGCATATGGAAAAGGTGGCGCCCAGGTTCCCGCGGGCGTCAGTGGAAGTGGGGTACCGTTCCTTGATGATGTGGTCATGTTTCTAGTCGGCCTTATTTTCCTTTAGATGTTCCTCGGCGTTCCGCTCGCTCTTCCCATACAACTTCCGGGGCTTCCCGACAGACGCTTTGTATTCCCGGAACTTGTTGACGATGGGTTCTTGGAGGAGAAACCCCGGTGTCTTCAATAAGGTAAAAAGTTTGGACCGGAGTAGAACCGTTGTTAATCTAATTCCTGTGTTTGTGCTCATGAGGATAAATGCCCATCAGGATGCACGGCCGCCTCGTGTCAGCCGTACTCAGCTGGAGCTTCTTCCCTGCTTTGCTTCCAGTGATGTGGTTGGCCGGTGCGCTGTGTTCCTGCGGCTACTTCTCAAGGCTCCCCGTGGCTCCACGTTGAGGAGCCCACGAGCGCCCGCGGACTGACAGCACCACTTTCTCCGGGAGCCTGTATTTGTCCTCTGGTAAGAATCTTTTACTCTCTAAATATAAACAAAACTTTATATTAATTAATTTCGGAACATTTAAAAATTAGTCTTCAGTTTTAAAATTTATGTATTTCAAATTCGGGGATAAAAAATGTATTGCAAAAAATGTTTGCATTGCCTTTTAATGATCTATGGGTTTTTCTATTATGGTTCAAGTAACTATTATTGAAAAAAAAATATTTAATGGTCTCATTCCTGTAAAGTTCAAACAACATGATATTCACCGTCGTGGTCTTTCTGAAACTGCAAGCCGTTTTTGTGTTTGTTTTCTATCCCACTGGGCACATAAAGAGATAATTAGACAGCCATAGGACAGTACAGAACAAATGCAGGCAAAAGTCAAATCTACAAATGATGTACTCTTCCCTCTATATCCAACCCAATATGTGAGCACCTTTAACTTATTTTTAGAAAAATTATTTCACAAAAACCAAAGCAAAAACAATGCATATACCGAAGCACAAACAGTAAAATAATATATTGCATGCAGTAATTAGAGTGTTCCCTTGAGACATCTCATTTGCCGAGTAAATCTCTTCCTCGGAGTTAACCATTGTTAACATTTTGGTGCATGTCATGTTTACCTTTTAAACCATTTAAATTGCATTCACACAATTTATGTGCATATACGCTCATATATTTTATTTTGCAACTTTCTCTTTTTTGCTAAGCAAAATGCCACTGATGTATTTCCAGGTCAGTGCTGCCCATCTACCTTGTGTGTATAATGGTTCCAGAGTATTTCTTACTATTACCAGATCATACTTTATTTAATCATTTCTCTACTTATAAATATTTATTTTTTTCTATACCAAACATTCAGGAATTTTTTCATACAGAATTAACTAGAAAAATTTCTATGGGCAAATTCTTAAATATTTCTCAAATGCTGTGTAGGATTCCCTTATTATTTATGCTTTCAGTGTCTCTTCTGAATTTCTCCATTGAAACATCTTTCACTTTGATTCAATGATATATTTATAAGTTTATATGCTACACTAGTGAATGAGTTCTTTTCTGGCAACTGAGTTTCCAAAACACCATCTATTCTTAGGAAATGTATTTTGAGTTCAAGGATAAATAAATAAATGAATTTCTCATCACCAAGTGACTTTTGTTCAGTTGCCAAATACATTATTCATATTCTCTTAGTTAAGGCTATCAAAATTAACCATTGCTATATAATTTTTACTTTTTTCTTTTATGCATAGCCTAGTAATCTTCCCCTCTGTGTTTTTATAATTCATTTGGAACCAGTTGAGCTAGAGGCTGGAGAAAGCAGGCTAGGGTCAGAACTGCAAGCTCTCTGTCCTTATAATCTTAAGTGCAAGAGATGAGAGACAAACACATAGGTATGTATGTGTAAATGTCCACATATTTTATTAAGAAAAACTGGAGCATTATAGTAACCTATAATGAAGCGACATAATTTGTCAATTACCATATTGTGCAGAACCTTGTATGTAATAATTTGTGGGGTTTTATGCTAATGACACTGAGATCAGCTTAATGTTTTTATGCAGTGAGGGGACATGTTCAGGTTGTCGTTTTAAAAATCTAACTCTAGCTATAAAGGAAGCTGAAAAGGGTAAAAATAAATGCAGGAATGTATAAGGATGTTGCATCAATACAGAAAAAATGAGACAATAGTTTGGATACAAGTAGTAAGAATGGAGATGGAGAGAAGTTCTTAAATACATGGGTGATATTGGCAGGACTTGATGTGAGGCTAACTATGGGGCTATCAAGGAAAGAGAATTTGGCAAGGACTAGCTGCACCTTTTTAGATTTTGGCTTTAGTATCTGAACAGATGACAGAACAAAGATTGGTTTGATTGAAAAGATAATGAGCTCAGATAGGCAGTTGGGTTTTGGGTTTAAGGAATTCAAGTTGTAGATACTTAATAAGTAGTTGTATACACTGATCTCGAATTCAGTAGGCTTTCATATGCATGAGAGGAGTGTGAAAACCCTAGCTTCAAGAATTAACAAAAATTCAAATATACAATGATAATTAATGGAGAAGGATTAGGGGTATGGACAAAATTATTTATATAATTGTGAAAAAAACTATAGTTCCTTCTAAAACTTCCCACAGATAAGTAATTATAAAAAAGTCTATATAAAAACAATTAGATAACATTAAAATACTATTTTAATATGTCTGAATTTTTGACAAAGAAAATTAAAATATAAAGTTTTGGTGTTTATTTTTATTTGCTGTGTTTTAAAAATAAGCTTTAAACCCACCTTATGGAGTTCCTTCTTTGTTATTTTGCATTTCATAAATATGAGTTCATGACAACAAAATAACTTTCAATTTGTGGTACATTGGTGAAAAGGAAAAAAGGTGAGAGGATAATATGATATAATTTGATTTAAAAATGCATGGATGATTTTATTTTTATTTTAACTTTTATTTGAAAACTGAACCCAGATAAGGCCATATTTACTCTACTCCATATAGAGTAGTTCAAAGATAAGATTTCTCAAAGCAGAGCTTTGATGCTCACTCTGAATCAGCAGAAAGGCATTTTATTTAGAAGTCGAAAGTGTGCTTTCACTTCTGTTATTTATGAGTGCTGTCTCACAGTGTCATCACCCTGCATGAAACATTATATCCCTCTGACTTGTTGCAGTAGGTAATAATGCAAAAATATATGTAATAAAAACTGCTACATAGTTCCCCCAAAAGTACAAAAAAATATACTAGCTTTTTACATTGCACAATTGTCCCCACACTCAGTTTCCATTCAAATTGCTGATCAAGTTTCAATAATTTGTTCAAATTTAAGCTTAATGCTCTCTGGGATGTCTACCTAATCTTTAATAAAAGAAGAAGGTAATTGGTTCATTTACAGTTTTATTCATTTAGATTTCTTCAATTATATTTTAATAAGAATTATATTTTATTTGAAGGAAAATTATTTTTCTTCTTAATAGGTGATTTCACTTTAAATTTTAAATAGGAAATACAATTAATTCTTCTTCAAAGGAATGGGATTTGTATTTAAAAATCTGAGTCTCCTTTTGAAAAACAAGCATTACATTTTTTTCCTAAAGTGTTAAACACACACACACACACACACACACACACATATTCGTGTATATACATGTTTTATATATTTATATATACATTTTATATATTTATATACACAAACCTATTTTATATATTTATATATGAGATTTGTTTACATTTATATACGTTTGTGTGTGTGTGTATTATATGAGGTTGGTGAGGTTGGAGAGAGAACAGACTTCAGCTTATATCCTTAATGCTCTGATATACAAGTTGAAGATTTGACCAATGTATCAGTTATTTGAATTTTTAAAATACACACTGGATATTCATAACTGAAATTCTAATGCTGAATATGTTACTGATAATAGGCAATAAAATAAAAGGAAGAATGCATTTTTGAAATAAAGAAAGGACAAAGAGTCAATCGTTTTTGTTTTAAGCTCACTGGTTTTCTTAAATTGACACAGAGAATTCACTCTTCTTGAAGAGGACTGTGAATGTGAACAATCGGCATTATAGGAAAACCTAAAAGCAAGAGCAGTCCCTGAGCACAGCATTCTGATTTGCATTCTACCTAAAATTATACTCTAATAGCTGTTCAGACTCTTGTCCTGTGCTGCAAAATTTCTCTAAATATTTGTCCTGCTCCTGTTAATGCCTATAAAATACATCTCAATAGATATTTTATGCTGACCTCTGTTATGTTTATGACGGAATATACAGAGCAGCAAATAATTTTAACAACTCAAGGAGAGGAGAACCCCTAACACCTCAGCACTATAGAAAATTACCAGAATCTATCTCATCATATATTCATCCATTAACTAATTTAACACCTGTTACTTGTCAGGCTATATTCTACATGCTTGGGATACATTGGTGAGCTAAATAATACTTTATATACATGTGGAACTTAAATTCTAGCATGGCATAGAAAATATTTCAAGGTCTGATATTTCCTGGTTGTACTGAAATATATAGGCGATAGCAAATATAATAATCACTATCGTGACCACGGAATCTTGTCTTCAGTTGGCCACATTTAAGAACATCTTTCTGTATTTGGACATCGTTCAAAGTTCATCCATATCAGGTGATTGCTGTCACACTAAAGAAAAAGTATGCACATTCGAAGGCATATGTAGTGAATCTCTGTATATTGTCTAAAACTCATGCACCAGAATCCCTAGTATTCAATAATGGCCATATGGAATTTTATTTACAATGACATTACAAATCCTTGCTTCAGATATATTTTTTTCCCAGTGGGTGGGGGTTGTTTGTTTTGTTTAAGGCTATCATCTGTGTTCACAGTCTAACACAGTGTTTTGTAGGATAACATTGAAGACATATTGTATGGTCCAGGGGGTGGAAGGAATAAATATTTGACTGTATATATTCTTATGTTATTCGTGAAACTTGTGGAAAGCAACAAGAGAGAGAAATCATGAAGCCAGAAATCTTTAAAAATCACTATTTACAATGTCAATAAAATACAGCATGATGCTCTGTGTTTTTGTTGTTGTAGGAAAAGATGTTTAAGAAGAGATAAATTTATGTGAACTGCTGAGATTTTCTGACAATTTTTATCTCTTTTACCTTCCAAGTGTAAACAAGATAAAAGAAATATTATGGTTGCATTACTGTAGCATTGGCAGGGTTAGCTTTTATGAATGTTATTGCAACTAAAGTTTTTGGTCATTGGAAGCACATTGATCAAGTTCAGCATTTTGAATTTTGCGAACCAAAGAAGCAAGAGAGTACTTTCCTATTATGCCATCTTTCCACTTAATTATAGAGGCAATGAAGTAACTTCATTTATCTGATGATGGTAAGCTAATTTATATAGTAAACGCCAATGCCTGTTATGTGGCAATAATGATGATTACCTGCAAATGTTTCTTATGAACAGTTTCATAGAGTTTAGAAGGCTTCTATTCTTAGATTACTACTTTTTTCTTGTATGAACTATATTAATTGGCACAAACAAACTCAAATAACTCTTTTGGAAGAGCTCTGATATTTGGTATGATTCTTTACCATACTGTTTGTGAGAACCAGATGGAATTAATGAGATTGGTGGAATTTCAGTGCCCAGATTTGATTGCATGAAGGACAGTAGTTTTAGGAATGGAAAACAATGGGAACAATGTGGAAAATAGGTTAGCTGAAAACAGAGGCACACATTTTGGAGTCAAACCACTTGCATTATAATCAAAGCCCTTGACTCTGCCACTTCAAACTGTTACCTAACATGAAAATAGAGATAAGGATTAACTCAAAGGAGTTTTTGTGAACATATAGATAATATAGATAAAGTCCTTAGCACAGTGTCAGGAAGTGGCAATACATTTTATTTGTGTTGTTACTGTTATTTTTGCTGGAATTCCAGGAAAAATTCTAATAATGATTTTTTTTTTTAATTTCCTTAGCTTTAGGGTATTCACAACACTATGGAAACTTAGACTTAATATTTAACTAAAATTTTCTAGATATTTCATGTTTATCCACTCATTTAATTATTTGGCAAGATATTTATTAGGTATCCACTGTGTCAAATGCTGTAACAGAAAATGAAATTGCAGAGATAAAAGACGTAGTCCCTTGCTTACAAATAACTTACAGTTTATTGCCACAGATTGGCTTATCAAGCAGTATAATGAGTGTTATGGTTACATTCTGTAAGTACAGTTAGGAATTATACTGGCATAAAAACAAGGTAAGAGTATTGCTGATATAAAAGATATAACTTAAAGTTACAAATCAGGTATGTACAAAAATAAAATCAACTTCATTGTATAATTGCTCATATTTACTTTGATTGGGAACTCTTTTCTTTTGAGACAGAGTCTTTTTCTGTTGCCCAGGCTGGAGTGCAGTGGTGCGATCCTGGCTCATTGCAACTTCCACCTCCTGAGTTCAAGCAGTTCTCTTGGCTCAGCCTCCCAAGTAGATCAGATTGCAGGCGCACACCACCACGCCTGGCTAGGCTAATAGTTTTGTATTTTTAGTAGAGATGGGGTTTTACCATGTTGGTCAGGCTGGTTTTGAACTCCTGACCTCAAGTGATCCACCTGCCTTGGCCTCCCAAAGTGCTGGGATTACAGGAGTGAGGCACCATACCCAGCATGATTAAGAACTCTTAATATTTCCTATGTAGTGGCAAAGGTACCAGTGTTGCCTGCAGTTATTCCAGTAATTTCAAGTTCAACTTATTTTTTCTCTTTCCTGAGTAAAGGCTTTAGGAGTTTCTGGTTACTACCTCATCCACTAGTAAAAGCTGCCTCTCTCAGCACCTTTTCTTCCCACACTTCTTCGTCACTGCCTGTTCTGAATGAATAATCCTAACAGGTCCTCTGGCCAACTTATTGAGGGGACAGGGAGATAACTCAAGTGTCTCTGTGGAACATTTGATTTATGTCTTTGGTCTTTGGTGGCTTCTGAGAGGAATGATCTGATCACTGGCTCTGACAATGTTGACTTCAGTCACAACCAGGGACTCCTGGGGAGAAAGGAGGAGCCCAAGATTCTGTATGTTTTTGGATCTGGTTTAATTTTCATCCTTGTACAGTTCATGGGTTCTTTTCCTTGACTCATGTGGTATGGTTTCTACTTCTGGCTCTACTGTGGAGAATATGAACAATTAATCCTCCTGGATGACCTGAGCAGCTTCCTGGTATGAATGATTTGTTTCTGTCTTCCACACCTTACAGACTGTTCACACCACAGCCTTAGGTTTCTGAGGTCCTCTTGCTTTACTTGGCAGCTTCTCTAGTGACTGGAAAACCAATCCATGTTTCTAACTAATGTTCCTGGCTTGCCCATTGGAAAACTGATGACATTTATACTCTATGCGGCTCTTGGGAATCCCTGGGAACTATATGTGGCCACTCCTCCTTACCTAGCAGTATCACTCTGTCATCTCTCAGGTCCACCCATACATCATGGGAAGACAAACCTTCTCAAAGGAATAATATAACTCACTCAGTTAGTCTCTAAGTACATTCTTTTCTAATTTTTTACTTTAACTTACTTTTGTCTCCAGCTTAAAGGGCTTCCCAATATTTTGGGTATACTTAATAGAACCTTATAAAGGAGTGGAGCATCTTAGGACAACTCTCTCTATAGGATAACTGCCAAAATAAGTAGTGGCTAAAAATTGACTTTATGATTCTGTAGTTTGGTAATTTGGACTGGGTTCACTAGGTAGTTCTGATTTGAACCAGGCATAGATTATCTCATTCTCACGCATCTGCAGTTGAATGGTGGGCCAGCTGTGACTGGTTTGTTATGATGGATGGGACATCTGGGACCAACTTGGTCTTCACTCTGTGTGTTCTTTTATTTTACATTAGCTTTGCCTAGACTCATTCACTTGGTAGCCCTAGAGTTCCAAAGCCTCATTGTGCCAGCACTTTAAATATCTACTTGCATCAGGTTAAATATCTACTTTTCTACTGTTCCACTGGCCTAAGCAAGTCATAAGCCTTGCCAAGTTTCAAGAGATTTTAACATAGATAAACTTGACTTCTTGGTAAGTGGAGCTGCAGAGCATTTATCTTTTTTTTTCCCAATCTACCATATTTCGTTTGAATAAAACCAGTAGGAATTTAATATTTAAGTCTCAGCAGTTCCTGTATTGAAGTGGTCACATGAGGGTAGGAGGGGCACTGAATTTTTCAACGTATATGTCAACATATTGACGTAAGACACAGGTTCAGCATGGGAAAAATGCTAAGGAATAAGACAGCATAACGTTTTTAGGGAAATTCAAATATTTTTATACTTGACTAGTAAAGGAAGTAAATTAGGGTTCGTACATAGAAAATGCTATTTGGGGTCATGAATAAGTAATGAGTATCTAGAGAGGCCAGGTCATGGGTGACTTAACAGATATCCTAAGAGGACTCTCAAAGGTTTCTAATCAAATAGCTGCTGAGGTTTGCACTTTGGAAAGATCATTCTGCATGCATCATTTGGTAGTTATCAAGACTGAAATCCAGTAGACATTTAGTAGACTGTTATTTGAGTAAGATTCTGTAGTAGATGCTGTTGGTTCTCCACTGGATCTCCTGATAGCAGGCCAATGTGCCTATCCCCTAGCTGTTGTAAGTGCTGCCTGCTAATGGCTCACAGCTACCCCATTTCCTAGATAATTGCTTCAGCTAGCAGAAGCCAACTTTGTTGGAATGTTTTGCACCCACCTACTCATATTGGGGCAGTATCCATCCATGAACGACTGATACAGGGGCACCTTTCCCTCAAAGGGGCAAAACACCACAGCAAGATTTCTATTCCAGAGACCTCATCCTCCAAGGTAGATTCAGCCAAGGCTACACTTTATCATAATTAATATCCTTGCTTGACCCTTCCCTTTTCCCCTCACCCACTTCAGACTGTATATTGTTTTATTAAAAGCTATCCTTTAATATGTAACTAGTACCCAAATTTCTGTCTCAGGCCCTGCTTTTAGAGATCCTAATTTGAGATACATATTATTACTTCCTGAAGTAAGCAACATGCATATTTTTTGTCATCAAACAAAATATATAGCATATTAGCACAGAGCCCTTTCTCAGACCTTTTCTTGTGTTCTCTCTTGGTTTGATGCTGTGAAGATTCCTTACAAAGCATTACTTATCTGACTTACGGAGCACATGTTCTGTGATGGGGACATCAATTTTTTTTTCCTGTTAAGGTTAATTAGTATATGTTTTTGGCCTTATAGACCATAAAATCTTAGTCACAATTGCACAACTCTTCTATTTTGGTGTGAAGAAAGCCTTAGATAATAGATACAGAAAATAAAAATGAATGGTACAAGTAAATAGTGGTATAGAACTATTTCTTACACTATTGTTCCTTTTTCTTATTTGAGTTCCTATGACACTACCTTCATAAACAGGTAGCATCTATCCCATTCATATTGCTGATGCTACATTAAAATTTATGAATAGTTTAATTTATATATAATATTACAACTGTGCAAAGAATTCTCATTTTTCTCTATTCCACTTGATTGTAGAGAATGCAGACATACCTCATTTTATTGCCCTATGAAGATACTGTATTTTTCATAAATTGAAGATTTGTGACAAACTTGTGTCAACCAAGTCTATCAGCATCATTTTTTTCAACTGCATATGTTCACTGTGTATCTCTGTATAACATTTTAGTAATTCTTGGAATGTTTCAGAAGTTTTTATTATATCTGCTATGATGATCTGTGTGATCAGTGATCTCTGATGTTATTATTGTAATTGTTTTGGAAAGCTAAAAACTATGCCCATATAAGACAGGAAAATGAATCGTTAAATGTGTATGTTCTGACTGCTCCACTTATCATATGTTCTTCCCATCTATCTCATTCTTCTCTGACCTTCCTATTCCCTGAGTCACAACAGTATTGAAATTAAGTCAGTTAATAACCCTACACTGGCCTCTAAGTGTTAAAGTTAAAGGCAGAGTAGCATGTCTGTCACTTTAATTTGAAAGCTATAAATGATTAAGTTTAGTGAGAAAGGCATGTTGGAAGCCAAGATAGACCAAAAGGTAGGACTCCTGCACCAAACAGTTATCCATGCTGTAAATGCAAAAGGAAAGCTCATAAGGGAAATTAAAATTGCTCCTCCAGTGAACACACAAATGATAAGAAAGTGAAACAACTTTATTGCTGATATGAAGAAAGTTTTAGTGTCAAATCCTTAAGCGAAATCTTAAACCAGAGTAGGACTCTAATTCTCTTCAGATCTTTGAAAATTGAGAGAAGTATGGAAGCTTCAGAAGAAAAGTTGGAATCTAAGAGAGGTTGGTTCATGAGTTCAGGAAATGATACATCTCTATAACATAAAAGTGCAAAGTGAAGCAGCAAATGCTGATGTAGAAGCTGTATCAAGTTATTTAGAAGCTAAGATAATTAACGAAGGTGGATACATGTATCCACAAATTTTCAGTGTAAATGTAACAGCCTTATGCTGAAAGAAGATGTCATTGAGGACTTTCATAGCTTGAGAGGAAAAGTCAATATATGGCTTTAAAGTTTCAAGTGGCAGGTTGACACTTTCCTTAGGGATTAATACAAATGTTGACTAAGTTGAAACCAATACTCATTTACCATTCTGAAAATCTTAGGGCCCTTAAGAATTATGTTAAATCTACCCTGTGCTCTAGAAACGGAATAACAAAACCTGAATGATGGCATGTCTGTTAAATCCAATGTTAAGACCTACTGCTCAGAAGAAAAGATTTCTTCCAAAATATTACTGCTAACCAACACTGCATCTGGTCATCCAAGAGTTCTGGTGAAGATGTATAAGAATCAAGACATGATTTCCTGCTTTCTAACACAACACCAATTCTTCAGTCCATGTATTAAGCTATAATTCTGACTTTCAATTCCCATTTTTCAAGAAATACCCTTTGTTCAGGCTATTCCTGCCATAGAGAGTGATTCTGCTGTTGGATCTGGGTAGAGTAAATTGAAAACCTACAGAAAAAGATTCACCATTTTAGATGTCATTAGGAACATTCATGATTCATGAGAAAAGGACAAAATACTAACATTAACAGGAATTTGGAAGACGTTCATTCCAACCCTCAGAATTGACTTTGGTGTTCAAAATTTTAATAGATGATATGTTAATCATTACAAATGTGATGGGAATAGCAAAAGAACTAGAATTAGAAGTGGAGCCTGAAGATGTGACTGAATTCCTGAAATCTGATTATAAAACTTGAATGGATAAAGAGTTGCTTCTTATGGATGACCAAAGAAAATGATCTAATAAGAGAGAATTTACTACTGGTGAAGACATATGAAACTTGTTAAAATGACAGCAAATGATTTAGACTTTGTTAATAAAATATGACAAAGTCTGGGAGAATTTACACCAACATTGAGGTAAGTTCTACCTTGGGTAAATTCTCTCAAACAGCATGATAAGCTACAGAGGAATCTTTCATGAAAGAAAAAGTCAATTGATGTGACAACCTCACTATCTTATTTTAAGAAATTGCCACAGTCACCCCAACCTTCAACAACCAACACAATGATCAGTCAGCAGCCATCAAGGTAAGATCCTCCACCAGCAGAAATACTATGCTTGGCCAAACGGTCAGATGATTATTAGTATTTTCAGTAATAAAATACAGTTCAATTAAGGTTTATACTTTTTAAGACATACTGCTATTGCACACTTATAATAAAATATAATATAAACATAACTTTTATATGTAATAGGAAACAAAAACATTTGTGTGACTCAATTGTGATATTTGTTTTATTATGGTGGTCTGAATCTGAAATCAGTATCTCAGAGCTAGTCTTTTACATAATGTAAGACTTAATAAGTTAGTTTTTCCTCTGTTCCTGCTTGTCTTCCTTCTCATTCCCTTTGTGAGACTAAACCTTTGAATGATTTCCAAGATGATAAGTAAAACTGAGGGAATATTCAGTGACAAATTCAAAATATTCTAATATAACTTAAAATGTATGTTTGCAGGCCTCACTTAAAAACATTTAGCACAATTGTACCATTTAATACCATTTTCTGACAAATCTTATTAAGCTTCTTGATTGATTTTTACTTGAATTGTTAAATAAAAATTTTACATTTTATGTTTTTCTAATAGTTTAATAATTCCCTTTTACATTAAGGCCAAGCTAAATAAATCACAGTAGTAATATTTTTCTCTCTATTCACTTTTTTGATGAATATGAAATATTGCTAAGCGGACGTTAGGACAAAAATTGTCTGAAATAATATATTATGAAACCTCGTGAGACACAGTTTAGTAACTGTGTGGTTTTTGATATGATGTTTCATACTATGAAATATTTTCATTTTGTTCATTAATTAATTTCTACAACCAAGTATATATTGACAATTATTTAGATGTTACTTGTTATAGTTGCCAAAATGTGAAAAAAAAAAGATAAGAAATACAAAGATGGATAAAACATAATTTATTTCCTGGAGGAACTTAAAATCAAAGGTAGGGAAAAGGATGAAAAAGAACAACTCCAAACTAAAGCAAAGGTATGTGAGTAGACAGATTTGAAATAAAGGCTCATGGATTAAATATTGAGGAGAACACACCAAGTTGGAAATCAAGAAACCTCCTTAAATAAAACAATGCTTAAACTTCATCTAAAAAAATAATATTTTATCAAGTAATGATATTTAAAAAGGAGCACAAGGCAAAAGAGTGACCCTAAATTAGAGCATAGAATAAATTCAGCTTGAAACATGTTAAGAAATAACACTCATTACAGTTTGGTATACAATATTGACAGAGAAAGATAGTATTTTTGGAATGGTGGCATCAGGAGCTCTGCAGATTCTCCCTAGAGTAACAACCATACTTGGTAGAAATTATGAAAACAAAACAAAAACAAAAAGAACTTTTAGTTTTTTAAATTATTGTATTTACATTATTAGATACTTGATTACTTATATCTAAATGAGAATTATAAATGTCACAGCACCATATCCCTATAGGCTTTAAAAACATGGCTATTTTTCAGATTTTTTTTCATAATACAAAATATTATATGTGATCACACCTTATAAATTTATAAAAATCATATTAAAAAATCCTGGATTCTAGCTGCCAAGAATGAAATTTAAATGTACTATCTTGCCAGACGCAGGTGTTCCTGGGCCCATGTTCCATATATAATAATTTGTCTGATTTGAATCAATAACTGCTGTTGAAGATAAAATTGGATTAGATGGTCATACAAGGCTGAGGACCTTAAAGGAAACTGCTTGGCAAAATAAGTTGTTTCACCTGCATAGCCTGGGAGGCCTTAAAGCCTCTTCAAGCAGCTGTGAAGTCTCACTTGAGCAATCGATTACTTTTTGCTCTGTGTCTCCATGACACCTATTAGCATAGTTTTTATGTGTTTCTGTGCTATCTAATAACATAGTGTGGAGATATAGAGGCAAGAATCTTTCAGAATGGTAGAGAAGTCAGTCTTCCTTTTTCTGTCTATTGGCAGTATTATAGTTGAAAAAAATATGTGGATTAAAGTTTGGTATATGCTGTTTGATTTGATTGATCTTGAAGAAAGTAAAATCATATTTTAGTAGGCCTAATCATTTGCTGGTAAAATTAAGTTGGATTTTCTAAGAATTTTATAAGCTTGACTAAACACTTTTATAGTGACATGTACCTTGTTTTATAATAACTTTAAGGTCAGAGGATTGTAATGTTCTATGTTTAGAGCACGTGGCCATCTTGAATGAGAATGAGGTAGATAGGTCTTTCACGTAACTTGCAGCAAGCACTTTCTGTTTACCCAGTACATCTTGCTTATTTATTGTATATTATGAGTGTTTTAAAAGTTCTGTTTATTCAGATATTTTGTATTAAGTGTAATCTTAACATTTATCACTATTAGAAATCAGACTAAGAAAAAAGTATTATTCTGACTCTGATGCTAAGCATTTTGGTTACATTAAATAAGTCTGTGTATTTTCTGGAATATAGTTTATTCTGTATAATAGAAGAAAATTTAGATTGGATAATTTCTACCATTTTTCCCATTCTAAAAAGTTATTTTTCTATAAGCTTTTCTAAAAAAGTTAAAGTTAAAATATCTTAGGTAAATTTTGTTATAAGTTGACTGGATAAGTACTTGGCTAGACAATTCTCTCCCCTTTCTGGGTTATTTTTAGAACTATAAGTGGACAGTGAGTGATGTCTTAAGAGAAAGCATCAATTAGAATGGCTCTGTTAGCAAAACACCATTATAATTGTCACCTGCTATACAAGATATAGTTTCTAATGTATTTTCTTTGCTCTGTTCATAAATTCACTCTTAATAGACTCAAAGATATTTGATACTTTCCCCAACTTAGATAAACAAAAAGGAGATCTGATAAGTTCTGTGGACCACATTTTTTTTCCTCAATTTTCTCTTTCCTAGGGTACCATTTCCCTCACACATGAAGTGCTCAACAGTGATGCCACCCAGTTTTAACTTTTTAATTGTTATTCTTATTTGGGCCACTGAGTGTCAGGTTTTTTTTTTTTTACTTCTTGAAAAAAGTACTTATAATGTAAACATAAAAGGTAAAAATTTTCTTAATATTTTTATGTCATTATATAAATAAAATATCACATAATTGATCTCCTTCCTTTGTTATAAATTACCTCTTGTGAATCAATAGCCTAAACCATGGTAGTTTTACTAATCCAAATGTTCACCCATGAGGGAAATATTGTCATATGGCAAATGGACAAGGAAGGGCCTTCAGCCTAACTGGGCAGGATTGTGCAAAGGCTTTTTGGCGTAGGCATATAGCAGAAAAAAATAAATAAAAAGCATAGCTATTACTCTCAAGGAATTCACCACACAATCTGGGGAGATAACACTAACAAACACTAAAAAATATTCAACAGAATAATGTAAGATGAGTTGGTGAATTGTACAGTACAAACTTTAAGAATTTCTCATCTTAGAAAACAACTCCAAGGCCAGCCACGGAGTCTCATGCCTGTAGTCCTAGTACTTTGGGAGGCTTAAGCAGGAGTATTGCTTGAGGCCAGGAGTTCAAGACTAGCCTAGGCAACCTAGTGAGAGCCCTTTTCTACAATAATAATAATAATAGACCAGATGCTGTGATGTGCTCTTATAGTCGCAGCTACTTGGGAAGCTGAGGAAGGAGGATCACTTTAGCCTGGGAGCTAGAGACTGCAGTGAGCTATGATCATGCCACTGTACTGCAGCCTGGGCAACAGAGTGAGATCCTGTCAGCTCCAAGTTAAATTTAATTTTTATTCATATACTTAGTATTATATCTATATAGGTTAAGTTTATATTTTCCAATATGTATCAGCCACATGAGGCTATTTAAAGTTAGTTTCAAATTAAATTAAATTAGATTTAAGTTCTGTCAAGAAGGTCATTGGTAGCTTGATGGGGATAGTGTTGAATCTGTAAATTACTTTGGGTAGTATGGCCATTTTCATGATATTAATTCTTCCTAACTATGAACATGGAATGTTTCTCCATCTGTTTGTGTCCTCTCTTATTTCATTGGGCAGTGGTTTGTAGTTCTCCTTGAAGAGGTCCTTTACATCCTTTGTTAGTTGTATTCCCAGGTATTTTATTCTCTTTGTAGCAATTGTGAATGGCAATTCATTCTTGATGTGGCTCTCTTTAAGTCTGTTAGTGGTGTACAGGAATGATTGTGATTTTTGCACATTGATTCTGTATCCTGAGACTTTGCTGAAGTTGCTTATCAGTTTCAGGAGATTTTGGGCTGAGATGATGGGGTCTTCTAGATATACAATCATGTCATCTGCAAATAGAGACAATTTGACTTCCTCCTTTCCTATTTGAATACCCTTTATTTCTTTTTCTTGCCTGATTGCTCTGGCTAGAACTTCCAATACTATATTGAATAGGAGTGGTGAGAGAGGGCATCCTTGTCTAGTGCCAGATTTCAAAGGGAATGCTTCCAGTTTTTGCCTGTTCAGTATGATATTGGCTGTTGGTTTGTTGTAAATAGCTTTTATTATTTTGAGATACGTTTGGTCAATACCTAGTTTATTGAGGGTTTTTAGCATAAAGGGCTGTTGAATTTTGTCAAAGGCCTTCTCTGCATCAATTGAAATAATCATGTGGTTTTTGTCTTTGGTTCTGTTTATATGGTGAATTATGTTTGTAGACTTGCGTATGTTCAACCAGTCTTGCATCCCCGGGATGAAGCCTACTTGATCATGGTGGATAAGCTTTTTGATGTGCTGTTGCAATTGGGTTGCCAGTATTTTATTGAAGATTTTTTCATTTATGTTCATCATGGATATTGGCCTGTAGTTTTCTTTTCTTGCTGAGTCTCTGCCAGGTTTTGGTATCAGGATGATGTTGGTCTCATAAAATGATTTGGGAAGGTTTCCCTCTGTTTGGATTGTTTGGAATAGTTTCATAAGGAATGGTACCAGCTCCTCTTTGTATGTCTAGTAGAATTCGGCTGTGAATCCGTCTGGACCTGGGCTTTTTTCGGGTGGTAGGCTCTTAATTGCTGCCTCAACTTCAGACCTTGTTATTGGTCTATTCAGGGTTTTGGCTTCTTCCTGGTTTAGGCTTGGAGGGATGCAAGTGTCCAGGAATTTATCCATTTCTTCCAGGTTTACTAGTTTATGTGCATAGAGTGGTTTGTAATAATCTCTGATGATGGTTTGTATTTCTGTGGAATCTGGTGATATCCCCTTTATCGATTTTTATTGCTTCTATTTGATTATTCTCTCTTTTCTTTTTTGTTAATCTGGCTAGTGGTCTGTCTATTTTGTTGATCTTTTCAAAAAACCTTTAACTTCATATGGAACCAAAAGAGAGCCCACATAGCAAAGTCAATTCTAAGCAAAAAAAACAAAGCAGGAGGCATCACACTACCGGACTTCAAACTATACTACAAGGCTACAGTAATCAAAACAGCATGGTACTGGTACTAAAACAGAGATATAGACCAATGGAACAAACAGAGGCCTCGGAGGCAACACCACACATCTACAACCATCCGATCGTTGACCAACCTGACAAAAACAAGCAATGGAAAATGGAGTCCCTGTTTAATAAATGGTGTTGGGAAAATGAACTAGCCATGTGCAGAAAGCAGAAACTGGACCCCTTCCTGACACCTTACACTAAAATTAACTCCAGATGGATTAAAGACTTAAACATAAGACCTAACACCATAAAAACACTAGAAGAAAACCTAGGCAAAACCATTCAGGACATAGGTATAGGCAAGGACTTCATGACTAAAACACCAAAAATATTGGCAGCAAAAGCCAAAATAGACAAACGGGACCTAATCAAACTCCACAGCTTCTGCACGGCAAAGGAAACAGTCATTAGAGTGAATAGGCAACCAACAGAATGGGAAAAAATTTTTGCAATCTACCCATCTGACAAAGGGCTGATATCCAGAATCTACAAAGAACTAAAACAGATTTACAAGAGAAAAACAAGCCCATTCAAAAGTGGGCAAAGGATATGAACAGACACTTTACAAAAGAAGACATACATGAGGCCAACAAACATATGAAAAAATGCTCATCATCACTGGTCATTAGAGAAATGCAAATCAAAACTACATTGAGATACAACCTCATGCCAGTTAGAATGGCAATCATTAAAAAATCTGGAGACAACAGATGCCAGAGAGGATGTGGAGAAATAGGAACACTTTTACACTGTTGGTGGGAGTGTAAATTAGTTCAAACATTGTGGAAGACAGTGTGGTGATTCCTCAAGGACCTAGAAATAGAAATTCCATTTGACCCAGTAATCCCATTACTGGGTATATATCCAAAGAATTATAAATCGCTCTACTATAAGGACACATGCACACAAATGTTCATTGCAGCACTGTTTACAATAGCAAAGACCTGGAACCAACCCCAAATGCCCATCGATGATAGACTGGACAGGGAATATGTGGCACATATACATCATGGAATATTATGCAGCCATCAAAAACAGTGAGTTTGTGTCCTTTGTAGGGACATGGGTGAACCTGGAAACCATCATTCTCAGCAAACTGACACAAGAACACAAAATCAAACACCGCATGTTCTCACTCATAGGCAGGTGTTGAACAATGAGGACAAATGGACACAGGGAGGGGAGCACTACACACTGGGGTCTGTTGGGGGAAAATAGAGGAGGGACAACGGGGGGATGGGGAGTTGGGGAGAGATAGCATGGAGAGAAATGCCAGATATAGGGGATGGGGAGGAAGGCAGCACATCACACTTCCATGTGTGTACCTATGCAACAATCTTGCATGTTCTTCACATGTACCCCAAAACCTGAAATGCAATTTAAAAAAATCAGATTTAAAAACAAATTTTTGTTGTACTAGCCATATTGTAATGTTCCACATATAGCTAGTAGCTACCATATTAGAGAAGACAAAAAAAAAAAAAGAAACTTCAAACTTCTGTCATTGAAGAAAGTTCTATTGAACTTACTTAAATATTTTTTAAAATTTGAGAAACTAATAAAGATAATAGTGATTAATTGAGTAATAAACTAGATGACACATGTAAAGTACTTAGTACAGTGTTAGAAAGCAAAAGCTGTATAGGTGTATGTATATATATATCATATATATATTTAGTTATTGCCAATTATGTGTCAAATAATATGTTAGATGAGTGATATATATTTCCCCATTGACCATCATTGCATTTTTATATAACAGAAAATTTGAAATACATCTTGCAGATATGGAAATTATACATGGAAAGATCATTTTGTTAGGGTGCTGTAGAGGGACAGAACTAATAGGAATATATATATATATATATATATATATATATATATATAAAGTATTAACTCACATGATCACAGGGACCCACAGTATGCCATCTACATGCTGAGGAGCAAGGAGAGCCAGTCTGAGTTCCAAAACTGAAAAACATGGAGTCTGACATTCAAGGGCAGGAAGCATCCAGCACAGGAAAAAGATGTAGGCTGGGAGGCTAGTCCGGTCTCCCTTTTCATATTTTTCTGCCTGCTTATATTCTAACCATGCTGGCAGCTGATTAGATTGTGCCCACCCACATTAACCCAGATTAAGTGTGGATCTGCCTTTCCCAGCCTACTGACTCAAATGTTAATCTCCTTTGGCACCACCCTCACAGATACACCCAGGATCAATATTGTGTATCCTTCAGTCCAATCAAGTTGGTATTCAGTTTTAACCATCAAAATCATTCACATTAAATCCTAAGCATAGACTGAGATTTGAATTTATGCTTCACTAACACACAAACCCTTGTTCCTATCCTTTGGATTTTATTCTCTTCCTGGTTAAAAAGAATGAGCAAAGCCTTGCATCAATTTTGGAAAAATGCTGAGGAAAGAAACTTCTGCTTGTTGACCATCTCCTATCTGCCAGAATTTCTTATAAATTTAATCACAGAAGCATGTGAGAAAAGTTTTATATTCTGGAATCTAAAGATTATTTTGACTCAAGAGTTTAAATCACCTTTTAAGCTAACACAGCCGACATTTTTAACAACTTTCTTGCACACCACAGTTTGTTCTCTTTTCTCAATTTCATTCTTTTTTCTGGGCTGATTTTAAAATTTTTGTATAGGTCAAATCTTTTCTCATTTTACCCTAAATCTTCCAAATATTTCACATTACTATTATAGTATTGCTATATCAAATCATATTATATCAAACAGTATATATTAAATGCAAGTTGTGAAAACATAACACAAATATATTAAAATGTATATAGTGTGTTTTTATATTTATATACACAAATATATATTTATACACAGTCATGTACTGCATAACAACATTTCAGTAACAATGGAGCACATATGTGCTGGTAGTCCCATAGCATTATAATACTGCATTGTTACTCTTTTCTATGTTTAGCTATACACATAGTTAATATTTCATTACAGTTGTCTGTAGTATTCAGTACAGTAACATGCTGTACAAGTTTGTAACCTAGGTGTGTAGTAATCTGTAACATTGAGGTAAATACACCTCATCATGTTCACACAAAAAATCACCTAACAATGTATTTCTTAGAACATATCTCTGTTGTGAAATGACATAGGACTCAATATGCATATACACAAACATAAATTGTACATGTTCAAATAGAATATCAACTGCAGAAATATGCACAGCAATCCTTTATTAAATGGAATGGAGTGCCCAATAGTTTACTCTAACATTGTTTAGAATTCCATAAATAAAAACAGGCTGTTTGAATTGATGAGTATGAAATGTGCTAAGGTGAACAGATACAAAACATTGTTATTAAATGGAAATGAATTAGATTTTTTTTAAACTTTCCAGAATTTATTTGGATGCAAGTTAAAAAGAAAACAGACATATTCAGCTAAACAAAATGCAGATGAATATGTTACATTTTTAATTTTAGTAAGTTTATGTCAACATATTTTAACACTAGATGTCAACATTTTAAATTCACAGACCAATGTTTGCTAAAAGCTATTTTCATATTTTTATAGCAGTCACATTCACTGCTAGACAATATAATAAAACATGTAATGTTGGTAAAATACTGTTATAAACATGTAACTTGTTTTGTTTTTTATTAAGTAATTACATGTTTAGATGCTTCCAAATATGGGCATTTGACCACTGAGACTGATTGTAATGACCAATGTTGGAAAGGCTGTGTTTGACAGGGAGTAATATTACCCATATTATTGTGTAGCCCTGTATTTTTCTCCTGTATCAACCACAGGGGTTAGTCTCAGAAAACAGTTTCCTGGTAGGCAAGTCTCTCTCATTTCCCACTTTGCTTTTACTGACTAGTTTTGAAAAAGAAGCTTGTGCTGTTAGCTGCTTCATTCATCTCAACCTTTGTACCAACTGTGCTGGAAGGGCCTACTTAGCCTTCCCACCTGCTCTGCTTTTAGCCTGCTTAATAAATCCTGCCTCACTAATAAAATCTGTGGACACACTTTTTCCTGCTTTGCATTTTTGTCCTATGTCTGCTATAGTTTCTAACCATGCAATTTAGACATAGGAATACTTGGAAGGAAATTATAAGTTTATTTATTGTGTTGGTGGTTCTGTGTCTGGCAGATAAATGTCACATTAATTTTCTAGCTAAAAAAAAAGTCTCTGGAGACACATTTCAAATAGACCTTTCTCAAAGCTTTCAACATAATGAACAGAAATACAAAGTTAATGAAGTTAATTGGAAAACTAACAACTTAAATCTTGGTGAGTATAAAGCTACCATTAAAGGAGGAGAGTAATGGCTTATCTATTTCTCACTGTGATTCCTAGTTGAAAACAAAATTTCTATTTTACCTAAGCAATTTTGACACATAAAAGATTCTTTAAATATGCTCATATAATATCTGTTATTATCATTGTTTGCCAGAGTAAAAGCATTGTATAAGCTTACAGGTATTGCACTTATTGACAAAAGTTTATACAGGACTAGAGACAGTGTCATGTACAGATCTTTATTACTATTTCTCATATACTTTAACAAGGAATAAGGAAACCATCCCTGGGTTCTAGTAAGTCCTCTACTGCCTTTTAGAAAAGGGAAATAAAAGCATTGGTGTTTATTAAGCATTTTCAAGAAATGGTCTTATACAGAGTCAGCTTTCTGCTTGGAAATATTCCATTTGGATTAATTGTTTCAACAAGTTCACAGCTATAAGCAATAGTAAGGAAAGAAACTAAGAGACAGATGGAAGTGTTAGAGGAAGAAGAAGCCTCCACATCTTTCAAATACACTAAATTAGGGCTGTGGATTTTGATAAATAATTTTCCCTTAAAGATTTCATCCTGGAATTTTGCCCTCAGGAATATTTCACTCTATGCATTATTTGCCTTTCTTAGATTTTCCAAAATTTTTAGATATGTGAAAATTTATAAGAATAAATACTTGAAAACAAATGCCAAATTCAGATACACGTATTTAATGAACAAATATGAATTATTTCCAGTTAAACAAGATATAAATAAGCCGGCATGGTGACTCATGCCTGTAATCCCATCACTTTGGGAGGCCGAGGTGGGTGGATTACGAGTTCTGGAGTTAGCCTGACTAACATGATGAAACCCTATCTCTACTAAAAATACAAAAATTAGCCAAGTGTGGTGGTGTGTGCCTGTAATCCTAGCTACTCAGGAGGCTGAGGCAGGAGAATCACTTGAACCTGGGAGGTTAAGGTTGCAGTGAGCTGAGATCATGACACTGCACTCCAGCCTGGGTGTCAGAGCCAGACTCTGTCTCACAACAAACAAAAATAAAAATTAAATAAATAGAATCAAATGTCTTATTTATCTCCATGTAGGGCAATCAACTATTACGAAACAAACTTCTGGGCATCTTTTATCTCATTGTTTCATTTTATTATGAATTTTTTCATAAAGTATTCTAGCTACATTGTTACATCTTTTTAAGTGTCCCTGTTCTCAAGTTCAGCTGTCCTCAGTTAGCCATGTGAATATATTGGAAAATCATGCTGCTTCCCCCTTCAGTACTTTTAAAGTTTGAGTTATGTTTGGCAATCTTTTATTGAGCTCTTGTTTTGCCAATACTTGCTTTACCAATACTGTGAGTACCAATGGCACAAGGATGATTAAGAACTGATCATGTTCTTATTTCTTATCATTTTGCAAGAAGCAGTCACAAATCATTATATAAATATATCATTTTAATATATTATAAAAATTATATAAATCATGTAAAAATGTGAAAAATATAATGATAAGGGATAAAAAGGTACAAAATGGGAACCCTTGGCTTAGCTTCAGTTGACTATGGGTATGCCAGGGATGCTTCTGGAAGAGGACTTGGTTTAGTCTAGCTGATGTCACCTGATCAGAAGGTGGCCGTCATCAAATGCTCTCATTCCAGCCAGACAGGGAGTTGGTTTCCTATTCCCTTGAATGCAGGCTAGTTCTGAGTCTTGCTTTGACCAATAGAAAGTGGCAGAGGTCATACTGTATGACTTTTAGGCCTAGAAGTGAAGAGGCCTAACAACTACTCTTTTCTCTTGGAAGGCAGTCATCATAGAAAAAGTCTTAATACCTTGGTTGAGAGCTAGCCTTCAGAAACAGAGAAGCCCTGTATAATAACAGACTAAGAAGTAAGGAAGACGTGCCCTGCCAGCCCCCTACCATTACATTTATACCAGGTAAAGCAACAGAACTGTCATTGAAGCATCTTGGAACCTCTAGCTTTAGGCGAATTGTCCCGGATTTCACCATGTGAAGCAGATGTACATGAGCTATGCTTATCTGCCTAAGCTGCAAAATCGTGAGCAAATATGTTTTTGCCATTTGAAGGAATTGATTATGATGATTTGTTATATAACAATAAACCAGTGAAAAGATGAGTATTCCATGTAGGAATGAAGGAAGTAGACATTTAAGATACAGTGAGAAAGGGCATTCCAGAGGGAAAAGCGAAAATGAAGGCGTAGAAGCATGAAACCACTCTGTAGGCCTGAATACATTCCAATAGTCTATTAGTCAAAGTGATAAGATGATTAACTTGAAAAGGCTGTTTTTTTTTAACAAAAGGAAATTTTTTAGGAGCAAAGTAAAGAAATGACATCTCTGATAATTTTATTGCTAGGATGAGATTGTTGCTGATACCGTAACAATTGATAGAAACACTGTATCTTATCAGTAACATGGTTTTGCATGTGTGTGCAAATAATGTAAAACATCTAATTCAGCAGGGATTATAAAGTGTAAAATGTGGCCTAAAGACTAAACTTTTGGTCCAGTTTGTTGTGTGACTATAAGCAAGTTACTTAAATTTGCTGTGCTGCAGTATGTTTCAATCTATAAAATAGGGGAACTAAAATAAGTTGTCCTTAAAACCTTAAAGGATCTTTGAACGCTAAGATTTAAACTCTGTATGGAAACACGTAACTGTATACCTAATATAACCAGTTATTTGTCCTCAACTATGATCTTTGTCTTAACTGGGTAACTTAAACTTATTTATCCTTCATTGGAAGAGAGGCAAAACTATCTGGCTGTTTCTCTCTATACACTTTTTTTTTTTTTTTTTTTTTTTTTGATTCACATTATAAACGAATTCACTCTAAGACATATCTGTCCTGAGAACTTCCAGGTGTTCAGGTGAGGTAGCCTATAGAAAAAGGAAGTAGTACAGATTTGCATTCTAAAATGTTATCTTGAAAACTAATAAATCTAACATTTCTAAGCGGATGTATGGAGTTAAAAGTACTAATTGATCATGTTGGCACTAAGGTGTTGTTCATTCTGCAAAGGCCACATTAATTCAAATTGATGTGATTCAAATTAACCTTAATCAGCTTCTACACAGACTGTGATTCCATTACAGGATATATTGCAATTAGATTTCTCCTGTCTTTATCTGCCCCATGGCCTTATGAAAGGGTTTAAAATTTTTATTTTGCTTCTTTTGATGTAGAAAAATTATAGTAACCATTCATTTACACATATCCTATTATCATTGCTGGCTTAAAGATTGACTTTTTGCCTGTTTACTTTTTGGTTCTGTTTACTCCGAAAATATCAAAACACATAAGTTAGTGTGACCTACATTAATCTTATACATGTTTTCTTTGACTGAATGATAGGTTGCTCTATGAGAAGACAAGTAAGCAACAATGTATACCAGCTCTCATTTTATATTAATAAACTAAATGCACTATATTTAGGGTATCAAGTAATTAAGAAATGTGTAAACTTGAACATAAATAGTAATATGAGATAAATTCACCTTTGAAAACATGAGTGTGAGTAGATTAAGAGGTATATGGCCAGCCTTAAAGAAGCATAGTTACTTCAATTTAATTATATAAAGTAGACAATATTTTATGTTATTCTATTATGTTCTTAGAGCAGTGTTCTTGGAGTAATTTTGGAAGACAATATTTTCCTTCAGAATACTAAAGTTTTCTTTCAGAAAAAGAGAAAAACTGAGGAGAGGAAACAATCTGCTCTTTTATCATCTTTCATGATCAGTGCACGAAGGTTAAGTTATGGGCCCCAAGAGTACACCAGCCTCATTCAGATAATACTCCATCCTAAGCAGTATGGTTTTGAGTAAGTTGATGAGACTTTCTGTGCCTCCATCTATAAATGGTATAATAATACCTATTTCATGAAATTGTTGTGAGAATGACATAAGTGAAAGCATATGTATTTTCATTTTCTATATAAACTGGTTTTTCACAAATTATAAAGCAACAACTAACCAAGTTAATTGAAATCCAGTACTTTATTCAAATAATAAAGATCTGATATTTATAAATCAAAATTGAAAATCATAGTATGTAACAAACAATTTGTATGTATAGATCAACAAATATAATAATTTAAGACACTTTTTCCTTTGGCCTATGTATCTCTTTCTGTACCAGTACCATGCTGTTTTGTTACTACAGCCCTATAGTATAGTTTGAAGTTGGGTAATATGATGCCTCCAACTTTGTTCTTTTTGCATAGAATTGCCTTGGATATTTGGCCTCTTTTTTGGTGCCATATGCATTATGAAATATTTTTTTTCCTCGTTCTGTGAAGAGTGTAATTGATTGTTTGTTAGAAATAGCATTAAATGTATAAATTGCTTTTGGTAATATAACCATTTTAATGATATTGATTCTTCTGTCCATGAGCATGGGATGTTTTCCATTTGTTTGTGTTATCTCTGATTTCTTTAAGCAATGTTTTGTAATTCACATTGTAGAGATCTTTTGCATTCCTGGTTAGCTGTATTTCTGGGTATTTAATTCTTTTTGTGGGTACTATGAATGGCAGTGTATTCCTGATTTGTCTCTTGGCTATTGTTGGTGTGTAAGATTAACAGTGATTTTTGTACACTGATTTTGTATCCTGGAACTTGCTGGGATTGTTTACCAGCTTAAGAAGCTTTTAGGCTAAGACTATGGGATTTCCCAGGTATAGAATCTTGTCATCTACAAACAGGGATAGATTGACTTCTTCTGTTCCTATTTGGATGCCCTTTATTTCTTTCTCTTGCCTGGCTGCTCCAGCAAGAACTTTCATAGTTATGTTGAATAGCAGTGGTGAGAATAGAGTGCCCAGAAATAAAGCTGCACACCTACAACCTCCCAGTCTTCAACAAAGCTGACCAAAACAAACAATGGGGAAATAATTCCCTATTCAGTAAATGGTTCTGGGATAACTGGCTAGCCATATGCAAAAGATTGAAACTGGACTCTTTCCTTATACCATATAAAAAAATAAATCCAAGATGGATTAAAGACTTACATGTAAAACCCAAAAGTGTAAAAACTCTGAAAGACAATCTAGGAAATGTCATCTTGAACATTGGAAGTAGCAAATATTTCATGGCAAAGATGCCAAAAGCAATCATAACAAAACCAAAAATTGACAAATGGGATCTAATTAAACTTAAAAGTTTCTGCATAGCAAAATAAATTATCAACAAAGGAAACAGACCTGGACGATGGGGGCAAATTTTTTGCCAACTATGCATCTGTCAAAGGTCTAGTATCCAGCATCTCTAAGGAACTTAAATTCACAAGAAAAAAATGAACAGCCCTATTAAAAGTGGGCAAATGACATGAATAGAGACTTTTCTAAAAAAGACATCATGTGGCGAACAAGCATATGAAAAAAAAAAGTTCAGTATCACTGATCTGTATCTAGAGAGATAATTAAGGTTGAATTGGTCACTGGTATGGGCCCTAATTCAATATGACTAGTGTCCTTATAAGAAGAGAAGATTAGGATACACACACACAGAGGAAAGACCATGTGAAGATACATGGAAAAGATGACTATTTACAAGAAGACAGGCTTTCAAAAGAAACTAACCCTACTGACATCTTGATCATGGACTTCTAGCCTCTAGAACTGTGAGAAAATAGGTCCTTAGTGGTGCAGTACTTTTTATGGCAGCCCTAGAAAATTAATACACAACATAGCAAATGCTTTTTGTTCATTAGATGTTTTTTATATACATCCCATTTTACAATATTGACCTCTTTGCAGCTCTCAGTCAGCTGCATTCAGGCCTGGGCATGCAAACAAGACTCACAGTGTAGTAGTAATAAACAATTGGAGAACAGTCACTGAGCATACATTTAAAATTTTCTTTTCTATTTAGTTTAGTTTTTTTTTTTTTTTTTTTTGATTAAGCAAAAACATAACTACTTGAAAATGGTCTGGAAAGAGTTCTCTTCTGGTAACTTTGTGCTTCTCTGGATTTCTCCTGGCTCCACGATTTTCTAGTCTTGCATTCATCTAACATGGTACTTCATGCATAGTAAATACTAAATAAGAGATTAATGAATGGGTGCTTCAATGAATATATGCCATAGTAATTTTCAAAACTAGAGCACAAGATAAAAGATATTATCATTTTCTCACTTATTTCCAAACTGCATGTTTCATTGAAGCTTGTTACTTTTCACTCTTTTCTAGATTATTTGCCTGTCCCATTGTGCCAATTTTCATCATAGCAATACATTGGAGTTTTAATTAAATGAAAAATAGCATACCAGGTCAAATCTTCTACAATTAATTGCATGTGGCAAACTGTTCAAAAGTGTACATAATACATTCAACAAATAAATATGAAAATTAATTATAAAAACAACTTCAGTCAAATTCAATTATATTATAGCCTACTTAAGTGATGGAATCAAAACTATAATAGATATTTATAAATTAACAAAAATACATTTATATAATAATAGCACAGAAATATTTTAGGCAACATAACGACAAGGAAAATGATTATTTTTGACATAAATTAAGAAAGATAACCATCCACCAAATATTTTTCAGTTCATTTTTCTTAAAGTAAATAATTTGCAGTTTACAGTAAAATTTTTCAATAGTAGTTTGGGTTAAAAAGAAGTGTTCAAATGCAAACAAGAAAACAAACATACAAAAGCAACATACTGGCAAATGAGATAAATTCTGAATAATTTTTTTTAAAATAAAATTTGCCTTTAAGAGAGCTATAGTGTTTTTTGTTGTTGTTGCTGTTTTTTTTTTTTTGTTGTTGTTGTTGTTTTGTTTAGAGCTTCTAGTGATTTCTGGTGACCTACTCAATTTGGTTAATACATAGAAAATCTGTTTTAAAACTTATGTTTACATATGTGTGCCTGTGTATGTATGGATTATATTTAAATTTAAACAGCATATGTTTAAGTGTGTGTGTGTGTATTTATATATAGTGTGTATGTGTGTACATATATATTAAGTGCAGTTCAATAGAACTTTCTATGATGAGGACTATTGAACACTTAAAATGTGCCTAGTATAGCTGAGTAACTGAAATTTTAATTTTAATCAAAATTTGAATTTAAATAACTGACAAAGTTAGTGAATATCATGTTGGAGAGCAAAACATATCTATATATTAGTATTATATATGTAATTATGTATAAAATATACATATATAATCTAAATTTATATTGGTATTTTATATATAATATATGAATATATGCTTATATGTATATGTGTGTGTGTGTGTATGTATATGTGTGTGTGTGTGTGTGTGTGTGTATATATATATATATATATATAATGATACTAAACAATATAATTACAGGTTTATGTTACAACAGAATAAGGCAAGCCCAGGTTGAGCTACTCACCATTCAAAGACCAAACACAAAAGCAGAGAATTGGTGCAGGCAAAAAAGCAGTTTTATTCAGAAAGCCATCAAACCAAAAAGGTGGTGGATTAGTATCCTAAAATACCATCATAAGTCAGTACAAATTACAGGCTTTTTCAATGTTAAGGGCAGGGAGAAGAAGAGCTTGTTGGGATCAAGAGGTAACTGATAACCACAGATATCTGAGCACCAGGGAGGGTCTAGAGAAACTGGGAACTTCTTTGCCCTTGATCAAGTCACAATGCTCCTATAAATCTTTCCCAAAACATAGTTATTTATATACTTCTCCTTTAATCTCAGAGTTAGTTCTAAAAATTACATAATGGCTGTTTTTACGTATTTTCTTAGTGCTCCAAAATTATACTACCCTACCTGCAGGAATGAGTAAAGGCCATGTAAACAAAAACAAAGTTAGTTATTTTGCTGTTTCATTGTTACAATATCTGACAAAACTTACAATTGAAAAATTGAAATATTTGATGTCTCTCTTATCAACTTTGATAAACTTAATTCCTTGTGGATTGTTTGTTTGTTAATGAGTAAATAATTAGACAAAGAGCAGGTGGGGCCAAGCAAATTCTCTGTCTGCTGGTTTCTGTAGATTCTAATAAAATGAAATGTCTAACAATCCTCAATTTTAACGAGGACACAGTGTACCAGAATCTCTGGGACACATTTAAAGCAGTGTCTAGAGGGAAATTTGTAGCACTAAATGCCCACCTGAGAAGTGAAGAAAGATCTAAAATCAACCCCATAATGTCACAATTAAATAAATAGAGAAGCAAGATCAAACGAACTCAAAAACTAGCAGCAGACAAGAAATAACTAAGATCAGAGCAAAACTGAAGGAGACAGGGACACAAAACACTCTTCAAAGAATCAATAAACACAGGAGCTGTTTTTTTTTTTTTTAAAAGATCAGCAAAATACATAGACAGCTAGCCAGACTAATAAAGAAGAGAGAGAAGAATCAAATAGATGCAATTAAAAATGATAAAGGGGATACCACCAATTCCAGAGAAATACAAACTAATTTCAGAGATTACTACAAACACCTTTATGCACATAAACCAGTAAATCAAGAAGAAATGAATAAATTCCTGGACACTTAAATCATCCCAAGACTAAACCAGGAAGAAGCTGAATCCCTGAATAGACCAATAACAAGGTTCCAAGTTGAGGCAGCAATTAATAGCCTACCAACCAAAAAAAGTCCAGGACCAGACGGGTTCACAGCCAAATTCTAACACATGTATAAAGAGGAGCTAGTACTATTCCTTCTGAAACTATTCCAAACAATACAAAAAGAGGGACTCCTCCCTAACTCACTTTATGAGACCAACAGAGACACAACTAAAAAAGAAAATTTAAGGCCAATATCCATAATGAACATTGATGCAAAAATCTTCCATAAAATACTGGCAAACTGAATCCAACAGCACATCAGAAAGCTTATCCATCATGACAAGTCAGCTTCATCCCTGGGATGCAAGGCTGGTTCAATGTACACAAGTCTATAAACGTGTAATCCATCACATAAACAGAACCAAAGAAGAAAACCACATGATTTTCTCAATAGATGCAGAGAAGTCCTTTGACAGACTTCAACAACACTTTATGTTAATAACTCTCAATAAACTAGATATCCATGGAAGATATCTCAAAATAATAAAAGCTATTTATGACAAACCCACAGCCAATATCATACTGAATGGGCAAAAACTGGAAGCATTCCCTTTGAAAACTGGCACAAGACAAGGATGCCCTCTCTCACCACTCGTATTCTACATAGTATTTGAAGTTCTGGCCAGGTCAATCAGGTGAGAAAAATAAATAAAGCGCATTCAGTTAGGAAAAGAGGAAGTCAAATTATCTCTATTTGCAGACGACATGATTGATTGTATATTTAGAAGACCCCATTGTCTCACCCCAAAATCTCCTTAAGCTGATAAGTAACTTCAACAAACTCTCAGGATACATAATCAATATGCAGAAATCACAGCCATTCTTGTGCACCAATAACAGATAAACAGCCAAATCATGAGGGAACTCCCATTCACAATTGCTTCAAAGAGAATAAAATACCTAAGAATACAACTAAGAAGGGATGTGAAGAACCTCTTCAAGTAGAACTACAAACCTCGGCTCAGGGAAATAAGAGAGGACAAAAACAGACGGAAAACCAGTCCATGCTCATGGGTAGGAAAAATCAATATCGTAAAAATGGCCATACTGCACAAAGTAATTTATAGTTTCAATGCTTTCCCCATCAAGCTAACATTGACCTTCTTCACCAAACTGGAAAAAACACTTTAAACTTCATATGGAACCAAAAGAGAGCCAACATACCATCACGCTACCTGACTTCAAACTATACTATAAAGCTACAGTAATCAAAACAGCATGGTACTGGTACCAAAACAGATATGTAGTCCAATGGAACATAATAGAAGTAACACCACACATCTACAACCATCTGATCTTTGACAAACCTGACAAAAACAAGCAATGGGGAAAGAATTCCCTATTTAATAAATGGTGTTGGGAAAACTGGCTATCCATATGCAGAAAGCTGAAACTGGATTCCTTCCTTACACCTTATACAAAAATTAAGTCCATATGGAACCCAGGAGGTGGAGGTTGCAGTGAGCTGAGATCACCCTATTGCACTCCAGCCTGGGCAATAGAGTGAGACCCTATATCAAAAAAATAAAAATTAATGAGGCAGAGTTTGCAGTGAGCCAAAATTGTGCCATTACACTCCAGCCTGGGCAACAGAGTGAGACTCCATATCAAAAAAATAAAATAAAAATAAAAAATAAATAAAAGGAATGGAGAGAATCTTTAAAAAAATCTTATATAGAACTCCAGGATTATTGCTAAATGAAAAAGCAAGGTGTTGGCTATTGTATATAATATATTTTTATTTGTGAAAAAAGCAGAAGGGAGAGAATAGATACAGTTTGCTTCTATATGCATAAAATATTCTGGAAACACATATACAAGAAACAGATAATAGTATTTCGTTCAGAGGGAAAGTAATAGAAGAAATTGGTTACACAGGTGATAAAGAGTTAAGACACCAAGTAGAAGATTGTGAATTAACCTTGAAATTATTAATAGCAAGAAATGACTACGAACCTTAGGGCTGAGGAACACAGGGAAGAGGTGTTGTTACCAGATCCCAGAAGCTGGGCAAATTCAGCAGTAGTAGAACCATGGTGGGGGTTGCCCAGAAGGAAGCTGTAGCCAAGAAGTTGCAGCAACTTTGGGAAACCCTACACAAAGCATGGGCCGGGGGGAGACAGAGAGAGAAATACCTTGGCTCTGCCTTCCTTGCACCCTCCAGTCTGTACCAGTGCCTGCCCTTCTCACATTGCCTGAAGCTAGCCAGAAGCCACCAGGCAAAGGAACCTGGGAAATGTAGTTTCCTGCAATAGAAAGCAGAGCTAACAAATAGTAGGGAATGGATTTGTGAAGAAACGGGCAAATATATGACAAGCTCAGAAGGAAATATGTTGATCTGGGAGACAGCAATGGCAGAGGGATATTTTAAGGTTTACCCCCTTGTTCTTCCTGAATTGTGAACCCTGTGACTATGTTGTCTATTAAAATATGTATAATTAAAACAAAGAATATGTGAAATTAAAAAAAAAAAAAAGATTTAAACATAAGACCTAACACCATAAAAACCCTAGAAGAAAACCTAGGCAGTACCATTCAGGACATAGGCATAGGCAAGTACTTCATGATGAAAACACCAAAAGCGATAGCAACAAAATCCAAAATAGACAAATAGAATCTAATTAAACTGAAGAGCTTCTGCACAGCAAACAAAATCAATTTTTACTTTTTAATTTCATTACAAAATATTTACATAAAAATTATTTAACAAAATTGGTAGAATTACCAAAACTTGTGTACTTCTGGAAATAACAAGTAATAGAAATTTTTGAAGTCTGCCTAGATGGAACCCTAAATGTGAAAGAATCTCTACCATCTGTGTAACATTAAATAATTAATTTATAACACTTGCCAAAATTTACCAGATAACAGGCAAACCGACAAATTAAACTTTACAGATGATAATCAGGGTAATCAAACAGAAGAATATGTCTGCTCTGTAATAGAAATGTGTAACACCTATGCAATGCCTTTGTTAGTATGATGATATATATATAACTTGATTAAAGTCAGCCAACATTTCAAATATAAAATAAACAATGCCTCTCACACAGCATTATTTGTACAGTTTCCAAAGCCATGTATCCAAACCCAAATTTAAGAATAAAACAGATAAATATGAAGCATTTTTTCTGCAAAGAGATGATATTTAAGAAGCCCAACACAACAGGATTTGAATGATGATGTAATAATTCACATCCTTTGAATGGTTAGATATAAGATCACACTGAGCTCCAATTAATGCACAAGGTGTGAATTATTACCCCATAATTCATATACAGAATAGTTTATTGTGCTTATAACCAAGTCCCTATACAAATTTTTATTAAAAAGAGTAAAATGTTCAATTGAAGTATGTTTTTAAAAGGATATGTGAAGAAACAATAAAAATGGGAATTAAAATAACATTAAACATCTTGAGTTTTAAACACAGTACTTTAAAGAGTCAAAATGCATTTTTCTTTTTCTTTTTCTTTTTCTTTTTTTTTGTTTGCTTTTCTTGACTGATGTTGAGACACAGCAGGTATTTTAGCAGCCAAGTCAGTTTAACTATGCTGTAGTTACCAGAGATCCTCTTAGAGTCAGCCCTTTTTTTCACCACTCATCTCCCTTGCTAGGTCTTTTACCATTACTTCAGAGCTATATAACCGTCTGAGGTTTCACTTATACTTTTTAAAGCCTGCCAGTTTAGTTCTTGTGCACAGGAAAATCATAAAAGCCTTCCAGCTTTCTTCTATCAAGTTCTAGATAGCATGAAGCAGAGTGGGTGTTTACTTCTGAACTTGGGATTCCCATAAATTCTCTTGATTGTGAACAGTTAACTCCACTAAAAAGCAAGCTTTCTGCAACCCATTCTCACAGCTTGCTGTTAAGAAATTTGGTTTATAGTGGGGTTTGCTGGGCTCATTTAGAAATGAGTCTGTATTAAAAAATAAGGCTGCATTTGGATAGCAAGCACAGGTTAAACATAAATCTTATTGAGCAATGGCTTGGAGTAATTGCTCAGATAATTCTAGAAAACTTCCCTGAATTTTTTTTTCTTTAACTTTTATTTAAGTTCAGAGGTATATGTGAATGATTGTTATATAGATAAACTTATGTCATGGGGGTTTGTTATACAAATTATTTCATCACCCAGGTATTAAGCCTAGGACCCATTGTTTTTCTGGATCCTCTCCCTCCTCCAACACTCCACCCTCTGATAGGCCTCAGTGCATTTTGTTCCCCTCTATGTGTCCATGTGTTCGCATCATTTAGCTTCCACTAATAAATGAAAACATGTGGTATTTATTTTTCTGTTCCTGCATTAGTTTGCTAAAGATATTGGCCTCCAGCACCATCAATGTCCCTGAAAAAACGGGATCTTGTTATATTTTTATAGCTGCATAGTATTCCATGGTATACATGTACCAGATTTCCTTTATTCAGTCTATCATTGATAGGCATTTGGTTGATTCTGTCTTTGCTCTTGTGAATAATGCTGCAATGAACATACAGGTGGGTGCATGTGTCTTTATAATTCAGTGATTTATGTTCTTTTGGGTATATGCCGAATAATGGAATTGCTGGGTGAATGATGTTTTTGTCTTTAATTCCCTGAGGAATCACCACAGTGTCTCTCACAATGATTGAACTAATTTACACTGTACCAAAAATGTATAAGCATTCCTTTTTCTTCACAGCCTTGTCAGCAGCTGTTATTTTTTGATTTTTTAATAAAAGCCATTCGGACTGGTGTGAGATGGTATCTAATTGTGGTTTTTATTTGCATTTCTCTAATTATCAGTGATTTTGAGCTTGAGCTTTTTTTTTTCCCCCCCATGTTTTTTGGCTGCATATATGTCTTCTTTGGAGAAGTTTCTGTTCATGTTCTTTGCCCACTCTTCAATGGGGTTTTTTTCTTCTTGTCTATTTGTTTAAGTTCCTTATAGGTACTGGGTATTAGACCTTTGTTGGCAGCACAGTTTGCAAAAATTTGCTCCCATTATGTAGATTGTCTGTTCACTCTGTTGATAGTTTCTTTTGCTGTGCAGAAGTTCTTTAGTGTAAATAACTTGTCAATTTTTACTTTTGATGCAATTGCTTTAAGTGTCTGTAATGAAATCTTTGCCGGTATCTATGTCCTGAATGGTATAACCCAGTTTCTAGTTTTGGGTTTTACATTTAAGCCTTTCATCCATCTTGAGTTTATTTTTGTATATGGTGTAAGGTAGGAGTTAACTTTGAATCTTCTGCATAAGGACAGACCCATTTGGATATATTCAATTTTTTTTTTTTAAGAGAGAGATGGACTTGCTCTGTTACCCAGGCTAGAGTGCAGTGGCATGATGATAGCTCACTATAAACCTCAAACACTTAGGCTCTAGCAATCCTCCCACCTTTGCTTCCCAAAACACTGAGATTACAAGTGTTAACCAATGTGCTTAGCTTCAATTTTGATATATTTTCTAATAGCCATATCATTTATATAAGAGGCCATATCAGATGGCCTCTTCCTATTTTCATATTAGTGGCACTCAACTAACATTTGAAAATGGTGTTTGTAGTCATTAAATATTATCTAGAATGATCTCAAAATGTGAGAAAATTAGTTTCCAATTTATTCTATTTTTATATCTTACTATTATTGTAGTCAATGAAAATCTACTTTGTATTGTTTCTAAGTTTTCTAGTGTTCTATGGTATTGAAAAAATCATGGTATTAAAAACAATTAAAGAATTTCTTCTGCATGGATACGTCTGCCACTAAAACTATCTATAAAATTTTCACTTCCATTATTGCATTCTTTAGCTCCAGGATTTCTATTAGTCTCTTTTTATGGTTTCCATTTCTTTATTAAACTTATTTTGCCCATGCATTGTTTTTCTAGTTTTATTTAGTTGTCTATCTGTTTTAGCATCTTATTCAGCTTAAGATGATTATTGTTTTGTTTTGTTTTGAAAATTCATAGATCTGTATATCTAGTGGAAGTGGGTTACTAGGATTTTATTGCTTTCCTTTGGTGGTGTGACAGTTGTGTGATTCTTTATGATCTGCATAGTCTTGCATTAGTGTCTGTGCATTTGAAGGAGCAAACACCTCCTCCACTCTTTACAAACTGGGTCGGTAGGTAAAGATCTTTTGGGTTCATAGGCTGAAGGTCTTACCTCCAGAATAGGGGTCTTATGGGATTGGAGCCAGGTCACATGGCTACTGCTGAGTCTGCAGTGAGGGCCACAGGCCTGTTACCAGGTGTTTGAAGTAGGGTGGATCCTGGCTGGTTCCTGGGTGTACCAGATTCGGCTTTCTGGTACATTACTTCAAATGTAGATTAGGTTTCATGAATATCAGCCAAAACCACAAAATTATTGTGTTATGTGATCAGATAAGAAAACCCATATTTTTGAAAGTCTTTTTAAGATAATGTTTATATATCTTGATAAAATATATTAATAGAGTTGAAATTCTGACTCTAATGGAAACATTTTTCAGCCTAAATGTCTGCTTAATAAAACAGGAATTTATAGGCATACTCTGAGGAATATATGAACTAATTTATATAAAGTTCTTGGAACATTAGATAGATATTCCTAGCACATAGGAGATACATATATATTCTAATAGCCATATAACTTTTCTAACTTATTTTAAGGTGTATAACTGATTATTTCTTTCTTTATATTGATATCACCCTACTAAAATATTTTAAAATTAAATATGTAGTCACTATTAAATATCAATAATTACCTCAAAATATGAAAAAAATAGTTTCAAGTTTTGTTAGGATTTCATGTGATACTTTTAATCAGTTAAAACATTTATATTTGTTTTGTTCTCTATATAAATATTATCTATCACCATCATCATTATTGTAGACTCTTCTTATATGGTTATCTATTAGATATTATTATAATTAACTTACTGAATTTTCCCTTTAATTTTCTTTCAAGTTTAAGGCAATAGGCTTTTAAACCAAAATATATTTGAATATTTGCCTTGGGAAAACTGTACTTTATCCTGATATTTGGCTAGTTATAGGTTTGGATGAAGGCTGGTGTTAGGTTACACACAATTAGATTTAATACAAAAATATTCATTTACTGAATAATACTTATTGATATTAAAAAAGTCAGTAACTTCCATGTTGCCTTTTAAAAATATGCTAACAGCATTAATCCATGTAGGTGTACATTCTTTTCTGTACCGAGATCTTTCTAAACATTAAATCTTAGATGGTCCACGAGCAACTAACCTCAAAATCTACAAAATTACATACTGTGTTTCATCCCTTCTCCTCCAGCCCTAAAAACCTGGATTCTGTTTTATTCTTAACTAAACTAGAATTAGACTGTTACATATCCCGGATTCTATGGAAATTATCACTATATCCTGTCCATTTAGTCATGATATTCCCCTGTTTCTACCTCTGAATACCCCTAGTCATTCTCCATATTGCCATTCTGGATATGCTTTGGTTATATTTTCAATAATTCTTTATTAGACAAAATTTCCTTATTTCTTCATTTCCCAATGTATATACTCCTACTTTTCCATAACACTGAGTTTATTATGCCTTATTCACCTTTTACCCATAGTTTATAAAGTCAGGTTAGAACTGTGCTAAGTGCTAACTGAATGATTATTAACATTGAATACAATATTCTCATAATATTTACTTTTTGAAATAGGGATGAATAATTTCCAATGAATATATATTTAATTAAAACAGTCAAAATTAGATTGGAATACTTTTAAAAGCAAGTCAAGTCTAATTCAATATGCAGCCTATTTTCTCTAGTAATATCCATCCTTGTGAGTCATAATTATTGCTTCTTTCTGTTAAGTATGTATTTAGTAAAGCATTATAGTATCTAGTAAAGTTTTATAGCATTCTTTCATGTACAAAAGTTTCACTTACAAACCCCTAGGCCTCAAAAATTAAGAGAAAGTCTCTGATATAACAGATTATTAGTTCTCAAGCAACTGGACAGAAGTAAATAATTTATGAAGTTAGAAACCTGAAAATATGTTCATTTGAGCCTAGTTATTTTAGAAGTGTTTGTGTAAATCCCATTACTTATTTTCAACTATATGTTTCAGTAGAAATACATGTTTTATTCTTTTAATTATTCAAAAGCTGTGTTCAAACTGAAAGTTTTGCAAGGTCTTTATTTTTAAACTATGTTTAAAAAAATGTTGAAGATATGGATACTTCTTCATAATCTCACAGAGCACCTATTTTATGGTGAAAATTATTAAAAACAAAACATTATTAATCAAAATCATGATATTGTGCTTCATATAGAAACATTGAAATAGACTCTAGTGAGTTCTGAGCTATAAATGAAATACAAAATATATTGTAGCTTATTTCATCTAACATGTCATAGAATTCTATTATTTTGTACTAAAAATAAGAACTTTGAAACTTGATATGAAAAGTCCATTTAAAACCAGAATATTGGGGGATATCCAAAATGGCCAAATAGGAACAGCTCTTTAGTGCAGTTCCCAGTGAGAACAATGCAGAGGGTGAGTGATCACCTCATTTTCAAATGAGTTGTTACTGCCCACAGACCAGGAGATTCCCAGGCCAAAAAGCAACACAAGTTTCCAGCACAACTGTTTCAGCTGGTGCTGCCAGTTTCCACACAAAAACTCACGCAAATCTGGGCAACCGTTTCAACTGGCGCCTGGAACGCCTGGGAGACAAAGCTGCCCATTCAACTGAAAAACAATCTGCCATTACTGAGGAAATCCACCATTACTGAGGCAGTTCGTCATTACCAAGGCAGTCTGTCATTACCAAGGCAGTCTGCCATTATTGAGGCAGATCACTATTACAGTTCTAACTGTACCTCTGTAAACGAAACCACAAGGAAATTTACATAGCAGCTGGGCAGTAACTCTGTAACCATGGCAGCTCAGTAACACCTCTGCTGGCAGACTGTGACTAGACTACCTCTTTGCTGGGCATGGCATCTCTGAAAAAAGGCAGCAGCATGTCAGGAACTTATAAATAAAGACCTACCTTCCCAAGACAGAGCACCTGGGAAAATAGACAGTTATAAGTTCCACTGCAGTAGACATAAACATACCTGCCCAGCATCTCTGAACAGAACAAAAGAGCTCCCAGCACAGCACTTAAGCTCCTATAAGAGAAAAAGCTGTTTCCTCAAGCAGCTCCCTCACCCCATATATCCAAAGAGATAACTCATAAAGGAGAACTCAGGCTGACATCTGGCAGGTAGCCTTCTGGGACAAAGATAACAGAAGAAACCGGCAGCAACCCTTACTGTCCTGCAGCCCCAGTGGGTGATCCCCAGGCAAGCAGGGTCTGGAGTGGACTTCCAGCAGTCTTACAGCAGAGGGGCCTGACTGTTAGAAGGAAAACTAAAAATCAGAAAGAAATAGCTTCAATATCAACAAAAAGGATGTCCACTCAGAGACTCCATCCAAAAGGCACCAACTACAAAGACCACAAGTAGATAAATCTAAGAAGATGGGAAGAAACCATTGCAAAAAGGATGAAAACACCAAAAACCAGAATACCTCTTCTCCTCCAAGGGATCACAACTCCTCACCAGCAAGGGAACAAAGCTGGATGGAGAATGAGTCTGATGAATTGACAGAAACAGGCTTCAGAAGGTGGGTAATAACAAACTTCTCTGAGCTAAAAGAACATGTTCTAACCCAATGCAAAGAAACTAGGAAGCTTGAAAAAAGGTTAGATGAAATGCTAACTAGAATCAACAGCTTAGAGAAGAATATAAACAACATGATGGACGTGAAAAACACAGCACAAGAACTTTGCAAAGCATACACAAGTTTCAATAGCCAAATCGACCAAGCAGAAGAAAGGATATCAGAGACTGAAGATGTATTCAATGAAATAAAATGAGAAGGGAAGTTAAGAGGAAAAAGATTGAAAAGAAATGAACAAAGCCTCCATCAAATATGGAATTATGTGAAAAGACCTAATCTACGTTTGATAGGTGTACCTGAATGTGATTAAGAGAATGACTCCAAACTGGAAAACACTCTTCAGGATACTTTCCAGGAGAACTTCCCCAACCTAGCAAGGTAGGCCAACATTCAAGTCCAGGAAATACAGAGAATACCACAAAGATATTCCTCAAGAAGAGCAACCCCAAGGCACATAATTGTCCGATTCACCAGGGTTGAAATGAAGGAAAAAATGCTAAGGGCAGCCAGAGAGAAAGGTCGGGTTACCCACAATGGGAAGCCAATCTGACTCACAGTGGATCTCTTGGCAGAAACCCTTCAACCCAGAAGAGATTGAGGGCCAATATTAAACGTCATTAAAGAAAAGGACTTTCAACCTAGAATTTCATATCCAGCCAAACTAAGCTTCATAAGCAAAGAAGAAATAAAATCCTTTACGGACAAGCAATTGCTGAGAGATTTTGTCACCACCAAGCCTGCCTTAACAGGAGCTCCTGAAAGAAGCACTAAACATGGAAAGGTACAAACAGTACCTGCCACTCCGAAAACATACTAAATGGTAAAGACCATCGACACAATGAAGAAACTACTTCAACTAATGGGCAAAGCAACCAGCTAGCATCATAATGGCAGGATCAAATTCACACATAACAATATTAACCTTAAATGTAAATGGGCTAAATGCCCCAATCAAAAGGCACAGACTGGCAAATTGGATAAAAAGTCAAAAAAAATCCATGTGCTGTATTCAGTAAACCCATCTCACGTGTAAAGACACACATAGACTCAAAATAAATGGTTGGAAGAGGGCTTACCAAGCAAATGGAGAGCAAGAGAAAGCAGGAATTGCAATCCTAGTCTCTGATAAAATGGACTTTAAACAAACAAAGATCAAAAGAGACAAAGAAGGGCATTACATAATGGTAAAAGAATCAATGCAACAGGAAGAGCTAATGATCCTAAATATATATGCATGCAATACAGGAGCACCCAGATACATACAGCAAGTTCTTAATGACATACAAAGTGACTTAGACTCCCACACAATAATAGTGAGAGACTTTAACACTCCATTGTCAATATTAGACAGATCAAGGAGACAGAAAATTAACAAGGATATCCAGGACTTGAACTCAGATCTGGACCAATCAGACCTAATGGATATCTATAGAACTCTCCACCCCAAATCCACAGAATATACATTCTTCTAAGCACCACTTTGCACCAACTCTAAAATTGACCACATGATTGGAAGTAAATCACTCCTCAGCAAATGCAAAAGAACGGAAACCGTAACAAACATGAACATGGAATGTTTATCCATCTATTTAGGTCCTCTCTTATTTCCTTGAGCAGTGGTTTGTAGTTCTCCTTAAAGAAATCCTTCACATCCTTTGGTAGTTGTATTCCTAGGTATTTTATTCTCTTTGTAGCAATTATAAATGGGAGTTCACTCTTGATTTGGCTATCTGTTAGTCTGTTATTGTTGTATAGGAATACTTTTGCATTTGCTGAGGAGTGATTTACTTCCAATCATGTGGTCAATTTTAGAGTTGGTGCAAAGTGGTGCTTAGAAGAATGTATATTCTGTGGATTTGGGGTGGAGAGTTCTATAGATATCCATTAGGTCTGATTGGTCCAGATCTGAGTTCAAGTCCTGGATATCCTTGTTAATTTTCTGTCTCCTTGATCTGTCTAATATTGACAATGGAGTGTTAAAGTCTCTCACTATTATTGTGTGGGAGTCTAAGTCACTTTGTATGTCATTAAGAACTTGCTGTATGTATCTGGGTGCTCCTGTATTGCATGCATATATATTTAGGATCATTAGCTCTTCCTGTTGCATTGATTCTTTTACCATTATGTAATGCCCTTCTTTGTCTCTTTTGATCTTTGTTTGTTTAAAGTCCATTTTATCAGAGACTAGGATTCATTCAATGTTTTGTTTGTTGCATAACAAGTTTATAGGAACCATTCAGCTTAAAAAATCATAGCATGAATGTGCTAGCTTGAAGTTCCTTTTCCTTGTTTTCTCTGAAAATGTATACTGTATTTTAATAGGAATTTTATTTTATTTTATTATTGGGTAAGTCTCTTTTAACATATTTAAAATAATCTGTCAGTAAGTTACTATAAAAATAAATGTAAAGAAGAATAAACAGTCTCTAACAAAGTGTTTCTACTCTTATCTATTTTTAATTCACATCCATTAATACTACATTTTGAAGTCAAAATTAATCATTTTCCCTGTAGCACAACCCTTTAGTTGACAGCAGCAAAAGGAATTACTGAGAAAGTCTGACGGGGATTATTGAGGAAGCACATCTACTAATTGCTTATGTTCTCATGACTTTGTTCATGTTCAGATAACAATAGCTCAAAAGAAACTTCATGTTTATTAAGGAAAGATTTTGAAATTGTACTGAAACTGCTATTTCTAACTGAAATAATTTGAAATTTTTAATGTAAGGTAGTTTAGAGCAATGTGTTTGTATAATGTTGTCTCATTCCCTTCTTTCAAATGTAATATGCAGGTGCTCTAACACAGGCTGGACCTATAGTCATAAGTGATCTAAGATTTAGAATAACATTTATTTGCAATGATTTTAGTTATGTTTTCTAAAGTCCTAATAATAATCACTCACAATATATTATATTAGCAACATATAGAAATTTTACTGAGAGTAGTCCAAAGAATAATCAATGGATTTGTCACTTAATTAATTTTCCCTCATTTTTCTCCAACTAGAACATTTGATTATTCTTTATATGAAGAGTGATCATTTCTACCTTCAGGTCTTTGCTCTTGTAGTCTCTTGTAGTCTCTCCAAAGATGAAAAGCCTTCCTTTCTTCTGTAAGCTAATATTTTCTTTAACACCTATCTGTGTTGAATCTTTGTGGATTTAGCCCTTATTACTCCAACCTCCAGTTGTCTCTGAAATTATCCATTAAACCTACAATCTCTGGAGCATAGCAATTAGCAGCACACACTTTTAATTCACATAACACTAATTTTATTTAGTTTTGTTTTATATGTCAGAATTTGAGGGAGGGGTACATATTTTCTAATTTTTTAAATTGACAAATAGTAATTGTACGTATTTATGGAGTACAATTTGGGATTTTGATACCTACATGTATACGTTGTATAATGTTAAAATCAGTGTTGTTAGCATATCCATTGCCTCAAGCATTTATCATTTCTTTATAGTGAGAACATTCAAAGGCCTCTCTTCTATCTATTTTGTAATATACAATACCTTACTGTTAACCATAGTAAAGAACACCATAAATTATTTATCTTATCTAAGTGTAATGTCATACCCATTGACCAACCTCTCCCCATTCTTCCTTGTCTCCCTTACCCTAGTCTCTGGTAACTAATCTACCTCTATGATATGAACTTTTTTTTAAAGATTCCAAACAAATAAGATCATGTGGTATTTGTCTGTGTATCTGGCTTATTTCACTTAAAATGATGTCCTCCAGGTAATTGTGTATGACAAGATTTTATTATTTTTATGACTGAATAGTATTCCTTTGTGTATATACACCATATTTTCTTTATTCATTCATCTATTGTTGGACACTTAGATTGATTCATGTCTTGGCTGCTGTAAAGAGTACCACAATGAACATAGAAGTGCAGATGTCTCATCGACATACTGATTTCATTTCCTTTGGATATATACCCAGTAACGGGACTTTTGGATCATATGGTGGTTGTATTTTTAGTGTTTCAGGAACCTCCATAGTGTTTTCCATAATGTCTGTACTAATTTACAATTCCTCCAAAAAATGTGTACATGTTTATTTTTCTCCACATCCTTACCAATTGTTTTCTTTTGTCTTTTTTACAATGGCCATTTCTAATAAAGTGAGATGGTATGTCTCATTGTGGCTTTAATTTGCATTTCCCTGGTGGTTAGTGATGCTGAACATTTTTTCATATACCTGTGGGTTATGTGTATGTTCTCTTTTGAGAAATTTCTATTAGGGTATTTTTGTGCATTTTTTAATTAGGCAATTTGAAGGGTTTTTTTGTTTTGTTTTGTTTTGTTTTTGCTTTGTTTGTAGCTTTTGAGTTGTTTAAGTTCCTTAAAAGTGTTGGATATTAACCCCTTGTCTAATGTGTAGTTTGCAAATATTTTCTCTGTAGATCACCTTCTCACTCTGTTCTCTTTCTTTGTTTCTTTCTTTCAATGTTGCTTTCAGGATGATATTAAAATATTTTCATCAAGACAAAGTAGTGGTAATGAAGATGGAGAGAAAGTAGTTGCGACGAAGATGGAGAGAGATAGGAGTTGATTTGCCAATGAATTATGATACGTGAAGGAGAAAGTGAGAGATAATAATGATGACACCTATGGCTGTTAAGCAGATGGTCAGATGGTGTGATATATACAGAGAGAGGAAAGACTGAAAGTACCTAACTTAGGTAGTAAATGAAAACTTTAATAATAAATATGTTAAGGTTAAGATGATTGTAATATTTTAAGTGGAATAAATGGAATAGGCTATTATGTATAAGTTTGAGAACTCAAAGGAGAAGTCAGAGATGGAGAAATAAATTTGAAAGAAATAAATTTGAGATTCCTCAATGTATAAAGTTGTGTAAAATGTTAACATTATTTCTCTCATTTTAGAGATAAAGTGAGACACACAATTAAATCTGTAGGTAGTTATTCCAGGTTTTAATTTCTTAACCACTATAGCATATTACAATAAAAATTTTCTGATAATCATAAGAATATCATATTTAATACAGTCAAAGAGTTTAGCCTACTGATATTTCCCTCACAAATGTTAAAGGGGATGTTACCTCCAGGACCTTTAATGTATTTATTTTAACTTAGATTAATTTATCTTAGTTAACCACTTATTTTTTTATTTCTCTCCATTTGGGGTGAGTGATATATAACTGTGCCATAGTTTACAAAATAAACCTGTATATAACAAAAGCAAAAATAACCTTGAGCCACACAGCCTTAAACTTTATTCTTAAACTACCTGTTTTACAATCTTTCAAAACAGAAAGTACCAATGTCAATTAGAGCAATAATTTCCCCTCTGTGACCAGAAACTTGCAAACCTCTTCTTGAACATGGTAGAAAAATTATGTTAATTTATCTGACTTTTCTCACCCAGAAAATCATAATATCGTTATTTTTACCTAGATTATGTATCTCCTTTTTGCATTTTATTGTTGTTGGCTTATTACATCAGTAGTTCACTCAAGAACATTTCAGTTGAACGTATGTGCCATCAATTTTTTTTTTATCTGTGATGTGTATCCTGTCATCTTCTGCTTGTAACTATATATATATATATATATATATATATGTATAGTTTTACTACATCTTTGGCAACTTCACTTTTTAGAATTTCATTAGTTATTTCAGGATCATCATGTAAAACTTTGAAATGCGTGAAACATGCAGTGTGACATAGTGAATGAGAGTACAGTCTCAGAGTCATGCTGATTGAATATAAATTCTGACCCCAAAACTTACTATCCCAATGTTTTAGGCAAATTATTTAACCTCCCTTAAGAGTCACTTTCCTCATTCATAAAATGGAGGTAATGAATAATGTATACATGGTCGTGAGGATCACATAAGGTAATTTGTTTGGAACATGTAACAGAATACCTGGCACAGAGTAAGTACTCAATATGTGCTCAAATGTTGTGTACTTTATTTAAATTATTATCAAGATAATTCTCTGTACAGTATATTGCTTATTGATAATGGTTTTCTAAATGTAATGCATTAAGGCTGTTGACTTCAGTTGAAAGTGATTTTTTTTTCTTCACACAATTGAATATTTAAGTAATCAATGACATTTTTTAAGTTAAAGTATTATGTCAAAAGTAAAATTTTTGTTTATTCCCTGACTTAATTATGGGTTATATTTTAAAATATGTATTTTCTTTGAACAATTGCAAACACTAAATACTGCACACTTAATTTAGGACAAAGTTTTATCAGTTGTTAATATTGCTTTTACCAGTTGCTATGGTTTGGATATTTGACCCTTCTAAATCTCAAGGTGAAATTTGATCATTTAGGAGGTAGAACCTAATTGGAGATGTTTTGTTCATGGGGGCAGTTCTCTCATTAATAGCTTCGTGCTGTCCTTCAGTAACTAGTGAGTTCTCACTCTATTAGTTCTCAAAAGAGTTGGCTGTTAAAAACCCTGGCACCCCGCTCCCCTCTCTCTCTCACTTTCTTGCCATGTGATCTCTGCACACTTTTGCTCCCATTTGCTTTCTGCCATGAGTGGAAGTAGTTCAGAAGAGCAATTGGCACCATGCTCCTCACAAAACCTGAGGATCTGTGAGACAAATCTTTTTCTTTATATATTATACTCTTAGGTATTGTATTCCTGTTTTAGCAACACATAAAGTGATTGAAGATACCAGTTCTTGCCAATTTTTGATAACTTAAAAGTTGTAATGCAATCATTGTCAAAGAGATGGTTCACCACTTCTTTCAAACCTAACACCAATTCCTGCCTTGTATGGAGTTTGTAAGTACATTTTCAAGATGACAGCAAACATCCATGGTTAAAATATATTAGTCTGCTTTGTTCCTTTGTTGAGAATTATTACCATAAGATGAAACATTATAAAATTCAGAATAAAATTATAGCATATGACTAATAAATGTTCTATAGTATTAAATCAATTTTGATTTCTCTAAGAATATTTACTACATAATTTTCAAATTCATCAGACTCTTTCTTGCCTTTAAAAAATGTGAAAGTGATTGAATATAATGTTCTCAGAACGTAGTTGTTATCCCAAAAATTTTAAAGTGATGTGCCATGAGTAAAATCTGATTTGTAGGGAAAAATAAAGATAAAATATTTTTTTCCAGTGCTTACTATGTGCTAAATTCTGTGTAGAATCTTTTTATATATAACCTATTATGAACAAAATATAGTGATCTCACATGTTAACAAGTGCTATTGTTCCTAGTTCATAGAGGATACTAGAATATAGAGAAGATACTTAACTTGCGTAATGTAAATCAGCTAGAAAACAATGGAATTTAAATTCAAATATAGGTGTGTTGGCTGCAGTCTTCATTCTTTCCACTGCTGTATACTGCATATGTTTTAATTATTTGGAAAAATTGTTGATGAATATTTAATATATTCCTGAAATGATTGGTCATCTGTATCCTCTTTCCACCCTTCTCCATTGCTTTAGGTTTAATGAGTTTGTCTTGTATAGACTGTATCACTTCAGGCTTGCAAAAGGATTCGGCCAATAGAAGTTATTAGAAGAATGTAAACAAAAGGATGAATAGTGAGGTCATGATACATATTTCCTCTATTCAGTTTCTTCAGGTTACTATTAGTTGACTGTATCTAAGTTCACAGTGCATCCTGAACATCCTTCTCCATATAGCTCCCATTTTTGGTTTCTAGTGATCACTTTCCCACTTCCCCTTCAAGCTTAGGGTTAGTTACAGATCTCCTCACTCTCCTTATTAGCCCAAGAGTACTAAAACACCACCATTAGTGGTTTTTCTAAATGCTACCCATATATTAGATTCATCACTTTATGAATTGCCCTCAATTCTACATTGTTTGTTCAATTATTACCTTGTGTGACTTTTAATAACATAATTAATTATACTATCTCTGATATTTTAATACATGAGATACATTTATCATTGTTGTGTACATTGTCGTAGGATGTCATTTGTATGTGGATGGTATTGTGCTACATATTTCACATAAAACATTTTCTTTCCTTCCAGATAAATAGTAAAAGGGGGGTTGAACTTCTTCAGGGCCAAGTAAAGTTAATACAGAGTTTATAGTTAAATCATCCCAGAATTCTGTACAGATGTATACATACTACAATTTTAGAATAACGTACACAACAAATAGCATTTCTGTTTGATAAACAAAAAAATTGAATCCCGAGAAGTTAGGCAACCCTGAGATCACAGAGTTAAAGTGGATGTAAATCCACATACCACTCTCTTCTCATTTATGCTTTTTATATTTTATCTGAATTCTTTTATAGGTTTTGATTTTTCAGAATCTCCTAAAATATCTTGCAATAATCCTCCTAATTTACTTTTTAAAAATGGTCTTGCAAGTCTAGTGCCATAATTTCTGAAATCATCTTCTATCTACCACCAGAGTTAATGTTTAATTTTGCATTGCTGACTTGATATAGCAAAGTGCTCAACACTTTACCTCTTTATTTGTTTCTTTGTTAAAAATATGCTTCAGACTTAATCTGATCAAGTCCATATATACAGTTCTTCCTTAAATTGACAATTTCATTTTTTCTGAATTCCCCTTCTTCTATAGTTTATGGTAAAATAATGCTTATTGTAAATGTCAATATTCAGTAATCTGATCTCATGAAGATGGTGACTTGTTACATCTGGTGATCTATGACTGGTTACCAAGACATAACTAATATGAATTTTTAAGAAATATTTATAGTATAAAATCAATCAGCTCAGGAACTATTGCTTGAGCTTAGAAACTGTTTTTCAAGATTAAAATTTTAAAGTATGGTGCAAAAATTAAAATGTTATATAAATATTTACTTAATTAAATTTAGTATATTGGAAATTATAATTATTCAATCTCACATAATTGAGAAAGAAATTCACTTGTAAATTTCCTTTCAAATAAATCTATGGCCTGTGTATCTGATTTATGAAAGAAAGAAATACCTATACATATATACATATGTATATAATGAGATGAATGAGTAAAATTTTAAAATGGAAATTTCTTTTAACATTATAGGCATTCATAAAAAAAATACTGACATGTTCTTGCTAATAATAGGACAGAAATTTCTAATGTGGAGTTCAAATCATAATAATAATAATAGGTAAATGCCACTGATTTATTTTAATTTTGTAAAGTTTGACATTTGGCTCCTATTTTATTTAACAAGATTTAATGGTCAGTCTGAAAGATCTGTGATCTTCATCAAAGAGCATTTTACCTATGTTTAATTCTTAACTCTTTATGGCTTGTACTTCTGATACCTTTCTGATTTGAGTCTGCTGTATTGATTCAGAATAGATGTCACAAATTACGCTAAGGAAATAAATTTCAAATGCCTTTTGCTTCTTCTTTCACCGAAGAACATTTTTGAGATAAGATTGTCTTATTCTTAATATAAAACATACTTTTATGGGAATATTTCATATATTTTGAAATAACATTATTTCTGATTTTTTAATTCATTTCTGAAGTGAGATTAAAATAAGATTTAAAAACCCAAAAGATATTTTGTCATTAACTATTTTAGTGTTTACCCATATTCAATGATAATTCAACTTCCATTACAAAGTAAGGCTACTTATTATACTGTGTTTAGATATTCTTATTTTAAAATAGTTGTATAAACATAAATCTGTGTTGAAAATGGGTGATGCCACCATAAGGTACAAATACATAATTATTAACTTATCAACTGATAAGAAGTCCATAATATACCCAAATTTTAATGGGTGCATGCTTAATGCTTATAATAACCAAAAAAACTCCACTGTTCTTTGATCTCTCATTTGACACTGTTTTATCTACACTTAAACTCTAACTCTGAAGTTTTAACAAAACAGCAAATAGTGAAACACTCAAATTTCATTACTTTTTACATAGGGAAAATATTTCTGCTCATTAAATATTTTTTTGCAAAGGTTTTGTTGCAGGCTGGGCTCAAGTAGAAATTACAGTCAAGACTAGAAATAAAATGCACTGGATATTTACAATGTTATTATTTCTTCCTTATCTTTCCTGTTTCAAGTCTCTACTCTCCAAGGCCTTTTTTTTTTCTTACAGAAAAGTTTATCTGAGCATTATTTATATTTCATGTACTATGCTAGATGCTATGGAAATAAGGAAAAAATGTACTCCCTGTTTTCATGTAGCTTTGGTCCAGAAGCAAATACATATATATATGTATACACTATCAATTAGAATACTCTGTGACATGTTGTATAATAAATATATGGCATGAATAAATAGTACATACAGCTAATTATTAATTACACTGAGGTCATAGATATACAGGTCAAAGAGATTATAAGTAGTATGATGGAGGTGCAACATTTTGCAAGATAATGACAGATAAGAAAAAAAGTTTTCTAAAGACAGATTAATGGTGATAAGGTGGCTGTTGCTTTTCAGGAAACTCAAAGTGGTTCACCATTGTTGGAAGACAAACTTTAAGAGGAAGTGATGGGAGGAAGGGCAGGAAAGAAACATAGAGTGCAGGAAAACCAAGAAATCTCATGGTTTATGTGTGAAACTAAGGGGTGTGTTTTGTATCACTCTTTAAAGGATTTTGAAACACAGAAATGATATCATCAGATTACTGCTTTGAAAAAACTATTTATATGACAGCATAATGAATAAAATTGGTAGAGAGTCATAGTAAACAACCTAGAAGGTACAGCAAACATTGAAGCTGGTAATGATGAGAGACAAGAAATGGACTTGAACTGAAAGCAAAAATAAGTATTAGCCTTTGGGCGGTGAATTTAAAATATATATATACTTAAGATGATGGCCTGATTAGTTTTTTGAGCAACTGGATGCATAATCAAAGAGAATGAATAAGAGAAGTATCTTATCTGGGATCTTGGTAAATGAATCTAGTTTGGGGCACATTGAGGTGCCAGTAGGTAATTCAATAGCAAGTGAGTATCATGAGCAAGCTTTCTCAAGAATAATCTACTTTTCAGAGTAAGGAAAAAAGTTTGACCACTAATCTTAAATTTATAATTTCTGACATAAGGGAGTACATCAAATACACATAAAAAATCTGTAAATGTGTCTAGTCTATTTCCAGAGACCATGGGGGAGAATAAAGTTTAGTGAGAGGCTCTTCTCGCTTGACTTTAACCTCAACATTGTTGTAAGATAAATTTTTATTATGCAAACTCAGATTATGTTATACCTTGGCTTTTTTTAAAATACCATATGAAATGCAAACTCTTTGGCACTCTAGGCTACATTATGGCTTTCAAATTTTATCTGCCTCTAGTTTTTTCCACATACAATATGCAACAGTGCAAATGAAAAACCAGTAATAGCCTGAATAACTGGTTAATCGTTTCTCCTTGATTTAGAATGCAGTATTTGTAAATTTACCAGTGAAATTCCCCTTGAATATGATCCTTCTTTAACCTTACTTAATTTTTCTCAGCTGAAAGCTTGAAAACTCTGTGAATTTTGTTTAAATTATGCTTATTGTTTCCTCCTCATTGTTTATGTGTGATATAACACGTTATGGTTATATTGTACGTTTACTTTCTTTGCTGCTGGATCAAAACTTCTTTTAGGTCAGTATATATATTTTACTCCTTTGGGCTTTCTCTCCAATACGTTACTCATAGTACATCCTTAATAAGTATTTTAAAGTAGTGAATTAAATATAATACATGTTACATGGAAAATATACTCCAATTAAGTATATATGTAGTTACTATTGGATAATTTAAACAAACATTGTGAGATCTTGAAATGAAAATTCTTATTTTAAAAGTAAAGATGTGAGAACTGTTATTTATACAACTGTTTTGCCAGCCACTACCTCATATGTATTTAAGTAAGATTTTTTTGTTATAAAGTTTATTATCATTTGGAAATTTAGAATAAAATTGCTTTTATGGTTCTAAAAGCACAGGTATAAATAATGAGATGTCTTCATAAAACAAGTATTAAAACAACACACCAATTTAAGGCACACAATGTATACATAGAATACCTTTTACTAAGTAGTGTAGTTAAACTGTAATCTATCTATTGTGGAGAATAGATTACAAACTTGCTATAGTTGAATATATACCAATATCATAATGAAACAGAGTAGAATCAGAGTCCTTGAGATAAAAAAAAAAAAGAGTGTCAAGTTATTTGCCTTTTTTGAGCATGAGCATCCTCATGGTTAAATACGCTTGTATATTGCAGGGCTACTATGAGGGCTAAAACAAAACCCTGTGATGTGACTAGAACATAGTTACACTCAATACATTAATGTTATTGTTACTAATGTTTGTTATTATCAATATTACTGATTCCAGTACCATTGCATTAGCTATATATATACACATATCTCTGTATATGTTCATGTATAAAGAAATATGAAACATGCTTATTCATGGAAAGATTATAAATACAAAGTTACTAGCATATCAATATTTTATATCAAATGTATGTTGACAGTATAATCAGCAGGCTATTTATTTTTTAATATTTCATATTTAATATGCAACATCAAAAATTAGTAAAATAATTACATATATACACTTGTTTTTTCTTTTCTTTTTTTTTTTTTTGAGATGGAGTTTCACTCTTGTTACCCAGGCTGGAGTGCAATGGCTCAATCTCGGCTCACCGCAACCTCTGCCTCCTGGGTTCAGGCAATTCTCCTGCCTCAGCCTCCTGAGTAGCTGGGATTACAGGCACGCGCCACCATGCCCAGCTAATTTTTTGTATTTTTAGTAGAGACGGGGTTTCACCATGTTGACCAGGATGGTCTCGATCTCTTGACCCCATGATCCACCCGCCTCGGCCTCCCAAAAGTGCTGGGAGTATAGGCGTGAGCCACCACCCCTGGCCCTTTTTTTTTCTTTAAATCATGTTACTGTATGTTAAAAAGTGGACAGTTGTTAAAATGAAATGCATAATGCTATATCACCACAAATCTAAAGGAAATTAAATGCCTGTTGGAAAGCACAAGTCTTTGTAAAGAAATCATCCTTATAAAATATAAACGTTATTAATATAAGACAGTTTCTACTAGCTAGTTTTGTCTTTCATTTAAAATTTACAAGTAGATAGCATAAGTAAAATGACATCCTTATTAGGAAATCCAAAAGTGCCATCTGTGTCTCTATATATTATAAATGTTCTATCTGACTACATAAAACAACTGCTATTGCATCTCAAAAGACTAAACCCACAATGACTTCTAATTTATGAAGCCCTAAATCAAAGTTTTCAACTTAGAGATACTATCAGTTTAAATCCAAATATTTTAATATTGTTTTTAAAGAATGACTCATTTAGAGTGTTTTACTTATTCTGACCTGTAAGAATTACAATAATAACCAAATCATTTTATTTAAAACACATTGCACGTTACTTTATCTTGACTTTTTACTTTTATTTCTTTTTTAATTCAGAAAGCAAAACTTGTTCATTGTTAACAATTAGATAATTTACAAAAGTGTGCATACACACCCAAAAAAAACTCCACCATTAGTTATTTTATCTACTCTTGAGAAAGTCATGGGTATTATTATTCTAGTTGAAGAAACAAGATACGTAAACTTTCTAAAATACAGGTGACTCTTGAACTATCCAGGTTTGAACTGTGTGGGTCCACTTATATACACAAAGATTTTTTTCCCAGTGAATATTATATCAACTTTTCAAAGATTTTCAACAACTTGAAAAAATTCACAGTTGAACTCACATAGCCTAGAAACTTAAAAAAATTTAAGAAAATATGATGTGTCATGAATATATTTTATCATTTACTACCATAAAATATACACAAATCTATTACAAAAAGTTAAAATCAAAACTTGTGCCCACACTTACAGATAGTAATAGTGTCATTGGCTGTTGAGAAAAATGTAAAAAAAAAAAATAAAAGTACTGTATTATAACTGTATAAAATTAATTATAATATTATATTAGTGTAATAATTTTGTAGCCACCTCCTGCTATTCCAGTGAACACTTGGTGTATCCACTTAAAACTCCATGTGATGCTAATCACCTCCAAGTGAGCAGCTTGTCTCTCCAATAAATTGCATTTTGCAGTAAAAAAAAGTGATCTCTCATAGTTCTCATGTATTTTCCGTGGTGTTTAGTGCAGTACAATAGTCTTAAATAACACCATGAGATCCACATGCTATGCCACTAGTGATGCTATACATGCTTCCAAGAAGCAGAGAAGAGTTATGACATTATAAGAAAAAGCTGAATTGCTACATATGTATCATAGAACAATGTCTGCAGTAGCAGCAGTTGCAGCAGTTGCACACCATTTCAAGATAAAGAAATTCAGATTAAGGACCATTGTCAAAAAGAATAGAAAATTTGAAAACCCATTGCTGCAATTCCTCCAGCAGGCACAAAAACTTTGCACTTCTTGTGAAACATGCGCCTCTTTATCTTGTATTAAAAATGCAGCTTTTATGTGGGTGCAGATTGCTATAAGAAAGGCATACCTGTCGACTCACAAAATTTGAGAAAAAGTGAAGTCATATGACAAAGCAAAAGGAAGGTGAAGGATCTAAAGCTGGAAAATGTAATGCCAGCAAAGGATGGCTTGATAATTTTAGAAAGAGATTTGACTTTAAAAAATGTCAGGATAACAAGAGAAACAGCTTCTGCTGACCAAAAGGCAGCAGAAAAGTTCCCAGAGACTATTAAAGGAATTCTTGAGGAGAAAAGATATCTTCCTCAACAGAGTTTTAATGCAGTTTAAAGTAGGCTATCCTGGAAAAAAGATGCCACAGAGGATGTTTATTAGTAAGGAAGAGAAGCCATCACCAGAATTTAAGGCAGGAAGGGATAGGGTAACTCAGCTGTTTTATGTAAATGTCATCAAACTTTTGATCAGGACAGCCCTTATCTATAAAGCTCCTTATCTCCAGGAATTAAGGGAAAAAGGTAAACACCAGCTGCTAATCTTTTGTCTATATGACAAGAGTTCCTGGACAATGAGAACACTTTTGCTGGATTGGTTGGATTAAGTATTTGTCCCTGAAGTCAGAAAGTACCTTGCTAGTAAGGGAATGTATTTTAAAGTTATTTTAATAGTAGATATTGCCCCTGGCCACCCAGAACCCCATGAGTTCAACACTAAAGACATTGCAGTGGTCTACTTACCCCTAAACACAAAGTCTGACTCAACCTCTAGACCAAAGAGTCATCTGTATTTATACACTTATGAAAATTTCTAGATTTAAATATATTTCTTTGTGAAGACATTTTAAAACATTAAAATTATATGTGATAAATGACAGGCATTCTTTGGATCTGAATGTTGTTGACATAAACAGTGTATTAATATTAAATAGATAATTTAACAAACAACATTATTAGAGCTGTTGTATAATTTTAGTATAACCAAGTATTGCATTGATCTTCTCTTTCATTTTTCAACACTTCTGAAAGGACAACCACCCAGGTGCTATCTCAAACTTCTTTTCACAATTATAAATTTGGCATATTTTAACCAGTGATGTAATGTACAGATGTATACATTACTTCTTAGAACTCATTTCTTACCCATGCTAATTTCATGTTTTAAAAAAACTGATAAAAGCCTAAGTATGTCACTTAGTATAGGTATTCTTTCTATTCCCAGTGTTTGTTCAGGTCATATGGTGGAGCTGGCCTCTAAACTTTATTACATCATGCATACATGGAAAATGATGCCAGCACTATGTGCAGGGGGAAATGGAGAAGGCCTTTGGAAGCTGGAGCAAACAGGCCTGGGACATAGGCCACAGTTATAGGGACTGACCAAAGAGAAAAATATCTCAGCATACTTCTAATGTATCAAAGGCACCAGTTCTGAGCTGCATATCATATTTAAGCATGTGAGATTTAAATTTATTATTATTATTATACTTTAAGTTCTGGGGTACATGTTTAGAGCTTGCAGGTTTGTTACATAGGTATACATGTGTCATAGTGGTTCACTACATCCATCAACCTGTCATCTACATTAGAGGTTTCTTCTGATGTTATCCCTCCCCTGCCCCCCACCCCCTGACAAGCCCTAATGTGTGATGTTCCCCTCCCTGTGTCCATGTATTCTCACTGTTCAACTCTCACTTATGAGTGAGAACATGTGGTATTTGGTGTTTTTTTGTGTGTGTTACTTTGCTGAGGATAATGGTTTCCAGCTTCATCCATGTCCTTGCAAAGGACATGAACTCATTCTTTTTTATGGCTGCATAGTATTCCATGGTGTGTATGTGCCACATTTTCTTTATCCAATCCATCCTTGATGGACATTTCGGTTGGTTCCAAGTCTTTGCTATTGTGAACAGTGCTACAATAAACATACATGTGCATGTGTCTTTATAGTAGAATGATTTATAATCCTTTGGGTATATACCTAGTAATGTGATTACTGGGGCAGTTGGTATTTCTGGTTCTAGATCCTTGAGGAATCGCCACACTGTTTTTCACAATGGTTGAACTAATTTACCCTCCCACCAACCATATAAAATAATTCCTATTTCTCCATATCCTCTCCAGCATCTGTTGTTTCCTGACGTTTTAATGATTGCCATTCTAACTGGCTTGAGATGGTATCTCAATGTGGTTTTGATTTGAATTTCTCTAATGACCAGTGTTGATGAGCTTTTTTCATATGTTTGTTGACTGCTTAACGTCGTCTTTTGAGAAGTGTCTGTTCATATCCTTTACCCACTTTTTGATGGCGTTGTTTTTTCTTGTAAATTTCTTTAAGTTCTTTGTAGATTCTGTATAGTAACCCTTTGTCAGTTGAATAGATTGCAAAAATTTTCTCCCATTCTGTAGCTTGCCTGTTCACTCTGATGACAGTTTCTTTTGGTGTGCAGAAGCTCTTTAGTTTAATTAGATCCCATTTATCAATTTTGGCTTTTGTTGCCATTGCTTTTGATGTTTTAGTCATGAAGTCGTTGCCCATGCCTATGTCCTGAATGGTATTGCCTAGGTTTTCTTCTAGGATTTTTTATGGTTTTAGGTCTTACATTTAAGTCTTTAATACATCCTGAGTTAAGTTTCATACAAAGTGTAAAGAAGGGGTTCAGTTTCATTTTTCTGCATATAGCTAGCCTGTTTTCCCAATTATTAAATAGGGATTCCTTTTCCCCATTGCTTGTTTTTGTCAGGTTTTTCAAATATCAGATTGTTGTAGATATGTGGTATTATTTCTGAGGCCTCTGTTCTGTTCCATTAATCTATATATCTGTTTTGGTACCAATACCATGCTGTTTTGATTACTGTAGTCTTGTAGTATAATTTGAAGTCAGGTTGTGTGATGCCTCCAGCTTTATTCTTTTTGCTTTGGATTGTCTTGCCTATGCAGGCTCTTCTTTGGTTCAGCCCAGAATTTAATATCCAACCAAACTAAGCTTCAAAAGTGAAGGAGAAATAAAATCCTTTACAGACAAGCAAATGCTGAGAGATTTCATCTCCACTAGGCCTGCCTTAATTTTTTTTTAAATAGATGCTCACATTGAGGCACAGATATCTACTAACCCTATTATATTGAGTAAATAATTTCATTTCTTTGACACTCAGTTTTTACATCTGTAAAATGGAGTTGATGAGGATAACTACTTCAGGTACTGTCTATGATTAAATCAGAATGTTGAGTTCTTACCAAATTCCTTGGCAAGTACTCAACACTCAATAACTTTCATTTTTACCCACCCCCCATTCCCATGCTACCGAGTTCAGCTCTACTTGGAACAGATTTGGAAAAGAGCCACTATAGGTGTATGGAGTACTCTTAGTCAGAAATGAATATAAGTCTTGAAAGTAGCATAAGAAGCACATGTGTGAAGGAAATGTGTCATCAAGGTCTAAATGAAATCTATTCATTGAACATAAAGAAGTTATTCATCTGCTTTTGGTCCAGGTTCCTCTGTCAGCTCTTACAGTACTTTGGCAACTGAAAATCAAATCTCTTTCCTCTGGCAATAAAACTTCTCCATTGATATATCTTTGATAGTTTGACAATGTTGCCGTTGTGCTTCTAATACATCTCAATAAAGGAAAGTGTCATTTTCCATCATTATTTAGTTTTGCCATCTCTGTACTCAGTTTATAACCAACACTGGCCTTTTAATGTTTAAGAAGATTTGCTACGTAAACTCTATATTTGCAAAGAGTTAAGCAAATGCACAGGGAACAGATAAGAGAATATTGGAGATAAATGGAATGACATAAATTAACCCATTCACTTCCAAACAAGATACTATGTTCCAAATGGAATAAATAATTTGGCAGAGACTGTATAATTATTGAGTGTCAGAACAAGGTCTGAAACCTGAAATTCCATCTCATTGGTCAGTGTCTTTTCTAAATCATAGTCACCTTCCTATTAATGAGTACGTTTTCTCCCAAGGACAGTTGAGGGAAAAGTGTTGCCTTCACAAACTCTTGTCATGAAAGGGTCACACCCCTGGATGTAAAAAGCAGTCACTGGATTATAGTGAATATCTTCTGCAACATATAGTCATACCTCAAAGATATTGCAAGTTCAGTTCCCGACCACCGAAATAAAGCGAATATCACAATAATGCAAGTCATGCAAATTTCTTGGTTTCCAAGTGTATTTAAGAGCTATGTTTACACTGTAATGTACTCTAAGTGTACAATAGCATTATGTATAAAAAATATATAACTTAATTTAAAAATACTAAGAAAGTTTTTTTTTTTTTTTTTTTTTAAGACAAAGTCTCACTGCATCACCAGACGCCAGGCTGGAGTGCAGTGGCGTGACCTCAGCTCACTGCAACCTCCGTCTCCCAGGTTCAAGCAATTCTTCTGCTTCAGCCTCCCTAGTAGCTGGGACTACAGGCGCATGCCACCACACCCAGCTAATTTTTTTGTATTTTTAGTGGAGACGGGGTTTCAACATGTTGGCCAGGATGGTCTCGATCTCTTGACCTCGTGATCCGCTTGCCTCGGCCTCCCAAAGTGCTGGGATTACAGGCGTGAGCCACCACACCCAGCCCTAGGAAAGTATTTTTTAAAAATACAGAGGAAAGAGTTTTGATTTTTTGCCAAAGTACTAGAATACTTTGGTAACAATAATCTGAGCTTTCAGCAAGTCATAATCTTCTTGCTGTGGTGGGTCTTGCCTCAATGTTGATGACTGCTGACTTATCTGGGTGATGATTGTAGTAGGCTGGGGTTGGCTGTAGTTATCTTTTAAATAAGACAAGAGTAAGCTTTTCCATATCAATTAACTCGTTCAAGATTTATTTGAAGCATGCAAGACTCTTTCATAGCATAGTACCCACAGTAGAAATTATTTCAAAATTAGAGTTTATCCTTCAAACCCTGCCACTTCTGTTGCACCTAAGTTTATGCAAGATTCTAAATCCTTTGTTGTCATTTTAACAATGTGGACAGAATCTTTGCCAGAAGTAGATTTCATCTCACAAAATCTCTTTGCTCATCTCTAAGAAGCAACTCCTCATCATTTAAATTTTGTCATAAGACTGTAGCAATTCTGTTACGTCGTCAGGCTCCACTTCAAGTTCTAGTTCTCTTGCTATTTCCACTACATCTGTAGTTACTTCTTGGACTAAAATATTGAATCCCTCAAAGTCATCCATGAGGGTTTGAATCAGCTTCTTCCATATTTTGTTGATATTTGATGTCCTTCCTTGAATAACAAATGTTCTTACTGGTATCTAGAATAGTTAATCCTTTCCAGAAGGTTTTCAATTTACTTTGTCCAAAGTCATCAAAGAGATCACTATCTGTGGTTACTATTGCCTTGCAAAAGATACTTCTCAAATAATAAAACTTGAAAGTTGAAATTACTCCTTGATCTAGGGACTGCAGAATGGGTGTTGTGCTAGCAGTTGTGAAAACAACATTCATCATTTGTCCATCTTCATTAGAAATTTTGGCTGACTAGGGACATTGTCAATGAGCAGTAACATTTTAAAAGGAATTTATGTTTTGAGCAGTAGGTCTCACTAGTGAGCTTAAAATATTTAGTAAGCATGCTATAACCAGATGTGCTATATTCTGGGCTTTGTTGTTCTGTTTCTAGAACAAACAAATATTGACTTCAACGTGAAGTCCCCTGCTGCATTAGCTCTAAACAAGAGATTAAGCCTGTCCTTTGAAGCTTTGAAGCTAAGCATTGACTTCTCCTCTCTAGCTATGGAAGCCCTTGATGGCATTATCCTGCAGTAAAAGGCACTTATCTTCATTTAAAGTCTGTTGTTTAGTATAGCCATCTTCAGCATTTATCTTAGCTAGATCTTATGCATTACTTCATAATTACCTGCTGCTTGATTTTGCACTTTACATTATGGAGACAGCTTCTTTCCTTAAACCTCATGAACCAACTTCTGCTAGCCTTTAACTTTTCTTCAGCTTCATTACCTCTGCAAGCTTCTCTAGAATTGAAGAGAGTTAGGGCCTTGCTCTGGATTAGGATTTGGCTTAAGGGAATTTTGTGACTCGTTTGATCTTCTATCCAGACTATTCAAATTTAGTCCATATCAGATATAAGGCTGTTTTCACTTTCTTATCATTTGTGTCTTCACTTGAGTAGCACTTTTAATTTCCTACAAAATTTTTCCTTTGCATTCACAGCTCGACTGTTTTGAGTCATGAGCCCTAGCTTTTAGCCTATTTCAATCTTGACATGCCTTCCTCACTAAGTTTAATTATTTCTAGCTTTTGATTTAAAGTGACTCTACCTTTCACTTGATCACCTAAATACCATTATAGGGTTATTAATTAGCCTAATTTCAAGAGTTCAGTATATTTCAATATTGTTGTGTCTCAGAGAATAGGGAAGCCCAAGGGGAGGGAGGAGGACTGACAGACAGCTGGTTAGTGGAACAGTGAGAACATATGTAACATTTATAAATTAAGTTTGCCAACTTATAAGGTCACAGTTCATGGAGCCCCTAAACAAATACAATAGAAATATCAAAGATCACTGATTTCAGATCACCATAACAGATAAAATAATAATAAAAACACTTTAAAAATTGCAAGAATTACCAAAATGTGACACGGAGACGGGAAGTGAGCACCTGCTGTTGAAAAAATGGTATCTGGCCGGGTGTGGTGGCTCACTCCTATAACCCTAGCACTTCGGGAGGCCAAGGGGGCAAATCACCTGAGGTCCGGAGTTTGAGACCAGCCTGACCAACATGGAGACACTGTGTCTCTACTAAAAATACAAAAAATTAGCCAGGGGTGGTGGCACACACCTATAATCCCAGCTACTCCAGTGGCTGAGGCAGGAGAATCACTTCAACCCCAGAGGCAGAAGTTGTGGTAAGCCAAGATTGCCCCATTGTACTCCAGCCTGGGCAACAAGATTGAAACTCTGTCTAAAAAAAAGGTACCTATAGACTTGCTTGACACAGTGTTGAAACAGTGGTTCAATTGGTTAAAAATGAAACATTTGGCTGGACATAGTGGCTCATGTCTGTAATCCTATCACTTTGGGAGGCCGAGGCGGATGGATCACCTGAGGTCAGGAGTTCCAGACCAGCCTGACCAACATGGTGAAACCCTGTCTATACTAAAATACAAAAAAAAAAAAAAAAAATAGCCAGGCGTGAAGTTGGGTGCAGTGCCAGGCGCCTGTAATCCCAGCTACTCAGGAGGCTGAGGCATGTGGATCACCTGAGTTCAGGAGTTTGAGCCTGATCAATATGGTGAAACCCCATCTCTACTAAAACTGCAAAAGTTATCAGGTGTGGTGGTATGCAGCTGTAGTCCCAGCTACTCAGGAGGCTGAGGCAGGAGACCCGGGAGGCGGAGCTTGCAGTGAGTGCAGATCATGCCCCTGCACTCCAGCCTGGGCAATTCCATCTCAAAAAAAAATAAAAAGCAACATTTGTGAAGTTCAATAAAACATGGCATGCCTGTATTCTTTAAAATCACAAAATAGAGCAGATGAAAATGCACATTCTTTACACATTTGTAGATTTGTAGTATCATATATAATTTGAATAAGCTGTACATTTTAATGTAACATCAGCAATATGAATAGGATATATGATATCCATTTATTTGGGTGGTAGAGCAATTTAGGAAAAAAAGTCAATAATGTAGAAATATCTGTATAGCTACCATTTACTTGTACTGTTAATTAATCATTTACTACATGTTACTCACTGGATTAAGCTGTTTACACAAATCTCATCTAATAATTACAAGAATCCAGTGAAGCAGTCTTATAATTAATATCATTTTAATGATGAGAAAACTGAGCCAAGTTGGAGAAGTTAAATGACATGCTCCAGTTTGTACAGTTATAAGAAGTAAATTCAAAATTTGGACACAAGCCTGTCCGACTACAAGTACAACATTCCTATCACAGTGAATACCATGTCACTAATATTAGAATATTTAAAAGAAGCCTCAGCTAAGGGTCAACTTGTCTACCTTTGACTCTTTTCCTATTTTGTATCTTTATACAATCCGTGTATAAGTTTAGGTATCTTTCTTTTGTTCTTTAAATGGCTGCTACTACTGTTAATTCTCAATGAATTAACTTTTACAGATTTGTCAGAAGACTGTTAGTGTCCAACCAACTCAGTCTAGGCAGTATCATCATGGCCATCTCTTACCCCTTTATCGTGGTCTCAAATGGGTCATCATTCTCCTATTATGTCTAAAATAATCTGTATAAGCATGCCACTTTTAAAGGTAAATGCAGAGTCAAAAATTATATGCCAATAATCAAGACTGAGAAGTTTTATGATGCAAATTTACTAGAAAGTAGTATCACCAGATTATGTAATAATATTGTAAAATATCAATGGCAAAGAGCTACTTGAAAGGTGGCATAAAACCAATAAAATTCAAAGCACACTAAGATTGTAAGTGACCAAGTGGCAACAATTTAAAGTCCTAAGAATGAGTAGGTGACAAATAGATTTCCTTTGTGAATAGAAGATTTCCTTTGTGAATAGAAGGAAACTTCTATTCACAAAGTTCAACCACACAGGAGTAATAACTAAAATGTAATATACAAAGAAGTTCCTACTAAGGCAGAAGATAATAAAATTGAGAAAAAAAATCTATAAAATGAAGTCAATTGTGAGACTTCAGATATATAGAGTAAATTAGTTTTGTATAGTCAGGTCATTTTGTATTAATATATTGAAAAGGTAGTATATATTTTGCCTGAATTACAAGATTTGACAAATTAGATAGGGTAAATTTACCAGATAATTGTGAGTAATAAATTTTAATGTCTCTATGAAATAAAATAATTTTGGAAGGAAGGTTTTAGGTACATTTTGTTAGATTTCTTTTCTTTTAATAATGCAATTGTCTTTGACTTTCAGATTAAAATGAACAAAAAAAGAAAAAGGAAAAAAATGCTTACTCTATAGGATCACTATATCTCTGCAGGTCAAGATGAATCTGAAAAAAAAAATTCTAAACTTTTTCCTCTTTAAATAACTCTAAAGTCAAGGAGAGACTTTTTGAATTCTAGAATTGTCATATCTCTAATGGGCATTTCTAATTTGAAAATTCCCAAATCAAGATGTTCCTCCATAATCTCTTTCTTATTGGTAAATTATGCAAACATCCATTGAACTGTTATAAATAAAACGCTGTAAGTTATTTCTGCCACCTCTATCTCTCTTACCTCCTATACTTCCTAAACTGGATTCATCACCAAGTTTCCTAAGTCTAATCACAAACTCCACCTTCCTCATGCAAAGTGATAATAAAGCCATACCTGGAGCACTTTGGTAATAGCCTCTTAAGGTGTCTCACTTCATATGTTCTTGCCTTACTCCCATTTTTCACATAAAATTTAAGTCATAAGTTAGTCCTACTTAAAAAAAATTCTTCACTGTGTTTTCTTTGTACATATAATAAAACGAAAATGCTCTGCAGTGGCCTACATGGTCTTGTCTGATCTGGCCCCTTACTAGGTCTGCACCTCATGTTGAACCCAACTCCTTTTCTCTCTTTATGGCCAACGACATGCTGTCCTCCTTTAAGCCTTTAGCATCTTTAGAACTAGCCAATGTGGCCTCAGGACCTCTGCATCATGATGTCACCTCTGTTTCCAATTTTCTCTTCCCTCCAATGCCCTTCATCCCTTCATCACTGTCTAACGTACTCTTCAATTGACCTTCTCATTGTACACTTTAGTTTTGCTTACAAATAGCAGTGGTGGATAACATCACATCAGTTTCTCAAAAATAAATAAATAAATAAACAAACAAACATAGAATATGATCCAGCAATCCACTTTTGAGTATATACCCAAAAGAATTGAAAGCAGAAATATGAACAGGTATTTGTACACTGATGTTGATAGCAGCTTTATTATAGCCAGAAAATAGAAGAAACTCAAATGCCCATCAACATATGAATGGATAAACAAAATAGCATATATATAAAATAGAATATTAGCCTTAAAAAGGAATGATTTTCTGATGTGTGCTACAACATGGATGAACCTTGAAAACATTATTAAACAAGCTAGACACAAAACAAATGTTGTACAATTCCACTTATTATGAATAGAGGTGAATAGAAAGAGAAAGTAGAATAGTGGTGACCAGGAGCTGGGGAGAGGAAGAAATAGGGAGTTATTGTTTAATGAGTAGAGAATTTGTTTGGGATGTTAAAAAAGTTTTGGAGAATGATAGGGATGATGGTTACACAACAATGTGAATATACTTATGCCACTGAATTGTACAATTAAAAATTATTAAATTTGTGTTGTTTATATTTACCACAATTTTTTAAAAAACTTAAATATTACAGTGGAATTTCTTAATTTTCTCTCTCAGCAACAAGCATTTGCCATATTAAAATTATTATTAAAATTTAACACTAAAATAATTTGAATTTATCATATATCTGTATTTTTTTTCATATGATTACCAAATATTTACTATATGACTCTGTAAGTTTCATGAAGTCAATAACCTTGGTCTCTATATTTTCTTTTCTTTTTAATTTTTTTTGTATGTTACCCAGCCCAAACTCTTGGCCTCAAGCAATCCTCCTACCTCAGCCTCACTAGTAGCTGGGGCTACAGGTGTGCACCACTATGCCAAGTTAACAGCAACAAAAAAAAATTAGGGCTGGGTGTAGTGGCTCACGCCTGTAATCCCAGCACTTTGGGAGGCTGAGGCAGGTGGATCACAAGGTCAGGAGTTTGAAACCAGACTGAACAACATAGTGAAAGCCTGTCTCTTCTAAAAATACAAAAATTAGCTGGACGTGGTGGTGTGCATCTGTTATCCTAGCTACTCAGGAGGCTGAGGCAGGAGAATTGCTGGAACCCGGGAGGTAAAGGTTGCAGTGAGCCGAGATTGATCACACCACTGCACTCCAGCCTGGGCGACAAAGTGAGATTCCGATTCAAAAAACAAAAAAAACTGGATATGAGATCTCACTGTGTTGCCCAGGCTGGTCTCAAACTCCTGGCCTCAAGAAGTCCTCCTGTCTGAACCTCTCAAAGTACTGGATATACAAACATGAGCCACTGCACTCAGCTTGGCTTCTGTATTTTCTGAATTATGTAGTTTGCTTTTAATTATCTCACTGCCCACTTTGTGCCAAGTTGAGGGACAAGCACCAGTAGCCATTGAATCAACCTCTGCTAAATGAATGGATAAAGGCTGCATCTCTCATACAACAAAATATGACATATTTTTAAACATTTTATTTTGGCATACTTTTAGATTTACAGCAGCTTTCCATATAGTATTCACTATGTTCCCTGATGTTGACATCTTATATTACTATGATACATTCATTTTCAGACTAAGAAAAGCAATCTTGATATATCACAATTCAGTAAGCTTGAGATATTTCAATTCCACTACCTTTTCTACTTATCCCTAAGATTTATTCCAGAACAATGATACTTTTGTTGTAGCCATGCAGAGTTAAAGTTTTCTGAATTTACCTGAATAGTTTCCAGAATAAGAATGTAATACCTATATGGAAAATATATTTATTTCTTTTCATATATATATATATATATCATAATGTAAATATATTATTTTTCAGGACTCTATTATGACTTTTTTTTGTTAGTTACCCAGTAGTATATATTTTTCTATATTTCCTAACTCGGTGTTTCTTCGTATGTTCATAGAAAGAAAAGAAATTCACTTAGTTTCCAAAAGAAAAAAATATGTCTCCTCTGGAAATGTAGTTTAGTACTCAACTCTTGGTTTTTTTCTCTTTCTTTTTTCACTTTCTTTAAACATATACATATATTTTGTGCTCACACATTTTAAATATCCTTAAACTCCAAGAACAGAATGTAGAAAGCAACTATTATAGTATACTTTATTTCAAAGCACTTTTATCCTTATTTTTAAATTAACATTTAAGTATTTGTTTCTATTAATATATATCCATGCATTACACATTCTGATTCTCTCAGATTGGCAGACACTCAATAGAACAAACAGGTGTGGACAGAATCATGCAGAAACATCTGTGAGCAAATGTCACACAAAACAAAGAACATTTTCCAACAGCTGAACGTCAGTTTGGAGACTTCAGAGGAATCACATGAACTTCATATATTTTAGAGACAAATGTCAGTTCCAAGTTTCTTTTAAGAAAAGCAAACAATTCTACCGTAATTTTCTTTCTTAAACAAACAAACAAAACCCACCAAAAACCAATTGGGTATTTTATATGTAGTTAATAAAATGTTTTAATATAAAAATAAATAAAAATATTTCAGGCCGGGCGCGGTGGCTCAAGCCTGTAATCCCAGCACTTTGGGAGGCTGAGGCGGCTGGATCACGAGGTCAAGAGATCGAGACCATCCTGGTCAACATGGTGAAACCCCGTCTCTACTGAAAATACAAAAAACTGGCTGGGCATGGTGGCGCGTGCCTGTAATCCCAGCTACTCAGGAGGCTGAGGCAGGAGAATTACCTGAATCCAGGAGGCAGAGGTTGCGGTGAGCCTAGATCCCGCCATTGCACTCCAGCCTGGGTAACAAGGGCGAAACTCCGTCTCAAAAAAAAAAAAAAAAAATCAGTGTTCTCGCCTAAGAACACTGGATAAAAATCTAGAACAATGCTATATAACTTACGTTAGAATTGATATTTACTTATATATTTATTGACACACAAACATTTTAATTACTTGAAGGAATATCTTATGTGTATAATGTTCAAAGCTGACAAATGATAATTCTACACATACTAATGTTTTTATTTCATTAAGACATTCTAACCTATATGTTTAAATATTTTTTAAATGTTATACTTGCAACAAAATCAACATCCTTCATAACTGTATGAAATACTATTTTTAAAAATGTTTCCTCCTAAATGTGTCATTAAGATGCATATATTATGGCTTTGATAGTACTAACCCTTTGACAATGGCTCCAAAATTTTAACTTGGCATCATTTTACAACTAAGTAAAAATAATCTGTATTTTACTGCTACCAGTAAACTAATTTATCCTAGTAAATCTAATTTTTCATCAACTAGATCTTACAATATGCATTGAGTTATTCAACAACACATACATCATTTATTCTAAGAATGTGGGAATAAAACAAGTTAATATGAAAAATATATTTAAGAAAGAAATTGACTTTTTTTATCCTGGAAACATTACAGATACTACTCAGTATCCTTCAGTGTTTATGTGTAAACAATTAAAAGGAACGATACTTACAACAATGCAAGTCAGTGGCACCTGAAATTATCCAATAGAAATAAAATTTGAATCATTATATTTTATTTCCTAAAAGTGAAAAATATATTTCGTACACAGTCTTAAAAATAAAGTCTAAATTTTTTAAAAAGTTATTTGCTAATTCCAATTTAAAGAAAATATCCCAGTATTCAAGCAGACTCATTAACTCCATTACATATTAGCTATTTGCCTATTGCTTTGCTCTCAGAAGTAGTATAATATTTGATCATTTTATTCTGTAGATGACATCTTTTTATGTGAGTGATTCTAATTTTAGTTCAATGCATTTCTTCAAAAGTTCATGTGTGTATTTATCAACAAAATGTCATCTAATACCAGAAATAATAATAGATGTGAGACTCTTACTCTTTTGTGGAAAGTGTTATATTGAAGTATATTCCAGTATACACTACTGAAATAATAACTTCCATTAATGATTGTATTTTATTCTATTTAGAGCAAGTGGGCACAAAGTGAACACTACTTGGTATTTAGAAAATAAAATATATTACAGAATGGAGACTTCCATTTAATTTTGTGTTTTAAATATTTTATTGTCAAGTAATTTAGCTTAGATTCTGGAAACATTTTGCAAATTTTATTTGAGCTTTTCTAGCTTTTCCATGATATGACAAATGTAATGTTAAAATATTAGAAAAGAAATCAGTGTCATTTTCCATATTCTGTAATTCCCTCTACAAAGTAAAGAATTCTTAATCCTAATCCCATTACTCTGTTCTTTTGTTATTAAATGGTTAGTTATAGCTATACTTTAAAAATATCTAGGTACTGGGTCTTGAAATTCTGAATTGAGACATTGCTTTGCTTAGTATTTTGATCATGCCTAACTGTACAAGGGCAATAGTCAAGTTACCTTAATAGCCAGAAGAAATGCCTCTAATCCAATTGGTCACAGGGCAGCTATCACCAAAACCAATTTCTTTATAATTAAATGGTGCTCCCAGGCACTATAAAAACTTGGAAGTTGTCCATGGATTTGGATGAAGTATGGGGATTTTTTTCTCCATAGACAGCAAACTACATTGAAGCAATTTCTGAAACACACTGATAAGCTTTGCTTTTGAATTTACATTAAAGAGCTCAATAGTTGCTACCTGTGAGAACAGCACATGCTTCTAAACTGACTTATGTCCTGTAGAGATTAAGGACAGAGGCCTCTAGAAGATTAGCATGTCACTTGGTTTAAGTGACACCCAATCCATTTTATTGACATGGACTCCATCCTGCAAAACAAGCAATTTTTGACTGAAACATAATGAAAATTTGGTGTGCCTCTATAGACCAGCATACAATATGTTTTTACACATTAGTGCTAGCTAATGTAGCCAGTGTCTGTAAATGAAACCAACAGTCCTCATTATGGATGGTGTGTAGACACATGCCTCAGAATACTAATTTAGTAGAGCATACCAAAGAGCTTTTCATTACTTTTTAATTTTACCCAAGTCTTGCTATGGTCCAAAGGTATTAAGCCATATTCATTGAATTTGGCAGGCTATTACTTTGCATTGTTACTATTCCTATTACTTTGCATTGTTACTATTCAAATCAAAGCCTGTTTGGCTTCACAATTGAATGCATCTCAGCATTCAATTGTGAAGCCAAACAGGCTTTGATTTGATTTCTAATTGTTTGTTTTCGGCAACTTTAACCTGGGTTTGTTGCTTCTGTGTACAGCAGAAAGAGTATCAGTGAGTAGGTGAAGAGTTCTCTCATTTTACTTTCAAGGCCATTCTAACACAGATTATGGTCTGGATTCTACCTCTGTTTGGATAGATCTGCGTAACAGATGTGTGAAATATGACTGAATTTAAACTGTGCAGCTACATTGGAGAGCTGACATTTTATAATGTTTCTGTCAGCTACCTGAACTCCATTATTATGGGAAAATAAGCCTGTGCTAACATCTTGGAAAATAATGCTGCTATGCTCTTTTGTTTTTGATATGCAATGTAAAAACACTGCATGATCATGGCATTATGGGAAGATTTCACTAAGGAAAGCACATTACACAGCATATAAACTATTATTTTCAAAATTTTCCACAATTTAAAAATGTTTGTAAATCCATTTATAGACAGAGAATAAGGGAAAATAAAACATGCTATACCAGACATTATTAATCACTTTAAATCACTTTAAGTTAAAACTTAATTACAATAAAATATTATTAAAAATTAGTTTTAGTAATTGAAGTTTGATAGAAAAGCCCTTTCATAAAATGCATACTATGTTTGCAATATAATAATTGTTTACTTTGGTTATTTTTCATGATGAAATGTATGTTTTTGTTTCCTGTTTCACTTTATGTATTGCATCAACATATAGAAATTTATCTTTAAAGCTACTGAAGGCCTGAATGCTAGCAAGCATTTACTACTTGTTGCTACTTTTGTTTTAGTTCTATCTTGAAAACTAAAGTTGATTAGCAGAAAAACTAAATCTGAACAAGTGAGAACAAACTGGTTGAAATAAATGCTTCACATTTCATTTTCCTTTCAGTTTAATCCTTAAAATATAAACACTGAAGACGAGATGGCTGTATTTCTCAGTCTTCTTATATCTTTCCAGATTGAGGTTTACCTTGGACTATTGTTTGATGTAGTTCACTGTTTCTATAGAATTTATCTCATGAGATACATGGTTATTTGTGGATGTTCACCAGTATGGTTTTGCTCAGAGAAAATATTATAAGACCACAGAAAAATCTAAGTTTTACCATAAAATACGTCTATTATTACACAGATGCCATGTAACATCTCTGATACTCATTTTCCTGTATACAAAAATAGCAGATTTCATTATGTGACATTTTCAGATGACAAAACTCTATTATCAATCTTTAAGTCTTGTCATAAACCAAATGAGAGTATTGTTGAGTACATCAATGAGGGTCAATGTCTTGGTGGCCTCGTGATAAGTACCATTTAAAATTATCTATGCAGTTTACTCTGATAATCTCATCAGCCATGATGTAGGTATTCAGTTAGTATAAGGGATGATATGGTTTGACTCTGTCCCCACCCAAATTTCATCTTCAATTGTAGCTCCCATAATCTCCACAGGTCATGGGAGGGACCCGGTGGGAGGTAATTGAATCATGGGGGCAGGTTTTTCCATGCTGTTTTCATGATGGTGAATAAAACTCATGAGATCTCATGGTTTTATAAAGGGAAGTCCCCCTACACAGTTTCTCTTGCCTCTTGCCATGTAAGATGTGCCTTTGTTGTTCCACCTTCAGCCATTATTGTGAGGCCTCCCCAGCTATGTGGAATAAGGAGTCGATTAAATCTCTTTTTAAAAATAATTACCCAGTCTTGGGTATTTCTTCATAACAGTATAGAAATGGACTAATACAGTAAATTGGTATTGGTAGAGTGAGATACTGCCATTAAGATACCCCAAAATGTGGAAGTAACGTTGGAACTCGGTAACAAGCAGGTGTTGAAACAGTTTGAAGAGCTCAGAAGAAGACAGGAAGATGTAGGAAAGTTTGGAGCTTTCTGGAGACTGGTTGAGTGGTTTCGAACAAAAAGTCCAGGCTGAGGTCATCTTAAATAGAGATAAGCAACATACTGGGAACTTCAGCAAAGGTGATTCTTGCTATGTTTTAGCATGAAGACTGGTGGCATTTTGCCCATCCCCTAGAGATCTGTGGAACTCTGAACTTGAGAGAGATGATTTAGATTACTGGCAGAAGAAAGTTCTAAGAAGCAAAGCATTCAAGACATGACTTAAAAACATTCAGTTTTATTTACTTACAAAGATATGCTTTGGAGTTGGAACTTATGTTTAAAAGGAAGCAGAACATAAATGTTCAGAAAATTTGTAGCCTGACAATATGATAGAAAAGAAAAACCCATTTTTCTGAGCAGAAATTCAAGCTGGCTGCAAAAATTTGCATATGTAACCAGGAGTCAAATGTTAATCACCAAAACAGTGGGGAAAATATCTCCAGGGCATGTCAGACGTCTTCAGAGCAGTGCTTCTCATCACAAGCTGGGAGATCTATGAGGAAAAAGTGGTTTCATAGGCCAGACCCCAAAAACTTGCTGCTTTGTACAGTCTTAGGACTTGGTGGCCTGCATTTAGGAACCTCTGCCTAGATTTAAGAAGATGGATGGAAACACCTAGATGTCCAGACAGAGTTGTGCTGCCAATTCTCCCTCATGGAGAACCTCTGTTAGGGCAGTGCAGAAGGAAAATGTGGGGTTGGAGTCCGAATAGAATCCCCACTGGGACACTACCTAGTGGAGCTGTGAGAAGAGGGCCACTGTTCTGCAGACTCCACAATGGTAGATCTACCAACAACGTGCACCATGCACCTAGAAAGCTACAGACACTCAACACCAGCCTGTGAAAGCAACTGTGAGGAGGGATGTACCCTGCAAAGCCACAGGGGAGGAGCTGCCAAAGGCCATGGGAACCCACCTCTTGCATCAGTTTAACCTGGATGTGAAACATGGAGTCAAAGGAGATCATTTTAGGCCTTTAAGATTTGGTTGCCCCACTGCATTTTGGAATTGCATGGGACCTGTAACCCCTTTGTTTTGGCAAATTTCTCCAATTTGGAATGGGTGTATTTACCAATGCCTTTACCCCTATTGTAGATAGGAAGTAACTAACTGCTTTTGACTTTACAGGCTTATAGGTGGAAGGAACTTGTCTCAAATGAGGCTTTGTACCATGGACTTTTGAGTTAATGCTAAAATGAGTTAAGATTTTGGGCAACTTTGGCAAGGCATGATTGGTTTTGAAATGTGATGACATGAGATTTGGAAGGGGTCAGGGGTGGAATCATATGGTTTGGCTGTGTCCCTAACCAAATCTCATCTTGAACTGTAGCTCCCATAATCCCCGTGTATCATGGGAAGACCCAGTAGGAGGTACTTGAATCATAGGGGCAAGTATTTCCTGTGCTATTCTCATGATAGTGATTATGTCTCACAAGATTTGATGGTTTTGTAAAGGGCAGTTCCCCTATATAGATTCTCTTGAGTGACATCATGTTAGGCATACCTTTGCTCCTCCTTTGCCTTCCACCATGATAGTGAGACCTACCCTGTCATGTGGAACTGTGAGTTCATTAAACCTCCTTTTCTTAATATATTACCCAGTTTCAGATTTTTCTTCACAGCAGTATGAAAATGGACTAATACAAGAGAAAACCATGCAGTGAAACAACTTCAGGCATTTTTAGATATAACTTTTAGGAGATGTTTTTCTTTCTTTGGTAAGAAAATGATATAATGTAACAGAAAGAGCACATGCAGAGAGTTTGAGAAAATTGCTTAAACACTCTAAGTCCAGTTTCTCACCTGCACTAAATTTGATTTAAAAATAGCTATATTATAAGATGTTGTAAGTATTGAATGATATCAGGCATTCAAGATTTTGTGCAGAGTAGAACTTGACTCATTTATTCCCTCAGCTATTTCCTTACTCTTTCCATCCAAATATTTTATTTTGAATTAGTGAGGATTTGGTAGAAATAGTCTAGGAGCCAAAAGCTGGAGTTCTGACCTTGAGAAGCTGAGAATTGGATGTTTTGAGGGAAGATAAAACTTTCAGAGAAATGATCAGGAATTAGTGCATATTTATCCTGCTCTGGTAAGCAATTATATTAATGGATAATGCTTGTTGTTTTTGGAAAACCTCTTTTGGTCTTGGGATATCCTCCTATGCCATAAGCTCTCGATAAACCTCCTTCTCTCTGCTGCATGCATACACACACACAGGCACACAGATGCACAGGAAATTCTTCAAGTATTCACATGATTTTGCCCAATAATGAGACAGTAAAAGAGAAAGCAGGACAAGGAGATAGAATAATGGTAAGCGTTTGTCATTGTTTCATTAAATGATTTAATACTCTGCCACTGTTAAACACTAAAATTTTAGATGCAGATACAAATGTATGTCCAAGATACATATTTGAGGAAAACTTGCAAAATGTTTTTATATGCACTGAGAATTTATTCAACAATACAATAAATTGTTAAGCACTGGATAGTCATAATGTATTGGAAAGAAAGTGGCAGAGGAGGAAAATATTCACTTTTGATTCTATATCCCTTTAGATATATGTTAAAATTCAAATAATGCAAGTATCACTTTTATAATTACAACAAAGGAGAGAGGAAATTCTATCTACAAGAACCAGAATTTCTCTTTACCTTTTTTATATTTGTTTGGGAAAAGGGTTGCTTTGTGATGGTAGAAGGTAGAATGTGAACTTGACCCCTGATAACTCCTCCACCAAGACCTGTTTGTCAGAAAAGGGGAACTTTCTGTGTAGGGTAAGAGGAGTAAATTTTGCTTTTTACATGGAGCTTAAATGGAAGGAAAGACAGAGCAGCAGAATCTGTGAGGACCCAGTGAAATAGAAAGAAGACCTTGGGAATTTAGAGCAATGATGGAACCTGACAGGCAGCATTAATTTTATGATACAAGAAGAAGAAGTTGTGAGCTACATAAGTTCAGATATAAAATTATGAAAAAGAGGAAAATAATGCTTTATGTGTTCATGAATATATCCCTTTAGATATATGTTAGATATATGTTACCTTGCAAGGTTCTTTCTTTACGACTTAAATAAGTAAACCTAGTTTGATAAAATCTAAGATTTCTTTAGTACTTATGGACCTATGAGAGGTTGTTTCTACCCAAGTTAGATACACAAATCAATGATTATAACCTAGTTATCAGGGAGTTCACTTTATCTTGATAGAGAAGAAAAAGGATGCTTAAAAAAAAAGAGGGTTATCTAGAATATTGATCTTTAAAAATAAAAATGTGTAATTTTGCTACTTGAGTGATTTTGATAAATGAAACAATTTTCGGTGTTTTATAGGCACAGGATAATTTTGATAAAATGTTTTTCTTCCTCATTCTCAAATTCCATACATATTCTATCTTAAATCTGCTTGAGAGCTCTTCATGACATGCCTTCTTCATTCTACCAAATAAAAATATTATATGGTTGCATTCAAAATTTTACTATAAAATATTGTCCAGGGTTGAAAGGTGTGCCACAGGCCAGACGCGGTGGCTCAACCTATAATCCCAGCACTTTGGGACGCCAAGGCGGGTGGATCATGAGGTCAAGAGATCAAGACCATCCTGGTCAACAAGGTGAAACCCCGTCTCTACTAAAAATACAAAAATTAGCTGGGCATAGTGGCGCGTGCCTGTAGTCCCAGCTACTCGGGTGGCTGAGGCAGGAGAATTGCTTGAACCCAGGAGGCGGAGGTTGTGGTGAGCCGAGATCACGCCATTGCACTCCAGCCTGGGTAACAAGAGCGAAACTCCATCTCAAAAAAAAAAAAAAAGAAAGAAAGGTGTGCCACAAAGGATTACTGTTATATACGTATAAGTATTGAAGGCATGAGAGATATGAAGTGTTATACATGAATGAATATCTTCAAGATGTATATCTGAAATGAAAATTATGATCCATAGAGTCTGTATGTCTTCTACTCCACAAAACCAATCCTGACATTTTTGAAGTACCTATAGCAGTCTACTTTTTAAGTAATAGTGTATAAAAGTTTCTGATGCAGTTTCATCAGTGATGTCAGCAAGATGGTGAAAAAGAAAATCTGGCATCACTTCCGCAACAAAAGTACAATTAGAAACTATGTAAAGACAAAAATACCACTCTGAATACACCGTAACTCAGGAGAGAAGCCAAGAAAGCTTTTAAGTCCATAGAACTGACAAAAGCCGTGAACAGTAAGAGAAATGGTCATTTCAAAGTGTGCTACTTCCTCCCCAAAACCGGCATAACACCTCTCACAGAGAATTTCTCTAGACCAATCAGGCACAATGGCTCACATCTGTAATCCCTGCAATTTGGGAAACCAAGGTGAGTGGATCACTTGAGGTCAGTTGTTCAAGAACAGCCAGTCAAACATGGTGAAACCCCATCTCTACTAAATACACACACACAAAAAGTTTATCTGGGCATGGTGGCAGGTGCCTGTAATCCCAGCTACTCAGGAGGCAGAGGATCACTTGAACCTGGGAAGAAGAGGTTGCAGTGAGCTAAGATTGTGCCACTGCACTCCAGCCTGGGTGACCGAGTGAGACTCCATCTAAAAAATAAAAATAAAGAAAAAGAATAATAGTTTCTCTAGATCTGTGGTCACTGGGGTGAGAGGAGGGAATTAAAAGTGGAAGTACAGTTTCCCCATTGCTCTGCGAATCTTCACAGGTAATTTACTTGAGTCCTGTCCTGTGGAAACTATTGGGAGTGCCAGGAAACCTAACCATCTGAGGTGAATTGAAAAGAAAAAGCAGGGTGATGATTGCAGTGACTGGTGCATGGATCTTGATGGCTACTCTGTACTGTAGTAAGTTGTGACACCCTGTTGAGGAGACTGATAGGGGCCATAGCAACACAGGAGGCACAATTTTAGGGAAGGTTCAAATTCCTAGCTGAATTTTCCATAAAGCCCAGGCGCTTGCATAGAGCCTTACCCTTAACTAGAAACAACTAAATGGTGGGGATTAAGTTCAGTGTCTACTTAAAATTTCCCTAGAATGAGACATAATGTCAGGGCAGCAGTATAGTTTGGGGCAGTATTTAAGATTTAGTGCTCAGCTTACCATAAGTCATCTTCAGACTGAGAAAAAAATGGCAGGCAATAATTCAGTTTCAGTATAGTATTTTAGTTCCAATGTTCACTATAAATCCTTTCCAGGATTAGAAATAACATTCAAGTGTTTCACTTTAATACTAAGACATAAAGACCTAACATCACCAAAGAACACCTGCAAAAACTGGAAGAGGTGGATGTCTCCTCAAATGTGTAGGCATCAAAATAACCACATCAGGATTGTGAAAACTCAGGTAAATATGGCATCACCAAAAGGCCTTATTGAGGCTCCAGCAATGGATCCAGAATAATTAAAGATCTGTGAAATGTCTGACAGAGCATTCAGAAAAATCCTCTTCCTCTCTTTATATAAGGAAATAATTGCTAGGAATTCAGCCATTCTAAATATGGAGAACTTCAAAGAAGTTTAGAAAATCACAAATAAATATGGATAGAAACTAAATAAAAATTTAAAAACAATCAACAAAATGAGAAACTTGAAAAAATAGGAACAATATTAAAAGTGTGAGGAATAAAAAATAAAATAACTGAACTGGATAACTCATTAGAAACCTTTCATATCAGATTTACAAAAAAGAAAGAAAGAAAGAAAGGACTTAGTGAATTTAAAGTCAGAATATACAAAATTACCCAATCAGAGAAGCAAAAAGAAATATTTAAAAAGAGTGAAGAAGGTCTACAAGAATTATGGGAAATTATAAAGTAAACTAATCTCCACATAATTGGAATATTTGGGGAATATGAGAGAGAAAAAGGCCTATAAGCACATTTAAGCAAATAATGGCCAAAAAAGTTTTTAAATCGGGAGAAATATGACAGTATCCAGATATGGGAAACTCAGAAGTCACTAATCAAATTTAACTATAAGTGGGATTTCCCAAAGCACATTATAATCAAATTAGCAAAACTCAAATACATAGAAAAAATACTCAAACTAGCAAGAGAAAAGAAACATTTTACTTTCAACAGATTCCCAGTATGGTATTGAGCAAATTTCTCAGCAGAAACACTGTAGGCCAGGAGAGACTGAAATGCTGTATTGAAAGTGCTGAAGGGATAAACAACAATAACCAACCAACCAAACAAACAAAAACACACCTCTCTGCCAACTGAGAATACTGTCGTCAGCAAAGCTATCCTTCAACCATGAATGGGAGATAAAAGACTTTCCTAGATAAGCAAAAACTGATGGAATTCACTAACACCAGATCTACCTCATAAAATGTGGTACGTATTCCCTATGGAATACCACACAGCCATAAAAACGAATAAAATTCCTCTGCAGCAGCTTGGATGCAGTTGGAGGCTATAATCTTAAGCAAATTAATCCAGGAACAGCAAACCAAGTACTACATGTTCTAATTTATAAGAGGAAGCTAAACATGTAGCACACATGGACATAAATATGAGAACGCTAGATGCTATATACTGTTAGATGGGAGGAGAGAGTAAGGTATGGGTTGAAAAACTACATATTGGGTACTATGCTCATCACCTGGGTGAGGAGATTTGTATCCCAAACTTTAGCATCATGCAATATTCTCATATAACAAACCTGTACATGGAGACCCCTGTCTCTACTAAAAATACAAAATTAGCTGGGCATGGTGGTACATGCCTGTAAACCTAGCTACTTGGGAGGCTGAGGCAGGAGAATCACTTGAACCTGGGAGGTGGAGGTTGTGGTGAGCTGAGATAGCACCATTACACTCCAGCGTGGGCAATAAAAGTGAAATTCTGTTTAAAAAAAAAGAGGTGAAATTTTAAAAATAAATGAATAATATGTTTTTAAAAATGAAATGCTAAAGAGAGTTCTTCCATCTGAAAGAAGTGGACACTAATCTGTAACAATAAACATCTAAAGGAACTCACTGGTTAAAAAGAAAATAAAGTTAGAATACTCTCGATATTATAATTGTGATAAGTAAACCAGAGTCTTTCTACTTAATATATTAAGTATGAAGACTACAAGTCAAAACTATTAAATATGACAATAACTAAAACAACTGGTTAAGAGATAGGCAACATAATAACTTGTAAATTGAAACATTAGTAAATCCAAATGGAGATTGTAATTCTGTTATAGAGTTTGCTTTTAAGACTTATATTTTCTTTGAGATCAAAGTTATATCATTATAAATTTAAAATAACTTGTTATAGCTATAGGATGCTGTTGTAAGCCTCATGGTAACCACAAAGCAAAAATCTATAATAATTACACTAAAAATAAGTAACACAGAATCAAAAAATAATATTAGAGAAAGTTACTTAACCATAAAAGAAGACATAAAGAGAAAAGGAAGAAAGGATCTTCAAAACAATTAAAAAATAAGTAGCAAAACGGTAGCAGTAAACCTTTAACTTAGATAATAACCTTGAATGGAAATGGATCAAATTATCAAATTAAAAAACAGAGGGACTGAACCAAATCCAACTATATGCTACCTACAAGAAACTCATTTTGTCTGCAAAGAAACACAGACTGAAAATGAAAGGTTGAAAAAAGTAACTCCATACAAGGAAACCAAAAAAGAGCGAGAATAGTTATACTCACATCAGATGAAAGAGACTTTAAGTAAAAAATGATAAGATAAAATTAAAAACACAAGGAAAGCCATTGCATAATGATAAAGGGGTCAGTATAGCAAGAACTTATAACAATTATGAATATATTGAACCCAACTCCCAATCACCCAAAAATGTGAAATAAATACTGATGGACATAAAGGGAGAAATTGACTGCAATATAGTAATATTAGGACACAGACTTCAGTACCCCACTTTCATTAATGGATAGATAATCTAGACAGCAAGTCAACAAAGAAAAATCAAGCTGTATCATGGACCAAATGATGTAACAGACATTTGCAGAACATTTCATCAAACAGCTGCAGAATATACATATTCTTATTAGCACATGGAACATTTTTCAAGATAGACCATCTATGAGGTCACAAAACAAGTGTTAAAAAATGTTTAAAAATCAAACTCTTAGCAAATATCTTTTCTGACAATTGAATAAAACTATAAATCAATAGCCAAGGGAATATTGGAAACTGTCCAAATGTACAGAACTTAAACCATGTTGTTTAATTTTGGGCAACAAATGGGCCAATAAAGAAATTTAGAAAATTATTTGAGACAAATGAAAATGGAAATACAGTATATCAAAACAAGCAGAAACAGTTTTTGGAAGGTTTTTAGCAATAAACATCTACATCAAAAAAGTAGAAAAACTTCAAATAACAATGCACCTTTTAGAAGTAGCAAGAATAAGTCAAACACAAAATTAATAAGAGGGAAGAAATAATAAAGAATCATGGAAGAAATAAATGAAATTCAGAGTAAAATAACAATATGGAATATCAACAAAACAAAAACTTGATTATTTGTAAAGATAAACAAAATCGATTTATCTTTAGTTAGTTACTTTTAGTTAGAAAACAGAATGCTCAAACAGAATCAGAGACACAAAAAGAGGAAACATTACAACTGGTATCTCAAAAACACAAATAATCATTAGCTAATGTTATGAACAACTATATACCAACAAACTGGAAAACCTGAAGAAACTGATAAACTCCTGAAAAAGTACAATTTACCAGGATTGAACCATGAAGAAACAGAAAACGTGAAGAGACCAATAATAACTAGAGATTGAAGTAGTAGTAAAAAAGTCCTCCATCAGAGAAAAGTTCAGGACCTTGTGGCTTCACAGCTAAATTCTACCAACTATTCAATAAAAATGAAAAATAGTTCTACTCAACTATTCCAAATAATTAAGGAGGAAGGAATACTTTCAAACTTACTTTTTAAGGCCAGAATTACCCTGACACTAAACCCAGAAAAGAAGATAACAAAGAGAAAATTACAGGCCAATGTCCCTGATGAACATAGATGCAAAAATTCTCAACAAAATATGAGCAAACTGAATTCAACAACACAATAAAAATATCATTGACCATTAGTTTTCATATCAGCATATGCAGACTAATAAATATGATACATCATGTTAACAGAATGAAGAAGAAAAAATCATGTATCATTTCAACTGATGTTGAAAAGTCATTCAATAAAATTTAACATTTCTTCATGATTAAAAAATCTCAACTGGGTATAGAAGGAACAGGTCTCTAAACAATAAAGTCCATATGTATCACACCCACAGTTAATATCATACTGAATAGGAAAAAACTGAAAGACTTTGCTTAAGATCTGGAAAAAGATAAGGATGCCCACTTTCACTATTACTCAACATGGTTCTGAAAGTCCTACCTATAGCAGTTAGCCAAGATAAAGAAATAAAAGCCATCTGAATTAGAAAGAAGAAAATCAAATTGTCCCTGTTTACATATAACATGATCTTATACACACACAAAAAAACTAAAGAGTCTAACATAACTGTCAACAACACATAAACCAATCCCATAATGTTTCATAGTATAAAATCAACATACAAAAATTAGTAACATTTTATATGCTAATAGTGAACTTTCTAAAAGATAACAAAGGCCCCTAGAATATACATTGTGGAAAGGACAGCCTAGTGAAGATGCAGAGAAAGGGGTGTGTTAGTGCACTGTTGGTAGGAGTGTAAATGAGTGCAGCTACCATGGAAAATAGTGTGGAGGTTTCATGAAAAACTAAAAATAGACCTTTCCAGCAATCCCACTGCTAGATATATATCCAAAATAAAAGAAATTGCTATAGTGAAGGAATATCTGCACTTCCATATTTACTGCAGCTCTATTCACAATAGCTAAGATATGAAATTAACCTAAGTATCTATCCATCAACAGAAGAATAAAGAAAATGTGGTATATATATGTAATGGCATAGTCTTCAGCCATAAAAACGAATAAAATCATGTCACTTGCAAAAACATAATTGGAACTTCAGGTCATTTTGTTACATTTAGTAAGCCAGGCAGAAAAGGCTGAATGGTACATATTGTCATTAATATGTGAAAGCTACAAAAATTGATCTTCTGGAAGTAGAAGGTAGAATTATCGTTATCAGAGGCTGGAAAGTATAGGGAAGAGAGAGATGAGGTCAGTTAATGGATACAAAGATACAGTTAAATAGAATGAAAAAGTTCTAGTGTTTGAGAGCACAGTAGGGTGATTATAGTTAACATTAATTTATTGCATATTTCATTTCCACTTTCTTCCCTTCTTATATTCTTGTGGTATTGTGTATATATCTTAAACGCAAAACTATTTACAGTATGTAAAAAGGGTAAAACATTTTACTTCTCTCCATTTGCCTTTATCTTATTAATTATTGCATATTTTATTCTTTTTTAAAACAAAAAATGAACAAAACAACCCCTTTACCAGAAAAGAAAGTAAACAAATTTAGTTCTATCTGGTGCCATTGTTTAAACAACACTGTTTTTTCCCTTTACTCAATCATTCATTTTTTCTTTCATGTTGAAAATATTTATAGAGTTCCTATCATGGATAAGGCACTAAACAAACCATTTGTTGTATGGTGGTGATGAGTAGAAAAATAAATTCATGCTCCATTGGGAGCTTACATTTCCACAGAGTGCTAACTTTAAATAAATGTTTTCATAATTATGTCATTACAATTTTGGTAAGTAATAAGTGTATTTGCTATGTGTGTTTTATGTTTACCATTTATTTATTTAACAAATATTTATTGGCCATTGCTCTGTTCCACCATGCCCACCACTGAAAAGAATGGAGTTTTTAGAGGGATTATTTTGAATAGGGGGATGCTTCTTCTCCTTCCTATCACATGAGGTTAATTTGCTAAAATTAAATTGCTGGTGCATGATGCAAAGCATTCTAGGCCACAGATTTTACCTAGAACTGACAGTCCAGCCCCTAGACTTCAGCCCATCCCTGACTTGAAGATCGGGCTGGGATGACCCTTTTCCATTCAGGAACCTGTCTGCCTCCTGCTGCCATCAATCATGTTGTCCACTGGATCAAGGCTGTTCATGCTGAGAGCCACCTGCAGGCTGGTACTACGCTGCCGCCCTCAGTACCCCTCAACCTCCCTCCTATGCTTGTTGGTGCCCAAAGTCCTGAGGGGGATTGAGGCATGGGGATCGGGGAGCTGGCGTGTCAGCACCACCCCCAAGGACATGCACACCCAGCCAGGTTGCAGCAGCACCCAGGCTTGGTTTCAACTTTGCCCCAAAATTGGCATGGGCACCAAAAGCAGGGAGAGGCCAAGCAGTGGGAACAGGCACTTCCAAGCCTGCAGAGCCAGGGGGGTTACCTGGGCCCAGAAGAGTACAGGGATGCTGGGTCCAGCTGCAGCTGAGCGGCTGCAGGTCCGGAACTCCAGGCTCTGGACTGCCAACTCAGAAGCAGGTGTAACTCTTGCCTTTTCTTGTCTCCCTCTTGCTTCACAGAGCATGCAGCCCCAGCCACGCCCCCCATGCTGCAGCTGGTATCCTGCAGTGGATTCTCCAGATGGGCCCTCGCTGCCTTAACTACCTGCTGCAGGCTTTTGGCATGAAAAGGTCTTTAAGGTGAGTGTCAACAATCGGGAAACTATGTCCAAATCTGGCCTGCTGCCTAATTTTTGTAAATCAAGGTTTATTGGAACTTAGTCATCAACATTTATTTATGTATTGTCTATGACTTTTGTGCTACAATGGCAGAGTAGCTGCGATTGAGACCATATGACTCAATAAGGCTTATATATTTAACATCTGGACCTATACAGAAAAATTTGCCAATGCCTAAATTTAGTTTCTGATTTAAGACTTTTCTTCTTTCTAATAAAGATTTAATGCTATTATTTTACTCCAATTACTGCTAAACTGCATCCCACAAATTTTGGTATGGGTATTTATAGTTTTGTTCAGCTCATGTTTTAAAATATTTATTTTTAAGACATATTCTTAAAAATAAGTTTAATTTTAAAATATGTGTGAGTTTTTCAAGGTCTGTCTGTTATCAGTTTCAAGTTTAATTTCATTGTTGTCAGAAAACATAATTTGCATGACAAATCATTTAAATTTATTGAGGTTTGTCTTGTGTCCCAAAATATGGTTTATCTTGGCAAATATTCTTTTACTTGAGAAGAATTCATGTCTGCTGTTGTTTTGTGTAGTGTTCTATAAATATTTTAAAATGTCAGTAACCTCAAGTTTGTTGATAGTGTTATCCAAGTCTACTATATCTTTGCTAATTTTCTGACAGGATAGTCTGTCAGTTTTTGAGAAAGAGGTATTTGTTAACTGTGAATTTGTCTAAATCTTCTGCAGTTCTATCAAGTTTTTATGTATTTGTAGGTAATGTTATTAAAGGTATGAGTGTTTTGAATTGTTATGTCCTTTTGATTAGTTGGAACTTTATTGTTATGAAATAACCTTATACCTGGTCATATTATTTTTACTTTGATATTAAAATGTAACATTTTTATATTTGTACTTTAACATCTCTATACCATTGTATTTAAAGTATATGCATTTTTTAAATATCTAATCTAATAATATTTTTATTTGATATTTTAGACCATTTGTATTTAATATAACATTGAAATACTAGATTTAGGTTTGTTTTCTGTTTGTATCCTTGGTGTTTTGTTCTCTTCTCTTCTGCTTTCTTTTTCATTATTTGGATATTTTTAGTAATCAATTTTAACTTATCTACTGACTTTTGACAATATCTCTTTTTATTATTTTTAATGGATGTACTAGTGATTAAAATACAAATAAGTAATCTTCCACAGAGATAATGTTTTACTACTTTATGTAAAATACAGAAGAGTTACAATAATATACATTTTACTGCCTCCTTTTTATGTTATAGTTGTCATAAGTATTGTATCTACATACATTTTAAACTTCCCCCATTTGATTATATAATCTATGCTTTAAACTGTTTTACATATTTTAATAAACACTCTGGAAAGAAATAATCTACTACATTTGCTCGATATTTATCATTTCCTTCATTGTTGATGTTTCATGTTTTCTCCTTGGCAGCATTCCTATTTTGGTTGAAGAACTTCATTAGCACTTCATTAAAGCATGTCTCCTAAAAATTTTTCATCCTTAAAAAATGCTTTTGTTCTATCTTTCTACGTAAAGGATCTTTCCTCTGTATATAGAATTCTGGGTTGGCATTCTTATATATTGGTCATTCGAACGTATTTTCTCACTGTCTTCTGGCCTTTGTGGTTTTTGATGAGAAATTGCAGACTTTCACATCATTGTTATCTTCTTTTTAATGTCTTTTCTCTGGGTATTTTCAAAGTTTAATTATTTTTAGCAACTTAATTATGCTATGTATGAGCAAAGTCTTTCTGAATTTTTATTCTTTGGCATTCACCAAGAAGTGAATCTGTAAATTGTGTCTTTCACCAAATTTTGGAAATATTAGGCCAGGTTTTGCTCAGATTTTGTTTTGTTAGTTTTTCTATCTTATTCTCTTTCTCCTCTTCATCTAGGCTTTCAAAATCACAAATGTGATATATTTTATGCTGTCCCATTGGCTCCTGAAGCTTCATTTATGCTTCTTTTTCATGCATTTTCTTTCTAATTCTCAGATTTGATTATTAATCTTTCTTTGCATTCACTGATTCATTTCACTGTGATCATCATTCTAATATGGACCTCATTAAAAATTCTTTATGACTATTATATTTCTTTTTAGTTCTAAAGTTACCACGGTGTTCTATAGTTTCTAACTCTCTGCTGAGAACTTCTATCCTTCCATTTATTTTAAGATTATTAGTTTGATCTCAAAGAATATGGTTATTATAGCTGCTTTAACTATTCATTGATAATTTCAACATCTTATTTATCTTGGAGTTGGGGTTTGTGCTAGTTATAGCCTTTCCTCTTGCAAATAACTTTGAAATAAATAACATTTTTCTTGTTGTTTAAACATTAAGTAAATTTTGATATTATGTTGTGAGATTACTGGTCTTGCTGAATGAATTCTCTGGAGAACTGCTGTGGGGTTTTCTGGTTTTCAGGCACTCAATATTGTTCAACTCAGACTACACACACTGTTTTGATGTTTGTATTTCCAATAACTTTTCAGTTTTTTAAGTTTTTGCTGTGTGGCTTTTTGTGTGTCCCATACATGTTCCATTCAGGGATTAATCTGAGATATTGGCAGTAGTCTATGTCATAGTTTAGTTCAGTTCTCCAAGCCTTTGTGCTATGCTGCTTTGGCCTTGTATGTCATTTTACTTAATCTTCAAATCTGTTCCATGAAGTAGGTATTAATATTCTCACCTTGAGATAATAAAAGTGAGGCTTAGAAATGTTAAATTATTTGCCCAAAGTTTCTCATCAAGTAAGTGGGAGATACAAGATGGAACTCAGATCTGACTCTGTGAATACACATCACTTCTACACTAACACCCCATTGGTTCAAATCTGTTTTATATCACTTCTACCTTTGTGATCCTGAACAAATGACTTACCTAAATCTCAGTTTTCATGTGTGTAAAGAAACAGCCTTCTAATACAGTGTCTGATGTAGAATAGAAAACAATATGTAAAAGCTAATCACCACAAGTACAGAGTTTGGTATGTGCTGGTATGTAATTTATGATTTGTGAATGACTAAATGAATAAAATATAATGCCAGAGTAACTTGTTCAAACATATACTGGCTTATATTGTATATTCTATTTAATACTTTAATTCAGTGCAGTGATTCACAGTAAAATATATTTATTCCCCCACAAAACTACATTAAAAATAAAGTATGACTGTTTATTTGCTTGTATTCTCAATTCATTAATTAAATGAGTAAGTCAGTGCTAATACTGTATGTTAACATAATGTTTTATTATCTCAAATTATATACTTTTTGCTTTATTTTTATTCATTCAGATTGTAGTCCCTAAATTCAGGTTTTAGTACAGTCAAATTATTTGCAACTATCATATACTCAAATATTACAAAAAGAAAAATGTTGTAGCTTTGAAAATACTCCTAAAATAGTTGTTTACCTTAATCAACCCAGTCAGACTTATTAAAACAGATATGGGCTCTAAAAGTAACAATCCTCATATTCATCTCTTCTACATATTTACCTTTACTAAATATGCACTTTCAATAACCCTTGATTAAAGTTAAAAAGTGATCATTTTACATTTAATAATATTGTGTTTTCACAATATTGATTCTATCCAACCATGAGCATGGGATGTGTTTCCATTTCTTTGTGTTGTCTATGATTACTTTCAGAAGAGTTTTGTAGTTTTCTTTGTAAAGGTCTATCTTTTGTAGCTGTTGTCAAAGAAGCTGAGTTCTTGATTTGATTCTCAGCTTGGTCACTGTTGGTGTATAGCAGGGCTACTGATTTGTGAACACTAATTTTGTATCCTGAAACCTTGTTGAATCCATTTACCAGTTCAGGGAGCTTTTTGGATGAGGATTTAGGGTTTTCTAGGTATTATAATCATGTCATAATCAAAGAGTGGATGTTTGATTTCCTCATTATCAATTTGGATGTCCTTTATTTCTTTCTCTTGTCTGATTGCTGTAGGTAGAACTTCCAGTACTATGTTGAACAGCAGTTGTGAAAGTGGATATCGTTGTCTTGTTCTAATACCTGGGGAAATGTTTTCAAATTTTCCCCCTTCAGTATAATGTTGGCTGTGAGTTTGTCATAGGTGGCTTTTATTACCTTGAGATATGTCCCTTCTATACCAATTTTGCTGAGGGTTTTAATCATAAATAGATGCTGGTTGGTCATACTGCCAAAAAGCAATCTACAAATTGAGTGCAATTCCCATCAAAATACCACCATAATTCTTCATGAAACTAGAAAAAACAATCCTAAAATTTATATGGAACAACAAAAGAGCCCACATAACCAAAGCAAGATGAAGCAAAAAGAACAAATCTGGAGGCATTACGTTACCAGACTTCAAACTAAACTATAAAGCCATAGGCACCAAAACAGCATGGTACTGATATATAAATAGACATATAGACTGACTGAACAAAATAGAGATTCCCACAACAAAACCAAATACTTACAGTCAACTGATCTTCAACAAAGCAAACAAAAATTTAAAGTGGGTAAGAGACACTCTATTCAACAAATGATGCTGGGATGATTGGCAAGCCACATATAAAAGAATGAAACTGGATCCTCATCTCTCACACTACATAAAAATCAACTTAAGATGGATCAAAAACTTAAATCTCAGACTGGAAACTATAACAATTCTAGAAGATAACATTGGAAAAACCCTTCTAGTCACTGGCTTAGGCAAAGATTTCATGACCATGAACCCAAGCAAATGCAACAAAAGTATACATAGGTGGGACTTAATTAAACTGAAAAGCTTCTGCACAGCAAAAAAAATAATCAGCAGAGCAAACAGGCAACCCACAGAGTTAGAGAAAATCTTTGCAATTTGTACATCTGACAAAAGACTGATATCCAGAATCTACAAAAAACTCAAATAAATCAGCAATAAAAAAACAAGCAAAAAATTGACCAAGGATATGAATAGATGGATCGCAACAGAAGATATACAAATGGACAACAAACACATAAAAATGCTTAACATCACTAATGATCAGGGAAATGCAAATCAAAACCACAGTGTGTTACCACTTCACTCCTGCAAGAATTGCCATAAATCAAAAAATAAAAAAAAAATAGAAAATAGAAGCTGGTGTGGATATGGTGAAAAGGAACACTTTTACACTGTTGGTGGGAGTGTAAACTAGTACAACCACTATGGAAAACAGTTTGGAGATTCCTGATATAATTAAAAGTAGATATACCATTTGATCCAGCAATCCTACTCCTGGGTATCTACCCAAAAGGAAATAAGTTATTATATGAAAAGGATAACCACACATTCATGTTTATAGCAGCACAATTCACAATTGCAAAAATATGGTACCAGCCTAAATGTCCATCAATCAATGAGTGGATAAAGAAAATGTGATATATATATATACACATATATATATACACACATATATACACACACACATATATATAACATGTGATATATGTTATAAAACATAAAACATGATATATATTATATATCATGTGTATATATATTATATGTAATATATATACACACACACAAATATACACATACATACCATGGAATTCACAGCAACCTGGATGGAATTGGAGACCATTATTCTTAGTAAAATAACTCAGGAATGGAAAATCAAACATCACATATTCTCACTCATAAGTGGGAGCTAAGCTATGAGGACACAAAGACATGAGAATGATACAATGGACTTTGTGGACTCAAGGGAAAGGGTTGACTACACATTGAGTAGAGTGTACACTGCTCAGGTGATAGGTAAACCAGAATCTCAGAAATCACAGAAGAACTTATATATGTAAACAAACTACTTGTTCCCCCAAAAACTATTGAAATAAAAAATACTATGTTTTACGAATTTTATTTGTTAAACACATATCTCAAAGAAGAAATTAGTGTAAAAGGTCGTGGGCATAATATCTTCAGTTTCTTATTATAAGTCACCTCAATTTGAAGGAAGCCTAGAGAAATTGATTTTTGGAATACCATCATTTTGTCCACTAATTTGAACCTCCCCTGGCAGCCTTTTTGAGGTGTCCCACAGTTAATTTTTATATGCCACAATGTGTTTAGTTTACTTTCATGTGACTTGTGAAATGATACCAGCCAAAAGGCTTGTGTTAGTTCAGAAAACCTGAGAGTAAAGGTCTGTACAAAGCAACCATTAATATACAGCCTTAGTGTTCTTCATTTAGAAAGTGTGAAGAACAAATATTTCTTCTGGTATTCTTTCAAGGAATAGCACACTATTCATAGACGACTCATTAAGTCCTCACTATGTGCTAAATGCTTACATTTCCATATTATTGAATTGCTTTGCTTACTTAAAAGAATTATATAATGCATGTATTAAGAAAATAAATGAGATAATTTCCCTGTTACTATCTTCAACACATAGTCTCAAATCTGAGAGGGCACCATTATTTTATTTTTGTAGTTTTAAAATTTTATTTTCAAACTTACAAAGATTCAAAAATAGTACAAGGAAATTCCAGGTATCCTTCACTAAGATTTATCAATTCTAACTCTTCACAATGATATTTTGTTATTCTCTATGTATATATTTATACACAGATAATATTCTTTATATATATATATATATAATTGCACTTTAGGTTCTGAGGTACATGTGCAATACATGCAGGATTGTTGCATACATACATACATGGCAATGTGGTTTGCTGCCTCCATCTCCCTGTCACCTATATCTATTTTTCTTAACTGTTTGAGATTAATTTCAGGATATTGTATCCTTTTACTTATTAATATACTACTTTACATGTATTTCTTATCAACAACATATTCTTATATGTAGGTACAGTACATTATCAAAATCCAGAAATTTAACACCAATGCAGTATTCTCAAATCCACAGTGCACATTTTCAAAGTATCTACCCACAAGTTACTTATTACTTACAATGGGGAGTGACTTGACAGTTGAAAACCTTGATTTTTATCACCCTAAGTAAGTGATTAAAGTTAGCATCAATACTATTGCAAGAACTTGTGCACGAACTTGACAGTACATACTTCCTAAAATGATGACATAGTATTTCTGTGGCAATGCTGCTAAAAACGATACCTGAATCAAAATATGAGGAAACATCAAATAAACCAAAATTAGGAGTCATTTCGATTGATAGCTTGCTGTATTTCTCAGACATATAAAGGTGTTAAGAAGACAAAATATAGTGACAAATTATTCCACATAAAATACTTTAAGTGGTAATTCTTATAAGTACAAATATGATCCTCAGTTTTCTCTTCATTTATCAGTATATTATTGATGTCTTCATCCCTTATTTTGTTTTGACACACTCTGCTTCTCTTAATTACTATCTTTATTAGTGTATAAATAATACTTTACATCCTTATCTTGACTCATGTAAATGTTAAAGATTACATTGATTCCTAAATATCAAAAAACGGTGATATTTAAAATATTCCTTTTTTTTCTGTTTGTACTAAATACAAATTACAGATTCATATTTACATTTATATTCTGTGCTTTACCTATGATTAAGTTCAGGATTTTTCTTTATGTTACATTTGAAAATTAAACATTGATAAATAGCATTTGCATTATTAGAATTATTAAAATATTACTAATTGTAAAAGCTAATTAGATTAATTTCATAAACTACCATCTGCCTTTTTTCTGGGAATTTCTCCAAGCTTTTTGTATTTTTTATGTTTTTGTGCTTCATGAATTTTTACATTTATTTACTCAGTTCATTTTACGTGTTTTCTATGACTTCAATGTGACCTTTTATAAATGGAAGTTATTTATAATAAGTCTGCCAGTTTCAACCAGAATCTCTCAATATATATTGTTATTTAATTTTTAGGTTTTTATCAAAATCTCAGTAATTCATCTGCAAAGAAGCAAAAACTTAAGCTATGATATTATTTATAACATGGTTTCTGTTTTTCCTCTATAAGTCTAATACTTTTATTAAATGTACCCTGCCTGATAATGTAATACAAAAAGGAAAATGAGAATATAATTATACATTTATTCATTTAATATATTTTTTACAAAAAATAATCATTCAAGTAAAATCCCTATAACGTATCTAGAATGCTAAGGAGTATGTTGCTGACATTGGGTCTAATGTTCATAAAGTCTACAGATTTGGTCAACTTCTTAGTTTTCAGCTGTTGAGGACATGAACTATATCTCTGTTTCTCCCTCAACTTGTTTTCATCAATTCCTAAAGTATTTAATATTTTCTACTGGAAGGAGAATCATCAAGTGGAAAAGTTAAAAAAAAAAAATGAGAGAGCAATGTAGGGAGGGAGACAGTGAAGGCAGGGTAAAAAGATTGATATTTAGGTAAATAGTTAACAGGCACAGCTCTGTATGTTCAGTGGTTCAGCACTGCTCCATTAAGCTGTTAAGCTTCAATAGAGATTTAATGTGATGAATGATGGCATCCATCCAAAGGTCTAAAAGACTTAATAATGATTTTTAAAATTTCTTTGTATTATAGACATTCTTTAAAAAATTAATGATAGTACTTCCTTGGCAAGATTGTTCTAAATTTTTTGATTTCTAACAGAGATCCATTGGGATAATGATTAATCTAGAAGAAGAATTAACATCATGCAAAGATGAATATTTGTATACCTTTTGAGGGTAACAGTTCATTTGCCCAAGAATCATCACATCTTGTTAGATAGAAGCATGATATTGGATGGAGGTTTTGTTATGCTTGTAAGAATATCCATGGATACTGCATAACAGGGGGATGGCCTAGGCCAGTTATTTATCATTGCTGCCAACAATTGGACAGCATCCTGTCCTCAGAGGTCTGAGCCTCAACCCCATAGGGATTTTCCAAATAGTTGTTTCTTCATTTCTACAAGATTATTCAAAGGGCTATCATTATTTTTAATGTTTCATATTACATATATTTTTCAAACTAATAACTCAGCATGTACATTCCCTTAGCAATATTATGTCTATATTCTTTGAGTAATTTGACTCCAAAAATAGTTATTTAACCCAATATAAAGACTTAAAGACAGATCAGGAGTTCGAGACTAGTCTGCCCAATATGGTGAAACCCCATCTCTACTAAAAATACAAAAAAATTAGCCGGGCATAGTGGTTGGTGTCTGTAATCCCAGCTACTGGGGAAGCCGAGGCAGGAGAATCACTTGAACCCGGGAGGCGGAGGTTGCAGTGAGTTGAGATCGCATCATTGCACTCCAGCCTGGGCAACAAGAGTGAAACTCCATCTCAAAAAATGTATATATATATTTAAAGCCAGTTATTCAAAGGTAGAACATTGTATGGAGATAAACACTTCAGTTATGAAAACCAATGTCAAATCACCAAATTGAATTGCGTCTTAAATCTTTAGCTAGAATGGTTTGAACATTGATCTCTCCCATTCTGGGTCATCTTGAAAATTCACATATTATTCAAGTATTTCTATGGAAGATAAATGAACAAATAAGCTCAGAGAAATATGTTTCTGAAATTCTGATTTGGAAACTTTCTGGAACAAAGGAAAACTTATTATAAGACATTTCTGGCCTATTTTATCTAATATAATTCCTTATGAACTATACTACAACCAGAATATTTATTTATATATAATTTTGGGTAGATTGCTCTATAAGGTAGTCATTTTACACAGATGTAAGCATTGTTTGGTGATATTTAAGTTAATCTATTGGTGATATATTGTATGCTGTTTTTCTTTCTGTGAAGACATTGTTAAATAAAATCTTAAGTGAAAAAATCACTAGAACCACTTTAAAAATGAAAATATATACTATTAGTTGAATAATAAGCTGGCTCTATTTACATAATAAAATATTTTCTATGTCTCCTAAAAATTCCACTCATACTACTGAATAAATCATATATAGGGACCTATAACATAATCTATTCTAGAAAAAAATGTGTAAATGACAAGTACTAAAAGCAGTTTTAGTACTTGATTGATTGAATTTTGAAGCAGGAGTTTGGTTCTGTAAAGCATTGAAAGCTTCTCTAAAGGCAAGCTAAACTTCTTAAAATTGAAAACATATTTAATCGACTATACTTTTTACCATTCCACAAAAAATATGATGTGGTTTACAAAAATGTACACAATACAAAAAATACAAAGCTTCTGATAAAGAAAAATAAATAAATCCAGTAAACCAAGAGGTAAAGTTAGAGCCTAAGGATTCATGGCTTATGGACTTACATGGTTTTCTAGAGATAAGGCACTTATTTTATTGAATTTTCTAATTCTTGAACCTTGTTTTCTTTTTAGTGTTGTCTGAGTATATCACCTTCACATTCCAATTAATCTGAAAATTATGTTTTATGTTGTCTGAAACAGCTACCCCACTTTTACAAAAATTGCTTGCTAGTTGTAAAACACCTTTGGCTCCTATGTACTACACAGATATGTTAGAATATAAGAAACTAGACCAGTAATTGTTTGGTGTTTTATAAAAATTTCTACACTTTAAGCTAGCGTAGAGTGATGTTAGACTATGTAAATATTTGATATTAAAGTTATAAGGATATTCTATTTTCTGACTTGCCTTTTTTCTCTTTGGTCGCAAATCAACCTAAGAAAAATGGAGGTAAAATTTTGAAAATAAATATTAATATTTGAATATTATCCAAAATATATTGAATAGTACCTTCTTCCCATCCCCTCCCTCAGCCCAACAAGTCAAAATGTCAACTTCATAACACATTTTAAAGTTTTAAGAATAAATAATAAAAAAATCACTTTCCCAATGTTATATTGCTCCCTTACTTAATAAAATATGATGGAGGAAAAGAAAAGGAGGGTGAAGATTTAGATACATTACACAGAGGTGGAATTATGTGTGTATTCAAGAATCAATTCCTCTCTCCTTTAAAGTTTTTATAAACTAAAAAAGAATATTAGGGCAGAATATTGAATAATACACAGTGTTAATGACATTAATGCACAATGTAAGAGCTCAGTAACACTAAAAGTACAAGGACTTCCTGTTGTAACTAAAGTAGAGAATGCAGTTTGGATTCTACTCAAAAGAAGATCTTCCTTCAATGTCTATGTTCTACTGAATTATGAAACCCAAGTGAACGAAATTATGGGATTATCTTCTTGAAAAAGTTGGGCCTGAATAGCAGACACTTACCTAGACCACTATATGAAAGATTTCAGCTGCTAACAAAAGTAACACAGCAGAAAGTACAGAAAAGAAAGGAGAAGCCTGTTGGGGGCTTGTTGAATGTAGGCAACCAGCCCCACATCACACCTGTGGGTACCCCGACTTTGGTGGCGACAAAGGAATGAGAAAAAGATTAAGAGTGAAAGTGGGACCAGGGAGTCATCACTTATTACTGGAGGACACAGTGAAGGCCTGAAACTCTGATCAGCCACACTATTGGTTACGATCTCTTTGATCTATAGGGTAGAGGTGGAATGATGGTGGAGAGAGTGTGACTTGATGGTGGAGTGAATCAGTGAGCTGGAATTGAATCAGTGAGCTGGAATTTAATCAGTGAGCTGGAACTGGTGTGTCATTCTAAAAATTGGTAACAGTGGCGGTTTGGGAGTTTCACAAAACAGGAACATGGTTATCTTTAGCTTATCTATGTGCAGCTTGTGGAACGTGGGCCTTACAAGGAGCCTTCAAGTCTGGCTACATCATAGTGCTGCAAAGGGGTTTATGTCCTTGAGCACAATGTTTATGGTAACAGAGCCTAGGACACCCTGCACCAGAACATGAGGCATGGAGAAGTTTGCCTCCTCAGAGGCTTCCCACAGTTTGCTGCGGTTTGTTGTTCCCAGTTTATATGCTACTCATAACTAATTTACGTAGGCACTCTGTAAGTCCTTTCTTCTTTGCTGCTCCTCCCAACATCAGAATCCTAGCAGGCTTCACAGATTTGATGCATACTATTTCTGGTAGTACTAGAAACAGAGTCAGGGCTCTTTCTGCTCTTCAGACAAATTATAAATTAGTGTCCATAGGTATGCACACTACTCATGTAGTGATATGCACACTACATACCATAGATATGAGTCAGCGGATATCAGTGTCTTGAAAAGTCCACAATTAGATAAATAATTTCTCTTTTCATAAGAAATATGGGAGAGTGGGGAAAAGGAATAGAGAATACCAAGCCTGACATGACACCCTCCTGAAGGATGGTGTCTACTCCCTTACCCCAAATGATAAAGTTGATAAATGTTCCCCACACCTGCCCACAATTACAACAGCATAATGCTCTAATCAATTAGGTGTTGTTATGGAGAAAATGTTACTTTTAACTCTTTTCAATATTGATATGCTATCTTTTTCTTTTTTTTTTTTTTTTTGAGATGGAGTCTCGTTCTGTTGCCGGGCTAAAGTGCCATGGTGCAATCTCGGCTCACTGCAAACTCTGCCTCCCGAGTTCAAGTGATTCTCTTGCTTCAGCCTCCCAAGTAGCTGGGACTACAGGCACACACCACAACACCCAATTAATTTTTGTATTTTTAGTAGAGACGAGGTTTCACCATGTTGGCCAGGATGGTCTCTTTTTCTTGACCTTGTGATCCACCCGCCTCGGCTTCCCAAAGTGCTGGGATTACAGGTGTGAGCCACTGCGCCCAGCCTAATATTTTATCTTAACCAAAAAAAGAGAGAAAACCCAAATAAGCTGAACTAAAAATGAAACAGGCGACGTTACAGCTAGCACCACGGAAATGCAAAAGGTTATTCAAGGCTACTATGAAAACCTTTGTACACATAAACTAGAAAACCTAAAGGAAATGGATAAATTTCTGGAAAGAAGCCACCCTCTTAGCTTAAATCAGGAGGAATTAGATATGCTGAACAGACCAATAACAAGCCGCAAGATTGAAATGGTAATTTTAAAAATTACCAACAACAAGAAAGTCCAGGATCATATTAATTCATGGCTGAATTCTGCCAGACATTCAAAGAAGAACTGGTACCAATCCAATGGACACTATTCCACAAGATAGGAAAACAAAAAATCCTCCCTTAATCATTCTATGAAGCCAGTATCACCCTAATACCAAAACCAGGAAAGGACATAACCAAAATAGAAAACTACAGACCAATATTCTAATGAACATAGATGCAAAAATCCTCAGCAAATACTAGCTAACCAAATCCAACAACATATCAAGAAGATAATCTACCATTATCAACTTGGTTTCAGACCATGGATGCAGGGATGGTTAAACATACACAAGTCAGTAAATGTGATATACCACATAAACAGAATTAAAAACAAAAATCACATGATGATCTCAATAGATGCAAAAAATGATTTGACAAAATCCAGGATCCTTTTGTGATTAAAACTCTCAGCAAAGTTGCTATACGAGGGATGTACCTCAATGTAACAAAAGCCATCTATAACAAACCCTCAGCCAACATTATACTGGACAAGGAAAAGTTGAAAGCATTACCTCTGAGAACTGGAACAAGACAAGGATGCCCACTTGCACCACTTCTATTCAACATAGTACCAGAAGTCCTAGCCAGAGCTATCAGACAAGAGAAAGAAACAAGGGTCATTAAATTGGTAAAAAGTAAGTCCAACTGTCACTCTTTGCAGATAATGTGATTGTATACCTAGAAAACCTAAAGACTCCTCCAAAAAGCTCTTAGAACTGATAAAAGAATTCAGTAAAGTTTCTGGATACAAAATTAATGTACACAAATCAGTAGCTTTTCTATACTCCAACAGCAACCAAACTGAGAATCAAATCAAGAACTCAACTCTTTTTACAATAGCTGGGAAAAAAAAAAAAAAAAAAAAAAAACAGGAATATACCTAACCAAAAAGGTGAAAGACCTCTACAAGAAAAACTACAAAACACTGCTGAAAGAAACCATAGATGACACAAACAAATGGAAACATGTCCCATTCTCATGGATGGGTAGAATCAATGTTGTGAAAATGAACATACTGCCAAAAGCAAACTACAAATTTAATGCAATTCCCATTAAAATGCCACCATCATTCTTCACAGAACTGGTAAAAACAATTCTAAAATTTACATGGAACCAAACAATAACCCACATAGCCAAAGCAAAACTAAGCAGAAAAAAAAAAAAAAAAAAAAAAAACAGGAGACATCACATTACCTGATTTCAAACTATATTATAAGGCCACAGTCACCAAAACAGCATGGTCCTCATATACAACAGGCATACAGATAAATGGAACAGAATGGAGAACCCAGAAATAAACCCAAATTCTTACAGCTAACTGATCTTCAACAAAGCAAACAAAAACAAAGTGGAGAAAGGACACCCTATTCAACAAATGGTGCTGGGATAATTGGCAAGCCACATGTAGAAAGAATGAAACTGGATCCTCATCTCTCACCTTATACAAAAATCAACTCAAGATGGATCAAGGCCTTAAATCTAAGACATGAAACTATAAAAATTCTAGAAGATAACATTGGAAAAGCCTTCTAGACACTGACTTAGGCATGGGTTTCATGACCAAGAAACCAAACAGAAATGCAATAGAAACGAAGATAAATAGCTAGGCAATTTGAAAGAAAGCACTTTAAAAAAAAAATCTTATTTAAAATAAAACCTAGATTTTAAAAAAAGTCATTCAATTTTAAAAGTGTATTCAAATACTAAATACAAACTCTAAAGTATTATATTTTAATAAGCATACTTATTTTAGCAAGCATATTCCAAATCAGAACATTAACTTTTTACACTGATATTGACAAAAGTATTCTATCTTGAACTTCATTTTGTAATTAGCTGTGCATAGTAATCCATGGTGTATATGTACCACATTTTCTTCATCCAATCCACTGTTGACGGGCACCTAGGTTGATTCCATGTCTTTGCTATTGTAAATAGTGCGGCATTGAACATATGCATGCATGTGTCTTTGCGGTAGAATGATTTATATTCTTCTGGGCGTATACCCAGTAATAGGATTGCTGGGTCAAGTGAGAGTTATGCTTTTAGCTCTTTGAGGAATCACACTACTGCTTTCCATAGTGGCTGAACTAATTTACATTTCCATAGACAGTGTATTAGTGTTCCCCTTTCTCTGCAGCCTCACCAGCATCTGTTGTTTTTTGACTTTTTAATAGTGGCTTTTCTAACTGGCATAAGATAGTATCTCATTGTAGTATCGATTTGCATTTCTCTGATGATTAGTGATGTGAAACATTTTTTCTATGTTTGTTGACCACTTTTATGTCTCTTTTTGAGAAGTGTTTGTTCATGTCTTTTGCCTACTTTTTAATGGGGTTACTTGCTTTTTGCTTGTTGAATTGTTTAAGTTACTTATACATTCTGGATATTAGACCTTTATTGTATACTTCATTTGTGAATATTTCATCCTATTTTGTAGGTTGTCTGTTTATTCTGTTGATAATTTCTTTTGCTATGCAGAAGTTCTAATTTGAATTAGGTCCCACTTGTCAATTTTGGTTTTGTTGTAATTGCTTTTGAGGATTTGGTCATAAATTCTTTTCCAAGGTTGATGTCCTGAAAGGTATTTCCTAGGTTTTCTTCTAGGATTCTTGTAGTTTGTGGTCTTACATTTAAGTTTTTAGTTCATCTTAAGTTAATTTTTGTATACGGTAAAGAGGGGTTCAGTTTCATTCTTCTGTGTATGGCTAGCCAGCTATCCCAGCTCCATTTAATGAATATGGAGTCTTTCCCCATTGCTTATTTTTGTAGACTTTGTCAAAGGTCAGACATCTGTAAGTGTGTGGTTTTATTTTGGGGTCCTTGTTCTAGTCCATTGGTCTATGCGTTTATTTTGTACTGGTATCATGCTGTTTTGGTTACCGTAACCTTATAGAATAGTTTGAAGTCAAACTATTGCTTCGGTTTTGCTCTTATTGCTTAGGATTGCTTTGGCTGTTTTGGCTCTTTTTTGATTCCATATGAATTTTAGAATAGTTTTTTTTTAATTCTGTGAGAAATGACAGTAGTTGGGTAGGAATATTGTTGACTTTGTAGATTGCTTTGGGCAGTATGGCAATTTTAATGATACTGATTTTTCCAACTCATGAGCATGAAATATTTTTCTATTTGTTTGTGTCAACTCTGATTTCTTTCAGCAGTGATTGTATTTCTTCTTGTAGCAATTATTACCTTTTTTGTTATATGTATTCCTAGTTTATTTATTTATTTTTAATGGCTGTTGTAAATGGCATTGTGTTCTTGAGTCGGTGCTCAGTTTGAACATTACTGGTGTATAGAAATGCTGCTGATTTTTATATATTGATTCTTATATCCTTAAACTTTACTGAAGTCATTTTTAATATCAAATTTATATTGAAAATATCTGTTTTTTCCAAAATAATATTTTATGGCTATATAATTCTGAGGGTCCAATAAAAGTTCACGTAACATATTCACCTAAGTGTCTTCTTTGTCATTTTTGATGCAGAAAAATCCTCTTAACTTTTACATTTTAAAAATAATATTAACTCTGTAAAGTCCTAGCAAGTTTTTCTTTAAAATGCCTCACACAGTGAATTTATCTAAGGGTTCCCTGTGGTGTCATTCCATGTTCCTTTAAAACTTTATTCTTGTAAACTAAAAGTTAAGTCATAAGGCTTTATTGCATTCAAGTTAAACTTTTTTTTCATGAATATTTCATGTGCAATGATGTCTCTTCATTTTGCAACACAACAGGAGAGAAAGGTAATATTGAGTGTCCTTTTATTAGTTATGATTATTCATACTAGCCTCCAAGCTTCTCTAATTTACAGGTACAGTGCTTCACTTTGAATTTATTAAATGTGTGAGGTCTTACTTTGGAACTGAACATCTATTGTTTCCCAACAACATAATCTACTCATTTTAGTATTTATTTGTAATCCTTGCCTGAATCCGTCATTGAAATGCAAATATTCCTTCTGCATTTATTAGCAGACATTTTTCTGTGGTGGGGTTTTTCTCCAACAATGAAGATAATTTACAGTTGGTCCTAACAGGCAGATAAATTCTTGATTTTTTTTTAATTGCCAAGTTTCAGGGGAAAAATGTTGTAATAATTTGACATTTGGTTTCTTTATTTGTTCATATATGTTAGTTGATTGTATTACTGCTCACCAAAATTGATACCTCTCCTTGCTGGAGGATTATATATGTTCTCCCTGAGGAACTCATACAGAGCTATATTATTAGTTTTGTTCAATGAAATATGAGCAAGTGCCATATTTTTTCTTAGCTGAAGGAATTATTATAGAATGCTATAGATCAAGGCCAGTCTGTCAGCTTCACTCAAGAATGAAGACAATGTAAGACAACTGATTTACAGTGGATATTTTGGGTAATCTGGCCTATTGTGTGAGTGACATAATGTGGACTCATAGATTTTAATTATTTTACCTTCATTTTTAATTTCATTCAGTATGTATTTATTGATCATATTTAATAAATTATGAATAAATATGTTTAAAAATACATTTTACTAGAGGTAGGACAAAGGAAAAGAACCCAGAAACAGAAACCTAGGTAGGAGAAATGGAAAATAGTGTATGAAATGCTATTGAGAGACTGAGGGAAAGTAAAATTGAAAACTGACTATAGAATTTGTGTGATAGAAGTATGAAAGCCTTTAAAAGGCCAACTATTACTAACTACTACTTTGTTGCAGTGAAGTATTCTGTGCGTAGATTTAGGAGACTGAAAGTGAGACAGTTTTTACACACTATCCTGGTTTGAGCATTTTCTTTCTGTGAAGTTGAGAATATATACATTGGCTAGAGTAAGCCCTGTGAAAAGGGGAGTTGTATTTGTCGTGTTGTTTAATTTGGAAACTTAGACAATGTTGTTGGCAGTATTAGTGAGTACATTTGCCAGATATATACAATTTTCTTCAAGTTTTGATTTGATTTTCTTACACCGATAGATGAAAAAAGAGCATGTTTCAGGTTTATTTATAAATTACAATTACTGTGACAGAAAAGCAAAAACAAAAACTCTCTAAATGGTAAAAAGAATGAACTGTAAGATGTCAGAAATTTAAATTAATTTTGCAGAAGGAAGAACCTTCTGCAAAGAGTTCTTCCATCCCCTTGGTCTCCTGACTATGTCCCAATGTTGTACAGCTTCAATGAAATACCCATAAATCATCTGGTCCATCAAGGTCATTTCCACTTTGCTCTATCATTGTTTTTCTCACTTCTCCTCCTCTTCTTTCTTTTCAAATTTACTTTCTTACAACTTCTCTACCTCATAAAGACAGATATCTATCTTTCATTTTATGTTATTTTTTCTATCAGAAAAGAAAAATGGTAGAATTCTGAATAGATTCTTACTCTCTTTGTTAGGAAAATCCAAGTCCTAACTCACTAGTTTGAAGTGTAGCCAGATAATTAGGCTGACATTGATAAAACAGCTTCACTGTTTGCTTTCAGTGAAGACTCCTAGTTCCTCCACCCTACATACCAACATGTTCTTAGCCATTGTACTTAACTGTTGTGTGGCTAGATTTGCAATGAGAGCATGGAGTTCGAGGCACATTTCAAGTAAAAAAGATTAAATGTAATATACTGATGTGTGTATGTGCTTGTGTAATGCTATATATATATGTGCGTGTGTATATATATGTGCGTGTGTGTGTGTGTGCACACGTGCTTCCATATATATATGCCAAACATAGTGCATGAGATAGGAAGGGCTGACCCTAACCTAATTTTACAAATTAGTAATGTGGGGCTGACAAAAGTAAAGTGACATACCAATGGTTACATAGCTCACAGGTGTTGCTGGGTTTCAGACTGAGACCTTTTAAGAATTTTAGAGTTTCAAGACCTTTATCTTCTGCAATGAACCCCCAAAACACCATGTCTCCTTTTCTTTTCTCCTGCCATCACAATCTACTTATTAGCAGCAAAGCATATTCAAAATCTTTAATAGACTTACTTGTTTTTAATAAGAGCTGAAGAGTTAAATTAGATAATGCATGAGAGTCAGTAATTGAGAAAAATTAAGTTAATATACTAATCCCTGGTATCTTGTGGACATTTTGAAGCCTGCTTTTTTGATCTAACACTCTATCATTCAGGGAAAACAAAACACATTTTTAATTAAATTGCTTGGGAAGTCACAGATTTTTGTTGCCACAATTTCATCACCTCTCATATAAATAATTTTTAACTTTTTATGTTTCTGTCAGTCTTCGGAATCTTAAATCTTTATAAAATAAATATCAGGGTTATGAAGAGACAATTTCAACAGAGTGTATTGGGGAAAGGTACTGAAGGATAATAGATCTCCATGGCAATAGAAATAATAATATTTGGAATTTGTTGTTTGTTTCTCAGCCAGGGTTGACTACTGTAAGTTAAATGCATTCATGTTTCATTGCTACAGATAAGGAGCTTTCATTTTCTTATTCTGTGTTAAATAAACTGCTCACAATTCTTTTCAACTAATACTATACTACATTGTAGCTTATGGGATTAATTTAGTATTTCGGAACAAAAATTTTTACATGGGAAATCTAAGTGTCATCCTTCAGAAACCTGTTTTTACCAATAATTTGCAACACATTTCAAAATATACTTTTTATTTATTTGTATTCACTAATACTCTATCAGCTTTGCTGAATATAAAAAAAGGTACTGTTTGAGTAATGTAGCTGTTCATTTAATCAATAATTTTACTTAGACATTTACTTTGCCAAGATTACTCAATTAACCACTGATGATTACAATAAAATACAAATAGAAGCATATTAAACCATTAGTGAATGGATAAGTACTACTAATTAAGAAATATTCATTGATATTTTATTATAACTTACTTATTTAGATATTTATGTCTGTTTCCCTCCTTCCACTAGGCTACATGTACCTGTGGGTAAGAACTGTGTCTAGCATCATTATCTTCCAGTATTTAATACAGTGCTTGACAAGTACCAAACACTGTTAGAAGCATGTCTGAGTTGATTAAAACTACTTTACATATGTATTAAAAATCACTTTAAATAGCATATCCTCAAATAACAGGGGATTTAACATTCAGATACACTTTTACATGTCCTACTTTTTACCCTGTTCAATGTGAAAATATACATACAAACATATAGCTGTTTATAACACATAAATATCCATGAATAAAAAAATGTGCATATAGATTTTTGAAGACTTTTGCTCCTCTAAACCCAAATCTATACTTGAGAGAAGAGTTATACTAATTGTTCTTGCAAAAATCAAGAATATTTACTCAAGTAATCTGAAGATATTTAAATGTAGGTTCCAAGAATTATACATGTTGATGATATTCCTTTCTGGTATATCTGAAAATGAAGATAAGGTACAAATAAAATTTTGCTACCATATTTTAATTTTAATGATAGTTATTAATACAATTGTTTTTATAGATATTTTAAGAAAAATTTTGATTATGCACCTATAGCTCATATTTACTAAAAAGACCATAAACGTATAAAAAGGTGTAATTAACAACAAAAAACAATATGTACTGATTACATACCGAACATTCTTAAAAATATATTTCTACTGTAACTATTCAGAACATCACATAGAAATGAAACATCCCTGTACACAGTTTAAACTTCCACAGATTTTGGTCAATTCTAATTATTTCATATCATGCCTCCATAACATTGTAAAATATGTTATGAATAATAAAGTAGGAATCAATCTCAAAGATTATTTAGTCTCCCCCAAAGGAATTTTAAATTCTTCTATTTTTAGTTGTTTCTCAAATTATGTTATAATGTTCCTCATATAATAGTTACTAGTTCTGTCCTTTAACACAAAGATATTAAGTTGAAACTTATTTCCCAAGACAATTGTAAGATTCCCTATGAATCTCCTGTTTTTCAAGCCAAAATCTCTTGTTTCTCCAAATAGGTTTCTTATGATAAGCCCTATTTTTATCTTGTTCTACTCTTATTCATAAATAAGTCATAACAATTAATTAAGATTTCTAAGAAGAAAAAAAAAATCTAATCACCATCTAATGCTAAAAAGGGGCAAATATCAACTATAATAATCTTAGACTATGATTTTCAAAATGTGCTTTTTTGCAGTATTTTTGAGCTTCATAATAGCTAAATAAATTGTTATTGCAAAAAGCACTTAGATAAGACAAACAGAGAAAGGAGAGGTAATTTTGTAATTGTTAGCAAAGTAAAAATGTGATAGGAACACTAAAGAATTTCTCTTTGGGAGCTGAGTTACTAGAAGGGTTTTACCTCTTGACAGATGAGACTATGGCATACAGGATGAGGTAAGTCAATGATCAGGTAATGCATACTTTGTTTAAGTGAGTATAAATAAAGAATAATTTAAAATAAATACTCTTAATGGCCATAAAAAGATTAAAATATCAGTAAAACAAAAAGTACCTACTAATAATCGATAAAGGAAGAGAAAATAAAGTACAATTTACATGTGGAAAAGTAAGAGGTTGAAATGCTTTTAAAGACAAAATATGTCAGTGAAAGATGAGACGGAGGGTTGTTGATGACATTTTAAAATACACACGACATAAAAAAATCAATAAATACTCTCATTTAATTAAAAACAGTTGTCACTGCTTAGAATATCTGCCAACTGAAATTGTGTCTCTAAATGTAAATACCCATTTCGCCTGTGCTGTAAGAGGAGCTGAATGTCTGGCCTGGCCTACTTTACATTGTTTACTGAGGTAGGCAAGGGGGATGAGGACAATGCAGATAAAATTGAAACTCAGGAAGTAGAGAGCAATGACTGTTGAGCTGAAGAGAGTTAGATGGGCAAAGAGCAGAGAGGATGGCCCTTGGAGAAGGAAAACTGATGTCCTTAAGACCAGGACAAAAATCCAGTAGATTGCTAGTGTAAGAAAGAAGACCCCAGTCAAATAATGGGTGTCAGAATATTAAAGAGGATTTAAAAACCAGAGAGAAGGTATGAGGCAAATAGGCAAATTAAGTAGGTAGGTTCCGTGTGAAAGCCTGTTAACTAATACTGGCTAAGTGTAAAAAAACCAGGGGCACAGTGGACATTATCACCACCCTACCTCTCTAGAAATAGCCATCAGGAATGGTCAATCAGGTCAGGTGCAGTGGTTTATACCTTCAATCCCAACACTTTGGGAGGCCAAGATGGGAGTGTCAGTTAAAGCCAAGAATTCCAGACCAACCTACACAACATAGAGACCCCATCTCTACAAAAATAAAGGGACACAAATAGCCAGATATGGTGACATGTGCTTATAATCCTAACTACTCAGAAGGCTGATGTGGGAGAATCATTTGAACCTAGGTGAGGCTGCAGTGAGCTATGATTGTGCCACTGTGCTGGCTCTAGCCTGGGTGATAGAGTAGGATCCTGGATGGAGAAAAAATAAAATAAATATAAACAAATAGCTGATAAGCAGTGTCTGAAGTGAAAGGTTAACTGCTAACATTTCTCACCAGTGATGCTGAGAAGAGAACTGACCATGGAGTGAGACTGTTGAGGTTATCCATATAACCTAAGGCGAGTTATTCAAATGCTCTGAACCTCACTACCTGTATCTGTAAATGGAGCTGATAATAGTATTTACCATATACTGTCTCATAAAAATTAAATGAGATAATTTATGTAATGTGCTTTTAAGACAGTATGGCTTATAGTAGGTATTCAGTAATTGTTGACTTTTATAATTATATCAGATAATTTTGCATTACTCTATGTGTCATAATTGCCTTTTCACAAATGCAAAAAGAATCCCTGAAAAGTTCATAAACGTGATTACCCTTACATCACTAGAGAAACAACCTTGTTCTTCAAGTCCTTCTAAAATATTTCATATCCATTTATTATATTTCTGAAACATGTTTATTGTAAATTGTTCTTTTCTCATACTCTTTCTCCTTCTAGATCATCTCCTCTGAAATTTTCCTGAGTAGAGGGCTTTTAATGGGTCATCTAAAGTTAACCCATATCTCTTCTGGGAGCAGAACAGCTGGAGAGGATTTCAGCTGTATCCATATGTGCATTCCAAAGGGTCAGGGAGATCTCTAAGGACTTTATTAGCTCAAAATGCCTGTCTATCAAAGTGGCAGATGTTTCCAGCATTTCCCTACACTTCATCCATGGCCTCCAATGTCTCCTTGACACACTGTCTATTGGGAACTCATATTATATAGTCTTGCAAATTTTTAATTAGCTATCTGAGAGGAGGGAGAGATGGGTCGTCAAGATATAAGAGGAAGATAAATTAGAGAAATACTGAGAATAAAGGTATAAAGAATAAATACAGGACATTGTAAATGACAACTGGATTGAGTCAACAAGTGGGAATATGAATCAGAATGATAGCAGAAACTATGAAAATTACTTGAAACTTTGTTTATATTGGCTTTGTTGTGAAAATGTCTGCTTAGGCAGTTTAGATATTGTTAAAAAATAGAAAGACATGTTCACTGAGACATCAAAGTTATTCTTAAAGTGACTCCAGTATAAACAAAAGCATGAGTAAAAAAGCATGACTTTGAAAATTAGAGAGATATAGACTAAAATACTCACCATTTTTTTAAATATTCTCATTACTTGGACAAGTTAATGTTTCTGAGTCTGATATCCAAATCAAAAACAATTAGACTAAAATATCCACTTTAAGATTGTTGCCAGAAATGAGTAGGCATCACTATGTAAAGCTGATATAACAGTATAATACTGTTTTAATAGTTGGTGTTGTATGATTACTTGCTCTGTGTTTAATACTTTATATTATAGTGTTTGGGACATAGATAATGGTCATTAGGTAGTTGCTCTTATTAGTTAAATACTACAACTTTAGCAGGGTAGTTTTAGGAAACAAGTTATAACTTCAGGTTACATACCAGTTTGAACTCTTGCATATACAATTCAGTTATTTTAATTCCCATTGTTACTGCCTTAATTCAGGCCCTCATCAATCATTATCCAAATGACTGTGTGGTTGGCCCAGGTTCTATATCACTTTAGGATTTTGTTCTTCCCATCCTCACCCCTGGTAGGGTGGAGTCTTTAACAATGAAGAAACATTGTGTTGGTCTAAAAAATATTATAATATTAAGAGTAAATCAACATTAGCATGAAAAAAAATTGTTTTTTTTACATGTGTTCCTCCTGGAGGACTATCAGGATCCAGGCACTACAGGTTTTTCTGGCCCTGAAAATAAACAGTTGTACAGGATAAACCAGGGATTCTAAAGAAATAAAGATAGGTATGGAATAAGAGAGAGAGATAAGTGAGAAAGAACTTCTAGCTTTCCATCCGAGACTGACTCCATGTGTCTTGAAAGGTACTATGATTGGTTATAGACAAGACTGCATTTTTTTCTGGTAACGTACTAGATTTGCACATGGTTGCAGAACTTTGTATCACGTAAAGGCAGGCTGGTATTTTCAGGTCTCTCCTTTGGGATTGTTTAACTCTGATGCAGTAAGTGATTGCCCTGAATCTACTTACTATTGTTAGAAACTATTACAATAATAGCCTTAGAATCATACATTCTAAGGCTGGGGTATACATTCAGCCTTAGAATATATGATCCCTGACTCTTTAGGAAAGAAGAATCTAAAAAAGCAGATATCTTAGCACTAGGACAGCTGTAGTTATGTGTATTTTAAAAAGGGATTTTCTAACTAGAAAGCCAGCCAAGACTGTGCCTTTTAGTTTAAGTTTATTAGGATGAGCCATACAGCCATTTCTACATGACATATTAGGAGAGGGAGCCCATGATGAGTAATGCTAAGACTACAGACATTAAAGACATTCCAATGTCTCATTCCTGGGAAAAGAGACAAGTGACATGTAGGCAATGCTAGAGTTAATGGAAGGATTCCAGTCAACCCTGTATTGTACCCCATTCACCAAGGGATCATTTGCTATCAGTGTCAAGACGGCAATAGGATAAGCTAGTCAGACATTCTTTTATATCATCAGATTGCAAATGTCCAGAATTTTTATAGGGCATATTAGCAGATACTTGGGTTTACCGACTGAAGTGAAGTGTTCCAGATACTGCAAAACCAGAATGTTATGGAGACTTTCAAGGCTTCCTTTTAGGTTGTTGTGGACAGGCTAAACATCATATTTGACCGCTCAAATATAAGTTTTTGAAGAAGTAGAAAACCCCAGGAATGTTCTCTAAATCAAATTTGTTTTTAATTTCACTGTCAAACTAAAGATAATTTTACTAAGAGTAATAGCAACCAAGGAAGCTAAAGAAACCTAGTGAAACTTGTGACATGGGGAACTTACAAAAGAAAGAGGGATCAAAGAAAGGTGGCACATCCTGTGTTACTGATAAAGTCTTAAATCCATTACTACTTCCATAACTGGGGATATAGGAGTACTGCTTAGTATAAGGATGTGCAGATAAAAGAGAAAATAATACCAGTAAAATAAATGTAGTCTTCTTTCAAAGTCATGAGAATTCTGCTGTAAGCATGAGAGATTATTCTTAATTCATTTATTTGTTCAATGTCAAGAACTGTGAAGACTTTGATATTTTTACCCTACTTACAAACTACCAAGTTAGCATGCCACTTTCATGGATGCTGCCAGGAGACATGAGACTTTTGAGACAGAGACAAAGAACTTCATCACTCATAACAACAATGGGAGCCAGAACATAAGCATTTTCTTGTGCCAGTTCCTCAAGCACAATGCCATATGAAGAAAGCCAGATGACACTTATATATTTGGTAGGTTGCATTAAAGGAGGGAAATCTAAGTTTGGGGATCACAGATCTTTTTTAAGGACTAGGATGAATGCTTGCTCTTTCTTTAGCTGGAGACACTGTCAATTTTCCCTGGTTGTTTACCATGAAAACATCTTAGAAAAGACAGTCTGAAAAAATGACTCTGCTCACTGAAAAAAATGAGTCAGTGATTCTGCTCCTAAATCATACAGAAACACAAAAGAATCATGGAGAATTTTTCCCTATTAATATCCACCTCTTATTTACGTTATCTTTTATTTTGGCAAATTTTCCCAGGAACACACCACTCTGTTGGCCATTTTAAGCAACAGAGGCAGGGAGGAAATTGAGGCTGCTTGATTTGTCCCATATTTATTGTTGATAGGCTACTATCAACAGGACCTCAAGTAACAGGATAAGGTAAACCAGTGGTATCACCATAAACCTTGTATATTAGGGTTCTAGACCCAACCAACTCAACAACTCCAAGACACCAATCCAAGTGCAGTAGGATATATGTGAGATTGCATAGAAACTGTCTTGATTTGCAAACACAAAGTCTAGGGTAATTCTTTCTTCCATAACAACTTTGGACAGTGAAGTGAGGCCTGAATATCTTCCAGGGCCAAAATAGTGTTACTACTGATCACTTCAGACAAAATCAGGAGCGAATTTCATATTACCATTTCAAATTGTATGACTCCCATTATAGGGATAATTGTATACAGGTTTCACATAAATAAGTCACTTACCGCTGGAAAAATCACCAAAGGGTTGCCTCACTTCAGGGAACTCTCCATAGATATTTGAAAGCTACATGATATACTAATGTAATTTTGTTAAATACTTGAAAATATTTTATGGTCATTCATAAAGGGCAAGTTACCGTGCTTTCAGAGGGTAATCTAATGCCTGGATTGTAAGCAGAAGTACAATCTCACAGATCTACTTAGTATCCATAGAGAAAAGTATAATTACAAATTTTGTGCTCCACATGGGACCTATATCATGAGGGTCACAGGTTGATAGTGGCTACAATTCCTCCCAGCTAGCTGGCACATTTTAGAATTCTCAATTAAGTTCAAATAGAATGTTTCTTGAGGGATTGCTTGACATGTCACTACAACTTATAGTCTTTTTTCTGTGCCAACAGCAAGGTGGCATTCATCTACTATATGGAATAACTGAATAGTATCTGTGGAAAGTGGAGTGCAAGAAATATCCCAAGATGTGGACAGTTATTTTGCATGGGAAATGCAGGAGCTGAGGACATCCTCTGCTGTTTTCCCATTTACTTCACAGTGAATTTTAGGAAAGCAGTATTCAACTCATGGTCATATTTTCATGTGGTAGAGGATGAAAAGGCTCTGCAGTCACTTAAATTGAAAGTATTTTACACAGTTTGGGAGAGGCACACAAAGAAGTTTTTTTTGATCATGAGCAACTCTCCAAGGCGATTCTGAAAGATGGTTATCATTGATCTTCATTTCTTCCACATAATTTCTGAACTCTGAGATATTTCCTGGGTACTTAGTTTGTTCTTTTTCATTTGCCACAGAATTGCTCTGTATCAATTCAGGAGCTAAAAATTCACCTTTGCTGAATCATACTCTACTTGCACCTATAACTTTTATCCATAAGGGCCAACTTCATAAGAGACAAGGACTACATCCATATGTCTGCTATTTTGGTCACCTTGGACAACAATACAGGGATTAGTGCATAATATATTGAACAAATGGTCATTATTGTTATGATATAGGAATATGCCAATCTAAGAAGAGTATCCAGGTGACTGAATTACGATAGAATTTAAATCCTTTGAGTCTGTATTGTCCAGTTTATTCCTTGGAGAGCACATGAGCCAGTCTGCCATGGTGATGACATTAGGGGAAAGAAAAGGCATCATGATCAGAAATGAACAGGCTGGAATGTCAACTATTCATTATAGGTCTATGTAACCCACTCTTTTTGTCCTGATCATTACCCAGGAAGTAGACAAATGAGATAGACACTTTCTGAGGATAACCACTGAACTCTCTTGCTGAAAGTTGGGGACTGAGAGGTTTTGAGGGAAATAGACTCAGAATCCTTTTGAATTGATTTTTTTAGAAGGACGTTCCAATTCTCAGCCAAAACCTGATTTCTACAGATAGTATGGCATAAGGAAAGTCTATTGAATGTCTTGATTATCAAGGTGTTATAGAGTGGGTTTTGTGATAGAAGATGTTCCAATGTCAGACTGTAAATATTTCTGGTTCAAAAAACTAAAAATGTAAGACTTCAGTTCCAAAGACCACAATAGTGTAATCACAGTGGGCTGACTGAATTTAAACCATAACACTGCAACCTAAAAATGGATCAGTGGTGGTGGGACAGCACTGATAACCTCAAGAAATGTTATCTCACTAAAGCTTTCCAGGAGATGGGAGAAGTCAATGCAATGTAGCCTTCGTTGCCTCAAAAGCAATCAGAAAATGTACCTACCATATATTGATGGACCCAGTTAACAATGGTGGCTATCTGAGTGGTGCAAGGTCAATCTCCAGCTTGATTACTATCTATCTTATGAGTGAAAGACCCTTAACATGGGCATCTACATGAAGGACTAAGATGTTTCTATAAGGGACAGCAATTTATTTCCACAGTTCAGTGCCCTAGAATCTGCCAATTTGTAGGAATGTATAAGCATCTAACATATAAATTCCTAATATACACTTTGTTGTAAAATTGGTTATAAGCTCAGTTGTAAAATAAGTAAAAATGGTACATTAAATTGGTCCAATGGACCAGCCCACAAGGTCCATTCAGCTTCTTTCCCTACTGTGAACAATGTCTATACCCCACCAGTTGTATTTGGGCACTTTCACCTACCAGGGAAGTAGGCAGTAAAATGATGTGGGCATCAGTATCCAACAAAACTATTAAAATTTGACTCTATTTCCTGAAATATAGTACCTGAGTATGATTAAATCTGTCTGGATGATGTTATTTCTCCTTCTCTTAAATAGGTCGTCACAATGTTATTTCTCTTAGGAGCCTTGGCCCTATCTCTAATTATCTTTCTCATTGAAATGACTGAGGTTGTGGTGGGACACAGAGGAGTATCAGAGGATGTACATAAACAAAGCAGCCTTTTATCATAAAGTAAGACATCACATCAGTTTCTACTGGTGTAATGGCTGCTTGGGATTCAAGTAAATGAATTTCCAATGTTTTCATTCTGCTCAAAGCTGTATATCAGGTAACATGTGATGATTGACACCATCTATTTCAGCCTTGGGAGACATTTACCTTTCATCAAGATTTACTAGCAATCAAGCATTACTTATTGAGAATTTTCCATATGTGCCATATACAGAAAGGTAACTCTGAAACATAAATCATATACCTCATTCTAAAGAAATTGATACTATATTTGGGTAAGAAAAACAAAACAAAAAACACAACAACAACAACAAAACAACTAGAAAGAGATAATTGTTGTCAAACAAAATTGAACCAAATAATCTAAAAGATATAATATTATACTTTGTAGTAAATTGAATATAGTAGTTTCATAATACAACAAAAGCAAGTTTCCTTTATTTAATCACTATGTATTAAGACAGTAAAGACCATTTTGAACAAAAATAAGAAAAATTTTATTAATAGTTGACTACATCAAAACAATGATTCATGACTTCAGAAACTAATTTTAACTAATTAGTATAACAGCTTTTTATTTTAAAATTCATTTCCATACTCAAAATAGCTACTTATTAATTCTTCACATTAAATACCAAAGTAAGCAATGACCTCCATTGCTATCAATATCAGTGAATAGAAATACCGACAGTTTTCCTGCCATTTAAGCAAAACAGCAATCTCATCCTCTCCTAATTCTGTGAGTGACCCGCATAACAAACTTGTACATTGGAGAGCAAGTGAACTAAAAGACATAAGGTATGCAGAATTACAAATTTTTTTCAAAATTAGGTGAAACACTGGCACTTAATGGAAATAATTTCAGAATATTTGAAGAATTTAGAAGACATACAAGTCAGCAATACACAGAACTACAACTGGCTAAGGAAGGTATAAGACAGCTAACATCATAAGGTACAATTTTAAGTCAAGTTCCATCAAAGCCAATGAACTAATGACAAAATTAGGTACATGTGTGTAATAAATATATTAAATAAATTACTTCAGAAAAACAAAAGTAATCAGTATTAGCTAGACTATTAAGAGAATAAAATTATTGGAGAAAACATGGCTTAAGAATGGTAGAATGTAGATAAAATCAAAGAAAAAATATTATTTTGAGAACATGCTTTTTTATTATTTTTATTCATATATAATAAATGTGCACATTTTTGGTGTCCATGTAAACGTTTTGACACGTTCATACAATGTGTAATGATCTAATCAGGGTAATTGAGACATCTAGCACATTAAATATTTATCTTTTCTTTATTCTGGGAACACTCAGATTACTATCTTTCAGCTATTTTGAAATATAAAAATGATTATTATTTTGGTTTAATATGAGAAGTCCTTTCTCAAAACCCTATGAAGCTGTTCAATTCATATGAAGTACTCTGGGCTTGATCCATTTATTTCTGCTAAAGAGACCAGCAGAACAATTTAACAATATCCTCCCTGAAAGTCAACCATTAGATATAAAATGGCTTAGAATGAGCCTCAGAGCAACAGTTATAGGTTTCCATAAATTCCATTCATTTTGCTTTAGTTGACTTCTCTGAAAATATATTTTAGAATAAATTCTAATAACTCACTGAAAAAAAATAGTAATTATTGTTTACTACAGTTATAATTATCTAAATTATACAAATTTATCAAACACTAGGTCTTCTTCTCTCAGGCTGTATATTTGAATCCATTAATAAACCTCTTTTCATTCTTCCCTCCCCTATTTTTCCCTCCCTCTAATAACCACCAGTCTATTCTCTATTTTCATGAGATTCACTTTTTTAGCTCTCAAAGAACATGTAACATTTATCTCTGTTTACCTGGCTTATTTCATTTAAAATAATGACTTCCTGTTCCATCCATGTTGCTGCAAATTTTCATTCTTTTTAATGGTTGAATAATATTCCATTGTGTGTGTGTGTATATATACATACACACATATGCATATATATGTATACACACACACACACACTTTATTCATTCATCCACTGGTGGACACTTAAGTTGATTCCATATATCTTGGCTATTGTGAATAGTACTGTGATAAACATGAGAATGCAGATAATCTCTTTAAATATATTGAATTCCTTTCTTTCTACTTTTTTTTTTTTGGGGGGGGGGGCGGGGGATGGAGTCTTGCTCTGTCACCCAGGCTACAAGATAGGCTGAAAGAAAAGATTACTCCATTTATTTATTTGAACAAACGATGCTGTAGAAGCAACACATATTGAAATAAATTTTACAAACAGCCAGGCACAGTGACTTACGCCTCTAATCCTAGCATTCTGAGAGGCCAAGTCAGGAGGGTCACTTGAGCCCAGGAACTGGAGATAGACCCAGTCAACAGGTAAGACCCTGTCTCTACAATAAATAAAAAAATAAATAAATAGCCTGGCATGGTGGCATGTGCCTGTTGTTCCAACTATTAAAGAGGCAGAGGTGGAGGAATTGCTTGAGCCCATGAAGTTTATGGTGCAAAGAACCCTGTTTGCACCACTGCATTCAGCTTGGCTAACAGAGTGAGATCCCGCCTAAAAAAATTACAAACAAAAACAAGAGAAAAACAAGTTTATATGTAAGTTAACATGAATATTTTATATATTTTATATATAGATGAGAGATACTCAGATAATGAGTAGTTTTCAAAGAGTTTTACTCATCTCTTTGGTGAATTTCAGATTATATGGTATCTTCAACGGAGAACAGTAAATTCTTGGAGAAGTAGTAAGATGGAAAAGACAAAAGGACTTTAAGTTGTTATAGATAGCAACTTGGCAGAAGGTGAATCAATGGTAGATAAAGGCTAGTTATCTTGTTACAATTTGTTAATGTAGATTCCTCTCCTACATTCTCCCGGCTGATAGGGTCCAAAGATGTCTTCAGTGGTTAACATTTGTGAGTCAGTTTGGGTGGGCAAGGTAACATTTTTCTTTACAACTCTTTGTCCTGCTTTTAGGCAAATAGATGGAGGACAGCATGCTTTCCTGCATCTGCTCCTTCTTAATTATATTCAGCTCTTATCTCCCGCGTAGGAAATTTTAGATAGATTAGAATCAATTTGGATTTTATAGTGAAAATCATGCTCCAGTTTTATTTAATGTATTTCTAAGAATGAATTTTGCTAGAGTATTATGTTCTGCAAGTTAAACATATATTCTTAGTTTTCCAGTTCTTACATTAGAAAGATCCGTCTAGATGGGGATTCATTTAGTGTTGATACTCAGTGTGGTTCAGAGACCAGCAGAATTTGCATTACTCAGGAACTTGTTAGAAAAGTTGAGTCTCAGGTCCATCTCAAGTTACTGAATCAGAATCTGCTTCTTAAACAAGATCACTAGTTGGTTCCTATGTCCTGTAAAGTTGCAGAAGTACTAAATTTGCCTTACATTAACTGATCCACCCAATTCAGATCTGCAGATAATGTTTGGTCCTGAAGAGGGGTTATTTTACCTCAATGGGTCCTTTACTGCCTCTTGCCATTGAGCCAATAGAAAGCGACAAGGTTCTGTTAAGCAGAGCAGAAACTTTATTTGTTGTTCAAGGAGTAGAGAAGGAGAGTGTCCCATTCACGTTCTCCCCAGAGGTATGGAGAAGGGAGATTTTTAAGGTCTCTCAGAGCATGTAGGTAGAGACTAACGGTGGGAATTCCTGGAAAGAGGTGGAGCTTTCCAGAGAAAACTGGAATGTGTGCAGTCTTGTTCTTTCTTTTGCACTGGGCACTCACTATATGTACCTAGCAAAGGGCATCTCTCCCCACTGGGCAGAGATTTTAATATGATAAGGAAGTGAGGATTCAGGTCTGTCTGCGTAGCACTGCCAAGCTGAGTTCTTATCTCCTGGCTTGTTTGTGGTTACTGGCTGTTGTTTCTGCAAACAAGTACCACTGAGACCACAGGTTAATTTCATAGGTTCTGGGGCTCTCTAACAGAATCAAGATCATGCTACCTTGACGGTAACTTATTGACACCCTAAGATGCATTGTGATTCAAATTTTAAGGATTTGTTAGAATGATATCAAGGAGTTTTATTTAATGCTAAAGAAAATGAAATCAATATTACTGGAAACCCACTTATATGTCTGATGTGTTATCCATTTCCAAATCTATTAGTTAATAGATTTCATTCTTTCATTTCACACTTAAAATACTTTCTAAGGTAAGTGCCACTGCCTCCATGTAGGTAGATGTGAAAACTAACGTGAAGTTAAGATTTGTTCAATAAGTATTGCGCATCCTGTGTCTGCAAGTCCCTGAGAATAAAGTGCACATGGCTTCTACTGTCATGTAATATGCAATATTTTGTAATTAGACAAAGGCCAGGCAAGTATAGGGCAGTGTAAGAGCTTGTAAGAGGGAAACCTAAATTGTCAGAAGGGGTTTAGAAAACATTTCTATTTGGAAAGAATATTTAAAGTCATTTCTGAAGAACACATTTTTATAAAGTTGACTCTGTAAAAGGCTAGTGTGTTTTGGAGTTTTGTAAGGGGAACTAAGCAGCAGTTGAGGCTGGAACATTTCAGAAATCCTGCAGAACTTTATAGAACAAGGTGCAGACGTTGGACCTTATCCAAAAGTCTAAGGAAGCCACTGGAGGGTTTGAAGCCAGGAAGTGACAGGCCCTGATCCACAGTTGGAAAGGCTCCTTCACTCAGACCCAAGCAAAGCCCTGCAGGCGGGTGGGTTTATTGGGGCCACTCCCCTAGGCTGCCTTTCTCCACCCCAATCACCGCCTCCTGGCTTCTCTCAGCTTAACCATCAGAGGTGGGTGGGAAACGAGTAAGAGGGGCGGGGGGAAGAAAAACGTTCTCAAAAAAAATATTAAAAAGAAAACATCCCACTTGGCAGCGAGTGCGCGGGAAGTTCAGCGCGCGAGTTCCGGGCTTCCCGCCCGCCCGCAGACGACTGCAGCCTGGGTGAGCCCCCAGTCCCCGCCTGGCCCGGCCGCGTCAGTCCGTCCGTCCGTCGGTCTGTCCGCCTCCCCTTCCCCCACGCCTCCTTCCTCCGGGCGCCGCGCGGGTCGGGAGGTCGGAGGGGCCCCCTAGGTCTTCAGGACGCCCGCGGCCCGCGGCCCTCCCGGCAGCGCCTCAGCGGCGGCGCCTGCAGAACCTGGTACCGGGCAGGTTCGGGTCTCGGCCGGGCAGTGTCTCGCCGCGCATACTCTGCGACTGGGGCCTCTGACGCCTCCACTTGTGGAGTTCTTCCCTGAGCCGCTGTAACTTTAAACCACTCTGAGCGAGGCCTATTTTTATTCGGAAATCAGCGACCAGGGCGGCTGTGGAGAATGCTCAGATGAAGGGCCAGCCCGCCACCTGAAGTTTTCTCACAAATCGGAGGGGAAATAACCTCTTGTCCTAATAATCTCTCTTTTTGATTTCACTTCTATTGCCACCTCCCAGGGAGAGCCAGATTGTTTGCTGTGGGGTCTTTTTGATGAGGGTGTTGCCTGAGCTGGAGCTGTATCTGAACTCAACTTCTTGGCCTTTGTGTGGTGATCCCGAGGCCCCCACACTTGAGCTGGGCCAAAGCTGTGGCCTAGTGTCCCCTCACAGGGATTGCTCCAAGAGCTCCAGGGAACAGGCTCACAGTGGCAAGGACGAGGAGATGAATGTAGAAGCCAAGTACCGCATGGCCTCCCTGTATGTGGGTGACTTACATGCAGATGTCACGGAGGACCTGCTGTTCAGGAAGTTCAGCACTGTGGGGCCGGTGCTGTCCATCCGCATCTGCAGGGACCAGGTTACCCGCCGCTCTCTGGGCTATGCCTACGTGAACTTCCTGCATCTGGCTGATGCCCAGAAGGCGCTGGACACAATGAACTTTGACATCATAAAAGGCCAATCTATCCGTCTCATGTGGTCTCAGCGTGATGCCTACTTGAGGAGATCTGGAATTGGGAACGTGTTTATCAAGAATCTGGACAAATCTATTGATAACAAAACCCTTTATGAACATTTTTCAGCTTTTGGAAAGATCCTTTCCTCCAAGGTGATGAGTGATGATCAAGGCTCCAAGGGCTATGCATTTGTGCACTTTCAGAACCAGAGTGCTGCAGACAGGGCCATTGAGGAGATGAATGGAAAACTGCTCCAGGGCTGCAAGGTGTTCGTCGGCAGATTCAAAAGCCGTAAAGATCGTGAAGCTGAACTCAGAAGCAAAGCCAGTGAATTCACCAATGTTTACATCAAAAACTTTGGAGGTGACATGGATGATGAGAGATTGAAGGACGTTTTCAGCAAATATGGCAAAACTCTGAGTGTTAAAGTGATGACAGATTCCAGTGGGAAATCCAAAGGCTTTGGCTTTGTGAGTTTTGATAGCCATGAGGCTGCCAAGAAGGCTGTTGAAGAAATGAATGGAAGGGACATAAATGGGCAGCTCATTTTTGTTGCCCGGGCACAGAAGAAAGTAGAGCGACAGGCTGAGTTAAAGCAAATGTTTGAGCAGCTGAAAAACGAACGAATTCGTGGGTGCCAGGTGGTAAAGCTCTATGTTAAGAATCTTGATGACACCGTTGATGATGAAAAACTACGAAACGAATTCTCTTCATTTGGATCAATTAGCAGAGTTAAGGTAATGCAGGAAGAGGGGCAGAGCAAAGGGTTCGGCTTGATTTGCTTCTCCTCTCCTGAGGATGCTCTTAAAGCAATGACTGAGATGAATGGCCGCATCTTGGGCTCAAAACCTCTTAGCATTGCCTTGGCCCAGAGACACTAGGAAAAAAAAGTACCTTCCCAGCTCGTATCTGCAGCAGGTGGGGGAATGATAGTGATCTCTGCCTGAACTGACCTCAGTAAATTTAATATTGACATGATAGGTGCTTAGTTTAGTAAACTTTGTGATAAAAGGTTTCTTTTTTTTTTTTTTTTTTTTTAAATATACAAAGCGATTTATCTTCGTTTGTGGAAAAATAAATAAGCTTAGTTCATTTTACAAAGGCACATTTTCTAATTTCAATATTGTATATTTTTCTTATTTTGATGTAGTGTTCATAGCAATAAGTATAAATAGATATGTTTTATTACATTTGAACCAAACGAAGAGGTAATTATTTGAATGTCTTTATTACTTTAGTAATATTGCTAGTTTTAATTTCTTCTATGAAAATATGCTCAAAATAGTTCTTACACCTTAAGATTCCAAAGTATTTTTACCAACAGAAGTTTTCTAATTTTTCATTCAAGTTTTGAGACATCAAACTTTTAGAAATTTATAGTACAAATTTAAAGATCTAATTTCATTTTGAATTAATGGTTAAAGTACTCAGATATAGTTGAATTTCTTTTAAATTTATATCCTAACGTTTGTTTTTCTGATGGTTTAAATTAAGATGATGGAGATTTTTAATGCTGCCTAAAAACCAGCTTTATGTGTTTTGTTATTCTTTCCATTAGTTGACTATAATTCAGGTACTTACTAGTTAATCTAAATTGTAACTTACACTGTAAAACCTTAACTTCTACATTCCTTAAGTTATAAATCTGTATCATCTCAGGTGATCCAAAGTTGCTGTTGTCTTAAATCTCTTCATACCTATATAGCATAATATTACACCTTAAATTTTTACCAGATACTAATATTATGAAAATCATATATGCAGATTATAGAAATTCTGTTTATAAACTTTTAAAATCTCTTTTATATTATTTTGTGTAGTGATATTCTCTTAGGTTTCAGAAAAGTAAGTTCCTCTATTTTTATGAACTCACATCTTTTATTAGACTGTGGCAACTATGTAACCCATAAGGTTCACTTTTAGCCTTGATTGTTCAGAAACTCACTAATTTTCTGATAAATTGAAGTTACATCACTTATTCTGTTTTCTAGCATAATTTTTAGTTTAGAACCATTCCCCTATTTTCCTTTCTCTCCTGCCTTTCATCTATATTACTAGGCTTTTTAAAATACTTTTTAAATAATTTTTTTTTTATATATTGGTTTTTAAAATCTGCTTCAAATCCATTTGGAAATCGAGGCAAGAGTTATGTATTTACATTTAATTAATTGCTTTACAAATTCTGATTCATACCAAAGGTATCTAGCAAATGATTTTGTTGTTACTATTTTTATATTTTTACTTGGCTTAGTCATTTCTTATTTCTATTATTCAAATATTCTATTTCATATATTACTAATATTAAATAAATCGTAAAATTTTTTGGCAATACTTCAGCTTATGAATGAGAAAAGCTTGTTGCATTTTATTTTTATAGAAATTATATGTATATTCTTTGCACATTTTCTAAAATAAAATTCTTTTAGTCAGTGAAAAAAATATGGACAATAAAAAAAATTAAAAGAAGTAGCATATAATTGTATTATGCCAACCAATTCTCTATTACAATTTGTTGCATATGTTTCCAATTTTTTCATCTCTCTACATATATACACCTACGTAATTTAAGAAAAATAGGATAATATTACAAATATTGTTTGAAATTGCTGTCTTAATTAGACAATATGCTGTGGTCAACCTTAATACTCAAAATAATTATTTCCTTATGATCTGAGTGACTTTTATGTTTTGTTCAATGACTTTACCAAAATATAACTAATTTCTTTTTGATGAACTTGTATGTTGCTAGATTATTTATTCCTTTATTCGTTCTTCCTCTATCATAAATAACTTGGAGATTAACATTCTTGCAAACTCATATATGCAAATATATCTATTTTCTTAAGAAAATGTTTAGAAATGGAATTAATGGTTAAAATAGAATCAATTTTAAAAAATAATTTTGATAAATATTGCTTAAAGGCTTTCCAGAAAACCTCTGGCACTTACGTTGTCATTGTAGGAGAATGCCTATTTCCCTATGCTCCAGGAAACAAGAGGTTTTGTTTAAGCTGTTGGTCAATTCAACATGATATATGTAAAGCAAACTATTTCATCATTGCTTTATTTCACTTTTTTAAATTACAAAAGTTAAACAGCATTTCTGTACTTACTGATTGTATTTTCATTCTTATAAGTTAATGTCTCATGATCATAATTATTTTCCTGTTGGAGTGTTTTTTATTTACATGGATTTTTAGATTTCTTTGAATATTATGACAACATTTTAGACTTTTCCCCTGATATTTTACTTTCTTTATAGTTTTGAAGGTTATGCCAAAATTAAATGTTAAGCTGGAGAGTTTCAATATTTTACTTAAATGGCTTTGATATCATGCTTCAAAATATTTTGAACACTTTAAATATATATATTCACACAAATATATACACACCCACACAATTCATCTGTATTGTACTTATGACTTTCAGAATTTCATATTTTCAATGCTTTTAACTAAAATTTTCGTTCATAAAAAATGTCATATAAAACTTATAGTAAATCTTTTAAAAATATTATGCTTTTCCATCTTTAATAGCATATATTTTGATAAATACTTGATTCAGATAGCCAATGAATTAGAGTTGGCATATGAGTTTCACATAAATTCTTATACTAGATAAGTATTTACCAAAACATATATCGGAAGCAGGGAGTTCTTAAAAAGTTTACCAGACAAGAATATTGGAAAATATATTAAGCGTGCCTGGCCTTGACATCTTATTCTGCATAATCTAGTCCTCATCTTATTTTGAAAAAGCTAATCTGTAAAACTGTTCAAATTATTTGAACAATATTTGATAATGCTTACATATATTTTCAAGATAATATCAGGAAACTGAGTTCTCTTATGTATATAAGGGAGTTAATAGTACATAACATTAGATGTGTAGATGAATATAGCTATGGCTTAATTACACAATAATTGCCTTCTTAGTAGACAGTGCTTATTTCTAGCATTAACTGTAAGAAATGACTTAAGTTTACAAAAATATACAATCTATGGATTTCTTTATTTAAATTTTGTTCATTCTCATTTTTTTGGTGCTTTATAATAGCAAGGTATCTTAGTTGAAAATAGAGATTCATTCTTTAAAGACTACTAAATCTTTTGTGCCCAAGTGCCTTAATAAATAAGTAGAACCTTAACTTTTCTGATAAGCATTCCAGTGAAAGCTAATGAAGGTAGATATGCCTGGAGCCACCGTTTCTACTTTTGCCTTTCTCTCAACACATACTGCCACTTCTGCTGTGTAGTTGCCTGCTTACATATACGGCCATTTCAAGAAAAGTATTCTTTTAACAATTTTTCTTTTAAATTTCAAATAGAAATTTATAGTTTTTAGAAATAAAAATTATAAAGTGATTTAATGTTGTTAGTTTCATGTTCTCAATATTCTTATATATCCACTGAGAAAATGTCAAATAAAATCTTGATATTTCAAAGGTGAAGGCATGTCTGAAAATGATTTTTGTTTATTATAATGTATTTCTGATTTTCCAAAGATCAGTTCTCTTAAGAATGAACTGAAAATATCTTGTGTTTTTTAGTGAAGATACTTGTATTACAGGTTTTCAAGGCTGATTTCTGTATGAACTATTATTTCCTTTTTAAGTTACTCATAATCATGGGCTCACAATTGAAATGAAAACACTAACATAGATCAAGTTTTAATGAGGAATAATCAGTTATTTCAAAGACACTTCTGAATTTGTTGTTAAATTCAACTAACCTGCCAAGTGCTTAGAATTGGCTTACTCATAGTACATTTGGAAATACAGCCCATAATTTAATTTAAAACATAGATATAATAAAACAATAGAAGAAAAATATAATTTTTAAAAATCTACACCTCAAAAAATAGAGCAATTTAAATGCCCTCAGGATACTTTTGACATATATAGAGAAGCATATGTGTGTGTGTGTATATATATTTGTGTGTGTGCATGTGTATGCATGTGTGTGTGTATATACACAACACACGTGTATGTATATATACACACACACATACGCACACACATATATCTCAAGTATATGTGTAATCAAGTCTGAGTTACACATACATTTGCCTTTGAATTAAAGTCTGCTTATTTTGCAGGTTTGCCCAGAGGAAATATGTATAATTCTGTGTTGGTTTTGTCCCATGGTCATGTCATATTTTAGAGTTCACAGAATGCTCTTAACTAAATTGCAGTTACCCTGATTGAAACAATTTAATCCAAATGAGAAGGAAATTTATCTTCTTAGTGGCATTCTTAGCTGTAGTAGAGAAAACACCTTAACTTCTGAGAGAGATTCATAATTTGTAAAATGATATTCCATCAGGTTTTGTTAACCCATTTATATCTACATCTCCTTAGATATTTTAAAAATCCTTATTTTGAAGTTCTGCCAAACACTAATAGCACATTTGAGTTGCAAAGGCAACGTCACCGAAGTGGCAGATATTATTATTTTTTACATTCAGTGAGTATTAGTCATAATTTATTTTTTGTTTGTTTTTAAAATCAGTATCTCCAGTGGAATTTTCTTATTATAGAGAGCCGTATCTGATGGTGTGTAGGGCATCACAATTTTGATTTACATTTTATTTTTTCTTTGTATATGTGCTAGTAGCATTCTTACGTGCCACAAGTTTTGATATGTTGCCAATACTAGTTCCTTGAGGTTAAAGTAAGCCTTTATAATAGTAATGCCAGCAAATCTTTGTTAATCAAAGAAATACCTCAATTTGAACGCAAGCCAAATCTTAGAATTATAACTAGATTATTTTGATACATTATTTTACTGAATTGCCATCGGAAGCATTAGAAACCTAGCATTATTCAGCACGCTAGTCACTAATATTTTACATATAGTTCATATACAAATGACATTTCTTTTGTATAGATTGCAATTGGTAAAAGACCATCAGTTCTGAAGTTATGTGGTAATCCAACTTTTAATATTTGTTTTGATTTTACCCAAAAAGATATTGGTAAATGCACATTTGATCATATCATTCTTCTGCTTAAAAGCCTTCCCTGTCCTTTCATTACTCTTAAAATCAGGTATAAATCTTTACTGTGGTCTAGGAGACCTTGCATTCTCTGGTTCTTGTGTATTCTTTAAACTTTCCTTGTGCTTATATTTCCCTTAGTCAATGTACTGGAAATTAATTGATCTTGTTTCAACTCTTTTAAAAGTGTCAGGATAATTCCTGCCTCACCAAAAGTTTTAACCTTTTAACAGATAGAATGCTGTGTATTGTAATGGTGGAACAAATCTTCCAACTGGTTTATGAAAAAACAAATATGGTGAAAGGATTTAATTGCCTTCTATATATCTATATATCTATATATATAGATATATAGATATAGTGTGTATATATATATATATACAATATAGATAGATAGATAGATAGATAGATAGTAGGTGTAGGTAGCCAGGAATAGAGTTTTGTTCCAGAATTCTCAGTGCAAGTTTCTTTGGTTCTGTTTATGTGACATTCTTTTTCTAAACCAATCACTGTGGCCAAGGTAATGAGATTTACTGATTAGCTAGCATGAGGTGAAATATTCAAACTTTGACCAAAAATATCCTTGACCAAGAAAGGTAGATTGTTTTTCAAGGAAAAATCAAGATACAAGTGCCAGAAAAAGTGTGAACTGCTGTAGAATGAACCCTCCCATCGCAATATCTACAATATATGAGCTGTTTAAACTGTTCCCAGTGCCTGGAATACTCCCTTAATCTTAATCTGATTCTTTCTTATCTTTTTCTCATTATCTTTCAGATTCCAACTTAAATACTATTTTCAAGCAGAGTCTTTTGAATTCTCAGTACTCCCATTTCCCTCTCTACTTTGCCAGTGTAGCACTTATTAAAGGAGCAAAATAAAACTCCTCCACCCCCAAGACAGGCAGCATAAGTCATTTTTTTGATTAGTAGCTGGCTCATTAATCAATCCTTATTTACAAGTTGACAAACTTATTCCAAATAATTACCTGCTCTTTTCTTTTTCTCAATACATGTGACTGGACTGTTAACCTAATATATGGCCTGAAAAGTTCTGTCTCTTTCAGGTTTCTTTCACTATACAGGTGACTATAAAAGCATGAAATTCCGAGTTATGTTCAGGAAGTGATAGAAGAGCATTCTAAGGTTTCGAGATCTAAGCCACAGTTTTTATCCATGGTTTTTAATAGTCTAAATTTTATTTTATTGAACATTATATGAATATAACTAAGTACTTTTTGTTCTATCAGTCTAATGTTCTAATGTTTCTTTTATACTTCTCTCTAGGGACCCTTGTGGAGATACAAGGTGTTTGGGCAAGATCTAGGTATTCTTACTTAGGCTTCTGGAGTTGCTAATATTAGAAGCTATCCAAAGCCAGACTAGATTAAATATTGATGCCAAACATAGACTTGGGCTCATATAGGCAGTCTAGAATTTGGGAGCCAAATTGAAATATGTAAATAATCTTCTTTTCAAAATGAAAGTATTTTTCTTTTTTTTTTTTTTTCCTCTCAAGGGACAGGAAAGTCTCCCTATAGAATGTTAACCTACAAAAACTATGAAACTTTTTTCAAAATTAGGTCACATATAAAAGTGTTACAGAGAGAAAAAGAGTGAGTTTCTTGGAAAAGCTGAGATGGATCACCTTCAAATATTTATGTTTTTTAAAAATATTATTTTAAGTAGCAGCTCATTCCGCTCCATATTTCTACGTTTTCATATTTTAGGATATAGGATGAGTATATTTATTTGTTGGATTCCTGATCTTATTCTAGAAGGACCATTTGAAAGAAGCTCTGTTGCATAATAAAAAAAAATAAATAAAGTAAGTTTTAAGTCTTAAAAGCTTGAGGTATGGGATAGGGAAGAATATTCAGTAGCAAATCACTGCTTCTCACTGAATCTTTTATTAGGTATTGGCTTATGAAGTGCACACACAACAGCAGTACAGAACTAAGAAAAGTATAGGCAATAAAAGGGAGCAAATCAACATATTGATGAGGGACATTCATTTAGCTAAACTCTAAAGATTAATCCTGATTGCCTTAAACTTTATTCAAATGGATTCATAAAGCATGAATCCTTGTGTCACATACTTTTACTCAGCATATTTTAATGAGATTAATGTCATACCACTGAGTTTAGTAGTACTGTGCTTATTGTTATTGTCATATTATTGTTGGGTGAGTGTATGACAAATTATTTATTCTTTTATATAAACATTTGGGTTGCTTTTGTGTTATAACAAGTAATGCCACTGAAAATTATCAAAGATGTCTTTCTTTTTGATTAAAATATAATTTTCATAGTATAAATTTAACTATTTTCAAGTATAAATTTATCGATTTTTAATGTATTCACAAGGTTGTGCAAAATCACCACTATCTATTTTTGGGTTATTTCCATCACCTCACAGCAAAAATTTATGCCAAGGAGCAGGCACTTCCCAGTCTCCACTCCCCACAGCCCCTGGCAACCATAATATAGTTTGTGTCTCTATGGATTTGTGTATTGTGACCTTTTATATGTGCATATATGTAGTATAAATAGTATTATATAATATATGATCTTTGTTTCTGCCTTCTTTCACTTAATGTTTTAAACTTTCATCAATATTGGAGCATGTATCAGTACTTCATTCCTCTTTATGACTGTATAATAGTCATTTGTGTGAATAAACCACATTTCCTTTATTCATGTATCATTTGATAGACATTTGGAATGTTTCCACTCTGACTACAATGAATAATACTGCTATGAACATTCAAGTAGAGGATTTTATATAAATACATGTTTTCAGTTCTCTTGGTTATATTAAGAAGCAAAGACAGTTTCTCATTGTCATTATCAGTTTTGTTCATCTTTTAGAAGAACCAACCTTTGACTTCATTCATTTTCTCTATTGTTTTTCTATTCTTAATTTTGTTTATTTCTGATGTAATCTTTACTGTTTCCTTTCTTTAGCTTGCCTTGGGCTAACGTGCTTTTTTATTTGTATTTTCTTAGGGTGAGAAATTAGGATATTGATTTGAAATTTTTCTTCTTTTTTAATATAGGCATTCACAGCTATACATTCCCTTCAGCACTGCTCTAGGGGCAACTAATATATTCCTGTGTTGTGTTTTTGTTTTCATTGATCTTAAACTGTTTTGGTATGTGTTTTGCTTTCATTGAAGTCAAAGTATTTTCTAATTTCACTTTTGACTTCTTCTTTGACTCATTGCTGATTTAGCAGTTTGTTTTTAACTTCTATGTATTTTTTATATTTCCCAAATTATTTCCGGATATTGATTTCTAATAATGTTCCATTGTGGTTAATCAGCATTGTATTATTTCAATCCTTTTTTTAAAAAAAAAAATATTGAGACTTACTTAATAGCTAATATGTGGCTTGTTCTGACAAATCATGTGCACTTGAGAAGAATGTGCATTCTGCCATTATGGTCTGGAGTACTGTATAGATATGTGTTAGGCGTAGTTGGCATATACTGTTGTTCCAGTCATGTATTTCCTTTTTAATTTTCTGTCTGGTTGAAATATATAGAATAAGCAAGCAAAATATCTGTAAAGATATAGAGTAGGATAAATGGACCAAATTGACATATATAGAATCAAGAGAAAACAACTGCCGAACACATGTTAGTTTTATGTATAAGTGTAATATTTTCAACCATGTACCCAATAATGAGCCATAAACATAGCCACAATACATTTCCAGAAATGAATATCATACTGAATATTTCTACTGACAATTATGCAATTCAACTAGGGATCAAGAAGAATATATAACTAGAAAATCCTTATAGACTCAGAAATCAAGATATATATTATGAAATCACAATGGACATTTAGAGTATTTTGAATTGAGGCCGGGTGCAGAGCCTCACACCTGTAATCTCAGCATGTTGGGAAACCGAGGTGGGCTTATCACCTGAGGTCGGGAGTTTGAGACTAGCCTGGACAATGTGGAGAAATTCTGTCTCTACTAAAAATACAAAAATTAGCCAGACATGATGAGGTACACCATAATCACAGCTACTTGGGAGGCTGAGGCAAGATAATGGCTTGATCCCAGAAGGTGGAGGTTGCAGTGAACTGAGATTGTGCCACTACGCTTTAGCCTGGGTGACAGAGTGAGACTGTCTCCATATATATATATAATGTGTGTGTGTGTGTGTGTGTGTGTGTGTGTGTATTTTGTGATTATATAAACTATCCAAACATGAGAAGTATTATAGTCATACTTTATGGTTTATTTGTAGTTTTAAAAATGTATATATTAGAAAAGAAAATGTTAAGAAATGAGCTTAATGTTTATCTCTAGAAATTGGGAAAAGGACAGGAATTAGAAGAAAGTAGAAGAAAATTAAGAATAGAAATTAAAGAAATAGAAAAAAGCCCCAAACTACACAAGAACTGAAGGATATGTATACAAGTCAGTTAAAAATATGAGAGATTCTACATCGATCTGTAAACTGCTTCAAAGTTATCATTTCATTCTAACAAAAACTGAAAAACTTAACAGACTGAAAAATCAGCAACTCTTAGGCATGTCAGAGAAACAAATGTCAGTGCAAACCACTGTCTCCAAAATTAGAAAGGCAGATAGACAGATAAAGGGAATCACAATTTAGCAGAACAGAGGCTCACATGCAGAAACCTGTATGGGAAACTGCAGTCAAGTAGGAAAATATAAACTGTAATTGTATTGCTGATGGCTTAATGTAGATGATCTTGAGAGATCAAAACTGCAGGCAGACACAGTCCGTGGGGGGTTCCCCACACTTTTGTGAGGTTACTTTCAGGAGCTCTCCCAGGAGCTGTCCCAGTTTCTCACAGTGAAGAATAGAGGTAAATTATTTTTATAGTTCTTACCAGGTAAGGAGAAGACAGTATTCTGTTATACTTAATAAGGCCTACCTTCAAGAGAATGTATATACATACGGTAAAAGAAACTATATATAAACACATACATGCATGGGAAAAGGAACTCTGTGTGTGTGTGTTTGTATGTGTGTGTGTGTGTACACACCTGCCTATCAAAGATATATAGATATAGGTATATATCTGCCTATCAACGAAATTGTAAGGTATAATAAATGGCAAAATACAGTTTGAAGAGATAGAGCAAGCATCAGAACCAGACTCAAATATGACAGCAATGTTGGTATAATCAAATCATGAATTTAAACAACTTTGGTTAATATGTTAAGGGCTCTAATGGAAAAAGTAGACAATATGCAAGAATAGATGGACAATGTATGCAGAGAGATGAGAATTCTAAGAAATAATAAAAAAGAAATTCAAGAGATCAAAAGCACTGTAACAGAAATAAAGAATACCTTTGATGGACTCAGTAGTAGTAGGCTGGATAAGGCTGAGGAGAAAATCCCTGAGCTTGAGAATATCTTGATAGAAACTTCTTAAATGAAAAACAGTGAAGAAAAGACCAAAGAAATTATTCAAGACCTATGGGACAAGTAAAGAAGATGTAACATATGAATAATGAAAACATTAAGTGAAGAAGAAAGAGACAATGAAACAGAAGAAATATCTGAAACAATAATGACTAAAAATTTTCCAAGATTAATATGAGACATCAGAAAATAGATTCTGAAAGCTCAGAGAGTGCCAAGCAGGATACACACACACACACACACACACACACACACACACACACACACACGCACACAAACAGGCCTGGAAGTATAATATTCAAACTGCAGAAAAATAAGGATAAAAAAAAAAGTTTTGAAAGAAGTCAGAGGAAAATTACATCTTATCTAGAGATGAGTAAAGATACAAATTACATCTGAGTTCTCAGTAACCATGCAAGCAAGAAGTAGAGTGAAAACTTTACTCAAGAAGAAGTATTGAGAGAAAACAAAACAATCAAACAAAAACTTCGCCATCCTAGAACTTGTATTCTTCAAGATTATTCTTCAAAAGTGAAGGAGGAAGGAAAGACTTCCTTAAAACAACAAAAATTGAGAGAATTTGTTGCCAGTACACCTGGCTTGCAAGAGACACTAGAAGTTCTGCGTAGAGAAGGGAAATGTTACAGGTCAATAATTAACATTTATGCAAAGAAAGGAAGAGCATTGATGAAGGAATAACTGAATATAAAATAAAAGTTTAATTTATCTTTAATTGATCTACCAAATAAAAATTTGTGCAAAATAATTATAGCAACAGTGCATCTGATTATGTATGCTCATGAACTGGGCATTGTGAGTATTACCCACTTGCCCTTATATTACACCTGAAGTGGTATAGTATGTGTATGTTTTATTTAATTAGTGGACATGGATTAATTGTAATCTCTAGGGCATCCACACACACACACATATATACATGCACACAGAAAAAAATGAAAGAAATATAACAGATAATGCTAAGAAGGAGAGAAAATGGAACTATCTAAAATGCTCAGTTAAAATTAGAAAAGAAAAAATGTGGAAGACATCAAGAGGGTGGAAAACATGAGCATCAAATAAAAAATGGAAACAAATATGATCTTAATTAATCCAACTAAATAAAAATTACTTTAAACATCAGTGGTCTACAGATACCAATTAAATGACAGAAATTATCAGAGTTTTAAAAAAACAGTCTATCTTGTGTACAAGAAGCTCACTTTGAATATAACATCATAAGTAAATTAAAAGTAAAGGAATGAAGAAAGTAAAGAGTTGAAATCTACTAAGACTAATAAAAAGAATGTAAGAGTATCTATATTAATATCAGACAAAGCAGACTTCAAAATAATTTATCAGGGTAAAAAGAAGGGCATTACATAATGATAAAGGGGTCAATTCTTCAGAAATGCATATTGATTCTTAATGTGTATATGCCTGAAAACAGAGTGTCAAAGTATTTTAGATGAAAACTAATAGAACTGCAAGAAAAAATAGATGAAAATCTGTGCATCTACGATTATAGATTTCAACTCCTCTCTATCCAAAATGAACAGATTAGTAAAGACATAATTCAATTCAACAACACCATCAATCACCTGGATATAACTGAAATCTATTCATTGTTCATCTAGTATCACCCATTCAGGGTAAAACATATCAGCAAACCAGGAAATGAGAGGAACTTGCTCAATTTGATTTAAAAAATCTATAAAAAACACCCTGTAGCTGTTATGTACTTAATGGTAAGAAACTTGAAACTTCTCTTCCAGGATCAGAAACAAGGTAAGGATGTCCCCTGTCACCACTATTGCTTTTTAACATTGTATTGGAAGTTCTAACTGATAAAATGTAACTCAAAAAAGAAATAAAAAGTATACAAGTTTGGAAGGAATAAATGAAAATGATGCTTATTCACAGATGGCACGATCATTATACAGAAAATCCAAAAGAATCAACAAAAAAAAATATTGAACTGATAAGCAATCATAGCAAGGTTGCAGGATACAAGTTTAATACACAAAAGTCAATTCCTTTTCTGTATACCAGCAATGAACAAATTGAAATTTAACTTTAAAATGCATTACCTTTTACATTAGTAGCTTAAAATTAAGTATTTAGTTATAAATATAACAATATGTGTAGAACATCTATATGAGGAAAGCTACAAAACTGATAAAGAAAAACTGATTAAATATTCTATGTTCATGGTTAGAAAAATTCAGTATTATCGCAATATCATGCTTCCTAAATTAATGTATAGATCCAGTGCAATCTCAATAAAAATTTCACTACTTTCTTTTGGTCGGTATTTACAAACTGATTCTACAGTTTATATGGGAAAGTGAGAGACCCAGAATAGCCCATACAATATTGAAGGAGATAAACAAATTTAGAGGACACTACCCCAATTCAAGCCTTAATATAAAATGATTATAATCAAGACAATGTGGTGTTGAGAAAAGAATTGACAGTTAAATCAATGAAACAGAATAGAGAGCTCACTAATAGAACCACATATAGTTGACTGATCTTTGACAAATGTACAAAGAGAATACAAGTGAGAAAAGATTGTCTTTTCAACAAATTTGATTAAAAAAATTGGACATGCATATGTAAGTAAATGAATACAGACACAGACCTCATACCACACAAATTAACTCAAAATGGATCATAGACATAAATACAAAACTCTAAAACTTCTAAGAGGCAACACAGGAGAAAATCTCGATGACTTTGAGAGTGACAATGACTTTCAGATACAATACCAAAGACACAATTCATACAAAATAATAGATAAGCTGGACTGCATTGAAAAATTTGCTTGGTAAAATACATTGTCAAGAGAATGAGAAGACAAGTTACACAATGAGAGAGACATCTAATAAAGGATTATTATCCAGAATATAGAAAGAACTATTAAAACTCAACAATAGGTAAATAAATAACCTGATTTAAAAAATAGGCAGAAGACATCTCACTAAAGGAGATATACAGATGGTGAATAAGCATATGAAAAGATGCCAATAGAGACTCTCAAATAAAAATAACAATGCAGGATTATTATAAATTTATTAGAACAGCCAAAATCCAAAACACTGAGAACATCAAATTCTGACAAGATGTACAACAGGAACTCTCATTCCTTACTTGTGAGAATGCAAAATGGTACAGCCATTTTGTAAGAGAGTTTTGTATTTTATTCCAAAACTAAACATGTATACCATATTATTCAGAAATCACACTCCTTGGTATCTATACAAAGAAGTGAAAAGTTTTGTCCACATCAAGATGTCCTTTAGTAGTTCAATGGAGAAATACACTGTGATATATGCACCCAGTGAAATATTCAGCACTAAAATGAAATGATCTATCAAGCCATGAAAAGATATGGAGGAATCTTAAATGAATATTACTTAGTAAAAGAAGCCAATCTGAAATGGCTATGTACTGTATAATTCCAACTATATGACATTCTGGAAAAGGCAAAATTGTAGAGATAACAAAATCAGTGCTTGCCAGTGGTGGTGAGGAGGGAGTCCATTCTGTGGCTTGTCTTTCTTGTGATCTCTAAAATCATATTTTATGTTTAGATACACAATACACTTGAAATTTATGTTTTGTTACAATGGGATGTCAGAGTGATGTGTCTTAGTTTTTCCATTTAGACATTCAGCAGATTCAGTACTGTTTATTGAAAAGTTTACCCTTTTCCTGCAGTATCCTGAATCATATATTGCCATAAATCAGATGTCCCTATTTGTTCAGTGTTTGGGTCAGTCTCTGGAATCCGTTCCATTAGTCTAGTTGTCTATCCCTTGCCAGTGTCATACAATCTTTATTACTTTATAAGATATCTTCATGGAAAGATAAGGTCATGGAAATCTTTCATCTTTTTCTTCTTACTTAAGTTTGTCTTGATTATGTCTGGCTTTATGAATAACCATAGATATGATGAAATCAACCTGTTAAGTTCTACAATCACATACAATAAACTTGTAAAGTTCAACACACACACACACATACACACACACACAGTCTTGTTGGGATTTTATTGATCTCATGGCTTTTTTCATAAATTTAAGGAGAATTGAAATTATTAAAATATACCCTTCTAATCAATGAAAATAGATATTAATATATTAGTCTTCTTCTTTTTCAATAATATTTTGTAGATTGTATGTAGAATCCTTGCATATCTTTATTAGTTTTATTTCTAGATGTATATTCCTAAGTTTTAATAAAACAATACTAATTCCTGTTTTTAACAAATATATGGAAATACATTTACATCCAACTTTTATTTTAGGTTCAGCTGTATATTTGGAGGTAAATTCCAGGTGTGACTGTGTAGTTACCTATATAGGTAAATTTCATGTCTCAGGGGTTTGGTGTTCAGATTATTTTGTCACCCTGGTAATAAGCACAGTACCTTATTGGTGGTTTTCTGAACTTCTCCTTTCACCCACTCTCCACTTTCAAGTAGGCCCCAATGTCTGTTGTTCCCTTCTTTGTGTTGATATGTACTCAAAGTTTATTTCCCACTTATAGGTGAGAACATGTGGTATTTGGTTTTCTGTTTGTGCTTTACTTCACTTAGGATAATGGCCTCCAGCTCTATCTATATTGCAACAGAGGACATGATCTCATTCTTTTTTTTAAAAAAATATATATTTTATTGCACTTTAGGTTCTGGGGTACATGTGTAGAACACACTGGATTGTTGCAGAAGTATATACATGGCAATGTGGTTTGCTGCCTCCATCCCCCTGTCACCTATATCTAGCATTTCTCCCTATGTTATCCCTCCCCTACCTCCCTATGCCCCACTGTCATTCCCCTGTTTACCCCCAACAGACCCCAATGTGTGATGTTCCCCTCCCTGTGTCCATGTGTTCTCACTGTTCAACACCCGCCTATGAGTGAGAACATGCAGTGTTTGATTTTCTGTTTTTTGTGTCGGTTTGCTGAGAATGATGGTTTCCAGATTCATCCATGTCCCTACAAAGTACACAAACATCATTTTTTATGGCTGCATAGTATTCCATGGTGTATATGTGCCACATTTTCCTTGTCCAGTCTATCAATGATGGGAATTTGGGTTGGTTCCAGGTCTTTGCTATTGTAAGGAGTGCCACAAAGATCATACATGTACATGTGTCTTTAAAATAGAATGATTTATAATCCTTAGAATATATACACAGTAATGAGATTGCTGGGTCAAATGGAATTTCTCTTTCCAGGTCCTTGGGGAATCACCACACTGTCTTCCACAATTGTTGAACTAATTTACATTCCCACCAACAGTGTAAACGTGTTCCTATTTCTCCACATCCTCTCCAGCATCTGTTGTCTCCACATTTTTTAATGATCGCCATTCTAACTGACATGAAATGGTATCTCAATGTGGTTTTGATTTGCATTTCTCTAATGACCAGTGATGATGAGAATTTTTCTCATATGTTTGTTGGCCTCATATATGTCTTCTTCTGTAAAGTGTCTGTTCATATCCATTGCCCACTTTTGAATGGGGTTGTTTTTTTCTTGTAAATCTGTTTTAGTTCTTTGTAGATTATGGATATTAGCCCTTTGTCGATTCTGGATATTAGCCCTCTGTCAGATGGGTAGATGGCAAAAATTTTTCCCCATTCTGTTGATTGCCAGTTTACTCTAATGATTGTTTCTTTTGCTGTACAGAAGCTCTGGAGTTTAATTAGATTCCATTTGTCTATTTTGGCTTTTGTTTCCGAAGCTTTTGGTGTTTTAGTCATGAAGTCTTTACCTATGCCTATGTCCTAGGTTTTCTTCTAGGATCGTTATGGTGTTAGGTCTTATGTTTAAGTCTTTAATCCATCTGGAGTTAATTTTAGTGTAAGGTGTCAGGAAGGGGTCCAGTTTCTGCTTTCTGCACATGGCTAGCCAGTTTTCCCAACACCATTTATGAAACAGGGAATCCTTTCCCCATTGCTTGTTTTTGTCAGGTTTGTCAAAGATCAGATGGTTGTAGATGTGTGGCATTGCCTCCAAGGCCTCTGTTCCATTCCATTGATCTATATATCTGTTTTGGTACAAGTACCATGCTGTTTTGATTACTGTAGCCTTGTAGTATAGTTTGAAATCAGGTAGCGTGATGCCTCCATCTTTGTTCTTTTTACTTAGGATTTTCCTGGCTAGGCAGGCTCTTTTGGTTCCATATGAAGTTTAAGTTGTTTTTTTCCAGTTCTGCAAAGAGGGTCATAGGTAGCTTGATGGGGATAGCATTGTATCTATAAATTATTTTTGGCAGTATGGCCATTTTCACAATATTGATTCTTCCTAACTATTAGCATGGAATATTTTTCCATCTGTTTGTGTCCTCTCTTATTTCCTTGAGCAGTGGTTTATAGTTCTCTTTGAAGAGGTCCTTTATATCCTTTGTTAGTTGTATTCCCAGGTATTTTATTCTCTTTGTAGCAATTTTGAATGGCAGTTTGTGCTTGATTTGGCTTTCCATTAGTCTATTATTGGTGTATAGGAACGCTTATGATTTCTGCACATGGATTTTGTATCCTGAGACTTTACTGAAGTTGCTTATCAGTTTCAGGAGATTTTGGTCTGAGATGATGTGGTCTTCTAAATATACAATCATATCATCTGCAAATAGAGACAATTTGGCTTCCTCTTTTCCTAATTGAATACCCTTTATTTCTTTTTCTTGCCTGATTGCTCTGGCTAAAATTTCCAATACTATATTGAATAGCAGTGGTGAGAGAGGGCATCCTTATCTTGTGCCAAATTAGAAAAGGGAATGCTTCCAGTTTTTGTCCATTCAGTATGATATTGGCTGTGGGTTTGTCATAAATAGCTTTTATTATTTTGAGATACATTTCATTGATATCTAGTTTATTGAGAGTTTTTAGCATAAAGGGCTGTTGAATTTTGTCGAAGGCCTTCTTTGCATCTATTGAGGTAATCATGTGGTTTTTGTTTTTGGTTCTATTTATGTCGTGGATTACGTTTATAGACTTGGGTATGTTGAACCAGCCTTGCATCCCCGGGATGAAGCCTACTTGATCGTGATGGATAAGCTTTTTAATGTGTTGTTGCAATCAGTTTGCCAGTGTTTTATTGAAGATTTTTCCTTCTGTGTTCATCATGGATATTGACCTGAAGTTTTCTTTTTTGTTGAGTCTCTGCCAGGTTTTGGTATCAGGATGACGTTGGTCTCATAAAATGATTTGGGAAAGAGTCCCTCTTTTTGTATTGTTTGTAATAGTTTCAGAAGGAGTTGTACCAGCTCCTCTTTGTATGTCTGGTAGAACTAGGCTGTGAACCCATCTGGACCTGGGCTTTTTTTGGTTGGTAGGCAATTTCTCATTCTTTTTTATGGCTGCATAATATTCCATTGTGTATATGTACCACATTTTCTTTTATCCACTCTACCATTGATGAACATTTAGGTGGATTCCATGTCTTTGCTGTCATGATTGGTTGTAGTGAACATTTGCATGCATGTCTTTGTGGTAGGATGATTTATATTGATTTGGGTATATATGCAATAATGGGATTGCTTGACTAAATGGTAATTCTAAGTTCTTTGATAAAATGCCACACTGATTTTCACATAACTGAACTAATTTACATTCCCACAATTGGTGATAAGTGTTCCCTTTTCTTCACAGCCTCATAAGCATCTGTTATTTTTTCTTTTTAATAATACTCATTCTCACTAGTATGTGATGCTTTCTTATTGCAGTTTTGATTTTTGTTTCCCTAATGATTAGTAATGTTGAACACTTTTCCAGATGCTTGTCAGCTGTATGTATGTTTTGTTGTTGTTGTTTTTGTTTGTTTGTTTGTTTTGAACAGTGTCTCTTTATGTCCTTTACCCACTTTTTAATGGAGTGGTTTGGTTTTGCTTGTAAATTTGTTTACATTTCTTATAGATTCTAGATATTAGACTTTTGCTGGATTTGTAGTTTGCAAATTTTCTCCTATTTTCTAGGTTGTATTGCACAAAAGCTATGCAAAAGCTGTTTAGTTTAGTTAAGTCCCATTTGTCAATTTTTGTTTTTGTTGCAATTGCTTTTGGTGTCTTCGTAATGAAATTTTTGCTAGGTCCTATGTCCAGAATAGTACTTCCTAGGTTGTCTTCTAGAGTTTTTATAGTTTTGGGCTTTACATATAAGTCCTTAATCCATCTCGAGTTGAATTTTTTATATGATGCATGGAAGGGGTCCAGTTTCAATCTTCTGCATATGGTTAGCCAGTTATCCCAGCACCATTTATATAATAGGGAGTCCTTTCCCCCTTGCTTATTTTTGTTGATTTTGTCGAAGATCAGATGGCTGTAGGTGTGAGGTATTATTTCTGGGCTCTCTATTATGTTCCACTGGTCTATGTGTTTGTTTTTGTACCAGTACCATGATGTTTTGGTTACTGTAGCCTTGTAGTATTGTTTGAAGTTGGTCAAAATAATACCTTCAGCTTTTTTCTTTTTACTTAGGATTGCCTTGTTTATTAAGCCTCTTTTATAGTTCAACATGAATTTTTAGATAGTTTTTCTTTTTTTGTTTTTCTTACTTCTATGAAGAATATTGTTGGTAGTTTGATATGGATAGCATTGAATATGTAAATTGCTTCTGTTTTATTTGAGTAGTGTTTTGTAATTCTTGTAGAAATATAACCTTGTTGGTTAGCTGTATTTCTAGATATTTTATATTTTTATGGCAATTGTGAATGCAATTGTCTTCTGATTTGACTCTCAGCTTGGATGTTTCTGTTGTATATGAATGTTACTGATTTTTATAAATTGATATTGTATCCCGAAACTTTGCTGAAGTAGTTTATCATATCTAGGAGCTTTTAGGCAGAGACTATGATGTTTTCTAGGCATAGAATCATACTGTATGTATTACAGGGATAGTTTATTTTTTTCTCTTCCTATTTAGATGCCTTTTATTTCTAAGTCTTGCCTGATTGCTGTGGCTAAGATGCTTCAACACTATGTAGAACAGGAGTGATGAGAAAAGGCAAACTTGTTTTATTCCAGTTTTCAAGAGGAATGCGTCCAGCTTTTACTATTCAATATGACATTGGCAATGGGTTTATCATAGATGGCTCTTATTATTTTGAGGTATGTCCCTTTAGTACCTAGTCTCTTGAGAGTTTTTAACATAAAAGGATATTACATTTTATTGAAAGACTTTTCTGCATCTATTGAGATGATTATATGGTTTTTGCTTTTAGTTCTGTTTATGTGATAAATCACCTTTATTGACTTGCATATGTGCAACCAACTTTGCCTCGCAGGGATAAAGCCTAACTGATCCTGGTGGATTAGCTTTTTGATGTGCTGCTAAATTTAATTTGCCTTTATTTTATTGAGGCTTTTTGCGCCTATGTTCATCAAGAATATTAAATATCTGTTATTTTGTTATGTCTCTGCCAAGTTTTGGTATGAGGATGATGCTGACCTCATAGAATGAGTTAAGGAGAAATCTTACCTCCTCAATATTTTGGAATAATTTCAGTAGGATGTTACTACCTTTCCTTTATTTATTTGGTAGTATTCAGCTATGAATTTTTCTGGTCTTGGACTTTTTCTGGTTGGTAGGCATTTTATTAGTGATTTTATTCTGGAGTTTATTATTGATCTGTTCAGGAATTCTATATCTTGCTGGTTCAAACTTGGAAGGTTGTATGTTTCCAGAAATTTATACATTTTTTCTAAGTTTTCTAGGTTGAGTGCATAGAGGATTTGATAATCTTGGACGGTTTTTGTATTTCTGTGGGATCAGCAGTAACATCCTGTTTGTCATCTCCGTTTGTGTTTATTTGGATCATCTCTCCTTTTTTTTTCCTTTATTAGTCTAGCTAGTGATCTATCTGTCATTAATTCTTTCAAAGAATCAGCTTCTAGATTCACTGATCTCTTGTATGATTTTTTGCATCTCAGTTTCCTCAAGTCAGCTCTGAGTTTGGTTATTTCTTTCTGCTAGCCTTAGGAAAGGTTTGCTATAGTTTCTCTAATTGTGATATTAGGTTGTCAATATGAGATCTTTCTAACTTTTTAATGTTGGTGTTTAGTGCTATAAGCTTCCCTCTTAAAACTGCTTTGGCTTGGGTACTAGAGATTCTGGTGAGTTGTGTCTTTTTTTCTCATTAGTTTCAAATAATTCTTTGAATTCTGCCTTAATTTCATTATTTACCCAAAAGTCATTCAAAAGCAGGTTTTTAAGTTTCCATATTAATGCATTGAGTGATTTTGTTTAGCGTTGATTTCTGTGCTATGAGATCCTGGTTGGTATGATTTTGGTCTTCATGATTTTACTAAGGATTGTTTTATGCCCAATTCTGTGGACAATTTTAGAGTATGTGCCATGTGGCAATGAGAAGAGTATATATTCAGTTGTTTTTGGATGAAGAGTTCTGTATTGGAACCATTTTGTCTAGTGTGGAGTTCAGGTCACAAATACCTTTGTTAGTTTTCTGCCTTGATGATCTGTCTAATACTGTCAATGATGTATTAAAGTATTCCACAATTATTGTACAGTTATCTAAGTCTCTTAATATGTCTTCCTAACTTGTGTTATGAATCTGGATACTCCTGTGTTAGGTGTGTATATATGCAGGATAGTTAGGTCCTCTTGTCGAATCAAGGCCATTATGCAATGCATTTTTTTGTCTTTTTTTTTTATTTTTATTGATTTAGAATATCTTTAAACCAATTAGAATAGCAGCCCCTGCCTCTTTATGTTTTGCATTCACTTGCTAGATTTTTTTCTGTCCCTTTACTTTGAACCTATAGGTGTTTTTGCATGTGAGATGGTCTACTGAAGGCAACATGCTGTTCGGTTTTCCATTTTTATCCGACTTGCAACTCTTTGCCTTTTAATTATGGCATTTAGCTCATTTACATTCAAGGTTACCGTTGATATGTGTGGATTTGATTTTGTCATCATGTTGTTAGCTGGTTATTATGCAGACTCCTTTGTGTGTCTGTTTTATAGTGTCACTGGTCTATGTACTTAAGTGTGTTTTTGTAGTGGGCAGTAATGGTCTTTCTTTTGCAAATTTAGCACTCCCTTCAGGACCTCTTGTAAGGCAGATCTGCTGGCAATGAATTCCCTTAGAATTTACTTATCTGAAAAGGATCTTATTTCTCCTTGACTTGGCTGGATATGAAATTCTTGGTTGAATTTGTCTAGGCATTTCCTAAGACAACAGGAAACTGTGCTTTATAGCTGAGTTTACACAGAAGCAGAGCTAGTAGGCTGGAAGCTTTAGCAAGCGTTGCCTGCTTGGCGGTTAATAGTGGGGGATGGTTGGGTCATGAGCCCTTCAGTCTGGGTATTTCCTGGGACAGGAGGCTGCATCCATCAGCTGAGTTCCTACAGAGCCAGGACCACCATGCTGGAGGCTGTAGCAGGCCTTGCCTGCTTGGTTTCCAGTTTTAGGGGCAGGTGGTGTCATGTGCTCTGACATCTGGGTGTTTCCTGGGACAATATGAAGCTGTGCTTACCAGATGAGTTCACATGGAAGTGGGACTGCTGAGCCAGAAGCTCTAGCAAGCATTGCCTGCCTGACTATCAGCATTGAGGGTGGATGAGATCACCAAATCTGCTGTCTAGGTGTTTCCTGCATCAACAGGAAGATGTGCCCTCCAGCTGATTTCACACAGAAATGGGCTAGAAGCTCTAGCATGGGTTGCCCATGTGGTTACCAGTGGTGAGGATGTGGCGGGAGTGGCCAGGCAAGTTTGGGCCTAAGTAGGACCACTTGGCTGGAAGCTGGCACAGAGCCCTATCTGGAAAGGAGGGTAGGGGTGCAACAATCTCTGCTTCAAGGCACAACTGGTGCCTCTGTTGGGGCTAAGGTGCCACTATAGGTCTGCTGCAGGGCTCAAGGCTTGTAAAGTTCTCCTTGGACTTGTGAGTTGCCCCTGCAAACCATCCAGGTGCCTCTCTGCCTCAGTTTAGATGTGCAGTGGGGGAATGGGGTGCCAGGGGGATTCTCTTATTCCCAGTTTCACACAGGTCCCTGCAAGGGGTATGAATCCCCCTGGGCACCCTCACTCACTTACCCTTTCCTATGTTGGATAGGTTCTCCTGGCTCCCACATGTAACATTTTTAAGAGTATAATTTCTAACTTTATTGTTAAAAAATAATTTTTGAAAGATGTTATTTTCTTTCTGATTTACCTCTTCAAGCTGTGACCTGAGATTAGCTGAAGATTCTAGGTCACCATTCATCAAGTATGGTTTCCTTCCAAAATAGAAGTATAAATTTGTTGTTAGATTAAATATCTTTATAAAAGCTTTGTATTCTTTCAGGACTCTGGATTTACTTGGAAAGAGATTGCAGTTAAGACAAGACTACTTTACATTTGCAGTTTTCTGATTGTTTTTCTTCTATTTGTTGTATGTTCTTCCTGATATTTTCAATTGCTGTTACTCTGCAACCTAGGATTTGCCTTATCTTTTTAAAAATTGTTTAAGGAAATCTATTTTATTAATTGCTTCTTTTAAAACTGTCAGATCAGGCCAGGTGCAGTAGCTCACGCCTGTAATCCCAGCACTTTGGGAAGCCAAGGCAAGCAGATCACATGAGGCCAGGAATTTGAGAGAAGCCTGGACAACATGGCAAAACCTGTCTCTACTAAAAATACAAAAATTAGCCACATGCGGTGGAGCATGCCTGTAATCCTAGCTACTCAGGAGGCTGAGGCAAGAGAATCGCTTGAACCTTGTAGTTAGAAGTTGCGATGAGCCAAGTTTGCTCCACTGCAATCCAGCCTGGGCAACAGAGCGAGACACCATCTCAAAATAAATAAATAAAATAAAATAATAAAATAAAAATAAAACTGTCAGATCATTTGGATGGCATCATCATAAAACAAACCAGAACAATAACAGCTTAAGTCTACAGAGGCTGACATAGCATGCATGCAATTCACATTTTAATTATTCTTATTTCTGTAAAAATATCACAAGTCTTCAAACAAATTTCATATTTATGTTTCATGCTTTTTAGATCTGTTTAGATACTCAAAGTCACTTTTTACAAGTATGAATATTTTGTCCTGAAAAAGGGCATGGATATCCATGGGATTATATAAACTCACTATCACGTTTACTATGTTTGAAGATCTGATCAGAGGACCTTAACATTATACAAATTTACCTTTTGCTTCCTCAATTCTGTTCTGAATGAAAGTATAGGCCGTTCCCCATGTATGTGATGTGTCCAAGCATTAATAAATAAAAAATAAAATTGGACAAGATGATGTAAAAAAAATTCTGATCATCTTAGAAATAAATGAACTCTAAAAGAAAAAAAAATGTAGAAATGAAGTTTAAACAAAAAGGAAAACAAAAATGAATAGTTATGCAGATAATGCCAAAAGGGAAAAACCACAGACACATATAAACATATATACACACATGCATGCACCCAAATACAAACATAAATACATATGCAATCATGTGCTACATAACGATGTTTTGATCAATGTTATATTACATATACAATGGTGGTCCTATAAGATTCTAATAAAGCCAAAAAATTACTATCACCTAGTGTCACTGTAGCAGCTATAACATGGTCATAGTGGTCATAGCACAAGGCTTACTCATCTGTTTTTGGTGATGCTTGTGTAAACACACCTACTGTACTGGCTGTGGTATAAAAGTATAGCACATACAATTATATACAGTATCTAATACTTGATAGTAAATAACTATGTTACTGGCTTATGTATTTACTATACTATTTCTTATTCATTTAGAATATACTCCTACTTATTAAAACAAATTAACTGTAAAAGCAGCCTAGCACAAGTCCTTCAGGAGCTATTCCAGAAGTAGATGTAGTGATAGGAGATGATAACTCCATACTTTTTGTGAGATATGGGATGAGGTATGGAAGTAGAAGATGGTGATGTTAATAACACTGACCATGTATAAGTCTAGGATAATGTGTGCTTATTCTTTCAATTTTAACAAAAAAAAAATAGTAAAATAAAAATAATTTTTTTAATGGAAGCTTGTAGAATAAGGATATAAAGAAACTATTTTTATAGAGCTGTGCTAAATATTCTATATAATGCATTTATGTTTTAAGCTGTGTTATTACAAAAGAGCACACAAGTTAACAAATTTAAAACTTTAAAAGTAAAAAAGTTACAGTAATATCATGTTAAATTTTATAAAAACATTTTATTTTCAGTTACTATGGATATACAATAATTATAAATATTTATGGAATGCATCTGGTATTTTAATACAAACATGCAATATATAATGTTTAAATCAAGGCAATTGGGTTATGCATCAGTCACCTCAAGTACTCCTTTGTGTGAGGAACATTCAATTTCATTCTTTTAGTTATTTTGAAATATATAATAAATTATAGTTGTCTTATTTTGCTACAAAACACTACATCTTATTTCTTCTATCTAACTGATTTTTTTACCCATTTACCAACCACTCTTCATCCTCCCTGCCAACTACCATCCCCAGCCTCTGGTAACCAACATTCTACTCTCTATCTCCATGAGTTCAGCATTTTTTATGAGTGAGAACATTTGATATTTGTCTGTTTGTGCCTGTCTTACTTAACTTAATGTCCTCCATTTCTTTTCATGTTGTTGAAAATGATAGGATTTCATTTTTTATTATGTTGTGTATATGTGCCACTTTTTTAACCTATTTATTAACTGATGGATACTTAGGTTGATTCTGTATTTTGGCTATTGTGAATAGTACTGTTACAAACATGGAGGGTGAAGATAGCTCTGTGATATACAGATTTCCTTTCTCTTGGATATATGCCCACCAGTGGGATTGTTGGATCATATGGTAGTTCTATTTTCAGTTTCTTCTTGTTTTTGAAGAACCTCCACAGCATTCTCTAAAGTAGCTCTTCTAATTTAAATTTTCATCACCAATGTACAAGAGTTTCTCTTTCTCCACATCTTCATCAGCATTTGTTGTTGCTTGTCATTTTGTTAAAGCTGTTTTAACTGGGATGAGATGACATCTCCTTGTGGTTTTTTATATACATCTATCTAATGATTAATGATATTGAACATTTTTTCAAAAACTTGTTGGCCATTTGTTTGTCTTCTTTTAAGAAGTATCTATTCAGACCTTTTATCCATTTTTAATCTCATTATTATTATATTTTTTCCTATTGTATAGTTGTTTGAGCACCTTATAACTTCTGGTTATAAATCCCTTGTAAGATGGATAGTTTACAAATACTTTCTCCAATTCTGGGCTTGTCTCATCACTTTGTTGATTTTTTTTTTTTTTTTTATTTTTTTTTTTATGCTGTGTACCATTTTATTTCGATGTGATGCCATTTGTTCATATTTGCTTCTGTGGCCTGTGCTTATGATTTCTTACCTAAGAAAATTTTACCCAGATGAATATCTTGGAGTGTTCTCCCATTTTTTTTATTGTTTCACAGTTTTAGGTCTTAGATTTAAGTTTTTAATTCAGTTTGATTTTATTTTGGAATATGGTGAGAGATAGGCATCTAGTTTCATTCTTGTGCATATGGATATCCGGTTTTCCCCAGACCACTTATTGGAGAAGCTGTTCTATCCTCAGTGTATGTTCTTGCCACCTTTGAAAAAAATGAATAGACTGTAAATGCATGGATTCATTTCTGGGTTCCTTATTCTGTTTCATTTTTCCTATGTGTCTGTTTTTATGACAGTACCACGCTGTTTTGGTTACTGGAATTTTGTACTATAATTTGAAGTTAGATAATGTGATGTCTGAAACTTTGTTCTTTTCACTCAGAATGGCTTTAACTATTCTGAGTCTTCTGTAATTCCACATATATTTTAATTTTTTTATATTTCTGTGAGGATATTATTGATATTTTGAGTGAGATTGCACTGAGTTTGCACATTTCATTGGGTAGTACTGACTTTTAAGTAATATAGATAGTTTTTTTATTGTGCAGAAGCTTTTTAGTTTAATTAGGTTTTATTTGCCAATTTTTGTTGTTGTAGCAGTTGTTTTTGGCATCTTCATCATGAAATCTTTGCCAGGACCTATGTCTGGAATGATACTGTCTATATTATCTTGCAGAGTTTATATAGTTTTAGGTTTTACATTTAAGCCTTTTATCCATTTTGAGTTGATTTTTGCATATGGTGTAAGGAAGCAGTCAAGGTTCAATCTTCTGCATATGGTTAGACAGTTATCCCAGGATCATTTATTAAATAGTCCTTTCTCCATTACTTGTTTTGGTCAACTTCGTCAAAAGATCACATGGTTGTAGGTGTTTGGCTTTATTTCTGGGTTCTCTATGCTGTTTCAGTAGTCTATATGTCTGTTTTTGTACCCATACCATGCTGTTTTGGTTACTGTAGGCTTGTAGTATAGTTTGAAATTGGGTGACTTGCTGCCTCCAACTTTGTACTTTTTTATTAGAATTGCTTTGTCTATGTGAGCTCTTTTTTGGTTCCATGGGAATTTTACAATACGTTTTTTTCTAATTCTGTGAATAATGTCATTGGTAGTTTATAGGAATAGTTTTGATATGTAAATATGGGCAGTATTGCCATTATAACAATATTGAGTCTTCCTATCCATGAGCATGGAATTTTTTTTTCCATCTGCTCATGTCATCTTTGATTTTTGATCACTGTTTTGTAATTCTCATTGTAGAGATATTTCACATTCCTGATAACTATATTCCTAGATATTTTATTCTTTTTGTGGCTATTGTGACTGGGATTGTCTTTCTGATTTGTCTGTCAGCTGGATGTTGTTGGTATGTAGAAATGCTACTGATTTTTGTACATTGACATTATATCTTGAAACTTTGCTGAAGTTGTTTATTAGATCTAGGAGCTTTTTAACAGAGACTGGGTTTTTCTAGGTATACATAGCATCACACAATCTGCAAACAGAGGCATTTTTCTCCCTCTCCTCCTGTTTAGATGCCTTTCATTTCCTTCCCTGATTGCTCTGGCTATGACTTACAGTACTACATTGAATAGAAATAGTGACAGTGGGCAACCTTGTCTTGTTTTCCTTCTAAGAGGAATGCTTCCAACTTTTGCCCATTTAGTATGATGTTGGCTGTTGGTTTGGAAACTATTCATCTGTAAAACAGCTAGCATCCAGAATCTATAAGGAACTTAAACACATTATCAAGCAAAAAACAATCCCACGTAAAATGGGCAAAGTACATGAACAGTCACTTTTCAAAAGGATGCATATGACCAGGTGCGGTGGCTCATGCCTGTAATCCCAGCACTTTGGGAGGCTGAGGCAGGTGGATCACGAGGTGAGGAGTTTGAGACCAGCTTAGTCAACATGGTGAAACCCCATCTCTACCAAAAATACAAAAATTAGTCAGGTGTGGTGGCATGAACCTGTAATTCCAGATACTTTGGAGGCTGAGGTAGGAGAATTGCTTGAACCTGGGATATGGAGGTTTCAGTGAGCCAAGATCATGCCACTGCACTCCAGCCTGTGTGACAGAACAAGATTCTATTTCAAAAAAAAAAAAAAGAATACATACAAGTGGCCCACAATGAGATACCATCTTACATCAGTCAGAATAAATATTATTAAAAAGTCAAAAAATAACAAATGCTGGCAAGGTAGCTGATACACACTGCTGGGGGAAATGCAAATTAGTTTAGCCATTGGGGAAAGCAGTGTGGTAATATCTCAAAGCACTTAAAAGAGAAGTACCATTTTATCCAGAAATTCCCTTATTGGGTATAATACCCAAAGGAATGTAAATCATTCTATGATAGTGTCTGAATCTGTATGCCCACTAAATCTCATGTTGAATCGTAGTCCCCAATGCTGGAGGTGGGACCTGGTGGGAGGTTCTTGGATCATGGTAATAGATTTCTCATGAATGATCTATTGCCATCCCCTTGGTGCTGTTCTCATGATAGTGAGTTCTCACAATATCTATTTGTTTAAATGTGTGCAGCACCTCCTCCCTCATTGTCTCTGGCTCCTGTTTCCACCATGTGAGACACCTTGCTCTCCCTTCATCTTCTGCCATGATTTTAAGTTTCCCGAAATCATCCCAGAACCTGAGCAGATGCTAGCACCATGCTTCCTGTACAGCCAATCGAACCGTAAGGCGATTAAACCTATTTTCTTTATAAATTTCCGAACTTAAAGGTCCATGAATGGTAGATTGGATAATGAAAATGTGGTATATATACATTATGGAATACTACACAGTCATAAAAACAAATGAGATCATGTCCTTTGCAGCAACATAGAGGGAGCTGGAGGCCATTATACTAAGCCAAATAATGCAGGAACAGAAAACCAAATATCACACATATATGTTCCCACATATATATGTTCCACAACATATATATGTACCCACTTATAAGTGGAAACTAAACGTTGAGTACATACAGACACAAAGAAGGGAAAAACAGACACAGGTCTACTTGAGTGTGGAGTGTAGAAAGAGAGAGAAAATAGAAAAACTACCTATCAGTTACTATGCTTTTTACCTTAGTAACAGAATTATTTGTATACCAAACACCTGTGACATGCAATTTTCTTATGTAACACACTTGCATATGTACTCCTGAAACTAAAGTTAAAAAAATAAAAAAGTAAAATGCATATGATAATTATAATAACAATTTTTTTCCTATCCATGAACATGGAATATCTTTACTTTTTTTTATCCTTTTCAGTTTCTTTCATCAATGACTCATAGTTTTAAAAATAGAGAACTTTCATTTCTTTGGTCAAGTGTATTCCCAGATATTTTATCTGTTACTATTACAAATGGATTTTTTTTTTCCTTTTTCAGCGTGTTTGCTGTTGACATATAGCAGTGCTACTGGTTTTCATGGGTTGATTTTGTTTCCTGCAATTTTACTGAATTTGTTTATCAGTTCTAAGTGTTTTTGATGGATTCTTGAGGTTTCTTTAAATATAAGATCATATCAGCAGCAAACAAAGATAATTTGACTTCTTTCTTATTTGGATGCCTTTTATTTCTTTCTCTTGTCTGAGTGCTCTAGCTAGGAATTATAGTACTCTTTTGAATAACGGTGATGAAAGTGGGTATCTTTGTTGGATTCCAGAACTTAGAGGAAAGGCTTTCAGTTTTTCCTCATTTAGTATGATAATATTTGTGGGTTTGTCTTATGTGGCTTTTTATAAATTTGAGATTTGTTCCTTCTATACCCAGTTTGTTGAGAGTTTTTATCATAAAAAGATGTGGAATTTTATCAAAAGTTTTCTCAGTATCAGAAGAAATGATGGTATATATTTTACCCTGTATTGTGTTCTTGTGATCTCTCACAGTTATCGATTTGCATTTGTTGACCCATCCTTGCATCTGTGGGAAGAATCCCACTTGATCATGGTTAATGGTCTTTTGAATAGTTGTTGAATTCAGTTTGCTAGTATTTTGTTGAAGAGTTCTGTATTTATGTTTGATGGGTAATATTGGTCTGTAATTTGTTGTTGCTTTGTTGTATCTTTGTTGCATTTTGACATCAGGATAATCCTGGTCTCGTGAAATGAGTTTGAGAGTGTTCCCTCATTCTCAACTTTTTGGAATAGTTTGTGTATGATTGATATTATTTCATCTTCAAATGTTTGATAAAATTCAGCTAACAAACCATCAGATCCTGGGATTTTCTTTGATAGAATAATTTGTATTACTGGTTCTATCTTGTTGTTTGTTATTAGTCTAGTCAGGTTTCTGATTTTTTTATGGTTCAATCTTGGTATGTTTTATGTGTCTGGAAGTTTACATATTTCTTCTAAGTTGTTCAATTTATTGGCATATAGTTGCTCATAATAGTCTTTAATGATCCTTTTAAATTTCTGTGGTATCATTTGTAATGTCTTCTTTTTATCTTTGATTTTATTTAATTGGGTATTCTCTCTTTTTTTCTTAGTTACTCTGACTAAAATGTTTATTAATTTTATTGTTTCAAGAAAGCAACTTTTTCTTTCGTTTGCAATTCTTTTGTATTTTTTGTCTGAATTTCATTTATTTCTGCTTTTATCTTTACTATTTCTCTTCTATTAATTTGGGGTTTGGTTTTTGCTTGCTGTCCTAGTTCTTTAAGAGTCATCATTAGTTATTTAAAATTGTTCTACTATTTTGGTGTAGGCATTTATTGCTATAAATCTCTCTCTCACTACTGCTTTTTCTGTATCCCATAGATTTTGGCATGCTGTGTTTTTATTTTTATTTGTTTCAATATTTTAAAAACTTTTCCTCTTAATGTATGCATTGTCCCAATGCTTGATCATTAGAATGTTGTTTAATTTACATCTGTCTGCATAGTTTTCAATTTTATTTTGTTATTGATTTCATAAGAAATCAATAACACTCTTGTCAGAAAAGTGGAATACATGGGACTTGGAATTTATGGGACTTGTTTTGTGACCTAACACATATACTATCTTTGAGAATGTTTTATATGCTGAAGAGAAGAATGTGAAGTAGGCTGCTGTTGAATGAAATGTTCTGTAAGTGTCTGTTAAATCAATGTTTTGTTGTTTATTTTCTGTCTAGATGATATATCCAGTGCTGAAAGTAGAGTGTTAAAGTTCTCAACTATTACCGTACTGGGGCCTATCACTCTCTTTAACTCTAATAATATTTGTTTTTTATATCTGGGAGCTTCAGCGTTGAGTGCAAATATATTTACAACTGTTATATCCTCTTGGTGAGTTGACCCCTTTATTATTACATAATTGTTTTTCTTCATCTCTTTTTACACATTTTGTCTTAAAGTCTGTTTCTTCTGGTATAAGTGTAGCTATTCCTGCTCTTTGTTTTTTCATTTTCCTTTGCATGGAATATAGTTTTCCATTTGTTTATTGTAACTCTGTATGTGTCCTTATAAGTGGATTGAGTTTCTTTTTACAAAGCATATACTTGAGTCCTGTTTTTCTTTTAACCACTCTATATATTGTTCTGCCACTCTATATATTGTTATTGGAGAATTTTGATCACTTACAGTTAATATTATTTATTTATTTTTATTTTTATTGTTGCTTTCATTTTTAATTTTATTGTAATAAACTTTATTTTTCAGAACAGTATAGGATCACAGCAAAATTGAAATGAAGGTACAGAGATTTCCCAAATACTCCCTACTACCACATGCACAGCCACCCTCACTATCAATATCCCCCCTAGAGTAGCACATTCGTTGCAATGAATGAACCTATAGTAATACATCATTAATGTACACAGTCCATAGTTAGCATTAGGGTTCACTCTGGGTATTGTACATTCTGTGGCTTGAGACAAATGTATAATGCCATGTATATAACACTACAGTGTCACACAGAGTAGTTTCATTTTTCTAAACATCCTCTGTGTTCTGCCATTCAATTAGATTACTTTTTAGAGTAGAAATGGTCAAATGAGACATCTCTGAGGAAGAAACACTTAAGCCAAGAACAGAAGGCTGAACAGAATTTAGCCAAGTGAAAGAAGTTAGACAGGACACAGAATTGAAGGGTGCTCCAAGCAAATAGAAAACCAGTATGGGTTAGGTAAGAATCTGATATATTTAAGGAAAAGAAAAAAGGCCAGCATGGCAGGTCAGTGAATGAGGGACAGAGAGTGGGCATGAGGCATAAAGAACACTAAAGGGTTTTAACTTGGGCACCTCTGGATCTAAGTGGCTTTTTCTTAGAGCCCTCTGGAATGAATGGGAAGGGACAAAATCAGAGCAGATAGACTGGCCTAATTTCAGGTCTGTTCCTTCACTTTTCTTCCCACATTCCTCTGGTTGCTCCCCAAGAAAATCAGCTCTGTTACATCTGCCACCTCCTATGATCACAAGGCATAGACCATAGATCCTGGAACCCTAATGGAAAGGAAAGTGATGCTGCTGTGACCTGCTTAAGTGGGTGGTGCCCAAGGCAGGGCATTCTAGACCCTCGTAGGCAACAGAGCCAGGTCAGTAAAACCAAGTTTCTTCTGTGACCTCTGAAGGCTTAGAGGAATTTTCTCTTTTGAGGACTGGTCAAGATGGGGATCCCTAAGCTTTCAGGAAGAAGATTAACTGCTTTCTTTTATTTTTATTTCTATGTTATTGATTGATTTTCTATATTTATATCTATCATCTATATACATATATATATATTTATATATATGTGTGTGTATATATATATATTTCAACAGCTTTAGGGATACAAGTGGGTTTTCATTACATAGATGAACTCTAACTCTCTATTTGTGAAGGCTGAAGTTTTAGTGCACCTATCACCTGGGTAGTATACACTGTACCCATTATGTAATTTCATTCCCTCACCACCCTCTAATCCTCCTGGCTTCTGCCTCTCTGGTGTCCATTAATACCACTCTGTATGTCTTTGCATATCCATAGCTTAGCTCCTACTTATAAGTGAGAACATAAGGTATTTGGTTTTCCATTTCTGAGTTGTTTCTCTTACAATAATAATCTTCACCTCCATCCAAGTTGCTACAAACACTTTATTTCATACTTTTTAAAGGCTGAGTGGTATTCCATGGTGTATACCACATTTTTTTTTATCCACTTACCAGTTGATGGGCACTTAGGTTTGTCCCTAGTGCAATTGTGAATTGCACTATGATAAGCACACATGTGCAGGTATTTTTTGATACAATGACTTCTTTTTTGGGGGGTACTCAGTAGAGGGATTGCTGGATTGAATATCAGATCTACTTTGAATTATTTGGTATATCTCCAAACTACTTTCCATAGGAATTGTACTAATTTGCATTCCGACTAGCAGTGTGTAAGAGGTCTCTTTTCACCACATTCATGCCAACATCTATTGTTTTTGATTTTTCAATAGTCATTCTGGCTGGGGCAAGAAGGTATCTCTATATGGTTTTAATTTGCATTTTCATGATAATCAATAATGTTGAGCATTTTTTCATGTTTATCATTTGTGTATCTTCTTTTGAAAAATGTCTATTCATGTCATCTGCCCACCTTTTGAGGGGTTTATTATTATTATTATCATCATTATTATTATTGCTTGCTGATTTATGCTCCTTATAAACTCTGTATACTAGACCTTTGTTGGATGCATAGTTTGCAAAATATTTTCTCCTATTCCGTGGGTTTTCTCTTTACTATGATGATTACTTTTCTGCTATGTAGAAGCTTTTTTATTTACTTAGGTCCCAATTATTCATTTTTGTTGTTGCATTTGCTTTTGGGATATCAGTCATAATTTCTTTGCCTAGGCCAATGTCCAAAAGAGTTTTTCCTGGGTTTTCTTTTAGAATTTTTGTGGTTTTAGGTTTTAGATAGATCTTTAATCCATCAATGGATAAAGCTTTAATCCATCTTGAATTGATTTTTGTATATGGTAAGAGATGGGACTCCAACTTCATTCTTCTACATGTGACTGCTGTCCAATTTCCTTGGCACCATTTATTGAACAGGGAGTCCTTTACCCAGTTTATGTTTTTGTGTGCATTGTTAAAAATCAGTTGGTTTTAATAATTTAGCTTTATTTCTGAGTTCTTTATTTTATTGCATTGGTCTATGTATCTACTTTTCTTTGACCAATACCTTGCTATTTTGGCTACTATGGCCTTGTAGTATAGTTTGAAATCAGATAGTGTGATGCCTCCCGGTTTGTACTTTTGCTTAAGATTGCTTTGGCTATTGGGGCTATTTTTTTGATTCATGTGAATTTTGGCATTTTTTTTTTCTAATTCTGTGACAAATGGTCTTGACATTTTGATAGGAATTGCATTGAATCTATAGATTCCTTTGGGCAGTATGGTCATTTTTACCATACTTATCCTTCCAATACATGAGCATAGGATGTATTTGTATTTGTTTATATAGAATATGATTTATTTCACTATCCTTTTGTATTTCTTCTTGTAAAACTCTTTCGTCTTGTTTAAGTATATTTCAAGGTATTTCTTTTTTCTTTTCTTTTCTTTTTTTTTTTTGCAGCTATTGTAAAAGGAATTGCATTCTTAATTTGATTCTCAGCTTGGTTGCTGTTGGTGTAAAGCAGTGCTACTGATTTGTGTACATGGATTTTATATCTTGAGACTACTGAATTCATTTATAAAATCTAGGAGTCTTTTGGAGTTATCTTTAGGATTTTCTACATAGCCAGTTACATCATTAAAAAACAAAGATAGTTGGACTCCCTCTTTTCTAATTTTTATGTTTTTTATGTATTTCTCTTGCCTGATTGCTCTAGTCAGCACTTCTATGTTTAATAGAAGTGGTAAAAGTGGGCATCTCCGTTTTGTTCCAGTTCTTAGGGGGGATACTATCAACTTTTCCACATTAATTATGATGTTGGCTATGGGTGTGTCATACATGACATATCGTGTTTATGTATGTTCGTTCTATGCCTAAGTTGTTGAGGGCTTTTATATTAAAGAGATACTGGAATTTATTGAATGTATTTTCTGTATCTGTTGAAATGATCATATGGTTTTGGTTTTAAATTCTATTTATGTGATAAATCACATTTATTGACTTGCATATCTTGAAGCATCCCTGCATCTCTGGGCTGAAACCCACTGATTATGGTGAAATTATCTTTTTGATGTGCTGTTGGATTCAGTTTACTAGTATATTGTTGAGGATTTTTGCATCTATGTTCATTAGGAATATTACTCTATAGTTTTCTTTTTTATATTCTTTCCTGGCTTTAATATCAGAGTGATGCTGGCTTCATAGAATGAATAAAAAATGCTTTCCTTCTTTTCAGTCTTTTGGAATATTTTTAATAGGATTGGTACCAATTGTTTGAATGTCTGGTAGAATTTGGCTGCAAATTCATCTGGCCTTGGGCTCTTTTGTTGTCATTATTTTATTACTGATTCAATCTCACTGCTTATTAATGGTGTATTCAGGATTTCTATTTCTTCCTGATTCAAGCAAGGAGGGTTATATTTTTCCAGAAATTTATTCATTTATTATAGATGATCTAGTTTGTGTGTCTAGAGGGGTATTCATAGTAGTCTCAGATGATCTTTCGTATTTCTTTGGTGTCATTTGGAATGTCTCTATTTGCATTTCTAGTTGAGCTTATTTGAATCTCCTCTCTTCATGGTTCATCTAGCTAATGGTCTATCAACTTTATTATTTATAAGGATCAACTATTTGTTTCATGAATCTTTTGTAATTTTTTATTTCAATTTCATGTAGTTCTGGTCTGATCTTTGTTTCTTTTCTTCTGCTGGTGTGCATATGGTTTGTTGTTTCTCTGGTTCATTTAAATGAGATATTGGGTTGCCAATTTGTAAACTTTCAGACATTTTGATGTAGGCATTTATAACTGTAAACTTTCCTCTTAGCACTGCTTTTTCTGTATCCCAGAGGTCTTTATACTTGTCTTATTGTTAATATTAACTTTAAATAATTTTTAAATTTTTATCTTGATTTCATTGTTAACCTCAAAATCATTCAAGAGCAGATTTGATTAATTTCCATGTATTTATATAGTTTTGAGGTTTCCTTTTAGAGTTGATTTCTAGTTGCATTCCACTGTGGTCTGAGAAGATACTTGATAGGATTTCAATTTTTAAAAATTTATTCCTACTTGTTCTGTGGCCTGTCATATTGTCTGTCTTGGAGAATGTCCCATGTGCTGATGAGAAGTGTGTATATTCTGCAGTACTAGAGTAGAATGTTCTGTGAATAGGTGTTAGTTCTGTTTGTTCTAGAGTAAAGTTTAAGTCTAGTGTTTCTTCATTGACTTTCCACCTTGATGATCTATCTACTGCTGTCAGTGGAGTGTTGAAGTCCCCTGCTAGTATTGTGTTGCTGTCTATCTCTTTTCCTAGGTCTAGTATTACTTGTTTTATGGACCTGGAAGCTGTGGAGTTAGCTACATATATACTTAGGATTGTAATATCTTTTTGTTGGACTGATCCTCTTATAATTAAATAATAACCTTCTTTGTCTGCTTTTACTATTGTGGCTTCAATGTTATTATTGCTATGGTAGGACTTACTACTGCCGTTTTGTTATTCCTTTTCTGGATGTTTTGTTGTTGTTCTCTTTCTTTTTGTCTTCCTTCTTGTCTCTCTTTGTTTAGAAGTTATTTTCTCTGCTAGTGTTTTCTAATTCCTTGCATTTTATTTTTATGTCTCTGTTTTAAGGTTTTTGCTTTGGGATTACGTTGAAACTTATAACCAATTATTTTAAACTGATGAAAACTTAACTTTGATCACTGAAAACAATTGAAAAAAGAAAAGAAAACACACAAACAAGAGAAAACTAAAAGAGCTCTATAACTCCATCCCCCCACATTTTAATTATTTGTTGACTCTATTTATATATTTGTACAGTCTCAACAAATCGTGGTATTATTTTTGATGGGTTTGCCTTTTAGTTTTTCTATGAAATATATGAGTTTTTTACTTACTTCGGCTACAATTTGCCTCCAAAATCAGTGCAATACCAAGGCTTGCCCAGGAACTGCAGTATTGTCTGTGTACTTACTTTTACCAGTAAGTTTTATATGTTCAGTTGATTTATTTTGTTCATTAATGTCCTATTCTTTGAAGCTGAAAAATTCTCTTTAGCATCTTTTGTAAGACAAGTCTGCTGTTGATGAAATCCCTCAGCTTGTGTTTGTCTGGTAGATCATTATTTCTTCTTCATGTTTGAAGGATAATTTTGCTGGAAATAAAATTTTAAGTTGGGAATTCATTTTTCTTTAAGCATTTCAAATATGTAATCCCACTCTGTCCTGATGTCTAAGGTTTTTGCTGAGAAGTCTGCTTCCAGATGTATTTTAACTTCTTCATATTATATTTGTTTTCTTCTCCTTCTGCTGTTAGGATACTTTGTTTATCCTTGTGCTTGTAAAGTTCTGTGTTATTATTTCTTTGAATAGCCTGCCTTCAAGCTTACTAATTCTTGCTTCTACTTGATTAATTCTGCTGTTGAGAGACTCTAGTGCATTTTTCAAGTTGTTAATTGAATTTTTTTTTCAGCTTTATAATTTCTGCTTAATACTTTTAAATATTTTAATCTCTTTGCTAAGTTCCTCTAAAAGAATTTGGAATTCCCTCTCAGTGTTAACTTGAAGCTCATTAAGCTTCCTCAACACAGCTATTTTGAATTATTTGTCTAATAGGTCACATATCTGTCACTCCGGGATTGGTCACTAGTTCCTAAGTTAGTCTATTTGGTGATGTTATATTTTCCGGGAATTTGTTTCTTTTTCTTTCAAATTTTAATTTATTTTTACAGATGGGGTCTCACTTTGTCCAGCCTCAAACTCCTAGGCTTGAGCAATCCTCACAACTCAGACTCCTGAGTAGCTGGGAATTTAGGCCCATACCATCACGCCTGGCTAATATTTTGAGAGATGAGGTCTCACTATGTTGACTATGCTGGTCTCTAACTTCTGACCTCAAACAGTCCTCCCACGTCAACCTCCCAAGTAGCTGTCCAAGTAGACATGAGCCACCACATGTAGATTTGGATGTTCTTGATGTTTGTGGACATTTATCAATGTCTAAGCATTGAAGAATCAGAGATTTGTTACAATATTTACAGCCTGAGCTTGTTTGTACCTCTCCTTCTTTCCATGAATTCAAAGGTGCCTGAGTGTTCTGACCTAATCCTGTGGTCACTACAGCTCTTTAAGCACAGAGCATAGGAAAACTGTGACTCTATAGACTCCTAATTACATAACCTTGGGTAACCTGGAGAAGATAACAGTGAATTGTCTGGGATACCAGACAAAGTCTCTTGATCTCTTCCCTCTCTTTTCCCCAATCAGAAGGTATCTGTCTGTACACTGGGCTGCCTAAAGTTTGGTGAGGGGTAATATGAGCATTTTCATGGTCACTACAGCTGACACCACACTGGGTCACTCACATATTTTTTTCCAGATCAGCACAGTACTAAACCTTGTTCAAGGCTTGTGGCCACTACTACCTGGCTGCCACTCATTTTTATTCAAAGTCCAGGACCACTTTAATAAGCAGATGGTGAATCCTACTGTGACTAAGTCTATTCCATTAGGGTAGCAAACTCCCAGGGTGGGTCTAGAAACACCATGCAGGAGTAAAAACCTAGAATTGGTGCTTTAGAAATCTGCTTAGTGATTCACTTTATTGTATGTGAGTTTATACCCACATTTCAAGACAAATCATCTACGTCTGTACTCTTCCCTCTATTTCTCCTAAGAAGGAATCTGCCAGTGAGCTATTTATCCTGGAACTGGGATAAGTAGTTGATGGGTTGATGCAGGCATTCCCATGGCTGCGGGCTGCTGCAGCTGGTGCCACTCTGGGTCGCTCCTCATATCCACTGCCTCCAAAATCAGTGCAATACCAGGGCTTGCCCAGGAACTGCAGCCTTTGTGGGCTTACTGACACTCAAATTTATTTGGGTCCCCTTGGCACATTAGTCAGCCCATGGTGAAGCTGGCTGAGACTCAGTTTCCTCCTGTTAGGATGGAGGATTCCTCTCTGGTCCAGTGTTGGTCTAAATGCTCCCTCTAAGTGCACCAGCAGAATTCTGTCCTGTGCCTTATGATAGGGTAGCACTGAGTTTTTTTGCAAAGTCCCATGCCCACTCTCCTTCCTCTAAGCACACAGATTCTCTTTGTGCTGCACTGTATGGGCTTGAGGAAGAGGTCATGTAGGCAATGTAAGACTGTCCTGCCTATCCCCTTCAATGCCTCTTTCCTTGTTATTATGTTAAAACCGGGTACTATGATTACTCCTCTGATTTTCTGGTTCCTATGAAGGTAACTCCTTGCATGAATAGTTATTTAACTGGGTGTTCCTATAGGAGGGTAGTCACTGAAGGGCTCTGTTTGGCCATTGTGCTCTGCCTTTCTTGTAGATTTACCTAAGTTTAACATATTATTGAAGAAAAAAAGTTAATAGATTTAGTGGAGCCTAAATGTACAGTATTATAAAGCCTACAGTATTGTACATTAATATTGTAGGCCCTTACATTCACTCACCAATCACTCACTGAGTCACCCACAGAAACTTCCCTTTATATAAGCTTCATTCACAATAAACGCTTTATACAGGTGTTCCATTTTTTATCTTTTATGCTCTATTTTTACTGTGATTTTTCTATGTTTCGATATGCTTAGATACACAAATACTTATCATTGTGTTACAATTACCTACAAGTATTCAGTACAGTAACATGCTATGCAGATTTGTAGGCTAAAAGCAATAGACTATATCATATAGCCTGGGTGTATAATAGGCTTCACCATCTAAGTTTGTGTAAATACACTCTATGATGTTCCCAGAATGACAAAATTGCCTGATGATGCAATTTTTCAGGATGTATTCCCATCATTAAGTGGCATCATAATCATATTTGTATTCTGGTACCTAATAAAATCAATCTACAGTGGATGACTCCTAGCACCTAGAAATATTCCAGCAAAGCTATTATACTTTAAAGCAAAGAAAAAGACATTCTTTGAGTATCTAGGCAAAAAGTTCAAGTCACTTATAAAGAAAATAAAATAAGATTGATACCAGCCTTTTCAATTGTAATATTTTGTGCCAAAAAAATCTAATAATATGCTTAAGGTTCTAAGGAAGAAAAATCATAACAAAAAGATTTTATATCCGTCTAAATTGACCTTGTTGTGTAAAGGTAGACTTTAAGAATATGTCAAAACTCAAGGAATATTGTTCCCATAACTCCTACCTAGAACATTGTAGAATACAAAAACAATTAAACTGAAAATCTGGTGCTAAACACTTAATATATATTTATCTATGGAGAAATGACTAACAGACATAAAGAAGACAATAAAGTATGTGTAGGTTAAATATTCTGACATTTTACATAAAGTAACATAATTAATAGTGGTTTACAAAATTAAGAAAGTGTATGGAAAGGATAATCAGTTCACTAATTACTGATAATAACTGGGAGTGAAAGATACTACTTCAAATCAGATTTGTAGGGAGAGAGATAGGAGGAGGAAGAAAAGCATCCCAGTTAAATTTAATTTCACTCACAGAGAAAAACAACAGAATCTGAAAAAGTGAGAGGACTAAGGATATTCTTAAAAAGCTTTAGTGTAAATGTTATAAATGTTGCCATTACTCTAAAATTGCAAAACTTTCTAAATCCAAAATATATGAGGAGAGAGAGAACAAATAAATGACCACATAATGACAGACATATGTGTGAATAAAACATTAAATATGTAAGATAATGGAGGCCAAATATATTAATTCCAGTATAATAAAATGATCTTATATCACCAATAGGAAGAAAATGGTTTTATTGACTAGAAATGTAAAAACCAAAATTCCACCTTCTGCAAGTGACAGACTTGAAAAAACAACCTTCAAATGTGATCGAAATAGGAGGATGCATTGATATGCACTACTCAAATGCAATTGAAGTGAAGTAGGGGTTAAAATCTTGATATCCAAATGTACATAATTTATGCCAAATAGAGTATATAATGATGAAATATTTTATAATGTTAAAAACAATATTTCTCAGTGAAGCTGTAACAGCCATTAATCTTTATGCAAATAGCAATATATCGGTGACTTTCTTTAAAAACCAACTGAAGCTGCAAAAGAACTGTACAAGGAAATTAATAAAAATAAAAATCAATGCAAGGCAAATCACGTGGACTAAAATTTTATAAAGATATTGAAGTACTGTACATTTGTCATCAGTAATTTAGATATTATATTACAATATTGAAAGCTTAACCCATATTATGCTATACTTCTCTGAAGTACAACCAAGATATTCATAAAAACTCATCATTTTATACCACAAATGAAATCTTAACACTTAAAAAAATAAAAATAATACTAAGAGCATTCTCTGAATTTTCAATAAAACAATAATTTGTAACAAATTTGAAAAACAAAATATTCTTCCACATGGTATTAAAATGGACAGTGTTAAACAACTCTGGGATCAAACTGGAAACAAATAAATCTAGGCTATTTTTCAAAATTAAAATGGGGCTTATCAGAATTTTGGTATACAGCTAAAGTAATCAGCAGAAAGAATTCAACAGCATTAAATATGTGCATCAATAAAAATGAGAAAAAATTGAATTAATATCATTTTTAAAGTTATTTTAAAACCAACAAGATACTAAACCTAATGAAAACAGAGAGAAGAACTTGAGGAAATTGTCATCTAAATTAGAGTGTTGCTCAGCACTGTTTTACATTCGTGGACTAGAGCTGTTTAAATGAACAGTATTGCTGCCTTCATGGAACTTTCAGATGATTTGGATTTTAAAATGGACTGGTTTGGAAAGAAAAGATTTCTTTTCTCCCCAGAGTTGTTATGAGATAACAATTTGTAAAACAATATGGCCAAAGTTAGATTATACAAATGCAAACTTTATTACTGAAATATTTAAGACATATATGGATCTATTATATATTAATAGCTATACAATAAATAACCCATTCTAATATTATATTGATATTCAGTATATTTCCATAATTTATGGTATGTTTCATGAAAGTAATTGTTTCTCTTTCCAGAATCTATTGAAATATTATTTTTTCCGTGCATCCACATTTGTAAGAACACTGATGGATATGATGGTTTCTGTTTGATCAATATTAATTTAAAGCTGCTGAATATCCTTGGAGAGCTAATCAAGAAGGTAGAAATTTTTCCAAATTAATGTTGTCAAGTGACAGTAGATTTAAGAGGTAATGAGCACTATTTACTTAAAAAGAAAATGTTTTCCCTTATGCAATTACTGTTAGAAGAATCATTAGCCACAACAAAAGCTCTATGAGTCAGTTAAACATATGTCTCATTCTATAATTTATACTTCTTCTTAGCAGTCTTTGATCCCTTGGGTCAAGATTACTTTAGAAATACAAAGAGGACCTTAAAACTAAATAATTTCTATTATAAAATGAACATGTAAATTATCTGCTAAATTACTTGTACTTAATTAGTAATTTTGCATAATGACATACATTCTCTTTGGGTCTCTTCAGGCTCCGACAGATAACACTTTACAAATGTTACTTAAGTTCCAATTACAGCACAAACCTTGTAGAAATGTACTATTAATTTAAATATGAAAACGTGAGCAATACTAGTATTCTTTAGGCAAACTGTAATTCAACATTTCTGCCAAAGGGTGCCTTGGCTCATTCTGAATGCAATGCTTTTTACGTTATTGTTTCTTACTTGAGAAACTAAGAGCTATTCATTTGTTGAAGTTTGTAAGTGAATAAAACAGTGTACAATTATTAGAGTCAGCTCATTTGACTTTTAGAATAGTAATTCAGATTACAAAAATATTTATCTTCTATTTAAATCCTGGGGTTTTTTTGGTAGTTAACAATAAAATAACCATGAAAGACAGCTACTAGTACTAATATTGCAATGTTCTAGCTGAATATTCTAATCTTGCCATAATAACTTTGTGTTTTAAGTGATGACATGTAATTCACTCAGAGGGACAGTACATTTATTTCAAATAAAATGATGAAAATAAAAGGTATTTATTTGATTAACAAATAGTTATTGAATAATTACAATGTATAGAGGATAGAGCAATTAGGAAGATAGACATAGTTTCTCTTTCAGAAGTTTACATTCAGACTGTGCATATATGAAAGCATGCTTTGTGTGTGACTGTGTGTGTGTGTGTGTGTGTGTAAATGGAGAGAAATAGTGATTAGAAGTAGATAATGATTAGAAATAGATATGTGTGTGTGGAGGGGAGAAAAAGAATGAATAGGAAAATAGACAACCTATTATCAGAGTTTGTAAGAAAAATAGTTATGTAATAGACAATGACTTGAATAAGATGTCTACTGTAAATATACCCTTCCACTTTACACAGAAATATAAAATAAATTTTACAGGACTTTCATGTCCATCAAATTTAAATACTGGATAAATTATATGGAGATGGTACTTTGCTTTCTTTGAAACTTAACCTAGAGTGGTTCAACATTTTGAAAATCATGTCACCTCTGGCAATACCATTTGTGGTATATGAATTGTCATTGCAGCTTTTACGCTGACATCACTAATATCACTTTGTGATCTTATTTGTATAATAATGGTGATTTCGACCCTAATAAAGAATGTTAAACATTTAGAAAAAACATCTACAGTGTCTGGTTGAAGTTTTGCTGTAGTGTTTTATCACTTCACCTGAAAATTAATATCATGAATGTAATCTACTGACTTATTTTTCAAATTAAGCAACAAAAATGTTAAGATTAAATGCAAAGTTTAAAAGGAAGTACAGTAACTGACACAATCCTGAAACTTAAGAAATATATAAAAAAACTTACTCTTATTGGAATGTTTAAAAACACTTAAATTCAGAATGAGCAAGGTTTATTTTCTTTTATATATGAAGTACAAATAATGCAAAATATTAATATGATGAACCACAGAACATTGTAGAAAAAAATAATCTGATCAGACAAATGTGAAATTTTAAAAGTGAGTAATTTATTCTTCTGATTGTGCAAAGACAATGTTTATAGATGAATCAATGAGAAAGCAAAATATTATGTGTATAATAAACTGCAAATCATATGTAAAATTCAAAAAGAACAAAAAAAGAGGAGATGTTATTTATATTTATTCATTTTTTAAATAGAGTCTGGCTTTGTTGCCCAGGCTGTAGGTCAGTGGTAGGATCTCAGCTCACTGCAACCTCTACCTCCAGGATTCAAGCAATTCTCATGCCTCAGCCTCCCGAGTAGCTGAGACTGCAGGCATGTGCCACCATTCCTGGCTAATTTTTGTATTTTTAGTAGAGATGAGCTTTCATCATATTGCCCAAGCTGATCTGAAGCTCCTGAATTAAGGCAGTCTGCCCACCTCAGTCTCCCAAAGTACTATGATTATAGGCATAAGCCACCCAGCTGAGGAGATGTCATTTAGAATAACAGTCTGTAATACAGATACTTTGTTAATATTTGAAACCTTTAAAATTAATTCACAGAAAAATTTCCCTGTTGCAGTAACATTGTATAACACATAGAACAGTAACTCACGTTAGTGGGTGACACAAGTTTACAACCAATTTAAAAATAAATACCAAGACTATTAGCAATTTATTGCATTTTTCATCAATAACTCATATTTGCCAAGAATCTTTTAGAAAGACTTCACAAATCAATTAAGATACAAGGCTATTAATGTACAATGTCTATAATAATGTAAAATGTATAGTAATTTCTAGAATAATAGTTTTTTTAGTAAACTTTCATCTTGTACCTTGAACTACAATAATTTGCTAAACAGATTTGTTTTTAACTTTTTTTACTATATTTTAGTACATTTTTATTGAATGAAAAATTAAAAACAAAGTATAAAAAATGGTGTGATAATTTTTTCAGATACATTTGCTAATTGAAATAGACTCACTAAGCTACATGAAAATGAGTATATCTCATTAAAGTTCAAGGAATTGCTAAAAACTATGTGACAAAAAGTAGCCTTACTCTTGGGAATTTTTAAAGCTTTCCATATTGGTTGAAATTTGATGAGGATTAGTTTAAACATATTGATTTGGTAATAAATATATTGTTATCATGTGGTTGCTATTGAAAAAGTATAATTTTTAACTCAGTATGAATTTGCAATATTGAATTGAATGACTGATTTATCTGAAGTTAATGTATAATATGTAAACGAACATTTGGAGAAAAAAATTAATTAACCTACAAGATGAATTTGAGGCATATGTATAATGAATTGTGTTTTAAAGTACTTCGGGTCTTGTTAGTTTCATACTCATTTATTTGGAAATACGCTAAAGTAGAGATACATTTGAAATACATATTTAGTGGAAAATTATTTTATAGTGTAGTTACTGTAATAAAACCAACTGCATATACATAAGAAGAGATTTGAAATAATTTTAGCAAAATTATTTTTTAATAAAATGTGATTATTAAATGTGCAGAGACATGAAAAATAGGAATAATATTGAAATGTATTTATGCAATTTATTTTGAAATATTTCATATCATTGTAATTCTACATTTGTGTGATTTTTGTCCAAAACTGTAATATAAATTACATATCAACATGTTTTCCTAAATATAATTTTATATTGGCACCAGAAGTGTGCCTCACAATTATTCTTTTATTTTATGTTGTGATTTTTATTTATTCTCTTGGGGAAACTAGCAGAGTTTCTAGACAAAGGAGACCCCCAACAAATATTGGTTTAAACCAGTGATGAATAAGCACATGAATGTATGAATGTACACATATTCACTATTGATAAAGATGTAGATTAGATTTTACCATGAGTGTAGACATTTGAAAACACATATTTTATTATTTTAGAAAAGAACAATCTAATATTAACTATTTATATATTTTTTTCTTTTTTCTTCCTAATTTTAGTTTCATGGGGGTACATGTTTGTTACATGGGTATATTGTATGTTGTGGGGTTTGGTGTAATGATTATGTTGTGGGGCTTGGTGTAATGATTAAGCTGTTACTCTGCTTACCCAAATAGTAAGTGAAGTAACAGAGGTAATTATTCAATTCATACTTTCCTGTCCCCCTCCACCCTCAAGTAGGACCCATTGTCTGTTGTTCCCTTCTTAGTGTTCCTGTGTACTCAATGTTTAGCTCTCATTTATGTGAGAACCTGCAATATTAATATTTGGTTTTCTGTGCCTGCATTAATTTGCTTGGGATAATGGCTTCAAGCTGCATCCACGTTGCTGTAAATAACGTGATCTCATTCTTTTCTATGCCTGGGTAGTATTTGATGGTATGTATGTAGCACACTTGATTTATCCAATCCACCATTGATTGGCATATAGGTTGATTCCATGTCTTTGATACTTGTGCCATCTCTGATTTCTTTCAGCAGTCTTTTGTAGTTCTCCTTTTGGAGATCTTTCACTTCTTTGGTGAGCCATATTAGTAGATACTTTATTTTATTTTATTTGTCACTATTGTAAGTGAGATTGTGTTCTCAATTCTACTCTCAGTCAGTGTAAAGAAATGCTACTGATTTTTTTTTTTTTTACTTTGATTTTGTAACCTGAAACTTTGCTGAAGTTGTTTATCAGATTGAGGAGCTTTAGAGTAGATACTATGAGGTTTTGTAGATATATAATTATATTTTATATAAAAGGAGATAGGTTGACTTCCACTCTTCCTATTTGGATGCCCTTTCTTTCTTTCTTTTGCCCAATTACTCTGGCTAGAACATCGAGTACTATACTAAATAGGAGTAGTGAGAGTGGGCATCCTTATCTATTTTCCAGCTCTCAAAAAGAATGCTTCCAGCTTTTACCTGTTAAGTTTGTGGGTTTTATTATTTTGAATTACGTTTCTTTGATGCCTGATTTTTTGAGGGTTTTTAAAATGAAGGGATGTTGAATTTTATTAAAAGCCTTTTCTGGGTCCCTTGAGGTGATCATGTGGTTTTTGTTTTCAGTTCCATTTATGTAATGAATCAAATTCATTGATTTCTTTGTTGAACCAACCTTGTATTCCAGGAATAGAGCCCACTTTATTATGCTGTATTGGATTTTTGATCTGTGGCTGGTTTCAGTGTGCTAGTATTTTGTTGAGGATTTTCCCATCTATATTTTTAGGTTGTCTCATACTTTTCTATAGCTTCTTGTTTTGCTTTTTGTATTCTCTTTAGTAATGAAATGATCTTCAATGAATTTTTTCTAAATGTATTAGAGTCAGAAGATGTCAAAGGACTTTAAGCTAGGGGACATGTTTTTGGTCACCCCATTCTATGACATATGATACCTTGAAACCTCTGCCTGCCCTTCCTTCCTTCCTTCCTTCCTTCCTTCCTTTCTCTCTCTTTCTTTTCTTTCTTCCTTTCTTCCTTCACTCCCTCCCTCTCACACTTATTTCCTTCCTTCCTTCCTCCCTTCCTTTGTCTCTTCCTTCCTCCCTCTCTTCCTTCCTTCCTCTCTTCCTTCCTCTCTTCCTCTCTTTCTTCCTTCCTCTCTTTTCCTTCCTCTCTTTCTTTCTTCTTTCTTTCCTGCTTGTATAGAAAATTTGCACCATTCTTACATTCTTATAAATATATATAAGCAGTGAACCACTACATTTTTTAATGTAATACAGGTTTCCTCGAATTTTATATTTTAAAATATAATTTTAATATAAATTACTTTTCTTATATTTTTCTTACATTACAATTAGGTTTATAATATTTTTTAAATGTATGTAATGCTCAGCTATACTATTTATGAATTTTGTTTCTAAAATATTAGTTATAAAAATGTTTATGCCTGGGAAAATTAGGAATTTTTACTTATGTAATGTCTTCATGTATTAGTTAAGATACAAGTCTTTTTGTTGTAAGACCAAATAGAACATGGATTAAAAATAAAATTATATTGTTCCCTTTTACATAAAGAGCTTTAGACCAACATAGCAGCTTTACTGGGTGGGGATCTGAATGCCTTCTACATTGTTGATCTGCCTTTTTCATATGGCTTCCAATGCACTGTTATTTCAAGTTTTATTATCCTATCTCCTTAGTGGCTAGGAGATAGGGTGAAGGGGAGAGTAAGAAGATGAGAGAATGGTATGTCTATACTTTTGTAAGGCACCAGGGAATCTCTTTATATAGGCAGACATGTTATACATTAAAACACAGTGCTACTACTAAAGGAAAGAGAGGAATATAGATATCAGTAGCTGTTTGGGGACTTAGCAGACAATGCAACACACCAAATTAGGTGATGAGTCATTTGCAGGTAGGTCTGTGTTTTGTTCTTTTAAAAACATCACCTAACAACACAACACTTATGCGTGAATAAGAAGTAAATAAATATTATACTTATGGAACAAATAAATGGTGTAAAGAACAAAAAGATAGAGCTTAATGAGGGGTTAACTAGGTAGAGTTTGATGACAGAAACTTTATTTACATGGGGTAATTTTATTCTTTTTATTTATTGACAGTAGTCAGTTTTAAATATTACAAATGTGCTCAATTTGAGGGCCATCTGTGGGGTTATAACTTTCTTGTTTTTAACATTGTGGACCTAGTTGCACTCAAACAAAAATGTTTGTATTGCTATCATTGTCTGTTTCCTTTGACTTTTTAGTTATTATCTGCTCTTTAACCACTAAATAAACTGGTTAAAAATAAGTCATATAATACTTTTCATAATTATTTTTATTTATCCTGGTCTTTTCTAAAAAATCTCTAGTTGCAGCAGTTAAAAGGAAGAAAAAGAAACCTCATATTTAACAAGTGTAGTGTATTTTCCAAAGTAATGTGAAATAAATATTGATTGTGAAGCTTGTGTTTTTTTCAGGATACCCAAGCTTAACGATTAAAAACATGGTCACAATAAATGTAACAAAAAGAGTTTGCTGAACCCTCTTTTAACCCACATAACTGCAGAAATTCTTGCCTCCAAAAAATTTATCATGATGATACTGGAATATCTCAGTAAATGTTCATAAACATCCCTTTAAGACTGTCACATGGAACTTGTAGATTCAGACATTCAAACTTTTATGCCATAATTAAGGGTCAACTGTTGCCTTTTCTTTTACTCCGGTTACAGAAATATTGCTACTACTCTGCTTGACAAGTGGCAAGCCTGGAAACTTTTCTCTATTCTTGAAATGAGGTGACACAGCTTGACTATTCAGTGTGTGTTTGTGTGTGTGTGTGTGTGTGTGTGTGTGTATTTTAATATTGGATTCCAAAAAAGGGATTCTCCTATAGTCTCACATTAAGGAGATACTTCCTAAGTATATGTATCAGTACAACAATGGGTCTTATATATTTTTTGTTATTCAAATGTAGAGAATATCATTAAGGAAAAAATCAGTGATAGGAATCTTGGCAGGAACTAAGAAAATACAGTATTCAGGAATTCAAACTTGGCCTAAGAATAAAATTTAGAGTTTTGTGGATAAGTGGTTGAAAAGGACATTATTTAAGTAAAAAGCTCAATAAAGGGTATATTTTTCATCCTAAGATAGGTACCATATATTACAGAGTTGAAGAGTGTAGGGATGTTAAGAGTATGTTTCACAACATCTTTTCCCATAAACATACACTGGATTTTACCTTAAATTCACAGATATAATTATTTTCTATAGCCAAAGTAGGAGATCTCATGAGAACGAAATACAATAAATTAATAGATAAATAGATAGATTTCACATTCTATTAATTATTTGTATATTTAATATGATAGCACATTTATTTATGTTAAGTGTTGTTATTCACATGGCATTAACTTGATCTAGAATTTTTTTCTAAAGATTTTTATTCTGTTATTAGATGAATTTCAAAGAAAATGAGGCCCATAATCACTCAAATATGTGTTATATAAAGCCAATCTTTCCCATTGTTGTTGTTGTTGTTGAGAAAGAGTCTCACTCTGTTACCCAGACTGGACGATCTTGGCTCACTGCAACTGTCACCTCCCAGATTCAAGTGATTCTCCTGCCTCAGCCTCCTGAGAGCTGGAACTACAGGCATGTGCCATCATGCCTAGCTAATTTTTGTATTTTTAGTAGAGATCAGGTTTCACCATGTTGGCTACAATGGTCTCAATCTCCTGACCTGGTGATCCACCTGCCTCGGCCTCCCAAAATGCTGGGATTACAGGCGTGAGCCACCATGCCTGGCCCATAAGGCCAATCTTATGCTGACAACTATCTTTTTGGTATTCAGTCATTTACTGCTTCATTTATTCTAATAAATGTATGTCCTGTTCTGTGTTTGGCACTAAAATGAAATTTTAGGTGTTGAGTAGGGAGATTTCCTTGAGAGAAAGACTGTACAGAAGTTTAGAAATTTTGGGGGCTAATACATTAGATTATAGATATTTAAGTGTTCTTTGTGTAGATTGGTCTTCTGTATCCATAATCTTGCCAATTCTGTTGTTGGTACTGATGATCTCATACATATTATAATAAGAAATATGTGAGAAAACTTTGTAAATTTTGATATGACTCAATGTATTCATTCCAAAGATTCTATTAGGCAAAATTCAGCTAATTACATATTTGTCATATATTGACTTAAAGGTTTAATTAATTTTTGTTTTATTCCATAAAATTATTTTTAGCAATATCTATTGTTATTCATAAAGTAATCTGTTTTTTTCCCATTGAGTTAACATCTTTACAAGTAATCTAGGAAGAATCTCAATCTCAGTTCAGAAAAACTTCAGGTAAGGATGTTGTAAGATCTTGGACAAATTCAACATTCATATCATCAGTGATCATTTATTCATCTACTGAATATGAGGAAAACATGCTTTTAAACAACAAGAAGTTGATGCCAAATGTCTAAACACGAAGAATATTTTTGACAAAGCAAATACAATCTTCTACAACTTTCTAGGAGGTTAATCTGTGAAGGCTATGTGGTATCTAAAAAAAACAATATGTTACTATCTTTGGTTGATGTTAAAGTTCGTGTGTAAGTTGGGAAAATATGGTTGATGGTATAATCCATAGCTTTGGATGAGTGGAGTTTCCTGAATAGAGTAAGCAATCATTAGTCTAATCCCTTTATATTACCATACTTTTTCTAACATCTCCTTCTTATTTTATAAAATAATAGATAGGTAAGATTGAAATAGAGTTTCCTATAAGGCATATTTAATAATATTTTATAAAGATATGAATTTTCTAGGGAGTCAGTTTCCTATATGAATACATTTAAACTTTTACATAGAAAACAAAATAGATTATATTAATTATGCAATATTCCTGGTTCCTTGATGCCAATTTAGCTCCTTTAGTGTCCTGTTTTGCTTAAGACAAGACAGGATTCACCACCTTCTTATTTCCTCTTTGGAATTGGTTGAAATGTAAAAATCCTCTTTTAATTTATCTGGTAATAATCTTACATATATAGCCTTTAAAACATGCACAAAGTTGCAAAAGCCCATTAAGAATAAAGATATTTGTAAAGTGAGACCCTATTTCCAAAAAAAAAAAAAAAAAAAACAAAAAAAAATTAGGCATAGGGGCACATACCTGTAGTCTCAGGTACTCTGGAGGCTGAGGCAGGAGGATTAATTGAACCAGGAGTTCAAGCCTGCTTTGAGGTAACATCACACCACTGCACTCCAGCATGGACTACAGAGCAGGACCCTGTCTTAAGAAAATAAAATAAAATAGAGAATAAATATATTTGTATTTAAACAAAACAGATTATTGAATGTGGGGAGGAAAAATATCCGAAAACATATGGCCTTTAGCTAAGGTGACCCTTATTCAAATTAAATAGATAACATCACATGAACAATTAAATAAATTTTGAAGATAAAAATCTTTCATTATCAAATTCAAAATTTTAATTTGTTTTTTACTTATTAAATATAATTTTTTCTAACCTTTATGGGCATTTACATGGATAATATTCTTGGTCTATTGGTATATTTCAAAAAATATATATAATTGAAAAACCAACATCTGAACTTTAACTCCAAGCATAAAAAGTAATGACTCAGGAAAACGAAAGCACTATGAAGACAGAAAGAAGGAAGAGCAATGAATTTTATATTGCTAATAATACCTTATTTATACTTAATATTGAAGACACAGTACTAAAAAAATAGAGACAAGCTATAATGAAAATGAGTTGAAAGGAAATCCATCATGTTTTGACATTTATCCCCTTAAACATAACTCTCAAATGTAATCCCCAGTGTTAGAGGTGGGGGCCTCATGGGAAGTGTTTGTGTCATGGGAGCCGATCCCACATGAATAGATTAATCACCTTCCCAGTGTAGGAGGTGAGTGAGTTCTTGGTCTATTAGTTCCTTCCAGAGCTTGCTGTTAAAAATAACAGTCTCTCAGACCACAGGGCAATCATAGTAGTACTCAGAATTAAGAAACTCACTGAAAACCACACAACTAAATGAAAACTGAACAGCCTGCTCCTGAATGACTACTGGATAAATAATGAAATGAAGGCAGAAATAAAGCTGTTCTTCAAAACCAATAAGAATAAAGACACAATGTAACAGAATATCTGGGACACATTTAAAGCAGTGTCTAGAGGGAAATTTATAGCAATAAATGTCTGCAAGAGATGTGAGGAAAGATCTAAAATTAATACCCTCACGTCGCGATTAAAAGAACTAGAGGAGCAAGATAAAACAAACTCAAAAGCTAGCAGAAGACAGGAAATAACTAAGATCAGAGCAGAACTGAAGGAGATAGAGACACAAAAAACCCTTCAACAAAATCAATAAATCCAGGAGCTGAAAAGATCAACAAAATAGATAGACTCTCTAGCCAGACTAATAAAAAAGCAAAAAGAAGAATGAAATAGATACAATAAAAAATGATAAAGAGTATATCCACAGAAATACAAACTACCATCAGAGATAACTAACTACAAATACCTCTATGCACATTAACCAGTAAATCTAGAAGAAACAGATAAATTCCTGGACACTTACACCCTCCCAAGACAAACTAGGAAGAAATTGAATCCCTAAATAGACCAATAACAAAATCTGAAGTTGAGGCAGCAATTAATAGTCTACCAACCAAAAAAAGTTCAGGACCAAACGGGTTCACCGCCGAATTCTACCAGAGGTACAAAGAGGAGCTGGTACCATTCCTTCTGAAACTATTTCAAACAATACAAAAAGAGGGAATACTCCCCATGAGACCAACATCATCCTGATACCAAAACCTGGGAGAGACATAACTAAAATAGAAAAATTCAGGCTAATATCTATGATTAACATCAATGCAAAAATCTTCAATAAAATACTGGCAAATCAAATCCAACAGCACATCAAAAAGCGTATCCATCACAATCAAGTTGGCTTCATTGCTGGGATACAAGACTGGTTCAACATATGAAAATCTATAAACATAATCCATCACGTAAACAGAACCAAAGACAAAAAACACATGATTATCTCAATAGATGCAGAAAAGGCCTTTGACAAAATTTAACAGCCCTTTATGCTAAAAACTCTCAATAAACTAGGTATCCATGGAACATATCTCAAAATAATAAAAATTATTTATGACAAACCCACAGCCAATGTCATACTGAATGGGCAAAAACTGTAAGCATTCCCTTTAAAAACTGGCATAAGACAAGGATGCCCTCTCTCATCACTCCTATTCAACATAGTATTGGAAGTTCTGGCCAGGGCAATCAGGAAGAAGAAAGAAATAAAGTGTATTCAATCAGAAAAAGAGGAAGTCAAATTGTCTCTATTTGCAGATGACATGATTGTATATTTGGAAGTCCCCATCATATCAGCCCCAAAATCTCCTTAAACTGATAAGCAACTTTAGCAAAGTCTCAGGATACAAAATCTATGTGCAGAAATCACAGGCATTCCTTTACATAATAACAGAAAAACAGAAAGCCAAATCATGAGTGAAGTCCCATTCAAAATTGCCACAAAGAGAATGAAATACCTAGTAATACAATTAACAAAGGACATGCAGGACCTCTTCAAGAAGAACTACAAACCACTGCTCAAGGAAATAAGAGAGGACACAAACAGATGGAAAAACATTCCATGCTCATGGCTAGGAAGAATCAATATCATGAAAATCGCCATTCTGCCCAAAGTAATTTATAGATTCAATGCTATCCTCATCAAGCTACCATTGACTTTCTTCACAGTATTGGAAAAAAACACCTTGAACTTCATGTGGAACCAAAAGAGAGCCCAGATAACCAAGACAATCCTAAGCAAAAAATGAAACAAAACTGGAGGCATCATGCTACCTGACTTCAAACTATACTACAAAGCTACAGTAATCAAAACAGCATGGTACTGGTACCAAAACAGAGATACTGACCAATGGAACAGAACAATGGCCTCAGAAGTAACACCACACATCTACAACCATCTGTCCTTTGACAAACCTATGAAAAACAAGCAATGGAGAAAGGATTCCCTATTTAATAAATGGTGTTGGGAAAACTGGCTAGCCGTATACAGAAAGCTGAAACTGGATCTCTTCCTTTCACCTCATACTAAAATTAACTCCAAATGGATTAAAGATTTAAACATAAGACCTAACCATATAAAAACCCTAGAAGAAAACCTAGGCAGTAGCATTCAGGACATAGACATAGGTAAGGACTTCATGACTCAAACACCAAAAGCAAGAGCAACAAAAGCCAAAATAGACAAATGGGATCTAATTAAACTTAAGAGCTTCTACACAGCAGAAGACACTATCATTAGAGTGAACTGGCAACCAACAGAATGGGAAAAAAATGTTTGCAATCTACCCATCTGACAAAGGGCTAATATCCAGCATCTACAAAGAACTTAAATAAATTTACAAGAAAAAAACAACCCCATCAAAAAGTGGGTGAAGGAGATGAACAGTCACTTTTCAAAAGAAGACATTTATGCAGCCAACAAACATATGAAAACAACCTCATCATCACTGGTCATTAGAGAAATGCAAATCAAAACCACATTGAGACATCATCTCATGTCAGTTAGAATGGCAATCATTGAAAAATCTGGAGACAATAACAGATGCTTGAGAGGATGTGTAGAAATAGGAATGCTTTTACACCATTGGTGGGAGTGTAAATTAACTCAACAATTGTGGAAGGCACTGTGGTAATTCCTCAATGATCTAGAAATAGAAATACCATTTGACCTAGCAATGCCATTACTGGGTATATACCCAAAGGATTATAAAACATTCAAGTATAAAGACACATGCACATGCATGTTTACTGTGGAACTGTTCACAATAGCACAGCCTTAGAACCAACCCAAATGCCCATCAAAGACAGAGTGGATAAAGAAAATGTGGCACATCTACACCATGGAATACTATGCAGCCATAAAAAAAGATGAGTTCATGTCCTTTGCAGGGGCATAGATGAAGCTGGAAATCATCATTTTTAGCAAACCAACACAAGAACAGTAAACCAAACACTGAATGTTCTCACTCATAAGTGGGTGTTGAACAATGAGAACATATGGACATGGGTAGGGGAACATCACACACCGGTCCTATAGGGAGGTGGGGAGACAGAGGAGGGATAGTAGGGTGTGGGAGGATTGGGGATGGTTAACACTAGGAGAAATACCTAATGTAGATGATGGGGGGATGGATGTAGCAAACCACCGTGGCATGTGTATACCTATGTAACACACCTGCATGTTCTGCACATGTACCCAGAACTTAAAGTATAATAAATAATAAAATAAACTATCACCATCGTTCTACTCTCTTGCTTCCTCTGTTACTATGTGATTTTTGCACCTGGCTCTCCTTTTCTTTCTACCATGACTGGAAGCAATCTGAGACCCTCACCAGAAGCACATGCTGATCCCATGCTTCTTATGCATACTGGAGGAAGATCAGCCAAACAAAACCTCTTTGTTTTATAAATTACCCAGCCTCGAATATTTATTTTTAGCAGAATAAAACAGATGAATGCAGTAAATTTGTACCAAAGGAGGGATGTTGTTGTAAATATACCTGAAAATGTGGAAGCAGTTTTGAAACTGGGCAATGGGGAGATTTTGGAAGAGTTTGGAGGGCATCAGCTGTTAAGTCTGTCTTCCCCCATGGTATTTAGTCTGCAGGTGCCCAGAAAGCAAGAGTAGTGGAGACCTGATAACATTCACCTAGATTTTAGAGGATATATCAGATATATCAGAAAGCTTGAGTCAGGCAGAAGTCTGTCACAGAGGCAGAACCACTTTAGAGAGTACTCACCAGGACTTTGGTTAGTGTAGCTGTCGAAATGGGGCCACTGCCTTCCACATTCCAGAATGGTAAAGCCATTAGAAGGTTGCAACCTCAGCCTAGAATACTTGCAGGCATTCACTTCCGACCTGTGAGAAGACACATGTGGGTGGTACCCAGTAAAGCCATGGGAGTAGGGCTGCCCAGCACCTTGGGAGCCACCCATGTCAGAACTGTTTCAAGGATGTCAGACGTGGATTGAAAGAGGTTAGTTTGAAGATTTAAGATTTAATGTCTGCCCTGCTGAGTTTCGTCTTGCCTTTTGGAATGGCATCGTTTACCCAATGCCTGCACCATCATTGTGCCTTAGAAGTAAATTGTTTTGATTTTACTGACTCACAGCTGTAAGGAGCTTGCCTTGAGTTTTAGATGAGACTTTTCACTCGAGTTTATGCAGGAACAAGTTAAGACTGCAGATTATTGAGAAGAGATCATTGTTTTTCAATCTGAGAAGGACATGAGTTTGACATGGTGGGGAGGAGGTCAGAATGCTATAGTTTGGATGTTCATCTTCTAATATCTCTGGTTGAAATGTTATCCCCAATGTTGGAGGTGAGGCCTAATAGAAAGTATCTGTGTCATGAGGGCAGATTCCTCAAAAATAGGTGAATCATTTCCTAGTGGGTGGCAAGTGAGTACTTGTTTTATTGGTTCCCTAGAAAGCTGGGGAATCTAACACCCCTGCCTCTCTTTTTCTTCCTCTGTCACCATATGAACTCTGATACACTGGCTCTCTTACAGCTTCTCCTATGAATGGAAGCAGGTGAGGCCTTCACGAGAAGAAGATGCTGATGCCATCCTTCCTGTACAGCCTGAAAAAGAACTGTAAGCCAAAGAAACCTCTTTTTTTATTAATATAAATGATCTAGCCTCAGATATTTCCTTATAGTGATATACAATGGACTAGGACAATGTCCTATAGTTGGTATGTGAACTCTATAACTCAAATTAAATAATTCAAAATAACTTAAATGTATAACAACATAATGTTTTGCTTCTTTTTTTTGTTTCTTGAGAACTCTATGAACCAATGATATAAATATACTAAAAATGTGAAAGCAAATATGGCAAACCTTATCATGTTATCAGACACACTTTTTCCTGCCTAGGTGGTAGAGCAACGCACTTTATTTTGATAATCAAGATAAATACAATAAATTGCCAGTACAATAAATAACTTTTTTCTCCTTGTTCATATGCTGGTGTGAGCGACCTTGGATGCCCAGGAAAAATTATAACTTTTTATTTTAATAGCAGTTTTGCTAAGTTTCTTTGTAAAATCACTGGCCACTTAGACACTAAAATGTCTAAAACATCAAAGTGGAAAAGTCAGCACATGAATAAACTATTTTGTGAATAAGTTTAGGCATAACATAAAGATATGAAAATCCTTTTATAGCAAAGATAATGTTTACCTTCTATTTTATTAGTTCTCTCATTAACAACAATTCAATGAAAATTCAAGGTGATTGAAGAGCATTTTATAAAATATCTTTGTATTAGATTTTTATAGCTGTCATAACAAAATGCCACAAATGTATTGGCTAAAAACAGTAAGAACTTACTCTCTCACAGTTTTGGAAGCTATAAATCTGAAATCAAGGTGTTAGCAGACCCATGCTTTTTCTAAAGTCATTAGCAAATCGTCTCTTACCTTTTCCTAGCTTCAGGTAGACCTAGTAATGCTTAGCATTCCTTTGCTACTTGTCACATCCCTCAAATATCTAACTTCACCATCTCATAACCTTCTTTCCTCTCCATATCTATGTGACTCCTCTACTCTGTTTACAAGAACATCAGTCACTGTATTTAGGACCCATCCTAATTCAACATAATACTATTTTAATTAATTATACTGCAAAGACCTTAGTTCCTAAGGAAGTTAAATAATGAGATTCTGGGTAGACATGAATTTTGAGGACCACTCCTCAATCCACCAAAATTGCCAATTACAATTTTTGTATATATTACTATTTTTATAAATCAGAGGAATATAAATACTTTGCAAATTATGATGAAGTTACATCTCAATAAACCCATTATAAATTTAGAATATTAAATCAAAAATGCATTTAATACACCTAACCTATAGAACATCATCTCGTTTCCTTGCCTACGTAAAACGTATCCAGAACAGTTAAATTAACCAAAATTGGAGAAAATCATCTAATAAAAAGACTGTTTTATAATAAAGTGTTAGGAAATTTATGTAATTTATTGAATAATGTACTAAAAGTGAAAAACAGAATGGTTCTATGAGAGCTCACAGTACAGTTTCTACTGACTGCATATTGTGTTTATGCCAAATAACTGCAAATCAAGCCATCATAAGTTGAGGGCCATCTGGAATGTTAACACATAAATCAATTCAAAATTGTGTAATGATATCTTTTTGTAGGTTATGGGTAACTATTGTAACACTCTTTTATCACTTGCTAAATAACAATACACACAGGATTCAGGAAGAAGATGGAGTACAGTCTAATTCTTTGGATGTTTTCTATAATACATTTATGTTAAATATTTCTCTGAGATAGTAGTTGTACATTTCATGAATATATTGACAATAGGAAACAATAAAATTATGAATATACTAAATGATATAATTAATAGTGAAAATTAGCTGTAAAAATTTTCAACAGATTATGCAGATGAAACAATTCTAAAAAGATAGCATTTATTTTTTTTTAAGTTAAATTTTATGCGTAGGTTCAAAAATGTATAGTAAAACAAGAGAAATAATTTAGTAAACTCTAACAATATTAGTTTTCGATAACCATAACCAAATATGAGTCAAATGTGTGCTATGCATTAGTCTTTGGGGAAATTCAAGTCAAATTCTTAATGAGAAGATTAAATCTACAGAATGGCTATCATAAGAAGAAAGACAATAAAGTATTTTCAAGGTTGTGGAAAAATTAAAACCTTCACATATTGCACATGGAATAATTAGTTTGGAAAGCAGTTTGGCACTTTCCTAGCATATTCTAGAGCATATCTATCTATCTAGCTATCTATAAAGATAGGCATTGATAAATCAGAAGTATGCATGAATGTATTCATTTGTCTAATATTCATGTTAAATTTTACTATTAACTACTAGAAGATGAGAAATAATGTACCCTAATAAGATAATTCAGAAAAATAATAAAATGATAAAAGTAATGTATGTCTTATGCTATACACTATATAGCATAAATTTAGCATATTCTATAGCTGTTTCTATTCTAAGCATCTGCCCCTCCTAAGAAAAGGAAAACACATCCAAGACTTGTAAACAAGATCAGAACATAAAAAAAATCAATAACAACAACAAAGCAAACTCATCATAGTAAAAATGTCCAAAATGAAAGGCAAAAATATTTCAAAATCACCCCCCAAAAAAATTAAAAAGCAAAATAACTTCATAGAAACTATATGACCTACAGCTAAATGTACATATTCAGTAAAAACAACATTTTTTAAAATGGTGAAATGCAGGTCATTTCAGCAAAAAAGATAATTTACTGTAAACAAATTTGCATTGTAAGAAATATTAAAGAAATACATTCATAGAGAAAGAAAATTATTCTGAAAGGAAATGTGTAAATGTCAGAATGAATCAAGAAAAGAGGGAGAAATAAAAGTGAATACTAATGGTATAAAAATAATGTTACCTGAGGTTTAATATATACAGAATTAAATATCTTGAAAATGATGTAGAGAGGCTGGAGAGGAGTAAATCAATTTAAATAATTCTATGCTTCTTGAACCATCTGAGCATTGATAAATGAGAAGTACGCACAAATGCACTAATTTGTGTAACATCCATGTTAAATATTAACTAGTAAAACATGAGAAAGAATTTATTTCTAACAAGGTAATAAAGAAAAAATAATGAAATGATAAAAGTGACATATTTGATTAACCCAAAAGAGGTGGAAAAAAATGAATAAAATGTGGGTAGATAAAAGAGTAATAAAAAAATGGTAGTTATAAATTAAAGTAAAGCCGTAATTAAATTCCATGTAAGAAAATAATAATTTAATTAAAATTTACAATGTCAGACTTTGGAAAACAAAAATTGCAGCCATTGCTATTTATAAAAGACATATCCTCATTTAAAAATACAGAGGGATAGTGAAAAAAGAATGGAAAAAAGATAAAGAAAACTTGTTTATTTGTATAAATATTGGACACAGCAAATATCAAGACAAGAATTATTATTAGAGATAAGGAGGTATTTTACATTAATAATAAAAAGTTAATCCATTGGAAAGCTTTTTTATTAATTGAAACACCTTATGCACAAACAATATAACATAATGACATTTTGAAAATATTGACAGAAGAAATGGTGAAATAGAAATATCTACCTCTATCAATAGCTGATAGAACAAGCAAACAATAGGTGAGGTTTATTAGAAATTTAGAAATTTTAAAATTTAGAAAGTAATACCAAAGCTCAGCCTAATTGATGTACTTGATCTTTTTAAATCACTATATCTAACAATAACAGATTTTTACTGTTTATATGTGTACACAGAATATTAACCAAAATTTATATGCCTTAAACAAATTTTAAAAGATTATAATTTTTCAGGTAAGATTCTCTGATGGCAAAGGAATAAAGTTGGAAATCAATAACAAAAGATAAGAAAACACCCAACCAATGGAAAATTAAGCAATTCACTTCTAAATAAAACATTGATCAAGACAAAATCACACAGAAAATTTGGAAATAACTTCAACTAACAATGAAAATAAGGAATGCTAAAGCTTGTGAGATTCACATACAGTTTTTAGAGAAAATTATTATTTTAAATACATGTTGATATGACTTGGATCTTTGTCTTCTCCAACTCTCATGTTGAAATGTCAATCCCAATGTTGGAGGTGGGGCCTAATGGGATGTATTGGATCCCAGGGGCAGATCCCTCATGAATGGCTTAGTACCATCCCCTTGGTGATGAGAGAATTCTTACTTAGTTCATAGGAGACCTGGTTGTTTAAAAGACTCTGAAACCACTCCCTTCTCTCTCTCACTCCCTTTCTCACCATGTGTCACACTGGCTCCCGTTCACCTCTGTTATAATTGGAAACTTCTACGGCTTTCACCAGGAACAGATGGTGGCACTGTGCTTCCTGTACAGTCTGAAGAACCAAGAGCCATATAATTTTCTTTATAAATTATGTAGTTTCAGTTATTCTTTTATAGCAATGCAAACAGACTAACACATACATATAAAGAAAATAAAACATATAAAAGTTGAAATAAAGTTAAAGTTAGAATTGATAGACAACAAATGAAATAGAGTCAGCAAAACCAAAAGTTGGTTCTTTGAAATAACTTATATGATTAATTAACCTTCACAAAACTGACCAAGAGACAAACATCTATCAGTGATGAGTAAAAAGAGATATTACTCAGATCCTATAGTCAGTAATAAGTGAATAACCAAAGATTATAAACACATCTGTTTCAATACATTGAAAAATTTTAATAATTTTACAAAGTCTTTGAAAATCATGACTTAAAAAACTGACATGCACACAAAATAGAAAATCTAAAGTGTCTTAACCTATTAAAGAAACTGGGTCTATTACTAAAATATTTTCACAAAGAACACTCTAGGACCAGACACTTTAGTCAATTTTTCCAAATATTTAGGAAGGAAATCTCAAGGATTTTACATGAAGTTATTCAAAAAACCTAAACTTACAATGTGCTTTCCTAACATACATTATAATGTAACACATTCTTAACACTGAAATCTGAAAATATTAAAATATATTAATAATATCTCTCATAGCTATAGAAACTAAAAGCTTAATCAAAAATATTATTACAACAAGTAATTTATTTTTAGTAAACAAAACATTTAGAAAAAAAGTGTAAACCACAGAAGGAGAAAAATAGTCACAATAAATATCTCTGACAAAATACCTGATTTCAGATTATATAAGACACTCTTATGAATCAGTAAATATAAGAATGACAACCCATTAGAAAATTGGGCAAAAGACTTGAAAAGCTGTTTAAAAATAAGAATATCTAAATTGATATGGGTATAAAATGAACAAATCAATGAAAATACAAAAGTGTGTTACATTTATTTGTTGAAAAATAATTTAATTGATAATATAGTTTTTAATTTCATGATGGGAATTTACCAGGAATGTTATTATATAATAATAAGCTTTAATTAACTTACTATTTTACATATTTTTCTGTTGTCCAATTTTCCCTTTGTCATTTCAAAGTTTTTAAAATTTGCTAAGAAAATGATAACTTAAATAATTTATTCTAGCAAGACATGATAAAACTTTAGAACTTTGAGGTGTCCTCACTAATGGTTAATTCTATTCTGTTTATTTTGAGTTGATAAAATAAATAATTGGCAAAATGTTAGAAAAGATCAGATGAAATATACTATTTAAATGTAGGTATTCTGACAATTTTATATGTGTTATGGAGTAAATAGATATTGTTAAGATATAAATGACTCTATAAGTTACCATTCTGAAATAAAATTAGCAGAAATAACATTTAATGGACAAAGTTTATATCAGGAAAAGTTTTCCACACCTCTCGATTTTATTCTCAAGACATTATAATATGATCTTTTTGATGAACAACAACAAAAATTTAGTAAAGCAATATTTATAAAGTGCTGGGAAAATTGTAACCATATTTTGGGATATAATGGTTAGCATGTGCAACTATGAGACCTTAATTTTGTGTTCTTTTATTTTTTATTTTCAATTGTAATGCATATAGACTAAAGTATGTAGAGCACAGGGAGCTCCATATTTTTAACATAAATGCCTGTGTAATCACAAACAGGTCAAGAACAGGGGATTGCCTGCCTTTCAGAAATTTGTTTCATGTCTCTTCCAATCCTAGCCTCCCTTTTCACAAAATAAGCACTATCTTGAATTCTAACATAATACTATAGTTTTGGCTACTTTGTACTTTATATAAACTGAATTATATAGTATGTATTTATTTGGATCCAACTTCAGCCACTTTACATGTTTGTGTAATCCATTCTATTTTTGCATGAAGTTTTACTTTGCTTCATGTATTTTTATGGCTGTATCATGTTTCATTTATTAATATACCAAAACTAATATGTCTTTTAACTGCTGATAGACATTTGAAGTATTTTGAGTTCATACTAGCATAAAAAAAGTCACTAAAAGCATTCTGGAAACTGAGCTTGTTATATATGTGCATATGTTTCAATTGGGTCAGGATTTAACGTAATTAATTAAACTCCATTGATAACTTTAACACAAATCCCATGAGTTCAAGAATGCGAAGAGTAGGGCAGGTTTCATATTTTGGGTTGGAACGTGGGAAATCTATGCACCAGGAGTCCAGGTGAACCTAAATAGCGTGGCCATTAACGTATGATCTTTCTTGAAAGTGGTTTAATCAAATTAATTGAATTGATCATTTCATACACCAAAAAAGTAGGAATCTAATCTTCTTAAAGTGAAATTTGGCAGTCTCTATCAAAATTACCTGCAAAATTATCAGCATATGTGTATTTGACTCAAGAACTGAAGTAGAAATTAATATTACAGATATATCTGCCTAAGTCAACAAAGACATACCCCATATTTATTAATTATAGCATTGCTAAAAATGCCATATGGTAAAACCAAGAACCAAAAAAGATAAAAGAACAAAAAACAGCAAAAATCATCTGTCCTTAGTTACTGGAAAGCCAAGTATTTTTCTGAATGAAAGGAATTGCCTTAACAAAACTGGTAAATATTCCTGAGCCCAGTACATTCTCCCTCTTGCTGTAATGGATATTGCCATGCCTGAATGCTAACCAATTAGCAGTAGAGAATAAACTTTAGCCCTAGGTATGCTAGCATCCCTTGAAAAGTTCACCTAGCCACTGTGTGATATTTTGACTACATTGGATCCTTTTCACCCTTGAGTGGTTAATAATTTACCTATACCGGATTCATATATTCACATACTCTTTAATAGCTTGACTAAATTTTTGACAGATTTCTTTCCATGAACACCTGACTTTCCTAGTCTTATAGCATTTGCTATGAAAAACCTTCCATTGTATATTCTTTTCCTGCCACTTTGAAACGTATGTAAATCTCCTGACACTTACCAGTTTTATAACCTAGGAAATGTCCTTCTCAAGGACCTGGGAACAATTTCTTTGAAATATAAACATCAAAGGAGCTGGAACCCCTGTCTGCTAATCTCTCTGGGAGGGTAGGAGCCCACTTTGAATGGCCAACAGTTAGTAAACCGATAGGATAATCACAGAGAAAAATATTTAGAAACTCAGTAATAAATCAATGTGCTGGACTCATGCCATTGATCAACCCCAGCCTCAAAGTCCTCCAATATATTCCCACTCCAGTGTTTAAAAGCCCTCCCATCTTTTGTTACAGTGGAGTTCAGCTTTCTTTCTTACTGCAATCTTCTTCAATTAAAATGTCTGCTTTGCCTGTTTAACTTTATCTAGCTCCATTTTTGCTTAGACTTGGTGTAGTGGATATGTGTTTTCCTTCTCTTTCTGCAGTGCAATTCTATTCAAAGGCTAATGCATTGACCCTAATTATCTTGAACAGTGCTTTGGAATAAACAATCCTCAATATGGCAAAGTAGAGAAACAATGAATACAATGTCCCTGGAATCCTTTGGACTGAATATATTTCTGATACATAGAATGCCTATGTCTCAGTGTTTTCCCAATTTTCCCCAGTGATGCAATTTAGTAATTTTTGCTTTTTTGAGCAACTTTTGACCTTCTGGAATTGATACAGGTCTTTGTTATGAGAAGAGGGATGCTTTTATCTAAGAACATATTAAAGATACTATCAAAAAATTATTTACTCAACTTAGTTCTTTTGAGCTATTTATGTCATTAAAACAGCACACAAAAAAGGAGTTAGTATACTGGCAGGGTAACAGGCTATACATTTTATGAGAAGGTAGGGTTGTTGCTGTGTAATGAGGATAGGAGGAAATATGTCTGGAGCTAAAACAATTCCCTGGGTTACTGTTGGGGGCGGGTGTGGGAGGGAGCGGAGGCTCCGGAAGAGGCTTTCAGTTCTCCCTGATCGGATGTGCCCAGGTCCTTGACCTCTCTTACCCCAAGAATGGGGGGAGGGGCTCTGGAGGCAGGGTGAGCTTACCCTTTGAATAAATATCCTGGACCCAAAGAGTTTAGCAAAGAAGCAATTTATTAGGCAGAGAGAAAGAGAAAGAGACAGAGAGCTCCCACGCTGCCATGGGAGGGGAATCCTGAGGAGATATATGTATAGGTAAGGAGCAGAGGGGTTTTAACGCTGAAGTTATTTCTGCCCCATTCATGTTCTCGTCCAATGAGAGGAGTTCTTTCAAACTTCCTCTGGAGTGATTGATCTTCAACTCTGATACTGGATTGGCTGCTTGCCCCACAATCAGAGCCCCCTCCTCCCAGAGCTTTTGGCAGGCTTTCTGAACAAAGAGGTTCACCTAGAATTTCTACCTAGCCCGTGGGCGGGAAAGTCAGACAAAGAACTTTAGTTCCGGAATGGGAGCGTGGATAGAGGCAGGGTGCTGGGAAATTCCTGTCTTTGAAACCACATCCCTTGTGGACTCGGGAAGAGAAGTTTTTGTTCCTTAACACAGTCCCTCATTACTTCAGTGCTTCCATTAAATCAAACCTTAAATGGCAATTGCATAAGACACAATCTGACAAACTAATTGGTAACCAAAGGTTTTGAACCTTCAGTCATGAAAGTATAATTTGTCACACTGGGAAAGTACTCTGGACTAGCTGAACTGCTGACACAAGTTGAGGGAAATCTAGTATGTGCAGTAAAAGATGGGTATAAAGAACATCAGCTGTAGCCAGACTCAGGACCCACTGAAACAGCAGAGCTAATGCTTATCCTACTCTCCATCATCCTGTGATTTGTTGTGTTCGTTTGTGTTTTAAAAAAATTGTTGACCATCCCTTGAAAAGGGATATCCCATAAATAACATTAAATGAACTATGAATTTAATTGAGAGCCTGAGGGGATCCTGAGTAATATAAGGTAAAGATAGTAGTATTTATAGCAAAGCCTTCCCCAAATACTTGGAATGATTCAGTAAATTATGGCTAGTTTCCAAGTATATCTTGGTGCCTGAGGACTTGTTCTGAAAGCACGGAAGGCTGCTCTCTGTGCATTGTGAGGGCTAGGAATGAATGGGTTACGGAATTCACACCACTCTAGGAGCAGTCTTCAGATAATCATCTTAGGAAATAATATATAAATATACCAGCTCCTGTGCCTCCCAAGTGAGATTGTAAAGTGTGACTTTCTGCCATTTTCCAGAGTTTCTCCCTGGGATTAAGTTCCTGGTATCCACCTTGATAGATGACTGTAATGTATCCTTTATGACTGTCTTTTCTTTCCTATTGTTTTTCCACATCTCCAACAATGACATTTGAAATTCAAACCAATTATTGGCATTCAAATACTTATTTTAATATCTTCTTATAGAAAAAAAAGAATACACATACACATACACATGCATGCATGCACACACACATACACACACACTATAATCTGTAACCATTGACTACCAAAGGAGTGGGTAATTTCTAAATCCTTATGTTATCAAGAATGGTAGTCATCTGTATAATTCATTTTAAGATCCTGATAGAATAGTATTTCAAGCTGTTTTGCTTTTAGTTCATGAACATGCGTAATGAATGTGTGGATTTTATGTGAATCTACTCAAATATTGTCTCCTATATAATAAACCCCTTGATTACATATTTGACTTCAGTTTCCCAGATAAATTTCTCAAATGTCTCCTCAAAAATAAATATTAGCAAAATAGTTAATTTTTATAGCAATTGTAGGCTCATCTTTAAGTCAAATTAAAGGAAATTTAAACATTATGCAGCATTTGTTGATAAACATTGCCTTTAAATTCAAACTGAAACTAAGACTCAAGGGAGAATATTATTTCTACAACATTTAAAAAATTAAAATTGACAAACAACTGAGTTCAAATTTTTAAATTTGGCCAGCATGTGATTAAAAATATGAAATTATGACTTGTTGCTAACACAAGCTGAAATCTACATGTAGTTCATATATGAATGAAATAAACAGCTCAGTTACCTGAGAAATGCTGATGTATGGTATGAAAGTGTATTATTTTGTTACAACAATGCTTTCTTTATATTTCTATCAAGATAAAAATAAAGCACACTTCACTGATTGAATTAACATGTCTCTAGCTTTTTATAGTGATAGGAGACAGACAAATTCCTAGGTAGACTAGGATGAGTCCCCAGTGAAACTTGCCCTTCAAGCTAAGGGTAGTTTAAAGCCTGAAAACTGAGGTGCCAGTTCCAGACAGAGTCCATGACTGGAGTGAGAACTTCCATTCCCATTTTACTCACTCTCTCGATTGGTTCCTTCTGAATGATGCCTTGTAACCAGTCCAATGGTGCTTTTTCCAAGACCACCCATGGACCAATCAGCACACACTCTCTTATTCTAAGCCCATAAAAACCCTGGACTCAGCCTCACAAACAGCTACCTCCTCTTGGGTGCTCTCTTGATTCTGAGAGCTTTCTGTCACCCAATAAAATTCTACTCTGCCTTATACACTGCTTAGTGTCCATGTACCATATTCCTCTCAGTCATGGGAAAGAACCAGGAACTCACCAAACTGCAGGAGCACAAGAGCTGTAACACTCCTGTTTAACACTCCTGCTTGCTGAGCTGCCTGTGGTGGGAGTAAAAGAGCTGAAATAGTCCCTCTCACTGGCTAAACAACAGGAGAGAAGAAGCTGCTGGATGCCATTTTTTCTCATTCTTCAAACTCAGAGAGTGAAAAAGCCACAACATTTCTATTTGATAAATTATTATTTCATAATAATTTCTTATATAGAAAAAAATGATTAAAAATCACTGTATTGCATTTTTAATTGCATCTTTCATGTGCTTTATATTTTTATTCTATCATAAGTAATATGTTCATTAGACATGAGAATGTATAAACTTGAAATGTAGATATTCTCATTATTTTATTTTGCTAATAAATGTATAATGTTAATAAATTATACACAAAGTCAAAATAAACCCAAAACAGAAAGTATCAGAATTTTGTTCAACATAAGTAAATAAAATATGCATGTATATTTTACTAATTTTATTTTCCAAATATAAAAGATTTGTTTAATACAAAGCAAATCCACAACTATATGTTAATGTCTTATAAAACAATAGATACTGACTAGTCCATGATTGGATGTATAAATATCGAATTACCACTGCCATATTCAACACATGGTGAGGTGGGTGTTTAGAACAGTTTTTAAAATAATTTTTTCACTAGTTTAAACGTTCAAGATTAAATGTTTTCAAATGTCTAATGACAGGCATATACTTGTTTAATATAGTGGGTATAATGAATATTAATTATAGGCCTGAAGAATTATATTGTCTGTGAAATTGTAGAAAAACATGTTATTTATTTTATATAAACAGACATTTTAGAGAATACTAAGAATCTGCTTTTCATCCATATTAGTGTAATTTTCTAGCAAGTCTCAGAGACCAAATGAAAAACTTTATCATAGCCCTTATGTACTTTTCTCCCATGACCTTCAGAGACCTCTCTGATTATTAGCATAACATTTTCTCACCTCTTGGGTCTCCATTTACACTTCAATAGCCTCATTTACATTTGATTTACTCACTCAGCAATACTGCAGAGCTTCATAGAAAGAAAACAGGCTGTATAATGGACAGAAAAACTAAGCAATAGTTCTTGATTTGTCTCTATGTGGGAAGGGGTGTTTAGTATCTCTGTTTTCATAGCTATCAACATCTTTCTGAGGGTTATCTCTTTTCTTTGACTCACTGTTTAAGTTAGTCAATTTCTCATAATTTTTATTTCTTATGCTTTTTCTTTTCTAATTGGAGTAAAGTCTGTAATTAGTTTTGTTTCCTTTCTTTCTAAATCTTTTGTCACATTCAAACAATATTTATTTAGTGTTATAAATAACAGATTATCAATGGAATCATTTTGCTAACATCTTTAACTGTCAGATAGGCTCATCAAGTCGCCAGAATATACTATTATTTTCAATAACAAAAACAGCAATTACTTTTGGATCAACCTACAAATAAATACTAATTATGCTCAGGAAAGACCAAGCAATTTATTTATTTTGGGTCTGTGTTTGCAGTACTTGAGGGTACTATAGAAAGTTACATCATTGATGTTGAAATCATTTCAGATAACTTCAGCCTGCCTCCTGGTAGTTATTTTATGTTTTGTCCTTCACAAAATTTTAATTAGATGGATGAAAGTTGGTTCAGAAATCATAAACAAGGAAAAAGAAGTCAGCATGAATTTTTGCACAAATTAGGGCAGAATGATTCAGATTAGAATAAATAACTAAAAGATACATTTCAGATTAAAAATAATTTTAAAGTAACTAAATTGAGATGTGCAAATATAATTTGAAAACTCTCTGATGAAAACAGATCAAAAGGCAAATCCTGAATAACAGCAGGGTCCTACGTATAATAGAGAAGTCAATGAGAAAAATAATTATAACTGTAAATCCACTAGTTTATAGTAGGTTTAAAGAAATATTTCTTTCACATAAACAAGACTGAACTGCTTTTTTTTTTTAACCTGGTAGGCAATGGCTCAGAGAAAGCTCATTAAGGTGTTTTATTTTTTCTGTGTCCCTGCCTCAAGTTGGATGACAATTTAATTATGAATATGATGATTTATGACATCAACAGATACATATTAAAAGTAAATTTGTGTCTTTTAAAGTGTAATTTGCAAAATCGATTGCTTTGGTGGTGGGTAATAAATACACAGAGATTATTTAATAGATGTATTTACCTATTGAAAATCCAAGTAAAGATTGTATTCCATGTGCAGAAAATAGATAGGTATAGGGCATAATGATAAGGAAGTTAGTATTTCACCTATCAAAATTGTTGAGTTGAACTTCTTTATTTCTTTTGCAAAGGTATTGCTAGCTTATGTCAACTGATTCTAATGGTCAAATATTTTTATAAATATCTTCAAGGGAATTTCATAGTGATCTTAAAAACTACAAAGAAAATGGTACTGTAACAAGTTCTTAAAATAAGTAAATCTTGGATTCTGATATGACATGGCATCCAAATCTTGTACTATTTCAGCCTTTGACTGAGAGGTTACCGTAGGGATTGAGGCATATGATCTTTTCAAAATAAAATCAGTTGTCATCAGAAGAGCTCTTTTACATATTACATTTTTAACATTTCAGTTGTCATGAGTAAAATATGCAGGTGAAATATATAAATAATAATAAAACTAGATACATTAAAAACCCAAGTCTTCCTATATTCCTATGGTAGAAAACAGAAATCACCATAAAACAAAAATTTGGCCAAGTCTGTAAATTCCAGGAAAACAACTAAAGTTACTTTAAAAAGTTTGTTTTACTTAATTATCATAATTATTAAAAACATTTGAAGTTTTTCTTATAATTTAAGTGATTAACACATATTTGTATTTATAAACTCTAATTGGCTTAGAACTGAGTTACGGGATTGCTTTTTTCCCTTAGAGTTGATTTTATTTAATATATTTGTTTTACCTCACTTAAAACAGTGGAGGATGGAAAGACACAAGGAAATTATGCCTGGGAATGTGTTTGTTTAGAAATTAAAATATAATCAGTAACTTTGGATGTGGCGATTTTTGTTGAAAAATGCATGCTTTGAATGAAGAGACCTTCCAAACAGGCTTTGTGTGAGCAACATGGCTGTTAATTTACCTGGGTGCAGGTGGGCTAAGGCCAAAAAGGGCATTAGCAAAGGGCAGTGGGATAGGAGTTGGTTTTATAGGTTTGGGTAGTTTTTTGGGGGGCGGAGGTGTTGCAGAGTAAGTTCAGTTACAGTGGTGGGGGATAGGGGCAAGGAGTATACAAGTTCAGTTACAATGGCAGGGGTTGGGTGAGAGGTATTTACATTATCATAAGAACAATTAAGATGGCAGGGTTGGGTGAGGGGCTTGTGGGAAGCTCCGCTGGGCAATCAGGGACAATGGTGAACACAGGCAGGGTGTGGGAGACTTCAGCCAAGGCAAGCAGGACTTCAGACTTTCAAGCTCCAGGCTTACATATGGAGACCTGACAATTTTAACATGCTGTGACACAATAAGAAATATATATTTGGTCATTTCCCCAATTTCTTGACACAGACCTCCTAAAACTCTTGTAATTTTTCTGAGTAATGGACATAACAGGTGCATCTTACGCAGAGGTCCTAAATCCCTTGGAGCTTTCTTGGTGATAGGAATGTCTTTTGTCCTAATGAGTTAACTCCTGTTAGGCTCTTGGATAACTCAAGATGGGGGCTAAATATCAGAAAGGCCAAGCCTTTTGATAGCAAGAGGAGGCAGACAAATTTTAAGCAGACAGAAGCAGGTCCCTAGTAAAACCACAGCTTCAAGCCAAAAACAGCCTGAAGCTTGAAGGCTAAGGCTATTGGTTACAGATCAAACCCATGACCCAGAGTGAAAATTTCTATTCCTGTTTGCCTGCTCTTTCCTAATTGGTTCTTTCTGAACAATGCTTTTCAACCAATTAAATGTTGCATTTCGCAATGCTACCTATAGCCAGCACCTCCCCCCATTCTCTGGCTATAGAAACCTCAGACTCAGCCACCCTTTGGGGAAGCTACCCGACTTTTGGTAGGGGATGCCCAACTTGGGTCTACCTCTCCACTGAGATCTGTTTTGTCACTCAATAAAACTCTTCATCTTGCTCACCCACCAGATGTCAGCTTAACCTAATTCCTCTTGAATGTGGAACAAGAACTTGGGCCCCTCCAAACACCAAATGTGAACAGAGCTATAACACTGTAACACACACCTCCTGCTAGCTGAGCAGTGGGAGATTGAGCTGCTGGGCACCACACACCCTCATTCATCAGGTTGCAGATGGCAGGACTGAAAGAGCTGTTAACACTCTGTAACAGCTCCTTTGGGGCTTCAGGGTGGTTGGCATAGTGGAGGTTTTCAGGTTTAGAGCCTTTAGCCCCAGCACCATTCTCTAGGGAGGGATGATAGCCTGAATATTGAATTGATAATGCATCACACTTATGTGATAAAGCCTTCATAAAAATCCCAAAGCATGGGATTTGCAAAGCTTCTGTATTGGTGAATTCATCTACATGCTGGGTGGTGGCATATCCCAACTGTACAAGAACAGAAGCTCGTGTGTTCGGGAATTTTGGATCTCATGCTATGTACCTTTTCATCTGGATGTCATTGTGTGTTTTTATAATGTCCTTTATGATAAACTGGCAAACATAGGTAAAGTGTTTTCCTGAGTTTTATGAGCTGTTAGTAAATTATATAAGATGAGGAGGGGATTGTGGGAAACCCCAACATATAACCAAGTCTGAAAAAAGTGTGTGTCCTAGTCACCCAATTCTAGTGACTAGAATCTGAAGCAGGAGAAGTAATATGACTGGCCTTATGGAATCTTTACTAACTCTGGGTAGTTAGTGGCAGAATTGAACTAAATTGTGTGACAACAGTTGGTATCCACAGGAAAAAAAAGAATAATTGGAGAATTGCTTGGTGTACAAAACTCACATATTGGAAGCACTGAGTTTTAATTTATACATTATTCAAGTTTGAAAGTTAAGGTTATCTCTTTCGAGTGGTCTTACTCATGTTTTCAGTAGTTCTTTAAAAATGAGTGAAGATCTGGTAGGAGTGTGCGGCATTAAAAACAATAATGGGTGGCCGGGAGCGGTGGCTCATGCCTGTAATCCCAGCACTTTGGGAGCCTGAGGTGGGCAGATCATGAGGTCAAGAGATCGAGATCTGGCCAACATGGTGAAACCCCGTCTCTACTAAAAAATACAAAATTAGCTGTGCGTGGTGGCGTGCGCCTGTAGTCCCAGCTACTAGGGAGGCTGAGGCAGGAGAATTGCTTGAACCCAGGAGGTGGAGATTGCAGTTCAGCCAAGATTGCGCCACTGTACTCCAGCCTGGCACCTGGCAACAGAGCAAGACTCTGTCTCAAAAAAAAAAAAAAAAAAAAATAATGGGTGATATTTTTAAGAACTGTTGAAAATGTAAAAACATCATAACATACATGCAAAATAATACGTATACGTGGTTTTTTTTCTCCTTTATAAACAAGAAATCAGCTCACATTGTTTAAAATTCAGGTAAGCTAAAGTAATTTTATTTTAAAATGCAATAAATGGAAAGATTATAGCCTTGGCTACATCTTATGTAAATGATAAAGTAAAGAGGAATAGAGGAATTAAAGGATGAAAAGAGCACATTGAGTATTCTCCAGGATAAACCAAAGTTAGGGTACAAAGAAACCTTTAATACATTTTTTAAATTAAAAAATATTTAAACTTTTAAAAATACTAAAATTATACAAATTATCTTGTTTAATCACAATGAAATGAAACCAGTAGTTAATATCAGAAGAGGAAGGAAAGCATGCATAAATATGTGGAAATTAAACAACATTCTCTTAAATATCCAATGAGCCATAAAGAAAGCATGATAAAGATTAGAAAATTTTCATTAAGACAAATGAAATTAAAAATAACATATAAAAATTTATGAAATGCAGTTAAGAAGGAAATTAATACCTATAAATATTTATATTGAAAAGGAATAAAGATCTCTAGTCAAAAATCAAATTTTGTACCTGAAGAAACTGATAAAGAACAAACTAAATACAAAGCTAGTAGAAGACAAAAATAATGAAGTTTAGAACAAAGACAAATAGTCTAGAAAATAGAAAAACAATAAAGAAAAGTTAGTATTATCAAGAATTGGTTCTTTGAAAAGATTGACAACATAGAGAAATTTTTATTTAGATTGTTTAAGAAAAGAGAGCACAAAAATAATTAAAATCAGAAATGAAAGTGGTAATACTACCAATAATTATACAGATATAAAAAATATTATATATTATAATTAACATCAACAATTAAACATCAACAAATCATATAGCCTACATGAAATGACCAAATTCCTAGAAACACACAAACTACCAATATAAAATTGTGAAGAAATAGAAAATCTGAATAGACCTATAACTAGTAACGAACGGATCAGTAATAAAAAGTTTCTCAACAAAGACAACTCAGGACAAGATTGCTTCACAAGTGCATTCAACCAAACATTTGAAGAAAAAATAATGTCAATCCTCAAACTCTGAAAATATTGAAGAACTAGAATACATGTTAATGCTTTCTGTGTAGTCAGGCTATAAATTGAACCACCTCATTAAATTCTACTTCTTATTACACAAGTGTCAATTAAAATTGTACAGGGCTATCAACTGTTTATCTTTGCCAATTTTTATGTTTCCTATTAATTCTATTTATTTTATGCCAATAAAATAAAATTCAACTCAGTAGAAAGCTACAGTATGCTCATGTATTAGAAGAAAATTATTACAAAGATATGCCTTTATCTTAATTTTGTGTATTAAGTTAATGTAAGTTTCCAAAAACTCCAAATGAGTATTTATTAATATTGAACAAATATGTTAAAAATCTATGTGAAGCAGCAAACGAGAAACAATGACAAAGCAATTTAAACAGGAGGGTAATGAACATAATGGCACAATATGATTTACCAAATAATTGTAAAGGTATAATAATTATAAAGTTTTATGGGTACAGAATAGATTAATGGAATCAAATAGAAATCTCAGAAAGGAATGCTAGCACTTATATATAACAAAGAAAATATGTTATCATCTATGACTTTTTTAGAAATATAATTATGAGAGCAAGTAATGCTTTATATTTTCTAGTAGGCCATGTGTGCTTCTCTTGAGTAACACAGAAGTAATATTAAGTGTCTAGAAAATGTCATTAGGCTGATACATGATGTTCTGAAAAGAATCATAAAGGTGTGTGTGGGGATCAAGAGCACAGCATGATGAGAAATATGAGAGGGATATCTTAGTATCTTCTTTGACTGGAAACTTAAGAGTGAGGGGCTGAATAAGTAGGATGCTTAATGATATTTCATTAGAAAAATATCTTTAAGGAGATTTAGAGTAAAGCTTTTCATTGTTCATCAAGTTTCTGGCTTTGATTACCATATCTTTGAAACAATATAAAGATTGGGTCATGAGGACACCAAAGTTCAAGTTATATTAGATATATTTAAAATATGATTATTTAAATGAGTGATTTTTCAAATAATTGCAGAAAATTAAGTGTTTCTCAGGTTGTTCAAGACATGGGGTAATTTTGAGGAAAAAAATATATTCGCATTTTTATGTAACACCATCAACAAACACAAATTCCAGAAAAGTTGGAAAGTTAAATAAGGAATATAAAGAGACAAAACCAGAGATAAACACAAGTGAATATTTAAGAGTTATAATGTAAGAAATTTTTCCTGAGCATCGGCAAAACATATAAGGTCGATACAGAGGTGATTGATATATTCAACTAGCTAAAAATTTAAAATGGTGGTTGTATTAGTCCATTGTATGGCTATAAAAAACACTTGAGCCTGGGTAATTTACAAAGAAAAATATTCATTTGGCTCACACTTCTGCAGGCTGCACAAGCTGCATAGTGTTAACATCTGCTTTGGGTGAGGGCCTCAGGCAGCTTACAATCATGTCAGAAAGTAAAGGGGGAGCAGACATATCACATGGAAAGAGAAGTAGCAAGGAAGAGAGAGGAGGTGCAAGACTTTTTTTTTTTTTTTTGAGAAGGAGTTGCCCAGGCTGGACTGCAATGATGTGATCTCGGCTCACTGTAACCTTCACCTCCTGGGTTTAAGCAATTCTCTTGCCTCAGCCTCCTGAGTAGCTGGGATTACAGGCATGCACCACCATGCCAGCTAATTTTGTATTTTTAGTAGAGACAAGTTTCCTCTGTGTTGGTCAGGCTGGTCATGAAATCCCGACCTCAGATATCCGCCCACTTCAGCCTCCCAAAGAGCTGGGATTACAGGCATGAGCCGCAGCACCCAGCCAAGACTCTTAAATAACCAGGTCTCACGTGAACTCATAGAGTGAGAACTCACTCATTACTGTGAAATAAACACCAAGGCACTCATGAGGAATCCTCTCCCATGACCCAAACATCTCCCACTAGCCCTACTTCCAACATTGGAAGTCACATTTGAATATGAGATTCGAAGGGGACAAAACATCCAAATGTTATCAGTGGTATTGTAAATATATGAATCCCAAAATCAAAGACAAATAACACACTGAGAACCATAGTTTAGAGCGTGTAAATCTAACATTAAATAACTAACAAATCATCTTAATGTACTGAACAACAAATAAGACTTATATATGCTAATATTAAGTTTGGCCTGAAAAAGAATAATAATTCTATAAAAGAAAGAATATAAATAACCTTTGTATGTGCAACCTTTTAGTAACCAAAAACAATCAGTTTAAAAAAGAAATGATCAAAAGATAAAAGTTAGAAAAAATGAAAAGTTTACAACTCTGAGCATTCTGTGTTAACATATTAATGTATGTTATCTGACCGTTCTCTTTACGGCTGAATAAGTTTGAGAGACCGATATTACCTTTTGTACATTCTTGTTGTCAAATTGCACTTACAATGGCCAATTATGTTATATCCAGGAGCACGAAATGTTTCTGACAACACATTAGTTGTTCTAGTTAATAAACGTCTATATATGTGTTCTGAGAAAAGACGAATACACACACACACACACACACACACTTTATCAGTGTGTTGTTTATTATAGTGAAATCTTGGAAGCATCCTAAATTTTCTGCAACAGGTAAATTGTAATTTGGTATATGCCTGAGACCACAGGTGTCACTAGCCTAGAATCTTTGATAACATCTGTTCATGACTTCTTTAACCAAACTAGAACAATTGAAATTAAGGGGTTGCATATTATTCCATCTTTTCCAACAATGTTTCTTAATTCTAAGAATAGCATCATGTTTTTCTGTCTCTCTTTTTTCTTTTTTTTTTTAGACAAAAGTCTTGCTCTGTTGCCCAGGTTGGAGTGCAGTGGTGTGGTCTCAGCTCATTGCAACCTCCGCCTCCCCGGTTTAAGTGATTTTCCTGCCTCAGCCTCCTGAGTAGCTGGGGTTACAGGCACCTGCCAGCACGCCTGGCTAGTTTTTTTGTATTTTTAGTAGGGATGGGGTTTCACCATGTTGGCCAGGCTGGTCTCAAATTCCTGACCTCATGATCCACCCACCGTAGCCTCCCAAAGTGCTGGGATTACTGGCGTGAGCCACTGCAATTGGCCGCATGTTTTCTTAATACAATTCAGCTTTTCCATATGCCTCAGTTTTCCTCAAAGCCATGATTTTCCAGCTCTTTGAAACTTCTGTGTCTCTAAACCTCACAATTTCAATTAAATCATATTTGTAGACCTTTGGGTAACTAAAAGACCAGTTACAGTAGTTTTTTTCTGAAAGAAATTGCCTATTCTTAACAATAAATTAATCGTTGTGCTTTATTTAAAAAAAAAAGCTGAAAACTTTAATATTGCCATGTCTTCATCTCATTTCTACATTGTTTAGTGATATTTCAGAACCCTGAGAACTATTTTTTTTACCCAAAACCCTATCTATAAATACTAAGAGCTTTCTGCTACCAAATAATATTGGAGGTTGATAGTGGTTATTGTCCTCACAAGGTCTGCATGTAAGCATATCCTTAAGGATATACACTGACTTAATATTTTCCCAACTGAAAATGTCTTCATTTCTAATATTCAGCATCATTCTTAGATCTGAGAAAGATGCCCTGCCCTTGGTCTTGTACTTAAAATATTCTTATTGCTCACTCTCTCGCTATCCATCTCACACACACACACAACTTAAAAATCACAGGACCTCAGGACTTCTGCTTTTCTACAACATATAAAGAGAATGGATGTTATCACTCCCAACCTTACAACAAGAGAAAAGCTAAACAAATTAAAAATCAATGACATTTCTTAGAACTACCAGACAATTCAAGTCACAGGGAAGACTAGTACCCTGGAAAGTGGACATACAAGCAGTTCTAGAGAGACAGAGCTGAGGTCAGATTAAATGGAGCAGAAACCAAAGGAACTATGAAGAGACAGAAAAGCTTGAATAGTAATTTTTATGAATTGTTGGGAGTAAGTGTGGACTAGAATAAAAGAAAGAAATGCTGGGAACCGCAGTGTTGTATGTGTCTGGTGTTGGGGGCTGGATAGGGAAAGAAACTTTTGTGGAGTTTTTCCTTCAGGAACCATACCAGGTCCTCAGAGTGAAAAGTCAAGTAATATACCCTAATAGTTTTGGCAGGGTCGGGGGAACATAACCACTTTGAAATATGGCAACTTTTCTCCATAACAAAGACCTACTCTGCAGGAAGAAAATCTCTATCAGAGCCTTATGGATCTGAGAGAGCAGCACTCAGCCAGCATCATTCCTATAGCCTTCCTGTTTCATCTGGCAGTTAAAAAAAAACACTAGTAAGGCTGGTAGGTCTTCTAAAAGACTGAGAGTTAAACACATGATTATAAAACTACTTGCCCTCCCCATACCACCACATCAACAGGGCTCCAGTGTCATAACAATGGATTTGCAAGGTGCAGACTGCACTAAAAGAGTTCTAAAGGAAAGTCAAAGACAACAGAGGAGAAAAAATATCTAAGACACAGAGAAAACTAAACTTCTGCCACCTGCAGCCACAGTAAACATTAAACATAGCCCGAGCCCTAGTCAGATTAACGTAAAATTTCACACTAAAGGCCTACTTTACTTGGTTTCTATTCTCTGATAAACTATGTACAGCTTTCAGCAAAATGATTATAAGGGAAGCTAAAAAGCAAGTAGAAACTTAGTCTGAGTAGAAGAATTGGAAATACCCTGTAATAAGTGACTGGACTATATGTAAAATGGTATAGTTTTATTTGAAAGTAAAGTTAGATTGCTTGTACATGTATGTTTCACATTCTAGAGGCAACAAGTAAAAAAACTATGTAAAAAGAGATATAATTGATATGCTAGGAAGAAGAGAAAATGATTAGTTAAAACTGGAGAGGCAGTTTACAGTGAAAATCAAAGAGGAGCAGGAAATGAGAATAAGATAATTAAAAAAAGCAGGAACAAGTACAACAAATACAAACCAATTATAAACATGGTTGATATTAAATGAACTATACAAATGATCATTCTAAATATACATGAACTAAAGTTGACAGAGTTGGTAAAATAGAACAATACATGACCCAACTATATATTGAAGATTTATATGTTGTTATTTATTAAATATTAAAGAAATCAAGCATTGGTATTTTCTAGTGTCATGTAGCTATGGAAGGTGAACCAATATTATTAGTTTAAAATAATTCATATTCACTTGTAACTGCTATAGCTCCATAAGAAATAAATGTATTTTCACTTCACAGAAGAGTATTGCAGACCCAATGTCTCATTGTTATATATATATATATATGTGAATATTATATATATAAATATATACACAATTATATATGTGCATATAGATATGATATAATATATATTTGTGGTACAAACATATGTAAATGTGGTACATTTACATATGTATGTACATATATTTATTATATTTAGTATATGTTATTAAGACATTATTTCGATATATATCTTCTCAATAATATTTACAACATCAATACAATAGAATTATTACATGATAGTAAAATAGTACAATAGAGCTTGTCATACAACTCTGAAGTTTTATAATATATATTTTTGAGGGAAATAGTCTTCATGCATTTCATTCATTCATGTGTATAGTTTCTGAAATATCCGGAGGTTTGTAGTATTTTATGGTGAAAGATTCTCTGACTCCCATGTAAAGAGTTCATTGAACTGTGCCAAAAGAAGTATGTCAAATTGATGAAGAGAGAGCCACTGACTAGACTAGACAAGGGCCCATATCCACAGCTCCACAAGGACTGCGATAATAGAAGTAGAATGAACTGGGAAGAAATATATTAAGAGCTATTGCAAAAGCTTTATGCTAGACTGTCATTTCTTTTAGATAAGTGTCTTTTCATTATTAAATTTTTTTCTGTCTTCACCAAAACTTCCTACTAAAGGAATTCTTTCTGACTCAGTAAGAGGTATTGTTTGAGTGTTCATATTAGAAACACTGTAAATTCCTTCTTCTTCTAAGTACTCCTTCAGTTTATATATCCCTTAATTATTCCAATAATCATTTGGCAGGCAGTATTTTTAGTTGTGGCTATGTCCTATGTGTCTCATTCGATTGTATTTCTTGACAACAGGGAACATGTGATATTATATTACATACTTTAAAAAATTTAAATGGGGCATAGAATCATGATCTGCACATGTACCCCAGAACTTAAAGTATAAAAAAAAGTATTACACTTTTACATATCAAAAAAAGAATATTTCTTTATAAATAATACAAGACCAATAGATGTTTCTTTAGTTGTGCTATTTTTACATGTGAATCCTAAAGACATCGAGTAAATTGGTCACTTTTGATATCTGCCAACTAATTAGTATGTTTATGAATATCCTTCACAGAATTCACACAGCTTTATAAGGTTCGATTATGTTTTCCCTGGATAAAATGTGCCACTTTCCCTTTCATTGCCCTCTGCTGGATGACAATCTTTTTTTCTGATACATTCAGCTTTACATATGACTAACCAAAGGAGATCTTTTTTAAAAGATAAGAAAAAATAGGTATTGTGGTTACAGGTTTAAAAAAACATTTCACAGTGTTTTCTAAATCAATGATCTGTTGTTGCTACTGCACAAGAATTACTAATCTTTGAAAAACTTAGGACTACTTAGTTCACTTGTTATTTCTGAGAGCTTCCTGTGGCATATAGGTATTTTCTCTCATTTACATCACACTATTCGTTTATTATAAATTCACTTTTTTTCTTTTGCATAAACATGAAATACACCTTTCAATCCATATTGTATATCTTTTGCTTTTACGAAGGCAATTGTCAGTGTGAGGAAAGACAGATAAGCCAGACAGTTATTTTTCAAAGAAATAAGTGACAATCTTTTGTTCTGGAATGCTATCTGCATTTATGAGATTTTTTTATGTGTCTATCAGACCTAGTTAGCAGCACAATGCTCAATGTTTCAGAATGTGCCTGGATTTTCCATTCTTGATGACCTTTTGACATGGCCTCTATGTGATTAAAGGAATGGCTCTCAACCTCTCCATCACCTTAGTGGCTGACATTTATAAATATATGAAAATAAGGAAAAAGTAAAAGTGCAAATTAAGACTACATGCAGTGAATTTTGGAAAAGGAACATAAGATGAATAAATAAGGCTTAATTTCTTTGAGTTGAGATCTAAACACTGATTAGGAATCCTGTAAAAATTTAACAATAACACAACATTAATTGCCTGAAACATACAGACTACTTGCCTCTAAATTCAGTAGACATTAAAATATTATAATTACATATAATAATGATAATATAATATATAGTTATATATTATATGTGTGTGTGTATATATATATATATAGAGAGAGAGAGAGAGAGAGAGAGAAAGATCTATTTACTTTCTTTTTCTCATCTTTGAAACTATCGCTCATCAAGGTGATGAAAGGAAGCATAGATGTTTTTAACTTTCTATCCAAGTTTGTACTTTTAATGTTTGGTAGGTTTATTACTGGGAATAAATTTTGCTTATCAGTTTCCTCTTTTCTACCAGACACATTTCAAAAAAGCCATAGGGAGTAGTTTGAATCCTTTGTCCACAGAGGCGGCAGTGCTGGCTGTTTAAGAGCTGCATGACTTGTGTTATCTACAGTTGTAGTGGTTTCATAATCGCTCATTTTCAGGAAAAGTATCTCTTTCTAAGAGTTACTTTGCACTGATTGTACAATATTGTTTTCCATTAGCTCATTCTCTGCTTGTATGAAAGATGACGTAAATAATTTTATTCCAGTGTTCTTCCTCATGAATAAAATTTGCACATCCTAATTTCAAATCTATACATATTTGTTTTATTACCAAATTTCAAATACTTATGATAGAATCAAGTATTATACACTGAAGCAGAATGATCTCTAAAAAGATTAAGGAATTCTGGGTCATGTCTAGTTTAATCTACATTTTTTTTCCTAAGGACTTACTTATTTCCAACAATCAATGGTCACATATCCACTAATACCATCGAGTCACCTTGCAAGTGCATTCCATTGTCCAAAACCATGCTCAACATAATCAAACTAGTCCAAACACCTAAATATAATTACAAATAAATTAAAGCAGATACATATTGGGTCTCCTATAAATTGTATATAAACAACATAGATCAGGGTTTGAAAATATTTGATTAAAATTTTTGATTAAAAATTCATAGCAAGAGTACATTTCTCTACTCTTATGTGAAACAACTAATTAAGGAACATTTTACTAACATTAACTCTACCCTACATTATTATACATTATAGTAATAAAAGCAGTAAAGCCAATATGACTGATAGCCATCATCGTGTGCTGCACACCATCCTATTTTAAAGGTTTAAATGGTTGTAGAGGTATATCATATGAAATTGTATGATGAGAAATTCATTAACAATTATTTATTATACAAATATTTGAATTTCCCCTTGGACCTCAGTCTCCAAAGTTATTTTTTAATTTATTTTTATTGTATATATTTAAGGTATACATCATGTTTTGATATATGTATACATACTAAAATAATTACTAAAGTCAAGCAAATTACCATATCCATCATCTTATATAGTTACTTTTTGTGTGTGTGGAAAAAGTACTTAAAATTTATTCTCATAGTAAATTTCTAGAATACCATCCATTACTATTAGCCATAGTCCTCATGCTTTAAGTTAAATATTTCAGTTTATTTATTCTACATAAATAAAGCTGTGTATTCTTTGACTACGGAGGTCTGAATGGCGCTTCAGAAAAAACACCAAAATAGCCTAGAGTTGGTTTTGCTACTAAAATTATCTGTCATTTTTAAACTCTCTTATGAACTAAATAATAAAATTAACACAATGAAAAATGTATTACTTTGTATATTTCCTATTTAAATGCATCACCATAAGCAATTGCTGATTGTCCTGCTACTATGATTGAAAATACACTATTTTATAGGAAACATCCTTTATTTTCAAAAGATCCAATATTCCATGCTGCAAAAATGCTAGATAAAATTGTTTGAAACTTTTCAAACCATAGCAACTTTGTTTGGGCCTAGGTGGAAGGATCACAAGCGTTTGAGACCAACCTGGGCATAGCTAGGCTTGTCTCTACAAATAAAAAAAAATAAATAAAAGAATGTTATTATTTTATTATAAATAAATATTAATTTTATTTAATCCAATAGAACATCTCTTATAAAACATAGCTTTGCACATTAATTATGTATGACTACATATATCTATTTTATTTTACCTAGATGATGCTTGAACAATAAAGTAGACCTTATTTGTAAGGCTTATTACAGAATATAGTTATGAAATCTGCCCTTTGATTAATGAATAGATGCAGTGTTTTGGGTCTTGTAGCTATTTGTGACTACCCATTCACTTACAAGCTGGTTGACACATTTGTTCAATTATAGCTACCTTGTTTCTAATTGCTACATGTCTCTTTGATTGATTGTTGTCAATTTCTAGCAGTCAGCAACGCTTCATTGCTTCATGTCACGAATCAGTAGATATTTACTTGATTTCCCCTGTCTACCAGAAGGTGGCTGCTTGAAAATTCTATTATCATGAGCCAACCATTATCTAACTCAGTTGATCTGAGATTGAGTAAATATCACTTCAAGGTTAGGGATCTAAAGTAAGTAGCTTTAAAATTCTTATTTTCAAAACTAAATATTGGACAGTTAGCAAACTTTAGTTGAATGTATAAAACATATTCTGAGAAGAGTGTATTTATTAGCCTTTGTGTTGAGCCACTTGCTTTCTTTGTACACTTTTCCTAAGCTCTCGAGATCAGCAGAGTGCTTGTTCATTTATGGATGATAACGTTTTTGCTTGTTTATACCACATGACCATGGACTAATGAGAAGGGAAGATGAAGACAGTGGTCTTTTTAAATGATACGGAAGGGAGCAAGGGAAGTGCTTGGTAGAGAAAGGCGGGTCCCTGGCTAGGGCTCCACCCCAATGGAGCTAGGAGAGGACAGGCACTTCTGCTTTCCCACCCAAATGTTGCATTTTGCATGGCCACCCTGGCCTGCCAGACCCCCATCCTGGGCCTATAAAACCTGAGACCCTAGCTAGCAGACAGACAAGTGGCTGGACGTCTTGAGGAACACATCAGCAGAGAAGACACAAGCAGCTGGTAGTGGAGAGGACTTCTAGAGGAGCAGGCCGGCAGAAGAGCACAGCGATAGGCACTGGCACGCTAGCAGGTCGTAGACCTGCAGGAGGAGGCAGAGTTGTCCAGGGCAGTCAGAGGAGAGCCGGGCCACCAAGTGACCCAACTCCAGGGGAAACCATTTTCCTTCTGTCTCCCCCATTAGAGGAGAGCTAATTCCACTCAATAAAACTGCACTTATTCTCCAAACCCACGTGTGATCCAATTCTTCCGGTACACCAAGGCAGGAACCCTGGATACAGAAAGCCCTCTGTCCTTGCAACAAGATAGAGGGTCTAGCTGAGCTGGTTAACACAAGCTGCCTATAGATAGCAAACTAAGAGAGCAAGCACCCTGTAACACACGCCCAGGGTGTTAGGATTGTGATATTTTCCTGTTGGACTGGTCTTTTATTAATATACAATATCTGTTTTTGTCTTTTTTTAACATCTGTTGCTTTTAAGTTTGTTTTGTCTGATATAAGAATTGTTAACCTTGGCTGCTTTTGGTGTCCCTTTAAATGGAAAATCTTTTCTAACCTTTTTATCTTAAGTTTATGAGTCCTTATGTGTCAGGCAAGTCTCTTGAAGACAGCGGATACTTGGTTTGGTGAGTTCAGTCCTTATGTGTCGAGTGAGTCTCTTGAAGACAGCAGACACTTGGTTTGGTGAGTTGTTATCCCTTCTGCCATTCTACATCTTTTAAGTGAAGTATTTATATTATTTACATTAAACAATATTATTGAAATGTTTAATGAGATTATCTTCTATTCATCCTGTTGTTTATTTCCTGAATGCCTTGTAACTTTTTCTATTGTGTATGTGGGGTTTTTATTATTTTTTTCTTGTACATCCTATTGTTGGGAAAAGCAGCAAAGGAGAAAGGACTTACAGAGTGCCTACATAAATTGGTTATGAGTAACATGTAAATAAGGAAAAACAAACTGTGGAAGCCTGCAGGAGGCCCTCTGAGGATGAAGGCCTCTCCATGCCTCATGTTCCAGTGCAGATTGACCTACACTCTGTTACCATAAACATTGTGCTCAAGGATGTGAAACCCCTTTGTAACACTATGACATAGACAGACTCGTAGCATCCTTGTAAGGCCCTAGTTTCATCAGCTGTACATAGATAATAAGTGCACATAGATAATAAGATAAGCACGTGTTCTTGTTTTGTGAAACTCCCAAACCACCACTGTTACCAATCCTTAGGATGACACATCAGTTCCAGCTCACTGATTCAGTTCTGTCTCACTGATTCACTCCACATCACATCGGCCCCTCCCCACTATCACTCCACCCCTACACTATAGATCAAAGTGATTGTAACCAATAAATAGTGTGTATGATCAGAGCTTGGGGCCTTCACTGTCTCCTCCAAAGTAACGAGTGATGGCCCCCTGGACCGACTATCTCTCTTAATCTGTCTTTTTCTCATTCCTTTGTTGCCACCTAACATGGGCTACCCAAGAGGGATATAGGGCTGGTTCTCTATGCCTATGAGATTTGTGCTTTAATAAGATTAGAGTTTGGTGTATTTCAAGGATTTGTTTCAGGATTTAGAGCTCCTTTTAGCAGTTCTCCTAGTGCTGGCTTGGTAGTGCTGAATTCTTTCAGCATTTTTTTTTTGGTCTGAAAACAATTGTTATCTTTCCTTCATATATGAAGCTTAGTTTTGCTGGATACAAAAGTTTTGGCTGATTATTGTTTTATTTAAAGAGGCTAAAGATAGGACCCCAGTCTCTTCTAGCTTGCAAGGTTTCTGCTGAGAAATCTGCTGTTGATTTTCCTTTATAAGTTACCTGACACTTTTGCCTCATAGCTCTTAATATTCTTTCCTTTGTCTTGAATTTAGATAACCTGATGACTATGTACCTAGGCAATGATCTTTTTGCCATGAATTTCCAATGTGTTCTTTTAACTTCTTTTTAATTTGAATGTCTAGATCTCTAACAAGGCCAGGGAAGGTTTCCACAATTATTCCCTCAAATATATTTTCCATACTTTTAGATTTCTTTTCTTCCTTGGGAACAACAGTTATTCTTAGGTGGGTCATTTAACATAATTCCAAATTTCTTGTAGGCTTTGCTCATTTCTTAAAATGCTTTTTTCTTTGTCTTTGTCAAATTGGGTTAATTCAAAAACCTTACCTGTGAGCTCTGAAGTTCTTTCTTCTTCTTGTTTGATTCTATTGTTGAGATTTTCCAATGTATTTTGCATTTCTCTAAGTGTGTCCTTGATTTTCAGAAGTTGTGATTGTTTTTTATATATGCTTTTTGTTTCATTGGAGATTTTTCCATTCATATCCTATACCAATTCTTTTTTTTTTTTTTAATTTCTTCAAGTTGGACTTTACCTTTCTCTTGTACCTCCTTGATTAGCTTAATAATAGACCTTTTGAATTCTTTTTCTGGCAATTTAGAGATTTCATCTTGGTTTGAAGCAATTGCTAATGAGCTAATGTGATCTTTTGGGGGTGTTAATGAAGCTTGTTTTATCATATTAGCGGAATTATTTTCTTTGTTCTTTCTCATTTGGGTAGACTATGTCAGAGGAAAGATCTGGAACTCAAGGGCTGCTGTTCAGATTCTTTTTGTCCCATGGGTACTCTTTTGATGCACCCTTTTTCCTAGGAATGGGGCTTCCTGAGAGCCATACTGCAGTGATTGTTGTTCTCTTCTGGATCTGGCCACTCAGCAGAGTCTCTGGGCTCTGAAGTTGTACTGGGGAGTGTGTGCAAAGAGTCCTGTGATGTGAGCCATCTTCAGGTCTCTCACCCACTCACCCATGGATACCAGGACCTACTCTGGTGAAGGTAGCAGGGGAGTGAAGTGGACTCTTTGAGGGTCCTCAATTGTATTTCTGTTTAATGCACTGGTTTTATGTTAGTTGTTCCTCTAGCCAGGAGTTGGGGCTTTGAAGAGCACATCAGCTACAGTTGTATAGGGAAGATACAAGGTTGCCCTACGGTCAAGTGATGGGCAGGGCCATTGAGCTTCCAAGAGATTATGTCCTTTGTCTTTGGCTACCAGGGCGGGTAGAGAAGGACCCTCAAGTGAGGGCAGGGTTAGGACTGTCTGAGCTGAGACTCCTTTTGAGTGGGGCTTGCTGCTGCTGCTTTGTGAGATAGGGGTGTGGTTCCCAGGCCAATGGAGTTATGTTCCCAGGGAGATTATGGCTGCCTCTGCTGTGTCAGCTAGGTCACTAGGGAAGTCAGGGAAAGTTGGCAGCCACAGACCTCACCCTGCTCCCATGCAGCCCTCAGCCCGAAAGGCCAGTCTCACGCCCACCATGCCCCCAACAACATCGATTTTATTTTCATACAGCCAGTGAGCAAGGCTGAGAACTTGCCCCAGATTATAAGCCTCCCAGCTTAGAAAGAAGGCCAATTCATAGTTCCTTAGCTGTCCCACAGAGCCTGCAGTGGCAATCTAACTTCTTCAAAGGGTCTGTGGGGTCTCTGGGCTTTCCTCTTAGGTTTCTGTGGTAGTTCTTGGAGCAAAAGTTCACAATGTGGGTCTTCTTACACTGCTCTGTCCATCTGAATGGGAGTTGTTTTAAGGAAAAAATATATATATTGAAATTTTGAAATTGTATAGGCTACAGGGAGGAAAAAACCTAAAGGGAAATGTGACTGATATGACTAGAAATTCAGTAAAATACATCTAAATGCCTCTGATAACAAAGTATCCCACAGGGCCTCTTTAATAAGCATAGGAAGTGACACTAAACTTTGAGGAAGTTAACAATTTAGTGTCAGAAAGCATATTCAAAAGGACTCTGATAAGTGAGGATGTTGATTCTATCAGCTGAGACTAAGAACTAGTCTCCATGATCTTTCCAGGTCTAGAAGTTGAGACTTAGCCATCAAAGCCCAGTGGTTTGACAGTAGGGATAGATATGTAAGTTCAAGTTGAATTTTCACATGTGCCCAGGGGCACTTCTAATTCAGCTGTAATGTTTGTAAGTAGGTAGATGATATGAAGCAGGAAATACGAGACTGTCATATTACACATTTTCTCTCTCTCCCACACTCTCCTGTATTTGAGTGCATAGGAAATAAAACATAATGTTATCGATTTACTTAGAATATAAGACCTACAAATACCAAATATTTTTAATAATCAGTTATCTACTTAAATGTCATCAAATCCTACTGACTTGAAAGTTACCTACTATTCACCGAGGCACTGTACCCTTTAGCTCTAGAGTATGTGTGTTTAGCCTAATGTGCACTTCTAAGAGTTAATAGCTCTGGGTGTGAATGTGTATGTGTGTGTGTGTATGGGTGAATACACATGCAATTCAACAGTTTTTTTAAAACTTCAAATGAATGTCTTTATCAATTTAGCTTTTAATTTTGAAACTTGTGATTTTCTTACTTTTTAGGGAGCATTATCCAAGACTTCATTTTTTACTAATGTACATTTTAAAGGCACATTTTTGGATATGACTATTACAATGACAGATGTATATTCACGTATTTCAAAATAACATTAATATCTGATTTTTAATAAAAATATTTTAGCCACTGATATATATCAACATGACTGTTTATTATTTTGTATAATAAATATTTTTTTAATTATTTAATTTTCACCATAAACTACTGCCTCCATACATAGCATCTTAAACCAGTTAACAGTTTATAGCAAAATGTACATCCAAGAACATCCAAGAATTTTGAAAATAAACTTCCACACAGTAGAATTCATACTACCCTTTTAAGAGGAGGATGTTGATTTTTGAAGGAAACATGTACAGAATTACATAAACGCAAGCGACTAAATAAAAGGAGGCGTACCCAGGTTCAATATAGAGCTCTTGGTTTTTTCCATCAGCATGTTTTTTATTTTTCTTTTCGAAAAGTGTTTTCCATTGATGTAAGAAAAATGTGCAAATGGACTCTGTGAATAGTTTATGATTTTGTAATATTTTTTTCAAAATACTGTTTCTTGCTCAGGAATATATCTTAATTAATACAGGTTGTGTCCTTTAGTCTTTCTACTACTATCTCCTATACACACAGATCAGATTACCTGTGTGTTCTTCAATAACATATTATAATATTATAGTAGAGACGACACAGTAAGTTATTGGGAATGCTTTTAGTGCTTTGTACCCTTGAGAAGAAGAAAAAACAGCCCTTCACCATCAGTACCTGCCTGCCATTCGCATCCATGAGGCTTGGTGTTGCTAGGAGATGATTTGGTGTTCACAGCTAGGTCTTTGTCCTCTCCTGTTGAATATATGAATTTTGTAAAAATGCCATAATAGCACCAGGCCACTCTGTGAGTTTGATAGATCAAAAGTAAGGCTACTTTATCATTATGACTGAACTTAGATAAGGGAAAGAAAATTATTCAAGCCATAAACATAACCAAGCATCTCCTTATCCAGGAAGAATGGCTGCTGCCTGTGTACCACTGAAGTCAAAATATAGAAAGAAATCTAAATGTACAACATTTTATTTGAAAAGCAAAAATTGCAATTTGGAGCATGCACACAGACTGGGTGATCTTCCATGTGTCTGAAGAAAAAAGAGAAGGTTAGAGGTTTTATTAAAAAGAGAAATGTTGTATAATATTTATAAGAAATTTAATTGGTACTAGTAAAGCTTTGGGGACCTGGCAAGCTTCGATTGGTAAGTGAGGGAAGTGGGTAAAACTAGTTTTAGAGTAGCAGCAGGAGGTTGGTATGGTGGCTCACACCTGTAATCCCAGCACTTGTGGGAGGCCGAGGCTGGTGGATCACGAGGTCAGGAGATTGAGGCCATCCTGGCCAACATGGTAAAACCCCGTCTCTACTAAAAATACAAAAATTAGTTGGGCGTGGTGGCATGTGCCTGTAGTCCCAGTTACTCAGGAGGCTGAGGCAGGAAAATCGCTTGAACCCAGGAGGTGGAGGTTGCAGTGAGCCAAGATCACGCCACTGCACTCCAGCCTGGGCAACAGAGTGAGACTCCATCTCAAAAAAAAAAAAGAAGAAGAAAGAATAGAGTAGCAATAGGTTGTTTCAGTAGCTGTTAGATAAAACTGACATCCAAGTAGAGCAGGCAGCTTTCACAGGACTTATTACAGCTATAGCCTCACAATACTCCTACCATGATTTAGATAATATTTACTAAGATGGTCAACCATAGAATTACCCCTGATTTCTGGTTGCATTCAATCCAGAAGAACACATCACTTTGAACTCTCTCCAAAAATTATCTAACATTAGGTCAAATCTTGTAAGTACTTTTGAACACTTCGTTCTGAGAATCACAAAATTCCCATTAGTGTGTGTTCTCTCTCACTGCAATAGTCAATAAACCCAACTTTTTTTTTTCAATTGCAGCTCTGCATCTGGTAGTCTGGCAGGAGATCATTACACCTCTTTTGACAGTTTCTTTTTTTTTAAGAACTACCAAATATTAAATGTCTGATATTTCTTCTATGCCTTTCTCTTAGGCATTTTTTAAAAATTAAAATTATCATAACAATTTAAAATAATGTTGGTCAGGCTTTCTTCACAAGTCACAAGATACTAAGATTTTTTTTTTTCTCTCTCTCTGTATTTGCCTTGAGGCTTTTTGTATTTAAATACATAACAGGAATTCCTGTACAATCTACAGTCTATTCTTATTATTCATGGATTCAACATTTGTAAACCTGCATACTAGCTAAAATTTATTTGTAACCAGTAAATCAATGCTCATGGCACTTTCACAGTTGTTTGCAACTGTGCAGCACACCAAACATTCAAGTCACCTGACAGGCATCTTTCTGGCTGAGGTTTAATAAGGTGATTTCCTGAGTTATTGTTTCAGCTCTCAGATTATAAACAGTTATCCTTTTGGTAATCTACTTAGTGCCACATTTTTTCTCATTCCTATGCTTTTTATTGGTAATTATTCCAATTAAAATGATGTCTAAGCATAGTTCTGAGATGTTGTCTAGTACTTCTAAACACATAAAGGCTACAAGGTACCTTACGGAGAAAACATGTATGTTGAATAACCTTCATTCAGGCATGAGTGATAGTGCTGTGAGCCATGAACTTTAATGTTAATAAATCAGCAATATATATTAAATGAGATACCTTTAAAAGACACAAACATAACACAAGTCTATAGTGATAAAAATGTTGTGACCGGAGGCTCACAGGGACCTAACCCTGTATTTCCTCTAGGAGCAATGTTTTGTATAGTTTAATTTAGTGTATGTGACAGCTTTGTAAAATATAACTGCTATAAATGATAAGAATTGTCTGTATTCCTAACTGCAAAAACACTAAGAAGTTTTAGTAACTATCTGAGTAAATATTTGGAAAATTATGACAAAGACTTAATTTATGTATATATAAATATTTGACATAAACAAAGCACCTTAAACTAATAGAAGACAATAAAATCATCAATATACAAGTAGAAGAAGCATGTAAATAAACAACTGATGGAAAGAAGATATAGAAATTGAAAAAGATGTAGAAATATTTTTATCTGTATTAATAGCAAGAGAGAAGCAAATTAGAGAGACTTTGGATAACATTTTAAATTGAGTTCCCTTTTAATCAAAGAAAGCAATGCTGTCAAGTTTGTTTTAAAATTGTAAAATGTTTGCTGGTGATGGAACCAGAAACTGTTTTACAACATTTTTGAATGCATCTGGTATTATGTGGAAAATTTTTAAAATGTTCACTTCTTTTGACTTAATTTCCATATTTCTAAGACTGTAGTGTACAAAACTATAAAAGTAAGGTAGAGAAGTCTCTAACTTAAGATGCTCATTGTTATTGTTAAGCACTATACAATTTAATATTTAAAAATTGCTTTAAAAATAATGATTAATAAGCATATTGCATAATTTTTAAGTCTCTAAAATAATTTTCAAGTTCTGAAAATATGAAAAAGCTTATGAGAAAATATAAAGTGATAAAATCATGGTACATGATGGCAGATATTCTATAAGGCAATATAGTCATATATATAAAAGAAAATCATTATTTTAGTATAATGGAAATAAGAAAACTTAAATTTAAAGTTGATTTGATAGTGTAATTATATTTGCTCTTGCTCAATTGACATTTCAAGATTGGATTTTGAAGCCAAACCAAGAAATAATAAAAAATGACAGTTGCCTTTGTTGACCAAACACAAGTGAATTTGATTTTTACTTCTTTATATGGTAGTGTAGTTGTGTCAACTCAAACATTTTGCTTGAGAATTACTATGAAACTTGACTAAAATATTACAAAATTAAAAATTATAAGTTTGAAGTTAGTATAGGGTAACCAAGACAGGGCATGGAAGCCAAGATTTCACAATTAAAGGAAACACATCATGGCGAACTTGTCTTTAAATTTTTCCTCAAGGGATATTTGTTGATTTGCTACACAGTGCTTTGGTACTAAACAGAAATAAATAAAATTTTGAAACAAATATTGGTGTTCAGGGATGCATTAATAATAAAGGCTCACAATCCTGGAGTAAAGGGAACCACAAAGAAATAACACTGATATTCAGCATGGCTTTAGTCCTCAGGAAATTGTTGAATTCTAACTTGTGTAGGAGCTGGAAGTTGAGCATGGGGGGACAGGATCAATGAATTGTGGGAAACAAACTAAAAGGAGAATAGCGCTTCACTTGGAGAATGGATATGGAAACATCTCAGGTATTTAATTGAGACATATGGGAAGCTATATTCTAGGGAAATTGATAACTGCTAATAGAGTAATATTTACAAACTTTAAATTTATCTTCAAATCATCTCAATCTGTTTGGATAAATATCATCTGCCCCTACTCTAACTGTAGAGAAAATTTCTATTAAAAAAAAGTGTATATCTTCTGGAGAAAGGCAACATCATTCAGAATCTCTACAACTTATCATAAAAATGTCCAACATTCAATAAAATGTTGCAAAACTTGACAGAAGACATGAACTGAAAATAAATAAGTAAATAATAAAAAGAAGATAATATAAACAGATCCACAGATAATCCTGATATTAGTTATCAGAGACCTACAAAATAATTATAATTAATGTTTTTTAAGAGATGACAAAGTCGAGACTTTTATGAGAGTTGATATTTATAAAGAATCATAAAGAATTGAGAATTCTAAAAATCTTTGAATTAATAGTTGAAATTAAAAACATAACTATCAGTTTAACAGCATATTATGTTAGTCAAATAGAGAGTTAATAAAGAGTTAATAAATAGAAAGTAGAACTGTAGAAAATTTACAGAATTAAAAACACAGACAAAAATGAATAGAAATAAAGCACAAAAAGAATATAAGACACATTTAGAAATGTGAAAATGTTTGGAATAAATATAAGTAGCTCTACAGAGGAGACAGGAGAGAAACGATTTGAAAAAAAATGCATTTAAAAAGATTTTAAAATTCATCAAGCCCCTACAGATGCCAAAAAGAATAAATACACAACACACACTTGCCCACCCACAAACCCGAAACACATACAGTAAAACAGCAAAAAGCAAACATAAACAGAAATATTCGAAGTGACCTAAATGAAAGTAAAAGACACATGACTTTCAAAGAAGTAAACATTAGACTGACAGATGACTTTATAATGAGAATGACAAAAGAATATTATGTAATAGCGTGTTTAAAATCTTGAAAAAAGATAGAAGTATATACCTGATAAAATCGTTCTTCACAAATGATGTTATAATAAAGATATTTCAAACCAAAAAATAAAAAAATTTTCTCTCCAGTGGCCCTTCATAAAACAATTTTTAAGGCATAAATAAAGGGATCTTGGAAGGACATTCAAGAAGAAGGAATGAAGAGCTCTATAATATATAAATAAGCGATTAAATATAAATGAATATTAACAGCCTATAACATTAGCAATAATTTTAGAAGTATTAAATGCATATAATATTAATTATCATTAATAGCCCATATGTGGAAGAAAATTTTAAATTAAAACCATGGTAAAAAATCACTCTAGTTCATTAGAATGATTAAAATGAGAAATAAAAAAATAAAAAACAAAAATACAATAGCAAGTGTTGGTTAGGGTTTGGAGCTAGGGGATCCTTCACATAATTCTGATTACAGTACGAATTGCTATACTAGTTTCTAAAACTGTTACTATTAACTGATAGTGAGTTTATGTATATCCTGTGACCCAGAAATTCCACACCAAGATCAGTGCCAACAGAAGTGCATAAATGTATATATGTACATAAATGTACATATATACTAGACAATATGTGAAGGAATGCTGAGAGCAGTATTTAAAACACTCCAAATTCAAACGCTTACTATCAATGCTAGAATGAATTAAATGGATTAAAGGATTAAATATGTGATCTCTTCCCTCAGAATGCCACAATAAATGTTTACAAAATACTGCTACAAGAACTAGATGTACATATCTCCAAAAACATAATGTTAAAAGAAAGAAACAAAACATAAAAGAGTATGCTTCATATGAAATTATTTAGGTAATATTTCTTAAAAATATAAAGACTACAACTAATCTCTGGTGACAGAAGTCAGAGTGGATAATATATTTTGGGGAACATAAGAGAGGGTACACAGGGTGTTTCTGGGTACTTGGTAATGTTTGACACATTGATTGGTGTGATGCCTACTAGGTGTGTTTGTAGGGTAAAATGTATTGACTTGTAAGATTTATGTACTTTTCTTCTTTAAATTTTAATATAAAAAGGTTACATAAAAGTACCCTGGCATAATATTGTGAGTAAATAACTTTATATGCTCCAGTTAAATATTTTATAAAAAATAAAACATTATTGTCTCTTCCTTCTCATTATTTCCCCTACACCTGGAAGGCAACTATTATTTTTTTTAATGAAATAATCAGAAATCATTACATGAGGCCAATGTATAAGATATGTGCAAGAGCAAGAACATATCTACTCTCTTTAAAAAATCATTTAAAATTATGTCAGTTTGCAGTCAGAAAACATGTTATAAATGTAGATCTTCCTTTAACTTGCTGTGTGATATTGGGACATCAATCACTATTACTCATTTTTAATTTGTAAAATGTATATTGGTACTATGAAATTGCACAGTTCTCCTCTTGCTTTAAAACTTTTACATTAACATTTTCCATGTGATTATGTGACAATACTTGTTTAAGAAACATATTATATATCAAATTTCATAAGCATGTATTTGAGAATTCAAGCATAAAACATAGTGTCACTATACAGTAATAATATTGACTCATCATTGATAACAAATATTGCATTTATATATAATACCTCAATTGTGAGGAATTTCACCTATTTTAGAAAAAAAGCATGCTATACAACAAGAAACTATTATACTGTTTTGAGATGCCAATAATTTGCTTTATAAAATTGCCTTTAACCATTTTGCCTCAGTCTACGTTTAAGTTGATGAATCATATTACAACGCACAAGAGACAGCCCCATTCCTTTAAAAGCAGACGGTAATTGTCAATTACTAATTGAGAACATGCTATTCCACTGAAGGAAACTAGGGAATATACTTTTCAAATGGAAGGTGAACTTAAGCAAGTGAAGAAAAAGGAGAAATCTCTCTGTGAAATCTAATGCCAACAAATGAAATCCAGCTGCATGAGTTAAATTTTAAAATATTGGCAATAAGGGAAAATTGATTTTTTTTTACCAGGATAAAAATTAATTTTTAAAAATTTGTCAATCTAAGTGTTGTCCTAGACCGTTAATTACTCCAATCATGACCTTGCATTATCATAAAATGTCATCTATAAAATTACATTTTAAATGTTAACTTTAGTTTCTCATTAATCAAAAGGCAGCCTATGTAACCATGAAAATGGAGTGTGCTATCCCATATAGACCTGAAAAGCTGTAACGTTCAACTATGACTGTTTGCTGAATTGTTCTATGACTTTCCAAGGAAAGTTGAGATATCCTTTACAGGAACTCCACAAGGTCTGGAATTTTAACCTACTTACAAACTAACAGGCTAGATGGTCACTGTCTCATGGGTACTGGCAGAAGGTAGGACACTACAGGGTCGGGGCAAAGGATTTTATTACTCACAGTGGAGGAAGCAGCATGGCCTTCATGTTGCTGACACCATTATCCTTAGGCCCCCTAAGTCCCAGTAGGGGAACACAGGTTGGCCTAGATGATGGCCTGCACCTGTAATGGGCTGTATTACAGGAGGAAAATGCTGAGCTTGGAATGTTTTATAGGAAGTAAAAGCAAAGCTGCCTTTTATTTTGAGAAGAGTTATTATTTCATCCCTGATGATTGTTGGCTGTAAACCCAACTCCAGAAAATGTATTTCTGGCATATGCAGCAAGAATGTGCAGGGATGCTCAGGGGCCATTGCCTCTCACTACAATTGTTTAGAAATCTCACAACATGATGGGCTTAACTTTGATGTTGTATTCTTTGCATTGTATTGTCATTTAAAAATATATATTGACTTTTTTTCTTCCGATTAGATTGTAAAAATACTGAGAGAAACCATTCATGCTTATGACCTTAGCATCTATGAATACTGACATCAACTCAGTGTTTTCTCTGCTTTAGTGATGCATAATGAATCATCCCAAATTTAATAGTTTAAACCAACAGTAATGTTATTAACTGCCATGGTTTCTATGGTCAGGTAATTAAAAAAAGAGCTTGTCTGAGTAGTTCTGGCTCATGATCTCTCACAGAGTTGCAGATATATGGCTGCTACAGCTGGGACTCTGGAAAATTGGAGAAGATGGGGATTGGGAGCTGCCTGGGTATTTTTATCATTTCATATAGTTATCATGGCTTTCACATGTGGTCTCTTCTCATGATTAAATTTGCAGTTTTAACTTCTTTGAGGTACTTAGATTCAGAGCTCTAAAGGTGAATGTTCCAGAAAGTAAGACAGAAAAATACCTTTTCTCTGTTAGCTTACTTTAGGAATTTCTTCCTCCATGGTCAGCAGCCTACTCAGATACAACAGGGAGAACATAGGACTCATCTTATTATGGCAGGAGTGTAAGGATTTACATTTTAAGGTGGAATGAGAGATTTGTCATGGCTATATTTTGAAAATGCAAATGGCTACATTGTTTTATACATTATTGCTGAATGAGAAGAAAATAGAAAAAGGAAGGATAGAAACAAGAAAAAAAAGAGAGAAAAAGGGAAGAAAGAAAGAAAGAACAACCTAAAGTAACATAGCAATATAACAACCTAAATGTCATAGAATATAATTATAGTAGCAAGGCAAGTCTGTAAAACATACAGAGATCTTATTATGGATGCATACATTTAATTATTGTATTCATATGTTAGATTTTTGATTGATTGTCAAATAAGTTTATATCAAATGAAGAACTACTGGATGAATAGATATTGAAATTTTATTGAGATCTGGTTGGGTGCTTTAAACATAAAAGAAAGATGTATTTCTTAATTTGAAAACAAATTTATGCATCTTATTACTGTTATTATGTTTTACTTTTATTGCTAATAGTATAGCATTATTTTGTTCTTGCCTAACACTTATTGACACCAAATAGTAGTTTGAGCACAACCAAAATAGTCAATTTATTAGAAGCACAGATAGAAATAAGGAAGTAACTAAAATAGATAGGTCCACACAAACTTAAATTTCAGTTGGTCAGTAGGTTAGGTATTTTATGCTTTAAAGGATTCTACTGATTCCAATTGCTTTATTCTGAACAAAGGGGTGTGTGGATTTTCTAACACATTTTTTGAGTACTTGAAAAACATTAAAGAGCTGTAACTTAAAATAGATACTATGTCTTATAGCATTGTTGGTCAATGGGCTTTTAGTCACTTTTCCTTTGCCCTTTGCATCATTTCTTGAAGAGTTTGTGCCATTGTAAGCTGATAGGCAATTTACTTACATGTAATGTGACTCTTCCACTTGGCCCTAAAATTGTGAACTTCTCTGAACATTACCAGTTAACTTCCTGAGTGGGCGTGAATGACAGGTCTGCAGATAATGGAGGTCATGCCATGTGGAAATGATGTGCTTCTGCTTTGCAGTCCTTGATGCCGCTTCTGCCTATTAATTGCACTTTCTGTCTTTATTGCTGAGGGTGGGACCCTCTGTATATGAGCAGATAATACACTTATGCTACAATTTTATGTTTATTTTTCAAGTATAGTATGTTCCCTTTATATGCAAGCATTTAAAATTATTTTAGTTTTCAGTCAGCACATTATCTTTTTATCTAATCAAATATATTCTTTTATACAAATATTTACTTAATTCTATAAAAATAACATTTTCTCCTACCTCTTCCAATCAGTTTCATAATCCCTAGATTCACAGATGTGATAATAATTGAAAATATTTTTCTGATTCAGATGTTTTTGCTTAAGGTGGAGTTTTGCTTTAAACTGTATCTTGGTGTCACTATATTGTTCTTCTGGCAGTTTTCTTCATGTAGTATCACAATGCTAATTTTGACATCCAGTAGCAAAACCTTACTATTTCTATCTTCACGCTGTGTTTCAGCCAAATTGGAGTTCTTTAATCTTGGAAGCTGTTATTTTCTCTTGTGCATTAAGACATTCAAGAAAGTTCTTCCCTTATTCTGGAGAAATTTTCATCCCTCTGACTCACTGGTACCTGAATAAATTCTTCTCTTATTCCAGATCTCCTTCTAAACAAAATGTCTTCTGTGAAGGTTGACACAACTGGCTGGTTCCTATTACATGATTCCATAGAAATTCAAAGACCCTCTCAAAGTCTCTGTCTTTCTTATCTCTTTTTCTTCCTTTCACTTTCCCCCTCTCTCTACTTAAACACACATACATGCAGGCAGATCACCACTTATTTAATTGACTACCGTTTATAGTAGACTATAAGCTTAATGAGGACAGAGGCCAAGTTTACCTCATCGCTATTTGAACACTAAGACCTTACACAGTGCCTAGCCTATTGTAAGTATCAAGTAAACAATGAATAAATACATTTTGATTTCTGGGTAATTGTATTAGTCCCTATTCTTAGTCTGTATCATCCCTTTGAAAACGTTCCTTGGGAAAGAAAGGAAAGAGGAGCTGAGTAAATACAAAGGGAAAGTGGAGAAAGAAAGGAGATGTCAGCAAGCAGGTAGAAATGAGAAATTTTGAAGCAGAGTACACAGTGGTGCATTCCCAGTATAATGGAAAGGAGCTCTAATTGGAGTGATCAAAAGGAATGTTCAATTTCTGATATGCAGGCAACTGTCTTCTATCTAAAAATTTTTAAAATTCTTTGATACAAAAGAATTTTATAAATTCATTGATAACAAAGGATGGATATTATGTGTACTATAAAAGGCAGAGATGATAATTCATTTTAATGACTAACCTTAATTAGTGTAACTTTAATAAGATAAATACCAAAGATATTTATAGTTTTAAATTTCTTAATGTGCTTTGACACATATTAGCTAGTTTGTCGTCCCATAAAAGTTTGAATGGGTTTTGTGAGAAACACACATTCACCCGTCCAAACCCAAAGAATGTACTTGGAGACATAAAGAACAGTGGAAGTGAGAATTTTAATGGTGTTTTTGCAAGATCAGGTGTCTGGTAGGCAGACACACTGGTGGCAGTTACAGCAAGTAATTTATCTCTTAACATCCAAGTCCCTCCTTGTTCCACATTAGTTGAGTATCATGGGAATATAATCTTGCCAGATGTTTTATCATCTCCCTTATAAGGTTATACCCTGTCCTCTTCCCTGCTTAGGTTTGATTTCACAAAAATGAAACTTTCTTTCCTTTTATGGGCTGACCCTTCCTTTACATTTGGTTTGCTTATTATGACCTTCTAGGTGCATGAGTGATGTGGTTTGTTACATCCGCAGGCTCACTGCTAGTATTTATATTTATCACGCCTTGATAATGGACCATTAAGTTGTTTCACATTTTTTACCTGTGTGATAGGTGTGAAGAGAGTCTCTGAAAGTGAATCCAACTTGTCCTTCTGAAGATCCATTCCTGGTGACCTCCAAAATCCATCCTCTTGCTCCTGTTACCATTTTCCCCTGCTTAACTCGACTATTCACCTTGTTTCAAGCAGAAACTTCAAATAGCTTCCACTTGCTTCTTGCCCACTCCACGTCCTCCAAAGTACTTCCAAAGTGTTCTTCTAAATTTAAAATTTATCATAACACCAGATTTAAATCTTTCTGTGACTTCCTATTACACACAGCAAAAGGTTGAGTATAATTTGTTGCCTGTCTTATTTATATTCCCTTTTCCATTACGGCACCCTCTTCTCGCTACACTTTTGATTATTTATAGGTGCTTGAAAATGACCTTCTCTCTCATTCCTCTGGGCCTTTATACAGGTTTCTGCTGTCTAGCATGAGTTTCTCCCACATTTTGCACTTGATTAAATGCTGCTTATGTTCAACCACACAGTTCAAGCATCAGCTCAGTAGTCTTTTTTTCACCCCTGTAACTGAATTGGTTACCTCTGTTTCTCTAATTTTCCAAAATATTTATTATATCTTGTATTGTAATATAATTATGTGTTTCTTAACAGTGGGGATAGGTTCTGAGAAACGCAATGTTAGGCAATTTTATTCTTGTACAAACATCATGGAGTGTACTTACACAAACCTGATGGTATAGCCTACTACACATCTAGGTTATATAGTATAGCTATTGTTTCTAGGTTAAAAACCTATATAGAATGTACTAAATACTGTAGACAGTTGTAACACAGTGGTGTTTGTGTTACATAGAAAGAGTAGAGTAAAAATATGATATAAAAGAAAAAATAATGACATACCGGTTAGGGCACTTACCATGCATGGAGTTTGCAGGATTCAAAGTTCCTCTGGATAAGTCAGTGAGTGACTGGTGAGTGAATGTGAAGGTCTAGGACATTATTATACCCTACTGTAGACCTTATAAACATTGCATATTTAATCTACATTTAACTTTAGCTGACTGTAACTTTTTACTTTCTAAACTCTTAAACATTTTGAACTTTTTGATTCCTTTGTAATAACACTTAGCTTAAAACACAATCACACTATATAGATGTATAAAAATACTTCTTTCTTTATAGCCTTATTCTATAATTTTTTTCTATTTTAAAAATTTTCCATTTGTTTTTCTTTTTAAACTTTTTGTTAAAAACTTAAACATACACATATTAGCCTAGATCTACACAGGGTCAGTTTCATCAATATCACTGTGTTCCACCTCCATGGCTTATCCCACTGAAAGGTCTTCAGAAGCAGTAACATACATTTAGCTGTCATCTTCTATGGTAATGCCTTCTTCTGGAACATCTCCTAACGAACCTGCCAGGGTTTATTTGTGTGATTTATACTATAGAAAAATAGTAGACTATTCTATAAAATGTAGAACAGTAAAATCACCTACAAATATATGTATACACATATATACACACACATACATATATGTTAACCATTATATATAGAGAAGAATATATATATGTGTATATATACATACAGGTGTGTATATATGCATAAATAGATAGATAATTACCTAGAGCATAGTAATCACCTAAATGGAATCCAGTTGTTGTTTGCAGTAACAACTCTCTCAAAGAGAAAGGATTATTCTAAGCTGAGTAGATAACTTCAAATTGGTCAATGGATTGTGTATAATCTAAAATCAGAGAAAACTTACTAGAGTATGTCAACGTATGGAATACAGAAGTGAAGAAGGAGACAATAGTAAAATCACCTATAAAATATATTACTCTTACAAAGAAGGTGAAATTATTATGAGATGAAATGCAAACTACTTTTTAACTAGTGTTTTCCAAAAATCAGAGTTTGAATGTATGCATACTTTACATATTTATTTCATTTGTTTCACTTATTTTAGCTTTTATCTTTATAATATTTTTAGCCTAATTTCATTTGGCACTTTGTAGTTTTCTAAATATTATAACTTGCCGTTAAACTATTTTATTCTATCTTCTTTACTAATGACTACATTGCAATGTGTATTTTTTCTTCTGAGTACAGATTTTACTGTCATTATTTTATATGAAATAGCAATTTTATTACTTCTTATATAGTTTGATATTTCATATTTGATTTTCTTTTTGATCTTCCTTGTTTTATAATTCCCAAACCATCAAGATTTTCTGGTTACCTTTTACTAATTATCAAAATTCTATAAAAATTTGGATAATAAAATCTTGTATATTAGTCCATGTGATGATGATAAATACACACCTGAGACTGGGCAATTTACAAAGAAGGAGGTTTATTGGACTTACAGTTCCATGTGGCTAGGGAGGCCTCACAATAATGGAGGAAGGTGAAAGCATGTCTCACATGGTGGTAGACAAGAGAAGAGAGAGAAACAAAAGCAGAAACACCTGATAAATCCATCAGCTCTCATGAGACTTATTAACTATCTTGAGAATAGCACAGGAAAGACTGGCCCTCATGATTCCATTACCTCCGCCTGGGTCCCTCCTACACTTTGATTTAAAATTTATATTATGTTAAAATTTTCTTTGTGGTCAGTGCAATAGTCCTTGTTCTCCAGAGACACAGAACAAATAGGATGTTTATATGTGTGTATGTGCTTGTGTGTATGCTTCTCTGGATAACCCTTAATACATCACAGATACATATGCATGTGTGTGTGTATCTATCTACATCTGTTTCATCTATATCTATATCTACATCTACATCTATGTCTATGTATTGCTATAATTTGAATATATTTTCCTCTCCAAAATTTATGTTAAAAATGTTGAAATAAAATCCCCAATGCAATAATTTGGGAACTGTAGCTTTGGGAAGTGATCGAGACATTAGAGCTCTGCTGTAATGAATTAAATTAGGTGCCCTTATATGAGGACTTAATGAAGGAAGTTTGACCCTTTTGCCTTTCTCCCTTCTACTTTGTGAGGACACAGCATTTCTCTCCTGTGGAGGAGTCAGAAATCAGGGCACCATTTTGGAACCAGAGGCTCGACTCTTACCAGGTAACTGTACTTACTGACACCTTGATCTTGGACTTTCAGAACTATGAGAAGTAAATTTTTTTCTTTAAAAATAAACCAGTCTCAGATATTTTGCTGTAGCAGCACAAATGGACTAAGACGAGTGTGTGTGTGTGTGTGTGTGTGTGTGTGTGTTCATGTGTATACATTTATGCACATATGTATTTATATACATATATATAGTCAACCTTCCATATACTTGAGTTCCTCATTTGTAGGTACAACCACCTGTGGATCAGAAATATTTGAAAAATAAAACTGTGTTTGAACTGAATATGTACAGAGTTTTTTTCTTGTTATGGTTCCCTAGACAATGTAGTATAACAACTATTTACATAGCATTTGCATTATGTTATATATTATAAGTAATCTAGAGATGATGTAACATATACAGGAGGTTGTGCATTGGTCACATTCAAATACTATGCAATTTTATATCAGTGACTTGGGAATCCATGCATTTTGGTATCCAAGGAAGGTTCTAGAACCAATCCTTTAATCTTCCAATGAATACACACACACACTCACACTCTCTCTCACACACACACACACACAAATGACAGGGAGAGAGACAGAGAGAGAGAGCTTTTATTATGCTATTAATTGGGGGATTTTATTGTACTTTTCTATTTTATTAATGGCTACTTTCTCTTATTTTTTCCTGCATATATTTATCCTATTTTGTAAGAAAAAATATATTTTTTCATACTCTGATCCCAACTAATTTTTACATCTAAAATTCTGAAAATCCTTTAGAATAATCTTACTTCTTTTTAATAAGCCCTACACTATCAAAGTATCCTAAATTTTCCTTACTTACAATGGCAGTTTTAATTAACTATAATTACTAATGGCAATTTTAATTAACAGTAATTACTACTCTTTCTTGTGTAGCAAACATTTTCTTTTCCAAGAGTTATTCAGTAATTATAGTATACTCTCTTTATTAATATAACTTAATTATGTATATGCTTATTTATTGCTCACCATTGATTCTTTTCCTCTTCGTGCTCCTTTTCTTGTGGCTCTTTTCTGGTTATTTTATTGCTTTTTTAACAGTCCTTTGTCAAGCATTTTTCTCAGGTAGAAGAGCAAGTGATATGTTTCTTTGCATATGCATTGACTTCTTTCACATGTCAAATGAATGATATCATTGTTAGGTACGGGGCTCTGCAGAGCAGTCTTTTCTTCAGTAGCTATAAATATAGTTTTCAGAATTTGTTCCATGATTTCCAAACCATGAAGAGTTTCTGGGTGGTACACACCTGTAGTCCCAGCTACTCAGGAGGTTGAGGCAGGAGAATCACTTGAATCTGGAAGGCAGAGTTTGCAATGAACCAAGACCGTGCTATTGCACCCCAGCCTGTGTGACAGAGTGAAATTCCATCTCAAAAAATAAAAAATAAGATAAAATTCTCTTGAAATTTGGATAATAAAATCTGTGATTTAAAATTTATATCAAGATTCTCTTTGTGGTCAATGTATTAGTTCTTCCAGTATTGGTGAAGAGAAACCTAATTTTTTAATTAATTTTTTTCTCAGTGGAAGTCTTTAAAATTTTCTTTTATTTTTTGCATTTTCCGTGTTTACATTATTCTCTCATAAATGCTACCCAGAATAATATCCATTTGCATATTGAGATCATTTATTTTAAGGACATTATTTTTCTTTCATCAGAAAACTTTATTTATATATTATAATAATCTATTTATTTATTTCAGCTCTTATTATTTTATAGTGTATCACCTGCATTCATCTGCCATCTCTCTCATTTATTTCTTCCACAATTCCCCTATCTTTAATTTTTTTTCCTTTGTGTTCCTAAGTATTGCTTTTACTTGATATTCGAAGCTTCCAATTTAGGCCCAACTGTAATTATTCTCTAAAAGTCACCAAATATTTTAATAGAAAAAAGCAAATTTTAAAAATATGTATATATTTATGTATACATAAAGATTTACATTCTGTATGCACACAATTATACATATATGAATATTGTAATTTGTGTTTAAAGAAAATTTTACGATACATACTTTTTTGCATTTTGCTTTTCTCCCTTGATATTTCCATATGAAAAACATTATAAACCTTACAAGTCAACTAATATAGGTCTTTTAGAAAATTTTGTTTAGCGTTACATGAATTTTTTTTTTATTTTGATACACCTCAGTATGTTGAACTGATTGCCTGGCATGAATGTTTATTTATCAACTTTGATACTTTTTAAATAAGAAAATGTCAGTTGGATAAAGTTCAGATATAGATTGGAAGTCAGTCAAATATTTCTTCTGAACACATTATTAGGCAGTTAAAACATTGTATATAAACACCTATATAAAAATGTCCTCCTTACTGTCTTTATAGTTGTACGAAACTGGTCATGTCAAAATTGCCTGCTTTTATAGAGTGAGAACACCATCTCCAAATCAAGAAAAAAAATCAAAGTCCAGGTTATATATTTTGCACTGGAAAACTGAGGAGACCCAGAAACCTCTGAAACCAAGGAAGAGTCAACGAACATCAAAATTCATACATGGAAATCATGATTAAAATCATAAGTTGTAAAAATGAAGATCCAAGAAGACAAAGTACAAATTTGTCTAATGCCTGAGTTTATATGTTCTTGAGGGGAATTATTAAATATACTCATCAATATCAGTTGTGGACTCTGCACTCCTTCATTCTTATTCTTAAATTGGTCTGATGCCAGCTATGCTGGAGATAAGTGCAAGTAATGTCAGACCTAAGAGTTCAATTTTCTGTTCAATTTTATTAGGTTACTGTTTTCATTACATTTGAGTAGAGGCTTTTGCCAGTGTCAACCATAAATAAAAGAGCAAAAGCTTTTCAATTTTCTTAAAACATGATTCAATACAACACAAAATTAGAAGTAACACTAGTCTTATTTTGACTTTGTCACATAATTTTAGTTACTTGAAGTGTGGAACATTTTTATCACAGTCATTACGTTACATCACAATTTTGAGACTAGGGCTGTAATATATCAGGCTACATGTGTGCATGTTTATATGTATCTTATCTGTATTTCATAAATAAGGGATATCAGGAAATATAAATAGCAATACCATTGTTCGACCATCTTTCTGAATATAATTAAATTATTGTTTACTCCTTAATGGACTTGAAAATTTTATAAGTATATATTAAATGGTCTATTTTTTATTTAAAATATCTAAATTTTTCTCTAATATAATAAATTTTTATGTCATTTCTCTTCTACTTTAAAAGCGTGAGTTCAAAAATGAATAGAATCAAATTATATATGTCTTTGGGTCTACAAAGAATTTAAAAAGCATTAGAGGCTATATCTAGATGAAAATCATTTAATATCTAATGTTAAGAATATTTAAAACAAGACAAAATCTTACTAATTAAGCACCTGGAATTGAGAAGGCATAATAATGTCTCAAATTATGAGCTTGTAATAAAGAGATTAGTTGAATTTAAACTCTGCCATTTATAAGAAAATCTATCTTGGGGAAATTATTGATTAATTAGATATTCTGTTTCTACATACCAGAAATTATATAGGTGCTATCTACCAAAAAAGGCTGTTGCAAAAAAACAATGTATAGTGTTTGGCAAACAGAAGGTGCTCAGTGATTTAGCAATCTTACATTTGCCTCCTGTTCCAAATAGGAGCAACTCACAGTTTAATGTACACAGTACGATGGTTTTTACCTGGAATTTTATAGACAATTTTCCATTACTTCCTTTAATTAAACCAGTCTGAACTAAACTCAACCTTGATATTTTATTATCTATGAATAAAAGTGTTTATAAAGCAAAATCAATAAGGTAAATCTAACACTAGGATTCTTCTCTAAGTGAAGAAAGTATTAAAATATTAATCATTGTATTCTAGGCTTGGAAGTATTCTTAGAGAGCAAGTATCTATCTACTATATTTTATAGATGAAGAAATGATGGTAAAATGATTTTTCCTAAATTATTTCCCTAAATCATTCTTATGTATTTATGAATTTTGTGTAACTGTAGGTAAATCTTTTAGCTCTGTAAGATAAAAGGAAAAAGAGATAATTTGGAAGACTGCAATGAAACTCAAAAATGGTACAGTATTTTAATGTGCCTTAAAAAATTTAAGTCACAAAATGTATATATTATTATTATTTAAGTGATAGATTCCCCTGCTAGGTAAATTATCCACTTAGTTTAGTAGACTAGCTGCTTACTTAAACTTGAAATAAGCATTAAATCTTTGCCAATGCTCTGTATGCTCATGATATAAATAGGTTAAAGATGGCCCCTTTATAGTGCCCCATCATAGAAAAAGTCCTATGATGATAGTTCAAGAGAAAGGAGGCAACCACCTACCTAAATCAGTAAATCAAGCTTGCATTTTTTGAATATCAGAGAGAATCAGACTGGAAAATGCATGATATAAATTTCTTATGTATTTATTTATTTTTGAGACGCAGTCTCACTGTTGCCCAGGCTGGAGTGCAGTGGCATGATCTCGGCTTACTGCAACCTCCACCTCCCGGGTTCAAGCGATGCTTCTGCCTCAGCTTCCCTAGTAGCTGGGACTACAGGCACACTCCACCACATCCAGCTAATTTTTGTATTTTTAGTAGAGACAGAGCATCACCATGTTAGCCAGGCTGTTCTCGAACTCCTGACTTCGTGATCTGCCTGCCTCAGCCTACCAAAGTGCTAGGATTACAGGCGTGAGCTACCTCCGCCTGGCCATTGATATAAATTTATTTTCATTGCATGTGGCTCATCACGTTACCTCCCTTGGATGAACCTGGAAACCATCATTCTCAGCAAACTGACACAAGAACACAAAATCAAACACCACATGTTCTCACTCATAGGCGGGTGTTGAACAAGGAGAACACATGGACACAGGGAGGGGAGCACTATACATGGGGGTCTGTTGTGGGGGAGTGGGGGGGACAGCGGGGGGGGTGGGGAATTGGGGAGGGATAGCATGGGGAGAAATGCCAGATATGGGTGAAGGGGAGGAAGGCAGCAAATCACACTGCCACGTATGTACCTATGCAACAACCTTGCATGTTTTTCACATGTACCCCAAAACCTAAAATGCAATTAAAAAATAAAAAATAAAAAAAAATAAAAAAAAAAAAAAAAAGATAATCAGAAATAAAAGGGCAATTATTACCTCTAATTCCAATAACAAAATAAATTCAAGAGATCTATAAAGGATTTTTTCTTATGTCTTTCACCAAGTTGTTGTAAGTTGAATAAATGTATTTTTATTATTAAAAAAAAAAAAAAAAAAAAAAAAAAAAAGAAATCTTCCTTAATCTACTTTCTCATCCCTTAGTCTTTGTTAAGTTCCTTTCCTATGTTTTCTCTTGTTTACTGGTCTATTAATTACCTATCACCATTAGTTTCCATTGATATAGCTACTAAATTTAAAAGTAACCTGTTCTCATTCTTTTCTCTCTCACTAATTGTTAAATTCCATGAAGTAAATGATTATATCGTGAATCCTTTTGTTCCTCTGGTCTGTTAGATTTCCTTTTACTGCTTCTTACACTTTTTTCTTCCTTTCTCTTTCTTTTTTAGTGTATGAGTGAATGAGCGTTTTTTTTTTTTTTTAATTTTTCCTTTTCAAAATTAATTTGAGTTTCATTCATTAGACTAATTCTATACAAATACTCAAGTATCAGGCAATTGGGAAAGCACCAGGTGCATGATAGTGAGGGTAAGTGAGTAAAAATTATATCAAAGTACAATAATTTTTAAAGAAAATTAAACTTAATTTGAAGTTACAAGGTTGAAAAATCTTAGCTTTTAGTAGAGAGCTTAGTATCAGGTTATGAGTTAATACTGACCATGATTTAGTAATTCACTATCTAGAACAATTTATAAGCAGGAACTGTAAAGAAACGTAAGTTTTTTTCTTCTGGATTATTACAGCTGTCTTTTGACACGTCTCCTTGACTGAATTATTTAAAAGCTTTTTCATCTTCTCCAAAGTTAACTTTTCAAAACATGAGTCACATAATTTTTCCTCTCAGTAACCTTTTATAACTCATGATTGATTAGAGAATAAAGCCCACTAAAAACTTTCTACAGCCTACCTTCCTAGTTTTGATTCATTACATATTTTTACCCATAAGATGTGTTCAAAATTTTCCTTTCTCTGTACTTTGCTAGTAATGAAGTCCAAGCATATTATAAAACCAAACAACTTGCTTTTCCTATTTTGTTTTCAAGATTTGTATGCCTGTATGTAAAGAGCACTTAGATATTTTAACATTTTAAAATATAACTCTATTTTTAATACCCAAATGTTTTCCATTTATAAAAAAATCAACATTCTAAAAAGGGAGTCATCTTTAAAATCAGCAATATTTGTTTTATTCACCTCTTACAAGTAAATCAACCAAATTTATTAAAAAATACATAATGGAAATTTTAATATTAATACACCTATTATTTTTAAATTTTAGGATAGTTTTCACTAGTTTTGTGATATAACCATGCATGTTTGAAATGCTTAAGCAAAATCAATTTCATAATTCTAAATATTGGGCTATTTTTATTTAAAAACTTTATATGCCACAGAGATACATTATTAAATTGAAGTCTGTACATCACTGTATGTTGGAGATATCTTTTTTAATATGTAAAGAGAAATGTTCCAGAATCTGATGATATTTGCATTTGATTTTCACTAATGACCTCATTTTTCACTCTGGCAGACAAACTCTAGAATAGTCCTGTCACTGTGATTCATTGATAGAAACCCACTTAATCACATAGTTGTATTAATAATTTTTGTTACACTTTATACCTTAGTGATTTTAAGAGGTCAACATTTATCATTGTGCATCTTCTTGGGCAGCACTTCTCTAAAGAAAGCTAAAACTCAAACTGATGTCTCTGTTAAGACTTGAGAGCACACTGGTAATGTGTAATTGGTCATGCCTGTCTCCCATTTACATTTACCTCTCAGTATTTGCTCTGTACAATACTTTTTTTTTTTTGCTGTAGCTATTTGGGCAGGAGATACTTTGTAGTCTGCCATAGATGTTGACCTATTTGAAATTATGTTGAGAAAAATGGCTGAGGTTTGAAATACCTGAAAACCATTATATGAGAGATGATGGAAGGCACTAAAGAAGTTGATCTGAGAAAAGGATAACTAAAGGGACATGATACTATTTGCAAATATTTGAGAAATGGAAGTTTTGAAGATGCATTATATTTTGGCCTGTGAACACATATGTAATTAGGGAGGTACTTAGGGTGTTGAACTAACAAGTTGGGAGAGGTGCCTCAAACAGGTGTTGAGCTTAGAGCTTTCCAAACTTATATGTACATATGAGTCACCTTAGTGCCTTTTTAAAATGAGGATTCTGATGTATGTAGTGGGTGCTGGGTGAGATCTGAGATTCCAAATATCTAACAAGCTATTTGATTACACCAACATTGTTGCTCAAGAAAGAACACCTAGATGACTGCCAAGGAGTCACTGCCTTTGTTCAACTGATAATGGCCAGATGGAAAGGAAAGGAACAAGTGGAGGCACTTCTTGAAGATCAGCACTCTGATGATGCCTGCTCAGAAAGAAAGTTGTATTGAGGAGGCCAGCTTGAGAATTTCCATGGAAGCCTGAGGCTGCCTAGAGAAATTCACATTCAGGAGAAACCAGTGGTTTGTTTGATTCTGATTGGTGATATTGGAAGGGTAACCAGAATCAGAATTCATAAAGGTTTTTTAAATATTAGCAGAAACTTTTAGTGTATTTTTGAATGACACTGGTTTAAAGAAGCTAAAATATATAGGCAAATGTGGAAACCAGTAGTATCTAAAGCATCTAATCAAAGCAAATGAATACTACAGGTGAGCCTAGAAAAAACACAGGTGGCATCAGTATTATGTGGAAAAAAGTGATTAAAAAGCAGCTCACAGACAAATTGCACCTGATGACAAATAAATGGCAAGGTTTACATTTTGGAGCATCTAACAAAATTAATTGATTTCTCCCTCCACGCATATGCACACACTGCTTTTTGATTATTGATTAATTATATTACTACTTGTCTTGATATTGAAATATATTTCTTAAAGCTAGTTATGGAAACAGAAGAATTCAGAAAAATAGATGGAAAATACAAAAAAGTCAATTCCAGCTCACTGTAAGGAATTCTTAAAACATAATGAATGTATCTAAAAACAAATAGTCATGGTAGATTGCATCACATTAGATTATATCCTGCAATTTGAAAACATGTAAAACACTCTTTCACAGATGTTACATAGTGGTTTTCTATTTTGGATAAAATAGATAAATTTTAAAATTCTTTCATAAATTACAATTTTATGAAGTGAAAGTTTTAAGTGAAACTTATGTATTGTTTGGGTTCTTATTATTTTATGGCACCCAACTGACCTCTACACCTGCACAGTGCTAGCAGAGCTTCCTATTAAAAACAAGTCTCTCTAAATTAAGTATGTTACCCTCAGATTCTGAGATCTCCAATAGTTCTCTTGTTGACACTAACAAAACACTTCATATTCTGTAATTGTTTGTATACAATACAATATACCCTCCTGAAACTCTAAGTGTCATTATTTTATCTAAATAATTCTTTAAAGACATGTATACCATTATTTCTTTACATTCACTCTTCTCTTCAGCTAAACTATTCATTATTCTCTGAGTTGATTTGAGCTTTTACACTTATTCACTTTACTTATGAAATTAAGAAAAATTGAACTACTATCTCAAATGTCAAGTAACTTTTTTTTCTTGAAAATGTTTTGCCCCCTAGTTGCCATTTGTTTGTCATCAGGTGAAATTTGTCTGTGAGCTCCTTTTTAATCACTGTTCCCCGCTTTTTTTCACATTATACTGATGGCACTTAAGTTTTTTCTAGGATCACCTGTAGTTTTCATTTGCTTTGATTAGAGTCTTTAGGCACTACTGTTTTTGACATTTACTTAGATATTTTAGATATCTGGTTATCTATCTGATTATTTATTTTCCTTTATCTGCTTGTTATAGGCTGAGTTGTCCCCCAAAATGCACAAGTTGAAATACTAACGCTCAGTACCTCAGAATGTGACAGTATTTGAAGATATGGTTTTTAAAGAGGTAATACAGTTTAAATGAGATCATATGGATGGGTTCTCATTAATTTGGCTGGTGTCCTTTTAAGGAATGGAAATGAGGATACAGAGAACTCTAAAAGGGGAGCCACGTGAGGCCCGTGAGAAGGTAGCCATCTACAAGACGAGACGAGAGGCATCAGAAGAAAGCAAACCTATAGACACCTTCGTCTTTGACTTCTGGCCTCAAAAACTGTAAGAAAATTTCTGTTTTTTAAGCTACCCTGTCTGTGATATTTTACAGCTTTAGAAAAACCTGGCAGCTTTAGAAAACAAGTACACTACACATTACTGCAAAACGTGTTTTGGAGAAAAACCTAATTTTCGCAAGTCTGTGGCTTTCTCTGCTATACTAGGTCAGTGACACCTTAACTAACAAACATACCGAGAGAATTTGAGGGATATAAATATGGTATAAAATATATTCTGTTGAATTATAAATCATGATTTATATTTTTAATCTTGCTGTGGAACTTTAAGAATTTAAATATTGGTCCAGACCTGGCCGAATGTCCCACATTAGAGGAATGTCAAACATGGACACCAGTTTCCAAGGGTTATTATAAACCTTCCACATGTAATTGTAGAAATAAACAATGTAGAAATACAAATATAATATTTACAAAATGATTTTATATGTCCTATATGCTTTATTGTATATCTATATAGAAATAGATGGATTATATACCCAATAGGCAGAAAAATAGAGTCCATTATGCATATACTTATAAATAGATTTAAACATAAATATATACATATAAATTATATAAAATAACATTTATTAAGTTCAAATTCTGCCTTTTGCCTTTTTATGGACATCATTTTTTTTTTACATTTTGATATCATTAAATTATTTGGCAATTCTATAATATGAGAAATAGATAACTTAAAACTTCAACAAACATTTAGCTGATTGAATTGTTCTGTGATTGGCTGTGGTTTAACTTACTGAGTTGTTCCATGATTAGTTGTTGAATCAAATGTCTTATGTAAGTGATGTCCTGGGTGGAAAATCAAAACCATAACTCTTTGGGGTGGAGTTTTCCAAATTTGACTGGACATTAGAATTCCTTGGGAAACTTTTTAAACATTATAATTCTCATGCTTTACAACCAGAGATTCTGAGTCAGTTGTTCTGGCATATCAGGAACGTCAGCATTTTTTTAATGTTGTAGGTGATTCTTATGGTCAGCCAAGGTAAAAATTTCTGCTCCATAAATCAGTTTTTAGTTTCATAGCACTTTTATGAGCTCCGTTAAGACAGCAACTTATAATATTATTGTATCATTTTGTTTGTCTTGAATGCCATTTTGCTCCCTACATAAAATCATGTATTTTGAAGGAAATCATGCAATATTCTTGGATACTATTGACTGGCATGGAAATTATTTTGTTTATTTAATTAGCATAGTGTTTGCTAATTTATGTATAGAGGTTTAGAGAGTTTAGGGTTATCTTAAAATGAGGGGGATAGTATTACTTAATATTTGCAGGAACAATAAATCTTTTCAAGTGAAATTAGATTTGTATGGGATGAATCATATTGGACCAGAATTCAAACAGTTCTGGAGAAGTGGAATATTTTTAATTATATAAAATGAAACAAAGCTAGTCCGGATAGTGTTATGTTGACATATTCTAAGTTAAAACATGAGTTGAATGAAACATATACTATTTTATATATAACAAAATCAGATGGGAATTGAAGGGATACACTATTTTTAGCTATAGTAGGTGCCTTACCATGTATTTATTTAGGACAGAATTTATGACCTTGTTTCATACTTTATCCCTCCACACACTGAAGAAATAACACTATTGTAGTTCTACCAATCAATGTAAATACTCAAATAACTGAAAGGTGTCACGAAAGAGGCTGCTGCTGCTTTTCCTTTTCCTGACTTGGTTGGTTGTTAATTCTCACAGCTATATAAAAAGAAAAATGTTGCCTATAATCAGAAATTGACAATTTAGGGCTTCATGAGAGCTATATTTGGAGAAAGAGAAGATTCTTTTTTTTTTTCTGTATAGTTTTTAACTTTTCTTATTCAAGTAAAATACCCATGACAACTTCAAATGAGTCTAAGGAAAAAGCTTCTTACAAATAATACATCTTTCACACATCAGAATTTGTGTTGGAAAGCAGAATTTTGGGCAAGTTTATCACATGCAAAAGAAGGCATTCTGGCCTTTACTCTGTTAACTGCTTAAATTAAAATTATTAGGAAGATCAAATCTGATGTATTCTTTGATAATATTAATGTTTAAGGTAATGAAAAACTTCAAAATGCAGATACTGATAACCACTCAATAGAGTCAGGTATTCCTCATTTAAACTAAATGCTCCTCCATCTTTATATCTGGATAACTAATGCTTTTAATACAAAAATATATTTAAAAACAAACAGGAAAATTCAACTACGGCTACCAGCTTTACCATTCATACTATAATGCCTATTATACAATTATTAAAGTCTTTAGAGTTGCCAAATATAGATTCTCAAGCTGATCCAATATGTCAGATGCTATTAATTTTCTAATGTTTTCTTCTAATATATTTGTCTTTCATGGGAAATACATAGTTTCCTTAGAAGACAAAAGGCAAATGAAAGAATACATCTCTAAAATTAACATTTTATATCTTCATTTTGGTTATAAATAAATTTTCCATTAAAGCTCTATCATATGGCTATTTCTTCCTTAAATAATACTTAATATGATTTAGATCTCTAACATGTTGTCTTTTTTTAAATTGCTAAGGAATATCTTTCAGAGAAAAATTTGAACTGTAATTTACATCATAAGTGGTGTCACATTTGGCTTTGTTTTGTAGTAATGATTCACCTTTAATTGATCAACCAAATGAGGTGATATGTTTCGGCAAGTTTCCTAGTACTATATAATCCAGAATACATTTTGGTGTTTGAGAGTACATAGAGAAGTAGTAAAAACTGTTTTTTTTATCCTTAGCCTTTTTACAGAAACAGAATATGTGTGTGTGTGTGCATACAGGCTGTATTATTGTATTCATGCATTCAGCACACACATTGAATTATCTTCCAAATATGACACTTCTAGATGGGGTTACCAAATGAGTCAAATCAATGTATCTTTTTAATACAAGGGATCCAAGTAATATACAAGGTTTTGGGTTCATCAAATCTTAAATTTGTATAAAGCAAGTAATGTGCTATTTAGTTTCTGAATTTTAATGGGTGTATTCTACCACTTAAAAGTTTTTATATTTATAAAAACTCAATTTATAGAAAAGGTACATCTTCAGTCTTAATTCAACCGGAATGAATTTGTATTTAAAAGGAAGAGATGGACTGCAATTATAAAGTTGTTTGATGCTTTTAAGTCAATTCATATGCTGATGCTTGGAGTTCAAGCCACATTATTAAAATGTAGTGTCTGGCTCTTGAATTTTCCAAAGCAATAAGGGAGATCTCTGAAGGACAACAGAGGAGTGGGAAAGGAGCGAGTTTGCTGCTGCTGAAATGAATGCAAATAGCATCTCCATTCATTTCATTCACAGCAATCTGTCACATTTTAGTTTCTTTTTCCAGATAGAAATGGGGGATAATACTGGAAATAGTAATGCATAAGTGGACAGGGTCTGACCATTAAAATGTTTATCATTTCCAGAATGATGCCTGCAGATGTTACAAAATTGAAACTGGATAGGTGTTAGAATTGCTGCCAGTTTCTATTCATTTGAATGGCAGCCACCCAGAACACTGTTTTACAATTTTGTGTTTAGGGGCAATCCATTATCTTTTTTCCCCCTCCCTGAGATCAGATAGTATTTTTGTGAGGATTACATCCCTATAGTAAGCAGGAATGGAACTAATACTATGAGGTTTGAATGTCAAGCTTATTTCCTAATCCCACTTCTTTATAATTGCAGTTGACTTAGAAATTGAAATCCCAGGTTTGTAATTGATTTTTAAAAGTTTTTTAATAGAAAACACTTCTTTCAAAATAAGCATTAAAAAGACTTATAGGAAATAAAAAGTAGCAGAAGAAAAAAATATGTTTTTGTATCATCTGGAATTCTTGCAAGATTGTATATATGCCAAATAAGCGATATTTACATACTAGTTTTGTGCAAGTAATTTTGTCAGCAGTTTTGTGTAAATGAGGAAAATGAAGCCTATAAAGGTTAAATATATTTTTTTCCAAGATTCACACACTTAGCCTGCAGTTATAAAACTTAGTGATTTTTGGAGACAATAGTCTATCTGGCTTTTAATGGTGTGCTGATCAGAAAACTTATATAAAAGAGTCATATTTGTTTTAGGAAGAAATGATTTTAACATATAGTAAAAAAATGAGTGAATTCCATAGCAAAAACACTGGAGAGTATTACTCCCAGGTATATTTTAAAATATTGTGCAGTATTATGTCCAGGAAACAACTCTTACTAGCTCCCATTTGCAGAGTAAAATCAGATTGTGAATAAGTGGATTACTGTTTCTCTCAAACACTCTCTCGTGCAACCTTCTAGAACGAGTTGTCTATAGTTTCTGGCTTCAACATTCCCTTTCTTCTTTCTAAATTCCACTTGAATCAGGCTTTTATTCCTAGACATAGGTCAATATTCTTGGCAGGTTTGTCAAAAAGCTCCACATTCTGAACTTCAGTGGTCAGATCTCAGTTCTCATCTCACCTCTCTTACTGTTTGACTCAGTACATTACTTTCCTCCTTGAAACAAATTCCTCCCTTGGCTTTAAGGATATTGTGACGTCGTAGTAGGTGATGCTCCTATCACAGTAACCATTTTTTGTTATCATTCTCCTTGTGCTAGTTTCTTTTCAGTTTGCCATCATCTAAATTGTTGGGTAGTCTGACCATCATTTCTGTCTGCATTTTCTTCTTTGTGATCCTCTTTCATAACTTTACATACCATCTATATGTTCATAAGACCTTTAACTTTAGGTTGTCTAAAACCTAGGCATCTCCTATTAGATTTGTATATGTAACTAAATACTTGACAATTCCATTTGAAATGCTAGATCAGTAACTCAAACTTAACAAGTTGAAAATTTAACCAAAATCTTAATTTCTCCCTCTTTTCCACCAATATTGATGCTGTCTTCCCCATCACAGATCATAGGTAAATTAAAAAAAAAAAAAACAAATTACTCCCAACTATATATTATAGAATATGATGCCTAGAAAACAACTCTTACCCCTATTTATAGAGAAAAATCAATCATGTTATGTATAAATCTGAAAGTCATACTAATTTTATGCCTGTCTATAAATTTCTGTAATAAACATTACACAATATTTATCTAAAGGAGTGCTAACACTATGTCCATGCATATTGACTTGATAGTAGGCAAATATAGTTCAAGTTAAAGGCAAGTCCCTTAGCCTCCTGTTCTAACCAATTGCTATTCTTCAATTGCCCTTATAAATAGTATGAAATATATAAGACTGCTGTAAGTATTAAGAGCCCTAGAGTTTAATGAATACATATATTTTTTTCAGGTCTTAAAGAGGAATTAGAAATGAATAACATCATTTAACATAATTAAATGCATTTCTGAACCTTTTCCTATCAGGATGAACAAGAAGGAGGTCTAGCTACTTTCTGTCATCAAGATTTCTGATGACAAAACCACAGAAATAAGTCCAAACAAGTTTCTCAATTAGGAACAATGACACAGAAAGTAAAAACAGCATGAAGTAAAAATAAGAGAAGTCATGAGGTTGCAGAAGTTGAGATACAAATAAAACAGAAGTATTCAGTGGTGAATGGTTTGAGTAAAGTGGAGCACAAAAAATTTTTAGAATGTAAGTTCAGTTAGAGTAGAGTAATTATTTGTTTTGTCCTCTGCTGTATCCATAAGGTTGAGAAGGATGCCAGATACTTGACAGGCACTCAAGCATTTGATGAATGAAAGAAATGTTGTTATGACCTATTCCAATCCTGAGCATGCATTTGCACAATCATTCTAGATTCATTTAAAGGTACTGATTCCAGAACTAGAGTCCAAAGGTAAATTATGAGTATACTACCAGGTTTTTGTTTCTCTCTATATATTTTTCTTTCTCTTTTCTGATGTAGTTAGTTGGTCTGCAAAAGGTGAAATATGGCAAAAATGATTTCTATTTGGTTTTTGTAAGTTATTTCAAAGATACAGCAGCTTGAGAATAAAAATTCTTTTTTTCTTTCTCAAGTCTAATGTTCAGCTGTTTAGTGGATGTAACACGAATTTCTTTTGAGTCTCCTCCTTTCATATAATCTTTGAGTCTAAAAAGTATGTCAAGAATCTCCAAGATTCTAATTTTAGATTGTCTTCAAACATCACACGCAAAATGAGCTTCAGCACTTCTTTAATAGGCAACATTTACCAAAGTGTATATTTTTTTCTTAATAACTGCTTATATAGGCTAGGGCAGGTAATCAGATTCTGATGAGCATTTTCTCCTCAACCAAAAGTAACAAAACAATTACAACAGTCACTACTTGCCTCCAGATTGTTCCCATTGAACAGGATGAGGTGATTTTCCCACCATCTGATGTTTTAAGCATCCATGGATAATTGCTCCATAGGCTTATATTTAAATGATCTTTAGAAGATAACACTTTTTAAGTCTTCTTCCCAGAATGTTATGCAAGTAGCATTTTTACATAATCTGCATAAGAATATAGAGTTTCACTAAAAGTTACTGGCACCAAATGTGATTTAAAATGTTATTAAAAATGTAAGCACAAATTTGAAAATAATATATTTTCATTATCTTTCCTATTGATTGGACATTTATTTCTTCAGTTTCTAAAAAATCCTGGTTTCCTGAGGCTAAGCAGAATGTTTGAAATGTTTACCAGAAGGCACACCAATTTTTCATGGGAAACATTCAAACATCTTTGTAGAGTCGATACAAATATTATTTTAGAAGATGGTAGACATTTGTTCCCTTAATTTTCTGATTAAGCTATTGTAAATATGCAAAACCCAGAATGCAGTTTATTATCTGAAAATGACCGGAGATATACAATATGTACAAAGAATAGTGTAGGCTTCCAATATCTTCATGAATATTTCACCCACTCTAGTTTGACCCTTATGTTTCCTTAATCTTAATTGAACATTTAAAATTTAAGCCTATGTTGATCTTAAGGTGTGGCAATTTATCAAAGCAAAAGTTCTACAAAGTAAAAATATTTTCACACTTTGGTATAAAACCTGTATCACATAAAACCCTCACAATCCTCCTTGTGACTTTTCTACTATGTGTTTGGTGTTTCCTTTCCCATTACTTTGAAGAAACCCAACATTTTTTCAAACTATTTCATTATATTTGCAACCCAGAAGGGCAATAAAATACATAAAAAATGAATACCACACCTATTTATTCAAAAATGCATTGAACACTGATAGTGTGCCAAGGAAAGCCTTAGGACCTGGTGATACAATCATAAACAAAACAAACAACATCTCTGGCCTCATGAAGCTGTGAAGCTCACATTCTCGTGGGGCTGACTAATAATAAACATTGAGAAATAATGTCAATTGGGGATCACTGATATTGAAGTAAAGTAAGCGGAATAAAAGAGTAGGGAGTGACTAGGAGTGCTATTTTGGACAGAGTGATCTGGAAGTTCTGTGTGGAGGGTGCAACTTTTGGGCAAAGTCCTGAATGAAGTTTGAGAGCTGGTCAAAGGTATATCTAGGGGAAAAAGTTACCCTAGAGGAAAGAACAAATAGAAAACCTAGAGATAGTAATATATATACGTACTAAAGTGCAAGGAAGCCAAGGTAGCTGAAGGAGAAATTATGAGGATTTATTGAACATGTCATATAGCAAGATAAAGCAACTAAGACAAAATTAACATTGAAGGGGTAGTATATGAAAAGTGGAAATTTACCACGATGATGTAAAACTACTGATAGACTTAGTAGTTGTAGATTTGAATATTAAAGACATTAGGCCAATGATGCAGTATGTGATCACAGTAAGTATAACAAATATATGGATTGGAGTTTGTCTATTTAATATTCCATCTGTTTTCTGAATATCATTAATTTATTTTCATGTTATTTGTGCAAATAAAAGTTTAGCATGATCATAGAAATAAATACATACATACATACAAATATAAACATGCATTTGTTTAAATGTTATTTGTGAGTATTTTAACATTCCTTTCCATCTATAGCTATTGTATCACACTAGAGTGAATATTTTATTTTATAAAACTCTATAACAAATGTTTTTGAAAGATAACAGGGAATTGTTAAATCTTCTCTACATCAGAACAATACCATCAGATACTTGAGTATATTTTCAACCTCTATATTACAGATCTCTTAAGAGTCAGAGTAACTAGGCAAAGGAGATAAAGAAGTAAAAGCATGTTTATTGAAAAAAATTTACCAAGAATATGGATAAAATTACAAGAACAATCTGTTCTGTAAAAGAAGTGTTACCTGGAAATAATAAACTGTAAAAGATTGTGAATTTTAATGGACTTTTCTTAAATGAGTTGTTGATGATTCTAATGCAAATGCTTACTTTGTTTTTTATATATAATTTCCTAAATTGTTTTATTTAGCAATTTTGAAAAAACAGGTTAGCAAGTTTTGTGTCCGGAAAACAAAAGAACCTACAGAAGAAAAACTACAGTGTTTTATTTTTCCCATAAGTAATTTATATTTCATATTTTCCGAATGAAATTAATAGAATCATTTGGCTTCTTGAATACTATTTCAGATTCAGCCAGATTAATTTAAAGGTAGCATTATCTTAAAAGTAAAATGTTGCCTTTAATATTATTTTGTTAATTGCAATTTATTTGTTAAATGTCTTGTATGTATTTTTTAGTGATTTAAACATATTTTTCAGTAACTTGGCAAATGATGAAAAAATCTGTTATTACAAGTATAAGTTAGACTTCTTTAATCCTTATGTTAAGAAAACCATATGAAATGTTTCTATAGCCGAAAATACTTAGCTATTAAATTAATTTTAAACCATAACTTCAACAGAAGTGTTCTATACTTCCAATTGCTATGCTATATTACTTTGAATTTTAAGTGACTTTACTACTAAAAAAATGATATAGAGTAGATAGCTACAGCTATAGTGTCTTTATAGACCCAGGTAGACATAGAGTTTTAGTATCATAACTTGTTATATACTCTAGGAATTAGGGACTGTATGTTTTATGATAGCAAATCCCTTATTGCTGCATGGGGTGGGGCAGGTGTAAGTGATTGGCTAACTTGGTTGAAGATACTTTTCAATAAAAATATGGAAAATAATAAGGGACACAGATACAAAGAAATGGAGAAACAATATTTGTAACATTTCTTCAAGCTGCATAACACATTAAGGTTTGTTATTTTATAACTTATGTTTCCCAAAATAATTACCAGTAAAATCATTGAAATTAAAACTACTAGTGTACTTCTCTCTGGACTAAAAAAGAAGAAGCTTTTATTTAGAGATGAATTTCTAATACATAGCATGCATCATGGCTGATTGAAAGATAAAAGGAAAGAGTTTAAATCCCTGGGCTATTGCACAAGAAATTTCTTAAAATATAAATATATATTATAAATACATAAGTACACATTATATTGTAAAATATAGATACATAAATATATAAATATAGTCTCTGAACTGCTTCTGAGGATTTCAAAATAGCAGGTATTAATACATCTTTCAAATAGAAGAACAATAGAAACAGAAGAAAGAAATTAGACCCAAATGATTAGCTGATAGTAAAAAGACTCCCCTCCAAAGCAAGCCAAGAATTTTATCATTGGAATCAATCAAAATTACTTTATGAGAAAAAGCTATTTGAATTTCCTCTGACACTGATAGTGGTCTCATACATGATTAGAAACGAAGTGCCACGGCACTCCAGCCTGGGCAACAGAGTGAGACTTGGTCTCGAAAAATAAAATAAAATAAAATAAAATAAAAAAAGGGTCTGGTCTTTGATGGCTTTAATGTATCACTAGAAAGACCATAAAACATATATAAACAATGAATGAATAACAATTAGAAGAAACCATGTCAAATATAGAAATGGACTATATTAAACAACTCTTGGATAAAAAGGAAAAAGCATATATCAGAATAATAACAGTAGAATTTATGGGATTTAAAACTGATCAGAGGAGAGATTAATGTATTGCTCTGAGTTCTTTTGTCACTAACAAAAAAGGAATGAGTCACATTTTCAGCTCAAAAACCAGAAATAAAACAAAAATATAAATTAAAAGAAAACACAAAGGAAACAATAAACGAGAAATTAATGTTAGAGAATAGAAAACACACACACACACACACACACAACCCTATACATCAAAGTCCTGCTTGTTAACAAACCCACTAGTTAATTTTATCAAGAAAAGAAGGAGAATGAAAGAGAGGACATGGCAAAGGGAAAATGGCCTTTTAAACAGACAACAAACAAACAAACAAAAATTTTGAGGTTACTTTGTCCAAATAGATTCAAAAACCTATACAAATAAATAATTTTCTAGAGAGAGAAAGTTTATTAAAATTAACCTCACAGAATTCGTATGCAGTCAAATTTTTATAAAAAAAAAAAATAAAGAGTTGTGAGGAAATTACCTCACAGAAAAGGACAAGGGCAAAATATTTTCATCGGGAAATTTGTTTAAACTTCCAAATGAGACAGGAGTCTTCCCTAACCTTCTTATGGTATTTGTGATGGATGGGGGTAATGGCTCATTTTGCTCACCACTGAGTTCAAATCCCTTGTAGGAGGGGGAGCACACAGGTTAGTGGATGCAGGAGCTGGGGCAAGTGCCTTTAGGCACCTTCATGAACCATCCTTGTACCAGCCCACATCAGTGTCTAGTGGTTGACTATAACCTCTAGAACCCCAGAGGGTGTGTGCTAAAAACAATGCTGTTTTAGCAGTGGCAGTCCACAGATGGCTAAGTGTTAATCAGCTCAGTGCAGAGTAACGGTGACATACACCCTGCCCTCTTGGTACCTTGGTTCTTGTCCAGCATCCAGGAAGAATCAGGTCATGGGGATTTGAAGGATGGTGAGTGCAGATGTTTTATTGAGTGACAGTGGTGGCTCTCAGTGGGACGGGGAGCTGTAAAGGTGATGCAGTGGGAAGATAACCTCCCTGAACTTCTCTCCAAATGTCCAGCTGCCTCTTCGACATTCAGACACTTCTTTCTTTCTCTGCCACACCGCTCTGTTCCTCTGCCACTGGAGTTTGGTGTTTTTATGGTTACAGGTAGAGGCATGGCAGGCCAAGGTGGTTTTGGGAAAAGCAACATTTGGTTGGGAAAATAAGGATGTGAAGTTCTCATTTAGGGCTGTGGGCTCAGGCTTGTGAGTGGGGCCTTTTCCAGGGAACTGCCCCCTTCTACCCAATATTTTCTGCCTCCTTTCTGTATCACAAACACCAAACAGTCTCAATGCCCCATAAATTGTTCCAGAGCATTGCAAATGGAAAAAATCTATTAATATCTCTTATGAAGCAAATATGTTATTAATGTCTAAAGCTCATAAAAACAGTACCCCAAAATTAAGCCAGATCATTATTATTTTGATGTAAAAGTGCTAAATGGAATATTTGCAAAGTGAATGGAATGCTACATTAAGAAAGTAATATATGATAACCAACTAGCATTTATTCCATGAATTCAAGACTGGTTCAATATTAGGAAAATCATTAATATAATTCACTAGATTATTAGATGTAATCATGCTACTATTTCTATATATGATGGAAAATTCTTCAACAAAATTTAATATCTAATTCTAATTTAAAATAAAACACTCAAGAATTGATTATTCCTTGACTTGATGATGTATTTATATTTATATATAATTATCAATTATTATCTATTTATCTAAGTTAGTTTTCAAGGCAGCATCTTATTTAGATGAAAATGCCAGAGGAATTTACATTAAATTCAAGAATAGGGAAAAAAAATGCCCACTACCTTCTCTCCTATTTCACATTGTACTATTATATTGGAAATAGATCTATTTCAATTTGCAGTTGAGATGATAATACAGATGAAACTTCCTAAAGAATAAATAAAAAATTACTTCTAAACAAAGAAAAATTTCAATAAGTTTTGAAGTTGAAAGAAGAAAGGAAAGCAGTTTAAATCTCTGGACTATGGCAGGGATTTATAGAACAAACATACAGAAATCAAATTGTCTTTATAAACAAAAACAATTGCCCACTAGAATATAAAGAAGTCAATTACAATGACAATAAAGGTTAAGTACTGAGGAATACACTTAATAGTAAATGTAGAAAGCAGAAATGAGGAAACACTTTTTAAAGATCCTGAAAGACAAAAAAGTAAATTTGAATCAATGAAAAAGATCCGTATTCTTGGTTAGGACAACTCACATTCATGATGACCTCAGTCTTTTCTGTGTTAATCTAGAAAGTTAAAATAATACCCCATACCAAAACTCATATGGAAAAATGAGAAAATAAGCCTATGAAAATCACCAGAAAAATTTAGGAGTGAGGCTTACCAGATATTAGAAGCCTCTAAAATAGACTAACAAGATTTGGAAATACAATAGAAAATCCAGAAACAGATCCAAATTTACAAGTAAATATGCTATATGATAAATGTGACATATCTAATCACTATTCACTATCACTACTGCATCATTTCATAGGCAGCACCCCCACCCCCTTATTTATTTTTTTGAGACAGGGTCTTGCTCTGTTGCCCAGGCTGGAGTGCAATGGTACAATCATAGCTCACTCTAATCTCAAATTCCTGGGCTCAGGCAATCCTTTTGTCTCAGTCCCCCAAGTAGCTGAGACAACAGGTATGCCACCAGACTTGGCTAATTTTTAAATGTTTTTTAGCAATGGGGCCTCGCTATGTTGCCCAGGCTGGTCTCTAACTCCTCGCCTCAAGTGATCCTCCCCTCACAGCTTTCTGAGTTGCTGCAATTATAGGCATAAGCCACTGCACCTGGCCGCAAAGATGGCCTTTTTAATGAATGATGCTAAGATTTTGGTTAGCCATTTGAAAAAATATAAAAGCAAATCTTTATGTCAGCTATGTAAAGGAATACATTTCAAATGGATCAGGAGTCTAAATGTTTAAAAATCAATGAAACTATGAAAGTATTAGAAGATAGCATGCTTGAATTATTCTATAACCTGTGTATAAAATCATAAGACAGCAAACAAGAAGATTATTTATTCAGGCAATTGTAACAGAAAAAACATTCAATAATGAGAAATATCTCAAATAAATGGAAAGGTGTTCTGGATTTTAGAGAAGTAAGCAAGCAAGAGAGTCACTCAGGAGACTTATGGGAGTCATGAGGAAGGGTGGAAAAGAATATGTCTTACCTGAGTCATTAAGAAAAGGTGAAGTTGGGCCTTATCACTGAATATCTGAGAACAGAGCAATCCTTTGTGGTTATCAAGTTCTGGGAAAACCAAACAGTGTAGTAACTTCTCACCCTTCTCTCTTTTCTGGTTGCAGAAGGTTCAATTTATTTCAATAGTGTCATGAGTCTAAGAATACAATAGTCTACCTCCTTATCTATGAAGGGTATGTTTCAAGATCCCCAGTGTATGCCTACAACCCAGTACAAGCTCTCTACAATTATCCCAGGGTATACATGGGTGTGGTTTCAGGATCCCCATATATACCAAAATCCTGGCATGCTAAAGTCTTCAGTCAGCCATATGGAACCCACATATACAGAAAAGTCAACTCTCCTGACATTCCTCCTGCAAGTCAGGGATACCTACTTTCAAACAAGTTTGGTTTGGAAAAAAAAAAAAAAAACATGTATAAGTGCATCTGTGTGTTGTTCAAAGGGTAACTGTAGATATTATGTTTTTTTTCTATACATACAAACCTGTGATAAAGTTTAATTTATAAATAGGCACAGTAAGACATTAACAATAACTAATAATAAAATAGAACAATTATAAATATATACTGTAAAAACTATATGATATTATAATGGTAGCTAAGTGTTATTATTTGTCTAAACCCACAGAATGTAAAACACCAATAGTAAATCCTAATGTAAACTACGGACTTTGAGTGATAATGATGTGTGGATGTAGGTTCATCAGTTCCAACACATACAGCACTCTGGTGGAGGGTCTTGATAATGAGGTAGCTGTGTGCATGAGGGTAGGAAGTATATGGGAAATTGTAACTTCTGTTCAGTATTGCTTTAAAAATAAATACTAGTCAAATAGAACTTAAAAATTGAAAGAATAAATAGTCTAAAATCTAATAGAAAATGAATAATGAAAATTTACAAAACATTCACAAAAATTGCTTAGTAAAACATAAACTTTAGTTACTATTAGCAATAACATATTCTTCCAATCAGCAGTTCCTGAAACTTCCTTTTCCTTTGTTACTTAGATTTAGTTTATACAAACCTGCTGACTTTAGTTCCTTTTCTCATCTTTTAAAGCAAGATGATAGACAAAAAAATTGTTAAAATCACTTATATATATTATTACAACTTTCTCTCCAAATAACTGAAATTATTTTTCTTCACCAGTCTGTAAGCCATTCAAGGTCAGGTGTCAGTTCTAGTTTTTGTTGTTTATCAACCATATATAGTAAATATTTGTGGACCTAATAATGATCATTTCAATTTGTGCTCCTATAACAAAATACCTAAGATGAGGTAATTTATAAAGAACAGAAATTTACTTTTTCACAGTTTTGGGAAGCCCCATATCAAGGGGCTGGCAGGTTTGGTGTCTGGTGAGAACCTGGTCTTTACTTCCAAGATGGTACTTTGACCTCACATGGAGGAAGAGGAGGAAACAAACCCACTCCCTCATGTCTTTTTATAAAGGCCCTAATCCATTCACTCATCCTCATACTTAACCATGTTCTAAAGTACCACCTTTTAATACTTTCACATTGGCAATTAAGCTCAGCACATGAATTTTGGAGGCCACATTCAGAATGTATACCATAGAATAACTTTGTTATTTACTTAATTCCAAACTTAACTAGAAAGTATCAAAGGAAGAAAAACTTTACCAACTTAGGTCCCAGTGGTAGAGGTGCTTTCGAGCCATCCCAATGGCCATAACTGGAGTTTGAGGAAAGATTAAAACTGGTGATATAAATTTCTATAAATTTAGTTGCAGGCCATACGATTTTAAAACTACGAGTCCTGAGTATAACTGGAGAGAAGAGCTCTAAGAAGTAAACCCCAGAACATTCTAATTTTTAGGATACAGGAAATGAAGAGGATGTAACAATGGAAACAGAAGGGGAGGTCAGTGAGGTAAGAGGAGCAACAGAAACCTGTCAGAGAGAAAGAGGCCTGAGATCTTGGGGGGTCAGGTGGTCAGTTAAGACAAGAAGCCAAACTGAAAAGAATAGTCTGGCTTTCTTCACTTCTTTAGGTAGTATAATCAACAGCAAAAGTTGCCAGTTTTCCCAAAGTTCTATTTTTCCCTGTGAAATGGTGCTAGATGTATGAACGTAGAGGGGATATTGTCCCATTGCCATAGAAGCCTTGCTCTAAAGACTTCTCATGTTTTATAAACCCAGAAGCCAGAGGGAAAAGGCCAGGGGAAGGAAGATGGGAGATAAACAGGAATGAAAAAGCGCTAGGAGTGGAGAATAGTGCCTTCAAAGTCCCTTGATGAAGAAGTCTCTGGAGATGTACCCAAGAAAGGCCTTTGGCTAAGGACTCCACATATAGAGGGCCTTTGTATGGAGGCATCCAAGCTTGTAATGCAGCTATTTACAGGAACATGGCCAATCCAGGTGGACCTGAGTCCTTGACTGTGATTCCCTCCAGAGTCACAGTTGCACTGACCTGCAGCACAACTGTTGTTAGGAGGGCAGCTTTCCCCTGTGAGGTCTGCCACGTAACACCTTTGTAATTGCTCTATGGCCGTGTGTGCAAGGTTATGTATAGATCTGGACCTGCAATAGGACTCTTCAAAAGTGATGTCTCTGAAGCCAAGTAGTGGGTGACCAAAGGAGTCAAACACTTCCGAGAAATCAGTAAAAGAAGAACTAGAACTAATACAGGATTTTCAAGCTTTGCTCTACAGAAACGTAGGATTCCTGGAGGTGCCACATAGGTCCCTATGACAGTGGAGAGGAAGGGTGGAGGGGGGAAATGTGGTACTGGGTTAGGATAAGGCATGGCCAAAAATGTTCTGGAACTCCCTCCCTGCTGCAGTATGATCTGCTCTACTTTTATCTTTGGGGTTCCATATGAGATTTGTTTTGAAAAGAGGGTTTCGCTTCTTTTAATAAAAAAATTTGAAAAGTGTTGCATATATTCTGCCATTAAGAAAGGAAAGGAGCAGAGAGACAGACCATCCATATGGTCCAGACTCTCAAAGACAGTTTAAACCTGAGAGTAAATACAGAGTAGATGAAGCATCCATTTAACCAAAGTGCTGCCTTTAGGGGAGTGACAATGCAAGCCACTGAGTAGAAAGAATAGCTGCAAAGCAGAACATTGACAAGGACTCAGAACTGCATTATATAGAAAACGTTTGCAAATAAATAAGGAGTAGATAGACAACCCAAATGAAAAGGAGAGCAGATATCTACTTTTCAAAGTCACCAATCAGTTTAAAAATTGAAAGAAAAAATTCCCCAACTTCTTACACAACCAGGAAAATGCCAAAGAAATCCCCAATAAAATGCTACTGGTTATTTAAAGATTCATGACACTTTTAAAAAGACCAATAATACTTGAGCCAGTTTGTAGAGAATCAGGAAATATTGCTATTTTTAGGAGTATACATTATTACAATCAGTTGGGAAAAATTTTTCACAATAAGTTTTATAGCTGAACATATTTATACCCTATGACACAGAAATTCCATACTTACATATCTACAATATCTCTGTGCTAAAAAAAAATGTACATGAATGCTCAAAGCACAATTACTCACAATAGTCCCAAACTGGAAACAACCCATATGCATCTCAAAAGTAGAATAGACAAATAGTTGTATACACATACAACGGAGTGGTATACTGCGATGAAAATGAATATATGAAACAACGTTGGTGACTCTCACAAACATAAATTTGAATGGAAAGATTTAAATGCAAAACAAAGCATGCCACATGGTTTCATCTACATAGAGTTAAACAAAAGCAAAAACAACATATGGTGTTAGAAGTATGAATAGTGGTTTCCTCTAGGAAGGGAGAAGGATAGTGATTGAGATAGGACGCAGATTTCTATAGTAGTTCTTGATTTTGTTATATTTTATATAGTGTGCTTCCTTTGTGATAAGGTTAAAAAAATGGACTGTTGGTCCCAGATGAAACCCAACCTTTCTCAACTGATTCTTCATGAATAATGTCCACCTGCTCACTGGGAGGATGGGGTGGGGCCTCAGGAAGTTAGCACCATTTACATGGGGAGGAGCCCGGCCTCTGCTGTTCTGTGTGGGGACTTGGGATTCAGTCTATGAGGCAGGAAGTCGCTGGCAAGACCCCTTTGGCTTTGCTGAGGGTTTTTCTTTTCATCCAATAAATTCAATTTTCCTCACCCTTCTATGTGTCTCTGAGCCTAGTCTTTCCCCATCCTGTGATAAGAGCCCACTTTTAGCCGAATGAAGGAGAAAGTTTGGCAACAAGAGTACACTGCTGCTGGAGGAATAAGGGGTCGGAGACATTGAGCCAAGAAACATGTTGAAAGGACAGGATATTAAAGTGTATTACTTCAGTCTTCCTCCCTTTCTCTAATCTTTTGTTCGGAGACTTCGCTTTTCTTTTATTCCATTATTTTTGCATTTCTTTTTCTTTCTTCCTTTTTTTTTTCTGTAAGATGTAAATAACTGGCAACCTGAACATATTTTAGTAGATCCATTTCCTTTTAGGATAAATTGCATATAATTTCACTTTTAAGATAATACGGTGTTTTCTAAGTGACCTGTTTTTTTAAAAAAAAAATCAATTCGCTACATAATTTAAAACATCATTATTCCAGTGCTTGAAATAGTTAAAATAAAAATATCATATCAAATAAAGTAGCAAACCTATAGAGAACACTCCTTGCCGTATATATCAAGTGATTATATTAAGATGACAGAAGTAGCCAGCTGAGGTGGCTCACATCTATAATCCCAGCACTCTAGGAGGCTGAGGAGGGAGGACTGCTTGAGGCCAGGAGTTTGAGAACAGCCTAGGCAATATTGGGAGACCTCTTCTCTGCAATTTTTAAAAATTAGCTAGACATGTTGCTGTGTGCCTGTAGTCTCAGCTACTTGGGAAACTGAGGCAGAATAATCCCTTGGACCCAGGAGTTTGAGGCTACAGTGAGCTCTGATAACATTACTGCACTCTAGCCTGGGCAGCAGAGCAAGACCCTGTCTCAAAAAAAAAAAAATTAAGCAACATTAGACACAAAATTAATTCTAGTGTTTTCATGATTTCACATTAAAAGCCATTTTAAATACAAATAATTTAAGAAACAACATTTTTCCCTAAAATCACATTTTAATAAATGTACATGAAAAAATTTAGAATTTGAAATATTATATATAATACTTTAATTTTATAATATATCACATATACCTGTTTTCTTGATATAAGCTTTTCGATTTGGAAACATATTTGCCTGTTGACATAAAGTAGTCAAGAATGTCTATATTATTCTGATACTAAGTTTTTAGACCTGTTGTCAAAAAGTGTTTAACCTAGGTATATTGATAAATTAAGAAAAGTGACCTGAATGCTTTTTAGCACAGTTTGGAATGTTCTGAATGGATTAATACGAGCCAAAGTACAACTGCACTTGGGCCACTGTAATCTTCCATAGCTTTCACCTGATACAATCAAAAGGAATGCAGATCGTTGAATATCAGGTATCTGGCTAGAGACAGCTGTGGAAATCTGCCTCCAGGAATGTTCCTGCCTGGTGTCTGTCACACTTCGTTCAGTATATTTATAGGCCGGTACATAACATTTTAAAATGTTATCTGAGAGGAACGTGAGAATCTATGAGATATATCCCTCTTGATAATTTTTCTTTTTCTTTTTTTTTGGGCAAGTTGTTCTGACCATTGTTTGAGAAACAGTGCCCTGATATGTTTAAAATATAATCCAGCTGGGCGTGGTGGCTCACGCCTGTAATCCCAGCTCTTTGGGAGGCTGAGGCAGGCAGATCAGAAGGTCAAGAGCTAGAGGCCATCTTGGCCAACATGGTGAAACCCCATCTCTACTAAAAATACAAAAATTAGCTGGGTGTGTTGGTGCGCACCTGTAGTGCCAGCTACTTAGGAGGCTGAGGCAGGAGAATCACTTGAACCTAGGAGGTGGAGGTTGCAATGAGCTGAGATCATGCCACTGCACTCCAGCCTGGTGACAGAGCAAGACTCAAAAACAAAAATTACATACGTGTGTGTGTGTGTGTGTGTGTGTATAATCCTCTATCATAAAGTTGGCAGTCAAGAAATGTTAGTTATAAGGAGATATATAGATTAAAGCTTATAACAAAATGTCAAAGGAAAGTGGAGGATAAACAGTGAAACGAATTTCATCTTCCAATTCAGAGACTCCATGTAAACTATCCAGAATGCATATGAATTTAGGTGGCTGCTGCTGCCTTTTTTTTTTTTTTTCCAAATAGTAGATTCTTAACAATTATCTGCTGAATGAATGAATGAAAATTGAAATTAGAAAGAGGTGGAAATTGAGTCATCAATTCTACTACTGTGTCCCACTGTCACACTGTGAAGTGTAAGCTAGCCCGAGTGTTCCTGAAGTAGAGAGGAGCTTCCGAAGTTATTTTAACTTGGATCATACTCACAGTCTCAGCCAGCTTCTAGCTAAGCTCTGGGAAGTATCGGTTATGTTGCCCTAACCAAGACAAATTTTTGGATAGACTGTTTTACACTTTGAGGGATAATTTTTTTTTTCAGTAGGATCTTGTCAAATCATGTATGAGACTTTTTGAAAATATTAACAGGAAAAGTATGCTAATAAAGTAAGGATGAAGAGAGAATGAAATAGAGAGATGGGTTCAATATAAATCAGAAGACATTGAGAAATACCTCAATTCTCAGCAAGGAGAATCTCCTTATGAGGTCATCTGTTTAGCTTATTTTGTTCTTTTAAGCTTTTATATTTACACAGTTTTCTATAATAAACATTTTTCAATTATAAAAATTTTAAAAAATTTTAAAAATTAACTTTTTAATAGAATAAGAATGTGATAGCTTTAATCCTAGTAACAGAATCTCAATACAATACTTCACCTGTTAGAACAGAGAATACAAACAAATTATCCCTATGGAATAGCTGACCTTTACTAACTTTTTGATTTCTCTGGGCCTGAGACTAATTCTGGCCTACATGTCTGACTCCTGTCTTTATACCCCAAATCCTGTAAAAAACAAGTAATCTTTTTTTTTTTTAAAAAAAAAAGAAAACAACCACAGATATGTACACAAAGATATAGAAATATAAACAAAGCTATGAAGTTTTAAAAGAGACTAGAAGATGACTGAGACTTTAGGACTATTAAAACCTGTTTTTAATTACCTCCTTAAAATAAAAGGTAATTTAATAAGACATTCCTTTTATTCCTTTTGAATTATGTCAGAAAGTCTTTGTCTTATGCTCTTTGCTGAAGTGAGCAATGCTGCTGAACCTTGTTAGACCACTGACTTTATTTCCTCTTTCAGAACATGTCATTTCACTTTTCTTGGAGCTGAGCAACATCTGTCACACATTTTCTTTCAAGCTGACAATAGACACAGGGAGTTTGGAATTTTGTGAACTCCTCTATTATTATTCAGTTTTATCAATTGTCAGCATCCATATTCTATTCTGATGATGAATAGAGGCATTATATTTCAGCGTCAAAATGCAGTTAGGGTTGTAATGAGCGTCATTAGGGACCTTAATGGGAATCAGAACTGTACACCATTTTATTCATATTTTGTGTATTTTTCTTTTCCTTTTTTTTTTTAATTTTTCTACCAAGCAGGTGAGAGTAGAATAACATTGTGATTTTAAAAGTACTCTGTTTGTAGAGTCTTCCAATGCCGTTGGCTTTGCAGGATTTTCACAGCAGGCTTGAACCCAATCCAAGGCCTTGAACTTTCCCAGGCACTGATAACTAGGCTGTTGCCAACAAAGGCCCCAGCCCTAAGCCAAATTCCTGAAACTATCCTATAAACTGCACACCCTGACTTCCTTGCTAAGAGGAACATCCTTTTTCTTTTAATGCCTCTTGTGAGAATTCCTGCAGCCCACTCTCTGTGCAATTCCCCTAATAAATGCTTTGGACTGATCACTCTGGTGTTTAGTGCTTCTTTCTTTGGAACCCCCAATTGGCCCCATCTTGGCTAGTTTGGGGCACTCTTGAGGGTATTCCTCTGCAGCTGCTTCTGGGGCAACTCCAGTCACAGATTTGGCTGGACTAAACCCCATCCCACCACATCTATTCACAAAATGTCTGTTTCTAATTCTATCTAGTTGATTGAGTTTTAATAGACTTCGATAGCCATTAAATGTTTAGTAATAGTCCTTCTTGATACCTACTTTTACTTTTAAATCTTCCTTATAAATTAAGTTTGAGCCTTTACTAGATATACATGTAAAAATAAATATTGAATATCTATATGCTTAAATTTGAATATATTATAAATCTATAATACAAGTGAAATAAATTGCTTTGAAGTCTGACTCATGAAATAAGTGATCCCTTGATTTTGCCTTAGAACTTAGCATACATGTTTTTTTGCAGAAGTTGTGGAGTTACATTGTCAATGTGATGCACTGTGTGTTAGTGACAACTGACATCCTTATGGAAGCTTCTTAGTGTGACTTAATAATCCATAGTTCTATGTAGATTAAACATAGACTAATTTTCATAATCTAAAATCACCTTATTGGACTTCTACAAATTGAGACAATTCTTAAAGGGGAATATAATTTTTCAGAATTTAATTTTCATTATTTTATTGTTTCACTTCCTACAATTTTTATGTAAATATCATTTTAAAGCTTTCTGTGGATATATAAAAATGATGTTTTATTAACCAAAGAGATTGGGTGACTCCTTCTGATTTCATAAGCCAAGTTAACTACTACTGTACCTTTCACTATGAAGTTAAAGAATTAAAGATCTCAGACTTACTTTGAAGAATCAACTCTAGTATTCTGGAAAATGGATTTTTTTTTGTGGCAATAAAAGAATATAAGTATTCCCAAATGAAATATCAAACACAACTCAGACACTCCAACTCCTACTGCTGTATTGGGAACAGAAGTAAAAATCAATGGCTGATAAAGTGCCAAATGCAAATTATCACTGAAAAGAAAAACTGCTCTGGGTATAATAGCAAAGCTGTATAAGGTGATATCTGAGAGGTAACAGACTCATGAAGGACACTTTTTACATTCTCTTTTGAACTATGGCACTGGTCAAAGTAGCTAAGGTAGAAATAAGAGATCAGATCTTGAATTCTAATTCACTCATATGGCATATTTCAAAATAGATGCAAATTTAAGGACAAAGATATTTTTCCAAATATTCTGAAATACTAGATTAAACCACATATATTTATCTTCTTAGTTGAAGCTATTCTTATTTCCACCAATATTCAGTAGGAAATAATCTCATTCTAATATATAAAGTATAACATGTCTGTAGGATAAAAGCAACTTACCATGAAAAAATAATAGAAATAAAATAAAAAACTTAAAACCAGGTTTTATACTCATCAGTTGTATCTTTTTAGTCATTTCCAAAAAATGTTTAAAAATAACTTATCATGTCATAGCTAACACAAAAAGCATGTTACAAAAACTGTATAATATTAAATTTTAGAATTACTATCATTTTCCAAGGACCTTGGCTATCGTCACATTCAGCAGTTCAGTAAAATGATATTTCATCTCTATTTCTATTAGGGGTGAAATCTCTCTCTGGCTCTCTTTTACACACACACAGACACACATACATCCTTGTATTCTTACTAGCAGTTTTAAAAAATGCACAAATTTTTTAAAATGCTACAAAACAAGCTGGGTGTGGTGGCTTACACCTGTAATCCCAGCCCTTTGGGAGGCCGAGGCAGGTGGATCACCTGAGGTCAAGAGTTAGAGACCAGCCTGACCAACATGGAGAAACCCCAACTCTACTAAAGAAAAAAAATATTACCCAGGAGTGGTGGTGGGCACCTGTAATCCCAGCTACTCAGGAGGCTGAGGCAGGAGAATCGATTTGTATCCAGGATGCAGAGGTTGCCATGATCTGAGATCACACCATTGCACTCCATCCTGGGCAACAAGAGCAAAACTCCAGCTCAAAAAAAAAAAAAAAAAAAAAAAAAAAGCTACAAAACTTATCTATATTTTGAAAATTCAGTCTAATTCTAGGACTGTAATGAGTATTTTCCTGCCACTGGAGTCTTTATTTTATCAGTTTAACAACTATACATAATTCCATTTTCCGGGAGACTGACCAACATTAGCCCATTATGCCACTCTTTCTAATATTTTCTTCTTTCTTTTGTTCTTTTTTTGTGCTAAGCAATATGGCAAGCTCATGTTTTAGTAACAGTAGTTTCGTTTTCTTTTTGAATAACCACTTTCCTTTTAGATCACTTCAGATACAGTGTGTGACCCATACACAAGTGATATTAACCAGAAAAGAAAGCAGCTCACATCTGATATTTTTATACACATGGTTTTGGTGCTTATTATTCCATTTATGGAAAAGTTCAGGGAATATATTATGCCTTGATTAGGAAAGTAGGATGCATGAACATGAATGAACTAATTTAATAATTTCTGTGCGTGGTGTAGTGTGGAGATATTTATGTAAGCTTTTACTTTGGTATTACTTATTTAAAGTCTGAGGGGTCATTTTAGATTAGTTATCACTTACCCTAAATCACTGCATTTCAAATAGTTTGTTTTAGATAAGTCATTTTATGCACACAGTTTTATTTTTTTAATATCTTTTTGGTCCTGCAAGTATGAATCTCTGTTTTGTTGTTGTTGTTATTTTTCGTTTTGGTTTGGCTTTTCCCATGGGCATTTGCCTAGATACTGATGTTCTATGTAATTTAATTAAAGATAAATATTTAATTGATTGCCAAAGCATAATCAGATTCCATGTGTCACATAATTGCAAACATGATTAAATCAACATAAAAACTATATGAAAATAGATTTATATTAAAAACAACCTTCCAAGGGAATAATCAGATATGAGAATACTTGAAACAGAGAAAATTAATTGAATGATTAAGGGGAGGTTAGAACACAAAGGCCAGAGGTAGACAAAAAATTCTAAAGGATATAGGACTTATGATTGGTCCTTTGGAGAGACTTTCTAGATGGGAGGTGAAAATGTGCACACAACTGAAGACACTATTATGATTTCTGTTTTATTGCTAATCTACTTACTTCAAAAGGATATCTTTGTTATCTCACCCATCTCATAATCCACACAACACAGGTCAGTCATTCTATCTAAGGTTGTTTAATTTGCATAATATAATTATACTTTTTTTCCCCTCTCTGCAACGCTAATGCACTGAATGAATCAGTGGTTATTTTTATAGCAGCAAAGATCACAGATGCTTTTTTTTAGGCTTTCATAAAACAATCTTACTCGTATGTGCCCAGATTGCCTACATTTATGGCTACACTGAATATATTAATATAAAGAAATCAATGTTCAACAAATGGAGCAGAAAAAGAATATATAGCTGTACAGAAGTTTTCAAGATGGAACATTTCAGGAAACTTAATTCAATCCATGTGTATTATAGAAAACAGACACATGCATGCACATATATACACATAAAAGTGCAATTTAAGCACTACAGAAGATGTAGAAAATAAATGTCAAACTTTTTCAAAGAAGCTTCCTACCATGTGAGATTGCAAGTATGTATGTAGTAAACTATAATATAAACTATTCATGCAATAAAAATGTTCTATAGAGCAATAGTAGAACAGAAATATAATTATTTTGTGAGATATATAGCTATGACAGTTAATCTCTTTAATTATCATGAACATAAATGCCATCTGGATGATGACATCATGTTTGCAAGATGTATACACATATAAACATATTCACACATACACACACACACACATATATATATAATTAAGTATATATGAAAGTGTATATTGGCTATCTATCTATATGGATATATCTATATATCTATATTGGGTGTCCCCTCAAAGCTCCAGACCCACATGCTCAGTTGCTTACCTGACAAATCCTGTATAGTTCATGTCCATTTTAAATGTATCATGTCCAAAGCTGAGCCTTTGATTTATTACCTGCCCCCAAGGATTCCCTCCATCAGTCTTACCTTTTTACAAAATGGTACCACTAGTTACTTATCTGCTCAAGTCAAAACCTACAAAACCTTGACTCCTTTCTTTTCCTGACTCCCTGCATATAAGTCAATGGCAAGCATTGTTGATTCTCTCACCTTTGTGTCCCTTCTTTTAGCACTGAAGATGTTCCCATCTTCACTGTTACTGCTCGCCCTATTTCTGCTTCACTTATCAATCCATTGTGCACTCTCCAAGAAATGTGATCAGAAAGAATAAATCAAATGCTGTCACTTTTAAAGCACCTCCCACACTTCCTGCTTTAGTTTTAATAAAAACTGTCTTATCTTAACACAGCCTCTCTACTAAACTTATCTGTTGCAACTCCAGTCATCAAAGACTTTCAGACTGTTTTTCCTTTTTAAGGCTTTTTGGAGTTTCATAATTCTGATTTCCACTTTTTAACTGTCTTTAAATTCCTTTGTCAACTAAGTTACTTTCTATGAGAAGTCGTTCTTAAAATTTTCCTGAAATTAGGTATTCAGGTAACTACATTAAAAAAAAAAAAAGGTAGTAGTGTGTGTTATAGTTATAGCTCCTCACTCCTCACTTCTTTTTTTTTTTTTTCAAGTTCCTATTATAAGAAACAATTAGCAATCATCCTGTTCATTTGTGTATTTACTTTACTTTTTACCTGGAAAATATGTGCCTTGCTAACCAAGCTTTCTTTATTATTGACCAATTAAATGCTGTAGAAAATCAATATTTATTTTTGAATCAATGGGTACATGCTTGCAGAGGCATGGTCCAGGAGTACCATGAGGACAAAATGCTCCAGCGGATGCCACAGAACACGTAAAATTTGACATGATGAATTACATGCTTCTTATAAGAAGCAAGTAATTGATGTTTAATAGAATGATAAGGAAGAAAAAATAAAATAAAAATTATGGAAAAGGAAAATTAAATTGGAATCTGACTATAGATTTTCAGAGTTTTATTTTTTTAAAGTAGGAAGTAATCTTATAAGAAAGCACATTAGAATAATAATATTAACTTGGGAAAATATGTTGCATAAAGCTAAAAGTCTAACCACAGTCTACTTAGGATCCTATTAGAATAGTTCAGTCAATTAATGATACTCATTACTCAATAAGTAAAAAGAGTAGATTGATTCAGCAGATATCACTCCAGCTGAAGCTTCTGAAAGCATTATTCATTCATTCATTTATCCATTTACTCATGAAGATATTGACTAAAACTTTTTATCTGAAGAACTGCTAGAAATCTAGATAGGTTCAAGAGATGGATGACAATTCAAACCCTGGCCTCTCAGCTCTTTGATCTCCTTAATCACAATACATTTTCCATTTTTAAACATTTGCCATTAACCCTCACAGTCACAACTTCTATATTAAAATCACCTTAAAGTGATGCTACATTGACATCAGACACTGTCAAATCCCATTGGACTATCTACTCAAAATCCTGAACTTCTTCTGTCTTTAAAATCTTGGAAATATCCAGTCATTAGACATTTTTTGTCTTTAATTCAATTATAGAAAACTCTTTAACAAATTCCCACATTTAGGTTTAATATAACTTAATATAACTGCAATCATTTTTCTCCCTCATCAAAAGAGATTAACAGACTATAATTATTTTTAATTGTTTTTAAAATACAGCTCATATGGTTTGGTTGTGTACCCACCTAAATCTCATCTTGAATTGTAGTTCCCATAAACCCCATGTGTTGTGAGGGGGACCGAGTTGGGGGTAATTGAATCATGAGGCCAGTTACCCTCATGCTGTTATCGTGATAGTGGGTGAGTTCTGACAAGATCTGGTGGTTTTATAAGGGACATTTCCCCTTTTTGCTTGGCACCGCTCTCTCCTGCCACCATGTGAAGAAGGATGTGTTTGCTTCCCTTTCCAACATGATTGTAAGTTTTCTGAGGCCTCACCAGCCAAGCAGAACTGTGAGTCAATTAAATCTCTTTCTTTTACAAATTACCCAGTCTTGGGCATTTCTTCATAGCAGCATGAAAATTAACTAATACAGTAAATTGGTACTAGGAGTAGTGGGGTGCTGCTGTAAAGATACCAGAATGTGGAAGTGACTTTGGAACTGGGTAACAGGCAGAGGTTAGGACAGTTTTGAGGACTCGAAATAAGACAGGAAAATATGGGAAGTTTGAAACTTCCAGAAGACTTGGAGGGCTCAGAAGACAGGAACATGTGGGAAGGTGTGGAACCTCCTAGGGATTTGTTGAATGGCTTTGACGAAAATGCTGATAGTGATATGTACAATGTAGTCCAGGCTGAGGTGGTCTCGGATGGAGATGAGAAGCTTGTTGGGAACTAAAGTTCACTCTTGCTATGCAAAGAGACTGGTGGCATTTTGCCCCTGCCCTAGAGATCTGTGGAACTTTGAACTTGAGAGAGATGAGTTAGGGTATCTGGTAGAAGAAATTTCTAAGTGACAAAGCATTAGAGAGGAAGCAGAGCATAAAAGTTCAAAAAATTTGCAGTCTAACAATGCAATAGAAAACAAAACCCTATTTTCTGGAGAGAAATTCAAGCTGGCTGTACAAATTTGCATAAGCAATGAGAAGTCAAATGTTAATCACCAATACAATGGAGACATTATCTCAAGGGCATATCAGAAACCTTCTCAGCAACCTCTCCATCACAGGCAACCATAGCAAAAAACAAAACAAAACAAAACAAAAAACAAAAAAAATAAAGCTGAAAGCATCACACTACTGAACTTCAAACTATGCTACAAGTTGACAGCAACCAAAATAGCATGGTTTTGGCACAAAAATAGACACAAAGACCAATGGAACAGAATAGACAGCCCAGAAATAATGTCACATACCTATAACCATCTGATATTCAACAACGTAGACAAAAGCATTTAATGGAGAAAGGACTCCCTGTTCAACCATTGGTGCTGGGGTAACTGGCTTGACATGTGTGAAAGATTAAAACTGAATCCCTTCCTTATACTATATACAAAAAATCAGCTATAAAACCTAAAAATATAAAAACCCTGAAAGATAACCTAGGAAATGCTATTCTCGTCATAGAATCTGGCAAATATTTTATGATGAAAATGCCAAAAGCAATTGTAAAAATATTAAAAAATGATAAATGAGACCTCATTAACGAGCTTCTGCACAGCAAAAGGAACTCTAAGTAAACAGGCGACCTCCAGAATGAAAGAAAATATTTGCAAACTATATAAATATAAATTTGTTTAAGCTACTTATAGAACTTTGTCTAGTATCCATAATCTATAAGTAACTTAAATTTATAAGCAAATACAGCCTCATGAAAAAGCAAGCAAAGGACATGAAGAAAAACTTTTCAAAAGAAGACATACATGCAGCCAACAAACATATAAAAAATGCTTAACATCACTAATCATTAGATATATATAAATCAAATCACAATAAGATGCCATCTCACACCCATCAAAATGGTTATTATTAAAAAGTCGTAAATTAATAGATGTTGAGGAGATTGCAGAGAAAAGGGAAAGCTTATTCACTACTGGAGGAGATGTATGCAGAATGTGCAGGTTTGTTATATAGGTATACATGTGCCATTGTGGTTTGCTGCACCCATCAACCCATCATCTACATTAATTATTTCTCCTAATGCTATCCCTCCCCTAACTCTCCACTCAGCCACAGGCCCTGGTGTGTGATAGTTCCCTCCCTGTGTCCATGTGTTCTCATTGTAGAACTCCCACTTATGAGTGAGAACATGCAGTGTTTGGTTTTCTGTTCTTGTGTTAGTTTGCTGAGAATGATGGTTTACAGCTTCATCCATGTCCCTGCAAGGACACAAACATCCTCTTTTATGGCTGCATAGTATTCCATGGTGTATATGTGGCACATTTTCTTTATCCAGTCTATCATTGATGGATATTTGGGTTGGTTTGAAGTCTTTGTTATTGTGAACAGTGCCACAATAAACATACTTGTACATGTGTCTTTATAGTAGAATGATTCCTAATCCTTTGGGTATATACCCAGTAATGGGATTGCTGGATAAAATGGTATTTCTACTTTGAGATCCTTGAGGAATCACCACACTGTCTTCCACAATGGTTGAACTAATTTACAATCCCACCAACAGTGTAAAACCGTTCCTATTTCTCCACATTGTCTCCAGCATCTGTTGTTTCCTGGCTTTCTAATGATTGCCATTCTAGCTAGCATGAGTTGGCATCTCAAAATGGTTTTGATTTGCATTTCTCTAATGACCAGTGATGATGAGGTTTTTTCATATGTTTATTGGCTGCATAAATTTCTTCTTTTCAGAAGTATCTGTTCATATCCTTCATCCACTTTTTGATGTTTTTCTTTCTTGTAAATTTTACTTTTTGTAGACTGAATATTAGCCCTCTGTCAGATTTTGTCAGATGCAAAATTTTTTTTCCCATTCTGTAGGTTACCTGTTTATTCCAATGATAGTTTCTTTTGCTGTGCAGAAGCTCTTAAGTTTAATTAGATCCCATTTGTCTATTTTGACTTTTGTTTCCATTGCTTTTGGTGTTTTATTCATGAATTATTTGTCCATGCCTATGTTCTGAATGATATTGCTTAGGTTTTCTTATAGGGTTTTATGATTTTGGGTCTTACATTTAAGTTTTTAATCCATCTAGAGTTAATTTTTGTATAAAGTGTAAGGAAGTGATCCAGTTTCAACATTCTGCCTATGGCTAGCCAGTTTTCCCAACATCATTTATTAAATAGGGAGTCTTTTCCCCATTGCTTGTTTTTGTCAGGTTTGTCAACTATCAGATGGTTATAGAGGTGTGGTGTTATTTCTGAGGCCTCTGTTCTGTTCCATTCATCTATATGTCTGTTTTGGTACCAGTACCATGCTGTCTTTGTTATTGTAGCCTTGTAGTATAGTGATGTCAGGTCGTGTGATGCCTCCAGCTTTTTTTTCCTTAAGATTGTCTTGGCTATGCGCACTCTTTTTTAGTTCCATATGAAATTTAAAGTAGTTTTTTTCAAATCTATGAAGAAAGTCAGTGGTAGTTTGATAGGTATAACATTGAATCTATAAATTACTTTGAACAGTATGACCATTTTTATGATATTGATTCTTCCTATCTGTGAGCATGGAATGCTTTTCCATTTGTTTGTGTCCTCTCTTATTTCCCTGAGCAGTGGTTTATAGTTCTCCTTGAACAGGTCCTTCACATCCCTGGTAAATTGTATTCCTAAGTATTTTATTCTCTTTGTAGCAATTGTGAATGGGAGTTCACTCATGATTTGGCTCTCTGTCTGTTATTGGTATATAGGAAGGCTCATGATTCTTATACATTGATTTTGTATCCTGAGATTTTGCTGAAGTTGCTTATCAGCTTAAGGAGATTTTGGACTGACAAGATGGGATCTTCTAAATATACCATCATGTCATCTGCAAACAAAGACAATTTGACTTCCTCTCTTCCTAACTGAATACCCTTTATTTCTTTCTCTTGGCTGATTACCCTGGCCAGAACTTGCAATAATATGTCGAATAAGAGTGGTGAGAGAGGACATCCTTGTCTTGTGATGGTTTTCAAAGGGAATGCTTCCAGTTATTGCCCATTCAGTATGATATTAGCTGTGGATTTGTCATAAATAGCTTTTATTATTTTGAGATATGTCCCATCAATACCTAATTTATTGAGAGTTTTTAGCATGAAGCAATGTTGAATTCTGTTGAAGGCCTTTTCTACATCTATTGAGATTATCATGTGGTTTTGATTATTGGTTCTGTTGTAATGGATTATGTTTATTGATTTGCATATGTTGAACCAGCCTTGCATCCCAGGGATGAAGCGACTTGATCATGGTGGATAAGCTTTTGGATGTGCTGCTGGATTCAGCTTGCCAGTATTTTATTGAGGATTTTTGTATTGATGTTCATCAGGGATATTGGCATGAAATTTTCTTTTATAGTTGTGTCTCTGCTAGGTTTTGGTATGAGGATTATGATGGCCTCATAAAATGAGTTAGGGAGGATTCCCTCTTTTTCTGTTGTTTGGAATAGTTTCAGAAGGAATGGTACCAGCTCCTGTTTGTACCTTTGGTAGAATTTGACTGTGAATCCATCAGGTCCTGGAATTTTTTTGGTTGGTAGGCTATTAATTGCTGCCTCAATTTCAGAACTTGTTATTGGTCTATGCAGGAATTTGAATTCTTCCTGGTTTAGTCTTGGGAGGGTGTATATGTCCAGGAATTTATCCATTTCTTCTGGATTTTCTAGTTTATTTGCATAGAGGTATTTATAGTATTCTTTGATAGTAGTTTGTATTTCTGTGGGATCAGTGGTGATACCCTCTTTGTCATTTTTTATTACATCTATTTAATTATTCTGTCTTTTCTTCTTTAGTAGTCTGGCTAGCAGTCTATTTTGTGATCTTTTCAAAACCCAGCTCCTAGATTCATTTACTTTTCAAAGGATTTTTTTGTGCCTCTATCTCCTTCATTCTGCTCTGATCTATTTCTTGTCTTCTGCTAGGTTTTGAATTTGTTTGCTCTTGCTTCTCTAGTTCATTTTATTGTGATGTTAGGGTATTGATTTTAGATTTTTCCTACTTTCTTCTGTGGACATTTAGTGCTATAAATTTCCCTCAACACACTGCTTTAAATCTATTTCAGAAATTCTGATATGTTGTGTCTTTATTCTCATCAGTTTCAAAGAACATCTTTATTTCTGCCTTGATTTCATTATTTACCCAGTAGTCATTCAGGAGCAGGTTGTTCAGTTTCCATGTTGGTGTGCAGTTTTGAGTGAGTTTTTTAATCTTGAGTTCTAATTTGATTGCACTGTGGTCTTAGAGACTGTTATGATTTCCATTATTTTACATTAGCTGAGTATTTTACTTTCAATTCTGTGGTCAGTTTTAGAATAAGTGTGATGTTGTGCTGAGAAGAATGTATATTCTGTTGATTTAGGGTGGGAAATTCTGTAGATGTCTATTAGGTCTGCTTGGTTTAGAGCTGAGTTAAAGTCCTAAATATCCTTGTCAATTTTCTGTCTCATTGATCTGTCTAATATTGACAGTGGGATGTTAATGTCTCCCACTATTATTGTGTGGGAGTCTAAGTCTCTTTGTAGGTCTCTAACAACTTGGTTTATGAATTTGGGTGCTCCTGTATTAGGTGAATATACATTTAGCATAGTTAGTTCTTCTTGTTGCATTGATCCCTTTACTATCATGTAATGCCCTTCTTTGTTTCTTTTGATCATTGTTGGTTTAAAGTCTGTTTTATCAGCGACTAGGATTGCAGCCCCTGCTTCCTTTTGCTTTTCATTTGCTTGGTAAATATTCCTTCATTCCTTTATTTTGAGCCTATGTGTGTCTTTGCACATGTGATGGGTCTCCTGGATACAGCACACTGATGGGTCTTGACACTATCCAATTTGCCAGTCTGTGTCTCTTAATTGGGGAATTTAGTGCATTTACATTTAAGGTTAATATTATTATGTGTGAATTTGATCCTGTTATTATAATGCTAGCTGGTTATTTTGTATGTTAGTTGATGCAGTTTCTTCACAGCATTGAAGGTCTTTACAATTTCGTATGTTTTTGCAGTGGTTGATACTGGTTGTTCCTTTCCACGTTTAGTGCTTCCTGAATGTGGTCTTTTAAGGCAGGCCTGGTGGTGACAAAATCTCTCAGAATTTGCTTGTCTGTAAAATATTTTATTTCTCCTTTGTTTATAAAGCTTAGTTTGGCTGCATATGAAATTCTGGGTTACAAATTCTTTTCTTTAAGAATATTGAATATTGGCCCCCACTGTCTTCTGACTTAAAGTGTTTCTGCGAAGAGATCTACTGTTAGTCTGATGGGCATCCCTTTGACGGTAACTTGATCTTTCTCTTTGTCTGCTGTTAACATTTTTTTCTTTGTTTCAACCTTGGTGAATCTGATTATTATGTGTCTTGGGGTTGCTCTTCTTGAGGAGTATCTTTGTGGGGGTCTCTGTATTTCCTGAATTCGAATGTTGGTCTGCATTGCTAGGTTAGAGAAGTTCTTATGGATTATATCCTGAAGAGTGTTTTCCAACTTGGTTCCATTCTTCCTGTCACTTTCAGGGACACAAATCAAGTGGACATTTGGTCTTTTCATGTAATCCTGTATTTCTTGAAGGCTTTTTTCCTTTCATTTTTTTTCTCTCATCTTGTCTTCTCACTTTATTTCATTGAGTTGATCTTCAGTCTCTGATATCCTTTCTTCCACTTGATCAATTCGGCTATTGAAACTTCTGTATGCTTCATGAAGTTCCTGTGCTGTGTTTTTCAGCTCCATCAGGTCATTTATGTTCTTCTCTAAACTGGTTATTGTAGTTAGCAATTCCTCTAACATTTTTGTTCAATGTTCATAGCTTCCTTGGGTTAGAATATTCTCCTTTAGCTCAGAGGAGTTTTTTTTATTACCCACTTTCTGAAGCCTTCTTCTGTCAATTTGTCAAACTCATTCTCCATCCAGTTTTGCTCCCTTGCTGGCAAGGAGTTATGTTCCTTTGGAGGAGAAGAGGCATTCTAATTTTTGGAATTTTCAGCCTTTTTGTGCTGGTTTCTCTCCATTTTTGTGGTTATCTACCTTGGTCTTTGATGTTGGTGGCCTTTGAATGAGCTCTCTGAGTGGACATCCTTTTTGTTGATATTGACATTATTCATTTCTGTTTGTTAGTTTTCCTTATAACAAGTCAGGCCCCTCTGCTGCAGGTCTGCTGGAGTTTGCTGAAAGTCCACTCCAGACCCTGTTTGTGTGAGTATCACCAGCATAGGCTGCAGAACAGCAAAGATTGCTTCCTGTTCCTTCCTCTGGAAGCTTTGTCTCAGAGGGGCAACTGCCAGATGCCAACAAGAGCTCTTCTGTATGATGCCAGCCAGAGCTCTTCTGTCAGCTGTTACTAGTAGGTGTCTTCCAGTCAGGATACATGGGAGTCTGAGACCCTCTTGAGGAGGCAGTCTGTCCCTTAATAGAGCTCAAATGCTTTGCTGAGAGATCTGCTGCCCGCTTCAGAACTGTCAAGCAGGAATGTTTAAGTCTGCCAAAGCTATGCCAACAGCCTCTCTTACCCCAGTTGCTCTATCCCAAGGAGATGGCAATTTTATCTATAAATCCCTGCCTTTTTTTCAGAGATGTCCTGCCCAGGGAGGAGGAATTTAAAGAGACAGTCTGGCTGTACCAGCCTTGCTGAGCTGCGGTGGGCTCTGCCCAGTTCAAACTTCCTAGTGGCTTTGTTTACACTGCAAAACTGTCTACTCAAGCTTCAGCAATGGTGGACGCCTTTTCCCTCACCAATCTTGAGGGTCCCAGGTCAACCTCAGACTGCTGTGCTGGCAGTGAGAATTTCAAGCCTGTGGATCTTAGCTTGCTGGGTTCTGTGGGGGTGGGATCTGCCAAGCCAGACCACTTGGCTCCCTGGAGTCAGCCCCCTTTCCAGGGGAGTGAATGATTCTGTCTCACTGGCATTCCAGGTGCCACTGGGGTATGAAAAAAAAAAAATCTCCTGCAGTTAGTTCAGTGTCTGCCCAAACAGGCACCCAGTTTTGTGCTTGAAACTCAGAGTCTTGGTGGCATAGTCACTGGAGGAAATCTCCTGGTCTGTCGATTGTGAATACCGTGAGAAAAGTGCAGTGTCTGAGCCAAAATGCACCATTCTTCCCAGTACAGTCTCTCAGGGTTTCTCTTGGCTAAGGCAGGAAAATCCTCTGATCCCTTGTGTTTCCTGGCTGAAGTGACACCCCACCTGCTTTGGCTCGCCCTCTGTCAGCTGCACCCGCTGTCCAACCAGTCCCAATGAGATTAACTGGGTACCTCAATGGGAAATGAAGAAATCACTTGCTTTCTGCATCGATCTCACTGGGAGTTGCAGATGGGAGCTGTTCCTATTCAGTCATCTTGCCAGTAGACCCCCTGCCCCCATAATTTATCCTTGCACATGCAATTATAATATCTCAGTTAATTTTCTCAGCCTTCAGACAATAAGTTTTTTCATAAGCAAAGTAAGGTATAAGGAAAAGATCATCAGAGAAACTTTTATTTCATATCTAACAGAAGAACAATAAATTATTTATTAGGAGAAAAGACAAGCATCCAATTACTTTTTGTTTGTATTTTTCTGTTTATAATATTTATATTTACTGCCTAGACTGAGGGAATTTCATATTCACTTTATATATTAAATAATATGATTTAATACAAGTATTTAAAATTTGCATACAGTTTCCTTTTTAAAAATAGTATGAAGGGCCGGGCGTGGTGGCTCACACCTGTAGTCCCAGCATTTTGGGAGGCCGAGGAGGGCAGATCACAAGGTCAAGAGATCGAGACCATCCTGGCCAACATGGTGAAACCCCGTCTCTACTAAAATACAAAAATTAGCTGGGCATGGTGGCACACACCTGTAGTCCCAGCTACTCAGGAGGCTGAGGCAGGAGAATTGCTTGAACCCGGGAGGTGGATGTTGCAGTGAGCCGAGATCATGCCATTGCACTCCAGCAAGACTCTGTCTCAAAAAAAAAAAAAATAGTATGAAGACCATTTTTACTATAATTTGTAACTTAGACATTGTTGAGATCTCCTTTGTGACACAGTATACAGTCAATATTTGCAAGTGTTTATATTATTGTTGGTATATATTTCAAATCTTGTTACTTTGTCTTTATACTATTTTTTATCAAATACATATTAATTTAGATTACCCATGAATTTACCTTTCCCATTGCCCCTCAGCATATGGTGTCCTGGCTTGCCCTATCTTGCTGCTGCCTTTTATATTGACAGCACTCTATTATGAAATTATAAAGAGAACCGAGAGTTCAAGAGGAGATGAGATTCAAGAAAGAGTCATTAATAATGAATATTTTCCTTGCCAGGCTCTGGAATCTAAATTTTGTCCCCTCAAACCAACAAGTCTATTAAAAGCTCAGCTTAGCTTCTTGGCACTTCTCACACAGCTTTTCTTTCAATATGTTAACAGACAAATGACTCCAGTTAAACAGTCACCCTAAAAACTAAGTTCATCTTTTGAGACATTTCTTCTTTTCTGGACCTTGGTCTGACAATTCTTCACAGCCTCAGTTGCTCACTAAACCTTCAAACAATCTTCAAGAAGATTCATTAAAATATTTTGTCCAGCTTGTCTAGTTGTTCAACGAGAGAAGACTGATTTGAACCACATACTCAGCTATAGCCAGGAGTAGAAACCTACCAAATAATGTCTAAACATGAAGCATTAACATTGTGTTGAAATGCATTTTCCCTCCCTTTTTCTCCAAATAGGTTACGTACAGCTAATGAATAAATATTAGTTTTGGTAGAATTTTTCTGACTTTTTCATGAATTTTATTCCTATGTTTTTATTAATGAAAGTTTTAAGAACTAGTTTTCACATATAAAAATAGGCAGTACTGGCTAGTTGCGGTGACGCACGCCTGTAATCCCAGCAATCTGGGAGGCCGAGGTGGGCAGATCACAAGGTCAGGAGATTAAGACCATCCTGGCCAAACCCCATCTCTATTAAAAATACAAAAGTCATCTGGGCGTAGTGGCACGTGCCTGTAATCCTAGCTACTCGGGAGCTGAGGCAAGAGAATCACTTGAACCCAGGAGGCAGAGGTTGTAGTGAGCCAAGATTGCACCACTGCACTCCAGCCTGGTGGCAGAGCTAGACTCTGTCTCAAAAAAAAAAAAAAAAAAAAGGTAGTACTGGTCAGACTTTTTGTACAATAATATCACTCAGTTATTTAGAGTTTATAGTCAAAATAGCATAGTAAAATATCATAAAATTTATTTCATCATCTACCATTTGTTAGCCTAAGTTTTAAATAATTTTGTTGAAATCTATAAATTGGAGACCTCTTGAATTGTAGTGGGATTTGTTTCTCCGTCATTAACTTTCTTACTAGTAACATCCGTATGTTTAATTGACTTCTTGTTTGATGCCTTGAAGTGTTTTATTACATGCTAGCACAATGCTGTATATTAACACTTTGAGATAAAGCAGGGACTTGCCTTCCTTTTGTAAAGGCAAAAGAAGGATTGTGTAGGGCAGATGGGAAAGTAAAACTAATATTGCAACATTTTGGCAGGTCAATTTAGAAAAGAGTAAATACAATAACAGGATCAGGAAATGAATACCTGCAAAAGTATACTGACCTGTGAGTCTCATGAAAAATCATCATATACCCCCTTGAGTAATGACTACCTGTATTTGAAGAAACCTGATATATCTCCAAACTCAAGAAATTCTCAGCTCTAATACAGATTAGTAATTTTTTTGCCTCAGTATATAAAATAAATAGTTCAGGGTAGGCCTAAAATCCTTTGACACAGGCAGAGTTGCTGTGCTCTTATTTGTCTTTTTCATAGATTTCCTATCTTAACCACACAACTAATGAAGATAATCATATGATATTCCATTAGATTTAAGATGACTATTATGTTATTTTTTCTGGCTTGCATTTATAAATCGTATGCTTATGTCCTTGATGCATAACTGTCATCCTATGAGGGTTGGTATTCAATATAATTAAGAATTGCTTAAAAATCTTTAATCATTTTTTCTCTCCTTTTGTTGATATCTTTTTTATTTTCTTCCATTTCTTTCCTTTTCTTTGAATCTTTCCTCTTCTGCATTAAACCTTCTGTATTTGACAATAATTGATATGAATATTTATGCTTCACTCTTTGTTTTCAATCCTATTAAATAAATTTTATTTTTCTCTTGTTCTTGAATCTCCTCCTCTTTTGAATTATACAGAGGGGATTAATGTTTAGTATCTCCAATCTCTTTCTCTCTCTGTGTGTGTGTATGTGTGTGTATTATATTAAAGATTGGTGTCATTCCACTTCTTGATTGTTCTTTTTTAATATTTGTTCTTTTTAAATATTTAATATTTTTAATATTTGTGAGTACCTAGCAGGGGTATGTATTGATGGGTTGCATGAGCTATTTTGATATGGCCATAAAATGAATAATAGTTACATCAGGGTAATGAGGTATCCATTACCTCAAGCATCTATCCTTTGTGTTACAGAAATCCAATTCTACTCTTTTATTTATCTGTAACTGTATAATGAAATTATGTTTTACTATAATCACCCATCTATGCTAGCCAATACTAGGTCTTATTTATTCTTTCAAAGTATTTTTTGTACCCATTAATCATTTGACTTCCGCCCTCACCCCCGTACTATCCTTCCCAGCCTCTGGTAACCATGCTTCTGACTCTCTATCTTCATGAGTTCAATTATTTTAATATTTAGCTCTCACAAATAAGTTAAAACCTGCAGTTTGCCTTTCTATGCTTGGCTTATTTCCATTAGTGTAAAGACCTCTAGTTCCATCCATGTTGTTGCGAATGACAGGATCTCATTCTTTTTTATGCCTGAATAATACTCCATTGTGTATAGGTATCACATACCCAGGTATTGCTGCTGGTTATTTAGGGTGCAAGGCTCTTTAGTCAGCAGCTTATGGATCCTGCCAGGACTGGGTTCTTCCCTTCAAGGCAGCAAGTTCCCTTTTGGTGCAGCATGTGTCTAGAAATGTCATCTTGAAGCTAGGGCCTGGAATGGGGGACTTCATAACCCTGACTTGTGGCCTATCTTACTGTGACTGAGCTGGTTTCCAAGATTCAAGATGAAGGTCCTCTTTACTCTTCCCTTTCCTCTCTTCAAGCAGAAGGATGGGTTCTGATTTGGAGCGATAAGCTGTGCTGCCTAGGTTTCAAGGAATGTTGGCACAAGCACTCCTTTAGCTGCCCTGGCTGGTCCTGAGTCCCCCAAGTCCACTGACTCTAAGCCCAGATCAGCACTAGGACTTGCCTACAAGTTTCAGTCCTTATTGCCTAGACAGCCTTTCTAGTTTATATAGTGTCCCAGAGCAATTTAGCCAATGGTGGCAGGGCTTACCCAAGCTCAAATTCTGACTGCTAGGAAGGGCAGTTCTCCTCTGGCTAGAGCTGGACTAAATGCTCTCTCTATGGGTGGGATTCAGCTGAGTTCAGTCCATGTTTTGCTTTCCACTGAGACAGGGAGCACTGAGTTTAATGCAATGTCTCGAAATCACTGTGCTCTTCCTCCTCCAAGCATATGGATTCTCTCTCTGCACCAGGCCACTGGGGTATGGGGGAGGGGATAGCATCAGCAATGCAAGATTGTCTTCCCTATGCTTTTCAGTGCTTCTTTTAGAGATATGAAGTTAAAATCAGGTACTGTGAATGCTCACTTAATTTTTGGTTCTTACGAAGGTGCTTTTTCTGTATAGTTGTTAAATTTGGTGTTCCTGTGGGGGAGATGACTCATTGGAGGCTTCTATTTGGCCATCTTGCTCCACCTCTCTTTTTTCTTTTTTTGAAGCTTATATTTTCCTATCTTTATTCTTCTGCTTTATATGTCTTTGTTCATTTGTTCTATGTTTCAGGCGACTTCCTGAATATTGCCATCTAACTGATCTATTGAACTTTGTTAAAATTTTTCTGTTACATAATTTCTATAAGTTCCTTCTATTTCTGATTATTATTAATTTTATGATCTCTTGTTCATGTTTCATCAGTGCAATATGTTCTATTATCTCTCTGAGGATAATAATGTGTATATAGGTGAGCATAAATGTATGTAATTATTTTCTTTCTGAGAATATAAAATAATATTTATTTGCAAATAATATAATGGGTGTGTGTGTGTCTGTGTGTATCTCTGTGTATGTGTACGTGTGTGTGTGTGTGTGTATATATATATAGATTCTATTTCCTAAATTGTTTCTGCTTTTCTCTAATTATTGTTCTTTTTGTTTTTCTTTCATCCTTGTATTTTATGATAAAAGACTTTGCTCAACTTTCTGGTGAGTTTTTAAGTATAATTTGGAGATGTATGTATGTGGATGAGGATAGATGAAAAGAGGTTTCATTGTAGGAAATCTGGTGGGAACCAGATAATTTTTGGAGTAGATCATGAAATATCATTTTTCTAGATTGGGGAGTACTAGTTACCTGGATTTGGGGTGTTACAATAGGAATTCTGATATTTCTACTGTTCTGGTAGAAACTTTTAAATAACTGTCCTCCTTTTCAGCCTTACCATTTACCCACATGTCTTGAGATATTTGTTTACTCAATAAATAAAACTTTCTAGAGTATTACATCGCAGTCCAATATGATTTTTTGAGGTGCGGCTTTTCCTTTAACACTTAGGTTTTAATGTTCACTGCTTATCTAAATCAGTTAACACTCTAACCTGATTTACTCTTCTATAATTTCACTGACATCTCCCATCTGTTGTCATGCTCTCTACTATTCTCTTTGTCTTTGTTGGTTTATAAAATTATGTGCCTTTGCTGGTGCTAAGCTGGAATTTTGTAAAGCAGAAATGGTAAAGATATTTCTCGATATATTTATCTGAAGAATTAAAGTTGATTTCAAGGCCAGTGGTATTTTCTGGTATTGATATGAGAGGAGTAAATATTTTTTAAAATCAAAGGAGTAAAAATCTAGAAGAATGAATTTACCTTGCCTTCACACTCAGGATATTATATTACCAAACTGCTTGAATGATGTGCCGTAATAGAAGGAGACTGAGAAATAGAATATACACTTATTTCCATCTTGTTGCAATAACTTGTGTGTGTGTGTGTGTGTGTTTGTGTCTGATTCCTCTTTCTAACATCTTTAAAGCCTAAGGCACTTTTTTTTATACACTGAAAAATGACAAATATTGTTCTTTGAAGCACGGATCCTAGTTTATCATAAGAACTGCTTATCAGTTTTTTAGTATGTATTTTCAAAACTATGTTTAAAGAAGAGTATAAAAGTATGAGATTTTCTATTTTTAGGTAAATTTTGGAAAAACAACACATCTATTTTTCTTTTACTCTTCTTTCTCAATTTATTTTTTTATGTTTTATCTTCAAAATTCTGTATTTCTTTTTCCTTTTTTCCAAATACTTTTTAAATAGTCTCAGTCATTTCACAATTGGCTAATTAGTGATATGCACACAGTTTTCAAATTGACATTTCCAGCCCTGTTCCATTCTTCAGCAGCATAACTACATTTTCATTTCTTACTAGACACCTAGATACTAATATTTTTCATCACCTCAACTCATATTTACAAAGGCTGTTTTTGTCACAAGTTGATTATGATTATGAATACTGAAATACTAATTTTTCTTTGTCTCATAAGTTATTTTAATTCACTTTCCAAAAAAAGAAAATACAGTTACTTTGCTTCCAGAAAGACAGAGTAGATATCTATATATAACTAAAATTCCTGAACATTATATATAAAAGAAGCACTGGAAGACTGTAAGGTAGAGAGAAAACAGATGGCCTAGACAACAAAGATACAAGGAATGACATGGTGGAGAATTCCATAGGTTTTCTTTTTGCCTCATACATTGCCAGCTTAGAGCTAAAGAAGCCAGCAATTCTAAAACATGAATAGATACACACCACCAAAAATAGACTTCCACCATCGACAAGTTAATAACAGGTCACCTTGATGCTTTCTTCAGTGGTGTCAGAAAAGGTTGAGTCAGGAGGCAGAATTTTCATCTTCCATAAGCAATAATAGAGTCATACCTGTTGTGCCAATGAAGACCATGTGGAAGTCCTGGGTTTCCATCCTCAACTGGCCATGACAAATTATTCCTCCCTCTCACCACTGGGATGATGTCAGGGTGCTAGATGAGGCCTAGTGAACAGTCAAGACTTTCACCACAGAAAATGGTAGGGAGGCTGTCACCACTCTCCCTCATTATGTCAGTGGAAACCATGTGAGAAGCAGTCACTCTCCACATGGTTTCCATTCCCATCACTCTTATATCTCCCAGTCACAGAATTGTCAGTGGAGGCTTAGTGGGTAGCCACAATTCCCACCTCTACACAGCAGCAATGAAGAGTCCACTTCCTAAGCTGTCAAATGTGACAGACGGGAAAAGTTAACTTCTGTAGCACATGGCTGTGAAGAGGTTGTTCTACTCACAACACTGCTTGGACAAACATAATATCTTATGTAAGATATCTTAAGTAAGATATTATCTTACTTAAAGTAAGATAGAGTCTTATAATATGCAAAATATGCATATTTTAAAGAAAAAAAAATGTTATACCAAGAACCAGGGAAATCTCAAACCAAATACAAATAGATAATCAATAAATGTCAACACTAATATGTTAGACATAATAATTACCTGACAAAGCTTTCTAAACAGTCATCATAAAAGTATTTTAATGACCAATGATGAACACATTTGAAAGAAACACATCAAATTATAGTCTCAGCAAAGAAATAGAAAGTATTGGCGATGAAATAAAGATGTGAAGAGAAAACAAAGGGAAGTTTCGAACTAAAAAATACTATAACTGAAATAAGAAACTCAATGGGCCAGATCCACAGAAAAGAAAGAACAGAGAAAAAACTAATGTGTTAGAAAGTAGAATAGTAAAAATGAATATCAGAGACAAAGCAGACTAAAAAGAAAAAGGCTCAGAGGCTTCTCAGACTATAACAGAAGTTATAACATTAGTGTCACTGGAGTCACAGAGGGAGAGGAGAAAGATATCAGCATGAGAAATCCCCTGGCCATATCATTCAATATACACACACCAAAAACTACTTGATAACCATTTCATATATATTTATAATAAAAACTCCCAGAAAAATAGGAATAGGGATAACTAAATCATCTTGATAAAGAAAGTATACAAAAAAAAACCTCTAGGTAATATTATACTTAATGATGAAAGATTTGGTGTTTTTCTCTTACAATCCAGAACAAGACAAGAATGTCTATGGCAGTCAAGTTTATTTGATGTAAAACCAGAAGGTTTTGCCAGTGCAGTAATGCAAGAAAGAGATAATAAAGCCATACAGTCAGGAAAGGAAGAAACAAAACTGTCTTTATTATAGATTATATAATTGCCCCAAGAGGAAACATCAAGGAATCTACCAAAAAACATCTAGAACTTACAAGTATGTTTAGCAAGTTTGGAGGGTATTAAATACATATTCAAAAATCCATTGTATTTCTAAGTACTAGTAATAAATGTGAATACTGAAATTTAAAAATTCAAAAAGATTTTCAATTATTAGATATTAATATTTATTAACATTAAAGCTGAATTAATATTATGTAGAAATATATAAATATTTAGGTATAACTCTTAACAGAAATTTATAGAACTTACCTGCTTAAAAATGGAAACCACTGCTAATAGAAATGAAAAATTTAAATACATGCAAAGAAATACCATGCTCATGGACTGTAAGACTCAACATGACAAAATTGTTGACTCTCTTCCAATTGATATATAAGTTTAATGCTTTTCCTGTCAAAATTACAGTAATATAGATATAAACTATTTTAATATTTAGGTAGAATGGCACAAGATATAAAATTACTAAAACAATTTTGAAAAAGAATATAAAATCAGGAGAAGCACTCTATTCATTTCAAGACCATGACATAGTTAGAGTACTCAACCCTGTGCATTATTGATATCTGAATTAATATTGAAGGGATAAACATTTGGATCAATATCAGATCAATAAAAGAGTATAGTGTGTCCAGAAAAGGCCCAGATAAGTATGCTCACCTGATTTTTTTTTTTACAAAGGTACAAAAGCACTTCAATGAAGGAAAGATAGGCTTTTAACAAATGGTGCTAGAGCAATTTGGGTATCTATAGTTAAAAAATAGAACTCAATCTACGTCTCATACATGATATAAAATATTACCTCAAAATACATCACAGACTTACACATGAAATCCAGAACTATGACACTTTAAAACAACATACAAAAGTCTTCAGAACCTAGGCCTAGGCAGACTACTTAGTCTTGACACTGAAAGCATGTTCCATACAAAAATTTTGATAAATTAGACTTCATCAAAATTTAACATTTTTCTGCAAACATTCTTTTAAAAGATGAAAAGACAAGATACAAATTGAGAAAGAATTTTTATAAACAATGTTTATGACAAAGCTCTAGGATCTAGTGTATATAAATACCCTCAAAACCTAACATTTAAAAAAAATTATCAATTCAATTAGAAAATTGCCAAAAAAACACGGGGAATGTTTCAGTGAAGAGACACACAGATGGCATATGTATTTGTCTTCTAGACCTGACATAACAACATACCACAGAGTAGGTGGTTTAAACAATAGAAAAAAAAAAGTTTTTCATTGTTCTGGAGGCTAGAAGTCTAAAATTTAGGTGCCCCTAAGAGTTGTTTGCTAGAGAGGGCTTTCTTCCTGGTTTGTAGATGACCATCTTCTCATTGTGTCCTTACATGACCTTTCCTTTGTGCAGTTCAGGGAGAAAGAGAGGTCTCTCATATTTCCTCCTCTTCTTCTTCTTTTTTTTTTTTTTTTGGTGTGTGTGTATGTGTGTGTGTGTGTGTGTGTGTGTGTGTGTGTGTGATAAAGTCTTGCTCTTGTCCCCCAGGCTGGAGTGCAATGGCACGATCTTGGCTCACTGCCACCTCCACCCCCTGGGTTCAAGCAACTCTCCTGCCTCAGCCTCCTGAGTAGCTGGGATTACAGGCGCCTGTCACCATGCCCTGCTAATTTTTTGATATTTTTCGTAGAGACAGGGTTTCACCACGATGGCCAGGCTGGTCTCAAACTCCTGACCTCAGGTGATCTGCCTGCTTAGGCCTCCCAAAATGCTGGGATTATAGGCCTGAGGCACCATACCCAACCTTCTCTCTCTTCCCATGAGGAGACCAGTCCTGTTGTTTCCAGATTTTGGGGTGCAGGGGAGTGCTCAGATCTGCTGAGAGGATGTTTTTCCAGGCTTTTGGTCTCTCACTCACCCAAGAATGGGAGAAGGGACCATGGCACGGTGCGCTCGCAAGTAAATATCGGACCCCAAAGAGTTTTGCAGAAAGCGATTTATTTAGGAAGAAAAAGAGAAAAAGGAGAGAGAAAAAGATGAGAGAGAGAAAGCTTCCACGAGGATTGTGGAAGGGGACCCAAATATGGAATCCAAGGAGATGAGGAAGAAGGGGACTTTTAACCTGGGAGGAATTCCCAGTTTCTCCAAGCCCCCTGGCCAATGAAAAGAGTTCCATTAAGCTTCTGTTGCAGTGATTGACCTTTGGTCCTTTCCTAGGCATGTGACAATTAAAACAAAGACCTCTAATCCCTGGGTGGTGAGAGAGGGGAGGGGGCATGGTTATGGCACCGGGAAGTTCCTGCCCTAGAAACTACAGCCCCTTGTGAACCTGGGAAGAGAATACATTCCCTCACTATCAGAACAAGGCCTCACCCTTATGGCTTCACTTAAACTTTATTTCCACTATATAGGCCCTATCTCCAAATAAAGTCATATTGGGGGTTAGAATTTCAATATACGATTTTTGCAGGGAAGACAATTCAATCCATAACAGCATATATATAAAATAAATCCATAAAAGATGTCTCAAGTCATTAGTAGCCAGGAAAATGCCACAGTGAGATATCATTACTACACCAAACCCTAGCACGTATTCAGAAAAACTAGATTATTAGAACATCACTGCCGACAGTGTAAAATTGTCCAGCCACTATACAAGATCATCTGGTGGCTTTTAAAACATTAACAGTAAAACTATCATGCAATCCAGCAATTGAACTCTTGGGCATTTTTCCCAAAGAAATGAAATTGTATGTTCACACAAAAATCTGTACATGAATGTTTATCATGCCTTTCGTTGTACAGTCTAGATTTTCTATATGAGTGGAAAGGTTAAACAAAGTGTAATATATAGATACCAGGGAACATTACTGAACAATAAGAAGTAAATAAACTACCAGTGCATAAACAGATCAGATGGACACCAGAGGCATTATACTGAGTGAAAAAAATGCAATCTCAAGTGGTCACATACTTTATGTGACATGTTAGTTACAGTTATATAACATTCTTAAAGTTGACAAAATTTAGAGAAATGAGGAAGAGATTAGTGGTTGTCAGGAATTAAGGAGGTGACAGGGGCCAGAAGAAAAGTAGATGTGGCTATAAAACAGTAATATGAGGGATCCTTTCAGTGATGGAACTTTTCTGTCAATATCTTTGTTGTGATATTATACTATAGTTATTAAGATGTTACTATTGAGGGAAATTATGTAATGAATACAAGAGATCTCTCTTTATCATACTTCAAATTTTATCTGAATTTATGTTTAACATAAAATAAATATTTAGTTTAAAACTCCAGAATTGCAGTAAAAACTACTAGCATAACTATGTATAACAAACTAAAGTAATCTCTTATTTAAAACATCCAAAAAATATTAGAAACACAGGAAATATAGTTAAAAAAATAAGTTCATAGACTTCAAGATGACTGACTTAAATGTGTTAATTTATATGGAGCAACAGCTCTCTATTCTCATTAAAGATTATTATTTGTCTAGTATTAAGTCTCATTAGTTTCTACTCTTTGACACTGTAGAAATGTACTGCACATAACCAGAAAAACTTAGTGTACATTTTAATTTATACTCACTTCTTTATCACTATGGAAATGTACTGCAGATAGCCTGAAGAAATTCGTGTATTTTTTTTTCATAAAATTTCTGGTTTCATTTACAATTGGGATTTTGTGTTTAAGGTTCTTTATATGGATACCATCATCCCACTGAAAAGGTGTGAGGTAGGTGAGGTAGAGGCCTCACCTGTTATACAGATGCTTAGACTCAGAATTGCTTTTTATTATGGTTTTCATATTAATACACAACAAAACAAGAATAAGTACAATATCCTGAATTTTGATCCCTTTATTCCAGTGGTTAATACTGAATATTCTTTTTAAAAATATGTATTCTTTTTTACTTAAAGTATTTACCAATGTCCTCATAAAATCTAGGCTCTGATATATACACAAATTACAACTTGAAACAATACTCATATCCTTAGGAAAAGGATGGCAGAGTGTGGGATGCAATTTAAGAAGATTTGGGGACAAATGTTGGAAACTGGTTGGATTTATTGTTTTTTTGTGTGTTTTTAATCCAAGATTTTCCTAATATTTTAGGTGGTAGACTGAATTTTCTAGATAATTAAGTCTATTCTCTATAGGGTTGTTACTATGGGCTTGGTCCTGAATTTGTTGATTTTATCTGCCTTGCTTTGTATGCATGTAAAGAAATCATTGCATCCACTGAAGCATTTATGGCCACAGGTTATGTTGCTATTGAGGAGACACTGCTCTATACCAGTAAACAAGGGTGCCCATCCACATTCAGCAGCACTTAGCAACATCAGTAATCAAAGTAATAGCTTGTAGTTGTGCATATACAACCAATTTTAAAATATACCAAGTTCATTTCTGGAAACTGTTACAGATCAAGGCTTATTACATTGTATTTTCTTCCTAGTGTCTTTAGGAAGGAAATTTGTTGAAGTTGAACTAAGTGAGCAGCAGCATTGCTCTTATTTAGTGTGGTCAAGCTCTAATTTGCAACTAGGATTTCAAGGCAACAAAGTGCTAATTTGTGGGTCTAATAATACATGTTATTTAGCTATTTCAAAGCATGGTTATAGACAGTTCAAACAACAGAATTTTTTAAAGAGAAGAAAATTATCACAGCCATACTTCCAAAGAAATAATTTAAAAATCACCTAACTACTACGTATCTGTTTAGCTTTTATAGAACACCAAAAATAATCTGTGAGCAAAACTTACCAAAATTTAAAAGTAAAATTTAAACACACACACACACAATTTTATTGCTTCTTGTGAACACGACTCTTACTTCAAAATTATATAATGCAAATCTTATTAAATTTATTCTCATGATGACTGTATCCTTTCCCACTCAAGCATATTAAATATATGTGCTTCTTGTCATTTTTTTAAGTTGGAGATGACAATTATATGGACTTTCCTAATTATGAACAATTTCACATATGATTGGTAGTCACATTTTACTATATTTTGACAACAGATTACTCACCTAAGAACAGTTGACACACCTCATGGAACACACAGTGATCTCCTCTTTTTTATAATAGTTCCATATTTTTACAAATAAAATTCAAAAGTGAAAAATTAACTTATTAAAATAATTGATAATAACTTGAAGTACTTGATGAAACCAGATCAGCTGAGAGTATAACATTGCTTTCTAAATATGAGGAGGAAAATAAAAATAAAACTTCACTGTGTATACATTTAAACCTTGTACAAATTTAACTGGGCTAAAAAAAATTAAATGGTTTAATGGTAAATTAAACTTTAAATTTGGAATATTCAGAGGGTTGCCATGTTATTACAATTTGAACCTATTTTAATATAAATATCTGTGGCAACGTAAAACCTACTTTGAAATTAAACTAGGGAGGTGATGTATCCCATGGGCCTCAAAATCTCTGGATCCAATGTCTTTGGGGAATATTCCCAGACTGTTTTTGCAATCAGCTGGTATCCTGTCTCCAAACTGCCACAGCCAAGTAGCCTGTGTATAGTCTATCAAAGGATAATCATGATTATATTATTGTTTCTTCTTTTTCTAAAGGAAACTTTTTCTATTTTTGTCTACAATAATGTACATAAAATAAGAGGAAAAAAAAGCAAGTACCATTTAATTTATATCTATTCCTGTAACCCATTTTTATTGGCTCAGTTTATGAATATATATAATATCTGAAGACATATATAAACATTGAGCATTTTTCTAGGTTCATTAAAAGTCAGAAAAATAGTTTACATCAGCTAATAAAATTAAATTGTAACTTCACATTAAAAGGTGGTATTTCCTTTGTTTCAGAGAGGCTGTAAACTCTGTAGTGGCAATCAATCTAAACTTAAGTTTTGCTGCTTCAGTTCTTTTTGGGCTGTGGCATTAGTTGAAATAACTCCCCAAGGCTTATTTACTTTTTAAATATTTTTTTTCAGTGCCTAAAAAGAGCATTATCAAATGAAATTTCTTAACCTGAAAGCTAAAGTAATCAGTATATCTAAATTTGTTTTGACTACATTCATTCTGTAAAACACTATTACCCAGAATGTCCAATTGGCAGTGAGAGGTCTCCACGTTGCAAACTCTCTTGGTGTTAAAACCTATGGCATCTCTGACTTGGAGTTAAAACCTATGCGTTACTAACATTTTATTTCACCTGTCAGCTAAAAGATTTTGAAAACTTACCAGTATAATTTGCCAGAATCTTTCCCTATCTGTGATCAAAACAGTTATGGCCTAAGTTTAAATGGACAAAAGTAATTTCAATGGGCAAAAAACAATTAGGGCTTCAATTATTTTAGTTTCACTAACATTTTGAAGTCATTTTTGTCCTACTTTTCACCTTGTCACTGAGACTTATTTTCCATTCACACATGAAAGGCACTCTGTTATGAAAATTAAACAGAACATTTTCAAATTTGGGTTTGATAGCATGTTGTCATCAACTTTTCATTACATTTTTATTACATTTTATGACATCTGGTGGATAACCTTTAATAACTAGAGACTTAATTGTGTTACCTAGAAGAACAAAATGGGTTTAAATATGCAATAGAGCAATTTTTAAAGATATATCCTGAAACATAATGTATAACATTAGGTGAAGAGTGATGTTAACCTTCTTAAAAACTTTTCCAAATGTGGGTACATAGAGTATTAAAAAAAAAAAGTCATTATAGGTGTGCTGAAGGAATTGTCAGGCCATGTCTGTGCTTTTTCTACTCATAGCTTAACATTCTCTAAGACTCTCACATCTGAACCTTTTTTTATTATGTAGTTATGAAATTGTTTCACTTAACTATATCCTTACATACTGTCTTTCACTTCTTTTTAGTTTGTTAGTTTTTTGAGATGGAGTCTTGTTCTCCAGGCTGGAGTGCAATGGTGCCATCTTGGCTCATTTCAGCCTCTGCCTCCCAGATTCAAGTGATTCTCCTGCCTCAGACTCTTGAGTAGCTGGGATTACAGGCGCCCACTACCATGCCTGGCTAATTTTTGTATTTTTAGTACAGACGGAGTTTTGTCATGTCAGCCAGGCTGGTCTCAAACTCCTGATCTCAGGTGATCCACCAGTCTTGGCCTCCCAAAGCGCTGAGATTAAAGGAGTGAACCACTGCACTGGCCATCTTTCACTTCTTTTGTAGATTTTGCAGTTTCCTTTCATGATGTAAATATGGCAGCAATTACTTGATGTGTCATGATATTATCTCATTGCCATCCATAAGAAACAGTAAGGCGTAATTTCAGATAAGGCTTGTGGTATGTCAAGTTATTCAATATGTATATTAAAAGTATTTTAGGGCATTCATTAGATGTCTTAATTAAATGATCTTCCAATCTGTCCCTAGTTTTCCCTATTTAAAGAACAAATGCATAATGTTGAAAAAAAATTTTTAAAAACGTTATTTTATTTCTAACCTTTTTCTTAATCTTCTCTGCTTATTAAATAATTTCAGCAATATACTTCATCTAGTCTTAAGAGTGCACATCAGTTAATCACAACATATCGAACTGTTTAATTCAATTTATCTATAAGACACATGAGTCTGATCCCACCAGTGGATGGAGTTTAAAATACTGACATCTTATGACTACACCAATTTTCAGGATACTAGGGTTCCGTCTCTGCAGTTATACAAGATGGCACCCTAGTATTTTACAAATCTGTTAAACTCATAGGCGAGAAAACCTGAGTCTCATTTATCATTTTTAGTTCAGATAACTGAATATCAGTTAATCCTGATAACAGGATAACGTGGTTAAGTAATTTGCATATTCATTTAAACAACATCTTTTAAAAAAACAATTTCAAATATCCTAAACAGAATATGCAATCTTGATCTGGTCCTAGGAGGAAAAAGTAAGATGTTTCCATAACTGGTAACAAATAGCACTGCAGAGTAGTCAGCTACATTATAGCTATTTTCAACAGTTATATGCTGAATTGCCTGTTACTCTGGAGGCTGATGTTTCCATGTTAAAATTGACAAAGTTGTTCCTGTAATCTTCACTGTAATCCTTATTGAATTAGCAAGTTTTGTCACAACAGGGAGGTAATTTACATACATAATACAATAGGAGATACACAGTTATTATGTTGGCCTATTGCCAGACTTTTTCCTAAATTGTATGCTTTATAATAATAATAATAATACCTTTATTTTCTTGTTGACATTGTTATATCTATTTAATTGATCTAAATAAAAGAGGAAAGGCATTTTGGAATTGTTAATAATTTTGTTATTCACTAAGTTACAGCTACTGGTGTGAGTTTTTTGAAAACCTTATAATCTCTTTCAAATTCTTCAAAATAAGGGTTTTTGTACAGTATAAATTTGATGCCAAGTTAATTGTTTTTATTTGAAATCATTGGTATTCCACTCTTAAAGCATTAATAAGTATCTTGTAAAAATGGGTAATTGGAGAGTTTGGGATCAGATACTAGTGGCTACTTAATTATTATAATTTCTTCATGTAGACCTGGATTCTGACTTCAGTCTTTTCTATTTCAGTTGAAACATTTGATGATGGGACTATGACCCAGAAGACCCAAATTTTTGTATTTTATACTTGAATCTAGAATTTGTCCTTATTTTTATATAATTACTCACATACAAGGAAAATATAGAATTAGGACAAACTTTAAAATTTAGATATTTGAAAAATAGGAAGTGTATCTAATTCCTCAAAATAAAGTCTGTCTTGTCCTGTGCAATACTTATTATTCCTCTCTCAGTACTAATTAATTCAGCTGGAACATCACATAATTAAAGAGTTGATGATAACATTGATACATATAATTGGTTTTTGTTTAATCTTGAAAATTATTCAAGATCAAAAGGAAATAAAAACAGGAAAATGTGATTTGAATGGTCATTACTATTATATCTACAAGTAAGAGAGAGATAAAGTAGGAAATTAATAAAAAACACCAAATATAATAATTGTATTTTCAAAACTGTTGTATAATTGACGTACAACGCTATTAAGTAAATATGATATACTGTAGAGTTTCTTCTACCCTCAACTGTGAAGAATGACTGCAAAGGCATAAGCTCAGTAATTGCTTAAATTACCAGAGATTCTCCAGTATAGGTAGGAAAAATGAAATATGTAAGTTCATTCCTCTCAAAACCACATTTTGGTTAAATACCTCCAGTCTGGGTATATTACTGCATTGCATGGTGAAAGAAAACTTCAATTGATATGTATATTAAAAATAGTTACAGTTCTATTGAACCATAGAAATATTTGGGCTAGTCTTAAACTTTGATCTCAGATTTTTGTGGTTACAAATAAGTCTCTCAAGTATATTTATTAGTTTATATTTCATTAAAGACATAAATATTAAATTTACATTCTATATGTATATATGTGTATTCAAGTTTCTAAAATCTTACGAAATTACTATTTTTTTTTTTTTTTTTTTGAGACGGAGTTTCGCTCTTGATACCCAGGCTGGAGTGCAATGGCGCGATCTCGGCTCACCGCAACCTCCGCCTCCTGGGTTCAGGCAATTCTCCTGCCTCAGCCTCCTGAGTAGCTGGGATTACAGGCACGCGCCACCGTGCCCAGCTAATTTTTTGTATTAGTAGAGACGGGGTTTCACCATGTTGACCAGGATGGTCTCGATCTCTTGACCTCGTGATCCACCCGCCTCGGCCTCCCAAAGTGCTGGGATTACAGGCGTGAGCCACCGCGCCCGGCCGAAATTACTATTTTTAAAAAAGTGCCTTGAAAGGCAACCTTTGTTTTTCCTTTGTCATCAGGAAGACTTCTAAATAAAGTCATAATTCCTGATTTCTTCAGTAGAATAAAACTTTTTGGGAAAAAAGCATGTCTTACAATTATTTCTAAAAGATTATTATAGTGTTTTACCATCTTTGCTCTCAGAAAATTTCAAAATTAATGTCATAATTTTGCAGCATAGCAAAATTTACAAATCTACTCTCCTTCTCCAACTCCCTTTAAAATACAAAAGGAAATATTTTAAATGTTCTAACACATCATAAGCATGACCATATCAGAAAAAAAGAAAACCCTGGTTAAACTGTAGAGAAGAATATGCTAGTTTAGACTCACTGCAGCCTGCCTACCTCAGGAACCACGACTGGCTAAGCTTCCATCACAGCCCTTGGGAGGGCAGACTCCACTGTGGAGTCCTGTGTAGACCTTCCCTTCCTACCCAGGGCTGTGTTTGAGATCTTTTCAATTTCCTGAAGTAAAAGCAACATTTTTTCCCCCGCTTATCTGCAGAGCCCTGAGAGCATCAACTTCTTAATTTGATAAAGTAAACTGTGACAGTGCGTTAATGAGTGCTGAGCCATTTGTATATTTTAATAGTAATTTTCTAGAGATAATTATTTCACCTCGATTCAAAGACTTGCCTCTAGCTATGGGAATTTTATTTCAGATGTAAACAGAGCAGGACCCCATGGTATTCTGGAACACTCACGGTTTCTATCATCTCTTTTTGTATTATTTTCACTCTCTGTTTTTTGTTCAGGGCTGGAGATGAGTAGGCCTGGGGATTGGGAAGGGATCTGTTATATTTCAAAGTTCTTTCAACACTGTGGGGATGATGCTTACATTGAACCAGGAACTCTAGTAGTGACCAATTCTTTCTTTTCTGAACCACCACTGCAATATGAAAGAAACTCAAATTTAAAGCATAAGCTAACCTTTCAATCACTTACCAGTCCTTTCTGTCTCCCTCAAGAGGGTGCATGGCCATGCTTTCAGCTGGGTTTAATTCTAAACAGCAAGTCAAAGTGGCAGAAGGGAAAGCATGCTTGTAGACCTAGACTCTGCCTTTAATTCTGTTACAGACTGTCATGTAATTAGAAACCAGTCAATGTTTGTTTTTTATTTGTAAGAGCTGAAAGTAACAGAGATTTATGAAATTTGATGAAAATGGTAATGGAGTAACTTGGATACTATATTAATGTTTCTGATACACATTATTTTATCATGAACATATTAGAGAACATAGTAAGGAAATTATGTATCAGTGTGCTCTCTCGGCAAGGGTTAATAATAATCTACATGATAGTGCCAGACATTCAGCATGCTTGGATTAAAAGGTAAAATTATTGTGGAGGGGGTGGGGCTAAGTTCAAAAGGATGGAGGAGAATAGCAAGTAGGATGGCAGAGGCAAAACTGAAGGATCATGGGCTCTCACAAAAGGACATCGTTTCTGGAAACCTACCGTTTGTAACCCTTCTTCCAAGGAAAAAATATTCTGTTTCATACTGTGTCTACCCTGAAGCTCTATGCACTTCTCTTTATGATTTCAAATTTAATCATTATTTGTACACTTCTGATTTTCATACTTTTATGACACTAAATGAAAAAGTAAAGAGAGCATTGGTATTCTTATTTCCTCAGTAGAATATCTAAAAATGTTGGAGTTACCTCTCATGCACTTCCAAACCAATGTGCAGGAACAGGAGATATTGCTATCTGCACTTTGCAGAGGAGAATAATAAGAAAAAGGTAATGAATAATGTGTTCATGTTATGTAAACTAAGAAGGTTATTTTTTCATGGGTATAGTAAATCTTCATTAATATTTTAAAAATTTAACTTACAATGTTTAAATTACTTTTGTGCAACCTATCCTATCAATTTTAGAGCTGTATCTATTTTTGATTCCTGAATTACTTCACTTAAAACAAAAACCTCCAGTTTCATTCAAGTTCCTGCAAAAGGCATTATCTCATTCTTTTTTATGACTCAGTAGTATTTCATTATGTATATGTGTAGATTTATATATGCATGCCACATTCTCTTTATCCACTCATTGGTTGATGGGCAGTTAGGCTGATTCCATATCTTTGCAATCGTCAGCTGTGCTGCAATAAATATACACATGCAGATGTCTTTTGATTTCTTTTCCTTTGAGTAGATAATCATTAGTGGGATTGCTCGACCAAATGGTAGAACTACTTTTAGTTGTTTGGGAAATCCCCATACTGTTTTCCATAGAGATTGTATTAATTTACATTATCACCAGCAGTGTATAAGCATTCCCTTTTCACCACATCCACACCAATATCTATTGTTTTTTGACTTTTCAATAATGGCTATTCTGACTGGGTAAGGGGTATCTTGATGTGCTTTTAATTTGCATTTCCCTAATGATTAGTGATGCTGCACACTTTTTCATATGTTTATTAACCATTTGTATATCTTCTTTTGATAAATGCCTATTCTTTTGCTCACATTTCAATGGAATTATTTTCTTTTTTCTTGCTAATTTGTTTGAGTTCCTTGTAGATCAAGAGAGTATCTTCTATTTCAGAGATTTGGTTGAAATATTAACATGATAGTATAAAGTCCTTGGCACACCATCAAGCACATGTAAAAACTTCCAAAGAAAGTAATTACAAGAACTAAATCCCTTTAACAATAGCAATACAATATAAAATAAAATACATAGGAACATACTTACAGCAAAGACGTGAAAGATCTCTACAAGAAGAACTACAAAACACTGCTGAAAAGAATCTAGATGACCACAAACAAATGAATATACATCCCATGTTCATGGATTGAAAAGAGTCAATATCATGAAAATGATCATACTGACAAAGCAATCTATAGATTCAATGCAATTACTATCAGAACACCAATATTATTTTTTTACAGAATTAGAAAAGACAATCTTAAAATGTATGAAGCCAAAAAGGGACCCGAATAGCTCAAGCAATCCTATACAAAAATAATAAATCTGGAGGTATCATATTACCTAACTTTCTTTTTTTTTTGAGTAGGAATTATACTCTTGTACCCCAGGCTGGAGTGCAATGGCATGAGCTCAACTCACTACAACCTCCACATCCCAGATTCAAGGATTCTCCTGCCTCAGCCTCCCAAGTAGCTGGGATTATCGGCATGCACCACACTGGCTGGCTAATTTCTGTATTTTTAGTAGAGACAGGGTGTCAACATGTCGGCCAGGCTTGTCTCAAACTCCTGACATCAAGTGAACTTGATGTCACCTCGGCCTTTCAAAGTGCTAGGATTGCAGTTGTGAGCCACAGCATTTGGCCTATATTACACAACTTTAAATTATACTACAAGGCTATAGTAATCAAAACAATGTGTTACTGGTAGAAAATAAGATTCATAGAACAGTGTAACAGAATAGAGATCCCATAGAGAATGTTCAGGCAAAAAGTTTAAGAAATAAATTCTGGATCAGTAAGGTGGTTGGTAGTGAAATGGAGATTGAAACCGAGATATGTCTGATTCCAGTAGCTGAAATTAGACTTCTAAAATTACCATTAAGCTATACTATATAGAGAGAAGAAATTCTTTGAAATAAATTGTTTTCCACATAGTGGTCTACTATGATTTGTTGAAATTTCCTGCCTTGTACTGTACTTATGATTACTTTTAAAATCTAGTGCTATGAACATGTTTGAAGCTTATATACAGCAAGGTTGATCCTCATTCTATAGGAATTATTGACAGATCATGAATAAACTTTATGCTGTTAAAATAATTAAATGTATTTAAAAATAAGGCATAGTAAGTCAGAAAGGTAAAGGTGTATTCAGTACCAGATTCCTTAATAATGCAGTGATATAAAATTGTATGCTGTTTACTAAATTCTCATATTTACTGACTGTTGAAAGCATCTTGAGGAACTTTAATTTTCTACTTATAGCTTATTCATAGTATTCAAAGCAACTCACATAATGTTTACTGATATGGTTAGGTTTTGTTTCCCCACCCAAATCTCATTTTGAATGAAAATCCTTGTAATCCTTATGTGTCAAGGAAAGTACAGGTGAAGGTAACTGGATCATAGGGGCAGTTTCTCCCATGCTATTCTTATGCTAGTGATTGAATTTTCACGAGATCAGATGGTTATATAAGAGATTCTTCCCACTTCACTCCTTAGTCCTCTCTCTCCTGCCACTATGTGAAGGTCTTTGCCTCTCCTTCAACTTCCACCATGATTGTAAGTTTCCTGAGGGCTCCCCAGCCATGCAGAACTAGGAGTCAATTAAAGCTCTTTCATGTATAAATTACCCAATCTCAGGAAGTTCTTTATAACAGTGTGAAAATGGAGTAATATAGTAAATATGTACTGCAAAGAGTAGGGTGCTGCTATAAAGATACCTGAAAATGTGGAAGCAACTTTGGAACTGGGTAGCAGGCAGAGATTGGAACAATCTGAAGAGCTCAGAAGAAGACAGAAAGAAGTGGGAAAGTTTGGAATTTCCTAGAGACTTGTTGAATGGCTTTGACCAAATTCCTGATAGGGCTATGGACAATGAAGTACAGGCTAAGGTGGTCTCAGATGAAGATAAGAAACTTTTTAGGGACTGGAATAAAGGTGACTCTTGCTATCCTTTAGCAAAGAGACTGTGTCATTTTGCCCCAACCCTAGAGATCTGTGGAACTTTGAACTTGAGAGAGATGATTTATGGTATCTAGCAGAAGAAATTTCTAATCAGCAAAGCATTCAAGAGGTGATCTAGATGCTTTTAAACCATTCAGTTTTATGCATTCACAAAGAGATGGTTTGGAATTAGAAGTTATGTTTAAAAGAGAAGCAGAGCATAAAAGTTTAGATAATTTGCAGCCTGATGATGCAAGAAAAATCAATTTTCTGGGGAGAAATTCAAGGTATCTATAGAAATCTGCATAAGTAGTGAGCAGCTTAATGTTAATCACTAAGTCAATAGGGAAAATTTCTTCAGGGTACATCAGAGATCTTCAAAGCAGCCCATACCATCACAAGCTCAGAGGCCTAGGAGGAAAAAATAGTTTTGTGGGTTAGGCCCAGGGCCTTGCTGCTTTGTGGAGTCTTGAGACTTGGTGCCTTGCATCCCAGCAGCAGCTAAAAGCCAACGTACAGCTCAGGCTTCAGAGGGGGCAAGCCCCAAGCCTTAGTAGCTTGCATGTGGTGTTGGGCCTGCAGGTTTACAGAAGTAAAAACTTGAGGTTTGGGAATGTCTGCCTAGATTTCAGAGGATGTATGGAAATGCCCAGATATCCAGGCAGAAGTTGTTCATAGGGTGGAGCTCTCATAAAGAACCTCTCATAGGGCAAGGCAGAAGGAAAATATGCAGTCAGAACTTCCACACAGAGGGCTCACTGGTCACTGGTGGAAACCAGTTGGAGGTAATATGATCCTGGAGACAGTTTTCCTATGATGTTCTCGTTATAGTGAGTGAGTTCTCACAAGATTTGATGGTTTTATAAGGGACTCTTCCCTCTTTGCTTCTCACTCTTCTCTCTCCTACAACCATGAGAAGAAAATTCTTGTTCTCCTTCATCTTCTGCCATGATTTTAATTTTCTGAAGCCTCCCAGCCAAGTAAAACTGTGAGACATTTAAACTTCTTTTCTTATAAATTACTCAGTCTTGGGCAGTTCTTCATAGCAGTATAGAAAAATATACATACAGATGTATAAATTCAACAAGTATTCTTAAATGTTTAAAAAATAATATAGAGAATATCATTTCTCAACTTAAATTTAGCTTTAAGATATTAGCCTAGGCAAGTTTAGTTTAACTCTATGCTTATCAGTCTAAAGATTAAATGTGTAAAAAAAGAAAGAAAGAATGATGTAAGAAATATGCTACATGAACAAACTTTTTGTTTTGTAAATATGTATATATTTTTAAATCCTGGATAATGCTGAAGAAAGAATCGTGAAAAAGAAGTTAATGCATCTTGATCATTTGCTCATAACTGCAGTTGTAACTCAGCTATTAAATGGCTTTTTAGTGGCCTAACTTTATATATACAAGCAGCTTACCTGAGAGATTTAGTTAATAAGGATAATTATCATAGTTTGGTATTAAGAGAGCCATATAATTTAAAGAAGTACACTTAAAAATGAGGAAAGCAAACAAATGAAAAATAAAAGGAAGATATCAAATTAAGCAGATGAATGAAGATGCGTAAAAACATGACATCTATTATGCACAAGTTACTTATCATTTCAACCATCATATAGGAGTATAATAATGACCTTCACATTAATAACTGAGCCTTCTTCCTTAAAGAATTATATACAGAAAATGACTGAGGACTCATGACTATACATCAATATAGTTATACTTTTTTATGACTAATAGAGACACATTAGAATATTAGAAATCGTCTTTGTTTATTAACAGAAATGACTAAGCACAAATTCAATTAAAAATAAACATTATGCCTTTATTCTCCTCTCTGGTGTATCATATAACATAGATTATCATAGAACTTTAAACATGAAGCACACACATTTGTAATGGAAACTTAAATGGTAGATTTCATAATTTTTAGAATTTGATAAAGTAAAAAATAATTCTTTTAGCTTAACTAAAGCATCAGTATGAAATATATCTTCTAAATGTTGAAGATTACTACATGTCTATTTAAAATATAATACATAGGCATATCTCAGAGATATTGCAGGCTCCATACACTACAATAAATTTAATACAGCAATAAGGCAAGTCAAAGAATATTTTGGTTTTCCAGTGTGTATAAAAGTTGTATTTACACTATACTACAGTCTATTAAGTGATCAACAGCATTATACCTAGAAAAGATGTTACATACATTAAGTGAAAACACTGCTAAAAAATGGTAAATATCATCTGAGCCTTTAGAGAGTCATAATCTTTTTGTTGGAGGTGGACTTTTTTTCTCCACGTTGATGACTGCTGACTGATGAGAGTGGTGGTTGCAGAAGATTGGTTGACTGTGGCAATTTCTACAAATAAGACAACAATATAATTTTCCACTTCTATTGACTCTTCCTTTCATTAAATATTTCTCTGTGTCATGTGATGCTGTTTTATAGCATTTTACACACAGTAAAACTTATTACAAAATTGGAGTCAATTATCCCAAACCTTTCCACTGCTTTATTAACTAAGTTTATATAATATTTAAAACCTTTGTTGTTGTTTCAACAATATTCACATCATGTTTACCAGTAGAGCCCATCTCAAGAAACCACATTCTTTGCTCATTCATAAGAAGCTCCCCTCGCAAGTTTTACCTTGATATTGTAGGAATTCAGTGACATCTTCAGGCTCCACCTCTAAACCTAGTTCTCTTGCTATTTCTACCACATCTGCAGTTACTTCCTCCACTGAAGTCTTGAATTCCTCAAAATCATTTATGAAAGCTAGAATTAACTTCTTCCAAACTGCTGTGAATGTTGATAGTTTTACCTCCTCCTAAGAATCATTTATGTTCTCAAAGGCTTCTAGAATTATAAATCCTTTCCAGAAGCTTTTCAATTTACTTAGCTCCAAGCCATCAGAGGAATCACTCTCTACAGCAGCTGTAGGCTTACAAAATGTATTTCTTAAATAAGACTTGAAATTTCTCCTTGATTAATGGCTGTAGAATGGATGTTATGTTAACAAACATGAAAACAACATTTATTTCCTTGTACATCTCCGTCAGAGTTCATGGGTGACTACATTCATTTTCAATGATCAGTGATATTCAAAAGGATAATCTTTCTTCTGAGAAGAAGTTTCAAAAGTGGGCTTAAATTATTTATCAGGCCAGGCGCAGTGGCTCACGCCTGTAATCCCAGCAATTTGGGAGGCCAAGGCAGGCAGATCACGAGGTCAAGAGATCGAGAACATCCTGGCCAACATGGTGAAACCAAGTCTCTACTAAAAAATACAAAAATTAGTTGGGCGTGGTGGTGTGCGCCTGTAGTCCCAGCTACTTGGGAGGCTGAGGCAGGAGAATTGCTTGAACCTGGGAGGCGGAGGTTGCAGTAAGCCAGGATTGTGGCACTGCACTCCAGCCTGGCACCTGATGACAAAGCAAGACTGTCTCAAAAAGAAAAAAAAAAAAAAACCCAGTATCTATCAAACCCTGCTATAAACAGGTATGTGGCCATCCAGGCTTTGTTATTCCATTTGCAAAGCATAGGCAGAGTAGATTTTGCATAATTCTTAAGGATGTTAGGATTTTCGAATGGTAAATAAACATTGACTTCAACTTAAAAGTCACTAGATGCATTAGCTCTCCTAACAAGAGAGTTGGTCTGTCCCTTGAAATTTTGAAGCAAGTCATTGACTTCTCCTCTCTTGTTATGAATATTCTAGATGATATCTTCTTTCAATATAAGATTGTTGTATCTGTACTGAAAATCTGTTGTTTAATGTAGCCACCTTCATCAATTATCTTAGCTAGATCTTCTGGATAACTTGGTGCAACTTCTTCTGTTAGCACGTGGTGCTTCACCTTAAACGTTTATGTGATGGAGATGGTTTCATTCCTTAAATATTATGCACCAACCTCAGCTAGCTTAAAATGTTTCTTCTGAAGGTTCATCACCTCTTTCACCCTTTATAGAACTGAAGAGGGTTAAGGCCTTGCTCTACATTGCAATTTTGGCTTAAGTGAGTGTTGTGTATGGCTTGATTTTCTATTCAGACCATTTCTTCATATTAGAAATAAAACTGTTTCACTTTCTTGTGTGTTCACTATAGTGGCACTTTTAATTTCCTTCAAAACTTTTTCTTTGCATTTACAAATTACTAGTTGCTGCCTAGTTTTGGTCTGTTTAGGCTTTTTCTTGTCATTTGGATGTTAGATAGATCTTTATTCACTCTGTGATGCATGTTTATTAAGTAGAAGTCACTTCTTATTATAAAACATATATCAAGCATTCCAGGCTGTATCTTCTTTTTCTAAACTTTTTTTTTCTTTCTTCTTTTAATTTTGTTTTACTTTGTTATAGTGTGTGCGTATTTTCACATTACCATGTTTTAGAGCAAGGCACAAAACAAATTTCTGCAAACAAGTCTAACAGGCAGTGAATATATGATTGTAGAAAACAAGAAAATTAGTTGGTAGAATGTGTTTCTAAATCAAATTCTTCTTCCTGTGTTTTTTCACACCATCAGAATCTAAAGAAGTAAGGCTTGTTTCTCCCATCACAGTTCTATCCCTACTTCCCCTCACTGTGTTTTGTTAGTAGAATTTATAAACTTCAGTTGTCTTGATAAGTAGAGCAAAAGAAATGTATACTATGACTAAATTAAACCTATTTACATTTTTTAAAGTTTAAGAATAAAATGAACATTATATGATGAAAATTTTGCTCTCATGAAGTTTATATTCCCATGGAAGAAACAGATTTTAAAAGAGGTCAATATGTAAATAAATACTATTTTAGTAGACAATGATGCTACTAAAAAATCAGAAAAAAAATAGGAAAAAAATTGTAGAAAAATAAATTAGAGAATAGATCAAATTTTTGAAAGAAATTTATGGCAGACTCCTTCCTATTGGAGGTACTATAAACTATAACAGATATAACCAGAGATTTAAGGTATACGTACATGGATATCTAGGAGAACTTGGAAAAAAAAAATCCTGTTATGAAACTAGATATTTGGAATATCCAATTTTCAAAAAACATTGCACATGAATGTTCAGCAACCATTTTAGAGCTTTATTGCACTCTCTTAAGTAGTACATTTACATATGTTTACATGTACATTAAATATTAATAATTCTTTAATCTATCAGAGATATTTGAAGCTATTATAAATTAGTATAATGTTTAGGTCACTAAAAAGACTCTGTTGGCTGCTTCAAACAAAGAAAATTTGTGATGAATCTTTAGTTTTTACCAACATTTAAATTCATAACTATTCAGATTACAGAGATACTAGAGTGGTATATTTATATTATTAATCTCTTATATTTTAACTTGCTATATTTAACTTTTTTCTTAGGACATATGGCAAATATCATTTAACACACATTTATTTTTCTCCAATGAGAATATGCAAGAAGAAAGATGTTTCAATGTTCATTCATTATCGCAGATTTGTCCAGCAAAATGTCAAGAATTATTAGAAAACCATAGAATTAAATTAGTGGTGTATTGTTTAAAGAATAAATACACAGAGTAGAAAAAACAGGAGATACTGATCTTTGCATATGTAAAAAAACATAAATATTATACCTGGTTTTTATAGATCATTGCAGAAGAGGTGGATTAATATGTAATTTCTTCTGTAAGACAGTGTATCTGTGTAGAGAAAAATTAAAATGGATCACAAACTGACAAAATAAACCCAAATCAATTCAAGATGAATTAAGGCATTAAGTGTCAAAATTAAAACTTTGAAGCTTTTAGAAAAATATTAAAAATATCCTCATGACTTGTTTCTAGCATAGATATTAAGAGAAATTATAAACAATAAAGTTAAATAATAATAAACTCAAGTAAACAACATTTTAAAAAATATATAAAACACATTAAAGAGCAAAGAAAATATTCAACTAGAGAAAAGATATTAAAAACATATATATTGCTAACTATTTGTTTCCAATAGATAAAAAATAACTTCTATGAATTAATGAGAAAAAGATAGCTTGATGGAAAATAAAGTTTTAATTTAATCTATTAGTGAATATCCTATCTCCTAGCAGTGCCACTCCTGTTACATAGCCCAGAAGAATTTATATGCATCAGGGAATAAAGTCAAAAGTCTACATAATAGTAATATTTGCAATTGAACAAAATGGGAACTACAAAATTTTCTTCAATGGTAAAAGGAGTGAGTAAATTCTTCTGTATTCTTTCTATTGAATAATACACACTAATGCATAATAATGAGCTACAGTTCTGTACTTATAAATAGATCTCAAAACATAATATCAAACTAAAGAATGAAAGTCAGGAAATAAAATATGCAATAAAATTTCTTTCCTATAAAGTATCACAACAGACAAAATCTTGCATTCATACCCACATATATATAAATGAGATGAATCTGTGAAGAAAAATGTAAAATGAAATACTCACACAAAACTTATTTTAGACAGAAATGAGTAAAATGGGGATGGGTACACTATAGTCATTAAAGTTACTAGTACATTTTTATAGTTAAACTAGATCATATTTATACAAGGATCATTCTAATACCATTCTTACATTTAAACTTTTATACCTCCTGTATTTGTATCATACTGCTATAAGGACACACATGAGACTAGGTAATTTGTAAAGAAAGGAGGTTTAATTGCCTCACAGTTCTGCAGGGTAGGGGAGGCCTCAGGAAACTTAAATCATGGTGAAAGGGGAAGCAAACACATCCTTCTTTACATGGTGGCAGCAAGGAAAAGTGCCAAACACAAGAGGGAAAGCACCTTTAACACCATCATATCTCATGAGGACTCAATCTCTTATCATTAGAACAGCAGAACAATGACCTCCTATCAGGTCCCTATCATGACACAGGAGATTATGGGAACTACAATTTAAGATGAGATTTTGGTGGGGATACAGCCAAACCATACAATTTCATCCCTGGCATCTCCCAAATCTCATGTCCTCACATTTCAGAACACAATCATGTCTTCCCAACAGTCTCCCAAAGTCTTGACTCATTCCAGGATTAACTCAAAAGTCCAAATTGAAAGCCTCATCAGAGGCAAGGCAAGTCCTTTCTGCCCATGAGAATATAAAATCAAAAGCAAGTTAGTTACTTGCTAGGTACCATGGGGGCATAGGCATTGGGTAAATACACCTGTTCTTAATGGGAGAAATTGGCCAAAACAAAGGGGCTACAAGTCCCAACCAAGTCCCAATTCTAATAGGGCAGTCATTAAACCTTTAAGTTCCACAGCAATATTCTTTGACTCTATGACTTACATCTAGGCCATGTTGATGCAAGAGGTGGGTTCTTATGGTCTTGGGCAGCTATGCCTCTGTAGCTTTGTAGGGTACAGACCCCCTCCTGGCTGCCTTGATGGGTTGGAATTAAGTGTCTGCAGCTTTTCCAGGCACAGAGTGCAAGTGGTCAGTAAATCAACCATTCTCGGATCTGGAGGATGACGGCCCTCTTCTCACAGCTCCAATAGGCAGTGCCACAGTGGAGACTCTGTGTGGGGGCTCTCACCCCACATTTCTCTTCTGCACTGCTCTATCAGAGGTTCTTCTGCCTGTCTGTGGGCACTGCCCCTGAAGTAAACTTATGCCTGGACATCCAGGTGTTTCCATATATTCTCTGAAATCTAGGCAGAGGTTCCCAAATGTAAATCTTGATTTCTGTTCACCTACAGGCTCTATACTACATGGAAGCTGCCAAGGCTTGGGGCTTGCACCCTCGGAAGCCATGACCTGAGCTATACCTTGGCCCCTTTTAGCTATACTTGGAGCAGCTAAGATACAGGACACCAAGTCCCTAGGCTGCACACAACAGTGGCACCCTAGATCCAGCCCAGGAAATCATTTTTCCCTCTGAGGTCTCCAGGCCTGTGATGGGAAGGGCTGCCATAAAGCTCTCTGACATACCCTGAAGACATTTTCCCCATTGTCTTGGTGATTAGCATTTGGTTCCTCATTACTTATGTAAATTTATGATGCAGATTAAATTTCTCCTCAGAAAATGGGTTTTCTTTTCTACTGCATTGTCAGGCTGCAAATTTTAAAACTTCTGTGCTCTGCTTCCTCTTGAACACTGTTAGCTTAGATATGTCTTCTACCAGATACCCTAAATTATTTCTCTCAAGTTCAAAGTTCCACAGGTTTCTAGGGCAGAACAAAAAGCCACCAATCTCTTTGCTAAGGTATAGCAAGAGTCATCTTTGCTCTATTTCCCAAGAAGTTCCTTGTCTCCATCTGAGACCACCTCAACCTGAACTTTATTTTCCATATCGCTATCAGTATTTTGGTCAAAGCCATTCAAAAAGTCTCTGTGAAGTTCCAAACTTTCCCATATTTTTCTATCTTTTTCTGAGCCCTCCTAACTTTTCCAACCTCTGCTTGTTACCCAGTTCCAAAGTTGCTTCCACATTTACGGGTATCTTTATAGCAGAATCTCACCCCGTACCAATTTACTGTATTAATCCTTTCTCATGCTGCTATAAGGATATACCCAAGACTGAGTAATTTATAAGGAAAGGGAGTTTAATCAGCTCACAGTTTCACAGGGCTGGGGAGGCCTCAGAAAACCTACAATTATGGCAGAAGTGGAAACTAACACATCCTTCTTCATATGGTGTCAGCAAGGCGAACAGCCAAGCAAAAAAGGAAAAATCTTTTTATAAAACCATCAGATCTTGTCAGAATGAACTCACTATAATAAGAACAGCAGCATGGGGGTAACTGCCTTCATGATTCAATTACCTTTCACCAGGTCTCTCCATTAATATGTAGGAATTATTGAAACTACAATTCAAGATGAGATTTGGGTAGGGACAGCACCAAACCAAATCACTTCCTCTTTATTTGTATTTCAAAATTTAAAAAATACATTATATATATATGTGTGTGTGTGTGTGTGTGTGTGTGTGTGTGTGTCATAAAATGTCCAGAATTAAAACAATGTCCAGAATTAAAATTTGAATTATAAGTAACAATTAAAATTCTGAATTTAAGCTAAAGAAAATAATTGAATAATCAATCTAGTTTAAACTATAATAAAATAATTGAAAATAATAAATTTTATATTATTAAATATTTAAAAAATTGTTCCCATTCTGTATATCTAGCTAAGCAAATAGTAATGTTTACTAATCAAACCTATTATTACTTTTCACCTCTGTTAAAAGTTATTTTTGCCTGGTTGTATAATTTTCATATATTTGCTAGAATATAACTTTTTTTTATGATGGGAAATATGTCCTACTTATCTTAGCTCACCCTGAAGTTCACAGAACCAGGCTGAGGGGTTGCTAGTAGTTAGTGTGAACAGATAATGTAATGCCATTGTTTGAAGCTCATCCCTCCCAAGCACAAAGGTTACCTTGGCCCCTCCTCTGCATCTTCCCAGACCTTCTTGAAACCATAATATGGAAAGAAAGAATTCAGACCTACTACAGCGAAGGTTGTCCTCCTAGATCCTGCTGGAACATGGTAGCAGATGGCCATTTTGATTGCTCATTTTCTATAGCATGCTAGTTGTTAAATATGTTGAAAATGATCCCTTAAAAGAAATGTTGCTAATACATTTGCTATTGAATTATTATATCTGAATATACTTATAAAAGTATGTTATACAAAGAACATAAACCAACAAGGCTATTACTAAATAAAAAGCCTTCTCAAATGTTTCTAAATTATCTTCTTTTAAAAATACTGTTACTTGCTTATAGAAAAAATTTCAACTTTATGGTTCAAAATACACAACATGTTTCAACAGGCTTCACTGCTTTTGGAAAAAGTGTGATATGCATGATACAGTGACAAAAATAATTTTGTCTTTAAATTACAACTTGAGGATCTGACCTTATCACTGTAATTTACAAGCTGTTTTAAATGAGATAATTAGCCAAATGTACATGTTCTGCAAAGGCATGCTAACAAGAGTTTGCATAAATATCATTATTATTACTTCCTGAGTGAGAAATCAGTTTGCTGATTTTTATCTTGCTCTTTCTCATGCCAACGTTGTTCCTGCTCTGATGAGTTTACAGTCTATTGTGGGAGGAGGCACACTTCTAAATGATTGCACAAATGTATGCACATTCAACTGTGACAAGTGATCTGAAGAAAAGGTTCATAGTGCACTGAAGGCCCATTAACAGAAACGTTGACCTAGTCAAGAAGTCAGCTAGGATTCCCATGAGAAAGTGGAGTTTAGCAAGATATAAAGGTTACTGGGGAAACCTGTCAAAAATATTTTCTTTTTTAAAAAAGGAAAAGAAATTCAGGAAGAGGCAATGGCTTTCAGGAAGCCCATGCACTTCTGGAGAGAGCAGAGCACATAGAAAATGAAGGGCTGAGGAGGTTTACCATGAGGGGAGGCTGAAAGGCTGGCACTGCACAGATGTTACAGTACTTCTTATGCTGTGATAAGGTCAATCTTTTTCCTGTATTTGGTCTCCATCAACTGAAAGTATAAAGATTCCAGAAAGAATTTAAAGTTATTCTAAAACTAGAATGTGAGTCAGAATCACCTGGAGGGCTTGCTAAACCGCAGACAGTGGAGCCCTATTACTAGAGTTCCTGGGCTGGAGTCCAGGAATTTGTATTTCTAACAAGTTCCCAGTGATGCTGATGCTGCTGGTCTGGTGACAGCACTTTAAGAAATACCCATCTACTCCAACCTACCTCCAGCAATGTAGTGTGCCAGCTATCTACTTCTGCCTATCCTCTCAAAAACTTAGTAACTTAGAACAATGTATTATGAAATCACATGTCTCTGTGGGTTGACTTAGCTTTAGGTGTCTCTTCTCACTTTAGGTGTCTCAGAAAGTAGCCATCATTTGGCAAAAGGACCTGGAGTTACACAAAGATTCAACTGAAGAGGTCATTCAATGTGGCTTTTAAAAAATTACGAATTGACAATTTATTATTGTATAAATTTATGGAATACAATGTGATGTTGTAATTTATGATCCAATGTGAAATAAACTATTAACATATCCATCATCTCAAATATTTGAGTATAGTCACCATAGAAAACAATATGATGATTTCTTAAAAACTAAAAAAAATACAATTACCATGTGACCCAGCAATATTATTTCTGGGTATTTTCCCAAAAAGATTGGATATCAGTTTGTCAAAGAGATTTCTGCCCTCTCATATTCATTGGAGCACTATTAAAAACAGCCAAGATATGAAATTAGCCTAATGTCCAACAACAAATGAATGGATAAAGAAAATGTAGTACATATAGACAACAGAATACTCATCATCTTTAAAAACAACATGACTTCTTTACTTATATGTCTGACACCTGGTTTGGAATAGCTGGTTTGGCTGGAATTGCAAGACTCTCTTTCTGTCTCCTTTTGACCAGTCTGAGTGGTGACTAGTTTGGCCTATCATGCCATCCTGCCATCCATCACAGGATTGCAATCTCAGGTTAATTAGACTTTTTACATGTCAGCTGGCTTTTCCACACACAAAAAGAGAGCATTCCAAAGATTCAGGTAGAAGCTGCAAGAGAGCTTACAATCTACTCAGAGAAGTCATGCAGTATTGTTTCTGCAGCATTTTATTTGTCAAAGGCTAATCACCAAATTAATAAGTATATAAATAATTTAAAAGCAACAAACAAAAGGACAAGTAACTGGGTGTATTAGTTTTCTAGTGCTATTGTAACAAAGTACCACAAACTTACTGCCTTCGAAAACATAAACTGTTTTTTTTTCCCCTCTGGAGGCTGGGAATTTTAGATCAAGGTAAGAAGCTGGTTCCTAGATTGAGAGCTGCAAGGAAGAATCCATTCTGTGACTTTTCCCTAGCTTCTGAGGTTTGTCTGGCAATCTTTGGCATTCTTTGGCTTGTAGACCTCTCTTTCATCTTCACAAGAAAATTTCCCTGTATGTGTGTCTACGTCTAAATTTCCCTATTTATAGAACACCAATAAAATTGGACTGGAGCCCACTCTAATGAACTCTCCTTAATGAGATGCTTGGAGTTAGGACATCCACATATGAATTTTGGGGGGTGACATAATTCAACCCACTAACATAGGGCTACCCCTGATTCAAAGAGAGAAACTACACAAGGATATGGCAGCTTTAGTTCATTTGTTGTGTCAGCCTTGCATATTAACTACTACATTGTCATAGTTTCAAATAATAATAGGTGACAGGGATGTATAAGTAGAAATTTCAAAAATTATTTGAATATGTACATTAAATATTTCACCTATTCCTGTATTAACTTCACTCATTCACCCGTTTTTAAATAAGAGACTAATATTTACTGATCATTTACAAGTGCCAGTTATAGACTCAAACACCAGGGTGACAAAGATGATCAAAACAAAAGATCTGTTCTTTCTACATTAAAAGCGGAAAAATAAAAGCTTTAATCTTTTAAAAGATTGCCACTGGCATTATCAGCTATTAAAAATGGAAATAAAATGGTAAAAATAAGTAATACTTTTAATTGTATACAACTATGTTAGTTCTGAAATAAGATGCCCTACCTTAATTTTCCTTCTAATGCTGGTAAAAAATTATTCTCAGAATGAAAAATAAATTACTAAAAATATTTTCTCTTACCATTGACAAAACTTCAGTCTTATAGTTATCATAATATAGTAACATTTAGAAATATATTACTACATTAAATTTTTATTCCCAATCAGTTAAAATTATTTAAAAAGAGATTTTCCACTGAAAATTCAGAAAAATTTTTTATATATTAAATGTTTTAAAACATTTATTTAGTTGTGGGGTGCATGATAAAATAAGAATTGAATATATTCCTTAAGAAAATAAATATGTGAAATATAATTCTTGTATGCATATTACTGAAAATAATTTTGCTTTTTCTCTTATTTATAGTCACACAGTCAGTTCAAATTAACTTATTAGATAAACTATTCACTGGTCACTTACCATTCACAGGTCCTGTTTTAAGAGCTGGTGCTCCAGCAGTGAACAAAAATAGGCATATTCCACCCTTCTTGGAGTAAATTTTCCAGTAGAAAAATAAACATTAAAAAGCTAGTCTAGGCCTGTCATAGTGGCTCAAACCTGTAACCCTAGCACCCCTCCTTTGTTTTGTTTTTTTTTTTGAGATGAAGTCTCGCTCTAATGCCAGGCTAGAGTGCAGTGAGCAGAGTTGGTGCCACTGCACCTCCACCTACCGTGTTCCAGCAATTCTCCTGTCTCAGCCTCCCAAGTAGCTCGGATTACAGGCATGCACCACCATGCCCAGCTAATATTTATGTTTTTCAGTAGAGACAGGGTTTCACTATGTTGGCCAGGCTGGTTTTGTACTCCTAACCTCAAGTGATCTACTCACCTCGGCCTCCCAAAATGCTGGGTTTACAGGCATGAGTCACTGTGTGTGACACTGTAATCTCAGCACTTTGGCAGGCCAAGGTAGAAAGATCACTTGAGACCAGAAGTCTGGGACAAAACTGAGAAACATAATAAGACCCCTTTTCTTTTTATTTTTAAATATATATATTTTATTACATTTTAGGTTTTGGGGTACATGTGAAGAACATGTAAGATTGTTGCATAGGTACACACATGGCAGTGGTTTGCTGCCTTCCTCCCCATTACCTATATCTGCTATTTCTCCCCATGTTATCCCTGCCAACTCCCCATTCCCTGCTGTTCCTCCCCTAGTTTCCCCCCACAGACCCCAGTGTGTGATGCTCCCCTCCCTGTGTCCATGCGTTCTCATTGTTCAACACCCACCTATGAGTGAGAACACGCAGTATTTGATTTTCTCTTCTTGTGTCAGTTTGCTGAGAATGATGATTTCCAGGTTCATCCATGTCCCTACAAAGGACACAAATTCATCGTTTTTTTTATGGCTGCATAGTATTCCATGGTGTGTATGTGCCACATTTTCCCTGTCCAGTCTATCATCGATGGGCATTTGGGTTGGTTCCAAGTCTTTGCTATTGTAAACAGTGCTGCAATGAACATTCGTGTTCATGTGTCTTATAGTAGAAGGATGTATAATCCTTTGGATATATACCCAACAATGGGATTGCTGGGTCAAATGGAATTTCTATTTCTAGGTCCTTGAGGAATTGCCACACTGTCTTCCACAATGGTTGAACTAATTTACACTCCCACCAACAGTGTAAAAGTGTTCCTATTTCTCTACATCCTCTCCGGCATCTGTTGTCTCCAGATTTTTTGATGATTGCCATTCTAACTGACGTGAGATGGTATCTCAATGTAGTTTTGATTTGCATTTCTCTAATGACCAGTGATGATGAACATTTTTTCATATGTTTATTGGCCTCATATATGTCTTCTTTTGTAAAGTGTCTGTTCATATCCTTCACCCACTTTTGAATGGGCTTGTTTGTTGTTTTTTTTTTCTTGTAAATCTGTTTTAGTTCGTTGTAGATTCTGGATATTAGCCCTTTGTCAGATGGGTAGATTGCAAAAATTTTTCCCATTCTGTTGGTTGCCAGTTCACTCTAATGACTGTTTCCTTTGCTGTGTAGAAGCTGTGGAGTTTGATTAGGTCCCATTTGTCTATTTTGGCTTTTGATGCCAATACTTTGGGTGTTTTAGTCATGAAGTCCTTGCCTATGCCTATGTCCTGAATGGTTTTGCCTAGGTTTTCTTGTAGGGTTTTTATGGTGTTAGGTTTTATGTTTAAGTCTTTAATCCATCTGGAGTTAATTTTAGTGGTGTGAGGTGTCAGGAAGGGGTCCAGTTACTGCTTTCTGCACATGGCTAGCCAGTTTTCCCAATGCCATTTATTAAACAGGGAATCCTTTCCCCATTGCTTGTTTTTGTTAGGTTTGTCAAATATCAGATGGTTTTAGATGTGTGGCGTTGCCTCCGAGGCCTCCGTTCTGTTCCATTGGTCTATATCTCTGTTTTGTTACCAGTGCCATGCTGTAGCCTTGTAGTATAGTTTGAAGTCAGGTAGTGTGATGCCTCTAGTTTTGTTATTTTTGCTTAGAATTGACTTGGCTAAGACCCCTTTTCTAAAAAAAAAAAGTTAAATAATTAGCCTGGCATGGGCCTGTAGTTCTAGCTACACAGCAGGTTAATGTGACAGAATCACTTCAGCCCAGGAGTTCAAGTCTGCAGTAACAAGATTCTGTCTCTGAAAAAAAAAAAAATCTAGTTTATTACAAAGTCAATACATGTTTAAAAAGTTCAAGTTCAATAAGAACTTGTTAAAAATAATCTAAGTCTTAAAAATTATATTTAATCTGAGAACTAAAGGGTGTAAGTGGTGCTATGGAGTGAATTGTTTCCCTCAAAATTCATTTATTTGAAGCCCATATCCCCCAATATCACTAGAGAGTTGGAGAAAGGGCTGTAAAAAGGATATTAAACTTAGATTAGGTTTGATGGGGTTTAATCCAATAGGACTGTTGTTCTTGAATAGGAGTGTTGTCCTTGTAAGAAAAGAAACACATACTAGACAGCTCTCTCTCTCTCCAGACATGAGCATGCACAGAAGAGAGGCCATGTGAGAACAAAGTAAGAAGGTTGCCATCTGCAGGTTAGGAAGAGTGACCACACCAGAAATCAATCCTAATGGGAGCTTGATTCTGATCTTTTAGCTCTGAATCTGTGAGAAATTAAATATCTGTTGTTTAAGCCACTGAGTTTGTTATATTTTTGTAATGCAGCCCAAGTAGACCAAAACAAGTGGGGAAAATGAGGTTTTATATGCAGTGTAGTTTTGGAGAGGGCTTTCCAGAGAGCTGATGAACTATGTAAACATTCAGTGCTGACAGAATCCTTAACTCAGTAGAACTGAAAGAATTCAAAGCTAAGAGAGACTTTGAGAAATGCACCTGCAGAAACAGGGACCAGATCAAGAAATGATATTCAGATTATTCACTATTGGTTAGTAAACTTATTTTATCATGCTGGTACATAATATGTATTAACCTGATTTTATATGAAACAGATTCCTTTTCATTACACAATTTAATGTATTTTTATTATTGATCATAACTAATAGTGTTGAAATCAATTTATTTTTAAAGTATATGTGATTTTTGATTTATAAGTTCTTTTTTTTCCTCCAGAATCTGCAGCAAAAGTTTCTTCCGTTACTTAATCCAAATAAAATATAAATTTGGAAAAATCATATTCATGTATCCATCTAGTTACAAACCTTATAGAAAGATCTGTGACTTCTTACTCTTTTTCCTAAGAATAATAATGTTCTTTATTCAGTGTAAAGGTGTTAAAAAAATCAGTACATTACTCAGTATTTTTAAAACCAAAACACCCTCTTTTGTTTCTTAATTTACATGTTTTTTAAAAAATATAATTCATAATACTGGCTTTTTAAAAAGCTGAAACATATGAGGAGACATGCAATTGAAATAAGGAATGCATTTAAAAAGTGAAAAATAATTTTAATTTTAAAAGATATGTAGAACAGGGCAAATACATTTTCATAACCACTTAATCTAGAGAAGAATCAAAGAAGACCACTTTTACAATAGTTTTCCAGATCACGAACTACTGTAAAAGTTAGCTATTCTGAGTGGACTCTGAGAAGACGATGGAGTAGAAATCACCAGGAAACTGTCTACCCACATACACAACAATTGCACTGAAAGTTTGTCTGATGTAATGATTCTGGAATTTTGAATTCTATTAAAGGCTTGTAACTTCCAACAAAAAGTTTAGACTTAGTAAATTACATTTAATTTCAGTACATTTTGGATCTTAGCATAGAGCAGCCATTCCCCATGCATCAGCCCTGGGTCAGATGACTGTGCACATGTTCCTAGAGCAGCTTGCCTGAATCTTGCAGAATCAGAGTGAAAAACATGGGTTCTGTCTTCCAAATACCTAGGTCGGTGTTCCACTTGCTTATTGCTGCTTCTGATTACAGGTGTGGACATAGAAGTTAGTAGTCATTGTTGCAAGTCTCTTCCTTTTTGCCTAAATCAACTTCCAGGAGATCTAAGGAGATGAAATTATTTTCTCCCCTTCATTTTTCTTTCTCCTCCCCTTTTGGAATCCTGATATTAAAGACTAGAATACTAAAAAATAAATAACAAAATAACAAAACATTCCCCCAAAACTCCTACATATGTGGAGAAAATTAGAAAGTCACTGTGCATGCCCAGGGAAAAGCATAGAAGACATGAGAATATCTTAAGTTTACACCTCAAGCTGATGTGGAGCTTAAAGACAGTCGATAATCATCAAAAACAAGACAAAAACAAATCACAAAAGTAAAAAATCCTAGGGAGAAGGTGATAGTTGAGTTACTATACTATTATATTCAAAAATCCAGTTTGCAATAAAGAAATCACAAATAATATAAGAAAATAAGGAAGTATGGTCCACTCAAAGTAAAAAATAAATCAACAGGAACTGTCTCTGACAAAGGTAAGATGACAGATGACAGACCTACTAGATAAAGACTTTGAAACAACTGCCTTAATGAAATTTGAATAAATAAAATAAGATATGAAGTAGGGTAGGAAAATAATGTATGAGTAAAATAGAAATATCAAAAAGGTGATAAAAAACTTAAAGCAAAAATAAATCCCAGAACTGGAAAGTATAACAATTGAAAATAAAAATTTACTAGATGATGTCAAAGGAAGATTTGATCAGTCAGAAAAAAAGAATCAGCAAATTAGAAGTTGGGCAATTGAAAGTCTAATAAACAGAAAAAAGGTAATTGAAGATAAGTGAACAGAGCCTAAGGGAACTGTGGATACCATCAAGTGGACCAACATACATATTGTGGGAATCCCATAAAAACAGAGAAAGAGAAAGGGAGAGAGAGATTATTTGAAAAAATAATAGCCCAAAACATCCCAAATATGACAAAAACTGTGAATACAAACAGCCAGAAAATTTACTAAACTTTATTCAGAATAAACTCAGAGACCACCACCAAGATACATTAAATAAAATCTTGAAAGACAAAGATAAAATCTTTAAAGTAGCAATAATGAAGTGACTCATTGCATGCAAAGGATGTCTAATAATGTTATCAGCAGATTTCTCATCAGAAACTGGAAATCAGTAGGCAGGAAGTTCATATATTCAAAATGATAAAAGCAAACAATAGCTGTCAACAAAATATGTTTAGCAAAATTTTCCTTCAAAATTTTCTTCAAAGTGAGAAATTAAGACATTGCCAGGTAAACAAAAGCTGAGGGAATTCACTATCACCGGATATAACCTACAATAAATTCTAAATGGAGTCTTTCAGATTTACATGAAAGGGTACTAGATAGTAACCTGATGCCATATCAAGAAACAGAGACCTCAGGAAACGTAAGTACGTGAACAATTAGAAAACCTAGTATTATTGTAACAATAATTTGTAACTTCCCTTCTTGTTTTCAATGTGATTTAAGAAACTAATAGATTTTTTAAAGTATTAGTCTAAAATCTAGTATTACTGGAACTTTACTTGGTAACTTAGTATTTTATTTTCTATATAATGAAATAGAGCAATACATTAAAGAACAACTAGTAGTTCATATTTTGGACACATAATGTACAAATCAAGTTTTGTGACATCAATAACAACGAGTTTGTGTTGCAGTTGTAAATAAGCACATTTTTGTTTCCTCTTTAAGTTTAGCTTGTATAAATTCAAATTAGAGTGCTATATGATGTTAAATGTAATGCCTATGGTAATCACAAAGAAAATAGTTTTAGAATATACAGAAAAGAAGATAAGAAGAAAAGTACCATGTGTCACTGTGTCACTACCAAAAATTAACTAAATATAAAAGAATCAGTGATGCAGAAAATGAGGATTAACAAAAGCTATAAAGTATATAGAAAACAAATAGCAAAATGACAAATCTACCCTTATCAGTAATTACTTTAAATGTAAGTAAACTGTTTAATAATTAAAAGACAGAGATTGACAAAATAAATGTATAAAATCACAATCCAACTATATACTGTTTTCAGAGACTTGCTTTAAGTCCAAGACTATGAATATGTTGGAAATAAAAAAAAAATAGAAAAGATATTTCATGGAAATAGTAACCAAAAGAGAGAATAAGTAGCTGTAATATTGTCAGACAAAAAAAAATAGGCAGGGGCACTGGAGACACACTGCTGCAACATGCATTCTAGCTTGACAGTTTCAATGGAGTAAATTACTTAGCTGAATTCTGTTACTTAGTCAAATCACTTATCTGAACTGTGTCATAAGTTTTATTATTTTTAAACTGAACAAACTGGTATTTTTTTCCTCTAAAAGTTATGAGGATGAAAAGAAGTAACATAAATAATAGAATCATAAGAATTTCTTTCATGTAGTGGTTACTCAATGCATATTAGATAGCATTGTTAACTGAGCTACTGCTTACTTTCTAGATGAATTTGGAACTTATCAAATTCATTAAGATAGTAAGCAGTAGCTCCGTTTTGTTCTGCTTCTCTAGTTCAACTTTATCATCTTATTCTGCTGTTTCATCATCTCTTTTTTGAGGTTATGTATAATGGAATTATTGTTAGTAGCAAATTCTTCAAAACAATCATAGGAAATGAATTTCAGTCCATTGGAAAATGTTCTCTTCCAATCTGAGCTTTTCTATAGACTTTCATATGTTAGTTGTTCTCTTCTTTTATTTTTCCTACTAAGTTTAATGTTTTCTAGGCCAGCTTTGTCTAGATATTATAGATAATATATGTGTAGAATGTGTAGAAACATTCATTCTGATATTTCTCCTACCTGCCTGGGATCAGTTTATATTAGCTCGGGCAGCTTGATTGGGACTGGATAAATGAAGATGGCTTCATTTGCATACATGGTGACTAAGCTGGGGTGGGAAGAATGGCTTGGAATACTTGGAATTATTGCTCCTTCTAGTCTCTTATTTTCCTCTTATTACAGGGCCTCTCTGTATCTACCTGGTTTCTCTCTCTAGCATGGTGGCAAGCCTTTTAAATAACAGCTGGTTTCCAAAGGTGTAAAGTAATAAACCACCTCAACCTGAAAACGGATAGTGTCACTTTGACTTTATTCTATTGTCACAGCAAGTCACAAGGCCAGCCCAGTCATTGTAAGTATAGACACAAGCCACCTTGTAATGGGAGAAAATCATATTTATACAGAGACGAAAATAATTATTTTTCAGTGATATATATTCTCCAGGGTGTAGAAGTGCTAACACATTGTACCTGGTATATATTTGTTGAATGCATGAAAGAATATCACTTTCATCATTGCATATAATTTCTAAATATATTTTAGAAGAGAAATGGTCACTTATTAGAATATATTACAATGATTATTATTTTACTACAGATCATTTATTATTATGATAAAGAATCTTAAAATTTCTTGTATTCAGTGTAGGAAAAAATTACCTTCCATTATTATTTGAAAATAATTGGATTTTAAACAATGATATGTTACATAGCATGAAAACTGAGGTTAGTATAATAGTAGAAACTAAGCAAATGTTCTGTTTTGTGTGTTCTTAAGTGTTTAAAAATTGATAAATATTTTATAGTTATGAGGCTAGTGGATTCAGAAGATGGTTAATTGGGAAAATCGAAGAGATCGATTTTCTTTTTCTGCGGACACCTCTTAAAGCTAGAGGGCTTTTTCCTAATTTTTTTTTTTAATAGATTCCTTATTGTATACTGACCATACCTCTTGCAATGATATTTGCTTTTCCCTTTGAGATGTGTTTTTGGGATTTGTTCTTTTCTTTAAATGAGACTGGAGGCTTAAAGGGAGCCTATAGTGACGTATTTGACTTATTTCAAGGAGATATTGGCCCACTCACTTTTTCTTTCATTCTTACCCTTTCATTTCCCATCTTTGGACTGACTGTCTTTACACCATGACATGGAGAAATAAGAAACAGAGCTTGGATGCTGTCTCTCTCTTCCTTTTAGTATTTCTCACATTTTTTCTTTTATATTTTTGTTATTGACCAGTGAAACGGGCCTGTGAAGCTGCCATTAGGTGATCACTGAGAGAGTGGTGGCATCTTATCTCATCTAATTTCATCCTTGTGTTCTCTATTCGGACTGCCTTCTATCTCACAGTTGTTAATTCTACCTCATAGTTGTTAAAGCTACATACAGGTAGGCTTGGTGCTGCTCCCTTCAGGTAATAGCCCCCTCCCTTTGAGAAATCTGTACTTGAAAGATCTTACCTTGGCATAATTTAAATATTGCAGAAAATATTTTCTTTTCTTTGCACAATTTATTCTTGCTTATTACCAACTGTGGGACCTGACAAGTTCAAAATTTGTAAGACAAACTGGCAGGCTAAGGATTCAGGAAAGAATTGCAGTTTTGAGGCTGAAACCACTAATTCAGCTTTTTTTCAGTTCAATTTTGAGACTGAAACTATTAATTCAGGCAGAATTTCTATGTTGCAGTGTAGAAGCTGAATTTCTTTTCTTTAGAAAATTTCATTCTTCGTTCTTATTGTCTTCAATTGATTGGATAAGGCCTGTCTACTTTATGGAGGATAATTGGTTTTATTTAAAGTAAACTCACTATAAATGTTAATCATAAATAACTGCCTTTACAGAAACATCAAGACTAGTATTTGACTAAACAACTGATTGCTATAGTCTAGACAACTTGACACATAAAATTAACCATCACATCTCCCTTTCATTCAACTTTATGACATGCATTCTCACTTCACCAATAATAGTCATATTCTCTGATTTTCAGCTTTCTGACAAAGAAAGTTACCAAAATAAAAGTAATATTTTGTAGAAAACTAATTTCATGTTAAAATAAGCTACTTATTAAATAAAGGAAATTAATCCAGTAGAAAAATATTAGTCATACTAAATGAGATTTTATAAAAACAAAAATAATTATTAAAAAATAAAAATAATTATCTATCATTTGAAAGCCCATTGGTTTGGAAGTATATTATTTTTTAATGTACATCCTACATTTTCCAAAAATACTGGTAGAATAAGACTTAAAATTGAAATATTTGCATTAGTTATTAACATTATTTAGTTCATTTAAAAAAGTGCCATGTATAAGTACAGAACAGTATGTTGAAGATGGTGTCTAAGTTCTTCATCTAACTCGTTAAATATTTTGTTTTTTACATATTATTGTGTAACTTTAGCTATTATATTAAAATCATCTAAAGGATTTTTTTTTTTTTGAAATATGTAAAAGGGATTAGGACTTTTGAAATTGTAAAGTAACATTCTCAATAAGTCCTCTTCCCTTAAAAAATCAATGATGATATTGAACAACATTGAATTCTGGAAATCATCCAGGGCATGCAACAAATTGAGAAGCCACGGTTCAAGCAAAACTGCTAAATCTCTGTTAAGAATAGTAACATCTGTGGTGTTTTGCTCCTGGCAAGCTCTCATTCCTCCCAGCTCTATCAGTATGGTGGTTTCACCAGGGTAGGAAAAGCCATAAAAAACCAGAAGTTTAGCTTCTGGAGCTGACTTAATCTGGAGCAGTATACATAAAATTTCCATCTTAAAGTGATGTTGAAAAAACTGTCAATTTAGTGGTAAATAATTGCCAAATACCAATTCACAGATAATCTGTGGTTGCCATATGTGTTGGAATAAGTAACAAACCAGCAAACTAGTCAGATATTTAACAGAGAGAGCTGGAGGATGAGATCACTAAAGTGACTCCTTTACCTGGAGGTCTGGAAAGCTGCATATATGCTCAAGGCTGTGATCAATCACAACAGCAGAGGCTGAACCTAAAGCCTTTCTCGTGTACAGAGGTCTTAGTCTGTTTGGACTGACATAACAAAATACCATAAACTGGGCTACTTAAAACAATAGAAATTTATTTCTTACAGTTATGGAGGCTGGGAAATGAAAGACTAAGGCACCAGTGGATTTGATAGCTGGTGAGGGCCCACATACTGGTCCATAAAGGTGTCTCACATGGCAGAGGAGTCAAGGTAGCTCTTTGGAGCTTCCTTTATATGGAGACTGATCCCATTCATGAGGTCTGCACCCTCATGATCTAATCACCTTCTAAAGTCCCTACCTCTTAATACCATCACATTTGTGATTAGGTTTTCAGCATATGAATTTTTTGGGGACACAAATATTCAGACCACAGCAACAGAGGAGAAGTGAAGAAGGCCTAGTAGAAAGAAATACCTGGGACAGATTTCTATTAAAAAAATAAAATGCCTAAGAACTGAAAGTATTACCTAATCTTTAATAGATCCATTAGTAATAGGTAGAAAGAAGCCTTTTTAAAGAACAATCTCATATCAATCATTGACTGACACCTGTGCTCTGCTGACACAGAGGTGACATCTAGAAAGCCAGGATTAAAATTAAAAACAAGCATTCATGTGGAAAGGCAATATTACAGAGGCAGAAAGCAAATTAGTATCCTGAGGGTGGTGATGGAAATAGGGATTGACTGTAAAGTCTAAAACTGGATTTGGTCATGATTGCACAGTTCTGTATATTTACTTATAAGCATTGAATTTTACACTTAAAATTGGTGAATTTTGTGATATGTATTGTTTAAAGAAACTCAATATAGTTTCTTTAAAATGGTTATAAATGAGCTGCATCTTTAGTAATTATTTGAACTACATTGCATCTCTTATTCATACATACACACACGCACACACGCACACACACGATTGTCATATGAGTGTTGACTAAGAGTAACTACTTTTCTGGAATTAAAATAATAAAATTACTGATTTTAATACTTTGAGATAATAAAGGTCAATAATAATAGTGACTCATATTAGGCCACTTTAAAAGTCACGGAAAGAAATCATTTCACGTTAGCAAACGATGTTCTCAATTGTATAAATTCTAATGTCTAGTATTGACCGTATGACTTCACACAGACTTTAACCAAGTAAGTGATGCTGATCATCCAGACGTACAAGGAAAAGTAAACATTTCAGAGTCAGTTGTTGTGAGAAATAGAAATGAGAAATACAGGAAATAACAGCAAAGACATCAACGATGGCAATTTTATACAAGTTTTGAGAATCACAAATTGCATGGTTTTTTTACTCTCATCCAAGGGTGTATATCCATAGAAAAGAATGACCTTTTTAATTTGGCAACACTAACATTAAGTATGTTATATGCTAGACAGTGAAAAATAATAGATATGCTAAAATAATTTAGAAAATAAAAGGACACTTAGAAATTATGCAGTTAAAATCCTGTACCCTGTATTTATTGCAAGAGAAGTCTTATAAGGTTCCTAGGCCAGGGAATTTTTTCTACAAAGGGAAAGGACAATCTTAAAAATTTCACAATTTAAGAAGAATCAGAAGATGTCACAAACCAGGTTCTTCAAGAGACCTTCCTTGATCACTGATATGAATTAAAAATTTAATGTCACTGGAATAAAAGATACAGTACAAAACACTTATTATTTAGCTTGTTATGAGAGAAAGATTTGGTCAGTGATTTATGTAAAATCCTGTTCTACCAAATTCTAATTTCTAAAATGTACTCTGTTTAAAATTATTATGTGTCCAAATTCATCTCACATAAATATAGTAATATTTTAATTAAATAGAATTTATATTTGAATACTAAAATTCCATAACTATTTTAATATGAAATACCAATATTTATGGTAACAACAGTGTTTATTATTTAATAATATTTATGCAATCTCTCATCTCTAATCTTGGACAAGGAAGAAGAAGGAGATAACCTCTGAGCTAATGGAACTTACAGTGTAGGAGCAGGAAACAATATGGAAGTTTAGCCATTTAATAATAATAAAAACAGCACATTCAATAATAGTAAGTAATGAAGTATATTAGATATTAGATAATAATATTAGATACTTATAAGTGATGAAGAAAATAAGACAGTAATCATATTGGAGAAAGAGAGTTAATAGTTATGTTTCTTGTTTGTTTGTTGTTTGCTTTTTTGTCTAGGGAAGCCTTCTTATTAAACAGGAAGCCTAATGCTTCTCTTATGAAACATCAGTCATGCAATAACTGGTGCAAAAACTTTGCAGGTTGTAAGGGAAGTCCTTTCAAACACCCAGATGTGATCCAAGTCAGAGTTTAAGACTCACAAAAAGGTCATTAGACTGGGAGATTGCTGAGTTAGGGCAGCCTGGTACAAGGTGATGTTGGGAATGTGAACGTGAGGCACAAGCATTTTGGCACACAAAATGGAGTTTGTATGCATTCTAGATACAATAATATATAGAACAATTATTAAAATATTCAGAAAATATGATGTAACTAGAAAAATTATTTACCCTCATAAACAGATCAGGATAAGAATCCTCAGCAAAGAATTTGTTGAAATGCTTCCAGGAAGTAATATTTAGTCTTTGGCCAGATCTTTGTGTAGCTGAATGGAGGTTATTTTTTTTACCTACAATAATAGGTCTTTTTATCATTTGGAACCAACCAACAGGAACATAATTGGAAAACAGGAAATAAAGGGAATTAAAAAAAAAAGCTAAAGTAATAATTAAGGACAGGACTATTGATAAAAGAGGGGCCTTGTAAACTATAAGACAGTTAAGAAAATATTTATCTTCTGTGAATTTACATCACTCAGTCCTGGGCAGCAGTCCAGTGCCTCTGTGTGTGTGTGTGTGTGTGTGTGTGTGTGTGTGTGTGTGTGTGTGTTCGAAGGATGTTTGCCTCCTAAATATATTTGGGGTATCAGATTCCACCACTGAAGATTTTGGGGATGTTATCAAAACTGAATGCAGCTAATTTAGGGAAATACGCTAATTAAGTGCATTTTAGTATTGAGTATGTGAAGATTTTATTTATTATGAACTTGGATACTGGGACAATCAGAATCAAAACTGGTATGAAAAATTAAAGTGAATGAACAGAATAAATAGAATTTGGGAAAAGGTAGAAATTCAGGATAAGGAAGCCTGGTTAGCACCATTCATATCTGGCAATTGTAACCTATCAAATGTAACTGATGGGTTTTTTCTAGACTTGGAAAACATTGTATTTAGCATACAGCTATAAAATTTCTGCTCCTATGTTGTGTTAAAAATTACCTCCAATACCTCAGTTAAGTTTGATATAGCTGTCTGTTAGTATTGTGGAGAATAAAGACAGAGAAGGCAAGGAAAGTCTAGCTTTTTTTTACAAGAAGCTCATTAACTTGCAGTAAAGGAACAGTAACTAATGAGGAAATGGTGTCTAGAAGTTTCAAGAAGAGCACTAATGAAGGCAAAGGCAGAAAAAAATGTATAGAAAAGGGAAATATAAAATTGAGAAGCAACATCTAAATGGATCATTCAAAATTAATGTGATATGGTGGCTCATTCTAAAATATGTACTGGAAGAAACTCACATTTGGAAATTTAAAGTAGGCGTGAAGGAGCTGACTATCTGGCTTAGAATAGCTGATACTATAATAACTATGACTTTAACTAGACACCTCTGTGTCCTGCCTCAGATCACTGAGAAAACCTTTAACATCAATCAGTTTTTTTAGGATAGCAGCTTGGAGGATATGTAAACTGACTGGAGCTCCTCTCAATACTACTATGTTTTCTTTCTGTCCCAGGACCTTTCTATCGGAGACATTATGGGAACTCACACAGGAACCATGCATGATCAAACCTGAAAGCACAAGCTATTAATACATCACAGGGCAACTTCTGACCTAGAAAGGCAGGAATTTTGTAGATTTCCTTCCAAACATCCCTCAGGAGATAATCTGTGCCATCTTCTACACAGGTCGTTGTGGGTTCTAATGGAATTGACCCCCTAGTTGATCTTTTGGTGGTCAGCTTAATAATTGTTTATTTCATTTACCCAGTTTCCTATTCTTCTTTCTTAAGATTACTTCCTTAAACAAACTACCTGTATATGCGATTGTGATGCTTGATGTTGATCATGTGTCAAACTGTGTTATTTTGCTTTTCTTTCGGAAAGAATATTGAGATTTAAACAAGAGGTACAATTTATGAAGCAATTACTATATGCTGGGACATACAAGCTTTGCGTGACCATAATTGCTATATTGCTAGTTCAACTCAGAAGAACAAGCTTTTCACTTTATTTTGTAAATTATTATATGCCCAAATGAACTAGTTAAGACTTGTGAGGAAATATGAAATTATAACAGTACCATATATCGAACACTCAGATAGGAAAAGCAATAGAACAGCAATATCCTAAGTAGTTGTCAATTATATACAACTATATTATGAGATTATATACCTATACCTATATTTACAATCTCTTTTTATGTCTATCTTTAAATTCCACAAGGAGGTTTTCACCAGTATCTCTCTGGGATGATTCATTTGGCCTAATGTATAGTTCCAGATTTTCATATCCACCAACTTGTGTGAATCAACATTGTAACACAGGAGCAGATTGGTGTTGTAAGCTAGTACTTATTCAAGGAGTAATAATGTCAGAGACATTCAAACCAAAGCTACTCCATTTTGAGTGAAGGCCAGGAAAATGAGGCTGGGACTTGCTGGGCTGCATTCCCTGAAAGTTAGGCATTCCTAGCTTCTAGATGTTTATGGTTAAGGGAACAAATTAATAATGTTTACTAAACAGATCCAGACTTGGGAGTGTCCAAATATCCCAATATCTGGAGAACAAAGGCATTCCTGATTTTGCTTTAAATATAATAATATTGATTCTTGCAAAATATGGTGATTAAGAAAATTGATCCTTTTTCACAAACCCTTGTAGCAGAGCACATCTTCCCATGATCTTTTTATCCTGTATAAATGAGCATTGTACCTAGGGTGGATGCATTCCTCCTCATGCTTTCGGGGACGTCCCGCTGTATATATCTACAAAGTAGCTGTATTTTCACTACTTTACTTTCTTAATAAACTTGCTTTTGTTGTGCACTGTGAACTCACCCTTAATTCTTTCTTGCATGAGATCCAAGAACCCTCTCTTGGGATCTGGGTAGGGACCCCTTCCCTGTAACGGCAGTTGTTGTAATAGCTAGTTGTGATAGTAGCTAGTATTATTCAAGGAATATTTCAGCTCTTAACTTCAGAAATATTACATAGTAGATTTATACATTCTGGCCACTTGATAGGTGAGTGGGTGTGGGAAACACATGATGTTCTGGTTGTCTGTCATCTCTAAGTCAAATACTTATTTTCTAGAATGACATCTTTTTGTTCTCTATTTTACCCTAGTACATAACTGCCAACCTCAGTGTCTCCTTCATCAGTCTTGGGTTGTAAATGACTATGATAAGCAAGAACCCCCTAAAGATCTGAAAATCTGTGGCTGATATGTAGATTCAATATGTATTGTTTAAAACTGTGGAGGTTCTAGGGTTATCTAATAGCATAACACAAACCAGACTGATACACCTATGAAGTTGTTCCTTAGTGATAAACTATTTGCATTTTTTGTGTTGTTTTATTAATATGTTTTATAATGAAAACTGTGAGAATAATCAGATATTTATTTTCTGTTATATCTTACAGCTACCAATTGTCATTTAAGGTGTTTTTCTTCTCTGGTAGTGCTCTACTATGTTGTTGATAATTCAGTTCTCCAAATTAAGTATTTCATTTCAACCAACTAATTTAATGGAAATCAGTTCCCTGCTTTATTCAAATAAACAAACAGAAAGTTATAGAGCACTTTTATATTTTTAAATAGATGAACCCCAAAGGAAGCATCAAAATATTTTCTGGAATTCAGCAATTCCAGTTATTCTTATGTTTATTAATGTTGTCAATTAATTGATACTATTTACTAAAATGTAAATGCTTTCAATTCATCCCTTGTCAGTTAGTAACACAAATCTAATGAATGTTAATGCCCAGTATTGAAATTATGAGTCAGGCTGACAGATTCCTTCTCTCATTCTTTATTCAACTTCATTCATATGGCAATAATTATCCCCCAAGCCATATTTCTCTAATTTTATTTAAATGTTGTTTCAATGGAAGGATACTTTTATTTGAATCATTTATGCATATTATTCAAATTAAGTCCCATTCAACCCAAGTGATTACATTCCTTTATAGCACCAGTGACAAATCACACTTGGAAGGGAAACAACACACAACACAAAAATGTCCGGAGAGAGTAAAGCATTTTATAAAATATTGGAAGGAGAATACCACGAATCTATTCACTTGGAATTCAATAAATAAATCAAATTTGTGTTACTATGAGAAATAAATTTGAAGCCATTAGTAGTGTCATTAATAGTTTCCTACTTTTTACTCACAATAATCAATTAAGTAAATTTATTTTAATTTATACAGAGAAAATTTTTCCTTAAAATTGAAAATTGTTATCACCAATAAAAAATCATTTAAAATGAAATTTCAATGAACATAAACTGTGCTTTGAATAAATCAATAGAATAACCTGGCAAAATAGAAAGAAAATCATTATGTCCATAGATAGCCAAATATATACAAATACTCAAAAGAAGGGTGAAAGTACGTACATATGAAAACAAATAAGGAAATGAGACACAGGAGACTCCTTGAAGGTGAATAAAGGTAAGACAGTGAGGATCAAAAAACTACCTGCTGGGTATTATGCTTATTACCTGGGTGGCAAAATAATCTGGACACTAAACCACTGTGATATGTAATTTACCTGTATAACAAACTGCACATATACCACTGAATACAAAATAAAAGTTTTAAAAATCCTATCGCTAGGTACCATTATTATACCAATTTTACAGGTGAAGAGATTAAACTTGTCTGGGGCAACAGAGCTAGGTTTGGGACCAGCATTTTCAACCTAGACAGACAGACTCTAAAGCCCGAAAGAGAAAGAAAAGCTTCAAGAATGAATATGTCCATAGATATTTCAATACAAAACATACAAATACTAAAAAGAAGAGTGAAAGTAACTATGAGCATAAATAAGGCTAAAACAGACAGGAGCCTACTTAAAGGTGGAGAGAGACTGCTCCCAATATTTTATTATTACAATCAATGCTGTAATGAACATCTAAGCACAAATAGCTTTCCATCCTGCTGAAGTATTTGCTTAAACCACTCCTAAATACAGAATGATTGAGTTCAAAAGTATGCAAGATTTTATGGCATTTTTCTGCATGTTGTTAAATTACTTTTCCAGGTTATTGCACCAGAAGGCCATCAGCAAAGAATGAAAGTGTATCTGTTTTATCTTGTCTTCAAAAAGTTTGGCATTATTTAAATAAAAATGTGTTTAGTTTGGAGGGTAGAAAAAGAGAGTATAAGATAATTGTATTAATCATGATAGAAAATATATCAAAGAATACACATATTAAGAAACTACCTGCTATACATTCTAATAAAGTTCTTTGAATAGTAAATAAATATGGAGCTTAGAAAAAGAAAATGTTAAGATTATTTTTCTCTTAATATAATTTGCTACCTTTTCTGCATTTAATTTCAAAGCAATTGATATTTACAAAATGTTCCAAGGATATATTCTTGGAATTATTTTAGCATTAGTTAACACCAGCATGATGATAATATGACACCAGCATGCTCCTTCTTTTACTTTCTATGATTTTCAAAATGAAACTTATAATGTATTGTTAGCTAATTTTTTGATGGTAGCCATCAGTAAAAATCAGCATTAGGTCTCTGGGAATCTGATGCTACTTATTTCAGAAATCAGTGTAAAGAGATTTGGGGAATTTCTAATATGAATTGAAGGTGTCTTTTCTATACATCTCATTTGAGCCATATAATGAGTCAAAATTTAAATCAAGGATAAATAACACAAAACAAAACATACAACACTCATTAAAATTTAAAGTTTAAAAATTTTTCAGAGGAATACATTACTTGGTATCTGAAAGAATAGCTTTGTTTTTACAATTTTATGCACCAAAAAGTAAAAAAATAGAAGTCTACATTTTATTTTATTATATTGTAAATTAATATTCTGTTCTTCAAACTTGTTATCCATGTTTTGTAATTTCCTTATGTCTACTATTAAAGGGTTGTCCAAACAGATAATATATGTGACAGATATTGGGTGATTTCTCACAAACCCCATTTTTTCATCATCGGTATCTGGAAACAGTACTTCAAAAAATTGCAGTCCTCTTGTGGTTTGTTACTTACTATGTAATTTGGCCAAAGAACTGTGGGTAGAAAAGATTTACATACATCACTTTGGCTGTAATATATTCTTTATTCTCTGTCAGAGGCTATCATTGACAGTGTATTCAGGGGATCCAATGAAGAATTCTGCATCAGCCCTGGGGATGATGCAGCTACAAGATGCGGGTAGCTTGGATCCCTGGATCCTTCTTGTAGAAAAGTATTATTTTAAACATACTTTATCCCTACTATGATGTAAGTGAGAAATAAGCTTTTATTGTATTAATCGACTAAAATATTTTGGCTGTTCTTCACAGCAGCTAGAAATGAATTATTTTGACTAATATAATATAAAGCCATATTAGAAAACTTTTATGTTTAAGTCAGAATGTTCAAAATAAAAATACCAGATATTTAATAATGTTATTGGCCTTAATCTATTCTATTTTGATTGATCACTGATAAAAATAATCTGTATTATTTTACATGAGTTTTGTCTCTTAGATTTCACATGCTTAATGCAGTACCTAAAAGCATTAAAATATACATTTTAGACCATTGTAAAGCTGGTGGCTAATTATACATAATATAAATAGAAGTAGAAAATATAATTCTTATACACTTAATATTTTGACTTAAGTATACTACATTCTTGGCATGCACTTGCCTGTATAAAATGAAGCTTAATAACACAATAATGTAACCATCATTAATACAATTCAGAAACCCATACAGAATGATTAAAGCAACTCAAATTGCCCTTGATCATATTTCTGACCACTTAACAGAACTGTCTTTATACTGTCATTAGCTGAACTTCCCTTTTATAGTTTTCTATGTCCTTGTCAAGTAATTGCTTCAGAACCAGATCAATGAGAATCTATTAAAAAGAATTAAAATCAAACTCAGCCCAAATACCCTTTTCAATGTAGAACTGTCCTCTTTGACATTAGTATAGAATAATTAATATACATTTATGTTCACTACTGTCCCCAAATTCCCTCTACTGGGCAAAAGAATTGCAAAGATTCAAGATTTTGTGCACAATTCAACATAGCCTTCAGAGGAAGATATATGCTATTATGACATCTGAAACTCTACCAGTTCAATGACTCTCTCAGAAAGATGGTAATATTTTTATGGTTGATATGCCTGAAGAAAATATTCTCTACAATGGGAAAGAAATAATTAAACCTGGCAGTGTTCCCTTTTGCAAGTTATCAAAGTGAAAGGCTAGAAATTGCAGAACAGTGAACGTGTGCTGCTCAAACATCTATTGAAATGTATTCAGAATTAGGACTGTAGCCAATATATTTAACTCTAAATTTCAATATAACAATTATTGGCTGAGAACATAATGAGAGCAGATAGCTCATGGAGGTTGTTGTCACTGTGCTAAGCATGTTTATAGTGTATTAAGTATAGTTAATTATAGTCCAGAAATAAGGGAAATACAAGAAAAATATATAAATATTATGAAAAATATGCAAATCTGTATTATGCCAATCAAAGAATGTCAATAACTTACAGAAAATATTATTTTGGGTGTTTTAAAATTTAGTTGTCCCTGACTTTCTCTAGTTAAAAATAATTGTGTGTATGTGTGTGTATTTTTTTCTTTTATTATGATATAAAAGTGACTTGTTCTTACTTTGAAAAGGTTTGAAGACACAGAAAATGTAAGGATAAATTAAAAGTACATACAGTCTCATTACCCAGAAGCAATTACTACTAATATTTTAGTATTTTTATAGCCAACATTTTCTGATAACTTTTTTTTCTTTTGAGAGAGTCTCATCCTGTCACTCAGGCTGGAGTGGAGTGGCGTGATCTTAGCTCACTGCAGCCTCTGCCTCCTGGGTTCAAGCAATTCTCCTGCCTCAGCCTCTTGAGTAGCTGAAATTACAAGCACACACCACTATGCCCAGTTAATTTTTGTATTTTTAGTAGAGACAGGGTTTCACCATGTTGGCCAGGATGGTCTTGATCTCCTGGCCTTGTGATACACTCGCCTCAGCCTCCCAAATTGTTGGGAATACAGGTGTGAGCCACCTCGCCCGGCCCTGGTAACTTTTTAAAAAGTAGGTGCATATAAAATTTTGTATCTCTATATTTACCATTTCACATTATAGCAGCACCACTTCTAAGTATTTACAAGTGTTACTCAAACTCTTACCTTTATCTTATGTTATCTTCTATTATTGAACCTCAATAGGTTATTTACAATATTTCACTTTATATGTAAGATTGGTAAGACCACCTTTGTCAAGATATTGAGATATTTTCTTAACCATCCTACAAATTATGTCTTCAAGAATTGAAATTACTGGTTCAAAAACAAAAAACTCACATTTTAGAAATTGTTGCTACACACTTCCAAGTAATTTTCCTAAGTACCAATTCCCACTGCCAAAATATATTCATCTCACTCTGTCTCTGCCAACACTGAGCATGATTAGTATTTATGTATGCTAAATGTGATCTATTTCTACTTTATTGTTATTTTGCACTGTATTCCTCTGCTCAGTGTTTGGATAAATATTTTCACTCCTTTTTATAATTTTATTTTTATGAGTTGATTAAAACAAGCTGTTATTTTCATGTTTTCCATCAGCTATTTATTTTTGCTTTACACTTTCTTATAGGCTCACTTTGGACACATTGTGTGCATTAGGTAAGTCTACTAGTTAAGTCACAATCTTATTTTCCACATTGGAGGACAAAGTTTTGGCAAGACATCTATAATCCATCCACATTGACTAAGTCAAAGTATGGACTGATTCAGGAAGCTACAAAATATATTGTGCTTTGAAAAATTCCAATAATTGACCAACAAATCTTCAAATTGTTCCTCAAAAACATGGTTTATATCACTGTTATGCAATTTAAAAAATGTTAAAAGTTGTTCTACAGTGCCGAGATTTAATTTGAAACAAAATAACCCATTAATACTTCTTCATCAAGTTTATGAAACCTGTTTTTGATTGAAGAGTGTAGAGTAACATAGCAAACTAGATGATCTCCTAGAAATTCTATAACTTTCCGCTATCACTTGAGGATGTTTATCAGGATTATAATTGAATAACAGATTTCATTATACTTCACACATCTTAGATTATGATGATTGCTGTCAAAGTTTCTGAGATTCAACATTTCTCTTTTAAAATATGACATAGTAAAGTTTCAGTAAAACTGTTTATCTCCTTTTTCTAATAATTGTAGAATGTAAAACTAGTTTTGACAATAAAATGTTTGTAGTATTCTACTTTTAGGAGTATTTTAGCCAGTTTATTAACTTGGAAACTCAAAACATTATTTACATCTTTTTTGATCACACAGATATTATAAAGAAAATGCTATAAAGTTGATATTAGTATTATTTATACAAAAAGATCTATAGTTTTGGGTATAGTAGATAGGATGATAATTAGGCTCACAGACTTTGATTATTTTACTTATATTGAAATTGAAGCATAATCTCATATGGAATCTATGATGTTGAGAAGGCTATTTAACCTTATTACATATAAGCTTTCTCATTCATATAATGAAGACTAAAAGAATAACTTGATTTATGTGGGATAGATGAGATGACATATGTAAAGCATTTAGCCCAATACCTGGCAACGAGGTGATTGGCAATTATTAATCATTACTAAATGAATAGTTCTAGGAATAATATGGTTGATAGTTTATGGAAGATAATTTATTTTAAGGTACATAAGTATCATATTATTTTTAGAAAAAGTAATAATTTGTGACAAACCTAAATGCCATTTAACTTTAATCCACATATTAAAAGAATTAGATAAAAACTTTCAATTAACATCATTACAAGAATGAATGTCTAAGTATAGTAAATAAATATAAAACCCTATTATATAAAATTAGGAATAGATGACTCATATCCGATGCTTAGTCTTTCCTTGATTCCATATAATGTTCTCAAAAGAGCTTCATTTTCTGTCATAATTTCGTTTTGTTTTCATATTTGGTGGTAGTCTTTGGCCTAAAAAAACTTACCTATTCCAAAACATTATCGTTTATGCTGCTTGTATATTTTGGAGCATTTAGTAAATCCAAACACAAGTTTATCCATTTATAGCTGACTTAGTAATGTTTACCGTTAATTACATGCCATAACCTTGACGGTATTCACAACTTGCATTATCAACACAATTTTTGTGTATGTGTGTATCATTCATATGTTGGCAGAAGATCACACTTTGGGATTGGGAAGCATAAGTAAAACTACATAAAATTTCTCTACACCAGTTTTGAAACAAATAAGAGATTTAGATGATGAGTAAAATATCAGCATTATTACTAAGAAAGAATTTTAGAGAATGTGATGTAGAAGCAGCAAAATAGACCCGTAAATATAAGTAACCTCCCAAAGACCTTGAACACACTTTTTCCAAAGAAGCCTGCCTACCATTTAGAAGTTAAATGCTACCCCACAAAGTCTACCCATAGTGAGAAGCATGTTCTTGGATACATCCTCTAGGTGACCAGAGCAAGAAACTCCTGTAGGCAGAAAGAGACAAAAGTAGCTGTGCCACCCACTCACTTTCTGGAAACTGAGAAAGGCTGAAAAAGCCCAGGTAGCATATTCTTGGGACATGCTTCTAAGGAAAGAGGAGGAGAAGGACTTGGTATTTTCCCTACTTTTTTATAGCTATCATATGAAGTCATTAACCCTGTTACCAAGATTATAGTACCAGAAGTATTATTTTTTCCCCTTTTTGGTGGGTTTGTACAAGACGTGATCTAAATACATGCATACATACAATATTAGCTTAGAAACAGGAAAAACAGCAATCACGAAATGTTATAAATTGAACTAGATAGAAATTAATAAATTCTAACAATTAGCCCACTCTATTAGCAGCATGGAATGAAACAAGACAAAACTGTCCCCACTTTTTCTCAACTGTAGAACATTTTCATGTGAGTAATCCCTATGACCTAAAAATAAATAGGATTATTTTAGTTATATTTGTATATATTTCACTTCTATGTTAAGTATATATTTCACTTATACAACTTAAATTATGAATGGCTTCTAATCCTGTCTGCATTGAAATTTATACTTCTTAACCTGACATTGGAGCTGTAAAATTGGACTTTTTCAACTCACTATGTCCTTAACCAAAGATTTTCTCTGCCCATTTTCACTTTACCTGGTAATCTCTGTTCCCTGTTGTTTGCTTGAATTGACTCATGTTGATTTTCAGATAGCGAGTAAAATGTCACTTTCTCAGAGAAGCCAACTTTCACAGCCTAATCTAAAGCAGATCCCTATTGCTATAATCTCTTAATTAACCAATGTTTTAAAATATTTTTTATTTTCCTTGTAAACTTAAGCCCCATGAAGGTTTTGTTTAGCTCTGATTGCCCAGTGTCTACAGTACATGGAAATCAGTAGCCTCTCCAAAACCCAACTTTCGAATAAATGAATGAGTGAATGAATAAATTAATCTCCTCAGTCTTCTTCCAGCTGCTAGAAACATAGCTACACCATTATTATTTATTTTCTTGGATTACTAAAATAACCTTATAAAATATCTCTGAATCTAATTTTGTCTTATACTAATCCATTATTTATATCCTCTTCACTATGAAAGAATGATCTTGTAAAGTATAAATCTGATCACTATCACATCTCTTCCTTAAAACTCTCCCATTATTTTTCTGTTGTACTAATAAAAGGTAAAAATACTCAGTATAATGTGCAAAGTTCTACATGACAGGTTTCAGGTCACATCATATTTCCTTGTAGTTTTTCCTCTGTCACTAGACTAGAGTTACACAAAAATTATTTTTTCCTTAATTGAAAAATAAATAATCAAACATATCTATGGTGTAAGTTTTGATACATGTATACATTGTGAAATGATCAAATCAAGCCAATTAACATATCCATCACCTCACATGCTTATTTTTTGAAGTTATTTAAAAATACTCAGTAATTTTTACATTATTATGATCATCATGCTGTGCAATAGATTTCCAGAATTCATTTCTCTTGTCTAATTGAAACTTTGTACCCCTTAGCCAACATCCCTCCATTTATCAAGCCTGTCTCACTGCCCTCTTGAGTACAACCACCAATGTACTATCTGCTTCTATGATTTCCATTGTCTTTAGATTCTGCAGATAAGAGATCATGCAGTATTTGTATTACTATGCCTAGCTTATCTCATTAAGCATAATATCCTCCAGACTCATCCATGTTGTTGGACATAATAAGATTTCCTTCTTTTTAAAATCTTAGTAGTATTCTGTAGTGTATATATACCACATTCTTTTTATTGATTCATTTGTTGATGAGTATTTAGGTTGTTTCCATATCTTGGTTATTGTGAATAATGCTGAAATAAACATGAGGTTGCAGGTATCCCTTCAACATACTAATTTCATCTACTTTGAATTTACATGCCATAGTGGGGTTGCTGCATTATATGGTAGTTAATTTTCTGAGGTGCCTCCATACTAATTTCTAAGTGGTTATCCTACTTTACACTCCCACTGACAGTGTACATAGCATCTCTCCACATCTATGCCAACACTTATCTTCTGTCCTTTTTGATTGAAAGCTGTTATTGTGAGTGTAAAGTGATATCACCTTGTGGTTTTGATATGCGTTTCCCTGATGACTGGTGATATTGAGCACCTCTTCATTCACCTGTTGGCCTTTCATGTGTTTTCTTTTGGGAAATGTCTATTCAGGCCCTTTGCCCTCGTTTCCATAAGATTATGTATTTTTTTTCTGTTGAGTTGTTTGATTTCATTATATATTTTGGATAATAACTCCTCATTAGATATATGGTTTACAAATATTTTATGCCATACCTCAGATTGTCTCTTTATTCTGTTGATTGTCTCCTTTGCTGTACTGCAGCTTGTTAGTTAGAATCCTATTTGTCTATTTTTGCTTTTGTTGCCTGTGCCTTTGATGTATTATCCAAAAAAATCATTGCCCAGACCAGTGTCAAGTAGGTTTCTTCTCATGTTTTTGACCAGTAATTTTGCAGTTTCATGTCTTATGTTTAAGTCTTTAATACATTTTGAGTTGACTTTTGTGTATGAGATGAGGTACACTTTCAGTATTTTGCATGTGGATATTCAGTTAAAATTACTTTATTCTTAATCACAACTAGCTTATTTGTGATTCAACACCTTCACACATGTTGATCCTGTTCCTGAACCCCAAATTCCTATTTTTCAACCTTTCAACATTAAAATTCTTGAAGTCTCTGTGTGAGTTTTGCTTCCTGTGTAAAGACTTCCTGATGCTCCCATGAGAAAGAAAATATGCCGTCTGTTTTATTGTCATCGGTGGTCACAAGTATAATTGGTCTGACATGCCGTTTCCCCACAAGACTAAAAACTCCCTGAACAGGGGCATGGCTCATCACATACAGTACTGTGCCAGGAACATAGTAGGACATCATTACATATTTTTATAAAGTAATGAATTATTTAAAAAATTTGTGCTACCGAATGAGACTTTTAAAAGTTGATGAATGATTTATTCATTTAATTAATAAATATTTATGAAACACCATGTGAAAGTACTGTTTTAGAGTCAGGGAATGCAACAAGGGAAAAACAGTCCAAAGCCTGGCCCTTGGAGAACTTATATTCAGATAAGGATAATAGATCAAAAATAGAATAAATGATGAAATATTCAATATGTTTGAAGATGAAGATAAGTACTAAGAGTAATAAATATGTAAAGAAGGTGATGGATGTCGAGTAGTGTTTCCTGTGGGCTGGAAAAAGTGTAGGTGGCTCTAATGAACATACAAATATACATAACTGGGAAGTGTTAGGCATATCCTCCTGTCCCTGAACTAAATAATTCTTCCACTTAATTTGTTAAGAACACCATGAGTCTTTGCTGAACCTCATTAGAGACTATATTGGGTAATCCTCTGATATTAATAAATCTTTATAATTTTCTTTTTATTTTAGCCTGAAGAATTTTACAATGAGAAGTGAGATACTCCTAAAAGATAACTTAAACCTTCATGCAATACAAACCTCTGAAGCAGGTGCAATAGTGATTTAGGGTAACTCTACTTAACTTTTATAGTCTTTTTCCCTAGTTTTGCGGTTTTTAGAGGTGCATGAAAAACAAAACTCCTCATGTTCCACAGATGATTTGATTTCCCAAGCTATACCCAGAAGAAGATGCAATGTGAGGACAAAAACGATTAGTTTAAGAATCAGAAAACCCATGAACTCATTTTAGTTACTCCACACTTTGCAAGGTATCGTTTTCTCTGAGCCATGAATTCTCTTGTTGTATAATTGCACTAATAGTCCTTTGCCTGCCTCATATCCTGGCTTTTGTGAGGCTCCAAAGAGATCATGTGTTTTAATCTCACTAGCCAATTTTAAAGCAGTAAACAAATATAAGGTGATACTTGTCATTAACTTTCAGGGCAAAAAACTAAATTCTCTTCAAGAAAAATAGGTAATAGAAACTTTCTAGTTATTAATTCATGCCTATATACATAAAAAACAAAACAACAACAATAAAAAATATTTCTCTGAAGATTTATTTAGCCTGTTTTCAGTTGTTAGGATTATTAACTTAAATTCTGTATATGTATATCCTTTTAATCTTGTATTAGCATTAATCTTATATTAGCATTTAAATTGCACATATATGTCTATTACTTAAATTGAGGGATGCTTGAAGATAAAAATTATTTTCTGTTTTTATTCATCTACAGAAATTTTTTTATAACTCTTAAGGATGTAATAAATACTTTAATATTTTATATTAAATTTGACAAATGCAAAATATCTTCAAATTTCTTCTAGGAAATAATAAAAGAAGCATGAGTTTGTAATTTTTAGGGATATTTCAATATTTACCAGACTTAAGTTATTCTTTGTAGCTGTAATATATATCTTATTTTTAAAATTATTATTATGATCTGAAAAAGCTACATTTTGGAAAATAGAGAAAATCTTTGAAGATTTACTGGAACAACAATATTATCTCAAATTTTGAAATTCAGTTTTCAGGAAGATGAATATTGTTTAATTAATATCTTGTTGCCATTGTATTTTTCAAGAATCCATGACATTTAAGACTCATTCACTTGATTCTGAAGTCATTCGCTCTACTCTGAAACCATGAACACTACTGAGTTTCTATAATCCTGTCTTCTTATTTTTATAAAACTGTTAAGCATAGAGTAAATGCACATTGGTTACTCTAGATGTAATTTATGTATTTTTAAATAATTTTTTGATGTCTTATTACTATGTAAGGAAAAAGTAGCATATTAGCTTGAAAGACAATTATTTTATATAATATGTATGTGTATTTTAATTATAAATTTTCTTCACATAAAAATTATGCCATGGATTCCATCTTGTGCCTGAAGATTCTATTTTCTATATTAATAGAAAGTTCACATTAACTATTCTAAACTTATCTCTATAGTACCAATCCCAACTTCTTTCATTCTTACAAATGGGAAAGGCTAAGTAAATGTATTTCCAGACCGGGTTATTTCTGTTTGTATGGAAAGTAATATTTAGTAAAGTCCTGCTCATGACTATGATGATAAAACATTGTTCAATGCAACTGTTTGAGGTTGGGATGAATACTATCTGACTAATTACGGCAAAATAAAAGTGATCACATCAACATAATTAGCTTATTCTTTCTGTGAGCACTGTAGGAAAATGTATAAGATGACTTTCTTTCTACCCTGGGCCCAGTTCACTAGCCTCACTAGAATATCTGTGCTCTAATTGTCTGGTGCTCTTGCTCATGCCATCATGCTGTTTCTTCTGGGTAGAATGCTTACTCCCATTTTTCAACTTGTGAAAATGTTTGTCCTGCTTTAACCTATTAGCATAACATAGAGGTCATACTCAGACGGTAGACAAAAATTGTTTGAGTTTGAATACAAACTCTGCTAATAATCTCATATGTGCTGTTGAGAAAGTTACCTAACCTCTCTATGGCTTAGTTTCCTCAGATGTTTTATCAGTCAGGGTTCACCAAAGTAATAGAACTGATTGGAGATTTTATGCATGTATATAAAACTGATTTATTATAAAGTGTTGGTTCCTGATTATGGAAGCCTAGACGTCTCAAAATCTGACATCAGAAAACTGGAGTCCCAGGAAAGCCAGTGGTGTAGGCTGAAGACTTGGAACCAGGGAGCTGATGGTGTAGTTCCAGTCCAGTTCTGAAGGCCTAAGAACCAAGAGCATTGAGTGACAGGGAAATTCATTTCCCAGCTTACCAGGTAGGCAGAGAGGGGGTGAATCCTCCCTTTCTCCTTCTAGTCATATCCTCAATGGGTTGACTGCTCTCCACTCACATTGAGGAGTGCAATCCACTGTACTCAGTCTCCAATTCAAATGCCAATCTTTTATGAAAACACTCTTACAGACGTAACTGAGAAAAAAAGTTAATTAGTTATCTGGGCATCCTGAGACCCATTAATTTCACACATAAAACTAACTATCACAGATGTTTAAAGGGTTAAGATTAAAACTAGTCTTTTAGGTTAGATTATGTCTAACTTTTTCTATTGTCAGAAAGAAGCCATTCAGGGAATATGAGGAACTTAAAATGTTATTTGATAAAGAATAGTACCAGTAACTGTTTCCTATTATTTTAAATTGTTGACTGTTATAGCCTTCTTTTCCTTTAACTTTTCATTTAAGTCTTATTTCAAATGTTATATTTTCTGTTGAGAATTTTACGTTTTCTAAATGAATCTTTGCTTATATCATCTACTTTTTATAGCATTAGCGCTGTGCCCTTATGACATGTACTATGATGGGTCAGAGTAAGTTTCATATGCCTTTTTTATTTCCACTAACTAGTGAGTTCATTAAGAAAATGAAGTTATTCATTTGCATTTTCTTGTGGTTGCTATTTAAAACTTTTCAGATTGCTTACAAATATTTCCATGTAAACACATATGATTCCTCATGAAGATGAGCAAAATTTCAGATACATCATTGATCTGTGTGCTTTTAAAATATAACTTATAAGCCAATTTAGAGAAAAATATTTTTACTTTACACTTAAAAGTACATACATATTACTTTGTTTAAAGGGTAATATCAAGTTCAATATTTTAATAAAATCCATGTAAAAACTTTGCTTTTTTTTATTTAAATATTTTCCCTTCATCACTGAGCAGATTTGCAACCAGAAAATATAACTAATTTTCCTCAACAAAGGAATTGAAAATTCAATTCTCTCTCCTCAAATGACCAAATATCTTTAGAATTTTGATAAAACATAGTAAGAACTAAGCTTTTATTTTCCTGTACTGTTGTGGAAACTTTTGTCCTCTGGTATTCTTGCACTAAAAATAAGCTAATAGGAAATGGGAATATCACTAAATTAGACATATCTTATAAAAAGCATATCCAGGTTAATTAAAAAATACCTTCTCTTATCTGGTACAATAACAGATAAAAATTTGTGAAATCTACTGATGAAATTTACCTAGATATGGGAAATATTATAAAATATATATTTTGTGTCATTGATGTATTTGCAAAAATTATAAAACTGACAAGACCGTAAAAAGCAAAGAACACAATAATAACAAGAACAATAAAAGGAGCATGAAATCAAACCTGGGGCTGCATTGGAATCACATATCAATTTTAGCATTTGGCTTGATGGCAGCAGACTCATGCTTCTGTAGGGGTTGAAAATAAATATCTTTTCCCCCACATGGCTGAGTCCCCTGAAACAAAAGACAGATTTACAAAAGAAAAGTGTAAAAATGTATGTTTCACATGACACAGGAGTTTTCAGAAATCAAGACCCAAAGAAACAGAGAAAGCTGTTTGTATTTATGCCATATTTAATGATGTCATAGGTGGGAGCAGTATGATTGGACAAAGGTGCATGATCGAATAAACTGGGAAGAGTTTAACCAGGTCTGTATGTTCAGATTATTTTCTGTTTCTTAAAAGATAAGGACGTTTCTTTCCTCTGGGTATAGGGTGGATACCTCTCAAATGAGAGTCTAATGATCATCAGAGAAGTAGAAATTATAAAAATAAAAAGAATTGCTGGCATCAGAGGGAAATGTTTACCCAAGCAACTTAGTGGAAAGCAGAATTGGAAATACCTAATTAAAATTAAAATGTTAAAATGAATTGCACTCAATGAAATTAGGGGGAAAGATCCTACTTATGGAAATAGTGATTCCAAAATAAATATATCCAACTCCATACCAACATTAGAAAAAAATAACTATAATTATCATCTTCTCTGGACAATTGAGTATAGTATTCAGATTTACAGAGTTGAATGTGTAGTTAAAAACTGTAATGATTAAAAATGGGGTTCACAGGGTTCACAGGTTTATTTTAAGAGAATAAGGTGAATAACAAATCACCTTATTCTCTTAAAATCAAATACAGATCTTTTCTAGAGTAATGGGTTCATAACATTCAAGATGATTTTGGAAGATGGGAACATTTAATCAAATAACAAAGCTTATTATAAAGGTATACTGTATGAGAGGTTTTTATTTTTGCAACAGTATATAAAACAATGAATAAAATCAAGTAGATATAAAAGAAAATGATACATACATTTACCTGGATTCATGATGTATTATAGAGATAATACTGCAAATCAATGGGTAATTGACTAATTAATAAATATTATGTGACAGTGGATTATTCATGGTAAAATATGAACTTTAGCTCGTGTAAATCAGTTCCTAATACAAAACTAAATATATCATATTCTGAAGAATATACAAAGAACATTATGGCCTTAGAAATAGTATCTTAATAATGAAAATAGAGAATATAATTATAACCATAGGATAGAAAAAGATTTTAAACAAGATACATTATAAAAATTATAGATCAAATAATTTATCTTTTAACCATATCAAAAGTATATAAATAACAAATTCCATGGTCATACAAGGTACAAATGTATACTTGTATATTTGATTATGTACAAGTGGTATTAAAAGTTTAAAAAATTGTACATATGGTACTGAAAATTAGAAAAGAAATAAGATATTTGTATTACATATAAATGATAAAGGATTAATATACAAAATACAAGTTAAAACATGTATATTAAAAATTAAAAGATATGACGATTTTCACTTAATTATGCAGCTCAAGTGATATAAACAGCATTACACAGAAGTGAAGATATGATATTGTCATAAAGCTTTATATGACATTATAATTATCTTCAGTTCTCTTGCTGTTTCTACCACATCTATAGTTACTTCCTCCACTGAAGTCTTAACTCCTCAAAGTCATTCCATGAGAGTTGACATCAACTTCTCCCAAATTCCTGTGAATGTTTTTAAATTGATATCCTCCCATGAATCACACATCTTCTTAATGGCTTCTAGAGTGGGAATTCTTTCCAGAGATTGTCAGTTTACTTTGCCGAGATTCATCAGAGGAATTGCTCTTCATGGCAACTATACAAAGGTATTCTTTTAAAATAAGACACGAAAGTCAAAATTACTCCTTGATCCATGATTTGCAGAATAGATGTCATGTTAGCAGGCATGAAAATATTAATCTTGTTGTACATCTTCATGACAGCTTACGGGTGACCAGATGCATTGTCAATGAGGGGTAATATTTTGAAAAAAATTTCCCTTTGTATTTACAACTTAGCTGTTTCTTGCAAGGGGCCTACTTCTGATGTCTTGGCTTTTGACGTGTGTTCTTTACAAAACATAATTGTTTCTGGCTTTTGATTTAAAGTGAGAGATGTGTGACTCCTGACTCTTCCTTTTACTTGAGCACTTAGAGGTCCTTGTAGGGTTTTTAACTGGCCTAATTTTAGTATGGTGTCTCAAGTAATAGAGAGGCCTTAGGAAAGGGGGTGGGGAGAAAACTGGTCAGTGGAGCAGTCAGAACACACACAATACTTAATAAGTTGGCAGTCTTAATGAGCATCATTTGTAGTACCCCAAAACAATTACAATAGTAATACGAAAGCTCAATGATCAAAGATCATAACAGGTATAATGATAATGAAAAATTTTGAAATATGAAAATTACTAAAATGTGATACAGAGACATGAAGTCAGCACATGCTATTGGAAAAATGGAGTCAATAGACTTGCTTGATACAGTTTGCCATAAAACTTCATTTTATTAAAAATCAATATTTGTGATATGCAATGATGAATATCAATGCAAAAATGAAGTATGATATGGTTTGGCTGTGTCCCCCTCAAGTCTCATCTCTAAGGGGCTTACACCCACCCCCTTCACTTTGCACTTCTCTTTGCTGCTGCCATGTGAAGAAGGAAGTGTTTGCTTCCCCTTCTGCCATGATTTTAAGTTTCTCGAGACCTCCCCAGTCCTACAGAATTGTGAGTCAATTAAGGCTCTTTCCTTTATAAATTACCCAGTCTCAGGTATTTCTTCATAGTAGCATGAGAACACATGAATACAGAAAGTTGGTACCATGAATGAGGTGCTACTTTAAAGATAACTCCAAATGTGGAAGCTACTGTGGAACTGGGTAACAGGCAGAGGTTGGAACAGTTTGGAGGGCTTAGAAAAAGACAGGAAAATGTGGGAAATTTTGAAACTCCCTAGAGACTTTCAGGGCTCAGAAGACAGAAAGATGTGGGAAAAATTGGAACTTTCTAGAGACTTGTTGAATGGCTTTGACCAAAATGCTGAAAGTGATATGGACAATGACGTACCGGCTGACATGATCTCAGATGGAGATGAGAAACTTGTTGAGAAATCAAGTAAAAGTCACTCTTGCTTTGCACAGACTGGCAGCATTTTACCCCTGCCCTAGAGATTTGAGGAACTTTAAACTTGAGAGAGATTATTTAGAGTATCTGGTGGAAGAAATTTCTAAGTGGCACAGCCTTCAAGAGGAAGCAGAGCATAAAAGTTTGGAAAATTTACAGCCTGATGATCTGAGAGAAAAGAAAAACTCATTTTCTGAGGAGAAATTTAAGAAATTTGCCTAAGTAATGAGGAATGGAATGTTAATCACCAAGACAACAGAAAAAAAAATGCCTTCGAGACATGTCAGAGACTTCATGGCAGCCCCTCCCATAACAACTCTGGAGGCCTAGGATGGAAAAATGCTTTGATGGACTGGGCCCAGGGACTCCTGCTCTGTGCAGCTTCAGGACATGGTGCCATGTGTACCAGTTGCTTCAGGTCCAGCCATGGCTAAAAGGGGCCAAGGTACAGCTCATGCCATTGCTTCAGAGGGTACAAGCTCCATCTCTTGGCAGCTTCTAGATGGTATTAGTCCTGCAGATGCACAGAAGACAAGAATTTAGGTGGTTTGGGAACCGCCACCTAGATTTCAGAAGATGCATGTAAATGCCTGGATATTCAGGCAGAAGTTTGCTGCAGAGACAGAACCCTCATGGAGAACATCTGCGAGGGCAGTGCAGAAGGGAAATGTGGGGTTGGTGCACCCACACAGGGTCCTCACTGGGGCACTGCCTACTGAAGCTGTGAGAAGAGAGCCACCATCCTCCTGACCCCAGAATGGTAGGGCCACTGACAACTTGCACTGTGTTCCTGGATAAGTCACACTCAATGTGAGCCTGTGAAAGCAGCCAGGAGATTTGGCTGTATCCTGCAAAGCCACAGGGTAGAGCTGCTGAAAGCTGTGGAAGCCCACCTCTTGCATCAGTGTGCCCTGGATGTGAGACATGGGGTTTAAGAAGGTCATTTTGGAACTTTAAGATTTAATGACTGCCCTATTAGATTCTGAACTAGTATGGGGCCTACAGCCTCTTTCTTTTGGTCAATTTCTCCCATTTGGAGTGGGTGTATTTACCCAATGCCTATACCCTCATTTTATCTAGGAAGTAACTAACTTGCTTTCAGTTTTACCAGCTCATAGGCAGAAGACACTTGCCTTGTCTCAGATGAGACCTTGAACTTGATCTTTTCAATTAATGCTGAAATGAGTTCAGACGTGGAGTGACTGTTGGAAAGGCATGATTGTGTTTTGAAATGAGAGAACATGAGATTTGGGAGGGGCTAGAGGCAGAATTATATGGTTTGGCTGTGGCCCCACCCAAATATCATCTGGAATTGTAGTTGCCATCATCCTCATGTGTCATGGGAGAGACCCTGTGGGAGGTAATTGAATCATGGAGGCAGTTACCTCCATGCTGTTTTCATGATAGTGAGTGAGTTCTGACAAGATCTGATGGTTTTGTAAGGGGCTTTCCTCCACTGCACTCTGCACTTCTCTTTGCTGCCACCATATGAAGAAGGACATGTTTGCTTCTCCTTCCTTGATGACTGTAAGTTTTCTTAAGGTCTCCCAAGCCCTGCAGTAACTGTGAGTAAATTAAACCTCTTTCTTTTATAAATTATCCAGACTCAGGTATTCTTCATAGCAGTGTGAGAACGAACTAATATAAAGTATACTTGTATATCAGAAGGAAAATAAAAATATGTCGTTTTTCTTGTTAGTAATATGTGATACTTTAAAATTTGAAATTCATTGTGATTATATTGGTAATTTTAAAGAAATATTCACTTTGCATATATATATATATATATATGTATATACACACACACACACACTTTTTTCTTTCCTGTGACAGAGTCTTACTGTGTTGCCAGGCTGGAGTGCAGTGGCGCGATCTAAGCTCACTGCAACCTCTGCCTTCCAGGTTCAAGTAATTTCCTGCCTCAGCCTCCTGAGTAGCTGGAACTACAGGCACATGCCACTATGCCTGCATAATTTTTGTATTTTTAGTAGAGATGGGGTTTCGCCATGTTGGCCAGGATGGTCTCGATCTGTTGACCTCATTATCTGCCCGCCTCAGGCTCTCAAAGTTCTGGGATTCCAGGCCTGCACCTATTTTTTGTATTCCTATGTTTGTATTTTTTTAATGCATAAGTTCTTTCATATTTTATAATTTTAGAACCTATCAAATCTGTGTAGAGCTCTGCTTGTTGGTAATTATTAGTAGTATGTTTGTAGATATATTTATATTATTTTTTATTTATATTTTATTCATTTCAGAGAAGTGAAAATACTTTTCAAAACAATTAATTGGAAATAGACATGTAATGTTAACCTGTTTTCTCAGGACGTGGAATTTCTTGTAGGAGAAAAGTTTGGAGTTTCTTTATTTTTTTTTTTTTGAGACGGAGTTTCGCTCTTGTTACCCAGGCTGGAGTGCAATGGCCTGATCTCGGCTCACCGCAACCTCCGTCTCCTGGGTTCAAGCAATTCTCCTGCCTCAGTCTCCAGAGTAGCTGGGACTACAGGTGTGTGCCACCATGCCCAGCTAATTTTTGTATTTTTAGTAGAGACGGGGTTTCACCTTGTTGACCAGGATGGCCTCGATCTCTTGACCTCGTGATCCACCCGCCTCGGCCTCCCAAAGTGCGGAGTTTCTTTAAATAGTGGAATAGTTGTTCCCAGACATTAAAAATGAGAAAATGGCTATTTGTATTGAATTTACAGCATTAATATATCTTTGAATAAAGTTAGTTTTTCTTGATAAGACTTGCAGCTTATCACCTGCTTCAGTATTTATACAACATATGTTAGAAATTTATTCACCCTGATCCATCCATAATAAGAAACAAGACAATGTGATATGAGCTATATTGACATTTTTCTTTGTTAAAAGCAAATCCCTAACAACAAAACTAATCTTTGAAATTGTTAGGTGAGTTATATTTATAGCTCAAACCAGTTTTGATGGTGGAACATTATCAACAATTGAAAATCTCAGCCAAGCACAGTGGCTCACGCCTGTAATCCCAGCACTTTTGGAGGCCCAGGCCAGAGCATCACCTTAGGTCAAGAGTTTAAGAACAGCCTGACCAACATGACAAAACCCTGTCTCTTCTAAAAATACAAAATTTAAGTGGGTGAGGTTACGGGTGCCTGCAATCCCAGCTACTGAGGCTGAGGTAGGAGAATTGCTTGAACCTGGGAGGTGTAGGTTGCAGTGAGCAGAGATTGTGCCACTGCACTCCAGCCTTGGGTGACAGAGTAAGACTCTGTTTCAAAAAAAAAAAAAAAAAAAAACTCCTCACCAAAGTACCACATGATCACAAATAGAATTATGAAGGCACAACTAATAGGCAGTCCTGGGACGTTTATTATTTTTTTTATTTTCTACTTTTTTCAAGTTGTTAATTTGTGGCCATATTGGTCTATTTTATGTTGAGGTTTTGCAAATCAATTTCAGTATATTACAGTGATATTTGTAGGTGTTTACATCAATGATATTGTAGACAAAGCATTTTATATCTCTTATTTTCTTCTCATTGTCATTAAGTACTGTTCTAAATAGGAAAATAATGCAAACATATTTTTTTTTCTAACTTGCAGTATAAGATCATCAATGTGCTTCATTTTACTTAATTTATATATCTTGTATTTTATTCTTCCTCTGGTTTGTTTTTGCTATCTTAATAAGAAAAAAATAGTTGTAAAGTATTCAATTGGATAATTTTGAAAGGAAAGGTATTAAAAAATTGTTTATGTGATACATAGAAAAATTAAATGGCAATAAGCTTTCATTACCATACAAGCAGTTAATAGCTGCTACCATGAGCTAGAAGGATATTGACGTTCAAAATTTTAATTATAAAACTTCAAAGTGTTTGTGCTTGGGAAATAGTTCTCTCCGGTAATACAATTAATGAAATTTTGAGCTGTGACTAATAAACATTTAATAATGATTATATTAGATTTTATTCTCCTTGGAGTATTCTCTTGATGTGTACAATATAAAACAGGTGCCATAATATTCTGCAGATACCAGAGCTTAATAACTTTTACTGAACTTGACATTATTCATCTAGAATCAAGTCACTTGCATTGCTATAGCTTTGGGAACCTTAATCAGGAGTTAGAGAATTTATAGTAAAAGTAATAAAATATGGTACATTTGTGATGAGAAATTATTTGGTTTCATTATGTTGAAAAATGAATATTATACTTTCAATGTTTTGGGATTCAAGAATAGTTTATTAGAACAGGCAGAAGTAGAGATGACAAAACAAAAACAAACCCCAAATACTTCTGCCTCAAGCAATTTTACCGCTCGACAATTCAATTTTTTGTTTTATCTATTAAAATCGTTGTAATAGCAGCTATATCAGTTACGTTACCCACAAAAAGTTTTCTAAAAGCAAAAGAACTTGAGATCTTGTTGTATATTCTGTTTTTTTCTTTAAGTCTTGAATAAATTATTGCTTCTCTAAAAAATTATGAATATGAGAAATATCTATATTTTAATCTTCAAATTTTTCTAAGCATAGATATATTTGGATTTGTAACTGGAGTAATTTCTTATACTGGTATCATGCTTTTTCTTGCTTATAGTCCAATCTTCATATCATCCTCAAAGTGCATGTCTGATTGAATATGAAGCAAGGAATTGTTTGCTAATTAAATAGGTACCTCTGAATGAAGCCTGTCTTTTTCTTTACCCTATGACTTGGGTATTTTATATTTCAAACCTGATGTTTTACTACCCTTGTGGAACCTGTAGTTGTGATAACCATCTATGCTCTCTGAAAATTATTTTTCTTAGGCATTTACAGGTTTATCTCTGATATACATGTAAAATTGCATCTTCTAAGACTTCCAAAATTGCATCTGGTCCAAAATGATACTAGAGTCAGTTTATGTAACATTTTGTTGGCTTATTCATTTGTTTTTGGTTGTAAATTCACAGCCCTATAACAACAAGCATTTCTTCCCTTGAAAGTAGTGGTAGATATTTTATTCAGCTAAAGATGGCCATAATTCTATTTTCTTTCTTTAGTTCTTACACTAGACAGAGAAGCTTATTCTGTCTTATTAAATTCTCTGTTCCTGCATTAAGTCCTACTACTAATTCTTTTTTACCATTTGATTCCCTCAAATCCATTTTTTCCTCTATGAGTGCTCACAACTCCTTTTGCAAGAAAGAGAAACTTATAACAAGTGTCTCTAATCTCATTGTCCTTTAAACACACTTTTAAATATCAGTGGGGTTTAAAAAGAAATCAGAGCTAAATATGTAAAACTCCAAAGCCATGTAAAAAAATGGGTAATTTACATGAAGGCTTCTACCCAGAGATGTGAAAAGAAATTTCATGTCACACCTGCTGGCCCAGGTAATCTGTAAAGCTGCCCTGAAAACAGTATTTTAATGAATCATTAATATCCTGAATTTCATAGATTGCAGGAACAATGTAAATATATTTCTGTTCTAGTTCCTGTCTAGTCTACCTACATGAGTAATGATATATAATTATATTAGATCATAAATAACACCTGTCTAGTGATGAGAATTAATTTGTTCTCAAAGTGAAATAATGCCATTTTTGAATTTACATTTCTGGTCTAACTCAATACCTTTAACCATACATATTTAGAAAAGAGTAGACAATTAAAAATGAGTCCACAGTTTAAAAAATTATGCATCTCATCCCTATTTCAATATTGTCTCTTTTCCAATACTGTAAAAGAGAATATTTTCACTGTCCCTTAGCTACTTCCCCCCTCACAGAATTTGGTATTTTAATTTAATACATCTTTATAAATTGTTTTTGAAGTCAATAATTATCTTTCATAGATTGCTTACAAATATTCTTTGACATGTCTGAAGAGATGAAAAGTGTTTGTTGGTGCAAATGAAAATATGGCATGTTTAAACATATTTTTAATACAATGTGGTTTGAATTCTTTACCTAAAATTTTACATTCAGTGGATCAGAGCTTTCAGCACTAGATTAAATATGTAATTTACCTATATAGATTTCTTTGTACTCTTTCTATGTGAAAGACTATACAAAATGTTATAATGGGGATTATTCATGATCAGTCAATATTTCAATGATATTTATATTTCAAAACACCCTTATTTAGATAATTGTAAATATGTTGGTTTTTAGGGGAATTCAGAAAATTATTATTAATAAAATGATCAGTATTGCAAGAACTATACTTTCTGAGAAAGATAATATTCCAATAAACCTAGAAGACTCAATAAGGCTGAATTGGCTTTGTCCTAAAATAAAATACAAAATATTCCAAGTTTATAGAAGTATGTCCACTTAGTAATCTAAAAGAATGAAATTTTATGAGAATCTGGTCCTAATTACTTTCTTTTTTTTTTGCTGATAAGGCCGTGGTGTACTTGCTGTTTATTAAACACTACTACTTATTTCCAGAATATCATTTCTCCTTCTTAAATTCTCATATAATTATAAAATATTAATTGTGCAATTTTTTTTCTTTCTTGTTTTTTTAAACCTTTGCTGGGTATATGTCAGTTCAGAACTCCAGTTCATTCTGTCAGTCGTGCATGACTATCTAGAGTAATTTTCTTATTGTACTTGTGTTAACAGAAAGGGGCCAATTGAGTATGTTCCAAATATAAGACATTTTGCATATTACAATGTATTATTTTCTTCATGTTAAGAAAGTTGATGAGGTTAACTCTTGAAGAAGCGAAGTCACTTACTGAAGGTAACTCTTCCAATTAGTATACCAAGTAGGTTTTTTAGAAAATTAAGTTTGAGATTTGACACTCTAAGAACTAAACCTCTTCATTTGCTTCAGCCACACACTAATTTCTTTGAATAGAGTGGAGTTTATTTTCTCTGAAAGGTCCAGACAAACATATTTGTGACTTGACACAGGAAAGCATTTCTGGAATATATAAAACTTGAGACAAGCTGTGAGTCTATTGGTTTATGAAGCATCACAAACTATGTTAGAGATCAGGTTGTGTGTGTTACAGTTTAAAATGTTCATATTTATAACTGTAGGAATAGAACATGTTTAAATGTGTACACATATTTTGTAGCATGACAAAATAGTTTCATGTGAATTACATGTTTGACAAGTATTGTGCTCTTGAGCATTTCAGAAAGCTAAAAATTAATTCCGAGTAATTGTTTTTATGTGTACTTAGAATTACGTAAGAACTAATTTTGCTGCATAAAACAACAATTACAAATTAGCATTGAATGCAACCATGACTATTTTCTTGCTTGTGGATTTGTAAGGGTAAATAAAGAAGAGAGGATGGGAGATTATGAGTTACTTTTTCTGCTCCAAAACATTCATAACCAGAAAGTAAATATTTGAAACATCTTATGGTTTATTATTAAACACTATCTTTAAAATGTACACATATTTCTTATACAAGGACTTTGATAATTATGCATATTCAACCACTGTAAAATAACAAGTTCACCATAAATGCACTAGAGACTTAATTAGATTTCAAGTAAGCAACTATTGCTTAAGTTTTCCTTGGTGCATAAAATCTGTCCTGGACTACTGAATAATTGTTGGAAGATTTAAACATGAATCAAGATGGCATTAGTTGCCTGCTTAACTAAAGGTTAAGGTCATCAGGAGTAGATTCTTTGTCTTTAACACTATAACATACACTATGTAAATAGGATGCTCAAAACAATATGAATACATTTGTGTAAAGCTATTAAGAATATAAACTACTGCACCTCTGCTTACCTGCTCCATTTGCCTCAAAACTACCTTAACATCTTAAAGAAAGATTTATTTTTGACTTTCCATTATATTTTTATAGGAAAATAGTTTAGGAATAAAGACATTTCTATTTTACAAGGTTTTTTATGGAAAGGCAAAATTAATTTTCTCAATGTTATTAGTGCCTCTGATTTTAAAGAGGGCATTAAATTATATTCATAAAATCTTCCTTTATGTCCCTATGCAATAATTTTATTGAATATACATAAAAATGCACCTAATACAACATATGTTGATTTGAATTGTAATTGTTTTTATATTTTTCCAAGTCAGTTAGTTAATAATTGCATAATAAAATACCATATTCTGTACTTACTTTCATTGTAATATATAAAAAGCTGATATTGTTAGTATTTCAGCAAAATGAAACTAATAACTAGCTACAGTACATTGATGAAAAGTATCAATTTAAAAGATATACATTAGAATTTAATCTTCTCAATGACATTGAGTTAGTGTTCATTTTTGACTTTTAAATATCAAGCAATACACATTATTTCTCTTTGCCTCTATAATTATTTTTCAGCTTCAAATTATGCTAGAAATAATTGATTGAGTGCCGTTTTAATCTAAAAGAAACAATAAGTCAAATGTTCAACAGACCGAACTATATAATTAAAAGACTATTTTCCCCCGTTAAGATAAAGTGCTGATTCTGCTAAATAACTGCTTAGAATTAATATCTGATGGTGAATAACGTTAGTAATGCAATTTTAATTGAGCACATCTATTTTTTTCAATAGAATTGTTTTCAATGTATTATTATATAGGTTAGAGAAGACAGAAATCAGACATATTGTTAATCAATACAAAGTATAAATGGTATAAATGTATATTTCATTCTTCGAACATATTTTCTTTTTTACTGATGATCCAAAGGTATAATTAGTGCAGTTCAGTACTAAGTCATGTAAAACCTAATTGAGGGTTGCTTAAAAGTATTTCACGAATAAACCAGCAACATAAAAGTTAGCTTTACACAACATGGTGGATCTTGATATTTGTTACTATTTTTGGTGTTTTTTTTGTTTTTGCTTTATTCTTATTTTTTATTTTTTGAGACGGAGTCTTACTGTCGCCCAGGCTGGAGTACAGTAGCGCGGTCTCGGCTCACTGCAACCTCCACCTCACGGGCTCAAGCAACTCTCCTGCCTCAGCCTTCCTAATAGCTGGGATTAAAGGCGTGCACTACCAAGCCCGGCTAATTTTTGTATTTTTAGTAGAGACGAGGTTTCACTATGTTGGCCAGGCTGGTCGTGAACTCCTGAACTCCTGTGATCCGCCCACCTCAGCCTCTCAAAGTGCTGGGATTACAGGCATGAGCCACTGTGACCGGCCTTTTGGTAGCTTTTAATGAGATGAGAACAGCAGAAGGGCTATGTACATATTAAACAAGTATATCAAAGGATATTTCGATGCTAGCTACATTTCTAAGACAATTGTTTTTTTCTTAAGTTCATAGGTACTTCATAAAAGTGGAAAATTTGATAACAAGTTCCTCAAATTTCCTATTAACTCACTGAGGTTTGATTAACCTCAAGAAAGTAATATCTTATTTCCATGATTCTCTCAGGGCATTTCAATGTTTCATAAAATGGGGTGACCAAAATATTCAGTAACTATAGCTATTGGGCAAGCCAGTAACTAGAATTTTTTTCTCTGTCTCTCCCCGTCTCTCTCTCTTGTGTGTGTGTATGTGCATATATAGCCTCTTCACATCTGGTGTGCTGACATCCAACTGTGTTTTCTAGACTCAAGCAAGTACCTAATATATGTTCATTTTTATTTCCACTAGAAAAAGAAGGAAAGTCCTGGTTGATAAAATCAACAAGGAAGCTATAAACGACAGCTCCTAAATCAAGTAATCACCCTGCCTTAGATTCTCAAGGTAATTGGATATTTGATTGCACAGTGCCATCTCAGGCCATAAAAGACAATTTAAAGAACAATGGTATATACTAAAAATAAAAGTAATAAGCGCACTTTGATATTTCTCTAGATTATAAATTTCAACTTGTGGGTTGATTCGAAGACCACATCTTTCTAAGGGTAGTTTTGTTATTCGGGTTGAAGCCAATTTACCCTGTATGTATAGGCTGCTTTATTTTTTAAAATACTAAATGAATGTTTGTCAATTTGTCTTAAGGTTTGGGATCTAAGCTTGACATTTAAGAAGCATAGATTTTGGTTCCTATAGAATAATGATCAATTATACAAAAACACGGTTTGTCTACTGAGTATAAGATACTTTGACAGGTAGTGATTAAGAATGGAAAGACAAATTATAAAATATATATATTTGCAGGTATTTCACAAGTCTTGAGAAAATGGGGTGAAGAAGGCAACAGCAGTAAAACATGTATCTGGTAGAAATGGTAAGCACCATGTAACAGGTAATAACCAAAAGAAAACAAAGAATTCTGTTTTTGAATCAAATTAAAGCTAGAAAGTAGAAATATATGTAACTCTTGAATAATGGGAATTATGGTAGTCTATAATGGAAAAATAACATCAATTATTCAAAACATCTGATTTTTTGGAATAGAGTCTATGGTATTACAAGCTTAAGTAAACTGTACAAATTCATACTAACTTTAATATTTAATAAGATGAAAATATTTTTAAAACTTTATTGTTTTCAAGAAAATCCATAGATTTCTTAGTCTTTAAATAGTCATACGAGGCCTGATATTTTCTTAAAAAATTTATTGATCTCTCTGCAAAAGTAGTATTCTCAGTAGTATTCTTTTTATCTGGTACATGTGAAAGGATCTGTTGTATGCTTAATGTGACAATTTCAAGCAGTATCAAGGGGCTAGGATGATGTCTTTATGGAACTAATATGGAAAGCCCAGGCAAGCAATACATTGCCCTATAGCAAAGAAGCTTTGGTTTCTGTATTGAATCTGTTGGAAATATCCCTGTGCCAGGACTAGAATGTTTTAATTATGAAGGCACTAAAATGATACTTTCTGTACAATGTGTTCTAATTCTTCCTTCCACTCATAGTTCTCAGGGTTCCTCCTAGTCCTTTATTTTAAAATTCTATTGACTATATTTATTCTTTGACTCTTCCATTTGAACTTTAGGATTGGCTTACCAGATTTTTCAAAAAACAGTTCTGCTGTAAATTGTATGAAAATTGTACTAGATTTATCAAATAACATGGAGAGAATTAGACTTAGAAATTTTTATTCTGTTTTCCTCATTGAGATACCTTAATTCTTCTTTCCGAAAAGGGCCTAACACTTAGTTGACACAATAATTGTTGGGTCAATGTTAAATATTTTCAATATCGATTTTTCCCACCCATGATCATGGCAAATCTTTTCATTAACTTAGGAAGATTTTATGTTTTTAATTATAATTATATAAAAGATCTTGAAAGCATCAATCTCTAGGTAACTTATAATTTTTGTTGCTACTATAATTGCATCTTTTCAAATTATATTATGTGAGTCCTGCTGGTTTATAAGGTCATAACTGTCAAACTGTATTGTTAATTATATTTGTAGCTGTCCAGTAATTTCCTGAATAGAAATTTTATTATCTGCAAAGAATTATATCACATCACAAAGTAATTATATTATAAAGTATCTTCAATGTGCTAAAGTTAGTGGAACATAGGGAATATAACAAAAACAATATTGGGATTTGAGAAAATGCAAAAAAAAAAAAAAAATAGAAAGAAGATCACAAGAGTGTAATACCATAAATTTCTATTCGAGTATTTCTAGGCAACACCATTCAGGACATAGACATGGGCAAAGATTTTATGATAAAATCACCAAAAGCAATTCCAATGAAAGGAAAAATTGATAAATGGGATCTAGTTAAACCAAAGAGCTCCTGGCAGAAAATCTCTGCAATCTACTCATCTGAGAAAGGTCTAATATCCAGAATCTACAGGGAACTTAAGCAAATTTATAGGGAATAAACAAACAACCCCATTAAAAAGTGGGCAAAAGACATGAACAGATATTTCTCAAAAGAAGACATTCATGCAGCCAACAAACATAGGAAAAAAAGCTCAACATCACCGATCATTAGAGAAATGCAAATCAGACGGGGAGATCCAAGATGGCCGCTTAGGAGGAACTCGGGAATGCAGCTCCGAGAGAAAGCACAGAGGGTGAGTGGACGCCGTATTTCCAGACTGATTTTTACTGCCCACAGACCAGGAGATTCACACGCAGAGAAGCCACACGGGTCGCCAGCGCCGCTGGCGCCGCTGGCTTGAACGGCGCAGCCGCTGGGCCGGCACCCTGAGGCAACGGCTCACTGTATAAAGTGAGAGAGTCTGAGTCCCCTATAAGCCAGCAAGGGGAGCTGAAACGGGGAGCCAGGCCAGCGCCACGAATCTCAGAGCCGCGGCTTTAGCCAACGCAGCAGCTCCGGAGGCAGATCAGATGAGACGGTGTCCCCTCTTACCCAGCAAGAAGACCTGAAACACAACTGAAACCGGGACGGTCCAGCTCTGTGGAGGAGGGGCGTTCTCCATAGGCACCCTGCTGTTCTGTACCAAGGCAATCCGCCACTACAGAGACTCCGTCACTACAGGGGCAGGCCAACATAGCGGAAGCAGTTCTAACTACACCCAGAAGTTCACACGGAAGCTGGGTGGAGCCCACAGCAGCTTAGCGAAGCCTCTGCAACCTGAGTGTGACTAGGCTGCCACCTTGTGGGCAGGGAAAACAGCAACCGCACAGGGGAACATCATAAAACAGTAACTCCCTGGGACAGAACACCTCGGGGGAAGAGCAGGGGGTTTATGAGTTCTGCCACAGCAGACTTAAAATTACCAAAATCAGAAAGACAACAACTACAAAGTCAGCAGGTGGAAAAATCCACAAAGATGGGAAGAAACCAGCGCAAAAAGGATGAAAACACCCAAAACCAGAACACTTCCCCTCCTACAAGGGATCACAACTCCCCACCAGCAAGGGAACAAGACTGGACAGAGAATGAGTGTGATGAAATGACAGAATCAGCTTTCAGAAAGTGGATAATAAGAAACTTCCGTGAGCTAAAAGAACATGTTCTAACCCAATGCAAAGAAACTAAGAACCTTGAAAAAAGACTTGACGAAATGCTAACAAGAATAGACAACTTAGAGAGGAATATGAGAGAATTGATGGAGCTGAAAAACACAACACGAGAACTTCGTGAAGCATGCACAAGTTTCAACAGCCGAATTGACCAAGCAGAAGAAAGGATATCAGAGGTCGAAGATCAACTCAATGAAATAAAACGAGAAGGCAAGATCAGAGAAAACAGGGTAAAAAGGAATGAACAAAGTCAACAAGAAATATGGGACTATGTGAAAAGACCTAATCTACGTTTGATAGGTGTACCTGAATGTGACGAAGAGAATGCATCCAAGCTGGAAAATACTCTTCAGGATATTATCCAGGAAAACTTCCCCAACCTAACAAGGCAGGCCGAGATTCAAGTCCAGGAAATACAGAGAACACCACAAAGATACTCCTCTAGAAGAGCAACCCCAAGACACATAATCATCAGATTCACCAGGGTTGAAATGAAGGAGAAAATACTAAGGGCAGCCAGAGAGAAAGGTCGGGTTACCCACAAAGGGAAGCCCATCAGACTCACTGCAGATCTCTCAGCAGAAACCCTACAGGCCAGAAGAGAGTGGGGGCCGATATTCAACATCCTTAAGGAAAAGAACTTTCAACCCAGAATTTCGTATCCAGCCAAACTAAGCTTCATAAGTGAAGGAAAAATAAAATCCTTTGTGAACAAGCAAGAACTCAGAGAGTTCATCACCACCAGACCAGCTCTACAAGAGCTCCTGAAGGAGGCACTACACATAGAAAAGAACAACCAGTACCAGCCACTCCAAAAACACACGAAAAGGTAAAGAGCATCAACACAATGAAGAATCTGCATCAACCAAAGGGCAAAACAGCCACCTAGCACCAAAATGACAGGATTGAATTCACACATAACAATATTAACCCTAAATGTAAACGGACTAAATGCCCCAATCAAAAGACACAGACTGGCAAATTGGATAAAAAGCCAAAACCCATCAGTGTGCTGTATCCAGGAAACCCATCTCGCATGCAAGGATACACAAAGGCTCAAAATAAAGGGATGGAGGAAGATTTACCAAGCAAATGGAGAGCAAAAAAAAGCAGGAGTTGCAATTCTCATCTCTGATAAAATAGACTTTAAAGCAACAAAGATCAAAAGAGACAAAGAAGGACATTACATAATGGTAAAAGGATCAATGCAGCAAGAAGAGCTAACGATCCTAAATATATATGCACCTAATACAGGAGCACCCAGATACATAAGGCAAGTTCTTAAAGACTTACAAAGAGACTTAGACTCCCACACAATAATAGTGGGAGACTTCAACACACCACTGTCAATATTAGACAGATCAACGAGACAGAAAATTAACAAGGATATCCAGGACTTGAACTCAGACCTGGAACAAGCAAACCTAATAGACATTTACAGAACTCTCCACCCCAAATCCACAGAATATACATTCTTCTCAGCACCACATCACACCTACTCTAAAATTGACCACATAATTGGAAGTAAATCACTCCTCAGCAAATGCAAAAGAACAGAAACCATAACAAACAGTCTCTCAGACCACAGTGCAATCAAGTTAGAACTCAGAATTCAGAAACCAACCCAGAACCGCACAGCCTCATGGAAAATGAACAACTTTCTCCTGAATGTTGACTGGATAAACAATGAAATGAAGGCAGAAATAAAGACGTTCTTCGAAACCAACGAGAATGAAGACACCACATACCAGAATCTCTGGGACACATTTAAAGCAGTCTCTAGAGGAAAATATATAGCAATAAGTGCCCACATGAGAAGAAAGGAGAGATCTAAAATTGACACCCTACCGTCAAAATTGAAAGAGCTAGAGGAGCAAGATCAAAAAAACTCAAAACCTAGCAGAAGACAAGAAATAACTAAGATCAAAGCAGAATTGAAGGAGATAGAGACACGAAAAACCCTTCAAAAAATCAATAAATCCAGGAGCTGGTTTTTTGAAAAGATCAACAAAATAGACAGACCACTAGCCAGACTAATAAAAAAGAAAAGAGAGAATAACCAAATAGATGCAATAAAAAATGACAAAGGGGATATCACCACAGATTCCACAGAAATTCAAACCATCATCAGAGATTATTACAAACAACTCTATGCACATAAATTAGAAAACCTGGAAGAAATGGATAAATTCCTGGACAGCTGCCTCCTGCCAAGCCTAAACCAGGAAGAAGTCGAAACCCTGAATAGACCAATAACAAGGTCTGAAGTCGAGGCAGCAATTAAGAGCCTACCACCCAAAAAAAGCCCAGGCCCAGATGGGTTCACAGCCGAATTCTACCAGACATACAAAGAGGAACTGATACCATTCCTACTGAAACTATTCCAAATAATCCAAAAAGAGGGAATCCTTCCCAAATCATTTTATGAGACCAACATCATCCTAATACCAAAACCTGGCAGAGACTCAACAAGAAAAGAAAACTACAGGCCAATATCCATGATGAACATAGATGCAAAAATCTTCAATAAAATAATGGCAAGCCGATTACAACAGCACATCAAAAAGCTTATCCACCATGATCAAGTAGGATTCATCCCGGGGATGCAAGGCTGGTTCAATATACGCAAGTCTATAAATGTAATTCACCACATAAACAGAACCAAAGACAAAAACCACATGATTATCTCAATTGATGCAGAGAAGGCCTTCGACAAAATTCAACAGCCCTTTATGCTAAAAACCCTCAATAAACTAGGTATCGATGGAACGTATCTCAAAATAATAAAAGCTATTTACGACAAACCGACAGCCAATATCATACTGAACGGGCAAAAACTGGAAGCATTCCCTTTGAAATCTGGCACTAGACAAGGATGCCCTCTCTCACCACTCCTATTCAATATAGTACTGGAAGTTCTAGCCAGAGCAATCAGGCAAGAAAAAGAAATAAAGGGTATTCAATTAGGAAAGGAGGAAGTCAAATTGTCTCTATTTGCAGACGACATGATTGTATATCTAGAAGACCCCCTCATCTCAGCCCAAAAGCTCCTGAAACTGATAAGCAACTTCAGCAAAGTCTCAGGATACAAAATCAATGTGCAAAAATCACAATCATTCCTATACACCAATAACAGACTTAAAGAGAGCCAAATCAAGAACGAACTGCCATTCACAATCGCTACAAAGAGAATAAAATACCTAGGAATACAACTAACAAGGAATGTAAAGGACCTCTTCAAGGAGAACTACAAATCACTGCTCAACGAAATAAGAGAGGACACAAACAGATGGAGAAACATTCCATGTTCATGGTTAGGAAGAATTAATATCGTGAAAATGGCCATACTGCCCAAAGTAATATACAGATTCAATGCTATCCCCATCAAGCTACCAATGACCTTCTTCACAGAACTGGAAAAAACCACCTTAAACTTCATATGGAACCAAAAGAGAGCCCGCATAGCCAAGTCAATTCTAAGCAAAAAGAACAAAGCAGGAGGCATCACACTACCAGACATCAAACTCTACTACAAGGCTACAGTAATCAAAACAGCATGGTACTGGTACCAAAACAGAGATATAGACCAATGGAACAGAACAGAGGCATCGGAGGCAACACAACATATCTACAACCACCTGATCTTTGACAAACCTGATAAAAACAAGCAATGGGGAAAGGATTCCCTGTTCAATAAGTGGTGTTGGGAAAACTGGCTAGCCATATGCAGAAAGCAGAAAATGGACCCCTTCCTGACACCTTACACTAAAATTGACTCCAGATGGATTAAAGACTTAAACATAAGACGTAACACCATAAAAACACTAGAAGGAAACCTAGGCAAAACCATTCAGGACATAGGCGTAGGCAAGGACTTCATGACCAAAACACCAAAAGCATTGGCAACAAAAGCCAAAATAGACAAATGGGACCTAATCAAACTCCACAGCTTCTGCACAGCAAAAGAAACAGTCAATAGAGTGAATCGGCAACCAACAGAATGGGAAAAAATTTTTGCAGCCTACCCATCTGACAAAGGGCTGATATCCAGAATTTACAACGAGCTAAAAAAGATTTACAAGAAAAAAACAAACAAGCCCATTCAAAAGTGGGCGAAGGACATGAACAGATACTTTACAAAAGAAGACATACATGAGGCCAACAAGCATATGAAAAAATGCTCATCATCACTGGCCATTAGAGAAATGCAAATCAAAACTACATTGAGATACCATCTCACACCAGTTAGAATGGCAATCATTAAAAAATCTGGAGACAACAGATGCTGGAGAGGATGTGGAGAAATAGGAACACTTTTACACTGTTGGTGGGAGTGTAAATTAGTTCAACCATTGTGGAAAACAGTGTGGCGATTCCTCAAGGACCTAGAAATAGAAATTCCATTTGACCCAGCAATCCCATTACTGGGCATATATCCAAAGGATTATAAATCGTTCTACTATAAGGACACATGCACACGAATGTTCATTGCAGCACAGTTTACAATAGCAAAGACCTGGAACCAACCCAAATGCCCATCGATGATAGACTGGACAGGAAAAATGTGGCACATATACACCATGGAATATTATGCAGCCATTAAAAACGAGGAGTTCGCGTCCTTTGTAGGGACATGGATGAACCTGGAAACCATCATTCTCAGCAAACTGACACAAGAACACAAAATCAAACACCACATGTTCTCACTCATAGGCGGGTGTTGAACAAGGAGAACACATGGACACAGGGAGGGGAGCACTATACATGGGGGTCTGTTGTGGGGGAGTGGGGGGGACAGCGGGGGGGTGGGGAATTGGGGAGGGATAGCATGGGGAGAAATGCCAGATATGGGTGAAGGGGAGGAAGGCAGCAAATCACACTGCCACGTATGCACCTATGCAACAACCTTGCATGTTTTTCACATGTACCCCAAAACCTAAAATGCAATAAAAAAAAAAAAAAAAAAAAAAAAAAAAAAGAGAAATGCAAATCAAAACCACAATGAGATACCATCTCACACCAATCAGATGGTGATTATTAAAAAGTCAAGAAACAACAGATACTGATGATGTTGCAGAGAAATAGAAATGCTTTTACACTGTTGGTGGGAATGTAAATTAGTTAAACCATTGTGGAAGACAGTGTGGCTATTCCTCAAAGATTTAGAATCAGAAACACTGTTTGACCCAGCAATCCCCCTACTAGGTCTAATCCAAAGTAATAGAAATGTTATCATTCTATTACAAAGATAAGTGCACACGTATGTTCATTGTAGCACTATTCACAATAGCAACAACATGGAATCAATCCAATTATAGACTGAATAAAGAAAATGTGGTATATACACTATGGAATACCATCCAGCCATAAAAAGGAAGATGATCACATTCTTTGTAGGGACATGAATGGAGCTGGAAACCATTATCTTCAGCAAACTGACACAGAAACAGAAAACCGCACACCACACGTTCTCCCTTATAAGTGGAAGCTGAACAATGGAAACACATGAACCAAGGGAGAAGAACAACACAAACTGTGGCCTGTTGGGAAGGGTGGTGGAGGAGAGCATCAGGAAACACAGCTAATGCATGCTGGGCTTAACACCTAGGTTGATAGGTGCAGCAAACCACCATGGCACACATTTATCTATGTAACAAACTTGCACATGCACCCTGGAATTTAAAATAAAATAAATATAAATATATGTGTGTGTGTGAGAGAGAGAGAGAGAGAAAAAAAAAAAAAGAGTGTGTATGAGAAGTTTTCACTTGGGCTTTCTCATTGCAAATGCCCTTATATTTTTACTTGAGGATTCAAGAAAGTGATGTGAAAATTTACCACCAAGTATGTTTACTCCAATTATGGAGTTAGGTACCATGAAACATGACCGCTTTCTCATTTCCTGGATACAGTAGACTCACTGGGTCCTGAACTGAGCTAGGATTTCATTTATTGCCTTATCATCATGCTTCTATTATAATGGGGGTTGGGGTGATAATTACTCTTTAGTCTCTGAGAATCAATCTTAATGTAGACCATATATTCAATGGTCCTCAAAGTATTTGGATATTTCAGTTTCCCCAGTGTAACTTTACCAAAGGATATGTTTTTTTTGATGAAAAATTGGAGAGTCACTTACAAATCTTTTTTTATTATAGCAAATTTATTGAGATATAATTCACGTAATGTAAAAATTACTCTTTTTAAATAGACTAAAATGAGTTTTAGCATATTCAGAAGGTGGTGCTACCATTATCTTTATCTAATTCCAGAACATTTTCATCACCCAAAAAGAAACCCAGTACCTATTAGCAGTCCCTTCACATTTCCCCTCCCACCCCAAGTCAGCAGCAAACACCAATCTACTTTTCTTCTCCATGGATTTGCCTATTATGGAGATTTATGCAAATGAAATCACACAATATGCATTCTTTCTTGTCCGGATTCTTTAGTTTATTTTCAAGGCTTATTTGTGTTGTGATATATATTTGTACCTTATTCCTTTCAATTGCTGAATAATATTTCTTTACATAGCCAATCCTATTTTGTTGATCCACTTTTCAGTTAATACAAATTTGTTTTCACTACCTGGGTATTATGAATAATCATTCTATGAATATTTATGTACAAGATATTGGGTGAACTTGTTTCAATTTTCCTGGGTATACACCTGGAATGAAATTGCTAGATCATGTGATAAGTCTACGTTAACTTTATCAAAGCCTACCAAACATTTTATCCACAGAGGCTGTATAATTTTAAATTCCGAACAGCAAAATTTGAGAGTTCCAGTTGCTCCACATTTTTGCCAATACTTATTATTGTTCATATTTTTATTTACAGCAGTATTAGTAGGTGTCAGGTGGAATTTCATGGTTCTTTTTATTTTCTTAAGCGTATTTGCATGTGTTATTGGCCATTGTACATATCCTTTGGAGAAATGTATATTAAAATTACTTGACCATTTTTAATTGGCTATATTTTTTATTGTTCAGATGAAGAATTTATTTATATTCTGAATTCAAGTTCCTTAAAAGATATATAATTTGCAAATTTTTTTTCTATTATGTTGGTTATCTTTTTACTTAATTGATGGTATCACTCGAAGCACAAATGTTTTTAGTTTTGATAAGGCCCAATATATCTATTGTTTTTTCTTTTTTTCACTTGTGCTTTTGATGTTTCATTTAAAAAATATTTGCTTAACCTAAGTCAAGAATACGTAACTCTATGTTTTCCTCTAAGGATTTCATAATTTTAAATTCTTAGTTTGTGGTCTTATATTTATATCTCTAATCTACATTAAGTTAATTTTTGTGTACAATGTGAGGTAGGAGTTTAGCATCCTTCTGTGGCATATGGATATCTAGCTTTTCCAGCACCAAGTGTTGAAAAGACTATTCTCCATTAAATTGTCTTGGTACCCTTGTTGAAAATCAGTGGATCATAAATGTGAGGGTTTATTTTTGGACACTCAGTTATTTCCTACTAATCTATATTTTTCTCTTTATGCCAGTAGTACACTCTCTTGATTACTGCAATTTGTAGCAACTTTTGAAATCAGAAAGTGGGAGTTATCCAACATTGCTCTTACCTTTCAAGGATAATTTGGCTTTTCTGGTTTTCTTACATTATTAGATTTCGATTATCTCAATTCTCCTGAGTGGCTCCACATTCCTGGGTATATGAACATCTCTGTGCATGTGCATAATATTCTAGATTTCCAGGAGCTTGTCAGAGTTTTCAAAGCATCTATAGATATATGATTTCTAATTTTTCCTTTAAAGTGCTTTGGTTAGCCTCTTATTAGTCTCAACAGGTGGTGCTGACTGAAAAAGCTTCAATATCAAACAATGGCAGCTGACTGGTCTTGACAAATGTGTTGGTATATGGATTGTTAACACAGAGTGAAGTCTAAGTTAGGTCAAATAAAGACAAACTGAGTGGTGTTTTCCAGAAAGTTTCCAGGTGGTCAAATAGTGATAATTCCCTGTGATGTGAAGTTTTGGGATCTCCAAACCCATTCAATTTCTTTCAGTAGCTGATACTTACTGATTTTTATCAGTCATGAAAATTGTGAGGCTGCTTGTTTTCAAAGATACTGCAAAGCCATGGATAGAGGAATAGTATTAGATCACATTAAAATAGGGATAAAGCTCAATATTTTACCTAGAATCAGATACTTTTATTGGATAAGTCTTCTTTAAATTATTGCAAACATTTAGCTATTTTCCAGAGTTCTGAAAAAGTTTCTATTGGCTTTTTTTTTTCTTTTTCCTATGCTCTTGTTGCTGTTATGGGCCATCAGATTTTTGTAAGTACTTCCTTTGCCATTCAGGAAGTGTTTGTATTATGATATATACTTGTCATGGTGTTTTCCTGTTTTGTTTGTTTTTAGAAGATCCTCTTTAGCCAATGAATTCTGGTTCTGAATCCCTACTCCATTTCATAAACAGGGCAATAAATCAAGACATTTAATTGGGATATATGGCATCAACCTCTATCATCTATCCTTGCTTTATTTTGATTGTACATATTTAGCAGTAAACTTGTTGGCTACCTAGATATCTTACTCGTAGGAAAATAATATTCTATCTATTAAAAATTTCTGTGACTGCTGAGTGTCAGGCCATTCTGACCTTATAAGTAATTATGCTAATTGCACTCAGCATGTTTCTGACAGCTAATTTCTGCCATCTCACTTCTGTGTTTGGAATCCTGCTATAACCATTACTACCAAAGAAAACAGTGCCATATAGCATCTCTTACTGTCAGCACTGTACTATATGAGGCCGACAACAATGAGCTTCTTAATGATGCTAGGGCCCTTTACCCCAGTGCATATTTATTATGCCAGTAAGCAGTGTGTCCTGTAGGTTCTCTCATGGGACATAGGCAGCAGATGGGTTTTTCAGCCTTACCTAGAATGCTCACTCTAGCATGCTCAACTATCTGAGACTTTTGATCTTTCTCACCATGATTTGCCATGGTAGTCCTATCAATTGTTCTTTACACCAAATTACTAATTGAGGTTCACCATTTTTTCAAGTTTTATGAAATATCCTATTATGTCTGCATCATCATCAGAATACATGAGAGTAATCTTGAGTAAAATAGCTTTCTTCACCCAAAGCAACTCCCAGAAAATGGATTCATCTGAGAGTCTTGAGTGACAATACCATCTGCACCTAGATAAATGGATGCTTCAGTCTTGGAGTGTGAAAACAGGGGGATTTGTATGATATTACAGTATTTGCTACATCTGCCCAAGGAAATAATTCCATTGTTAAAAAAGTAGGAATTCATTTAAAGTAAGTATACTGTTTTGATAAGCAGTATAGAGTTTGAGTTCTGGACTAGCAACTAGAATATGTTTGCTTTAACCACCCCTAACCAAAATGAAATTATTATGCCACCAATGATATTGGCTTCATTAAAATACATACTACAACATTCAGGAATATGTTACTGGATTATAAGAAGCCCCACCTGGATCTAAGCAATGAGAATAATCATAACTCATAGATCTTAGCTCTCAATTAGGTGCAGTGATTGGTAGAGTCTTGGACAAGTCTACTTTTCAAAAAGTTAAGCATGGTTTATTTGGTATGCTGGGTTATGGTAGTAAAGAAATTATTTGAATGTTGGTAATTTATTTATCCAAGAAACATTAAATTCAAAATTACAAATTAATGAGTATTGTGAATAAGAGGGACAGAAATCTTTGAGAGGGGATATTAAGAATATTTTACCCAGTTAAAAAGTCAGACAATACACTCCTGAGGAACTGAAAATTGAATGGAAATCTCTGGAATCCAAGGTTGCTACATGAAAATGGGGAGAAGCATTCTTTTATAATGAAACGTATGAAGTATGTGCAAAGATTCTATTATGTGAGGTAAGGGTACATGCTAAAAACAGAAAGAAGCCCTGTGAATCTGGAATAGAAAGACCAAGTGATAGATGTGGCAAAACTGAAATCATGGATATAGGTAGGATCAGACAGTGTGGGACATTTTAAGCACTATCTGAGATTTTGGTTGATGAGGTCTATTAGTTAATCTTCAGAAAATTACTTTGGCTACGTTGGAAAAGTGAAACTGGAAGACAGAGTAGAAGATGCTAGACAGGAAACTGGCTCCTGGGCCAAGGTGGAGGTCCAGGTGTGAAGGTGAAGCTGGTTTGTATAGTAACAATAAAGGTGAATGATATTAAAGAACTTAAAAATTACCCAAGTAGTAAATTGTACAGGACCTAGATATACACTGAACATGATGAGTAAAAGAGAGGAGAAAGCGGTCATTGAGTCATGATGGATGGTGATTGTCTTAGTCTGTTTGGGCTACTATAACAAAATGCCATAGTTTGGGAGACATATAAACAACAGAAGTTTTATGTCTAATGATTATGGAAACTGGGAAGTTTCAGGTCAAGGTGTTGGGAGGATTTCGTGTCTGGTCAGGGCTTGCTTTCTGATTCATAGACGGCAGTCTTTTTACTACATCCTCACATGGCAGAAGGGGAGAGAGAGCTCTCTTGGTCTTTTTTTTATAAGGATACTAATCTCATCATGAGAGGTGGCTCTCATGACCTAATCGCCTACCAAAACCCCTACCTCCTAATACTACCACCTTGAGCATTAGAATTTCAGCATATGAATTTTGAGGGGACACATATATCCAGAACATGGCAGTGATGTTACATCCTGAGACTGGTTCAACTGAAAGAGAACTATGTAAATGCATGCAGATATGCTTGATAAAAGAAACAGGAAAAAATAACATTTTTAACTAGGAACATATTTAATTAAAAGTGCCTCTAAGATATCCAAAAGCAATTTTCAACACGGCAGTTTGATGTAATCATAGCTTAGAGGGGATGCTTTAGCTGTAGGTACAGATTTTCAGCCATCTCTGTATATTTTGAGATATAACCATGAATGAGATTGCTTAGGGAAAGAATGTAAAATGAGGAACAAGGAGAAGTAGACCAAGCACCAAAATTGATGCTGCTCCAATATCTAATAGTCAGAATAAAAAAGACAAACATGCAAAGAGCACTGAAAAGAAATTGGCCAGAGCTGGCAGAAAAATTGAGACACTGTGGGGTAACTTTTGTCAGTGGAGGACTTCAAGAACAGAGAGGCATGATCTGTGAGGTCAAATTCTGCTACGATGTCAAGTTAGATACAAACTAAATATATATATATTTCTTCCATTTAACAAGAAAGTCGTGTATAACCTTAGCAAGCACTGTTTTGGTAGAATGATTTGAGAAACATCAGATTGCCCTGAAGAAGAAGTGAAAGAAAAAGTGGAGATAGCAATTTTAGGAACTGTTTTATTCAGAAATCTCCATGTGAAAGAGATGAGAGGAAAGGGTAGTGACTGGATAGCGGAAGTATGACAGTCAAGATAGGCGTTTTTGTTTGTGTGTTTGATAGTGTGAGCATGTGTGTGAAGAGGCGAGATTTGGAAAGCAGGGGACATTTGTCCCTTTATTTTACTCAGCAGCCCTTTTTCCTTCATATGGGAACAACACCCTTCCCTGTTGGCAGATGCCCACCCCACTTGCCATGTGTTTCTGCTAGTGCTGGCTTATCAAAGCATCCTAATCTATGACCACATTGATGAAGCCAGGGAGTCTTTCTTGGGGTTATACATATGTGCATTTTGAGAGGCAGTTTTCTGTTTCTTTGAGTTGTTTTCATGGAATAATGTAAGCCTGGCACCAAGAACTCCTGCTGGCTGCAAAAAGACAGATAAAAGTTAGTGACTGGGAGATGAAATTCAGCCTAAATGTCACTTGTCAAATCATGTGCCCTGACACAGGCCACAGGCCTGCTTCCACCAGAGGAAGAGGCACATTTTTTTCTGATGAGTCCAGCTCATATGGCTGAGTCTATTTTAAATGGGATATGACTTTATAATTTGTTTATCTAGACAGTTGCATTTCCAATTTCACACAAAAGTTTCATGAAAGCCACTCAGTGGTGGCCTTGCCTACAGCAGTCTCTGGCCATTTCCCTGGAATTAGTTCATAGAGAAATATGCACAAAGCTTTGTATCAAGTGTATATAGAGTGAGAAGGAATTATGTGTGAGAACAGAGAAGTGAGAAAACATCAAACTCTCTCTCACTCTCAAACACACAAAGAGAAAGAGGAAGGTGGGGGAGAGAGAGAGGTGAATTTATAATTTGTATCCCTCTCAGCCCCGAGACCCAAACCACACCTGTGTTTCCCAGTTAATAACAATCAATTTTCTTTTAAAAGTTTCTCCTATGAGACCCCAAGTTGAGTGTCTAGTTTGAGTTAGGATTTTGATATTTTAAACTAAAACATTCTGATGACTACACTGTATACTTTTTAAATATTGCCATTTCTCCTTGACCTGTCTATGAAAATTTGTCTTGTATGGCTTGAGATAAATTTATGTGGAATCAAAGTCAACATCGCCTATGTCTTTACCCGTATGTAACCTAGAAACAGAGTTTGTCATTTCTCTAGCATTATAAGTTTCCCTTTATATCATATAGCGTATATATTTTTTCCTTTTCTTCTTCTGTAAGAGGGCTGACTTCCACTTAGTTGTCTGTTTTCTATAGTGCCTTCTTATCCATGGCCATGGTCTATGTACATGGCCCATTTTTTTTTTTTTTTTTGTATTCAGAGTTGGAGCCACTTCAAGCCCCTTCATAGATCAAATATTTCTCAAGTTTCAGGTTCAATCCTGTCACTATTGATGGTGAATTTTAAGAACATTGGCACAGTAACTGTGTTATTCAGCCTCTAGTCATCCTAGAGAATCGATTCTTTGTCCTGTACTCCAATTCTATTAGCTCCATTCTTTATTTCCTGACCAAGAACTTGATATTTATCACATTATCAACAAGCATGTCTGTTGGGATGTGAGGGGGATGTTTCTTCCCAGGCTGTCTCCTCTGGTTTCCACAAAATGAGATTATTCTAAGCACTCCTAATCTCTAGCCTTTTACAACCTGCACTACTTTCCAAGAGAAGTTGGAGTAATTTCTGAGAGGGTGAATTTAAAATTCTCTATACTGTTAGTTCTAGTTCTCTATGCTGTTAGTCTTGTATGGGTTGATCTCTGATAGGGAAAGCCTATAATTATTTCTGCAATTAAATGGCGAAGACTCTAATTTTGTGTATCACTAGTAAGATGTCTTTTATTCCCCTACCATCCAGTCTAGGTCTTATCAGTGATAAAGGAATATGCTACAGTCTTTTCTGTCTATTTTCTCACTTTATATTAAACACAGCAAGGGAATGGGGTATTATACTGGGACACTCACAATTCTAAACAAATCCTCATATTTCATAAGACCTTTAAGTTTATATTTCTGCCTTGCCTTTAAAGTTGCCTGGCATCACATTCCTGCACGTTGCCTGAGTCCTGCTGCCATATCCAGGGGCTCTGTGATGTTTTGACATAGCCTACATTCTTGTAGTTCTGCCCATATCCTGATTCTAGCCTTTGTCCAATTGTGAGAATATTTGGTGGTTAACTATTATATTTTCCTTAGAGATGCTGCTGCCTAACTGCACTCTTTCCTCTTGACATATTGATGAAACATTTTCCTGATCCTCTAGCAACTCTTGTTCAGTGTCTTTGTCTAGGTCCTCTTCTTCTATCTGAAGTCCAAGTCTTAGAAGTCCTCATTGTTCTGAGACCTCTCTTTACTCTCTGCAGTCTCTTCTTAGGTTATTTAAATGACATGATTAAGACACTGCACATTAAATGTGTATCTCCAGAGTAGACCACTTTTTTCAGTTCCATACTCATGTTTACCTATTTTTCACTTAGAGTGGAATGCCTTTCAAGATCTCCCTCCCTCCCTCCCTCTTTCCCTTCCTTCCCTTCCTTCCCTTCCTTCCCTTCCTTCCCCTCCTTCCCTTCCTTCCCTTCCTTCCCTTCCTTCCTTGACAGAGTCTTGCTATATTGGTGAGGCTGGCATTGAACACCTGGCCTCAAGCAGTCCTCTTGTCTGGGTCTCCCAAAGTGCTGGGATTATAGGCATAGGCCACCATGCCTGGCCCTTTCAACACTTTTAAACGTAATACATCTAAAACTGAACTCCTGATTTTCTTTCATCTTAATTGTTTTTCTGTTTTTCTCATCTCCTCAAATATCATTATCATTTATGTTTAGAGGAAATTTGGGGTCATTCTTGGTGCTTCTTTCATTTTAATATCTTAATTACATCCATCTCCAAATTCCATTTATTTTTTAAATCTAATTTAATAGTTACTTGTTTCCACTGCTATTGTCACCACCTTAAAGATCAAGGTATGTTTCTTTCACCAGAACACCGAAATAACCTTCTAACAGATCTGCATCACTAACATGTTTTTGAAACCATTTCAATAGCTTTTCATGGCACTTTATTTTTGATTTCTTGCCCCACTCCCATCTTACATCCAAGTCCCGAAAGTCCATTGTATAGTTCTTTTGCTTTTGTCTCCTCATAGCTTAGCTCCCACATATCAGTGAGAACATACGATGTTTGGTTTTCCATTCCTGAGTTCTTCACTTACAATAACAGTCTCCAGTCTCATCCAGGTCACTGTGAATGCCATTAATTCATTCATTTTTTTTTATTTTATTTTTTTTCCATTCTTTTCTTTTTTATTGTACTTTAGGTTCTGGGATACATGTGCAGATCATGCAGGATTGTTGCATAGGTACATACATGGCAATGTAGTTTGCTGCCTCCATCCCCCTGTCACCTATAACTGGCATCTCTCCCCATGTTATCCCTCCCCAACCTCCGCACCCCAACTGTGCCTCCCCTGCCCCCCCCAACAGACCCCAGTGTGGGATGCTCCCTTCCCTGTGTCCATGTGTTCACACTGTTCAACACCCACCTATGAGCGAGAACATGCGGTGTTTCATTTTCTGTTCTTGTGTCAGTTTGCTGAGAATGATAGTTTCCAGATTCATCCATGTCCCTATGAAGTACATGAACTCATCGCTTTTTATGGCTGCATCATATTCCATGGAGTATATGTGCCACATTTTCCCTGTTCAGTATATCATCGATGGGCATTTGGGTTGGTTCCACGTCTTTGCTATTGTAAACAGTGCTGCAATGAACCTATGTGTGCATGTGTCTTTATAATAGAATGATTTATAATCCTTTGGATATATACCCAGTAATGGGATTGCTGGGTCAAATGGAATTTCTATTTCTAGGTCCTTGAGGAATTGCCACACTGTCTTCCACAATGGTTGAACTAATTTACACTCCCACCAACTGTGTAAAAGTGTTCCTATTTCTCCACATCCTCTCCAGCATCTGTTGTCTCTAGATTTTTAAATAATCGCCATTCTATCTGGCATGAGATGGTATCTCAATATGGTTTTGATTAGCATTTCTCTAATGACCAGTGATGAGCATTTTTTCATATGTTTGTTGGCCTCATATATGTCTTCTTTTGAAAAGTGTCTGTTTATATCCTTTGCCCACTTTTGAATGGGTTTTTTTTTTTCTTGTAAATCTGTTTTAGTTCTTTGTAGATTCTGGATATTAGCCCTTTGTCAGATGGGTAGATTGCAAAAATTTTTTACATTCTGTTGGTTGCTGGTTCACTTTAATGATTGTTTCTTTTGCTGGACAGAAGCTCTGGAGTTTAATTAGGTCCCATTTGTAAAAAAAAACCCTTCTAGGGTTTTTATGGTATTAGGTCTTATGTTTAAGTCTTTAATCCATCTGGAGTTAATTTTAGTGTAAGGTATCAGAATGGGGTCCAATTTCTGCTTTCTGCTTATGGCTAGCCAGTTTTCCCAACACCATTTATTAAATAGGGAATCCTTTCCCCATAGCTTGTTTTTGTCAGGTCTGTCAGAGATCAGATGGTTGTAGATGTGTGGCATCACCTCCGAGGCCTCTGTTCTGTTCCATTGCTCAATGTCTCTGTTTTGGTACAAGTATCATGCTGTTTTGATTACTGTAGCCTTTTAGTATAGTTTGAAGTCAGGTAATGTGATGCCTCTGGCTTCGTTCTTTTGCTTAGGATTGTCTTGGCTACATGGGCTCTCTTTTGGTTCCATATGAAGTTTCAGGTGTTTTTTTCCAGTTCCATGAAGATCATCATTAGCTTGATGGGGATAACATTGAATCTACAAATTACTTTGGGTAGTATGGCCATTTTCGCAATATTGATTCTTCCTAACCATGAAAATGGAATGTTTTTCCATCTACTTCTTTCCTCTCTTATTTCCTTGAGCAGTGGTTTGTAGTTCTCCTTGAAGAGGTCCTTTATGTCCTTTGTTAGTTGTATTTCTAGGTACTTTATTCTCTTTGTAGCAATTGTGAATGAGAGTTCACCTATGATTTGGATCTCTGTCTGTTATTGCTATGTAGGAATGCTTGTGATTTCTGCACATTGATTTTGTATCCTGAGACTTTGCTGAAGTTGCTTATCAGTTTCAGGAGTTTTTGGGCTGAGACGATGGGGTCATCTAAATATACAATCATGTCATCTGCAAATAGAGATAACTTGACTTCTTCCTTTCCTAATTGAATACTTTTTATTTTCTTGCCTAATTGCTCTGGCTAGAACTTCCAGTGCCATATTGAATAGGAGGGGTGAGAGAGGGCATCCTTGTCTAGTGCCAGATTTCAAAGGGAATGCTTCCAGTTTTCCCATTCATTATATTGGCTATGGGCTTGTCATAAATAGCTTTTATTATTCTGAGATATGTTCCTTCAATACCTACTTTATTGAGAGTTTTTAGCATAAAGGGCTGTTGAATTTTGTCAAAGGACTTCTCTGCATCTATTGAAATAATCATGTGGTTTTCATCTTTGGTTCTGTTTATGTGGTGGATTACATTTACAGACTTGTGTATGTTGAACCAGCCTAGCATCCCCGGGATGAAGCCTACTTGATCATGATGGATAAGCTCTGTGACATGCTGCTGCAATTGGTTTGCCAGTATTTTATTAAAGATTTTTGCATCTCTGTTCATCATGGATATTGGCCTGAAGTTTTCTTTTTTTGTTGAGTCTCTGCCAGGTTTTGACATCAAGATGACGTTGGTCTCACAAAATGATTTGAGAAGGATTCCCTCTTTTTGGATTGTTTGGAATCCTTTCAGAAGGCATGGTACCAGCTCCTCTTTGTATGTCTGGTAGAATTTGGCTGTGAACCCATCTGGACCTGGACGTTTTTTGGTTGGTAGGCTATTAATTGCTGCCTCAATTTCAGCCCTTGTTATTGGTCTGTTCAAGGTTTCAACTTCTTCCTGGTTTAGGCTTGGGAGGGTACAAGTGTCCAGGAATTTATCCATTTCTTCCAGGTTTACTGGTTTATGTGCATAGAGGTGTTCGTAGTAATCTCTGATGGTAGTTTGTATTTCTGTGGAATCAGTGGTGATATCCAGTTTATCATTTTTTATTGCATCTATTTGATTCTTCTCTCTTTTCTTTTTTATTAATCTGGCTAATGGTCTATTTTGTTGATCTTTTCAAAAAACCAGCTCTTGGACTTACTGATTTTTTTTGAAAGGTTTTTTTTTTTTTTTTTTTGTCTCTTTCTCCTTCAATTCTGCTCTGATCTTAGTTATTTCTTGTCTTCTGCTAGGTTTTGAGTTTTTTTTGATCTTGCTCCTCTAGCTCTTTCAATTTTGACAATGGAGTGTTGATTTTAGATCTTTCCTTCCTTCTGATGTGGGCATTTATTGATATCTAGATACTGCTTTATATGTGTCCCAGAGATTCTGGTACATTGTGTCTTCATTCTCGTCTGTGTTGAAGAACATCTTTATTTCTGCCTTCATTTCATTGTTTATCCAGTTGACATTTAGGAGCCAGTTGTTCAGTTTCCACGAAGCTGTGTGGTTCTGAGTTAGTTTCTTAATCCTGAGTTCTAACTTGATTGACCTGTGGTCTGAGAGACAATTTTTTATGATTTCCGTTCTTTTGTATTTGCTGAGGCGTGATTTACTTCCAATTATGTGGTCAATTTTAGAGTAAGTGTGATGTGGTACTGAGAAGAATGTATATTCTGTGGATTTGGGGTGAAGACTTCTGTAGATGTCTATTAGGTCTGCTTGGTCCAGATCTGAGTTCAAGTCCTGGATATGCTTGTTAATTTTCTGTCTCATTGATCTAATATTGACAGTGGAGTGTTAAAGTCTCCCACTATTATTGTGTGGGAGTCTAAGTCTCCTTGTAGGTCTTTAAGAACTTGCTTTATGTATCTGGTTGCTCCTATATTGGGTGTGTATGTATTTAGGATTGTTAGCTCTTCTTGATGCATTGATCTTTTTACCATTATGTAATGCCCTTCTTTGTCTCTTTTGATCTTTTTGGTTTAAAGTCCATTTTATCAGAGACTAGGCTTGAACCCCTGCTTTTTTTTGCTCTCTATTTGCTTGGTATATCTTCCTCCATCCCTTTATTTTGAGCCTTTGTGTGTCCTTGCAGGTGAGATAGGTTTCCTGAATACAGCACACCAATGGGTCTTAACTTTTTATCCAATTTGACAGTCTGTGTCTTTTGATTAGGTCATTTAGCCCATTTACATTTAGTGTTAATATTGTTATGTGTGAATTTGATCCTGTCATTTTGATGCTAGCTGGATGTTTTGCCCATTAGTTGATGCATTTTCTTCATTGTGTCGATGGTCTTTACCATTTGGTATGTTGTTGGAGTGACTGGTACTGGTGTTCCTTTCCTTGTTTAGTGCTTCTTTCAGGAGCTCTTGTAAGCAGGCCTGGTGGTGACAGAATCTCTCAGCAATTGCTTGTCCATAAAGATTTTCTTTCTTCTTCGCTTATGAAGCTTAGTTTGGCTGGATATGGCATTCTAGGTTTAAAGTTCTTTTCTTTAAGGATGTTGAATATTGGCCCTCACTCTCTTCTGGCTTGTAGGGTTTCTTCAGAGAGATCAGCTGTGAGTCTGATGGTCTTCCCTTCGTAGATAACCCGACCTTTCTCTCTGGCTGCCTTTGGCATTTTTTCCTTCATTTCAACCCTGGTGAGTCTGACGATTATGTGCCTTCAGGTTCCTCTTCTTGAGGAATATCTTTGTGGTATTCTCTGTATTTCCTGGACTTGAATGTTGGCTTGCCTTGCTAGATTGGGGAAGTTGTCCTGGATAATATCCTGAAGAGTGTTTTCCAGCTTGCATTCATTCTCTCCATCACATTCAGGTAGACATATGGAACATTAGGTCTTTTTACATAATCCCATATTTCTTGGAGACTTTGTTCATTTCTTTTCACTCTTTTTTCTCTATTCTTGCCTTCTTTTATTTCATTAAGTTGATCTTCAGTCTCTGATATCCATTCTTCTGCTTGCTCAATTCAGCTATTGACACTTGTTTATATTTTGCAAATTTCTCATGCTGTGTTTTTCAGCTCCATCTAATCGTTTACATTCTTCTCTAAGCTGTTTATTCTAGTTAGCATTTTATATAACCTTTTTCAAGGTTCTTAGTTTCTTTGCATTAGGTTAGAACATGTTCTTTTAGCTCAGAGAAGTTTCTTATTATCCACCTTCTGAAGCCTGTTTCTGTCAATTCATCAGACTCATTCTCCATCCAGCTTTGTTCCCTTGCTGGTGAGGAGTTGTGATCCCTTGGATGAGGAGAGGCATTCTGGTTTTTGGTGTTTTCATCCTTTTTGGGCTGATTTCTTCCCATCTTTGTGGCTTTATCTATCTGTGGTCTTGGTAGTTGGTGACTTTTGGATGGGGTCTCTGAGTGGATGTCCTTTTTATTGATGTTGAAGGTATTTCTTTCTGTTTCTTAGTTTTCCTTCTAACAGTCAGGCCCCTCTGCCTCAGGACAGCTGGAGGTCCACTCCAGACCCTGCTTGCCTGAGGATCACCCACGGGGTCTGCAGAACAGTAAGGGTTGCTGACAGTTTCTTCTTCTGTTATCTTGGTCCCAGAAGAGTACCTGCCAGATGTTGGCCTGAGCTCTCCTTTATGAGTTGTCTCTTTGTATATATGGGGGTTGGGGAGCTGCTTGAGGAGACAGTCTGTTTCTTCTAGCAGCTCAAGTGCTGTGCTGGGAGCTCCATTGTTCTGTGCAGAGCTGCTGGGCATGTATGTTTAAGTCTGCTGCAGTGGAACTCATGAACTCCTCTTTTCCCATGTGCTCTGTCCTAGGAAGGTGGGGCTTTATTTATAAGTTCCTGATGTGCTGCTGCCTTTTTTCACAGATGCCCTGCCCAGCATGGAGATAGTCTACTCACAATCTTCCAGCAGAGGCATTGCTGAGCTGCCACAGGCTCTGCCCAGCTGCTGTATGAACTTCATTGTGGTGGTGTTTACAGACGTACGGTTAGAACTACCTTGGTAGTGGTGGATGCCCTTCCCTCCACCAAGCTGGACTGTACCGGGTCCAACTGCACTTGCTGCAAAACTCTCAATCCAGAGCATTTCAGATTGTTTTGTTGGGGTGGGACCCGCTGGACCAGATCATCTGGCTCCCTATCTCAGCCCCCTCCCTTTCAGTTGAATGAGTGGTTCTGTCTTCCAGGCATTCCAGGTGCCAGTTGAAATGGCTGCCCAGATTTATGTGAATTTCTGTGTGCCAACTCGCAGCACCGGCTCAAATAGCCATGCTGGAAATTTGCGGTGCTTTTCAGCCTGGGAATCTCCTGGTCTGTGGGCAGTGAAAACTTGTTTGGAAATGCAGTGATCACATACCCTCTCTGTTATTCTTGCTGGGAACTGCACTCCAGAGCTCTTTCTTTGCAGCCATCTTGGATCCTCTCAATTTATTCTTTTTCATGGCTGAGTAGTATTCCATTGTGTGTGTGTATATATATATATATATATATATATATATATACACACTACAGTTTCTTTATCCACTTGTTGACTGATGGGCATTTGGGTTGGTTCCACGATTTTGCAATTGCAAATTGTGCTGCTATAAACATACGAGTGCAAGTATCTTTTTTGTATAATGATTTCTTGTCCTCTGGGTAGAAACTCAGTAGTGGGATTGCTGGTTCAAATGGTAGTTCTACCTTTAGTTCTTTAAGGAATCTCCACATTGTTTTCCATAGTGGCTGTACTGATTTACATTCACACAAACAGTGTAGAAGTGTTCCCTGATCACTGCATCCAGGCCAACAGCTATTGTTTTTTGATTTTTTACTTATGGCCATTGTTGCAGAAGTAGGGTGGTATCACATTGTGGTTTCGATTTGCATTTCTCTGATCATTAGTGGTGCTGAATATTTTTTCATGTTTGTTGACCATTTGTATATCTTCTTTTGAGAATTGTCTATTCATGTACTTAGCCCACTTTTTGATGTTTTTTTAAAATTTTTTTTTTTTTTGCTGATTTGTGTTTCTTGTAGATTCTGAATATTAGACCTTTGTCAGATGTATAGATTGTGAAAATTTTCTCCCACTTTGTAGTTTTTCTACTTATTCTGGAGACTGTTCCTTTTGCTGTGCAAAAGCTCTTTATTTTAATTAAGTACCAGCTATTTATCTCTGTTTTTAATGGATTTGCTTTTGGGTTCTTGGTCATAAAATTCTTGCCTAAGCCAATGTCTAGAAAGGTGTTTCTGATGTTATCTTTTAGAATTTTTATGGCTTCAGGTCTTAGATTTAAGTCATTAATCCATCAAGTTGAGTTTTGTATAAGGTGAGAGATGTAGATCCAGTTTCATTCTCCTATATATGGCTACCCAATTACCACAGTATCATTTGTTGAAAAGGGTGTCCTTTCCTCACTTTATATTTTTGTGTGCTTTGTTGAAGATCAGTTGGCTGCAAGTATTTGGGTATTTGGGTTTATTTCTGGATTATCTATTCTTTTCCATTGGTCTTTGTGCCTATTTTTATAACAGTACCATGCTGCTTTGGTGACTGTTGCCTTAGAGTGTAGTTTGAAATCAGATAGTGTGATGCCTCGAGATTTGTGCATTTTGCTTAATCCTGCTTTGGCTTTGTGGGCTGGTTTTTGGTTCCATGAATTTTAGGATTTTTTTTTTTCTAATTCTGTCAAGAATGATGGTGGAATTTTGATGGGTATTGCATTGAATTTGTAAACTGCTTTTGGCAATATGGTCATTTTCACAATATTGTTTCTACTTATCCATGAGCATGGGATGTGTTTTCATTTGTTTGTGTCATCCATGATTTCTTTCAGCAGTGTTTAGTTGTTTTATTCGTAGATATCTTTCACCTCCTTGGTTAGGTATATTTGTAAATGTTTTATATTTTTGCAGCTATTGTAAAGGGCTTGCCTTCTTGATTTAACTTGCAGCTTGGTCACTGTTGGTGTGTAAAAGAGTTACTACATTTGTGTACATTAATCTTTTATCTGGAAACTTTGTTGCTGAATTCTTTTATCAGTTCTAGGAGCTTTCTGGAGGAGTCTTTAAGGTTTTTGAGGTAAACAATCATATTGTCAACAAACAGTGAGAGTTTGACTTCCTCTTTACTGATTTGGATGTCCTTTCTTTCTTTCTCTTGTCTGATTGATCTGGCTAGGGCTTCCAGTGCTATGTTGAATAGAAGGTAAAAATGACTATCTTTGTCTTGTTCCAGTTCTTGGGGGGATGCTTTCAACTTTTCCTTGTTCAGTATAATGTTGGATGTGGGTTTGTCATAGATGGCTTTTATTACATAGAGGTATGTCCCTTGTATGCTGATTTTGCTGAGAGTTTTAATCATAAATTGACACTGGATTTTGTTGAATGTTTTTTCTGCATCTATTGAGATGATCATGTGATTTTTGTTTTTAATTCTGTTTATGTGTTGTATTGCATTTATTGACTTTCATATGTGAACCATCCCTGCATCCCTGGTGTGAAACCCTCTTGATTACCATGGATTATCTTTTTGATATGTGGTTGGATTCAGTTAGCTAGTATTGTATTGTGGATTTTAGCATCCATGTTCACCAGGGATATGGGTCTGTAATTTTTTTTGGCTATGTCCTTTCCTGATTTGAGTATTAGGGTGATGCCGGCTTCATGGAATGAATTACGGAGGGTTCCGTTTTCCTCTATTTTGTGGGATAGTGTCAATTGGATTGGATTGGTACCAATTCTCTGAATGTCTGGTAGAATTCTGCTATTAATCCATCTGATCCTGGACTTTTTTTGTTGTTGGTAATTTTTAAATTACTATTTCAATCTTGTTGCTTGTTATTGGTCTGTTTAGGGTATCTATTTTTTTCTGATTTAAGCAAGGAGAGTTGTATTTTTCCAAGAATTTATCTATCTCTTCTAGGTTTCAAGTTTATGTGCAGAAAGGTGGTCATAATAGCCTTAAACGATCCTTTATATTTCTGTGGTGTCAGTTGTAATATCTCCTATTTTTTTCTTATTGAGGTTATTTAGATTTTCTCTCTTCTTTTGGTTATTCTTGCTAATGATTTATGAATTTTATTTATCTTTTCAAAGACACAGATTTTTCTTTCATTTATATTTTGTATTTTATGTTTTGTTTCAATTTCATTTAGTTCTGCTCTGATCTTGGTTATTTCTTTTCTTCTATTATTAGGTTTGGTTTGTTCTTGTTTCTCTAGTTCCTTGAGGTATGGCCTTAGAATGTCATTTTGTGCTTTTTTGTCTTTTGATGTAGGTGTGTTTAGGGCTATGAAGTTTCCTCTTAGTACCACCTTTACTGTGTCCCAGAGGTTTTGATAGGTTGTGTCAGTACTGTTGTTCAGTTTGAAGAATTTTTAAATTTTTATCTTGATTTCATTCTTGAGGAACAGGTTATTTAATTTCCATGTATTTGCATGGTTTTGTGGGTAACTTTAAAGTTGATTTTTAGTTTTATTCCACTGTGGTCAGAGAGATTGCTTGATATAATTTGTTTTCTTAAATTCAATGAGGCTCTTTTTGTGGCCTATCATATGATCTATCTTGGAGAAAGTTCCATGAGGTGTTGAATAGCATGTATATTCTGTGGTTGTTGGATGGAATGTTCTGTGTATATCTCTTAAGTCCATTTGTTCCAAGGTATATTTTAAATCCATTGTTTCTTTATTGACTTTCTGTCTTGATGACCCGTATAGTGCTCTCAGTGGAGTACTGAAGTCCCTCACTATTATTGTGTTGCTGCCTATCTCATTTCTTAGGTCTATTAGTCATTGTTTTATAAATTCAGGCGTTCCAGTGTTAGGTGCATATATGTTTAGAATTGTAATATGTTCCTGTTGAATAAGGCCTTTTACCATTATATAATGTTACTCTTTGTATTTTTTAACTGCTGTTGCTTTAAAGTTTGTTTTGTCTGATATAAAAATAGCTACCCCTGCTCACTTTTGGTGTCCATTTTCATGAAATTCCCTTTTCTAACACTTTATTTTAACTTTGTGTGAGTCCTTACATGTTAGGCGAGTCCCTTGAAGGTAGCAGGTAGTCAGTTGGTGAACTCTTATTCATTCTGTAGTTCTGTTTCTTTTAAATGAAGCATTTTGGCCACTTACATTTAATATTAGTATTGAGATGTGGGGTATCTTTCATTCATAGTGGTTTTGTTGCCTGTATATATTTTTGTTTATTTGTTTCATAGGTTCTGTGAGGTTTATGTTTTAGAAAACTTCTGTTTTGATGTGTTTCCAGGATTTGTTTCAAGATTTAGAGCTCCTTTTAGTAGTTCTTACAGTGGTGGCTTGGTAGTGGCAAATTCTCTCAGTATTTGCTTGTCTGAAAAAGACTGTATCTTTTCTTCATATATGATGCTTAGTTTCACTGGATACAAAATTCTTGTCTGGTAATTGTTTTGTTTGAGGAGCCCTAAAGATAGGGCTCTGATCCTTTCTAGCCTCAATCCCTTCAAGCTAGAACCTCTAGCTTTGGAATTTCTATGGAGAAACCTACTATTATTTCATTTATTGGCTACCTGGTGCCTCTTTCTCCCAACTCTTAAGATTATTTTCTTTATGTTAACTATGGATAACCTGATAACAATATGCCTAGGCAATAATCTTTTTTTTTTTTTTGGCAAAGAATTTCCCAGGTGTTCTTTGTGCTACTTGTATTTGGATGTCTAGGTCTCTAGAAAAGCTGGGGAAGTTTTTCTCAATTATTCACCAAATATGTTTTCCAAAATTCAGATTTCTCTTCTTTTTCAGGAACACCGATTATTCTTAGGTTTGGTCATTTAACATAATCCCATACTTATTGGAGGCTTTCTTCATATTTTATTATTCTTTTTTCTTTGTCTTTGTTGTATTGGTTTAATTCAAAGAACTTGTCTTCAAGCTCGAAATTTCTTTTTTCTATTTTTTGAATTCTATTGCTGAGATTTTGCAGAGCATTTTGCATTTTTATAAGTGTGTCCAATGTTTTCTGAAGTTTTGATTTTTTTTTCTTTATGCTATCTATTTCCTTGAATATTTCCCCTTTCACTTCTTGTATTTATTTATTTATTTATTTATTTATTTATTTATTTTATTTTTTTTTTTTGGATTTACTTGCATTGGGCTTCGCCTTTCTCTCGTGTCTATATTAGCTTAACAACAAAGCTTCTGAATTCTTTTTCAGGCAAACCAGGGATTTCTTCTTGGTTTGGATCCATTGCTGATAAACTAGTGTGATTTTTTTTTTTTTTTTTTTTTTTGTGTTAATGATTCTTGTTTTGTTGTATTACCAGAGTTGGTTTTCTGGTTCCTTCTCATTTGGGTTGGCTCTGTCAGAGGGAAGGTATAGGGCTGAAGGCTGTTCAGATTCTTTTTTCCCACTGGGTGCTACCTTGATGTAGACATTGGTCCCTTTTCCTATGGATGTGGCTTCCTGACAGCTGAGCTATAGAAATTGTTATCTCTCTTCTGGATCTAGTCATCCAGCAAATCTATCAGGCCCTGGGCTGGCACTGGGGGTTGTCTGCAGTCTTGTGATGGGAACCATCTATGAGTCTCTCTGCTATGGATACGAGCACCTGTATTGGTGGCAGTGGCAGGCGGGTGAAATGGACTCCGTGAGAATTCTTAGCTTTGGTGGTTTAATGTTCTATTTTTGTGCTGGTTGGAATCCTGCTGGGAGGTGGTATTTTCAAGAGAGCATCAGCTATGGTAGTATGGAAAGGAGTGGTAGATGGGGCCCTAGAACTCCCAAGGGTACATGCCCTTTCTTCAGTCACCAAGATAGGTAAGGAAGGACCATCAGGTTGAGGGAATGTATTCTCTTTCTTGGTCCACAAGGGGGTGTAATTTCAAGGGCAAAAACTTCCTAGTGCCATAACCTTGCCCTCACCACTCTGTCTCCATCTGGGGATTAGAGGTCTTTGTTTTAATTTTCATGTATGTGGGAAAGGACCAAAGGTCAATCACTCCAGTGGAAGTTTAAAGGAACTCTTCATTGGCCAGGGGGCTTGGAGAAGGTGGGAATTCCTCCCAGGTTAAAAGTCCCTGTCTCCCTCATCCAGGTGGATTTCCTCCTCTGGAGTCCCCTTCCACTCTCGTGGAAGCTGCTTTTCCTTTCCTGGATTCCATATTTGGGTCCCCTTCCACACTCTTCATGGAAGCATTCTCTTTCATCTTTTTCTCTCCCCTTTTTCTCTTTTGCTGCCTAAATAAATCACTTCTCTGCAAAAACTCTTTGGGGTCTGATATTTTCTTGCAAGCGCACCCTGCTGTGGTCCCCTCTCCCATTCTTGGGTGAGAGACCAAGAGCCTGGAAACATCCTCTCAGGGGAGCTGAGCACTCCCCTGCACCCCAAAACCGAGAAACAAGGTCAAGGCAGGGCTAGGTGTGTCTGAGCTCAGACTCTCCTTGGGAGGGTCTTACTGCCACTGCTGTGGGGAGTGAGGGTGAGGTTCCCAGGTCAATGGAGTTGTGTACCTAGGAAGATTATGGCTCTCTCTGCTGAGTCATACAGGTTGTCAGGGAAGTAGGGGAAAGGCACAGTCCCAGGCCTCACTCAACTCCCATGCAATCTGAAAGGCCAGTCTCACTCCCACCATGCTCTCCCTAACAGCACCAAGTCTGTTTCCAGGCAGTGGGCAATCAGGGTTGAGAACTTGCCTCAGGCTACGTGCCTCCATGCTGCAAAAGAAAAGGGCTTTAGTTCTTCCCCTGCCTGTGGCGTCTGCACACCAGATTAAGCTGTCCCCCAAGTTCTGGCCAGGAGGCTTCTCAACAGGTCCAAATTGTTACAAAGTTCAGCTGGAAAATGTCTTCTCCCTGTGGCTTTTCCCTGGGGCCACTGGCCACACTCCCAAAGGATCCTTGTGATGCCAACCAGGAATGGCCTGCTTGGGATCCAGCAAGCTCCCGGGCCTTTCTCATTGCTTCCTCTACTTCTGTAATTTGCTTGGCTCTCTAAATTGTCTCAGCTCTAGGTAAGATCAAAATCTTGTCCTACAGGCTAGGCTTTCAGTTTCCTCTGTGGGGGTGTGTGTTTGGGAGAAGAGGAACTTCCTTTCCCACTTCTGCAGTTTGGACATTCACAGTATTTGGGGTGTCTCCTGGTTTCTGCAGGAGCAATCTGCCTCTTTCACAGAGTCTGGATCCTTTTGGGATTCTCAATTTATTCCTGCAGTCATTCTGGAGCTAAAATTCACAATGCGAGCTTCCACATACTGCTCTATCTATCTGAGTCAGAGCTGCAATCTAGTCCTGCCTCTCATCTGCCATTATTATCTTTTTGTCCAAAAAAGAATATCCTTGACATCCAGATATAGTAATACGTAAGTAGATTGATAAACACATATAAACAGAATTATGTTATTCCAAGTAAATATTTATATATATTATATTCATTCAGAGACATTTTCAATACATAGCCAACTTTGAGGACAAAGATGAAAACTAACTTCTCACCTATATGTCTCCATACCATCAAAAACTTGAACATAGCCAAACAATTTTATGTATAAACATCAATAAATCTTAACATTTACAGGTATAGCCTGGGAAATAAGCTTTTAGTACTGCCATTTAAGGCTTTATGTTCAGCTTAGAATTTCAGGGTCCTGCATTTCTTCCCCCAGTGTGTATTTTTCACATTCACCATTTTGGGTCTCTTCATTGCACTTATAACAATAGTATTTTAAACATGGCCTAGGAAGTACTGCATAATCTACCTATCAAATCCATCTTCTATTTTATTTTGAACTAGGCTCAGCCCACAGCACACTCTAAACACATTGTTCTTGTTTTAGTTTCCAAAAATGATAAGCTCTCTCTTGGGTCAATTCATTTTGTTTATAATTCACTCTTTCTGGAAATACTTCCCTTGAATATTCACATTTCTGGCTTCTTCTTATCCTTAGGTCTCATCTAAAATGTTAGCTCTTCAGAGAGGGTTTCTCATAGTATTTATCTAAAAAACATACTCCATAGTGTTCTGTCATTGAGGCCTTTGATTTTCTTTCATCGCTATTTTCAAAATTTCTAATGATGTATTTTTTCACCTGTTAGATTGCAAACTCTGCAAACTTGAGATTGTATCTGCCTGCTGATTACTATCAACTTTGACACAGCACATTGTCTGGCATAAAGTATTTTTTTAAAGACATTTTGCTGAATTAATGAACAAATATATTTGGGAATGAAACTTCTTTAACTGTCCTGACATGTTCTATTTAATCTAAATTGTATGTAACATGAGATCCTTCAGAAATAAATACCCATAGAAACAGGAAAACCTGTATAGTTTTACACTAAGTTTGGTGAAGAACTGTATAGTTATGAAGAAGTATGATTGGACAAAGGGAGCATAATCTAATGATAGTAAACTAGGGAGAACTTAGCAAGATCTGTTTAGTTTCTTCCATGCATTGCTATCGGATATGGTTTCGCTGTGTCCCCACTCAAATCTCATCTTGAATTGTAGTTCTCATAATCCTCAGTGGGAGGTAATTGAATCATGGGGGTGGTTACCCTCATGCTGTTCTCATGACAGTAAGTGAATTCTCACAAAATCTGACAGTTTTCCTTTGCTCAGAACTTCTCTTTGCTGCTGACCTGTGAAGAAGGTACATCCACCTTCCACCATGATTGTAAGTTTCCTGAGGACTTCCCAGCCATGTGGAGCTGTGAATCAATTAAGCCTTTTTTCTTTATAAGTTACCCAGTCTTGGGTATTTTTTAAAAGTAGCATAAAAATGGCCTAATAAATTGATACCAGGAGTAGTGGGATACTGCTATACAAATATCCCAAAATGTGGAAGTAACTTTGGCATGATATTTGGGAGCTGCTGAGGGTGGAATGATATGGTTTGGCTGTGTCCCCACCCAAATCACATCTTAAGTTATAGTTCCCATAATCCCCATGTGTCATGAGAGGGACTCAGTGGGAGATAATTAAATCATAGGGGTGGTTACTCCACATGCTTTTCTCATAACAATGAGTTCTTAAATGATCTCATGGTTTTAAAATGATTTTTCCCCCTTTGCTTAGCCCCTCTCCTTCCTGCTGCCCTTTGAAGGCAGTGCCTTTCTTCCTTTTCACCTTCTGCCATGTAAGCATATTGATTTTAGTTTCCTGAGGCCTTCCAAGCCATGTGGAACTGTAAGTCAATTAACCCTTTTTCTTTTATAAATTATTCAGTCTTGGGTATTATTTCATAACAGTATGAGAATGAACTAATACACTATCTTCAGAGATATAGATGTTCCTTTCCTCCCAGTGCACAGTAGGCACCCCTCATATGAGGGCTTTTGACCCACTTCAATGAAAGAAAGGTGGAAGGAAGTCAGAATGCGAGCATCCTGTTTCTGTTGTTTTCTCAAATGCAAAGATGGCATATTTGGTGTTACTTGTCCTGAATCTTATCAGGAGATGAATGAAAGTGAAAAAAACAGCTTCAAATTCAGAGTAAAAGCACAGGTGAGCTTGAACCTCCATTGCTATCCTCTCCCTTTGCTATCTTTTCATTGTGTTCAATGCATCTCCTTCCCTATGATTACTTTAACACTTTTTTCTTCAAAATATAACTTTTAAGAGAAAATAGAGTGACTCACAAGAACTATACTAATTATCACTACACTCCTAAAATATTATTGCTCACTTGTAAAAATTTGATTTCAAAAGGTATCCTTAAAAGTGTTTTTATTTCTAATAATGGGATCAAAGAAAGAGTTTTTTTGCAAAAATTAATTTAAATTTGTTTTTCAAGCATTCTGTTAGGTTAATGAGAAAAACCCTTGTGATTTGATTGTTGAAATCCCTCATGATTTTTTAAATAAAGCCATTTGATTCGACAGGACTTCAAAGATGAATAGATAAAAATGCAAATTAATTCAAGAGATAAGCCACCAAAAGCCTGATTAAGAGCATTTATTGACTCTTCTTTAGCTGATTGCAAGACACATAACAGGGGTTAAATGAAAACCCAGAGACAACAGGTTTATTTTGTAAGACTCTTTAGAATGAAAAGAAAGCATAAATGGTCACATTTATTTTCATATAGTCTTTGTGAACAGTGCTTTAATAATTAAGTCTTTGTGTCCTAAAAATACAGGCATAACTCCTAGTGCTCAGGCACTGTTAATCAAATATGCATTCCAGAACCTGGCAGCAATTTTTCGATGAGCCATTGCTTTACAAAAGGTATTTTTTTCTCTCTCATGTTACTTGAAACTGGGACTTAATTTCAAAATTTAAATTTTTAAACCTATGGATTATATATATATATAATAGAAATACATATGAAATGTATTCATATATTCAAATATTCAATTTATAAAAGTAGCTGCTAATAATTGCAAAAGTTGAGAGTCTAAGTGTTTAATTTGAAATAACTATAATTCAGACCAGTTAACTATTTAATAATTGAAAATTTAAGAGTAGTATACTTTGAATTATAAATTATGAGCATAATGTTAGCATATTGATTTTCATGCACATAATTCTTTCTATTGATTATGAAACAGCTTTTAATAAAAACCTTTTATTTTTTTTTCAAAGCCAGTCTCCTAAATCTAATATTTTCTCAAATCTTTCTTTCTTTCCAAAGTATTAAACTATCCCTCAGTTTTAGGTAGTGTGCCATGAGTAAGCTAAAACAAATTGATGAGCTTCTAGATTTAATTTTTCACAATGTTCCATAAGCCTGTTTATCTTTCTCTTTTTCCTTTATTGACTTGGGTGATCAATTTTTCTCATGTTTCAGTGTTAATATCCCTTAATTACAGAGTGATACTAACCTTTTTAATGTTTATATCTATAATAGGAATAAAAATCATCCCAATGTGCATTGTTGGGCATAGGAAAAATCTAGTGAGCAAGAGAAACATGAATTTGATATAGTTTGTCTATGCTGTTGGCCTTACCCACCATTCTGTCCTCCCTGTTTAAATTCTTCATCTTTCTCTCCTGTGGGGAACAATATAATTAACCAGCTCACTCACTATATACTTCTTTGATTTACATTTTCTCAAATCTAAGTAGATTAAGACCTACATCTTTAAATATGTGTATACGTATCATATATATTACATAAAACAAACAACCTGTTTATATAGAGAAATAGATGAAACAAAAATAATAAATTAAAGCCTATGTACTAACCAAGCCTTCACCAGTTAAAAAAAAAAAAATTACCAGAGTTCTAGAATTGTTTCTTCCCTTAAGTCCTCCCGCTCTTCTATCCCCAGAGTTAAAACCTATCCTAAAGTTGGTAAAGAATTCCTAATATTCTTTTCACACAGCATCAATATAAATTTTTTAAAGCATACCTTGCTCAATTCTGGATATTTTAAATTTTATATAAATGTAAATGTGTGATAAATATTCTGTGATTTGCTTCTTCCATTTAACATTATAATGTAGTGATGCAACTACATCAGTGTATGTACTTATGGTTTTCTTTCCACTGATGATGTGTTTAATGATTGGTCCCAATTCTTCACCCCTCCCTGCATCCATATCCTTGCTAATGCCTCATTGTAGAGAAACATGCTTCCCCATTCCTTGGATTTGGACTTAGCCATAGGACATATTTTGGCTTTAAATTTAACAAAACCATAAATTATGTGACATTGGGTTGCAGAACGATTAGGAGGTTGGCTAAATGGGGATCTCTGCTAGGTAAGGGTGAAATGCTTGGTAACTGTTAATTAATAAAGTAGAATGTACCTTGTAATGTTGTACCTTGTCACAAATGACCTTGTAAAACTGGGCAAAATGATTTTCAAGCAATACATTTCAAGTTTGAGGTAGCTTTTTTAAAGCTGTATTTGATAAAATAAAACAAGAAAATGATGAGTGCAGAAAAGAGCTGTCCTATTTACAATGAAACTGAAGGAAGGATTACAGAGAGATCAGACTATGTTGGTTTATAAAATAACTGTTTCTCAAGCCTCTTTGGCCGATAAAAGATTCTCAAATTTAGATGAATTGACATAAAAAGCTTTTTTCAACTTCCATGTTAAGTTTACCGGGTATATGTGCTGGTTGTTACATGAGTAAATTGTTTCTCATAGGGTTTGGTGTACAAATAATTTAATCACATAGGTAGTGAGCATAGTATCTGACAGAAAGTTTTTCAATTGTTACCCTCCTCTTGTCCTCCCACTTCAAATAGGCCCCAGTGACTATGGTTCCCATTTATTGTCAATTTGTACTCAATGTTTAGCTCTCACTTACAAGTGAGTACATGTGCTGTTTTGTTTTCTGTCTCTGTATTAATTTGTGTAGGATTGTGGCCTCCAGTGGCATCTATGTTTCTGCAATATCATAATTTCATTTTTATGGCAGTCTGGTATTCCATGATATATACGTACTACATTGTCTTTCTCCAGTCAATTATGGATAGACATTTAGGTTGATATCATGTCTTGCTTTGAGAAATGTGCTACAATGAACTTACGTGTGCACATGTACTTTGGGAGGAAAAAAATTATTTTATAAGCAGTCACTTTTCTCCACAACCTTGCCAACATTTGCCATTTTTTACCTTATCATAATAACCATTCTGACTGGTATAAGATGATATCTCACTGTGATTGTGATCTGCATTTCTCTATTACTAATGTTGAGCATTTTTTTCATATGCTTGTTGGCTATGTGTATGTCTCCTTTTGAGAAGTGTTTGTTCATGTCCTTTGCCCATTTTTTAAATGAGTTTGTTTGTTGATTTAAGTATTTTATAGATTCCAGTATTCAACCTTTTTTTGATGCAGAGTTTACAAATATTTTTTCTCATTCTATAGGCTATCTGTTTGTATATTATTTTTTCTTTGTTGGTGATTCATTTTTTATTTTTATTTTTAAAATTTAATTTTGTTTATTTCCATGGGTTTTAGGTAACAGGAGGTGTTTGGTTACATAAGTAACATCTTTAGAGGTGATTTTTGAGATTTTGGTAAACCCATCACCCGAGCAGTATACACTGTACCCAATTTGTAGTCTTTTATCCCTCATTCACCTCCCATTGTTTCCCCTAAATCTCCAAAGTCCATTGTATCATCCTTATGCCTTTGCATGTTCATAGCTTAGCTCCCACTTATGATTGAGAACATATGATGTTTTTCCATTCTTGAGTTGCTTCACTTAGAATAATGGCCTCCAATTCTATCCAGGTTGTTGTGAATACCAGTTTCATTTATTTTATGACTGATTATTCCATGGTGTGTATATATATATAGATAGATAGATTATATATAGATATATGTGTATAGATATATATGGGTGCACATGTATTTTCAGAGATCACGTGTGTGTATGTGTGTGTATGTGTGTGTGTATCACAATCTCTTTACTCATTGATTGATGGGTATTTGGGCTGGTTCCATATTTTTGCAATTGCAAATTATCTTGCTATAAACATGTATGTGCAAGTATCCTTTTCATATAATGATTTCTTTTCCTCTGGGTAAATACCCATTAGTGGAATTGCTGGATCAAATGGCAGTTCTACTTTTAGTTATTTATAGAATCTCTACCCTGTTTTACATAGTGGTTTTACTAGTTTGCATTCCCAGTAGCCATGTAAAAGTGTTTCCTTTTCACTGCGTCTATGCCAGTGTCTATTATTTTTTGATGTTTTGATTATGGCTATTCCTGCAGAAGTAAGGTGGTATGGCATCATGGTTTTTATTTGCATTTCCCTAATCATTATTAATGTTGAGCATTTTTTTAATATGTTTGTTGGCCATTTATATATCTTCTTTTGAAAATTGTTTACTCATGTCCCTAGGCCATTTTTTGATGATATTGTTTATTGTTTTCTTGCTAATTGTTTGTTTCTTGTAGATTCTGGATCTTAGACCCAGATGTATAGATTGTGAAGATTTTGATCTCACTCTGTGAGTTGTCAGTTTTCACTTCTGATTGTTTCTTTTTGTGTGCTGAAACTTTTTAGTTTAATTAAGTCTCACATATTTATCATCGTTTTTGTTGCATTTGCTTTTGGGTTCTGGGTCATAAAGTCGTTGCTTAAGCCAATGTCTAAAATGGTTTTTCTGATGTTACCGTCTAGAGTTTTTATGGTTTCAGGTATTAGATTTAAGTCCTTGATTCATCTTGCGTTGATTTCTGTATATGGTGAGAAATGAAGACCAGTTTCACTCTTCTACATGTGTCTTGCCAATTTTCCTAACACCATTTATTGAAAGGGTGTCCCTTCCCCAATTTATGTTTTGTTTTCTTTGTTGAAGATCAGTTGGCTGTAAGTACTTGAGTTTGTTTCTGGATTCTCTGTTCTGTTCCATTGGTTTATGTGCCTATTTTTATACCAGTACCATGCTATTTTTGTGACTATGTCCTTTCATATAGTTTGAAGTCAAGTAATGTGATTCCTCCAGATTTGTTCTTATTGCTTAGTCTTGCTTTGGCTATGTAGGCTCTTTTTTGGTTTCATATGAATTTTAGAAATGTCTTTTCTACTTCTGTGAAGAATGATGGTGGTATTTTGATGGGAATTGAGTTGAATTAAATTGTGGTTCCATAATCCCCATGTGTACTTGGAGGTACCCTGAGGGAATTAATTGAATCATGAGACAGTTACCCCTCAAGCTGTTCTCATGATAGGGAGTGAGCTGTCATGAGATCTGATGATTTTATAAGAAATTTTCCCACTTTGCTTGGTACTTCTTCCCCTTCCTGCCACCAAGAGAAGAAAGTCATGTTTGCTTCTCCTCCCACTATGATTGCAAGTTTTCTGATGCCTGCCCAGTCCTGCAGAACCGTGAGTCAATTAAACCTCTTTCCTTTATAAATCACTCAGTCTCAAGCACTTATTTAGGCAGTGTGAGAATGGACTATTATTTACCCCACTTGTGTAAAGAATAGTCCATTCTCACACTGCCTAAATTATTACTCACATTCTTTACCCTCTTGTGCTTACCCATTTGACATTACCTCTGGATGGTAGAGATGGCAGGATGTGTGCCCTGGCCCTTTGACTTTGGGTTTGGTTATATAATTTGCATTGGCAATTTAAATGTGGGCAGAATTTAAAGTACCAGTTCCAAGCCAAGGTCTTTAAAAGCACCTTCCTTTTTCTGCCTGTTCTCATGTATTTCTCCTATTTTTTTTTACTGCATTTTAGGTTTTGGGGTACATGTGAAGAACATGTAAGATTGTTGCATAGGTACACACATGGCAGTGTGGTTTGCTGCCTTCCTCCCCATCACCTATATCTGGCATTTCTCCCCATGTTATCCCTCCTCAATTCCTCACCCCCCACTGTCCCTCCCCTAGTTCCCCCCATAGACCCCAGTGTGTGATGCTCCCCTCCCTGTGTCCATATGTTCTCATTGTTCAACACCTGTCTATGAGTGAGAACATGCAGTGTTTGATTTTCTGTTCTTGTGTCAGTTTGCTGAGAATGATGGTTTCCAGATTCATCCATGTCCCTACAATGGACATGAACTCATTGTTTTTTATGGCTGCATAGTATTCCATGGTGTATATGTGCCACATTTTCCCTGTCCAATCTATCATCAATGGGCATTTGGGTTGGTTCCAGGTCTTTGCTATTGTAAACAGTGCTGCAGTGAACATATGTGTGCATGTGTCCTTATAACAGAATGATTTATAATCCTTTGGATATATACCCAGTAATGATTGCTGGGTCAAATGGAATTTCTATTTCTAGGTCCTTGAGGAATCGTCACACTGTCTTCCACAATGGTAGAACTAATTTACACTCCCACCAACAGTGTGAAAATGTTCCTACTTCTCTATATCCTCTCCAGCATCTATTGTCTCCAGATTTTTTAATGATCGCCATTCTAACTGGTGTGAGATGGTATGTCAAAGTAGTTTTGATTTTCATTTCTGAATGAAAAAAAAAGTGTCTGCTCATAACCTTTGCCCACTTTTGAATGGGCTTGTTTTTTTCTTGTAAATCTATTTTAGTTCTTTGTAGATTCTGGATATCAGCCCTTCATCAGATGGGTAGATTGCAAAAATTTTTTCCCATTCTGTTGGTTGCTGATTCACTCTAACGACTGTTTCTTTTGCTGTGCAGAAGCTGTGGAGTTTGATTAGGTGCCATCTCTCTATTTTGGCTTTTGTTGCCAATGCTTTTGGTGTTTTAGTCATGAAGTCCTTGCCTATGCCTATGTCCTGAATGGTTTTGCCTAGATTTTCTTTTAGGGTTTTTATGGTGTTAGGTCTTATGTTTAAGTCTTTAATCCATCTGGAGTTAATTTTAGTGTAAGGTGTCAAGAAGTGGTCCAGTTTCTGCTTTCTGCACATGGCTAGCCAGTTTTCCCAACACCATTTATTAAACAGGGGATCCTTTCCCCATTGCTTTTGTCAGGTTTGTCAAAGATCAGATGGTTGTAGATGTGTGGCATTGCCTCCGAGGCCTCTGTTCTGTTCCATTGGTGTATATCTCTGTTTTGGTACCAGTACCATGCTGTTTTGATTACTGTAGCCTTGTAGTATAGTTTGAAGTCAGGTAGTGTGATGCCTCCCGCTTTGTTCTTTTAGCTTAGAATTGACTCGGCTATGCAGGCTCTCTTTTGGTTCCATATGAAGTTTAAGGTGATTTTTTCCAGTCATTGGTAGCTTGATAGGGATAACATTGAATCTGTAAATTATTTTGGTCAGTATGGCCATTTTCACGATATTGATTCTCCCTAACCATGAGCATGGAATGTTTCTCCATCTGTTTGTGTCCTCTCTTACTTCATTGAACAGTGGGTTGTAGTGCTCCTTGAAGAGGTCCTTTACATTCTTTGTTAGTTGTATTCCTAGGTATTTTATTCTCTTTATAGCAATTGTGAATGGTAGTTCATTCTTCATTAGGCTCTCTTTAAGTCTGTAATTGGTGTATAGGAATGCTTGTGATTTTGCACATTGATTTTGTATCCTGAGACTTTGCTGAAGTTGCTTATCAGTTTCAGGAGTTTTTGGGCTGAGACGATGGGGTCTTCTAAATATACAGTCATGTAGTCTGCAAATAGAGACAATTTGACTTCCTCCTTTCCTAATTGAATACGCTTTATTTTGTTTTTTTGCCTGATAGCTCTGGCTAAAACTTCCAATACTATATTGAATAGGAATGGTGAGAGAGGGCATCCTTGTCTAGTGCCAGATTTCAAAGGGAATGCTTCCAGTTTTTGCCCATTACGTATGATATTGGCTGTGGGTTTGTCATAAATAGCTTTTATTATTTTGAGATATATTCCATCAATACCTAGTTTATTGAGGGTTTTTAGTATAAAGGGTTGTTGAATTTTGTCAAAGGCCTTCTCTGCATCTATTGAGATAATCATGTGGTGTTTGCGTTTGGTTCTGTTTATGTGGTGCATTACATTAATAGACTTGTGTATGTTGAACCAGCCTTGCATCCCTGGGATGAATCCTACTTGATCATGGTGGATAAGCTTTTTGATGTGCTGTTGCAATTGGTTTGCCAGTATTTTATTGAAGATTTTTGCATCTATGTTCATCATGGATATTGGCCTGAAGTTTTCTTTTCTTGTTGAGTCTCCCCCAGGTTTTGGTATCAGGATGATGTTGGTCTCATAAAATGATTTGGGAAGGATTCCCTCTTTTTGGATTGTTTCGAATAGTTTCAGAAGGAGTGATACCAGTTCCTCTTTGTATGTCTTGTAGAATTCAGCTGTGAACCCTCTGGACCTGGGCTTTTTTTGATTGGTAGGCTATGAATTGCTGCCTCAACTTCAGCCCTTATTATTGGTCTATTCAGGGTTTTGACTTCTTCCTGGTTTAGGCTTGGGAGGATTCAAGTGTCCAGGAATTTATCCATTTCTTCCAGGTTTACTAGTTTATGTGCATAGAGTTGTTTGTAATAATCTCTGATGATGGTTTGAATTTCTGTGGAATCTGTGGTGATATCCCCTTTATTGTTTTCTTTTATTGCATCTATTTGATTATTCTCTTTTTGTTTTTATTAATCTGGCTAGAGGTCTATTTTGTTGATCTTTTCAAAAAACCAGCTCCTGGGTTTATTGATTTTTTGAAGGGTTTTTTGTGTCTCTATCTCCTTCAGTTCTGCTCTGATCTTAGTTATTTCTTGTCTTCTGCTAGGTTTTGAGTTTTTTTTTTTTTTGATCTTGCTCCTCTAGCTCTGTCAATTTTGATGATAGGGTGTCAATTTTAGATCTTGCCTCGCTTCTCATATGGGCATTTATTGCTATATATTTTCCTCTAGACTCTGCTTTAAATGTGTCCCAGAGATTCTGGTATGTTTTATCTTCATTCTCATTGGTTTCTAAGAACATCTTTATTTCTGCCTTCATTTCATTGTTTATCTAGTCAACATTCAAGAGCCAGTTGTTCAGTTTCCATGAAGTCGTGTGGTTCTGAGTTAGTTTCTGAATTCTGAGTTCTAACTTGATTGCACTCTGGTCTGAGAGATTGTTTGTTATGATTTCTGCTCTTTTGCATTTGCTGAGGAGTGATTTACTTCCGATTATGTGGTCAATTTTAGAGTAGGTGTGATGTGCTGAGAAGAATGTATATTCTGTGGATTTGGGGTGGAGAGTTCTGTAAATGTCTATTAGGTTTGCTTGATCCAGATCTGAGTTCAAGTCCTGGATATCCTTGTTAATTTTCTGTCGTCTCATTGATCTGTCTAATATTGCCAGTGGAGTGTTAGACTCCCACACAGTAATAGTGGGAGACTTTAAGTCTCTTTGTAAGTCATTAAGAACTTGCTTTATGTATCTGGGTACTCCTGTATTGGGTGCGTATATATTTAGAATTGTTAGCCCTTCTTTTTGCATTGATCGTTTTACCATTATGTAATGTCCTTTGTCTCTTTTGATCTTTGTTGTTTTAAAGTCTATTTCATCAGAGACTAGGATTGCTTTTTTTTGCTCTCCATTTGCTTAGGAAATCTTCCTCCTTCCCTTTATTTTGAGCCTTTGTGTATCCTTGCATGTGAGATGAGTTTCCTGGTTATAGCACACCAATGGGTTTTGGCTTTTTATCCAATTTGCCAGTCTGTTTCTTTTGATTGGGGCATTTACTCATTTACATTTAGGGTTAATATTGTTATGTGTGAATTTGATCCTGTCATTTTGATGCTAGCTGGCTGTTTTGCCTGTTAGTTGATGCAGTTTCTTCATTGTGTTGATGCTCCTTACCATTTGGTATGTTTTTGGAGTGGCTGGTACTGGTTGTTCCTTTCTTTGTTTAGTGCTTCTTTCAGGAGCTCTTGTAAAGCAGGCCTGGTAGTGATGAAATCTCTGAGTAGAGTAATTTGCTGTTCATAAAGGATTTTATTTCTCCTTCACTTATGAAGCTTAGTTTGGCTGGATATGAAATTCTGGGTTGAAATTTCTTTTCTTTAAGGATGTTGAATATTGGCCCCCACTCTCTTCTGGTGTGTAGGGTTTCTGCTGAGAGATCTGCTGTGAGTCTGATGGGCTTCCCTTTGTGGGTAACCCAGCCTTTCTCTCTGGCTGCCCTTAGCATTTTCTCCATTTCAACCCTGGTGAATCTAACGATTATGTGCCTTGGGGTTGCTCTTCTTGAGGAATATCTTTGTGGTGTTGTTTGTATTACCTGGAGTTGAATATCGTCCTGCCTTGCTAGGTTCGGAAAGTTTTCCTGTATAATATCGTGAAGAATATTTTCCAGCTTGGATTCATTCTCTCCATCACATTCAGGTACACCTGTCAAACATAGATTAGGTCTTTTCACATAGTTCCATATTTCTTGGAGACTTTGTTCATTTATTTTTACCCTTTTTTCCTAATCTTGCCTTCTCGTTTTATTTCATTGAGTTGATCTTCGACCTCTGATATCCTTTCTTCTGCTTGGTCAATTGGGCTACTGAAACTTGTGTATGCTTCGTGAAGTTCTCATGTTGTGTTTTTCAGCTCCATCAACTCATTTATATTCCTAAGCTGTTTATTCTGTTAGCATTTCATCAAACCTTTTTTCAAGGTTCTTAGTTTCTTTGCATTGGGTTAGAACATGTTCTTTTAGCTCAGAGAAGTTTCTTATTACCCACCTTCTGAAGCCTGTTTCTGTCAATTCATCAGACTCATTCTCCATCCAGCCTTGTTCCCTTGCTCGTGAGGAGTTGTGATCCCTTGGAGGAAGAGAGGCGTTCTGGTTTTGGGTGTTTTCATCCTTTTTGCAATGGTTTCTTCTGCTATTATTACTATCAATCCTTCTTCTGCAGCCTGGGGTCCAAAAAAGGAAACATGAAACAGACTACGACAGTTTGACCTTAACCTTAAAGGAAGCAAACTCTAACCAAGCCCAGCATGGGTCAGCCAACTTCCAGCCCACCCACAGATAAGGAGCCCTCTAGCTGACCTGTGAAAAATAAGTATTTTCTTGTATTCCACTAAGAAAGTTGTCTTGCAGAATAGCTATGTGACTCAGAAGTATAGTATGTCACTTTATTAAGATACCATAATATTGTATCTTAAAGGAAATAATATATATGATGGTCCATTTGCAGAACAAAATGCCTTGAATTGGTTTTGGTCCACGAACTACAAAAGGACAGAATATACTAGGCCCTTGCTTCGATAGCTGGTGCTTGCTTGTCAGGGCTCCCCTTAGTTGCCCTCACCCAAACCAAAACTTTAGTCTAAAATAAAAGTTCACTAGCTTGCAAAATAGCTCACTTTTTCTATTTATTTTTATTAGCTTGCCTGACTACCTAGGTCATAAGTCAAATACTTGAAAAGTCCCTAAGCTGACTATAATTGCAATGCATTGTGGGTTGCAACAAAATACAGTGAGACAATCCTAAAGAAGACACCTAAAACCCCCTACCTAACAACCAATAGGTGATATCTGGGAAGATCATGACCCCATAGTACTCAGCCTATGAGGAACTGGAGGAGGAACCTGTGCACTAGGGAATAAATCTCTTGGTGTAACTGTGCTAGGTATGCCTGCTCATCAGACACATGATCTTTCAAGACTGTCATTAAAATTCTCACTTCTGTTGTTCTCTATGTCTCTGAGTCCATTCTTTGTGTTTGGACAGGTGAGTTTGTTTCTCAAAACCTGTGGACCCATCCAGGATTTCTGTGCTTGTGTGGAGTGAGACTCCAGCTGAGTGGGGAGAGATGCCTCTCTTGATTTTAGGTGACCCGTTCTGACTGAGTGGCCCGGCTCCCAAGAAGGGCCATAGATGAACCCAATATCGTTATTCAGGAGGCAGTGGAGATAACATGGGGAGAAAAACCAGGCACCGTGGCAACCAGGCAAACTCGTGCATCAGTCAAAGTAGGAAAACTGGACTGTAAGTGCTGTCTTGGAGGTTGGGTATTTTTGGGGGTTGAGCATGTGTGACTGAGACATATCAAGTTACAAAGCGAGCACGGAGTACCAATCCATGGTTCTGTTCTCCCACGAGGGTTATAGCTGGAGATGGACAAAGCGATTATCTGGGGAGAAACCTCCAGTGGTGGGGGACTGAGTACACGGGGAAAAGCTTAAACACAGAGACTAATCAAAAATGGGAAACAAGAATTCTAAGCCTAGGGAACAAAGGAAAGAGGGAACTAAAGAGACTCCCTTTTACATTCCCCTGGATAGTCTGTTGGGGTAAATTCTGAAGGTTTGGAGGGACAGCCCTTGAACCAGGGACAAGGAAAAGCAAAAAAATTATAAAGTTTTGCTGTTTTACTTGACCCAAAGTTACCATTCATAAGCCTTTGGTCTTTTGTCCTACATTTGGCTCAGGAGGATTGGGTGTGCCAAGTTTTAATTCTCTATGTAAATGATAAAACTTCTTCCACACAAGAAGAGATGGGTTATGTTCTTTGTTGAATCAGGGAATTAGGGCCCATATTTCCCCTTAAAGAAGAAGGAGAAAAAGAGCATAGTAAAGAGCCCTTGCCCATTGTAAGCCCTGGGATTCTCTAACATGCTTGCCACCCTCCCATACATTTCACGAAATAAGGAACAGGAAGTTTGGGGGCAACAGGAAGGCCAGAGGAATCTGGGCCTTATAGGAAGTGTTAAGCGTTCCCTTAAATCATTATCTGAACTTGAGGAAATAATTAGAACAATGTAAGAAGGACATTAAGAATTTCTCTGTTCCCTCTAAACAGCAGATATCTAACATGTTCCCTCTTAGAGAAGTCCCTATGGGACAGGGAGGAGTTAGATTTGTGAGTGCGCCTTTAACGAGTACTCAGGTTGGTTAGACATTTTAAAAAGAAAATGAGGGCACTTTTTAAAGATCCCCTTGGTTTAGCAGAAGAGCTGGATCAATTTTTACGACCCAATTTTTATACCTGGGCTGAAATAATATCAATCATCATGAATATTCTACTTACTGGGGAAGAGAGGAGAATGATTAGAAGGGCAGCCATGATCATCTTGGGGAGAGAGAGCAGCCTCCCAGCTGGGCAAAAATTCTCAAATGAGGATCCCAAATAGGATAATAATGACTCCAGGAATTGGGCCCAAATGCAAGATTTTAGGAAACTAATAATTAGGGGAATTAAAGAGTCCACTCCTAGGACACAAAATGTCTTGAAAGCATTTGAGATTCCAAAAGAAAGAGAGGAGACTCCCTCTGGGTTTCTGCAAAGGCTCAGGGATCAAATGAAAAAATACTCAAGATTATATCCAAAGGACCCATTAGGTCAAGGTCTTTTAAAGCTTAATTTTGTAACTAAATGCTGGCTTGATATTACTAAGAAACTGCGAAAGACTGATTGATAGATGGAATGAGAAACTGATTGATGAATTACTAAGGGAATTCCAGAAGGTTTTTGTAAGGAGAGAGGAAGAGAGACAGAAACAAAAGGCAAAGATCATGGTTTCCACTGCAGAGGAAGTAATCAGAAAGAGTTTTTAAATCAAGACCCCTCTCAGAAAAGATGACAGAATACTAGGTCTCAGCAAAGAAACAGGGGAAAAACTCCTAAGACTGCAAGTGGATGTTACAAATTTGGAAAACCAGGACATTTTAAGTGAAAATATCTGGAATGAAAAAAAGGAAGAGAATGTGATCTCCCTTATGAATTTTGATGGGGAATAGGGGGTCAGGGTTCTATCTGAGCAGGTCCCAACAGGAACCCTTGATAAACTTGAGGGTGGGACCTGAAGGGGAAGAAATAACATTTTTGATTGACATTGGAGTGGCTTGCTTCTCCCTAAGGTATCAACCAAGGGAACAGAACACTCCTCTAGGAAAAAGTTAACAGTATCAGGGGTAAAGGAAGAGGGATTGCAGGTTCCAGTATTTAAGAAAATGTTAATTAGGTTGGGATCAGAACAAATTAAAAGGTCACTCATATGTTCCCAAAGCAGAAACTAGCCTCCTTGGTTGAGACCTGATTGTTAGATTAGGTTTAGGATTAGAAGTAGAGGAAGGACAAATAAAAGTAACAATGGGCCTCCTAACAGAGGAGGGAAAATGTAAAATTAATCCCCTTGTGTGGATTAAGGAAGGCAACAGGAGAATTAAAAACCATACCCTCACAAATTGAACTAAAACAACCAGGAAAAATAGTTTTCAGGAAACAAACAATATCCCATACCCATTAATGGGAGGAAAAGTCTCCAACTAGTAATAGAGGGATTGCTTAAGGATGAACTATTGGAAACCTGCATGTCACCAAATAACACTCCAATTCTCCCAGTCAAGAAATCAGATGAGTCATATAGATTATTGCAAAATCTAAGGGCTACAAATTGTTCAAACTCGGCATCACATGTAGCCTAACCCCTACAACCTCCCTAGTAAAATATCATATGAACATAAGTGGTTCAGTGTAGTGGATCCAAAAGAATAATTCTGGGCACATCCCCTAGACTCAAAGAGCTGGGACCTCTTTGCCTTTGAATGGGAAAATGTCATAACTGGGAGAAAGCAACAGTACCAATAGACTGTGCTGCCACAGAGTTTCATGGAAGTCCCAAACTTTATTTGGTCAAGTCTTAGAAAAATTCCAGAGGAATTGCAACCTTTGGGAGAAACCCAGTGGTTACAATATGTGGATAATCTTCTAATTTCTGGGGAAAGGAGGGCTGTGGTATCAGGAACCACCATAAGCTTGCTTAATTATTTTCCTAGAGGAAAGGGGATTGTGAGTCTCCAAAAACAAATTGCAATTTATAGAAAAAGAAGTTAAATATTTAGGACACTGAATTAATGAAGGAAAGTGGAAAATAAACTCAGAAAGAATATTGGAATAGTGGGTCTGCTCTTGCCTAAGACAAACAGAGAACTCTGAAATTTTTTATGTTTAACTCATTATTGTAGGTTATGGATTAACTTATAGGCTCTAAAGACAGATATTCTGTATCTTAAGTTACTATTACAGGAACCTGACCCCTTGCAATGATCCCTATAGGGGACCCCATGAAGCCAATGGGGGATTTAAAGCAAGCCCTCATCACAACTCCATCTTTAGAAAAAATGTTTCATCTGTGTTTAACAGTAGACAAGGATGTGGCCTTTGGGATGTTCTCTCAAACCTAGGGGCAGAAGAGGCAACCTGTTGCTTTTATCTCCAAGCTTCCTTATCCTGGCTCTCAAGGATGGCCCAAATGTATGCAAGCAGTAGCTGCCACAGCCCTGCTGGTAGAGGAGAATCAAAATCTGACCTTTGGTGGGGCCCTGTCAGTGAGCACTCCACATCAGGTTAGGAGTATATTAGATCAAAAAGCTGGGAGATGGTTTACTGATTCCCGGATTCTAAAATATGAAGCCATATTACTAGAAAAACATGATTTGGTCTTAATAACACATACTTGCTTGAATCCAGCCAGTTTCTTATGGAAAGGAGAAGAGAATAAAGAGGCATCAAACCATAATTGTTTAGATATCATAGAATATCAAACGAAAGTTAGACCAGACCTTAAAGAAGCTCTACTATATGATGAAATAAGGCTGTTTGTGGGTGGGTCGTCCTGAGTGATAAATGACAAGATACATAATGGCTATGCTGTCATTTGTGGGAAAAAAAAAAAACATTTGTTATATAAGAAAGGTAGATTATCGGAGAGAGATCCAAGATGGCCAATTAGCAATAGCTCAGGATTGTAGCTCCCAGTGAAAGCGCAGAAAGCGAGTGGATGCCACACTTCCAGACGAATTATTGTTGCCCACTGACCAGGAGATTCCCAGCGGAGGAGCCCCACGGGTCGCCAGTGCAACTCTTTTGGCCAGCGTGGCTGTTTTGCCGGCATCCCGGTGCGGCGGTTCTCGCTGCAGAGTATACGGGATTGGGCACCCTTTTAGTTGGTGTTTGGAGCTCTGGGAAGGCGGCAGAAAAGTGCCACGAATCTCAACGCCACTGTTTCAGCCAGTGCAGTGGGTCACCGCAGGGGAAACTACACAGATTTCAGCGCCTTATCAGCGGGTGACTAGAACATCTGGGAAAGAGTTGACCATTCAACTAAAAAAAAAAAAAGAAGAGGCGGCTCTAAGACAGGGAGCCAGGCGATCGGGATCGGCTGGTCCCACCCCCCCACACACACACACAAAAAAGAAAAACAGCAATTGGAAGCGCTGAGGATTGAGTTTCACAGCAAGCACAACGGAACCCAGGAAGGTCCAGCTCTGTGAGGGAGGGGCATCTGCCAAAGGAAAACTAAGAAACAGAAAAAACTTCATTACCAACAAGCCAGACGTCCACTCAGAGACCCAATCTGAAAGTCGGCAATTACAAAGACAATAGGTGGATAAATCCACAAAGATGGGAAGAAACCAGCACAAAAAGGCTGAGAACATCCAAAATCAGAATGCTTCTCCTCCTATAGGAGATCGCAGTTCCTCATCAGCAAGGGAACAAGGCCTGATGAAGAACGAGTGTGATGAATTGACAGAATCAGGCTTCAGAAGGTGGATAATAAGAAACTTCTGTGAGCTAAAAGAACATGTTCTAACCCAATGCAAAGAAACTAAGAACCTTGAAAAAAGATTTGATGAAATGTTAACAAGAATAGACAATTTGGAGAGGAATATAAGTGAATTAACGGAGCTGAAAAACACAATACGAGAACTTCGTGAAGTATGCACAAGTTTTAATAGTCGAATTGATCAAGCAGAAGACAGGATATCAGAGGTGGAAGACCAACTTAATGAAATAAAATGAGAAGATTAGAGAAAAAAGGATAAAAAGGAATGAGCAAAGTCTCCAAGAAATATGGGACTGTGTGAAAAGACCTAATCTATGTTTGATATGTGTACCTGAATGTGATGGAGAGAACGAATCCAAGCTGGAAAATATTCTTCAAGATATTATTCAGGAAAACTTTCCCAACCTAGCAGGACAGGACAACACTCAACTCCAGGTAATACAGAGAACACCACAAAGATATTCCTCAAGAAGACCAACCCCAAGGCACATAATTGTTAGATTCACCAAGGTTGAAATGAATGAGAAAATACTAAGGGCAGCCAGAGAGAAAGGTCAGGTTACCCATAAAGGGAAGCCTATCAGACTCACAGCAGATCTTCAACAGAAACCCTACACACCAGAAGAGAGTGGGGGCCAATATTCAACATCCTTAAATAAAAGAAATTTCAATCCAGAATTTCATATCCAGCCAAACTAAGCTTCATAAGTGAAGAAAAAATAAATTTTTTTGTGAACAAGCAAGTACTCAGAAATTTCATCACCACCAGGCCTGCTTTACAAGAGCTCCTGAAAGAAGCACTACACATAGAAAGGAACAACCAGTATCAGCCATTCCAAAAACATACCAAAAGGTAAAGAGCATCATGATAATGAAGAATCTACATCAATTAATGGGCAAAACAGCCAGCTAGCATTAAATGGCAGTATTAAACTCACATATATCAATATTAATCCTAAATTTAAATGGACTAAATGCCCCAATCAAAAGACTTAGACAGGCAAATTGGAAAAAAAGCCAAAACCCATGAGTATCCTGTATCCAGACCCATCTCACATGTAAGGATACACAAAGACTTAAAACAAAGGGATGGAGGAAGATTTATCAACCAATTGGAGAGAAAAAAAAAAAAAAAAGGAGTTGCAATTCTCATCTCTGATAAAATAGACTTTAAAGCAATAAAGACCAAAAGAAACAAAGAAGGACATTACATAATGGTAAATGGATTAATGCAACAAGAAGAGCTAACGATCCTAAATATATGTGCACCCAATACAGGAGCATCCAAATACATAAGGCAAGTTCTTAATGACTTACAAAGCGACTTAGACTCCCACACGATAATACTGGGAGACTTTAACACCACATTGTCAATATTAGACAGATCAACGAGATAGAAAATTAACGAGGATATCCAGGACTTGAACTCAGACCTGGAACAAGTAAACTTAACAAATATTTTCAGAACCCTCCACCCCAAATCCACAAAACATACATTTTTCTCAGTATCACATCACACCTATTCTAAAAGCAATCACATAATTGGAAGTAAATCACTCCTCAGCAATTGCACAGCATTTCACAGGTTTTAATGAAATATTGGTTGGCTGCTTATTTGTTATTTTCTTCCCTTATTCCCTCCTGTCTCCATTGTTAAGCACAATCATTGGCATAAAAGAGGTTTTTACTACCCATTTTTAGACTGCATTCTAGCCTGGGCAATAGAACAAGATTCCCGTTCTCTCTCCCTCTTTCTCTTCCTCTTTCTTTCTTTCATTCTTTTCTTTTTTCTTTCTTTTTCTTTCTTTCTTCCTTTATTTTTCTTTCAAAAAAAAAAAAAAGGTAGATTATCTAATGGCTGGCGAGCCCAAACCTGTAATATATATATATATAAATAATTGCACTTTAGGTTCTTGGGTACATGTGAAGAACATGCAGGATTATTGCATAGGTACCTACATGGCAATGTGGTTTGCTACCTCCATCCCATCACCTATATCTGGCATTTCTTCCCATGTTATCCCTCCCCAACCTCCCTACCCCCCACTGTCCCTCCCCTATTCCCCCCAACAGACCCCAGTGTGTGATGCTCCCCTCGCTGTGTCCATGTGTTCTCATTATTGAACACCGGCCTATGAGCAAGAACATGTGGTGTTTGATTTTCTGCCAAACCTGTAAATTATATGCTCTTAACTAAGCCCTAAAGTTCCTAGAAGGCCAAGACAGCACTGTATATACTAATTCCAAATATGCCTATGGAGTGGTGTAAACCTTTAGAAAGATCTGGACAAAGCAGGGCCTAATAAATAGTAGGGGGAAGTAATTATTACAGGGGAACTGGTCAAACAGGTTTTAGATAGCCTCTTGTTTCCAGAAGAGGTAACCACAGTACATATTAATGGCCATCAAAAAGCAAACACTATAGAGGCTGTAGGTAATAGGCTTGTGGATGAAGCTGCTAAGTAAGCTTCCCTGGAGGAAAAAGTTAGACTATTTAGCCTAATTCCAGATATCCCTAAGGTAGTATTAAGGCCCCAATTTTCCAAAAAGGAGAAAGAAGAACTGGGCAAGATAGGGGCCACTCAGATGCAACATGGAAGTTGGGTGCTCCCTGATGGGAGAAAAATGATAAATCCATAATGACAGATAGCCATGCTGCACAAGGGAAGTCATTGGGGTCCCCAGGATATGTGTGATGCAATACTGAAGAATTTTGGTGTATAGGGATTTATACCCTTGCTAAACAAGTGTGTGAAGTTTGTGTGACTTGCCAAAGAATAAACACAAAGGTAGTTAGAAAACAGACTATGAAGGAAAACCTCCTGGGATAAGACCATTTCAAAACTTTCAAGTAGATTTTACAGAAATGCCCAAAATAGGGAGACTAAAGTATCCACTAGCAATAGTAGAACACCTCTCTGACTGGTGAACACCTTCCCGCTCTCAAATGCCATTGCCAGGAGTGTCATCAAAATAATTTTAAAAAAATTATGCCCATATTTGGCTTGGTGAAAAATACCTATTCAAACAATGGAAGCCATTTTACCTTGAGAGTGTGCTAAGGGGAATTATAGAAAGTTTACACATTAGATAAGATTATTACAGCCCTTGGCATCCCCCCTCCTCTGGAAAGGTAGAGAGAATGAAACAAAACTTTCAAAAGGCATATTAGCAAACTAATCTTAAAAACCAAAATGCCTTAAACCAAATGTCTCCCAATAGCACTCCTTAGGATTAGGAGAGCCCCAAGGAAATACTTGAGACTGTCCCCATACGAGTTATTATATGGACTCCCGTAGATAGGCAGGGCTACTGATCTTCCTACTATGAAAACCAAAGACCAATTATTAAGAAACGATATGCTGGTCATATCCCCTACCCTGTCATCCCTTAAGTTAAAAGAACTTGTGATTCAAACGCTGCCTCTTAAGTTCACAGTCCACCACTTCCACCCTAGCCATTTGGTGCTAATTTAGCCTTGGAGGAAAACAAGCTCCACCCAAACTGGGAAAGTCCCTAACAAGTGCTCCTGACCACTGTGCAAACAGCTGAACGAGGGTGTACTCATTACACTCAGGTCAAGGAACTGGTAAAAGAAACCCCAGAAGAAAGGAAAAGGGGCTGATAGGAAGTGTATAAATCACCTAAGGAACCCTTAAAGTTAGCTCTGAGAAAAACCTAGAGGGGAACTATGAGCAGGCCCCTTCATTGGAAGTGGATATGGTTAGAATTGATCCTAACACAAGGGGTGAAAGATGACCTGAGTATGGGATGGGGCCCAGTACTAGGAGTGGAAAGTAGGAAATACCCAATCAAGCTGATAATCAAAATGACTATGGCCTCCACCCCCCACACCCTAAAGTTTGATGCCTGCCAAGTCTAACCTTGTGGAAGTTTAGAAAACCAAAGGCAGTTGCCATAAGCAGACAAATGTCTACGTCCTAAAACAGGGTGCTGCTGGGAAAAGCCCTGTGCTAGCTGGAATGAGGTCTGGTGGACCACTCAATGTCAAGGCTGGGCGATTCATTCTTCCAAAAACAGAACTTTAAAGGATAAAATATATTTATATAAGGGCCACCCAACCATGAAAATTTAGAATAAAATCCTATATTAATCACAATAAACAACCCACCTTTTTTAGACCAGGAACCTTGGAGGTATGGCTTAGGAATAGGTATCTCAGGAAGGGATCTCAAAGAATGGTTAATTATTAACCCAACCTCAAGCTCACTCAGGGTTACTGTAACTCCCAGTCCCACCACTTCCTTCAACTCACCAGGAAATAACCCTAAGAGAGTAAAATAATTAACATAACTGACCTGAGGCAAACTTTAAAAATTGAGACCAGATACAGGGATGTAAATGCCTGGGTTGAATGGGTCAAATTTTTGGGACTAGCCCTCAACAAAAGCGACTGGTGGTTCCGTTTCCCCTAGGATGGAATACCAATTCCAAAGGAATGTGTTGTGTGTTGGCTCTATACCAGGACAGGAATGCATGAGGAAACGAGACTTGCAAAAGTCTATCGTGGCTCTTTCCCACCTTGTGAAGATTCGACCCTAAAGCAATCCTCTCGTTTTCCACAGGGAATATGAACTACTCCTCTTGCCTCTCTAGGCAGGGGGAAGAGTTCAATAAGCACGTGGGAGAACTCTCAATTTGTACCCACATCCTAAACATGACTGGTAAGTAAAACAAAGCCAACTACTCAGCTCTTCATATACCCCGGGCTGATGTCTGATGGTATTGTGGGAAGAGGAACCTCCATGACCTGTTACCCTCCAATAGGACCAGGATTTGTGCCTTAGTTCAGTTGGCCATTCCATTCACCCTGGCATTCCATATGATCCCCAAGAATCCACGTGGCCACCCAAGTCAGAGATATTTAATTAATTATTTTAATCCTAACATTTATACTAACTCAGTGGGAGACCCTAGAGGAGTACCTAATAAATTTAAGGGCCAAAACCAAATAGCTGCAGGTTTTAAATCAGCACTCTTCTTGTGGTCCAATATTAATAAAAATGTGGATTGGATTAATTGCATCTATTTTGATCAAGAAAGATTCATCAACTCTACTCCAGACACTCTCAAAGAAGTGGCTAGCCATTTAAATGCCACCAGCCAAATGGCCTGGGAAAACAAACATGTGCTAGACATAGTCCTAGCAGAGAAAGGGGATGTATGAATTGTGCTGTGTGGAAATGTTGCACTTTCATCCCTAATAATACTGCCCCAGATGGAACAATCACAAAAGCATTACAAGGTTTAACAACTCTAGCCAATAAATTGGCAGAAATGCTAAAATTAATAACCCATTTACTAATTGGCTAAAGGTTGATTTGGGAAATGGAAAGGAATGGTAGCTTCCATTCTAACATCCCTTATAATTATGGCTGGAGTCCTAACAGCTGTAGGGTGTTGCATTATCCCCTGTGCTAAAGGGTTAATCATAATTACTGAAAACAGCCATGAACAAACATATGTCCATAATATATCAACTGTTATTAGAAACCAAATCAGATCTTCTCTGAGTCAAAAGCTCTTGAAACAATTTAAGAACACAAAACTAAATTTAGAAATGGGACAACTAGGGGTAAAAAGAAAAAGAGGAGGGAATTAAAGAAAATAATGTGTCTGGTGGTCTGTTTCCAAGACAAGTGCCTTGAATTGGCTTGAGTCCTCAAACTACAAAAAGACAGAATATACAAGGCCCCTGCTTTGATAGCTGGTGCCTGCTTGTTGGGTCCCCTATTAGTTGCCCTCACCCGAACCAAAAGAGTTTAGTCTGAAGTAAAAGTTTACTAGCCTGCAAGATAGCTCACTTTATCTATTCTTACCAGCTTGCCTGACTACTTAGGTTATAAGTCAAATACTCAAAAAGCCCCTAAGCTGAGTATAACTACAATGCATTGGGACTTGCAACAAAATGCAGTGAGACAACCTTAAAGATGACACCTAAAAGCCCCTACATAACAACCAATAGGCAACGTACAGGAAGATTGTGACCCCACAATACTCAGCCTATGAGGAACTGGGGAAGGATCTGCACACTATGGGATAAATTGCTTTGTGTAAAATGGATGTCACTGCCCATCAGACACCCACCCGATCTTGCAAGAATGTCATTAAAAGTCTTGCGCCCACTGCCCTCCGTGTCTCTGAGTCCATTCTGTGGATTTGAATGGAAGAATTTCTTTCTTACAACCTTTTATACAATAGTGGACATTTTGGGTTATTGCCAGTCTGGGCATTATCAGGGTATTGAGCCTCTGCTCCAAACCCATAATTTTATTCCTTGCTTTGCCTTGTAATTCTGGGACTGCACATTTTCCTTTGCCAGCTAACTTCAATTAGATTTCCTTAATATGAGTTGTTATAGGGCAACTACAAGATTAGAGAAGGAAGAATGGACTTGCTTTTTCCTATTTGTTTACTGTTGCTTATGCACAAAGCTTCCTTTGTGCATCATCTTAGCAAATACCTTTTATTCAGCAACAGAAATTCCTTCCCACAGCAATAGTCAGAACTGCTTTTACCCGAACTACAAAAACTAGCCTTATTTTGTCCCCTCAAAGACACCAGCACCAGATAACTGATACCTCTTACTGAGAGGTTTAGAACCAAGCCAAGCCCTCCTTATTCAGAGGGCTCAGCTGCATGTTAGGTATGGGGGGGCCTCCACCCTAAGCTGTTGAATATTAATACGTTCCCTTTCTTCCATTTTTTTACCCTTTAGTCCTGAAGATGTTAGCTGCTTCCTGCTGTTTCTTGCTTTGTGAAAACTTTCTTTCTGCCTTGAAATTAGATATCAAACAAAATTATACATAATTAATAATTCTTTATATTTAATTCTGTCTGTTAAAGTAACTGGAATGATTTGCATATCTTGACTGAAAACTCAATTTTTTAAAAAAACATTGCTGGGAAAATCTTTGAGCATTACTATAAATGCACATTTTTAATAATTTCTCTAGTGCATACTCTAAGAGTGCAGTTATATCCTAGGTTGTTGACAGGTTTAACTACAAGATAATTACTTTTTCTACAGTGTGGTTATGTCAATTATTATACTTCCAAAGGTAGTTAATCAGAGTTCACAGTACCTAAACATTCTCCTCTACACAGATAGTACAACCTTTTTTTTTTTTAGGTAAAGTCTTGTTCTGTCACCTAGGCTGAAGTACAGTGGTGCATTCACAGCTTGCTGGTGCCTTGACCACTCAGGTTCAAGCAATTCTCTCACCTCAGCCCCCTAAGTAGCTGGGACCACTGGTGCATGCCACTATGGCTGACTAATGTTTTGAATTTTCTTTGTAGGTACAAAATCTCCCTTTGTTTCCCAGACTGACCTCAAACCCCTGGGCTCAAAGGGTCCTCTCACCTCAGCCTCCCAGAGTGCTACATTTACAAGGGTGAGCCACTGTGTCCCTTTATGTCTTCTAGTGAAATTTTATAACATTGTCACTTTCATATGTGTTCATTACATTATAATGAGTTTGAATCTATTCATATACATATGAAAACATTTTATATTTTAGTGGTGGTACTTAAACTTAAATGATGGTACATACACAGGAGTCATATCTGTGCTAAAATCACCACATCCCTGAGTTCAGCATTGCAGTGAAAGCATCATTATTATAGAGGGTAAGTGATATTTGTAGATTTTCACACAATGCAGCTAATGTAGGTTCAAAGCTATGGTTTAAAAAAAAGCGTTGGTAAGATAAAAGAGAAACAATTTTAGAAGAGAAAACTGCCATGGATCAAGTAAGAATTTAAAAGAGAAATGACTCCACCCGTTTTCCTCAAAGGTAACAGTACAGGAGGGCTTTTGAAAGGTAGAGAATAAGCCTGGATGATGATATTTATAATGCACTACCTATTTTTAATCCACTGACAGCATATCTAGAACCAATGTCTTATGGAAAATTGAGGTCATATTATGTTGCTCTTGTCTGCATTCACTAAACATTGGCTTCTCTATTCAGTTATTTTTTTTAAGAAAACAAGTATATCTCAGATGCACATATGACCACTCTTAAAGGAAATTCTTAAATGGGTTAGTAGTGAAATTAATTTCGGTAAACATGAAGATAATAGAGCTAAGATGATGATATTGACACCTTGCTATTTAGGTTATTCAATTAGATTTTGTCCTAATCCTAGAAATGTTGAAACATTTCATCATTATTCATATCGGTGAAGGATGTGCATTAATTATACATAGACATCATCAACACTGGGAATATAGACATTGCACCAAAAATATGATCTCCAAATCTCCTTTACTCATAAAATTCTCTTTGAAATCCAAGTTCAAAGCATGAGAATATGATCCATGTGTGTGTGCCAAGACCAAGGCTTTCCTGTGCAGAAAGTCAGTTATTACTTCTAACATAATTTTCAGAAGTGTACTAGAAACAAAATGCAGAGACTCTGGAGACTTACTACATGTTTTTCCAACAATTCGGTAAACCATTCACAAGTCATTTTTGAGATGAAAGTCATATTTTAGGAACTAAGAAACATTTATTTTTGATCAGGTGATTAAGCTACCTAGCAGAGATGTTAACTTTCTTCTTAGGGACAATGAAAAAAATATTTCTAGCTATAAAGATTGAATGTCAAAAAGTAATATTAAATCAGGCACTTGTTATTCTGATACAAGAGTTTAATTATGACATAGTTTCTCATTTTCCAAGGCTTATACTTTGTAACTGATGCTAATGTTGAGAAGTAGGGCTAAATTTCAAGACCCATTTGATCTTCATAAGACAGTACTATCATTCCATGCATTGCTTTGGTTCCATGTCCTGGTATCCAGGTATTCTGCATACAGTGTGTACTCATGTGTTCTCCTCCATCTGATGCACACCTTCAGGAACCTTATATCATGGCAACCGTGTGGTTGACCTGACTTCCTCTCTTTCCTAACTGACAAACAGATGTGACATTAAGTCCTTTATTTTTCTGGGAGAAATTTGTGACAGTGCATTGGAGAGTATAAATCAAAAATAAAATTCTAAGACTCCCCAGTTGACTGAATAAACACCTCCTCTTGGCCAAGGGCATTCCAAAGTTAACCTGAAAAACTAGTTTAAGCCATGATTGGAAAAGGGGTTCTAACATGCCACATTATACTCTACTCCCTTTGGAATTCAGGTATAACTGACCAGCATTAACATTAAAACAGAGATCTTGAGACTGACAAAATAGACTCTTTGTAGCAATAAGATACCAAATTCCAACGTGACTCTAGTATAGCATCACATGACAGATAACAGGCCCTGAAAGAAATCACACTAGCTTTAATTTATGTTACATAATTGCAAAAGCATAAATGTCATGATTTTCAAAGAAATACTAATAGAACCAATATCAGGAATTTGGAATTAGTTTGAATTATCAAAACTATTTCAAGTATTTTTTTATTTTTCTTTTAAAGAAAGAAAGAAAAGAAAGATGAAAAAAGAAAAGAGAAGGAAGAAAGGAATGAAGGAAGGAGAAGGGGAAGGGAAGGAGAAGGGGAGGGGAGGGAAGGGGAATGGGAAGGGGAGGGGAGAGAAGGGAAGGGAAGGGAGAAGGAAAGAAAAGAAAAGGAAAGAAAGAAAGGAAAGAAAGTAAGAGAAAGAGAGGGAGAGAGAGAGAGAGAGAGAGGGAGAGTGACAGGGAGAGAAAGAGAGAAAGAGAAAAAGAGAAAGAAATAGGAAAAGAAGAGGAATTGAATACAATTTGTATATGTAATTTTCCATGTTTAAAGTTTGTTGGAAAATAATTGCTTTTTGAACTGAGAAACTCACTAAAAATTTTACTTCAGCAAGGTGACATTCATTACATACATTCCTTATGTAAAGTTTACCATGTCTGCTTTTCATTATCAGTTGCTAAAAGCAACATATGCACAGGGAGCTGTGCTACCCACTAAGTTCTCTCTTTCATTGGCCTTACTTTTCTAATTTCTACTCTTCTATATTCTGAATCATTTACTCTATAATTACTTTATTTATTACAAAAATAATAATCATAAGATTTTGCTGATTTGTAGATGACAGGGAAAATAAGCAATACTTATTTTATTGCTGCTATCACTTAATAGAGTTATTATGTGCTAATGTTTTGTTAAGTGTTTTTTTAATTTAAGTATTTTTCTAAAAATCTACAGTTTAAGTTTTTACAAATATCATTTAGGATTTTTTTTTTGTAGCAAATATAGTAATCAAGTCTGACTTAGAAGAAAAATACAGAATGCTTGAGACTTACCTGGAACATAAAAATTATGAATTATTAGGGTACCAATACTAGTATAAAAAAATTCTAATGTTTTATTCTACCCTTGATTCATTATGTTAAAAATTCAAAACTTCTGGAAAGAGATCTTAATCAGCTATATCTAGGCTACATTTACCTTGACTTTTCTGGGGATCCAACTCTGAAAGATCTCCAAAAGTTTCCAGATGCTAGGCTGGATACCTTTCACACTGTTTCACCAAGATTAACTATTTGTTTATAGAAATCTATTATTTTTAAATTCTTATCATAGTTCATTGTGAATCTAGATCATATAAAATAGATATATTGTATATCTTTGGCCATACTTAAAATGAAACACTTTACTAATATATAACTTCAAAGATATATCTACATAAGGTTGAGAAACAGAAAATTGTGGGCAAGTAAGACGGGAAGACATATAGTAACATATTTATCTTTTCAATTAGTTTCTTTCATTTTATACAGCACTAAAATTTAAGCATTTTTCATGAAGTATTCTTTGGGATCATAGTTTAAACTATTACATACAGGTACAACACAAATATGTATGTTGCTCTACATTGCTGGGTTTTGTTTGCTTGCTGATTTTAAGAGTACCCTACATGAGTGTCAGGAATTTAAAACTTGAAAAGAAATATCACATATTTCTTTACCTTTATACTGAATTAGACAATCCTCCCAATTATGTTATTATTGCAATTGGGATATATCATTAAGTTGATATACACTTCACTCCCATTTAACTCTAGTTACAAATATCTTAGAATCAGTGGCATATTAGAACTGATAAAATATAGCATAGTCTAGAACCCTCTGACCATTAGGTATTTAGGTTATCTCTGAACTGAATATCAGCAGCTGGAGGGGCTAACTCAACATGAGTTAATTTAATATTGTGAGGGCTAGAAATTAGGCTCATTCAAAAAACCAAAGAAACAAGGATCTACTTTCTTATTTTGATGAATGTCTAAGGAGGTGTCATACTGTTCACAAAAATCCCATGCCTTAATAGATATTTATTTAAAAACATTAGGAGATTATTTCTTCTTCTAGAATCATAGGGTGTGCATGCTTTTCCTATGTCACTCTCCAAATACAACAAATTACTCTTGACATTATATATAAAACAAACATAAGAAGATTCTGAATGGTGGCAAGAAGACGACAGATCAGCTAGAGACCCAGGAAACAACACAATCAATAGGTGGTCTCACATATCTGCGTGCCAATTTCTTCAGTTTCAAGTCTGAAATCTGTCAACACCAACTGGAGCTGACAAAAACCTCCTCCAAATCTTGCTCTTAGTCAAAGGATCATGAAAATGGAAGTCTAGCAATACAAAACATCTTTTGGAGAATAACCTTTGTACTCCAGAGAGATGCCACAGAAAAGTTTGTGGGTCAAAACTCACCCATGTCAGCAAAGGCTGAATGGGGATATTAGACTTCAATGCTTGCTAAGCTGTAACAAAGTACTGCAACTCTGTGGCATTAGAGGCAGAGTAGGGAGTCTGGACTTTCATTCCACCAGATATTAATGAGGCCACCTCTTACCATTTCAGTGGAGACCGGATAAAGAGCCTGGATTTCCACTCTTAACCTTCAGTAGTGGGACACTCTGCCACCTTCACTAGGGTGATATTATATCTATCCTAGTGAATGTAAGGAATTATATCAAAGTCTGGTGGTTTAAAAGTGACTAAACCCCTCTCCTGTGCTGTCACTGGAGGACACATGGGGAACAGTAACAAGGCATTTATTTCCTTCCAGTCAGGTATCATTGGAAGCCTAGAAAGGAGCCAGAACTGTCACTACTCAGGAGTAATGATGGTTCCCTCACATTGAGTGTCGAAAGAACCAAAATAAAATATCAACCTCTACTATAAGAATTCAGAGGAAGCCAGTTAAATAGAAGGTTTAAATAAGATCCAGGGTCGTATAGTATGTATTGTAAATATCTAAATCTCAAAAAACGATTAATCATCATACAAGAAGCAGGAAAATATCCTATGGAATGAAAGAAAGATAATAAATAGATGCAACACTAGGAGTAGAGGGATAATATAATTAGCTAATAAGGGTTTTGAAGTAGCCACTATAAAAATGCTAACATGAGCAATTATAATTGTTTGAAATAAATAGAAAACCAAGTTTCAGCAAAAGAAAAGATAGTAATGACATGGAAGAACTAAACACAAATTTTAGAACTGAAAAATAAAATACCCAATTTTTAAAACCTCCATTAATAGGCTCAGAACAAAATTGGAAGGATAAAAGATAAAAATCATTGAACTGGTAGATAAAACAACAAAAATTTATTCAATCTGAATAACAAAGAGGAAATAGATCTCAAAAAAACATGTTTTCAGAGATCTGTAAGTCTATAATAAAAGAATGACATTTGTGTCATCGTGGTTCCAGAAAGATAAGAAAATAAGGATCGGACTGAAAAAGAGCTCAAAGAAACAATGACTGAAAATTTGGCAAAAGATATCAATCTAAAGATTAAATAAGCTAAGTGAAACACAAACAAGATAAACACAAAGAAATCCAATTCAAGTCACATCATGATGACGCTTCTGACAACTAATGGCACAGAAAAACTTGAAAGGAGCACGACAGACATGACACTACTTTTATGGGAAAAAAAACAATAAAAATGACAGTGTATTTCTCATCTAAAGGCTAGAGAGCAAAATGAAATGAAGTCAAATTTTAAAGAAAATAATTGTTGGCTAAAATCCTATAGTCAGTGAAAATAAACTTTAAGAATAAAAGTAAAATCAAGACCCTCTAAGATGAAGGAAAACTAAAATAATTTGTTGCCAACAAACATAACCTAAATGAATAGCTCAATGAAATTCTCTAAGCAGAAAATAAATGAGAAAAGAAGGAATCTTGGAACAGCAGTAAAGAACATTATAAGTAAAAATGATGGGTAAATACAGTAGATTGCCTCCTCTTGAGTTTTCTGAATTATGTTTGGTGATGGAAACAAATTTCAATAGTGACATGATTCCAAATGTATTTGACAATTATATTATAAATAAGGGAAGGCAAAAGAATGTAAAGGAAGTAAGGTTTTTTTAAACTTCACATAAACTAATAAAATTACAAAGATTTAAAAAGTAAAAAGCCAAACTGAAATTCAAAATTCAAATGGAAAGTTTAAACCCTCATATATCAAAAAATTTATTAAACATAAATATGTAAATGCAGCAAATAAGAGGAAGATTGACAAAATGGATTAACAAACCTCAACTATCTTCTGTCAATGAAACTGAAACTCACTTCCAATATAACAATATAGACAAGTTGAAAGTAAAAAGATGAGAAAAGTTTACTATACAAATACCAACCAAATGAAAGGAGCATTGGCTCTTAAGTAGACTTTAGGGCAAAGAAAACTGCCAGAAACAATGAGAGTATTATACAATTATAAAAGAATGACTCTACCAAGCAGACCAAGCAATCTTAAATCCATACCAAATACATAGCTACAAATACATGAAGCAAAATCTAAAAGAACTGAAAGAAGAAATAGAATGTTCATAATTATATTTGGAGACTTTAACACCCCTCTGTCAGCAATGTGTATACAGAAAACCTGCAAGAATATACAACGTAAGACCATCAACTAACAGGATCTGCTCAACATTCGTAAAACCTTTTACTCAACAACAGTATAACAAACATTCTTGTTAAGTGGCTGTAGAGTAAATATCAAGACAGAGCCAATTTTGAGTCATAAAACAAACCTCAACAAATTACAATAGCTGAAATCATACATAGTACGTTCTCTGACCACAATGGAATAAAACTGAAAATCAGTAACAGAAAGATAACAGGAAAATCTCCAAACCCTCGGAAACTAAGCAACACTCTAACAATTCATAAAAAGGAAATTTCAAGGAATATGAAAAATACATTTAACAATATAGAAACAAAAATACAATATATCAAAAATGTTAGAATGCAGGTAAATCAGTGGTGATAAGAAAATTAATAGCCTTCATGATAAAACATAAAATGTCTAAAATCAAAAATCTTAGTTTTTTATCAATAACCTAGAAAAAGTAGAGTAAAATAAACTCAAAGCAAGGAAAATTAAGAAAATAATGAAAATAAGAGAAGAAATTAATGAAATTAAAAACAGACATAAGACAGAAAATCAAGCTGGTTCTTTGAAAACATTAATCAATTTCATAAAGCTCTAAGAAGTTAAAAGAGAGAGAGGTTGTGAATTACCAAATCAGAAATGAAACGAGATAATATTATGGACCTGTGAGATAGAAAATGCATAATAAAAAAATACTATGAACAACCTATACATGTAGATTGATTCCTAAATACAAACTACTATGTGTCACCCAATGTAAGTTAATTTTTAAAATACTATAACTATTAATAATACTATAACTATTAAGAAAATTTAATTTGTGACTTAAATCTAACTTCCATTCCCCTACCCTCCCAACATCTCTAGAGCTACTTGGTTTCACTGAATGAACACCTAAACAAGAGCTGAGACTCCACCATCTCTTCCAGAAAATAAAAAATAAATTCTTCTCAATTTATTTTATGAAGTTAGTATTACTCTCATACCAAACCAAATATAGCACAAAATAAAAAATCTATAGACTAATAGTTCTTTTATGTATATAGATAAAAAATTCTTAGCAAAACATCAGTAAATAAAATTTAAAATTATGTGAAAAGGAGAATAGAACATGACCAACTGAGTTTATTCCAGAGTTGCAAGACTTTCAATATTCAAAAATTAATCAACATAATTTATCATATTAATGGTATAAAGAAGAAAAATTCCATTACTAGGTCGACTTGTGCAGAAAAAGTTAAAAATCCACTATTTTAAAACTTTTAGAAAAATACAAGTAGAGGAGAAATTCCTCAATTTGATAGGGGAAATATTTAAAAACCTGCAGCTAACGTACTTACAATGATGAAAGAGTGAGAGGTTACTCCAATTATATGTAAGAGAGAACAAATTCTTTCTTAACACTTTTATTCAATATAATGCTGGAAGTTCTATCCCCAGAGTCAGGCAAATGAATAAATGAAAGACATAAAGATAAGAAAGGTAGAAATAAAATTGCCCCTATTTGCTGATGACAAGATAGTAGAAAGGATTCTACAGAAAAATACCTTAGAGTAGTAAGGGACTTCTACAAGTTCACAAGAGATGAGATGAACATACAAAAATCTATTCTTTTTATATATACTAGCAATGAACACTTGGACATTGAGCTTAACATATGTCATTTATCATTTACAGTAACTCAAAAATAAAATACTCATGTAACAAAACACATACATTACTTAAATGTTGTCAACCACACAACACTGAAGAATGAAATTAAAGACTATCTAAATTATGATTATATATATATCTATATATGTAATGTTATTGGATTAGAAGGCTCAACATAGCAAAGATGTCAATTTTCCAAAATGATGTAGAGATTTAACACTATTTTTATCACAATTTCAGTAATTTTTGAAAATAAATATTCAAGTTTATTTTAAAATTTATATGGAAAGGCAAAATAACTAAAATGACTAAACAATTTTGAAAAAAATAAGAATGTTTAGAATAAAAAATACAAACAACATGAAACACTGATGCAGATAAATTTGGTCACTCATACTTTGCTACTTGGAATGTAAAATGGTACAGCCACTCTGTAAAAGTGATTGGCATTTTCTTTAAGAAACTAATCATGGCCGGGCATGGTGGCTCACGCCTGTAATCCCAGCACTTCGGGAGGCCGAAGCCGGCGGATCGCAAAGTCAAGAGATCAAGACCATCCTGGCCAACATGATGAGACCCTGTCTCTACTGAAAATACAAAAATTAGCTGGCTGTGGTGGTGCTTGCCTGTAGTCCCAGCTACTCAGAAGGCTGAGGCAGGAGAATTGCTGGAACCTGGGAGGCAGAGGTTGCAGTGAGCCAAAATTGCGCCACTGCACTCCAGCCTGGTGCCTGGCAATGCAGTAAGACTCTGTCTCCAAAAAAAAAAAAAAAAAAGTAAGTAATCATACAACTACCATATAATCCAAGAATTTTATTCATGGCCATTTATCCTACCAAAACAAAAACTTAAGTTCACTCAAAATATCTGTACACAAATGTTTACACAGCTTTCTTTGTAATAGCCAAAAACTGGAAAGATGTCACCAGAGGTGAAAAGTTAATCAACAAACAGTGGAACATGAGTATTATTGGTTAAAACTCAGCAGTACAAAGGAATGTATTATTACCACACAAAAACGTCTTAATCTCCAGAGAATTATACTGAGTAAAAAAAGCCAATCCTCAAATACATTTTTGGCTAGATTTATTATTATTATTTTTTGCTAAAGATACAATTTGCCTAAAGAGAGCATTCTTGAAATTACCGTATTATAGAATGAGAGCACTGAGCAGTAGTCACCCAGGGCTAAGGAGGTGGTAGGGGCAGGAAGGGAAGTGGGCATGTCTATAACAGGGTACAGTTAGGGATCCCTGTAGCATGGAATTATTCTCATCTTAACTATATCAATGTCACTATCCTGGCTGTAATATTGTACTATAGTTTTCCAAGATGTTACTATTGAAGAAAATTGGGTAAAGGATATACACAGCATCTCTATAATTTCTTACAACTGTGTGTAAGTCTGCAGTTATGAAAAGATAATTATTAGATACTGGGCTGAATTCCTGGACAATGAAATAATCTATACAAAAAGCTCCTGTGACATGAATTTACCCATGTAACAAACCTTCACATGTATGCCCAAACCTAAAAGTTAAAAAAAGAAAACATGGTAAGAATATTATTTTTTTAATCCAAAAAAAGTATCATGCTTAATTATTACCCAAAGAATATTCATCAGACGAAAGAAGTGCCCCTGAGGAGGTATAGGGACAGACATGTAAGGGGCCTGAGGAGGGCGTTGCGAAAATTACTTAGTCAAAAGTGTGTCACTTTTCCAGGGACTCAGGTGGACAACCTGGCCTGCTACAACTAAAGAACTGCAAAAGTGGTTATACAAAGTTAGGACACCTTTGGAGCAGAAAATGATAAAGAATTTCAGCCAGGCATGGTGGTATGTATACACCTATTGTCCCAGCTAATTGCAAAGCTGAGAGGTAGGTTCAAGGTTGCAGTGAGCTATGACTGCACTTCAGCCTGAGTGACAGAGTGTGACTCCATCGCTAAAATTAAAAAAAAAAAAAAAAAAAAAAAAAAAAGATGCTAGAATTTCATCAAGTCTATCCCTAAGTAGATATTTATTTTTTAAAATTTTTCCTATTAACAACTTTGGTTGTACTTTGTTCTGTTTTTAGCATTTAAACTAGACAGGGTTAAAACAAAGATACAGAAATAGAGATTCGGTGCTCCATAAATTGAGTAGGCAAGCAACATTTGATTAAATGTGATTGAAATAAGACTGGAATTATTCTATTTATTTTGTTTACACCTCTACTCCACCCCATGAGGTTTTGTTGTTTTATTTTGTGTTGTTTTGTTTCTTTTCTCTTAATTTCTTATGAGAAATTTTTAGTGTAGATCGTGTGTAGAAAAAGAAAATCTTGTGGAGAATGTAGTCTGAGTTAGCCATCTACTCAGTCAAGTTTCAAACTGAGATTTCATTACCTATATTAAGCATTATGCCCTGTGCTTGGCATAGAAGACTGCCAACAAATTATAATTATTCATTTTATTTCTCCTCTCTTTCTGTTTAAAAACTCTATTTCATTCCTTCCTTTTCTCTCTTCTAGGACTCAGAGTTTTCAAGCTTCTCTCCTGGATTCCTTTTTCCAGATGAGTTCATTGTTTCTGAATCATATTCTCTAGACATTTCTTAGGGCTGGTTCTACATTTTAGTGAAACAAATGATATTAACTTTTAGGTTTGTACCTCTAATGGTCATGAATAATGAAAACATTGTGCTGTTATTTATCAGATTTATCTCCCTGGAGATTGGGGATAGAGATTGTTAGAGCAGAAATTCAAACAGAAAATAAATCACTTTTAAAATAATTTTGGAAGTGTGAACTTATTTAAGACCTAAATTCTAAATCCTTTATGCTCCTGCTCCTCCTGTATTATATACCAACAATCAGTCCTCAGTCCTGGTGAGCAGATCAAAGCCTGCTCCCCTCCAATGGCATAAAATTTTTCTCTCAACATGTCTACTGAGTTTTTTGTTTTCCTCCCAAGGTGATTCCCTATTGACTTGAGATGACGAAATTTATTATTTCAGTGATTCTTTTGTCAATACACTCAAACATTTCTCTTCCCTAACTGTATTAACATACACACATTTTTTAATTTAATATACCATAAAATAAAAATGTGTAATTGAGAACTAAACTGTTACTAAAATATTTTTATTTTTGATGATTTCAAGCTTTCCAAAAGGGTACGTCAAAATACACACTTAGGTTCTGCCCCATCAATGATACCACAGAATTGAACTGATGTTTAAAATAACCTTGATAATTCACTTTTTGGCTGACAACATGTCAGCGTTGATTATTCTTTCCAGTCATTTCTAGACTTTACTTTTAATCTTATGTTAGTAGTCATTTAAAGTTTTATGGCAAAATACTTACTGTGGTTCCAGTAAGGTATATTATTATCTAGATTTAATACGTATCACAAATAGCTTATTTCTAAATGATGTTATTCACCAAGACAGAAGAAAAGAGCAAGTATGACATTTTCCAGCTTTCCATTCTATAAAATTTCCTCTCCTAAGATATTTTACTTAATATACACTATTCTTAACCAAAATACATTAGAAACAATTGATAATACAAGAATTCTTCTGTTTTTTCATCCCTTAGATATAGACAATACTTAGAATACTTTTTGAATAACATGAATATGTTGGATATGAACCGTCTCAATTGTATGTCATTTTGTATTTACCTGATCACTAATTTAATCAAGTTACTTTTCATGTACATTGACAAGCTCTTCAGCTCATTCTACTTCTTCACAGAGTATAAGATCAAGATGGCATAGCTTTTAAACATGAATGTATTAAAAACTCAATCTCCATTCCTAAAGCTTGTATGTTGGGCCAGCATGCTGTCAGGTCCAAACTGCTAAGTCTTGGAGTTCCTTCTTAGTTTCTGGTAGCTCCTTACAGAAGCCTTTTCTTGTTTCTCCTGCTTTAGCCAGCTTATATTTTGTCCTTCACTTTTTTTCCCCTCAAAATCACACTGAATGCATACTGTATGCCAGGAAATATGTCTTTTCTGCTTCCTCACAGCACACTGAGAAAACCAGATTAAAAAATGTGATCACATAGCATTGTTTATCATCTTGTTGATTTTCTTGTTGATGTCTCTGGGTCTTTCATTAGACTCTAAACTACTTCAGGTTATAGTCAGTCACTGTCTTTTAGGTGTTTATAATTTTAGTGATCTAGTATTAAAAAGGTAAAGAAATACCTATAAAAGAGATTGCAATGTGTATGCATTTGGTGCAGCTAATAGTGCTTCTGTTTCTGAGCATGCAAATAATTTTTCATGTGGCACTCCACAAAACATCATATTGCCATAAACACCTTTGTTTCATCCTATTGTTATGGGAGGGATTCCTGCCCTAGGGTTATGGGAATGGCCTAGCACAGGACATACAACATTGGACAAAGAAGAATGACAGCAGATTATTAGTCACATATATGCACAGCCTGAGGGAAGAGGACATCACATGGCATGCAGTAACCATATGGGGCTGTACTTGGGAATGTGTTAAACAAGGGACTGTGGGAGGGGACAGGCTTTCTCATGTGAAGAGCATGGTGTGCCCTTGTATTTAATGGAGAGATGTGATTAGCTTATTTGAATAATTCTGTAGGCCAGCAGAGAAATGAGTTTCACTACTCAAGGAAAAGCAGGAATTGCATTTGTTCACCTGGATAAGGAGGGTTGTTTGACTAGAAAACCTTACCCATGGGGGCAGAAGGAGAGGGGTACTGGGGTTAGGCCATTTAAAGCCCTTTCAGTTTTACCAGATGACAAGGAAGTACATAATATTGAGCCTTAACTTTAGTCCTTACACCACAAAAATCTTGATATACAAACTGAATTTATTCTAGCTGGTTTTATCTTCATACAGAGATGAGCAGATTGTGGTCTTACCTTTGGTTAGACTTTTCACTAACCACAAGCAAAGCATATTAAATAGAATAAAAAAAAAAAACAACACACAAAAAAAACGGGGTTTCACCGTGTTGGTCAGGCTGGTCTTGAACTCCCAACCTCAGGTGATCCACCCGCCTTGGCCTCCAAAGTGCTTGGATTACAGTTGTGAGCCACCATGCCCGGCTTAAATAGAATTTTATTGAAATTTTTCTCCTGTAGAATTAATTTATTCCTACATAATTAGAATAATTTACAAATAATGTTTTCTTGCTCTTTGTAATTTGTTACAAATGTGAATGAAACATTCCTGAGTGTACAGAAAACTGCTGACTGACAGCTGTCGAAAGCTGTTTATCAAGGTGAAGACAGAAAAGAAAATACATCAGCCAAAAAAAAAAAAAAATTCTCAGATGCACATTAGTTATCAAAATGAATTCTATACAAGCACTGAAGGAAAAGTTCCCAATATTCACAACTGTTCGCTGAGCACTCTTCAATGAATAAAAGTACCTGTGAAATTGCCGAATCTCTAGAGTAACTGAATACAAATAAAAGATTTATGCCATTTTCAGTGCACTATGGAAACACAGTAGAAAGTAAAGTTTGCGTAATTCGAATTTGGATGATACAGTGAATAGTCAGGGGAAACTAGTAGGAAGTCTGCATACTTGTAAGTTGATAAAATAATGTCATAATAAAATGAGTATTGAAAATACATAAGCAAAATCCATTGGGCATAGTAATAAAACATTTAGTTCATTTTTGTTTTTCTCATACTCAAAAGGCAAATGTTATAAGACTAAATTAATTACTATTTTGATAGATTAAATCTTAAAAAGTTAACCAATCTGCAAAATGAACGACAAAAATATAACATTTACAGTAGGGAAATTAATTTGAAGATACAGAGTAATATAACAAATATCAAATGGTAGAAACACAAAACATATATGAAATTATCATCTCCACATTAAAAAATTAAAATTGTAACAGGATTACACACTGAATCAGACTGAATAATTATCATATACAGAAATGCCTTATATGTAAATAGCTTCAAATGATTTATCTTGATATTTCATTCACTCAGACATTCCTTCTGTCACTATTTCATGACTGATCTACCACACATAATCATTCTGCTAAGAAAAAAAATCAAAAGAGTTGTAAACATAACAAGCATGGTTTCTGCTGTCATAAAATGTACAATATTGTATGGAATTTCTGGCTGTAGTTCTGGCAGTCAGACACTCTGTGGTTGAAATCTGAAGTTGTATATTGTTTCTATCTCAGAGTGCTATTTAATACACCTTTCTGTGTTGATGAGGATACTCTATATCTGTTCTGTCTGCCAATATTAAGTAATAGAAATGTGACTAATGAGACTAATTTTTATTTAATTTGAATTAATTTCATTTAAACTTAAATAGCCACATATGGCTAGTGGCTACATTGGCCTGAGTGGCAGAACTATTGAAAATATCAAATGTACATAAAGCAGTTGATATGGTGCTTAGCACATAGTAAATGCTTAATATCAAGTAGTTATTAGTATCAACGATAATGACGACAATACAGATTTCCTGGGAAAGAGATCTGTTGTGTTTGGGGCTACTTTTTCCCTTTGATCTGATTCACATCAAACATAAGTCTTGAACATCTTCTGTTGTTCAAGCAGTTTATTATGAAAGCAGTCTTACAAGATGGATGGTAGGAGCGGACTGATGTCACAAGCCAGATATAGTCCGCCAGATGATGAGAGGGAGATATTTGGAGACATCTCAGAGTTTGTTGTGAGAATACACGTTATGATACCGGTATTCAGTCTGTGTCAGGTAGCAGGTGGTGAAGCATCTCTTCTATGCTATAACTATTAGAACTATTGGACATGGGTCACATTTTGGCACAATTTTGTATGTGCTAGAGTTGGAATTCTTGTAAGAGTGAGCTTTGATTCTATGGTTTATAAGAGTTGCTTCTGTGTTAAAGTGATCTTTTCCACTGTTAATCCCTGGGTCAGGATTGGAAATTTCCAGGCTAGGTTGCATTACACTGCTAAATGACACACAGGGTAGGCTCTGCAAGATGTTTCAGTGGGCCTTATGTCTATCATTAATCTTATAGCCACAATATGCTTCTTATAGTACACTACAAGATCAAATAGTTTAAAAATTAGAAAAACTTTTGCATATTTTGATATTCAAGTTCACTAATGAACTGATTTCTGAGTAATCATAAGATAAATATTACTATGATGCTCATAGTCATGGTATTAATATAATTTAATACATACATTAGAGTAGAATAAAGAAAAGACCCACAACTAAAACATAATACTTGAATAGCATTGATTTCTCACAAAGGTGAGTTCATATACAAATAACATTCGAGATAAGAGGCAGATCATGAATTTCCCAGATGGGACACCTGAAGATTTGTTTCCAGTTCAAAACAAGGGACATCTATAAAACATCACAGAATAGCAAGAGTTCTTTATCTTTTTCAGGCCTCAGCACTGCAATTCACATGGTATAGTAATGCCATGTTATAACACCTCTGCCATGTTATAAATATGTTCAATAACTATTAGAAATGGGTCATATTTTGGCACGATTTTGTATATGGTAGATTTGGAATGATTGGAAATTGTTTATCTTGGTAATACTATATTTTAGAGTAAACACCTTCCAGGAAGTGAACACAAATTCAAAATAGCATGCTATCTAGACTGACTCATATTCCAACTAGAGATTATTCTTCACAAGAAGGTATACGTTGGGAAAGGAATTACAGTAGTCCTAAAGCCTACAGTTGTTTTGGATATAAGCTGAGTTACTTCACATAAAACTGTGATAAGTATTAGTTATTTTTATTTTGTTGGTACCATTGTAAAGTGCTGAATATCCAGACTCACATGATATACTAATCTTATTCAGCTCTGAGCTATACTAATAATTAACCAAGTACACTAAAAGGGAACTACAACTATGCTACATCAATAATTGTGGGGCCTTAAGCTTGTCATAGGCAGCTTCCTAAGGTTACTTTTCTCCATGGGACATATTTTGGGTTCACAGTACCAACTGTGTGTGGTACAAGTTATCATGGAGAGTCAATTATTCTGGAATTTCTACTTGTTCATATATTGCTAGTCATAGCTGGACAAAATGCATGATTAACTTTTCAGCAAAGCTATGAATTATAAGATCACAAACTGTGAGTTTATTTACAATAAACAATGCTGACAGACAAGTATGCCCTGATAAAATTATTATTTAGATAGTAATTAGTTCACGGCAATACTTGGAAGGTCCCCTACCCCATTTTATTACTGGACCTATATCTAACAGAAATCTTTGCACATTTTCACTGGGATGTTCAAATTTATGAAAAATAGTATTATTCATAATAGTCCCAAACTGACAACAAATTAAATATTTACCAGTAATTGAATAGATAAATGTGATATGGTATATTCTTTCAACAAAATGCGATGCATTATGAAAAATGAATGAACTATAGCAACATGTCTTCAGTGAAGGAATCTATATGAGTTAAGAAATCAGACAAAAGCCTACTTACTGTACAATTTTATTTATTAAAATATTGAAAGTAGGCAAAATGAAACACTTAAATACAGAGATGCATATTCAAGTGCAATCCTACAAAGATTTGTGTGAATACTGTAAATCTACATGGTGGTTTTAAGGAGAGTAACGGAATTATGTTTAATGGTAAGAAGTAGAATGTTTTTGGGGGTATCAAAATGTTTTATTTCTTATCTTAGATAATGATGATATAAGAGGATTTGTTTTCTTTTGAGGAGGAGTTATTTTTTAAAACAATGTGTATCACTGAACTCATATTCTTTTTTTTTTTTAAGAGAGACTCTCTGTTGGTCACCCAGGCTAGAGTGCAGTAGCACATCTTGGCTCACCGCAACATTCACCTCCCAAGTTCAAGCGATTCTCCTGCCTCAGCATCTCAAGTAGCTGGGATTACAGGCATGCACAACCACATCTGCTAATATTGTATTTTTAGTAGAGATGCGGTTTCACCATGTTGGCCAGACTGGTCTTAAACTCCCGACCTCAGGTGATCCACTAGCCTCAGTCTCCCAAAGTGCTCGGATTATAGGCATGAGCCACCGTGGCCAGCCTATTCAATTTGTCTCTATGTGAGTTTTACTTCTCAATAAAAAAGTTACAGAAGTAATAGACTACATTTATAAAAAGAAACCAGAGAAGGTACTTTTCTTTGTTCTTCAGAAAAATGAATATGTATTATGCACTCAATATAATTTTTAGTCAAATATCTCTGATAGATATGGAGGTTATTCTTAAATTGATGATTGACTAAACAGAATGAGGGTTTGCATACAAGGAAATGTGTGATTATTTATCTTCCTGTCTATGTGGTTTGTTTTGTTGCAATAACTCTCGCTTACGTAGTTTGAAAATAATCCATAGTAAAATATGTATGATTTTTAATTGGCAATTAGTATGGAAATTTATAATGACTTATCTTTAAAGATAGCATTGTTATAGGAATACAATGAGCATTGCTGACTGCCTCCTCATCATCTATTTCTGTGTCATTATTTCCCAGCCTGTAGGATGAGTGGGTTTGATTCCATCTTTCATGTCCAAGAATGGGTCATGATTGGTACCTCCTCTTGCAAAAGTTGTTGCTTCAAAGCTGAAACTAAATTGTTCTAAATGAAATCAAGCCCAGAGGGTGGGTAATGGTTGGAAGAAATAAAATTTCCCCTTTTAGACAGTGTGGAAAATGAATGTAAAATCTGAAATTGTGGCATCAATTTCACTACTACAGGAAAAGCCAGCCTGTGGATGAAGTGGCAAAGCTGAGAGTGTTTCAGTGATATTGAGTGGTTACTTGATCTAAATTAATCCAGGCTCTTTAGTTATTTGTGAGATGGAAAAGCCCATCTTGGTGAACCCAGTTCTTTGTGTGGATGTGAGGCAAGTACTTACAATCTCCTTTTGTCATTTTGAGTTGGGTTTTCTGTAGTTTGAAATTGACCACACTTCACCTGATACAATTAAGACCCGGGTGGTGAAAAGAGCATTGTTTGTTATGCTTTGTTACATTTTATATTGTAGATTTGTGAATCTTTAAATTGTTTAGGGAATAATATAATTTTCAATAAACATTAGGTTTTATTCACATCTGAACAAAACCACAGTGATGTAGGATGCTTAATAACTAAGCTAAAAGCCAATGTAAGGGAAATGCAATTCTATAACCTGCAGATTTTGACTTATTTTGTCATTAAACTATTAGCAATATTGCAAAAAAAAAAATACTCTAAAATGTACATGTAAAATCCCTGCTAATTCCAAATGATCACAAAATGTTTTCCATGCAACTAACTGATTTCTGACCTGTGTAGTTGTTTATGACAATTTTATAAAATAGTATTTGTATTACGTGAAGCAAAGTACAGTTATTTATTCCTGCCAGCCTTGACATCTCAGATACTATTATTGAAAAAATGTAACCATATTTTCCAGCCTCAATTTATTTCCCCATTTCCTTCATACTTCCATCAGCACTTATATGACTTGATGGGAGACTGTCTCATTTGAGCTCACTACCATATTCTGTCAAAAATCTGATTGTTCAGCAAATATCAAATATTACCGTCAGATACAGAGTTTTACAAGAATGCATTCCAATTTTTGTCACTAAAACCAAATTCTTAACATTGGACACTGAAGGAAGACATAGAAGTAACTCTGGAAGTCAGGAAGCAACAAAGTAACTATAAGCATAAGCTTGTTCCAAAATGTGGGGAATTATTGAAAACTGAACTATCAAAAAAGACTCTAATATATTTAAGCAAAAATATGTGGCTCACTCTGAATTGAAAAATTAATTCTAGGATTTGTTAGATATGTTAATTGGTTCAAATCAAAATTAACATATGAAAAGGAAAGAAAGACACTGAAAATAGACTGAATTAAAGCAGCAAAAGAGGTAATAGAAATAAAGCTTACATATGACAGCCTGTCACCTCAATAAAACAGAGTTATGTGGCAAAAAGGCAGCCATTGCAAAAAACTATGACACTGATATCCAAGAGCATCCCCAATGTTGGTCACATAGACACTTTCTTTACAAATATTCATGTCATTAATCTTCTTTCAAAAACCACTGAGGTATAAACATCAACCAGACTTTCATTAACCAAGAATGCAAAAAAAAAAAAAAAAAAAAGAATGTGCCACACTCTTCCTTGCTGTTTCTATTTGTACGCATTATAACAAGTACTGCCATATGACAGAGGCCAGATGTTCTGAATGCTTGTTTTCACCTGCCATATAAATAGAGTGTACAACGTATCTTAAGACATTTAGAAACTCATTTTTCTATATGCATTATGTCTTGTGTTTGCTTTGTAATGTCTCCTAGAATGGGTCCAAAATGAGATTTACATTAGAGTAATCTTGCTTATTTCTATATTATATAATAAGCCATTCATTACTCAAGTAAACACATATTCATACCATAGACTGAGACAGAGACCTAGTTTTTATATACAATTTTAAAAATCATAGCAGGTAATAGAAAACACAATAAATACAGGTTAATGTAGTAAAGTTAGAGAAACGTCTGTATATTCAAAGCACTATTCCAAAGGCTAAAGAAGAATATAAATCTCTGCAATCATGTGCATTACCTAGGAGTCCAAACAGAAAAGGATAAAATAAAATATTGGTGCTCTTCTTGGGGTGTAAGGAAAACATGGAGACAGATAGGAGGAACTCTTACTTAAGAAATGGGAAAACATTCTGTAGAAATTGTTAGGAGAAAAGAGGCAAGTGCAATCCATGTAGAGGCCGCAGTATATGGAATGAATCACTACATGTACAAGGCACTCAAGTCATTTATTCTGTCAATGATAGTTTGCTTAGGTAAGAATAGTAAGGAGAGTTTGGACAGATTTGCTGGACTCGATCACAAAGAGTTTAAGTCTCTTGGAAAGTTGAAAGATCAAAATAAGGTGAGACAAAAGTCAAAAGTGCATATTAAACTCTTACGTTAACAGCAGTGGTAAAGATTAAATGAGATAGTGCAAGAAGCTGTCGGAGAAACCATAGGGTATTAGTGTTACTCTAAACAACACTAACATCAAACGACATTTGAAGGGGATAATACATAGAAATGTGTGAAGAAGATTTTAAAATTTAATATCCACGAGATTGCAGCAAGTTACATTTTGGAATCAAGAGACAGGCACTCCTAGACTATCAAGGTCCTGACTTGAGTGCCTAAAGGATGATGGCATGATGGTAAGAAACACTGAATTTAAAATACTTTTTAAGGGGAATTAAAATGAGTTTAGACTTTGGACACATTAATATTGAAATTGTTATGGAACATGTGGTTGTGTCAGGTATTCAGTTAGTAATTTCTGAAGTTAAAGAAACAGATTTGGTTATCATGCAGGGATGCGGAAGTTGTTACTATATAAAAACAGGAAAGACCTTGTCAAAGAAAACCAAAGATTCAGAACTATAACTTATGGAAAGCTTTAGTGATTATAAAACTAAACTGAGAGACTATGTAATAAAGATAGAGCATATAATGTCTAGTATACAGACATCTCATGTAGAGAAATGACATTTAAATAAGGAGAGAGAAAAGAAAGACGTAGAAGCTTATGGGTTAAATAACTACTGAAATATTTTAGGTTTTGATCACCCTTAGGTAACATAGTTGATGAGTAAATTAACATTTTATTTCTATTTTGTGACCTTTCCTTAAAATACCCCTATCTAAATCTGGTGTTTTGTTTCTCCTTCTCACTTTTTAAAGAGCTTTTACATGGCAATAGACTCAGAAAATCACTGATCAACCGTGGGAAGGAATGTAAGGTGAAAGCCCTAGAAGTCAAGAATAAAAGTGTTTAGTGGGATACTTGCCCTAAGTCACTGAACATAATTAGAATGTAAGTCTCTTAAGTTGAAACTTTGTTATCCTCTTCCACAAATTTTTGCTGTTATTTTGTTTGGTTTATATTTGTTATCCCAAGTTCTGTACCTGGGACATAGTATGGACTCGATAACTCAACAATCCTGAGTTGGATTCTGCAAATTACCAATATTACATTAACTTTACTTTGCACATCATATTGTAATATACACAGAGATTATATGTATTATACTATGTGATTGTTAGCTATACTCATTGAAATTGAATACACATTATTACCTCTAATTTATTAAGCCAAACCTTGTAAAGTTAAGAGATCTAGATTGGTCTTGGTTACTTGACCAATGTTATCCTGTTATTGATATTTATATATCCTGACAATATTACTTAATATAATGACAGTCATGGACAGTACACTGTAGTGTTTTTCTTCCTTTACAAAGCAAATACTTACTAGAATATACAAAAGAAACAAAGATAGTACTTGTAATAAAGTGGTATAATGTATCAAATGATTAACAGGACATACATAAGGGAGAGAGATCCAAGATGGCTGATCACTAGCAGCTTGGGATTGTAGCTCCCAGAGAAAGCACACAGAACGAGAGGACGCCACACTTTCAGGTGAATTTTTGTTACCCACAGACCGGAAGATTCCCAGCGGAGGAGCCCCATGGGTTGCCAGGGTGACTCTTGTGGCCGGCGTCGTGGTTTTGCCGGCGCCCCAGCGCGGTGGTTCTTGGTACAGAGTGAACGGGACTGGGTCCCCTTTTGATCGACATTTGGAGCTCTGGGAAGGCAGAGTCGCCCATTTACCTGATTGAAGAAGGGACTCAAGAGGGAAGCCAGACCGGAGATTCCCGGGCAGAAAAGCACCATGAATCTTAATGCCGCTGTTTTGCCTGGAGCAGTGGGTTGCTCAGATTTCAGCTCTGGGAATCAACAAGTTGGACGTCCACTCAGAGACCTAATTTGAAAGTAGGCAATTACAAAGATGACAGGTGGATGAACTTACAATGATGGGAAGAAACTAGCGTAAAAAGGCTGAGAATACCCAAGATCAGAATGCCTCTCCTTCTACAGGTGATCACAGGTCCTCATCAGCAAGAGAACAAGGCCTGATGGAGAACGAGTACATTCCAATAACAGAAATAGGCTTCAGAAAGTGGATAATAAGGAACTTTAGTGAGCTAAAAGAACATGTTCTAGCTCAATGTAGAGAAACTAAGAACTTTGAAAAAAGGTTTGACGAAATGCTAACGAGAATTGACAACTTAGAGAGGAATATAAGTGAATTAATGGAACTGAAGAACACAATATGAGAACTTCGCGAAGTATGCACAGGTTTTAACAGTTGAATTGATCAAGCAGAAGAAAGGATATCAGAGGTTGAAGACCAACTTAATGAAATGAGAAGACAAGATTAGAGAAGAAAGAGTAAAAAAGACCATAATCACTAGATACACACTCCAAGACACATAATCGCTAGATTCACTAGGGTTGAAATAAAGGAGAAAATTCTAAGGGCAGCTAGAGAGAAAGGTTATGTTACCCATAAAAGGAAGCCTATCAGACTCACAGCAGACCTCTTACCAGAAACGCTACAAACTAGAAGAGAGTGGGGGTCAATATTCAATATCCTCAAAGAAAAGAATTTTCAACCCAGAATCTCATATCCTGCCAAACTAAGCTTCGTAAGTGAAGGAAAAATAAAATTTTTCGCGAACAAGCAAGCACTCAGAGATTTCATCACCACCAAGCCTGCTTTACAAGAGCTTCTAAAAGAAGCACTACAAACAGACAGGAACAACCAGTATCAGTCATCCCAAAAACATACCAAAACATAAAGAGTATCTCTATAATGAAGAATCTACATCAACTAATGGGCAAAATAGCTAGTTAGCATTAAATGACAATACTGAACTCACAAATATCAATATTAATTCTAAATTTAAATGGATTAAATGCCTCAATCAAAGATACAGACAGGTAAATTGAATAAAAAGTCAAAACCCATCAGTAAGCTGTATTCAGATCTATTTCACAAGCAACGACATACAAAGACTCAAAACAAAGGGACGGAGGAAGATTCACCAATTAAATGGAGAACAAAAAAACAAAAAACAAACAAAAAACAGGAGTTGTAACTTTTGTCTCTCACAAAATAGATTTTAATAGTAACAAAGACTAAAAGAAACAAAGAAGGACATTACATAATGGTAAAAGGATCAATGCAACAACAGGAGTTAATGATTATAAATATATATGCACCCAATACAGGAGCACCCAGATACATAAGACAAGTTCTTAATGACTTATAAAGAGACCTGGACTCCCGCACAATAATAGCAGGAGATTTTGACACCACATTGTTAATATTTGATGGATCAACGACATAGAAACTTAATAGGGACATCTATGATTTGAACTTAGACCTGGAGTAAGTAAACTCAGTGAATATTTATAGAATTCTTCACCCCAGGTCCACAGAACATATATTTTTCTCAGTACCACATTACACCTATTTTGAAAGTGACCACATAATTGGAAGTAAATCACTCTTCAGCATTTGCATAGCATTTCACAGACTTAAATGAAAAACTGGTTGGCTGTTTGTTATTTTCTTCCCTTATTCCTTCCTGTCTCTGTTGTTAAGCACAATTATCAGCATAAAAGAGGTTTTTAATACCTATTTTTAGATTGCATTCCAGCCCGGGCAATAGAGCAAGAATCCTGTTCTCTCTCCCCCTTTTTCTCTTTCTCTCATTAAAAAAAAAAAGAAAGAAAGAAAAAAAAAACAGGACATACATAAAAATGAGATTTTTAAAAGTTTTGAGAGATTTGAAAAATCTTATGCATAACTTATAAGATTTTTAAGTTTTATTAAAATATATGGAAAAAGACCATGTATAAATTTAAAAAAGTCATGTTTTTGAATGAGAATTCTGTATAATGATGGTCAATGCTTTATAATTTTGTTATAAATATAAATTTTTCAATACAATTCTTTTAATTTGTGTTGACAGTTTTTCCTTTACTCTTTCATATGAATATTTAAATTAGATTTTCATACGTCACAGATTCACATGGACACATACACATCTCCGTATATATATTGTTATAAATTCCTTTTTATGGCTACATAGTACTTTATGGTGTATATGTACCACATTTTCTTTATTCACTCTATCATTGATGGTCATTTGAATTGACTCCATGTATTTGCTATTGTGAATAGTGCCGCACTGAAAATACACATGAATGTATCTTTATAATAGAATAATTTATATTTATAATTTATAATTCAAAGGAATTCTAACGAAAATTCCAAGATGGAGATTTGTATGTGTCCACATGAATCTGTGACATATGATAATCTAATTTAAATATTCATATGAAAGAGTAAAGGAAAAACCATCAACACAAATTAAAAGAAGAATTCTATTGAAAAACATTCTTGTAAGAAATAGATAGAAAGCAATTTATACATTATAACATTATCAGTGATTTAAAAATAAAGAAACAGATTAGAAAGTCAAGAAATTGTCCCACATATATGGAAATAGACATGTTAATAAAAGTGGCATTACATTGAAGAAACTCATTACCTATAAAAGAAGTAAAATATAGATACATTCCTGACACCGTATGTAAATATACATTCTGTATGGATTATTGATATAAATGTAAAAGCTAAAACTCTAAAATGTAAACAAAGTATCACATTTTGTATGTGTGATTCTATTCCTCAGCTATTCCTATGATTTTCCAGTGGGTTCATGAACAAGTATTCATGCTGGCAAGGTTATGGTTATGCATAGACTCAGAAACATGGACTTTGATTGACCAAGACCAATCTGGCTACATTCTTTTCTGAGTGGCCGGTCTGCCAACATTAGATAGCAACTTTGAGCTTCCTGTTACAGTACCTTTCTCCAAAGGGATCAGCCACAGAGTTGGTGGCAGTTGATTATTTTTTATAATTTCTATCATGGAAAGTGCAATATCTTTCTTAAATTGACACTTATTCTGCATATGAATTTGCCTTAATTGCCTATAATGCTTCTTCCTAAACTACCATCAGAGGAGTTAACATCTTATTCATACTTATGGTATTCTAAATAGCATCACTTTGTCTGAAGATTTCATTTCACAAGTAATGAAATGTGGGAATGAGCTCATGTTCATGGAGTCACTGGTCTTTTTTATGTTCCCCAAAACTGGGTAATTTACATAGAAATGAGGTTTAATTGACTCACAGTTCTGCATTGTTGGGGAGGTCTCAGAAAACTTACAATGATGGCAGAACAAAAAGCAGCAGCAGACACCTTCCCAGTGTAGCTGGATGAAGTGAGTGGAAACAGAGGAAATGCCAGACACTTATAAAACCATCAGATCTCATGACACTCACTATCATGGGCAAAAGTACCCCACAATCCAATTACCTTTGTCTGGTCCCACCCTTGACACATGGGGATTATGGGGATTTGGGAGATTACAATTGAAGATGAGATTTTGGATGGGGACACAGCCAAACCATATCACCCATCATCCTGAAGCAGCTGACTTAAATAGTAGAATGGCTTAGTTCTAACACATGCTAGGTAGCACTCTGGTTGCAGAATGTACTCTAAATCATAGCTGAATAAATGGTGCTATTTCCCCTATAACCAAGATTCACAGATGTAGTAAACCATGAGTGAAAGTGAGAGTAACTACTTTTACTATTTATTGTAGTGATCCACTAGCAATTTCTTTTTGCTTCCTATCCCAGAATTTTGGCCTTTTATGGACTAGGACACTTTGTTTTAAAGAGAAAAATGCTTCCCTCTGGAGTTAAAGCAATTATTCCATTGAACTGGAACTTGAGATTGCCACCTGACACACTGTGTTCCACATGTGATTAATGAATGAGCAAAGATGAAGGTTATAGTGCTGCTACAGTGTTTGATTCTCATTCTGACTACCGGGGGAAATTGGGTCACCACTATATAGTGCGTGTAAAAAAGGATGTGTCTAGAATGCCACAGATCCTCTAGAATGCCTCTTAAGGCTCTTACATTCAGTCAGGAAAGACAATGGTGAGCTACAAAACTGAAGTAGAGTAAGACTGGAAACAGTTTACACATCTCAGAAATGGAAGTTTGGTCACTCCGGCAGAAAAGCGATCACATCTATCAGAGGTACTTGCTAAATGAAAAGACTCAAGTTCCAGCATTGGACAGGAAGGCAACACCTTTACAGAGACTACATTGAATCAATTCACACAATGGCTTCAGACTGTTCCCTTAATATTTATCTCTTAGTTGTTCTGTTTCTCTGTTCTAATTCTGAGTAATAAAAGAAATAGAGGTCAAATTTTTTAAAAAATGTAATTGTAATGATTTTTTGATATCCCAATTCTAATATCAGAAGCCAAAAGTCAAAGAAAGAACATTCTGTAGGAAAATAATTTTCAGTTTGAAATTCCTTACCTAACTAAATTGTATAAATATTTTTTTAGGCTTGATTTTATTTTTTTTAAGCTCTGAGGTACATGGGCAGGTTGTGCAAGTTTGTAACAAAGGTAAATGTGTGCCATAATGGTTTGCTGCACCTATTGACCCATCAACTATGTATCAGGCCCAGCATGCATTAACTCTTTTCCCTAATGCTCTCCCCATCAGACTCCCCGAGTAGACCCCCGTGAATGTTGTTCCCTCCTTCGTGTCCATGTGTTCTCATTGTTCAGCTCCCACTTATAAGTGAGAACATGCAGTGTCTGGTTTTCTGTTCCTGAGTTAGTTTGCTAACAATAATGACTTTTAGATTCATCCATGTCTCTGCAATGGACATGATCTAATTCCTCTTTATGGCTACATAGTACTTTAAGGTGTTCACTCTATCATTGATGGTCATTTGAGTTGACTCCATGTATTTGCCATTGTGAATAGTGCTGTAATGACAATACGCATGCATGTATCCTTATAATAGAATAATTTATATTCTTTTGGTTATATACCCAGTAACGAGATTCCTGGGTCAAATAGTATTTCTGGTTCTAAATCTTTGGGGAATTGCCACACTGTCTTCAACAATGGTCGAACTAATTTACATTCCCACTAACAGTGTAAATGTGTTCCTTTTCATTTGCAACCTCCTCAGGATCTGTTGATTCTTGACTTTTTAATAATTGCCATTCTAACTGGCATGAGATAGCGTCTCTTTGTGGTTTTGATTTCCATTTCTCTAATACTCAGTGATGTTGAGGTTTTTTTCATGTTTGTTGGCCACATGTATGTCTTTTTTGAAAATTGTTCGTAAACTTTGCCCCCTTTTTAATGGAGTTGTTTGCTTTTATTATGTGTGTAAATTTGCTTATATGTTTCTTGTAAATTCTGGATATTAGACCTTTGTCAGATGGATAGACTGCAAAAATTTTCTCCTTCTTTATGTAGGTTGTCTGTTCGATAACCTTTAGTGTATTCTGTCTGAGGAAGCGACATGAGGATGTGCACTACATTACGCTGCAATCAAAAAAAGAGTTTACCAAACAAAAGGAATGCATAAAAGGAATATTAAAAACCTGTAGATCCAATTAATTCAGTGGTAAGCCAAATAACTGGCTAGAAGATGGTGAATGGGGCTCCCAGAATGACTGCTGTGGAACAGACCTAAGCCATCTAGATTGGAGCAGGCTTAGACATTATGGCCATCAATAAGGTAGGGGCCCTTATCAGTGGTCTTTTAAAGAAAATAAAAAGTCAAGAAAAGCATCACTTTGTTAAAATCTACAGCAACGATGATATTTGACTGAGGCTGAATACTGAGATAATAAAGACAATGTTTCTATCATAAATAGTTACACAGAAATCTATTTTTAAACAGCAATTGGCAAGAGATTTCTCACTTCAATTCTTGTAATGCAAAATAAAGAACAAATCTGTCTAAACAAGAAGAATTCCTTTACATACCCAAACTTACATGTCTATGTAGCTAAGCATAGCTGCCACAGTTGGAAATTCACACACAAATACACACACACACACACACACACACACACACACACACACACACAGAGCAAATTAAAGAAACAAAAAAGCTTGAAGGGAAGATAATGAGAAATTATAGTAATCCCAGGCATTGATCCTCTGATATAAATGTGTACATTGATACAACCTTACAACCTCTACAGCTAGATTTTTCGCAAAATCTACTTGAATTCTGAACATGTTTATTCTTTGACACATAAAAAATATTGCAAATATATATTTTACTGATAAACTTCTACCTATGTAAAATGATTTTATCTAAGATTATTTACAAGAAATATGAGATAAGAATTAATCTAATTTACCCATTCATAGATACATTATTAAATATATATGGTAAAATCAAACAAAGTTTACCATGTTTCTATTTAGAAGTCAATCTTTTATGTTCTGAAATGGAAATGTCTTCAAGATAAATTCTAAAGTGAAAAAAAGTACAGTATGAACAAAATGCTTAATGTGTATTTGGGTAAAAATGTAAATCTATATTCACATATATATACAATAAATCATTTTAATGGAATTTTCAAGGGGCTAATTGTATTGACTTCCCTCTGATGAAAGGAAATGGGAGGCTAAAAGTAAATAGCCACAATGGAGACTTAAAGTTTTAGAATATTCTAAATATTGTCCTCTACCAATATATCATCTAATAAAATAGTTAAAAATTGTTCATGGAGGTAGATAAGAGATGGAAGGCAATAAAGACAGTCTTCAAAAAGGAAATGAAAAATATATGTTCTATCACCCAATTCCTTAATACCCTTGAGAATACTGGTCACAGAGGAAGACAAGTTGTGAAAAATGCATATTATGAAATGTTGTTCTACATTTAGAGAAAAAAGTACTTGATATACATTCAGCAAATTGGTCTTTATAACGTTATGAAGAAAAGAAACAATTGCATCTAAAGCACAATGGCATTTTAATAAATTCAAATTTATGCATAAAAAGCAACATTATATATCCTACAAGGATATATATTAATACTTAACAAGGAATAGATATCAAATACTTTAGCTACCTAAGAAGAAAGGGTAGTATTAGTGATGTTTTGCTGCATAAAAAATTACCCCAACACCTCACAATTCAAAACAATAGATATTTGTTACTTCACATATTTTGTTAGGGTTAGACATCTAGGAATGGCTTTGCTGAGTGGTTCTGATTTAGGGTTTTTCTTGAGGTTGTAGTCAAAATGTAGGCTGGTGCTACAGGCATTTAAACACTTAACTGGGATTGGAGGACCAACTTCCAAGAGCAGTTTGGATATCATAAGGCTGTTAGCTGGCGACTTCAGTTTGTTGCTCTATGGGCTTGCCCACTAAGCTTCCTGAATGTCCTCACAAATTGGCATCTGGATGCCTCCAGTGTAAGTAAACTCAGAGAAAATTTAACACACAATTATATAAAACAGTATTTTATTTACTCTGATAATTTATTTTGCTGTGCAGAAGCTCTTTAGTTTAATTAGATTCCATTTGTCAATTTTGGCTTTGTTGCCATTGCTTTTGGTGTTTTAGTCATGAAGTCTTTGCCCATGCCTACGTACTGAATGGTATTGTCTAGGTTTTCTTCTAGGGTTTTTATGGTTTTAGGTTTTACATTTAAGTCTTTAATATATCTTGAGTTAATTTTTGTATAAGGTGTAAGGAAGGGGTCCAGTTCTGCATGTGGCTAGCCAGTTTTACCAGAACCATTTATTAAATAGGGAATCCTTTCCCCATTGCTTAAACAGGCAACCTACAGAAGGGGAGAAAATTTTTGCAACCTATCCGTCTGACAAAGGTCTAATATCCAGAATCTACAATGAACTTAAACAAATTTTCAAGGAAAAAACAATGCCGTCAAAACCTAGGTACAGGATATGAACAAACACTTCTCAAAGAAGGCATTTATGAGGCCAACAAACATGAAAAAGAGCTCATCAACAGAGAAAGGCAAATCAAAACCAAAATGAGATACCATCTCATGCCAATTAGAATGGTGATCATTAAAAAGTCAGGAAACAACAGATGTTTGTGAGGTTGCGAAGAGAGTTTATGTCCTTTGCAGTGATGTGGATAAAGCTGGAAACCATTATTCTCAGCAAACCAATATAGGAACAGAAAACCAAACACCGCATGTCCTCACTCATAAGTGGAAGTTGAACAATGAGAACACATGGACAGAGGGAGGGGAACGTCACACACTGGAGCCTGTTGGGGGGTGGGGGGCAAGGAGAGGGAGAGCATTAGGACAAATACCTAATGCATGCAGGGCATAAAACCTAGAGGAGGGGTTGGTAGGTACAGCAAACCACCATGGCACATGTATACCCATGTAAGAAACCTGCACCTTCTGCACATGTGTCCTAGAACTTAAAATTTAAAATAAAAAAACTACAATAATTTAATCTTATAGTGCCTGATGCTGATAGTGGCACAAAATGATACCGAATAGCTTGATTTTATATACCTACATACAAAGAAAAGCACAAATATGCATGTGTCATTCATACATATTCACATAGCTATTTATCCATTCTTTTGATAAACATATTTCCAATATGTTTGTATTACAAATAATAATGTAGTGAAAATCTTTGGATAGATTTCAGTGTGTCCATGTGATTGATATATAAGTGAAAATGTCACCTTTTGTAGGCACATCTCCCTTTACATTTGGTGATAAATTTCTCCCCAAAGTGGGATAGTAATGCACAGTCTCATTAGCAGTAAATGAGAGTTCCCATATGCATTATTCTTACTGAACTTGAATTTTTTTGGCAAATCTAATAGCTAGAAAATGAAATAATGTTGTTGTTTTAAATTAGATTTTTCCTGATAACTAATGTTTTTGAGCACCTTCTTGTAATCAATTTTATATTAATATTTGTACTTCTGTGAATCATATCTTTTCAAGGTCTTCCCCATTTATTTACTGGGGCTCTTTATTCTTTTGAATTCTTTTAATAATCTAATTAGAAATCTATGACCCTGCACTGCCTTGTAGATATTGTCTCCAAGTCTGTGGCATGTCTTTTCTTTGTTTAGGTAGCTTTTGATGGACAAAAATAATACTCAATGCATAGTAGTTTGATTTATACTACATTTTCTTAATGGATTGTGCTATTTCAGTTTTGCTTAAGGAATCCTTCCCAACCAGAGATAATAAATACTCCTCTTTTTACTTTTAATGCAATTTTCAAAAATGTATTTTCAGTTCAAGCATTTAAATATGTTTGAAACCTAATTTAAGTATATTGTTATAATAGGATAGAGTTGCATTTTGCTATATACACAATTTTACCAAATTGTCCTACAATGACTTTTGTATCATTGAGCATATTTACTTTTCCTAGTGATTTTTAAATGTATTCTCTTACATACTAAGTTTAAATATACACATATCCCATTCCAGGTCCTCTACGTTCTTTTGGCATATTTGTTTATAAAACTTTACCAGTAGCAAATGGTCCAAATTACTGACTACAATAATTATTTATACCTTGTTTCACTTGCCACTTTAATATCTTTATATATTTCTGACTAGTTTAGCTATTTGTTTTAATATTAACTTGTTAAGTTTCACTTAATATTTTTGCTTTTAATTGAAATTTTTCTGAGTTATAGGTCAACTATCAGAAGATTAAAAATTACAAACTAGAAAGGATTCTCATCAAGGGAATAGGTATATTCTGTTTGTTTAGGTATTTTACAGCTTTCAGTAATTTTCTCTATAAATGTCTTAAATGCTTTTTATTAAGTTTATTACCAGGTGACTTACAATTCTTGCTGTTACTGCAGAACAGTATTTTTTGTTATTACATTTTAAAAGGTTATTGCTGGTGTATAGAAATGATATTGATTTCTAGATGTTGATCTTATATCTGGCAACCTTTCTGAAACGTCTGATGATTTTTTATTGCTTCTAGACTTCCTTAGATTATATATGTTGGCAACCATATGATCTTTAAATGACTAATGTTACAATTGTTATATTTAATTTATTTTTATTGGTTTCTTATATTATCTAAGACCAATGATGTTTCCAATAATGAAGATGACAGTGAACATATGTTTCTTGTTCCTAACTTTAAAATGTTTCTAAAATTTTCCTTAAGAATGTTGTATGTGCTGAACTCCAGATGATAAGGTGGTTCCCTGCTAGTTTACTAAGCTTGTCTTTCTCATTTACATGGGTTTTAATCATGAATGAGTGTTGATGCATATAACTTTTCTAAATCCATTTAAGTTATTTTATTGATTTTTAATAATCTAATATTATATAGACAATATTTCTGATAACAAACTACCTTTATATTTTTAAGCAAAATTCTGTATTTTGTTTTATATAATTTACTTAGGACATATTTATGGATGCCTTTGCAAATAAGATATATGTTTGTCTTAACTCTCTAAAGCCCTTTACATTAGTACTCATTTTGGTGTCAGTGCTGTACTAGTCTTGTAAAAATGAACTAGATGTGTGCTCCTCCTCTGGTTTCTGTAAAACTGACATAGGGCAATAGTTTAATATTTCAGTAAGTTTTGGTAAATCATGTATTTAGAAGTACCTTGATTTGATATCAAGTGGAGATATTCAAGATGGAGATTTTTTTACTATAAATTCCATGATTTTGGTTTATAAATGTTTTTAATTTTATTGACTAAATTTTGACAACAATTTATTTGAAATTATTATCCCATGTATGTTTCAAACTTTATTGAAATATAGTTTTTGTTCACAAGGTATTTTAAACCTTTTATAACTGGTTTTATCTATTCTTGATATCCATGTTGGATTAATATTAATTTTATAAATTTCCTTTCATCTTAACTCTTTTAACTCTTACTTTCATTTTTACTCTATTTTATTATTTTCTTGCATGTAATACTTATCTCATTGATTTTCTTGTATCTTTATTAAAAATATTTATAACACAAAAGGTACCTCCGAATACAATGTAATCTCTATTCTGTAAGATTTGGTGTCTGGTATTTTCAATACTGTTCATATTTAAACTTTTAAAATTTATAGGAACTTTCTCAATAATCTATGATATTTTTATTCTCAATAAAAATATTAGAAAATATTAGAGAATATTTATCTATTTTTAAATTATTTCAACATTTGTCTCTTTCTGTGATTGGCCAGAATTTTCTTTTTCTTTTTGCTAGCTCTTTAAGAATCATACTTGATGTACAGAATCTCAGTCCAACCTTCCCAATTTGAGTGGATTCAAGGCCTTGTCTCCTTGAGGATTTTCAGAATCCTCTCTTTTTTTTTTAACTTCCTGTTTTAGATTTTTTTAAAAAAATTTTATGAGATCTCAGTTATATTGATTGACATTTGATTTGAGTGTTCATATAGCACTTTTAAGTATTTTTAGAAGAAAGATTTTCAGGCTATCACTTAGGTTATATTCATAGATACAAATAAGCAAACAAAATTTACATAAACACTTATATGACAGTTTAGTTGTGAAATTTATTCTGAATCTTATGCATTCCTTAAACATAGAGATGAAGTACTTCATTTTGTTTTCTCTTTTTGTTACCATAAAATAAAGACTTTTGTATCTATTATTCTAATTTTGTAGTAAATCTGTTTTTTCCTCTGGCAATTTTCAAGAATCTTTTTCTTTTTGCTTCTTGTGGTTTACAGTTACATGAACAAATATCTACTTATTAATTTGTTTTATTTATCTTCAGAAGTTAGAAGAAACTTTTAAATTGAGGATTTACTTATTTATTCTATTCTAAAATGTTTTAGTCATTATTGCCTGTACATAGCAACTCTGGTTTTAACCATTGAGCTTGGTATTAGTATATCGGTTTCTATGAAATATATTTATTCTCCTTATCTTCCTTTGAACCATCTGTCAATCCCACATTATGTTCTGAGCTCAGTAGGCTTGTACTTTCTGGACCACTTGTATAATTAACCATTTTCTTTTAAAACAATGTTTCATTTTATGTTTTGTAGGTTGAACATTCTTTTTAAATTTATCAATTTGTCTTTTTATCATTAATTTTTTATTGCTATATTTATTTTGGACAGAAAGGAAACTCAGTGAATTAATTTATCAAATTATTTCATCAACTTTTATTTTAAGTTCAAGGATACATGTGCAGGATATGCAGGTTAGTTACATAGGTAAATGTTAGCCATGGTGGTTTGCTGCACAGATCATCTATCACCTAGGTATTAAACCCAGCATCTATTAGTTATTCTGCCTGATGCTCTCCCTTTTCTTATCCCCCACAACAGGTCCTAGCGTGTGTTGCTCCCCTCTATGCATCTATGTGTTCTCATCATTCGGCTCCCACTTATAAGTGACAACATATGGTGTTTGGTTTTTGGTTGCTGCATTACTTTGCTGAGAATAATGGCTTCCAGTTCCATTCATGTCCCTGCAAAGGACATGATTTCATTCCTTTTTATGGCTGAATAGTATTCCATGGTATATACATACCACATTTTCTTTATCCAGTCTATCATTTGATGGGCATTTGGGTTGATTCCATGTCTTTGCTATTGTGAATAGTGCTGCAATGGCTGCAATGAACATACATATGCATGATCTTTATAATAGAATAATTTACATTTCTTTGGTAGATATCCAGTAATGGGCTTGCTAGGTCAAATGGTATTTCTGTCTCTAGATCTTTGCAGAGCCACAACACCATCTTCCACAATGATTGAATTAATATAAATTCCCACCAACAGTATTACAGTGTTCCTTTTATCTGCAACCTTGCCAGCATCTGTTGTTTAACTTTTTAATAATAGCCATTCTGACTGGTATGAGATGGTATCTCATTGTGGTTTTGATTTGCATTTCTGTAATAATCAGTGATACTGAACTATTTTAATGTTTGTTGAATGTATGTATGTCGTTTTTTGAGAATTGTCTGTTCATATCCTTTGCCTACTTTTTTAATGGGTTTTTTTTTTCTTGTAAATTAGTTTAAGTTCTTTGTATACTCTGGATGTTAGATCTTTGTCAGATGGATATATTGGTAAAATTTTCTGTAGGTTATCTGTTCAATATGATGTGTTTTTTTTTGTTTTTTGTTTTGGCAGTGCAGACAGTATTTAGTTTGATTATAACCCACTTGTCAATTTTTCCTTTTCTTGCAATTGTGTTTGGTGTTTTCTTCATAAAATATTTGTCTGTGCCTATGTCCTGAATGGTATTGCCTAGATTTTCTTCTAAGGATTTTGTATTTTGGGTTTTACATTTAAGTCTTCAAACCATCTTGAGTTAATTTTTGCATATGATGTAAGGAATGATCCAGTTTCAATTTTTCTGCATATGGCTAGCCAGTTCTCCCAGCACCAATTTAAATAGGGAACCTTGGACAATAGACAAAAATGGCAGATAGGTCAGACTAACTTGCAGCTCTCAGTCAGCTGAACAGAGCAGCACATGGAGGCTCACATCATGCACCTTTTCTCCAAGAAACACTGCATGAATATACTAGGAAAGCCAAGAGAATCTATAGACCCTTTGAAGGAAGCATCTTGACTCTGCGGGCTTCGTGAGACAGCCAAAAAACTTTGAGACCCCAAAGGGTTTGGGAGGGGGAACATCCACCCCTGAACACACATCCTTACTGTGGAACCTGAAGGTCCAGATCACAGGAGAAGGATTAGATCTTACTTGGAGCTGAGACGCATTTACAGAGTCAATTTCATTACATTAAATGCCTATATCAAAAATGTTGAAAGAGCACAAATAGAGAAGCTAAGCTCATACTTCAAGAATCTAGAGAAACAGGAACAAATCAAACCCAAACCCAGCAGAAGAAAATAAATAACAAAGAGCAGAACTAAAATAAATTAAAACAAACAAAAATACAAATGAAATAAGAAGCTGGTTTTTGAAGAGGTAGCAAAATTGTTATACCTTAATTAGAATAACCAAGAAGAGAAGATAAAAAATCTAAATAAGCTCAATTAGAAATGAAACAGAAAATATTACAACTAATTCCACAGAAATACAAATGATAGCTCAAGGCTACTGTGAATACCTTTATGCACATAAACTAGAAAACCTAAAGGAGATGGACAAATTCCTGAATGTATACAACCCTCCTATGTTAAATAAGAAGAAATAGAAACTCTGAATAGACCCATAACAGTAGCAATATTGAAATGGTAATTTTAAAAATGCCAATAAATAAAGTCTAGGACTAGACAAATTTACAGCTGAATTCTATCAGACACTCAAAAAAGAATTGGTACCAATCCTATTGACAATATTCCAAAAGACAGATCAAGAGGGAATCCTCCTATGAGGATTCTATGAAGATGATTCTTCAAATCATTCTATGAAGTCAGTATCACCCTAATTCCAAAACCAAAAAAGGACATAACTAAAATAGAAAAGTACAGACCAATATCCCTGATGAAAATAGATGCAAAAATCCTCAACTAAATACCAGCTAACTAAATCCAACAAATTATCAAGAAGGTAATCTACCATAATCAAGTGGGTTTCATACCAGGGATGCAGGGATGGTTTAACATTTGCACATCAATAAATGTGATACACCACATAAACAAAATTAGATACAAAAATCACATGATTATCTCAATAGATGCAGAAAACACATTTGACAAAATACGGCATCGCTTTGTGATTAAAATCCTCAGCAAAATTGGCAAAGAAGGGATATACCTTAAGGTAATAAAAGCCATCTGTGACAAACACACAACTAACATTATACTTAATGGGAAAAGTTGAGAGCATTCTCCTTGAGAACTGGAACAAGACAAGAATGTCCACTTTCACTACTTTTATTCAACATAGAACTGCAAGTTCTAGATACAGGAATTGGACAAGAGAAAGAAATAAAGGGCATCTAAATCAGTAATGAGGATGTCAAATTGTCACTGTTTGCTGATGACATCATCGTACACCTAGAAAACCCTTATTCAGAAAGCTCCTAGAATAAATAAATTCAGTAAATCCTAGGTTACAAAATGTATACACATCAATAGTGCTGCTATAAACCATCAGGGAACAAGCCAAGAATCAAATCAAGTACTCAACCCCTTTTACAATAGCCACAAATAAAATAAAATAATTAGGAATATACCTAAACAAAGAGGTAAAATGCCTCAAGGAAAACTAAAAAACACTGTTCAAAGAAATCACAGGTGATGCAAACAAATGAAAACATGTCCCATGCTCATAGGTGGGTAGAATCTGTGCTGTGAAAATAAACATACTGCCAAAAGTAATCTACAAGTTTGGGGCAATTCCTATCCAAATACCACCACCATTCTTAAGAGAACTAGAAAAAAAATCCTAAAATCATATGGAACCAAAAGAGCTCACATAGTCAAAGCAAGACAAAGCAAAAAGAGCAACTCTAGAGGCATCACATCACATGACTTCAAACTATATTATAAGGCTATAGTCACCCAAACAGCTGTGTACTAGTATAAGAATAGACATATAGACATGGAACAGCATAGAGAACCCATGAATAAAGCCAAATACTTACAGTCAACAGATATTCAACAAAGCAAATTAAAACAAAGTCAGAGAAAGGACCCTTATTCAAGAAATTGTGCTGGAATAACTGGCAATCCCCACGTGGAATAAAACTGAATTCTCATATCTCACCCTATACAAATGTCAACTCAAGATCGATTAAAGACTCAAATCTAAGACATGAAACAATAAAAATACTAGAAGATGACCTTGGAAAAACGCTTCTAGATATTGGTTTAGGCAAGGACTTCATGACCAAAAGCAACATAAACAAGGATAAATAGAGGGAGTTAATTAGACTAAAACGTTTCTGTACAGCAAAAAGTAATAATAGTAATAATAATCAGCAGAATAAACAGGGAACACACAGATTCAAAGAATATATTCACCAAATATGCATGTGACAAAGGACTGGTATCCAGAAACTGCAGTGAACTCAAAACAAGCCATCAAGAAAAACAAACCAAGTGATCCCATCAAAAAGTAAGCTAAGGATATGAAGAAGCAATTCTTAAAAGACGATATCCATGTGGCAAACAAACATATGACAAATGCCAAACATCCCTAATTCTCAAGAAAATGCAAATAAAAACTACAATGCAATATCACCCTATTCCTTCAAAAATGGCCTTAAAATTTCAAAACATAAGAGATGTTGGCATGGATATGGTGAAAGGGAAGCACTTTTACACTACTACTGGGAATGTAATCTAGTACAACCACTATGGAAAACTGCATGCAAATTCCTTACAGAACTGAAAGTAGATCTTCCATTTGATCCAGCAATCCTACTAATGTGTATCTGCCCAGAGAAAAAGAAGTCCTTATATGAAAAAGGTACTTGCACATGTCCAGAAGCCTGAGGCTGCTGTGAGCCACCATCATGCCACTGCAGTCCAACCTGGGTGGCAGAATAAGACCCTGTTTCCAAAAAAGAAAAAGAAAATAATACCAGAATTTCATGTGTCATATTTTTGTTAAATATTTAATTACTCACATGTTATCTTCTTCCACAATGAATATGACTGCTTGAAAAATACAAAAACATAGCAGTAAAAACTATTATTTAATATAAAAGGAAAACAATATGATAAAAGAAGATAAAGCAAATCCGAGTTTTATAACTTTGTTTACATTATGGACTTGGCCACACATCTGTGCTCAGTTTACTAACAGAACAAAATATAAACAAACTTCTCAGTTTTAGTAAAAAGTCAGTTACTAATAAGTAATGACTCAATTCTCATACATTGAGACTGAGGAATTATGGCAATATATGCTCAATTATGAATAATGGATTCTTTTATGAGTTAAGAAATGTGAAATCAGGTTTAGAGTTATGTAATGTTAATACTTTTGATGAAAATCTCTCTTTCTTTTTACACTAATATGGTACTGAGTTCCATAAACTTAACTATTACTTTGGATACTGCTATTATTATCAGCTAATCTGAAAATGATGTGTGTATGTTTGTGTGTATATTGAGTGTACTTATGAATTATTCAATCACTTCTCAAACTCACTTTAATTTATGAGTTTACTTTTCTAACATTACTTGACAAAATTTTGCAATGTTTTAAATATTCATAAAAATGTAATTCCCAGTAACAATAAATTTGAGGAAGAATTATTTTCTACCTATTAATTATAATGATTTATTTCAAACAAATATGAAATGAACAACCTCTTCTAAAGGATTAATACAAGAAGACAAGGCACCATTTTCTGTGAATGGCATATCTATGTAGTTAAATATAAATGTATTGAATAAACACATCTTAAGGAAGTAGGTTAAAAACTTTAAGGTGGCATAAATATGGTTTCCACCTTTAAAGATACCATAAATAAGAACTAGCAGACAGGTCAGGAAAAGTAACATTGGACATGAAACTTGAAAAATGTGTGATAATTTAGAAAAGACAGACAAAAGGGAATAATACAAACTTCCCCATGTAGACAGACATATTCGTCTGTCTTATTTACTTCTGTATATGCGGAACAGTGCTAAGAAAACAGTTAATTCTCCATTAATAACTATTTACTAAATTTGAAACATTCCAGAAAACAGGCTTTCTAAGCAGGGACACATAAAATATTTATGCGAATTTAGTCTTTTTTTTTCCTACTGCCTTTAGATATCAAGGGAGGTTACTGATTAGAGATATTTTCTTAAATGTAGTTGTTTGCATCTATACATTTTTCTTTGGACTCTATTTTCACTGTATTCAATGGATTTTGGTGTGTTTTGTTTTTGTTTTGATTTGTTTCAACATATTTTGTGGTTTCACTTGTGGTTTGTTCTTTCACTTACTGGTAGTTTAAGAGTGTATTGTTTAATTTCCACATATTTGTTAATTTTTCAGTTTTCATTTTTTTATTTATCTGTTGTTTCTTCTATTGTGGTTACAAATTATATTTTGTGTGATTTCACACTTTTAAAAATTATTAGGACATATTTTGTGGCCCATGATATGGCCTACCCTAGAGAAAGTCCCATATCCACTTGAAAAGAATATCTATTCTGCTGTTCTTGGGTGGACTGTTCTGTATATGTATATTAGCTCTAAATAACTTATACTGTTGTTCAAGTCTTCTATTTCTCATGAAGCTTCTGTCTGGTTTTTTTTATCCATTAACTAAAATGAGGTATTGAAGTGTCCAACTATTGCTATAGAACTGTGGGTTTATCCTTTCAATACTGTTAATTTCTTCAGCTTTACTGAAGTATAATAGAGAAATAAAAATTGTACATATTCAAGGAAAAAAAAGATTTATGTATGATTTTTATGTATTGTCAAAAAATATCAAATTGCTTCTACACTATAATTTTCTGGAAAAATACAACCATACTGAAAAGGTCAAGTAACTTATCTTTTATTCAATAACCTTTATGTTTCCTTAACATGCTAATAGGCTTGAAGAGTGCATGAGAAATAGCTTATAATTGTACACAGGTTAAAGAAAGAACAAAACTAATGGAGCTCATAATGGAAATTTAGCAAACTAGATATTCTGTTTATTTATCTTTAACTCTAGCTTTTTCTATGAGGTCAGTGTGTCGCACATCTGTTTTGTAGTAGACCAAATTATTTCTTATACAGAATTCACAGATATTGGAAAGTATAAAACCTATACTTTCATTTCCAGTTTTAAAATGTCATCTGGCTAAGCAGCCCTTGAAACAACCTCCTCCACCTTTTTCACTAAAGTAGTGAAGCAGAGACTTAAAAAGATGAAATTCCACAACACTGTGAACTGGGACTCACTGTCAACCTATTGTCAGAATATGAGAAGAATTTCCATTAAATACAAGGTCAATGGGAATGGATTAAATATATAATCAGTATGAAGCTACTAGTGTGCTTGCCTATCAGAAAGTAGATAGACCTTTATTTCTTCCCTTTTTCTCTAATCTTTGGACCAGAAACAGTATCAGGACCAAGAAGAAAATTGAATAGCCATCCTTCTACTGACTGCATGCTAAATTTTAGGCAGTGTTATGGTTTCCCATAACCTCCTCCTCAACTCTGACCCCTAATATTATATCTCATTCTTTATCCATTCAGATATTATGATTTAAACAACAACAAAATTGAAATAGAGGAAGGAAAAGTTTATTTGATATTATTGGAATTCTGATAGTATTATTCCCATGGCTAGAGTACTAAGTGAGGAGGGGAAAAACAAGAAAAACTGTAATAGAGTTCTGCATTAAGTAATTTAATATTCTCCATCTCCTAAGAGCATTAGACACGTTTAATGTGGTGGAAGGGGACCCACAACAAATAGTGAAAACACTCAGCAGTAAATGGCAGGCAAATACTGGAAATTAATCTGGGAATTAGGTATACTAAGATCTATTACGTTATAAAATTATACATACAAGTTGTTTGGATATGATATCTCCTTTTACAATGATGGGTAAATATGAATAACAATATTAATGATAACTTTGATCTAAAATGGCTCTCACTCTCCCCTACCCCCTCTCACATGAATTCACTCAATTACCCATTCTCCTGCATTATTTTCTTCATTGTGACTATTACCTCTGAACTGTGATTGATTTATTTTTCTCTTTTTTAGTAGTGGTCTTGATGAACAGATTATATTCTCAGCAAGTACTGCGTCCTTAATCTGTTTTGTCCCCTGTTCTGTGTCCCACGTTTAGAGGAGTATCTGAGACCTAACAGGGACTTGACAAGCATCTACCAAATGAAATACTGAAAGACAGAATGAATAAATTCTGAGAATTCAGCAGAAGGAACCTCATGGAAATGATCTAAGACTACGAGATAAAATTTTACACAGTTTAGCATCCTGGATAGGATACAAAACCATGACATCTATTAAAGTGGAATATGAAGCCTAGAAGAACTGGTTAAAAAACAACAACAACGAAGTACATAAGTTGAAGAGTTATTGAGAAGAAAACGTTGAAGGAAAGACACGAAAAAATGAATATATGTTTGTGATTATCTCCCGCAAAGCATTAGATCATGAAGTTAACTTATACCTACCAGCATTTACTGGGATTTCTAGTGTTTTTTCTAAGTATCCCCAACTGATTTGGTTAAGCACTAATGCTGTAAGGCTTTAATATAGAAGGATATTCATAACGATCAGAATATGAAAAACATGGTACAAGAAATTTCTCTGTCCTAAAATTATGATCCTTATAATGGGCTACTTCATGCAAATACACATCCAAAAATGTATGATTCATTCTGTTTCTTTGAAGACCATGGTAAGATGAGATACATCATTCTGATGTATCTTCAGAATGAACACAGGTCAGAGCCTCTTGCTGAACTCTTAAGAGGTTTTTTTTTGTTTTTTTTTTTTTTGTATAGAGGAGGCAGGTCTTTAGGATCTTCAGAGAACTCCAAGCAAAATTGTTTGTATATTTATCTTGACTCTAAACTTTGTACTCTGGATAATTTTCTTTTCACTATGTGCATTTAAATGATACTTATAAATAATTATTTAAATTAACACTCAGATATACTATAGCATTTGTATACTATTTTATATGAAATTTATGATTACAACGAAGACAGTAGAATATAAAACTTGTATCTATAGTGTGGTACATCTAGAAACGTAAAAGACTGCTATAATTATTATACCTTATGTCAATTACTAGGATAAAATTCACATTGGGTATATTTATAACAAGACACTACAATGTAAAAAAAGACTTATCAATGATATAACTAACTTGAGATTCTTAATTTCAAGGAAGAACAAAGATATAAGTGGATAAAAATAGAAAAAGCTGTATAGTTGACCCTAGAACAACATGAATTTGAATTATGTGGTCCACTTGTACTTGGATTTTCTTTTGCCTCTTCCACTCCTGAGACAGCAAAAAACAACCATTCCTCTTTCTCCTCAACAACCTTCCATTATATGTGAAGATAATGAGGATGAAAACCTTATGATTAACTTTTACTTAATAGTAAATATATTTTCTCATCATTTTGATTTTCCTAACATTTTATATTCTCTAGCTTACTTTATTATAAGAATACAGTATATAATGCATATAACAAAATCCATGTGTTAGTTGACTATGTTATTGGTAAGACTTCTGGTCAGCAGTAGGTTATTAGAAGTTAAGTTTTTTGGAAGCCAAAGTTACATGTAGATTTTCCACAGCATGGGGGGGACAGTACCCAACTCCTGCCTTTCAATTTTATATCACTGAGGACAGAGAATAAAGATCCAGTATAAGAATTAAAAGTGTTCTTGACAGAGAAGCATGACATATTTAAGAAACATTATATGAAATATAGTTGTGACATTACTGCTTTGAAAACAATGTACAAGTACTTATGTTGAAAGTTGTACTGCATTCAACAGCAAAAATAGTAAGAATTTCTATGACCAAAGACAGACGCCTCCTGGTAACATCTGTGTTGGTTTAAAGTCTTCATCAGTTGGGGCTAGAAAATTACTCAGAAAAGTTCTTATTTTACAATATGCATGTACATCAAATCATCAAGTTGTACATCTTAAAATAATTATCAATTAAATCTCAATAAAGCTAGGCAGAAAATTGCTCAGCAGGAAATAACAATTAGAGTAATATTATACTTCCCTTTAACACATTGTGTAAGACTGTTCTGGCTGCCATAAGAAAATGCCAAAGACCAGGAGGCTTATAAAGGACTGAGATTTACTTCCTACAGTTCTGGAGGTTGGGAAGTCCAAGATCAAGGCACTGGCATGTTTAGTGTCTGGTGAGGGCCTACTTCTTCCTAGACATCTGTCTTTTCATCTTAACCACACATGGCCAAAGGGTAAGAGACCTCTCTTAGGTCTCTTTTATAAGGTCACTAATCCCATTCATGAAGGTTTTACCCTCATGACTTAATCATCTCTGAAAGACACCATCTCCTAGTATTTATCATCTAGAGGGTTAAGATTTCAACATATAAATTTGGGGGATTGCAAACATTCAGATTGTAGTGTATATAAATGCTGGGAGAAAAGTGATCAATGCTTCAAAATTTTTGAATGGAGACAGTCACGTTTCCTAACTTTTACCTTCTGAAAATTTTATTTTTATCAACAGTCCTAAATGTACAATGCAGAAAATATTCTACTCAAATTCTCTTATTCTTCAAAACAAGAATATTTACAAATATTTTCAGGGGTTCTTAGAATAAACAAAATCCACAAATCAAGTCTGGATAGTTTCATCAATTAGTTGATATATTAAATGATATTAAATTGGTTATTGAAGTGCTCAGATGATTAGGGAAAACAATGCCTTATACAATCTGCTACTGCTGCTAGCACTAAGACCGTTCACCCCTCACTATGAACCAGGTTTGCTATCATTGAAAACCTGGGGCCATTACAGCTACCTCTACCACCACTGAATACTGAAAATCTGCTCCCCATTATGCCAGCAAAAATGAACATTTCAGAAGAGGCTATTGCATCATATTGCTCACTTCTGAATTAAATACTTACGTTGGTGTTCTGATTGGGAAAATAAGTAACACACACACAACTTAAATTGTAAAAGAAAGTGGGTAGTAGGCTCTGACATCTGTGTGAGCAGGACATGGGATTCAATACATAGATCTGTCCTAAAATATTTAAAAGGCTATGCAAAAGTTGAAGAGCAGTCATGAATATGGAAAACACCCATGACAACAACACAAACAACAAAATACATGGGGAGACCCCTTCTCTTCTGAAAAACTACAAAAATTAGCTGGGCATGGTGGCGAGTGCCTATAATCTCAGCTATTCAGGAGGCTGAAGCAGGAGAATTGCTTGAAACCGGGAGGTGGAGGATGCAGTGAGTGGAGATCATGCCACTGCACCCCAGCCTGAGCACATTGGCATCAGCAAGAATCTATTTCAAAAAAAAAAAAAAAAAAAGGATAATACAATTACAAAGGAAAGCAAACTGACCAACCTACCAAACAACCACTGAGAACTGAACACAAGACTTGTTCCTGTTGACAGAAACATGAAGAATGGGCAAGTCAGGGTACACTACAGCCTCATCTTTTGGATTGAACTATAAATTTAGCAGTCATGAAGGATTATGTGTTCTCATTATGGATTGCACAAAAAGGAATTAAACATTAGACCTGCACTCCTTTCCGAAGCCTTTTTTTTTTCTTTCTTTCCATTTGCAGTATCCTGGAAATTAGAAAATACAAGTCTTGCATCATTTCTTTCAATCCATAATTTAGAATGAATTTATTTTTATGATTAGTAACATCTGAAAACTGTAATGAATACCTCCATAACTTGCTAGAAGTGACTAAACAATTGACTTGTTTGGGAAAACAGTGCTAGGAGAATTACTGAACGAAAGGCTCAGGTGCTAGGAGAATTTTTGCACAAAAGTTTTTTCATCTCCAGAAATGCAGTAGTGCATAGAGCAACATAATTGCCTTTTGCATTTCCAAGGAACTTGAATTATTTCCCCCCTTTTAAAGCTCTTGAGTATTCAATTATTTTGTTTAAAAATATGTGAAATGGCAACTACACAGTGGCAAATATTATCTGCTATCAATGTTTTTTGAGAAATAATGTAAATTTACAGTGGTCATTTTGTAAATAAACATTTAAAAAGTTTCTAAAATTCTATTCTCAATTTTTAAAAAACATAAAATTATAGAAATTATATTCAAATATACAATTTCCAAACATATTACACATTGTATTTTAAAAATCCAAATAACACCTTGTAGTTGGAAATGGTTATTTCTGGTTTACTTATTATTTAAAAACATAACCTTAATATAGTACTTATTTAATGTGGAAGGGCTCTGTTTCTGTTCACATAATGTATATGTATGTGTGTGTGTATATAGGCAAGCACATATATACACAAAATCATGATGTTTAATTTCAATATATAATCAGAACAGAAAAAAATACTAAAACAACAATCTTAACCAAGATTATTTTATTATTTTATCATTTCTAGGAAATCACTAAATTTTGACCCTTTTAGAATACAAAATCTATTGACCAAAAAGTTATCTTCTACCTGGAGCTCTGTGGTGAGCCATTACATTTGGAAAGTAGTAAATAATTAGGAGGACAAGAACAAAATATGAAAGGAATGATAGCTCATATTTTTATTTTCCAACTATTCTGTGTTTTTATATAATATATTGTTGAGCTTTTTATATAATGTGTGTAGTATGTTGGGAAATTTAATGTAAATATTTTTAAGATTACTTACATTCTTTTTGAAAAAGGTGAGATTCAAATTTCAGAAATAATGCTGCTTATTTACAAAATGACCACTGCAAATTAACATTTTTTTCCCTCAAACTGGTAGGAAATAAGAGCTAATAATACATTTATCATATTTTATTTGTAGGACTAAAAAAGTCAATGTATATAATGCACTTAGTAGATATCCTGACAGTAAATAATCATTACATTGATTTATTATTATTAGTAATAGTATTATAAATATTAGTGTATATGTATAACTTTTAAATTCATTTATAAATATGAATATATGTATAAATGGTAAGAGAAACTGAAAACAATTTTGAATAGCTTATTGTCTTAAACTAAAATATATAGAGAAAAAAATGTGTGTTCAACCCCTGAATTTTTGAATTACAAATATTTTATTTTATATTCTAGGAGACAAACATGTAAAAACAAAAAAGTCCATTATTAGCAACCTTTAAATAATAACAAGTATATTGAGAATTCTGAATATTAATTTTTATGTACTCAGTGGTTTTTTTTTACTGGATTTGGTTTCAACTGCCTGAATAATTTGATACTTGATTTATATAAATGTATCTTTCTATTTAAACTTCATCTGCTTTTGAAATCTTATTGTAATATACAGCAATACTTTATTATTTTACATTTCTTGTAATCCTAGTAAAGCATTTTATATATTCTATTTATTAAATGTGCCCATTTTATCTATTCTCTTCAATTTATGCTTATTAAATGCAAATATTTGTCAGATCAATCCTTTTCTATTTAGTACCTATTGGGCGTCTGAAATAAAAATCTATTTTTACAAATGAATTTTAAAAGTTAGTATTTTGACAAGCTTGTCCTCAAATATCAAATATCTCACAATGCTGACAAACAAAATAATAGCCAAATTGGACTTTAACAGTATTAACATTTTTGTGTGTCAAAGAAGACTATCAACAGAGTAAAAAGGCAATCCACCGAATGGGAGGGTAAATTACAAATCATGTATCTAATAAGAGATTAATATCCGGAATATATGAAGAACTCCTAAAACTCAACAACAACAACAAACTCATTCAAAAATGAGCCAAAGATTTGAATAGACATTTCTCCAAAACAGATCTACAAATGTCAATAAGCACATGACAAGATAATCACTAATCATTAGGGAAATCCCAATATAAAATATAGTAAAATGCTATTTTATATCTATTAGGATGATTATTATCACACCAACATGAAATAACAAGTGTTAGTGTGAATGTGGAAAAATTGAACCCTAGTGCACTGATGGTGGGAATCTAAAATGCCATACCCGTTATGGAAACTAGTATGGCAGTCCCTCAAAAAATTAAAAATAGGATTACCATGTGATCCAACAACTCCACTTCAGGGCAATTACCCAAAATAACTGAAATCAGGAACATGGAAACATATTTGTACACCCATGTTCATAGCAATGTTTTTTCACTGTAGCTAAAATGTAAAATCAATCCAAGGTGTTCATAGATGGATGATAAGCAAAATGTAGTGTATACACACACACACACACACACACACACACACACTGAAATATTAGTCTTAAAAGGGAAAGAAGTCCTAACACATGCTACATCATTGAACCTTGAGACATTATACTAAGTGAAATAAGCCAGTCGCAAAATGACAAATACTGTATGATTCTACTCATTTGAGGTACTTAGATTAGTCAGATTCACAGAGAAAGACCATATAATGGTGGCTGCTAGAAGCAGGGAGGGAAGATGAGGAGTTATTATTTGATGAGTGTAGAGTTTCAGTTTTGCAAGAGGACAAAAGTTCTGAAGATAGATAGTGGTAATGGTTATGCAATGACAATGAACTTAGTATCACTGAACTGTTTACCTAAAACGTAATTAACAAAAAGGACAAATTATGTTACATATATTTTACCACAATTCAAACAAATATGTATTTTTTTTCAAAAGTATAGCTTAAAGAATTTCTGATTAAATATTTGCTCCCTAATTAATCAAACCAGAGTTTTGGATGTCTAATTTGAATATGTGACTATTTGCTTGATATTACAAATGATTAAAATTTAATAAACTGTTTTTCTTAAATGTGGGTTTTATATATCTGTACAACAGAATTTAAGCAAATTTGCTGCCAGCTATGTAGTGTTTAAATTTAAAAATTGTTTAAATTAAAATTTAATTCAAGTTAACTATTTAAAATAGTTTACAGTGTTTACATTCAAATATTAAGGAAGAAAACCATTTATGGTTAGTAGAAAACCTACAAAATGTAAGGACCAAATATGACCTTGCCTGGAAACTTAATTGTATATTTTTATTTTACATATTCCCAATTACTTTCTTAAGCAATCTAAAGAGCATTTGAAGAAAAAATAATCTCATGGGTCAAAGTAAATAACACTTAATAATTGCACAGAAAATACTAATATCTTTTTCTTTTCTCTGTTTCCTTTCCCCTTTTCTTTCACTTTCTCTTTCCCCTCCTCTCTCCTTTCTTTTTTTTTTCTCTTCTCTTCTTTTCTTCCCTTTTTTCCTTTCCATTTTTTACTTTGTTTTCCTTGAGACAGTTCACTCTAGGGTCCAGGCTGGAGTGCAGTGGCTCTATCATAGCTCATCACAGCCTGGGACTCCTGGGCTCAAGAGAACCTCCTGCGTCAGCCTCCAGAGTAGCTGCGACTACAGACATGTGTCACCATGCTCAAGCAATTACTTTTTTATTTTAAACATGATTATTAGAATGCAAGTTCCCAAAGTACAAGGATTTTTTTCTTTCTTGTTGTAAATCAAGCACCTAAAATGCTGCCTGATACCTAATAATCACTCAATAATTACTTTTTAAATAGGTAGGTTTTTGTTTTTGTTTTTTTACCTTTAAAGATAAAATTTTAATACTTTTTTCTCTATTTTGGTTGAAAGTTATAGTATCTTTGGGACTTTCATTAATGTTGAATCACCAACTCTTTAGCATATGGATATATGGCATTTATTTTTGACTTAGACCTGTCTTCATCTTCCTTTAAAATGTATTTAGAACTATGTCTTACAAATGGGCTATGCAGAAATTGAGAAACCCTTTTGTAGAGATTACAGACTATTTCCTTGTAAGTGTTTTCACTTTGTCTTCAAATCATATAACTGTGGTTCACTTATCTCTTCAGCCTAGTTCAAAAAAAGTTTTATAATCAGGGATAAAACATGGCTTTTGTTTCAATAATGTGTGCGAAATATTATAGAACATGAATCAATATGGGTCGCAGGCACCCACACTTGAATAAGTAGAATATAAGATTAAAATGACTATGAGGAATACATTGTACACAATTTTTAGGTAAACCCAATATCACTATTTCCTTTACAGATGAAGAAAGCCAAATAGTATGAGAAAAAAAATTCAACATTCTGGTTATATACAGAATTATGTATAAAATTAATTATAGATATTAATGACAACTGGCATATAGATGCTGGCTTTTGGCAGAATATTTAATCTCTGTACTTCTTAATTTTTTCATCTTCAAAAATTTAACAACAGTATTTGGCTCACTGGATTTTGTAAAAGTTTATTGTAACTCTTAATATATAGTAACTACTAAATAAATAGCATATAATGATTATTATTAATAACATCACAATCTATCAAATAATGACAGTGAACACTCTGTATGTAAGAATTAAAGTCTGTCATATCCTCGGTATTCAATAAGTGATTATTGAATAAATCAAATAAAATATTTCTGACCATGCAACACGAGCATGTAAAATGAGTAACTGTATTGACACATTTCTTTTTAAAACTTAAAATGTGAAATTTTAAGACTTTTGTGTGTCAGACTACTGTAAAATAAAACAGATGTGTGTGTGTATGTGTGTGTGTGTGTCTATTATTCCACCTAGTTAATTTTTGAAGTAGTGTATTTGTCAGGAAAGAGTGGCTCCTGTTGATTCACTAGAGCTTGATATATCTAACCATTATGGCTAAAGAGTGTGGGCTTTACTTATGTGATGCTCAAAAGGTAAAGAAAGCTTTGGTGTTCAAACAGGTACAGTCTTCCATTAAGTGAAAAGTGTAACAATGCATGGATGTTTTATAGTAAAATAAAATATGAATTGTAATGCTAAAATGTTGGGGTTTTCAGCCCCATTAATTGTATTTTATGGAAAGTGTTTATATACTTGCAACAGATAATAAATTATTTTACCATTAAACCACAATTTTTACTATAAATGAAAACAGCTACTATGTTTATGGAAAGGCTAATCACTAGGCACTTTGTGTACAGTTCAATCCTCATAATAAAGATATAAGGAGGTATTAACCCCCTCATTTCATATAAATGAGGTAACTGATGCTTACTGGAGATGACTTAACCAATATTACACAGACAGTAAGTACAGCAAGACATTAAAAACCATCTGGCTTCACACGCTTAGTTTCTATGTCATCCCGTATGAATTTAACAGAATCATCAATATCTACTCATTAGTTATTTTGAAATGCCAATTATTCAACTAAAATACTATGCCTTAATTGATGAAGCAAATTTTACCATATAGTTTCTAAACTCCAAGTTCTTTCAACAGATTCACAAATAATTCCATGTACAGGACCTAAGTTACTAGTTGTAATCTTATGAACACTGATTCTGTTCCCCATATCTCTGAACACTTGGCCAAGTTAATCTGTATTCCCACACTTCCTTCATATTTAAAATAGAAATTAATAATCACCTAAACCCTGATATGGAGGCTCTTGCCTGTAATCCCAACACTTTGAGAGGCCGAGGCAGGAGGATTCCTTGAACCCAGGAGTTCAAGACCAGCTTGGGCAACATGGTGAGAGTCTGTCTCAACAAAAAATAAAAAAATAAAAAGCTAGCCAGGTGTGGTGTGCACCTGTGGTTCCTGCTACTCAGGAGACCAAGGTGGGAGGATCATGAGCCCAGAAGTTCCAGGCAACAGCGAGCCATGTTTGCACCACTGCACTCCATCCTCTGTGACAGAACTAGACCCTGTCTGAAAGGAAGAGAAAGAAAGAAAGAAAGAAGAAGGGAGGGAGGGAAGGAGGGGAAAAGAAAGGAAGGTAGGTCAGCACATACGTTGTTGAAAAGGTGAAAGTATTTTAACACAAATAAAGAGCTAATACTAATAAACTGCCTGATATATGAGAGATGCTCAATATGGGCTTATGATTAATTTTATTATTATGAGAATAATTTTTTATTGTCCATATTACATTTTTCTATATTTATAGTTTTTATGTTATATAAAAATCAACCAAAAGTATATAATTGCACCAGAGACCATAATCTATTATGTAGCTTCCAACAGGAAAATTTTATATCAGTGCAATCTTTCTGCTTTGTAATTTTAGTCATAATTATTAGTATAAAGTTTCTGACTTTTCACTGCAATATGCATTTATAAGAAAATCGTATGAAATGGTTATATGTATAGTGTCTATAAAACCAAAGAGATCTGGAGATGTAAATCTTTTGCAATTATCAGTTTATATCATGCAGAACATTTCTTCCATATTTTATATCACCTAAAATAAATGACACTGAGTTAACTATCCTTTAAGTGATTAATGTAGGTTTCTTACATTACAATGAGATATAAACTGTTTTCTGTTACCGTTTAAATCTAAATGGTAATGGATTGTTAAAATGTACATTTTAAGTTCATGGGTCATACTACACACATAGCCAGAGTGTCGAGGGTCTACTCTTCTGGCAAACTTTCCTAGATGTTCTGTGTACCTGTAAACTACACAGTAAAGATGTATTTGAATCTACAACTCCTGCTCTCAAAGTAATCTGCTAGAATCGGGAGCAGAGATTATTATCATTAATCTGTGTCCTTGCTAGGAGTGGACCTCTTTTTGAAACATTTTCCTTTATATTTTTCACTTGTGACTGTGCTAAAAGAATACACAAATTCAATGAGATGGTTGAGACTCCCTGCATCTAGTATACATAGTTTTCAGGACCACAATGAAGACCCTAAAAATAAACAATAGTTTGGATAATTTTCCCTGTGGGAGTGCCAAAAAGAGTGCATTAGGGAAAACTAAGGCAAACAGAGAATATTTCTAAATATGTTTGTAAATATTGGCTGTTAGCAACACTTTTTCACTAATTTTTGTGATTTGTATGATTTCCTGTCACTTTATGTTGCTCTCATTACTTTATTAAAAATAACCAGCCTTTTCTGGGGAGGGGAGAGGATGGTATTTGAATCAAATATTTCCACAAACTATATTTATTGTTTATCCAATTGCAAGTTTAGTTTCTCCAAGATTTTCTTTCAAGTAAATAAGTCCTAAGTCAAAAAGTTTTCCTATATTGTATAGATGGGAAAATCTATATATTGTAAAATTGAAGAATTTAGGGAACTATATATATTTTTTTTTTTGAGACGGAGTTTCGCTCTTGTTACCCAGGCTGGAGTGCAATGGCGCGATCTCAGCTCACCGCAAACTCCGCCTCCTGGGTTCAGGCAATTCTCCTGCCTCAGCCTCCTGAGTACCTGGGATTACAGGCATGTGCCACCATGCCCAGCTAATTTTTTGTATTTTTAGTAGAGACGGGGTTTCACCATGTTGACCAGGATGGTCTAGATCTCTTGACCTCGTGATCCACCCGCCTCGGCCTCCCAAAGAGCTGGGATTACAGGCGTGAGCCACCGCGCCCGGCCGGGAACTATTTTATATAATTTTATTTTATATGTTCTTTAGGGGCCAGTGGCGCAATGGATAACGCGTCTGACTATAGATCAGAAGATTCTATTGTATATTTTCTTTAGACTATATAAAAATGAGTAATACAAATTTGAAAGAAAGTTGATATTCATAAAAATATAGAGCTAAAATGATTATTTTCATGGATTACCATTTTGGAAATAAATAATTTTGTTGACAGAAATACATCATTATATTAAGAAGATAATTTTTGAGAAAAAAGAAAAATTATCTTCTAATTATCCATACAGTTTAACTTAACATTTCAATAACCATTTGATAGGTAATTTAAAAGCTACATTTTGTCTTTGTTTTTGAAGCAAAAACATTTAATAAATAATGACAATAGGCGTTTCATTAATAAAAAATTTGAAGGATCTATTAACTGTAGGCTTGTGTAATAAAAATAAATTTCTTACTATATATTGTAAACCTTTATCAAAATACAGAGATATACTAATTTCTGTTACATTTTAGCATTAGTGTTATAGGATTCAGTATTATTACTTAGGAATTTAGAGAATAGTTTCATTAACACAATTTTAAAACGATAGCTTTTTGGTATATATTCAAAAATAATCTGGAAAATGTATACTTTCTTTTTAGCTGGAATAGAGCAAAGTACTTCTTTATCCTCTTTTTTTTCTTTGATAAATGACTCAGAGTCAGCCTCGGCAGAAAGATACCAAATTTTAAAATTTATTATTGTCAATAGTATGTGTGACCTTTACTTTAACTGCATCTTGGCTGTCAGTAATAATCCAAGGCTGTACTTTCAATGATAAAATGAAGAACTTTGCATATTGAATCTCCCGTTCTCCTTGAAACTGTTCAGCTATCAGAGTCATTTATTCCCATTGTCAGAGCAAGGTCCATTATGAAAGCCCATTCGTCTTTACTTGAAGATGAAGAGTGGAGGAACTCCACTTCTGCCTTGAATCAAGTACTAACTACTTCAGGGCCCTCAGATATATCAATTCATTGAATTGCTGTAGGCCTAAGATTCTCACTCTTTCTGCCTGGGGCATTGGTTCTTTAAGAGTTTGCTTCACCTTTATAATGCACAATTTCTGTGCCAGGTAAAATAACACTTTGTCATACACTTGGGAGTCTCTTTTTAAATGGGCTTTTCGTTTAGCTGCTTTTTCAGCTTAAACTGACACGTTAGACTACTAGTAGAATTTAGTAAAAAGCTTGCTTTGCCTATGTATAGTAATAATACCTAAAGGAATACTAATCTATTAAAAAATCCTAATACATTTTATTTTTATGTAAACAATTTTTGATTTATTAATAATTCTTATTCTTTAAAATATATTTTTATATTCTTATTCATTAATTGGCCAAAAATACAACAACATCTGAAAACCGCATTGGTCTTAACCACCACAACTAATAAAATAATGTAGTAAATACAGAATCAAAACAATAAATACAACGAGGCACATATGATTAGTTGATGTTTTTGCTCCAATTTCCAATTCAGAAAAATATAATAACTGAATAGTCTGACATGCAAATTTCTGTTTCCTAAATACCTTCAATCAAATAACTTTATTTTTATTTTTACTCCTTACTCCACAGAAAAACTTGAAGTTCAGATTTTTTTCTCAGATTTCTTCAAGATAGGAGAAAAACCAGAAAGTACTTTAACATGTCAACACTCATGAACTTTACCATGCCAGACACTTGATACTCAGAAAAGTATGAAAGAGAAGAAAATTGATGCTAAGGAAAAAAAGCCTTGGGTTGTGTATATTTCTTTAGGCTATGATAACAATTACCAAAACCTTGTTATCTTAAAACACAGAATGTATTCTCTCACAGTTCTTGAGGCTAGAATTCCAGAATCAAGGGGTTAGAAAGACTGTGTTCTCTCGGGAAACTCTGAGGGAGAATATGTTTCTCACATCTCTAGCTCCTGGTGGCTGCCGGCATTCCTTGGTATCCCTTGGCTCGTGGCCTCTTTACTCTGTTTTCACATCATCTTGTCCTGGATGTGAATCTAATCTTCCTCTAGTTCTCTTATAAGGACACTTGTGATAGCATCTATCCACCTGGATGATCTAGGATAATCTCTTCCTCTAAAGAGCCTTAACTTAATCGCATTTTCACATTTTTAATCCCCAAATAAGGTCACATTTATACATTCCAGGAATTAGAACATGGACATATCTTCAAGTATGTGTGGCATTTTTCAAATCACAATAGGCTATTTTCTGCTATTGGCATGAAAGTTAAAAGAAAAAGTCACCTCTAAATGATGACCTTTTTAGATGGTAGCTGTTAAGATAAAATATATATCCTCAAATGTGACCAATTCTTTGGGGGAAAGAAAGAGTCTTGGAGAGCACTGCCAAACAAATACCTTTATGCTAAGGCACAATTAATAATGAGTTCTATCCAGAATACCAAATAATTTAAAATAATACGGATTTTTTTCAATAATTTCCAGAAACTCCCTTTGAAATATATACATTTTTTGTTGATTATGGTTGATGCAAAATAAGAACTGAGGAAACTGCTATTTGTCCTTTACCTAATATTTTGATAGGAACATTAAAAAATAAACAGAAATGAGACAGGGTATATTAACATCTGATACAATTTACTGACTAGTGTATGTCAATGTCAAAAGTTGATGAGAGATTCTTTTGAGTCACTTTAATGATGATTAAATTGATTTCTGACAAAGAAAGCACTTACATTCATTTTCCATATGTAATGACAAAACTCTAAAAATTTGGGTTAATTTAATTAGCTGGCAGTCCTCGGTTGTACCTTTGAAAAAAGTGTTTTCTGTAATGCTTTTGTGTTCTTGAAAGAACTAAACGAACTGACTGATGCAAAAATCAGCAAGGAGAGCTCATCTGCTAAAATGCAAAGAGAGATGCTTTTCTATAGCTATTCTTGGGCACACTCAAATCAGGCTTTTTGAGTCCTAGATTGGCTGCCTCAAACACCCCTTTATTTACATAAACTCTGGGCTTTTGCAGGCATCTCCATTGTGCAAAGGAGTTTTTCTGTGTGCATTCTGATTAGGCTTGTGTAAAGATGCATAAATTTCTCATCCAATCAAAGGCTGACCTGGGGGAAACTGGCAAGGAGTGGGTAGAGTAGGGGATTAGTAAATTGGCAATTCCTTTTTAACTTTAGTAGTCATTTGGATGAAATGAACCAGATCTTAAAGAGGGCAGCAGTATTGGTCTAAATAGAATAAAATGCCTTTGACTTGTGAAAAGATATTGTAAAAAGAAACATGCAAAGAATCATTGTGAATAGACAGGAGATCAACCTGGGTGTTTTTCCAGAATAAAACAACAAATTAAAATGCCCAAAGAATATGTAAATTCTTGATTGTCTATGCCAACATATGTTATAAAGTAACTTAATTGAATAAATAACAATCATTGTAATTTATTTGCTTATTTAATTTCTATTAAATTTATATCAGAGAAGGGCAAATTTGACAATGAGGGTAAGTATTGTAGATCACTTACAATTTTAGCTATTATGTTAGGTGTTTGGATAACACTTGGTTATAAAGCACACTCAACAGGAAGGCAAACACACCAATGCATTTTTCTGAATTATATTTTAAATAAATATGAATATTTAAGGCATTTCAAACTGTGAAATGTAAAAAGAATGATTATATTATTTAAAATGTTCTCAGGTTAATGTCACTATAATTATCATGACAATTTAAGAAGTATTCTAAAAGTACTTTATATAAAAATTCCTTTATTAGTAGAAAATGTAAATAGTATATAACAGAGTTTTCCTTTAATCTGATAATAAATGATGGCTCCAAAGGACTATAATTTTATTAAATGTAAGCAAGACCTTTTAACAAAATCTTTTGAAAGGAAGAAATAACGAAGGTCAAATTGAGCATATATATACCAATTAAAGGAGTAGTGATCACTGCAAATAAAAAGAGCTGGAAGAGAGATGATACATTTTGAAGTAAATCTATAGAATACCTGAATGGAAAATGATTGAATAATATAATTATTATTCAGTGAAAGCTGGTAAAAGTTAAGTTATATTCAAAATTATTTTGTTGGCAGTATAATAAACATATATGATCATTTATATAGGTGCATGAATAAGCCTCACTTTAGAATGTTGTTAGAACTGAAGGAAGTGCCAAAAAAAAAAAAAAAAAAAAAAAAAAAAAAAGGCAAGGCAGTATTTAAAGTGGTAAAGACAGATTTAATTTAGGAACTATCGTATGGGCAGAACATGGTGCTCTGGCTACCAATATCTGAGAAGGATAACAAAGGTCATTACTGTGCCAACCAAAATGAGTAGAGTTCAAATGCTTTTGCCCTTTATATCATGGCATCAGAGTCACCAAGAAAAACACAAGAACTAAATGGAAAGATACTCTTATTTAACATTGAAGAGACAGAGCAAGATCAGTTTCAATAATGTGCATTTACAACCCCTCCACCCTGAGGGCTGGTGGGTCACTAAGCCTTCATCCCCACCCCACTCCCGGCCTACACACACAAAAAAACTGGGCTATAAACAGCAGCCCTTTCTTGCTGCAACAACACCCAATCATAGTATGAGTCTGAAATACTGAAAGCTGGGGCATGCCTAAGGACCACTGATGTGCAGACGTAAGCAGAACAAAGACACTGAGACTGAGTGTCAAACAGGAAAAGATATTCTTACACAGGTGGTAAGCCCGCACAGGTTATGTGGGCGCTGTACATCTTGATAAGGAAGTGTGCCAGGCCCAAGGCCCATTCCTATGTGGCCTAGAAGGAATCAAAAGACAGTGCATGTGATACTGCCTTTCTCAACATATTAAAATGGGGGAAAGGAGAGCTCAGCACAGAACTGGGACCAGTTCCAAATACAAGATAAATTAGGGATGCATAGCCAAGGAACAGGGTTGGGAAGGTCAGTGGAAGGGAAATTACTAAGATGAAACATCAAGGGTAGAGAGGACTGCTGTAGACTGATCAAACAGGAATCTTTCTGAAGACAGGCCTGGGTGGCCAGATACCATCTGGGTAGATGGTGGGGGATGAGGAATTTAGTGGTTTTCAAGTGTTGGGGACTCTGGCTAACCTGACTAAACAGCATTCTTGCTAGGCTATGCATGTCTAGCAAGGACAGAACCTTGTTAAGAAGAAGGCCTAGAGGAACCTGACTACAGTTTAGCCAATGAGTGTCAGAAGTCGTCTATATTGATGTTATTTTAGCTATCCTGTGTGTGAGTATGAAGATTACATATATCAATTAGATTCTAAAGTTCCTCAACTTTCAAGTGGAGTCAGTTAAAATACAAAGGGAGTTCTGTAAATAGTGAGGCTACATTAAAATTGGAAACACTGCCAAGGAAAAAACTAGCTTCTTGAAGGACTAATTGGGCCATCAGATGCTTATACATAACCTGAGGCCCTAATTACCTATGCTTTATACAGAAAATTCTGCCTGTGAAGTCATCAGCGGATTCTTTATTTAAAGGTATTATTACAAAACGTTTGGCTTGTATGAAGAAAGTACTTGTCCTTTCCAAAAAAAAAAGAAATATATATATGTAGCAGTGCAAAATGCATTATGCCTTTTGTCTGTGCTCTTCTGTAAGAATTCTTTTTAGGTGTCTTCTTGTCTTATATTGTTCCCTTTCTTTATTTTTCCTTTTGGAAATATTTTAAGTTGAAGGATACTAAAAAGGGATAACAAGATAGTTTGATAATTACAGTATTTCATTATAAAGTGTTAGTTTTAGAATTTTTCTTCCAAAATTTTCTCTCACATGACTTCAACTCCTAGATCTGCAATCCCCATGTGATTAGTCTATTATTACATTAATGTTGCTCAAAATAAATATTCAAATAAGTAAAAATACAACAAATTCTTTTTCTTCCTATCTACCGTTCTGATTTCCTTCCTTTCCAAGTAAAAGGGCAATATTGCAGTAAAATAAGAAATTATTTTTCATGCATATTGTCTTTGATTAATCATTTTCTACTATCCTTTTAACCCAATAATTATCTGCTTCTATTCAAGCTTTCACTGAATTAGCAGCCATTAGGGATCTTCCTTACATTAGCTTCAGTTATGAACTGCTGTGTTATTCCACTACAGAAGCGTTTAACACAGTTGTCTAATCTCTCCTCCTGAAACTGAGTTTTCCATTTTGTTGAAAACAACTCTTCTCCTGTTTTACTATTTCTATTAATTCTTCTTTGTGGGCTACCAGGTTTTCTCTGTGTTTGAGTATTACTAATCATGCTAATACTCTGGAATCGTTCCTCTGCATAATCTAGATGTACTACTTGGATAATCAAAGCTGTTGCTATAGCTTTAGCAAATACCCATGCCAGCTCCAGCTCCAGCTCCAGCTGATGAGTGGAAAATTTAAATCACTATTTGATGTCCCAAACTCACACAAGCAACTGTGGAGGTGGAATCTCCTTTGGAAGTTTCTTACCTCATTTACTCCTTATAGGGGGCATTTATGATTTTGTTTATTATTTTTTAGCCAACTAACACCTAAAAACACTTGTGGTTTGAATGGAACACTCTAGACATTTTCCTGCATGGCAGGCAGGACTTTGTCTTCTAGAAAGGAAACCAAGAAACCTCTCTCTGATGCCAGGCAGCCAAGAGAAAAACACATGATATCAGTTTGGCAAGTTACTTACTTCCCTTCTGAGATTTGAATCCATGGGAAACAATAAGGAAATTCAGATAAAACATTTTTTGAAAATGTAATGGTGCAGGAGGCTGTGACAGTGCCAAGAGACCAGCAGCAGTCATGCCACAGTGGTACCCTACTGATGCTGTGCCTGTGTGGCGTGACCTTGTGTAAATTCTCTACCCAACCTTCCGCTGCTTTTACAATTTTCTATATCTAGTACTGTAGGCCTCATTTGTTTTCTAAGCTACTCTATAACTTTCCAAAAATTTCACTTGTTCTCTGCTTAAAAATGACAGTTGATATTGTTTGGGAAAGAAAACAAACAAACACACCTGACTGATGGTATCCCGAATGGGCCTCCTAGGCTGGCCAAACACAGAGCATTCTACTTCTTCAGTGCTTATTATTATAGCAACTTGCACATTCACCTGGACACTCATACCAGAAACATGAGTGTTACCTCTGCTCATTCCTCTCTACATTTAATTTATTCCTGTGTCTTATTAATTCCATAAATCTTATTTATATTTTATTTCCAACCCTTCCTTTTCAGCCTAATTGATCATATCTTAGTTAAGGCCTTAATAATATTTCAAATAGAATATTGCAGAACTTATAACTGTGTTACTTGTTTCCCTCACCCCAAATACTTATTAATGTGAGAGAAATATTAATATTGATAACAAAAGTATTTTTAAAATATAAACTTATGATGCCAATCACCGTCTCCCTGTAGATTGTCAATGAAAACTCATTGCTTATTGAATAAAAAAATTAATATTTCATCATATTATAAAAGCCCTTTTATAATGTTGTGGCATTTCCTTACTTCTATTGTCTTGTTTCTCACTATAGTTGTAAATTATAGTAATTTAAATTATTTACCATTTTCATATCATTTCATGTTTGTGTGTTTTCTCTCATCACATAATGTAATTCTATTAATTTTTCATGCTGACTTTCAATCTCACCTGTAAAACCTATCCTCATCAATTCCAGTTGGCGCATCTCCTCTTACATGATATACAAATTACAGAATAGCAAATGACATAAAGCAGTTGCTCAACAAATATCCCTTCAATGAGTAAACAAATATACAATATCTTGAAATAAACATGATACTGCAATGAGCTAGTGGAAGAGCCTAATCAATAGCTTAAGCAGAGGAGAAAAATCCAACAAAAGATACTGAGAAACAATGGTCCACAGAGTAGTAAGAAATTGAGGAAATTGATATCACAAAAGCCAAAAAGAATAAGTTATAAAAATATAAATTCACTATTGGTTGTTGGAAGATGGTGTCTTGCCAACTTTTATAAAAAGTCATGCTATTTTGAAGTATACAAAAAATTATTGTTAACTATAGTCATCCTATTTGCTCCTGAACACTGGATCTTACTCCTTCTAACTGTATTTTGTTCTCATTAACCAACACCTCTTTATCCCCCCAATCCCTGTGACCCTTCTCAGACCCTGGCCAACCATTCTAGTCACTACGCCCATTATATTTTATATAACTTTTAGCTCCCACATACATGTGACTAAGAACATTAGATATTTGTCATTCTGTGCCTGGCTTATTTCACTTAAACTAATGACCTCCAGTTCCATCCATGTTGCTGCAAATGACAAGATCTTATTCTTTTTTTATGGCAGAATAATAAAATAGATTTGGAATGTTCCTAACACAAAGAAATAGCAAATGTTTGAGGTGATGGATATTCCAATTACTCAGACATTGTACGCCTGTATTAAAGAATTACATGTATTTTGATATATGCTACTCTTATGTATCTATGAAAATTTAAAACGACCATGTTTGTGAAGTGATGATAAAAGCACTTTCAGAGTGAATAGAACAGGAAGTGGGAAGGTAAAGAATCAGAGAAAACAAATAGAAAATCAATTGGGAAATTCTGTTGGAAAGAGCAGGGAAGTAGGATACTAGCTAGGGAGGAACAGGCACAAAGGTAAGGAATTAGTGAACTGTGTATGCTTGGTATTGGAATGCTCTATAACTAGTTTTCATATTGTTTTATTTCTGTTAAGCTTCTATCAATATTAAGTGAATATCCGCTGAGCTTTCCTGAAATGACTATTATTAATGGAAAATTTGATACTTTGAATTCAAATGCTTGTTAAACTTTCATCTTGTTATTTTCTGTATATTCATTTTATTATATTAAATTCAGTTTGAAACTGGGTTCTGTCTTCCTTCTTGAAAATATTCATCTAAACAGGAACTTAAGGATTATTATGTTTTTCTTGTACAATATTGCCAAGCTAGTGCCAAAGATAAATTTCTGTAAAATATTTTTTTTAAAATTCACTTGATACTAATATTCAATTAGTTAAATTTTTTTTCTACTAGATTTTTCACTTTTATATACTAATTTCTTATCCATATTTTCTACCTTATCACATTTTTTTTTTCTAGAAATTCCCTTCACAAATAAAGCAACTGTTAAAAAGGAGAAAATTATAGCATGATTTTGAAAAAGGAAATCTCTGAGTGATATAGTGGGGTAGTGTGTTTTTATTTTCTAAATGTTTATAGTGTGTTTTTTATACTGAGATTTCCAGCTATCATTTTGTGCTTTCTGGATATGTAATATTCAGATTTATCTTTACTAATTTAATGTGTTTACTCCTTTCAAATAATAAAAACTATATTCCTTAACCAAAATGGAATTAAATTAGAAATAAGTAATAGAAACAAATTTGTTTCTATGTTTATAAATTTGGAAATTTTGGAAATTTATAAACCTGTAAACAGCTTTGTTGCTATTATTGATTTCTAAATAAATAATTTTGGAAAATTATAAACATATAGAAATGAACACACTTCTAAATAATCAGTGGTCCAAAGAAGAAACTTCAAGATAAATAATAGAATAGTTTGAAATGAATAAAAATGAAAATACAACATATCAAAACTTAAGAAATTCAGCTAAAATAGTGCTCAGCAAGCTATTTATTATGGCAAATGCCTGTGCAAAAAAACAGTCTCTCACATCAATATCTTAACTTTCAACATTAAGAAATAAAAACTAGAAGAGTAACCTAAACCCAAAGCAAGCAGAAGGAAGAAAATAATAAAGATTAAAGAAGCAGAATAAGTAAAAATAAACACAGGAAACACACAGAGATAATCTGTGAAACAAAGGTGGTTTTCTGAAAGATCAAAAATACTAAAAAGTAGCTATATTGACAAAGAAAGAGGCCTCAAATTACTAAAGACAGGAATAAAAGAGGTAATATCTATACCAAATTTTCAGAAATAAGGATTGAAAGAAAATTTTATGAACAACTGTATGCTAACAAATTAAGCAACCTATATGAAATTTTTAAATTTCTAGAAAGGCAAAAATTTTTTTAAGTGACTAAAATAAATTGACAATTTGAATAAACCTATAATATAGAAAGAGCTTGAGGTAGTAACTAACAAAAAAAGAGACTTTACACAAAGGAAAGCTCAGGTTCAGATTCCATCACTAGTGATAAAAAACTTTCAAATAATTACTACAAATTCTTCACAAACCCTTTCACAATTTTCAACTCATTCTATGAAGTCAGTGTTACCCTGATACTAAAACCAGACAAAAATACCACATGAAAGGAAGGATAAATCAGTATCTGCAATGAACATAGATGTAAAAATTCTCAAAACAAAAACTAGCAAGCCAGTCCCAGCAACACATAAAGAGAATTATAACCCATGACCAAGTATAATGTATTCCAGAAATGTAAGTTGATTTAACAACTAAAAATCAATTGATGTAATATGCCACTTTAAAAGAATAAATGGCAAATCTCTATGATTATTCCATTAGATGCAGGAAAAAATTTGACACAATTCATCATCTTTTATTATAGAAATGCTTAACCATCAAGCAATGGGAGTGAACTGTCTCTACCTGAAAAAGAGCATCTGCAAAAACCCACAGATAACATTATAAATAATGGTTAATGGCATTAAGCTAAGATGGGGGTAAAAATAAGCTGTCACCATGCATCTTGTATTCATTATTGTACTGAATGTTCTAACTGGGGAAGTTAGTCAAGAAAAAGACATAAACATCATTCCTATTGGCAGGGAAGAAGTAAAACTGTATCTTTCTACAGAAGATGCAATATTATTTTAATAAAATTATAGAAGACCCACTAAAAACTACTAAAACTAAGTTCTGTAAGTTTGCAGAATGCAGAATCACCAAAAAAGAAATTAAGAAAACATTTTTTTTAGAGTAGCATAGTAAAAGAATAAATACATAGATTCAAGAGTTGCATAGAGAAAAGTATAAAATGGTATTGATAGGCTTCATGACTAAAATGCCAAAAGCACTGGCAACAAAAGCCGAAGTAGACAAATGGCATCTAATCAAACTTAAGAGCTTGTGCACAGCAAAAGAAACTATCATCAGAGTGAACAGGCAACCAACAGAATGGGCAAAATATTTTGCAACCTACCCATCTGACAAAGGGCTAGTATCCAGAATCTACAAAGAACTTAAACAAATTTACAAGAAAAAAACAAACAACCCCGTCAAAAAGTGGGCAAAGGATATGAACAGACACTTTTCAAAATAAGACGCTTATGCAGCCAACAAACATGAAAAAAAACTCATCATCACTGGTCATTAGAGAAATGCAAATCAAAACCACACTGAGATAACATCTCACACCAGTTAGAATGGTGATCATTAAATAATCTGGAGACAACAGATGCTGGAGAGGATGTGGAGAAATAGGAATGCTTTGACACTGTTGGTGGGAGTGTAAATAGTTCAACCATTGTGGAAGACAGTGTGATGATTTCTCAAGGATCTAGAAACAGAAATTTCATTTGACCCAGCAATCCCATTACTGGATATATACTCAAAGGATTATAAATCGTTCTATTATAAAGATACATGCACATGTATGTTCATTGTGGCCCTGTTTACAATAGCAAAGACTATAACAACCCAAATGCCTATCAATGATAGACTTAATAAATAAAATGTGGCACATATACACCATGGAATACTATGCAGCCATGAAAATGGATGAGTTTCTGTCCTTTGCAGGGACATGGATAAAGCTGGAAACCATAATTCTCAGCAAACTGACCCAAGAACAGAAACCAAATACTGCACGTTCTCACTCATAAGTGGGTATTGAATAATGAGAACACATGGACACAGGGAGGGGAACATCACACACCAGGGCCTGTTGGGGGTTGTGGGGACTAACGGAGGGATAGCAAGGGGTGGGGGGATTGGGGAGAGAGAACATTAGGAGAAATACCTAATGTAGATGACAGGGGGCTGGATGTAGTAAACCATCATGGCATGTATAAACCTGTGTAACAATCGGCACTGTCTGCACATGTACCCCAGAACTTAAAGTATAATAATAAAAAAATAAAAAGGATTATACACCCCCCCAAAATAAAGTTTTAACTGAATAGAATCATCTAAAATTCATTAATTTGGTGTCTTGCTGCTGTTAAAATTGCAATACTGCCCCACTTACATAGTTAATATAATCTTTTTCAAAATCTCAGCTGCCTTAAAATGACTATGCAATTCTAAAATTCACATGGAAATACAAGGCATCAGATTAGCCAAAACAATTTGGAGGACTCATACTTTCTGATTACAAAATTTAGTACAATTCTGCAGAACTTAAGACAGTGTAGCACTTGCATCAGAACAGACACATAGAGCAAAAAAAAAGGATCAAGAGTCCAGAAATAAAGCTACACATTTACAATCAACTGATATTTAGCATGGTGTGAAAACAATTTAATGAGGACAAGGATAGTATTTTCAATAAATATTGCCCTGGACAACTGTAGATCCACATGCCAAATAATGGTGGACCCTTACCTCACAGATACACAAAAATTAACTTAAAATGGATCATAGACCTAATGGTAAAAGCTAATATTATAAAACTTTCAGAAGAATACATAGTAGATCATTGTGATCTTTTGTAAAGCAATAGTTTCTTAGATATAATACCAAAAGGAAAAGTGACAAAAATAAAATAGATACATTGGATTACATCCTAATAAAAAAAATTTTGTGCCACCAATGATACTATCAAGAAAGTAAGAAAGACAACCAACAGAATAAGAGAAATATTTGTAAATCATGTATCTGGTGGGAACCCAGTACATAGAACACGTAAAGAACTTAAACTACTCAATAGTAAATAGATAGGTAGCTCAATGATTTAAAAATGGGCAAAGAATTTGAATAGATATTTTTAAACAAAATATCTACCAATGGACAACAAGTATGTAAAAAGATGCTCAACAGGATTAGTCATGAGGAAAATTCAAATCAAAATCACAGTAAGGTACTACTTCACATCCACTATGATTGCCATAATCATAAACCAAATAATAAAATTGGTTAGAATGTTGAGAAATGGAAGACTACATGCATTGTTGCTGGGAATGTAAAATCATACAATCACTCTGTAAAACAATATGGCATTGCTTCACAATTTTAACATATGTACAGATGACCCAGCAATTTCATGTCTACCTATACGTCTAAGAGAAAGGAAAACATAGGTTCACATAAAATCTTGTACATGATTGTTCATAGTATTGTTATCTATAATTGCAAAACAGTAGAAATAACACAAGTGTTCATCAATTAATGAATAAACAAAATGAGGCATACTTATACGATGAAATATCGTTTGGCTCTGGAAAGAAATGAAGTCCTGACATATGCCAACACATGGATGAACCTTGAAAACTTTATGCACAGTGAAAGAAGCCAAACATAAATAACCACATACTGTATAGCCCCATTTGCATGAAATGCCCGTGATAGTCAAATGTACTGGGACAGAAAATAGCTTAGCAGTAGCCTAGGGCATGGTGGATGTGTGGTGATCACTGCTATTGGGTTTGAGGCTTCTTTTGTTGGCTAGTACAAAAATATTCTAAATTTCAATTATATTGATGGTTGATCAACTCTGTAAACATACAATAAAAATATTAAACTTTATCACAGATGTAGAAGTTTTATAACAAATATAAATAATGCCATTAAAATAAAAAGCTGCAGTTTAAGAAAATATCAGCTCATTTTTTTTTCTTTTCTATGTTTTTTACCACTGCTTTTTACTTTGCTACCATTTTCAAATTTATAATTGATAGGAAATCAGAAGACAGATTATTCCCCATGATAGGCTCATATCCTTTGAATAATTTTGCATTCTAAGGGTGAATTTCATTTTTCCACTTCTGCATAAATTCACAATCTTATAAATAATTTCTTTTGTGAAAATTGTAAGCTTGTTTCTTTCCAGTGCATTTTTGAGCCCTATGGCTACCTTGTGTACATATCTTCTGCCTTTTAATATTACTACTATTATTTTAAAATACTGGTAGCCAAACCTATGATAACATTTTGTTCACTCACTCTTCTCTAACACATTTAGTTTTTTACTTTTATCTATATATTTTTCCATGTGTATGCAAGATTAGAGGTGAAAATTTAGATTGAATTATTTCCTTCGTATTTCTTGGTCTTCATATTCCTTTTTAAACATCATATTAAAGAATATTTTCTTATCATTGTTATAGTGGTTAAAACCACAAACATATAAAAAATTTCGATGAAATCTATGAACAAAGCAAAGTGAACCACAAAAGCAAATATAAGATCTCAAGGAGATCTACTTCATGTATTTTCTCTCCTGAATTAGCTTAAAAGAACTTTAGACTGCAAAGAATTGTAAATAATAATTAAATAAGTAAATAACAAAGAGAAAGCAAGACAAATAACAAATAAAAAATTGAATTGGAGACAAGTGATATTTAATAAGAAAATTCCTATACACGTAGAGTTAAAAAGTATAAATTCAATTTTATGGTCTATAAAATCAGTGTATTTCTAGGCAAATGTACTAATCTTAGTTTTTTTTTATGTTTACACGGTTCCTAAAAGCAAATTATTTGAGAAGTACTATTATTCCTAATATGTAAAAGAAAATAAAATTCAAACACATACTTGATGTAGTAATTCAATAAATCTTTTTTTTTTTTTTTTTGAGACGGAGTTTCGCTCTTGTTACCCAGGCTGGAGGGCAATGGTGCAATCTTGGCTCACCGCAACCTCCGCCTCCTGGGTTCAGGCAATTCTCCTGCCTCAGCCTCCTGAGTAGCCTGGATTACAGGCACGCGCCACCACGCCCAGCTAATTTTTTGTATTTTTAGTAGAGACGGGGTTTCACCATGTTGACCAGGATGGTCTCAATCTCTTGACCTCGTGATCCACCCGCCTTGGCCTCCCAAAGTGAATTCAATAAATCTTTATCAATTGCCTTTATGTATCAAAAATATACATATCAGTGAGCAAAGGAGGAAGAAAGATTCCTACTTTTGTGGAACTTACATATTATCATGTAATATAGACAATAAAAGTAAACTTAATAAGTTATATATAGTATGCTAAAGGAGGTAAATGTTATAAAAGTAAAAGTAGAGCAAGGTAAAGGGGACGGGAGTAGCAGGGTGCATTTATGTAGGGTGTTTAGGCAAGCTTCATTGAGAAGGTATCATTTGAACAAAGACTGAAAGCAAAGCAGGGATAGTCAACTGAAGGAATAGTCTACAGTAGTTCTACCTGATCCATGATTTTGCTTTCCACAGTATCAGTTATCTGTGGTCAACCACAGTCTGAAAATATTAAATGGAAAATATCAGAAATAGATAATTCATAAATTTTAAATTGCATGCTGTTCTGAGTAGCAGGATGAAATGTTATGCTGTTTCACTGTGTCCCACCCAGGTCTTGAACCAACCCTGTGTTCAGCATGACTTGCTGTAGATGCTACCCATCTGTTAGTCACTTATTTGCTGTCTTGCATTGATTGTCTTTACTGTCACAGTATTGCAGTGCTTGTGCTCATGTGATCCTTATTTTACCTAATAATACTTTACTAATAACTTAATTATTAGATATTAATTTCTTAGTGTGTCCAGTTTATAAGTTAAACATTATCATAGGTATGTATTAAAGGAAAAACAGTATATAGAGAGTCTGGTACTATCTGTGGTTTCTGGCGTCCACTGTGGGTAATGAAACATGTCTCCTGCGGATAAGGGGGACTTCTGTACAAAGAAAAGGAGACAGCCGGTGAAAAGGAGGATAAGCCTGGTAAATAACTGTAGTGTTTGAGGAACAACTGGGAAACCACTATTTCTGGAACAACTAAAGAAAGTAGAAAAGTAGTAGGAGATGTAGTTAGAAAAAGAAAGAATAAAAATGGGGAAAGGAGACTTTTTAGCTTTTAAAAGAAATTAGAATTACTCTAAGTGAAATGGGCAAGATTTGAACAGAAGAGTGGTACAATTTAACCAAACTGTTAAGTCTCTTTCCGGCTATTTTGTTAAGAACAAAACAAAGTAATTAGGGAGGCCACTGGAATGATCCAGGCTAGTAATGACTGTGGCTTGGATTGTGAGTAGTGGAGAAGTTCCTACCACAAGGAGGTGGATTTATTACATATTGGGTGTGTGTATGCATTTCAATATACAAATGTAGCATATAAATGTATAACTTAAATACATAAATATAAGGGTATTGAATATAGTTTAACAAGCAAATGACAATATAGCCAAAGAACATCACTGGTTTATATATATATTTTTAAATAAATTTACATCAATCATTCAAAAATATAAAATCATAATCAATTAAACGTTACCATAGGTATGTATGTGAATATAATAGTCTTATGTGACTTATAAGAGATTAAACCCTCAGACATCCAATAGTAATAAGAACTTTAAGCCAACTTTGGGACAAGATGGCCAACTAAAACAGCTAGTGTGTGCCGCTCTCATGGAGAGAAATACAAGGGTCAAGTAACTACAGCACCTTTAGCTGAAACACTCAGGTATATGCACTGGAATTCATCAAGAAAAGAACTTTACCCATGAAGAATGGAGAAAAGGAAGGCAGGACAACTGCCCTGAGAGTGATATGGAGCCAGGGAAGCAGTGGCTGAGTGAGTGAGAGACCCCAGATACCCAAACTTTTGCCATGGATCTTTGCAACCCTTGGGTCAAGAGAAATCCTTATGAACCCACTCCATCTGGGCCTTCAATCTGAGATGCAGAGCTACAGGGAGTCCCAGTAGAGCAGCTACTCAGGTACACATGGAGCCCTGAGAGCTTTAGATACCAGCTTCCCAGCAAAAGTGGCTCAACTCCAGCAAAGTGGGAGGACAGACCCCTTTCCATACTCTTAGGAAAGAGGCTGAAGAATGATGATCTGCAGGTACCACTTCCAAGGCACCTTGCAGGATAAGACCCATTGGCTTGGAACTCCAGCCAGCCACAGGTAGCAGTGCTACACCTCCTTGAGACAAAGCTCTCATAGGGAGCAAAACAACCAACTAGTATCAAAATGACAAGATCAGATTCACACATAACAGTATTAACCTTAAATGTAAATGGGCTAAATGGCCCAATCAAAAGAGACACACTGACAAACTGGGTAAAGAATCAAGACCCACTGCTATGCTGTATTCAGGATGTATAGATGTATTCCCATCTCATGTGAAATGACACACATAGGCTCAAAATAAAGAAATGGAGGAAGATTTGTCAAGCAAATGGAGAGCAAAAAAAAAAAAAAAAAAAAGCAGGGTTTGCAATCCTAGTCTCTGATAAAACAGACATTAAACCAACAAAGATCAAAAGAAACGAAGAAGGAAGAAGGGCATTACATAATGGTAAAGAGATCAATGCAACAAGAAGAGTTGCCTAAATACACAGGCAACAAATACAGGAGCACCCACATACATAAAGCAAGTTCTTAATAACCGATAAAGAGACTTAGACTCCCACAGAATAATAGTGGGAGAATTTAATACTCCACTGTCGCTATTAGATCATTGAGACAGAAAATTAACAAGAATATCCAGAACTTGAACTCAGATGTGGACCAAGCAGACCTAATAGACATCTACAGAACTTACCACCCAAATCCACAGAATATACATTCTTCTCAGCACTACATTGCACTTACTCTAAAATTGACCACATAATTGGAAGTAAATTGCACCTTAGCAAATGAAAAAGAATGGAAATCATAACAGACAGTCTCTCAGAACACAGTGCAATCAAATTAGAATCCAGGATTAAGAAATTGACTCAAAACTGCACGACTACATGGAAACTAAACAACTGACTCCTGAATGACTACTCGATAAAGAATGAAACGAAGGCAGAAATAAGGATGTTCTTCAAAACCAGTGAAAGCAAAGACACAATGTACCAGAATCTCTGGGACACATATAAAGCAATGTCTAGAGGGAAATTTATAGCACTAAATGTTCACATGAGAAGCAAGGAAAAATCTAAAATCGACACCCTATCATCAAAACTGAAAGAACTAGAGGAGCAAGATCAAACAAATTCAAAAGCTAGCAGAAGACAAGAAATAACTAAGATCAGAGTAAGAACTGAAGGAGATAGAGACACAAAAAAAACCCTTCAAAATAAAAATCGATACATCCAGGAGCTGATTTATTGAAATTATCAACAAAATAGACTGCTAGCCAGACTAATAAAAAGAGAAGAATCGAATAGATGCAATAAAAAATGATAAAGGGGACATCACCACCAATCCCACAATACAAACTACCATCAGAGATTTTTACAAACACTCGATGCACATAAACCAGTAAATCTAGAAGAAATGAAGAAATTCCTGGACACTTACACCCTCCCAAGACTAAACCAGGAAAAAGTTGAATCCCTAAAAACCAATAACAAGGCCTGAAATTGAGGCAGCAATTAATAGCCTACCAACCAAAAAAAATCTGGGACAAGACAGGTTCATAGCTGAATTCCACCAAAGGTAGAAAGAGGAGCTGGTACCAGTCCTTCTGACACTATTCCAAACAATACAAAAAGAGGGAATCCTCCCTAACTCATTTTATGAGAACAATATCATCCTGATACCAAAACCTGGCAGACACAACTAAAGAAAATTTTAGGCCATTATCCATGATGAACATTGATGTGAAAATCTTCAATAAAATACTGGCAAAACGAATCCAATAGCATATCAAAAAGCTTATACATCCTGATCATGTTGGCTTCATCCCTGGGATGCAAGGCTGGTTCAACATACATAAATCGTAAACGTAATCCATCACATAAACAGAACCAAAGACAAAAACCACATGATTATCTCAGTAGATGCAGAGAAGGCCTTTGACAAAATTCAGCAGCGCTTTATGCTAAAACCTCTCAATAAACTAGGTATCAATGGAATGTATCTCAAAATAATAAAAGCTATTTATGACAAACCCACAGCCAATATCATACGGAATGGGCAAAAACTGGAAGCATTCCCTTTGAAAACTGGCACCAGACAAGGTTGCCCTCTCTCACCACTCCTATTCAACATAGTATTAGAAGTTCTGGCCAGGGAAATCAGGCAAGAAAAAGAAATAAAGTGTATTCAATTAGGAAAAGAGGAAGTCAAATTGTCTCTATTTGCAGATGACATGATTGTATATTTAGAAGATCTCATTGTCTCAGTCCCAAATCTCATTAAGATGATAAGCAACTTCAGCAAAATCTCAGGATACAAAATTAATGTGTGAAAATCACAAGAATTCCTATAAGCCAATAACAGACAAACAGGGAGCCAAATCATGAGTGAACTCCCATTCATAATTGCTACAAAGATAATAAAATACCTAGAAATACAACTAACAAGGGATGTGAAGGACCTCCTTAAGGAGAACTACAAACCACTGTTCAAGGAAATAAGAGAGGACACAAACAGATGGAAACAAATTCCATGCTCATGGTTGGGAAGAATCAATATCATGAAAATGGCCATATTGCCAAGTGTAATTTATAGGTTCAATGCTATTCCCAGCAAACTACCATTTGCTTTCTTCACAGAATTGGAAAAAAACACCTTAAACTTCACATGGAACCAATAAAGGGCCTGCATAGCCAAGATGATCCTAAGCAAAATAACAAAAACAAACAAACAAAAAAAACAAAGCTGAAAGTATCACGCTACCTGACTTCAAACTATACTACAAAGCTACAGTAATCATAACAGCAAGGTACTGGTACCAAAACATAGATATAGACCAATGGAACAGAACAGTGGCCTCAGAAGTAATGCCACACATCTACAACCATCTGATATTTGGCAAACCAGTCAAAAACAAGCAATAGGGAAAGGATTCCCTATCTAACAAATGGTGTTGGGGACACTGGCTAGCCATATGCAGAAAGCTGAAACTGGACCCCTTCCTTACACTTTATACAAAAATTAACAACAGATGGATTAAAGATGTAAACATAAGACCTAACACCATAAAAACCCTAGAAGAAAACCTAGGCAATAACATCCAGCACATAGGCATAGGTAAGGACTTCATGACTAAAACAGCAAAAGCAATGGCAACAAAACCCAAAATAGACAAATTGGATCTAATTAAACTTAAGAGATTCTGCATAGCAAAAGAAACTATTATTAGAATGAATCAGCAACAAAAAAATGGGAAAAAATTTTTGCAATCTACCCATCTGACCAATGACTAATAACCAGAATCTACAAAGAACTTAAACAAATTTACAAGAAAAACACACCACCATCAAAAACTGGGTGAAGGATATGAACAGACTTTTCAAAAGAAGACATTTATGCAGTCAATAAACATATGAAAAAAAGCTCATCATCACTGGTCATTAGAGAAATGCAAATCAAAACCACATGAGATATCATCTCACACCAGTTAGAATGGCAATCATTGAAAAATCAGGAGACAACAGATGCTGGAGACAATGTGGAGAAATAGGAATGTTTTTACACTGTTGATGGAGTGTAAATTAATTCAACCATTGTGGAAGACAGTGTGGTGATTCTTCAAGAATCAAGAAATAGAAATACCATATGACCCAGCAATCCCATTACTGGGTATAACCCAAAGGATTATAAATCATTCTATTATAAAGACACATGCACACATATGTTTATTGAGGCATTGTTCACAATAGTAAAGATGACACCAACCCAAATGCCCATCACTGATAGACTGGATAAAGGAAATGTGGCAAATATACACCATGGAATACTATGCAGCCATAAAAAAGGATGAGCTGATGTCCTTTGCAGGGGCATGGATAAAGCTGGAAACCATCAATCTCAGCAAACTGACAGAAGAACAGAAAACCAAACACCACATGTTCTCATTCATAACTGGGTGTTTAACAATGAAAACACATGGACACAGGGAGGGGAGCATCATATACCAAGGCCTGCTGGGGTTGGGGGGCTAGGGGAGGGACTTCAGGGGATAGGGGGATTGGAGAGGGATAGCATTAGAAGAAATACATAATGTAGATGATGGAGTGATGGATGCAGCAAACCATCATGGCATGTGTATACCTATGCAACAAATCTGCAGGATCTGTACATGTACCCCAGAACTTAAAGTATAAAACAAGTTAAAAAGCAACAAATGTTGGCTATATTGTGGAGAAAAGGAAATACTTACGCACGGATGGTGGGATGTAAATTAGTTCAGTCATGTGGAAACCAGTGTAGCAATTCCTCAAAGAACTAAAAAGAGAATTACCATTCAACCCAAAAATCCCATTACTGGTTATATACCCCCCAAAAAACAAGTCATTCTGCCATGATGACAATGACACATTCACGTGTATGTTCATTGCAGCACTGTTCACAATAGCAAAGATATGGAATCAACCTAAATGTCCATCAGTGGTAAAGTGGCTAAAGAAAATCTGGCACGTATACACTATGGAATACTATGCAGCCATAAAAAAGAATGATATCATAACCTTTGCATAATATGGGTGCAGCTGGAGGCCATAATACTTACAAAGTAATGCAAGGACAGAAAACCAAATGCTCCATGCTTTTACTTATTAATGGGAGTTAAATGATGAGCACACATAGATACAAAGAGAACAGACACTGGGGGCTACTTCAAGGTGGAGGCTGGGATGAGGAAGAGAAACAGAAAAAAATATAATAACTCTTGGGTACTAGGCTTAGTACCTAGGGGATGAAATAATGTGTACAACCAACCTCTGTGAAACAGTTTACCTACATATAACACACCTGCATATGTACCCCTGAAATTAAAGGTTAAAAAAATTACCCTTAGCCATCCTGTAGTAACAAGATTCAGTAGTAACTGTAGCAATTATTTTCTATGTATAGGACATAGATATAGACATAGACATACACTTAGACATAGATACAGACATGTACTTTACACTTAAACATAGACATATATTTGGTCTCTCACTAGCACACAATGTGTATGACTTACAGCCTTATCATTCATTACCATCATCTTGTGTTGAACAAAGTCTCCAAAGCCTCAAGCAAGACCTTCATAACTGATGACTTAGAGGATTTAGATTGCCTATACCATCCTTTCGTTGGAAATGTACCACTGCATCCTCTGATTAAGGTATTATTCTAGGAGACATCTGACCCAGATTTTTTCAGTACATCTTACTGACTCAAGGGTGGGCACATTAGTCAACCTAAACCTAGTGATCTCTGTAACTTGAATTAAAGGAACGTGGTTAGATAGACAGTGACAGTAACTGGATCTAAGAAGTTCATTTTGAGTCAAGGTTAGAACTGGAATAGAGATAACAAAACCCACTTTGTTGGCATGAAGGAGTAAGAATTAAAAGCTTTAAAGAACTAAAGTTGTGTGTGTGTGTGTGTGTGTGAGAGAGAGAGAGAGAGAGAGAGAAAGGGAAGTTAATAGAGGAAATAGACTCGAATAGTTATTATATGATCCTATGATGCATCATCCTTCTTTACTGAAATCATTTAACTGTACATTTGTACATTGCAATTTAGTTATCTCTAGTTTAGATGATATACTAAAGCAATGTTTTCTAAATTTTGAGAACATTCTTTTTCTTCTTCTCTTTACCCTGTCAAAACACTTCAAATACTACATTTTATGTTCTTTTTCTTCAATGCTTATGACCATTCAAGGTTCATTTCAATATCAACTTTGAGTTTAAATTTAAATATATATTTTCTTATGATGTGTTTGTATTATTTAAGCACTTTAACAAGTGTATTTGTGGTGATCATTTTAAATTAAAAGAATTCTCTTTTCTGTATTCTTTCAACATGCAGCTTTAGTAAGACTTTTCTCAACTTGCTGCTCTCATAATATATTTTTTTGCTTCTATCTTGACCCTTTTGAAATAACATAGTCATGTTTACTGCTTTCAAATCCTCTAGAATCTCTCCCAAGTCTAGTGAACTTTAAAAAATGTCAGTTAAAGGTTCACTGGTTCTCTTGTTCACTTGCTTTAAAATTCATGGATAGCCGCCATTGAGATCACTGCTCTGTCGGCTTGAAGCATAGCGCCTTTAGCAGTTTACTTTTTATCTGTATCTGTCTTTTTCTTACAATCTTATGAAATCTGGTTTTGGATGAAAAACGTTTCATCATTTTCTTCTGAATGCAAATTTAAATAAGTATTTTTACTATGGATAACTAAAATGATAATGACATAATTTTGTTGTTATGGAAAATGATTTTTGATGTATTGAAATTAAAATCAGAGAAAATAAGTGTACTTAAAACTAATGGTTATGTGTTTTCTTAAAGCTGTTTTAAATACCTTATTAAAAGTTATGCTTATATAGAAAGATTCAAGGAAATTAAAAAAACCATTATCTTATTTCTTAGAAATTGTGTAAAACATTACTGCATACCTGATATTTTCTGTGAATAAGGAGTTCATTGAAGCAATATGTTTATTTATACATATGCACATTGCTCTAAAAAAAGAGCCTATTTTAAAATGCCATTTCTATTATTCAAACGCTATACTTCTAGTTATGTTAGGTTTAACCCAAAATTGATAGACATACAGAGAACTATGCTGAGCTGATATTTTAATAAATATAGGTATATATAGGCAGAAAAGGATGAGTAATTTTCTAAATAAAATTTTAACACTATCTTGAATTCAAGTTTATACCTTAAATGGTTTGATACAGTTTAACTTTATGTATATATTCAGAAAGTTACCCTTTATGTAAGTAAATTGTTTGTTTGAAATTAACAGATAATTTGTTTGGAATTTGGGACATTAAATTTTAGGCAGCCCAACCACTTTATTTCCACAGATTATTGGAAATGATGTTACATATTTCAGCATATTTTATCATAGCATATTCATGGAGTCATATTGGCAAATAAGTAAGTTGTTTCATAATGTATATGTTGTAAGAAATTAATGTGCATTAAACCATGTTTACATGACATGCTAAACAGTTACCTTTTCAGGATCTTATTCTGTGTTAAAGAATGACTTGCAATTATTTTTCGTCTCCTGGGAGGGTTTTCAAGTTAAAATAAAACTTTCCTTGCTTTTGAAGTAAGTTCGACTAAAAATTGTATTGGCTAATGTTTTACGTTCTGAGTTAGGTAGACAATAAGAAGAAGGAAAAAAACTCACTGGGCTGGGGTTGGTAAAGGGGTAGATGAAAAGAAGAGCCTTGTGGGGAACAAAGGGAGGAAAAGGTGATTTTCCTCAGTAATAAATGAAGATCAATGGATAGGAAAAAGGAAAAGTTTTCCCAGAGAAGTGAAAAGTACAACAGAGGATACTAGAGGCTAAAGCTATACTCCATCTAAAATAAGACATGCCTGAAATTTGGCAAGAAGGGGCAAAAACATGACTATTAATAATTGATATGCACCAGTGAAGAAGTTCTAACTTTGAGCATGCTGCACAGAAATTGGCATAACATGCCTTCAATATACTAACATTCATACGCTCAGTTTTGTTTTGTTTTGGCAGTTGACAAGAAGTTAATTTGCTTTAGTGAAAATCCCTCATTCCAACCTTTCTATATAAATAGCTCTTCTTCACTATTTTAATCTGGTGCACATTGTAGTCTCACAAACTTGTTATTCCATTGTAATCTGCAGTGTCCTAACTAAAGTTATTGGCTTGGTCTTATTTGCACAGGGTAATGGAAGAAAAGGACAGGGAGAGATTTGTTAAAGAATGTAAAATTAAAGCTAGATAGGAGGAATAAATACTAGTGTTCTATACCACTGTTAGGATGACTGTAGTTAACACTAGTAGATTTTCAGGTAGCTTGAAGTAGGTTATTCAATGTTCCCAATACAAATAAATGATAAATGTTTGAGATGATAGATATGCTAATTACCCTGAACTGATCACTACACATTAGATGCATGGGAAATTCAATGTACCCAATGAATATGTACAAATATTATGTTTCAATTAAAAAAAATATTTTGGAATAGGTGTAGCACTGGGAGCCTAGTGAAGCCCAACAAGGGAGAAGGCCTGGCCACAATGTGACCAAAGGCTCTATTCCTAACTTCGGTAACACAGGAAAATGGACTCTGAGTTCTTCCTTCACTGCAGGTTGGCCTCAAGTGAACTGTGCCTGTACCCTGGAACTGGAAACACTAGCTCTTTCTTTCTTCAACATCTACTTCCTCAGCGTTCTGCAATGCCTTCAGCCAGAGTGAAGTCTTCCATGACACAAGATTTTTCTAAATCACTTCCTGATTGGAAATGCTGCTTACATCGTCCCAGGATACCCATTCTTGTCCATGACGTATTATATTTGAATATACACTGATAGATTTAGTTTGCTAATATTTTTATTACAGATTTTACAATTCTTGTTCATAAGAGAGACAGAACTATAATTTTTTCTTTCTTTATATTAATATCTTTATCTTGTTTTGCAGTTAGGTTTATATTAGCTTGTATGTATTATGGAAACTGTCACTTTTATTTTTAATTCTCTGAGAATTTTTTAGTGAAAATTAAATAATCTATTTCTTGAGAAGTTATAAAAAATGCTCTCAATCTTTCATTTATAAACCTGGAAAAATTTTAACTACTGCTTGTTTATAATGATCATAGAATAATGCAAGATTTTTCTTTTCCAAATTTCTTTAGTAAGTTTTGACAAGTTACTCATTGTATAAATTTTTCTTTTCCCAACAAATATTGTTTATTTGTGCTTTTTCTTATTTTTATATTGATTTTTTCAGCTATTTATGAATTTTATCAGCTTATTTTAAAAAGGTATTGCTTTTGGTGGTTTCTCCAGAATATTTCTATATTCAACTTAGTTTCTATTCTCATATTTACTAGTTTCCTTTTGAAAAATTTTAGGGAATTTTTACAACATCTTAAGTTTTGGGTTGAAGCATTAGCTCTACCTCTTTTTAAGGTTAAAATTTTCTAATTACTACTTTGGTTTCAGTCATCTCAACTAAATATGTAATGTTTTATAATTGTTCAACTGTAAAAAAAGTTTCAAATTTTTATATTTTTGATGTGTGACTTACTTAGAATTCTTTTTAATTTCCAAATTAATATGACTTTTAAAAACTGTGATTTGATTAACAACATACATGCTAGTGTTTCCAAGCTTCCTGTTCATATTTCACTAATCTTTGCCTTATTTTGGTTTGTTTATATTTCAGTTTTTCACTAAATTCACTTGTAGTATCTGCTCACTTAGAAATTATTCAACCTATTACTGGGTGAATAATAATTCTAGTTACTCCCCTATTGACTTACATAATATTTTATTATATTTGTTTTCTCTCTTTCTAACCCAATGATTTATTATTTTTACCATTTTATATGGTGTTTGCTTATATTTACCTATGAAATTGCTGTTTTTTGGATGAACACATTTTCTTATACTGCAGGGTTTTTTAAAATTATTATTATTATTGTTTTTGAGACAGAGCTCTGTCATCCAGATTGTACCACTGGAGTGCAGTGGTACAATCTCGGATCACGGCAACATTCGCCTCCCAGATTCAAGAAATTCTTCTGCCTCTGCATCCTGAATAGTTGGGATTACAGGCCCTCCTCTGCCTAATTTTTGTATTTTTAGTAGAGACAGGATTTCACCATATTTGCCAGGCTGGTCTTGAATAACTGACCTCAGGTGATTTGCCTGCTTCAGCCTACCAAAGTGCTGGGATTACAGATGTGAGCCCCCATGCTTGGTCAACAACATGGGGAGAAATGCCTGATATAGTATTCACCTAAAGTTAAATAGATAAATTTAAATAAATAAAATAATAAAAAAATAAAAGTAGGTAAAATTGGAAATTGTTCAGTAATGCAAGAGTGACTAGCAATGACCTCGGCCTCATCACAAAGCTTGTCTTCCCCAGAGAGATAGTGACTGCCTGATTTGTGTTTCTGAGCAATACTAGTGGTCAAAAATCTTTTCCAACGCATTCTGTTATCTTGCACTTTGTTTTAGATGTCAAAGACTGTATCATTTCAAATGCTGATGTTGTTGCTATTCAGTAACCCCATGTTAGCTGTGGGAAAAAATATTCCAGTTTATAGAACAAAGTTTATTTTTTAAACATAAATTGAAAATTTTAATTATTTTTCATCTTTTCTGAAATTACTTTTCTGGGTACTTTTTAAATTACATCCTCACACATACACACACACTGTTAAAACACATTCTCACACACACACACACACACAGAGGCATTTGTCCTTCAAGGTTTGAGTTACTTTTATTTAATCCTTATTCTACACTTTTTCAAACTTTTTCTTTCTTTCCAGACAGTCTCCCTCTGTCGCCTAGGCTGCAGTGTGGTGGCACGATATGGGCTCACTGAAACTTCTGCCTCCCAGGTTCAAGAGATTCTTATGCCTCAACCTCCTAAGTTGCTGGAACTACAGGCATGCACCACCACATCAAGCTAATTCTTATTTTGTTTTGTGTATTTAGTAAAGACAGGGTTTCACAATGTTGCCAAGGCTGATCATGAACCACTGGTCTCAAGTGATCAGCCTCCCAGATTGCTGGGATTACATGTCCATAGACAACTTTTATGTTTCACCTGGCTTTAATTACCTTCTATACCACAGAAAACTTTCATGTTTGCACCTGCAGGCTGGATGGAGAGCTCTTCTCTGAGACCGGGATTTTCTTTATTATTTTTACCATTTTATATGATAAGTGTTTGCTTATATTTACCTATGAAATTACTGTTATTTTTTGATGACCACATTTTCTTACACTGTAGGCTTTTTTTCTGGTATTATTTTTATATTCCCATTTAACCTCCCTCCCCATCACATCCACACATTCATTCTGCCTCTTCTCCAATCTGTTTTCTATAGGACAACCAATGCAGAACTTTCAACACACAAAACCAAACCCCCAATTCTGGTGTAAAGTATGTTAATGACTTCACAATGTTCTAAGAGGAAAAACCAAAATCCACAACATGAACTAAACAGACCTGTGTGATGGAGCCCTACCTCATTGCAACAGTCTTTTGTTCTTCTCATATCTCACTTTAATCACCCTGGCTTGTCTAATTCTTCAAATGACTAATGTTACCTTCTGCCTAGTCATTTCCTGAGACTTATCCTTCTTTATAGACTTTGATTTTTACTGAGAACACATTTGTACTTTGTTTAGATCTCTAGTTTACCCCCATTTCCTCACTGACATATCCTTCTGCTCCTTATTTTTGTAGACATCTATTTTCCGCTCACAACATCAGATGGAACCCCTTAACAGCTGTAGCATATTTTTTCTGATTACATAATTAATTTCACATGATAAACTCAATGAACAGGAATGTAATAGATCAGTTCACAATTTTATCCATAATATCTATCAAAGAGAAGAGTGTCTACTTGTCCTGACTTGATATTATGAATACATTAAATAGTAAACCACCAGATTAGGCTTTCATCTTGTTGTTGCTAATGTTCCCTTACGACATCTGTATTAAGTTCGTTCTCCCACTGCTATGAAGAAATACACGAGATTGAGTAAGTTACAAAGAAAAGAGGTTTCATTTACTCACAGTTCTGCATAGTTGGAGAGGCCTCAGGAAACTTAAAATCATGGCAGAAGCCACCATTTTACAGGGCGGCAGGAGACAGACTGAAAGCCGAGAAAAGGAGAAAACCACTTACAAAGCCATCAGATCTCACGAGAACTCACTCACTATCATGAGACAAACCTGGGGGAAACAGCCCCCATAATTCAATTATCTCCACCTGGTCCCGCTCTTTACACGTGGGGATTCAAAGCACGCTCTGGGTGGGACACAGCCAAACCATATCAAAATCTTTCAAATTTTACTTAATTGTTGATTTGGAACTACTTCTCATAATGTTTATTTTAGAAATTAATATACATGCCAGGAGAAACTGAGTTGGCAGTACAATTTGAAACGTTATAGGCACTCGAAAAATATTTGTTGATTCAATGAAGAATTGAATACTGTGTGCATATAACATGGATAGTTATGTTGAAGTAATATCAATCCTAAAGAATCCTGCCTTCAAATTTAAGGTTTAGTTCTCATTATTTGTCTTTAAAGCTTATAGCATTAATGACCTTAAATATAAGTTACCTGGTTGTTTACAGTTAGCTAGTGGAAAATGTGAGAGTAAACACTAGCAGGGATGTGTATAGAAATTACATCAATACCAATGACATACTCAGCAGTGGGGGGGGCTCTAACAGTAGAGTTTTGTAGGTCCCAAAGGGACTCATACATAGCTAAGCTTGGACAAAGGTCCCAAGGTTGGTAGTTTCAACCCCCAAACCAGAGAGCATTCATTTTCCTCCATTTGGTGCATGAGAGTCACCTGTGCACTATTATCTAAAATGCCCAAGAGATGTAATTTTCTTTTATTTCCACAGTGAACTCTAACCTTGGCATAGAGTCTCTAGTTCTTTCTTGGAAGCTATGGTTTAACCCCTGATTGAGTTCATTTCAGAAAGTTGAGAAGTCTGGACAGGAATGACCCAGCTCTTTGATTAGTCTCCAGGACCACAGAGAGAATTAGGGGAGTTAAATCTTTGTCAGGATTTGTCCACAAGTTTTCTGGGGTAGTGAGGAGAAGGTGGGGAGCTGGGATGAACAACTAACTGCGGCTATCACTGTTGCCGTTTGTGTTTCGGGATGTTGACAGGGCCTTCTCAGGCACTTAGAGGAGGGGATTTGTAGTAATGTGAGCTATATCATGTCCCTTTCTCTTACTAGTTTTAGTAAGATTACTTCTGGAGAAGTACTAACCAGTCTCTTGGGGCCCCTCCGCAAAGTAATCTTGAAGGCTCTAGACCCTTCTGTTTTTCTTCTGAGGTTTCAACAAGTTACTGTGCTGCAGAGTTTTTATCAGTACTAGGGGCCTGCTTAGAGCACCTCAACTCCCAGGAGTCCCAACTCCATCTCTGGTCCTATTGCTGGAAGCCCACAGACAGTGGTTATAGCCACTAGGAGCAGCTAGGGAGCAGCTAGGGAACTGCTTCTCTAGTTTTTTTTCAAATTGCTCCATGGGATCTGTAACCTGACTCACTAAGCGAGTTTAGCCAGGATTCAGGGACAAAAGACAACCACAGACCCCGCCCCCCTTGGAACGAAAAAGCCTATATAAACAACCTGTTAGGATCCTTGAAGCATGCTGCACTCCTTCTGCTAGCACTTCCCAAGACCAATGGGCATGGCTGCCAAGTGCCCCACTGGCTCCACTAGCACTTCCCAAGACTTATGGGTGAAGTACTCTGCAGGGCCCTCAAACTCTTGCAACAAATCCACTAGCACACCCCTTTAGAATGTAAGAGAGGCTCCAACAGCCCCTCTCAAAAGTGCCCTGCAGCATATTTCAGCTTTTGGCTCTTCACAATGGTATTCTGCTTAATTGATTACCCAGCTGCTGAGCCAGTTTTTCAGGTGCTCGGGTGAGCTAGAGAGAGTCCTAAACTGCCAGGTGTTGAAGTAGCCAATTAAAGTCACAAGCCAAAATGGAAATAACAGTCAGGCCTTTAACCACTTGCTGTGATCATAAAACCAAGAGGCTACGCTAGAGAAAGCATGAACTTCCCCTTGTTTCATTTTCCACCATGGATGAGAAATAGTTTGTTTTACTATTTCCTCCTTTTAAGTTTCTCCTAAGGAAGAGAGGCCCCTTGGATCCCTAAAAAGAATATTCTCTGAGTATTTATGGAGAAGTGGATCTATGATGCAAAGAATAGACTCTGCAGCTGTGGAGCAAGCCACTCAAATAAAGAAATTTGAGCCACTCAATAAAGAAATTGCTGTTCAAATGAGAGAAGTGCAGTTAGTTAACAGTCTCCAGCTGTTAGCATCTTCAGGCTCTGACTCAGCTTTCTAAGGTCACACACTTCTCAATCAGGCTACAGCTTGGCAAAGGTGTTAGAGTGTGGTCGCTAATACAGAACCTACGAATTCTCCATAGGTAGTCCGTGACACAAACCTTAACACCAGACCACGGGCTCTGTGGAAATGATTTTGGATTTGTGTTTGTAAAATTTGTATTCAAATTTTAATGAAAGAAACATTAAGACTATGTTGTTTTTATATTTCTTGGAAAACCATTGAATTCCTATTTCTTATTGACACTATATGTGTGGGTATGTTCACAGAATTTTTATAAATTGAGAAAGAAAAAAATACACTAGAAGTTTTATAGGTTTTAATTCTCCCAAAATATTCCTAGGACTTACACAAGCATAAAATAATGTTTCCACAGTAGCCTGTAATTCAGTTTGGCATATTATAGTTACCAGTGAAAAGTACAAAATGACATCAAATGTATTATGTTTATTTTTGAATCAAAAGTGAGACCTGGTAATTCTATTTTTATATTTAATAAACGACTAATCTATTTTTAAAATTATAATCATCTAATTATTGAGTAAATCACAGTGAACTGTTCTAAATCAAATTAATAAATTCAGCAATCATCATACTGTCACAAGTTATTATTTAGGAAAGAACTGAAAACTTTGAATTTTCACCCAACTATCAATTTAACACCATATAAATATGATGTATTCTAACCTGCCTAAGTACCTTAGAATTTCCATCATTTATAACAATTATAGAAATGGTAGTTTATATATGGCTGACTCAAAGCACTAACATAAAGTAATCTACATTCTCTATTCATAGAGAAATTGTCATATTTGTGAATCTACATATTTTACTATCACATGCTACTAGATCTATTTGAAGGTTTTTTTCCAATAAAATGTAGTCTAATCTTTTAAAAAGGTCAAATAAGGCAATCACCAGTTACATATCTTTATTATGCAACTGTAACACATATTGTTACTGAAATGACTAATAAACCAGATGAATTCTACATGCAAACCCAGTCTATATGATGTCAAATAGAACACTTATAAATTTATACACATATATTCATACACATATTTATTAGGGAGAAAAGAAATTTTAAAAATAACAGTGTTAAGGATTTGAAAATTACATATGGTAGAAAGAATTTTAAGTAATATATATACATTTGAATTTATTTAATATCATATACATATGAATTTGAGTCAGAATATTTCAAATATCCAGATATACTTTTCTAATTACTTATAAAATTTAGAACAGAGAAACAGTCCATAAATGAACAAGGTGAGCTAGTATTTTTATCCACAGTATAAGCCATTCCAATGATGGCAGTTTTTCTGGTAATTCACTATCAGTTTTTCCTTGGACTCTCAGAGTTTCAAGTGACCCCTTTCACATATGCCTGATTAGAAAAGTATGACCTCCATGGATGAAAAAATTCATGAAAATTGTTAAAGATTAAAAGTCATTATACTTACTTGCTATTACAAATTCTAAACAATAAAGAAATATTTAGAAGATATAAACACTGGTGATATTTTTCTCTACTATTTAGAGAATATGTTTACCTCCTAAGTTTAGAAATCAAAAAGAGTTTCCAAAATATAATTATCAAGTAGGATGTTAATAAATGTATTATTTATACTTAAATTGATTTAGCCTATATATTTGTGATCCAAAATAATTTTATTATTCCAGCAATAATCAATATATTGTTAACAATATTTTTTTGGATTACTAAAATCTGAGAGAGAAAAATTTATTATCATGTGCATTCCAGAATGTTTTTCTTACAAAATATGCCTCTTTAGAACTTAAGTGGATTCAGACAAAATAGTTTGTCAATGGATTTTATGGTCAATGTTTGTTACATATCAATGTAGACAAGTATATGTCAATAGTAGGCAATAGAATTTATAATATAGTTAACAAAATAGTTTTTTTAATTATAGAAAATGTAGGTAGTTCAAATGGAATTTATATTTATTTGCATTAAGCTATACAATACATATCCAGCTTCACATATTCAATTTCACTGATTGAAATTTCCTTCCTTTGTCTTGAGAAGACCTGTTCTATTGAAATAATAATTTGCAAGCTCAATAAAAAAATTGAGTGGCAGAGCACTGACTTTTCAAAGAATTTTCAGATGCTATGCCTATATTAGCCAAATAAAATGTTTAAAAAATAGATAAAAAATGGGAAAATTGCCTCATTCATTGGTTGAATTGCCATGAAATGATCTAATTCTACTGATTTTCCTATTCTTCTGAACAGACTACCTATTGAGATTTCCTATTTGCTGTAGGCTGGACCTGATGAACATAAGCTTTCAGAGAGATTGCAGCTGACAAGACATTGGAGAGGGCTCTTTAGGGGTTCAGAATGAACTTGTAACTCTCTTTTATCCTATCATAATAGCCTAAAGAAGTCTTTTGATGCCGTTGCAGCAGCAATTGCAGCAACAGCATTATCGGTATTGCCCCAGTGGGTAGCAATGCATCAGTCAACCATTACTAGAGAAACAGGAATGTAGAAGGAGCCTCAGAATGCATGTGCAATGGTAGTAGTTACTCTATTTCACTTTGAGTAGCAAAATATCGTAGCCATCCTTTGCTTTAGAACTTTCTGTTTTATCAAGCATGTCAATGTTAATTCATTGGCACTATTTAAAATTTTTTTCTAAGATAAATAATGTAAAACATTTCTTTGTGACACAAATTTAAGACGTACACCCATTTGCATGTACAAGTTCAGAAAGTGCTTATTTAATGGAATCAGAAAGCTCCATTATTTTTTCAAATACAAAGTTATGTTTTGTTTTCTTTTGTTTTGCTTTTTGCTTTGTAAAGCAGTGTCAATAATGCATATTTATGTTTTTCCTTTAAAATTAAATTGTGTGTAGATAAGTTGGCCAGTCTTAACTTTCTGAAAAATACTTTCGAAGTATTATATCCAGACAAAAACTACCCATATTCCTGAATCTTTACTAATCTTTGCTTTTCATATGACTCATTGACAATTTACAACTACTGTAATTGAAACTCCTTCATGCTGTTTGGAAAGCTTTGCCTTAACACTTAACATTTGAGACAAAGGCAACATACAGTTTAGAAGAAAAATAAACATTTAAATATTATGCATTATAAGCATTAGTATCTTTAAATAAAAGCTAAATATTCTAATTACTCTAAATGAAGTGAGGAAACAGCCTAAAACCTTTCCCATCTTGCTGTAATGTTTTGTGAAGAATTTTATATCCCATGTGTTGTGTTGTCAAATCCTTCTGATATCAATCTGAATGTGAAACAGTTCATGAATTTGGACTGTACCACAATATACTACCTAGATGACATCTCATAAAACAACCTCTTACATAAGAAGGGTAAGTCAGTTCCATTTTATTACACATTTACTGGTGATATCAAAATGTATTGAATAATGCATATTCTTTGCCCAGTTTTAAGAACTTCATTATAATATATCATATAATATTTCAGTTTATCATTGCAATTTAGCAATATATCATATAATATTCATGAATTGCTTTCTGATTGGTTTAGTAAGTGGAAAATTAGTAACTAGGAACTTAGAACATTTTTTTTTGTGTGTGTATATATAACTGTACTAAACATTTCAGAACCGCTGCTGTATTTAAATATTTATGCTTTGTTGAAATGAATGAAAGAATAATTCCTAGCTTAAAATGACAGCCCAGATAATTCACTAAATGAAAGTAAGAACATATGGTCACAAATATTATTTTTTGTGAGTGTGTATATGTTTTATTTAATCTAATTATATTACAATTGAAAAATCCACCAAACAGAACTACTTTGGCAATAGTATGTAAGAAGTCAGAAACTGCAGTAAATCCTCAAATTATTAAATTAAGCATATAAAATATAGAGAACATATTGTAAATAAGTGTTTCAGAACTTCACATTTTATATATTAGAAAACATTACCACTTGAATCTGGGCAGCTTCATATTATTATTTATCAGTAAAACATATGAATGTCCATTCCAACAAAGAGTAATGTAGCCTATGTAAATTGTGTTATATTTTGCTACCTAGTGGGTTGCAAATAAACTTCTTATTTTAAAAAAACTTTTGTTTTTCAGATTTGCAAATAATAGATGTAATGCTGTCAGACTAAATTGAGTTGTACAGAAAATGTATCAAAATAACTTATAAAGCAGAATTCAGTGTAAAAATTAGTAGAGAATTATAGAAGTGAAAGCTATGCTTCAAAGTGCAGAAAAAAGGGCATCTTACTTATGTGTGCTTTGAGTACCTTTATGTTGCAATACTGTAGAACAACATTCCCCTGTATCTTTTCATTAAAAATCTAGGGACGGATTCAAATTTGTCATATGAAAATAGAGTGCCCTCAAAAAAGACGTGCTAGGCTCTTGATAACCTACTATACATTTCATTTATAGCTATTATACTTTGAGATTAATATATATATACATTTCTAAAAGGAAGCATTGGGCATTTGTTCATTTCAGAACCAGACTCCATAATCTGGTGACTGTGTTAGTACTTGTCTTATTGAATCAGGATATTTCTCCATGAATGGCATTTTGTAGATAATTTATTAGTAACTAGAAACATGATTAGAATGAAAATTGTACTTTAAACAAAAAAAAATTGTGATAGTACATATGATGTGGTAATTCACAGTAATATTTTCTCTTAATAACTAATCTTTTTAAAAAACTAAATGTTATATTAATTGTGGACTGAAATAATTCCTGTGCAAAAATAAATTACTACTTGTCAAAGACACTAAGTAATATCAATTAGTGTAAACTATTCATGTAAAATACTGTTAATGTATATACTAGTATAATATAAAGGCAAAGACTCTTCAAATGTAATTAGTGTAATAGATTATTTATACTTGAAAAATATCTGTATATTAGTTCAGAATGACTAATGGTAAAATATGTTTAACAGAAAAACAATGCTAAATTGTGTACAAGAATGAAAAGGTACATCAGGTTGTCCAATCTTTTGGCTTCCCTGGGCCGCATTGGAAGAATTGTTTTGCCTGAACATAAAATATACTGGCACTGACGATAGCTGATGAGTTTTAAAAATAATCACAAAAAAAAACCCTCATGTTTTAAGAAAGTTTACGAATTCATATTGGCTGCATTCAAAGCCATCCTGGGTCCCATGCTGAGGGATGGGCAAGCTTGAGGTACATTTTTCATGGGAACAATTCATTTTGATAGGAGATATTTTAGAGAATTTATTAGGATGAAGACTGAAACTAACCAAAATAGTTACATTACTTGGTATCAGTCGATGTTGATGATTTTTAAGATGAAAAAGTCAGATTTAATGCAAGAAGATTTTTTGTTCAAAATGCTAACTCTGAGGCTATTCATTTATATACATTTTATATTAGTCCTCAGAATTTCCTATGAAGAGTCTAAAAGAGTAATAAATGATGTGTCCATTGTCACATAGCTAAAAAAAGAGAGAGAATACTTCTAAACCCATGCCTTCCAGCTACAAGTCATTAATCTTTCTATAAAGCGACATGAGCCATTATAAAACACAAATGCCTATGTTTTCTTTGGAAAGAAAGCAAATTCACATTTCTTACAATAGAATGAAGGTTGAATATTCAAAAAAAAATCGCAATAGTAAAGTAGTAACTGATATTGACAGACTTCATCTTTTCAAATGGACAAAACTACAAAAAAATTTTCTTTATTTTGAATCATAAAAGAAAGAAGCTGTACTTATTAAAGGGGTTTTAGCAAAGACGATTTTGTATCAACATTTTTTACTATTAATATCTACTAAATGCTATGTAAAATAACACTTAATGTTAATTATAATCTTATAACTATTTTTTCCTCTTTTCTAGATTAAAAAATGAGTCACATGGAGTCAACTGCACATAACAAATAGAAAAATTGTGATTCAAAACCAGCTTGTTTCATTGCAATATCAAAGTTTTTGCTATTATTCTATAATATTAATTTATATTTACTAAGTTATAGAAGTAACTAGTTTTATTATACAACTTAGTAAACATAAAATCAACTTTGATGGCATGAAATAGTTATTTATAAAAAGAATGTTCAGATGTAGTCTTCCCCTTTAGAATGTGAGTACTCCTAAATTTTTCAAGTGCTTTTACATAGACATTAATATATTAATGTAAATTGTGCTATATACATTAGCAGTGTTTTAATTACGGAATTAGCAGAAAAGGCACACAAGTATCCTTCCACCCATATTCAGGTGCAAATGAAAAGAGAATGTTCAACCTCAGTTCTATTGGCCTTGTTGCTTGCCCTACTCTGTACTAGGTAAGTTATATACAATTTATTATTCCCTCCTCTAAATTCACAGATAGGATTTAAAGTATTCTTTAGAATACTAAATGGCTGTCATATTTTTCCTTACAATAACCATTCCTAAGTTATTTCTTTAATGATTTGAAGGAAGTATTACATTGTGCTGAGATTTTCAGTTTTAAGGACTATTTTGTCAGAGTCAAGTAGCTATTCATTTAAGTTCAACAAAGAGTTGTCTACTGATTCCTGAGTGTAGACCAGCACATCATGATGAATATATTATTGTTTCTCATAATGTTTTTAAGATAACTCTTAAACTTATGAGATTGTATCTGTGTTTTAGCAATGTCAAGAATCACAAATACATGAATAACTTAGCACTCCAATGTAATGCCATTTGTAAACTGAACAATGCACAACTTGACAAAGAAATCCTTCTGTTATTGTGAATGTTAAGAGGTTCAACAACTACTCTTATGGCTAGATGTGTAGAAGTACATTGTTCTTTAAGGATAGACTTAAGCTCTTAATCATTTGAAGTTTATGCAGTGCTGAAATCTATTGCTGAATAAGTATGCTTGTATGAATACAAAATTTAATACAAATCCAGGTTGAGTCAACCCCAGATAATGTTGTAGCATTTCTATTGACGCTTTGTATATTATAAGACATCTCTGACCTAGGGCATCTAACTTACTATAATTTAGCAATAGATATTAAGCGTCTCTAAATAACTAAATTTTTATACATCTATGAAACTATGTATGGAGGTACTTTTTGAAGAATTTTTATCATTAATGCATCTGCTCCTAAAATATACCGACAATTAGCTAAGTGGAATGGATACATGAAAAAATAATAAATGGTTTAGTAAATGAATAAAAGAATGATCTGTAGGGCACCACTGACTCATACTGAATATTCTTCATGAAGCTTATTTCTATATAGCTCTCATCTATTAACAAATGTTGAGTGGTGAGTTTACCTTAACATGAATAATAAATTGCATATGTATATATATACCAAGTTAGTATACTAAAATAATCTAGTAATTGTTCTCTAATACTTGATTAATAATCTAAAATGGTTTCGAGGACCATTTTTTAAGATCAGTTTTTTAAATTATACTTAATATATCATGTTCTTTTTCTTTTTAAAATAAATACAAATATTCAGGTTTTAATTATAAAAGTCTTAGATTATATTATCAGTTATATGTCAAGTATTTTTAACACTTATTTGTCAAATTCATTTTTCTTCAAAAAACAGATTTGCATTTAACTCAGATGAGTTTAAGAAATAAATAGGAAAACTATCGCCATAAGAACTCATTATCTTCAAGGAAATTACTGGATGTGGCAATATTCTGATAATAAAAAATTTAAATAGTAAAATTTAGCTAAAGCAGAGAGAGCTAAAAGAATAATATAAATTTTTTATTGATTAACACATAATGGATTCTAATGGGGTTATTAACTCTACAGAGGCTTAAAGTTTCCAGTCAGGGGAACAAAATTGAAATACTGTTTATTCCAACTACACAGACATAGTCACCCCTAATTTTTACCAGATGCATGACCTTAGACAGCTTGCTTCACTTTTCTAAACTCCAATTCCTTTTTCATGTGTAATTGGGCATAATACTCATCTTAGACTATAAGAATTAAATTTAATAATGTGTGTAAAGTACCTAGCATAAAGCCTGGGACATTGTAGGCTCTCATTAAGTGTTAATAACTACGAAAATAGACTAAAATGGTTTCTTGACTAATTGGGGTCATAGGCCATTTATCATCAAAAATACATTTGAGCTGATTTTCCACAGCATACCAACAGATTCATTGTGACCTATAAAAATAAAATGTTCATAGCATGATTTATGTACAAAAAATCATTAAAATTATCTTTTTTGAAACCACATTGTGTTGAGTTTTATGGATAAAAGCTACAGATGAGACAAAATCAAATAAAAATTGCAATTCAGCTACAAATGCTGAACTAAGATACTTCTAGTCCATAATGAATAACCCCTATGATATGTGTTAGTATTGCATATGGTATGATTGTAAGGCTTATTGAAAAGTAGGTTAATATGCCAGCCTGGCATGTGGGTAGGTGAGTTTTCTCCTTGAGCCAGACATCTCTTTTAGCTATAGCTAAAAGCAATTGGTGGGGGACATCCAGGTTTGGGGGTTATATTCTTCATGAGACTGTACCTCAGACCAGCATGAGCATGGCAGCAAGAAGTTACTCAAAAAACTGTTATATTTCAAGAGACAAGTTTAATTTCTGTGAGATGTAACTAAATCACCCAACATGGAATTCTTAATTGTAAACTTTAGAAACTTAATGTTTATTTTTATATAATTGAATTAGCCATTTATAGACTAAAACAAATAAAAAAGACACTATATAAGTTATGCTGATTAAATACAAAAGTATTACATATTCTAGGAAGGGTATAAAAGTGTAACAAAGTTAGACATTCTGTTAAATCTCTTGGTTTCTCCTGGATAAGATGGAATTTTAACTTTGTCATACAGAAGTAATAATGTCTTTCTGTTATTTTCAAAGCAAGTTTAACAAAAGAAAGTGGTTCACAACTCACAAGTAAAACTGTAGATCTCTTGCTTTCAAGTTTCTAAATTTCTGATCAGGGTTACACATCAGAATAAAACATCATTATATTTGATGTAGTTACTTTTCTTTAAAAATATTTATTTAAACGTATTTTTTAAATAGTTCAATTTCTGATAAAATTGTCATGGCTATTTACAATTGATTTCATTATAAAAACAAATGAATTAGTAAAGCACAGATGAGAGAATTAAAAATCATGAGGAAATCTTCAACAAAACCACGTAATAAATTATGTCTGTGCAACCTGGATATGGTTGGTAGGACAAATTACAAACAGCAAGTTTCTTGCAAGACTAACACATTAATAAACAACAAATTATTTTACTTGTTCAAAAACACGACTGAAAAATATTTTTGCTTAATGTCTAAATTTTAAAAATTTGTTTAATGTGTAACTACATAAATTGTGCTTTGCCAATTATTCAAATGAATGGGTAATTCAAATAGCACATCTAATGTAAAAATAATAATTTATGTACCATAAAATAATGAGAAAATGCATAGATGAAACCACACACAGCTATGCTGTGTCACTCAGCTACAGGTCTGAGACTTCTAGCATTGTACCCTGTTCTAAGTGGATGAAATAGTAACTTGAGGAAGACTGTCCAGAATGTTTTTCAAATTAAGAAGGCTGGAAACACTGAGATTGGAGAAAATGAGTTTTATCATCTGGAAATAAAAGTATAAAGAAGTCTGATCTCAGCTCTATGGAAACAGCTATATTTAGAGCCCTAATATTCCTAACATTTTGTAATAAATGATAGCCCTCCCTCAAGAAGTAAAGATACAAAAACTACGCTGACACAAGACTCTGTCTCTAAAACATAATATAGTCATATATCATAAAGACAGGGATATGTTCTGAAAAACGCATTTTTAAGCAATTTCATTGTAGCAAAAACATCATATATAACACACCTAGTCTGTAAGATATAGCCTATTGCTCTTAGGATACAAACCTGTACAGCATGTTACTGCACTGAATGCCATAGACAATTATAACACAATGGTAAGTATTTGTGTATCTAGCATATCAAAACATAGAAAAGGCACAGTAAAAATATAGTGCAAAAGATGAAAACTAGTGCATCTCTATAAAGCACTTTCCATGAATGGAGCGCGTAGGATTAGAAGTTGTTCTGGGTAAGTGATTAGTGAGTGAATGTGAAGGCCAAGGACATTACTGTGCCCTGCTGTAGACTTCATAAATGCTGTACACATAGGCTACACCAAATTCATTTTTAAAAATTATTTCTTCAGGAATACAGTAAACTTGGATTATTACATCTTTTTTCACTTTTTAAACTTTTAATTTTTTAATGGATTGTTTTACTCTTTTGTAATGACACTTGTCTTAAAGCATAAACACATTGTACAACTGTACAAAATTATTTCTCTTATTTATATTCTTATTCTATAAACTTTTTTTCTATTTTTTTCTTTCTGTACTTTTTTGTTAAAAACTAAGAAACAAACACAAACACATTAGCCTAGTCCTATACAGGTTCAGGATCGTCAGTGTCATTATCTTCCAACTCCACATTTTATTCCTCTGGAAGGTCTTCAGGGGCAAATATATGCATGGAGTTGTCATCTCCTAGGATAACAAGGCATACTTCTGAAATACTTCCAGAAGGACCTGCCTGAGGCTGTTTCATATTTAACATTTTTATCAATAATTAGTAGGAATGCACTTTAAAATAACAATACAAAGTATAGAAAATGTATACACCAGTAACAGACATGTATTATCATTATCAAGTATTATGTAGTGTGCATAATTGTATGTCCTATGCTTTTACATGACTGGCAGTGCAGTAGACTTGTTTACACCAACATCACCACAAACATGTGAGTAGTGAATAATGTTTTATCTAGAACATTAGGAAGGCTATAGCATCACTAAGCAATAGGAATTTTTCAGCTCTGTTACCATCTTAAGGGACCACTATCATATATGCAGTCCAGCATTGACTGAAACATCATTACATGACTGTATATGAAAACACTATTACAAAGGAAATATATAAAGTTTAGTTTGACTTCCACATAGACTATTTAATAAAAGATACAAAACTAAATGCCACATGTATTGAAAAAGAAAAAAATGATAACAAAACAGATGCGGTTACATGCTAAAATCATAAAATGGCTAAAAGATATTATAAAAAAAAAACAGTTAAAAGTCTTCACAGAACAGTAACTGAAAATACCAAAGTCAAAAATGTTGTGAATGAACAATGAGAGAGTATGAATCGATAATTGAGAGAGCCCAAGAAAACAAACAAAACAAAATCACAGGAAGAAAGTCTGAACTATATACTGCTACAATAAACATCATAAAAATTATGATAAGGGAATTAGAGAACAGAAAGTTGAATAATATATTAATTAAACAGAAATTAAAATAGAAAACAAATTTGATGGAAAAAAGAAATATAGAAAACAGATACAGAAGATACAGCATAATATTATTGGAGATGCCAAAAAGGTAAACCAAAGCCATAAAAAATGGATTGATGACAGACTGATAAATGAACAGATAAATAGAAAAATTAATAAATACATGTTAAGGATTTTTTTTGAAATAAAACAGACTACAAGTAAATTGAACTATTAGGATCCTATTGGAGAATAAAGACTTATTCACAAAAATATAAATGGGCATTTTCTGATAAATAAGAAAAAAATACTGAATAACAAATTTGAAAAAAGTAAATCTACTTAGACATCCAATTAAAAACTTAACTAATCATTAATTAGAAGAAAATCAGGTTTGGTATTAAAACTATTGAAGGTAATACTTCATAGCAGAAGACAAGATAGGGACATGTTTAAGTTATGCAAGGAAAGAAAAATAGAGAACCAAGGTTTTATACCCAGCTCCGTTTGCCTTCAAATATAAATTATACAAATAATAATGAATATTGGAACAAACAAGCAGAAAAACAAAACCCTGGAATATAATTCTCAAATGCTTTTTGAGGAACCTATTAACCAAACCTTGTATAACCAAAAAATAATTGGAGAAACTATGATGTGATGCTTAGTATTGCATGCATTTAATTATACATGTATACTAAGACTTCTTATGAAAATTAAGGTTTTTTATCCTGACTGGTATAGTAACTCCTTTCTCTACCTATTCAGCAGCACAAGAAGCTCAAAGTGATCAAATAATCATCATAGCTTCAGGTTTAGTGGGCACTATACTGAGCTCACTAGCGGAAGTGTCATTACTCCTGAAAATCAAATCCCTAATCCAGCAGAATTTGAAATTGTGTGGACAGGTAGCCTACATTTTGAAACTGGGTTATGAGGAATGATGGTGAGAGGCGGGGTCATACATATCACCACTGTATCAGTTCATTCTCACATGCCTATAAGGATACTACCTGAGACTGGGTAGTTTATAAAGAAAAGAGGTTTAATTAATTCACAGTTCAGCATGGCTTAGGAGGCCTCAGGAAACTTATAATCATGGCAGAAGGCGAAGGGGAAGCAAGGTACCTTCTTCAGAGGGTGGCAGGAAAGAGAATGAATGCAGAAGGAACTACCACATTCTTATAAAACCAGCATGATCTTGTGAGAATTCACTATCATGAGAACAGCATGAGGGAACCACCTCATGATTCAATCACCTCTATCTAGTCTCTCCCTTGACATGTGGCGATTATGGGAATAATGAGTATTTGGGGAATTATAATTCAAGATGAGATTTTGAATTTTGTGGAGACACAATCAAACCATATCAACCACCCACTATTTTCTAAACCCCTGCATTCTAGCCACTGAGGACACAGGACTAAAGTGTAACCAAGTTGACTGCAGATCCCTGTTGAGAAAGGGAATTTTCTTGGACTGGCATCTATCAGACTATTCCTGATTAGAGATATACTGCAGTGGCTTTTGAATTTTGGCTATCATAATTAAACCAAGAAGTAAATCTGTTGTTTAATTTTGTTTTTTTTGTCTTTTCATTTTTTTTTTTCCTTCATGGGGAATCATATATGAGAAAATAGGTGCTAATGAAGCATCAATACAACAGAGGTAAGCACGTAAGTTAGACTACATATTTAATTATTTAGCTTACTTGTTCCTACTGGATATGCTTTGACCTGATCATAAGCATATAATGGTGTCATGGAGAAAAAATATTTTTACCTTATCCATCTTAAGATTCTCCAGCTGGGGTTTTGTAAATCAGATTAAGAAAAGGCAAATGAAGAAAAGAAAAACAGTTTATTAATGTGTGCAGTGCACATTACACAGGAGGAACCTCTGTGATGAGTTACTCAAAGGGTTGATTAGAACTTGTGTTTATATAGTATCTTATCAAAAGAGCATCGTGCTTTCCTTGCAACTGCCGAACATAAAATTAGCACAATTTTGCTAATTGATTCTAGTTTGATATCCCTAATTAGTCAAAGAAGAGTTAAAATTTAGACAGCAGGTTTGGAAATACTGAGAATTCAGTGTCTGGGTAATTTATAAACAAAGCAGGTGGCAGCAAGCTGCAATGTCATAATATATCTTCATTGCCAATTCTTATAAATCAGATTTCTAGAGCTAGGACACCCTAGATGTTATTTAGTACACTGCATATTTTTTAAGGTTCATAATATGAAATGCTAAAAGGTTAAATAAGTGCCCAAGGGTCCTCCATTATTAGATGCAATGCTTCATTTTAATTTTTTAGACTTTTCTTGCAGTGTCCTTTTCCAAGATAGTGTATTACCTCTATGTCTAATTAATCATTTTAAAATTATTTTAAATCAGATTGTTGCAACTGCTATTTCTGTATATTTAGGTTAAAATACAGAGAGGTAAAAAATACACCTAAAATTATACATTCAAATATTAATTTAAGACAATAAATATTTTCCATTATACAATAAGTAGAAAAAGCTAAAAAATAAAATTAAAAATACAAAATGGATGTTAGTAGTAAGCGTTGTTTGCAAATGTGTGAAAATATGTGTTCCAATGTTCACATTTAACAGAGAAGCAATGTGTGTTGTAGAGCCAGTTTAAGAGATACATGCTGTTAGAGTTCAGAATATGATAACCCCAAAATATGGCATCTTGGCATACCAACTATTTTAAGCTGAAGGAAATTGAGAATACCACAGAAGCAGAAATATCACTCTCTGAACTTCACCCTCCCTTTCTCCCCTGAAGACCTTCATGTGACAGGTGTCCTGTCTAATACCTAGAAGGGAGAAATGCCAAACAGGGAATCAAAAAAGAATCTGATCAAATAGGCTGTGCTAAGTCCCCCGCTTTCAGTTTACTATCATTAGATCATACCCTTTTAACCTCCAATCATATTTCTGCAGAAAGGTCCAAAAAATACAGTTTTCCCTAGGTCTTTGGGCCTTTATTTCTGAAGGCAATCACAAAACTCGTTACATGAATTTGCTAAGTTTTTATCTTGTTAATCTGTCTTTTGTTATAAGTGTCTCAGAATGAACTTCGTGAAGGGTGAGGAAAAGAAATTACTCTTTATCCCTTACAACAACATTAATACATAAATTTTAATAACTGGAAAAAATGAAAATGTGTTTTTTCTTCCCAACACATTGTAGGCTTATACCTTCTTGCTTCTTTTAAGTATGGTCATGTTACTTCTTGGGCAAAAAATATGAGTGACTCTCAAGTTTGCCAGTTCTAAACACAAGTTCTCTAAGCTGGTGCATTATTCACCAGTGATGTTCAGATGTTTGATTCTGTAACCCTGTGAGTCCAAGTAAAAACTAAATGTGCAGGAAACCACAGACAAGCAGCAATATATGAAATTAAAATTGTATCTTAACTATTTCAAGATACTGATATTTGGGGACTGCTTGATTATGGAGAGTAAATTTGTCTGTCTTAACTGAATAGTGTCTGTTTACATAAAGATGAAATAAATAAAGTAACATAAATGTCTATGAACAAATGAAATTAAACAAACCTCTATCAAAATAGTTACTTTTAATATAATTATCATTTTTAATTTGGCTCTAAAAACATTTAGTTCTGTCAAGTTAATCTCTAATATTGAAAAGGTAAATAAAGATGTTATTAATAACCACTCTGAAAATATGTACTAGTCAGAATTAATGGGTTAATAGAGTGACATACAGCTTCCTAAAAATAAAAAACATATAAACACACATTTATTAAGATAAAAAATATAGGTACACAGAAACTTATTACTTCCAGGTTCTGGCCTAGTGTATGGGCAATTTAAAAGCTCATACTTAAGTAAAAGATGAGCAAACAAAAGATCAGCAACTTGTGTTTGATCTGTCAAATAACTGTGGCCATAGAGCAAACTGCTGCCCCAAATTGGAGAGATAAGACTCATGGATGCAGAGCATCACAACTTACCAGAATAGAGACTCCAAGTAGAAAACTCTGCAGAATCCGGTATTACTAGGTTTCTCTTATCCAATACATTATGTTTGACTTTCATAAAAAATAACAAGGCACACCAAAACACAAAACAGCTCCACAGTTTGAAGAGACAAGAACAAGTATCAGAATCAGAGTCAGGTGGCAGAAGTATTGGAATTATCAGACCAGCAATTTTAAATAACTATGGTTTACATGCTGAGGGCTCTAGTGAAAAAAGTAAACAACATGTAAGAACAGACAAATTTTAAGAAAGAACAGAAAATAAATGCTAGTGATCAAAATACTGAAACAAATGAAGAATGTCTTTGACAGGCTGATCAGAAGACTGGATATGGAAAGAATCTCGGAGCTTGAGGACTTGACAATGGAAACTTCCAAAACTAAAAAGCAAGAGAAAAAAAGAAAAGAAATGCACATAATATTCAAGAATTTTGGAACAACTACAAAAATTGTAATATATGTGTAATGAGAACAGCAAAAGGAAAAGAAAGAAAGAAGAAACAGACGAGATATATGAAGCAATAATGACTGAGAATGTCTCCAAATTAATGTCAGACATCAAAGCACAGATCCAGAAAGCTCAGTGATAAGCAATCAGGAAATATACCAAGAAGGAGAAAAAGAAAAACATTAATAAAATCCACAAACAAACAACAAAATAACAAATGACAATAGGTAGTGAGCAAAGGGAGATCTGTGCTCTGATGACAGAATGGAGAACCCAGCAAGTTTGTGCACTCATTTGGCTGTTCATTGAGTAATGAGAGTGAAGAAAATCAAAGATCCTGGAAAGATAGACATTTTAAGAGTAGATACTTCTCCACAAAGACATCTTACTTGATACATTAAATATATACACTTGCTATTATACACTAAATATATTAAGTAGGATGTGCTTGTGGAGAGATACCTATTTGGGTATTAAAGAATTACACAAATATTATACTTCAAAAGTTAGTGTGAAAGATGAACTAAGCATTCAAGGTAGTGAGCAAAGGCAGATCTGTGTTCTTATGGCAGAATGGTAATTAAAAGTGAGGACAGGGTGAAGTGCCAATAAGAGTGTTATAAAGAGGAAGAACATATTTAAATTTACATTTTTTAGAAGAACACTCTGATGATACTGTGACTGGGTTCTGGACCCGGGGGAAGCTCAGTTCGCTCCCTGGTGGGCTGTTTGCTTCCAGGCTCTTGGTCCCTCACTCACCCAAGAATGGGAGAGAGGTCCCTGTTGGGTGCAGTGCACTCGTAAGTAAATATTGGACCCCAAATACTTTTGCAGAACGTGATTTATTTAGGCAGAGAGAGAAGAAAAGGAGATAGAAATGGATAGAGAGAAAAGCAGCTCCCACAAGGCTGTGGAAGGGGATCCAGATATGGAGTCCACCCCAGTGTGGGGGAAGGGGATTTTTAACCTGGGAGGAATTCCCGCCCCATTCAATTTTTTTCGTCCTATGAAAGGAGTTCCTTTAAACTTCTGCTGGAGTGATTGATCTTTGAATTTTTCCCGCATGTGCAAAAGTTAAACAAAGACCTCTGATATCTGGGATGGAGAGGTAGGTGGAGGTATGGCGCTGGGAAGTTTTTTCTTTGAAACTTACCCCTGCCTTGTGAACCCAGGAAGAGAATACATTCCCTCAGTACGGAAGGGGATAATGTGAATTGGGATGACATTGAAAGCAGGCAAATCTCTTATTGGGTATCTCTTGGTGGATTTTGTCAAATTAAGACGGGTATGCAAGGATATGGCATAGAAAGCCACAGGAATATTAGCCCAATAAAGAATGGGAGGAGAGGAAATACCTTGCAGTAGTTAAAAAACATGGGCTTTTCCCAGCACTTTGGGAGGCCGAGGCGGGTGGATCATGAGGTCAAGAGATCAAAACCATCCTGGTCAACATGGTGAAACCCCGTCTCTACTAAAAACACAAAAAATTAGTTGGGCATGGTGGCGCGTGCCTGTAATCCCAGCTACTCAGGAGGCTGAGGCAGGAGAATTGCCTGAACCCAGGAGGCGGAGGTTGTGGTGAGCCGAGATAGCGCCATTGCACTCCAACCTGGGTAACAAAAGCGAAACTCCATCTCAAAAAAACAAACAAAAAAAAACAAAACAAACAAACAAACAAAAAAAAACATGGGCTTTGAAAGCAAACAGCTCTTTTGTGTATATGTCTAAAAAGGAATATATAGAGAGAGACACAAAGACACAGAGAGACACAGACTCAGACACAGATCTCTCTCTCTCTCTCTCTCTCTCACACACACACAACACACACAAACACACAGTTTTCAACTGTAAATTAAGTATAAATAAATTCATTTAGCTCTGAAGCCTTAAAGAGATATTCATTCCAGAATGGCTTATTAGTCTTTAAAACATGCTAGCAGTCTAATAAATTTTAGCTATGTATATTTAAATGTATTTCAATATTTTCTATATGTTATCAGCTATATTTGATATTTCTGGATGTATTATCTTAGAAGAGTTAATTTATTCTTCATGTCATAGTTTTGTTTACGTATTTTGGTTATTTTTTGGTTTCAAATACTTAACTTTTTAAAAAGTTGAATGAAATCAATGTGAGATTTCAAATCTTTCACCCATTGCTAGTTAAAATCTCATTTATGACCTTATACAAAACTCTGAACAAAAACGAAATAATGAACAAAATTTTCCATTATTGTACAATATTTAAGGTGTATTTCATTTTTACAAATGTTAAAATCTGTAAATCTTTCTAAAATTACAAAAGAATTACATAAAGTAATTTTAAAATAGATTTTGAATTTTATGTTATTTCATAAAATAATTAGCAAAAAAATTTTAACATTTTTGCAGAATGGCATTGTTTATAAATTATGATTATGTAAATCATAAAAAATTTTTCACTTCAGATAATTTTCCATAAATCTTTAAAATTGTTGTCTGTGAAAAACTACAAACCAAGATTCAGTTTTACTTCATAGTCTATATTTCTTCCTATCTAGATACTTTCTCTTATTTTAGCAAATACTTTGCATATTTGTATTTGCAAAATATTTGCTAAAATATAGTATTGGTATTATTATAAATGTGGTATTATTTAATAATCATTCATATGAGTGGACAATGTATAACTGATATTTAGTAAAGTAATGATTATTAAAACATTAAATATTCTCTAACAACATTTTAAATATTCAAAATATTTTGATATTTGTTATTGTACATTTAAATACAAAATACACATTTCAAAAATATGTGTCTGTGTATATCCTATTATTAGTTATTACTTTTAGCATAAGTAATTAGAATTTAAATTTCAGGATTCTAAATTTGCATAAAACAATTGATATTTTCACATTTTTTCAAAATCTAGGAGTTTTTGTTTACACATTTTTATTTTATGTTTTTAACAGTTATTGAGATTTTGGCATTTGATATAATATATGACATATGAAATATCTCTATTTCAATTAAGAAAGAATGCATTTAGTATATTTATATAGTACATTCCTAACATATTTAAAGGAGAGTGGCCTTTATTTTAAAGATAATAGTCTAAAGTGCAGCAGTGAATGAAATAATTACATATCTAATATGCTTGAATGAGGATAGGAAACCTGTATCTTTAGATGTTAAGAGAGATTGAGTACCACACAAGATGAATATCTCTTTTTTGTTTTGTATGAATGTGGTTTGATCTTCATTGTTATATATTATACATCAGAGTAAAATGTAAAGAAGGATTTATGATAATCATTGTCAGAGTGCTTTGTACAGCACATTTATAATGTAAAATTCTCATCTAAAATTCAGGACATTATTTCATGAAGAAGGTATATTACATTCAGAAGTCAAACCATATTTTTATGATGAGTTAGTTCATTGACACTGACAAAATAAGCGAATGCTCTTACATTTCAATATGCAAATCATCATTAGACATACTGTATACCCATATATTATGAAATTGTTTATTTTCTTTTGCTTTTCAATAAAATCTTCATTTAATACTTCAGTGTAGCTGCCATCTCCTCCCTAAAAATAAAGTTTTGAAAGTATCTGTGAAATACTTTCACCATATTCATATATCTCATAAAAATGTTCAGAACCTCTTGTCTTCTGTTATTTACAGTTTTTAAGTGCTTTTATTAAACTTGAAAAGGGGATTATAAAAGCATGTGTACTGATTTCCAAACAAATACATTTATCCTTATAAATGCTCCTGCATTGGTTAACAGCATAAAAGTTTTTCTAACATTTGAAGCCTTTTTAAAGAAAAAAAAGCAATAAAACAGAATCTTCAATATTATGACAAGTCTTAAGTGCTGGTAATGTTAAGAGAAATACTAAGTAATCAAAGAATGTGGTGACAACTTAGGAGGTTTAGTAAACAAAATTTTCTTATATACCAAACTTTTGTATTTCATTGAAATGTGAAGTTTAAGAATAAAAACATAAATATATTTGATGATAGAGTAAATTAGATACATAAATGATCAAAACTTTTAGTATCTCGGATGTGTCTTTCTTTGCTTTGAAATGTACATTTTAAAATAAATTATAGAACATGAGTGTACAATATTCTAATATATTAAAGTTACACAGATCTTTTGTATATCTAAACAATTTAAACCAGAGGGAAATGAAAGACACGTTCAATTTTACCTTTTCCAGTTTATTTTTAACTCTTTCTGAATATATTAAGTATATTCAGACAAGTAGTTCAAAATGAAATCTTAAAAATGTTAACAGATCCTTGTTATTTTTGACAAATTCTAGAAAAACACGGTGGGGTCAGGAAAGATCTTTAAAAAGTACTTGTACATATTCCTCTTCTGAGTTTATGTGTAGTAAAATGAGAGGACAATCATATATGTGCTAAGCCAATTGGCATTGACACATTACAACTTAAAAGTGTGATTTGATGTACACAGCAGGTTTGTCAATCTTGGTCTCATAGGAATCTTGAAACATCCCTGAAGCTCAGCTCCAGCCCCTCTCAGCTGCAGTTTGAGAATAGTCTTGACCACATAGAGGCCCAGGAGGAGACATGCCTGAAAGTGACCCCAGAGGCAGGCCACTGACCTAGATCCCACTATGGACCTTAAAAACAGCATTGTAAATTGGCTCCTGCCCCTCTCAGCTGCACTCTGAGGGCAGTCCTGCCAGCCCAGAGACATACCATGTGTGACCCCAGAGGCAGCCAGACCTCAGTTTTGGTGGTGTAGATACTGAAGCAGCCTTGTGACTAGGTTCCAGCTCCTCTTATGCATGATGCAGAGCCAGTGCTGGTTGCTCAGAGAGGCCCACTTCATTACTAACTGGGAGCTGTTCCAGGAACCATGAGGAAGCCACTCCTATATGCACACCTGGAAATGGCATTCTGGAGACACTTCATTGGAACCTCATACTAGCACCAACTGTACTGACCACAGTTCCAGAGGCTGTTCAACCCACTTAGGGATGAGAGATTATCCGCACCCAGTAATACCCCTGATAACAGTCCCATCAGTCACAAACCCACTGAGGACTTGGCAGCAACCACATGACTTGGCACCAACCTCACTCACGCACAATCCTGGAGGGATTCACATCAGTGCAGAGACCTGACAGGAAAAATATACTTCATGCAATGGTAAGCAAAAGAAGGCAGCAGTGTCTATACTATATTTATATCAAATGAAACAGACTTTCAGTCAAAATCTGTCACAAGAGACAAGCAATAATAATAAAGGGATCAATTTATTAAAAGAATATAAGATAGTAAATATATATGCACCCATCTTTGGACACCTAAATAAAGAAAGTAAATATTAACAAAACTAAATGAAGAAATGACAACAATACAGTAATGGTAGGGGACTTCAGTACCCTGTTTTCAACAATGGATAGATCATGCAACAGAAAACCAAAAAGGAAACAGCAGACTTGAATAGACCCAGCAGACATGTACAGAATGTTCTATTAAACAGTAGTGAGAGACACAAGAAACATTCTCCAGGATCGGTCATGAGTTAGGCCATAAAACAAGCCTTAACACATTTAAGAATATTAAAACCATTTCATGTGTCTTTCCTGACCCCAATGGCATGAAACTAAAAATCAAAAAGAGAATAAATTTTGGACAATTCACAAAAATGTGTAAATTAAACACTGCAATTCAGAATAACCAATTGGTCAAAAAAGTAAAATTTTAAAAGTATCTTGAGATGAACAAAATTAGAAATACAACATATTAAAACTTATGGGATTCAATGAAAGCAGTGTTAAGAGGGAAGTTTACAGTGATAAATATCTACATTAAGAAAGAGAATGGTTCTCAAATAAACAACCTGAACTTCATACCTCAAGGAACTAGAAAAAGAAGGACAAACTAAGGCTAAAACTAGTAGAAAAAAAAGTAATAAAGATTAGAGCAGAAAAAAAAAAAAAAGAAACAGACTAGAAAAAAAAGAGAAAAACCAAAAAACCTAAGAGTTTCTCTTTTATTTGAAAAGATAAATGAAAGTGACAAACTTTTAGTTAGATCGATGAGAGAGAGAGTGAATGAGAAAAAGAAGACTCAAATGACTATAATTATGAATGAAAAAGGAGACATTGCAACTGATACTACTAATATACAAAAGATCAAAAGTGACTACTGTAAACAATTACATGCCAACAAAATGAATAACTTCTAATAGATAAATAAATTGTAGAAACATACAATCTAGCAAAATTGAATTAGATGAAGAAATAGGAAGTCTGAGCTGACTAATAACAAGTAAAAAGATTGAATCAGTGATCAAAAATTCCTCAACAAGGAAAGCTCATAACAAAACGGCCTTATAATTGTATTTCACCAAACTTTTAAAAAAGAATTAATGTCAGTGCTTCTCAAATTCCATCCTCCCAAAAAAAATTGAAGAGGAGAAAAATGTTCAAACTCACTTTACAAAGCCAGCATTATCTTCATACCAAACCCACATAAGAACACTATAAGAAATTTACAGATCTATATCCTTGATGAGCATAACAGCTAAAATCCTTAAGAAAACAAAGGCAAACAAAAATCATCTCTAAAATCAAATAGAATTTATCTATGGAATCCAAGGATGGTTCAATATACAAAAGTCATTAAAAGTGATATCACAATAACAGAATAAAGGATAAAAATCATACAGTTATCTCAATAGATGAAAAATAGTATTTGACAAACTTCAATATTCTTTCATAAAAAAGCTTTTAATAAATTAAGTATAGAAAAATATATCTCATGATAATAAATTTGATATGTTTCAAGTTTACATATAACATCATATTTAAAGGTGAAAAGCTAAAACTTTATCCTCTAGGATCAGAAACAAGACAAGGGTGATCACTCTCACCTCTTGATGGAGCAATTAAGCAAGAAAAAAAAATCACCCAAATTGGTGGAAAGGAAGAAGTAAAATTGTATCTGATTACAGATGACATGACTCTACATATAAAAAATCGTACAGACTCCACAAATATACTTGCAAAACTAATAAACAATCTTATTAAAACTTAAGGATACAAAATCAACATACCTAAATTAGTTGTCTTTGTATACACTAGCAATGAGTTCTCTGAAAATAACATTAAGGAAATGATTCCATTTACAGTAGCATCAAAATATGAATAAAATACTTAGGAATAAATTTAACAAAGAAAGTAAAAGATCTGCACACTTAAAACAATAAGGTACTGATTAAATAAGTTGAAGAAGACACAAATAAATGGAAAGATATCCCACCAGGTATGGTGGGTCATGCATGGTGCTCACATTGGCAATTTGGGAAGCCAAGGAGGAAAAATCTCTTGAACTCAGGAGTTTGACACTAGCTTGGGTGACATAGGAAGATCCTATCTCTCTGGAAAACACAAAAAATTAGCTGGGCATGTTAGTTCATGCCTGTAATCCTGGCTACTGGGGAGGCTGAGTCAGCACGATTGCTTGAGCCTGGGAGGTAGGCTGCAGTAAGTTGTGATCATGCTACTTCACTCCCACCTGTGAGTGTAGGACAAGAGAACAGGATTTCATAAAGAAAAAGTAAAAAAAAGATATGCCATTTTCATGGCTTGGAAGAATTAATATTTTAAAGATGTTCTATTACCCAAAGTAATCTACAGATTCAGTGAAATTCTTATAAAAATTCAAGTGTTCTTTTTCAAAGAATAGAAAAAAAAACAACTAAAATTTATAGGGTATCAGACACAGAAAAGCTAAAGCAATCTTGAGAAAAAAAGTGGAAGCATCACACTCTTTTTAAACTACATTATAAAGCGATAGTAATCAAAACAGATGGTACTGGAATAAAAGCAGATACATACATCAATGGAATGAAATAGCTCAGAAATAAAGCCACATGTATGTAGCATCCAATCACTGACAGGGGTGCCAAGAATATATAATAAGAAAAAGAGAGTCCCCTCAAATGTTGTTGGGAAAACTGTATACCTACATGCAAAAGAACAAAATTTGGCTCTTATTTACACCATATGCAAAAACTAGCTCAAACTAGATTAAAGAATTAAATGCAAGGTTTTAACCTATAAAACTGCTATAAGAAAACCTATGGAAAAAGCTCCATGACATAAGTCTTTGCAATTTTTTGTTTTAATATGACACCAAGAACACAGGCAACAAAAGCAACAATAAAGCAATGGAACTATATCAAGCTTTAAAGCTTCTATACAACAAAAGAAATAAACAACAAAATCAAAAGGCAACCAACAAAATGGGAGAAAATATTTGCCAATCACATATCTAATAAGAGATTAATAGCCAAATTACATAAAGAACTCACACAATTCGATGGCAAAAAGAAAATTATAAATGGGCAAAAAGGGCGTATATAAACTTTTTTTTCCAAAGAAGACATAAAGTGGCCAACAGGTATGTATAAAGGTGCTCAGTATCACTAATCATCAGGGAAATGCACATCAAAATTACAATAAGATGTCATCTAACACCTGTTAGGATGGCTATTATCAAAAAAGCCAAAGGTAAGTGTTGGTGAGAATGTGGAGAAAAGGATACCCTTGTACACTGTTGGTAGGATTGTAAATTAGTGCACCCATTGTGGGAAGCAGTACATCAATTTATCAAAAAATTAAAAATAGAGCTAACATGCTATTCAGCAATCTCATTTCTAAGTATATACCCAAAGGAAATAAAGTTAGTATTTCAAAGAGATATCTGCACTCCCGTGTTCATTGCAGAACTATTCACACTTGACAGAGATGGAAAACCCCAAATGTTCTTAGATTGATGAGTGGATAAAGAAAATGTATGTGTACAATCAAATATTATTTTGCCAGAGAAAGTAAGGAAATTCTGATATTTGGAAAAACACGGATAATCCTGAATGACATTATGTTAAGTTAAATAAGCCGGACACACACACAAAAATAATGTATAATCTCACTTATAAGTGGAATTTTAAAAAAATTGAACTCATAAAAACAGAGAAAGGTAATTTCCTGGGACTGTGAGGCTGGAGAAATGAGAAAATGTTAACAAGGACTACAGACTTTTAGTAATAAGATTAAAAAGTTCTGGATATCTAACATATTGCATGGGTGGTGATTGATGTGCTAATTAATTTGAATGTAATAATCATTACACAATGTATATAAATATCAGTAAAATAAAACTAGGAGTTGATAAAAATAGACTTTGTTTTATACTTGGGGATAATTTAGAGATAAAGATGAATGTTTACAAAAATACATATATTCAAAATAAACCAGTGGGAAATAAAACTGGAGCTTAGGAAACTTTTTAATCAAATTTGTTTAAACATTACATTTTTCAAAGTTAATATATGGTAAGGTAGCCTTTAGAACAAAGGAAATTACAAGAATAGGGGAGAACATTACATAGTGATAATAGCTTGAATCTACCAGGAAGGTTTAACAAATTATAGAGCCCTAAAATATATAAATTGAGAACTGACAAAGCTAAAAAGAAATATAGACAAGTTTATAACTATAGTTGGGAGCTTCAGTACTCTCTTCTTAGTAACATATAACTACTAAACCAAAATTCAGTAAATGATCATATCTATTGAGTCAGAAAATGCACTTGACATTTAAACATTAATTAGAAAAACTCTCAGCAAGTTAGGAATAGAGGGAAATTATCTCACCTTGTTAGAACTTAACAAAAACCTACAGCCAGCATACTTAATTGTAAAAGACATGGCTTTCTGCTTAGAAATGGGAACAATGTAAGTACACTGACCCCATTCATTCAATATGGTACTAGAAGTTCCTGTTCCTGAGATAAGAAAAGCAAATAAAATATATAGGTTGAAACAAAAACAAATAAAACTATCCTTATTTGTGGATAACAGAATTGTCCAGGCAGAATGTCCCAAAGAATCTTCAGTGAAGCTCCTAAAACTAGTAAGTGAGTTCAGCAAGGCCACAAAAATGCAAGATCAACACAGAAACACACACACACACACGCACAATTGTATTCCTTTATGCTAACAATTAACACATGGACATTGAATTTTAAAATAGAATACCTTTTACAATCACCTGAAAAACAAGAAAATACTTAGGTATATATTTAATAAAATATTACAAATTCTATTTATTAATGGTGTAGGTACTAATTCTCTACAATTTGATCTACATTTTTAATGTAATTCCCATGCAAACTCAAGCAAGATGTTCTGCAGACATAAACAAATATTTTCCCTTTTTTTTTTTTTTATATTACACTTTAAGTTCTGGGGTACATGTGCAGATCTTGCAGGATTATTGCATAGGTACACATATGCCACGGTGGTTTGCTGTCTCCATCCCCCTGTCACCTACATCAGGCATTTCTCCCAGTATTATCCCTCTCCAAACTCCCTGCCCCCCATTGTTCCTCCCCTAGCTCCCCCAACCCCCAATAGACCCTAGTGTGTGATGTTTCCCTCCCTGTGCCTATATGTTCTCATTGTTCGACACCCACCTATGAGTGAGAACATGCAGTGTTTGGTTTTCTGTTCTTGTGTCAGTTTGCTGAGAATGATGGTTTCCAGATTCATCCATGTCTCTGCAAAGGACATGACTAATCCTTTTTTATGGCTATATAGTATTCCATGGTGTATATGTGCCACATTTTCTTTATTCAATCTATCATTGATGGGCATTTGGGTTGGTTCCAGGTCTTTGCTATTGTAAACAAGGCCCCAGTGAACATACATGTGCATGTGTCTTTATTATAGAACAATTTATAATCCTTTGGGTACATACCCAGTAATGGGATTGGTGGGTCAAATTGAATTTCTATTTCTAGATCATTGAGGAATCACTACACTGTCCTCCACAATGGTTGAACTAATTTACACTCCCACCAAAAATGTAAAAGTGTTTCTATTTCTCCACATCATCTCCAGCATCTGTTGTCTCCAGATTTTTTAATGATTGCCATTCTAACTGGTGTGAGATGGTATCTCAATGTGGTTTTGATTTGTATTTCTCTAACGACTAGTGATGTTGAGCATTTTTTCATGTTTGTTGGCCTCATAAATGTCTTCTTTTGAAAAGTGTCTGTCCATATCCTTCACCCACTTTTGAATGGGTTTGTTTGTTTGTTTCTTGAAATCTGCTTTAATTCTTTATAGGTTCTGGATATTAGCCCTCTGTCAGATTGTTAGATTACAAAAACTTTTTCCAATTCTGTTGGTTGCTGGTTCACTCTAATGATAGTTTCTTTTGCTGTGCAGAAACACTCAAGTTTAATTAGATCCCATTTGTCTATTTTGGCTTTTGTTGCCAATGCTTTTGGTGTTTTAGTCATGAAGTTCTTGCCTATGCCGATGTCCTGAATGGTATTGCCTAGGTTATCTTCTAGGGTTTCTAAGGTGTTAGGTCTTATGTTTAAGTCTTTAATCCATCTGTAGTTAATTTTAGTGCAAGGTGTCAGGAAGGGGTCCAGTTTCTGCTTTCTGCTCATTGCTCACCAGTTTTCCCAACACCATTTATGAAACAGGGAATCCTTTCCCTGTTGCTTGTTTTTGTCAGGTTTGTCACAGATCAGATGGTGTAGATGTGTGGCATTGCTTCCAAGGCCTCTGTTCTGTTCCACTGGTCTATATCTCTGTTTTGGTACAAGTACCATGCTGTTTTGATTACTGTAGCCTTGCGGTATAGTTTGAAGTCAGGTAGTGTGATGCCTCCAGCGTTGTTCTTTCTGCTTAGGATTGTCTTGGCTATATGGGCTCTCTTTTGGTTCCATATGAAGTTTAAAGTGTTTTTTTCCAATCTGTGAAGAAGGTCAATGGTAGCTTGTTGGGTATAGTGTTGAATCTATAAATTACTTTGGGCAGTATGGCCATTTTCATAATACCGATTCTTCATAATTATGAGCGTGGAATATTTTTCCATCTGTTTGTGTCCTCTCTTACTTCCTTGAGCAGATACCCGAATTGATCAAGCAGAAGAAAGGATATCAGAGACTGAAGATCATCTCAATGAAATAAACAAACATTTCTAAACTTTAGAATAGCTAAAGTTAAGAAGATTAAGAAGAATAAAGTTGGATGAATTACTCTACTCAATAATAAAATATCCTATTTAACTATAGTAACAACAGTAGTGTGGTGTTAGAGTTTGGTAGACACACAGATCAGTGGAATAGAACAGAGGATCCAGAAACAGGCCCACATAAATATGCCTAACTGATATTCAGCAAATGTACACAACCATTTTAATGAAAGGAACATAGTGTTTTTCAACAGATTGTACTGGAGCAATTAGACCTCCCTAGGCAAAAAGTGGACTTTAAGCTAAACTTTCCACATTATAAAAAAATAATTAAAATAAAACAGGAACTAAAAAGATACATATAAAACTCTAAAACTTCTAGAAAAAACAAGAATAAGTCTTGAGATTTAGGGCTAGGTAAAATATTCTACTACTTGACAAAAAGCAGTTCCATACACAGAAAAATTGATAAACTGGATCTAATTAAATCTGCACAACACAGGAAACAGACAACAAAGTGAAGAGACAATGCATGGAGTGGAAGAAAATATTTGTAAACTATGCTCCTTACACAATATTAATAATTAGAATATGTAAGTAGCTCAAGCAACTTGACAGGAAAAGGTCAAACAATCCAATTAAAAGTGGACAAAAGACCTGAGTAGGTACTTCTCAAGAGAAGACATACAAATGGCCAACAGGTATTTGAAAAAATGCTCCATATTGCTACTCTTCAAATAAATGCAAATCAAAACTGCAGTGATGTATCATCTCACCCCAGTTAAAATGACTTTTATGAAGAAGACAGGCAATAATGGATTCTGGCAAGGATGTGGAGAAAGGGTAACTTTCCTACACTGTTGGTGGCCATATAAGTTAGCAGTGCCAGGATTGACAATAATGTAGAAGTTTCTCAAAACACTAGAAATAGAACTCTCATATTATTCAGAAATTCTAATACTGGGTGCATATCCAAAAAATGGACATCAATATTTCCCAAAGATATCTGCACTTCTGTTTATTGCAGCACTATTCACAATGGCCAAAATGTGTAATCAACTTAAACGCCCATCAACAGATGAATGAATGAGAAAAATGTGATACATATACATAATGGAATATTATTCAGCCATAAAAACAAATGAAATCCTGTCATTTGCAGCAACATGCATGGAACTGGAGGTTCATTATGTAAGTGAAACAAGACACAGAAAGAGAGATGTTGAATGTTCTCACTCATATTTGGGAGCTAAAGAAGTGGCTCTCATGAGAGTAAATTGGCTGGTTACTAATCTACCACTGGAGAGTGGCGGGGGTAGGAAGAGGAATCAAGAAAAGTTGACTAATGGGTACAAATATACAGTATGATAGAATAAATAAGATCTATTGTAAAATAGGATGGTAAGGTAACTATAGTTTACAAGAGTCTACTGTGTATTTCAAAAGCCTAAAAGATAATAGTTTGAATGTTTCTAGTATAAAGAAAAGATTATAGGTGATGGATATCCAAGTACACTGACTTGATCTGTACAAACATATGACTGTATTAAATCCTCCCATGTATGCCAAAACTATGTACATTTATTATGAATCAATAAAAAATTTTAATAAAAGAAACTAAAACAGTTGTTCTCTGAAAGCTCATGTGAAAGGAAAAGACAAGCAATCCGATGAGTGAAAATGCAGTATTTTCAAACTCCAACAGTTGATTAGTATCTAGAATATATAAAGAACTCCTAAAATTCAAACAGCGAAAACAAAATCTAAAGAGAAAATTAGCAAAATAAGTGTGTAGACATTTTGACAAAAAGAATGTACAAACAGCAAAGCAGCACATGAAAATATGTTTGCATCATTAGCCATTGCGGAAATGTAAATTAAAACCAGTATGAAATATCACAAAACACCTATCAAAATGGCTAAAATTTAAAAAATGATAATAATAAGATAAATAGCACCAAGTAGTAGAAAGTTTGCAAATCAACTATTATGAATAGTGGGTGGGAATATAAAATGATACAACCACTCTGGAAAACAATTTGGTATTTCTTGTAAAAACTAAGCATATAACCACAATATAACCCAACAATTGTAATTCTGGTCATTGGCCAAAAGATAAATTAAAAAAACTTATGTCCAAACAAAAGTTGTACATGAATGTTTATAGTGGCTTCATTTTGAATAAAGACTGGAGTCAGCCCAGAAGTCCATCAATAGTGAATAAACACACTAGGTTATAATCATGCCATAGAATATTAATAAGCAATAAAAAGGAACAAACTTGATACATGTAACAATTTATATGACTCTTCAGGAAATTACGTGGAACACAAAAATAGTCATTAACCCCAAAAGCTTACACACTGTGTGATTCCATCGACGAAGCACTTTTTGAAAGGAGAAGAGTTTGGAAGTAGAGGGCAGAATAGTGTTCAGCTGGTGACAGGGCCAAGGGGCCAAGGAACAGTGAAGGTGGGTGTAGTTCTAAGGGCAACAAAAATGTTTCCAGTGGTGTTGGAACTGTTCAGTATCTTGACTGTGGTGGTGGATATAGGAAACTACATAGGTGATACAATTGTGTAGAACATCATGTACACATACTGGGTAAATATGAAAAAGACTGGTGAATTATATCAATGTCAATATCCTGGTTATGATATTACGCTATAATTTTGCAAAATGCTACCATGGGGAAAACAGAGCAAAGTGTAAAAGGAAGCTGTCTCTATGCTATTTCTTCCAACTGCATATATTTAAAAAGTTAATTCAATGGCATTGTTTAATCTAGAGTGATAGGAAAAACAGCACTGTTTTGTGACATGATTTCTCTTACATAATTACTAAATGAGAGCATCTAACATAATAGGAGAATCAACCTTTAACTTCAGTAAAATGTGAAAGTTAAATTGGTTCATTCATAATCTTTCCTAAGCAAGAAAAGCTGAGGTAATAGTAGTAGTGTTAAAACGTCCAATATAAAAGGGCAAGTGAACTTGACTGGCCCTAGACCTCTTTGAGCTGTATTTGAACAAAGGTGAAAATGAGCCCTTGTCCCCAGGGAGGTGTACCTTCAGTCTCCAGCAGCTCTTGACTACTCACAGGTTTCATGGCCTACTCTGCTGCTTAATGGCAGCTTCAGGGGTGCAGGGCTTCATTTTATGTTCATTCTCATATCAGTTGAGTAGTCTTAGCTCTAAGTAAACTGTTGTCAGGACATCTATATGGTTGCTACATGCCTATTTGATATTATAGTAGTCACCTCTAGCCAGCCTAACTGCCTGATTGGACCAAGTTATCTCCCCCAAGGTCCAATTACTATTTAACTTAATTCTTTGATACAAAATTGAAGGTGTCCTGAGGAGTCATTCCTCCACTTCATTTTCCCAGAAGTACGGTGATCATAAGTCCTGGAAAGCGAAGGGGCTCAGAAAAGGCCAGCCCAAAATACGCTGTTTTGGCACATTTACTATTTTGAGTTAAAGGCTCTTGAAAACCAGCAGGTGCAAGAAAATCACTCTGACCTTTGCTCTGTTACTTAAAAAGCAGGAGACAAAATTCTCTTGTAAAAGGTGCCCTACTTATATAAGAAGCAATGGAAAGAATTATTATTATTATCAAGGATGGACAGTTGAAACTTGTGAGAAATTGATACAAACAAATCTTGATAGCCTAACCCTTACCTTCCTAGCAACTTCTTCATCAAATTAACTGGCATAACCTAAGCCTCTGTGCCTTCCCACATTTTTACAATGTATTACTCTTTTTCTAATTCAGTATATGAGTGTTCAACACCAATTTTGTCCTGGTCTTTATTTCTTTATGTTCCCAGGCCACATCAAGTATGTATTAATTAAATTTATATGCTTTTCTCCTGTTGATCTGTTTTATGTCAACTCAATTCTCAGCCCCAATCAAAAAACCCTAGAAAGATAGAGGCAATGTTTTCATCTTCCCCAGACTGTCCCTGATAGACCTGATTTAAGGGTTTTTTTTTTTATTCTTGGCATAAATACAATTCTCTTTCATTTTTTTCTTAAGTGAAATTCAATAATTTACTCAGGCAATAAACATGATTGAGTTCCTATTATGTGTCAGATACTGTGCTGGGTATTGAGGATCCAAGCTAGTCACAAGGGGGTTACAGTCCAGAGAGCATAAAGCCCTTGTGAAGAAAATGCAAGCATTATTTTGTATTTACATGTATATTATTTCTTTTCCTCAGATCAGAGAGCCCAACCTGTTACACAGGAACTTGTAGAGCTAAAATGATTGCAATGAGATTTTGAAATCTTACATTTACTCATTATTTGCTAAAGACTTAGTAGGCGATAGATGCAAATTTACACATCTTTCATTATTTCAAGTAAACAATTAGTAATATGCCCAACTATCTACTCAAATTTTCAAATATTTATAAAAGTTACCCTATCTAAATAAATTGTAACTTTACTAATTTCTCTTGGTAGATATTAACAGTAATATTATGATCCAGTAAAAAGATTTTATATGAATACAAACTATTTCAATATTTAAAAGTAGAATCTCATGTTCTAACAATAAAAACCACTGCAAATGGCTGGTCACTTAAACTGCTAAGATAAATGAGCCTAAGACATAGATTTTAATACAAATAAGTAATTCATTAATATATTGGGTTTTTTTCAAGTTTAAATAATTTTAGACTTTATTTTCAGTGACTTCACTTTTTTATCCTTTCTATTTTTATTTCAGGTTCAGAAAGTACACACACAATTTTGCTACAGGGTAAACTGTGTGTTGCAGAAGATTGGTGTAAAATTATTTTGTCACCCTGGTAGTAAGCATAGTACCCAGTAGGTAGTTTTTTTGATCGATACCCCAACCTGGAGTAGGCCCCGGTGCCTATTGTTCCCATCTATGTGTTCATGAGTACCCAGAATTTAGCTCCCACTTACAAGTGAGAACATGTGATACTTGGTTTTCTGTTTCTGTGTTTATTTGCTTAGGATAATGGCCTCCAGCCACACCCATGTTGCTGCAAAAGACATAATTTCATTCTTTTTATGGCTGCATAGTATTCTGTGGTGTACATGCACCACGTTTTCTTTATCCAGTCCACCACTGATGGGCCTTTAGGTTGATTCCATGTATTTGCAACTGTGAAGAGTGCTGTAATGAACATATGTGTATGTGACTTTATAGTGTAAAGATTTATGTTCCTTTGGGTATATACCCAGTAATGGGATTGCTGAGTTGAATAGTGGTTCTGTTTGAAGTTCTTTGAAAAACCTCCAAACTGCTTTCTACAGTGGCTGAAGTAATTTACATTCCCACCAGCAGTGTATAAGCATTCTCCTTTCTCCACAACTTTGTCAGCATCTATTATTTTTTGACTTTTTAATAATAGCCACTCTGACTGGTGTGAGATGGTATCTCATTGTGGTCTTATGGTGGTCTTATCTGTGATCAGATAGATCAGATGGTTGTAGGTGTGCTGCTTCATTTATGGGTTCTCTAACCTGTTCCACTGGATTATGCTCCTTCATTTCTGAAAGTAACATGGTTTGATTGACAAATCATATGTTTACCCTATTCATAACCCTGTGTTTTATTGTAATTTTAAAGAATGTGTAATTTTTAAGAACATACATATTAATATATAGCAGAAAAGCTCATAATTGCACTGAGGAAGTGTACTCAACTCTATGTGTGTGTGTGTAGGATGCTAAATCTCCACCTAGATGTTTTATTTATTTATGATTAGATTTGTGAATAAGCAATATTAAGTATTAGAAATAAAAACAGAGTTTTTTCTCACTCTAAGTCCATGTGATATTAGGAAATGGTTCAAAAAGAAACACTTAATATTCATTATTCAACTGAGTTGTATAGAAACTATCAAAACTTGGAGGAGATCCAAGATGGCCGCTTAGGAGGAACTCGGGAATGCAGCTCCGAGAGAAAGCACAGAGGGTGAGTGGACGCCGTATTTCCAGACTGATTTTTACTGCCCACAGACCAGGAGATTCACACGCAGAGAAGCCACACGGGTTGCCAGCGCCGCTGGCGCCGCTGGCTTGAACGGCGCAGCCGCTGGGCCGGCACCCTGAGGCAATGGCTCACTGTACAAAGTGAGAGAGTCTGAGTCCCCTATAAGCCAGCAAGGGGAGCTGAAACGGGGAGCCAGGCCAGCGCCACGAATCTCAGAGCCGCGGCTTTAGCCAACGCAGCGGCTCCGGAGGCAGATCAGATGAGACGGTGTCCCCTCTTACCCAGCAAGAAGACCTGAAACACAACTGAAACCGGGACGGTCCAGCTCTGTGGAGGAGGGGCGTTCTCCATAGGCACCCTGCTGTTCTCTACCAAGGCAATCCGCCACTACAGAGACTCCGTCACTACAGGGGCGGGCCAACATATCGGAAGCAGTTCTAACTACACCCAGAAGTTCACACGGAAGCTGGGTGGAGCCCACAGCAGCTTAGCGAAGCCTCTGCAACCTGAGTGTGACTAGGCTGCCACCTTGTGGGCAGGGAAAACAGCAACCGCACAGGGGAACATCATAAAACCGTAACTCCCTGGGACAGAACACCTGGGGGGAAGAGCAGGGGGTTTATGAGTTCTGCCACAGCAGACTTAAAATTACCAAAATCAGAAAGACAACAACTACAAAGTCAACAGGTGGATAAATCCACAAAGATGGGAAGAAACCAGTGCAAAAAGGATGAAAACACCCAAAACCAGAACACTTCTCCTCCTACAAGGGATCACAACTCCTCACCAGCAAGGGAACAAGACTGGATGGAGAATGAGTGTGATGAAATGACAGAATCAGCTTTCAGAAAGTGGATAATAAGAAACTTCCGTGAGCTAAAAGAACATGTTCTAACCCAATGCAAAGAAACTAAGAACCTTGAAAAAAGACTTGACGAAATGCTAACAAGAATGGACAACTTAGAGAGGAATATGAGCGAATTGATGGAGCTGAAAAACACAACACGAGAACTTCGTGAAGCATGCACAAGTTTCAACAGCCGAATTGACCAAGCAGAAGAAAGGATATCAGAGGTCGAAGATCAACTCAATGAAATAAAACGAGAAGGCAAGATTAGAGAAAACAGGGTAAAAAGGAATGAACAAAGTCAACAAGAAATATGGGACTATGTGAAAAGACCTAATCTACGTTTGATAGGTGTACCTGAATGTGACGAAGAGAATGCATCCAAGCTGGAAAATACTCTTCAGGATATTATCCAGGAAAACTTCCCCAACCTAACAACGCAGGCCGAGATTCAAGTCCAGGAAATACAGAGAACACCACAAAGATACTCCTCTAGAAGAGCAACCCCAAGACACATAATCATCAGATTCACCAGGGTTGAAATGAAGGAGAAAATACTAAGGGCAGCCAGAGAGAAAGGTCGGGTTACCACAAAGGGAAGCCCATCAGACTCACAGCAGATCTCTCAGCAGAAACCCTACAAGCCAGAAGAGAGTGGGGGCCGATATTCAACATCCTTAAGGAAAAGAACTTTCAACCCAGAATTTCATATCCAGCCAAACTAAGCTTCATAAGTGAAGGAAAAATAAAATCCTTTGTGAACAAGCAAGAACTCAGAGAGTTCATCACCACCAGACCAGCTCTACAAGAGCTCCTGAAGGAGGCACTACACATAGAAAAGAACAACCAGTACCAGCCACTCCAAAAACACACGAAAAGGTAAAGAGCATCAACACAATGAAGAATCTGCATCAACCAAAGGGCAAAACAGCCACCTAGCACCAAAATGACAGGATTGAATTCACACATAACAATATTAACCCTAAATGTAAACGGACTAAATGCCCCAATCAAAAGACACAGACTGGCAAATTGGATAAAAAGCCAAAAACCATCAGTGTGCTGTATCCAGGAAACCCATCTCGCATGCAAGGATACACAACGGCTCAAAATAAAGGGATGGAGGAAGATTTACCAAGCAAATGGAGAGCAAAAAAAAGCAGGAGTTGCAATTCTCATCTCTGATAAAATAGACTTTAAAGCAACAAAGATCAAAAGAGACAAAGAAGGACATTACATAATGGTAAAAGGATCAATGCAGCAAGAAGAGCTAACGATCCTAAATATATATGCACTTAATACAGGAGCACCCAGATACATAAGGCAAGTTCTTAAAGACTTACAAAGAGACTTAGACTCCCACACAATAATAGTGGGAGACTTCAACACACCATTGTCAATATTAGACAGATCAACGAGACAGAAAATTAACAAGGATATCCAGGACTTGAACTCAGACCTGGAACAAGCAAACCTAATAGACATTTACAGAACTCTCCACCCCAAATCCACAGAATATACATTCTTCTCAGCACCACATCACACCTACTCTAAAATTGACCACATAATTGGAAGTAAATCACTCCTCAGCAAATGCAAAAGAACGGAAACCATAACAAACAGTCTCTCAGACCACAGTGCAATCAAGTTAGAACTCAGAATTCAGAAACCAACCCAGAACCGCACAGCCTCATGGAAAATGAACAACTTTCTCCTGAATGTTGACTGGATAAACAATGAAATGAAGGCAGAAATAAAGACGTTCTTTGAAACCAATGAGAATGAAGACACCACATACCAGAATCTCTGGGACACATTTAAAGCAGTCTCTAGAGGAAAATATATAGCAATAAGTGCCCACATGAGAAGAAAGGAGAGATCTAAAATTGACACCCTATCGTCAAAATTGAAAGAGCTAGAGGAGCAAGATCAAAAAAACTCAAAACCTAGCAGAAGACAAGAAATAACTAAGATCAAAGCAGAATTGAAGGAGATAGAGACACGAAAAACCCTTCAAAAAATCAATAAATCCAGGAGCTGGTTTTTTGAAAAGATCAACAAAATAGACAGACCACTAGCCAGACTAATAAAAAAGAAAAGAGAGAATAACCAAATAGATGCAATAAAAAATGACAAAGGGGATATCACCACAGATTCCACAGAAATTCAAACCATCATCAGAGATTATTACAAACAACTCTATGCACATAAATTAGAAAACCTGGAGGAAATGGATAAATTCCTGGACAACTGCCTCCTCCCAAGCCTAAACCAGGAAGAAGTCAAAACCCTGAATAGACCAATAACAAGGTCTGAAGTCGAGGCAGCAATTAAGAGCCTACCACCCAAAAAAAGCCCAGGTCCAGATGGGTTCACAGCCGAATTCTACCAGACATACAAAGAGGAACTGATACCATTCATACTGAAACTATTCCAAATAATCCAAAAAGAGGGAATCCTTCCCAAATCATTTTATGAGACCAACATCATCCTAATACCAAAACCTGGCAGAGACTCAACAAGAAAAGAAAACTACAGGCCAATATCCATGATGAACATAGATGCAAAAATCTTCAATAAAATAATGGCAAGCCGATTACAACAGCACATCAAAAAGCTTATCCACCATGATCAAGTAGGATTCATCCCGGGGATGCAAGGCTGGTTCAATATACGCAAGTCTATAAATGTAATTCACCACATAAACAGAACCAAAGACAAAAACCACATGATTATCTCAATTGATGCAGAGAAGGCCTTCGACAAAATTCAACAGCCCTTTATGCTAAAAACCCTCAATAAACTAGGTATCGATGGAACGTATCTCAAAATAATAAAAGCTATTTACGACAAACCGACAGCCAATATCATACTGAACGGGCAAAAACTGGAAGCATTCCCTTTGAAATCTGGCACTAGACAAGGATGCCCTCTCTCACCACTCCTATTCAATATAGTACTGGAAGTTCTAGCCAGAGCAATCAGGCAAGAAAAAGAAATAAAGGGTATTCAATTAGGAAAGGAGGAAGTCAAACTGTCTCTATTTGCAGACGACATGATTGTATATCTAGAAGACCCCCTCATCTCAGCCCAAAAGCTCCTGAAACTGATAAGCAACTTCAGCAAAGTCTCAGGATACAAAATCAATGTGCAAAAATCACAAGCATTCCTATACACCAATAACAGACTTAAAGAGAGCCAAATCAAGAACGAACTGCCATTCACAATTGCTACAAAGAGAATAAAATACCTAGGAATACAACTAACAAGGAATGTAAAGGACCTCTTCAAGGAGAACTACAAATCACTGCTCAACGAAATAAGAGAGGACACAAACAGATGGAGAAACATTCCATGTTCATGGTTAGGAAGAATTAATATCATGAAAATGGTCATACTGCCCAAAGTAATATACAGATTCAATGCTATCCCCATCAAGCTACCAATGACCTTCTTCACAGAACTGGAAAAAACCACCTCAAACTTCATATGGAACCAAAAGAGAGCCCGCATAGCCAAGTCAATTCTAAGCAAAAAGAACAAAGCAGGAGGCATCACACTACCAGACATCAAACTCTACTACAAGGCTACAGTAATCAAAACAGCATGGTACTGGTACCAAAACAGAGATATAGACCAATGGAACAGAACAGAGGCGTCGGAGGCAACACAACATATCTACAACCACCTGATCTTTGACAAACCTGATAAAAACAAGCAATGGGGAAAGGATTCCCTGTTCAATAAGTGGTGTTGGGAAAACTGGCTAGCCATATGCAGAAAGCAGAAACTGGACCCCTTCCTGACACCTTACACTAAAATTGACTCCAGATGGATTAAAGACTTAAACATAAGACCTAACACCATAAAAACACTAGAAGGAAACCTAGGCAAAACCATTCAGGACATAGGCGTAGGCAAGGACTTCATGACCAAAACACCAAAAGCATTGGCAACAAAAGCCAAAATAGACAAATGGGACCTAATCAAACTCCACAGCTTCTGCACAGCAAAAGAAACAGTCAATAGAGTGAATCGACAACCAACAGAATGGGAAAAAATTTTTGCAGCCTACCCATCTGACAAAGGGCTGATATCCAGAATTTACAACGAGCTAAAAAAGATTTACAAGAAAAAAACAAACAAGCCCATTCAAAAGTGGGCGAAGGACATGAACAGATACTTTACAAAAGAAGACATACATGAGGCCAACAAGCATATGAAAAAATGCTCATCATCACTGGCCATTAGAGAAATGCAAATCAAAACTACATTGAGATACCATCTCACACCAGTTAGAATGGCAATCATTAAAAAATCTGGAGACAACAGATGCTGGAGAGGATGTGGAGAAATAGGAACACTTTTACACTGTTGGTGGGAGTGTAAATTAGTTCAACCATTGTGGAAAACAGTGTGGCGATTCCTCAAGGACCTAGAAATAGAAATTCCATTTGACCCAGCAATCCCATTACTGGGCATATATCCAAAGGATTATAAATCGTTCTACTATAAGGACACATGCACACGAATGTTCATAGCAGCACAGTTTACAATAGCAAAGACCTGGAACCAACCCAAATGCCCATCGATGATAGACTGGACAGGAAAAATGTGGCACATATACACCATGGAATATTATGCAGCCATTAAAAACGAGGAGTTCGCGTCCTTTGTAGGGACATGGATGAACCTGGAAACCATCATTCTCAGCAAACTGACACAAGAACACAAAATCAAACACCACATGTTCTCACTCATAGGCGGGTGTTGAACAATTAGAACACATGGACACAGGGAGGGGAGCACTATACATGGGGGTCTGTTGTGGGGGAGTGGGGGGGACAGCGGGGGGGTGGGGAATTGGGGAGGGATAGCATGGGGAGAAATGCCAGATATGGGTGAAGGGGAGGAAGGCAGCAAATCACACTGCCACGTATGCACCTAAGCAACAACCTTGCATGTTTTTCACATGTACCCCAAAACCTAAAATGCAATAAAAAAAAAAAAAAAAAAAAAAAGAAACTATCAAAACTTTAATGAAGCAAACTAAAAAACTCTAATAATTATTTCTATGTTTTAACAGTAAGTAAACTGTGACCTACTAGCTGGCTGCCTCTTTTTTCTTTCTTTCTTTCTTTTTTTTTTTTTTTTGAGATGGTGTCTCACTGTGTCACCTATGTTGAAGTACAGTGGCAGGCACAATCTTGTCTCACTGCAAACTCTGCCTCCCGGGTTCAAGCAATTCTTGTGGCTCAGCCTCCCTAGCAGTTGAGAATACAGGAATGCACCACTATGCCCAGCTAATTTTTGTATTTTTAGTAGAGACGGGATTTCACCATATTGGCCAGAATAATCTTGCACTCCTGACCTCAAGTGATCCGCCTGCCTCGATCTCCCAAAGGGCTGGGCTTACAGGTGTGATCCACCACGCCCGGCCTGGCTGCCTATTTTATAAATAATTTTTTTTTAACACAACCACATCTGTTTTATCATGGCTTCATTCTCACTTTGGCAAAGCAGTTGCAACTTTGGCAAAGTAGAGACCACATACGGCCTGCCAAATCTAAACTATGTATGTGGCCATTTAGATAGCTGACTCCTGGTTTAAATTATGCTAAAATTCTATATAGAAGCGAAATTTTCATGCTCTGTCACTTTATATTCTTCAGGTTGCAAAGAAGAGATGTTAGAAGCATCTTTTTCTTGATGTACATTCACAAGAAGTTGCATGATGTGATCATTGTACATGACCTGGCTTTTGTTTTACAGGCAGGTATATGTTTGAAAAAAATGCCCAAACCAGTGTTATGACAGATATTCATTAAGAAACTCCCAAACCTCATGATATAAATGAGGTGATGTGATTTTTTTTTTGGGGGGGGAAGTTGCTTGGTACTTTAGCTTTAGGAAACCAGTCTGTCAGTATGTTCAAATATGTAATCTTGCCAATATGTTCTCTGCAAAATAAAAATAGACTTAGTTTATTTGAAAATTTTATGTTTGGAAATTAAGAAAAATAAGGTAGTGCTACAAATTAGTTTGTGATAAGTTGTATATTTACATGTTTTATAATAGTCATTGCATATCATTGAATATAATTGTATATTTATATATTATCAGTATGTTAGACATACATGTGTGTGCAAATATAATCCATACATACTTCAAAACAACTTGAAATGTTTCTTTTTCCTTAATCATTTTTAATAATTTATATGATTAAAGAACTAAGTACAAGTTATTCATCATATTCACGTTAAGTAAAAAGTTAATTTTTTAATTTTCTAATTATGAGAGTAATATGTAAGTTTTTAAAAGTTGTTAAAAACAAGAATATATGTAGTGCCTTCATTTGTTTCCAATATTTTTATGCTGTTTAAAGGTCGTGAAATGTTTAAGTTAATCTTCTGCATCCTTTTTCTGTGCTTTACAATAAAACAAGCATTGTTTAACTTTCAAAATTAACTTCTCATAAAATCATTTAGTGAAAATATAATCCAAAATCATGTACTGATAAAAAACACAATGTGTTTTCTATTATTAGATATTTACTTATTACCAGTTTTTCATTATTTCTATTAATACTGCTCACTGCATTCTTCAAGAAGGCATTCACATTTTAGGAACCAAGAATTCCTAATTATAATAAGGCAACATGAACAAGTATTTTTCCCTCCACAAATATGTCATTAAAATGACAGTAAAGATAAAAACTTTCCTCAAAAACACAATGCAATAAATATTTTAATTCTATAGTTGTATAGGTTTTGAAAAGAACTAAAATAAGCCCATTAAACACTGGCACATGACTAAAAAATGTTGGAGGCAATGATAGTGTTGGCCTTTGAATCAGAGGAAGTTCGAACCAAAATAAAAAGAGAGTTTTAATACATATCGGCTGCATAGCAGAAAATCTCTACCTGATATCAGTCATAGAAAATACTTTGAATACTTCAATAGTCTTCTCCAACCCCACCCCTCATCCTATCCCTAGATTGTCTCACCTTCCACCTTCCCTTGCCCTTCGCTTCCCAGTATATTACATGGCTAGTTTTAAAGGGAAAAGAGCAATGAATATTATCTATCTATCTACCATCTATCATCTATCTATCTATCTATCTACCTATCTATCTATCTATCTATCTATCTATCTATCTATCTATCTATCTATCTATCTTTCCTTTTATGTAATATCCTAGAAAAAAAAAGACTAATAACCTACTTCTACGTACAAAACAGGCGAAATATGTGGAAATACCACATAGGTAGAATGATGCTATTTTAAAGACAGAACTTTAGTCAAGCCACATATATCCAAATGCCTTCCAGATTAACATCAAATAGACAAATCATCAGCACGAAACAAAATTAGGAGTATGACAAATTTGACCTAGACAAATGTCTTCTTATTCTGGAAAAATTCTGGCTTTAAAGATATTAACAACAAAATTAGATAAGAGAAAGCAGTAAGAGGAATTGTAATTGAAATAGAGGCGGAGAATCATTAACAAAAATGATATTTTCTCAAAAGAGAAGCTCAGGAGAACCTGTGGAAAAACCACTATCAGTGACAATGAATTTCAGTAAGACAACTGGTTGCAAAATTAATATATCCATACATATAAGAATAAATTCCTAGTTAATATAACAAATGAAACTGATTGCAGTAAATGGAATTAATTAGGAAAATTATAAAGAGATGATAGTTACAAGATTTACATAAAAATATAATGTGTATATATAATTAGGAAGACTCAATATCATAAAAATGTAAGTTATCTTTACACTAATTTATATGTAATAATTATATTAAACAAGTACACATTAACAGATTCATAGCTGAGTATATCTTTGCTCTTTTACCTAATTCTTTTTTCAATAAATCTAAAGACTCATTTCTGGCACTTAGAAAAACATCTCTGGCCAGTACCATGAATTTTTTCTTTAATCCTCAGATAAACAAACAGTTCTCTGTTTAGTTTTACTTCCATAAATAGCCATATGTTGGCAAACAAATTACCCATCTCACTGACATATTTACATTACTTGTGCTGTCTCTGATTTAGACTGGGAATTTCTACCTAGTTATTTAACCATTACATAAGAACACATACAATGTTTAATAATAGCTTTAATATATTATGTTTTTATAATATATAAATATACATTTTAGCATAAACAAAATTGTAGAGGTAGAATTATTTTTCTTAGTTTACATTCAATTTTCAAAAAGACTTAGTCTATGTTTTGTAGAGAACTCATTGAAGAGATCGTGTATTTGGATGGACAGAGTAATTTTTTGTAAAGCTATTATATTAGGGTTCTCTAGAGGGACAGAACCAATAGGATAGATGTATATATAAAAGGGAGTTTATTACTGTGTATTGACTCACACGATCACAAGGTGAAGTCCTAGAATAGGCTTTCTGCAAGCTGAGGAGCATGGAAGCCAGTCGGAGTACCAAAACCTCCAAAGTAGGGAAGCCAATAATACAGCCTCCAGGCTGGTCAGAGGTCCAAAAGTCTCAAAGCTGAAGAACTTGGTGTTTGATGTTCAAGGGTAGGAAGCATCCAGCATGGGAGAAAGATGGAGATCAGAAGACTCAGGCAGTTTAGTCTTTCCACATTCTTCTGCCTGCTTGACATTTTGGCCTCCTTGGCAGTTGATTAGATTGTGCCCACCCAGATTGAGGCTGGGTCTGGCTTTTCAAGTCCACTGACTCAAATGTTCACCTCCTTTGGCAACACTCTCACAGACGTACCCAGGAACAATACTTGATTGGAATCAATCCAATCAAGTTGACTCTCAATATTGACCATCACAAGTCTACCCCTTGTCAACTTGAACCCACAGATACCTTCTGAAATCATATATAATCTTCAAATAAAGATAATAATATGGTCATAATTATGCCTAATATAATATAGCTATCCTTCCTACAACTAGAAATGCACCAATCCCTAATCCAAATGCTATTACATAAATTTAACAACACTTAAATGCTGATATGAACTCAATAAATCTTATGTCACATGATAAAGGAAAAAGGAAATAAAATGAAGGTATTTTCTTAGTACAAGTGTATACATGCACAAACATGCTCTAAACAAAATAAAGAGGAAATACTTATGACAATTATAGTCCTCATTTCTGCAACTGATCATGTGGTTGTAGCTGGTATTGATAACTACCTTCTACTACCCAGTCTGTATTCCCTTTGCCTTCAGCAAGGACCTCATCAGGTCATGGTTTTTTACCTGGTAGAGTGACCCAAACATTCATTCCTGAAGAGTCTGGGCCATTTGTAGTCCTGTGTGGATTGGGCTGTTACAGTTTCCCATTGACCTTAATCACAGGGCATGGTAAAACTAACAGAGACACCAAGGGATCTCCTGTATTCCAGGAATACTCTCCCTTACCACCATCGTGGAATAGTAGACTAATTTAACCTTAGTAGTCCTGGTCAATCACCCTAGCCAACATGGGAACTCCCTCCTTAGCCTGATGACTTATGGATAGGAGGAGCACAAAATGTCCAGGTGGTAATTTTAACTTCCAGTTTAATGGAATAATTGTGTCTCCTGGTGGCAGTATTCTTCCCTCTGGAACTAAGACCTCTAGGCCAGCAGAATGCAATGTCACAGGAAGAGGAAGTAAAAATTTTGCTAGTGGGTCATGAGGGGTGAGGGTGAGGGTGCCACTTCCACCTCCACTCCTTGATTCTTGGCCCCCTGAATCCTGGCCATGAGGGAAACAGTATCATATTGGATGCTGACTCAGAGCAAACACAGCCTTTTACAGAATTTTGCCCCAGCCCTGCAAAGTTTTGTCACCTAGTTGGCATTGTAATTGTGACTTTAAAAAGCCATTCCACCAGTCCATCAATCCAGCTGCTTCAGGATGATGGGGAACATGCAAGACCAATGAATTCCATGAGTATGAGCCCACTACCACACTTCTTTAGCTGTAAAGTGAGTACCTTGGTCAGAGGCAGTGCTGTGTGGAATATTATGATGGTGGATAAGGCATTCTGTAAATCCGTGGATAGTAGTCTTGGCAGAAGCATTGTGTGCAGGATAGGCAAACCTATATCTAGAGTAGGTGTCTATTCCAGTGAGAACAAACTGCTGCCCTTTCCATGATGGAAGAGATCCAGTATAATTAACTTGCCACCAAGTAGCTGGCTGATTAGCCCAAGGAATGGTGCCATATCATGGGCTCAGTGTTGGCCTCTCCTGCTGGCAAATTGGGCACTTAGCAGTAGCCATAGCCAGGTTGGCCTTGCTGAGTGGGAGACCATGCTGCTGAGCCCATGTGCAACCTCCATCCCTGCCACCATGGCCACTCTTTTCATGGGCCCATTGGGTGATGACAGGGATGGCTGTGGAAACAGACTGAGTGGTGTTCACAGAACAAAGTCATTCTATCCACTTGATTATTAAAATCCTCCTGTGCCGAGATCACTCATTAGTGAATACTCATCAGGGATACAAATATATATTCACAGTTTTTGACTACTTGGAGAGTCCATCCACATACCTCTTCCCCAAATTTCTTTGTCACCAATTTGCATCATCAGGCTTCTTCGAAGTCCTTGACCATCTGGCAAAACCATTGGCTACAGTCTACTAATCATCATCTAATTGTACATGTGGCCATAAATCTCTAGGGCAGGGGTAAAATGCTGCCTGTCTCTTTGCTAAAGCACAGCAAAAGTCACCTTTACTCTAGTTCCCAACAAGTTCCTCATCTCCGTCTATGACCACCTCATTTTGGATTTCATTGTTCCATATCATTATCAGCATTTTGGTCAAAGTCATTCAACAAGTCTCTAGGAAATTCCAAGCTTTTCCACATTTTTCTGAGCTGCTTCAAACTGTTTCAACCTCTGCCTGTTACCCAGTTCCAAAGTTACTTCCGTATTTCCAGCTATCTTTATAGATCTCCCCGCTGTACCAGTACCAATTTACTGTGTTAATCCATATTCATGCTGCTGATAACTACATACCTGAGACTGGGTAATTCATAAAGACAAAGTAGATTAATGGACTCACAGTTTCACGTGGCTGGGGAGGCCTCACCGTCATGGTGGAAGGTAAAAAGCATGTCTTACATGGTGACAGACAAGAGAGAGTGAGAGCCAAGTGAAAGGAGTTTTTGATATGAAACTATCAAATCTCCTGAGACTTATTCCCTGCCATGAAAACAGTATGGGGAAACTACTCCCATGATTCAGTTATCTCCCACTGGGGCCCTCCACCAACAAATGGAAATTATGGGAGCTATCATTCAAGATGAGATTTGGATGGAGAGACAGCCAAACCTTATCAGCTATGAAAGTATCAAACAACTTCTTCCAAAAGAATGAAGAACTACCTCATTTGTCTCAAGAGGTCTGGAATTTCCTTAATCATATTGTCCATAAGACTGTCTTAGGCATTCTTTTTAAAAACAGACTTGCCTCTAAGAAGCAGCCAGGCTTTATACAGATATGCAACGTCTTGTAGGTATAGTGAAATTTATGTTTGTTTTTCTACTTGTATATTTTCTTTCTCACCTCTTTTCATAAACTGCTTCTGGCTCCCTCAGATTTGGGTAAAAGAGGCAGAAAATCATGTTTTTTCATAGTATCTTTTATTACTTTTATTCATAGTAATATGATTTTTAGTTGGGACCATATCTATGGCTGTTAGATATTTTCTTATCTTGCCCATTATCTTGTCTATCAGAATTGGGATGGAGTCAATCTCCTGGTTATGTTTATAAAAGGAAGAACATATGCCTCATAGCCATCTTTCTTTACTCTGTTTTGGGTGTTGTGGATGTGGTAGAGTCATCTTGTGTTAGGATATCAAAAGAAATATCATGAAATTATGAAACTCAAAGAGACTGGGTTCCTGAAGAAATGAAGTCATAATATAAGCTCTCTGGATGGCTTATAGATTGTTCACTGAGAGAGAAATATGTTTCTATCTTACCTAACATTCAGTATTTCATCAGGCAAAAGTAAATTTTAACTAATAAGGTGCAGGAGGGTGTGATGAAACAGGGGCAGAGAACTGACCTAACTGTACAGTTATAATAGTCTGTCACAGCCCGAGTCAGGGGCTTATAGGTAAATCTCCCATCTCCCTGGGACAGAGCACCTGGGGGAAGGGGTGGCTGTGGGTGAAGCTTCAGCAGACTGATATGGTTTCGGCTGCTGGCTCTGAAAAAAGTAATGAATCACCCAGCACAGTGCTCGGGCTCTGCTAAGGGACAGACTTCCTTCTCAAGTGGGTCCCTGACCCCCGTGCCTCCTGACTGGCAGAGAGTGAGGGGTCTTCTGTGGACCCTAGCAGAGGTCAACAGATACCTTATACAGAAGACTTCTGACTGGCATCTGGCAGGTACTCTAGGACGAAGCTTCCAGGGGAAGGGACAAGCAGCAAACTTTGTCCACGCAGACAATGTCTGGACTGAACCTCCAGCAAACTCCAGCAGACATGCAGCAGTGGGGCCTGACTGTTAGCAGGAAAACTAACAAACAGAAAGGAATAGCATCAACATCAACAAAAAGGATGTCAACACAAAAACCCCATCCACGGTCACCAAAATCAAAGACCAAAGGTAGATAAATCCATGAAGTTGAGGAAAAAACAACACCAAACAGCTGAAAATTCCAAAAAACAGAACATCTCTTCCCCTCCAAAGGATCACAACTCTGCACCAGCAAGGGAATGAAACTGGATGGAGAATGAGTTTGATGAATTGACAGAGTGGGCTTCAGAAGGTGGGTAAGAACAAACTACTCTGAGCTAAAGGAACATGTTCTAATGCAATGCAAGGAAGCTAAGAATCTTGAAAAAAGGTTAGAGGAATAGCTAACTGGAATAACCAGTCTAGAGAAGAACATAAATGACCTGATGGAGCTGAAAAACACAGCCTGAGAACTTTGTGAAGCATTCACAAATATCAATAGCCGAACTGATTAAGTAGAAGAAAGGATATCAGAGATTGAAGATCAGCTTAATTAAATAAAGCCTGAAGACAAGATTAGAGAAAAAAGAATAAAAAGGAACAAACAAAGCCTCCAAGAAATATGGGACTATGTGAAAAAATCAAACCTACACTTGATTGGTGTACCTGAAAGTGATGGGGAGAATGGAACCAAGTTGGAAAACACTCTTCAGGATTCCAGAAGAATTTCCCCAACTTAGCATAACAGGTCAATGCTCAAATTCAGGAAATACAGAGACCACCACAAAGAAACTACTTGAGAAGAGCAAACTCAAGACACATAATTGTTAGATTTACCAAGGTTTAAATGAAGGAAAAAACATTAAGGGCAGACAGAGAGAAAGATCAGGTTACACAGAAAGGGAAGCTCATCAGACTAACAGTAGATCTCTCTGCAGAAACCCTACCAGCCAGAAGAGAGCAGGGACCAATATTCAACATTCTAAAAAAAATAATTTTCAACCAAGAATTTCATATCTAGCCAAACAAAGCATCATAAGTGAAGGAGAAATACAGTCCTTTACAGACAAGCAAATGCTGAGAGATTTGTCACCACCAGGCTTGCCTTACAAGACCTCCTGAAGGAAGCACTACATATGGAAAGGAATAAGTACCAGCCACTGCAAAAGCATACCAAACTGAAAAGACCACTGACACTATGAAGCAACGGTATCAACTAATGGGCAAAATAACCAGCTAGCATCATAATGACTGTGTCTAATTCAGAGAGAACAATATTAACCTTAAATGTAAATGAGATAAATGCCCCAATTAAAAGACACATACTGGCACAATGGATAGGGAGTCAAGACCCATTGGTGTGCTGTATTCAGGAGACCCATCTCATGTGCAAAGACACATCGAGGTTCAAAATAAATGGATGAAGGAATATTTACCAAGCCAATGAAAATAAAAAAAACAAAAACTAAAAACAAAACAAAATGAAAAACAGGGGTTGCAATTCTAGTCTCTGATGAAACAGACTTTAAATCAACAAAGATAAAAAAAAATAAAAGACAAAGAAGGGCATTATAAAATGGTAAAGGGATCAATGCAACAAGAAGAGCTAACTTGAGATACCATCTCACACCAGTTAGAATGGCAATCATTAAAAAATCTGGAGACAACAGATGCTGGAGAGGATGTGGAGAAATAGGAACACTTTTACACTGTTGGTGGGAGTGTAAATTAGTTCAACCATTGTGGAAAACAGTGTGGCGATTCCTCAAGGACCTAGAAATAGAAATTCCATTTGACCCAGCAATCCCATTACTGGGCATATATCCAAAGGATTATAAATCGTTCTACTATAAGGACACATGCACACGAATGTTCATAGCAGCACAGTTTACAATAGCAAAGACCTGGAACCAACCCAAATGCCCATCGATGATAGACTGGACAGGAAAAATGTGGCACATATACACCATGGAATATTATGCAGCCATTAAAAACGAGGAGTTCGCGTCCTTTGTAGGGACATGGATGAACCTGGAAACCATCATTCTCAGCAAACTGACACAAGAACACAAAATCAAACACCACATGTTCTCACTCATAGGCGGGTGTTGAACAAGGAGAACACATGGACACAGGGAGGGGAGCACTATACACAGGGGTCTGTTGTGGGGGAGTGGGGGGGACAGCGGTGGGGGTGGGGAGTTGGGGAGGGATAGCATGGGGAGAAATGCCAGATACGGGTGAAGGGGAGGAAGGCAGCAAATCACACTGCCACGTATGCACCTATGCAACAACCTTGCATGTTTTTCACATGTACCCCAAAACCTAAAATGCAATTAAAAAAAAAAAAAAGAAATGTGGTACATACAACTATGGAATACTATGCAGCCACAAACAAGAATGAAATCATGCCCTTGGAAGCATCATGGATGGGGCTGGAGGCCACAATCCTAAGCAAATTAACACAGGAACAGAAAACCAAAAGTATTATATAGGAGCTAAGCATTGAGAATGCCTAGACATAAATATGGGAACAACAGACTGTGGACTACTAGAGGGTAGAGGGAGTGGGGTGGGTTAAAAACTACCTATCAAGTACTATGCCTGCTATCATGGTGATGGAATCCATACTCTAAACCTCTTCACACAATATTCCCAGGTAACAAATCTGCATATGTATCCCGATATCTAAAATAAAAGTTGAAATTTAAAAAAAAAAAAAGAAGAGCTAACTATCCTAAATATATATGCACCCAATACAAGAGCACCCAGATTCATAAAGTAAGTTCTTAGAAACCGAAAAAGAGACTTAGACTCCCACACAATAATAGTGGGAGACTTTTAACACCTCACTGTCAATATTAGACAGATCAACGAGACAGAAAATTAACAAGAATATTCAGGACTTGAACTCAGCTTTGGACGACGTGGACCTAACAGACATCTACAGAAATCTCCACTCCAAATCAACAGAATATACATTCTTCTCAGCATCACATTGTACTTACTCTAAAATTGACCACATAATTGTAAGTATAATCCCTGTTAATACCCTTTAGATATGGAAGATCCCCAAAATTGATTCGTTCTCTTGTAGGATGTTTTTACAGATCTGAGGAAGTTTTCTCAATAGAGCATTCCAACTTCTACTCTCTTGAGACAGTCAAATACCTATCTTTTTGGCCGAGTACTTTTGAATTCCTCTTTAGAAACTGTATATAACTGCACAACTGTAGAATCTTTCTGCCAAGGTCATTTTGCCCTGGCAAAATCCTCTTGAGTGGATTTTTGTCCACCAGAAAAAGGAACCTATTTCCTGTTGTTGGTGAAAGTCATTCTTTCTTTCGATAGAGTCAGCTCTCTTTGTTATTTAAGCATATAAGTGGCTCCAACCATAGCCCTTCATCCTAGTATACTCAGAAATGAGCTATGTATCTGTCATTTTACCACCCCAATTAAAGGAATACTTGACAGTATCAATGGATAGTTCTCTTACCATTGCTCACATTGACTTGAAGTGACAAGTAAACGTCCTCTTTCTACATTTATTAAAAGGACAGAATGTACACATATATTTGTTTTGAAATAAATTTTACGTCCTAGTACATTTTTTCTCCTATATGCTTTAACATAACTTTTTTTTTTTTTTGACAGAGTCTCTTACTGTCACCTGGGCTGAAGTGCAGTGGTACCATCTCAGCTCACTGCAAATTCCATCTCCCAGGCTCAAGTGATTCTCCTGCCTCAGCCTCCAGAGTAGCTGTGATTAGAGGTGCCTGCCACCATGCCCAGCTAGATTTTTCTGTATTTTTAGTACAGATGGGGTTTCACTATGTTGACCAGGCTGGTCTTGAACTCCTGACCTCATGATCTGCCTGCCTCAGCCTCCCAAAGTGCTGGGATTACAGGTGTGAGCAACCTTGCCAAGCCTAACGTAACTTTGTACCAACTACTATGGTAGGAGATAGGCTAAGAGTCACTCTAGGTTCTAGGTCCATCCATTGACTTATGACTATAAATTCTGCAAGAAAAGGTGGTAATTGATCAAGGAAACCATTTTCAATACCTTGATTTTCCATTTTCTATTGGCTTTATTGATAAAATGAGTGTCATGCTTGTTGGCTCTCCTCTTATCTTCATCTTAGCAATACTGTGTCACTTTGACTATCTCTACAGCACTCTCCAATTTACTACTCCAAACTTAGTCTCATTAAAAGAACTTCAGTTACCTTGCTTGTGATAGTTCAGTACTGCCCCCCTACCCCTTATTATTTTTGATTTCAAGTTCCCATTGCAGTCTGGGAGCTTGGATGTTTTACTGCCAATCTTATGTTTAACTTTGACCTGCAAAAGATTACCACCACTGAACTCTCCAGTAATTACAGTTCTACTTTTATCTTGAATTTCTTGTGGAATTCTATGTTCTAATGTATTGATCAGCACGCTCACCCCAGACTCATGGGAAAATCCCAAAACAAAAATTCAACTAATGAAAATGAATACACAACATATCAAAATCTGTGGGATGTAAAAACAGTAAGACTAAGATGATAAAATATAGCATTAAAGGAAAATATTGGAAAAGAAAAATGATATAAAGGTAATAATCTATATTTTAGTGAAGTTCATTATTACCCGTCTTTTGAAGCTTACTTCTGTCAATTTCATCTGTGCTCTTGCTGGAGACACGTGGCAACCTTTTGATGAAGAGGCACTCTGGCTTTTTGAGTTTCCAGCATTTTTGCGTTGATTCTCTCTCATCTTCATGGGTTTATATATCTTTGATTTTTGAGGCTGGTGACTTTTAGATGGGTTTATTTGGTGCCTTTTTCGTTGATGTTGTGTTCTGTTTGTTTTTCTTTCCAGCAGACCCCTCTTCTGTGGGGCTGCTGCAGTTTGCCTGCAGTTCACTCCAGCCCCTATTCACCTTGTTCCCTCCCCTCCCTGGAGTTATCACCAGTGGAGGCTGCAGAGAGCAAAGATGTCGGGTTGCTTTTTTCTCTGGGAGCTCTGTCCCAGAGGGGCACTGGCCTGATGCTGGCTGAAACACTCCTGTATGAGGTGTCTGGAGACTCCTGTTGAGAGGTCTCAGTCAGGAAAAGTAGAGTTAAAGACCTGCTTAAATAAGCAGTGTGTCTCTCCCTTGACAGGGTGGGTGTGCTGCTGCACTGGGGAGAATCACACTCATCTGGGCTGTCCTGACTCTTCAGAGACAGATGGCAGAAAAGACAAGATCCTTGATGCAGGATACCACAGCCGGCCTCCTTCTGGAGGCTCCTCTCAGTGTTTTTTCCACAAATTCCTGCCTGGGGCTGCTGAGATTCCCACAGGGAGGCTCAGCCCACTGGGGAGGAGTTGATCTGGTCCCACCCTCTCTCACTGATGTCAGTGGCAAGGGAAAGCCCCAACAATGGTGGGGGTCATCCCTCTCCCTGGGCAACTCTGTCTTCTTAGGCAGATTCTCCCTGGCTGCACTGGGTGGGGAGTGGGGTCTAAGCCGGTAGGTTTTGGCATGTGGAGGTCTGTGGGTATAGGCCACTTGGCTCCCTGGCTTCAGCCTCTTCCTTACAAGAGTGGAAGGATCTCCTGCCTCAACAGATTTCCCCGAGCCCAGTATGCTAACATTCCTGTGACTCATTGCCTGCTCAAAGCAGCTGCCCACTCAAGCAGCAGCTGTGATTCTCCACAGCTTTCTGCTTGGGCCCCAAGGCTCTGGTAGCCTGGTCTCGGAGGGGACCTACTGATCAGCAGGTTGCAAGGATCCCTGGGAAGAGCCTGGCTCTCAGGGAGGGGAAGTACAGTCCTTCATTGTCTCCTGTGGCCAGGGAAGAGAGCTCTCTTTGTTGTGTGTAGCTCCTGGGTGGGCTCTTGCTCCACCCTGCTTTTGCTGTCTATCCAGGGGTCACACCCACCACCTAGTCAGTCCCAATTAGAGACTTTGGTACCTCAGTTGAAGATGCAGAGTGCACTCGCAGTTTTTGTCTTCTGTGGGAGCTGCTGAGCTGAGCTGCCTCTATTCGACCATCTTGGCTCCACCCCCTCCTTTTTTCTTAATATCAGGAAAAAGGGAAGAGCTATTTAACATCCTACTGTAAATTTCTAGCTTTTGCAATAAAATAAATAAAAAAAGTATACATATTTAAAAGGAAGAAAGGAAAATAATCTTTGTCTGTAGATAACATGGTTTTCTCTGGAGAAAACCCTGTCTCCACCACAACGGATCCAAAAAAGTCCTGGAACTAATAAGTAAATATGATAATGATACAGGATACAGGGTTACTATACAGCATCAATTACTTTCTGTATGCCAGCAATAAACAGTTGAAATTTGAGAGTTAAGTAAAAAATACCATTTACCATAGTATAAGAAAAAGAAAATCTTAGATATAAATTTAATAAAATATGTACGAGGTATATATGAGGAAAACTACCAAACTCTGATTAAAGAAATAAAAGATCTAAATTAATAGGGAGATATTCTGTGTTGATAGATTGGAAAGCTCAATATTGTTCAGATATCAATTCTTTTCAATTTGATTTCAAGATTCAACACTGTCTTTATCAAGATCACATAATGGTATTTTGTAACTATGGACAAAATGATTTAAAATTAATGTAAAAAGGCAAAGATCTAGAAGAATGAACACAATACTGAAGAAAAGCAAAGTTGGTGGACTTATATCACCTTATTTTTAAAACTTACTATAAAGCTAATTGTGACAGCATAATATCGTAAAAGGAATAGATACATAGATGAAAGAGAATAGAAAGCTCTAGAATAGAAATAGACTTAATCAGTAAAGACAGCTGAGTTTTGACAAAATACCAAAGGAACAACTGGAAATCCATATGTGAAATATTAACCTAGACATAGGCCTTACCCTTTTTACAAAAATTACATCCAAATGGATCATAAATTATATGTTAACTACAAAACTAAAAACTTTTGAAGAAACACAAAGGAGAAAATATAGGTGACTTTAAGTTTGGTCTTAAGTTTTTAGATACAACATAAAAGCATGGTACATTAAAGAAAAGTAAATGCATTGAACTTTATTAAAATTAAAACTTCTGCTCTGCAAAATTATGTTAGTAGAATTTAAAAAGTAAACTTGGAGAAAAATATTTGCAAAACAAATACCTAATTAAGGGCTCGTATCATATATATATATAAAACTCTTAAAACTTTACAATAAAGAAAAGAATAACCCAAATAAGAAATGAAGATCTGATCAGTCACCTCACCAAAAAAAAAAGATATATACATTCAAATAAGCACATGAAAAATGCTTATAAATCATTTATTATTAAAGGATTGAAGTTGAGACACTGAAATATCACTACATCCTTGTTAATATGGCTCAAATAAAAACATTGATAATACCAATTGCTGCTGAGGAAGTGGATATATGGGGAATTTTATTATTACCATTGAAAATACAATTACGGTAGCCTTTTTGGATAACAGTTTTGCAGTTTCACATAATACTAAACAATTTTGGTTCTAGGTATTAACCCACATGATTTAAAAAGTTATGCATATACATGTTTGTTTATAACAGCATTTTTGCCAAAATCTGAAAGTAACCAAGAAGCTTTTCAAAGAAGTAAATGAATGGGTGAACCAACTGTGATACATGCAAACAATGAAATATTACCCAATGATAAAAAGAAATTGAGTTCACAAGCCACAAAAGTACATGGATCAGTCTTTTTATTATATTATATTATATTTTATAAGTTCTCGGATACCTGTGTAGGATGCGCAGGTTTGTTACGTAGGTAAATGTGTATGCCATGTTGGTTTGCTGCATCTATCAACCCATCACCTAGGTATTAAGCCCAGCATGCTCTAGCTATTTTTCCTGATGCTCTCTCTTTCCCTCTCCTCCCCCAACAACTCCCATTGTGTCGTTCCCCCTCCCTGGGTGCATGTGTTCTCACTGTTCAACTCACACTTATAAGTGAGAACATGTGGTATTAGGTTTTCTGTTCCTACTTTAGTTTGCTTAGAATAATGGCTTCCAGTTTGATCGATGTCCCGGCAAAGACACTATCTCATTCCTTTTTATGGCTGCAAAGTATTCCATTGTGAATATGTACCACATTTTCTTTATCCAGTCAATCATTGATGGGCATTTGGGTTGATTGCATGTCTTTGCTATTGTGAATAGTCCTGCAATGAACATACACATGCATGTAGCTTTATAATAGAATGATTTATATTCCTTTGTGTAAATATCCATTAATATTATTGTTGTATCAAACAGTATTACTGGTTATAGCTTTCTGAGAAATTGCCATACTCCCTTCCACAATGGTTGAACTAATTGGATTCCCACCAATAGGGCAAAAGCATCCATATTTCTCCACAGCCTTTCCAGCATATTTTGTTTCTTGACTTTTTAATAGTGCCATTCTGACTGGTGTGAGATGGTATTTCATTGTGGTTTTGATTTGCATTTCTCTAATAATCAGTGATGTTGAGTTTTTTTTAAATATGCTTCTTGGCAGCATAAATGTTTTCTTTTGAGAAGTGTCTATTAATATCCTTTGGTCGCTTTTTTAATGGGATTCTTTGTTTTGTTCTTGTAAACTTGTTTGAGTTCCTCATAGATTCTGGATATTAGACCTTTGTTAGATGGGTAGATTGTTAAAAGTTTCTCCCATTATGTTGGTTGTCTGCTTACTCTGATAATAGCTTATTTTGCTGTACAGAAGCGTTTTAGCTTCATTAGATCCCATTTGTCAATTTTGGCTTTTGTTGCTATTGTTTTTGACATTTTTGTTATGAAATTTTTGCTCATGTCTATGTCCTGAATGGTACTGCCTAAATTTTCTTCTAGGATTTTTATGGTTTTGGGTTTTATATTTAAGTCTTTAATCCATCTTGAGTTAATTTTTGTTTAAGTCATAAGGAAGGGATCCAGATTTTCTGCATATGGCTAGCCAGTTTTCCCAACACTGTTTATTAAATAGAGAATCATTTCCCCAATTACTTGGTTTTGTCAGGTTTGTTGAAGAGTAAATGGTTCTAGATGTGTGGTCTTTTTTCTGTTTTCTCTAGGCAGTTCCATTGGTCTATGTGTCTGTTTTTAGTACACAGATGAATCTTATATGCATTTTAGAAAGTGGAAAAAGCCAATCTGAAAGGCCTACATACTATCATTACAAACATATAACCTTTTACAAGATTTAATGTACATTATGATGACTACAAGTAATAATACTGCATGCTTGAAATTTTCCTAGAAAGCATGTCTTAACCGTTCTCATTATACATGTACACACACGCACACACATACACACACACACAAAATGCTAACTATGCTAGGTGAATTAAATTTTAATTCATGAGTTGAATTAAATGAGTTGAATCTGAAATACTAAAGTCAAAAGAAACTGAATAAGCATGTATTCTAGCTGGTTGATAAAGCTGTCTCCATGAGGATATGGCTTAACAATTCTGATACTGCTATATGTGTATACCAGAATTTAACACTTAAAAAATATATTGCAGGTGGTAGGAGCCAGGTTTTCCACTGATGAAATTTACAGATAAGTAAGAGGACAGGCCGGGCGCGGTGGCTCAAGCCTGTAATCCCAGCACTTTGGGAGGCCGAGGCGGGTGGATCACGAGGTCAAGAGATCAAGACGATCCTGGTCAACATGGTGAAACCCCGTCTCTACTAATACAAAAAATTAGTTGGGCATGGTGGCGCGTGCCTGTAATACCAGCTACTCAGGAGGCTGAGGTAGGAGAATTGCCTGAACCCAAGAGGCGGAGGTTGCGGTGAGCCGAGATCGCGCCATTGCACTCCAGCCTGGGTAACAAGAGCAAAACTCCGTCTCCAAAAAAAAAAAAAAAAAGTAAGAGGATAATGAATTAAGAGTAGAAGACATTAGTATGAACGCATTTTTTAACTTAATGTAGATATAGACGATTACATATTGAAATTTTTATTAGTATGTATGTATACAAAAGTTAGTAAGCATATATTTTCTATTTTTGTCAGCTGAGATGGCCTAGAATAATGAGAGCTCAATCATAACACACAGACCTAACACCCAGAATTTGGTTTATAATAGCATTCTCCTGTTAAAAGGAATCACAGCTCCGTAATAAAATGACTTCTTCTAGGACTGGGACAGGAAATACACAAAATAAGGCTGGAGTGTCATTCAGCTTCAGAAATTAAAGAACTACTCAAAAAAATAACAAAAATGAAACATAAAGAAAAAATAAAAACCCAAAAATAGGAATATGTCAAAGAAAACCAGGGCCAACTGAGGGAGTGTCCAATTGCAAATCCTGGAACAATTTGAACAACAAAATTTTTTTAAAAAGCAGTATTATAACCTAAAGTATAAAATAAATATTCATGAGTCCATACTGACATGAATAAATACATACTGACTGCAAAATAAAATAATAAATGGAGAAGAAGAGACAAATCCCCTTGTGGAGAATTTCCAATAATTTCTGTAAATGCTCTGACCTCAAAATGTAGGAGCATAACTTTCTACCCTTTATACAGTCTGTGCTCAATGACTTTCTTCTATTGAGTGCAGTATGAAAAGGATGAAAAAAAGAGTAACTTTACCTTAGAAAAATCTGAAAAATACTATTTTAGCCATATGATCAAGCTCATCGTCAACAGTGATAAGTCATATTCGTAGGACATACGTTTGATAGTACATAATGAAAATGTCACCTTTTGTGGTCTTCCTATCAAAAACCTACAACCCCAGTTTAAGCGTGAAGAGGAGAACATCATAGAAATACCACTGAAGATTGCAAAAAGTGACTTGTACTCCTCAAAACTGTCAAGATCATCAAAAACAAGGAATGTCTTAGACATTGCTAAGCCAAGAGGAGCCTTAGGAGACATGAATGCTAAATGTATTGTGGTATCCTGAATGGGATTCTGAAGCAGAAAAATAAAATTAGGTAGAAATGAAAGAAATATCAGTAAAGAGTGAATTTAAGTTAATAATAAATATTAGTTCATTAATTATAAAAAATGACTATACTTATGTAAGACATTAATAGGAGAAATTGGGTATGAAGCATTTGAAAACCTGTTCTATTTTTACAACTTTTTGGTAAATTTAAACTGCTCTAAAAAAGTTTATTTTTAAAGTAACATAAAACAAAGCTCTATATGTAATATTATAAAAAAAATCTTCAAACTAGTCTTAAGTGGAAAAAAAGCAAACATTAATGCTGTATAAAGTATACGGTATTTATGTGGTAAATAGTTTATATATATATATATATATATATATATATATTTTTTTTTACATTCAAAGACTATATCTGGATACACCCACAGAAACTGAGAAAATTGGTCATCAATGGAACAGGAAAGAGAGAGACTTACTTATTACCATGCATGCTTTTATGCTTCTAGGATTCTGAATCTTGCATATATAGTACTTAAACCAAAAATAAATTAAATAATAAAGAGCAAACATGACCTATGTAAAAGTAGACAGAATCATATGAAGGTGCTTATATCTGAAAATTCAGAAGAAAATGCTCATCTTGAGGCTGGCTTCCCAGAAGGAGAGCCTGAAATTTACCAGGAAGTTTGCCAGGAGAGTAAGTAGGTATTTAGGAATATATTAAAAGTAATGACAAAAACCACAGTTACTTTTGCACCAACCTAATAAAAGAAAAAGGAAGAAGCTAAGCTAAGAGTAAACTGCAGGCAATACCCCATCCTCCACCTTTTCTTTCAGTAGAGCTTTGATTTGAAAATTAAGGCTTGGGATGTGTTTAAACTCCAGGTAAAGGAAGTGGCTTTATTCATCTCAACCAGTTAGTGGCTAAGTCTTTGCTGTCTTCCTTCACCCAAGTGATGTGAATTCCTAGAGACTTCTCTCTGAAACTCAGGTTAAATAATTTGAGACAGTCACCTGAAAATAATCCTATATGAGACTCATGTGAAGCAAACACTCAGAAGCTAGAGGCATGCACAAAAATATAAAAGGAATTAGTGGGAATTTGGGAATAGAACTAGTATTACCTGTTATAAATCTGTATAAACAATAGTTTCACATAGATAGAGGTATAACATCTGCACTTAGCTTCTTCAAGGAAGGGCTGTATAAGAAGAGAGTAGACTGGGATGGCAGCTGAGAAAGAAATTGTAAAAATTTTCACAAGATTTAGAAAGAGTCAAAATAGTTGCTATTGTATAATTCAATCAGTGAAGTACAGGAAAAACTCAGAAATATTCTTTAATTTAAAAATAAATCAAAGAGAATTATTATGGAGAAGATGGTCACGTTGCAATATAATATTTGACTAGAGTGAGTGTTTCTTAGCTCAAAAGATACAAACTACATTCTATCAAGAAAAATAAAACCTATATTTGTCTACAATGCATGTAACTAAAAAACAGATAAAATTAAAGGCATGTAATAATTCAGAAGATTATAGTGCTTTTCTTTTCCTCTCTTTTTCTTTTTTTTTTTTTTTTTTTTGGCTCATGTTTACAGACCTTTGCAGCTTTTTATGGAAGGAAATTTTAGACAAAACCTAAACATATATAGACTTTTATTAATAAGTCAAAAACAGCTTCTATAGAATAATGAACAACTGATATAAGCAGTTCTCGCTTTCTCATCACATGCACATCAAATAAAAAATCCAGATAGATCTTCTGAAATCTAAGTGGAAAAATATGAAAGAAAGAAAAAAAGAAAACAATCCAGAGAGAAATAAAAAAATAACCTACTCAATATTACCGGTATTCAAATAAATACAGATTAATTCAATGATAGCCGCTACTTTTGTCAGTCAAATTGGTAATTAAATCTTAATAATACCTGAATCCATGTGGCTCTAATATTCTACATCCAACTGATGATGTCAACAGTGTAACTGGTATCAATGTTTATGATAGAAATTTGTTAATATTTACCAAAAGCTTTACTATAGTAAGCATCAGAATGTGGCGATGAAATAAAAGCCTTAAAATAATGACCGTTAAACTCTCTCTCTATGTGAAGAAATCCTACATTTAGAGTTCCCTTCCCTCATACCTCAAATTACTTTTGAAGTAGAATTAGTGATTATATATTTCTAAAGGGAACAAAATCTGGAAGTTACTATCAAAGCTTTAGATAGGAAATATATTACAATCTTAAAAACAAATTCAAGAAATATAAAGTATAGAAAAGTATTTGATCACATTTTTAGATATATGTCAATAAATATGGTATCATACATTCAATATCAATGTTTCCTAAGGTTTCATAATGTTAAATTAACAAATGAACACTTTATAGAAGAGTGGGAGAAATAATAGGCCAAAATATCTGAGTCTACGTCAGCTCCTGTCACTATCCATGTGACTTTGGGCAAGTGTTTAACCACAAAAGCTAGTGCTCACATTATTTCTTGACATAATTGCATTCACTCTGGCCATATTTAACATATAAGGTATCTAAGTAATGAATATCATAGACCCGCATTCACAAAGGGATCTATTTTGGTCATAAAATATTTTCCTTTTATTCTCTGATAGTTTCATCGTGTTTATTTATTATTATTATTACTATATATATTGAGTTGGAGTTTTGCTCTTGTTGCCCAGGCTCGAGTGCAATGGCGCAATCTCGGTTCACCACAACCTCCATCTCCTGGGTTCAAGCAATTCTCCTGCCTCATCCTCCCGAGTAGCTGGGATGACAGGCGCACACTGCCACACCCAGTTAATTTTTGTATTTTTAGTAGAGACGGGGTTTCACCATGTTGACCAAGATGGTCTTGATCTCTTGACCTTGTGATCCGCCCAGCTCAGCCTCCCCAAGTGCTGGGATTACAGGCATGAGCCACCCTGCCTGGCCTATTTTTTTTGTTTGACTTATTGAATCACAAAATGTACAAATTAAAGATGCCTTTTCCATGCAAGCCTTTGGCAATATTGATGATATATCTTTCTATTTCTGTCTATTATTCATGTTCACATAATTTTCCTCACAATTTTCAATCTCCTTTTAATTTCCAAAGACTTCCTATCATTGAAGACAATCTTGATGTCAGTTACTCGTGAAACTTTCTCTGACTGTGCCTGCTTACATGCCAAATTGAGCCACTAAACATCAATCATTATTTGTGTTATTAATTGCATTTTCACGTATTAGTGGTTTTTCTCCTTAACTTCAGGTTAAACTGCATGAAGTCAGCTATTTGGGCATCATTCCATCCTTCTTCATCTTTTCAAAGTGCTTTGCATAGTAAACATTCAATAAAATTACAATTTTGAATGAGACAGTGTGCAATCTGAAAGGGATGACATGGACACTAGTGACAGGAACCAGAGAGAAGATAGTCATGACGTTTGTTTAATATATTATATCTTCCAAAATGTTTTGAAATCATCTTTCTAAATCACAGATCTGTTCAAGTTACTATTTAAATTCAACATGCCCTGACCACCAAAATGACAAACTTCACAACAAAGGATGTCTTCAAAAGCATTCTTTCAAACATGAATAACAAAGATTGATATTATTAATTTTAAAAATCTGTATATTAAATATAATAATCCATGTATACTTCTTTATACAGAGTCCATCACATAATAATTGTTCAGTAAGTATTGTAACTTATGTGTCATTATCAAATATTTCTTTTATTTGAAATATTTAGAAATAGAACAAAGTGAAAACTTTTAAATTTAACATAAAATTATTTTTTCTTAGCATTAGCTAATTATGAGTGTATTTTTACCTGAACACCTCCAGACAAATTTTTTTAAATAAAATCATATGAATATTTGAACACATAGGCTCTATATGCTTGTGAAATAGCATATATTTCAGTATTTGTCATCACAGTTAATAATATAACTTATTAGTATGTTTTAAATAGTCTTGAAGTGATCATCATGTGAAATACCACTGCATAATATGGAAAGTCAAATATAGATTTAAAATCCTGATGTAACTTCATCACTTTAAATATAAGATAGTGAGGCATCTTTGTATTTTTCCATTGCCAAACTTTAATATCTGCAGAATGTATTGCCAGCATCCTGTTCTAACAGGCAAGAAATCTTAGAATTATCTTTTGATCTCTCACCCTACTTTCCTATCTATTCCAACCATAAAAACTGCTGCTTTTTCATTTAGATTGCCTCAAAAATTCATTTGTCTTTTTTATTTTTTTCCAGCCAAATATGACCTGGAACTTTGAATAAATATACATTTTCAGAATCAATATATTTTTAACATCTAAACTTCAGATTACATAGATCAAGGTGGAGAATTTATCTGTGGATTTCTTCATAAAATTTCACAAGCAATCATTTCTGTTAGACTTTCATATTTCTCCATTAGATTAGTCTACATCATTCTATCTTTTTTAATATTTCCTTTTGTTATACAAACTAGTCATACATTGCATATATTATTTCAAATTACCCATGTTCTTTAAATAGATTCTCATCACCATGTGTGACACATTTTCAAATCACACAGGATGAATACCTGGTTAGATAAACAGAATGAGGTACACAGATATGAAAATATTATTTACAAAATCTTTGGACTAGAATTAAAAGTTGGCTGTCTATGGTAGACAATATGTAAAATATTAGAGGAAAGAGATTAGGCTACGTATATACATAAGAATATACTGAACAAAATAAGTCTTAAGTCAGAAAAGCAAATTGAAGTATTGTCTACCTGGTAGGAAGGTAGAATATTTTATGATTGTTTTAAATTCAAAAATATTTAAATGGCTAACTCCAAAATGGATCTAAGCCCTGAGATTTAATGTTCTATGAGAGTTTAACAGATGTAGGCAAACATTTGTAGATACATTAGTATTTTCATATTTAAACATTTTGAGTTCAATATGATTTGGAAAACATGCATCCTTTTCTCCAATTGGTAAAAAGTTTCTCTGAGGAAAATCTTTTAACAGTAGTATAATGATACAACAAGATGAAGATCTCATTAACACTGAGTTGGCATTTGCTATACCACAATACTCTCTAAATATTTCTACTTTGATCTCTTTTTCTTATTTGAATTAAATAATGAAAAAGTTATAATTATAGTCACATGAATTAACATGTTGTGTCTCCAGAAAATATAAAAATATATTGCTATGCTATAGGATTTTTCAAATACTCACACCCTTTCCTTAAAAATCAGTGTGTAGCAGATAATTTTTAACAAGAGTGTACACTTATATAACTACCAGCCCAATCAAGACCTAGAAAACTTCCACCTACCAGAAAATTTCCTTATGTTGCTTTTTGCAATTCAACTATCATAATTACATAATGTCTAATCCAGGAAACAACTGATCTGATTTGATTCAGCATAGATTATTTTTTCCTCTTCTAGAATTTTTTAAAAAAATGATTCATACAGTATGCTTTGTATGGACTCTTGCATTCCGCATAATTTTTATTTAATTCTTCTATTGCCCAAGCTGGTCATGAACTCTAGGCCTCAAGCAATCTTCCTGCCTCTGCCTTCCAAAGTGTTGGGATTATAAGTGTGAACCACTGTGTCTGTCCTTAAACCATTCTTACAATTTTATATCATTAACATAAGTATAATTTTTGTTTTGAGATTACAAAAAATAAAAAAAACCTTGGATTGTATGGTTATTGCAATATGATAACAACTTAAATTATCCACTGAAAATAGCTATTACCGATGCTCATTTTGTCATTTGTGTATTTGAGAGATTATTTTCAAAAATTTTACTTTATATTAGAAAGCAAGGTTTTTATTTTGTTATTTGAAAATGCTTGCATATTTAATTTTTGAAAAGTTAATATGATTATGTTCTATTATATTAATACTGTTTGATTGTATATCATTATATACGTTCCTATTTAAGATATAGTTAAAATGAACACATTTTGGTGTTTAAATTGGTTATCATATCAAATATTAATGCTTTTTATATTTTTATTGTTAGAGAATATTCTAAAATGTTTAGATATTTGGCATCTTTATGTTAATGAGAAAGAAGAAGAAAAACTGCAACTGAATTTGAAAATTTTATCATGGTTATTTAGAGCTGACTCTTTAGCTAAGGATACCATTATTTTGTCACCTGACATAAATTATTGCTAGCATTATAACATTTTTCCTTTGCTTTAATTGAATGCAGAGCTTCCTCAGTTATACTTTAGTAAGTATAATAAAATACACTAATACTTTAGGCGAACCAAAAATTGAACTTAGGTACAATGAATTTATTACTCAAATAATCATTATGTAAAGAAAGAGTTAAATAAGCACGCTTTTCAAAATTTGAAATATTTAAATATCCAGTTGCATGATATTATTATACTTGTTATAAATTTGCAGCTATTTCAATTAAACATAGGTATAATGTATCAAATATAGTATTATAGGATGTAAAGCTTTTCAAACAAAAAGAGGCCTTGAGATCAATATGTCTAATAATTTTACCTGGGAAGGGAAAAGACTGAAACACTATTTTTGTTAATTTGCCAAAGATCACCCAACAACTTATCTGCAGAGTTGAGCCTGATTCTCATGATAGGCACAGAAATATGCAAATTATAAAACACTTAGTAAATGTATTATTTTACTCCAAATTATTTTATTATGCAAATATTTTATATTCTCTTTCTCAGTTTTTTAGTGGGTAACAGTTTCACCTATATGTGAGTTTAAAAAATGTATACCACAAAACCATTATCTTGACTTCATAGACAGAAAAAAAGTCACAGCTATTTTATAAAAGTGAACACAAAATTTTTTGTTTGATTTTTGTTTTATAAAATTAATTCAGAAAAAAATAAGTGGAATATTTATTCATTTCAGTGGGCAATTTTCCTTCATCTTTATTTAATGACTTTATTTTAAAAGATTAATTTAAAAATAATACCTTAATGCCATATTGATCTTCATAGTGAGTATAACAACTGTCACACCAAGGAATTGCAGTATGGAGTACCTATAGTTTAGAATTATTTTAAAAGTAAAAAAAAAATATGTACATTTAGCCACCAGATATTTACATTTGATTTATTTGGTTTTAAGATAGTTGAATAAGGCAGATGGATAATTTGTTGAACCGATATTTTTCATCATATAGACATGGCTTGTGAAGTTGAAAATAAATTTGATTTTCACCATCTGCACATAGATTTTTTTCTTGCATATTTAGCACAATGTGACATCTAATTTGGTTACTAAAGTTGCTCTTCATATTTCTAAAGGCAAAGAATTATGATTTATTTAAATATTCTATACCACATAGCATTATTCACTTTTGCAAAGTGGTCTTGAGTGTGAATAATTGAAAATGTTTTTCACATTAAAAGTCAATTATCTGTGTTTTACACTTATTCAAAAGTATTAAGACTAGAATGAGTCTAGCCCCCACCAAACAAAAAGTCAATACTAAAGTATTTACCTGGATATTAAAATATAATAATATCAGACAAAAGGGAAATACCATTTCTGCTACACTGTCTCTATCTTGTATTTCAAAATAATATATTTTAAAAATTAATTTCCAATTTTACCTTTTTAATTCTTATAGAACTTGAAAGAAAAAACACAAGTCTATGGTTCAAAGAGTCAAATTACATTTTTTGTGGTATGATTCACACTATCAGTTTAAAGAAGTTATGTGACAAGAATGGAGCCAGCATTTAAATGATTCATATCAAAAGAATTTCCCAATTTTGTAAATACTTGCTTTTTTGTACATATGGAAGAGAATTATGTAAAATGTGTATGTGTGTGAAAAATTTTATTTTTACTTAGGCTGTGTATTTGTATTAGTCAAGCAGATTCCAGGAGAGTAAAATATCACAGTGGTTTATGAAGAACATGACTTAGTGAATTCATCATTGCTATCATGCTGTACCATTAATGGTAAAAGGAAATATTTCCATGATACAGAAAAATAAATTTTTTATTTTATGAGAGTACTTGAAAATATTTTGTAAACCAGATGTATAAAATATGTTATATGTTAAACTTTATTTCCCAATACTCCAATTTGAAACAACCAAGATATGGTATAATGAGTTACCAAAAAGCCTTATGCTACAGTAAATAAACACTAGGGCTTGGAGTCAGACAGAACAGCTGATATACAGCTTGGCTGCTTTCCTTGTTATTTACATTACTTTGTGAAAGTTACAAAAATCTGTAGCATTTCCATATCAAAAAATTCTGAAAATAATAAAACTGATCCCAGAATTATTTTGAGCATGTGTAAAATGGCAAAATACCTAGGACATAAAGGTGGAACATAAAAGTTATGATTGTCATTCTGTAGTCTATTGTGATCATGGTTATATGTATATAAAGATTTAAAAACATACAATAATCATTAGTTAGATTTAAATTTTTAGTAATATTACACAAGTTTTAATTTTAAAAAAGAGATAGCTTATCTTCTGTTGTGAGCTGAATTGTGGTTCCCCAAATGCAAATGTTGAAATCTAAACCCCAGTGTCTTTATTTGGAGATAGGGCTTTTAAAGAGCCAATTAAAGTTAAATGAGATTATTTGGGGTGGGCCCTAATCAAAATGACTGGTGTCCTTCTAAGGAAAGAACCTAAGAACAAAGACAAACACAGAGAGACCTCATGAAGACTGAGGAAAAATGCCATTTGCAAGACAAGGAGATTTCAGAAGAAACTATCCCTGCTTACATCTGCATCTTGGACTTCAAGTCTTCAAGACTGTGAGAAAATAACTTTTTGTTTTTTAAGTCTTCCAGTTGTTGATACTATGCTATACCAGTCACGGCAAATGAATAACATCTTCTTTTATTATTTTATGGTTTTATGCTTTTATTTTTTTCTTGCTAGTTATTTTTCTGTTCTAATGGCAACTATTCTGCTACATAATGGATGTTTTATTTTTCTATTTCCTTCTTTAAAAAATTTTATTTACTAGTCAGAGAAAATATAAGATGAAATAACAAGTTAATGCTTTTGAAGGAGAAACATACGGCTTAACTAAGTTTAGTTAAATTTTAACTAATTTATTAGACAACTAATTAATTTAATTACTTAAAATTTAACTAATTTAAAATTAGTTACTGACACTTAATAGCTATGTAAATGTGAGAAAGTCTTTTAATCTCTACAGTTCTCAGTTAAGTGTACTTCCTCACTTTCAGGGTAGAGATCGTGTTTTATTTCTACCACTATGGACTAACAACGTGTCTGGTGCATAACAGAGACTGAACAAATCCTTGAGGTCACAGAAAACAAGAAAACTGATATAATATTTCATCTAGAACAGGTTTTGATGTAAAGTCTTTTTATTTTTGTACTCTGATTTTTTTAACTTACATTATAATTTATATTTAGAATCTTGAAGGTATGTTTAAAATTTAAATTGCCTATATTAAAATACCAAATACTTATTATAATAACATAAATTTCTTTTCGCCAGCCTAGGGAAAAAAAAATGAATTGAATTCATCATTGCTATGAGTAAAACTCTTGTTTCCCAGGCTGGAATGTAATGGCATGATCCCGGCTCACCACATCCTCTGCCTCCCTGGTTCAAGGGATTCTCCTGCCTCAGCCTCCCAAGTAGCCGGGATTACAGGCACTCACCATCATTATATCATGTAGAATTTCAGTTTTTCTTATTCTTAATTTAAAAATATAGATAAACTTTTTGTTTCATATAACTTTGTTTGCTTTCTTTGTAATGATAAAATGCGGAATATATTAGGATCTCATGTGTAACCTTACCCAGGGTTGTAAGAAGACATCCTGTGTGTCAACATGCCCAAAAAATATTTAATTAAAATATTTAAAAATTATATTTGTGTGATTCTCAGTTTAGTAGAGAACTATATAATCGTTTTGTTCATTTAATAATTCACCTATGTGGTTAACCTTAGTCTTTCTCATTTGACTAAAGCTTCATGAGAGTTGTAATCATGTAAACTTTGTCCATCATTTTTGTCTTTAGTGTTTAAAACAGCATCTAGCATATAATAGATATTATTTATAAAATAACAAATTTATGCATTGAAAGAAGGTACACATATCAGTCAAATTTTTACCTTATATTAATGGAATTTTATATTTTTTAGACTGCATTAGGCACCAGCCATTTTTTAATTTAGAATGGCTAACCACATATATTTTAAAATAATACATATTTGCATTAAATTAAACAAGTTTCTGGATTTGAATTTTGATTTTTCTGATTGTCTACTATGAGTCTGTAAAAAAAATAGAAAAATCAGAATATGAGATGAATCTGAATAATTCATATCAATAAATTTTTGATAAAATTCATCACCAGTTTATTATTATAATATATTAGTAAGTATAATAAGGATGATTGTTTTTGTTTCTTATGTTAAATTTGTACACATTTCTAAGAAACCATGCTACCTCCAACTTTTAGTGATGCATTCATTGGCAAAAGTCCAAATAACCTGGAACGTATATCTGAGGATTATTTTCACTTTCACTGGTAGCCAAGATTTTTCTATTTGCATGTTTCCTCTCTTGTCCCTAGAGAGTCTATGTCAAGAGTTCATGGGATGAGGAAATAGTATTAATTTTTCTTTTAAACTCATCTTGCATGGGTCTGCCACTCCTTTCTTTGCTATGAATTGAGTAGCACTGGAGAAAACCAGATGCAGCACATGTGAGGTAGAATTGCTTCTTTGGTTTGGACCTGAGCTGAATTCTAAATATTGAACATAAAAGGAGAAAGTGGCAATGTGGATAGGCCATCCTTTCAAGGCAGATACACATTCAGGAGTCTCTAAAAGGATGTTCTTGGGAAACAACATTGGCCTGTTAGGGCAAGTGCAGAAGATTCTTATAGGATCTGGTAAAGCTGTCAGCCAAGATAATAATTTTTATATCAAAGCACTCTTGGAATACCAGGCTGTAAAGCCACTTTCTGTGTTAAAATTATGCACTGGGTAGTATTTTATATATACTATATAAGCATATAAATATATAGGCATAATCATGTATTCCATATAATATATACATGAAGATTTTCTATCTCTGTGTTCTATATAAAATTTAACTCAACCCTGGTATAAAAATACTCCAGTTTTTTCATTCCAGATAAATTAATGTTAATTAAACTTATTAATCTCTGTGTTGATGCTTGCATTTTATAGAGGTAGCACCATCTGTTAGATTGAAAAGTATTGTAAAGGTAAAACAAGTAAAATCTATTCACATTGGTAAATCTATAGTAATGTTATATTTTACTGTCCATATCTCCTGGCTTTTTACCTTTAGAGAAAAGGTTAGGATATAACGGAATACAATTCTGCAAATGGACTAAGCTGGATTTATATCCTGGTGCCATTTATATTGCTTTGGAAAAGTTACTTAGCTAAAAGTAGAGGAGAATTCTAATCTTAGTTGCATGACTTAATACCAAATATATTTGGAAGAATTTAATCAACCTTCCTTTTTATTCGTTTCTTCATATGAAACAATATGATCTCCGTGATTGATTGATCTATGATTCATCTATGTGGTTAACATTAGCCTTTCTCATTTGACTAAAGTTTCATGACAGATGGCATCATGTTAACTCTGTTCATCATTTTTGTGTTCAGTGTTTTAAACAGCATCTAGCAAATAATAGACATTTATGAAATAAAAAATCTATTCATTGAGGAAAAGGTACACATACATTTATCAGTATTTTGGATTGCTTCTCCTTTGTGTGAGACTTGGGAGAAAAAGTTCTAAGTAATAATACAATAGTTCATACTGCCTCATTCTGTACCTTTCCTATATTTGTATCTATTATTCAACCTCTCTAACTTTTTTTACTATCCTTAGAGAGTTCATATGTAGATCTCCTTATCAGAGTGCTTTAAATAATCAATAAGTGTAATGGATTGGATTTGAAAACAAGATTTATTCCAAATCTCATTCATTTATACACTTTGTTAAACAGACTTATTATATAGATGGTACTCAATGAATATATTTTAATAACTAAATTCAGAATACATAGCATAAGTAGGGAATATGGTTAGAAACTCATTTTGTTCAAACTATAAAACTAGGCATTAGTTTAAAAATATATGAGACAGAATGGGCCAAATATAACTGCAAATATATTATTAGCACACAATACAAATATTCTAACTAAAGTAACGATCTTAGTCAAAACGCACAGCAGTAAGTCTGTACTAGACCAAAAGACTTGGGTATTGAGGAATGACTCAGCAGAAGGAATAAAAGATTGTTATTATTTAAATATAGCACTTAAAAACTTAATTTGTTCTAATTTATCTGAATTAAGTACTATATATTGAGTTATCATCTCAATAATGGAATCAGTAAAAATATGTTTAGTAGCAAATATGAGAAAACTTATTTTCAGAGGACATTTATGCTTTATATAAAGGAATTCTCAGGATTGATTTAGCAATTTAATACCTTCAAGATTTCAGTTCCTTAACTTCTAATCTTTCAGCTTCAGCAGGGTGGCAATATCACCTTTCAAGGTTATGAAATGGCTGCTACATTTTCAAACTACATTATCATTCTTCAGCATTCTCAAAACAAAGAAACAAATGTTAAAGAGAAGAATAGGGAAGGGAGCTAGGGACACAAAGGCTTTCTCCTGGTCTCAATTTTGCATTTCATCAGAAATGAAATATTTTCCCATTAAATTGAGGTAATGGCTATGCAACCTCTAGCCTAAAAGCAGTTATATTGGCTTCAGCATTAAACAATTAAAATCATTTCAACTTTAAAAACACTGATACAGGCTGTCTTCCCAAACCAGTTAGTTCAAAATCTCCAGAGTATCAGGATGTCATAAAACTTCCTCAGGTGACTGTACTGTGCGCCTGAGTTTGACATTCACCAGTTAAACCTGATTGTAATTCATATCCTTCATCAAGGAAGTTTTTACCTGAATGAAATGGAGATTTGATAAGCAAGAAAGGAAAAAGAATAATAGATCCAAATAAGAATACCATGTAGAAACTTCATGTAACATGAATCCACAGTATCTCACCTGATTCAAATGCTCCTACAGGAAATAGAACGCTAAAAAGGCCTTCACTCCAATGATAACATATTCAAGCCATTCCCAAAACATCCTAAGAAATAAGGCTTAAAATAGACTAAACTTCACGAAGACCTGAGCTAGCATCATGAGTTAGGGATTGTGATTACAACAAATTACAAAAATTCTGTGGTTGTTTGTAGGTGTGGGCATGTGTTTTACGATTATAAGGGAAACGGGAAAAGGGCATCTATGAATGGGGATAATATTTGTTCTCATTTAAATTTCCCACAACTGAAAGAAAAAGCAAAATGTGGGTCTATTTTAGAAGTGTTAAATAAAATATTGTGCTGAAAATCTTAATTTCTAATTTAAAACCTAGTTTTCTGTCACAGCCAGATTTACTTTATTCTCATAAATCAATGGTGATTTAAATGTAAACAAAGAACACATGGACACAGGGAGGGGAGCACTATACACTGGGGTCTATACACTATATACATGGGGAGAAATGCCAGATATAGGTGAAGGGGAGGAAGGCAGCAAATCACACTGCCATGTATGCACCTATGCAACAACCTTGCATGTTTTTCACATGTACCCCAAAACCTAAAATGCAATTTAAAAAAAAGGAAAAAAAATGTAAACAAAGAAATCATGATATAATTACAGTAACTCCAAATCTATACAATATATGACACAGAATTATATTTGATGCTTCCATATTCATTGCTTTGTAAAAATAATTGTTTCTATACATAAATTTGTATGTGATTTGGTGATGCTAGCAGCAAATACTTGCTTTAACTTTGAAGAATGTGTTGTGGCTTATTCACAATGCAGACAATCGATACCACATACAAAAAGATGGATATGATCTGTTAGTGGAGTTAAATGTAGTCTAATGATGAGAAAATAAAGCAGAGGGCTCAATAAAGTTAAAAAAAGAGGAAGAGAGAAAGGAAAAAGAAAGAAATTAAAATGTTGCTGGCCAAGACTGTACTTGTACAAAGAACACTGTGAACTACACGGTGTGCAAACATATTCCAAGTGGGTTGTAACAATTATTGATACTAGTCATAGAAAGAACAAAATTGGAATAAATAACAAATAAGGTAAAAGTCTTTCACTAACAATGTGTTAGTTTTAGAATATTATATGAACATAAATTAAAAATCCACAAAGTTTTAAATAAAATCTCATTATGAAAAAAGAAAACTTAGAAATGTCAGAAATAATTACAGATGAATTTTAAATATATGCAAATACATATTTTTCTGTATTAGTGACAGGTGCACTCTTATTTTTTAATGGAGTGAAACATTTCTTATTAGAATTTGTCAGGTGCTCCCAGCTGACAAACATGCTTAAGGAACATGTTTCAGAACAGCATACTCAGTAAGGTTCTCTGTTCACATTTACATTTTAATCCATTCTTAAGTCAAGCAAATCTGAAAATATTAACCTGAAAAATTAATAAAATGTCATACAGAAGACAATAACTTTCAGGTAGTCCTTCATCTGCTTTTTAAAAAAACAAGTGAGAAAGCATTACACTATTAAAAATATATCTATGGTTTTATATACACATTATGGCTCCTATTAATATGGTTCATCTGTTTCAAAGCCTGTACATTAAATTGCTTAATATCACTTGACCTATGAATAAATGCTTACATGACATAGTTTCTTTACTTGAAATATTTAACCCTACTGACTGTTTCAAACAAATACTAAGTAGAAAAGGTAGAATCTTCTCTTAGAAATTAAAAAAAATCTTCTATTTAAGCATATATCAAATATATAAACTATGTGAATAAGAGGTTGAAAATTCATAAAAAATAAATTTACATTAATGATCAATTAAAAATGGAAATGTCTGTAATCGCATACTTTAAATTGCATTCTAAGATTTCAAAAATATGTGTGACAATACAAATGATAAAAAGTTTGCTAGTGGCTTTTTCTATAAAAATACAGGTAAACACAATTCAGAAATAGTAATTCAATGTATTCACCATGAACCTAGTCATCTGTTCTATAAGTTTGTGTTTATTATTACACATTAATGTATCTTAAAGTTGAAATAAATGTTGATAAATAGCAAAGAAATAGAAGTTTATCTGTACCTCAAAAGACTTAAAAAAATTCATTATCAAAAAATTATACAAGACACAATAATGCTGTAGTTGGAATGGAGTACTCTATTTTCTCAAAGTTGATTTAAAGAATTTGGGTAGAAATTATTTCATTTTATGTTAATTCAGAGTTGTTTTCTGTTGGATTTGAGTTCCGACAATCATCGAACATTCCTAGTTAGTGATGTTATTGTATTTTTTTTTCTGTATTTCTGTATTGTGTTATGTGATTTATTGAAAAGTTAGAAAAGACAACCTTATACACACTTAGGCTGGTACCATTTTAAACTAGAAGTCCTATTAAAGGAGAACTAGAAAGGGAGAAATAAAATTTGAATGATGTCTCAAGAGGATCACTCTGCCATGCAGCAAAATAAATAATTTTTATAAATTAAGTTAAAAATAAAACAAAAAGAAAAATATCTAAAACTAGAGTCAAAATAAATTAAAGACTGTTGAGACATCTGGTATATTTCATGGAGTGTGAATATAATAAAATAAAAACAACTTTATAAAACAAAATATTAGAAAGAAAATTAAGATGCACTTTGAGAAATACTATAGATATGATTAAAACGGTTAATGTTAAATAATTTTTCATAAAGAAGAGGAAACAATAAAAAAAGACAAAATATTTTTATACAAAATTTCTAAATGTTTGAGAATAGGACTAGTTATGAGTATTAAAATGTAAATTAAAACTGTATCATTTTGTTCTTGTTTTGCTTATCACTTTGACTTTCTATCTTGTTCCGTTGATCTATATGTCTTCTCTCATTTCAATGTCACACTGGCTAGATTGGCGCAAATCTATATTCACCTTGAGATATAAGTACTCCATTTTGCTTTTTTTTTTTTTTTCCTCTCCAAAATTGAGTTATCTAGATCCTTTACATTTTCATGGCAATTTTAAAGCTCCTGAAATTGTGATTGAGATTTTATTGAATCTATGGTTCATTAGTGAGAATTGATTTTTCAACAATATTAGATTTTCTTAAACATTTAAATACAGACTCATTGTTGCTTTAAATTTTCTTTGATTTCTCAAATCTATTGTTTTCTTTTTTTCATTATACAAATTTTGTTCACCTTGTGCTTAATTTATGGTTAACTCAATTATGAATTTTGGCACAATTATAAACAAAATGTTTTTTAATTTCATTTTTTTCTGTTTGATATTAGTATTCGAAAATAAAATTTATTATATATTAAGCTTGTATTCTGCAATTAAGTTATTTCTAGTTGCTTTTGGTAGATTTCTTAGATTTACTATGTAAACAATCATGCTTTTAGCAGATAGAGACATCTTTACTGTTTTCCTCCTGATCTAGGACCACATGAAAGTGATAAAGTGAAATAGGAGTATGTATTCTTAAAAGCAAGTGTTCAATATTTCACCATCAGTATGATGTTAGCTGTAGATTTTTATACGTTATTTATTAGACTGTGGAAGTTCCTTGATATTTTCAGCTTACTGAGTTTTTAACAGAGATTGGTGTCAATTTTTTAAAAAAATGTTTTCCTGAAACTATTGAAATGGTTTGTTCAAAACAACCTTGTGTTACTGAAATAAGACTTCCTTAGTCATAGTGCAATATTTTTAAAATATGTTTCTGGGTTCAGTACACAATATTTTAAAGTATTTTTGCACCTACATCCATAGCAGTAGTAGACATAATTTTCTTCATTTTATTGCCTCTTTGAAGTCAGAAGATTATGATTTTGCTATCCTCATAAAGCAAGCCATGAGGATGCTTCTTCCTTTGTTTGCTGAATAAGTTTGTGTAAGGTAGATATTATTTTTTCTTAAATATTTGTTAAAATTCACCAGTGAAATTATCTGGATCTGAAATTGTCTCTGTGGCAAAATTTTTGATCATGAATTCAACTACTTTAGTAAATACATGTCTATAAAAAGTTCCTGTTATATCTTATATAAATTTTACTCTGTTGCAATTTTAAGGAATTTTATTTTATCAGAGTTTTCCAAAATTCCCTGACATTCTGGCTCCCAGAAACTCAAACACTGTAATGCTCTGTTACATTTCCTTCTTCTAAGACTATCTGTCTTGCCTCTCTTTCTCTGGAGATCTGTTTCCCAACAATCCTTGCTAAGTTTCACGTGTTCCACCTTGGAACATTGGAGACACATACGTATGTCTCCAAGGACACACATACATATGACATCTTTGACCCCTGATTATTGCCACAATCAGCTTAGACTCCGCTCTAAACTGCTCTGATTCAGCTCTCCCTTACTATTTAGTTGTCGTTTTGGGGTTCTGTGAGAATTATTCTATCTCCTACAGTATGTCTTATCTGGAGTCTATTAGCTGCAGAGCAAGAAGTGCAATCAAGAGCTCCTACTTACTTATGGTCCTGGAGTTTATCCTAACCATATGTACTCCTAGTCAAGACTAAATGCTGGTTTCATGAATAAATGATTAGAATAACCTTTCTATTCAGTGTACGATCTATAAATCTTAAACTGTTGAAAACAGTCACATAAAAAACAGTTGTATATAAAATAACATAGAACTAGAAGGGGTAGAGCAAAGATGGGGAAGCTAGGCCTTTTTTTTTTTCCAGAAACATATAGGCAAAGATGAATGTCAAATTAATTAGAAGCAACTCTAAAACTGTTATTTTCTGGGTAGGGAATCTTGAGCTTATCATTAATCTTTGAAATTTCATATCCTTATTCAAATGTGAGCTTAAAAATAATACCCATTTTATAGATTCATGAAAATTTATTACTCTCTCTCTCTCTCTATATATATAGAAGTCTTAGGAGCTTTCAAGTTAAAAAAAAATGACAGTAATTATTTGTTGAGTGTTGTGGATTGCATGATGCTTCATAAAAACATAGAATTTGAATTTAATCCTGAAGACATGATACAATTTTTGGCTGATGACATTATAATTGTGCATTCAAAGATGATATAATAAAAAAGGGGGCTCCGGTTTAGGATTTGAGGACCCAATAATATCATTATACCTACAGAAGAAAAGTGGGAACTTATAGCTGGATAGCTATGTTTAGAATTGGGCATATATCTAGTTTATTAATAGCCTTTCTCATTGATCTATTGTAAATTCTATTAAAAATTTACATTTTATTTTGTTTTCATTACCTAGGACAGAGGTACTACATTTTGAAAACTATAATTCAGTAAATAAATGGAATTAATAAATAACTGCAAATCCTAAAAGTGAAGCTAAATTATTGAATTTGATAATTAATAGGGTGATAGTTGAAAGGATATTTTTTATTATAGGCATTAGGATTTAACTATGACAAAGCTGTGTAACTTCAATTTATCTGGTTTTTGTTGTTGTTGTTGTTTTACACAATAAACTGTGTCTTCACAGTTTTAAGAGGAAGATAAAATTTAAAATGCAGTTACTATCAGTAAATTGCTTTATTCATTGGTCAAATGCATTATTATTATTAAAATATTTTATAGAGATTGTTATTTTGACAGAAATTATAACAGTATGACAAATAAGAGACATTCCAATTATTAAATTACCAAATTACAAAACTAATATCATTGTAGAATCTTTGGAAATTGATAAATCTAATTAAATAATAATTGAACCCCTAATTGTTATGGTTGCTGAAAGGAATCTTACATTCAGTATAGTCTACATTAAAATGTAAAATATTTATATAACATATAAATAACACTGGTAATCAACAATTTGTAAAGTATTTGTCTTTAATTATGTGAACAGGTAGTTTCCTTATAGTTATACCACAATAATATATTCATATTTATTACTGAATTAACACATACTTTTTAACATATATCTTTACTTTGTAAGAGAGATCCTAATTTATGGCAGCAGAAGACCAGCAAACTTAAAAATCACTGAACATTTAAATAGTTGCTACTTAATCTGCTGGTACTTTGGTACAATGGAATTAACAAACGCGAATATACATATCCATAACCTAGCAATTATCTCATTCATGAAATGTTGTTTTGATATAAATGTGAAATTGTTAAAAATAATTTTCTGACTTTGAACAAATAATTCAAGTATGCCTTTTTACATTTATAGAATTTCAAAATATTCCAAACTGAAAAAAATAAAAAAGAAAAGAGAAGAGGACAACAAAGCCCTGTTTAGTCTGTTTACTGTGCTTTCAAGTAAGACATTTATTATTCAAATAAATCAAAAGTATATATTTTTCTAGAGTCATAGAACACACATTTTCCTTTCCTAATACAGATCTCCTACAAACTGTTTCCCTTTAATGCTTTACTTTGCTGCTGAAAAAAGATGGGTCTATTTATATCCCATTTAATTCATTTTTCAAAAGAATACTCTATCATCTTAATTCACAGAAAATAAAACCATACACATTCTCAGCATATGGCTTAAACACACACACACAAACACACACACGCACACACACAAGGAAAGTGCTTTGAACAAAATGAAAGAACACTGAATAAGCCATGAATAGGAAATTTCAGAGGAAAGCATAATGCTCAATCTATCAACAAAAGCACATTCTGCCTCTGGCAAAGCTGAGGGCAGACATATTTCATATAGACTTAACAGTTTTAAATACTGTTTAGATGAATATTTTATTACATTAAATGTCAGCAGAATAAACAAAAAATTCATATTTCAGATTGTGTTCATTACTAGAATAGTACATCTACTAAGAACATGGATATCTCTGAATTTAGTCATCAAAATGTGGTCAGGTCATTCAATTTAATAAGTAATATTTGTACTCTAAAATATTAATACTTTAAATAATTTTTAAATATGATTCTCATATAAAGCATTACTTAAAATCATTTCTTTTCTTTTCTTTTTCTTAATATACATAGCAGATTGCTTATTTGGCTTACACTTCATAGAAAATACTGAAGCTCCTGACTCATAGCACACATAGAAAACTGCAATTACCTTCTGTTTGGCATCTCTGCTTCTCCCAGATGCCTTCCCATCAATTAACCACACTGAAATGAAAATGATCTTTCAACCTGCAAACATAATCATGTACCTTCTCTACTCCTCACGACTTTCTAAGTTATTAAAGTGCCATGGCCTTGGAATATTATACATATCTTAGGAAAGTATCTCTATATGAACTAGCATTTCCTTCTCCAGCTTCAAATCTGATCATTCAGCTACCATCCCTCTTCAACATCTTCATAATATTTACTCCAGGTAGACTAATTTTGCATTCTCTAATTTCATGATCTTTCTCCCTTATTTGGGGGCCATTTATATGTATTGTATTTTCTTTTGCAATACTTCTTTTTGTATATATTAGTTTCACCTGAAAATTTTTTACTTATATTTTATTCCTTATTTTACATGTCGTTTCATCTAATGAGACTTTTCTATTTCAAAATTACTATTTCTTTTCTCATTACAGCATTCAATATACCATATCTCTGTCTGTGTGCTTGTTTGTACTCCTTTCTGAATTTAGGGTTTTTTTCAATAAATACTTAAAACACTTAACGATTATATATCTACTACCTAGCATAGTAACTTGCTGAAAATTACTAAATGTGTACAAGTTGAATTCAGTAGGGCTCATAAAGTGTCACATTGCATTCTAAATGTAATTTCTAAATGTAATTAATACATACTGTGCATATACACAAAGAGTCTTCGCTATTCATTTATTCAAAATATCTGACTTTAAATACGATTGTTATTTTCTATGTTAAATGCACATACCAGTCAAGTAAGATCTTCTAATATCCCCCTCTATGTTAATTTTTATTTTATTTTCATTTTTTCAAAAATACTCACTTTTATTTTACCTATGTTCTATAGAAATATCTACCTAGACATGAGAACACAGACATACATATTTTAAATAAATTTTCTAAATAAGATTTTTATCATTTTATTTATCAATTTTATCTTAAAGACAATTTTTTAAACTTTGAATTGTATTCATGTGTAGTACTGGCAATAGATATGATCTGTAGATCTGAACTTGCTGTTTCATTTCTAATAAGAAGGATTCCTATGGCAACAATAAACATATCATCAGTAGGACAAAACTGTCCTGTATCACCATCGCCTAATTATAGCTTATATTCTTATTAATTAGTGAACAATCCAACACTCAGTGAAGGCTGCTTCACAATGAAGAACCAGTATCTTACAAGGAAGTGCTAATATCCAAGGACCAAACAAACAGTGGCATTGCCATGAATACTTGGCCACCACATTGCAGTGATATCTGTGATAAATGCTCTGACACCTCCTGCTTAAGATCCCAATGGTCAGAAGGGTCTTGAAGATCACCGAGCCTCACTTTCACTGTCTGTATCCTTAAAGAAAAGTCAAAATCCATCAAAATTTCTGCACTTCTGCTCATGAGATGGTTCTGTCTTCCCTGTCCTTACCTTAAAATTCCTGCAGATACCATCTCAGTTTTCTAGGCTGTAGGTGATTGATCTAGCTATATGTAGCCCAACAATTAGTGTGACCAGAAAATGACATCTATGGCCTGCCATGGGAGGGGGGAAAGCTACCTGGAATTGTTCCCTTGGGAATTTTATCTAAGAAATTCAAATGAGCTGATTTTCAGGATTCATAAATTGATACATCTAAACAAGTCTTATGTACAAAAATTTCGGAGAAATCATGATAGCCAAACCTACAAGTAAGAAAATTCAAATTTAGTAAAGAGAAAAAAATAGACGAGATTGCAGAGAGGGCTATGAAGATTATATAATTGTTTATATCCTCGGAAAGGGAAGATAATTCTTACCTATGGGCATGTTACTGAATAAATTCAGTATTTTCAAGCCACAAAAAACAAACTATGTCTGACAAAATTAGGAAGCAATTTATTGAGGTGGAGCACTGAATTGAGGAAGAAGCCAAAAAAATAATTAAGATATGGAAATTAACGTTGTATTTGTTAAGGTTTAACATCTAGTTCTTGGAAGAAAACACAAACAATATTGATATGTAATGAAGTTTATGGTAAAAATAATTAGAATAAAACAACATGTGAAAAAGTAGAATTGAGCACGGGAAGAATAAATTATGTATATTTTTACTTTTCCTACAATGCTTCTGCACACTGGACTGGAAAATATGGTAGTACATTTGCATTTGATACTCAAATGACAGAAACATACAGATAATCTCTGAAGATGATTTGAAGAAACACATCAGCACTTAACCTGTCACAGGAAATTAGCTACCTAGCACCAGTGGTCATGATTTTCAGAAAACAAACTTGAGTTTCCTAGAAAACTAGAAAATTACTTTCACATTTTTCATAACAACAGTCCTTCTGTGTACCTTTGACCCTTGAATAACATAGGTTTGTATAGCACCGGTTCACTTATATTTGGATTTTCTTCCCCCTTTGTCACCCTGAGACAGCAAGACCAACCCCTACACTATGCTCCTCCTCGGCCTATTCAAGGGAAGAAAATTAGGATAAAGACCTAAATTTATGATGACCCACTTTCACTTAATGAATGGTAAATGTATTTTTTCTTCTTTATGGTTTTCTTAACAACACTTTCTTTACTCTAGCTTACTTTATTATAAGCATATAGTATATAACACATGCCACATGCAAAATGTGTGTTAATTGACTGCTTGTGTTATTGTTAAGGTTTCTTATCAACAGTAGGCCATTAGTAGTAAGTTTTGGGGGAGTCACAAGTTATGAATGGATTTTCATCTGTGCAGTGGTCAGTACCTGTAACCTCTGTGCTCTGTGTTGTTCAATGATCAACTATAGATTCTCTCTTCCTTCCTCCCTCCCTCCATCCCTCCCTCCTCCTTCCCTCCCTCCCTTCCTTCCCTTCCTCCCTTTCTTTCTTTTTTCTTTCTTTCTCTTTCTTTCTTCTTTCTTTCTTTCTTTTTCTTTCTCCTTTCTCTTTCCTTCCTTTCTTTTTCTTCCTTCTCTTTCCTTCCTTTCTCTGTCTCTCTCTTTCTTTTTCCTTTTCTCCTTTCCCTGTCTCCCTCCTCCTTCCTTCTTTCCTTCCTTCCTTCCTTCTTCCTTCCTTCTAGCTCTTTCTCTTTCTCTTTTTTCTTTCTTTCTATCTTTCTTTTTTTCTTTCTTTCTTTCATCTTTCTTCCTTTCTTTCTTCTTTCTTTCTTTTGAGCTAACACAAAGTCCCCAAAAGTCGTTTTTATATAGTCAGTTTGATTTCCCTGACTATGGAATACCTTTACTGGCTGAATATATACTGATATGTTCAGCTCTGGATTACTAAATAACATCTATAAAAATAAATGTATACCTAGATACAATGAAGTAAAACCATAGCTCAAGAAGCACATTACTTTTAAAATCAGAGAGAAAAGGCTGATTATTGCCTACAAAGATATGATTTCTAGGTACAGTCTCTCATTAGCAAATGTATACATACCAGAAAAGCACGTAGTCATAGTTTCCAATTGTTGGGGTGTGGGGGATGCAATTAACACTCAGTTTAGATTTTTACATCTAAATTAGCCATCATTTGGGAACAAAGAAATATACTTAAGTTTTTTTTTCATACAGAGTCTCATACCCAGACTGGAGTTCAGGGGCACAATCTCAGCTCACTGCAACCTCTGCCTCCTGGGTTCAAGCAATTTTCCCTCCTCAGCCTCCCATGTAGCTGGGATTATAGGTGTGTGCAACCACACCTGGCTAATTTTCTTTTTAAAATAGATATGGGGTTTTGCCATGTTGGTCAGGCTGGTCTTGAACTCCTAGCCTCAGGTGATCCACCTGCCTCAGAACTCCCAAAGTGCTGAGATTATGGGCATGAGCCACCACACTGAGCCAGAATATACTTTTTTTTTTCTTTCAATGAAATAAAATGAGTATACTTAATTCTTAATGTGAAAAAAGAAACTTAAAGAATTTACTACTTACAGAACTTTACTAAGAAAACTATCATAGAAAATCCTTTACAGAAAAGAAAAATAACCAAAAGGAAAATGGGTGGCTTCTAGCTAGCATACTGGAATTCCTCATCGAATCTGCTACAAATGAGAAACAGAGGTGATTTTACAAAAAATAAAAAAAATAAAAATTCCACTTCTCTTAACAGATGGCAAAAATTTGAGAATTCATGGATTCCTCCTTTGCCTAACAAATACAGCAGATAGGATTTTATGACAAGCCTACACAGCTTCTCAGAATTTCAGAATTTTGAAAAAAAGTAAGTTTATGTATCCAGAAACAAAACAAGAATTTCTGATTATAGATCTTAATACTTTTTCTTGTACTATGCTGCTATTTATTAAGAAAATATTGTATCTTACCACCCACTAGAAGTTGTCCTATGATGAATAAATTATCTGAAAATATTTAAGATAAGTTTGATTCTGCTGTATTATTTCAAAGCATGTGTGATAACTAAATGAGGAATTATGTTAACAAAAAATTTTGCCAAAATTAAAGCAAATAAGTTATTTCTCATAAGCAAGGAAAATCACAGTTGCTTTACTGATTTCAAGCTGTTACTTTTAAACTGAAACAATTCAAAATTGTTTGTTTAAATGGGCACAGTCCTACAGCTATATAGCATACAGAATTGGGCAAAAAGAAAAAAACTGAATTTGAGAGGCCGAGGTTGACAGATTTCCTGAAGTTGGGAGTTCAAGACCAGCCTAACCAACATTGGAGAAACGCCATCTCTACTAAAAATACAAAATTAGCTGGACGTGGTGGCATATGCCTGTAGTCCCAGCTACTCAGGAGGCTGAGGCAGGAGAATCGCTTGAACCTGGGAGATGGAGGTTGCAGTGAGCCAAGATTGGACCACTGCACTCCAGCCTGGGCAATGAGAGCAAAACTCCATCTCAAAAAAAATAATAATTTAATTTGTTAAAAAAAGTGTTTCCACACCACCAGGAAAAAAAAAATTTGAAATTAAAATGGTGTCAGTACAAACTATATGTCTGTTAAATGATTCTATCCGTAGAAATTGAAATATGTTATTTGAAAGTGTTTCTTCAACGGGTGGGACCTATAGTTTAACTTCTTTAAGCTTTTAGCAATAAAATGGAGTAAAATACACTCCTGTGGAGGTCATAATGGGAAACCAGAAGTGACAGTACAAAGCCACTCATTTCAATGTGTTTTATTACATGTAATAAAATTCAGGAAAAGGCATGTGGCTACTACAGACACGTGTTCACTGATAGCTATTCTAACACAAATTGAAAAATTGCGCTTGTATAAAAAGTGAATTTATTATAAAAGTCAATCTTCAGTAAATATTTAGGGCAGTTAATTTAGAGTGGATTCATCATAAATTTCAGAATCAGTATCATTAATTAAATAAAAAAATAAAGTTGCTAAATGTGTTATAGAACATTAGAGACTACTGCAAATGGAAATAGAAGAAATAGGGCATCTATGGGTATTTATTGAGATATATATTATCTAGTTGACAAAATTGATATTGTTGAACTGCATAGACATATAGCCAGAAATAGTAAAATATAAGAATTTCAAAAGCTGTAATATAATAACCTCTCGATATTGTTGCTAACCTGTCACAATGTGTGATTTTGTAATATATTTTAAAGTTTGTTTTAGTTTTGCACATTTGAAAAGGAAGTATAAAAATGTAATTTACTGAAGTACCTTCAAAACTGTTTCTCAATTACAAGTCATGAAATTTGAGATTGGTCTATTTCACCTTGGAGCATTCACAGAGTTAAGTCTTTATTTTCTGAAGATTACTGTTTTGAATTAGAAAGTCTTATCTGCTTCTTTGGTTAAAATGTACTTTAATAGTTGAATTAAATGTATGAGAAATTTCCCAAGCACCCTGTTACCACATTTATTAAAAAATAAATAGGCCCTGTGAAGTGGTTCACACCTGTAATCCCATCACTTTGGGAGGCTGAGGCAGGCGGATCACGAGGTCAGGAGTTCTAGATCAGCCTAACGTGGTGAAACCTGTCTCTACTAAAAATACAAAAAATTAGCCAGGCGTGTTGGCACACACCTGTAATCCCAGCTATGTGGGAGGCTGAGGCAGGAGAATTGCTTGAACCCGGGAAGTGGAGGTTGCAGAGAGCAGAGATCACATCAATGCACTCCAGCTTGGGCAACAGAGCAAGACTCCATCTCAAAAATAAATAAATAAACTATTAGATTATATATATATATATCTACACTGTCATAAGGAATCATCCATATGATAATTTTGAAGATAAATCTTTAAATCTTTGGATTTTTTTGTTGTTGCTGTGTTTTTTTTCCATCAATACCTATAGATGTTTCAATAGTGTTTTCATTACGGCTTTTTTTTTCTCTTCCCTTTGCTTTTTACTCCGTTTTCAAAGTATCCCTCTTATGAGCTGACTTGGTTTCTGTGCAATCTGTCTGGTAAAATCTATACCATGCAGTGCCCTTAGCAAATTTCCTTCCTGAGTCCTTTGAAAAGCAGCAAGAATGGTAACAAGAACTTCATTGTTTACCCTTTTTTTACCCTGCTACTTAAAATTTGGAGAAAACATCATGGATAAAACATTTTGTGTGACCACCCTCACTATGCCCCTTGGTATATTTTAGGGACTTATTCCCAAAGCCTCCATATGGCCTGAAATTTCGTGAACATATCGAAATAAAGGCTTGCAAGTTCTTTGCTGTGTGCCTGCAGTCTCTAAGACAAAATTTGTGGATTGCTTTCATGTCAATTTTAAAACTTTAGCCCTTGGTAAAGACTAAATTAAACACAGCTTGAAAAGCGTCGAATATGACAAAATAATAGTTCAAGTAGATTTAGAGATACTGTCAGAAGTTATGCTGAAGTTAGAAGAAACAATTTAAAGGTTATTCCAAGGAACATGCAGTTCTCATTTTAATGCTAATGAACCAAGAAATATTAGTCTAAGGGAGTTAATCTTTATTCAGAGCATTCTAATAAATTAAATGAAAAAAGGTGCAGATTTGATGCAACTTGCAAATGCTGGTTTCAATAATTGTCATATCAACTGAGTACGAAATTTATCTCATCAACAACACTAAATTTACCTTTCTCACTAATATTGATTTTCTTTTTATCACATCATTTTAATCAAAATGAGGATTTCCCCCTGAAGCACTTGGGGAAATTAGTATAATGTCTTTATTTATAGAGCAATATAGTAAGTGATAGAAACACTGAGGAGTCATTTGAAACTGCACTGAATCTACACTTCTGTAATCAAGAACTACCTCTTCGAAATACTTATAAATGTTAGTCTTCTTAATTTTCTTCATTTCAAAATGTTGGTTTTTCAGTGTTTGCAAAATTATTACTAGTCAACAACAATATGTATTCTATTGCATTGTACCTAAGTAAAATGATTTCTATAGTATCTTCTTTTCTGCATTTCATAATCCTCTTCTTCCTATCCAATGTCATTATTTTTTCCTTGAATTTACATAATTATATATCCAAATATCAGAATATGGAAGAATTCCTCTCAACATTTTTCAAATGTTGTACTCAAAAACTCTGCATAATACTTGAGTATAAATATGAGATTTCTTGTGATGTGAGACAAACAGCCCATGCGTCTAGTAAACCGAGGCCCTCAGAACTGAGTTATCCATGTGTTGGCACAGATGTAACTCACTTTGGGCATACCAAAAATTAAATGTAATAAGTATTACAGTCTTTTTTGGTGTAGCTTAAATTTTTACTTCAACTTGAGGCTTCTTAAGCCTTCTCTGCATAGTGTCTCACTTTTTTTCATAAGGGGGAAAAGAAATAATTCAGTGTGTCATTGGTTGATTTATTTGTAGTACTCACAATGTATTTGTAAAAGACATCACATTAATTTTGTAATCCCCTAGGTGACATGTTTCAATAAAACCTTGGAAAGGTTCTTAATGCAAAGTAAATTTTACAGAGAATATTGGGGATAATAAATATGAAAAAGGAAGCCATTTTAGAATCAAGGATAAGTGTGAAAGAGGGACAGGGCCTGCTTATACTACTAGAAAATAATTTTCAATTTGGAGGTTATAATGAACTCTAATTTTTTTTTATAAAAGTGACCTTTATAAAAAATGAAGTGGCATGCCTTCTCCTTTAGCAAGAATATTGCATTAATAATTGTCAACCTGCAATTAGAAGAAGAGTAGGCTTTCAATTCTTATAACTTTTCTCTAAAACGTTAGTACATGAAACGAAGTGCCCTGGACAGATGGGAAATTAGCATGTCATAAAAATCTATAATAGATGGGCTGTTGCTGTCAATCTTATGAAAGTAATTACATCACAATAACTTTTCCTGCAAATTACCGTGGACTTACAATGGAAAATATTATGCATATAAGGCAAACAATAGAAATAATCTCTTTCAATATAATTTTTAAATTTTTAATTCTTTTCTAGAATACAGATGTGTTTATTACTATTGTATAATAATGTGATATAAAAACTTTATTTTTCAAGGCAAAGATGTGTGACTGAAGGCGTAGAGAGTATTTAACCACTCCACTGCTTAAAGGTCAGTCTTTAGTTGATACTTAGCTACCACTTGAGCCAAATGGAAAGGCTTTTCCTTCCACACTACCACTTCCCCGAAAAGTATCCAGCATCCTGGGTAACTGAAACATGGATAACCTACAGAGGGTGCATTTGGTAAGACAACAAATTATGAATCAAAAGGAGGCATCAGAACTCCTTAGACAATTAGTGGGCAACATGCTTGTTTCCATCAAGGGAAATCCTTATAAGTCTGTAAAAGGCAGGCAACTAATGTACCTTGTTAGCATAGATAATTTTTGGCACTCGCAGGAATGGCAAACAGACTCAGTTCATGAAGGCATCCTTGATCCTGGGAGTGTATTCTTTGATGAGACTCGTTGATCTCATGTTTTTGCCCCTTCTGTTATATTAATGATGTTCCTCTCTCTCCCCTCTCTCTAGTCTAGCATTTGCCAATCTCAGCACTATTGCCATTTTGGATCAGATCATTCTATGTTATGGAAGCTGTTCTTTGCATTGTAGATGTTTAACGGCAGATCTGACCTCAACTAACCAGATGCCAATATGAACCCCCACTCTCAGTTATGGCAACAAAAAATGACTCCAGACATTGCCAAATGTTTCCTAGCAGGGTGGTGGGGGGTATTCTGCAGTTGATACTTACTGTCTAGCTCATGAATTTTTTTCTGTCTGCATATAATATAAAGAATTTTGTCTTATATCTATTTTATACTGGTTTCAGAGTGATAATAGCCTCCGTGAGGAAATGGTAATTTGGCCTGGCTACCTGAATTTGGGTGAAGAATAGAGCTGTGAGAATTCAGGTGAAAAAATGCAATTTAAAAAAATGAGTTAATACTTAAAGCTTTCTGCCCACAATCTATGCATGCTTCTCTATGTAAATATTGTGTCCACTACAATTCAAATGTAGAATCAATCGATTAAACTACAAAAAAAGATTTGATATACAAAATATGTTTTGATGCAAACTGGTTTTTGAGCACTGTGACCTTTTCGGTAACTAAAACCTTTTTTATAGCTCAAAAGTAAAATAATAAGTTACAGTCAACTGCAGTCTGAAAATATTAAATGAAAAATTCCAAAAACAAACAATGTATAAGTTTTAAATTGCATTCTCTTCTAAGTAGCGTGATGAAACTCATGCCACCTCTGTTTGTCCCATCTGGCATCTGAATCATCCTTTTCTCCAGCACACCCACACTGTCTACATTAACCTCCCATTAGTCTCAGCCTTCTTGGATATCAGATTGATTGTCACAGTATGGCAGTACCTGTCTTCAGTAAGGTTTAGCTTACTTAATAATGGCCTGAAGGTGAAAAAGTAATGATGCTGGCAATTCAGATTTTCCAAGGAGAAGCCATAAAATGTTTCCTTTAAGTGAAAAGTTGAAAGTTCTTTACTTAATAAGGAAAAAAAAAATCTTATTCTGAGATTGCTAAGATCTACTATAAGAATGATGTTCTATACAATAAGAATGAATGTTCTATACAGGAAATTGTGGAAAAGGAAAAGAAATTTGGATATGGTATATATATAATTTAGTACTATCCATGGCTTCAGGCATCCAGTAGGGGTCTTGGCCACAGATAATGGATGATTACTGTATGCTCAGTGTAATTGATACTAGATAGTTAGTAATCTCTTCAATATATTTTTGAAAAAATATAAATACAAATATATGTGTTCTATGTGTATTTATGCACATGTGTACACATGTATTTATATATGACATATATACACGTGTCTATATTACATATATAATTTTCAGCCATTCAACTTTTTAAATTTTAATGACACTATTATTAATGAGATGTTCTATGTTTTATTCTGTGTAGAACTGCTTCAAATATCATTTGAAATCATATCCACAGGACACCTAGCAAAATAGATGTCACAGGATGATGTTATCTGTGCTGATACATCATGTACCTCTCCAGTATTATTAACATTACAGCATTTTCCTGTACCAAAGAATATTTCACTTCTCATTCTTAGATCCTCTGTTAATATATGTGTCAAATATGTGCTTTCAAGTTCATTAAAAGCGGTTAAAATCCTATTTACTAATCATTGAGATTACGTATGCAACAGTGTCTGTCGTGTAAAATGTTCCTCATGACAATAGTATCTTCAGACATATAAATGTATAGTAAATAGACTCAACAGATTTCTAACAAAGAATTTACTGTTTAATAAATAAATTTCTTGCAAAATTAAACAAGATAGCTAATACATACTTATTCTGCAATACTTATGATGGAAAGTATGTATTCATATTCATGTATATTCTATGGGCACAATGTTCTATTTAAAAGAAAACATTTTAAACAGCTTATAATAAATATGACATTTTTTGATATCTTTAACACACGTTGTCTCCACAGAAGTAAAAGAAATTTTATAAAATCATTATGATCACTGCAAGGAAATTCCCACTTCTTATTTAAGTTTGAGCTTCCATATGTCCCTTTTACAGCATCTCAGAGAGTGTTGATGGAGTGAAGCACCATGTTCCTCACTCATTTTCAAGTTTCACATTTTCATATTATCTCCCTGCCATTTGAATCACTCTATCTTGGGCTCTCAGGACCTCCTCTTCTCCTCATGTTTTCAAAGGCATATTTAAGGATTTTTTTTTTACTACTGAACATATGGGAAAGTTTTTAGTTTGAATTTTCCTATTCACTCAATATTAACTTCTGAAACTTTAGCTTATTGATTTTTTTTGTGAATAACGTAGTTTTATTTTTAATTATTGATAAGTTAAAAAGAAAAAAGCTTTTTCAGGAAACAATTCCTATCTATTTGAGTTAAGAGTAAATATAAATATACATACACACACATTTATATATCTGTGTGTGTGTTTATAAATATATATTTATATGGAGAGAGAGATACACATATGCACATATATAAAATGAATATTAGATAAACGAATAAATATATATACATATGTATATATTTCATATGTGTATATATTTATATATTTGTATTTTTTGTCTAACAACATTTATTAAACATATGCAAAATACAAATTAGTTTAATAAGCAAAATCTTCCCTGAAATTATAGTCATGCACCACATAATGACTTTTCAGTCAACAACAAACCACATATATGATGATGTTTCATAAGATTACAGCGGAGCTAAAAAATTTCTATTGCCTAGTGACATCATAGGCATCATTAAGTCACAGCACAATGCATTACTCATGTGTTTGTGGTGAAGCTGGTGTAAACAAATCTACTGTACTGCCAGTCCTATAAAAGTATAACACATACAATTGTGTACAGTACATAATACTTGGCAATAAATGACTATTGTTGCTAGTTTATGAATTTACTATACTGTCATTTCAATCATTATTTTATGGTGTACTCCTTCTACTTATCAAAGAAAACATTTAACTGGAAAACAGCCTCAAATAAGTTCTCCAGAAGGTATTTTATAAGAAGGCATTGTTATCATAGGAGATATAGTCTTATGTATATTATTGTCCCTGAAGACCTTCTGCATTTGTTTGGTTCACAGTGCTGAGAAAAACATACTCGAGACTGGGCAATTTACAAAAGAAAGAGGTGTAATTGGACTTACAGTTTCACGTGACTGGGGAAGCCTCACAATCACTGCAGAAGGCAAGGAGGAGCAAGTTGCATCTTACATGAATGGCAATGGGCAAAGAGAGAGAGCTTGTGCGGGAAACTCCTCTTTTTAAATCCATCAGAACTTGTGAGACTTATTCATTATCGCGAGAACAGCAAGGGAAAGACCTGCCCCCATGATTCAATTGTCTCCCACCAAATCTCATCTTGAATTCCCATGTGTTGTGGAAGGGACCCTAATGTGTTTGTTTGTCTTAGTTTTTAACAAAAAGCTTAAAGCATTTTTTAAAAATTTAAAATTTACCAAATAGAAAGTAGCTTATTGAATAATTATAAAAAGAAAGAAATAGGCCAGGCACGGTGGCTCACACCTGTAATCCCAGTACTTTGGGAGGCCAAGGCGGGTGGATCACCTGAGTTCAGGAGTTCGAGACCAGCCTGACCAACATGAAGAAACCCCATCTCTACCGAAAACACAAAATTAGCCAGGCACAGTGGTACATGCCTATAATTTCAGCTGCTCAGGAGGCTGAGGCAGGAGAATCACTTGAACTCAGGAGGTGGAGGTTGCAGTGAGCCGAGATCATGCCACTGCACTCCAGTCTGGGAAATGAGTGCAAAACTGTCTCAAAAACAAAACAAAACAAAAAACAAAAAAGAAAAATATTTTTGTACAGTTGAATAATGTATTTATGTTTTAAGCTGTGTCATCACAAAAGACTCAAAAAGTTTAAATAGTTAAAAAGTTTATAAAGTAAAAAACTATAGTTATTTAAGACTAATTAATTTAAACATTATAAATTTAGTGTAGCCTAAATATACAGTGTTAATAAAGTCTACAGTAGTATACAATAATGTCCTAGGCCTTCACATTCACTCACCACTCACTCACTGACTCAGTGAGAGCAACTTCCAGTCCTGCTAGCTTATTCACAGTAAGTGCTCTATGTAGGTGTACCATTTTTATCTTTTATGACTGTATTTTTACTGCATCTTTTCTATGTTTAGATACTCAAATACTTACCATTGTGTTACAATTACCTACAATATTCAGGACAGAAGCCTACTGTATGGGATTGTGGCCTAGGAGCAATGGGTCTTACCATACAGCCTAGGTACGTTATAGGCCATAAAATCTGTTTCTGTAAGTAAACTCTATGATGTCCCTACAATGGAATTGCTTAATGACACACTTCTTAGAATGTATTTCCATATTTAAGGAATGTATCCCTATATTTGAGAAAAATTTTAAAGTATCTTAATGGGCCAAAGTTTTTCAAATGCCTTAAATGCTGACCTAGGTACTTTCTTTTAGGCCTCCTGAAAATATGTTCTTTATGTTGCGTAAAAGTAAGTCTGCCACTGACTTGCGGTTAGTCGTTCAAAATATCATTCCTAATATTCTGATAGGAAGGATGGAGTTAACTCTGAAAAGACACTTATTTAAAAATTAGAATAATTACAGTTAACTCTTTCTGAAGAGTATTAATAAGCTGACTATAAAGATAAAATCTATAAATTATGTAAATTAAATGAATTATATACATATTATGTGTTTAAACACTTTATATGCAGATATTATCATATTCATTAAAGCAAACATAAAATTTACTTTATATTTCATTGCTTCATTGCATTACTATCTAGATATGTTTTTAATTAAATCCCAATTTTATACAAAAGCCTAATTTTTATATTCTGTCTGATTTTCAGACACTTAAATTGATACAATGGGCTAAGTTAAGGGCATATTTGCAATTCTCTTTTGAAGAAAATGATGTTAAACGATGAACATATTTAAGGAACGTAGTAAAGCTGTGTAACTGCCTTCATTTAGTAAGACTCAGCTAATTAAAGATATTGTGAAGGTCACCAAAACAGATTTAGAGTTGATATGAAAATACATATATTCAGTGCTGATAATATTCACGGTTTCTTTAGAAACACAAAATGTAAATCTGTAAAACCTCCACAGTCAGTAATGAATAATATGTACTTTGGAAAAACTAGCTTTTCCAAAAACACATTCCCACTGTTTCCTTGACTAGATAAGGTTAATCTGCTAGACCCTCTCCATAAAGAGAACATAATCATACATGCTAAAGTCATATTTTAGCACATGATATACCCAAATTTCAAAATATTTAAACTTCTGCAGATAATAATAACCACTGGTTTAATTGTTAATGTAATAGTGTAGTTATGAGAGATATATTTGTTTTACATAATTTTCTTCCTAAATTAGAAATTTAGTCTTTATGATCTTTAGATTCAACAAAGAGAAAATATTTTTTAGTATTACACACTAACCCCTAAGGAGTTGTCAATTCCCCTTGCCAATTTTACTTAGACAATCAGAAATTTCATCTTGTGTTGGTTTGACACACATCTTCCAGATGACTCCAGGGAAACTGAAGCCAACCCTTGCTGCAGTGCTGGGCTCTGAGTCAGTCCTGGTAATCCTTACTTTTACAGGAGTTTTGCATTTGGTTCAGGAACACAGCATACTCTAGTTAATACAGGGCACAACATTAATGGCATTATGGGTTAGGTATAATAGACAACTTGAGACTGTCTAAAAAATCCAATTACAAAATTTTATTGTTAGAGTTGTTTCCTTTTTCCATAGAGATGTGAGCATATACCTATATAATTTCCGTAGCATCTGCTGCCCCATGGAACCTAGAGGGAAATCATCCTGGGACTGAAACTCATCTAGAGGGAGGCAGAGCTGAAATAATCCCACAGAAATGGTTCAGAATTTTTTTCCCCAAAATTCCACGTTTTGTAGCTGAAAAAATACCCGACAGTGATAGATTCTGATATTGTTTTATTACTCCCAAGGGTAGTGGTTAGGGAGAATGTAGCTAATAAGGTGGTTTATTTTCTTTTATCAGAATGGGTAAGAAAGCAACATCCACATTCTTCAGAGGACATTCCCAGAGTTGGAAGCTCTGAAATAACTTTGGACTGGATAGGATGTGTCTTTGTCATAAATGGGTAGTTATCACTAAGAAAACAATATAAATTTCTTAGAATTCTGCAACTTGGGGAAAAAACTCTAGAACATAATGTCTTGCACTTCTCCAACTATGAAAGTGAACATGTCTTCTTTTGATTAAAAATGAAGAAATGAGACAAGTTTATTAGGTAATTTTAGAATATTTATTTTCTCCTAGTGAATTGAAACCTTTGTCATTATATAATGGCCCTTTCTAAACCTGGTAATGCTATTTTTGATTTCAAGTCTATTTGAAGACTAAAATTTAGCCACAAAGGATTTCTTTTCAATTATCTTTTCCCAATATAACTTTTTATAGTTCTTATATTATACTGTTCACATTATCAAATATGATATCATATTTTAAAATGTCAAAGTTGAATTCTGCTGTTAATAGCTTGTAATGTCTTTAATCATGTATTTAACATTTTTTTTTTTTTTTACTTTTTTGTTAGCTGATATTTAACTGATCTAAATGTCTAACAATCATGAGGGCTGTATCTTCAGGCTGAGTTTCTCCAGATATAAATTGTATTTACATCTTCTGAAGTACCTTGGAAACTATCAATTTGATTTTATTTTAGCTTAATCTCTAACTTTTAGCTTTTGTTTTCTTTTACATATATGTACATTTGGATCCTAAGGATTTGTGATTGCAAGAATACAGATCCACAGGTGGATGAAAATCTCTTTCTTCCTTCCTTCCTTCCTTCCTTCCTTCCCTCCCTCCTTCCTTCCTTCCTTCCTTTTCTTCCTTCCTCTTTCTTTATTTTTTTCTCTCTCTCTTTTTAAAAATATTATTCATCTTGAGTGGAGGCCTAAATAGTAACTATAGTCCCCTTATGATCACCCTATGCTTTAATTTAATTTAATTTTCTCTAGCCCATTATTATACTGGGCAAGCTAAGTTTTTGAGAAACTGGCTTTATATAGTGACATGTTTTGGCTCTATGTCCCAACCCAAATCTCATCTTGTAGCTGTCATAATTCCCATGTGTTGCGGGAGGGACAGGGTGGGATATAATTGAATCATGAAGGCAGGTCTTTACTGTTCTCAGGATGGTGAATAAGTCTCATGAGATCTGATGTTTTAAAAATGGGAGTTCCCCTGCACAAGAGCTCTCTCTTTGCCTGACACCAACCATGTAAGATGTGACTTGCTTCTCCTTGCCTTCCACCATGATTGTGAGGCATCCTCAGCTATATGTAACTGTAGTTCCATTAAACCTCTTTTTCTTCCAAGTCTCTGGTATGTCTTTAGCAGTGGCAAGAAAACAGACTAATACAATACATTGGTACCAGGAGTGGGTGCTGCTGAAAAGATACCCGAAAATGTGAATGTGACTTTGGAACCAGGTAACAGGCAGAGGTTGGGACAGTTTAGAGAGATCAGAAGAAGAAAGGAAAATGTAGGAAAATTTGGAACTTCATAGAGACTTGTTAAATGACTTTGCCCAAAATGTTGATAGCCATGTGGACAATAAAGTCTAGGCTAAGACGGTCTCAGGTGGAAATGAGAGACTTGGAAACTGGAGCAAAAGTGACTCTTGTTATATTTTAGCAAAGAGACTAGAGGCGTTTACTCCTGCCTTAGAAACTGGTGGAACTTTGAACTTGAGAGACATGATTTAAAGTATCTGGCAGAAGAAATTTCTAAGTAGCAAAGCATTCAAGAGATGACTTGTGTGCTGTTAAAGGCATTCAGTTTTAAATGGGAAACAGAGCCTAAAATTACAAAAAATTCTCAGCCCAATAGTGCAATAGATAATAAAATCCCATTTCCTAATGAGAAATTCAAACCAGCTGCAGAAATTTACGGAAGTCACAAGGAACCAAATATAATCACTAAGACAATGGGGAAAATGTCTCCATGGAATGTAAGAAACCTTTGCAGCAGCCTCTCCCATCACAGACCCAGGGTCCTAGGAGGAAACAATGCTTTCATGGGCTGGGCCCAGGGTCCTCATACTGTGTGCAGCCAAGGAACTTGGTGCCCTGAATTCCAGCCACTCTAGCCATGGCTGAAAGGGCCCAACACAGAACTCAGGTAGTTACTTCAGGGAGCTGAAGCCCAAAGCCTTCACAGCTTCTATGTGGTGTTGAGTTTGTGAGTGAACAAAAGTTAAGAATTGGGGTCTGGGAACTTCCACCTAGATTAAAGAGAATATATGAAAAAAAAACCTGAATGCCCAGGCAGAAGTTTGCTGCAGGGGTGGGGCAGCAAAAGAACTTCTGCTAGGGCAATGAGGAGGGGAAATGTGGGGTTGTGCCTCCAGAGTCCCTACTGGGGCATCATGGAGTGAAGCTATGAGAAGAGGGCTAGCATCCTCCAGAACCCAAAATTATAGATCCACCAAGATCTTGCACCATTCACCTGGAAAAACTGCAGACACTCAATCCCAGCCTGTGAAAGCAGTCAGGAGAGAGACTGTACCCTTCAAAGCCATAGTGGTGGAGCTGCCCAAGACCATGGGGGCTCATCTCTTGTAACAGGGTGACCTGAGTGTGAGACCTGGAATCAAAGAAGATCATTTTGGAGCTTTAAGATTTCACTGCTCTGCTGGATTTTGGGCTTGCATGGGGCCCGTAGCCCCTTTATTTTGGCCAAATTATCTCACTTGGAATGGCAGTATTTTCCCAATGCTGGTACTTTCATTGTATGTAGGAAGTAACTACCTTGTTTTTGATTTTCCAGGCTCATAGGCAGAAGGGACTTGCCTTGTCTCAGATGAGACTTTAGACTGTAGACTTGTGAGTTAGTGCTGAAATGAGTTAAGACTTTGGGGGACTGTTAAGAAGGCATGATTGGTTTTGAAATGTGAAGACATGAGATTTGGGAGGGGCCAGAAGTAGAATTGTACAATTTGGCTCTGTGTCCCGCCCAAATCTCATCTTGTATCGTAGCTCCCTTAATTCCCACATGTTGTGTGAGAGACCTGGTAATTGAATCATGGGGGCAGAATTTTCCTGTGCTGTTCTTGTAATGGTGAATATGTCTCAAGATTTGATGGTTTTAAAAATGAGAGTTTCCCTGCACAAGCTCTCACTCTTTGCCTGTTGCCATCATAACTTGCTCCTCCTTGTCTTGCACCATGACTGTGACTGTGAGGCTTCCCCAGTCTTGTGTAACTATAAGTCCATTAAAACTCTTTTCCTTCCCAGTCTTGTGTATGCCTTTATCAGCAGCATGAAAAATGAACAAATACATATAGTTATTTCAGTTTCAACGTCTCATTTGAGTGAGTATAAGACCTCAACTTCTTAACTCTATATAACAGTTAAAACTAGGTGTGCTTTTTCACCCATTCTGATAAAGAAGTATATCACCTTGCAAATCACATTCTCTCTATTAGTTCCCCTTGAGCATAATAACAAAAATGTTGTAATCCAACCTTGTCAATATATTTCACACAGTCCCAGAATTATTTCTTGCATTTTCCTCTGGATGTCTTCTTTTTTTCTGTGTCTATCAATCTAAAACTTTAACATCAAATTTAACTAAATTATTTCATATCTCCTCAGTTTACACTTAATCTCATAATTCGTGTACCCACAGTGTGGAAGCAGAGCACAGTATTTTTATTGCCTCTTTCTTCACCTTTCTCACTCATTCTTTTCTTTCTGCATCTATTTTCCTTGTCTGGTGTAAGCCTAGGAGGAGGGATTAGGGTAAAGCTAGTGTGCTGCTTTTGTAATGTATAGGAAATATATTCAACAAATTTATTTAATTTTGCAGTCTGGTATAAAGAATTGGGAAAATACATTAATCAAGCTTTAATAAAATGCATGTTTCAGGGTTATAACATACATTATGGTACTAAAAGAAAAGATGATATGCAAATAACATCTGTATAATACCATACATAAAATCAATTTATTGGCTGCAGTGACTTAAAAAATACCAAAATGAAAATGCAATTTTGAATTTTTGAATTTGCCTAGGTGGTTAAAAACCTCGGACAAGTAAATAAACTTTATTCCTAATTTCCTTTCCTATTAAAAAGAAAATTCAGATTGGTTGAGCTCTAATATTCTATAAAGATATAATCAAAATTTTGTTGTTATAAATTACATTTATTCTTACAGTGCAAATAAATCCATTATATTATATAATAGTATAAAAATGAGATCTGCACCTCTTAATAACCAACCAGTTATGTGACTATCTGGCAGACAGACCATATAAGTATGCACTGGATAATGATTTGAGGTTTTTTTTTCTCCTTTCCTCTCTAGCTTAGATAATTGAAACTGCTACAGATGGCCTCAGACTTACAATGATTCAACTCATAATTTTTGACTTTACAATAGTGCAAAAATGATATTCATTTAGCAGAAACCATACAACCATTCTGTTTTTCACTTTCAGTGCAAGATTCAATAAATGACATGCAATATCCAAGACTTTATTATAAAATAGGCTGTATGTTAGATGAGTTTGCCCAAATGTAGACTTATGTAAGTGTTCTGAGCATGTTTAAGGTAGGACAGAATAAGCTATGATGTTTGGTAGATTAGATATATTAAATGTATTTTTGAATTATAGTATTTTCAATTTACAATGGGTTTATCAGGATGTAATATTATTGTAAGTTGTAGCACATCTGTATCAGCCTATCCATCAAGAGAAAAGCAATTCCATCTTCCTTTCCAAAAAATATAATCTGAGAGTTGTCTTATTCTTTTAAAATTAGCAGGATTTCTTCTTCTTTCAATATCAAAATGCTTATTAAATGGTGAATCAATTTAAGCACTTATTAAAATTAAGTGAAAGACTAAGGCTAAAATTATGCAACTAAGAAATTATTTCAAATGTTTTAACTGTCTGAATCCAGGTGAAATATTCTTAATGGTTCTAATATAATTGTCAATTTTAAGGTAAGGCAAATTGAATGCCCATGACCTTGTTCTATCTTTTGCTAAAAAAAAAAACCAAAAACAAAAAAAAAAACAACTTCAGAGCCCAAAGTTGAAAATAATTAAGAGAAAAATGAATTCAACTAGGCTTATATATAGGTGCATATATATTCCTTCCTTCCTTCCTTTCTCTTTTCCTCCCTCCCTCCCTCCCTTCCTCCCTCTCTTTCTCTCTCCTTCTTTCTTTCTTGCTTGCTTTTTCTTATAAATAACCCCAAGAAATTTAGGATATGAGAAGTAAATACAAAGATTCATAAACTACATGTGATTTTGTTCTATCTCATATTTTCATGTTTCATAGGCAAATGACCAACAAAAGAAAAACCAGGGAAAATAACAGAGAAAAAGATGTAGATTGATACTCAAAATATCATAGAGACACATAGGTTAATATTCAAAAAGATAAGAATAATTGCTATAAGAAATTAAAATTATGTAACACTGAAACATTTAAAAAAATAGAATCTATAACACAGATAATTGTAACATCTTAATTATGTTAAAATGATGTTTTAATTAGTTAAAGCAGAATTGAAAGTAGAGCATTTCACACCATACAGATAATGAATAGGGGTAATCAAATCCCTTAAATAAATTTACCTTATTACACAAATTATTCACTTTAATTATCAGTTTGGCCTGTTGTCTTTAGATGATCATTCATTTCTCATGTGTGCAATTTTCCTCAGTTAGAACATGTAACTAATGTGATAGAGATGGAATTTTCTAAATGTTGGTGCACTGGAATTTGTGCCAAGTGCTAATTGTTTTTGGCACATCATGATATTTCATGACTTTTTTTTAAGGGTAAATTGTTTCCTCTGCCTGAAATCACCTATTGTTGTTGTGGGAACTCATTCCTAGAACCTACCCCAGTGCTAGTACAAACTAAATCTCCAAAGTTATTGAACTAAATAATTTGAAGAAACCCAATAAATAATGTATATGGATGGTAAAAACTATGAAATGACTATACAATTATATTAGTATAACTAATACTTTAAGAGAGTCAACCAAGTACTCTTTCTTCATTTTATTTAAAACAGTGAAATATTTTGCATTTAGCTTTAGGGTCATATCACTCAAGAAATGCTATGGGAGATTTCAAATTTCTGTGAACCAAATTTACGGCTTTGCAGATAATCTAGAGTATCTCCCTCAAAATACATCTCTTTCTTGTAGAAATGCATTGTTCACAAGAAGCCACCAAAAAGTCAGTTTGTCCCATTGGAGAATGCAGGGCAATTGAAAGATTTGCTGAATCTGTGTAACAGAAGATGTGAGAATGCTCTGTTTGTTAATAAAAACATTTTGTATGTCTACAGAGCATTCTCAGTTAAAAACAAAGTCTTTAAATCACTGCAAAATATCTCTACATTAAAGTTATTTTGTCAAATGCATATTAAAATATATGTTTATGTACTACACTAGACAATGAAGAACAGTAATAAAAATGTAATACCAGGCACAATCCATACTAAAAAGGTATTTTGTCATTTAAATTCATTTTTATCCTAGACTACTCATGTAAGAGATTTGAAACAAGGCTACAGCTATGAAAAGACTTGTTTAAGGCAAAGACTAATGAAATGTTTTGCTTTTTGAGGCCATTTTCCAATATGTTGATATATACCCTTATGTAATATGAAGACTCTTTTCTCACTTCAGGCCATTTTCCCCTTTGTCAAACAAACATGAAATTGTTAAGAGAATTTAATTTATTAGATATTATAATACCTATGACATGAACTTCAAATACTAGTTTCACAGAAAAAAATGATTTTTAATATATAATGTAAAATTTTGTATTGTCATTTAATGTGAAATCTAAAGTGGAAAAATGTAACAGATTTATTTTATCTATCACCCTACCTGTGACTTTTTTTTTAACTTATAGATAATGATAGGCTGGAGTGGTATCCTCTGAGGAGCAATTTTGCCTCTCTCTTTTCAACTCTGTGTTCTATGAAATCACATAAATAGGCCAGGTGTGAAGGCTCATGCCTAAATCCCAGCAGTTTGGGAGGCCAAGGCAGGTGGAGCACTTGAGGTCAGGAGTTTGAGACCATCCTGGCCAACACAGTGAAACCCCGTCTCTACTAAAAATGCAAAAATTAGCTGAGTGTGGTGGTGCCCACCTGTCATCCCAGCTACTTGGGAGGCTGAGGCAGGAGAATTGCTTGAACCTGGGAGACAGAGGTTGCAGTGAGCTGAGATCGCGCCACTGCACTCCCGCCTGGGTGACAGAGTGAGACTCTGTCTTAAAAAACAAACAAACAAAAAAAATCATATGAATAGCTTTATAATAAGTAACTTTGGGGGTAGTTTATAAGTCAGTAGATGCTATGAATCTCCCAAAGAAGAACTGATTGTTAAACATTTATCACTCTACCACTGAACTACACTAGTGATCTTTGTGTTGCCTTCGTCCCTAGACTATATGCTAAGATGAAATGTTTCAAATGGACAGAGAAGCCTCTTGTATTTTTTGAATTAATATAACTTAAGGATCGTAAGCAGTTAACTTATTTTGCGTCAAAAGATGACTGAGTTTGTAGAAAAATGCTGATTACACACTTTTTATATTTCATTATTGCACTTGTCGATTTGAACATATTTTCCTAAAAGGGTCTAATTAATGGAACAAAGGAGAGAGTCTTTAAACTTAAATTTCTTATTAGTAAAACTGAATAGTGAGAGAATCAGCAAGACTGGGTGAAAATGAAGTCAAATGAAATATTTTTTATTGGATGTTTATTTAACAAAGTTTAACTGAATACAAATGAAAAATATACACTATGCCATCCATGGTGGTTAATGAAATAAGTTATTAAACTGAATAGACCTACCCCTAAACCAATATTTATAGGACTTTGTACCAACTACTTTTATAAATGCCTAAAGTGTTCTGGTAAATCTAAGAAAGAGGCTAATAGGTTTTAGTAGGTTTTAGGAGTATTTGAAAAGGGGAACAATGTGGCTTTTAAAATACAATTCCCCAAATAACTTTAATTTTCCCATTTGACTTTGTGTTTGTAAAAGTATCCAAGACAAAATCATAAACTAATGTATCATCTTGAACTATCATGATAAGTAATTTTTTTCTTTCTTTTTTTTTTTTTTGAGACAGAGTCTCAAATGGCTGGTGTGCAGTGGCACCATCTTGGCTCACTGCAACCGCTGCCTCCTAGGTTCAAGTGATTCTCCTGCCCCTGCCTCTCAAGTAGTTGTGACTACAGGCATGTGCCACCATGTCCAACTAATTTTTATAGTTTGAGTAGAGACAGGGTTTCACCATGTTGACCAGGCTGTTCTTGAACTCTTGACCTCTAGTGATATGCCCGCCTTGGTCTTCCAAATTGTGAGCCACTATGCCAAGTTGATAAATAAATTCTTAAATTAAGTGGTATGTCACTTGCATTCTGTTTATGAAGCAAGTTTCTTAAATGTTCATTGAAGTTCATTGCAAAACAAGCAGACAAAAATTCAATCTCTCCTTATAATGAGTTGATTACTATATTTATCTTATATGTAAAACCTGAATTTCTCTAAAAATTACCAATGTGGGGGTACATAGAGAGTCAAATCTTTTATGCTAAATCGTATTCCACTGTCTCTGTGCCTTTTGCCCCCTATGCATTTAAAAGTTCTTTGTCCAATAATTTCCCCTCAGTTATATGTGGGGTCTCCATAGTGTAGCTTATAGACCCATAAATCACTGGACTTAAGAAAAGGATTAAAATGCACTGTGATCTGCTATGAAATTTTTCCTTTTGTCTTTTTAAAAGTGATTCTTAAATAGGTGCTTCACCTTATGGTTCAAAGGTTAAAACATATAAGAGAAGCACACAATACTGAAATAGACAGTTTTATGTATTGTCAGAAAATAGACACACAGTGTATCTACCAGTTAGATCAAGGAATACAAACCTGACGGGATCTCAGCAGACACCCTATGCCTGCTGTCTATCAATGTGCTCTTCCTTGTCCCCTACCTTAACTAACATTTTCATTTCTATCTTTCAGGGTTTTTTTCATATTTTTAAAAACTTTACATACATGGAATATTATATAATGTATTATTTCATGACTGGTTTACTTTGTTAAATATTACATTTGTAAGATTCACCTGTATCTATGGTTTTCTCCATTTTCATTATTATATAGCATTACATTCTATAGTTGTATCAGGATTTATTTATTAACTTTACTGTCGATAGGCCCTTAGTTTTCTTTTAAGTTCTAGATATTAGAAGCTGTGTTTTTCTGAACTTTCTTTGAAGTCTTCTGAAGTACATATACACTAATTTTTATTGTATGAAAACACAGAAATAGATTTTTCATATAATTTATTAATACTGTTCAGATATGTATTGCGATGGATGACAAATTGTCCAAATAAGTTTTATGGATATAAATTTTCACCAATAATTTTTTCAAAACTTCAATTGTTTTTTATCCTTGCCAATGGTTGGTACTGTCAGTTTTATACATTATAAATTTACTAGTGAACATATATTTTATTTCAGTGATATTAAGCCTTTTATTAAAATAATACATACTCAAAAGCTCCCAACTACTAAATATACAGCTCATTTTTAGGAGAGATCACCACATTTATGGGTTTTACTTCCAGGACTTGATCAGGTTATTAGGGTGAAGACCTGAAAAAAATGCTCCATGTTTCTGGCACAGGAACAGAGAAGTAACTGCTTTGAAATACATTCAGAGAATTGTCCACAAAAACAGTCTGCTCTGCACAAGAGAAGACACTAGCATTATCTGGCCTGAGGAAAAGAAGGGTGCCCTCTAGTCTTCCTGATTCACTGAGCGAATTTGGAGGAACTTAAAAAGACCTGTCAAAGTCACAGTCCAGGGATACAGGCCCACTAAAACACTAAAATTTAATATGAGATTATAGAATGCTTCCCCTTTTCTATAACTTGAGACTTAAGCAAGAGGACTCTAATGAAATAAACATGGATTGCAACTGTGAGAGATGCACCACATAAACACTGTTTAAAATGGAATTCTTAGGGAAACCCAAAGACAACAGAGGAAACAAAATCAAGAACCCGAGAGGAATTTGAAGCCTCTGATACATACAACTACAGAAAATATTAAACAAAAAGTAAATTAAAGCTAGAAACGCATGAAACCTCTCACTAAAGCCTGACTTACCTATGTTCCTGTTACTAAATACATCATGTCTAGCTTTCTAGAAAAAAAAATCCCAAGGTATGATAAAAGACAGGATAAAAGTATGATGAAACAAAGTAATCACAAGTATCTGATTCAGGCATGACACAGATTTTGAAATTAGCAGACATTAAATTTAAAATAACAGTGGTTAATATATTAAGGACTCTAATAAAAAAATAGACATGTAAAATCATACAGGCAATGTAAGCACAGCAATTAAAACTCCAAAAAATAATCAATTAAAAATGCTAATAATCAAAAATATAAAATAAATAATAACCTTTAATGGGCTCTTTGGTAGACTGGATGCTATGGTTTGAATGTCCATATCAAGACTCATGTTCAAATTCTATTGTAATTGCAACAGTATTAAGAGGTGGGGAGGGGGACAAGATAGCCAATTAGAAACAGCTGTGGTCAAAACTCCCAGCTTTCTCAGAAGAACAAAAATGGCAAGTGAATGCTGCAGCAGCAACTGAGGTATCCAGGTTCTCTCTGGGGCTGACAAGGCAGTTGGCGTGACCCACGGAGAGCAAGAAAAAGCAAGGTGGTACCATGGCCCCCTTGGGAGCCACTTAGGGGAAGGGGAGCTCCCACCTGCAGCAAAGAGAGACGCTGAGTAATAATCCTACTCTGCCCAGGAAACCACATTTTTTTTTTCCCACAAATCTGTGCAACCCATGGATCAGGAGATCTTCCTTATGAGCTCATGCCACCAGGGCATTGGGACCTAAGCACGGAGCTGAGCAGATTCTCAGTGACCATTCATCTGGAGATTGCCTAAGACTACCAAGTTCCTGGGAGGAGGGGTGGCAGCCGTCACTGCAGCTCCAGTCTGCTATCTTCCCCCTTCTGGTGCTAAGGAGACAAAATGGTTTGTACTCAGAGGAATTCCCCACAGTGCAGCACACTGGTTGTGGCAGATCATGGCCAGACTGACTCTTTAGATTGGATGCTGACTCATTCCTCCTCACTGGGTAAGGCCTCCCTGCAGGAATTTCAGTCACTCTAGCCATGGGTTTAGGGAGGAACTCTGATCTCCCTGGGATTGAGCCCTTGCAGGGACAGGCAGCTGTGTTCTCTGAGAATAAGAAGACTTAGTCTTAGTCTTTTTTCTTGCTGACTCTGAGGAATCTGGGCAGCCCAGATGAGTGGGATTTCTACCAGTGGAGCACACTCCCTGCACCAAGGAGCAGCCAGAGTGCTTTATTAAGCAAGTCCCAGATCCCATGCCTCCTGACTGAGTGAGATGCTTCAACAGGGGTCACCAGACACCTTGTATGGAAGCATTCCCACTGGCATCATGTTGGAGCCTCTCTGGGACAGAGATCGCAGAAGAAGAAGAGGCAGCCATCTTTTCTCTTCTGCAGCCTTCACTGGTGACATCTCCAGGTGTGTGAGAGACCCAGGAAAGTAAACCAGGAAAGAGACCCAGAAAACTGTACCAGCTCTATGAAAAGGGGGCCTGACTGTTAGAAGAAAAACAAACAGAAAGCAACAACAACATAGCATCAACAAAAACATTCCCACAAAAACCCCATCCAAAAGTCAGCAGCCTCAAAGACTGAAGCTAGATAAACTCACAAAGATAATAAAGAATCAATGAAAAAATGCTGAAAATTCAAAAAGCCAGAGTGCCTTTTCTCCTCCAAAGGGTCAAACACCTTTCCATCAAGGACACAGAACTGGGAGGAGGCTGAGATAGATAGAGACAGAATTAGGCTTCAGAAGATAAGTAATAAAAAACTTTGCTGAACTAAAGGAGCATGTTCTAACCCAATGCAAAGAAGCTAAGAACCATGATGAAACATTACAGGAGCTATTAATCATAATAAACAGTTTAGAGTAGAACATAAATGACCATATGGGGCTGAAAAACACAACACGAGAACTTCACAATGCAACTGCAGGTATCAATAACCAAATAGACCAAGCAGAGGAAAGAAATTCAGAGCTTGAACACTATCTTGCTAAAATAAGACAAGCAGACAAGATTAAAGAAAAAAGAATGAAAAGGAATGAACAAAACCTCCGAGAACTATGGGATTATGCAAAAAAGACTAAACCTGTGACTGATTGGGCTACCTGAAAGAGACAGAGAGAAGAGAACCAAGTTAAAAAATATGTTTCAGGATATTATCCAGGAGAAACTTCTCCAACATAACAAGACAGGCCAAGATTCAAATTCAGAAAATTCAGAGAACCCCAGCAAGATACTCCATGAGAAGATTAACCCCAAGACATATAATCATCAGATTCTCCAAAGTTGAAAAGAAGAAAAAAAATTAAGGGGAGCCAGAGAGAAAGATAGGGTCACCTACCAAAAGAAGCCCTCATCAGACTAACAGCAGACCTCTTGGAGGAAACCACTATAAGTCAGAAGAGATTGGGGGTTAATATCAACATTCTTAAAAAAAAATTTCCAACCCAGAATTTCACATTCAGCCAAACTAAACTTCATAAGAAAAGGAGAAATAAAATCCTTTTCAGACAAGCAAATGCTGAGGGAATCTGTGACCATTAGGTTTGCCTTGTAAGAGCTTCTGAAGGAAACACTAAATGTGGACAGGAAAAACCATTATCAGCCACTGAAAAAACACACTGAAGTACACAAAATAAGAACACTATGAAGCAGCTACATGAACAAGTCTGCAAAATAATCAGCTAACATGATGACAGAATCAAATTCATACGTAACTATATTAATTTTAAATGTAAATGGAATAAATGTCCCAATTAAAAGAGACAGAATGGCAAGCTGGATAAACAGTCAAGACCCATTTGTGTGCTGTATTCAAGAGACCCATCTGTCATGCAAAGACATACATAGGCTCAAAATAAAAGGATGGAGAAAAATTTACTAAGCAAATGGAAAGCAGAAATTAACAGGGGCTGCAATCCAAGTTTTTGACAAAAGACTTTAAATAAAGATCAAAAAAGACAAAGAAGGGTATTACATAATAGTAAAGCGATCAATAAGAAGACTAACTATCCTAAATAGATATGCAGTCAATACAGGAGCACCCTGATTCTTAGAAACCTACAAAGAGACCAAAACAGCATGGTCCTGGTACAGAAACAGAAACATAGACCAATGGAACAGAATAGAGATATCAGAAATAAGATCACACATCTATAATCATCTGATCTTTGACAAACCTGACAAAAACAAGCAACAGAGAAAGGATTCCATATTTAATAAATGGTGGTGGGAAAACTGGCTAATCATAAGTGAAAAATTGAAACTGCATCCCTTCCTTATACCGTGTGCAAAAATTAGCTCAAGTTGAATTAAAGATTTCAATGTAAAACCAAAACTATAAAAACCCTAGAAGAAAGTCTAGGCAATAACATTCAGGACATAGGCATGGGCAAAAATTTCATGATGCAAACACCAAAAGCAATACAACAAAAGCAAAAAATAACAAATGGGATCTAATTAAACTAACGTGCTTCTTCACAGCAAAATAAACTATTATTAGAATGAATAGACAACCTACAGAATGGAAGAAAATTCTTGTCATCTATCCATCTATCAATGATCTAATACCTAGAATCCACAAAAAACTTAAACAAATTTACAAGAAAAAACCAACCCCATTAAAAAATGGGCGAAGTCGGGCATGATGGCTGACACCTGTAATCCTAGCACTTTGGGAGGCCAAAGCAGGCAGATCATGGGGTCAGGAGTTCAAGACCAGCCTGATCAATATGGGGAAACCCCATATCTAACAAAAGTACAAAAATTGGCCAGGCATGGTGGTGTGCACCTGTAGTCTCAGCTACCTGGGAGGCTGAGGCAGGAGAATCACTTTAAACCTCATGGTGGTATGCGCCTGTGATCCCAGCTACTTGGGAAACTGAGGCAGGAGAATTGCTTGAACCCAAGTGGTGAAGGTTGCAGTGAGCTGAGATTGTGCCACTGCACTCCAGCCTAGGTGAGAGTACCAAGAATCTGTCTCAAAAATTTTAAAAAGTGGGCAAAGTGCATGAACAGACACTTCTCAAAGAAGACATTTATGCAGCCAAGAAATATATGAAAAAAAGCTCAACATCACTTACAAGGAGTGAAATGCAAATCAAAACCACAATAAGATATCATCTTATGCCACTCAGAATGGCAATTATTACAAAGTAAAGAAACAACAGAGGCTAGTAAGGCTTTGGAGAAATAGGGACACTTTTACACTGTTGATTGGAGTGTAAATTAGTTCAACAATCTTGGAAAACAATGTGGTGATTCCTCAAAGACTTTGAGGCAGAAATACCCCTTGACCCAGCAATCCCACTACTGGGTATATACCCAAAGGAACATAAATCATTCTATTATAAAAACATATGCATATGTATGTTCATTGCAGGACTATGCACAATAGTGAAGACATGGAATCAACTCAAATGCCCATCAATGATACACTAGATGGAGAAAATGTGGTTATATACAACATGGAATACTATGCAGCCATTAAAAGGAATGGGATAATGTCCTTTGCAGGGATATGAATAGAGGTAGAAGTCATTATCCTCAGCAAATTAACACAGAAACAAGAAACCTAACACTACATATTCTCACTTATAAGTGGGGGCTAAACAATGAGAACACATGGACACAAGGAGGGGAACAATGCACCCTGGAAGCTGTCAAGGGGCTGGGGGAAGGGAGAGGATCAGGATAAATAGCTAATGCATGTGGTGCTTAATACTTAGATGATTGATTGACAGGTGCAGCAAACCACTATGGCACATGTTTATCTATGTAACAAACCTACATGCCCTGCACATGTATTCCAGAACTTAAAATAAAATAAAATTTAGAGGATGATCCTTTACAAAAAAAGAAAAAAAAAGAAAAAAAAGCATGGCCTTTACAAGTGTCTGAGTCATAAGGGCTGTGCTCTTGTGAAGTGAACAGATTAATGTCATTATTGTGGGAATTTTTTAGTTTTCCTGACAACAAACTGTTCTAAAATGAAGTTCATCCCTTTTTCTCTCTGTGTGTATATTTGCCCTCCACCATAATACAATGTAGCAAAAAGACTCTCCCCAGATGTCCACATCATGCTTTTAGAATTCCTAGCCTTCAGGACTATGTGACATAAATTTCTTTTCTTTATAAATTATCCAGTTGATGATATTCTGTAGTAGCTGCACAAAATGAACTAAAACACTGGACAAAGCTGAGAGAATAATTAGGGAGCATGATGACATGTAAATAGAAACTTTCTAAACTGAAATGCAAACAACAATAACAAAATAATAATAGTACCCAAGAACTGTGTGACAATTTCAAAAGGTATAGCTTGCATGTAATTGGAACATCAGAGAGAAAAAAATAGAGATCATTGATGAAAAATATTTGAAGTATTAATAATCATGTCCAAGAATTTTTAAAAACTACAGACACAGTCATAGATCCAACTATAATAATTACAAATAACTTTTTAGATTCAAAAACTGACTCAAAATGATACACATAATTTTAATAACTCTGTATCTATTAAATAAATTGACTTTCTAGTTTCTAAGTTTTCTGTAAAAGAAAAAGTCAAGGGTTATATAGTCTCAGTGTCAGTTTCTACTAAACATTTGTATCCCCTATCCCCTTCAGTGTGTTTATGTAATACATTTATACAATTGTGAAACTCACCTGTCATAGCCTAAAATCAGTCTGTATTCCTATGCCCTAGTTGATTTGTTGAAAAATACTATATACAGTAAAATTCAGATATTTTAGTGGATAATTATATGGCTTTTGACTAAGTTATAAAGATGTATGGCTACAGCTACAATTTCATACAGAACACTCCCAATGTTTAGTATGTATAGGTGTGTGATAATTTTATATTTATACGTTACTTGTAAAAATGGCTCAGAATTTTTATATACCATTTACTCAGCTTTTTCTTCTGTTAAAATATTATATAACCATAGGAGATTTATCAAAACTAAGAAATTAACTTCGTCATGATACTCTTAACTATAATGCAGAGCTTGTTTGGATTCAGCTAGTTCTTTCCACTATCATTTTGCTGTTTGAGGATCCAGCCTGGTATGCTACATTGCATTTATTGTCCTGCTGGTTTCCTCCATTCTGTAACCATAACTCAGTCTTCTTTTGTCTTTTATGACCTCTGCACTTTTGAAGAACACTTGTCATTAATTTTACATAAAATGTCTCTAAATTTGGGGTTGTGCTTTTAATCTCATGATTAGAATGGAGGTGTTCACTATTGCGAAAAGTAAAACTGAAGTGCTGTGCCCTCCTTAGTCAGGAGGTATTTGATATTTACAGGTAATGCTAGACGTGGTGGCCTTGATCATCCGAGTAAAGTTGATTCACGCTGGTGAAATTATCGTTTTTCTCTTTGTAATTTTACTAAATATTTGGGAGAAGATACTTTAAGACAATTCACATGTTCTAGTTCTGCTTAACCTTTTCTCAATAATATTACCATCCATCAGAAGAGTGTATGTGCAGTATAACTTTCTTCTATCTCATCAAGAAACCTAGCTCAAATGACCTACAACACAGTTCTTATCCTTAGTATACAGAAACAGTTGTTTTAGAATTTCTAAATCATATCTGTGAGAAACAATTTACTTACTATAATAATAGGTTACATTACTATTGTTCAGTTCCTTTGATTTTTAGCCATTTAATATCCATTCAATATCCACACTGATACAAGATAATGAATTGATATTATTTTCTGATGATAATCTATAGTAAGGCTAGGCATTTATATCAAACTCTAGTGTTACCTGAAATGTATTATATGGCTTAAAGAAATTCTTTTTAGTTTTTTTTAACACACAGGGTCTCACTTTGTCACCCAGGCTAGGGTGCAGGGGTACAATCATGGCTCATTGTAGACACAGACTCTTAGGCGCAAGTAATCCTCTGAGTAGGTGGGACTATAGGCATATGCCATCAAGCCTGGTTATTTATTATTATTATTATTAATTGTACAGACAGAGTCTCACTACATTGCCCAGTCTGGCCTCAAACTCCTGGACTTGGATCAATGCTCTTGCCTAAAGTCCTGGGATTACAGATGTCCAGCATTCTTAATTATTATATTGTCACGTCAGGTTCTTACTCATGATAAGGTAGATATGTTCAGATTATTAGAAAGAATACATTTTTTATATGAAAATAAATCATCAAACTTCACATAAGGGAAAGAATAGTGAAAAATTAAGCAACAATTTTACATGACTGATTTCTTAGTGGAAAAAAAAGTAATTTAAGAAGACATATAACTCTGCCCATATATCACAGGATCTGTGTTAAAAACAATTATAAAATCTTCTAAATTTTAAGTAAAAGAAAATGAATTTAGGCTCAGATTCATCTCAGATTGTCTTTATATAGTGAGATATATATATATATATGTATATGTAGTGAGATATATATATGTACTATATATACATGTATGTATAGTACACCTTTATATAGGTTCTTCAAAATCTTTATTGTTCCTGAAATTTATTAAATAATTGCCTTAGATCTCTAAACTTTGTAGATAATCTGCTCTTCAGAAATCGGACCAAGTATTTAAAAATAATCAGATAAACAATACTAAAAAAAAAAAAAGTCAAAGAATAAAATCATTGTCACAGCAAGTAAAGGGAGATCAATTTTTTCCATGTAGAGTAAGATAAAAGCATACCATCAGGCTCAGTTTTTTTTCTTTGAAATACTGCATTAACTTTAACTTTACTAAAATATGTGCATGGGCAAATGTATAATGACATAAGTAAGTTTGAAAATTAGACACTGTTTTAAATAGCATTTGTTTTGACTCATTTGCTGTCTCTTTTCTTTGTAAAATATACCGAACATGAATGAAAAATGCTATTGTATTTATGAAAACTAAAGATATTTTAAAAGCCTTGAAAAACCTAACGCGCTAAAAATACTTGCTGGTGAATAGATGTGGGTGACACAATTACAAAGGATCAGAAATGTTAAAAATATGCTGCATTTAGTGTCTTTTTACAACAGTCTCTAAATTCCCACTTCACTTTAAAAAAACTGAAAATGAAAATTGCAAAAAATATGCTACAGGTATGTTTGATAAAGGAAAAGTGATACATATTTGCCCTCAAAATAGAGAGGAGAAACTTGGCCCTAAAACAAAATACAGCAGAATAAATATATTTTTATATGTCTGAAGTTTTTAGAAAGATCAGATGATTTACTTTTTCATTTAACCCAAATTCCTAGTTCCCATGAATAAGAAAGTTTCTGCCCTTCCCTCATTCCCAGACATGAGGGAAAAGGATTTTCATTTTATACCATTTGTTTCTATACTTGTCTTTTTTTATTACTTTCAAGTATTTTGCTTTTGATTTCTCAATATACATTTAATATTTTAATGTTCATTTTTGTACCCTATTTCACTAAACAAATTATTATATGTACATACATATGTATTTTACCTTATGTATTATGTTTACTGCTGTCATATTTAGTAGAATACTTTTTTCTCCTCCTGTTTTGATTTGTTCATTTAATGTCATTCTCTTATCATCTTTGACTATTTCTTCTCCATGAGTGATTTTTCTGTATATTTTTCTTAGTCTTTTGTCTTATTTTTCTATAGAAATTTTGGGATTTGTGCTTTTTCATTCATATATAAGAACAGAATATACTTCTAAAAATATAACAGGGAGCCTTGTGTACATGGGCAGAATTTATGAAATAGCCAGCTTCACTTTAGGACAAATGAAAAGGGAATCTCCCATTGTGCTGGTGACGTTTCAACACCAAAAAGAGAAAGGGCCAATGCTAACCTTAGAATTCTCAGTTGACTGCCAATATTTTCCAATATTGGAAAATAATTTTTTATGTTGCTCTATTTTTAATTTTGCCAAATTGTTATTTATTTGCTTGTTTGGGGTCCAGGGATACATACCTAACTGCTGGTATTCTGTGCCATAGGTAAAATAAGAGTTGGTGGAGATATATCACTTTTACCTGTTCCTGTTCAGCCCACATGTCAACATTGTTATATTCAATCTCCAGAGCTTTCTGGAACAGATCAGCTCCCCACTTTGATGCTATGCTCTTTGCTGTTAAGTTAGGCTGTGACCTCAACTGCTCTGCCCTCTTTTCTTTACCATAATTTAAAGAAACTGCATAAACTGCATGAACACTTTTGTTCTTTTTGCCTTCTTGAATAAAAAACTTACACGCTTACATTTAAGTCTCTACTGCTAAATATCTACTAATTTTATTTATACATTTCTTTTTTAGGAAAGTTTATTAATTTCTTTTTTAAATTTTAGATTAATTATTTCTTCTAAAAGAAAAATGGAATATATATGCAGAATACGCAGGTTTGTTGCTTCGGTATATATGTGCCATGGTGGTTTCTGCACCTACTGACCCATCTTCTAAGTTCCCTCCCATCACTCCCCATCCCCCAACACACCCTGGTGTATGCTGTTCCCCTCTCTGTGTTCATGTGTTCTCATTGTTCAGCTCCCACTTATGAGTAAGAACATGCAGTGTTTGGTTTTCTGTTCCTGTGTTAAGTTGCTGAAGATGATGCTTTCCAGTTTCATCCATGTCCCTGCAGAGGATATGATCTTATTCGTTTTTATGACTACACAGTGTTCCATGGTTTATATGTATCACATTTTCTTTATCAAGTCTATCATTGATGGTCATTTGGGTTAGTATGTGTCTTTCCTGTTGCAAATAGTGCTGTCATAAATATACGTGTGCATGTGCTTTATAGTAGAATGATTTATATTCCTTTGGGTATATACTCAGTAATGGGATTGCTGGTTCAAATGGTATTTATGATTGTAGTTCCTTGAGGAATCACCATACTGACTCCACAATAGTTGAACTAATTTACATTTCCACCAACAGTCTCAAAATGTTCCTATTTATCCACAGCCTTGCTAGCATCTATTATTTTCTGACTTTTTAATAATCATCATTCTTACTGGTGTGAGATGATATCTCATTATGGTTTTGATTTGAATTTCTCTGATGATCAGTGATGCTGAGCTTTTTTTCATATGTTAGTTGGTTGCATAAATGTCTTCTTTTGAGAAGTGTCTGTCCCTATCCTTTGCCCACTTTTTGACGGGGTTTTTTCTTGTAAATTTGTTTAAGTTCCTTGTAAATTCTGGATACTAGATCTTTGTCAGATGTGTAGATTGCAAAAATTTTCTCGGCTGCTGATTTACTCTGATGATAGCTCCTTTTGCTGTACAGAAGTTCTTTAGTTTAATTAGATCCCATTTGTAAATTTTGGCTTTTGTTGCAATTGCTTTTGGAGTTTTTGCCATGAAGTCTTTGCCCATGCCTATGCCCTGAATGGTATTAACCTAGGTTTTCTTCTAGGGTTTTCATGGTTTGGGGTTTTACATTTAAGTCTTTAATCCATTCTGAGTTAATTTTTTGTATAAAGGGTAAGGAAGGGGTCCAGTTTCAGTCTTCTGCAGATGACTAGCCAGTTTTCCCAGGACCATTTAGGAGATCCTTTCCCCATTGCTTGTTTTTGTCAGGTTTGTCAAAGATCAGATAGATGTAGATGTGTGATATTATTTCTGAGATCTCTGTTCTGTTCCATTGGAGTATATGTCTATTTTGGTATCAGTATCATGCTGTTTTCATTACTGAAACCTTGTAATGTAGTTTGAAGTCAGGTAGCATGATGCCTCCAGCTTTCTTCTTATTGCTAAGGAATGCCTTGGCTATATGGGGTGTTCTTTGATTCCACATGAAATTTAAAATAGTTTTTTTTTCCTATCTTTGTGAAGGATATCAATGGTACTTTGATGGGAATAGCATTGAATTTATAAATTACTTTGGACAGTAAGGGCATTTCCATGATATTGATTCTTCCTATCCATGAGGATGAAACATTTTTCCATTTCTTTATGTCCTCTTATTTCCTTGATCAGTGTTTTTAGTTCTCTTTGAAGAGGTCCTTCATATCCCTTGTTAGCTGTGTTCCTAGGCATTTTGTTCTCTTTGTAGTGATTGTGAATGGGAGTTCATTCATGATTTGGCTCTCTGCTTGTCTATTGTTAATATAAAGGAATGCTTGTAATTTTTGCACATTAATTTGTATCCTGAGAATTTGCTGAAGTTGCTTATCCATTTAAGCAGTTTTGGGGTGGAGAGGATGAGGTTTTCTCAGAGACAATTTGACTTCCTCTCTTTCTGTTTGACTATCCCTTATTTCTTTCTCTCACCTGAATGTCCTGGCCAGAACTTCCAATACTATGTTGAATAGGAGTGTTGAGAGAGGGTATCGTTGTCTTGTACAGGTTTTCAAAGGGAATGCTTCCAGCTCTTGTCCATTTAACATGATATTGGCTGTGGGTTTGTCAAAAATAGCTCTTATTATTTTGACGTATGTTCTATCATACCTAGTTTAATGAACGTTTTTTAACATGAAAGGATTTTGAATTTTATCAAAGGCCTTTTCTGCGTCTATTTAAATAATCACGTAGTTTTTGCCTTTGCTTCTGTTTATGTGATGGATTACACCCTCCCAAGACAAAACCAAGAGGAAGTTGAATGCCTGAATAGACAAATAACAAATCCGAAATTGAGGCAATAATTAATAGCCTATCAACCAAAAGTAGCCCAGCAGCTACCACAAATACAAAGAGGAGGTGATACTATTTCCTCTGAAACTATTCCAAACAATAGAAAAAGGACTAGCTGGGCGCAGTGACTCACATCTGTAATCCCAGCGCTTTGGGTGGCCGAGGCGGGTGGATCATGAGATCAAGAGATCGAGACCATCCTGGCCAACATGGTGAAACCTTATCTCTACTAAAAATACAAAAATTAACCAGGTGTGGTGGCACATGCCTGTGGTCCAGCTACTCGGGAGGCTGAGGCAGAAGAATCGCTTGAACCCAGGAGGCAGAGGTTGCAGTGAGCCGAGATTGCGCCACTGCACTCCAGCCTGGTGACAGAGCAAGACTCTGTCTCAAAAAAAAAAAAAAAAGAAAAGGAAAGAACGGACTCTTCCCTAACTCGTTTTATGAACAAAGCATAATCCTGATAGCAAAACCAGGAACAGAAACAACAAAACAGATAACTTCAAGCCAACATCCCTGATAAACATTGATGTGAAAATCCTCAACAAAATATTGGCAAACCAAATTCAGCAGCACATCAAAAAACTTATCCACCATGATCAAGTGGGCTTCATCCCTAAAATGCAAGGCTGGTTCAACATTATACATTTCTTAATAGTATTAAATCACATAATTTCGATCTCCCCTTACTTTTTGATGTAAATAATTTAAATTTGTTCAACTACAGAGGGCAAGTTATGAGAATGATGTTTGCTAAGATTTGATAATAATACCTTCTGTCAGTGAATAGAAAACTGTTTCATGACTTCCAAAAGCTATTCAGTTTTCCCTACTTGATTGTAAAACCATTCAACTAGGCAAAACCTGATGCACTTGTAAGTTTGCTTGCTAAAGATAAATAAAGCCAGATATTACTTAAAGTGGCGGAATCATATTATTCAATAACTACACACAGTAGGGAAAGGGCTGAGCTCCAACCTAATTTGTACAGAGATGACTGCCTGGGGTTTTTAAGTGTGAATAGGCCAGCTGCATCCTGGTAGAAGGGAATTGTGGAGGTTAAGATTCTATCCTTTCAAAGAGACTGGGAGACAGAGGTCATGTCCTTATTGATGACTGCATTTCAAAGGTACGGTTTTAGGTCCTTGAGAAAGACACTCCTGAGAGGTAAGAGATAAATACATTTCAAAAAGACAGAAGAAGTATTCACAAGTGTAAGAATTTGTAAGTAAATGCTCTAAAAAATGGAAGTCAGGATCTGTTCTCAGATGTTGGCCTTGAGCAATCAGTAAATTCTTTTGGCAGGCCTGAGCCATCTCAGAAAGGAACCTGATCTGAGATGTGCATTAGGCTGATAGATGCCTTAGTGGGGTTAGTCAAGTCTCTTAGTTCAGGGATTTGGTGGGAGCCCTTATGTGCCAACAGTTCTTTGCAATTCTCAATAAGATAGTTTAATCCATATTTACACTAAGAAAAAAATGGCAGGTGAAATGGATAAACAACATTCTAGAAATTTGAGAAATGTCTCTTCTAACCTTAATTATATGGGCGTTAAGATAAATAAAGCAGCAAAAGAAAATATTGTTTTTTTTAATTTAGAAAAAGTATTGAATATCACGCAATTTTGTAAAATCACCTGTTTTCAGTTTAAGTGTGAAGAAATACAGCACATTTTATTCTTAAACTTCTTTGTTTTTGTTCAATTTTTGTCATTGCTGATTAGGTACATTATTAAAGTCCAATCATTTACTGAACATCATTCAAGCATAATGGCATCACGTCTTGCTTTCTTGCTCATCTGTTTTTTTTTTTTTTTTTTTTTTTTTTGACAGTGTCTCATTCTGTTGCTTAGGCTGGTGTGTAGTGGCACAATCTTAGCTCACGGGAAACTCCACCTCCTTGGTTCAAGCAATTCTCCTGCCTCAGCCTCCTGAGCAGCTGGGATTACAGGCATGCACCACAATGCCTGGCTAAGTTTTGTATATTTAGCAGTGAAAGGGTTTCTCCATGTTTCCCATGATGAACTTAAACTCCTGACCTCAAGCTACCCACCCACCTTGCCTCCCAAAGTGCTGGGATTACAGGTGCAAGTCACTGATCCTGGCCTACATCTTGCTCATCTGTTCTAAAATTATATGTATTATATCGAATGGGCAAAAGCTGTAAGCATTCCCCTTGAAAACCGGTTGATATGGTTGGCTCTGTGTCCCCACCCAAATCTTATGTTGAATTGTAATTCCCGATGTTGGAGATGGGGCCTGAAGAGAGGTGATTTGATCATGGGGGTAGTTTTTAATGGGTTAGCACTATCTCCCTTGTACTTCCTTGTGATAGAGTTCTCACAAAATCTGGTTGTTTAAAAGTCTGTAGAACCTCCCTTTGTGCTCTCTCTCCTGCTCCTCCATGTGAAGACGTGCCTACTTCCTCTACACCTTGTGTCATGATTGTAAGTTTCCTGAGGCCTCCCCAGCCATGCTTCCTAAACAGCCTGTGGAACTCTGAGTCAATTAACCCTTTTTATTAATAAATTACCCAGTCTCAGGTAGTTCCTTGAACCAAAGTAAGAACAGAGTAATACACTGGTACAAGATAAGGATGCTTTTTCTCACCACTTCTATTTAGCGTAGTACTGGAAGTCCTGGCCGGAGCAATCAGGCAACAGAAAGAAATAAAAGGCACATAGCTAGAAATAGAGGTAGTCAAACTATTCCTATTTGTGAATAATATAATTCTATACCTAGAAAACCCCTTAGTCTCTCTCCAAAATCTCCTTAATTTGATAGACAACTTCAGCAAAGTTTCAGGATACAAAATCAATATACAAAAATTGGCAGTATTCCTATACACCAACAGCATTCCAACTGAGAGCCAAATCAAGATCACAATACAATTCACAGGAGCCACAAAAAATAATAAAATATCCAGGAATTTGTATAACCAGGGAGGTGAAACACCTCTACAATGAGAATTACAAAACACTGCTCATAGAAATCAGAGATGACACAAACAAATAGAAAAACATCCTATGCCAATGCATAGGGAGAATCAATATCTTTAAAATGGCCATACTGCCCAAAGCAATTTACAGATTCCATGCTATTTCTATCAAACTACCAAGGACATTTTTGACATAACTAGAAAAAAAATTTTGAAATTCAGATTAAACAAAAAAGAGTTAAAATAGCTAAGAAAATCCTAAGCAAAAAGAACAAAGCTGGAGGCATCACATCATCTGACTTCAAACTATACTAAAATGTTACAATAATCAAAACAGCATGGCATGATACAAAAACAGACGTATAGGCCAATAGAACAGGACAGAGTTCAGAAATAATGCCACACACTTACAACTGTCTGATCTTTAACAAATTTGGCAATAACAAGCAATGTAGAAATGACTCCCTATTCAATAAATGGTGCTGGGATAACTGGTTATCTATGCGGAAGATTAAAATGGGACCCCTTTCTTACAGCATAAACAAAAATGAACTTGAGATGGATTAAATGAACAACCTAAAACTATAAAAACCCTGAAAGATAACCTAGAAAATACCATTTTGGACACAGGACTGAATTATTTCATGAAGACACAAAAAATAATTGTAACAAAAACAGAAATTTAGAAATAGAACCTAATTTAACTAAAGAGCTTCTGCACAGCCAAAGAAACTATCAATGAAGTAAACAATCAACAGAATGGGAGAAAATATTTGCAAACTCTGCAACTGATGAAATTCTAATATCCAGAATCTATAAGGAACTTAAATCAACACACAGAAATAAATAGCCCTATGAAACATGGGCAAAGGACATGAACCGACCCTTTTCAAAAGAAGACATACACATGGTAAACAAGCAAATGAAAAGATGCTCATCATCACTAATCATCAGAGAAATGCAAATGAAAACCACATTGAAATATCTTCTCATACATGTCAGAAAGGCTATTTTAAAAAATCAAAAACTAACAGATGCTGGTAAGTTTGTAGAGAAAAAATGCAGACTTAATACGATGCTGGGCGGCAGGGGAATGTAAATTATTTGAGCTGTTGTAGAAAGCATTTTGATGATTCCTCAAAAAACTCAAAGCAGAATTACCATTCAACTCAGCGATCCTACTCTCTGATCTATACCCAAAGTAATATAAATTGTTCTACAATAAAGACACATGCATGAAGACACACACACACAAATGTTTATTCCAGCACTATTCACAATAGCAGAGACATGAAACCAACCTAAATGCTCATCGACAGTAGACTAGATTTAAAAACATGTGGTATATATAAATCATGGAATAATATGCAAACATAAAAAAAGAATAAGATCATGTTCTTTGCAGCAACATGCATAAAGTTACAGGACATTATTCTAAGCAAACTAACCCAAGAATAAAAAACAAAAAAACACACATTCTCATTTATAAGTGGGAGCTAAAAACTGAGTACATATGGACACAAAATAGAGAACAATAGAGGCCTACTTGAAGGTGAAGTTTGGGGGAAGGTGAAGACTAAAAAGCTCCCTATTGGGTACTATGCCTATTACCTAGGTGGCAAAATAATCTGTACATCAAACCCCTGTGGCATACAATTTACCTATATAACAATCTGGTATATGTATTCCTATACCTAAACTAAAACTTGAAAAAAATATACGTTTACAAAAATCATTGTAATTACTAATAGCTGTAATGCACTTAACACAAAGGCTGACACCAAAATAAACGCTCAATAAATGTTAATTGTTTTGGTTGTTGCTGTTATTATTGAACTGACTCATTCCCAGGTCCCTTCAGTGACTACTCTTCATAGTTTTAATTTCTATTTGTATTTTCTTTCTACCTATAATCTCCTGTCAATAAGTTCACCCCCATGGCATCAACAATACTTGCTGATTTTTCTGTTAGACATCTGCTCTTTTCCATCCTCATAAATCCAAACACCTAAAAGGAACTCATATTTGACATAACTAGCATTTACAATTTAACTAAAAATTCTTCCTTACAAGTACCACCATCCTTTTGGAAGACTAATAACCCTTTCTTCTCCCTTCCACTTTTATTGCATTGCATTTTTCATAAACATCAAATAATTTGCAGTTTATTTTTGATTCCAAACTTTTATGTTAGATACACCACATGGCTGGGGAAAAAAAATAATGCTTTCACTTGTTTCACCAGGAGCATTCTACTTTTTTTCCTTATATTCTTCCATGTCCCCACAGATGTGTGGACACATTTCCATTCTAATACATTAAAAATTTGTATTTTATATGGTTACCCCATAACTATCTACTAACCAGACATTAACCTGCTGGTATCTGAAGATTGAGCACCAAGATCCAAATTATGCTTTCAAAAATATTTCTTAAGAAGTGGATGAAAAATATGGAGTTTATCATAAGCACTGATAAAATGTTATACTTCTTAGACAACATCAAAGAAGAAAGGAATTGCACATCTGCCCTACGACATTATAATTAGTAGCTATGCATAAAATTATGCATAATTGTGGCAGGGCATTAGACATTAAAGATGGGGACATGAATATGTCTTTATTGGAGGTTATTAAGCCTCATTATATATAGCTCATGCAATCCCAAATTCATCTTTCACTTTTTCCATACCAAGTAAGGCTCCTTTTTTTTCCCCCACAAGCTGGCTGTATGCCCAAGTTATCAGATATGTTTCCCAAACTTTCTTGGACAACTAGGGTTATCCAAGTGACCGTTTTGGCCCACGAAACATAAGTTTAAGGTTTCTGAGAATATTTTGCTTTTCACCACTCTGGCTTGTTGCTTTTTTTCCTTTTTCCTAAGTGGCATCTAGAAAAACAGGATGAAGTAGTTGAAGTGTCTTTGTGTACACTTCACAGTTATGATTCACCTATTAAAATTATTTTAGCTGAAAGGCAGAAGATGAATGAGACATTAAGACATGTCCCAGCCTTGTGTCATCTACCTTCAAACATGGTAAGTGAAAAAAAAATTCACTTTTGATTAAGCCACTCTAGTCAGTGGTTTGTTATATATGTAGCTAAATAAATCCTTTAATGAATTCAAAATATTATGAACTGAATTAACTCACTTTAGCAAATTTTCAAAATAATTTGAAGACATTAATTGTGGGGACTGCGTTTTCTACATTTGTTAGGAATTAAGCAAATTCTAATATAATTAATGAAAACTAAAGTTTGTTTTATATATTATATTATATGCAGAATGCCTGAAAACAAACTAAATTCACAATTTCTTCTTAAGTAATCAAATTTAAATCTTGCAAAATTAAATCAGAAACATTATTTTTGAAGTAGTTGCAAAATTCCCTAATAAACAGGAAGCTATATATGACTAGGTACAACTATTGTCTTTTCCAAATGCTTGCTTAAGTCTCCAGAGTTTTAAATATTTCTTGTATACAAAACAAATTCCTCTGTTTTGGTAATTTCAAAAAATATAAACTAGTTAACAAAAATCCAAATAATTCCATAAGGAAACTATATAGATTTTTGTACATTTTTAATTAAACAAAAATCCAAATAATTCCATAAGGAAACTATATAGATTTTTGTACATTTTTAATTAAACAAAAATCCAAATAATTCCATAAGGAAACTATATAGATTTTTGTACATTTTTAATTAAAAATATAAGTACAGAAATGTATAATGTATATGCATATCTCTGTTGCTACTCATAATTATATCATCTTGTTCAAGAGTTATGTTTCAAAATTATTTCTCCCTTTGAAGATTTGATAACTTTCTAGCCACCAAGATTTAATGTTTTATATCTACTTCTTTGTTCTCATCATGTTCAAATGCCTGACACCTTTCTCAGAATCCATTCATCCCTTCATCAACTTTTTACAGCAATTCTGAGACTTTTTTTTCTTTCCAGCCCAACAGCTTTAGTATAACAAAATTTACATTCGTGTTCATACATTCCATTAATCTATACTTGAATATTTTTTGCATGTTCTTTTACTCTACTTTCTTGTTGCCTAGATACTCCCTTAAGGCAGGTCTCATAAGCCTTTCTTTATTTTCCATTCTCTAGGTAAAAATATACTGTAAATTTAAAACACACATAAAAGCAAATTTTAGATTCTAGAGAAAAAGAAACATCCATATGAAGGAAACACAGATGTTGAGTTTGAGAATCACCTTTTTTTCTGATAAAAGCATTATTCCCAAAAGAGTGCAGAACAAACTGTTTTCCCTGGGCTTTAAATAGAATTTGTGGTTTTCTCTTGCTGGATAACAAATTACTAGAAATGTATCAGCGGGACACAGCATCCATTTGTTATCTCACAGCTGTATAGGTTAAGAGATCCAAGTAGTGCATGGCACAACTGTGTACTCTGCTAAGAGTATCATACAGCTGGAATCAAGATGTCAGCAAAGCTGTGTCCCTTTTAGGAGGTACTGGATCCACAGCCAAGGTCATTTAGGTTGCTGGGTGAATTCAGTTTCTCCTTGTGCTTGTAGGACCTCATTTTAATGCCAGTGGTTAGATAGAGTGCAACCTTTGCTCCTACCAGCTGCCAGATTCCTTCTAATGCTTTGTCTGTGGCCCATGTACAGCAGGTCAAGTCCTTCTCATACTTGTAGTCACTTCGACTTCTTTTGCTACACCTCTTTTGACTCCAGCCAGAGAAAATGCTCAGTTTTAAAAGGCCCATGTAATTAGATTGGGGTCACTCAGATAATCCAGAATAGCCCCCTTATTTGGAAGTCTATAACCTTAGTTATATATTTTAAATCCCTTTTAAAGGGTAAGGTAACATAATTATAATTTTCAAAGATTAAAATTTGACATGAGCATTGTGGCAGGGGTGGTGGGGACCATAATTGTGCCTATCATACTCACTCATCAAAGGCCACCAGTAGCATACCCAGTTAAATAAATTGGGTTTATCACTCCTTGTAGTGACAGAGAACACATATTGTGATGAACCATGGGGTGGTCCAAGTAAGAAAGTGTTAGAAAGAAGCTATTATAGGATTTAGGGGCTGTTGGGGAGATTCTAGAAAAGCAAAGGTTTACTCTAGATTGGATGCTAGCAGAAAGAGGGGGTAAATCTGAGATTGGCTATCACAGTAAATCTTATCCACAGAAATGGGAGACTAGAACAAGAATTAAGCTGTAATTAGTTAAGAAATAGCAGTCACTTATTTTGCCAAAGAAGGGGGCATTTTTAATTTTGGAGGTATTGTGATAATCTTGTTTTTGCCTGTGGTTACGTGAAAATATGCAACAGCCCCTATTTGTCTCATTTTATCCTTGTATCAGAGCAAAGTTGCCTGAGGCTGATACTGTGTGAGATAGTTTATATAAAATAGGAAAATAACATGGCTAAAATATAAGTGCTAATCCATCTAGTGAATATCAGGGGCTACTGCTTTTTTTTTTGTACCTTTCTTAATTTTGCTTTTTTGAGTATTCATTCTTTATGTACACAGCAATTTCCTGAGACATGCTATTTCTACATTTGTTAGGAATTAAGCAAATTCTAATACAATTAATGAAAACTAAAGTTTGTTTTATATATTATATGCAGCATGCCTGAAAACAAACTAAATTCACAATTTCTTCTTAATTAAATAATCAAATTTACTTAAGTAAATTTGTGATCCATCCACAGTGATCCAATTCATTTTGCACAATGTCCAAACCAATTGTCTAGACCTGTTACCTGTTAAGCCAGTATCTGAATGGACAGTCTAATTTCATATAGAAACTCTTTAAAGATAATGCTAGTGTTGGCCAATCAACCAAATGTCTGCTGAGGAAAATTCTTTGCATGAATAATTCCTAAAAATAATTCAAGGATATTTTATCCAAAGTCTCAATTGCAAAATAGAGCTAAACTACATAAATACTGGATTTAATTTATATTTTTACATTAACTTTCACAAAAATTATTACACTATTGACAAAGGATGTATTAATATCTGTCATCTTTTAATCAATTACCTTAAAATATCCACAGATAGATGTAAGCTAAGTGTTAACACTGGAAACGTTCACTCATAATAGGATAAAGAATTGAAGGGCTTTTCTTCCTATTGTAAGGAATATTATATTGCACACATATTGAAAATTGTGTGTATGCCAGGTCTCATTTAAATGGCAATTGGTAGAGTATATAATTTTTTGCCATCACAAAATAATCCTTACTATTATCATTTCAATTATTGAAAGGAAAGTGTAACGAGATTTAAAGTATGCTTACTTAATGTCAGAGAGTATGCTAAAGCAAATACCACAATTTAAAAATTATATGAAGCTTGACTTCAAAGAGTTCACAAATCTTCACTGAGACGCCAAAGGATCACATAAGGAATTAAACACAAAATAATACTAAAACTTCTTCAGGAGATGATAGTTTGTTTTAATGTGGTCCATTGGGTAAGGAATTACTTTTAATATAACAGTCCACTGTTGTTTAAGTGACTTCAAGTCACTTAAAATTCTGTATATTTCTTCCTTGGTGGAGTAATCAAGGATTTGAGATAACTGCTGAGGAGTATGGGAGTGAAAGTGTTTTTTGGCTTTCCTTAACAAGGGATTTTACTATTAGTTGGGCCTGTAAATAAGAAAGTAAATTTTAAGAGCTTGAGAGTAAAACATGAAATATTTAAATATTAGTTCTACAATCAAGATTAATTACAGGTTTTTCCCCCTCTATTAACATGTCTCTGGCTTGTCGAAAGTCATAGCCAAAAAGGAAATGGGCTATAAAATCTATCTAAAGTGATATAAATGCTGCATCATTGACTGAGAGCCAAAATTAAATACAAAGGCGATAACTATCTACAAGTGTGAGCATGTATAGGAGTAAAACAGACATCTAATCAAGAGAATGGACCCTCTGAATGTGATCAGATATTTCCTGATATTTTTCTTCTATTTCTCTACCTATCCAGAAGAGGATGTCATTATTTCCATATGCAATGTTAATAAAGCAAATTTTAATAATTTCTAACGTTATTCTCTATTCTTTCCATTTGTATTAAATTATGATTCCTGGATTTTTTTTTTTTTTTTTTTGGGACGGAGTTTCGCTGTTGTTACCCAGGCTGGAGTGCAATGGCGCGATCTCGGCTCACCGCAACCTCCGCCTCCTGGGTTCAGACAATTCTCCTGCCTCAGCCTCCTGAGTAGCTGGGATTACAGGCACGCACCACAGTGCCCAGCTAATTTTTTGTATTTTTAGTAGAGACGGGGTTTCACCATGTTGACCGGGATGGTCTCAATCTCTTGACCTCGTGATCCACCCTCCTCGGCCTCCCAAAGTGCTGGGATTACAGGCGTGAGCCACCGCGCCCGGCCCGATTCCTGGATTTTTATATAGTAAGTGCGTATATATATGTATGTGTATATATATACACACATACATATATGTACTTTATATATAAAGGCTTTTTATATATACATAACTTTGAACTTTTTCAAACAAATGTGAAAGTAAATTTTATCTAAATTTTGTTGGAAATATTTTTTGTCTTTATCAACTAGAATCTGAAGAATCTAGGATTAATGTTACATACAACATTTCCAACAGAGCTCAAATAATCTTGCTCTAGCTTTTAAAACAGCTATTAGTAAGAATTGAAGGGAATCACTTCTACAGATATCTCTTCCTCTAATTTCACCAATTGGAAGTCATTATATTTAATATGTATTAAAATATGAATAAGCAATCGGAGACATCTTGTAGAGAATTTTTAAGTTTAATTTTCAAATGAGATCAGTGATCATCAAGACCTAGGAGGCTTGATGTGAATAGCAGTGAACAGAGATCTTAGGGGGAAAAGAAAGTGCAACTTTGGTGATGCTTATATTTCCTAGAATGCTTAAAGAGTACTAGTGTCCAGTGGATTTAAGAATAATGTTAGAAAGGAACAAGAAGGCTTGTTTTGAGGTATAAGAGGCTAAAAACTATAAGCTACTTACATTGGCAGTAACCAATATATTTTTAATAATTGACTATTTATTGATGTTGATGTTTAGACATCAGGACTCTGAAAGACTTAAATCTCTGATTGCAAACAAATTAGTCTCCTTGAACAAGGTTAACTTGATGTATTTCAGCAGTTAAATTAGGTGTTTATTTGTCAAAGCCACTTCCTCCTTTTACAACAATTATTCTCAACTTTAAAATGAAAAGCAAAATGAAAGATAAAAGTCAGCAGTAAAATTTATTTGTATTCCAAGGTGCAATATCACCTTTTAGGCTTTATCTCAGGTTCACTCTGATTGGTGTTAAATTTCCACAGGTGAATACTGATTATCCTAAACCAACAATTTCCCTGTAGATGATGGATACTAGAGGAAAAGCTCTTGACGATGAAAAGAAAGACTTAAAAAGATTTAAATAAAGACATCTAAAACTCTTGCCGTTTGTCTGGAAATCATGAGCAGAGCCAGTCTAATGAACCAACACAGGCAGAAGATCACAACAAACACATGTGGATCCTTGACCAAATCTTTGCATTAAAGAACTCTGGAGCTACCCTCCATTAGGACTCTCTCTCTCGTATGAACTAGTAAATTTTTCCTATTTTAATAATATTTTCAAAAGAGTATTGCTATTTGCATCTAAAAGCATCCTAATGTAACTTGTTCCTCTTCACTATTATTATTTCCAAGGAACTTTATTAAATGCTATTTATCTCACGTATGTAAACATATACCCCAAAATTTTGAAAAATAAAATCATGAACAGAGAAGAGAAAAAAAAAATCGAAAGTTATCAGGAAAGTCTTAGGTAGAATATAAGGCTTAAGGATTTTGTTTGATAGATTAGACTATGCAGAGAAAATGAAAGAATAAAAAAGACATATATCTGTCTGAAAACCCTAATTTGATAGTCCATCACAGTAAATTTCAAGTATAATGCTTATATGTCAATGTTGCCTATTTTTATGTACTAAAAGAATTATCGATAATCCCTATTACTCTTATTTGGTATTTCAAAGGTTCTAAAAGGTTGAAGTATTGTTTATTCCATAGGGTATAACACATTTATTGTGTTATAAATTCTCATCTAGTTTTTCACACTAACAGTGATACTCTGTTTCAAGCCAATGTTAATTAAAACAAAAAAAAGAATGCTAAGTACATTTTGTGAATGCAGATACTCCATTGATTATCTCATAGAAAAAAATCTCAGTAGTCATGAGAACACTAGAGAAGAAATAGAAAGACATTCTGTCTATTTATGGATATTTTAGCAAGTTTTCAAGAAAAATAAAAATTTGAAAGATTTCAAAAAATCTGAGAAACCAGGCAAATTGTGATTTTGAGCTACATTTAAATTTCGGTTATTCAATTTAAGGATTCACTTTTTCTGATTGTTTTTTCACTGTATATCAGCCCATATCTTAGTATTTTCATAACTTAGCTTGATATTTATGTATTATTAAAAACATTAAATTAACATATTCACAATGAATAAAATTAAGTTTATATTTGCTTGTATAAACATATGCATTTGTGTTGTAGGACAGGTTTATAGACTAGAACTAATCAGATTATATATAAAGTTAAAATAAGTAGTAATTTATGTAGACATGTCAATGAAAAAAATTATTTTGTTGAGCTTTTACAATAAAGAGTAATTCCCTTCTATTAATAATAAAATCAAGTTTCATTATCAAAATTATGCTATATTTTGTCACAAAATATAGTAACATAAGCCATGAGTTGTTTAGTATGAGTTCTTCCTTAATGTTATTCAATCAGATTTTAATTGAAAATATTTTTTCTTTATTCAAAATAATCTTCTAAAAATTACTTAAAATGTATATATTTCAATATTTTGTTGTATTTATTTATGAGTATTAATGGACTAATATTAATTTCAATCAGCTAACAACAATACGTATTTAGTACAAATCAAATAAAGTTGAAAAAGTGAATACAGATGCAATCTCTAACTTAAAAGCAATTAATTCATTCTTATAATTTACCATATGATTAATGAAACTCAAGAAACACATCAATATTTTTATTTTAATATTATTATTGCAATATTAATTATCAACTGCAATTGGAAATCTTCCTGATTAATATATGCAGTTATTGTATAGATTCTTTTTATATTTTCTTCCATATGTCACAATATACTTAGTTCCTACACTTTTTTTCTAATGTGTTATTTTAATTGTTATAGATATTTTTAGATTTACTTTGAAGCAACACAACCCCATAAACAATTAAAAATCTGTAAAGTATTGATTATTTTGTTAGCACTACTAGACCATTTAAAAAAACTGTGGTTATATGTTAGGTCAGTTGAGTGTTTTACATACAATAAATATAGACAAATACATATTGACATATAAACAGGAGGGCTTAAGATAATATACATATATTTCTGTAATATAATAAAAAATTAAATAATACTTAAAAGCATTGCACTGTACAGAATATTATAATTATGTAAAATATAATTTACTCTGTCCTAAACTGTTAGATTTTCTCATTTGTTAAATTGTTAAATAATATTTTTATTTTCAATTCATGTTAATATATTGCCATTTTTTTTTCCATTTATATGCTTTGGAAATTTATCTATGTTGACACTGGTAGTATAAGTTTAATTATTTAAAAATATATATAACATTTTATTTTAAAAATTTATCAGTTTTATTTGCTTTGTCTTATTGATCCCTGGGCATTTTAATATTCATCTCTTTTAGAAAATATACAATAAATATTTTTAAACATGAATAACCATTCTTTTCCATAAGAGTTTCTCTATTATTTATATTCAGAAGTGAGATTCTGTGGTTTAGGTTATGGGTATATTTTTGAATATTGAAGAAAACACTATCCAAGCTGTTATATTTTATACATGTGCCTTCATTAAAAAAAGTATTGTATATATTCAAAATATATCACATGATGTTTAGATATACATATATATCATAAAATAATTACTACAGGAAAACAAATTAACATACATTGTCTTTGGTAGTTACTGCTTTTTTGTTTGTAAGTGGTAAGAGCACCTAAAATCTATTTTCTAGGCAATATTTTCATAAGCAACTAAGGTCTGTTAACTATAGTCTTCCTGCGGCACAATGGCTGTCTAGACTTACTCATCCTACATAACTCCAAGTTTGTGCTTTTTGACATACATTCCTCCCTTTCCTGCTTCCTCTTGTCCCTAGAAAGTACCATTTATTATTTCCATCTATTTGAAAAATTTTTAGATGTCACATACAAGTGAGATCATGCAGTATTTTTCTTTCTGTGTCTGACTTCTTTCACTTAGAATAACATTCTAAAGGGTCATTTGTGTTGTTGTAAACGGCAATATTTCTTTTTTAATAAGGCTAATATTGCATTCTATATCAAATCCACAATTTCTTTATCCATGCATCCATTGATGGACAATTAGGTTGTCATAAAATATTGATTATTTTACTATTATCACTAGCTATTGTGAATAATATTGCAGTGAACATCCTAATGCAAATACTTCTATGAAGTGCTGATTTCACTTTCATTTGAATATGTACCCAGCAAAGGCATTGTTCGGTTATATGGCAGTTCCATTTATAACTTATTGAGAAACTTCCATATTGTTTTTTGTAGTGACTGAAACCACTTACAGTTTCAGCAATGTACAAGGGTTCCCTTTCCTCCACGCCCTCACCAATACCTATTATCTCTTGTTTCTTTCATAGTAATCATCGTAATAGTTGTGAGGTGATATCTCACTGTGGCTTTGATTTGCACTTACCTGATGATTAGTACTATTGAGCACGTTTTCCTATATCTGTTGGCCATTTTCCATTTCTTCAGAAAAATGTCTATTCAGTTCCTTTGCCCATTTTTTGGTTTGGGTTACTATTTTTTCGCTATTGAGTTCTGTGAGTGATGTGTATATTTTGGATATTAACCCCTTAACAGAGGTACAGTTTGCAAACATTTTCTTCCAATCCATAAGCTTCCTTTTCATTTTACTGATTGTTTTCTCTGCTGTGTAAAAGCTTTAATTCTCAAAAATATTTCTCAAACTCAAAGAAAACTTGAGGAAAATTTCAACTATGCCCACATTAAAAACACTAGATTAATATTTCTAAATTGAATCTTTTTAATTTTGTATACTGTCTTTATATTGAAGCAAAAATTAGATTGAGCTGAAATTCATAGAACATTATTATTTATTTCCTTCATATCATTATAGACATTGCTTCTCTGAATTCTGGTGTTTAGTGTTATTATTGTTAAATATAAGATCAAGCTAATAACACTTTTGTTCTCTTCCTCTAGCAACAATATCAACTTGGGTAGAAGATAGGCTTTTTGATGTTTGCATATTTTTTACAAAACTTTCTTTCCCTAATTGTTTTCTTCTTTGCCATTTTTTCCCTCTCTTTCTTAAGAACTATTAATTTTGTGCATGCTGGAACTCCTTTGTTGGCATTCTAGTTCTACAATTTTATTTTTATTTATATTAATATATTCTGGTCTTTCTCCAACATTTAGCATGGTTTTCAATAGGTACTGTAAATATTGAGTAGGGTTTTTCTTGTCTTTCAATGTCACGTTAACATGTATACCATATTCTTTTTATTATTCTCTTTTATTTCTTTACTAAGCTCTGTCAACTTGTATATTTTTTTCTTTAAAAACAAGTCTCATCATTGAGCCATTGCTATTTTCTATACTGTTTTGCTTAGTAATATCAAGCTATCCATAATTTTTTGAGTTATTTGAATCGTTTCTTTAAAAACTCTTTCCATCGTATAAGTTCCATCATATGTTCTTTCCATCATATAAGTTCTTTAACTTTTATATACTATATTTAATTATATCTTGGAGAATATTACTTTTATGTAAGTAGAGTCAGCAATATCCTGAAAGGTTTTTCTTAAGAGAGTTTAAAAGGAAAAGAGCTGAGAAGCGTCTACAGAAGATTTATGTTTGCTGTTTTAAATGTGTTCCCATTGCCAGAATTATCACCTTAGCAAGAGGACATTTTGAAAATTGGTGCTGCTCACAGTGAAGCACTAGATTCTTTGTTTTTCCTGGTTGTCTCTGCAGTCTTCATTTTTTTTTTTTTTTAATTTAAACATTTGTCTGGCATACTAGGATGACAGAAACTATGTTTAAATATGGTGTATTTTTTGCTTCAACCTTTTTTCTCTATAATGTCATATTTTATAATCTGACCAGAATCATAAGACATACCATTCTAATCAGTGGAATTGAAGATGGACTTTCTATGACTAGTAATGATTTCTAAAAATATATGTATCTTGTTTTTACATTATTTTCATATTTGTGTGCTTTGTTTTGTTTTTACCCATCTTTTTCTATTTTATTGTAACTATCTCAGGATTTGGCAAATATTTGTATATAGCTTAGCATGTCTTTAGCTGTTTGTTTTAGGGATGTTTTCTTTTAGATTTTTTGTGTCTTTTTTCTGAGTTTAAAGAGAGCTACATAAAGTAAAAATTATTTTACACAACTGTGTTTCATAGAAGTTCTAAATAGTAAATTTGAAAATATGTCTTTCCTAAATCTCCACAGTAAGGTGGTAGTTTGTAATAAAGCAATAAAGGGAAAATTAATTGTATATGCACATGTGCACATACAAACACATACATACACACAAAATGCTATCATGCAGTGACTGTATGCAATAACATGATTACCATATCTTCTTCAAGATGGAAAGTTAAAATCAAGTTTAATACTATTGTATATCTTATTAACAAAATAAGTTATGATGTGTTGATGCCTAAAAGCTGTATCTAAAGTCTTTAAATGAAGTAAGAATTAAACATAAAACCTTCAACAGGAAAATACATGCAGCCATCAATTCTAAAGCTATGTGCTTATAGATTTATTTTCCATTTTCAATGTCACAAGCTATATGTGACCTTCACTTGCTCTTACTTCCATATATCCACAAAGCTAGACAGATATAAATTACTATTACTCCAAGAGAAGTAGGCAAATTAATTTCAGGTGTTTCAACCTTGGCATATCAGTTTTACATAGTTGAACCCCATGAATCAGGAGACTTACTTGCTGTAGCATTCTGGATTCAAGTGTTTGTATATATCCTGATACCAAAAAAATAATTGACCTCTCTTTACCTACTTTAGCATATCTACTTTACTTTCTAAGTCTCTCTATTCTCTCTATATTTTTAATAACCAATATCTAGTTCATAGAACATCATTTTAAATTTTATGAACTCAATTACCTTATCATATTGTCCATGCAACATACTTATCTTGGTCAAGGGCAGTGACTCATACCTGTAATCTCATTGCTTTAGTAGGCCAAGGTGGGAGTATCACTTGAGGCCAGGAATTCAAGACCAGCATGGTAACAGCAAGACTCCAAACTCCATCTCTACAAAAAATTAAAAAAAAAAAAAAAGCATTAGCTGGGCTTGGTGGTGTACACCTGTAGTCTCAGCTACTAGGGAGGCTGAGGCTGGAGGACCTCTTGATTCCAGGAGTTTGAGGTTACAGGGAGCCACTGCATTTCAGCCTGGAAGACAAGACTGAGACACTGTCTTACCCATAAAACAAAAAATAAACAAACAAGATAACCCAATCTGAACTAAAAATACTTATAGAATGCAAGTCTACTTTGTTAGAGGATGTTTGATTATACAGATTGGTTCCTTTTTAAATTCATGACTGCCAAATTCAGCAGACCCTGAACCGTGTTCCAGATCCATCTATGCTTCTTTTATTTTCCCTTCCTTCCTATACCTTCTTTCCTTTTCCTTGCCCCCTTGTCTCCCACTTCCCTCCTTCCTCCCTCTTTTATCTCCTTCCTTGCTTTCTTCCTTTCCTTTTCTTTTCTTCATTGATTTTTTAAAAACATCTCCCATATTCACCTAAATCTCCCCTTTAAGAATATAACTCATTTTCTACTCCAAAGAAATTAAGAGCAATAACATATTAATCCCCTCAAATTCTACCTCCGAGCAAGACATTTACTTGGACATGCACATTTGTTATTTTTATGTATTACAACATATGATATCCTTCTCTCTCTTTTCAGACTAATTTTTTCTCCCTACATTGTAATTTTCATCTTTGCTTTCTTCTCAAGAACTTCACTTTGCCAATGATTCCTCTCTTCTCTGTATCTTAGTCTTAGGCTTTCTAATGGCTCATTCTCATAGGCTTTTATACATGCTCTAGTCTATTTCAGAAAACAAAATAAAATGAAAAACAACCCTATGAAAACTCCTGAGCTATGGAGATACTTACGCATGTATAAATTTTTTCAGAACTATCCATTTATTTGTCTCACAGGCAGGTCAAAATCTACATTTGTAAAACAGAAGTAGTTGATATATTTTTTTGTATCTAGCCCTGCCCCACTCCTTCTTTTCTATTTCCTGTCTTAGTGAAAGTCATGATGACCCAGGCAAATGAGTAAGAAATAGAGAGTCATTTGGTATGATATATACAAATATTATAAAATTACATTTAAGTATGAAGTGGTAAATTTTGGAGTCTACGGGATGACTTTTAGGTTGCAAAACAAATTACCAGGCTATTTATAAAAAAGGACATTTTCACATGTACAAATCCTTTTACAATTAAACATATTATAAGTGTAAAGGCTGAGGACATTTTTTCTTTGAATATTTATTTGCATATGTAATGCTAAAATATAATAAATTATTTTTAAATATTAATAATATGATATATGCTATTTTATATACAATTTTAGAATTCTAAAGTCTATTATTATTTTTCTATATTGCATGTGGAAAAATGGCAAGGAAAAAGGTCGCAAAAAGTAAATAAGCCAAAATGTTATTTTTCAACAAATATAAACACATTGATTTATTAAAAATTCCAAGTACAAATATGGGCATCACATGAAACAAATAAGCTTTATACTTCTACCTTGTAACATAGGAATTTATATATGTCAGTATTAAAAATATGCTTATACAGGAGAAGCATAACTTTCTTTTGGGGCTTCTTATTTTTTAAACAGTATACTCTAGATGAATATTCCTCATCATTATGATTCTCCTATAGTTACAAGACTGCTGTTGTAATTACCCATAGAAAATATGCTGAGTTAACAAATTGATCAGTATGCAAAAGAAAAAATACTGAAAGGATTTGACAGAGTATGGGGAGCAATATGCCTGTTGTTTAAGCACTAAGTAACTTTAATATATCTGAGTAAAAATTTAAGACCTGAGGCTAGCTTGAGACTGGGTAAGTGATCAATTTAAAAATCAACTCAAATTTGATATAGTCAATACTGACAGCATCAGCCTCAAACAGCTGCCTGGCTGCTGATGAAATAAACAAATTAATGTGGTTTCAAATGCAAAGCAATTCATTATTTCCAGAAGAAGACTTTGAAATAAATGTTTGAAGCTGCATATATTTTCAAAGTAAGGGAGTTTAAAAAGGAACTCACAACTAACACCAGGCCAACAAAACTAATTTTACCCTTAGTGTATAGACATTCAGAGGCTTGTCTTTTTTCCATGTTTTTTTGTTTATTGGTTTAAGTGTTTGGGATGATACATTGATTACCATCACACATATGCCTTGCATTTCTAAACACAATCAAATGTTAAAAACTTCTAGAAAAGCAGGCAATGCAAATTTAGTTAGTCCATAAGTTAGAGTCAATCAGACGTTATTGACTGTTTTAATATGTATAGGAACATAAAAATGAATTAAACCCATTTCTTGCCTTTAATAATGTAATGACTGAAAACATATGTTACCAATAATTAAAACAATAAGTAACAGTTTCACACAGCAATTGGCTTGAAAGACAGAAAGAAGTTTCTTAGGGGAAAAAATGAGAAAAATGCATTTCAGAAAAATGAGAACATTTAAAAACATGCAACGTTGTCAGACATAATTGAATATGGCATTTTTAGAAAATATTAAATAGTTATGGGTGGACTAGGGGTGGGATGTGGCCATTCTGACAGATGAGACTCTAAAATAGTTGAGAAAACTCATGGAGACACTTGTACAACTTCACTCCATAGGGAATCATGAGGTAGAGAGAAAACATGATCCAGTTTTTGTTTTAGATAAATAACAACAGTGAAGATTATTTGGAGAGTCAGACTATATACAAGGAAATTATTATGAACAGACAAGACAAACAATCCTAAGGATTTTCACTAAATCTCAGGGTTTTGAGTTAGAAAGAAAAAGGGATTTTTAAACAAATATTAAAGGTATTTCTCCTGTCATTGATATACTTGTTTTGTGTTTTCTGCGTGCTGCATTTAACCAAATTTAAATGAGATATATTCAAGTCACATATTATAAAGTTTCAAACAAACTGCCATTAAGTGTATTAATCATTGAGGCAGCTGTGTCGTTGTAAATTATTTTTGTAAATTATTTTTATTTGGCCTAATTCCTTGTAAATCTTTATATGAAAGTAAATATTTCACAGACAGGAGTGCTTTTTATCAAGTTTGCTTTTTCTGGGCATCAGAATCTTATATGAAGTTGTAGCAAAATAAAAGAGGTTACAGCTGGTCTGGAGATCCATCTGTCTGCCATTGCAGAGGAAGGCTGGTCCCTACAGTGGTTAGATGTCAACAGGGTTTGCAGCACATTACTGAACCCTCATCAAAATGTGAGAATGACTTCCAATTTACTGTCAGTCAAGTGAAGCAAATTTATATGAAATAAATTATTTGAGATTCTTATATAAATTTTCAATTTTTCCTCATTACAACGCCACTACAGCTAAGTGAATAGTTTCTATTTTAGCCAGTTTATATTTCTCTATTTTATTTATGCATAGTATTTTCATCATCTTACATATCTCTCCATTTGTCTGCTCTGGGCTGTCACTTCCAATATTAAAGCCTTCTTTGTTCTTCATAGGAAATATTCACGTTCCGTTTTTGTCCTCGCATAAAATATAGGAATCCAATCTTTACCACAGGTTGTGCTTTATTGGGTTTTGTGCCATGTGTTTTCTTTGTTAGTCAAGAGATACTTTTACCTCCTCTCCATTCCCACTCTCCCTCCCTATAGAGATCCAGGCTTTTTATGCCTAATGTCCATCTGCCATTCTATTAGATGTGCTCATGACACTGGCTTCTCTTAGACTAGTGAGGGCTACAGTTAATGTATTATTTGGCTTCTATTTTAGTATTAGCTGAAAATGGCTTTTTCATTACTTTAAAGCACCAGATCCATTATAATTCCTGTGAAAAACTAAAAACACGCTCCCCCAGTCTATAGCACCTATTGTGGTTTTACTGTTTAAGCATTCATATACTGTATAACCTTTTGTGAGCTCTTTGCACATTGATGATAGATAACGTAACACATGCCTCTGAAGAATAATGACAAAACAAACTTAATTAGTGTTATGACATACAATATCAAGAAACCATGTAATAGTAATGTGAAATTTAACTGTCATTTTTATCAGGTGTCCAGACAAAGGCTTCATGTCACCAAAAGTAAAGTTAAAGATATCCAAAAATAAGAGGATATTGAGATGCTGTGTGGCTCTCTGCTTGGCTCACTTATTCAAAGTGCCAGCAATTATGTCATGGTTTTCCTTCTAACATTTCTCCCTAATATGTTCAAATATAAAGATATATGATGGCTCATCAGTCAACATGATTTTTTTGGTCCTAATTTTGTGGACACATAACTTCATTTGTTAATATGTGTGAGGGAAAATAAATCAATTCAAAGTCACTCCTCACACTGAGACAGATGCATATCTGACTGCCTCCTTTGGAAAGGCTAATCAGAAACTCAAAAGAATGCCACCTTTCCTCGCTCACCTGTCCATGACCAGGAAGCCTCCCTGATTGTTTCCAGTCTTCCTGCTTTTGCTTCAAGTTGTCCTGCCTTTCCAGACTGAACCAATGTACTTCTTACATATGTCGATTGATGTCTCATGTCTCCCTAAAATGTATAAAACTATGCTGTGCCCTGGCCACCTTTTGCACATATTGTTAGGGCTTCCTGAGGCTTTGTCACGGCGCACATCCTCAACCTTGGCAAAACAAACTTTGTCAACTGAGTCCTGTCTCAAATTTTCAAAGTTCACGCATGAAGAATTGATCTTCCAAATAATAAACTTTAAAGAATCAGCATAGTATGATATCATAAACTTCTGCATAGGTGTTAAAACCAAAATGTGTTTCGATCTTATAGAATTTAAAATTTCAAGTTAAATATTATTAAATTTTATACCATAATAATAGAAATATCAAGAGCATTATTTCTCTTAACATCTCTTAAATATGTAAACCTATATAAAGAACTACAAAATACATACAATATTTAACAAGTTAAAGAGTGAAAAGGTCTTGAATTTTCTAAGACTAACATTCTGGACCATTTTACAACACATCTTTCAATTGTACTTAATCACACATGAAAATTCCAAGTAACTTAAGAATAAGACTCTGGAGCCCAGTTTAACTAATTTATAATTTTGATAGTGTTTTTTTACTGATATAAATAAATATTACAATAACGTGCAGATCATAAGCAAAACGTATACATAAAAACATGTCCTTAATCTTTCTGATGAAGATTGCTACAATAGCAAATCATATAGTATCTAGATGGGGCCCATTAAATATTTGTAGAGTATTTTATAACTATTTTGTGCACGATGATGATAGGTTATTGTTTGTGACTAAAATTTCACTATGACCTTGGGAAAGAGAAGTGTTATAAATATTTACTTTTAAATGTTATGATATTATCTAATGAAATGTTTGTCAAATTGCAGATCTAAACTCTTAACGGACGATGAATTTAAGGCACTGGTTTGTGACTAACATTTCAATATGAAATAGACTGGAATAAAACAGGAGACAGTGCATCAAAAAGCAGCAAACGATATAGACATATAGAAGAAATGTACTTCATAAAATTTTTACTTGTTTTACATATTCTTTTTTTACTATTTAGCCAGTAAAAGCCAGTATGACCATACCAGTTGTTTATGTTTGACATTTATACAAATTGTTTAATCCATGTATTGTGATGCTGGATTCATTCATAAGTAATGTTAAATGTCTTTAATACCAAACCTGGATATTATTTACATAATTTTAATGTTTATAGGTCACATACTCTTCTTACTGTTATTCATAATCAAAAATGTTAGAGCATGCTCGTGACTACAGTGAATCTTTCTATAGTAATGGTAGATGATAATGAGATTTGTTAAACATAGTGCATTAACAAATGGTACCAACTAACAAAATTATTTTCTAGCAAAAAATAAAAGCAAACCTATTATGATATTTTTAAAAGCAGACTTTCACTCTGAATATCTAGATGGCCTACATTCTGGAGAATGTTTTAGAATTGGAGTATTACTCTTGTCTATTAACTGACATGCTTTCTTTTTATTCTCTTATTCCAGTTTGAGGTCAATCCAAAAACTTCATAGAGCTGAATGTTACCATTTTCCAGTAATGCATAAGAACATAAACTGTATAAATTATGAATAGATAAAAGAGTGGCCAAGAGTATTACCATCTTGAAGGCTCCTGCATTCAAAAAGATGGTGAAATTGTTGTAATTCAGGTCAGCATCCTAATGCAAATGATATCCATTCTAGAGAGGAATTGGATATTGCCAGCCCCTGCATGTTTTTGTGTATAAGTAGAAAACTGAGAAATAATGCTCTTGCCATCAGAAAAAGCAGCCCTATTGAGGGACTGTGTTAAAGGAAAAAACCTGTCTTCCCGGGTCCTCAATGGGCTTGGTTTCAAAGGCAAGAACTTCCCAGTGCCAAGCCTCCATCCACCTCCCCATCCAGGAATCTAGAGTTCTTTGTCTAACTTTCCTGCACGGGCCAGGTAAAATTTCAGGTGTACTCCTTTGTCTAAAAAAGCTGGTGAAAAACTCTGGGAGAAAGAGCCTCTGTTCCAGGCCAGACAGCCAATCCAGCATCAAAGTCAAAGATCAATCACTCCAGAGGAAGTTTGAAAGAACTCCTCTCGTTGGACAAGAATGTGAATGGGGCAGGAATAACTTCAAAGTTAAAACCCCACTGCTCCTTATCTGTGCAGACTCCTTCTCTGGATCCCCTCCCATGGCAATGTGGGAGCTGTCTCTCCCTCTCTACCTGTGCTGGATTTCCCTCTCTGGGATCCCCTTCCACAACAACATGGGAGCTGTTTTTCCCTCTCTACCTGTGCGGATATCCCCTTTGGATTCCCCTCCCACGGCAGCGTGGGAGCTCTCTCTCTTTCTCTCTCTCTCTCTCTCTCTCTCTCTCTGTGCCTAGTATCACTTTCCTCTAAACTCTTTGGCTACCATATTTACTTGAACTATAAGCTAACCGCATGCCAGGGCCCCTTCCCCATTCTTGGGGCAAAGAGAGGCTAAGAACCTCGAACACATCAGGAAAAGAATCCCATGGGGAGGAGCTGAGTGTATCCCCCTCCTGATCAGCAAATTGGGAGTTTCTTCTGGAGGCCTCTCTGCTCTCCCCTGCATCCTGCACCCCATTACACTATCAACTTGTTCTATTCTACTCACAGTGTCGTATGATCATCCCATTCCCTTCTATCCTGAAAGGGACAGATTCTTGACTATATTCCACATTTATTACTTCATTTTCCTTTTTGAAATAGTTATCCCCAGGAGTTTCTTAATATCAAACTATAACCTTATGTGAGTAAGTTAAGCTTATGGGTGTGTGTGTGTGTGTGTGTGTGTGTGTGTGTAAAGTTATGAATCTTTATTCTGAATAAAATTTGAATATATTTTAGAGGAGAGCTCTAATCAATCCTGAAATAAAGTGACAACTTTAAATTATAAGCCAGTGTTGCTGCTTATTGCAATGGTTCCTCAAATATCTAGAAAACCTTTGAAAAAGAAAGCGACTTGTTTCACATTATGTATCTTGGATATGAAACACAGTGGGCTCTTGTAGATCAGACAGTCACTAAGGAAATATTACTCATTATGTTTTTACACTTATTGGATTAAAACTTTGCAATGTGCTCTGTTCAATTAATAATAATATAGAATAGGGTGGACTATGAAATACATTGTGCTTTTTTAAAAGCTCTAATATGGAAAAAGACAAGCAGTTTGTCCTAATGAATGCATCTAATTGGTGCACTTTATAATAAAACACTGGAGCAGCATTTTTCAAGAGGCAGTTCTATTTGTAACTGGCTGTCTTCAGCATGTCATGGTGTAATAAATGTGCTGCAGACTAGAACTGCTGATTAGCATTTCTGGAATCCCAGGAAGTTAGTAAAAGCTGTTTGCCATTAAAGAAAGACCTTTTTAGCAGTCTTCAGAAAGAGAGCTATAGTCCAATGACCTATGGTTGTTATTCAGTGTAAGTAAGTTCTGGAAGATTTCCTATGATCTTTTTGGTGATATATGTATGCTATCAAAAAGAAAGAAAATGCTAATGAGAATATTATGTTACATTGTTGTAATATTATAATATTTCAATATTTCTACATAAGTGTGTTTGAAATGTCTATTGCAAGGAGTATCCATAACCATAATTATCTAAAACACATTATTATTTATGCTTCTCAGTAACTCAGAGTCAACAATAAATGTAAATAAAACATCTTTGAAAAGTAAAATGAATAAGAACTAGATTTTAATAGAGTGGAGAATGACAAGTGAGGGCAAACCAAAATTCTCTTAATAGAATTTGAATGACACACTAAAAGTGTTATTCATTTTTTTCTAATAGAAAATATAATAAAATGCAAAATTGTTAAGACATCAGGTAGCTATTAAAACCTCAACTTTTTTTTTTTTTTTTTGAGGCAGAGTTTCGCTGTTGTTACCCAGACTGGAGTGCAATGGCGCCATCTCGTCTCACCACAACCTCCGCCTCCTGGATTCAAGCAATTCTCCTGCCTCAGCCTCCCAAGTAGCTGGATTACAGGCACGCACCACCATGCCCAGCTAATTTTTTTGTATTTTTAGTAGAGACGGGGTTTCATCTTGTTGACCAGGATGGTCTGGATCCCTTGACCTCGTGATCCACCCACCTCAGCCTCCCAAAGTGCTGGGATTATAGGCGTGAGCCACTGCGCCCGGCCTAATCCTCAACATTTTTAAATTTGCATTTAATAATAATTTCTAGGATTCAAAATGGGAGCAAAGACACAAATCATATGCTGATAAATAATAATTTTCAGTGCTTTCAGCCTGTTAGTATATTCCTACTCTTTTTTCTACTAAGTATTTTTAAAAGTTGAGTTTCATAATTCACCTATTTTCAACTCCAATTTAAACAAAATACTTTTACATAGCTGAATCCCCTCAAATTTTTGAGTTTAAAGTAAATATGTAAATATTTTTATATTAAGAAAGGACATTATTTTTAACAACAGTCATCTGAAATGAAAACTATGATAACTTAAAATGTAATGCATATAGTCAGTGGACAGGAAAGATAAATTGAATTCTTGATGATTATATTGTAACAGACAAAAGTTATTTTTACATAGTTAAAGCGGGGGAGGGGGAAGGGGAGACTATATTGGCTTGGAGACTAAAAGGAGGGGAAAAAGACAAAGCATTGGAATAGAATTAACTACAAACTGGTTTGCAGGCTTCTAAAACTCTTGCTCTAACTATTGTCTTTTATTCTTTCTGCTTCACTCCCTCCCACTGTAGTCCAATTTGCTCTAAAGCCATCTCCTTCTCCTAAGAATCATGTGTTGGCTCTCTATGTTAAAATCAAGATAAAGAAAGAACGGGTAATATTTAGTAAGTAACTGTTGGCTCTCCATTTTAAAATCAAGATAAAGAAATAACAGGCCATATTTAGTAAGGTGCTCACAGATAGAATACCCAACTTGGATAAACTAAGATCAGATAGTGAAGTATTTTATTAACATGGGTCAGTTCCATAAAAAGAAGTGCATGTAAGTAACAGAGAAGATGACAAAATAGGAAGTGCCAGGAATCTGTCTCTCCACCTAGACATTAATTATACTGGCAGAAACCATCTGAAGTGATTGTTTTGGAATTCTGAAGTCTAGTTGAATGCTTCCAATTTCCAAGTGAAAGCTTGGCTGTAAAATTACTGCTAATATCAGTAGATATCAGTATGGTAATAACTATAAATCCCCTCCCTCAGCTCTGAGTCAGGCAGCTGTGGGGCCACAACCCACAGAGACAGCTGCAGGATTAGGAAACTCAATAAGGTTCTTATTCTACATACTTGGATTCTGTGTTCTAGTTCTACTGGTGATTAAAGAAGAAGTAAAAGCACAGAAGATGGCTGACATTGTTTCAACACTCACTGGCTGAGCAGCTTCTAGGGACATTAAAGGGACTATATGTTTCTTTCTGAACCTTCAAAAACAATTGCACATAGAGTGGATATTAAAAAGTGATGAGCTTTTCCCTGAGCAGATGCCCAGAGAAAGACACAGTTTCAGAAATAAATCTGAGAATGTTTTATTTGCTATGCAGAAGATTTTAGTTTAACATAGTTCCACTTGTCTATTTTTGCTTTTGTTGCCTGTGCTTTTGGGTCATATCCAAAACATTATTGCCAAAATATATAAAGAAACTTTTCCCTTATATTTTTGTCTAGGAATATTACAGCTTCAGGTGTTATGTTTAAGTCTTTAATCAATTTTGAGTTGATTTTTGTGTGTAGTGTAAGATAAGGGGCCAATTTCATTCATTTGCATGTGAATATCCAGTTTTTCCAACACAGCTTGTTGACAAAACTATCTTTCCTTATTGTGTATTTTTGACATACTTGTTGAAGAGCAACTGACCATGCACACATGGGTTTATCTGGGGGTTTTCTATTCTGTTTATTGGTCCATATATTTGTTTTTATTCTGATGTTATAACAGTTTGATTACTATAGCTTTGTAATATATTCTGAAATCACACAGTATAAATAAAGCCTTCAGTTTTGCAATTGCAACAACCAACAGAATGAAAACAATCTAAAAATGAGAGAAAATGTTTGCAAACCATCTGATAAAATGTTAACTCTAAAATATATAAGGTACTCTTTCAACTCAATAGCAAAAAACTCCCCCAAATAACTAAATTGATGACAACAACAATTTTAAAAATTGGAAAAGGAATTGAATACATGTTTCTCCAAAGAACATATACCAACGGCCCACAGGTATATGAAAAAAGTGCTGAATGTCACCTTTTATTGGGGAAATGCAAATCAAAACCACAATGAGATATCAACTTACATCTCTTAGGATGGCTAATATTAAAAAAATAATAATAAGCATTGACAAGGATATGGAGAAAGGGAGCCCTTGGATGTTGTTGGTGGGGATGTAAATTAGCCCAGCCTGTAAGGAAAACAGCATGGGGGTTCCTCAACAAATTATAAACAGAAACACCATATTATTTAGCAATTCTACTTCTGGGTATATATACAAATGAATTGAAATCTGGCTCTCGAAAAGATTTATGCACTCCCATGTTTACTGCAGAATTATTAATAATTGTCAAAACATAGAAGCACCTTCATGCCCATTGCCTGATGGATGAATGAAGAAAATGTGGAACATATATATAGTGGAATATTATTCCACGTTAACAAAGAAGGAAATCTTGCCATTTGTGACCATATGGATAAACTTGGATGACACTTATTATAAATGAAATAAGCTATACCTAGAAGAACAAATATTACCTGATACCACTTATAGGAGAATCTAAAATAGTCGAAATCATAGAAACAATAAGTAAAATGGTTGTTGCTAAAGGCTGAGGAAGGAAGAATGGGAGTTGTTAGTCAAGAAATATAAAATTTCATTTATGCAAGATAATTAATTATGTCCTAGATATACTTCCTTTCTCTCTTTCCTTTCCTCTCCTTCTTTCCTATTCTCTTTCCTCCCTCTCTCCTTCCCTCCTTCTTTTCCTCCCTCCCTTCCTTCCTTCCTTCCTTCCTTTCTTCCTTTGTATCAACCTATACAAAATATTGCAGAAATAAATTAGATATAATAAAAGATATCCCATATTCATACATATGAAGACTTAGCATTGTTAAAGTGTCAATACTATAGAAATTGATCACCAGATTAAACTCAATTCCTATAAATACAGTGTTTCTCTAAGAAATGGGAAAGCTTATTCTTAAATTTATATGGAAAGTTAAGAAGCCCTAAATCTAAAGAATAATAAATTTGGAGGACTCACACTTCCCAACTTTGAAACTTACCACAAAGTAATAGTGATTAAAACAGTATGGTACTAGCATAAGAAAAAACAATGGAATAAAATAAAAATTCAAAACTAAAACCTCAACTATACTGCTAACTGATTTTTGACAAGGCTGCCAAGACCATTTAATAAGGAGAGTACTGCCTTTTCAACAAATGGTGCTGGAAAATCAATAAAATTTTGGATCCTTACCTTAAGCTTTATACAAATACCAGCTTAAAATCTATAAAATAGCAAAATTTCTGAGCTAAAACTGTGAGGATCTTGGAAGAAAACATTAGGGAATATCTTCATGACATTGGATTTGGCAACAATCTCATAGCCATGGTATCAAAAGTCCAGTCAACAAAAGAAATAACTGGATAAACTGTGGTTCATTCAAATTAAAAACTGTTGTACATCGAAGCATATGATCAAGAAAGTGAAAAGACAGCTTACAAAATGGGACAAAATAATTTCAAGTCATATAATTGATAATAGATCAACATCCAGAATACATAAAGAACTCCAACAACTGAACAGTAACAACAATAAATAGATAAATAGGCGAAAGACTTGAACATAAATTTCTACAAATAAGATGTGCAAATGGCCACTAAACATTTATATGTATATAAATGCCATAAAATTATATATATATATACACACACAAATATATATATATATACCTCCTAGGTATATATCCAAAATAACTGAAAGCAGGGACTAAAATAGATATTTGTTAATCAATATTCATGGGAAAATTATTCACAATATTGAAAAGTTGGAAACAACTCAAGTGTGTGTTAACAGATAGGCAAGAAAATGTGGCAAACACATGCAATGGAATAATACTCAGCCATGAAAATGAAATGAAATTTTGATATATACTACAATAGGAATAGGCATTGAAAACATTATGCTCAGTATAATAAGCCAGATAAATACAGAAGGAATAATATTGCATGATTTTACTTTTTGAGGTATCTACAACAGGCAAAAACACAGAGATAAGGTATCTTATATCTTAATATAAGAAGGATAGAAAGAGTTTTGAGGAGCAGGGAATGTGGAAGTATTTTTTAATGGATACAGAATTTCTGTTGGGGATGACAAAACGTTTTAGGGGTTAGATAGGGATCATGTTATACAACACTGTGAATATATTTGATGCTGCTAAACTGTACACTTATAATGGTTAATATGATAAATATTATAGCATGTGTAGTTTAACACAAGAAAAAAATAAATAGAAGAGAATTTTTTAAGTGTAGACATTTTTTAGGACTCTCAGTAAGTTATTTATATAATTGCCTTGGTTTCTTTCTACTTTAAACTGTACACATTCATTAACAAATATGGTTATTATTCAAAAATAACATATATACAAATGAATGTCTATGTACACTTTAATCACTAAAAATTAATAAAGCACCTATTTTAGAATAGTCACACTCAGATAACTGAAATTACAGGCAGAAGCACTTGTTCAATAATTTTAATTTTTATTTCTACTTGTGTAGGTCATATCAAAAATTCACTCAGATTGATGACATCTGGGCCTCTTATTCAAAAAACTGAACTCCCTTATACACATCACAAATGCACACCCATCTTAGACATACACTGAACTCAGGAGCTGTTTGAGTTCAAATATTGTTTGTGTTCCATTCATAGGTCTCAGGTTCAGAAACTTTATGTAATTCCCTCACAAAGAATGAGAAAGTTCTTATAAGAAAATATGATAAGTAAAAGTAATCCATTGTCTGAATATGAAAGTGGCCATGTATTATGCTTTCTTCTTTCCTGAAAGTATGATATACAATACATATTCTAATTATATATTCTAGCTTTGAAAGTAAAACTCAATTTCATTCTATCATATATTAACTTAGGGTTATTTTCTATTAAAAACAAAAATGTAGAAGGGAACGGTTTTTTTTTGCAGTTATTACTAATGTTTGAACTTTTCTAGAAGACGTAGTAGTCATGATAGATCATGAATTTTGAAATAATAAACTTGTTGTTCAAAGAATTTGTTTAATTTTTAATTGCCACATATGTACATATATTGCAAAGCCTTGATATTTAAATATTTTAAACATCTCCTTCAAAGTTACAAAAATCATTAATATTTGTCATTTGCATACTGAAACTCTCATTTACAGTTCAATCTACAAATTTGTTCTTGGTAGAACTTCTTATAAAGAGTTATCTATAATTACTCTACAATTACTCTTTCATTGTACTCTTCTCAGACACCAGTTAGATTTATCAAGTGTAGCCTTAATAGCATCTAAACTTTATTGCCATAACTGGAAATACTCAGGGATGTCTTAGAGTACAAAGCCATTGACACTAACTGCTCATGAAATTCAATGCCTTACAGAACCTAATGGACTTGCAATCATTTCTAAGGAGCTGAAAAGCAGCAACCACCAGTGTGTTTCATGTTCAATTACTTATTTCTCATATGTAAACACTTTTATCTTTGAGGTTACAAACTTAGTACTACTCAGCTATTTATTCTTCATAAACAATCTAACCACACTTATGAATGTCAAATCATAATAGAGATTATAATACATGAGTGCTTATAATAGGCTTATTAATATAGCCTATTACATTCTCATTATTGTTCAATATTGACATCACCAGAGTGAATGACAGTAAAATAATTATGTTTCAGAATATATAATAAAAATGCACACAAGAACATAATAAAATGTTACTATGTACCATAAGGAAAATAAATAGTTTTTGGAATGAAACAGTTGAATCATTAAAACTGTAATGAAAATGATTTTAAAGTTTTTTTGTGACAAAAATATAATACCAGATAAAACCATGACAAAAAGCTTACATGAAAAATTAAAATAGGTAATTTCAAAACAAAAAACCATGTTAAAGTGTATATAGATAGAGGATATTTAAAGTTTCTATCACATTCAAACACATAAACAAATGTTGTGCATTTTATACATAAAAATGTTACATTTAAGAATTCTTTTTATAAAATAGCTTGTATTAAGTAGGCCAGACATGACTTGTTTAGATTTGTAAATGATTCACAATTATGAAAATTGTAAAAAAACTGTGGATGATTACATTTCAATAGAAAATGAAGGCCTTATACATCTTAGCCAGTTATCATAAATCATAACTTAAAGTCAACCTAAATCCCAGTTTAGATAGGCAGACACTTAAAACATGCCTTAAAACATGTGTAGTATAAAGAAGGATAATGTGGAGTCACTAACAAATGGACACGAAAAAAGTCAGATTAATAAAATTCATAAAATGTGATGTGAGAGTCTCATTACTAACCACATTGTAAGTCCTCAAAAAAAAAAAAGGCTAGACTGTGTAGAAACAGGTCACTTGGATAGGAGTTTGTAGGCACATATTAAAATGGATGTTGGGTATCAGGTCAGTGTATGGTTTTACTAATATGCTCAAGGCATATTTGTTCTGAAAAAGTTTTGTGAAAAAATATCCTATCCTAAATTACATTGGAAACTACAACATAGTATATCCTCCTCTATGACCATCAAGGTTACATCGGCATATCAAAGACTGAGAGATCCTGATGGACAGGTATGCAACTTTATTAGCCTTTAATTTCCCAAAAACATAATAATTATTTATATTTTACATAATACACTTTATTTTACTTTTTATATTAGTGTGTCATTGTTTGAGAGGTGTGTCTATTACAGACAGCACACATTAACTTTCTAAAACTTAATTTCATTCATTATTAGACTAACTTGCTCACATTGTTATCAAAATGAAAAGTATTGGAATACCTTGGACTTAATTGTGTCATCATACTTTATTAATTTATATGCTTTTCTCATCTCTTTATTATGTTATTGTGCCATATGGAATGTGCTGTATGTATTTTTCTCTTTATTAATTTTTAATTCTTAAGAAGATTAGTAATATGCTACCACAATATATGCCATCTTAGTGTAAGGATTATTTTAAGCTGTAGGCAACTGAAAAAGAATAGATGCAAGAAAGCTCTCTACCCTTCCCTTTTCTGTATAAAGGCAAGGTATAAATGTCCTTTTGTTAAGGTGCCACTTCTCACCACCAGTAGGAAAAGGAAATAACTTTATTACTAAAGACATTATTATCTATATCTTTTGTCAAGATTGTTACTTAACAAATCATACTTCTTTACTAGTTTCTCCACATAAAACCTTTTCATAATTTTCTTTATCTAAATGACAAACCTCTTTTCTCTAGTCTCATTCTACATCACAATTTATTGTCCTTTGTTAAAATGATATATAGCCCCTGAGTCTAACCTCTTACTACCTGGATCTTAACTTCTGTTCTATGAAGACCTGATTATGCATATGTAATAAAGTTGTTCTCCTGTTAATTTGTCTTTTGTCAAGTAAACAAAGTATATATATGTGTGTGTATATATATACACACACACACACACACAAAATATATATATATACACATACACACACACAAAATATATATACACAAAGTATAGTATATATAGATATATATACACACACACACATACACATACACACACACTGAGTGGACAAAGTATACATATATACTTTATATATACACATACTGAGAATAATATATGTATATACACACACTCAGAATTTTACTAACAAATTTAAAGCTTTAAAAAATGTTTTAATGTAAAGTTATTAAATTAGTTGTAATACCTAGATATGAGTGTCTGCTGGGAGCTAATTGATAAATACATATATGCATATGTATTAAGCATCTAATACATATCTATAATATAAATTATATATTAATATATAACATATATTAATATACACCATATAATGCACATTCTATTAGCCTCTTTCCATTCCTTTTTGGCATAAATTTTAGTTGATATATTTTGATATTTACAATAATTCACTTATATTTTATAATATATTTTATGTATCTACTTTTCAAGAGTATCAAAAATAAAGACATTCCGTAGTAACTTTTTAAATTGTTAATATATCTTCTATCTAAACAAATTCAATGTTCAACATTTCCTTTTCCAACAGTGTCTCTCAATATTTGTTAATGTCTATAACACATTATTTTCTAAAACTATGCCATTTTACCCTTACCACAGGTCACTGAAGTTGGTTCTTTAAATTCTATGTATCCCATAATAAAGAAGATAAAATGATGTCATTTAAATTACAAGTAAATTATAGAAATTATACCAATATTTCTGATACTTTCCATTTACATTTAATGTAATATAGATTATTATACAACTTGATTCGAACATTTAAGAAATAAAGAATTAATTATAAAAATTGAACTTAAATAAATAAAGTCTAAAGTCTTTGAAACAGTCTAACAAATATTTATTTCCTATTGGATGTTTTCTAATTTTATTTGCATTTAAACTTATTAAATTTTTTTGTTTGACAAATACACTTGTATATATGGTTTCTTCTTCACCAAATACATAATATCAATTTAGCACACGCGATATTCTTGAGTTTCACTCACCAAAATTTTATCTATCTTCATAAAATTACTAGCAATGTATTTAGGTCACATTGCACTAATTTTTAGAACACATATAAGCTACCAAGTTTTAAAAAATATATAAAGGCCTACTTTGTTTTATTGTGCTTTATTAGGGCTTCACAGATAATTTCATTTCTTTTTTTAACTTAAGTTTTGTGGCAACTTTGAGTCAAGCAAGTCTATTGTTGGCTCCATTTTTCCAACAACATGTATTATTACTTCATATCTCTGTGTCACATTTTAGTAATTGTTACAGTGCTTCGAATTTTTATTACTATAACATTTGTTACAGTTACCCAGTTATCTATCATCACTATTAACATTACTATTGCAATTGTTTTGGGTGCCATGAACCACATCCATATAAGACAGCAAAACTTAATGGATAAATGTTGTGTGTGCTCTGAATGTTCTATGATCCAGCCATTTCTCCATCTCTCTCACTTCTCAGGCCTGCCTAATTCCTGAGACACAAAAATATTAAAATTCGGTTGATTAATAAGGCTACAATGAACTATAAGTGTTCAAGTGAAAGACAAAGTTGCACATCTCTAACTTTAAATAAAAAACTAGGAATAATTAAGTGAAGAGGCCATATTGAAAGCCAAGAGAGATTTAAATCTAGGCCTCTTGTGCCATACAGTTAACCAAGTTCTGAATGCAAAGGAAAAGTTCTTGAAGAAAATTAAAAGTGCTGCTCCAGTGAACAAGTGAATCATAAGAATGTGAAATAGCATTATTGCTGATATGAAGACAGTTTTAGGGGTCTGAATAGAAGAACAAACCAGCCACAACATGCCCTTAAGCCAACACCTAATACAGAGAAGGACCCTAACTCTTCAAATCTATGAAGACTGACAGAGTTGAGCAAGCTGCAAAAGAAACATTAGAAGATAACAGAGGTTGGTTCGTGAGGTTTAAGACACCATCTTCATAACGTAGAAGCACAAAGTGAATCAAGTGTAGGTGTGGAAGCTGTGGCAAGTTATTTGGATCTGAGATATAATTGATGAAGAGGGGTACACTAAACAACAGATTTTCTATTATACATGGAACACCCTTCTGTTGGAAGATGCCATATAGAATTCTCAAAGTAGAGTAAAGAAGTCAATGCCTGGCTTCAAAGTTTCAAAGCACATGTAGCTCTTGCTATGCGATAATGCAGCTGGTGACTTTATGCTGAAATCAATTCTCATTTACCATCCCAACAATTTCAGGGCCCCCAAGAATTATGCTAAATTGACTCAACTTGTACTATATAAACAGAACAACAAACCCTGAATGATAACACATCGGTGTTTATCATGGTTTACTGAAAATTTTAAGTCCACTGTTGAGACCTATTGCTCATGAAACAAAGAAACAAAAAGATTCCTTTCAAAATACTGTTCATTGACAATGAGCTTAGTCAATCAAGAGCTCTGATGAAGATGTACAAGGAGATCAATGTTGTTTTCATTCCTGATAACACAACATGCATTTGGTAGCCCATGGATCAAAGAGTAATTTTGACTGTCAAGTCTTACAACTTAGGAAATACATTTGTAAGGCTATAGCTGCCACAAAGAGTAATTTATCTGATGAATCTGCACAAAGTAAATTAAAAACCTTCTGGAAAGAATTCTTATTCTAGATGTCATTAACATTTATGACTCATAGATCAAAATATCAACATTCATAGGACTTTGGTAGAAATTGATTTCAAGCCTCATCAATGACTTTGAGGAGTTGAAGATTTCAATGGAGGAAGTAATTGCAGATATGTTTGTAACAGCAGGAGAACTATAATTAGAAGTGGAGCTATAATCTGTCTGAATTGCTGCAATCTGAGAATAAAACTTTAAAGAATAAAGAATTACTTATTTTGGATAAGCAAAGAAAGTGGTTTCTAGGATGAAATCTCTTCCTGTTGAAGATTCCATGAGCACTGTTGAAATGAAAACAAATGATCTAAAATATTACATAAAATTTGTTGATAAAGCAGTGGCAGGATTTGTGAAGACTGACTTCAATTTAAGTTCTACTATGGGTAGAATGCTATCAAACAGCATTGCATTATACCAAAGTTTTATTTGTGGAAAAAAAAAAAAAGAGTCAGTTGATACAGTAAACTTCATTGTCAACTTATTTAAAAAAATTTTTACAGCTACCTCACTTTGAGGAATCACCACCCTGATTAGTCAGCAGCCTTCAACATCAAGGCAAGATCCTCTACCAGCAAAAAGTACACACCTGCTGAAGGCTATATTGGTTATTAGCATGTTTTAGCACAAGAATGTTTTAAATTAAGGTAGCAGGGAATAGGGTGATGGGGGAGGGATAGCATTAGGAGAAACACCTAATGTAGATGATGGGTCCATGAATACAGCAAGCCACCACCATGGCACGTGTATACCTATGTAACAAACCTGCACAATCTGCACATGTACCCCAGAACTTAAAGTATAATAAATAAATTTTTAGAGAAAGAAAAAAAAAGACATAATGCTATTGCATGCTGAATACATTACAGTATATTCTAAACATTATTCCCTGAGAAGCCAAAAAGTCCACATGACTTGCTTTATTGTGATACTGGCTTTATGCTGGTGATCTGGAACCAAATCTGCAGTGTTTCCAACATATGCCTGTATGCTGCCAGATGATACTCTTTGTAATTAGTGACTGTTCTTTAAATAGAGGGATGGGGGAATAGACCTATACATTAATTTGGATACCTTAATTAATCAATCTGATTAATAAATTCATTTAATCTGATGCATAACCTCAAATTATGTCCTTACATCCTCACAGAGTTGTTACCATATTTGAAATAAATTATTTAAAACCTATTATGTACTTACCACATACATCCAGTACATCATATAGTTTAAATAGATGTTAGCTACTAGTATTCCAAAGTGAATAAAAGTAAAATTAGTTTTTAAAGATTTTTAAAGTGTTGAAAAAAGATTCTTACTTTTGGTAGCACCCAAGGAAAAGATAACGCTACTCAGTACAGATTTGCTTGGCATTCACTTTGAAAGCAGTCTTGTCTTACTAAAAAGGGACACAGAAACATTGAAGCGCTAATCATTTCTGTTTGTTTTTGAAAAAGTTAAAGATAAAAGAAGTATTAATCGAACAAACATCAGAAATAGAAAGTTATAACAATATAATAGGAAATCAAGACAGTAAATACATGAATTTATATACCTACAATACATATTGCTGGAATAAATAATCATAGTAGTTTTATTCTAGACATATTTTGAACATTGGAATACAAGTGATATTTTTTCAGCTCATGGAATGCTGTTATTCATTTTTAAAAGCAAGAAGAAATGAATAGTACAGCAAAGCAATGTAATTTATTTAGATATTCTTCGAAAAGGAGCAAATTGTTTTTTAACCTCCCTGGCACTATTGAAAGGCATATATCTTATTGCAAAAATACCTAAAATCATAAGGTTCTGATTTAAACTCTATGTTTCATTTACTAGCTTTGTGATACTAGCCATATCTTTTTAAATAAAGATGTCAGTTTTCTTACCAATAAAATATGAAAAATAATACCTACTCTAACTGTTTTACTGGGATCAAGAATTCATAATGCATGTACATTTTTATACAAAAAGGGCAATAAAAATGACAGTATGTGAATGTCTTTTTCTCTGCAACTCTTCCTTATCTTAGATAATTTATTGCTAACATCATTTTGCTAATTTACACAGAATTTATATATGCAAAGAATAGTAACCCTATGAAAAACAAAGTAAATAGAACCTGTACATATTTTTAAAAAAATAGTGGGGTACCCACAACATACAGAATTCTATAGAGGATAAGTAGAAGTGATTTCAGAGTTTGTAGTTTATAAGACTATTCATTTTATCAGGTAAATTCTATCGTATAAAACATATTCAGAAAAAAATGTTTTTATGTCAAAGTTTTATATGTTTCAATGTTTTTCAATGTCAATAGCTCTATAGCCCAAGCGAATTCTCTTTAAACAGATACATTCATTTCAGGAAAAAAAAAAAGCAAAGACTCAATTACTATACCAACATTCAAAGAAATATTATACCTCATATAAGCATGACAACAAAGGATGTGGACTTTTTTAAGTGATAGCCTTTTTGATCAAACTGCTATAAAAATTAATAAATCAATACTAAATAAGCTTCATTTAAGGTCAATCCATTAACACTACTTTAGGAAATATATCATTGTTACCTGGAGCTAGAGAGACAGGAACTAAATTTAGGCTTAGACATGGTGACTCTAGAGTCAAAGGTTTAGATGGGGGTATGGCTAAGCTTATGATAGTATATTTATAAAGAAATTTTAAAGAGTTCTTAGGATTTCACTGTTACTTTACCAAGAGGTGTGACATTAAACAATTTTTAAAAAACACCAAAATCTGTTGTGTTTAGCCAACCACCCTTCTTCTTTTTTACTGTTAAACTATAACATATCCAGGATTGTGCTGGATATTTAAGTAACTACAATTTCTTCTTTAGAATAACACAATACAGTATAACATAAATGTGTAGATTCAATATTTTCAGATACATATTTTTTAAATAACTGATAAATTAACATAATTATTACATAATTATTAGAAATAATATAAATAAAATAAAGATACAATTAAGTAAAAATAATATATTGTCTCATTACTTTTTATGCAGTTCTGTAAACTTATATACAAGCAACAACCTATTCTAGTCATTATTTTAAGCAAATACACATGCAGTGCGTTTTTTAAAATGAGCACATTAGACACACCATCCTGAGATTCTGACAATTTGCTGATTTTCATTGCTTTCATATGATATATTCAAAGGAAAGTGCTCATAATTCTGTGAATATTTCATTAATGTTCACATCATCTAGAGACTCATTTTTGGCTTTTGTCTCTATTCAAATTATGTATTCCATTCTTTTTATTTTTATTTTTATACTTTTTATGAGCAGAAATGTTTATTATAGTATCATAGCAGAATAGTAGAGTGTAATTAATAACTTGAAAGTATTAAATCATGGTACAGAAACAGAAAGTCATTTTAGGTATCCATTAAAGGTATTTACAAAGATTTTTAACCACATATGGAAATGCATATTGCATAATTTTAAGCTTTATTTTTATATATTTTCTTCCAACTTTTACTTTAGATTCAGGGGTAAATGTGCAGATTTCTTACATGTGTAAATGGTGTGTCTTGGAGGATTAGTGTACAGATTTCATCATCCCAGTAATAAGTATAATATCCAATAGAGTTTTCTTTTCCTCACCTTCCTCCCATACCCACCTCAAGCACGGACCAGCGTCTATTGTTTTCTTCTTTGTTTCCATGTGTACTCAGTGTTTAGCTCCCACTTAAAAGTAAGAACATGCAACATTTGGTTTTCTGTACCTGCATTAATTCACTTACCATAATGGCCTCTAGCTGCATTTATGTTGCTACAAAGGACTTGATTTCCTCTTTTCTATGGCAGAGTATTATTCCATGATGTATACATACTAGATTTGTTCTTTATCTATTCCACCACTGACAAGCTTCTAGGTTGATTCCAAGTCTTTGCTATTGTGAAGAGTGTTGCAATAAGCATATGTTTGCATGAGTCTTTAAGGGAGAACAATTTATATTTATCTGGATATAGAGCCAATAATGGCATTTCTGGGTCCAATGGTAGTCTGTTTTAAGTTTGAGCAATCTCTAAATCGCTTTCCACAGTGGCTGAACTAATTTACATTCCCACTAGCAGGGTATAAGTATTTCCTTTTCTCCACAACCTCACCAACATCTGTCAATTTTTGTCTTTTTTTGAGATGCAGTCTCGTTCTGTCGCCCAGGCTGGAGTGTAGTGGTGCAGTCTCTGCTCACTGCAACCTCTGCCTCCTGGGTTCAAGTGATTCTTCTACCTCAGCCTCCTGAGTAGTTGGGACTACAGACACATGCCACCATGCCTGGCTAATTTTTTTTAAATATATTTTTAGTAGAGATGGGGTTTCACTGTGTTAGCCAGGATGGTCTCAATCTCCTGACTTCAGAATTCACCTTCCTTAGCCTCCCAGAGTGCTGGGACTACAGAAGTGAGCCACCATACACAGCCTATTGTTTGACTTTTTAAAATAGCCATTCTGACTGGAGTGAGCTAGTATCTTATTGTGATTTTGATATGTCATGTGTATGTCTTCTTTTAAAAGGTGTTTGTTCATGTCTTTTGCCCATTTAATGAAGTTGTTTGGTTTTTGTTTACAAATTGGTTTAAATTCCTTATAGATGCTAGATTTTTAAGAGATGCATAGTTTGCAGATATAGTCTCTCATTCTGTACTTTGTTAGTTCACTCTGTTGATAGTTTCTTTTGCTGTGCAGAAGCTCTTCAGTTTAATTAGATTGCATTTGTCAATTTTTGTTTGTGTAGCAATTGCTTGACATCTTCTTCATGAAATCTTTGCCACTCTTCCTGATATGAGATGGTACCTCATTGTGGTTCTTATCTGCTTTTCTGCAATTATTAAGGATTTTGAACATTTTTTCATAGGTTAGTTGGCCACATGTATGTCTTCTTTGGAGAAGTGTCAGTTTGTAGTCTTTGTTCAGTTTTTAATGAGGGTGTTTGGTTTTTGCTTGCTAATTTGTTTGAGTTCCTAATAGTTTCTGGATATTAGCCCTTTGTCAGATACATGATTTGCAAATATTTTCTTCCACTCTGTAGGGTGTCTGTTTACATTGTTGATAGTTTCTCTTGCTGTGTAAAAGATTTTTCATTTAATTAGGTCAACTTGTCTATTTTTTCATTTTGGCCAGGCACAGTAATTCATGCCTATAATCTTAGAACTTTGGGAGGCCGAGGTCTGAGATTCACTTGAACCCAGGAGTTCAAGACCAGCCTGAGGAACATAGAGATACCCTGTCCCTACAAAAAGTTTAAAAAATAGCCAGGCACTGTGGCATACAGAAAATAAAAATTAGCCGGGCATTTTGGCATATGCCTTCAGCCTACTTGGAAGGTTAAAGTGGGGGGATTGCTTGAGCCCAGGAGGTAGAGGCTATAGAGGTTGCAGTCAGCAATTATCACACCACCTCACCCCAGCCTGAGTGACAGAGTGAGACCTTGTCTCTCAAAAAAAAAAAAAAAAAAAAAAAAATGGTTTTGTTGCCATTCCTTTTAGAGTCTTTGTCATGAAGTCTCTGCCAGGGCTATGTTCAGAATGGTATTTACTAGGTTTTCTTTGGGGATTTTAATAGTTTTAGATTTTATATTTAAAACTTTCACCCATTGAGTTGATATTTGTATTTAGTGAAAGGAATGGGAACAGTATCAGTCTTCTGCATATGGCTAGCCAGCTATCCTAGAACCACTTGTTGAATAGCGAGTCCTTTCTCCATTGCCTATATTTGTTGACTTTGTCAAATATCAAATAGCTGTAGATGGTGCTTGATTTACAAGTTCTCTATTCTGTTCCATTGGTCTATGGGTTTGTTTTGTACCAGTAACATGCTGTTTTGGTTATTGTGGCCTTGCAGCATAGTATAAATTTTGATAGTGTGATGTCTCTGGCTTTGTTCTTTTTGTTTGAGATTGCTTTGTCTAATTGGGGTCCTTTTTAGTTATATATGAATTTTAGAATTTTTTTTGAATTCTGTTAAAAAAAATGGGTATTTTGATAGGAATAACATTGAATCTGTAAATTGCTTTGGGCAGTATAACCACTTTAACAATATTGATTCTTTCTATCCATAGGTATGAAATGTTTTTCTCTTTGTTTGTGTCATCTCTGATGTCTTTCAGCAGTGTTTTATAGTTCTTCTTGAAGAGACATTTAACCTCTCTAGTTAGCTGTATTCCTAGTTAGTTTATTCTTCTTGCAGCTATTGTGAATGAAACTGTGTTCTTGATTTGGCTCTCAGTTTGGACATAGTGATGTATAGGAATGCTACTTATTTGCATACATTGATTTTGTATCCAGAAACTTCACTAAACTTTTTTTTTTTTTTTTTTTTTTTACCAGATGTAGAAGGCTTTGGGCAGAGACAATGGTGTTCTCTAGGTAGGGAAACATCAGCAAAGAGAAATAGTTTGACTTCCTCTCTTCTTACTTGGATGTCTTATTTTTTCCTCTTGCCTGATTGCTCTGGCTAGAACTTCCAGTACTTTGGTGAATATAAATGGTGATAGTGGGCATACTTGTCTTGTTCTGGTTATCAAGGGAAATGCATCCAGTTTTGCTCATTAAATATGATGTTGGCTGGGGTTTGTCATAGATGACTCATTATTTTGAGATATGTTCTTTTGATGTCTAATTTGTTGAGTGTTTTTAACATAAAGAGATGTTAAATTTTATCAAAAGCCTTTTCTCCATCTATCGAGATATTTATGTGGTTTCTGTTTTTAGTTCTGTTTATGTGATGAATCACATTTATTGATTTGTGTATACTGAATCAACCTTGCATCCCCAAAATAAAGCCTACTTGATCATGATAGATTGGCTTTTTGCTGTGATGCTGGATTTAGTTAGCTACTATTTTATTGAGAATTTTCACATTCATGTTCATCAGAAATACCAGCATAAAGTTTTCATTTTTGTTGTATCTCTTCCAGATTCTGATTTTAATAATGCTGGTCTGATAGAATGATAAAGGGAGAAGTTTCTTCTCCTCAACTTTTTCTTTACTTTCTTTCTTTCTTTCTTTTTTTTGAATAGTTTTAGTGGGATTTGTATCAGAATATTACAATATTTCTGGTAGATTTTGGCTGTGAATCCTTCTGGCCCAGGCCTTTTCCTGATTGATAACTATATGTCACTGATTTAATTTCCAAATGTCATATTGTTCTGTTCAAGGTTTTGATTATTTTCTGATTCAACATTATGAGGTTGTGTATTTTTAGGAACTGATCTTTTTTTTTTTTTTTTTGGTTTTCTAGTTTGTGTGCATACAGGTATCTGCTGAGAGGTTTCTCTGTTTCTGATGTGTCAATGATAATATCCTCTTTGTCATTTCTAATTCTGTTGATTTGGGATGTCTTTCTTTTTTTAATCATTAGTCTACTTGCCAGTGTATTAATCTTATTTATTCTTTCAGATAGAAAACTTTTGGTTTTGTTGATCTTGTGTATGATTTTGGGTCTTAATTTTATTCTATTCAGGTTTGATTTTGGTTGTTTCTTTTATTCTGAGAGCTTTAGGGTTGGTTTACTCTTGTTTACTCTAGGTCCTATAGGTGTAATGGTAGTTTGTTAATTTGACTTTTTAACTTTTGAGGTGGTTTTTAGTACTATAAACTTTCCCCTTAACACCGCTTTAGCTGTGTCCCAGAGACTCTAGTATGTTTTATATTTGTTTACATCTGTTTTGAATAATTTCATAATTTCTACTTTAATTATATTGCTTATTCAAAAGTCATTCATGAACATATTTTAAAATTTCTATGTAATCGTATGGTTTCAAGAGATCTCTTTGGTATTGATTTCAATTTTTATTGCACTGTGTTCTGAAAGTGTGGTTGGTATGACATTTGTTATTTTTACTTTGTAGCAAAGAATTGCTTTATGGCCAAGTGTGTAGTTAGTCTTAGAATATGTGCCATATGCAGAGGAGAATAATGTATATTTTTTTGTTGTTGGATGAAATGTTCTGTAGATGTCTATAAGGTCCATTTGGTCAAGTGTCAAATCTGGCTCCTGAATATCTTCATTAGTTCTCTTGCACAATGATCAGTCTAATACTGGAGAATGGAGTGTTGAAATCACACTATTATTGTATCATTATCTAAGTATCTTTGTAGGTCTCTAAGAACTTGTTTTATGAATCTGGGTGCTCCGGTGTTAGGTAAATATACATTTAGAATAGTTAAATCTTTTTATTGAATTGAACCCTTTATCATTACATATACTCCTCTTCTTTGTCCTTTTTGTTGTTGTTGTTGATTTAAAATCTGTTTTTTCTGAAATAAGCATAGCAACCTAAGCTCTTTATTGTTTTTGACATGCTTGATAGATCTTTCTTCATCCCTTTATTTTGAGTCTATGGGTGTCATTGAATATGAGATTGATTTCTTGAAGGCAGTATACAGTTGAGTCTTGCTTCTTTATCCAATTTGCCACTCTACAATTTAAGTGGGGTGTTTAGCCCATATATGTTCAAAGTATATATTGATATGTGTGGATTTCATCCAATCATGCTAGCTGGTTGTTATATATATTGTGTAGTTGCTTTATAGTGTCAATGGTCTATGCACTTATATGTGTTCTTGTGGTGGCTGGTAACAGTCTTTTGTTTCCATATTTAGTTCTCCATTAAGGACCTCTTGTAAGGCAGGTCTGGTGATAACAAATTCCTTAGCATTTCCTAATCTGAAAAGGATATTATTTCACCTTCATTTATGAAACTGAGTTTGGTCAGATATGAAATTACTGGTTGCAATTTATTTTATTTAAGAATGCTGAATATAGGTCCACAGTCTCTTTTGGCTTGCACAGTTTCTGCTGAAAGGTCCACTGCTAGCCTGATGGGGTTTGCTTTGTAGATAACCTACCCCTTCTTTCTAGTTGCCTTTTATATTTTTTCTTTCATGTTGACTTTGGAGAATCTGATGAGTGTGTGTCTTAGGGATGGTTGTCTTGTAGAGTATTTCACAGGTTTCTCTGAATTTCCTGAATTAGAATGTTGATCTCTCTAGTGAGCTTGTGGAAACTTTTATGGACACTATCATCAAATATGTTTTTCAAGGTGCTTGCTTTTTCTCCCTCCCTTTCATGGATGTCAATGAGTTATAGGTTTGGTCTTTTTGTATAATTTCATATTTCTCATTATTTTTTATTATTTTTTTCTTTATTTTTGTCCGATTCAGTTGATTCTAAAGTCTACTCTTTGAGCTCTGATATTCTTCCCTCTGCTTGGACTAGTCTGATGTTAATACTTCTAATTGTACTATGGAAGTCTTGCAGTGAGTTTTTCAGCTCTATGAGTTAAGGCTTACTCAGCCCATTACAGCCACTGCAAACACCAAAACACACCACTTGGGAGCCAGAAGGCCAGTGGTCACTACCACTACCATTGCCCTTGCTAAACTTGGCAGTCCAGAGGCCCAAGAACACATCCACTTGCCCAGTACCCCACTGCTACCACTGACTTCTGAGTAAGAATTCTGAAGTCAAAGAATAGACTTGCCTGGACTCACTAAAAAGGGTATCAACTACACCACCTGAGGTCCAAGGACAGATACACTTAGCCAACCACTGCCACCCTCGTGTCCCAAAAAATGGCCTATGTGGTATCCCCATCTCCAGCAAAACATTATTGTAGCATCCACTAATAACCACACCTATGACACAAGGAAATTACCAGACAACCCTGAAGCTGTTCATTGTTTCAGCAAAACATTATTGCAGCAAAACATCTCCAGCAAAACATTATTGCAGCATCCACTAATAACCACACCTGTGCCACCAAGGAAATAACAAGACAACCCTGAAGCTGTTTACTGCCAAAGAAATAACACATAGAGTACACCACTTTATGCACCCAGAATCAAAATCACACTGTCCTACCCAACCAATACTATAGACACATCTGTAAGAAGTTGTTTGCCCTTGTGAAAAAACTTCAAATAATTGAAAGCAACTACTTCACCAGATGCACAGATATCAACATAAAGCCATAAGACACATTAAAAAGGAAGGAAATACGACATTTCCAAAGGAATAAAATAATTCTCCAGCAAAAGATCTCAATCAAAAACAAATTTACAAAATCCCAGAAGAATTCAAAATATTTACACTAACAACTTTCAATGAAATGTAAGAAAATTCTGATAAACAATAAAAATAAAATAGAAAAATAATTCAGGATATGAAGAGAAATTTACCTAAGAGACAAATAACATTTAAAACACCAGACATTCTGATACTGAAGATTTTATTGAATGAAATATAAAGTACATTCTAAAGCATTAGCCATAGCCTAGTTTAAGCAGCAGAAAAAGGAATATCCAAATTTAAAGACAAGTCTTTTGAAATAATCCAGACAAAAACAGAATTAAAAAAAAAGAGTGAGTAAATTTTTATGACATATGGAACATCATAAAATGACCAACTATTCAAATTATTGAGAAGTTAGAAAGTAAAGAAAGAACAAAAGGTTTAGAAAATCTATTTAATAGATAAAAAAACTTTCCCAATCTTAGCAACAGATTTAGACATTCAGATATAGGAGGCTCTGATAATCCCAGATACATGCAAAAAGGTCGTCACTATAGCATACTATAGCATACTATAGCCAAAAATGTCTACACTCAAAGAGATAATTCTAAAAATAGCAAGAGAAAACCATCTCACATATAAAAGAACCCTGTGAGAATAATGGTAGATTTCTAAGCAGAACCCTTACAGGCCAGGTTAGACTAAATGACATATTTAAAGTGCCGAAAAAGAAAATTTAAACAAAAGCCAAACCTACTACTCAAGGATTCTATACCCAGAAATGTGTTCTTTATAAATAAAGAAATAAAATCTTTTCTAGACAAGCAGAACCTAAGAGAATTCATTATCTCTGCATAGCTTCTACAAGAAATGCTGAAGGAAGTCCTAAACCTGAATCAGCAGCCTGAGCTGGCCCATCTTTCCTGTGTAAAGACGTGGTAAAATGGGGCAGGGGGCTTTTCCACTGGAAGTTGAAGTACTCCTTGGTCTTGATCAGTAGCCTGAGCTGCACCATGCTCTCTATGCAGACATTGTGCCCTTTATACTCCATGCCCAGGCCCTCTATACTCCATGCCCAGGCTGATTTCAAGTCATCTCAAGCATTCTGTCTCCTGGGTTAGTTTAGGTCACCTCCCTCCCTGCGCAATGAACTTGGGGTAAGGGATGTTTCCCAGCTCCATGGCTAGTCACCCTGGGTGGTTGGTGTCACACATTGCATTCTCCTTGGCATTGTTGCTTGTGCCTGCCATCAGGGCACCTGTACATGGACATGCTTGGTCTGGCCAACCCATCTTGCCTCCTGCCCACCTGGGACAGAGCAAGGAGCTCAGACCACTGTGTACTCCCCAGATAAACCCATTGCATGAGAGCCAAATCTGTAATGCAATCTTATTTACAACAGCCACAAAAATATTAAAATGCCCAGAAATACATGGGAGGTAAAAGATCTTTATAAAGAGAACTGCAAAACACTGCTGAAAGATGTATAGATGTCACAAACAAATGGAAAAGCAGTCCATGCTCATGTATAGAAACAAAATCAGTATCTTTAAAATGGCCAGACTACTCAAGGGAAACTATAGTGTTTTTGGGAAAAGCTACAAAGGAGAAAGGACTCACAGAGTCTCTACATAAATTGGTTATGAGTAACATATAAACAAGGAACAATAAACTGCAGAAGGTGGCAGGAGGCCTCTGAGGAGGAAGGCCTCTCCATGCCTCATGTTCCCGTGCAGGGTGACCTCAGCTTACCACAAACCCTTGACCATTGTGCTCAAGGACGTAAAACCCCTTCGTAGCACTATGATGTAGCCAGACTCATAGGCTCCTTGTAAGGCCTGACTTCCATCAGCTGTACATAGATAATAAGCTAAAGATAACCACATGTTCTTGTTTTGTGAAACTCACAAACTGCCACTGTTATCAATCCTTAGGATGACATACCAGTTCCAACTCACTGATTCACTTCCAGCTCACTGATTCATTCCACTGTCACTCTACCCCTACCCTATAGATCAAAGTCATTGTAATCAACAAATAGTGTGGATGATCAGAGCTAGGGGCCTTCACTGTCGCCTCCAGGGTAATGAAGTAATGCCCCCAGTCTCACTTTTTTTCTTAATCTGTCTTTCTCTCATTCCTTTGTTGCCACTGAATTCGGGGTACCCACAGGTGATGTAGGGCTCTTGAATTCCCTATACAGTTTCAGCATTATTCCTTTCAAATTCTCAAGGTCATTTTTCAAAGAATTAGAAAATCTATTCTATATTGTATGTGAAACCATAAAAGAGTCCGAAAAGCCAAAGCAATCCCAAGAAAAAGACCAAATCTAGAGGCATCATATTAACCAACTTTAAACTATATTGTAAGGCTACAGTAGCCAAAATGGCATAATACTGGTACAAAAACAGACATATAGACCAGTAGAATACAATAGAGAGCCCAGAAATAAAGTATCACCTACAATCATCGGATCTTTGACAAGTTGATAAAAATAAGCAATGAAGAAAAGGCCCTCTATTTAAAAAATGGTGCTAGGGTAACTGCCAATCAGATGCAGAAGAATGGAATCGAACCCTTACCTTTCACCACATACAAAAACAAACTCAAGGTAGATTAATAATTTAAATGAGACCTCAAACTATAAGAATCTTAGAAGAAAACCTAGGAAAAAACATTTTGTACATCATCCTTGGGAAAGAATTTATGTCTAAGTCTTCAAAAGCAATTGCTTTTAAAGCAATTGACAAGACCTGATTAAACTAAGGAGACTTTGCACAGCAAAATAAGCTATCAACAGAGTAAACAGACAACCTACAGAATGAGAAAAAAATGTTCTCAAACTATGTTTCTGACACAGGTCTACTATCCAGTGTCTACGAGAAACTTAAACAATTAAATAAGCAAAAAACAAATAACTCCATTAAAAAGAGGGCTAAAGGTATGAAGAAATACTTCTTAAAAGAAGACATACAAATGGCCAACAAATATATGAAAAAATGCTCAACATCACTAATCATCAGAGAAATGCAAACTGAAACCAAAATGAGATGCCATCCCACACCAGTGAGAAAGGCTATTAACAAAAAGTCAAAGGCAAGGCTGTAGAGAAAAGGGAACAATTATAAACTGTTGTTGGAAATGTAAATTAGGTTGGCCACTATGGAAATCATTTTGGAAAATTCTTAAAGAATTAAAACAGGACACCATTCAACCCAGCAATCCCATTGCTGACTACATATCCAAAAGAAAAACAATCGTTCTACAGAAAAACACATGTATGTATATATTTATCATAGCTATCACAGTAGCAAAGACATAGAATCAATCTAGGTGCCCATCAATGATGGATTGGATAAGAAAAATGTGGTACATACACACTGTGGAATTCTGTGCATCCTTAAAAAAGAATGAAATTATGGTCTTTGCAGCACCATGTACACAGCTGGAAGCCATACAAGTTGTGAGTTAAATGAATTAATGTAGGAACAGAAAACCAAATACTGCATGTTCTTATAAGTCAGAACTAAACATTGGGTACTCATAGACATAAAGATGGTAATAATAGACACTGAAGACTACTAAATGAGGGAGAGAAGGAGCGGGACAAGTGTTGAAAATCTAACTATTGGGTACTATGCTCATTAGTCGAGTGACAGAATCAATTGTACTCCAAACCTCAGCATCACACAATATACACATGTAAAAAACCTGCACACATGTCCCTGAAATTAAAGTTAAAATTATTTAAAAAGGAAAATTAATATATACATATATCACATTTTGTACACACATATATATACACACTCAGCCAAAAAAAAAAAAGAATAAAATCCTGTTATTTACAACAACATGAATGAAACTAAATGTCATTATGCTGAAATAAGCCAGGTCTGGAAAGACAGTATCACATGTTATCATTATATGTGTGACCGGAGAAACTTAATCTCACAGAGACAGAACATAGAATGATTGATACCAGAGTCTTGGAAGGGTGTGAGCACGGGAGGGGGAAATGTAGAGAAGTTGGTGAATGGGCACAAACATAGAGTTAGATAAAAGACATAAGCTATGTTGCTTGGTAGCATATTAGAGTGATTTTAATTAGCAACAATATATTGTATTGTTGTATAATGTAGCTAGAAGAAAGGACATAAAATGTTACCAATCCATAGAAATGATAAATACTCAAGGTGATTGATACTCCAAATACTCTGACTTTATTAGACATTTTATGCATGTAACAAAGACTCACATGTATCCCATAAATATGTGAAATCTCATGCATAAAAAAATTAAAATTAAGAAGTACTATAATATCAAAGAAGAGCCATATAGTTATGTACAAGAATAATTTATACTGAACCTCTGATTTTTTAAAATCACAATGCATTGTAGCGTTTAAAAGTTTATGTCCTTCATTTTGTATTATTCTAGGTGTAATTTTAAATAATATAATTTTTAAAATTAGAGAGTATACTACAGAGACACATCTCAGTTACTATACATTTATATTTTCTTATACTCTTAAAGATAATCAGTTTAGAAGCCTGTATCTGTACCCACAATGTAAGGTGAATACATAAGACAAATTCTATTCAAATGTTGCTGGCTTTTTCTTTACTAAATGATATTTTGTCCTAAAATATACAAACAATTAAATGCCAATAGTATGTTTTAGCTTTAAAAATGTATCATAATATCATCATGACATCTCCTCAGAATTCTAATTATGCATTCCAAATGAATACTGAATGATTTTATCTAGAAACTCAATCCGACAGATGGGGAGACATTTAGAGCAGATATCATACTTTTATTATTTCTTATTCTTGGAATATTGTTTAGGTCCCCAATCTATTTGCTAACCTTAAGAGTAAATAACCAAGTTTGTTATCTTCCAAACTTGCTCCTACTCTTGACTTCTTAATTACTACCATATTAACCCAGAAGTTAGTCCAGGTAGCTCATAATCATTATCTATCTATTGCACGCTCACCCTCATAGATAAATTCTGTAATTCCTACTTCTCCAAAGCTTGTTTACTATGTTTTCTTATTCCTTTCTCTTATTTTATGTTCATGTCATCATATTAAGTAGAAACTTTCCCACATTCAACCTAGATATTTCTAACAGCTTCTTTCCCATTTATTTTTAATGTTTAATACATATATTTCCTGATTTTTTAAAGATTCAAAATGATAAATTTTCTCTAAAATTTGCATGAATCATATTATTTTAAGTGTGATTTTTTCATTACTTATAGTATTATCTGAAGACCAATCAATAAAATTTTAAAAAAACAATACATGTCAAGGTAAAATTATCTTCAACAATATTTAAAATAATATTAAGTAAAGATTTAGAATTCTATTAATAAAAGTATGGAATAGATACACCTGGAATAAAGAGGAAAAAATAACAAAAGGACAATTGTATTAAATGCAGAAGGAAAATACAATCTCAATCCAATCAAATTATAAAAGATGTTATCTCAGAGCAATATAAAATTATAAATTTTGAGTCAATTGCACTGAAATCAAATGTCTTATCACTGTATCTAAATTTTCAGATTTAAAGCTTCTTGAAGATTTTATATGCTTGTAAGTAAACTGCAAGTATTATGTTCATGTTATCATATTAAGTAGAAACTTTCCTACATTCAACCTAGATATCTCTAACAGCTTCTTTCTTATTTTTAATGTTTAATACATATATTTCCTGATTTTTTTTTTAAGATTCAAAATGATGAATTTTCTCCAAAATTTGCATTAATCATACGATTAATGATACAAGCCAGTGGAGTACTGTAACCCAAACTCTCAGGTTTTCCAAGCCTGAGAGGAATTTTGGTTGTTACACCGATGGGCTGAGCTGTGGAAGTTTATAGGTTAGGGCAAGAGTTACTAGCACCATGTCCTGTATAGGGCAGTCCCACCTCTTTGAATGTTTTCAGATGTTTCAGGAAATGTTTTTATAGTTTAAAGGCCTATTTTTAACAATTCAAGACTTGAAACCAACTACACTTTAATATTAATATATATTATTTTTGTGTGTTTATTTCCAAATATACTTTGAAGTTTTTAGTAAGGAAATTATAGCAGGCCCTCAAATAATTTCATTTAGTTCAATGTTGTTTTATTATGACATTGATGAGAAAAGAGTAATATTGATACCTCGCTAGGGCCACTATCTGTGTGGAGTTTGCCCTATCTCCCCATGTCTTCCTGGGTTTTCTCCAGGTGCACTGGCTTCATCCCACATTCCAAAGATGTGCACAGTAGGTGAGTTGGTGTTTAAATTTTCCTGGTCTGAGTGAGTGTGGGTCTGTGTGTGAATGTGCCCTGTGATGGAATTGGTGTCCTGTCCAAGGTCAGTTCCCTCCTTGCGTGCTAAGCTGTCCAGATAAGCTTTGGCTACCCATTATCCTGAACTGGAATAATTGGGTAAATAATTATCTGACTTGTTCTTTATAAACCTTTCTTAAGTGTATATATAGCTCACATTTCTTTAAATGTTAATTTCAGAAATACTTTGGTCTTTCTTTAGAAGTTTGGTGATGATTTTGTGACCAGAAATATGCTATAAAAGCATAACTTTTGTTTAGATCAATCAGTTTATGGGAAAATTGGTTTTGGTATACATTGTTTCACTTAAAGTTGCCATTTCCAAGACCTTAGGCAAGTACTTGCTGGTACTCCATAAATTGAGAGGAAACTTTATTTTGTTTCAAATGAAATTTTACCAAGGTTATTTCAGATTTAAGAAAAATCATAATTTCGATGCCACTAGTATTTGTGATATTTGTGTCACTCATAAAATCCCCTAGTATCAGTCCATGTTCATAGCTCTTACATTCTTAGCAATAATAGTTTAAATACAAGCATTTCATTTCTGCATGATAATATCAGGCTTACTCAAGCTCAATCACTTATACATTGCAATACAAATTATTGCTTGGTAAGTTACTTCTATTCTTCCTTTATGTGATAGAATATGTACTTTCTTTGTTTTAGGTTATACACATTTCATGCATGATTTTTTTAGAATATTAATGAGAACTTTTGTAAAATATTTGTTATAAAAAGTTAATGGGACACCAAATGCTGGTGAGGATATATATCAACAGGAATTACTATTAATTTCTGATGGGAATGCAAAGTCTTACAACCACTTTGGAAAATAGTTTGGCAATTTCTTATGAAATAGCCCATTATCAGTGATTATCTAGTGATTGTACTCATTGATATTTACCAGAATGAGTCCATACAAAAACATTCAAGAGATGTTTATGGCAGCTTTACTCATATTGTCAAAAATTGGAAACCACGAAGATGTCCTTTAATAGGTGAAAGAATAAGCAAACCATGGAATGGTCATACAGTGCAATATTCTTCAATGATTTTTTAAATGATCTCCTAATCCACAGAAAAGGGCCTTACATGCATATTAGTAAAAGAAAGAAACTAGTCTGAAAAGGCCATATACTACATGATTCCAACTACATAACATTCTGCAAAAGGTAAAAATACTCAACAAAGAGATCAATGGTTGCCAAGATTGCAGGGGAGAAGGAAAGAAGAGATGAACAGATGTAACATAGAAGATTTTTTTTAAGGGAAGTGTAACTATTCTATGCGATCCTGTAATGGTGACATTATGCATTTGTCAAAACCTATAGAACTCTACAGCATGAACAGTGAACCCTAATGTAAACTATAGACATTAGTTAATAATAATGTATCCATATTGGTTCCTCAGTTATAACAAATGTACCACACTAATGTAAGACAACAATAGGAGAAACAAAAAGGAGGCAGGAAGTTATGTAAAATATATACTTTCTACTCAATTTTTTTTCCATAAGTCTAAAATTGCTATAAAAATAAAATATATTACTTTTTTGAGAAAAAGTCTTCATGGTCTGATATAGCTGAGATACCATTCTTTTTGAAGTCAGAAGAAAATTAAGTAATATATGGAGGTTTTCTTAAACTCATTTTTGTTAGTCTAAATTTTTCAGGCAATATAATGGGGGAAGTATAAGATTTTACAACTAGTACTATTGTTTGAATGCTTATGTGCCACCAAAATTTGTATTTTGGTGTCGAATATCCAATATCTTGGTATTAAGAGGTGGGTCCTTTGGGAAGTGACTACGTGATGAGGTGGAGCCATCATGAATGGGATCGGTATCTTTATAAAAGAGGGTTGAGGGAGCTGGTTTGTCCTTTTGTCCTTCAGCTATGTGAGGACACTTAGGAGGCACCGTCTGTGAGGCATGAGCACCTACCAGATATCAAATTTGTTGATGCCTTGATTGTGGATTTCCTAGCTTCCAGAACTGTGAACAATAAATTTCTGTTGTTTCTAAATAAACCATTTTAAGGCATTTTGTTAAAGCAGCCCAAAAACACTAAGACAACTGGTTTAAATAATGTTTTCCAAGTTGAGATTCTAGGTTAGCTACAAATGGTTAATTAAAGGGTTATCTGTTCCACTGAACAGAAGTTATCTGAAGGGCTACTGTACAAAATCTATGACTTACCATGTAAATTTAATAGATCAGGGAATTTTCCTCAACAGGAAACAGTGAGGTTAACTATGTATATTTACACAGATGATGCTTGAACAGATGTTACCTCATGTGACACTGAAATTATGTGCTGCCCATCTTTTTGCATGACTCCCAAACTTCACATAAATTTTTGACATCTTTTAAATCTGAATTTACTAAAAAGGTTTACATTCTTGTTCCTTAAAATGTTTTTTTCTTTTATTAGAAGACCTAAATTTTAAGTTTTAGTTGCTTTAACATTTCGATTTATATAACAACACTTTGATAAGTAGCTGGAAACTTGTTAGTGGTTTCCTATATAAACATTCATTCACTTGGGTCTCACATCTTTTACTCTATCAAGCAAATAAATTGAAAAGGTGATATCTATAAGAATATGAAATGAAGGTTGACCACATATGGCTCTGAAATGATAAATGTTATAAAATATCACTATAGTGACATTAGGTGGAATAAATGCTTTATGTGTTAGTAATTGGAATGTTTTCTAAAGTTACAGAAAATTAAGGTTTATCTTTAAGATAATTATTAATATTCACATATTCTTAGAAAAGATCAAAATTTAACATTACATTGTATCTTGGTTAACTGTATTTCTAGTTCATCGTTCCCTTGGGTTACTCAAATTGGATCTTTATTATTATTGTTATTAGAAAAAATAGTAGTAGTAGTAGTATCATTATAATTTGGTTCATGGTTAACTACTAAAGTTTGATCAAGATGCTACAAAATGCAGTTTAATTTTTATCTCACATAATCCATAAAGGAAATCCCAACATAAGATGCCATCACTATTTTTTTTCATAGAAAGAACAGAACTAGTTAGTAGTAAGTTTAAAATAAACCTCTAATGTCTCTGTCTTGATGGTTGAAATTCAAATAATTTGTGTCTATCCTAGAAGAAAGCTTCTCAAAATGACGCCCTATCTTAGAGATTTTTGCCCACGTTGGACTTTCCCTCAATACTCTCATAGTCGTTTAAACTTGTTTGATTTAAAATTAAAATTAATCTTTAGGAGAATTACTCCTTGAGAACTGTTCTAAAATAACATTCCATTCACCTCACTGCCAACTCTCAGATTCTACTACTTGAATTATCTCAAGACCTAATGCAAATTTATGTTTTTATATATCTCCATATGGAGAATAGTTAATTTTTTAAAATGAGGAGATTCTGTGAACTGGCTGGAACTTTTGTGGGCTAAGTCTTCTCTAGAAAAAAAAAATGTAACTTTTTTAGATACATTTTGGCAAATACAAAGATATTCTATTTAAATCCAACATTTTCAAAATTCCTAAAACACCATGTTAAAATCAAAAAGTAATCTAAATTTATGGGTAGCAAACATATTTAAAATGCAAGATTTTCTATTGAAATGGCAAGAAAAAAAAAATCATCCACCTTCAATTTATTGGAAGGAGATCTTTTCAATAAGAAGTTTCTATTTTATTCCCAGGTTCATTTTTCTGAACACTTCCCTTCTTTTCAAACTATGAGTATAGTCAACATTACTATACTTTATATGTATCTTAGAGTATGAAGTAAGCTGTTATGAACAGGCTTAGGCTGAAAAACAGAGAAGGAAAGAGTTTGAGGTTAGAAAGATTTGGCTTTTAATTTCAATTATACTACTTGTCAGTTATGTGATGTCGAGAAATATATATTGTCTGCTTCTCACTATGATAATCCTTAAAGTACATTTAATAATACATATTAATACATAACAGTATTTCAAGATTAAAGTCATTAGTTTAGTGAATGAAATGTGGTATCTGCTTGTAACTGAGTAAGAACATTCTCTTTAATTCTAAGAAAAGGTGTTCTAGAACCCAACTTGAGTTTCAAAAGTTTTTTCTGCTTCATAATTTCTTTAACAACGTCCCAGAGACCTTATCTAGTTATAAGATAATGAAAGTCAGTGTTATAGTTTGAACGTTTGTCCTCTTCAAATCTTATGTTAAAATGTGATCCCCAGTGTTGGAGGTGGAGCCTAATGAGAGGTGTCTGGGTCATGGCAATAGATCTCTCATGAATGGCTTGGCTCCATCCTCTAGGTAATGAGTGAATTCTTGCTCTATTAGTTCCCATGGGTTCTGATAGTTTAAAAGGCCTCTTTCTTGCTCTCTTGCTTCCTGTTTTGCCATTCCATGTAACACACCTCTTCCCCCTTCATCTTTTGCCATGAGTAAAAGCTTCCTGAGACATCACCAGAAATCAGGCAGATGCTCGTGCCATGCTTATACAGCCTGAAGAACTAAAAGCCAAATAAAACTCTTTTCTTTATAAATACTAAGTCTCAGGTATTCCTTTATAGCAACACAAAATAGACTAACACAGGTAGGAATTGGAAAATAGAGAGGAAATGCTATACTAAACTGTCCTCTTCCCTCTTTTACACTTCCAGCTTGGTTTCCATGAAAGCAAATTTAGGGAGAATAACTAAGGCTCTAACCTATTACCTTTTTTCACTCAGATGCTCCAGGGGAATAGGCCAATAAAATGAATGAAAATTAATTGAGATTTTTCAACTGGGGAAGAGAGACTGTAGCCTTGAAACCAAAATAGAACATCTTTTTCATAGATTTTTGGGACAATAAAAGCAATTAGATGCCTAAGTGCTAAGAAATGAAGGAACAACACAGAACATTTATACCTTAAGCAATATATTGAGGGAAAAAGGGATAAAGAGTCCAAAATTTGTCCAATTTGAGTGTGAAATTGAGTCACTGGGACTTGGGATGAGATGACTAGGACATATGATAAGGAAATCTGACCAGAGAGAGACCATCTGAAAAGAAGAAAGTCGGCACAACACGGTTGCCCAGAACCCTGGACAAGTTCCTAAATCAACATCATTAGAAAAAGAAATGGGAACCAACTCAAAGAATGGTGGCATTAACAGGTTTTCCTTTTGTCATCAGCCATGGATTTCCCAGTGACAATTATCAACTCATACTCCAAGGCAGTGCTCAGCTGAATAAAAAACACTCTCTGTGGACAACCATTTTCAATAACTAGGACACTTAAAAACCCAGTTCCTACATTACAAATAAATACAGTAAGTGGTCCTTGATTCTTAGGATTGCAGTAGAGTGGATAATGGAATGGCAGGAGTATCAACCAGTGGGTGGAACTGACTTAAATGTCAGCTTGAATTTTTCTTGGAGCCAGAAAAGCAAAAAAATTCTCCAATAATATGTGCATAATTGTTATCTGCCCAAATATACTATGAATACTTTCAGAAGTTAAGGAAATGGTTAGGACACAGTGGCTCACACCTGTAATCCCAGCACTTTTGGAGGCTAAGATGGACAGATCACCTGAGGCCAGCCTAGTCAACATGGTGAAACCCCATCTCTACTAAAAATACAAAACTTAGGTGTGAGGGGTTGGTGGGGCTGTAGTCTCAGCTACTTGGGAGGCTAAGGCATGAGAATCACTTGAGCCCAGGAGATGGAGGCTGCAGTGAGCCAAGATCATGCCATTGCCCTCCAGCCTGGGTAACAGACTGAGACTCTGTCTCAAATAAACCAGAGAAGCAAATGGTACTTGGACAAGTGCTGGGACATAAGAAGGTAAAGGCCACCAATTTGATTTATTTTCCTAATGTGAGTTATTCTAGGAACATTGTCCTGTGATTGTTCTCAAGTTTGTCGTCAAGTTAATTTGTTTTTAAAAAAATCATTCTTCGCATTTTTCTATGAAAAGGATATAGCCCTGTGTAACCCAGATACACCATTTGGGCATAAGGATTATTTTGAGCTAAAGGCACTTTAAAAAAAAACAAAACAAACAAACAAACAAACAAACAAAACAGATGCAAGACGGGGACTCTGACCCTCCCCTCTTTCTTCCTGAAAGCAGAAGATAAAATCTTTGTGTAGATTTCCTCCTTGTTCCAGAAGGAGAGTAACATTCTTATTAAGAACGAGAATTGGGGACTAAATAATCATGTAAAAAAACAGATCTTGTTGGAATAATTTTTATCATTTCTTAGCCTTCTCTACTGGTTTGGTTACTTTCCCACAATTGCCTCTTCGTCTAATCTACAATCAAAGCATTTAAGTTTTGCCACTTATTTGAGTCGTCATTTCTTTTTGAGAGCTCCCATATTCTATATGACTTAAATAAATGTATATACTTCTGTTAAATCTGTCTTATATCAATTTAATTATCAGGCCCAGCCTAAAACCCTAAGAGGTTAGAGATAAAATACTGTCTCTCCTACAGGATAATAATACATAAGCAAAATTTTGAAGGAAAATTTTAAAAAGCTAAACTTTGAGAAGTGTGTGTTCTAAAACCTAACACTGACAGATGTTCCGTTAGAAGTTGATGCTGTTAAATTATTTGTATTTAACCATATTTAAAATTAAAGCTGCCTCATTAAGTAATAAAATAAAATAAACAGCAAAGGAAAATATACCAAAGCTAATCATTCATTTTAAGAGATTTCAAATTTGGCCTCTTTTTGTTCTACTTATGACATAATTTATTTGCAAATACTCTCTATCATGAGGAATAGGCTCAAAAAAGGGTATATTACGGTAATTTTTTTGTAAGAAGTAAAATGGTAATGAAAGTGGGAACATGTGTAAACTGATTACTTTCGTAGTATTGTATTATTTGCTTAACAATTTACCTCAACAATATTTTGTGTGCCAAAACTCAGAAGACAACACAATATTGCCAGGGGTTAGTTACTAAGTTAGTTTTCAACCTTGAATTTAGCATGTTATATCTCAGTATCTAGTTCTTCCTTACACAAACCAAGTGTTAATAAAACAAACCCTGTCCTGCCTATCTCAGATGCAAGGTGAAGGTAGAATATAGGATGATGTATATGAGGATGACTTGCATACCACGCAACTGGGAATTTTAATAAATGTATCCGATGAATGAGAAAAGTAAGGGTAGGATGGTAGAAATAGATTATTTTTTAAACTGTTTCAATTTGAAGGAAGAAAATTGCCAATTGTTTTGTTTATTGCAATTCCTTCTTTATCTACATATGCTTTTGTGATTTAAACTTCAGCTTCTTTAATATAATCAATTCAAGTTGAAATTGTAAGTAATACATTTAAATGATTAAAATAAATTTGATTTTAAATAAAAAATTTGTTATACTATTTTGCCTAACTAAAAGATGAAAGTTCAGCATCTGAAGCATTGAACTATTACGTTTTTTATTAGTAAACTATATTTAAAATATTAAAATATTTGTAATCTTTTAGTGGCCTTGTATTTTAAAATATAATAAAAGTAAAATTAAATTTAAAGACCAGTATTATGGCATTTAGCATTATAAAATTTAATAAATTAATAATCATTTAGAGAACATATGTTTCAAAAGGACATTATTAATTTTAATTTTACCAGATTCAATATCTTCTAAGTTCATGTATAATTCATTTATGCAAACAGGAGTTCAATATTCAAACAAATTATTTAAATATATAATTAATGAATCATCATATTCTGGTTCTCATTATTTTAATACATCACGTTCTAAAAATATTTAAATAATTTACTTCAAATTGTAATTCAAAACTCAATCTGCTTCGGGTTATACTTTTGCATTATAATACTATCTAAAGTTTGATGATTTATATGGAAAAAAGTACTTATTCTTTTAGAAAATAAATGAGTCTTCAGCTTAATAAAAATCATGATTCTAATAATTTAATTTCTATAATATTTACTCATATATAAAACACTCAATCAGTTAGAATGTGTTTTAATTTTTACCTGTCTCTGACCTGTCTCTAAGGTCTTCTAAGAGAAGTTTGACCTAAGCAGTCACTTTGCTGAATATAACAAGAAAGGAGGCTTACCAATTTAAGAGTTCAATAAGAAACCCATGAAGGTCCATTCTTCAAATGAAGTCTTAAGGAGAGCATGCTACAGCAGACACAGTTCAGCATTTGACGAAATTGTAATTAAAGTTTGCTTTCACATATCCAACAATGTTCAAGTGGTCTTTCTGTAAACATTAAAGAAAGTATTTGAAACTATAAAATACCTAGAAAAATCAATCAACAATTCCTTACACATTTTATTCAGATACAAGTAAATTAATAAACAGTGAGGTAGAATTATGTTTAGAAATTGATTTATAAGAATAATATTTTTATACCTTCTTGCCTAATAAAATGTATTTACCTCCTTCCTGGATGAATAAACTCAGACCCCAATCCCATTGTTACCTCCTATAAGAAAATTGAGTAGTAATTTTAGAAATCTTCTTAACAAATTATTGAATTGTTTTTGTAAGTATTTAGCAAATAGTAGTAATTAATATTTCAAGAAAGAATGAAGAAGCTATAAAAATATCAAAACCTTGATATAAAGGTTTGACACCCAGTAATGATTATAGTGAAATTTAAAGGAATATAGAGATACATATTCTTTCACTTCCTTCTTTAAGATAGAGGCAAAAATTAAGGAAATATATGTTATGTAACATTTAATTATTTGTAGTACCAAAGGAGCCTGAGCTAGAGCAATTAATTATGCAGGCGGAAAAATCTTTAAATAAAGTGAAGAAATTTTTCAAGGAGGAGAAGAAACATAGTTTTATCAAATGTTGTTAACAGGTCAAATAAGTCTGACATTGGATTAAGTGACCTCTTTAATAATGGAGGTTTCCACAGATTAATGGCAAAAGTCTAACTAATATTTTCAAAAGAAAATAGGAGGAGGGGAATTTGAAACTGTGAGTAGAAAATACACCCCCCCCATACCTTTCAGTTTAGTTGTACAAAAAAGGAGAGAAATGCAATGATAGGTAAAAGGAAAGGAGGGTCTTGAGTTATGTTATTATTATTTTTAAGATTGGAAAATAAAATGCCATATTTGCATACTAATGGAAAAGTCTGAGCAGAAAGGGAATATTTGACACTTGGCATATTTGCAAAGTTTCTTTGTAAGGTTCATTGCAGGAGTTTCTTGGTGATCTCATGTCCTCCCATCAGGCCAGGACTCCAAATGACCTAGAGGGTATAAAGTTGCAAAGTCACTGCAACCAGCCCTATAAAGTCAGCAAGGAGAAGTCACGCTGCCTAAGCCCTGACCTAGGACTGGTGACTAGAGTGAACTAGGACTGTGGACAGCACTGGCTTATCACTGTGATCTTGGCCAGAACCTGGAGAAGGTGTATCTGACAGAGATCTACATTTCATTTCATCTGCAGCTACGGTGCACAGTTCTTAAACAAAGCTGATAATACCCTACTCAGACACTCACCAGAACCCTGTGCTTTGCTGCTCCAGGCTTCCTAAGCCTCTTCAGCTGGCTCCACCTGTGTTCAGGGCAACTAGGAAGTGAGATAGGCAGAGGCAAACTTCCACAAAGGGAACAAAACAGATAAATCCTCCTCGTTTTTAGGAGAGACAATTCTGGAGTACATTCCAAAGTTCCTGCAAAGGCCTAAGGAGGATTGAGCCCGAGAGGACCACGGAGGATTGAGCCCGAGAGGCCCACAGCGCTTATCTATAACCCCCTCCCCCTCCCCATTTGCTCTTTCTTTTCCCCAGCTGCCTCTACTTATTCCCTCTGACCTGCTTCCTGAGTTCACCTCCCCTGTGAAGCACCTGCACCAGATCTTTATCCTGGCTCTGTTTTGTGATGCATCCAAAGTAGATAATGTCCAAGGATTTTAATTATAACATTACTTGCAATGACAAAAATAAATCCAACATTTAAAACAGTGCAGGAATAGGTAAAATTATGATATAAAAATAATTGTTATTAAATATTCTGTAGTCACTAAATTTTTTTTGGAGAAAGTATAAATCATTCACAAAAGCTAAATCTAGGGTTGCATATATGGTTAGGTTTTATTATATGTTATTATATTCATTCCTTTCTCTTATTACAGTTTCTTAAGTTATTTATGCCATCTTTTTCAACATGAAAGTACAAAAAAATGTTAATTACGGAGATAAATACCATCAGCAAAGCACAAAATACAAAGAGAAAGTCTGCATATCCTTTTTCTTAAGTGCAGACAAATTGAATAAGTGATTAGGTTCTAACTAGTTGAAAAGCTATAGTAAAAAGAAAAAATACATTTCAAGGAGCTGGAATTATAGCAAATATGCAAAGAAAAGAAACCTAAAGTAATAGCATCTTTTAAAAATGTTGACTCATGTTAATTTATGTAATTGTGTTTGTATTATGTAGTGACCAAAATGACATATTATTGAAGGTAAAAACAGTACATGTGTAAAAGTATATAAAAAGATTGTCATCTTGCAGTCTTGTTATCTGCTTTACTTTTTCAAGCAGATATCCATATTTATTTGACCTCACTGATACTGTCATCATTTTTATTTCTTAAATTGATGATTAATTTAGAAGCCACCCATAGATCTAAATCATTTAGACTATTGTGTTTTATGTTTACTGTTTAATCCCCATCTATGCCATACATCAAAATTAATGTTTTTATGAGAGGGCAAGTGCATTATTAGAATCATGGCATGCAAATAAAAATTTCAGCATTTTCTTTTATTATACAAATTAGCAATCTATCTACATGTTGCCAGCGAAATCTTTACAGTCTATTAAGTTAATAAGTCAGATATATAAATCTTCTACTGAAAATAATGAATTACAATCAAGAGTAAATAGTAGATCACAGAAAGATATTTAACCATCTTATTTCAGTAACAAGGTGATTTAAAGAACAATAAGAACATTCTGATACTATTTGTCCTCGTAGAATCTTTGCATTTGACTGTATCATTGAGACTGGGAAGAAAACATCATGCCAGGCAGAGTGGCTCATGCCTGAAATCCCAGCATTTGGGGAGGACAAGGTAGGTGGATTGCTTGAGCCAATGAGTTTGATACCAGCCTGGGCAACACAGCAAAATCTTGTCAATACAAAAAATACAAAAATTAGATGGACGTGGTGGTATGTGCCTCTAGTCCCAGCTACTTATGATCCCTTGAGCCCGATGGGATCCAGGCTGCTGTGAACCATGCTGGTGCCACAGAACTCCAGCCTGGGCTACAGATCAAGACCCTGTCTCCAAGAAAAAGAAGAAAAATACAACATCTATTAGATCATAATGGTTCATTTGTTAGATTCATACTGATTCCATGAAGATTTGGAATTTCTATGACACAATATGAATTTTATTTCTGCTTATATGCAATGTATGAAATATAAATATAATTTCCCAACTAGACAAAACAATGAATAACATTTAAAAAGGCAACTAAAAATATTATAGAACTTCATTTAATAATAAATTTATTAACTTTTTATTGTTTACCTTTTATTCTGTAAATATTTGCTCAGCACCCTGTAAGTCGCAGACACTGTTGGGGCACTAGATTATAGTGGAAAACAAAAGAGGACAAAGTTATTGTCTTCAATTTAGTGCAGAAGACCGTGTGTAAACTAAAATTAGAGAATAACTGAGAACAATTAGAGAACAATTGTGTGAGATGGAGATTAGTGTTGTGGAGAAAAGTAGGATAAGGAAGGGGGATAGGATGGGTGGAGGGATAGGGCAGTGTTATAATCTTAAATAGAGTGGTAAAGGATGCCTTTACCAAGTGAAATTAGTACCAAGGCCTGACAGAAGGGAGAGAGAGAGCAATGGAGAGAGAATGCTTTAAACAAGAGGGTGCAAAGGCCCTCAGGCAGGAGCTGATTTGGTGTATTTGAGGACTAGCAGTGGGGCTCCTGATTTTAAAGCCGACTCAATGAGGAAAAAAGCAGCAAATGTCTTTGAAGAGGCAATGACTGATTGAGTTGGATTTTGTAAACCACTGTAGGAAGCAGCCTGTACTAATCACTCAGTTACTCCTTATCAGAGCATTTAGTTACAGGATCATCCTTTTCTTTTCCAAAATTGGAACTTGGAGTCTCTACCAGTTAAACAGAATAATCTTTATAAAGATTCAAGCCTCTTCATTGAACAAAATAAAGCAAGCAACCATGATCCTACAGCATCATGTTTGTACTGAGAAATGTCATTATCTGTAATTACCTTAAGTTTCCCAGTCAGAACCATTGTCAGCATGTAGAAATTAGACTTGTCTCTATCCAGAAATTTAAAGCACTATTAAATTCCATGCATTTATAAAATTTCAACTTATTTCGATTTACTATCATCATTACTTTACTTTAACTGTTACCTTTGACACTCGTAATCTAAAGACTCGTACAAATTATAAATTTGCTAAACTATGCTGGTTCACTGGGGATCTCAGCAGGAGATACACATTTAGCATGATAAATGTCTATTATATGCTAAAATAGGAAGAAGAAAGTTCACATTAAAATGTGAATTTATTTCATTTGTTTTTAATTATTCAAAATTTATTTCAATATTTATAAATAAAATATAAACAATAGCTACTATACAGCATCTGTTATGTGTAATGCATTGTGAAAATCACTTTACATTTATTATCTCATTCCTTAATCACAATGGAAAACATATTTTTATTTTATTTTTTAAATTTATTTTATTTTATTTATTTATTTATTTTGAGACAGAGTCTTGCTCTGTCACCAGGCGCCAGGCTGGAGTGCAGTGGCACAATCTTGGCTCACTGCAACCTCCACCTCCCAGGATCAAGCAATTCTCCTGCCTCAGCCTCCCAAGTAGCTGGGCCTACAGGCGTGTGCCACCACGCCAGGCTAATGTTTGTATTTTTAGTAGAGACAGGGTTTCACCATGTTGGCCAGGATGGTCTGGATCTCTTGACCTCGTGATCCCCCAACCCCATCGTCCACCCACCTCGGCCTCCCAAAGTGCTGGGATTACAGGCGTGAGCCACCGCACCTGGCCGAAAACATATTTTTAAATAAACTTTTAGAACAGCATTACATTTACAGAAAAAAACTTCTGACGATATTATAGCAAATTGTCATATAACCCAGTAACTAATAAATTTCTCTTATTAACACCCTACTATAATTACAACATATTTGTTGTAATTAATTACAGCATTATGTCAAATAAAGTTTATATTTTATTTAAATTTTCTTAGATTTTACCCACCATCTTTTTCTGTTTCAGGACTCCATCTAGAATATCACATTGTACTGTTTGTCAGATCTCCTTAGATTCCATTTAACTGTGACAGTTTCTCAGACTTTTTTTTGCACACATAACCTTTACATCTTGAGTAGTATTGATCAAATAAATTTTTGTAGCTTGTTTCTAAATTGAGATTTTTCTGATGGTTTTAATGATTAGAATGGGATTATTGGTTTGGGGAAGAAAACCGGAAGTGTAAAATGTAATTTTCATCACATTACGTCAAGGGTATGCTTATGGGTTGAACTATGTTCCCTCAAAAAAGACATGTTGAAGTCATAACCCTCATTACCTCAGAATATGATTTTATTTGGAAATAGGGTCGCTACAGATGTAATTAGTTAAATTAAAATGAAGTTGCACTGGATTAAAGGGGGGATTACACTGGATTATAGTCCAATATGGATTAGATTATACTGGATTATAATCCAATATGACTGGTGTCCTCATAAGATGACAGCTATGTAAAATCAGAAACAGAAATAATGTCATGTGATGACAGAGGGAAAGATTGATGTGATGCAGCTGTAAGCCAAGGAAGGCTAACAACTGCCTTCAATACCAGAAACTAAGAGAAAGGCATGGAACGCATTCTGCCTTAGAGCCTCCTAGAGAGCATGGTCCTGCCACCTTCATTTTGGACTTTTGATCTGCAGAAATGGAAGAAAATATACTTCTGTTACTTAAACCATCTAGGATATGGTACTTTGTTACAACAGCCCTAAAAATCTAATAGTAACATACTATTCATATGGCATATTGGTGTTGATGTTAACCTTAATCCTTAGTCCCATGTAGTGTTTGTCAAACATAAAGATGCAGTATGCAATATTAAATCCTAACTACATAAAAATTAATTGTAGTAATACTGTATTACTGCAATAATTTTGTAGCCACCTTCTGTTACTATTGCGGTAAACTCAATGTTGCAAGTATCTGCTTAAAACGTCATGTGATTCAGATCATCTCCCCATGAGCAGTTCTCCCCAGTAAATTGTGTATCTCAGTAAAAACTGTTCTCTCATAGTTCTCAAATATTTTTGTTGTGTTTAGTGCAATACTGTAAACCATGAATAACCATGAAACCCATATGAAGTGCCAGTAGTGATGCTGAAAATGTTTCTAAGAAGCAGAGAAAAGTAATGACATTACAAGAAAAAACTGAATTGCTTAATATGTACTACAGATTAAAGTTTGCTGCTGTGGTTGCCCATTATTTCAAGATAAATGAATCTAGGGTATGGACCACTATCAAAAAAAGAAAAAAATTTGGGAAGGCATCGGTGCAGCTATGCAAGCAAGTGCAGACACCTTGCACTTTTTATGAAATATCTTTGCATCTTAGCAGATTTTATATGGGTACAGGACTGTTATAAGAAAGGCATACCCATGGATTCTAATATGGTTCAAGAAAAATCAAAGACATCTTATGACAACTAAAAGCAAAAAGCAGATTTTATATGGGTACAGGACTGTTATAAGAAAGTCATACCCATGGATTCTAATATGGTTCAAGAAAAATCAAAGACATCTTATGACAACTAAAAGCAAAAGGCTTTTCATTGTAATAATACAGTATATAACACATATACAAAATATGTGTGAATCGACTGTTTATTAGTAAGAAGATTTCTTGTTAACAGTATGCTCTTAGCAGTTAAGTTTTTGGCAATCAAAAGTCATACATGGATTGTTTAATATGCAGAGGGTCAGTGCTCTGAACCCCTGCATTGTTCAGGGGTCAGCTGTGTATGCATACACACACACACACACACACACACACACACACACACACATCTATGTAAAACTTTTAACCATTTTTATAACTTTAGATCACTTATAATTTGCTTTGACTTCTCTTTTATTGGCCAAGTTCTGTCATTTTTTGTTCAGTGTATCTGACATCTGTACTCTTATTCCATGCTTATTATCAGAAGTTACTTAAGTTTTTACTTTAGAAGAATCGATTAACTTTCATCTGGACCTTGAAAATCATTTTGTAACTAATTTCTTGTTCATTGCTTCCATATCCACTGATGTCACATACATATCCCTAAAATACAATGAACATATCAGGCCCTCATGGAAAACAATACTTACTGCTTTTCCATTATCAAACAAATAAACCTTTTTCCACTTCCACCCAAGGTTTGCACTACCCGGTTGCATATGAAGTTTCTATTGTCATCACCCTATGTACTCTTACCCAACCCTCAAACTTTAGCAAGTAAAATTTGCACAGCTCCACAAATGTACCCCATGTTTTCCCAAATACGTATTCCTGTTCACATTGTTTTCACTATCCAGAGTACTCGATTGCCCACAGCCACATGTCTGAATCATACTTGTCCTTGCCAGACAAGAACAAATGTAGTTCGCTTCATAAAACCTCTCCTCATCTTTCCAGTTAAAAGTATTCTCTTTGTTCTCTGAACCTCCTGACGTTTAAGTGTTTCCTCTTTTACACACCACTCTTGATCTTATATTAGAGAAATTCATGAATATAAGATTATTATAAGCAGGATACATATCTTAGCACTTTTAAAAATCCTCCACAGCACCTAGCACTGAATCTTCCATATTTAGTTTTATGTTTATCATGAATTCATGAGGCATAAGTTAAGAAGAATAGAATTATTTTTAACCTTCTGCCAAATTGACAAAATTTACAAATCTTTTTTCAGTTAAATCAAATTGCACAATAATTTATTCAGTATCTCCTTCATATCTAGCTCTCTGTTTTCCACAAGCTATTTGGTGGAGCTTTTCTAACTCAGGCTAATTTATAAAATCAGATATTGTTTTAGCTCTGCCTTTCTCTTCTCATTATTCTTATATTTTATTTTGTAACTGCAGGACTTATTTTTCTCTGAGAATGTAATCAAATCATTGATTTGAATGTGAACGTTGCACTTATTACCCTTAGAATCATTTCCTCTCAAAGTGAAAGAAGAATCTTCCCAAACAGCTAGAGTTAAAAAAGAAATCTATAGAAATACTTATAAATGAAAGTGATCGCTTTCTACATAACCCCATTCTCTAATTCAGTCAGTTTTAACTATTAGGAAAAAAGTTTAGTTTTCTGCTAAGACATTATATAAAAACTGGTAAATAATTTAGAGCATAAATTGGGTAAAGAAGTAACTTAAAAGCTGGAACTGAAATGGAAAAAAAACTAAATATAAAAATGCCTTCTCAGAAATAATCAAGACAACAGCAGAGATTAATGTTATCATTAATAGAGCTCATATGGCTGCTGCTGATTCTTTCCCAGACTGATAACACTTCTCCAGATTTTTTATCCAAATACATGAGTATTTTTTTAGAAGCATATTCCTTTGCAATGACTCTTCCTTTAAGGACAATGATCAATAGTTATCTTCAAGGTCATTTTTGACAAGTTACCCAGATGAATCACATTTGCAACAATATTTGCTTTGAGCACTTGATGTGTGTCTGGTGTGTTCTACATACTTTTGATACTACTATTCTACTAAGGCATTCTTATACCTTTATTGTTTGAAGCTCTTAATTCAATGGACATACTTCTATAAGCAAGATATTGTGAAATTGTAATAATTCTTATGAAGCTAAATAAAGTAAGGTAATATATGACAGTGTAGTTGAAGGCAGGAAGGGCAACGTGTTTGCGTGTCTGTGTGTGTGTTTGTGTGTATATGTGTATGTGTGTGTAATTGGAGAGGTCAGGAAAGGTGTCTTTCGTATATACCATTTGAGCAGGAAACTTGAATGCAATTAAGGGGTGGGCTATATAAACGTCTAGCATTGATACAGTCCTTCTCTATTTATCTGTCTCCAGACTGAAAACAGTCTATTGTTTAAACAAGGTAAAGCAATTTGAGCAAGAAGAGTATTTAAGATAGTACTTTAACTCTATTTTGCACACCTGGTAAGGTTTATAGCTTAATCCAGAGCTATTTGTATCTCTGCATCAACAGAGATACAAAGTTTTTAATATTAGACACTTTCTTAGAATTAGCATCTGTTGATATAAATGAAAATAAAATCAATTTCAGCCCAAAGAGGTAGCTGTTTCTTACTATTTAAGACAGATTTGACCATAATTTCTTCATTCTAAGATGGCATCATTTTTCTTTTTTCTTTTTGACATAGTATCACTTTAAAAACAGCTTAATAGGGGAAATGTTAATATTGTGTAGAATATAGATATAAATGTATATTAATGTATATTAACATATGTAATATTAACAATGTTAACATTGTATAGAATATTTATATGTACACACACACACATAATCCTTACATAATATTAGAGTTCAGGGGTTCAGGGTGCCCTCAGCTCCCCTGAGGGGACATTTCTCCAACTTCTTGGTCTCCTGCCCTCTCAAGAACGAAAGAGGGGATCACGGCGCAGTGCACAGTAAATGTTTGTAGAAAGTGATTTATTTAAAGACAGAGAGAAACAGGAGAAGGAGAGAGAAAGAAACAGGTAACTCTTACACTGAGTGAGAGAATCCAGAAACATGGAATCCAGGAGAGGAAAGCAGTTTCTACATCGAGTGGAAGGGAATAGAGAGAGATGGAGTTTAGGAGGGGAAGACAGGCTTCCATGAGAGAGTGTGGAAGGAGAGAAAGATGGCTTCCATGAAGGGAGTGTTCATGGAAGGGGACCCAAACATGGAGTCCGAAGGGGTGTGGAAAAGGGGACTTTTAACCTGGGAGGAGTTAGGTCAATAAAAGGAGTTCCTTAGAACTTCCGCTGGAGTAATTGACTTTTTGTTTCTTCCGGAGCACAAGAAATTTAAACATAAACCATTAAATCTCCCTAATGGAGAGAGATGGGAGGGGGCATGGAGAGAGACGGGAGGGGGGCATGGTGCTGGGAAGTTCTTGCCCTTAAAACTACGCCCTTTATGGACCCGGCAAGAGAACACATTCCCTCAGTTACAACTAGGAAAAGTCTTGTACTTCTTTTTGCTACTTAGGGTGAATATCATAATAAATGTTTGCATCTAAGCTGTTGTGGATTTTTTTTTTGCATATATGCAAAATGATAGTGTTCAACAATTAAAGAAATAATAACAACAACCCCTCCTATGAGGAGGGAAAAACTTCCACATTTCCAAGATAGTTGTTAATTTATTTGCCTTTCATCGTTTTGTCTGATAACTTTAAATGTAGTTAGAAGAAAGTTTCACTTTATCAAAATATTTTTAGAAGGCATTTTAATGTTCTTATTTTCAAGGATTTTGGTTAAATATTTAAATTAAACTTTAATTTGGTTTGATACCAATGCAAATAAGTCAAGTACAGTAAAAATCAGTGGATGATATACACTCTCATGCAGACAATGAGAACATTATCATAATTTATTCCTGTTACATATACAAACTACTCATTAAATTCAGAATGCACATACAGTAATAACTCTTTATTTTTAATGATTGTTCACTGTATTTAATACTTTTAAGAAGTACAATATACCCTGCTTGAATTGCTGTGTGTTTTGCAACAGCCCAGGACTCCCGTCCCATTCATAAAGGTTCATCTCAGCTTTCATTCACTGAGTGAACACTCCTGTCAGGTTAGTTCACTTTTGCTACTACTTCCTAATGCCGCCTTGTGTTACACTGAAAATCAACTAAACATTGGTCATCCAGTTTCCCTGATTTAAAGATCTCTTGCTGGTCCCACCCTAGACAGGCCTCATTGATCTTCAAGAGCACAACCATTCTCTCAGTGCTGAGGTCTAACATAGATCTTCGATATGGCAGCCATTAAGTTACAATATTAGACTCAGTTGACTTTCTTGTTTCTGGCTTCTAGGATTAGTTCCAACACCTTCTTCTTGAGAGATTCATAAAACACCCCTCCACATTTTTTCTCATTTATAAACAAAAGTAGTCAAACTGCTTGTCTGTCTTAATTTCATTCACTTTCTCCAAATACTCATCCTGTGCAGGGGGAATTTCTGTGAACCTGAACTTGCCTTACTGTGATAGCTCCCATCCAATAACTTGAGTGGGTCTGCTGCCATTTTCTCTTCTAATGGAGGATATTCTTGGTGTGATGGTTAATTTTAGGTGTCAACTTCACTGGTCAAAAAGATGCCCATGTAGCTTGGAAAACAATATTCTTCAGTACCACTAAGAAAGTAGCTTTGAAGTATTCTTGACACAAAAAATAAGTATGTGACACAATACATGTATTAGCTCAATGTATTCATTCCAAAATGTGTACATATTTAAGACATTATATTGTGCACAATACAGATGTATAATTTTGTTAATTAAAATTGAATTTAAAAATAAAATAACTCTATATTATTGTGGGTGTACCTGTGAGAATGTTTCCTAAGGAGATTAGGGTTTTAAAAGGTAAATGGAGTAAAGCAGATTGGCTCTCCCCAATGGGGATGGACCTCATCTAATCCACTGAAGTCCCTAAATAGAAGAAAAAGGCAAAAGAAGTGAAAATTTGCTTTCTCTTGCAGTTGGGGCATTCTTTTCCTGCATTTGGACATCATCAGTACTCCCAATTCTCAGTCTTGTACTCAGATTGAGACTTACATCAACACCAGCAGCCCCCAAATCCCTACTCCCCCACTTCTGTTCCCAATTTAATCTCCTGCACTTGAGTTGAGTTACATCACCAGCTTTCCTGGTACTACAGCTTGCTAATATTAATCAGATTATGGGACTTCGTTTTCAGCCTCATGTCATTGCTTCAGCAAAACCTTCCCTGACTCATAAGCATTGCATAAGCCAATTCTTATAATAATCATCTCTCTTTCTCTCTCTCTCTCCCCACCCCATCCATGTGTGTGTGTGTGCACGTGTGTATGTGTGTGTACAGAGATTCTGGTGGCATCAACTAAGATATGTGTACGTATATATATATTTGTTTGTTTGTTGTTTCTGAAGAGCCCTGCCCTAATGAACTTGTTAATTCCAAAATAGCATTCCGTGTATGTATGCATTCTTATTAACTACTCTCATTAAGGAAAAGGAAGTGCAAACACACATAAGTGTAATCTCTGCCAGAACATCCCCTCTGGTAGTTTCCCTACAGTGCTTCTCTGCCAAGAGCCTGGCAAGTTTATTTTGGCATTCATTACAAGATATCCTGATTTCAGAAAAAAAATGTGAGAAATGTGTTACTTAGACTTTGGCAACATATTAGGAAGAGTCACCACTTTCATATTATGTCCTCCAGCTGAATTTAGAACTGCTTAATTATGTCCTAAAAGAAGTTGAATGGGAAAAAATAAGAGATATGTTTTTTGATTAGCATGTTCAACTCATCTCACTTCTTAAGGGAAAGGGGCACTGCTCTCTACTCTTATTCAAGCCAGGAAACTGTAGCATCATACTTTTGCCTTTTCGTTTTTCATGTCTCCTATACCTAATCCATCACCACATCGTGTCAAGTCTGTCTCCTAAATATGATTCACACTGGTCCATTTTTTTTCCATTTCTACCGATATGCTTTAGTCCATGCCACCAGCATCTCTGGCTTGAATTGCCCTAATGGCCTCCAACCACTGTTTCTGCCTCCAGTCGTGTTAGCAAATCAAATTCATTTTTTATACTGTAGCCAAAATGTTCCTTTTAGAGTATAAATCTGATCAAGTTACATCTCTAACAAATTATATCAGTGGCTCCCCAATGTTCCCAGAATAAATCTCTGTACAGCTTACTAGTCTCCTCATGATCTGGGCCTGATTTACCTTCCCAGCTTCAACTCCTAGCATTTCTCTTCCAATAGCCGATAATACAGTCAATTGAACTTGTCTCCAGGTAACTTCACATACTGCTGTTCTCTGAATGGAATGTCCTTCTGCCTTCTCTATCAAGCTCTAACTGGTCATTTTCATCCTCAACTAAGATGCCATTGCTTCAGCAAAACCTTCCCTGACTCTCCGGAGTTTGCCCCCATGTATATCCTTAATAAAATATTTATCATTCTGCGTTTAGATTGCTGGTTTTACTAACTTCTTTTATATATAGGCACTCTGGTATCAAATAGAATGCAATAAAAAGACCTTTTTAGTCTCTAAAAAAGAAAGTAGTAGCAAAAGTGAACTAATCTGACACCAGTATTCATTCATGCATGACAGCTGAAATGAACCTTTATTGATATGTATTTTAAGTAGTCTGCATGTCAGTGCCATGAGATAGGTCATATAATCTCCCAGTTTCCAGAGCCTTCACCACCATCTTTCTTCTGTACTTGTTCTCCACTTCAATCACTTTAATTGCTTACATTTCTTCTGGAGATATTTAATATTGTGACCCCTACATGAGTGTGCTAATTCTTTGGTGACTTTTCCTTTTTAGACTTACATCTCCTGTAATTGCATGATGGCTGTGTGGCTCAATGAATCTTTATTGAGTAAATGAATTATCATCAGTATAAGTTACACATAAATAACTTTCATATTCCCTGTAGCTTATTAACAAAAAAATATGCTTATATGAAATGGTAAGACTTACATTTGTTTGCTTAATTTTCATTATGGACACAAAGTGAATACTTTCACCACTAATTATAAGTTACATTATTCCCTGCAGCAGACAGTTCAAAAGAATCTCTATGTTATTAGGGTTAAAAAGCAAAAGTATGGGGAGGAATTTTAAAATTGATAAATATGCTTATGAGAATTTTGAGAATGTGGAGTAATACAATAGACTTTTGCCTCCTGAAATTTGCTTACCAAATATCTATATTCTTTATATTAAACATGAAAAAAATTCCTTAAAATTTAAATCATATTTTGTGGCTATGTTGCGGGTTATACTAAACTAGCCAGCTTAGTATAACTTAGAATCATAGACAGCTTAAATTAAAGATGATGTTTACTTTTCAATATTTTTAATTAAAGGTTGGAATTTTCATTATTAGTATGAATTAAACTAGAGCAGCATGAGCAACATTTCTTTATAATGTTTTGGGAAAATTTTTACAAAATGTCAGGTAATAAATATAACCTTTATAATTTAATATCTATCATTTCACCCACTGGATTGGGTTGAATAGTGTTCTGAAAAAAATAATATCTACTTGGTACCTCAGAATGTGACCTTATTTGGAAATAGCATCTTTGAAGATTTAATTATTTTAAGGATTTCAAGATGAAATCCTTCTGGATTTTGGATTCTAGGGCTGGTCTTCTTTTTTTTTTTAATTTTCATTTTTTTTAAATTGTATTTTAGGTTCTGGGGTACATGTGCAGATCATGCAGGATTGTTGCATAGGTATACACATGGCAATGTGGTTTTCTGCCTCCATCCCCCCATCATCTACATCTGGCATTTCTCCCCATATTATGCCTCCCTGACCTCCTCACTCCCCCATGCTGTCCCTCCCTTGCCCCCCCCCAACAGACCCCAGTGTATTATGCTCCCCTCCCGGTGTCCATATGTTCTCACTGTTCAACACTCACCTATGAGTGAGAACATGCAGTGTTTGATTTTCTCTTCCTGTGTCAGTTTGCTGAGAATGATGGTTTCCAGATTCATCTATGTCCCTACAAAGGACATGAACTCATCATTTTTTATGGCTGCATAGTATTCCATGGTGTATATGTGTCACATATTCCTTGTCTAGTCTATTGTCGATCGGCATTTGGGTTGGTTCTAGGTCTTTGCTATTGTAAACAGTGCCATTATGAACATATGCGTGCATGTGTCTTTATAGTAGAATGATTTATAATCCTTTGGGTATATACTCAGTAATGGGATTGCTGGGTCAAATGAAATTTCTATTTCTAGGTCCTTGAGGAAGTGCCACACTGTCTTCCACAATGGTTGAACTAGTTTACACTCCCACCAACATTATAGTGGATGTGGGGCTGGTCTTCTTATAAAAGAGAAGAGAACACACAGAGACACGCAGGAAAGAAGGTCATGGGAAGATGGAGGCAGAGAATTATAAAGCCAAGCAATTCCAGAAGCCACCTGGAGCTCAAAGAGGCAAGGAAGGATTCTTCCTTAGATCCTTTGAAAGGAGTGTGGTCCTGTTGAAACCCATGGTTTTGTACTTCTGGCTTCCAGAATTATGAAAGGATACATTTCTGTTGCTTTAAACCAGGGGTTCCAAACTGTTGGGCCATAGACCAGTACCTGTCCATGGCCTTTTAGGAACTGGGTGGCACCGCAGGAGGTGAGTGGCTGACCAGTGAACATTACCACCTGAGCTCTGCCTCCTGTCAGATGAGCAGTAGCATTAGATTATTATAGGAGTGCAAACTCTGTTGTGAACTGCGCATGCAAGGGATTTAGGTTGCAGGCTCCTTAGGACAATCAAATGCCTGACCATCTGTTACTGCCTCCTATCACTCCCAGATGGAACCCTCTAGTTACAGGAAAACAAGTGCAGGGCTCCCATTGATTCTGCATTATTGTGAGTTTTATAATTATTTCATTATATATTACAATGTAATAATTATATAAAGTGCACAATAAATAAAATGTGCTTCAATCATCCCAAAACCATCTCCCCATGCCCCGTCTGTGGAAAAATTGTCTTCCACCAAACCAGTCTTTGGTGTCAAAAATGTTGAGGACCACTGCTTTAAACCACACAGACTGTGATAATGAGTTACCACAGTCCTAGGAAACCAATATAGCTATCAAGCACAACCCTCTGAGGATATGTTTATCGTCATTCATTTTCCTGTAATTTTGAAATTTTCTGTTGAAAAATCATTCTATGCTTTTGAAAGTTTTATACTTTAAACAATACAGCAGTTTTCCAGTACAATGACCAATAGCATTTCTAAAATAATAGACAATGTTTTATATTTATCTACATTGATAAATAGCACCGTGAGAACAGTGTATACAGATTTTAAGCAATTGTATATAATTTCTAGCCCAGTAAATCAGAAAGATTTCAGATACGACTAAAACTTTTGTTCATTCAGATGGGATGCAAATCATATTTATTTCTTGAATCACTTTATGTTTTTTATTATGCTCAACTAAAATGTGTTACCTACATGATAATTTCTAGGCTCACAGTTTTCTTTTTGCTATTCTATTAGTGGAAAATATAGTGAAAACATGCAGGAATTGTATATTTAAACCTCATATTTGAGTATTGCCATGTTTTTAAATTCCATCATAATATTAGGCTTAAAGAAAAGGTCATGTGAAGGAACAGCAGGAAAGCAGCCATCTGTAAGCCATGAGGTGGGCTCTCCTCAAGAAACAAATCTGGCACCTTGATCTTGAACTTTCCAGCTTCTGAAACTGTGAGAAATGAGTGTTTTTAAGTCACCCTTAAAACAGACTGTGGTATTTTGTTACCTCAGCCCAAACTAAAACAGTACTCTAATATTTTCAATTACCAGAAGCAGTGACATCTAGCAGAAATATTAGTTGTAGGAAATAACAAAGTTCCAAAATAGTGTAGGTTGTGCTTAAGATCATGAGTTGTCGCAACTCTACTCAAGCATTAGCATGCACTGGAATTACCAGGGGGACTTTTTAAGACACAAATAGCTGAGCCCTACCCCAGAGTTTGTGATTCGGTAGGTTCTGGTTGGGGCTCAAGATTTTTCATGTCTAACACGTCCCCAGGTGATGCTGACGTTGTTGGTTTGGGTGCCACACATTGGGAAACAGTGGACTACAACATGAAGAGGCCTAGATCTGAATTCTAAATTAAGATTCTTTTGTTGTTAATAACTCTATGATCTGAGTAAATTTTAATAATTTCCTTATCTGTAAAAATAAGAACATTAGAAAATGTTATCTATCATATAGTGTTATGTTAAATAAAATAATACGTATAAAGCATGTAGATTAAGGCCTAACACATAATAAATGTTCTGCAGAATATTTAAATTATTTGATTTACTTACTTCTCCCAAAGTTGGTCAACACTGAAATTCTACAATGTTGTCTCATACCACATACTTCGTTCTAAGGGGTGTGTGTGTGTGTATGTGTGTGTGTGTGTGTGTGTGTGTGTGTTAAGAGAAAGAAAGATATCTATGCGATTTTATCCAGAAATATTTATCACATTTTCTAATATTTTTAAAAATATGATTAGCATTATATACATTTCTCCTTTTATTCTGAAGCTAACTAATGCAGCCTAGAGCCACCATAAATTTTAATACTTTAAGCCATTATTCAGAATTCAGATTATCAGAATGATCAGTTTATATGACTCAATGTTACTATAAATTTAATATAAAAATATAAATATATATCTTCTTATTTTATTGATTTATATCTCCTCCTAAGCATCTAGCATATTAATCTGAAAACAATAACTGTTTATTCAATGTTTGTCAAAATTTTTAATTCTATTAATCTTCTGTTTATTTGTAACACTCAGAAAAAGGGGGAAACTTTGTGAACAAACACAAATTATCTGAAGAATAAGATTTTGTTATTTTATTGGTTTCATCCCATTTTGGTTATAATTACATTATTCTCCAAAATGTGACTATGGCTGATGATGGTTTGATCTGCCTCTTTCATATGCCTAACACATGTCTAAGAATAGTAAAGTTCAACAGATACCTTCCCAGTCCAAAAATTTAAAAAATCTTTAGCAATCGTAATTGTTTGAAAAGCCACCCCACTGTTTTACACAACAAATTAGTTTACAGCATATAGTCATAGAATAAAGTTCTATCTTTGGGTATAGGTAGAATATATATTAAACTTGGCAATGGTAGAAACCATACTGTCAAGAGATGGACTGCCTTATATGAATTAAAAACTTTCAAACCCTGAAAAGGAAATAGTAACAAAGTTTAATGTGTTTGTGTCTCAATGGCAAAAATTCCCACTGAGATTAATATTAACATTGTAAATCACAGTAAAACATAACATTAAGATTTTTAATTGAAAAAAATAAGAAAACAAGAATATCCCTTTTTTTAGCCTGACACTATAAACAGAAAGACCCTGATTACATTCCATTTAATGTGGCCCAATAAATGTCCATTTAATCAACTTGTTCCATGCTTTCCTACTTCTATCTTTAATTGCAAATGTATTTGTTTTAAAAATTTCCTATGGTTATCAATTTGAACATTTTCATTTTCTTTTTTTCTAAAGAAGTAAATTGTAATGTATTTATTCACCTATTCAACAAGTATTTATTTTTAATAACATGATGCAATATTATATAAACCTGTTTATTTAACAAGATGATCAAAATACTTAAATGATACATGCTCACTCATAATGCATACCTTTAGTAATGAAATAAGTTATTAATCCTGAAATATATTTTGTAAGTTACTCTGTAAAACACAATATTTAATTAATGATTAAGTTCTAGTGATTTTGAATAATTAGTTAAGCTAGAATGGATTAAAATATATTATTTTTGCTCACTATTAATTTTATTTGATTCTATAAACTTTCAACATAAACCGTAGGTAAAATGGGTTATTGGAACTTAAAAATGAATATAAATATGTGGCTGCAAAAAAATAACATAGTGTTTTCAATCAGATTTGTTCACTATTCAAATCTATAGAGAACTTAAACAATGTAACAAGCAAAAATCAAATAACCTCATTAAAAAGCAAGTAAAGACATGCAAAGACACATCTCAAAAAAAGATGTACAAATGGTCAAAAACATGAAAAAATGTTTCACTTCAATAATCATTAAATACATGCAATGAAAACCACAATGAGATACCATTTCACACCACTGAGAATGACTATTAGCAAAAGGTTAAAAAACCACATGTGCTGGCAAGGCTGTGGAGAAAAGAACATTTAAATACTATTGGTGAGAATGTAAATTAGTTTAGCCACTGTGGAAAGAGTCTAGAAATTGCTCAAACAACTAAAAACAGAAGTATCTTTCTATCCAACAATCCCATTACTGGGGTATATACTCAAAGGAAAATAAGTCATTCTACCAAAAAGACACATGCATTTGTATGCTTATAGCACCACTATTCACAATAGCAAAAACATAAAATCAACCTAGGTGCCCATCAATTGCGAAGTGGATAAAGAAAATGTGGTATATATATACTATGGATTAGTACATAGCCCTAAAATGAATAAAATTATGTCCTTAGCAGCAACATGGATGAAGCTGGAGGCTGTTCTCCTAAGTGGATTAACACAGAAACAGAAAACCAAATATTGCACATTCTTGTGTAAAAGTGGGAGCTAAACATTATGTACACATGGATATAAAGATGGGAACAGCAGACACTGGGGACTACTAGAATAGAGAGAGAGGAAGCAAGGGCTGAAAAACAAACTATTGGGTAATAAGATTAAACATACCCCAAACCACAGCTCCGTGTAGTATACCCATGTAATAAACCTGTACACATACTCCCTGTATCTAAAAGTAAAAGTTGAAATAAAGAAAATATTCTAAGGATGCCATCTTGGAAACAGAGACCAGACCCTCACCAGACACTGAATCTTCTGCAGCCTCGATCTGGAACTTTCTGGTTCTGTGAGAACTGGGAAAGAAATAAATTTCTTTATTTAAGAAATTTATTTAAGAACTGTAAGAAATAAATTTCTATTGCTTATGTCTCACAGATTTCAGCAGAATGGACTGAGACACCAGGGAAGAAGCACGTCTCATAGTCTCTCTCACACTTTCAGATAGACCTAACCCTACCAAGACCTTTGTAATGGACTGCTTGGCCTTGAAAACTGTGAAATAATTTCTGTTGTTTAAACCACCCAATTTGTAGTACTTTGTAATACCAGGACTAGCGAACTAAAAGAGGCTAAAGCAATTTAAACAACCTGAATTACTTCAGTTTGGCTATTTTCCTTCTTGCTTCAACTGAAGAAAGTAGAACATTATTGAAATGAGTAAAAGCAAATTCATATTACTAATTATTTTTCTTACATGAGGTAATATTCCTCATTGTCCCTTTGATTCTGATATTTTGTTTTGTTTCATGATATTTTGCATATTGCAAACAGATTAGTTAATATTTTAAAAACCTTAGTGAATGCCAAGTTTGACAAGGCAAAATTAAGTGAGTGCAAGTTAATTTTTTGCACAGTCATAGGACTTTTAGCAGCAGTCACAAGATTTGTACTCTTAGCAGTGTGGCTTTAGAGTCCTGCTTCTACATATGAGGTTTTAATTATTCTGTAACAAAAGAAGATTGAGGTCAGTGTCAGAAAGTCAAGGTGCTCTTGTAGAAGATTTGATGAGTTAAGGTCCACTGACATTTAAAAAAGTAGTAGAAAATGAAAAATATAATAAAGACTGATTTTTTGAAAACTTCCTATGAACCAAAGATTCTGCAAAATGTGCATGTATATAACATGTGAGCTCTACAACCAATAGTAAGCATTATTATTTCCATTCCAAACGGTAAAATAAAGTCCACAGAGAATATAAGTTTCTTTAAGCAGGTCCCAAAATCAGTTAGAGGAAATTCCAGCATTCCAATTCAGGTAGTCTAATGCCAGAATCCAAGAGCTGAATACATCTAGCCAGGATTAGAAAAGTCAAGGATTATTATCCTCCCCTAACAAAAGTAGAAACCAAACTTACCAACCAGACAAACCAGTGAAAAATACAGCAAGCATAATGGTGTTTCCTGTTTCCTCTCTTCACCAGATTCTGCATTCTCATCTGTGGCACAAGAACAAAATAATCATAACATATAGCAGCCAGGATATATTTAACTGCCTTTTAGTATTTTAGCAACTTTGATATTTACATGGTACATGATTTTAAAAACTATAATGAAGCATAATTTGTAAAGTAAAAGAGCGGAGAGCATAAATAGATAGCTGGGTAAGTTGTGACAAAATGAACAAACACGCACCACCACCATGTCAAGGATAGGACTTCGTTTAAATTCCAGATCCCTCTCTGTGCTTCTCCTAAATATGCACCAAGTATCGATACCATTATGCTTCTAACACCTTAAGTTATATTCTGTATTTGAAATGTTTATTTAAAAAGGATCAAATCAAATACTAGATATCCTTATATGACAACCTCACTGTAGAACATTTTTTAAAGAATTCATATTGCCCTATGTAATTTACTTTTCAATTTATGTACAATTTATTGATCTATTTGACAATTCAGAAATTTAGGCATTTCTAGATTTTAGTTATTATATAAATTGAGACTATGAACATACCTGTGTGTGACCCTTGGTACATATGTATACGTTTGCCTGTTGTGTATGGGACTAAAAGTAGAATGACTAGATTATAGGTTACATATATCATCAAAGTTAATACATAATTCCAGTTTTTAGGAGTATTTGCAATAGTATGAACAGTGACAGCATTGCATAATAATTCTCCTTGCTTCACATGCTCACCAACATTAGATTATTATCAGTCTTTTTACTTTATTCATTCTGGTAGTCATGGAAACAGTGTCTGTGTTTTAATTTTTTTTTTTATTTCCCATATTACTAGTAAGCTTGAGATCATTTTGTATGTTATTCATTCTTCAGTCACCGTGTTTCATGAAGTTCCCAGTGAATCCAATTTTCTATTGGTTTATCTGATTATTTTTCCTATTTGTAAAAATGTATTGTTTATTATTTACTAAGTTCAGACAGAATCTCCTTCTGTTGCTCAGGCTAGAGTGCAATGGCACACTAAGGGCCGGCTGCAGCCTTGACTTCCCAAGCTCAAATGATCCTCACATCTCAGCCTCCTGAGTAGCTAGGACTACAGGTTTACGACTCCACATCGGGCTAATTTCTGAATTTTTTGTAGAGATGTGGTTTCACTATGTTGCTCAGGCTGGTCTTGAACTCTTGGATCAATCCATCCTTCTGCCTCTGCCTCCCAAAGTATTAGGGCTACAGGCGTGAGCCACTGCACCCGTTTTAATTATTTATTTTTAAGATATTTAAATGTAAAAGGAAATGATTCTTTGTTGTTCATTTATGTTGCAAATATATTTCAGTCTGTGGCTGGCCTTTCACTACTCTTAACCCATAATTTGATGTTCAGAATTCCTTAATTTTAATGTTGTAATTTAAATGTCAGTGTCTTTTTATCCTGTTTAAGAACACTTTAAGGTCATAAAGATTTTCTCTTATAATATCATCTTTATTACTTTGCCTTTACTATTTGACAGTTTGTCTTTGCCAGTTGCCACTGATATCTACAATCCACACGGGATTGATTTTTGTTTAGAGTAGGAGGTATAGGTCAAGTTTCATACTTTTAACTGTAGATATTGAATACAACAGTCAACTAAGCTCAGTTGACTGAAAACACTGTCCTTTACCCACTCATAGTACCACTTGTCACAAATTAACTGTGCAAATTTCCAGTATATGTGTGGGTTTCTGCTTCTTTAGTTTGTCCTGCTCTGCCATTTGTCCATCTTAGCATTAAAACCACCATACCTTGATTACTATAACATTATAGTAAATTTCGATAGCTGAAACAATTTTTTCAACCTTGTTATTCTTCAAGAGTGTCTTGGCTATTTTTGTTCATTTGAGTGTTCATATAAATTTTAAAATCAGCTTCGTTATATTAAAACTATAGACCAATTTAGAGAAATTTGGCATCTTAGCAATATTGAATTGTTCACTTCGTGAAAATGTATTTTTTAAATGCTTATTAATAGACCCATAAGATCTATTTTTGTTGTTACCTGGATATTTTGCATTTTGATACTGTTCATATTACATATAAAATATAACATTTGATTATAGTCTTGTATGCAATTCCTGCTAAATCAACTTGTTAAATAAATGATGATTTATTTGAAAATTGTTTTGTATTTTTCATATATAATTATATCTCTGCAAATAATAGTTTCTTTCTTTACAGTTCTAACTCATATCTTAAATCTTTTTTTATTACAATGCATAGGAATTCCAGTACAGTTCAAGAAAATAAGTGGCAATAGGAGATCTTTGATTCTTAATTTGAGTGTGATGCTTGTAATTTTTTATCAACTGTAACATTTTCTGTAGTTCATATGTAGTTACTCTTATCAGATTTCATACAGTCTTCATTATTTTTCATTTGTTCAAGCTATTTATCAAAAATTTTTGTTTAAAATTTCATTCAAATGAGATTAAAATTTGCTCATTTTTAATTAATCAAATATTTTTTATCTATATTACATTAATATGTTTAATTACATTGATTTAATTTAAATGTTAAATCAGCTTTATATTCCTGGAGTAACTCAACTTAGTTGCAATATATTTTTCTCTTTATTATTCTTTTTATATACAGTTGTATTTGTTTTGCTAATATTCCGTTAAAGACTTTTTAAAATATGTATATGATAAGATTCATCTGCATTTTGTTTAACAGCTTAGTATCAAGGCTATTCTAGTTTCATAAAATAAATGGAAAAATGTTTCCTCCTTTTTAATTCTCAGGCAAGGTTTGTGAAAATTGGTATCATCTCTTTAAGTTGAATGGTGACTAAACTTACCATGAAGTATTTGTTTTTGTTTGTTTTCAATGAGAAATTTTTTAAAGACTCTGTGTTTGAAAATTGTGTTCTATTTCTGGATCAATTTCAGTAAGTTGTATTTTCAAGTACATTATTTATTTCATCTAAATTTTTAAATTTATTAATATTGTTATTCATTATATCATTTTTGATAGTTGAAAATAACATTTTACTGATAATCGTAGCACAAATAGAAAAAACAAATGAGACAAATGTAGAATTTATATATTACCATTAAATAAATACTTTCATAGCCATCACAATTTATAACATTTTCCAATACCTTGGGTCACAGGGTGGGGATATTAATATCAACTTTTCAAAATATCTACAAAGGAGTACAGGGTTAATCCAGAAAAAGCATTGCAGAAAGATACAATGATCAGGTGATCACGACTGGTGTCTATTTAAATGGAGCAGATTATCAAGACCTCATTAACTGGTGTGAAAGGTGATTTTTGACAATGCTTGAAAGAAAATTCAGCTAAATAAATTGAGGAGACAGTTTAGAAAACAATGAAGGTGTAGGATTTTTTGGAGGTACTGTTTGAATTATATAAAACATTTAATATTTTCAGTCTTTTGTTGAACAGAGACAGCTCTCATAAAGATAGCTTTTTCTATCATTTACGTGTTGTGATTCCTTTTTTGTAACATGATCTCAGGTTGGAAAAGCAACGGAAAATGAATAAAATTAATATATGACTCATCATCGGTACCAGTACTTTTATTCTAGGTAGGCTGCTTCAATTGGAATTTTTTTAAACAAAGAACTTATTTTGGCTAATTAAATTCACACTATGTGAATTATATGCATCATTACTAAACAATGACATAAACTCAACTAAACAGATGTTTACCTGAAGCAGACATATTTTGGCCGCTTATCCCTCCAGCTTGGAAGGACCATCTGGTCAAATGTTTTTACAGTATTTTATAGTAGTTATGATGTTAAGTCTGTGAGAACAGACAGGCACAGACGCAGCTCTTGTTTTTGTCATTTACTATTAGCGGTACCTCAGATATATCGTATGCATCAGTTTCCCCATATGTAAAATTCAGATAATATTATTTCACAGGTTTGTGGTCAGACAAATAACATCTATCACTTATTGATGATCTCTTACTATGTGTGCAAAGCTCTGCTAAGTTATTTATATACACTAGTCCTCATGAAGTATGTTATGATTTAGACTTTTGCTCTAGAAAGAAATGAATGAATTAGACTTATATGTCTGTTTTTAATTTGGGTCATCCGTGTCTCATTGATCAACTTGGCAGAAAAAAATTACAAATAAGAGATCTTTTAGTCTTCTGAAGGTGGTGAGCAAATGCAAAGAATGTAAATGGGGCAAATTACTTTTAACTCATCTGAGAGAGGAAAAGGAGCTGAAATCAGAGGTGCTAATAAACAAATTTAAAGGTGTAGAAACTCCTAGGGAAAGGGTTTTTGATACCAAAACATTATCCTTATCTTAATTTTAAAAATCCTACAGCTTATATGGTATTTTATTTATGATATCTTAACAAACACTTTTGCCATTTTACCCATCAAACTGATGCCCAATCTATCATTTACAAGGATAGACATAAGAAGAAATAAACTGCATTCAATCTCTGCAAAGTTTAAGTAGGGTACATAATATATATAGTGTGCTTAATTTCACTTAATACAGGAGGATAGATTGTCAATGTCATAAATAAATTATTAAAGAAAAGTAGGCAATTGGCATAAAATGTAGATTTTATAATGTTTACTTGTATTTTTTTTTAACCAGAAAGCAGATGTTTTGCTTTTAGCAAATATTTGTTTCTTCACATTGCCAACAATCAATAAGTCACAGGTATTAATAAGGAAGGTTTAATTTTTCAGAAGGAATTAATACCCTTAATGTGTTATTATGGATTTAAAAATTGTGAATGTGTCACATTTAGTGAATATTTAGGACTATACACATGTAACACCCATAAGATCACAAGTGAGCCTGCAACCAGCCAGTTATTGAACGGCACTGCAACATTTTCAAAGCCTCATTTGCTTTTCTACCCCCTTAAAAATTATACAAAAACTCCTGCAAGTCAAGAGTCAAGGACAGAGTACATGGGAAACTACTTCTTTGAAGCCTAATGAAAATAAAACAGAGCTTTTCAAAGCAGAGTATTTATAATATTTAAATTCCAGAGGACAAATGAGAGTGATGGTAAAAAAAAAAAAAAAATCATATTTTACCTAATTCAGAAAAAGTACTTGTCAATGTTTAATTTTACCCCTGTGATCCCACAAAGGAGTGATAGTTAAAGAAACTGTCTCATCCTTTTTTGTTCCAGGAAGTTACTTACTGCAAAGAAGCGGCTTTTGCCATATGACAGATAAGGATTCAAGTGTGCTCTCTTGTTTATTTCTGAAAAGACCAGGCACAAACCCTTTAAATTCCTAATAAATGATTAACTCAACAATTTTTGATAAGTTAATGACAAATTAAAAATTAACTAATCCATCAACCAATCCAATGGGAAATTTTGTCATCTTCACCCTGACATTTATTGTTCTAACCAAAATTAAAAGCAAGAATGATCTAGTCATCAACCACTCTACTCATTGGTACTCCTCATCACTTTGACCTCCCGTCTTCTCTCACACACCCTTAATCAGCATTAACACCCTTGACAGTAAGGTGTAAGACATTCATAAAAATGGAAGAATTAAGTATTTTAAATGTTTATTTCATTTTGATTCTATTGTGGCCATTTTTATTTCTCATTTCTGCAGGCAAATATCTTTTTACATAAGTAAACATTTAGAAGTCTGGATAAGTATTTAATAAATATAATAGTTATTGATAAGAATTAACTATTCTCCTCCAATAGAATACCCTCTCTTAGCAGTCACACTAATCATAATATCTTTGAATAGCATTTGGTTGTTTATTTTTAAATATCCGTATTTCTCTTTTCAACTTCCAAAAAAGAAATTAGAGGAGTTGAATTATTACCTGCCATTTATCAAGGAAGAAAAGTTTAGTGAAACTAAAAAAAGTTTCAATTTCATATAAAGTGTGAAATTCTTCATATTAGTAATATTCTTTATGTATTAGAAAGTAAAAGTATTGTATACAATAGAACCTAGTAGTTAGATGCTTCTGAAGTGGATTTTTGTTTTCTTGGTTTTTAGAGACAGGATCTAACTATGTTGCCCAGCCCTGTCTAGAGCTCTTGGGCTCGAGTGATCCTTTTGCCTTAGCCTCTGAGAAGCTGAGATTATAGGCAAGTGTCAACACACCCATTGTGAAATGGAATTTTTCCCCCTTTTTTTCCTGGTGTGCTAGAATAATTAAGCTATCACTCTACTGGATTGATGCAATTATTGTTAATCTAAATATTTGCTGCTATTTCTGCCTGGCTTACTGCTTTTTGTGAGCCCTTAATTTTTTTTTTCCTCCCTCTCTCTAAGTAGGTGAGGATAGAATAAGAAATACACAAAATGATATTTACTTATAATTACTTCTAAGAATCTTTCTTTATTGTCTTGAATACAAATTTTTTCAAAGTTTTATCAAGGCAGTCTTCACTTAACAGGAATTCTTCCTCTTTCAACTTTCAATCATTGATGGATTATAAGTCAAAAAGACAAGTATGTCTTTTTAAGACTCATTTAAAATGTTTCTGTGACAATGGGTGAGATATTGTAGTGAAGACAAGTGGAAAATTCTTTGTAGTTAGAACATTCTATCAGGAATTCTGGTTTAACCACTTATTAGCAAAGGAGCCTTTAATGAACCATTTAACTTTTCCCTTAAACTTGGTTCTCCCATCTGTGAAATGGGGTTGATAATTACTACCCCAGAGAGTTTTTGTAAATATGAAATGAAAGCAGAAGCAAAGTACTTTATACAATACTACATGCCATACAAATGTTACTCATGATTGTACTATAAGGAGCTTAAGGGAATGAGGAGTTCTCCCAGTAATTTAGTATTTCACTTAAAATACCTGTTAATCATATTTTGTGTTCATAAAGGAATTTGTATATAGTGAAAACAGAAAACTTATTAATCAAATATCAATATGAATATATCCCACTAGTAATTTTTCACATTTTTCCAGTGAGGATAATAGGGGTGTGTGTGTGTGTGTGTAGGAGTCGGCCAACATAAAATGCTTCTCAAAGCCCACACTCATTTATTATGTTGCACTCTGCCACTTTGGTTTTGGTACTTGGACTTCTACATTTTCAGTGGAATTCAAGCAGGATTATTTACATAATGGTTAAACTGCCAAGGTTCTGATGAAATTTCTTTCTTGAGCAATTTGGCTCCTATTATAGGTTATTGTATTTAAATTCTGCAATTGAGCTTTGTACTCTACACCCATTGCACGTACTATATGGTTTTGACTAACTGACTTTAGAAGGATCCCAGGAGTTGCTAGGAAACCTTTCTGCGTTCTTTCACTTTTCATACAGCATTAGTGTTTCAAATGATAAGGCTATACCTGTGGGTACAGGAGAATATAAGCAGAATCAAACAATGACAGCAAGGCTATGGCATAGATAACCACCCCCTCAAAGTTTATGTTTTTCATGTAGATAATAGAAGATTATGCAAGTACATAAAAGAATATTACATGTTTTATGTAATACAAAATATTTAGCAAAGAGGTTTCAAGAATATATATATTCTTGAATATATACATATATATATATGTAGTTTTCTGTTCTTATTCTTTAGATTCTGTTTTTCTCTTAGATCTCTTCAGTGCTGCAAGGTAAATGATTTCCAAGGCAAAGATGACTGAGGGCTTCTAAAGTTTTAAACTAATATTTTCATCAAAAATACCTGCATTCCCATACCTTGTATATAAATTCCATTTTTATTTTTTGGTACAAAATTATCTTTTCTTATTTTGTAAGTTCTTGTTTCTTAAAAAATTAGATAATTTCAAACTAACAGGAAATACTGCTCTAATTCATCAAAAACAGTTAAAATAGCAGATCAATCTGACATTATTACCTCTTAGCATTCTTGATTTTGTAAACTTTTGGCACCTCAGATAAGCAAATATAGCACTCAGAAAAAATATGAAATAAAATTCATATAGAGAAATAGCAATAAAAGAGGTGATTGCTGCTATATCATTTCTGTTTTTCATTAAAATAAACAAGAAACTATTTTGTATATTTCACTTTTCAGAAAAGTAATGCTCTTCAATCTTCTGCAAGATATGAATGTGTACATATTCTAGACAGAAAAACTAGTTAAATCAGGACTATTTTTTAGAATAACATTTCATAATGACACGTTTTTCTTAAACTACTGTACTGGTTCTTTTCAATAGCTTCAAATGTCATTTTTAAAGGTTAGCTGCAAAGAGCCTGTTGAATCTATTCCAGTTTCAAGTCTTTTATTATTTTTCCATGGATGTTTCAAAGTCTTTGTATAATACTGCCGAAGCTGTTCATCTGTGATTACACTGCACAGAACTGTGTATGTGTCAACTCATTATCCCAAACAATAGTTAATATGGGCAATTCTGAAACACATTGTAGGACATGATTCTGGGTTTAAAGAAAATATTTATCTGCTTTTAAATATGCTGGTACAGATACTATAACTGTCCTCTTATTTAGGGAAACATTGCCCTGAAAAGGTACATTTGATTTTATAATGGTTTGGCCAGTATTCCAAGTTTTTTGTGTCTAAGATATACATTTCAGTCATTTCACTCTATCTTGAACAACAAAGTACATAGCTAATAAGGGAATAGTTTAGAAATTGGGTTAAGTGAGAAGCAAAAATTCTATTTTTATTCACCCAAAGATGAAAAATAAAAAAGATTAATAGTTCAAGTAGTTATATTGCTTATTTTGCCTAGCAAATTTTGAAGAAATATGAAGAAATCTAGAAAAATGTTATAATTATTTTTAGTAATATAAGAAATTATTTCAACTTAATAGGATATTGACATATTCAGAAGTACTTATACATGGTAATATACAGTCTAGTATATCTTTAAAAAACTGTGTACTGACCATGAGTCAAAACCATTGTTCAGTTGTCCATTCAATCATAGGGCTAAAATAAAGATATGTTGATCTCTATCATGAAGATGTGAGAGTCTATGAAAATAAAAGTTTCTGGTGTGAACTTATAAAACATTCAGGTGACTCAGCACAATCTGGAAGTTATTCATTAAAAAATGTAAAGAATAATCTGTAAGTAAAAATTATTTTTGACAGCAAACTTTAAAAATATGCTGCTAAATTTTCTTCATTATTAAATAGGACAAGAGACAGGATACAGAGTTGATTACAACTTTCTGGCCTCATATATTGCTTAACTCAAACTAGCTTCCTGGTTTTCAGAAAGTTTCTTAGCCTCTTTGTGTCTCATTTTTTTTAAATCTACTAAGGAAGAATAATAATTAGAAATATATTATAGAGCTGTTCTGAATATTCAATAGGCAAATATTGCAAAAATCTTTGAAATAGGGCCTGACACATAGAAGTCTTACGTAAGACTTTGTTAAGTAAAATGAAGGCTAACAATAAATGTACATATCATGTTCTTGGATAGAAGGAATTGTTATATATAGATCAATGAGAGACAATGTAACTTGGTTTGGAATGTTGGTGGTGCAGATGAAAATAAATAATCATATTGAGAGGACATTAAGAAGGCTTTGGCTCTGAAAGATGAGTATTATGCTTATAGTTGGTAACTCAGAGGATGGTGGGAACACTCATAAATGCGAATTATTAAAAGATAAAATTGGCATGGAGATGAATATCCTGAACTCTGTTTCACGCATTACATGTTTTCCCCAAGGCTGTTTTAGTAGTTCCAGATTGTTTTAATTGAAATTGTAATTTTCTTTTTTTTAATTAGAAGCAAATTTATTTTATTTTTAGTGTATACATTTAAGTTGCATATTAGGATGTTTTAATATACTTCTGATGATATACATATACATAGTGAAGTGAATACTGCAGCTAAGCAAATTAACATATCTCCATCATCTATTAATAATACAGTTTCCTTCTTTCCTTTCTTCCTTCCTTCCTTCCTCCTGCCCTCCCTCCCTCCCTCCCTCCCTTCCTTCCTCCCTCCCTTCCTTCATTCCTTCTTTCCTCCCTCTCTTTCTGTAGCTCTCTCTCTTTTTTCCTTTAGTGAGAGTAACTAAAATCTCTCTTGGCAAATTACCAGTATATAATACAATGTTATTAATCCTAGTCCTCATGTTGCAAATCAGGCCTCTAGATTTATTTATCTACATAACTGCATCTTTAAACCCTTTGACCTATGTCTTTCCATTTCCCTTCCCCTCCCTGCAACCACCATTTTACTGTATTTCTATATGTTCAATTTTTCGTATTTCTTTTCAAATGTAAGTAAAATCACATGTAAGTAAAATCATGCAGTAACTTTCTTAATGTGTCTGTCATCTTACCTTGAGCATAATGCCCTCTAGTTTCATCCATGCTGTTGTGAATGCCATGATCTCCCTTTTTAAGGTTGAATAATATTCTAATGTGTGTGTCTGTGTGTGTGTATGTGTGTGTATGTGTATATATATATATATATGTATATATAACCATATTTTATCCATTCATCTGTTAATGAACAGCTCAGTTGTTTCCTTATTTTGACTATCATTAAAAATGCTGCAATGAATATGGGATTACAAATATCTTTTCAAGGTGGTGATTACATTTCCTTTAAGTATATATTCAGAAGAAATATTTTTAGGTCATCTAGTAGTTCTACTTTTAATTTCTTTAGGGACACCCATACTCTTTTTCAAAGTGACTGCACAAATCTACATTCCCATCAACAGTATACAAGGGTTCCCTTTTCTTCATACCCTCACCAAAAATGATTATTTCTTGTGTTTTTCATAAAAGCCATCCTAGAAGGTGTGAGATGATACCTCACATGGTTTTAATTTGCATTTACCTGATGATTGATATTGAACACCTCTTCATATACCTGTTGGGCATATTTATGTCATTTTGGAGAGATGTCTCTACAGGTTCTTTGCCCATTTTTTAAATCTAGTAATATGGGTTTTTGTTTTTTAGTTTCGTTTTTGCCACTGAGTTGTGTAATTTTTTAATATATTTTGGATAGTATCCCTTTCTCAGATTTACGGCTAACTAACATTTTCTCTCAATCTGTAAGCTGCCTTTCCATTTTGTTGATTATTTCCTTTGCTGTGCAGAAGCTTTAATTTTATGTGGTCTCGCTTGTTTATTTTTGCTTTTGTTGCCTGTGCTTTTGCTGTTCTACCCAAGAAATCATTGCCAAATCAGTGACAATAAATTTTTCCTTTTATTTTCTTCCAGGAGTTTTATATTTTCAGATGTTACATTTCAGTCTGTAGTCAATTTTGAACTTATTTTTGTATATGATGTAGAATAAAGATCCAATTTCATTCTTTTGCATGTAGATATCCAATTTCTTAGTATCATTTATTGAATAGTGTATCCTTTCTTCATAATATCTTTCTTGGTGCCTTTAATGAAAATTAGTTGACTTTGTATGATTGGGATTATTTCTGGACTCTCTATTCTATCCCATTGATCTATATGTCTGTTTCGTACCAGTGTCATACTGCTTTGACTACTGTAGCTTTATAATAGATTTTTAGGTCAGGTACTGTGATATTGATTCTCCTAGCTTTGTTTGTTTTACTTAAGATTTCTTGGGCTATTCAGGATCGTTTGGGGTTCAATGTAAATTTTAATACCTTTTTTTTACTTTTGTGAAAAATGTCATTGGAATTTTGACAGGAGTGCATTGACTCTATAGATCACATTAGGTAGCAGACATTTTAACAATATTGATTCTTTCAATCATGAACACAGGATATCTTTTTATTTGTTTAAGATGTCTCCAATTCATTTTATCAACATTATATAATTTTTAGTATACAGATCTTTCATATCACTGGTTATACTTATTCCTCAATATTTTTATCCTCTTGTAAATTAGATTTTCAGAGTTTTTTAATGATATTTTGCTGTTAATATACAGAAATGCTACGGATTTTTGTATTTGATTTTGTATCCCTCAACTTTCCCAAATGAGTTTACTATCCTACCAGCGTTTTGCTGGACTCTTTAGGGTTTGCTATATGTAAAATCATATCATCTGTCAACAGAGGATTTAACATTTTTCTCTCCTATTGGATGCATTTTATTTCATTTTCTTGCCTAATTGCTTGAGGTAGGATTTTCAGTACTATGTGGAATAGAAGAGGCAAGAGTGGGCATTTTTATCTTCTTCCGAATCTTAGATAAAATATTTTCACTTTTTCACCATTGAATACAATGTTAGCTGTAGGCTTGTCACATATAGACTTTGAGGTATCTTTGACACCAAAAAGGTGTCCCATAAGCAGTTAACTGCGCAGCATTAGAGCTTGGAAAAGATCTAGGCTGAAGTCTTGAATTTGTGCTCCATCTTTATATAAGACCATCATTACAGCATGGAAGAGATGGTCTTAGAAAAAGTAAAAGGAAATAGGGCCTAGAATCAACCATAGGAAAACTGCAACATATAATGTCTACTTAGAACAGGATAATCATTTAAAGAAGAGAGGAGATTATCACAAAAATGGAAGGAAAACTGGGAGGTTGTTAAGATGTAGAAGCCAAACCAAGATAATGTTTTGAGAAGAATCTCAACAGAATCTAATTATATGACAAAGTCAAACATAAGGAAATAAAGGTGTTCATTAAATTTAATGTTACAGAGATAGTTGGCAACACAACTGGGTCTTTACTCTTCTTGAGTAGTAGAGGTGGAATCTGGTGATAGAGTGAATAAGAATAGAAGAAACAGAGATACAAAACATTTGTTTGAAGAGTTGGGCTCCTGATCTGAATATTGTAGTTCGTGTGAATTTTAAGGGTAAAAATATAGATTAATCAATATACAGAATCTTATTTTTTTAAATCCACATTCATTATCTTTAATTAGTACACTTTATAAATCAGAAAGTAAATAAATACATTGCCTACTTTCTTGAAAACAAATTAATGTATTAAAGTTTAATTAGCCATATACAAGATAATTTCTTTGCTCTCCATAACATTTATTCACAATCTTTATCCATCTTATATAAACAACACTAAATCATTGCTTAAGATATCAACATCAGTAATACCTGATTTTGCTCCTAGCATTTTATTAACATGGCTCATAGATTCTATGATAATTACATTAAGTTTAATGAAAAGATAATAAGAATAAATTGCATTCATAATTTGGAAAAGTGGCATTCAGTAATTTATGTGTCTTACCTGAAAGCTTGCAAAGTTATTATTAAATAAAAATGCTTCTGCCAAAACAAAGTGGCTAATAACTTTCTTAAAATAATTGGAATTTTAGATAAAGACTACATGGAAAAATGAGCCTTTAATCCCATGATAATACTGGGAGTCCTGTGAATCACAATCATAATGAATGGATTTGTGAAATCTCTTATTAAATAATACATCCTAAATATGATTTTTGGTCACATGGTTACATCGCTGAAGTAATAACAGCAGGGATGCAGTAATTTTATCAGACATTCTAGCATTATTTACAGTAAACATTTTTAGTTCCCTGGAATTTCATAATTTTACTTGAAACCTATTACTTTGTAAAAATTCCTCACTTCTCTATTCTTCACATCTGTCTGACGTCATGCCTCTCCTTCTTATCAAAGCAGATTTCCTTGGATACAAGTTATCAAGCAATGAAATCCAGCCATCAAGATACTTCTCCATTTTCTAGACATTTCTTAACATAGTAAATATATTTGCTCTATTACTTCATTCCTGTTATAGAAAAATAATAGTCTTTTCTCTATATATGTAATTCAAATTAGAAAGTTCACACAGGTCTATCGTACTTGTTTTTCTCATTGTGGAGGTCAATAAGAGAAGTAAAGTATAAGGCATTTGCCTATTTGAGGATCAGAGCCTAAGTGTCACATACATCCCAAACTTGGTTTTTCTTCCAAGTGACTATTTCTTGAAACACTTTACAAGAAGACAGTTGATAACATGATGATTGTACCATTTATTTGTAGGTGTTATCTAATTTATTATTTAAATTAACATAATTGTGTCATCTATTAGGTATGATACTTAATTATTATTCAATATCCTGAGTTATTTAATATCCTGAAGTCTCAGATACCTCACCAGAATAGGGATAGTATTATATTAGTACTAACCCAACACTATTAATATTTCATAGGAGATTAAATGAATTATGATATATAATTAGATAAATGTAATAGAAAGTTTGTAGTATATCTTAATGTTTAACATTTTTCTTATTATTGCTTTTTTGTTGTTAAAACATTATTCAAGCTTCACCATCCAGCACAGAAAGGAGATTCTGAAAAACCAGTTGTGAAGTCATTGCTCTATTGCAGACCAAGAAGGGTCTTAATCATCACTACTATGAAAATGACAGCATCATGGACAAGTACTACCATTAATTTTATAAGAATTATTATAATCATTGTCATCATTGATATAATGTATATTTTAATTCAGCAAATATTAAGATTTATAAACGACCAAGCCAAGATTCTAATCCTAGAGATTTTATACCAAAGGTACATATTATTACTTGTTCTAATATGTTGCAATAGAAATGAGATAGGAAATGAAGAAAATGATTCAAAATATTTCTGATGGCATATTCAACCGGAGTTGGGGATCTATATCTAAGAAGGGATGAAGTAACGATGCTGAGGATTCTGGCCTTGAAAAGACCCATTACTTTTTCCATCTTTCTTGTTTCATGACTGAAGCCTTGTCCCTATTTCCTCTGGGCTTTTCTGTCCTGTACTTCTAATCCAGGCAATATACGCTGCCAGAATTTCTTGACTAGCTTCCATTCCCTCTATTCTTTAGTATAATTTCTTTCTAGTTCCTATTGGCTCCAGCTTCTGTTTGTGTTCCACACCAGAGTTTAGAATGTACAACATTTTTTTTTTTTTTCAAGTTCTTGGCTCCCTTTAAAGTTCTTAAACAGTAATTTTATTTTGAACAGTGCTATTGCCTCTTTATAGTTAAATCTAACTTTAATAGTATATCAAATTTTACTAATAACCTTCTTTTTATTTCTCTGAATAATAGAAGCAGTCAGATCATGTTTGAGATGAAGCTTACCACCAGAAATCTACAATGCTAATCTAATTTCCCCATCACAGTTATACTTGATGAATGGTCCTCATTCAATATACTCCACTCTCTTTCTCCTGCATTCTTTATCTCATCTTTTTTCATCTACTTGTGGATTTTGTTTCTGCAAATATCTGTCTCTTACCTGAGTTATCATTTTCCCTTCCCCACTAGATAATTCCAATAAGCATACAAAACTGATTAAAGATCATGCATTTAAAATGTGCATTAAAATACACTGAAAGAGAACATAAATGGCCCCTGCTTCTTTAAAATGCACAACAACTCCGAGCGTGGTGGTTCATGCCTGTAATCCCAGCACTTTGGGAGGCCGAGGCGGGTGGATCACAAGGTCAGGAGTTTGAGACCATCCTGGCCAACACGGTGAAACCCCGTCTAAAAATACAAAAATTAGCCAGGTGTGGTGGCAGGCGTCTGTGATTTCAGCTACTTGGGAGGCTGAGGCAGAATAATTGTTTGAACCTGGGAGGCGGAGTTTGCGGTAAGTGGAGATCACACCACTGCACTCCAGCCTGGGTCACAGAGCAAGACTCTGTCTCAAAAAAAAAAAAAAAAAAAAGCAGAATAAAACATTCCTTTGATTCTTTACCTTTGCTCTTGTTTCTCTTTATAAATATTCTCTAATTTGTGGTCTATTTGTACTTCACTACAGCTTTCCACCCTCTGTGGAAAACATATTAATGGCCTTCCAAAAATGTTCGTGTCCTAATCCCTGGAATCTGGTGCTATGTTTCTTTATCTGGCAAATAGGAAATTCACAGACGTGTTTAAGTATTTTAAGATAGGGACTTTTTTTCTGGATTATCTGAATAGACAGAATGTAATCAAAAAGGTCTTTAAAACTCGAAAGGTAGAGGAAGAAGGATCAGAAAAGGAGATGTAACTATGGAAACAAACATCAAAGTGATGTGATTGTTGGCTCTGAAGATGAGTAAAGAGTTGCGAAAAGAATATAGGAAGCTTCTAGAAACTGGAAGAGGCAAGGAAACAGATTTACTTTTAGAGCCTCCAGAAGGAATGTAGTCCTGTTAACGCCTTGAATTTAGTCCAGTAGAATCCATTTTGGACTTCTGACTTCAAGTCTGTTAGGTAATAAATTTGTGTTGTTTGAAGCCTCTATGTTTGTAGTAATTTGTTACAGCAGCAATAAGAAAGGAACACAGCCTTTGTTCTATCTTGACCCTGACCCCTTTCCTGTCAGGGCTTTCTGTCTATATCTAGAAAGAAACCACCATTTCAAGGTCATCAACATCACTGGGGCTGATCTCTCGGCAGTCTTTGATGCCAGGGCTTGTTTCCAGATACATTTAGCAATTTTTGCCTGTCATCTCATGATCCCTGAAATTTTATTTATTCTGTATTACATCACTTAGGTCTCTTTTATAAATGTGAGTGTGATTACGTATTTATTTATTTTTAGAAAGGAGGTATGTGTTATTTCATCCAGGCACTTGTGTAGAGCCTGACAGTGTAAGCAACTATGAAAAAATTTTTAAATTTTCAACTTGAGATTCCTCTGGTCACAAAAGTAGGAATTCAAACACTAGCCAAGTGAATGCTGGTGTGGGGTCAGGATTTCTCAAAGGAAGGTTTTAGTTCCCTTGTTTTACTAAGAACAAAATGAAGACAGAAAAGTTCCTTTTGACAGACATTTTTTCCCTAAGTTCAACCATTGGGGTCCTCACTGTGTAGTAGTCTCAGATCCTTTCACACCAGAACCAGTCTACACCTTTGCCTTCTCTACACTGTACATAGATGGCTTTTTATGACCAGGTTCCAGGCCAACGGAGAATGAAGAATATCTTTAAGTAAACACTAGCTCCAGAGTTAGCTTGTATCTGTGAAATACAGCTTTCTTGTCACTTCTAGGATCTGGTTGTTTTTGTAACATTACCACCTGCTCTGTTTTGCCCTGAAAACAGCTTTGTTTAAAATATTATGTCTGTCATTTATAAGAATCTGTACTGGGAGGATTTTATCTGTACATGAAGTGTGCCATCTCCAGGAAACAGAAGACCCCTACTGTTTTAAAGACAAATAGACTTGGTTATAGAAACACTACAGGTTTTGAAATTTCACCATATCCTATTTGTTGTTCCCTCTCAATCTTTTCTACTAGCTTCTCTTCCTTTCTTAATTATTTGAAGTTGGAATTATCTAGAACTCTTACCAGGGCATCTATTCTTCTATGTATATACCCACTCCTTTTCTCTTACGTAGTTTCTTATGTCATTATTATAATGATGACTTTGAAGCCTTCAGTAGAGATATTGTCACCATATATATATACACACACACACACACACACACATATATATACACACACACATATATATACACATATATATATATATTTTTTTTTTGAGACAGAGTCTTACTCTGTCACCTAGACTGTAGTGTAGTGACACGATATCGACTCACTGCAACCTCCACCTCCCAGGTTCAAGCAATTCTCCTGCCTCAGCCTCCCAAGTAGCTGTAATTGCAAATTTCACTTTTGTGTTTTTAGTAGAGATGGGGTTTCATCATGTTGGTCAGGCTTGTCTTGATCTCCTGATCTCAGGTGATCTGCCTGCCACAGCCTCCTAAAGTGATGAAATACAAGTATGAGCTACGGTGACTGGCCTGTCACTATAGTCTTAATTCTAATATGCAACTGCCCATTCAACTGCCCATTTCAACAACCAAAAATACATTGTTAACTGGTAAATATCTCAATATTAATACATTCAAAACAAACAAAAAACATAATTCCTCTCCACAAACTATCTTCACCAACACCCAATGTTTACCTTCTCAGTAATATTGCCACCAGCCACTCTGTCACTCAGGGAACATATGTCATTCACTCTTCTTTTTCTCTGATACTCTACATAAAATTTATTAGCAATTTCTCAATCTGGGTACCTTTTACCATCTCACACTTTCTTCATCTCCCCAACTCAAAACATTGTTTTCTCTTACCTAGTTGAATGTAACATCTCAATATGTTACACAATTCCCTGTACTAACACAGCTTCCCAGAGCCTGATAGTATATCATTCTATAAAAAACATTAACATAAATATTCAATTTGCAGGTTTTCCTAAATTTCAAACATAAATATTATGTCACTGCTACTTGCCCCAGTTTTTTTTAGTAGTTTTCACCACGCTTAGACTGAAACCTAAATATACACAAAGCTCAAAAGGATGCCTAAATAAACCTTCCTTTGCTAAACTTTCACCACTCACCCCCTCATTCACCCAGATCTAGTCACACATACGTTTTAGTTAGTCCTCAACTATGCCAAACCCTTCCCCCACTGAGTAATTTTTGTACTTCCTGTTCTCTTTTCTTGGAATGCTCTTCTTCTGTTGTCAAGTATGTCTAATTTACTTCCTTCCTCGAGTGTCCCCTCTCAGAAAATTTTCATGACATCTTTGTTTAAAATTGTGTTCCTCTCCCTCTGTTTCTAACCCCATATCCTGGTTCATTATAAAGATTATTCATCTCCACTTAAAATTGCATTTTAGTTTTCCTAGAATTTTAGTTCTATTAGGACAGAGATTTTTGTCTTGTCACTATGTCCTTAGAACCTAGAACCTAGAATAATGCCTGGCACTGAGAAATTGTTCATAAATGTTTTTGAAAGGATAAATTAATAAGTGAATAAATAAATTAATCGTTGGATAATTCTGGACCCTTACAAAAGTCTACAAACAATGTTTTGCGAAAGGAGTCTGGTTCATCAATTGGAATCAGAGGGGAGTTTGGTATACTTCACACAACAGGCAGTAAAATATTTAACAAAAATAGTTTAGATCTGCCTCAGGTAGGATCCCAACTTATAAGGCAGTCTGTAGGAAAAATACATAAAATTCTGGCATTTATAGGCCCTCAAGGAAAGTGGTTTGACCTCTTTAAATCCTGTTGGACAGTATAAAATTTTAGTGGGAATAATTCCCATAAAACCTCTTAAAAGAAGTCAGGGATAATTACTAAGCCTATTAAAATTGAACCATTTTGTGAAGCTATCCTTCCAGGGAGGAATAATAAGAGTAAAGCCTTTGGGAATAACACCTCACAGTGGAGATGTGCCCAGTGAGGGCATATTGCTGAGCTGAAATTGATTATGCTGCATTTAAGAGAGTCCCTTCCTACTTAACGGCATTAACCACCCTCAGTATGTCTCTTCCCTTCTCTGTGAGTGTGTGTCTTTGTGTGTTTCCACTCATCAGTAAAGTGTTGTCCAATTTTTCTTTGAATTGATTTATCTTTCTCCTTCTTTCCCTCTTTTCTTCCATCTTCCTTTTCTCCTTTCCCATTTCTGCAATCTTATTCAGGTGGTGTTATATTACCTGTCCCACTCTATGTTCTGCTGTACTCCTTGTTAAACTTCGTGTGGTGATTTTAAAAAGAATCAGTCATGGAGAACAAGTGAGAAGTTCCGTCGGGTGGATTTTGTATTCAGAGACCAGAGCACCTGTTTTATCACAGTAATGTTAGAAATGCTACCATAAGGAAGGGCCAGAACATTTTCCTCTTTTACTAAAAAAAAGTCAATGTAGGAGCTTAAGCCTGGGTAAGAAAAGAAGAAAAGAAGACTTTTATAATAAACCAAAAAGTGAGATGATGAAATACAATATAAGTAGAAGAATGTTGCAAATGAATTTCTAATCTAATTGGGGTTTAGAGTGAGGATATGTTGAACATTGTTCCTGGATCTAGAATAAAAGCTTGCTTAGGTGTAAAACTAGGACATTTGTGACAGGTTATAGGAAGATTTATTATACTAAAGCCTATTTTGGTACTACAAGAATGGAATCCATAAAAGACCAAGAAGGACAATTATAAGTACTTCTGCGGCAGTAGATATTGATAGATCTTTAGGTAAAACATAACTTTATATCATAGTAACACTTCTGTGAGATAGGAAAAATATTCTAATGGTCCAGCAAACAATATTGCCAGCAATATAAATAATAAAATGAAATGACTCTAAGATAGCATTGGGGCTCGGGTTTTTTTTTGTCCGATGGTGCTAATGTGCCAGCCAACTCCTTCCAACCACACTCAATCACAGCCTGCTGAGAGCTCTGGTGCAAAGGGAGAATTGCTCTGCTTCTCTGTGAAGGCTACACTACTGAGTGGCACCGAATGTCATCATGATCCCCCAACTTCCAAGATTTTTGACTGCAGGCATCTTGAGACTATAGGGCAGTCTTCAAGGGTACCTGAACTCTGTGTGAATCTCTCCAGAGAAGCCCATAATTAACCCAATGCTACTTTTCCCTCCATCTACTCTAAGGGAGATAGCATGTGTTAAAAAAGTGCCCCAAGAATCAGATGTGTGTTGTGTTGCCAGCTGTATAATGCTTACTAGAATTGAGGCATTAGGCTAATCTCTACTCTGAAATAGTCAACACATTTTTACATACCCAGCCTATTTATACTGGCGTTTCCATTGTGAACCCATGTAAATGAAATTACTGTGATATCTCTAAAACCTCATTCAGTGTGAGTTGTTCTACTTAAATATAAACATCACAGCACTCATAAACAATTGCCTTGCCTGAATGAGGAGTTTCAAGCATTCTTCAAACTCTGTGTCCAAGAAAATGTTAGGACTTTATTGGTCATCCTAAGTGTTTTGCTCTTAAATAATCAAAAATATGTTAACAGAAGTTCCTGATAAAAGTTTGTTCCTTTTAAAATTCCCTGAAGCAACATTTTTTTATTTACTTATATATTTTTCAGAGCTGGGGGTCTTGCTACGTTGCCTAGGCTGGATTCAAATTCCTGAGCTCAAACAATCCTCCTGCCTCACCTTCCTGAGTTGCTGGGACAAGTGTGTACTACTGTGCCTGGCTAGCAACGTTTTGGCAGCTGTTTAATAAGCAGGTTTTAGATATGTTTTTAGTTGCTTGTAATATTAAGGAAAAAACTTATGAATAAACTTTTGCCAGACTCATCATCTGCCTCATTATAGAAAGAAAATACTCTGGGTTTAAGCATGAGGAACACACCCTTGCTTCTTAACTATAATGAAAACATAAGGTAGAACTGTTCATCTGGAAACCCATGGGTCAAGTGGAGAGAGCCACCTGCTGTGTGACAGATCACAAAGTCTTTTCCGTACTCAGCAAGCCCTGGCCTCCCTCTCTGCCAGCAGTGTAGGGAGCAGCAGTCTACTATCTCATAGAGAAATCCAGACACAAAGAAAGATGACCAAGGTCACAGATCCCCTCCTGAGCCTCCTTTTGCTGGGTGCACACTGAGGCTTTCTGTAAGATATAAAGTAATTTTTTTCCTTCAGTAACTTCCCACTTTTTGTCATTTACTTACTGGCACTTTGAACAATCTACATTGGAAAAAAAGTTTTAACTGTATAGGAGGAAGTAAGAGAAACTGGCTGAAAGCAGAAAGTGGCAGATTTAGAAACAGAGGGTTATGTACCAAGAAGAAAAAACGATGTATGAGAATAATCTAAAAGATCTAGCTGTTAATAATTTCAGTCTATAGACAGATGAGAATCATAAAATTAACACACAAGTTAAATGAAAACCAGAGTTATGGAATGAGGCAATAGATGATAAACTGACAGAAGTTATAAATAATAAAATATCCTGGTGAAGAAGGTATGTTTAGTCACAAGAATACAACCCAGGAACAATCTTAGTAGGCCTTATATAATTAAAAGTGTGTGTGCCATAAGACTTTTAGTAATTTATTTCGCTTCTGTGGAAAAAATGGCTATGGAATACATTGGGTAAAAACGAACCAACCAATGCAAACACAAAATGGGACTTTGGCTTCAGGGTAAGCCTATCTTCAAATTCTGATTGCTGCTTATCGGCTATTTGTTTGACATTAGGTACCAAAATTACTGTTTAAATTTCCTGGGCCTCAGCTTATGACATGAAGGTTAAGTGTTAATTCATCGATTTACAGGATGTATCTATGCCCAACAAATCTTAAAGCTATACCGCATCTTGCCTGTTGCCACCTCTAAAATGCGGTGCTTACTTAGCTGTATTTATTTTCCACTCCCTCATTTCTACTGATTGCCTGGAGCACAGTAACTATGTATTAATGAATTATGATATTAATGAAATAACTTATGAACATGTAAAAATTGGTACAAACGTGGCTCAAAGTGTCAATGACATTTAAACACTTAGCTTTTTAAAAATTTTTAAAATATCTTTATTCCTCTTGATTCAAAAAATAGCATTAGCAATTGCAAATTGTAAAAAAAAATAAACAGGCATTTGCAACAGAAGATTAACAAATGTGCTTTGTTTGAAGGTGATAACTTTTCATAAACTGACAGGTTTTCAATAATTGTAAATACATTAATAAATAGCATATAGTCCAGCTAATTCAGGGAATGTTATCAAATACATGTGTAATTCCACACTATCTCACAATAATTGCTCTAGCTTTTGTTACCTGTGGAACTCATGGAGTTATTTTTTCTTTAACAATGCTTTTCCTCACTCACTGAAATATCTAAGACTGATCTTTCTTTACCTTTCAGAAAACTGTAAGAAACGCACACACACAGAGATTCAAAAAGAGTTAAAAACTCAAAGTTTATTTTGTTTCTTTTATGTTGTCAGTAAAATTGACACACGTTAAAAGAGATGACTGGTAGTCTCACACCAAGATAACACACCTCTCAAGTGCTGCCAGATCTATTTCAAACAGCTGCTTTTGGCATTGAGTTCACTTTAATTCTATTTGTCTCAAGACTACCCACTGTACCATTTTAAGTGACAATATACACCTGGCATGCCATCCAACTTGCATTAAATTATCTTCTTCAGAATGTGTTATGCATAGCCAGCAATGCTAACAATTTAAAGTGCACTCGCATGTCAGCAGTTATGTCTAACAATACTCTTCTCATATCATGAAACACAACCTTTTTTTAATAGAGTTCTTTGAAAATAGTCATTGCAAAAATGCCACAATTTAAATTATACAATTGTGCCATTTTAATAAATATATAAACATTTATTTTCTCAAGTAGAAATCTGCTAATTATGTTCCATGATTCAAATCTGGCCAGTTGATTCCAATTCCTTTTGTATCATTGATGGATTAAAAATTATTTTTTATATATTTAGGAGTTGTGAAGTAAAGCCAAAAAACAATTTGTAACAGAGAACATGTGCAGCCTTCAAAGCCTAAAATATTTACTATCTGGTCCTATTGAGACAAAAAGAAAATGCAGACTCCTACTCTAGAGTAATTCTCTAGCCCATACTTCTGCTTACAGTATGTTTAAAAAAATATTCCAAAAGAACGGGAAGGATATTTCCTCCCTTCCTGAAATATTTTGGTGACTCTACATAACCATAATAGATGCAATTCTTTTCCATTAACACATTGATCTGTCAAATTACTATGATTAATAAAATTAAAGGCTTTAAAGTTAATATTCTTTCTGTAGCTATTTCTCTTAGTTTGGGCCTAATTTTCTTGGGTACATTTTAAGTTTGTAAATAAATGTTGGCTCTATGTCTGCATAGCACTAATATATACATTTTAAAAGCCTGAATTTAAGGAATAATTTTGCCATGGGGTCTGTAAATAGATATACCAGCTTTCTGATAAATCTGAGGAAATGCTGAATTTTTATTTATGTCTTCAGGTGACAAGCTGTGATGGATGGCCTGACAAGGTCCCCTAGTTTAGTTTTGCACTGCTAGGGAAATGATGGTGGCATCGGCCTGCCAGTTTAGTTATCAACAGCTAACAGCCTTAGGGCAGCAGTTTAAAAGGCATTTGTTTGCACTTTCTAACAAGTACATTTTATTGTATAGTTGATTCAAGTAAACATAATTTTTTAACTTTGTTAAAGCCCTTTATCACCAAAAATATTTTCTTTTCCTGGTATGAACAGTACTAATAATAAATAGATAACTTGAAAACTGTACCACTCTATTTAAAATCAAAGCAAACATTTCACTAAATATTGCTAAACAATTAGCGTGGCACTATTTTTCATTATTTTGCCATCAAATCCTTGGTAAGTAACATTTTTTTCCTTCATCACAGAAATTGCTCATTTAAAGATGAATTATTACTCTCCCTCTTATCATGAGGTGAAGGCTGTCATCCTGTGCTGCTGTCTGGGAATGTATATTTCCAAGAGGAAGGTATCTAATTTTAGCAGTCACAGCTAAAAATGATGTTACTGTTAGTTGTCAGAGAAGTGATCATTAAAGAGTCTATTTTCTCTTTGAAGCAAGCAATTCAGATCAACTTTTCAAGGCACTTAGAACTGCCATGAATATGCCTCCAATTTACACCTCATTTTTGTTACGCTCTTATCAATGTCATTTGTTATGAATGTAATACAAATAATAAAAACATTTTTCTTGTTCACTTCTCTGGTATGTCATTATTTAAGTCAATTATGTTTCAAACACCTTTGTAACAATTTATTTTAAAAATTATTAATTTTAAAAGAATGCCCTATTTCCATTATTTATCAAAATTCTGTGTGTTATGTGAAAGCTTTTATAAATACAGAAACTTCTAGCTTTTAATGTACATAAGTTTTATCAAAAGTAAACTTTTGCTTCATTTCCAAGAGGGATATGATGGAAAAACATTTGGATTATTCTAGTGCTTCCTAAAATGATATTTTAACATCCTAAATATGAGCTCAATATTGTCATAAAAATGATTGTAACTTTCTTTTTATTTTGTCCTCAGAATACTCAATCATTGGGTAAAATTATAAATCATATGTGTCTTGTTCATAAAAATATTAATCCATAGCTAATTTACAAACATTACAGATGATTTACAATCATATTATATACTCATATACATTTATATATGTGCGTGTGTATATATATGTACACACACACACATACATGCTATAAACCAAGAAGAAAACCCAATTCAAAGATTTCATAGAGATAGCAAAAGTATTTGAAAATTTTGGCATAACCCACAGAGTATAGCAAATAAAAATAATACTGAACTTAGGATGAAGAAGAACAGCTGTTTTCTCTTTTGCACTTCAATGGAGACCACTAGTAATATATTTCTAAGCCTAACGTGAACAATGAACTTTGTTCTCACTGGGCTTCAAATGACATTTAGCTGTATGAGAGGTTCTCTGCACTATTTGCTAACTCCATACACGCAGCAGCTTCTGTTTCCCTGGGTGATGGGTTCCATCGGAGACGCTTTTGATCTGAAGATTTTACTAGTGTTTTGTAAAGACCTGCTTGGTAGCTGTGGAGCTGCAGAGTTGAGAAGGCAGAATAGATTCAGTTTAGTATTTGGCTATTATATTCTCAGTGACCTCCTGACATACTCTAGGTAACATTCTGTAGTGGCAGTACACAGTCTTTGAAATTCACAGGCAAAGACTCTCTCTGTTATGTTTCCCTTACAGGCTCGCATGGAGACTGATGCTGTTATTCTTCACATTTTCTGCATCTTCCTTACTGTCTACCCATGTATATCACAGTAAATTTGTCATATTATAAAGAGTCTCTACATATTGGAGCACAGATTTCTCTATTAGCTCAAGATTATTTCAAAAAGTCAGTTCCAGTTTCTGGCTCATCTGCATCTATTGAAAAGAATGAAGATATCAAACAAAAATTAATTTTAATAATGAAAAAGCACAGGATTAGTTTGAAGATAAAGCATTCTGTATTTTGAATGACCTACTGTAGAGCATTCAAAGTTGAAGAAAGCCCTTTTTGACAATTTTAAGATGGGTAGCACACAGATGGGAGGACAGTTTTGCAAGAGAGTAGCAAAAAGATAATAGAAGTGAATGAAGTTATGTGTAAAAGCAAATGTGCTTCCTTTTCCAGATGATATGTAAAGACAACAGTAAGAAAGGCTCATGGGACATTAGGGAGATGACTTGAGGATAAACAAACACATGTGGTTCTATAAGAGATAATAGCCCTATTTTATCCTAAGGCATAACCCTGTTTTGTTAGTTTTAAGAGATCTGTTTACTCATTAGGCAAAGGGCAACTGTGTTTGCAATAGAAAGCATGGAGATGAGAAAGTTCCTTTGCCAAAACACTGTAAGTGAAGTTTATGAAATGTAACATGTTCATAACACTCAGTGTGTCATAGAAAGGGTAGCAGTCAGAGGAATAGTGGATGAAAGAGACCCCAGAGAGACGGGTAATTATTAGATAAGCAAAGAACTAAAGGAAACGAGAGAGAAAAATTGGCGATCCCAGTACGTGAAAGAAAAATACTTCTTCCATGAGAATTATCTAAGGTTCAACATCAGGGATTTATTAAGGAATAGGAATACCCAACTGAGACAAATTTAACTCAGAAGATTTAACTGGAGGTTAGAACTATACCTATTTTAGTGTTTGCAGTATAAACCTCAGAGAGGGGTAAGAAGGAAGCCCAAATCAAGGACTCCTCACATGTAATTCCTCTCAAACTAGATAATTTTAAAACCAGGAATGTGGCAGGGAGGTAATTTATTTCCTATTTTCAGTTAAGCAAATATTTGAAACTGCTTTTCGCTTATTCTAAAGCCATTTCAGCTTATCGTCGATTGCTGAAGAGCAAAATATCCCATAACAAAATGGCTTAAAATATGACAATATTTTTATCTATCTCACTGCTTCTGCGGGTCACAAACGCAGGCACAACTCAGCCATCTGGTTCAGTGTCTCATAAGCAGTTATACTCAGAAGATGGCTGGATTTTGACATGCAGGAGACTGGAGCAACCAGCCAAGCATCTCTTTCTCTTCATGTAATCTGAAGTCTCTTCATATAGAGATTCTTATGTGGTCTCTCCATGTGAGATAATTTGGGCTTCCTCATAGCTTGGTGATCTCACAAGAGTTGCATTGCTTCCATAGTGGCTGAAGCCTTCAAGAATGAGAATTTGATTGGATAAAGCAGAAGCAACATTGCCTTTTCTGGTCTAGCCTGAGAAATACCACAATATTGCCTCCACCCCATTCTATTGGTTGCAGCCAAGCCTGGAGCCTTCTTCAATGAAGGTCTAAGTCACATTCCAGAAGCGCATGTGGGATAGAGATATTGTTGTCTTTATATCTGGAAAATCTGTCTCCCAAGCAAACAAAAAACTTATATGCTGTAAAGTGTTTCATATACATTACTGTTATATATATAATAACAAATAATATATAAAGCCTTTTATATCTATTTCATGATATATATTACTGTCATTACTGCCACTGAGCTGCTGTCAATTGGATGTTGCTGCATGGTTGCCACAGAATCAATTCTCCATGATCACTTGGATTTTGCATCACTATATCCCACGTCAAAGGTTGGGTCAAGTTCACCTGCTTCCTTTCAAATGTTCAAGGGCTAGTGTAAGAAAGGCCAAGGTAATAAGCATCTAGTATTTAACCTTCAATATTGTAGGGCGATTTATTACGACTACCAGTCCCCAAGATTCACAGCATAAGGTGGGTAAGGTACTAAGTACTCAAGGGGAAAGGGTGATTCTCAGGCAGGACAGCCAAAGAAATTTTTCTACTACACAAACTAGCTTTATTTATTAATTTAGTCCTATAGTAAGTGAACATGAAAAAGGAAGAGTGTATAAATCATGCAATAGCCCATGATAATTCAACTACAACCTTTCTAGGTAGACATGAACAAAATATATATACCTGTGATTAGCTTAATATAATCTTTTAAAAATACTGATTATTAGGAATTTTTGAATTTTCCAAATGATTTGACAAAGAATGTGGAGAAAAAGTATACATGAACACAACCATACTCAGTGAATGTGTCAAAAATTTTAACATAAAATAATGTTTAGATTTTTTAAAACGTCTAAATTTTCTTTTTTTCCTGATGATTTCTATGGTATACCCATACACTTACATGCAAATATATATGTGTCTGGATAAATCAAGAATTTTTTAGTACTATCATTGATATTAACTACTCTGAAAATAGAAATTCTTTTTATATGTCTACATATAAAGAAAAATATGCAAATAAAATATGTGCAATTGTATATATATAAATACTAATAGATTATTTCTTATATTTCTAGATTGTTTTGTTTTTAATATTGTTTCAACTACTATGTCATTATTTTAAAAACTTTTATTAGTAAATATGTTTCTAACCCCATTGAACTTATAACTTTTTTTTTTTTTTTTTTGAGACGGAGTTTCGCTAAACTTATAACTTTTAAGAAGTAAACTGAAAAATAGCACTACTTCCTGAATTGAGGTTTTTTCGTCTTTATAGTTCAATAAAGTAATTTAAAAAAAATTATTGCTATCTTGTGAATATCCTTTATGTTGTTAGCTCATCTTTAAATGGTCCTAAGTTACTATTTGGTGGTTGAAACTTTGAAGTGATTTCATAAATCTTGAGATTAACTATAGATACTGTAATGCAGACTTATAAATATAATATTATGTTCCTCACTTTCTATGAAAAATTATTTTCACTATACTTTTGAAATCTGTTTTTAAGACTCCCCATGGTACATGTCCACATAGCTAATCACTTATAATCATGACTGTTGCTGAACATTTAACCTGCTGACATATTAATGTATCTTAATACAGTAAGATGGCAACATTTCTGGTCTAGAATCATTTTAATGATGTATAGACACACACACACACACACACACAGACACACACACACACACACCACCAATGAGCTGTATAAATCCCAGTAAGTGTAGGGGCCATACTAGTTTTCTTTATCACTATTTGTAAATCATTTTCATACTCTCCAGAACAAAGGAGGCATGCCAACATTTTTAGTAAACGACTAGATGGATTAAAGATGAATTAAGTGATGAGACTAAAGTACTAGGGGAATGATTGTTTTCTTGAGATTTTCGATTTATAGAGTTCTGCTTTTCCTTTTAAGAAGCTGTATTAAAACTTTGGAGAGAAGATTTCATCTCTATGGTTCAAATGAAAAAAAAAACTGACCATTACTTCTGAAGTTTATACAACTTGTAAATGAAAAGTACATAAAAGTATCTTCTCTCCCAGGGAAAAGGCTCTTTATTTTTCCATCCTCATCCTAATCATCACCTATCCCACACATCCGTCTTGCTCATCCCTCACATTTTCCCAATTTGATGAATGGCATATTTATCCTGAAAGATATTCTTTCTTTCTAACTCTTTAGTCGCTCAGGAATCCTACCTGATATATCTCTAATGTACATATTTCTAATTTCTCACTTATTTATGATGTTTATGCTGCTACCACCCTGTTTCTAGCTAGCAATATCACTAGTTTGCTGCCATTGTGCGTCCACCATGTCTTCCTATTGTACCCTTAACCCAATCTATTTTCCACAAAGTGACTCAGATGATCCTTTCAAAACATGAATTGGAATATGCCTATCCTGTCATTATCCCACTAATTCTCCACATTATATTCAGTTTGAAGCCAAAATCCTTCTGAAAGCCCATTAGACTCTATGTGATCTGGCATCTCACATGCCTCACATCCCTCCCCAGCTTCTTCCAGTGTCTTCTTTCAGTGAAGACTTTCCTAGCTACATTGTTGAACATGGTATATTCTGCTTGACATATATTTCTTCTCCTTTTAATTATTTCCACCATCTTGGCACACATTATATTTTACTTATTTACTTTATTACATATATTTCTTCTCCTTTTAATTATTTCCACCATCTTGGCACACATTATATTTTACTTATTTACTTTATTACAACTCCACTAGAATATAATCTACCCAAAGGCAGGGATTTCTGTTCTATTTCCCAGACTGAATTCCAATACCTAAAAACAGGAGGCAATAAAGATTTGATATATAAATGAATGAATGATCTAACTCACCAACATCCTTCTGAGCCTGCATTATGTTATTTTCTGTCTTCCTTTCATGAATCTACAGAGGCTAAAATGAACAATAACTCAATCTTCTGAGGAGAACACTGGCCATATCCTTATTTCTCTCTTACTTTGATTTCCACAAAATATGAGAGACATTTAGCAGCTAAAGTAATGATGGTCAGTAGTGACTGAGCATCTATTAGGTGGCAGGCAGATGTGTATGTATATTACTCTCATTATCTTAAGACAACCTCATGTAAACCCTGTGTGGTAGCTGTTTCAATTTCACTATTCTATAAGTGAAGTAACCAAGTCTAAGAAGGTTATATAATTTGAACAAAGTTAGATCATGTATATTTAAATCCAATGACTCTAACTGCCAAGCCTATTTTATTTATTTACTTATTTATTGAGACAGAGTCTTGCTCTGTTACTGAGGCTGCAGTGTAGTGGTACAATGTTGGCTCCCTGCAACCTCTGCATCCCAGGTTCAAGAGATCCTCCCACCTCAGCCTCCTGATTAGCTGGGAGTACAGGAGCCCACAACCACACCAGGGTAATTTTTATATTTTTGTGTAGACTGAGTTTTGCCATGTGGCCCAGACTGGTCTCAAACTCCTGAGATCAAGTGTTCTCCCTGCTTCACCTCCCAAAGTGCTTGGATCACAGACATAAGCAGCCACACTAGGCTAGGCCTAAATTCTTAAATTCATACCTATATCACCCCTGTCACAGCTTCAAACTGATATCTGGAGTCATTAGGCAAATACTCTCTTGTTCCATCAATTTGGCTTCTATTCTCTTATTCTTACAGAGTACTGGGGTTTCCTTGGCATTCTTTGTGTCCACTAGTTAAAACCTACAATTATAGATGTGTGGCATTATTTTTTCAGCCCCTGTTCTATTCCATTGGTCTATATATCAGTTTTGGTACTGGTGCCATACTGTTTTGGTTATGGTAGCCTTGCAGTATAGTTTGATAACAGGTAGCCTGATGCCTCCAGCTTTGTTCTTTTTGCTTAGGATTGTCTTGGTTATACAGGCTCTTTTTTTGTTCCATATGAAATTCAAAGTAGTTTTTTTCTAATTCTGTGAAGAAAGTCAGTAGTAGCTTGATGGGGATAGCATTGAATCTATAAATTACTTGGGGCAGTGTGGCCATTTTCAAGATATTGATTCTTCCTATCCGTGAGCATGGAATGTTTTTTCATTTGTTTGTGTCCTCTCATTTCCTTGAGCTGTGGTTTATAGTTCTCCTTGAAGAGGTTCTTTGCATCCTTTGTAAGTTGTATTCCTAGGTATTGTACTCTCTTTGTACCAATTGTAAATGGGAGTTCACTCATGATTTGGCTTTCTGTTTGTCTATTATTAGTGTATAGGAATGCTTGTGATTTTTGCACATTGATTTTGTATCATGGGACTTTGTTAAAGTTGCCTATCAGCTTAAGGAGATTTGGGGCTGAGACAATGGGTTTTCTAAATATATTTCAGCTTGGAGTAGATGTTTGGAGAGGGAATTTTTGCCTATGCTGCTTCATTCTGCCTGATTTAGACAAAGGAGGCTCTTGTGGTCCACTCAAACTCAACAGAATTTGACATCAGGGTTTGACCGAGAAGCTCAAGGCATCAGTAAAGTGTTCCTTTGGTAGGTTGGAATTTTGTGCATACATTTCCTTTCAGAATTTGTGGGCAAAGGTGATTGAGCATAGGTAAGAGGTTAAAGAGATTTGAGATTCTAGGTATTTGCTTTAGTATTTGCTTTACTTATTCTTCTTTTTGTGAGATATGTCCAAAAGTCCATAAGTAAATAATTAAATGCCATTAAAAAACAAAAGTAATGAAGAATTGCCATTAACAGTTATAAATGTATTCTTCCTATCTATTCTGGAATGTTTGCCATACTATGGATTTTACTTCCATTGCGTATTTTAAAAGAAACCATTTCTTTTGAAATGAACCATTATATAAAAACCATAATAAAAATGAAATGAAATGGAAATGCGCTAGAGTTTGTTCATTATTTTTAATTACTGAAATGTAATTATAGAAAAAAGTTTGGACATCTTTTTTCCTGAAATATATTATTTGATTATAAATATACATGTTAATTTCTTCACATACAGTTTTGACAGAAATACTGTACTACTCTCAAACCTCAAAACAGTTTTTGCAGAAGTTACTCATAGCTAAATTATTTAAATCATGATTAAAATGGCAGCATAGGATGGTGTATCTTTCCTTGGATCTCAAAATACCTGTTATTTTACAATTCACCATAATTAATTTTTTAAAAATTCTTATTTTGTAGTTAATGTATTTCTGGTCTCTTGCTTTTCTTCTCCCAATTTAGGTACGTCACTGTTTTATAAATTCATGAGCAATTACTCTTGATCTCCCCTCCTTCAATAAAAGGTTACAAATATCTTGAGAAACATTACCCTCATTTTCAAGTGGCTTTAAATAAACATCTAGAGAATGCTGCTGTGATCATATCTCTCCGTCCTTTATTTTTATTTGTATGATTTCCAAAATCTTCTCCAAACTCTAAAGAACTCCAAGAAAAACAAAGCCAGTTTTCTATATACAAAGCATATTTTTTCAAAAATATGTATTAATAGTTCAAAAAATACTCTTATTTTTATATCACAGCTTTGAGTACAACACAATAAAACCTCAGGGATATCATTAAGCTTATATTTATTGTGTGTAAGCACAAATTAATACTCTTTAACCATATATTCTACACTCTGATAATTGTCTAAGATCAGAAAGTAATGCTGCCAGTTTTTTCTCTTGTTTGTTATCCATTTAATAATTGAGTGTCAACTATTTGAGTGACAGGTCCAAGGCACAGCAATGGAATTAAAAAAAAAAAAAGGCCCCTCATAATATAGTGAGGAAAAAAAACATATAAAAGTGATTCTGCTATTAGAGTCAGTGAATTGGTAGAGGAATACTTAGAATATTCTAAGACACTGAAAAGACACCCAATACAGCCTAAATGTGAGCAAAACAGTTTGCTACCTGAAAAAAACAACATGCACACACACACACACACACACACACAAACCCACCTAATTTGATTTTGAAAGGACAATCATGATCTTGGCAGGTGAAAGGTGAAGAGAATCATTCTAGTAATGAAAGCAGTCAGAACAGGGAATGGCAAAGAAATGGCATTTGGCTTATGGGTATGGCGTAAGGAGAGGATGAAGAGGTTATTATTAGTTATTGCACATTACGAGTCCCTTATGTTATTTTCTCTCATGAATCTACACTAAATCCTATTCTTCTTTGCATGGAAGTTCATTTCAGATGGTCTCGGTCATTTTTTTTCTCTCTCCCTTTGTATTTTTGTTTAATTATCCTTGGTCAAATCAGGAATTCTACAGGAAAATAAGGTTTAGCTCCCCTTTTCTTTATGATTTATTCCGCTCCTAAGAAAATCTATATCTTTCCCACATCTCAAGTTATAAATCAGAAATAAAAGTCTCATTCTGTGACACTACATATGTGTGAAAAACTTCTCACAGGACCTATGTCTCTTTCAAACATCTAACAAAATCATATAATAAAAAAACTCTACCTTTATTCCCATGTATTTTGCTTTCTTTTCCAAAATTCATACTCTTTTTATTTTGTCTTGTGTTTTGAAACAGGGTCTCACTACGTTGCCCAGGCTGGAGTGCAGTGGCAGGATCATGGTCCACTGCAGACTCAACCATGCTCAAGTGATCCTCCTACTTCAGCCTCCTGAGTAGCTGGGATAACAGTGCACCACTGCACCAACTCTTTCTTTCTTTTTTCTTTTCCTTTCTTTTCCTTCCCTTCCCTTCCTTCCCCTTCCCTCCCATCCCCTCCCCTCCCTTCCCTCCCCTCCCTTCCCTTCCTTTCCCTTCCCTTCCCCACCCCACCCCGCCCTCCCCCTCCTCTCCTCTCCTTTCCTTCTTTCCTTTCCTTTCCTGTCCTTTCCTTCCTTCCTTTCTTCCTTCCCTCCTTCTGTCTCTTTCTTTCTTTCTTTCTTTCTTTCTTTCTTTCTTTCTTTCTTTCTTTCTTTCTTTCTTTCTTTCTTTCTTTCTTTCCTTCCTTCCTTCCTTCCTTCCTTCCTTCCTTCCTTCCTTCTTTCTTTCTTTCTTTCCTTCTTTTTCTTTCTCTTTCTTTCTTCTCTTTCTCTCTTTCTTTCTTTCCTTCTCTTTCCCTTTCTTTATTTTTCTTTCTTTCTCTCTTTTTTTTTCAGAGACTGGATCTCTAAGTTGCCTGGGCTCCAAAATCCACAGTCCTTAAATGCTCGAGGTGGTTTCTAGCAATTCAAAATCAGGTATTTATTCGTGCCATTGATTTTTCTTTTAATATAGGCTTTTGGTCTGTTTTCTGATTTCCATCTAGCAAGACAGTTTGTGTCCCCACATACAGTCATCTCCTTGCTTTTTGCTACATATAACCATCATAAAAGTTTATTTTTTCATCTACTGTTACTAATATCTTTTTGCATGATACACATGAGCATGGCATACAATGCCTAAATATTGAACAATTGGTCAATAAAAGTAAGTTTTACATGAATATAGAAGTGCAGTACTAATGTTTTTTACTCAGTGCTGGCTAATTTATAAATTTTAGCCATGCAATCAGAAACTTAAAACAAATAGGATATATATTATGTATATATTAAAAATCATGTTGTAAAAAATATATACATATGTTGATATGTTGCTATAGACATATCAAAAGAGTTTATTATGGGGGATTGGTTCATGTGATCATGGAAGCTTAGGAATCTCATAATCTGCTATTTGCAAGCTCAAAAAAGAGAAAAGCTGGAGGTATAGTTCCAGTGCAAGCCTGAAGCTCTGCAGACCATGGGAGTCTCAGTTTGTAAGTCCCAGTTTGTAAGTCCCAGTTTGAGTCCAAATGACTGAGAACCAGGAGCACTGATGTTAAGGGAAGAAAATTGATAGATGTCTCAGCTCCAGCAGAGAGAGAAAATTTTGACTCTCTCTGCATTTTTGCTCTATTAAGGCACTCAACAAATTAGAGATGCCCACCCATGTTGGTCTGGGTGATTTTCTTTACTCAGTCTACCAATTCAAATGCTAATCTATTCTGGAAAAAACCTCAGAGACAAACACAGAAATAATATTTATCAGCTATCTGGATTCCTTAGTCCAGTCAAGTTCATGCATCAAATTTACCACCACACTATGCATCCCTACCATGACATTTTCTTGATCCAGGAACTATGATACATATTACAGTTCATTCAACAGACAGAATGAAATAATTTAAAGGATACTGTGAAACTGACATTTTGCATAATATGTCATGTAAGATCAAGAATGGCACTGATATGTATGGTAGTAATAGTAACATCAATCCTAGTGGTTATAATAATACAAATAAATAGCACTTACATAGACTAATATATGCCAGTTACTATTGTGTTTCACATTGAATAACTCATTTAAGCTTCAAAGAAACTTAGGAGACCAGTCTTATTACTATCTCTCCTATATCAATGAGGTAACTGCGTTATAGAAAATTTGAAAAACTTCTCAAGGTCACATAACTAGGAAAAGAAGCAGCCCAGTATTAAAATTGGACACTTAGCTCCAGAGCCTGTGGTCTTTCCCATTACACAATATTGTTTTTGCAGGAAAAATACTTATCTAGAGCAAAGTATATGGGATTGATGAAGATTTAGTAGTTAGAATAGACATCTAGATACAAAGTAGGTAAAGCTACTGAAAATTCTCTGCACATTATTTCTTAAAATGCAATACAAGAAACTAACCTTTCCAATCTAGATTGTGTAAAGTTCACATAATGGCAGAGCAACCAGAGTCACATAAAAAAAGAAGATGTTAATAAAGGGACAGCTGAGAAAATCCATCTTTGTATCTATATATATTGCAATTATTTTGAAATCAATAATTAAAATAAATATCAGAGGCCAGGCACAATGGCTCAGCCTGTAATCCCAGCACTTTGGGAGGCCGAGGTGGGTGGATCACGAGGTCAAGAGATCGAGACCATCCTGGTCAACATGGTGAAACCCCGTCTCTACTAAAAATACAAAAACTTAGCTGGGCATGGTGGTGCATGCCCGTAGTCCCAGCTACTCAGGAGGCTGAGGCAGGAGAATTGCCTGAACCCAGGAGGCGGAGGTTGTGGTGAGCTGAGATCGCGCCATTGCACTCCAGCCTGGGTAAGAAGAGCGAAACTCTGTCTCAAAATAAATAAATAAATAAAAATAAAATAAAATAAATATCAGAATATTTGCTTCACAATAATCTAATCTGCAATGTATATTTTTGTTGTTTTTCAAGAAGTTTATCTAACATCACTTTATTGTGGCCTTGTTCATTATTATTTAATCTTTTATTAAATCCAGTACTAATATAGTTCATACATCAAACATCAGTGAATAAATCCATAAAAAGTGCTTGAATGCAAAATTTTTTCCTATTCTGTAGGTTGCCGGTTCACTCTAATGATTGTTTCTTTTGATGTACAGAAGCTCTGGAATTTAATTAGATCCCATTTGTCTATTTTGGCTTTTGTTGCCAATGCTTTTGGTGTTTTAGTCATGAAGCCCTTGCCTATGCCTATGTCCTGAATGGTTTTACCTAGGCTTTTTTCTAGGGCTTTTATGGTGTTAGGTCTTATGTTTAAGTCTTTAATCCATCTGGAGTTAATCTACCCATCTGACAAAGGACTAATATCCAGAATCTACAAATAACTAAAACAAATTTACAAGAAAAAAACAAACCCATTCAAAAGTGGGTGAAGGATATGAAGAGACACTTTTCAGAAGAAGATATATGAGGCCAACAAACATCTGAAAAAATGCTCATCATCACTGGTCATTAGAGAAATGCAAATCAAAACCACATTGAGATATCATCTCATGCCAGATAGAATGGTGATCATCAAAAAATCTGGAGACAACAGATGCTGGAGAGGATGTGGAGAAATAGGAACATTTTTACAATGTTGGTGGGAGTATAAATTAGTTCAACCATTGTGGAAGACAGTGTGGTGATTCCTCAAGAATCTAGAAACAGAAATTCCATTTGACCCAGCAATTCTATTACTGAGCATATATCCAAAAGATTATAAATTGTTCTATTATAAAGACACATGTACCTGTATGTTCATTGCAGCACTGTTTACAATAGCAAAGACCTGGAACCAACCCAAATGCCCATTGATGATAGACTGGACAAGGAAAATGTTGCACATATACACCATAGAATACTATGCAGCCATGAAAAATGATGAGTTTGTGTCCTTTGTAGGGACATGGATGAATCTGGAAACCATCATTCTCAGCAAACTGACATGAACAGAAAATCAAACACTGCATGTTATCACTCATTGGCAGGTGTTGAACAATGAGAATACATGGACACAGGGAGGGGACTATCCCACACTGGGGTCTGTTGTGGGGCTAGAGGAGGGACAGATGGGGAGGTTGGAGAGGGATAACATGGAGAGAAATGCTAAATATAGGTGACAGGGTTATGGAGGCAGCAAACCACCTTGCCACGTAAATAGCTATGCAACAACCCTGCACAATCTGCACATGTACCCCAGAACCGAAAGTACAATGAAAGAAAAAGTGCTTGAATGTGTTTTTTAAATGTAGAAATAACACTGGAAGACAGACAAACAAAATGCACTGATTTTCTACTAGTCCTTAGAGATAAAAATGAACAAGAAAATCTATTTGTATAATAGAAAATGTGTTTTAACTGCAGTTATTCAATTTGTAGCAAGTTAAGTAGGTAAATCAGATTGACAACCCCCCTTATAGAATTACTAAACAGATAATCTATACAAATACATAGCATAACAAAAGTTTAAAATAAAACAAATGTGATATCATTTTTACCTGTAAAATGTGTGTATAGTTAATTAATAACAGACAGTGATACATAACAGAGTGGAATTAGTGTTTTCAAATTTCATTGTGATGTAAACTTTCTGGAGGCAAACTTACTAATTACCAAAACATCTAAAACTCTCATGTAGCAATCCATAAAAGAACCTCTAGAAATTTACCCTCAGGAAATCATCAAAAACCTTTATTCACCACATGGTTGAAATTTTTTCAAAATCAAACATTACTTATTTTTCTGTATTTTTGGTAGTATGCTGTTAGAGAACACTGCATAAGTATATGTCAATAGAATACATCCTTACTAGATGATAATAAGCTCTTATTAAAAATCATGTTGTAAAACATATCTAACAATGTGGGAATAAGATCATGATTTAATCAATAAAGCTGGTTACAAACCTCTATCCAAATTTGTAAAAATAAAATAGATCAGGAACGAAACACACAGGAATATTAAAAATGTTTTCCCCTGAGTAATATTTTTTTTATGGTTTTAGGTTCATTCTTTCAAGATGACTGCAATTTGCAAGTTCTAGCAATAGATGTATGTTAATTCTGTAATCAGAAACAATTCCATATGTAAATAACACAACTCTCACTGAGCACAGAGGCTCATGCCTGTAATCCCAAGCATTGTGAGGCCAAGGCAGGAAGATCATTTGAGGCCAGGAGAGTGAGATCAGTCTGAATGAGACTGTGTTCACAAAAATAACAATATAGCTTGACATGTTGGCATACTTCTGTAGTTCCAGCTACCTAGGAGGCTGAGGTGGGAGCATCACTTGAACTCAGGAGTAGAAGGCTGCAGTGAGACATGATTATATGACTACACCCCAGCCTGCGCAATAGCAGCAAGAACCAAACCGAAAAATAAGTAAGTTGATAAATAAATATTATATCTCTGTATTTTAAAAAAATCAAATCGTTAATAGCCATTATGGTGATGAAAAAGGAATCTCTAGGCTTGGAGATCTAAACAGAATTGTTTTAAAAAAATTATCTTTTTTCCTAATATTATCTAATATTCTTAAATGAAATTATGACACATGCAAATCTGTGCACACACACTGTACACAAACTAATATTTAAAATACTTTATGTACAGAATTATTAAATCCCATGATACAAAGGCATCCTTTTGAATTTTTTCATTTATATCTAAATTTTTTTAATTTCTCAATAAGTTACTATAAAGATTATTTCCAAAATTAGTTAAGAATTCAATATTTAAAAATATTAAAGCATTGTCATATGTTTTTAAACAAATCAACAATTTTGAGTGTAAAATTTGGTGCATTATGAGCAATTTATGCAGTTTCTTATTATAACCACAGTCAATATACAGAACATTTCAAGGATCTTCCAAAGTTTCTTCATGCTCCTTTGTACTTGACGCCTCTCCCCGTAGCCAACTCTCAGCAACCACTGATTTATGTCCTACACGTCTACATTTCCTAAAATTACGTGCAAATAAAATTAGATCTTATGTAGTCTTTTGTGGCTACATGTGGTCTCATTTTATTTAACTTAATAGTTTGGACATTTATTCTTCTTTAATTTAATAGTTTGGATATTTATTCTTGCTCTTTTCTGTTTTGAGAGTTGGTTTCATTTTATTGCAGGATCTAATTCTATTATATGATGTCCCAATTTGTTTATATATTTACCTGCTGATGAACATTTGGTTTGTTTGGTTTTAGCTATTGCAAATAAAAGTGCTTTGAACAGTCATTTTCAAGGCTTTGAGTGTGTGTGTGTGTGTGTGTATATATATATATATATATATATATATAACACATATATAATTTCTCTCAGATAAAAGCTTGTAAGTGGAATGTGGGCTTTCTAGGCTGTGTGGTAAGTAAATGTTTATCCTTTACTTAAAAGATGCTAATTTTCAAAGTGTCTACCATCTTGTATTACTAACTGCAGTATATAAAATTTCAAGTTGCTTTATATTCTCATTTGGCATTGTCAGTCTTTCATTTAAGCCATTCTAATAGGTGTGTAGGGATATGGTGGTTTTAATCTGCACTTCCTTAATGACTAATGATTTTTAGCACCTTTTAAAATGGCTATTTATGTTTGATATATCTTTCATTGAATATATTATTCTGAAAATGTGTTTACTTAAAGATGTATTCATTTAATAAATTTATTTTAAATTGGGTATTTGTCTTTTCTAAATTGTAGGATTTTTAAAACTATGTGCAGATACAAGCCTTTTATGAGATTTATGTTTCACAGATACTTTTTTTCTCAGTTTGTATCTTGCTTTTTATTTTCTTTGCATGGCATTTTGAAAGGCAAGAGTTTCAATTTGTCTTTTATTTAATCCCTCCTTTCCTCAACTTAATTTCTATAGACAAGTATACATTAGACATGTATTCCTCAAGAAAGATGTTAAACAAGAAAATTAGTTTTAAGACCTAAAAGACATTAACAAGAAATTTAGAAACCATTTTTCTTTTTTCTCAGATTGTCTAAATTTTCTAATAGGTGAGAGCACAAAGAATAGAACAGGAATAAGATCTTTCTCTTGTTTAAGTCACATTCATTAACTGTATATCATTCTTCAGAGCTCAGGTCACGTGTGCTTTCTTCAGAGAAATACTCTTTGTCCTCCAGAGGTCCTCTTGCCTTCAATCTTCAAGGCATGCACTTCTATTTAAACCTTTATTGTTCCTTGCTCCCCTCCTTTTATAAAGAAATATTGTTATCTGCTTTTAATTTTGCATTCATTATCATGAGTCTCTTATTAATATCTGTCCTCCCACGTTACGGTGCAATATTCATAAGGGCAGAAATAATAGTGATTTTTATTGTTAATTCTCAGTGACAAGAACAGTACCTGGCAATTTATATCTGTTTAAAAATATCTATGTAACAAATTTATGTGGTTAGATCTGCTGTGAAACTGTAGCATCTTGTGTGAACAAATACATATGTAGGAAGACATAAATTGTATGTGTGCTATAAATTATATGTTCAGTAAAACCTAAATGTCTTATGTTACTGATTTTTCTTGTTCTTGTATGACCATATCCATTTACTATGAGATAAGCCTGAGGTTTAAAGGTAGCTTAGTATCTCTGACTTTAGAAAAGCCTCAATTTCAAATATTCAGTCAATTCAAAGTTCTGACTCCTCCCCCTTCCTTCCTGGCTGCTTCTGTCATGTCAAGTTTTCCCCTTCATCTCCACTTTCCCAGGTTCTTTACAAGAGACATTCTATCTGTCTTCTTGGCATCTAGGAGATGAGCATTTCAGATCCATGCTGTATTCTGGGCATCTGCTGGCCATTACTGAGAGGTCTGCCGATCACCGGGCAAGATATGTTCTTTATCCACATGCTGTTGCTAGTACTATTATATATTTTGGTAAGAGCAGTCCTTCCTTTTTTATCCTGAAAAGACTGTATCCAGTTCTCTACTACATGCTGTGTGTATACAGTGACAAAATTTGGATTATTGTTTGTGATGGTAAATACTGAGTGTCAACTTGATTGGATTGAAGGATGCAAAGTATTGATTCTGGGTGTGTCTGTGAGGATGTTGCCAAATGAGATTAGCATTTGAGTCAGTGGACAGTGAAAGGCAGACCCACCCCTAATCTGGGTGGGCAGCATCAAATCAGCTGCCAGCACGGCTAGACTATAAAGCAGACAGAAAAACATGGAAAGACTAGACTGGCCTACCCAGATGTGCAATTATACACTGATTCATGGGCTATAGCTAATGGTTTGGCTGGATGGTCAGGGACTTGAAAGAAGCATGATTGGAAAATTGGTGACAAAGAAATTTTGGGAAGCGGTATGTGGATGGACCTCTCTGAGTGGTCAAAAACTGTGAAGATATTTGTATCCAATGTGAGTGCTACCAGTGAGTGACATCAGCAGAGGAGTATTTTAATAATCTAGTGGGTAGAATGCTGTGTTCTGTGGCCACCACTCAGCCTCTTTCCCCAGCCACCCATCATTGCCCAATGGGCCCATGAACAAAGTGGCCATGGCAGCCGGGATGGAGGTTATGCATGGGCTCAGGCAACATGGAATTCCACTCATTACGGCTGACCTGGCTATGGCTACTGCTGCGTTCCAATTTGCCAGCAGCAGAGACCAACCCTAAGCCCTCAATATGGCACCATTCCTAGGGGTGATCAGCCAGCTACTTGGTGGCAGGTTAATTATATTGGACCTCTTTCATCATGGAAAGGACAGAGGTTTGTCTTCACTGGAATAGACACTTGCTACGGAGATGGGTTTGCATATCCAGATATGGCTTCTGTAACATCCACGGACTCATGAACTGCCTTATCTACTGTCATGGTCTTCCACACAGTATTGCCTCTGACCAAGGCACTCACTTTACAGCTAAAGAAGTGTGGCAGCGGTCTCATGCTCATGGAATTCACTGGTCTTACCATGTTCCCCAACATCCTGAAACAGCAGGATTGACAGAATGGTGGAATGGCCTTTTGAAATCACAATTACCATGCTAACTACATGACAATAGTTTGCGGGGCTGAGGCAAAATTCTCCAAAAGGCCGTGTATGCTCTGAGTCAGCATCCAGAATATGGTGCTGTTTCTCCCATAGCCAGGATTCATAGGTCCAATAATAAAGGGGTGGAAATGAAAGTGGCACCACTCACCATCATCCCTAGTGATCCACTAGCAAAATTTTTTCTTCCTGTTGCCACGACATTACGTTCTGCTGGCCTAGAGATCTTTGTTCCAGAGGGAGGATTGCTGCTACCAGGAGACACAACAACGATTCCATTAAACTGGAAGTTAAGATTGCCACCTAGACACTTTGTGTTCCATCTACCTTTAAGTCAACAGGCTAAGAAGGGAGTTACATTGACTGGGGTGATTGACCCGGACTATCAAGATGAAACAATCTACTTCTCCACAGTGGAGGTAAGGAAACGTATGTACAGAACACAGGAGATCCAATAGGATGCTCTTTGATTAAGGTCAAAGGGAAACTACAACAGCCTAATCCAGGAAAGACTACAAATGACCCAGAGCCTTCAGAAATGAAAGTTTGGGTCACTCCACCAGGAAACAAACCATGACCTGCTGAGGTGCTTGCTGAGGGCAAATGGAATACAGAATGGGTAGTAGAAGAAGGTAGTCATCAATACCAGCTACAACCACATGATCAGCTGCAGAAACAAGGACTGAATTGTCATGAGTATTTCCTCCCTCCCTTGTTAAAAACATGTTTGTGCATATTTACACTCACACTAAGAAAATGTCTTTATTATCTTTATTAGGTGAGGTGGCAGAAGATTTATTGACTTCATATCAGTATTGTTAACTTTATGTAGTAATATTTGGGTTGGAGATTGGTGCATTTCTAGTTATAGGAAGAATAGTTGTATTACGTTAGTCATAATTATGACCTTATTATTGTTTTTATTTGAAGATTATGTATGATCTTAGGAGATGAGTTATGGGTTCAAGTTGACAAGGAGTGGAATTGTGATGGGTAATACTGAGTATCAATTTGATTGGATTGAAGGATGCTAAGTATTATCCCTGGGTGTGTGTGAAGGTGTTGTCAAAAGAGATTAACAGTTAAGTCAGTGGGCTGCAAAAGGCAGACCTACCCTTAATCTGGGTGAGCATCATTAAATCAGCTGCCAGCATGGCTAGAATGCAAAGCAGGCAGAAAACCATGAAAAGACTAGACTGGCCTAGACTTCCAGCCTACGCCTTTCTCCCATGCTGGATGCTTCCTGCCCTGGAATATTGGACTCCATCTTCTTCAGTTTTGGGACTCAGACTGGCTCTCCCTGCTCCTCAGCTTGCTGATGGCCTGTTGTGGGACCTTGTGATCATGTGAGTTAATACTTAATGAACTGCTATACATATACTAGTTCTCCTATTAGTTCCGTCCCTCTAGAGAACCCTGACTAATACATTTTTTTATTTATTAGTGGTGCTTAAAATAGAAGAGGGATTTTTAAATATATGTATATAAGTTCTTGTTTTATATATATACGTATACATATAGATGTATACGTATATATATATAAAACTAGAAGTTGTAGAACATATATAATTATGTTCTACATATCACTTTAAAATCTAACAGTTATCCCATTTATATATGTTATACATATATAAATGTTCAACATATATTCTACATATACATATACATATACATAACTAGAAGTTGTAGAACATATATAAATGAGATAACTGTTAGATTTTAAAATGCTAATTATCTTAATAGAAATATTTTGTAATGTAAAACTATAGATGAGGATAATATTCTATGTAAAATATAGCAATGGTAAAAAGATAAAAATTTCTCTTTTTGCTTTGGAATATTCTAGGACTTGTAAAAGTAGTGATACAAATATAGACTTGTTTTTAATTAATTATTTTGGATAATAATTGTGCCTATATTGTAGATTTTACATTGTCATTTTAACATCATAATTAGAAAATCATAAACAGGATTATATACAAGTAGATTTGGGGGGATTATGATAAAGATAAATACAGTTTAGATAAATTATACTTCCTATATGTAAACCAAAAATAAATTGTAAGGCCCCAATCAACTAAATGGATGCCTCCAAGGGCATTCTAAAGTAATCCTGAAATACTAGGTCAGACCATGATGAGAATGGATGGTCAGACATGCCTTATTATACTTTCCTCTCATTGGAACTCGGGCACAGCTGACCAGTATAATATTAAAACAGAGACCTTAAGACTGACAAAAGAGTCTTTATAGCAATAAAATACCAACTAGTAAATAACAGGTCCTAAAAGAAATCAATGTATTTTACCCCAAAACATATTTCTTTGATGTACTTTTAAATGGCCCTTCTAAGCTGTCTCTTGCGGAGAAAGTCAATATTTCTATAGAAAATCCTCTTCCCTTTCCAGGTCTTTTTCCTGGTCCAGGAGAGAAATAACTAAGAGTCTGACAAGTTTTTACTTATTATAGGAAACATTTACCATCTATTCCCTCTAAAGCCCACTACCTGGAGGCTTCATCTGCATACTAAGAACTGTGCTCTCTACTATCCCTATCTTAACCCAAACTTGTGCCTTCTCCCTTGATTCAAAGTATTTAAATAAATTATTTCAACTGTTTGCCAGGCAAAAAATCTTTAACTCTGTCTATAACCTGACAGCTCATTTGCCCCCCTTCGAGTTATCTTGCCTTTCTGTACTAAATGGTTATACTTTTTGCTTATGTTGAGTGATGTCTTGTATGTCTCTAAAATTTATAAAATCAAGCTGTAGCCCAATCGCCTTGGACACATGTTCTCAGAATCTCCTGGGGCTGGGTTACAAGTCATTTGTCACTCATACTCGGCTCAAAATAAATCTGTTCAAATATTTTACAGAATTTGACTCTTTTCATTGACATGTACAACATCAGAGAGCATTATTTTCATTGCATTGTATGTGAATGCTTTCCCAGAAGACAATCCTAGAATAGAAAGTGATCGGTGCCCTTAGGACTAGTGCCATCCTGCAGTCCAGGAGGAAATAGACTGGATAAATCTGTCTCTATACTGATATGCCAATGAAACTAATCTTAAGAAAAAAAAAAAAAGGCATTTTCCAAATAATTTATCTCATTTGGGTGGCCCTCTTCAAGAATTAAGAATTAGGAATCAAGATGTTCTAAGAATAGTACAGAAGGAAAATATCAAGGTAATATCAAGTATAATGTTTTACAAAGGAGGTTAAGATTACTGCCCAGAAAACAATCTCCTAAAACAAACAAACAAAAAAATGACAAGCTTATAAGGCTATAAATTTATATAGGTCAATAGCTAATAAAAATAAATGTCAGAGTAAAACCATTTACTGTCATCAGAAGTAAACCTCAGAAAAATGTAATCAAATATTTGGAAAAATAGCCTTATTTTTCCTCTTTTGAAACTCCAGCTAAAGAAATGTTCCTGTAATTTTATCAGAACAAGCAATATTATCTCTGTAATTAATTAGATTCATATATTTTAATTACATTATACTTGCAGTAGTAATCAAGAAAAATGTGTATTTGTTCAACTCATTTTGTTTAATGGAAATAGAAATAGGGTAATCATCCCTGATTCTACATCTTTGTCCAAAGCAACCTGAGGCATATTTAAAGTCTATATTACTATGGAAACAATCACCTTTTTTATTTTTTATTAAACCTAAAGAATATGGTTTCTTTCTTTTTTTTTTTAGTGTAAGCCAATTTTTTTCCTTATTTTTATGATTTTCTTTTCTTGCAGTATTCTAATTGTTCTAGAAGTATTCTAAGTGAACACAGACTAAGTCTAAATTACATCAGAAAAGCACTTGATTGCCTTTAATAAAGGACAAATACCACTACAATCAAATAATTTAGATATCATTTGAATAATACAATTGTTTAATTTTCAGAATATTTAACTCTAATTGTTGGAAGGTGACCAAGAACTTTTATAATTATTATTCAACTCTAATACCAGTATTTACAAGGAATTTGTTCATCAGTAGTGATGATGGACAGCTCCAGTGTTTCATGCTATTATTTAGAAGACTGTTAATTGTGATTGCTGATAATCAAATATGGATGATAATGCTAATATGCATCTTTAAGAAAGACATGCTGTACTTTGAGTAGATAAATACAGAATCCCAAATTGATGATAACCCATCCTGCTCCAAGGCTTTTCTAAGCAATTCTATAAATTACAAATTTTGGGCTAGACAATTTCCATCTTCACTCTGCTTTATTTTTATTAAATTATTTTTCTTTAAATAGATCATCATAATAGCATTGAGAATATTTATATAAATGTTAGCTAATAATTCTTGAATATTTAAAACAACAGAGTTATCAATGATCTTAAACTTCATAAGAAGACTTTGAGAATAATTATTACTGTTATTACCATTTTATAGAGGAAGAAACAGACACAGAGATATTAAATAATTTAACCCCTATTTGCCTCTTAAACTGGAAAAACAACTTAAATATTATAAATAAGTTAATAACAATTAGAAATTACTAATGCTTTTAGAAATTAATTGGAGAAAAATTTAAATAATGCTGGTTTCTTCTTAGTTTTTGTAGCTAATTCATTACGCTTATCTGGGCAGCCAAAATCTAAGATCTCTACACACACAAAGAAAACTACCAAAGTCATTTTTAAAATGGCATTAAACAGGAGGCAAATTATATTTTAAATTCTGAACTATTGTAGCACTGTTTGATAATAACATTAGGAACAAAGGGTTAAAATGACATGCTGAAACTCTTCCAATCAAGTTGTTTGGCAATTAGTTCAATTATATCCCCTTACTCTTATAGATAAATAGTAATCACAATTAAGCCAAGTGGAGGGGACAGGGCTTCACCATGGGTGGTGCCAAGCTATTATAGCCACAACCCTTTTCAATTCCACATCAGGGATCCTCAAATTTTTATGTTATAAAATAGTTTTAGAAAAATATGCATGTATATGTAAAATCACGCATTTATAGAATATTTCAGAGGCCTCACATATTTTATGAAGACCGTGTGCTTTTGAATCTCAAGAGTTACTTTCCTTAACTTTTGAACAAAATATCTTATTTTTATTTGTCTCTTTAATTATTGAAGGCATTTATTTTATGTTTTGCTGTTATTCTTTTCTTTTCTTTTTTTTTTTAGAAAGAAAGAAAATAAAGAATGAAGAAGAGGAGGAAAAAGGAAGAGAAAGAGAGAGAGAGAATGGGAGTATTGCTTTCTTGCCCAGGCTAGAATGCAATTTAGTAATGAGTTTTGAAAACCTCTTTTATACCGATAATTATACTTAATGATGTAGTCAGGAAGAAATAAGGGAAGAAAATAACAAACAAACAGCCAACCAATATTTCATTTAAACCTATGAAATGCTATGCGATTACTGAGGAGTGATTTACTTCCAATTATGTAGTCACTTTTGGAATAGGTGTGAGGTGGTAATGTATGTTTTGTGTATTTGAAGTGGAGAGTTCTATAAATGTTTATTAAGTTTACTTGTTCCGGGTCTGAGTTCAAGTCCTGGATGTCCTTGTTAATTTTCTGTCTCGTTGATCTATAGAATCGTTAGCTCTTCTTGTTACATTAATCCTTTTGCCATTATGTAATGTCCTTCTTTGCCTCTTTTGATCTTTATTGCTTTAAAGTCTACTTTATCAGAGGTGAGAATTGCATCTCCTGCTTTTTGTTTATTTGTTTATTTTTACTCTCTGTTTGGTTGGTAAATCTTCCCCCTTCTCTTTGTTTTGAGTCTTTGTGTATTGTTGCACGTAAGATGAGTCTGGATGCAGCATACCGATGGGTTTTGGCTTTTTATCCAATTAGAATATATATAAGTTTAATACTGGTATTTGATGCTAGCTGGCTGTTTTGCCCATTAGTTGATGTAAATTTTTCATTGTGTTAATGTTCTTGCTTTTTGATATATTTTTGGAAAGGCTGATATTGGTTGTTCCTTTATATGTATAGTGCTTCTTTCAGAAGCTCTTGTAAAGCAGGCCTGGTGGTGGTGAAGTCGCTAAGTACTTGTTTGTTCACAAAAGATTTAATTTTTCCTTTGCTCATAAAGCTTAGTTTGGCTGGATAGGAAATTCTGGGTTGAAAGTTCTTTTCTTTAAGGATGTTAAATATTGGTCCCCACTCTTTTCTAGCTTGTAGGGTTTCTGCTGAGAGATCTGCTGTAAGTCTGATAGGTTTCCCTTTATGGGTAACCTGACCTTTCTCTCTGGCTGCCCTTAGTATTTTCCCCTTCATTTCAACCCTAATAAACCTGGCGATTATGTGCCTTGGGGTTGGTCTTCTTGAAGAGTATCTTTGTGGTGTTCTCTGTATTACCTGGAGTTGAATATTACCCTGCCTTGCTAGGTTGGGAAAGTTTTCCTGAATGATATCCTGAAGAGTATTTTCCAACTTGGATTCATTCTCTTCATTACATTCAGGTACACCTATCAAACGTAAATTAGGTCTTTTCACATAGTCCCATATTTCCTGGAGGCTTTGCTCATTCCTTTTTATCCTTTTTTCTCCAATCTTGTCTTCTCGTTTCATTTCACTGAGCTGGTCCTCGACTTCTGATATCCTTTCTTCTGCTTGATCAATTCGACTGTTTAAACTTGTGCATACTTCACGAAGTTCTCGTGTTGTGTTTTTCAGCTCCATCAATTCACTTATGTTCCTCTCTAAATTGTCCATTCTCGTTAGCATGTCGTCAGACTTTTTTTCAAGGTTCTTAGTTTCTTTGCATTGGGTTAGAACAAGTTCTTTTAATTCACGGAAGTTTCTTATCACCCACATTTTGAAACCTGCTTCTGTTATTGGAACACACTCGTTCTCCATTAAGCCTTGTTCCATTACTGATGAGGAATTGTGATCCCCTGTAGAGGGAGAGGCACTCTGATTTTGAGTATTCTCTGCCTTTTTACGCTGATTTCTTCCCTTCATTATATATTTATCCCTCTGTCGTCTTTGTAATTACCGACTTTCTAACTAGGTCTCTGAGCGGACGTCCAACTTTTTGATTCCCAGCACCGAAATCTGAGCAATCCACTGCACCGGCCAAAACAGTGGTGTTAAGATTGATGGTGCTTTTCTGCCCAGGAATCTCCAGACTCTGCACCAAGAACTGCTGCTCTAAGGCGCCAGCTAAACCGCTGCACCGGCCACAAGAGTCGCCCTGGCGACCCGTGGGGCTCCTCCGCTGGGAATCTCTTGGTCCGTGAGCAACAAATATTTGTCTGAAAGTGTGGCATCCTCTCGTTCTCTGCGCTTTCACTGGGAGCTAGGTGCCCGAGCTGCTAGTGATCAGCCATCTTGGATCTCTCTCCTCTTTTCAATTCAATTTATTAATAAAATATACTATACCTGTCACTGTTAATTAATGGCATACTAAATTAAAATGAAATGAGGATAATGACCTATATTGAGTTGATCAGAGACTTGTGGGAAAGAGAAGTAAAAGATTTCCATAGCTGACTCTGTTCATGACTAGCCTAGCTCTCCCAGAATCCATTCACCGGTTATGTGAGTTCTACCTCCAACAGAGTTGGGTGTTGCTACTAAGAGCATACAACTTTTTAGAAGAGCTGCCGTTAAATGAATCAAGCTACATACCAAGAGCCACCTGTAACTTATCTTCTGTCTTCTTTCTGCTAGGTGGTCAATAGCCAATAGATAACAAACTTACAAAATGAAAACTCAGCTCTCTTGGAAGGAATAATAAATCAGAATAAACTCTGCAGTTAGGTCTATGATCCAGAACTCTTATGTGTGAAAGCTGAGTCTAGACCTTACCCGAACTCACATTCTTGTTTATTTCTTACCCATTAGAATTATGTTATCCTCACTCCCATAGAGATTTATCTCTGGCATGCATTTTCTTAATAAATCTTTGATTCAATCCAAGAAACCTAACTTACTATGGTTCCAATGCTATGAAATAAATACTATTAGTACTACTACTACTATTACGTAACTAAAGTGACTACTTCTTATGTGTCAGGCATTTTTCTAAGCATTTTGGATAATTAAAGTTCTTTACATTCAAAATATTTATTCCAATAATAATAATTTAATTATAATAATTATTACTTACTGAGTTTCTATGATGTGATTGGCTCAGTTAATCTGCATTTCAACTGAATCTATAAGTTACTGTTTTCTCTAAGTCATAGATTAAGAATCCAAAGCAAAATGAGTATAAGTAACTGCTTAAGTTATTCAATAGATAGGATTCAATAAATTAATGAATCAACCATCTCTGACTGGAAAGTGTAAGTGCCCAGTGTGTTCACCTTGCCTGCTGCTTAGGCAGAGATGATTTATCAAGACAAAGGTCTTGCAATAGAGAAAGAGTAATTCAAACAGAGCATGCTGTGTGGGAGATCAGAGTTTCACTACTACTCAAATCAGTCTCCCAGAGCATTCAGTTTTTAAGAACTTAGTGGGTGAGGGGAAGCCAATGAGCCAAGGGTGCTGATTGGTCAGGTAGGAAATGACATCATAGTGAATTGAAGCAGTCCTCTTGTGCTGAGTCAGTTTCTGAGTGAGGGGGGGTCACAAAATCAGATGGGCCAGTTTATTGATTTGGGTGGTGCCAGCTAATCCATCAAGTGCAGGGTCTGCAAAATATCTCAAGCACTGATCTTAACAGCATTTTAGGGAGGGTAAGAATCTTCTAGCCTCCAGCTGAATGAATCCTACACTATAAATTCTAACTTTGTGGTTAATTTGTTAGTCCTACAAAGGCAGTCTAGTTTCCATGAAAAAAAGAGGTTTGCTTTGGGAAAGGGCTGTTATCGTCTTTGTTTAACATTACAAACTCACTTCTTCCCAAAGTTAGTTCAGTCTATGCCTGAGAATGAACAAAGATAGCTTGGAGGTTGGCAGCAAGATGGAGTCAGTTAGGTTAGATCTCTTTCACTGTCTCAGTCATAATTTTGCAAAGATGGTTTCAAAATTTGTTCAGGAAAATCAAAGGCAAAGTAAAAAGTTATTCAGGTTTTTTGTTTGTTTTCTTTCTATAAGTAACATAGAAAAGGAAAGATTATAGTAAAGGCACATCTATGGAAAATCAATGAAGTTAAATTATACACTAAGATTGTCTTATGAATTATTTCATTGTAACAAAATTTATTTCTTTAAATGGGTTTCTAGAAATATTACTATAACAAAAAAATGAATTTGTATTTAATAATTTCAGTTACTTAAACAAATATGTTGTTTAAGGAAAAATCTATCCATTCTATGTTATTAAGAAAAGCAAATATGTTGTAACATCCAACCAACTGACTAGCATAGAGTAGGTTCTGCAGAAACACTGGTCGAGCAAATTTGATTTTTGGGGAGAGAACCTAAAAAGAAGAAAATCAACCTGATGAAGCCTCCTGAAAAGAACTGTTTTCAGTAGAAACAATCTACAGATGCAAGAATTTAGCTTGAGTATATATAAATTTATTGGGACAATTTATAAAAAGAAAACAGAGAAAAATAGTACAAAATAGTAAATTCATTTAAGTGCACTTAAGAAAAATAATAATTTCTTATATTCAAACAAAAAAAATAGTGATAATATAGACTCAATTAAAAACTATAATGTATTTTATTTAAGTGATAAAAAATTCTGCTTAATGACAGAGCAGGAGCATCGCCATCTTGGACAAGCCCCTCATTCTAAAGTTCACCTTAGTAAAAGACCGCCTAAATCCAAAGGGCATCAGCCTAATGACTAAGGTCAGAATGACCATAAACCACAAATAACACCTCCAACCAGAAACATTCCAAACTCCTCCCCAACCAGAGACATGCTAGCCCCGAGATAATCCACTTTGGCCTGGGAAGATGCCTTCCCCAAGATAGACTCCCCTCCTTCCAGAGACATTCCAAGTCCGCCATAAAACTTCCCCCTAAGACAGGAACATTCCAAGCTTCTGATAAGCCCCCTCACCCTAAAACCAATATATACTCTTAGTCTCTAAGAGAAAGCACTCCTGACAGAAATCGGCCAGGAGTGTCTCTCAGGTTTTAACTAAACAAAACCTGTCTTTAACTGCCAGCCATGTTTTGTGTTTCTTTGGTCTTTCATTAACTCTTACAGTTAATATATTAACTATTGAAAGGCATACATACATATATAATTAGAATACTTACATATCTAACATTAGTTTTCAATTCCACCTTTGTATAAACATATAAAGTGCAGGAATACCTACTTGAATATATTTCATTATAAAGGTTTAGGTGTATATGGGTTTTTAATTGGTGGTGGTGGTTTTGTATAGTTTCACTCCAGTGCTATAGTGAATATTCAACATGGTATTATTCTCAATACTCTATGCAATAATTACACTTAATCATAAGTTTATATTTGGCCTAAAATTTAGGTAATGAGAGTCAATGAAGTGAGCAGAGAAAAATAAAGAATTTAGAGTGACTTGAAAGTATAGAAACATTTTTGATTAATTTCCCTTCAGAAAAATAAGCAGAACAAGGGGAAAACTTGAAATTCAATAACATTTTATGACCATCAACCTCTTTAAGCCAAAATTATCCATTGGTACCCTTTTAAATGCAGCACAGACAACCAATTTTTTAGCACAATGAAAAGACCAATTTCTGCCATTGGATAAGAAGGGCTCTGCAGACAGGGAATATACAAGAGTTCTCTCACTACCACCTTCAATCAAAAAGAAAGCTGAAAAAAGAGGGAAAAAGTTGTTAAGAAACCTATCATAAGAATACCTAAAAAGATCCAGAAATAGGCGAGGCAGGAGCTCTTGAAGGATAGTAATAGTTTTGTATTTAAGATGAGAGTACAGTCTTTTCACTCCATTTTTATGGTAGATGAAGGAAGTCAAAAATGAAAGGAGTGACTCAGCTCTGTAGGAGACAAAAGGGAGTATCTTTAGAGCATTGACTTGATATTCTCTGGGAAGGTGCAAGGCAGTGAAAATACGTCAGTAGAGGAAGCAAAATAGGTGCTGATGGAATATTATTGAAATAAAAGTAAGAAATGAGTTTAAGATGTATATACAGTTAATTCAAATGAGCGAGGATAAAGTTAAGGGATGAAATGTTTATATATTAGTATTAAATCAAATGCTGAAAAGGGAAACATACTAAGCAAGAAGTTTTTATGATCTTAAAACCATATGTTACAAGCAGACAAAATATGAAGTACATTATTTTGCTTGAAATTACCTTAACCATTTTGATTTCTATCATTTTATGAGTCATTTCAATACTGAAGCTCAGAAACTACATGTTCACTGAGTCAGCATTTTATACTGATTTCGTGTCATTTGAAAATGCATTTTGGCTATCAAACAGACTTTTCCAAATTGTAGCAAAGTATTTGTATTCAGAAACATAATATTACTCACGGTTCTTCTTTCTTCTTTTTCAATAAATATTCAATATTTACATTTTTTTCTTATTATTCATTTCTGTAAACAACTTAATATATGCCCTGTGCAACAAAAAAGGAAATTCTACGTTTTCTCACTGCAATCATTACCTTGTAATATGCTTTCTTCAGTTGGATTTGTTTTTCATCTTATGTGCTAAACAAAATAGCAAGTATATTAAACATAATAGAATGTACACTTTTCCATCTTATCATCTATGAAATGTATCTCATTGAAAAACTACTGTATAAGCTATTAAGGAATTGGCATTTTAATACTGGAACAATTTTCTGAGACAGTAGATACATCAAATTATTCTTATGCAGGTGTTTTAATCATGTTATTATAAAAAAAGTCAATTACTGTATCTTTTTGTGTTTAGGATCATGTATTAATTAGAACTTGAGAAAACTGTCTCTGGATAGTGTATTTCTGATAGTATGTATGTAGAAGAGTCATCTTTACATCGTCAGTAGGGTGTGTTAAGACAGCGGCCCTTCCCTACAGTAAAGGTAACCCTCTGCCCCCGTGATAAGGCAGAGAGTCTAACTGAACTGACTGACACAAGCCATCTGCAGACAGTAAAGCTGAAAGAGCACACTGTGACACATGCCTGCTTGGGCTTTGGGAGTCACAGACACGTGCGCTTAGATGTTGCTGTGGGGCCGCAGTCCCAGAGTGCTCCCCATGGCCTCTGTATCTGCCTGTCTGCATGCTCCCACTAGGGATTTGAGCAGCTGGGCAGCTGAGTGAGTCACAACCCTGTGGTTTCATCCTGAGTGGATGATAAGGGAACTTTCTTGTTTCAGTAGTATGCTCCTTAGACCAACACTGTAGGAAAAAATATTTGCTAATGTCTGTAGTAAGAATAAAATATCACTTGAAAAGCAAAAGTTTAGAAATTATTGAATCTATGTTTATTTCTCTAAAATAATTTATTTTAATTCACTAAATAATTCACATTTATAATGCTAAGTAAGTTTCATATAAGAAATAGCCTATTTTGTACATAGTAGAATTTATCTTTCATTACCATTGCAATTACTATTTAATTTTATAAAAAAACGTTTGACCAGAAATTTAGTTGCAATTAGCTACATTTTAAGACATCAAATTTTAGAGGACACTAAGATAATACAATGGTTTTTAACACCTACATACAAAGTCCAATATTTGTAACTGTACTTTCTGCAAAACACAATAACTGATAACACTGTAGACACTACTCTTTTAGAAGTAATTAATACAGTAAATATTCTATGTTAAAAAGTTTATGTAAGTTTAAATAAAGATCCATTTGACTTTATGTTAACCCTTCATTTTTCTAAAGTCAGGTAATCAAAAAGGACACATGTAGGTACACCTTGTTAAGTTTTCATTGATTTATCATGGTCTCCGTAGGGATAGCTGTCTGTCTTACATATTTGTGTCTAATTCAGGTCTTGAAATATTTTATGCTGAGGAAAGCAGGTAGTAATATCTTCCAAAACTTTTTAAAGGGTATATTTTGTGTGTTTATTTTTAATCTGTCTAAGTTTTTAAACTATAAGCTGTAAAATACTTAGAGTATCTAATAGATTGGGTCTAATCTGTTTCTTATTTGAAGGGAATACAAACGTCTTGTTTAGGCTGATAAATGGCAGCCTTTAATAAATTAATTGCTACAAAAGTCCTAGCTAAATTATTTTGCAAGAAAATTCAGCTCTGCAAATATCTGTCTTAAATGCACCATGACCTCTAGTTTTCATCTGATAAATTATGTCCCATCCAAACTTAGTGTCAGCAGTTATTTACTGTCTTGGTTACAAATTGTCTGTTATGCAACTGAATTAATTTTGATCAGAGCCATTTTCCATTTGTGTACCCATACAACTGAGTGCTCTATAAAATTTGTATTTTTTTTTAAAGCAGCATGCTATGGAGAAGTTATGAGATGTGTATCTGAACCAAACTGAGTTGTGCCAGTAATTAAAATTAGATGATAGAAATAATAAAAATTTAAATTAATAAACATCTTGATTATTAAAATATTTTCTTACAAATAATAATGTAGGAGAACATGTGCCACAGATTAATTGAAAACTGTGATGATTTCCCCATCCAGATTTAGTACAACCGAGAATTTACACATATGTGTCACTTAGGAGGGTCAGCTATTGCCTTCATAAGAGCCATCCATAGTGCAGGTGTTTGAAGGAGAATACAATCTTTCAACAAATTTATTAAGTTGACAAAATTTATGTGAAGGGAGAATCTATGAGTGTACAGTAATAAGAAAACTATGCACTTTATCAAGTAATTGGCGTAACGCCAGGCTATACATGTTAAAAGAATTCTTGAGATTACCAGGAAAATGAATAATTGTTGTGCAACTCAAAGTCAAGAGCCTGGTGTTAGGTCCTGCTATGCACAGTAGAGCTGGTAAGGAAGCACCAGTAGGGTGTCAAGCAGCTTGGATTGGAGCCTTTTTGTTGTTGTTGTTTTCTAATGTAATGACCTTAAATAAGTTGCCTCTCTTGAAGAAACCTCTGTTTATTCTAAGGGTAATGACTCAATTACCGGCTTGTTAGAAACATGAAATGATGTGGTATGATGCCAGCATTGTTGAAAGCATAATACTTTTCTTAAAAGCATTCCTCTTTCTCTCTTGAAAAATAAAGTATGACAACCAGTGATCCACAGATAGTCAAAAACAATGGTATCTGTAAATAAAAATAAGTATTTTTTTCCCAAGTATTTTGGAAGATATCTATCTATCATAAAAAAAATACCCAATTTTAATTTTCTTGGATCTAAGAGCTGACTCAACTGCTTCTCATTCTGTGGTCCTAAAGTAGTCATTTAATCAGTCTAAACTTATTTTCTTAACTGCATAATTAGGGAAAAATACCTCACATGCTTGTAATTATAATTAAAGAGGTAATACCCTCCAAAATATTTTGCAAGTCTTGTAGCAACAATGAACAGTAATCTCTATTATCATCACTATTATAAAACAAGCATGATTTCCAGCTGGTCAGTGATGTTATAAAAGTTTAAGTTTATTAACAGAATTCTTCAATGATTTTTGGCATTGAATTTTATTTCATAGAATTTGGAAAAACTGATTAGTAAGAAGAGTATAATTATGTGGAGGAGATACTAGATAGAGAGCAATACCTTGTTTTCCTACTCTAGGAGAATAAAAAAATTTGGCTGGGCGCGGTGGCTCACGCCTGTAATCTCAGCACTTTGGGAGGCCGAGGTGGGTGGATCACGAGGTCAAGAGATCGAGACTATCCTGGCCAACATGGTGAAATCCCATCTCTACTAAAAATACAAAAAAATTAGCTGGGCATGGTGGTGCGTGCCTATAGTCCCAGATACTTGGGAGACTGAGGCAGGAGAATTGCTTGCACCTGGGAGGCGGAGGTTGCAGTGAGCCAAGGTTGCACCACTGAACTCCAGCCTGGTGCTTGGTGACGGAGTGAGACTCTGTCTCAAAAAAAAAAAAAAAAAATTCTTTTCCCTACTGCCCTCCCAGATTCTAGGGCCGGAGCCATGTAAATTGGACTAACAAAAGACAGATTAACAAAAGAAAAACAAACAGATTTTCATTAAGTTCATAAATTGAGTACTCAGAGATGAGTTATTCAAGGGTTGATTAGAACTGGGCTCATCTAGGGTATTAGCAAAGAAACAACAAATTTTTAGAGTGATGACAAAACAAAGGAAAAGAACTTTAAGCTTCCACAGGCAGCAAATTGTGAAAAGGCAAATATATAAGGAAACTAACAGACTATAAGGGCTGGTAGTAAAGTTTGGTATGTAGATTTCTCCAGCACTGTCTCTGCATTAATCAAGGTCTGGAGTTGTCTCCAGTGATTTACTTCTGTTCTTCCAGACTGAGAGTGAAGGAAGACAGCTTTGCAAATTTATTTCCTACTTTTAGACAAATAGATACACAGCAGAGAATTTTTCTGGTATCTCCTTCTTAATTGTCTTCAGCTCAGAATAATCCTCAAGCCAAAGTGGCATATTGTGGGGTGGCATGTTCTGCTATTTGTTACGCAAGTCCAATAGTACTGAATATTAAGTGCATTTAATAAAGAGGTCATCCAAGCAGGCTTTGTGTGGGCAACATGGCTGTTTTATTTCTCTCTTGGGTATAATTGGGACGAATCTGAGAAAGGATAGGCGAAGTGGGTAAGGTGGGAATTGGTTTTATAGGTTGGGATAGTTTTTAGGGGGCAGAGGTGTTGCAGAGTAAGATCAGTTACAGTGGTGGGGGGTGGGGCAAGGAGTATACATGACCACAATTTCAGTTATTATGGAGGGTGGGAGTGAGATGGCAGGATGGGTGAGAGGTATTCACATTATCATAAAAACAGTTAAGATGGCAGGGTTGGGTGAGGGGCTTGTCTGGGAAGCTCCACTGGGTGATCAGGGACAATGGCGAATGCAGGCAGCGGGTGGGAGACGATTAGCTGGGGCAAGCAGGACTTCAGACTTTCAGGCTCCAGGCTTGCATATGGAGATCTGACACTATTGTAACTGGCAAAGTAAAATTACAACTGGAGAATCCAGGGCCACCTATGTGAAAACTAGGAGTCCCAACCACTAGACCACCAGGGAAGTGGTGTAGCTGAAACTGGAACTTAGGCTCTTGGCCTTCCTAACCACAAAGAATGGGGAAAGGGGCCCCAGAGGCGGGTGAGTTTTACAGCTGAAATGGAACTCGTGGACCCAGAGAGTTTGCAAAAGTTCAGTTTATTAGGCAGAGTGAAAGGACAGCTCCCACGCTTTGGTGGGAGGGCATCCAGAGAGGATTTCAGCCCAGGCTGTGCCAGATAGAGTTTTTACCTGGAGTTATTCCCTCCCCATTCATGTTCTTGTGCAATGAGAGGAGTTCTTTCAAACTTCCTCTGGATTGATTGATCTTTGACTCCTTTACTGGATTGGCTACTTGTTTTAGAACCCAGAGTCACAGGACCCCCATCTCCAAGAGCTAGAGGCAGGAAAATCAGAGACAAAGACACTGCCTGGCTTGCAGCAGCAGGAAAGTGAAACAAAGGTCCCCTACCTGACTTGCCAGACGCAGAAGAATCAGAGACAAAGGGCTCCTACCTAACCTGCCAGAGGCAGAAAACTGGAGAATATCTGCACTTGAAACAACGCCCCCAGCCCACCCTGGGAAGTCCCTTTAACACAGTCCCTTACCATGATACACTAAAAATGTCCTGTTATTGACCAAAAACATTCATAGCCTTATTTGTAGAACGAAGTTTAGAGTGGAACAGAAGCAAAGTAATTAATATCAAAACAAAATAAAAACATAGTTTAACATATACCTAACATTTCATTAATGAAATAACTATAAAAGATAGAGGCCTTTTTTGCAATACATTTTGCATTACGACAAGGTAAAATGACTTATCTTTCCAATATAAGTATGAAGATAAATGTAAAGAACAAAATTGTATACTAAATTTTGTTTCATTATACTATTTCATGTTGAAAAACTTCTAAAAATAATTAGATTAAAAGTGAATACATTAAATATTCCAGTTTTAAGTATAGGTTTTTATATTTATAGAATATAATCCAAATATTTTAACATCTGTCTCACCCATATAGAATGTAATTTACTTAAAGATGATCACACCTTAAACTAACTTTAATGCTCACTGAAGTCACCATTATTGGAAATTCATTACCATTTGTTTAATGAATTGTAAAAGAAACAAATAACTAATTTTTTATGAATGTAATTGATATTTAATCACCAATAAAATCAGGTTGACACCTTTGACATTATAATAAAATAGAAAGCTAAGAAACTAGTCAGGAAAGTGGAGCAGGAAATTTTTCTGACCACCTCGCAGGCGGGAACTGGAGTGTCAGTGCTAGAGCTGGCCAGCCACTTCAGCACTGGCAGGGGCAAACTCCACTCACTGGAACTCGTTGCACTTAACTCTTCACAGGAGGGAGCATGCAGATAAGCTGGTACAGGAGCCAGGGTGACTGCTGTTGGGTGATGGCGGGGGCAAAACTCTGTGTGGGCTCACAGCAGCATCTTGGAGTACCTGCAACCCTCGAAGCCCCAGAGGGTGTGCGTTACAATCCTCTTTTAGCTTTGCTGTCTGCACATGGCTTAAGTGTTAAACAGCTCAGTGGGCCCTCTGCCTTTTCCTGTGAGGTGGTTCCTCTCCACCAGCAAGCATAGAGTCACTGTGACAAACTTTAGCATCCGCATCTGTGGCACCTGAGCTCTTGTTGGGTGTCCAAAAAAAAAAAAAATCAGGTTGCACAAACAAATTGAAGGGTTGCGAATGCTGAGGATTTTATTGCTGATAAAAGTGGTTCTTAGAGGGAAGGGAAGCTGGGAAGGGGATGAAGTGGGAAAGTAATCTTCCCCCAGAATCTGGCCATCCCCAGCTGGACACCTCTCCAAAGCAATGCTGTTAAGCTGTTCCTCTGAAGTTAAGCTGCTTTTCTCCAACGTCAAACTATAGTCTCCAAGGTCCAGCTGCTTCTCCTCTTCGCTCTCTGCTAGTGGAGCCTGGGATTTTCATGGGCACAGAATGGGAACAGGGCAGGCTAGGGTAGTTTGGGGAAAGGCAACATTCAAGAAGGAAGACAGAAATTCATGTTCTCACTCTGGGCCGTGGTCCCAGGCTTGAGGGTCGGGCCCTTGCTGGGGGCTCACCTTTTCTGCTCAGGATTTCCCTAACTCCTGTCCGTACCATTTTCACCCTCTGAAAAGGTACATCTAACTGCCATTAGAATATGGATAATGACTGTTTTTAGCTACTACCTGCTGACAGGGGAGCATTGTTTAGGGGAGAACAGCAGTTAAATTTCTCCCAGAGTTTTATCTAAGGGTCTTCCATAAAAGGGAGTCATTGTTCAAGGCTCTGATTGCCTGACTGGAGTTTGATGGCCTCTAGGAGAGAAGAAACAAATTTCACAGAATTGAATATGCATGGATTAAATATGCGTATTACACAAAGAGAAGTTAAAATGAGAGAATTTCATGCCAAATATTACAGATACAAGAAATGAAATCTACTAATGATTCTAAAAACAACATTGTACTCCATACTATAGAACATAACGAAGGTAAAAACTGCAAACATCAGCAAGACTATAAACAGGATATTCATGGAAGGTTGATTATTCACATTTTTTTTGGTAACTGTTAGCTTGAGGTTCTCTATCTCTTTACATTGGTACTTTGGGTGTTTCTCTGGGTTGATGGAGGTAACTCTGTTGATTTCTCAGGTCTTTACTCAGGTATAATGAATTCAAGAATCAATTCCATTGACTTTTACTGCCATAGGAGTAGAAAGAAGTGCATTTAATGTTCCCTCCAATATGGGATTGTACAGAGACAAAGGGAAGAAAGTACCTTTACCAGTACTAGGTCCCCTGGGTGGAATAGAGGTGGCCCTAACTCGCAGGATTGAGTCTTCAACAGTTATTGAAGTTCCTGTTGGAAATGAGCCAAAGTAGCTTTATGTTTAACTAAATCAGATGATTCTTGGTTAGCAAGAAATTATTGGTGAGAAGAGGCCACTCATACATCGTTTTAAAGGTACTCAACCCTAGTTTTAATGGGGTATTTCTAATACATAGTAGGGCTTTGGGGAGAAGAGTGGTTAAGGAGAGGTGAGTTTCCTGAGACAGTTTTTTGAGGTGCCTTTTCATAATGCTATTTGTTTTTTCTACTTTCCCAAGAATTGTGGTTTTCAAACACAGTGAAGGTGCTACTGTATGCCTAGTGCCTTTAGGACCCCTTGTGTGACAGCTGCCTTGAATGAGGAACTATTATCACTCTGGACACACTTAGGGAGTCCAAAGCAAGGAATTATCTTATTAATTAGTACCTTCATTACCTCAGAGGCTTTCTCTGTGCAACATGGAAATGCTTTTACCCAGTTAGTGAAGGTATCTATCTGTATTAAGATGTACTGAATGCAACTTGCCTTTGACATATGGGTGAAATCCATTTGCTAGTCTTCCTCTGGGTAGCCTCCTGTCCTTTTGGTTCCTGGGAAAAGAAATCATTGATTAAGAAGATTTTTTTTTTTTGATACCCAGGCTGGAGTGCAATGGCGCGATCTCGGCTCACCGCAACCTCCGCCTCCTGGGTTCAGGCAATTCTCCTGCCTCAGCCTCCTGAGTAGCTGGGATTACAGGCACGCGCCACCGTGCCCAGCTAATTTTTTTTTGTATTAGTAGAGACGGGGTTTCACCATGTTGACCAGGATGGTCTCGATCTCTTGACCTCGTGATCCACCCGCCTCGGCCTCCCAAAGTGCTGGGATTACAGGCTTGAGCCACCGCGCCCGGCCAAGAAGATTATTTTTAAGGCAGGTTTTGCAAGTGTTAATGACATATTTAACTCTTTGTATCAGATTTTTATCTGAGAATGATCAGATAGATTTTATCCTTACCTAGGTAGAAGGCCTGATGAAAGCTTTTAAGAACGTCCCATTGATTGGCAGCTGGTAGATAAAGCTTGTCCTATTGTAACCATCTTGAGGACTGAAAGACGTAACCCTTAGAGATGGCCCATTTTATTCTGCAGGAGAATACTGAGGTTTTATTTCTCTTTTCTCTTCTGGGGTCGTCCCAGATCAGTGGGGCTTCAAGTAGATCAAAAATCTGGGGACCTCTCACTGCTCATTTAGCTGCTTGGTCTGCCTAACTATTTCCCTTGACTACTTCGTCCATACCTTTGTGGTGGCCTTTACAATCTACTACTGCCATTTTCTGTGGGAGAAAGACCAAGGATAATCATCTATTAATTTCACAATATTTAATGGGAGATCCATTAGCTGTGAGGAAGTTCCTTTCTTTCCAGATAGTGGCATGGGCATGGAGGACTAGGAAAGTGTACTTAGAATCAGTATAAATGTTAATTGATTTTCCTTTGCTTAATCCAAGCACCCTCATGAGGGCAGTTAGTTCAGCTAGTTGACTTGGACCTGAGGAGAGAGACACACTCTTAACAATATGATTCAGAGTAAGTATTGCATACCCTGCTTTACAGAGCCCTTGCTCTACAAAAGAATTTTCATCTGTAAAGAGAATTCAGCTTAGGTGTTCTAAGGGGGTTTCAAAGAGGTCCTATCTAGCCAAATAAGTTTGTACTTCTATCTGCTCTCAGTTATGTTGAAACTCCCCGGGTTCCTCTTGGAGGAAAGTAACTAGATTTAGAAATAGACAGGATCTTAATTGAACTGAAGATCCTTCTAATAGCAGAGCTTGACACCTGAGGAGGTGATTGTCTGTTAGCCAGACTCCCTTTGGAAGACAGCAGTCTTGCCATATTATGTGAAGTGTAGACAGTTAAGTTATTCCCCCTTTTCAACTTAGTAGTCTCTGGTACCAGCAAGGCTACCACTGCAACTCCATGGAGGTAGGCCAGCCATCCTTTGGCTATCAAATCAAGCTCTTTACTTAGGTACCCGACAGGCTGCTGGGCTGGACTGCAGGCCTTTATTAGAGCTCCCAGTGCCATTCCCTTTCTTTCTGACACATAAAGGTTAGACATCTTCCCTATAGGGAGACTAAGGGATGGTACCTTAAGCAAGAATTGTTTTCATTGGTTAAAAGCCTTTCTAGCTTCCAGGTCCCAAATTAAAGAGTGAGTTTTAGCTGCCTGATCTCCTTTATTAGGTTATGTAAGAGACAAGCTATTTCACCATACCCAGGTATCCACAGTCTGCAGAATCCTTTAATGCCTAAGAATCCTCTCAGTTGATTGAGAATTTTAGGAATGGTAAGGGAGGAGATGGGATTAATCCTTTAGACTTTGAAACCTTATATTCTCTGATAGCCAGAAAATTAAGAAGAGCCATACTGCCCTCTTGAGAGATTTTCTCAGTTGGAAAACAGAGGAGAATGATATCTTTCTATTGTAAAACTTTAACCCTACGATATGCTTTGGTTTTGTGTCCCAAATCTCACCTCCCAATCGTGGGAGGGACCCAGTGGGAGATAATCGAATCATGGGGCAGTTTCTCCCATACTCTTCTCATGGTACTGAATAAGTCTCACGAGATCTGGTCGTTTTATAAGGAAAAACCCTTTTCACTTGGTTATTTTTGCCTGTTGCCATCCACGTAAGATGGGACTTGCTCCTCCTTGCCTTCCACCATGATTGTGAAGCTTCCCCAGCCATATGGAACTGTAAGTCGATTAAATCTCTTTCTTTTGTAAATTGCCCAGTCTCAGGTATGTCTTGATTAGCAGTGTGGAAGGACACTAATACACCTGAGGATAAAGAACTTGAAAAGATCTCTTGACAATGCTTGCCGAAACAAGTGGGGGCAGTCTCAGAATCCATGAGGTAACACCATCCAGGTTAACTGGGTGGTTTGGTTAAAGGAATCCTCAACTGGAAACAAATACTGTGAATTGGGGTATAATGGTATGGAGAAGGCATTCTTTAGGTCCGAGACTATGAACCATTTGGTTTCCTCAGGTATTTGAACTAGTAGGGTGTAAGGTTTGGTAACCACTGGGTTTATTGAACCACACTCTCATTCATGCGGCAGATGTCCTAAACTGGTCTTCATTCTCCATTGGCTTTTTGTACCCCAAATATCAGGGCACTACAAGGGCTGTTGGAAGGTTTGAGGAGGTGCTGAAAACTTATGATATTAATAATGACTTCTAGTCCTTTCCTAGCTTCTGGTTTCAGGGGACATTGTTTCTGGTTAGGAAGGAGGAGGTGGGATCCTTAAGGTGGACCTGGACCAGTGTGGCAGCTGTGGCTTAGACAATTTCCCCTTGAATTGCCCAAACTTTGGGGTCAATATTAGTCTCCACTAGGAGGAGACAAAGAGTTTGTCCTGGGGCCATTAGAATGGTGGTTCTCATATGGGCCAGAATATTCCTGCCCAACAGAGAAGTTGGGCTTTTAGGCATAATTAGAAAGGCATGGGTGAACAAGAAGTCTCCTCAATGAAAACTAAGGGCTTAAGGAAAGTATCAGTTAAGGGCCTTCCTGAGATGTCCCCCATGGCCATTCTAAGAGAGGAATAAAAGCCAGATTGGAGAAGAGCACTGAGAGACCAGCCCTAGTGTCCAAAAGAAGATTCACTTTTCTCCTTTTGATTTCCAGGATTACCAAGGGCTCCTGGATGATAAGCATGCTCTGGATCGCTGGAGCTGGGCTTAGGAGCCCCAGACCCCATCAGTCCTGCCGGATCATTTGGGAGATTGGCTCTGCACCCAGTGACCAGTGTTCACAGGAACAGTTTACCTGCCAGTGTCTCCATTACAGATGGAACAGGGTTGAGCTGGTTTCCTCATGCTGCCTGGGCAATCCCTAAAATGTCCTGGCTTACCATATCTGTAGCAGTTAACAGGTGCACCTCAGAGATTGTTGGGTTTGTGGGCTTGCATGGTGGCAATCCTCTGCCTCCTTCCTGTTTTCCCTCTCTTTCTCCTGCGCCTCCCTACCTCTTTTATAAAAGACTGAGGTGGCCACTTTTAGGAGGTTCTCTAAAGTACTGTTTGGTTCCAGAACCTGTTCCTGCAGGTTCCTCCTGATGTTAGGGGCTGCCCGAGTAATAAATTTATCTTTAGGATTAGCTATCCCTGGACTGAACCAGGAGATAGAAAGGTGTGCTTTATCAAGGTCTCCCTTAGCCTTTGCAGGAAGGCAGTAGGATTCTCATCAAATCCCCGGTCTATCATGAATAGCCTGGTAGAATTGAGAGGCTTACTCTTAGCCCCACATAAGCCCTCCATTATGCATACTTTGAAAGTGTTTTCTCTTCCATTCTCCCATCTCATTATTGGGATCCCATTTAGGGTCATCCAAAGGTACTGCTTCCCTTCCAGTTGGATGAGGTTTGACCCCTTCTCAAATGCTAAAGGTAATACAAAGCTTGTCTTCAAATCCCTCTGCCACTTACAGAGGAGCAGCCTGCTTCTCAGTGTTAATTAGGATTCAATTCAAAAGTGAAAGAACGTCTTACGAGGAAAGTTCAAATACTTGGGTGAAATTCTGGAAAGCTTCTATATATCTGTTAGTGCTATCTGAAAACTTGCCAAGATCCCTCTAAATTTGCCTTAAGTTTTGTACAGAGAAGGGACTTGGACCTTACTGGGGCCATATTCACTAGGCATCTGCTTGAGGGGCAAGAGGGAGACTGGGGCTTGTCCAAGTGAGGATTTCCAGAAGGAGGCAAGTGAGAGAGAGAAGCTGGATAGGGAGGATGGGGTGGACCCAGAGGAGCAGGGCTGGAGGGAGCTGGCTCCCCTGCTGGAGGTGTCTTTGGGGTTCATTTCTTTAGTTCCCTGGGATTGCCCCTTGCAGCCTCTCCTGAGATGGCAAATAGGAATGCTGTATCAATCCTACACTGTTGGCAAAGGTCTGGATTACCCTGCAAGATAAAGAAAGCCTGCACATATGAAGATTTAGACCATTCACCCTCACGTTTACAGAAAAAGTCCAACTGCAGGATGGTATTGAAATGAATGGTTCTTTCCTGAGGTGAAGTCAGTTCTTCCTGCAGGTTATAATCTGGCCAAGCCTTTATGCAGAGGGCTATGAGGTATTTTTTCTCCAGAGTCAGAGGGTCAAAGTAGTTCCAGTGACTAAGGATATACTCCAGAGTAGTATAGACTGGGGGTAGTGAGGATAGATTGTTGCCCATTCTGAAAAAAGAGAAATAGGCATTTCTCCTTTTGTTTCCTTCTTTCAGCAAAATCTTGGGGTGTGAGAGAGAGAGAAAATGAGCATCCCCCTTTTCTCTTTTGTCTTTTTATCCCCAAACTCAGTGACCTTAGACGGATGCCACACACGTGTGCCATTGCAGCCTGCACTCATTAGCCGGGGAAGGCCTAGAGAATAAGAATTATCCACACTCACCAACGCCTTCTCCCCCCTACTATCAGCAACCTTTTGGTTCTCTGGGCCTTATCTATTCCATGGAGCATGACCTCCTTCCATGAAGCAGGAGCTTAATCAGCAGAAATTGGAAATTGGTCCTGGCGGTTTATATTGTGCCTGTCATCTCACTTGGGATTCCTCATATCTGGTTTTCCTTTCTAGGGCTTCAACCTGAAGTTTATGATTCAGTTTAGGAAAAACAAAGTGTTTCAGGGGGTGCATGAATTTATTTAGATTAAATCCCGGAAAGACCGTGCTAATTTTGCAGTTATAACATGGTGGGGTCACTTCTCTGTTGCCTCCCTATCACAAGCAGTGTGCTGAGGTAGGAAAAGAACCCTCTCACACTGAAGAGGAAAAAAGAAAGAAAGGCAGCTTAAAATTGGGGGTGGGGGACTTTTTGCTCCTGGCAAATGGGTTTCTTTAAGCAAGGTATTCCTCCTCCATTTCAAGCTCCTCCTCCTCCAAGCTGGCTCCTTGGCCAGGGGAGGAAAGACTCTATGGGCATGTGGCTCGAGGGGCCAGAAAACAGGAAATGCTGCCCAGCCACCCGCATAGGGTCCTTGTCCCTCAAGACTGTGCTAGGACTCTGGTGGCAGGCGCCACTGCCTCTCACCCCGCCCCACCAACGTGGCCATTGGGTCAGCATCTGCATGCTGCAGACACGCCCAAGCGTTCCAGCTGGGAGGGAGGGGTGAGGAGGGGAGCCAATGTGCGCAGCAGGTGCCTGCAGCTCTCAGGGTCGGGGTGGGGATGGTGCCTCTAGGAACAAGTGAAAATTACATTATTCTGAATTATATATCTGAATGCTGGGCCAAACATTCATTTTACTTAGTAATATTTCTGCAGTTTGCCGCAAAACCCTTAATATTATGAAAGAAGAGATGGGAGCCATTTTAAACAAGAAGACAAAATTCTGGGAGTCTTGGCCGACACCTTGACAGGTGGTCAGAGACTGGGTTCAGTCTTGAGGCCTCCCAGCAACATCTCAGCTTGAGATCAGCGACACCGAGCAGTGACTTCCGCCAGATGCCTTCGGTTGCCTCAGGATTTTATTCAGGTCCCTGAAAACATCAAGACCTCTGTGATGGGAAAGAAAGCAAACATTCCTTTCCCCCAATAGAAAGAGAAGTGGCAAGGTTGCATCCTGTTTCCTGCAAGCTGCGTAGCTCAGAAGAAAGTCTGAGGACCAGAAGAGACAGATCCGACAGATTTGCATTTACTCCCCTTTCTGATCCCAAATAAGCCGCAAACAATCATACAATTGTTATAATAATTTAATTACACTTTTATTGCTAAATAGGACATATTTTTCTTTTTTAATTTTTAGTTCTCTAATTCAATACATTTGAATTTTTCAATAACTTTTGTGTTGACTTCATAAATATAAGCACGGATACAGTCTAAAATTATGTTTAATTTTTTGTATATCAGAAATTTTGAAAGTAGCCAGGTACAGTGGTTTACATCTTTTATTGAAACATTTTGGGAGGCTGAGGTGAGAGGATTGCTTGAGTCCAGGAGCTCAAGACCAGTCTGAACAATGTGCAAGAACAATCTCTACAAAACTTAAAGAATTAGCCAGGTGTGGTGGCGTGCATCTGTAGTCTCAGCTGCTCAGCAGGATTAGGTGGGAAGATTTCTGGAGCCTAGGAGGTCAAGACTACATGAGCAATGATCATGCCACTACACTCCAGCCTGGCAACGGCAAGATCCTGCCTCAAAGAAAATTTTGTTTGAAAATATTTCATTTGTTTTTATAATTAATTTTTTATTTAATACATTCTTAAATAAATATGTTAAAATTTTAAAAATTAAAAAATTAAGTAAAAAATTAAAATCATGTCAATTCTGTCATTTATAAAAATAACTATTACTTTTTTATATTTATTCTGCTGCATATATTTTATGTTATAAATTATTTTTATTTATCTTTTATACAAATTAAATTTTTAAATTATACATATATACAAAGCCCTCCAAAATGCAGAGAATATTACTGATTTGGATTACATACTATGTGATTCTTATAGGAATACTTCACATATTTATAAAAGCAAAGAGTCTAATTATCACCTGTCTTTTTTTTTTTTTTTTTTTGAGACGGAGTTTCCCTCTTGTTACCCAGGCTGGAGTACAATGGCGCTATCTCGGCTCACTTGCAACCTCCGCCTCCCAGGTTCAAGTGATTCTCCTGCCTCAGCTTCCCAAGTAGCAGAGATTAAGAGATTACAGTCATGCACCACCATGCTCGTCTAATTTTTTGCATTTTTAGTAGAGACAGGGTTTCACCATGTTGGCCAGGATGGTCTCAATCTCCTGACCTCGTGATCACCCACCTCAGTGTCCCAAAGTGCTGGGATTACAGGCACGAACCACCGCACTAGGACAAAGTATTATTTTTATATTACAAATGTATTAAGTTGGTGAAAAGTTTTTGTACCAACCTAGTAATATGAAGTAAGATATTTAATTTTTAGACATTAGTACTGAATGTCTACTTTTTAAAATTTTTCACTTTAAAAACTTAAGAGTCTCTGTCAAGGCCAAGTTGAAGTGGCCACCAGAACAGGATATGAAGAGTGGTAATGATGCTTACTTTGATGTTGTAATTCTATGGTTTAAAGGAGTTTGGTTTGGATTTCTGTTTGTTTGGCAGTTTTCCCAGCCACTAAATTCACTTCAGTGGTTTGCTAAAGAACAACAGTGGCTTTTCAATATAAAAATCTCAGTGAGCTATGATTAGAATTGAATTGTGTCCTATACTGAAACACTGGCCTGCTTCCATTGGATATGAGTATCAAATCAGCTATTTTATAAATGAGTACATTGAAAAGCATATGCAGTGCAATTTGTTGTACATCAGAAATATGAAAATCTCAAACTTGCTCCACTGCTGAGTTTTGGAGTGTAGAGATACATAGTAAAAACTTACCACTTAGTTAAGATTATCTTTTATGCAAGAAATTTTCTTTTTGTATAAAAGTATGAAACTCAGGCAAGTAAAAATTTAATAAAATTGTTTAAGATATTTTCAGATAACTATTGCAATCTCTATATACACTATGTATACACACACATGTACATGCACACTTATATAGAATTTTTTTAAATTAGAAGTTTAACAACAAAAGGTTATTTCATAAATGCTATGTTAATTTTTAGTTGCAAGTACTTGAGAGGGGTTCTTATCAGTCAATTAAGCTCTAACTTTTCATAAAAATAATGTTGTTAACCTTAAAAAGTTTATTTTGTCTATCATATAAAATATATTTTCTTGTCTTTCAAATTATGTATAAAATAATTTAATATAATGTATTATTCACGTTTTCATTTCACTTTAAACATTCTCAATTTTCATTCATTTATAAGATAAACTAAAGCAATTTCCTAAATATGATTATAAATCACAAATGGAATTGTGAACCAAAATGCTATCCTTAAACTAAGTATTATCCAAGGTATGAATGTAAGTGGTGTGCCCCCTTTTCCTCAGTGATTCATGATAAAAATTATTGTTCTGTCCCTGAACCCTGACATAGCTTACAGGGCTGTTGAGTGGATTTCACCAGGCAGTCACTATTCATTACTTGAGTGAACATGTGAAATAAGATTTATTTGCCATCCCTACAGTGAATGGTACAGAAAAGATAAAAATATTATGTTAGTAATTTGCTCTAGGACATCATAGTTATATAAAGGTAGACTAAACTGGGAAGGTGAGAAGAGAAAAATTCAGTAATGCTGGATAGTTATGTTTTATGTCCTGTCTTTTTAAAGAACATATTTTTAAATATGCATTTATCAAACTTTTAGTTTTATTTTATAAGAAGCCTTTAAATATTTTTGCAATTTCTATTTCACCTCCCCTCTCAAAACATCCTCCATCATTCTCCCTTTTCCTGTTTTCAGCTATTATAATACTAAACCGCAGACAGCCAATTCTATATTTTATCCTAGCAAAACATAAAAAATGACTTCCTGTATTCAACTGCAAACAGGAATTTGACTTGAAAAACCTTACTGCTTCCTTTCCTCATGCAGCCGATTGAAAATTTTAAGTTGCTTTGCTTTCTCACAGGATTCCTGGTAGCACTGCTAGCTATGCAGTCCTTTGACACTACACTAAAAGGGTTTCCACGGGAAAATTAATGGGCTTTTATAATGTGTGAAATAAAAGCAAGAAAATGAAAAGAATTGAAATAAAAAATTTCAAAGTCTGACTGTGTCTCAAAATAAAATGAGGAGACAAATTGAAAATAAGAGAAATGAGAGAAAATAATGGGAGAAGAAAAAATGAAAAGTAACTTAAAGGGAGAAATAAATTTAGAAAACAGTCAGCAAATAAAAAACAATGATCAGCATAAATTGGTCATATATATTAAGCATAAAATATTTAATAACTGGGAATCAACCTGTCTCCATCAGGGGACTATGAACCCCTAGTAAACACAGCAAAAATAGACAGTGATATTTTGTGATGCTGACATTTGAGATTGATGGTAGGTAAAGATAGACTCAAAGAGGCTTAGAGAAAGAGTTTGATGATAGTTCAGTTCAATAGACCTGCAGAGGCTTAGAGAAAGAGTTTGAGTATGAGTTTGAGTATTAGCAGGGAAAAGGTAAAGTGATTTCTGAACTTGGCCTCCTCTTATCCTAGAAATTCAGCAAATACTTATAAATATAAATACTTCCAAAGAAAATTAACTTCATGTATAAGCTAATGGCTAGTGTCTATTGTAGCATCAAAATATAGGCAGGAATAACCATCCATAATTGAATACAGATACGTTTCCATCTTCTGAGTGAAGGAAGTCACAGGCAAAGCCTTTAGCACAGTGCAACAATATTACATACCACAAAAAGAACGATAAATAGAATTTGTGCGGCTTTACCTTTATGATTAGTTGTATCTACTATTGACATGAAATACATTAATTCTGTATCAATCCCTGTAGATGAACCTATAAATTATGGGATTTTTTTTCTTCTATATTAAGAAGGAAAAAGTTGATTAAAAAGTTGTGAGAATTCTAGATCTTTTGAGGTCTGCCTTTAATAATTTTGTAAAAAAGTAGTTAGACAAAAAATAAATTGAAGCCAGGATGGTGTATTAGTCTGTTTTTATGCTGCTTATAAAGACATATCTGAGACTGTACAATTTACACAGGAAAGAGGTTTAATTGGACTTACGGTTCCATGTGACTGAGAAGTCTCACAATCATGGCAGAAGACTAGGAGGAGCAAGTCACATCTTACATGGATGGTGGTGGGCAAAGAAAAAGAGCTTGTGCAGGGAAATGCTCCTTTTTAAAACCATCAGGTCTCATGAGACTCATTCACTATCACAAGAACAGCATAGGAAAGACCTGCCCCCATGGTTCAATCACCCTGCAACTGGGTCCCACCCACAATGCTTGGGAATTCAAGATGGATATTTGGATGGGGACACAGCCAAATCATATCATACTCCCCTGGCCTCAAGTCCAAAATCCCGTCTGAGACAAGGCAAGTCCCTTCTGCCTATGAGCCTGTAAAGTCAAAAGCAAGTTTCTTCCTAGATACTATGGGAGTGCAGACATTGGGTAAATACAGCCATTCCAAATGGGAGAAACTGGCCAAAACAAAGCGGCTACAGACCCCATGAAAGTCTGAAATCCAGCAGGGCAGTCAAATCTTAAAAAGTTCCAAAATGATCTCCTTGACTCCATGTCTCACATCTGGGTCATGCTAATCCAAGAGGTGGGTTCCCATGGCCTGGAGAAGCTCTTCCCCTGTGGCTTTGCAGGATACAGCCTCCCGCCCAGCTGCTTTCATGGGCTGGTGTTGAGTATCTGAAGCTTTTTCAGGTGCATGGTGCAATCTACCATTCTGGGGTCTGGAGAATGACTGTGGCCCTCTTCTCACAGCTCCACTAGATGGTGCCCTAGAAGAGACTCTGTGGGGGCTCTCACCCCAAATTTCCCTTCTGCACTGCCCTAGCAGAGGTTCTCTATGAGGGCCCTACTGCTAAAGCAAATTTCTGCTTGGGCATGTAGGCATTTCTCTACATCTTCTGCAATCTAGGCAGAAGTTCCCAAATCTCAATTATTGAATTCTGTGCCCCCACAGGCTCAACACCACGTGGAAGCTGCCAAAGCTTGGGGCTTCCACCCTCTGAAGTAGCAACCCAAGCTGTACCTTGGCCCTTTTTAGTCATAAGTGGAGTGGCTGGCATGGAGGGCATCAAGCCCCTAGGCTGCACACAGCATGGGGATCCTGGGCCCAGCCTAGGAAGTCACATTATCCTCCTAGGACTCTGGGCCTGTGATAGGAGGGACTGCCATGAAGATCCTTGACATTTCCCAATTTCCACAGTGAGGAAAATGTCTTGGGGATTAACATTCAGCTCCTTGTTACTTATGCAAATTTCTGCATCCAGCTTGAATTTCCTCTCAGAAAATGGAATTTTCTTTTTTTATTGCATTGTCAGGCTTCAAATGTTCTGAACTTTTATGCTCTGCTTCCCTTATTAAACTGAATGCCTTTAACAGCACCTAAATCACTTCTTGAATGCTTTGCTGCTTAGAAATTTATTCCGCCGGGTACCCTAAATCATCTCTCTCAAGTTTAAAGTTCCACAAATCTCTAGGGTTGGGTAAAATGTCATCAGTCTCTTTGCTAAAACATAACAACAGCCACCTTTACTCCAGTTCTCAACAACTTTCTCTTCATCTGAGACCACCTCAGCCTGGACCTTATTGTCCGTATTGCTATCAGGCTTTTGATCAAAGCCATTCATCAAGTCTCTAGGAAGTTCCAAACTTTTCCACAGTTTTCTGTCTTCTTCTGAGTCCTGCAAACTGTTCCAACCTCTGCCTGTTACCTAGATCCAATGCCGCTTCCACATATTTTTGTGTCTTTTCAGCAGCGCCTCATTCTACTGGTACCAATTTACTGTATTATTCTGTTTCCACACTGCTCATAAAGACATACAGGAGACTGGGTAATTTACAGAAGAAAAGGATTTAATTGGACTTACAGTTCCACATTACTGGGAAGGCTTACAATGATGGCAGAAAGCACAGGGGAACAAGTCATTTCTTATGTGGATGGTGGCAGGCAAAGAGAGAGCACTTGTGCATGGGAATGCTCCTTTTTAAAACCATCAGATCTTGTGAGACTCATTTACTATCATGAGAACAGATTGGGAAAGAATTTCACCCATGAATCAATCACCCCCACTGTATCCCTCCCACAACATGTAAGAATTCAAGATAGAGATTTGGGTGGGGACACAGCCTAAACATGTCAGATGGTAATAAATATGAATAGGCAGGATTGTAATGATGGAACGTGTTGTTATATTATGTTCTTCTTTGCTTCTCTGGTGCTGGAGATGCTCCTGTTGCTCATTGGTTCCCAGAGTTCTATTTTTCATTCAAAGTTGCATTCTGATAGAAAGATGAGCAACAAAGTTCATTCTGATGAACCTAAGAGAAGTGGGAAGTGAGGCTCTCAGTTCTCCTTGTATGGATGATGAATACATTTCTATGGGGGAAAAACACTAATACTAATACAATAATAATCAGATCTTAGTGAAATAACTTTTACCTAGGGCAGTTTTAAAGATGCAGAAACCACCAACTCTGTATTAGTAAGCCAAAAAGTAAGCAATAGAGGGCAACTAAAATCAATTATTCTGCACAAATACAAATGCCCCTAATCCAAAGTTCTTGGCTGTTTTTCACTTCTTACATCAGAGCCTGAAGCATTCTTTTTTTTTCAAAGTTATAGGGGTCTTCTTCACATGAGAGTTATAATCTTAATAAAGGTATTTCTTCCTCTGTTTCTTCTGAGTTGCTAAAGTTTATTCATGTAGTTCAGGAGTCACTGTTTTCCCTGCATGACTAATGGAGTGACCAGTAAGATGTGATAAAATATGATATAAAAGTTTGTTTAATTGCTGCCCTCATTACTAAAATACATATGAACTATAAAGCACCCAGCACCTCTGTGAAATACTTTGAACATGTGTTTGAACATGTGTGTGTGTGTGTGTGTGTGTGTGTGTGTGTGTATGTGTGTTTCTGGAATTTTGATTGTTTCCCTGACACTACATCTATTGCATTTTCTATATACTTAGACTACAGATTCAGATTCAATTAGGAAAGAGAAAATAAAGGATAAATCCTACGATGATCAATTTTATGTGTCAACTTCCCTAGGCCATGATACTCAGATATTTGGTCAAATATAACACAAGATGTTTTTTGGTTTGGTTTTTTCCTTTCATCCTTTAATTTAATCAAATACCCAGGACTGCTCAGCAAGTATTCATTAAGCATTTGCTGCATGCCAGGCCCTATGCTTATTATGTCTAATTCTGTGGTGAGGATGGGCTTGCACTGGTGTGCAGTCACAATACAGTACCCATGTGCTATGACGGCACACAGGAGAGGCACCTGAGCCTGATTGGGTTGGTGGGTGGGACAGGGCAGGTTTCCCAAAGGAATCAAAATCTAGCTAAATTCCAAGTGATTATTAGGAGCTAGCCACTTAAGAAAAGGATGGGGAAGTGACTTGTACTTTTATTTTTGTGTGTGTGAAATTCTCCTAACACTTTAAATATATTTCTCAAGAAAATGCTCAGTGGTGCCAGGAAGAATAAACAGAAAGAGGCAAGAGGCATGCTGGTTCCCTCATTAGCAGTTTTTCTTCTCAACATTTTCCAGGGCCTCACCATCACAGCCCTGAATTCTGAGTACTCTCCTGAGGTTTACCTGACTTTTAAAGGGGAGTGGGTCAAATAGGTAAATGATCAGGCCCTTTTCCAAGGCCCAGTTGGGATCTAAGTCCTCTGTATAGCTGCTGCTTCTGTCAGCTGTTTCAGAGGGTTGTTCTTCCTGCAGGTATTTTAGGGACAAGAAAATAATTTCCCCATCCCCTATGTGTCTTTATTACCCTTTTCTCCCTATGTCAGCCAGTCCCAGTCCCATTCCCTGAAGTTAGAGAGATAGTAAGAGTCAGTCCTTACTCTCCAGAACCTCATAGCCTGGAGTGCCTTGCTCTTATCTCTCCTTTCTTCTCCCAGGTTGCTGCAGTCCATTATCCCTAGCAAGATGATCAACTTCCTCCACGTTACAAGGGAGTGGTTTGTCTGGCAGAAGGTGGGGCCACCAGGCAAAGCCTGAGAAGGCATTAGTGGAAGATTTATTTTATCCTCCAGCCTAAATAAGTTGGTATTTTGGCAGAAAGCTCAAGTGAACCCTACAGACTTCTCATGCTGGTCTTCATCCTGATTTCTATCCTCCTGCATAGTAAAAGACATTTGGCACCATTTTTGTAAGTAGAACAGAGGATTTTGATGGATAGTTGAACTAGGTTGAAATTTGCCCAAGAAGACAATGATGGAATGATGTAGGAGCAGCCCCTGGTGCTGGCTGGGGGTAATAGCAGGATCCTCCCAGTACTAAGTAGAACGTTTTCTCCACAGTGGGAGGGCACTCTGATGGGCAAAGCCATTGGCACCTGCTTTGGCTACTGGCTGGATGTCTCATCCTTTACTTACTTTCTCCTCTACTGCTGTAGAGTCCAGATCACCACACTCCAAATGTCAGCACTGCTGGTAAGGAGCCAGGCATGGTGGAGAGGTTGTCTTAAAAACAGGAGCCCGGCCTTGGTCTGCATCTATCCTGGGGCCCAGTACCTGGAATGAGAGGAGCAGGCCAATGGATCATCTATTTTCCAGGTTCCCCTGAGAGACTAGAGGCCAGCCCATCCTGAGGGATTTTCCTTCTTCCCAGGGCTATGACATGTATGGGCACTGCATTCTCCTGTTCGCCACCTATAACATTCATATCCATGCCTTCTTCTGCCTCTTCTGGATGCTGGCAGGTGGCTGTCCCTCCTGTATATGGCAAGATAGGTAAAATTCTGTAAAATATTTTTGAATGGAATCAACATTTAGATCAGCAGACTTTGAGGAAAGTAGATTGCTATTCAGAATGCAGGTGGGCCTCATCCGATCAGTTGAAGGCCTTAAGGAAAAGACTGGCCTCCCCAGATGAAGAGGGAGTGTTGCCACCACTTTTCCTTCAGACTTAAGTTGCATCAATTCTTTCTTCCCTGTGTCTGCAGCCTGCTGGCTTTCTCTGCAGAGTTTGGACTTGTCAGCCCTACAATTGTCTGAATCAACTGAATCCATTCCTTAAAATATCCTTCTCCAGACACTCCACACACATACACATTCTACTGGTTCTATTTTGCTGAAAAACCCTGAATAACACAGAGCTCAAGTGTGTTCAAAATGAATTCACATTTTAACAGAGAACATTATTATATGAGAAAGTAGCTACTTACAAGCTTCATAGGAATTGTCTTATAAAAACTAGAAGATTAATATCTAGATAACCTAATAGGGTCATAAAGTAAAACTTCTAACAACCCACAGAAGTTACTATTTCCTCATTAGTTTTGTACTAAACTGTAATCAAGTGCCAAAAGCTGCATGCTGACATCAAGATATTTCTTTATAAAGATCCAATACGTTTTATACAAACAGATACTTTGGCCAAATTCTTCAATAGAAAGTGCCTTTCTAATCCTCAAATTAAATATCACCTATGTGTGTGTTAAATAGAAAGAAACTATATAATGGGAGAAGCAGAAAAAAGCAATTGAATACAAATACAACCTGCTGTGTAGTGGGACTCAACTGTCTACACTAGCAGTTCTTAAGCTTCATCACTTTTAAAATCAATGGAAAAAAAAGAAACAACTTTTCGCCAAGTTTGCAATTTAGCAATGATGAAATAGGTCCAAGATTTAGATGAAAGTTTGGTGATAGCTTGCAATTTTAATCTTTTTCTAAAGTAAAAATAAAAATAATCTATCATGCTCTAAAATAAAAAAGAATCAGGAGACATTTTCTACACACTGAAGCAGTAGAGATATAGATAAGCAGAAATGCTTTCCAAAAATACTGACAAATAAATAAATAAGTGCGTTTTAGTTTCAAATCAAAAGATTGTTATTATTCAATGAATGAATAGTAAGACATTTGTTAATATATTTTATTTGACTTCAACTATAAGTTGGTGATGTAAATACTTAAAGATTTATTATAGGGAAATACATTTTGGTAGCATGCTTTCTTTAGATATGCATTTAACAAACATAGTTATTTTCCTACTTTGGAAAGTATTGCAACTGGAAGAAAAGAAAAATACCTAAATATATTATTTCTATGAAGTGTTATACTTAGATAAAATGAGACATATGCTTAATTTTAATTTACATTCAAAATTTAGGAATAGACTTTAATTATATTTTGACATCTTTTTGTCACAGGGTGTAACAATGACTTTTAACTTCTTTAGTTTCTAGCAATCACAGCCCCAACATTAAAAGTATTCATATGTTTTATAAATTAATATGAATTTTCCAAGCATTTAAACCTTCCTTGAGAAAAATCAATTTTATTGTTGTTTTTCATCTTTTGCTATGTGCTTTTTAAAAGATATGGGTAAAATAGACAAGACAGTTTGACCACCAACTTACTTTCTTATGTCTCAGAATCAAAGGCCAGAGTGTTTCCTACTTCTAACAATACTACTGGAGATACACTAAGTTTGTTTTAAGGGCTATATGAACATGCATAATCTCTAGAACATCACTTTCCAGAACCTTCACTTCAATATGCACTGTTTCCTAAAACTGGCCTAACGAAACACTTGACTGTCATGAGAATATTATGGCTGTTTCCTTTCACACTTGCCTTTTCCCTTTTTTTCCCCACTTCAAAACAGTAATATGTAATTCACCTTGGTGGCTTATTCTATAAGGGGGTCAAACAAAAATATAATATTGGTGTCAGGGTACACCCCTTATTCCAGGCATAAATTACCCATTAGAAGAACATTTATCTTCCCCAATGTGATATGAATTTTTGTTTAGTTAAGTAAAAGAAGCACATTTATCTGACCCATGCTGGGATATTCTGCATTCATCTTGTTGACTGGAGCAGAAATTCTGAAAATTACCTTTTAATGATCTTGCCATGTCCATCTCCTTACTGTTGTCAAAGCGAAACAGGCCCAGTGGTCCCATAGGCAGTTGTTTTTGGATCAACATAGACATTAATCCTTCTGCTGTTAAAACTTGAAATTTGTGTATGTTTTATGCGAGTTCCTTCCTCAGGAAAAGACCTTCAGGCTTCTCAATAGAAATATCAAAGTACTAAAACTCAGCAGATCACCACATCCTGACAATGAGATGCCTGATCCCTCATTCGTCATGATTGCTTCTGTGCCCCTCCTTAATTCCTGTTTTCTTACACATTGTTACATTTCTTTCCTGCTATATAAACCCCTGGTTTAGTCAGTCAGGGAGATGGATTTGAGATTGAACTCACATGTCCTCGGTTGCAGCACCAGATTAAAGCCTTCTTCCTTGGCAATACTTGTCATCTCAGTGATTGGCTTTCTGTGCAGTGAGTTGCAGGACCTAGACCAAACCTCTGGGGTTTCAGTAACAAAAGAATGCATTTTTAAGAGAGTGATTCCTACAGAAGTCATTAAAAAAAGATCTATATAAAATCATAAAGAGAATGATATCTTGTTTGATCCATGTGACTTAATCATGGCAAGGATCTGTGCCTTTTCTAGCTATTCCATAAATTAGAATTAAGAAGAAAAACGTGTAACCTAGGGAGTTGACATCAAATCTTTATTCAGTTTTTTTTTAAGTCAGACTTTTTCTAACAGAGGGTTGATCTGTTAACAGTCTCAGTAGACGATGAGTTCGGCTTCTCAATTTGATTGTGTATTGGATATTTCTATTAAATGTACAAATTATGCCACTAAAGAGTTTTGATAACAATGTATTTATAACATATAAGATCAAATCATTTTATTTTAAAAAGTTACTAAAAATATATTTTGAAATTAATGATACCTAAATATTTCAATCCTTTTAGATGCTTTTCTGTAAAAAGTAAAAGATAAGAGTTATATATTATGAGACGGCTCTCTATAAAAAGTTAAAGACAGGCCAGGCAATGGCTCATTCCTGTAAACCCAAATTTGGAGGCCAAGGTGGGTGGATTGCTGGAGCCCAGGAGTTGGATACCAGTCTGGGCAACGTGGTGAAACCTCATCTCTACAAAAAAATCCAAAACTTATCTGGATATAGTGGTTCATGCCTTTTTCTCAGCTACTCAGTGGTTTGAGGTAGGATGATCACTTAAGCCCAGGAAGTCGAGGCTGCAGTGAGCTGTGATTGCATCACTGAACCCCAGCCTGGGTGACATAGTGAGACTCTCTCTCAGAAAAGTAAAAAAAGGGGAGGATATTAAAGGCATTTATAAAACTTTAATTAAAGTTTTGCTAAATCTTCCTACTGATAAAGAATAACTTAATTCAGTTGGCTTTCATCACTTTACCTTCAAAATGGTAAAAAAGACTATTAAGCTTTCCAGTGACTGGTCATTATTATTATTATTAAGTTATTATATACTGTGCCAGTACTCACAAGGAACCCATAGAGAGAATATTTAAATAATACTGCCACAGTAATCTTTATATATTTAGTAACTATGAAAATGAATTTTTGATCTATTGTGTCCTACTAAAAAATTTAATGAATCAATTAAAGAAAAAACAATTCAATGTTCAAAGACACACAAAAAATTAGTATTTTGGAACTTGGCAAGATGGCTGAATAGGAACAGTTCTGGTCTGCAGCTTCCAGAGAGACAAATGCAGAAACTGGATGATTTCTCCATTTCCAACTGAGGTACCCAGTTCATTTCACTGTGACTGATTAGACAGTGGGTGCAGGCCATGAAGGGCAAGCCAAAGTAGGGTGGGGTGTTGCCTCACCTGGGAAGCACAAGGGGTCTAGCCAAGGGAAGCCATGAGGGACTGTGCTGTGAGGGATGGTACTATCCAACCCAAACGTATGCTTTTCCCAGGGTTTTTGCAACCAGTAGATCAGGAGACTGCCTCATGTGGCTACACCACCAGGGCCTTGGGTTTTAAGCATACAACTGGGCTGCCCTTTGAGCAGACACCAAGCTAGCTGCAGGAATTTTTTTTTTTTTTTTTTTTTGGTTGTTGTTGTTTTTTTATTCCCCAGTGGTACCTAGAACCCCACTGAAACAGAAATGTTCACTTCACTGGAAAGGAGGCTGAGGCCAGGGAGCCAAATGGTCTTGCTCTGTGATTACCACTCCCATGAAGACCAGCAAGCTAAGACCCATGGGCTTGAAATTCTTACTGCCAGCACTGCAGTCTGAAGTCAACCTGGGATGCTCAAACTTGGTGGGGGAAGGGGTATGCACCGTTACTGAGGCTTGAGTAGGTGGTTTTCCCCTCACAGTGTAAACAAAGCCTCAAGGAAGTTTGGACTGCAAGGAGCCCAACACAGCACTGCAAAGCCACTGGAACCAGACCGCCTCTCTATATTCCTCCTCAGAGGCAGGGCATCTATGAAAGAAAGGTAGCAGCCCCAGTCAGGGACTTATAGATGAAACTCCTGTCTCCGTTGGACAGAGCACCTGGAAGGGAGAGATGGCTGTGGGCACAGCTTCAGCAGACTTAAATATTCCTGCCTGGTGGCTCTGAAGAGAGTAGCAGATCTCCCAGCACAGCACTCGAGCTCTGCTAAGGGACAGACTGCCTCCTCACGTGGGTCCCACACCCCCATGCCTCCTGATAGGCAGACACCTGCCAGCAGCATTTGACAGACACCTCATACAGGAGAGCTCCAGCTGGCATCTGTCAGGTGTCTCTCTGGGACAAAGCTTCCAGAGGAAGGAACAGGCAGCAGTCTTTACTATTCTGCAGCATCTGCTGGTGTTACCCAGGCAAAGAGGGTCTGGAGTGGACCTCCAGCAAACTCTAGCAGACCTGCAGAAGAGGGACCTGACTGTTAGAAGAAAAACTAAGAGACAGAAAGAAATAACATCAACAAAAAGGACACTCACACAACAACCCCATCCAAAGGTCATCAGCATCAAAGACCAAATCCACGAAGATGCAGAAAAAATAGTGCAAAAATGCTGAAAACTCCAAAAACCAAAATGTCTCTTCTCCTTCTAAGGATCTTAACTCCTTGCCAGCAAGAGAACAAAACTGGATAGAGAATGAGTGTAATAAATTAACAGAAATAGGCTTCAGAAGGTGGGTAATAACAAAATTCTTTCAGCTAAAGGAGCATGTTTTAACCCAATGCAAAGACATTAAGAACTTTAATAAAAAGTTACAGGGACTGCTAACTAGAATAACCAGTTTAGGGAAGAACATAAGTGACCTAATGGAGCTGAAAAACACAGCACAAGGACATCATGAAGCATACACAAGTATCAATAGACAAATTGATCAAGCAGAAAAAAGGCTATCAGAGACTGACAATCAACTCAATGAAATAAAGGGTGAAGACAAGATTAGAGAAAAAAGAATGAAAAGAAATGAACAAAGCCTCCAAGAAATATGGGACTATATAAAGAGACCAAACCTACTATTGATTTTTGTACCTGAAAGTGACAAGAAGAATGGAATCAAGTTGGAAAACATGCATTATGATATCCAGGAGAACTTCCCCAATCTAGCAAGACAGGCCAACAATAAATTCAGGAAATACGGAGAACACCACTAAGATGCTACTTGAGGAGCACAACCCCAAGATACATAGTTCTCAGATTCACCAAGGTTGAAATGAAGGAAAAAATGCTAAGAGAGCCAGAGATAAAGGTCAGGTTACTCACAAAGAGAAGCCCATCAGACTAACAGTGGATCTCTCTACAGAAATCCTACAAGCCAGAAGAGAGTGGGGCCAATATTCAACATTCTTAAAGAAAATAATTTTCAACCTAGAATTTCATATCCAGCCAAACTAAGCTTCATAAGCAAAGGAGAAATAAAATCTTTTACAGGGAAGCAAATGCTGAGGGATTTCATCACCACCAGATCTACCTTACAAGAGCTCCTGTAGAAAGCACTAAGCATGGAAAGAAAAAACGAACGAGCCACTGCAAAAACATATCAAAATATAAAGACCAATGACACTATAAAGAAACTAGATCAACTAATGTGCACGATAATCAGCTAGTATCATGATGACAGGTTCACATTCACACATAAGAATATTAACCTTAAATGTAAATGGGTAAATGTCCCAATTAAAAGAATAGATTGGCAAATTGGATAAAAAGTCAAAACCCATTGGTGTTCTGTATTCAGGAGACCCATCTTATAAGAAAAGACACACATAGACTCTAAATAAAGGGATGGAGGAACATTAACCAAACAAATGGAAAGAAAAAGAGCAGGAGTTGATTTCCTAGTCTGATAAAACAGACTTTGTCCCAACAAAGGTCAAAAAAGACAAAGAAGGGCATTACATAATGGTAAAGGGATCAATGCAACAAAAGAGCTAACTATCCTAAATATATATGCACCTAATACAGGAGCACCCAGATTCATAAAGCAACTTCTTAGAGACCTACAAAAAGACTGAGATTCCCACACAATAGTAATGAAAGATTTTAACATCCCACTGTCAATATAAGACAGATCAATGAGACAGAAAATTAATAAGAATATTCAAGACTTGAACTCAGCTCTGGAACAAGCAGACCTAATAGACATCTACAGAACTCTCCACCCCAAATCAACAGAATATACCTTATTTTTAGCAACATATAGCGCTTATTCTAAAATCAGCCACAAAACTGGAAGTAAAACATTCCTCATCAAATATAAAAGAACAGAAATCATAAAAAATAAAAAACAGTCTCTCAGACCACAGTGCAATCAATTTAAAACTCAAGATTAAGAAACTCACTCAAAATTACACAACTACATGGAAACTAAACAACCTTCTTCTGAAAGACTACTTGGTAAATAATGCAATTAAGGCAGAAATAAATAAGTTCTTTGAAACCAATGGGAACAAAAATGCAATGTACAAGAATCTCTGGGACACAGCTAAGGCAGTGTTTAGAGGGAAATTTATAGCACTAAATGCCCACATGCAAAAACAAGAAGGGTCTAAAATTGATACACTAACATAGCAATTAAAAGAACTAGAGAAGCAAGAGCAAACAAATTCAAAAGCTAGCAGATGACAAGAAATAACTAAGATTAGATCATAACCCAAGTATATAGAGACATGAAAAACCCTTCAAACAATTAGTGAATCCATGAGCTGTATTTTGAAAAGATTAACAAAATAGATAGACCACTAGCCAGACTAAAAAAGAAGAAAAGAGAGAAGAATCACATAGACACAGTAAAAAATGATAAAGGGGATAACACCACTGATCTCACAGAGATACAAATTACCATCAGAGAATACTATAAACACCTCTACACAAATAAACTAGAATCTAGAAGAAATGGATAAATTCCTGGACACATACACCCTTCCAAGACTAAACCAGGAAGAAGTCAAATCCCTGAACAGACCAATAACAAGTTCTGAAATTTAGGCAGTAATTAATAACCTACCAACCAGAAAAAGCCCAGGACCAGATGGATTCACAGCCAAATTCTACCAGAAGTACGGTACCATTTCTTCTGAAACAACTCCAATCAATAGAAAAAAAGGATCTCCCCACTCACTCATTTTATGAGGCCATCATCATCCTGATACCAAAATCTGGCAAAGAGACAACAAAAAAAGAATATTTCAGGCCAAAATACCCCTGATGAACATTGATGTGAAAATCCTCAATAAAATAGTGGCAAACCAAATCCAGCAACACAACAAAAAGCTTATCCACCACAATCAGGTCAGCTTTATCCCTGGGATGCAACGCTGGTTTAACATACATAAATCAATAAAGGTAATCCATCACATAAACAGAATCAATGACAAAAACCACATGATTATCTCAATAGATGCAGAAAAGGCCTTCAATAAATTCAATACCCTTCATGCTAAAAACACTTAATAAACTAGGTATTAATGGAACATATCTCAAAATAAGAAGAGCTTTTTATGACAAACCCACAGTCATTATCCTACAAAATGGGCAAAAGTTGGAAGAATTCCCTTTGAAAACCAGCATAAGACAAGATGCCCTCTCTTACCACTCCTGTTCAACATAGTATTGGAAGTTCTGGTCAAGGCAATCAGGCAAGAAAAAGAAATAAAGGGTATTCAAGTAGGAAGAAAGGAAGTCAAATTGTCTCTGTTTGTAGATAACATGATTACATATTTAGAAAACTCCATCGTCTCAGCCCAAAAACTCCTTAAGCTAATAAACAATTTCAGAAAACTCTCAGGATACAAAGTCAATGTGCAAAAATCACAAGCATTCCTATGCACCAATAATAGACAAACAGCCAAATCATGAGGGAACTCCCATTCACAATTGCTACAGAGAACAAAATACCTAGGAATAACAAGGGACTGAAGGATCTCCTCAAGAAGAACTACAAACCACTTTTCAAGGACATAAGAGAAGACACAAACACATGGACAAACATTCCACGCTTATGTATAGGAAGAATCAATATTGTGAAAATGGTCCTACTGCCCAAAGTAATTTATAGATTCAATGCTATTCCCATCAAGCTACCATTGAATTTCTTCACAGAATTAGAAAAAAAAACTACTTTAAATTTCATATTGAATTTTAAAAAGCCATATAGCCAAGACAATCCTAAGCAAAAAGAACAAAGCTGAAGGCATCATGCTACCTGACATCAAACTATACTACAAGGCTGTAATAACCAAAATAGCACGGTACTGGTACCAAAACAGATATATAGACCAGTGGAACAGAACAGGGGCCTCAGAAATAACACCACACGTCTACAACCATCTGATCTTTGACAAACCTGACAAAAACCAGCAAGGAGGAAAGGATTCCCTATTAAATAAATGATGTTAGGAAAACTGGCTAGCCATATGCAGAAAACTTAAATTGGACCCCTTCCTTACACCTATGGGCAAAGACTTCATGATTAAAACAACAAAAGCAATTGCCACAAAAGCCAAATTGACAAATGAGATTTAATTGATGTAATGAAACTGGAAACCATCATTCTCAGCTAACTTACACAGTAACAGAAAACCAAACCGCTGCATGTTCTCACTCATAAATGAGAGTTGAACAATGAGAACACATGGACACAGGGAGGGGAACATCACACAGTGAGGCCTGTCAGAGGATGGGGGCAAGGGGAGGGATATCATTAGGAATAATACCTAATGTAGATGATGGGTTGATGGGTGCAGCAAATCACCATGACACACGTATATCTACGTAACAAACCTGTACGTTCTGCACTTGTATTCCAGAACTTATAGTATAATTTTAAAAAATAATATTTTAAATTTATGTATATATATCTTAAAAGTTAAATATGTTTGTGCATAATATACAAATGTTGACAATTAAATATGTATTTTATTACTATTTAAAATTGTATGGGTGTTTAGTTAAAAAAATACAAGTTAAAAGATAAAACAATTAAAATTTCTAAGTTAAAGGAAAGATGCTTCAGTTGTCAAGTATATAATAGTGGATATTACATCACAAAGTTTGGCATTGGACACCTTCTAAAGAGTTGTTTTAAACTGCCAATATTAACAATATACTCATATCAAATAATTTGCACTATTTTTAATGTGTCTGAGGAGGAGAAAACAAAACTGTGGCATGTTATCACATGACTCCTCGGTCCAATATAGTAACCACTAGCCACATATTACTATTTAAATTAACTCTAAATTTAATTAAATTGAAATTAATGTCCTCACTCACACTAGCCACATTTCAAGCAATTGATAGCCATACGTGGCAAATGGCTATCATATTGGACCAAGCAGATATACAAAATTTCCATCATGACACAAAGTTCTACTGAACAGATCTGTCTTAGGAAATTGAATTTGTTTCAGCATTAAAGTCTCTAGAAATTATATGAAACTAAATTCTCCAGCAGATTTTTCTACAAAAAAAGGCACATATCCTTTTTTTCCTTTCCATTCATCCATGAGGAGGCCAAAATATGCACAGAATTATTGGAATTCAAATATTTAAGGAAAATTTCTTTTTGCACCTCATACTAAAATTCTTTACAGCATTTTAATTAAAAATTATAATTAGTTTTTGTAATTTTTGATATACCTACCACTGCTTAAATCATGACTAACTTATGGTTTATTTTAGTTTCGAGGGGTGATCCACACTCATATTCACAGAGTGACCTGCCAGAAGGGATTACTTCTATTTCTCTTTTGCACTGACTTAACAGTGCTTACTAGGTAGATAATATGGAAAAACAGAAGCAGAATGTTTTAAGCCACACATTGCTATTAAATTCTCTAGCAAAGAAATTACAAAAGCAGAACAATTCCTTGTGTTTCAGGACAAAAGCTAATCACTAATGCAGTTATAAAGATATTACCCACTAATATATAAGTATACAATTGGAAACATCAAGAGTTTAGTGATATATTGGTGACATTTGTGATATGAAAGGGAAATATGGTATTTTTTTAAAATCTACTACTCTATTAGAACTGATGTAAAATTGTCAGAGTATATTTATAGTTAACAATTCAAGGCAGAGAAAAATATAATCATATTTTTAGAGTATAGCAATAAAGGCATTAGCTTTGTGTTTTCTCATTTCACCAAGCCTCAATAAAAATGAGTTTCTTTAAAGTATAAGAAGAATCTAAGTTAATTTTAATAAAATAAAAATAGTTGGAAAATGTTATGCTTTATTTTTTCATGATGTTTATTTGTCCTTTGTTTATCCAGTCACTGTGCTTTACAGTTCTTAAAAGTAATCAATCTTTATTCTGTCACTCAGAGTTTCTTAAATCAACATTTATATTAGAACAGTTTTAGATTCACAAAAATATTACAAAGATGATACAGACAGTTCTCACATACCACACACCCAGTTCACCCTATTTATTAACATCTTACTTTAATATTGACATTTATTTGAATTAATGGACCAATATTAATTCATTATTATTAATTCAAGTATTAATTTATTTAGATTTTCCCAGTTTTTAACAAAAGTTATTTTTCTATCCTGGCATCCCATTTAGGTCACCACATTACATTCAGTTGTCATGTCTCCTTAAGATATTCTTTGCCTTATATTTGACGGTTTTGACAATTTGCAGATTATTGGTCATTTGTTTTGCAGAATTTCCCTTAATTGGTTTTTTTCCAATGTTTCTTACAAGATTAGACTGGGGTTCTTTGGTTTTAGGAGGAAGACTATAGAGGTAAAGTGTCATTTTTACCACATCATATCAAGAGTATATACTATAAATCCGATTTATCACCATTGATGTTGACCTTGATCACCTAACTGATGCAGTGTTGACTCCAGTTAGTTTTTTAAACATAAAGAAAATAGGTGCCAATCACATAAACTTACCTTAAGTATTCAAATAAAAAATAAATGCTAAGGTAATTTGAAGACACAGTGATTTTTATCAAATGGTATATTATTTGGAATTAAGTAATTGGTAAAAAGCAAATAAAGAAATACTTAAGCAACACACTAATAATATATATTTTTTTAACAAATCTAGATTACAGAGAGCTAAATTGATAATTTCCACTTACAAATAAAATGTCAACATACCTTGGGAACATTATCAGTCAATTTTTAAATCACCTTTTAGAAAAACATGTTGGACATATACAAAGAAAATTTATTTCTAGTTATGGATCTATCTATGACTTAGCGTAGGTAAATATAAGACATAAGGTGCTCCAACATTAATTTATAATCAATCAAAACTAAAATATTAAATCATAAATATGGTTTACCAATATTTACTCCAAGTGATATTTTCACAGATACAATGATAATATGTTTAGATTTTCACCAATGAAATGCCTCCCTGTGTCACACCCCCAACTACAAACATTACACATGATTCCATCTCTACCTTTGCTTAAATTTATGGCAATCATGATCCCAGACGAATTAAATCTTTATAAAAATTTAGTGGGTTAATGTCCTGTGGCACATTGTACGTATGTTAAATAATTTCCTGTTAGAAGAAAACTGCAAAGTTGTCACACTTAAATTTACTGCAGCAACAATTATAGCCCTTTCGGTTTATGATAGAGGGAAAGCAAATACTGAGGCTGCGTCAAGCGATTGAGAAGTTCTGGTGTCAGAAATCTTTCACTGGTAGTCAAATCTTGGATGCCTTCCAGGTAAGGAGGCTAAACATTTCCAAACAATACTGCACTGTTGATCCTAAACCATTTTTTACTTCCATTGTGCTGTAATTATGGCCAGAGTCACAGTGAAATATGACTCTCTCGAGAATGTGTCATTGGCAGGCATGGAAATTTTGTCCAGAAATATTGGTTGGACACAGGCAATGCAGTAATTTGAAATTACTGTTTCAAATATCATATATCAAAATAAATGAGTTAACATGTTAAAATAACAATGCCCATATTTAAGTGTTCTAATTCATTTTTTCTTATTTTTCAAGAAGGCATATTTTTGGTTATGTCCACACATCAAGTTTAAAATACTCTTATCTTAGAAACTGACTAGTTCAGTTATTTTTCATTAGTTCTACTCAACAAAGTCATTAATTGTACAGAAAGTACTTTTTGCCTTGTCAGAACATAACTCTTATTGATAACTATGAAATTATACATAATGGACAAACATCTGCTCAATAAAACATAATGTCATCTACTCAAAAATTATGCAGTTAAAAATATATGGCATAAAGCTTAGATTCTGAACTGCCAGCAACATTCAACAAGTAGTCCCAAAGGAACAAGACATTCGTTCAATTTATCTTTGAATCTCTAACGTATAGCAGAAACTCTAAAAATAATGGTTGTTAAACCACTAAATGAACCATATTATTTAGTTTTTTAAATAGAATACTAGGTGCAAGTAGGATACCTATATATTTATCTACCTACATAAATTTAATCAGCCTATCAGTAAATATTTTTATAGTATTAACTATATATTGAACATGAATGTTAGAACTTCTGTAATGGATAAGGCAAGAGTTTCATATTTCTGTTTTTTCAGTGAACAAATGAGGTGTAAAATCAGAAGAGGTCTAAAAAATAGAATTATGGGACAAAACCAAATTTAAGGAGAAAAACATGTTACGGCATTAGAAAGAGTATAAAATGGGATCATTTCTCAAGGTACTTGAAGTGAAAATGTGTCAATACAAAAAGCAATAAGTCTACGTATTCTGGTTTTAGATTTTATCTTCGGTTAAGGCAAAGAAAAAAAGCAATGCAATGAATTGCTTCCTCAAGTAGAAGTGTGGAGGTTGCTTGCTAATTTCAAAAGAGCTTTGTTTAATGGGCATTTAATGAGTTTATTTAGGTATGGGCATTTAATCAGTTTATATGGGAACCCAGAATATTGCAAATTTAAATTTGAACATTATCTAGAAATATTTATATTTATTTTTTGACAAGTTTTTGAGACAGAGTGACCTTTATAACATACATGTGAGTATAATGTATAACATTAATATTATAAGGACTGAGAGAGGAGAAATGGGGAAATAAACTACTGAGAGGTTCTTTTACTACATGTGAATTGGGGTAATATTACTTGAAAATAGACTTTGATGAGAAACATTCATTTATATAGAGAATGGTTGATTTACAGTGATGAAATCCTGCATAGGTGGTCATTAAACACTTAGCTACAGTGACCTTTTGAATGACAATATGAAGACGTGGAGGGCTATGCTACAAAATGCTGTTTATAAGTTAAAACATGAGATGATATATCATGTCATTTAACAATGCCCAGCAGGAAAGAACATAATTCATCTGCTGTAGAGGATAATCTATTCTGATTGTCATGTGTAGGTAGCAGGCCCATATGTGTATGTCAGGGACTTGAGGGACTCACTGTGGTTCTTCTTGTTACTTCCATGTCTGATAAAACATTAGAATGGCCTGATCAGAGGGTAAAACTACTTAGGGCCTCTGGATTTGAAATCTGGGTGACTCCACCATGCAAGCTACCTAAGGAAGCTGAAGAGGTGCCTGAGATTGATGCCAAAATAGTATTGATGGCAGCGGTGGCTTATCTGGAGTGGCCACTGCTATGATGCCAGCTGCAGTGGGGGAGGTACGGCTGGGAGGTGTGAGCCAGGGCCAGGCAGAAGCTCCACCCCCTTCTAAGTTGGCATGGTGGGAGCCTCATATTCCCCAGGCACAGCTGCAGTTGCCTAGCTATGGCTGCAGTTGCCTAGCTATGGCTGCAGATGGGGCATCTCTGCACTCTCGCTGCTAGGAAGCAGCCCCCTGCCTCTGCAGGCTTGAAAGTGCTTGCTCCTGCTGCACGGCCCCTCCCTGCCCCTGGCTCCCTCTCTGATGTTGGAGCAAAGTTGAGGCCAACCCTGGGTGCTGATGCAACCTGGCTCAGTGTGTACACGCTTGGGGCAGCACTGACATGACAGCCCCCTGCTGCCCCAACTCCTCTGGACTTTGGGTGCTGAAGAGCACGGGAGGGAAGCTGAGGTGGGGCCTGAGGGTGACTCAGCATGGGCCTTCAGGCACCCCTCGGCACAAACAGACAGAGCAATGGCAGGAGACAGACAGGCGGCTGGACAGAAAGTAGCAGGTCTCTGGTGAACTCCCACCTTCAAGCCACAGATGGCTTGAAGCCTGGGGCCAGACTGATGGACCAAAATGGGAATTTAAGGTGATTTTTCTGGGCCACCCATGAACCAATCAGCACACACTTTCTCCCCTCTGACGCTGATAAAACCCTGGACTCAGCCAGACTCAAGGAGACAATGGGACGACCTTCCTGCAGACAGGAGCTACTACTCTAGGGTCTCCTCTCTGGTTTGAGATGAATACTTGTTGGGATGTCCTGCCTGCAGAGAGGAGTTACCCATTGTGGGTCTTCTCTGAGCTGTTCCGTTGCTCAATAAAACTCCTCTTCACCTTGCTCACCCTCCTCTTATCTGCATACCTTATTTTTCCTGGGGACAGAACACAAACTCAAGACCCACAGAATAGTGGGGCTAAAAGAGCTACAACACAAACAGGACACAGACATGCCCCTTGCTTCCATGTGGTGGACCACAAGAATGAGAAAAAAGAGAAGGAAGAAGAGCTACAACCCTTCCGGGAGTCTAGACCTAGGAGCTCCCTGAGCCAGGGCTGTGACACCCTCTCTGGGGCTCTGTGGTTTCTGGTGTCTCCAAGCTTCTGAGCACCACTGTGTTCCCCAGTGCCAGCCGTGGAAGCTGCTTGTGGTACGCCTGGTCCAGTCACAGCCTCTCAGGGAGATGGCACCCATGCCTGCACCTGGAGCAGCTCGTCCCACTGCAGCTAGAGTACCTGGCTGCACAGTGGCTGGATCCCACATTTGTTCACTCACATACCTCTCTCTACTCCACACACCTCTCTGGCTTCTCCTTGGCAGGCGTGAGATTCGGGCTGGTAGTGCTAGCTGAGTGCAGCCTGCCAGGCTGAGTTGATGGAATGAGCTCAGCAGGCAAAGGTACCACTGGCCACAGAGTTTATCAGCTGGTCGAGCAACACCCCAAGGATCCAGTGACAGTATTGGCAGAGGAGGTTGTAAAAACCATTAGTTATGGTCTCAAGACTAGCTTCAGGGTTTGGATGATATTTGTTCCACTAACTTTCCTATCTTACTTTTATTTTTTTTGAGTGTGACAAGCCATCGCATTGAATGCACTTGATTTGAGCCATAACTTAATTTGAGTGTAACAAATAGTTACACGTGTAAGATGCTTATAGTACACTGATCCTCATGTTTTCAGCCCATTACTGATTCTAGCTGTAGCTGTGGTTAACAGTTCCTGTGTAAACTCTCAGCATTTGAATTCAAACCCCAATACTGCCTTTAGATTTTCTGTCCTTAATTTTTGTTTTGTTTTCAAAACTACAGGAACATGTGACAGCTCAGAATGTGAGGGATGAAAGGCCAAGGAAATTTTCATCTATTAGGGTTCAAAAGCTAAAGGCATCAACGTTCTGTCTTTTGCAAGATGAAAATGATACAAATTTTGGTATGATTTTTTCAGTGGATCACGGCAAGATCTAAAAGCAGTAACTGGATCATCAACTCACTTTATTAGTGCTCTCTCTTATTTTATCTCACTCTTTTAATTCCCTCTTTCCTGATTCTTAGGATCACCTCCCAAATAAATTAGCTGCATGTGAAATAGGTTTACTTTTATGGGAACCCAAACTAAGATTCCCTACACCAGAGGTGACCACAGTTTATCCCAGCGTAAGCATTTCTATTGAACATTTTAGTTCAACATCTTCTCATTCATACTCTGTATCTCATTATTTCCTAAGAACATGCATTGGGGCTGGGCACGGTGGCTCACGCCTGTAATCTCAGCACTTTGAGAGGCCGAGGTGGGTGGATCACGAGGTCAAGAGATCGAGACCATCCTGGTCAACATGATGAAACCCCATCTCTACTAAAAATACAAAAATTAACTGGGCACGGTGGTGTGTGCCTGTAGTCCCAGCTACTCAGGAGGCTGAGGCAGGAGAATTGCCTGAACCCAGGAGGCGGAGGTTGTGGTAAGCCAAGATTGCGCCATTGCACTACAGCCTGGGTAACAAGAGCGAAACTCTGTCTCAAAAAAAAAAAAAAAAAAGAATATTCATTGGAACCATGGGATCCAAAATATAATTATTTGCAAGGTTCTGATCATGGAGTAACAAATTGCTGTACAGAAATGTACCAATTTACACAGCTACAAGTGGTGTATGCAGCTAGTTCCTAATTGAAAATATTTTCTTTGCTTGATAAAGTAAAAGCATTTTTAAAACAAAAATATTTTGATTGGGAAAAGTACTCAACCTTGATAAAAATATGCAAGATTTTGGCCAAACTGAGAAAAAAGTATATATGCCACGTATAATAGTTTGCTCTATTTTGTATTTAGAATATATGGCTTGTTTATATCCAATACTCTTAACAAATATATTTTCATCTCTTATTTAATTATGCACAGATCTAGAAAACACTGAATATGTTAGCTACTATAACTAGAGAATAATCAGTTCTGACTATTTTAAGTAGCCAACATTATTGCCTTTATATTTGGGGTTACATAATTTACTTTAAAATGTATATTTTGCTGGTTAACTAAGGAAGAGGTTTTTCTTTTAGTGGAATTTTTTCAAGATTATCTCATATATGTAAACTTGAAAAAATTAAGAACATAAGTTGGTATTTAAAATGATTAAAAATTATTGTAATGATATATGTATTAGACTATGATACACATGGCTAATGAAGCAATCCATTGAAATGATATTTTATTGGTTTATAGAAATGTGAACTGTTATATATTTGTTCTTGTATGTCAGTAATAGAAAACCTCCCATGATAAAAGATTTATGTTTGATATGTACTTTGAAGTTGTCTTGTTATAACTGGTACAGATACACTTGTCAAAATAAATAAATACATATTTACTCTGCATCTTTATTACATTATTTGTAGTTCTATCTTACCCTTATTTTAGATGTTTACAGTTTTTCTTATTTTGGGATGGTAAATACCTTGAGGGAGTTATGTATTGGGAACATTCTAATCCAGTATGTATTAAAAGTGATGTGTATTGGAATTAAAAAACTATATTGGTCAAAGTTCCTCAAACAAAATAGTTTATTTGTTAAATGCTTTTACTACTTCAAGTCACGTAACACAAGTTTCTTGTAAAAAATAGCAAACTTTTTCTCTTAAGAGGTTCAAAAGTCAAAATGTCTATCCAACATATCCTTGAAGTCTGTATATAATTAAATGTTCTGTTGACTCCTGAGTTATCTTCTGACAATAAACTTTTAAATTGTGTAAAAACTGAACCCATTTCTTCTATAATATTATATTTTCTAGTATAGAAATACCAAGTCAATTCATCTAAAAACTAATTAGTTGAGATAATATATAGTTTTAGTGTACATCTGTGATGAGAAGACTGAAAGACTACTGGTTCATAGTTTAAATCAGTAAAATGAAAACTTTTTATTCTTTTCAGAAAAGAAAATTTGCATGTTTATATTGAATTGAATGTGATGATAACCAATGGTGAGTTTATTAATTAATAATTTTGTATTATTAATTATTTATTTTGAATTAATAAATTTTGTTATTAATAATTCATATCATATTTATTAACAAAAGTTTAGATGAGGATGTTAATTACTGTTTAAAATTAACTCAATCTTTCTTCTTGAATTCATAACAATATGTGTAGAAACACTTATTTGGGTGGTTACTAACATAATACCAAGAATGTTGTAAGTTGCTACAATTAGACCACTAATTTAATATAAAATTAAATAATTTAAATTAAAACTAAATTAAATTAACAGAATAACATCAGAACTCCTCTTTATATGATATTTACATATAAATATGTGTATTGGACTTTTAATATGTTGTGATTTTTATATTAATTCCATGGGGCAAATTGAATATTTTTAAAAATACAACAAAAATAAGAGAAAATATGATAATCTGGTGGTATTTCTATTTCTAATTTCAAGCAACACGATGATGCATAAATACTGAACTTCAAAGTGAGCCCATTTAAAGCAACTTGAAATTAACTTTATCTTAAAAGAACCTCAAATTAGTAAATTAAATTTTGAAGAGAAGTTTTAACAGACTCTTTAACCAGCAATATTGTGATTAATTTCAAAGAATCAAATTATCACAGAAATCTGAGTAAATAGATAGAAAGAGCAAATCATTAGTTTGCTCTGAGATATTTCACCCTTAACTCTTCAGTATTTTATTTAAATAAAACAGGTAGAAATGTATTTAAAAATTAGATAACACATGTTTGATAAATTATTTATTATTAAGTTGCAGCAGATAAAACCACATAAGCATCTGGTCAGAAAACAGATAACTAATTTGAACATGCATCTTGGAGATGGTTGAGTTGGTTTGAGCCTTAGAGCAAGGGAAGAAAATGAAGCAATTTATGCTACCAAATTACATTATCTGATCTAGAAATACCAAAGTTATCTTTCAATATTTTGAAATGAATATTTCGAAGAAAATGGCAGCTATGCCATTTCCAATCAGTGTGCAGTTAGAATGAAATACTGCCTTCCCTCAAGGCTATAAGATTCTGCTTTTCTTGTTACGTGCATATTAATACCACTAAATAGGAAAATTGCTAATTTTTGAGCAGCTTCCTGATGATTAAAAATATATTTAGTGCCTTTAATCGTTTGGAAAATCATTATAGCTCTGTCTAATAAAGAAACCTTAGAGTTACAATATAAGTGAAACATATGATGCCTGGCAACACATTTACGTTATGGTCAGCAGCTGCACAAAAACTGACTCTCTAATTTCCACATTGGCAAGTCCCACACTATTTTTATATATATTATTGCAGCAGTCTTGTCTAACAAGATGAAAATCTTTGTCATCCTCAGAGCTACAGTCTTGACTCATCCTCCTTTTAAGTTTTCTAAATTAATATGATGAGAATAAAACATGAAGTTCTTTTTTACCACTCAGATAATTTACTGGATTTGCAGATAATTAGTCTTGAAGCATTTGAAAGAATTTTTATTGAGAAAAAATACTTCCTTCTCATAGAAAATTAAATCTCAAAAAAAATTGACAAGAAAGAATTAGACAGAAAGGAAAAAGGCTTTTCCTTCAGAATAAATATGTTGGGACCATTCAAATAACGACGTTCTTTTTATTGGCGGCTACATAATTGCAATCATGTATGTTACTAAGCATGTACTTTGTCAACACGCCCATCAGGAAACAGCAACTGAAAGCCACCAAACTCGGCAGAATATGCTTCTAAAAACTTCTCAACTTCATAGCAGGTGAAAATCTATTGACATCTAGAATCAATACATCATTTTTGACAGAAGCATTTGTTCTGCTGCAACTTAAAATGGGATATGAATTAATTGTTACACCCTTACCGAGGAGGGTGCACTAACAGAAGTTATCAAACTCCATTTCACTGACTTGTGAGAAAAGGAAATCATAGAATACAACATGAATGCAAATAGTTTGTTGTAATTCTGTGCCTCTTTATTCCATGGTTTTTTTCTGTGGTAGAGGCTGCTTAATTTTCTACTCAGTATGAATTCTCCTCTTTTCTTAAATTATCTATACTATTAGAGGTAGAAATATGACGCCCACTCCCCCATAGAAAGACTTCATTTCTCAAGCTTCATCCCAGACAAAAATAGATGGCGAGGTATAAGCAGCAGTAATTAAATGTTTACTTTTTCTTCTTCATTTATCTTCCTTGTGCAATGATATTATCGCCGTGAGTCACATGTTAAGGATGGTGAAGACGAAAGAGAGAAGTGTGTGATACTGATGATATAAATGAGAAAAAAGTACTCCTGTTTTGTTTAAACCATGTTTGTTTGTTTTAGGTCTCTGTAACTAGCTTTATGTAAGTTAGTAATTCTAGTCATGGGAACACTGATACCATTTGATAAAACATACTTTGTGAATCAGTGTTTCAGGATGGTTGTGGCCAAACTGAGTGATAAAGATAGAACAGATTGCAAAGATTATACATCAATGGCCATTATAAGTTATATTACATACTTTCATCTTATTTATTATTAAATAGCTTCATTATTGAAATTCACTTTGCAGTAAAATTGGAGTCTAGTTTGTGGGGTTTTTTTTAAACAATAATTTCCTAACATTTTTCCAAAATTTATTTTTTATTATGTACTGAAACATAAGAATAAGAGAAATATATTTATTTGTTACTGACATCAAGTTTCTTCAGAAGCAGACATTTTGGTGTGGAGGAGGCTATTTGGAGAGTACTCTTAAGAATACCACCTATGGAGGAAAAGAGAAGGAAATAGGATTGGTCAGAGAAAGAAGTTGAGCTGTGATGCAGTCCTAATTTTAGCTACAGTGGACCCCAGATGAAGCTCTGATGTTCAGATGAAAGTCTAAAGTGGCCTGTAATCAAGGCAAATGAAGCAGGTCCTTATTACTCTGACATTGATCAGTCTTTCCATGGGTCAGCCAAGGTAGGAGGCGTGACTTTGTGTGAGACAGTTCTTGTCAGCCAGGTAATCCCTGTGGATGTGGAGAGCTGAGAGCCGGAGGCCTTGTGATAGTCACATGTCCAGCTGGGGCTTCAAGTCCTCTATTTCTGAATGGGAATCTGGGTGGCACAACATAGAATCTGAGAATATATAGTGATTTTGTTAAGGAACTTAATTTCCAATGCAAAAAAGTGATATGCATTTGCATTCTTCTAAAGAAAAAGTAAGTTGGACTCAGATCATCAATTTTTAAAAACTTCTGCCTTAGATAAAATATGTAAAAGTGCTTAAATTTTTGGAAATGGACACAAATGTTTTTTATTTAGAATTCAGGTGTATAAAACTTAAAATATTTAAAGCATTTAAACTAGATTGAATTTTAGGCAACCTTGTCTTAGGTGAATTCATCTTTATCTTGAGGCTTGCTGATAAAATGAAGGGCAATATTTCTGCTAATTGCAAATTTCCAGGTATGTTCAAAAAATTATAATTTTATCCCCAAAAAGTGAGCAAGTAAAACAATTTTTTGCTTTTGATGAATCTCTGATTAAAAAGTATGCTATGGTAAATCACAGCAAACATAAAAGTAATGACAGAAGAATTACAAGCCATGCTGCACTGTGTCCTTGAGTAAATCATTCGTGTTTTTATTTTCTCCATTTCTTACTTTTCAAAAATTGTTTCTTCATCAAAGTGACTTAATTAATGTTCTAAAAGCACTTCAGAGCCCCTAGATGAAGAACACTGAACAAAGAACCATTTTGCTTTTCATCCTTGTCATTAACTATCCATTTCTCTCAATTATTTAATCAAAAAAGGAAAGATAAGTAGCATTCCATTTCCCTTCTACCACATTAGAAAGAAATAAGCATAACAATTCTTTTTCCTTGGAATGTTATTTTGCCAAATGCATTATTTACTGGCTAATAGATGTATGATGCATCTTATTAGGATGGCTAATAAAATTACTATAATCTTGAGAGTTGAGAATGTACAGATTGAAAGTGGTGACTGCTTACTTTTATGTACTACAGAAAGAGAAAAATAATTTAAAAGAGAAAAATAGTAAAAATATTTTTTCAGTTTATAATTCTCACGACAAATGTCACTGTGTATTCTGATCTTAAAGATCTAAAAAAGCCATATGTTTTGTTTAGACATGTGACTGTCACAACCACCTACATATCTTTTCTAGACAGTCATGTTTGGCAATTGTTCTTTTATCAAGAATGGTCCCGTTAGATGATTTAATGTTAAATTTCTGTGGCAAGTTGAAAACTGTTTATTTTCCCTACCATTTCTTTCTACTTCTAATTTAGTTGGGGCAATAGGAAAAAAAAAAAAAAAAAAAAAGCAGAACACTAATCTCCAAATTGGAGAAAGAAACATGTAAATTATATTTCACTAGTCAATCATACTCAGCAAAATTTCTTTAGCAATACCTTACACTTTTATATATGGAATATTCCTTAAGTATATTCAAAATCCAACAGAAAAAAATAGAGAAATCTATGTTCCATTTATGACTTCATTAATTAGAACTAATTATATGGGCTAAATGAGTAATCAAAGTTTCTGTTTTATGTAACAACTTTAAATATATGGGAGAAGAGTAACATCTTCAGCTAGTTTTTGTACTTTTTCTAAAGTAAGAACTCTGTGCTTAAATTTCTATCCTGTGAAAGTTTGGCCACTTTAATCTTTTAATTGTCTTGAAACACAATGATATGACATTTCAAAATATTAACTATTTAAATTTTCATGGTAGAAACTTTCAAAAACCTTCAAAAATTAAGAGAATTGTATTATGAAATATTAGGTACTCATCACCTAGCTTTTACAAAGATCATTTCAAGATATATTTGCTTGAACCAAATCCCAGACACTATTGATAGCGACAGGAGGCAGAGAAATTCTAGGCAGAAAAGAGAGGGTCCCTGGTGAAGCCCCACTTTCAAGCCAAAAAGCCTGAGACCACTGCCCAAAGTGAAAACTTATATCCCTGTTTTCCCACTCAAATGTTGCTTTTTCTTAACCACTCATGACCCCACCCTGCCTGATCCTGTGCCTATAAAGATTCCAGACTCAGCCAGCTGAGAGTATAAGCAGCTGGATGTTGGAGACTACAGTTTGACATCAGAGAGAAGCAGTTTGACTTAAGAGGGCAGCTTGATGGCATAACTTTGGAGAAGAATCCAGCCAGAGATGGCTGGACTTCAGGGAAAGATTATGTACCTGCCCATCTCCTTTTCAGCTCCCCTTCCCACTGAAAGCCACTTTCATTGGCAATAAAATCCCTCACATTTACCATCCTTTCATTCATTCATTCAACTTCATTTTTCCTGAACACCAGACAAGAGCTCAGGAGCCATGAGTATCCATAGAAAAGGTTGTCACACTGGCCCTCTGCATTGCTGGCAGAAGGCAGCCACCTCATGCAAAAAAGGCAGAGGACCCACTGAGTTGTTAATACTTAAGCCATCCATAATGGCAAAGCTAAAAGAGCCCTGTAATATGTCCTCTGGGGCTTCAAGGATTGCAGGCATCCCATGCTCCCAGGTGCTGCCATGGGGCCCACTTGGAGTTTGTTCCTGCTGGCACCCAAAAGCACTTTCCCTGGCTCCTGTACCCACTCATCTGAGTGCTCCCTTCTGCGAGGGGCGGAACACAGCAGATCTGAGTGAGTGGAGTACTCTCCTGCCAGCACTGAAGCCGATGGCTGGTTCCAGAGCTCATGTACTCCAGCTCCTGCCTTCTTCACTTGCAGATTACCTTCCACGAGGAATTGAAAGAAGCAGGTAGAGTAAACTAAGCACCCATGTCATGAGATCCATGGAGGGGTCAGGGAAATACCCTGTTTCACTAACTCATTAAATTCATTTCAATATGTATCTAAAAAGCAAGAACTCTGAAAAACCAGTAATCATATTAATGCTATTGTATTTTTAAATTTTAACAATTGTACTTTAATATCAACAATAATCTAGTCAATATTCATGTTTCCAAAACTTTGTTTTTAAGAAATTTCCTTTTATGTTTGAATTAAGATATAAATAATCTACAGTGTGATTGGCTGTTGTTTTTTAACTCTCTTTTAAATGTATAGGTTTCTTTTGATCATACTTTATCCCCCGTTAACTCTGTCATACGACATTGCTTGTTTTCTACAGTTCTAGATTTTGCTGATTATAGTTCAGGTCCTTTGTCTCTGAATTTCTGATTAAATGATAGTAGGTCTGGAAGCTTTGTTATACATAACTATTTCATCTGTTGTGCTTGTAACTCTTGTTTTTAAAGAAGGGTAGCTTTAGTTTCCCTAATGATGAGGTTTTGTTTTATGTAAGCTTCACATATCCATTAGAATTCCCAAAACATAAATGAACTAACTTGGGAGTGAATTTCCTTACACCAAAATAATGCAGAAAAGTCTGATGGCCAGAGATTAGAACTGTCATATAAGACAGTCCAATAACACACTAACTGGAAGAATCTGTTTCTATTATTAAAAAAAAAATCTTCACCAGCTTTGCAATTCCCTAAAGCACTGATCTAATTAACTCTTTAATTATTTTAGATAAATTTAAAAATAGCATATTCAGAGAAAAGTGCTCAAAGTGATGGTTCATTTTTACAAAAAGAATATAAACACATTACTACTGCCCAAAGAAAACATAAAACATTGCCAGTAATGCAGGCACCACATTTGAGATACTAATAGATGATTCATATTAACCTATGTCCAAAAGCTAACCACTATTTTGATTTAAATCTTTACAGGTTAGTATTACCAATTTAAGATTTGTACAAGTGGGATCATACAGGACGTATTCTCTGTGTGTGCCTGGTTTCTTTGGCAATGCATTTAGCAAAGCTTATTTGTTTCAATTGCTCAATTGTATTCCACTATTGCTTTATACATTTTATATTTATGCACAGTCTGGTTGTTTTCAGTTTCAGGCAATAATGAACAATGATAGGCCAATCAATCTTGTACCTATCTTTTGGTGCACATGTGTGTACATTTCTATTGGTGTATACCTAAGGGTGGGACTACTGTTAAGAGTGTAAGATCAGCATTAGCGAATATTGTTAAATGGTTGTCTTCAGCGAGCGGGATTACCCATTTGTCTCAAACTACTCAATATACTAGAAAGGAAAGGTGACAGCTCTCTTTATATTTATGTTTGAAGTGTGTGCACTTGTACAACACTGTCCTAGATCTGAACAATTGAGGCCCCTTCATTGGGCCTCACCTTGACCCAGATCCAGTCACATTTGTCTCTACTGAATTAAGAAGACTTGTCCATTAGAAACCAGAATCTCACAAAATCTGGATTTGAAGAACCTGGGAACCTGGAATTGTCTATCCAAACATCTCTGAACCCACTTTCAGTCTTCTCTTCGCCTCTGCTGCTAGGCTTTCCAAATAAAGACCAACACACCATAGTGTATACACTCCAGGACCATGGGTGACCTTAGAGATGGCATGAGAACTTCCAGCGCATGGCTACGGATGCTTGGAATGCAGTGCCATCTGTGATATCCATAGCATGCACTCTTGGGACTGAATGGATCCAGGTATGGAGAAAAACAGATCCAGGTATGGACAATAAAATGATAATCAGCTGAACTACAGATTTATTTTAATTGCAATCAAAAAGCTATCATTTTAGTGTTTTCTTTTTTTTTTTTTTTTTGGCTTTATTTTAGCTTCAGGGATATATGTGCAAGTTTTTATATAGGTAAATAATGTGGCATGGGAGTTTGGTGTACAGATCATTTCATCAGCCAGGTAATAAGCATGGTACCCAATAGGTAGTGTTTTGATCCATCAAATTTCAAGTAGGCCCCAGTGGCTGTTGTTCCCTTCTTTGTGTCCATGTGTACTGAGTGAAAAAATTATAATTTTTAAATCTAATTTACCAATGGCAGTTATGCTGGTGGGTATTCAGTAGGTTGATTTTTAAGATAATCATTTTAGTTTACTCTACATTTCAACAAATGTAAATATGCATATTGAAGGCAATATATCAGACATAATATATTTCATTTATATCTCTTATAATTCAAATTAAGTTTTGATTCTCTGATTAGATGTATATTTTGCTTGGCTTTTCTAAGTTACTTTTTTTTGAAAATGAATAGTCAAATGTATTATCTACCAATACAGGAAGAAGCATAAATGTAAATGAATCTGTTTCTTTGTTAATTTGATGTGAATGAGATTACATCACATACACACACACACAATTGGAAAGATATTTAGTAGAAAACAACTATTAAATAGTACATTTTATTTTTAATTAAAAATACTATATCATCATTTGAACAAAGTTCTGATGCCTTTATAAACTTTATATTTATGTCTTATGCAGACTCCCAAAATCTTTTTCTAGATAAGCAATGAAAAGCTATACAATATTAAGCTGGCTTTAAAATATAGCCATATAATAGGTTAGGGATAATTAGATCAAAATCCATTTTTGAAACATTTATTAACCATTTAAGGTTGAGCATTATGCCCTGAATAATAAGATGATATCATAGTTGTTATTAAATTTTTATGTTATCTTGCCGTTTTAAGTGACATGATTTAACCTCCAATGATGAAATGAAGGTAATAATGTGTAGCTATTTTCTTGTGAAATTCCTGTTTTTTTTTAAATTAAACAATAAATGAAATGTATAGCCATATTTATGATTGAATGCATTTACTCTCAAGCACACTCTATTCCTTCCTCCCATCATGCTAAAACCCAATTTTAGTTTCTCTTTTTTGTCAGATTGTTTCAGCAAAATCAATCATATCATTTTCTTCAATTATATTCAAACCACTCACAGCCTAAAGTCTTTCTTTGACTTCAACACCTACATATTCACCTACTTTGCCAGCAACTTAAACATAGCGTATCTAAGACTGTAATGACCTGAAAGCATATATTGCTCCAAAATTCAAATGTTGAAACCTTAATCCCCATGCTGATAATATTAGAAGCTGGAACCTTTGTGAGGTGATTAGGTTATCAGGGCAAGGCTCACATGAATGAGATCAGTGTCCTTATAAAAGAGATCTGAGAGAGAGTTCAAGCCCTTTCTGCCATGTAAGGTTACAGTGAGAAGACTCCTGTCTATGAGAAAGTGGGTCCTCAGCAGACATCAGATGTACTGACGACTTCATTTTGGACTTCCCAGTTTCCAAATGTGGAAATAACATTTATTTTGTTTATAAAACACCCATTTTATTGTATTTTGTCAGAACAGTCCAAACAGACTAATGCAAAGACTAAGCTATTGGTAGATCCCTCTTTCCACCTCTCACTGCACAAGTTGCCCCCTGCTCCCTCCAACACATATATATGACAAAGTCTTTCACATGCCTCTAATCTTGGTCAAAGACACAATCTCCACTCAGTTGATCAAGCAAAAAACAAATAAGTCATACTACATAGCTCTCTTTCAGCTCTATATAACAAAACCATCATCAAATTCTAGTAATTATAGCTCTAACTTTCTCTTGAATCTATTCATTTCTCTCTTTTCCTGTTTTCATCAATGCAGCCTCAGGAAAAACCATCTTTCACCTTCTTGCAAAATAATATATTTCCTCCACCTGTTCACTCCGGATTTTCTCTAATTCTTTCTTCATCCTGTTTCTGGAGATGTTTTTCAAAATCAAACCTGGTCATGACACATCATGGTTCAAATTCTTCTGCAGCTTTCCATAAATAATATAATGATGACTAAAATTAATATGACCTGTAAGCCCTTTTACAATGTGATCTTTGTCTACTGCAACATCTTCATTAATCTCTGTTCCTTCCCTATCTGCAAACTAACCTTTCAGTCCCTCTTCCTTGTCGTGCACATTTTATTCTTTACACACATCCTCTCTCTGCCTGGCACGGTCTTTTGTTTCCAGCCACTCATTAGACATGATCTCCAGAGTAATTTTTGCACAGAAACCTTTCTTGACCTGTACACCTAAATCTAATCCTACATTATTGAATCTTGTAGTAGCATGTATCTAGAACTTAATAGCATTTGTTGTAATTCCTTTTTTGTATCTTTTTGAGTATTTAATTAATATTTTTCGCCATCATATTATAAATAACAGTGAGGATTGGACTCTTTTTATTTTTCTTCAACAGTACATCCCCGCTTAAGGCTAACAAAAGTAGAAGAGACTGATAGACTTTAACTGGGGCTCACAGAATCATTGGAATGGCTGGAAAAGCAGAGAGGTTGGGCAACAGAATTCACAACCAAACGGGCAGGTTAGGACTGCACTGCTGGCTTATCTGTCCTGCACAGTCCTGATCACACTCCAGTGGGAAGACACTTGATTATCATGTGGTGCTGGACTTGCAGCCAGTGTCACTATTGGACTCTAGATATAAAATCTCATTTACTTGCAACTTTTCCTCCAAATTCGTAATCCTAGGCTGAAATATCTGATTGGCTGACTGTAGACACATGACCACATTCTTGTTAACAAGAGACATCAAATGGAAAAATATGTCAACTTGGCTTTCATTATTTAAAGCGGAGCCCTGTCCTCTAACAAACTGACACCCTCAAGAAGAAGTATTATTCAAATGCTCAGTAGCCAACAAATGCCAAATAGCCATAAAAGTACCATCACTAAGACTTGAATTTGATTTTGTGGTCTTATAGAAGCTTTAGATCAGGATATGGTGGATAACATGGTAACTAAAGTTGAAGGAGAAGAGTCTCTGGGCTTCCCTCTTTTATGTTGGCCACTGAAGTGTATGCTGTCAAGCTCATACTTTGCAGTTAAAAACATTTACCCTACTTCCAATCCAAACTCTTGTAAGACTCCAAAATAAGGTACCTCATGTCAGTTCTCCTCCATGGAGAAATACATTTTCCCAATATTGACTAGGGAAAACATATAGATTTTCCCTACTTTTGGTAAATTTGTAATGCCTTGTGAATCCAGTCTCATCAATTCCAATCATGTTGGGCTACCTCTGCACCCACTAATCTTTCACACCTTTGCCTTCTTCTTCATTTTAGAAGGAGGCTCTATCTTCTAAAATGTCCTGGGTGTCAGTCTTCATGAAGTCTTTTAAAGAAATACTGAAACATGGGTAGTATTAGCCAACGTTCTCCAGAGAAACAGAACCAGTAGCATATATAGGAAGATACATGTAAGAAGAGATTTATTTTAGCAAGTGGCTCATACAGTTATGAAGGCCAATTTTATGATCTGCTGTCTGCAAGTTGAACAACCAGGAAATCCAGGGGAATAATTCAGTCTGAGTATGAAGGCCTGAGAACCAGGAGTGCTGATGTCTGAGAGAAGATAGATGTCTCAGCTCAAGAAGAGTTGATTCACTCCTCCTCCTTTTCATTCTATTATGTACCTCAATGGCTTGAATACCCACCATTGTTGGTATGGAAAATATTTACTCACTCTACTCATTTAGATACTAATTTCTTCCATAGACATCCTCACAGACACACCCAGAATTACTGTTTTACCAGCAATCAGGACAGCCCTAAGCCCAGTTCAGTGGCCATCACATTGATATTTTACTGTTCAGACTATTACCTAATTCAACATTTAAGTACATGACTTAGAACCGAGGTATATTCGAATTAGGAAAGGGAATATATTAGCTTTCATTCTTGGTGAAAAAAGGATGCAAATTAATTTATGAATAGGTGATGTCACCCTCTTTTTCTCTTTAGTTATTATTATTATTTTTCCATTCTACAAATTGCAGAGCCCCTTTCCGTTCCCTGGTGAGGCAGTAGCACTGCAAGTGGCTAATGCACAATCTAGGCCCATCCACTTCCCTGATTCTGGTTCTACCCTCTGTAGTTTAATATTCCATTCTTGGTTTTTTTTTTTTTTTTTTTTTTTAGTGGTGCGATCTCGGCTCACTGCAACCTCTGCCTCCTGAGTTCAAGCAATTCTCCTGCCTCAGCCTCCCGAGTAGCTGGGACTATAGGCATGCACCACCGCATCCAGCTAATGTTTGTATTTTTAGTAGAGGCGGGGTTTCACCATGTTGGCCAGGATGGTCTCAATCTCTTGACCTTGTGATATGCCCGCCTCGGCCTCCCAAGTTGCTGTAATACCCCATTCATATACCATACAACCAAAGTCCTAGCTGTACGCAGTAAAAGATAAGCTATTTGAAAGCTGAAACTAATCTTTATAGTTTCATTTTAGCTTTTCATTTTTCCATGCATTGTACTATTCACTTAGTTGCATTCTAGGATAGGATTAATTTTCTTATAGCACTTTGAAGATATCACCCTGGTGTCTTCTCATATGAAGTTGATGGTTGTCTTGCAATTGCTCCTTTGAAAGTAATGTCTCTTTTCTCCAGCTGTTTTAAAGTTTGACATTTGTTTTCAGCAGTGAGGCTATTCTACAGGTAGATTTCTTCAGAATTATCATTTTGGAAACTTTCTAGTTTCTTCAATCTTTCTAACCAGAATATGGTGTATTTACCAAGCACTTTCTTTACAATTGCCCCTAAAGCCTATCTTTTCACCCTCAGTCTGATTAAATTGTTGAACAGTATCTTCCATCAGTTTATTAGTAACAGTTATTGAAGGAGCTGTCCTGGATCTTGTCCCTAAAATGCTGCTTTGGTATCAGTATTAAGATCCTATCCCAATTATTCAATTGATTATAGGTAGGGGCTTAATCCACAGCTTCCTACTCTATCTTTCCTGTACTACACATCCCTTTTCAGGTAGTTAAGGTACAACTGAGAGTATTTGCATAACTTGGATGTGATCTTTCAGTGATAATGTCACAAAATGTATACTAGTATTTTTTATTTTCAGAAACAACTAAGTGAATAGAGGTATTATCTTATTGCTGTGATGAGGACCAGGGAGGAGGACATACATGGGGGAGGAATGTTGTGGAACTTTGCACAAGCCTTGTACTACAGTGCTCTTCTAAGTGATGGCAATCACATGGATTAGAATGTGACCAGTATCACCACCCCACAATATCCATAAGGTACATGATGTAGATGTCTAGAGTCCAGCCTCAGACGTGATACATTTACACATTTGTAGATATGCTCAATTATGTTTTCATGTCAATAATTCAAGCTAAATATAAAGGTAGGTAATATAAAGTAAAATAACTATAGTTTTTTTAATCTCTGAAAATCAGTATGGTCAAGTAGGAATAGAATATAGAGAGCAGAGCATTGAGAAATTCAACATTTAAGTACATAGAGAAGGAAATTCCTAAGTAAGCTAATAGAAACAGTCATAAAGATTGCAGAGGAAAAACGTTTTTGAAAGGCAGTGGGAATATAACATATTACATATGATAACCTGCCTTACAATTTATTATGAAATACAGAAGCTACCCCAGTTGCAAAAGGGTAAAAAAGCCAATGCTTACAGAATTTACTGGAGTTTTATAACATTCAGAATAATAAAACCTTGTTTACATCTATGTTCTATTTATTTATCGGAATTTTATATTTTTTGGTGGCTATTTCAAATGGTTATTTTGTTCATGCATTTTTGTGCTTATATACATGTATGTATATGTGTACGTAAATATCTGTCTACATATGTATCCATCTGGATGTAAGCCAAAAATATTTTAAGCCCCCCTCCAACCATCTAAATTGATTTCTTCTTCTAGGACAGGGCCCTCTAAAATTAACCTAAAAGACTGGTTCAGACCATGATGGGAAGAGGGGGTTGGACATGCCTCATTATGCCCTCCTCCCTTTTGGAATTCAGGAAAAGCTGACCAGCCTTTAACATCAACACAGACCTTAAGTCTGATATGCAGTATGCAGGATCTCTCTGAAATCTGCTACCTGGAGGCTCAATCAGCATGATAAAACTTTGGTCTCACAACCTCCTATCATGACACAAACATCCTTTTCTATTGATAATAACCCTTTCAATCAAATGCCAATCAGAAAATGTTAAATCTGTCTATAACCTAGAAGTCACCCTGTCACCCCCTAAGCCCCCTCCATCCCTGAGTTGTCCAGCCTTTCTAGACCCAACCAATGCATATATTAAATGCATTAGATTGATGTTTCATGTCTGCCTAAAATGTATAAAACCAAGCTGCTCCGGACCACCTTGGGTACATGTTCTCAGAATCTCTTGGGCTGTGGAACAGCCCATGGTCACTATATTTGGCTCAGAAAAAAAATCTTCAAATAGTTTACAGAATTTCACTCTTTTTATAAACATGTAATATACTACATATGTCCTGACTTCATATTGGTGCATAAAAATTAAATTTTTAAATCTTAATCTCATATTTCTATATTCTTAATCTCATATTCTCATGATATGTCAGAAAATTATTTTGGATTTCATGAATAGGTACCATTTCATCAATAACCAGAAGTGTTTTTTGCTTTAATTCTACATAATTCTTAAAACAATTATTATTGTTTTCCTGTATTTTCTAGATCTGCCAATAAATGTTAAACTGAAATAGTAAAAACAGGAATCTCTATTATCCTATTTCATAATTTTTTTATATAATTTTCATAATATGTTGCATTATGAAGTTTTAAGGAATCATTCAGCTGATAAATTATCATTACCTACTTCATACAGTTAGTAAACTTTTAATTCTAATGATGTTTTGTTTTGTTTTGTTTTATTTTGTTTGGTTTTTGAGACAGGATCTCAATCTGGTTGCACAGACTGGACTGGAGTGCAGCGGCGTGATTTTGGTTCAATGCAACCTTGGCCTCCCAGGCTCAGGTGATTCTCCCACCTAAACCTCCTGAGTAGCTGGGATAACAGGTGTGTGCCACCACAACCGGCTAATTTTTTTGCATTTTCCTTTTGTCCAGGCTGGTTTGAACTCCTGGGCTCAAGCAATCCTGTGTTGGCCTCCAGAGTGCTGGGATTATTGAGGTGAGTCACCATGCCCAACCTAATGATTGTATATTATATGTTTAAAAATTCTACTTAATTCTAATTTATATGTTTCTAATTGATTTGGATAATTTATTGTTCCTTGTTTATGTTTCAACACTCTCTTTTTTAATCCTTATGTATTTGAAATATTTTATATGAAGTGTTTTATAGGATCAATAAGCTCATTTATGGTGGTTTTCTTAACTTTTCTTTTAAAAATTTTGGATTGTTACTGTGTGCATATATATTTCTAATCTTTCCTTTAAGATTTTATAGATTTATTTTTTTATGGAAATCAGTGTGCATTCTAACAGATAAATCTTGACCTACACTTCACTAAAAATATGTTTATTTTATTTAGTTTATTTATTCACTGAAAATTTACTGTAGCATTCTCATTCTAATCTGATGTGGATTTAGGTGATGGAATGTAGCTTTCCTTATTTGGGATATATCCTCTTTAAGTGAATCTTGCTTTTTCGAAATTAACACATGTATGCATATGTAAATAGAAACAAACTGCAATTATAAGCAATTCTTTAAAAAGCCAAAACAGATAAAAAAGTAATTGACTTCTATTCTTTGGCTTATTCAGTATGACAGCAACTGTATGCCTCCGCATGCCTGAGAGAACTAACTGTGATTAGCCAGGGTACAATTTAGCTACCTGAAGAGAGGGCTTCATAAGAAATCAAGGGCATGGGCTAAAAAGGTTTCTGCAAAATCATGGAAAATATCTCTTTAAAAGAATTCAAAGACAATCAGTGAGAAGAGGAGAAAGTGACATTCTGTTAAACTCTAACTGAGCACCTAAATTGTACTATCAAACACATTTTCTTTTTCTAATGAAGTCAACATGGATTTGTCTATATATTATTCTTTACCATCTCTGCCTCTGACAATATTTTTGTGAAACATTTTAGTGTACATATTTGCATTTTTCTTGCTAAGATCTATTCTACATACATATATGTATGTGTGTATATTTACATATGTTTATGTTTCTATATACATATATACATAGAACTTTAGAATATATATACTAAAATAATATATATACATATATATAAAATCCTAAACACACACACACACACACACACACACACACAACCACACCCATATGCCATCTTGTGTCTAAATCATGATTCTGGTCTGTATCAATGTTTCTTCTATGGAGAAGTTATATGTCTGTTTTAATTTCAAATCTCACATTTTACTACCTTAAGATGATAACAGGAATAGAACTGGTTACTTGTTAGTAGATTTAAATAATACAATAAAATTAATGTAGGTAGAAACACAACCAATAATAATAACTTACTATGTCACTATAAAATATTATTTTCTGTGCCACAAGTGATAGACTGAAATAATATACAACAAGAATGAAATATACCTAGCATTTAAGGACTAGTCCGAAGGCATAGAGTGAAGTAATGACAACACTGAACAGCTTTGAAGTTCCGGTCTCCTTTTATATCACTGACCCAGGAGGACATTACTCAGACATGTTTCTCGATGATTGCCTTTTAAAAAGATAGGCTGTCCTTATGGGATGAATTATCCCTCTTTGAGGCAATAATATGCACTTGAATGTGCAGTTAGTTAATATCAGTATGTGTTAGATCGCTAAGGTCTAGAAAAACCCCTCACTGAAATCAAATAAAATCCACCTGATTTATGTGCCAGACAGTTAAATAAGACTCACAATCATTTTAGCAGCTTTACTCCTGCTCAGATTTACAGACAATTGAATTTCCACAGCAGAATCTCTTGACAATAAAATTTAGTGATAAAGTAGGAAACAATGTTAGCACTAAGGAGGATATTGTTAAGAAGAAAAGAAATAGAAATTTGCTATGGCAGCAACAAAAAGATGCGAAATTCAGTTTGTGCAAAGTTAAGTTAGCTTTCTGGGGAGCTGGAAAAGAAGAGACAACATAAATGTTTAGGACGATATTAATCTTGCAGTAACAGAGAGTAGGAAATGACCTGGGGATATCATAGTAATTAATAGTCTGAAATTAAAAGTTCAGAGTCTAGCAGGTATAAGGAATAAAAGTAAAATCCCAGAACATATATGTATTTTTAAAAAGGTAATTAAAAATCAGGTAGATAATAGACCTTATTCACATAGCTTGTCAGTACTAATCACTTTTTCAATATTAAACTAAATTAAAGTATTGTTCTTTTCTCCCTCCCCCACAAAACTAAAACCTTAAAAGACAGCGTTAAATAATCATCAAAAATATGTAGGATAAAAATGCAAAGTATGTTGATTGGGAGTCATTAAGAGTTATTTCTGAAATATTCTGTCACTACAAGCACTGCTTAGCTTTTGAACCCAGAGAATTTTTTTGACATGCATCACAACCCTTAAATAAAATGTGCTATTATTCTAAGAGTATAATTATTCTATTTGAAAGTTCACAAATATTTGTTATAATTTATTCTATTTGAATACCAAAAGTTGATTTAACTTGAGCATTTAGTTATGAAATTACCTTTACTAAGTAGTATGGTCTTTGTTTTCTGTAGATTCAATTGATATTTTACTGAAGAAACCTAAGCGTATTCTAATTTCAATGTGAATTTAAATAATTTCAGAGAACCAAGTTATAGGCTCCCCAAAACCATTACATACTTATGATGTGTATATTTAACATTTAGCTAAAAACTCATATTCACTTCAACAGATATTTATTAAACACATATCACAAACACCAGGTAAATTTATGACAGTGCACGATGGAAAAGATGAAAGTCTAGCTCTCCAAAGGATTACTTTGCAGGGGGTGACAGAAGCATAAACTTAGTGCTTCCACTGGGACTCAAAACTGGTGGTAAAGCAGGGAAGGCACAGGCTGTGATACTGAACTGACCTAATTTTTAAAGAGCTGCACTCTTTACTGCTGGTGAGTATGGTCAATTGATTGAAAGCTCTGAACTTCAGTTTTCTTTCTTGCAATCTAGTGGTAATACCCCTGTTAGGATATTAATGTCTATAAAACTGACATATAATTGGGAGCCAATTGAGGCTTTTGGTTGTTTTGTTGCTGTTGTTGTTTTGATTTTTTTTTAAGTGTCCTGTATTGGTTTATAGCTTCCATACTTTGCTTTTCTTTGCTATTTTATCTGAAGCTCTGCATTCTAAAATCAAAGCCACACAATATATTATTCATTTAATTTTATTCCCATTATAGAGTATAAAATAATCTTCTACTCAACATACTATCTTATACGAAATAATTGCTGTAAATTTAAAGGATATTTATTAAATGCCAGTTACTTGACAGAGTCCTTCCAGGACTGATATGCTGCTTACAGTCGGTGGAATCAAACAGAATATATATATAAGAATAAAGAAAAGTACATGATTATAATGTACATAGTTTCAATATATATGTCAAGAAGAATACGTATTATAAGAAAACAACAGAAAGAAATCTCTAACTTATTTGGAGGAAACATTTTAATGAAGTAAACTTCGAATGGAACTGTGAATATTAAACTAGAAATACTTTCAGATAAAGTTTTATATATATATATGAATGTTATTATAAATGTTTTTGCATTAAAACATAATTTTCATTCATTGGTTTATGCCTTTTTTTTTTTTGAATGATTGCTTTGTGGTAGAAGGTTTTATTTCCTGCCATTCTATATTTGGATGTTTATATTAACTACCTACATAATGCATCAGAAGACCAATTATTATTATTATAATTTTTGAAACAAGGTCTCACTCTGTCACCCAGGTTGGAGTGCAGTGGCACTATTATGGCTCACTGCAGCCTCGATCTTCTGGGCTGAAGCAATACTCCCACCTCAGCCTCCCTGGTAGCTAGAACTCCAGGCTCACACCACCATGCCTGGGTAGTTTTTGTATTGTTTTGTGGAGACAGGGTTCACTGTATTCCCTAAGCTGGTCTGAAATTCCTGGGCTCAAGCAATCTGGCTGCCTCAGCCTCCCAAAGTGCTGGGATTAGAGGCGTGAGCCACCATGTCCCACTGAGTGATTATTTTAAAATGACACTGTGATTATGAATTTGAGAGGAATAAGTGGATTACAGTAAAATGTCTATTTGTTCAATATTTAGTTGGACAAATATAAGCACTATGTAATCTCTGGGTATTGCATGTTTAAATATACTAGCACATTTTATCAAATACTTGTATATAATGCATACTTTTCCTAATAAACTATTATCTTTGTGTTCTATATCTCTGACTTTCAGTTGTCTCAATATTAAGTCATCTTAACTTTGTTTTTTCTCCTATCCTCACAACGATGTGTTAAGAGGATGGAAACATTCATAGACGTTGTGGTTACCAGTAGTCATGTGTTTGAAGCAATTGTGAATTGTTTTAAAAATTAAAACTACAATAGTTGTGATTCAGTACTACGCAGGCAGATGTAATTGAAGAATGCTAAAACAGCAAATTTTCCATTAAAAAGACATTTTATATTCAGCCATTCAAAGGGTCAAGAGTGTTTAAAAGCAATGGTAAATGCTGAAAGCATAATAAAAGAAAATAGAAACATTTGTAACCCCAGAAACTCATACATGCACTCCATCTTAAGAAAAACAAAACAGTAGTTTACAGTGTGTTTACAAAAAAAAAAGATAAATATTTTGTTTGCTGAATTTAGTATTTTATTTTCCTCTTTAAGTTGAGTAATATATCTAATGTTACATATTGTAGAGTGTTAAACCAAATAACATTTTTATAGTTAGCCATTTTACATTTAAATTACTGCTTTCTAAAAGAACAATTCCAAAGATCGAGGAGAGAATATATTTAAATTTAGTTGTAAAAATCAGATCTTACAGTACAAGCTTGAAAAAATTCTAAAAATTATGAAGAATGTGCCTATTTATTTAGAAATATTTTATCTATTTTTTTGCAAATCAGTTTTTAATGTACAAATAGAAAAAATAAACTTACCCTTAGTTCTACTCAAGAAATAGACTTAAGAGGCAAGTCGTATTATTTGGATGCTTTATGATAAATGTTATAAATAAATAATTTGACCATTTTTATCTTTAGTTTGTCAACTTAAATAATAATGAAATTTTCTAAAATAAACTGATGTTTAGTTGCAAAAGGGATTGCAATGGGAATAGTTATGCCATAGAAAACTATGTGCATATTTTGGTAGGTAAAGGAAGACACACATATTTAAAGGAAAAATGAGAAGAATTACATAATTATTTTGAGATAATTATACTTGGCTCTAAGGATTAATAACAATGGTGGCATCAGCCAAAGACTAGACAGACATTTGCTAGGCAGATGTCCTGGCAGAAGTATTTTGTTGGGTAAAGTTGCAAAAATGGCTTTTGTGCAAAGTTCTGGGTTTGGCAGCATTTTGTGTAATAGCTCTTGTTACTATGCATTTGTGTCTAAGAAGTCCCATCATCTCCTTCCCAGGCTTTGTAAGGGTTTTTTAGCACTAGTGGCCCTATTTTGATTCTAACAACTGTCACAAATTGTCTAACCATAATACATGTTTGTATCACTAAAAGGTAGAGCTATATCCAAGGGGAAAAATGCAAACCACTCTGAATCTAATAATAAAATTGCTCACATTTCTTGCTATATCTTCTTAAAAGAGAAAGTTCACATTTAAAACATAATTATCTCAATATTTTAATTTTTCCAATGGTCCATCTTAGTAGTAAAAATACCAGCAGTTTACCTGGTGAGTTTATTGCTACGTTAAAATTCACTGTGGAGGTATCTGTCCAGTCGTATTAAAATAACCATACACAGCTATTTGAAAAAATATCTATTGGAATGCAGATGATTAAACTGACAGGAAAATATCTGTACTATTTTGAGTGTGTATTTTTAAACTTTGATAAATACTAGTTAAGGAATAGCATCCTTGGAACAGAAATTAAAACCAATAAACTGTTTTTAGTTATGGCAGAAATATTAAAAATACTTCTGTTTTATTTAAAAATAGAACTCAACATTTATTCAAGCAATTTATTTGACAAGATTGATTAACCATAATATGACACCATTTAGATATAAATCCATGATGGATATGTGGCTTTGTGTGTGTAAGGAGCAACAACTAGAAATATAAATGAAGTGCTTTATATTCTGAGTATTTAACAATTTATGCAACAAAAACTACTTTAAATATACATTAATAAAATTGTGTTTCACTATAATGAAAGTGCACTAAAAAATAGATGTAGTGCAGTTCAGAAAGTAAGAACCATAACCCCTTCCTCTTTTCTTTTCAGTTCTAGCACAGCTAGTTTGAGGCTAGCCAGGATCAGCATATTCAAAGATAATAGTAAAGCAACAGAGCATGAGATTTGCATCTCCACTTTAGATTTCTCACTCTCAAACCTCCTTTTGCCTTATCAGTGCAGCTACCAAAAGGCTTAGCAAATACAGCTGGAGTGGAATCTTTCACTCATTTCAAACTGAAAATTTAATTGTTCATGTCCATTTCCAGCAGCAAGACACATCTGCAGACTTGTGATAAATCCAAGCAAAGAACAGGACAGACTTGGGAATGTATGCAAATAAAATATTAACCCACATCTGTAAGTGTTAATGTGGCAAATTCTATTATAGATATTATGTATATAACTTAATTTCATTTATGCTTCACATTGAATGGCCTCTTCAAACTGAAAAATATTGAACCTGCATTTCAAGTAATATAGGTTCGTTTAAACATGCCTGATATTATGCCATCGGCAAATTTACTTCTGTCATTTAGATCAAAGGCATATATTTTCTGCATTTCTATGTCTGCTTCTCAGAAATACCACTGTTCTTTCTTCCCACTTAATGACTTAATGCCTTGTAATTCTTCAGAATATAGAAAATTGCATAACTAAATTGCATAAGTGATCTTATTTTTCCAAAAAACAATCTTTGTCTCCTTGTGCAATTACATTGTTGTTTATCCATGCTGTGCTTTAATTCATTTTAATAATTTATTTTAAGGAAGCAGTGTATTACACTGGGAAAGAATAATAGCAATAAAGAGAGTAAAAGAAAAAAATCCAAGCTTGGCAGATGAAACTATATTTATTCTATATAAAGAGATAATTTTGGTATCTGAATAAAGGAATAAACACTATAATAAAACAACTATTAGGATAATTTTATAGAAAATAGGTATGTCATGACTGAATCTAGCAAATAATTCAATTATGAACATATGCTAAATTTACAAAATGATCAAGACTTGATTCTGTTGAACTATATATCAAAAATCAAATCAAAAAGAAAAATAAAAGGGGAGGAAAGTGGTGAGTCAGATTGAACTCCCTCTAGAAAGGCAGTAGAATCTAGTATCAAAAGAAAATAAAATACAAAGTCCCATTTTAAATATCTTAACACTGAGGAATGTCTTCAAGCATAAAAGTCTCTATTGCTTCTTCTGCAACAGAAAACACAGAACATTTTCATTAAAAAGTTAGTATTTCTTTTTTGATAATATAAAATTAATATAGTAGTTTCCTATTTTTTTGTAAAAGATTGATGCTTTATAATTTAAAAAAATGTATTTGATCTATGAGTAGAATTATTGGTTTGGTGTTATAACTGTTATTTAGCTGGTAGTTACTAGACATCTTTTCCAGTCATTATTCTCATCCAGATCAGTTGCGATTTTTTAGTTTACTAAGGTTTTGCTGTGAGTCTATGTTCAATGATGCTATCATCACATATAGCCTATTTGTATTACAGTTACTCTTTATATATACTGTGAAAAATAGCAAGTGTATAAAAGGAAACATTTCCTTTTATTAATCCCTTATAGATATTATTGCTGAAGCTGTCTGTTGATGTGGCAGTTTTATTAGTTAGAAAATTGTTAAGATTACATCCCTATAAAGAGTAGCTCTTTGGAATCATAATTTGGAAATAAAGCAATCTCTCCCTTGCCACTTTTTCAGTTTGATGAATTATATTGATGATAAGGATGATAAAACAAAGTTTTCATAGTGAAAGATTCTGCTTATATTTTCAAAACACAAATAAATTACCTTGGTTTACTAGTGCGCTGCTACTTTTTGAGAAGTCTAGATTGATCATAGGAGGCAGACTGGCGTAATGAATTGGAGTTTAAAAGAATTGTATTTGCACTTTGTCTTCAAAATTTGCTCTATGACATTGAGCAAAGTAACCAGCCTTTGTGAATGTCAATTTTCTGGTTTGTAAGACCAATAGAATGTTTACTGCCCTGAAGGTTTTGACAGGTTTTGAAGTGATGTAATAACACATGGTCCATTGCAACTGGCATAAAATTCATATATTAGATTAGACGGCTGGGATAAAACCTACATTATCACACAAAATAAATTTGGCTTTTTCTTCATTGAAGTTCACCCAGTTATTTAAGAGGCTATATTGTTCCACAGTTCCTAAAATACTACAAGTTGAAATAAATACTGCCATTGTGGTAGACAGATAAAAAAGATATAGACTATGGTACTATATCCAAAATGGTCTTAATAAAATTAAGATTAATAATTAATAGTGATTTCTGATAATCAATGTTGTTAGGCATTTTGGTGTTGGGAACTCCTGAAGTTGCTGGAAAAAAGAAAATAGATAATATCTGAAAATATGTTCCCTAAATTTTCCGCATTTTTTGTATTACAGAATTCAATTTAGTGGTAGAACATATGACAGGAGTAAATAACCCACATTTTTGGTGTTACATAATTTAGCCCAGACATCCATAGTGAAATCTTGAAGATGAGATCAAAAATAATCAGGTAAAGATGAAGAGATCAATAATCTAAGCTGAGAGAACAGCATCCTTACAGGATTGGAGAACAGAAAAAGAGCAGTATTATTTGGATATAGAAAGTAGGATATGGGAGCCATGGTAAGAGAGAGGATTATAGAAGTGAGGCTATCGGATGACTTATATGTCATCTATATAGAGGGTAGCAGCCCATTAAAATTTTAGTTCAGAAATATCACTGGTATTGTATCTTGGAAAATGGAATATAATCAGAAGTGTGGAGACCACCTTTGAGGTACATTTAGGAATTCATCTAAGGGATGATGGTAAACCCAAAACATTGGATTAATAGAATAATTGAGGAAGTGAAATTGACTAGAACATTATGACTGATAAAAGAAGAAGAAAGCCGCTAGTCTCTGAACTTCTGTCTTTTTAGTTATGCCAGTATGGGACTCAGAAGAGACGTCTTTGGAGGGGACATCATTTTATAAATCATTGGTGGTCTTAATGTTAAAATAATAACTTAGTTGTATTTACTTATTACAGTTTTGAATAGTTTGTAATATTAGAGAAAAGACTACTCTATACAGCTGCAATAATTCTTTTTTTTTTTTGAGATGGGGTCTCACTCTGTTGCCTGGCTGGAGTACAGTGGCACGATCTCAGCTCACTGCAACCTCTGCCTCCTGGGTTCTAGTGATTCTCCTGGCTCAGCCTACCCAGTAGCTGGGACTACAGGTACGCGGCACCACGTCCAGCTAATTTTTTGTATTTTTAGTAGAGGCAGAGTTTCACCATGTTAGCCAGGATGGTCTGAGTCTCTTGACATCATGATTCGCCTTCCTCAGCCTCCCAAAGTTCTGGGATTACAGGCGTGAGCCACCACGCCTGGTCAGCTGCAATGATTTTGAACCTTCAACTAAATTTTAAAATATTTTGAAATATATCAATGTTAGTAAGATTTTTTCCATCTATAATATTTCCTTTAAACTGGCACCGTATCTTTATATTAGTATTGAGTTAACTTTGATTTCTTCAATCATATTTTTCTATCCCCTCATCTGCAGCATGTAATCTTTAAAGTTAATATGTTCTCATCCAAAAGGTAATGTATTTTAGGAAGAAGAATAATTATGGTTATTCTGACCATGGAGTACATTAAATATGTGTATGCTTTCCATTTTATGGATTAATTTTCCAAATTTTTAAATTAATATTATAGACAAAGAATAGCCATGAAAGTTTCATTTACGATGTTTTGGATTAGAGGAAGAGGCTGGGAGATTGTGTGTGTAGGGAAAGGAGGGGTTTGTTTTGTATTTGTTTTAGTCAGTGTACAGATTAGATAATAACTTACTGCTTGACCAAATTTTCTGAAAAGGATTATATTACTAAAAATTGTGAAATCTGGCACTTACCTTTACAGCACAGTTGGAAAACACCTACTTTCTGCACTAAATTCCTATAGTTCTATATTCCATTAAGGAATACATTTGCAAGGGCATTACTGACTTGTATTTATTTTGATGATGAGAATATATAGCAATTAAAAATCTAAACATCTGTGATAAGCCATTTGAGAAATCTGAGACTCTAAAAAAGATAAATATATTTTGACATATTAAACTTTTGACACATGGATAGGAGCTACAGACTAACTATACAAAAAAAATTAACTGCTCTGTACAGTTTTAGGGTATATAGAATAAATTTATCTTACTAAATTAAGATAAACATAGTACTATTGAACACTGTCCTTAAAAAAAAAGGACACAAGATCTGTGTCCATTTATTTACTTAATATTTTTGTTTTAAAATTATTTAAAAATTAATTTTTGGCTAGGCATGGTGGTGCATGGCTGCAATCCCAACATTTTGTGAGGCTGAGATGGAGGATCGTTTAATCCCAGGAGTTTGAGACCAGCCTGGGAAACATGGTAACACCTTATCTCTATGAAAAAAAAGTTAAAATATTAGCTGAGCATGGTGGCATGCATCTGTACCTCCAGCTTCTCAGGAGGCTGAGGTAAGAGGATTGTTTGATCCCAGGAGATTGAGGCCACAGTGAGCCATTTTTGCACGACTAACCTACCAGCCTGGGTGACAGAGATCCCAGCTGTCTGCAAGAGGTCTCTGTTTTGAGACAACAAGACTCTGTCTCCAAAAATAATAATAATTTTTAATAAAATCTATAATTACCACATGTAGAAGCCCTAGCTATGTCATAATCTACATTTCTCACAATAAGGTACAAAAAATTCCCTTGTTTGTAGGTACAGTTAGCCAAATATTAAACTCCAAATGTAAACCTTTCACCTTGAATATCTAATTCTGCAAGCCTTCTTCTTGAGTTCAGTTGCTTCTGATCCTTAGTGAGTACAACATCTGTGAACTGGATAAGTCTTCTTAATGATGCCAACTCTGTAGCAAATGACCACACGTTTCAAATAATACATAAACCAGGAATAAAAGTAATTTATCCTTTTGTCTGGAACAGGTGCTTCTGGAATGACTTTAAATAAGTCATGCTTCAATTTGCCTCTCACAGCTGTGAGAGGCTGTCCCAAGTAGGTGACAGATTGTTTATCCACTGAATTAACATTTGTCACTCTAAATAATGCAAACATTTTTTCAGTACCTCCATATCATTACATTTGTGTCATTTTGAATGTTCATTATATAGATGTGCTGCCCTAGTTTTACCTTGAAAACTACATCAGCCACTCTTTGAATCATGGAAGCTGCTAAAGTAACTCAAGTAACAGTTTGTGTAATTCTCTAAGTCTGTTTCCGTTCCAGTGATATACAACATCAGGTAAGGAGCACATTGCCTAATTTTTGGCTTAGCCATTTTTTGCACTCATAAAGTCAGATGTACTTGATGCTGACTCTTTTTGGGATCTAGAAACATCAGTAATACTGCTGTTTTTTTTTAAATCATTTTACTTTGAACATCACAATTATTCTCTGCCTTACTCCTCAGCAGGTAGTAATGTTCTTTGATTTCCCTAGCATAGACAAAGCCATAGTGGTCTAATATTTAGAAGGATAACATTTAAGGAAAGATGTAAGGCACATCAAGCATATATGATTCAACATTTTACACATCAGATTAACCTGACCTTTTTATTTTGAACTACTGTGTGCCATCTTCCTCCTCTGTGTCTCTGTGTGCCATCTTCCTCCTCTGCAGAAGACCCAGGCAGCAGTATTCTTTTATGCACTCAGCCTTCACTTTTCTCATATGGATGGACAACTTATTACATCAAGCAGTTACAGCTCTGCCTGATAAATTCCCATGCCGACAAGAATGTGAGAGAAGGCTAGAAGTGTAGGGAAATAAGTACTTCTCATCTCCTACCCCAGCTCACCTTCCTCAACCACTCCTCAGATAGTGACTAATGGGGCTTTGGTAAATAAAGTACTTGATCTGTGAAGTGTGTTCTCACAGTGTTCTACACATGAAGGGCTCACCTGCCCACGGCAGTGCTCTCTGCTCTTCATTTCACCTAGATACTCTCTTCTCTTTGCTCTTGAAACCTCCTCATCCTGACTCATCATTCTTGGAACCACTAACATATAAAGTAATTGCAAATCAGACTCCTGTTTCAGGGTCTGTTTCTGAGGATCCACAACTTTAGACACTCTGAAAATTATTTTCTTGGTAAGGGTAAGGAAAATGCATTAATTTTATCTGAAATACTCATTTTGTAATCTCCTCTTCATTAATCATCAAACTGTTGAACAGAAAAAAAATTGCTTATTACTTTACGAAATGCACACACATATTAATATCTGTTTAGAATCATAGCTTTCTGGCAAGTCAGCACATCCATAATGTAAACAGATTTTTCTAACCAAAAAAGAAAAAAATACCTTTAGAGTCTCCCTCAACCTCATTTATTCTTATATTTCATACATTTTAATAAAACTTTTTTGTTATCTGGCTTCCAAGCTCACTATAAATTAGAAGCTTCAAATTAGAATTCAAGAGAAAGTGTGTTAGTGCTTTTGACAGAAAAAAATCAAATACAAAAAGAATTCAGGAAACAAATCATTTTACAACTCCATCATCTAGAATAAAGCAGATATACCTAACTCAGCCTATAAAATATATAAATTGATATTCATAATTTTGATTCTAGAATATCAAGAAAATTTTTAGTGATGTTTAGAATTATTGTTGTAAGAAATTTAAAATGTTTAATGGCAAATAAAAATGTATTGTTCCAACAACGCTTTCTCACCCCCAAGCAGTCACATAAGAGAACTCATTTTATAAATGCAGAATACCTAAGAGAAGTATAATATAAACTGAAGTTTTGACAGTTGAACTTAATGATATGAAAGTTTTCTATATTCATGTATAAAAACAGCTGAGTAAAGCAATCCACAGCAGAATAAATAGTTACATATCTTTAAAGTAAGTCATTTAAAATTGTCAAAACATGAAATGAGAAAATATCTTTTGTCTAAAATAATGGTTTTTTTCCTAATTTATAGAACAAATTGTTGCCTTTACTAAAAGCTCAAAAGATCACAGCAAAATAAGTAGGAATTTAAAAATTCCTCACTAAGAAAAATGCACAAAATATACAAATTTAAAAAAAAGTTTAGAAAATGATTTATAAACAGAACAAAAAATAAAGAGATAATTTGCAAATTAACCATATTTTTATTTTTTACCTTATATTATATACATGCTGGATCAACCTGGCAGTGGTATTCAAAGCAAAATTGTGGAAACCTGTTATTAAAATAAGTATTAAATATACTGAGTTCTAATCTACAACTATGCCCCAGAACAATAAAACTAGTCTAGTTTAGAAAATTATTCCTCTTTATGCTCAATATTTGCATCTTTAATAATAAACATACATTATTTTTCTCATGTTTGATGTCTTTTAATATAATTCGGTAACTAAATTCTCTTTGAAATCCTGTAGGCTTTTGCAGATACATCTGGGAAATCATTTACCATAGTTTCTGAATCCTAAGTGACTTTGGAGCAATACTGTTTTAATTATCCACAAAGTTTTTTATTATTTTGCCTAAAATAGAAACACCACAAGAGGATGTGATCCTTTAGCTGTTGGTTATGAACATATTTTGTAATAAGAAGAGAATGATCATGTGTTTACACACATAGATATCAGTTTATGTATTTCAGGTTTCATTGAAATTAAGTATACATTTGAACAGATTTTAAATTCATGTACACACTCTCTCTTCTGATATATTCATGTGAAAGTATGATAGCTTTTATTGCCATGTATATTTTTAACATACTGAAAATTTTCAAACCCTTTGATTATCATTCTGTTATACTTCAAAACCAGAGTCTATCTTTGCCTCCTGTAAAATAAAGGAATTTGTTCTAGAGCCTCTGTGATTTCTTTTAATGCTGTAATTCTGAGTGCCCAGATCCCAATAAGCTTCCCTGAATCTGAGTACCGACTCTTTACTGCTGATGACTTCACCTGTCACTTGGACTCTTTTCTTCTTCATTCCTATCCTTTACAATTAGTGAACCGTTTCACATATCCAGGCCTTCTTAATGCATAAAAGAAGCCCAAAGTTTTATTTCTTGAATTGTATGTCTTACATTTATATCTAAGTATAAATTCCCAGAAGCAGAAAATTTGTCTAATCTTAATTTAGTATTCTCCATTTTTTGGAGGATTAGTATTCTCTGTTGTTCTTAGCACAATACTTTGCAGAGAGCAGACAATTAGCACATATGATGAATATGTATGCATTAATTGATTTAATTGCTTGGTTAGTAATTATGTTGCAGCTAATAAGTTGCTTCCTTTCAAACTCTTCAAAAACGATCCAAATATATGAACTGTGCAAATCTGAAATTTATTTGGCTGAAATTTTAAAGGCAATCATTACGGCATAATTTTTCTTTCTTTCATTTAACCTTGTTAAAAAATTGACCTGGAATAATCCTTTAAGTTTAGCTGTCTCCTCTGAGGTTTCTTATACAAATTATGTACAGATGCATAGAAATACTGCTTGGTTTAAATAAGTGAATTTTGTTTTTTTGGGTTTTTTTTTTTTTTTACAGTTGTGAACTTTTTTTAATCAGTACAAGCAAAATAAGGTAATATCTATAATAAGAAATGCTTTGATAAAGTTCCTGTTCCTTCAAATACAATAAGTGAAAAATAAAACTGTTCCTGTATCTGCAGGAAAATTATCTCTATTGGTAGCCTGCAAGTAATTTAGGAAATATATGCTCCACTAGTAGTATGGCAGAGCTGGTTTCCTGGGATAAGGTACAATATTTAAAATTTGTTTATGCTTCAATCATTTTATAAAAAATATTCATACTTCAGAGGACAGACAGCAGAGCAGGTACTATTTATCTGCAATTATGGAATATTTGAATTAAATGATAAATAACAAGAAAAAGTAAAGACTATTTATTTTTCAGTCCAGTGATTCTCAAATTTCAGTATAGACAACAAACCTATGGGGTTCATATTACCAATTCCTTGGAACTATTCTAGGCCTACACATTAGAAATCTCTGTGTGTGGGTTCCAGGAATATGTATTTTTAAAAGACTTCTGATGAGTCTAAGGCAGTGAGGATTCAAAGCAATTTTGAAACATGCTCTTGAAGTTCCTTTAGGATAAGATAGTCGTGGTTCAAGGCATAGAATGGACATGCAATAGACACTTGAAAAGTTGAAGTCTAAAACTATAACTTTGTCCACATCAGTTAAACAAATAGTCTCATTTTCTTTAACTATTAAAATAAGTGATGACAGTTGTTCTTACATAAAAATTGTTTAATTAATTGTAGTTACATAATATGGATGGTGCATACATGAAAATGAATATAATTTCCGGTAGAAAATAATGACAGTGCTTTTTTCTTACTTTTTTCATTCACTATCAATTATTCCCAGATTAGACTCATAAATAATTTATACAAAATTCAATCTTTCCATTCAGTTATCATTATCATTAGCTCTTGAATTAGAACGGCTTCTTCTACAAATTAGCATAATATTGGACCCAAGAATCGTGAGTCATAGCAACATTTTATCAAAGGGAAATTGCTAGCCAAATAATAAATACTAAGACAAAATTTAATGAACTAGCTTGTTGCTAATTTATATGTATTTTTGAGACTTACTTCCTGTAGGTCCACATTTTCTTTTTTTTTTTTTTTTTTTTTTTTTTTTTTTGAGACGGAGTTTCGCTCTTGTTACCCAGGCTGGAGTGCAATGGCGCGATCTCGGCTCACCGCAACCTCCGCCTCCTGGGTTCAGGCAATTCTCCTGCCTCAGCCTCCTGAGTAGCTAGGATTACAGGCACGCGCCACCATGCCCAGCTAATTTTTTGTATTAGTAGAGACGGGGTTTCACCATGTTGACCAGGATGGTCTCGATCTCTTGACCTTGTGATCCACCCGCCTCGGCCTCCCAAAGTGCTGGGATTACAGGCTTGAGCCACCGCGCCCGGCCACATTTTCTTGATCATTAATTATTTTACCTGCATACAACAATAGTTAAGCCAAAAAATAAAAACCATTACTCTGCTGCAACACCAAACAAGCCAATAAATAAAATAATTCTTCATAATTTTTTTTTAGAAATGAAAACCCTCTCATTTGTTCAACATACATGTAGAACGTTTTTATTTTTTACCAGGTTCTATGGTAGGCCATCAAGATACACAAATAAGACAGTGACCGTCTATAAGTTCAAATTGTAATAACCGAGCAAGTTAGAAGGAAATGCGCCACTCGGTGAGTTCCAAATTAAGAGTCCTGAGTTCCAAATTAAGAGTCCCTATTAATTAGCCCTTGACTTAGAAATGGCTAACGCTCAAAGTTCTCTCGAAGGAGCTTGATTTCCCTTTATGTCTTGATTTAGGTTGGGGGAGGGGCGGGGATCCTAGCTGAAGCAGTTTCACAGAAGCAGAACAAGCAAGTTAGATAAGGAAGCTGGTAACCAGGGGGCAGGAGATTCCCAGGATTGTTGGTTGCTAAGGGTATTTCCATACAATCATTAAAGTGGGGTAGCAGGAGGATCTTTCCATATAATCAATCACCAAATCACCAAGGAAGGTATTCACAATAGCAGATAGATTTGCCAAGCAGGATGCGGTTACAATGGTTACAGGTACTGTGGACAGTGTGAACCACTCTTACCCGTTCAAAGCTTTGAGTGCAGCATGACCCAGCTGTGCACCTGCGGGGGACTGTGGCAGGGAGGGAGAAGCTAGGTTGGAGTTTACAGCTAAGATGGAGTCAGTGATGCTAGCCCAGGGTAGGTTATTGCAAAACCTAATAATAGGAACAAATGTACATGATAAATTAATAAAAAATTCAAAGTAAAAATTATAATTGTATCTCTAATACTTCACTAAGGTGATATTATACATATCTTATTGATTAAACTGTTTATGATTTATATGTTATAGGTACAAAGTGACACAAAATCCCAAGAGTTCAGTCATCTAGCTGGGAACACAAACACACACACACAACACACACACTCACTTGTAATACTTAAAAATAAGTAAGTGAGAGAAGAAAATAAATTTTTTGGTTTTGTAATTTGTAGAAGGCATGAATTAGGTGGTTTATATAAATCATATTTAACCAAAAAATCAATCAGTAAATATGGGCAATATTAGTAATTATTTTACAATGAGGAAAGTTAGATTCAGAGAGGCCAATTACCTTCCGCGAAAACTAATATAATCATAGTTCAAATACAAGTCTCACTGGTTGTCACAGCTGTGCTTTCCACAATTTTGCACTATTGTACGCAGGGGAGGGAGCAGGGCTGCCTGAAGATGCTCCCAGTTCCCTGATCCGGAAGGTGGGGAGTACTCAGCTCCCTCCCCATTCGATTTCGAGTTCCTTGACCTCTCTTACCCCTAAAAATAAGGAAAGGGGCCCCAGAGTGACAGTGAGCTTACCATTGAATAATTATCATGGACCCAAATAGTTTAGCAGAGAGTGATTTATTAGGCAGACAGAGAGAGAGAGAGAAAGAGAGAGAGAGTGGGAGCTTGCACACTGCTGTGGGAGTGGAATCCAGAGGGGATATCTGCATAGGTAAGGAGTAGCGGGGGGTTTTAACCCCGGAGTTATTCCCACCCCATTCATGTTCTCGTCCAATGAGAGGAGTGTTTTCAAACTTCCTCTGTAGTGATTGATCTTTGACTTTGATACTGGATTGGCTACTTGGACCGCAACAGAGCCCCCTCCTCCCAGAGCTTTCTGTGGGCTTTTTCAACAAAGAAACCCACCTGGATTTCTCTACCTAGGCCCGCCCCCCGCAGGGGGAAAGTCAAACAAATAACTTTACATTTAAAACCTCTCTGGTTCCCAGATGGAGGGAAACCACTCCCCTTGCGGACTCCGGAAGAGAAGTTTTCTTTTCTTTAACACAGTCCCTCACTGTGTTAATAGTGCTAATTAGATTAAAAACTAAAAGAAAGAAAGCAGGTGATACAGTAAATTTTTTTGCAGGATTTAAATGGCGTTTTTCACATAGTATTTAAGTAAGTTGTAGAAGACATAAAAGAGACAGAATGTGAGTGAAATTTGATGGATGAATATGATTTGATATATCAGCTGCTGCTGCATATATATAATCAGTGCAGTTGTGGTATTCTTTGAAGACCGAGCATAATTACTAAAACAGCCATTTATCTACAGAAAGGACACTTATCCACTGAAAAAGAATGAATATTTGGAAAGGAACGAGCATGTGGAAAACAATGAACAAATCAATTTTCCATAACATTGGATTATAAACATCTCTGTGTATAAGATACATAGAACAAGTATTAAAAATGCAAGTTACTCGGCCTTTCTCGAGTCCAACTAATTAGCATCTCTCAGAGTAAGACCCTGGAATCATTGTTTTAATAAACATCATAGAGGCTTTTGATACAGGTAGTTTGAAAACTATTGCTTGAGAAGCATTAGCTCAAAAAGAGGTGATAATCATAGTGACAGACACTATATGAATGGATGATAGATGGAGTCATTGATTTTGGACACAAATTTTAGGAGACAGCCATAAAATATTGTGTTTTTTAAAATAATGGGATTTGCAAGATAATGTGTTTTAAATGCTGATGGAAGATGATTATACAATCCTTTATATGATGTTAATAAGAACTAACTAAAACAAAATAGGGCTTTCTATTGCTTTCCCAAGACATGTGAATTCTGTAAAACAACAGCAGCTCATATTTAATTAGCCCTAAATGTATGTCAGATACTATTCAGCATGTTCCAAAGGTAAATTACTTAAAGTAACAGCAATCCAATGAATTATATCTCATAACAATCTCACTTTTATCGATTAGACAACTGAGAACAAGTGGCTAGGTGATTTGCCCCCAAATGATCAGAAAGTGGCATGATTACAGAGCCCATAATCTTAATTGATATAATGCACTAATTTAGTGGTTTCAACTTATTTTTAAGTATTCAAGTTAATTTGTAATGAAAATTGTTTCAGTTAATTTATTTTTTATTCAGTAAATATTTTCCAACTATATGGAGTATAACCTCCAAATTCCTACAAAAGTTTTAAAGATTATTTTTAGTATAAAATGTCACCACAGAGATCATTTCAGATCTATCTGACATATATCTTAGCTATTTACTTCCATCCATCTTTGTCTTAGATGTACAGAAATATGTACACAATAATGGAAAAATAAATGTAAATTCACTTAAATGAGTGGAAAAACCCATAACCAGTGTCAACTGTCAAGTGAATTAGAAGAATGGAATGAATAATGACTGAGTATATACAATTCTGCTGATGTTGTGGATTTACTTATACATATGTGACATTTGTCCCACAAATAAAGACAGAGACAAGTGAACTGTTTAAAACACATTAACTATATCTTTGGGGGATTTATGACAAACTTTTCTTAAAATAGGTTACTTAGATTGTTCTATTTACACCCTTACATAGCACCCATCCTAGCAGCACCAGTTTAGCATAGAAATGACAAAACTCACAGTAAAGTTACTCTTTTGAAAAAACAAAAGCAAAAGAAAAACACAATGTGTACTGCGTTGCCATAAGTACAAATTTAAATGAAACATCAAATGTATTTATTTATTCAGAATAAGTAGAAAGCTTAATGAAGAAACCACCTAACATATGAGTTGAAAACTTTAAAATATATACCAATTGGAGTGCCCAAGGTTGTTAACCATCAAAAGTTGAAAGTGTGGTTTTATGTAAATTAATGGAATTTTAAAAACATGGTTAGGAATAATTATATGTCTGAGAGATGATATGTTCAATAAAATGGATTGTGCAGATGAAATTATGGTGTTTGGAAAGTTCTCAAATATATCACTTACCAGATAAGTAACTCTGAGCATAAACTATCTCTATGTCAGTTTGTCTTTACATAAAAAGGAATATTACACTGTTCCTGATACAATATTCTTCTTTTTTTTTGAGATGGAGTTTCGCTCTTGTTACCCAGGCTGGAGTGCAATGGTGCGATCTCGGCTCACCACAACCTCCGCCTCCTGGGTTCAGGCAATTCTTCTGCCTCAGCCTCCTGAGTAGCTGGGATTACAGGCACACACCACCGTGCCCAGCTAATTTTTTGTATTTTTAGTAGAAATGGGGTTTCACCATGTTGACCAGGATGGTCTCGATCTCTTGACCTCGTGATCCACCCGCCTCGGCCTCCCAAAGTGCTGGGATTACAGGAGTGAGCCACCGCGCCCGGCCCTGATACAGTATTCTTAACACAAAATGTGATAATGCAAGTAGGAGAGTTCTGGGTCAAAGTAAGCTCCCCACACCTATTTAGCTATTTTTATCATCATTATCTCTGAAAATAATAACAAAATCATAGAGGCAACATTTTGAAAATGATAGTTCTTCATCTTATTATTTATATAATAAACTATTTACAATGCAAATAATTAAAAATATAAAACCTCAATGTATAAAACTTCTAGAAGAAAACATAAACAAAATCCTCTGTAACCTTGGAGTGGACAAAGTTTCTCAAATGGAACATTTAAGGCACAAAATAGAAAAGAAAATTTTGATAAATTGAATTTTATCAAAAGTAAATACTTTCGCCTTTCACAGGTCATCAATAAGAAAATGAATAACAGAGTCATAGACTGAGAGAAAATATTCACTTCATGCATAACTGACAAATAACTTGTATTGAGAACTCTTAGAAGTCAACATAAAGGCAATCAACAATATAAAAATAGTCAAACTCTTCAATAGGCAGTTCATGAAAGATCATTATGAATAGCCAAATGCACATCAAAAGATCTTAACATCATGACTCATCACAGAAATGTAAATTAAAACCATGATACCCTTACACACCCATGAGATTGGCTAAAGTTAAAAAGACTGGTTATCTCAATTGTTATGCTACTGTTGGGAATGTAAAATGATACTACTACTTTAAAAAATTGTTTGACAGTTTTCCTTAAAAAGTGAAAGTTATACCTATCATACAATCTAGCCAGGAACAGCTACATTATTGGCAAGACACATTGCACAATGAATGTATGAAATATAAAAAATAATTAATACACACATGTGATAAATTTATTTTTAAGTCTCTCAAAAATACCATATAGTCTCCCTTGTACTCTCAGTTTTGTTTTAGGAACATAAAATTTTATTTCAATTGAAGAAAAAATTTCTTTTTGTTAGGAATTTAGAAATTAAATAATGTCTGTAATTTTACTACAAACTCTCATAGTTTGTTTAAGGTGTGATTTTGTGGGTCCATGGTGCAGAAACAGGGAAATCTTTATTGCATTTGTCATAAGTTACTTTTACCTTTATAGCAATACCTAAAGGAACTTTTTAGCTCAGAGTTTTATAGACAATGTAATAATTAAGAATTACTAAATCTGCAACTTGGAATAGGATGAATGACATGACACTTAACTTCATGGATATTTGAGATGCATATTTCATTTCTAAATAAAAAAGAATATGTAAATTTCCTTAACGAGTGAATTTATCTCTGTCGGGATTATATTCTCTGCTTTATTATCATTTTGTTTCTTTACTATCTCATTATTATTTTCTGTGCTCACTGTCACAGGCATTATGGGAAAAACAAAATAAATGAACACATAAAAAAAATTCACGAAACAAAAATGAACATTCAGCATCTCTTCATTGGATTAAGATTTAGTTTCAGTGACTATCACTGACTGTATTTCTAGAGGTTCAATTCATGTTCCTACTTGATGCTGCATAAATTATCAACATTCCTAAACTAGAAATGAGCTCTCTACTTTTACAATGACTCTGCAAAACATCAACTATAGCTTTTCCTATCTCTGTGTGTCCTGCATTTCTGAGGACCAGATGTCTTAGCTGGATCCATGACTTTTGACTCAACTGGTCTTTTGGCCCCCACCCAGAAGCATACTCAGCCCTTGAGGACTATTTTCCACACCCCTATGATTGCATCCCCAGCCAATCAGCAGCACCCTTTCCCCAACCCCCTGTCCACCAAACTACCTTTGAAAAACCCTACCCTCCATATTCTCAGGGAGGCTAATTTGAGTAATAATAAAACTCTGGTCTCTCATGTATCTTTCTCTATGTGTATTAAACTCTCTCTCTATTGCAATTCTCCGTCTTGAAAAATTGGTTCTCTCTGGAGATTGGCCAAGAAGAACCCACTGGGTGGTTATACTCCTTTGGCTTGCCAAAGCAGGAATGTTAAGGCTCACCTGCCATCATTAGTAAAGACTTTGAAAGAAACAATATGAGGAAAAAAACCCACAAATTTATATTTGAGATGCTAATTTATAAAGCCATGATTTCATAGTAACCCAAATCATAATAAAGATATACACTGTGGAATATTAGTGACATAAAGACATCCTTACTTTAAATATATGATATTTTAGAATTCCAATATTCATATTTCTTTATGATAACATTAATCAAGCACTGAGATTCCCTGTCTGACTAGAAACTAGAAGCACTAAGAGGAAACTCAGTGGAAACTAAATTTAGGTTCTGAGAAAGTTTACAATCTTGTTTACCTTGAGGAGCAAGAGACATAAATTTAAGGACAGACAACATAAGGTGGTCACAATGACCACTTTTATAATGGAGATCACTGAATATTTCCTGGCACTCTAAGAGACAATGTACTTTAATGTAGATTATATTGATTTACTCTAAGATAACTGTTTCCTCTTACCTTGCAATAACTTGGAGCAAATCAATGCAATCTGCATTTCAATATGTTGTTTTACGGACTTCTTAATAAAGACAGCTTGAAAATTTTGATTAGAGGACAATATGCCCACACATACTAATAACTGAGGTACATACAGGTAGGAAATTGGCAAGCAAAATAAATCACTTTATTTTAAAATCTACCAAAGCAATTAATGTTTCTGTATTCTAGTAACTTTACTGATGATGACATGACCTTGCTAACTCTGTCACAATGTCTGAGAGGCCCAGTTTAAAAGCATTCACATTATGCTATGAAGGCTATATATTATATGATTACATTAAAATTCAAGCAATAAAAGTGCTACCAATAGACGTAAAGCAAATTCACCATGTCTCTTTCCCTCATTTCTCTCTCTCACTCTCTCTCTCTCTCTTTAGTGATTATGCATTTCCATAACTACAGAATATCATGACTTAAATGTCAATGGTAAAAGTATTTGTTAATCTGAGTTTTTTGAAAGCTGGATCACCCCTTTCCATAATTGTCTTATATTCTTACCTCTACAGGTACATATTTTGAAGGCAATGATAAGGCATGTGGATGTTTCTGTTCCCATTGTTGTCATATTGGCCAAAACTTAAGCTTTATAAATCTGAAAAATATATAAAAGAGGGCTATGAAAGCAACACAAGTTCGCCAGAAAATCTCATCACTATAAAAGACGTTATTACTCTAGGAAAAGCAAGGGGAATTGTTAATAGCATTATTTTTATGTTTCCATTACATTGAGTATTAAAAAATCATATGAGGAAGACCATGAAGCCAATAATTCACTAAATATTTGATGCAATCAATTTAGAAATGATATAAATGTATGCTTTTATGGGCATAGGTGCATATAGTATAGACAAATAAAAAGAGAGGCTATCTCTGTCCTCCAATATCAGCAACTATCAAAAACATTGTTGCTATAATAAAAGTAATTAAAGACAATTAAGTATCTTTTAAATATATTATTGTATTAAGGCAGTAGGAAGGCATAAAAATTGTGTACATTTACTCCAAATACTCATTTACTTTGCTAAGTTTTTACATTCTTGAATATTCAGTTAAACCCTACATCTTTTTCTTAATCTCATACACATATTTCTCTTCTTCAGATTCATCTTACATTTATTGTACATGATTAGATCATATTGAATTTTATTTAATATGCAATCTTTTTTTTCTTCCCAAGGAGATTCTAAAGACTCCATACACAGATATGTAAATTCTTTCTATCATAAATTACTGGGCTTGTTTCACAGTAGGACTAACAACTGTTTAAGATTTGGTAAAATCTAATGAAGTGCAATTCAAACATTTCCATTCTCCTGATCACTAAGTTCCAGTCATAGTGATATTTGCAAGAACATTTCAAAATCTATTTTTATGAACCTTAGAAATTGACATTTACAAGAACATTTGCAGTTGACATTCATAAAAAGGCTAGTTAGGCCATTTAAAAGTACATTTATAGGAGCATTTACCCAGTTAAAAATAAATGTTAAAACCTAAGACGTGTTCTTTATCAAGTAATTTTATTAAATTTTTATATATGTAACTAGTCATGGGTATGTGAATAATCACAAAGGGTGACAAATAATCAAAAAAGTTGTTTTAATGCACATTCATATTCGCTTTTAACTTTATCTAAAGAATGAAATTTTATCTTTACTTTTACAATAAGTTTTCATGGTTTCAGCCAAAACGAAAACTGCAACTGTGTATTCTGAGGCAGTTTGGGATTTACCTGTTGTAGGTAGGAAGACTAAAAATACATCTGCTGATTTTCATAATGAAATTTGTCTCTTAGTTTGATTATATGATTAAAAATGTTGTTAAACTTTGATATTTTAGAAACTTGATTTATGGGTGATTGAACTTTGGAGATATGATGCCAAGAATGCATCTCATAAGAGAGGAATTTATGGTTAAAATGTTAAGTTTTTAATTTGGAGAGAAACTTCATAACATTCAACATCATCTGTCGGAAAGAAAAAACTGAGAAAATTTGGAAGACAAAGGAATATTTTTAGTTTAAGAATGGCTACATGCCAAAAATCTTCAGCAAACCTCACACTAAAAGAAAAACAATTAGATATATTCACCTTGAGGTCAGAAAAATACAGAGATGTTTGCTCTCACTGCTGTTTTTTTCTTTTTTAAAAAAAAAACACTGGCTAGTGCTATAGGATAATAGAAAAAAAAATGGAAGGAATATATAAAAATTCCATTACTTGAAGATAATATGTTCTTCATTGTGAAAAATCTAACGAAATTAGTAAGTCACTCAAGTGTTTGTGAGAATAAAATAATATTCAGCCAAATGCAAGATGAACATTTCTGCACCAGCAAGATGCAATTAGAAAATATAGTAAGACCTGCCATAGTAAGGTAAATAAGGTAAACATTAAATGAGACATAATTCAATATCACAATATAATTAGTTAATAAAATGACCTGATGAATTTGAGCAGACAGGCTACCAGGTGCTCATAATTCTGCGACTGGGTTTAAATGACTTGATATCACCAGTGGGCAATTGTCTCCTCTGGCTTCAACTTTGATATGGATGATTTTTCGAGCTGTGGCATGCAGACCCTTTCAAAAAAACAACAGAAATAATTTGAGAAATATTCACCTGTATGTTACCAATAGCTTTCCCCAAATCCAAGAAAACTGGGCAGGGATAACAGTAATGATTCAAGGACACACTGTCTCCCTACCTGGAGTTGCCTAACATTTATTCAGGGACATTCCCATCTTTTTCATGTTCTCTTTCACCCCGTAAAAAAGAATAACTATGATTATTTTTATCTCACCACTGTTTGTGAATAGGAATTAATAGAAATATCAAAAAACTCAATCACCTAATGTCTTAAATCCATATTTGGTGTATTGCCATATGTTTTTATTGTATTATAGAATATAATGTTAACACACAATTCTAAACAATAATGAAAGCTGTAAGATCTTAGAAAATAATTTACATCATCATCAGGAAAATTGTATAACTGTTAACTATGTAAACAAAAATAATACCCAATTAAATTATATGAATAAATAAAATATTTCACATATACATGATTTAAATGACTGATATTTGCTCCTTGAATTAAAGTAGCAACTAAATGCAACTTCAGTCATATTTTTATTTAAAAATACAAATAAAATATATATTAAATAGATAATTAATATTTGAAAAAAGCATGGTGGCTACCATTCAATATTACTACACAGAAACAAGCCACAGAATACAAAACAATGGTGTAGAACAGGAAAAAATAATAAAGACTTGTCTCTTGTTTACATGGTAACTTGATATGTGCTAGAAGAGGTTATTAAAATTAATAGAGAAAGGATATACATTTCCTATATAATTCTATCAAAACTGCATCACCTTTTGGAGACTAAATAAACCTGGATCCTTACCTTATACTAAGTAAAAATAAGGATTCCAAATGGAGGTCAAAATGTTAAGAATATTTTAGTTAAGATAGCATGGGAAACTACATTTTAAATGGGACCCATTTAGCTCCAATGGTAAGAAAGATGTGAATTTGTTTACATTAAAATTAAGAAGACCTTTGCATAAAAGATCAAGCAGAATCAATAAAATAAATTAATAGAGAATAATTGCCTGGGAGAAGATATACAGATATACCAAATTAGAATGTCATATCCTGCAAATGAAAAAAAAATAGAAAAATAGAAATACTCACAAAGGATATGAAGAGCCGAAGCCTGTCTTTGATATATATCCTAGAGTCATATTATTTAGGGTAATGAAAGGAAATGTAAAAATATTCATCCTAACACATTTCGCAGTTGTAGAAAATTAGTCGTTAACTAGTATCCCACAAATATGTTAGATTTTACCACACACTACAAAATAAATACTACGCATCAGTCAGAAGTAAAAACTCAATGTTGATATACGAATGTGTATGTTTGTAACATTAAAGAATTTTTTTGAGTAGAAAAAGTAAAAATTCAGTAAAAAGTGTGTTTTGACCAACTGTGGTAAATAAGATGGCTCCTCACCCAACGTTGGGTTGCCGCATCAATACTGATATTGTCACACTAATAAAGCATTCTGAGGAGGGAGGGTGACCCCCAAGCTGGTCAAAAATGGCTAACAGACCTAAGGAAGGAGATTAACTTGTAGTTTTGTGGTGGTTAGGAGGGGAGCAAGAGTGTGTGTTGCCATTCATGGAAAGTAGCTTGAATGATTTAAACTTCCCATCAACACTAGAGGAGAGAGCGCTCCAGCTTTCCATTGTGGACAGAGGGGAAGGGAGAAGGTTGAAGCTTAAAAGTTGTGGGCAGGACGTGGTGGCTCATGCCTGTAATCCCAGTACTTTGGGAGGCCAAGGTGGGCAGATCTCGAGGTCAGGAGATCGAGACCATCTTGGCTAACATGGTGAAACCTCGTTCCTACTAAAACTACGAAAAATTGACCGGGAGGAGTGGTGCGCGCCTGTAGTCCCAGCTACTCAGGAGGCTGAGGCAGGAGAACCCCTTGAAAAAGCTGTAGACAAACATCAAAAAATGGAGTCATTTTCTTTATTTCAAGATCTTCAGCAGAATATCATTTATATATTTCTTTTCAAACACACACACACACACACACACACACACACACACACACATGAATATGCATTTCCTAGAAATTAGCACATATTTAACACATTGAAGTACACTACAGTTGAAGCCTATGCAGGTGGAGATAGCCAGGAAGAGAAAGTGAGAATAAAGAGTTTGTCTTAAGAGAAGACCATTTGGACCTACGAAGATACTGCTCTCGAATGAAAATATGAATAACTCAACCCTCTCTATCTACAGTTGCTTGCATTTTTAGGAGAAATTTCTGAGTTTTATGTGATAAGGACATGTATGTTTCTTACATGGACACCTTAAGCATCAAAATGTATAAGGAAAAAAGTACAAATCTCAAAAATGTCTCTTAAGTGTGAAATAGAATAATAGATATCACAATAATAACAGCAACCATTCCTTGAGCAAAAGTATATGTATTCTAAAAGTTTTATATTGCGTACTCTTATTGAACTGACCTTATGAATAATTCAAAGGAAATTGAGTCATATGAGGAGCTACACCAAAGATATTATACTAGAACTTGGATAATTGTCTTTGCCCATCGTGGGATCTCTGTTTCTATAGTGACTCAATTATGACAGACATACTATGTCTTTCCCTTAAAGAATGTTTTATAAGCCCTCACACATTTTTATTCCTAGCTCTTCATTTTGATGTTCATAAACTGTCACTGAAAAATGGTACAATTTGTAGCAAGCCTGAAGATGTGCCTAAGAAGTGCTAGTGGTGTAGATTAAAATACAGGAAGAAACCTTGTTTAATAAAAATTTATATCTAGATGTATCCATTATTTTTCCTTTGCTACAATATCCTTGGGGAACAGAGTTAGAATGTAGCTGAAAGTTTCAATAAGTAGTAAAATTTTTATATATTATTTCGTGCTTTTACAACTAGGTCTTGAATATAAAAAATTTAAGAAAAAGTAAAAATAACATTTGCAAAGTGAACAATTCAACCATTGTAGCATTCTTTTTCCTGTCTTATCTAGAAAAGTTACTTAATTTTTTTTTTTTTTTTCTTTTTGCTATTCTCTCTTCCTGAATTGTAAAATGCCCTGATAACTGTATGAATCCTTCCTTCACTTCCTCCAGGTCTCCAGGTCTCTGATTAAATGTCATCTTGAGGGATCCTGAACCAATCACCATATGTATTAAATAAAATAATAACGCCCAGCCCCCATCTAGTAATCCCTTCTTCTTGTTTGTTTTTTTCTTCCCACTCTACTTGTGCTTATCACCATTCAATTCATTATATATTTACTTGAATATTTATTTACTGTCTGTCTTCCAAAATATGAGCTTCATGGAAGATATTTTATCTACCTTCAAATATATTTTCAGTTGTAAGAAGAAACAGAATTAATTTCATTGAATGGCCCATTTTGTTACCAGTGGCTAGACATTGATACTTACAATGTTGGTGTTCTAATTTTCCTATCTTTTTGAAATACATATTTTGTTTAGTAATTGGTTTGTAGATTAGATACATGTTTAAGCCCTATCCATATTTTAAGCATTACAAAACACAATCTCTATGAATTTATATATTTTCATAAAATATTTTGGTGCCCATATAAATGGAATTTAAAAAAAACTCATATTTTATAAATCAAATTTTTGTGTCAGGACATTCTATTGATTCTATCCTGAGATGGTGTTTAGTTCCCTTTGTATGCTTAATACAATACTAAAATGTTTTCAGTTTGAAGCCTTTTTATTCTTCATTTAGGATATCTTTAGAAGAAGAAGTTATTTTCCATTTTATTTTTGCAAAAAAATATAACAGAAACTATTGCTTGCCTGGATAACATTCATCTCTGCAATCCTGAAATCTTTTCGTAACAGGGTTTCTCATTAGTCCAATTTCCACTCTCTTCCTCATGGCCATGCACCTCATGAAAGGCCAGAGGAGCTGGTTTCTCTTGGGGGAAAAAAACCAAAAATCAAAAACCAAAACCCTTATATTTGTATGGAATAATTCTTTGCCAGTGAGAGGTTGAGGCATTAGTCTATTTCTGCCAATGTTTATTGAGAGATTGTTGGTGGGGTGGGGGGTGACTTCTGGGACTTTTTTTTTTCTTTTTTTTTACTCTTAACAAGTACATAGGGGAGAAATTGCCTTTTTGATGCCTCTGGACACTATTGCATGTGGATGTGAGAGTTAAAATTGCTGTTGTCATTAAATGACCAGATAAGATCTAGCCTGAGGACAAAGCAAACATGTGGAGCAAGGCAGAACATAGGGAAATGCAGACAAGGGGAGTTAGAGTATTGGTGATATTGTGCTTGGAGCTACCACAGTTTTGAAACTTTTCATTATATGACACATTTCCTGTTAGGTTAAGTAGAGTTAATGTTTACAACTTGCAATCAAAAACATTCTAACTGATCTAAAACAGAAAACATATTAGTGAAGTAATATTTTAATAATAAAATTCAGTTTTAAGTTTGCTAATGTGTGTTGGTAAAGGTGGACTTTGCTTGATGTACTATAGATTAGAACAGTTACTTTGTCTACCGGTAAAAAAGTGAGAAAAATGAGGACTTCATATCCTGCAATCCCATTATATTGTCTACCTTATTGAAACTATCACATATATATACACAGAGAGTATATACAAGGATATTTATTGCAAACTTGTTTTAATAAGAAAAAGTAGGGCAGTGGCTCACGCTTGTAATCCCAGCACTTTTGGGAGGCCGAGGCAGGCAGATCACAAGGTAAAGAGATCGAGACCATCCTGGCCAACATGGTGAAACCTCGTCTCTACTAAAAAATACAAAAATTAGTTGGGCATGGTGGCGTACGCCTGTAGTCCTAGCTACTCGGGAGGCTGAGGTAGGAGAATTGCTTGAACCCAGGAGGCAGAGATTGCAGTGAGCCAAGATTGTGCCACTGCACTCCAGCCTGGTGCCTGGCGACAGAGCAAGATTCCTCCTCAAAAAAAAAAAAAAAAGAAGAAAGAAAAAGAAAAAGAAAAAGTAGGAATATTTAAGATTTTTCATTATGAAGAGAAGGGGTACATAAAGTGAATGCTATTTTGAAAAGCTATGTTTTTCTCTTTTTAAGAATTCTGACCACTTTACTTCAAGTCCCCCAAAGCTTCCATCTCTTTGAACAGAAGTAGAAAATTAAACAAATTGCAAACATGAAGGTAATAATAGCTTCTGATATGCAAAACAAGATGATCTAACAGGAACAGAGTTTGTGAGAATGAAAGGTTTTGAGATCCTTTTCAGAATTTCTCTATAGCATAGAGAATAAACTCCTTCCACAGATGATACCTAGGTCTCTCTAAAGTACTATCATTGTTATGACTCCGGGTAAGTAAAGTTATAGCTGTTCCTTTTACAGAAAATGTCAATCTGGAAAAAAGGACAAAATGAGAGAGGCAGAAAAGTAAAATAGTGAGAGGGATAGTAAGAGAACACTTCTCTCAGGGCTTTGGCCTAAAGAGGAAGAGAATAATAAGGCAAATGAGAGTTGGGGTGTTGCTGTGAATTCTTCGTCGGTATACCCTTCTGTAGTGACAATATTCACTTGGCTCTGCAGTGTAGTCTGTCAGAGACAGGCTCTTAGGTTTTTCCTCTCTTACTTCACCTTCAGTCTATTTGGACTATTTAATGGACATTAAATTGAGAATAACTGGACTCAATTATGGTGCCTGCTATGGCTGAAGGTGTTGAAGCTGCATGAGACAGAATCATTAGATCCGGGACCAGTGGGCTGAATAGATGAAATGGTAGACACGTAGGGCTTGATTGAGGAAAATATATAGAAGACAGAGGGCTAATGGGCTTTGAGGAAGATAATAGAAACAGATGAAAAGTTATCTCTTCTTATATTTAATTTTGAGTGTCCGCCAAGTCTAACAGCACCCAGGTTAACATGCAACATTGCTCTAGAGATTAGAGGAAGCATAGGAAGTTATGTCCTGAGATGCCAAATGTTTCCTAAAATGTGAGTTCAAAATAACCATATTCTTAATCCACATCCTTCTCCCTCAGGAGATACTCAAGGCATGGGCAGGATATCAGAGAGATTGGTTTTATCAAATCAAATGAGCATGCATTTTAAATTTCTGTCTATGACTAACTTTTAAACTAGATTGGTCAATTTGAGCATCAAAAAGATATACAGCACATTTAATCTACACACTTAAGAATTGTGGCTTAAGAATTTTGCAGCAATTTCAAAGGAAGCAGATCTATATGTACAAACAAATAAATATTCTTGAGACATGTTAGTAAGTGAAAAATGAAGCATAATGATTCAAGCAATAAATCTTTTAGGTGGAGAAACATACAATCACACATGTAAAATATAAATGTATAGCAAAAATACTGGAAAGTTCGTCTAGTTAACGGTGAATACCCTCTGAGAAAAGGAACAAAGTCAAGTGAGACTTAGCCCTGATTGATATGTTTTCATTTATTAAAAGAAAAAATATAGTTAACTGTACAATAATTTTAAATTTTCAAAATAAATGAAACCCCTATTGTACAAAAAGTTTTAAGCATCAACCCATTGTCTTGGTAGTATATAGTGACTATACTTCTGTATATAATTAATTAGGTACCCATTCACTCCAAATATTAAGATCAAAGCAATCAAATATTTGAAGTGATGTGCACTTAATTTTGACAAATAAACCCATATAACTTCTGTTTGTTTACTCTTAGCTTGCTCAATTGGGAGCAGACAGAGGAGGATATTTAGCCAGCTGTGTCAATACCTGATATACTTAGTGTAATATTGAGTTTGTAAATATTCTCAAAGTTATCTTAATAATGATAATATTGGCTGTAATTAATTATCCCAACAACTGTGTTAGGCACTTAATATGCATCATTTCATTTAGTCTTCACATACTAAAAACTTATTACATAGACATAGACATATATTGTCATTATTTCACAGATGTGAAAATTGAGACATAGAAAGTTTATAACTAGCTCAACCAAGAGAGTACACAGCTGGATAGAAACGAAGCATAAACTCAGGTTTATGTTTTATAATCTACGTTCTTTATTTATAAGATAAAGAGCTGCCATGAGTTCCAGTGATTCAATTCTTGAAAAGTCCCTGTGACTCAGTTCATTTTCTTATGTTTCATTTTCACATTAATTCTGTGCCTTTATACACCACAAGCTTCCAAAAGAGGAGATGCTTCCTAATGGCCCAGAAGCTGTTTGTTTCCTCATGTTTTAGTGTCTTCCTTGTATCTGTCCAAGTGTGGGGTAATTTTAGACAATCCCTGAAGCTTCAGTACTCTGAATGTAGAGTTGTATTTATAATATAGTCTACTAGCTAGGTATTTGACCTAAAACCTCTGAGTTTGTTTCTCTCTGTGAATGTTAAAGTAAAACTGACCCTACAGAGTTCTTCTTATGCAGTAGTTTTATACAATGTATTTACTCTTCCCATCTGTCCCCATCACGATCTGTTTGCAATTTCTGTAAGAAGTCTTTCTATTACAAACAAATCCCCATTCAAAGGAGCATTTTAAACTAATTTGAATATATCATTTAAACACAAATTTTACAGAATATAATTTCCCTGTCATCAAAGTGTATGCTGTCCTCTTTACTGACTTGCAAATTTTATTTTAAACAATATAAACTGCACAAATACAATGTATTCAATAAATGAAAAGGCCAAGAAATCACATAAAAAATAGGAAAACCATTAACATATAGATTAAGCCCATCAAAGGGTGATATTTGATGGGGTATTCAATGTGATTCATATATCATCAACTGAAAGAGCAGAAGCTTTACTTTTGAAAAGCTTCTAATTTAGTAGTCAGCCTTTAGACACGAAAAGTGTAATATGAATGCAATGTGCATGAATGCCAATTACTAGGATAAAAGAGAAGCTCATGGTGATTAAGAGATTATAGTCCTTTGAAAGATGTAATTAAATGGCAGAAAGTTTCATTTCAGTAATTCCAAATGTATGGATTTATTTTTATTATTATTTTAATAAATTAAATATATAAGATAGTGAACCAAGCTTCATAGCTCAATAATTGCATTAGATACAAATTTTATATTTTATATATTTTATTAATATAATTATTCATTGTAAGTTTTTTCTTTAATCAACAGAAATAATAAAAAATAATGTATTTTATTCTTAATACCCTTTACTGTTCCTTATAGGATAGAATATAGATAAACTAAAATACATGTAAAAACAAACATTAAAATATATTTTCTTACCATATTTTATTCACATACTAGATACTTAGCCAGCATCTTAAGAAAGTGTTTACATCATTTACTTTAAATTAAAACTAATTTCTTTTGAAATCACTGAAATAGTTCTGATGGAATCCAAAATTTTGTGTACATACAGTCTCATCCATTCCCTCTTACTTAAAATTCTGTCAGAAATAAGTAAGGCAAGATAAATGAAATGACTGAGTTCTTGATAATAGTAATTCATTTCAGAGCCAGAGCTAGCCACCTGATTCTATAACTCCCAATCTGGTGGTCTTCCCATTAGAATTCGATTTTTAAAATACGAAAAAGAATTATAAAAATACGATTAAGAAAATGACAATATGTGAGCTTAAAAATACATGAGTGAAAGAATAGTACTTAAAAGCAGCCATGTAACATGGCAAATGATTTCTAACAAGAGATAAGTCAATTTCCCTCATTCTTAAAAGTGAGCATAGGAGGACAATGGATTAAACTGGAGAGACTTTATTTAACCAACTGTCCTCTGGATTGTGTATGACCAATTTCCCTCCCATGACCCTTTCTCAACCCACTGACAATGTAAATTCTCATCTTTTCCTTTTTCTTTTTTACTTTGAGAACAATAAGAATAAATCACCTTTTTCTCCAAGTATATTACTTAAATTTCTATTAATTAGTGAAATTTTGGTTTTTCATATAGAGAATAAATAAAAAGATAGAATAGAGAAGTAAGCACAAATAGAAACAGAAAGATATTGAGAGATAAAGGTTAAAACTATACATAAAATTAGGAATATTATGTTCTAATATTATTTCAGTGTTTATAATCTGACTTATTTTATAAATTTGGATTACACAAAATTATATTAAATCATATGAAAAGTCAAGGAAAAATTTATAAATAATTTAACTTAAATTACAAATAATTTTCCTTTTATGACATTATAACATATTAAGTTATTATATGTGCAAAGCAGACCATGGGATAATTCTTCTATTTCGTGTCTCTATTTTATTAGTTTACCTTTTAAATTTGTAATTCCTTTTTCGTTAAAAATCCTTAATCCTAACCACTTTTAGAGCATCATAACCTAGTATAGGACATGTGTTGCATTTCATATTTTGATTGTAAAACATACTGGTGTTCAATATTACGTTTACTCCTGGTTGTTAGCTGGATTTGCCAGTTAAATCAGTCATCTATGGTTAGTTTAATTTACTGAAATAATCTCTAGCAACCCAAATGCAAAAAGACTGATGAATTTTGAAAATATTTCAGCCAAAGTGATTCTCAAAAGTCTTGATACCATGAATTTTTCATTGACTTTTAAAGAAAATACTTCCTTTTCCTGTTAAAGAAAATTTTCCATGGAATGCAGATTAAAGAAGCAATGCCTCTGCTATCTTAGAGTTGCCTTCCATTGAATTGACTCTAGCCTGAGGTTTTTGAAAATGTTTGTATGATTTACCCTCATTTTTAAAAATTTCAAATTAACAGAAATGTTGAAAGTGTTAAATATAATAAATCACATGCTCTTTAAAATAATCAATATTACCATTATCCTACTTCATGTCTCTATCTCTCCATGTGTGATTGTATATATGTGCAATATATGTTTGTGCATTAATATTAATAATGTTAATAAAAATTACAGGATATTTCTGTATCTTTGAAGATGGTCATGATTTTTCTTCTTAGATCTACTTTAACGGGTAAATAAATAAATGTATTTCCTAATACTGAACCATGTAAAAATTTCTAAAATAATTTCCTTAGTCATTATAAATTATTTTTAATATTCTGCTAGAATCTATTTATCTAGAAGTTTTGCATCCATATTTATCACTGAGATCAGTCCATAATTTTCTTTTATTGCATTATTTTTAACAGGTTTGGATATAAACATTGTACCTTCTTAATGAAAAGAATTAAGCTTTCCTTTTTTCTATTATTTCTATAGAAATTTATGTTTAAAGCACCTCTACTGTAATCAATTTTTGTTAATATTATTTTCCCAAGACATTGTTTATCTAGATTTTAAGTTCATTTTCACAGTTATGCAAAGTAGTCATAAAATTACTAATATACTGTTTATATATGTTTTATTTCTTTCTTAGCACATATTGTTCTGTAAATTTCTAGTTTCTTCTTTTTTGCTTTTAAAGATTAGGCAGTGATTTGTATATTATATTGATTTTTTTAAAGACCTACTATAAATGCGCACATGCACACACACACACACACAGACACACACACTCTCTCACACTCCTTAGCCACTGCCTTTATTTTTTCCTAGCAGTCTTAATTTCTGCTTTTATCTATATCATTTCCCTCCTTACATTTTATTTTTTACTGTTTCTTATTTTATTTGAGAATATTTTTCATTCATTTCCTTTTTTTATTTCATTAATATATGTTTATATGAATAATACAATGCTATGAATTTTCTTCAACTCATGGCTTAAACTTTAACTTGTATGTTTTGATATCACGTTTGTCAGTTTTAAAATAAATACCGTCTAAGTTTGGCTTGTATTTTGCTTTCAGCCATCAGCTGTTTAAGAATTTTTAAATCTCTATGTAAGATGGCTTTTTGTCCTTTTTAATTTAATATTAATTTCTAGTTCTTTGTATTGTAATCAGAAAGTGCTACCAGTGATACATCTGCATTTTGAAACTCTTTGAAATTTTCTTTTTTTTTTTTTTAATTTATATTTGGTCATTGACTGTTCCATTGCTTAAGAGAGTATATTCTTTATTATCACCTAGGAAAGTATGATATATATCCACATAAATTAAATTATAATACTCTCACCTATTTTTTGCCCACTTGACTCAGTGATAATATCCTCTGATATTAGTGTATTTCAGTCTATTGCTTCTTCTGTTATTTGTAGTTTCCACTTTAACTAGGTGGTTTCCACCTTACTGGATGCAGAGATATTCAAAATTGCTTTGCTTACATTGAGATTTGAGGCTGTTATAAAGTGTTGTCATTTGCTACATGTTAAACTTTATCCCAGAATCTATCTTGAATGATATGAGGATAACAAACACATGCTTTCTCATAATTTGCATTTTATAACGTACGTTTGACCATGCCTTTCTTTTTAAGACTTTCTTAATTTCATCTTTTTTTGTGTGTGTTTTTTATATATAGTTTGGAGCTGGGTTTTACTTTGTGTGACAATCTATACATTTATATTTTTCTAATAGATAAATTAAGTTAAACTTACACACTGATATTACTGATTTATTTTAACTCAGCTTGATATTTTATTTGCATTTATTATTTCTATTTTTCTTATGTGTATTTTTTTTGCTCCTTTTTGTGTTACTTTTGGTTTTCAGGAAGCTACAATTTCTGCTCTAATATTTTTATACTTTATATATCTTTTATAATGTCTTTTGATCACACTTTTCTTGCTAAGTCCTGCATTATTTGGTGTGGGAACTTTAAAACATAATTTTTATTTTCAACTACCGGACAGTCAATGAGGTCAGTGAGATTATTTTATTTCTCCTTTCCTTTTTGCTCTTTCTCTTCTTTAATTTTTTCCAGTTGTGTGCTATGGTAGAACATATAACATTTCATTTAATTCCTTTGTTTGCCATCTTCTTATTTTTGAGTCTTAGATTCCCATGTAGATATATTCATAGTTCACCAGTAGTTATTTTACATTTCCCCAGTAATTTCTTTGTTGTGGACGATCCTCCTTTTCTAGATTCATCAGAAAGACTTCATGAGTACAGAGCTACCTAAATTCTTGCACATTTAAAAGTTTTCTTTCACATTAATATGTGAAGTGGCCTGTTGGGATATTAAATGTCTGCCTTGCACTTTCTTTCATTGAGTTTCGTGAAAATGTTGTTCAACCTGCCCTTCTTTCTATGTTGCCATGAACAAATCTGATGCCAGCCCAATTCTCACTCAGGTAAGTGACTTGTTTGACAACACATTCAGAGGACTTTTAAAAATATATATTTTTAAAGTGACTGCTGTGAAAGTGACTGCTGTGAAAAAGTTTGCCAGGTATATATGATTACCGCCAATATAGAAATTAAGTTTCTTTTTTATTTGAGGAAAATTTCTTGGATTATTTTCTTAACTATTAGTTTTGTTTCTTTTTTATTTTAACTCTCCAGAAATTTTAATAATTATATAAATGTTGCATCTTTCTGTCTTTCTTTACCTCTACCAGTTTCTCTTTGGTCATCATTTTACTTCTCTTTATTAAAATTTAAAATTTTATTTTATTTTTATTTTTGTTCATTAAGGCCTGTTTGTCAATATGTAATTTATTGAACTTTATTATTTTTAAATATTGACTTTAATAAAGTGCATTATGCTTTAATAAAAATCATTCTCCTGTGAGCATATTTGTAATCATTTCTCAACTTATTTTTCCTTTACTTTCATTTTTCCCTGAGTTCTGTCAGCTCATTTGTGATATATTCCCCATTTTTGTGATTTTTTAATTTCCTATACATAATTCTGAATGCAATGCAATTTAACTTATTTCTACAAATACTTTTTTAAGGATTGTTTGAGGCATTCTGTTGTTTGCTTTTTCTTTGCTTCATGTTGTTTGTGTCTGTGTAAGGCTGTTAGGATGATTTTTGTCATGCATCTGTTTACTGTCATTTTCTATTTTCTTGTGTTTTATAGAGATTTCGTCAGGAATTTTCTGTTCATTTGAAGATACTAAACAGTAAGAAGAAGTGATTCTAAGCAGGCAGTTAGTAGTTCTGGGTATCTGATTTAACTTTGTATTTTGAAAGTAACTTTGTTTCTTAATACTGAATGGTGCACTTTCATTAATCATTTTCACCTTTTTAGTGAAAGAGGTTTTATAAAAGTAATCATTGTGATTCTAATGAGAGTGATTAGTTTCTCTGCCCTTATTCCTGGAGGTATCTTACATATTTTTTTTTCTACCTTGCCACCTAGCCACAAGGTGGTATTTCCCCTCCAAGTCACTTCTATTTCTCTTGGAAGTGGTCCGCCCAAGATTGCCTCCTCAGGTCCTGCACCCTCTTAAGTTCCTCTCATTTGGTTTGCCAGCATCTCGTTTTAAAATCCACCTAATCTCAGCCCTGTTTTCAGTATTTTCCCATGTAGAGTGAGATGTTCTCACTTTGAAGGTAATTTTACCTGTATTTCAAATGTTTAGGGTCTTGTTAAATGTTTTCTTTCCTGTGTAGTCTCCACCATATTTTTCATGGGTTTCAGGGATGGATCTTATGGTGTAAAATTTTCCCCTACTTATGTAGAAAGAATTTGTGACACTCATTCATTATTGTCTGAATTTTGCTATAGACTGGATTGAGTTTTAGCTCAAATGGTTTTAGTTTGTTCTCCTTGATGGTCTGGTTTTTAGATTATTATTAGGTAGCAACCATCATCCCAGAAGATCCTATAAGTTTGTGTTTAATTTTTCTTAAAGTCACCATCTATATAAAAATAGAATCTTTCTCTGTGAACTTAGAAAGTATATGACACGTAAAATGTAATTATAGGTTTAAACACAGGTTTTATCAAGAGTCAATAGAATTAGAGAAAATAGGAAGCTTTTCAGAGACTGAAAAATGTAAATTTTTTTTAAAGGAACTTGGAAAATCATATTACCAAAGACCAATTCCACAATCTTCTTCCAATTATTAGGTAAACATTACTACATCTGTATATTAATGTGGTGTACCAATTTACTACATTCATATTATTTCCTACCCCAAATATTCTGCCTGAAATTTAGAGCCCTTTAGCTAAATAATAGAGATGATTATTCTGTTTGCATTTCACTTCTCCTTGTGAGTATAGTTAAATTTTCTATAATTTCTTAAATTTATATAGCTCTACATCAAAAGAAAATAGGAAGCAAATATAATAATTCCTGATTTAATACAGAATATTTTACAAGTAAGACTACTATGTAACCAAATACAATATTTGCAGACTACAAAATATTCTGAAATCAACAGTATGTAAAGAGTAAAAATGAATAAGCACATTAACAAATAAAAATGTTTAAGGGCAGTTCAACAATGATTTGGGCAACAAAGTCAATACATTTGTTTTGTTCAAAGTCTGCCTGGAACATTCAGCTAATCTCAGAAAGACTCAAGGCTAATGGACTATATCACACGTTAATGCCGATTGTGTGGCCACCTGGCATCTTTACAGACAATATAGCCAAAGGCCAGTACTCTAGTGGTTAGTAAGGCTAATGTGAGATTTCTAACAGTAGAGTAATATCAGCAGGAAGTACATCAATTGGGCAGCATAGAGAAAAAACTACATACAGCCAGCTACAATGAAGGGCATCAGCATGGGACAATCAAACGGAAAATGCTAGAAATGCAAAATCCAAGAAATGTAAAAACAAGAGCTGCTTCAGATTACAACCTAAGGTCACTGATAGGCAAAACATCAAATACTAGTATTTTTCAAATAACAATACCGTACAAAATATCAAATAATGTTCTGCATTCAAACACACACATTCATAATTATAATTGAGGATGTATACACATGCAATTCTTTTCAAGCAAGTGACCAAGACATTTTCTGTGTTCCAAAATTATACCATTATTCAAAACACTTAATGCTGATAATGAAATAATGGACGTGTTAGTCTGTTTCCATACTGATATAAAGAAATACATGAGACTGGGTAATTTATAAAGGAAAGAGGTTTAATTGACTCACAGTTCCACATGGCTGGAGAGGCCTCAGGAATGAACAATTACAGAGGAAGGTGAAAGAGAAGGAAGGACCTTCTCCACATGGTGGCAGAAGAGAGAAGCAAGCAAAAGCAGGGCAAACTGCCTTATACAACCATCAAATCTTGTGAGAACTCACTCACTATCACGAGAACAATGTGAGTGAAACCACTCCCATGATATAATCAGCTCCCACCTGGCTCCTCCCTCCACATGTGGGGATTATGGGAATTATAATTCAAGTTGAGATTTGAGTGGAGACACATAGACTACAGGCACATGTCACCACACCACACACTACTAATTTTTGCATTTTTTTTGTAGTGATGGAGTTTTACCATGTTGCCCAGACTGCTCTCAAACTCCTAGGATTAAGCAATCCACTGGCCTTGGCCTCCCTAAGTGCTAGGATTATAGGTGTGAGCCACCATGCCTGGCCCCTGAATCTAAAATTTAAAATTAATTTTAAAATCTATGTACAACTTTTGCCTCCCCCAAACGTAACTACTAATAACCTACTATTGTCTAGAAGCCATACCAATAACATAGTCAATTAATGCATATTTTATATGTGTATTATATCCTGTATTCACACAGTATAGTAAGCTAGATAAGAAAAAGTGTAAGAAAAGTATAAGTTAAAAAAAATTTTATATCACTATTCATTAACTGGAAATGGATCCTCATAAAGGTCTTCATTCTTACTGTCCTCACATCGACTTTGCTGAGGAGAAGGAAGAAGAGGGATTGGCTTTGCTGAGCTAGGAGTGTTAAAAGCAGAAGAAAATCTACACGTAAGTGAACTTGCACAAGGAAAGTCTGTGTTGTTCAAGGATCATCTATATATTGTTTTACAAAATTATCTATATTTGTAAATTGGATGAGAAGAAAGAATCTGTAGATTCACAAACCATTTAAACAATGTCATAACTATTACTCAGCCTTGTTTCTCATTCATCATTTGTCTATCACTGTTGCTTTAGTATTTAAGTTCTGAAATTGATCATGGAGAATTTCATTTCCTCAAGTGTCCCACCTGATTATAAGCATCTTTTCCCTACTTTTATTTTCTAACCACTCATTCATACACTATCTTCTGCTTTCTACTGCTATGAAATTTTACCTTGTTTATAAATTTTTTAAAGTATGTATTTCATTGATATTACGCACATTTCACATTTCCATTGTGATCTCAAATTGTAAAAGTCCACTGTCACTAATCATACCTATAGCACTACCTCAGTACAATTCGTGTAAATAGCCATGTGCTAAGAGTAAATACTATCTGTTTTGACAAGCAAATTCAGGCTACTGTTTTGCCTTCTTATGTGGTAAGAAGTTGAACTATTAGCTCTTCCATGACTGGTAAACAGTCACTGACAGTCATTCGTATAAGATATTTCCAAAGGAAAATAGGCTATCTACTTTTTTATCCTTTCAAATATCATTTAGTCCTTATCTGATGCTCTTTGTTTATTTATGTAGCTCCAAGTCTAACCATATATTATTTTCCTTCTCACTGAAGAATCTTTTTTTGACATTTATCATAGGGCAGGTCTGGTGGTGATGTATTTCCTTACTTTTTGTTTGTCTGAGAAAATATTTATTTCTCTTTCAATTTTGAAGGGTAATTTCACTAAACATAAAATTCTAGGTTGGTATTTATTTTCTATTTAAATACTTAAAATGTCCTCCACTATCTTCCTGCTCTCATGGTTTCCAGTGAGAAGGCCACTCATCCTTGTTTCTCTATAGGTCAGGTTTCTTCATCCTGCACCAACCTTCTTTCAAGACTTTATTTTGCTTTTGGTTTTCTGCAGTTTAAGTATAGGTGTACTTTTGTTGGTATTATATCCTGGCTGATATTATCTGAGCCTCCTGGATTTCTGGTTTATTATCTATCACCAATTTGGGGATGTTTTCAGTCACGAATATATCAATATTTCTACTTTGCTGTCTTTCTTTCTTCTACTATTGTTTTCCAATTGCACATGTGTTATCTCTTTTGAAATTGTCTCATAGTTCTTGGATGTTTGGTTTGGGATTTCTCTCTGCCTCTGTTTCTCTATATATCTATATCTAACTATATATGTCTACATCTATATCTCTATATCTATATCTATACATCTATTTACATATATAGATACATATCTATTTACATATATCGAGAATTTCATTTCCTTCAAGTGGCCTACCTGATTATAAGCATCTTTTCTTTACTTTTATTTTCTAACCACTTATTCATACACTATCTTCTGCTTTCTACTGCTATGAAGTTTAAACTTGTTTATAAATTTTTAAAGTATATATTTCATTGATATTATGCACATTTCATATGTTTCCATTGTGATCTCAAATTGTAAAAGTAGATATATTTACATATGTAAATATATGTAAATAGACATATATACATATATTTATGTATGTCTATTTACATACATAAATATATATGCATTTGTAAATATGGATATATCTATATGTAAATATAACTATACTTGTAAATATAGATATATCTATATGTAAATAGATACATCTATTTATGTATATATTTATATCTATATATCTATTTACATATATAGATATATTTTAGTTTGGAAAATTTCTATTCACCTATTATGAAGCTCACGGTGGGAATGCCCATTAAAGATATTCTTCATTTCTCACTGATTCTTTGATTTCTAGAATTTCCTTTTGATTCTTTCTTAAAATTTTCATCACTCTGTTTACGTTATCCATTTGTCCTTGGGGGTTGTCTACTGTTTCCATGAGAGCCCTTCACATAATCATAGGGTTTAAATCATTTTCAACCCTGCCAGTAACCAAAATCCCTGCCATATCTGAGTCAGCTTTTGATGCATGATTTTTCTATTCAGACTGTTTCTTTTCTTGCCTTTTAGCCTGGCTGTGTTTGTTGTTGTTGCTTTTGCTGTTGTTGGAAGTTATACAAGATGAGTTAGGTAATAGGAAATTGAGATAGACCTTTAGTTTTTAAATGAAGTTTTAGGTCAATCTGGCAAGGAGTTGAACGTGTTTTAGATTGCTGTAGATGTAGTTACTTGAAGCTTCAAATTACTCTACTGTTCTTGTTGCCTCCTCCATTGATTTTGAGTTTGTATATCTCTTTAGAGAGAACATGTGTCTTGCAGCTCTTTAAGCTAGAATCCATTGTTATTACATTGAAAGCTTGTTAGTATGGTGGTAAGAATTGAGGAAGTGGAAGCATTCTAAAATTACATGATTAAATCTTAGTTTTTTTGGTGGACATATGTCCCTGTACTGTAAACTCACAAGTATTTCTTAGCTTCCCTTCCTCAGATGATATAAGAAAGAAAGGTAGAGGAGGTTGAAGAGACAAACAGCAAGTCTTTGTTTTGGCAAATGCATGGGCATACTTCACAATGGCAGCTATTCCCCTCCCACGTACAGAAGCAGGAGGGGATCTTTCTTCTATTTTCACTGTGATAACATGGTAGTGTTCCTGTAGGCAAAACTCACAAAATTGTGGTCCTGCCATAAAACTGTGGCTGCAGGAGTTTATAACTCTCACACTGTAGACATACAGTTTCCAGCTATTCTTCAAAATTACAATTTAAGTGCTCCCACCAGTTTATGTTCCCACAGCCTCTTCATGTAAGCCATTCTTAACTGTGACTCTGAATTCTTTTTTCTCCCTAGATTTCAGAGGGATGGTTTGCCCTGTAGCTTCTGTTTTCTAATAGGTGTAAGACAATATGCTGATCTTTAGTTTGTTCCCCTTTTTTTTTTTTTTTTTACTTGTAACATTGGGAGTGATAATTTCCAAGCTTTTGCAGGGCTAAGATGACACACTAAAGTACCCTACATAATTTGTAGAACCAGGGTTTCTACATAAACTGAATGTTTAAAAATTTAAATATATACATATATTTCTATCTTTTCTTCTGAATATAAATAATAGTACTATTATTCTTAAAGGAATAATTATTTGAGTTTATATCTATAGCTCACAGAATTTTTGCTAGTTACATAGAAACCATTTAGGAGAAATGTGCAATGATTCTCTCCTTTCTGTGAAACTTTTCAAAGGATTAGAGCTTTTGGCATTGAAGTAGTATGCATATGTCTATGGAGAAGTTATATACTGAATAGAGTGTTTAAAGCTAAAGTTATAGGCAATTATGAAATAGCTGAAAATCAATACTTAATCATTTAGTCAACATTTACGTATGTGACAGGACAGGATATTTCCTTTCCTCTTTTTTAAAGAAAAAATTTGTTCCAGACATCCTGTCAAACTTTACAGGACATAGCAAAAAAAAAAAAAAAAAAAAAAAAAAAAATTACAGAGTATTTAACATTTCTCAGGAGCTGTGAATATAAATGTTGACTAAGATGGCCTTAACATTCCCCTCAACTTGACCAAATTTTAGACAGATTTTTTTTCCTTATGATAATCCCCTTACCTCCCTTTTCTTAGAGCATTTACTTTCAAAAACTTATAATTGTAAATTCTTTCTCTCCCTCCTTGAGATGTAAACATCCCAACCTCCTGCCAGTTTAACAACCCAGAATATCTTTCTGAAAGGTTAGGAAACAGCCCTTTGAAATAGAATCCTTAAGGAAGGCAGGGCCCTTATCTCTCAGTCTCTGCGATAGGGTAGGAGCCTGACTCCTGTAAGCACCAATGTCAGTTAACAGATGGTTTAAGTGATCAACCTCTTCAACATCCTCCAGTATTTTTCAGCTAACTTGTCCCAGCAGATAATAGAATTTCCCATGGTTTGTTGCAGTAGAATTGAGTCCAATCTTGAATAAAGTCTTCCTTTCCTGTTTACCTCCATCTAAGGCAATTTTTCTTTTAAATTAGAGAACACTCTATAGAGTTTTGTCTTTTTTTTTTTTTTTTTTTTTTGAGACGAAGTTTCTCTCTTGCTGTGCAATGGCGCGATCTTGGCTCACCACAACCTCTGCCTCCCAGGTTCAAACGATTCTCCTGCCTCCACCTCCCGAGTAGCTGGGATTGCAGGCATGCACCACCACGCCCGGCTAATTTTGTATTGCTTTAGTAGAGACGGGGTTTCTCCATGTTGGCCAGGTGATCCGCCCACTTCCCAAGTGCTGGGATTACAGGCATGAGCCACCACGGCCGGCTAGAGCACTGTCTTTAAAACAACAAAATTTGGTAGAAAAGGTAGAATAAAACTCATAATTACAAAGCAATAGAATAAATGTAATATACACATATTGTAAAATGGGAATGCAGAAGGGTGCCAACAATAATTGGTATGAACAAAGTGTAAAGTCTTTCTGGAAGTGAAACTCAAGGCCAGTTTTAAAGGGTGATTAGTCCAGCAGAGCAGAAAGCATAAGCAAAGATCTGTTGATGTTATGTGTGGTCAAGATAGAAGTTCAGACTTCTTTGAGATTGCTAAACTACATTAAAACTGAGGCTAACAGCATCACAGGAACATATTATATAAGTGATGTAGAGGATAAGCTTGAGGAGGGAACATTAGAGACGAGGGAATTAATGGAAAGTTCTTAAGAAATATTATAAGCCTGAAATAGGGAAATGTCTGTTTGCATGGAAAGTTACAGATACATTCAAATAATACATACGATGTGGCTCATGTCCATAATCCCAGAACTTTAGGAGGCCAAGGGGAGAGGATTGCTGGAGCCCAGGAGTTCAAGACCAGCCTGGGCAACAGAGTGAGACCCTGTTTCTGCAAAATAATAAGGAAAATTAGCTGGGCACAGTGGTGCATGCCTGTGAGGTCGAGGTTGCAGTGAGCTGAGATTGCAACACTAAACGTCAACCTGGGTAACTGAATGAAAACACTGTCCCTCATGAAAAAAAAATTATGTGTATATTATATAGACTCTACCTCATATCTACGAGGTAGAATCACTGTGCTAATTTAATGAATTTGAGTTGTAAGAACAAAGAGAAGAGACAAGAATGTTCCACTCTTGTTTTCAGGCTCTTCTTTTGCATGACTGGTAAATGTTCATGTTATAAAGAGCTCTGTCATTGCCCTCTTGGTCTTCTATATGGTATCCCACAATTCTAATCGTCCTAAATATCTTCTATATGTTTTAAAATGCTTAAAAGCTGAAATAAATGTGTGAAATCAAAGGAGTCACTGAGGACAATGTTTAGACTAATGACTGCCTAGATGAGAAATGCTAAGTACTGGAATTACGACAGTGATCAAATAAACACATACATCGATGAGCTGTTTTAAGAGTAAAAATTGGTAGCAGCATTCAGTATTGACAGAGAGACTAAAAAAATTATATTTTTAGGTACCTATAATTTGCCAGGCAAAATCTAAACATATAATATTATAGCCAATATTTAAGGTAGCTATTATTCTACTGAAATTAGAGGCTTAAAAAATGAAGTCCAATGATTCACAGACTTGAATTTGAATCCCCGTAGTCCACATACTGTGAAACTTTGGGTAAGCCACTTAATCTCTCTCATGCCAAAGGCTTTTTCCTCCAGTCTATATTATATCATTTCCTTTTTCTATATCTCTAGAGTTTCCTTTTCTGTTAATATGAGCTCTGGGCATAAAATAAGAAGATGTGCACTTAGAAAATTTGACCTGGCAGCTTAAGTAATTTGCCCAAGGTCATTCAGTGAATCAGTGGTAGATATAAGGGTAAGAAGCTATAATTCCTACTCCAATTTCCTGCCTGAACCATTAGATAGCTCCATCTGTTTTGATTCAATCATTAATATGAAGTCATATTTCTGTCTCTTAATAGAAATGAACTGATCTACTGGCTAAAAGTAGAGTATGAAAAATAATTTCCATAGTTTTAAATGCATCATTATTCCTCACAACTACAGTTTTAAAGTGGTGCTGTTATACATTTAAATAATTTTTAAAATGTATTTATAATCTCAGTTTTTAATTATACCTGTAATTAAAAAAAACAAAGATCTTATTAACATGAGTATCAAATGGAGCTTTTTATGCTACACATTAAGTTAAGCATTTGATATTTTGATATGTCACGGCAAAATTTTGAAATGACGAAGTGTTCATTAATGCCTGCTTAAGTTAAAAGTAACACTACATTAATTTGATCTGATTAATGTTAGCACAATGCACAGTGATACATTGATAATGACTGGCCACTTTTCTTAAGTGATAACCAGCATATTATTATATAGTAAATGAATTAGATAGCTTCTGTAATGTCACTGTTCATTATTATTTCAGTTAATTAAATGTGTGTCATACAAACCATTAATAACTTGATAATTCACCTCTCTTGGATGTTATCAAATCCTTTCAGTATAATACAATCCGAGAGAAATTACATTTACAAATGTAAACGTTTCATGTCTGTGATACCTATTTCACTTGACTTAAGCAAAGTAATTTTCACATTTTGAGTACTAGGCTAGGATGTTTCCTAGATACTTGAAAGCTTCAAAATATTATATAAGGGTTTGTATTATTGCATTTACCACTTAATTGTTTAAACAGATTTAATAACAGGAATTTGTGATAATTTTGTCATTTAAAAAATTTTCTATGATATATTTTTCACAAAAATATTTGAGCTTTAGTTTTCCAAATTTCTTTTCCCTATAACCTGTTCCACACAACCTTCAAACATTAGTCCATTTTCCCACTGCTATAAAAATACTACCTGAGACTGGATAATTTATAAAGGAAAGAGATTTAATTGACTCACAGTTCAGCATGGCTAGGGAGGTCTCAGGAACTTATAATCATGGAGGGAGGCAAAGAAAAAGCCAGGCACCTTCTTCACAGGGTGGCCAGAAGGAAAATGAATGCAGGAGGAACTGCCAAACATTTATAAAACCCTCAGATCTCATGAACTCACTCACTCTCACGAGAACAGCATGGGGGAAACGGGACCCGTGATTCAATTACCTCCACCTGGTCTCTCCCTTGAACGTTGTGGGTTACGGAGACTACAATTCAAAATGAGATTTGAGGTGGAGAAACAGCCAAACTGTATCACTCCACATCATTACTTGATCTGCCAATTGCCTTTAAATCCTAAATAAGTACCAGTGACAGATGAATTCAAACTTTCAAATAAATAAATATAAAGATTTGCATTGTTTTTCAATAACGGACATGAAGGCCAATAGAATTTTATTTCAGTTCGATATGTGAGTCTAGCAGGGAGTTGGATATATGAGGTCTGAGCAGGAGACTTGGGTATTGGTAGTGTATAGAAGCCCACTGTGTAAAAAAGTATTCTACTGGATCTAGTGAGGACAGATAGTACACTTATGTTTGTAGATACTAAACATTTGTTGGATTAGATTCAAGGACATGTAAGACATGCTATAGCTAGAGTTCAGAGCTCATTATTGTATGTCCTTCCAAGAAAAGATTGCAGACCACAGGCTTTGTAATTACTCTAATGTATTTCTACCACCCCTTGATAGACAGATAACAGGAATGGCATAGTAAATTTTCCATGACCCTAAGGTAAGTGTTTCTGTAGTCAAGAACAAACGAATCACATTTTAACTTATTTTATTTACAAACATTCTATCAAACATAGTCATCAAAATATCCACTAAAATATGTATTCCCAATGTCAGTGAACAAAGTATTCAAACTGTTTTAATGTCATTCTATTTATGTACAAAATCAACATCCCTTACCTTTTATTTATTTTTTATAGTAACAAGTAGATTTCAGGCACCTGCCAATAATTATTTATCACAAGAGGATCTACCCACAAAAGATATGATATTTTGCTATAAATATACAGTCTCTTCTGAAGTATAATCCCAGTTTGTCTGCAAATATGCTTCTTTGGAGTAGTACGCCTAGTACTTACATGTGCAGATTTCTAAATCTATCTCATGAGTCAACCTCTTGAACACATTTAAAATGAAAGTTCAAGTCTATATGCAGTAACAGTCATGAACATGCATCTTTTTTCTTGAAAATGATATCATGTTTTATATTTTTTCAATATAGTATGAATAGGTGTATAAGTGTATAACTTACAAAAATTAGTACTTAATAGTTAGAAGAAAATGATGCCAGGTATGCCAAACTTTCTTTACTTAAAATTCTTGAAATAGAAAAACAAATGAGTTTAGAGTAGAACTTAATATTTAGAAACATGTTGTCAACAAAGATTACTGAATTGACTCTGATGAAAGAAAAACTTCAGCCGAATTAAATTTAAAGGTGTCTAATTGAGCAATGAACGAATCACAAATTGGTTAGTCTCCCTAGCCAGAGAAGGCCCAGAGGCTCCAGCGCAGCCACGTAGTGGAAGAACATTTATGGACAGAAAAGGGAAAGTGATGTACGGAAAATGGAAGTGAGGTACGGAAACCCCTGGATTGGTTTACAGCTTGGCATTTTCGTTATTTGAACACAGTTTGAACAGTTGGCTACATTTGATTAAAACTCAGTGATTGGCACAAGTGTAGGCTACTGTCTGATTACACTTCCACTCATTCTAGTTCATGATATACAGAAAAACCTGTATGCCCAACTTCCATATGTAAGGAGGCAGCTTAAGGCTAAACTCGATTTAACAACTTTAATATTACACTCAGCCATTTTGATCGAGTAAATGATTCTTTGATTTATTAAACTTTATCTACCATGAGAGGAGAATGTAGTTTTGACTGGAGTTTGAAATCAGAATATAAAACAATTAGTGAAACTGGAGAAATAACTCTGGAGGTTGAATTGAATTGGCAAGTTCACTATATTATTGAGGTTACTCATTAAATGACGACTTATTAAATGATGATTTGGTGCAGTATACTACAGATGTACTGAAACAGTCTCTTTAATGACGGGATTTGAGGATCTAAATTTTTAACAAGTTCACCAAATGATCATGATACCTGACAGAATTTGCGATTGATCCTTCTGAAGATATCTATTATAATGTGTTTCACATATAGTACAATTAGTTTAATACTACTCATGAAATTTAAACTTAAAATTCACCAGTCGACTTTCTGTATATTCTGGTGTCATACTTAATGAGGCTCACTGCTTCTTCATTAGTGAATGGTTTAAACAAATACTGATTCTTTGCATACTATATATGTGGCAATGTTTTAGTCACAATGTTTTAAAGTGAACAAAAGAGTTACATTTTTGGTTTTCATAGAAGTTACATTTTAATGGTGAGGAAAAGTGTTGATAATAACTACATAAGAAAATAACTAGCTTTTAGTAGACAGTGATAAGAGTTACAAAGAAACATCAAAAGTAGAAAGGACTCTTTACTAGACTCATCTACTATTTGAAAAAAAAAAAAAAAAGAGACCAAAAAATTTTACAGTAGTCTGATCACAACAACCCAACATTCTTCCTGATCCCTAAACCTTACTCCCAATTTGAAAGAAAGGAAGATACATTTATGAGAGAATGGATTAAGGGACAACTCTACATTAGCAAAAACAGGAAAAAAAATAAAAAACAAAGATTAATATAAGTATTACAGAAAGAACCGGATGATATGACTTTGTGTTGTAACAACATACGTTATATGCATTGAGATTTTGGGTTGGTCAGTAAATATCTTTGAGCCAAAATTCCTTCATCTGAAAATGAAAACAATACTTCCTGCTCCGTTTAGTTTATGGTTGTAGTTTGTATAATTTATCCTTAAACCGAAAACACAGTTAAAAATAAAAGTTTATTTTTTGTAACTTAAATTCTGTCTCAAGTCGTCATGCAAATGTTGGCTCAAAACTTAATATTAAACAATGAATAGTTTTTAAATCCTTTTATATATTTTCCTCCTTGCTTCTTTGTCTTTCTCCTATATTCCTGCTCTTACCTGGTATATAGGAATCTCTGGATGTGTGTTTATATTCTAACAGGTTTACGTTCCTTCCATGATCTTTTACTACCATTATTTATTTCCTCTGGCATCCAATGAGCTATCTGTCGTCACAGCATCACATTTACCCTTTATTTTATGCATTTTGTGACTTCACGCTGAGTCCTCTGACTTTCTGTCTGAACTTGTAGGCGCCTCTGTGGGGTCACTATATACCCTAGGTTGCCTGGACCACTGGCTTATGTTGGTTTAATGATTAATGACGCACTCTTTCATTCCCAAAGTTTCCCCAGTTTTGATGATAGATAGTAACCTTCTTGTTGGAATAGTCCCCCTGAGCTCTTTTGAGTCACTTAGTCCGGGAGTTTTTTCAGGTCTACTTTAGCTAGACCTTTCCTGACATTATTGCAATTATACTACCCCCATAGAATGATTACAGGAATTTTTTCTACAAGGTTCTTCATTTTTCAGGCCATCAGTGGCAAGTGAGATAATATTCTCTTGATTCTATTCAAAGCAAACTCTGGGGTTTTACAACACTCCCTGCTGCCTGAGTAGAGGGTAAATGATACACCTGGCCCTTTTCTGAAATGCATATCAAGAAATAATGTATTTCTTTTTCCACCTTGTCTACAAAGTTCTTTCTAGTTTTGCTTGGTAAGGAAAGTGGGAGACTGGCTCTTTAATTTTTTTTTTTTTTTTTAATGACAGAGGCTCTAAGCCTTGATTCCTTTGGGGTTTTGCTTTTGATATGCAAAAACAGGCTTTCTAAATTCTAAAACCTTTCTTTCTCAAAAAAGATTTTTCCTTGCAAATCAAAACCCTGCTTTTCAAGAGTACTTAGATAGTTAGAAGTGTATAATTTGTCTCTATTCTCTGTATCTGGCTATATCATTTTGCCTCCGAGGTAATAATTCCAGAACACTTTAGCTTAAGGTATAGCTTTACAGAAACTAGAGGCAACAGATAACAAAACAATCAAAAATATATTTTTTTGAACGTGTGTGTGTGTTTTTTTTAACACATCAAGTAAAGATCAAGTAAAATAATGTGTTAAAAAGTAGTTTTTTCTTTTTTTTCTTTTCTTTTATTTATTTTGTTTTTTGAGATGGAGTCGCTCTGTCACCCAGGCTGGAGTGCAGTGCAACCTCACTGCAACCTCCTCCTCCTGGGTTCAAGCAATTTTCTGCCTCAGCCTCCTGAGTAGCTGGGATCACAGGCACCTACCACCGCATCCAGCTAATTTTTGTATTTTTAGTAGAGGTGGGGTTTCGCTATGTTGCCCAGGCTGGCCTTGAACTCCTGATCTCGTGATCCACCTGCCTTGGCCTCCCAAAGTGCTGGGGTTACAGGCATGAGCCACTATGCTCAGCCCTATAAAAGTAGTTTATTAAACAAAAAAAGTGGTCATGAAGTTATTAAACAATAGAGTCCAGAGCCCTCGTTAGTGACTTACGATACTTGATTCATTAGAAAGGAAATACCATGAAGTTAGGTAACAGCAAAGTTATTATTTTCACTTCTTGAACAAAATAGGAACTTACTTCCAACCAAAAAGATTAAAAATATTGCTCTCACTCTCCTAAAAAGCAGAAGGCAAATTTCAGATGTAGAATGCAACCAACAGATAGAATTCTGTCAATCACAGTAATTCAGAATTTTCAGGTCAGAGACAGAGGTTAAGAGATACAACCTCACCATGAAATAGTAAAACAGGAAGCCAGAATTTTGGAGAATATATTGGAGGGAAGCAAAGCTATCTGTAGAAGATAATAGATCAAGATGTGGTGTTTTAAAGACTATACTTTGACCCGGTGCATAGACAGACTAAGCCCCCTGAGGCAGACAACCAGCCCAGATGACCAAGCAAAAGAATTTTACCTAAATTTTCATAAAAGGATTTCTAAAATCTTAAAGAAGAAGCATTGAGAACAAATTAGAAAAAAAAAAGTTATAAAAATAACTGAACCAATACATTAAGGAGAAAATTTGGAGCATGGTATCAGAACCTACTGTATGTCTTTTTCATTAAAATATATATATATATATTTAGAAATTTATGTGTTTCTCATTTCAATTAGTGAAGTCAGACATTTTTGAGAAATTATTTTTCAGTTTTCATAAAGACTTAAACTTTCAGTCAATATTATGCATAGATATTTGGGTGAAACATTTCTATCTGACCCTAATTAAAGATTTTTCTCACTTAACATAGGCTAAATCAGTTAGTTAGCAATTACTAACTACAGTTCAATGTTGGGCTCTGTGGTACACTTCTAAAAATATAAAGTACTAAATAAACTAAATAAATAATACAATACACATAAAAAGATTATCACATTAAAATATTTCAGTATGACCCATTTAATGTTACAAAGTTTTCTTTTAACTCCCACTTCACAGAAGCCAGTCTAGAACTGATATGGTACAGACCTTGTTAGAACAAACTTCACTGAATGTGAGACAGCAGGGCATTCTTCTTTCTTCCATCTAGAGTCCCTGCATTTTCAGTATTCTATGATGAAGCTATTAATAGACAACCCTGCTTCTTGAACCCTTGACCTCATATCCTGTAAGTGGATAAAGTATTAGTACATCAATATTTTATTGAAATCCTATAATAAGCAACATATGCATTACATTTCTTAGATAAGAAAGAGACCATTTTAGTCACAGGAATTAGCACTCTATTGAGTATGAGACGACATTTGACTCTATGGGTCATTCTTTATAAGTCAAAATTTATTTAGTAACAGTAAAGTAGAAGAATGTGGGTAAGAGATCAATAAATAATGTACTCTGTTCTGGCTATTGGAGACACAAATAGGATTCAGTCAATCATAATGAAGTTTATTTTTCTCATATATTCTAATTTGTTTTTTAAAAGCAATACCTGAAATGCTAATGGTAAGCAGGGCAGTAAGGGATCTGCAGAAGTGAAGTTACATCCCTGGGAACGATTATGCATATCTGTGACTGTAGATGGCACAGATGATGTTTTTTTTTTTTCTTTTTGAAACCAGAGTCTTTACAAATTGACTTTACATAATGATCGCCTTTAATAATTATGTAGCTATCAGTCAGACATAATAACCTCCTCCTTCTTTCTATCAATTATTTTTCAGTTTTCAGGAACAAGCTCAAGTCCTAGTACCTTTGAGACATTTGATTTGTTTTGTCTCTTCTGACCTCTAGTGATCACTCTGCTCTTTAAACTCCTACATTTTAGTACCACACTATTTAATCTTTGTTTCTACATTGTACATTTTTATTCTTAATAGTATCATGAAAGTTTACAATGTTGCATCGGTATAACCATAAGCATTTTGAAGTCAGTAAATATGCCTCTGATTTCCTTTTATTCTAAAAGTACCCTACACTGAGTGTTTCATAAAAGTTGCACAATAAATATGTAACAGAAATGACTGGGCCTTACAATGTAAGTAATAATATCGCTAAACCCTTTGTTTGAAAGGCATGGCTCCTCAGATGTTTCAGAGCCACAGCTGAGCAAGATAATTATCTTTTTAATTGACATCGGTGTAAGAAGTATTAGAACTGTGTCAACAATGTACACTCTTTGCACTGCTCAAATGCAGCTCACTGCAAGAATCCTGTTGCTGTATATTAATTTGGGAATCTCTGCAACTTCATAAGTAACATATGAGGAACAACCATTTATGAGGTGCCAGGTTTTGTGTTGGTGTTGGACATTCCATGGTATTCCAAATGGCCATGTTTTATGCCTTATGATTCTTAACACTTTAGTGAGGAAAAGAGATATTAAATAAACAATTGCGATGAGTGAAATGTACAGTATGTTAAGTGAATGAAATATCGGAAGGCCCATTTCAGGTTGTTTTGGTCCAGGAATGTCCTTATGAGAACGCAATGTGTAAGCTCTGGCTTGAAGAGCTAGAACTAGGCAAAAGAGGTGAAAAGAAAAATGATGTGCAAAGGAAGAAAAAAATTAGGTGTGATCTAGAGGACATGAAAGGTGAATTCAGACTGAAGCTTAGTGCAGAGGAGGGTGTGAACAGAGGTTGACATGGATTCATTCATTAGTCATGTTGTTTATTGAAAGCTGCAATGTTTCAGGCCCTCTGCTAGGGCTGGGTATACAATAGTGACACTTAGTATCCATTGCCCCACAAGGTTTTAGTTCTAATGCAGTTTATAATCTAGTAGTCAAGGTAAATATCAACCAAAATATTTATTTTAGGGTAATTTAGCTTGATTTTTTTTTAAGCATCAAACTCAGACAACTGTAAGAGAAAATGTTATAATTATTTTTAAGAATAAGACAAAGATTAAATCTACATGAGTAATATGCAAAGATGCAACGAAGAAGCTGTCTTAAATTGGGAGGTCGGCAGAAGTTACCCTGAGAAGGATTCTTAAGCTGAGAGAATTAAAGCAAGAGTGGAATGTGAAAAGGGAGATAAGAGGAAAAGGCATGAGCAGAGATCTTTGGTAGGAGGGAGCATGATATTTCTAAAAAACCAGAATTCGATCAGTGTAGCTGGAGTACGGCAAGCAAGATGGAGAATGCCTTCAGAGCCAGACCATGCAACATTTTCTAGCCCACATCTAAGACTTACACATCTAAAACAAATCTACAGTTTACATGCATTTTGTTCTTCAGAGCATAGAGAAGTCATCAAAGTATTTTAAGCAGCAGCAATGACATCACCAAATTTGCATCTTGAGAAAAACTTCCTTCTGCAAACCGATAGGAAAAATGCTCCCCAGGAATTGGTGCTCCACCACTAGAGTGACACAATAAGTCAAGAGGAAAAAATGTGTCCAAAATAATATAATTAATATAAAGTCTTCCTCAGCTGGAGAAGGGGTCTGAGAGATCATGTGTTTAAAAGTGAATGAAATATGTGTGCAGATATTTTATTAGGGCTTTCTCTTGGGATCAGCACCTGCAGAAAAGAAGAAAAAGTAGAAATGTGAAGAGGAAGAAGTTGAACAGTGTTATAGCCTCAAAGGAAGCTATAGCCAACACTGTGGGGAATTCTGAAGCTAAGGGGAGCCTTTGAAATTTTCCCAAATTGGGTAAAAAGGCTGGACCTTGCTACTCTTACGTCAATTAGTAATTTGATGTGGCAGCCCCAGGGAGGAAATGTGATTTGAGCAAAGAGGTTATCTTTAGTCCAAGCAATTCATATAGGGGACTGAAAGTTTAGAGCTTTCTGGAGGCAGCATTTATGGTCCTTCATTCCCAGAAGGCATTCCAGATGACACACGAAATCATCCATCACAGTCTACTCCTTGAGCAGCTCTGATCTGTTTGACTTGTATAATAGGTCACCAAATACGAGAGTAGTTCCTCCAGGATTCTGGTGGCACTTATGTGGGAAATTTAGGTTAGTGGGATGAGTGACTGCTTCTGTCATTTAACTGGTTTCAGCTATGCAACTCCCCATCATCACTATCCTCTAAAATCTAGACTCCTCATACCCTAAAGGAGTACTTTTTTGGTCTTGGGAGCTTACTGTTGGTGTATCATAGGTCCTCATCTCTGAGGGTGCAGAGCTCCTACTCATTACATATATCTCAATCTGTGGCTGCTGCACTTGCTCACTTATTGTCAAAATTAGGTAAGAGAGTACCATGAGATCTGCAAGGAGATTACTTCTGTGCCACGCACATGTGTCCATGAGGCTATTGGGTAATAGATGTCTTAATTCCTCCTAACGATAGGCATCATTTTTCTCTCCCACAATGGTAATGACATGTCTTCTTTCTTATTTCCTTGGCATGTGAAACCCAAAGCACAGCAATAATAGTTGTAGCTTATATTTCAATGGAACTCTTGCTCTGTCTCTTGGTGACAACATTCCCCCTTTGGGACCTGGAATCTTTTGGCTTACATAGCCCAGAGCTGAAGAAATGAGAACCACGAATTTCCCAGAGTGGGGCACTGAGAAGCAGAGTTGCTCATGTTTCCACCACTTTGTTCCCAGACCTACAGATTCTACCTATTGGGATAGTCACATCATTTAAAGGTCATCAATTTAACATGTACAATGTATTCTGGAAAAGGCAAAATGTTTCTATCAAGCCAGCAGATTCTGGATGGAATAGAATGTCATAAAAACCAATGGGTCATATGATGATGGATCTATCCCCACACCTTCTTTGCTATAAAATGGATCTTTTTTTCACATGTGACATTATGTGGTATCCATGCCAGTGGATCAAACACTCTGCAAGCCCCAATCATAAGTCTGACAAAAGACCTGCCAGCAAGAGGCAAATCTCAGTGCGGAATATGTATTTATTACTTTCAAAATAATTTTTCTCCTTCCATAGTTGTAGGGGTTGAATATAGTCAACTTGCCACCACGTGGACCACTGGTTTTCATCAGAGTTAGTACTGGTGTAGAGACTTATCGTTAGTTTCTTTTTCTGGCATTTGGACAAGTGAAAGCAGCAGAAACTTACCAGCTTTGACAAAGTGTGAACCCACGCCCTTGGATACATACATCGCTTTTGTCCCTGACACCATGGATTCTCTGTTCATGCACCCATTGTGCCAGCACTGGTGTCACTACTGACACCAAGCCTGAATGATGTTAACCAGTCAGCTTATTCTGTCTACCTGATCTCTTCATACCTCTTTTCTGATAAAGAGCCTCTGGTGTATGTTATCAAGCAATCTAAAGATCTGCCTATTTGGTACCCTTCCTCATAGGTTTATTTATAGTTTTCTACACCAGAGTTTCTAATTTCTTTAATATCTCTCCTTCTTGGCCACTGACAAGCCAGAAAAATCAAACATCACTGTCTATGAATCCATAAACTTGGGTCACTTCTCTTTCCATACAATGTGGATGACCAGATGTATCACCCAAAGTTCTGACCATTAGGATAATTTTTTCTCACCACTGTCTTTCAAGGCTGCTCCTGAGTGGGGCTGTAATATGTTCATCATCTATTCAGGTGACCTAGCTCTAAAGCAAAGCCAGACATTTTTCTCCATTGCCACGTGTGAGAAGATATCTCCCATACAGATGTTGGTTATCACCTGAAGAATAGGCTCTGATACGACAATAGTGTATTACATAAGGTTCTAGGTCAACTATATGTGTAGTCTGCTTATACCTCCTGGTCTTGTGTTGTGACTTCTATTGTTATGAGTTGTTTCTAATTTGTTCTCATCAGAGGCCTCTCTGTTGAGAGTTACCATAAGCCTAGATAGCCACTGTTCCTCTGACAGAAGAACCAAGGAAGAGTTAATTTTGGGTGTGTCAGTCAGGCGAGACACAAGAGGAGGTCAGATTAAAACACATGAAAGCAAAGAATGTATTACCTACAGATCCCAGAGAGGTTATATTTCAGTGTTACTCAAGGAATGGGGTAGGAGCATGCTGACAGGAAGTCTGGGAGCTTATTTACATGATTCTCTTGTTGACCATTAGGTTTTATGATGGTTGCCAACCATAGGAAGTGTTAGGTTTTGGATAAAGGCGATGAGGAACGAGCGAGCTATATTGTAAACAACAATATAGGGAGGGAAAGTTTCAACTAGGCCAAATATGTTGGGGTATAACCAGGTTTCAAACAACAACCAGGTTTTAAATAACTTATGTCAGGTCTAAAAATAGATGCCAAGGCAGCAACTATATTGCACAAATTTACAACACCCTATTTATGCTTGATTCTCTTTGTAGAAATTCTAGTTTGCAAGATAGATTGCTGTTGGCCCTGAACCACCCTTATAGAAGAATCCAGCTCGTGGTAAGCCATTTCGACTGCATAGTAATTTGATATTTTATTAGTAGCCATTTCTCAGGACCTAGAAAAACATCAAGATCTTGTTTTTATAAGGTGTGTAATATTGCACTACAGACGGCATAGCCTTGCTTCTGACATCTAGAAGCCTGATTTAGATTTTTCTATTGAGCTTGTGAGAAACTTCACATAGGATCTTTCCCCATCGTTAATGCTTCTAATAGCATAGGGTCTCCTGAGCCACGTGGCATAACAGGAAATGCTGCTTGTAGCACAATATGGAGATATACTTGCCTCACCTAGTATATAGCTCAGAATAATATTTCCAGGTGTGGAATATGTTGACCAGAACCCAAGGAGGCCTGCCAGGCACTGTACTTTCTTCTTTGTGGTTGAAGTACCAAGTGCAATAACAAATTACTTATTTTGGAATGGATCCCCTACATGCCTCAAAACTCTCAACACAAACATTTTACTATGTAGCAGATCTTTAAATTTGCATAGGGTTTACCACCCTCTTTCTGGAGCACATATTCTTCCAAGGAGTCCAATACACCTGGCATTTCTTGTTCATCCAGTTCAATTGCATGATGTCATAAAGATAGTGAAACAATGAGATGTTCTTTGAGATATTCAACAGGGCCAGGTCCCCTCAAAATATATTACGACAGAGAGCAGAAGAGTTAACTTAGTCCTAGGGTAAGACTATCACTATGTACTGTTATCCAGTCCAACTAAATGTGAACTGTTTCTAAAATTTATAATTTCACCTAACCAGTGATCACTTAATATATACTTGAAGTTGCAGGCAATTCAAGTGTTGTAATTCCAGTACTTTGAAATGCCTGTAATCCCAGTACTTTGGGAAGCTGTAGTTGGAGGATCACTTGAGGCCAGTCTGGGCAACACGACAAGACCCCATTAAGCACTTAAAGCCATTTTGATCTGCTTTAGTAAAGATTCTCTATGTGGCGAAATCACGCCAACTGAAGCTACTATTTCATTGATTTTGCAATAGTCTACTATAAAACTCTTAAGATCCCTCTGGTTTTTCAAGAACCAGACTGGTACATTAAACAGAGATATAATGAGGATCATCACCTCTGAATTCCTTAGGTCTTTCAGTGTGGCACTGACTTTTGTCATCATATCTAGGATGTGATATTGTTTTATTTATCATCTTGGCTGATGGGGGCAGGGGATAATGTCTAAAGGTTATACTTGGATTTCCCCAATATCTTTTAACTCACAGACCAGGAAATCAACATGTGGTTTGTGCCAGCCACCAACTATTTATTTCCCACTATACATTCAGAGATTGAAGAAATCATCAGCATGGATCTGAAGACTGTGTTTATTACCTGACCTCCATATGCCATCACTCTGATAAGGAGCCACAGTGACACTACAGATCTTAAGGTATCAATGTCAAGTCAGACACTGTGGCCAAGCATCCTTCAAATGTATTTTCCCAGTATAGCAACAGTCATATGGCCACAGGTGCTTTGCAGAAGGCCTTAGGGAATAGTTACCATGTCCACTTCCCGTGGCAATACAGAGAGTTTTTCTTCTTGGGTACCTGACAACCCCGTCAATGAAGGTGCCTGGGTCTGAAAACTTGCTCATGAACAAAAATTGGGCAAGGAAAAATGACTTTTTATTAGTAAGATTGTTTATCCTCCTGATCATCCATCCTTTATTTATTTTGAATTATACATAAAGTAGTACTAGCATAGACTGCTAATCTACTTTGACTCTGGAAATATCAGGTTCTATTAATCATCTTTATAACTCTCTGACAGTCAGCCCTTCCTGGCCCACATCTGATCTTGACACTATTTATAATTGTGTGCCTGTCTTTTAACAGCTTAGCACTTCCACCTGACCTCTGTGGTTTTTTAGTGTTCTGACACTCCCGTTAGTATCAGTGAACACAGTTTTATAGAGGTATCTTCTCCCACTAGCCCTGGCCTAAAAAGGGAAGCAACCTATGAGTATCTTAGTGAGATTAGTTCCCTTCTCCCTAGAGGTGTCCTTATTGATTTGGTGAATAGTGTAGCTTTTGTGTTCTCATATGTAATATAGTCCTCTGGTTGTTTCTACCAGCTGCCTTAAATAGCCATCCTAGCACCACTATGTCTCTGAATCTTTTAATCCTTTTACATCTGTCATTCAAATACTGGCATTTCTTCATTGAATGTAGACTATAATTTTTCCATGTTTCTAGGAATCATGCTAGAAATATCTTCATATTATCCTTTGGTGTTATACCAGGGTATTAAATTCTATATCCCCAGAGAGTGATATCAAGCCAGTAAAAGTCCTTTATCTAATCATGTGTTTCCTCCTTTGGTCAAGCACCTTCAGAATGTGATCTCATACATACTCTTCCAAATGCTGTTTGGACCTCATGAGTGGTTCCTGCAGTTTCTTTGAAGTAGAGCCTACTTTCTTCCCTTATCAGACCCAGCCTTGGCATTTACTGGATTATGCTATGAGTTAAACTTAATGATAAGAAGAGAAAAGAGCAGCATATCCTAAAGGAGGTGAATATTGTCCAGTAGAGGAGAGGCTTCTTGATTGCTTTCTAGTAATGGGGAGATACTAGTTCAAGAAAGTAAGAAACAGCTCTTCTGCAGTCACAGATAATTCAGAAGAACCTTAGAATTCAAGATATTTTTTGCACATTGGTGTCTTCATCTCAAACAGGGTTCTGACCTTAGTATAGCTGATCTGCCTAGTTTGAAAACTTAAACTCCTGTGGGGATCAGCTATTTTTGTAATTAAATATTGGACTTGAACTTCAGTTTTCTATGCCCTAAGAAAGAGAGATGAGATCTTTATTATATACTACTAAAGAAGTGCTCTGTGTATCATGCTTAACTTTTCATTTCTAATTAATCACTAGGAATTTTTTTCTTTTAAAATGCCAATACAGGTTAGCAATAGATACACAATTCCACTGCCCTTAGAGTACCATTTCTCCATATTTCCTTCGTATTTCTCAAATACCAGGCATATACATCAGTTGATGCACTCTTTTCCACTTGTATTCCATTCCAGCTCACCTATAGTAAGAATCTAAACAGTTACACTCACATCTTGTGCCAGGGGTTTCTTTGCTCCACAAGCATTAGTGATAATGTACTTGTGGACAGCTGATAATGGGTGAGCCAACTCTAAAATCTCATATGTGTGTTCTCAGAATCATGGCACAAATTTGGCATGTTGAGTTCCCTGCATATATATGTGTGTGTGTGTGTGTGTGTGTGTGTGTGAGTGTGTGTATACACACATATATATACACACACATATATATATTTATGTATAGAAGGTTTATTATGAAGCATTCCTGAGATTGATATTTGTATAAAGAAGTAGAAGGAAGAGTAATCAGAGAGGAGAAGTTCAGCTGTGATGCAGTCTCCGTGGACATTTAGCCAACTCTGTGAATTCAGTATCTGGGATGACCTTTCAGAGGTGATTCAAGCTGGGAACTTTGCCTTTGTACCTGCATGTTGATCAGTTATTAGATATGACTTCCCTGGGAGGTGGTGTGATTTCGATGATGTGGCATTCTTCATTGTAGGTAGCTCCACAACTGTGACCAGTTATGGGCTTTTTGCTCTTTCCCCACAGCACTCATAGCTGTTTGAGGAATAAATCCTTATTTTGTGAAAAAGGATCTGAAGAGCACATCACAATGTTCATTATGGCTTAAAAGGTGAAAAATGAAAAAATTATATAACAAAGTCCGAATGGATTGAGATAAAGAAGATATCTATAGATTGGAAGTCAGGTGAAATAGGAAAACAATTATCATATGAGTAATAGAGGAATCTTAATAGATCATGCAAAACATTTTATTTTATTCTTAAGGTAATAATGAGGATTTACACAATGAGATAATGCTCCGATAAATGTCCATTTTCATTTACTGTATTTTTCTAGAAGTTCACGTTAGACTCTAGACATGATAAAAAGTTTAGAAGCATTTCTCTATGCCCTAGTTTATTATATAAAATCAATATATTTAAATAAACTTTATATTTTTGCAGAGTCATACACTCAAAAAGGCAAATACAAAAATATATATTCAAATTACTGCTATTAAAAAAATCTATTCCTTTGAAAGTACAGTATTAGAAATTTCCCTCATGGATGAAAAATTTAAACATTTTTAAATTGCTTGAAGAATTGATAGTTGATAAGAATCAGAAATAATCATGTTTTTAAAAATAGCAAGAAAAGACAGATATACAAGTGGTTGGTAAATATTACTGATGGATAACAGGACACCCATTATGTACCCACAAAAATTTAAAAAAATAATCTGGAAGTCAAGCATAGTCAAGCATTATTCTAGACATCCACATACTTTAAGATTTTAACTAATTAATGAGACAAAATAGTAATTAAATTACCTCCATTGTTAAGAAATTAAATTTTTATATTAGAAAAATTAAATGGCAATTCACTCTTTACAGCAATAAAACATTTACTTTTATTTTATTCATTTATTCTATTCACTTAAATGTATCACACATTTTTCAATATTTGTATTAAGTCATAATTTTACTTAACTTTTTAATAAACTCAATATCATATGTAATATTAGCACACTATGTTGATATGCAGGGTTGTGACCAAAAGTTGCTATCTGATTACTGCAGTATTACAATATAAGCATGAAAATGATTTAATATTTTAAAATCCCATAAAAAAGTAATTTTAAAGACAATTATTTACACTGAATAATTTTAAGTTTCTTTCTAGTTATATTTTGGTAGCTTTTTAAAAGCATGAATTTTGTACAGTATAAAATTAAATAATTTAGGGGTGTTTTATTGAGGTTCAATATGAAACAGATAAGATTTATTTGACTATTCAATCAAACCGCTTACTTTGCTCCACACATTGTTGTAAACCTGCAGATTTTTTATGTGCGTGTGTGTGTGTGTGTGTATGGTCCCTTCTCTCATGGAGCTAACTTTCTAGTGAGAGAAGATAATGTAGGCGGTAATAAGGCTATAAAAACATAATGAAGAAAGGCAATAAGAATAGAGAATATGAGTCATAGGTGAGCTTTCCGATGATGGAATTTTTAGTAGAGACTTTCAGAAGGAGAGAATAAATCATGCAGATACATTTTGGTAAAATATAAATTCTAAGGAGAGGGAAGAATAGGAGAAAGGTACTAGGTGTGGTCATGTCCTGGAGCCTATCTCAGAACAGTGAAGACAGCAGCATGGTTGGATTGATGATTGAAATTAGTAGTAGGTATACATCAAATATCTATGCATACATATCTACATATATTTTATATACATGCTATATGTATATTATATACAAATATTTATTATATAACATGCATATGTTTAATAATCAAACTTAGTAAGAGTCATAGGACAATGATGAATGCCTAGTATATTTAAAGAATGTTGTAGGATTGTAATACATGAACTTAGAAAAATTCAAAGACATAGATCCTGTTTTAATAAAAGAAAAAGTATATGGAAAAAAATTTCTATAATTTTAAGAATTCAGACTTCAGACTTACAGTAAAACAAACAAACAGACAAACAAAAACTGAGCCACAGTAAAATGTTTACTTCAGTTTTATAGCTTTGGTGTTTCTCATATGAACTATTCTTCTCATAGTAGGGATATGAAATATTTTCTTTTCCTTTGAGACAGAGCAACTCAAGATACATGGATTTCAGAAACTATTTCACAGAGTCATTCAATTCCATTTATTTCAAATACCACTGCCTCGGGAGTAATAAATATGCAACTGCCTGTAGACACAATAAAGTATTTAATCTTGAGCAAAAGGTTGTTGAGTTGTTAAACATGAAAGCCAGAGGAAGTGCTTCTCTGCTCCGAGGAAAATAAAATTTTGTTCTGGATATTTGTGTCCAAAAATGAACAAAGAGATTAAGGTCAAATGTGGACATAGTCACATTAAAAGGGTTTATTGTATTCTGTGATTTTTTTAGGCTGACCCAGTGAAAGGTAATTTAATACTTTTCAGAAAGTAAGTTGGTTGGAAGAAATAGATATGCAGGAATATAACTGTATACGTGCAATATTTATATATATTTTAAGATTAGAAGTTAAATGTGGGATAAAATATGGTAAATAGGAATATTTGGTGAGCCGATAGTCTTTTTTTCACAGCATTCCCTCATGTCCTGCCCAAGGAAAGAAAGACAAACTCAATAGAAAGCCTAAAACGAAAATGATCTGTGCTGAGTTTCGCATGTGAGCAGCTCTGACCCTCACCACAATCTGCATGTGTCTTATAAAGTCCGCGAGCACGCCCATCCTCAAGAGTACTATTGCACCCTTAAGACTTACACAAAATGTTGATTTTTTTTCTTCTTCCTGGATGACCTCAAAAATTCACTCTAATGATAATGAACATTTAAGATACCTTTGCTTCTCTCATTCTACTTTTAATTTGTTTTGTTCTATATAAATTCTCAACTCATCCCAATGCTGAAGTCCATCAGGAAAAAACCAGTAGAAGGGATATTAGAGAAAACTTCCATATTAGAAAATATCTGTCTGATCATTGACTAATGAAATTCTAATAGAAATTTGCTTTTGAGAAATGTAATACTATCAAATGTCCAATCATCCATTATCAGAAATAAATCATTACTAGACTTCTTATATCCATAGGTGCTGTGCTTCAAGGTGTGCAATACTGAAATACCAACAAATAAGAGACGTGATGAAACCAGAGGGATACAGGACTCTTGTAAAAAAGGACCCCTTTCAGTGCTGTATGGACAAACTTCGCATCTTAAAGAACGTAAATTAAAATTACGTTTCGAATACCTTAGCATACATCTATTATGACACTGAAAGTATTATTGAAATGGGAAAAGTTCCCTTATCCCCCTCACAGGGTGTGTGATGTGGCTCGCTTCTTCAGCACCTTGCTGCTCTAACATCTGGAGGGAGCCTGCATGGGGACTCCAACCCCAGGGCAGCATCTAGGGGTGAATGTTTACAGCTCCTGAAGCCCCACTGGGTGTGCGTTATCATGCGCTCTTTTAGTTTTGCCATCCCTAAGCAGCTCGTGTTAGTCAGCTCTATTAGACCTCCTGCCTACCGCAAGGACAGACGGCTATCTGTATCCCTGGGTTTCTTGCCTTGGTGTACAGGAAGAGTCGGATCACATGTTGGCTTGGAGAATGAGAGCAAGGTTTTATTAAGTGGAAGTTGCTCTCAGCAGATGGGAGAGCCAGAAGGGAGATGGAGTGGGAACTGGTTTCCCCTGGAGTCAGACCACTCAGTGGCGGGGTCCCCTCTGACGGCCTCAGCCAAACTCCATGTAGTTCCACTGGTCAATGGCCTGCTGGCCTGCCAGTGCCTGTGAGGGTGCTCTTGCCATCCTCTCAACGTCCAGCCAACTTGTCTTGTGTGTTATTCTGCCACTGTACTACTCTCAACATCCAGTTGCTTGTGTGCCTGCCTGCTACGGTCTCGGGGTTTTTATAGGCACAGGATGGGGGTGTGGTGGGCCAGAGTGATCTTGGGAAATGCAGCATTTGGGCACAAAGGCAGGAGTGCCTGTCCTCACGTAGGTCCATGGGCACAGGCCCAGGTGTGGAGCCCTAGCCAGGAACCAGGCCCTCCCGTTCCTAGCACTTCCCTGCCCCCCTTCCATATCATTATTAATCCCATTTTATAAACACTGGAAATAATTACAATAAAATAAGACAATAGTTACGTTCAAAATAAAACAATCTTCTGATTAACAATGTAATGACTGGGGAGATACTAGCAAAGCTAAATGAAATATCCTAGGATTGCTTCTAATTAGAGAGAAACATTGCCTGTCACCACTCTACTCAACAGGCCGCAACCATTTGCACATGCTCTGGACTCTTCAAGTTGGCACAAAAATCACTTAGGAAATTTATACTACATTCTAGACTGTTTAGCAAACCTGTTCCATAATATGAAGGATAATTCTCCTGATGGCCTTGGACTCACCCAGTTCTCCCCATTTTCTCACTTGTAGTCTTCCAAATAACTGAAGAACATGCAGGAATGCAACATCCTGAGATACAAAGGAACTCACTGCAGTAGCCTCAGTCTGTTTCTTTCCCTCCTAGAAACAGAATGTTCTTCAGTGCGTTAGCCTATTGTGCCATGGGACCCCAAGGTATAAAACCCAAAACAGGCTGCTTTCTGGGGTCCCTCACGTGTGGTGCAAGTGGGGCATGGCAGATAAGATTCTATCTGCCTTTAGCAGATGGAGTGGGGAACCAGCTCATCATGAATCCCAGGCTTCTGTTTCCCTTGCTGCCTATCTGGAAGTAATAAACCACCTTCATGTAAATTGTGGTATGAGTGAGTGTTCTGTCTCACTGGACTCAGGCTAGTAGTAAAAGTGCAGTGAGCTGAAGCCCCCCCCCCAAAAAAAAATCAGCTGAAGTGGTAACCAGTGCACAGAAAACCTGTGTCACATAAAGTTTATAGAAAGAGTAATTATTTTTGGCTTTCTATGAAGAATAGACATTTAAAATTTTTCAGGCTCTACGATCTCTGTCACAGCTATTCAACCATGCTAATATAGAGCAAAGGCATCCATTGACAATAAATAAATGTAGCTGTGTTTAAACTGAACTTTGTTTACAAAACCACCTGGTGGGGCAGATTTAATCTGAAAACCACAGCTTGCCAATTCCTGTGCTGAATTAATCTATACGATATTGCCAAAAATAAGAAACAAAAATCTCCCAACACCAGTTACATGAATGGAAATTAGTAATTGAGTCACATATAAAATACTTAGTCAAATGACATCTGCTTTCTTTCTGAATCCTGAACTGTTTCACTATTAAAACTTTCATTAAGAATAAGTCTCCCATGTCCATTCCATTGTTCTCTAAATACATCTAAACTTCCATAAGCAATAAGAATATCAGTACAATGAGTTACATATGTATCTTTTTAAAAATTATTGCAATATCCAGGGTTTCCCTTCTGGTATGGTTGAGTAAGTTCCTGCTAGATCCATCCTCACACAGATCATTCTGAACAAAATACAAAGGCATTGAAGAGTGAACGAAGACAGAATATTACAGAGGGAAGTCAAACATTGAGAGGAGAAAAAAGGCTAGGCATATTTTGCCATTGCTTGCTGGCTTTAGTCTTTAAGGGAGACCTCTATGGTACAAAAATGATGGTCAAAATAACAATAGAAAATGAAGTCTTTTCAGCCTAAAGGACAGAATTTGGGCAACCATTTCTGTTACAAAATGAAGGGTGAATCTGAGAGAGGTGTGAGCCAAGGTGAAGAAGCCCCAAGTTCTGTATATAATCCATCCTGAATTTCTGACTTATGTAGGAACCATGGATACAAGAGACAAATTCCAGTTATGGATAAAATAACTAACATGGCATTTGTGTAGCTACCTATAAGACAAAGCTAAATGCCTGCTGAACTCACAAAGCAAAAAATCAACAATTTCAGAGTAACATCATATTCACAATTTTCAAGATGTAGTCCAATTGTTTCACATACAAGGAGCTAGGAATATATGATATATTCCACAAAAATAATAATTCATAAAACAAAAACAAAGTATCAGTAAAATACGAATGAGCTTAATAAAATTAATCAATTTGAACTATTTGATGTGTATACATTTCCCCAACGGCAACACTAAATTAAATCTCAAGTCAAATAAAATAATGAAGATAAATGTAGAAATCAACAAAATAAAAAACAATGATCGAACAAAGAAAATTTGTTTTGTTGTAAAAATCAACAAATTTATAAGCCACTAACTAGATTGATCAAGAAGATTGAGCAAGAAAACAAATTACTTGAATCAGTAATAAAAGAATAGTTATCACTAAGAGTAGTATAGGAATATACGGACTAATAAGACCATATGATGAATAATTTTTCATCAACAACTTTAACAACTTAGATTAAATGGACAAATTTCTTGAAAAGAGCAATTTACCAAAATGGAAATGAAACAAAGGGCAAAATCCAAATAACCCTGTCTAGGAAATAAATTCAACCCATTTTCATAAACCTTTCAAACAAGAAAACTCCAGGACCAGATGATATCACTAGTAAATTCTTTCAGTCATTTAAAGAAGAAATAACATCAAATTTACATAAACTCTGCCACAGTACAGAAAATGAGGCAATACTCCTGAATTCATAGAAAATTATATTAAATAAAATAATTCTAGAAGTTAATAGGTCCCCAAGGGCTAAGATACAAAATTAATTAACAATTCTTTAGAAAATCAAAGCCAGCAATACGTAAATAGGATAATGCATTGTAGCTGAAAGGTTTTGTCACAGGAATACAGAACTGAGTTAAATTTCCCAATCAATTGGTGTAATTCACTGTACTAACAGAATAAAGGAGAAAAAGCTCAAATTTATTTTAATAAGTGTAAAAGAACATTTGCCAAAATTTCACACTCTTTCAACATTAAAAACGCATAACAATTTAGTAATATGAGAAAATTTTCTCAATCTGATGAAGGAAAAGGGATTTATGAAGAATCTAGAGCTGCTGCGTGTGGTGGTGTGTGCCTGTAGTCCCAGCTACTCCAGAGGCTGAGGTGGGAGGATCACTTGAGCCCAGGAGTTCTGGGCTGTAGTGCACCCAGAACTATGCCAATCGGGTGTCTGCACTAAGTTTGGCATCAATATGGTGACCTCCTGGGGTCAGGGGACCACCAGGTTGCCTAAGGAGGGGTGAACCGGCACAGGTTGGAAATGGAGCAGGCCAAAACTCCCATGCTGATCAGTAGTGGGATCACGCCTGTGAGTAGCCACTGCACTCCAGCCTGGGCAGCATAGCGAGACCCCATCTTTAAGAAAGAAAAAAAGTAAAGAAAAACCTAGAGCTGACATCACGCTCAATGTTGAAAATGTGAGCACTTTCAAATATTCAAACCATAAAATTTCCAAAGTGATCTTGAAAAAACAAAACTGAATGATATTCAGACTAGCTGTTCTCTGTTCTCTAGTTTTATTACAAAGCTACAGTAATCAGGAGAATGTGGTTTTAGCAAGAGAATCAATTTATGTATTAATAGAATAAAACAATCCAAAAATAAACCCATATTTACATGGTCATTTAGTTTTCAATGTAGGAACCAAAGCAAGCTGGTGGGGCAAGAAAAGGCTTTTCAATAAATGGTGCTGTAGTTATTGGAAATGTATATGAGAATAATAATTACCTTAATGCCTACTTCACATTCTATGAAAGATTTAAAGTGAGAAGAAACATACGTTTATACATAAACCTTATAACTTGTATTTTGGGGACTTGAAGAGTGTGGTAAATACATCTTAGACAATCACAGAAACTTAAAGATAAATTAGACTTCATCAAAATTAATAACTTTTGTTCATAGATCTAAAATGTTAAGAATAAGTAATGAAGTCACAGTCTACATGAATGTATTTGAAAAGCATATGTTTGAGAAAGTACTGCTATCTAAGTACCATGAGATACTATGAAGATTCCTACAACTCAATACTAGAAAAGACAAACATTCCATTAATAGAAAGTGGCAAAAACTTTAACCGGATGCTTCATTAAAAAAAAGATAAACAAACAGTTAATAAGCAGCAAAAAAAATAAATTTCAAGAGTTCAATATCATAAGACTTCAGAGAAATGCAAATTAAAAGCATAATGAGCTACCACTAAATATCCACCAGAATAACTAAAATTAAAAACATTTACATCAAGTGTTGGCAAATGCGTAGAACAAACAGAACTTCCATATATTCTTGGTGGGATTGCAAAATACTAAAACTACTTTGAAAACAATTTGACCATTGTTTCTAAAACTACATATATACCTACCCTGTAATTCAGCAATTCTAATACTAGGTATTTGTTCAAGAGAAATGAAAACAAATGTCACAAAAAGTTGTACAAGAATGTTTGTAGCAGCTTTTTCATATTAGCCAAGAACTGGAAACAACCACAATGTCCATTAATAGTAACATTAACAAACCGTGTTACATTTACACAGTCATGTGTGTATGAAGTGGAATCTCCCTGTGTGGCCTAGGAGGAGCTGCAGTGGCAGAATCCTAGCCCACTGCGTTCTCCAACTCCTGAGTTCAAGTGATCCTCTGCCCCAGTCTCCCAAATATCTGGGATTAGAGGCATGAGCCATTGTCCCTGGCTCCCACTGCTATAGCTTTCATTCAGCAATGAAAAACAGACTTCTCATACACTTGGAAGAATTTCAAGAATGTTACACTGAGTGAAAGAAGCCTATGCACAGATTGCAAGATCATTTCATATTTATGAACTTCTAGAATAAACTAATTGAATATATGTGACGAGAAATAATCATTAACAATGTTTGCCTGGCAGTATGGCAGAAATTGATCAGGAAAGGGCAAGAGACAGCTTTGTTGGGGTGATGATGATGTTCTATTTGTTGATACGGTTTTATGTCATGTAGGTGTGTGCCAAAAGGCAGAGAATGTGTATTTAAATGTGTGTATTCCATTTTACATAAATTAATATCTAAAGAAGAAAAACTCAACAAATATTAAAGTCTATTTAATGTTATACATTCTGAGCTCTTATGAAAAAATGGTCATGTCTTTCATTAAGAATGTGTTTTGAAATCCGCAAAAAACTTAAGTTTGGTCAATGGATGAATACATGGATAAGTATGTGATAAATCAAACATAGTACAATGATGATAGGATTTAGATGATGGCTATACAGAATGTCTAGAAAACTTTTCCAAATTTGAAAATGTGTATAATAAAATAATAAAATACAATAAATGATGTAAACTCTTGAGCATGTTTTGTGATTTCAGTTTGCTCTTATAGCTTGGAATTTTGTCCTTTTTCAACAATTATCAGCTTGGGTTTGGCGGTAGTGCTGAATTAATAACAATAGTATCAATTGCTATTGCCTACTGTGCAATTGTTCATGCAAGGCATCTTGTACCGGTACTTATTTTCCTTTTTATGACAGAAAACACAGCGTGAAGTCTCATTTGCAAAAATATGAAGTCAGTAGAAACTTACTTCCTGAATAAGAATCTTTCCTGGTTTATTGAAACTTGTATCACCCCTCTTAACTATTGGTATGCATTAGTATATGGGAAGTGATAATACATTAGAATATGTATTAGGGGGATTTTATTAAATGAAATGAATAAAATTATGATCTATTTCTCCTTGACAATTCATTTTATCAGAGTCTTCTGAAAGTTAGAGATGATTCTAATTGAGGCTCATCTTCTAGCACAAAAGCATATCAAGGGTCCTAAAAAATAATTTTCCTTAAGGAAGCTGCAATCTGGTTTGGTGATCTGCAATCACATCAAGGGTGTAGGGTTTTGAGGGGATTTCAGTCTCAGAGACACAAAATAGGGGACAAGCCTGGACACAGCCCCAGGCTTAATTACCTGGCAAAATGCCCTGCTTTGAGGATTAAGGTTAAGTATATAAAGGTGATATAAAATTGCTCTAACCTTGGAACATGGTACAAAGTTGCAAATTAGAAAATGAAATGGAGCTTTAAAGGTCATGTCAGGATTCCTTAGAGAGGATGTTCCACAGTGCAGTGAGGCAATGACCAAATTATAGATTCTGGAGGACAGATCATTCTTTATAATCACTTATCTGTCTTATATCTTTCGTCAGAAATAAGGACCAATTTATTTGACTTGACTTCCAAAGCCTTGGGCCCAGGAAAATAAATGGGGCTACATGTTGGAGCACCTATTACCACGTTCAAGCCGCAGGACTAGGTTCAATCAGCTACCCTGATAGAGACTTGGATTCCTTCTTGGTAGAGTGGGGATAATAATGTTCATAGCCAGGCACAGTGGCTCACGCCTGTAATCCCAGCACTTTGGGAGCAGAAGGCTGATGGATCATGAGGTCAGGAGTTCAAGAGCAGCCTGGCCAATATGATGAAACCCCATCTCTACTAAAAGTACAAAAAACTTAGCGGGATGTGGTGGGGTATGCCTGTAGTTCCAGCTACTCAGGAGTTTGAGTCTGTACAGTCGCTTGAACCTGAGAGGCGGAGGTTGCAGTGAGCCTAGATCACACTGACTCCAGCCTGGGTGACAGAATGAGACTCCGTCTCAAATATATATTCACAATAAAGTGCTATTGTTAGAAGTAAATTGAATTCTGAAACACTCTTTGAATTTAAAACATAACACAAATATAAGAAATAATTATTTGCAATGTGAAGGCAAAAGAAGGTCCTTAAAAATTATGACATCTTTCATCAGTTCAAGACTCAAATGTATTTTTGCACATGTTGTTAACAAGATGGAATGGGTGGAACTCAGTGACTTGATATATTTTCTACATCTAGAATCATAGCATAGGAAGTTTTAGTAATAAAGAAGTATTCTCCACAATATATTTTGTTTGGATTACACAAATAACATCAATAATTTTTTTATTTTAATATATTCAATTTTCATAAAAACCTCTCATGAAGTTTCAAAATTACTTCAACTCTTTTGAGATTAGGATGTAAAAAATGTTGATTTAATTAAGCTTTGAGTGATCTCACGAAGAAGATAAAAATTTTTAAAAAGAAATTTTTAAAATAAAAGTGACTTCTCAGAATTAAATATCTAAAAATAAATCTGCCTTGTTGCTATAGTTAGATTATATGGCATGATGAACCAAAGATGCTTTTTTTTTTTCATAAGTTGATAGATTTTTCTTTTTCAGTTTAACTCTACCAGTTGGAATTATATCCTATGATCTATCAGTGCACTAGTTATGAAAAAATTTTAGAAGTTGTTAGAGGCAAATTGAAGAATAAGAGATGAGGAGATAGGATACTTTTCACAGTAATCTCAGAACATTGTTCAGTGCCCTAGGAAATGTTTTCTGATCATCACTGAGCTTTAACCCATTTCCAACCCAGAACATTTGTAGCTAAAAGCTCTACCTAGGAAATTGCATGAACTTTTTTCACTTCTATATTTAAAACACTCACTTGAAGAATGTTGGAGAGTAGCAAAGAAATGGCAAGAGAATACTCATAGAGTACAGTAGTCTCATTCCTTTTTAATTTGTTGTGGCCAAGTATTTCTGCCATGCCTGTGAAGAGCTGAAAGGGTTATCTACCGTCCATTTTGGGGGTTTCATTCACTTCTCCCTTAGTCCCTAAGTTCTCCACATACTCTTTTCGTAGGAAAAAAAATAATCACATTACTAAAATAAAGATGAATACTGTAATTTCCAACATCACCTAATAATTATGGATTAATACTGTATTATCCATTTAGACCGTTCCTTAATTTTATGGATCTATTTTGTCAAATAAATATTTGCTTTCAAATTTCTTTTTCAACCCAGGGAATCTGAGTTTGGGAAAATGAGTTAGAATGTCACAGTTTGAGTAAATAAATGGAAAAGGATAAAAGAGAATTTGCTTTCCTTTTTATATATTTCCCTTTTCTAAGAGGAGTCCCTCCTGACTTTTCAGAACCTCTATATTGTCTGGTATTTGTAAACAAATTGGAAATAAATGCCAGCTCCATGTCACATTATATTAACTGAAAGTAAAGCCAGTTTAATTTTTTTCCTATTGACTCCAATCTTTGTGACCCTTTGTCCTTCAGATTTAACAAGAATGGAGTTCATTTAAATCAGAGAAACTTCAGAGAAACTTAGCATCAGAGAAATAACAGTCTCCTCTACTCATTGAGCTAGTGAACTTTGTCAGAGCTAAACTGATAGTTTTATAAAAGCTTGTTTACTATATATAAACTAAATTTGAAAGCCTATGCATATCTTCACAGCTGAGATAGATAATATACATGAAATAGAATTGTAATGGGGCTTTCTTAGAGAGTTCAGAAAAAAATTGTTACAAATAAGACTTTAAGTCCCAAGTCCAAGAGCATTAAAAAGTATTTCTACAATCAAAATTAAAAGAGAAAGATATAAAACATATTATTTGTAACTGAAAAGCAGCATGTCAATGGCAAGAATGTGATATCAGTTTCATGACGCCTATGTATACTATGCTTAATTACAAGGTCTATTGATTTTTATTTGGAAAGTGAAAAGCTATTTAGTCAATATAACATCCCATCTCATCTCTTAAAGTTGCACTAATGTATAATATATGTAATATATTAAAATATTTTTAAATATTAATTTTGTTATTTAATTGGTTGCTTTTAACATTGGATTCTATTAAAAGCATAAGAAGTAGAGTAATGATAAAAGAAGCTACAATGATAAAATTTAACAGATTCAAAAAGTGATCCAATAGTTCTACACAAATCAGATTTAAAAACAATATTAAGACTAAAGAAATCCTAAATTATATTTAAAAACTTTATTAGCAACCCAATGCCTGTAACTACTTTAGCAAAAGCTCAATAATACCAGTACTGGTAAAGAATTCTGCTCCGTCTTGAATTAATTAATTTGTGGAAATCCCAAGTAAAATTTTCATAGAAAGATTTTCCAATGACTTGCCATCTCTGTGACACACAGTTTTAACATTCATAATCCCATATAATATTATTCCATCCTAAACATCTGGAATCTACTTGCATCATGTTCCCAACCTTTTCAATCTGGTTTCTTACATTAAAATGTCACTTACAGCTTTATAAATCTTCACACAAGTATGATGATTAGTATTTTACACTTGAGACTAGAAAGAATCAGAGGGATAAAACAACTGGCTAAAAAGCACATGGTTACTAAGAGTTAGAGTTGCAATTACATCCAAGTTTAAATTTCTTATGCCTGTTAGACAAATCTCAATTTCTTTGATAAGCTATATCAGTTTGTTTCCACATTTTAGACTTTATTAGAGAAATAATAACATTTGAGAAACAGACAATAATTTTGACATTACTTGGCTTTAACTCTTTATTTTCCACAAGTTAACTGAAGGACAAATGATTAAGTGACTTAGTGCTACTTAATGTCTACTCCATGCTCTTTCATTGTTTCTTTGTTTTCTTTCCTATTGAACAAAATTTTCTCAGTATTTACTTTAACATGTTACAAGTAACAATAATAACAGTAATAACAACTACAGTGCAAAGAGAAAGTTTGGCAAATTAAAAAAAGAAACTCCACAGATTGTAGAAACAAATTCAAATGTAGCTGGCTATGGTGGCTCATGCCTGTACTCCAAGCACTTTGGGAGGCTGAGGCAAGCTGATCAGTTAAGGTCAGGAGTTTGAGACCAGCCTGGGCAACATGGGGAACCTGTCTTTTCTAAAACTACAAAAATTAACTGGGTAGGGTGGCACATACCTGTAATTCCAGCTACTTGGGAGGCTGAGGCACAAGGTTCACCTGAACCAGGTAAGCAGAGGTGGCAGTGAGCTGAGATTGCATCACAGCACTCCAGCCTGGGTAATAGAATAAGACTGTCTCAAAAATAAATAAATATTCATTTATATATATACACACACACATATACACATATATATTTAATATATATTTATATAAATTCATGTATATATAAATTCAAATATAGATGCAATAAAAATAATTGTAAAGGGATTAGACTCACTTAAAAAATACAGAAAGTCACGTAGTGGAAAAAAATACTAAATTAAGAAAAATACCTAGCTTTACATGTACATAGGAAATACAGTATATATTACATGCAAGGATGTAGGAAGGTTGGAAATGGAAAGATATACTTGGCAAAGATTATTAAAAAGAGCTGGTATTACATAATGAGGAAATGTGCTCTCTTTCCGGGTCCACAAGGGGGCGTAGTTTTAAGGGCAAGAATTTCCTAGCTCGATGCACCCCTCCCATCTCTCTCCATCTGGGAGATTTAATGGTTTATGTTTAAATTTCACAGGGTGGGAAGAAACTAAGAGTCAATCACTTCAGTGGAAGTTCTAAGGAACTCCTTTCATTGCCCTGGGGACTTAGGGAAGGTGAGGGTTCCTCCCAGGTTAAAAGTCCCCTTCTTCCACACCCCTTCGGACTCCATGTTTGGATCCCCTTCCACGAACACTCTCCTGGAAGCCTCTCTCGTGGAAGCCTGTCTTCCCCTCCTAAACTCCATCTCTGTCTATTCCCTTCCACTCAGTGTGGAAGCTGCTCTCCTCTCCTGGATTCCATCTTTTCTTTCTCTCACTCTGCGCGTGAGTTAGCTGTTTCCCCCTCTGGAAACGCTTCTCACTCAGTGTGAGAGCGGGTTTTCTTTCTCTCACTTAGTGTGAGGGCTAGCTATTTATTTCTCTTCTCCTGTTTCTCTCTCTCTTTAAATAAATCATTTTCTACAAACAAGTTTGAGTCTGCTATTTACTGTGCACTGTGCCGTGGTCCCCTCTCTCATTCTTGGGAGGGCAGGAGACCAAGAACCTGGAGAAACATCCTCTCAAAGGAGCTGAGGGCACCCTGAACCCCTGAACCCCAATAGTACAATAATACAATGCAATCAATTAGGCTGTTAAATCATTCTTTTAATATTTCCTTTGGAGAAACTACAGAAGTCAAAAAGAAGCTTATCTGAATAAATCACAACCACACATACACAGACGCAAACACAAACACCGATAGAGAAACTCCCCTGGGAATACACATGGCTGTTCTGATCTGGCCTGTGTGTTGCAGGGGTGGGCTGTGGGATAGGAGGCAGCCTGAGGCTTAGTGAATCCGGAAGCAGCAGTTAAAACGTGGCTCAATGACAGAAGCCAGTGGTTGCTTTGGCATGTTTCCAGCATTGCAGAAGACAATTACTGCCTATTTACTCACCCTCTACATCTGTAGCTATAGCCTGAGCAGCAGTGTTTGTGTAGAAATATCTGGCAGTATATAATCCTTGGTGGGAGTAAGAAGTTGAATGACATAAGATCAGATAGGATCATCAAACCCTCAACACAATTTCTCTGCCACTTTTCTTTAAAATTTTTTTTTTTTTTTTTTTTTTTTTTTAGAGAGGAGGTCCCATTATGTTGCGCAGGCTGTTCTTGAACTCCTGAGCTCAGGTGATCCTCCTACCTTGGCTTCCCAAAGTGCTAGCATTACAGGCTCAAGCACTACACCCATCCAATGCCCACTTTACCTTAAGGCCCCCAGGAATGATTGTCAACAACTGTATCTTCCTGGTCTATATTTCTTCTTTCTGGGAGTTTAAAGGTGCATTCCTGAAGAGTTGCCTTGTGAAGCAAAATCAAGATAGCCCAGTCAATAGTTCTTTGGTATCTGTGGTATTTGGAGCCTCTGCACGGATTCACCACATCTACCATGCTTAACTTTACCTGACAGACACAAACTGAATGTAAGCTGTTTTCCAGACACACCTAGAAATAATGTTTTAACAATTATTTGGGCATCACTTATGGCAGTCAAGCTGACACATAAAATTACCCATCACAACAAATGTTCAATGTACTTAAAGCATAAAACTTAGATGTGGATTGAACAAAAAAACTTTATCAGAATGATTCATTCCTTAAATCATGATAACAAAAGTACATTTAGAATAAAAGTATTGTTATGTTCCAGAAATAATAGTAGGCATAAAACACTGTATTACCTAGAATTTGTGTGTATTTTTAAGTTAAAAACAGATGTTCTAAAAGACTTGATTGCTCTGTTTTATTATTTTATGACAAGACTGACGATAGGTCTCATCTAGAAGAGATGGCTGTCTCTTCTGCCAGCACTCTAGTTAAGCACACCCATCCGGCTGCCTACTTCTCATTTACATATTGAACTACTCCAAATCTGTGGTAGAGTCTAATTTTCTCCTAATATCCAATCTCGCATTCTTTCTCAGTAATAAAGCTCTCAATAACTACCCAGAACAAGACAACCTGAAGCTAAATGTGGTCATGTGACCATAGTATATCTAATAATATAATGCAGTTATTATGTGTAATATTTAGGAAGTGTTCTTAAAAGGAGACACTGCCTTTCCTTTTCCTTCTCCTTCTTCTTCCTTTCCTTCTCCTTTTCGTCCTCCCTCTTATTTAATCCTTCCTTCCTTTTACTTTTTTCATAATAGATATGGGGAAGAAATTTCAAGGAGTTGTCTGGGACCATGAAGTAGAAACCATTTATTATCTCGCAGTTTCTAAGGTTGGGAGTCAGGAAATGGTTTGGGCTGGGCCTGTGTTGAGATTCTCATGAAACTAATCAAGATGTTGACTGTAGCTATGATCTCATCTAATGCTCAGGGTCCTTTTCCAAGCTCATGTGGCTGTGGACAGAATTCAACTCCTAGCAGTTGCAAGACTGAAGTGCTCTGCTCCCAGACTGCTCATCATTCTTTGTCTTGTACCCTTCTCCACAACATGGCGGTTTACTCTTTCATGGCCAAAAAGCCATGGAAAGTCTCTATTGCTGCAAGTGTCTAACTTAAGGAAAGCCTAGAATCTTTCTTAAAAGAGGTCAGCTAATTAAGACCTACAAAGGATACCTTCCCTTTTAATAACTTGAAATCAAGTGATTAGAGACCCAAATTACTTCTGCAAAATCCTTTTACGTTTCTTTATTCTGTAAATTGAATGACATCACCGTTTTTACCTAGATAAAAGGATTATATATGTCGTGTACACTAGGTTGCAGCAATCTCATAGCCTATGATAGAATTCTTCCTACCACACTGACAAATTTATGAAATTGCAAAATAAATTATGAGACCAGACATGGATCGCTAAAATTTGGATTTCTTCTACACAAGAAAGAAATATGCATATTTTCCTTATACTGCTGCTATTGTGTTTTGACCACTTGTAGTCAAAGCTAATTCTCACTAATACAATACTTATTTTCCCACCGCTTTTACTTACTTACTCCCACCCCTGCTCACTTTGGGCTTCTCATTTTCTCCTGAAAATGACACCTCCTTCCCTGTGACTTTGGTTTTTTTTTTCTTTTACTCAATTTGGGCTGTCACCAAGACGTTGTTAGCTATTTGTTGGATAACACAACTGAGTTGGAAAACTTATATGTAAAATTTTCTTCACTTGTCTGTGAAACTAATTTCTAGCTTAGAAGTAGCTTTATTAAAATACTTTATAACTTTCTCTGACTTAGCTCAAAGTAATAAAAAAATTGACTTTTTTTTGCCATAAATACCCGGGGAAAACATTTGCATTATGTTTTCTCCTTCCCCTTCCAGCTCGTTTTCCTTTCACTTTAACTCCCGTTAATAAAAATCAAGATTATTGACAACAATACATGCAGGACATTAATTTAGCATATTATTCTGAGGGAGGAGTTCTAGTTTATCTCATTTTTTAAGTACTCCTGGAATAAGCCACTGTTTAATTCACAAAAAGTAAAACAAAAATATAAACATTGTAGGAGACAGGATAAATCTGAGAATGTCTTAATCACCTAGATCTTTCTCCCATCGTTTCTATCTAATTTATGGTGGTAAATGATGAACAGCCTCTCTTTCTCATCTTGCTCCATTGCCTTTGTGGAGGGTCATCTGGTTGTATTTTTTTGACTTCCTCACATTTTCCAGGACCTTAACTGTGAACTTAATTTTCAGACATTTTAGGGTTTATGTGTACACACTACCTCTGAGAAATTTTCCTTCATGAGCTTGAGTTTCTCTGTAAGTCACCATTCCTAAGTAGATAACAGCTTTAATTTCTTTTAAAAAATAGTAAGCATAAATGGAAATATATCGTTAAGGCAAACACAAACAAAAACTGATGTGGGTGTGTGTGAGAGTGAGCACACCTGTGTGTGTGTGTGCACACCTGTGTGTGTGTATAATTCTGCCACTTCTATTAGCTTCCACAAGTCTTCAACTTTTGATAGTTAGCAATATTCCTAGGAAATAGCCTAGTGAATCCCATCACATTTTTCTCATGAATGAATTGCACACAGACATTTGTGCAATTGAAGAAAGAAAATAGCAAGTAAAATTTGGGATGTCTGAATAAATGCTTTAAAGCAATCACCTAGAGATCTTGAAAAGAAACCTGAAACAATGCTTTTGGGAAATAGTGTTGAACATAATAAAAAATGCTCAATTGGATCTTATAAATCAAGAGAAACTTGAATTGCTCAATGATTTCATCTCATAGAAACTATCATACTATCCTAAATATGGTCATTTCAGAATTAGTATGTTTTCACTATATTTATTTTTATTCAGACTTTTTCTGTATCTGCAGTTAGCTTATGTAAATATCAAATTCAATTTTATTTCAAAGCTTTCCTTAAGATATTGACATTGTAAAATTTGAATAGACTTTCAAAGCCAAGGCAAAGTCCAGAAAACTGAAACTATGTAAAACCTAGACTAGATGGATTTAATACTGTTTTCAAGATTAAATATACTTAAGAATTTCGTAGTTTTAAAATAACTCTCTGGTATTTACAAAATTTAAAAAAACTCAGTCCTTTATTTTCTTTTCAACTGCTATATATACATGACCTGTGAAGCATGTTAAATATGGTAGCCTCAATGCATGCGTTCACCAACCATATCAGCTAGGGTTCCATTAGGAAAGCAAGACCACTATGGGTAAAAATCAGGAACTTATTATAGAAACTAAGTCTTACACCATTTAAGGAGTAACTGAAGAATTGGAAAATAAGGACATGGAAAAAAAAAAGATCGGAAAAAAAAAAAAGATCATTAAACATCCCTGTGTGGATATAAAAGTCAGAGCTTGCAGGAAGGTGGGAGAACCACAGAGCAGGCGGATGTTGTTGGTTCTTGGTTGCTACTGTCTCTGAGTTTACAGAGAAGTATCTAGTTGGTGCACAGGGACAGAAAGTGCCAAGGAGAACAGGTCATGGAGCAGGGAAAAGAGAACAAACTGTAACTGCACTGTTTATTCTCATCGTCTTAGATGACACTTTCAAAATGCGGCGGATTTTCTTTCAACTTCTCCTCAGACTCAGAATATCTCTTATGGCCAATTTTTACATAAAACCATACAAGGAAGGATACTCTGGGAAGTATCGGATATTTTCAGCCCAAACTGATGAAATACAAAATTACCCACAAAACCTGCAGCTGCCCATTTTTTCAGGGTGAAATCTGCCTTGTGATCATTTAGCTTAAACAACTCTCTGCACAGATGAGGAAACAGAGTGGCAGAGAGGGTCAGTTAATTTCCCAAGGATGTACAGAGGGAGTTGATGCTTAAGCAAGTTTATCATTTTAAATCCTAGTTCAAGGTCTTCTTTACGAGCACAACAATATTAACTTTCTCCACTTAGGAATGGGACTCTAGAGTGTATTCAGTGTCACTGCAAAACTGATAGAGAAAAAGACAGTACTAAACAAGGTACTATGCAGATTGTGTGGCACTAAAGTCTGTGTGAATTTTCCTATTAAGTACTGTATCTTCCAGAAACAATGTAAAATACCTTCTTTTCATCCATCAAGCTTCCACTTATAACAGATCATTAGAAGAAATTTCTTCTAAATCATTTTAAGACACCTCATCATTTTATATTATCCTTGTCCATATTGTACTGTATGAATTATTGAAGGTTAAAGCATCTATACTTTGGGTGACCAAGCTATGCCTGATGATTTTAAATATGATGTCATTATTTTCCCCTGCTATAATGATAAATTTACGTTATAATTAACAGCCAAAGAATTTCTTTTTATGCCATATAATGATGCCTTCTTTCAGCTTTGCATTTCAGACAGTACATAATAAATCACAGGGGAAAAATCTTTATTTTTAATATTCTCCCATTTATGTATTTAATGAACATTATTGAATTTTTCAAGTACTTATCGGAATAGAGGAGAAATATTTGTGCACTTATTTATTTCAGTCTTAGAGAATGCAGCATTTTGCTGATGCTGGAATGTTAATAATTAGCACCTTCGTTAGAAGTCAGCTCCTGGTTTTCAGCAGCATTATGCTGGGAAGCTATGTTTCCCAAGTGAATGAAGAATTATACAGTTTTATTAAAGAGGAGCCTTTCCTTTGAATACAATTTTAAGAAAATCTTCAAAGGAACAAATTTAAAGCCTCAAATCAGAGTACAGCACTAATTAGTGTGTAACAATGATTTAGGCGGAGAGCACCAGGCCTTGTTAATTTTCCAGGCGCATTCTGTAGTCTCTTTGCTGTATGTTTCTTTTGATGAGTCAATTTTATCTAGGTGCAGCTTTTTATATTTTAAATACTGTCATAACACTTCTAAAGTTTTAGAGAATGGTACATACTGATGCTGAAATCTGGCAATTATCTTCCAACTGCATTTCAGCAACTAATTTTATGGCTCAGGTTAAATTGCTTAATTCAATTTCAAGTATTTTGCATTTCTAATATTGCTTTAAGTGGCATGTCTCTGAATAAAATAATGTAACTACCTATTTGTTTATGTAGCTTTCACACAGAAATAAAAATGTGCATCAATCATCAATTATAAATCAAGTTATTTAAGATTCAAAGGTGTCAGGAGTGTGAGTTCCCTTGATCATGTTCTATCTTGCCATGCCTTTTAAAAATTATAAAAGTTAAAATACCAGCTTGCTAATTTTAAAATGCTATGTTCTACAAATGAGCTATCAGAATAAACTGTTTTCTTCATTTAGTAAATATTGAGGTATTGATCTGAGAATGTCATGGGAAATTAGAAAACAGTAACACCAGAATGTCATATGGCTATGATTTATGGCTTTGCCAATATGAAGTAGAAATTGATTACTATTAAGGTCAATATTAAGATTCATTGACTCAGGTATACATAGTGGCTAAGGCTAAATTGAGAATCAATGCTTACATCAAGAAAATGTGTATCTTCCTATGGATAAAAATATGCCAATATATCCCGTCATCTTGTTATTACCTATTATGAGAATCTAATCTTTGAAGCATGATAAATACTTTACAATTGAAAAATCATCCACTGCCGCTTCTATTGGTCTCTGCATCATCATGGATAGAATATTAGATTATTTCAATTGAAAATTGGCATTCATATCAAATACAAATGAATCCTCACTAGAGTCTTCTTCTAAATTATTGAAGAATCCAAACTCCCTTATATAGTACACTGAAGAACATATTATCATAACATTCACACCAGTGCAAACAGATATATTCTCATTCTGAAGCAGCTTGGAAAATGGGTATAGGTGAATGAATATATAACTAAATAAAGTAAAATAAAAATGACCTTTGGAGTTAAGAACTGCAGACTTATAAGGCAGACATGTTAGAAAAACAGATATAATGTATACTAGTTTAAATAACTGTGCTTTATTATAGTCCAGCTTACCTAACATTTCTTGTGTATTTAAATTAAAATTTTAGACAATTCTAGCCCTCTTCACTTCTCCGAAGTCCTTTTCCTCCATTAATTTGTTAGTTTCTTTTTTAAAAAATTCTACTTGTGATTGTTTCCACTTTAAGTTTGATCAATATTTTTGTCTTTTATAGATAGTCACATGACTTGCAGACAGCATATTATTTGAGATTATAGCTGAATGCGAATAGCTTATAAAAATCTTTATTGAGGACTTGCTATTGCAAGGCTTATATGTAAGACACTTAAAATAGCAAATATGATATTACACTTGACATCCAAAAAGCAATAGCAGCTGCAATTACAACACAGAAAAAAGAGGAAAAATAGAGCCATTCCCTAGTGAATGCTTTTTAGACTATGGTGCTATAACCAAGAGGATTCAATAAAGATGCCTTGGGAACTACCAGGGTTAGAAGACAGGCAACAAGGATACGGCATTATGTAATAAGTAATTACATAATTGTGCTGTTACATAATCGTTGTAATTGTTACAGTATACTATAATATTATTACATTATACATATTCTCTTATAATACAATAATGTAATCAGTACTTTGTAAGTATGTAATAAGTAATTACATAATCATATAATTATAAAACATTTTAATCATGTCATTATATTATCAATAGTAATCACATAATCATGTAATAAGTTATAAGCATTCATGGCACTACTTTAAACTGTACTGTATACTTCTTTAAAGAGAAATATGAAAACAAGTGATTGTGATTAAGATACTAGTAACCTACATGATGTTAGTTCAAAATCCTGAGATTGTAATATATAAGTGATTCATAGACATATATTTAGTGTCCTCAACAACCCACTACAATTTTCAAGCTGATAACAAACTCATCAAGAATGTAGTTAATTCTGGGCCAGGCACAGTGACTCATGCCTTTAATCTCAGGACTTTGGGAGGCTGAGATGGAGAATTGCTTCAGCCCAGATGTTCGAGACCAACTTAGGCAAGAAAGTGAGACACCATCTTTACAAAAAATAAAATAATTAGCCAGACATGCTGGTGAATGCCTGTAGTTCCAGCTATTCAGGAGGTTAAGGCACTAGGATCCCTCGAGCCCAGGAGATTGAGGCTGCAGTGAGCTATGATTGCTTTCCAGCCTGGATGACAGAGCAAGACTCTGTCTCAAAACAAAGTAAAACAAAACAAAACAATATGGTTAATTCTAGTTTATATAAAAATACAAAATAGGAATAGAATTGACAGCAGTGGAACAAAATAATAATAGAGCAGACCATAGAGCCATATATGAGTTGGGGGAAAGGAAGGGAGATTAGTCTTTGTTCTATTAAGGCCTTCAACTTATTAGATTAGGTACACCCATATGATGGATGGCAATCTGCTCTAATGTTGATCTTATCCAAAAAACGCCCTCATAGAAACATTCAGAATGTTTGACCAAAAATATGGGTCCCATGGTCCAGCCAAGGTGACCCAGAAAATTAACCATTACAATTATCCCGTTGATGTTATGTATTATTGGGCACAATATAACTCTTCTTAATAGTTTGGTTTTGCAACTTGTGTGTCTTTCATCAAACTGTCATAATTAGTTTATTGCTAAATATTAAGATAAATATATTACATATGTCAAAGGCAAAAAATGGAAGACAAAAGAAAACACATTTAAGAAACTGAATTGTCTTAATTATGAATATAAATTTATATATTTATTTCAAAATTAAAATAGTTACCATGAAAATGATAGAATTTCATTAAACTAGTATCTAAACATTCTCACATCTTAAGGTATACATTTAGACTCCAAGTTGAAACAGGTTAACCTGTTTTAAAAATAATTAAAATCTCAGAAATAAAATAATATAAAAGTAGAAGGTGTTTTCTTTCCCGATTAAATTTATTGATATTTAAATTTTTATATAGCTAAATTATAAATTAATTAACCCAATAGTAAGAATTGCAGAGTAAAAGCAGATCAACACCACAGTATGTAATCAGTAAAGATACCATAGCCTGTTTAAAATCACTAGTCATTATTATATAAATACAGCTTTAAAAACTAAACCATAAAAACAGATGTTAAAAAACTATTAATTTATGTCTTTTATTGTTTTTTTTCTTGGTAATAAAATGAAGCTTTAAACATAAAATAATGTCAAAGTATTTTAGTTAATGTAGTTTTAATTCCATAATTTAAAATTCAGCACTCTATCATATTTATCCTGGAAGCCCACCATGAGCTCATTATAAAGTCAGATGTCAAAGGTACAAACATTAATTCAAAAACTCAAAAAAAGAGTACTGCTACCAATTGCCAGTACTCTTCTAGATACTAAGGATAGTTACTAAACAAAGCAGATCCAGTCCCTTTTCTTGTCAGGAGCACAATTAGCAAATAACACACCATTTCTATATAGTTACAATTGTGGCAAGTAATAGCAAAGAACCTCCAATCTGACCAGGCAAAAGTATCACAGCTGGTGGATTAAACTACTTTAGCTATGGGATATAAACCCAAACTTTTGTACATCAGTTATGTATTCCACAAAGGAATGTAGTTTACTCCTGTGAAATGGTTCCTTTCCAACTTCTGATTGTGTCCAACTGAGAGATGAGCTTGTTTTAGGCTTTTTCAGGATCCTTAAAACAGTAGTTACATAGTGTTGTCAGAATAGGCTGTAGACAAGTACAGTCAAAAAATCGATGTAGCATTTCAAATGTTTTTGATTTTTAGGCATAATCAGAGCCAAAAGATAGAATAAGAAAACTCACCTTTAAGGATTTCTGGAATAAAAATGTACTGGAAGAAAGACTATAGCAGTGAACAAAAAGATGGTAATGCATTATTTTCTGTCTAATATAAAATGCAGTTATTATTATAGGGTGGCAATTAGAATACAGTTGACAGAAAACACTCTGATATGTATTGGATTAATTACGTTTGTGAACATTGCATCCCAATAAAGACAACACATTGAAATAACGATGCTCAAACTCAGTTCTCTCTCTGGCCAATTCATTTGCCTTTAATTATTAAAGATTTTTTTTTTCTACAGATAAAACTGAGCAAGTAATCTGAGATCAACACCAAAATATGGAATCAATAAAGATAGCATTACATGTTTAAAATCACTAGTTATTATTACATAAATATACCTTAAAAAACCTAAATCTTAAAAATAAACATTAAAAAACTATTAATTTATGTCTTTTATTATTTTGTTCTGAGTAATAAAATTAAGCTTTAAATCTAAAATAATGTCAAAATATTCTAGTTAATATAGTTTTAATTAAATTGAAGTTTATTAATAGTTAGCCTATGTCTTAATGGAAAGTCTCGGAAAATTGTAAAAAGTTCTCATGTTCCCATACCATTAATCAATGTAATATAAAAGATATTTAAGCATTTGAAGAGCAAATTGCTCTTTAAGCACGTAAGGTGCAAAGAAAACAATATAACAAAAATCATTATCACTTGACATAAGGATAATGGACTGGTAGTTACCTAGTGGGAAAGTGGAAATGCTAATGACTTTCATTCTTTTAGAGTAAGAGGTTGAGCTATTCTTACTCCCCACATTACATGGCAGTTCATAAAACTACTTCTACTGTTTGAGCATATTAAGCTCTCATCTTTTTCCACTAATAGTTCCCCACGCTCTGATGTCTCACTTTTCTCTGACCCTGTTACCGTAGCCACATCCTTTTTTAGCCTTAAGAAAATATGAGAGAACAAAGCAACAATATAAACTTTGCATTTGGGAATACCACGTTAGAGTGATCATAAAAGAGGAGGGTGAAGCTGCCACTATGAGCTCCCATTTGAATTTTTTTTGAGCACTCAGTTATTTTTACTCATTCTCACCCAATTTTTGTTTTATAACGGAACCACCAATTGCTGCAAAAACTGCATTTTACTTCTACAGTGGACACACACGTCTTTGTTTTCTGCCCCAGAAGGAGTGGCTCTTAGTAGAAGAATCCCCAAAACACTTTAAGTGTGACAGACAGAGATTTTTATTGGTAAAAATCATGGAAAAGAAAAGCAATGTCATTTTATCCATTGATCTCATCTTGAACTCGAGTGAAAACTTTCTTAATTTCTATCTCAGTAGCGGATTCCAAAAGTACAGGATGAGGCAAGGCATGATAATGCTATTTAACTTTGAGTGATTATTACTAAATAATGCCACTGGTAAAATAAATATTATCATCACTGGTTAGAAAAGAGAGAGAGAGAACATTTTGAGTCTGAAATGATAGACTAAATTATGAAGAGTTAGAACAACAAATGCACTTAGTGTTACATTTCTAAAACTGTGTTGAACCTCATTATAAATAGAATCAGTAGCTGCATGAGAGGTCTGTAGCTTTACTAATAAATCTGCTCCATTTTCAGTTCAGATTGACAACAGTAAGACACAGGGATAACTGATGGTACATTTACACTAAAATATGTCACAAGTTCTGAAGGACAATGATATATCGATTGACCATACAAATGCAGAAATGTTTTCTACTGAACCCTGTTTTATATCTTGGAGAATGCTTGGCATGGCAGAGAATACTTTAAATATGTTTTTAACACAGTAGCACAGGAATTGCAAGCAGCAATTGTCCCTTCCGCCTGAGTCTTAAAATTGCAAGATTGCTTGGAGAACAACTCTGCAAGCCAACGCAAATTTAGACTCTAAACTGTAGCACTGTATGTAATGGTAAATCATTTAAAACTTCCAGTGCATTCAGCACAGTGTGTATTCACATCTGTCTTTGTAAATAACATGTATTTTCTTCATGTACTGAATTATAAAAGCTATAACCAGTTCATCTTGAGCAATCCTGCTCTTCTTTCTGACACATTATTTAGCTATATTATTTTGGAAAGATTATCTTACATATCACCCAGAAATATTCAGGCTCTGGAGACGGTATTAGTGAGAAAACATTCCATTAGTAAACTCTGCCCCTCAGATGCAGGTATTCCACTTTCACCATGTTAAAACTTGTTAACATCACATTATATTCTCATCTCTCACAAAACAACACTTCTTCCACAGTTTTCCAAGGCGTTTAGATTGTTGGCCTGAAAATGACCCTCCACGTAATAATAATAGACAAAAGTAATTCTGTATTTTTGTCCTGGCCATGCTTCAAGGGTTGTAACTAATTACGTTAGATGACTATTAACAGCTATAAAAAATAAAGTCTAGAAAATTGTTTCAATTTTGAACTTTGCTCATTCTGCCCTAGTTCCAAAAACTTTTTGTTGTTTTGCAGAGAAAATAAATACTTCAACCCAATGTCTGATGTGTGAACTTTGAATGTTAGCCAGGCACTAAAGTACATAACGAAGCAAGTGACCTTTTCATTGTTCAGTGATGGCTGCATGAGATAGCAGCAGTTCCCCAGGATGCATGTTTGGTACACAGAGTTACGTCTAATCATCTTGCTTACCAAGTCTCAGCATGGACCCATTTGGGAAAAGCAACAACTTTTTTATTTAATCTATTAATCAATGGACTATAGATCCATGTTGAAAAATTATATCTTGCTAATAAAACTTAAGTAAATTCAATAAAATGGAGATTCATACTAATCTCAATTATATGGGTGCCTCACTAATATTCTTGCATATATCATGGAAATAATGCATGTGACTTATGTATTTTTAGGTTTCTTAATTATTATTGAAAAATATTATCTATTAATTGCATTAACAATCTTATAGTCCATAGTTGCACGCCTTAAGCAATTGTTAATGATTCCATTTTTTTCTCAAATCCTAATTGCTATTGAAGAATTTGCTTCATCAAGTCTTTCTTTATTAAACTTCTAAACATTTAAAATATGACATATAACAAAATTTCACTTTATTAAGAAATCTTTTCTCTCAAACATCTAAACTTATTTTACTACAATTTCAAACACAGTAGCAGTGAGTACATAAAATTACAGTGATGTATTATTGAGTATATACCTCATAACCCTGGTTTTGGCTGGGTTGATAGAATAATTTATTTTAGTTCTTCTAAATTAAAAACTGAAACATGTAATTTAGAATCAGTAAATATAATCCAAATTTATTTTACTATCACTTAATTCCATTGCATATAGTTTAATCAATGTTGTATAGTGGAGGCTTCCAGACAGACATTAACTCTATCAAAAATGTATTTCGTATTTGTACCAGTTTTCTTTTTAAATCTTTATTGAGTTATAATTGATACACAAAAAGTTGCATAAATTCAATTTATACATTTTGATCTGTTTTGACATATGCCTACACCTGTGATAACATCACTACAATCCGGACATTAAACAAATTCATCACCTCCCCTTACCACACACACACACACACACACACACACACACACACACAGAAACCTATAATACACAAAGCACAAAACAACACATGGAAATGTTTGTATCAGTTTATAGTAAAGAAAATCCCAGTGTGAGTAGGTAACTCATTATTGCTAAGAAATAAAAATTTATATCACAATAGGCAAATAATTACTCAATTTGCTTATTCCCTGGGCCATTTACTAATGATACATATTTTATTTTTTCTATGAAATGTGTTTGTATAGTCTACTAAAATAATTGGATAAAAATTAAGAGTTTGCTATAAAATCAGTCTTTTCTGAAACATTACTGTGGAGCTTCACAAGAACCTAAGAGAAAGTCATATTGTAGGATGCTATAACCAAATAGAAACTTCTTACATATTATATCAAATCTTAAAAAATATAATCATATACATATGTGCAATACATTCTTTCACACTCTGAGGATGATTCTGTATGATTTTCTGGCATTGAGTAGTCTACACATGCTGTATGTGTTTCATGAAAATGCCTTATATGTAAAATGTCCCCCAAATGCTGAAGGACCCAGGAAACCAAAAAGGAGGCAGACAAATCCAGCTTATAAGTATTCAGTTCTGTATTGAGGAAACTTATAGGCAGAAGCCTGGTCTTAGGTAGCGTGGATCTCTGCACCATTATTCCTTAGACCCAACGCTTCTATACCATAGGGAAACAGTATATGTGCTCCAACAAGACAATTAAAGGTAACCCTCCAGAACAGGCAAGTATGACGTATGTATTATAGCCTGTAATTTGTGCCCTAACATCAGGTTTCTTTGTTCTTATACTAGGGACAGTAAATAAAGTGGAAACCAGGAAGCATTCATGGGACTGGGGTCAATCAGAAGTGATTATGGCAGATTAGCATCCAGGATGGAGTCACTTTTGTCTCCACAGTATGGTATGAATTTAATCTTAGAGTAGCAATGTAAGTGTCAACTGGGAAGTCATTATTTGTCTTCCCTTCCAGGTTTGGGAAAAAAAAATGATCTAACATAATAAAGAGATATGCTCAAAGTCACAGAACTAAGGAGTTATAAAGCTGAGGTAGAACATGGACTGCCAGACTCCTGAAAAGGATTTTTTTTCCTACTAAAGACTGCTGCCATCCCAGGGTTCATGCACAAAACAACTGCTAGACCTGCTATGAAAACTTGTCTAATAGTGCAAAGGATTAACTTAACTCTGAACTCCTTACAAGTTTATGAATACAAGAAATGAACTCTTTAATTACTTGAAAATCTTAAAAAACTCTTCTGAGATTTCTCTTTTTTTATGTCTCCCTGAAATGACACATTCATTTCACTTTGGTATTAACCATTGACAGCCACCTTACGATTTACCCATTTGGTGGCATTAGTTCTAGTTAAAACTAAAAATTTCAGTGAGAATATGTACAACCCTCTCTAAGATATAACATGTCTATGGGGAATTCTACAAAACTGTCAGTTTGAAAAGTGTCAGTACTTATATGACACACACAAACACATGCACACACACATCACTCACATCTTAGTGTTAAAGTCTTTAGACAAATCAACTTTATTAGAGTTTATTTGAGCAAAGAAGCACTCATGAATCAGGGAGTACCCTGAACCAGTAAAGGTTCTGAAAGCTAGTGGTCAGGCAGTCTTTATAGAGAGAAAAAGGAACTGATATTTAAATAATAGCCTGATTGGTGGCCTTTGCTTTAATTGGACATGTCTGAGCAGTTTGCATCCTGTGATTGGCTGAAAGCTCAGCTGCTATGATTGGCTGAGACTAAGTTATTTGTTGTAAGAATATAGTCTCATTAGGCTGCAGGTTGTTTACATATCGAGTTGGGTTAAGTTCACTACAAAGGAAGGCAGATTTAGGCCAAATTTAATATCATTTAACATTAATCAAAAGTTTAAGAAGTGATAAATGTATTTTCCTTTTTGATGAAAAGCGGCAGGGGAAGGGGGCATGGCCAGGATAAAGAAATTTTCAGGAATAGACCCTAAGTGGAAGAAAAAATAGTCAAGCATGAAAAATGATTGCATGGTCAAAGACATTAACTGTATACACAAATAGATTCAACACCCATTCCGTATTTCACAGGCCTCCACCTCACTTCTCTTTGTGCTCTCTTTCTCTGCTTTTCAGAGAAATTATATTAACACTGCTTTCTTGCTCTTTGCTTTGCTTTTCTTCTGACACCTTCGGAAGGTTTGTTTTCTTTCCTTACCAAAGGTATCTAAATTTTACTTTGCATTATTTTCCTAGCTTCTCAGAATTGAACTCTTTATAGCTCTGAAGCATACTGATGCGCTTCTTTTTACCACTAACTCTCCTCCTTAAACTATAAAAGAGAGGAGAGCCTGTGATAATTGACTCAAGTTATCCCACATATAACTAGGAAATTGAAACACTGCATATGCAAAGACTCACGGAATAGCTGAAGCTTTAAGCATGAGTAATAAATGACCAGACAAGGTGGTTCTATCCCCAACAGGAAAATTCTCAAGTTAGAAAAATAGTAATAAACCCGAGCAGCCTCATAGACACTAGATTTATGCTTTATAGCTGTTAAAGCCCCACACTTAAGCAGCCGGTGGGGCAGAATCATTTCCCATGGATCATAAATCACTTGCTTTTCTATAGTATGCAGTTTTCACCTTCATGTTACTACTAAGACAAATGCTAGCTTGTAGTTCAAAGAAATTTGCATTATGTGGTAGAATTATATGAATTGCCCATCCAGTCCTCCTGAGTGCCCGCAGATTGTCACAAAATAACAAGAGCAATACTATATTATGGAATTGCTGCTCACAGCACTACTCTTGATGGTGAGCCAAAGTACTGGAGAGCTTTAGAGTTTAGTTAGAGCTTTAGAGTTAGGCCATAAAAACACGTTTGAGAAATATATGGGTATTTGAAAACCTTGTGTTCATTTTTCTACAGACCAAATGAAGCACGCAGTTCTTGGAAACCGCATCAAACCCAATTTTTCCACCTAATTCCCAGCAATTTCTAGTAGCCAGGATAACAGAAAATCATGAGAACTCTAAGAGATAATTGACTTCAGAAAATGAATTAACATTAAATCTTAGATCAATAAAGAAAAAGTAGAACCAAACCCTTTTATAGACATGAGCAGCCAAAAACATGTTTGGTAAAATGCTGAAAATGAAAAATATGAGAGAACCTCACTTGTCATTTGCTACAACATTTGTTCAAGATCTTCTTTGATGATAATCAATTACTACTCTCATGTCCCTCCAAGAATCTAATTTTGTAATAATATGACCCCATAGTCTATGAATGAAGATACTTCCATCTTTATTGTTACACATGCCAATAAATCTAAATAATTTTAAATAAAATATTATGGTATAAAATAAATTAAAAAGAGCAATAAATATTTATATATTCCATGTATTTCATTCAAAATAGTGCCTTGGTACATATACGTTCACCTCTTTCTCCAAAAATAACCTTGGAATTGGAGCACATGTTCAAAACTGAGAAGTTAGAGCCCTGATATCACCACAATAATCCTGAAGTTAAAGCATCTAAAGAGGCTGAGAACAGTTCGATAAAAAAGTATGCCTGAGGAGAAAACACGTCCTTCCCTGTGGAGCTTCAGAAGGCCTCCAAACTTGGATGGTTACGTATTTAGAGAATGGGAGTGGGAGGCAGAACAGTAATTTCAATAACCGTATTTGGAACATCTGGACCATGCAGCCTACCACCACCACCGTCATCACCACAGTCAGAGAGAATAACAGAAATGCTGCTGTCTCTCAAAGTACAGACAGGTGTTGCATTTTAGAAGACTTCCATAATTTAGCTCAAGCTCCTAGTGGGAATGTTAGGGTACAAGATAAAGGCTTTATGAAGAGAGTACACGTATCTTGGGGTGTAGGAGTTTGTGCACTGAGGTGAATCCTGCATGCTGACACACCTCACTTATTCACTGAGTCCTCTCAGTCAGCGCTCCCAGTCAGAAGGTTCTGGAAGGGAAACAAACCCATCCAAAAGAAAGGAAATTCCTTCCATCAAGCATATTAGCCAATTTTCTCTTTCATTCACAAATATAAACTAATTACCAATGATCTCCAAATGACCGAGAGGGAACAAAGTACAAAGAGCAAAGAAATTAAACAAAGAAGAAAATGTGATAATTCAGAAAATAATAGTGATATTAAAAATTCTACTCAGTAATTTCAGATTGATTAGAGAAGATATTGCATAAAAACCATTTTTAAAAGCAGCTACATTAAAAAAAGAATACTTAAAAGACAAGATAAAACTCTTGGTAAGTAAAATTCAATGATGACAAAAATAATAAAAATATAACAGTCAAAATATCTTCCAGATCACAAAGTCAAAAGATGAAGGGATAGAATGAACGAGAAAAGGTCGAGGAGGCAGTATAAATCCAAAAGACAAAACGCTGGTCTAGTACGGAGTAAACAAATAGAAGAAAAGGAAATATAGAATGGGAAGAATTACTGATAAACAGAATAAAAGGTTCCAAGTCAGAAAATAAAACATTTTATAACTGAGACCACCTTCTAACTGCCAAGCAGAAAACAATGAAAGAAATAAAAGGGTGAAGAGCACCTCTACATAAAACCTATTCATTTAAAAATAAGTAGCTATAGGACTCTGAGAAGAATATCTTTATAAATATTAATAACCAGAACACCACAACCAATTTTTTTTTTTTAAATACAGAATCTCGCTCTGTCGTCCAGACTGGAGCACAGTGGCATGACCTCAGATCACTGCAATCTCTGCCTCCAGGGTTCAAGCGAGTCTCCTGCCTTAGCCTCCCAAGTGGCTGGGACTACAGGTATGTACCACCACGCCTGGATAATTTTTGTGTTTTTAGTAGAGATGGGTTTTTACCATATTGGCCAGGCTGGTCTTGAACTCCTGATTTCAACTCACCTGCTTGACTTGGATTCCCGAAGTGTTGGGATTACAGGCATGAGCCACCATGCCCGACCAACAACACAGTTTAGGATAACATTTGTGGTAGATGAACGTAAAATACTTCTTGTATCAGCAAAAAGGCATAAAATAACATGTTCAACAAATATTTGAGTCTCTCTATGAGTTAGGCATCATTCTAAGTGTTGAAGCTCTAGCTATGCAGAAAAGACCAATATCAGGTTCTTCATGAAGTTTGTGTTCCAAGTGATGGAAAAGAAGCAATAAACTAAATAAGTAATCTAAAGTGATAAATAGTATCAAGAAAATAAATCTGTTTAGGAGGATAAGTATTGATAAAGGTGAAGGGACATAGGGATGATATAGGGAAGTTTGATATAGGGATATAGGGAAGTGCCTTAACAGAAGTAATTTATGGTAAAATTATATTACTAAGCAATGTTTATTAAAACAATATTTACTGTTTCTAACAATGTATAGTATACTGTTTCCCAAGGGGAAACAATAAACGAGGGTTTGATTCTAGGGTTTCCTTATCTATAAAGAAAAATTTAAGTACTTTCTCAAGTACCATGTATCCAAAAATTCTGTGACATTGCAAAGCATTGAAATTTTAAAAATCACTTAAGTTAAAACACATAAAAGATATTTAAAATATGGCTACCTGTATCTAAATATGTTCACTGAAACACCACTTATAGAAAATTTAAAATAAGAAACATTTCCATCAATAGGACACTGTTTAAAGAATTACATTTTTTAAAGTCAATGTCATATAAAGTAGTCATACAAAGGATGAAAAGCATCTCACTCTAAGAAAACAAAATCAAGTCGAATAAAACAAAAATCAAGTTAAAATGTAATATCATCTTATGTTGGAAATACACAAAACAATATTAATAATGGTGCTCAAGAAGGTTTTTACATATTATGTAGGTTTTAAACACATTATTTATTTTCTATATCATGTGAAGTTATTAGAGTTAACACATTTTAAGTTATCAAAAATAAGTAAAATTATACACAGTAAAATACATCCAAGACACCTTACATTTTAAAAAAGTTTCTTAAAAGTCTGAGATATTATTTCAATTGTATAAAATCACAAAAGAAAATCATGTAGTTTATATATACGTAAACAAAATACAGTTTAAAACATTTGAAAATACTGGTAGTATATATACAGGAATGTTGGCTGAAATATCTTGAGAAGGACTTTAGAATCAGAGTTGAGGTCAGAAGAAAGATGTATGGAAAAGAACATTAGTCTTTAGTCTTATTTGTTTCTGTAATTTGTTATTTAATGAGAATATATTGCTTCTATAAAATGGAAGTAATGGAAAAGATATCTCTATTTATACATGTATGAATAACCGGAAATACATGTATGCCATTTTATATATGCCATTTACATCTGTATGACATATGACATTTTAATAGCACTTAACTTTGAGTTAAGTTAAACAAGTTGCAGTTTTACTGCTTAATTTATAAATCAGTGTGTGACTTATTTATAAAAAAGATACATTGTATTATAACTATTTAATAGAATCACCTATGGGCAACATAAATATAATTAACCATTTCCAAATAATTTATACAAAATATTCAGACATCATCTAACTTGGATTAAAAAAACAGTATCAATTAGTAATAATTTGGGAATTCTAACATATTTGTGAAAGTAATTGTACTTCACTGAAATTTATAGCACAATAGATTACCATAGCTGAAAAATATTAAATTTTTAATTATTTTAGTACTGATCTATTCAACCTGCAATATTATCTCTAAAATCTAAGGAAAGAAGGTAATAATCAATTTAAATTTTTTAAATGAAATAGATATGCAAAATATGTTCAGAGAAAAACAGGTACTGAGTTTCACAAAAGAAAGTCATGTATTGAGCAAGGCAGTCACTGGACCAGCACTGGCTGGCTCCCCTCTGGACTCTGAATAGTGATAAAATACGTTTTGTGTTATTTGTGGCATTATATTTTGGACCTCTTTCTTAGACCAGATTATCCTGAAATTTAACCAATCAATCCTTAAAGAAGACATATATTTCAGTGTTTTCTGAAAGTGAAGAAGGATGGAGACTTCCTAAACTAGGTCCTAAGTTTTAATAATCCAGAAATAAAGAGCATTTTATACTAACAGTTTAATCTTCTTCCTTAATTGTACACAACCATTGAGTAGCTAAATTTCTCCTTGTTCTTTGAGCTTCCATAAGTTCTTTAAAAACTTTTCCCCCAATTTAATGTAATTCAGCAAACATTTAATTTGATCTAATTGCTTTTGCAGTTCAGAAAGCACAACCGTGACACAATAAACTTGAAAAATTAGCTACTGGTCATGCATGGGCTGTGAAGAAATGCATATTTTTCTCAGGTTCTCCAATCATGATATTTAAGAGTAATATAATGTATTAAGCTTTTATACAAAATTCAGTCCTTTTTTCTCCATTTTAATGACAAATGTGACATTACCCCAAATTTAAAATTTTGGTTAATCTAAAGTTATTTGTGAAGTATAGAGAACCAAAATGGTAGGAAAATTGTGCATTTAAAAATGTTTTACTGCTGATTAACCATGTTATATTCCAACTGTCACTTTATATTTTCTAACTTCTGTTTCTGAACAAAAATTGAAAGAGAAAATTGCCTTTTAAACTTTCACACTAAAATCTTTTTTCGCTATGTATAATTCAGATCACTTATCTATATACATGTCCTAGAAAAAAATGGTAATTTGCAAATGCAAACTAAAAAACAGTCTATACAATGAAAACAATATGTTGCCTGAAAAATCAATTACAGCTATTAAGACTACTCAAAGAATGGCGTGTCTCCACTGACCTGACCTCTGTGGTGGCAGACACTGGAAACAAAACTGAGCATGTACCACCTTCAGAAAGTCTTCTCCATGTGGTCCACAGACACTGCTGACTACAACCAGGTACACTCCTGCCATCATCTTCCTTCACCTGGATTAGTTCAACAGCTATCTGATTTTAATTTTTTAGTTTTTCCCCTTTACAGCTATAACAGCATCTCCACCAATGAGAAAATGAGTTTGTGCAAAGGAAAAAGTTAACACATTTTTAAGACATAAAACCAAAATCTTCCAAAGGCTTCTCATTGCAACCCAAAGAAAACCCTAACTCTGTAGGCCAGACCCAAAACTTCCCACATAATTTCTGATTTCATTCCATTCTATAACTCCTGCTGTGCCCCGCCCACCGTTTCTCATTCTGTCAAACTTGCCAACCTCATTCCTTTTGCAGAACTTGTACTTGCTGATGTTATCTGCCTGTAGATTGAGAAAGACAATCTCCTTCCCATTTTTTTTTCTTGAACTCAAATGTCATCTTACTCACAATATTGCCCATCTTATCAAAGCAATCCCAGCCCCCATCATCCAACCATCTTCATTTTCTATCATATTGTGCATTTTATCTTCTAATTTAATACTTACATTTATCGAAATGTACCTAATTGATTTTCTCTCTGATTATTGTCAACCTGCTTCTCCTAGGCCAGGCATCTTCTTGTTACCTCTGTATCACCAGTGCATAATTCAATGACTGGAAGAAAGGAGACACAACAAATATTTCCAAACTGACTCAATGATTAATGTCATTTCTGGTTCCACTCTATTTCCCTCTGGACCGCCTCTTGAAATAGTGAATATTGGAACTGCTAAATATTTCCAATATTCTTCAACTTGTCATTCACACTTCTTACCTATCTGCACTTTATGCACTATAAAAATTCCTAAACTCTACCTTCCAGTACACAGATTTGATCTTAATTAGAGTCTCTTTTCTTGTTTAGTTTGATATTAGAAGGGAGAGGATTCTCTTTTGATTTTAAAATAACAGGGATGATTTATTTTACCATCTATTTATGTTAAATAGATATGATACTATTTCTACTACTTCCAATAATATTTATTACTTTAGTATCAAAGTCTTACTATTTTGTTTAATTAATCTTGTTTCTTTTGATACAGGATTCTGCTATTGTATTTACTGTCTGTCCTTCAAATGTTTACTGATTTTTAAATTATTTTATTCTAGGTAGTATTGGTTTGTTCAATTTATTTTACTGTAACTATTTTAAAATTACTTAAAATAGTTAAAGTTACTTTAAATATGCTAATAATAAACAGTTTAGATATTGAACAGAGTCAGGTATATTTTCAAGAAGATTTCTAAATTTTAATAAGATAAATAATAAAATAAATAATCATTTTATTACATGGAGGAGGAGATGCAAATGAGACAATAAATATTCAGTGTGAAATAGATAACATAATTTTACTAATTATGTCATACATTACAAATCACATGCTTGTTACATGAAGGCTATCAAATCCTTTATTTGACAAAATAAACTTTAGTAAAGTAGGTTATTTGATCAATCACTTATGTTTCTGTCCATAAAATTAGCAAATATCAAAGTGAACTCTTTGCTTATGATGTACTTTCTTCTGAGAACATGAAACAGACAAATAAAAAAGCATTTAAATTGTCATGTTCTTCTATTATTTTACTTTGCACTTCATTTGTTTCTTTTATATAGCCTTGTACTTTATTATTACCCATTGTTACTAACAGGCACATTCAATTCTGTTCCAATAAAAGTTTCTGTCATCTATTAACTATGAAACTAATGACTGTAACATGTAGCAGGCTTAATTGCATGTACTGATTCTCAAGTGTTTATCTCTTTGTTTGTTCCTTAAAAATAATCCAGTGAACTCTATTTGTAATGTATTGATGAGTTAATCAACTTAATCTTGCAAACAAAAATCTTTTAAAGCCTATAGGTGATAAGTCTAACATCATTCATGTTACTTTGTACTTGCAAGGCACATAATATTTTATCACATTCCAACCAACATTAAGTATTATTACTTGTTTTGACCTTTAGAGTTTGTTCTAACAGTAAAAGATAATATATGCCATTGGGCATATTATTAAACCCCTGTAATATTTACATGACTCGCTTATGTGATGAGAAGAAGATATTATTGATATTATTGAATTTCTCTCTCTGTGCGCACGTGCACACACACACACACACACACCCCGATATATGAAGCTTTGGTTTTAGTTATGTTTCCATTCTTCAATATGTCTATTCTAACCATTTGAATATCCTAGGATACATTCCCATTAGATCTTACTAGATCTTAATGTTTTTAGTCATAAAACTGTAAAAGCAGTGACTGTAAAATCACTAAAAAGTGATTGTAAAATCACTGCTTTTACAGGTATACGTCTGCTTTTACAAAAACTGATTGCATTTTTACTTAGCAAATTGACTTCAGAAAGCTCATAATCAAATTTGTGGCCCATGTAAAGCAAGTATGTCTTTTAATACCATTCCCAAATTTACTTTAAAATTACACTTTTCCTTTTCTTTCCTTTTCTTACCTATCATAATCAGTATGAAATATACATTAAGAAAAAGAGAAATTGTGTATAAATGCACACACACACACACACACACACACACATCCTTATCTACTTCTTTTCATGATCTCTACAGATACTCTAGTGCAAGTCCTCACCATTGCTCCTGGGATTTGCCACACCCTATAACTACTTGGATGGTCTCTTGATTCATCATTACTTCTTAATGCAGGTGATTTTGTGTCCCTGCTTACTCCCACACTAGAGTATTCTCAACTGCAAATTTCGCATCATCTGATCTTTCTCAACTCTTCAGCTTTACTGTATAGTTTGTCATTCTCTCCTTGATTTTAATGCTAACACTCCAGTCCAACTGGCCTTCTGTCCTTACTTCCAAGATTTTCTCTCTCTCTGCTGTGCTTCACTGGCCACACATAGAGCTCTCACTTATGCTCTTCCCTGGAATTTTCTCCATCCTGGCATGATCTCTGACCCACCTTCCAGTCTCAAATTCAGCAGCATTTTCTGAAAATGCCTTGACTCCATTCAGAATTAGGAATGCTCTCTTACTGTTTTACAACATTTCTGTTTTTGCATCATAGAGAATAATTTGCCATCTTTGTCATATTTTTAACAGTTTTTGTCTTTTTTTTCTCATCAATTTCCAAGCTCCCCATGGTCACAGGGAATATATTCTCTTCCTGGGTCCAAAAGGGGATGTAGTTTCAAGGGCAAGAGCTTCCCAGAGCCATACCACACCCTACCTCTTCTTCTGGGGATTAAAGTGGGGAGGGGAAGAATGAAAGAACAATCACTTCAGTGGAAGTTTAAAGGAACTCCTTTCATAGGTCCAGAAAACCTGAAGGAGGCGGGAATTCATCCCAGGTTAAAAGTTCTCTTCTTCCACACTTCTTCATAATCCCTGTCTGGATCCCCTTCCACAATATTGTGGAAGCTGCTCTTTCTCTTTTCTATTTGTTTCACCTTTTCTTTGGGGCCTGATATTTACTTAATCACTCACCGCACCCAGCGTGGTCCCCTCTCCCATTCTTGGGTGAGTGAGAGACCAAGAGCCTGGAAGAACATCCTCTCTGGGGAGCTGAGCCTCCCCCACTCCCCAGAATTTGGTTACAAAAGGAATGTATATCTGATTAGACACGGACTCTAAAGTGTTTAGAACACACCTTAGGAAATATAGACACTTAACTATTTGATTGTAAGTGAACAAATTTTCCTTCAAACACTTAGGAATAATATGCAGTAATTTATAAAAAGATTTCAGCTTTGAGTAACATTCCAGTTATTTTAATACTAAACCTGGGTCTCCACAGATGCTTAAAATATTTATTCAAAAATTTTACACAGGTATTCTTTTTATTAACAAAGCCAGATTGTGCTTTTAATATATTGAACCTAAAAGTAATTAGGCAACTGAGTCTGAACTGAATAGAATACAAACTCTGAAAAAATTGTGTCTCATTATTTTCCTAGCTTTCCTCATATGGAGACATTTCATATTTTTAATATTGTTTGTTGAACAAAATGGGTAAGCAGAAAATTTTTGTAAGAAAGAAGACTATTTGTTCCTTTTCATCTATTTTGTAATTAAAATAAAAGTCCATGGAAAATAATGCATATTTTCATTCAAATCTTGACTGACCCCGTATTTACTGGATACAGTAGAGTACAATATGCCAGGGTTAATTTTTATCATTTAACATATTCTTATTAAGTGTGATGTTGAGACTCTATTTGGAGTTCCTATCCAAAGACTATCTCATTATCTCTATGGTTACGTTTTTTTAAACTTGGAAATCTAAATATGTATAATCCAAATTATCTAGTAATTATTAATGATAAATCAAATCTATCTAAAACTTCTGATCTCATAGCTGGTCACAAGGTAATGCTAAATACATTTCTTCATGTGTGGGCCTTTAGAAAATTGTGTTGTTGGAACATGGCAGTGCTAATGAAGCTACAGTCCAGGGAGCATCCAAATTGGTCATGCTCTCATTAACATATTTACTTGGTTAACTGCATCTCAGATTTTGATTAAAAATATAATAATTCTTATGAATTTCTACCACTGCCTATGAGAGAGTAACAGAAATGTATTAAATTCCCACCTTCAATGCCAGAAAATCACACAAAATATATAAATCAAAGGTTGTTGGATATGGTACAGCAGGCAGTAAAGACAGAATCACTGAAAGAAGAGAATTAAAGAACATAAGCCCTAGGAGTTCCCAAATGGACTACCTGTGGAAAGTTTTCAGTACTATCAGAGAAAGGGTATGCAAAGATAGCTGAGTAGCCTCAATAGTTGAATAGACCGAGCTCAAAGTCCAGAGAAGCCAAAGTCAATATGATTTGTAGAATGAAGTATCAGAATGAAGGGATAACACACAGAAAGTTGCAGAATTTCTATGGTGTCCCCTTCAAGACTTTTATTGAGTACATCCATTCATGCTAGTGAGGAAACTACCAACACCTGGGAAGATCCCATTAGAAAGGGGTTAGATGAACAATCTCAAGAGTGGAAAGGTCTCCTAATGCATCAAGTATCTAGTATAATCCTAGGATGGCATTGCCTTAGTAGTGAGCCCAAATTAGTACTAAACTCAAGGATGCTCTGAAAACCTCTAGCAAAGCCTAAAAGCAAAATTCAAAGAAATCAAGCTTATTCCATGTAACTGATTTGCCTCCCAAAACAAATACCCAACATATAAAGATACAAATCTACCATTTAAGCACAAAAATTCACATCTAACATCCAATAAAAAAGTTAAGAGAAGTGTAAAGAGAAATTTGAAAAATCATTGTCTTAATCCATTCAAGCTTTTATAATAAAATATTATAACAGGGTAGCTTATAAATAATAGAAATTTACTTCTTAAGGTTCTGGAGGCTGAGAAGTTCAATATCAGGGTGCCAGCAGATTCGGTGTCTGCTGGGGTTCTGCTGGTTTATAGATAAAGTCTTCTAGCTGTGTCTTCGAATATTGGAAGGGACAAGGCAGCTCTTTGGAATCTCATTTATAAGGGCATTAGTACCACGTATGAATTAATAATCTTAATAGCCCTTCATGAGCTAACGATCTCTCAAAGGCCCTACTTCCCAATATCATCATCTTGAAGGGTTAGTATTTCAACATATAAATTTTGGGAGGACCCAAATTTCAGATGGTAACAACCATATAGTTAGTTATAACCAGTGGAGAAATCAATAAATGGAAATAGACATATAATTGACACATACTATATAATTAGTAAAAAAAAATTAACAGAGCTATTATAAATAAAGTTGATATGTTCAAGAAGGGAGGGGAGAGCATGAAAATGATGTAGAAATTATGTAAGCTATAAATAGGCTCAAAACAAATTTCTAGACATTGATGATAAAATGTTTGAGAAAAATATGTTGAATGATATTAATAGCAAATTAGATATTGCAGGAAGAATATAGAACTGGAACGCATAGCACTAGAAACCAACCAAGGTAAACAAACACACACATGCACACACACACATACACGCACAGAAGAAAAAGTCTGAAAAACTAACATCAGGCCAGGCGTGGTGGCTCCTGCCTGTAATCCCAGCACTTTGGGAGGTTGAGGTGGGAGGATCACCTGAGGTCAGGAGTTCGAGAACAGCCTGGCCAACATGGCAAAACCCCATCTCTACTAAAAATACACACAAAAAAATTAGCCAGGTGTGGTGGCAGGTGCCTGTAATCCCAGCTACTCAGGAGGCTGAGGCATGAGAATAGCTTGAACTCATGAGGTGGAGGTTGCAGTGAGCCAAGATTGCACCACTGCACTCCAGCCTGAGCAACAGAGTGAGATCCATCTCAATAAAAGCAACAACAAAAAAATCAGTGAGCTGTGGGGTAATGTCAAGTGTCCCATCACTTCCACTGCTGGAATCCCAGAAGAGAGGAAAGGAAGACAGAATAGAAAATATTCAAAAAAATTGTAGACAAAATTTCAATTTTGATGAAAATTATAAACCCTCAGATGCAAGAAACTCAATCAACCCAAGCAGAAGAAATATAAAGAACACCACACCAAGTGGCAGCATTATAAAAATGCTGACCATCAGTGGTAAAGATAAAATGTTTAAAGCAAAGAAAAAAAATACACATTACGTAACAAGGAACAAAAATAAGAATGATAGCAGATTTCTCATCAAAAAACTAACCAAGCCAGTGGAAAACAGAGCATCAACTTCACAGTATTGAAAACAAAAGTGAATAAAATCAAAGCTATCTACCAAGACTTCAATAGCCATCAGAAGTAGCTTTCAAAAATGCATGTGAAATAGTGTTTTGGACATATGAAAGCTGAAAAAAATTATGAACAGCTTATCAACACTGCAAGATATATGAAAGCTAAATCTTTCACACAGAAAATGATAGCAGATGGAAAGTTGAATCTACGGAAAGTAATCAAGATTTTTAAACATGATGACAGGTGGATAAATATATATGCTTTTAATATTTTACTCTAATTTTTAATTTTTGAAAGATAACCATTAAAACAAATATAATAATGTATGTTGGGTTTTATAGCATATTTAGTTGTAAAGTATGTGACAATAAAGCTTAAAGATCAGGAAAATGTGTATGTGCAGATATATGCGTGTGTGTACACATATATATATAAGGTTTTTACATTATACATAAAGTGGTATAATGTTATTTGTGATCAATTAAATATGTATAGCATAAGCTCTAGAGAATCTACACTCCAAAATGGAGCTATAGCTAATAAATTAAAAGATAATATTGGCTGGGCGTGGTGGCTCACGCCTTTAATCTAAGCACTTTGGAGGCCAAGGAGGGTGGATCACCTGAGGTCGGGAGTTCAAGACCAGCCTGACCAACATGGTGAAACCCCATCTTGAAAAAAAAAAAAAGATAATATTGTTACAGTGCTTGGACTCTTTATAGTATGTCTTTCATAATCAGTTAATATAATACATATTAAAGATGTAAGGAATAGGTACTGTTTTCCACAAATTTGAGGCAATATTTAAAATGTTTTTGATAATCCCATAAGTAAAGAAAGCATAAGAAACATTTCAAGAATGCCTGAAACGTGGAAATTTTAAAATTTTAATCAATGCTATGACAATGTCAGATTAAACTTTTTTTCCAAAATACAGTTTGCATTATGTTGCTCTTCTGCCTAACACCTTCAACGGCTCAATATTTCTACTCATAAAGGACCAATTAAGAATTCTAATTCCTCTGTAAATCCTTTTCTGAATTTTCATAAATGAAATTAATCACTTAAAAAAATTCTGCTAGAGTTTGAATGTTTGTCCACTCTAAAACTTATGTTGTAATCTAACTGCCATTTTAACAACACTAGGAAGTGGGACCTTTAAGAAGTGATGAGGTCGTGAGAGCTCTTCCCTAAGAGATAGGATTTGTGCTGTTATAAAAGGGTGATGTAGCTCTCTCTTCCCCCGTCTCATCCTTTAACCTTTCACCGTGTAATGATGTAGTAAAAAGATCTTTGCAAGATGCCAGAAACTTTATGTTGGACTTCCCGACCTTCAGAACTGAGTCAATATGTTGCTGTTTATTATAAATTACCCATCCTAGGTATTCTGTTATAGCAACACAAAAGGGACTAAAGCAAAATCCTCATTGTACTTTAGTGATTTAAAAAAAAATTGTCATTTTTAGTATCTAAGGCATGCAAGGCTTAAAGTCTAGATAATGGGTTGATGGGTGCAGCAAACCACCATGACACATGTATACCTATGTAACAAACCTTCATGCTCTGTACATGTATCCCAGAACTTAAAGAATAATAGAAAATAATAATAATAAAGTAAGACACTGTATATGTGTTTGTGTATGTCTACACGCACATGCATACATACACATACATACACAAAATTTGGTCATCTTTTTCTTTGTATTTTTTTATTGGCAAATAAAAATTATATACATTTATGGTGTACATCATAATGTTTCAAAATCTGTATATACTCAAATGTCTAGATCAACTAATTAATATATGGATTACCTCACTTTATTTGTGGTGAGAACAATAAAAGTCTATTGTCTTCGCAGTATTCAAATATAAAATACATCATTATTAACTATAGTCACCATTGCTATCCAGTAGTTCTCTTGAATTTATTCTTTGGTGTAATCAAAATTTGGTATCCTTTGATCAACATCACCCCAATTTTCCATCTACCACCCCACCTCCACCCACTGGTTACCACAATTCAACTCTCTGCTTCTGTGAGTTTTACTTTTTAGATTCCACATATAAGTGAGATCGTGTAGTATTTTTTTTTTTTCTGTGCCCAGCTTATTAAGCTGAGACCAGCATGAAGAAAGAAACATATAAAAGGGATAATAAATTTGGAGGCCTAGACCCAGAACTGCGATTTATGGGTTCAAAAAACAGAGGAGGCCATTGTGCCCAGAAAGCAAGGTGGTAAGGAGGGGGCTGGTCCAAGATTATCCAGGTTCAATTACAAGATTTATAGGACAGAGTAAGAACTTGGAATTCCATCTGAAAAGTGCCACTGAATAATGGAAACCACAGATATCCAACATGAATTCATTTTCATTTAAAAAGATGAGGTTGTTAAACAGGAAACCAGAAGACTAGTTGGTTAGCAGTAGGTGCTTTGGCAGTTGTTGATGGTGGCTTTAGTTTAGTGTTAGTGATGGAGATAGAGCACTAATGGTTTTGTTGAAATATATTTTAAAATTAGAACAATATAATTAGCTGATGGATTGGGTCTATGTAGTTTAAGGGAAAAAGAGGAGCAAAATATTTTTTAAATTTGCTGATAAAAATTTTATGTTAAAAATATTGCTGCTTTCCCTCTACATGTATAAAGAATTATGGAGTTTGGAAAGGTACAGAGAATAAGACAATTCTAATATTTATAATATTTGCATTTCTTCAACATTCAATTTGTACACTTGTAAAATAAATTCTACTTGGGTCAAAAATTACTTCACCTCAAAGAAAGCGATAGGAAGAAGTCTCCCAAAGAAAGCGCAACGATGACACAGCAGAGTTTAGAATCACTGTTGTCCCATTTCATGAGATCCCAGCAGGCATTTTTAGTTTGTGAAGCTTTTGTAGACCCTCATACATAAACAAATATAAGAGATGAGACAAAGCTTGAATAATTTCACTGGGAATTTCTAGCATATTAAAATGTAAATATTTTCCTTATGTCAACAGTTTTCTTTGAATGCTCACACAGGTTTAATCAGTATTATAAGCTGACAAAAATCTATGAAAATTCTCTGTTGATCTGGTCAAATCTAATTGCCTCCTGTTGCCAATTCAACTGGCCCCATGTGCAGTTGGTCTTAATACTGCCAACTTCAATCAGGGTAAGAAGAAAAATAATATATTAAAATTGCAGAGAGAGTGAGCTATTTTAATAGTAAGATGCTATTTCAGCATTTTAACTTATTAATATCTTTGCATACTAAAATTTCTATCGAGATTATTGAAAGTGATTTTTTTTCTGGATAACTTCTTTCAAAGGTTAAAATTATAGAAATAAGAAGGATGTTGATTAATTCATGATGATGAAAAGCACTTTTTCAACTAAAAGAGCTCTCTAAAACTAACAGTGATTCAAATAAACTTGCACCAGGAGACTGACCAAACAGGTACTCCTGAAAATCATTTATTTGATTTATTTTATCATGAAAATAGAAAGGTAGTCCTTTCTAAGCTTAATTACATAGCATAGATCAGAATATTATATTCTTGACATATTTATGATTTTTGGAGAGCCAACTAATTTTACATATAGCGCTTCAAAATGAAATATGACATAAGTAGCATCATGGTGACTGTTTTAGGTGACAGATTTGAAATGTCTTTCTATTATATCATTTCTAACTAATTTCTGTATGTATATGTATTTGATTTGGTGAAAGTCATATCAGAATGTTTGACCATAAAACCAAACCTAACTCTACTAGTGTCTTTCAGAATAGTAATCAATCAATCTTTTCAAAAAGGGAATATGATCTTATGTTAAATGTATCATGAAAAAGACAAGATTTCAAGCCCTATATGGACTAATTTGTCAAGAAATGACTTATTAACTGCACTGCAATGGAGATGAGTCAATGTTCCTAATTCAAACGGTCACTAATTTGTCCTGAAATTAAGAATTGCTAGAGAAATTAATTACAGAATACAGCTGAAGAAATAGTAACATAGAATAAATAACAAATTTTTTACAGAAAGCATTTCCCCCAAATTTTCAGTACTTTAGATTAAATTTATTTTTCAAGAAAACTCAATTTTAGTATCTCTCATCCATGTAACCAAAACCAGAATAATTCCATTTATTTCAATGGAGAATACTGCAATAGTCAGGGTTCTCTAGAGGAACAGGACTAATAGGATATATGTATAGGCCGGGCGCGGTGGCTCACGCCTGTAATCCCAGCACTTTGGGAGGCCGAGGCGGGTGGATCACGAGGTCAAGAGATCGAGACCATCCTGGTCAACATGGTGAAACCCCGTCTCTACTAAAAATACAAAAAAAAAAATTAGCTGGGCATGGTGGCGCGTGCCTGTAATCCCAGCTACTCAGGAGGCTGAGGCAGGAGAATTGCCTGAACCCAGGAGGCAGAGGTTGCGGTGAGCCGAGATCGCGCCATTGCACTCCAGCCTGGGTAGCAAGAGCGAAACTCTGTCTCAAAAAAAAAAAAAAAAAAAAAAAAGATATATGTATATATGAAAGGGTGTTTATTAAGGAGTATTAACTCACACAATCACAAGGTGAAGTCCCACAATAGACTGTCTGAAACCTAAGGAGTAAGAAAGCCAGTCCAAGACACAAAACATCAAAAATAGGGGAGCTGAGAGTGCAGTCTTCCATCTGTGGCCAAAGGATTGAAAGGCCCCGGCAAACCACTGGTGTAGGGCCAAGAGTCCACAGGTTGAATAACTTAGAGTCCAGTGTTTGAGGGCAGGAAGCATCCAGCACAGGAGAAAGATGAAGGCAGGAAAACTCAGCCAGGCTAGTCCGTCCATATTCCTCTGCCTGCTTTTGTCCTAGCTGCACTAGCAGTTGACTAGCTGGCGCCTACCCAGATTGAAGGTGGGTCTGCCTCTCCCAGTCCACTGACTCTAATGTTAATCTCCTTTGGCACCCTCACAGACACACATAGGAGCAATACCTTGTGAACTTCAATCCAATCAAGTTGACAATACTAACCATCATGAATACTCTACTGACAATTTAATTCTGAAGGAAATTAATTACTACCAGATTACATATACTATCAGGGTATTATAAGAAACTTATCTATTATTCTTATACCTGAGCAAAAATCATAAATTTGGAAAATTTGGCATTCATTCAAATGCCAAATGAATGCCAACTTTTATGCAAAATTAGTTACCCATCAGGTTATCTGTCAAGAATTTTAGAATCAATTTTAGTTTGGATAGAAAAGATCTCTAACTTCCTAATTCATAGGATAAATTATCTTTGTCTTGATAATTTACCTCTTTCCAGCTGTAGCCTGTATTCTACTGTAGGTCCGTATGATTACAAAAAAAATGATATTCCTGTACTAGCATAATGTTTTCCCTATTCCTACAGGTGATAATTTCATATGGGTTATGATGTTTCATTATCATACTATGAAAAACTGAGTTGACTACTATTTATTTTCAACTAAAAGCTTTAACAATTTTTGGTAAAATTGGAATTTAAGTTTTTTAGGGGGAGACAGTAACGATAACATAAAAAACGTTTATTTCTGCTTACTCAAAATATGTTTACAATATAATCAAATATTATTCTCTTCTTTGCTCTATTTGAAGCTGCCCTATAATGAAACATCCAAACATCTGTAAGTGTTCAGCAGGAAAAACTAAGAAAAATTTTAAAACAGAAAAAATACAACTTTCTCTTTGGGCAACAATAATTTTTAAAGTTTGAAATATTTTGTAGGTATTATTACATATTCATAATTCTAAAATGTATGTAGAAATGCAAATAAGATTTCATTTTTCTGTTTTTGATATGTAATTCTTCAATTGTTTTGATATTATTTTTCTATGAAGCTAATAGTTAGGAAGTATATATATTATTTTTCTATGACACTAATAATTAGGAAGTATATATATATATATAATTTTCTAAATATTTTCTTTTCTTCCTGTTTCATGCAGAATGTTGCTGTGGAATAAAAAAAGATCTCAACTTTGATATTTACTTGATATACTGAATTACTGCAAATAGTGAATATTCTGAAATATTATCTTATTGCTTTATTCTTTAGAGGTTAAACAAAAGTTAATGTGGGTATTGAAGAACAGACTTTCTTCACTTAATATCTGAGCACAAATTTAATAAAATAAGTATTCTGAAATATTAACATTTGCTGATAATGTAGAATACTGTATTAGTTATCTCTATACACATGATAATAATTCTTAGGTTAACACTGCAATCATAAAAAAATCTAAAGTAAATATATTCAACTTTATAGGCTTGATTAATTTTTATCATATTTTCCTTAATTTTGTCATTTTTTTCAGCCTCAAAGCATCACTTTAACATTTAACTTGCCAAATAATGTGTATATTTGCATAAATCTGTAGTTAACATTTATTCTATAGGCCCCTAGACAGGAATCTGAGTTGGCTTATAAGGTCAAAAATATAAGATTTGTAAATGTTACAATAGTAAACCTGATACTTCACAGGAATAATATATTAAAAATCAGACATTGTACTCTAGACAGGAAATGTCCTCCTATCTGAAAGCAATAAAATAAGTCAGTGTCTAACTGCTTTGACAATAGTAATGTAAACCACTAAATAATTTTTTGGTATATCAAGAAAGTATAATATTAAGCATTATCCATCTTTTAAGGTTATTCTAGTTTCACACTGATGTGGTCTGTTAGACCACATATAAATTAGAAATAACTGTTTTGATTCATTTCCATGAAAATATTTGTGTATGCTTAGGCAAACTCTAAAAAGTTAATACAACTGACCTTTGGAAACCTGGGTTTCAAGCGTAGGTCCACTTATATGGATTTTTAAAAATTAATATATTGGAAAATTGGAGATTTGCAACAATTTGAAAAAAAAATTTGCAGATGAACTATGTAAACTAGAAATAGCAAAAAATTAAGAGAAAGTTAGATGTGTCACAAATGCATAAAATATATGTAGATGTTAATCTATGTTGTTACTTACTACCATAAAATATGCACAAATCTGTTATAAAAACATAAAACATCAAAACTTACACACACAAAAACTTACAGACCATGGTGTCATTTGAAGACTAAAGAAATGTAAACAAATCTAAAGATGCAGTATTAAATCATAACTACGTAAAATCTACTGTAGTACATACTGTACTACCATCATGATTTTGTAACCATTGCTGTGAGCTGAAGTATTATGAGTATCCTATCAGTTTAAAATGCCTTGTGATGCTTATCATCTCTATGTGAAAAGTTTGTTTCTCCAATATATTTAATATATTGTGTATTGTAGAAAGTGATTTCTCACAGTTCTTGTGTATTTTTTATTATGTTTACTGAAACAATGTAAACCTTGAATAATATCATAGGACTCATGAAGGGCCACTAGTGATGCTGGAAGTCCTCTCAAGAAGCAGAGATAAGTCATGACATTATGAGAAAGAGTTGAATTGCCAGCTGGGTGCAGTAGATCACGCCTGTAATCCCAGCACTTTGGGAAGCCGAGGCAGACAGATCACTTGAGGTTGGGAGTTCGAGACCAGCCCGACCAACATGGAGAAACCCCGTCTCTACTAAAAATACAAAATTAGCTGGGCAGAGTGGTGCATGCCTGTAATCCCAGCTACTCGGGAAGTTGAGGCAGGAGGATCGCTTGAACCCAGGAGGTGGAGGTTGCGGTGAGACAAGATCATGCCATTGCCCTCCAGCCTGGGCGACAAAAGCAAAACTCCATCTCAATAAAAAAAAGAAGTTGAATTGCCTGGTATGCACCATAGATTGAGGCCTGCAACTGTTATTGCCCACTATTTTAAGATAAATGAATTCACTGTGAGAAATATTTTTAAGAAAAGAAGAAAAAGAAGAAAAGAAATTTCTGAAGGTGTTGCCATAGCTACAGCAGCAGGTACAGAAACCTGAACTTTTTGAAAAAGTTGTGTCTTTTTATCTCATATTGAAAATGCAGCTTTTATATGGGTGCAGAATTGCCATAAGAAGGTATATGGATAGACTGATGATTCCAGAAGAAAACAAAATTATATGACAAATAAAAATGAAAGCGAACAATCAAAAGCTGTATAATTTCAGGCCAGCAAAGGATAGTTTGATAATTTTGGAAAGAGGTTTGGCTTTAAAAATGTCAACAGGAGGGGTGACTTTTGCTGACCTAGATGCAGCAGAAGACTTCCCAGAAGCCATTAAGAAAATCATAGAGAAAGGAGATCCACCTGAACAGGTTTTTAATGCAAATAAAAGTGCCCTATGTGGGGATGAGGAAGGGGGCAGGAAAGACAGAAAAGACATTTATTAATAAGGAAGAGAAGTGAGCACCAGGATTTAAGGCACGAGGGCGAGCTAACTCTACGGTTTTATGCAAATGCAATTGGGATTATGATCAGAACTGCCTTTATGTATAAAGTTGCTAACCCCCAAACATTGAAAGGAAAAAATAAACACCAGCTACCAGTCTTTTTGTTGTACAGCAAGAAGGCATGGATGAAAAGGATGCTTTTGCTAACGTGGTTTCATCAATGCTTTGTCCCTGAAGTAAAGAAGTACCTTGTCAGCAAGGAATTGCCTTTTAAAGTTATTTTTATATTGGACAATGACCCTGACCACCCAGAGCTCTATGAGTTCAACACAATGTCTCTAATTCAGCCTCTAGATCCGGGGATCACAAGGAACTTTAAGGCTAATTACATACAATACTCTATGGAAAGGAGTATCAATGTTATAGAAGAGAACCCCAAAAGAGAGAACATCATGGCAATCTGGAAGCACTACACTACTGAAGAAGCCATTGCTGTAACAGAGAAATCTGTGGAAGTCATCAAGCCTGAAATAATCAATTCCTGTTGAATAAAAGTGTCGAGATGTTGAGCATGACTTCACAGGATTTAAGACAGAGTTGTTCAAAGAAATCATGAAAGAGATTGTAAATATGGCAGAAAACGATGCGGAGTGAAGTGTTTCACAATGTGGATTTTGGAGAAATTCAAGAGTCAATAGGCACCACATCAGAGGAATTAACAAAAATGTTGATGGAGAAAAGCATTTCTGAACCACTGCCAAAAAATGAAGGAGAAGACCTAGAAGAAGCAGTGCCAGGAAACAAATTGACATTAGACAATGTGACTGAAGAGTTCAGTTATTCAAGAGTGCTTTCAACATCTTTCATGACATAGTTCCTTTTATGATACAGGTACTGAAACTAAACCAGTTGGTGGAAGAAAGACTGATACTCTGTGGAAACATTTTTAGAGAAACAAAAAAGCAAAGGTGTCAGACAGAAACTATGTAGTTCCATAAATGCATACCAAGTGTACCTGCCACTCCTGCTGCTCCTTTCACCTTCTCCACTTTCTCAGCCTCCACTACCCCTGACATAGCAAGACCAACGCCTCTTCTTCTTCCTCCTCCTCAGTCTAGACAATGGGAAAATAATAAGGATAAAGGTCTTCATGTTGACTCACTTCCACTTAATCATGCAGATATATTTTCTCATCCTTAATCTTTTATTGATAGCATTTTCTTTTCTCTAGCTTATTATATTCTAAGAATACAGTATAGAATACATATAACATACAAAATATATGTTAATAGACTGTGTTATCAGTAAGGCTTCTGGTCATCAGTAGGCTATTCACAGCTAAGTTTGAGGGGGAGTCAAAAGTTATACATGAATGTGTGACTATTGGCAGGATCAGAGACTCTAACCTTTATGTTATTGAAGGGTCAACTACAGTTTGTAATACAGTAAGAAGAAATATGATTTTATTTTATTGTTCCACATAGAAGTATGAAGCCAAACAAATGTCAAACCTTTTACATTCTATAATTTTAAGATTTGGATTTGTAGCTTTGGTTTAAATATATATGACTGACATTTCATTTTTGATTCATATACTATGTTAAACATTTTATTGTCTTGTGCATTAATCTATGTATTTTATTAAATTTTAATATTAATAACATGTTTCATTTATGGTTCTTATTTCTGTTTTTGATAATGATGCATTAAGATTAATTCAAATATAGTACAATAAACAGTTATTCTGAGGATCCCAAAAAATGTGCATATTCTCACAGTCTTTGGTGAGGAGCACATGTTCAGAGGACAGGATAACAGAAGATATATAAAAGAAGTTCCCTTTTAGTGGCAGTTAGTCTGGAATTAAAGTGCAATTGAAGCCATGAGAAATGAAGCTGGAGCAAAGGTAGAAAAAATCAATCTTTCTGTTTGGGAGAACTATAAAACTGAATGTGGGAAACTCTGACTGCACAAGAGAGTGTTAGAACCCTGGAGAAAAAAGGTCTAGGAAGGGGATACTCAAATTCTCTCTAATAAATTGTCTGTCTGAACCTGAGCAAGATATGAACAGACTCGAATTAACTCTGCTAAAGACAAAATAATGAAACTGCGAACTGAGTTGCAGCCCAATAAACAGTTTACAGGTCAAGTTCAGCCACGATAATTACCCATGAAACAAAAGAAACAACACACAATGGGAAAATAAAAAATAAAATCACAATCTTTATACCCTATAATATTCATGAAGTCAAGGATGAAATCTAGACTTATTTAACATGAACAGAATCACTAAGATAGAACACACTCTTAAGGAAATAGAAATCAACTGTGATCAAACCTCACGTGGGTCAGATAATGGTACTAATAAATTAAGGGTATTAAAGGGACTATTATAACTATCCTCACTGAAGCCAAAGAAAACATATTTACAATTATGGAAAAGACAGGAAGAATTGGTAGAAAAATAAACATAATAAAATAAGGCAATTGAAAATTCTAAAATTTGAAAGTACAAATTCCAAAATTAAAAAGCAAAATTACCAGAATTAGCCACTGCTAATGATCTAACACTTTTTCCTCTTTTTCATTTACATTAGATGATTTCTACTGGTCTATCACTTATTGTCATAGAATGGACAGAGAAATTAGTATGTTAAATAAGTGATAGATCAGTAGAAATCATCTAATATAAATGAAAAAGAAAAAGTAAAATCATCTAATGTAAATGAAAAAGAAAAAGTATGGATAAACAAAAAGGAATAGATTCTCAGGAACTTGTTTGAATAACATGAAAGAGTTTGATATACATGTAATCAAATCCAAAAAGAGAAATGAGAACAAAAAAAATTTTTTTTTAAATAAAGCACCTGAAGCTGCCAAATTTGATGAAAGACAGGTGCCTGCTGCTCAATGAACATCAAGCCAAATAAACATGGAAGTAAAAGCCTATGTTGCAGCACATCAGAGTCAAAATATTTAAAGTCAAAGATAAAAAGCAAACTTTGAAAACAGCAAGAGAAAATGACACGTTAAATGCTGGAAACAATGATTCAATTAATAGCTGACTTCTCATTAAAAACAACTGAGTACAAACTTTAAAAGTTGAATAACATTCTTACAGTACTCAAAGAAGAAGTCCTATCAACCCAGAATTCTAAATCTTGTGAAAATATCCTTCAAAAGTAAAGGCAAAATAAAGATATTTTCAGGTAAGAAATATTTTTGACAGCCAGGCTGCACTTCAAAAAATACAAAAGGAATTCTTTAGACTGAAGAAAAATGATGCCAGATGAAAATCTGGGTCATCAGGAAAGAATAGACAAGATCAGAATTGATAAATATCAGTGCACATAAACAAGACTGTTTTTTTCCTTTAATTGCTTTATAGAGCATGTCACTTCTCAAAGCTCAATGATAATATTGTCTTGTGGGGTGCACAGTATATGACAATTTAATGAACATAACTATACTATAATGCTTGGGGTGGTTAGATGAACATATATCATGTCGACTGCAAAAAATAATGCAAAGCAGTAGAGCTAAAAACCAATGGAAAAATTGAAATTGAATTCCAAAAAGAATAATGAAAAATTCAAGAAAAGGAAAAATAGAATAACAAAAAACAGAAAAGTCACACATTAAACAAAAAATAAAATGCTAAACTCTATTATATGAATAATCACATTGAACATAATGGACTAAGCACTGCAAATCAAAGGAAAATATTTTCAGAATATATCGATAATAAAACGCAAGCAAAACAACACCCAGCTATGTGTGGCCTACAAGAGATAAGCTTTAAATAGAGAGATGCAGATAGGCTGAAAGTATATGAATGGAGAAAGATATACCATGCCAAACAAGAAGGATAATGTAGTTCAAGTGGTAATATTAACATAAGGTGATATGGTTTGGCTCGTGTCCCCATCCAAATCTCATGTTGAATTGTAATCCCCAATGCTGTTATCCCAAGTGTTGGAGGTGAGGCAGGGTGGGAAGTGATTGGATCGTGGGGTGGGTTTCCCTCTTGCTGCTCTCATGATAGTGAGTTCTCATAAAACCTGGTTGTTTAAGAGTGTGTAGCACTTCCTCCTTTGCTCTTTCTCTCTCCTGCTGTGCCATGTCAAGAAGGTGCTTTCTTCCCCTTCACCTTTTCATCACGATTGTACGTTTCCTGAGACCTCTGCGGCATGCTTCTTGTACAGCCTGTGACCCTGAATCAATTAAACCTCTTTTCTTCATAAGTTACCAGGTAGTTCTTAATTGCGGTGTGAGAACACACTAATAAATAAGATAAAATAGATCCAAAACAAAAAGTATTACCACACATGAAGAAGGATAGTTTATGATGATAAAACATCTCATCAGATAACAAATATAAATGTGTATGTTTCTAGTAATGGAGCTTCAAGATGCATGAAGAAAAAATTAACAAATTTAAAGGGAGAAATAAAGAATTGTCAAAAGCAGATGGTATCTTGAAACCATCTGTAAGTAATTTATGGAACAACAAGAACAAAAGTGGTAATACTTATAAGATCTAAACAACATTATCAAGTATCTTAATTTCATTGATATTTATAGAACATTATATCTAACAGGGGAATAATATTTACTCTTTAAGACCAAATATTATATCACCATGATGCATCATATGTAGGGCCATATAACTAGTCTTAATACATCTTAAAATATTATAATAATGTGTAGTAAATAGTCTGAAAGCAATTGTTGTAAGTTAGAGGTCAATAACAAATAAAATAACAAAACAACCCCAAATGTTTGGAAATCAAAACTCACCTCTAAAAATGTTCATGGATCAAATAAGAAATCACAAGAGAAGTTAGAAAATATTTCAATCCAAATTATCAAAATAAAGCATATTGAAATTTGTAAGATGAACCCAAAGCAGTACTTAGAAGGAAGCTTATAAATGTAAAGGCTTACATTATTTGAAAAGAATAGAATCTCAAATTAATATGAGTCCAAGGTTTAGAAAATTGTTTCAAAAAGTGAAAAGTAAGTAGAGAATATAATAAAGATAAATTCTTTCAAAAATCTATTAAATAGAAATTAAGAAAATATAAAGAAAATTAATGATGCCAAAGTGTGTGTGTGTGTGCGTGTGTGTGTACACGTGTGCATGTGTGTTTTCAAGCAAAAAAATATGGCAGTTATAAAGTAAGTCACTCATGTTTGTTGTAAATTGCCTATTTGACTGACCTCCACACTTCTAGATCCTCACTGATTTTTCACAATGAAACATTTTCCCTAGGTTGCTTTCAGCCAATATCTAAGTACAGCATGGGTACTTATGCTGACCCATCCCTGCCAAACAAAGCAGTCATAAAACAGAGAACTTTTTCTCATGACTCATCAGACTGGCTCAAACTTTTTTAGAACTGTGCTGTTGTCTGAGGATCTTTTAACTTAATTCTTTTTATTTTGCTCTATTTTACAGGTCTCAGACTGCATCACAGAAGGCTTTTCCTGTCTTACCTTCTCCTGTTTCTTTCCCCTTTATCCTTCACAATAATTCACCACAATAAATCTTTTGCATAATTCATCCCATCCAACACAGGTAATTCCCTAATTCCTGCAAGAAAACAGGCAGTAAAATAAGATTTTGGAACTGGCTCTTTCTTTGTCTAGTTGTCAGGAGGAACCTCACGCAAAATGTATATGCGATATTGACAGTCTCTGGTGCTGATGACCCAATTGTTGAAGATATCATTGCTATCAATTTTGAAAATACGTGGGTGTAGTGGAATGCTCTTGCTGATGTAGTGATTAAGATTTTGTAAAATATGGGGAAAACAGTTCTTGCAAGAACAGTAGAGTCATAATTGACACACCGCAGAAGGATAATCAGAAATAAAGTGCACTAAACAAATAAGCAAAGAATGAGTGAGAAAGTCAGAGAGTCTCTTTGGCAGTATATAAAGAAGTTTTTATCTTCTGCAGAAAAAGACACAGCTGAACAGACAACTAAAGATCCAATAGTTAGAAATGTAAAGATTAAAAAGACAGTAAAATTCTCGGATTAGTCCGATTTCTTATGTTACTATAGGTCCCTGACTGGGAATCTTGGCTACCCTGAAATATATGGTGAGGACATCCACATGGGTTCCTCTGAGAATTTTAGCTCTGTAAACCTCCTGAGAATCATCAGACTATCAAAAAGTGGTCTTTCCTCCAGAGACAGAGCTAGCACTCCTTCACTTCCTCTGTGAAGAAACACGTGCTCCTCAGGAAACCCATCTTCTTTCCTGTCTTTTGCGCCAATGGCAATAATTAAATCCTATCACAACCCACTGGGTCATGCTGAGACCGAGAAGGGAAGAAATTACATGGTAAAGGGCTTCAAGAATTTGCAATATATTCTTGGACGTGGATATGAAGGTGATTGATCCAGGGAGCCAGACAATAAGACTAGATAATTAAGATATTGATAACTTGGGACTCCTTTTTCAGGTCACAAGATTTAACATGCTGGCAGGAGCCCTGAGGAATGGGTTATAGTTTATGCTAAGGTGTCTCTTAGAAATCAGGGAAAAGCAGTGGTTCATGCTGAATGATGTGGCAATGTTTCTGTTTCTGTGCCTGGCATGGAGGAATGAACAAAGAAGCTAAAAAAATGAACATGCTGAAATTCTCAATCACAAGAAAAGAATGGCAGAGCAGGATATTCAGACCTGTTAAAAGACACCATGCCTTGCTGAGTTTCTGGACTTTAGCCAGTTATCTGCGTTGGAACCTATCGACTGCAGTGGTTGCGTAGTCCCGGAGGCAGTATGCATATACAGTGTATTGTGCACAATAATGTTTCCCCAGTTCTTCTTCACAGCAACTGGTGGTCATTTACTTAGGTGATTACATACTGAGGAAAGAAATACTCAAACATTTTGAGGACTAAGAGACATAAAATATGAGTTAGCACTGAAATCAGAGGACCGAAAGAGTCACTATGGCCCCACTTCTAGAGTGAGAGCTTAGGGGGTCATGTAAGAAATGCACTCTTGGATAATGAATAACATATAATGGGTCCACTGAGTTTGCAAACCCATCCAATCATCATTTTCCTAGTCCCAGAATTTATAATTGGAATTGATTGTCATTGGTTTAACAACCACATTGTGTCCTTTCTTGTTAGATAAAAGCTAGTATCGGGGGAAATGACAAATGGAAGCTTCCATTTTCCATAGAAATTTCCATTTTGATGCTTGCCTTTTGGAGGATTCAGACAGAAACCATTGATATTATTGTTTAGCCTCTGGCCAAACTGTTGAAAAAATTCAAGAGAAATGGTCATCAGGAATGAGAGTACATATCACTACAGATCCTAAAGACTTAAAAAATGTAATAATGAAGTATTGTGTGTTTTTCCAAGAAAAAAGAAAATTTAACAGTTTAAAAAATATCTTATCTGACACGTTAGTCAAGCAGTCCTGCAATGTTGTGGCATAGGTATAATATTTCTTCCCAGGGGAAAAAAAAAATGTAACTGAAGACCCCAAGCTAGTTGAGACTCCTTCCTAGATAACTATGGGACATGAAATCTGAAAATAAATTGCCTAATGATCTTTCTAAAAGCGGCATAGATAGGGGTGACTGGGTTTCTGCCATCTAGGCAATTTCTTTTTATTAACATAGAAAAATCACCAAAATGGTAATTTAGTAAATTAATGTATTTTTTTTTGTGAGTGCTCTAAAAGTGATAGAAGCCGAGGCATGTCAATATCTATACTATTTCCATAGTTAAACAGAGCAAAATTGAGAAAAAAACTTCCCAGGGAAACAGGGAAAGTGTTTATTATGGCCAAAGAAATAAAGACTTGAATGTAGAAAAGCATATTTTATATATTTGTAGAACTTTAGTTTAGGCCAGGCACAGTGACTCACACCTGTAATCCCAGTACTTTGGGAGGCCAAGGTAGGGCAGATCACTTGAGGTCAGGAGTTTGAGACTAGCCTGGCCAACATGGTGAAATCCTGTCTCTACTAAAACTACAAAAATTAGCTTGTCATGGTGGTGCACACCTGTAGTCCCAGGTACTCAAGAGGCTGAGGCTATAGTGAGCCTAGATTGCACTAGTGTACTCCATCTTGGGTGACAGAGCAAGACTTCATCTCCAAAAAAATAAAAAATAAAAAAAAATTAATTTTTGAGATTTTTAGTCCTCCAGTTTCCCCTTTGGAGTCATTTGTGGTTTAAGAAAAGAGAGTAGTCCTTCGAATTAGATTAAAAATCTGTATTTGAATTGAATTCATTCTCTTTGATTACTTTAAATAATATAAGCAAAATACTTAAAGAAAGGATACTGAATTCACTGTGCTGTGAGAATTAACCTCAGACTAATATATTCTCTATTGATTTTGATTTTTATATCATTTTAAACCCCAAGTCAATGTTATTTGTTTGTTTGTCTGTTTTTGAGATAGAGTCTTACTCTGTCACTCAGGCTGCAGTGCAGTGGTGAGATCTTGGCTCATTACAACCTCCGCCCCTGGGGTTCAAGCTCTTCTGCCTCAGCCTCCTGAGTAACTGAGATTACAGGTGATTTCCACCATGCCTGGCTAATTTTTGTATTTTTAGTAGAGATGGGGTTTCACCATGTTGGCCAGGCTAGTCTTGAACTCCTGACTTCATCATCTACCTGCCTCAGCCTCCCAAATTGCTGGGACTACAGGTGTGAGCCATCATGCCTGGCTGACAATGTATTTTATAAACATTATTTAAAAAAATTATCAGATAGTATTCTATCCTCAAAATTTCTAACAAGAATCTCTCCAAACACTAACAAATATTTCAAGGCAGAGGTATGAAGCAAACAGTAAGGAATAAAAGAAATATAAATTGAAATTCTGTCAATTCACTTGTGAATATTTATTCTACTCCTCATTCCAAATGATGAATATTAAAGAAGTTAGACTTCATGCCAATAAATAGTAGTAAAACATCATATGTCATACATAATAAATTATATATAACACTAGGTAGTATATTTACGTATAACTGTATGTTAATATTATACTAATATGGTGTTTTATTGATTACAAATATCTTTACTAAATTTAACCTACACAGTAATGATATGAAATAGGCTTTGTAATTAAATCCCCCTTAATAATTTGTGCAAGCTACTTAACCTCTCTGGGCCTTACTTTGCTTAATGTAAAAAAAAAAAAAAAAGGAATTAAAGTATAGTAAATAATTTCATACCCTAATATACATCCTGTTATACAATATGGGTATCCCTTTATTAAGTACATACTACAATATTATGCCTGATGATGATCTTGTATTGATAGAACAGCAAAAGGTAAATTCAGACATCTGTTTGAAGGAGACAAAATATCATCTGAAACTTGGGTATTTTTCATTGGCACAACTAAAATTAGAAGTTATTTTGAGATGTGATGGTCTAGAGGGAAAAGAGGAATAAACTTGCTATATCTAAAATAAAAGATAACTGAGATTTAACTGAAAATCTCGACTTCACAAGACAGACTTTATACATATTTTACTGAATTTTCTTATTCTTTTGATATGTTTAAATTTTTTTTGAAAGTTCCAGTGTATCTCACCTATGCTAACCAACTTAAAAGGGCAGAATTTTGACTTTGATTTGCTCAGAGCATTGCTTAATATATTTATGCATTTTTGAATGCCAAATATTAGTGTCAGTAGTAAGTGAAGGAAGATGTAATGTGATACCATAGAATGGAGGCCACTTAATCAGCTGTTCTCCTTCTCTCCACCTACAACCTTCCATTTTAACTAATGATGCAGGATTTTCCTCAGTCACATGTCAACTGAAGACCCCCAGCTGGCAATGCCCTGACCCAGACTTTGCTCAGGCCTGGGTTCACCACGGGGAACACTCTGTCTACTAGGCCCACTGGGCCATACCTGGCCTGCACTCTGGCTGGGATCCTGTATCTGCTGTGACTGCATGCTCAGCCTCCAGTGGGAGTGGGTACATGAGCGAGCGAGTGTGGGGTCCAGTCAGCCATTCAAAACACTGGCACAGAAGCAGACTCCATGCAGTACTTGCAGCTGGACCAGGCATGTTGCAAGCCACTCTCATGGTGGACTCCAGTGTTCAGACAGAGGGAACAGGGTGATGCCCAGGCAGGGGTGCCCATGACTCTGAAGCCCCAGAGAAGGTGTTATAGCATGCTAATTAGCTCTCTTAGTCCTCTCATTTCAGCCCCATGGACAGCGGCACATTAACAGCTATGTCAGCCCCTTGCCCTCTCAGGCCTGTGGCTCCAGGGCTGGCTTGACCCCACTGCTGTTTCTGTCTTGTGGGGTGGTTGCCCCCAACCGGTGGAGGGCAGAGGGCCATAGTGTTTTAGCCTTCTCTGGACCCATGTTTGCTGAGACCTGAGCTCTTGTCCTACACCCAAGAAGAATGAAGATACACTGACTGTCAAAGGGTGAGGAGCTGAGAAGAATGTTATTGAATGACAAAACATCTCTCAGCATGAGGGTGGTTTCCCGCCCATAGTCTGGTGGTTTCTCTCCCAGTGTGGCTGGGTTCAGTGCTTTTATGGACTCAGAATGGAGAGTGCATGCTGATTGATTTGTAAGTATGCAAACCAGGTTAGAATAAAGTCACCACTCAAAGGCAGGCATGACAATGTAAAAAGCCAATTAGGGAAGGATAGGTATATGTAAAATAGGTGAAATGAGAGGATCAATCAGAGGAACGTGCACTGAATAGGAAGACAGTTTCTCAATCCGGTCCATGGATTTGACTTGTAGCTTGGCTTTCAGGCTTTAAACTGTCTCTGGCTTGAAGGTGGGGTTTCACCCAAAATCCCTAGAGATCTGCCTAGGATTTGTGTGCTTCCTGCGGCTATCACTAATAGCATTGAACACTAGAAGTCTGAGTTTTCACAACCCAGGAAACTTCCCAGAACTGAAAATAAATTGCAAAAATATATATATAATGCTTCACAAAATAGTTCACAAACCAATTTTGTTAGTATCACATGGATGTTTTTTAAAGTACAGAATAGTACATCCTATTTTAGATATGCTATATGGAAAAATTTGGTCTTGAAATCCAAGGAGCTACATTTTAAAATAGTTCTAGTTTAGATTGTTTCCCTGAAGTACCCTTTTCTCCTAAAAAAAGAAAATGGTTTAAGGATGATGCTGAAGCCATCATCTTTCTTTAGATAATGAGGGTGACACTTCCCATAGCATGTTGCTAGAGAACATTTTGCCTACCAACACCATATTCAACATATTCAAAAATGTTTGTGGCCTATTGTAAAATATTTGTTTAAATTTTCAGAGGATGACATATGTCATTATAGGTATTTTTGGCACCAAATAGAACAGCTTGACTATTTGGGTAAAATAATCTACAATTTGGATGTTAATTCTGAAATAGAGGCATTTAATATGAGCAAAATGTAAAAAATTAGTTTTCTCTTTTAGATGTATTCTAGCTCAAAAAGTCATATATTATGACCTTTGTTAATGTTTAGACATAATAATTGCATCATATTGAGTGACTGGATATTAAGTACTTGTTTGGAGAACTGGAGGAGAAGATTTAGCTAGAGAATAAGAAACAGCACTATTCCATTTTCACTTGACACAATCTGATGTATTCTACTAAGAAAGATTCATACTAATGGATAATTCAGATAATTATCTTGTTCTTAAGATATTCGACTAAGTGATATTTATGTCCACTCTCCTTTAACTATCAGTGTAATATAGGTAATAATAATTGTCTGGGGTCCCATTCTTATTGATTAGCATTGTTTTTAAAAAAGCTAAGAAAATAAACAACAAAATAGTAAAAGTGTAAATGAATAAACCAAATAATATTCTGACCTATATATAAATTTCATTAGCACACCTGATTGCCAACTCATGAAAAAATCAGGAAGGTCTTAATGGCTTGTTGGAAGTTTTATTTTCTTCCCTGGAAATGTATTGGGTGATATAAATGGTCAGGAGCCTACAGATAAGGTGACCAATGTTAATGACTGCTAGAGTTTTCTGTCCAGCTTTCATTCTGTTAATATAAGATATAGTTCAAAATTATCTTCCTTTGTTAAGACAAATATAATATAAAGGGAAAAGAAAACAGGAATTTAATGGGGATGGATTGACAAACACATAACAAACTTCTAAGTAGGATTCCATATGTAAAAATAACCCATTACACACATAAATACAGAATTTATTTTTGTATACATATGACCCATCTACTTTCCCCAAAGCATATGTCTTTCACAATTTATACTCAGAAGGAAATACAATGAAAATATTTGTAGATGAAATCATCTTATCTGTATATTGACCTTTTTCCTGAATGATATTTCAAATGAAGGTCAGTAGTCTTCAAACCAAGGACATAGGATAAGCACAAAAGGGCATAAGCTCTAATGGGAGAGGTAAGCCATGTAATTTGAATCAATCTTATCAGTAATGGATGGCACATATATGTAAACTAGATCATCAAACATCTGTGTCTTTTACAATCAAATTTCAAGTGAATATGACATTATTTTTTATTTTATAGAATTACATGTTATTTTGGTATTTCTATTGCATAAAGTATATGAATACAGAGAAAGAATAAAAATATGAGATGCACATGCTTATGTCAATAGGCAAAACCCTTATTCTGAGTTATTTAAAATGAAAACTGAAAGTTAAAATTCTACTGATAAAGAAGTAACATGCTTCATTTTTATTTTCTGTCTACTGACATTTCCTGGTATTCTAGTGATTAAGATTCAGTGCTCTTTCTTATTTTCTATGAATTTAGTAATTGTTACATAAGGTTATATTGATTTGAACTTTTATTTCAATATTTTATTAGACTAATTAAATATACTGCTTTTTGTTATATATTTTTTCTAATAATTTATAAATTAGCAGGCAAAATATATTCTTCTCTCCCAAATACATAAAACCTTTATGAATACAGATAGCTTTGTTTCGGAATGTCTTTCAATTGCTTTTTTGCCTTGCTAGTTCTTATCCTATAAATTATTTGAATAGAAAAGATGTTTATTTAATTAAAGTATAATATTCTTTGTTCTTTAATTTGAAAGTCTGCATAAGTACAGCTTCCTCGTAATTGCTTAAGATTTCTTTTGGAATATTCAAAACACTCAGTTTGTTCCTATTTAGAAAAGGGTTGATGAAAAAATATAACTCAAAAGAGGCATACTAATAGTTCATTGATATTGATGTATCTTCTGCTTCATCAATACTGCCTAGAAATGAAATTAAAATCACAAAAGCATAAAAAGACATGCGGATGCATTGCAGAAGGCAACACACAGGAACCAGAAGAACTGGTGATCAACTTTCATTACCTTCTCATTTTTCTCTTTTATGCACAATAAACAGTGCTTTCATTTTCTTTTATTTATTCTGCCATTTACTTCATATTTAGTCAACATTTTATCTTAATATTTTTTCTTTATTTTATATCTCATATCCGCATTTTTTCTGAGGTTATTTGCAATTATACAAATATATGAAGCAATCCTTCAGCAATGTAATTTTTAATTTTTTGTCTCAGCTCTTATAAATGAAGAAAGTTTATTGAAATAGATCATTATATGGATGTTTTAGTATGTGTGAGTGTGTGTGTTTTAACATTATATGTTGAGTTTAGCAATTGAATAAAAACCATATACAATTCTTCTGTCAATGAATGTGAAAGGCTAAAACTGAAATAACACATAGATACCAGGTTACATAAAGTAGAATAAAAAAGTACATGAACTTTGTAATGTGTCTACAGCAGTGCCTAAGATATTGCCTGACATGTTCAGCCTTACAGGTGGCCTGACAGGGAGAGGGTGCTTTATTATGATTTCTTACAAGTTAGGCCATAAATTGGTTCTTAGATGTTTCATTTTAATACAAATATTTTATTTCAATTTATAAACCTAAGTAAAATAATTCCTATATCCCTTTTCCACTACGTCTTTTGAATTATCCTCCTCCATGGTGTTTCTAGATGTCTTCTATCAGCTACTGTTCTAAATCATAAATTTGGGACATTTGTATGCAAACAGCCTTGAAAGATTGAGATTGTGGCTTCCTCCAGGGCAGAGTGTGTATTTGTTTCCAGACTAGGATATTAACGATAATGTCTTCATCCATGGGAAAATTTGGGCAAGTTTTCTACCGGCCCACATTAAAAGATTGAAGTTTTCTAAACTCGAGGGCTTTCAGCTGTGACATGAACCAGCGATATGTGCAGTACCCACTTGTGTCCTACTCAATGTTACCTTCTTGGGACCTGGGAAAGGGAAGTGACAGGAACAAGACGTTCTACCTGCCTGCTGTGCCATAATAATGCCTACTATCTCACTCAGGAGTCTTGCGCCAGTGTGTATGAAACTGGCAAACTATGGTCTCAGGTTGCAAGTAAAAAGATTTCATGTTCTTTATAATTCTTAACATTAATGCTTTTTAAAATTTCCCTTTGTCCACCTTTACATTACCCAGGCTACCCCATTCAGCTTGTCACCTCACAAATATTTTTTTCCTCCCACCTATTACTTACAGGAAATTGATGACCTTGCTATATTTTATTTGTTAGTGCATATTACATTTTATGGCAGTCTTCTATCATTACCCCATCTTTGTATTAGTCTGAGATCTATGATTAAATATCACTAGCTCTACTTTTGCCCAAGTTTGAGTAGGTAGGCGTATGTCACACTGGTGAGGAACAAATGGGGAATGTACCTGAAGCCATAAATAGCATAAGGATGATTGCAGGGAATTACAAAATGTGGGTGTTGGAAAGTGTACTACTGAATTCTTTAAGTTAATGAAACAGAAACAGTGAGTGGAGAGTAGATTATAAACCAATAGTCTTTATTTAGCCCTGTAATAGCCCTGTAAGTGTGGAATATACTTCCTGCTACCTGCTTATATTCCTGAATGATCGCCTCACTCAAGTCATGGAGCTGACATAATATACTTAAGCAGTCAAATGTTTGAACATTGCATTTTTTTCATGTATTTAGACCCAAGATATATTCAAGGATCTAGAGCAATGAATAATAATAAAACCATAAAGAAAGTGTTTAAGTCCTTTATGCTATCAGCTCCATTAATTCCCAATTACATATATTTTTACCTGAATTTAATAAGTTGGAGTCCTTATAACTTTAAACATAAACTAAAATTTTGGTACCCAGCAATAGCTTTATATTTAAAGAAGCAAAGTCTAAATCAAGAAATAAGAAAATTAATCTTATTTTTTGAGGCAAATAAAAAATTTCAATTACTAATCCCAACAATACTTGCTTAATATCTTTTCCTCTTCTCTCCAGTTGCTCTGCATCTTCTTTGAACAAATTAGAGGTAACAATAATATAAGAGAAAGGAAATTGCTTCTTAATGAAATAAGTAAGGTTATTGAGAAAATTAATGGTAGACACATATAGTCCTTTAGAGTAAGACCATGAAAATGAACAAGAAGACTTGTACACTTGGCCATTCTACACTTTAGTAGAAATAATAAAATATAGACTGTGCCTCACGGAAAACAGAAATTACACTTTATTTCTACAACTAATAATAAGCACTATAGAATTAGAATGTTTAAAACTCAGCCATATTTGCTTCCATTTGATTTATTTTAAGCACACAAAGAAATCACTTACTGTGTTTTATATAATTAATTTTTTATTTTCAATATCAAAAAGTGGGAAACCTTATATTTATTGTTTCTCTTTGTTCATCTCCACGGACTGAAACACTGTGACTTGTAGTCACATCTCAGAGTGCCTGCTCTGGGCCCAAGCATGCTGTTTCCCTCTATTAGAGAAAGAGACATAATTCATCATTGTGTGTGGTGGAGCTGGAGTCAAAGATTTCCAAATAAATCCCGGATGGCAGTCAATTAGTCATTACTTTCACAACTTGTCCATACATCTGTTGTTAAGTGAATGTTTATAAACTTACCCTCCCTAAAGCCTACCAGTAACTTTATGAAACATGGTGACATAGAGCCACGACACAGCCCTGTTGCAAAATACGTCTCCAATGGCAGTTAATCAAAGGATGCCATGAGCTCAACAAAACTTCTACTGCTAATACAATACAGTTGAACATTCACTGCTACCATTTCTGCTATAAATTTTGTGAATGCCTTTTATATAGTAAATAAACTATTAGCAAATTCAACTTGCAGTTAAAAAAAAAAAAAAAAAAAAACCCAAAGAGCAGCATATTTCATAATGGCTTTGAGTAGTGTCTCAATCAGACTCTGAGGCCATAATTATATTAAAAAATATTGCATTTGTTAATGAAATTTCATGTTTGCCAAATACTTGATGAAAAGCAGAGCTTTACATAATATCAGCTATTCGATACTAGAAAGAATTATAATTTGAACCCCAAAAACACCAGTAAGAGAGTTAAATGTATACAAATACTTTCATTTAGCTTAAATTGCAATTATTTACATTTCTCTGGCATGGAATGAGAATGAATACTTGTTTCTGGCTAACAAACACAACCAATTAATTTTTTTTGGTGTTAATTGTATGAAACCTTATTATATTGTAATATATGTATACAGTTTTATAAACAACAATTGTTTGCTTTGTAGAAATCATTTTAAACTATATTATATTACACTCATAATGTTAAAATAATATACTTCATTACATAAAAACTGTGACCTGTTATTTTAAAAATATAAAATAATATTGATTCAGGTATTTATGAGAATGCAATGGGGGAATAATTACATTAGTACTTTTAAATGCTACATTCAGGATCTTACCTCAGAAGTTGTTATAGCTACTGTGATAATCTATACACCATTTCCTGTGAAGACATATTAGTCTGTACTCACATTGTTAATAAAGACATACCCAAGATGGGGAAATTTATAAAGGACAAAGGTTTAATTGACTCACAGTTCCACATGACTTGGGAGGTCTCACAATCAGGGTGAAAGGTGAAGGAGGAACAAAATCATGTCTTACATGGTGGCAGGCAAGAAAGCATGTGCAGTGGAACTCTCTTTATAAAAGTGTCGGATCTCATGAGACTTATTCACTATCACAAAAACAGCATGGGAAAGACCCGCCTTCATGATTCAATTACCTCACACCAGGTGCCTCCCATAACATGTGGGAATTATGGGAGCTACAGTTCCAGATGAGATTTGGATGGGGATACGGCCAAACTATATCAATGTGTTTGTAGTTGGCAGCAACAACTATGATAAAATAATCATGATATAAGTAACTAATATTTCAGGCAAATTGGTTTGCTAGTTTTTATTCTCTTTCTCCTTTTTCTTTACCATTACCATTGGAAGGATATTAGTTTTATTGAGATATATGGATTATTCGAATCCTCTATACATTTTCTGAATTTGAAGCCTCCTTTTAAATAGTTTACAACTATATAGAATCGAATACAGAATTCACGAAATGAAACAAATTAGTAGTTTTATGGCATATGTTATTTGGTACTGACAAGCTTTGGTTTTGCCTCTCATGCTAAACTGAATATTCACACAGTACTTACCATTATTCTCTTTCCTGAAATCTTAAATTTCTAGAAATATGTGAGAATTATTACTTATTAGTTTGTTCCTGAAATAAAAGAACTTGCATAAAAGGAAAGCAGACACTGCATAGGGTTGACTTTCTATATGCATTTGAAATAATCACATTTTATTTACAAAATGCACAACATCACAAATTGTCAGAGAAATTCCAATCAAAACCACAAGATCGCATCTCACACCAATCAGAATGGCTATTACTAAAAAGTCAAATAATAACAGAAGCTGGCAAGGGTTTGGAGAAAAGAAAATGCTTATATACTGTTGGTGGGAATGTAAGTTAGTTCAGCCACTGTAGAAAGCAGCTTGGAGATTCCTCGAATTACTAAAAATAGAATGACCACTCAACCCAGCAATCCCACTGTCACAGGATCCTTGGGGTGTCACTTCACCAGCCAGAAACCTCTATGGCCAGCAGTGCCTTCTTACTGAACATTGCTCGCACCTGCTGGGCTCATTTCACCCACTCGGCCCAGCAGGCTATGCTCAGCTTATGCCACCAGCCTGGATACCACACCTGCCAAGTGCAAGCCAAGTGTGGAGTAGCAAGGGGTGTGTGGGCAAGCAAGTGCAGGGTCCAGCCACTGTGCACAGCCAGGCCTGCTGGCTGCTGCAGCAGGGCAGGCAGCTCAGGTGGCTACACAGGTGCAGGCCTCTTGCAAGTCTGCAGGTGGATGAGATGTACTGCAGGCAGCTTCTGCTGCTGGTACCTGCTTTTGGATGACAGGAATGCAGTGTTCCCCAGAAGCTTGGGGATGCCAGGAACCACAGAACCCCAAAGAGGTTGTCATAGCCCTGGCTCGGGAAACCCCCAGGTCTGAGCTCCACAAAAAGCCACAGCCTTTCTTTCCTTCTTATCACCTGCAACATGATGAGCAGCGGGACATATTTTATCCCTGTTTGTGTTACAACTTAAGTCTCACCATTCAGTGAGTCCCAAGTTCTTGTCTCACATCCAAGAAGAATGAGGTAGGCAGACAGTTTGAGAGTGAGTAAGGTAGAGAGGAGCTTCACTGAGCAGCAGAACAGTTCTCAGGACACCCAAGGTGGGTAGCTCCTTTCTGAAGGCAGATTGTCCCAACGAGTGTCCAGCTCTCAGCAGAGAGGAGACCCACAATGGGTAGCTCTTTTCTGCAGGCAGGTTGTCCCAATGTCTGTGCAATCCTCAGCAGAGAAGAGATCTGGACTGGGCAGCTCCTATCCACAGACAGCTCATCCTGATGGCTGGCAGCATTTGGCAGAGAGGAGACTCAGAGTGGGCAGCTCCTATCCACAGGCAGGTTGTCCTATCATCTGCCTGAGTCCATGGTTTTTATGGGCTTCAGAGTGGAGGAAGTGCATACCGATTGGGCCATGGCTGGCCATGAGCATGCCCAAAAATAGCACTATAAGTTCTTACTCTGGTCCACAGAACTGGCATGCCGGTCCCCAGGCTTCAGGCCATCCCTGTCTTGAAGATGCGGCTTAGTCAGGGCCTGCCCTGACCCTCATTTTCTGATCAGGAGTCTGTCTACCTCCTGCCATCATCAATCTGCCATCTATGGCGCCCAGGCTCTTCATGCTGTGGGGTAACTGCAGGCTCACACCAAGCTGCCCATATCACTCCCTTGGTCTCCCTCCTGTGCTGGTCTGTGCCCCAGACCTGGAAGAGACTGAAGCAGTAGCTGGCTGGCATGTCTGCACTGCCCCAAGGGTGCACACACCCTCCTGGGTCACAACAATGCCTGGGCTCAGCCTCAACTTTGCTCTGAAACAGAAGCAGGTGCTGGGAGTAGTGAAAGGCCAGGCAGTAGGAGCAGGCACTTCTGAGCCTGTGGGGGACTTCCTGGGTCCCAGAGACTGCAGGGATGCCTGGATCTGCAGCCATGGCTGGAAGACTGCAGCTGCACCTGGGAGGGCAGGATTCCAGCCCCTCCAACTTGGAAGTGGATAGGGCTGCTTCCTGTTCCCAACTCCCATAGGCTTAGTTGAGCTCACAGTCCTGGCCACACCTCTCCCACTGCAACCAGCATCATGGCAGTAGCCACTTTAGATGGGCCACCACTGCCATCACCATTAGTGGGTATATACACAAAGGCAAATAAATTGTTCTACCTAAAAGACACATGAACTCATATGTTCACTGCAACACTATTCACAATTGCAAAGACATGGAATTAACCTATGTGTCTATCAACAGTGGATTGGATACAGAAAATGTGGTATATAGGCACTATGGAATAATCTACAGCCATAAAAAAGAATAAAACCATGTCCTTTGCAGCAACATGAATGCAGCTGAAGGCCATTATTCTAAGCAAATTAACCCAGAAACAGAAAAGCAAATACCACATGTTCTCACTTATAAGTGGGAGCTAAACATTAGTACACATGAACATAAAGGTGGGAACGACAGACACTGAGGACTATAAGGGGTGGGAAGGAAAAGTGGGGAACAATGTTTGAAGTCTACCTATTGGGTGCTATGTTCAATACCTGGGTGACAAGTTCAACCATAACCCAAACCTCAGCAATACAATATACTCTTTTGTTTTTTTAACTTTTATTTTAGGTTCTGGGTGCCTGTGCAGGTTTGTTAGTAGGTAAACTTGTGTCACAAGAGTTTGTTGCACAGATTATGTCATATCCCAGGTACTAAGCCTAGTATCCAATAGTTATTTTATCTGATCCTTTCTTGCTTTCGCCCTCCACCCTCAAGTATGCCCCAGTGTCTGTTGTTCCTCTCTTTGTGTTCATGAGTTCTCATCATTTAGTTCCCAGTTATAAGTGAGAGCATGTAGTTATCTGTCTCTTCCTGCATTAGTTTGCAGAGGATAATGAACTCTAGCTCCATCTATGTTCCTGAACAAGACATGATCTCATTCTTCTTATGGCTGCATAGTATTCCATGGTGTATATGTCCATGCCATATTTTCTTTCTGTCATTGGTGGACATTTAGGTTGATTTCATGTCCTTGCTATCACACAATATACTCTTGTAACAAATCTGACCATGTACCTACTGAAATTGAAATATAAGTGGAAAATAAAATAATCACATTTAATGATCTCAATTTATATACATAATTGTCATTAGATATAATTTTGATAAAAAGGTTATTTTACGTAATTTATTTGAAATACATTTAAATCAAACCCAGGATAATGTAGTAATTTAATACCTAGAAATAGTAGAAAAAATGTTTCTGTACTAGTTGTACTTATGTTGTCAAAGGAAGAAATATTCAAATAATATAACTGGAAGTAGTCACTGTAGAAATTCTTCATAAAATGTACTACAGGTTATTGTTTTAGTGAAATAATCCTAGGATAATTTCCACCTGTTTATGAGCTTATGAAAAAGATCATATATGTTTTCAAAGTTAATATGTTCAGTCTCTTTATTTTATTCTGGGTTATATTTTCATTTTGATCACATAAAAATTCATATGGGTATGTGTATAATTCATACGTTTCCCAAGTAAGATAGGAATAAATACTGCAAATAGTTTTTTTTTTTTTTTTTTTGGTGGAAGATATAAGACATGGAAAACCTAAACTGTGTAGATAGGTAAAAATAGAAGGGTAAATTAGATATCACATAGTTCACATCCCAACATCTCCTTTATAATTCCAGGCTTTCCTTACTCAAAAATGCAGATGAAGAAGCTGTAACTATGTGGAAACTTATATGCATGCTATTTTTTTGTTGTTGTAGTTGAAGTAATACATAGTAAAGTTATTTTCTTGGGAATCTCTTCTGGGGTAATGTATCTTAATGAATTCTTTAAAACACAGAACTATTTAAAAACATTCTTACATTCTTTTCATAGATTTTTATTCTTAATAGCTCTCCATGTATCATGTTAGAATATGAGAAATCAGAAAGTTAAAAAATATTTTTGCAGAATGAGATACATTAATACTCATTACTAAAGTTATTTAAGTTCTAGGATGAGTACATTATGAGCAAATATATATTTATTATACTTGTGGTATATAGATATTTCTCAGAAAAATCTAGTTTTGGTGTAAGTTTTTTAATAGACTAGCAAATATTTCTTCAGATGATTTAGCAAAAATAATAAAATATATTGACATTTAATAAAATTTTAAAATATTAATAATATATCTGCATCTGTTATGCTTTGTCATGGAAATAAATGTTAATATACAATAATTGTTAAATGAAAAAAGAATTATGGCAGGAACTGGCAAGTATCTCCTAAAATCTGTTCTCCCCTTCTATCATAGAAATAGAAAATTTACCTGGGAAAATTGCCACCTATTAATAGTATAAGGACAGCAGGTTGATGAACTTTCCTTGCAGCTAGATATGCCCACATGAATAAATTCTGGCTAAAAGAATATAAACCTAAGTGCTCACAAAGGCTTTCTCCAAGATTTCTTTATATATACTTGTTGCTGCTGCTACTTTTCTATCTTGTTTCTCTTTCACTAACTTGAAGCACAGACTTTAACTAGAACCAAGAGAACAAAGAGTGGACTTCTAAGCTTGAAAGAGTCTGAATTCTTAAGGAATTTGTGGGTCAGATTCGAATTTTATCCCTCTGTAAAATTACTTACAGGAATACAGAAAATAAATTTCTATCTTAGTTATGTCACTTTTATTTCAGTTTTTCTGTTGTCTATTATTTAGCTTTTTCTACTGTTTCTATAGCCAAACAAAAGGTTACTTTAAATAGGAATGAATAAACAGATCATTATACTTTAAAGGATGAAGATAGGTGTCTTGTCATTTTGCATCTGTTAGGGACTTATCTAATTACTTAAGAACTTCATGTTAAAGATAAATCTGGCACAGGCCTATTTTTGCATGGTCTATGAGCTAAGAATGGTGTTTATATTTTAAAGGGTTGTAGAAAACAAAAAAGAAAGAGAATTTGCGGCAAAGACACTGTGTGGCTTGCCAAGCCTTGTTCAGTATATGGCCCTTTATAGTAGAATTATACAGAACGCAAATCTATAAAATACTCTGTGGTGATATTATCTGACAAGCATTTCCTTTAAAAAACTATCATTATTTTGTCTTCGATGTTCTGATCTTCATAATGACAGAAAGAAGCTAATATTGAATATGCAGATGTTAATCATGTAAAGCAAGGAAAAAAGGAACCACTGGACTCTGAGGTTTCGCTAAAATAGTCACCTATGATGAGTGAGGTCAGTTATTGACACAGCACTTATTCCAAGATAATAACTATAAAAAGTATGACCAGAGAATTCCAGAGTTTTATTTACGACATCACCATTAATCATAAAGTCTAGATTATTATCCATGTCTAAATCTATGAATCACAACTAATCTAAACTTACGTATATTAGGGCTCTCCAGGCAACAGAATCAATGGAGATACATAGTACGAGAAGATGTATTAGAGGAACTGGCTTACACAGTTATGGAAACAGAAGTTCCACAATACAGAGATCTGAAAATTGGAAAATCAGGAAAGCCAGGGTTATAGGCCTGAGACTTGGGGCCAGTAGTATAAGTACCCCCAGGTCTGAGTCAAAAAGCCAAGAAACCAGGAGCCCTGAAATCAGAAGGCAATAGCTCAGCTCAAGCAGTCAGAACGAATTACCCTTCTCTGACTTTTTATTCTCTTTGGGCACTCAGTAGATTGAATGATGCTTGCCGACATTCGTAAGGACCCATCTTTTTCACTTTGGAACTAGTAAGTTGCAAAGCTAATCTCTTCCAGAAGCACCCTCACAGGCATACCCAGAAATAATGTTTTACCAGCTATTTGTATATCCCTTGGCCAAGTCAAATTGACACATAAAATTAGCCATCACACTAAGAAATTTATAGACATACATTCAAAATATAAAGAAATAATTGTTCTTCTAAAGTCAAATAATAAATATAGCATATGTAAGGATTTGGAAAATAGAGAATATAAAATATGTTAGGTCAATGTTGTTTAACAAAAGAGAATAGTAAATAGCGAGAGTGATAGAGTGTTAGGGAAAAATCATTATTGTGGGAGGAATTTTAAACTTTCTAAATATTTGATGAGATATTTTTCCCTTTTATTTAAAATTTATTTATAGCACCTACTATTATCTGAATAATGTTACAGGAAAGAAAAAAAATCCAGGTTTTTAAGAAACTTGTTGACTAGTGAGATAAGAAAAAAAACTAAACTAAAATTATAAGCAATAAGAAATGTAAGATTATGAATGCTATCGGTTCTTCTGGAGAACACTGACTAATAGGAAATATGAGAAAAACTATAGGAAACAAAATCAGTGCATTTTGTTTGTACTTGGGTAAGTGGAGGGTGGAGGAATCAGAAAATACTAGATTTCAAAACACCTTTTATGTCAAATGGAGGAGCTTGGACATCTTCCTTTAGGCAAAAGGAATTCACTGATGGATTTTAAATAAGTGGGTTTGCATTAAACCAGGTAAGACTAGTTCTTCCATGAAGAACAAAAGATAAGTCTATTTGTTCTACAAAGATAAGACTTTGAAAAAGGTAACTAAAGTACTTTTGCACGAGGTGTTACCAAGGGGTGATGAGCACCCTGGTAAATCAGTGACAATAAAGATAGAAAGGAGGACGTTCAAATGAGATATACTTAATAAAAAAAATTGACAGAATTGGTAACAGAGATACAGCATATGAAACAGAAGGAATAATTATTCCATTCTAGCACTGAAATGGGAGAGTTCCCTGATTCTCCTCAGGATGTGTGACAGGGGTGTGGCTCCCCTGTTTGGTCACCCAACAGTTCAAACTTCTTATGGGAGGAGAAGCAAACAGAGGGGCAGGTGCAGAAACCCAGGCAAGCAGTTTTGAGCTCTGGCTCCATGGCAGCATCTAGGGGTGGGTATCTGTACTACTGAAGCCCAAGTAGGCATGTGTTACAGTGTGCTCCTTTAGCTTTATCATCTGCAGAGAGCTTGTGTATTAATCAGCTCAATATATCCTGTGCCTAATCACAAGGGCAAGAGGCTAGTGTGACAGTCTTCTGTATCCTAAGCTCTTGCCCAGTATTCTGAAATAATTGTATCACATGCAGGCTCAAAGGATGAGTGCAAGGTTTTATTGAGTGGTGGAGGTGGCTCAACAAAATGGATGAGGAGCCGGTTGACACATGGAGTGGGAAGGTGGTCTTCTCCTCAAGTAGGTCTGTCCAGAGGCTGGACTCTTCTCTGACCGCCCCTGGCCAAACTGTTCTTGGTGTCCAGACGTCCCTTCTCTTCTTTTTTTCTCTGCCATGTCATTCCACCCTCACTGGTCTGCTGGTCTGAGGGTTTCTTCTAGAGCTTGGGATTCAGGGTTCATATGGGTGCAGGATAGGGGGTGTGGCAGGCCCAAAGGCAACTTTTTGAGAAACACCTGTTCTCATTTAGGGCTGTGGGTATTCAAGTTTGAGGGTGGGGTCTTTGCCAGGGAATAGCCCACTTCTACTCCGTATTTCCGTCTCCTGTCTGTATCACTGGCACTGGATTGGACAATGTGTTTCCAAGTACAAGAAAGGAAAATTTTGAGAAAGAATATCAGGACTTTATTTCAGAGTGTATGTTTAAAGTGCCATTGGGAAGTCAGAGAATAAGGCACAAAGCGAGTAAATATTTAAAAGATTACAGCACTAAGATTCAGCAAGTAACTGGTATATGTGATTAGAGAGAGGCAAATTAGAGCTATCCAAGATTGCCTGGGTAGCCACAGGTGCTATCAACTTAGATAAGGAATACAAATGAAGGAATGAATTTTACAGGAGGTGATAAGTTCAGATGTGAACACTTAATTTGAGGTTTTTTTTGAATGTTTGTCAAGAAGATAGACAAATGTCAGGAAGAAATTTGGACTAGAGAATATGAGTCTTCCAGTCTTTCATTTATCAGTCATTCTTGGGATGATGAAATTGAACAAAACCTCCTGAGGATAAGAATAGTGCCCTGAAATGGAATCCTAGAAACACCACAAAAAAAGAGGATTCAGGAGTATAAAAGAAGAGAGGGGAGTAACCAGAGTGATTCCTGCTGGCAAGAAAAAAAGAATGTGGCACAGAGAATGCGTGGCAACGGAAAAGACCTCAGAGGAAAAAGTCAAAGTAGGATCTTTACAATAGAAACCCTAGCCCGTGTATTTGAGAAGTGACTTTAGACAACTCTTTCATGAAATTTAGTAGAGACAGAAGCAAATATGTCAGAGAGTAGTTGTAGAGTTAATGGAATTAAAGAAGTCTTTTTATTTTGTAGACCATAAAAAAATCTTAATGCCCCCCAACCATCTGAATGGACTTCCTCGTTGTCCAAGGCACTCTAAAATTTAGCCTGAAAGACTGGCTCAGGCCATGATGGGAAGTAGGGGGTCAGACACACCTCATTATACCCTCCAGCATTAGCAGCATCACAGACTTTAAATCTGATAAGAAACATTTATAATCTATTCTCTCTGAAGCACAATACCTGGAGACTTCATCTTCATGATAAAACTTTGGTCTCCATAACCTCTTATCATAACCCAGACATTCCATTCTATTTATAACAACTCTTTCAACCAATTGCCAATCAGAAATTTTTAAAAATCTGCATGTAACCTGGAAGCCACTGCTTCAAGTTGTCAGCCGTTCTGGACCAAACCAATGTATATCTTAAACGTATTTTATTGAAGTCTCATGTCTCCCTGAAATGTATAAAACCAAGCTGCAGCCTGATCATCTTGGGCAGATATTCTCAGGGTCTACTGAAGGCTGTGTCATGGGCCATGGTCACTGATATTTGGCTTAGAAAAAAATCTCATCAAATATTTTAGAGTTTGGCTCTTTTCATAGGCAATTTTATTTTGCTTATTCAAGGTGAAGGCCTATGTAAGAGAATATAACTGAAAAATATGGAAGATTATGGCACAATTGGACTTATTGGTCTTGAGAAAAGGAAAGATTATCTTATTTAAAAATGGAACAATAGCCATAAAGATGGGTGATAATGTAAATAAATCTGAAATTAGGTAGAAATTTTTTGAGAACCAATGTATTGAATAACTTCAAATTTCTCAATGAATTATTTGTATTGGCTATTTGATATAAGGTTTTCAGACATTTAATAGTGCTACGCAGAATGTTTAGATTTGGGATAATTTTCTCATATGATAAATTTGTAAAGCTTATAATGTGAAAGTAGATCATATTAATGGGTCATTGTTGTCATCCAACCAAAACAGAGTGAGAGCCATGGGCAAAATGCACTCAGGGAACAAAACATTGTTTCAAGAATGTAATTCTCTATCGATGTGACTGCTGAAATTACCTGCTGTAACCTGAAACCAATTTTATCCGACAGTTAATGAAATAACTGGCTACAACTCTAAGACTAGTTTTAACCTTCATCACCATCACTTACCAATTAGCACTTACCAGTGTAGTAGAAGTTATTAAGAAATTGTTTTAGGCAGATAGAGAGGAAAAGGGGTCCTTGGAAAGTTTTCATCTCTTTTAAAGTAGTTTCTGAAGCATTTCTTGCCTATCAGGAAAGCCCCAGCCATCAGAAACTGAGTCCACCCAAACATGGCGATTCCCACTGAAACGTGGCGATTCCCTCTGAAACGTGGCAATTCCCACCTTTTTCCTCTTGCCCTTGCCCTGACAAGTGCCTGGCAACATGGCCACCTCCACATAGACCCACATGTGCAGAACATCATGGCACCCTACATTTGCATATGAAAGGGCTAGGGTGGGAGGGCCAGTTTTTTCGCAGGCTATCTTCCTTCTTTCTTCTCCCTTCTTTCTTGCCTATTAAACTCTCCACTCCTTAAAGCCACTTTACATGTGTCTGTGTCATTTTATCCAGTTTGAGCCAGACAAGAGCCCTGGTGTTGCTCCATTCACTGGAGTCATATTAACAGCTCCCAAAACCTTTACTGGTGCCAGTGAATTTTCTTGCAAAATATTATGTAATAATTCTCCTTTTTATAAAACTTCAACCTTTGTTCTTTATAAAACTTCTCTTTGTTCTTTGGACATACCCCAGGGCACCTGGTCTATGTGTGATAACCTGCTTTTTGCCAGCTAAAACTAACTCTCTTTCTCAGACTAAAAGCTGCTCAGGCTTTATGTTAGCTTCTTGAGCCAGACAGCCTCCATCTTAGCTTCTTCATTTTAGTCATTTTCCCACCATTAAGTATGTAACTATAGTATGTAGCTGGGGTAGGCTGACACTGGGCACCTCCAGGAATGCATTTGTTGAACAGAGGCTGAGTTGAGCGGTACCAACAGAACCTGGGAACGCAGGTGCTGTCGAGCGCCCAGAGCCCCCATTATCTATAAGTTGTATGTCTTTCATGACAGCTTTACCACTCGCACCTGGCACTGTTTTATTTCTCAAGTACTAGTTTATCTTTTAACTTTTTGCTTACTCTGCTTTTTTGAAAAATTTGCTTCAGCTAGGTTCCCCCTTCCTTTTAAAACTAGGATATAAAAGCCCACCTGACTTTTTCTTAGGGGCCAAGAGAATTTTGGGCGTTAGCCACCTCTCAGTTGCCAGCATAATAAAGGACTCATAATTCAATCTCAGAGTATGGCGCATTCCTTGACTCACTCGGGTACAACATGTGCAAATGCCCTGGATTGCAATTCTTGCTGCCCAAATAAAACATTTTAAATTTAGAGATTTATCTCTATATTTTATTTGATTTTGACTTGATTTTGACAATAACTTATTTCTAAAAGCCATTAGTCATCAATGTTTAATAACATAATAGGTACATTGTTGCAGCATTGCTGGTTGAGAATTTTGTTTGTGTGCTGTAGTGAAAGGGCCATATGGAAAAGGGAAGCACGAAATTTGAGTATTTGCTCAGAAATAGTTCACCTGTTCTCACATGGGTTTGTTTTGATTGAAATTCATCTAGGAAATTTTGGGAAAATAAATTTCCCCTGAACCTTAATGCTAGGTCAAGAAATCCATATGGGACATTTTTTTTATGCTTTATTTTATTTTTGTTTCTTTATTTTTGAGGCAGCATTTCTCACCTGTCAAAGCTGGAGTGCAGTGGTACACTTTAAATTCACTACAACTTCCACCTCGCAGGTTCAAGCAATCCCCCTGCTCTGTCTCCTGAGTAGCTGAGACTACAGGCATACACCGCCACCCACAGGTAATTTTCATATAGAGACGAGGTTTCACCATGTTAGCCAGGCTAGTCTCGAACTCTTGACCTAAGTTGATCCACCCACCTCAGCCTCCTAAAGTGCTGGGATTATAGGCATAAGCCACCATGCCAGGCTGGGACATTTATGATTTAAATGTGACTGTAGCATATATATTCATCTTTTTAGTTTTAGAGTGTTTCTATTACTGAGATAGGGTATGCTGAGGTATCTTCCAAAACATTCTGGGAAACTTGAAGGCTCTGGATCAGACCCAGTTGAAGATAACTCAGATCTCAGAAATTCTTGCCTGTGACAATGGGCATCCCTGGATAAGACTTAGATAAATTAGTTAAAATCTCAAAATAAAGAAAGAAAATCAATTCAGGATTAATAAATATTAATATTGTTATGTGGCTGACATTATAACAACTTTGCATATTATTGGATACCAATAGAAATGAATACTATATGCATAAGGATTTGCATATTTGGAGCAACATTTGAAAAATTACTTACCTGTAAATATCAAAGAATCAGTCATTATCCTGAGTAAATATGTATATTCCCCAGGAACTTTTAGGTTCACCCCTCCCTTTACCCTCTATAATCTGCATGACCTAAACTTTCTCACTAAAGAGGAGATAGTAATGAACTTCAAGTTATATTGAATTGACTGCTGCGGCCTTGTAGGTGCAAAAGATAACCTTGCAAGAAAATCATGCTATGATTACAGCAGTCAGTTGATAGTTGCAAGTTACAACAACCTTGAGAATCAGCCACAGGATTCTAGTCAAAAATATACTCTTCCTGGGCTGTTCTGGCTAATGACAGCAAGGAATGTGCTAGGTCCTTATCATTTCTGCCCAACACGGGGTTTCTCTAACAGGTAGTCTTTGCTCTAGAGTTCCTTGTTGGCACGGATGAGGTTTTCTTACAACTGCATCAGAGACTGAAGCTCTTCCTGCCCAGTGTTTCTGCTTTATCCCTGTCTTTTCACAGGCGTTAAGCCTGCATCACATGTTTAAGAACCCTCCCTACCACTACTACCACGCTCCTTTGACTTTAACAGATTTTTACTACCCCAAATCTCTTTCACTTCCAACTTAGATTGAGTGTCTGCTTCCCAGTAAAACATGGACTCCCATTATATATGTAACAAATGTCAACAGTATTCAAAATATAGTCTTTTCTGTTTATAAATTTTTGAGGAAAAATATAAAGAGCATCAGTCAAGTGAAAAAGAAATGTATTAGATTTCTATTGCTGCTATAACAAATTACAAAAAAAAAATTGATTACATTTTTTTTCTCTTAAATTTCTAAAACCCAAAAGTCCAAAATGAGTTTTATGAGGCTAAATTTGAGGTGTTGGCAGGGCTGTTTCCTTCTGGTGGCTCCAGAGAAGAATCCATTTCCTTTTCCCGTTCAGCTTCTAGTGGGCACCTGCATTCCTTGGCTTGTAGACCCTGCCTCCATCTTCAAAGGGCCTCACTCCAATTTCTGCTTCTCTCATCACATTGCCTCTTTGTCTTTACTCAAATTTGAAGGCCATTTGCAGTTACACTTACAGCCAACTTAGATAATCAAGCATAACATACTCATCTAAAGATCCTTAACTTAATCACAACTCCAAAGTTTCTTCTGCCATATAAGGTGTAAGGGATTAGGATGTAAACATGCTGGGGAAAAGGTGGGGAAGCAATATTCAGCTTACCCCACCAGGCGTATTATTTTACTAAGAAAATCTAGTTTGGGAAACTTCAAGGATCTGGATAAGACCCAAATTGAAGACATCTATTTACTTTAAAATCAGTTTTTTAATTCATTTTCAAACCTCAGAGGTTCTTGCCTGTGACCATGGGCATCCATGGATGAGGTGAGAAACTGAAGCACAGCTGCAGTGTTAAGTCTAAAAATGAAGGAAGAAAAGCAATACAGATATAACATAATACATAACAACTGTAATTTTGAAAAATATTGGCTACTCATATAAGTGACTGTTCCTTTTTCTGATTAGTTTGAATACATAATGTTTAACTAAACTTATGTAAATTTCTTAGAAAGTGAATATTAGGTTCTTTGCCACCTACCCAATGCCATATGAGCATATTTATAAATAAGTGTATGTAAGCTGAAATTCCGTGTAAGATCAGCTTCTTATTAGTGGAAATGCCTACAAAATAAAATAAAGCAAATGAAAGCTCATGATATTGAGAATTCAGCTAACAAGCGCTTAAGATAAAAATGATTTTAGGAATGAACAATTTAAAAATTTTCTTTTTCATCAGATAATATATATATGTATTTCTAATATATATTAGAGATGTATATTTATATATATTTATATAATATAGGCATATAATATATATTTACATATAGAAAATTATTGAAAACAGAGGGAATTTGGATTAATAAACATAACCTCATCCCTTTCCCACCTCACATCCCCATAATGTTACTTTTTATTCCCCCCTGACTTGAACTGAAAATCTGCTACAATAGTTACATATTAGTATCTGGTCTAATTAAACCACTCTCCAGAAGAGTTTAGAGAGTTACGTGAATCATATGCAGTTGAAATAAATGATTCTATTTGTCTCTGTGAAAAAAATAAACAAGAACACAAGCAAAAAAACCTTTAATCTTTCATTCTAGTGTCCAGGTGTTGTATAGATCCCCAAACTGAGTTTTTCAAATAAGTTTAGTTAGATGCTTCAAGGATTAGAGCAGACTATTTTTTAATTTTGTTTTGTTTTATTGGTTGACATTTACTAACATATAATGACTATTGAGTTAACAAGTTTGTGAACGTTGTGTGGAGGCATGAAATCAGCTTGTTCTTTCACAGACTAATCCCTTTTCTCCTGTGCTCAGTAACATAAGAGGCCATAGTTCATAGGTATGCAATACGAGCAAGCATTGTGTAGATGGGATCAATAGCATAATCCTATTAAATTCTGCAAAACAGTTTACTTTATGATACAAACTGGAATTGTGATTGATTTTTAAAGTAAATAGAGGTTCTATATTCAACTGAGACTAGAATAACTTTTAAAGCAGCAACTTGCTTTATGTGGGACCACTGTTTTTCTTCCATTTTTCTTGATTTTATAAATAAATGTTGCCTATGTGGCCTAATTAAAAGGCATTAAATTCTGGCTTGCCTTTTTAATTAAAATTGTCTTGGATTGAGCCCAATGTCTAAATACAGAACTGAATGATTGTATTTAAGTTTTAGCCACTTGTTCTAGAACACTTTGTCAAAAACAATACTTCTTAGACAATACTGAATGTTTTTCATTACATTTATATTTCTTAACTCCAGAATTATTATAAATATTTTAAAGTAAATAGTATTCAACTACTATACTCCATTTCAGCATTACTATTTATGTATACTCTCTTTTCTGATTATTCAGTTTCTGATTTTGAATAGTTGGACCTAGCATGACATTAAGTGCTAAATATTTGTATTATCCTCATACAAATGCATTTACTGCTGATGCTAAGTTTCTAACACTCACTGAATCTTTCCTGTTTAACATTTCAAATTGATTTTAAGACATTAGTTTTAAGGATAATATTCTTAAACATCCTTCATATACTATAAAACTCTTTGAAAACACAAAAGGCAATTTGCTCTGAGCAGAACTGCATGCAGTAAGTTAAGTTCATTTGTATTAAAAACAAATCTAATTGTGTTCATAGAAATGGAGGCAAAATCATTTATAACCTTAACATTATTGTCTCTTACTGTCTAGCAAGCCACAGAAGATTTTTTCAAGTATACTTCCAGCTTAAAGTGTACGCATAGCTGAAAGAAAAAGTTCATTGAATTCAATTTTCTCAAAGACAATTCAAATGCTTGTAAAGAAAGAAAGAAAATTCTGTATTGGCTCAGAATGATGAGTGTATTCTTGCTCTCTTTTTAGAAATAAGAGGAATGATGAAACGGTGCATCAAAAAAAAGTGCTGAAAATAAGAAGGAGGTTTATGATTGACCAGGAATTATAAGGAAACATTTGAAAGGCAGAGACAAGTGGATTTCAAACCAGAGAGGTTCTCAACCCAAAGCATGCACAGAAATACCTTTTGCAAAAGATGAGAGAAGTTCTTAAAGCACTGTAAATACAGAAAGGGATAAGAACCTTAGGAGTAAAAGTACAACCCAACTCTATGTTATATACAAGGCACAATCTTAAAATAAAATGATGTAAGAAGGTGAACAGTCATGGGATCAACATACATAATAACATAAACAGTTTTACCAACTAAATTCCATAACATCAAAATATACAAAACTTTTTTAAAAATGAAAACAGAGGAAAGAACTGAAGAAATAATAATTATAGGAGATAAGCATAGTTTTAAGTCCTTGATAGAGCAAACATTAAAAATAATATAAGGTTTTTGCAAACATATGAAAGAACATTTGGGAAATTTAATGATTAGAGTTAATATACACCATTTTTATTGGTTGTGATATACTAATAACATCAGAATTCTTTTTATTTTTTAAGGAAGATATAATATTAACCGTATTTGTATCACAATAGAATAAAGGTCAAAATAAATAATTTTCTAAACTACTTAAGAAATAAGTAAAATCCTTATTCACAAAATGATACATAAGCTTAAAACTTAACACAAATTTAAAACTTTAAACATCATTGATATCAAATCAGAAGAAAATTAAATATATTTTAACATCTAGAAATTAGAATAAATAAAAGCAAGTATATTCTATGGTTCAACTTTTATTTATTTAATTTTTGTATATAACTTACAAAATAAATAATGAAGAAAATATACAATAAAATGTAGCCATCTACAAATTCAATGGAAAAATATGTTACATGATAATGTAACAAAATTAATATAAAAAGTATTATTACATTTATATTTATAGAAAAAGAAGTGATTATTTTGAGAAAATCCAAATAAAAGATAAAGTAGATGTTTTATAATTTGATACTAGAACTGGAACTATTTGACTGGAAGACAAAAGTTATAGATTGTCTATGTTGAAGGCAGGCCCATGTAGTTTATTGTTCCATGGTGCACATTTATAATGTAACCTATATGAATGACTGTGCTTTGCCCAACTCTTGAGTGACATGAGACTCAAGGTGAACATATTCTTTGGATTAGTGCCAGACAGCTACCCTGGATACCACAGTGAGTAACCAGCTGCCAAGTATCCAACCAAGCTGTATTAAGGAAAGATCACTGTGGACCAACCTAGAGTACATGTCCACTCTTAATGAATTCTGTAAAACTAATTCCCCACTCCTATGTTACTGTCATACCTGAATTTACTACTACAAAGTTTCAACATCAAAAACATGTATGTGTCTATTAGTGCAAAGATCTTTAAAATTCAGCACTAAAGTCCAACACTTACTCCAAAACTATGAAGAACGTAATGAAGGATATTTCTCTTATTTTAAAAATTTTGAGAAAACTTCAGCACATATATTTTATTTATACTAGATAACCATATATTTTATTTATATTAGTTAAACTGGAAGGCTTTTTTTTTTTTTTAATGAGCAAGGAACACTTCAGAACAGCCTCAAATACCTACTATGAAAGAGCCATGCCATGACATTTATTCCATGTCTGCCAAATGAGGGCATTAAAGTTTTCTATTTGGATGTATGTGTGTCCAAAAGGCAGCATATGAGAAACCAACCAGATAGCTGGGGGAGCTAACTCTCATCTCTTCCCATGATTACTTCTCCTCTTTCTCAGCTGCCGTGGTCTCCAGTGCATAAGCTCCATGCTGCTCACAGAAGCTGGTAGGCAAGGTGACTGCACTCTCCAGATATTTTGATAATACATTTATATCCATAATGATTTTGAAATATTTATTAAATATACACTTATTTCTGATATATTTACTTACTTGATTACTTGTTCATATTTAGATTTTAAAATGAACCAGGGCACTGTCCTCTTTTGTAACTGAAAAACACAGTTTTGACAAGTAATAAAAGTTTTTAAAGTTAAAATATCAATGAAGCCATTTAGTCCTGATGTAATACTTAATGTGACATTTTAAGTTGCTTTATTTGATTATTCTAAGGCATTAAATCTCTTCAAATTTTCACCTTGTTCCTTATGCATATATAATATATACTGAAAAGTAAGGTATTTCAGAAATGCAATGGTGGCTTTATAGCAGAAAGTCTACAAACAGATGCCAACACATTTTAAGGGTTATTCAATAATGGTTGTTGAAAGACTATCGAATTTGGCAAATATAATTATTTATAAAACGTTTTTATTTAACAAAATTCTACAGCAAATATTTTATTAAATGCGAAAAGACTAAAACAGATTTCATTAACATGAGGGAGTAAACCCAGATTTCTAGCTTAGACCATGATTTTTACCTCTTTTACAAAGAAAAAAACTTTTAGGTTCAGGAGTACATGTGCAACTTTGTTGATACAGGAAAACTTGTGTCATGGGGGTTTGTTATACAGAGCATTTATCACCCAGGTACTAAGCCTAATACCTGATAGTTATTTTTCCTTATCTTCTCCCTCTTCCTACCCTCCTCCCTGAAGTAGGCACCAGTGTCTGTTATTCCCCTCTTTGTCCCCATTGGTTCTTACTATTTAGCTCCTACTCATAATGCAATATTTGGTTTTCTGTTCTTGTGTTAGTTTTTTAAGAATAATGGCCTCCAGTATCTATGTTCCTGTAAAGAACATGATCACATTCTTTTCTTATAGCTGTATAGTATTCCACATTGTATATGTACCACATTTTCTCTATCCAGTCTTCCATTGATGGACATTTAGATTGATTCTATGTCTTCACTATTGTGAATAATGCTGCAATGAACCTATGTGAGCATGTGGATTTTTACCCTTTTATTTAAAAAATGATTTCATACTTACAGAAAAATAGTAAGATTATTAAAAAGGACTTAATAATGCTTATCTAAATTCACTAATTGTTAAAATATTGCTGCATTTGCTTTATTACTTTCTATGTATTCATATATTTATTACTATTGACTGGTAAATTTAGGAGCAAGTTACCATCATCATAATCCTATAGTTCAGCCTGAATCTCCAAACTAGAAGGCTATTATATTACATAACCATAGAACAATGATCAAATTCAGGGAGTTAAATACAAGAAAGTTAATACAATATTATTATATAATACTTAGTCCCTTGATTAACTTCAGGATAATTCATTCATTATTTTAATCTGTATGAATTACCTAGGTTTTTTTTCTCTTTCATGATATTGACATTTAACATGGTATTGGAGATCAATTGTTGCTATTCAGTAAGACCCACAGTTTGGGTTCAACATTATTATTTAATAAAGAAGATACTTCATGCAATGAGAAAATTAAATCAAATAATATGTACAGATATTTTAAAATAAGATAATTTTGCCTGTGATTTAATTATATACTTTAAAATTTAAAAAAAGAAAACACTACTGGAAGTAATAGGAAAATTTGTTGGGATTACTAGATACAAAAGAATCTTTAAAATCAAAACTTTATAAGAAACATCTAAATTGAAAATAAAAATATTGGATTCCAGATTCCAATAAAAATATAAAATGGTTGGGAATAAATTTAACAATACAGAGAAATAAAAGTATGTATTTCAAAATAAATTTATAAAATAATATTTGAATAAATGTGGAAAACATGCTATTCTTGCATAGACAATATTATTAATTAAATTGTAATCACAACAGAATTACTTTAAAATTGAATAAAATATTATTAATGTTAAATGGAATATTATATACTTAAATATATTAAGGACTATATATTTAAATATATTAAAAGATGAAGGAGAGAAGAATGGTTTAGGGAACTTGTTTAAATAGAATTCAAATTTACAAAAGATTTTGATAAATTCAACACTTTTCAAAAAAGAGTTATGTTGCAGAACTTTCTTCTTACTTCAGCTAAAACTGGGCTCTTGTCACACAACCAGGAAAGATTAGGCTCACAGGCACAAAGAAGAATGAAGAAGACGGAATTTGTTGGTTAAAAGGAAAAAGAAAAAGTAACTCTCAGCAAAACAAGAGAGAGTCCTGCTTCCAAGTTTTTCTCCGCATGGATTGAATTGCAGGTCACCATACAGGAACAGGAGAGCCCAGACTCCTCCCCTCTGCAAATGGCAGGAAGTTCCCAGGGCTCCACCCTGTCCTCTCAGTGTGCAGGTGGGCATTATTCAGAAAGAAATCCATCGTTTGCAAGCGGGGTTTCATCAGGGAGCCTTTGCTGCCTCCTGTCTATCAGTTATGTGAATGTTGATATGGAAAAAATGTATTTTTAATAGTGCCAAAATAACTGGCTACTACCTGAAAGTTATATCTCTCTTACATCATATTCAAAATATATTCTCTACGGATTAAAAACTTAAAATGGCAAAAGCACTAAAAAAATTTTTTAAACTTCCTAAAATAAGTAAACAAAATAGCTTCTTAATCAAGAATGGAAATGTATAAATAATATTCTTTAAAAATGAACATTAGACATAGAAACAGCCTTGTCGAAAGATATCTTGAATCACTAGATAAATGGTAGATACAGGAAATTTCCAATATGCATGGCTAATAATTAATATATATGTCACACAAAGAACTCTTCCAAGTTAACGAAAAAATAGTATGTACTTCAAATGAAAATGAGTAGAAGGTATGAAAATCTAGTTCACAGAGAAACAAATCCAAATGACCAAAATTAATAACTAAAAAAGTGCCTATTTGGATCTTTATAGAAAGCATCTTTCTAAGTTTCCAAAATTGTATTTCTGTTTTCATTCTTATGCATAGCATTTCTCTTTTGTTTAATTTATGGTGTTTCAGGTTTATTATTCTTAAAACTGAATTAATTCTTATTTGCTTAAATTTCAGTAATAAATCTAGCATCAAACTCTCTTTGATTCACCGTTAATCATGTCTGCCTTTTTTCAAGTGTTTGGCCTATAGCTAAGTTATTTGTTCAAAATATCACTGAAAAAAGAAACAGCCACAAAAACTGTAGCCTTGGTGCATGCCAATGGAAAAACTTCTCAGGGACTGAAAGCATGGTGCAAACAACAATATCTTCCAAATATAACCTTTCTATTTTCTGTAATTTTTATGCTGTTTATATTCACATTTGATCAGCCACCACACCAAAAATTGTTTGAACTATCTGTGAAAATACACCTCAGTAATAGAACATACTGTCTGCAACCTGCTGTCAAATTATTCATAAAACAAAATAGTATGTATAGTAAGTTTTAAATTCATGTATATGTATGTTTACATTATTCCTCCATACACATATGCATATGAGAGGAAGAAGGGAGAGAGAACAGACATATGTTTGGGAGAAAGCATTAACAATGGGTGAGTCTGACTGAAATATATATAGAAGTTCTTAGGTTCTGTAAATTTGAAATTACTTTAACATAAGAAATAAAAATGAATGTTACTTGCAATATTTTCATTCCCATTTCTGTATCTATGGACTATATATAGATAATTATTCCACGTATCCACCAATGTTCAGTAATCCAAAAATTAAAAATAAGGCTAAAGTTACTATTAACTGTATTGCATTGTATGTTCCATAGCAAAATTCAGGTTAGTTTGTTTTTTATGACTATTAAATAATCTACATCTTTGTCCTTACAGCCACATCCAAATGTATCAGTGAAAGCATTTTATACCAATGAAACAATTTTTTAGCAAGAAATTAAAGCAGAAGCAAAGGCAAATTATAGAGAACAAACACTGGGGCTTAATTCGAGGCCTAACAGTTGATTTGTCCGTTAGTCTTGAGCTGCATTTTCTTCTTAGAGGAAAGTGAGTAAAATGAACCACATTTCACAGGCATAGGCATGATAAGTCTCCAAATATTTGCTTTCAGTAATACATTTCCAAAGTTATTATTCCACCTAACAGACCTCTCAGATATTTATCTGAATATTTTCCCATTGCTATTTCCTCTGATTCTTTCAAATACATCATCTAAAGAAACATTTTTTGCAAAGGTGAACTATCACTTCATATTCACTGCCTATTTGGCCTTGATGGAACATTAAAGTTATTTGATATGCTGCACCTGAAGAAAGATAAACTAGACCACATAGCTTTGTTTGGAAAATAAAACTAAATAGCCTCATTATCACTATATCTTCATAAAGTCACTATAGATATTGAAATAAAGAGCAGGTTTTGCTATAATGTTCTATTTCAGAAGTTACTGGGAAAAAAATGCCATTTCCTCCCCTTCAGAATATACAGTTTGGTACCAGATGAATTATTTTAGAGCACTTCAAACTCTTTGTAAACATATTTAAATAATTATTTTAAATTATATCACTTAGTTTAATTTATTGTTTAGCAATTATTTTGTGTGTGTATGGATAACACTTTGTGGCATTCAAGCATATGTATATTTAGTATTTCAAATTACTTTTACAATACATTTGCAACATTAGCAAAACAAGTCTTTCTTGCAATACCTAGTAACTTATAATCCAAAGTAAAATTTCAAGAGCAATTATTTCAAAGCAATATTCTGACTTATCTAAATAGCACAACTAAGGAGCATATTTAACATAGAAAAATTTTAAATTAAATATTTCACATTAAACTCCATATTATTTTGAAAAACATGAGCAAAATTAAAAATCAAAATACCCCTCATTTTAGCATTTCCACTTCTGTAACATTTTTCTAAAAATATATTGCACTTTTGAAAAATAATCCACCTTCAATTTGTCCATTTTCAATTGTTTGTAAGAGAAAATTAATGAAATAAGCTAAATAAACATCAGTGACAGTCTATCTAAATAAATAATGACATATCTATGCCATGGGATGTTTTTCCAAATTTAACAAAATAAGGAAGATTTAAAAAAACTAATAAGATATAGTTTCCATCATATGTTACTAGGTAAGGCACAGAATTGGGTGTGTAACATTTAATCATTTTAATACTTATGTAAAACAAGAGGAGAGGTGAAAGTATTTCTTCTCCCCTCTATTGTTTATATGCATATAAATATAAATAAGCATATCAACTAATAAATATGCAATATATATTTACAGTATGTATTGACTTATACATTATTAAAGTATCAATGGAAAAATTATGAACAATTTTAATGTGTTATCTATAAGAACTACAGAAGTAGGAGAAAAGCCTTTTACAATATATAACATTTACCTATTATATCTCAAATAATATATATTACATATTCATACGTTACATATTGAATAAGTAATATATATTATTTGAGATATGTAAAAGTATGAATTAAGACGTATGTAAACCTATGAGTTAAAATAAATAACATATTTAAAACTGTTATCTCTATCATGTATTCATATTCATTTAAATAGAAATAGGTTAAGATAATGTTTGATATAGAAATATAGACATATCACAAAATTAATTACTCACAGATTAAATTGCCAAATATTATCTACTTAACAGCATAAAATATATGGTCTCTGCTGTCTAATGAGCCCATATTTTAAAAACTAATATGTTCAAAGCTAATAGTGAACATACAAATAGCGAATGTGATTAAATTTAATTGTCATAATGAATATGTAAATATTTATGAATAGATAAAAATAAATAATAAATAATATGCACAAAGTACTTTTTGTTTTAACATTTAACATAATTAAGCAAATTTTCAAAGCTCAAACAATATATAGTTATTTAAAATATATCACTGCATACAGTTTTATGGTTTTATCAAGCACTAATTTTAATAAATTGGGCAAAAGAAATGAAAGCAAATTACTGGTTTATGCTCGCTAAATCCTACGTGAACTTATGGAAATAAAGAAATACCTCAGAGACATTGCAGGTTCATTTCAGATTAGTGCAATGAAGGGAATATTGCAACAAAGCCAGTCACATGAATATTTTGGTTTCCAAATGCATATGAAAGCTGTATTTGCACTATACTGTATGTAGTTCATTAAATGTATAATAGCATGTGTCTAAAATTACAATGTACACTATTTACACTTTAATTTAAAAATACGTTATTGCTAAAAAGTTAGAACAACCATATGATCCTTCAACAAGTTATAATCTGTTTGCTGGTGAAGGGTCTTATTTTGATGTTGATGGCAACTCATTTATTAAGATAGTGGTTTCTGAAGGTTGGGATGGCTGTAGCAATTTCTTAAAATAAGACAAAATTGGAGTTTGTCACATCAATTGACTCCTTTCATGAAATATTTTTCTGTAGCATGTAATTGTTTTCTGATGCCATTTTACCCACAGTAGAACTTGTAGAATTGGAGTCAGTCCTCTTAAAACCTGTTACTGCTTTATTTGTTGCAGTAGCCTTGAATGATGTTTATCATGTTTATTTAATTGGTCCAGTGCAATTTTTTTTACTCAATTAAATATAAGTTTTAATTGAGGGACTAAAACTTAGATTTATGATTTCAGTGACAACGTGGATATTGGTTTTTATTTTGATGATGAATGCAATACATATTATATATATGTTGTCTGTATATAGATTGTGTATGCATATAGATGATAGATAGATACATAGATACATAGATAGATAGATCTAGGGGAGAGAGAGAGTCAGGTTTTCAGCATGAACTTCCTACTTGAACTTATTACTAGCTTTGTCAAGCTATTGGCATTCCAAATAGAACATCTCTACCTCTGAACTCTGTTTTCTTTAAAATCTAATTCTCTTTCTGCCAGAATTCATCATCAAAATAAAAATCAATATCCACATGTCACTGAAACCATAAATCTAAGTTTTAGTCTCAATTATGGTAAAAGAAAAATTGCAATGGACCAATTAAATAAGCATGATAAACTTTATTCAAGACAATTACAAATAGGGAGAGAGACTGAACTCAACTCCATTGAAACAGGTGAGAGAGTTTTTAAGCATTGAGATGAGCTAGCATAAAAGTACTGGAAAGAGTTGGCAGGAAGTTGGTCAATGTGATTAGAACATCTGTGTTTGCTAAGTAGTGCTTACCAAAGTTAGGTTCCTACCTTCCCACAAACACTAGGAGAGTGAGTGTCCTTATTGATATTTACATTTCAAAGCTATTGTTCCCCTATCTTTGAGAAAGATATTCCTGAGTTGTAGAAGATTTACATCTCAAAAAGACAGAGAAAGAATTTACAATTGCAAGTTTCCAAAGTAAATTATCTGCAAAAAAGAGAGTTTAGGGGCTTATAATCTGAAGGAAACCTGCTTAAAGTTTAGTAAAGCTGAGGGGACATTTACAGGTCTCTTGTTCATTACTTTCTGTCACTTCCAGTGTTTCAGTCATTATTATATCCTTTTCACTCTATTTCAAAAGATTTCAAATAGTTTAATTCTTAAAGTATCTTCTATAAGTGATTAGTCCAAACTATCATAATTCTCTAGCATTAATTTAAATGTAAGAACCTCCAAATCCTCTTTTCCCCCATCACACTCCCTCAATTCATATTTAATGGCAGCATCATTTTAACATCCTATATCTGATCATATTATTCCCCTAGTTAAAACTTTACACTGAAGTCTCATTGAACACAAAGTAAAACTCCGTCACTTTACCACGGTTTACAATGCCCTACATGATCTAGCTCTAGTTTGCCACCCGAATCTCATTTCATTGTCTCACTCTTGGCTTGTGCCCTCCAGCCTTCCTCGTCTTAAACAGAGGAATCCACATACACACATCCGTCTTCAGATCTTGGCTGTAGCTCCTTTTAGAGTATGCTTTTCTGTGATCTTGACATGCATTATGGGTTCCTTCTTGTCTCTCTAAACGCAGTTTTAATGTCTTCTCAGAAAGCCTTGGACCACCTTATATGCAGTAGCCAGCTAGCTCTTCGTAATTTTTTGTTGTTATTTTTTTCCTACAAGGTGAGGAAGTATTTTTAAAATCATCTAACCACAATTGAATCATCTGCATAGCATTTTTAATATATTGTCTTTCTTTAAAAATACATGTATTCTGTTTATCTCTAAATAAAAAGGAAATTTTATAAAAACAAAAGTCTTGGCCGGGCGCGGTGGCTCAAGCCTGTAATCCCAGCACTTTGGGAGGCCGAGGCGGGTGGATCACGAGGTCAAGAGATCGAGACCATCCTGGTCAACATGGTGAAACCCCGTCTCTACTAATACAAAAAATTAGCTGGGCACGGTGGCGCGTGCCTGTAATCCCAGCTACTCAGGAGGCTGAGGCAGGAGAATTGCCTGAACCCAGGAGGCGGAGGTTGCGGTGAGCCGAGATCGCGCCATTGCACTCCAGCCTGGGTATCAAGAGCGAAACTCCGCCTCAAAAAAAAAAAAAAAAAAAAAAAAAAAAAAAAAAAAAAACAACAACAAAAGTCTTAGCTATTTGATTATTGCCAAATTGGCATTGCAAAATAAAAAACAAACAAACAAAGGCATCATACCATGGTAGCTAATGTTACATATTTGTTAAACATAAATTTAAAAAATAAACACCCATGTCACCTTTAACAAGAATGAAACTGAGATGAGAAGGATTAAGTGTTATGCTCAAGGTCAACTATATGGCAGAGCCAGTAAAGATGAGGCTTTTTTGATATACAGTCCAAGATTATCTATTCATAGATAATACTATTTTGCGGCCAATTTTAATAATTTAAAAGCTACTGAATAAAAATATTTCTCCTCTTGGAATGTCCCCAAACCTGAAACTCTCATTGTAACATGACTTCCTAGGTAATGAGATATTGCTCCTTGCAAAAATATTTGTAATAGTCCATAATATGTGTAATAATATTTGTGCAAGGGCCCTGACCTATTAGCAAAGATTGCTTTATCTGATTAAGTCATACCAAGAACCATAAAGTGAAAAGTACCTGAGAAGTTTTGTTTACCAGCAGGTAAAATGTTGTGGTAAGGGCCACATCCTCTCAAGGAAAACTGAGATTTGAAATCTGAAAAGGAATATCTCCAAGTAAATACTAAAAAAAAAAAGAACTAGAGACAATTTACCCACCCCTTAATTAATCCACTTCTAGGTATGGTAGTGTTACCTATAGTTATAAGAGATTACATTTAATGTAATAATAAATAAAATAGTTATAATAATATCTGCCATTTTTCAAACATATTTTATTAGCTAGTCATTATGCAGTTAGCGTAGTTTCTGAAATGTGTGATTTCAACCAAAAAGCAAAAATTTTAATGTATTTTAAATATAAGAAAAACAAGAATGAATGCAGAGAGAGTAAATAACTCTTTCAAAATGTCATTACTTAGTGGTAAATTTAGATTTTGACCCAGAATCTCTCTGACCCATTACCTTTATATAAAATTATATGTTAGTTTAATATTTACAATATTATTCATCATAATTTAAGGCCATATTTGAAAGAATTCTTGGTGTCCAGCTGATCTAAGAAAGGTACCAGTACAGTGTTACTCCATGTGTAGTAGGCAAGAGCATGAGCTTTAAAGCACAGCCCTGATTTATATTGACACATGCACTCATACACTCATACATACCAGATACAAGTTCAAGTTATTTGAATCATTTTTATTTCATTTATAAAATTTGTGTAAAATCCTGTACCTGAAATGACATTTTTCAAAGATCGAGTGAAAAATTACTAAGCTAGAGCCCATGTGTTCAAAAATTGGTATTATTCTTAACATTGCTTGTAACAAATAACCTGGTTATTGTAATGGAATATATCAGAAACTTGTGCAGTACACTGGATATTACAGACTATAAAATATTGTCAGTGTAACACTTCCTTCACAAATCCTATAAATTTTTATAAATTTTAAAGATTTGTATGAAATAATAAACTTTGGAAGTCAGAGAAGTATAATAGAAAAAGTCCTATCATTTCAAGCACAATTTCTTATTTTTAATCCAAAATAAACAATTATGAAGTAGTACTATGTTGTTTTCATACACCCACAGAGCCGTAATGGTTTTTTAGAAAAAGAGTTCATTCAATGCCTGTACTAAAGTGATTTCTAAATTGTGAGCATCACTACTGTTACAATTAACAGCATCTTCTTTCCAAGGCACTTATTTTCCACTTTCTTACATGACTTTCTAAATTAAAATTTCTCTTCTAAGGAAAACACAAGTTGCTATTACTTCTGTTCTCAAAAATCGTAACTATTTATACTGGACAACAAATACAACAAATTAGACCTTTTTGATTTATTAACATTATTACATGTCTCTTAGCTTTTCAGTGGCACAAGAGATATTTTACATCAAAGGAAAGACAAACTAATTTGGATACTGTTAATTTCTATGACGTTTAATGAAAAGTGTTTTTTGAAACCTTGGAATTGAATTTTCATAGAAATCAACTTAATATATAGAAATGTTTAAAATATGTTATCTTTTAAAGGCACATAAAATTTTATCATATTTGTTTATCTACATATTTGTATATGTATCCTGTATTAATCTGTTCTCATGCTGCTAATAAAGACATATCAGAGACTGGGTAATTTATAAAGGAAAGAGGCTTAATTGACTCACAATTCCACATGATTGGGGTGGCCTCACAATCATGGTGGAATGCAAATTAGGAGCAAAGTCACATCTTAGGTAGTGACAGGCAAGAGGGCATGTGCAGGGGAACTCCTCTATATAAAACTGTCAGAACTCCTGAGACTTATTCACTATTACAAGAATAGCATAAGAAAAACCTACCCCCATGATTCAATTACTTCCCTTGGGTAGTTCCCATGACACCTGGGGATTATTAATCAATTTAAGGTGAGATTTGGGAGGGGACGCAGAGCCAAATCATATCACATACATGTATATATATCATTCTCTATGTATCTACCTTTGTATATGTGTCTTTACATATGTTTTATATATATACATATATACATGTGTGTATGTGTGTGTGAATAGTCATAGATGTCACACTTTAAAATGATTAGTGTTAGCATTAGAATAATTTTGAGCAAATTAAATCTTTCCCACTGAAACAGCAGTTCCACAGTCAATTGTGATTTCTTCATAAATATAGAACTAAAAAAGAATACCCTTCCAAATATAATACATATGTCATGGAAAAAAGATTTAAAAATCGTATTAATATGAACAAAACAGCATAAAAGAAAGGCACATTATATTAAAAATTATTTATATAAACTGATACATTTTGAATTTGAGGAACAATTTTAGTGTATACTAAAAGTGGCAAAATATTCCGAAAGCAAAAGCATCTTTGGAGCAATTAAGACTTAAATATTTAGGAACAATGAAATGCTATGTTTAGCTGGCCTGCTAAGTCTATTTTCAAATAACTTTCATACAGGTTTGAAATACCTATGTCCATTTCTTTATGCTTAAAAATTATTATCACAGGCATGCACTGACACAGAGGCAACTGGCTTCTTATCTCTTATTTTTAGAAGATCTAAATACAACATTGGCTGACAGTTAGCCTCTGCTAATCACAAGTTCATATAATTGAACAAAGCTAATTGAAGGTACCAAACCATGTCAGCATGCTGGCTAATATAAAGAGGTGGAGACCCCCTTGAAAATTAACTCAATTGAATTCAAAGTGGCACTGTTATTAATTAAATTCCACATTATTTTCTTGCTAACAAGTATAAAATGAAGCTACACTTTGCTTCTCCTTTTAACCCCATAAAAATGTATCTCATAATAATGTTTGAGTAGTGGTAGATTTAACTTTTAGATCTCTTATTTACATTTTTAAATAATCAATAAATAAATTATTTTGACTGCTGTTGATACTCTACCATAAACTGTTTATGATTGATCTATACAAATGAAGGCAGTGCACATGTTTAAAGTCTAAAATTATACAGTATTGGCATGTTTTTATATTATATACAAATACGTTACTTTCTCCATGTATTTCTCAACAAAATATTTTCAAAACTGTTTTCAAGTTGCTATCATATAAACCTACTAATAATTATTACAATTATTTTGTAATGTATGTTTAACATTCTTATGTGTAATAATTGGTGAGAACTATTTTGACTGAATTTAGGTATCTGAACCCGGTATCCTTTCATTTCCAGTCAGTAAAGGTTACTGAGGCTGATATGTAGATATCATCTCAGAAGGAGATAGGGATGGCTTTGTACTCTGTTGTATTAGAAAATCATTTTCCAGTAAGACACTTATTTTTCCATAGGTTTGTTTAACATGGCTTCATGTATGTCAGTTATAAACAGAATCTCTCTTAATCAATATATCTACTGGATTTTATACTGCCTTGCAAATGTTTTAATCTGGCAGGAGAAAACAATCCCCATGAAGATGAAGTATAATTTATTTCATGCTTTCTAAGCAGTGAACTGAAAATCATTCACAGTACATTTATATATATAAATACAATGCCAGAAAAATTTTGAACTGTATTTCTCCATCTTGAAAATTTTTTATTAAAGATTTTAACTGCTTTTGAGTAAGAGTAACAAGAGATTTTAATAATAAAAATTGTGAAATACCATAGGTCATTTGAAGGTATTGCCTAGGGTTAGAAATGAGCTAATTACTCAGGAAGTAAGTCAGAGGGGGTAACATTTCCCACATATATTGCCAGCAATGAAGTTGTCTTAAGTTTCCCATCTTTCTCTGAGGTACTCAGTCAATGTTAACTGTTTCATTTTACCACCTGCCAAAGATGCTGTTTTAGGTAAATGTCTCTCAGCTTCTCCAAAAAGTTGTCTTTTTAAATTTTTACATACAGCATTTGAAAGGATAGAGAAGGTAGTTTATCCTCTATAAATCATTGAATTGGAAAAAGGTTTCAAAGGCATCTTCTGCAAACTAGGCTAGAGTTTGAGACACATTTCTACCCATATCAAGAAAAATGTGTTGCTGTTAAAGAACTAAGATAGAAACTTAGTTTAAAAGTCATATAGAGCTGTGAAGAGATTAAAAGAAATATCAAACACAGTGTACAACAATACAAGTATTATACCTATACACAATTGGGTGCTAAATCTGTTTTATGTGACTACAGATTGGTGGGTATGGAAAGTAAATTGTAAGCGGGTATGTCAAAGGAAGTCATAAGTACTATAACTCTAGTTCACAGAGACTGGGTAAAAAGAGTGTTCTTATTATTTGCTTAAAATGTTAAAACAAACAAACGAAAAAAAATGAGTGCCATCAATGATTATTAACTCTAGAATTCTGAACAATTCCAATTAACTTGATGTTATAAAGATCAAATTTTTTTTGAAAAATAAACTTTGTTTCTTGAATAAGCTTACAACAAATTCCAATATCCTCTCATAAGTGTTTTTAAACATCCACAATGCTCCTAGGAAATATGCAAAAACAAATGAATAAAAACCTGTCCTAGAGTTTCAAATAGGGCTCCTAATGGAGCTCGTTGACTAATGTAGAGTGTCACGGGTTAAACTGTGTCCCCACAAAGTGCATATCTTGAAGTCTTAACCCACATGAACTCAAAATGTGACCTTATTTGGAGATAAAGTCTTTACAGAGATAATCAAGTTTAAGTGAGGTCAGTAGGAGGAACCCTAATCCAATATGACTTGTCCTTATTAGACAGGGAAAATGTAGAGAGCAACATGCACCTACAAGGAAGGCACTGTGTGAATGTGAAGGCGTCCATCTACAAGCCAACAAGAGAGTCTTGGAACAAATTCTCCCCTCACAACCTTCAGAAAATCCAAACCTGCCAACCCCTTGATTTCAGAGTTCTTAGCTTCCAGAACTGTTGAGACAATATATTTCTATTGTGTACATTACCTAGTTTATGGTACTCTGTTATTGAAGCCCTAGAAAACTAATACAGAGAAAGAATATTAAAATATAAAATAATAAGATATTTATTATATCAGATGGTGAAAATTTAATTATAGATTGTATCACATAGCATATCTTCAGCCCCATGTTGTAAATTTCTCTCTATCCTTTGAAGGACAGATCAAATATCAGAGCTCCCATCAACTTGTTCTCAATTTTTTGCCATTCTTTTCCCTCCACTGTTTGTGCTTTTCTAATGGAACTCATTGTTATTGACATTAGTCATTCTTCTAGGTCTTTTCTCCACAAAAATTTGTGAATAGTTGAGGGCATATACTATGTGTAATTACATCTTTTATTGACCTTAGTAGAATTTATTACTAAAATATGTAAATGTATTTACATAAAATTTACTCCAACCATACCAGATACCCCTTTTCTGTTAAAACTCCATTTCATCATAGAAAATTATGCCACTATTCATATAAAGTTGTTTTTTACTGTCTTCTTAAAATACATACTTATTTAAAGTGTTGTGTAGTGTGCTCTAAAATGCTAATTCAAGATTTTAATAAAATGCACAAATCTTAGACTTTCATTTATGGGAGCTATAAATTATGCCGTAAGCAAATTAATTTACTTCTAATTACTGTGATCACCATGATTTCCATATGGTTAATTTTAAAAGTAGATAACGCAAAATAACTCTTTAGGTATTTTAATCAATATGTGCCTGGAAGATACTGATAACTGTTTAAATGTACCCAGTCCTGTTCCTTTTCTTTTCCCTGGGGAAAAAAAGATCCAAGCTTAGGTTAGGAATCATGCAACACCTCCACAATCTATAATGTGACTATTTATCTGAGCTAACCTTCCTCCATTATTTTTTACAGAGATACCCAGATTAATTCATCAATTCATTCAACAAGTCTTTATTATATACTTGACTGTGTGTTTGGCTTGGAATACAGCAAATATCCCTGCCCTCATTTTATCCCTGCCCTTACTACATTCTAGTTAGGAAAGAAAGCAATAAACAGAACAAACTACTAATTACCATTCATAAATGGGGATGTTATCTATTTAAAACGTTAAGTAGAGAAGTAGGATAGGAAATATAGGTGAGATCAGCTGTTCTGAAACTGTAGATAAAATGTGAATGGCCAAGAAAGGCCTCTGTGAAAGAACTATTTGGGTAAGACCTGAAGAAGTGAGGCAGCAAGCAGTGTGAATATTTAGGGGGGCTTTAGGAAAAAGGCATTCCCGGACAATGAGATTTCTTGGCATGTTGGAGGATTAATGAGGAGGCGGAATAAATGAGGGATAGAATGGTAGAAAATGAGGATCTCTAGGTATTGTTGGGCAGAAGGACAAATAGATTTTGTGTAATGCTTTATAAGCTGTTTTAAGACATTTTTGTTTTGCTTTGTTTTAATGAGTCAGGAATCCTTGGTAGGGCATGGAACAGTGGGCCAATGTGGTCTGATTTAGGTTTTTACCACAACCACCCTGGCTGCTTTGTTAAGAATAAACTAAAGAGGGCAGGATTGGAGCAGAGAGAACAGAGATATTGATGCTTTGAACAGGAATAATAAAAGTAGAGGTAAAGAGAAATGTTAAATTCTGGATATATTTTTAAGTCAATTGCAATGTTATTTAGGAAAGAACAGAATGTGAAAAAGAAATCATTGATAACTCTGAATTTTATGCCTGTACAATGGGAAAAATAAAGTTACAGTTTATTGAAATGAGAAAATTGTGAAGGTAGATAGCATTGCGGTGAATATCAGATCTATTGAAACATATGAAACGACACAATTATTGGCCATTCAAAATGGGATGTCTACAGAAAACTGGATATGTAAATCTAGATTAAGTAAGAAGTTACAATTTAAAGTTACTGGTGTGTGGAAGGATATTTTAAACCATGGTGTTAGGTAAGATCACCTACTGAATTTGTTAATGGAGAAAATATAAAAGATGCAAGAGCTGAGTCCTGGATACTCTGAATGCTTAACAATCAGAGAGATGAGGAGGAACCAGCAAAGGCAAATAAGAAGGTGATATGGTTTGGCTGTGTCCCCACCCAAATCTTAACTTGAATTGTATCTCCCAGAATTCCCATGTGTTATGGGAGGGACCCAAGAGGAGGTAACTGAATCATAGGGGCCAGTCTTCCCTGTGCTATTCTTGTGATAGTGAATAAGTCTCACAAGATCTGATGGGTTTATCAGGGGTTTCCACTTTTGCTTCTTCCTCATTTTTCTCTTGCCATCATCATATAAGAAGTGTCTTTCACCTCTCACCATGATTCTGAGGCCTCCTCAGCCAAGTGGAACTGTAAGTCCAATTAAACCTCTTTTCTTGCCTGTCTTGGGTATGTTTTATATGCAACATGAAAGCTGACTAATACAGAAGAAATCGCCTCAATGATAGAAGATAAAGCAAGAGAGTGTGGTGTATTAGAAGCCAGAGGAAGAAAATACCTTCTATGAGAAAGAGTCATTCCTATTTTTAAATATTGTTAATACATCCATTAAAGGGAAAAGATCCCAAATCATTGGATTTAGCGTCGTGAAGATTACTGATGTCAGAACAAAAACAGTTCTGGTCTTATGGTGGGCAGAAGCTTGAGTCTCAGAGTGGCTTTAAGAGGAAATGTCAGGAGTGAAATTAGAGGCAGTGAATATAGATGAAGACTTTGGGAGATTTACTCAAGGAGAGAGATGGAGTGGTTAGCAGTAGAAGTGGGTTTACAAAAGAAAGAAAAATAATTTTTATAAGCTTGAATTTTGTAAGCTTGAATTTTATTGGTTTTGTTTTTGTTTTTTAAGATCGGGAAAGTAACTTTTCGTTATTGGGAACAATCTTGGGGACAACATATATGCATGATGCAAAAACAGCAGTGCCCTACTGAGGTCATGTCCTACTGAGTAGGTGAGAAAGTTGAGACCTATACATGGAAGATCTGGCTTTAGTAGGAGAAGAGATTGCTCATACATTGCAAAACATAGAAGATGTACTATATTGGCACAGTGGGTGGAAAATATAATGGAAAAAGTTGTGTTCCTGGTGTTTGGCTTTCCCATTAAATGAGAAGCAAATCATCAGCCCAGAGGGAAGATGAAGAGGAGACAGGGGATGATACAATAAAGACAGGAAGTTATGAACTGGTCATTGATAACAGTAGAATAATAAGAGCATAGGGAAATACAGTAAAATTTCTGGGCAATTTTAGGTATTTAGATTTTAGTAAGATAATATTTATCTTAAATAAATATTAAAGTGGAATTTTTACTATTGCTTTGAGCTTTATCTAGCCACCTCTCTCTCTCTACCAGAAGGAGTAGTGTGAAGCAGGTTCACTGTGCACTGGTTAGCAACATGTCTTTGAACATTCAGACAGAATGCAGTCATATGCAACAAATTGCATGAAACTGACTTATAATATTACCTATATGTAGGCAGCATGAGAAAACATATTCCTAAGATTCAGGGAAAACCTGTTCCCCACAAGTTCTGGAAAATGCTCAGCACAGATGGAGTTTCATATGAGCAAGCTCCACTTGTCAGGCAGCAGAAAGATTCCAGAAAGCCGCCTGCCCTGGGTCATGCAATTCTCTGCACTACAGGGTCGAAGGCCACTGTGTTTCTGGAAGAGGTGGGGGTAGGGACTGGAACACAACCTAGGCTGTTCTGGCCAGTTCCTCTTCTCGGGATGTTGTACTCCCAGCACAATCTATAGTTATTTTTGAGAACCACAAGCCAGGAAGCAAGGGATAGCTGAATGGGTTCAGTCACTTGGAGAACAGTCTTGCAAGTAGGTGAAGAGTTCCTTCTAACCAGGGATATGATGGTTTAAAGGAAATGAAAGGTATAGAAAGTCAGGAAAGATGATGGTAAATTCAAGGGATGTTTAATGGTTTTCCTAGAATTTAAGATGGGTAAATAGAAAAGTGAGAATATATAGGGAGTGGTGAACAATGAGAAGTGGCAGGATCAGTGGATGGAAGGCGCTAGTGAGACTGAAGTCTTATTTTAATCTTTAGCAATCTTTTGAATCTTTTGCTGGTAGAATACTACAGCAACAGAGCCGAAATGATTGGTGGTAATGGTTAGAGTTTGAGATGTTTGACACTGAAATGATGGAAAAGTTGTTGAAAATGACATAGATGAGTTTAAGATGATGGCAGTGAGCGGACAAATTAAATATCAAAGAAGGAATGATGGGTTTGCTAAAAATCCTTTTATTAGGGAGTAGTTAAAAACAGCAAATCCTGGAAGCACAATGGCCTCCGAAAATGTTAAATTTAAAAAATTTTGTCATAAAGTTGTTCCTAAAGCTTCCTTGTTATTGAGTTATGTGTAGAATCCATTCTGTTGTCTGCTTTTCTATCTGTGATACAGAAAATTTGGGCTCCTCATCTTTTCTTTCCTACCTCAGTTCCACGATCGACATATCAATTTCATTTGTTTTTTGAAAAAAATTAATAATGTGTTAGTTCTCTATTTTATATTATTTATTCACTATGCAATTTTCTACTTTATTTTCTTCTTTCTAATTATGTAAAGTTTGCTGAACCTTTTCTAATTTCTTGAGAAGGATATCTAATTTTCAACAAATTTTCAAAAGAATAATCTATGTAGTCTTTTAAGATTTCCCATGGCTTAAGATAAATTTATAGATGTAAGCCATTTTGTCAAAAGGTATGCCTTTGTACATTTCAACATACTTTGAATATATTCTTAAATTCCCCTGCAGAAGTAACATTGCTTTTTCAATATCTCAAAAATACTGTGTAAATCATTATTAAAAAAATAAAAATATTTGCCAATATGAAAAATGTCAATGGAGTTATATTTTTTACTTATTGAATTCTATCTGAGGTTCAATATTTATTATGTTATGGCAATTTTATATCTTTCCTTAAATCATTTCTTTTTCTTTTTCCTGGCTATCCTTTGAGTTGTTCATTAATTTCATTGCTTTGGAAGTCATTTTTATTGATTAAGAATATTCTTCTTCATATAAATCATATATATGTGTTTCCAGTTAGTCATTTACATTTTAATATTATTTATATTTCGATACATCAAATTTCTAAAGAATTAAGTAACAATATTTTAATATTATTTATCTTTTCTGGTTCATACCTTTAAACTTATGTTTAGAGATTATTTTCCACTTCCCAAAATAATAAATAGTAACCTACATATTTACGATAAAATTGAATAGATTTTAGAACATTTGAAATTTTAATTCATTTATTATCAGTTACATAGTTGTATAATTACAATAAATATCCCATATTTTCCTAATGTTTGTTCCTTTCACAGTCCATGAATTAAGAGAAAAGTTGGAAAACGTTCATTAATTTGGATAGAGAGATGAATAAAAACTACCTTTCTAAACAAAATAAGAAATAAGAAATAAAAAATAAAATAAAATAAAAAGGAAAATAAAAAAGGAAAAATTTAAAAAAGAAAAAACTACCTTTCTAAAAGTAAATATGTGACTCTTCTAAAATTGACTTTCTAAAAGTAAATATGTTCAGTTATACATCAGTACTATATCTAGATGTGTAATTTATGGATATAATTTCTTACTAATCATTATTATTATTACTATCACTTGTACTAGAAGCACAATGGCCTTTGAAAATGTTAAATTTTAAAATTTTGTCATGAAGTTTTTCTTAAAGTTTTCTTGTTATTTAGTTATGTATAGAATCCATTCTGTTGTCTGCTTTTTTATCTGTTATTATTGTTACTTATTATTACTCCCTGAGAATAATTAAAATACATGTAAAACCTAAATACAATCATATGTATTATTTATAAGTAGAGAACTATAGATCTTTAGTTCAGTTTAAAACAGAAAAGTCCAGAAACTAATGAATGACAAATTATTTTAGTCAATTTCCACTTTAAAAACTATGCAGTCTATGTGATTTCGAGAAAAATGTTTCTGGTTTGCCTTTTGCTTTTGATATGTTTAAAAATATTCATTTTTTTAAATATTAAGATATGCTTAGATTATTAAAGGTGTGCTTACTAGTTAAATTGTTTTTATCTGTCCTTCAGATTGTCTGCTAAATCATTGTTAAGTTATTCTATGTTTATGAGAAACTTACTATTGAATTATATAAGGAAGAAAAAAACTGAGTATAAAACAAGGAGCTGAGATAACCTCATTTTAAAAGAAAACCTTATTTATTTAAGGCAAACTAGACTTTTAAAACTCTGAGTTTTATCAATTGCCTAGTCTTCAATTTGGGGAAATCATATTATAAGAAAAACAGCAGCAATTCTTTTCATACAATGTAGTACACTGGAAACTGTTTCATGAAAACTAAAGACCAGTTGGAACACTCAAAATTAAGAAGAGAATTTTTTTGTAATAATTTAGAATTGTAACTAGTTCTGCAAATTATTTTGCTGTATTACAAATGCACAACATTGCAAATTACTTTAGCATAAATTAACATAATTTTGACATGAAAGAAATGCAGTCATTGGGCCTAAATCTAACAAAAGTAAATGTTAAGGCATAGTTGCTAATGAAAATTAAAAATTGTAAGATACAGGACTTAAAAAGAAAATCTTACCCATATATTCACCTAACTCAAAATTATCAATAATTCATCAGAAAATTATTCTATAAAATGACTTTTTATCTCTACCACTCCACTGAATATATTCTTATATCATCAGTGATACCCTAATTTTCAAATAAAATTAACTGTTACTAGACTTATTTATAACATATCTCAATATTGGTTATGGGAATTTTTTTTTAATTTCCCTCAACTTCTGGGATATCATTATCACCTAATTCTTCTTCTATCCTTCTAACAAATATTTTGAGTTGCTTCACAGTTTTATTTCCATCGTCACCTGGAATTGCATGGTTAATAAATGAAAGAAGGAGGCTACAACTTAGTATTATAAATTCCAAACTCATAATTTTCCTCCTGTCTAAATTGGCATGATAAATAGCTGTTGTTTCTATTTCTTTCTCTGTGTCACAGTTGTAATCATATTAATGCAGCCATTTATTCATTTATTTAAATAGTGAACACTGAGGACCTATTATGCACCTGATACTGTTCTAGGTGTTACAGATATATCAGCGAGCTATACAGACAAAAAGACTTGGACTCCTGGAATTTATATTCCAGCAGTTAGAAAGACAACAAATAATAAACATAGTAATTGATAAAGTATGTTGCGTGGAAGAGATTTTTCTGTTGTGAGAAAAATACAAACTGGCAAGACAAATGACTGGTGAAGGAGTTACAATTCTTAGTGATCAGAGAGGCCCACTTGAGAGGATCTACTCCTGAAGAAAGACTTACAGGATAAAAGAAAGTTAATGAACATATGTAATGGAAAAACATCCCAGGCATTATAAAGAGCCCTAAGACCATTAGAGAGGTCTTGGTTATTTCTTAAATGCATCAGGGATTAGAATCCCTGATGCATTTAAGAAATAACATGGAGGTCAATGTGTTTCAAACAGAATAAGCAAGAATAATTCACAGTTTGGGAACTAATTATGTAGGACCTAGGAGGCCATTGCAAAACTTACAAATTTATTCTAAGTGAAAGAAAAAGACTTAAATGATTTTGTGGATGTATAATTAACATTGTAAATGAATCATTCTGGCTACTGTGTTGAGAATACTAGGTAGAGGGGCAAGGATGGAGGCAGAGAGACAATTAAGGCGGCTCTTCAAGTGGACAATGTGAGTTGCTGCTGCTCAGAAGTGGCTGGTAGCAGTAGCATGTGAGATGTCATCAGATTCTGGGTGTATTTCGAATAGAGAATCAAAGGATATGTAAACCTGAGAAATATTATAGGACAATTCCAAATTAATGTTTTTCTGAGGAACAATGAGGGATTTAGAATCAACTAAGACAGAAAACTGCATCTGGAGGAGGTAGTTCAGCTAGTGTGGGGATAAGACAGCAGAGTTGTTTTTGACATGGTATGAGATAGCTATTGTATAACCATGAGGAAGTGCAAACAAGGCAATTAGATATAGGAGTCTGAAGTTCAACATAAATGTATGCGTACATGTGATATAATGCTGTAAGATCAGAGGACGTCATGTTGTGAGTGTAAACAGAAAAGATAAATAGAGAAGAGAATCAAAACCTGAGACTGGGACATGCCCTCATTATTTCTCATTCAAACTATAGAACATCCCTGAGTCTTCATGACTTTAATCCCTATCACATCTAATCTAATCTTTCTATAATTATAATTATTTTGGTACAACACAAATGTTATTGTACACCCCCACTAAGAAAGAGTAAGAAAAAACAAGTACAAAATTTAACCTTGATGCACAAGATGTTAACGATTCCAAGCCATGTTAATCTGTCTTTCCTTCTATTGTTCTCTTTCCATACCATTCACCTGTACTTCAGTCATATCACACTTCCCCTCACTCAAAAGTTACTAAACACCTTCTTATTCCTATTTCTACACATGCTATTCTATCTTAGAATGTCCTTGCTAAGAGCTAATTCATGATTAACTCTTCATTCATGATTTGAGCATCACCACTTTTTGGTAGATTTCACTGACATCAGTAAATAAATTTGTTCTAATGTTCTCCTATTTCTATAATAATTACATGCAGTATCTTAGTGAAAAATTGCATGTCTATGCTCCCATTGTCCTAAGAATTTCTTTAAGATAAATTCTACATCGATTTAAATATGTATCTTGAGCATCCAAAATGGCACACATAATATACTAGACACAGATTGAATAAAATAATGTTTAATAAGAAAACATTACATTATTGGAGTATTTATTAGTGATCAAATTAAAATTGCACAGAAACTGCTTATAAATATATCTGCTTATTTTTGTCACATGATATAATAGCAAGTATCATAAATATCTGTGACTTGGAATGTGTACATTTTATTGAATCTATATACAAAAGATTTTATTATCTCTTTGGGTAGCAAACCAGCAAAAGTAATCTGGCACTAGGCTCATGCTGGAAGAACTACCTGATAACAGATATAATATATCAGGAATGATTGATATAATGAAGTACATTTTTCTAAATATCAAGAATTAAAGGAACAGAGAGAGACTCAAATGAATAGACTGATTCAATATAAGACAAAATAACATCAGTCTATGTCAAAGAAAGTCTTTACTATAAAGCTATTTTCATCGGGTCATTTTTAAATGACAAAATAAAATTTAGCATTTGAAAAATAATGGCATTAACAATAACTTTATTCTAACTGAGGATATCGTTTTCAAATTGTTCCTGATTAACCATGGTGGGGACTATGTGAAGAGACCAAAACGATCAATTTATTTGACAAGAGCTATGAGTACTATAAAGTATTTGACAATACATTTTGATATATTCAAAATTGTAGACAGATATAATAGGATTGCAAGGACCTGAGATGAGTTATTTCCTTTTAAAACATTTTTATATGCCATGTTCTACAAACACATGAAATAATTTACCAAGAAAAAATGTCAGTGATTTATTAGACCCAGTGACCACCAATGCTTTTCAATATTATTTTTTACTTTTTGGGAAAAGAGTTGTTGCTATTGCATAAGCTTTACTATATTGCATAAAATCATTGTTAAATGACTTTCAATAAGTGGCAGAACATCAACAAATTATTTTTTAAAAGTCTCAAGAAGGTCTTATCCATTTCTTCCTTTCTTCCCTGCCTTCCTTTCATCATTCATTTCATCACATGCGTAAGCATATAATTTAGAATACTGTTGGGTATGTAAACAAAATAGATGGCACAGTCCTGCCTTGGTGAGGTAATACCATACTTAAATATAAGGAAAAATATTAAAACAAATTATAAGACAAAAGTCAGATAGTTAGGTACATAACAAGGATCACAGGACAAATATATTCAGTGAGCTACCAATTTCAGTAAATGTGGAGATCAATGTAGGATTAAATAGTAAAGTCTTAATGGAAAATAACAATTAAATTGAATAATTGGTAAGGTTTCTATATGAAGAAAGAATATAGTACACTAGGCAAAAGAAACTTGGAAAGTACATGTTTAAGTACAGTGATGCACCACATAACAACACTTCAATCAAGAATGGACTGTATATACCATGGTGGCTCCCTAGGATCATAATAATGTTGAAAACTTTTCCTCGCCTAGTGACATAGCTATCATAATGTCAAAGCACAACACATTATCTTTTCTATATTCAGATATGCTTAGATTATAGAATTGCCTACAATATGCCATACCGTAACAAATTTGAAAAATGTTAACATATAGGTGAAGGTAAAAAATGCACAGTAAAATATTTTTTTTTTCCAAAGGAGAAAATCAATTAAGATTTGAAGAAAGAAGAGATAATCATCATCTTTAATTTGAGAATAAAATATGTTATACAAGAACAAAGTAAATAAATGAGCAAGTTTTTTGGGGTGTGCATATTTCAAAAATTTGTTCGGGTGTGTATAATGTTGAAAACAACATTCAAAAATGATCTGTCTTTGAGTCATATATTTTATGAAAAATGAAGGTCTTTCCAAAGAGATAATTAAAGAAATATTATGTCAGAAGGATCCTTTTTGGTATAATGCAGTTTTCCTTTTCTGTGCAATTTAATACTTTTATTTAATAATAATAATAATGATTATTATTATTTGAGATGAGGTGTCACTCTGTCACTCAGTCTGGAGTGCAGTGGCGTTATCTTGGCCTCCCAGGCTCAAGCAATCCTCCCATCTCAGCCTCTTGAGTAGCTAGGACTACAGGCTCACACCACGCAGTTATTAATAATTTTTGTATGTTTTCTTTGTAGAAACAGGTTTTGCCATGTTTCCCAGGCTGATCTTGAACTTCTGGACTCAAGCAATCCACCCACCTCAGCCTCCCAAAGTGCTGGAATTACAGGTATGAGCCACCACGTCCAGCCTTATTTTTATTTAATTATATCTCAGTCTTTAAAATTGGGTTTTCTAAGTTAGCTTATGTTTCTATCTGTTTTGAATCTATGTACCTTGTTTGTTCTACTGCCTAAACTTTCTAGTACTTAACCTAAATTAACTGTCCCTAAAATATGCTAAATTTAGTTTTAATCTCGCTCGTACTATTGCTTTGGTATTATTGCCTTCAGTTTGATAAAATCAATTAAATTCACTTCAAAATGAAAGAAAATTTTATCTTGCAGTACCACAACAGGAACCCAATTTTTGATAAATAGTATTCACCTCACAATGTTGATCAAGGCAGAACATCAAAATGCTAAGTACAGAATAATATTAGTCAGGAAATTGATGTTCTCAGTAGAGAGCAAACAAAACCCATAAATTTTTGTACCATAATAAGGTATAACCATACACCTTTGCAATTATTTTAATCTTCTCTATAGATATCAACTTGGTGTATTATCAGTATTCTTGACTTTTTTTAATTCATTGATAATTTATGCTTATAACTGAGGTAGAAATCCCAAAATACATGGTGTTAGTTTCCACTCCTCATCTTTTTTTTCTTATTCCTTCTCTTACAATGTTGTTAGATGATCATTGCAAAACATTCTTATATTTTCAACTTTTTAATTGCTACTTTTTTCCTTTTTGAGTATTCACTAAATTTTATTTTTTAATCTTTCTATTTTAATGTCAATTTTATTACATTTTTAACTTCCAAAGGTATTTCTAGTGTTCATTCAATGTTTCTTTTCTGTAGTATGGGTTCTACTTTCTCTTTTTGTAAATCACTCTGAAAATAAAAATTAATGTTTAATTTTAATTTTTTTTTGTTTTCTCCCCTATATTGTTCTCTTTCTTTAAAATCACTTTCATAGCTTTCTGCAGATCTATTCAGCGGATCCTCTCACATGTCTGTGGAATCTTTTTTTACTATTAGCATTTAAGAATGATGCCTTAAAAAGCAGTTGGAAGCTCTTCCATGTGACAGGGATTCTCAATGAGAGATACACAGTTGGAGACGGCATTAGTCAGCTTGGGCTGCCATAACAAAAAACATTGACAGACAGTCTTCAACAACAGAAATTTATTTCCTCACAGTTCTGAAGTCCACAAGTCTAAGATCAAGGTTTTCAGTGAGAGCTCTGTTCCTGGTATGCAGACAGCCACCTTCTCACCATGTCCTCAAATGGCCTTTTTTGGGTACATGCACAGTGGGAGAGAGAGAGAGAGTTCTGGTGTCTTTATAAGAATGCTAATCCTATTGGATCAGCTTCTAATGTGACTTCATTGAACCTTACTTACTTCTTTAGAGGCCCCATTTCAAAAAACAGCCACATTAGAAATTAGGGTTTCATTGTATAAATTTTGACAGACATAATGCGTTCTAAAAAGGAAGATCAAGCATCAAATGAACTTACATTTGGAGATTTGCAAAAGTCACTGTTTTAAAATTTCAATAGCTTTTTGAAGAACAGGTGGTGTTTAGTTACATGAGTAAGTTCTTTAGTGGTGGTTTCTGAGATTTTGATGTACTCATCACTCAAGCAGTGTATACTGTACACCATGTGCAGACTTTAATACTTCTCACCCCTCCTACCCTTTCCTCTGAGTCCCAAGAGTCCATTGTATCATTCTTATGCCCAAAGGCCAACTTTAAAAGAAGTTCTTTTCTTAAGACAATTTATTTCTGTAGTGAAAAATAATCAAATTTAATTGGGATGAATATCTGCTTGGCTAACAGTTTTCTGATGGCTAAATAGGGAGCAGATCCTGGGTTCAGGTTGGTAGTAGGAGTAAGTCCTACATTTCAGAAACTAGAAAATATTAACTATAGGGTTAATATATATTCACTTGAGGAAAACAATTTCTATAACTCACTATGAAGCACTTTGCTTTCTGCTGTTATTTAGAAAATTAATATTCCTACTTTTTATTAGGTAATACACATAAGTCAGAGATAATTAAATATTATCTTTATTAAGTACATTTTTGATTAAGATGTATAGAGTGCAATATCTTTATTAAGTACATTAAATTATCTTTATTAAGTACATATCTTTATTAAGTACATAAATTATTAAGTACATTTTTGATGAAGATGTATAGAGTGCAATATGATTAAATGGGTTAAAATTTGAAATCTCTGCCAATTACTATTACCATCACCACTCTTTTAATAGATTATTGCTTGAAATTTTAATTTTTCAAGTAATATTTAATACTTCAATGTCAAAAATATGACAAACACCTAGAATATTTTCTTTCATGAAGAAACACTGTGTATGACGCTTAATTTACAGGAACTTAAGAGTAGATCTGTGAAAAATATCACTATGTCTCAGAGTTTAGCATCAAATACTTTATTTAGCAAATGTCAAGTATTACTGAAAGTGTATGCAGAACGGAAATATATAATGAAACATTTTTATTATATAGAATAAACATGGGAGGAAAAAGGTACTTACTATATTGAAAACCAACTACATTTGCTAAACATGTAATGAAAAAAGAGAATAAATCATCCGGGAAAATAAGGCAACAATTACCTTTCTTATAACTGAAACAACTGAAATACTGACGTTTCTCATTCTTCTGCTGAAACATAATTTCTGGAATAGTCTTCTAATTGAAAAAAATGTCATTTTAGGAGCTAAAAATGAAATTTTGTGAGAGGCATGTTTTTATAACATTTATCAACTTTGTGTGCTTTTCTGTGAAACAGCTAGAAGATAATTTTGAGCAAAATAAGAGATTAAACTAATAAAAAAGGAAAATATGAGGCCAGAAAATGGAAAGTCAATCACAGAAGAGAGAGGTAAAAGAATTTGTTGGAATTATGGTGACAGTAATGTTAACATGAAAATTCTGTATCAGGTGCAATAAAGTCACACTTGTGCAGGAAGATAGTGAGTTCCAGGAAAGTTATGTTTAGTGAGGGGCTGGTGAATGCTTATCAACTTACAATCAGGGGAAAAAAACACCTAAAATGAATGATCCACTTTGGAACATTTTCTAATTTCTATGCTGTAAATATTTCTAGCAGGGAAGAAAAAATATCATTACTAACTGCTGATTTTGGAAGAGATACACACAATCAGCTCCCAATACCTAGTTAAAGCCAGCTTCAGCACATCACTTATATCCAAGAAAAAATAATCTGATCAAATAAATTATCTCATCCATTTGACTGTTAAGTGAAGTGCTTCATATTCCATCAGACTGTTTGAGGGTGAACTAATTATATACATATAGGAAACTAAACAAATGTGAGAGCAAGGTGGTTATTAATTCCAGGAAGACCAATAAGTAAATTAACAACTCTGGTAAGGAAATGCAATAAATAGGTATTGAAGTACAAAAAAAGTATTATAAGAAACATCTGAACTAATTAAAAGTAGTTAATTTTAGGCAAAGCAAAGAATGTAACTTCCTCCTATAAGCATTGTAGTGCAATTTTAATTTTAATCTATATGTATTTTTGATAAAATTAAAATAAAATTTAAAATTCAATAAACATCATATTGTTTATTGTTTTAAAATAGAAATGTAACTGCTTAAAGAATGTTCTTTTATTTTAAAAATATTATTCAAGTTGTTAAAAATGTGTGCATGTAGGAATGCCATCAGCAGCAGAGCAGAATAGGAAGCCCTGGACCCTCCTTCCCTCTACATACAAATTGCACAATCATAGATGGACATATTTCTTTTGTAAGAAATCTAGAAACTAGTTAAGAGGCTCCTATACCCTGGATGAGTGTGAAATCAGCCACATTGAAGCTGGTAGAAAAATTTATGATACTTTCTTGCCATAATCTCTACCCATAGCACAGTTCCATAAAACAGAGACATATCCTGTCACCTGTCAAGTGCTCTTTGGAGAATGAAAGAGATATGAAGTGAGTTCAACACCCCAAATATTCCAGGGGCTACCCAGAGGACTGGTTTCTATTTAGGACTGACAGTACACACACACACACACACACACACACACACACACACACACACACACACACTGGCATACTCTAGGAACTCAGGGTCAATGAGAACACAGACGGTGGTTTGGGGCTGGCAGTCACCATGGCCACTCCCCCAGGTTCAGCAGACATCAGACAAATTTAAAACCCCAGATTTCAGTGCCTACCTGGAAAGAAAATAAGATTCATCACAAATCTAGCAACCCAACTTTTCTGGAGGCTGCCTGAGGAATTCATTTCAGTCTTGCTTGTCTCTGAGCACTGTTGAGACTAACGACAATTCTAGATGTCTGTGGGCCACTAACAACAAAGAAAGTTAGTTGCACTAGCAAAAGTTTGAGAAACACTCAGAATCTGTAGCCAAGGCGACTGGTGAAGTCTTTACTCATACAATCACAGTCTGTAGAACATGAAGAGATGATATTTTGTCAAATGCACAAACAGGAACACAGAGAGTTAAAAAAAAAAAAAAAGAAAACAGGAAAATGTTTACAAAATAAAGAAACAAGGTAAATATCTAAAAATCTGACCTGAATGAAATGGAGATATATAATATACCTCATAAAGAATTCAAACTAACCATCAAAGATGCTCACTGAGTTCAATAGATCAATGCATAAACAAGTGAGGATTTTAAAAAAGAGATAGAAAACATTTTGAAAGTGCTAAACAGAGAGAACATGGAGCGGAAGAATGAAATAACCGAACTGAAAATTTAACTAGAAGGATTATTCAACAACAGGCTGTATTAAGCAAAAGAAAGAATCAGCAAACTTGATGATAGATTGCTGAACATTATTCATTTAGAGAAGCAGAAGAAGTGAAGAAAGTCTAAAATACTTATGAGACGTGATCAAATGGTTCAATATATGCATTATGCCTGTTCCAATAGTATAAAATAAATAGAAATAACCAGAAGACATATTCTAAGAAATAATGGCTGAAAATATACCAAATTAGAAACCAGAAGAAATGAATACATTCCTGAACATGTACTCCCTTCTAAGACTAAATCAGGAAGAAATTGAATCCCTGAACAGACCAATAATGAGTTCTAAAATTGAGGCAGTAATAAATAGTCTACCAAAGCAAACAAACAAACAACAACAACAACAACAAAAACCTGGGACCAGACAGATTCACAGTTGAATTCTACCAGGTATACAAAAAAGAGCTGGTACCATTCCTACAGAAACTGTTTCAAAATATTGAGGAGAGACTCCTCCCAAACTCATTCTATGAGGACAGCATAATTCTGATATTAAAACCTGACAGAGATACAACAACAAAAGAAAACATCAGGCTAATATCCTTGATGAACATAAATGCAAAAATCCTCAACAAAATACTGGCAAATCAAATCCAGTAGAACATCAAAAACTTATCTACCACGATCAAGTAGCCTTCATCACTGGGATCCAAGTTTGGTTCTACATATACAAATCAACAAATGTGATTCATAAACATAACATAAACAGAACTAAAGACAAAAACTACCTGATTATCTAAATAGATGCAGAAAAAGGCCTCTGATAAAAGTCAACATTCCTTCAAGTTAAAAACTCTCAATAAAGGAACGTACCTCAATATAATAAGAGTCATCTCTGACAAACCCACAGCCAACATTATACCGAATAGACAAAAGCTGAAAGCATTCCTCTTGAATACCTACACAAGACAAGGATGATCTCTCTCACCACTCCTATTCAACACAGTATTGGAAGTTCTGGCCAGGGCAATCAGACAAAAGAAAGATAAAGGCATTCAAATAGGAAGAAAGAAAGTCAAACTATCTCTGTTGCAGATGACATGATTCTATATCTAGAAAACCCCACAGTCTCAGCCCAAAAGCTTCTTAAGTTGATAAACAACTTTAGCAAAGTCTTAGGACACAAAATCAATGTGCAAAAATCACTAACATTTCTATGAGCCAACAAAGTTCAAGCCAAGAACCAAATCAGAAATATGCTCCCATTCACAATTGCCATAAAAATAATAAAATACCTAGGAATATATCTAACTAAGGAAGTGAAAGGCTTATACAAGGAGAACTACAAACCACTGCTCAAAGAAATCAGAGATGACACAAATGAAAAAGCATTCCATGCTCATAGACAGAAGAATCAGTATCTTTAAAATGGCCATACTGTCCAAAGCAATTTATAGATTAAGCGCTATTCCTATTAAACTACCATTGAGGTTATTCACAGAACTAGAGAAAACTATTTTATAATTCATATGGAACAAAAAAAGAGCCGTAGTAGCCAAGGCCATCCTAAGCAAAAACAACAAAGCTGAAGGCATCACACTACACAAATTCAAACTATACTGCAGGGCTACACTGACCAAAAACACTATGGTACTTGTACAAAAACAGACACATGGACCAATGAAACAGAATGGAGAACCCAGAATTAAGTCTGCACATCCACAACTGCCTGATCTTCAACAAACGTAACAAGCACAAGAAATGGGGAAAGGATTTCCTATTCAGTAAATGGTGCTGGTATAACTGGTTAGCCATAGGCAATAGATTGAAACTGGACCCTTTCCTTACACCATATACAAAAATTAATTCAAGATCAATTAAAGACTTAAATGTAAAATCCAAAACTATAAAAATCCTGGAACACAACTTAGGCAATATCATTTGGGACATATGCACAAGCAAAGATTTGATGAGGAAGACACCAAAAGTAATTATAAGAAAAGCAAAAATTGACGATGGATCTAATTAAACAAAAAAGCTTCTGCATATTAAAATAAACTATCAATGGCCAACCTACAGAATGGGAGAAAATACTTGCAAACTATGCATCCCACAAAGGTATAATATTCAGCATCTAGATGAAACTTAAATTTACAAGAAAAAAAACAAATAACCCATAAAAAAGTGGGCAAAGAACATGAACAGAGACTTCTCAAAAGAAGACATACATTCAGCCAACAATCATATGAGAAAAGCTCAACATCACTAATCATTAGAGAAATGCAAATGGAAATTGCAATGAGATACCCTCTAACATCAGTCAAAATGGCTATCATGTATATTAAAAAGTCAAAAATAATAAATGCTGGTGAGGTTGTGGAGAAAAAGGAACGCTTATGCACTGTTGGTGGGAATGTGTATTAGTTCAGCCATTATGGAAGACAGCGTGATGATTCCTCAAAGACCTAAAGACAGAAATAAGATTAGACCCAGCAATCCGATTACTAAATATATATCCAAAGGAATATAAATAATCCTATTATAAAGACACATGCACATGTATGATTATTGAAGCACTATTCACAATAGCATAGACATGGAATTAACCTAAATGGCATTCAATGGTAGACTGCATAAAGAAAATGTGATACATATACATCATGAAATGCTAGGCAGCCAAAAAAAGACAAGATCATGTCCTTTGCAAGGATGTGGACGCAGCTGGAGGAAATTATCCTTAGCAAACTAACGCAGGAACAGAAAAACAAATATGGCATGTTCTCACTTATAAGAGGGAGCTAAATGATGAGCACATGTGGACACACAGGGTGGAATAACAAACTTGGGGGTCTTTCAGAGGGTGGAGGATGGGAAGCGGGAGAAGATCAGGAAAAAAAAACTAATGAGTACTAGACTTAGTACTTGGGTGATGAAATAATCTGCACAACAAACCCCCATGACAAACATTTACTTGTGTAACAATCCCTGCATTTGTACCCTGAACTTAAAAATTAAAAAAAACTATAGGTCATAAATTCATATTTTCTTTTAGTTATTTTCTCATTTTATTTCACTATTTTTAAGATTTTTACATATGTTTATATATTTATGAGAAAATTTTATTTTTCCTTTAATGGAAAGTCATTTTATGCCCTAGTTACATTAACATATTTATCTAATTTCCTAATATTTTATTAATATATTATTTTTCTAATATATAGGATTATGCTTGCGATATGATGTTTATCTTTTAAAATTTTAAGAAAAATGCCTCTTAGGTAAATGGTCAAATATTCCACAGAATCCATCTCTTAAAAAATAGTAATACAACAAAAACTCAGCTTATTTATTCATTCAAGGAATATTATTCAAGTAGCTACTCTATTTCAATCTCATTCTGAGAGTTTACAATAGAGCAGTGAACAAAAGAAGTGAAGGTCTATTTTACATCAAGTTCACAATTAAAGCCCATGTTTTGTATTTAAAATATTTTAATGGAGCCTAATTTTTTCTTTCTTCCAATTAACAAGTAGTTGTTTTGTGATTCTGTGAAATCTCACTAATTAAAGCTTTGCTTATAGCTTAATACTAAGAATTAACCTGTCTGATATTAATTATCACTTGAGGTAATATAATGCAGGCATATTTACTTCTCAGTAGGTGAAAAATAGCATTGATCTTAGTATTCTAGTAAACTCAGAATTTTTCCTGGATGTGTTACTTCATTTGATGAATCTCAAATGTGTTTTTATACAAGATATAAGAGTTTAATCCAAGTATATTTTTGTATTAGTTTAGCCTTTTATAAGACATGACTATGAAATACATTTCCCCCCAACCCCTGGACCTCAAATATAATGTGCTAGAGGAACATTTAATAGAATCTTCTTTGGAAAAGGACTTCAGAGAGAAACAATGAGCATTCTATTAGTGATATGGTATCTGGAAAAGTTATAGATCAGTTACAAATCCATGTTTAATTTTTTTCACCCTTGCAGAAGAAGGGTTGACAATCATAGACACCATTTCAGCTAGAAAGCATTTCTAGTCTTCTGAGAATGAAGAAAGAAAAAAATTAGATATCACTAAGTCAAGGTTTATATTTTCCATAGCTATCATTGAAAACAAGGTTTTAAAAAATAAGCTAATAATCTCAAGAATATTCTCACTTCATTATGGTTATGTCAGTACAGGGATTGACTGTGTGATACACAAATTCACCGAAATGTATTTAGGACCCTATATTTTGCCAGAGTAGTTGATATGGTTTTGGTGTTTATCCCCTTGAAATCTCATGATGAAATGTTATCACCAGTTGGAGGTGGGGCCTGGTGGGAAGTGTTTGGATCATAGGGATGAATCTCTCATTAATGGCTTAGTGCCATCTGCTTGGTGATGAGTTCTCACTCTGAGTTCATGTGAGATCTGGTTCTTTAAAAGTGAGTGGCACCTCCCCTTGTGCTTCCTTGCTCGCCTTCTCACCATGTGACATATGCCCATGCGCCCTTTGCCTTCCACCATGATTGTGTGCTTCCCGAGACCTTCACCAGAGGCAGATGCCAGCACCATGCTTCCTATACAGCCTGCAGAACCATGAGCCAATTAAACCTCTTTTCTTTATAAATAATTACCCAATCTCATGTAGTCCTTTAGAGTGACTCAAACAGACTAATACAGTAATAAAATTATATTTCATCATCTCTTCATACTCATTAGAGAACTTTTTCATGTGTGATGGTTTGGCTGTGTCCTCACTCAAATCACATCTTGAATTGTAGTTCCCGTAATTCCCACATGTTATGGGAGGGACCTGGTTGGAGATAATTGAACCATGGGAGCAATTTCACCCATACAGTTTTTGTGATAGTGAGTAAGTCTCACAAAATCTGATGATTGTATGAGGGGTTTCCCCTTTCGCTTGGTTCTCATTCTCTCTCTGCCTGCTGCAATGTAAGATGTGCCTTTCACCTTTCACCAAGATCGTGAGGCCTCTCCAGCCATGTGGAACATTAAACCTCTTTTTTCTTTATAAATTACTCAGTCTCAGGTATGTCTTTGTTAGCAGTGTGAGAACAGACTAATACAATGTGGATCCAAAGTTTTGCTTGATGATATATATCACATATAAATAAATACAATTACAATGATTTAATGGCTGCCATAATACAAAGATGTGCTGTATCTAATATGAGGAAAACAGTTCTACTGCTGACCCTGCCACTAACTCAGCTAAAAAATGTATGCCATTGTGGGCCTTAGGTTACAATCTACAGGATGAAATGACTGGTTACCAAATCTCTAAAGTAATATTTGACTTAAAGTATACAAGTATTTATTATATATGAGTGTGTGCCTGTGTGTGTGAGTATATGTATACATACACACAAGAATGAAAAGAAATGCCCAAAATGTTATAAGTACATCTAAAAGTTTTGATGTATCTTTTAAGATTTTAGGTAGAATATCAAAAATTATAGTTGTCAGGAAGAACAGAGCTTTGTTTTTATTTCAATAGTTTTCTGGGTACAGGTGATTTTTGGTTACATGGATATTTTCTTTGGTAGTGAATTCTGATATTTTAGTGCACTCATCACATGAGTTATGTACACTGTACCTAGAATGTAGTCTTTTATCCCTTACCCTCCTCACAACCTTCTCCCAAGGCTGGTCCCCAAAGTCCATTATATCACTCTGTATGTTTTTCTGTCCCTTGGCTTAGCTCTCACTTATAAGTGAGAATATACAGTATTTGATTTACCATTCCTGAGTTACTTCACTTAGAATAATGCCTCCAGCTCCATCCAACTTGCTGCAAAAGACATTATTTTGCCCCTTTTCATGGCTGGGTAGTATTCATGGTATATATATATATATATATATATATATATATACACACACACACCATATACCACGTTTTCTTTATCTACTCATTGGTGGATGGGCACTTAGGTTGGTTCCATATCTTTGCAATTGCACATTGTGCTGCTATAAACATGCATGTGCATCTGTCTTCCTTATGTAATGACTTCTTTTCCTTTGAGTAGATACTCAAGATTGCAGGATCAACTAGTAGATCTACACTTAAGACCTGAGCTTTTTAATGCCACTGGAATATTTTAGGTATAGTATTTTTACCTATAATACTATAGGTAAAGAAGAATACCTCTAGTATTAGATTAGAGTTAGATTTGTACACATACTCTCTAGTCAATAGCTACATTATATGGTTGCCATATTGCTTAATGAGTTAATATATGCCCTCTGCATATATGTCCTCTGCATATATTAACTCATTAAGCAATATAGCAACTCTATGATGCAGAGGGTACACAATAGCATCAAGAAGTTGGCTCGTATTATTATTTCTATCAATATCAAGATATTGGTGTTTATCCTAATGCTCTCCCTCCCCTTGCCCTCCAACCCCCAACAGGCCCCAGTGTGTGATGTTCCCATCCCTATGGTCAAAATTCTACTGTTTTAAGAGGTTTCACTTATTCAATTTACAACTGGGAGATTATCTTCTGATCTATAAAGATGCTGTTTTCTTATTTACAGTAACTGATATAAGAATATTAAATATTCTTATGTGTAATGTGGCTGTCCTGATCAATAAGTTTGTTTTGCAATACCATTTTAGAGTGTTTACCTTATATTTTTACCATATTATAAAAGAATCTGGCAACTTTACAAAGCTGCATAAAATATTTAAATGTATGCATTTTCACATACCAAACATCTGAATGATTCAATATGTTTAAGATTTATGCAATTTTCTGCATGCTTGTTATATGTCAATAAATGTTTTATTGAAAAAAACTTCCTTTTTAGTAAAATGCAATATAAACTCAATATTAACAGAAATGGTAAAGCTGTGATGGAAAGCTGGTATAGTAGTAGGTGGAGAAGTTTATTTCTATCATATAACAAAATAGCTGACTTTTATACACATTAATTCTCCAGTGAAAAGTGTCACTGGGGGTGAAATTTGCATGTTATTACCTCAGCTTTCAAATGGTAAAATCTCTGAAGAGTTACATATTTCAAGTGCTTTGTTGCAGGTCTCTATTCTATTTTGGGATGACAGAGGGCCATTTCCCATTCTTAGGTATATGCTTCCCGTTTTCATGTTAAAAAGTCATGCAAAAAATACTCAAACAAAAAATATCGAATGGATCTAGGTGTAACGTGGTAGAAATATGAACATGGTCAGCCCTGGTTCTAATAACTTAAGTACATACCTTAAATAAAAACTTGAATATGTGGTATTTGACCTATGCAGACTCATATAAATTTCCTAATTGTGTTAAAGAGAAATATCTTATCAATGTAAGTGATATATACATTTTCTATATATGATATTTAATGGCAGTTTGCTATTACTCAGAAATATTGTGATATACACATATATATACACACACACATACTATATACTCCTTTAATTACATGTTTAAAAGAAAGAAATCATGATGTATATATCTTGAGATTGTGAAGTCTTTTAATTTAAAATTAATTAAAATATAAGAGATGTTAGTTGGGCATGGCGGTGTATGCCTGAAATACCAGCTACTTGGGTGGCTGTGGCAGGAGAAATGCTTGAACCCAGAGAGTGGAGGTTGCAGTGAACAGAGATCACACCACTGCACTCTGGCCTGGGCGACAGTGTGAGACTCCATCTCAAAAAAAAAAAAAAAAAGATAAAAATAAACAAAATATAAGAGATATAAATTATATCGTAGTTTTATCTCATTTTGTTAAGTAAATTTCATGTTGGTCAGTTCACTAGCATGATCAGAGAGAAACAATTTTTGTCCTCATAAAATATGTATGAAATCATTAGTTCTATTCTACATGTGTTCATATGATCACTCTTTTTAACAGAATAGTAAGTATAAATGTTTATTATCTAGTATTGATTTTTTTCTTGACCAGCTCATCAAGCATTGTAGTAGCTAAGTCCACTGATTCATTGAGTAAACACAATTTAAATTTGTATAAGACCTGTGTCTCTATCTATATCCATATCTATATCCCTATCTGTATCTCAATTTATTATACACACACATACACACATACATATACACACAGGTCACCTAATATTATAATAGTTGTTTATTGCAATGCTGTGGTGAAAATGCCTATGAAAGAAAAAGTAAATTTGTATGATAAAGCTATTATAGAAAGAATGATCCTGTAGAGCATGTAAAAACTTACTTTGCTTGGAAATTATTTTTCCAGTATGATATAGGAAAATTATGCAGTATTATAGTTAAAGTTAAATTTTTACCCTTTGAAGACCATGTTTGTTTCAATGCCTTGATCAACTAGGCATTGTTCTCTATATGTTTTGCCACGGACTATCCATGTAACTTGATAATTAAAAGCCTAGTTTCAATAATTAAGTGGCGATTAAATCTATAACTTTCAATATTACAGAGATTACAAAATTGTAATAAAATACTTAAGTCAGTAGTATATGTTTGCCAAAAACTACAACTCTTATTTTTGCTAATGAGGATCTCTACAAGTGTATAGTGTGAACACTATTTAAGTAGCATTCATCAGTAAATCCGTAAAGAATTACCACATATCAGAGTGGTAAAAGGAAAAAGAAATATAGTTCCCACCTTTATATATTCATGGAGCTAATAGTCTGTAGGGTAAAAGAAACAAGAAATATACGGGAAAAAAAAAAACAACTACAAACTTAGTACCAATTCTAAGCGTTAAGAAAGTAACAAGCATTCTTAACACTTAGATGGACACCATTGGCAGAATGGGAAACAGCCTTAGGTCACATCATGAAGTCTTTTCTAACGTGTTGGTGTTGGAACTGACAGACAGTGCTAGTCATCCAAAAAGCATGATGATATGTGGTCAAGGATAGGGGGAAATTAGAACCCTGAGCACTTTTGGAGGGAATGTAAAATAGTGCAGCCACTATGAAAAATAGTGTCGTGATTCCTGTAAAAATTAGAATTAATGTATGATCTAGAAAATGTATTCTTGGGATACATCCTAAAGAATTGGAAGTAGGGTCTCAAATAAATATTTGTACATTCATGCTCATAGCAGCATTACTCACAATAGTCAAAAAGTGGAAGCAACCCAAGAATCTAAAGACGAATAAATGGATAAACAAAATATAGTATACATATAATGGAATAATTTTAAAAGAATGAAATTCTGACATGTTACATGTATGAGCCTTAAGGATGTTATGCTAAGTGAAATATGCCAGTAACAAAAAGACAAATACTGTCTGTTCCCATTTACACAAGGTACCTAGAGTATACAAACTAGCAAAAATAGGAAACAGAATAGTGTTTGCCATGCTCAGGGTGAGGGAATTAAATGAGGCAAAGTTTAATGGGTCTAGAGTTTCAATTTTGCTGGATAAAAAAACTTTGGGCATCTGTTGCATAGCAACCTGATTATAATTAACACTGCTAAGCAGTATACTTAATGGTTAAGATGCTAAATATTATGTTATGTGTTTTTTCCACATTTAAAAGTATTTTTAAAATAATAAAGTACACAGATGTCTCATGTAAGTACAGAAAATAAAAATCAAGGATTCGGTTGAGTTCTTTGTCTGGGTCGATTCAGTACAAAGAAAATTAATAGCCAGGTGAATGAAATAGGTTGGGGAAAAATAATGCATTAGACCCTGAGACTTTGAGCCCCAGAGAATGAAATTCCTCAGGAAGTTAGGGAACTTTTAGGAAAAGCACTGGATTACTCACATGACCTAGATGAACCAGCCTAAATCTTGAAGGACAGCCTAAGCTAGGATGACATTTGTATTTAAAATAAATGAACAAAAATGAAGTCCTTCTGTATTCTTGAATACTTCCCGAGCTTCTATTCTTGAATTGTCTCATGAGCCTCAGGAAAGCACATATGTTTAATTCACCAGTTTATACACATGAAATGTACTCAGTAAATATTCGTTCAATACACAATTGAATACCAGCACCAGATTTATTACCCAATAATGTCACTTTCTCCATGGTCTTCTAAACTGAGAACCATTTCTTAACAAAATTTGACCCACCCGCAATCTCCCCCTTTTCAAAATCACACAGAAGGAGAGGAGAAGCTGCTTATTATTCTCAAGCGTTAGCACATCTATAACACTCTTTACCTCAAAAGTTGTTCAGGTGTCCTGTCCTAATTCATCCAGATTTATCGCCTCCTCCTTTATTCAGACTTTTGTTTCGTAAGACAGCTGTCCCAAATCATCTTCTAATTTCTCCTTCTTGTTGTGCTTTCCATTTTCTTACGAACAATAAGAACATGTGGGCAGGCGTGGTGGCTCACACCTGTAATCCCAGCACTTCGGGAAACTGAGGTGGGGGGGATCACCTGAGGTCAGGAGTTTGTGATAAGCCTGGCAACATGGTGAAACCCCGTCTCTGCTAAATATGAAATTAGCCGGGCCTGGTGGCAGACGCCTGTAATCCCAGCTACTTGTGGAGGCTGAGTCGCTTGAACCCGGAAGGTGGAGGTTGCAGTGAGCTGAGATAGCGCCACTGCATTCTAGTCCGGGTGACAAGAGCGAAACTCTGTCAAAAAAAAAAAAAAAAAAAAAAAAAAAAAAAAAAAAAAAAAAAAAAAAAAAAAAAGGAAAAGAAAAGAGAAAAGAAAAGAAGAACATGCTTGATATCTTACAAGCCTCAGTTAAATAAACAATAAACAAAGTATCTCTGGATTTTGTTAATCTTTTCAGCTATATCCCTGCTCTGGCTCATTATGATAAAATATCATGATAGAAAGAAAAAAAACTATATGAAATCAGCTTCTCAATATTTTAGATAGTACTTATTTTTTTATGTTACTTGTCAATTATGAGTATTAAATCTCAACATGTAGTCATTTAACAAAGGGCTTCTACCAGCCTAGAAATAGAAAGCTCTAGAACATTGCAAATGTTCTAATGAAAGAGAATTCATATACTTTGAAAATTTGACTAAATATATATACACTTAGAAGAGAATCATGAGAATCTATTACATGACCATGCAACTCTGTTTTTCCATATTTCAGTCCAACTGGCCCATTTTTAACAAGACATAATCTCATAACATTTACAATACCTGTGTAATCTTAGGCAAGAATTGCACTTCAATTTTCTCATCTAAATCATGGAAATAACATCTAATTTGTAAGGTTTTCAATAAAGTTATGTATGTAAATCACTTACAGAACTGATATCAATGCAAATTATTGTTAATTGGTTGATTCTATTTGTCTGTATTTCTCAATTATATAATTTAAGCCTCTAAGTATGGGCTTTTTCTTTTCACAAAGCAGGATTTTTTTAATGTGTTTTAGATGTACAGACAGGTAAGGAAGTCTGAAACCTATGGATAGGTGATAATTTTCAGAATACTAAAATTTGGGAGGATATATAAAGGTATTTACATATCTAGCATTCAAACTGCAGTTAGAGAAAGGTTGTTCATACTGAATTAAAATATTAAATTAGGCATTTTAAGAATACTTAATTGTGTAGAAGAGGTTCATTCTAAGGATATTGATGATTTATAGTTTGAAGGCAATAGGACACAGAGATAGAAACCATTGCATGCCAGGGCCTCATCTGGAATAAAACATCTCTGGGTATCTCAGCTGTAGCACTTTGTCACTCTTCCCTCTAGTGGCTGTCATGACAACTACATAATTGGTGTGGCTGCAACTAGATGAAGAGGTATTGTCACAAACTAGTTTCCTGGGGCTAGGGCTCTGATATAAACTTATACACTATAAGTTTATATGTTATAAACAGACCATTGATGCATTCAGACACAAGCAACTGCTACAATCAATGTAGAACATTAGAGAAGAAGTTTAGAATTATTTCAAATTAATTGTGAAATACATTTCTCAGAAAAACGAGATAAATTTGTTAGCTACACATCATCACTTCATTATCCATCTTCCTATCATCTTACCTGCAGCATTTTTATTGTTTTTGAAAACTAATGAGCCAAGCTAAAAATGAATGTATTGCTAATACGCATATGAGGTAAAAATAGGGTATGATTCCTTGCTTACTAGACATTCAGATTTTTAAAATATCAATTATTTTGTTTTCATCAACTATATATTTTGCAATACATATAACACATATTTACAGGATAATTTGTATATAAAAGAGGAAATATTTCAATGTAAAAATTAAAAATTATGTGTTATATTAAACCCAAGAATATTGGAAATAATAATATACGAAAATAAGTAAACCATGTCTGTTCTACATTTTTAAGTGATTCTAACATACTTGCTTTTAGCCTACAGAGAGCTCTCAAAAAGTGTCACAAATTAAGACTTTTAAAATAATTGTAATGACAAGATTGATTCCATATTCAAATAAAATTTAAAGTATTGATTTCTTGAAGTGCATATATGAATTTATGAAATATTTATTTTCTGCAAAAAAATTTTTTTACTGATTTTAATAAATACACTTTTAGTAAACAAGAAAGAAAATTCGGGAAAAATATGTGTTATTCTCTCAATACTTTTTCACACATAATTACTACAGACATGTACACACCCACATATGCAACTAGATTACTTCTGCTACATTTCAGTTAATATATATTAATGGTATCATATTTTTGTGTTTTTAAGTATTCTTTGAAATTGTGGTTTATATTAGCTGCATACAATATTACCATTTGCAACAATTGTTTTAACCAATGTCTTCCTTTTGGACTTTGAATCTTTTCTAATCACTCACAAAAATTCCCCAATAAGTTCTGTTATAAGAAATCTATAAATGGTACCAAAATATAGTCTATTAAAATGATAAATTGAACTTCAAATTTAAAATCTTTTGTTTGGGGAAAGACACAGCTAACAAAATAAAAGGGGCAAGCTAAAGATTGAGAAAAAATATTTTCCAATAACATATTTGAGTATCTAAGATATACAAAGCAGTCTTAAATTTACAATGAGGCCAGGCACAGTCTACACTCACTCCTGTAATCCCACCACTTTGGGAGGCTGATGTGGGAGTATTGCTTGAGCTCAGGAGTTTGAGACCAACCTGGGCAGCATAGCCAGAGCTCACCCCTACAAAAAATTTAAACAATTAGTCAGTTGTGTTGACATGAACCTGTAGTCCTACCTACTCAGGAAACTGAAGCAAAGGACTGCTTGAGCCCAGGAGGTCGAGGCTGCAGTGAGCTGTATTGTGCCACTGCCCTGGCACCTGGACAACAGAGCCAGACCCTGTCTCAAAAAAAAAAAAAAAATCAACAATAAGACAATAAATAATACTATAAAACAAAGAGTAAAACATGTGAGCAGATGTATTACTAAAAGAGATAAAAATGTTAAATAACACCATGAAAGTATGTCCAACAGCATTAACCATTGGGCAAATGAAATTTAAACTATGATGAGCTTCTTACATACCTATTAGAATGGCAAAAAAAAAACACACAAAAAACGAAAACATAAACAAAAGCATTCCAACAATTCCAACTGCCAATAAAGACCTGAGGAGGTTGGGCACCACGACTCACACCTGTAATCCCAGCACTTTGGGAGGCCACTACCCTGGCCAACATGGTGAAACTGTCTCTGTCTCTCAAAAGAAAAAAAAGTGAGGAACCATATATATTACTGGTAAGACTACAACATGGTGCAGCTGTACTAGATAACAGTTTGGCAGTTTCTTAAAAATTAATCCGGCCCTTAATTTAAGACCCTAGATTAAGATTAAGCAATCTTAGTCTAGGGTATCTACTGTAAAGATGTGAAAATTTACATCTACACAAAAATGTTTATAGCAGCTTTGTTTATAACTTCCAAAAACTGGAAATGGCTCAAATGTCCTTCAGCAGGTCATGTTCTATGACAATTTAATTTTTTTTAATTTTTAAAAATTACAACATATTCAGTACTTTAGCCTCATTCCCAAGTTTTGACAATTATGAATAAAGCTGCCTTGAACATTTAATTGCACGTTGTTGTGTGGACATAAATTTTCAACATTTTTTGGTAAATACCAAGGAGCTTGATTACTGAATTATACGGTAAAATTTCTTTCAGCCAGAGAATGGATAAACTACAATACATCCAGACAACGGAATATTATTCTGTGCTAAAAAGAAAGGAGCTATCAACACATGAAAAGATACGGAGGACACTGAAATGCATATTTCTAAGTGAAAGAATTCACTCTGAAATTATGGAAAAGGCAAAACCATGGAGACAGTGGAAAGAACAGTGGCTTCCTGGAGTTAAGAAAGAGAGATTAATAGGTAGAGCACAGAGGATTTTCAGGGCAGTGAAAATCATATTTCACATATCATTATTCAAACCCATAGAATGTACGCTGAGAATTTACCTTAATGTAGACCATGGACTTGGAGTGATGATGTGTCCATATAAATTCATCAATTGTAAGATGCTTGTAGGGAATGTTGATTATGGAAGAAGTTATGCACATGTGACGGAAGGGGGTATATGAAATATCTCTTTATCTTCACCTAGATTTTTAAGTGAATCTGAAACTGCATTAAAAATATTTAATAAAAACTAAAATATCTAGTAAAGTGTCATTGACTAAAAACAAAACAAAAACCCTTGCGTAACACTGTGTTAAAAAAAATATGTGCATCTCTCATTGTTATCTACTGCCTTTGGATAATTACAGCGTGCCAAAAGACAGTGTAACTTTTTAATAAAAATGTATTTGTTAGAAAAAATACATGAGATTGCCTGTTTCCTATACAACAACCAACTCCAACTCTTAGAGTGCTTCGGCAAAAATCAAGCAATATTTACTTCTGTCTAAATTTACCTTCATTTGCTTACAAATGAAGTTGATATTTGTTTTTATATTCTGGTTGATTTGTATTATTCTTGTTATTTTCTTTCCCTCTGTGACTTTTTATTAAGAACATTTCCACCCAACAAGAATTTGATATAATTGATTTTCTTGGCATTGCTTTTGCCTCCAGTGGTCAGGAAATTTTAATTTGTTTTCAACCATTCACTAAATGAAGATGTACAATTAGACTGCAACTCTGAAGACGTAACTTCCAGCATGTTATTAGTCAGTTATGTCTCTCTCATCTGCTTAGCTTTGAATAACAACAGTGCTGTGAGCTGTCAGTGACTACTGCACAAACTGTGAAATTACATTGTGAAACAAATTTGATTGTACTGAAAAGACTTTTCACAGACAAAAGCATAGATCTCTCTTCACACAATTTTGGACTCGTGCTATTGACTCATAAGGTTATAGAGCAGCCACCAAGAAATGGCATAAGAAGGCTAATGAATAGAAGGGATGGATATGTTGCCTGACCAAGTTATGCTCCAGAGCATTTTAGCACCTCGATCATAGAGTGGCATGTAAAATCAAAATTCTGACTAAATTGATGCACTCTTTGAGAGGTAGGACTAACTTTATTCTGTAAGATGTCCAAGGTACCAGAAATTTTCATTCTGTTCATTAATTTAGGTTACATTTTTTCAGTTTAGAAAAGAACTTAAGCTTTCCTTAAAAATCACTTTGAAAATTCTGTATTACCCACAAACATATCTATAACTTGTAATTTATTTTAATAGAACTCTTGTTGCATATACGTGTGTGTGGTTGTGTGTATGTGTGTATGTACCCTGAGAGTAAATGACATAAAACATTAAAACTGAAGACAGATATCTTTCTAAAGTCCTCTAGCTTTCATTCTTGGAATGAGTATACATCTGATTGGAATGCTTATTTACTAAAATAAAAGATATAGATAATATAATGATATAATATTCAGCATATTGCATTTAGATATGCTAGAATTATTGAATTTGTTAAAATTTTTGAGAAAAACAGAGGAGCTCTTTCAGTGTTTGTGGTAACAATTTAAAATAAAAATTGTTTTCAAGGAATCACTACTCTGAAAGTCAGTTTTCATATTTCAGGCTTTAGTTTCAGCAAAAGTTTACATATTTTCCATACTATTGTTTGTAAAATTTGATATCTTTGTTCATTAAGGCAATAAGTATTGTTGTCATAAATAAAGTCACAATGGGCATGGAGGTGCATACCTGTAGTCTCAGCTACTCGTGGAGCCTGAGAGGCTTGAGTCTAGGAATTCAAATCCAGCCTGGGCAACATAGTGAAATCTCATCTGTTTCTCTCTCTCTCTCTCTCTCTTTTTTTGGTAGAACAAAAATTATATATGTGAACTATTTTGTGATTGGTGTTTCTTTTAAGAAAAATACAATCTTATAAAGGTAATTTTAAAAAGTAATTTATCAGTATGTCCATCATTAATTAGTTATAACTCTCTTAAAATAATTTTTGGAAGATTAATAATTTGTTCCCCAAATGATAAACTGATACCAAAAATTTTCCTAATTGTTTCTTTGAGTTTGGTAATTACATCCACTGGAATAAACTGAACTGTAGAAAAAGATAAAGTTTGTCTGTCCTTTGCCAGGGTCCCCCCATGTCTACCCCTCCTCAATCATGTTCAAGACTTCCACCTCAGATTTTATGCCGAGCAGAGCCAGCTCTATGGCTCTCCTGGTGCTTTCTCTAATACCAGCACTGTTAAAAATCTATTCAGTCCTTACCACCATCCTTCACCCTGAAGTGGAGATTTTTAGCCTTCTGATTTACCCACAAATTGTATTGCCAGTGGATTCAAGGACAAATTCATGAAACACCCAACATTTTAAATTTGCTTTTCTGAAGTCAACAATTCTACCTTTGTTGCTGTATTAAGTTCATATATCTATGAGTATCTACAAAGCAAGTTCCATGCTACAGGTTGGACACCGGTTTTCAACATGAGTGACCCTTCATAGCACATGAAGCTGTAGGATAACACACAAGGGATTGCTTATGCTTGATAAGATTATCAACAGTTACTTAAATTAGTGTTACTACTGAATTTCAAGACATAAAAATTCAGTAAAGAAAATTATTAAACCTAAGTTTTTAGTTAATATACAAAATAGGGAAAGGAAAAAGTTAATAAATTATATAAATGTTCAAACAGATAAGCTCATTAAAAACCCATTATTTCTATTGCAATATCAGCAAAAGCTTAATAGGTTGTGATTATGGGCCAATTTTCCAGCTGAGTCTTCTTGTTCTTGCAAAATGTAAACAGGAAGAGAAAGCAGTTTGACATCAAAATTGTGGTACAACCAGATTTCATTACAATTAAAAACAAAGCTAAGTCTAAACACATTGTTTATTAACTTGTAGTATTTTATATTGAAACATAGATGTAAGATTTTATATGTACAATTTGTGCGTGTGTGTGTGTGCACATATGTGGCCACATATTGTTATAAAAGATGTTTTGTTACTTCGATTATGATCTTCATGTAGAAGAAATTCTGATAATACGGATCTTTTCTTCCACTATTTTTCAACCATTGCCACTTTATCAGGTTTTAGAAGTGCTTATTAAACTGCTTCCTAGACACAAATTCTCCATTAAGCATTGCTTAGGGCAACAAAATAAAACAAAATCCAAGAAGCTTTCATTGCTTATAACTGTATGGCACACTCAGCTGCTGTCATTTCTTAGACATTTATAATTGAACCAAATTTATGGAGTCTGATTCATTGAGCTCTTAAAAAACTCTGTCTCCCTAGCTTTTCATTCTTTTTAAACCACAATATAGCAACCCAAGGGGATCATTTTTTTTAAATATCCCCCCAAAACGGTATCATCATGTAACATTCTTAGTTTTAAAAAGAGTAGCACTGTAGTGATAACACATTGTCAGTGCCCTATTATTTTTATTAGCTATCTTGACTCACCACTTAAAATTTAGTAAAATCCATGGATGGTATTGAATATATTTTAAGTGTGCCAAATATAACATTTATTTCAAATCTTCATCATTTTAAATATCTTCATTTTGTCTGATAAATGATATCAAGCCTGATGGCTGCTTTCTAAGTCTTTTTCTTTTGGATATTTAGTTTTTATAACCTTGAATAAAGTTTCACAATATTTTTAAACTGCTCTGATCACTATTATCAAAACGATGGATAATGGAGAGGATATGAAAAGTTGGTATATCTCTATTGTTTTAAAAATTCTTATGAATACATTTGGAGAATTTTTGAAGTCCAGCATAAAGGCAGAATGCTATTTGGTAAAGGGTACATGGCATTTTCTGAGCATCAGTTATACAGAAGACAAAACAAGCCAAGCAAGAAATTAATACAATTTAAGTACCTTAAATACATTAACAACCATTAACAGAAAAGAACCCTTCTAAGCTGATCTCCATACCCTCAAAATTTGAAAATACTCTAAGGTTGAACAAAGTCTATTGTATAGGAGTAGAAAATACTATCAATATTCCACTGTTGTAATACTGTTTATCCATGTTTATATAGATACATGTGTTACTAAAGTACACATAAAATGGGCAAATAAAAATATATAATTTTGAGATGTCAACCTGACATTATATATGCTAAAAATAAGCCAAGGGAGAAAAATACTGATACATACCTCTCATTCTGACCCTGAACATAGCATATGCTACTGTGAATAAACAAGAAATTAATGGTTACTATTTCTGTATTATTTATTTATTCATGAGACATACTGCTAGTCAATACAATGGGTAAAATTGCACAAGTTGTTTTATCCTGAACTGCAAATCTTGAGGTATTAGGTGTTAGAAAATAGAGCTGTGCTTGTTCACCTAGAGACTTCTGGAATCTACAAAACAATGAGATTCTTATTAAACAAACAACTTTAATATTTTTTTAAAGGATTCAACTATATTCTACAACTAAATACATAGCTAAAGCAAAACAATGTAAAATATTTAAAATATTAAATGGAAAGCAATATGTTTCCCATGGATATGTTTACAAATAGAAATCAGGTTTTGCTCATTTTACTGTGGTAAAATAGCATTCAAGGGAAAGCACTACAAAAATCAAAAGGGATTTTATATTAATAAGAGATAGAGCCAATCATTATTTCAACCCAGATGATGTAATAATCTGTTATGCATTTTAAAATGAAATATTAAAATATATTAACATTATTAGGAATAAAATATTTTTCATTTTTTAAATTTCAAATTTAAAAATGTTAAATATTTAAAATGTATAATTGTATTTTTAAAATTAATGGTCTTTTTTATGGACTAATCAATTAAATAGAAAATAAATAAGGACATACAAGGTATGAATTAGCTCATTAGGATTATTAGTTTTTCTATATATAACAAAAGTATAATTTTGTGCACATATGAATTATATATATTCACATATATATAAAATGTTTAATCACCTACAGAATATTCACACAATTAGACCCAAAAAATGTACATTTTAAGAGATAGAAATCATTCTAGTCATACTATATTAAAAAACATTAATATTTTGAGCCTATCAAAAGAAATGATAAAAATAAAGTCATAAACTAGGAAATCATTTATAATGCTCTTCCAAAATATAAAATGCTTATCTTTTTTATATGCCAACAGCAACACAACGAAGAGTATGATGGGGAATGAAAGAATACATTCACAAAAGCAATGAGTGCTATAAAATATTTAGAATTAATTTCAACATGTATCTCATGAAGTCACATCTAAGAATGTGAAACTTTATAAAGAATACATAGCAAGAACTAGTAATATGGAGATGCACACTAAATTCCAGAACATGAATTATAAATATTTTAAATATTTTAATTCTAGACTAAATTTGTTTATACACTCAAAGCAAACTCAAAAGAATTTTGAATAGAGATGGGGAAAATGAGTTTAAATATCATAAAATATGAATATTTTCAACAGCATATTTCCAAAATTAAATATAAACTAGAAGAGAAAGATAACTTGTTCTGCTTAATGTGAAACAGGAAATTATTCTATATAGTAATAAGAATTAAAACAAAAATATTTATCTTAGGATAGTCACATAAATCATAGCAAAACTGAATAATATTTTAGATATTTAACTTCAGGGGATATTTTAGATCAGTGGAAAATAAACCCTTCTGTTCAATAAATGACTGTCCTATTTAATTTGGACAAACAAATTTAAACTCACAAAGTGCACAAAAGTAAATACCAAACTTTTATATAAATAAAACAAAAATTATATAGAAATTAAGAATAATTATATGAGAAATTTTTTAATCTTTGTGTGAAAAAGCTTCTTTTCTAATTAAAACACCATATCAAAATCCACAACTGGAAACAAATTAATGCATTTGATTAAATGAAGAATTCAAATCTTTATCAAAAGATAGATGAAGTGAAATAATAGGAAATAAGTTACAAGTGAAATAGTAGGAACTCTGTGGGGAAAAAGAACAAGGTGCGTGACCAGCTTCCACAATATTTTTGGGCACTACCTGAAGGACTTACTTTGGTTTCACCCCACCCAAATCACTAGAGAGGTTGGCACAACTGAGATACCTGGAGGTGTTAGAAACAAAGAAGGCTGGGTCTATTGGTATGAGCCATACAGTATGTGACAACATGGTTTGCAGTGCCTCTCTAGAGGACCCCAGTAGTCTTGTCTTCCCTGCTAAGACCCCAATTGCTGCTGTGGAACCTCACATCTTTTCACTTCTAAGAACCTTGTAATGTTCACTGCCACTCCACAGAGGAACCTAGCAGTTTTTGCCGCTGAGAAAATCAACAACCACTTTAGCCACCATGGACCCCCCAGAGAAGGAGATACCGTTGTGCTCTCCTCGTAATGGAGCTATACTACACCACCATGGGGCTGGGACACTCTCTCTTCAACCCTTTTATAAGCATGTTTGCCACAGACCAAAAGTCATAGGTGCTCTGTGCTTGCCCATGCTTCAGACTACAGCTCTGTGAACACTTCACAAGCACCCATACCTTACACAGCTGTACCACTGCTGCAGTGGGAACACCTGCAATCTAGACACTAGTGCCACCGTGCAGATGGAACACTCAATCTGCTCCAGACATCAGTTCCATGTCTACTTCATTGACTCCCACACTTGATCTACTGATGCCAGTGCCATTGTAAATGTACTGCCACGTGAACCTGACACTAAGAAAGATCTTGACCTTGATTTGATACCACGGGGAAAAAGAGATCAGATAGACCCCAGCAATTTTCCAATCGAAGACCAACAGTTCTCACTGCTGCTATAGAAAACTGCAGCCTTGGTAGCCAAGAATTCATGAATTCATGCAGTTTTCACTGACGCTGACTTCAGCTGACAGAGCTGCACAGACACTATGCTCAGATGCTGGAATCACCACACCTTCTTAGCTAGCACCCTTGAACTCATTCATAAATGAAAGTTTTTCCCTACCAAAACAAGTCAGTAAAGTCTGCAAGGTGATTGATTCCTCAAATGCACAGACATTAATGCAAGCACAGCCTAAAAAACACAAAAAATCAAGGAAAATGACACCACCAAAAGAACACAAGAATTTTCCAGTCATCAACCCCAAAGAAGTAGAAATTTATAAATTATGAAACAAAGAATTCAAAAGAATTGTTTTTTTAAAAGCCAGTGAGCTGTAAAACAACTCAGATAGACAACTCAATGAAATCAGCAAAACAATACATAAACAAAATTAGAAGTCCAACAAAAGGAATAATACATTCGAAGTACTGAAAGAAAAATACTGCCATTTATAAATACTATATTTGGCAAAATTATTATTTTGAAATGAAGAAGAGATAACAGTCCTTCCAAGACAAATACAACTGAGAAAGTTTCACCATTAAATCTACTTTAAACAAAACACTTACAGGAGTCCAAATTGAAACAAAACCATGCTAAGCACTATCATGAAAGGAGTTGAAAACATAAATATCACTGGTGAAGGTAAACACATAGACATATACAGATTAAGGTAATAAAATGACTTCAAAATAGAAAATAATTAACAAAATAACAAAAGGAAAGTCCTCCACTTATGAATAATTGCCTTGTATGGAAATGAATTAAAGTCACCAATTAAAAACTATATAGTGACTAAATGGATTTTTTTAAAAAAAATACATGATGCAGAGATATGCTGTCTAGAATAGACTCAATTCAGATTTAAAGACACACGTAGGCTGAAAATAAAGAGATAAGAAAAGAGATTTCAAGCAATTGGTAATGAAAAGAAAGCAGTAGTCATATTTTGTATGAAACAACAATATTTCATGTCTATAGCTGTCTCTAGAAACAAAGAAGGCAATTATGTAACAATAAAAGGGTTATTCCAACAGGAAGATATAGTAATTATATAAGCAGCTAACATCAGAACGCCTGTAAAGCAGATACTAACAGATCTGAAGAAAGAAATACAATGATAGGAGGGAACTTTAATACCCCACTTACAATAATGTATAAAATATCCAGACTTAAAAGAAAGAGAATAACAAGTGACTTGAACAGCACTATATGCCAAACGGACCCACAGACATACAATGACTTTCCACCAAACAATAGAAGATTACGCATTCTTTCTAAGCATATGCATAACATTCTCCAGGATAGATCACAACAAATATAGATTTTTAAAAAAGAATTGGTTTCTGAAAAGATAAACAAAATTGACAAACTGTTAGCCAGATTTTAAAAAGAGGAAGAAGACTTAAAGTCAGAAATTAAGGAAAAGACATTACAATGATCCCTCTGCATAAAAGAGGATCACAAGAGACTATTATGAACAATTATATGACAACAAGCTAGATAATTTAAGACAAGTTGATCAATTTCTTAGTAATACAAAACTACACCAAGAAAAAATTAGAATATTGGATGACTGACACAACAAGAAGATTGAATTAGCATTTAAAGTCTCCTAGCAAAGAAAGGCCCAGGGGCAGATAGCTTCACAGCTAAATTCCACCTGACAGTGAAGAATTAATGTAAATATTGATTAAGTTTTATTAAATAAAAAAAGAAGAGGGAAAACTTCCAGGCTTATTCTATTAGGTCATCATCACCCTGATATCAAAATTATACAAAGACACTACAAGAAAATAAAACTACAAGCTAATACCCCTAATGAAAATAGATGCAGAAGTCCTCAATAAAATCCTAGGAAGTAAAATTAAACAGCATATGAAAGATCACACACCATGATCAAGGAGGATTTATTCCTGGAACACAAGGATGGTTCCACATATACAAATCAACTAACTTAATACATTATAGTAGGAGAATGGAAGATAAAAACTGTATGTTCATCTCAACAGATGCAGGAAAAGCCTTTGACAACGTTCAATATTTATTGAAACTCTGACAAAATGAGTATGGAAAGAATTAACCTCAACATGATCAAGATTATATGTCAAAAGTCCAAAGCTAATACCAATATAGTAAAAGAAACTGAAAGCTTTTTTCTCTAAGATCAGGAACTAGGCAAGGATGCCCACTCTTGGCACTTCTATTTAGCATAGGACTGAAAATCTTCACCAGAGTAACTAGGCAAATAAATAAATAAATAAATACATGGCATCTAAATTGGACAAGAAAAAGTAAACTTGTCTTTGTCTGTAAATAGTAAGTTCTTGCCAAAATACTCTATAAAAAACTTGTTAGAACTAATAAGTGAATTAGTAACATTGCAGTATACAAATGAAGATTCAAAAATCAGTCAAATTGCTATCCACACAAAATGAACTATTCAAAAGAGAAATAAAGAAAAATATTCCATTTGCAATAGTATCAAAAAAGGAACACCGATAAATAAATTTAACCTAGGAGGAGAAAAATCTGTGCATTGAAAACTATAAAACATTGATGAAAGAAACTAAATAAGAAACACATAAATGGAAAGATGCTCTATGTTCTTAGATAAGAATAATTAATATTGTCAAAATGTCCATACTACATGAAGCAATCTATAGATTCAGTGCAATTCCTATCAGGATTTCCATGTCATTTTTCATAGAAATAGAAAATGAAGACAGTGTGATGATTCCTTAAGGACCTAGAAATAGAAATTCCATTTGACCCAGCAATCCCATTACTGAATATGTATCCAAAGGATTATAAATCATTCTATTATAAGGACACATGCACATGTGTGTTCATTGTGGCACTGTTTACAATAGTAAAGACTTGGAAGCAAGCCAAATGCCCATAAATGATAGACTGGACAGGGAAAATGTGGCATATATACACCATGGAATACTATGCAGCCATAAGAAAAGATGAGTTCATGTCCTTTGTAGGGACATGAATGAACCTGGAAACCATCATTCTTAGCAAACTGACACAGGAACAGAGAATCAACACCACATGTTCTCACTCATAGGCAGGTGTTGAACAATGAGAACACATGGACACAGGGAGGGGAGTATCACACACTGAGGACTGTGGAGGGGGGACTAGGGGAGGAACAGTTGGGGGTAGGGAGTTGGGGTGGGATAACATGGGGAGAAATGCCAGATATAGGTGATGGGATGGAGATGGCAAACTATATTGCCACATATGTACCTATGCAACAATCCTGCATGTTCTTTACTTGTACCCCAGAACCTAAAATGCAATAAAAATATATATATATAAAGAAAAGAAAATATACTTTTCAAATTTACGTGAACCAGAAAAGACCCAGAAGAGCTAAAGCAATCTCTAGCAAGAGGAACAAATCTGGAGGCATCACACGTCCTAATAAAAATACAAAAAATAGCCAGGCATGTTGGCAGTTACCAGTAATCCCAGCTACTCAGGAGGCCGAGGCATGAGAATTGCTTGAACCCTGGAGGTGGAGGTTGCAATGAACCAAGATCGTGCTACAGAACTCCAGGCTGTGCAACAGAGTGAGACTCAAAAAAAACAAAAACAAAAACAAAAACAAAACAAAACAAAAAAAAACAGCTAAACATCATTAATCATTAAGTAAATCAAAATCAAAATCACGATGAGATACACATTATCTGTGTTAGGATCCTATATTTGTCAGGGTTCTGTAAAAGGACAGGACTAATAGGATATATGCATAAATCAAGTAGAGTTTATTAAGAGAGTTGATTCACACAACCACGAGGTAAAGTCCCACAATAGGCCATCTGCAAGCTGAGGAGTGAGGAAGCCAGTCTGAGTCCCAGAAGCTCAAAAGTAGGGAAGGCAACAACTCAGTCTTCAGTCTGTAGCCAAAGGCCTGAGAGCCCCTGGCAAATCTCTGGTGTACATCCAAGAGTCCAAAAGCTGAAGAACTTGGAGTCTGATGTTCAAGGGCAGGAAGCATTGATCACAGGAGACAGACAGAGGCTGGAAGACTCAGCTAATCTGCTCTTTCCAACTTCTTCTACATACTGTATTCTAGTTGCACTGGCAGCTGATTAGATGGTGCCCACCCAGATTGAGAATGGATCTGCCTCTCCTGATCCACAGACTCAAATGTTAATCTCATTTAGTAAGACTCTCACAGACACATCCAGGAACAATACTTTGCACCTTCAGTCCAATCAAGTTGAAATTTAATGTTAACCATCACAGCTAGCTATTATAAAAAATTCAAAAGATAACAGGTGTTAGCAAGGATATGGAGAAAAGGTGATCTTTATTGATTGTTTATGGGAATATAAATTAATATAGCCATTATGAAAAGTAGTATGGAAGTTCCTAAAAAAATTAATAATAGAACTACCATATGAGCAAGGAATCCCACTCCTGTGTATATATTAAGAAGAAAATAAAAATCACCTTCTGAAGAGATATTTGCACTCCCATGTTATAATGGCATCATTCGCAATAGCCAAGATATGAAAACAACTTAAGTGTTCATTGATGGATGAATGAATAAAGAAAATATGTGAAATATATATGGATATATGGATGAACAACATTCTGTCATATATATGATCTGTATTCCATCATATATATACACATATATACATATTACACATACATACCATCTATCAAGGAATGTTATTCAACCTTAAAAAGGAGGAGATGTTGCTATTTGTAACAACAGAAGAACTGGGACAATTTATACTAAGTGAAATAAACTAGACAGAGAAAGACAAATATTTCATGATCTCATATGCGGAAACTAAAATAACTGAACTCACAGATGCAAAAAGTAGAAGGATAACTTACCAGGGATTCTGGGATGGGATAGGGTGGGTAAGTGGGAAATGAGGAAATGTTGGTCAAAGGGTACAAACTTGCAGTTATAAGCTGAATAAGTTCTGGAAACTGGAACGTGGTGTATACAGTTGCCCCTCCACATCCATAGGTTCCACATTTACAGATTCAACCAACAGCGGATCCAAAATATTTGGAACAAGAATAAAAATAACAATACAACAAAAATTAATACAAATAAAAATTACAATGTAACAATTATATTTACATAGCATTTACATTTCATTAGGTATTATAAGTATTCTAGAGATGTTTAAAGTATATAAGAGGCGATGTGTACATTACATGCAAATACTACACTATCTGATATAAGGAAATCAAACATCTGTGGATTTTGGTATCTGTCAAGGGTCCTGGAACCAATTCCAATGTTCAATACAGAGGGAGGATTGCATTTGAAATTTGCTAAGAGAGTAAGTCTTATATATTGACACCACATTTGTAAACACACAAAAGTAACTATGTGAGGTGAGGGGTATGCTAATTACCCTATTGTGGGAATTATTTCACATTGTATATGTATATCAAAATATCACTTTATAGATCTTCAATATTTATATAACTTTTGTCAATTATACCTTAATAGAGCTGGAAAAAATCTGTATCATTTTCTCATTGTCAGATGAATATTTATTACTTCATCTTTTTTCTATTTAAACATTCTATTTTCAAAGATAAAATCAGAAGCAGAGCTGCATTGAAGGACTCTCTGTGCCAAGTTTCTTTGGGGTTATAGTTAGACATCTTCCTAGCTAATGGCCATTTAGACAGCCCTACAGAAAGTTTCAGAAATATATAAGGAAATGTTATGTTGGGGTTTGGGGTGTCCTTAGTTCTCCCGAGAGGACGTTTCTCCAGGTTCTTGGTCTATCACTCCCCAAGATGGGTGAGGAGACCACAGAGCAGTGTACAGTAAATGCCGGACTCAAGAAGTGTTGTAGAAAGTGATTTATTTAAAGCAGAGAGAGAAAAAGGAGAAGGAGAGAGAAACAGCTAAACTCTCACATTGAGTGAGAGAAAAAAGGCCGCTCTCACACTGAGTGAAGGAGGGTTCCCAAAGGGGGAAAATCAGAGAAGGAAAGCTCCTCTCACACTGAGTGAGAGAATCCAGAAAGATGGAATCCAGGAGAGGAAAGCAGCTTCCACACTGAATGGAAGGGAACAGAGAGAGAGAACAAAAGGAGAAGAAGAGCGAAAGCTTCCACAAGAGAGAGAGTGTGTGGAAGCAGGACCCCAGAGAGGAAATACAGGAGGGGAAAGAGAGCTCCCACTACAGGGGCGGGGATTCCAGAGAGCTAGAAATCCGGTGTGGGTGAAGGAGCAGAAGAATTTATCCTGGGAGAAATTCCCACCTCCCCAAGTTCGTCTGGCCAATGAAAGGGGTTTCTTTAAATTCTGCTGGGGTGATTGACTCCCAGTTTCTTCCCAAGCCCCCGAAATTTAAACATAGGCAGTTAAATCTCCCGGATGGAGAGAGATGGGAGGGGGAGAAAATATGGGGCTGGGAAGTTCTTGACTTAGAAACTACGCCCCCTCGTGGATCCGGAAAGAGAACACATTCCCTCAGAAATATATTGTGGTGGAGAGCATTAGAAAGAATAGAGAGAGCACATATGAAATATTTCCTAGCAATTTATTTCTTAGAGTTATATTTAATCAGTGACATTGTTATATATATATATATATATACTAAAATTATTTGCTAAAACGTTAAATGCACATATGTATTTTCAAATTTCTACTTAAATGTGGAGATATAAAAATAATGCTTTGATATATGACCTCTTTTAGTATTTGCTAAAAACTGCTTGCAAGAAGTATCAGGTGTGTAGATCAGAGAAGTGATAATTAGCAAGGTTTCTACTCTACTTAATCTTACACTTCAGCTGCATAAAATGAGGCATTAGCTTTCTAAATTTATCCAAATGAACATCAGACTAGGTTATAAAATGCAGAAAGAAAATGCCATGAGAAAGTTGGTGAATTATGTCAAATTTCACTGCTGAAATGCACATAAAGATTATATGCTATTTCAATTTTATTTTATTAATCTCTTTCATTTAATGGTTAGTTTGGAAGGGGGAGCATCTGGATGCAATGAATTTACATGTATTGATTTCTCTTCTTCCAAATATACTGTTCATATAACACAAACTGAATCATTTTTTATTGCTTGGAAAGAGTGCTGCTGAATATGCAAACAGTGGCACATCTTGGAAGAAATAGATTACAGGAGATTACTGAATTTTAAAAAGGAAGGCTAATATAGACCCTATACTATGTATGACAAAGGGCCAAATGCTGAGTCAATATCATCCTGTGAAAATCTGTAGAATTTCAGCCTTACAAATTCTTGTTACAAAGAAAGATATGAGTAAAGAGATGATACATTTCTAGCGTTCTAAACTAGAGATAAAAGCTCTTGATGGGGAAATTTGACTTAAATTTTACATATAATGTTAAACAGCTTTCTCCCTTGGGATATGTTCTAAAATAAATTCCATCTACCCGTATATTCATTTGTTTATGCAACAGATATTTTAAGCAGCTATTAAAGCATATAAATGAAATGGGTATAGTACTTCTCATCAGATATTTTGGTTTAAAGGGAAGAATCATTATAGAATTATTGAAAAATATAAATAAAATCGTTAATAAGAATAACTCATTGTTTATTTAGAATTAACATATGCTGGTATTTTACCAAGTATTTTGCATACACAATTTAAATATGTGTACTACTCTTTTAGACATGAGTGAAGAAAAATCTACACAAAATTATAGCTTAGATCACCAAACATGTAACAAATAAAGAACTCAAATTTCTTCTTACTCCACAGCCTGTGCTTAACCACCATGTTAAGTTCCTGTGCCAAAATAAGATAACCTTCACCTAAAGGACATAATGGCAACATTTTTCTTACCTTTTCTCTGAACTGAGAGCAGTTATGAATTGCCTGCACTGTTCATCAAGATCAGCATTCTTGCCTGGGTTCCCTCGAAGCCCTGGTGACCTTTAGTACGTCAAGTAAATTTTAGTCACCTCATTTTTCTCAAAATGAAGTTATGTATCGCTTCGTTTTCCTTTTTGCATGATTAGAAAGAATTTATAAAGTAAATAACTTTTAAATGTCAGGTATCTGTTGCCAGTAACAATAATAAATTGCTTGCAGACTACATCCCTTATGTTAACTATTTTATTTTATTATTATTTTTTATTTTTTTTTTTGAGATGGAATCTCACTCTGTTGCCCAGGCTGGAGTGCTGTGGTGTGATCTCAGCTCACTGCAACCTCCGCCTCCCGGGTTCAAGTGATTCTCCCTCCTCAGCCTCTCAAGTAGCTGGGACTATGAGGCGTCCACCACCACGCCAAGCTAATTTTTGTATTTTCAGTAGAGATGGGGTTTCGCCACGTTAGCCAGACTGGTTTCAAACTTCTGACCTTAGGTGATCAGATCCACCTGCCTCAGCCTTCCAAATTGCTGAGATTACAGGTGTGAGCCACCGTGCCTGGCCCCTTACGTTAACTATTTTATTATTTAATTATAAAGCAATAGTCAGCCTTCCCATTACCTCTCAAGGTGTTGTTAAACATCATTTTACCCACACAATGCATCTGTTAATATATACCTTACTCAAGAAAGTACTTATATATTGCTCTATTTTACTATATGATTGGTGCATTATACTGTATTGACTCATTCTACCCTCAAATCATTCTTGATTAGCATTAGTGTATCTGTTCTACTTCTGCATGATACTATATTTAACATTTAAATAACATTTTGTTAATATATAATGAAATAGAGGGTGATAAAAATTGCAGTTTCCATGCTCTTTTTTTCTTTTTCTTTCCGTGGATATTAATTGCATTTTATTTCAGTGTCTCATTTTCTTCCTCTACTGCAGACATTATGGAGACTTTAACTTCACTCTGTATATAACAATTTGTTTTTAATGGAGGTAGAAGTAAAAGAAGGAGAGAATACATTAAATGGGAATTATTATTATTATTTTACCATTTCAGAAAAGGCACAAATGCTTCATATTTCACTCCTAGTTTCCATGTCATGATAGCTATATTTTCTTATATGTACATAAAACATAAACTATTCTGATCTGCAAACAGAAATATTGTGTACATGACAGTAATGATCCTTTTTGTTTTTTTCAGAGGAAGAATCCGAGTTCAAGGAGATTCTGGGATTGACCAAAGCTTACATCTTATACGACCTTGGACTCATGTCTTTTGAGGGCAAATTGACCAAATGTCTACTCTTAACTCTCCTCAGTTCTGCATTTCTTCATTGTTTTTAAAAAAGGTTTTAGTTTTATTTCCAAATTTTACACAGGCTTCCCTCATTTTCAATCAAGGTAAAAAAATTGCTTAGTTTTTGGAATCAGAAAATCTTAGATTCATATTCAAACTTTTTACCTAACATAATTGGGCAAATTCTAGACTTTCATGAAACTCTGTTTAGTTGTTATAATAACTAAATGAAGTAATGTATATAGACCAATATCACACATTCTCAAAGATATTATTAAAAATAATATTTTAATACAATAATCAATTTTGGTTTTGATTAAATTTTTGCTAACTTGAAATTTGGATAATATAAGTTACTTTTCATTACAATTGTTTCTTTTGTTGTTGTTTTTGAAACAGAGTTTCAGTTTTCTTGCCCAGGCTGGAGTGCAATGGCAGGATTTTGGCCTACTGCCACCTCCGCCTCCCAGGTTCCAGCGATTCTCCTGCCTCAGCCTCCCAAGTAGCTGGGATTACAGGCACATGCCACCATGCTCGGCTAATTTTTTATATTTTTAGTAGAGATGGGCTTTCACCATATTGGCCAGGCTGGTCTTGAACTCCTGACCTCATGATCTACCCACCTCGGTCTTCCAAAGTGCTGGGATTACAGGCGTGAGCCACTGCGTCCAGCTCATCATTATATTTTTAAATAAAGAGACTTAAAGTAACATTCTCTATTATTCCTATCAAATATAGGAATCTACCTTACCATATTTAGCACTTTTATTAAAGTCAGTTGACCACTTTTAAGATTACCGATTACATTTAATAGCTATCAAACGTTTATAGGAAACCCCTAATCAATCATTATGATATTTAGTCACAAATAATTAATCCAGCACTCCAGAATTCATACTTGAGAATATTGCTCATTAGGAAAACGTGACTCTAAGCTTTCAAGTTTTGAAATTATTTTATTTTCTCCAGAATATTTATGCTGTGAATAAAATTTGGCTCCTTTATAGACATTAGTTTTATTGTTTTTTTTCTTTTGGATGGAAATAATAGAAGTAAAGGAACACAGGCTAGTTATGTATTTACCAAAACATGCAACAACGTAAGTAAAATTTCTAGCTAATTCAAATGAACTTGATGATCTTTCTTTGTAAAATATTCTTCTACTTTGTTAGAATGCTACTTTACTAAATCAGGTTTTCCAACTCCAAGAAGAACCACCACTTTTGAATACGTATATACGTCAACATGCTACAAAAACTCAATGTGCCTACTTCAAAAATTTGATTCTTTATCTAAAAGAGAAGTGAAAAAGTTATTTTCATGTAAACAGTAAACTCACATATTTCAATAAATACTAAAGTACTCAGGATAATTGCTTGAAAATTTAATCTTACAATAGTAGATTAAAATCAAAACAAAATTATTCTCAATTGGTCTTCCATCATTCAAAGTAATAAATACATAAATAACATTAAAATTCAGCATTTCTAATTCAAGAGTGAAAGAAAACAAGTAGGAAACAGGAAGGAAGATACATTTATTATGTGGAATTATTTACAGTGTGTGCACCCTGAAAAATTACATTTATCTGTGTCAATTTAAGAAGAGGATTGTGTCAACTCCCCTGGGATATACTTACACATCAAGTGCAGTACCAAGCTAAGGCCAAGTATTTCAATCACTATAGCCAAAGTAAGTACTATTTCCTAAACTAATAATCTGCTTCATAATGCCTCATAACACAATAACTTTTGGCTATAAAAGTTTGCAGTTCAATCTTCTCTATTATAACAGGAATAGAACCAATCATAGGTTTTCTATTACTCACATGTACAAAGAGACTTAGAAGGTAAAAAGTCATAAAAGATCATCTTAACAATATGATAGAATCTCTGGAGAACTCACATTTTCAATAATCCTGCTAGATAAACATAACTACTTATAGTTTTATCAAAGATTGCCATGATTTCAAATCACCTCCCCCATTTATATTGAAATTTGCACTCCTGAAATGCTTAATAATTTCTGAAACAGACAGAAAATAGATGTGCCAACAGACAGACAGACAGATGTCTTCCTGATTATCTAAAGTGTGATGCTCATAAGCTGTGGGTTAGTAAAACTACTAGCCTTTGATAAATTCTCAAATCTATTCCCAACATTTTTTAGAACAATTTTGGGAGAGCTTTTCTCCACTTCTACAAGCTAGAGTATGGTCAGGGAAGAAGAATGGTGGTAGGAGGAGCTCTAGGGGGCTATAGGAAAGTGAGGTAATGTGCTAAGTAGATATGGTCAAGGGGTTTCCCTCGTGTAATCATGATTGCTGCTCATATCTCTACTGTCTCTGTGCTTTGGATCTGCTGGCATATTCAACTGCTTTTTCTGTGTTATTCTGTGTGAATGTATTCATCCTATAAACAACTTTCAGTGGTCTGCTGACTGACGTCCATCTGGCCACAAGCTGCTTCCTGCACTATTAGCACAACTTCTTTGAGCTTTTAAGTGTGTTGCTTTTTTCCCTCACTCTGGCTATCTGGATGATAATCATTACAGGGAGTCTTCACAGTATGCTTTCGGTCTTTAGTGACTCAGTTTCTTTTTACCCAGAGCACACAGACCAAGGTGTTGATTAATGGAGGAAGAAGGGTAGAGGAAAAAAAAACAAAAATATCTGTTGGGTGAGTTGAGTCAGAGAAATGTAGATACTGCTTCATCTTATCCCTATTATCACCTTCTGAGATTTATGCTGCACTGCAAAATCTGACCCACTCTGTCAGATGTCTTCACTTGTGGCAAATTTCTCCTAATAAATTATTTCTCTCCTACTCCTCCTCCTATCAAATATAGGCCTGTATATTGGAATCCCAATCATAGGCCAGGATCAATTTATCTTCTGCAAGATTAGTGGTTTACTATATCAAGGGATATTGAGGAGAATTTTGTTCAGTGGTTCTGAAGCTCCCAAAGAGTTCAAGAATCTCATCAAATATAACAGAACACTTTTCTGGCCCAACTATATAGAGGATTTCAATGCACAAATGCACAATTAGGCACAATGAATAAATGTGCAAGCCAGACTAATAGAGTTTAAATCAATCAAACAAATATTTATTGATCACATATAATGAGTCAGTCACTTCTTAAGCACTAGCGATATTATGGTAAAAGACTGACAAGATCTCTGCCCTCAAAAAGTTTGTGTTTAATAAATCACATCTCTAGCCAACCCAAAAGTATCTTTTGTAAAATGTCTCATTAGTTGACTTTATTGGTGGTATGACTGGTCAGAATAGCAATCTATTGATTTTCTATTTAAATAGCCATCAATCTACTGCTACCTATTATTTTTTCTTTCAAAGGAAGTTGTTACTATGAAGGAAAAATCAGGGAAATACTTACAGTGTCAGAAATGTAGAGGGAATATAATTACACATACATATATATAATTTATAAATTATTTGACTCTTTGAAATGTTATGAAAATGAATTCACCAGAAAATATGAAAGAAATGCCAGATTTATTTGTCATTTATATGGTTTATTTCTAGAAAAAGAAAGAAAAAATTGGTGAAACCATCTTCAATTCTTAATATTATTATCAAATATTAATGCAAAACAATATTAAGAGAGTTTAGTGTTAAATAAATGTGTTTTCTTTATATTTATTTTCCCTCCCCCACTGAATCCCTTAACAAAAGCTATAAAAATTTCTGATGATTTGATAACAAAAAATAGGAGGTAATGATTCATCTCAAGGTCCAAATTCATATATGCAGTTACAGTAACTTCATATCAAATTTGGTCAACTCAGTTTAGTATTTTCTCAGTCAAATGAATGATTTCAACAAACTTGAATACAGGTTGCTATTGTTTGTTCACTAATATTCTGCCTTGTTCACACTGTTAACACTCATTTTTCCCATTTATTTCTTAGTTAAGGTAGAACAGGAGATGGAAGCATCCTGTTTGCCCCTTAAAGTTGTGAAATATGTCACTTTCTGCTTCTTTCAAAAAAAAAAAATAAGACAATTAGGGAAAGTTTTGTTAGGAAGCATAAATTCATATGTGAGTCTAAATAAGTGACCTTGAACAAGTTACTTAATCTCTGTCTTTTTAAGTCTTATTCTTATCTGTAGGGAAATAATAATAATAGAAAGTATTTTATAATATTATTTTAAGTATTATTAGTTCAAATAGTATCTGGTACATAGAATGTATTTGTTACATCTATGCCAGATACAGTATTAAAGAGTACCATTAGGAAATGTAAAATGTATTTATATAATATTCACAATTATTACATTGATGAGTGAATATCACACATTTTTCTTTTACTGAGGAGAAATATGATGTTTAAGGATATTAAAATGTATTACCACCATCATACCAAGGATGTCAAAGTCCAGATTTGAACCCTAATTTTCTGAGACATCAAAGCATAAGCCACTCATCTCAGTTATTGTTATTACTGAATATGGCTATCAACAATAATTTGCAGACAAACAACCTCTGTTTACCTGCCATTTATTTATAATATATTGTTTCCAAATATTTAAAACATTTTTAAATAGAATGATAAAAGCAGCAATCTCTGTATAATGATACAAACTCCTAAAAATAAAAAGAGAATTCTATTTTATAAGGACTGAATTTACTGATTTAATGGGTGATTCAGTTTGTCACAAATATTCTAGGTGATTTATTTTTCTTATTGTTTTAGGAGGGAAGATAACCACCTTCTTACAATGGTGTGAGGGATATTTTCCTTATGATTGTTCAGTCTCCATTCTGTGACTAAAAAGGGGGCTTGCCATAGATGTAATGCATGAATGAATGTTTTTTCTTTGTCATATAAATATCATGTTCCTCTTTCTCCCTCACCCCAATACACACATGCACACACACACACATCTGTGCTCATTTACATGCAAATATATGCACATACCCACACACATATAGATATGCATATACATATACATGCATGCGTGTGTATGCATGTGCACCTGAGTAAATATAATACCTGAAAACTGAAAATTTCCAAAAAACTAAAGAGAGAAAATTTTTATTTTTGTATTGCACTAATTTTATAGTGCACTTGCAGGTCTTTATTATGACTATCCTATCCTTTGTTCATATATGAAAATATACATCTTTCCAACAGAATGTTCTTGAAGAAGGGCTCTGCTTGAACCAGCATTACAGTCCTGCCTCTACTATGCATTAGTGTTTGTATTGCTTACCCTCTTTGGGTTCTTTCTGTGCCTTATTTGTAAAGTAAATATACTGACATCAGTAAATACCCTGCAGAATTTTGTGAGAATTAAATTAGTATGCATAAAGTTATTAGAACAAGAATGAGCACATATGTGTTTCTTTCAGCTAGACTTTCCACTTTCCCTAGATTCAATTTGTTGCAGTTGTTATCTGACTTCTATATGTGCAAGTTCACCATCATCTTTTCCAAATCTTTGTGTTTTTTTTTTCTACCTACATTCTAGGATAATTTCTGTTTCAATTACCCTGAATTACTTTTATTCCTTTCTAACTCTGCCATGAATATTAAATTTTTAATTTTTTTTATTTTTGCCCTTGTCAGGCAGTGGATATCAATTTTGACGCATGTGCATTCCTTTCTTCTTCCTCCCATGATTCATTTTTCATCTCAGTGCATTGTCATTTGTCTCATTTTGGTCTCATTTATTCTCACCCCCTTTTCTCTTTTATGTTTCTTATCATAAAGTATTTCATACAACTTTCCTTCCCTAATGATGCTGTAAGAAAGTGTTTCCTCATACCCATCCTAAGGTTTAAATGAAGCAACCGAGATTTGAATGAGGCAACTGAGGCCAGTTATTGAAATAAAGAAATTTAATTGGCTCCTGGGCGAGGTTCTGCGGTCCTACAGGAGGGGCCGGAGAAGTCGCACAGACTTCCTGAGGCGTAGTGTTTTTATGGCTAGAAGTGAGCAGGAAGTAGGGTGCCCTGATTGGTCATGGGGAGTGGGAAGCGGGTGGGGCAGACTGCTATTGGTAGGTAGGCTGTCGGGCGGGACTTCCTTTGGTGGGAAGTGGGCGGGGCAAGACGTAGAAGTAGGTGGGCATGTCCAAGCTCCTGAAGAGGCAGCCGGCCTTACACCCATCATGGTTGTCTTTCTTTGACCAAGAGACAAATTTTCTGATCAAATGTTTGCTAACAGACAATAGGCATGGACTTTTTTCTTGAGCTATCTATCTCATTTCTACATAAGAGCTGAAAAACTAAAGAGACAAAAGAAAACAATAAACAAAGCTAAGTGTATTTTTATGTTAAGGGGTGGAAGACCAGTTCATTCACACCTCCTTGTCTGCTTCCTATACCTAGAAGTTAATAGAGGAATTTTACCTATCTTGGATGGTTTAAGATTTGCTCCTGCTCTCACAATTCCTGTTGTTATTTTTATTTTTAAAATTATTAAAGTAAAATTTACAATATCATGTCATTTACCAAAACATTTCTTTTTCTTTTCCACCTTGAGAGCTTTATTTATGAAGACTTCAGCAAAGCTCCTTCCATCAGACTGTAAAGAAAATTACTTCAAATGGCCAAGGAATCATCTGCAAATTCCAGAAGGTAATATATTTGCTGAAAAGAGATGATAGCTAGAAATTTTAATTGACTGAAATCCTGATGTCTGAGACACTAAGTTTCCAAGATGCTTTTAATTTTCCTAAGGTTAGAAGGATTTTTTCTATTTCATACACAGCATGGTAAGCCTAAACCACTAAAAATGTTCTCACTGTAGTACAATAGGTTTTGTATCATATGGCCATTCCCCTCCTATGTTAGAAACAGATTTCTTGTTAGTTTTATTGTTATAACTTGCAGGATTATATTTTTATTAATTTTTATTCTAGACATTTCAGTGAGAAACGAAATAAACACTATTAGCAACCCTATCCCATGTTGATATATCTCTCAGACGTTATTTCAGAGTTCTTTGGTTACTGGATCATATAATAGACTAATGCAAATGTTTTTCTTAGCAATTCTTTTATTTTGAATAAGTAACATTTCTGGCAATGTGTTTTCCCCATCTGGAAATAAATTACTTAAGTATGCTAATAATAAATGAAAGTGGTAAAACATTTTATAAAAATTATTATTTGGTTTAATATTTAGCTTACTAGAAAAATGAAAACATTTGCTCCTTAAGATTTATTCACTTTTTCATTTTGTAACTTCCAAATCAAGTTTTGAGAGATGGATTTCTCTTGGGTTTTTTTTGAATCACAATAATTCTTGAGAAAAGTGAAAAATTTGACGGTCCTCAAAGATTTCAATTCTACAAAGTGATAAAGGAATGAAAAGTTGAAATAATGAAACATATGACTTGCAGTGAGAAAAAGACTTTTTTAAAACCATTTTTTTTTTAAGATCACAAGTACTATATATTAAAGTAAAAATACTCCACAAGGACAAGAGAGAAGACTGATTCAATAGATGCTCCCAAGTCATATATTTTTAATAAGTTCTATATAAATCCTAAGAAGCTATTTTATACATTAATAAAAGTGTTTTCTTTAATAGAAACAATGCACTAGGACTTTAGATGGTCTTTTCCTTGGAAGGCAGCTCTGAATTCTTAAATAACTTACCTTTCAGTCAAAGATAGCCATGGGATCTACTCACAAGTGAACACATTATATGTATCATGTAAAAGCCAAACTTGGTGTTGTATTCATTGAAAATCATGAAACTGTCATGAAGTTGCCTTAAAAGCTTTTCTAGAAACATAGTTCCTCATTGACTTACTAAAGAACAAGTGATATAAGGAACCATATTTGAAAAGTGAACCAAAAATACATAAAAAATATTTTCATAACCTCCCAACTTTTCCATTGAGGACTATGATACTCCCAAAATATTTTGGAAATTTCACACAAAATTTTTAGCTAAGCTACACACTACAAAGCTAAACTACAATACAGTGCCACGTTATTTCCAGAATAAACTGTTTTCTTTTTATTCCTCATGAACTAAGCATTATGGATGTAAAACTACACCTACATAATATAAAATTTATTTTTGAGCACAGCTCTACATGGTGGTTTTAAGAAAGTCATCTGTTCTCCCATATGGATCCCAGCTTTCTCTTGATATACGCTGTCAAGAATTGGTAGGACCAGGCTCTATCCCTGTTCTGTAATAATTCCTATCTATAAAAAGGCCACTAATAATCAGAAACATAATAAAAACTTAAGTCTAGGAATTATATTTCAATGCTTATAGTTTCCCCAAATCATCACAAATACGTCTCACAAAATTCTGTCAGTGAAAAATAAATGTTGTGATGAGGGACAGACAGGTAAGATGGGTCCCTTCTTTATTCAACTCCTATTGTTGGCTTCTTTCCTGAAAAAATAGGTCTAATGAGAAAATAATCACTAATATGTACCCACAGACACACACTCACAAATAACATGTGGTACAAGTTGGAAAAAAATGAAGAGCTGATCTTGGTCCTATAATCTCTCGAACGACCTTGTTAATTAGGCTACTGTAGCACAGTAGGCACTAATTGAAGTAAGGTTGTAAGGCACAGTTATGTTTGTGATGGTGGGTGTTCAAAGTAGTATTAATATTTAATTGTTCTTTTCAATTTTTTGCTTAATTCCTCTTCACTACTTTCCGATACAGAACAGGTCACTGGGTAAAAGGGAAAAAAAAATAGCATTAGTGAGAAATTTCCCACCAAAAGTGATACCCATGAGGTGAGAAGTTTTTAGATTTCAGGCAGCAGCAGCTCAGAGAAATATCTCAGGTCCCAATTCTTTAAAAAAGTGTGTGAATTGGATGCCCCTCATGGCCCAGCAAGGTGATCCTTTGAGGAATAGTTGCTGCCATACTAAAAACGTATGATAAGCATGCAGATATGTTAAGAATGCTTTACACTCCAAGAGAAAACCTTCACACTCTGCGATGGTCATGCCTGAATTTGGAAAGCAAACGGCATTAATGCAGGGTGAAAAAGTCTTTGTGGGTATTATGCCTGAGCTTCAACAGAGATTAGAAGAGACCAAAGAGTCCGGTATATGCAGGAGTGATTGACCTATGAACCATCTGTATCAGAATTCCCACTTGAACCAGATTTCTGGGGGATCATCCAGGGAATTTTTAACAAGAATTCCAAATAAACCTTGCGTGTAATGATGTTTAAGACTAAGTGAGTGGATTAGGTTTTACTGCTTCATGCACTTGAGCCCAGTGGATTTGGGCAAACAGGAAAAGGGGCCTCAAAAGGTGCATATTTTCCACAAATAAGACTGATGAATATCTACTTATTTGTTGCTTGGAAAATAAAACTCGATGCTCCATGTATAAGCTCAACTGTGTGGAGCAAATCTGAGCAATTTTTACCCATTTATTTTCACGAACATCTTCATCCCTACTCCACAGCGCTACCATTTAAAACACTATTCAATCTTGTTTGACTTGAGAGGTGATACATATAGAGATATGTGTCTTCTCTCTCTCTCTCTCTCTGCCTCTCTCTCTATACACGCACACACACACACACACACACAGAATTGGAGATAACTGGATATAATTGGGGTTCTGTTTCTACAATATATATACATAATGTATGTATGTTATATAATATGTATATAAATATGCAAATGTACATATGCTTCTATCTATTGCATATTCAATAGCCATAAGATGATATTTTATCAATATACACATATTTAATATGGGTATATGTAAAACATGTACATATGCATATATAATAATATATGAGACTTGTCACCATATATATGTCGACTATATATATAGTCGACATATACACACACGCACACACACATTTTATATATATGCAATGTAGAAACAGAGCTCCAATTATATATATTCAAACCCTATCTCAGGGTGCACCCCAAATTTCAACTCCTCCCTGAAGCTATCAGCTAGAAAGAAGTTCTCCCTCTTTTGAATTCTAGTACTGTATTATGTAAACCCAGTTTTTTAAGCTGTTGCCAGACTGTATCCACCACAATGCATTTTTGAAGTAAGCAAGACCCACCTGAAAATAAGGAGAAGTTGGACAAAGGTTTGGACAAAAATGAAACCCATTCATGTTTCATTAACAAATTATAATTAACTAAATATGAATGAAATACTGAAAGGACAAGCAGACATAATTGCTTAAGTGAGAGGTATCAGGCTCTAGACCTGAGGATTTAGAAGCGACAAATTGGAGCGGATAATGTAAATTCAGTGTTCATAACAGTTCATTCCCAGTCTCAGGAAGGGTGGTCCAGAACTAGCATAGTTTTAAGATACACTTATCTCAACTGAGTTGAATGGTGGACAAGGACATGTTATTATTACTCACGGGAATCTAGGGCCAGGATTTCCATATCCTTGAGATGAAAAGGAAAAATTCCAGAGATCAGCTATGGTGAGTCAGTTTATCAAGATTATAACTTTTTGGCCATTAAGTTGTATAACACTTTTACACTCTTAATCTGAGAAACACGGGCATTGAAAGTTTCTTTCTAAACAATTATTGCTAACTGAGAATGCTTCAAAAGTAAACTTCATTTTTAGACCTAAAATCAAGAGGACTGAGATGACAATTTGAGAGCTAGAATTTGATCAGACAAAAACATCACTTTTATCTTTTCTCTTCATTACATCAAAATTATGATTTCCTTCTGATTAAACCCTCTTCATACTGTTTTCATGGTCTGTAATACTATGCATTTCACAACAAATAAACTCAAAAAATATTTTTAAATTAACGATTAAAAACAATGTTTTATGAAATAAATCTTCCAAAAAGCCTCTAAGTTATAATGTAACCATGTCACAGACAATAAAAGACACATACTACTATTCCTACTCTATGCCTTATTGTCAGAATAAAAATATAATTTTTAAACATCTTATTTTAGAAAATATCATCTTATGACTATTGAATATGCAATAGATATAAACAGTATGTAATACATGTATATAGATACTGATATCCTATTACAGAACACCAGCGTTAATTTTTAATTTAACATAGTATAAGTTTTTGATCATTTTATTAGCTTTCCATAAAAAATTATGTGTTTATTATAAAAATATAATAAAATATCTTTTATAAGATATGGGATGAGTAGTGACTAATTATTCTATAAAGAGAAGAGTTATATTTCCTTCTATAAAGCTTAATTTTTTTAAAGTTAGTTATTCAACATCAATAAAAAAGCAAATAATATTTAACAAAGGAGAGTATTTTGAAGCCCTTATGCGAATCAGTTGTTTAGAACTTAGGAAGTTTAAATTACAGAAATGATTATTATATACTGGTGTTGACTCTCAAAATCTTATTAATGTGAAAAATATGCCAATAGTATAAATTCAACTATACCGCCCTGATTAAATTTATAACACTATCTCCATGAGAATGGGTAAAGAAGGAATGTGATGATCCTGCCTTAAATGTTAGAAATATATCTCCCACCCAATCCCATCTCATGTGGCAGTATTACTGGCCACATCAATAGACAGAAATTCATCTTTAGTGTTACATACTTCTGTAGCCAAAGATTTATTAACTCTTATTTTCATAGCAAAAATAAATGGTTTTCTGCATATCTACACACACCTGCAAAAGAAATCTTTGTTTCAGTCTCTGACACATGTTTTGCAAAAAGTACTTGACAATAATTTTCAATTATTTACAAGACCCTATGAGGACAGAATAATGGTAGCTGTATATATAACTGACTATAAACATAGCACTTAACACATTGCCTAGCAGGTCATACATACTCAATAAGTGTATGTTGAATGCATACATGCCTGATTCAATTAATAAGTATATGAATGAAAAATGTAGGGGAAGAATTAAAATAATTTTGATAGAAAATTAACTATTATTAAATCAGAAATGTATTTACTAGTTTCCTTAAGTAAACACATTTAATTGCCTGTTATGAGTGAATAAAATGAATCATAGAGAGAAAGTTGTACTCCTTAGCAAACAAAAAATAGAAAGTCAGATTTGCTAAAAGAATGCTGTGTGTTGGGTGTCATTTCCTTTGAAATATTTGCTACCTTCCTGACTCATATACATTGCATGTGTTTCATTGACTTTCAAGCTTATTAGTGCTTCAACTATGTTGTAAAATGGAGGGAACGAGTCCCATGTGTTTTCTAACTGGCTACACTTTGCATACCTATCTTATAAAAGCATACTGATGGTGTTTCATTTTAGGTTGAAGACTGCCGCAATAAACATAGCAGCATTGTTTCTGAATCAGCAGTAACAGGAAGAGTGTCGCCATTAGTGTGACAAGGGCTAAAACAATTAGTTTTAAATTTGATGAAATAGCTGTTCTATCCATTTACTAGATCATGCTGAAACATTTCTACATCCTTTTATGTGTTCTCAATGGTAGATGCCCTGTGTGTTAGCCTTAGTGTTCTTGTCTGGCACCCTGACTTGTACCCATGTCTGCAATGAATGCATTATAGCCTTAAGGGACTGATTATCTCTATTGTCACATCCCTCCATGGTACTGTATAATTGTTTCAACTGCAAGTAAATTCCTGAAATGCTTAGTACTGCACACAGGATGAGTGTCTGCTCAACCTTCCAAACTGCTAGTGATTATCCAATGGGGAAAGGAGGTCCCCTTAGAGGAATTATGTTGTAATGAGTTCTTTATGTGCTTACTTATGAAAATACAGATGGACTTGTCCAAACTAACATGTCAAATGACAGCTACTGAAAAATTTATACTGACTATATAGTGAAGAAAAGTTATCTTAGGACTGTATATTAAAATACAAAGGAATAATTGTATATACCATAAATGCAATATAGTCTGGCTCAATAAAAATAGACACTGCTTTGATATTTTTTTTCTGTTGGAAATTTAGATGTTAGTCTTTTATTTACTTTTTAATTATTTGGTATATGTGATATATATAGTTAACACCTCCATCAGCTGTTAATGGCATTAAACATCATGAATGAATTCTTCCTTCCTACATGTCTTTGTTTGAATTTAAAATATTATGGCTGTATTTGAATTCCTGACAATAGGAAGAAAAATAAGCAAACTTATTCAAATTAAAATATTTCCTTTAGTTAATCTAATCTTACTTCTTATACTCAACCAGATGTTTTTAAAGTTATATATGATTATGTTTGAATAAAAACACAGTACTTCTCATTACTAGACAGAGCCTGAACTTCGTGGTCTTCTAATTAACCTGATTTCCAACCTTTGGGAAAGCTGGGCTATAGTTAACTGGTTTCACAATAAAGTTGGGATTGACTTAGTGTATCAATCCATGAAAGAGTAGCACTTTGTTAAAGAACTAAAAAAAATAAAGTATTGAATGGATACAACTATATTGGTGCTTATATTTTGGAGGGAATAACATGGCCAAATTAAGAGGGCAGACAAATTATTCACAGTTATAAAATTCTGTTATATTTTTGAAATAAAATTATCATTTTAAAATTAATCACCTGGGTATCAGTGTGTATCATATATTTGAAATCAACATCAATGGGCTATAAATATTTTGGTAAATATTTTAAGAACACAGGAATATTTCTGTGTAATAGCATCTTTTGACTGAACAAATGTTTCCACTTAATGAGAAAATGCATTGGCACCGTTTCTGGAAATTGCCTACTTTTCTTCAATTCTCCTGCTGTTCCTACACTTCAATATTTTCTTTATAGGCACTAATTTGTATGCCAGTGTGGTACTGGATTGACAGGTAAATTACCCTTTAAAAACATTAAGAATATTCACCAGATAAACTATTATACTAAAGTAAATCACAGAGCTCATTTTTTTGACCTTAGTCATGAAAAATATTATTTTTAAATCTACAATGGAAATGAGCATAAATTATAACATCATTTAAAAAAGAAATTCCCCCTCCCCTATGAAACAATATGTAAAAAAGCCAAACTCTGAAAAAGAAAATAACTAACCTCTGATTCTCCCCTTTTGAAATCAGTATACACAACCTCAAATTAGCTGCAAAATCTTTGTATATGATCCAGGCAATAAAATATACACCAATTGTTACTTTTGATCTTCCAAAAAGCTCTATTTGTGAATTTGGCTGTGGTGTCTGCCAAATATAATTTAGGGTTTGTACTAGATTTTCTTTCCCTTATAACATGTTATGTTGCACTTGCAAAAGAGATTCACAACCATGTCTTCTCAAAGCAAGCATTAGACTGGCAATTAGAAGGTAGTCTATTAGATTACAGGTGTGCTTCAATTTGGTCACAAATAAAAAGCTTGAAAGAGTTTCTTTAGATGTTTCCATTTAATTTCTGAAGAATTTATGTTCTATGAATTATTGAAATAAAGCTGTTGTAATACTTCTAGAGTTATAGTCCTACATAGTTATATTTCCATAAAGTTTTAGTTGTATTTATGTTTAGATGTATTTATATAAATTTCATTAATGCTAATTATAAAAATACTGCTAATTAGACATTTTTAATACTTGCTAGGTATCTTTACATATATTAAGTTAGAACAAAATAATGTGATAAGTAACAATATCATTCTCACTGTATTATACAAAAATCTAGGGCTCAGCTGAGGTACGAAAACAAGGTAATGTAAATTTTGACCTTTTTGTATTCTACAAATAATTAACTATTTACATATGTGGGCTGAAATGGAGTACTGTGTCTACTAATGATAAATCCTATACCAGGTAAGCCATTTACAATTAAAACATGCGAAATAGATATTCTAAAACCTTTAATTTAACATGTACACATATCTGTACTAGCTCACTTAAAACGTTTACTTAGTATCTTCTCAATCATTTATCATCTTTCACTTCTGTATTCCTAAATGTAATTTAGGATAAAGAAAAGAAATAAAAGATTGATATTAATACTGTAAAAAGACATCATACTTAACTATAAATTCTCTCAAATGCATTTCCAAAATATGTTAGTAAATATGAATATAGAACCATACATTTATATATATCATGCTCATAATATCATTTTGCTTTAAGTATAATAATACTTATCAAGTATATGTCAGATACAATGATCCTAACCCTATTTCTAACAAGAAAGGTGGACTCAATCATTTCATCTCCCTTAGAATTTTGCTTTTACCTCTTTTAAACATGAACAACAATTAATTCAATTTTTTATTATAGCAATATTATTGAAACACTCTTTGCTTTTAAATATCAACTGTTTACACATTAATAACTTTTATACCTACAAAAATTTCTCCCTAATTAGTTTTACTCAAAAATTATTCATTTATACTTTATTTAGAAAGCTAATATTTGTAAAAGTGTAAAACTGGGGTATAAAATCATTTAAATGTTAAAAGTATAATATATTATATCATTTTACAATCCTAAAAGGTGAAAATTAATACTGATCTGTATAGCAATTAACTTTCATAAGAACATGGCTTTTATTCACACTACATGATAAATTGTGTCCAGGTAATATTAATGTGAAAATATTCATGGACTAGTGCTAGTTAATTGTTTTAGAACATTGCTTATGCTTTTTGAATGTGACCATGTTAATATACATGTCCAGCCCCAACTCCTGTAACAAAAGAGTAGTCTCTGGAAAGTACCTCAGGAGTTCATTTGGGACCTCTGAAATAGTATCTCTCAGGAATAAAGACAAACGTGAAATATAGCAACCCTCACAAGGACCGAAACCCAGTTTTAAGCACCTTAATTTCTTAGTTGATTAAGGCGATGAGCCTCTCGAACCTTTTGTACCTGCCTAGGTACAAAAGCAATTTATTTCTGGAGAGAAGTCAAAACATCCAGAAGCTCTAATAATTTTGATAATTTATCATGCATAGAATTATATAATTAATACAAAAATTATCAAACAAAAAATAAGAAAAATTTTAAAAGTCAATATAAACAGACCTAGAATAAATATAGATATCAAACAGAGGTTTTAAATTGGCTATACCTAATATGTTTAAGATACAAGTGACAACATAGAGAACTCTGGAAAATGCCAAGAATATTATTTTAACAATCAAGTAGAATTTTTAAAAATAAAAGTCTACATATAATGGATACAATTTGGAATTCATTGCATGGCATTACCATTAGATTAGACCCAGCTGAATCAGTGAATTGCAAGTAAGTAGAAAATGTTCAGAAAGAAAAATAGAGACATAAAAGAACAGACAAAATACCAAGAACTACGTAAGGAAAATAAGGTTACTTGGTAAAATGTTCCAATATACATTTAATCAGAGCCCTAAACATGTAAAAGTCAGAAAATTAGATAGTAATATTTGATACAATAACAGTAAAAAATTAGTAAAAGTAAAAATTGAAGATAGTCATCAAATTACAAGGTCAAAAAAATGCAAAATATAAATGATAAATGCAGAGAAAACCACACCTGGACATATCACAGTGAAACAAAAGAGAAAAAATTAAATAAAATCTACAGGGAGAAGATAATAATATTGCATATTCAAGAACTTATGGAATACAACCATCACCTGGAACTCTAAACTTATCCAAAATTTGCTTCAAAGCAGAAAGCAGATCTTGTCTTGTCACCGTCGACGAGACAGATACAGCTTCTGTTCATTTCAATATCTGAGCAGTCAAGACAGCAGCAGAGTAATTAAAACAGCAAGTGTCATAACCAAACTTTGCTCTAGGCATTGTTTCTTTTTAATACATTGACAGAGGGAGGCGCCAAGATGGGTACTAAAAACCACTTGTGTGCACTCCTCTCATGAAAGGAAACAAAAGAGCTAGTCAACACTGACTTGGCATGCCAGTCATCTGAGAAACCACATGGAGATCAGTCAAGGCAGCAGGGGGACACAGAGAGCAGAGAGGAGTCAAGCTGGGCACTGGCCTGTCTGGGCTCAGTGGGAGCCAGGAGACCCTCTCCAACACAGGAAAGGGTAAATGAATGAAATCTTCTCTACTGGGACAAATGCAAGACTGAGAATGGGAGAAAGCAACAGCCACATCCCTCACTCCACCCATGGAGCTTCTAGGCTGAGGCAGAGAGCCACTCAGATGTCCTGCAGGGACAACTCTCAAGTTCAAAGGGACCTCTGTATGCCTTGGGTCCCAGAGTAGACAGCCCTAGGAGAGGTCACAGTTAAAGTGCCAGGGAGGAGTAAGATTGTTCTACCCAACTTCACCAGACAGGGCTTGGCACCAGCTTCCAGCCCAGTGGTCCCTCTTCTTCTTGATCTCATTCTGTAGCTGCAGCTTCTTCTTGTCCTGGCAAGCATGCCACCTCACCCACCCCTGCCACTGGTAGCCAGGTGGGCAGAGCCTGCTAGAGTTTCTGGCTCAGTGGTCTGGCTTCTGTGTGAACTCAGCAGGTGGGTGCAGCCTCCTCTTGTCCTGGAAAAAACCTGGATGACAGGATGGGCAACCCCACCCACCCTCACCACTACTAGTCAGGTGGACAAAGCCTGCTAGAGCTTTCAGCCCAGCAGTCTTTCTTCTGTGTGGACTCTGCAAGAAGGCATGGCCTCTTGTCCCAGGAAAAACCTGGGTAGTGAGGTGGGTGACATCACCCACCTCTGACTACTATTAGTGAGGCAGACAATGTCTGCTAGAATTTTCTTCTCAGTGGTCCTACTTCTGCTTGAATTTGCTGAGAGGTGTGGGGTCCTGATGTCCCATAAGTACCCGGACAGGGTTGGAAGCTCCATCATCCCTAGCCTCTTGTAGCCAGATGAGTCACACTCACTAAAGCTTCTAACCCAGTGGTTTCACTTCTGTCTGAACTCTGTGGACAGGTGTAACCCTGTGTTTCCCCAGGAAGCATCTGGACAACACATTAGGGTTAACCTGGTAAGGATACAGCCTGTCTGCCAACTGCGACCCTGCCAGAGGGAGCCCCATGGACTAGAACACCCAACAAAAGAAACATGGACACAGAAACAGCAATTGGAGGGGGCTCTTTGAAGACCCAGGAATGGACTAGCATTAAGGCCAATTTATGGAACTCATACCACAATCAAATCCCCAAGGGCATCAAAGAAGACAAAAACTAAAAATCAAAACAAAACATACAAAGAACAGCAAATTCAAAGCTTGAAGAAATATCAAATCACACAAATGATGAAAAAACCAGTACAAGAACTTGAACAAGTCAAAAACAAAAACAAACAAACAAAAAAAACAGTGTCTTTTCACCTGCAAACGACTGCACTACTTCCCCAGTAATTGTTCTTAACCAGGCTGAAATGTTTGAAATGTTATAAATAGGATTCAGAATATGGATAAGAAGGAACATCACTGACATTCAGGAGAATGTTGAAGTCCAGTGCAAGGAATACAAGGCATAAAATAAAACAATACAGGAGATGCAAGACAAAATGGCCATTTTAAGAAAGAAACAAACTTAACTGGTAATGCTGAAATACGTCAAGAATTTTATAATACAATTGCAAGTATTAACAGCAGAATCGATCAAGCTGAGGAAAGAATCTGAGGACTCAAAGACCAGTTCTCCAAAATAATTGAGTCAGTCAAAAATAAAGAAAAAAAAACAATAAAAATGGAATAAACCTCTGAGAAATATGGGATTACATAAAGGAACCAAAACTGTGATTCAGTGGTGTCCCTGAAAGAGAGAGAGAGAAAGCAAGGAAACTGGAAAACATATTTGTAGATATTATCCATGAAAATTTCCCCAGCTTTGCTAGAGAGGGCAACATTCAAATCTAAGAAATGCAGAGAACCCCTGTGAGATACCCTACAAGATGATCATCTCCAAGACATAGTACCACATAAACCAAGCCCAAAGCTAGCAGAAGACAAGAAATAACCAGTCAGAGCTGAATTGAATTAAATTGAGACGTGAAATAACATACAAAAATAAATGGATCCTAAAGTTTGTACTTTGAAAGGATAAAGAAGATCAGTAGACTACTAGCTACACAAATAAAGAAAAAAAGAAGATCTAAATAAGCACTATTGAAAAGGTCAAAGGAGACATTACCAAAAATGTCATAGAAATAAACAAAATCCTCAGAGACTACTGTGAATACCTCCATGCAAACAAATGGGAAAACTTAGAAAAAATGAGCAAATTCCTGGAAACATACAACCTCCCAAGACTGAACCATAAAGAAATTGAAACCCTGAACAGACCAATAATAAGTTCTAAAATTGAATTAGTAATAAAAAGCCTATCAACTAGAAAAAGCCCAGGACCTGATGGATTCACAGCCAAATTCTATCATAGACACAAAAAAGAGCTAAGGCCATTTCAACTCAAACTATTCCAAAAAAAGAGTGAGGAGGAGGGACTACACCCTAACTCATTGTATGAGGCCAGCATTATCCTGATACTAAAAGCTGGCAGAGACACAACAACAAGAAGAAAAATTTCCAGCCAACATCCTTGATGAAAACGGATGCAAAACTACTTAACAAAACACTAGCAAGCCAGATCCAGCATCACATCAAAAAGCTAATTCACCAGGAACAAGTCAGCTTTATACTTGCAATGCCAGACAGATTCAATGTAGGCAAACCAGTAAATGTGATTCACCGCAGACCCAGAACTAGAAACAGTAACAACAGCAGCAGCCCTGCAGAATCATCTTAATAGGTGTAGAAACCGGCAAATGTGAATCACTGCAGACACAGAGCTAAAAACAGTAACAACAGCAGCAACCCTGCAGAATCATCTCAATAGGTGTAGGAAAGGCTTTTGATAAAATTCAACATCCCTTAATGTTAAAAACACTCAAAAATCTAGGCATATAAGAAACACAACTCTAAATAATAAGAGTCATCTGTGATAAACCCACAGCCAACATAATGCTGAATGGGCAAAAACTGGAAGCATTCCTCTTGAGAACCAGAACAAGACAAGGATGCCCACTCACACCGCTACTGTTCGACATAGTACTGGAAGTACTAGCCAGAGCAATTAGGTAAGAGAAAGAAATAAAAGGCATTCAAATAGAAAGAGTGGAAGTCAAACTACCTCTGTTTAGAAGCAATATGATTCTATACCTAGAAAATGCCGTAGTCTCTGACCAAAAGAGCTGCAAAAAGAATAAAATACTTAGGAAGACAGTTAAGCAGGGAGGTAAAATATCTCTTCAATGAGAATTACAAAGATATCAGAGATGAAACAAAGAAATGGAACATTTCATATTCATGGATAGAAAGAATTAATATGGTTAAGATGACCATACTACCAAGAGCAATTTATAGATTCAGTGTTATTACTATCAAACTACCGATGACATTATTCACAGAATTATAAAAACTCTTTTAAAATGTATATGGAACCAAAAAAGAGCTCTAATAGCCAAGGTAATCAATCCTAAGCAAAAAAATCAAAGCTGGAGGTATTATGCTACCCAACTTCAAACTGTACTAGGAGGCTGTGGTAACCAAACAGCATGGTACTGGTATGAAAATAGACACATAGAACAAAGGAACAGAACAGAGAGCCCAGGAATAAAGCTGCACACCTACAATCATATGATCTTTGACAAAGTCAACAAAAAATATCAATGGAGAAAAGACTTCCTGTTCATGAATGGTGCTGGGATAACTGGCTAGCCATATATAGAAGATTGAAGCTGAACCCCTTCCTTATACCATATACCAAAATAAACTCAAAATGAAATGGATTAAAGACTAAAATGTAAGATCCGAAACTATAGAAACTCTGGAATTTTACCTAGGAAATACCATTCTGGACATAGGCCCTGGCAAAATTTCATGATGAAGACACTGAAAGCAATTGCAACAAAAAGTAAAAATTGACAAATGGGACCCAATTACACTAAACAGCTTCTGCACAGCAAGATAAACTATCAGCAGAGTAAACAGACAACATACAGAATGGGACAAATATTTGCAAACTATACATCTAAAAAAGGTCTCATGTGCAGAAACTTAAAGCAACAAGCAAAAAACAACTTCACTAAAAAATGAGCAAATGATGTGAAAAGACACTTTTCAAAAGAAGACATATTGTTGCCAAAAAGCATATGAAAAAATGCTCAAAATCACTAATAATTAGAGAAATGCAACTCAATACCCTAATGAGATATCATCTCATACCAGTCAGGATGATTATTATTCAAAAGTCAGTAAATAGCAGATGCGGGTGAGTTTGCAGAGAAAATGGAATGCTTATACGCTGCTGGTGGGAAGGTGAATTAGTTCAGCTGTTGTGGAAAGCAGTGTGGTGATTTCTCAAATAACTTAAATCAGAATTATCATTATACCCAGCAATACCATTATTAGGTATATACCCAAAAGATTATAAACTGTCCTACTATAAAGACACATACACACACATGTTCATCACAACACTTATTCACAACAGCAAATTCATGAAATTAACCTAAATGCCCATAAATAGTATACTGGATAAAGAAAATATAGTACATTTACACCATGGAATACTATGTAGCCATAAGAAGGAATGAGAGCATATTATTTGCAACAACATGTATGGAGCTGGAGACCATAATCCTAAATGAACTAATACAAGAACAGAAAACCAAATGCTGCACGTTCTCATTCATAAGTGAGAGCTAAACATTGAGTATACACGAAAACAAAGAAAGGAACAAGAGTCACCAGGACCAATGTGAGGGTAGAAGGTGGGAGGAGGGAGGGAATCAAAAAACTACCTATTTGGCACTATGCTTATTTCCTGGGTGACAAAATAATCCATACACCAAACTCCTATAACACACAAGTTTACTATATAGCAAACCTGCACATGTACCCCGAACTTAAAATAAAAGGTTGAAAAAAAAAAGCAAAAGCAAGAGGTAAATAACTTCAGAAGATGCTTCAGAAAATTTTCCCATTCTTTGGGTCACACCATTCATATCATTTGTCAGATGTGTGATACAATTTTTATTATATTATCAGACATTCTTTATAATTCCATGGTAACCTTATATTAAGGGATCACAGCCATTGAAAATGGCAGATATTTTCTTGCTGTATTAATGCTAAAGAGACCTATAGAAAAAAAGTAAACTAAAATAAGAACTTTGGGTTCATCATGCTTTGCTTCAGAGACACATTTAAAAACTCATGGTTCAGCACAATGCTTCTGCACTTTTGGAATCCAACTTTTCTGGATATTTTAATTGTAAAAAAATCTAATATTTTAGAAATCGAGTTTCTTTGTAAGTATAATGGCCTTAAATGATACCTACTTTCTATTGTATTTGGGAAGAATATATAAAATTGTAAACAAAGTTTTTTAGCATAATGATTGGCATGGAGTAAGAACTCAGTAAATGATAATTCTCTTTTTCTCCGATTTACTGAGAATAATTCCAACGCACAGAGAGTTATAGAAAATAATAAAAATTCAGTTAAAAATAATTGTAGTGTTTTGTCAAATTTGTCATGACTTATATTTTAAGAAATAAATTATTAAAGGCACAAAAAAGCAAAATAAATAGATTTTCAGGCAAATGAAAAATATTTTCATATATATTAAGTTTTAAGAAGTTAAAGATGCATGTTATATACTACAGAGTAGCCCCTATAAAATAGTAAAGTAATGCATAATAATGAGCTTCTGAAAAGAGAACTGAGTTAACAAAAAAATACTGGATTAATCCAATAAAAATAATAGAGAAAAATTTTTATGAAATAGAAGAAAAATAGAAAAACAAGTAAGACTACAGTACATTCAAATACATACATGCACACACACACACATATATCAATAATTAAATTTAATGAAAACATGTAAATAGAATATTTCAATTATAAAGTGTGGCAGACTGGATAAAATAATAAAATCCAACTATATACTTGTAGGAGACATGCTAAATATATGCATAAAATATTTGAAAGTAAAAGTTTCAAAAATATATATTTCAATCCTAACCAAACAAACTAAAATATCTTGGTGCATATTTACTGGTATACATTAAGTATTTATTATGTTATTATATACTATATTCATATAAAATAATTACATAGCAACATTATGAGTTATGATGAAGTTGATTTAATAATCATAGAAATATCACTCTACCATGAAGATATAAAAAATTCCAAATAAATAAGCATTCACTTTAGTGTTATTCTTTCCCATGTAACAAAACCACCTCAACAGTTAGTGGCTTCAAATAATAATTTATTATTTTTCATGATTCTGAAGGTTGACTGAGCTCAGCCAAGTGGTTTGCATTCAGGGTCTCCTGTGGCAATCAGATGGCAGCTAGTGATGAGGACATCTGAAAACTCAACTGAATTTGATGTCCCAAGTGGCTCATTTGCAGGACTGGCAATTATTCTGGCGACTTCCTGGAAGTATAGGTAAGTTTGTACACTGGAGGATTTGCAAATGGCCTTACTATTGGTCTTGGCCTTCTTACAAGATAGTGGTTGGGTGAGTATACCATGATTTTGAGGTACATGCTGAAAAGCTTCTTAAGATTAGTCTTAGAAATCTTACAGCATCACTTTCATCACATTCTATTAGTCAAGCAAGTCACTAAAGCAAGATCAGAGTCAAGCGGAGATGGATTAGAGTCCTCCTCTTGATAGGAGAAAAATCAGATGAGTAGAAGGAAGGAAGAGATTGATTGTATAGTGTCTGGATACTCTCCCCCATAGAACCTAACAACATATGTTCAAACTATATTTATAAAAACTGATCAAAATATAATGAAAAATAGACAATCATAATCACATTATAATTAATGATGAAAACAGAAATTTTTTTCCTTTCAGGATGAAACAAGCACATCATCGTATCCAGGATTTTACTGAAAATATCAACTAATGAAGTAAGATAAGAACAAAAAATAAAATAAGCAAGAATTAGAAGGGATGAAATAAAATATCCATGATTTATATAAGACAATTTTATGTACATAGAAACTCTAAACTATTCTAAAATTGATTATTACAATAATGTGGTGTGTATAGCTCATTCACTTGATACAAAAAAATCTGAATTTCATCACTACATTTTGTTATAAGTAAAAATTAAGTGCAAAAATTCTACCATTTACAATAGCATAAAAAAATTAAATACTCTTTAATAAATTTAATGAAACAAGAACAAATTCTGTGCAAATACAATGTGTAACACATAAAATATTGAAAGAAATTAAAATCAAGCTAAATTAAAAAAGTATATTCCATGTTGATGAACTGAATAACTTACACTGTTAAGACATTAGTCCTCCCAGTTATTTGTAGATTTAATGAGCTTCCAATCAAGTTATTAGTAGATTTTATTATAGAAATCAACTGAATCATGTCACAATTCTTGTGAAAATGCATACACATTTTGCTCAACATTGGCCACAGTGATTTTAGAAATCAAAATTAAAATTGAAATTTTACACTGTTGATGATCACTTTATTATAAAATATATTAATTAAAGCAATTAATAATTATTATATATAAAGATATGTAGACCAATATAACTGAAAATAGTGTTCAAAAACAGATGAATGCATGTAATGGAAACTTGACTTTATGAGAAAATTAGCATTTTTAAGAAGTAGAAAAAGAACAGTCTTTTTAAAAATTGGCCAGCAACACCATGGAAAAAAATTGGTTTACATCTCTGAAGGAAAGCATACAGTGATACCTATACAGGTAGATTATAGACCTAAATTTTAAAGTTAAAAAAAGAAAGGTTTTAAAAGAAAACATAGGAGAATATATTTATTATCTGGACTTTTAAAATGTTCCTTAATTCTGATACATAAAGCAGTAACCATTAGATAAAATATGTAAAAATTGAACTACTGATAATTTCCATACAAAAAAGCATCATTCAGATAAAAAAAGATAAATTATATAATAGAAAAAGGTATTTGAAATACATTTTAAAAATCATATCACAATATATTTATCAAAACCTCATAAATTAATAGTAACGGTCAACTAACTAGATGATAGACAAAAGACTTAAACAAGTATTTCACAAAACATAATAGCTAAATAACTAATAAATATTAGAAAAGTGTTCAGTGTACATCAGAACAATTCAACTTAAAACCACATATGTGTGCATATAAACACACACACGAATAGAAAAAAACAACGCCACAAAAACAAAAACCTACAAATTCTGTGGATGATGTGGAGCAATGGGAACTCATATATTGCTGGTAAGAGTGTGATTGGGTCTAAGCATTTTGGAAAACAGTACCTACTGAAGCAGAACACACTTAAAAAACATACATATATATGTCTAAGAATGTTTGAGGCAAAACAATGCTAATCGTGCAAAATGAGAAGTAGCCCAAATATCCATCTGCACTAGGATTGATAAGTTGAAGTATGCTCCTACAGTAATTACTATAAAGAATTACAGTGAATGAACTAGTTTCTTATAAACCATGGAAAAATATAGGCAAAACAAATTTAGAGAGAGACACACAATAGTACATATTATATGGTTCCACTTACATAATGTTCAGAAATATGCAAACTTAAAAGTCAGGACAGTGTTAACATTTGTAAGTGTTGGAAATAATAGGTGGGTATTGTTTTAAGTTGCTAAGTATTATGGTATTTATTATACAACAAAATAGAACTGGTTCACCACATATTATGCTAGGCCCTGACTCTTAGAATGGAACTGTTTTTAGGTCTATCCCTAGCTAAATGCAAAGACCCCATCTATAAATCTGAAAGAACCACTATTATAAAATGTGTTCAGAATATTGAGTGCCGGGGATTTTATTTTCTTAACGTGAATGTTCACTTCATTCTTCAGCAGTTTTTTTTTTTTTTTTTTGAGATGGAGTCTTGCTTTGTTGTCTAGGCTGGAGTGCAGTGGTGTGATCTCGGCTCCCTGCAACCTCTGCCTCCTGAATTCAAGGGATTCTCCTGACTCAGCCTCCTGAGTAGCTGGGATTACAGGCACCTGCCACCACACCAGGTAAATTTTTGTATTTTCAGTACAGATGGCGTTTTCACCATGTTAGCCAGGCTGGTCTCGATCTCCTGACCTTATACAATCTGCCCGCTGTGGCTTCCCAAAGTGCTGGGATTACAGGTGTGAGCCACGCACCCAGCCTGAGCAGTCTTAATTAATGCAATTATTATCCTTCTGTTAAAAAGCAGACTTCATAAATTTTACTTATTTTTCCTAATTCTGTATTCCAGTGGCACACAAGAAAAAACAGCTTTCTCCTAATAGGACATTCCCACATATGTGAGAAACAAAATGTTAAATTTATTTTTTAAGTATTTATATCTCTATGGCTTCTGCATTCACATATAAAATTCAAGTTCAGCATTTCTGCTAATTTCATCAGTGAAAATTTTCCAGAAAGAAGAAATTTTAGTGAATTTCTGCTAAGAAATGTCAGACCAAAAGGATTAGCACTGCCCTAGGTTTGAAAGGTCAGTGGGTTTGTTAAAGAGGGAGGGAGAACGATTTTCTGAAGCAGTCTTCACCATCAAAAATATCCTATCTGATTCCCAGAAACCCAAATCTTCAGACTGCTCACAAGGCAATATTTATAAATCTTTTATGAAAGGGTCAAAGCTAAGGTATTGCAATACAAGCTATCATCACTGGAAATAACACACAGGCCCTGCTGAAGGTTATTGTTAGCCCAGCACACATTGTAACAAAGCAGTATCACCTCCACTAGTATTTTCAAACAGCTCCAGAAGAGCCTTGAGGATTATTATAATTGAATTCCATCTTCCTTAACAAATACCCTGTAATTAACTGTATAATGACTCATTGGAGTATATTCAAATAGTCCTCAGAGAAATTAGAAACCTGATCATATTTTTAATATTTTTTGTCACAAAATGCCTAAAATTAATGATTAAAGATCTTATACATAATTAATTTTTAAAGAAAATATTTTTATACTGATGCTTGAATAGTTTTTATAAAATCATGCAGCCTTGACACCATATATATAAAGTAGATAAAGCACATATTTTAAAAGCATTGGGAAAAACATGTCTCAGAAGATTTTCCACTTCTGATAGTAAGCGAATTTGACACCATGAAAATTATTCTGATTCAAAATCTCTGGATTGAAAATAACAAAGTTTTTTTTTTTTTTTTTTTTTTTTTTATAGCACAATCTTACTCATAAGTTATTTAAAAAAAAATCCTCTGGGCCCCAAAATGGAGAGGATACTGGAAGACAGGCTGATAAAGTGCAACTGAACTACAGCTGTCTTGGGAGTATTTTCTGATCTCAGAACCAAAAGGCTTGCAGTTTAACTACTTTTCCAAGAACTGGAGACAATACCTTGAGTCTACAAAAATGTGAGGTTAAAACTGAGACCTACACAAAACAAAGATGTTAGCCACAAGGGTACCAGGAAAAATATGCCCAAGGGGTATTACTAGAACTCTTCTGTCTGTACTGGCTCTGGATGGGAAAAATATCGGTCATGAAAACTTGAAAACTTTGCCCTGACTTTATGTGGCTTTAGAATTTGAGTTAGAGTAAGAGTATATTATGGGAAGGCCCAAACTAAGCAATTACTTTAAATTTCAGTAAGATATTAGCATCTCAATTCATCTGACAATGCAGCTTGTTTCTGAAGAGCAGGTTTCACAGGATACCTACAGATAACATCTTGCCAATAAGGCTCATAATCCTAAATCATCAAACACACAGGGAAGCAACCATGAGTGAGAATCAGTAGAAACAACCCACAGCAGAATTAATCTGCTCAAATAATTTAGGTTTTTACTATTCACACATGGAATACAAATATGTATATATGAATGTTTAAATGAAATGAAAGGTTAATTTATCTCCATCATTTAAGAACAAGATATGATCAAACAAATTTAAGTATATTTGATACAGAATTAAGTGCAATTTCTAGACTTTATAAATATAATTATTAATGATAAAAATTCGGTGTGAAGTTAAGTAGTCAAGTAGGTATGGATAATGAGACAATTAATGATACTGGATACAGATAAAGAAATAACTCTAATTTGCACCATTCTTTTTACTAAAAGCAGAAATAAGAAGTGAAAAAACAATAGTGGATGATAAATTGAAAGGTTCCCAAATTTGTCTATTGGATTTCAAAAAGAATAAAAAAGGGAAAATGGAGCATAGGCTATATTTAAAAACATAATAACTGAGAATTATCCCAGGACTGAAAGGCACATCTCGAACAAAACACATTACATTTTTTTTTTTTACTAAAGAAGATTGTATTTTTTGAAAAGATGACTGCAACAATATGCATTCAATTTTTTTGCTATAATGTGACCATAGCATTCTTCCACTTAGAAAGGGAATCAAATTCTCTTCTTGAATCTGGGAATGTCTTAGGAGTTGTTTGTAACCGATAGGTTGTAAAGGAGATGATGCTACATAATTTCTGCAGGTTTGTCAGAAAAGCCCATTGCTTCTTCCTCTCTTTAAATGCTGGCTCCTGGAAGTTCCCCCTCAGAAATCTCCCCCTTGGAACTCAGACACATGCTGAGACGCCTACCCTAAGCCACATGGAGAAGCCACAGGTAGGTGCTCTGCTTAGCTGATGAAGCTGAGCTCAGCCTTACAGTCACCGCAGCCGATGTGCCAGACAAATATGTGAAAAGGCTCCCTGAAGATTCCAATCCCCCAAGTTCAAGTCTTCCCTGCTGAGGCCCTAGACATTTCTGAGCAGAGACAAGCTATCCCTGCTGTGCCCTCTCTGATTTCGTGACCTATCTAGTTCCTGAAAACATAATGAAATGGTTGTTTTATGTCACTATATATAGGTCACTAACTGGAATATTTACCCTTACTGAAACACATGGCAATTTCTTTGAAGAATAACAAAAGAAATTGGGTGATCTTAAAAATCTATCTGATAATTTGCTATTCAAACACTTATTTTTAAAACCGTATCAAGAATATGCAGAAAACAACAAAGAAGCACAAACCTGATAGAAAAAAAAAATGTATAAAACTGGTAAAAGCCTTGAAAATATTCTTAAAATCCACATGGCCAATAAACATTAAATACTCAACTACATTAGTCATTGGGGAATGTAAATGAAAACTGTATATAATACAACTCACCATACTACAAAAGCTAAAGTGAAAAATACCAAGTGTTACTATATATATAAATAACTGGAACCCATACTGTTGGTTAAAGTATAAATTTGTACAGCTCTTTCAGGAAATGTTTTTGAAGTACATTGTTTTTGAAGTACAAATGTTTTTGAAGTACAATGTGGAATATGCCTAAATTATAACCCAGCAAATTCAACACTTGGGTATAATACCAATAAAATTATGTATGTACATTAACCAAACAAAAACAAAACATATACTAAAATATTCATAACGGTTATTGTGAACCTAAATGTCATCCAAAGCAAAATAGATAAATATACTTTAATATAGTCCAATAGTTTTTATACTTTCTGTGTAACTATATAGTAGTGAGAATGAACAAACCAGCATGAATAAATGTGCATAAACATTACAAACACAATGTTTAGCAGAAGAAGACAAAGACAAATGAGCACATATTGTGTAATTTTCATTAATGCAAATTGAAAAGCAGGCAAAAAGTAATCTACATTATTACAAGACTGGATTATGTGTACAATTTAGAGGAAAGGGGTTAATAATTCTAAAGGAGTCCAAGAGCAGAGGTTCTGAGGCTGAGGATTGATTATTTTGTGGCTCTGAAATGATACTTCAAGCCACAAAATTCGCCTCAGAAGCAAAAGTTTATCTGTGACCTTCACTTGCCTTCCTGTCTCTGGCCCCTCAGTGTCCCCTAAGGCTAGCCATAGAAACAAGCATCCCACTTCCCCAAGGCAGTCATAGAAAGTCAGATAAAAATGTGGTAGATATATAACACGGAATACTATACAGCCATTAAAAGAACTAAGACCATGTCCTTTGCAGGGACATGGGTGGAGCTGGAAGACATTATCCTCAGCAAACTAACACAGGAACAGAAAACCAAACACCACAAGTTCTCACTTATAAGTAGGAGCTAAACAATGAGAACATATGAGCACAGGGAGGGGTACAACACACATGAGGGGTCTTTGTGGGGTGAGATGGGGAGAGGAAGAGCATTAGGAAAAATAGCTATGCATGCTGGGCTTAATAACTAGGTGATAGGTTGATAGGTGGAGCAAACCACCATGACACATGTTTAGCTATGTAACAGATCTGCACATCCTGCACATGTACCTCAGAACTTAAAAATGAAACTTAAAAAAAAAAAAGAAACTAGAATCCCTTTTCCCCAAAGCCAGTCATAAAACTTAAAAATAATAGTGCACTTACCCCCACCCCTTTTTGCATAAAAATTGCCCATAAAGAAATTATCTGACCTATCTTGTTTAATTGCAGGTCTTAAGACTCTCATTCCAGAGAGGGTCCTGCCCTATACCAAGAAGGAGGTAATGCTGCAAGGAGGGGCAAAGAAGAATCTAAACAGACAACCTAAACCCTTTCACGGCTTCCCCACTCAGTCTACTAGCATTAGATTATACCATTTGGTCCAATAATATGTCTACACAGCTGACTATACTTTGTTGAACCTAAGCAAAAAACGGACAGTTTCCCCTATATCTTTGGGTCTTCATTCTGAAGGCTCCTGTGCCATGTAAAACTACTACCAAATAAATTTGTTTGCCTTTTCTCCTATTAATCTGCCTTTTGTTCGCTGATTTTCAGCAAACTTTCAGAATGTAATGGGGAAGTTTTCTCTTGGCCCCTACAATTACATCAGTTTCATTTGTGGAGATTCCTAGAGTTGTAAACTTGTAGTACATGTACATTTTTGTACATTTAATATATTTCAATTTAAAGTTTTTAAAAATAAAACCAATTGTGGAGAGATAAAGTGGATTTTCTATAAAATAATGAAAACAGCAGCAGGAAGCCAGGATGAAGTTAAACATTTTCAAAGAATTAGAATACAATAGGTGCCCATCAAGAATTTTATGGCCAACTGAATTATTCAATAATTAGAGTGAAAAAAAAAACTTTACAAAGAATTAACATGGAGAACACATATCTGTAATAGGATTTCCTAAAATAAAGTTTTCCAACTCTGCATGAATTTTTGAAATACGCAAATAAGTAAATACCAAAAATACTGAATCAGTATATCTGAGTAGTAGAAAGACACAGGGGTATTTAGGACAATTGTCAGCATTTCAAAATGCAATCAGGGTTAAGAATGGTTAGGATTAGGAAAAATCCCAGATTTAAATTCTAAGAATGAAGAAATAGTAAAGTTTAAGTCCAAGTTGTCACCTACTAATAATATGTTTTTTATATTCCCAAGTGTTTATTTCTCCATCTCAATTAGATTGCAAATTTCTTAAGCAGAAGTCTTTTTGTTTTGGGTTTTTGTTCTTTATAACTTCTTGGGCAGTAGCATAGTGGTTATTTCACCTTCAAAAGTGATTCTGATATTGAGATGTAATTGCTTGTTAGATGGTGCATTTAATCCAGTTGTATTATTTCTGGCCAAGATATTTTCTCATTTTAGTTGAAAAGAAATTCTCTAAACACATATATAATTTAAAAATGTCAATGCAAGAATAACGGTTTCATGTACTAGTTCAAAGATTTTACTCCAACGAAATAGGCTTTTTTGACCACTCAAAAATTGTAAGTACAGAACACTTTATGAATCAACTCAGAACTCGTGGCAAATACAGTGTTTCTCTTTTCATAACAATCAAGTTTATTATGAGGTAGTTATCTCATAATGTAGTGATTGAAAGTTTGTGTGCCAGCACCAACAGCATGTTTAAATACTGACTTTGCTAGATATCTTGAATCAGTCCCAGAATCACACTTTGCCTGAATTTTCCCATTTATATATATATATAAAATAGTAATAATATAAAACTTATATGAATAAATGTATATAAAAGAAAGTGTCTAGATTTTAGTAAGTAATCAATCAATGTTACCAATTAATATCATGGAAAATTCCTTAATAGAAAATTGTCTATGTCTTTCAAAAATTCCTATGTTTGAATTTGTTTATAATTGTCTTTATTTTTATTTAATTTTTTCAGATTTAATTTAAAGTTTACAGGTAAATTTACATTTATGTTTCAAGAGATCTATTTTGCCATTCGAAATTATAAATTGGATTATTCTGCTTCCAAAAATCAGAGACATGTTAACATAAAAGGTAAAAGATTAACAACAGTAATTGTACTAATGATGGTTAATTTTACAGTTAAGGTCAGATTATTTCTTTTTTAAAATTGCATAGAATTAAATCCTCCCACTTTTGAAGTTTGTTTTGCATACTTCAAATAATGAAAAATGTATGCATGAAGTAAGGTTTTTAAAATATCATTCTACAGTTTCCTTTTAAATCTAGAATTTTTGAACCTTTTTCAAACTAGGCTAACAAATCGACCTTCAGGAATAATGCAGAAAAAAGTTATTTTAGATGAAAGATAATGCCCCAAAACTTGCCAACTTGTGACCATTAAAAGATTTTGATCACTTCTGTACTCATGTTTGATGATGAAGGTGAAAAAACGCTAATTAGACTTTTCATAACTTGCTTAATCTTTTTCTTGTCTATATCTCAGGCAATGTGTTTGATCTGAAGGAGTGATTTAGAATAAATTTCAATGAGTACAAGATGAATTTTAAAAAGGTAATGAATTTAACATCTGATGAATTCAAAATTGTATGTGGTTTTGTATAATATCAATTTGGCAATCTCAAACAAAGAAATATGTCAAGGTAATGTGTATACATTAAGTATCGTAGCAATTTTAGTATCATTTATCAACACATTTTATTAATACAAAAAGTTAATGAGTCCAATAATGAACTCTATACAAATTATTTGAAATAACTTATGTGACAAAGTCTTTAAAAATATTTTCATTGCAGCATTTTCAGTTTGACAATATTTAAGTGAAGGCTATAAAAATTTATAAAACATTGCGTAATGAAAGAAAATAGGAAACTTCAAACTTGTAAGCCTTATTTTATGTGTTTTACAATACAAATTACTTGTAGTTTCCACAGGTGGATAGGAAATATTTTAAATAGTAAAATCTCAGATGATTTATTCCACATTGCTATAAGTTACAACGCAGTAGACACATTTTCAGATAGTACTCTAAGTGTAAACATCTTACTTATTGTAAAAAGCCAGAGCATTCTACATACTCTCACCCTCCCAACTAGATAGAGCTAGAACACAAATTAGATAGAACGGACTGCTTAGATGCATAAGACAAAAGGTAAAAGTCTTCTTAACTTATGGCAAAGAGCAGCAACTGGCTTTTCCTAAGGTAAAATTTAGAAAAAGTACATTTTACAGAGTTTAATTGAGCAAAGAACAATTTGCAAATTAGGCAGCCTCAGAACCCAAAAAGATTCAGAGTAACTTCAGGGCTGCCGCAAGGTCAGGTAACATTTAAGACAGAAAAAGAAAAGTGCTACACAGAAAGTGAAAGCCAGGTATAGAAAACAAGAAAATTGCTTACAGCTCACCATTTGCCTTATCTGAATAGAGTCTGAGCAGTCAGCTGGTTGTGATTGGCTAAATCTCAGCCACTGTGATTTGTTGAGATTCAGCTATTTCTTACAAAAGTAGGCTAGAGTTGTTTGTTTACACATCCAGTTAGGTTACAGTTCACTATGTACCAAGAAATCTTTAGGCTAAACTTAAAATATGTACAAAGGCAGCTTTAGGGCAAACTTAATTAATCTTCTACCATGAAAAGAGTAGAAAAACACTGAGAAAAGAAAATAGTTCAGAGCAGTGTGAGCTATGTTTGGCATATAAAATTTATCAGGCCGAGAAAGACATGAGTATGGGACTTCAATCTGATATGCCCTACACATTCTCATGCCCAATGGCAATTGTTTAAAAGCCTTTTCTTCCTTCCTAGTAGTGTGATAACTAGCAGCCTCATTCATTATCTTCACGTTCCTGGAATTTGTAAAACACAACGATGTATAGCCGATCAATAGCTTATGTTATTTTAGCATAAAATTTTGGTAAACAACTTAGAAACTGTCTCTTCTTTCTTTTAAAAACCCACTTGTAACTGTTGTTAATCAACAAATATATTCAGGCCACCATGAATCTCTGCTCTGGTGTTGCAGTCCTCAAACTTGGACCAAATACTCTCTGTTTATATTAATTCTATCTCAGCTTCTTCCTTTAGGTTGATGACATCAATTAATACAGATATTTGTAAGAGTGGAGAGTGAGAATCTATAGAAATACTTTGAAGGTCTACATAAAAGGATGAATTATAAACACATGAAAATTAGACATTAGCTGCAACTTGTCTATTAGAGATGTCCAAGAACATTGGTCACCAAATAATGAGCAACAAAAGTGCAGTGATGAAGAGACACACAAAGAACAATCATGGGCTTGATTTCTTCCTGATCTAGTGCCAGTTTTATAAAGGTGTGTAAAATCTGATACATAGTATTTCTTTGGCTTATCCATGATTTTTCTGATTTGTTCAATAGCAATCATTATAAGAAACCCAGTAAGTGCTTATTAGTGTTGGGTCATGTTCTAAGTACTTTCTTTTATTACTCACAGTGGGTAGAGATACAGTTGAGAGTCAGAAAGAAACACTGATACCTCAGCATGCTGAGAGGCCTTAGAAGCTTTCTTAGAATCCAAGTACCTCTAATTTGTCTGGTGTTCCCCAACTCCCAAATGCAGTGAGGGATTTTCTTTTTGACTTTTACATCTTACCAACAAATCCTCTCTCCAAAAGAAACAGAATTGTTTCTCTTCTTCGTGAAATCTTATCTATGTCAGAAAAGAATAATGGAATATAACTGCACCTGGAGAGACTTTTTCACAAAATAATGTTTGCCACTTGGGTTATTCAAATTGTAAAGAGAATAACTTACCAGTAAATTCTGTCCATTCTTTCCCTTTAATAATTATTTGTTGATCCTCAAAAGAATTCTCTCCTGTACCCATACCCACACACATTATGAAAAGGCTTCTGACCGGGCACGGTGTCTCACACCTATAATCCCAGCACTCTGGGAGGCCGAGGTGGGTGGATCACGAGGTCAAGAGATGCAGATCATCCTGGTCAACATGGTGAAACCCCGTCTCTACTAAAAATAAAAAAATAATTAGCTGGGCATGGTGGCACATGCCTGTAGTCCCAGCTACTCGGGAGGCTGAGGCAGGAGAATTGCTGGAACCCAGGAGTTGGAGGTTGCAGTGAGATGAAATCGTGCCATTGCACTCCGGCCTGGGTAACAAGAGCGAAACTCTGTCTCAAAAAAAAAAAAAAGAAAAGAAAAGAAAAGAAAAGGCTTCTGCACTCCATTGGAGTACTGGGTAATTATTCTTCAGAGATTCTCTTATGCTATGTATGTTAAAATAAAATGTTGTGTAACTTTTCTCCTATTAATCTTCTTTTTTTTTCCAGTTGATTTTGAATAGACCTTCAGAGGGTGATGGAGAAGTTTTTTGTTGGCTCCTAATGTTATTATTACCACTTTTTTTTTATGTATGAGGAAGTTCAAAGTCATCCCTCTGCTCACAAAGATAGATGCACAACAATCTGTTTCTCACCTACCTGTGACCTGGAAGGCCCTGGTGAGTGGGGGGCAGTGCATAAGTGGGCTTGTTTTAAGTTTTCTCCACCTTTCTGGACAGAACGAATGTACTTTTTACATATATTGATTGATGTTTCATGTCTCTATAAAATGTATCAAACAAAGCTGTGCCCCAACTACGTTGGGCACAAGTCATCAGGACTTCCTGAGGCTCTGTCATGAGATGGGCACATCCTCAACCGTGTCAAAGTAAACTTTCAAAATTAACTGAGACCTGTCTCAGATTTTCTGGGTTCACATTTTGGTAACCACTAAGGGATTATGAGTGGAGATGCCCCTGACCTTTGACAAATCTCCTATCAGTGCTTGGTACCAGCATGAGCTAACTTTATGGCTCAAACCAATAGGACAATTTGCTGTGGTCTGAGAGCATCCACTCTGGAAAATCCCTGACCTCCCAACATTTGGTCGAGATCAAAAGTTTATTTTGCTGTACAACTCCTCTTTTGGGGGAAGTTTTACTGGCTTCCAACAAGACAGGTTTTCCTGCTTCCATGACCATGGAAGGCAGGTAACTCCTTTATGAATTTCAAGCTTGCTTCCAACAAGGAAGATGAGGTTTTTTTTTTTTTTTTTTTTTTTTTTCCCTGCTTCTGGGATGGTAAAGAGCAGTCTACAGACTGAAACCCATCAGTAGGTAAGAATCTAGTTTGGGATTCTGTCTTGCAGATTCCTTTTAAAGGACTGCTATTAGCATTTAAGAACCAGCTGGCATTAATTTCTGCTTATTCTTAGAACTCTCAGGAATCGTTTGTGTGTTCATTGATAGTTTTGTTTAACTGTTTTGTTGCTTGTTTCTGTCTTGGTCAAATCTAAAGGGGAACCATAAATTGTAGATAACAGGCCTCTGAAGTGGGAGAAAAACAGCTAGCAAAAGAAAAACAGAAAAAGAAAAGATTTTTAATTTTAACTACTTAATGGGCTTTATTTACATAATAAGGGCACCTTTTTGCCAGGCAGACCACACTGAAAGAGCAATGGCTGTAATTCTGAAATAGCAGCATTTTGTCCTAGCTGAAATATGGTAATGAGATTTTTAAAAAATTTTTAAGTAGTTCAGTGGTTAAAATTCAACTTAATTAAAAGGCTAACATTCAAGATGTGTGTGTGTATGTGTACATGCTTGTATTTTAAGGCCTTCATGTTTTTGTTTGTTTGTTTTTCTCTCCTAATGCCTTTTCCTTTTTTTTTTTGAGCAAAAGTTTTTTTTTCTTTTTCTTCTCGTTGACTGATTCTGTTTTTACTCATTTTTATTTTTTTCTTTTTACTAAAATAGCTATTTCAACAGAGGCTACGCTTGGGTTTTTAACAAAGACTATGGCCGGGTACAGTGGCTCACGCCTATAATCCCAGCACTTTGGGACCCCAAGGCGGGCAGATAACGAGGTCAGGAGTTCAAGACCAGCCTGGCTAATGTGGATAAACCCCATCTCTATTGAAAATACAAAAATTAACTGGGCATGGTGGCGCATGCCTGTAATCCCAGCTACTCAGGAGACTGAGGTAGAAGAATTGCTTGAACGACAGGCAGAGGTTGCAGTGAGCTGAGATTGCACCACTGCTCTTCAGCCTAGGCTACAGAGTGAGACTCTGTCAAAAAAAAAAGGAAAAAAAAAAAAAGACTGTAGTTTAATTTTATGTATAATTTGGCTCACAGAAAAATAAACTCATCTCCTTCTAGCACAACTAGACTTTTTTCTCTCTGTACCTTATGATGTAAATTTTGCTATTGGATTTTCACCTGAGTTGTTTCCTTTAAAAATTTAAGGCTATTTAGCTGACAACTGCCTAGGGTTGTGAAAGAGGTTATCAAGAATCTGAAAGTCTAAGATAGAAAAAAAAAGTGTGTGGTGGGAGGATTTCTTTATAAGTCTATAAAATGTACTTCTATGGACACACCTAGTACTAAAAATACATAAAAGAGCTCTAATTAATTGGCTTAAAGAAAAATAAAAGCAATTAAATCAGAAAAAAAGAGGCAGGGCACGGTGGCTCATGTCTGTAATCACAGCACTTTGGGAGGCCCAGACAGGGGGATGACAAGGTCAGAAGACGGAGACCATGCTGGCCAACATGGTGAAACCCCGTCTCTACTAAAAATACAAAAATTAGCCAGGTGTGGTCAAGCGCACCTGTAATCCTGGCTACTTGGGAGGCTGAGGCAGGAGAATCGCTTGAACCTAGGAGGTAGAGGTTACAGTGAGCCCAGATCATACCACTGCACTCCAGTCTGGCGACAGAGGGAGACTCTGTCAGGAAGAAAGAAAGAGAGAAAGAGAGATAGAGAGACGGAGGGAGGGAAGGAAAGAAAGGAGGGAGGGAGGGAGACTAGGCAAGTGTTTTTTCAAGTTTACTTAACTTAAGTAAATTCTTTAATAAACAGGCTAGCTTTAAAATTATTAGTAAAGTAGTATTAGAAATGTGTTAAGAATTACCAGCATACATTTGTGTTTGCATTTATTAATCAAGCAAATGTTATACTTTTCTCTGCCAAATACTATATGGTTTCTAAATTTGGCATAGGAGTTACAAAACTATAAACCCAGTCCAAATCAGAATGATCTTTGTTTGTGTAATTTAATACATTAGACATTTATATGAGTTTAATGAAAATAGCTACATGTTGAATTTAGTAAGATTACCCTAACTTTTTATCCTGTGGCTTTAGGCAGTTTGGTTCACAGGCAATAAGGAGGTTTGTTTTGGGAAAGGACTCTTACTCTCTTTGTTTCAAAGCTAAACTATAAACTAACTTCCTCTTAAAGTTAGTTTGGCCTATGCCCAGGAAGAAACAAGGACAGCTTGGAGGTTAAGAGCAAGATGGAGTCACTTAGGTCCAATCATTTTTCACTGTCTCAGTTATAATTTTGCAATGGCAGTTTCAAAACTTTGAATCATGACTATCACAGTTTTCAAAAATAATCTAGGTAAACAATTAAAATAAAATAATTAAGTAAATGTAATTAGATAAACACTTGTAAAGAAACTGGTCTTAATTTAGAATATAAGCTTATATTAAATTAAATAATAGATATTTCATTATTTGGGTATTTTCTAATAAATATATATTTTAGGAAAACATTCTTGCTAAAAAAAAGTGTCCTTCATTAAAAAATGGTAAACAAGTTTTGTTTAATTCAAAGTTTATTTAAAGGTTATATATAAAACAAGGTAAAAGGAACCAGGAGTAAAAAAAAAGATGTTAAAAAGTTATAAAAATAAAATTAAACAAAAAAAGTAAAGAAATTTATAAAAATAAAGAAGTTTTTTTGAGGTTAAAAAAACCTTAAAGAGAAATAATTTTATATAAGAAAGTATCTTCAGTGGTAAATTTAGTCTTAAAATAAAATAACTGGTTGTTGAAAAAGGAGGGATATTCAGGAAAACCAGAAAGTCTGAACATGTCATGAACAGTCCATGAAAGTCACAATAAGAAGATTTACATATTAAAAGAAAAAAATAACTTTCTATAATCCAGTGGTCATTATTAAGTTTGGTTTGCTTAAGGAAAACAAAACTGAGATAAAATTTTTGTTTAATTAAGCCTATTACATCCATGTATCTTCCTGTATGTGCTTTTAACATTGAGTTACAGGGCTTTAACTCCTGAGTCTAAAAAGGACACCAAGTCCTGCTAAATCTTAAGCACTGACATCAATTAAAACCCCATCTTCAGGCCATGTAGAAGATGTCAATCAAAATAAACTGCATTCCCTAGACACAGAGCAAACAAATTAATGCTATCAAGGCCCAGGGACTATCAGGGAAGAGGTGGGCAAGTAAGATTACAAGGGCTGATTTTGAAAGATAAAATAAATTCAGTTCTCTACAAATCGATTAGCAGTGTCAAAGACACACTGATACAAAAGTATATGGACCACTGAGTCACATTAACAAGGTTTTCTTGAACCGTTAACCAACTCCTTAATAAAGGTTATAAAAGGCTTATGGAAGTTACATTTTATAATCAAGATTAAATTTTATAGATTGTTTACAAAATTTTGAAAAAGAAACATAATTGACTTCATGCTGTTTTTATTAAGGCTTCTTGTTTAGAAAATGAAATCTCTTCTCTCAAAGCATAAAGGTCTTCACCTTAAAAAAAAAATCCTTGAATTATCACTTTGTTTAAATAAATGACTTTACAATAACCTGTAATTCTATTTTGTAATATCAACTGTTTTAAACATTTTATATTTGACAGAGTTTCCAAAATCAAATTATAAATTATGTCTTTTTCTAACTTAATTAAACCTTTAAGACATTAGGTTTCCTGAAGTCCAAAAATCACATAAGTTGGCGTTTTTGGTATAAAAAGTATACAGTAATCATTTGTCAAATATGAAATGGTGTTTGGTTTTCTTTGGGCTATATTTGTATGAATATGTTATTGGTATGTGTTCCAAAATTGTGGGAAACTCTGGTAATTTGAATATAGTAGTGTACATTATCAGTAATAATAATCGTTATGTTAAAATTATTGTGATCCACAGAGGTAACACATTTCCTTGTCAATTGTCTTTTAACTATAGCTGCCTTAAACTTTTTTTTCATCCTTGGACAATTGTTGTCTTATTTGGGGCCTCTTTAAAAGGTGGCTTTATAATCAGCTATGAAATTTCAACAGGTGCTGTGAATTACAGGTTTCTGATAACTTTGGAGACTGTGACATCAAAATAGAGGAAAAACTTTCAGGTCTCATGGAAAGCTAAAATGTTCATGAGTAACAACAAGAACCGGAATTAATTTCATGGACTGAACCAATCTTTTTAGTTTTTGCTTAAAATGTTTGCTGATCCTTTGTTTAGTTTTTCAGTCTTAAATCTTTTCTTTTGAGCTGTTGACAGCTTTTTAACAATTCAGTATATTTCTATGAATAAAATGTGGAGCATTTTTTTTTCTACCTTTGGAATTTGGAAACTATTTGTGACTATTGTTAACTTATGGCAATCCAGTTATTTGCATAAGTGAAATAAGAATATGTTTTCATTTGTAACGGGACACAATTGAAGAAATTATTTTACCCATTCTTTGACTAGAATGATGTGCTTTCCTTTAAGAAATAAACTTGACTTATGGAGCCAATAAAGCCCTTTGGAAAAACTGGCCTCATATTTTGTGTACACAGTTTATGTAAGCATTTCTGACCTGTGGTAAGTAAAGCATGTTGCTTTCTGACAGGCACAGAAGCCCTCAGGCTCATCTTGGAACCTCAAGAGGAGAGGAAATTCACCCAACTCATAGGTATTTGATAGCACAAATTCATGGCTAGGCCTGGCTTTAAAAAGTCTTATCTGAGATTCCTCCTATGGGACAAAGTTTCATCAAAGCCAATTTAAAAGCCTATGTAAAAAATAATTATTATTGCTGTACTATATTCAAATAATTAGGCTGGGTATAATAAGCCAACTAGTCCTACCATAATTTGTCTTTAGTAAAATGGGAAACTTCAGAGGGAAAAAAAATTTATGTTTTAAAACAATTGTACACCCGTTGTTAGATTCAAGTCTTGCCTAATGTTTTATTTTTCAGTTTTTATTATTTTCCACAGTTTGGACCGAATTCTAATTTTTCTAGGCTACAACTCTTCAAAATAATCTCTTCAGGTTTTTTTCCTTCTTTTTTTTTTTTTCCATTTTCCCTAATTTGGAGTCACTGAAAACTAAGCTGTGCTTTCTTGAAACCCTGTGAACTGAAGCCAGACAACTTAAACTTCAGAAGAAAATAACAATAACCTATTTACATACATAAACCACTCCATACCTGCCTACTGTTATATGAACTTTAGAGTAATGTGCTCTGTATCAATTTTTCCAGGATTGTTCTTTTGTTTGTTTGTTCTTTTTTCTCCCTTCCTCCCGCCATGTTCTCTTCACAGGATATGAGACTTCACAATCTGCTAAAAATGAGCTTTTCAGACATATACATTTAGAAATAAGTCATCCTAGCCATGAGTGATCAAATGAAACCTGATACCAGACACTTATTTTCTTGTAAAATGTTTTCTCCAAAAGATTTAACAAAAGAAAAGGAGGAAACTATCTTGGGCCCCTTCAATCTGTAAACCACTCGGGGCAAATCTGCCTCTCATTCTATTTGTAATCCCACTGCTCACAGATATAGATGCATATTCTGATTGGGCCTTGCTTTCTGTTGTTTCTGCCTTTCTGGACGGACCTCACATACTTCTTACATATATTGATTGATATTTCCTGTCTCCCTAAAATGTATAAAACCAAACTGTGCCCCAACTACCTTAGGCACATGTCATCAGGACTTCCTGAAGCTGGGTAATGGGCACACCCTCAACTTTGTCAAAATAAACTTCTAAATTAACGGAGACCTGTCTCAGACTTTCTGGATTCACAAGATTATTCCCCAGCTCTTAGAACTGTAGCCTTCTTTTTCACTGTTTCCAGAATGACATATTGGTGTTTAACAATACCTGATTGAGTTGTTAATCTCTTGTGAATTAATTTTGGTTGTTCAGCTATTCTTTGTTTTGGATTTTGTAAAGTTATTTAAAATCTTCCAATTATATTAAAACTCTATCATCAGCTTTTTAGTAGAAATGTCCAAAAGTTGGAGTTCTAGAGAAGAGAAGAAGGAATTTTGATCAATGTGCAAGTGTTACTTAAAAAAAACTAAGTTGAAGAGAAACTTAAGCCACCTTAAGTGTTATATCAATTTATTTACAACTGTACAGTATAGATAGGCCTGATTTCACACTTATATCTATATGGAAAAAAATGAAAACTTAAGTTGCTATAGTCTTATGAAAGCATCTTTTGAAACTTAACACTTAATAGTCATTAAAAGAAAAAAAAATGTGGTCTCTAGCAGGGAAAGAAAGAACTCATTAGCTATCAGTAGTTTCACTTGATGTTACCATTTAAAATAAGTTAATAAGTTAGTATTCTAATTATAATATAGACTATCACAAAAATGTAATACTGTACCAAGGCAGTCAAATTACTATGGAAATTGTACTGGATGTGAATGGAAGACATATGCATAGAGCCTTATCTTCCATTTTATAGTTCTGTGGCCTTGGACAAGATACTTTAAGCTCTCTGATCTTTAGTTTCTTCACTTTTAAAGTGAAGATAATAAAGGAGCCTATATTTCATAAGGATAAACAAGGTAAAATTACCAAGGCTAAAAGATTTTGATGTTTGTTAAGTCAAAATTCTTTAAAGAATCCTTTGACTAAATTAAAACTGAAAAGCTTAAAAACAATTAGATTAATAAGGTCCAGCCATACAAAAAGTTAAAGCAGTACAGCCTGCTAGAATTACCATTTAATTAATATTTCTATTAAATTAATATAAATTCATATTAAGTATAACTCATAATTTATATTTATATATATTAGAAATATAATTTATTTATCAAGACAACTATATATACCATAAATTAATTATTATAGCTGATCTGATATTTAAATGCAAGTTAAGGGTGTAGTAACAGTATTCAGGCTAATGTCGCTGTGCCCATTAAGTGCAGCCCTCTATCTAAATGAGCAAAAGTATTTTGGAGAAGATTTAAAAATATCTGAATATTTTTCTGAATTAAAAATATTTTTCGGAATGAGCCAAATGTCTAAGTTATTCACGACCATCATTTACATAATGTAATGGAATCCTTACTCAAACCCAGATAGTTCCTTTTTTCGCACTAACAGGTACATTCTATTGTCTGCCGAATCTGGATATGAAAATCAAAGACAAGCTAAAATATTAATCCCAGCTAACTAAAAAGGCTAATTTAAAACTGGTAAAAAAAAGTAAGAATACCTTTATTCCTTGTATAGTATTATCTATAGCAACCAATAAATTATAGTGAATATCTAATTAATCTCTAAATATGAACAAATTAAAGTATATATGTTTGTGAAGAAGAATTACTTTTGCTTTATTAACAATGTACCATTTTAATATTAAAATGCAAGATTTGTGAACCTTTATTTTTGTTTACGTACAAGATGCTAAAAAATATATTAAGTTATGGACTTCAACACTTAACCTGTGAATCACCAGTCCACAAAAGCGATAAATATGTGAAATATAGCAGCTGGAAACGGTTGAAGGTGTTTATTTTTCAAATACTTTATACTAAAAGATATTCGTTTATGGAGACTCATTATAATCCTATCTTCAGGGCCTAGACCTAAGAAAATTGCCTTCTAAGGAAGGTATATTTCATTATGAGTTTCTTTGTAACTTAATATGTAAATTCTCTTGATTATGGTCCAATGATATCATTTTATATTAAATTATTTTACATGTCAAAAGAATTTATAAAGTTTTGGTTCGTAAATTCATTTAAATGTCCATATATTAACACAAATTGAAGCATAACATGAACTTTTAAATTATTTATTACAGAGCTCTCTAATGATCAAATATTCAGTATTTTATGTTACACACAACATATAATATTCAGTACTCTAGCTGGACTAGGTTAAAAGTAAATATTAAATCTAATATTACATTATTTGCCATTAAAATATTTCTGGAACCATGTTTGTATTCTCAGGAGGAGTCCATATCAAATGTTGGCAAATTATATTTTCTCTCTTTCCTGTTCCATACTAATTTTAGTACTGCTTCCATAGTTGATTCAGTAGACAACATGAACTTATTCAAAAAAATATTTTTTCACCAAATTAATTTAACTTTTGTTTTGGTTGACATTTCCAGTTTATAATTAGGAGGAAGTTTTGGATGTTGTAGATCTTGGTTTTCAGAAATAAAACACATACAGGCTCACAATTTATCAATATTCTTTAGAGATTCTAGTACTGTATAGAAAGTTTGATTCATTCCCTTGCGTGGCCTTTGTCAACTATAATAATCTATGACCAGATCCTGTTTTCAGGGCTGTATGTTAGTTTCATTCTGTGCTATGACAAGACCTTCAGTGGTTATGTTACTTGTTCAGTGCTATGACTTTAGTGTGGTTGATTAGCTCTGTGATTCCTGTTTTCCCTGTCATGTTCTAATGTGTTTAGTTTTCCATTACTTTGCCTAACAAACATTAATAATAGACACTTAATTTTGAACTTAATTCTCGAATTAAGCCAAAATAAACTGATCATATATAAGAAAAAAAAACATAGGTTGAAATCTTTATTAAGGAGACTATTGACCTCTACTATGCTGTCTTGGCCTAGGCCTTTGGACTTTAGGTATTCTAGGTATGTCAATGCAGACACACATGAGATGTTTACTTATCTCTATGCTCTATAAAATGTTAATCTTCTGTCTAAATCTTATTAAATGTTTACTGTCACATTCTTATATACACTTCATCTACTGTACTATTTTACCTTCAACACTCCTTATGACAGAGAAAGGCACTGTAACGTAACTATATATTTTGGATTCATTGCTGTTTTCATTTTTAATTCCTAATACAATTATTAATTTCTATTAATTTTACCTTTAAAATTTCTTCCTATGCGCTTTTATTTTCTTAATATCTGTTGCTGCTATCCTATTCTGACCACTATCACACCTACAAACTGTTGAGACAACAAAAGCCTTCAGACTGGTGTCCCTGGACCTAACAGCCCACACCAACCACTCAATCCATCCTTTACCCATCATTTACCGGTAGCAAAGTAATTATCAAGGTAATTATCAGCAAGTCTGACCATATCAGTCTCTTATTTAAACCCTTAAATTGTTCTAAGTCAAAATTTCTTAACATGATTTACAAGTTTGTTGTGATTGAGTCTGTGTAACACTCCAAGTACATTTCTGAATTATTTTTATTAACATTAAAGTGCCATGTTCATGATGTTCTAACACATCTCTTTACCTTAGAGAAGGATATTTTCTTCTCTGGAAATATTTTCCCACCATACTCACCCTTTATTTTTCTTGATATACACTAATTATTCATCAGTTAAGTTTTCTTTCCCTGGGGTCACCTTTTCTGACACCCAGTATACACAATTTGGAAGCTTTCATGTATGAATTTTGCAACCTTAAAACCAAGTCCTAACCCTATAAGAGAATATGGCTGTTTTACAATTTCTTATTTACTTGTCTCCTTCTAGCAGAGTCCTAAACAAAGAGGGAACACTCAATAAACATTTGCAGGAGGCAAGAAGGAATGGCGAGAAAAGGAGAAAGAAAGGAAAGGAGAAAGGAAAAAAATGGCTAAAACAAGATTAAAAAGTAAGAATGTTTTGATCAAAGAAGACATACGTTGCTTAGTTATTCACCTATGCTTCATTTGTAAGAATTAAACCATCCCCAATAACAGTTACCACCTTTAATAGAATGAACATTATCATCTACCCCAATGTATCATTCTAGGAGTAATCACCAATGACAATTTTCCATATTGAAAATCAGGCAGGTTTTTACTTTTCTTTCTATTGTTAGTTCTTAAAATGATTATGTGTTAAAATAGACACAATTGATTGCAACGAGAAAAACATACCACAGATGATAAAATTATAATTATAACAGAAAACAGCCTATTTGATATCTTCTTCTTAGCAACACTACAACTTTTTAGCATTTTAAAACCTTTGCCATTTTGAGTGCCATATCAGTTATTTAATTGAACAGAACTGACAAAATGTTAAAACATGTAATATGCTTGCTCATTTGTTCAATATTTTCACTAATTCAATAAGATTCATATGTAAGTTAGTAATTTACTCTGCTGCATGAATCATTATAAGAGAACACTATTTAATTTGGAAGTCTCAGAAAGAACGTGATGATAGTCTGTATAAACAAGTAAGTTAAATTATCTTGCTAATATAAAATTTAGAAGTTAGACCAAGAATATAAGAATCAAAGTATGGGAAAGCTACAGTTAGAAAATATTAAGGTGGGATATTACATAAAAGGAGAGAGAGAAAATTTTCAGCAATATCATTATTTTAATTTGTTTTCAAATTGCAGGTCCTACGTCAGATATTTAAGGTGAAAAATTCTTTATTCACATAATGAAAATTGAATTTTTATGAAGGTGAAAAATATTTGAGATCAGTGATCAGTAATCCTTTGTGACTAAAGTACAAATTTAATTTGAAAATAAGAATAGTATATAAATCTCACAAAATAACATGTTAGTGAAACTTATTTCAACATCATAGTTCAGGTGGGGTGTCTCATGCCTGTAATACCAGCACTTTAATAGGTGGATTACTTGAACCCAGGAGTTCAAGACCAGCCGAGGCAGCATACTATGTCCTTGTCTCTACAAAATAATGAAAAAAAATTAGCTGTACATGGTGGTAGGAACCTGTGGTTCTAGCTTTACTGGAGGCTAAGGCAGACGCTTAAGCCCAGGAGGCTGACATTGCATTGAGCCATGATCACACCACTGCACTCCAGCCTGGGTAACAAAATTAGACCCTGTCTCAAAAAAAAAAAAAAGAAGAAGACAAAAGAAAAAAATTATTGTGAGCACTGTGGGAATATTGATATAAATTCCAGAAAATTGAGATGTAATAGTGAAAACTTATTCAATTACAAATTAGATAAACCTAACTAGAAAAATTATTAAGTGAAAAAGAAAATTTCACTGAACCGTGTCTCTTCCCTACCCCCATTCTCTCTCCCTCCTTCTTTCCTCTCTCCATCCATCACTCTGACCGTCTTTCTCCTTCTCATTTCTTTGTCCCTTACCCATCTCGTTTTTCCTTTCACTGCTCTCTTTTGTCTGTCATTTCTGTATGATCCTTCTTTTATACGTAGACCAGATCAGCTTCTTTAAAATGACAATGTCCAGGACTACCAAAAGCTCTGCTTCCTCATATTCTCACTACTAAAAAGAAAGCACAGATCACTAGCCTGGGAATGGGTGTTGATTTGCCCAATTTGAGTCAGATGTCTGTGTCTGGCCTAAGCATAACTTAGATTAAGTTCTTATTTCCAAAACTGAGGATTCTAAGAAAGTAAAAGCTCCCATTTGAACCAAATGGTTGGAAGAATTTTCCAGATACAGGAGATACTGCTTTTATCAGAAAAACTATAGATGGCCTTTCTTCAGATTTTCAGAACTACATAAAAACTGAAAGAGCAAAGGAGAGACCTGAGGTAATGAATATTTAAAGGACTGTTTAAACACTAGGTAGTCAAAACTTGAATTAGAGAAATAATAGTGGACAATAGCAATGCATGGAATAACACAGAAAAACCTATGACATTTTTCTGAAGTGTGTTTGTTTGTTTGTTTGTTTGTTTGTTTGTTTGTTTTTGAGATGGAGCCTTGCTCTGTTGCTCAGGCTAGAGTGCAGTGGCACAATCTCGGCTCACTGCAACCTCTGCCTCCAGGTTCCAGCGATTTTCCCACCTCAGCCTTCCCAGTATCTGGGATTACAGGCGCGGGCCACCACACTCGGCTAATTTTTTGATTTTTAGTAAAGACGGAGTTTCACCGTGTTAGCCCGGATGGTCTCTATCTCCTGACCTCGTGATCTGCCCACCTCAGCCTCCCCATGTGCTGAGATTACAGACGTGAGCCTCAACGCCCAGCCTCTGAGGCATATTTTCTAAAGGTGCATAACAATGTCAATGTATCAAGGCATAAAACAAGTCTTTTTCTTTGTGAAATGGTCTAAAATTAACTAGAATTAATCAATACATCCATTTAAAGCTTTTTATAAAAGCTTCATCCTCTCTACATTCTGAGCTTTCTTCGTCTGAGAGCAAATGAATAAACTTTGGCAAATTTGTTTTCTGGCATTAATCAAGGAGCTACACACAATCAAACAGTAGAAGACCATGTCTATTCCTGTTCTAGGTGAGATGAAAGCAAATAAAAAGGCTTGCAAATGGCATAAAGCCTCACAAACCCATTTCTGGTTTGAGATCAAGCCTAGAGCGGAGTAATGGATGTTTCAGCGCCTGGTTTGCCTACTTCCATCTTAAAAGTGTTTATTTACTCTTCCTGATTCATGATACTATCAATATTCTCCTAGTGCCTAAATTTTGTATCCACAAATTTATTCCCTTTTTCATGTCCATTCAAATACCTAGTACTATCAGCATTTAAAATGTTTTGGGTTCTGTAAATTTCTAGACACTTCGCTTACATTTTCTCATTTAATTTTTCTTAATCCTTACAATAGTTTTGTCAGTTATTTTTATTCTCATGTTTGACTAGGAGAAAAAAGAAATAAAATAGGGAACAAAAGTTAAAGAAATTTCAAAGAGTCTAATAAGTAGTAAAAATGTGTGGGTTTCACTCACAGGTGTGGTTGACACTATTACCCATGTTCTTTCCACTTCACCTACTGCAGCAATTTCTTAAATACATTGCTAGTGTCTGCTTCCACTGCTTTAATTCAAGTTCTATTACCTAATCTTTAGCTACTCCATTAAGTATGTATTGTGCTTCAGGCCTCTCCTTACCTCAGTATATTCCTCAGATCCCAGTTTTAAATTGTTTCTACTACTTTACTTCTTACATAATTTTAATATCTAATTTAAGTTTTGAAATATTCTCTTGTTCCATAAATATTTTAAAGAGAATATATATCCTAATTTATTTAAAAATGTCATCTTGTTTTGAATTTTGTTGTTGTTATTGTTGTTTGTTTGTTTGTTTTGAGACAGGGTCTCACTCTGTTGCCTAGGCTGGATGGAGTGCAGCAGTATGATCTGCAACCTCTGCTTCCCTGGTTCCAGCCATTCTCCCACCTCAGCCTCCTGAGTAGCTGGGACTACAGGCGTGCACCACCACATCTGGCTAAAAATTTTTGAATTTTTTATAGAGACAGAGTTTCACCTTGTTGCCCCAGCTTGTCTTGAACTCCTGGGCTCAAGCAATCCACCCACCTCGACATCCCAAAGTCCTGGGATTATAGGCATGAAACACTGTGCTCAGCCTTATTTTTTTTCATATGCATAATAATTTGTCTTTCATTCATCCTTATGCTTTGCACTGGGATTTTAGATAATTTCTTTACAAAATTATGTGTGTTTGTTCAGAATTTGTTATTTCTACAGTAAATAAATCATTAGAAACTTGAGTTACAGCACAACAAAAAACTACTACTAAGAAAAGTGCAGGCACTTTTTCCTAGCCACATGAAGCTGAATTTGTAATTAACATTATTATCACAAATTAAAACTTATTTTCTCCTAGTTGTTTGTAATCTTATTTAATTAACTATAAGTAATTTTATAATGGGATTAAAATATTATCAATCATTTTAATTTAATAGTTAGATTTTTACTATATACAATCTCTAGTCAGTGAATTTTTTTTTTTTTTTTAATTTCAAGGACTGAGAGAAATTAATGTAATCAAGGGAAGGAAAAGGCTTTGATGGCAGTGGGGATATTTGTGCCAGATATAAAGAGAAAGTAAAATAGAGTGATTCCATTCCTAGAAGTGAGGGGAGAGAAATGGAAAGGATAGTTGAAGGAAATTGACATAATTGAACAAATATGTTCTAGCTCCTATCCTCCATGACAATATCTTAGCAATTGCAGTGATACATAATTTGGATGGAAATTCTACAGATTGTGCCCTGATCCACTTTAGAATTCTGAGAGATGACGATGCAACAGAAATTCTTAAATCAAGTCAGATGAATGAAAGCAAACTAAAAATGGCACTATGACATAGCAGGCTAAGAGAGGATCAGAGGCAAAATAATCCTTCGATTTCCAGAATGGTTCAAGGCTGAGTTGAGATCCACAGGACCTTCATGCAAGAGAAGAGATGACCTTGTCACAGAGGATAATGGATGGATAACCTGAGCCACACTCCAGGTGGAGTACCTGACTAAAACTGAAGAAGAGTCTGCAAAGTCTATATACTTCAAACTGGGTTTGGCAGAAAGAAGCACTAGGCACTCACCCAACAAAATAATGGAAAATTTTATCAGTGGTCGTTTGACATATATAAGTGCAAGCAATTTAGAAACAACTCAACCCAACAGTTTTGCAATTGAGTCCAATTCAAGGACCAAGAGAAAAACCTCTCTGTTATCTTATGGAGTCTCCTCCTCCGTAACTAGGCGTCACAGAAACTTCTCACAATCAAAGACCTTTTTGAGACAGAAAGAGGGATAAGGAGGTGACCATAAGACCGGTTAAAATGGAGGAAAGCTGTCTGAAACAATAACTGATCAAGATACCCATAACTAATGAGTTTAAGAGTCCTTTTGCTTTAATAACCAGGTGGGAGAGAGATTCCTGAGAGTAGGCTTAGAGAGTGCAGAAAAAGTGAAAAGTAAAGAGTAGTACATTTCAATATAAGTAAGGAGTAGTATATTTTTAATCCTAGTGCAGTTTAAACCATATTTGCAAATGATAAGTATTTGAAGCACTTTTTTCAAAGCTTTTAATCCCAAATTAGAGGGAAAAGTGTGAATGTTGGCAGGGAATAGTATATGTCTTTCCCAATATCTATTTTTTTCTACTTCTTTAGAAATAAAATGTAAGTGTTTTAGCTAATCACATAGCCATTCAAAATGAATGGCAATCATTCATTCCCTAGCAACCCCCTAATCACTAGAAGTGACAAAGTTCTAGACAGTTAAGTATATAATTTATTAAGTGCCATCTGCTTGAACAAAATATCTTTATAAAATATCTTTTAAAATTATTTTTAAGATTAAAAAAATTCTTACTTAAGATTAAAAACATTTGTTACTAGGAAACAAATATAATCAGTTATTGCCTGGCTCTAATTTAGACTCTTAATTTTTCAAAGTAATTTTATTAATAATGTACTAGAATAATAATAAAGGGATAGTCAAAACCAATTTTATTAGAACTCTTAATAAAAAAACATAATTAAACTTTTTGTATCAGGTCAACTTTGAAACACAAATATCAAAAACTAAAACGAGATTCTCATTCTTTTTCATACTAAAAAAAAAGAATTTTAGTCTCATTTTAGTCCTTTGGGAGGTGGAAGCAGGCAAATTACCTGAGGTGAGGAGTTCAAGAGTACCCTGGCCAACATGGTGAAACCCTGTCTCTACTAAAAATATAAAAATTAGTCGGGCATGGTGGTGCATGCCTGTAATCCCTGCTATTCAGGAGGCTGAGGCAGGAGAATCACTTGAACCTGGGAGGTGGAGGTTGCAGTGAGCTGAGATTGCACCAGTGCACTCCAGCCTGGGCGACAGAGTGAGACTCCACCTCAAGAAAAACAAAAAAAGAAATATATTGTGTGATAAAGTCTACCATATCACCAACTGGGCAGGAATATTATGCATCTTTTCATCTATTAGAAATGCATATTTCACAAGTTGATTCTGAGTTTCAGAAAATTAGCTAAGTTATAATACTGATAGTCATTGTTTGACATTCTACATATGCAATAAATTTCATCATCATTATTATATTTTAGAGCAGTGCTGTGTAATACAATTACATGAGCCATATATGTGATTTTAGAATTTCTTACAGCTAAATTGGAAATGTCGAAGTAGGTAAAATTAATTTTAATCATATATTCTATTTAATCCAGTATACCAAATATGTATTAATATTAAACATTTCAATATGAAATCAACATAAATCATAATCAGATAGCTTATAGTCTTTTTTGTTTTGCTTTCATACTGAGTTTTCAAAATACAATGTGCAGTTTATGCTTACATTACATATTAATTTGAGCATATTTCTGGTGCTTAATATCCATATGTGGCTACTATTAGTGGTCACCATATTGGATATTGTAGCAGTAGTTGTATGTATCTTTGAATTTATTTTTTAATAATTATAAAAAGTCTAACCTTACTAATATTTTTCTCTTTCTTATGATAGGTGGAAAATTAAAAAAATCTCTGAAATCATAATTCTTCTCAATGAAAGCTAAAGGCAGACTTTAAAGATAGGCTTCCTTTGTACATTCTTGATATGATTATGCAATACTTGCACCATTTCAATAAGAAATTTGAGGAATTATAATGTTATTGTAGCATTTTTTGATAGCTCCATGGTCTTTAGTATAGTTGGAAGTGTTTGATGGTAGTGCAATAACTCTTAAGATGATAGCAAAAAGTGTAAAGATATTGCAAAAATAACCCATAATGTATCTGAGATTTATAACATTTGATGGACGTATACAAATATGGTTAAGATACACTGAGTTTTATTCTGTTACTTTAAAACAAAGGAACATTTTTCTCTATTCTTTGGAAGAACTCTAGGATAGTTATAAAATATTAATTATTATAAAAAGTTAGAAATCTTCAAAAATAGACTCAAAACCAAAATTAAGTACAATGCACCCTAACGGTATAATTAGGGTTTAAGGTATAAGGTGCATGCCACTGGATACTGTGTCTTTGTCCAATCCTCTATTCAACTCCCCGGAATGTGATATAAATACAGAAGTTTTCGCTGTCATCACAGACCACAAAGTACAAAGTGCACACACTCAAAGATATTAAAATGGTGACCTGGAGGAACCTGTTACTAATCCAAAAGTTACCTCCTGACTTTTTAAAATGAGAGATGTTATCTGGGAGTTTTTCTCAATGTAGCCCTTTTACAGAATTGTGTACCAACGAGGATCATGCTCATTTTTTAATGCCATTCCCACACACAGAGAGACTTTCATATAGGACAATCATAAAGTCAATACTAAGGAACACTACCAAAAAAAACCCCCACACTATGTGTCTTCTTTATTAAAAACACATTTTACCTATCTTTATTTTCTTCATCTTTCCTGTCTGTGCTTATTTAATGAATGACCAGACAATTCAAATGTCACTCAAGGTTTCTTTCCGTTTTAAGACTACATTGCTGTTAAAATGATGGAGAACTAGTGAATTATAATGACCATGTAAAGTGAAATTAACGTAAAAATGATGACAGATTGTTGAATAGGTGAAAACTCTGTCAGTATGTTTATTACCATCTCCAAAATATTGCTAGTTCCTTTAATAGAACTTTAGTTGTTACAATATGATTTTTATCCTTTGGGTTTTTTTATGCTTTCTTAAGTCTGGGTGCTGTATTATCCATATTTGTTTCATGGTTGAATATGAATAAAACATGAGAAACTAAGTTATATGTCCAGGTAATATAAAACTGGCTTGACCTCTCTGTAAATATCATCAAATCTAGCAGGAAAACACAATTTCTTTATTTCCAAACTAGAAGGTGTTTTCTTTAGAAGTAAATTACATGCATTTGAAAATATGTATATAGGAAACCACAAAGAAGAAAAAGAGCATGTAGATCAGGGTAATGATCCTTTGCTTATTATAAGCTGACCAAAATCTACAAATGTTAAAATAGTTTTAGGCTATTTCCTCTGCACAAATTTCAAGTATTTGAAAAATTGGCAGAGAAATGCTATTTCACTACTGTGTTCTAAACACAGCCCAACTTTCCTTTCAGTGTTAACAGTTGTAAGAGAATATGTAAACATCAGGCTTATGACTACAAGGACTTAGAGGAAGATAATTAGAAAGATTAAATCTGAAAAATAAAAAAGATTTTGTGGATGAATCAAAAGAGCGAAATAAGTTTTTTGAAAAAGAAAAATATAACCATGAGCAACCTGTGTATTTCTTCAACTAAACTTAACTTTTTTGTCTTAGCAGCTTTTAGAATGAAATGGGACTACAAGTGAAATTTACAAATGGGTTAAGATTTTTAAGTTTTCATATTTTGACTATTTATATCTAATACATGAACAATACTTGCAACTAGGATTGCTTTTATTTTAAAAATAAACCTGCCTTTACAGTGGCTCTATGGTTTGAATTAATTTATTGGAAATTAAAAGCATGGCAACAAACACAGGGAAGACAATAACTGCATTCTGAGTTCAGCTCTGACCTTTATCTTTCAAAACAGTAACTCTCCAAAATTGCTGAAAGGTTAACTAATCTCTTAAAAGGTCACCTGTCTTTAAACTAGCTGCAGTATATAAATGCTTTTCTGCTATCCTGGAGCCATTCATCAATAACTCATTAAAATAGCACTGTTTCTTTCTTGAAGTTTTTACTTTCTTGAAAGTCTATTTCCTCTAGGTCAATATAACATTTAATGTTATGTCATAATTTACAGAAATATAATTATATAAAACTATGTAGTGCTGTTCAATTAATTAAAACTATTTTTGAGTATGTAGTATATGCCAGGCATGGTTCCAGTTGCTAGAGAAGAAAGCTAAGAAATACAGAGACATAGACCAGAAAAAATGTATATTGTAAAATGTGTTTATGTATACTGAGTATGGTGTATGTCAGCATGTAATATTTAAGCCAATACAATGACTGATAAACCCTTTGAAAGATATTGAACTTATTTCAATACTGCTAAAATTAATTCAAATATTTTCAAAACTTTTTTTCTAACTCATTTGAGAGCCAACAGTATTTTTAAAAAATACCCTAAAGGTTAAATATAAATTAATATAAAAATCTCTTCTCGAATGTACAATTGGATCCTTTTCATGTGATAAAATGCCATTAAAAGTTTAGTGGGGGACTTCACCAAGATGGACAAATAGTAACAGCTCCAGAGTGCAGTTCCCAGTGAGAGAAATGCAGAAGGCTAGTCATCTCTTCAGTTCTAACTGAGGTACCTGGTTCATTTCAATGGGACTAGTTGGACAGTGGGTATAGCCCAAGGAGGGCAAACTGAGGCAGGGTGGGGTGCCACCCCACCTGGGAGGTGCAACTTGACAGAGGATTGGGGACTTTACCCCCTTGGCACGCCAGTTCAGATACTGCGACTTTCCCATGGCCATTGCAACCCACAGTCCAGGAGAACACTGCCTGGCTGAAAAGCGCCATGAGTTACCAACACATATTTGAGCAATAGCTGTGGCCAGCCTGGTGTCACGAGTTGTGGGTGCAGATCTGGGTGACAATTTTGACTAGCACCAAGAGCGCCTGAGGGATGGATCTACCTGCCCCCTGAGGAAGAGGGAGAGCTGAAAGCAGGGAGACAGGTGGTACGGCTTGGCAAGTCCCAGCCCCATAAAGACCAGCAAACTGAAGCCCTCTTATTTGAGAGTTTCGCAACCAGCACATCAGTCTGAGCTTTACACAGGACAATCGAGCTCAGTGGGGGGAAGGGCGTCCGCCATTGCAAAGGTGGGTCTAATCTGACCTGTGTAAACAAAAGCCAGAGGAAGCCTACACAGCAGCCAGGCTAAGACTGAGGCAGCCCACCAGTGCCTCTGCAGGCAGACAAGGGACAGACTGCCTCCTAAAGCAGTTCTCTGACCCCTGAATAACCAAAAAAAACCCTCATACAGGAGAGCTAAGGCTGACATCTGGTGGGTACCTGTCTGATATGAAGCTACCAGAGGAAACATCAGGCAGCAATCCTCACTGCTCTGCATCCCCCGCAGGTGATTCCTAGGCAAGCAAGGTCTGGAGTGGACCTCCAGCAGTCCTACAGCAGAGGGGCCTGACTATTAGAAGGAAAACTAAAAAACAAAAAGAAATAGCATCAAAATCAAAAGGACGTCTACTCAGAGACCCCATCTGAAATCACCAACTTCAAAGATCAAAGATAGATAAATCCAGGAAGATTGGTAGAAACCAGCACAAAAAGGATGAAATCATTAAAGACCAGAACACCTTTCCTCCAAGGGATCACAACTCATCACCAGCAAGGGAACAAAATGGTATGAATGAGTTTGGTGAATTGACAGAAGAAGGCTTCAGAAGGTGGGTAATAGCAAATTTCTCTGAGCTAAAGGAACATGTTCTAACCCAATGCAAAGAAACTAAAAACTTTGAATAAGGGTTAGATTAAATGCTAAATAGAATACCAACCTTAGAGAAGAACATAAAGGACTTGATGGAAAATCACAGCACAAGAACTTCACGAAGCACACACAAGTTTCAATAGCCAAATAAATAAAGCAGAAGAAAGGATATCAGAGATTGAAGATCAATTCAATTAAATAAAATGAGAAGGCAAGATTAGAGAAAAAAGAGTGAAAAGAAATGAACAAAGCCTCCAAGAAATATGGGATTATGTGAAAAGACCTAATCTACACTTGAGTGGTGTACCTGAAGAGGATGAGGAAAATGAATTCAGGCTGGAAAACACTCTTCAGGATGTTATCCAGGAGAAGTGTCCCAATCTAGCAAGGCAGGTCTACATTTAAATACAGGAAATACAGAGAACACCGCAAAGATACTGGTCAAGAAGAGCAACTGCAAGGCACATAATCCTCAGAGTCACCAGGGTTGAAATGAAGGAAAAAATGCTAAGGGCAGCCAGAGAGAAAGGTCGGGTTACCACAAAGGGAAGCCCAACAGACTCACAGCAGATCTCTCAGCAGAAATCCTATAAGCCAGAAGTGAGTGGGGGCCAATATTCATCATCCTTAAAGAAAATAACATTCAACCCAGAATTTCATATCCAGCCAAACTAAGCTTCATAAGTGAAGAAGAAATAAAATCCTTTATGGACAAGCAAATGCTGAGAGATATCATCACCACCAGACTCACCTTACAAGAGCTCCTGAAGGAAGCACTAAACATGGTAAGGAACAATCAGTACCAACCACTACAAAAATGTACCAAGTGGTAAAGGCAACAACACAATGAAGAAACTGCATCAACTAATGGGAAAAACAACCGGCCAGTAACAAAATGGCAGGATCAAATTCACACGTAACAATATTAATCATAAATGCAAATGGCCTAAATGTCCCAATCAAAAGACACAGACTGGCAAACTGAATAAAAAGTCAAGACCCATTGGTGTGCTGTATTCAGGAGACCCATCTCACATGCAGAGACACACAAAGAGTCAAAATAAAGGGATAGAGGAGGATTTACCAAGCAAATGGAGAGCAAAAAAAAAAAAAAAAAAGAGTAGGGGTTGCAATCCTAGTATCTGATCCAATGGACTTTAAAGCAACAAAGATCAAAAGTAACAAAGGTCATTACATAATGGTAAAAGGATCAATGCAACAAGAAGACCTAACTATCCTAAATATATACGCACCCAATACAGGAGCACCCAGATACATAAAGCAAGTTTTTAATGACCTACAAAGAGACTGAGAATCCCACACAATAATAATGTGAGAATATGACACTACACTGTCAATATTAGACAGATCAAAGAGACAGAAAATTAACATAACAAGAATATCCGGGACTTGAACTCAGATCTGGACCAAGCAGACCTAATAGACATCTACAGAAATCTCCACCCCAAATCCACAGAATATACATTCTTCTCAGTACCACATCACACTTACTCTAAAACTGACCACATAATTGGAAGTAAATGACTCCTCAGAAAATGCAAAAGAACAGAAATCGTAACAACCAGTCTTCAGACCACAGTGCAATTAGAAATCAGGATTAAGAAATTCACTCAAAACTGCACAACTACATAGAAATTGCCCAACTTGCTCCTCAATAATGACTGGAAAAACCAGGAAATGAAGGCAGAAATAAAGATGTTCTTTGAAACAAATGAGAACAAAGACACAACATACTAGAATCTCTGGGACACATTTAAAGCAGTGTCTAAAGGGAAATTTATAGTAATAAATGCCCACATGAGAAGCAATCTAAAATCAACACACTATAGTCAAATTTGAAAGAACTGGAGAAGCAAGATCAAAAAAACTCAAAAACTAGCAGAAGACAAGAAATAACTAAGATCAGAGCAGAACTGAAGGAAATAGAGACACAAGAAAACCTTCAAAAAATCAATAAATCCAGGAGATGGGTTTTTGAAAAAATCAACAAAATAGACAGACTGCTAGCCAGACTAATAAAAAAGAAAAGAGAGGAGAATCAAATAGATGGAATAAAAAACAATACAGGGGATATCACCACCAGTTCTACAGAAATACAAACTACCATCAGAGATTACTACAAACAACTCTATGCAAATGAACCAGTAAATCTGGAAGAAATGGATAAATTCCTGGACACTTCCACCCTCCCAAGATTAACCAGGAAGAAGATGAAACCCTGAATTGACCAATAACAAGATCTGAAGTTGAGGCAACAATTAATAGCCTACCAATCAAAAAAAGTCCAAGTCAAGATGGGTTCACAGCTGAATTCTAACAGACGTACAAAGAGGAGCTGGTACCATTACTTCTGAAACTATTCCAAACAATACAAAACTATTCCAAACAATACAAAAAAATACAAATCATTTTATGAGACCAACATCATCCTGACACCAAAACCCAGCAGAGACACAACTAAAAAAGAAAACTTCACGCCAATATCCATGATGAACATAGATGCAAAAATCCTCAATAAAATACTGGCAAACCAAATGCAACAGGACATCAAAACCCTTATCCATCACAATCAAGTAGGCTTCATCCCTAGAATACAACGCTGGTTCAACATAAGCATATCTATAAATGTAATCCATCACATAAACAGAACCAAAGAAAAAAGCCACATGATTATCTCAATAGAAGCAGAGGAAGCCTTTAACAAAATTCAACAGCCCTTTATGCTAAAAACTTCTATAAACTAGGTATCAATGGAGCATATCTCAAAATAACAAAAGCTATTTATGACAAACCCACAGCCAATATCATACAGAATGGGCCAAAACTGGAAGCATTCCCTTTGAAAAATGACACCAGACAAGAATGCCTACTCTCACCACTCCTATTCAATATAGTATTGGAAGTTCTAGCCAGAGCAATCAGGCAAGAAAAAGAAATAAAAGATATTCAATTAGGAAAAGAAAGTCAAATTGTCTCTATTTGCAGATTACATGATTTTAGAAGACCCAATGGTCTCAGCCCAAAATCTCCTGAAACTGATAAGCAACTTCAGCAAAGTCTCAGGATACAAAATCAATGTGCAGAAATCACAAGCATTTCTATACACCAATAACAGACAAACAGAGAGCCAAATCGTTGGCAAACTCCTTCACAATTGCTACAAAAAGAATAAAACACCTAGGAATACAACTAACAAAGGATGTAAAGGACCACTTCAAGGAGAACTACAAACCATTGCTTAAGGAAATAAGAGAAGACACAAACAGATGAGAAAACATTCCATGCCTATGATTAGAAAGAATCAATACCATGAAAATGGCCATATTGCCGAAAGTAATTTACAGATTCAATGCTATCTCCATTAAGCTACCACTGACCTTCACAGAACTAGAAAAAAAAAAAACCCTTTAAATTTCATATGGAAACAAAAGAGAGCCCACATAGCCAAGACAATCCTAAGTAAAAAGAACAAAGCTGGAGGCATCATGCTACCTGACTTCAAACTATACTATGAGGCTACAGTAATCAAAACAGCATGGTACTGGTACAAAAACAGAGATAAAGACCAGTGAAATAGAACAGAGGCCTCAGAAGCAACACCACACATCTACAACCATCTGATCTTTGACAAACCTGAGAAAAGAAAGCAATGGGGAAATGATTCCCTGTTTAATAAATGGTGTTGGGAAAACTGGCTAGCCATGTGCAGAAAGCTGAAGCTGGATCCCTTCCTTACATCTTACACTAAAATTAACTCCAGATGGATTAAAGATTTAAACATAAAGCCTAACAGCATAAAAATCCTAGAAGAAAACCTAGGCAATACCATTCAGGACATAGACATGGGCAAGGGCTTCATGACTAAAACACCAAAAGCAATGGTAACGAAAGCCAAAATAGACAAATGGGACCTAATTAAACTCCAGAGCTTCTGCACAGCAAAAGAAACAATCATTAGAGTGAACCGGCAACCAATAGAATAGGAAAAAAATTTTGCAATCTACTCATCTGACAAAGGGCTAATATCGAAAATCTACAAAGAACTAAAGCAGATTTACAAGAAAAAAAAACAAACCCATTCAAAAGTGGGTGAAAGATATAAACAGACAGGCTTCAAAAGAAGATTTATGAGGCCAAGAAACATATGAAAAAATGCTCATCATCACTGGTCATTAAAGAAATGCAAATCAAAACCACATTGTGATACCATCTCATGACAGTTAGAATGGCAATCATTAAAAAATCTGGAGACAACAGATGCTGGAGAGGATGTGGAGAATAAGGAACACTTTTACTATGTTGGTGGTAGTGTATCTTAGTTCAACCATTGTGGAAGACAGTGTAGCAATTCCTCAAGTATCTAGAAATAGAAATTCCATTTGACCCAGCAATCCCATTACTGAGTATATACCCAAAGAATTATAAATCTTTTTATTATAAAGACACATGCACATGTACATTCGTTGTGGCATTTTTACAATAACAAAGACCTGGAACCAACCCAAATTCCTATCAATGATAGACTGGACAAAGAAAATGTGGCACATATATACCATGGAATATTATACAGCCATAAAAAATGACTAGTTTGTGTCCTTTGTAAGGACATAGATAAATCTGGAAATCATCATTCTTAGCAACCTAACACAAAAACAGAAAACCAAACACCGCATGTTCTCACTCAAAGGCAGGTGTTGAACAATGAGAACACATGGACACAGGGAGGGGACCATCACACACGGGGGTCTGTTGGGGTGTGGGGTGCTAGGTGAGGGATAGCAGGATGTGGGGAGGTTGGGTAGGGATTACACTGGGAGAAATGCCTGACGTATGTGACTAGGGGATGGAGAGAGCAAACCACCATGGCATGTGTGTACCTATGCAACAATCCTGCAAGATCTGCATGTGTACCCCAGAACTTAAAGTACAATAAAAAAAAAAGTGAAAAAAAATGTTTGATGGGTTGAGCAAGGGGACAATGATAGGTAAAAAGGGGTGCCTATTTGCAGATAAGAACAGAATTCTAAAGTAGTGACACAGAATTCACTTCTATATTCTGCAATTAGTTTGTGAAGTTTTTTCAGTTACTATGAAGAAAACAAATATTTATTGTATAAAATACATTTTATTTTATAAATAAATTGTATAAAATAAATTAAATTTTATTTTATACAATAATATTTTTTGTCCATTGTTTAAAATAAATCCCACGAAAGGCCATTAAAATGTCTTAATCATTACCCTACTCACTAATTAATGCCTAATATTTCAATCTACTCAGAAGAACAATGATATGCTTTACGAAGACAGACATGTCTTCCAAAGAAATAATAATCTGTCTACTCTTTGGATTAACAATTACAGTTTTTAATAAAAGTACAAACAGATTATAAATCTATTTTGTTTAAAAGAATTCTTGTTTTAGGCATTTATTAAATTTGTATTTTTAAAACTGGGTTTTTGTCATATTGTATTTAAGTTTTAGCAAGTATAAAAGAGTATAAACAGAAAATGCATCAATAAATGCCAGAATATTTATTATATGTAGTAGAACCAAAAATTGCTTTACTGAAACTTGTGTTTTAATTTTATTTCTGTTTCTACATATGTTTTTATGTTACTAAGTTGCAATGTAAATTGCATTTTTTACAAGAGTTTCTTTGAAAAGGCTTGAAAGACACGGAATTAGAACATCAAATGTGACAGTCTGAAAACATCAATAAAAAATAATGTCTGATTTTCACAAATACACATTAATTTCACATCTCTTATTTTTCTTCCTGAAAGCGTCAGCATTCAATGAATTGGGGATATAAACACTCATGTCTGTTTCAATAAAGAACACAGAATTTGATTGGAGTTACAGGAAAAAATAGAAAGACAAATGGATATTGTTTAAAGCCGCTTACCTACACTGGCATTCCAAATATAAAAGTCCATTTATTATAACACACAACTTACATATATCCACGAGATAAACTTAAATAACAGTTTATTTGGAAAATCATTTTCAATTGTAGTTATGTTAGCTTTGTAATAAATTTATTTTAAATGAAATTTTATATATCATAATCTATGCCTTTTAAAATATATGCATTCAGTTTCTAATTCAGTGATGGAAATGGTGGTGACAGTTTTTGACACTGATGCTGTTGTTGCATTTTAACTGTCCACATGAAATCCTCTAAAGCTTACTGATTCCTTATTTTTCAGTTTGCATTCTTGCCTAGGGTAGAGCCTTAGTATACTTCTTAGTTTCTACTGAAAATTAAATAGGTACTACTTTCTTCCTATCTAGTATACATTTGTCAAGAAGTCAGAATTTATTCATTTCTACTAACATGTTACACAAAATTGTTGTGCATGAGAGTAAGTACGCACTTGGGCATTTGAATGTTACATGCATAAAAAGACTGTATAAGACATATTCATATTGATTTAAGGATTATAATAATATAAATATCTCTCTACCCACCTTAGACGTTAGAAAGTGACTATTTTCAGAATTGTCTTCCCTCACGAACAACAAATCAGAGATAATAACTTATGTAAAAGTTGGGTTCATTAGTCCCTTACTTTCTTTATAGATATATGAATCATTTATGATTCCTATTCCAGATATCCCGTTATGGACATTTTTAATTTGATATGAACAGAAACATACTGTATAAATTCCAGGCATGACTCATTCACACTGATTTAGATAATAGATGGTGTGATACCCTGTCCAGATACTCTTTATTTCACTGCTGTATTCTTTTCTGTATTGCTGTGAGTTTGGGCTATTAACAACTCAACATTCCTTGTTATCCTCCCCCATTGTTTTGGAAAAATTTTTTGTTTCACAGTAAAATCAGGACCTGGAAGTGTGTGTGTCCCTACCCTTCAGGTGCCCTATACCTAATGACTGCTGAAAAGGAGGCAAAAATGTCTGGTTCACTTACGTCAATAGGAGAAACCATTATTATGCGATGCATGCTTAAGAGCCCTACCCCTGTGGAACAGGCCAGGATTAAACTTTGAGACTGCAACTTTGTTCACCCTTTTACCCTTATTTCTGCTGCTGAATTTCTTCTTTTAAATTTGAAATTATTTCTGGAAATACATTCCATCAAAAAGTCATTTTTACCAAAATCCCTGTCTCATGTTCTACTTCTTGGGAACCAAACTGAAAACAGTAAGAAACTTGTCCTCTTAACCGAGATGGATTAAAAATAAACGGATTTATTTTCCCACATGAAAGAGCTAAAACTTTGATAAAATAGTATGAAACATCACTGCTTAAGACATTGGGCATCTGACAATGAAGGACAGTAATTCGGAAAGAAGGGAAACAAACAAGGTAAGTCTTATAATTGTCCATGAAATTGTATTTTCCACACCTTTGCATAACAGAAATCCAAGAGCAGGCTGGCAGTCTTCCTGAGTTGAGGAGATGAAGCTGGGAGTCCAATAGACTGAATGGCTAGAGTCCACACGAAAGACAGAATGTCAGAGAAGAGAGAGCTATAATGAGGAAAGTGTGGACCTGAAGAAGGTAGCCCTTTGATGTCTATAGCTGAGAACTCCAGCATGTACCCATGAGGACAGTACCCAATATATGGTAAGGAGCCACTTCCTCAAAAATAATGGAAGCAGTGTCTGTGTATCACACAGGGCTGAGAATGCTTCTGTTCTCACCAGGCACCTGAAAGCATAGCAATAGAAACTACCAAAAATGAAAACCAGATGAGGCAAAACAACAAAAACAAATGAATTTATATCCGTGAGGTGTAGAAAGTAGTCAAGTGACCTAATATGCATACAATTATATTATTTGGTGGATATGAGAAAGAGGGTGGAAGAAAAATGATTGAAGAAGTAATAACCAAAGGTTTTCCAAAGTTGATTAAAAGTATGTAGCCACAGATCCAATAAATTCAACACATTTCAGATGAAAAAAAACACAAAAATAGGTACATCAAAATCAAATTGCTTCAAAACAGCTGTAAAAAGCAAATCTTAAGTTAGTCAGAGCAAAGAGCACATTATGTTCAGAGAAAATGTAAAAATAATATTAGATTTTTTTAGAAGAAACGAAGCATGCTAGAACACAATGGTATTGCATATTTCAAAAACAAAAGGGCAGAAAAGAGATATCAAACATAAAAAAGATGAAAACATATATCAACAAAGATGAGAACCTTAAGAAATGTTAATAAAAGTTCTTCCAGTAGGACATAAATAATACTATAGGTCTGTCACATCTTGTGAATGAGATATTGTCAATGTCTGCCCATCGTTCTTTTTAAGAATGTTGTATAGTGCAGAAGCTTGGAAGATTGAGTTGGTGTTTCTGTCTAGTGTCAAGGGCAGGTTTCCTCATAGCCTTGGAAGATAAAGATAATGTCTTCCTCTAGGGCAAATGGCAAGTACATTTTACTGTCCAACATAATAGAAATTGTGCCCCTATGGAGGAAAGCAAAGTCATGCTTATTGTCTATTACAAAAGATTCAGATTCCCTAAGGTAAGACTTCCTTTCCTGTAATGCAAACCAGGTTTGTTTTTGTTTTTTTTTTTTTTCCCTCTTCATGTTTCCCTGTTGGAATGAGGGCTTGAGGAATTAATATAAAATGATAATACTCTTGCTACTGCTATTGCTTCTGTCTTTTGTCTCTGGCTCAAGAATTACGTAACTTCTGTCAACAATAATGAAACTCAGTCAGATTAATTTCTTAACTTGAAAATAGGGTAAAATTAAACTATTCACTCTTCTTGATGCTTGAACATATGCATCGGCCATTTCTTAGTTCCTTAATGCAGATTGAAATGCACATACTTAGCAGTTGGTCAAACACTCACACTGGTTTCTTTACCTGTAGAGTAAGAGATACTGTAATAAAAATGACCAATTGGAATTCCTTAAACTGAGCATCCTACACTTTGGCTGTGATAGTAAGCTTCTGCCTTCCAAATACATTTCATATACGATTATATCTCAACATTTTCATTTCTAATATCTGGACTCTGAGCTCTCCTCACAAACCTACATTTCTGTAATAGTCTCCTAAAATTGATTATCCTGATTCTACTCTTGATAATCATAATTCATAATCAATTATGAATCAATTCTGGTAGAAAGAAAAGCACTGTCATCATTCTAAGTAGGAAACATTTTAACACAAGGCTTTTGTTTGATTACAAATTATTAAAAAGGCTGAAGGAGCAAGTATTAGTTTGTGCGTCTGAGGCACACTCCCAGAATAATACAAACAATCCTCAGAAATGTAACTACTATCACTGCAGTCATTACTGTAGCTATGCAATTCAGGGTCTGGAATTATCAGTGCTCACGGAAGCCTCTGACACCAGAGAGCTGGAGAACAGGCACAGTTCTGACTTGAGGATATGGTGATCGTTCAACGGGTTCCGGATGGTGATATTGTTTCTTGAAACTCAGGAGACCTCAGGTTTAGAACCTTTGTCAAAAGATCCAAAACTTTGTCAGATTTAGTGTTCATTTTACTTCCTTTCATATAAAGTGTCTAAATGACAGAACTTTCTTTCCATCCAGAATCTTAATTGAAAAGGAGGCTGGAAAAATAGACTTAGCTTTCCAACGCTGGAAAATAGGCAGAAGATGTAATAAAGTTTTGAGAAAAGAAATTCAAATTTCTATTACAACATCCCTACAAGGCTTTTCCCATACAGCTTCTTTCATGGTATCATTTTGTTACATAAAACATAAAGCCTTATCACTGTATATAGAATAAACCATAAAATTCTTATTATGGCTCGAAGTTTACTCCATGATCTGATTCCTTTCTTACCCCGTCTCCTACTTTTCTCCTTCTCTTTATTACCCTTCATCCACACTAACCGTCTTTATTTTCTGCCAGCTCTAGGATTTTCCTCTTTAGACTTAGAAAAATTGTCCCTGGAATTATTCACTAGATCTTTGTATGCTGAATGAATTATATCACCTTTTAGCTGCAGTGACAATCCCTATTAGAAGATTTCCTTTGACACTCCAATATTAAGCAATAACAAAAATTTGACAGGTGGATTCATAACTTTTCTCAGTTCTAGTAATTTTTCTTCTATAACATTTTAATTATAATTTTAGCTATAATTGTTTTCCTTTGTTATTAAGAATGTCTATTAATGCATTGTTGAAACCTTACTTATGTCTATTATATAAATGCATCCTTCATTATTTTGAAACTTGTTTTTCTCTTTAATATTTTGGCCAATTTTCCTTTTAAAAAAATTTAAATTAGATGTATTATATATTCATTTGTTTTTCCTTTATTTTCATATTATTCTATCTTTGGGGATATTTTATTTCTGTTTCATAGAGAATACTATTTAGGATTTCTAATCATTAAGTGCTTTTTTCACTTCTGGTAACAACTCATTTTTTGAATTATTTTTACTTTCAGTTATATGTGAATACTTTCAACAGGCCTAGCCTAATTATTTGTTTTCTCTTTTTACTGATTATCAAAGATACATTTATTCATCTGTTTGCAAAACATAAAGCCTTACTGTTGTATACAGAAAAAAATACTTCCAAAATTCTTTATGGTTCAAAGTTTACTCCATAATCTAATTCCTTTCTTACCCTATTTCCTACTTTTCACCGTCTCTTCATTACACTTCATTCACACCAACCTCCTTTCTTTTCTCACAACAGATAGATACATCTATTTTGTTTTCATTCTTCAGTGATTTCTGAATATTCTTTTTGGGTGACATTTAATTGTGAAAATGACAAGGTCACAGAAATCTTGAAACCCAGTTTCTAGATCCTGTTCATCTGTACAATAGAGGAATACTTTTCAACCTCTTTTTGAAATGGAAGCCCTTTTCAAAGCAATATATAATCACATGAAAATTCTAAGGTATTATTTAAATTACTTTCTAGTTTAAAATATATTTCATTTCAACTTTTAATTAAAAATACATTATGTAGTTAATTTTGATACAGTATTTAATAATATTGATAATATATGAGTAATTTTTGTGATTTTTATGTTTAATAGCAACACATTCTTATTAATTTATTATAAATATATCAATTTATTGCTAAAACTATATATTTATTTTATTATTATTAATATACATATATTTTATTGCACTTTAGGTGCTGGGGTACATGTGCAGAATATGCAGGATTGTTGTATAGGTACATACATGGCAATGTAGTTTGCTGCCTCCATCCCATTACCTATATCTGGCATTTCTCCTCATGTTATCCCTCCCCAACTCCCCACCCCTACTATCCCTTCCCTAATCCCCCCCAACAGACCCCAGTGTATGATGCTCCCCTTCCTGTGTCCATGTGTTCTCATTGTTCAACACCCACCTATGAGTGAGAAAATGTGGTGTTTGATTTTCTGTTCTTGTGTCAGTTTGCTGAGAATGATGGTTTCCATATTTATCCATGTCCCTACAAAGGACACAAACTCATTGTTTTTTATGGCTGCATAATATTCCATGGTGTATATGTGCCACGTTTTCCTTGTCCAGTCTATCATCGATGGGCATTTGGGTTGGTTCCAGTCTTTGCTATTGTAAACAGTGCCACAATGAATATACATGTGCATGTATCTTTATAACAGAAGGCTTTATAATCCTTTGGATATATACCCAGTAATGGGATTGCTGGATCAAATGGAATTTTTATTTCTAGGTGCTTGAGAAATTGCCACACTGTCTTCCACAATGGTTGAACTGATTTAGGCTCCCACCAACAGTATAAAAGTGTTCCTATTTCTTCACATCCTCTCCAAAATCTGTTGTCTCCAGATTTTTTAATGATTTCCATTCTAACTGGCATGAGATGGTATCTTAATGTGGTTTTGATTTGCATTTCTCTAACGACCAGTGATGATGAACATTTTTTCATGCTTGTTGCCTTCACATGTCTTCTTTTGAAGTGTCTATTCATATCATTCACCCACTTTTGAATGGATTTGTTTGTTTTTTTCTTGTAATTCTGTTTTAGGTCTTCGTAAATTCTGGATATTAGCCCTTTGTCAAATGGGTAGATTGCAAAAATTTTTTCACATTCTGTTCATTGTTGGTTCACTCTAATGATTGTCTCTTTTGCTGTGCAGAATCTCTGGAGTTTAAATAGATCCCATTTGTCTATTTTGGCTTTTGTTGCCAATGCTTTTGGTGTTTTAGTCATGAAGTCCTTGCCTATGCCTATCTCCTAAATGATTTTGCCTAGGTTTTCTTCCAGGGTTTTTATGGTGTTAACTCATGTTTAAGTCTTTAATCCATCTGTAGTTAATTTTAGTGTAAGGTGCCGGGAAGGGGTCCAGTTTCTGTTTTCTGCACATGGCTAGCCAGTTTTCCCAACACCATTTATTAAACAGGGAATCCTTTCCCCATTGCTTGTTTTTGTCAGGTTTATGAAAGATCAGATGGTTGTAGATGTGTGGCATTGATTCTGAGGCCTCTGTTCTGTTCCATTGGTCTACATCTCCGTTTTGATACCAGTACCATGCTGTTTTGATTACTGTAGCCTTGTTGTATAGTTTGAAGTCAGGTAGCGTGATGCCTCCAGCTTTGTGGTTTTTTTTTTTTTTTTTTTTTTTTTTTTTTTTTTTTGCTTAGAATTGACTATGCAGGCTCCCTTTGGTTCCATATAAAGTTTAAGGTGTTTTTTTCCAGTTCTAGGAATAGGGTCATAGGTAGCTTGATGGGGATAGCGTTGAATCTATAAATCACTTTTGGCCGTGTGGCCATTTTCACAATATTGATTCTTCCTAACCATGAGCATTGAATGTTTCTCCATCTGTTTGTGTCCTCTCTTATTTCCTTGAGCAGTGGTTTGTGGTTCTCCTTGAAGAGATCCTTTACATCCTTTGTTAGTTGTATTCCTAAGTATTTTATTCTCTTTGTAGCAATTGTGAATGGCAGTTCATTCTTGATTTGGCTCTCTGTTAGTCTGTTATTGGTGTATAGAAATGCTTGTGATTTCTGCCCATTGATTTTGTATCCTGAGACTTTGCTGAAGTTGCTTATCAGTTTCAGGAAATTTTGGGCTGAGACAATGGGCTCTTCTAAATATACAATCAAGTCATCTGCAAATGGAGACAATTTGACTTCCTCCTTTCCTAATCGAATACCCTTTATTTCTTTTTCCTGCCTGATTGCTCTGGCTAGAACTTCCAATACGATATTGAACAGGAGTGGTGAGAGAGGGCATTTCATCTAGTGCCATTATTGGAAAGGGAATGGTTCCAGTTTTTGCCCATTTAGTATGATATTGTCTGTGGGTTTATCATAAATACCTTCTATTATTTTGAGATACATTCCATCGATACCTAGTTTATTGAGAGTTTTTGGCATAAAGCACTGTTGAATTTTGTTGAAGGCCTTCTCTGCATCTATTGAGATAATCATGTGTTTTTTGTCTTTGGTCTGTTTATGTGGTAAATTACATTTATAGACTTGTGTATGTTGAACCAGCCTTGCATCCCCAGGATGAAGCCTACTTGATCATGATGAATAAGCTTTTTGATGTGCTGTTTCAGTGGGTTTGCCAGTATTTTATTGAAGACTTTTGCATATATGTTCATCGTGGATATGGCATGAAGTTTTCTTTTTTTGTTGAGTGTCTGCCAGGTTTTGGTGTCAGGATGATGTTGATCTCACAAAATAATTTGGGAAAGATTCTCTCTTTTTGGATTGTTTGGAATAGTTTCAGATGAAGTGGTACCAACTCCTCTCTGTATGTCTGGTAGAATTCAGCTGTGAACTCATCTAGACCTGGACTTTTTTTGGTTGGTAGACTATTAATTGTTGCATCAACTTCAGCCCTTGTTATTGGTCTATTCAGGATTTTGACTTCTTACTGGTTTAGGCTTGGGTGGGTGCAAGTGTCCAGGAATTTATCCATTTCTTCCAGGTTTACTGGCTTATGTGCATAGAGTTGTTCGTAGTAATCTCTGATGGTAGTTTGTGTTTCTGTGGAATCGGTGGTGATATCCCCTTTTTTGTTTTTTATTGCATCTATTTGATTCTTCTCTCTTTTCTTTTTTATTAATCTGGCTAGTGGTCTGTCTATTTTGTTGATCTTTTAAAAAACCCATCTCCTGGATTTATTGATTTTTTGAAGGGTTTTTTGTGTCTCTATCTCCTTCAGTTCTGCTCTGATCTTAGTATTTCTTGTCTTCTGCTAGCTTTTGTGTTTTTTTTTTTTATCTTGCTCCTCTAGCTATTTCAATTTTGATGATAGGGTGTCGATTTTAGATCTTTGCTTTCTTCTCATATGGGCATTTATTGCTGTAAATTTCCCTCTAGGCACTGCTTTAAATGTGTCCCAGAGGTTCTGGTACATTGTGTCTTTGTTCTCATTTATTTCAAAGAACATTTTTATTTCTGCCTTCATTTCATTGTTTATCCAATCAACACTCAAGAGCCAATTGTTCAGTTTCCATGAAGTTGTGTGGTTCTGAGTTAGTTTCTTAATCCTGAGTTCTAATTTGATTGCACTCTGATCTGACACACTGTTCATTATGATTTCTGTTCTTTGGCATTTGCTGAGGAGTGATTTACTTCCAATTATGTGGTCAATTTTAGAGTCAGTGTGATGTGGTGCTGAGAAGAATGTATATTCTGTGGATTTGGGGTGGAGAGTTCTGTAAATGTCTATTAGGTTTGCTTGGTCCAGATCTGAGTTCAAGTCCCAGATATCCTCGTTAATTTTCTGTCTCATTGATCTGTCTGATATAGACAGTGGAATGTTAAAATCTCCCACTATTATTTTGTGGGAGTCTTAAGTCTCTTCGTAGGTCATTAAGAACTTGCTTTATGTATCTGGGTACTTTTGTATTGGGTGCATATATATTTAGGATAGTTAACTCTTCTTGTTGCATTGATCTTTTTACCATTGTGTATGCCCTTCTTTCTCTCTTTTGATTGTTATTGGTTTAAAGTCTATTTTTATCAGAGAGTAGGATTGCAACTCCTGCTTTTTTTTTTTTTTTTTTTGCTCTCCATTTGCTTGGTAAATCTTCCTCCATCCCTTTATTTTGAGTCTATATGTATCCTTGCATGTGAGATAGGTTTCCTGGATACAGTACATCAATGAGTCTTGACTTTTTATCCTATTTGCCAGCCTGTGTCTTTTGATTGGGACATTTAGCCCATTTACATTTAAGGTTAATATTGTTATGTGTGAATTTGATCCTGCCATTTTGATGCTAGCTGGTTGTTTTGCCCCTTAATTGATGCAGTTTCTTCATTGTGTCAATGTTCTTTACCATTTGGTACGTTTTTGGAGTGACTGGTACTGGTTGTTCCTTCTATGTTTAGTGCTTCTTTCAGGAGCTCTTGTAAGGCAGGCCTGGTGGTGATGAAATCTGAGCAATTGCTTGTTCATAAAGGATTTTATTTCTCCTTCAATTATGAAGCTTAGTTTGGCTGGATATTAAATTCTAGGTTGAAAGTTCTTTTCTTTAAGGATGTTGAATATTGACCCCCACTCTCTTCTGGCTTGTAGGGTTTCTGCCCTTAACATTTTTTCCTTCATTTCAACCCTGGTGAATCTGAGGATTATGTGCCTTAGGGTTGCTCTTCTTGAGAAATATCTTTGTGGTGTTCTCAGTATTTCCTATATTTAAATGGTGACCTGCCTTGCTAGGTTGGGGCAGTTCTTCTGGATAACATCCTGAAGAGTGTTTTCCAGTTTGGATTCATTCTCTCTGTCACGTTCAGGGACACCTATCAAACATAGATTAGTTCTTTTCACATAATCCCATATTTCTTGGAGGCTTTGTTGATTTCCTTTTACTCTTTTTTTCTCTAATCTTGCCTTCTCATTTTATCTCATTGAGTTGATCGTCAATCTCTGACATCCTTTCTTCTGCTTGTATTCAAACTTTTGATTCAGCTATTGAAACTTGTGTATGCTTTGTGAAGTTCTAGTGTTGTGTTTTTCAGCTACATCAATTCATTTATATTTTTCTCTAAGCTGTTTATTCTTGTTAGCATTTTGTCAAATGTTTTTTCGAGGTTCTTAGTTTATTTGCATTCATTTTGGACATGTTCTTTTGGCTCAGAGAAATTTGTTATTATCGACTTTCTGAAGCCTGTTTCTGTCAATTCATCAGACTCCTTCTCCATCCAGCCTTGTTACCTTGCTGGTGAGGAGTTGTGATTCCTTGGAGGAGGAGAGGAGATCTGGTTTTGGGTGCTTTCATCTTTTTTGCACTGGTAACCTCTACATATTTTAAATGGTGTGTGTAGTCCATTTACATTCAGGGTTAGTTTTGATATGTGAGATTTTGACCCTGTCATCATGTTAACTAATTGTTATGGAAACTTGATTGTGTAGCTCCTTTATAGTGTCTGTGTGCTATATGCTAAAGTGTGTTTTTTGGGATAAGTAGGTGTCATTCTTTTGATTTCATGTTTAGCACTCACTTAAGAACCTCTTGTATGACTGGACTACTTGAAACAAATTTCCTTAGTCTTTGCGTATCTGAGGATTGTATCTCTCCTTCACTTATGAAGCTTAGTTTGGTGGAATATAAAATTCTTGGTTGGCATTTGTTTTCTTTAAAGATGCTGAAAATAGGTCCTCCATCTCTTCTGGCTTGTAAGGTTTCTTCTGAGAAGTCTTCTGCTAGGCTAATGGAATTCTGTCTGTAAGCAACCTGACCCATCTCTTTAGCTGCCTTTAATTTTTTTTCTTTTTCATTAACCTTGATGAATCTGGTGACGATGGGCCTTGGGGATTCTGGTCTTGTATAGTATCTCACAAAGAGGCTTCATATGTCTACATTTCTTAAATTTGAATGTCAGTCTCTCTAGCAATATTAGAGAAATTTTTGTAGACAATATCATTAAATATATTTTCCAACTTGTTTATTCTCTCTCTTTCTCAGGAATACCAATGAGTCATGGATTTTGTCTCTCTACATAATCCTATACTTCTCAGAGGTTTTGTTCATTGTTTTAAATAATTTTTTCTTTTGTCTGACTGAGCCATCTGGGGCCAGGAACTAGTCCCTGCATTTGGTTAGTCCACATAGGGTTCCCAGCCTCCTCCTTCCTCGGCCTCACTGTCTTCATCACTTCTCCATCAATGATTGGTGTTTTCTCTCCAAAGATCTGTCCAAATTACATTTGTTTACTCAAAACCTTGGTCTGACTCCATGGAAGTGACATTTCCTGGCCGTTTCTAGTTGGCCATCTTATCCTTCCCACCGAAAAAAAAACCCAAACACATTTTATATATAATGACACATACTACATTAACCAAAAATTCTGACAACACCAGGTGTTTGCAAAGATGTGAAGTAATTCTTATACAGTGCTGGTGGAAAATTTTGTCAGTGTCTACTCAAGCTGGGCTTCTCTGATACAATATATTATTGTTATAAGGAGAACACAAGGGACTGCAATTCCAAATTGACTAATTATCAATTGTCAGCATCTCTGTTAAGGAGAATTCAAAACCTATCAAACTTGGAGCATTCAGGGCTGTGATACTTGGGTATGTATTCCAATACTGAGAAATTTGGCCTTTACAAGAAGTGTAAGGAAAGTAATATGGATCAAAGCCAAACCTGCCATGTTCCAGCAAGTTTAGACACTTTGTGTAACATGCCTATTCTACAAAAGGCATCATTTTGATTGTGAGCTATGTAAATGGAATGCTCCAGACCTACGAAGTCCACTCTCTGATGATTTTAAGTGACAGCCCTTTCCATGAGCAAATAACTCAACAAACTGAGGCCTGGATATAAAGAATCACATGCTAAAAATTTATTTGCATTCACCTAAAACTTACAGTTAAAAGAAAATAGAGAAGCTGTTTATAAGTAGACCTTTGTAAAATTTTTTCAGCAGAAAATAACAATAAGAAGATCTAGACCATAAGGAATTGCCAATGTTATGAGTGAAAGATCAATTATTTTTGTGCATAGGCTAGATTTAATTATTAAAATAATCATCTCAGTGGTAATCATAATGTAAAATGAAAGATACTACTTTTGAAATATATAATATGTTAAAGTATTTATAAAAGAAAATAAAATAGGAAGCAGCCAACTTATAAATGAAGGAACATTAACATTTCTATCTAACTTCACGTTACGTAAAATAAAGCAATGACGTGTTTTGTTGGTATACAGCAATTATGAACAATTGGTGCCAATCACAGTAAATTGGATAGAAAGTGGTAATAACTACAGTATTAATAGATGTTTTCCCCCTGCAGTATGATATGTAAGAATGTTGACGGTACAATAGATTATATTTTTAAAAAACTGTATTTGCAAAGTGGTCTCTGTTAACACATTTTCCCACTGAAGTATTTTCTAAATAAATAAAGTATTTTTCAAAATGAAATTATGTTAAAGCCATGCTTCATTAGGAAATCTAATATACACATGTAAATTAGCTTCATAAAGCATTTCATTGGTTCTGAAATCAGATTCACTGCCTAGTAAAAATATAGATAATGCAGAGAGCACATTTATTCTTACATGTTAGCACTACATGCAATCTGTCACACTGTGGAAGTAATGTGTTATGTGATACCCATTAATGTCTCATCATGTAGAAGCTTATTTTTTAAGAGCTTCTAATCTCTTTTCTAATCCACCTATAGGGAACAGAAACCACTACTAATCACTACTTGTTATACTAACCACTACTAGTTAAAATTGCCAAACTTAAGGTAAATGCTTATTATCAGTATAATAATGTTTGAAAAGAAAGGAACTGATTGTCAACTTTGTGGCCATATCTTAATGGGAGACAAAGTATGGAATAATTTCAACAACTGGAAAGTTATCTCTTAACTCTCAAGTCTGCATTTGTTTCTTACTCCTAGTATTAATTATTCTGGCAGGAAAAAAAGCCATATGAAATACATTTGGAGAAAGCCATAAATCATATATTAAATGAACTTGTATCACTTTTTGAAAGAAAAAACACTGAAAATAACCCATTATGAAAGACATTAAACAGTTTTGTCTATAAGCCCAGCAAAAATTGAATTGAACATGGAATCAACTTCCATTATTTTCTCCATATATTTCTTGGGTACTCAACTTCTACACAGAGGAAAAAGCAAGAATTTCTCAAAGAAGTGATTTTTATAAATGGATATATTTAATTTGTTCAATATTTATTTGAAGAAAAGGTATTAATTACCTTCTCTATTAATCAGAATATGTTGGTGGCAAAGAATAAAATACCATCACAATTAATTAATGACAAAATGATAATTTATTTCACCTGGATTCTAAAATTCAAATAAATAATAATATCAGTTTTATTTCTCTTTCACAGATTCAGCTTTGCTTGCCTTCAATTTTTGTCTTGGTCTCATTTCTTCCTCTGCAGATAGGTTGCATCTACTTGCTTAAGAAGAAATTGCAGCAGCTTCAGACTTAATATCCTTGGTAGGCAAAATCCAAAAAGAGAAGGTAAATACTACCTTCTAACCACAGTTCAGAAAATTCTGGGCAATGGGATACTTTGGACCATATGCCTATACTCCAGGTACAGTTCAATGAACAACAATCACATCAGGACCACAAGTAGTGGTTATCTATTCAGCCAACACTTTCCTAATTTAATATTGTACTCTCTCAACTGATTGGCTGGCCTTCCTTGTTGTCTTCCAAAACACCTAAAACCATGCCTTGTACATAGTAATACCTGGTCTAAAACATACGATCATAAACGTCTGTGTTTCTTAAAGTATATTCCAGAAACTCTCAGGCTTTTTAGGCACCTTCACAGGGTCCACAATATCAAAACTATTTTCATAAAAACACAAAGTTCAAAAAGTTGATTGACATGGCTTCAGATTTGCATTGCCAGTAACTTTTGGAAACAACCATTTAAGTTTTAGTACACTATCAGGAAAAATACCTACAATTATCTAAGTAAAGTATTAAAATACCTTTCCCTTTTTCAACTACATGTCAACTACCTACTTTATATTCTTTAATCCTAAAATTACATAGCAAGAGATTAAATACAGATGCATTTATAAAATCCAGTTGTCTTATAATAGCTACATATTAAAAAGATTTGCAAAGATATAAAACAAGGCCACTCTTATTTCTCTTTTTTAATTGTTTACTGAGCCAAGGTAACAAACAATCTAACAGAGCCCAACCAATTGTACACATTAAATGAATATTTATTGAGTAAATAAATTAATGAAGCATCTACTTCCATGATTCTTAATTTTTACTTCTCATGTAGTCTCTAATTAGTTCATTATTAATTATCTTCCAATTTTGCTCTATATGAGGAATAATGACATAAACAGGAAATCTGAGCATCCCACTTACTGAAATCTTGTTAAATAGATTCTTAAATTGAAACAGCATTAATATCTTCCATCACTGGAATAACTACAATCACTGGAATAACTAAGAAAATTTAAGTTTCTGCTACTATATCTGCCTATTATGTTTACCACAATAGGCTCTGCCTATGATGAACACATTTATTCATGAATATGTTCATTCATTCATGCATTCATGCATGCATTCATTCATTCTTGATAAACGCTTATTGAGTCTTTACTCTGCTCCAGAAATTTCCTGAGTATTAAAGATATTCATATGTAAGGACAATGTCTGTCTGCACCTTATGGGCCAGGTCTGGAGACGGTCTGTGCCTTATAGGCCAGGCTGGTAACCAGTAATTTGGATTCAAGAGAATGCCAATCATGGAAAGTCTAATGGAAACATAAAGTGGAATGTTCTATCAACTTCCTGGAAAAGTTGGGAAATGTTTAGTAATATTTACATGAAACTTGGAACAGATGGAGAGAAAGGCCAGTCCAAACAAGGGCAACAGCATGTCATCTAATTGGCATATTATAAAAACATTGTGGTAATATTTTTAAAGAGAAACTGAAAAGGTTGGTGGAAGGGAACAAAAAGAAAGCAGGAAAATAGAGACCGAGAAAAGGACAAGAAAGTTTTTTGAAAAATTCAAGGGAACTGCCTGAACTGAGGCTGTGACAGCTGGGATGAAGAGTAGCTTCCAAGTTTCAGACTTTGAACTTTGGGAATGGATAATATCATTCACCTGGAGGTGCTGAGGGTGGTGAAATGGGAGGAAGATTAGAACACCTAAATGGGAATATCAGATGGGCATATCTGGAGGGAGAAGTTGAAATTTAATCTTCAAAGTATTGCTACATCAGTGATAGGTTAAGAAATGACCATGGATATGACCACCCAGCAAAAGTAGAGAGACAATTGGAGAGGTAGAACCTAGCAAAACATGTTTAGATAAAGGAAAGAGAGCATATGTAAAAAACTCAGTAGACAGAGATGCAAATATGGAAGAAAGGGGATGCAATGTCTTGAAAACCAAAAGAAGAGAGTACTCCGGGGAGAGATGAATTAATAGTGCCTGATGACACAACTCTAAGTTTTAAAGTGTAATATTTTAAATCAATTTTGATATTGTGATGCAAGATGGAAAAGAAACAATAATGTCCTCTATCATTTATACCAATGTCTAGAATTTTGCTGGGAGATTATATGGATTTTTGAACAGTGTAATTCAAGAAAATGTTCTTTGCAGAAGGTTTAAAACATAATTAAAATGCTACAAGATTTGGCACAGCAACAGAAGATTAGAAAATATACAGATATTCAGTCTATGGAAAGAAAAATTTAATGTATTCCCTTGAGTAGTTCTCACTTACACGGAGAACTCTTAAATGAAGAGTGTCTTCTGGAACACTCAGAGTGTCTTCAGAAGTCAAAAAGTTGAGACCAGAATATTTCACTGGGGATTGCTCTATTCTAGTTTAGAAGAATAGAACTAGTTTGTGATAAATAAAGAGAAATGTATGTGTAAACTTGTTTGGGGTGGGAAGCATTAGGGAGGAGTTATATAGCCACACATTACGGCACCTAAGGAAACACGAATGTTTAATTCAAGAAAATAATGTTGAAGTATTTTTGAAAGTTTTATTTTCAGAAAAAATAAATATACATATTGTGCTTGTAGACACATGAATGTAGCATTTTATGGAGATTAAACAGCTTTTGCTTCCAGTTAATAATCAGTAATGCCGTATCACTTTAATATTTCCTCTAAGTTTCAACCGTAGATGCAGCTTTGTATTTCTAGAATGAGTATGGCAAGCACAGTAAAACCTTGCTTTTCATCTCCAGTGGCTTCTGAACCTGGAAGATATCGTGAGCATTAGAGTCATGATTTAATGTTTATTAAAACTCTGGGATCATATGAAGGTTGAAGCTAAAATTTAGTAACAAAAATAAGTATAAGCCTGCTCCATTTTTGTTGTAATCCAAGAAAATAGTGTAAATCTAAGTTATCCTCATAATACTGGCTTATGATATATTTTTAGCGATCTTAATAGTATAAAAATAGCAAAACATTGTCTGCTTAGCTGCACATAAAACTTATCTAGACTTTAAATGATAGAATAGTATATTTAGAAAGATATGACTGACCTTTCATAGCTAATGGTTTGTGATTTACAATTTTACTTACTTCCATAAAAGTGGACTTTAAGAGAGTGACAGATACTTAAAAAAAAAAATTGAGGGCCATTTTCCTGGCCAAATTTATGATGGACTTTACTCTGCTTCCAAGAAGGAAAAGGATAGCTTCAAGGATGGTGATCTTGAGTATAAATTTAGCCATTATTGATTATGTTGTACTCTAGTTGAAGTAACTAATCCTTCAGCTGATAGCAAATGGAAGTAGAGCAGTCTGATTATTTCACTTTGAATTTTAAAAGGCACACAGTCACGTTTAAACTTAGCCAGCTAAAAATAAAATAATGGAAAAAGGTGTTGTCAGCTAACTAAACAAAAATAGAAATGTTTTCATTACTTCCAAAATATTGAATATATATTTTAGTAAAGAAGAAATCAACACTCCATTTCCCAACATTATTTTGGAAACAGATCTTAAAATGACAATGTAAGAAGACCAAGTGGAAAACAGAAGAAATAAAAATTATATTTTCAAAATAATTTAGCATATGGTATAATAGAATCTGGAAACTAACTCTATGCTTTATAAATATAATTTAGTACGCAAAATTTACCAAAGATCTTTTTCATTAGGGCTTACATGAAAAAAATTAAAGTGTATATGTGTGTATATATACATATATATGTGTGTATACATATATACATGTATATAATGCCTACATTTTCAAACATGTATAATATAAAACATATATTCATGTACATTGTATGCATATACTTTGTGAGTGTGTATATGTGTGTATAAATATGCATATGCTTTAAACATATCTTGATCTCAATGAAGTGAAACAGAAAATTGGAAACCATTTAGTTGTTTTATAGATCTTGTAAAAAATAAATCAAAAAAGCTTTTGAATATCATAACACATAGTATGGTATGAAATTTAACCAACAGTAGCGTATTATAAACTATTTTCACAAACAGTTTTCTGTTATGACCATAAGAGAAATTATTGCTAATAGTTTGCTTATTGAAACTTGTACTTTATGTTTAAAGAGACGTTCAAAGGCAATTGCAAAGAAAATCAAAATAACAATCATTTCTTTTCAGTTCAATATGATAAAAGTTATACACAATTTAGATTAATATTAATACATTATATATGCAATCTCACATTTTGGTTAAATAGTTCATTTATCCAAACTTCAAGGCCCAAATTTAGAAATTAATGTCTGTAATTTTTTAAATCAAATACCATTGAACAAAGTTACTTGTAAATTTTTTACAGCTGTGCAACGAACTTCACAGTTAAAAATACATAGAATATTTTAAATTCTATGATAGCTGAGATCAATATTTCAATGTAATTTTTTCATATGACTTCCTTTGAAAAAAAATAGAAGTGTGGACCATGGAATTGAGACAATTAACTGCTAATGGTAGCTGTTTTTGGTTACAAATAATATGATTAACCTTAGAGAAATCTATGCTGAAGAAGATGACCATCAGTCATGAGATAATTTTGACCTATTAATACATGTTCTTGTGAATAGTTTAATCAATGTATAAAAAAGGAAATCACAGAGCACTTTTAATATGTTTATATATAGTGTTACAAATAATTCATTCCTTAAAAAGTATTGAACATACTATTACCCTAGACTATTCAAGGTGCTTAGAATAAGGATATGCATAGAATGTGGTTCTTCAACTTGAGAACTGGAGGATCTCATGCAGGGAATAGACGTTGTAATCTGGCTTCTATATCTCTGAATCCATCATCTATATATCTATCGTTCTCACTTCTATCACGATAGCCTACCCTTACTTGTCAGATGCCGCAAAGACTTTCACAACTCAGGTGTTTGTGTTTGACTTTCCCTCTGCCTGGACTGCTCGACATGAGTCCTTCTCAAACTCCAGATCTTCGACATCCACTACCATTTGCCTATATTTCTCTATAGAATACTCAGTATGCCTCATCTTTGTTTAAAATTTAGTTTAGGAGACAGAGATCATATTTGTTTCAAGCCAGATTTAACAGTAGTCTACAATTTTCTAAACTCCTTTGCTGTTAGAGCACAAGTAGTTCTCAGTTGTGAGGATACAAACTAAGCAAAAATCTGTGCACTTTTTTATGAAAGCATTTGCTTCCCTAAAAACAGACATAGATATGACTATTCCTTACATCTTTCTGCTTTGATCAGAAGTAGGAAAAAATTATTGCTGCGAGGTATGCAAAAAAGTGAAGGAAACTTCAATCAGGTTAAAGAAGTGTGATGGAAAAGGACTGACATATTAAAGAGACTTATGGGTTAAATCTATGCTTTAGTGATGAATTATAAGAAAAAAAGAAAATTCCATGCAAGTATTAGAAAAGGAGGAACACTTCAGGCAGAACAATGCAATCAGTTTTATTCGTACTGATTATGAGATTCCTACAGAACCGTAAGTTGCCGTATGTCATGATGATCACTAGGCAGTAGTTAATCCTAGATTGAAAGTCTGAGAAATTGTCAGGTCTGAAGATATAAACACACAAACACCTGTTCAAACATACAAACTCCTGAAGATATAAACATACAAACTCCCATAAAAACATGGGAGTAGAGAGATTCCTTTCATACCATGCATAGAGAGGAAAATGAAAAGAAGGTCCAGGAGCAAACTCTGGGAAACCCAGTATTGAATAGGCAAGGATGAAGAAAAAGAAAAACAGAGAGAGAGAGAGAGACAGAGAGACAGAGAGAGAGAGAGAGAGAGAGATAGAGAGAGAGAGAGAGAGAAAGTTATAAAGACCTAGGAAGATCAGAAAAAAAAAAATCATCAGAATGCAGTTAAAAGGGCAGTTTTATATTTGGTGATAAAATATTTTAAGTATTAACAATATATATAAAACAATGTCAAAATGCATGTTGGATTTAGTATTTAAGATCTCTGTCCTTAGAACAATAGAAAAATATGTGTTACATATAAATTATTTTTTGACTGGTATGCTTGTGTGTATATAACTCTCTGCTTTTTGCAAAATAACAGCAATTAAAGAGGAAAGGTCTGCATTTGTGCCTGAGAGTGGACCTCTCTCCACTCTGGTCAATGTCATAGTAGAGCCAAACATAATTTAATTTCAGAAAACAGAGGATATTATACTTACAACTCACAACTTAAATTGAGAGCACTACTGAATATGACTACCTAGTGCACAATAAAGAGTAGATAACTTTTCAATGCATATAGATCCATCAGGAACAACCTATGCATTCTCCAGTGGCAATTTCCAGTCGTTTTGATGATATAAAATGACAAACAACTCTTAGCTAACATTATTGAGCTGGGAGCTGTAGTTCCCATCATTATCTCAATATGAGAAAATTACCCCTCTATTGAGGGATATTTCCAACTTAGATTTATACAGCAAACACTGAATTTGGACCTGCACATTACATGGTACAGTAGTTTTCATACACGTGATTATTTGGCTCTGTATAAGTTTTTTTTTTTTTTTTTTTTGAGACAAGTAAACATTTATTTTTGTACCTTTCCTCCTATGTGTATTTCAAGTCTTTCTCACAAGGCCCCAGGAATCCCCAGATTCAATTATGTCCCTGGGCTTGTCCACTGCTGTAGGAGTCTTATGGAGCCTTGTACAAATGCTAGAGTTACTCAATTACCAACATTAAACCCTAAGATAAGAGATGCAGCAAAGCAGGACTCCTTCCTCCATGGAATGTGCTGATTTCAGACGAGGCAGCAGCCAATGTAGAAAACGCTGGAATTTTTCCTTGGAACTGGATTGTGATGAGAGGTGCTTGCCATGAACATAAGCTACTGTTTTTTTCTTTTGAGACAATTTCACTCGTTGCCTAGGCTAGAGTGCAATGGTGTGATCTCGGCTCACCGCAACCTCTGCCTCCCAGGTTCAAGCGATTCTCCTGCCTCAGCCTCCCGAGTAGCTGGGATTACAGGTATGGGCCACCATGCCCCGCTAATTTTTGTATTTTCAGTAGAGTCAGGGTTTCGCCATGTTGGTCAGGCTGGTCTCGAACTCCCGACCTTAGGTGATCTGCCTTCTTCAGCCTCCCAAAGTACTGGGATTACAGGCATGAGCCACCGCGCCTGGCCAGCTACGGTCTTTTCTTTGACCCCTCCTTTCCAGTTTTGAAAGATAAAGCAGGAAATAATCTTCTCTGAAGATACTTGATACAAATTCTCCAAACCCAAAAACACATGCTTCCACTTTGTTGATAAAAATTTATTGCAGTTTGGCACCTGGTTCTAGTTCAGCTGGCGGATGAGCTGATTGATGCGTTCACCCCGATAGCCAGGTGTGCCCATCTCCTTGAGGAAGCCCACTCTATTTTTGGTAGCATGACGGGCCACTGAGAGGTGGAAAGGGTGCAAGAACCATGAGATCTCCTGGAAATGCTTCCCCGGGAAGGCAATTTCATGAATGAGGTCTTCCAAGCAAATGACACCAAACTTCCCCAGGTGCTCCTCAATCACAGCGTTGTCTGTCAGAGGGATGGTCTTATTCTTGACCCTGGCTTGTCCACGTTTCAAAATGAGTTCCCGGACAGACTTCAGATTTGGAAATCCCCAGGTCACATAAGGTTCCACTATGCGCAGCATTTTTAGGTTCTGGGGAGTGATTTTTACAAAGACACCACTAAAAATTTTCTTCAGGCGAAGTCTTGCAATGGTTCTCTGCACCAGTAAACTCACACCATCAATCCTTTCAATGCGTACGACAAAGGCCAAAGAATGTTTATCTGGCAATTCCAAGGCGTGAGGCTTCACTTCTAGTCGTCTGACACGCACCTTGTCACGCGTCTGCCGCCAGGAATCATGTAGGAATGATTCCAATCGCTTAAACCTGGGCCCTTTTCCTTTCCTCTGCTCCTTCTTTGCCAAAAGTGCCTGCTTTGCCTGAGTGGCTTTGAGGGCTTGATAAGCCTTCCTCTTTTTCAGGAGATTTTCTGGAACCAAAGGGATTTTTCTTTGCTCTTGCTCCGCCATCTTTCCAGCGTAACAGCTACTCTAAGTTTTTTTGATATCTCATGGCTACTTCCTCTTAAGGCATCATATGCAGTTTATTCCTGTAGCAAAATTCTTCAACATTCTCCTAAGAATGGCCTTTTTATTTTTGTATGCCTTTTCAAGAACTGTGTTATTTATAGTTTCTTTAACTTTTTGATAAACTTGAAAATTCATATAGAAAATTGCACATATCATAATCATAGAACTTGATGAATTTTCACAAGCTAAACACAACTAAATAATTAGCACCCATGGCAATAAACAGGATTACTCCAACACCCAGAATCCCTCCTCATTCCCCTTCAGATGGTCCTCAACAAAGGGTAGCCATTATCCTGAATTCTAATAACATATATTCTTTAGCTTCTTTTTGTACTTTATGTAAAGATATTTTTATAATGGGTACTATTTTGTGTTATATTTTATTAGCTCAACATTATATTTGTGAGAGTGCTCATATTATCATGTATAATTATAGATGATTTAATCTCACTGCTGTATAATATTCCATTGTATACCAATAATTACACCGTATTTATACATCTACTTTGGCTGGTCATTTGAACAGACTTTTGTGTTGTCTGTCTGTTTTATGGGAGCTATCTTTTTTTGTTTTCTTTTAATGTACTTCTTTTTGCGAGTGTGTGATTCCCACAAATAGAGATTCTAGAAATAGTCTCACAGTGGATTTTGGTGAACTTATGTAACACTTTCTTTAAATGATTCCTTTTCAAAATATGATATTCAACTTTGGTCAATAATGTACATTTTTCCACACTGTATAAGAGTTTTTGTTGCTTCACATCCTGCCCAAGAAATTGTATTGGCTGTTTTTCACATTAGACATTATGGTGAATTTGTAGTATATCTCATTGTGGTCTTAACTTGCATTTTTCTGATGACCAATGTAGTTTTATCCTTTTTATATGTTTACTGGTCTTGGCTACTTGGATCTTTTTTATTAAGTATCTGTTCAAATCTGTTGTGTTGGGTTTTTTTCTTTTTTCTTATACTATTACTTTGTAGATGTTCTTTGCTTATTTTGAATAAAATTTGTTTATTTTTGGACACATACCCTCTGAAACCCTTTCCCATTCTGTAGGTTGCCTATGCATTCTGTATATGCTGTCTTTTCAAGATTAGAACCTCTTATTTTAAGGCATTCCAAATTACCATTTTCCTTTATCATGAGTTTCATTTAAGAAATCGTAACTCCTTCAAAGTGATAAAAAGCTTACATGATTTGTTTTCTAAAATATTCACTTCATTGGTATTTAATTTGTAGTAGTCAAGATATATACATAAATGCATACACATACATATATGAATATATGCATATTTAAATAATGCATATTTAGCTAACCCTAGTTACTTCAGTTTTACTTTTATAACATAAATGGAAAGAATTCTAAAGCTGCATATTATAAAACCCATTATTTTAAAGTGATAACCTAAAACCTTTGAGTTTTTCTTACAATGTTAACAAGCAAAATATTGCAATAAGACAAGACCATGCTATCCTAACACCTACTATAGAGAGCTCATTATAATGGAACACAGAAAATCACACACTAAGTCTGCATCCTAATTATAAAGATCCTGTAATGGGAAGCCCACACAGAAAGTACTGAGCCATGGAGGAATGAAGACACAGAAGCTGGAAGGCAGAATAAAGAGATGTATAAAAGACATCTATTGGCTGGGCGCAGTGGCTTACACCTGTAATCCCAGCAATTTGGGAGGACAAGGAGGTGGATACCTGAGGTCAGTAGCTCTAGACCAGCCTGGCCAACGTGGCAAAACCCTGTCTCTACTAAAAATACAAAAATTAGCCGGGCTTGGTGGTGCCCACCTGTAGTCCCAACTACTTGGGAGACTGAGATAGGAGAATTGCTTGAACTCGGGAGGCAGAGGTTCAGTGAGCCAAGGTCTGCCATTGCACTCTAGCCTGGGTGATGAGCTATACGCTGTCTCAAAAAAAAAAAAAAAGAGAGAATTTAGTGAGTGTTTTCATAAGAAATTAGGCATACTATAAAATTCAGAGCCTCCACTCTGTTTTCCCTATAACAGTCTTTGGTAAATTTCTAACAAGGCCACTTAACACAGAATATCGATTTGAAAGAACACCAAGTTAATAATCTAGAGATGGCATTTATATTTCTCAAATCCTGTGCATAAGGGATTTCATTTTATGTAGTCATGTCACATCAGTAGTCCTTGTAATATATACTCTGTAATGTTTCATATGTGTTTACCGAGGATGAGTAGTCTCTTATAATGTCCAAAAATGCAGAAAGCTGTGGCGGATATAGAATGACAAACAATATCAGGAGCAGATTCACATAGGAGATTTCAGCAAGTTTTCTTGTTCAGCACATAATTCATTAGATGGCCCAAGATATTTTTATAACAAATAATAAAAGATATTAAAGTTATGCTGTTTAAAGTGTTTCTGAGTCAAATGACATTGATAGTTTAAGTTACTGCAACATACAGACACAAAAAAGAGAAATACATTCTCAGAAAAAAAAAAATCTGCCTCTTAACACCCAAAGTTCAATACTAAGGAATCATTAAATTTACAGAGATTTGTTTGAACATTTTAAGTGTAAAAATCAATTACTACTAATGCTTAACTTGCTTCGATGGGAAAATAAAAGCAGCATTTTTGCCTATCTATATATTATGAACTTTATTAGGCTACTCATATTTTGTTCTACTTTAGACTTGATTTTAAACTTGAAGGATAGTTTGCTATGGAGCTCACAGCAAATCCCAAAGAAAATATGCTCAAGAAATATATATTCTGTAGTTTTACGAAATAATAAGTAATTAATATATTATTTTTTACTACAGAAAGACGAGGTTCTTCTCTGGTGGCCATATGCTTACATGTATATTGTAAAAACAAAAGGATACAATTATTTTATTAATACAGAATTCAATAATTTGGAAAAATTCAATAATTCAGTAATTTTTGTGTCGTGCTTGATAAACTTTTCTTATGACAGTGTAATAGCATCTTCCTGATTGTGGTAGTTTCTTGAGTATGGCAGTGGCAGAGTGATCACCTACTGATCTTAGATACCACAGTAATTCTCCTAGAAACTTAATCTTACACAATGACTTTCCTAAAAATCTCAACCAAAAATCTCTCCTGTTTAGCACTACCCAGAATCATGTGAGCCATTTAATAATCTTTAACAGGCCTGACGCGGTGGCTCACGCCTATAATTCCAACACTTTGGAAGGCCGAGGTGGGTGGATCATGAGGTGACGAGATCGAGACCATCCTGGCCAACATGGTTAAACTCCGTCTCTACTAAAAATGCAAAAAATTAGCCGGACGGTGGCACATGCCTGTAATCCCAGCTACTTGGGAGGCTGAGGCAGGAGAATCGCTTGAACCCAGGAGGCGGAGGTTGCGGTGAGCCGAGAATGTGCCATTGCACTGCGCCGAGAATGCGCCATTGCACTGCAGCCTGGGCAACAAGAGCAAAACTCTGTCTCAAAAAAAAAAATAATAATAATAATAATAATCTTTAACAAATTTATTCCTGCTTAAATTACCTACAGGGGACTTTTGTTTTCCAGTTGTATTTTGACCACCAGTGTTTGTGGTAAGAATTATATGTCGTGTGTATCGTTTAACACTATGATTGGGATACAGTCAAGGTTCAACAAGGGTTAATGAGTATCATGATTATTGAGAAGTTCTCAAACTTGCATGACGCATGAGCTATAGTGAAGCAATTGTAGATAAAATATAATCCTAGAAAAATTTTTTAAAAAGTAAATTTCTGGGAATTTTGAAATATCACTGGCTATCTTTTGCAGTTCATCCTTGTCAATCATAACTTACTTTAGAGATGTTGACTTCAATCTGAAGTGCTTAATAGCATTCTGCCTCACTTATAATTCAAAAAATATTAAACACTCATTTATGATTGCCTGCTTTAAAACAGTATGGGGCATAAGATATACTTGATGATTGAATAAAAGAATACAACTTCTCTTTGGGTGTACTCCAAGTTTATTTATCTAAATTTTGAATTCAAGTCAGAAAGGATGCTATTCTACTCCATCTGATATAAGGAGAAAGTAAATTTTTCAGACGAGATGAAAGCAATTTGGCCCTCGTTACTTCACATTATAGTGTTTTTCACAATTATAGAAAATTTGTGCATAATGGGAACATTAGAATATAAGTTTTTTGTTTGTTTGTTTTAAGACAGTTTCCCTTTGTAGCCCAGGCTGGGGTGCCGTGGCACGATCTCAGCTTACTGCAACCTCTGCCTCCTAGGTTCAAGTGATTCCCATGCCTCAACTTCCCAAGAAGCTGGGATTACAGGCACACACCACCCCTCCTGTCTAATATTCATATTTTCTTTAGAGATAGAGTTTTACCATAGTGATTGGCCAGGCTGGTTTCAAAGTGCTTGATCACTCAAGTGATCTTCCTGCACTTTGGCCTACCAAAGTGCTGGGATTGCAGGCATGAGCCACCGCTCAAAGCCATAATATAAGGTTTTGAACACCAGAACTGTCTTACTTATTGAAACTTGGGGTCTTAGCTCAGGACCTGCAGTGGTAGCTCACTTGAATATCACTATCGTTGCCAACATAATATCAGGGGAACAGCAAAAAGTCTACCAGTTATTTTCACTTTATAATATCTTCATATGACAGTGCTTAAGAAAAGGCATTACAAACCCAAATTTACCTAGGGGCTCTGAGGCTCAGAGAGATTACCCACGGTTACAAAGATAGGAAGTGAAAAAGCCAAACATCGAACACAGATTTGTTCAAAACAAACGTTAATGAGTGAATAACAGAAAGCACCTTTAGTGTTACACATCGTTTTTCCTATGGCATTCCAGAGAGTATGCCACTATCTGCTTTTATAACTATTATTTTTATCAGATGAGCCCAATGGGAATTTACTGACCATTTTGTTCCTACAACTAAAGTTGTTATGCCTGTTCAAGTTTCTCTCTTGCCTTAAAGAAAAAAAGAAATCCCATTAAGAATGTCCTGCTTGAAGCCAAAGTTTTCTCTGTGACTAAGTCAAAAAGATATTTAAAAATTATATTTTATTAAGAAATAGAAAACTGCCAAAGGAAAAAAGATACATCTGCATTGATTATGCCGATTCCATACAAAAAAAAACAAATATTTTGATTTTTTAAAACATTAAAATATAACATAAAATAGTAAGTATTTTTTGGAAAACTGTTGTATGTCTATACAATTTTCTCTACAGAATATGTCAGTTATTCATAGAGGTCACATCATTTTATTAAAGACAATTAAGTCACATTATGAAGATACAATTATAAAGAGTTGGAAAGCTATCCAGGTATCCCTTTTGCTCCAAAGTTAATTTGTCTCTGCTTTTACAGCATGCCCAAAAAAATTACATTAGACTCAGATTAATGCAAAACATCAACCTGAATTGAGCAGCTTCCTTCATAAATCCTTTCAACTTATATTTATTTAATGTATACTAAGCACTGGGCATAGCATAAGCTCTTGGGTAAAAAATGATTTCTTTGTATTTCTGATTTTGAGAAGATTTATTTCAAACTAAACCATGGGAGTAAAAGAATCTTAAATAGTAATAATCAAAATAGTAATCTAGATTAACATGGAAAGGAAGCTTCAAAATACTTTTCATTTTATTGTTCTAAAATACCTAGGCTTCATTTGGATGATGAGATTAGAGTAACTGATATATTCAGCAAAAAGTTAACTATTCTTATACAAATGTAAAATTCCTCAGTGGTTGTTATATTAAATTCTTTATTTCATCAATATATTGCTTTAGTATGTAAGTAGTATTATCACATCAATAAAATAAAGTGAAGTAGTCTCCATCACAATACTTATAGTAGGATCATACATACTATATATACTTCCTATAAATTATAATAGAGGTAATCTACTCACAAATAGTTGAGTTTTATTTGCCTTCTGTAATCTCTACTTAAATGTAACCTTCATAAATAAATTCTCCTCTATCTGCTTTCAATCCAAAATCTCTTACCTCATAAGTACATCTTAGACAATTCTTGTATTGTCTTTTCCATTCCTGAATATCCTGAATATTTTGTATATGGTTCCCTTGTTTTTTTTTGTTTGTTTGTTTGTTTGTTTTGTTTTGTTTTTGCTACAGAGTTTTGCTCATCACCCAGGCTGGAGTGCAATGGTGCGATCTCAGCTCACTGCAACCTCCACCTCCCAGGATCTAGCAGCTCTCCTGCCTCAGCCTCCCAAAGAGCTGGGATTACAGGCATGCATCACTACGTCCAGCTAATTTTTTTGTATTATTAGTAGAGATGGGGTTTCACCATGTTGGCTTGGCTGTTCTCGAACGCCTGACCTCAGATGATTCACCTGCTTCAGCCTCCCAAAGTGCTGGGATTACAGGCATGAACAGCCACACCGGCCTGTATATGGTTCTTAGATGTCACTAGATAATAAACTCCCCAAAGCCAAAAGTGATTCATTGATTCATTTTCAAATCACGAGAGTTTTCATCAAATCTAGATTAAGTGGAAGATATTTCTGGAAAATTAGCATATGACCCATTAAGGAGTGAAGGGTTAATAGGGGTTCTTTGGGCAAAAAGTAATTGAGTATGTTTTATACACAAAATGAAGCAATTGAGTATGTTTTATACACAAAATGAAGCAGTTTATGTTTTAACCAGTAGGGCAGTGTGGTGTTCAAGTAATATTAGCAGTGAAAATCTTTTAAAATATTGTTTGATGTCTTAGATATGAAAGTGGAACACTAGTAGTTGGAATAGTAACCCAAATATCCAAATATCTTCTTGTCACAACCCCATGTTCAACACAAGTGGCTCTATCTTCTAAGTTTAAGAATATTTGTATTAAGATCATGGTTTCATGTTCAAGCAAATAACGCCTTCCCTAAGGCGAGCGCTTGACTCATTTGAGTTAGAAGAGAAGATTCATCAGCTCTTAAAATGTGGGCAGAAGAACTAAAAGACAAATATAGTTAGCAAATGAATTATGCATGTGCTAGCTTCAGAGGGGACCTGTTTCACTTCTGTGACAGAGATAAATCTAAAGCAAAGAAGACAAGTTCTGTGGGGATTCAAAGTGAAGTTCTAATTTTCAGATATATTGAGTTTGAGGAGTTGGCTTTTAAAACAAGATTTGAAGTGAAAGGGCATCTGAGTGTTTGGGCTAGGGTATCTTAAGACAAAGGGAGAGATTACACATAGCAATGAATTTAGATGTTGTGGAAGGATGTATAAGTTTGGATAGACTGAATGTGTTTATTTACTGAGGGAAAATACATTGGAAGGGATAAAGAAAAGAAGGGCATAATTGATAGATGTCCAAGGAGGCAAGCAGGAACAAATGGAATTCAAGCACTAATGCATAGATGAATCTTGGAATTTAGATATTAGTCTTCTCATTTGGAACCTTGAACGAACTCATGCAGGAGTCTTCCAGTTACCTGAGCCAACGTTGTCCTTTTCTCTTAATCTAGTGTAGGTGGATGTTCTGTTGCTTGTAACCTGACTAATATAAATAATTACCAAAAAAAATGCTTCTCTTAAAATGGAAGGATGGGTGCAGATGACGGTGAGATTATGAGTGTTGTAGAGGATGTTACAGAATCTTTTCTGATGCCTAAATTGTTTCTCTGAACTAGAAAGCAAGATTATCCACTGAATGGTGTGGGTGAGGCAGACCTGAAAGTAGTAATGGAAACCTTGTAACAATGTAAAGAAAGCAGAATAGAAGTATCTGTGATAATCAACAATGAAATGTAACTAACTATAGAGTTACTAAGAGAATATCAGTCAGATTATCAAATTTGCTTAAAATTTCTTGTCTCTTGAATTTGGAATATATGCGTATTAGAGCTATTTAAGCTAGAAAAAGTTGTTACATGACCTGCTATTACTGATAATTGCACACATCAAATATTAATCAGGTAAATCATGTTAGAAAGTGTTTCTGTAATAAAAGAAAAAAAATCATAATGTCTTCCAGTGCTTACATTAATTCCTTTCTCTTCATTAAAGTGTTATTTCAATCTCCTTTTTAATTAAGAATAAGTGATGAATATAATTTATCAGTGTCTTCAAAAGCTCCTTATAAGTCTCGATTACATGCAAATCAATTACTTACTAATAATCTGTTTTTAAACAAATAATATTATTTTTCACCTTATTTCTGAAGATTGATAGATATACTTTTAGATAATTAGGTAAAATGTCATTAAATGACATATATGTACATATATACAAAAATAAAAATCTATGTGTGCATAAAATATGCATGTATATACTCACACACACAGTATATACAGTCATCTCTTAGCATTTGTGGGGGATTGGTTCCAGGACCCCCTCAGACATCAAAATCCAACGGTGATCCAGTCTCACATATAAAAGGTGTGGTATTTGTGTATAACTAATGTACATCCTCTCATACTCTTTAAATTGTCTCTGGATTACTTATAATCCATAACACAATATAAATACTACATAAATTGTTGTTATGCTGTAGTTTTCAATTTTTATTTATTTATTTATTTATTTTTATTATTTAGGTTTTTAAAAGTATTTTCCATCACAGTTGATTGAATCCACAGATTTGGAACCCATGGATACAGAAGGCTGACTATACAGTATGTGAGCATGTATTTCCTGAACCCAACTTTACAAAAGCATATTTATTTAAAAATCTCACTGTCTGATCTTGTAAATCAAGAGAGTTAAAATATACTGAACTTTGAAATAAAAATAAATTCTATGTTTGCATTCATAGGAATTCTATATAAGTTATCTAAAGAAAGAATGTTCTAGAACAGTAAAATCAATAAAATGTGTTTTATCTTTCATTCATATATGGAGAAAGAAAAATAAGGCATTAATTTTATTTTCATCTGTGCTATTCAAAACATATGACTAAAAAACATTATTTTTGACAATGCCCAACTTATAAATAATTCCTTTGCTAAAAGTTAATTTATAAGATGAATTTTTAGAGCATGAAATTAATTTTCATAGACATATGTTAATGATGTGTTCCTAGGTCACCTGTCTACCACATAAAGACCATTTAGCAAGTAGATAAAATTGTATATATTGATAATAGAAAATAATTTTACAAAAGTCATTGCAATTACAAATTTTTAGAACACTTAGCTAAAGCTCCTCTTTTATGGATATTCAAGGCATAGTTAGGTAAACTTCAGATATAACACTCAGTTTTAGTAAAGTGTACACAGTTGATATCAAATTTGTGCTATATTTTATTTGATGTAGAGAAAAGAAAGAGCAGGTGAAGATAAGCAACATTTTTCTGAAAAAAAAGTGAATGCTTTTAAAAAGAGGTTTTAAAGGTGTTTTAATATTCTTATAATTATGATCTTTTTAGATTATTTTCTAAAGTCAAATATTAAACTGATAAGCAGTTTGTATTATCTTCATGTACTGTTAACAATCTATCTCCTTCCCTCAAATATTATTCTCTTAAAAAGTCTTGAAATAGGAAGTGGAAAAACACTGGCATCATTAAGTCCCTGGTAGGTGATCTGACTACATTCGACTTCTAAAGGACAAATCATTGTTAAGTATGGTAATAAGAACCAAGAAATGAGATTTTTATCAATTTATTACAAGTTATAATTTACAGAGAGACCTATGTAATCAGTATGGTCTGGCTCTGTGTCCCCACCCAAATCTCATCTTGAATTGTAATCCAAATTGTAATCCCCACATGTTGGGGCAGGGACCTCTTGAGAGATGATTAAGTCATAGGGGCAGTTCCCCCATGATATTCTGATGATAGTGAGCGAGTTCTCATGAGAGCTGATTGTTTTATAAGGGGCTTTCCCCACTTTGCTCTGCACTTATCTCTCCTGCTGCCAATGTGAAGAAGGACATGTTTGCTTTCCCTTCTGCCATGATTGTAAGTTTCCTCAGGCCTCCCCAGCCATGTGGAACTGTGAGTCAATTAAACACCTTTCCTTTATAAATTACCCAGTCTCATTTAGTTCTTCTTAGCAGAATGAAAATGGACTAACACAATAATCCTCCAACAATTTCATGAGTATGGTTGTTGCTACTTCCATCAATGACCTAGTAAGTGATTTAGCCAGGATCTGAACCCACATAAGTACATTCCAAAACCATGTCATAATTCACCTATTCGACATGCAATTCTTTAATGATAATGTCCAAAGGTTTGTTTTTCTCAAGATAAAGTCTCACAAGACTGACTCTAGCTTCCTAGCAATACACAAGCAAGATCCTAGAGCTCTGTTGGCAAACCTAATGAAAAGGAAATATGTATAACATTTAGTACTGTGTAGTAATTCTTCTCACTTCTTCTATAATTTATCTAAAAATATATAACATACCACAACATTTATTGTAACCATGATCCATATAATTTTATATGCGTTATTCATGGGATGTGCTGATAATCCAGTCAGAAAAGTTAAATAATTAGTCACAAATTACAAAATAGAAAACTGAGGCACAGTTTGGTTAAGTGATTTTTCAAAAGTCACACAGATTTAAAGTATTAGGAAATGATTCTCAGCCCAGGCCCTCTACTTCCAGGTCCTGAGTTTGATGTGTGCATAAAACTTATCAGCTTTATGTATTTTAATTCCAATTCTGCTACTAGTTGTCACAGAACTTTAAGTCACACTCCTCAGGGCCTGATTTTCCACTTCTGTGAAATATGTGGAATGATAAATCAACCTTTCCCAAAGCATTTCCCTCATAACTCTCATTTGTGGCTGCTAATTTTATAAAAAATACTTTCATGATCAGTGGTTAGAAAGCATAGGCTAAAAAATGTTAAATAACAATTTTTTAAAGGACTCTTCAGAGACTTTTAACATGCTAAAGAATTGTACATCTTTCAGAAATTGATATAGTATGCGACATCCATTTGGAAATAAAAATTCCAATACTTCACATCCTCTCCCACCCTCAATCTAGTGGAACTGAAGGTTAGGGAGCATGCATTTGGTAATTTTAAACAGTATCTCTAGATCTTATTTTATTCCAATGTATTCTACTGTGCTTCATCTATACTATTATATTCATTACCAATAATGTTATCATCTATTCTTACCTCATTTCTCTCTCTCTCTCTCACGCACACACACACAGACATATACACACACACACTTAAAATAATGTGAGATATACTGTCATAATTTGGAGATGTAGGAAAAAGCACACAACCTACCACTTAAACCTTAAAGTCTGTTGATCATTTTCATTATTTGCATGATGAACTTTGTTTAAAAAGCAGAACTATTTTGGTTTAAATGTAGGAGGGATTTATGTATCTAAAATCATTTCTCTTTAAAATTCAATCTATAAAGTATCTATTTGAGACCATTTTAATGAGATTAAGTGATGAATTGCTTCATTTTATTTTGTCTTTTTTCCCCATACCACTTAAGGGAACTAAAAGCAGGTGTCATTTGGTCAGAGGTCACTTCTAAGCTCCAATGCACACTAGCCTTATAATTAAGAAGTAAAGTTTACATGATTTTCACATCTTTATCATTTTAAACAGATTAAAGATAGTACCTTTCTCATGTGAGTGTGGTGATGACCAGCATAGTACTTGTCACAGAAGGAGCACTCAATCAATATTAGCTTTCACTGTAACTTTAGAATTATCTCAGTTTTTATTTTTAAATGAATCTTAGATGCTTATCATGGTTTGTGCCACCGTTTGGAGTTGTATTTCCTTACAAAATTTCTGTTACTTTTGATGCATATCTTGGTATGGAGCTATATAAAAAGTCATGGTAGAGATGCTCTTTCATTCCCTTTATCAAGAAGAGATGAGTCGTCATGCTTACTGATAAAATCTAGAAACTACTATTACCCAGCACCAATGACCGAAATAATTTTAATAAGTCATTGAGAGTAGTATAAAATTTTAAATGTTTATTTTGCTTTTTTATTTCTATCCAGAACTTCCACTGAACAGAGGACTTCACCTGAATATATACAATGAGTATACCCCCAGATCATAAAAGATTCTCCCTATAAAATGGAAATTATTTTGTCAAACATCATTCTGATTAAAATTCAATTCACGACCCTAATTCAGTTATAAGAACTGATTTGTGTCTCTGAATTAGCTAGCAAAACTTTACCAAGGTCACATTTTTAAGTAGTAAAGTGAGAGGAGGGTTCAGTTTGTAATAATTTTAGAGTCATCATGCTATCTATTATACATTGTGTATTTCCTAAAGTATAAATTAATGAAGTGGCATTAACTTAATGTAAACATTAAAGCATATGTTTGAAACCTTTGATTTTTTAAATTTATGTTAATTATATCAGGAAAAAAGCACTTTCATAGATTAGATTTTTTTATTGTTGTGTCAGAGCTAATTAACAATTATGTTTTCCTTGACTATTGCTTGAGCTATCATCATTTCCTTCAATACATACTTTACAGATTGTAAGTGGTAAAGTTTGCAAAGTGCAGAACATGGCAGAATTTCCTGGCTTAGAGTGAATACCTATGTCTTGTATTCAACACATACCCAATTCCCTTTGAATCAGCATTACTTGCAAAGTATATACTTTGTTCAAAAAAGTATCGTCCTCCTCTTGTACTTATTTCAATTGTACCTACTTAATATCTGCACATTCTAGAAACACCAGAATTAAGGAAATTTTTGTCTTAAATTTTAAAATACATTTCTTTTTACTAACAAGCCCAGATAATGTGGATATTCTATTCCTTTGTTTGGATATAATTTCAGGAGAGGATATGCACTGTAAGTAGAAAAAAAAATGGTTTCTCTATGAATAGCTGATGCAAGAGAACAATTCTAAGATATATTTTTACTTAATTCAAAATAGGCATGATAATTATGGGATGTTAAAAGTTATCACTACATTCTCTTCCAATATAAAGTTGAGTTTTTTATAATCTGTTTTTAAATAAGTATAGTATTGATTTCAAGTTGTGAACATACAAAAACCAATTCTTTTTCTTTTATCTTACTGCTGGTCGTAAGAAAGAATGTGGGTGCTTTAAATACTCTTGATGTGTCTGTCACTGGCACAATAATCTCCCCTCCTGTGCAGAAGAGTCCTTTGTCTGTCAATGGAATCATTATGGAGATAAAGATTGCCGTGTGGGTTTTCTATCGACTTCTTAAAATGTAAGCATCTCACCTAGGCTGCCATCTCTAGAGTGACAGATTGGGTAGATGATTCCATCGCTAGATCGCACTGTGTTTGCTATTTCAAACCAGATGTCATTTTTGGGAAGAGAGTTAACACTTTTGTCACAGAGTATTTCTCTTGTTTCACTTAACATCTACTCACCTTTTGGTATTGAAGAAACACAAAATGCAACCTGCTAAGACTATCCCCAGGCAGAGTTTTCATGGCAATCTCTGCAGTTATAAAGACCATTCAATAATCTGTCTAAAACTGACATCACTGTGTGAAGAGCCGTTCATTTCTATATCTCATTTTGGATTGATGTACGTGCACTTTTATATCCTTCAGTTCGACATAACATTTGGCCTTTCATCTTCTCAGTTTAAGCTACAGGGAATTCAGAGCTATTTCAAAGCATAAGTATACGAATCTGCATATAAAAGGCTATATGTCCTACAGAGGGTTCTATGGAAAAGCAAACTATTTCAAAGAAGAAAATTAGAAGTAATTCCCACAACTAAAAATCACTAAAGTTAATACATTTTTTCATCTGATGAGAACAGTTTTATTTTTTAAGCCAATAGATGAATCCCAAAAATGATGGGGATTATTTTTTGTGTGCAAGGTCAGGAAAAGAGGAACAAGCAAGAGCTGAAATTTGAAGAGGAAAGTAAAGGAACAGTGTGTACATTATACATATTGTTTTGTAAAATGGCCACATCACACCAGAAAAATCAATACTTCATATTCCTGTATCAGACAATAGGATTCTCACCTACATAATGTATTAAATATTTATGGCTGCATGGCAATATACCCCAAAACATAGCAACATAAAACCACAAATATTTATTATCTCACAATCGGTGTGGTTCAAAAATTTTAGTTCAGCTTAGCTGGTGCCACTGGCTAAGGACTCTCAGAAGGTTGCAGTCAAACTGTCAGCAGGCGCTGTGGTCTCATCTGAATGCTCAGCCTGGGAGTCTGGTTCCAAGCTCTCTCATGTGGTTGGTGGCAGCCCTTGATCTTGTGCCACATTGGTCTCTCCACGTAGCTGCCTCCACAATAGCTCTGCAAGCAATCCAAAAAAGAATGAGACAGTATATAAGAAGTTCCTCAAAATGGAAACAATAGCTTTTTGATACCCTAATTTAAAGTGTGAAATCACTTCACTTTTATCACATTGATTTTTTAGAGGTGGTTTACTATATCACATCTACATTCAGGGAAGAGATATTACTCAAGGCTGTCAATGTTAGGCTGTGAAAATCATTGTAGGCCATCATAAAGGCTGCCAACCCTACATATACACAGTCATGTTAAATTGTCTTAGGTACTTTTTTATATTACAAAAGACTTTTCAAAATGCAAGTTCTGTCAGTGTGGTTTTAAACCCAAAGTAATTCTGCTATACAAATTCTGCAGTCTTACTTTTCCCAAATATATTGCTCTCCAAATATAATCTTGCTAGTTTTAGAAAGTTTCTTAACTTGAAATTGATGAGTACCATTACTTATTTTTTAAATAACAGTTTTTATCTTTTTTTTAGCATAAAAAATTGAGATTTAAAAAAAAAAACAACTCACAAATATAATTGTGTAAATTCTGGAGCTAACAAAGTACTTAGCACAGAAGTTATGCAGCATATGGTTATCCTAGTCCCAAACAGTAAAATGTGTCTGTATGTGCCAGCTCTTAATTATCAGCTCATTAGCACTCAGGTGTCAATTGCTGGTGGCAAAGGCAATGCCCAAATGGCCTAGTTTCTGTCATGCACAGTGTAATTAAATTGACCTCAAGTACTGAAGCTTGCTAGTTGTCTGATACTGTTTGGACACTAATTTCAGGCCACTATTCAAAATAGAGTAATATGGTAAATAAACCAATGCAATGAGAGAAAAGCTATATTTAGTTTTATATTGTAATTTAATGTTGTAATAGCCTTAAAGGCAAAACAATTACTATTCTAATCTATAACAAATATAGCAATGCATATTACCCCTTTGGTTTTAACATTATCGATTTAAAATTACTTTAGATTTCAAGATAATGATATTACAAAAAGGTAAAAATAAGTTATTCTAATACTGGCATATGGAAAAAGAATTATGTATTTTTATCATATTTATTGATATGTAATAAAATTAATTATATATATTTAAATTTTTAATTATTAATTCCAAAATGTGATTTAATTTCAAACATATCAGTGCTTCTCTAACAGCAATGAAAAATATACTAAAGAGATTCCCACATTTAAACTCTCAATAATGTAAGATCAAATTTCCTCATGACATTCTGTGTTACACTTGGAAGATATTTCTTATTATGTTCATAGTTCATTTTCAAGCTCCCAGTTACAGAGAGGAGAGAGGTCAGTTAATGCACGAAACTTTCTTCTTCCTAAAACGTCATGAATGTGAAAAAATATTTAATGAAAAAGCTACAATGACAAATAAAAGACAAACAATTGAGAAAATAACTACGACAACATTCTGAACATTTGGAAATAGATAAAAAGTCATAATTGACATACTAACTGTGAAAGTTTTAAAACCTTAGCTGGAAGCTAAGAGTGTAAAGAAGAAACCTGGTTTATCCCACAGAAAACTCCAAAGGCTCAGTAATTGATAGCACAAATTAGTTCTGAAGTAGGGGTAAAAATAAGCCTAATAAAAAGGACCAAAAACGTTAAGAAACAGTTAGACTTCCCCGATGTCCTCATCAACTGCGCACATGTAGATGATAAGTATTCCCTCTGGTTAGAAGACAGCAGATTTATTATTCTCTTAGGAGGTTGAAACAGAGAGCTCCTAGAAGACAGCAGGCACAGTTTAATGTGCAATCGTCATATCAAGAAGTTGGGATCTTGAGTCTTCTAGATTTTTTTTTCCCAATTAGTTTTCAGAATTCAAGTACTCAGGCTTATACCTCCAGGAAAAATATCTGAAAATATTTATCTTGATTATCTAACAAGACCAAGAAGAAAAATATGCTGAAACATATTGGTCAGGAGTTCTGCAACTAAATGTTAGCCAGATCAACCTATAGACAAACATACTCAACAAGCCCTCCACACAGGGGCAGAATTTACCCTCAGCATTTTAGAGTACCTACCGTCTTAATTATGAGCTGACAACCAAGTATCATAAGACATTACAAAAAGTCTCTACCATAATCCCAGGAAACACTATTCAGAAAAAATAAAATGTAAAATAAACTGTCATCAATGTATTCAGATGAATAAAAGAAAGTATTGCATATACAAAGAGTTAAAAATATTTTAAAAGAGGAACATTCAGAAACAAAAAGAACTCTTAGAAGTAAAGTAACAATAATAATAAAAATAATAATAAAATAAAAAGCTCAGTAGAGGTTTGGAATAGATATATAACAAAATACTCCAGAAAGTATATTTTTAAAATATAGAAAATAGAAAAGAAAAAGTAATGAAAATTGACAGACCAGTAGAGGAGGTTCAGCAACCACATAACAAAGGATCCAAAAAAAAAAAGGAAAGAAAAAGAAGGGAAGAAATGATGAAAGTAAGAATTCAAGAAAACTAAAAGTTGAAAGGCTTGGAGTTAAAGACTGAAAGAGCTTACTTACTAAGTGCCTGCAACATGGATGAAAATGAACTGTCAAGTTACACAATACCAAATTTCAGACCTTAATCACAAAGAGATTCTCTCACAAGTTTACAAAGGAGCTGGGGGATCCTGTGTTCATGAAAAGTTTATTTACAAAAATAATCCACTCACTTTAGAAGATGATATGGAAACTCTTTCAAAGAATCAAACCTTAACAATAGAAAATTTGGCATGGGTCAAGCCCGACAAAGAACTAAATTCTTCAAGTGTTCACATAGAGTTTTGGTTTCTTCACACTACATACTGTTCACCGTCAATGTATGAGGCCTAAAGTTAAGGCCCGTTGTTATGTGTTGGCATTACTTGGAAGGTCTCAAAAAGCCCAACTTCAAGTTCCCTTCCCACCCTGCTCCAGAAGATGAGGTCTCCTAACCAGACCATCCTCCTTATCAAGGAGACCAGGCACAGGTCCTGCTTATCCTGGGTTTCCTGGTAGTGGGTTTCAGTTCCCTGTTAACACATGGAATTATTCAAATAAGCTAATCACATCACCCCCTTGGAACCAGGGTTGAAACACAAAGCTTTTGTCCCACAGTCCCTGGTTGTTCCCTCTGTTTCCAAGTGCAACTTCCATGTGGTTCTGTGCAGAGTGCAGTGTCCTCCTCTCCCAGGCTGTGAGTAATAAATTGCTGCAGATGCCGTTTTTCTAGTGTCCAGTTGCAGATTCTTCATCCCAATAACATCAGGGCAGATATCCCTCCCTCATCAATACACTGAATAGTAGGCAAATAAAATAACCTCCTTAAAGGACGGTCCAACCATGACCAAGGACACCTGGTCAACTTTCAGTCACTGCTTTTGGATAACTAAGTGGTTTTCTGATACTAGAAGGCCACGTGGGAACAAACCACTAATTGCTTCCAGTGCCATCTTGTTCCCTCTCTTTGCTTTCTAGGAAGCTCTTGTTGTTCCCCAAAAGAAAAATTATTGTTACTTGACAATACCTGGACATGACTGACTGTTGGGTTTGGTCTGTTTTTTGATAAGTGTGCCTGAGTCTCCTGCCCATAAAAGTAGTGACAACACAGCACCTTAAAGATAGTCTGGTGCTTGAGTCCTACCTACCAAGGGTAAGCTAGAGCCCTCCGGTTACAGCATCTAATGTAGTGACATTTCCTTGCTGCTTGGGGCAGCCATGTGGATATTAACTGTGACTGCATAGCCCCATGAGGAACATGGGATGACACATTGTCAGGTTTGTAGAAAAGAAGGAGACCGATATAGAAAGAATTAAGCAAGGCTCCCAGGTTGCCTAACAAGGGTTGCCATTCAGGCAAGAGTAGCTACCTTGCCCATTTCCTGTGTAACTGTTTCCCTCAGTGCATCCCATGCATCCCCCTGACTCCCAGGGGTAAAAGGTAAACATCCATGGCAGCCCATGGTCAAGGACCTGATGGAAAAATAATGAGAGAGAGTTTAGGAGCATGTGTTACCAGCCCCTCTTAAAACATTGGAGAGGTAATGTAACTGCTCTCCCAATGAAAAACCCTACCCAAAAGTGCCTAGGCTTTTCTTACTGTTGCCGTTTACCAGGATGCAAAATACTTGACTGCCATCACTGCCTCACGGTCAAAATGACCTTACTAGTTGCAGACTCCAGCACTGAGGAGATTGACTGGTATTCCCTAGAGAAGGCGATAGCTGTCTGTAGGTGGATTGCTAGGCTCCCAACATTTTTGTATTCAACCATACAGAAGGTCTGCACCGAGAGAGATCAGGAAACAAACTAAAAGCTGTGACTACTAAACTTTACATGAAATTCAAAATATTCTGGGGAAATTTGTATGGAGAGAAAAGAGAAATAAAAAAAAGGAGGAAGGCTGCATGCCTATAGTAGACAATGACTTTTAGAATGACCTCTGGGTTATGATCCCAGAACTCTTCCATTGTGCCAAAATGTTGTCTGTTTCTCTGTTACAACAAAGATCATGATTCTCAGCTTGACAGGGTAAAATTCCCATGACACCCCGATGGCATAGCATAGGTGTTATTTAAAACCCAACTTAAGTCTGGGGTCCTTAAACCCTATGATGCAACAATTCCTTGGAAAAGGCCCCTAACCATAATGATAGTTATTTGAGGCTTTCTAAAGTAAAAAGTTTGTAAATATGAGCAGCTTATAGAGGGGAAAAATTAAAAAAGAAAGAAAAAGGAGGAAGGCATCTTGGATATGGGGAGAGAACAAAGTTGAAATAAAGGTATATAATTTGACCACTTCTCATTGCTCCTGGAATCTCTATACTATCTCTATACCATGGCCGTAAGCTGATGGTGGACTTCTCCCTGGCCCTACATCATACATCTTTAGAATGGCAAGTTTTGGCCACATACTGGGCTTTTCTGGAAATAGAGAAGTCTCTTAGACACTGAGCTTCTGATCCTCCATACCAAGCTGGCCGTTATGCCTTGGGTCCCGAAATCAGTATTCCGTAAGCTCTGCACAGCTACCTCCTGGCACCAAACTGGACCCTCTAATATATCCCCCCTGCAAGAGCGAGTGGCCTAACCTCTCCTCAGCCCATTGTCTGATGCCTCAGTTCTAGAAGAGATCAATTCACTTATGCAACTCTTGACAATCTGGAAAGCCTCTTGGGAACAACTGAGGGAACATGTTGATACACTTTATGGATCAACTACCACCATTATATACGATGGAGCTCTGTGGAATTTTACTGCTTTTCATCCCTTAGTCAGGATGTCCCTGATAAACAACAGGATGAAAGGGTCAGCAACACTGGCCAAACATAAGATGGTCAGTTTTGTGCCAAAAACCCGAAACAGGAAATGGCTTCTTCTGTACATTTTCACAGTCTCTCACTCTGTTGTCTAAGAGTTGACCCCTTGGAGATAGACATCTCTGACAATCTCTTGTCCCACAGAGACGTGATATAAAAATCAAGGCAACAGATGTCACTACATGTACTAGGATCATAATACAAGGCCTCACCAGAACATTCTTTATTCCTTTAAAGTTATAAAAATTATTGATAGTGATTTAGGCCTTTACTTTACTTCTTAAAATAGACAATGTTGGGCTCTTGAATAAGGTATTCAGTGCAACGTCCATGTGCCCTTCAAGACCTTGAGCTGCCAGTTTGAGTAAGAGGCATAGTGCCATCCTTGAAGAATTCCTTTTTACGCTACTAACTGGCAAGTAGGCCCCCTGCTATTGCTATAGGTCTGGATTAGTTCAGATCCACATCCTTTTGTATTCTCTGCAATAATGCCACACAGGCCCCTCACTTTTCTTTATTGGCCATAAATGGGACACCACTAAAGTTTATGTTTTTGAATATTACTTCATGCATAGCCCTCTTTAACCTGGTCAACTGCCTACTTTACATCCTGGGGTATGTCTTCCACTGCATAGCAATCTACTTATCACAAAGATATAAACTGATGCCAAGGCTTCACGGGGCTAATGGGGATCTAAAATTAAGGCCCGATATTATGTGCTGCCTTGATATCTGGCATCACCAAGAGGGCCTCAAATGGCCTAAGCCTTCTTTACTCTGCTCCCAAATATAAAATTCCCTTAGCCAAAGAGTTGTCCTTATCAGGGATCCCAGGCCCAGTTCCTTTTTATCCCTAAGTAGCGAGGTTTCAGTTCCAGGCCCAGTCCCACAGAATTACTCAGACTGTTCAGTGTGGGAGGTTGTTGGCTCTGTCCCCGAGTTCAACCTCAGCGTGGTCTTTTTCATTGTGCATGGTCTTCCACCAGGCTGTGAGACTATTTGACTAACAAATTGCCGTCATTCTTATTCCTCTGTCTACTGTTAGGTGTGTGTGTCTCCGTCCCTATAACCCTATGGTGAGAATGCCTCCTTCAATGGGATGAATTGTAAGTGATTAAACTACCTTTTACACGGCTTCCGATTTTTCTTTTTTTTTTTTAATTGCATTTTAGGTTTTGGGGTACATGTGAAGAACAAGCAAGATTGTTGCATAGGTGCATCCGTGGCAGTGTGATTTGCTGCCTTCCTCCCCTTCACTAAATTAGTTGAAGTAAGTTGAGCTAACTTGGGTGGAATTATTAGGTGAAACGATGATTTTGTAAATCAAGTTAGTCAGATTTACTCTTGGTGATGCAGCAGTTTGTTCAATTTGATTTCTTTAGGAGATGTACTCATATTTGGCTCTAATTGTGCTTATTCACTACCAATATAACATGTCGTTAAGAGGAATAAAAATGCATATATTTCATTTTAAAGTAAATGCATAAAAGAATAGTAAGAACTGCCTTTAGTTTCTTAGGCCAAATTTAATGGTGCCCTATATAAGAGAATCATCCTTATGGGTGAAGATAGGAAGAACTGAACAATTTTAAATATAAAGTGAGTTTATAGATGCTTTAATTTACTTGTATATTTTCAAATATAACTACTCCCAAGATTTCAATTTAAAATAAGACACAGAGAATGGAAACATAGCACAGGTGGAGGGTTCAGAGTCAAGAGAAAGGATTTGGGTAAGTTCTTAGGTTTATTGTTAGGTACTTCCATGAGTTGACTTATGTTTGTTAGTCATCATCTTCATGGGTGGGATTCAGACCAAAATATTTTTAAGACCCTGTTCTACATTAAAATTCTAGTATTCTGTGGGACCCACTTAAAAAATAAAAAAAACAATAAGATTAATTACTAGTAGAGGCTAGAAGACAGTTGGTGAATGCAGACTTAACAAATTGAAGACGTTAAGACTTTTTCAAAAATATTTGCTGAAAACATTAGCTGAACTCAGATGCAAAGGAAATATTTTAAAGTGTCTTTTACAATTGTTAAATCTTTTAAATTTTTTATCAACATTTCTTTATGTTTATTAAGTATTGTTATGTGTGTGTTACAAAAAAAAGAAAAAAGAAATGCCAGAAGGTTTGACTTAACCTGTGTCCTTTTTACATGGGTCAAGCCTAATTTTGGTACATACACTAGCCAAAGTTATACATATAAAAAAACTTTAAAACTTTAAAATTTACATATGATATCTTTATAAAATTATTTCTAAAAATCATGAATGAAAACGTTTTTACTTAAGAGATATAATTTAAATAGTATTAATAACTATCAGTTATTATACAGAGAATAAAGCAGAATGCAGCCCGGATGGTACCATTTAATATTAGAATAAAAATTTTAAAATACTGTGGTATTGTTTAAATATAATGTAGTTTAGGCCCCTCATGGGGAGCCACCATTCTAAAACTTAAATGATAATTAGAAAGCCTTTCTACAATAAGATATCTTCCTGAACAATTTTTTTCCTTTACATCAATTGTCTAACAGCAGCATGGTCCTCTCCTCTGGCAAAGAAAGCCTCCATCATCATTTCTCCCTGACCTTCATCATCAGCCTACTAACCATCAAGATAGCGAAGAAGTACAGTCTATTTGTCCTCTGAAATGCCTCTCAATTCTATCCTCTCCCCTCTATTTTTACCAGTTCATTCTAAGTCAATTGTGCTTGTTCCTTACCTAGAGATCTACAGTAGTCTGTCTCTTCCTACCCCAATGTCTATTTTTCTCTTTTTCCAGTGTTACAAGTTACCTTCTATTTATGTAATTAATTTTTTTTTTTTTTTTTTTTTTGGAGACAGGGGTTTCACTCTGTCACCCAGGCTGGAGTGTAGTGGCACACAGTCTTGGCTCACTGCAACTGCCACCTCTCCAGTTCAAGCCATCCTCCCACTTCAGTCTTCCAAGTAGCTAGGACTACAGGTGCGTGCCATCACTCCTGGCTATTTATTTTATTTTTTTCTAGAGACAGGGTTACTCTCCATGTCACCGAGGCTAGTCTCCGACTCCTGAGCTCAAGCGATCTGTCCGCTTTGTCCTCCTAAAGTGCTGGGATTACAAGCGTGAGCCATCAGCCAGGTATGCTGTCTTTCTAAATTTAAATTAGGCAATTCTTAGTTATTTGCATAATTTATATTTGTCTTTTGTTGTTGTTATATCTGGGATAGACTCTTCTATACAGTCTTAAAAAATGCTTTCTCCCACACACAAAAATACTTCTGAAACTAAACTCTTTGCTAATATCTAAATTGTAAAAATCACCGAATATATCCTTTTTGCTCCACATAACTGATTTGCAGTTAGAAACTTGCTTCCCACCTCAGTAGCAACATCTATAACCAATAACCACAGTGTTGTATCCTTATCGTATAACTTGTTAAAAAGCTATGCCAGTATTACATATTTTTGCATGATGTTAGTGGTATCACCAATTTTCCACTATTTTGGTTTCTGAAGTTATAAGTACATCATCTTAGAATCAGGAAGACACTTTTAAACTGAGTAGTATTTGCAAACACTGTCATGTGAAGGCCATACATCATTGTCAAAGAGGCAATAGAAAGAATATAAACATCTATGGAGGCATTCAATGAGGTGGTTTAATATTACTTCATTTTAAAATAAAATTTAATATACCTCTTAATGTTGCTTCTTACCTAAAGAGTATTGTATCACTTTATTTCAGTCTTTGTCAGGTTTTAACTAGAATTACTTGTTTATTTTCATTACATTTTTTCTTGTTTTCACTTATGTATGTTAAAATGTAACTCTCACACACATCTCTCATTCTCTCTGTCTTTAATTCAGTTTTGTTTGGTATATTCTATGCCAGTTTGTTGATGATCAAATACAATTGATTTTCAACCAGGCATTTTGCTACTTTAAAGTATTAGAGGGGGACAAAAGGGAGATGTTTTACCTACAGTACAATTATTTTTGTTCATATTCATGTATTCTTTCATTTGAGCCTGTTATTACCCTTCCCAAACACACACACACACACACACACACACACACACACACACACACACACAATTTTGAGAGAAATACGTTGCCAGAGAAGTTTGACATTGGCTATTACTCTATTATTAATTAGAAAACACAACTGGGAATAAGAGAATTCTCACATTTTTGAAATAAAATTTAGAGTTGTCAGCTTACACAATTCACTATGCTAACACTTCTTTTCTTCCTTTTTTCACAATCAAGAGAAGAGTTATTCACAATGATAGGAGAAAAGGGAGATGGGGATGGTGTTTCAGATTAGGTGATTGCAATGTTATCTAAATGTTCCCATCATTCAGACAGGTTGATTGAGGAACTGCCCAGTCATCATCAGATGTTTTCTATGAAAAATAAAGAAGCAAATCAAAACAAAAATATCTCCATCCACATAAATTTTCATTATGGATCAGTATATTTCCTTTATAATATGAATACTCCCTTAAATATCAATTAAGTTGCAGATTAATTTGAACTACCTTATCTTAACTGGGAGATTTGAAACCCAGTTTTCATGATGAGGAGATAAAACTTTTAATTGATTCAAAAGAAAAGAAAAGAGGGAATTTTAGATATATTCTGAACAGGCAAAGGACAGTTGTAGGGAACAGGGCCTGCCAAGCTAAGTAATGACAACTTCAAGAAGTCTACTAGCAGAGCAACTTTTAAAATTCAATTCTATTGAGCAGAAACTGAATACTGCTTAAATTTATTTTTATGAAAATCATATGCAAACAAAATGATGCTGTCAAATATGCAGTATTCCCATCAAGCATTTATTTGTATGGAAATACATATTCAGAAAAGACATTGGGGTTAGATGACTATGTCCTAGTGCAAACATACACCTGTATTTTTCAATAGTGCAGAGAGAGGACTATTTGAGAGTTGTAAAAGGAAATGGAGGAAGAAAAGGCATCCAGCCAGATGTAAGTTTTATTTCCTGTACTCCATACCACTGATAAATGGAGAGGCAAATATGAACTGAGCTGATAAGTGGACACCAACGGCAACTCTACTTTCATCTTGAGGTTTTGAAATTTGCACTGCTTAGACACAACTCTGTAGCAGGTTGAAATTTTAAGAAAAGAATTTGTTTGTAGACTGTATTCTATACTTTCGGTAATCAAGATCAGTGGTTAAATGTTGAAGAAAATTTAATAACATATACTTTATATTTCGTATATAAACACATATACTTTCATTGTGAAACTGCCATTGCAAAATTAGAACTGAGAAAACCATTGCAGTGAAAGATATCCAAACTAACCACCTCCATCTTGCTTTTAACCTCCAAGCTGTCCTCCTTCACTCCTGGGCATATAGGCCAAGACACTTTGGGAGGAACTTGGTTTATAGTTTAACTTTGAAACAGCTGATAACCACCCTTTCCCAAAACAAACCCCCTTCCTGTCTCAGGACTAGGCTGCCTTTGTACAACTAACAAATTAGCCACAAGATCAGAGATTATGGTTTAGGAGTTATGCAACTGCAGGCTACAAGATTCTGAGCCTTTCTAAATTGCTTCTGGGGATAACATAACTATTGTAATACCTAAGATCACTGCTTGAGATATTTTGGAGACCCTGAACTTAATCAACTGGCACCACCCTGATTGGTAAACTAGTGCATCTGGTCTTGTGACTCCTACCCAGGAACTAACAGTGCCACACGGCAGCTTAACAGCTTCTACCAGCTATGATTTCATCTTTGAACCATCCAATCAGTACTCCTGATTCACTGGTCCCCCCACCCATCAAATTATCCTTAAAAACTCTGATTACCCAAATACTTGGGTAGACTGATTGAAGTGATAATAAAACTCTGGTGTCCCTAACAGCAGTCTCTGCATGAATAACTTACTCTATTGCAATTCCCCTGTCTTGATAAATTGGATCTGTCTAAGCAGTGGGCAAAGTGAACCTGTTGGGTAGTTATAATTGTGTGTTAGCATTGTGTTATGCATTTCAGCTTCCTCAGTTCATCTAATCCTCACAGAAATTCTACAATTAAGTGCACTCATCCCTATTTTACAAATGGTAAAAGATTAAGATTCAGATGTGAGGTAACTTCAAAAATATCTTCTCTTTTTCCACAGCATTAAGTAAGTTTAAATTTGAAATACAGATCATATGGTGCAGTGCTTTTCAAATATTTTGGGGAGTGATTCACAGTAAGGAATATATTTTACATTGTGACCTATTTTATACATATATCTGAGAAAGTTTCATAAAGAATCATTTGCTTTTATATAAATGATATATATTGATGCTTTTCTAATCTTTTTTTCTATTCTATTTACTTTTTTATGTTTTTATGTTATAATCTCTATACAGTCAGTTGATCTCATAACCATTGATAACTCTCAACCAAAAATTTTGGTCACTTAATTATTTGATTATTTAATATTTTCCTCTAATTTCTTTGGAAATTAGAATTTTCCTAAAGGCAGATTGCACCATGCATTCTTACATTCTCTCACTGTCAGACCTCAGTATATGTCTGTAATCTAATATAGTGTGATTTTACCACTGAAAATTCATAATCTTAGTTAAAGAGTCTATGATATATTTACCAGAAAGAGCGAAAGTAAGGGATAAAAGGTAGTGATATATGGGGGGAACCAAGGCAAATTCTAATCATAGCTGATAAGATTTCATTGAGAACTATCCTTCTTCTGTAGTTTCAGTTCTTTTCCACTAAATTGGTTTATTAGATGTTCAAAGCAAAGAAACAGCCACACTCTTCCCCCTGCCAACTTGTTGCCTTATAAAGTGAACCTGGGTCCAGATACATGCAGTTTGAACTCAAGTAAATCAGTTACAGAGAACACACATGAGATTAAGAAGCACATCTCTTCTATTACCTTGTAGTTAATTGAGACCTAAATTTCTGTAGGATTAATTCAGACTATTTTAATATTGTAAAAAGTATCTATACCTTAATTCATATTTTCTTCTTGGAAAATGATACCCATATGAATTTTATTTTTCCTTACACTTCTATCAACTGTAAATATGAAATGCTGTGTTTCTAAAGTTTTAGATAAAATATTTTTCTTTTGTTGCTAGAAGGCACTCATGTTTTATGTACAATCTCTATGTTAATGTTCATGGACCTTTGGTATTACTACACATCAAAAAAATTTAAAAAGTAAATACAGCATTAGGTGGAAAAATATATACTTCTTTGATTCATTTTGGGTATCATAAGAATCATATAGAACTAAATGTCTACTTTCAAAACTATAAATATAATGAAATCCTTTAAAACCTAGCATATGCTGCTTCAAATGAGACTCGGTTTTGAACAGATGTCCCCTTAGACCTGTTACATTAAGACTAAAATTACTAAATCAGCATTAGATGTTTTTAAACTTAGAGCCATATTTTGCCACTGATTTTTATTCAAAGCTCCCACAGGCGTCAGTGGAAGATCCATGCATGGAAAAATGGCATAATATGTATCCTAGTTTTATTTATTTCATATGTATACAGCAGTATAAAATAATTTATTACATTTACACTCATTTTACTTATGTATTATTATAGCATTCACAGTAACAAACACTATAGTTAAGATTGAAACTCATCTTTTGTTATAATACCCTGTTTTCACTCACAGATAACTGTCTCAAAAATGTGTTTAGAGCTGAAATTCCCTGCTTACTTTCAGCTCAAGCATGTATGAATGTATTGGAAGTCTGAGTTCTATCATTCAGAAATTTTTGAGTCTCATGTGAAATTTAATATATTTTGCATGATGAATGCAAGATTTTTATGCAACTCAAAAACATCTGGAGAGTAAAACTTCAAACTAAGCATGTGACAAGTTTTCAAGAAATAAAAGCAATTTTTCTAATTTTACAAATACTTAAAAAATAACAGTGATTAGAAATACATGCATGCACACTAAAAGTATTAGAATTTTAGTCGTATTATTGCCTGCAATACTCTGGCGACACCCATCTACCTGCATTCTTACAGAATGCTATTATCTAAAACCTATGCCAAGATTTGAAAAAAAAAAATACTCTACTGAACAGTTTCACAAATTACTTTATAAGGATTTTGTCTGACTTAGCAGAGGGATGTTTCTTGAAGTACCAACAATATATAAAATAATTTTACTACTCCATGGTGTAAAAAATATGGAATTTTGTTATTTTCTGTTTTTCCTTGTTAAAAAGGAACATAAAAGGATATTAAGTGCAAAGCCTTTACCACTAGAAAATTAGACTTGAAAAAGATAAAGAACCCAAGAAATTGTAATATTAAAAATATAAGATTTTCAGAAAACTCATCAAGTATACCAATATTTTAAGTATTTTTGAGTTCCTTGGGTATCAATAGCACACATAAAAATAGGAGGGGAAAAAACACATCCAATGACAAATAACACTGCTATGATCAGTAAATAACATAAATACTCTTCGTGATCTTGCTGAACTTTTGCCACATTCTGCCTGAGTAATTGTTTTCAAGATTAACTGAAATCCAGTAAATAATGTTTAGAAGGTAAAATGATACAATTAATGTACAGTTGTTAAACATTTATGTTGAGAATTGCGAGATTCTTTTTCCTCTTCTTGCTGAAGAAGCAAGATAGCTTCTACAATACAGAGCATCTGATGGCAAATGACAACCCAATTAATGACTAAAACAGTGAGAAATTAAAATATTTAAATATTCTACTATAGTTCTTAATTTGCAATGTTTGATAAAGGCATTGCATTTAATATCTTTGTAAAATAAAATAACACATTTTCTTAATATTTGCCAAAAAAAAGATGATACACATATCATTGACATTATATCTGTGAAGTCATTCTGATGTGATATTTAAATTTGATTTAAGATGATTTCACCAAACTATGTTCACACGTTAAAAATTAGAATTCTACACGTGGATAAAATATTTCTAAAAATTGTCGTTTGACATACCTTTGAAACATTAAGACACTGTTTCCACAGGAAAATTTTTTTTTGACTTTGACTGCTCTAAAACTAACCATGTTGACAAGGAGTAAATGACATGATTATGTTTTTTCTGAAATAATTTATTGATGAAATACTGTCTAATAAGATGGATATTATTTTTTTGATGTGTATAAAATTATGTAAGATTGGATATTAGAATGACCAGATTAAATAGAAAGCCTATTCTAAAATTCCTTGATATATTAATCTAGCAAATGCTTAATTAGAAACCTTCATTATTTGTTGGTTGCTCTTTCCATTTTATAGTCCCCCTTATTGGAAGAAAACATTTTAACCAACTTACTAAAATCATATCCTTACTCTGTTGTTAACTTCTAATTTACTTTGGTTGCAACAGATAGTTGACTAATGACCTCATAATTTAGCATTTTATCCTTAAACAGTTCTGTTTGTCTCCCAAATTAGGAAGAAGCTCTGGTTTTGGTTTTGCAGATTGATGACATAATTTAAGAACTAAAATGTAAGTTAGTATAACTAGTTACTAGGACATACAAAAATAACAAATACATAAAGATATGATATAAAAAGTTGGTTCAAGGGAGATTATATACAATGATATAAAAGGTTAAATAATTAAAGAAAATGTCTTTGAAGTAAATTACTTAATATAATTACTATATATGAAGTAAGTATAACCTTATTTTCAATGCATGCAATAAGGAAGATGGATGTGGATATTCACCTGTGATTGCAAAATGATGCATGAAAGATTTTAATTAAACAGAGTGACTCAACAAGAAAATCATTTTCTTGTTAAAAAAAAAAAGAATTGGAACAAACAGACTTTTTTCCCAGTTAAATTATATATAAACATTTTCTTACTAAAATAGTCTATCATTCAAAATACTAATGTAGTAATGTCAAAAGTTTGAGAAAATGTTACTGCTGCACTTAGTGAATTGATGTGCTTTTTGTATTACATATGATCAGTTAGCTTCATATATGTTTAAAGAGACTTCAAAAGGCTGGAACATTATATACATTATTTGGATATATGAACTGATTGGAATATGATATATTAATATCTAATTTGATAACAGTCAAATGAGTGATACCAATCTATCACTCTAAATGTACACATCAAGGATCTACGAATATATGTGTGTGTATATATATATGTATATATATATATGTGCATTTTAATGTTAAATCTAAGGAAAAAATTCCACTTAAGTTACATTAAATTGGATGAGGAACATTTGTTAAGTGTTAAGTTTTAGTCTATTCTTTAATAACACAGTGCAGCTCAACTGTCATTGAATATAAGATTAGTTAAAAATTAAGGGAAGTATTTCAAAACAGGTTTCTAATTTGGACTGGGCAAACATTTTGATATAATGTTGAAGGTTTGATATAATATTTTAGAAGGTTAGGGGAGCTGTTACAATTCTGTTTTTTGCTTGAAAGATTATCTCACATTCTCTCTGATTTTTTTTTCCTCTCTTGAGTGTGTTCTAAAGAGCCATAAACAACAATAGAAAAAATATCTAAAGGAAAGGAATGTGTACCTTACTAAATTTAATAATTAATCTTGTTGACATAAAAGTAGAAGACAAGCTTAACGTTTGAAGGCTGACTCATGAAGAATTTTTTCATTAATAAAACACTGACTACACTTAAGCTATAAAATTTTCACGTGTAATACTGAAACAATAATGTACCATGTTTCTATCTCTGAATTTATTTAGTTTATTTTAAATTTAGATATCTTTCATATTTTATAGTTATTCTTTACCAGTTCAGATGTTTATGTATCTCTATACATTCATATAGAGTTATAAATAGATTTGATATTTGTGTGTAATTTAGACACAATACTATGTAAAACTATGTAAAACAAAATTCTGTGTAAGTTACATGACTGATGACTTCTTAAAATAGTAATCTTCAGTTACATATTTTACACCACAAAATGTACAGACACCCAGTTTTTTTTTCTAACAACAAATACAGGTGAATTTATCGAATCTTTATGAAAGCTTTAAGTGATTCTAAATTCAAAGCCATATAAATAGAATCAGACTCATGTAGATTGTTAGGTATTTTGATAGTACATAGTCAGTGCTCTGTCTGATCACATCAACAGCTACATCTTTGGCATTGAAAATTCACTATGAGTTCTTGACAAAATTTTGTAGCTTAGAGCATCATTTTCTTTTAAACAAGGAAAAACAGGGTTGAGTAAGATATGAAAATTGGGAGAAAACCATTAATGACTTTTTTCTTAGTAAGTTTGTCTTTGGGACCCTGAATTACCTTTTATGTTATTGTATGATGTGGACTGTATGTATCCATTTAAAAACCAACTGAGTTGTACCACATTTTAGGAAAATTATATAATATAATATATATATTTTATATTTATTTAGAAGCTTTGAAATAGTACAGTAAACACTTTGCAACACGGTGTATAAACTACAGAATGTCTTTGATATTTTGTGGGTCTTCAGAATACAACATTTTTTATAACCCACAGGTGAAAAGAACATAATCACAATTTCTCTTGTAAAGTTGAAATAGTTTGGGGAACACTTGATCACACAAAAATAATATAAAACAGTCAAGTTTAAAACAGTGATATTGCATTTATAATGCACAAATTTCCTTTATCTTTATGACTGGCTTCTCGTGGTGAATATAAACATCTAAAGGGCTCAGTGACATTTGGAGAGAGAAAGATATATAGTGCTGTAAACAGGCACACACTGATCGGAGAGGCACAATCAGTTGCCTCTAAAGTTTCTACAGTTCTGCACATTTCAACTCATTTCTCAGGCCTGCTGAGAGCAATTAGGTCCTATAATTGGCCATGATGACTCCTCCCGAAATCTAATACTCAGTTACACATGACTAACTGGATGGCCAAGATAATGAAGTTGAAAAGTTGATGCTTTTGTTGGTCGACTTTGTGCAAATCATGCTGCTTCAGGTAAGTCCTGTAGAATTGACTAGCATATCCTTTTCCGTGCTGTGAAAAAGAAAGAAAAATACTCTAAGAAAAAGAGGTTGACTTTTGGAGTTTAGAGTTACATGTTATTGTAAAAGAAAGAAATACCATTAGAAACTAGTTGTACCCTCATACCAAACACATGTAGTGTCATAGTGTCATACTTTTTCACTGCTAGTAGTCACAGCCATTGTGTTGTTTCATTTTCTGAAAATGATAATTTTTATATTCTTATAAATTAGTTTTGCATGGGAAATGTATATATTTTATATATCAAAGACCAAATTTGTGAACATTAACTTTTTAAAGTTATCTAAAACAATCCCTACACTTCACTATTTATGCACAGAGTATAGAAAAAAATGTGTGGACCTTACATTTCTAGAAATAGTCTCTAGCAAAATCTACAAGTAATTTGTTTTACATTTAATTTCACAAACTATAAATTGTATGTATTAAACCAATATATATTACAGAAAAGTGTACCAGGAAGTGTTAATGTAGTTAAACAATTTATAGATGACTCACTTTTCTAGGTTTATTAAATCTCATTCATAAAACCATAAAACCAAGTCTTTTTATGGCCCATATATTTTTTAAAACACTATTTATAATAATTCATTTTCTCATAAAGGAATTAATAAAGGTAAAGGGGGAAAAGTACTTTCAAATTTGGTCTATTTGTATTAAATATATAAAATATATTAAATAACAAAGCAGAATGCCCAGATTTGATTGCTCTAATTTCATAATTTTAAGTATTTTGTTTACTTGTATGATAAATAGTATTTCTTCCCTTATCTATAAACTTTGTAATATTTGACCAAAAGCACAATGAGAGCAGAAGTTGTGTCATATAAATAAGTATCTGGCACATAACAGACATATAATGTGCTGAAAATAAAGATGGTTGAATTTAGATAAAAGTTTCATATATCTCATTAAAAATTACAAAGTGCCTCAAATAGCAAAACTGAATTATTTTAATCTCATAAATAGTTGCTTTTTTTAAACAAAGATAAGAATACATTAATCTTCTCAATCTTATTCTCTGGTATTTCAACTCATTTCAAAATTATCTATTTATCTGAATTTATTTTTCCCTACTTATTTATTTTTCCTCAGAAGCTCAGTTTTTGAGCATGAAACAGTTCTTCACTAGTCCACATTTAGCAGGCACATCAACTAAAACCATAGCAGTCGGCCTGGTGAGGTGGCTAAAGCCTGTAATCCCAGCACTTTGGGAGGCCGAGGTGGGTGGATGGATCACCTGAGATCAGGAGTTTGAAACCAACCTAGCCAACATGGAGAATCCCTGTCTCTACTAAAAAAAAATACAATAAATTAGCTGGGCATGGTGGTGGGTGCCTGTAATCCCAGCTACTAGGGAGGCTGAGGCACGAGAATCACTTGAACCTAGGAGGCAGAGGTTGCAGTGAGCCCAGATCGTGCCATTGCACTCCAGCCTATGTAACAAGAACAAAACTCTGTCTCAAAAAAAAAAAAAAAAAAAAAAAAAACCTCATAGCAGTCAGGCACCATCGTCACCATCATCAACAGAAATGAAGGTGAAAATAAATATCCAAATTTATTGTGTAAAATAACAACTAGTATTGAAAGTAATCAGAGCATATTTTATATTATATGATATCAAGAATTATAAAATGAATTAGTGACAATATTGTACCACATGGTAGCCATTATAACCAGGTCATAACATTCCAGAGGATATTCTACAAGTAAATGGAATTTTATTTTAATAGAATGAAATCCTATTTTTCTGTGTCCTTGAGTTCAAGCTGTTTCATGAAAAACTTATATGTGAAATAATTCAAATAAATTTGTTTACACCAATCAGAATTGAAAATTATTCAATAAATTAGAATAGTGAAACCATTGAAATCCAAATTGATCAAATGAATCAGAGGAAATCATTACAGTCACCAAAAAATTTGTTGTCCAAACTGGACCCACTGGTGAGTGAAAAGAAGCGCTATTATTAATTACACAAGATCTTGTGCTTTTCTGGACAATCCAGGAAATATGGTCACCTACAAACAATATCACTTTTTGCCAAATAAGCTGGGTTGGGGCCTTTTTTTTAAATAGTAAAAATTAGAAAATGCTGATTTAGAGGAAACATTATTTTCTTAGTTCAAGGACAAAAGAAACTCAGGAGTGACCTATACTCAACCTATAAACTAATTCATTATGTGAAAAAAACTAATATAGTGAAAAACAACATCTTAATAAAAATTCAGAAAGCAGTCAATGTAGCACATGTTTAGAGTAATAAAATACCATTTCTAGTTCACTTAAAAGATTATTTATGGCTTAAAATACACTAACATAGATATTATATGTTCTCTAGATTTAGTTAGGATACAAAAAGAAATTGTTTCTTTTTAACAAAAGAAATTATTTAAATGGTTCAAGTTAGAAGAACACAGAAGCTTAGCACATGTTATACTAAATATCTTAAATATAAACATAAGCTTAAAAGACATTTTAATGGTGGTTAGAGTTACAGGTTTACTTATTTAAAGTTCACCTATTCCAGTCGTTGTCTGAATAATATAATCGTCTTTCATTAGATTTACTTCCTCCCACCTATGTGTTAATTCAGTCATGCAAATTTGAATAGGACAAATATAAGATCTGAGGCTAAAGGTCAGAACTATTTAGATTGAGGAAGAAGATTTCCTCCATGTCAGAAGCTAATCTTACATATGTGAAGAGTGTGAAGAGTCCTCCCTCAGTATCTGTGAAGGCCTGGTTCCAGGGTGCCCCAGAATCCAAGGATGCTCAAATCTCTTATAAATGACCTGTGATATATGCATATGTCCTATGCATGTCCTCCTAAATATGTTAAATCGTATTTAGATTGCTTATAACATCTAATATAATGCCTAACACAAGACACATCTCTTCATTCACATATATTCAAGGTAGTACTCAGTGCATGGCAAATTCAAGTTTTGCTTTTTGAAACTTTGTGAAAATTTTTTGCCAAATATTTTTAATCCACAGTTGATTAAATCCACAGATGAGGCGCCCAAGGATACAGAGGAGCCAACTATCCTGCCAAACTAGAAATAGTTTATACTATTACTAATGTTTTGGTCACATCCACTTTATTTCAAACCTTTTAAGAGTTGAGTTTAAATACTGAATAACTATTATTCTTGGTGGGGCACAGTGGCTCATGCCTGTAATTTCAACACTTTGGGAGGCCGTGGCGGGTGGATCACATGATCCAAGGAGTTTGAGACCAGCCTGACCAACATGTAGAAAGCCCATCTCTACTAAAAATACAAAAGTTAGCAGGGTTTAGTGGCTCAGGCCTGTAATCCAGCTACTCTGGAGGCTGAGGAAAAAGAATTGCTTGAACTCCTGAAGTGGAGGTTGCTGTGAGTTCAGATCCCACCACTGCATTCCAGACTGGGAGACAGAGCAAGACTCTGCCTCATAAAACAAACAAACAAAACTTATTGTTCTTTTAGGGTTGTATGGGCTAATGTTGGACAAGTAACAAGCAAATATTATCTGACCCTTCACCCCCTAAAAAAATATTAATTGATTACGTTTTAGAGCCAGTACCAGGACAATTATTCCAGTGTTAAGTAACATGGCTATACATTTGATGATGCATTCCAGGTTTGGCAGAATAAGTCAAATACACACAGAATCTCTATGCTTTCTAATATGGTCCATGTATGTTTTGAAATTATCAAAGCATACTTGGAGAATTTTTTTTCTTTTTATTTCATAAAAGCATTTTTTTCTTGCTATGCATCAGCTTGTAGGGAATTGTTCACTCTATAGGAATTAAGGTTTTATTTTCAGTCAAATGAAATCAGAAGTAACAGGAAAAGGACTGTGTTCCTTTTAAATTTCATTCATTCAGTGCATTTATTCTTCATAGTGGGTCATAAATGCTAGATTAAGATGCTTATCTTAATATCTAAACTATAGGCAAAAGCTTATCCTTAACATAAAAGACAATCACAAATATCTACCTTCTCGTAAATTAGCAAAGATATAATTTTTAATAAAAGTTCAATGGTGTATATTTTTCTTTATATTGTGAAATCCTATTTTTGCCTTTTATAATTTGCAACTGATATTAAGCTATGAGAAAAATTAAATACTTAAAAAAAATAAAATTTTAAGGTATTAAATTGACTAACAAGACAAAAGACTGTCACATATATGTTGCAAAAATAATTATAAAATTCTCCGTACTGATACACTATTGCATGTAATTGCCTGGTAAAAATTATTTTATATAATATATTAAAATAAAAATTTAATAAATGGAATAGTCACATTGTAAGAGGAAAGAAAATACTCTTTATACTTTATGATTGCATAAACCACAGAAACTAGAGCAATACATTAAGTTTATGAAATAATCTAATCTATTTCTGCAATTTAAAGAAAGGACACTCTTCAAATATCTCTGAGGCTTGAGAAGGTCTAGTACACTGAAAAATTTCCAGAGGCTGAGATCAGTAACTTACTCCAGAGCTTATTCAAGTGTTCAATAATTCTCATCATCAGGACACTTCTTTACATATAAATGCATCTAGCATACAAGAATTTGAACCCATTACCTCCTGTGGAAGTTAGAAACATCTGCTCTCTGTAAAAGCGCATCACACTCTTCAGGATAGTTTTAAAGTGAGCCTCCACTAGAAATTTGTACTGTTAAATAATCCATTATTTTAACTTTCCTCTGTCTTATTCTTCAGCCACCTTTAAGGGTTCCCTTTAAAATCTTTTTGAGTTTTAGTTTCTGTTTAACCTTATATCCAGAAATGAGCACAGTAGTGTTAACTATTAAAAGAGGGTAACTGCTTGATTTTTCATTTACCTTCCATTTGAACACTCATATTTGCTTTAATTTTTGAAAATACGGTTGTATATTGTTTGGATTATAAATCACATCTTTTTCTCCCCAGAAATTATAAATAGATTAGATTTTAAATTTAAATATATAAAAATATATTTAAATATATAAAATGAATTTATTTATTTATTTATATATAACCCTGATTAATTTGGTTATTTACTTATTTATTTTTTAAACAAAGCCTTGCTCTGGAGTGCAGTAGTGTGATCCCAGCTAACTGCAAACTCAGCTTCCCAGGTTCAGGCAATTCTTCTGTCTCAGCCTACCAAATAGGTGGGATTACAGGTGCCTGCCACCACACTAGTCTAATTTTTCTATTTTTAGTAGAGATAGGGTTTCACCATGTTGGCCAGGCTGGTCTCGAACTTCTGGCCTCAAGTGATCAGCTCACCTTGGCCTCCAAAAGTGCTGGGATTACAGGCATGAGCTACCATGCCTGGTCAAACTACAGTTCTTAATTTTGATTCATAAGGTTCATACTCTCTTACACTAAATTTACTATTTTCCTTTCATCAAACAGAATGCTTTTTTCTTCTATGTTGACAGAGATAAGGGATTATAGAACATAGGTGGAAAATAGGAGTTTGGAGACAGTAGTATTATAATATGTCCTATACGTAAACCTGATTAGTCTTTCAAAAAGCAAATCGTGTAAAATAAATGACTCAAACAATCCTTTGGACCATTAATGTAAGAAATACATAGTAAAGCCAGATATTTATTTTTATAAAGTTCATACGTACATCACCTACTTACAATGTAGTTTGCAGTTAATAGTTATTAAATTAAAATTTAAATCTAGAGATATTTAAAAATAAGAAAATTGGCAAATACAGTTTTGTGAAATAGAAATATACATCAATGAATGAATAAAATGTATCATTTCAAATAGAAGAGAGAAGCATGTTGAGCATAATAATTGACTCATAGACATTCTCATTCTAGCAACTCTGGCACCCTTAAATAGTTGGCCATCTCTCCTAAAATTCTGTTACCATTGTGAAAGAGACTATTAAGCTATGAATTAAAAATGGATCCTGCCTCCTTTTCTCACCTAGCAGAGTGTGTGCAATGAATAAATTTATTTCATAATCTGTGAGGTACCTTCCAAATCAAGTCAGAATTTACTACCAATTTACTACCAATGAGAATTTCAGAAATTAGTATTGATCAGTGTTTATTTTTAAACCAAATTTCATTGCTACACAAAGGACTTAACAGCTTTAAAAATAGGAGCTTTTATTTGTTCAAAAGTGTACTTCACAAATACAATGGTATACAATTACCCTCACATAGCTTTATATGACAAAGTGAATCCACTGAAACATTACAGATTTTTTTCTAGATAGAGAATCAGTAGGTACTTAGAAATAGCTATATATGTATGTGTTTGCATGCATATTTGTGTATGTGTAAATCAAAACTGTCTTCTCACAAGGCAATAGTACATTTACAACCGTTTCACCAGGAAATATCTACCCAGTGGATTACTGCAACTATGTCAACTACCTCTCATATTATTAAGAGAATAGATGCAGTTATAGTAACTCAATTTTCTTTGATTTAATAATAAATACTTCTAATTAATTATATTAAGGAAGAGTGCTTTTAACTATGACAAAAACTAGTGATAGTGTATTAACTCCTATAGACAAAACACTTTGAATATTATTATTTGAATTGATTTGAGGAAGATATCTAAAAACAGTACTCATCTTTAACTTTTCCATTTAGAAAGAATTGTCAGTATTCTAAAGATCTGTTTGTGAAACTCTAAAAACATTAAACTTTTAAATCAAAATATTTGTTTTAAAAAAGCCAAGACAATGTACTTTTATAGAATTTTGTAAAATGTTCTTGAACTTAGTTCAAGTTTCTCTAAAAATGTGAAAAATCATGTTTTAGAAATTTAATACTTTTTTCCTCTGGAGAAAAATAACAGGATATGACCCTAAGCTGGGCACTCTGGCCACCCTTCCAGGCTCTATTTGACAAACAGAACACCATTGCCCAATTACTATTTCAGAGTAAAGTTTGGAAACTGAATTATTTTTCACATGTTCTGACTCTACATTGGTGTATATTTAGGAAATGCAAATATAACATATCTTTCTCTCAACGTTTATAATGTCATTAAAACATTTTTTGGAATCCCTCATTGCAGTCCACTAAAATAAGGAAATTGTGATTTGTTCTCAGAAATATTTGAAAATAGCATTGTTTACATTAGCAATGAAGTATCCTTAAAATTTATTTTGAAGGCAATTCACTCAGTCATATCTTACTTTAATAACAACAAAGGATACTTTCATTTAAGTTATTGTATCAGTATTGTGTGTACTTAAGTTCCAACGAAATATCCATACTTGAAAATGTACACAGTTCTATTTTTGAGAAGTACAGAGCTGATAATATTTACTGACATTTAGACACTTACTTTTCAAGTGTTTTCCTTCAAAACAACATTATAAAAAGACTAAATTAGCACCTTCCCTGTGAGGTTGAAATTAGCATTGATTATCAAAACAGAAGGCAAGAAAATGCTGAATGGGATTGGTCATTCCTGTAACAACAGGAATGTTGTGCCTGTATAAGCCTATTAGCTATTGTATCACAATATTTACTCCAATTACTTGTGATGTGCACAACTTCATCTTTTATATGAAAACCAAGTAAAAATTCCAACAATGTAAGATGAGAAAAAAAAATACAAGTGTATATAATAAGACCTTCATTAAAAAAATATAGCCATATAGCTAATTTATTAACCATCAATAACTTACTTAAAAAAGGTAAAGTTTCAAAATAATTTAACCACAACCCAACAGATTTGAGAAATGTAAACAAGTGGAATATCTGGGTTGAAAATATTTCTAAACAGCTTATTCAAACATATGTTCAAAGAAGACACAACACACACAACTTAGAAACAGTGTAAATGTATGGCTATTTAACATGCTTGATGATGGGATTTCCCCTAACATAATTCAGTTGCTTCTATGTCAAGGAAAATAGAAGGTTAAAAGCAGGAAGGGCCAACTTAGAAGGGGGCTAAAAATGCTCATACACCGAAAACTGACCGCAGAGAAGAGAAGCAGCAAAAACAACCCTGAACTAAAGCAGGTTAGGAACCCCAAGACTATATGTTCTGATGACCTCTTGAGTTGGGTTGCCAGAAAAAATAAAGAGTGCCCAATAACACTTGCATTTCAGATAATGAATAATTTTTAGTAGCTGTGTGTCTCATACAATATTTGGGTGCCTAGTATTTTTTGTTAAGTCTGGCAATGCCGATCTCAAGGCATCTACTTCATGATAGCACAGTTGTCACTACTCACCACTAAAGCCAAAAAAAGCTGCAAAAAAGCCAAAAATTAAAATATAGGACTAGTTCATATAATAAGTTTTCTATGTGTTTCCATCAAAATAATTTAAAATTAAGGCATCTGAGTTCAAAAAGAGATAAAGAAACAAAATTATATAGATAAAATATTTTTAGTTATTGACTAATTTTTCCGATTGTCATACATTGCATAATCTTAACTGTTATTTAAATTATTTCTTTGTTTTATGATTAAATTTTATCCCTGTTTTTTGAGTGAAATTTTTGTTTTGTGAGATGGATATACCATATTAAATAAAATATTATTTCTTCTTTGCATAGCAGATATAATTTTTAACTGCCTATCCTAAAATGAAAGCCTGGGTACATACTTTAGTTTTAGTTATACTCTAGAAACTCATTAAACCACCTCATTTTCTTCCTTTCAATTTAACCTGTCATCAGATAATTAGAGATTTGAAAACTGATAAGAGGTGAATTAAACGTAGCTTTAAAAAAAATCACATAAATGCTAAACTATTGAAATAAGACTATCTCATGCTTGTTAAAGGTTAAAATTAATTTAATTGCATTCTAATTGGATGCCAATATTTAGATCCTTAAATCATTGTATTACTTTTGGAAACTTTAAATTTGGTGTTCAATTAGAGATCATCTTAATTATTATAAACATTTAATTACCTAGCAAAGTAAAAATGATGCATTATATATTAACTATCTATACAAAGTATGACAATAAACTTAAATAAAAGTTCAAATTTTAGTTAATCTTTGTTGGAGCCAGTAAAGAATTCTGGTAAAACACTTTTGAAAATGTATATTTATATATAAAATATTTGCCTTATTATTAAACTATAGCGTACAATACTACCTACATATCTCATAATAATGTTCTCATAAGGAAAGCAAAATTCTCAACATTATTTAAAAAAAAACAGCATCTGATATACCCATTTGTTACTACAATGCCATGAAACAAACAAATATAATTTATGCGATAATGACAGTAAGTAAGATGCCATATATGTACAAACTGTTACATAAAAGCTTCAGAAACCTGAAGGAAAAGTCAGGTGAATTGCCTCCAGCCACAGGTATCCAGTACCATCAACAACCTCCTGTTCATAAAGATTAAATATCCACAATGGCTCCCCCTTTTGGTTATATTTAAGGTTACCTTATATTTACTTAGTGTTTACATATATGTGTTTATATATATATATGCTTGCAAATGATACATGGCAGACAATTGAAAAGAAAATAGCTTAGTGAAAGTAGTAGGAAGTGATAGTGAAACAGGAGGTTAAGGAAGCTGTGAAAGAGAAAGTGATATACCAGAAGAAAGAATAAAGGAACTAGTATAGTTAAGGCCAGAATAAAATCATGAAAATTTGAAAGAAGATAAAATCCAGGGAAGATTATTTAGGAATGGAAATGGTTAATATTTTTATGTTGTTTTATTTGGCTTTAAAAAAAATCTTATTCAGAGACTACCATAATTTTATTATTTTTCTAAATCAGGGTAGAGGCCAAGACAACTATCTTGAAGAAAAAAAGAAATGCACTTCATTTCCTTTCAGTATATTTCGTTTATTGATTCATTGATGTAGTCTATAAGCATTAATGGGCATCTACTTTGTTCCAGACACAGTTCTGGAACATGGGACTCTTAAATGAAGCACATGATTCAGCTCTAAAAGATTTTACAGTCCAATGGACCAACAATTGTTGCACAAAATATTCTAAAGACAGCAATTATGTATAAGAATCTATAAGAAGTTACAGTTAGAGTGTCTGTATCTCAGTGTCTGAGAAGTCTTCTCATTAAAAGTAAAATAAGTTGAGGCGCGGTGGCTCACGCCTGTAATCCCAGCACTTTGGGAGGCTGAGGCGGGTGGATCACGAGGTCAAGAGATCAAGACCATCCTGGTCAACATGGTGAAACCCCGACTCTACTAAAAATACAAAAATTAGCTGGGCATGGTGGCGCATGCCTGTAGTCCCAACTACTCAGGAGGCTGAGGCAGGAGAATTGCTTGAACCCAGGAGGCGGAGGTTGCGGTGAGCCGAGATCGAGCCATTGCACTCCAGCCTGGGTAACAAGAGCGAAACTCTGTCTCAAAAAGAAAAAAAAAAAATGTAAAATAAGTTGAATCTTGATTGATGAGTAAGAGACGGTCATGCAGAGAAAAATGGTTTTTCAGATGAGAGGATGCCAGAAGAATAGAACGTATAAACACACACACAAGGGCTTAAGAAAAGTATGCATGAAGAAACTGGCAAATCATTATATTACATGAAACAGGCAGAGCTTAAGTATAAAAGTCTTTAAAAACTAGAATAAGTATGAACATTATTGTGGCTGCAACAGAGAGCCTCAAAAAATATGTAAAGAGGAAACATGAGTTGAATGTTTCGGAGAAATAGTCTAGTTAGTTAATATTAAAAGCTAGATAGTAAAGGAGAGGAGTCCTCGCTGATTTTGTAAGGCTAGTCAGAAAGGACTGGATTTGAGGAACACAAAACAAAGTATACACCTGCCTTCTCACAGAGCCCAGTGGGAGAACCCAGGGTTAATACTTTCCATCTCTGGAAGTAGTTTGCATTCCACTACTCAAAATCTTCATAAGGTAACAAAACACTGCATTCAAAAAGACTGCCTGGATACTCTGTGGCCAACTCAGTTCTAAGGATGACTGTGAAAGGAAAAAGTAGTGAAATGAGATGCTCCAAGTAGGGATTCCATGTCACTATCTCAAGCCTCAGGTAGTGTCCACAGCAACAAAAGCTAGCAACTGATAGAAGAGTACGGGAATTTTTTTCCATAACATTTAATGAAGAAAAAATAAGGCACATAATGATCACAGACTAATATTAAATTCACTTTATAACTGTGAAACTAATACTTTTTAAATAAATAATTGCTTCTAAGTTTCTTCTTTCATAGAGAGACACTCACAAGTAAATCTTACCCTAGGAACATCTAGTCTGTAAGACACATGGATAATTTGAATTACAGCATTTCAAATAACGTATTTATAGTGATTAAAAGTCACATACATTTGATTAAATCTTTCCTATGCAAAAATAACCCATGTTACATTTCAATCTACCAGTATTTTAAGTTATCATCTTTCCTCATGTCTGTATTTTGCTTCCAAAAGTTTTAATTAAAAAAAAAAAAAAGAAGAAGAAGGCCAGGCAAGGTGGTTCACGCCTGTAATCCCAGCATGTTGGGAGGCTGAGGCTGGCAGACACCTGAGGTCAGGAGTTCAAAAACAGCCTCACCAACACGGAGAAACACCATCTTCACTAAAAATACAAAATTAGCCAGGCGTGAGGGAGACTGAGGCAGGAGACTCTCTTGAACCTGAGAGGCGGAGGTTGTGGTGAGCCAAGATCTCCCCATTACACTCCAGCCTGGGCAAGAAGAGGGAAACTCCATCTCAAAAAAAGAAGAAAGAAAGAGAGAAAGAGAGAGGGAGGGAAGGAAGGGAGGGCAAGCAAGCACACTGGCTTTCATAAGAGAAATAAACATAAATGCGAATGATTCTGAAATGAAATCGGGCACTAAAACTTAGTTGTTAGGTCTCTTGTTAATTGGGCAAAATAGTGATATATATGCAAAACTGATGTAGAAGTTGGAAGACAGAAACACACAGAATTAAAAAACATGAGAATTATACAGAGAGCCCAGTGAATAAACTGTAAGCTGAAACTAAAGTTTGAATGGTTTCTTAGGTGTTTTTTCAAAGGGATTTGTCACACTATCTGATCGCTTTGAAAGACAGAGGTACAAAAATATAAATAGAAAGCTGACTGAGATAATCAGGTTTATCCAACGATAAGATTTTAGTAAAGAACAAAGCAGGCAAAAGTATCTCTAGGCTTTTATGTGTTCAAATATTGATCTGTGGCATATATAAATATATTTGGTATATGTTACAGAAAGACATAATTTTCCATACTAACAAACTGTGTTCATTTACTTTGACGATTTTAGGGCATCTACATCTTTCACACAGGGCTATCAGAACTGTCTAGGATAACAATATCTTGTATAAGGCTAGAATTTGCAGCAAAGTGCCAGTACAATTCCTTAAACTTAGATGAGTCAAATTCTATATGGACATCGACCTTCATCATTTTTATTTTTTCACCTGAGCAAATAGAAATCTTTTATTTTTCTACATTTATCAAATATAATATGCTACACTTCCCATACTGAAATCAAAATCTGTTGCTTCAAAAATGAGTATTCTTCAGCTGATTTCCACTGTTGTACATTACAAAGTATCTTTACTTATTATAAATATAAAAGTTAAGTAAAATAATGAAAATATGAACTTTTGAAAGTTCTAATCATGCTTTGTGATTAACATGAAACAAATACAGCTTGATCTTTGCTAGGAATTATGCATTTGGTTCTGTAATATCTGTTCCATTGGTTTCTAGGAGCGAAAAGAAAAATAGGGAGACTGTACTTTTAAAACATGTATTATGTGAAAGAATATATACACTGCAGATGTAAAATAGTGATATATTGTGAAAAGAACATTTGGAGTCTGATTTTTCTCTGGGAGTAAAAGAGAGCATAATTGGTTCTATTTAAGCCCAGAATTGTAATTTTGTCCATACCCAGCCTGATGTCCTTGTTCCAATTTTAACTGAATATATGGTTGCCTTGAACTTAATGAGTGCTTCTTTTGGGCAGGCACTCACTGCTTTAAATATGATAAATAATTTAATTTCCATAATGAGCTTTGGAGGATCTATGTCACTGAAGGGGAAAAGGAATTATAGGAAGGTTAAAGAAATTACAGAGGCCCCACAGCCAATATATGGGTGGATCCATAGTTGAAACCTGGCCGACTGACCCCATACCTGGTGCTCTTCACCACATTGCTTCTCTGATGTGAGAACATGTACAAAGGTGACTCATAAATCTGTAGTAGGCTATAAGTTCAAAGAAGTAAAGGCATACTTGGAGAACAAAATAAAAAATGGTATCTTCTAAAATTAAAAGTTCCAAGTTATAATAAAGTCAAAATGGATAAAATTAGTGATGCTTGGGGAAAACCTATTCTGAAAGCAATACGAACAGGGTATGTTTCAAGCACATACTTACTAAGTATACCATATTCAACCAGGTGAGCAGTTTGTGCTTCAGGCACATTTTAAAGGAAGCTGAAAACTTTTTAAGAGTAAACCAGTATGTCCAAGTTTGGCTTATTCATTGCTAAAAATCTCAAAGGAAGGTTCTTGATTTGCATGAGGTTTGGGAGGATATAATAATAATTTGAAATACTTTTGCATTTTTCCATGTTTAGTATTTTTCTAGGATGACCCAGAGCAGATCACACTGAGATAACATGATTGGAATATTTTGATTTGTGCAGTAGGTACAGATCACTTAACATCAAAAGAGGATGCATCTGGCTATGTGCAGTCACTGGCAATTAAGTTGATCTAATTCCCTTTACATTATCAACCAGGGTTCTGATAGTATTTTTTATTTTTCCTATAGAGATCTCTTAAGAGTATTTCAGTTTATTTGACTATTATATTGGTATTTTAAATTAAGATATTAATCTTATTTCCATATATCAGCCTGTGATGAGTTCATGAATCATAAGCATTTTCTCATACTCCAGGCCATGAGAACATTGATTTAATCTAGTTCTAGGCCAAACAACACGGAAGACCACTGTGCCTGGAATACAGTTGTGCCCAACAATGAGTTTTCTTGAATGTGGGTCACACTGTTCTTGTCAGTAGCTTGGGAAGACTTGCTTAAAGCAGCTGGTTAAAAAGTTTTTACAGTTTTAAGTTGTTATGGTGCTTCTTGACAACAAATAATAATACTGAAAATAGTAGGACCAATTGATATCCCTCTGAAATTAGAGAGGAAAGTAAGTTAAATGAGAAAAATCTTAAAGGATTAGACAAAAGATCACAGACTTAAAATTAACTTCAAAATAATATGATATGCCTTTGTAACTACTTTAGATGTTTCCCTGAAAACAAGAAAGGTAATCTTTCTCTATACTAGATACATGATCACACTTTTTATAAACACTATGAAAACAATTTCTGTGAAAATTATCACAAAGGGAGTGATTTATATTATCAAGGAATATGTTACTAGATCTCAAGCTCACATTTAACTGTGAGGCAAATATTAAATTATTCAATGTTAAATATTTCCTAAAAGTAATTCTAATGTAAGCCTGAATTTTAAGTTTTTGTAATAATTTCAATAGGAGTCAATATTATGTTGTTATAACTTGAGAAATAATTATCTTCACACCACTCCATAATAAAGCTTAAAAGTATAGATTTCCTCAATCATTAGCTTAATTTAAGCTCTAAGTAGGTAGAATTCACTCCAATCCATCAAAAAAGGCATTTCTACATTGTCTAATACCAGTCATTTAGCCTATATAAAATTATGTATATTTATATAATAATGTAAAATATCTATAAATTGATTCTGAAATTATTTACTATAACCTGTTTCACAGGACTTACTTCATGATCCTTGACTGAAGAGAACTGTCACCTTGTAACAATTTACAAAAGTGATGCCTTTACTTTGTCTTATTTCATTTACTTGTGCCTATAAAATGGAGCTCAGTAGGTAGCTACTACTATTATTAAATTTAGCATTAGTGTTTAGCCAACACAAGTTTTCTATTTGATTATTTTCTCTTTCATTTTATTTTTCTGATGTATACAATTAATCCAGGCTTCCACATTACCAAGCTAGGTTATATTATAATCTCCAAATATCAACTCAAGATAGAAAACTTATATATATGGCATATATGATCTGCTTGCTATATCTTCCAAAATGATGAAGAAAGCATGTATTACTTCTAGGTTTAAGGGTAGTAGGCAATGTGACTTTGGATGATTAATAATGGGTGTTTCATTTTTATTTAATTGTCAGTTATTCTATAGTGACTGCCACCACGGATTGTCTTAAAATTCAGTAGAGGATGATGCGACACCAAAAGTGAAAAATTCTCATTATAAGAGAAATAAGCCAAGGTAGTAAAGAGAAGATTCAGTATTAGACAAGGTTAAGATATTTTTTATCTAGAGTTAACTGACTTTGTTGTACAATAATACCTTAATGTGTAAGCTATTAATACATATAATAAGAAGTTTTAAATCTGTGAGTAATGATGTATACTTTTTAATATACACAATCTATGGTATTTATTGCACATGTATATAGTTGACATTTTCATACTTGGCATTTATACTCTATGCATCTCCTCAAATATCTTTCTGAAACTATGATTTCTTAATTTTTGTTCCTAGACAGTTCATTCTTCATTGAATTCAACATGTGATATGAGAAAACAAAAACAAAAAAGACTTTAAGAAACTAAATTTTTTTCCTCTAAGAAATTCCAAAGAAAGACAAATAAAAAGTCATCCACAGAGAAGGGAGGGAATTCAAACCAACACTTTTTCAATTGTCTCTTTTTTATCTTCAAGTAATTTAAACCATCCCTCCTTTGCCAGATGCAGAGAGGAAAGGGATTTTTGTGGGAAAATACAATGCAGGGCTAGAAGGTGACATTTCACCAAATCACAGATGGCATATGCATACGTATATAGTTTGTAAAGCTTTCTAGGTAAAATGTTCCATATCCCTCAGGAGCAAGAACCGATGTCAGGGTTAGAATATTTCCTGTAATGTGTAATTTAAATCTCACAGGAGCAATATAGATCCATTTCCTCTTTTCTGCTCTCTATAAAGACAGATTAACTGATTACCATCTTATCCGTGTAGCATTTGTTTAAATACTTAACATTTATTATGTCACCGCTTTACTTTTCCTCTGAACTCACAATTCCTCCAGCCATTTAAACTCTCTTCAGATATGCCATTTTCCAAAATGTTAATCTCTTTACTCTATTTAAAATCTCCTTTAAGCATCATAGCCTACAATTTGTCACAATCTTCTAATCTGCGTTCAAAGAAAAATGATATACAGACGTTGCAATTTTTCTACTCTTTTGCTAGTAGCTGGTATTCAAGTTAATATATTTAAATATTTGTTTCTATAAAGGCCACCAAGTTAACAGAGCATTATGTTTCAATCAATAAGAAAAATATGAAGACAAGTATAAAGCATTTATATCTGATAGACTAGCCATAAAGAGAACTCCAAAGATAGAGAAATTATATTCAAGGAGAACACTGTTATCTTCCTAAATGCTGAAGAAAGCGTGTATTACTTCTAGGTTTAAGGGTGGGAGACAATGTGACTTTGGATGATTATTACTAACTAAATTGTCTTCTTTGCTCACACACTAGTGTATATTAGGCTCTGCAGATGGTTTTCCCTATATTATCAAGGAAATAACTGGCTATTAATTTTAGTGGAACTCAAACATACTCCATCATTTCTCCAATTATATGAAGTTTAAACCCCAGAAAAACTAATCTTTGGTTAGAGACTAGGATAGTAGTAATGTTTTCGGTGGTAGGAACTGGGAGTGGGCAGAAGAATTGATTTCTTGAGATACTATAGTAGTAATATTTTGGCTACTGAACATATTTTGTGGAAATGTTTTGGTAACTGATTATACAGGTGTATTCATTTTGTAAAAATTTCTTGAGTTATATATTTATGATTTTTCTACTTTTCTGTATGCATATTATACTTTGATAAAAACATTTTAAAATAAAAAAACTGCTACCTGTAAAGCTGATTTCAGTCATGAATCAAATCGATTGGAAATATAAGTAATATTTATGAGAAAATTATGGAAACTTAAATAATAAGTAGATAAACAATGATAGAACATTTATTTTTAAAAAGAAATATTCCTCTTGTAGTTATGTTAAAAATGTCATCTTTTATAAGCATAGTGTAAACTTTAGTGGATTAATCAGTAGAATGCTTTTGGATGCTTTAAACATCTGAATGAAGGGGCAGTTGTATCATTATTGGGATGAAACAAATTTGGCCAAGAGTTGATTCTTTAAGCTGAATGATGGAAAACAGGGAAGGTTTAGTACACTATTCTCTCTACTATTTTATATGTTTGAAACTATTCATCATTTTAAAAATATTTAAAAATATTACTTATGAGAACTCTCTAGATTCTGTATTGTCCTCTGTTACCATTGTTTTTTAAAAAATGTTAAGGTAGCGCGGTGGCTCACGCCTGTAATCCCAGCACTTTGGGAGGCCGAGGCGGGTGGATCACGAGGTCAAGAGATCGAGACCACCCTGGTCAACATGGTGAAACCCCGTCTCTACTAAAAATACAAAAAATTAGCTGGGCACGGTGGCGCGTGCCTGTAATTCCAGCTACTCAGGAGGCTGAGGCAGGAGAATTGCCTGAACCCAGGAGGCAGAGGTTGCGGTGAGCCGAGATCGCGCCATTGCACTCCAGCCTGGGTAACAAGAGCGAAACTCCACCTCAAAAAAAAAAAAAAAAAAAAAAAAAAAAAAAAAAAATATTGAGGTAAGTAAAGAATTAGTAAAAAAAAAAAAAAAAAAGATTGAGGTAAGTAAAGCTATTTCATGACCTCTGATGTAACCATCTGATCTGCATTTCTAAAGAAAACAAACTTAAAATCTCTACTATTAGTGATTAACAAGACAGTTAATTCTGGAATTAGAACTGGGCTTATTAATGGTGAAAATAATGTACAAGAATTTTGTGCTAATTTTTCAGGTCAGCCTCAAGTTTTCTATACATTTTCTAAGAATACAATGTCTGGCAACTGCCAAACTATAACATGAACTCTCACATTTATAAACTTATTCCTACCATTCAGATTAAATCTACATGTGATTTAATACATACACCATCAGGTGTATATCATCAAGAAAAAATTATTATATCTATTTTGTCTACTGTTGCCATTGTTGACTCAGAACTTTCTACTGTGTGTTGCACTTTAAGAAATAAACCCAATGATATGTTTTGTTAGATAGAAGAGGAGAGCTCCTCTATCTTGACTATTTCTGTATACAGGGTGATTCAGAATTTAATCCAGAAAATATATATTGATATTGATTTTAGTCATGTGTTACTTCTACACTTAGGTCTTGTTTAAAGACATTTAGTTGAAAAATACAATAAAAACATTTTAAAATATGTTTTTAATGAAATAAAGTGGTAACTATCTAACCAAATATAGTGACTGACATAGATGAGCCTTAAAACACTTGGTGATAGCCAATTTTTGAGTTTTTGTAAAATATACGACTCAAACACAGGTAATATTGGAATCTAGTGTAAGATTCAGGCCAATCTTAAAGTGGGGATGGGTCCTACTGACTACAACATTTTTACTAGCAGTTAAAAATACTGTCTTTCTCATAATACATAACCACTAGAACCAAAAACCTGTTTCTTCTACAGTGTCATAGTTTATTTTGCTATACTTAAGTACTGTAAACTCAACAACCAGTACCTTAAAAAAAAAAAAATAGAATAGAATAGCGGAGCTCAATGGCTCACACCTGTAATCCCAGCACTTTGGAAGGCTAACGCTGGTGGATTACAAGGTCAGGAGATAGAGATCATGTGGGCTAACACCATGAAACCCTGTCTCTACTAAAAATACAAAAATTTAGCCTGGCGTGGTAGAACATGGCTATAGTCCCCACCTACTCCAGAGGCTGAGGCAAGAGAGTCGCTTGAACAGGGGAGGTGGAGGTTGCAGTGAGTCAAGATCACGCCACTGCACTCCAGCCTGGGTGACAGAGCAAGACTTCATCTCAACAACAACAACAACAAAGACTAAAATGAATTGAATCAAATATCTTTCTCAACAAGCATCATATTGTCATGTTAACAGCTTCTGATATTAAAGTAGCCATTAGTTAAATAAATTGACTCCTATGTTGCACATAATCAGTCTGTTCGAGAGCTACAATTTAAAATTAAATTTAATTGATTAAAAATGTTATGATCCTATATGGTATGTAAATGTATGTACGTGTATCCATACAACTGAATTATGAAACCAGAACATATAAAATGTATTTATTATCTCTTGTTGAACAACTTAAAGTTGTCATTGATAATTTAGACTAACAGTGTATTGTATACATACAGACACTTTATCAAAGTTAATTTCAAATATTGTCTCTTCAATCCATACAGTTAAAAGAATTATATCTCTAAGAGAAAGAATATAGATAAGTGCCTTGCTGTTACCATATATAATGTATATATATGATGTCACAGAAGGTGTGAATTATAGAATCAGAAATAAAATCCTGATATTTATCTGCAAAATTTCTAGCTTATAATTTGTTTTTATCCATGTCTTTTGGTATGTAATTACAGTTTGGGAGTCAAGATTTTTGAATCTCCTACACTCTCATCACTTAAATTGAAGTAGGTAAAGCTTTACAGTGACTAGGAAGTCTTATTGAAACTCAATACAAAACCTAGAATATTTTGTTCTACTCCAGGAAACATTAAAATGACTCACATTATGCTGAATTTACTCTGAATTCAGTAATATTATTTAAACTTGAGCAGTGAATCTCGGAGTTCCAAACAGTTTCTAATCTATATTAACTAAACGACACTATCTAATTTCTATTATGAAAGGACTGAAGACGAGGAAGACTCACCCAAAAAATATCTGGCACACTGAGTATTCAATAATGTTTAGCAATATTTGTAGGCAAATGAATTTGTAGAATCCAGACTTATGTACAATATCTGTATAACTTAACACATTTACATTTTGCCTCATAAATCTTCAGTATGATGAAGCAGGAAAAAAATTATCAGGTAGATATTTCTTTTCATTGAATAATTCTATTTATATTTTAATTGATAGCCTTATTTTGTTAAGCTCAAATGATGGACAAATGCTTACACAGTTTTAGTTCCAGTGTATAAAATAAGAGGATGAAAATAATCTATAATATAAAATGAGGTATATAAATAGTATCATTATGCCAAATATTAACTCTATGAAATCCTAAATATACATGAGACAAACCGCTTTGAAAAACAGATGAATAATCATACGAAATAACTATGAAATATTAAATAAAAGCATAATTAAATTTTATCAATTAAGTTTTCCCTATATGACCTTAAATGACAATATTTTACTTAACCATATATCTGTGAATTCAAAAATGTAATCTTAAAATGCAAATAAATAAATTTGACATGGAAATTAAATAAGAAAAAAAGTGACTAGAGGAAAATATAAACCTATTAGCTTTACAAAATGACAAAAGATGAGAGCTAACATTGAAGCTGCTAGTAAATAAAAGAAATATGATATTGCAGATGGTGAAGAAGGGAGAGTAAGAGAGTAATTAAAATTCTAAAAGGGTTAAGAAATATGAAACAATTTAACTGTGCCTTAGGATATGAAGTAAGTTCTTAGAACAAGTCAAAAGAAGTTTAAAATCTCAAAGTCCTGAAACACTCCATGAAACTTTACACAAATGCCCTAGTTGGGTACATTTCAATATTTTGAATTTAAATTCTACTTCCCCATGTAAAAATCTGTAGGTGTAGCTACAAAAGAATATAACTAATTCAAAACATTTTTTTTTAAATGGAAGAAAAGAATAAAGTTTGCTTGGAGGTATCAAAAACTGCATGTGAGCATAAATGAATGAATAAAGACAACATTAATGAAAATTTACATACTTTAAAAATGCCCATTAATTCATTTTTTATCATATAATTATTTAGCATTTATAATATGCATAGCTGGATAATGAGCCTAAATATGCCAAGAGAGTAATTGTATTGGGAAGAAAAAACATAGTGGAGCTGAAGTGGATTTTAGTAAAGTCAATAAACAGTTAGAAAGCAGCTGCAAAACATAGTTCTTATAACTGTATAAGTTTTGAATATTTAGAATATAAAGGTTGGGGTGAACCACAGGTCAAATTATCAAAATAAAGTCAATTCAATTTGAAGTCATTAAAATGGCACTTTTAAATATTGCATATAATTATAAAGATAAATATATTGATAAAAGAAACTATGAAATTGTTCTTTAACTAAGGGAAAAGAAATTTCTTGAATGCTAACTAGTTCCAAATTACCCAAAGGCACAAATTTTAAATGACTTGAAATAAGTCACAGAGAAGTACTGATGATGTCTGAGTAAGTAAAAAAGAATTGCTTACAGAAATGACCAGATGTTTATATATATAACAACTGCTGTGTTTCATATCTGCACCTCAGAAGGATTTTTATAGCTTTCACTTTAAATTTTACTAGCTGAGACAGAACACTATACAACAACTTAAAAAAAAAAGAAAATATTTATTGTAATATCTCATCTATGTTGTGTTACAGAGAAGTTCAATCAACTGCTGCATCAGTTAGTTAACTGGAGGAATTCTACAAACTATGAATAGATGACTATTTTTCAGAGAAGTAGAATATAATAAAATTCAGTAAATACAGTAGAATAAATAATATTTTAAAATAAAAGTATGAAATATAATAAAATTCAGATAGAGAAAATGAACAGGGTTAAATTTTTTTCTGATGTCAAGTTATCATTTGTTTCCTGTTCATAGAGTTGAAGTAAACTTTTTTTGATAATGACAGATTTATTCATAATTTATGAATAAAGGAATTTAATGAAAAAATGAATGACTAGTGTAATTCTAAGACCAGAAAACTGTCACAAAGAAATAAACTGAAAAAGTGAGAAAATTAGGTTCACAAGCCTCTGTGTATATCAAAGAGTAAAAGAACAAAAAATAACCCACCCCCAGAAACAAATTACACATAGTAGTACAACATGGAGGACAACTGATCAGAAATTAACATATCAAGTAAAAAAGAAAAAAATTCTACGAGAGGTTCGTTTATTTAGTGGTGTATGAACCTATATGAAAGAAATGTTAAAAAGGCCTTCTAGAAAAGTATTTATTTTTGGATTTTAACATTGGATAATGAAGCTATATTTATGACATTAGAGGAAACGACAAATCCTAGAGAAAACACTACACAGAGGTATGTAAGTATGAGGGTAATGTGTATCAGTAAGAAAATTCATTTTATTTTGAATTCTATATATGCTCTTACTGCATTACTGAGTTCAACAAATTATGAAAACTCACAGAAGGCAGGCAGCGATAATGAAGGGATTGGAAGAAATGTTACTAAACAAAACATGTTCTACAATTTCAATCAACTTAAAAACTTGAAGTGCACACAGACATAATATAGATGCCTAAAAAATTTCCCCCAGAAAAAGTTTATTGATAAAAGGTCTAGATAAAGTTTTAGCAGTATTTTGAATATATTGTTTTAGAAATTTATTTTTTAAATTATGATATGGATGAATTGAGTTGAAATTTCAAGAAGGTTAACAAGTTGGCAAAAATAAAATGAGGTCAGGAGACAGCCAGAATGATTTTTGGTATACTTGGACTAGTCTAAATGTTGTATAATATGAAGGCAGTATGGGCCATGAAAATAAATGGTTCCCTTTAGACTCTGGAAAGCTCCATTGATTTAGAAATCTAGTTATTATAATGCAGCTTTTTTCACTTTTTTCACTCCAATTTATCACTGTATGACACTTAAAGAAATATTTTCACAAGTATATTTTAATGCAATTTTATTGAGTATCTTAGGATTATCTTCAATCTTTAGGAATTGACTATGTTTATTGGCAAGAAATCAACAAGTATTGAAATAACAAATACTTATGCCTTTATTACTGTATTGCTTAGGCTGATTGGAACTGAATTACACGTTCATTTACTGACAAAAATCTTGAGATGGTGTTCAAAATATGAAGCCAAAATCATAAGCAAGAATGACTATAATAATGTTAAAGTGTTTTGACTAGTAAAATTTTCTGAAATTATAATAGCAATATAACTTTTATCAATTACATTCTCCACTTTATATTAATCTTACATTTTTATTTGCTGAGAAGATCCAGATTGTTTTACATATAACTTATTGTCTCATTTGAAAGACTGGATTATTTTCAATAAGATGTCTATGATTCTAAACAAATCCTTAAAATGTTCATGATAAAAATGCAATGTTATTTTGAAACTCCAGAAAATATTTTCTTTCATTTTAACATGATAATTTAAAGCGCTGTAGGCAATTATTAATTTTAATTAAAAATGAAAGTGGTATTTTAGTGTTTTTAATTGCACTAATAAAAACTAAAGGTAAAGTAAAACTGATATTCCTTAACATTTTAAGGTAAATCTAAACATGGCATTTCTGAATATATGGCCATATTCTACATGTTTGCATGTATTTACTCAGTCTTTCAGTGTATCCCTTTGCTACATATCAACTTAGCAAACTGTAACATTATAACAAAAATAAGAGAAAGCAAGCTCAGAAACTGCTCATGAATAACTTATCAAGTACTGAATGATGTGTTCAAAATTATTCCTCATTTTTAAAAAGTCTCCTTTTGCTAAATACATCATGTATACTTTAATGGATCTTTTGTTAATGCATTAAAATAAAAAGAATAAAAAGAAAAATAACTGTAAGCATATTTTTAAGAACATGAAGTACATTATTCAGTGTTTGCATTCACCTATTTTTTTTTTGAAATCTGGTTCCTTGCATTTTTTAGTTTTAACTTTAGCATTCAGAGGTATAGAATTAAAAAGTTCTTGGTATTGACAATGTTCTCTTTTGTACTTTTAAGTGTATCGCCATTTCCTTGTCATCTTTGTATAAATGACAGTGGCAGTCTCATTAGGCTTTTTAGAACCTTACAAAAACATAACTAAATATATGCTATTTTTCCTACTATCAAAATGTACATTATGTTCATTATGAAACTAACTGCATATTTAGCAAAAAAAAAAAATGCTACAACTTCAATTATTATTAAAACATTTTGATTCAAAGAAAGTAATTAGTGTCAATTTTTCGATTTTTAAAAATTATGTAAGGGACTTGCTTTAGATTTAGAAGATGACACTATTTCTATTCTGAATGAAAAAGGACACAAGTATCAAAAACTATCACCATATGAATTTGGGGGCAAAATGGTCAGGGATAGTTTTGTTTTATAGTTTGTGTTATTAGACTAACCATAAATGTTTTATGCTTATTAATTCAGAGTCATGGTGTAATTTTAAATATAATTGTATGACTCTAAGATGACATTAAATACCAAAAGTTGAATAAAAAGAAAACAAATCTAGACATGATTAAAGCTGTATGAAGAACTAAGAAGAGTATAAATGAAAACAACAAAATAGCTATTCTTCTGCAAATTTTCCACTCAGGTCACACTTCAACCCAAACCTTAAATTTTGAGCAGTATGAACTGGCTAAAACAGATCAGGGGAAAAAACTGCTATTAAGAACTAATTCATTCCAATATATATATATGAATATGAATATACATCTCATATATATGAAAATGAATATAATGAATAATGTGCAAATAATTTTTCTGGTGAAATAACAATGCAGTCTTCTGATTTTTAGCAACACACATAAACATTAATAAATTTCATAATCCCTGAATCAGATTTTTAAATGAAATGCCAGATTCTTAAGAAATAGAAAAATTTGCAGTAAAATACATGAAGTATTAATACTTTAATAATAAAAATTGTTTCCATTAGTCTTATTAATAAAAAAATCTAGTCAGTAATGAAATAACATTTATAGATGTTTAAAATTCCACATCCATATGTAAGCGTAATTTCACCAAGATAAGTACTCACTAAGCGCAAAAGAGGGCAAATTGATTTTCCCACTATATCTGAAGTAGATTTACCCACTATATTTGAAGTTATTATATGGTAAAAGCAAATATTTGTATTTAGAAATACAAATTTTTATTACTCTGAATTATATACCCTTTCACTTTTGCCTTGAAGTTATTAATAATGTATTTCTACAAGACATATTCTTAGTTTAAGTGAAACAACTGTTAAATACTCTGTTTAAAATTTAGAAAAGTTTTACTTCTAATAATAAATATTAATTTTAAATCCAGAATTAAATTTCAGAGACAAAGATCACATCATATTCCTCACTTATTAAAATTAGATTTTAGGCTACTTGAATTCTAGTATGTGTGGATTTGTGAATTAAACTTAAGAGATTAGCATCCAAATTGCATTTTAGACATCCCAGTATTTTCTGTCTTTAAGTATTTGTTCTCTCTTTGTATAACTTCAAAAATAAAGCAAAACAAATGATGTTTTAGTTCTGAAGTGCTAAAGTGGTAAATCATGCTGGGGTATTTGTGGTTCTGAGTAATTTGAAAAGCCGAAAACAATCCTTCATAAAACACCACCTGACTATCATTGTCACCACAATGTATGCATCTAATTAAAGACCACTTCTTTAAGCATATAAGATTTGTCTATTTGCATTATCCATGTCCAGGTTAGTAGTGATAACCTCAATGCATTCAATCTGTGCTTTTCACATTATACATCATAAGGGCTAAAACATTCTTCTGCTTTCCTTTTTCCTTTAAGTTTTTAAAAACACTTTTACTTTTCCATTTCATCAATCACAAAAGAAATGGTATATCTACAATCTGTCTCATCTTTTGTTTCTAGCTTGTAGTTCCACAGTTATTTTTGAAGCAGATGAAATAAAACATTATGTAGGATGGATTTGCTATACAAGGTAAGTCATCTTTTGATTGAGTTGTTATGAGTTTTATCTTTATCAAACATTATTTATGTAGTTTGACCAAGATATTGATTTGTCAGTAACATTTTTTCATTAACTAAAAGGAAAATATTTCTATGTGGCAGAGAATGAGATAATTTCATTACTAACATCCTCAAAGGAAATATAGAATCTCAAAGCATTTTTATCGTTCACAATGATTATATAAAATAAACCATTTGAAGAATATAGTCCCATATTTTGAAAGAGTTGAGTGCAATTACTAATGTCTCAATGTTAGAGGAACCTATTATTTTAAATAAATGAAGAACAGAGCACCAAATTGCTGCCTGCATCCCGTCACTTTTATCCTTGTTTCTTAAAAAAAACCTGAACTCCATTTTTACCAAAAAGGCTGGAATATTGAACTTTATCTCCTCAAAGAGAACATTTTTACAGAGCCCTTTGTGTAATACTTACTCAGATATGGTGGTTTGTAAGGCGCTCGCGTATTAGACAGCAGTCCATCCAGCTCCTTCCTCTCCAGAGTGCTGTGAAGGGCCTTCTCCTTGCCAAAGGTGGAGAAGGACCGCTCTGCCCCAGGCTGGGCTTCTGGAGTTTCAAACACCTCAGTGTCTGGAACAGAGTCCATGCCGGGAACATGCAGATTGCTGCGATAATCAGCAGCCTGGCGTCCATCAGAAGGGACAAAAGAAGGCATCCAGCACCGATCTGAGTGGCCAAGAGCTTTACATTCCTCAGTGCAGTTGGAGAAGAGATCCATACCTGTAAGCAGAAAAAAGAAAGTACGGATGTAGTCTTCACCAACATGACCGGATACTTAGCGGTGTAAGATTACAGGTAGCATAAAGGGTGACAAGTAAAGGTGTCTTAACAAATTTTTCTTGGCTTAATCTGACAGGAGTCAAATATCGTCTTGTCTCATTTTTGTTCATCACTTTAAAAAGAGAAAATGATCTGCAAATGTAAAAGATAAGATATCTGGCAAAGAGGCCGCTGAGATAAATGTTTCTAAACTACTTAGGGTATTGGGAAAAAATATTGGCGCTAAACACTTTAAATAACTGAGAAATGGTGAGTAAAATAAGTAGACATCTTTATACAGATCTCTTGGGAAGTTCATAACAGACAAAAAAAAAACAAGGTGTGAAAGCTTTAAAGTCCATAAACCCTAACAATGATAAATACCTGACTTTTTTTCTTAAAAACAAATAAATACGAGAAATACTCCAAGCACTAAAAATGACATTTACATTATGAAATTTGAATATGAAACAGATAGTGAAATTCAACAGAATTGTGGCATACACAGAGGAAAATCAGTAAATAACAACAATAAAACACAATTTCATTAGTAGCCAAAAGCATGCTCTCTGAGGTTCCTAGGAAATGACTTCCTAAAGGTATTTCTCGATGACACTCTGGTAATCCATATTACTAAAAATCCCACTTATCATTTACCACCTTAGACAAATCCAGAACAAATGACTGTAATTAGTGAAACCAAGGTAACCAAATGCAGTGTAAATCAACTGCAGATTCTATTGACAAATACCTTATTACATGCTCTATATTGGAGCACACTTGTCCTAGTCAACAAAGAGTTGTTTGCCTACTAATCCTATAATACCAAGATTTAAAATGACAACTTCAAATTTCATTGTCTTCCTTTTGACAAGATTAGGAATATTATCTGATTATGATCAAGAAACGTCATTCAGTTTCTTAAGCAAAGCATAAGAATTTTCAAGCACTACAGAATACTATTTGATATTAATGCTGATATATAGCACTACACAGAAAAACACTTAAAGAAAAATAGCATTTTAATGTTTTTCTAAACATAGTAACATATCTATCAACTAAAACAGGGTTGAAGCAGTCTCAACCTATTCTCAAACTTTAAATGGGTAAGAAGCTCCCTAGCTCACTGGTGTGGAGCTGGGTGTGGAATGAGAGTACCTAGTGGGCCACTTTAGTTTTTAAAATAATATTAAAAATAATAAAAAAAAATTAAAAATTTTAAACAGAATATATTTGAAAACAAAAGTATATTATTAGTATGTAGAGCAGAAATTTGAATCCAAGCATAGTCTGTGAAAACATTTTTTAAATCAAAAAGTAATATTTATTTAATGAACATACTTGATTGTTACTTCTATTAATATCACAAGTGATTTGAGATCTTGAGCAAGTTTTGGTTTTTAAATTTCTGACAATATTTGGTTATCTACTGATTAATGTGTGTTTTTATATATGTTATCTGCGTATATAAAATAAACAAAATAATTTTTCAAAATAATGAATACTCTAGATTATCCACCAGTATTTTGGAATTAAGTAAAGCTAATTAAATAATTTAAAAAAAGAAAACACCAAGTTTCTTATTATATACTAATCTCACTGCATAATGACTTTTTAAAAATTTTATATGAAACTACATAGACTGCTAAGTCTGACTTTGATTATAATATTTCACTGATAATTTTCCTGTATAAGTCTGGAAATAAATTACTGATCAGTGAACTGTTGAGGAACAGAAACGTGAGCTGAAGCTGGGATTAAGGAATCTGACTGAGAACAGCATGTAAAACATGTAAATGTTTCACTAGACACCAGAGAAGCTCACTCCTTTATCCTATTTTTTGCAAGAAGATACATAAAAAGAAAAAGAGAAAAGGAAATAGAATGCCCCTGATACACGTTTACATACTAACTAGGTAGAAGTTACAGAACCAGAGAGAAGATTTATATTCTGACATGTAAATGCTGCCTATTAAGTAACAGAATGATGGGGAACATCGATTTTTTTTGATTGTAGAAATTATCTTTGAGAGTAAAATTATTATGAGCAATTATTTATTTTTAAAATAAACTTAAGATATACTCAATTTGAATAGCCAATATAATTACATTCAAATATAAAGATAGAATTGTTCCATTGTATCCTGATAAAGGTAAGTGCTAATGCAAAATTTGAGCTAATACCATTTTTCTTCACATGAGGGATAAATATCACTTTAAATATGCTAAATAAGACAATATATGACCTTTCACATACTTTTTTTGCACCTAGGCCCAACTGCTCTTCTAATTGTGAATATGACAATTCCACAGAAAATTTTAATAAACTAGTATGTCAACATATGCTAGGATATTGCTTGATTTTGGTAGAAATGACTTTTATGTAGTTTATACCCTAATGTGCCCATTTTCTTATTTGGCAAGTATGTTTTTCTTCTGCCTCTTTTGATTATTTGAGTTTGTTTGAAATTTCCTTAGATTACATAACAAAATTCATGAGTTGAGAATCTATTATTAAAAATAAAGTATAGCATGTGCATGGCGGAAAAATTGAGGGAGATAGAAAATTTTTTTCTTTAAAGAACATTACCACTCTACAGAAGCAAAAAACATGTAAATAATGTGCTTAGTAAATTTATGAATCAATCCTTTTAAAGTGGAAGTCTTTTAGCAATAATACACAGCTTCATATAACTAGAAGGAAAGGTAAAGTGTTTCAAATTGTACATAAATGTTTCACCAGTTTTTTGATAAGTGTACCTATTTCTCAGAAAGAAAATCAGACATAGAAACAAACATTTAAGACATAACATAAATATTAAATCAATACACTTCAAATTAGAACAGAAAAAATTAATTGAAAATTGATTTGTTCATTTGCTGTGTAGTTATATAGTTTGAGAGCCACATAAATTGATTCCTTTACCATTCCTCACCTCAGGAAGACATTGTATAATTCACATTATTTTAAGTTTTATCATCTATTGTTAGTTCCATTAAATATAGTACTTTACCAAATAACCAGAGGTATATTTAAGTTTTATTATGATAAATGACTTCATGATGCAAAAGGATGCCAGATAGTACAGTAGCTATGATATATTAAAATGCATAACTTTAACACTGATCTTACAATTTTTTAAGAACTCAAATTGATGGCTCAAAGATTAATAAGTTTAACTTAATTTTCCTTTTCTTCATTCAAATGCCCTTACTATGGAAACCGTGAGATTTTTACAACAGAAAATTACAGGCCAAACTTCAATTTAATTTAAAAAAATAAATAAATAGATGTTAGGGACACAAGTGCGATTTTGTTATATGAATTTATTGTGTGGTGGTGTAGTCTGGATTTTTAGCATAACTATCACCTGAATAGTGTAAATTGTACTCATTAGATAATTTCGCATCCCTGGCTTCAGTCCTCCACCTTTCAGAGTCTGCAATATCTATTATTCCAAACCTCAGTTTTGAAATTTTGGTAATTTCTAATAAACGTTTCAACAAATATTTTTACTTGCAATCCCTTTTTCTAGTTATTTATTTTTTCCACTTTTCAGAAATAATCTGTTCCAAAAGGGATGACAGGTGATGTGATAGACTGCCTGTTATGCGAAGATGTGTTCAGACAAATTTTAAAGTACATGGTTTTCAACTGGCAAGTAACTTGTCCTGTATGCTCAGAGGCAGTGAATATTTCCACTGAGACCAAGTTGTGATTTCAGAAATATTAGGATTGTATTGAAATTCTGCTGTTTTTTTGTGAAGGTCATAATACAATATTGTGTGAACATTTCTCTTTGTGCAACAAGTTTTCATTCAAAAAGTTTATTTTTTTCCCAAATATGATAAATTAATTTTAAAGAAAATAAAAAACTTTTCATTTTTTGAGAAGATTTCTAGTCTTCTTTTAACTCCCTAAGATATATTAATTGTAACCACAAAAATTGCAATATGTTTTAGGAAAACACGGTTTTGCAGCAGATATTTATTGACATACTCACTGATGAAAAAATCAAAATACATCTACCAAAATTTTCTCCCTACCTATAATCTTTCATAATGTATATATTTTTTACTATTTCCTCCTGTCTTATATATTGCTTGCAGTTATAAATCTCTCCGCATTTTCAAGTTGTAGCTCAAAGATTCACCGGTGAAGGAGGTTTTATAAATAATGGTATAAATTCATTTTATATATAAACCCAAAAACAAATTTGGCAATTATCTAAATTCTTAGTGGAATTGGGAAATAGATATTTGTGTTTATAACAAACCAATAATTCTATTGCTGATATTGTAGTAATGCAATGGCTTAATGCATTTCAATGATATACTTTATCTACTAATTTGGAATATTTGACCAATCACATCACTTTATTTTTAAAATTCATAGCCAAATTTTGACCATGTATTATATCTGTATCCATATATCTATAATTAGTTAAAAATTAAACATAGTTGGAAATAAGTTCTCCTATAATTGAAATAAAAAATTATTGAAGAGAAATTTGACAATTTTCAGAGAACATCTAACAAGTAATTCAATCACTTATTAGGGTTCTCTCTTTGACATATTTTTTAAAGGCACAAGATATTAAAAATAAAAACAATTATAAAGTAAAAAATTTATATTTATAAATTATAAAGTTAAAATTAACTTGGCATTACTGACAGTGCAGGTATTTTATAACGGGAAAAGCAACTTCTCACTACTAAACAGATCACTTTAGGTAAACCTCAAATAGTATTAAAATGTTTAAGAATATACAATTTAAAATATTCTATCTGTACCCTAAAATAGAAAAAAATAATTATGTTGTAATCTAATGACATAATAAGTTGAAAATATATTTATTTAAAGTCCAAGTCTTTGGCTATTTGAGCTGTGATTAATCAGTTTTTCCTCTTGTGATGGTTTATGTATGCATTTACCACTTCTCCTTGAACTTCTGCCATATCTAACCAATACATCAATAGTGCACTGAAAAAAACGGAAAGCACCTTGACAAGGCTATACAAAGAAAGTGCCACAGAGCAGTGGTCAAGGCGAAGAATTTCACACATGGAGCCAGGTGCAGTAGAAAACTGAAAAAGCTTATGTGATTCTCTGTGCAGCTGCCTTCATGTTTAAAGCCCTTCTATGAACAAGATTGGTGACAGCAAATGGCTTAGAAAAAAAGAAAAGCAAGAAGGAGGGGGTGGAAGATAGAACAAAAAAGAAAACTATTCATAAAAGAATAAATAGAAAGCATATCCAAATAAATAATACAGAATAATGTCAATGAAGAAAAAGAAATAGGAATAAAGAAAAAGTTCGGAAGTTTAAACAGGTGAAGCACTAAGCTAAATAGTCTTGTATACTATAGTGTGGAATGGAGTACAAACTGAAAGAGATAATTTGGAGTCTATCTTTCCAATGTTATTTTTTCCTGATAATCTAAGTTTTCCCTACTAAAACCTAGTTAAGTGAGATTTGCGTATTGTATAGTTGTTTTTTTTTTTTTCCCCTATCCTGAACTTAGAAAGCTATGCTATAAGCAGTATTACCTAATTTTGCAAAATTGGAAGAACATTGATATCTGGGTTTACAATTAAATAAAACAGATTTATCTGAAATAGGCTTAAATTTTTGGAAATAGTCTAACTGCTTCATGTGAGGTTTACAGTACATAACAGCAGTGTGGATTGAAAAAAGTCTTTAAGTAAATGCATTTTAATTCTCTGCATTTGAGGTTTTATACTTAAAAAAGAAAGCACTTCAAAATCATTCTTACAATAAAATTAGACATTATATCTGATTGCAATTCAGCACACAAAGGTGCAATCACTTCTTAACATAAGCGCTTTATTATAATCCTAAAATAGCGATTATTGTGCCCAGTATGTTGTGGCTGCCCTGTAACTACTAATGAGATACATAAACAGATTGCTAATTCTGTAATATTTTTAATGTTTAAGAACTTAAAGATAGGGAAAAAAATTGTAACATTTTGGTAAAGAAAAATAAAAATTGCCTTGCCAAAATATTTTCCAGAACACATTTTAACATTTTAGTATTCCTTTAAATGCTTTGACCTCTCCAATAATTTGAAAGGAACATTACCGAAACGGCAACACTGAGTGACTGTGAAATAAAGTAGCTGCTGGGAAGAAGCACTCATAAAAATGTGTTCTCAGCTATCTTCCAAATTTGGCTCTTTTTGCAGATGTTTTTTCATTTCTCTTTCTTCAGTTATGTTATTATGGGTCATTATGTCTGAGGGACTAAACTAATTGAAATGTTCATTGAGATTGAAGTGCTACAGAAAAAACAAAGCGGAGAGTGTGTGGGGGGGAAAGGAGTAAAATGTATCCTAAGAAGCATGCAACAGATACTCTTTTTTAAACATTAACCATTTTGTTTTAAAAGTTTTAAAAGACTGACAATTAAATTAGAAACTCTGAAAAAAGAACAGGAATGAGCAATTCTAAATGTACAGTTTTTAAAGATAACAATAAATCATATGCCATATATAGGGCAAAAATGAAAAGGACTTTGTACTCACATATAAACTTCTGGCAAGATCTGGTTTGTTGTCAGGTTCCCAGACACTAAATAGATGCTCTGTTCACTTAGCGTGAAGGCCCGCAAGGGGCAGGGACCTCCGGGGATTCTTGGCAGTTCTCAAGTCTCATTAGGTCTGCATATTAATGACTCACAGCAATATAAAGAGACCCTTGAGCAGCCTTTTTTCCCTTCCTCCTGCCTGGGTTTCCCAAGGCTAAGGCAGCCACAGACACAGCACACATTAGCCAAGTGAGAGGCTTGTAGCAACCACTGCTGCCAGGCCACTGTGGGGTGTACACTGCCCTTTGACACACTGCCTCAGCACCATTCAGAGGTCCACCTAATGTGTTAAGGAATGGGTGCTCTCGAGGACTAAAAGCACCTTGAAAGTAAGAACCTATCACTCTATAGTTATATTATTAGCTAAAATAAAGGTCCAATCTCAAGAGAGCCAAGTAGAACCCAGAGACAGTCTGAGATGGGCATTTTCAGTAGTCAGAAAAGTTGACTAGCCTTTCTATTTCTTCATGTGTCGTACAAACACAAAACTAGATAGAAAAAGGAAAATATTCAATAAACACCCTTCAAAGATTAAAAACAAATAATTAGGAAGGACTCTAGAAGTTAATTAAATCATTTTCATTTTAACATACATATTTTATTTCATGTAAGAGTTTCCTTTTAGTGTTAGTAGTAAGAGTTACCAGGATCTCATAAAACTTGACTTTATAAAAAGAAAAGTAAAACAAAATATATATCACATTGAAACCCTATCAGTGACTACCATCAAACCCACATACAAATTACACTCAGAGTTTATCTTTTGATAATGTCATAGACCCTGTTGAAAATATGAAGAAACCAAGGACACTTCAGAAAATACACATTATCACGTATTACCTACTATTCTGAAGCCTAAGACTCAAGATTAGAAACCCGGTTTTCAACCCATTAATGACTTTTAATCACCATTACTTTCTCATTCAATATTTGGTGGTGTGTAAAATGCATTGCCCTGGAAAACAAGAAATGTAGATTCTAGTCTTCAGTCATCCATTTATTCTCTAGTGACCTTGTGCAGGTCAATCAATTTTATCCATCTTCAGTTACCTCATCCATAAACTAGTTTAAGAATATCTTAATTGACTGAAGACTGGTGACTGCACCAGGTGAGAGAGCTATGGTTTTCTGTATGTAATGGGTACATTAAAGAACATTAAATAAGCAAGATATATTTCATAGTCTGACATACTCCACAGTGAATTCCTAACTTTAACTTTCCAAAGGAACATTGCATTTTTACAATTCTCTTTAAATTTGCAATTATCAAAATAGAGTGACACTATTTATCTGTGGAGTTACCAGCATTAAACGTGCAGAAAAATGCCTAGGACATCATCCTTCCTGAATTTATTTTTAAAAATAAAATCTATAAAAGTTAGCATTTAGATTGCCCTTTGATCACACTTACCAGCTGACTGGGCACGGTTGGTGGCATCATGATCACTATCTCCCTGTTCACTGTCTCCATGACCACTGTCCTTAGAGCTTACTATGTCGGCTTCCTGGAATGCAGAACTAGAAGTACAAAAATGTGAATATTAGAATTAAAAAGGTGAAGAAACACAGGAAACATTCTTCTGCCACCACATGGTCACAGATGGTGCTGCAGACTCACAGATCTCTTAGTTGGCTTTGTTTCTGCATAAAGCTAGGTTTTACAACCTAAGCACAACTCTTTAAAAATTAACGATTAACAATTTGAACACATAAGTCATGTAAAGGTTAGGCATTATTCTATAATTGGAGCTAAATACATGTTTATATTATTTTCATAAAATAGATACATATTTGGAACAGTAAGACTATCAGGAGCTGTGTAGGAGTGTAAATTGACAGAATATTAAAATATATATGTTGTATATAAATAAAATGCAATTTTTAGTGTATTGTCTAGGAAATACAATATAGTCCATATTTATGTCCTTCCCTAATTGAAACTACTTCATACATTTTATATTTTAATTTAGAATAATGTAACTATTTCCTACTTTTACTCAGTTGCAAATTGTCCATAACAGCTAGGGAAAAAAAGAGTCCATACCTGTTAACTCGGCGAGGTCTGTCAACTAGATAGCTGAGCTCTGCTCGCTGGTGTTTAGTCTAGGAAAAAAATAAATAAATCAAGAGCATTTTGAATGCTATGGGGTGAACTAGTAGTCTACTTTTGAGCTTAGAAACTATACCTACTTTCAGTAACTGTATACATTTTTATGAATTTCCAAGCTCTCCTAAGACCTGAGCCCAGTGTTTGCTGTGTTAAGGGCAGGGGAGATATGCAGAGACACTTGAATCCACATTTTAGTCAGTTGTAAAGGTTAAAAAAATAAAATTGACTAACTTTAAACGTGTGTATGTGTGTTTTTAAAGAGAAAATACAAATGACCTCATAGCTAGAGCTCATATACTATTGCCTCTAACAGTCAACCTGTTTATATTCTGCAGTCTTCTTTTCAGCGGCCTAAAAATGTGTTTAGGTGCATACTGGTTGACACAAGAAAAACAGCACGCTCAATAAGCAAAAAGTTAGGATATTTTAAGGAATTATGTTGTTGTTTATTTTCAAAATGTGCTTAAGATACAAATGAGCTGTACAAATATTCATGAAAGTCAATTAATAATATCTGAGACTCAAATAAAATAACCTGCTCGGAAAGGAGTTCATAATCCTGCCTGCCCCCCTCCCACACCCCCATTCTTTTCCCCTCCAAAGGCCCTCTGCATTCTCCTCCCCACCTCTACCACCCACACACCTTTCCGGTCCAAACTTTCTTTTACATAAACCAACTTTGTTCTCTCCCCAACCCCCACCCTCCAACTTTGTCACTTCTCCATCCTTTTAAAAAGAAGTCAGAATTGACAAGCCAAATTCTTTTATGAAGAAAGCCAACAGCAGTGATTTATCCAAAACAGAGGCAAGAAGGTGATTATCAGCTAAAAAGATATATTTAAGACAACAATTGTTTAAGCCTTTCGTTAGGTTACTCTTAACAGGGGTTTGTGCCAAAGTAACTTCATTCAAATTCACACTGTGTGGGCGCTCGGCTTCAAGAGCGTCTGTAAATGCTGTCCAGAGCCGAACTGAAGGCTATTTTTGCAACCCGAGTTCAGAGGACAAGGATCTAATAACTTGTTCACTAAAACATGCATTCGAGGTTAGACAACTGTGTAAAGTTCAACAATCTATAGCTTACTTGTACACGCGACTGAAAGCATCGTTAAACAAAGCAAAATAGAACCAACTTTATTAACGCCTGGGACAGATGCAAAGCAAAAAGACCGTTGCCAGTGCTGAAAAGTCCCTCCTCCACATTTCCCTCTCCCTTCAGTCAGTTTCCCTTTATCCCCAGGTTACTGAGAAGGGAAAGGACTGACGGGAATTAAGGTTTTAGAGGAAGGATGGGAGAGCAAGGGAGGGCGCTCCAAGGTGGCCAAGTACCAAGGGGACGGAATGAAAATAAATGTGAAAGGGTGAAACAACGCGAAAGTTAGGTTACACGCGGAGTGGGAGAAGGTGACCGACCGCCCATCTGCGCTCCCACAATGATACAAATAAGCTAACATCCTAAAAATAGATACACAGTGCACCAGAGATACAAGGGCCGGGCTAGAGGAGGCTTTCTGATGGAGGAGATGAGAGATGGTGGTCCTTTCGCTTCAGCCTTACCTCGTTGGACAAAATGCTTCCGTTGGAGATGATATCGGGCTGCTGGTCGGTGTAACCCGTGACGATGGCCCCGCAGGGGTTGTGCTCAGTGTCCGTACTCCGCGAAGGGCTGCAGGGCTTAAGAAACATCAGGTCGGTCTTGGCGGACTCAGGGGTCAGGCAGACCTGGTAGCAGTAATTCTGGTTGTGGTGGTGGGAGCCAAAGCCCCCGGACTCCTCCACGGGCACCTGGGCCGGGTTACTGGGTACATTGGAGCTCTGTACCAGCATGATGTCCGACTTGCTGAGTTTCTTCTTGCGCGCCCGGGCTTGGCGGCCACAGCAGGTCGAACCTCCGCCACCGCAGCAGCAGCAGCAGAGGCAGCAATCACTGGCCAGACAAGTGTAGATGTTGAGCTTCTTCTCTTTTTGGCAACGCACGGCCAGCACGATCATGGCCAGCAGGAAGATGAAGGACACCGAGCCCAGCGCGATGATGAGGATGAGGGTGAGGTCTAGCGAGGTTTCCCCGCCGCCTGAGCGGCTGGGGCGCTGGTGCTCCCCTGACCCTCCGCCTCCGCTCCCGCCCCCGCCCTGGGAGTCCACAGCACCATCCACCAGCTGAACCACCAGGGTGGCGGTAGAGGACAGGGGCGGCTGCCCATGGTCACGCACCTCAATCACCAGCTCATAAGGCCGCTGGGGGTCGCGCTTGGCCGGGACTCGGCGCGCTGTGCGCAGCTCCCCGGTGCGCCAGTCCATGCGAAAGAGGTTCATTTCGTTGCCACGCACGATGCTGTAAGTGAGCCGAGCGTTCTCGCCGTCATCCGCGTCCACCGCGGCCACGCGGGTGAGCAGGTAGCCCGGCTCCGCCGAGCGGGGCAGCACCTCACGCGCTGGCGTCCCGTTGCGCCCTGGTAGAGGCGCCACGATGGCAGGGGCGTTGTCATTTTGATCCACTATGAGGATGTTGACAGTGGCGTTTCCCGCCAGCGCCTGGGGGCTGCCAGCGTCCCGGGCTTCCACCTGAAAGCTGAAGTCCTTGAGCTGCTCGTAGTCGAAGGAGCGCAGGGCGTACAAGTAGCCGTTCTCAGAGTTGATAGACACGTAGGTGAAGACGCTCATGCCCTGGATCTGGCACTCGAGGATAGAGTAGGCAAGCTGGGCGTTGGCGCCCTCATCGCGGTCGGTGGCGCTCACCGCGTAGATGTAGGCGCCAGGCACGTTGTTCTCAGTCACATACACGTCGTAGACCGGCTGGCTGAAGCGCGGCGCGTTGTCGTTCACATCCGACACTTGCACCTGGATTGACTTACTGGTAGAGAGCGCAGGCTCGCCTCGGTCCCGGGCCACCACGGTCAGGGTGTAGGAGTCCCCCGCCTCTCGGTCCAGGGGGGCTTCGGTGACGATGGTGTAGTAATTCTTAAAGGAAGACTTGAGGCGGAACGGCACATCTCCCAGCAGCTCGCACTGCACCTGCCCGTTCTCCTCTGAGTCGCGGTCGGTCACGCTGAAAAGGGCCACCACAGTGCCGGGCGCCGCGCCCTCGCTCACCGCCTCCTTCACGGTGCTGAAGCTGATCTCTGGCGCGTTGTCGTTAGCATCCAGTACTCGCACTAGCACCTTGCAGTGCGCAGGCACGGCGTTGGGGCCCAGGTCCTTGGCTTGTACGTACACTTGGTACACCGGGCTTTCTTCATAGTCCAACTCGCCGCTTACCTCCAGTCGGCCAGTGCGCGGCGAGAGTCCGAAAAGCTCCCGTGCCCGGGGCGAAATGTGGCTGCTGAAGGAGTACACGACCTCACCGTTCTGGCCCTCGTCCGGGTCCGTGGCATTGAGCTGGATCACGAGAGTGCCTGGGGGTGAGTTCTCTGGTAGGGACACAGTGTAGACGGGTTGGTCGAAAGCGGGCACATTGTCGTTGGAGTCCAGCACTCGGATGGTGAGTAGGGCCGTGCCGGTGCGCTGCTGCTGGGGGGGCAGGCCAGCTCCCCCGCCACCTCCCCCTCCTTCTCCTCCTCCTCCCCCTCCTCCCCCGTCCACCGCGGTCAGCACGTAGCGGTGCACCGCTTGCTGCTCTCGGTCCAGTGGCTTCTCCAGCACAAGCTCAGCGAATCGGTTGCCATCCCCCTGGGTCTGCACGTCCAGGGAGAAGTAGCTGTTGGGGGTGATCTCGTAGTCGCGCAAGGAGTTGGTGCCCACGTCTGGGTCGAATGCGCTCTCCAAGGGGAAGCGAGTGCCTGGCGTGGCGCTCTCAGAGATTTCCACCGTCAGGTCCGGCTCCGGGAAAGAGGGGGGGTTGTCATTAATGTCCAGCACCTCGATCTCCACCTGGAACAGCTCCAGGGGGTTCTCCAGAAAGACCTCCAGGTGCAGGACACAGGAGGGGCTCTGTTTGCAGATTTGCTCGCGGTCTATTTTCTCGTTCACGTACAGCACCCCAGTCTCCAGGTTGAGGTCTAAGTAAGGGGTCCTTGAGTTGGGCACCGTCTGAAACCCGCGAGCCGAAAGTTTTGTAATGTCCAGACCCAGATCTTCAGCGATATTCCCCACGAAAGTGCCATGTTCCTGCTCCTCCTGTACCGTGTAGTGAAGCTGGGAAAAGACTCCTTCCACCATCCAGAGCAAGGCAAAGAATAATAGCACAATCATCTCCAAAAGGAAAGGAAGTAGCTTCCCGCAGCCAGTCAGCCACCCAATCACCTCCCCCACCACCACGAAAAAAAAATCTGAAAAATACAAATAAAAGTGCGCTACGTGGGGGCTCCTGTGGCTTTCTGTCTTTAAATATCTTACTCCTTTTGCTTCATTTTAGAGCTTCCCGCAATCCAGCCTCATTTTTTTAATCTTAGCACAGGAAGGGTGGCAGGCGTCCCCTTTCCTCATCTGTAATCTTTCCACTGACCAATTAATAAAATAATGATAATACAACAGTCAGCGTCCTTTATTCCGACAGTCTTGGCGCAGCGCGGCGCTGGCAAATCCCAAAGAGGAAATTTCGATATTTCAAGACTGTCCTCGGTTTGTCTTCTTGCTGATGGGAGGAGAATGAGGAGGAGGAAAAAGAGGAGTAGGAGGAGGAAGAAGAAGAAGAGGAAGAGGAGAAGGAAAAGGAGATGCTGTTGGCACCGTTAAACATGCCTCTTAATGTCAACGGCTGGCAAATGCAAAAGGGCTTAAAATCAGCGAGAGAATTTTGTGCCGGAAAAGCACAGAAAGGCTCTGCAGCTTAAAACTTTCATTCTCTTCATTTCTCCGGATGGATGTTCTTCTGGACATTTTTTTCCTCTTTCGCTCTATTTGTATTTTTTGTCTTTCATCGTCTTGGATCCCTCTGTTCTCATCTCCACCGTTACTTGCCTCTCTGTAAGTGTAATGAGCAGTTTCTTTTCTGCTGTTTCCTTCCCAAGCCTCTTTCCCTCTAACCTGTCTCTTTTTCCTTCCAGTACTTCCTTCCTCCTGCTTCAGCCTCTGAGCCTGTGGTCTGGGCTGGCAGTTTCTGAGCTCCGAGCGCTCTGCTTCTCTGTTTTTGCGCAGCGCCCTCATTCTGCCAACAAATCACAGAGGAGCACCACCCACCGGGCTACCGGTGATTGGCCAAACCGGCCGTCAAACAGACACGTCACGCGGCAGCCGGGCGGGGCGGGACGGAACTCTCGCCTGGGCGACCGGGGTGAGTGTGAGTGTGAGAGCGAGAACAGCCCCGCAGGTCCCGAGGCGCTGGCTGGGGACACTGCCGCGGAAAGTTCCCAGTCCCCAGCCGCAGGTAATGGGGAGGGAATAGAGAGGTTCCCCTGTTTGCATCAGCAAATGTGAAAACATAATAGCAACAGCTGCGGTATCCTCTCTGAGGAGCGGGATTTCCAATGATGCTAACATTCTTTTTCCTTTAAGGTATTTTCCCTAAAACGGATCATGGAAATAAATCATCGAGAAGGGGAAAAAGTAGCGCAGGGGCCACTAATTGGCAAGGGTTACCTAATTAAGAGACCCTAGCAGAGATTGGCAGGGCATTTTAAAAGTGGGTATTATATGGCATGTGTCAATCTAAGATTGAGGGGTCTGAGGGAGCCGCGTGGAAAGCGGCGAAGCAGTCGGAGTAGGGGGTGGAGGTGGGCCCTAAAAAGCGGAGGAATTCACGCTATAGGGTGTGGGATGACAGCGCTTATAGACGTGCAGACGCGTTCGACGCACCTCTTTCCTTCCGAAATATATATTCACAAAATAACTTACCAAGTAGATTAACTCACTTGAGGACCTAGCTTTGACCTGTGAACGCGTTCATCAGTGACTGAGGAGTTTGCTTTGAGCCTCTTCCTTCGAGCCCGCCATCCTAACGCTGGGCTCTCGGACACCCGGCACTCAGCACCGCCAGGCGCTGCAAAGCGTCTCTGATATCCCTGCGCCTTGTGCAGCCAAGTGCCACGCAGTGGCTGGGAACACCGGCTATTTTCTAATTTTTTTTTTTTTTTTTTTTAAATGGAGATCGATCCCTCTTCCCCACCAGGCTAGACTAGACCACTAGACCACTGATTTCTGCTGAGCCTGGGGTCAGCCCGCTGGGTGAGGACGGGGGGCGGCGGCGAACACGGGAGGGGTGGTGGGCAGGAGCCGTGCATACGCGGGACCCAAGTGTGCACCGCTGCGGGTATCTGCGAACACGTTTGCACATGCAAGGTACTTGCATCCATCCTCTCTGGCCCAGAGCTCGGCTCTGTGTAAGCCCCTACGGAGCCTCCCTGACTTCTGAAGAACGCGCTTGACCAGCTGTGAGTGCCCATTTCGGAGGCGCGGGGGCAACGCGGCACATCCACACAGCTAGTTCTTGTGAAGTTAAAACACAGCGCGAACTCCTTAATGCTGGAGAGTGGATAGAATGCCAATTCTCAAAGGAAAGATATAGAAATATATATATTTTAATTAACGGGCTACTAGCAAGGAATTGGTTGTTTATTCACTACAGAAGCCCCTATTCAATATTCTTCTTATGCAAAGAGATAGGAAGGTCCTTTGCTGCTTTCTGGTAATGAATGATCCGATAATACCACTAACACAACCTGCGGGAAAAGTAGAGTCCTTTTCCCGACCCAGAGGTACATTGCCATTCCTTTCTGGCAGGGATTTGAGGAGGGCAAGTGTCCATGGGCGTGATTGTAGCCGGAGACATGCTTCTGAGAGTCCCGCGATTGCACGTCTACTGCCCTGCTTTCTGCGCTTCCCCCGCAGCCAACGACCCGTCCCCCTGGCCCCCGCACTTGGCTCTTTCATGAAGATGGGTCCTGCCTTTGAGCGCTTAGAAGGAAAGGGTGGCAGCAAAAATGGCTAATCCTTTACCAGCTGCAGTAAATTGAAGACTGGCCAAAGCCAAGCGAAAACCGCTGCAGTTAAAATGATTTTAGCATCACGTCTGCGGCTGAGAATGGAGCGGCAGTGTATAAAGGGACCTGTGGATCAATGAAAAGGAGATTATAGTGTATCTGAATATTAATACGGTATTGCATCCGTACTTCCCACCCCTCCCCCCTTTCTTTTTCTTCAGATCTGCAGGAAATGAAATGTTTTGAGGTCTTCAAGCTGACTCGTCAGAATCCTGGAGCCTTTAAAAAAATGACGGTAATTTTCTAATGTGTTCATTTGTACGCATGGAAACACTTGTGTGTGTGCGCGCGAGTGCGCGCGTGTTTGCATGTGAGAGACGTGCAGCTGAATGACAATGCAGATCTAGAAACTGGGGAAGAAGGTTTCTACCCCCTAAATGTAGATGAAGTTTGAGCTGACTTGGGTCATATGCTGAAAGCCAGAGTGCTTCCAGAGGTGGAGATGAAAACGTGGAGAGATGGCCAGATTTGCCTGTAAATAATCACTACATCCACTGTAACACTTGAGCTTGAGCTGCTTTTTTTTTTTTTTTTTTTTTTTCGGTGGCAGATGTGTTTGAATGGAACTCTCTCCGCAAACGTGGATTACAGGCGTCTCCTAGCGGCGAAATCAGCACAGGGCAGGCCAGAGAATTTTGCTGGAGCCCTTGTTCGGCAGAGCTCGCCTTTTGGGGGCTCTACGGGATTTCTTGGGTCACAAGGGTCTGTGTCCGCACCAGCATCGCTGAGCCCAGTCCCCCTAGAGGTCTCGCCTCTCCGACTTCTAGTCTCGGTGGCGCCAGCCAGGGACCGGCGGGGTGACGGTGGGGTCTTCTTCCCGGCAGAACAGAACAGAGCCTAGTCCTCCGCCTCCCGTTAGATAGCTCCAGCCAAGGGCAATTCCAAGAGCATTTTGTTTGGAGCCAAGATCAAATATTGGCATTAATAGCGTTCTGTGTCTCCTTCCCTAGAGCCATTAAAACAACCACACCCCGTCACCCAGAAAACAAAACAACACTTTAAATTTGCCTTTTAAAATGCCTCTTAAATGTAACAGGTTTACTTTTTCCTTTGCTGTGTCAATCAGGTAGATCCCTGCATTTTTCTTTTTCATTCTTACTCCCATGGACCCCAGAATTTAGTGAGGTGATGCTTACGTATATACGGCAGCCTCAGTAATGAGGCTGACTATCTCTCTGAAGTGTCACGTATATTCTGTGTTCCTGAATCCCCCCATTACTGAAGCGGAAAAGGAGGAGGAAATCTAGTGTACATAACCCTCCCTTCTTCACCCTCCCCTGTCTATCCTCCAGGAGTACACCCTGAGCCAGGACAAACGGAACCCTAAGAAACAGAGGGAAAGCAGTTTTATTATTTGGAGGGAGGTTATCAAAATCAATTTTCATAAAAGTCCTTGTTTATATATTAGAGTGATAGTGCATATTTTTTATTTCATTGGGCTTTAAGTGCAGCAGAAATAGGGGGGCGCTAAGGATCCCACAAGTGTGTTTTACAAACTTTGAAACTGGGTTAAGGGGTTGCTTTCTTCTCTGCCCTTTGCTGCAAAGCGTGGGGCAGAAACAAGTTTGTTAACCAGCCTTTGGATAAATGAGTGTTTGCAATGATTTAACATGACTCGAAAGCAATTTGTTTCTAAATCCTCTTATTATTGCTGTGTGCCTAGAGCTTTGAGGGAAGTTTTTTCTTTTTTTTTTTTTAGAATTGGAAGAAAAAATTAATTTATCAATAACCAGGCTCCACCAGGATTGAACTAATGGTTGCTCCTGGCACTTGTCATTCCCAGCAAGCACAGCACCGAGAGCAAATTCAAAAGGCCCAAAGTGCATTGCATCTTTTATGGGTAAGCATGAAATAGGTTTATTTGTGGTAGTGTAACCTAACTTAAGAGGTGGGAAGGCCAGGCTTTAGAGCCAAAGCCACAGACATTGTGTTAGTTTTTGTTCATCTATAGCAAAAAGTGAATGTTGACTAGAATTTCTGGGAAGGATTCATAGCATATGCTATTTTAAGTATTTAGGTAACTCTTTAGTTACTGTGTTTTAATCCTTCAAACCCATCAGAGAAAAACCCAATCCTTGTTCTTGGGACTGAAAATACTAGCTATGCCATCAAGCACCATTATCTTGATATTTAAAGTAGAAATGTGCTTCTCCATTTTCTTTAACTAGTTAATATTGGTGTGGCTTTACATTTCAGTGCCTTTTCAGTTATCAAACAGGGCCAGCATTTTGTTAAACTCTAAACAGTGAATTAAAAGCACTGAATGAGCTGAAGCCACCCTCTAATGCAAAATGACAAATTGCACTTAAGCAATACATGAACAAAAAATGATTTATGGATTTTTACAATGGTCTGAGCAAATGAAAGCAACATGAATTATACATCCTAATGCTCACAATATCATTTTCTAATAATAATGTTTCAGTTCAGATACTATACTCTGCTTCTTTCTATAAGAGAAATTGATCAATAAGAGGTCCGGGAATGTTTTTAAATTGGGCACTGGTTTGTGATGCTGATTCCAAGTGTGTGTGTGTGTGTGTGTGTGTGTATACATATACATATATATACACATATTTTCTTTGGGTTTTGGGGAGGTGGGTTGATGACAAACATTGAACATGCATTCTTGTCAGATTCTTCACATATTGTGTCTTTTGATAGTAAATAGTCCTTTGCAAACTTTTGTTTGTTCCATACCATCATTCAGAATGTAAATAAATAGATCTCATTCAAAATGACAGTCTTTATTGCCTCATGACTTCTTTTTCTAAAAATTAAAATGCATTACCTCTTCTTACCCTTTTCTTCCATTGCTTTGGATATTAAAAAATCTTATTTCTCCAAAATGTCTCTTAACCTCTTCATATTTATTTTATCCTGTCTTTTTCAGATCATTGTTTTTTTCTTTACAGCATTAGAAACATACCTGGGCTAGCAAAAAGGTCAGGCATCTTAGTTTTCTAGCCTTAATAGATGAAATATACCCTATGAGTTGTCTTAAATTACAGAAAAAAATCAATCAAATAAAATTCTATGTGCTGTTTGTGTTTTGAGTCTGAAAAACACAAAAATCTAGTTTCCATTGTGTTATGATTACTGACTATGCCTAACATTTTTATTTAACCATTTGTGGTTTGTATAAGTGGCTATTTTTTGGGAGGTATGTTGAATTTTAAGTGAACGTGGTGTCTGTGCTGCGTTGCCTCCTCAACCACAGGAAACTGCTAATCACCCAGAGCCCTCTACACATTATTAGGCTTAATCTTAATTATGCAAGTTAATAAAAAAAAGAAGAACAGAAAAAAAGTCATTGAATCCCTGTTTCTGCTTTTGACAGCATTAATAACTACTTTTCCTAAAATCAATGATGTGATTAGGAATTGTAAATAAGAACTATAAGATATCACATTTAAAAAGCCAGCTGCTTTGCTTAATGGGGAGATGTGTGGGTTTTACTGATGTGGCCCAGTGGCAGAAAAATGAAGCTTCAAATATGGAGGTCAATATATAATAATTTCAAAAATTAATTGTGAGTCCCAATTGAGTTTATATGAGTAAGAGAGAAGTTGTCAAGAAAGAATTCTTTTTTTTCTTGCTCAATGGTTTTACTTCTTATTTGATAGTGACACAAAACCAGAATGTATTACTATTTGTCTGGGAAGTGTAAACTATTTTCTTAAAAGGAAACCCCTTGATTTTTAAAATACAGAATAAGATAACTCAAATTGTGATTAGGCTTGCAAATCATAGAGCTATATTCTGAAGAGTTTTAAAGCATTATTGGGGAAAGACATTATCAAAAGAATGTAACACACAGCTTGAGAATTACATTAATGATTAGAATTACATTAGAATTAACATAGTAAATCAGAACAAACAGTAAAACAGATAATTCAATTTTAAAAAAGTATTTCAGTTTCCCTGTGTGGTTAGTATAACTGTATAAGAAACTTTATTTCCATGATATCTTATTTAAATGGGCTTGGCAAATGCTGTACTTTATTGTTCTATTTTATTGCAATTTCATCTATTCTTTTTAGGTGAAAATTACTAATGGTTTTTAAACAGATTAATGTGTACCTAGAATTGTTATGTAAGTTATATTTGATATTCCCCATCTATATAGGTTTCATTATCCCAACGTTATAATTAAGGCTAATAAGATGTTCGGAATTTTAAGTAACTCACCAGATTATCACAGAATTCAAATCCAGATCTTTTGCTGCTTATACAGGCTCATTTTATTACCCATGGGCTTTCTTCAGTCTATCTGAATTGAATTTACTTAGGAGGTAAAACAAACAAAAAACTCAAATTGACTTAGAAGTGGATTTAATCAAGATTTTGGACAGACAGAAATGTTGATTTTATCCTTGTCAAATTGGCTGGTACAACACTGAGTTGGGTGATGGAGGAATCTATAAACATGTTTGAGGGTTTTCTTTTTTTTAAGAATTTTTATCAGTGAAACAAGGCTTGAATATGTTTTCTTACAAGAGAGCGATGTTATAAGCAGCCATCTCTTTCTTGTGCAGAAGTGCCCAACGTGGAAATCATAGATTTTAACAAAGGAACAAGAAAACTGATGAAACAAGTTCAAAAGAAAGGCACCTGTGCTTCATTCATTCCTAAAGAACACTGATTAATGATCCCAGAAGTATGCCATGTTCTCTTAACTCATCAGAGATTGAAAGCAAAGGAAAATCAAGAAATCTACCCAGTTTATATGGTGCAGATATTGGTGTTTATTTAGTACGCATTTCTGAATCCATCTTTAAAAGGGGATATGCATTTTGTTAAATGAATTTCAAGTATCACTTCATGCTAATTTCTTCTTCAGTGTTGCTTAAAAATGGTTTTAATTACACATTTTTCAAAATTAAACAATTAAATTTATTCCTGCCAGGAGAAAAATGGATAAGAACTTAAAAGTATCTTTAAATTTCTAAAGACATAATCAAACAAAGATGATTGCGGCAGCATATTTTCTACTGTAAGTAGAATTTGTATTAATATTTTGGTCTAAGAACTGACAGAAGAAAAGATTATGTTTATTTTAGAAGTATAATCAGTAATTCAGAGTATATGTAATGTGAACTCTATAGGGTAGGTTGTACATCTCTTTTACACATTTCTGAAGGTACCCAACTATGACAGGAGATGATACGGTAAATTTGTGAAGAACATAACCTTGAGAATTAAACCAAATTTGGGTTCATATTCTTGCTTCCCGAAATATTTGAACTTGGATAAATTACTTTGAAGCCTTATTAAGTGTATCAAACATTTGAAACATTTATTAAACTATGATGGTACATTGACCTTGTTATTTTGAGGCTTCAACCTAAATGATATAGGTAAAATTCTTATTCTATAGTTGATTCTCAGTAAATGTTAACAATTTGTATGGTAAGATGTTTTGGATGAGGTAGTCTATAAATAGATACTTGTTGAAAAATTTTCTTGGGGGTTTTATTTCCTTAATCAAATATGTATTATTTACTAAGCAGGTACCAAAAATTTACCATGTCCCTATTTTGAAGGAAATCGCAATATGACTTTGAAAAATAGATGCAAATGATTAATGAAGAAGAAAACTAATTAAGTTTTAGTTAAGCTTCAAAAACGTAAAAGTCAACTATAAGCTTTTCCCATAATCATATAGCAATTTTATTTGCTTTATTTTAGATAAACTTATATTTTCTGTAAGTTAAAATTTATATAATAAAACTGATAGTCGGATATATTATAAAAAGTATTTTGATAACCAGATAGTTCATTTATTTTAAAAGTTTTCTTATTTAAATATTTGTCAAAGTTTTATGATTAAAGGGCTCTAATTTGATAGTCATTTAGTTTTTTTCCCAATTCTTTAGTGTAACATCTTTATACCTTCTACTTCATTCATGCTGATGAGTGCTAAAATTCTCAAAATTAAAAACAAATTGGTGAAAAATAAACCTCCTAAAAAAGAATGAATTCATTACAATATTCAATTCTGAGCCTTAAGCCTCAATTTTATTTGAACTTTCTTTTCAGCGTTCTCCTTCTTGCTATTTTCTGCCTATGATCGCTTTTATTAACATTGTCTTTAGCAATTATTACAATTTAAGAAGCAAAAACTCTCAAAAACATGCATTGGAGCCTAGCCATAGGAATAGTGAGAGAATGGAAAATAAATATAAATTATGATACATGTTTCTCAAGGATTTCATAATCCTTGATTTTGTAATCAATTTGATAAAGGAATGTGTGTGTGTGTGTATGTGTGTGTGTGTGTGTGTGTGTGTGTGTATATATGTATGTTTAAATAACTTCCTTAACGGTATGAAAAATATTAAAACATATAATGCCTGTGAGTACTAAAGGCATGGAGAAAAAAGAAAACACTTGAATAAAATAAATTAAGCAAAGATTTCTAGAGAAGGACAGCTTTTGTTATGATTTTAAGGGCCACAGTGGGGCAGATTGGTAGAAAGAAATATCTGGAGAGGGTTAGAGGGACTTGAACAGTAAAGAAATGAAGGCAGGGATAGTAAAACACTTTTCTATAAAGATCATAGAAACAGTAAAGGAATGTTTTAAATTATGGGCCAATATCCTGAATTTGGACCTAGTTGCTTAAATGCATAATTCCAGCAGTCCTCAATTTTGTTTCACTTGATTTATGTTTTCCCCATCTCCACCAGAAACTTGGCCAATTTGATGTCAATAGAAATGCATGAGATCCTTATTCAGCATTCACACCTGAGAAATGCTTTTGGTATGTCTTGGGCTAATAGCCAATGTTTAGTCTTAGAATTATGATAAAGCCTAATATTATTGCCTGTTCATTAGCATATATATTTGAGAACCTTGGCTGCTGGTTTAATTTAATGGTAAAGTGCTGATTGCTGATTTTCTCAAAACTTTTTTTTTTAACCATACCTAGTCAGACCACCTAACCAAGTATCTAATTTAACAATAACATATTTACATTTTGCTGGACAATACAAGTGGTAAAAGTATTGCTTAAGCCCAAGGAACCTGACAGTCATTCAGTTGTTCACAGTTTTGGATGGATTTGTTGGCTGCATAACTAACTAGTACTTAATGAAGTTGTACTGACTGGATGAATGAATGCTTGACTTTTTAACTTTCTGTTTTAAATTTTAAAATATATTTCTAAGATATTATAGTTAATATCACAAGCTATGTTTTTAATAATCTGTATTTGTAACATCTTTTAAAATTATTTTTAGAAACTTACCTAAAATGAAAAATTTACCATACCTTATCACAATTCTGTTAGAATACTTGATGTCTCCCAATTGACACAGTGCATTTCTCCAAACTACCGCTACTCAAAAGTGATATCTCTTCTTATAATTTTCTTTTTTTTTGGATTTTCTTCCATTTCATAATTCTATATTGAATATATAAATATGTATAGAGTAAGTACAATGGCCAGTATTCTGAATTGTTTTGTTCATTTTGTAAAGTCATGATGTCATACTAATAGGAAACCCCTGAGATGAGAATGTTAGATGTTAAGAGAAGATATGGCTTAGACAGAAAAACACTTGCTGCCCTAGGTAGAATCAGGAGGTACTTTAATTTCAAAGCATGTTGCAGGGCTAAGTTAAAAAGAAAGGTTGATTGACCTGTTAGATTCAAAACAATGTCTTGATTTTCAAGCCAGGGGGGACAATGTTTAGCTTCTAATTTCTCTGCTCTCCAACCTCCCAAAATGAAGATATTTCAATTCAAATATGTTATGTTGGTTGCCATAGTATATATATATTTTTTTCTCTTGGGTTGATGACTAGCCCCAGTCTTCTTTATTCCATAACTGGCACGCTCATATTGTTTGTCGTTTAGATATTATGTAGTTTGTAAATACTTAACTCTGTATTTTGGCCAGCTAATAAAGCAGAGGTTGGTTGTCCAGAATGCAATAATTTAGGTGGAAATGTAAAACACATGCACGTGAACATGTGTGCACACACACGTGAGGGAAAAATGGCATTGTAGCTAAACCTTTGTTTTTGTCATAATAAAGTAGAAACAGATCCGTGAAACAGACATGATCACACAAAATCAGATGACACGACACATGGAGTATACTTGGATTAAAATGGAGAACTTTCACAACGTTGTGAAAAGGAAAGTTTAGTTTTTTCATTTTATGCAATATATGAATATGAATTCCAGATGGGTTTAAGCATTCACTAAAAATATAAAACTATGGGATAACTAAATCTATAGAGTACTGAATATTTATATCACTCAGATATGTGTTTTAAAACCGGACATAACATTGTACCTTTCAGGTCTACTACCCAAGGCAAAAAACAAAAAAAAAAACACAGAAGTTTCTGAAGGACAGCAGAAATGGGAAGTTCTTTTCATGATGCAAGACAATAAATGGAAAGTGACCTTCTTTTGGGAGCTACACCTAGGTAGCCCTAGTCATGTGAAACCACTGATGGTAGCAACGGATGAAGATGCTGGAAGGGGAAACTGAGGCTTGAAAATTTTGGACATGCTGTTATTAAAATGTAAGTCTCTTTTGACATTGGAGTAGGAAGAGTGGGTAACTAGGATTGTTAGCTTTTTAAAATATTCCTCATTAAGAGGATTTTTTAAAAACCCAAGTTTTGGTGTTAAAATTCAAGACACTCTGGAAGGAGGCTTATTTCAGTTGGAAAGATATTAAATAGTAAGCTGGTTTTCAGGGCCCAAGTTGACAGTATTTTTTGGAATCCTGAGGTCTGTTATTTCTAACATGCACATATAGCACTGACAAATTCTATTCTGAATGAAAATAAGTTACTGATGTTTTTGATAGTTATTTATTTCTTATTGCAATTCACATTGGAATTTTCCTAAAGGTTTTTTATGTCTTTATTTGTTTTGGTATATTGGTTCTTATCTGATTAATTATGCTTTTTCCTAGAATTAAAATAAGATTATGTTTATCATAGAAAGGCAAAGAATGAGTAAATATTTAACCCAGAACACATGATTTGTTTATTTTAAAAGTCTATTGATCTTTATCATTATTCTTTTTAACAACATATCAGAAGTAGGCTAGGCTGGGATGGGAAAATTCATTTATAATTTTAAAACAAATGCTTCTCTAAGTAAAAATGTTTCTTTTTCTTTTTCAAATTAGTAGTTTGGGTTTAGCTGGCATTCTCATAACTGATAGAGTGTTTTTATGTTTAAAATAAGGGTGTGCTTGGGAGCCTGAGATCTGATTGATTATTAAGTTAGGGACTGTAACAATAACTCCTAATTATTTCTCAGTTTTAAAATCAGATCTGTTGTATGCAAAGAAGAATTTTACATGGTAAAAGCATAAATGTAATAAATCTTAAAGTTTTATTTAATTTTTAAATTAATTAAAAAGATAAATGCCATGATATTTAAGGACCTCTATTTAAATAGAGGTGCTTTTGTCTTAAATTGTTGATGTTCACACTGTCCTTGCAGAATTTCATTGCATTCAGGAATATTTATGAATGTTCTTTTATCTAAGAAGAATGTGTTATATTTCAGTGAATTATAGGTGGCAGTATACACAGCTAAATTCCGTGTGTTACTGCAGGTAGACAGAAGATTTTCCAATTGTTTAACAATTTTATATTTATGCTTATTGTCATTCTAGCCCCGTTTCTTAACCACCTCCTGTTTTTGATGTTAATATAAGAACACCAAATAAACTTCCTTTGATGAGAGAATGCTCTTGAGAAGTATTTTGAATCTCGTTTATTCTGAATGTTAGTTAAGATTCATTTTAAAAATTTGCTAAATAAAGATACATTAGAAAGAGTATAATACTCATTGACCACTTGATTTAATATTAAAATGAGAATTTAAAACTAAATGAACTCTTAGAATTACATATCAAGCCAATGACAGAGAATTTTTTATTCTGTCTCTTTCATTTTCTATTTTAAAAGTTATAAGCAAATATGCTTTGACTGCTAAGTTGTGAAAATGCAATACTTTTCTGGCTTATTATCCTGAAGTATGATATCTATCTTTGAGAAATTTAAGTACAAAATTGCTGTTCTTTATGTCTGATATATACCCTGAAAGTATTATATTCATACGAATGATAAGAAAATTATATATGGTATGAAGAAAGAGAATAAACCTTAAATTGATGATCGATACCTATACTGTGGAATCTCATAGAGAATAAAAATGTTCAGAATTAGAGCAGCCTATTAACTTCATTCCTTCCAGAAACTTTTGCAAAATGTATCTAAAGGTTTTAATGACATTATTAAGAGACATATGGGGTGGTAGGAATGAGAGTCAGAGAAGTAAACAGGTCAAACTTTGGTGCCCTGCATGCTTTTCCTGTTGCTTTGTTTTACATACTGAACCTTGTAAAATGTGACACCCCTTTTCATTTTAAACTGAAATCATTTTATCTAATGGAAATTTCTCATGTGTAGAGGAGGAAATTGAGAATGAGATATTCTCAGTACAGGGCTGACATTACAGAATATAACCTCTGATAAGTAAACATTACTTCATCTTTATTTGTTTTTACTTTTTTTTTCTTACTTTTTGAGACAGGATCTTACTCACTGTAGGGTCAAACTCCCTAGGCTCAAGCAATCCTCCCACCTCAGCCTCCCAAGTAGCTCACACTACAGGCCCACAACACCATAACCTGCTAATTTTAATATTATTTTTAGTAGAGATGAGGTCTCACTGGGTTACCCAGGCTGGTCTCAAAATTCTTAGCTGAAGAGATCTTCCCACTTCAGCCTCCCAAAGTGCTGGGATTACAGGCATGAGCTGCCACATCCAGCCTATTTGTGTTTTCTTGGCTCTGGGATTTTTATTTGTTTTATTTGTTTGTTCCTTCCCTTACCATAATTTGTTTATTCATTTTAATATACTCAATTACTATTAGTTCTTGACTGATAACCGATTTGTAATTTTTCAGTAGATATTCTTATTTGCATATGCTCACAATCATGCTGGCTGATTGTTTTGCACCATTTAACACAAGCAGATATAGCAAAATTATTTATTCTTATATGAAATAAGCAGATTAAAATAAATCCAGATTGAAACTATTTCTTCATATTATTTCCGTGTTCTTTTTCAAAGTCCTTAGAGATAGAGTCTCAAAACTTGTATGTTTCTTAAGTACTTTTCAATGAATTTTTATTGCTTTTTGATAAGATATAGCTCTTCAGCATTTGAAAGTCTAAACACGCCAGCATTTGGAGCTAAAAATAGGGATACATCTATAGAAACCCGAGGAGATTTTGGTTAAATGTATTGAACTAAGTTCATTTTAAAAAGTGAAGCCATGAAAATCTGCTAAAATAGGAGACAAACCGAAGAGTCTCTTTTGGGTTGGAGACATGCAATGGGTCTCAGGTTTCATCTTCCCTTTTAGAATAATTTCCTCGCCTTGTTAGCTCCTGAGTCAGACAGTGTATTGAGAATGAGCAACTTTTCACCTGAAACTAATACTAGACCTAAAACTATCACATTCCCATAACATATGTCTCCCTCAATAGTATTGTTGAGATTTCAATACTTTCAACTACTCTTGCCTAGGTTAAATTAAGATAATAAAATAAACATCTTCAAGATGTGGATGTTGCCATATATCTGACTTATTTTGCATATTTAACTAAGACCTAGGAAAAATCCTTTATATAGGTTGTGCCTACATAGACTTATATGATCATCTAGATATTCGATCCTTTAAATTTGTGAACTCACATTTGCATAATATAGAGCCTTCCAGAAATTAATAACTTGTAATGCTCTATGTAATTTCACTTTGAAATGAAAAATGGCAAGAAATTTTGATTACTTGTTTAATTCATTTATTCATTCAACAAATATATATTGAGCATCTGTAATATGCTAAGATGCTTGGACACATTAGTGAACATGGTTCTTGCTTTCATTTGTGTGTGTGTATAGACAAACAATATCAAAAAAGTATATTAAATGAATAAATCATCTAGAATACTGAGACATTAAAAATGCCATAAAAAACAGAAAAAGCAGAGCAAGTTAAAGGAATCTCTTAATTTAAAATTAAGTACTTGTTTCCTATGAAATTTGTGGAGGTTATAGAATACAGATATTAGGTTGAATGGGATATTAAGTGAATATGGTTGTTATGCCATGGGAAGAGAAAACCCAAAGACAAAAACGTAGTTATTCTCTCTCTCTTTTTTTTTTTTTTTTTTTTGAGACGGAGTTTTGCTCTTGTTACCCAGACTGGAGTGCAATGGAGCGATCTCGGCTCACCGCAACCTCCGCCTCCTGGGTTCAGGGCAGTTCTTCCTGCCTCAGCCTCCTGAGTAGCTGGGATTACAGGCACGTGCCACCTTGCCCAGTTAATTTTTTGTATTTTTAGTAGAAACGGGGTTTCACCATGTTGACCAGGATGGTCTCGATTTCTTGACCTCGTGATCCACCTGCCTCGGCCTCACAAAGGGTTGTTCTTTTTTAAGGTTTCCTTCGGGAGTTGCTTTAAAGCTGATTTCTCATTAGCCATCAAATTGAATGTTTACCCACTAGTTAATTTGCCCCAAACACTAAATTAGTGGCAGAAGCACTGAAATAACTGCTTGTCATTCTAATGGCAAGACAGCCTTTAAAGAGATGTAGAATAAGTTTCCATTTTTTGATAGTTGTCTTTTTTGCAGAAATATGAGGTAGTATTTAAAAAAATGTTAGTGGAGGTAAAACACTGGTTCAGGATGTTGTGGACCCAGCAGGAACCCTTGGAGGAATTTCTTGTTTACCTTAATAAAACCATTATCATTCTTGGGGAGTAGCTAACAGTAAAATACAAGCAAGGAAATAAAAAACAAAGAAATATCTAGTTACTGTTATTTGAACAAGTACATTTCACATAGAAACTGACAGTGTCAAAATTGACTACTCTGACTGCCTGCCTCCTTTGATTGGCCTTTGCAAAAATCTGATTCTGATTTGTAGTTAAGAAGTAATGAAAATGCTTAAAGATGCTGAAAGTCAATATAATGGGCACTTTTAGAATGTACCATGTGTTCAGGTCTGCTTCCAATATACATTTTATAAGATTTCTCTCCGTTCATTCAGTTATATTATTAGATATGCTCTAGTTATAGAAAATGTTATTTCCTCTGCATGCAAAATCTATAGTTCAAAATGCTCACTTCTTGTAGTTCTCTGGAAGATTTTGTCCTGCTGAAGTTTCATAGTTTTATTCTACCAGTGTGTCTATCACCCAAAGTTATTTATTTGCTTACTGTCTTCATGTACTTACTTATTTTAGAAAAACATGAAATAAATACTTTATGGGTTGGAACTTTGTGCTAGGTGCTTACAAGTACTGTTCTGGATAAAAATATTCTCATAGGAAAAGTGGTAAGATGATAGGGCCACTATGAGTACCCAATTTTTGAATCATCATGTAGTTATTTCTGGGTCACATATGTATGTAGACTAGAAATGAAGGGATTCATCACAGGATAAAGATGGAAATATCATTAGACATGATAATATCAGAGAATCAGAAACCTCCAAGTGCTACATATGTGATGTTCATAATGATAACAGTCCATAAGAAAAAGTTAAATATTGTCACCTACGTGCCTTTTAATAAGGCAGAGATATTTTTAATTCATTTCAGAAAGATTTCTATTAAATGATCCATATTTATATACAGAAAATTATGAATTACATTAATGAAAATGATTACAGTAGTGTGTGAAGTCCTTGATTATTTATTTTAAAAGTGCTTTGATAAATACGATTATTTTGTATGTATTATCTATTTTCAGATTTTGATGGATACATTAAATCATTACAGATTGTATTCAATCTGTTTTTTAAAAGTTACTCCATATATATTTAACATACTGATTTGCCATGTCTCATTAGCTGCAAACCTGTTTCTTAGTGAATTTCCTATTATTTATAGGCTTACAATTCAATGAATTAATATATTTACAATTATAATATATTAAAAACCTTTTCAATCACATTTAAATCGTTCTTCCTTCTGTATAAATGAACTCTATTTTAGGGGAAGACATGGAATTATACAAATTTACCTGTAAATGTGTTTCTAACTTAATTTCATCACATAAAGTTGAAACTATATGTCTTAGTTTCTGTAGATTGTTAAATTTATATAATACTTTTCTGGGAGAAATGAGAGTAATTAAGAGGCACAATGTTACCTATTTAATTAGCCTATTTGTATCCTCAGAAGAATCCTTAGTTGTGAAAAGTATGAGGGAGCTTGCCCTTAGTTAATTGAATCAGAGGATTTTTAAAGTCATTTACATTTCTCCCTACTCATTTGGTTTAGTTTTGTTGACTCTAAAATGACTCACCAAAAGATTCCAGACCATAAACTTTTGTCTAAATAATATTATGTTGAAACTTGTGTAAATCTGTGGTCAAATATAGGATCAGTTTCAGCCCTTCTTTGTTACCAGAAAGGCATTGAATATATTTTTACAATAAATACATATTCAAACATAAAAATATATCACCTAGATCTTTAAGGGATTTAATGTGTTGACACCCATTGAACATTTCAAAATGCAATTTGAGAGCTACTTTATTTTTCCTGTAGATTTTGCTAAACCACAGGTACAGAGAGCTTAGTTTACATATGGATCCTCCTTTCTCCAGATAATCGTAGTTTCTAAGATAAACTTTACCTATTTTACTTTGATAATTCTTTGAAAGGTAAGTCCCAGTTTAGAAATTAGTGAATGAAAGGTATCATGCTTTTAATTACTTTTAAAAAGAACCTAATCCATCTCCTTTGAAAACTCTAAATTAGATTAGATTTGGGGGGAGAAACAAAAGCAGAGGGGAGTTGCCAGTGAAGTGTTTTGAAGCCAAATGTTAAGTTACCAATCCTTTTATGGAATAAAGGAAACTAAGAAAAACAGCAGCTGCCATTTCAGCTCAATAACTCCAGTACCTCCTAGTGAAATCATTTTAAGACTGCTGAGTAGAAATAGTTTAAAGGTCTATTGTAAAAGAAACAAGAATTTTATTCATTAATTAGACTCCTCAGAGACTGCTTTGAATTTGCAAAACTGAATAACCTTTTATTCCATGGTTATAGTTAAATCCTTAAGCTCATTTGATTTCCTATGTCCCATTTGATTTCACTTTAAGATTTCACCTTTACAGACGCATTATAGTCCAATCCCTTAATGTTTTCATTGCCCTCTCACTTTAGTAAAAAGGCAACAGACTAACTCTTCATAAAATTAACATACGATCGTGGGAATATAAATTACAAAAATGAAATCTCCTGATAATGCACAAGTAATAGAATGGGGAACATTTTTGTTTATGTGTTTTCTCAACTTCGGATAGCTAATGGAGACTTTTCTTTTTTTAAAATCTTAATAGTGACATTTTTATGCTGTAAAACATTAGACTTGTACAGAGATTATTTTCAGTTTTGTTACTTTTCAGTTGAGTTTTATTCAAATGCAGAATTCATGCCAGTTTTTTGGATTTTGCTGTCTAGCAAGTATGAGACATTAATTTATACTTTATTAATTTAGAATTTCTGAAAATTTGAGTCTAGAATGATTTTTTTTTTTGACAGTAAAAAACAGGGTATGCTAAACAAATAGTGGAAAAAGTATATATACTCAGTATGTATATACTAAGGAAAGTATACATTTTTAGAAATCAGCAGGTTTCAAATTTTTAAGAATAGTTGAAAATGTTCAAAGCATTGTTTTTCAATAACTTTATGTCATGGTTACAACTTACTAATTATGTCATTTATCTTCCTAGGAAATATTTGGTTGTTCTAGAGCTTAACATACTTCACATTATTATGGTTTCTTAAAAATACTTTTAAAAATGTTTTCAATATAATAAATTAGAATTTTAATCAAACAGTACAATGAACAAACAGAGATCTATTGCTCCAATCTCCCTATCCAAGATTCCCAATCACCAGGGGCAAGAACTGTAAACATTTAAGCTGTTTCTACCGGTATTTGTGTCTAAATAGTATTCTGATATTTCTGTTTCTTGATTTTCCACTTTAGACTATATGTTTCTATTAACGTCCCACAGTGAAATTTCTTTTAACTATCAGCTCATAAATATAAAAACATGCTTCCTCTCTCTCCATTATCCTAAAAGAGTTTTATTATAATTTTTGGTTACAATATTGTTCAATGTTTATATTATTATGAGTATATAAATTTGCTTTTATCTGAGCTTAGTATTATACTTTGAATACAGTTGGTTTCTTGAGCAACTGTTTTTATTGTAGTTTATAAATTGTTTTATCATTTGTTTAATTTGCACATACTTATCACTCCAACATGCCAGAAACACTATAAATCCTGTCTGTACAAACACATCATGTAATCTCCTGGGTTCTTCCCCCTCCCCCTTTTTTTAAACCAGCTTCTGCAACAGCTTATCTCTAAGGCAGCTACATAGCTGCTAACCCCCAGACTTCCTTTCACCAGCATCCCAGACATTCCTTTTGCTTATCCTCTTTCTGTTATTTTTTAATTTTAGGCAAACATTTCCTCCAGAAACTTATGAGAAAGGAATTATGGGCATTACATTTTTGAGATTCTACAATTATGAAAAACATTATTGAACATGGCATTTGACTGAAGATGGAATTATGGTTTAGAAATTAGTGTTTTTCCAAATGTTGAAGTTATGTTTTCTAGTTTCCAGTGTTTCTCTTGAAAAATCTTATAATGTTCTGATTCTAAATCTAGATTTGTGTAATTTGAACTGTTGTGCTTGTTAATCTCTTCAGAAGATTTTGTGATTATATCTTTATCTTTGGTATTTCCAAATTTCAAAATGGTACAACCTGTGTGCCACTCCCCATAAAAACACAAAACAAACAAAAAAATACATTATACTGGGTTGAGTACTCAACAGGCCTTTTTACAACCTGAAAGATAAATATCTTTCAGTCTTTGAGAATATTTTGATATTATTTCTTTGATGATTTTAGGGTTTCTCTTTACCTTGTATTTCTTTCTTAAAATTTAAATCAGTGCTCTAATCGTATTACCTTTTATTGTCTGTTTTCCATATCTTTGTGATTTTTCTGCTTTCTAAAATGTACTCTTAACTGGACCATCCAACCCTTCTGTGGATATTTTTGTGTCTGTTATTATATGCAGTAATTTCTAAGAGTTATTTCTTTTACTCTGAGTTTCCTTTTTTAATAATCTCAGTGTGCTCTTATGGATACATTATCTTCTATTATGTCTCTGGAAAAATTAATTTTTTTTGAATTATTATCCTTGTATGTATTTTTCTTTTTTATCCAATATCTTATTTTCTATTTATTGATTTTGTTCACTATTTTTCATTTAGAGGATTGGTTTATATGTGGTTTTCATTGACCGTGCATTCAGTTTTCAATGTTGAGCAAAATGTTGATTTACTGCTCAGAATAAAAGTTGATTGGATGCTTAGTGTGCATGAGTCAACTTGCAAATGGCTAGTATACCTCACAGTAAGGAGAGTCACTTAATTGTGTATTTTTAAGTATAAATGTTTAGGGTTCATTTATTCTAGTCTAATGTTCATAGAGCAGAATTTTCTAATCTCCTGCAGGTGAGCATATGAAATTTGCTGGGGAGTTCCACTTTCGATGATGTAGACTTTCATATTAAGCCTATTGTTTTTATTTGGTTCCTTATTTCTTTCTACTCCTGTCAGCTGTGTCTAGTGACCCAAAGATAAAACTCTCTTTTGCCTAACATCTGCATAAAGTTAATGTGTGTTGAGGAGAGAGGGGTACTCTAAGGATTGGTAGGAAAGTTAAAAGTTTTTTTAGAGAAGTCATTTTTTCCTGTCATTCAACAAACCTATTTTCAGTCTTATCCCACAAACTTTAGTAGTTATTTACAAGTCACTAGTATTTCTCATTTCTGAGTAATTCAGTGGTTTGCAAGGAGGGGTTTGGCTTGCTTCCTTTGGTTTTTCCCTTGAGGGAACTTTGGCATTGGCTTTCTTTATTGTATAAGTTACCATGTATCCATCTACTTTTCTTTTACCAATTTTTTTTGACACCTCTCATCTACTGTAGTGTCTTCTCCCTTTCTTGTGTTTGTGTATGTTTTGCATTCATTCACTTGTCATATGAATGCAATTGGGAAAAAATCCATGCTCAACCAGAACTCAATGCAACTTCGATTTTGTAAAATTATTCTGTAATTCAGTAATTTTTAAATTTTATTTTAGTCACTTCACATTAATGACAGTTTGCATTAGCTGAGATAGCAAAATGTTCTTGTGAGGAAATGGTTACTTGCTAGCTATGGAATTCAAATTTGGTCTGCCCACCACTAGGAGAAAATTGATTTGAAAATGAATATATCTATATACTGATTGAATTCTTCAGTCAATAAAGAAATATTCCTACAACATGCCAGAGTGTTTAATTGATTTTCTGTAGTACTCAATTCCAAATATAGAAAACAATGTTAATGAATGAGACAGCCTATCAGTAGTATTGCAATCTATATTTAGCTTATTCCTAGAATAATTGCTACTGTTATTGTCCATGAGTTTTAGACATCACTATTGATGATTGCTAACAAAATATTAACAAAATTGACCAATATCATAAAATGTGTTACCCAAATATATAAGATTCAGTGAACATATTGATATGTACTATTAAATTGCTGTAACTGATGAAGAGATAAAAAGAATAAACTATTGAAAAGGGGGTAAATTCAAGGAGGAAATGAATTCAAAAGTTATTTGGTGTAGTACTTTTGGCTATTTTCTATTACAAAGGAAAGATGAAACATCTAGTTTAACGTTGTTTTTGGATTAGTGGCTAGATACTGGCATTGATGATTGAGATATGAAATATAGGAAAAAGAGAAGTTTGGGTGAGAAATGTTGGATTTGGTTTCAGACAGGTTAAGCTTGAGGTTCTTTTAAAATATTAAACAGCAGCCTGTAATACAGTACTGCAGCTCATCAGAGATGTCTGGGTCAAATATGTAGAATTGATCGGATTAGCTTAGCTACATAGAACAGAAATATTCCCTTATCACAAGTGTTTAAGCAAAATAAAAATTTATTTCACTCTAGTAGAAGAAGACTGTGGAGGGAACTTAGGCTAACTTGACCTTAACAAAGTTATCCAGGCTTTTTCCAGATGTCCACTCTGCCATCCCAAGGGTTGGCCCTCCTCCTATGAGATCCAAAATTTTGCATGTGTATACATCACTATGATGTCCCCAGTAGCTAAAGGGAATAAAGGAAGAAGACGTCACCCTTCTCTTTTAAAGACACTTAGTCAACCTCCAACACCATTCTGTTTACATCTCTTTGACCAGAATTTAGTTGTATCTCAAGAGACTACAAAGAAGTCCTGGGGATAGAGTCTTTTAATCTGTATGGTAACTTGACAGGCTAAAAACCAGCTTTCTGTATTTTTATAAAAATAAGAGAACAGAGGAAGGAGTATGTACCTGGAAGTTAGGAATTAAGTTACTGGCACATAGATTGCATTTGAAATGTAGCTATATATGAACCAGAGTAAGTATGTTAAAAATCTTATTTTTAAATCAGATTTTTGCAGTTTGCGCAATGAATGCAGATGAGGAACTAAAGAGAAGTTGAGACAAACCCTGCAAGAAACTTGAAAGAAAAATGAGAGACAGGACAGTATCTCAGAAATTTAGGGTTTGTGAGCGAGTAAATTGAAATCAGAAGGAGGTAAGTCAAAAAATGGAGGGCATGATGAGGCTGATGACCAAGTCAAATTTTAAATGATGCTGTATAGTGATTCTCTACCTAATGAATGTATGTGCACTAATCCTTTACTTTAGGTATTATCATCTTTTTTATAGAAGTGCAAAAATGTAGGCCTGAAAAGTTAAATAGCTTAAATTGAGACACAGAGCTGTGAATTTAACCAATGCCCCAATCTCAACTCATAATCTCAATCTATCCCACTATTTCTTAATTAGGAGGTGTCTTAACTCTTAGGCATAATTAATTTACTTTTTTTCCTTTAAATTAGGAAATTAAAGAGCTCAGTGAAGGTGAGATGGTGTTAGTCAGAATGAACAATGTAAGTGTGCTCTCAGTGAAACAAACTTTTTAATGGTGACAAATTTCAAAAATTTATTTAGGAAATTGGATCAGGTGCTGAAGGTACACATTCTAATTACATTTCCAAAGTGAGCAAAGATTATCACTATATATTTTTTTTCAGTGACAGAATTTTTTTTATATTTAAAAACATAATTAACTTTCCTCCAAACAACCCCCAAACAAACAAAACACTAGATTAAATAAAATTCAGAGTGAGTATACCCAACCAACATCTGTATGTGCAACTAAACACTGTCTATTACTGCAGTGTGAACCTTAGACAATATAAAAGTGTTCTGGGGAGTTGAAGAAGCCCAAGTTTTAACTCTGCAGTGTTTGGGGAGAGAAGATGGAGAAAGTAAGAGAAAGGGGAAATACATTTTATTTTTCTTAATTTTGTCCTACTAATATATTCATAAAGTCCAAAAAAGAAAAGGGAGCTTGGGATGGTAAAGAAATAGAGGTATAAGGAGTGAGGGACCCTCGTCATTGGATTTAGTACTCACTGGGACCCCTGGGTGATTTAGAATCCCCCAGGATGATCGTGCCTGGAGATCCTTATCTTAATTACATCTGCAGAAACTCTTCAAAATAAGATTGCATTCTGAAGTTACAGGTGGACATATCTGTTGAGGGCCACTATTCAGCTCACTAAAATGAGCATGATCAAAATTTTTAAAACATGTTTTTAAATTGTGAAATATAATAAACAGAAAAATATGTAATACATAACATATGACATAATTAAAAATTATGAAGTGATCACCTGGGTACCTACTACCCATGTCAAGACATAGAACAATCCCAGAACTCTAAAATACGGTTTCCTTTAAGGATCACCTCATTCCTGTTCACTGGAATTATTATGACTTTATGGGAATTACTTTCTTGCTTTTCTTTAAAATCTTACTACTCATATTGGAAAATAAGACAGTTTTACATATTTTTCAGTTTTAAACAGATGAAACACTATTATGTGTTTTACCTTGTGTTACGCTTCTTTTAATTAATATGACATATATAAGAACCATATATCATTGAGGGTGGCTGTGGCAAATTTATTTTCTTTACAGCTTAGCTATACATTTTATATTTGTTGCATAAGTTTGTCACATTCTATTTTTGGCTATCACAAACACATATTATAAACATTGTTTCATTATTCTGGTATAACTACACAGTTTTATATGAGATGCATGCTCACTAGATTACAGTTTTTCAAAGCAGTTACAGCAATATACCTTTCATTAGCAGCTTATGTGAATTCCCAATGTTCTTGCATATTTAATAGCTCACAGTATTGGCCGAAATTTTAGTTTTCTGTAATTTCATAGATGTGCGGTTATATTCCATGGCAGTTTTAATTTCTTTCTTTTTTTTTTTTTTTTGAGACAGGGTTTTGCTGTGCTGCCCATGCTGGTCTTGAAGCCCATGTAGCTGAGATTACAGATGCGTGCTACCATGCCAGGTTTATGGTAATTTTAATTTAAATCTCTCTAATCACCAATACAATTGGATATATTTTCATAGGCTACTGAATTTATACTTTCATAAACTTTTTGCTGGTTCAACTGATTTTCCCATTTTTCAATTTGATTGCCTTTTCTTGTTATTTGTCTTCCTTTTTATGGTATGATTCTGGATCAGAGTCCATTTGTTAATCACGCACACTATAAATGTTTTTCTTCATGTAGTACATGTAGTAGTTGTCTTTACTCTCTTTTTATTGTGTGTTTTTATGAGCAGAAGCTCTTTTTATAATGTAGTCAAATTTATTCATCTTTTATTTATGGTTAGAGTTTTTGGTGCTTAAAAAAATCTTTTTTACCCTTTCTTACCAATGCTTCTAATTTTAATTTTTCTTTTTCTGTGCATCTATCACCAGCTAAACCCTTTGCTGATTGACATATTCTTTTTCCAGAGATGGTAATATATTTAGGTTGTAATCAAGTCTTGCTTAGTGGGAGCAATTCTGTCACTTTAAGATGTGTTGTATAATTCCTGTACATGATTTTTCCAACTTAACTTGGAAGCTAGTCTTAATTTGCTCATTTTCATCTTCTTAGGAGATTTGTTATGGTGGGCCTTAACTATCCAGTGTGTATGGATAAAAGAGGATTTCCTTTGAAATTGGTTTGCTCTGATAGTGCTTGTAGATAAAGAATCTCCCAGACTGATTTCAGAGTTGATCATACTTTATATTAGTTAGGTATTTGACTACATGAAAAAGTTTACTGTTTATCAAATATTTTACATATGATATTTCAGTGAATTATTTAGTGAAAGCTATAAATACATATAACTATGATAATTTTATTGCAGACTCTCATACTCATTAAATTACATAATAAAGGTGAAGCTAGGAAGTTAAGTGCTGAAATAGGAACTCAAGTCTGATTTTTTTCAGTTCTTCCCTTAAATAAAGTTTTAAACTTTGGAGTGACAAATTCACTTATTTTAAATTATATCACCAATTTTAAGATAAATAAAAGAGGCATGCCATTTAAACTATGTCCAAATTTCTCCTTATGAGCATTCTTTCTTTATCCAGATTCATGTAGAGTTATTCACTTTTATGATCCTTTGAAAGCTATTTCTGTTGTTTTACATGTTAGTTAAATGCAGTGTATTTTCTTTCTCTTTGGGAAGTTTGGGATGAGATGTAGGAAGCCTTTGTGTGATAAAACCTGCTTAAGCAAATGGATTTTCTTTCTTTCTTGTTTGCTTTTCTTTTCTCTCTCTTTTTTTTTTTTTTGACACACAATCTTGCTCTGTTGCCCGGACTGGAGTGCAGTGGTACAATCTCGGCTCACTGCAACCTCCACCTCCCAGGTTCAAGCCATTTTCATGCCTCAACCTCTCGAGTAGCTGGGATTACAGGGGTGTAACACCATGCCCAGCTAATTTTTTGTTGTTGTTGTTGAGACAGAGTCTTGCTCTGTCGCCAGGCTGGAGTGCTGTGGCGCAGTCTCGGCTCACTGCAACCTCCGCCTCCTGGGTTCCAGCGATTCTTCCGCCTCAGCCTCCCTAGTAGCTGGGACCACAGGCGCGTGCCACCACACCCGGCTAATTTTTGTATTTTTAGTAGAGATGGAGTTTCACCATGTTGGCCAGGATGGTCTCGACCTCTTGACCTCGCGATCCACCCACCTCAGCCTCCCAAAGTTCTGGGATTACAGGCGTGAGCCACTGCGCCCAGCCAATTTTTGTATTTTTAATAGAGACGGGGTTTTGCCATGTTGGTCAAGGTGGTCTCGAATTCCTGACCTCAGGTGATCCACACCCGCTTGGCCTCCCAAAGTGCTGGAATTACAGGAGTGAGCCACCACATCCAGCCTCTTGTTTGCCTTTTAGAGTGTGTATTAGATGAGTGAAATAAGGGGAGTATGGGCAAGAAAAAGAAAACTTATTCAATTCAGGAAGTTAATTTACTATTTGTCTACAATACCATTTGACTTTGGTTGCTTTTTTAAAAAATTCTAGTTAAGCTTATACAGTTTTAGAAAATATAAATGACAGTGCTTTAAAATCTTAAAATCAGATTTATATATTTGTAATGGGCAATGTATAACTTTCTGCCTCAGAAGTTATTTTTAAAGAATAGATTCAGTGATTCTGAATTTTTATAGCTCCAGACTAATGATAAAGATACATAGTTATCTGTGAGGTTATGGATGGGATAGGGAAGTTGAAATAGTGGGCATACTGATCTTTTGACCCTATTTGCAAAAAGAGATGAAATATCATAATGAGCAGATCAGATTTTAAGCAAAAAATATTTAAAAATGCAATGTCTAGATTAATATAGCACTTTTGGATAAAAATGCTCAGTTGTGCAGTTGTGTGATTTTTCTAATCCCCTTTGTCTTGTAGGACTATGGACAATTTATCATGTAATTCTTTAAAATTATAGTATTCATGTATACATTGTAAAGAAAATTTGGATATTTGAAATAGCATCTACCATGTCAGACTAATATTAACCATGAAGTTGTAAGCCATCATTTACATATGTTTCTATCCAAGGTTTATTTTTAGTATTATTTCTCATTTTGAAAAAATTCAGGAGTTCCTGGATTTGAAATTCTAGTATAAATACACTTCTTTTAAACAATTCCTTTTGTTTTTAATTATAATCACATCTTTTTTAGAAGAAGAGCAATAGAGAGGGTAGCTTTTATCTGTCAGTTTCTCCACTGAGTTATACCATATCATGCTTTCAGGACATACATTTATTGTCCAAATATATGTTTTACTAGTTGATATAGATTGAAGTCAGAGTAAATCTTTATCATTCTACTGGGTGTTGGAGGGGTTCTATTAAAATCATGCTTTTCAATTTACTTGGAGTCTCTTTGGCTCCATCTCCTGCTGTTACATTAGCAAAAGTCCATAGAGAGTGGAATTTCTCAAAATATAGACAGTTTTTAAAATTCAGAACATAAGCCCTGCGGGCATTTCTTTTCATTTTTACTTAGCTTGGGATGTTTAGCTGCACCTTTGACTTTAATGTGCTTCTTATAGAGCCTGAACACAGAATATGTTTCCTCCTGCTTTAAGATACAGATGGCAAAAATCCTTAGTCTGCCAAGGAATTTTATTTGCTTTTAAATCCTAACAGTCCCATTATATGACTTTGTTATAATAAGATTTTAATAGTGCAAATAAGGGTCAAGGCTTCTTTGTTGATGAAGTATTAAATCACCCTTTGGCTTTCTTGTATCTGACAGTTATTTTCTATTTCATCTTTAAAAGCGGAAGTCCATGAGCTTTTCATCCAGTGATGTAGTTGGATTTTATTCATGTTCAGACTCATTGAAACCTGCCAACCATATAAAAACAGTTGCCAATATGGGAGAAGTCTTCCTTGTGTTGTGATAGAAAGGATTTCACTGTTTAAAAGTAAACTTAAAATAAAAATGTATTCTCCTCATTAAAAGAGGAGCATGTGCCTGCTTGTCCCATGTGGATTTCTATAAGAATGAGAAACAGAGTAGACTTATTTGATAACATCTTCAATTGTTTTTCAGATTGTGTGTATGTGTACACATACATACATTATATTTATATACACATACACAAATACCCCCCATATATATATGATGTTTGGCCTTAGAAATAAGCCCTAATTCAATGTCAACTTTGAATTGGTTACTAACATACTTTGACTTGATTTTTAACCAACTTGAAATGCAAAGAAAACGTTTTGTTTTTCTCAAATTAAGTCTTCTGTTTTTTGACTTGTAGTTATGATTTATGTGTCTGGATTTTAAAATATTTAAAATGAGCTGAATTTTGAGTCAGTGAATTTCTCTTGACGTTACGCTTTGTATGGTTTTGCTCTACTACCTGAGTTCTTTTTTGTAGGTGGAATTCTTATCTATCTAATCATCTGTAGCAGCAACTATAGAATCATAGTTAAAATAAAAAGTCCTATTGATTTTGCCTTCATGATGATTCCCTATCACTTCCATCCCTTCCATTCATTCTGTCACTGCTATAATTCAGGTTCTCAGTTCCTTAAATCAAACTTTTGCAAATTTCTATTTAGCTATTTTGCTTTCCAATTTCTCTCCATTCCAGTTCATTCTAAACATTACTTTCAAAAGTATCATTTTTCAGAAGTATAGTCTTATCACACTTTTATCTACTACAGAACCTCCCATGTCTACTCCCCTTGCATTTGGAGTAAGTTTCAAATTCCTTAGGAACTGCTCAGTTCAATACAGCGGCCACTAGCCATATGCAGCTATTTAAATTTAAATATAAACTTAATTAAAAGTAAATAAAAGAAATTGAGTTCCTCAATCATAGTAGCCTAGTTTCTAATACTCAAAAGTCACATGTGGCTAGAGATTACTGAATTGAACAGCACTGTTCTAAGATATTTCTCTCATCACTAAAGTTTCTATTGGACAACCCTGCATAGAATGTTATGACAACCTTTCCAACTTGTTTTTAACCATGTTCCACCTTATTTTTCCAGTCTCATTGTCTTCCACAGTGTTAACATACCTCTGTGATCCAGTCATATGGGTCTACTTATTGTTGAAAATGTCAGTCATTCAATCAACAGATTTCACTGAGTACCTTCTATATGCTAGGCACCAATCTATTGGAAGCACCACTGTGAATTAAAAACAAAACAAATCAAAAGCAAACTGCTGTCATGGAGTTTATATCAGTGGGAATTATGAAAATCCAACATGATTAAAATGTAAAATATCTTGTGGCAAACTGTGCTAGAAAGAAAAATAAAATCTAGTAATGTGTAGAGAATGTTCAGTACGTGGTTAGATGGGGTTTTCTGGAAAGGCCTTTTTGGTGAAGGCATATTTCAGCAGAGGCCTGAATAAAATGAGGAAATGAAACATACAGCTCTCTAGGGTAAGTGTAAGCTATTCATTCTACTGCCTTTAAGCTTTTTGCTACTCATAGCTTTGTGGAATTATTAGTAAAGGTCATAGCATTATTAAGTGGTTGCCTCTTATCTTGCTCTAAAGATTTTTGGTTTCAAGCCAAAATGTAATCAGAATCATAGACTATTTAAGCTAGAGGCATCTATAGAAATCATCTAATCCATTTTGTAATTTTAAAAAGGATGTACCTACGATTTAGATAGGGTAATTGATTTGTTTTAAGTAACAAAGTGAAATAATGGTAAATGGCAATTAGAACCCTGGTCTCCTCGCTCTTAGTATTTTCTGAATAGGACTGAGTTTTCTGAATAGAGATCCAGATGGAGATGACATCTTGAACCTTTTAAGATTTTTAAAAAATGTAATATTTATTTAATACTTTATTTTGATTTTCTTCAGAAACTTGTTGATGTTGATATTCAAATGAACCATTTGTTTTTCTCTTTATACTGAGAGTCCATATGGTCATTTGGAAGACATATTTATGATAAAATACACATGTGTTTATCTTTTAAATTTTACTTTCCTGATACTATAAAACATTTTTCACATTATAAACATGATACACACATATGTTTATATGCACGTGCATGGTGGGTATATGTGTATCTGTTATAACTCAAATATCAGTTTTATATTCTGCCTTTGTATTCACAGAGTGTATTCACAAAACTCTAAAATTTATTTGTGTGTAGTCTTAAATAGCATAAAGTTGTGACTTTTAGTTGAATTATGGCTTTATTCCCCCAATGGAATCCTGAGGCATTGCTTTAAGAACTCACAGAAGGTGTCCTTATGATATATTTTCTAGAAGATCTTAAGACGTCTTAAAAGTATTCTATGTTAAGTGAGGGCTCAGATTCCTCTCTTTTGTGGGGTGCAAGTTCATGACACATTCCTCAAGGTTAATAGCTTACTAGTATAATTTTATTGCAGTCACTATATTGTCAAGGCATAGTAATCTCATAAGGTACCTCTTTATTGAATAATTCTAAAAACATTTCGAGCACCTAACTTCAGCTGTTGTGAATAGATACAAAATTATACATTATGCTCTATAATTTTAGGAAAAGAGATTATTTTCTTGCTACATTAATAAATCTTTATTTTACATATATCCTTTCCATATAATAAATATCCATTTCTCTTTCAATATATCCATGATTAAATGTCTTAAAAGAATAAAATATTTCTTTTGAAAATATACAGAATGATTTGTCAAAACTTCTAAAATACATTGTATGGTTCCAGAATCTGCTTTTCATGTTTTTCTTTTGGGTGTGGTATGTTCCTGATTCATTCGGTGTTTGTGCCTTAATTGTAGTATATCCATAAGTAAATTGAGTATCAGTAGACTATTTATTGCAGTTGAAGATAAAGCAAAATATATAATTAAGTTTCTAGGAGGGAAATACGTATAAGTGAATGATAACACGGTGTCAGTGTAAAACAGTCTTTTCCTAAGGAAAATATATACCATTATTTACACCAAAAATAATCAGCAACCATTTTGCCCACAGGTGAAATACATTGGAGTGTCCTAATTTTGTATCATGTGTCCTTTCTGCTATTCTCAGGCTAATGGCAATCTTCATGACAAGCCTGATTGTACTGTTAAGCTGCAGAGGAAAAATATGTGGCTATAGAGTATATTAAAATATATACAATTTAAAAGGAAAATGTTTATTTTTGCAAGGAGAAGATTACCAACAGAATGCCAAAATTAAAGGTCAGTTTTAGAATGAGCTCTCATATTATGGAGTTTATGAACAAATCATGTATTATATAAGAAAAGAAAAATCAATCATATACCGAAGTAGTGCTTTCAAAAAGTATTTTAGTTTTCTTATAGCAAAGTAGAAAAATGAAAAATACATGAACTCTTTCTTAACCCTAATCTATGTTTTTTAAGAATTTTTAAAATGTTTCCTATGGGAATAAAGAGGAAAGAAAGTGAAAAGTGTTTTTTAAAAATGGAGAGACTATGGGAAAATATAGGCAAATGAAGGAGTACAAATAGAAAATATAATTATATTGAATAGCAGAAAAGAAAATAGTGCAGAACAGCCTCTCTATTCTTTTGTTCTTGGGATCAAAGCTTTTATTCCTGGTGATTGGTGGAATCCTTTTGGTTACTAAGCTCCCTTGAACAAAATATAAAATCAAATTAAGTCAAATTCTGTGCTATTACAAACCATCTCATCTCATAACGGGACTTTAGTATATTTTTCTTAATATCAAAGAAATTATATGGGCTAGGTGATTCTCAAAGCACCACATAAAGCTAAGGTATTTCTTTAGAAGAAACAAAATATATGTTCTTTTTCACATTTGTGTTTGATTTTTATTATAAAATTTGACAGAAGAACCAAGGAAAGAGAAAAGAGAAACCCCTAGAGACTTTGTATTTTCCTAGCTGACAAAAAAAGCATCACTTTTAGCAATTTTTCTTTCTCTATTTACTTTTTATAAGGTCTGACTGAAACCAGACAAGAAAAGAATATTACATTCGGTTTTTGGCTTTTTACGGGACTTTTTTTTCTTTTCTTTCTTTCTTTTTTTTTTTTTTTTTTTTTGCAGCTAAAAGAAAGATTTGAAATACCTTTACAAGGTTATTTCCAAGGTAATTTTTCTTTTATTTTTAAATAGCAGATTTTTCGAGAATCAAAATCAACATCTAGTCCATATATACTGAATATAAAGTTCCCAGTGGTGAAATAGGCACAAAGTTAGACTTGTAAACAGTTACTGAAAAATGTGGGGATGAGGAAAGGAAAGGTTTGGAACACAAAAATTCCAGGCCTAAGCTGTGGGCCTTGGTTTTTGATGATGAGAGTTAGAGACACAAGAGAAATCAGTTGTGTTACGACTGTGAACAACACACACCTTGCTTTGCTTTTGTGTCTGCCTACATGCTTATAGTCCTAAAAATTTATGGAATGGGCAGAAAGAAGAAAGTCTTCTTTTGATATAATCAATCCTATTACCATCACAGAAGAAAATGTGTTACCTGTGATAGCGGCTTGACAGTCACAAAGTTTTCATCTTAACAGTGATAATCCACAGATTCAGATTTTATTACTCCAGGGAGCCATTTGGATAGTTACTATGGAGGGTGCAGAAGTAAAGAATGTAATAATGCCATTAGTGTTCTAGTGAATACTATGTTTAAGTGATGCTCAAATTAAAGTGTTTGACTAACAGAACTCTTCCTTGAATTCCAGGTAGCCATGATCTTTGCATATACTTTTAGTTTTAAAAAAATGGTTTTTAAATTTTTAATATTATGTTATCCAGCAACTCAGATCTCCTTGAGGTTGCCAATAGACACAATTCTTTTGTTGTTGCTGTCTCATACTGTATGACATTTCTTTGAAAAGTCATAATCTTTTCATTTCAGCATTAGTAAAACCCTCAAATTCAAATCACCGATAGAAATCTTTAAAAGGTTTTAAGATGATAATGACTGTATCTGTGAAGCACCTAGTCCTTTTAGTTCACTTCAAATACCAATTATCATTTTGATTTCCTTGAGAATAATGAATGTAGGAAGCTTTGTGGTAATTTTTATGTGGGTAGAAAAAATATAGCATGCACTCATGAATGTCTTGGTATTTGTTTCAGAAAATAACAGAATTCTTAAAATTATAGCACACAGTAAAAAATATGCCACAAACTATAAATTTATTATTATAGACAATGCTCTCAAGGATAATCTTAGGTACATTAAGTAGCTAGGATCACGGAGGCAGTAATGCCCTGGCTTTTTATTTCTGAAAGTGAGACGGTTACCTGCGTTTATTTGGTTTCTGATTTTTGAGATTCCTCCAGAAAGTGGGAAGAATTTTCTTGCTTTAGAATCTTGAAATCTGTGTGTGGAATCCTAACTCATATAGTTTAATTTTGCCCTGTTTTGAACTTTATATAACCAAATTTTGTGGTATGCAGTATCCTATGGTGTTATTTTCACTGAATAATATGTTTATATATAAAATTCACCCATGTTGTTGCATGTGGCTTTGGATTTTCCCCTTTTATGCTGTATAGTATTCCATTATATGCTTATGTCACAATTAATCCATTTGACTGAGTATTTGGTTGTTTGATGGCAGGTATTAATAGTGATGCTATGATCATTTCTACATATTTTCTAGTATACATTCACAAACATTATATATGAAGCAGAACCATTGAGTCAAATGTATGCATTCAAAAGTTATTATAGCAATATATGCTTTCATCCACTTTTTTTTTTTTTTTAAATGGAGTCTTGTACTGTCACCAGGCTGTAGTGCAGTGGCTCCATCTCAGCTCACTGCAACCTCCACCTCCTGGATTCAAGCAATTCTCCTCCCTCAGCCTCCTGAGTAGCTGGGATTACAGGTGCACACCACCATGCCCAGCTAATTTTTGTATTTTTAGTAGAGACGAGGTTTCACCATGTTGGCCAGGATGATCTCAATCTCTTGACCTCATGATCTGCCCACCTTGACCTCCCAAAGTGCTGGGATTACAGGCATGAGCCACTGCCCCTGGCCCTCATCTGCAGTTTTAATGATTCTGGGTGCTCCATACCATAAGAATCAACTAATGTTTTCAGGCTGTGTATTGTTGCAGACTGGTGGCTGTTTAGTGGTATTGTGATTTTAACTTGTAATTTCTTGCTTACTAATAAGCTTGAACACCATTTGTGTTCATAGGGCATTTAAATTTTCTCTTTTCTTAGATTCTTTTCAAGTCTTTTGACCATTTAAAAAATTGTTTACCGTGGTTTTCTTACTGATTTTTTTTGGAGTTCCTTTCATATTCCACGTATAAATTCTTTGTCAGTGTTATGTGTTGCAATTATCTTTTTCTGTGCTGTGACATCCTTTCACTTTCCTCATCTTTTTTGGTGAACACTTTAAAGAAAAAAACAAACTTACTTTAAAGCACTTTTGGTGTTTTGTTTAATTTTTCCTCCCAAGAGTATAAAGATACCATCCTGTTTTACTGTTATCCTCTTAAGCCTTTGCAGAGTTTTCTGTTTGCTTTTGCTTTTTATTATTTTTTAACTTATATGTCTATAATCTACTTGGTGTTATTTTTGCTTGGTATGATTGGTTTGGTCCAGTTTAGTTTTGTTTTATGTAGATACCTAATTATCCTATTTCTTGAGAAGTCTGATATTTCCATACAATTCTTTTCTGACAAATCTACATTGCTTCTTTTTCATAAGTAAAATATCTATAATGCATGTGTCTGGGTTTAAGCTCTCCATTCTGTTTCCTTGTTCCATTGTCTTTCTTTGTGTTGGTACCAAATTGTCCTAATTATTGTGGCTTTATAACAAGCCTGAATATCTTACAGAGTACTTACTTTAGTCCTGTGATAATTTTTAAAAGATCTTGAACTTTGATTTGCCCATTAATATTTGAATTAACTGGTCAAATTCTACACATATACCCTAATAAAAGTTTGGTTTATGGTTATATTAAATTAGTCTATAAATTAGGAAAAGAATTCATATCTCTGCAGTATTGACTTTTCCAATCCATGCAATAATATATGTCTGGATTTATTTAATTCTTTAAAATTCATCGATAAATTTTTTTAAAATCTTGCATATTTGTGGATTTATTACTGATAACTTGATAATATTAATGACATTCAAAATTATTTTCATTGGTTTGTTATTGGTACATATACTACAGCATTGCTAAATTCTTGCTAATTCAAATACTTTATTCCTTACTGGGATTTTATTGATATATAGTCTTATTATCTGTCTTAAACGTTGTATAAATTTTATTTTCTCCTCTTGCCTCAATACACTGATGGCAGATTCCAGCAAAGTGTTCATTAGAATCCATACTTTCTGGTTCTCAGTCTTGCTCCCAATCTCAAAGGGAAAACTTTCAAAATTAAATACATTTTTGTAAAGCTTTTTAGATCTTCTAATTCTCAGGAATTTCTCCCTTAGAGTCTGGTTACATTTTTATAATGAATTAATATTGAGTACTACAATGCTTTGTCTGTCTGTATTGAGAATTCCATATTATCTTTAAAAAATCTTAAGATGGAAAAATACAAATATGGATTTACTAATGTTAAGACAACTTTCCTTTATTGGTATAAATCTAACTTAGACATGCTATATTATCCTTTTATGTAATTCAGCAAATTTATTAATGCTTATAAAATTATTTAAATATTAGTAAATTTTAAAAACTGGTAAGTATTTTGTTACATGGGTTCATAGGTGAGATAAATAAAGCTATACCTTTTCTTTTTGTTTTTGTCCTTGTCAGGTTGTGGTATAGAAGGTACATATCCTCTTTTTCAGTTCTCTTAAATGATTTATATGTATTTAAGTTGTTTTTGAGATTTTAATAAAAATCTCTAATAAAGACATTCAAGCCTGCTGTCTTATTTCCAGGAAGATTTTTTTAATTTAATATAATTATTTAATTAATTGATTGTTGTAATTACTTGACTCAAATAGAGATAAATGTTAATGGTGTGGGAAATTTAGATTTTGCATGTTTTTGAAATAGTTTTGTGCACACGTAATTGTCTAAGGATTTGTCCATTTTTGGTAAAATTTCAAATATCTTGGAATTTTTTATTCATAATTAACTATCATTTTGTGATGTCTACAGGTCATCTGTCTTTTTTTAAGAGAAAAATAGGAGCCGGGCACAGTGGCTCACGCCTGTAATCCCAACGCTTTGGGAGGCCGAGGCAGGTGGATCACGAGGTCAAGAGAACGAGACCATCCTGGTCAACATGGTGAAACCCCGTCTCTACTAAAAATACAAAAAATTAGCTGGGCATGGTGGTGCATGCCTGTAATCCCAGCTACTCAGGAGGCTGAAGCAGGAGAATTGCCTGAACCCAGGAGACGGAGGTTGCGGTGAGCCGGGATCGCGCCATTGCACTCCAGCCTGGGTAACAAGAGCGAAAACTCCGTCTCAAAAAAAAAAAAGAGAAAAATAATATCCAAAGAAGTCCCACCACCCAGAAGACTTTTCCATTCCGTGTCTCATTTGCCAGAATTTCTTATTACAAGCTCTAAATCAATTATGGTTAAGGGTAATGTAATTACCTTGATTTGTTTTTAGGTGATGGAGTTTTTCTTCCTTTTTGATGACTTTACTATTGAAGTGTGAACGCTTGAACAACTAAGCCAGCAATAAAGAATGGAGGTTAGGACTGGATTTAGCTGGACAATCGACATTGTCTAACATAGAAAGAAAAGAGAAAGGAGGAAAAAAGTGAGTTAGTTTATTTGTTCCTTAAACTTATTGGAGTTGGAATCCCGACCCCTTGTAGATGGAAATGTCCTGATTACTTTTCCTGATTGCTTGCAAAATAGTGGTTCTTTATTTTTTATTTTGGTTATAATTTATTTACATAATGTGACTTGATATCTGAGGGATGATTTTAGTTTTTAAGCCCAGTTGGGATGCTGTAGAATCAGTGGAGAATAAGCATGTGATATTTTAAGGAATAATGTCATATCTTTACCTGAGCCAGTTTCAAAGTGCACTGGGACTAGGATGAGACACTTGCTTTGCTACATTAGCATTGAGGATTGTTAGTGGCTATGACAAAGAGGCGAAAACAATAATGGTTAAGAGAAGATTGTAATTTATTTTTCTAAGTCTGTAGTATGTATAAATTTTTGCTTACTTTCATAGGAAGATAAAAGAGAAAGTGATCTTGAGAGCCCAGATTGGAAGTAGGAAACATCACTTTTGTATGCATACCATTGAAATAATTTATTTAAATGGCTACATCTACCCTCAAGAGTCACACGCAGTGTAGTTGGACATGGACGTAGTACTTCTATTATTGAAAACAGCAGAATTTATTTTTTGATAAACAATTTGTAGTCTCAGCTTTACTGCCAGTCCTTGTTTAAAGTTAGTTTGTATATCAGAAAATGAAAAAAATTGATAAATTCTTAGAACTGAATTTTGCAATACTTCTAGCAGTTTTCTATGGCACTAAAGATTTATAATATGATATGCTTATAAGTAGAACAATGTTTCACAGTTAAAAATACCAAAGCTCCTACCACTTGTATGTCTTAGTAAATATGTCATTTTGCAATGTATAAATCATTATATATTTTCAATTTGCTTTCAAGTCTAGTATATACTCTTGGTTTTGATGTGAATACCAGCCATTTCATCACTAGGTTGTCTCTATGTGGTGACAGTAGCAAGGCTTTCAATACTCAGGAAACTTTTATTTATTGTTGAAATAGTTCTTCACAAATGTTAAGTCAATTGAGAGTTTTTAGGTGGTGGTTGTTCTTGTTTATTATTTCTGATCTCTATTTTCACAGATGTATTATTGTGTTCTAATGAGGTAAGACTAATCTGACAGAATATGAATAAAATAGAAACTAGATAAAAGACATTATAAAAGTAAAAATACCTTGCAGAAAAGGAAACATCAATATTTAATTTGTTCATTTGTATTCTGTAAAGTACATCTAAAGAAAGTACTCTCTAAGTTTCTTTGCAGATTTTGTACAGGGTGAAACACTGTGGGCACACAAAATTGTTAAATTAAAACAACAAAAATCAACACTGTGTCATCATATTCTCTTCTCATTGTCATCAAAGCACCATACTGATTTTAATGCTCTACTCTTTTAGATATATTCATCACCAAATTAGGCTCAAATTTTGGGTACACTGCAACAATGGGAATTCTGTTTTCTGCATTTAACCTAATCCAATATGGTTCTTAGAAGGTGTTTTTTTCAACAAAATATTATATGATAATTTTTGCCTAATTTTTCCCCTCTTTCTTGAAACACTGATCATAAGTAAAAAAAGTTCATCATCCTCTGTCTTAGTCTTCTTGTAATTTTCTTTTTAATAGGAAGATGAGGGTATTGAGTTTACTCCTAGTGTTTATAAATCTTACAAGAAATGACCACAATTGCTAACTTAGTAAATAAGACCAAGATAAATTCTTTATTTGTAGTTATTTATTTATTTTAATAGATTTTAATGTTTTGAGCAGTTTTAGGTTTATGGCAAAACTGAGTAGAAAGTACAGAGATTTTATTTGCAGTTATTTATTTATGTTAATAAACTTTGATTTTTTTGAGCAGTTTTAGGTTTACAGCAAAATGGGGTGGCAAGTACAGAGATTTCCTTTATACTTCCTGCACCCACATATGTGTAGCCTCCCCGTTATCAATATTGTCCAAGGAAGTTGTAATGATTGATGAACTTACAGTGACATCGTGATCATCTGTAGCCCATAATTGACAGTAGGGTTTATACTTGATTTTGTGCATTCTGTGGGCTTGGATAGATTTATAATGGCATATATCCACCATTATAGTATTATACAGGGAAGTTTCACTGCCCTAAACATCCTCTGTACTCTGCCTGTTCATCTTCTGCCTGCCTAGTAACCCTTGGTAGCTACTGATCTTTTTACTGTCTCCATAGTTTTGCTTTTTTCCAGAAAGTCAAATAATTAGGATTAAAGAATAAACAGCCTTTTTAGATGGGCTTCTTTTACTACTTAGTAAATGCTTTTATGTTTCCATCATTTTTTAAGGCTTAATAGCTCATTTCTTTTTAGTACAGAATAGCACTGCTTTGCCTATATGTGCTACCACTTACTCATCCATTCACCTACTGACTGAAATCTTGGTTGCTTCTAAGTTTTGGCAATTATGAGCAAAGCTAATATAAGCACCTTTGTGTATATTTTTGTGTGGACATACATTTTAAATTTTTTGTATAAATACCAAGGGAGCATAATTTCTGGATTGTGTGGTAAGAGTGTGTTTAGTTTTATGAGAAACCACCAAACTGTTTTTCAAAGTGGTGTATCATTTTGTATTCACAACAGCAATTAATGAGAGTTTCTGTTGTTCCACATAGTAAACAAAACAGCATTTAGTGTTGTTAGTGTTCTGGATTGCGGTCGTTCTAATAGGTGTGTGGCATCTCCTAAGTGGTGGTATTGCATTGCTGTTTTTGTGGATTTATTTAGAGATATATAATTTATAGACTTACTTATGAGCATTTCTACAAAACAATGAAAAAACTAACCAAGATTGTATATTCTCTGTCCTAGTTTTTGTTTGAATTGAGCAATTTTTATTGTCTATTATGTTGTAAAATTATTACAATTAACCATATTTGTTTCAAATCAACTTAACTCTTAGTTTGATTGTTGGATATCTGGATTAATAAAATAGTCCTTGAGTTATTAAGCCATAAACCAATATGCCCACTCTTCAGAATAATAGTGTTAGAAATATTTATAAAATTGCTAACCTAAGGGTAGTCATATTCAGTAATGGCAAACTTTTTATAAAATTAAACATCTATATTATTTTGTTTTGGTTTTGTACTCTGCTATAAAGATGAGACTGGGTAATACATCAGCAAAAGAGGTTTAATTGACTCACACTTCCACATGGTTGGAGAGGCCTCAGGAAGCTTACAGTCATGGCTGAAGGCAAAGAGGAAGCAAGGCACATATTACATAGTGTCAGGAGAGAAAGAGTGAAGAAGTAAGTGCCACTGTTTTTTTTTTTTTTTCTTTTTGAGATGGAATCTCACTCTGTCATCCAGGCTGGAGTGCAGTGCCATGATCTCAGCTCACTGCAACTTCCACCTCCCAGGTTCAAGCAATTTTCCTGCCTCAGCCTCTCAAGTAGCTGAGACTACAGGCATGCACCACCATGCCTGGCTAATTTTTGTATTTTTAGTAGAGACAGGGTTTTACTATGTTGGCCAGGCTGGTCTTGAACTCCTGACCTCGTGATCCACCCACCTTAGCCTCCCAAAGTGCTGGAATTACAGGCGTGAGCCACAGCCATCAGAGCTCCTGAGAACTTACTATCACCAGAGAACAGCATGGGGGGAACCACCCCCATGATCCAATCACCTCCTACCAGGTCCCTCCCTCAACATGTGGGGATTGCAATTGGAGATGAGATTGGAGTGCGGACACAGAGCCAAACCACATCAGATATCAAATATTCAAACATTTCTTGCCCTCATGCAGTATTTTCTAACATAAACTTTGGGAACAAGCTGTTTTTGGCTCAATTAATCCTAGAGAATATTCATTTTCAACACTAAAAACAAGTGTTTCCTTCTTACTCTTTATTCTTTATGATGATCAACCTAACATTTGCACTTAAAGTTCTAATCAGCCTGCAAAGCTTATTTTTCTCCTCCTCTTCTACTTTCCCATCCTCTTCCTCTTTGTTGTCATTGTCCCTTTCGCAGTAGTAATTGCAGTGAGATAACAGCCATGACAGCCCATTTTAATAAAAATGATGTATTTGATTAACACTTGATCACTTTTTTAAAAAAATTACTTACACTACTTTTCAGCTCCATTTTATATTTTTATCACCTACATTCATAGCTGTCTTAACTATCAACATATTTGCACCCTTTACTCATACCAACTCAACAGACAAGTATAATAACCAGGATGACTATTTATGTTATCCCTTTTCTTATACTAGTTATTTTGGCATTAAGAAATATGAAGCCTATACATTTAAATCACAGTAAGTTTCAGCATGTGTCCTCACGCTTTTTGGTCTGAAATTACATTATTAGAAGTTGTTGAGACCAACCCCAAATACTTTTTAAGATTGTTTTTCTAGCTTTTATCTAACAGTGTTTACTATATTAGAAATTGAAACAAACGTTTCCAAAATATTTTACTACATATTAACATAAATATTATGAAAAATAATGTTAATTTTGAAACAAAAAAGTGAGAAAAGTGGCATTGTTTCACATCTATTCAAATTTATTTAATGTCTGCTTTAATAGGAGATACATGGATTTCTATATCTGCTTCTGCATCTATCTGTTGTGATGTCATATGTCATGTAGGCTTTAGAAACTTCCCCTGCATTCTTGTGTGACAAAAAGAGTGTAAAAAGCAAATAATGCCTTATTATTATAAAAAAAAAATACTTCCAACTTTGTGGATCCCTTGAAAAAGTGTTGGAATCTCTTGGAGTCCTTTGGCCATACGATGAAAACCACTGCTATTGAAAAATATTGTCCTGCTTATTCAATACATTTTGTTTTTCTCTCAACTTCACATCTCTTATGACCAGTTGCTTGTGAATTTTTATATTCCAGTGTTAGACTAATAGATTTCTGATGATACCTAGGTCAAAGTATGGTGTTAGAGATATCTCTAACTTTGCATGTGTTATTCCTCATGCTAAGGAAGCTTTTACTAATCTTCCAATCGTTACTCAGATGTCACTTTCCCTGTGATACATTACTCACTTGCTTGTCTTTTTCTTTTTATGTACTTTGCCAATACTTTTATTATTTCACAACCAATCAGGTATTAATTACAGTCTGCAAGGCAAGATGTATTTAAAATATTACTTTTTATTTTCCTTTAAATAAAGTTGATTTTTACTATTATACTCTACCTTTCTAAATTCACAGAAAATTATATCTCCGGTGTGATAGGTTCTCCTTCCCCAACCTAATGTCCATTCAGAATCTGAGATACCTGATTTGTGTCCAGAGAATGGGACAGGAGTTTCTGATGACTGGTGATGATCCATACTGACATTCTCTCTGCCTGTGCTTATAGTGGTCTATTTGATTAACACTTTTTAGCTGCTCCCATGCCATGCTTGAGGTGTCAGTTCTCTCCTGTGCCTGGTGACCTAGATCACAGTCATTCTTCTTTGAGGTCTTGAAGCACTGTCCCCTTACTGTTTGGGTCTGTACCGTGGGGCCCTACCGAACTATTGTTTAAGGGAAACTCTACTTGCTTCCTGCTTTTCCAAGACCCTTATTATCTTGCCACAAAAACTATTATAAGTCCAGGAGATTTACAAAACAAGTGTTCCAAATTCTGACAAGCTAATTTTAATTTATTTTTAGTTATATTCCTATTCCAGGTATATAAGGCTTAAAGCTTACTACTTTCTTGATGAAGAGGCAGATAAAAGGTAAAAATCTGGGAGATGGAAAAGAGCAATAATTAATATACTAAAGTTTATCTGGCCATACGTATATTAGAGATGTTATTTTATTTGATGAGTATTAACTTTGTATCCCTTTCCCCAAAATACATGTATTCATGCATGGAGGGCCACACATGCCAATATTAGATGTGAAATCCTGATGTAGGAAGATTCTAGTACCAAGCATACTGACCAGCATTTATGTAATAGTACCTATGTACATGTTTGTTAAAGTAATCTAGAAAAATATAACTAAGGTATTTTTAACTACAAATACATTGTTTATATCTGAATTCTCTTTCCTTTTTTGTTTTTAAGAGATAGGTTCTTATTATGTCACCCAGGCTGTAGTGCAGTAGCTCTTAAGAGGTTCAATCATAGTGTATTATAGCCTCGAACTCCCAGACTCAAGCATTGCCCTGCTTCAGCCTCTTGAGTGTAGGGGATTAGAGCCATGTACTACCACGTCAGCTTTGTCTCTTAATTCTGTTTGAAAAAGGATGTAAGCTATAACTTGTTCATTATTATTTGAATTGAGAAATTGAAGGACTAAAAGACCACATGTAAAATATTGATATCCTTCTTTAAGGATTTTAATAAACTAAAGTTTTAATATACTAAGAACATTTACTGAATATCAATTCATTTCAGGCTCTTTATTGAGGTACTGATAGGAAGTATGCAATAGGTAGACAATATGTTTTCTGACCTAGAATTGTTTATAAAGTAAAATTACTTTGCCAGTGGTGGAAAATTATAGCAAACTAGCATACTGAAATATGCGCACTAATCTATTTGTCTGCTGGAGTTTTTTCTGAGCATTAAATGAAATGATATTTTAAAATAGCTAGTACAGTATGTCAGGGCTGTTAGGTTCTGTTCAATAGATGGCAGCTATTTACTTTACTTTTTCATTTCTCTCTAACTATAGCCCTTGTGGCTGTATAGCACAGCTAGCTATTGTGCAGCTGTGAGGAATACCAGTACCTGCTGCTGCCAGTAGTCTTTGATGGATTATCTCATAAAACTGTCCTAGATTTCAAAAATTTGTTTGAATTTAGGAAATGAGTTAATATTCCTAATTGTAAATATCATCTTTAATTTTGATTTTTACCATAAAGATTTTGTATATGGCATCACTATTGAAAATAATTCGTTTTACCTGATGATAAATCAAAACAAACTCATTGTGTTTATGCGCATGGTTACATTAAATATGTTATAAAGGTCTCTTGTCTCTGAACTGGATCTAATTATGCTTTTCATTCTTAAATAGTTACAGGAATAGATGAGCTTTTCCTCTATTTTCTTTAAAAAAAAAAGGTAGTTCTTTCAATTCCAGGGTTTGTTCAGTGATCACTATCACAGAAATTCTAAGATGTATTTCACTTCTACACTCACTGTTAACTTGCCTAACTTAGTTCATCTAAGCTTGTCTGCAGGTCAATTTTGACAAGTAATTTAGAAGGTTGTCATATTTGACATGAAATCTTCTGCGATCATGGATTTTCCACTCTATTAATATTGTCAACTCAGCTGTCTTCTGACATTCTAAAATAAATGTGAGCTGTATTTACTATTATTCAAAAGACAGTTCACTCAACACCTCTGAATGAAAAATATTTTACTGGCTAGTGAAGAATGTTATATCCAAAAAGTTTAGTGGGATGATCATTAAAATTCCCACCAATGTAATTTAATTGGCGTTTTCTTTGGATATACTTAAAGTTAACTATTGTGTTGTTCTTTCTTAGGCTAAATGAATACAGCAATATTTTTTTTAAATCTCAAGTCAAGAGGTTTTAGGCTTCCTTTGTTTGTTTCCATTTTAAATCAGCAAATAATTTCTCTAGAAGTTGCAATATAAATGTACCGTGGGAGGCAAGCCTCTTCCTACCCCCTACCACTTGATGGAGAGGGAAATCTCTTGAATGAGTCTTTAAATTAAGCAGAGGCTCTCTTCTAGAAAGAAAGGTTTCTGTCAATGCAGTTCCAGGAAGTTTAACTCTTTGCAAGACAGTGAGTACAGCAATATATTAATCAGCATAGAATAATGGTTAAAAGCAGGTTCTTTATAGCTAGATGGTCTGAGTGTACAGTCCTGTCTCTACCACATGAGACCTTGATTAAGTTACTTTACCTCCCTATGCTTTTGTTTCCTCAATTGTGAAAGGGGGATAAAAATGAAGCAACCTCATCAAGTTGTTATGAGGCACAAATGAATGAGTTTTCATTTCTTGTTTTTAAAACATTAGAAATTATGGCCAGAACACTCAGTAAACCCTATATGAGCTAATAATTATATAAATACATGAAGTTATTTATTACTAAGATATGCCAAGTAGTGGGTTTAGAGAAACAAGAGAGATAGACATGACTCCTGTTCTTAGGAAGATTACAGTCTGGACAGCAGGGAGTTGGTACAGGTGAATAGACTGAGACAGGGAGAGAGGGTGCCACAAATATCTGCAAGTCAGTATACTCTAACGACCTGTTTTCCTGCATCATTTGTGTTAATTCCATATTCCTTACTTACCTGGCCTCTGCTGGGGCTTCATTTTTTCCATTATAAACAGTGAACTTATTCCATTACATACCCCTCACAAGACAACTGCCATCCATCTGTTCAGGAATGATGGTGTCCCCTGCTCATCTATACATTTATTAATGCCTCAGAAAAGGAAAACTCTTAGTCATTATTTCTTTTAATTTTTTATGATCCTATTAATTATTATGCTTTTTATTGATTTGTCATCATCCATATTTTTCTAGCATGTTAGCGTAAGTACTTCTCTGTCTTACTCTCTTTTAATCCTGCAGTGCCTAGGATAGATTCTAATATATGGAGGCACTTAGTAAGGAATACATGCATGCATGCATGAATATGCCTGTGTACTCCTGTGTAAATGTTAATGTTGGATAGAATTCCAGAAATTTAAATTGCTTTGTCAAAGTTAGGTACATTGTAATTTTATGATGTCACACCTAATTATCCTTCAAATGGATTTTACTAATGGACATTTTCATCAAATATGTATGAGAATGCACATTTCCATAAATTCTTACCTATATATGACCTTAGTTGTATTATCAGTCAATATGTGAAAAATATTTCTATTGATTTAATTTGTATATCTTTGATGATTCGTAAATTTGAGCAGTTATATATTTTATATGAATATATGTATACATATACATACACACACATTCACACACACATATATATATATACTGTCCTTTTATATTTCTTTCTCTGTAAATAGTCTGTTTACACACTGCTCATTTTCTTATTTTTAAAAAATTATTTATTTGTGAGAAGTCATTTTGTTCTAGGAATGTTATTCATTCTATGTTGATTTGTACCTTACAACTTTTATAAAATCTTGTGTAGTATAGTATTTTATCTGTAGTTTCAGTTGTATTTATGATATAGCATATCTTCTTATTTTTTAATAACAGCCTGTTTTTTTCTTCCAGTTCTTAAGCATGCTGTCTATTTTTCTTGCCTGACTGAATAGCTTGTACTCCTATACTCTTCTGAATAGGAGTGGCAATCACCAGCTATCTTGTCTTGTCTTTAGGGAGAATGTCTTAATTATGTTTTTATCTGTAAGTTATTTGTTTTTGCATGCTCTTTATCAAGTTTATGAAGTTAATTTATTTTTCTAATTTGCCAATAGATTTTTTTAAAGTTATGGGTGGATGTTTAATTTTATCTCCATTTCTATTGAGAGAAATCATTGAGAGGAACTTATGGTTTCCTTTCATTAATATGCTGATGTGATGTGATACATTATATTAATTGATTTTTAAAAATAAATAACCATACTTGCATCCTGGAATGAACCCAACTTTGGCGTAGCTATTTTATTATCATTTTTTAACCTTGACAGTTTGTCTGTGCTTTGCTAACAGTTTTTGTACCTAAATTTAACCATGAGTTTTGACTTAGTCTTTCTTGTGATGTTTTCATTAGTTTTTAATTTCAAGTTTATGTTAATAAGTGACATTTACTTTCTTTTTACTTTTAATTTCTTATTTTCTGTGTATTACTATAACCATTAATTAATAATTATATGTATATGTGTATATATATATGTATGTGATTTCAACAACTGTGAAAACATCCCCAAAATCATAGAGAAAATAATTGTTTTAGTACTAGTTGTAAAATGGAACCTAAATTTTCCACTGAGGTAAAATGCCATTTTCTTACCATATATTAAGGACATATGCTCTTGTGTTCTTTTCTGTTTCATTGATTATCTTTCATCAATAATATATTCTCTTAATAATGACTTTTTGTTTTTGTTTTTGTTTTTGTTTTTTTTTAGACAAGAGTCTCGTTCTGTTGCCAGGCACCAGTCTGGAGTGCAGTGGCATAATCTTGGCTCACTGTAACCTCTGCTTCCCGGGTTCAAGCAATTCTCCTGCCTCAGCCTCCCTAGTAGCTGGGACTACAGATGCGCACCACCACACCCAGCTAATTTTTGTATTTTTCAGTAGAGATGGGGTTTCAGCATGTTGACCAGGATGGTCTCGATCTCTTGACCTCGTGATCCACCCACCTCAGCCTTCAAAAGTGCTGGGATTACAGGCGTGAGCCACCGCACCCGATCTGACTTTTTAAAATAAAAACTCTTTATAGCTAACAGACCATGACCCCATCTCTAATATTTTGTTTGTTCAAGACTATTTTATGAATTAAATACTTAAATGTAAAACCCTAAACTATAAAAACCCTGGAAGACAACCTAGGGAATACCATTTAGTACATAGACACGAACAAATATTTCATGAAAAAGATGCCAAAAGCAATTGCAACAAAGGCAAAAATTGACAAATGAGATCTAATTATACAAAAGCACTTCTGCACAGCAAAAGAAACTATCAAAAAAGTAAATAGACAACCTTCAAAATGGGAGAAAATTTTTGCAAACTGCATCTGACAAAGATCTAATATCCAGAATCTATAAGGAACTTAAACAAATTTACAAGGAAAAAACAAACAACCACATTAAAAAGGGGCCAAAGGACATGAACAGACACTTTTCAAAAGAAGACATACATGCTACCAACAATCATTAAAGAAAGCTCAACATCACTGATGATTACATACAGAAATGTGAATCAAAACCACAATGAAATAACATCTCATACCAATCAGAAGGGCTGGTCAAAAGAAGTCAAAATATAATAGATCCTGGTAAGGTTGTAGAGAAAAAGGAATGCCCATACACTCTTGGGAGTGTAAATTCTTTCAACCATTCTGGAAGGCAGTGCAGTGATTCCTCAAAGACCTAAAGATAGAAATGCATTTGATCCAGCAAACCCAGAACCCAATACTGGGTATATATGCAAAGGAATATAAATTGTTCTATTACAAAGACATATGCATCCATATGCACATTGAAGTACTATTCACAAGAGTAGGGACGTGGAATCAACCTAAATGCCCATTAGTGATAGACTAGATAAAGAAAATGTGGTACATATACAGCACGGAATACTATGTGGTCATAAAAAGAATGAGATCATGTCCTTTGCAGGGACATGGATAGAGCTGAAGGCCATTACTCTTAACGAACTAATGCAGGAACAGAAAACCAAATACTACCTGTTTGCACTTATAAGTAAGAGCTAAATAATCAGACCACATGGACATATAGAGGGAAACAATACACACAAGTGCCTTTCAGAAGGTGGAGGTTGAGAGAAGGGAGAGGATCAGGAAAAATAACTGACGTACACTAATCTGTATAACAAAGCCACATGACTGAAGTTTACCTATGTAGCAAAGCTGCACGTATACTCCTGAACTAAAAATTTAAAATAAAAAAAATTATCAGGACTGGGCATGGTGGCTCAGCCTATATTCCCAGCACTTTGGGAGGCCAAGACAGGGGAATTGCTTGAGTCCAATTGTTCAAAAAAGAGTATCTTGGCTATGTTTTTGGCATTTTGCTCTTTCAAAGGAAGCTTATTTGAATTAGAATTTCAGATAATCTATCCATTTCTTGGGAGAGAATTGACATCTTCATGATGGTGTGTTTCTCTTTGTTTTCCATGAATATAAATAATACTTTAATTAGGAATTTTTAACTCTCAATATTAACATATTCTACATTATGGTTATTTCTTCTTTTAAGTTTATTTTTAGCATTTCACACTGTGTGTTGCTATTTATAATGCTATTTAAAATAAATTACCTAGCTGCTTCATGCTTGAAATGTATTTAGTTTTTGATAAGCCATGTTACCAAATGCTTACCACTTCTAGTAACTTAACTGAATATTTTTTAGTTTTCAAAGCTGATAATTACATAAATTTTGAATAATTAGAATTTTGGTATTTTTTCCAGTGATTTTCTTCTCCCCTTTTTGTGACAGACCTCTGTAAGATTATGAATAAAAGTTATGATAACAGTCATACTTGTATTTTATATTACTTCGAAGTTAATGGTACTAACTGTTTCTCATTAAGAATAAGGTTTGCTTTAGGTGATTATATGAACATCGCTTTTGTCAGTCTGTGTAAGTGCCTTTCTATTCCTAGTGCACTAAGTTTTCCCTTGTTAACAATAATAATATGTATAAATTTCAGCAAAGACCTTTTCTACATTTATTGGGATGATTTTATGTTTTTTCTTTTAATATATTAATGTACACTCATATTTGTAAAATAAACTCAACTTGGTCATGTTGCATTTCTTTATGCTACTCTTGGTTTGATGTGCCAATTTTTAAGATTATTGTAGGTATGTTCATAAATGAGACACATTTAGTTATTGTATCAATTTCAAAGTAAGGTATATGCACTCTTTATCTATTCTCTAAATTGGTCTATATATTGAAATATCTAATCCTTGAAAATCTGTTTGAACTGGCTTTAAAAAATTCTAGATCTTTTGATTTGTTGTATTTTTTTTTTAATTACTATGCTAGTTTCTTTAAGTTATTATAGCACAAGTGAGGCTTTATTTTTCTCTTTAATAAGTTTGATATTTAAAAAGTATATTCAATTTTATTTAACTTTTCAAAACTGTTGACATAAAATTTGTTTATTATACAATTTGATTATATTCACATCTTGACTATATCTTATGTACATGTCTTTCCATTCACCTAATATACGTTGTCATGCTTTATTTTTTTATTAGTCCAGCAAAAACTTACCTCTTTTAGTCATTTTTTGTGTATGTTTGTTATTGTTTAAAGAACATATGTTATATTCTTTCTTTTAGCAGGGAGCTATAAGAAAAGCAAAATCTTAGGAAAACATTGACCAATGTACAGAAAAAATAAAAGTGAAAAGAGAAAAATTAATAACTATATATGATTGGAAACACCTATTTCTAGATTTTAAAAACTCTGAAGTCAAATTGAAAAGAGATTTACATAATGGAGGTCTTAAAATTTCTCAGATAATGTGAAAAAGCGTGAAAATAACCATCAGATTCAGTGTGTGATATTCCTACTTAAGCCTATTTTCTAATAAGTATCCCTGGTAATTTGAAATAATGATCTACTGAAAGGGGCAAAAGAGAAAAAAATAAGTCAGATTCTAGAGTTTTATCTGTGAAAGATCTTTGTGATTGGCTTATTAGCACATGAAATTGGTTTGAAAGAAATACATCCAAAGTCTATTAAGTTTTTGAGGAAATTGTTTTGTCAAAGAAATCCTGAGCTAGGAAAAAATACACTCAAAGCAATCCTCTGGCCCCCACATTTTCATAAGAAAGAAACAACTAGTGTAAGATAGATAGTCCCCAGGGGTAAAGAACTAGCAAGTGTTTCCCAGGGAGCAGAACCTGAGGTCAAGGAGAACAATAAACAAGGAAGTAATTTTTGGCCAGGAATGTGGGTCTCATTAAGGAACTTTCCCTACAGTAGGACAAATCATGTGTGTCTCAGTAGGAGTGCTTTGTAAGACCTACCCATCATGATCGTATGGTTATTGTTATCAGGCATGTGTTCTGTGTTCTTTTTTTCCTTTTCTTAGATGTAATTTTTCTACTATAGTTATCTTATCCTTGCTCTACCATTGATAGCATACATATGACTTACTGTTTTTATATCATGCTTTGCAGGACCTCAATAACCACTTCCAGTCATGATGGAGAGGACTGTTCAATACCCACAGATCCTGAATTTTGAGCTGATTATATTAAATAGGTAAGACTTAGTTTTGTCTAGGGAGTGAGTGTATACTACCTGAGGGAACAGGTACACTTGAATATCATCAAATAACTGTTAGAACAGTTTGTGCAGAACTTGCTTGCTGCTCACCAACATCCTTATTCTCCTCTTATTAATCATAGAAATAGACATTTCCTAGCTTCTCTTGCTTTTTTGTGTGGACATTTCCTGAGTTCTAGCCAATAAAGTATGAGTACAGTTGATATATATCATTTCTAGACTTGACTCATTAAAAATTCCCATGAATGCTCCTTTAAGCTTTATTTGCTTCCTGTCTAGTGGAATGGAGAAGACTGCCAGGGAAGTCTTGGATGGCATAGGGTGAAGATGGCAGAATATCTGTTGGCTATTTAGAGGAATATTGTTCTCTGATCTGCTTACTCTTGTAAACAAAAAATAAATTTCCAATATGGGCTATTTCATATTTTGAGTCAATTTGTTACAGTAGCTAGTGGATCTTGCCTAATAAAAACAAGACTATTGAAGAAGGAATAGTAAACACATGTATTAATAAATTCATCCTGAATGAAACATCATTTACTTCTTGCTTGACAGTATTATTTGTAATCAATTTTACAATAATACTTGTATAACTATGTGGTCCTAATTCAATATTTAAATCACCCAAGTTATTTTTTAAGGTGAAAACAGTAAGTTTTAACTCAAATAATTAAATTCAACATGAAAAGTGCTGCATTAAAGGAATATTGCTGGCTTCTGTCGGGATCTATTAAAGTGCATTTTATCAGGTATCTGTCCTCATTTCCTTTGCTTAGATTTTTCTCTATGTTGATTTCATTTCTGCACGTTCTCTGTGGTAAAGATGGCAGCTTGCTGACTCAGTCTCAGAATGTGCTTCTCCAATATCTCTTCCAGCTAAGTCTAGAGAGGACTGTAATTGGTCTACGCTGAGTGATATGCCGATGTCCAAAGGGATGAGTCTGGAAAATTTCATGAAACACTCCTAATTTTGTGGTAGAGTGCACATCAGAACCACACAGTGAGTCAGTCCTATTTATGAAATAGAGGTTTATCTCTCAGATGAAAGGGAAAAATTTGTAAAAGCAAAGATGTTCACTAATGGGGACCTATCTGAATTTCACCTGTAACTACAAATGCCCAAAGGTAGATTTGCAGTTCTCCCAGAGTATCATGAATTTAAAAACATGCAAGGAATCATAAGGTAATATCCTAATTACCTCTCTCAACTTTCTGTTTAATCTCTCCTTACTTCAAAATGAGAATATTTTAGCAGTAGGAGAATTACTTTTTCCTTATTAGGCCTTTTCCAGGCACTAATGTAGGATTAAGTTTTACCTGATACAGCGTTCTATCTCTAAATGCTGTCATTCAGGAGTTTTATCATAAATCAAATTTATTTTATATGATATCATATAGAGAACAGATTTACTTATTTTTCTCATGTAATTATGTCATCAATTGTTCCAACATAATTCATTGAATAGATATCTTGGCATTTCCCTAATTATTTCTAAAGGCACTGCTACTAGATACAAATATTTATATATGAGGATACGAATCATGGCTCTCTAATCTGTTCTTTATTTGCTTGTCTATTCCTGTGCCAGTATCATATGATTGGTACTAATATAGTATTCTGATATTGACAGGATGAAGTGCTCCTTCTAATGCTGTAGCTTTAAATTTGTCTTCGTTGTGCTTTTCTTTTTACTCTTCCATATAGATTTGCGGTTCAGTTATCAGCTTTGAAAATCACTTTTGGGAACTGAATTTGAATTGCATGAAATTTGTAGACCAACTTGTAGAAAATTGACATTCTTATGACATGATATGAATTTCCACATTCTTATAACCATGGGCATGTTATTTTCAGTTTTGAATATTATTGTGGGTTTTTAGTAATAAAAATAACAATAATAACTAGTTACATGGTGGTTACTATGTGACAGATATTGTCAGTGTTCCATCCATATATCAACTTACTATATATTCTTATGGCAAAAGAGCATTATTATCTCCATTATACAAATAAGAAAACCAAGGTACAGAGAGCTTAAGTAACGCATGCTAATTTGACTTTGAAGCTTTATTTGAATCCATGCAGTTTGTCTCCTGAGCTTGAAATCTTTTCTGATACTGCCTCCATAAGAACTTTGCCCAACTTCTTAGTGATTCTACCATTGGCTTACTACTTTGGATTTTCTAGTAAACAATAATATCATGTGTGCATAAAGCAAATACATTAAATTTTTTAAACTACTCATTTGTACTTGCTTTCATAAAGCCTTAGCTATTTTCAACAAAATATTGATTACTATGGGTGACAATGGTACATCTTATTTTATACCTAATATTAAATAAAATGCTACTAAATATAAGCGAGATGCTCGCTTTAAGTTTTAGTAGTTAAACACTGTAAAGTTATTTCTTGTCTATTTTCAAGAATTTTTTATTTTAAATGCAGGTACAATTTCTCTAAAAGTATTGTTTAGTACCTAATATTTAAAAAATGCTTCTAAATATTAGTGCTAAATGTCAGTGAGATGCTTGCTCTAAGTTTTAGTAGTTAAACACTACAAAGTTATTTATTTTCTATTTTTAAGAGTTTCTTCTTCTTATAAATGCATGTGCAATTAAAAAATGTCTTATTTGCTTTTATTTTCTAATATGAAAAGATTTTTGCTTTCCTGAGATGAATGCTATGTTCTCATGAAAGATTGCTGAGTCAAAAAGTAGTCTCTGGAGTTAAGACTTTTGGGTTTTAGGACCTCCTATGGCCCCTTAATAACTATGGATCTTAGGAGAGTTACTGAACCTTCATAATGGGTACCAATCCTAGATCCTGGCAATAGAGATCCTTCTCTAGGCCATGCCTTTCGAAGATCCTTTGCATGACAATCAATCACAAAAGGTATTATTAGATCTAATTCATTGGATAACACTCTTCAGGTGTCTCTAATTGTTATGGTGGTAAATGTTTAATAGACTCAAAAATGCATCTGTATGTTTATATAGTTACATATAACATAAATATGTATATATGTATATATATACACTGATATGTTTATCATAAATTTTATTGATATAAAGGTTGTGTAACACACAACTTACAAATAATAATAAAATATTCAATATTATCTATTATAAATTCTGTATAGCCAATTGCTTTTCACAGAATGTTTTCAATGACTTTTGAGGAACTCCTGTATATGCAGCCAACTTACAAGTGTATTCACTAACTAATAAGGGTAGTCCTGATGTGAATGTTGGTTGATGTTTTTATTTACATTAATAAGACAGTGAAATAACACAGACATGTATTTGAACTTCACTTGTTCATCAGAGATGTGAGCAACTTCTTTGCTGAATCAGATAATAGGTTTAGAATAATGGAATAATATTTTCTCATTTTTCTTCTATTAGTAAGGTAATGGCTACAGACAAGACACACTTTTAGGGTTAATGCACGTGATTAACATTTTCTCTATAACTTTTTAAAGTTTAGACAACAAAACAATAAATCAACCCTGATTTATAGTATTTGCCCTGTTTTTATGTAAATTCTTCCAGCATGGCTAATTTCAAGCTTCTAGTGTGGGAAGAGATAGACAATAGCACACCATTGTATGGTATTACAGATTGGATTGAGATAAATAATCTCAAGAGCATATAAAACAGCAAACTGTAGTAAAGTTACTAGGAATTGGTGAATTTTGAATATTTCTTTACTTTTAATATAATTTATTTAAATACAAGTTTATAAAGTTTAACTTCTAGTAGTATCTATGTTAAAAGTTGGTTTGCACAGTTTTTGAAAATTTAACAGTTCTTTAGAGCCTGTGTGAACACACTCTAACACATACATCCCTGGCACATCTGCTGGCAGAATGCAGCACTCACAGCTGCCATAGGACAACCCATAGCACTAAACATGTACTTTGTCACACCTTTCAGGTTCCAGAAAAACACTCTCCACATCTCTTGGCTTGTGTTTTAAACCAAAAAGGTGACCACATTCATTATGAAATGTATAGATTGGGCTGCTCCCTTTGTTGGAGATGGACTTTGCTCTTGAGCACAAGGAGGATTTGAGTAGCTGAAGTGCAAAGGAAAAATAGAAGACACATTGATTAACTTGCCAAATATTTTCTTTAGAAAGGACCAGAGAAATAGGTTTTGCACAATGGCATATCAGGTTAATTAGTGCAGAACTTTTTCAGTGTTGCAATTCATGATTTGGAGTTACACATTGATTAACATGGTATTCACAGAAGTTACACAGAGAAAGAAAAGAAACATTTTGCAACTCTCAACAGTTGAAATTGTCTTGAAATTGTATATGTGTCCCGACACAGAATGTATATGACATGTAAAACCTTCATTGACAATGAAATGACCGTTGAACATTTAAATTGCAAATAGCATTATTTTATAAAATACACATTAATATTTAATTAAAATTTAAAAATAAATGCATAAAATTACATGTATTGAAATAAGCATTTCAAACTTGGATATTTATTAATTATAACTTGTATTTTATCTTTAAGCTATTTTGTATAAATGTTTACTGAACTATGACATACTTTGATAAAAAGTACACTAAATTTAAATGTTAGGCTCAAATTTTCACACAAAAAAGCACATCTGTGGAACTACCACCTGATGTGGAAACAGAACTTCACCAGCATTCCAGAAGTGTTCCACATTATGCTGACCCTTTTGGAGTCACTGTCATTTCCAAAGGATAATCTTCATCCTGATGTCTTACACCAGAAATTACTATTGCTGTTGCTGCTGCTTCTTTATATGTATGAAACTCTACAGCTTGTATTTTCTGTGTGTATTGATTCTTTCCCTCAGCAGTATGTTTGTGAGATATATTCATGTTGTAGCACAAAGATTTAGCAGTTCATTTTCCTTGCCATATAGCAATCCGTTGCATGAATATATCACTATTTCTTAACTGTGTTATTAATGGACATTAGAGTTATTTTCCTAATTCATATTAAATATTACTGCTATGAATATATATTGTATATCTTTTGACAAATATGTTTTTAAATTTCTGTAGAGATATATATATATGTATATATATACATATATGTAGAATGGTAATATGGAATCACAGTGCATGTGTGGGTTAAGCTATGGAACTACAGCCTAACAATTTTATGAATAGTACCAGTTTGAACTTTCATCAGCAGCATATGAGAGGTCAAATTTCTCTATACACCCGCTAACACTTGAAATTAGTTTCGTTTTTCATTTTAATAGCATGGTGGACATACAGTGCTATTGCAACCTATTTTACTTTGCATCTCTCTAATAACTATAATGAATTTCAGTATTTTTCATGTATAAAAATTTGTCACTTGGATTTTTTTGAAGAGTCTAAGTATTTTTCCCTTTTGTTTTCTACTTTTTCATATTGATTTTTAAGAGTTTGTCTTTATTTCATTTATGTTTTGGTTGGATATAACATATATTCAACAAAATTAAATATTTGACATAAATATTGAAGACATTGATTTTAATATGCAAATATTAAATAATTTTTCCTTTTTTAAGACAGGATCTTGCTCTCTTGCCTAAGCTGGATAGCAGTGGTGCAATCACGTCTCATTGCAGCCTCAGCTTCCTGGGTTCAAGTGATTGCCTCTCTCGGCCTCTCAAGTGGTCGGGCTACAAGCATGAGCCATCGCTCCTGGCTAATTTTTTAAGTTTTTGTAGAGTCAGAGGTCTCATTATGTTGCTCAGCCTGTCTCAAACTCCTAGACTCAAGCAATCCTCCCAAAGTGCTGGGATTACAGTTGTGAGCCACCATGCGCAGTCTTTTTTTCATTCTCAATAGTGTATTTCAACCAAATAAATTTTAATGTAACCCAAGGTACCATTTTTTATACTATTCTTTTTCTTTCATAAGAAATTTTTGATACCCAAGATCAGAAGGATATTGCCTACGTTTTCTAATAAAACCCTTACTGTTTTACCTTCCATACTTAGATCTATAGACCATCTGCAGCTCTGCAGCTGAGTTTTGTTTATGATATCAGGTGTTAAGATTCATTTTTAATGTAACTGTCTAGTTGATTTACTGCCATTTTTAGAATTATCTTCCTTACCTAATGTATTGCATCGTTGCTTTAGTTTTATGTGACCTTGCATGTATCTGTTTCTAGACCCTATATAAATACTTAAAAACTATTTTTTAGGCTTGTTAAAATAGTTTGTAAGTTGTGGTAGTTAATAATAAGTCTTGATACCTGGTAACGTAGGTTATCCAGCTTTCTCCTCTGAGATCATCTTTTTACTCTTTGCTCTTTACATTCCCATATATACTTCAGAAACAGTTTGCCAAGTTCTGTGTAGACACACAAGGACCCACACAGGCACCAGCTTGGATCCTGATTAGGATGGCATTAAAGCTCTACATGAATTTGGAGAAATTTGTATATTCAAATACAGGGAATTCATAAGCCCCACACATTGGTGCTCCAGAATGTAGGAATCTATGAGCCCCACATTGGGCACCAGAATGTAGGGAGCCAGCCCTACATCACCCATGGGTACCCTGAGTTCGGTGGCAACAAAGGAATGAGAAAAAGACAGATTAAGAGAAAAAGTGGGACCGGGGGCCATCACTTTATTACTCTGGAGGTGACAGTGAAGGTCCTGAGCTCTGATCATCCACACTATTTATTGATTACAATCACTTTGATCTACAGGGTAGGGATGGAGTGATGGTGGGATGAATCAGTGAGCCAGAAGTAAATCAGTGAGCCAGAAGTAAATCAGTGAGCCAGAACTGGTATATCATCCTAAGGATTGATAACAGTGGCGGTTTCGGAGTTTCACAGAACAAGAACATGTGGTTTTCTTTAGCTTATTATCTATGTACAGCTGGTGGAACATGGACCTTACAAGTAGCCTATAAGTCTGACTGTATCATAGGGCTACAAAGGGGTTTTATGTCCTTGAGCACAATGTTTATGGTAACAGAGCCTAGGTCACCCTGCACTGGAACATGAGGCATGGAGAGGCCTTCCTCCTCAAAGTCCTCCTGCGGCCTTTCGCAGTTTGTTGTTCCTTGTTTATATGTTACTCATAACCAATTTAGGTAGGCCCTCTGTAAGTCCTTTCTCCTTTGCAGCTTTTCCCAACAATCAAATGCGCTTCCAGTTCATGAATGTGTGATATTCTTCTAGTTAAGATTTTGACAGATACCAATCATTAACTTCATGATGTTTTCAGTGTACTAGTTTGCACATTTACTTTTAGATACTTGATTTTTATGTTGTTAAAATTGTATTATATTTTAAATTTTTATCTTTTTACAATTTCTTATGCTAATAGAAAATCACTATTGGTTATAATATGTTGCCTTTGTATCCTGAAACCTAGCTAAATGCATTTACTAACTTTTTTTTTTCTTTTAGACAGGGACTTGCTATGTTGCCTGTGCTGGTCTCAAACTCATAAGCTTAAGTGATTCACTTGCCTCAGCCTCCCAAAGTGTTGGGATTACAGGTGTCAGCCACTGCGTCTGGCCTCACTTATTAATTTTAATACTTTGAAAATATTTTTAGAGATTCTGCAATCATAGTCATGTCACATGTAAATAACGAAAGTTTTAATACATATTTTAAAAACTTTCAACTTCAGCCACTGTTTAAACCTCTCCTGTCTGATTGCAGTTGTCTTCCACCTCTTGTGTAGTGCTGAACAAATTTTGGATAGTGGGTAACTTTATATTCCTTCTGATCTCAGGATTAAATCTTTAAAAAATTTGTTATTAAGAATAAGATTTTATTTTCCAAAAGGAGTTTTCTTTTTAATAAATAATGATTTTTGAATAGTATCAAATCACTTAAAAATCTATTGGGATAATATTTTCATTGTTAATGTACCAAAATCTATAATTTTCAAATGTTACACAAACTTAGCATAGATGCATAGAACCCACCTGGTTGTGATGTTATTTTCCTCTTACATTGTTTGACGCAATTTAAAAATATTTTGTTTAGAGTATTATCATTTATCTAATGAGAGAGGTGGTTCTGTAATTTTTCTTTCTTATAAGGCCCTTCTCAGGTTTGTGTTTGCAATTTGGAACATGTTGGAAATATTTCTTTCTTTCATTGTCTTCTGGAAAAGTTTATATAAAATTGATGCTATTTGCTTCTTAAATTTTGAATTTGACTGGTGGAGCTTTTTGTACATGAAGTTTTATTTGTAGAAAGTGTTAAAAATGGGTTCAATTTCTTTAAACATGTTAGAGTATTCCAGCTTTTCTTTTCTAAGTTGTGTTTTCCAAGGCATACAACCATTTCAGTTGTATTTTAAAATTTAATAGTGTAAAGTTGAAAATATTCTTTAATTATATTTTAATGTTTACAGGATCTTTAGTGTTCTCGTCATTTAAATTGATATTGTCTCTTTGTTTCTATTTTCTGACTAGTTCTTCAAATAACTCATTAAAATTGTTAAAAATTTATATTTTCAAATAAAAAATCTTTCATCTTAGATGACTTTCTCTATTGTATATTTATTTTCTATTTCCTTGATTTTACTTTTATGTGTATTAATTCCTCTTCTCTCTCTCTATTTTTTTTTTTTTGGTAAGATTTTGTGCTTTTTTTTTGTCATATTGAGATGTAAGCATAGAAAAATAATTTATTTTCAACTTTCATTCTTTTATAATATGTGTTTAAAGCTCTGAGTGTTCCTGTAAATTCTGCTTTAACTGCCTTTTACAAAACTGAAAACGTTCTATCTCAATTAGCTTTCAGTTAAAATACTTTCTAATTTCTATAGTGATTTCTTATTCAACCTATGCATTCTTTTGAAATTAATTTCTAGGATTTGGGGATATTCTAGTTAGTATTTTTTACTGATTTCTGGCTTAATTTCACTCTTGTCAGAGGATACTCTCTAAATAATTGTAATCTTTTGAAACATGTTAAGCTTTGCTAAAGAATCAAGAAAATTATCAATTTTGGTAATTATTTTATATACACTTGAAAAGAATTAAAATCTGTCATTGTATTTATGTCAATGTGTTGATGTTATTTATCCTATGTCAATATATATGACAATCGTATATCACTATAAATCCTTTGATTATGAATTTACTCATTTCTTCATTTATTACTGCCCAATTACTGGTTCAGCATTTTTAAAGCTATATTACAAGGTGCTAATATAATTATAACTCTTAAGTCTTTCTGTGGACTGACTATGTTATTAAGATATGGCCCTACCACCTCATGCTAGCTCAAGGTAGTGCTCCCCATCTTTATGAGCACATTAAAACACAATTCAGGGACTCCTAAGGTGTATGCATGAACTCAGATCTTCTTAGACCGTTATATCAACTCCCTCTCACAGCAAAGGCTTTCAATTTCCCCTGTACTTCTGGTCTTTGCTAATTTCTTTTCCTCCTCTTATTTCTTTACTTATTAAAAAAAAAAAAAAAATCTTTCCCTTTTTCTTTCCTCATTTTGAAATCAGCTATGTATTTTAAAACATTTTGATATTGAATTTTATCCACAGTACCTATATGTTTGCATTAGGACAGTGGGAGTGCTTTTCTAATTAGCTTAGTGTACCATGCTGATGGACATTTTGTTCACAACTTCATTTCACTATTACATTGTCATATATCTCTTATGACTTTGCTAGCCTGAGGCAAATTAATTGCATCCCATGTATTGCTTCTATAATAAATTGGAAAATATAATATGAAGATTTTACTCCTCCCAGCATTTCAGTTTATGTCCATTATTATTATTATTTTCTTTTTTTTAAATTATAAGTTCTGGGATACATGTGCAGAATGTGCAGATTTGTTACATAGACATACACATGCCATGGTAGTGGTTTGCTACATCCATCAACTTGTCATCTACATTAGGTATTTCTTCTAATGCTATCCCTTCCCTAGACCCCCAACCCCTGACAGGTCCTGGTGTGTGATGTTCCCCTTCCTGTGTCCATGTGTTCTCATTGTTCAACTCCCACTTTTCAATGAGGACATGAGGTGTTTAGTTTTCTGTTCCTGTGATAGTTTGCTGAGAATTATGGTTTCCAGCTTCATCCATGTCCCTGCAAAAGACATCAACTCATCCTTTTTTAAGGCTGCATAGTATTCCATGGTGTATATGTACCACATTTTCTTTATACGGTCTATCATTGATGGCCATTTGGATTGGTTCCAAGTCTCTGCTATTTTGAATAGTGCTGCAATAAACATATGTATTCATGTGTTTTTATAGTAGAATGATTTATAATCCTTTGGATATATACCCAGTAATGGGATTGCTGGGTCAAATGGTATTTCTAGTTCTAGATCCTTGAGGAATGGCCACACTGTCTTCCACAATGGTTGAGCTAATTTACACTCCCACCAACAGTGTAAAAGCGTTCTTATTTCTCCACATCCTCTCCAGCATATGTTGTCTCCAGATTTTTTAATGATCGCCATTCTAACTGGCATGAGATGGTATCTCAATGTAGTTTTGATTTGCATTTCTCTAATGACCAGTGATGATGAGCATTTTTTCATATGTTTGTTGGCCTCATGTATGTCTTCTTTTGTAAAGTATCTGTTCATATCCTTCACCCACCTTTGAATGGGCTTGTTTGTTTTTTTCTTGTAAATCTGTTTTAGTTCTTTGTAGATTCTGGATATCAGCCCTTTGTCAGATGGGTAAGCTGCAAAATTTTTTTCCCATTCTGTTGGTTGCCGATTCGCTCTAATGACTGTTTCTTTTGCTGTGCAGAAGCTGTGGAGTGTGATTAGGTCCCATTTGTCTATTTTTAGCCAAGACAATTCTAAGCAAAAAGAACAAAGCCAGAGGCATCACGTTACCTGTCTTCAAACTACATAATTTCTTAATAGTTTCCAGCAAACAATATTACAGTGCTTGGTAGGTATAATAATTCCCCCTAGTCCCCCCACCTGCCCAACCCTTACCTGCAAAGATGTCCGTGTCTGAATTTCTGTAACCTGTGGATGTGTTAGGTTACATGGCAAGGGAGAGTTGACATTGTAGATGGAATTATAGTTGCTAATCTTTTGACATTAAAATAGGATTTTCTTGATTATACTAATGTGTCAAATGGGATCAAAGGGTCATTTAAATGTGGAAGTAGCAGGTAAAAGTGTCAGAGCCTGAGTCAGAAAAATAGATGCCATGATGAAAGCGAGGTTAAAGTAATACAATGCAAACACTCAGCCTGCCATTACTCACTTTGTTGATAGAAGCAAACCACAAAACACGGAATACAGGCAAACTCTAAAAGCTGGAACTGGCCATGAAATAGATTTTTCCCTAGAGCATCCATAAAGGAATGCTGCCTTGCCAACTCCTCAGTGTTAGTCCAGTGAGATTTTTGTCAGACTTCTGAACTCTAGAACTGTATGATATTAAAATTGTGCTTTAAGGCACTAAGTTGATGGTAATTTGTTATAGCAGCAATAGAAAACATACACTGCCAATCCCCAAATTCTGTTTTAATCTAAAATATTTTTAATGTCAAAGCAGTCATATATCTTCATGCCATGGAAAACAGAGGATTAATAAGAGATAGTATTCCTTAGCAATTACCAATCTACAGTAATAGAACACTGCCAGCTTTTAAAGTGTGGCTGTTATAGTTTAAGGGTTTCTGGTTTCTAAACATACAGTGAAGGAAGGGAAAAGCATATTTCTACTTTCTTTGCTGTTTGTGAAGCTGATCCATGTTAGATGTAAAAGAGCAATTGGATATTTTTTTCTTCATGAAATTTTTTAGACATTATAATTAAGGTAAACTACTTACAAAGCAGCAGTAGTTTTACTTTCAAAAAAGTAAGTTTTTGTGATTTTTAAAATATTGTTTCATAGGTATTTAGTGTGAACTGGAGAGAGCCTGGCAGAAGCTATTGTCTTGTTATAATTTTAATTGTAAATTGAATATATTTCACAAAATACTAACTGGGGTAGCATGTTAGGTAGTATCAATATGTGCCTACGGATTTGTACAAGCATATATTTTATCATGATAACTCTGGCAAACTAAATGGCATCAGTATGTAATCAGAGTCATGGCTTGTTTTAATTTAGACTCTGGATTAGAAAAAATCAGTACATAAATTCAGATCTAAGAATGTTTTCAAGTTGCATTATTTCTTTTGAGATACTGAGACATTATTACCTATTTATATATCAAAGAGTTTAAAATAATCCTGACATTTTTATGTCTATACTTTAAAAAAGCTAGAAGTTCCTCCATCTGAAGTGCTCTCTTATTCTATCTCTGTTTCTTTCTCTCTCTTGTCCTCATTTATTAAGTGCCTTGTGAGCAATTTGGGCATCGTCCATCACCTCTAGATATTTGTGTGGAGGACATCCATCAGTTACATTATTCCGATTAAATATGTGTTTGGAGATTGGAAAAAGAATGTTCTTTATTATTTCTAATGCTTCCCTGATCCCCACTCCCTTGTTTAAGAACAGAGAAAAGTTCAAAAGATTGCTTTAAATCCCTTTTATTATTTTTTAAAGGTAAATATAAACAATTTTGGTAATACAAATATTTTATCTCCATAGACATAGAACGTGGTCTTTTAAATTGAACATGTCAAAATGAATTAAAATGCTGGACTATCCTAGCTGTGGTATTAATTGATTAGTATTATACTATTACGTTGATTATGTCAATGACTCATAAGCTCTGCCATTTCTGCATTCATTGGCAGCATAGCTGATTTTTAAAGGACTATTTCTGGCTTCATTGACATTTGTAGTGGCCACAGTTCCTTTCAGTCACTTGCTCCCTTTGATGATACTTTCCTTGTTGGCTCAGTGTTAAACAATATCTTCAGTATTCATATTCGAGTACTCTGAACACAGAAAAACTCAGACATTGAAGCAATGGACCATTTAACATGCTTAATTATAGTAAGTCAAATGGCGAATTTAAATGATGCACTTAAGTTTTAAATTATGTTTTTAATTTATAGGTTTAGCAGAGTCTTCTTTCAGTTTAAGTGTAAAGCAGAAATTCTGCCCCCTGCAAAAATTCAAAAACAAAAAATATGAAAAATCTCCTCAAAAGATCAAAGAAAGAAGAAAGCAGCCTACTTGGCCTTAAGTTGGTTTATATTTTTGAGCCAGACATGAATAAACAGAAGCAGCAATTATAGTATAGTTCATAGATCATTTAAAACAAAGTAATCATTATTTATTATTGCTTTTCAATTAGGCATTTAAAAAATTTATTTTATTGCTTACTGATTATTTCACAGTCATGCCACATTAGTAGACTTAGACTACTTCTTGTGTTAAAACCAATTAAAATGTATGGATTATATTTTAATTTGCATTCTATTTCAAGTGCAATAATGTTCTGAAAAATCTTTATATTTCCTCTTAGGAAAAAACATATCAATCTCAGCCACCAAGTACCAATTAGTATACGATTCTTTCAACATTTTAGAAATCTAATCACTTATCAATTTTTTTCACATTATAAACAAAAACAGGCAAATAGTATTTTAGTGCATTTCCATGTATGTAAATTTGTTATTAACTGTTGTGGCTATCTTATGCATAAAACGTAATCACAGAATATCAATTTAGCTCTGAAACACAAATCTCTGTACATAGGTATTCATATATTAGAAGTAAAGTTATTTTTCCTTTTTTAATAGACCTAGCATTAAACTCATAAAACATATTTCTTGTATTTAAATAAAATTATGATGCTTTTTAAAGATAAACCCATAAAACCTATTTCTTTTGTTAAAATAAAATTAAGATGCTTTTTAAAGATGATAAGGCAGACATTATTCAAGATGTGTCTGTGGGAAGGGAGGACTATTACAATAGGTATAGGGACCATTGCAATAGGATTTTTTAGGGGTTAAGGGAAATTGGGCTCTATTCCAAATATAGCATGACCAAATGGCAATTTCTGGCTAAGTAGTTAGGTTGTTGTTGGTGGATGGAAAATTACCAAAAAGAAACATTTGGGTAAGAGGAGAATCCAGCTAAACTTACCTAGCATGGTTCTTTTTGGACATAGGCCACAGTGATCAGACATTACCTGGAGATGGTAGAGGATAAGGAGGCAGATCAGATGTCTAGGGTAATAAGAAATCACATTTGGGGGTTCTTACTAAAATGACTTATTAAATATTGAGCTAAAATTGGATTTTACAAAGAAGTGCACCTATGGGCATAGGAAAAACTAACGTTCACTTAAACAGAATCTGTGACTTGATGAATTTAAAAAAATTATATTATTTATACACAGAGGCAAAGGACAATGTACCATACATCTTAATTTCAAAACATTACTTCTGGTTGTTTGGAATAAAGTAATAATTTTTAGAAAGGATTCTGTAAGATCACGAAATTTAAGAGGACTCTGTAGAACAAGACTTGGGCAAGGACTAACGTGAGAACAATCCAGAGAAATTGCCTAGTTCGAATGTTACCACTGATTCTACCTTCAGCTGACTCTGATTGCTGCTGCTGCTGTTTATACTTGACTCCGGCACAGATGGTGCAAATAATTTGTAACTGGACTTTGTATCTTTGCATAGCTTTCTCATATTTTGCATATTGGATCCTAGGCACGCAAAATCTTAGTCATTCATGGGCCAATTCCCCAATTTCTACCCACCAAGGACAGTCAAAGATGACCATCTTTTCTCCTTCAATCTGTGTCTCAGATCATCTCTCCTTCAGGTAAAATGGACAACTAAATGTATTGTTTGAAATTCTGGCTACGGGAAAACATTTCCTTCTCTACTGTCCTTTAATGCCACCTAAATATGATGAGACTGTTGTCTGTATCTGGATGGTATCAACCTGTGGCACCATCCTTAAGCTGGGTTTGAATTTGCAGAGTCAGGGGGCCATAGTTGTGATCTGAGGGAGAGGCAATGCAGCAAGAATAGATGGAACTGAGAATGTGAGCCTGTTCCTCATGCAACGTAGCTGTGTCTGCAGGACATTCTTGGTTTCTATTCTTTATATACTACTTCCACTTGGTATTGAAGTATTGCTGGTATAGGAGAGGGAATGTATCTTTTCCTTCTACCCATCTTAGTTTCATTGAATGAGGCCCCTTTAAGAAAATACAGATTAACAAAAGGAAACCACACAAATTTACTTAATATAAATTTTATGTGACACTGTATCCTTCATAAAGAAATGAAGACTGAATAAACAGTTAAACCTAGGTGGCTTTTTTATAGTGTTTGATGAAAAGTAGAGCATCATGGAGAAATATGGGAGGAAGCAGGTATGAGCTAAAGGTAAGAAATGTAGCAAGGAGGAAATTTAGCAAGGCTTGTCAATTTAGGTTTCTGTGTCCATCTTTCTCCAAGATAATAATACTCCTTTCCTCTGGATATAAAAAGGGTACCTTTAACTTGAGAATCTTGTGACCGGCCTCGGGGGAAAGTCAGAAAAGCCTTCCTAGGTTTTATGACCTTCAGGGAGTTAAGGTAGGGGAAAGTCACAGAGACCTTTTCACATTCAATTTCTCAAATTCCTTCCACTTAAAATACTTAATATACCAAAATGTCATATTTTGGGGTAGCATGTCCTGAAGCTCATCACTGGTCATGTCTATCTTTATGGTTGGTAAATCTTATGACACCTGATGATGGACAACTTAGCTTATGTAGTCCTTGGTTGACTCTCTGCTGGAAATGCAATCAGAATTATTTATTTGCTGTGAGGCTGTGGCTTTTCTCTGCCATCTAAGCTACACTGACTATGATTCTATCTTGCATGGAAAGCATTATATTCTTGTAAAGATATTCACTGTAAAATTATCAGTAGGATTGAGTTGTGACTTTTCCTCCTTCATAGCCTGGACAAACTGAAGAAATTCTCTTCCAGTATCCTCATAATGTTTTCCAAATGACATAACTCACATACACCATTTAAAATTTAAAAAGTAATATTAAGAGACCTAACCACATGTCTAGTGGTTGAGAATCTAAAAGCATACATTTTGTTTTAGTCATTAATTATTAATTTGATAGGTGGCATTGGCCAATTATCTTATCCTTGAATCCTTATCATTAAAGTGAATTTCCTTATATTTCTGAGTTTGTGAGGATTTCCTACTTAATGATTGAAACATATTGCAGCAAACACTAAGATGTTTACTGCCATTAAACAACAGATATTTTTTCCTGTCGATTCATGTAATTAGAGAAAATAGGAATTTGAAGGCAGCTTTTATACTGATCAAAGGGTTTCTGAGTAGGTCAATTCTAGGAGAAAGAACTGAACAAATTGGGCTGGCTGAGCTTGAGTTTTAGCTACCTTTAGTCTGCACTAAATAAAGTAGTGTCTTTAGGAACTGCTGGATAAATTTTAATATGTGTGTTCTCTTAGTCATTTTTATAAATGAGATTTAATTTTGCTTAATTTACTTCCTTTTGCATTTTTTTCATGATATGTTGGATCCATGCTAAGTTTATGTTAGTATCATGAATGCTATAGAAACTAGGCAAGTATAAGAGAGCTTTAAGGAAATAATATTGAAGGAAATGACTATGTGGTTTTGTGGAAAGATCAGTTGGAAGCAGTAGCAGAATTTTGTTAATCATGTATCAGAATGACTGCCCTTCCTTATTGGGTGAATTAAGTCTGTAATGGTCTTGAGAGAAGAGACATGTCCTGCTGAGCTATAAAGGGTTGATGTGGAAAAAATTAAGAGTTTGACTATTGCAAGTGAAATTAGTGGTTTACAATATGCGGTTGGTCAAAGATAAAGATAAATATACTTGTTTGGATGCACAAATATATACTAACTATTAGTATCAATTCAATAGCAATTTTCTCTTAAGGACATAATAAAAGAAACATTTTGAATGTGAAGTTAAAATTTAGAACTAATTAGAGAATACCACTGGGAAATTTGTAAAGTATAAATAAGAAGGAAAAGCATTTTATGACTGTCCAGTACAAATGAGAGTTTTTGTCAGAAAGTAAAATTTAATCTGAGAAACGAAGAATGACGGAATATTATGTATGACTTCTATGATTTACAACATATTTCTGGGATAACATCAGTTTTATGTTAGATAATTAAAACAATTCTTTTCATTAGGTAAGTAGAAATGTCAATTCTGTTATCATTCCAAACTATAGATAATCAACTACCTTTAGGTATTCAGGCCTCATAACAACATCGTAATATTTGTGTTTGAATATTTCTGGAAAAGGAGGCATAGAGTAATATACTTTGTGTAAAAATGTAATTTATGAAAAATAAGTCAAAGCTTTATAGACTCAATTTCCAAATTGCCTTTACATGCAAAAATATTGCTTTTATTTCAAAGATATCCTTTGAAATATGTTTCTGGACATAAGTCCTTCTGATTCTATGCTTTTTTTTTATTTCTTCATTCCCTGCTTAACACTGAGAAGTCCTCAGCAGACTAAAACTTCATATATAATATTTTCTAAAGAAAAAGTTACCATCAACATCAATAGCAACAACACAGCAACAGCCAACATTTACAGAACTTTTATTAAGTTCCGGTCACAGTGTGTTTTGCTGGAACTCTTCTTTCCACTTCTCACAACAATCCTATGATGTGATTTCTATTGAAACTGAGTCTCAGAGAAATGGAATGAATTGTGAACTGGCCAGGGTCATACAACTTCTGCCAGTCCAGGGATCAAAAGCAGTCTGACTCCAAAGTCAGAGTTGAAACTTGATTTCTGTTTCAGTTTCTGCTTCTGTATAGCAAACCATTAAAAAATTGATTTGTTCTAAAAAGCAATCACATTTGGTATATCTTATTGTTGGGAGAGTTGACTGCACTCAACTGAGTGGGTCGTCTGCTTCACATAGTGCTTCCTGGGGCTCTAGTCAGGAGTTTCAAAGATGGGAACACAGAAGCTGGCTCACAGAACATGGCTGGTTGTTGGCACCAGCTGTTGACTGAATGCTTAGCTGGGGCTGTCAATAGGAGCACTATGGATGTCCTCCATATAGCTTTCCTACGTTCTCTTTGCATGATGAATGAGTTCCAAGAAGGAGCTTTCTAAACAAGTCAAAGCAAAAATGGCAAATCTCTTATGGCTCAACCTCATAAGTTATATAATATCACTTCTGTTGTGTTCTAATGGTCCAAGAAAGTTGTGGTTCCTGTCCAGAGTCAAAGGGAAAGGAAGCAAATGACCTCTGATATGGTTTGGCTCTATGATAGAACAAACTCTCATGTCAAATTATAATCCACAGTGTTGCAGGAGGGGCCTGGTGGGAGGTGATGGGATCGTGGGTGCAGACATCCCCGTTGCTGTTCTTCTGATACTGAGTGAGTTCTCATGGGCTCTGGTTTATAAAAGTATGTAGCACTTTCTTTTTATCTCTCTCTTTCTTCATCTCTGGCCATGTAAGATGTGCCTGCTTCCCCTTTGCCTTTCACCATGATTATAAGTTTCCTGAGGCCACTATAGCTATGCTTCCTGTACAGATTGTGGGTAAATTAAACCTCTTTTCATTATAAATTACCCAGTCTTAGGTAGTTCTTCGTAGCAATGTGAGAACTGACTAATACAGAAAATTAGTTCTGCAAAGTGGGGCATTGCTATAGAGATAACTGAAAATGTGGAGACAGCTTTGTAACTGGGTAATGGGCAGAGATTGTAATAGTTTGGAGGGCACAGAAGAAGATAGGAAATTGAGAGAAAGGTTGGAACTTCATAGAGTCTTGTTGAATGGTTGTGACCAAAATGTTCATGGTGATATGGACAATTACATCTAGGCTGAGGTGGTCTCAGATAGAGATGAGGAACTTATTGGGAATTGGAGCAAAGATAACTCTTGTTATGCTTTAGCAAAGAGACTGGAGGCATTGTGCCCCTGCTCTAGGTATCTGTGGAACTTTGAACTTGAGAGAGATGATTTAGGATATCTGGTGGAAGAAATTCCTAAGCAGCAAAGCATTCAAGATGTGGCCTGGCTCCTTTGAACCATATAAACTCTTATGAGTGAGCAAAGAGATGATCTGAAACTAGAACTTATATTTAAAAGCGAAGCAGAGCATAAAAGTTGAAAAATTTGCAGCCTGGCCAGGTGGTAGAAAATAAAATCCCATTTTCTAGGGAGGAATCTAAGCCAGTTGTAGACATTTGCTTAAGTAAAGAGGAGCCAAATGTTAATAACCGAGACAATGGGTAAAAGACCTGGAAGGAAGTTGAAAGACCTTCACAGCAGCCCTCCCATCACAGACCTAGAAATCTAAGAGGGAAGAATGGTTTTGTGGGCCAGGCCCAGTGTACTGCTGCCCTGCACAACTATGAAACACTGCTCCCTACATTCCAGATGCTCCAGCTCTAGCCTTAGCTAAAATGGCCCAAGATATGCCTCAGGCTGCTGCTCCAGAGGGTGCAGGTCATAGCCTTGTAAGCTTCCACCTGTTGCTAAGCCTGCAAGTGTGCCAAGGGAGAGTTGAGAGAGCTTGGGAGCCTCTGCCTAGATTTCAGAGGATGTATGAAAATGTGTGGATGTCCAGGAAGAAGTCTGCTGGAGGGACAGAGCCTTCATGGAGAATGTCTACTAGGACAGTGTAGAGGGAAAATGTGGTGTTGGAGCCCCCACACAGAATCTGCACTGGGGCACTGCCTAGTGGAGCTGTGAGAAGAGGGCCACCATCTTTCAGCCCCCAGAATGGTATATCCACAGACAGCTTCCACCATGCACCTGGAAAAGCTGCAGGCACTCAATATCAGTTTGTGAAAGCAGCTGAGGGGCTGTACCCTGCAGAGCCTCAGGAGTGGAGCTGCCAAAGTCTTTGGGAGCCCACCACTTGCATTAGTGTGGACTAGATATGAGATATGGAGTCAAAAGAAATTATTTTGGAGCTTTGAGATTTAATGACTGCCCTGCTGGGTTTTGGACTTGCATGAGACCTGTAGCTCCTTTCATTTGGCCAATTTCTCCCTTTTGCAATGGGATCATTTACTCAATACCTGTACTTCTATTGTGTCTTGGAATTAATTATTATTTTTTTAACAGGCTCATAAGCAGAAGAGAATTGCCGTGTTTCAGATAAGACTTTGGACCTGGAATTTTCAGTTAATGCTTGAATGAGTTAAGACTTTGGGGGCTGTTGAGAAGGCATGATTGTGGTGTTCTGAAATATGAGAAGAAAATGAGATTTGAGAGAGGCCAGGGACAGAATAATATGTCGGCTCTGTGTCTCTACCTAAATTTCATGTTGAATTGTAATCCTCAATGTTGGAGGAGGGGCCTGGTGAAAGGTGGTTGAATGATGGGGGCAGACTTCCCCCTTGTTCTCTGCATACTGAGTGAGTTCTCATGAAATCTGGTTGTTTCAAAGTGTGTAGCATTTCCTCCTTATCTCTTTCTTTTCCTTCTCCAGCCATGTAAGATGTGCCTACTTCCCCTTTGCCTTCTACCATGATTATAAGTTTCTTGAGGCCTCCCCAGCCATGCTTCCTGTACAGTCTGCAGAACTGTGAGTCAATTAAACCTCTTTTCTTTATAAATTACTCAGTCTCAAGTAGTTCTTTATAGGAATGTGAGAATAGGCTAATACAACCTGTTTTGGGGAAGTGAGGACATTTTAATTTGCCATGCTACTGATTTACTGCATTGTAGGTCATGTTGATTTCAGTGAAAAATTCATTTAGGATTTATATGTTAGCATAATGATGTTATAACTTCCTTACAGATAAAATTATTAACTTCTGTTTTTTTAATGTATCTTTTAATCACGAGTTTGAAACCTAACACCAGATTTATTAGTTAATCTTTCTGTAACTATATGTTTATTGGCATAATTTGTTAGCCTATGAAATGAAACTGTTGTTGCTAGAAAAACTAGATATATTTGAAAACATTATTTTTATCTTCATGATCTTAAATTTTAGTATTGTCTATCTAATTTGGAAATGTTATTTATATTAAACCATTTCTTTCTAGTTTTTGTGCTATTTTTATATTATATTTTCAGTTTTCTTTGGCAAAAAGTTTTACACACCTTTCACTCATTCCAATATGAAAAAAATGATAGATCCATTATTTTCTGTAAAGAAGAAAAAAAGGACACATTTGGTTTCACACATTGCGTCCATCAAAACATCATGAAGAGTGGCTGAAAATGTGCATGCTTTTATTAAATAGTTATTTTGTAATAACACAATTCATGATAATAGAACTAATTCATATATTTCTTTATGGCTTTAATCATATTATTGCATGATATTGCTAATAAATCACCAAAATTATGCCAATAAGACTGGGAGGCAATGAAATTATTTAGATTATAAATAATGTGATATCATAGATTTAAATAACCAGTATGGGAAAAAATACACTTTTGATCTAAGTATTATTGAAAAAAATGCTTGGACAATGAAATTGGTAGTAAGTAAAGCTTAAAATAATAAAATAAACATTAAACAAGTGTATTAGTCCATTCTTACATTGCTATAAATACCTTCAACTGGGTAATTTATAATGAAAAAGAGATGTAGATGGCTGATGTTTCTGCAGATTGTACAGAAAGCATGATACTAGCATTAGCATGGCTTTTGAGGAGGTCTCCAGAAACTTATAATCATGGCAGAAAGCAAAGGGGAAGTGAACACTTCACATGGCTGGAGGAAGAAGACGAGAGGAAGGGAGGTGCCACACACTTCTAAACAACTAGATATCATGAGAACTCACTATTGTGTGGACAACACCAAGAGGAATGGTGTTAAACTATGAGAAACCACCCCCATGATTCAGTCACCTCCCATCAGGCCCCACCTCCAACACTGGAGTTTATAATTGGACATGAGATTTTGAGTGAGGTTACAGATCCAAACCTTATTATTCCATATAATAACCCCTCCCAAATCTCATGTTCTTCTCACAACAAGCCCTCAAAGTCTTAATGCATTCCACCATTAACTCAAAAGTCCAAAGTCTCAACTGAGACAAGGCAAGTCCATTTTGTCTATTTTGTCTATGAGCTAGTAAAGTTAAAAACAAGTTAGTTACTTTCAAGACAAAATGAAGGTACAGATATTGAATAAATACTTTGTTTCAAAAGACAGAAATTGGCCAAAAGAAAGGGGCTACAGCCCCACACAAGTCTGAAACTCAGCAGGACAGTTGTTAAATTTTAAAGCTCTAAAATAATCTCTTGAATCCTTGTCTCACATCCAGTGCACACTGATGTAAGTAGGGGGCTCCCAAGGACTTGGACAGCTCTACCTCTGAGGCTTTGCAGGGTGCAGCTATCATGGCTGCTTTCATAGACTTGCATTGAGTGCCTGCAGATTTTCTAGGTGCACTATGTAGGCTGTCAGTGAATCTACCTTTCTGAGGTCTGAAGGACAGTGGCCTCTCCCCTAGGCACAATGCCCAAGTGGAGACTCTGTGTGGAGGCTCCAACCCTACATTTCCCCTCTGCTTTACCCTAGTAAAGTTTCTCCATGATGGCTCCACTCCAGGCAGGCTTCTGCCTGGACATCCAGGCATTTCCATATATCCTCTGAAATTTAGGCAGAGACTCTAAGGCCAAAACTCTTTCACCCTGTGTACCTTCAGGCTGAATACAATATGGAAACTGCCAAGGCTTATGGCTTTCACTCTTCGAAGCAATGGCCTGAGTTGCATCTGGGCCTGTTTAGCCGTGCTGGAGCTGGAGTGGCTGGGATGCAGGGAGCAGTGTCCTGAGGCTGAGCAGGGCAGTGGATCACTGGTCCTGGACTATGAAACCATTCTTCTCTCCTAGGCCTCCAGGCCTGTGATGGGAGGGGCTGCCAAAAAATTCTCTGAAATGCCTTCAAGCCCTTTCCCCATTGTCTTCGCTGTTAGCATTACCCTTCCTTTCAGCTGTGCAAATTTCAGCAGCCTGCTTGAATTACTACCTTGCAAATGGGTTTTTCTTTTCTATCACTTGGTCAGGCTGCATGTTTTTCAAACTTGTATGCTCTGCTTTCCCTTTAAATATACAGTCCAATTTCAGGTCAATTCTTTGCTCTCTTATATGAGCATATCCTGTTAGAAGCAGCCAGGCTACATCTTGAACACTTTTCTTCTTAGAAATTTCTTCCACCAGATACCTTAAATCATCTCTCTCAAGCATATTTTGAGGGAAAGGGCATAATGGCTCCCATTTCTTTGCTAATTTGTGACAAAAGTGTCATTTTCTCCATTTCTTACTGGACCTCCTCACTCTGGCCTTTACTGTCCACATTACATCAGCTTTTCAGTCATAGCAATTTTACATGTCTCTAGGAAGTTCCAAACCTTATCTCATCTTCCTGTCTTTTTCTGAGCCCTCCAAAGTGTTCCAACCTCTGACTGTTACCCAGTTCCAAAGTTGCTTCCACATTTTCAGGTTATCTTTATAGCAATACCCACCTCTCAGTACCAATATTCTGTATTAGACACAGAACCAAACCATATTAATGGTATTGTATTTGAACATAGATCCAAACCATAGGAGCAAGCATGCTGGTGCAATATGGGCTGACCATTTTCTAAACTGGGCCTACCAAATTCAGTTTCTTAAGCTAAATATTGTCTTGAAAGTCTATTATATCAAAGCACAACCAATTTTTATTTATTTCACTCTTTCCTGAAATTTATGAAATAACTAAATAATTGCTTGCAACTTCCTTTTAAAATATATTACTAAATGTTAAAACTGATCATGAGGTTTTGGGGGCTCTTCACTGTTATATATTCATCATTGAACTTAATATACATAAATACTTCAAAGGAGAGCTAATATCACACACATCATAAAGACAGAAAAGTTATTATCAGAGATTAGAATAAAATGTTTAAAATCACACATCAAAAATGTGGTGGAGACTAAATTTGATCCTATGACTTTCTGGCTCCAAGCCTGTGCTATTTAAAATACACTATTAAGTGTCTTAAATCAGTTTTTAAAAGGGGTTACTTTGACATAGCTCACACAATACTATTTTAAAAATTCATTTACCTTTTTCAAGTACTGTTGAGAGCAATGAAGAAAGAGAAATAAAATAGCCATCATTGTGGCCTTATTGGTTTTACAGGTTAGTGGCAAAATAGAGCCTCTAAGCAAATTGTAATCACAAATTATAATCATATAAATTTATAATTAAAACATTTAAAAAGTGCCAAGAGAAAAAAAAAAAAAAACAGGTTACTTATAGATCAGATAACAGGAAATCAGAAAAGTCTTCCATAATGAAAATTTTTATTTGAGATGAGATCTGAGGAAGAGAGTTTAAAAACATAAAATCCTGGGAGTGTTTGAAATGAATTCTAGCCAGTAAGAAAAGCATACAAAAGGCCTGTTTGAGAGAAAGAAATGGTCTAGTAATTAAAAGAAGGCCAGTATTGTATAGCTAGAATCCAAAAAATGAAGGGCAGGGCATGAAAAATGAATTATTGTAGGCAATGGCAAGATTATGTTTTAGATCATGCTGAATGCTTACATTTTAATCTGAGATAATCACTGGAAAGCCATCGATGTATTTTCAAAAGTGAGTAGCAAGTAAGTTTTGCATTTTTAAAACTCCCCATTGGCTACATTGTAGAGAACAAAGGGGATAAATGGAATGATTAACATTTGAGCTATCTTTATGTATCTGAGTGGTGATACCATATGACATAATTAATAAATGAGACTAAATAAATTCAGGGGAGAGTGCTAGGCCATGAAAAAGTATTTTGGAGTAATTTGAAATACAGAGAAGCTAACCAAAATAAACCAGGGTATGTTTTATAGAGTAGAAAAAATTAGGCTACTTCTAATTCCTGGGAACACCAAAGTTTACCGAACAAGTTAAGATTTAGCCAACATTGGAGAATGAGAGTAGCAAAAATGTTGGAAGAAAATAGGTTTGGAACAGCAAAAAAGAAATTGTTTGAAGAAGAAAGAAAATAGTCAACAATGTTGTATGCTCTTGAGGAGTTAAGTCAGACAGGAGAGGAAAAAGCAATTTGTATTAAGTAATGTAGAGGACATTGGTTATTCTAGTGTGAACATTTTGACAGAAGCTAGGGGCACAAGCCAGATTGGCAAGAATTAAGGGTGAACACAAGGTGAGGAAAGAAATACAGGAAGAAAAGAACAGCCCTTCCAAGATATAAATCTTATAAAGATAATAAGTATTTAGATTTATAGCTAAAAGAAAATGCCTTGTCAAGATATTTTGTAAAGCTCTATGGTGGTATAATTGACTCACAATAAATTGTTCATATTTAAAGTGTAGAATTTGACAAGTTTTGAAATATCTATACACTTGTGAAATCCTCATCACTCTTAAGATTATAAGTGTAGCTGTCAGCCCCCAAATTCCTTCATGCCCCTTTACAGTACTTTTCTCCTGTCCTTGCCTAATCCTTTGCCCCATCCAAAGGTACCTACTTATCTGCTTTCAGTAACAATGATTAATTTGTTCTTTTCTAAAATTTTATATAAATGAAAATATACTGTATGCTTATATTGTCTATTTGGATTCTTCTGTTTAGCATAATTACCCTAAGAGTGTGTTTTTCAGTGTATCCAGAGTTCTGTCCAGAATGGCTTCAAGATGGCTGACTAGAAGCATTTTCTATTTGTCTCTGCCAAAAAGCAGAATCAAAATAGTATTGAGATAATCGCACTTCAATTAGGTCATCTGAGAGAGACAACTTGAATTAAATAGTCAAGTGATAGGAAGAACATAAAACAAGGAAGGAGAGGTGAGTGAGGCAGCCTGCTCAACTGGGATTAGCTGGGGGCCTCTGTGGGGAAGGGAAAGGGTAAGTGAGTGACTTTCAGAGGTTTACATCCTCACTGCAGACTCCTGCATCCTAGCCATGAAAAAGACTCTAGATCCTCATGGACCTCCAAACTAGCATAGGGAGCTGCTTAGAGACTGTGCAAAGGCACTGCTTCAGAGAGGGAGCTAATGCTGGGTCCCACATAACTCTTGAGCCCTAAGGAGCTACAGCAAGATGCCATATTGAGAGTCCAGCCACCACCAGACGGCATCCTACACTGGGGCATAACAGAACCTGTATCTCCACATCTCTAGAGACTTATTGACATGCCCTGCCTACAGCCACACACCACAGCTGGCTGCTGCCTTCAAGGATAAAGGTGAGCCATTGGCAAAGACCCTGTTGCCCAGCAGTAAAGCCACCATGCATTCCATATGGCCTGACATCAAATTTCTCCACCTGCAGCAGCTGCAGCTATGGATGCAAAGTCAGGGCTGAAGTGCAAGTAAAGTGTGTATTCCCCAGCCACCTGCATATGGCTGCTACCACTGCAAGTAACCTTTCCTTCCCTAGTAGCAGGGCAGTAGTATGGCTAGTGCTGCCCCAATCCACTTCCTTAGGCCTGGGGATTACCCCACTCCTGCTTACTACAGCCAGTGCCTGGGGAATAGCCCACTTCTGATTACCACACTCCTGCTTATCAAAGGCACCACAGGAGGGCCTGAGAACAGATTTGCCCAACTTAGCTTGCCCCTCCAGTGCCTGAGCATGATGTTTTGGGGTCTTGAGACCATCTAGCCCATCTACCACAGTAGGTACCTGAGCACTCTGCCCAGAGGCCTGTGGTTGGGCCCACCAAATATACTGCTACCATCACAGTAGGCAGCCATCTGGATATGCCACCTGTGGTCCTGAGGACTGGCCCATCAAGCCTGTCACAGCCACCACCAACATCAGAGTAAACTTCTTTGGACTTACAGATTAATCCCACCGCTGTTGCTGATATCACTTGAACCACACATTTAGTCCAGGGGTCCAAAAACTCCCTCACTGGCTCAACCCACCATTGCTATTACCAGTACATAAACAAGTTGCATGGAGGCCCAAGAAATGGCCCACCTGGATGCTAACATTGGTGCCAGCATATGCCACCCTGGTACCCAAAGACAAGAACACTAAACTCACCACTACCACCACTGGGGCCTGAGGACAGACCCACCCAGTGTCCCCATTACCAATAAAACTTTACCACAGCCTCCACTAACAATTGCACCCTAAGTCACTGAGGAAATTTAGACACCACTGACTTTGTTTACAACTATAATCATATGGAGACTGTACTACTGCATGCACTCAGAATCAAAGCCAAAGTGTTCTGCCTCAGCAACACCATAGATACATCTTCTGAAAAAAGTTATTTCATACAAAAGCAAATTCAAAAAATTAAAAGAAGTGACTGTTACACCACATGTACAGAAATCAACATATGGGCACAAGAAAAATGAAGAAGGAACATAACAATTTTCTAGCAACAGATTTAAATGAAGAATTTTATGAAATCCCATAAAAAGAATTCAAAATAATATTAAAGAAGCTCAGTGAGATACAAGAGAATACCAAAAATAATACAAAAAAATCAGAAAAACAATTTAGGATACAAATGAGAAATTTACTAAAAAGATATATATCATAAAAAGAAATTCTGGAGCTGAAGAATTCACTGAATAAAATACAAAATACATTCAGAAGCTTCACAGTAGATTAGATCAACAGAAGGAAGAATTTCAAAATTCAAAGACAGGTCTTTTGAAATAACCCAGTTCATAATCCAGTCAGACAATTAAAAAAAAAAAAAAAACCACAGAATTAAAAAGAATGAGGAAAGCCTTAGTGGCATATGAACACCATAATGTGACCAAATATTTGAATTGAAAATTTTCCCAGTCTAGAACAAGATTTAGACATTCAAATACAGGAAACCCAGAGATACCCAGAGAGTTGCAATGCAAAAAGGTCTTTCCTGTGATATATTACTGTCAAATTGTCAAATTCAAAGACAATTCTAAAAACAGCAAGAAAAAAGCATTTGGTTAGTTATAAGGGAAACCAATTAGACTAACAGTGGATTTCTCAGCAGAAACTTTACAAATCAGAAAAGAATGGGATGTTATATTCAAAGTGCAGAAAGAAAAATTGCCAGCCAAGGATACTATATCCCCTAAAGATGCACTTCATAAATGAAAGAGATATGAAGTCTTTCCTGGACAAGCAAAAACTGAGGGAATTTATCACCACTAGGCTGACCTTACAAGAAATGCTTAAGGTAGTTCTACACTTGAAAGTGAAAGAGTGATATCTACCATCATGAAAATGCAGAAAAGCATAAAACCCACTGTTACACTAAACACACCAACAAGGACTAGAGAAAGCTAAAATAGGACCATTTCAGAAAAACACCAAACTACAAAAATAAACAATAACAGAGAAAGAACAAAGGATACACAAAACAACCAGAAGTTAACTAATAAAATGGTAAGAACAAGGTTTTAAGTATCAATAATAACCTCAAAGGGAAAATAATTATTCACTTAAAAATGCATACTCTATGAATAGATTATAAAAACATAACCCAAATAAATTCAGACTACAAGAAACTCATCTCACCTCTAAAGACAGATAGAGACTGGAAATAGAGGGAATAGAAAAAAGATACTTCATTCAAACAGAAAGCAAAGTCAACAGGGTTACCTATACTTATATGAGGTAAAGTAAACTTTAAGTCAAAACAGTAAAAGGAGGGAAAGATCATTATGTAATGATAAAAGGATAAATTCAGCAAGAGGATAACAATTTAAAATATATGTGCACCCAACACCAGAATAGCAACATGTATAAACCAAATATCATGAGATGTAAAGGAAGAGACAGATTCAAATACAGTAACATTTGGAGATTTCAACACCATGCTGTCAGCATTAGCCAGATCATTTAGACAGAAAATTAACAAAGAGACATTGGATTTAAACTGCACATTAGGCAATATAGACCTAATGGACACTTATAATTTTTATAAGGTATAAATTATAACTTTTTCTTTTGTGGATTATATTTTTAATGTCATATTAAAGAAATACAGACTTAACCCAAGTTCATAAATATTTTCTCCAGTATTTTCTTATATAATTTTTGAGTTTTAGGTCTTACATTTAGATATAAAATCCATTTCAATTTAATTTTTATATGGTGCTTCTCTAGATTGAAACTTTTCCAATAAAATGTGTTGAAAATATTAACCTTTTCTCTTTGCATTTTCTTTGCACATCCATCTAAAATAAACTTAATCCATCACATAAACAGAACCAAAGACAAATACCACTTGGTTGTCTCAATAGATGCAGAGAAGGCCTTTGACAAAATTCAACAGCCCCTTTTGCTAAAAACTCTCAATAAACTAGGTATCAATGGATCATATTCAAAATAATAAGAGCTATGTATGACAAACCCACAGCAAATATCATACTGAATGGGCAAAAACTGGAAGCACTCCCTTTGAAAACCTGCACAAGACAAGGATGCCCTGTCTTACCACTCCTATTCAATATAGTATTGGAAGATCTGGCTAGGGCCATCAGGCAAAAGAAAGAAATAAAGCATATTTGAATAGGAAGAGAGGATATCAAATTTTCCCCGTTTGCAGATGACATGATTGTATATTTAGAAGACCCCATCATCTCAGCCCAAAATCTCTTTAAGCTGATAAACAATGTCAGCAAAGTCTCAGGATACAAAATCAATGTGCAAAAATCACAAGCATTCCTTTATACCAATAATAGACAAACAGAGAGCCAAATCATGAGTAAACTCCTATTCACAATTGCTACAAAGAGAATCAAATAATACCTAGGAATACAACTAACAAGGGATGTGAAGGACCTCTTAAAGGAGAACTACACACCACTGCTCTAGGAAATAAGAGAGGACACAAACAGATGGAAAAACATTCCATGCTCATGCTTAGGAAGAATCAATATCGTGAAAATGGCAATACTGCCAAAGTAATTTATAGATTCAATGCTATTCCCATCAAGCCACCAATGACTTTCTTCACAGAATTAGAAAAAACCACCTTAAACTTCACATGGAACTAAAAAAGATCCTGCATAGCCAAGACAATACTAAGGAAAAAAAAAAAAACAGCTGGCAAAAACCATAAATTAATCATGCTACCTGACTTCAAACTGTATTACAAGTCTACTGTAATCAAAACAGCATGTTACTGATACCAAAACAGAGATATAGACCAATGAACAGAATAGAGGCCTCAGAAAGAATGCCATACAACTATAACCATTTGATCTTTGGCAAACCTGGCAAAAACAAGCATGGGGAAAGGATTCCCTATTTGATAAATGGTGTCGGGAAAGCTGGCTAGGTATATGCAGAAAGCTGAAACTGAATCCCTTCCTTACACCTTATACAAAAATTAACTCAAGATGAATTAAAGACTTAAACATAAGACCTAGAGCCATAAAAAACTTAGAAGAAAACCTAGGCAATACCATTCAGGATATAGGCATGGGCAAGAACTTCATGACTAAAACACCAAAAGCATTGGCAACAAAAGCCAAAATAGACAAATGGAATCTAATTAAACTTAAGAGCTTCTGCACAGCCAAAGAAACAATCATTAGAGTGAACCGGCAAAACAAAATGGGAAAAAAATGTTTGTAATCTACCCATCTGACTAAGGGCTAATATCCAGAATCTACAGAAAACTTAAACAAATTCATGAGAAAAAAGCAAACAACCCCATTAAAAAGTAAGCAAAGGATATGAACAGACAGTTTTCAAAAGAAGACATTTATGCAGCCAACAAGCATATGAAAAAAAGCTCATCACTAGTCATTAGAGAAATGTAAATCAAAACCACATTGAGATACCATCTCATGCCAGTTAGAATGGCAATCATTAAAAAATTAGGAGACAACAGATGCTGAAGAGGATGTGGAGAAATACGAACACTTTTACACTGTGGTGGGAGTGTAAATTTATTCAATCATTGTGGAAGACAGTGTGGCAATTCCTCAAGGATCTAGAAATAGAAATATCATTTGACCCAGCAATCCTATTACTGGGTATATACCCAAAGGAGTATAAATCATTCTATTATAAAGACACATGCACATGTATGTTTACTGTGGCACTGTTCACAATAGCAAAGACTTGGAACCAACCCAAATGCCCATCAATGATAGACTGGATAAAGAAAATGTGGCACATTTATACCATGGAATACTATGCAACCATAAAAAGGGATTAGTTCATGTCCTTTGCAGGGACATGAATGAAACTGGAGATTATCATTCTCAGCAAACTGACATAAGTACAGAAAACCAAACACTACATGTTCTCACTCATAAGTGAGTGTTGAACAATGATAACACATGGACACAGGGAGGGGAACATCACACCCAGGGGCCTGGGGGTTTGGGGGCTAGGGGAGGGATAGCAGGGGGTAGGGGGATTAGGGAGGGATAGCATTAGGAGAAATCCCTAATGTAGATGGCGGGATGATGGATGCAGCAAACCACCACCATGGCATGTGTATACCTATGTGACAAACCTGCACAATCTGTAACTGTACCCCAGAACTTAAAGTATAATTTTAAAAAATGGACCCTATATGTAGATCTACTTATAGACTCTATTCTGTTCCATTGATCTCTTCACTTATGTGAGAGCACTACGTTAAATGGATATTATTCCTTCCTGAAGTGTTTGATAGAATTCAGCACTGAAAACATCTGAGCCTGACAGTAATAATATTACTAGTAATATTATTAAGTATTACATAACCATATCTCTTTTGAATATAGATGTAATAACTCTCCACAAAATATTAGAAAATAAAATACAACTGTATTAGTCAGTGTGCTGTAGAGGGGCAGAACTAATAGGATAGATATATGTATGAAGGGGAGTTTATCAAAGAGTATTGACTCACAGGATCGCAAGTTGAAGTCCCACAATAGTCCATCTGTAAGCTGAGGAACATGGAAGCCAGTTCACGTCCCAACACCTCAAAAGTAGGAAGGTGAAGTGCAGACCTTAGTCTATGACTGAAGGCCCGCAAGCCCCTGGCAGATCACTGGTGCAAGTCTGAGAGTTCAAAAACTGAAGAATTTGGAGTCTGATGTTAAAGGGGAGGAAGCATCCAGAACAAGAGAAAGATGAAGGCTGAGAGACTGAGCCAGTCTAGTCCTTCCATGTTCTTCTGCCTGCTTTATTCTAGCTGCAATGGCAGCTGATTTGATGGTGCCCACCCAGATTGAGGGTAGGTCTGCCTGTCCCAGTCCACTGACTCAAATGCTAGTCTCCTTTAGCAACATTCTAACAGACATGCCCTGGAACAATACTTTGCATTCTTCAATCCAATCAAGTTGACACCCAATATCAACCATCACAACAACACTATGTAAAAAGAAAATTAGATATCACAACCAAGTGTAAATTATTTTAAGTAAGCAAGGCTATTTCAACATTCAAAAAAAAAAACATAATCAGGATGGCTCTGGTATAGTCTTTTAATCTGTAGAAAAGCTTTGTTATGGCAAGCACTCTTAAGTTATTTTGAAATAGTTACACTTTCTCTACCTTTGTCAGAGCCAGGAGGGCATCTTTCTTAGCTTTTCCCTGTGAGAACTTAGGGGAGGTGATGTTCCTGGAGGTAAACCCCCCAAAAAATGTTTGGACTTCTTTAGGAATTAATCTCCGAGGATTCTCTCTCTCTCATGCTAGTCCTTAAGCTGCTTCCACTATTTAGTTACAATTACAATGAGGTATGCTATCAGTTTTTGGCTCTAGTGGTTTCTGTTCCAGGTAAGCAAATCTAGCCTGTGACTCTCTGGATTCATGTTTCTCTTCAGATTTCACAATGCCTTTTTGCGTTGCAGTCTCAGTGATATGATCTGGATTTGTGTATTTGACCATATTTATAGCAAACTGTAATCCCAGTGTTGGAGGAGGAGCCTGGTGGGAGGTGACTGGATCATAGTGGCAGATCTTCCCCTTGCTTTTCTCATGATGGTAAGTGAGTTCTCATGAGACCTGGTTGTTTAGAAGTGTGTGGCACCTTCCCCACTCCCTCTTCCTCCTGCTTAGCCATGTACGAGATGCCTGCTTCCTCTTTACCTTTTGCCATAATTGTAAGTTTCCTGAAGCCTCCCCAGCCATGCTTCCTGTACAGCCTGTGGAGCCTGGAGCCAATTAAGCCTATTTTTTAAAATAAATTACTCAGTCTCAAGTAGTTCTTTATAGCAATGCAAGAACAGGATAATCTACTCAGTTCTCTAATGTGTCCAATAAAAGTCTCTGGTTTTTAGGTTTTCCATCTTTATGTTGTTGCAGTTATGATGGCAAGAGTGATAATTTCCTAGCTGCTTTTACACGGCAGCACTGAAGCCAGAAATTCTATACGATTATTACATTCTGTTAGCTTATTTTGATATATTTCAATTTAGAAATATAATTTCTCCATGTTTTACAGAGCTTCATAGTTGCAGGAAAAAAATAAGGTAAGCTAAAAAAATTGTAAATTTAAATATTTTGAACCTATACGATATAGCCATGAGAGAGTTAATAGGTCACTGGATTAATATTGCATTTTATAATGGAGATACTTGAGTGAAGTTTATTTTTATCCTTTCAAGATATGTTGCTACTAACAGAAGTAATAAACATTCTTTGCTTGAATATTTTCATGCATGTTAAATTCTCTATTATGATATTTGCCATTACAAAGTGATTGGCAAAGTACATATCAAATGAAGTCTCCCATCACAGTGAATGAACACTGTCTTAACCGTGCACTCCATTTAAGTATCTTGCTAAAGGACTTCAATTTTGCTATAAATGCTTCTTATAAATGTATCATATTTTCAGAGGAGATTTATAAATCCTTCTTATAAATGAATTAAATTTTCAAAAGAGGTTTATGCACTAAGTAAAAACCTGAATTTGATGATCTCAAATAACTATATCAAAACGAATGGAAGGCGTGTTGCTGTTGGTTAATTCCAGCCTGTAATTCTGCAATAAATATTTCTGGAATTGTGATGGACTGAAACCTCTAACTTTTATACTCCCCTTTCCGTCCGCAAAAGCTGTATGGTGCGTAATTATTGTGTTTAAAATTTAAATTACTACTCCATAATTCTATGAAATTTTGTATGATAATTAGAGATATGTCTAGAGCAAAGTAATTTCAAATCTAACTATCAGGTTTGGGAACCTGAATGAGGCAAGCCCAAATGACAATGACTTATGTCTCTACATCCTCAAATTTCCAGAATATATCCCCTTATGTCTCTGCAGCCTCAAATACCCAGGAGATGGGCTTAAGCAATGTCAAACTGAAATTGTCTTTTCTGTTTCAGTGCTGAATTGAAAGGTCTTATATTTTAAGAAATTTTTGATTTGACTATGCAGTTTTATGTACCTCTGACTGTTAGGCACTTTTGATTAAGAATAAATCTAGTTGATGATTTATAATGAAGAAAATATTTATAATATTTTGCTGACCACACAGCCTCAAGTGTCTCTCTAAGACTATTTTTTAAGAAAGAAAATGGCAGTATAGATCATTGGTTATCAGTCTGGATAAACATAAGGATGATCTCAGATATTGTTGAACAGTGCTGAAACGAAGGTATCTATGAACAGAGATTCTTACTTGGTTAGATGTGAATACTACCTTGGTTTTAGGATTTTAAAAACTATTCTTATATACAGTTAGTATCAAAAACCAGTGATCTAATGACTATACAGTAAATATGTCTTTTTAGATTGGTTCTTATGACCCTTAGTCCAAAACTAAAGAATTTTATTTCCTAATAGCTTGCTTTAATTTTGATAAATGCTAAGGTTTGAATGCTTGTTCCCTCAAAAACTCATGTTGGAATTTAATTGCCGTTTAACAGAATTAAGACACATGACTTTTGGAGGTGATTAAGCCATAAGGAATGAATTGCCCTCATAAATGAATTAATGTCAATGTAATGAGTATTGGATTATTTCTGTGGGAGTGGGCTCCTTGTAAAGGGATGATTTTGCCCTGATTTTCTTGTTCTTTCTCATCCTCTCTTTGTCCTTTTATTGAATGATGCCTTCTGCCATATCATGTCACAGCAAAAAGACCCTTGCAAGATACTCGCTCCTTATCTTGGACTTTTCAGCCTCCAAAATTGTGAGAAATAAATTTCTGTTCATTATAAATTACCTAGTCTGTGGTATTCTGTTACAGCAGCACAAAACAGACTAAGACAACAGACAACCATAACAATGAACAATGCTGAAATTGCTTGGTAATATAATATCATTGCCGAACTTTCTTTTTCTCAATGAGCACAACTAAGTTTTTTAAGCAGAAATATTTCTGTAGTTAACCCTGTTATTAAGAGTCACTATGATTCACCAAAAGAGTCTAACACTTGCTGGGGAAATGGTGTTTGCAAAAGTCTTTATAATCTTTTTTTTGCTTGATCTCTTTATGCTAAATTTAATGTACCCAATGAAAATACAATATCAAGTACCATGAATGATGAATCTTTTTACTATGTATTCCATATAGCTGATCCTCTTACAAAGTTGTAAATTATTTTTCTTAATCTTAGAGCTTTTAGAAAATAAAACAAATTATTTTCTCTGAACATTAATGTATAAAAACAGTTAACATATACTCATGAAATCATATTTAAAAATTAAAATTATGCTTCAATTTGTTTGTAATTTAACCTTAGTTCCCAGAGCTGTATAAACATTATACAAAGGATGTATACCAGGGAGTCTTCAATTCCCTGATAGGAGCGATTACACAAACCATTGTAAGGTTGACTCTTTTTGTTGAATTGATGCCAGCTCTACTTATAAATTAACTTTAAAACATTTTGTGCCATAGATAAAAAACAGAAAGAAGTCTATTTACAATGATTTTATTATTTCAAAAAAGCAAAAATTATCAGATTTACAAAAATTATAACTTTTTTAACATATTTTAATACCTATTTGCAACTTATACTGTTAAATTAAAATACTGTGCAGTTGTACTATCCATAAAGTAATTATGAAATTTTTAAGAAAGCATACTGTGTAATATACAAAAGATCCAAATTTAAACAAATATTTAAACATCTTCTTTGAGTGTTCAAAAGCATAAACTTCATGGAAATAGCATTAAAACTAGCTTGGAGGCCTTAAAACAATATGAGGCATGACATATGTAACACTTTTACCCTGCAGCCTTAAACCCAGTATATGCCTTGCATATAAACATAAAATGCTTTAATTTAGGTAAGTCAGAAATAATCAGATGAGTTGTCAATTCTAGTAAATGAAGTAGTTGTATGATGGTTTCTATGAGCTGTATGCTATCAATGGTAATATTTTTCACTTTGCTGCATGTGTCATATAATATAATTGAACTAGTCTTCTGTCTTTTGCAATTGTAAAAAAAAGTCTTAAAAAAAGCCTAAATATACGCAACTTAATTAATACATAAAACTACTTAATAACAGAGGTAGGAATAAGAGCCATATGTTTGTATTTAAGTTTATGGCTTTTTCATCTTGCCAACTATCCCTTTCTCAAATGTCTTACTACTTGGACTGTGTGTATTTAGCTCACTATTTTTTAATGTCTGGCCCATTTATTATTTAATGTATTGTAATATATAAGTGCATCATATTCTGATCAAGCTTTTAAGTTACTTATACATCTGAGAGCTCTTTTTACAATTGTTTTAAGCTCTGTACGGTCTAATAATATAAAAACAAGTAATAACAACATTTTAGACATGTAGCACATATGATGACCAAATATATGATAAATATTTTTCTTCTAGCAATACTGATACTCTAGTCAAGTTTTTTCCTACTCCATGGAAATATGGACTTTACTGTATTATTCCTTGCTACATCCTTTGAGGAGATGTTGTTGAAAAAAATGTTGGGTGGGCAGACTACATATTTTTCTTTTTCAACTTTTCCTATAAACCATAGCATGGGTCTATGTAACCTTATTTTCACCAGATTTAACTGTAAGGGATAAAGTAATGGGTGACTGGGCAATTAAATTTAGTCTTCATTTAAGCACAATGAATTAAATACTATATTACATTACATTTTGCTTAAGGGAGAGTGGGATAAGTAGTATTGTTCCTAAATTTCTATATTGGATTTTCTTCCATAAAGCCACTGCTATGGTTTGAATGTTTGTTTCCTCCAAAACACACGTTAGAATTTAGCTGACATTGTAACAGTATTATTAGGTGAGACCTTTCAGAGATGATTGGGTCATGAGGGCTCTGGCTTTATGGGTGGAATTAATGCTGTTATAAAAGAGTGAGTTTGGCCCCCTTTTCTCTCTTGCTTTTCTGTCTTTCACCATGTGTAAAGATGCAGCAAGAAGGCTCTCATCAAATGCCACAATTTGATTTCTGGTCTTCCCAGCCTCCAGAACCATGATAAATAAGTTTCTATTCATTATAAATTAATTAGACTCAGGTATTCTGTTGTAGCCAAACAAAACAGAATAAGATAACCACCAAACATCATTTTTCCTCAGATATAGTGTTATTGAAGTACTATTTTTAATATTTCCACATATATAATACCATTTTCCAAAGACATATTTAGGAAAAAATCTGATAATTTCAACCCTTGTTTTAGGATTTAAGAAACATAAAATCATCTCAGTGTAGCTAAAAAGCAGTAAGTACTTTGATTAAGTTAAAAAATTAATAAAAGAAAGAGAAGACTGAACTCTCAGAATGCCCTCCTTTTCCCATTATTTTGTTTTTTAAAGCCAGGGAGCTGGCCCTTTTACAGGAAAAGGTAATTTTAAAAAATCAAAACAAAACTCAGTAGTAGTTATATTCGTTCCATAATACATCTGAGATTAGGTTTTAGGTGTAAGCAGTAGCTCCTCCTTTACTTAGTATGTATATTATATTTAAGACATCACTTTTAAAAAAGTTTTTTTAATGTTATTTCTATAACAACCTGGTCTTTAGAATTGTGTGTGTGTGTGTGTGCACGCCCGCTTGGTTTTTCTCTATGGATTCAACTAATAATGAGAGTAGCACCATTTATTGATATTCTGTTCTATTCTATTTCAAATATTATGTACCAGACATTTCAGAAATGCTACGTCATTTAATCTTTTAACAATCCTATAATACAGATATAAACATCCGCTGAAGTCTCTTCTGATATGTGGCTTTTTCACTCCTGTAGTTTGTCAAGCAGGAGGGAGTGGCACCAGCGGCTTTTTCACTTCTGTGGTTTGGTGAGTGGAAGAGAAGTTTACAGCTCTTTTACACCCACCTCCCACAGCTTGGCAGGTAGTTCAGGGGCATCACAGCTCTTTCTGTCTCGCTGTTGGGCTAATAGGAAGGAGTGGCGTCCGATGGCTTCTTCTTTCACATTGTTGGGGGAGCAGGAGGGACGGTTACAACTCTTTTACTCCCGCCACCGGCAGCTCAGCAACTTCCAAGTTCTTGTCCTGCAAGAAAGTAATAAGATATGTGGACACCAGAAAGTGAGTAAGGCAGAAGAGAATTTTGAGCGACAGAAGGAAAACTCTCAGCTGCCAGAGGGTCCCTGAAAGCGGGTAGCCATCTGTGAGACTGAGTCAGGGGTTTTTTATGGGTTTAGAATGGGGACATGCATGCTGATTGGTCCATGGGTGTATTGGAAAAAGCACCATTCGACTGGTTAAAGGCATCATTCAGAAGGAATCAATTGAGAGAGAGAGTGGTTAGTGTCTGGTAGAGAACTTTCGGCCTCCTTCCCCAGTCATGCGGAAAAGGCCTAATTACCAATAAAGGAGGCCCTTCCTCCCCCGCAGGGAGGGTCCCTTATCTCACTCTATCCTGGCCCGGCCCCGAGGCCAGCAACCTTTCCGCCCAGCAACCCCCCGAGCCAATCACCATCCGCCCCCGTAGCCTCCCGTCCCACAGGCTCCCGCCCGGCAGGTTTTCTGCCCAGCAACCAACCCAGCCAATCGCTAGGTCAGCTCTCCTACCGCTTTTCTGCCCAGCAACCAACCCAGCCAATCGCTAGATCAGCTCTCCTACCGCTTTTCTGCCCAGCAACCAACCTGGCCAATCGCTACCGGCCAGATCAGCCTTCCTACCGCCCCAGGCCCCCAGTCCCTATAAAACCGACCGAACAAAGCAAGCACGCGGGATTCCTCCCTGCCCGCCGGAGTCGCCTGGAGATCCCAATAAAGTCGGTACTGGTCACCACGCTTCCTGCCTCGTGTCGGTCGAGCGCCTGCCTGCCTCCGTGGGTCGGGGTCCCACAACCGGGGTCGCACAGTTAGGACAGGGATAGTTCTCACTCCAGTTGTGGACTCTAGCTGGAACTGGCAGCTTGGATTTCAGGCTTTAAACTGTCCTTGGTTTGAAGGTCGAGTTTCCAATTCCTGCTTGCCAAGGAGTTTGTCTCCTGTCAGAATCACAGGCATTCATGATATCTTAGGTAATACTTCACTAGCTTTTAACATATCTCTCTCTTTCAGTATTTTCTGAAACTACTGTGGCTCATATGTTTACCAGTATTTTTTTAAGTGAAACATAGGTCAGTTTATGATTAAGAAACAAATGTAATTTGTAATAGTCTCCAAGTAAAGTACAAATTTTATCCTATTTTTATGTCATTCTTTATTTCACAAACTTCTCTGTTGACATATGCCATGCATGGATCCAACTAAATCGAACTATTTGGGAGGCAGGAAACATAGTGGTTAAAATATGGGCTTTTAAATTTGCTTTAATGTCGTTCAGCTTTCTCTGTGACCAGGAAATTTACATCTATAAAATTAAGATGATAATATTTAACTATCACATAGTGATATAATACTCATATACTGGAGGAAAAATGCTTAATGTATACACAGTGTTTTGTTACTGCTTAATATATATTAGCCCTTATGTTAGTTATTAAATGAAGTCCCCTGGAAGAAAGGTAGGTTAAAGTCCTAATCCTCATGACTTCAGCGTGCAGTGTGGTTTGAAAATAGAATTGTTATATACATATATACTTATTTAAGATAAGCCTTTTATATTGGAATAGGATGAGTCTCTAATCCAGTGTGAATGGTGACATTATAAGAAGACATGGAGACACAAAGATAATGCCCTGTGAAAACGGTGGCAGAGATTAGAGTGTTGAATCTACAATCCAAGTAACGCCAAAGGTTACCTGGACTGTCACTAGAAACCAAGAGAGAGATGTTGGACAACTTCTCCCTCAGATTCTTAGGAAATAACCAGCCATGTTGATAACCTTGATTTAAGACTTCTAGACTCAAGAATTAAGAGAATAAATTACCATTGTTTTAAACAATTCAGTTTTCAGTACCTGGTTATCCCAGCCCTAGGAAACTGATGCATCTTATATATCAACTTTTATTACTTATATTATTTTATCTTTATTCCTCTGCTCCCACTTTGCTAGTTGTGCTTTTCAGTAATTAACTCCTATTTTTGCTTTAAGCTCAGTTCTCTAGTTCATGTCTGTATCTCTACCATATAATGCATACTCTTAGCTATTAATTGATATATATCTATATCATATCCTTTATCATAATATGATTTTATGGTTTACTTATATATAATCTGCTTTGCTGGAATATAAACTCCCAAAATTCAAAAGCCAAAATTTATCTGCTTTTGATTCTTTGTTAGTCCAGTATCTTTCACAGTGTCTTGCACATGGAAGAATCTCAAAAGGTTTTTAAATTAGGATTGTTTTGCTTTTTGTTTGCTTTTAGTAACTGTGACCATAACAGACTATTGTTTCTAGAATTTCTATGTAATACAAATTCTAAAATTTATGGAAATATTGAAGACTTGTAAAAAGCATGTTGGACAAATGCTAAGTAAATTCATTTCTTTATAATGATCTGCAGTTTATTAGACTACAAATATATCTTTAACATTTCAGCATTCAATAATTTTTTGTCAGGATATTTGTTTGCAAATTAGATGGTTCCAAACTTCTAAAGATTCCATTTTTTAAAAAAATGCATATATTTAAAATTTAGGTTTTATCAAGTTTAGCATTATATGCCAAATTTTAAAATTGTTTAATTATTAGTAGAAACTTGGAGAAGCATTTCACATCCAAATATCATCAGCATAATTTACATTTATATTTTCTTATACCAAAAAAACTCATAACTTTTTAACATTTTTTTCCTATTTGACTAAAATCAAGTTCTATAGAATATTCACATCTGCGATTTATTTTATTAAAACTCATTAGATAAATATATCCTCATTCTATAGTAATAAATAATATGTTTATAATTTTAGCAATAAGATGCCCCCAGCAGGCTGAACCCTGGGTATTAAGGGGAAAAATATGGTCTTTCATGCATTCAACCTTACAGTGCATACCCAGGAACATGCTGAGTGTAATACTTTTTACTCACATTCAAAGAGTAGAGATTATTACTGGCACCTGACAGAATTTGCGAGGATTCAAATTTGTGAGATTTGCCAGGGAATCATAGTTCTGACTAGGGGATTGCTCTGTTTGTGGTTCACAGAGGTAAGTTGTACACTTTACCTCTGTTCATATCATTCTGTCAATTATATCACCACCAGACTTGTGACAGCCACATGTTTTATACTTCATGGTACTTCATTAACAAAAGACCAAGAGATCTATGAAGGAAAAAGGAGGAGCTTATTTTCTATTTAAAAAAAAAAAAAAATCTGTAGATTGTGAAGGCACAGCCTTCAATACAATGAAAATGTGCTCTCTGAAGAACAAAGAAAAGGGCTATCTTAAGTAGGAAACATTCTCACCTAGGTTTTCACTCAGGAACATTTATGCAAATGGAAGTTTCAAACTTGTTCAGTTCTGATTGGTCAAAATAATCAAGCTCTGATTAAGTGGTTTGCAAGCTAAAAACCAGATGTCTCTGTCAGATGTTTCTTTCAAATGGCCAGTTTCAGAGATGGCAAGAGTAGAAGGAGTCCAGCCACAGTTCATCTTGGCACCAACTACAGGGACTGGTGTGGTTTGAATGTAGAAAGGAAAGTCATGTGGGACCTTTACAACATATTTCCAAGAACACAGAGTGTGTGACCATTCCCTCACCCAGCCATGGCTGCCTGGTTCTATTTTAACATCTTCATTAGCCATGGGAGTCCATTTTGTCTATCATCTGAGGGTATTATTTAACATTGCCAGGTAAACCTGCTTTCTCATGTATTTTCTCATATAGTAGTTGACATGAGATTTGATTTTAATTTGAATAACAATGTGAAAAAATGATAGGGTCTTTTTTTTATTATAAAGTATTAAAACTCAGTATAGGTTATATTCTTCCTGACAAAATTTAGTATATACCCATAAATAAAAAAATGTTAAGGAAAATAATTTGTGGTCTGGTTACAAGTGGAAGAGATTTTTATTTGTCTCTAAAAATCACTTTTTTAGGATTAATGAAGTCTCTTCAATCATCAGTCTCTTTAACATTTCTTATACTTCTCATATTAACAAAACCAGATCCTATCCTGAAGAGACTACTTTCTTGACTCCCTTCCAGGTGGAATTTGTTGTCTCACACTCTGACTACACATCACTGCCCAGAGTTATGGTAAATGTTCTCTTCATTTCCTGAGTGTTGTCATTCCTTGATCCATTTTTTAAAGTGAAAAAAAAAAAAAGAAAAAAGAAAACCCACTTTGCCTATTTAGAGCTCATGCCGTTAGGGTAAACGTTTTTAGCCTTGTGCATCCATAATACCTGCCATTTTATTGAAAATGTTGTCCCATGGGATGCATTATTAATACTAATTGTGTAAACTCCATCCAACAATATGGCTTTTCAGGTCCTTCACGTTCTCATCTCCAACAGTTTATCTTCATGACGCCTTTTAGTTTCCTACTCTTTAGACTTTAGCACCTGCAATTGAAGGACTAAGGAATAATAAATTCAGACGCTTTAAACCTCACTTCCTAGCAGCTTTCTCTTATTTGCCTTCCTAATTATTTTTCTCTACCATGTTGGTCCTCAAGTCCATTTATGCCTTTAATTTCATCTATATCTCTCTACCCTCCTGTGATAGATTTTTCTGGCACTGAGGGTGATTAACCATCACAGTTTTCTTGAGACTAGGGGTTTCTGGAAACTCAGGACTTTTGTGTTAAGACTGAGACACTCCTGGCAAAAACCAGAGATGTTAATCATGTTACTTCAATCACTGTAGCCCCAAAATACTCTTGTTCTGGTTCCACCAGCCTCATAAAATTATATCCTAATTCACCAGAGAAAATCACTCAGCTTGTTAAACTGGCACCACTGGAAAATACAGTTTATTTTTTTCTTAACATTGCTTGAGAATACAGTGCCATTTATGTCACCAGCACTTTCCTTGGTAGTGATTCCTCATTATTGTTCTTATACTTTCGGTCACTTAACTGCCACACTGTCCTCCCTGTGCTCCCCTAAAAAAAATAGAAACAATTTAACATAGTCATTAAATTTATTGCCAAATAGCCTACATTTTCACCTCTATTACCTCCATTAACATTTAAAATTAACACCCATTTAAATGAAAGAGAAATTACTTCTTATTCAAAGTTAATCTCTTCGTTTTTAGCCTGAGTTAGTTTTATTCTGCCTTTCTCAACCTTCCATTTGGCAACCAAATCTAATTTATTCTTGCTGTAGATAAACCTGAATCCATTCCAATTTTATCTACCTCCAGTGCCAACACCCATCTCTTAACTTGACCATTAGCTTCATAACTTGACCTCAGCAGCTTCATAACTAATTATCTTTCTCCTATATATATATATATTTATACTTTATAATTGATATATGACATTAAACTTAAGTGATCTTTGAAAAATGCAAACTGATCATCTCTCTTCTTGAATCAAAATGATTTAGAAACATTTCATTGTGCTTAACATAAAACTTCAACCATTAATGTGACCTGCAAAATCCTAAATCATCTAGCCTGAGATTTTCTGTTCGATTTATTTTCTTCTTTTTCAATTTCTGCTCCAGATAAACTAAACTTTTCTTGTATTTCTGGGCACAAGAATGCTGCTATTTTGCTTACAGGTTTTCCGTACATAGTTACCATTTCACCAGTCCCTTTTAAGCACCTAAGTACTACTCACTCTTTAGATTTTATCTTATATATTATCTTTTAAGAATCATTTCTCAGAATCTTAGACTAGTTAGGAGCTTCTGTAATTATTCTCATAGCATGCACCTCTCAAAGTCTATCTTCCCTAATTGACCATGATCTCCAAGGAAGCTTATCTTTCCTTTTTACCATATGCCTTAATGCTTGGGACTGGATAAGCAGTATACATTTGTAAAGAAGGTAAATAAGTAATTGAATTTAATTTTAAAAATTCTTTTTTGGTATCTAGTTATGTTTATTATCAGATATACATTAGCCAAATTGTTGTAACCATTTCACAATACATACATATATCAGAACATTATGTTGGACACTGTAAATATATACAATTTTTATTGTCAAAAAATAAAAAGTATTCATGAGATAAGGAATGTTATTTACCACATATTTGGAATTCCTAAAACTTTGTATGGAGCAATACAAATATTTACTAAGTACATGAAAATATTTTAGTGGCTTTTAAATGCATTATCTTAAAATGTTTATAATATTGGATCATTTAAAGGCTCAATTAGTTCTAATTTCTAAAAAATAGTTTATTGAAAGATTCTTTTAACTTTATTTAACTTCTTTTTAACTTTTATTATAGGTTCAGGGGTCCATGTGCAGGTTTGTTATATAGGTAGACTCTGTGTCATGGGTGTTTTGTGTACAGATTAGTTTGTTTGTCACATAGGTGATAAGCATAGTACCCAATAGGTAGCTTTTCAATTTTCACCTTCCTCAGAGTCTTCATCTTCAAGTAGGTCCTGGTGTTTGTTGTTCCATTCTTTATATCCATGTGTGCTCAATGTTTAGCTCCCATTTATAAGTGAGGACATGCAGCAATTGGTTTTCTGTTTCTGCATTAGTTTGCTTAGGATAATGGCTTACAGCTCCATCTAAGTTGCTGCAAAGACATGATCTCATTCTTTTTCATGGCTGCATAGTATTCTGTGGTGTATATGTACCACTTTTTCTTTATTCAGTCTACCACTGATGGGCATCTAAGTAGATTCCAGGTCTTTGCTTTTGTGAATAGTGCTGTGATGAACATATGCATGCATGAGTCTTTGCTAGAACAATTCATGTTTATTTGGGTATATATTCAGTAATGAGATTTCTGGGTTGAATGGCAATTCTGTTTTAACTTCTTCAAGGAATTACCACACTGCTTTCCACAACAGCTGAACTAATTTACATTCCCCAAAATGGTGTATAAGCATTTCCTTGTCTCCACAACCTCACCAGTATCTGTTATTTTTGGACATTTTGATAATGGCCATTCTAACTAGTATGAGATTGTATCTCATTGTGGTTTTGATTTTCATATCTCTGATGATTAGCGATGCTGAGCAATTTTTCCTATGCTTGTTGGCAACATGAATGTCTTCTGATGAAAGTGTCTGTTCATGTTCTTTGCCCACTTTTTAATGAGGTTTTTTTTTTGTTTTTTTTTTTTTTTGCCTGTTAATTTAAGAAAGTTACAGATTTTGGATATTAGACCTTTGTCAGATGCATAGTTTGCAAATATTTTCTCTCATTCTATAGGTTGTCTGTTTACTTTGCTGTTAGTTGCTTTTGCAGTGAGGAAGCTCTTTAGCTTAATTAGGTCCCATACGTCAATTTTCATTTTTGTTGCAATTGCTTTTGGCATCTTCATCATGAAATCTTTGCCAGGTTCTATGTCCAGAATGGTATTTCCTAGGTTATCCTTCAGGGTTTTTATAGTTTAGGTTTTACAATTAAGTCTATAATCTACCTTGAGTTGATTTTTGTATATAGTATAAAGTGGTCCAGTTTTACTCTTCTGCAAATGGCTAGTCAGTTATTCCAGCACCATTGATTGAAAAGAGTTAGGGTTAGATGTCCTTTCTCCATTGCTTATTTTTGTCAACTTTATTGAAGATCAGATGGTTGTAGGTGTGCTAGATTATTTCTGGACTCTATTCTCTTCCTTTTGTCTATATGTCTTTTTTTGTACCAGTACCATACTGTTGTGGTTACTGCATCCTTGTAGTACAGTTTGAAGTCAAGTAGTATGATGCCTCCAGCTTTGTTCTTTTCGGTGAGCATTGCCTTGGCAATTCAGTCTCTTTTTTGGCTCCATATGAATTTTAAGATTTTTTTTTTTTTAATTCTGTGAAGAAAGTCATTGGCAGTTTAATAAAGGTAGCATTGGATATGTAAATTGCTTTGGGCAGTATAGCCATTTTAACAAAATTAATTCTATCCATGAGCGTGTACATGATTTTCCATTTGTTTGTGTCAGTCTCTGATTTATTTGAGCAATGTCTTATAATTTTCAGTTTTCATTGTAGAGGTTTGTTTTTTCTTACCTTCCTGGCTACCTATACATTTAAATATTTTATTCTTTCTTTTCTGAATATTGTGAATGTGACTGTGTTCTTTCTTTGGCTCTCAGCATGGATGTTGTTGAAGTATAGAAATTCTACTAACATATGTACATTGATTTTGTATCCTGAAACTTTGCCAAAGTTATTTATCAGATCTAGGAGCATTCAGGCAGAAACTATGTGGATTTCGAGGTATAGAATCATCACATCATCTGCAAACAGAGAGAATTTGACTTTCTCTCTTCCTACTTTTACGCCTTTTATTCTTTCTCTTGCCCGATTGCTCTGTCTAGGACTTCTAATACTATGTTAAATAGGAGTGGTGAGAGTGGATAGTCCTATCTTGCTCTAGTTCTCAAGGGAATGCTTCCAGCTTTTGCTGTGAGGTTATCATAGATGGCTCTTAGTATTCCGAGGTATGTTTTTGCCTAGCTTGTTGAGGATTTTTAACATAAAGGAATGTTGGATTTTATTGAAAGTCTTTTCTGCATCTATTTGGATGATCATATGGTTGTTGTCTTTAGTTCTGTTCATGTGATATATCATGTTTATTGGTTTGTGTATGTTGAACCAATCGTGCATCCCAAGGATAAAGCCTACTTGGTTGTGGTGGACTAGCGTTTCAATGTGCTGCTGGATTTGGTTTGCTAATACTTTGTTGAAGATTTTTGCATCTATATTCATCAAATATATTGGCCTGAAGCTTTGTTTGTTTGTGTGTGTCTCTACAAGTTTTTTGTTCATGATGATGTTGGCCTCATATAAGTTAGAGAGGAGTCCCTGCTCTTCAATTTTTTGGAATAGTTTCAGCAGTAATGGTATCAACTCTTCATACCTTTGGTAGAAATTAGCTATGAATCCATTTAGTTCTGGACTTCTTCTACTTGGTAGGCTTTTCATTATTGATTCAATTCCTGACCTCATTACTGATCTGTTCAGGGATTCTATTTCTATCTGGTTCAAACTTTGGAGGTGGTATGTTTCCAGGAATTTACCCATTTCTCCTAGGTTTTTTTAGTTTGTGTGCATAGAGTTGTTCATAGTAATCTCTGGGTTTTTTTTTTTTTTTTTTTTTTTTAAATTTCTGTGGGATTGGGGGCAATGTTTTGTTTTTTTTTTAAATTACATTTTAGGTTTGAGGGCACATGTGAAGAACATGCAAGATTGTTGCATAGGTCCACACATGGCAGTGAGATTTGCTGCCTTCCTCCCCTTCACCTATATCTGGCATTTCTCCCCATGCTATCTCTCTCCAACTCCCCACCTCCCACTGTCCCTCCTCTATTTCCCCCCTACAGACCCCAGTGTGTGATGCTCCCCTCCCTGTGTCCATGTGTTCTCATTGTTCATTACCCACCTATGAGTGAAAACATGAGGTGTTTGATTTTCTGTTCTTGTGTCAGTTTGCTGAGAATGATGGTTTCCAGGTTCATCCATGTCCCTACAAAGGACACGAACTCACCGTTTTTGATGGCTGCATAATATTCCATGGTGTATATGTGCCACATTTTCCCTGTCCAGTCTATCATCGATGGGCATTTGGGTTGGTTCTAGGTCTTTGCTATTATAAACTGTGCTGCAATGAACATTCATGTGCATGTGTCCTTATAGTAGAACAATTTATAATCCTTTGGATATATACCCAGTAATGGGATTGCTGGGTCAAATGGAATTTCTATGCCTCGGTCCTTGAGGAATCGCCACACTGTCTTCCACAATGGTTGAACTAATTTACACTCCCACCAACAGTGTAAAAGTGTTCCTATTTCTCCACATCCTCTCCAGCATCTGTTGTCTCCAGATTTTTTAATGATCACCATTCTAACTGGCGTGAGATGGTATCTCAATGTAGTTTTGATTCGCATTTCTGTAATGACCAGTGATGATGAGCATTTTTTCATGTTTGTTGGCCTCATGTATGTCTTCTTTTGTAAAGCGTCTGTTCATATCCTTCACCCACTTTTGAATGGGCTTGTTTGTTTTTTTCTTGTAAATCTGTTTTAGTTCTTTGTAGATTCTGGATATCAGCCCTTTGTCAGATGGGTAAGCTGCAAAAATTTTTTCCCATTCTGTTGGTTGCTGATTCACTCTATTGACTGTTTCTTTTGCTGTGCAGAAGCAGTGGAGTTTGATTAGGTCATATTTGTCTATTTTGGCTTTTGTTGCCAATGCTTTTGGTGTTTTGGTCACAAAGTCCTTGCCTGCACCTATGTCCTGAATGGTTTCGCCTAGATTTTCTTCTATGGTTTTTATGGTGTTAGGTCTTATGTTTAAGTCTTTAATCCATCTGGAGTTAATTTTAGTGTAAGGTGTCAGGAAGGGGTCCAGTTTCTGCTTTCTGCACATGGCTAGCCATTTTTCCCAACACCATTTATTAAACAGGGAATGCTTTCACCATTGCTTGTTTTTGTCTGGTTTGTCAAAGATCAGATGGTTGTAGATGTGTTATGTTGCCTCCGAGGCCTCTGTTCTGTTCCATTGATCTATATCTCTGTTTTGGTACCAGTACCATGCTGTTTTGATTACTGTAGCCTTGTAGTATAGTTTGAAGTCTGGTAATGTGATGGCTCCCGCTTTGTTCTTTTGCTTAGAATTGACTTGGCTACGTGGGTTCTCTTTTGGTTCCATATGAAGTTTAAGGTGGTTTTTTTCTAGTACTATGAAGAAGGTCATTGGTAGCTTGCTGGGGATAGCATTGAATCTGTAAATTACTTCGGGCAGTATGGCCATTTTCACAATATTGATTCTTCCTAACCATGAACATGGAATGTTTCTCCATCTGTTTGTGTCCTCTTTTATTTCATTGAGCAGTGATTTTTAGTTCTCCTTGAAGAGGTCCTTTACATTCCTTGTTAGTTGTATTCCTGGGTATTTTATTCTCTTTGTAGCAATTGTGAATGGCAGTTCATTCTTGATTTGGTTCTCTTTAAGTCTGTTATTGGTGTATAGGAATGCTTGTGATTTTTGCACATTGATTTTGTATCCTGAGACTTTGCTGAAGTTGCTTATCAGTTTCAGGAGGTTTTGGGCTGAGACAATGGGGTCTTCTGGATATACAATCATGTCGTCTGCAAATAGAGACAATTTGACTTCCTCCTTTCCTATTTGAATGCCCTTTATTTATTTTTCTTGCCTGATTGCTCCGGCTAGAACTTCCAGTACTATATTGAATAGGAGTGGTGAGAGAGGGCATCCTTGTCTAGTGCCAGATTTCAAAGGGAATGCTTCAAGTCTTTGCCCATTCAGTATGATATTGGCTGCTGGTTTGTCATAAATAGCTTTTATTATTTTGAGATATGTTCCATCAATACCTAGTTTATTGAGGGTTTTTAGCATAAAGGGCTGCTGAATTTTGTCAAAGGTCTCTGCATCAATTGAGATAATCATGTGGTTTTTGTCTTTGGTTCTGTTTATGTGGTGAATTATGTTTATACACTTGCATATGTTGAACCAGCCTTGCATCCCCAGGATGAATCCTACTTGATCATAGTGGATAAGCTTTTTGATGTGCTGTTGCAATTGGTTTGCCAGTATTTTATGGAAGATTTTCGTGTCTATGTTCATCATGGATATTGGCCTGAAGTTTTCTTTTCTTGCTGAGTCTCTGCCGGGTTTTGGTATCAGGATGATGTTGGTCTCATAAAATGATTTGGGAAGGATTCCCTCTTTTTGTATTGTTTGGAATAGTTTCAGAAGGAATGGTCCAGCACCTCTTTGTATGTCTGGTAGAATTCGGCTGTGAACCCATCTGGACCTGGGCTTTTTTTGGGTGGTAGGCTCTTAATTGCTGCCTCAACTTCAGACCTTGTTATTGGTTTATTCAGGGTTTCGACTTCTTCCTGGTTTAGGCTTGGGATGGTGCAAGTGTCCAGGAATTTATCCATTTCTTCCAGGTTTACTAGTTTATGTGCATAGAGTTGTTTGTAATAATCTCTGATGATGGTTTGAATTTCTATGGCATCTGTGGTGATATCCCCTTTATCGTTTTTTGTTGCATCTATTTGATTATTCTATCTTTTCTTTTATTAATCTGGCTAGTGGTCTGTCTATTTTGTTGATCTTTTTGAAAAACTAGCTCCTGGATTTATTGATATTTTGAAGGGTTTTTTGTGTCTCTATCTCCTTCAGTTCTGCTCTGATCTTAGTTATTTCTTGTCTTCTGCTAGCTTTTGAGTTTTTTTGATCTTGCTCCTCTAGCTCTTTCAATTTTGATGATAGGGTGTTGATTTTAGATCTCTCCTTGCTTCTCATGTGGGTATTTATTGCTATATATTTTCCTCTAGACACTGCTTTAAATGTGTCCCAGAGATTCTGGTATGTTGTGTCTTTGTTCTCGTTGGTTTGAACATCTTTATTTCTGCCTTCATTTCATTGTTTATCCAGTCAACATTCAAGTGCCAGTTGTTCAGTTTCCATGAAGCTGTGCGGTTCTGAGTTAGTTTCTGAATGCTGAGTTCTAACTTGATTGCACTGTGGTCTGAGAGACTGTTTCTTATGATTTCTGTTCTTTTGCATTTGCTGAGGAGTGATTTACTTCCAATTATGTGGTCAATTTTAGAGTAGGTGAGATGTGGTGCTGAGAAGAGTGTATATTCTGTGGATTTGGGGTGGAGAGTTCTGTAAATGTCTATTAGGTTTGCTTGGTCCAGGTCTGAGTTCAAGTCCTGTGTATCTTTGTTAATTTTCTGTCTCGTTCATCTGTCTAATATTGACAATGGGGTGTTAAATTCTCCCACTATTATTGTGTGGGAGTCTATGTCTCTTTGTAAGTCATTAAGAACTTGCCTTATGTATCTCTGTGCTCCTGTATTGGGTGCATATATATATTATAATTGTTAGCTCTTCTTGTTGCATTGATCCTTTTACCATTATGTAATGTCCTTCTTTGTCTCTTTTGATCTTTGTTGCTTTAAAGTCTATTTTATCAGAGATGAGAATTGCAACTCCTGCTTATTTTTGCTCTCCATTTTCTTGGTAAATCTTCCTCCATCCCTTTATTTTGAGCCTTTGTGTATCCTTGCATGTAAGATGGGTTTCCTGGATACAGCACACCGATGGGTTTTGGCTTTTTATCAAATTTGCCAGTCTGTGTCTTTTGATTGGGGCATTTAGCCCATTTACATTTAGGTTTAATATTGTTATGTGTGAATTTGATCCTGCCATTTTGATGCTAGCTGGCTGTTCTGCCAATTAGTTAATGCAGTTTCTTCATTGTGTTGATGCTCTTTACCATTTGGTATGTTTCTAGAGTGGCTGGTACTGGTTTTTTCTTTCTATGTTTAGTGCCTCTTTCAGGAGCTCTTGTAAAGCAGGCCTGGTGTGATGAAATCTCTGAGTACTTGCTTGTTCGCAAAGGATTTTATTTTTCCTTCACTTATGAAGCTTAGTTTGGCTGTATATGAAATTCTGGGTTGAAAGTTCTTTTCTTTAAGGATGCTGAATATTGGCCCCCACTCTCTTCTGGCTTGTAGGGTTTCTGCTGAGAGATCTGCTGTGAAGTCTGATGGGCTTCCTCAACCTTTCTCTCTGGCTGCCCTTGCATTTTCTCCTTCATTTCAACCCTGGTGAATCTGATGATTATGTGCCTTGGGGTTGCTCTTCTTGAGGAATATCTTTGTGGTGTTCTCTGTATTTCCTGGACTTGAATATTGGCCTGCCTTGCAGCATTGGGGAAGTTTTTCTGGATAATATCCTGAAGAATATTTTCCAGCTTGGATTCATTCTCTCCATCACATTCAGGTACACCTATCAAGCATAGATTAGGTCTTTTCACATAGTCCCATATTTCTTGGAGACTTTGTTCATTACTTTTTACCCTTTTTTCTCTAATCTTGCCTTCTCATTTTATTTCATTGAGTTGATCTTCGACCTCTGATAGCCTTTCTTCTGCTTGGTCAATTCAGCTGTTGAAACTTGCGTATGCTTCACGAAGTTCTTGTGTTGTGTTTTTCAGCTCCATCAGTTCACTTATATTCCTCTCTAAGTTGTTTATTCTTGTTAGCATTTCATCAAATCTTTTTTCAAGGTTCTTAGTTTCTTTGCATTGGGTTAGAACATGTTCTTTTAGCTCACAGAAGTTTCCTATTACCCACCTCTGAAGCCTGATTCTGTCAATTCATCACACTCATTCTCCATCCAGCCTTGTTCCCTTGCTGGTGAGGAGTTGTGATCCCTTTTAGGAGGAGAAGCATTCTGGTTTCGGGTGTTTTCATCCTTTTTGCACTGATTTCTTCCCATATTTGTGGATTTATCCACCTGTCATCTTTGTAGTTGCTGACTTTCAGATTGGGTCTCTGAGTGGATGTCCAATTTGTTGATGATGAAGTTATTTATTTCTGTTTCTTAGTTTTCCTTCTAATAGTCTGGCCCCTCTGCTGTAGGACTGCTGAGGTCCACCCCAGGCCCTGCTTGCCTGGGGATCACCTGCAGTGGCTGCAAAATAGTAAGGGTTGCTGCCAGTTGCTTCTTCTTCTATCTTTGTCCCAGAAGGATACCCACCTGATGTCAGTCTGAGCTCTCCTTTATGAGGTGACTCTTTGGATATATGGGGGTCAGGGAGCTGCTTGAGGAGACAGTCTGTCCTTTATAGGAGCTCAAGTGCTGAGCTGTGAGCTCCATTGTTCATTCAGAGCTGCTGGGCAGGTACGTTTAAGTCTGCTGCAGCAGAACTCGTAAACCGCACCCCCCCTTTTTTTTTTTCCAGGTGCTCTGTCACGGGGAGTTAGGGCTTTATTTATGAGTTTCTGTTGTGCGACTGCCTTTTTTCAGGGCTGTCCTGCCCAGCAAGGAGGCAGCCTAGTCACTGTCTGCCTGCAGAGGCTTTGCTGAGCTTCATGGTGCTTTTTTGCCCTGGAATCTCCTGACCTGGCTCCCTGTTTCAGTACCCTTTTTAATCAGATGAATAGGTGACTCTGTCTTTCTGGAGCTCCAATCACCACCTAAAACAGGGCCCGGACCTGTGTATTTTGTATGGAGAACCGCCTCACCGGGGCACCGGCAAAACAGTCTCACCGGCGAAAACAGCTGTGCTGGCCAAACCAGCCATGCTGGTGACCCATGGGGCTTCTCCGCCTGGGAATCTCCTGGTCTGTGGGCAATAAAAAATCCATCTGGAAATGCGGCGTCCACTCACCCTCTGTGCTTTTGCTGGGAGGTGCAATCCTGAGCTGCTCCTAATCAGCCATCTTGGATCAAGTCTCTGGCAATGTTTGTTTTGTCTAGCTAGTGATAGATAGTGTGATATATCACTAGCTAGACTAATAAAAAAAAAAAGACCTATTTATTCTTATAAAAAGCCTATTCCTGGATTTATTGATCTTTTCTTTGTCTACTTTGCATCTCAATTTGACAAAGTTAAGCCCTGATTTTGGTAATTTCTTATCTTCTGCTAGCTTTAGGTTGGTTGGCAGTTGTTATTCTAGTTTCTCTAGATGTGATGTTTTGTTGTTAATTTGAGATCTTCCTAACCTTTTGATATGGGCATTAAACACTATTAACTTTCCTCCTAACTTTGCCGTAGCTGAATCTCAGAGATTGTGGCATGTTTGTATTTGTTCTACTAGTTTCAAATAATTTCTTGATTTCTGCCTTAATTTCATCACTTACTCCAAAATCATTCAGCAGTTGACTGTTTAATCTCCATGTAATTCTATGGTGTTGAGATACCTTCTTAGTATTGATTTCTATTTTTACTGAACTGTGGTCTAAGTATGTGGTTGGTATGATTTTTTAAAAATTGTTTTATGGCTGATGTTGTTGATTTTAGATTATGCTTCATGTGCAGGTGAGAAGATTGTATATCCTGTTTTTGAGTGGAGTGTTCTGTAGATATCTGTTATGGCTATTTAGTCAAATGTGAATTTCAGGTCCTGAATATCTTTTTGAATTTTCTGCCTCAATTATTTGCCTAATATTGTCAGTGGGTGCTGAAGTCTTTCACTATTATTATGTACTAATCTTGCTTTATGAATGTCAGTGCTCCTATGATAGGTACATATATATTTGCTATAATTAGGTCTTCTTGTTGAATTGAATCCTTTACCATTATGTAATGTCCTTCTTAGTCTTTTTAGTTTGTTTTTGGTTTAAAGTCTATCTTGTCTATAATTAGAATAGCAACACTTGCTTTTGTCTTTTATTCCTTTGCTTGGTAGATATTTCTCCATCTGTTTATTTTGAGCTTATGGGCATTATTGAATGTGAGATGTGTCTCTTGAAGACAGCTTGCTGTTAGGTATTGCTTCATTATCCAACTTGCCACTCTGTGCCTTGTAATTGGGGAATTTAGCCCATTTGCATTCAAGGTTAATAATAAATGTGCAGTTTTGATTCTGTCATCATATTTTTAGCTGGTTATTGCACAAACTTGATTGTGTGGTTGCTTTATATTGTAAATAGGCTACATAATTAAGTGTGCTTTTGTGGTAGCAGGTAACTTCTCCATGTTTAGCATTTCCTTAGGAACCTCTTGTTAAGCCCATCTGGTGGTAACAAATTCTCTTAGCATTTGCCTTTCTGAAAAGGATCTTATTTCTCCTTCACATATAAAGCCTAGTTTGGCTGGATATGAAATTCTGGGTTGGAATTTTCTTTCTTTCTTTCTTTTTTTAGAAGGAGTTTTGCTCTTGTTACCCAGGCTGGAGTGCAAAGACATGATTTTGGCTGACTGCAACCTCTGCTTCCTGGGTTAAAATGATTGTCCTGTCTCAGCCTCCTAAGTTGCTGGGATTATAGGCATGCACCATCACACCCAGCTAATTTTGTATTTTTAGTAGAGATGGGGTTTCACCATTTTAGTCAGGCTGGTCTCAAACTCCTGACCGCAGGTGATATGCAAAGTGGTGGGATTGCAAGCGTGACCCACTGCGACTAACCGGAATTTCCTTTCTTTAAGAATGCTGAATATAGGCCCACAACCTGTTCTGGCTTGTTGGGTTTCTGCTGAAAGATCTGCTGTTAGTCTGATGGTCTGTTAAGGTCAACAACTTTGACTTTATTATTCTCTCTGCCGTATTCCATTGCTTCTGCTTTGCAAATTGTGGGATTCATTTTTAGATGACCTGCCCCTTCTCTTCAGTGGCTTTAAAAATTTTTTTTTTTCATTTCCATCTTGAAGAATCTGATGACTATGTGTCATGGAGAGTACCATCTTGTAAATGATCTTGTAGGGGTTCTCTGCATTTCCTGAATTTGAATGTTGGCCTCGCTAGTGAAGTTTGGGAAATTTTCCTGAATGATATCCTCGAATATGTTTTTATGTTTCTAGCAGTCTTTCCTTCTCATTCAGAGGTGGCAATGCATCAGTCAGAGATTTGGTCAATTTATATAATCTCATTTTTCTCCAAGGCTTTGTTCATTCTTTATTCTTTTTTTACAATTTTTGTCTGACTGAGTTATTTTGGAGATCTGGTCTTTGAGCTCTGAGATCCTTTCCTCGGCTTGGTGAATTCTGCTGTTAATATTTGCTATTATATTATATAAAAAATTTTATTTTGAGACAAGGTCTCACTGTGTTGCTCAGGCTGGAATGCAGTGATGTGGCCTCTACCTCCTGGGCCCAAGCTATCTTACCACCTCAGCCTTCTAAGTAGCTGGGACTAAAGATACATAGCACCATGTCTGGCTAAGTTTTTATTTTTTGTAGAGACAAGGTTTCACCAGATTTCTATGGTGATTTTCTATTGCTAAATCCAAATATTCATATATTTGATAAACAATATTCAGAAAATAAAATATTTTAGATAAGGTAGTAGAATAAACTCAAAAGTTAAAGATATAAAGCCCATTGTATTTCTTAGTTTCCATTTTATAGATATAGATAGTATATAATAACATGTCAAATAAAATGTATATATATATATACATATATATGACAGAATTTCCTGAGTTCATAATATTTTTAAGTATCCCATACCTTCTATTTATTCCATGTTTATTTTAAGGAAAAAAATTTATGTCTGTTTTAAAAGAATCTATAGTGTGGAAACATTCCAGTGTGCATATGTTCTTATAGCAGAAAAACAGAAAGATGTTCTTTCAGACACAAAGGCCCATACTAACATAAATATATTTCCACAGTGGAAGTCAAGTAAAGGGAGTTTGAAGTATAATAAAATTAACCATGAGAAAACCAGTCAAGAGAGTTTAATCATAATGCTTGCCATTAATAAGTTCAAGTAATAACAATCCTGGCTTAAAATCATTGACTATTTTAGACCAAATAGGAAGTAAAACATGGGGGAAAGGAATGAGGAAAATTCCTAACTTCTCTAAATTGACACCCGACATTGCAAACTCACCTATTTGCAAAATCTGAACTAACTCCTCCCACTTTCAAAATGTTTTATTGACTTGCCAGTAGTCTTCTCACCAGCTGTAAGTTTTCTTGCATTCTGAAATACCTTAATCTTTTTGCAACAGATATTTAAGATCAAGGTAGTATAACCAACAGCATCCAAGAGATGTCAAGAGGATTGTTAGGTATCTTTTTCATTCAGTAACCTCTTTTTACATGGTGATTATGTTACTTTTCTGCTGATATTTTTTCAAACAACCATGTGATAGCAAGCCAATGATTATAAGAACCTAAAACATATTCTTTTAAACTTCTCATAAGTATATACATTTTCTTGTACTTCTTTGTCCATGAACATGAGGTATCTTTCCAGTTTTCATGTGTGTCTTTTAGAACTTATTTTATCAATGTTTTATAGGTTCATGTGTAGAGATATTTTACCTCTTTGATTAAATTTATTCCTAAGTATTTTTATAGCTATTGTGGATAGAATTGTTTTCTTGATTTTTTTTACACATAGTTTCCTTATAATGTGTAGAAATGGTACTGATTTCTGTATGTTGATTTTGTATCATGAAACTTTAGTAAACTTGTTTAATCGCTCTAGCAGTTTTGGTGAAATCATTAAAGTTCTCTCTATATAAGATCATGTCCTTGCAAACGGGGACAATTTTAACTTTCTCATTTCCAATCTGGATGTCCTTTATTTCTTTCTCTTGACTAATTACTACAGCTACCACTTCCACTTGAGTGTAAGTGGCAAGAGTGAGCATACTTGTCTTCTTCTTGTGTCTAAAGGAAAAGTTTTTAGCTTTTTCCTGTTAAGTATGATGTTAACTGAATGTTTGTTATATATGACCTTCATTGTGTTGACATACTTTTTTTTCTATATCTAATTTGTTGAGAGGTTTTTTTTAATCATGAAGAGATATTGAATTTTGCCAAATGCTTTTTTGCATCTATTTAAATAATCATATTTTTTTCTCTTCATTCCATTAATGTGCTGTATCAAATTTATAGATTTACATATGGTTAATCATGTTTGTATCCCTGAGATGAAGTCCATTTGATTATGATGAGTGATTTTTTTTGTTGCTGTTGTTGTAATGAAGGATTTGATTTGCTAGTATTTTGTTAAAAATTTTTGTATTTCTATCCATTAGAAATATTGGCCTGTACTGGTGTTTTTTTTTTTTTTTTTTTTCTTTAGTGTCCTTTTCTAGATTTGATATCAGGGTAATTCAAGCCTTCTAAAAAAAAGGTTGGAAGCATTCTCTCCTCTTCAATTGTTTGAAATAGTTTGAGAAAGATTGTTATTACTTCTTTAAATGCTTCGTAGAATTCAGCTGTGAAGTTTTCAAGTCTTAAGCTTTTCATGGATGGTGGACTTTCTATTACTTATTCAATCTCCTTACTAATTATTCATTTGTTCAGATTTTCTATTTCTTGATATTTCAATCTTGATAGATTATACTTGTCTAGGAATTTGTGTTCAGGGTTATGCAGTTTGTTGGCTTATAATTATTTACAATAGTTTCTTATTATCTTTTGAACTTCTGTTTGAGTTGCGATGTCTTCTTTTTTATGTCTGATTTTATTTGCGTTTTCTCTCTTTTTTTTTATAGTCTAGCTAAAAGTTTGGCTATTTTGTTTATCTTTACAAAAAAATTTAGTTTTGTTGATTTTTTCTGTTGTTTTCCTGGTCTCCATTTTATTTCCGCTCCAATCTTCTGTTTTTGTTTCCCTAGTTCTTTGAGACACATTGTATGTTTTTTATTTGAGATTTCTTATTTTTAATGTAGACATTTATTGCTATAAACATTCATATTACAGTTGTTTTTGCCTTATCTCATGAGTTTCAGCATGTTGTGTTTCAATTTTTATTTGTTTCAAGCTCTCTTTTTTTGAGACAGAGTCTTGCTCTGTCACCCCAGCTAGAGTACAGTGGCACGATAGCTCACTGCAGCCTCTGCCTCCTGGGTTCAAGTGATTCTCCTACCTCAGTCTCCCGAGTAGTGGGGATTACAGGCACCAGCCACCACATCCAGCTAATGTTTGTATTTTTAGTAGAAATGGGGTTTCACCATGTTGGCCGTGTTGGTCTCAGACTCCTGACTTCAGGTTATCTACCCGCCTCAGCCTCTCAAAGTGCTAGGATTATAGGCATGAGCCACCATACCCGACCTTCAAGCTCTCTTTTTATTTATATTTTTCTTTCTTTTTTTTTTTTTTTTTTTTTTACTTTTTAGTTTTACAGAATTGTATTGTTCAATTTTCACATATTCATGAATTTTCTACAATTCCATCTATTGTTGATTTCTAGTTTCCTATTATTATAGTTAGAAAAGATATTTGATGTGATTTTAATCTTCTTACTTTTATTGTCTTTCTTTATGGCCTAATGTTGATCTATGGAGAATGTTCCATTTACACTTGTAAAGAATGGATATTGTAGTGCTCATAGAATGTTCTATACATGTCTGTCAGGGTCATTTGGTCCGTAGTGTTGTATTAATACAAGTCCACTGTTTCCTTATTAAATTTTTGTCTGGAACATCTATCCATTGCTGAAAATGGTATATTTAAGTGTCCTAATAATATTGTATTAATGTCTTTTTTGTCTTAAGTTTTGTTAATATTTTCTTTACATATTTAGATGCTCTCATGTTGGGTGTGTATTTATTTTCAATTGTTATTTCCTCTTGACCCTTTGACCACTTTATCACTATACAGTGAAATTCTTTGTCTCTTGTGACAGTTTTGACTTCAAGTCTATTTCGTGTTATATGTGGATAGCAACCCCTGCTCTCTTTTGTCTACCATTTGAATTGGATATCTTTTTCTGTCCCTTCACTTTCAGCTTATGTATATGTTTAAAGCTTATGTGAGTTGTTTGTAGATGGCTGGAGCTTGTTTTTTTTTTTTTTTTTTTTTTTAAATTCTGTATTTTGGAGAATTTCTTTCATTACATTTAAGGTAATTATTGATAGGTAAGGATTTACACTGCCATTTTGTAATTGATTTTCTGACTTTTGTAGTTTCTTGCTTTCTTTCTTACTGTCTGGCTTTGTGACATGATTTTTTTTTAGTGATATGCTTTAATCTTTTCCTTTTTCATTTGTATATCTACTGTAACTTTTTCCTTTGTGGTTATTGTGAGGCTTACATAAAATATCTTTTTGTTATAAAAGCTAATGACAAGTTAAACTGGTAATATCTTTACTTTGACTACATATAAAAACTCTATATTTAACTTCTCTTTCTCCTTTGTTTTATGTTATTGAAGTCACATTTTACATTTTTTTAATACTGTGTATCCATTAACAAATTATTGTAGCTATGGTTACTTTTAATACTTTAGTCTTTTTTATATTAGCATTAAAATTGATTTACTTACCAGCATTACAGTATTAGAGTATTTTAAATTGGATTATATTATTACTTTTAGAGCAAGTTTTATAGTTTCCAATGTGGGACAGTTCTCTGGATGGCCTTGGACTGACCCAGTTCTCCCCACCTCCTTTGTTTGCCTATATTTCCCAGAAAAACTGTAGAAAGTACTGAGAATGCAACATTTTCAGATAGGGAACCACTGCTTGAAATAGCCTAAGCCTTTTTTTTTTTTTCTGTCTCTCCTACAGAATGTGTCATCTTAAGTGAGGGCAGAACTCTTAGGGATAGCCTCCATTTTGTATCTGTTCACTGGAGGCAGGGTGCCCTTCAAAGCTTTTTCCTTTGAGTAACATGGCCCTTGAGGTATATAACCTAGGATGGGTTGCCTTTTGGGTTCTTCCAGTTGTGTTGCAAGTTGGAAGTTGGAGGGACATATGCAATGAATACCACTTCACTCCAGGAAGCTTCCTTAAACATTGTTTTTGTACTAGAGGATTAGATAGAGTCAGAAAGCTGTAGTGCAGGAAGCTGGGGAGAAAGGTATTAGTCGAGTATGTAAGGATCACTTTATCTAGTCTTTGGTCTAAGCAAAGATATTACAGTTAAAACCTCAAAAGCATAGGCAACAAAAACCAAAAATAGACAAATGGTACTATATTAAACTAAAACACAGAAGCACAGGAAGGGAAATGAATCAATATAGGGAAGACAGAATCTGTTGACTGGAAGAAAATATTTGCAAACTATGTATCCAATGAAGAACTAATATTGGGGATATACAAGAAACTCAGCTCAATAGCAAAATAAATAAATAAATAATTATAACCCTATTGAAAATGGGCAAAGAATCTAAAAAGGCATTTATCAAAAGAAAACCTACAAATGACTGACAAGTATGTGAATAAACCCTCAACATCACTGATCATCAGGGAAATACAAATCAAAACCACAATGAGATATCATTTTACCCCAGTTAGAATGACTATATTATAAAAAATAAAACCCAAATTAACAAATGCTGGCAGTGATATGGAGAAGAGGGAATTCTTCAAAATTACTATATATTTTTTAAAAAGTATTCATTTTTACAACTGTTTACAAAAACTTATTATATTTTATATTATGAACATTGTTCCCAATAGGTTATTGTTCAACCCTTGTCCCACTCCCTCTCCTTTGAGGGAGTCACCAGTATCTATTATTTTCATTTTTATGTCCTTGTGTACTCCTTGTTTAGCTCCCATTTTTAAGTTAGAATATGTGGTATTTTGTTTTCTGTATCTTAGTTTACTTAGGATAATGATCTCCAGCTCCATTCCTCTTGTTGCAAAAGACATAATTTCATTATATTTTATGGCTGTGTAGTATTATCTGGTGTATCTATACCATGTTTTCTCTATCCAGTCAACTACTATTGGACACATGTTGGTTCCGTGACTCTGCTATTGTGAATACTGCTCCAGTGAACATGTGAGTGCAGGTGGGATTTTTTTTTTGTTTTTTTTGCTTTTTGTCTTTTTAATCTAATGATTTCTTTTCCTTTGGGTAGATAGTAGATACTTAGTAGTTGGACTGCTGGGTCAAATGTTAGTTCTATTTTTTTTTTTGAGAAATCTCCATTTTGTTTTTCACAGAGATTGAACTAGAAAAGATAACTCTTGTACAAGGTTGGTGGAAATGTAAATTAGTATAGCCATTATGTAAAACAACATGGAGAGTCTCAAAAAACTAAAAATAGAATTACCATAAGATCCAACAGTCTCACTGTGGGATATTTCTCCAAAGGAAAAGAAAACAATATATCAAAGGGATACCAGCACCCCCATTTTCAGTTAAGCACTGTTTACAATACCTGAGATATACGGTAGAACCTGTGTCAATCAACTGATGAATAGATAAAGAAAATGTGATTTTATATATATATACACACACGTATATACACATATACGTGTTATATGTTTTGTCATATATGTTTATTTTGAAGACAAATTCTGTTGAATAGGAGAAAATATTTTCAAACTATTTGCCCAATGAGGGCCTAAAATTGGGGATATACAAGAAACAGGAAATATGTATATGGGGATATATGTGTGTGTGTGTGTGTGTGTGTGTGTGTGTGTGTGTGTGTGTGTGTCTATGTTTTATATATATATCACATTTCTTTGTCTATTCATCTGTTGATGGACATAGAAAAACACACACACACACACACACACACACACATACACACCATGAAATACTATCCAGCCATACAGGAGAATTAAATCCTGTTATTTATAGCAACATGGATGGAACTGAAAGTCATTAGGTGAAATAAAATAAGCCAGGCACAGAAAGACAAATATAATTTGTTCTCACTCATATGGGGTAGCTGCAAAAATTTATCCTATGGAAGTAGAAAGTAGAATGATAGTTACCAGATGCTAGGAAGGGTGTGGAGGGTGTGGACCAAAAGAGGTTGGTTAATCAGTACAAATATTTATTTAGACAAAGAAATAAATTCTATTGCTCAATAGCACAGTGTGGTGACTATACTTAACAACACTATATTGTATATTTCAAAAGAGCTAGAAGAGAAAATATGAAATGTTTCTAGCACGAAGAAATAATAAATGTTCAAGGTGATGGATATCCTAAATACCCCAATTTATCATTACACATTGTATGCATATATCAAAATACTATGTGTACCATAAATATACAAATATTATGCATTAGTAAAAAATGACTAAAATTTTTAAAAAGCAATAAAAACAAAAACAATAATAATTTGGGTTTATTTTAATTGTACTAGATTGTTTCAAGTAGGCAAGTATGTCTGATTTATGACATGTAATATATATACTTAAAAATTACTCTTGTGTTTGTGTGGAAAACAAATTGTGGAAAGTTTGAAAGCAGAAAGACTATTCTTCAGGCTACTTCCAGACGGAAAGAAGGGATTAAAATAAAGCCATGTCGATAGTTTCTTTTTATAGAAGACAGACTAAATTTTTAAGAAACATATTGAACAAATGGAATATGTGGGAATTGTGTACACGTTATGTATGAAGAAATCTATATGTCTCACTGATTTTTTCCTTGAATGATGGGATGAAATTCAACACCATGTACTATGTTAGGGAAGGCATGAAGAGGAGATTGGGGGTTAGCTATAGAAGATAAGAGATGTTGGAATTATTTTTGGAATTGGCTTTGAGTTACCTGTTGGACCTCTAACTAAAATGTATATGATAGAAATATATATAAAGGAAAGACAGATATCCAAGGGGGCAAATGTGTAATGGTAGTGAAATTGTCACTGAATAGGAAAGAAATCTCATGAAGAAGTTGAGAAAGAAACAGGAGGTGGGGTGCCCTGTAAAACAAGGGAGGGGACAGTTTAGGAAGGAAATTTCGGTTAATTGTTCTAGAGAAGAGCAGAAGAGAATAGAAAAATATAAGTGGAATATAGAGATAATGGCAGTAATTATTAATCTTGTTATAAATGATTTCACTGGGGTAAGAAACTTTGGATGTTGAGGACACCTCTTTCACTCAGAGAAGTGTAAAAACAGAATAATATTTATTATTTCAAGAGGCAAAGTTGCATAAATATATGATTAGGTAGAGCACAAAGTCATGTACTTGGAGTGAAAATAAATGGATTGGTTAAGGATTTGATGGGAGAGATGAAAATTTGAATAACTACTGAGTGTAGCAAACTCGGCTAAATCATATGCTAATAAGAGCAGTAAATATTCTCAAGGACTATTGGAAAATATTTGCTTATGTTGAAAAATCCATCATTCTATTCTTAAGTCATTATCAGTATGAATATTACACCAAACACATTAAAATTCCTAAATTTAATGTATTTCAACATCTTTTATATATACTAAATTGTGGTTCACACATCTTTAACAAAATTATCTCATAAAGAATGACTATTTTTGTATTTTTCCGATCCAGAAGACCTGCTGTTTTATTAATTAGTGTACAAGGAATTGTTAGGTTACATGATTATGTTCAATTAAGTATAATGAATATAATTAATGTAGTTGGTGTTTTAGATTCTTGAGTTAATAGTGCCATTAAATGCTGCTGTTTTTGTTGTGGTAGTGATTATCGTTGTAATAGAATACAAAACTTTGAGATGATAGGAAAGTTAAAGGTTTTATTACCATTTTATACCAAGTTGTATATATACATATAATATATATATAGGTGCATGTATACATATATGTATGTTTATATATATATTTGGTTGTCATTTAAATAGCAGACCATAACTTAAACACATCATACAATGATAGTTTTCTAAGTGATTGCATTAACTGCTACAGAACATTTATTTATTATCTATTTAGAAAGAGTGGTTTATAAATTGAAATATGGGTGCCAAATTATACTTAGAAGATGAGTATATAGCCTTTTAATTATCTGAAATTAGAAAACATTCATTTAGTTACTATAGAGATTTGTTAAGTATTCTAAACATGCCAAATATTTTAGATAAGGTAATTTTTTCTTATTAAATGCTTTAATATTTTACTTTCATGTAAAAACAATTTCCATGATACTAGCTATCAATAACAACACACAATAAAATTTTAATAATAATTATAATTTGTTTCCCTACCTACCTCTTCTACAGGCAATATTAATGAATATTTAAATACTGATAAATGAAATTCTTCTTATAGCTTTAAGCAGTGCTGTAAAAAGCATATGAGCTACATTTCTTGAATTATTTATTGTATAAAGAGCATAATTAAATAAAACATTTTAAAAATAATTTAGAAATATATTGATTCTAAGCTAAAGTTGTAATATATTACATTGGTAAATGGGAATAAATTTTTATCTTGTATGTATTTTCTAATTTTATATATGAACATGCATAATTCTATGTGTTCTATTTTCTCTTATCTTAGTTATGTTAGCCTGCAGCTCATTTGGCTGCTATCGTGTGAGCTAACTAAAAGTTCCTACTTATAAATTTTTTGAAAGAATAATCTACCCCATAAATATTTATCTCCTTGCTTTGGAAACTCATTTACGCATTTTTTTTTTTTTTTTTTTTTTGTGGTAAAGATTTGTGTTTCCCTCCTCAAGAATGCATTTTCTTAATGTTTGAAGTTTGCGAGTGGTGTCTTAACTTGCAGTTTCACAATTTATTTTCTATAAATGAGAGATGACTTTTTTGTGTGTGTTGGGTGTTGAAAATGTGTCCAGAGTTTTAGTTTGTCAACCACATATACCTTTCAATATTGGGAAGAAGATGCTTTTTCTGATGGTTTTCTATCAGCGAAAATAAACTCATTATAAAATAAGGGTGAGATATATTAATTCAAAAGACTTTTGGCTTAGTCAAAAGTACTGAAAACATTTAGAAACACTTATAAACACAAATTCTTTGGTCTTCAATATCGTTTCATATAAGATAAAAAAGTTGGACCAAATTTGTGTTTTTCAGATTGCACTCCTTTAATCCTTCGAGGCAGGACCACTGCATGTGGCTGTGTACGGTGGGAGAACAGAGGTTCCACTGGCCTCTTGGCTGACAGGACCATGGTTCTAAGAGGAATCCAGAAAGGAGTGGGCAATAGGTCTAAGTAGTAAGTTTCTGAGCCTCCAATTCATAGACTGAATCAGATAGCAGCTATACTTTTAAATGTTATATTAGATTGAAATTACTGATTCCTTGAATATATTTTCTTATAAAGTTCATCTAGGCCTTTGTGTGTGTGTGTGAAAAGAATTAAAATGATTCATTTAATTTTTTGTTGTATAGTACTATTTAGTTTTTATATTTTCCTTGAATCAATTTTGGAAAGTTATATTTTATCAGAAACATATCCATTTTCTTTTGTTTAAAATTTCTTCAATAAAAATTTTTTCCTGTAATCCCAGCACTTTGGGAGGCCGAGGTGGGTGGATCACGAGGTCAAGAGATCGAGACCATCCTGGTCAACATGGTGAAACCCCGTCTCTACTAAAAATACAAAAAATTAGCTGGGCATGGTGGCGCGTGCCTGTAATCCCAGCTACTCAGGAGGCTGAGGCAGGAGAATTGCCTGAACCCAGGAAGCGGAGGTTGCGGTGAGCCGAGATCGCGCCATTGCACTCCAGCCTGGGTAACAAGAGCGAAACTCCGTCTCAAAAAAAAAAATAAAATAAAATAAAAATTTTTTTAGTTTTTTCCATCTTTTTATATCTGCAGCATTTGTAGCTACATGTGTATTTTATTGTATAATATTGTGTATTTGTGTTCTTTCTTAGGTTTTTCACTGGTGTTAGAGATTTACCTAATTTATTAATTTTTTAAAAAGATTCAACTTTTTGTCATGATAAAAAGTTATAAAAACCTTATACAAGTTAAAATTTTAACTGTCTTTATTTGAGCAACTAAAACAAAGCAAAGCAAAACAAACAAAACAAATCGAAATAAAACAAATGATTCACAAATGGGCAGCACTCTAAACCAGAGCAGGCTCAGAGAACTGCAACCAATAACATGATCTGATAGCATTTATAGAAAATAGATGTGTCATTTAGAGAAAACTTAATTAGTTACAGCTTAATTGGGTAATTGGTTACAAAGCCTCCTCCAATTAACTAAAGCTCAACTTCTATAGTTGAGTTCATATTGGTTTTGTCTTTTAGACTTAGTGAAGGAGATTAGTGTAAATCAGTGGCCGCACATAAATTTTATTTAACAGTCTCCTTAAACCTCTTTATGATGTCTTTATGGGGCATATGTGATGTTTGAATACAGGATTACAATGTGTAATAATCAAATCAGGGTAATTGGAGTATCGATACCCTCAAGCATTTATCATTACTCTGTGTTAGGAACATTTCAATTCCACTCTTCCAGTTATTTAAAAATATATGATAAAACTATTGTTGACTATACTCACTCTGTTGTGCTATTAAATTCTAGATCTCATTCATTCTGTCTAAGAATATTTTTGCACCCTTTAGCATCTTACTTTATCCTCTCCTCTATGCTACCCTTCCCAGCCTCTGGTAACCATACCCTCTGTCTCCGTTAGTTCAATTGTTTGAATTTTTAGGTTCCACATATGACTAAAAACATGAAATTTGTCTTTCTCTGCCTGTCTTGTTTCACTTAACATAATGTCCTCTAGTTCTGTCTATGTTGCTACAAATGACAGGATTTCATTATTTTTATGGCTGATTAATACTCCATCCTGTGTATGTACCATGTTTTCTTCATCTATATATTCCTTGATTCAAAATCTTGGCTCTTGTGAATACTGCTGCAGTAAACATGAGAGTGCAGATATCTCTTCCATATACTGTTTTTCTTTCTTTTGGATGTGTACCTAGCAGTGGAATTGTTGGATCATATGATAATTCTATTTTTAGATTTTTGAGGAACCTCTATATTATTCTCCATAGTGACTATACTATTTACATTCCCGTCAGCAGTGGGATATGTGTTCCCCACAGTGTATGAGGGTTCTCTTTTGGCCACATCCTTACAAGCATTTATTATTGTGTTTTGTAATTTTTTATTGTGAGTTGACAGTGTTATAACTCTTAGGTGATCCTTGTGCCTGGATTGCATGGTTATTCTTCCAGGAGGAATTGTGCTTGATCTTCTCAGGTTCCTGGAAACATCACAAATCCATTTCCTTTTAATTAAACGAATAGTCTTGAGATAGCACGGTAAATTCAGACTTCAATCTGTGACTAAACTTTTTTCTTTCCACCTCATCAAGTAATACAGCAGGTTTAGAATTTTCCTTGTGGTGTGCTTTACTTTGGTGCAAGTTTATTTCCCTTTTAAAACCTTTCCACAGATATTTATCTTATCCTAAAATTAGGTTTGTGTATAGTATTCTCCAATCCATCTCTACCTTTCACAAACTCCTGATCTTTATATAAAAGTGATTTAATACCTGGTTTCTGTCTATCCCCTGATGACATCTGGCAACTTAATTGCTTAATAACATTTCTAAACCACATCCCATTATCTTCCCTGGTCTCTATTTTCTTCAGAAATTATATATATATATATATATATATATATATATATGAATGAAAGGATATTAAATGTTTTACGCAGCATTTAATGTATTTTATAATCAGATTTTCACATCAGATATCATCTGAAGAGTTTTGATATTATAAAAATTTTAATACCACTGAAATATATAATTTTAAAGTCCATTCTAATTCACTATAATCCTTTCATTATTTTATAACTAGCTATTAATATATAATTAATTGCTTATGGCATAAAAAATACTTTAAGAATTTAAGTCTACATAAATAGCAAAACAAAGACCAATTTCTTACAGTCAACCTAAATTATTGTGTGCATTTATTCACTATGAATGTGTGCTTCCCTTATCTTTACCTACCCTAGTCATGAAAACAATTGTTTTTTAAATTTTACTCTGGAAGAATGCTTTACAATTTTGGCTTCGTGATAAAAAATATCTCTCAAGCAAAGCAATAACTCCTTTATTTGATGTTTTAACCCTAAATATTACACTGGTGCTATTTAGTATATTGAGTCTTGGTAAGAGCATTTATTGTTTATTTTGATAATGTGCTAATTTAGATATATTTGGAAAAAGATCATGATGTTAATACATGTAAAATTTTAAGACATTATATGAACTTTAATGAAAAGACCACCAGAAAGTCATATTTATTTAGGGGATCTTAATTTTTTATTGTTATATTAAGTTCAATTAAATTGTGTACAATAATAATACTTTGTAATGGCTTTGTAATATTTCATTTTATGTATTAGCCAAACAATATCACTATTTATATATAAAGAAATTGGCTTAAGAGTAAATAACAGTAGTGTATACAATACTAGAATTACCACCAGTTGCTTTTTCTACATTTCATCTTCTCTTTTTCTTCTCACTTTGCCCCTACTTTTTTTTCTTTTGGCTTTTATCTCTCTGTATTTATTTCTTTATGTTTGTTGCTTCATTCCTAATATCCTCACTTGTTACCAATAACTTACCTACTTCAAATTTGTTTGTTTTTTAAAAAAAGATTCATTTTCCACCAAAAAAAAAACACACACACACACAACAATGTAACACATAGACCAGCAATACTTCAGTGTGACACCAAATTTTTCATTATTCAGTGTTTAAGTCTACCAAGACTGATATCCATAAAAATTACATCCTTCTGACTCTAACTTGGAGCCCACTCATGTTTTGAATTCAAAACCTGTCTTCCAAACAATTTCATTCTTTGTTTCCTCTATCCCAGCCCTATACCTGGAAAGGTGCTTTATAAATTATTGTTGGATAAGGCTTACAACCATTGAAAGCTTTCCTATGTTCTATACTTATTTATTTTTTCCATTGCAGTACAAATATTTTTCTATGTGAATACAAATACGTAGTACCATTTATGTACTATAAAATAATATTTAAACAGTACTTTATAATTTATAAAACAATTTCATGTATATTACTTCAACTTTGTATGGAAGGTAGTAGAATTATCTGCATTTTATGAATGGAGAAACTGACACTCAAAAAGATAAAATGATTTACCTAAGATAATGTGATAACATGAAATTCTAAAGTTTATTGGAGGTGTATTTACCTAGAACATTTCCTGGCTTACTTTAGATGATGAATAAATGTTTCCTGCATGAATAAAATAATGACAAAGTAGTTTTATATCAAAACTCTTTTGATTGCTACCTCTGTGATCTTGCACAATTTTCTTGAGCATTCTGAGCCTCAATTACATTTTCTGAAAGTTGAAAATAATAGTGTTCTTTTAAAAGAACTGCTATGTAAGATGCTAACTATGGGGCTTTAAAAAATGAAAGAAATACTATGAATATTAAATAGAATAACATGATATAATGAACAGTAAAAACTAAATTAATTTAACTTTATTATTTTATGTAAAGAGTCATGGTTAGTTTTTGGTATTTCAGGACACAAACAATATCCATACTTTAGCCTTTATTTAAACCAGGGATTTTACTTCTCTGCTATGTTATTATTTTTGCAAAAATGTGTTACATATCACTGTAAAGTGAAGAAATACAAAGTTTGGAGTCTGTATTCATAAAATAGGGCTACATTTACATTTATGAAAACTATATATATTTACTTGTTTTAATTTATATTTCCATACAGTGGTTGTGACAAATTAATCCTAAAACTCATTTTAAAATTTAATTAAAAGTTAAAATTTATTTTTAAAAATTGTCTTATTTTATAAACATTAAACATCTGCCTTACATGATATTTGTGTTTTTAAACAGAATTAGAAGTAAAGAGAAAATATATTACAGAGGTGATTCCCCTGTAAGATGCAACTGGTAGACTTGAGATTTCTCCAAAGGATTTATTACTTTGACATTACCACCAGCATCTACTGAAACATTCCTTGTTCTGAGAGGATAAAATATTTGGCATTTTATATACAAAAATCACCGCAGTACAAAAAAAAAAAAATCTTATTCTCTTGTTTTATCCTGCCTCCCGTTCCGAATTTTGAGAAATTCTTACATCATTATTTTTTGCCTCTCTGTAAAAATACAGATGTATTATCAAAATCAGAGCCATGTTGAACAATTGAAATGTTTTCCCTATGATTTTCTTTTTAGTTTGGATTTCTCAAAGCTTACTCAAGTTCATGTTGCATAAAAACTTTATTTTCTCATCTCTCTAGGATAAGCTGGTTTCTGCAAATAATGCTAAGCCTGTGCAGCTTAAATGCAGACTTGCACATGTTACTGATGGGTGGCTAGTGGCAGACCCAAAAGTTGCAATTGTGTACTAATTAACTTATTCTTAACAGTAAACTCCTTGGTTAAGAAAGACATTCTTCCATGTTTTATTTAGTGTTTATTAGGTGCTACGTACTTTGTAGATGCTGGAGATACAGAAGTGAAGACATTATTCTTTCTTGTAAGTGCTAATGAATAACAAACCACTGAGTTATTTTTATATTTTGATTTCTTGGGTATAGATACCACATGTTCAGACATACTTGTGTTTTATAACAAAGATGGGACATGTAAAATCTAGAAATTTTCTATTAATATTTACAATAGGAAGAAATGATTTGCACAAATAATCTAGGAACTCAGATGAACTATAATTTTGTAAGGTTATCATTTTATAAACGGTTTATTTTCTTATAGCTGCATTAACCCTAGAGGGTCAAAGAATTGGGAAAATATAAAACTAATCTACATTACTGATAAAATAAGAGATTAACTTGCTTAATAATGAGGTACTAAAACAATTTCATTTTGTGAACTAGCACAAGAAAATATCCACTTAATGCTTCAAACTGTAAAAAATTGAAATAAAAGCAAAGTCAAAATGCCTTAGAAATTAAACATCATGGCCAGGCGTAGTAGCTCACACCTGTAATCCCAACATTTTGGGAGGTTAAGGTGGGAGGATTGCATGAGGCCAGGAGTTTAGACCATAGTGAGATTGTTTGTACAAAAAATTTAAAAATTAGCTGGACATGGTGCATGTCCATAGTTCTAGCTACTTGGGAGACTAAGGCTGAGGATCGCTTGAGCCCAGGAGATTGAAGATGCAGTGAGCCATGGTGATCACACTTCTGCATACCAGCCTGGCTGACAGAGCAAGACCTAGTCTCAGGAAGAAAAAAAATGGGGAAATTGAAGATCTTAACAACACTTTATGTCATTAACACAACTGACTCAACTATTTTTCTGTTGGCACTATTAGATAACTCTTCAAAGTTAAAAATAGTCTCAAGGTGTTAATAATTCTAGACACAGGTATAATAATATAAAACAGGATTTCCAAAAATCGCCATTATACAATGCTAATTCTCTGAACACAGGCTTACGTAGATCTTTGCGCTTGCTTTTTTTGAGCCATAAGGGTTTCTTACTTTGGGAACCTAAACTATGAGCTGTGCTGCAACTCTCATCTTTGGATAAAAGGGCTAGAGATGATTTCTTAGTGTCAACATAAAGGATCTAATTTAATAATTTCTACTAATGCCAAGAGAGTTCATTTTTCTCTTTTATCTATCTTCATCTTCTCCTTCTTACTTTATTATTTCTGTACCTCTGTACCTTCACAATTTACTATCAGATGTATCTTCATAGATTTCATAGTAAATAACTCACACTATGAAATTGACCCAAATATGATTTTCTTGTGTTAGGCTGTGTCGTGATAACAAATTCTTTCTTTTTAACATTAGATTCGAACAACTAACATTTCTTGTTTACATTCCATGAGAGTTGCAGGTCGATTGTAGCTCTGCTAAGCTTGTCTGGTTTCCACATGTCTCATAATTCTGGGATACAGGCTGAAACACAAATGTTATTTTGGACATGGAATTCTCATGGAGAAATGCAAGAACCAAAGCCATATTGTACAGTCACATTTGAAACTTTCTCCTGGATGAGATTATAATAAACCTGATGTCCACTCACATTTCCTAGTCCAGAACTTGTCATTTGCCTATGCTCAAAGTCTGTAAAATTGGTCTTGAATTGCTCCTCCAGGACAATGACATAACAATGAGTAGAACTGCAAATTCCATTACAGAGATAAAGAGTGAACAGATGGGAGTATTAATTCAATCTATCACAATGTCTTCAAGCAGATCATTTTTCTAAGTTACCCATCTTGTTGATAGTACCTTTGATCACTATGTATCAAAGGTGGCAATCATTCATAACTTCTGTTTATTCCTCAAGAAACACAATTAATTGACCACCAAAAATGTTATGATGCTACTTCTTCAATATCTCTTAAATATTTTTCACTATGTCTTCATCTATTGCTACAATCTAAGTTCTAGCCATCATATCATTTATCACATGAGTAATTATCTCTATGGCCTTCTTAATTTGACTGATTTAAGATGTCCCTTAAGTTCCTCTCATACCAAATAAAAAAGTATTATTTCAAAATAATGCATTATGAGATGTTGCTCCTCTGCATATTTCTCGAGGTTTTTAAAAAATTCCAACTTTTATTTTAGATACACAGAGCACATGTACAGGTTAATTACATGGGAACATTATGCAATGCTGTAATCTGAGTACTGAGTGTAGTACCTGTTAGGTACTTTTCAACACATCCCCTCCTCTTGCCCTTCCCTCTCCATTAGTCTGCAGTGCTTATTGTTCCCATATTTATGTCCGTATGTGCTCAGTGTTTAGCTCCCACTTGCAAGTGAGAATTTGCAGTATTTGGTTTTTTGTTCCTGTGTTCATTCACTTAGGATGATGGCCTCCAAATGCATTCATGTTGTTGTAAAATATGTGATTTTGTTCTTTGTTATGGCTGTGTAGTATTCCGTGGTATACATGTATCACTATTTCTTTATCCATTCTACTATCAGTGGGCACTTGGGTTTATTTCATGTCTTTGCTATTGTGAAAAGCACAATGATGCAGTTATAAACATATGAGAACATGCATCTTTTTGGTAGAATGGTTTATTTTCAGTGGGGTATATCTGCAAAAATGGGATTGCTTGGTTGAATGGTAGTTCTGTTTTAAGTTTTTTGAGAACTCTTCAGACTACTTTCCACAGTGGAAGGACTAATTTATATTCCAACCAACAGTGTATAAACATTCCTTTTTCTCTGAAGCCTCACTAACATCTGATTTTTTTTCTTCTTCACTTTGTAATAATATCTATTCTGGATGGTATGAGATAGTATCTTGTTGTGATTCGCATTTCTCTGATGATTAGGCATGATAAGCATTTTTTCATATGTTTGTTGGCCCCGTGTCTTCTGATAAGTAAGTGCATGTTCAAGTTTTTTGCCCACTTTTTATTGGTCTTTTTTTACTTTGCTTGTTGATTTAAGTTCCCTATTGATTCTGGTTGTTAGGCATTTATCAGATGCTTAGTTTGTGAATATTTCCTCCTGTTTTTTCGGTTGGCTGTTTACTCTGTTGATGGTTTATTTTGTTGAACATAAGTGCTTTCATTTAATTAGGTCCCACTTATTTATTTTTGTTTATCTTTCAATTGCTTCTGGGGACTTTGCCAAAAATTCATTGCCAAGGCTGATGTCAAGAAGAGTATTTCCTAGGTTATCTTCCAGGATTTTTAGAACTTGAAGTCTTCATTTAAATGTCTAATCCATTTTGAGTTATTTTTTGTACATGGTGAAAAGTAGAGGTCCAACTTCAATATTCTGCATATGGCTAGCCAGCTATCCCAGCACCATTTATTCAACAGAGAGTCTTTTTCTCTTTTCTTGTTTTTGTCATCCTTATTAGAAATTAGATAGTTGTAGGTGTGTGACCCTATTTCCGAGGTTTATATTCTGTTCCATTGGTCTGTGTGTCTGTTCTTGCACCAAATCATGCTGTTGTGTTTGCTGTAACTTTATAGTACAGTATGAAGCTGGGTAGTGTGATGTCTCTGGCTTTGTTCCTTTTGCTTAAGATTGCTTTGGTTAATCAGGATTTTTTTGTTCCAAATAAATTTTAGAATAGTTTTTCTAATTCTGTTAAGAATAAAGTGCATAGTTTGATAGGAATAGTATTGAATCTGTAAATTGCTTTGGGCAGTATGGCCATTTTTACAATATTGATACTTCCAATCCATGAGCATGGAATATTTTTCTATTTATTTCTGTTATCTTTGATTTATTTGAGCAGTATTTTATAGGTTTCCTTTTAGAGATATTTTACCTCCTTGATTAGCTGTATTTCTAGGCATTTCATTTTCTTTGTGGCTATTGCTAGTGGGATCATATTCTTGATTTTACTCTCAGCCTGGACCCATATTGGTGTATAGAAATGATACTGATTTTTGTACATTGATTTTGTACCTTGAACCTTTACTAAAGTTGTTTATTAGGTCTAAGAGCTTTTGTGCAGATCATTTAGCATTTTCTAGATATAGAATTATATCAGTGAAGACAGAAAGGTTGAGTTTTCCTTTTCCTACTTAGATACTTTTCATTTCTTTCTCTTGTCTGATTGCTTTGGCTAGGACTTCTAGTACTGTGATGAATCTGAATGGTGAGAATGGACATTCATGTCTTGTTCCAGTTCTCAAGGGGAATGGTTCAAACTTTTACCCATTGAATATGATGTTGGCTGTGGGTTTGTCATAGACAGCTCTTATTATTTTGGTGTTGTTTCTTTCATGCCTAATCCATTGAGGTTTTTTATCATGAAGGAATATTGTATCTTATCAAAAGCTTTTACTGTGTCTATTGAGATGATTATATGGCTTTTGCTTTTAATTCTGTTTATGTGGTGAATCAAATTATTGATTTTTGTATGTTGAAAAAGCTGTGCATCCCAGGAATAAATCCTACTTGATTGTGGTATATTAACTTTTTGATATGCTGCTGGATTCAGTTTGCGAATATTTTGTTGAGAATATTTGTGTCAATGTTCATCAGAGAAATTGGCCTGATGTTTTCTTTTTTCATTGTGCCTCTGCCAGATTTTGGTATCAGACTTTGGCTTCATATATTGAGTTAGGGAGGAGCCATTTTCTCAGTTTTTTTGGAACAGTTTCAGTATGATTGGTATTAGTTCTTCCTTTTATATCTGGTAGTTAGGCTATGAATACATTTGATGCAGGGCTCTTTTGGTTGTAGATTCTTTATTACAGATTAAATTTCAGAAGTTTATATTGGTGTATTCAGGGTTTCAATCTTTTCCTGAATCAATCTTAGTGATTGTGTACTTCCAAGAATATTTTCATTTCCCCTAGATTTTCTAATTCATATGCATAGAGTTGTTCATAGTAGTCTCTAAGGATTGTTTATATTTCCATGGGCTCAGTTGTAATATCACCTTTGTAATTTCTGACTGTGCTTATTTGGATCTTCTTTTTGTTCCTTAATCTGCTATAATTTTATTAATATTAATTTTTTTAAAAAAACAAACTTGATTTCATTAATCTTTTGTATGAATTTTAACATCTCAATTGCATTGTTATTTAATTTTAGTTATTTATTTTCTTCTGTTAGTTTTGAGGTTGATTTGTTCTCTTTTTTATAGGATCTTTAGGTGGTAACTTGAGATCTTTCTAACGTCTTGATGAAGTCATTTAGGGGCAAAAACATTACTCTTAACACTGCTTTGGCTGCATCTCAAATATTTTTTGTAAATTGTATTCCCATTTTTATTAATTACAAAGAATTTTTAAATTTCTGCCTTAATATAGATGTTTACCTAGGAGTTATTTAGGAGCAAGTCGATAATTTCCATGTAGAGTTTAGAGAGATCTGAATATTGATTTCTATTTTTATTGCACTGTGGTTCAAGTGTACATTTGGTATGATTTCAATTTTTTTTAATTTACTGAGATTTGCTTTATGACTGTCTGGTTGATTTTAGTATATTTCTTGTACAGATAAATGTATATCTGGTAGTTGTTGGGTGGAGTGTTCTGTAGATATCTACCAGGTCCAATTGATCAAGTGTCAAGTTTAAGTCCAGAATTTCTTTGTCAATTTTCTGCCTGGATGATCTATCTAACTCTGTCAATGGGTGTTGAAGTATACCACCATTATTCTATGATTGTCTGTCTTTTTGTTTGCTAAGAAGAACTTGTTTTATAGGTCTGAGTGCTCTAATGTTGGGTGCATATGTAATTAGTGTATTTAAAGCTTCTTGTTAGATTACTCCTGTTATTTTCATCATTTTCCATATTTATTTTTATTGATTTTAAGTTTGTTGTATCTGATATAAGAATAGAGACTCCTGTCTTTTTTTGTTTTCCATTTGCAGGAGAAATCTTTCTTCATCCTTTTACTTTCAGCCTGTGGGTGTCATTATCTGTGAGATGGGTGTCTCAAAGACAATAGATGGTTAGGCCTTGTCTTTTTCTCCAATCTGACATTCTATGTCATTTAATTGGACTGTTTATCCTGTTTCCATTCACAGTATTGATAGGTGTGATTTTGATCCTGCCATTTTGTTGTTAGCTGGTTGTTATGTAAACTTGATTGTGCACTTGCATGGCCTGTGAGCTCTCTGCTTACCAGTGTTTTTGTAGTAGCAGGTGTCTTTTTTTGTATCTTTGTTTGTTACTCCTTTAAGGACCTATTATAAAGCTGGTATAATTGAAACATATCCCTCAGCAGTTGCTTGTCTGATAATGATTTTTATCTCCTCTTTACTTATGAAGCTTAGTTTGGCAGGATATGAATTTCTTGGTTGGAATTTCTTTTCTTTAAGGATACTGAAAATAGGTCTCCAATCTTTTCTGGCATGTAAGGTTTCTGTCTCTAGTGATACTAGGTAAATTTTCAAGCAGTTGATCCTCAAGTATATTTTCCAAGTTACTTATTCTCTCTCCTTCTCTCTTTGGGATGCCAAATAGTTGTAGATTTTGTCTCTTTACACAATTTCATATTTTTCAGAGTTTTGTTCATTTTACTTAATTATTTTTAAATTATTATTATTTTTTCTGACTGAGTTGATTTGTAGTACTGTTCTTCAAGCTCTGAGATTCTTTCTTCAGTTTGGCCTATTCTGCTGTTAATACTTGTGACTGTATTATACAATTATTGTAGTGAAATTTTTTGCTCAGTAAGTTCATTTTGGGTTTTTCTTAAAAGAATTATTTTATCTTTCAGCTCTTGAATTCTTTTACTGAAATGCTTGGCTTCCTGTGATTGAGTTTCAACTTCCTACTCGATCTCAATGAGCTTTCTTGATATCCAGAATGTGAATTCCATGTCTATCATATCACACATTTCAGATTGAGTAATAACAATTGCTGGGGGCTACTGGGCTCATTAGGAGATAAGAAGGTCCTATGGCTTTTTAAATTTTCTGTATTCTTCTTTTGATTCTTTTTTACCTGGTAGGGATGGTGTTCCTTTAAATGTGGTTTAAATTGAATACAGTCAATTGATTTCATTTCTGGAAGTTTTCAGAGGATGGACTCTGAGTAGTGTCTTTGTTGTTGGATTCTTGCCTTGGGTTTCAAATGGGGGAGAATTAGCAAAGTGGTTTTTTGTGTTATAGTTTGGGCTACAATCCAGTTGATGGTGCTTGAAAGCAATGGGATGGTAGATAGTCATTCCTTTGTGTAACTTTGCATTTGCAGCTATGCTTTGCAATGTAAGGGGCAGAGAAGTGACACACTCCCCTGCCCCACCCCACCCAACCAGGTCTATTCCTGAGCCTTGTGGGAGGCAATTCTGAACTCTGGCACTCTGCCTGATGCTATTATTACTATTTTTTGTTATGTGTTTCAGGCCATGAGCATCTCTCAGGCAGAGGTCTGATAGGGAAATAACCCACACTCTTACTAGATCAGCCCTGTTGAGGCAGACTTGCCTAGGTCCCACACCAACCTGAGAATCTGTGCAACTCATCACTCTCAGTCTCTCAGTATTCTGAGTGTATGAGTCCCTCCTATACTTGGATGCTGGGCTCAGGTTCCAGCTCAGCTCTCCTGAGCTGTGGGCCACAGCCCTGGAGCACCAGAACCTACTCCTGGCTCCCTCTTCTGGACCCTTGAGGTTATATTAAAAGTATTGTGAGTGGGAGGGAGTCCAAAGGACTCCCAGGCTGCCAGAAAGTACTTGAGTTGAGCAAAGCATCCAGCCTAGCAGTGGGGCTGCACCATGTACATGCTGTATTGAGCCAGCTGGGCAAGAGCCCTGGGAGGGACTGGCCAACAGGCAGGCTTGCAGGACAGATGTGTCCCAGTTCCACAGAGGAAGCTAGCCCTACTTTCTCCCTGATGGTTAGCCAGGGCAGGAGCCTTTCAGAAGGAGATGGAGAGCCCTGGGAGATGGATGTTTATGGCTTGGCTCCACTGGAGGTTTACTGCTCACAGAGGTAACTGGCTCCATGCCTGCTGCAGTGCCATCTCCATCTAATCTCTGGGGAGATGCCCCTGACAGCTCAAACATCCCTGAGGGGTGTGCTATCCCCTGCAGCTAGGATCCCAAAGGTCCATGGCGAGAGTGGAAAGTTTCCCAGGCCCTTTACTCACCCCTACCCTAGGAGCAGTTCAGGGGCAGAAACCAGCCTTAGCATTCAGGCACCCCATACAGGGTCCCCAGCTTCCTTCTTCAGCCTTAGCGTCTGTATCTTTTTTTCCAATCCACATTTCTCTCCATAAATCTGTTAAAATTATGTTGGTTTAGTTGAAATTCTGGTCTGTTTCCATGGGAGTGGCACTTCTTGGCTGCATTTAGTTGGCCCTTTCCTTTTTGTGATTCTTTATGACTTTATGGATGAAAATTTTAAGCCAGATCCAGATGATCTTCTAGGCCTTTTATGATACGGACTTTGCTTGGTGCTCCAGCCAAAGTTTACCACTATTATATGCTACATTGCTCTTTTTCAGAATGTACCTTCATTTTGAACGTTCTTTTCCTTGTGTATTCAGTTAATGTTTCCTCTAATAAGGTACTAATACGACACTATATCTCGGGATGATTTCATTTCTACCCTCATCACAATCACAAACTGTATTTTAAGTCATCTTCTCTTAGCACTGTATATGTATTGGTTTTGGCATTCACACTTTATCATAAATGTGTGAAAATGTTTGTCTCTTTTACCAGACTATAAATACTAAAGGAATTTCATAATACAGCTCTCAAAATTTGTATTTTCTTGTATTTAAATAATTGAAAAGATTGTTTTATTTAATTTTATTTTTCACATAACTATCGGTATTTTTATGACATTTCATATTTTCCATAGTATGAAATTTGTAACACTTTGCCAAATAACAAAACTGCAATTTACCATAGCTCGATCTGCCATAATGTGTGGGAAATAATTGGACCACAACCAAACTTTCAGTTAAATTTACCTGAATTGAATCCCAGATATAAATTCCTTTTATACTATTTTTATAGTGACACATCAAGTTATAAAAATGTTAATTAAGGGATTTTAGAGAATGTTTGTATTTTGTAATTTATTCTGCAAATTAAGTTATGCTTAAACTTGTAGATCATCCCCCTAAAATCCAAAGAGAGAAAAATAAATTAGTGAGGGCATGCTACTTTGAAGGGTAAAAGGAGTTAAAATTGTTGGCTCTCAGTTAACCTGAGTATCGACTTCCATAATGGGCATTAAAAAAAATGCTGTAGATATGTTACAGAATCTAATTTCTTTATATTAATTTAATTCAGATATTGATGATTTTTGTTGTTTTGTTTTGTTTTGTTTTTTGGGAAAGTAATCTCCCATGGTTCCTGAGTGTCTTACCAATCATTGCTGAATATTTCAAACAGCGAGGTCCAATATCTCCTAGTAATAAACAGTGCTAGTCACATCAACACTTAAGTAGGTCAAGAAAACCATGTGACTACTATGCAACTCCTTGCTCCCCAGGGGCTGGGGATGGCTTATTTGTTGCTGGCTACTAGAAGTGCTGAGCCCTTGAACTGGATTCCTCTGTGCGGGCACCACCCACCACACTATACCCTCCATCAAGGCCCATCTTGTCTCCCCATGGGACTCTAACTTATAAAATCATGCATTACATGCCAGAGTGCCTGCTGTTTGCTGTGTTGTGAGTAATAAACTATTTTGCTGGATTCCTTGAGTTTCAGCACTGCTGAGTTCTAGCAAACCTACCTGCTTTCTTTTCTTAGTCATCTTATCACTCTTTGGTGTATTCTCAAGTAAAGATTCTTTACTGATAGATTTCTTCTCTTTCTAATTAAGTGTGTTTCATATTCAAATATAGCCATAATCTCAATATATGATATTTCTCTTATGAAACAAATGAAACTGTATATCATGTGAAAAACATAAGGACTGTTATATACAGTACTTTGGCTGCAGCTGCCAATTTATAGAGCCTTTTAAAATTGGATGTATGACATACAGGCTGATGTATTTGAAGACCACCCACCCTTTTTTTTTCTTACTATCTTTAGTTCTTTGTAATTTGAAGATGTGCTTCATTATGTGCTTTTTTATTATACTTTAAGTTCTGGGATACACATGCAGAACATGCAGGTTTGTTACATAGGGTATACATGTGCTATGGTGGTTTGCTGCACCCATCAACCCATCATTTACATTATGTATTTCCCCTAATGCTATCCCTCCCCTTGCCCCCACCCTCCTGACAGGCCCTGGTCTGTGATGTTCCCCTCCCTGAGCCTATATGTTCTGATTGTTCAACTCCCACTTATGAGTGAGAATGTGCAGTGTTTGGTTTTCTGTTCTTCTGTTAATTTGCTGAGAATGATGGTTTCCAGCTTCATCCATGTCCCTGCAAAGGACATGAACTCATTCTTTTTTATGGCTGCATAGTATTCCATGGTGGATATGTGCCACATTTTTAATCCACTCTAACACTGATGGCCATTTGGGTTGGTTCCAAGTCTTTACTATTGTGAATAGTGCTCCAATAAACATATGTTTACCTGGGTCTTTGTAGTAGAATGATTTCTAAGCCTTTGGGTATATACACAGTAATGGGACTGCTTAGTCAAATGGTATTTCTAGTTCTAGATCCTTGAGGAATTGCCACACGGTCTTTCACAATGGTTGAACCAGTTTACACTCCCACCAACAGTATAAAAGCCTTTCTATTTCTTCACATCCTCTCTAGCATCTGTTGTTTCCTAACTTTTTAATGATTGCCATGTTAACTGGCATTGTATCTCATTGTTGTTTTGATTTGCATTTCTCTAATGACCAGTGATGTTGAGCTTTTTTTCATATGTTTGTTGGATGCATAAATATCTTCTTTTGAGAAATATTTATTCATATCCTTCACCCATTTTTTGATAGTTTGTTTTTTTTCTTGTAAATTTGTTTAAGTTCCTTGTAGATTCTAGATATAAGTCCTTTGTCAGATGGATAGATTGCAAAATTTTTCTCCCATTCTGTAGGTTGCCTGTTTACTCTGATGAAGTTTCTTTTGCTGCGCAGAAGTTCTTTAGTTTAAATTAGATCCCATTTGTCAATTTCAGCTTTTGTTTTGTCTAATCTATAGACATTTCTTGTTCATTTACTTGGTTATGTGAAGGGATTGGTGCTTTCAGAAATATCCAAGTGACTGTTTCTACTTTGCAACCACTGTTTCTTATTAGTATCCTGATCATACCATTTGTGCATCTACAGGGGAAGGTGTTTTTGAGGGCACTTGAGCCTGGCAAATGATATTTAAAATGAGCAATAATGAAAACCTTTGTGAAACTGGGTTTGGAAGCACAAAACTAAAACGTAACTTAAAGACCAGCTTACTTTCTTAGGGTGTTATCATATGTAATTATATGCTTTAGGGGATTACATTTATCCATTTACCAACCTGCATCAGTATAGAAAGTGACTTGCTCTGCTTTTCCTATAGATAGAAAATATCATGAGCATATTCATTTTAAATTAAGCCAGATAACAAGATCTATACATGAATAATTGGATTTATAGTTTTTGGGAAAAATTACAAAAAAAGGTTTTAATGAGAAAATATTACTTATCCTAAACAGAACTACATTAGTAAAATGCTTATGCCATGTAATTTACAACACTTGGATAATATTAAAATGTGATGAATGAGGGAAACTTAATAATCTTTGGGATATTTAGAGGTTTTCTAATTAGATAAAGCAAGCAATTAAATTCACTTATAAGGGCATCCTTGTAAGGATAGATAAACTATTTTTGAAGTTATCACTGTACCATCCAAATTTGATTTTACTAATTTTACTTTCCAATTAAGTTAAGAAATGGCAAGACTATGTTGCTGCAATTAAGTGTCATTTATTCTTCATTTCTTTATTTAGCAATGAATTATTAACCATCCACTATTTGTGCTGTCCTATGTTCAAGGAACTGGGTATGTAAAAGTTAGTAAAGCACAGTCTGTTCTGTAAAGCATTTCAAGTAAGAAAAAATTCAATTAGCTCCTTTATTAAATGCATGCTTTATTTGCTGGAAAACTTGAAGTTTTGTGCCTAGGGCAACTATTTGTATATATTAAAAGCTAGACTTCAGGGTCTTCAGATTTCTTTGTTGATGTTTATGATTGTGTTTAAAAGAGTAGTTTATGTATCATTAGATAAAGAAAATGTGTAAACATTCTGTTATGTCCAGCCTAAAGCAGGACTAAATCATTATAATCTAGTGAAACAGTTTATTCTCAATGTTGAATTATAATACATTAAAAATGGTGAACTTCTATTGTTTTCCTAAACCATCTAAAATAGAGGTTCATGAACTATTTCAGATAATTAGGAAAAACTCTAATTATCTGAAATATGATGATGATGTATGTTCCTTAAAAGCAGTAGCACTTTGTTGGGTTGTCCAACTGAATGTTTCCTTTGCTCTGAGTTTCCTGAAGTGGATACTCCTCTACTCTTCTGCAACAAACACTTTAAAGTTTAACTCCTGACTGCCTTCAAATACATAAAAGCCCAGCACACTAATATACTGTATTGTTCACCTGTGATCCTCTTTTATGGTATTTTATCTTGAGCTATTCTAAGATCTCCACTTACTGTGTATAGAAAGGCAAATAGGGTTAAGCAAAGGAAAAGTTAACAAAATGAGAGAAAAAAGTTTCTTGATGGTAGTACTGCGCTAGAGGGCCAGTTCTATTTATAAAAGATGTGTATTAGCTCACTGAACATTTACAATTCAGATGACAAGAAGATACTTTTAAGAGCTGATTTACTATTCTCAGGCCAGTGCTCATGCCAAGTGAGCTAAAGTAACTTCACCAGCTGAGCTAGTGGAAGTACTTAATATACTCATCTAAGATCTCTGTAAGAGTAGCTTTTTGGCTACAACAACAGGGCCTGAAGCTGTCAACCTTTTCTACTGTCACCAGTAGATATCAATTAGAGGATCTGAGACACACACACATGCATCTTTTCATTCTTGCATAGGCAGCTGCCCAAAGGTCACTAACCCATGCCTGGAGGGAGGAAGTCTTGGCAGTGATGCCGCTTGTGCATTGACTGAGCAGCTATAATCCTCTGTCCAAACGTCTTAGCAGGGAACGTCAGACTGATTTCTCAACCCAAGGAAATGAGTTTCCTATTAAAACCCATGTGATATATCTTAGTATATTTAAACAGATTAACCTGAGTCACGAAGGCAACTTTCCTGTAATTTGAAAATGAACAAAAACTGGAAAAAGGAAATGAACATATTAAATGTTCATCCTATAAGTATTTCCCATAATAGTAATAATTGAAATAACAGTAAGCTTGGTGGTAAGTTTTTTTTTTTTCACATGTTTCTTCAATAATGAAGAACATTTGGGTGGCTCACACCTGTAATCCCAGCACTTTGGGAGGCCAAGGAGGGATGATCACCTGAGCTCAGTGTGAGACCAGCCTGGCCAACATGGTGAAACCCCGTTTCTACCCAAAATATAGAAACTTAGCTGAGTGTGGTGGCGTGCCTCTGTGGTCCCAGCTCCTTTTGAGGCTGAGGCAGGAAGTTTCTATGAGCCTGGGAGGTGGAGGATGGAGTGAGCTGAGATTGCGCCACTGCACTCCAACCTGGGAGACAGAGTGAGACATCATCGCAGGGAACAAAAAAGGAAAAAAACATTTGGAAACGAACTGTTTATTATAATGATAAGTATTATATTACTCACTATTTTAACTTAAAGATTTTGGCAGTTAAGCACTCTATTAACTCTATTGTTTAAGTTATAACTTAGAATGTTTTCATATTGTTAAAGATTATTTTACATTCTGGGCTTTCAAGAAGCGTGAGTTGTGATGGCAGAGAATAAATAATTTTTCTGTTTATGAAAGTTAACTATTTATTAGAATATAGTCAGAAATATGTAGAAATCGAGGGAATGTTTGAGAAAGTGATGTGAAATTAATAATGAGTGGCATAAAATTAATATTAGAATTTCTTTTGAGCTAATCCTTTATTTATTTATTTATTTTTTCCTTGAGAGGGAGTCTTACTCTGTCACCCAGGCTAGAGTGTAATGGTGCTATCTTAACTCATTGTAACTGCCATTTCCCAGGTTCAAGTGATTCTCCTGCCTCAGCCTCCTGAGGAGCTGGCACAACAGGTATGTGCCATCATGCCCAGCTACTTTTTGTGGTTTTTTTTTTTTTTTTAGTAGCGATAGGGTTTCACCATGTTTGCCGGGCTGATCTTGAACTCTTGACCTCAAGTAATCCAACCGCCTCAGCCTCTAAAGTGCTGGAATTACAGTCATGAGCCACTGCACCTGGCGATCCTTTATTTCTTATCATGAGATGCTATACTGTTATTATCAGAAGTAATTAACGCCAACGCATTCTTTTTGAGAAAAAGTTATTTTGTACATTATACTGCCATGCTTACACCATGGCACAAAAAGAAAACCCATTATATTTATAAAGTAAGGGAATTATTATGTAGATTCTGAGAAGCGTGACTTTAAGCATATGCCTGTATGCTTACAGCTTAAATGGGTTCTTAGAATTAATATTATAATTTGTTTCAAACTATACTCTCTTACCTCAGTTTGTGGAAATAATACACAGAGTTGATACATAGCTAATTCTAGGGAGAAAAGAAAAGACAAAATTTAGCATTCACCTTGATTATCTTGGTGTTTTATTTGAAAACTCATTAAATTATTAGCCTGTAATTTTAGATTGCATATTGTAAAAGCTTTAGATGTATGATTCAGAGTTTAGATGGCTTCAGGTCTCAAACAGTCACAAAGTGGTGCAGAAACTTAGATCATTATGTCTGTCTTCACTGAATGAAAACTCAGAGCAAAAGTGTGAAAGCTTCTCTCTTACCTCTCTCTGTATCAGAAAGAAAATTATCTCTCTTTTTTCTCTCTGGACAAAACTGCAGTGAAAAAAGATGCTGAGGAATGACTTTCTGGCAAGGAAGAAAGAGGAGGAAAAATTTCTGGTTAAGGCTGAATAGCGTCTGCCACATATACTATAATTATAACAAAAAAAAAGTCTTTTTTTTTTTGAGATGGAGTTTTGCTCAAGCTATTCTCCTGCCTCAGCCTCCCTAGTAGCTGGGATTACAGGCATGCACAACCACGGTTGGTTAATTTTGTATTTTTAATAGAGACGGGGTTTTTCCATGTTGGTCAGGCTGGTCTTGAACTCCTGACCTCCAGTAATCTGCCCACTTCGACCTCCCAAAGTGCTGGGATTACAGGCATGAGCCACCACACCAGGCCAAGGCCATCTAAATTTCTAATTTAAGTAGATATGAAATGAGAGCCATTCCATTTGCATTATGTGTTTATTGGTGATCCTGAATTCTGGCTCTTGTAAGTGTCAGCTTTGAAATTTTTGTAGCCTGTGAACAATTAAAAAATCACAGAGAGAAGAGTTTCATTGATGGAGAACATTATTGCATTTGATTACCTTGATAAACTTATCAGTTTTACACCTTTCTCAAGTCATAATTCTGAGTAATTGATATTTACAGAGTAAACATTTTTTCAACAATAAACCTAATTGATATGGCTTGTTTTTCAATTATATAACGTTTTGGTTTATAATGAACCTATAAAATATAATGGAACTGAGTAAGAAAATTCAGAGATGCATCTTTAAAGTATCCTATTGAGTTTGGGACTAAGTTATGGTGAACTACACAAAAATACTGTATATTGAGAAGATAAAAATTATTGTCCACCCGGCCACTTTTTGCCCCTTAAGCAGAATTGGGGCTGGTATTTGGTGCCATGACAGAGTCATGCTATTTCCCTTCTATTTTTCATTTTGGTATTTGACATACTAAAATAGAAAATGAGATAGTAAAGAAGGAACTTGTTTGTAGAAAAATTGGAAATAAATCTAAGAGTTTTGATAAAGGATATATTACTGGATAGATTTGCATTGAATTATTTTGCCAAATTCAAAACTCTATATAAGTAAGATTCAAATGAATGTAATATTTTGAAAAAGCTTATCTCCCTGATCTAATTTGTTTCTAGTTAATGCAAAAGCACTTTAGAAGAGTAAGAGCTCTCTGATAAGTATCACTCTTAAAATATAGCTTACAATTTTATGTTGAACTTAATCTTGAATATCTACATCAACTTCCCATAATATCCTGGACTTTTAAGGCAAACATTTTTCTTGCCTAGCCATATATTTCAAAATTGTTTTAAAGTTTGATTGTTTTCCGGAAGACTGTTGTCATCTGGCTGCTGATTTATTCACTGAAGAACGTGTTAGAAGAGTGAGTGCCCAGCAAAACATCATGTGCAAATAGACCAATGTCACATGCATTTGTGACTGATAATGATGATGATGACATTATAACCAATCTACTCCATTGTCCTTTTTTTTTTTTTGCTTGGAAACTAGTCTATATTAAACCAATGAAAATGTTTTATTCATTATTGCAAGTCACGTAATATCACGTAATTCCTAAATGTTAAGCTAGCCTGTTTAGATAGCATATATTTTAATGTTTATAAGTAAAATTAAGATGAATATTAATCTCACTGACTAGGAATTTTATAAAGCACTTGATTATCTCAATGCCATGAAGATATATATATATATTGCTTAATCTATGTGGATGGGAGTAAGTAAGTAGATAAAGTGTTCCAGGAATTGGTTCCTGTAAATTTACTGAGATGGATTTTATCTTTTTTTTTCCACTTTAATTCCTTATTTTTATTCCAACACAAAGGATCAAACAAAATAATTACCTGACTTCTCCGAAAAGTTTTATCTTTTTTTAAAAAAAAAATCTTTTGTTATCCTTTAAAAGTATGTATTGAGTACTTAGTGTATGCTGGAAACTTTGTTAGGTACACAGATACCCAGTTTGCATTCACTTATCCTTATGTCTTAGCCAAAAAAATGGTATTCTTCTAGTAGGCTAACTTATCTATCTACTCTGATTCTCTACACACTCTCTTGCCTCACTGTATGTTCCTTGCATATTCCATGATACAGACACTGTACTGGAGTTCCAGAAGAAGTGTGTAGAGAGTTTAGAAAAGGCCTTTTCAAAAAGCATGTCAATAACATTTTAATCAAAATATAATATGTATGAGTTGCAAGTTATCTTCTTTTTTTTTGTAAACTCTATCACATATCTGCTCCGCCAACACAGAATATTAGAATTTGACAGCACATGAAACACATACACACACATGCACACACACACACACACACACACACACACACAAATAGAATGAGACTCTTGGAGAAGTACTCCCTCCCCTCAATTTTACCCTTTACTATTGGAATAGAATTAAACAGTTGTTAGGCTTTACATAAGGAAACTGGTGTAGAAGATGGAGCCCTAGGTGATCATTAGGAAGATCATTGGTTCTAGTATAGGCACTGACTTTTATTATGACGTTAAAACATTTTTTCATCTCTATGCCTCGGTTTTTCTTTAAAGGCATTTTAATACTTACCTTGCTACCTCACTTATTAATAAAAATTATATATATATATATATGTATAATACATCTTATAATCCAATGTTTTTTACTTTAAATTATTCTAATTAAAGATACAAAATTTAGTTAGATATCTTTTGGTCCTTAAGAATGTATTTTATCACTATGAGGTTGGTCACCACATTTAATATGCTCTATGACGAATATTTAAAAATCTAAACTACTATTTTGATTTAGTATTAAAATGTCATTATATAGGGTATACAAACAATGAGTCATTTCAAAGCAATTTTTACCCTATATATTAAGACTTAACTTTTTATTTAGTAATTCAAATTAATGTGTTGAAAATGCATTATTTTTATTCTCAACCCTTCTTCTCAGTTATTATTTTCAAAAACTTATAATGAAGAATGGTTAAGGACAAGGAATATTCTGTATCTTAGTTTGACAGGAAGAAACATAATTTATTCCATAAATCAAATATATTGTGATTATCATTAAGATCAAAGTGCATTTCTTTCCTTGAATTAAAGATTCTTCTTTCTTAGCTAAAACAATAAATTTATAAATATGGCCTTTTATATGTCTTAGGCATTTGTTAATATATATTTATGAGCCAATATCATGTGTCATTATAAAATATGTTTAACATGTGTACAGTTGAATGCATTTACATTTCTACAGGTGTTCTCTGAGATCATTTGATAACATTTGTTAAAATACATATATGTGAAATACTTTGCCTTTGTTTCATGAAGTTTTATTTTTTCTTTTCAAAAAAATAAAAACGGTCTCACTGTGTCACCCAGACTGGAGTGTAGTGGCATATTCTCAGCTCACTGTAACCTCCACCTCCTGGGCTCATGCAATTCTCCTACCTCAGCGTCCCAAGGAGCTGGGATTACACATGCACACTCCCACACCAGCAAATTTTTGTATTTTTAGTAGAGATGAGGTTTCATCATGTTGGCCAGACTAATCTCGAACTCCTGACCTCAGGTGATTCACCTACCTCAGCCTCCCAAAGTGCTGGGATTACAGGAGTAGGCTACTGCACCTGGCCCAAAGTTTGTTTTTATTTTTGCACCTTTTTTTTTTTTTTGATACAGAGTTTAGCTCGTTACCCAGGCTGGAGTGCAATGGCGTGACCTTGGCTCACCGCAACCTCCACCTCCTGGGTTCAAGCAATTCTCCTGCCTCAGCCTCCCGAGTAGCTGGGACTACAGGTGGGCACCACCATGCCCAGCTAATTTTTTTTTTTTGTATTTTTAGTAGAGACGAGGTTTCACCATGTTGACCAGGATGGTCTCGATCTCTTGACCTCGTGATCCACCCGCCTCGGCCTCCCAAAGTGCTGGGATTATAGGCATGAGCCACGGAGCCTGGCCTATTTTTGTATTTCTTATTAGGATCTTGAGGTAGTTCAGAAACTTTATAACAGACTAGGTTCTTTGAATTCAGTGTTCCTGGTTCTAGTTGAGGCTCTTTTGATTATGTAGAATGGAAACACATTGAGCTATTTAAGAAAAGAGGCACAGAGTGTTAACATTGTTAGTTCTTCAGTTTTCAGATATACCCTAGGAGGACAGGAAACAAGAAATCAGCTTGTCTAAGAGATGAATCTGGAATATGAAGTATAATCAGTTAATTCTGTTTTTACTTTTCTCTTTCCCAATTCAACCTGCCTCTTCCTGTGTATCTTCTCCTGTAAAAATGGACCATTCCCCTCTCTCATTGGCATCATATTTCTCAGGTCAGCATTTTCTACTATTAGAAGAGAAACTGATGCAGCAATAAAATTGTAGAGTTAATTTGAGCAAACAGCAATTTATGAACTGGGAAGCATCAACCCAAAAGAGGTTTAGTACTCTGATGAAACATCAGCTGCAAATATTTATAAACAGGGAAGTAAAACAAATAAATTCTTTGGTTACAGTTTCAAAATTGTTTTCTTTAGTTTACCTTGATAGGTCCTGTAACTGTATATTAATTGGCTGTTTTGGATTACCTAAGGTTATGTTTTGTTTTTCTGTAACATAAGCATTTAGCAGAAATGATCCAAGTTCAGTTTCACTTATGTCTGTAGTCTTAAGCAACATTAATGCTATTTTTTTTTGAAATGGAGTCTTGCTCTGTCACCCAGGCTGAAGTACAGTGGCACAATCTCAGCTCACTGCAACCTCTGCATCCTGGGTTCGAGTAATTCTCCTGCCTCAGTCTCCCGAGTAGCTGGGATTACAGGCATGCACTCATGCATGGCTAATTTTTTTGTATTTTTAGTAGATATGGGGTTTCACCATGTTGGCCAGGCTGGTCTGGAACTCCTGACCTTGTGATCAGCCCACCCTAGCCTCCCAAAGTGCTAGGATTACAGGCATGAGCCACTGTGCCTGGCCCGTTAAGGCTATTTAAGGCGTAGCTGATTTGTTTGCTCAGGAACTTTTCAGGCATGGTCTTCATTTTATTTTGCCTTAACACTTCACAGATGTTGAATCTACATTATCTTTCAACTTTGATGCCAATACCTAACTGTTAAGACTCAGTTCCTACAAAAGACTGTGATTGGTGTAGCTTAGACTATCTCCTAAATGTAATTTATTTTCTGGATTTTGATAGTAAGAGTTCAAGGAGTAAGGGTGGGATTGTGTAGAAACAGCCTGGTTTATGGATGAGGATAGTTCTCAGGAAGTAAACTAATGCCTCAGACTGTCTAATATAGATTTAGTACAGATAATTAGAACTTAAAAATTTTTTTTACTTGTAATTATTTGTGGAAAATAAAATTTTTGAAAAATTGAAAGCTCTAGAGCCTGGAACTCATGATTTAAGTCTCTGTTCTTCCAATCATGAAGAGCATAACCTTTGGTAATATAATGTATCTGTTACTGGGTCCTCATTTTCCAAATGGTTATACTGACAGTTTTATTGACTGTGTTGCATAGAATCTCTTCTAGGAAGCCTTTCCACTCAGGAGGCATCGAAGTGGTTGTTCTATATACATTATGTCTTAGCTCTTGTGACAGTGGTGGTGGTTGACTGAACAGAATGGAAACCCCTAAAGCCCAGCCACTTGTTTGGTGGGACAAAAAATTCTCGAATTCTCTTACCAATGCCAAGTGGAGGTGGCTCTTTGTGCAACTGGGCAAGGATTCCTGAGAATTTTTAGTTCCCATGAACTATACTGTCTCAACATCCTCACAGATGATGGGCTCTGTTTTATTATTGCAGTAAAACCTCTGTCTCACGTAAATTCTTTCTTCTAGCTAAAATAACTGTACTTAGAAAACAGAGAAAGTTATCACCATATAGACTATGTGCCAAACATTGTTCTAAATAAATTCTATATAATTCACTTAATCATCACATTACTTGTGCAACATAGGTGATATCATGATTTCTATTTTAACAAGTAAAGACCTTAAAACCCTGAGTTGAGCAGTATGTAAAAACTGATGAGCTTCGCTGGGGGGTGGTGGCTCAACCTGTATCCCCAGCAGTTTGGGAAGCCAAGGTGGGTAGCTCTCTGGAGCCCAGGAGTTTGAGACCAGCTTGGGCAACAGGGATAATCCCTGTCTCTACAAAAACAAAGTAAAACAAAAATTTTGTAGCAAGGCCTGGTAGCATGCACCTCTAGTTGCAGTTACTTGAGAGACTGGGAGGCAGGAGAATCCCTGGAGCCCGGGAGGTGGAAATGCCAACAAAAACTGTGTAATAAAAAGTGTCTTAGCATCAGAACAAGGTAAATGTTTCTGATATTAGTGTTATTTTCATTTTGAGATGAAAAGTGAACAAGATGAAGGAATTGATGATTTAGGAGTTTGAGGAGTTTGCCCAAGTCCACAAAACTAATTGATATTTAGTAGAAAATATGAATTCAAACAGATCTGGCTCCATATTAGGTGTTTTAAAAGTAATAGCTGTAGTTATTATGCCAAATAAAATAAAACAACCCATTTTTAAAGTGTTCTGTTTCAGAGACTTAGTTACATGTGTACTGCCTTGTGTTCAGCCCACATCTTCAACTGAAAAAATTGATTCCTATGTATGTGTCTCAAAAATCATATTCCTTTACTAGTGCATGCTACTTGACAAGTATCCAGTATATATAAAATACACATTAGGTATTCAGAGACAGAGCAAACTAGGTCAGATTTGTAGTTTTATTCATGGTGTGACTGTAACCAAATCACTTATTCATTCTACTCCAAGTATTGATGCAGAGATTATCATTACTTCCCAAGAGCACCCAGGAGCAGTGTCAGGAATGCTGGATTTCAGTGACCTTGGAGACTGTGTGTTGTCTTTCTCTTACAGTCCCCAAGGGGCAGTGTCTGCTACTATAAAAAGGGTTCTTATGGTTTTGAATTAGGATAGAGTGATGAATTTGAGATTTTTAACACACTCTTCCTTTTTTGTAATTTTGCTTAGGATCCATTAAGTGATGATTTTCAGGGGTAATTTAATGACTTATGATTGATATATTTATTACATAGAAATCAAACACAACAATGTGAATGCATTTAATACTACTCAACTATGCACTTGAAAGTTATGATGGTAAATTTTAGTCTGCATATTTTGCCACAATTAAAAATAAAAAATAGTACATTGAAATGTATTATGTTGAAATATTTATAAAACTAAAATCCACATACATATAATCTTGATTACACTATTCTTAATATTTAATTTAGTAAATAATAATTATATAAACTTAGAAGGGGACAAATAGCTTAATTTCTATATTTATTAAACAAATGGACATGATTTTATATTAGCCGACATTTTCTGCATTGGAATAGTTTTCCCTAAATATAGAATGACCATAGATTTAGTTATCATTACTGGAACAGTTTTGAAAATCAGAGAGGGTGTAAGGAACAGTCAGACCACAGCAGCACTTATAAGTTAAACCTGAGCCCATTCTCACTCTCTATATGCAATGATGAAACTGAAGCCCAGATTGTCTGAGTGCAAGGTGAAAGAGAATATAAGAGTAACAACATAGGCATTTAGTTTCTCAGAATTATCAACCAATTTTATTGTATTACCTTTGTTCTCTTCAAAAGCAATCACTTCTTGATACAAAACTAAAAGTTTGGGAATTAGTTTCTATATTAAAGCTTTACCAGTTAGTAATATAAAATTAAGAAATACCTAAAATAAAAATTTCAAAAATATTTTGCATATCTATTATCAGAATTATAAGCTATGTTTCTCCAAAGAAGAATGAAAATTATGATGATTAAAGTAAATACTTTATTTTTAATTAGAAATAATATAACATAGACTACTTTTGCTCTATTGGTTTTCCCTTTTGAAACTACAAAAGGACATACAACTAAGAACTATTTAAAAGTGTGTCAAATAAAACTCTTAAATAGTTTCCAGCTTAACTTAATTTTCTTTTACATTATAAGATTTAATAGTGGCATTAATTTGTCACAATGAATTTTTTTTTTTTTTGAGATGGAGTCTCACTCTGTTGCCCAGGGTGGAGTACAGTGACACAATCTTGGCTCACTGCAATCTCTGCCTCCTGGGCTCAAGAGATTCTCCTGACTCAGCCTCCAGAGTATCTAGGATTACAGGCATGTGCCACCACGTCCAGCTAATTTTTGTATTTTTAGTAGAGATGGGGTTTCACCATTTTGGCCAGGCTGGTTTCAAACTCCTGACCTCAAGAGATCCATCTGCATTGACCTCCAAAAGTGCTGGGGTTACAGGCGTGAGCCACCATGCCTGGCCTGTCACAAAGAATGGACATAGCAGAAGAATGTATTTGTTTTTCAGTAATGCTTATCATTTGCTTGTAGTCAAAATACCAAAGGAACATCATAGTGAAGTTTTTAATCTTAAAATGGTATAATATAAAATATCTAAAAGATTTCCTCAAAATTAGTAATTATCAAGTCACATAATTTTTGAGAGAAATATCTAATTGACTACTGCTTAGTTACTGTTATAAACATTGTATATCTTAAATGCAGTTCATCAACTAAATGATTCACAGATGAAATTAAAATACTAGATTATGCTTATGTTTATATTAGTATACAATTAATTTTTCAATGTTTACATATTGACATTTTAATGTATTTAAAAATTACATATTTAAGGGATTTTTAGGAGAGTCAGATTTTGCTAGATGCTGTTAAGTTACTAGACAAAAATAAATAGAAGTATGATATATTTTTTAGGTTTAAAAACAGTCTTATCCCAATATTTCTTTATGACAGCAATTGCCAATATTTTACTATCATGCTGAAATTGTGAATCTGTGAACGTATGAGTCACTAGTTTATTCCAGTATATGATCACAAAGTCTTGGCATGGATAATCAAAATGTTCCACAGTCGTATAAAATAAAAATGAATAAGGATATATTTCAATTTTTTCTTTAATTAAAAAATAAACCTATATATAATGATTAAAAAATTAGCAGAAAATTACTTAGTTACTATAATTATCAGTTTTTATGAAAAGAGATATTTTCCTCAGTATTGTACCAACTCTAGGGTTCAGTCTTATTCTATTGGGTTATCCAGACAATAAAGAAATAGAAAGCAGGGGAAAACATTTATGAAGAAAAGAAAACTTCTATTAAGAAAACTTCAAAAAAGAGTAAGATTTTAGAGCATTATAAGAGACAAGCAGATGTATTGGAAGAGGGTAGGAGGTATTCCTAAGGAGCTACCATGTGGGCAAAGACCTGTTTACAACGAGGAAAGGAAGTGTACCATGAAAATATATAGAAAAAAAGGATTTCTGCCAGAGAAACTAATGAGTATAAATGCTGTGAGGTCAGAGCAAAGTTATTGTTTTCTAAAGAAGCAGAAAGACTAGGGAGAGAATACCCACTGTCTGCTAGTGAGAAAGAATGGGTTTTCTTGTTACCTTGACTTAATCATTTCAAGTTACTGAGCTTCTGTTTCCTTAACTGCACAGTGAAGACATAAATCTGCCTTAACTACCTCAGGGTTATGTAGTGAAAATGTTTGTAAGAGCATGTTGAAAGTTGTAAAGGGCTATGAAAATCTAAGTTGTTGTTTTAAAACTATTTTATTACACAACATAACTCAGATAGTCTGAACCCCTGTACTTGGTAGATAATGCACACAGTAGAGATGTTCACTTGGTAAAATGGGCAAGAGTTAATAAACTTGATTTATTACATAATTTCAAAGAGGATTTAACCATTTAACCATTTTTATGCCTCTCAGCTTTCTTTTCTATGTCTTAGTTTACTCATTGATAAAAAAGAGAAATAAAACTCAATATATAGATTTGTGGTAAAAACTAGATAAGATACTATGAATAAAGTATGGTACTTAGCAGAGTTCTTAGAATATATTAATTACCAAATAATCGTAGCTTTAATAGAGATAATTGTCCATTTACGATGATTATGATCATGATATGTTGTACTAAAATACATTTAATGCCATAAATTCCTATGTAAGGTTCTTAATCACTGATGGAGAACATATACTATAAAGCAATCATAGATAACAAATAAAATAAATTAAAACCACTATATTTGGAAATCAATAGTGAATGTTTCAGAATAGTAGAGGCACTGAACTGATAAACACATTCACATTTCTAAGAATGTTGTTTTGATTAACCAAAATAATTAAATACACACATCACCGGCTTTTAATTTAAAAAGACAATTATATTATTTCATAGACCTCTTGAATCATAACAAATATGATAGTTTTATTTGTCCAGTAAAATTATTTGAATTAAAATAGTTCAACAGTTAGAAGCACAGTATGTATTTCTGTAAAGGATGCAAAAATGTGTAATTTTAAAATTTGACAAATATGTATTTAGCAGCTAATCTGTATTAAGGTTTCCAGATAAAATCTTGAAATAAAATTTTTTCCACAGTTACTATCACCTTCTAATTTGTACACATTATTATAATGTAGTGTACTAAGTTAAGTGAAAGAAAAGTATATAGAAATAAGGCTGTGATGCGACACCGATTAAGGAAATATCTTTCAAAAGTGAAAGTAAAATACAGACTTTTTAGACCTGCAGAAACTGAAATAAGTTTTCATCTGAAGACTTGTGCCACAAGAAATGTTGAAGAAGTTATTCTTTTAAGACAGAAGAAAAATGACACGAGGTGGAAATATGGATTTACACTATAGAAATAAATGAGCAATGGAAATGGTAATTCTAGGGGAAATATCAAAGACCTTTCTTTTGATTTAAATCAATTCAAAAGATAATTGTTTAAATATACGAGATACATAACATATATATCTTAACACATATATATATAAATATATATGTCAACACACACATATATTAACATATATAAACACTCATATAGACATTCATATAACATATAAACCTTCATGTTAAATATATAACATGTGTTAACATATATATATGTATAAATGTATATATTGACATATATGTCCAATATATGTTAATATGTTTATGTGTATATATGTTAACATATATTGGACATATATATGTGTGAGTTGTATGACAATAGTGTAATAAAGACCAAATGGAGAGAAATTGAAAATTTCTTCTATGATAAGATTGTTGTACTATACATGAAATACTATAATATCAATTGGAATTAGGCTGTATTAAATTAATGATCAATACCATAAACCCAAAAGAAACCAATAAAATGAGAAAATAAAGAATATACATAATAAACCAACAAAGGAAATGAAATAAGAAAATTTATTAATCAAAAAATGTAGAAAAAGACTAAAAAGAGAGCAAAGAAAATTTATGGCAAATAGAATCCAAAAGCAAGATCATAGTCTTAGTACTCATAGAAATAGACAAATTAAATTCAAGTGTTCCAAATAATACAAATAAATAAGAAAAATTGTCAGAAAAAAATTGAATTAAAAAGTTTGAATGAAAATAAAAACAAGAAAGACCTAACGATGCTTGCTACAAAAAGTTAACTTTAAATAACAAGACATTATTAACAAGTAATAAAGACATTGAAAAGGAAACAAGGGAAAAATATGCTATTCTAACTTTAGGTAGAAGAATGTTAGAGAATAAAAAAATCAAGTCACAGGATGAGATAAAATATTTGCAATGGAAATATCTGAACAGGACTTATATCTGGAATATATTAAAGATTCTCAAAACTTAAAACACATTAAATGAATAAAAATTATCCAAAGATACTTCATTAAAGAGAATACATAGAGAAAGAGATGAAAAGCATATGTAAAGATTTTCAATATTACTCAGGAAAAGCAAATCGAAACCACAATAAATACCACTACACTTCTATTAGAATGGCTCTACAGACTGTCTATATCAAATGATAGTATGAATGTGTTGGAACTGGAAATGTTATACACCACTGGTGGGAATGTAAAATGGTGCAAGATTCAGAAAACAGTTTGACAGTTTCTTATAGTGTTAAACACATATCTACCATAAAATCCAGTCATTTCCAATATAGGCATTTACCCAAGGTGAATGAAAGCATGCATTCATAACAAATACTTGTGCACAAGTGTTCATAGTAGTTTTTTTTGTAATAACTTTAAACTGGAAATGGCTCATATGGCAGTCAACAGATAAAAAGTTAAGTTATGTAATATTCACATAATGGAAGACTTTGCAATTATAAGAGATTTAACTATTGATACACAACAACATAAATGAATCTCAAAATGATAATGCTGAGTACAAGAAGTCAGAAAGAATAATGCGTAATTCCATTTACATAAGTATTTAGAAACTGTAAACCAACATAGTACAGAAAGATGAACAGTGTTGTCCTGGGGAGGTGGAAGGATATGGAAGGCAGGAGGGTGGGATTACAAGAGACATGAGGCAGTATGGAGATGATGCATGTTCACCTTCTTGATTATGGTGAGGATTCCTTGTGTGTAGACATGTATCAAAATTTGCCAGTGGTGCTTTTTAATTGTGTTCAGTCTATTAATATCAATTTTACCTGTATAAAGCTGTGATATTTTTTAAAATCATAAGAACAGATGGGAAGTGAGAATGTAGGTAGGTAGTAGGGAGTCTATATTTTTTAGTCTATAGAAAGTTGAATTTTTAATTAAAATGACAACTCTAAAATCTGCACCAGATCCGGTTCACATTATAAAATAACTCACTGAAACTTTTAAAGTATAGATAATCCCCATAGTCTTTTCACATTTCTAGTACATATTCAAAGACCCACTGATTGTAAATATTCTTAATTTAATTTTTGAAATAATTTTAGATTTACAGAAGAGTTGCAAAGATATTACAGGTATTTTCTGTGTACTTTTCATCCCAGCTTTCCCTCATATTAACATTTTATGTAACCACGGCACGTTTGTCAAAATTAAGAGGTTAACAATGGCACAATATTGTAAATGAAACTACTAATTTAATTTGGATTTCACTTGTTTTTCCAATAATATCTTTTTTCTTGTTCCAAGTTTCAATCAAGGGGCCCACATTACATTCAGTTTCCATTTTTCCTCTGGCACTTCCAATCTATGATGGTTTCTCAGTCTTTCCTTGTTTTTTGTGACAGAAACTTAAGAGTGCTGCCCATGAATTTTGTAATATGTCCCATAATTTTGGTTATTTCAGTGCTTTCTCATTGTTCAACTGGAGTGTTGAATACCGTACCATAGATGTAAATTTTTTTTCATCATATATTATCAAGGAGAACATGATATTATAGCTTTCTACTGGTGATATTAACCTTCATTCGTTGGATAAGGTAACATAACCCAGGTTTCTATACTACAAATCTCCTTCCTTTGTAATTAATAAATATTATTGTGAGTTACATGGAGACTATGCAAATATTCTGTTTGCCTGAAACTATTACCCACTAATTTGTTCATGGTGGATTATGCATTTATGCCTGTGGTGTTCTTATAGTGATATTCTGTTTTCCTCATTTATTTCACATTAAAAAAATGGATTTATTCTATAAGAGTTGTCATCATCACATATTATTCAATCATTTCTTTATATCAGTATGCACTCATGGATATTTATTTGTTCTTTAGTCTAAAGCCAATACCATTTTTATTTATACTTGTCTTCGGATTGTTTGAGTGTTGGCCACTTGGCCCTCTTTCAAATTGTCTCCTGTGTATCATTCCCACCAGCAGTCATCATGCCTGGTGCCAGTCCTGGCCACTTAGTATCTTAGAGGGATAGTGTTATGCACACCTGTCTTTATTAGATGCGAAGCAAACATCTCTGGAGTTCCTTCCTGGTCCTGCTCATTATTTCAGAAGGATAGATTTTTAAAAAACAAAACAGAACAACAACAAGAAAAACAAATTATCTCCTATGTGCTTTTGATATGCTCTCATCTTTGTGTTTTAGTTGTTGTTAGCATTCCTTACCTTCTGTCACCATGTGTTGTTTTAGGGTTCTCTCATCTTTTACCTTTTCCAGCCTTGGAATCAATGTCAACTACTTCTCCAAGGAACCCTTGTCCCTTTTACTGAATAGTGGTAGTTAGGAACTATTTTCCTAGTGCTAGGTTACTGGAGTGTCATCAGTTGTAGGCCCACTCAGCCGACAGAATGTGGAACTATAGGTATCTGTACTCGCTCATGTTTATATATACTTGTGTATTTATTTCTGTATTAATCTGTGTTTATGTATAATGTATATATATGCACATCACATATATGAATAATATCAAACATACACACACTCCAAAATAAAGCAAAATATGAGTTCATACTGATATATCTGACCAGTCCACAGGGATTAACACCACAGGATTCATTCCATCATTACCCTTTTGCTCCTTTGAAATTTCTTTTTCCACCTGAAAAAAAATTTGGTTTATAGTATCTACAATACATTTACATATTTGCTCAAACCTTTTATATATGTAGTTTCAGAATTGCTAATACATATCCCTTTGTGAAACAAATGTGTTTACTAGAGTACAGTGGTTTTTGTACCATTCTCTTTGTCTTTGCAATATCCAGTCAAAACATCTTTCCAAAGTAACTAAAAAAGGTCAGCTCCTTTACTTACCTGCTTAAATATGGATTTATCAATTATTTATAATACAATAAAATTTATTTTTTATACAGTCTCTATTCCATTCTGGGTCCCCAGACATCATGCATTTTTGGCTTTAAATGTACAATAAAATTCACTCTGTAGGTACGGTTCTATGGACTTGGAAATGTATAGTCACATATTCATCACGCAGAACATTTTCATCATCTTCAAATGTTTTTATCTGATGCCTCTTTGTAGTCAACCTATTCCTCCACCCCACCTCTCCACAACCACTGATCTAAATATTATCTCTAGTGTTTTGCTTCTTCCATATGTCATATAAATGAAATCATGCAATATGTAGCCTTTTTGAGTGACTTCTTTCACTTAACAAAATGCATCGAAGATTTCTTCACATTGTTTCATGGATCAATAGTTTATTCTTTTTTATTGCTGAGTAGTATTCAGTTATATAGATGTTATCCAGTTTATTTATTAATTCATTCATTGAAGGATGTTTGGATTATCTCCAAATTTTAGTGATTATAAATAAAATTGGTATAAACAATTATATACTGATTTGTGTCAGCATAAGTTTCCAATTAACTAGGTAAAATTCCTAGGCATTAGATTATTTCATCGGTAAGTGTTCTATTCATTTTTTTGCCAGTTTTTATTTTTGTTCATAATACTTTTAATTTATATAAAATTTAATATGTATTTTATGGAATTCAATACATTTGGAATTTTCATTTCTTCTTATAACAAACACCCATATCACAATTTAGAACATTTCAGTTAATGCAGAAAGTTTTTAAATTTTCATTTGTATTTAAACCACCTCTGCCATGTATATATATATATATATGTGTGTGTATATATATATATGTATACAAAGAAACAAACACTATTCTTATATATTTTTCTCTATAAATTAGGTATACCTGATCTTGAATTTTATCAGACAAATGAAAATATGTAGTACATATTTGTATTTTATTCAATATCATATTTTAAATATTAATTCATTTTGTTAATTAATAAATCATTCCTTTTACTATTTTCCATAAAATGAATTCATCAAAATTTGCTTATTCATTGAGTTATTTATAAAAATTTTGTGATTATGTTTTCTAGTTTTTTTTGTTAGATTGAATATAAATAAAATTAAGAATTCAGAATCTATAAAGAACTAAAACAGATTTACAAGAAAAAAAAAAAAAACCCATTCAAAAGTGGCTGAAGGATATGAACAGACCTTTACAAAAGAAGACATATATGAGACCAACAAACATATGAAAAAATGCTCACCATCACTGGTCATTAGAGAAATGCAAATCAAAACCATATTAAGATACCATCTCATGCCAGTTAGAATGGCGATCATTAAAAAATCTGGAGACAACAGATGCTGGAGAGGATGTAGAGAAATAGGAACACTTTTACACTGTTGGTAGGAGTGCAAATTAGTGCAACCATTGTGGAAGACAGTGTGGCAATTCCTCAAAGACCTAGAAATAGAAATACCATTTGACCCAGCAGTCCCATTACTGGGTATATAGCCAAAGAGTTATAAATTGTTCTATTATAAAGACACATGCACATGCATATTCATAGCAGCATTCTTTACAGTAGCAAAGACCTGGAACCAACCCACATGTCTATCAAGGATAGATTGGATAAAGAAAATGTGGCACATATACACCATGGAATACTATGCAGCTATAAAAAACGATGAGGTCATGTCCTTCACAGGGACATGGATAAAACTGGAAACCATCATTCTCAGCAAACTGACACAAGAACAGAAAACCATACACCACATGTTCTCACTCATAGGAGGGTATTGAACAATTAGAACACATGGACACAGGGAGAGGAGCATCACACACTGTGGTTAGTTGGGGGTGCTAGCGGAGGGAAAGTGGGGGTTGGGGAGAGTGGGGAAGGATAACATGGAGAGAAATGCCAGATATAGGTGATGGAGGGATGAAGGCAGCAAACCACCTTGCCATGTATGTACCTATGCAACAATCCTGCATGATATGCACATGTATCCCAGAACCTAAAGTACAATAAAAAAAGAATAATTATATATATAATTTTTGTAGATAAACAATTTCACTTTTTTATGTTAAATTTGTAAAAGTGAAATGTCTGGGTCATAATTAGTGTATTTTAACTTTGCGTCTTACAAGCAGCATTTTTAAGGCACTTCCAATATTTTACATAAACACTACTAGTGTATTAGAGTTCAGAATTCTATATGTCTTAATATTGGTGTTGTCATTTTATTTTGGCTATCCTTGTGGTTATGACACAGTGTCTCATTTTAGTTTTAGTTTTCATTCTCCTGAGTAAATACTTTAGTTTTCATTTTCCTGATGAGTAAGCACTTTGAATACCTTTTTATGTCTTTATTTTTTTAAGTATCTTCTCAAGTGTTTGCTCAGTTTTATATTGAAATATTTAGTTCTAAATATTTTTTAGCAATAATTCTTTCTATATTTTCTATACAAGTTCTTCTTTGTTAGAGATATATGTTGAGAATATATTTTTCTCAGTTATTGGATTTCACTTCCATTTTCTTAATATACTATCTTTATGGACAGGGTATATTTAAAATGGAAGTTCAGTTTTAAATTATTTTTTTTCCTTAAATACGTGAACATTTTGTCCTAAGAAAATTTTGCTGACCCAGCTTACGAATCCATTCTGCTAGCTAAATCTAAAGCTAAAAATCATCTAGAAGATTTTTAGTTTTAATTTTTACATTTAATTTGAATTTTAGCTTATTGATCTTGTATCCTGTTTTCTACTATATTAACTTACAATTCTATCAGCTTTGTTGTATTATTAATTCTTTACAATAATACATTGTTTTCTGCAAACAGTTGCATTTCTTTTCAATTTTCATAATTTTTCTTTTTTATCATATTTTTGAACAAAATTCTCAAAGACCATGCTAAATTTGCCAATTTGCCTTTTCATAGGGAGGAATATTTGACATTTCACTATCAATTATGAGAAATTAATTTTATATTTCTGATTTGCTGAGAGGTTTTATCCAAAATACATATATAATTTTTGGCAAGTGTTTTTTTTTTCCTTCGTTTATGTAGATGGTGTATTTTTTCTCTAGCTTTTTAATGTGTTGATTTACATCAATTGATTTTCACATGTTAAACCAACCTGTCATTCTTGGAATTAATTCTTCTGGTAGTGTTATATTAATATATTTTATGTATTCCTGGCTTCAATTTGCTGATATTTCCTAAGAATTTTTCAATTTAAATCTATCAGTGATATTAATCTATAACTTTATTTATCGGTACTGTTTTTAGAAGCTTTTGTAATTGAGATTAGATGCTTTAGGAAGCATTCACTTCTAATTAATCAATGGTTTTGCTTAAGTATTTGAAATAATTTACTAATTGGTCAATCTGAGCTTGGAATTCTTTTGTGAGAAGATTCTAAATTACGAATTAAAAAAAACAATATAGGGGCATTCAAAACTTGTATTTTGTCTTTTGATAGCTTTGGCAACCTGTTTTCCACAAAAGTGATTTTCTAAATTTCCAAGTATTATCAAAAGCTTATTCATATTATTTATAATTAAGAATTCATTATATATTTAATATTTATAGAATCTATAGCAATGATCATGTTTTAATTTCTGGTGCTGAAAATATTAGTATCTTTTGCTTAATCAATCTTGTTATTTGTATATCAATTCTACTAATCTTTTTAAAAAAGCAACTTCTGTCTTTTTTAAACTTCAATTCTATTTCATTGATTTTGCTCTTCTTTTTTTTTTCTAAAAACTTTAATTTGTTTTTAAATATTTTAAATGTTTTTAAATATTGAGATAATTTTCTGGCTTCTTTAATTTGCTCATCTAGCTTTTTAAGTTGAAAATTAAGCTCACAGATTTTATACCTTCCTTTCTTTATAATGTAAGTATTTAAAACTATACTTTTTCTTCATGCAAATATTTAACTTTATCCCCCAATAATTTTGATATATTGTACTTCATTTATAATTCAGCTGGAAGTAATTTCTATTTTTCTCTTGTTTTTTTTTTAAAAAATCAGTGGTTCTAGTTAGGAGAAAACATTGCTTTATTTCCAAATATTTTGGGTTATAACTAAGTATCTTTTTTAGATATCTAATTTAATTTTGTTGGACTAATGGTACATACTATGCATGATTTCAATAATTTGAAATGTATTGAGTTAACAGCTTGTCTGTATTATAGCTGCATGGCCAGCTCTAAATATTAATTTAGTTGATTGTGTTGTTCAAATCTACAATATTACATTTTTGTCTACTTGCCTTATCAATTATTGAGAGGAGAAAGTTAAATTCTTCACTATTGTTACAAATGGATACTTTTCCTTCTTTAGAGCTGCCAATTTTGCTTTCATAAATATTGATGATCTGTCATTTTTTTTTTTTTTTTCGGAGATCTATGTGCCTTTATTAACAGAGCCACTACTTGACGGGGATGAAGCGGGAGGAGTGAGTGGCCCCGATGTCCGGCCGGCCGTGCTTCACGGGCTTGAAAGTGATGGAGAACTCGCTCAGGTAGTGGCCGATCATCTCTGGCTTTAGTGAAAGTCTTGCTGTTGTAGACGCCCACCATGCTGCCCACATTCTCGGGCAGGATGATCATGTCCTGCAGGTGCCTCCTCACCACTTCCGGCTTCTCCATCGGCGGCACCTCCGTCCTGGCCTTGCGCAGGCGCTTCAGCAGTGAGTGCTGTTTCTGCCGAAGGCCCGGGTTCAGCCGCCGCTGCTGGCACGCACTGTACAGCTGCATCAGCTGCTCGGTAGGACATTGTCAGGCAGCTCGTCCAGGTCCACGCCGCGGTAGGTGAACTTGCAGAAGGTCCGCTTCTTCTTCTGCTCTACCTCTGCCATCTTGCCAGATCCTCAGAAAAGACTGATGATCTGTCATTTAGTATATATTTAGAAAAATTCAGTTGACCATTTTATCTTTATAAAGTACCCTTCTTTATCTCTGGTAATACTACTAGCACTGCAGTTTGGTTTGTCTAATACTAAAATGGCCACATTAACTTTTCGAGTTTATATTTTGCATGCTATATCTTTTTCCATTATGTTATCTGAACTTTTCCACGACTTTATATTTTAAAATGCACCTACTGGAAGCATTGCATATGACTTTTAAAGCATTGTATATGACTTTTATTTTTAAGTCTTACAAGTTATATCCTTTTTTAGAAGATGAAATTTACATCATACAATTTAATTACTGTCTTTAAAATCCAACTAACTTTACTACATGTTTCATAATTATTACCTCTGTTCTTTGTTCTTTCTTCCTTTTCTGTCAGTTCTTGTATTAATTGAACGCTTTCAGTTTTTCATTTTATATAATTTGTTGGTTTTTTTTCTATACTCTTACAGTTTACACTAGGAAGAATGAGTTGTTTAGCTGCAGGAATAGTGGTACTAAGAATAGTATACTCTGAATTTTATACGGTTTTAATTATGTTTATAAAAAGCATATAGTTCCTCAACTAACAAGATGTTGGTGTGACATTGACTGCTATTTTAAGTAAAATATATTTAATTAAAATTTTTTAAAAGCAAATGAAAAGAAAAACAGAACTTAAGCTCATCCAATCAGAAGGAGCCAACAATCTTACAATTATGTAACTAGAGACTTTTAAGTAAGGTGAAAAACAAAACAACAAAAAAAGAAACTTTATAACTTTATAATCAAATAATCAAAAAAAGAAACTTTATAATCAAATAATTGTTAAATTTGGCTTCTTTTTCTCAATAAGCACTTGCTCTGGAGGGGGGCAGGATGGTAGTACTAAGCAATATGAGAACATGAGATCTGTGGTTAGGTGTCTTTCATTAATTTTAGAAAGCTCACAGCCATTACTGCTTCAAATATTTCTTGCATTTTATCTTTCTTTTTCTGTTTTTGTATCAGTTATGTCTGTATTGCAGTTTTAAAAATCGTTCTATTATTCTTGGATGTTATGTTCCATTTTGTGTGTGTGTGTGTGTTTTATTTTAGGAACTTTTTACTGACATCATCAAATGCATGATTCTTTCCTTGGTCATTTCCAGTCTATTATGCATCCATCAAAGACATTCTAAATTTTCTTACAATGCTTTTCATTTGTAGAATTTTCTTTCGATTCTTTCCTAAAATTTCCATTTCTTGACTCACATTACCCAACTGTTCTTTCTTATAATAGTAAACTTTTTCTATGACAGCACTTAACATATTAACCATAGTTATTTTTAAGTTGCCTGTCTGATCACTTCAACATCTTTGTCAAATCTGAGTCAGGTTCTCATCTTTGTTTTATCTATTCAGGCTTATTCCTCAGGACCTTAGACATGCTTTGTGGTTTTTGCTAGAAACCAGATATGTTCATCAGATAACAGAAACAAAGTATAATATTTCTCTACTGTGAGAATTCGTTTAAGTAGAAGTTGAGCTTTGTTTCTTGGTCTCTGCAATTTACATGACAGAGGCTTTAAATTTTTCTGCTGTTCTTTTTTCCACTCCATGTGACTTTGGGCTTTCTTAAGTATTTCTTATTAGAGAGAGTTTATATGTTGCAACTCTTTCAGCTGTTACCCTCCATTATTAAACACGAGTTCTGGTGGTGTAATGTTAACCCGTGAGGGAGGAAGACTTTTTATAATCTGAAAATTTATCTCAGTCTTTTAGTCTCTGGCCTGAGAACTTTTAAGGTGTTTTCTTGTGTATCTTATCCCCCTTCTTATCTGATATAGGAATGCTGGTGGGGGCTAGCGTGGGAAGAATGACGTTTTATTAAGGCTCTAGAAAACTTTGATACAGTCTTCTTTGGGATAGTAGGCCTTTGTTAATGTCATGGTGTTAATTCACAGGGATTACTCCTTTTGTCCCCCTTTGGTCATGAGGAGATCTTGCTTGCATCTTCACCATGGTGTGTTGAACTTAAATCTTATAAAAGTGAATGTTCCTCTGGAGGCTACAGCCCCTAGAATTTTCTCATATTCAGTGTAGCCTATACTCAGCCTCCAATTATTTATCAAAACTGCTATTCATAAGGTTCCAGTGGCTTCTGCTCCATGTAAGGAGATACTGACTATGACTTTCTGTTCACTTGTTTCTCCAGATTTCAGAATAGCAGTTTGTCCTGCTACCTCAATAATCTGATGAATATTAGAAACACTATTGATTTTTAGTTTGTTCAGCTATGATTGTTTCATGAGGTATGGAGTGATGTCTTCAAAGTCCTTTATATAATGGAACTGAAACTAAGAACTCTTGCCATTAGTTTTTTTTAGCCACATTATTAATTATATCTCAAATATATATTAAGCATAAATTTCTTTTCTACTTGGCATCCTGTCAAGAGATTTTTGAAGAGCAAGTTACAAACTGGTTGGTTGGTTTGTCTTACAAGATGGTTTAGAAAGTCTTAATCTTTGAAAGAAACTTTCACTTCTCAGTCATTCAGTGGCTTAGGGTTCTTCTTGGCCATCTTGATCTTCCTGGGTTTGGTTTTCTCTGTTGCTAATTCTGCAGATGTTCAAAATGCAAGATTCGTGTAGGCATGACTTCTTTTACCTAGATTTCAAAGGCTGTTGTTGATAGTCTCAGAATCCAGACAGAGACTTCTCACAGGAAAGGAGCCACTGTGGAAAGTCCCCACTAGGGCAATGTCTAGTGATCCATGGAAGCAGGGCCACCCCAAAACAGCAGAAATGTAGAGTTCCCAGTGTGCAAAACCAATCTGAGACAGCTGCAGGCAGAAAACACCGAACTGTGAGAGATGCAGTGTGGCCTGTGCTCAGCAAATCCATAAAGGCAAGACTGCCAAAGGTTTGGGGCCCAATTCTTACCCCACTAGAATGTAGGATATGAGTCAAGAAGATTGTTTTCTAGCCTTAAGCCTTAATGTTGTTTTCCCCATTGGGCTGTGGACTTCTTAGGGACCTGCTTCTTCTTGTCTATTTCTCCCTTTAGGAATAGGAATGTCTATTTTACACCTGTCCCACCATTGAATATTGAAAGCACATATCTTGGTAATTTCCCAGGTTCATAGCTGAAGATAAATATATTTTAGGATTATTTATTACCTGAGTCTCACCTATATCTAGTTTAGATGTGACTCTGGCCTTTGGACTTGTATGTTGATGTTTGACTGAGTGAAGACTTGTGAGACTCTTCGAATGGAATGAATATATTTTGCATTTTGAGAAGGATGTGAATTTTTTGGGAACAAAGGGCAATATACTGTGGTTTGAAGGTATCCCCAAAGATTCCTGTGTTGGAAGCTTAATTTCCAATGCAACAGTATTGCAAGGTAGGGCTTAATAAGACATTATAAGGTTATGAGGTTTCTACCTTCATGAAGGAGTTTGTCTTTATTGAGAGAATGAGTTAATTATCACAGGAGTAGGTGTGTTGTAAAAGGGGTTTCAGTCCGCACTTGCTCTCCTGCTCAACATGCTCTCTTGTCTTTGAAAGCCTTCTGCTATGGACTGATGCAGCATGAAGGCCCTTGCCAGATTTTGGCACTTTGATGTTGGACTTCCCAGCCTGCAGAACTGTGAGAAATATCTTCCTTTATTATTTTTTTTAAGAGATAGAGTCTCACTCTGTCACCCAGACTGGAGTACAGTGCCACAACATAGCTCACAGCAATCTCAAACTCCCAGGCTCAAGCTATCCTCCTACCTCAGACTCCCAAGTAGCTGGGACTATAGACCTGAGTCACCGTGCCTGGCTAATTAAAAAACATTTCTGGGGGGTAGAGATGGGATCTTGCTATGGTGCCAAGACTTGTCTCAAACTCTTGTTCTCAAGTGATCATCCTGCCTTGATACCCGAAGTGTTGGTATTACAGGTACAAGCCACCACACCTGCCCATAAATTTCTTTTCTTTATAAATGACCCAGTCTGTGGTATTTTGTTATGGAAACACAAAACAAAGATCATCATTGACTTGGTTAATTAAGTCTATTCAAACTTCTCTATACACATCATTAATTTTAAAAGACATAGTTTCTGACTCCTGCTTTGAAGGTTGTTATCTTCAGACCCAAGTCTTAATCCAAACAAGTGGTATAGTGTGGGTATAGTCAAGCACTTCTACCTAGTATGAACCTAATTACTGAATTAAACATTACTTTGTCTGATGGCAATTTCTTCTTGTTCAGTAAATATAAGGTGTGATTTCTGTCTTATGTCTAATTGTTCTGAGATCAAGATTCTCCAACCAGAGTTCTTTTACCAGTATCTTAATCTATATTCCTAGAAAAATGTTCTGAAATGAAAATGACCTTTGTGATCTAAGAAGCACATCTTACTTTAAGACTTTACCTCATTAATAAAATGTCCTTTCTTATCAAAAAAGTAGAATTTCAAGTTGAATTTAAATTTAGAAATCATGCAGTGTAACCTACATTTCACATTCAAATTTTTGTTAAAATATCCCTAAAATGTAAACTGCTGGCTTTTAGTCATAGTAAAGGAAAATGTGCTAGCTTCAGAAGCAGATAAAGCAGGGTATTTCCAAGGTAGAAGATGCAAAGAACTGTGAATCTGAGATGTCCAGTTAATTTTGTTGCAGCACAAAATAAAATCCATTCAGAATATACCCACATTTCTTTATCCCCACTGCACAGCCCTACCTCAAGCCACTCTCTGCAATTTCTTACAATGTTGGGATAACCTTTTGACAGAACATTCTCTGCTCTGTCCAAGCTCTTATCCTTTCTCCCTGCAATAGATAGAGCAATCTCATTAAAAAAGCTAATTAGATCTTTTTATCTTGTCTGCTTAAAATTCTTCAATGAGATTCTGTGGCACATGAATAAAATTCAAACTGAGCTTGAAACAAAATTTAAACTCTTAGCTATGTTCTACAATGTCTCTGCATGCTTTTCAGTCTTAACATTCTCCCCAGATTCCTATATACTACCTATATGGGCCATAATTTCTTCAGACAAACCAGCCACTTCCTCAGCAGAGTACCTTTGCATATGTCATTCTCTCACATTGAAATATAATTTTCCTCCAGATTTCTGTTTATTTCTGCTCCACAGAGTCTCTGATTACCCTTATTAAAATAGTTTTCTTCTTCACCCTATTGTTCCTTGCCCAGGACTCTATTCATTTTCTTCATAGCCCATGTCCTAATTTATTATTATAAAAGGATAAGTGGACATATTTTTGAAATTAAATGTTTTGCCCTTTAGACTTTGAGCCCATGAAGCCATGTTGGCAGATAAAATATCTAATTCATTATTATTATTATTACTTAACCACAGTAGTATCAGAGCAAAAGAAAGTGTCTGGCAAGTGATAGACATTTACTAAATATTTGTTGAACCATCTTCGCAATTATTTTGATTAAAAATATATAATTTGTAAGGAATTAATAATTGTGTTCAATAGTGTAAAATCAAGTTCCTATCTATAATTAGCTTCTTGGTGAATAGTTGAAAATCCATAGGTTATAAAAATTTTGCAATTATTAGGTATGTATATACAGAACAATGCTAAGTACAAAAATATTGCTTGACTTACATGTTAATATTTATTTTATCTTTTAAAAAATTATAGTTTAATTTCTTTTTTTGTTCTGATCAATTGACAAACAAGGGGTAAGCTTCTAGATTCTCCATGGCATATAGGAGTTTTAGTTCCTTTTTTTCCTCTCCTTAATACATTCTAGAAGATGATCTCAATGTTTAGTGAAAATTTGACAGCAATGTATTTCGCATCACTGTTCTTCAAAACTCCATAGTCCTTAGGTATAATACGTCTCCTTCTTGTCATAGGAAGAAGAATTCAGTATTTTAATTTTGGCCGTATTAAGTTTGAAATATTATTATATATCCGAAATAAGTTGTCAAGTCACATTGGATAGGTAAATCTATTTCTCAGAGAATTGTTAGTGGTGCAAATAGCTATTAGTTTTACATATTATTATACTGAGAAAATCATGTTACTTGTCATTTCACAATAAGATCATATTATTGTTGTATATGTACATTTTTATAAAACAAATTAAGATTTTATTTTAATAATATAGACAGTGCTTTCTAAAAAATCATTGATTACCATTCTTATTGTGTGTGTGCCTATTGTAAATAATGTATCTTAAAAATGTTTTAAAACTCATGTAAAAATTGTGGATGTTTATTTTGGTCTACTTTTTATACTCTCTCATTATTTAAATAGTATTTGTTTGGAGAATTACCAGGTTTCTTATATACTCACACTATTTGCAAACAGTAAGAATATTGTTCTTTTTAAATGTTTTTATATTACTTTTTTCTTAAATTGCACTATCTATACCTTAGATCTATTTACATATTTTAAATTCTATGTCTAATAACCTCATTATGTAGATCTCTTAAGGTGTGTTTTTATTAGTTTTTCCCTTAGTATTCTATATCATTATTTGATCACCATATATTTTGTTCTTTCTTGAATTATGAAAATTTTATATAAAAAATATGAGATAAATTTGAAACTGGGAATGTTACTATCTTTTGTCAAATACTGCCTCCTTCGCAAAACTCTACCCAGGCTCCTCTGAGTTCTGTAAGGTCCCTTCTGAGGCCTCAAACTTGGTCTATGAAGACTTAAACAAAACACCAATATAATTTCTAACAGGTGAAGGCTAAGTTCTTGGATAATCATAGCTCCCCCTTCAAGTGTGTGCCAGAGAAAATTCAAGGCTGCTGAAAGAGTTATTGTCTGTTCTAACCAACATCTTAAGATAGGACCCTGTCTTTCAGTCCCTGAAAGGGTAGGAGTCTAACTTCCATAAGCTCCAGTTAACAAATGCCAATGGATTTCACATGGACTCACACCCTTCCTTCCCTATTTTTGGAATTTTTCATTCTCTTGCCTCTACTAATCCCTTGCTTGCCTCCCTTCCTATTTCCTCATTCTTTCTATAAAATGCCATGTCACTTAAGTACAAATTGAATTTGAGTTCAGTTCACACTAGATTCTCTTCATTGTTGCATATTACTGATTAAAATAGTATAGTACTGAGTAAAATCTATTCTTACCACTCTAACTGGTGACCATCTTTACCTGTGACACTTTCCAGGAGTGATTTACATTTGATTCTGTTAAGTGGCCAGGCTTATGCAGTTTTCTTACAGCCGTTTCAGGGATTGAGATAATACGAAGCTGGGTTTTGACCCTATTAAGGCCAGTCTCCTTTGCTTACCCTCATTCGTGGATATAGCTTGTCAATTTTTTGTTCACTGTCTGTTCCAGTTTCGTCTTACTAATTCATTTGGAATTGGCAGATTCCTCTAGAGAAAATATGAAACACTGGGTTTGTTTCCGTTTCCTTCTTCTGGCAGACATTGACCCCTTTTCTTCATGGTTGCCTTAGCTCCCCAATCTTTTTAAAGTAGATTTTAAAAAATTATTTAAATGTTATACAGTTTTAATTCACCTTTTTATTAAATGTTCAGCATGGCCAAGCCAGTACGCCGAAGCTCCCACTTACTGCTTCAGTTTCTCCCACTTAAATATAAATAGTCATCACAAGATTACCAATCACCTGAGGAAAATTTAACACACAAAACAAAGCCAAAAAGAAAAAGAAAAATAATTCATTTTGGATAAAACAAAAAACAATATAGATAGCTAAGGAAAATAAAAAAACAATTTAAAAAGGCATTAACAATATCCTTTGAAAAATAAGAGCAGATCTCTGATACGTGGAAAAAAACTCAGTCCATCCAGACAAGTTGAAATAGAGAAGTTTGTTCCAAGGGACAGCAGCCCCAACTGAGGGCAAAGAAGAATATTGCTAATAAAAAGGGGGAAAATCTATAAATTTAATAGTGTAAGTGCCCAATAATTCTTCCCATAAATGTGTTTGTGAATTCTAGCTACTAGGTTTATCCCTTTAGGCAGAAGTATAAAAAAACAAAGATACAATGGGGTTTTGTTGTTGTTACTGAGTCAGTAATTTGCAGGAAAAGGTCAAGGCTTCCTTTATTTTGAAAGCTACAGCTGGGCCAACTGGACAGGCTACTCAGGCTTTTTTGTTTTTTTTTCTTTTCTGGGTGCAAGGTAGGTGTGTGTTTGTCTGTATCTGTGCTCAGTTTCCTCCATTTTTGTGATAAAATGCACAGTTACTTGTCATGATGCCAGTGCAAAGTATAAGCTGCTTTCACAATTCAAATATTGTTAAGATGTTGTTCCAAATACATATAAATCCATTTTATTAAAATTAATAACTTCTCTGGAAAAATTGATTCTGAAGTATTTTGAATGTCCAATAAACAAGAAAGTCACTGGAAACCTGTGTTGATAATTATTATTTTTTTTTTTAAAAGGAAAGAGCATGCAGGGAGAAGATTTTCAGAAAATTTCTGAACAAAGCTTACATTTCAATACTTAGCTCTAGTTTTAATTTACATTAGTAAAGAAAATCAAATAGAAAAATCATTTTGATTATTATCAAGATTATATAACTTCACAACCATAAAATAAAATTTAATGAGCTTTCTGGGCTAAACATAAATTTAGAAGTCACTAAGCCCTATTCTCAAAAAACTGAATTTCAGAGAAAGCAAATGACTGCATAGAATCTCATAACTTCTTATGACAAAACCCAAACAGAATCTAAATTATTATGTAATACTAATCATATAGATTTTTCAAATCATCAGAACATTTTCATAATACATTTTGTTTGAAAAGCCGAAATAAAACTGTTTCTGTATTAGACTTGGTTTCCTATTCCACTTCTTTACTCAAATGTCACTAGGAAAATAATATTTTAGAGTTTTGAAATCTTGACTTTTTACATTTTATGTTTTATGTATTTGTGAAATTTATTTCTTAAGATACATCTTAGTCTGTTCATACTGTTACAGTAGAATACCTCTGGTGGGGAAAGTATAAAGAATAGAAGTTTATTTTTTCACAGTTCTGGTGGTCGGGAAGTGGGTTCAGCTGTCTGGTGAGGGCAGTATCTTCCAGAGAGAAGAAACACTGTATCCTCACATGGTGGAAGTTGGAAGGGGAAGTCAGTTGAATGTTGCATGAAGTCTCTTTAATGAGGGGAGGAGCTTCATGGCTATCATCTCTTAAATACCTTCCCAATTAATGCTATCATATTGGTAACATCTGAATTTTGCACAGGACACATTCAAAGCACAGCAGGATGCAATGTGAAAGGTTTTTGCTTATGGTAAAGCACTCTATAGATTTCATTTTTGTTGTTGTTTTGTAATTCATTTATTCATTCAGTGATGACTTTTGGAAGGCCTCGTGTTCGATAATATGAATATCAAAATAAATTAGGCATGATACAAAACCCCAGTGAGCTTTCAGTGTCTTAGGGTGAAGTGACACATACACTGTAAATACAATACTAAGGTTCTGGAGTCACTGCAGAAGTAAACAGAGGGTACAATTGTATATAAAGGAAAGAGTGGTAAATTATATCCCTGGAATCCAGGAAAAAACTCACAGAGGTTGTATTACTTTACTCTTTAACATTGAGTAAGTAGGCTTTACTCATAGAGATAAGGTAACGTAGCGACTGTGGTAATGGTGAGGGTAAGGGGTTGGTTATAGTGGTGGGAGAATTTCAAACGAAAAGACCATTCTTAGCAAAACAAACTTTCAGAACTGCAAGTGTTTTGACACAGTTAGAGGGTGATGTCTGATGAGAATTTCAGTAAGGGATGATGCTAGAGGCAGAACTTGATGCTTCCTTCATCATTATTTAGGTGATTGAATATTTTTTTTCTCCTATAGGTAAAAGTGAGTAGCTAAAATAAGAAGTGGAATATTTGTATTGTATAAATATATAAAAACCATTAACAGTATATTGAAGGAGTTAAATACTTAATTCTAAAAGACTGGGCCATTATTCTAACATCTAATCCTTAAAATTAATGCCATCGTGTGGGAATGCGAAAGTCTGACAAGATGCACTTGCTTTAGTGGGATGTAGATTAGGAAGTGATGGTCACACACAGGATTTGGGAAGAAAGAATTATGATCAATTTTCTAGGTCACTGACTTTCATGATCATGCAAATTGTGATACTTTCATGATCATCCAAATTGTGTGTTTCCTGAGTAATTGAATACTGAAATATTAGCAGTTTGGGAAAGGAGAAAGTTGTAGTTTCAGTTAAACAAATTTTAGAGAAAGTTAAAACTGTTGATTAGAGAGTTGCATATATCAATGAAACTCAGGAAAAGAATTGTCTGGAAAATAGAAGTCACCCTAGTTGTACATAATATGAGAAGAAAAGAGTAGCAATGTAAAATTCTAGGATATATTGCCACTTTAAAAATATTCTTTAAAATATTGATAAATAATAGGACGTTTTATTAGGACTAAATCCAGGTATCACGAGCAAAGTCTAAATTTTGCCTGGACTTCACAAATGTACTACAAAAAGTGGCTCATTTCCAATTTAAGTTTGCTGAATCTTTAAATAAACTCCAATATTATTCCTCACTTCAATTTTATAAGAATGGTCTATATTATAAAAATCAAGCCCCCCAAAATTATTTTTAAAGCAGCAAGGGTTTGATTTTACAAACTGTACACATTCAGAATAAGTTTTTCTCTGTACATGAAAATGTTGCCTGGAGTCCCTGAAATATTCTCAATAATATTTAAATATTTATCTAAAATTAGAAAAGTATCTTGTCAAAATAAATTACCAACTATCTTACCTAACCCTTCAATAAACAAATACTTTGACACATTGGTATTTTACTCCAATGGATTGCATTATTTATATGATTAAATAAATGAGTCGGGTAATGGAACAGCATTATGCACAAGATTTTTCTAAGGATTTCTTTGGTTAATAATAAAGCAGCTGTCTTCAAATGTTACTTATTTTTGTTACTTTTTCTTAGTGGAACAGGTCATTATCTATGTATCTTAGAATTGCTGCTCTACATCATTGCTGATGTAATGGAACATCAGATATGGTAGAATCATAAAAACTCTCTAACCTGATATGAATTTCAGTATATTTATGATAAAGATAGGTACAGTCTCAATAAGAATCCATGCCTTATAGCTGGATCTACATCCATGATCAAATTGTGTGTTTCAGTGTTTGTTTGGGTGATTTAAATTGCAATAATCATGATATATATAATGTAATATGTCTCTTTCACAAAAGGTGTTTAGACAAGTGTTTTTAAAAGTCTTGTAAATGAAATATCTTTTGTAGACATATGTATCTCATAATGCAAAAAAAAAAAAAAAAAAAAAAAAAAACACTTTGGGAGGCTGAGGCAGGGGGATCGCTTGAGACCAGGAGTTCATGATTAGCCTGGTCAACATGGCAAAACGTCGTCTCTACTAAAAATACAAAAATTTAGCCAGGTGTGGTGGCATGGACTTGTAGCCCCAGCTACTCCGGAGGCTGAAGTGGGAGAACCCCTTGAGCCTTCCAGGTGGATGTTGCAGTGAGCTGAGATCATGCAACTGCACAAGAGCCTGGAACTGTCTAAAATAATAATAATAATAATATAAAAAGGCAAGATATATTTATGTTGTATTTCCTAAATCTCATATAAAATGAATAATATAATGATACTGAAATATTTTACACATTCATATATTTTAAATTACTATATTATCATTATATATAGAAATTTTGCATGTCATATTTCTGAACATTTAAATGTCATCTAAAGACTCAATTTTCATTATGTTTATTCATCTAAAGGCTCAATCGTCATTATGCTTATATGTACAATTAATCGTCATATGGCTCAGTTGTCTAAAGGCTCAATTGTCGTTATGTTTATTAATCTAAAGGCTCAATCGTCATGCTTATATGTACAATTAATTGTCATATGTACACTTTTATACATCACTTTTTCGTATTAAAAGTAATAATTTTCCATTAAAACAGAGACCACTATAAGCCAGGCATAGTTATAATGGATAAGAGTCAGAATCAAGATGTGCAGGTGAAGGGCAGTGAGACCAGGGCCAGGGGAAATGATAATAGTTCTAACATAATAAACAATTTCATTCAGATTTCATTTTATCTTTCTAGTCTACCTACCATCACCTCCACTGTGAATGTCATGTAGAAACATATCTGTCTTTTCAAGGACAGTTATGGAAAATATTTTCTGCTAAAATATTGATCAATACTACTCTAATTTAGTGGAGTAGTAATCTCTATTTTTATAGAAGCTGGGCATAAGTATTTAGTGACTTTCAGCCAAGTTTGGCTGTGAGTAACTGATAACTCAAAATAATAGTGCATTAACCAAAATGGAAGTTTATTGCTTTCTCACGTAAACAATATAAGGAAGGAAATTGAGGCTGTCATTGGGGGTTTTGGTGGTTTGAAGTCCTCAGGCACTTGGGCTACTTCTATAATGTTACTTAGCCTTGTGCAAATCACATTCTCAAAGCAACCCCATAGACAAAGATGGTGGATTCAGCTCTAGCTACCTTCTTTCCATTCTAGGCAGGCAGTGGGAAGGAAGAAGAAACAACAAGAATATATAGGAGATTTTCACCTTTAATGAAGGTTTATGGAAGGAAATACAGGCCATTTTCTGATTAAGCATTATCTCACTGGCCATGCCTAGATATGAAATAGGATGAGAAATGTAAACTATTTTCAAAGTAGCCATGTATTTACTCATTCATCCTAAGAATGAGAAAACAAATATTGGGAAGAAAGCAACAGTATGTATACAATATTCCAAAATACTGAAAACACACAACCCAAACTACACTTATTAAAATTATGAGAGTATTTAGTAAAAAGAAAATGTTTGCTGCTAAATCATCAATTAAGAAAGCAAATTTTGAAATAATAAATCATTACCTTATCATGTAGGCACATAATAAAGACTGGAATAACTTAATAATGTGCACAATATTATTTAAAGTAATTACTTCAAAGTAATTGAACTGTGGAAATAGAAGTTCTCTATAATATAGCCATTAAGAACTCTGGCTTCCAAGGCAGATTTATTATCTTTGGAATCAGTTTCTAACACTCACTAGCTATATATCTTGGGGCATTTTATTTAACTTTTCTGTGCCCTTATCTTATATGTAAAAATGAGATTATAATATTTTGTATCTTATAGGGTAGTTATGAGGAATAAATGAGTTAATGTCTGTAATGTTCTTAAGATCATGCATAGCATTTAATAAGAACTCAACAAGTATTTGTTATATGAATATGAAAATATTTTCAATGTAGTTTTATTTTTACTTACCAACATTTTAAATATATTATAATTAATTTCATATATATATATGAAGCTTTTTCTAAAGTATAGAGGACATTATGGTAAATAAAGCAAGAAGTCATTATCTTTAAGATTGCCTAGATGGAAGGTACAAGTAATTTTCTATGGTTAATATTAAAAGCAGAAATTTATACCCATTTCTTGAACTTGCCTGAGTAACAGAGGACAATATCTATGCTTGCTTAAGTAGGGTTATCGTTTTATTCACTTAACGTTTTACTGTGTAGAATCAATGCATTAGCCCAAAATTTATGAAATGGTATCACAAATGTTGTAAATGGTTGTAGCAATATCAAACACAGGAATTCACATCATGATAAAAATACTAATTTTATGTATGGTATGTTTAGTGTTTAACTGCATTTTTAAGAGGAAGTAAGCTTAAGAAGTAATGTCATAAATTCTGAGAAGTAAAAGGAAGACACTGCTGACACTGGGAATGTCACTGTAAAATCCTGAGACTTCTGGAGGAAAGAAAATGTTACCCAATTATTTGCTTAAAATATAGCACTGGAAATATTTTGAAGAATTCCAGAAGAAACCTGGCTATACAGAGTTAATGATCATTACAATAATTTCACATCGCTTATCCAGTTAAGAAATCTCTATATTAACAGGAAAAATAAATACAACAATAACCCATGAGTCATCTGCATTTTATCACCATCATTTAATATTGTTAATTGAAATAATGATCTCAATTTTGTCTTTGTTCAACATTACAATTTCATGCAAAGGGTTTCTTTTCCCTTCCTGTTCGGATCAGTGAGAGTAAAATTATGCTTTCACAATCAAGATCTCACATAAGCCATTTCAAAAAGGTGAAACAGAGGATATAAAATTAACTGTATAGAACAGTAAACAAACATAAAGGTTTTGCAGTTAACTGTATGGATATAAATGAAAAATAAATCAGACCAAGGAAATATCAGTTCCCCTCAATGATCAGAGAAATTCAACCTAAAGCAATTTTTTTTTGTCCTGAACTACTCAGAGAATTACAGTTCTCTAAGACTATTCCTGATGTGCTTGCAAAATAATTCTTTCAGAGCACAATCATTTGAGAGCTATCCAATGCAAACGGAGCTCTGGAACTATCCCCTGAATTCAGACTGTGAAGTCAACCAATTTAAATTTTTTTCTTTTTTCTTTTTTTTTTTTTTTTTTTTTTTGCTGAGTAGATATTTTCTTCTTGTCTCCTAATTGAGGAAAACGCTGTAATTCATAGTTTTTAAATTGTTTAATAAAAGCTTTTAACAAGTAAGTTGCCTCAAACTGGTAGACCGTGGATTTTGAAGAGTTGACAGTTTGGTTGATGCTGCCTTCTGAGTTACTTGCCGGTGTTATATTTTAAGCAAATAATTGGATAACACTTTCTTTCCTCCAGAAGTCTCAGGATTTTACAGTGACATTCCCAGTGTCAGCAGTGGCTTCATCAACAGTTACGTAAAATGTGAAGATGCCACCAGGAAGTCCTGTTTCACACTTCAGAAAACTAATGTTAGTGGATGTGTGGGTATGCGGTGTGAAAAAATAGGCTGTGTGTTGTCTCAAAACTTGTAATGGAATTTTTTTTAAAAAAGAAGGATTCCTAGAATATCACTCCATAAGCATTGGACAACCTGGAGATTTTGTGAAAAATGAACACTCTTGAGGAAAAAGGATTTTTTGCATCTGTTTCAGGTAGATGTCTTTTACTTCTAATGTGAAGTATATGCAATGGAGAATAAAAGTTATTTTGCAGTCAGTAGATGATCTAATGTCAAATCCAATCTTATTCCTTGCAGGTAGACCTTTTAGAAAGACCATATAAAACTACAAGTACAAAAATAAACATTCTATGAAAGAAATGAAACAAGTGGCCTAAACTGCACTAGAAATTAAATGTAACATTTAAAATTTTCTGTGCATATTGTACAAATGAGTGAAGAATACATGAGTATACCTTAAAACATATATTTTTAAAAAACATTAAGTATGACAATATAAGCTTTGTATCTGCCATGCCCTTACTACAGGCAATCACGACAATGATATTTAATGTAAGACTATAAAATAATTCACAGTATTAATTGTCTTATAAATTCATTTTTTTGGCATATGATATCGTCAGTTAGCAGAAAATCTCTTCCTAAACTGCTGGATAATAGATGACTTAATCCAATTCTATTCATACCACAAAAAATAATATTCTCCATAAAATGTTTCAGTTGTAGTTTATCAGGTTGACTCCTGTCTCTCAAAATATCATCTTACTCAATACTGGCTTCCATTTTCAGAGTAATTTCAAGTATTAATCATAAGTAAAAGATATTACTTAGAACTGTTATCTTTTTGGGAGCAATGTAAGATAGGAGAAGCACAGAAGCTTAATAAAAACATTAACAAAAAGAAATTTATTTTTCATAGTTTGGGAGGCAGGGAGGGGAATATCAAGGTACCAGCATCTGGTAAAGGTCTGTGTGCTACATCGTCCCATGGCTGAAGGCAGAAGAGCGAGAAAGTGTGAGATCAAGGGAGCAAGAGGAGGCCAAATTCACTTTATAGCAAGCTGACTCTTGCAATAACTAGCCCAATGCCACAATAACAACATTAACCCACTCATGTGGGCAGAGCCTGCATGACCTAATCTTATTAGGCTCCAGTCCTCAACATTGTTGGGTTTGGGATTAAATTTCCATCACACTAACTTAGGGGAACACTTTCAAACCATTACAATAGTTGAATTGCTTACTTATAACTTTAGTACTTTGGTTATCCTGAAAATAACATCTGTTTACTGACTTCCATGCTTCTATGCTTATAAATATCTTCTGTATTTAAAAAAAATATTTTATCTATCACATGTCTATATGTAAGTGGAGAGCAAAGTGTGAAGTGATAGACAATGCCAGGAATTTTTCATAATATTGAATTTACCTGTGTAAATATGGTGTGCATTGATAACATCATCCATAATGAGCTTTTGCAGATAAAACATTTGTAAATAAGTACCTTTCAATACCTGTAGAAGAGAAGCACACAGTAATTATGTAGTACTGACTTCAGATAAGTCAAATTAGCCTTCAGGCCTCGGGTTGCTGATACCTCCCACCATTCCTACACTCTGCCTATTTAAAAAATTGTCCTTTTATTTTTAAATTATACTAACTTATGCATGCCATCTATTTTCTTCTGGGGACCTGACTGACATCCCTGAAAACAAAAACAAAAACAAAACATGAAGATAGAAAAAATACTATCTACTATTAAAAAGACAAACAGTAGCTTATTAAACACTTAGTAGATTCCAGAAAATAATCCAATCGCTTATATTCATTAAATCATTAATTTCTCACAACAAACCCTTTCAGTATTATTATCATCTCTTTTATGGTTAAGGAATTGATGAAACTTGCTCAAAGTCACACAGCTATTAAATGGTAAAGCAAGGTTTGAACCCCAAACAATTAGCTCCAGCCAACAGTCTTGATGGCTACTTAAATGGCATTTGTTGATAGGAAGTGGCTAACTGGAGAGAGAGTGCCTCAATTAGATGTGACTTTCTACTTGTCATATCTTTTATCATCTATAACTGTTTAGTGTTGCCATGATTTATTTTTGGAAAGAAACCTGGATATATAGATTTTTTGTGTAACTTCTCCTCATGTTTAAGTTTAGATTTGTTTTTACCAAAACAAACAAAAACCCAGAAAACAAAACAAACAAACCAAAACAACACTACAAAAAAAACAAACCAAAAGCTCTTTTATGGACCAGACCAAACAAAACTTTCTACTTCACCAAAATTTGTTCCATTGGCCAGTATTTATAACCTGTCATACGGACTAAATTGAAAATTCAATTAATAAGGAATAACTCATTAAATATATTTTCATAATTTATCTTGAAATAATTTTCAACAAAACTCTCTTTAGAATAGACTCTTTAGAAATATTCCACAGGTTAAATATATTGTTAGTCTTTTCTTTTTGATATAAGACACAGTCCACTGGCAACACAGTAGGTCTTGTATTTTCTATGCAGTGGTCTTGGAGTAACCTTAAAGGATTATATTCTACATATGGAAAAACTTTCCTTGATATCCTATGTGTTTTGATTTTTCTGTGAATGAGTTTTGGAATAGTAGTAAAATACTGACTTTGAAGTTGAATAGATCAAGTTATGGATACCAGCTCACAACTTATGAACTATTTATTAGCTAAGAAAACCCTGGAACTCAGTTTCCTTGTTCATAAAAACTGGAATGACAATATCTTTTTTGTAATTTTGTTGAGTATTAAATGAGATTATATGTACAGCACCTACCACATAATGTAAGCTCTGGTGAAAGAATACTTGGTTAAAATTCTAAAACAAACATTTATTAGCTATTTTAGTTGCCCAAGTTACTTAACCTCTGTGTCCTCCATACCCCTTCCTCTAGCTCCAGTAGTTCTCATATTTGAGTGTACCTTAGAATAACCTGATAGGTTGTTAAAAAATGTGTCTGTTCCTGAAACCTTCTCCCAAAGTCTGTGATTCAGTAGGTTGGAATGGGGCCCAATAATTTGCATTTCTAACATTCTCCCTAGTGATGCTAATACTGTTTCTCTGGAGATCATTGTTTTGAGGAACACCACTTTAGGCAATGTTATTAACCTCACCTTTTTCATAGGATTTTCAACCAGGCTTAAAAAAATACCATCTGTAATACATTTATCACCAACTCCCTAAGAATATAAAGTTCAAGAAATGTTAACTAGTTGATAATTCCTCTTGGTACCTTACCCACTTCTGTGAAAGGAGGATGGTATTTTTTTTTCATTCATAAAGATGACATTTCTTTATAAAGAAGGGGTAATACTTCTTTATAAAGGAAAGATGATTGGAATATTAAAACCTCATATCATCAGCAACTTTACAGATGTAAGTATAGCAGTTAACTATTGCTGCAAAAATGCTGAAAACTCAAAAACTTAAAGCAATGCACATATATTTTATATTTTTTTCCTCTCTATTCTGTGAGTCACCAGGAGCATCCCTGTCTTAGGGTATGGGGTGGGTCAACCGGGTTGGCTTCAAGCTTCTGGTCAGGGTCTGGCTCAATCTACTGGTCCATTCTAAGCCCAGGCTGAAGAGACATCAGCTATAGAGGGCACGTCTATCTCACAATGGTTACAGAAGCAAAAGAGACAAGTCAAAGCACATAGGCACATTAAGGTACCTTGCATATGTCACATTTACTAATATTTCCTTGGCTAAAGCAAGTCATTTGGCCACATCCAATATCAGTGGTTTCAGGAATATTCTCTATCATGCTAATGATAGGTAGAGGGCAAAAAAAGTTTAGAGACAGGTATGAAGTGAGAACAATGATCCAGTCTACCAAAGTAAGAACACTAGAATGTTCCTGATGTTATGGTTAGTGTGGAGAGATGCATGCTTTCACATATTGTCATCTCCCTTCAGAAATATAATGCTGAGATTTTTTTCCCTAAAAAATGACTGTGAGGAAAAGTCTGGAAATTATAGTGCACTTTTGTAACACTAAGGGAGACCATCTCAATTGAAAATAACATTTTAGCCCTTTCTAATGGCTCTTTTGTGTGAATGAAGGCTTCCTAAAACTGATGATGATGATGATGATGTTTATAATTATCTAGAATAATAATTCACATAAATAAAAGCAGGAAATTATATTAAATTTTTATGTGCTACCATAATTGTATGTTTGCAATTTTCTTTGGAAGCCTATTTTGGATAAGATATATTAGAATACTATGGGAAATAATTATGTTAATTATTTCATATATATCTCAAATGTATATAGTTGAATTCATTAATTCTGTATTATATATTATACTTGGGGAAGAATTGGGGGAGTTTTCTTTCATGATCTCACTTGTTCCATCAGCACAGCATTTTGGCTCTACCTTTAAGATATGTTTAGACTCTACTTATAGCCACCTTATTGCCACAACTTGGTTCAAATTGTTATTATCGTTCATCCTGGTGATTGAAAAAGTCTCCTAACTGCCATCCCTATTTCCACTCTTGACCCCTTCAGTCTATTCTTAGCAAAATAGCCTGAGGAAACTTTGTAAGACATAAATTAAACCACAGAACTCTCTGAAGACTACACAGCACACCCCCAAAAAGCCTTTTTTTTTCCTTGAGATGGAGTCTCACTCTGTCACCTGGCTGGAGTGCAGTGGTGAGCACAATCTTGGCTCACTTGCAATCTCCACCTCCTAGGTTAAAGCGATTCTCCTGTCTCAGCCTCTCTAGTAGCTGATACTAAAAGCGCATGCAACCACACCCGGCTAATTTTTTGTATTTTTAGTAGAGACAGGGTTTCACCGTATTAGTTAGACTGGTCTCAGTCTCCTAACCTTGTGATCCGCCCACCTCAGCCTCCCAAAGTGCTGGGATTACAGCTATGAGCCACCGTGCCTGGCCAAAAGCCAACTACTTTATCACTGGTTTCCAGATGCTCCCTTATAGTCCCATTGTTACCTCCCTCACACCATCTTCTCCCACTCAACTCCCTTTTCTCACTCTGCAGCAGCCCCACGGCCCCTGTGCTTGTCTCTTGTGATGCTTGGTATGTTCCCTCCTCAGGGTCTTGTAGTTTGCTGGACATGCTATTCCCATGATTAGTAGTTCTCTTACTACCTGCGCTTTCTGCTCAGATATTACTACAGCTCAATCAGGACTTCTCAACTCCATTACTTAGAACAGCAGTACATTCTTCTCACCGGTATCCTTAAATCATCCTCTGATTTTTTAAAATTCTTCCAGAACATTTATCACCTTCCAATGTACTACATAATTTACATATTTATTTTGCTGTCTATTTCTTTAAAATATAATGCAAACTTGATAAGGATAAGTATTTGTTTTTCAATTATATTGTCCAGTGCTTGGAACTATAGTTGAAATAAGGTAGGTGCTTCATTAATAATTGTTGAATAAATAATTTATGGGAATACAGTGATAATATGTGAAGAGAAAAATCTGACAACTAGGATTATCTTATTTTAATTAAAAAGTTAATATAGAACATTATCTTGGATAATTGTTACATATAGCATTTTTCACTTTGAAATTGTGTGTATGCAGGAACAGAAAACTAAACACCGCATGTTCTCACTCAGTAAGCAGGAATTGAACAATGAGAACATGTGGACACAGGGAGGGAAACAACACATACTAGGGCCAGTCGGGGGATAGGGCGAGAGGGGAGGAGAGCATTAGGACAAATAACTAATGCATGCAGAGCTTCAAACCTACATAATGTGTTGATAGGTGTAGCAAACCACCATGGCACATGTACACCTATGTAACAAACCTACACATTCTGCACTTGCATCCTGGAACTTAAAGTAAAAAAATAAAAAAAAAAAATGATGAGCAGATGTGCTCTGCTACAAAGGTTTGTGATGAATGAAAAAGAAAAAAATAAACACAGATTTCATGCTCTGAAAAAAAAAAGAAATTATACATATGTTTCTATTAATTTATTTCAACAATTAAAGGCTATCCTGCATATAAATATACATATATATATGAGTGTTTATATGTAGTTATTCATACAGAGTCATGCACCAGTAACAATGTTTTGGTCAGTGATAGGCCACATATATGACAGTGGTCCCAGAAGATAACACTGAATTTTCACTGTCCCTTTTCTATGTTTCAATATGTTTAGATTCATAAATTTTTATGATTGTGTGACAATTGCCTAGAGTATTCAATACAGGAGCAGGCTGTACAGATTTGTAGCCTAGGAGAAATAGACTATTCCATATAGCCTAAGTGTATAGTAGGCTATAACATTTAGGTTTGTGTAAGTACATTCTATGATGTTCCCATAATGACAGATTTGCCTATGGATGCATTTCTCGGAATGTATTCCCATTGTTAAGCAATGTATTACTGTATAATGTTAAAATTTTCTTATTGTAGTGTTAAATGTTGAAACACAGAAATATTTCTTAAGGAAAAATAAAACCAATTAATGTAATAGGTGGCATTTGTAATCTTCATGATTTTATCATTCATTCAGTAGTGATTATAGCACAAGTACAATAACCAATAATATATACAAGATACATAAATAAATCAGTGGATCAGAATTGATAGTCCAGAAATGGACTGGAACATACACAGCCAATTTATTTCAGACAAAGATGCAAGCACAATTCAGTGAAGAAACAATGATTTTTAAAATGAATAGTGCTTAAATAATTGGATGCTTATGTTCCTTAAGATAGAGACCTCACATCTACAAAAAATAACTAAAAAGATTCATATAATTTAATATAAAATCTGAAAATATAAATTTCTAAAGGAAATCATAAGATAAAAGTAATTGTGACTGAGTTAGGCAAAGAATTTTTAGGTAACTACTATCCTTGGAATTGGTAAAATAAAACAATGCTAAATTGGCCTTTACCAAAGTTAAAAATTTCTAATTAAAAAAAAATGCTAACTAGTAAGAGAATGAAAGACTAGCCACAAACTGGGGAAAAAATTGCAAATCAAACATCTAAAAATCAAATGAATTTAGCATATGTAAAGAACTCTTAAAACTCAACTACTAGAAAAAAATTTCATACAGTTCAAAAAACAGACAAAAATATCAGCAGCATTTTAGCAAAGAAATATCAATGACAAGCTTGTGAAAAGATGTTTGCCATTTTTAATAACTGGAGTAATAATTACATCCATAATAAAATATGGCATACTCATTAGAATGTCCAAAATAAAACTATCTGATCATAACTAGTTGGTGCAGTTTTAGATAATTGGAACTCATGTACTGCTACTGGAAATGAAAGTATAACAATCACTTTGGAAACAATTTGGACATGCTTAAAAGGTTAAACATACACTCTAATATCACCTGACCATTCCTCTCCCAAAATTTTTGAAAGTAAACTTCTTTACAAAAAGTTGCACATGAATGTTCATAGCAGTTTTAATTGTAATAGCCAAAAAGTGGAAACAGTCATGGTGTTTGTAAACAAGTAAATGGATAAACAAATGACAATATGTTCATGCAATGAAATGCTAGTCAGCAATAAAAATTACTTAACTTTTGATACTTGTAATAATATAGATGAATGTAATAATGACTGTTGTGAGTGAAAGGAGCTAGACCCCTCCCCCAAGAAGTATATAACATATAATTGCATTTTTATGAAATTCTAGAAAATGCAAAGTAATATGTAGTAAAAATGCATATCAGAAGTTGTCAGGGATATAAAAGGACAGGAAAATATGGAAGGAGGGGATTACAGAGAGTTGTAAGGAAATTTGTGGCTGTGTTTTATGTGTTCACCATGTCAGTAGTGTTGGCAGTTTGACAGGTATGTTAAAATTTACCTAATTATAAATTAAAATATATGCCACTTACTATATACCAATCACATCCCAATAAGGCTGTTAATTCTAAAAAAAAAAATTTAGGTGACATAATAATTGTACATATTTATGGGTTATAGACTGATTTTAATACATGCATACAATGTGTAATGATCATAACAGAGTAATTAACTTATACATCACCTCAAACATTTATCTTTTCTTAATGTTAGGAACATTCAAAATTCTCTCTTCTAGCTTTCTGGAAATACACAACAAAATTGTTGTTAACTATATTCACCCAACAATGCTATAGAGCCCTAGAATTTATTTCTTCTAACTATAATTTTGTTTCCATTAACCAACTTGTTTCTATCCCTTCCTCTCCTCTTCACTTCCCAGCCTTTAGTAACCACAATCGTGCTGTCTACTTCTATGAGCTCAGCATTTTTTAGCTCCCAAATTTGAGTGAGAACATGGGATGTTTATCTTTCTGTGCTTGACTCACTTCGTTTAACAAATGTCTCTTGGGTCCATTCATGATGCCAGGAATGACAAGATTTCATTGTCTTTTATAGCTGAATAGTATTCCTTGTGTATATATACCACATTTTCTTTACCCATTCATTTCTGAAGGACACTTAGGCTGATTCCATATCTTGCTACAGTAAGCATGGATTGCATATATCTCTTCACTATACTGAATTCCTTTCCTTTGGATAGGATTGCCAATTTTTAAAATAAAATCAAAGGAAAATAAAATCAATGGCCATTATTAATGCTAATCTGAACCTTCTTTTTTTCACAACTTAATTTAACCAATTATAAGTTTTAATGTTTGTAGTCTATACCTGGTAATGACAATATATTGTGGGAATTTTTTTCTTCCAACATAGTAATACCTTTCAGAACACCTTATTAATAAAGGAAACAAAAGACAATAATATGGCAAATGATATTTTTAGTTATTAAATAATTTCCTTCTTCCTACCTGTACCACTTGAACTAGGTAATGTAATAGTTTTTGACAGTTCCAATATGAAAAAGGCTATTTTCTTTTCGGGGAACAAACAAATTTGCAATACATTTTTAAAACCGTTGTTGTATTTTAAGGCTTATTTGAACTTTTTGAACCAGTTGGTAGTGATGATCAATAGAAAACAAATAAATTACATGCTCTCCAATCAATGTGCTGTAAAAATAGTTTTCATAGCACAAATATAAAACTTCTGCTTTTTTTCTTCCATTATCATGTAAAAGATTATTACTAGCAGATAAATTCAAGGGATAAATGAAAATATCATGTTAATATATTGCTGATTACTTGTTGCTAATATAATTTAATGCTAATAGCATGTAAGTGTGGAGGAAAGTAATGATTATATTAGAAATATATCTTATTAATATAGACTCCTATCATTTTACTAAAGCTTGGTAGAGGATGTACCCATTAACCGAGAAAAGCAACAACTAAAAAGACAATTTATTTATCCCATAACACTTTCTAGTTTATTTTAATTTTACTTCATAAATGTACTTTATATAATCAAATTTCAAGCTGTGTCCGAGGGCCAATAACAATTCAGTTTTATTAGCTTAACCTTTTACTCCTAAATGTTATACGAGTATAATTATTTGTTGATTAATTTAAGTCAATGACACACTTTAAGTAATGTCTGAGCACTTGTATATTCTGAAGAGGTTCAGAATTATACAGCTAGGAAGAGCCTTAAAGTTATAATTCTGATGTCAAGTGCATGTTATTTTATTCTAGATTTTGAACACTGTTAATCCATGTATGATATATTTGACAAATGTCAATTACAAGAATGTTCAATTAACCAAAAGACCCAATTTTCTGATTATTTTTGGTTAAATGAGTGCTTACTAAAATTTCTGTTAAGAAATAGTTGACATAAATGTAACTTTTCTTGTTTATATACCCCTGCCTAATGAAAATTGAAGTTATCTGACCTGGAATCCTTTTGATAGAAAGAATTGATAGATAAGGTGGTTTCCCCTGAAATGTGTATCTTGAGGGTTGAAATATAGTGTTCTAGCAAACACAGGATTTACAATATAGATTTTTATGTTACATTTATACATTAATAGTAATGCTTTAGTGATTTTAAATGTATATTATATTAAGCTTTATATTTACATGTTGTACTGATTATTAAGCTATTGTCTTTCAGAAGGGTAGGAGAAGGGATTTCTTTCATCCTATTTTACTTTTGGTTTCTGTCAGCTTAGTTAGCAACTGCCTTTTATTTGTACAGCACCCATTAGTTTCAGCCTCTTTTTCATAATTCTTAAAACTAGCCTAATCATGTCAGTGTTATAGCACCAGTAAGGCTTGCCAAAGCCCTACTCAGAGTCTGAGCACCAACTCTGTAGGGTCTTTTCTAGGGTCTGATAATCCCAGTATATCCTCTTTGTTCTTATGCATGTGCTTTAAGCTTTTCAACAAATACGTTACTAATTTCTTCTATTGAATTTTTTCTGTTAATATATACTGCATGATTTTCTTTCTCTTTACCAGACACACTATGTCCAATTGATGGGTACACTTATGTACAACTGAAGAAACAAAATCCTCTCCAAAATTTCATCTGTCATATATTTGATATTGAAATGAGCATTATACTCCATTATATCATGCTTGAATGTGTAGAAAAAAAATCTATTATATGGATTAAAAGGAGTTTAATTATGAATGCTATTGATAAATACATCTTAATCTCAATTTTATTATTTCTCCTTTGAATGAAGTCTCACCATTACAGTCATGCTCTCTTAAACCTCTTCAATCATTTTAAGAATTTCAAGATTTCCACAATATCCTTTTTCCTTTTTCTGACTTCATCTCCTACTCTTTCATTTTTGACTTAGCTACATTTGCTGTATTTGATAACATCTTTCTCCTTGTTATACTTTCTTCAATTGGATCCCAATGTTGCACACTTGTAGCCTTATTCTCACCTTCCTGGCTGCCTCTTTCTATCTCTTGTTTTCCAATTTCTTTCCATCTACCTAATGTCCAGGTTTTTGTCTCTCTTTTGAGATCTATATTTCATTATTATTATTATTTACATTCATTCCTTTGAAAAACTCAACTAGTCTCAAATGCCATATTACACAGATAATTTGTTGTTGATTTTTGTTTGTTTAGTGACATTCCTGGACCAGTTTATTTAAGGCTTATTCCCCTTCATGTGTGGCCACTCGAATCATCGTTCAGCTTTGAACCAAACTCTTTCAGCTTGGTTAAGTCTTCCACCTTTAGTCTTTTGCTGTCAGTCCTGTGTGTGTGTCTTTTCTTGCTTTCTATTCTTTGGTACTTTACAACTCTTTCCTAACATTAGTTCTTGAAATGACCTCAACGTCAGCCAGAATTGAGAGATACAGGGCCTCACAGACTTTTCCCGGACCTGCTCACCGTCCACACTACCTCCTAGATCCCTCTGTGTTGGAGCTTTTTAAAGCCCCATAGGGACGCCTGATTCCCCAGACCTCCATTTACAGTTCTTGCTTTTTATTGATCACAACTAGTTTCACGGCTTCAGATGATAGGATTTGAACTGTTGCTGTTCATTGTTTTTGCCAATGCCCTTAGGTTAAAACTCTTCTGAGTGAAGGAGATTTGAGGCAGGATTTTGACAAGTTCTGCAAATTCAGTGTTTCCATGGAGCTAAAAGATAGTGAAGTTTGTTGAAGATGACGATTTTTGGAGACAAGTTCATTCTGCCTCCTCCAGTGGTGCTTTACTTTCTTTTTTTCAGCTACTATGGTTGCAAAGTAGCTATCATTTTTGAGGGAAGTGCACAGTTAGGAAGATGGAGATGGAAATGGAAATGGAGTAAATTAAAATGCCATAAAGCTTAATACTCTTAAAAAGTTTCAACTATTTTTATGGAATATATGCTTCTCATATTATAAAAACAAACAAAAAACGCTGTACTTGTGGAAAACAGTAATTTTGAAAGATCTTTTATTTTGGCATAAAACAGTGTAAATTCATTGTCTCACAGTTCTGGAGACTAGAAGTCAAATACCAAGGTGTTGGCAGGGCCATACTCTCTTGAAAGGCTCTAGGGGATCATTTCTTCTTTGTGTCCTCCTAGATACCAGTGGTTACTGGCAATCCTCAAAGTTCTGGGCCTGTAGGTGCATTACTCTGATCTCAGTCTTCATGATCACATGGCCTTCTGTGTGTCTGTCCTTTGTGTCTCCAAATATCTCCATAAGGCCACCAGTTAGATTAGATTAGGTTTCACCCTAATCTAATGTGACCTTATCTTAATTTGATTATACTTTCAGGGACCCTATTTCCAAATAAGGTCACATTTACAGGTATTGGAAATTAGGATCATAAAAAATGTTTTTATGGAGGACCCAACCAACCCATTACCCTCTTTCATTTTTGCAGGATCTGGTCTACAGTTGTGATACATTTTTTTGAAGCACAGCTTTAGTTGCATCCTATAGGTTTGGAGAGGCTGTATTTCCATTATCATTTAGTTCAAAATACTATCTGATTTCAGTTGTGATTTCTTATTTGGCTTATTAATTTATTAGAAAGTGTTGCTGTTTTAAAACCATTTGGGATTTTTTTTGGTTATCTTTTGTGAGTGATTTTTGGCTTAATTCTTCAGTGATCAGAGATTATATGATATTATTTCATCATTTGAAATTGGTTGGGATTTCTTTATGCTCCATCCTATAATCCATCATATGGTCAGTTTGCTAAATGTTTTATGTGTAGTTGAAACGAATTTGAATTCTGCAGTTGTGTACATATGTGTTGATTAGGTAAATCTTTTTTATATAAGTTTATGTACTACATTTTTCAGTGACCCTTACACCATCATTCCAAAATCCTTCTTTCCAGACCTTATTCTGGGTTCTTGAAATAGTGATGTGTTGAAGGTTTGGGATATCAAGAGACAGATACCAAAGATTTGCACTACCTCTTCGTTCCTCATTTTGTTCAATACTAAGCAATATATATATAAATCTTCCATGCTGCTTCATGGTTTCTGGTAAAAGTAGTACTTTTCAATGACATGAAATGTATGTGACTTATTTAATTGTGGGTGTTTCACACCTATAAGCTGATAAGTTTGTATTTAGTTTTTAATAAAGCTTAATAGAGATGATTGGATCCCTGTTTCACTAGAGGAAATTCCATTATTATGTTTCTACGGAAGAAACTGTGGGCTCTTGATTATGTCACAGGAAAATAGCAACATTGCATCCTATTTCCTGATGTTGCATCTAGATTTCTGGAAAACATACAAAGGTATTGGTATGATTTTCTAAGAAAGATACACATTAGTCACAATCTGTTAATTACAATAGCTTCAAATTAAAAGTGAGCAGTATTTTCAATATATGCTGTACTTGAGTGTGAAGGCTCATTCTGGTCTAATACAAGGATTTTCCTGGTGGTTTTTCACTGGTCTAAAAAGATAAAAATTCCCACAGAACTCTAAAGTAGAACCAGATGTAGGCTCAGCGGAAAATATCCAAGTTACCACTCTGTTTAGGTTTGGTTTACTCTAAACTTATATAGCTCTCAAGATTCACCCAATCTATAGCACCAAGTTAAAAAAAAAGTTTTTAAACTAAATTAAATCGGGATATAAGAATACAGATACAACTGGTAATGCAATATATTTATTTTCCTGGAAAAGTTGTTAGTCATACCTCCTTAGGGTGCTAAAGGTTTCCTCACTTCACCTGAACTGATAAAACCGAGGATTCATTCTCTTTTGCCTAGAATACTGTGATATCCAACTCAGTGTTCTTTCTGCTTCCATGCTGCCTTCAGGACATCCATCTATTAATACGAGTCAATGTGAATAGCTAAAACATTTTTAAGAAAAATTTACCTGTGGTCTCCCTACTTAAGGGAAACTATGCAATTCTGGAAGCATATTTTTTCCAAGGGTTTAGATTATATAATAGGTACAATTCTTTTTTTTATTATGCTGAGCTGAAACTTCATTGCCTATCTTATAGTAATTTTCCCAAAAATCACATTTTAAAAAAATGTATGTAAATGATATGTTCCTCAACTTATTAAACATTTCTTCTATGGCTTCTTATCATACCACAATTGTAACTCAAACTATTTTCCATGATTTATAAAATCTCTCAGTATCCAACCTCTGACCACGTACATCCTACCACTTTCTAACTCACTAACTCTACCACGTGTGCCAAGTTGGCAGCCTCAGTGCTCATGAGCGTACCAAACTAATGCATGCTTTTGCTTTCACTGCTCCCTCTGATTGGCACATTCCTCTGCAATAGCTTTATGTGGTTTATCACCTCACCTCATTTACGTTTCTGCTCAAATATCACTTTCTCTTAGTGAGTCCCCAGCCATCCAATCTATAAATAGTAATCTATGTAAAAAGAAAATGGATAAAACTGGATGCTCAGATAAAGATCTACTTGTTTTGTGAGAAAATATTCCTTGAATATAGAGTGAGGTAATATTAAACCTGAGAAATGACAAGAAGGAGTCAGCTTTGCAAAAGTAGATTATAAAATACCATTTCAGAAGAGTATAGGCTGAAAAAGAGGCGATTGCCATAGACTTTGACATCGCTGATTTTCTCTCATACTATTAATTCTACCTAAAATGTTCCTCTTTTGGGCTTGTCAATTTCTTATCCATCTTTTGAAATCCTTCTTAAATGTCGTCTCTCATCTGGAGCCTTCCATAGCCCTTTTTTCCCTAAAGGTCTATGCTTCACTGTGCTTCTGTATCCAACATTTTACTGTGTATAAAATGCTTAAGTGGTGCAGCCCTGTGAGGTGATATATATCTAACGAACTCATATAGAAAGTTCCATGACTTCCATGTATATTGATCAAAAATAGGTTTATTTTTATGTTCAACATGACAGAATAACTTTCTTGCACTAAAAAATTATGAAAATCCTCTTCATGTATAATTAAGAATGAAATTAATTATTCAGTAAGTTAGAACAGTTCAACAGTGCTCTAATTGATCCCAAGACATAACTTCTATGCTTATGTGTGTGTGTGTGAATATCTCTGTGCGTGTGTATACACAGGACCCATAAAGTCTAAAAATATTATATGGATTAGACTAGATAATTATATACAATTTCATCAGATATTATAGTAAAATTGTAAAAAAAAATTCTCAAGTTCTATGGGCACTCTAAATAAAATTTATTTCAAAGAAGTGTGTGTGTGTGCTGGTGTTTTGGGGGAGCGTGTGGCAGACATGTTGTATGGCTTTACTGGTATCTCGAACTTAGTCGGCCTATTGGGTTACTGAGCACAGTGCTAGTGCTAATCATGGCAGATGTTAACAGATATACAAAGAAAATGAAGATGCAGGGCAAAGCAATTGGAGGTAAATTACTGTGGGATAATAAGTAAAACAGTCAAACAGTATTTTTAGTGTTTCATTATAGCAACCTTCTAGAGGAAGAAGTTAAAACTAAAATTTCAGCATTCTAGTATACATGCAAAGCCTTAAAAAAAGCTTTTTGCACAAAAATTAAAAGGACACGCGATGAAGACATAGTCAAATCTAGTTCATGTGTTGTAAATAAAGAACAGCATGCAAAACAAGAGTATAGCAATTGAAATGTAGGATGATGGGGAAGTTCAGAGCAGTGCAGGATAGAGACATTTTTTTCTTAGAATACTAATTTCAAAGTCTTACCACTTTCTTAAAGAGGAAGAACTTGAACTTCATGTAAAATAGAATTCTTGCATAAACTATTTTATATTATAAAAATAAAAAATGAATTATAATAGAGAGAAAAAGGAAGATAAAGTTCTTACTATTGAAATAAACCATCCTGTTTACCATTTGCAAATTTTCTAATATTTTCAACTGCAGTTCAGGCCTAATATGGAAATGTTATTTATACATATGGGCTTTCTATATAAAGATTTTAAGACACTTGCTTTGGCTTTTACTTTGGGCTGCCTGGATTCCAATTCACGTCTCAGCTATGTGACACTGTACAAATAATTTATGTTCTCCAATTGTCACTTTCCTGATATTTAAAGGGTATCTGAAGTACCCGAAATCTCAGTGTGATTATAAGAATCAAATGATCTACTTGATATATAGTATTCCACAGTGCATAGCACATGGCGAATTTTCAAAGCTGTAGTTATCTTTATTAGTGTCACATGTTTTCATGCTACTTATTAATATGTAAAATAAGCTCATATTTTTATTCCAACTAAGAGAATAAACAAGAATACTAACTAAAGTATTAAATATCAGTCTAAGATAGTTCTTGAAGGAAAATTTTCTGATGTTGATTTACATTTTTAACCTCAGTGCTTTAAACAATACTTTTAAACAATACTCAGTAAACCTTTGCTCAATTGGACACATTTTAACAAAGATACATTTCTATTCTATGCTTATTAATATAATTGTATATATAAATATGTGGGCTTTTTCTTGAAAAGCCGAATTTTGCTTTCCAAAAAAAAATCTTCCTATACTTGTTCAGATTTTTATTTGCTCTGAATCTAAATTTAATTGGTCCTAATAGAATCTTACACATTCTTTGGAGTAGCTTTGGATTTAACTCAGATGCCTTTTGGTTTTTATGCAAAGAAGAATTTTCTTTGATATTTGAATGTTATACACTTGTTTTTCATGTTTATATGAAGAATATAAGAGGAAAATCTTTATGCCAATAGCTAATAGAATTTTTGAGGTTGTATCTCAATCTTCAACAAGACTATAATTACTTTAGAAAAAATTTTGTGTTTCTTTTGCTTTTATAATATCAGTATTAAAAATTAAAACTAAGCATTGAAGAGTTAATTTTAAAAGGAAAGTACAATATTATTGGTAAACAACTTTTGAATTTCTTTAAAATTACTAATAAAATATTTTATGTGAAACCATAGATTATGTGTTAAATTGTGAATACCCCCAAAATATCTTAGATTTCTAACCCCAGGTACCTCAGATTCTGATCCTATTTGGTGATATCAACCTTACAGAAATAATCAGTTAAAATGACATCATTAGGGTGGTTCCTACTCCAATATAACTTCTATCTTTTTTTAAAAGGGAAACATTTGGACACAGGAATAGACAAGGAGATCCCCACATTGACATGAAAGCAGAGCTCAGGGTGATGCACCTATAAGCCAAGGAACACCAAAGATTTCCATGAAATCATCAGAAGTTACAAATGAGGCTTAAAACAAATCCTAACACCTTCAGAGGCAGCAAGGCCCTACTGACACCTTGATCTCAGACTTGTAGCCTGTAGAACTGTAAACAGAGCGATACACTTAATTTCTTAAGCCATCCAGTTGTGGTATTTTGTTATGGCAGCCCCAGGAAATTAATATCCTGTCTACTTGGTGCTGCTTCCAGACCATTAGATGATTTAATGAACAGGTATGACTGTTAACTCTTTTAGGAATAAATGTATTAATTGTCTCCTTAATCAGGAGAAATCAGATGACAATTCTAAGAATATAGTTTTGCAAGAGTTGGTTAAGTACAGAATTTTCTTTTAGGTCTTTTATGTGAGCTCAAAATCTTGAATTAACTACGCTAAATTCTATATTCATACACTATATGATAAAATATCATATAATCTCTATTTTTAATAATTTCTAATCTATAATCCCTAGGAACAGGTAAAGTGAGACAGCTTTGCTTATCTTGAAGCCTGTTGCAAGAAATATCAATCTCTCTGTCCAAAGTAATGCCATACTACATAGTGATAGCCTTAACTATAAAATTGTGACTTATCTTTGCAAACTGCTGTTAAGATCAAGTTCTCTGATATTTTAATGAAACAGGCTGGATAATCATTCATATTGTTTTGAATTCAGAACTTCTTTTATGTAAATAAATATAAATAAATGTTATATACATGCATTCCAGTGTTCTAATATAAGTATTTATTGGGGAGGGTTTGTTGTTTTCCACGGGACTATAATCAAGAATCATTCATTGTCATCAATAATCATTTGACTTTTTATTAGTAAATATCTGATCCCACAAAAGAATGTTCAAATGCATCATTATATTCTAAAAATGTAAAAAGGTATCTATATATAGGTCAGTCAGGTGAAAAAAGTAATGTATTACTTATACTGTAATAGCTGGCTCTCTTTTTGCTCTTTCTGATTACCTTCCACAGAGCCCCATAGGTAAATGTTCCATCAAATTTCATATTGATAGTTTCATTACCTTCCATTAGAGATTTACCACTTTTATATATAACTAATCATTTATCCTGTTTTGAATATTCCATAACATTGTATGCATTCTTTATGGACTTGCTCATTCATTGTTATTTTTTTTGTGATTTATCTATGTTAATGCATGTAGTGGTTACTTTTCATTGCTGTTCAATACATTAAAGCATATGCATACTGCCATTTACTTTTAATGAACATGTGGATTAGTTTTTTTTGTTTTCTGTTTTTCTGAGCAATGCTACTATGAACAATTTAGGACATGTATTTTGGCACACATATGTAAAACTTTGGATATATGCCTTGGAGTAGAATCAAGTCAATTTTTATGCTTCTTATTTCATATTCTTCTTTTACCTCAGCATTTAGAACCTCTAGTGAGTATTATGAATAGTATTGGTGAAAAATGATTCTTGTGTAAAGATAATATTTCATCATTAGGAGTAATATTTTTCATAACTTCAGTAGATAATGTTTGTATAATGAAACCATCAGTCATTTATAAACAGCCCTGAGGCTTTTTTTTTTAAAAAAATTTGAACAGATTTTGAATTTTATCAATCATTGTTTAGCAACTATTGAAAGTTTTGTTTATTGAGAATAATAATGCTAAATTTTAAAATAATTTGAGATATTCTTCTTACATAAAAACAATTTGATCAAGATACATTATTATTTTAATATGCATTATTGAGTTTTTTTTTATTCTACACATGAATTTAAGTGAATACTTTACATAAATTTGGCAAATTTAAGCACTTGTTAAATCTAACAGCAGTCATGATACAGAAAATTTTCAGCACCTTTAAAACATCTCCTGTACTCTTTTCCAATAAATCATTCCACACTTCTCACCTCTAGCAACCATTAATCAGATTTCTTTAAATATGAATTATTTTTGGCTGTTCTAGAAGTTGCATATTGTAGAACAGTGTCATAAAATTGTCTTTTTGATTGTACAATTCTTCTGCTCAGCATAAAGATTTTCAAGTCAATCCACACAACTGTGGACACCAAGAATTCCTTCGTTGTATCACTGCCTAGTAAGATCTCATCTATCTTTATCCATTCTCTTGTTCATGAATAATTTGTTTGTTATGAACATTGAGCATTGTGCTGTGATTTTATGATGTAAATTTTTATTTTTCATGAATGAATATTTAGGCATGGAATTTCTTACGGTAATTGTATACTTTATAAAACTCTTTGGCAAAGTATTTGTATGACTTTACCTATCCATTAAGAGTGTATATGAAGTCTAATTGTTCTATATAGTAATTACAATTGGTATGTTTAGTCTTTAATATTAAACCTTTCAGTTGGGGTGAGGTGAAATCTCATGCTTTAAATTTAAACTTACCTCATAAATAAGGTATTGAACTTTTTTTAATGGTCACTTTGTATAAGAAAGTGTCTTTTCTCCATTTTTATTGGGTTGTTTAATTTTCACTAAATTTGAAGTATTCTTTATATATTCTGTAAATAATTTAAAGATGAATTTAAGATTAATTACATTCTCATTACCTATTTCTTGATCTTTTTTTTTTTTCATACCTACTGTCTTTAACTTTTTTTTAATGGAAAATTTCCTCAAAAATCTATTTTAGTTAACTGTCTCTTCAACTAAGTCTATTAAGCTATACATTTTGTCACTGATTTAAAAAATTTCAACAATTCTATTTTTCCTTTCTAAATATTCTTTTGGTTTATTTTAAAATTTTATTTGCCCTTCCCTATTTTTAGTTCTGTGTTTATACTTTAATATTTCTTTTTTAATTATTTAAACATATTAGCCAACATTTAAAAACATTCTTTTTCTGAACATTTTGTTACCTGAAATCTTCTCTTCAGATATCTTCAGCTGCTTATTGTTTTGGCTGATTTTAATTCACTGTGTTTTGTGTTTTCTGGGGGGGTCCTTTTGTGTTCTATAGCACTTGATTTTGTACTGATTGTATTCCTTGACACTTTTTCTGAATAAGTTTTTAAAAGGTAGGGCTTCTACAGGTCAATTTATTTCTGATGAGAGATTAATGGTACTACCAATCTGAAATTATTTTATATTAATTTATTCACTTGAAGTATTTCAACTGCTCTGTGTGAATTCAGTGATTCCATCCATGCCAGCATTTGCTATAATATGAATTTTCAGGGGGAGTTTGTCCCCTCTATTCTTTAGTACCACAATTGAAATAAGTGAGTTTCTGTCCTATTCCTTTTGTTCAGGGATTTTTTAAAAAACTGTTTTACCTCTAATGAGATGCTTTTGTCTTTCAACTTAACTAGGGTATGTTATTGTACTTTCCACATTGGGTAGAGTCTAGGTTTTATATTTTGTCTTCCTTTTAGGATGTACAAAGTAGTTCTTCAGTATTGCAGGAGTTTGAGAGAAACTCATGCTGAAAAGCAACTTTGGTACTCTTTTAATGCCTCTTAAGAGCTCGCCAATTCTTTGGTTTGGAATCATAGATTACTCTCTACTGTCAACCCAGAAAGTTTTGAAAAAGAGTACTAGAGTGTTTCATTCTTTATAATAATTTCTTTTTAAACGATGAGAATTCTGTCTATCTGCTCTACATGATAAATGGCTATGTGCTCATTTTAAATCATCTGAAGTAAAATAATTTAAAATAGTTCATATAAATTTTGGTTATCAGGATTATCAGAAAAATCATGTGTGCTTTTCCACAAAATATCTATTTAATGTATAAATGATATCCAATGTAAAAATATAATCTGAAATTATATATTTAATTTTAAAAATAAAATCTTGGAAAATATTTAATACTTAAAGATATATAGCAGTAAGTTTATTAGAAGATTGAGTTGGAGCTTATTTAAATAGTTTATTTCTCATATTAGTAACTTAAATGTTTATGAATCAAAGATTATGTAAAGTAATACTAGCTTACAATTACTCTAGACCTTGTATTATTTTGTTACGGGATCCTTAGGGCGTCACTTTGCCAGCCAGAAACATCTGTACCCAGTGACATCTTTGCCTGAGTTTCGCTTGGTCCCACTGGGCTTGTTCTGCCCACTCAGCCTGGCAGGCTGCGTTCAGCTCCTGCTACCAGCCTGGATCCCACACTTGCTAAGGCTGAGCCAGGTGCAGAGCAGCGAGAGGTATATGAGCGAGTGTTGGGTCCAGCCACTGTGCACAGCCAGGCACGCCGGCTGTGGGAGGGTGGGCCACTCTGGCCGCAGCATGGGTACCAACTCCCTGTGAGGCTGCGACTGGACCAGGCTTTCCATAAGCAGCTACTACAGCTGACACAGGAGAATGCTGTGTGGCACCTGGAAGTTTGGAGATGTCAGGAACCACAGAGCCCTAAAGAGGAAATCACAGCCATGGCTCTGGGAGCTGCTAGCTCTGGGCTACTGAAGAGCCACAGCTCTGCTCTTCTTCTCTCTTCTCTCCTTCTTGCCCCTAATGTGCAAGAGGCATCATTCATCCCTGTTTTTGGTACAGCTCTTTTAGCCCTGCCATTTGGCATGTCCCAAGTTCTTATCCTGTGTCCAGGAAGAATGGGGTACACAGGCAAGTGGAGGGTGAGCAAGACAAACAGGAGCTTTATATAGGATAGAACAGCTCAGAGGAGACCCACAGTGGGCAGATTCTCTCCATAGACAGTGTGTCCCAATGAGTCTTCAGCTCTCGGCAGAGAGGGTAGTTCCTCTCTTCAGCTGGTCATCCCATCATTTCTTCAGCTCTCAGAAGAGAGGGTAGCTCTTTTCTGTCAGGCAGATCATCCCAATGAGTGTCCAGCTCTCAGCAGAGAGGGTAGTTCCACTCTGCAGCTGGCCATCTCATTATCTCCTGAAGTCTGGCTGAGTCTGAGATTTTATAGGCCTCGGAGGGGAGGAAATGCATGCTGATAGGTAGGCTATGGGCCTGCCCGGAAAAGGCACCACAGGTTCCCACTCTGTTCTGCAACACAGGCAGCTGGGTCCTCAGGCTTAAGGCCCTCCTTAGCTTAAAGGAAGGGCTTCACCCAGGACCCACCCACTGCCACCCAGGGATCCATCTGCCTCCTCCCCCTGTTCATGATACCCAGGCTTTTTGTACCAAGAGGTGTTTGCAAGCCAGTGCTGAGCTGCCTTCAGCACCCCCTTGGCCTCCCTCCCATGATTGTTGGTGCCCAAAGTCCAGAAGGGGCTAAGGTGGCAAGGGGCTGGCATGTCAGCACTACTTTGAGCATGTGCCCACCCAACAGGGTTGCGACAGGACCTGGGATCATCCTCAACTTTACTCCATGATCAGAGCGAGTGCCTACAGCAGCCAGAGTCCAGACGGTGAAAGCAGACACCTCCAAGCCTGCAAAGGCAAGATGGGAAGTTCCTGGGCCCCTGAGAGTGCAGAGATGCCTCGGTCTGCAGCTGCAACTTGGGCGGCTTCAGCTCCACCCTAGAAGGCAGGGCTCCTCTCTGCTTCCAGCTCCTGCCAGCTTTGTGGAGTGCAACACTTCCCTGGGCCCAGCTCTGCCCCAGGGACCCTCTCTGCCCACCTCTTCATGCCCAACTGCACTGCTCTCTTGCCTGTGGGTGACTAGGCCTGGCCCCATTGCTGTGGCTCCCATTGTGGTGGGAGAGGTACAGGTTGCATGGCCTGTGCAACTCTGCACATAAAAACCTGACACTCCTGGGACCAGCCCCGCGAGTCCTGGCTGCATCTTCAGCCAAGTGCTCGCAGGCCTCCAGGATGCAGCAGGAAACAAGGCTGAGGCCGTGGTAGAGGTTCTGGACCTGGGAGCAGGTCGTGACCAACTCTGCAAGGGTGGGGGTGGTGCAGTAGGCTTCCTCGGAGATGTGGGGCACAGGAGACCCACTGCAGCCATCAGTGTTAAGCATTCTACATTAATATCCTCATTTAATTATTATATAAACCCTCTTATCCTCATGACACAGATAAAGAAACTAAGACTAATAAGAGTTAACTGTGGTATGAAAGTTTATAGAAGAGTTATGTAAAAATCTTCTAAAACTGATGTCTGTTTTGCACTATAGAGTGAATGTTTAAATACTACAGTATGCCATCTTTCTATGTAAGACATTGCATTAAACATTAAGGGTGATAGATGTTTATATTAAGGAAACTATCACCTATGTGTTGATGATATATGTAAAATAAATATATACACTTGTGTATATAGGCATATATTTTATATATATTGTATGATATATAGTATATATAATATTTATGTATTATATATGTGTATATGTCCATGTATATTAATATTTGTATATATCATATATATGTATCTGTATATATTTATGTATTTTTTCTAGGTCTATTATAACAAATACCACAGACTGGGTGGCTTAAGCTATAAAAATGTATTGTCTTTCATTTCTGCAAGCTAGATGTCCAAGATCAACATGTTGGGAGTGTTGGTTTCCGCTGAGGCCTCTTCTTAGCTTGTAAATGGCCACCTTCCCCCCATGTCTTGACATGATCATCCTTCTGTATGTGTTTATATCTCTAGTCTCCTCTTCTTATAAAGGCACCAGTCATATTGGATTAAGCCTAACCATATGATCTCAAATTTAATTTAATTACCTCTTTATAGTCTCCATTTTCAACACAGTCACATTCACATTGTGAGGTACTAGGAATTAGGATTTCAATATATGAATGTTGAAGAGACACAATTCAGTCCATAACTATATATGTGGCTATATGCATACCCATAGAATGCAATAAATAATATCAGAATGTATAATTATAAATGATTAATACTCTGTTCATGCAATTCCTTCTGAGAAGGAATGATTGATAATTTTAAAATGCGGCTTTGAAGAAGGCTTTTACAAAGGAGGTAGATTGAGACTGAACATAAGAGATGTTAGTAGCTGTGATGGATGGGAGAGACATCTGTGCTGGGAGAACGGTTTAAATGAGACATTGATGTAAAAACAGGAGCTGTATTCAGATGACAATGACAATGATTTTAGTGATTTCGCCTGAATAAAGGATTGGTTTGTAACATGACAAGAGGGAAGGGCAATTTGATGCCACTTAATGGACAGCTTTAATTCCAGAAAGAGAAATGTCTATGTTGTTCTGCAGGAAAAGAAAAACTTCACAGTTTTTTTTTTTTAAAGAAAGTCTGTTTACAGCTGGTTTTACTGTATCCTCTTCTGCATCGAAGGAAAGGCTACCCCTGCTCCTTTCCTAGGCAGATCACTCTACCTGCACACTATGAATCATATCCCTGCCTCCCACTTCTGAAAAGTTCTGACATTCGTTACATCTTCTGGCTCTGAATTCTTCAGTTTCTACCTTGTCATTATTATTATTATTTTTTGTCTTTCTAAAAGTCAGTACATCTTTTTGGGAAAACAATCTCCTTTGTCTTGGCCTCAGTCTTATAATTTTTCATGCTTATGAATACACCAGGCTCTTACTTTTCATTTTTTTAACTTATTTTTTCTCTTCTCTTTCCTCTGCAACTGACTTTTGTCTCTCATCACTCTATGAATATTAACCTTACCAGGGTCCCCAGTTAGCAAATTCCATGACATCTTTTCAGACCTCATGTAGCTTAATCTACCATCATCATTCAACACAGTTGACAGGTAAAAGGAAGTGCATGGATTTTGTAATTGCACACAGAATGCTTAATGATCTTGATCAATTTTTATAACTTCTAAGAGCCTAAATATAGTAGTGATATCTAAATAGGGCTATTGAGAAAATAAAATGAAGAAATGTATGAAGGGTTTATCACAGTGTGTGATTCAGAATACATACTAAATAAGCAGTAGCTAATATTATCTTAACAGAATTATCACTTCCTGCTGTCTCTAATTTGGATTCATTTTAGCTTCAAATTCCGGATATAAGAGCCTCTCCCTACCCCATGTTAATAATTATGAGTAACTTGAGTGTATAGGAGAAAGTTTCCTCCTAAGGCAATCAAGTGATGTGGAATGTTAGGACATGAAGGGGTAAGTGATATTATTATCTATTTTTTTTGACTCCATTGAGAAACTGCCATTGTAAGTTGTGTAAGGGCTGCTGTGCTGGGTCTGTTCATGAGTTACAAGTCAGTCATTTAAAATCTTGTACCGCAAGGACAATTTCTTCCAGGCTACTGTCTCTAACACTAGGCAAACAAGAACTTCTAAATATAAGACCCAGCATTCACACCTCAGTCATAGAATCTTTTCCATATATCTCATTTCTTTTTTCTTTCCTGGTAAAAATCCCTTTCTTTTTATGTTCTCACTCAAGAATTCTTATTTAATTGTTTTAATCCATAAATTGGAGCCTGATTAACCATTTAAAATAGATGGTAAGATAGATGGTAACCTACTGTAACGTTTAGATAAAATTTCTTTTCCCCCCTAACATACTTTTAGCCTAATCGCATTTAACACACACATTGTTTTAGGGACTTAAGCCTTCTATTGTTCTATGTGCTTACCATCCTCTTCTCTGAGGACATTTATTACATTGAATGATCTGACCTCTCTCATCTTTCATATCTCAACTTCCTTGTCAACACTTTCTGTATATTCTTTATCAAAGAAAATTTTCTCATATTATTTTTTATGTAAATAACTTCTTTTGGGGAACTTAACGCAATTGTAAGTTTATTCCTATTTTTGTGATTAGTATTCCCTAAGTTTTATAAAAACAGGGCCTTTATTCAGTTTAGCTAATCTCATATCCAAAACCTAAGATGTAGCCTTCCACAATAAAGTGGTTCTAAATGAAAAAAATGAGCTCCAGTTCTTAACAACAAAAGAACTCTTTATCCTACTCAGAAGAGACTTTTTGTCTTTTGAAACACAATGAATGTTCTACCCTCCTAGGCAGCAGTTGAACTGATTTCATTCCCTCCTTGAGTTATCTGTAGGAACCAAATCTCCACTCTCACGAACAGATCAAATGGCTACTTTCTAAAACAGAAAATAAAATACCCTCTGTTTGCTTCTCTCTCTGTGTCTCTTTCTCTCTCTTTTTATTTTTATGATTTGGTATACAATTAAGTAAATAATACCTTTGCATGACATTTTTTTTCTTTATATTTTTAACACTTACTCCTAGTCTTCTAACTTCATTAAGTGCTCTATGCCAAACTATTTAACTGGATTTTAAACTCTTTTAAATGCTCTTTAAATGCTAATGTCTCACTTTTCCACTAAGTCTTTTTATGGTTTCAGTTATTTTTATAATTACATGTATTCATGTTTACATTAATGAATATTAACTTTCTAACAAAGTAAAAATAGAGAAAATACATGTACATGCACACCCACACAATTCAGTTATCAAATGGAATGTGTGGACAGAATTTCCTTTTTTTTTTGAAGAAAATAAAATGCATTTGCCTTGATTATATTTAGTAACCACAATTAATCAGTGCTTTGTCAGCATGGTATCTTCTTCTTAGTAGTTTTGGTGTCAGTATCACTGGAGGAATGTAAAATGGGCAAAGACTGAAAATTTCATTACTAGGGGAAGGGAATAGGTAATGCAGTGGACACAAGCCAGTTCAATACATGTATTGTGACAACCATTGAAACAGATTTAGTTTTTGCAATTTCTCAACATAATAATCCATCTTTGATAATAAGCCATATTGTAATAGATTATAAACCCTGCAAATATGATTTTATCTCTCAATTCTGATTTAATTTTACTCTCAGGCATCTGGCAACCTTATATACTTTTTATACACTTGGGATCTGTAGGCAGTTTGGGAACAGTAACTTGAACCCATAAACTCCAGAAAATGTACCAAGATATGTCCTTCCACTCTTATATATTTGGCGGTAAGATAATAGATTCCCATATGTTCTCCTTATGTCTACCATGAGAAAACAAAACAAAACAAAACATACAAAGATAAATACTGTATCAATGCTACATTTCAAGAGGTAGAAGCCTCATGGAAATGTTCTAGAAGAACAGGAGAATGGGAATGCTGATGATAGCTAGACAAACCCATAAAAGATAGGAAAATTATGGGTTCACTCTTAACCAGCTTTTTATACTTCTCTATACTCTAATTAAAACAGCGTTTTCAAAATTTACATTTTCCTTGTCAAATGTCTACTATCAGTGAAAACAAAAACCAACTTTTAGTAGTTTCTCATTGCTCTTTGCATAACATATGCTGTCTTTAACATGGTTAGTACACCATTGCATGTTTTAGTCCTTGCCTTTCTCTCCAGTTCTATCTCCCAGGTTTGTGACTGGTATTCCATTCCAACTGCCCTTTTCAAAGGTTTTTTGAATGTGCTGTTCTTGCTCTTTGTTTTGCCCCTCACTGTATCCACTTAGGTAACACTTACATGTTATTTATATTTCATAATAGAAGATTTTCAGGTAAACCTATGTCATGCTTCTTTGTTTTATACTTTTGCTTCTAATTATGTCTTTGTATTATTTCTGTTTGTGAGTGTATTTTTATTTTAGTGATTTGATTTATTTAATATGAGTGTTTAGCACTGGATGTAATAATTATTAGAAAGAGTCATTATTTGTTCATTGCTGTATTGTCAGTACCAGTCACTTTCAAATGATAGGTGTTTATTCACTGAATGAATGGGCTTTAGCTGTGATGCTTAATTCAGAAAACATGGGAGAAAGAAATACTAGCTCAAGAAACTTTTATTTAAGACTTCTGTGTCTTATGCTGCAAGATAATATATTATTATTTATTTGCTTTTAATTAACCCAAATGGGGATTTTATATTTTTAAATGAAAGTAAGATTCTAAATCTTGTGGTGTTACTCATTATTTTCTAGTGTGCAAAATAGTACCAGTAAAAACATAATATTAATATGTCTTCAATTAAAAATTAATTAAAGGCAGTATTTTTATAGCTACAGTTCTTTATTCCTGTAGTTTTAAGGTCAACTCTACAAGTTAATTATATGACAAAATTCTAAAAAGCAATAGAATCTTGTTTTATAGATAATAGATAAAACTCGAGTGACTTTGTTTTAAGAAATGTAATTTTTCCTTGTCATAACATGTTCAGAAGTCCATGAGTGTAATGGGATTTATTTTCCTCTCTCATCCTATTGTACTATATAGTCCTCAGCTAAATAAACGCAGGTTCGTATTTTTCATTAGCCCCATTAGTACTGTCATAAGAAGTGCTCCTTTCAGTCAGAATGTAAATAATTGCCAACTGCATTTGGTTGTTGCCATGACAGTACTTCCCAGCAATATCACCTCATAGAAACTAGTTTTTGAAGTGACACTAATATCAATCTATTTCATAAAATTTAATAAGATTTAACATATGGTAATTTTGAAATACACATAACACATAAGGAAAGGAGTTTGACATAGTTTATTCTATTTTATCAGGCATAATTTATCATTACATTACTAAATTGTTCTCTATTTTGAAAATTAAGCATGTTTAAGCTCTTCCCATGTATGATTGTTTACAATGGAGAATAAAAAAAATTAATAGCAAAAAATTTACCCGTTTGAAGTTATGTGTTCAAAACAGATTTAGGTATATCAAACGTAGGGTCATATTTAAACTTGTGATTCTGTGCTAGACCAGGTTTAATGAAGAGGCCAAGATAATATATAATAACAACTCAAAGCGACCTTAATACTAAACTTATTGGAAATGTATTGCAAATTCATTTATGCATAAGTAATCAATAACACATCTTTAAAATGACTAAAATCTTAATGAATTACAGGATTTTGGTCAGTTCAGAATTTTGTCCCACCAGAGGAACATTTTATTAAAATATTAAACAACACTTTTTTTGGTTTGCTTTAAAGATATTAAGAATATAAAGAGGTCTGTCAAAGAAGCCTGGAAATTATGAATGTAAATAATCTGATTAGGCTCTCCTGCTGCCCATCTCTCTCAATCACTAGTTGGCATCCAAATGAACACTCATTGACACAAAGTTTTAAAAAATCCATCTAAGGCCGGGCGTGGTGGCTCACGCCTGTAATCTCAGCACTTTGGGAGGCCGAGGCGGGTGGATCACGAGGTCAAGAGATCGAGACCATCCTGGTCAACATGGTGAAACCCCGTCTCTACTAAAAATACAAAAAAATTAGTTGGGCATGGTGGCGTGTGCCTGTAATCCCAGCTACTCAGGAGGCTGAGGCAGGAGAATTGCCTGAACCCAGGAGGCAGAGGTTGCGGTGAGCCGAGATCGCGCCATTGCTCTCCAGCCTGGGTAACAAGAGCGAAACTCCGTCTCAAAAAAAAAAAAAAAAAAAAAAAAATCCATCTAAATCTAGGCGATACAGCATGATTCTAGTTATTCCACAAAATATCATTAAGACCAAAGGTCTTATAATCATTGGTTTTTGTCTTTTTACTCAAATAACTGCTGCTAGGAGATAACCACCAGGTTTGAATTTTCTTTATACCATCTTTGACTAGAAACAATACAGTCAAATTTGCTTATTTGTAATAAATTTGGTAGTCTTTTAAAATAATTATTTTCACTTGAAAATCTGTTGAAAATTTGTCTCAATATATGTAGAAATATCTTTCTCTATTGTAAATTAATCTATTCACCTACAAAACTATTGAGTGCTACTACATAAATTAGTAAGTGCTAAGGGTGACCAAAATGCTGATGCTGATAGTGATATACACAGTGACGTTCAAGCTGAGGTGGTCAGGTAGAGATGAGGAACTCATTGGGAACTGGAGTAAAGGTCACACTTTCTAGGCTTTAGCAAAGAGACTGTCAGCATTGTGCCCCTGCTCTAGAGATGTGTGCAACTTTGAACTTGAGAGAGATGATTTAGGGTATCTGGTAAAAGAGATTTCTAAGCAGCAAACAGTTCAAGAGGTAGACCAGCTGGTTCTAAAAGCCTACACCCCTTTGCATAAACAAAAGTATGACCTGAAACTAGAACTTATATTTAAAAGAAAAGCAGAGCATAAACATTTGGAAAAGTTCCAGCCCAACTATGCAGTTAAGAAAAACCCATTTTCTGGAGAGGAATTCAAGGCTGCAGAAATTTGCATAAATAAAGAAGAGATGAATGCTTATAGCCAACACAATGGGGAAAATGTCTCCAGGGTATGTCAGAGGTCTTCACAGCAGCCTCTTCCATCAGGAGCCTGTAGGTCTAGGAGGGAAAAATTGTTTCCTGGGCCAGGCACAGGGCCCCACTGCTCTGAGCAGTCTTAAGACATGGTGACCTGTGTTCCAGCTGCTGCACCTCCAGTTGTGACTAAAAGGGGCCGTGGTACAGCTCAGGCCATTGCTTCAGAGGGTGCAAGCCCCAAGCCTTGGCTGCCTGCATGTGGTGGGTGGAATATTATGGTTTGGCTCTGTGTCCCCACCCAAATCTCATGTTGAATTATGATTCCGAGTGTTGCAGCTGGGGCCTGGTGGGAGGTGACTGAATCATGGGAGTGATTTCTAATGGTCTTGCACCTTCCCCTCAGTGCTGTCTCATGATAGAGTTCTCACTACATCTAGTCATTTGAAAGTTTGTAAAATCTCCCTCTCTCTCTCTCTTCTGCTCTGCCATGTAAATAAGGTGATTGCTTCCCCTTTGCCGTTCCATTTTGATCCTGAAGCCTCCCCAATCATGCTTCCTATACAGCCTGAAGAAATGTGAGTCAATTAAACCTTTTTTCTCCATGAATTATCCAGTCTCAATAATTTACAGCAATGGGAGAATGGAGTAATATGTTTAGCATAAGAAATAATTCTTTATTCTTTATTGGGCAATTTTATTTAGGAAAACATTTAATTCTCATGTGTTTGCACATTTTTGAATGTTCCTTTTATTGTTAATTTCTAGTTTCATTTCACTGTGGTGAGAAAAAGATACTTGATAATATTTTGATTTTTAGACATTTCTTGAAGCTTTTTCTGTGGCCTAGCGTATGGCATATCCTGAAGAAGTTTCCATGCATCAATGTGAAGAATGTGTAGTTTCCTGTTGCTGGATAAAATATTCTGTAAATGTATGTTAGATCCCTTAGGTTGAAAGTGCAGTTTAAATCCAATGTTTTTTTTTTTAGGTGGAATCTTGCTCTGTTGCCCAGGCTGGAATTCATGATTTCAGCTTGACACCATCTCCACCTCCCAGGTTCAAGCGATTCTCCTGCTTCAGCCTCCCAAGTAGCTGGGATTACAGGCATGCACCATCACGACCAGCTAATTTTTATATTTTTAGTAGAGATGAGGTTTCACCATGTTGGCCAGGCTGGCCTCGAACTCCTGACCTCAAGTATTCCACTTGGCCTCCAAAGTGCTGGAATTACAGGCATGAACCACTGTTCCCAGCCCCAATTTTTTTTTTTTTTTTTTTTTTTGAGATGGAGTTTCACTCTTGTTACCCAGGCTGGAGTGCAATGGCGCAATCTCGGCTCACCGCAACCTCCACCTCCTGGGTTCAGGCAATTCTCCTGCCTCAGCCTCCTGAGTAGCTGGGATTATAGGCACGTGCCACTATGCCCAGCTAATTTTTTTTTTTTTTTTTAATTTTCTGTCTAGATAATCTAGGCATTGCTGAGAGTGGGGTATTAAAATCACTAACTTTTATACTATTGGAGTTTATCTCTCCAATTAGATGTAATGATATTTGCTTTATATATGTGGGTGTTCTGGTAATGGATGCATTTGTATTTGTAAGTGTTATATCCTTTTGATGAATTAATCCTTTTATCATTATATAGTGAGTGACATTTTTGTCTCTTTTTCAATTTTGACCTAAAGTCTGGTTTAATTGATGTTGCATAGCTACTCCTGATTGTTTTTGGTTTCTGTTTGTGTGGAATATCTTTTTATATTCCTTCACATTCAGTCTGTTTGTGTCTTTACAAAGTTTATTTCTTGTAGGTGGTATATAATTAGGTCTTGTTTTCTTATACATTCAGCCAGTCTATGGTTTTTAGTTGGGGAATTTAATCAATTTATATTAAAGGTTGTTACTACTAATAGGAGAGGACTTACTCCTGTCATTTTGATAATTGTTTTCTGGTTGTTGTGTGTACGTTTTTTTCTTGCTCTTATTGTTTATCAGTATGGCTTGGTTTTCTGTGGTGATTTGTCTTTGTTCCTCTCCCTTAGTCCTCTGTGTATCTACTCTACCAGTAAGTTTTATATTTTTGCATGTTTTCATGATGGTGGTGATAGTCCTTTTGCTTCCAGATTTGGGAGTGTCTTTCAAATTTCTCTTAAGATTTGTCTAATGGTTATATATGCCATCAGTTTTTGTTTGTCTTCTCCTTCATTTCAGAAGGATAGTTTTGCTAGGTATAGTGTTCTTGATTGATAATATTTTTTCTTTCAGCACTTTGAATGTATGATCCTATTTTCTCTTGCCTGTAAGAATTTCAGCTGAGAAATCTGCTATTAGTCTAGTGGGGCTTCCCTCACATGTGATTGGTGCTTTTCTCTTGGTCTATTTAGAATTTCCTTGTTGTCTTTGACTTTTGAAAATTTCACTCTCTTGTGCTCTAGAGAAAATCTTTTGGGATTGAATATATTTGAGGCTTTTGAGATTTCTGAATCTGGTGTTCACAACTTTCCCATGATGGAAAATTTTCAGCCATCATTTCATTAAATAGACTTTCAATGCCTTTTCCCATCTCTTCTTCTCCTGTTAATGCCATAATGCAAATATATGCATTTTCTTAGTCCCATAAATCCTGTATGCTTACTTCACTTTTTATATTTGTATTTCTTTTTTTTTTTCTATGATTGGGTAATTTCAAATGACTTGTCTTTAATGACTTGTCTTTAAGTTCAGAGATTGTTTCCTCTGCTTGATCTATTCTGGTATTAAGGTTCCTGTTATATGTTTTATTTCATGCATTGATTTCTTCAGCTGTAGAATTTCTAGTTTGATTCTTTCTTATGATATCTATTTCTTTATGAAATTTCCTTTTTTATATTGCAAACTGTTTTCCTGATTCCAGTGAATTGTCTATCTATAGTCTGCTGTATCTCACTGAGCTTCCTTAAGGTCATTATTTTGAATGTCTTTTCTGGGAATTCTTAGACTTCTTTTTCTTTGGAGTCTGTTATTGAAGAGTTACTGTGTTCTTCTGGTGATCTCATATATCCTTGCTTTATCATGGTTCTTCTAACTGAGCTTACTTAAGGTCATTATTTTGAATGTCGTTTCTGGGAATTCTTAGACTTCTTTTTCTTTGGAGTCTGTTATTGAAGAGTTATGATGTTCTTTTGGTGATCTCACATATCCTTGCTTTATCATGATTCTTGTGTTCCTGCATTTTGCCTGCATGTATTGTTCAGCAATTGACTCTTTTAAACTTTACAAGTTGCTTTCATAGAGAAAGACTTTCATTTGAGTTGGGTGGTTCTGGTTGGAATGTTAATGGTGACTCTGGTAATGAGTAGATACAGTGATATAGTCTCCATGCACCTTCTTCAGCTGTGATCAAATATCTCAGTGACTTAAGCTATAGAAATAAGTGTCAGTGGCAATGAGAGTATAGATAGTTCAAGTCTTTAGGATCAAGGGATTTTCTGGTAATTCTACTTTTGCAGTCTCCAAAATGAAGAGAATTAGCAAAGAGGATCCCTCCTGGTGTTAGGTCCGACACGGCCTATAAGTATCTGTAGTGGTAATGGATTCCAGGTGTATGTGCTCATAGTGAATGTGGAGCTAGAGTCTTAGGCTTAGGATCTTACAAACCTATTTTGGTGCCTGAGTCTTGGGGTGAAGTTTCACTCTCTGTGCAGGGTTTAATGTAGATGGCCCAAACAGCCAGAATTTGTGACTTGGAGACATCCCCTAATGGCTCAGGCACAGAGAGCCAAATTGTGGTTGTCATTCTGACTGTAGAGGACAGGGCCGTCTTGGCCTGACTCCAGGGAAGAAGGTGTCCTCTGAAGGTTTGAGCCTGCTGAGCAGAATATAAATGCAAACTATGAATAAAAGTCAATAGGACTCAGTAACAATTTGGGTCCCAGGAAATGAGGCACTGTGTAGTGGTGACTCTAGACCCTTAGATGGTAGGTAGGAATTGGCAGTATTCCAGACACAGTTAGGCCAGGTACAGTGGAAGCAAAACCTGAAAATGATGGTACACAGCTTGCATGTGGGTCCCAGGTGCAGAAAGCAACACAACTTAACTCCACTCCCTAGGGAGAGACATGTCTCCACAACTCAGACTCTAAGAGACTAGACCAACTTCAGTGAAGCAGAATAGTGTTGTTTGGCCTGGAGGGCAGTGTTTCTCAGCTCAACCACTGACCGGTTTTTCGGGGTCGTATCATACTACATCAGCTTAGCCATGGAATTTGCAGCTTCTCAGCTCAGCCAAGGCATTGGTTCTCTGGGGGCCAGTGTGCCTCTTCAGCTCAGGCCCAGGGGGTCTGATTATTCTTGGAAGTCCAGACACCATTTCCCTGGGGTGCGTGGTGCCACGTAGCTTAGGCAATGTGGTGTGTGACTGCTCTGGGTATCCAAAGCACTGCTTCCCTGGGATGCCTGGCGTTGCTTCAGCTCCAACACAGGGGACAGGAGACAGCAGCAAGTGGGAGGAGCATAATGAATAGTTCCATTAAGGCACCATTTTCCTGGCAGGTAGTGTGTGGCTTCAGCTGGAATTCCATGGGGCAGGATTCTGCAGCAACTGGAAATGTCTTTTTTTGCAGTCACTCTACCAAATAACCATTTCTTTTGAGAGGCAGCTCACAGATTCATCTCAAGACCCTAAAGGCAGGGTGCAGCACTGACTGGGAAAGGTAGATGGAGCATTTCCACTAAGGAACTGTTTTCCCTGAAGGAGGTGTGCAGCTTCAGCTTGGGTGCTAAGAGGCAGGCCACAGTCATAACTGTGAGGGGTAAGTGGAGAGGTTCTACTGTCACTTAGCCCCACACAGAAGAGCACAATAGCTTCTTGCAGCTTGGACTGGGGACACTGGACTACCCGGCCAGGGTGGTTTACTGAAAGCTTAGACTTGGAAATGAAAAGGTACAGTAGCCACTCGCCTCTGAAGCAAAACACACATTAACCATCGTGCCAGTTCCAAGATGGCATAGTGCAGTAGCCATGTGGGCCAGTGGGGGAAGGAAACAGGTTTACTCTTTCTCTCAGGGTGGCACAACTGTGTGGATCCAAGGCAGTTCCCTTAGTTGGGCTTTGTGCCTATGAGGACTGCAGGGGACCCCAGAGGTGAGGACTGTAGGTGTCCAAGATACTGATGGGAGCTGCTGTTGGAATCTTCTTGCTTACCTTTTCCCCAACAGGGAGAAGTTCTTCCTGTTTCCCAACTGATTCTGACTGGGAGATATGGTGGTGGAGGCTGGGTGTTTCCGTTCATTCTCTCTGTGGCCATCTGATTTTCTGTGTTCATAAGTTTCTTTTCCTCCTTTGATATACTCTGGTGCTCTGCTTTAATTATTTTTGTCAAAAGGTAGTTGGATCTTTGTGGTTTTGGCTGACTTTAATGATGAAGAGCAAGCTCTAGGGCTTTCTAGTCACTTCTCTTGCTGCCAACAGAACTGAGTAACAGGTATTCTTATCTCCATTAAGCCTCAGATATGTTACATAACTTCACTGAAGTTACACAGCTCATCAGTGGCCAAACAAGTATTCTGATGTAGGTCCAATATTAAAGTTGCAAGTTGTTTTTCTACAACAAAATACCGTAGAGTTGAACAATTATCAGTAACAAGTTTAAAACAAATATACGCATTTTTATTAAATCCTATTATCTTGATGACATACCTGTTTCACTTTATTCAATAAATATTTATTTTGTCTGTTCTCCAAAAATTTTAGAGTATATAGGAGAGAGACATAAAAATGAACTAAGGATTATAATACATTATAATAAATGCTGAAATGCTGAGATATAGGTATTGTGAAAATATTTTAAAGGAATGTGCAACGCAGCAGTAAGAATGTGAAGAATGTGTCTTATACCGTGATGTCAAAAGGGTCCTATGGCTGCCATTTTTAAAATGAGGGTCACCTGGAAATGATTCTGGATATAAATGTAAGAGTTCCAATTTTGGGAGAGAGATCCAAGATGGCCGATTATTAGCAGCTCAGGATTGTAGCTCCCAGTGAAAGCGCAGAGAACGAGAGGACGCCACACTTTCAGATGAATTTTTGTTGCTCACGGACCAGGAGATTCCCAGCAGAGGAGCCCCACGGGTCGCCAGCACGACTCTTGTGGCCAGTGTGGTGGTTCTCAGTGCAGAGTAAATGGGACTGGGTCCCCTTTTGGTCGACGTTTGGAGCTCCAGGAAGGCAGAGTCACCCATTCAGCTGATTGAAAAAGGGACTCAAGAGGGAAGCCAGACCGGAGATTCCCGGGCAGAAAAGCACCATGAATCTTAACGCCGCTGTTTTAGCCAGTGCAGTGGGTTGCTCAGATTCTGGCACTGGGAATCAACAAGTTGGACATCCACTCGGAGACCTAATTTGAAAATCGGTAATTACAAAGACGACAGGTGGATAAATTTACAATGATGGGAAGAAACCAGCATAAAAAGGCTGAGAATACCCAAAATCAGAATGCCTCTCCCTCTACAGGGGATCACAGTTCCTCATCAACAAGGGAACAAGGCCTGATGGAGAATGAGTGCGTTCCATTAATAGAATTAGGCTTCAGAAGATGGATAATAAGAAACTTCTGTGAGTTAAAAGAACATGTCCTAGCCCAATGTAAAGAAACTTAAGAACCTTGAAAAAAGGTTTGACGAAATCCTAACGATAATAGACAATTTAGAGAGGAATATAAGTTAATGGAACTGAAGAATACAATAAGAGAACGGCGCAAAGTATGCACAGCTTTTAACAGTTGAATTAATCAAGCAGAAGAAAGGATATTACAGGTCAAAGACCAACTTAATGAAATGAAATGAGAAGACAAGATTAGAGAAGAAAGAGTAAAAAGGAATGAGCAAAGTCTCCAAGAAATATGGGACTATGTGAAAAGACCTAATTTACATTTGATAGGTGTACCTGAATGTCATGAAGAGAATGAATCCAAGCTGGAAAATATTCTTCAGGATATTATTCAGGAAAACTTTCCTAATTTAGTAAGGCAGAACAATACTCAACTCTAGGTAATACAGAGAACACACAAAGATATTCCTCAAGTAGAGCATCCCCAAGAAACATAATCGTTAGATTCACCAGGGTTGAAATAAAGGAGAAAATTCTAAGGGCAGCTAGAGAGAAAGGTCAGGTTACCCATAAAGGGAAGCCTATCAGACTCACAGCAGATCTCTCAGCAGAAACCCTACAAACCAGAAGAGAGTGGGGGTCAATATTCAATATCCTCAAAGAAAAGAATTTTCAACCCAGAATCTTATATCCTGCCAAACTAAGCTTCATAAATGAAGGAAAAATAAAATTTTTCACGAACAAGCAAGCACTCAGAGATTTCATCACCACTATGCCTGCTTTACAAGAGCTTCTGAAAGAAGCACTATATACAGAAAGGGACAGCCAGTATCAGTCATCCCAAAAACTTACCAAAAGGTAAAGAGTATCTCCATAATGAAGAATCTATATCAACTAATGGGCAAAATAGCCAGCTAGCATTAAATGACAATATTAAACTCACAAATATCAATATTAATCCTAAATTTAAATGGATTAAATGTCCAAATCAAAGACACAGACAAATTGAATAAAAAGTCAAAACCCATCGATACGCTGTATCCAGATCCATCTCATAAGCAAGGACACATAAAGACTCAAAACAAAGAGTTGGAGGAAGACTCACCAATCAAATGGAGAGAAAAAGAAAAAAAAAAAAAACAGGAGTTGTAACTTTCGTCTTTGACAAAATAGACTTTAATAGTAACAAAGACTAAAAGAAACAAAGAAGGGCATTACATAATGCTAAAAGGATTAATGCAACAACAGGAGTCAATGATCATAAATATATATGCACCCAATATAGGAGCACCCAGATACATAAGACAACTTCTTAATGACTTATAAAGAGACTTGGACTCCCGCACAATAATAGCAGGAGACTTTGACACCACATTGTTAATATTCGACGGATCAACAAGATAGAAAATTAACAGGGACATCTATGATTTGAACTCAGACCTGGAACAAGTAGACTCAGTGAATATTTATAGAATTCTTCACCCCAGGTCCACAGAACATACATTTTTCTCAGTACCACATTACACCTATTTTGAAAGTGACCACATAATTGGAAGTAAATCACTCTTCAGCATTTGCATAGCATTTCACAGACTTAAATGAAATATTGGTTGGCTGTTTGTTATTTTCTTCCCTTATTCCTTCCTGTCTCCACTGTTAACCACAATTATCGACATAAAAGAGGTTTTTAATACCTATTTCTACATTGCATTCCAGCCTGGGCAATAGAGCAAGACTCCTGTTCTCTCTCCCCCTTTCTCTTTCTCTTTCTTTTTTTCTTAAAAAAAAAAAAAGTTCCAATTTTGTAAAGCATACAATTCAATCTAAAGATCTTGTAAATTATCCTAAAATATGTGGGGATTGCAGGGGGAAAATTGGCTTTAAATAGTTTTGAACAAGGTATATCCAGAAATAGCTTTCTACTTTGCAAGATCATTACCAACACTATATAAAGAGTGTCTTTGAAAAGGGAGATTAATTGTCTCTTTTTGCCATTATGCACATGAAAAATTAAGTCAAAGTAATATAAAAGAAAGAATAGACTGGAAAGAGCAATACTTATGTGGTAGTATCAAAAGAATTTTGCTTGATTAAGAAGTACTAAGGTTAAAAATAGAGGCTTAAACATTCCATTTCAGCTCAATTCATATATTAAACTTACAGCAGTATATCCAGTTAATTAGGCTGTTAATTTGATAAGCATGGCTGATTGCAATATATTTAGAACAAACTAATAATGGTTTTGCTTATTAAGGATGGTTTAAATGTATGCAGAGGAAAAGGAGCCTATGAAAGAGATACAAATTTATATCTGTCAGGGTTCCTGGTGGCAAAGCTGCTGTAAATAAAACAAACAAACAAACAAAAAATAAAGAAAAAATAATTTATTGAATGAGCATCAGATAATTTATAGAATTTATAGGTATGCTGAACAACTATACCCAGAAAATGGATCGGGTCAAGAGTGCCTGGTCATCAGACATCCTCAAAGTCAGTCTTGCCAACTCTCCCCTTCCCACATATAGGCCCTAGCAATAATTAAAGTATAAAATACACTAGATTTTGAAGATTTAGTATGGAAAAAAGAATGTAAAGATATAATTTTAGTATTTCCATATTAATTACATGCTGAAATGATAATGTTTGAATCTATTGCTTTCAATCGTATAATCTTAAAATTAATTTTACCTATTTCTTTTTGTTGTTTCTAATTTGACTAGTAGTCATTTTAAAGTTAAATATGTGGCTTTTATTTGTGTCTTATATTTACATTGGATAGCATTGTCCTAGAGTACTAACTTGGGTCTTGTGTGAATGTATATGTGTTTGCAGGAAAAAAAAGGAATTCATTTAGAACTGACAATAGCGTCGATCTCTAGCATTGGGTTATTGTCTTTTTTTCACTCAAATCAAGGTCAATTTTATCATCACAAACCCGATTCACCTGTTGAAAGACAAGAAGCATGATACAATAGCATAGATTTGGTGATATCTCAGGCAATAGATCATCAATAGGTATAGAAAAGAAAAGATAAAGGGAACAAACTTCCATTTGGAGTGATAAGAAATTCTAAGAAATGTGTGCCTTGGTAAAATTTTGGAGTTTGCAATTTGTGTAATTCTTTTATTTTATTCACTTATTTTTTCATCAAATTAGATCAAAAACTAAATGAAATGTCTGCAAAAAAATACAAATGGTGTAAAAAAGAGATAAAGCCAGGAGTCATTTAGGTTCATGCAGTACAGTTAAAAAGACATTGATTTATTTATACTATCACATTGCACTCATATAAATGTGTGAAAGGGAAATGAATGCCGTGTGTGCTAAAAAAGAAAACAATTCTAATCTTGTTACTTGTTATAAGCCTTATAAAACACCAAATAACATACTTGATAAAAGAAAACATTTTAACTGTTGTGTGAAAGAAAATTTGATTTTTTTCAACAGCAGTCAAAGCAGGAGCAAATGTTGAACTGCTGTTTCATGCAATAGAATCCTGTTCTTCTTGTTATGCCCATTAAACTAAGAATTGCTGAAGAAAGCAAATGTCTTGCAAAGGACAAAGCCCATTTGAGCTTATAGTTTTGCCTTAGGCCAAAAAGAGAAGGAAAACCCTTTCTACACTATCTAAACCTATGTGGTAGTCATCTTGCTAAAAGGGAAATCTTCCTCAAGCAATTCCCAAAAAGAATGTCATTATCTCCAGTATCTCTTTTGATTATTCTGCATACCAATCCATCAGCCAGTTTTCTAGTAGTTTCAGAGATGACTGTTAATGCCAGTAGCAATTATAAAGAAAACTGATCTTGTAAAAGCAACAGTTTGATATTCATTCTTTTGAACTGTCTTTCCACAAATAATACCAGAACCTTTCCACTCTTAAAAGCTACAGCAGACATAAAATAAAATGATTGTGTTGGCCAAGTGATTGAATCAATTGTCACAGGCATAAAATTCTAGACTAATATTTTAAGAGATATATAATAAATATTATTTAATAGATTTAGATACTGCTCAGTTTTGAAAGACTAATAAGGAGAGAAAGCTCTCTGTTCTCCAAAATATTTTCATAGTATATTTCAAAGTAAATGAAAGTTAGATTTAATTTCTTCCTTTTAGTATCATGGATTTCTGATTTATGCATGTAATCACCATAAATGAAGGAAAACATAAATTCAGGCCTCTAAATATTAAAGTTTAAATAAAAAGCTTTAGATAATACACAAAGTATATTTTACAATGATGTAAATATTTGCTGAATTGATGCACCATTAGAGATGATGAACTTTCATAAATGAATGAAAAGATGCATTAGTCCCTATCTAGTCTGGAATTACAGGAATTTACCCTGAGACAGTGGTATGAAAGCCCACAGTCTCCAGACACGAAACTTGCAAATCGCAACACTTACCTGACTAGTTTGAAGCAAGTTACCTTAGAATATCTAAGGGAATTAACAGCTTTAGCTTCAATGGCAAATGCTGCTTTTTCTGAATTGAATAGTAGCTCCTTTAATGTAGTTCATATAACGAATTAAACCAAGTTCAATGACTGTAACTTTAATTATATTAACATATGAATCTAGGTTACCAACATTAAGACATTTTCTATATGTTGTATACATGTAAAAACAAGCACACTGGACCAGAGACAATAATGGGAGTTTGCACACACAAATAATAATGGCTAAAGATTAAATTTCCACCAATGCCTTCCATATGCCTTGCACTCTGCTAAATCCTTTTATGTAACTCATTTCATCTCTAAAGCTAAGTGTGAGGTGTCATTTTTTTCATGTATACGGATAATCATATTGAAGTTCAAATGGAAAACATATGCCTGACTTTGTATTACGCTCCTTTCATTACACAACTGTACATCTCATTATTGACACTCACTAAAAAATTGATGGGAGAGGAATGAGTAAATGAAGGAATGGATATGAAAATTCGCTAGTGTGCATATTGTTAAATTTTTACATATTTCTGGCAGTTTAGAAAAATGCATTTCTAAGACTGCTATTTACATTTTCTGTTTTATGTCATTCATTTATTAGTTTTTAACTAAACTGACTATAATATTTATTTATGTTTTTAACTGTTTTTTTTGAGATGGAGTCACTCTCTGTCTCCCAGGCTGGAGTGCAATGGCGCAATCTCAGCTCACTGCAACATCCACCTCCCAGGTTCAAGTGATTCTCCTGCCTCAGCCTCCCAAGTAGCTGGGGCTACAGGCACACACCACCACGCCCGCATAATTCTTGTATTTTTAGTAGAGACGGGTTTCACCATGTTGGCCAGGATGGTCTCGATCTCTTGACCTCATGATCCACCCACTTCGACCTCCCAAACTGTTGGGATTACAGGTGTGAGCCACCTTGCCCAGCCGTTTTTAATTTCATTTATTTAGATTCAGGAGTACATGTGCAGTTTTGTTAAATAGGAGAATTGAATGTCTTGAGGGTGTACTATACCAATTATTTTGTCACCCAGGTAATAAGCATAGTACCTGATAGTTAGTTTTTTAATCCTCACCCTCTTCCACATCCACCCTCAAGTAAGCCCTGGTATCTATTCTCCCCTTCTTTATGTCCATGAGTACTTAGTGTGTGACAACATAATTTAGGAAATAATCTTATTCTATTTGTTTTAGAATATAGACTATTAGCCTTCTTAAATAAATTACTTACAGTAGTTAAAACATTCCTTGTTAATGCTGAGAAAAAACAGTAATGTAAATAAGGAAATAAGCTTTTTTTGTTTTTGTTTTTGTTTCTGGATTCATGCCTTATCATGTTGTGAATCATGGTAAACAACATTTTTTTTTTTGCCATCACAAAATTATCATTTCTTTTAAAAAAATGTTTGTATTTTTAAAAATATTTGGGGGTACATAGTAGGTGTATATATTTATGGGGTACATAAGATATTTTGATAAAGGCATGCAACATGAAGTGAGTACATCATGGAGAGTAGGGTATCCATCCCCTCAAGAATTTATCCTTTGAGTTACAAATAATCCAATTATATTAATTAAGTCATTTAAAAATGTGTAACTATTATTGACTGTAGTCACCCTATTGTGCTATTAAATAGGTCTATTCATTCTTTGTAATTTTTGCGTACCGATTAGCCATCCCCACCTCCAGCACAGCCCTCAACTACCCTACCCAGACTCTGGTAACCAGCTTACTATCTGTGTCCAGTTCAATCGGTAAGGTTTTCAGATCCCATAAAAAAGTGAAAACCTGCAATGTATAAACACATAAAATATTATAAACACAGCTCCAAATATTCTAGCTTCTATTAATATTTTACTATTTATATGACATGTCTGAATTTTAAAGTATATTTTATTGAAAAAATATGTACTGAAGTCATGAAGTACCAAGTTTAAAGTATATGATTAGTACTTATTGACACATGTCTGAATAACCTGGCATGGGCATGAAAATAACTAGGAAGGAATAATGCTTTCACTTAATATACTCTAAAACATCTTAGTAATACTAAAGGGCAAATCTAATGTATTATAATCTGATGAATATATTTGATTTTTAATCCATGTGATAAATTTCTTCCATTTATGAGCTAACTTTCGCATATGGGTTTGCGTATTGACTTTCAATCAGTTAATAAGAAAAAACTATAAAAATTGAAATATTTACTGTAAACATAGCTGTAATTTTGTATAATGGGAATTATAAATTGATATCCTAATATATCATCTTAAGTGTTACTTCATGCATTTAAGTTTGGAGAATATAATTTCACTTACTCTATGTCCAAGCATATCTAATGAGCTACATTTTTACTAGCAAAATGCCTAGGGCTCTTTAGGACAATTAGTACAAAAATGACCAACTACATTAATAAGTGTTTTAATCTAATATGACGGACAATGAATTCTCTTACTTGAAGAGTTTTAACTAATACTGCTGCTATTTATTGTGTGGTTGGGTCTTACAAGGGCTTCCTGGCTCTCTTATGTGTGTAAATCAAGTTGTCAGTCCAAATATTTAGAGGAGGATGATATTAATAAATTCAACAATCAGGCCAGCATGATACCGTATATCTGTAATCCCAGAAGTTTGGGAGGCTAAGGCAGGTGGATCACTTGAGCCCAGGAGTTTCAGACCAGTCTGGCCAACATGGTGAAACCCCATCTGTACAAAAAGTACAAAAATTAGCCAGGCTTGGTGGTTTGTGCCTATAATCTCAGCTACTTGGGAGACTGAGGAGGGAGAATCCCCTAAGCCTGGGAAGTTAAGGCTACAGCGAGCCATGATCATGCCACTGCACTTCAGCCTGGGCAACTAGAGCAAGACCTGTCTCAGAAAAAAAAAATCATTCAAAATATTATTTATGCTTATACTATCACATTTTGTTAAAGGATATTTCCTCATATTTTAAAAAATTATCTGTCCCCATAAGTAAATTGCAATACAGTTAAAATTTTAGCAGAGATATTTTAATGTTATATTGTTAAAAATATTAATTACCTTATAATATATGGTCTTTTTAAAATTAAGGCAGTATCCTAGAGAATGAAGATAATTTGTTCATTTCTGGGTCAGATATTTATCACTATTTTGTTCAATGTAGTTATACCTAAGATTTCTACTTTTATTCTATCTCCAAATAATTTAATTGTTGAGGGAAACCTTTTTATCTTATTTTAATTTTTTAAACAATTTCCTCTATACTCTGCAAACATCCATTTTAATTGATGAATAAATAAATTTATTGCAGTGGGTTCAGGTATTCTTCAAGCAAAGTTGTGCAACCTTACAACTTCATCTTAAGTAGAAATGTATCTCACTTTCAGAAGCATATCAAAATAGCATATTAAAAAAATATATCTGCCACTTTGTTTAATGGCCTACATGTGACCCTACACATTGAATAATTAAAACTGGAGTGAAAAAACAGTTAACTTTTGAGACTCAACTGTTTGATGGTTTTGTTACCAAATTAAAAAAAAAAAACAGCTTTTTAAGAAATAATGTGAAATAAAACAAATGTAAGATTAAAAAAAATAAAAGACAGATTTTTCAAAGACCTGGAAGAACAGATGTACAATCAGCATCACCCTGTGAGTAGCAATGCTCAAGAGGTACAGGAAGTAGGTTTCTTCACCCCCTATTGCTCTTGTGAAAACACATTACTAAATACACTGTACAGAGATTTGGCAACTTAGTAACCCATGCAAAGCCCTTTTGGGGAAACTGGGAAAGCAGAATACTAACGGAGGAAGTATTCGTACCTGAGTAAAAACTATAATCTCTGCTTCAATTACAGAACTGTACATATTTTATCAACACCTCTCTACATGTACATGCAGGTAGGCATAATACTGTTTTGGAGAGCTATTTCCAAAAGAATGGTGCATGATGATTAATGCCAACTTTGTATTGTCTTTTATTCTTTTGGTAGATCAAGGCTCCTTTGGGCTCAAAGATCAGCTAGAGTTAGCTAAAGGTTCTGCATTAGATTTCCATTCACTCCACTGATCAGCTGATTCTCTTCCAGCCATGGCTACCTGGAGCATATTCTTCTCAAAGTGGATGGCAAAATGTCAAGAGTGAAAGCCAAAAATATGAGCACATTCAATGTCTCTACTTGTGTAATTTCTGCTAATATTTTATTGGCTAAAGCAAATCACAAGGCAAAATCCAAACTCAATGAGTAGCAGAATTTACTCTTCAGACAGGAGGCAGTCATAGCAAGGTTTAGGAACAGAGAAAAAGATGTAAGCAAACAATATAACTCTGCCTGACCTCTTGGTCATAATTATTAACTTCCCCTCCACTTGCAAAATACATTTACTTCTCCAAGGCACCAAAAAATCTTATCCCATCATGGCAATACTCACTTAAAGAAGTGTTGTAAGAATGACAGATAATAAATGCTATAAAGTAACTAGTATACATCTATGAATGGATATAGGAGTTGTGTTCTGTAGCTATCAATATTAATCCTAACAATTACACCAATGACATTTAATTTTATTGTAATGTTAATATTGTTAAGCATCATTCCATATTTTTAGGTAAAATATTATCACTATGGTATGTTAGGGACTATTTTAGTTAGATGTATCAGTATTCCAATAATATACTCATATGTTAATCACAAGCACATTAACTCCTGAGTGAAGAAAACAGAGTTGAATCAAATGAGTTAGACAGATGTCTTAAGACTTAACCTTCAAATGGAATTGATTCCAAGGGAATGCAAAATCCCTGCAAACACAGTATTAACTGTAAATTGAATCCTACTTATATAATTGACCCCAGAAATACAACACACACACACAAATCATCCTAACATAAATAGATTTACACATATTCAAGTTCAAAGGTAATTTACTTTTTGAACTAACAAACCTGATACAAAGCCTGATTCATTCTATTTAGAATGAATATGGAATTCTTCAAGCACAATAAATAGCAAACAACTGGTAATAATCCCCCAATTTAAAAAAGTGGTTTAGTTTTCACTAAAACTAAATTCATGCAGTAATTGCAAATGCTATTTTATCCTTTGCTTGTGTCCTAATCAGCTAGCTTTCAAGGGATTAAATTATTTCTTTTTTCCCCCTTTCTTTTCTTTTTTTTTTTTCCCAGCTGCTAGATGGGAATGTATGCATTGGTCTCCACCACATCATCAGCATCTCTGCTTAAATTCTGGTGAGCTCTGAGTGCTCCATTACCCATTGCATTCTGCCCCATTTGATCCAGGCACATTTGCCACTTTGATGCCTTCAGAGTACAAACAAGGTGCACTAATCAAAGCTTCCCTGTTCCATTCTGAGAGAACCTCTCATCATTGCCATGGTTTCAAATCTGGTGCACAACATTATCACTTCATTTTGTTCCCTTTGATTCTATCAGCCTGACACTTCGATCCCTGCATTGCACTAACTGGACTTATCAAAGCTTTCACACTTTTGTTTTTGACAGTCGGTGACAAAGATTCCAGCAGGATGAGAGACTTTTACTTTCCCTGTTTTGTTTCTGTTGAATTTTCAGTTATCAACTGTTTCCTATTTATTCTGGTTCTAGAATGTGTTCATTAATTTTATGGGTGTTATATTTTAAAATGCATATTTATTTTTAACTAAGGCTTGCCAAAAGCAATTAAATATATCCATACCAGAGTTGTATATCTTAGAATTGTTTAATGTACCATGAGTGTTTAATCAATGATTCTAAAATGCCAATAGTTTAATGGAAACAATTAGTGTGGTGTGTAAAGCAAAAACACTGATATAAACTAGAGTATGTTAGAGTTCTATCTTAGGGCAATGGATTTCATCTAATGACTTTATCAGAAAATGCTTTTTGTCTTACTGTTATATAGTTAGGAAGACTTCTGCATGTATTTTAAATATATCTTCTGTCCAGGTAAAAATGAAAAATAATGCTCTCATATGATTAGGTTGGCTTTCTTTAATTTTCCTGCAAAACATTTATTTGTTTCAGGCCTAGGAATCTTGATGTATGTGTTTTCCTGCACAGCTTTTTCATGAGCTCTATCAAATCATAATTGTCCAGTGATTTATTTGACTGATGAACACAGCAGAAATAGATGTCCTAGGAGTCACAGAAGAACATTGGGGGTTCTATTAAGTCTTCTAATTCCTAAATGATAATAATGTACTTCCTTAATTCCAAGGGAATTATGAAAGGAACTTTTATGTCAATAGATAGGTTTCTAAGTCCTCAAGATTGATGGTTAGTGGTAAAAGTTGGGGCCCTGTAGAGGGGCCACGTCAGGCTATCTATAAGAGAAAGAAAGGATGTCTTCGGTGAGTCTGTTATTTATAAGACTGCTCTATACTATTATTTTTTACAAATGGTAGAAATGAACAATAAAGTTACTATTTTTACCATTTCGTACTCTAAGGATATGAGAAACAAAATGATTATGAGGGAAACCATTATCAAAAAGCATAGCTATGTGGACAGTCTTAATCTCTTGAGATTTTTAGACACAAAGCAAAACCACTAAACTAGGAAACATAGGTAAGGTTCTACTTTGCATCCAAAGAGGTAAAAAAAAGTCTGTGAAAAAAGTTGTAATACACTCTCTCAAAGTACTCACCTCTGTGTCTCCTGGTGGTTAGGGACTCCCTTGGAACTTCATAAGTTGGTGTCACCCTTGGGACCCTCGTGCTCCATGATAGACAAGGCCTACTGATGATACTCTAATAACATAACCTTCTCTCACCAAACTGAAACATATTCTAGAAGAAATGATTTGTCCCTGTCTTCAATAACCTATGTCCTTAGGAGAGAAGAGGAAAAGAGAAATAGTGTATTAGTGAATAAAACAGAAAATGTTTGGAATATCCTGGATAATCATAAAGTAGTGAATGTAAGCAAGATTTCAAAGTTCATTTCAGGCATGTTGCCATACTTATAGAAAGAGAAGAACAGTTAAAACAAAAGTATCTAATGGTTTTCTCTACCTATCTGAGGGAAGCGAGGTGTGGTTCAAGTTTCTTGACAAAGGCAATGTAAATATTGACTTATTATCTTTGTTAGTATAACATAATTTGGATTTTCCATTCATATTAATTCAATCAATAAAAATTATTGGCATTTACACTCTGATTTATAACAAGATGAATGTTTTTATAGAATTACTTTTAGTTTTAATTACTATCATACAATGCTTTCTTTCACATTCCAATACTTTCTTTCACATTCTTTAGTTCCTGATTTTGATTTTTCTCTCAAGTGCATTGAAAACTATTCACATTATACATTTAAAAAAAAAATCCCTTGAATTGTGTTTTTCCAGAAACTTTGAATAGCTAAGAAAAGTTTTCTAACATTACTAATGAATGACAACTTGATAGGTCATAGTATTTTCAAACAAAAAACATTCACATCAAAGGCTTTGTAGACATTGCCTCATAAATTTCTAATTTATTTGTGAAGAGACTTGTGGGCCCCTATAGACATTTGTTCAGTTCTTATTGAAATTTATCTGATTTTTCCCTTATGTTATTTATATTTCTTATAATTGAACATCTTCAACATGATGTCTCTTGAGTTTATAATCTTTCACATTTTTTCTCTTAGACGTTTGTAAAAATTTGTATTTCTATACATAATCTCCTTTTCAGTTTAGGTCTATCCTCTTCTATTATATTCTATACTAGAATTTGATCTAATACATAGTAAGCAAAACAGAACTTATAACATGCCTTGCTTTTAATAGTTGCTCAATATACATATAATCAAATAAATGAATGGGAAAGGCATTTGTAAGAACCAAAAGTGAGGGAACAGACAAGTTAAGCTCATATTTGTAGTACTTCTTTAAATCTAATTGATCATATTTATATAAATTTGACAATCATTGTAAAAGTCTAGAAAAAATTCACCAAATATTAATAATGAAATGACTATTAGTGACTAGTACTGATAGTGAAGTCATGAACAAAAACCTGCTCTCCAGATTTAGGTATGAGTGTAGTGTTGGCAGTCAGTGAGGACAAGGATTATCAGTCTAACCTCTGCCAATTGGAAACGTATACACACACACACACACACACACACACACACGATATTTTTTGAGACAGTCTTGCTCTGTCGCCAGACTGGAGTACGGTGATGCGATCTTGGCTCACTGCAACATCTGCCTCCCTGGTTCAAGCAATGCTCATGTCTCAGCCTCCCAAGTAGCTGAGACTACAGGTGCATGCCACCAGGCCCAGTTAATTTTTGTATTTTTACTAGAGACGGGGTTTCACCATGTTGGACAGGGTAGTCTTGAACTTCTGACCTCAGGTGATAACCCTGCTTCGGCCTCCCAAAGTGCTGAGATTACAGGCATGAGCCACCGCACCCATCAGGAAACAAAAAAATATATTAATAAATTACCAATAAAAACTGTATCAAACTTGCTTTCTTTAGGGGTAAATGATTGATAATAATTATAATAGCTAATTATTAGTGACATTCTGTGTGCTAGGTGGTTTACTAAATATTTTACATGCATTAACTCATCCTCTGTTGTATCTTTATTCATCATAATCTTTTTCCATATGATCTGTCTGCAATCTTATCTCATTCTGATGTATTTTTTTGTTTGATAACTGATATATTTTCTTACATTTTTCAATTTCCGCCTTTCTGAAGATTTTATGGCTTATGAGATAGAAAAGTTTCAGAGAGATGCTCTTCCTTTTCTTCTGAAACTTTAAATTATTTCAAAAGCCTTATTCTGGGCCTATAGAATAGAACCTAAGAAAGAGTATGGTCTCTGGAGAGACTCCTGAGCTTAGAATCCTGCCTTAATTACTTTATACCTGTGTGTACTTTAGCAATTTACATAATTTCTCTGGGCTTTAACTTTCACATCTATTAATGGGTTCATTCTGCATAGTGTTGTAAAAAATGTAAGGATATACTATGACAATCCTATTTCTTTTTTATTTTATGCCATTCATTTTGAACTGTCCCTTTCCTAAGTATACATTAAAATTGTTAAGTTGGTGAAAGGAGCAAAGCTATACTGATTACCTCACAATTATCGTTGTGAAATGTTTAAACAGATGCCCAATCCACAGCCTAGTTTTTATTTTATAATGTGAGAATCGGCTATTTTACATGATAGAGCATTTAAAATTATTCTTGATTCTTACATATCTGCTTTATTGTTACTGACATATTCTCTCAACTTATAGTATGAGATCTGCCTGTAATGAAGTTCCATGAAGATAAATCTGGGTATCATTTCCTCCATAGTTTTAGGTAAATAACCGGAAATCTAGAATAGATACAATATAAAGTCCCAAATGCCGAATTTTACATTTTTTTGCATATACTTTAGGAAAACATTCAAAACTGTTATAGTTTGCCAATAAAATGAAATCTTACATACTTAAATATCTGATTAAAATTTAATTTGACTCTAGAAGCTTTTAGCATGCCTCCCAACCCCATCCTCACCATGGTATTAGCCATTTCATTAGGTGCTATTTATAATTTGTAATTTTTGTAATAGTTATAAGGAAGATTGAAACATTCCAAGGAGGTTATTTGTACTCATGATTATATAAATGCCAATTGGCCATTTTGTTGTTTTCACCATATGTATACAAAATAGTGAAAAACAAAATCACTCCTGTGGTTAAAAGGACACATCACATCTCTTTGAATATCATGCATCTACCAATTGAATACAATCAAATCAAAATATTTATAATTGACCAAAATGTGGAAAGATCTGAATAAGATACTTACAAATAATGTTTATTATATTCTCAGAAGAGATGCCTCTTGTCCAAACCCAGCTGTAGATATAGTTTTGCTTTTTTTTAGTTTGTTTATTTAAACACTTATAAAGCATTATAATGGAATTTAAGTACCTCTCAAGTATCTTTGACTAAACAAGTGCTTATTAATCTATCATGCCTCACTCAGAAGCATATTGGCATAGCTGCTTCTTTCATAACTTACCTATGACTTTGCATGGAATTTTAAGACATTTGAATACATGCCATTCATGTGAAGAATAAGTTTCAAGAAAATAGTTAACTTAGATATTTGAAAGTCTAGCTCAAAATATTGTTTTTCAGCTGAAAAGTGAGAGAAATAATTTTAGACATTGGTGTACCATTAACATTCTGAAATATAATGACAAATTGATTCATTAAAATTTCTTGTGTGTTTATTTTACACAGATCCTTTTACTAATGATTTGGGTAAAAGTATTTTAGTCAAATAAATTGGTTTTAACATTTTCATAAATAATAAATATTATTGCTTTCATTACAGCAGTAACTAGACCTAAGCTCAAAAAAGGGACAGTTTCTTATTTAGGTGCATACACACAGACACACAGACACACACACACACACACACACACACACACAGAGTTTAGTTGGTAGGAGAGTACTTTGGCATGACTTTCAGAGGGATAAGATGAAAAACCAGAGAAATTGCATCCTTCTTCTCTCTGATTTTATATTTCTTGCATTTATGATATTAACATAATGTGAACACCAGTGCTTTGGTTTTTCAACAAAGCATAGATCTAGATGTCTCTTGACTTTATAAAGAATAGAGAATCATCAGCTTTGAAGTAATGAGTTCACAAAAAAATTCAAAAATAATTTCAAAGATATTATATGACACATCTCATAGGGTGAAGAATGCTTTCAATAAAATCACAGATTTGGAATTTTTTTAAAGCGAAGGTAGAGATGTTACTTCCTTCAAAACAGTGATTAGGAGGTTTGTGATTTTGCTAGAAAATACTTAGTTGGAGTCTGACAATAAATGCCTTTTGAATGAAAATGAGGTAAATATTTGCAAGACTGCATAGATTTAAAAACTCATTTTAAAGTTTTCATGAGTTTTTATTGTGAAATGTACATACTAAAATGCATGCACAGAGTTTAAAGAATAATAATAAGATATATACCCTTCCACATATTATTAGACTAAGATAAAATATTTCTAGTCCTATCGGAACCCCATGCATGCTGTACAATCGCTACAGAGCTTTCTCTTTACCCCTAAGGTTACCACTCTCCTGACTTTTCTGCCGTGCTCTTGCTTTAACTAGTGATATTTAACTCTGTGTTCATAAGTATGCATAACCTAGCATTCCTGTTTTTCAAATTTACATAAATGAAGTGTATTAACTAATCTAGCTGCGATTTTAGTTTTTCAGTCAATATCATAATTAGAATATTGAATCAAGTGAATGAAGATAGCAGTATTCCTTTTGATTAGAGTGGGATATTCCATGATGTGCAAACAAGATTTAACCCATACTATTGTTAGAAATCCTACAGGTTGATTATTGGTTTTGATATCAAGAAGAATGTTTTGAGGAATATTCTCGTATATGTCTCCTGATGCTGTGGCATAGAATGGCTCCGTCATGTTTTATTCATTTACTTTCTAAAATTGTGCTAGTTTATACTATCACAGTCTGGAATTCTCATTATATCATCTCTTTACACAGTTAGACAAGACCTTGTGTGGCTTTGCAGTTTTGCGAATCTGAGGGATATAAAATTACATATTATTGTGGTTTAATGTATATGTCCCTGGTTGTCAGTGAGGTAAGTGGTAATGTACATGTTTATATGCCATTCATATGTCCTCCTAGGCAAAATGTCTATTTATGTTTATTTTTGCCAGTTTTTCACCTTCTCTGTTTTATTATTGGACTATATATTAATCTGTTTATTATCTATACTAAGTTTTGCTAATAGTGTGTTGTATGTATTTTCTGTTCAGCATTTTTACTCACTTTATAGTGTTTTTAATAAATATATTTTTTAAATTTTAGTGTAATGGAATAAAACAATCTTTTACTATTCGAAAATAATTTATTTCTCTCCTTCAAAATCATTACTAATATTTTTAACCTTTACTTTCTTTTACTTTTCCGGGTAACACCTCAAGTAAAATGCTGACTAGAAAATGGATATACTTCTCTTGGTTCTGATGTTAAAATGTAGTAAATACATTAATATTTTACCATTTATTATAATGCTTGCTCTAAGATTTTTGTAAGTGCCTCTATTAATTTAATATTTCTTATCAGCAGTTTGAAGTTTTCATCCAGAAGAAGTTGACTTTTATTAGATGCTTCTGAATAAATTGAGATGACAACTTTTTCCATTTTAAATTGTTTTATATGGTAAATAATATATGGTAAATAATGTTAGTTCTTTAATGTGAAACATGCATTCCTGTAATTATGACACAGTATTCTTTGTATGCAATTATTCTTCTTCACTGATATATTTAGTAGGATTGCATCTGTCTACATTTGTGAAATTTCTTGCATTATTTATTTGTATTCTCTTATTTTTGATACGCTATCTGTTACAGTGAAACAAATTATCCCATAATAAGTGATTTATGAGAGAAAGTATTTACTATCTTACAGTTTCTGAGCGTCAGGAAACTGGGTGCAGTTTAGTTGGGTGCCTCTCACACAAGGGTCCATTTGTAGCTTGACTTGGATATGATCTCCTAACAAGTTCACTCATGTGATTGTTGGCAAGATTCAGATTCTCAGAGTCTGTTGGACTGAGGCCCTCAGTTTTTCAGTGTCAGGTAATTGATGAATCTTCTGAGTTCTTTGCCAAACATGGCACTTGTCGCAACATGGCAACTGACTTTTCAGCAGATCCATGGAGCAAGAGAGTAAGAGAGGGTGTGTGAGATGGAAGCCTAGGTTAACCAAATCTCACAAATGACATCTCATTGCTTTTGCTATACACTATGTTAGATGCAAATTGCTATGTCTGGCCCACATGCAAGGAGGGATAATTACACAAGGATATAAATACTAAGAGAATAACTAGAAGCTGAGCTGCCTACCACAGTGATTTATTTTATATTGTAAATACATATAATACAATAATATATATTTTAGCTTATTTATTTACATATTCTTGTTTGCCTTATAAAACTATTTGTCTCTTCACATTAAGATTTATGTGATCAAATATTGTCTGATTTATTAAATTTCTTAAAGACAAATGGAGCTCTGTGTTGCTATATTGAATGTTTGTATTTATTAACTTTTTCTTTTTCTTTTCCTTAGTTCCTTCCTTGTTCATTTTCTTTTAGCTTCTGTGTTTATAACTTCTCATCTTCTTTTGTTGTCATATGGAGTTTTAAGAAATTATGTTTTCATCATATCCCACAAATTTCAACATGTATTTTTTTAATTGTCAGTCAATTCTTAGAATATTCTAACTTACATCAGGATTTCTTCTTTGATTCATGTTTGTAGAAACATAATTTTAAATTTCTGAATGTAGAAGTGTTTTTCTAAGTAGCTATCATTTATTTTTAACTTAGTTCCACTGGAGTGTTTGTGTTCTGAATAAATTCAAACAATAAATTATTGAATGTACCATTTGGATTAGCATATTGACAGCCAAGTTTTGTTTGATGTCAGTTTGGGACAAATAGGTTTTCTTAGTCCATTTGCATTGTTATCAAGGAATACTTGAGGCTGGGCAATTAATAAAGAAATTTACTTGGCTTATGGTTCTGCAAGCTGTACAAGAAGCATGGTAACTTACATCAGGATTTCTTCTTTGATTCATGTTTGTAGAAACATAATTTCAAATTTCTGAATGTAGAAGTGTTTTTCTAAGTAGCTATCATCAGGGTATTTCCTCATAGCAGAATGCACAGGGATTTGGCATGTGTAGAAATCACATCACATGGGAGGAAGCAAGAGAGAGGGTGGTACACTAGACTGTTTTTTAACAACCAGCTCTTGTGGGAACCAATAGAACAAGAACTCACCCATTACCGTGAGGATGGCATCAAGCCTCTCGCGGGGGATCTGCCATCATGACCCAAACATCTTCTATTAGACCCTTACCTCCAACATTGGGAAACAAATTTTGACATGGGGTTTGTGGGCACAAAAATTCAAACTATAGCATATAGGTATGCTCCATTTATTGGGCTTAATGTTTTTTATATGTTTATTAGATTCAGTTCAGAATAATATTTAAATATATAACATTACCTTTTTCTGTTGTATACTTGAACTATAAGTTATTGAAAGAGGGGTACTGATGTTTCTAATGGTGTCTTAGTCTATTTTCCTCTTAGACATCACCTATTGCTCTTAGTAGCTGAGGGTATGATATCAGGGGCCTCCAGTGTTCAAAACATTATATCTTCCCAGTGAAATGAAAATTGTATCATTATATAGTATCTCTTTTATCTCTAGAAATTCATTTTACCTTAAAATATATATAAACATATTTTCCTAATATTTTACTTACCATAGCTTCTTTTCACCAATATTTATCTGGTATAGGTTTTTTTCTACCCTTGGCTTGTCAATATTTTTGATTTCTTAAATTTTTGGTTAGTTCATATGTAAATATAAATGTATAAATATAAATATATATATATTGTTTAGGTATTTTTAAAATATAAATTTATCCACTGTACTTTGTGATGGGGCATTTAGTCCATTCATGTTTATACAATATCCTATTACATTTGCATTTTGTCATCAAATTATTAGCTTTTTATGTCATATTTTTGATTCCCTTTTCCTGTCTTGTTTTTCTGTCTTCCTTTGGATTAAGATTTTGCACTTTTTTATCTTTCCCTCATTTTAATTTTTCTACTTCAGATTTTTTTTTTTAGCTATTTTTTACATGCACACTTAACCAAATTTCAAATGAATCAATATTTTTTTCTTCCTCTGATTAATACAGTGATTATGGGCTACATTAATTCTGATCACCAATATTCCTATTTACATATTACCATATCCAATATTTTAGTTCTATTTGTTTTTCTACAAATTCAACATTATTGTTGTTATAATTGTTGTTGTTATTGTTGACCACACTTTTAAAATTATCCAAGTGTGTATCACTTTTGCTTACCTCTTATCATTTAATGTTTTTTATCTGCCTGAAAGAAACACTCTGAGAGTTTTGTGAGTTGGCTTATGGTTGCAAAGTCCCTACGTTATATATTTATTTTTGTGTGATAATTTCTTAATTTCACTCTCAATAGAAGTTTGAATACATAATTGTTAGCTGACAGCTAATTTTCTTTCAGCAAAATGAGGATTCTGTCGTTTTCTATTTTCAGTGTAATTTATAAGAAATAAGCACTCAGCCCCATGGAATAGCAAGGGGCAAATGGTTGAGCATAGAAAAGGGTGAGTGGTCCAGATGGATTAAAGACTTAAACATAAGACCTAACACCATAAAAACCCTAGAAGAAAACCTAGGCAAAACCATTCAGGACATAGGCATAGGCGAGGACTTCGTGACTAAACCACCAAAAGCAATGGCAACAAAAGCCAAAATAGACAAATGGGATCTAATTAAACTCCAGAGCTTCTGTACAGCAGAAGAAACAATCATTAGAGTGAACCAGCAATCAATAGAATGGAAAAAATTTTTGCAATCTACCCATCTCACAAAAGGCTAATATCCAGAATCTAAAAAGAACTAAAACAGATTTACAAGGAAAAAAAAAAAAAAAACCCTCATTCAAAAGTGGGCAATGGATATGAATGGACACTTTTCAAAAGAACACATATATGAGGCCAACAAACATGAAAAAATGCTCATCATTACTGGTCATTAGAGAAATGCAAATCAAAACCACATTGAGATACCACCTCATGCCAGTTAGAATGGCGATCATTGAAAAATCTGGAGACAACAGATGCTGGAGAGGATGTGGAGAAATAGGAAGAGTTTTGCACTGTTGGTGGGAGCGTAAATTAGTTCAACCATTTTGGAAGACAGTGTGTCAATTTCTCAAGGACCTAGAAATAGAAATTCCATTTGACCCAGCAATTCCATTACTGGGTATATATCCAAAGGATTATAAATCTTATAAATCATTCTACTATAAAGACACATGCACATGTATGAACACTGTGGCACTGTTTACAATAGTAAAGACCTGGAACCAACCCAAATGCCCATCCATGATAGACTGGACTAGGAAAATGTTGCACATATACACCATGGAATACTATGCAGCCATAAAAATAAAAAATGATGAGTTTGTGTCCTTTGTAGAGACATGGATGAATCTGGAAACCATCATTCTCAGCAAACTGACACAAGAACAGAAAATCAAACACTGCATGTTCTCACTCACAGGTGGGTGTTGAACAATGGGAACACATGGACACAAGGAGGGGAGCATCATACCCTGGGGTCTGTTGTGGGGGACTAGGGGAGGGACAGCAGGGCATAGGGAGGTCGGAGAGGGATAATATGGGGAGAAATGCCGGATATAAGTGATAAGGGGGATGGAGGCAGCAAGCCACATTGCCATGGATGTACCTATGCGACAATCCTGCATGATCTGCACACGTAACCCAGAACTTAAAGTGCAATAAAATACCTATATATATATATAAAATAATAAAATAAAATAAAAATAAAAGCAAAAGGTGGATCGTGAGGTGAAGTTTCTCTTACTGTTGAGGAACCTTAAACAAAAGAGTTATGTGAGAAGGACAAAAGCATTTGTATGAAAAAAGGTATTTTTATACAAATTAATCACAGAAATATTATGGTTAAGAATTGGTTAGTATAAAATCCTGAAGTTTTAAAAGATTTCAAAATGAGTTTACATATCTCTCATCCCTTGCTTATTAGCCATTGTGATCTCGCATTGATTTGAGTCTTTAGAAAGAAATTGAAGGGAATGCAAAACCCTTACAGGATCCCCCATGAGACTATGGTGTCAATAATTATAAAATAAGTCAAAAATTATTTAAAAAATGTCAATTTGAAGGAAAGGTGGTAGATAGCCAGACTAAACATGAGAAATACCCTTTTCAGGAATTGCTGCATTGAGGCCTTAGATGGCTTACCGAAGATGTACAGTAAAAGTCTGGGTTATTTTGTCCTCTCCTATTAGACGCGTATACCTGTAATTTAATTTTTCATTAAATATTGATAATTTTTGTGTCTTGGGGGTGATATGAAGCATTGAAGGTTCAGAGTATGTGCCATGACTGAGCCCATTAATGTATAGCTTGGGCTACAAATTGGGGCCTGCTGTCAAATGCATTGTGATCAGGAAACCCTGACAGGAAACAAATGTAGCCTTGTAAGTCCACTGTAGTCAGGATCCTGTGAAACTCTCTTGATGGGATGAAATGCCCGACATGACCTACCTGCCAAGAATATTCTGGCTCTTGACTCATGGAATTTGTTTCAGGTGGTGTGTTTAACCTTAACCAGAATTTGAAGTGAGGGCAAATTTTCTTTGACAGTGACAGCTCATATGTGCCAGCTTAGTCTAGGATGGTGTCTGAATTTCCATGGGCTGCCCTCTTGCGTATCCAGGAGGCATAAGTGGCATATCTGGTTGTTTCACAGTGGAAGATACTTTAGTTCCCGTGTTTAGTTGACAGGTATAGTCAGCTCACTGGTTATGTTTCCCATTATCAATGTAGAAGTCGGTCTAATAAGCATCCACATGGGTAACAAAGTTTTTACCCAAATGTTTCCTCACCCAGGAGAATTCATTTTATAAATGTCAGTCTGAGGCTTGCCAGTGTCTCCAGCAAACAGTTGTATTAACTATAACCCATAAGTCAGGTAGGTTCACAATCTTCCACATGCCCTCTATAATGTTCCTCATTGTAACAATTATATCAGGACTTGGTGGCAAAGGCTCCAGCAGTCTACATAACCAAGACATCAATACCAATAACACATTCAGGAGTGAAATCCTTAACAAGAGAGATTTGTGGTGACCAAAGGGAACCATCACAGTCGATCTTGGTCAGGGGTCCTTGTAGTGATAGCCTCAGACCCAAAACCACAGAGCATTTTTATTTTTTAAACTCTTGGTGTCGGGGATTTCAGGGAACATGGTCATTTATGTACAGGCTCAAGAAATGCAACTTTCCTTTATCTCCCCATTGAAACTTAACCTTGGCAAAGGACCTCTGATACCTCTAACCTCCACCAAGGGAAGTGACCTCTTGCAGTTTCAGGGACCACCTGGTAGAATTTGGTCCTACGTTTTCTGAGACAGGAGCTGCTAGTGAAGAGCTGAGTGGAAAAGCCACCTGGGGTTACAGAGGTGGTTTCTTGGTCTGGACTCCCATGGAGCAATGCGGAAGGCATATGAGAGGACAGCAAGGCTTCTGGAGGGGATCGAATGAACTCTCCTGGTCTCATCATGGTTCTGGGTAAAGTATTAACATACCAAAGAACTGTGCATTCCTTTTTCTTCTGAGATTTCGGCAGCTTGCTGCACCACAGTGTATTTATCAGTGACCTGCTTAGTATTAATAAGCATGCAGAAGTGCCATGACTCTCTCTAGTCTTATTGGTAGAGGGCTCTCAGCAATGGCTAAGGAATCACTTCCCTAGCTTTTGCTGGACCCCTATGCTTGATCTCTAATCGGATTCACCAGATGCTCAGCTGGAGGGTCAGAGACTGATAAGAAAGACCAGTGGTCCCCCCTCAGAAATGAAAAGGTTACAGAAACAAATTCTCTAGCATCCTTTAAGAATGCACCACGCACTTTCCAAAACCCACCATCAGGGCTGGTGAAGTGCCCACAGGCTTTGCTAGCACTTACCAAGGCCCATTTGATACACTTTGCGAAGTGTACCCTGGAACCCTCAAACTCTTGCAAATGATGCCTTTCATAATGCCCCAGGTACTTTGCTAACACCTCCCAAAGGTGCCTTATGAAATCTTCAGGCTTTTGTTCATCCAGAGTTTAACAAATGATTCTGTTCACTGTGCCAATTTGTCAGCAATCTAGCTAAATTGGAGAGAATATGCAGAGCTCCAGGTGTCAAAATAGTTAATTAAAGCCACAAGCAAAAATGGAAGTTAACAGTCAAGGCTTAATCAGTTACATCAATAATACAAGCAAGAAGCTAAACCAGGGAAAGTGCTAACTTCTGTTTTATTTTCCCGCATGAAACAATGTACTAGTTCTAAGTAAGATAGATCAGCACAGATGTGGGGGTTCCCAAATTCTCTAAAAATAGCATTGTAATGAGCAGACACTAAGAAATTACAAGGTCAAAAGCTAAGTGGCAGTAGGGATCCAGAGAGATAAAGGTAATCCTGAGCTCTTCTACCCTGAGAGCATTTGTTAAATATCTAGAACCCAAGCTTTGTTTACATGTCCTCATAGGGCACGAGGGCAGAAACAAAAGCCACTATTCATCCAAGAGAGAGAGTTCAAAGGTAGAAACTTTCCATCAATACCTGGTGCACAAAGTTCTATATCTTCATTTTAGACGTGAACCAGAAATAAGCCCATCAACACCACCTTCATATCATGAAAACTATCCATAAATTTGTCTTGTGGCTAAACAGAACAAGGGAGAAATTCCTTCACAATGTTGACCCACAAATAGAGAAGTACATTACTTGCAACCCAAGCTCAAATGCTATGGTAATCAGACAAAATATGAAAGTTAATAATTTAGTTAAAATAATACTAAGCTAGTAGTGCATCCAGGCAATTTAAAAAGTATAAATTAGAACCAAGGAAAGAAAGCAAAAGAAGCAAATAAGAAAAAAGCCAAAAATAGGAACAGACAAGCAGTCTTTAGATGTTTTAGTTATCATACATTATTAAATAATGTATGCTTAAAATGTGTTAAATATATTAAAAATGTATGTTTACTATACCAGAAGATAAGAATTTAGCTTAATAATATTGGCTGGGAAATAATATATTTTTTAAATGACCTCACATATTTGAGAAAAAAAAAGCAACTGAACGTCAGTTTAAAAAGAGATATGTAAATTAAAATATACAACTCTACTAACATATATTTTTGAATAAGAGAAAATGTTAAAACTTTCTAAATTTTATGGATTGTCTAGGAGGATAGTGAAGGTATTAATTAATTTTAGAATTTGAATCATTAAGTATATACCTTGAAATGCCTGTAATACTCACTAAAAAAGATAAATAGCATATTTAACTTCTACAATAGTAAACTGAAAAATAATTACAAGGAAATGAGCTAAAAGGTACATAATAGAACCAAGAGAGCAAAAATAATATCAATAATTTATTTTATAGATATTACGAAGACAGCGTATTATTGGTGGAATAATAGTCACCGGAATAATAAAATCAGTATATGATAAAATCAATGTATTTTAATATATTATAATTATAATACATTATACATATATTGTAATGCATATAATGAAATCAATATATCGCTCAAGAATGAGCCTTGCATATATGACATAACTGATCCTTTCTAATACAGGCAAAAATGAAAAGCAGAAAAATGTATGATGGATAGTGTTGCTGTCCTCATAGATTTTTTCATGCTCATTAAAAGCAAAAAATGAAATTAACCTATATGTTAAATCTCAAAATAATTCAAGGTCAATAAGACTCAAATGTGACAAAAATGTGTATTTTTGAAAAAAGATTGAAGTTGGAATCAAAAAGAATTTCTAAAACTAGACATAAACCACTTTTCATAATGGAGGAGACTGATAATTCTGACTACTAGAAAATTTAAACCATTATTATCAGAAAATTCCACAAGCAGGGCAAAACACAAAGTATAAAGTCAGAGAGGATATGAATTATCTATCTAATCACCAAAGTATTAGTAAACATAAAATATCTCTAAGAAAAAAATACAAATTTGTACTCCAAATGTCAAATAAACATTTAAAATTACGTTTGACTCCAATAGGAATAGGTGAATAGTAAATTTAAAGGATGATTATTAATAAAACTGTCACACAACAAAACAGAAACTCAAATACTTAAAAAAAAATCCCTTTCAAATGATAACTTTCATACAGTGACAGGAGGTATATACATTGTTAGAATCACATTGGGAAAGATTTTGATATCATCTAGATAAGTTAAAAATGCACAACCATTTTAACATAGCAATTTTACCATTAGGTATATACCCTAGAGAAAATTTTGCACGTCTTCCAGAAAACGTATTTAGTCATAACTATAGCATAATATAATGGTGTATCATACAACAATTCATATAAATAAATCAAAGCCACACACACACACACACACACACACACACACGAATCTTACAACAAACATGATTTTAAGAAAAAAAAACAAGTCACAGAAGATCAAAATCAGCCTGAACTAAAATATATTATTTAGAGATTCATACATCGGTAGTAGAAATATTTAAAAAACCATCATTGGGAGGCCGAGGCATGCGGATCGTGAGGTCAAGAGTTGGCTTTGCTGTTCATTGTAATCATTGTAAATGCTCTATTATACATAGAGTTAAAATTGGTCATTATATTTTATTTTCTTTTATCCACCCTTGAGAAGAGAAATTAAAAGGAAAATGAGAACTTTAATAACGCTGTATTTCTTATTACGTTTCGGGACCTAAAAACTTGTGGCATAGTCTATGAAAATTTTATCAATCTATGTTTATGTGAAAAATAAAAGTTAAAATATCAAAAAAGTGAAGTTGATGCGATATTTTGTATTAATGTATTTATACTAATAGAGGAAATTATCACATTAAGGACAAAATTTCTGCTAATTGAACATATTCTTTCGTGTAATCTCTGCATAGATGAAATACATTAAATCTTTACCTTTTAGAAATATTTTGTTGAAATATTCTGTACTTATTTCTAAGGAGAAAAGCTGAATGCTTTTTTAAAATATTGGTCTTTAGTTTACTTCTGTTATTTTTCCATACACAAAATTAACAGACAGAGAGAGGAATGAAGGAGGAACACATGTCAAAAAGAAACCATGGGAGAACACGGCAAGAAGGCAGCCATGTGCAAGCTAAAGAGAGAGGCCTTAGGAGAAGTCACACCTGCTGACACCCTGATCTCAGCTTTCTAGCCTCCAGAATTGTGAGAAAATAAATTAATGTGTTTTAAGCCACCCAGACTGTGGTATTTTGCTGTGGCAGCCTGAGCAATCTAATGGAAGTATTATTCAGCATAGAAAATTTTACAAATCTATGTAAAACATAATTTCCCATTTGCTGCTCAAATTGCTGACTTCAGAGCACAGCAAAATGCAAGCTATTTGCAATATTTTTATACATGGATATCACATGGAATAAAAATAAAAGAACAAAGAGTTTTATCTAAAAATGAGCATGTTATAAAACAGACAAAATATATATTTTGTATTAAAAGAAAATACAAGATTCAATAAAGGTTATGTTACATTTAATAACTTACATGATTATTCAGATCACCTATTAGATTTTCCCTAAGTAAAACTAAACTATATTCTGTTTTACAGTGATATTTACCACCTTTCCCATTGTTGTGGTCATTGTATAATATGAAATAAAAATGAACATATTATTAATAAAATTAGTTGACATGGTCCTAAAATAAATTACTGCAAGTTTTCCATCCTCAACTCTCATTGATATTTCTGGCTATAATCATCTTATTCCATACAATATTTATTCATATATTCATTTAATTTTTATTGAACATTTTTTCACAGGCATTAGGATAAACATTGAGGAAATATCAGGAATAAAATACAGTCACTTATTTCAAGACAGCTCACTGTCAATTCGCATATGAAAGATATGTGAAGAAACAACAGCAAACAAGTTTTATAGTTGCTAAGTCATGGGCAGTACCTAAGACCTAAGTGGTCAGAGGTGAATTCTAGAATTGGGCAGTAGGCTATGATAAGCTTGACTTGAAAGTTAGCCAGGACATCAAAAAATTCATTTCTATTTTGGAACAAGACAACTTGAATCAAGAATTAATGCTTAAATATAGCCCTCAAAATGGAAGTAGCTATTAGACAACAATAGTTTGAACAGTACAATTCAGATCTGGAAACCCTCTCTACAGACAAATCTGTTTCAGCAGATGTTGTTTTGGGGAGGATGGGATTTGTTTCATGATCAATGTGAAAACCATGTACGGTTACCACAGAAAGAATCTAGGAAACAAAAGGTGAAATATGATTTACCACTTGATACTGAATTTTGCTCAGCATTCAAAAATTATGTGTTTATAAACTCATAGCAGTGTTTTTATTTGTTTATTTAGAGATAGGATCTCATTCTGCCATTCAGGCTGGAATGCAGTGGCACAATCACAGCTCACCACAGCCTTGGCCTCCTGGGCTCAAACCATTCTCCCACCTCAGCCTCCCTAGTAGCTGAGACTACAGGCACATGGCACCATACCTGGATAATTTCTGTATTTTTTGTGGAGACAGGGTTTGTCCATATTGTCCAGGTTGGGGTTGAAGTCCTGAGCTCAAGTGATCCACCTGCCTAGGCCTCCCAGAATGCTATTGATAAGACTATAGGCGTGAGCCACCACAGCCCATAGCAATGTTAATTTTGTCTTCTTATACAGACACACCAGTTAGATTGGATTAGGAACCACACTAATGGCCTAATTTTTACTTTATCTCTTCTTTAATAGGTCTGTCTCCAAATCCGGTCACATTGCCTTCTAAGAAACTGAGGGTAGGGCTTCAACATATAATTTTGGGGTAAGGAGGTTGTACATAAACATATAAATATAAAAATTTGAGTAAAATAGACACAGTTGCCTTTAAACTAGATTTTATATCAATATTCTAAATGTAAATATAAGTATGTTTTTAAGATCATTCTGAAATTTCCTATAGTCCTAAATGCATATATGTACATATATACACTCATGTAGTATAGAGCAACTATGGACCACATGTATGACAGTGGTATAAACTGTACCTTTTCTATGTTTAGATATATTTAAATACACAAACACTGTATTACATTTGCCTTATCATCGTATTACAGTTGCCTACAGTACTCAGTATTTAGCAACAGGTTTGCTGCCTGGGAGCCATAGGCTACAGCATATAGCTTAGGTGCATAGTAGGCTTTACCATGTAGGTTTGTGTCAGTACATTCTATGATGTTTGCACATGATAAAATTGCATAAGGATGCATTTCTGAGAACATATCCCATCCTTAAGCAATGCATAATTGTATATACAAACATATATATATAAATAAATATGAATATTTAATCACTAGTGATTATTTACAAATTGAACATTTTCTTGAATTTAAAAATCAAATATTTAGCTATACAATTATAATTTGTAATTAATCCTTTTTCATCTTTTTCAGTGATTAACAAGACAGAAAAAGAATAAGATAATTATTTTTAAAACATTTTTTAAATTTTTTATTATACTTTAATTTCTGGGGTAAATGTGAAGCTCTTGCAGGATTGTTGCATAGGTATACACATGCCACGGTGGTTTGCTGCCTCCATCCCCTCATCACCCACATTAGGTATTTCTCCTAATGTTATCGCTCCCCAACCTCCCCACTCCCTGCTATGGCTCCCCTAGCCCCCCATCCCCCAACAGACCCCAGAGTGTGATGTTCCTCTCTATGTGTCCATGTGTTCTCATTCTTTAATACCCACTTATGAGTGAGAACATGTGATGTTTGATTTTCTGTTCTTGTGTCAGTTTGCTGAGAATGATGGTTTCCAGATTCATCTATGTCCCTGCAAAGGACATGAACTCATCCTTTTTTATGGCTGCATAGTATTCCATGGTGAATATGTGCCACATTTTCTTTATCCAATCCATCTTTGATGGGCATTTGGGTTCCTTCCAAGTCTTTGCTATTGTAAACAGTGCCACAATGAATATACGTGTGCACGTGTGTTTACAATAGAATGATTTATAATCCTTTGGATATATGCTCAGTAATAGGATTGCTGGGTCAAATGGTATTTCTATTTCTAGATCCTTGAGGAATTGGCAGACTGTCTTCCACAATGGTTGAACTAATTTACACTCTCACCAACGGTGTAAAGGCATTCCTATTTCTCCACATCCTCTCCAGCATCTGTGGTCTCCAGGTTTTTTAATGATCACCATTCTAAGTGGCGTGAGATGGTATCTTAATGTGGTTTTGATTTTCATTTCTCTAATGACAAGTGATGATGAGCATTTTTTCAGAAGTTTGTTGGCCGCATAAATGTCTTCTTTTGAAAAGGGTCTGTTAATAGCCTTTGCCCACTTTTTGATGGAGTTGTTTGTTTTTTTCTTGTAAATCTGTTTTAGTTCCTTGTAGGTTCTGGATATTAGCCCTTTGTCAGATTGGTCTATTGCAAACAATTTTTCCCATTCTGTTGGTTACCAGTTCACTCTAATGATTATTTCTTTTGCTGTGCAAAAGCTCTGGAGTTTAATTAGATCCCATTAATAACATCTATGTCTGCTTCTAAAGAATGTTAAATTCTATTTAAATATATTTTAAAAACTTATAGGTCATAGTGTCATCCAATTTAGAATGATATATTTCTAAGATTCCCTAAAGCAATTTCTATTAATGTCTTTTTAATGTATAAGAAAAAGATAAAATTCCTTTCAACAATAAAAACTGTATCGGAACAGTAAATGTACTTCTAGAATTCAGAAGAAATTTTGACTAATTTCAATCCATATAAATTGATTGACTATGAAGTTAATGGGCCCTAAGAAATGACAAGTCAGTATAACTTTAAGTAGATAGAAAAGTATCTTATCTCTGTTCCTATATGTAGAAACTATTTTTTTTCTATCGCTCATCTGTTTCTCTTCCCCACTCCATCTTCCTCTCCCTCTGTTTTCTGTATACAGTCAGTGACTGAAGCTCCTAGAAAATGCCCTGATGGCAGCAGGAAAAATCAACTAACACAAATGTGAAGACAATAAAATACTAGAACCAACCTATACTCAGGAGCTGGATATTTTAAATGTTTTTATTACCTGTAGTAAAATGTGTTCAACTGCTTTGAAACTACTTTTTTTTTTTTCTCCTTTTCCATTTTCTTTTCCTTTCTTTCTCTTTATCTGCATTGGACGCAGTCAATAACTTCATGCTGTGGAGGGAGAGGATTGGCGATTTTACTTAGTAAGCAATGCAAATATTTTCTTCTCAAATAGATGAAATGTAGGGAATTAAAAGAGTGTCTTTTTTGCTTTTATAGTGGGATGTACCAATTTTTATGTTTTTTTTATTTTTGCAATATTTTTAGAAACAGGGTCTTATTATGTCCCCCAGGCTGGAGTGCAGTGGTGCACTTACAGCTCCCTGCAGCCTTAAACTCCTGGGTTCCAGTGATTCTCCTGCCATAGCCTCTTAAGTAGCTAGCAGTGTAGGTGTATGCCACCATGTCGGGCTAATTTTTAATTTTGTAGAGATGGGGTCCTGCTATGTTGCCCAGTGCAGTCTTGAACTTCTGTGCTCAAGTCAGCCTCCTCCTTTCATCTCCCAAAGTGCTGTGATTATAAGCATGAGCCACTCTGCTCTGCTAAATTTTTCAATTACTAACATTTTCTAATTATTTTTAATTGATGATTAAGGCTCTTCTTGATTCTTCATTAACAGATATTATAGGGTTAAATAAATGAAAAAGTTTTCTGTTTAAAGGTGAGACAGTAGACTAGATGATGGCATAGAAATTGTATATGCATGCTATTAATTTAGGGGTAACTAAAGGATATAAAATAACTTTTAAAAATTTAGAAGTATAGAAAAAAATAAATTTCAATCAAAGTAAAATAAAACAGAAAGGTCAAACATGAGCTTTTATAAAATGAGGAGACAACAGTGGAATAAAACAAAATAAAATGTTAAATTCACGGCTGGGTGTGGTGGCTCACACCTGTAATCCCAGCACTTTGGGAGGCCAAGGCAGGCAGATAATGAGGTCAGAAGATAGAGATCATCCTGGCCTACATGGTGAAACCCTGCCTCTACTAAAAATACAAAAATTAGCTGGAAGTGGTGACACACACCTTTAATCCAAGCTACTCAGGAGACTGAGGCAGGAGATTTACTTGAAACCAGAAGGCAGAGTTTGCAGTGAGCTGAGATCATGCCACTGCACTCCAGCCTGGCCACAGAGTGAGACTCCATCTCAAAAAAAAAAAAAAAAAAGTTAAACTCATATGTCAGTGTTTTAGTCAGTTTAGGTGACCTTGACAAAATACCACAAACTTGATGACTTGAATAACAGAAATTTATTTTCTTCCAGTTCTGAAGGCTGAGCAGTCCAAGATCAGAGTGCCAGCATGGCCCAGTTCTGGGGAAAGATGTCTTTTATTCTTGCAGATGACTGCTCTCTTGCTATGTGTTCATGCGATCTTTCCAAAGTACCTAGGCATGGAGAGAAAGGGAACAAAGGGAGAAAGCTCCCTGATGGCTCCCTCTTTTTTTTTTTTTTTTTTTTTGAGACAGAGTCTCCCTTTGTTGCCAGGCACCAGGCTGGAGTGCAATGGCACGATCTCAGCTCACTGCAACCTCCTCCTCCCGGGTTCAAGTAATTCTCCTGCCTCAGCCTCCCGAGTAGCTGGGACCACAGGAGTGCGCCACCACGCCCTAATTTTTGTATTTTTTGGTAGAGACAGGGTTTCACCATGTTGGCAGGATATTTTTGAACTCTTGACCTTGTGATCTGCCTGCCTTGGCCTCCCAAAATGCTGGGATTTTTTTTTTTTTTTTATAAGGGCACTAATCCCATCATGAGGTTTTCCCACCCTTATGGCCTCACCTAATTCACATTGCCTCTCAAAGGCTGAGTCTCCAAATAAGGTCACATTGGGGATTAGAGCGTCAACATATGAAGTTGGAGGGGACAGTAACATTTAGTCCATAAGTCAGTAATCACAGTTGATGTGTAAATTTCACCTTTTAAATAGTCTTTAGATTACAATGAAAAATAATAGAAAATCAAGCAGAATAATAAAGTCATCATTATATGGAAAGTTTTTCAACACATTTCTCAAAACTCAATTAACTAGGAAATATTTAAGTATTGAACCAATTGTAATAAAGAGCAGCCATACACAAAGAGAAATGCACAAACTCCCATATATATTTATATATACACACATATATGTATAAATATATACTTATATTTGTAAAGATATGAAAAATATTTTAAATAATGAAAAAATTATAAATTAATTGGATCTGAGGGAATAGTCAAATTTGAGGTTGAAAGCAAATATCACCATCATAAAATGAAGAGTATTTAAAGTAGGTTTGAAATATTCTTAAAATAATAATTATTTTACCCCTATTATTAAATATAAAATTTCAATTAAAAAATAAAATTTATAATTCAGTTACAAAAATTTTTTAGTGTGCTGCTCAATTGGTCCTGCCAACACTGTGCTGCATATTTTTAACATAAATAAATTTTTGGTTTCAACTAAGATCACTGAAAATGTATGGAAAAGACAGTGATAGCTCTCTATTTCATTTTCCTTCCCCTCAAGTACATAGAAAAATTGTATTTCCCACAGTCTCTTGCAGTTAGTAGTTCATGAAACTGAATTCTGGCCAATAAAAACACATATAAGTTGATGATCTCCAAAATTTCAATTAATACATCTGCCTTATTAAATATCTTAGTCATCTTTAATGAGTCATATTATAAGATGTAAATTGTTGTAGGAAAAAACAGAAGGAAAACGTTAATATTTATTAAATACTAATAGTTAAATATGTGTATTATAGACAGATATGAACATACTATGTAACTTTAAAAAGAATGAACTAAATCTGCATGTATCAACATGGATCTACCACAAATACACATTATTATTTCCTTTAAAAGGTTCAAAAAATTAATATAGTCTAGAATTGTTTTACCTTCAACCAGAAACAAATATGCCAAAAGTAAAATATTGAACTGTGTTTGCCTGTGTAGATAAAAAATGTAAAAACTATCTGTAAGGATAGCACCCAAAATCGTAAATTTGGTCATCAGTTGAAGAGAAAGAAAGAAAAGATAAGAATTGGTTATACTGAATGGAGATTTTAGGTTTATCTTAAAAGTCTATTAAAAAAACAAAACAGAACTAAGGGAGATCCACTTATTATTTGCATATTTAAATTAATAATAAAATCAATTAAATTTTAACTATAAATCTATTATTTCTATAAATATTTTCTCTTAGTTTAAACAGTCTTACTAGCATTTATTATTCCTTATATACTATAGTTTATATTCATCTGTTATCTTTATATCACTTCGTATGTTCTTCCATTTGTTTCCATTTTTCTTATGTTCTGGTGTTACTTACAGATGAAGCAATGTAATCTGACTGATCATCATCAAACTTCTCTCATCAGCAATTCTCATTCTGGGTTAAGAGAGTTGGAGATGCTGAAATAACAGAATCTCTAAGGAGAAAAGGGAATTTAATACTTTCAAAATATATTGATAATAATAGGATTCTAAATAATACAAATTTCAGGAATGTCAAAGGCAAAATCTTCCTTATTGATGAGGAGATGCAGATGATGGAATGTCCACAAGCCAAGAAATAAATAATAAATCAGCTTATGAAGAATTAGCACAATTATTTTTATTCTGCAGTTTAGGATTATTTAGCATTCATCTTGTACTGCTTTGCATGAAGGTTACTGTAGCGAAAGCCCCCAGCTCCTTGTCCACCAAGAGTCTTGGTTTTTAATCTCTACTTAATATTCGGAGCACAGTTCTAGATGGCCTCTGCTTCACTTCTTGTTTTCTCTTTCCTTTTCTTGCCATAACAACACTCCTCCCTATCTAAGTCTTCTGGTCTTAAATTCTCATTCTTCCTGTATAGAGGCCTAGTATCCACATTAAGAAGTTAAAAGCTAAATTAAAAAATAGAAAGAAATACAAAGGGTTTTTTTTTTTTTAATTCTTTTGGATGTGGAAAACAAAGTGGCTGTTACATAAGAATGCAAGATAAGGCAATATCACCAATTTTAAAGCAGTGACTTTCAATATGAGACAGAACGAATTTATGAGTTTATATCTCTTGTGTAAATATTTTATAAAACCTTTTAGACTTATGACTTTATGTTTGCATGTATAAGTAAAAATAATGTAATTGCCAATTATAGTGATGTTATAGCTTGATAGGGAATGACAATGATTATTACCAGAAATCATATGGGCCCTCAGTGACAAAATGTTATTGAATTTACCACAGTCCGATAACTAGTCTTGAATTTTGTTGGTGTCACACTGTACAAATAAAAGTCATAAAGAGGTCAAAATAAACAACTGCTTCATTTCTATAATTATAGTTTCATGTATCTACTATGCGTCATGCATATTGCAAGTTGCTTACCAATAGTTTAGCTATATATTTGTATGTGTTCTATATACATATAAAATATATAAAATATCCACACAGGCTATATATATATTATATATACATACTCATTTTAGTATATATATATGTATTTAGCATATCCATATCTTTCTATATATTTAAGTGTGTATATATGTATATGTATAGTTTAGCTATATATTTGTATGTGTTTTATATATAAAATATACACACAAGATATATACATATTATATATACATACTCATTTTCGTGTATATATGTATTTAGCATATCCATATCTTTCTATATATTTTAGTGTGTATATATGTATATGTATATGTATATGTATAGTTTAGCTATATATTTGTATGTTTTATATATAAAATACACACACAAGATATATACATATTATATATACATACTCATTTTAGTGTATATATGTATTTAGCATATCTATATCTTTCTATATATTTCAGTGTGTATGTATGTATATTAGTTGAAACATATACATATATAGTCCCAAAGTATAGAAACTCATTTTAGTGTGTATATACGTATATTAGTTGAAACATATATATGTATATATATATGTATAATATAATATATGTATATTAGTTGAAATATATATTAGTTGAAACATATACATATATACACACTTAAATGAGTTACTGTATTTTGGGACCATCTGGTAAAACGTAAGTGGTTGTGACAGGCCCAGAAGAAATTAATTTATGTGAATGGATTTTCTCACTTTGTACAAAATATTATTGTCCTCATTTTACATATTCCATTCATCTAGTAGTTCGGTGACCGTAGGAATATTCTTGTGGCAGACAGTAGAAGCACAAAAGGGCTGAGTAGAAACATGAAGAGTTCTCTAAGATTTTTCTTTAAAATAACAGTGTGACTTCTACCTATGTTCCATAGGCTTCACCAAAGCCCATCATTTGACCAGGGTTGATATCCACAGAGTTGAAATATATACTCAGACTTCAGTGAAGGCCAGTGCAAAGTCAAATGACAAAGGACATGTATGTATAGTACCATTGATATTATAGGGAGGAAGCAACCAATCTCTCACAGAGATAATATGGTTCCACTTCCCTACTCTTGCCTCTTTCAACCTATTTCTTGCTGATGATATTAGGGATAAACTACTTAACCTTGCTTCATGCAGCCAGGGAATGGCAGAACTTTGGCATCTAACCCAATATACTCCTGGAAAGAGTGCTTCTTCCAAAACTTGCTGTGGTACATTCCTATAAATTGAAAGAAATATTAAAGAGTGAGAGCTAAGTTAGCAGGAAAATATAAAAGGAAATATGTAAATTGAATTATGCTCACTGATACAGCTGACTCTTTTAGTCATTAACAAAGTTTCAAGAAAAGGAATTTTAAGCAATGTTTTAATTGGATGGGTTTATTTATTGATCCAAAAGTATGTAACAAGTGCTTATGGTTAACTTTTATAATAGGTGCTAGACATAGTAATTAAAGATGTAACTGATTTTTGCTTTTTTGGGAACCATAAAATATATGAATACAGCAAAAGAGTTATTAGAAGCAATTTCTGAAATATAGGCAAAAGATAACATGGTAATATAATATCGAAGGTAGTGAAGCTAGAAGAGTCATGTGACAGACTGGAATGGATAGAAATTTGTGATCTGTGAGTTGAAGAATAGATTTCTAGGCTATTTTGAAGTTTTATGGTTTGTGTACCCGAGTATACGATTGTACACTCTATAGAAATGTATATTAATATTAATAGAGAAAAATTTTTGAGGAAGAAATGTAAACTTTCATTACTGAAGATGTAAAGCAAGAGATAGTTGTGATAAACCTCAGTTTTGATGCAAAGTAATATGTAAGTACATAATGTTGGACTTTGAAAATTAAGGTGGATATATACTAAATGAATTGTCAGCCTAATTCTGGCATTAAAAATTATGAGTGTAGATAGTATTTATTTGGAAAAAATGAGGAATAGAAACATAAGTATTACAGAATTTGATTTAGCTCTTATCCACAGATATTTACATGTCAGTTATTAAAAAGAGGATTGAAGAAGGTTGCTGAGAAGGAGGAGACCAGCAGATGAATGTATAATATGAAGCCTAGGAAGAATGGATTGCAAGAACTAAGACATGGTCAGCTTTACATGATGTTATTGGAGTGATTAAGCTGAAGACTAAAACTGATTTAATGGATTTAGCAAGAAAGGACAACATTTAGAAAAAATAGTTTTGATGAAGGGATAGGGGTTAGCTGTGAAATTTTTGCTTTGCAGGCAACCTAAGAAATTTGAAGTACTAAGGTATTTATGTATTTATGTATTTATTTATTTAATCCAGTAAACTCTTAAATTGAATTGATATGGAAAGCCATTCCTGGGAAATGTGCCCTGGTAATACAGGAGGAATTGTAAATTGTAACTTTTATTTTCTCATCATGAGAGCCCTTGATATAAATAAAAGCTTCATTGATCAGATATAAAATTACAACATTGTCAGTTTCAGTAAAAAAAAAAATGCTTTTGGACAGCCAGAATAGAATGAAATAAAATTGCCTTTGCTAGGCATGCAAATCTCTAGAGTAATATATTTACCTCAATATTGTGTCCCATATCTCATGACTCAAACAGATCCATGAAATTATTTCTAGTTGTAAAATGTTTTCGGGTGACAGAGAGCAATGAAAAATTTAGTGTAATCTAGAAATGCATAAAATTGTATTGCTGAAATAGGTTTCTTTTCAAAACTAATTTTCATTTCTTTTCTGTTTCAAAAGAAAGAAATGGGGATATTGATCCATTGTCTTGAAAGTATCATTCTCTTCTGCTTGTCCTAAACTTCAAAGACAAAACTTCAGCTCAAGTAGAACAAATAAATCCCTGAAAATAAAAACGAATCAAAATATCCATCTAAAAATATCCATTTCCAGCAGTCTTTAAGGAAATAAAATTCCATTATTAACATTTAGAAAAGAAATGTACTTGAAGTTTCTTCAACAATTCCACCCACCTTTCTCCCCTAGTCTGGTATTAACACAAGCTCTAATTATCATGAAATCCGTTCTCAGAGACTGGCTATGGTAGTTTTGCTCAAATTCCAGTTCTGTAGTTCTCAGTAATATCTGTGAAGTAATCAATGGATTTGATGGAAAGTTCAGATCAGATTTTCAATGAGGAATAAAATCTGAGTTCACAGATATACATATAAATTTGTTACAAACACAAAACTAGTATCCGATAATACATACATTCAGTTAAGAAGCAAAAGGTTACACTCTAATTAATTATGTAAATAATTTAGTCTTACAATTCATAATCACATTATTTGAGACATAATATACAGTTTGCCCAATTTGTTCAATAATAATTTTTTTGGCTAGAACAATAGGATTTATTTGTTTATGTATTTCCAGATTCATATATTAATTTTTATCTATTTATATAAAAGTAACATAGAATACAGTAAAAATTCAAATGGAAAAGAAAAACATAAAACAAAAATAAAAGTCTCATCATGAAGACCCTCTTTCAAATATATTATTGTTTTCTAGTAATCATAAACACTTTAAATTGATAAGTAATATCTGTATATTTATGGAGTATAACATAATGTTTTGATGTATGTATGCATCATCTCACCATTTTTGTGTATGCATGGTGAGAAAACTTAAAATTACTCTCAGCAATTTTCAGTTATACTACATATACCGCATATATATGTGTACATACACACATGCACAAGTACAGTTAATTGTTGTTAACTGCAGCCATCATGATGTACTATAGAACCCTTGAACTTATTCTTCTTGTGTAATTGAATTTTTGTGTCCTGTGACTAACATCACCACTGTCACTCCACCCCCAAGTTTCTGATAACCACCATTCTACTGTCCTTCTATGACTTCAAGTGTTTTACATTCTATATATAAGTAAAATTGTGCAGTGTTTGACTTTTAATGTCTGGTTTATTTCACTTAACATACTGCTCCAGATTCATCCATAGTGACATAAATGACAAGATTTACTTCTCTTTTTAAAGATTAAATAGTATTCCATTGTGTATAAATGCTACATTTTCTTTAACAGCGTATCCGGTGATGGACACTTTATTCAATATCTTGGCTGTTGTGAATAATGCTGCAATGAAGATGGAAGTGCAGATATCTTTATGACATACTGATTTCATATCCTTTGGATGTCTTCCCAGAAGTGGACTTGCTGGATTTTTATGGTAGTTTTATTTTTAACTTTTTGAGGAAACTTCATACTGTTTTCCACTATGACTGTACAAATGGCTAAACAGATGTAGGAATGGCTGTACGTTGCCACCAGCAATGTACAGTGGTTCTGTTTTCTCTCTATCCTCGCCAACATTTGTTATCTTTTGTTTCTTGATAATTGCCATTCTAACAGGTGTGTGCTAATATCTCATTGTAGTTATAATTTGCATTTCCTTGAGGATTAACGATATTAAGCAATTTGTCATATACCTGTTGACCATTTGAATGCCTTCTTTTGAGAAATATGTATTCTTATCATTTGGCCATTTTTTAACTGAGTCATTTGTCTTCACATTATTCAGTTGTTTGAGTTATTTATATATTTTGGAAATTGACCCCTTGTCAGATGTATGATTTGCAAATATTTTCTCTTATAATGTAGGTTGTCTCTTCACTCAATTTATTGTTTCTTTTCCTGTGGAAAAAAAACTTTTTAGTTTGATGTAATCCGATTAGTCTATTCTTGCTTTTGTTGCCTGTGTTTATGGGTTCATACAAAAAAAATTACTCAGACCAGTGTTATGTAATGTTTTTCTGTTTTCCTTTAATATTTCTACAGATTTAGGCTTTATGTTTTAGTTTTTGATCCATTTTTTAAAATTTTTGTGTATGGTATAAGAAAAAAAGTCCAATTTTATTCTTTTGTATATAGATACCCAGTTTTCTCCACGCCATTTATTAAAGAGTCTGTTCATTTTTCATTTTGTGTTATTGACATCTTTGTCAAAAATCAATTAACCATACATGCATGGCCTCATTTCTGGGCTCTCTATTCTGTTCCATTGGTCAATGAACCTACAGTTGACCCTTGAACAATGTAAAGGATAAGGGCCTTGACCTCCATGCATAGTCAAAAATCTGTTTATAACTTTTGAATCCCCAGAAACTTAACTACTAATAGCCTACTATTGACAAGAATACTTACAGATAACACAAAGAGTAGGTTGACACATGCTTTTTTTTAATGCTATATATATATATATATATATATATATATAATATACTGCTTTCTTATACTAAACTAGAAAAATAAAATGTTATTAAGAAAATAAGTAATGAAAATATATTCACTATTCATTAAGTGCAATCTGATTATCATAAAAGTTTTCATCCTTGCCTTAATGTTAAGTAGGCTGAAGAGGGGAGCATGAAGAGGGGTTGGTTTTGCTGACTCAGGACTCTCAGTGGCAGAATCAAATCTGTGTACAAGTGCATATGTGCAGTTCAAACTTGTATTGTTCAAGGGTCAACTGAATTTTAATACCAGTACCATGTTGTTTAAATTGCTATTGCTTTGTAGTATAGTTTGAAATCAGGTAGCACGCTGTCTCCAGGTTTGTTCTTGCTCAGTGTTGTCTTGGCAATTAGAGGCTTTTTGTGGTTCCATATATATATTATAATTTTCTTCTATTTTTAAAAAAAGTGGCATTGGAATTTTGATGGTGATTGTTTTGAATTTGTAGATCACTTTGGGTAGTATGGACATTTTAACAATATTAATTCTTCCAATTTATGAACATGGGATATCTTTTCATTTATTTATGTCTCTTTCAATTTTTTTCATTAACATTTTATAGTTTTCAGTGTGCAGGCCTTTCGTCTCCTTTGTTAAATTTATTCTTAAGTATTTTATTTTTGTAGCTATTGTAAATGGGATTTTTCTCTTTATTTCTTTTTTCAGAAGAAATAGCGTATAAAAACATTACTAGTTTTTGTGTGTTGATTTTGTACCCTGCGTCTTTACTATATTCATTTATTAATTCTAATAGATTTTTTGGTCCAATCATTAGGGTTTTTTACGTGTAAAATTATACCATCAGCATACAGATAAAATTTCACTTCTTCCTTTCTTATTTGAATGTCTTTCATTTCTTTTTCTGCCTAATGAGTCTGACAATGACTTCTGATATCATGATGAATAGAAGTAGGGAACGTGAATATCTGCTTTTTCCAGATCTTGAAAAATCCAGAAAGTCTTTCAAATTTCACCATTAAATATAATGTAAACTGTGGGCTTAAGATATACGGCCTTTATTGTGTCCAGGTACGTTATTTCTACATCTAATTTCTTGAGCGTTTTAATCATAAAAGGATGTTGCATTTTGTCAAGTGCTTTTTCTGCATCTAATGAGATAATCGTGTTGTTTTTGTTCTACTAGTGGTATGTATCACATTTGTTGATTTGCATATGTTGAACAATTCTTGTACCTTAGGGATGAATCCCAACTGATCATCGTAAATGACCCTTTTAATGCATTGTCAAATTTGTTTTTTGCCAGTACTTTGTTGAAAATTTTCGCATTTATGCTCATCAGGGATATTAGCTTGTAGGCCTATAGTTTTCTTTCCTTGTGGTGTTCTTTCCTGGCTTTAGTGTCAGGGTAATTCCAGCTTTGTGAAAAGAATATAAACATTTCATCCTCTTTGATTTTGTGAAAGAGTTTGCAAAGGATTGATATTAGTTCTTCAAATATTTGGTAGAATTCCATAATAAGCCTTCAGGTCCTTGGCTTTTTTTTTATTTTAGAAGGGTTGTTATTACGAATTCAAGTTCCTTACTTGTTATTGGTCCATTCTTTCTCTCAAAAAAATTTCTTTAAAAAAAAAAGTTAGAATGCCTTTCTTTTATTAACATGAAATAATAAATAAGAAACAAACATGAATGTTACCATGTCTTCCATCTAACACTGGAAAATAGAAAAATAAAAGAAACTTTTTTGTGTCTTTTTGAGATGGAGTCTTACTCTGTCATCCAGGTTTGAGTGCTGTGGTGCAATCTTGGCTCACCGCAACTCGGCCTCCCAGGTTCAAGCGATTAGCCCGCCTCAGCCTCCCAAATAGCTGGGATTACAGGCATGTGCCACCACACCAAACTAATTTTGTATTTTTAGTGGAGACGGGGTTTCATCATGTTGGCCAGGCTGGCCTCAAACTCCTGACCTCAGGTGATCCTTCCACCTCGGCTTCCCAAAGTGTTGTGATTACAGGTATGAGCCACTGTGCCCAGCCAAAAACGAAACTTTGATGGAATTATAAGTAAGTATTCTGTTTTTTAAGTTGTACTTTTTTCTTTATATTTTAACTTTTAGTTATTTTAAAAACTACTATATACTTTTGCTAATTAGTTCAAAATTCTGTGTATAAGGATAACCCAGTTTAGTTATACAAACACTTCCTTTACACTGTTTTTTAAATCTAAATTTCTTTTATTATGTCTCCGGTATTAACTACTCATGTAATTTACAATAACTTTATTCCTACCATATGGATAAAATAATTGATATTCAGAGTTTTTAAAACAGTACATAAATTTAAAACAATTTAGCATTTAGTGTCATGATCAAACTTAGTATTTAGTTCCATGATTAAACATAATCTTATCAAAACTTCTATTTCCCTACTCAGATATCATGTCTCTGGTTGGATATGTTATTTTATAACATGCAAGTAAAGGTGCTCTATTTTTTGTTAATAAAAATGTCCAGCATTAAATAAGGCTTGCACTTATTGGAATTCCTTTAAAAATTCTCACTTTCTTTTTTTTTAATGCCTTCTCTCTAAAAAGGTTATAAATAAATTTAATATAAGGAAAACTAAAATATACCCATTACTTCATAACATCTATGTCAATATTATATTGTGGTGCACATAAACATTTTCATTAATGTCTATACCCAAACTTTTATAGTGTCAATGGAAAACTGTAAAATGCATTTAATGAAATTATTAAAAAATGAGAGAAATAATAAGCACCGTTAAGAAAACTGTTTACCAAACATTTCAAGTCTTTGTGTAAGTAATATTTGTTGGCTTAAAACTCTATGCAAATAAATCTTTAAAATCTGTATAGTAAGAAAAGACATCATGAAGATCTATTTAAAATGACATTTGTTGAATTCTAGCTCCTGCTAAAATTTCCTGTCCCATATAAGAGTAGCATCTTGTAATTTAAACTATCTTTTCTGAGTGTGTCAGCAGAAGTCGTGTTCATTAAGTTGATATAGATCTTTCCCTAACCTTAACCAGACTTGCAAGTATAAGTTTAGCAGAGTATTTATATGGTAAGCTTACTGAAACTGCTTACTATATAAAGTGAAACCTGTGCTCTCTCTTTCAAATTACTTGTTTTGGAGCTCATTTTTTTTTTCGAAGAAAGAACTACAACTCAATCTCTTTTCTCACAATTTCAGCAAAATCTTAACTTTAAACACAAAGTCTAGATAAATAACCTGGATTTTGAATATACAGCCTGGTGAGACTACGGTCATATAATTTGTGTTATAATAACAACAAGATGAAGAAGAACTAATATAAGAAATAAACGAGTGACAATCTTATGTTAATGTAGGCAAATTTTAATTAGTATGACACTAAAAACTTTATGTAGAAATAAAGTATTTATTTGTGAAACCATAAATCATTTTATTAGCAGTAGAAATGTGGTTTTCAAACCCTTAACCCAATTTATTTTTTGTTTATCTTTTATAAACTTTAAACTTAGGGGTTTATTGACATAGTTGCTTTTTAATAATCTGTTTAGTAACTTCTGCTTGTTCTCTCACATCTCCCAGATGACTAAAGTAAAAACAAAACAAACAAAATCTACAACTTTGTTCTATTTTACTTATAAACTATCTCATTATCTCTCATTTGTCCTTAATGACAACTTTTTATTCCCTTTGACCATTAGGTAATTCATAGCTGATTGACAACTGTGAAATTATTCCTATCACCAATCCTCATGTTCATTCTAAGATTATGAATCTTTCAAGATTTTTTTGCATAAACAACCTGACCAGTAATACTACCATATAATTGCTGTTTTAATTAAAAATGTATAATGCTTCTGTTTATATTGTACAGTTGCCTTGATTTTTATAGACATTTACCATATTATTAGATTTATTAATTCTTTGCTTTGTATTCTGTTAATGCTCCATCATTCATCAAACACAAATCTTTATTGTTTATATTTTATTTTAATTCCCAGCATTGTTTGCAAAACTGTAATTCTCTTTATTCAATGAGCAAATTAACTTTTCCAGTCTTTAAGTGTCACACACAAGATGAGAAGATCTAGGATTTTTCACCCAGATCTAGTCTAATGGTGAGTTCATGCTTGTAATCACTGCTTAAGTTTCACTGGATAGTATGACAAGTCTCTGGCAAAGTTGAAATGATCAGAAGGCTGCATGCAACCAAAATGTTTGAATCAGTTTGAAAATACTTGATCCCCATCTGGGATACGGGCAGCCTCATGAACAGGCGTCAGACAGCAGAAAATATTTAGTCTACTTTCATCTTCCCTACTCTTAGTACAGTATATTAAATCTTTATTCAAAAACTGGACAGTTTTTAAGATTCTCGGGAACTTTGAGAAGATTAATATTGTTAATATTATTTGTTAATTCTTAATTATTTTTCTCATTAAATTACTTAGCTTTCATTTTTATTTAGAAAGGATTTAAATCCATGTCTCTCATATTATTTGAACACCCATCTGATATAAAAACCCTCTGTTAGAGCCATCAGACATTAAAACCTTCATTATTATATTTAAAAAAAAATCTCAAGGCTCCAAACAGGCAGGTTATTTGCCTAATGTTCTGCAGCTATTAGTAATGTTTTATTTGTTATTCAACCTCAGTTAAATTGGTATGGGGATCATTTTGAATAATTTCTCTAGCAATAGATGCATATGTTATCTCCAACACTTCTTTCTTTTTTTTTTTTTTTACAGTTATTCTATATACCCTCTGAAAAACATGCCAAAGATGCAAGCTTCTGCAGCTTTGACAACAAAAAGTAGGGACACAGGTTTTGAAATTAAATCGAGATATTTGGAATGAGTATATAATACAGCAGTACGAATGCAAAAACTGAAAGAAAAAATACATTAGTAAGAATGTTATTTTGTGGGTACTCATCACCAAGATTCTCCAAATGACAATACACACATGTACATATATACTCATACACACACACATACACACACACACATAAATCTGTATACATACATATGCAGTGCTGCCTCTGGTGAAGTATTGTGGACAGGAAGGTGTTTTAGGATGGTTGGTGGGAGGAATTTTTGTAAATTTTTTAAAAATAAACTCCTTTGTACTATTTTTTTATTTTCTTCATGCATTTGTTTCATAGATTTCAATGCATAATCAAAGTCATCGTTTTTTTAAGAACTCTGGATTTCTTTTCCACTGCACTTAAACCTCTATATTCTCTATAAAAATTATATATTTTATTTTTTAAAAATTTTGTGGGTAGATAGTAGGTGTATATATTTATAGAGTATATGTGATGTTTTTATACAGACATGCAATAAGCAATAATTACACCATGGAAAATAGGATATCTGTCTTCTCAAGCATTTATCCTTTGAGAACAAACAACCCAGTTATTATTTTACTAATTTGTAAGTGTACACTTAAAGTACTATTGACTATAGTCACCCCGTCTTAGTATATATATATGCTTAGAAAGAATAAATAAGACCTAATATTTATATAATTTAATATATAATAGTACTCGTTAACCATCCTCACTTTCCCTCCATACCCTCATTATCCTCCCCAGCCTGTGGTAACCATCCATCTACACTTGATCTCCATGAGTTCAATTGTTTTGATTTTTGGCACCACAAATAAGGAAGAACATGCAAAGTTTGTCTTTCTGTGTCTAATTTCACCTAACATAATGACCTCCAGTTTTATCTATGCTGCTGCAGATGACAGAAGTTCATTCTTTTTTATGGCTGCATAGTATTTCATTGCAGATATGTATCACATGTTCTTCATCCAATCATCTGTTGATGGACATTTAGGTTGCTTCCAAATCTTGACTATTGTGAACAGTGCTACAACAAATCTAGGAGTGCAGACATGTCTTCTGTATACAGATTTCCTTCTTTAGGGCATATACCCAGCAGTGGGACTATGGATTGTATAGTAGCTCTATTTTCAGTTTTTTGAGGAAGGTCCAAACTGTTCTCCATAGCAGTTGGATTAATTTACATTCCAACCAACAGTATACAAAGATTCCCTTTTTTCCACACCCTTGCCAGCATTTTTTATTGCCTGTTTTTTGGACTAAACAAGATTTTTAACTGGGGTGAGATCTCTTGTTGTAGTTTTGATTGGCATTTCTCTGATGATCAGTGATGTTGAGAACCTTCACATATGTCTGTTTGCCATTTGTATGTGTTCTTTTGAGAAATGCCTATTCAAATCTTTTGCCTCTTTTTAAAAAAGATTATTAGATTTTCTCCTATAGAGTTGCTCCTTGTATGTTCTGGTTATCAATCCCTTGTTAGATGGGTAATTTTCAAATATTTTCTTCCATTCTGAGGGTTGTCCCTTAACTTTGTTAATTATTTCCTTTGCTGTGTAGAAGCTTTTTAACTTTGTATAATCTCATTTGTCCATTTTTATTTTGGTTGCCTGTGCTTGTGGGTATTATTCAAGAACTTTTTGCACAGAACAATGTCCTGGAGAGTTTCCTCAATGTTTTCTTAGTAGTTTCATAGACTGAGGTCTTGGATTTAAGTCTTTAATCCATCTTCATTTAATTTTTGTAAATAATGAGAGATATGGGTCAAATTTTATTCTTCTGCATATGGATACGGAGTTTTCAAGCACCATTTGCTCAAAAGACTCCTTTCTTCATTGTATGTTCTTGGCACCTTTGTTGAAAAAGAGTTCAGTGTAGGTATATGGATTTGTTTCTCAGCTCTCTGTTCTGTCCCATTGGTCTGTGTGTCTGTTTTTATGCCAGTACTATGCTGTTTGGTTACTATAACTCTGTAGTATAATTTGAAGTCAGATAATGTTATTCCTCTAGTTTTCTTCTCTTTTGCCAGCACAGCTTTGCTATTCTGGGTCTTCTGTATTTCCATATAAATTTTAAGACATTGGTATTTTGGTAAGGATTGTCTTGAATCTGTAGATTTCTTTGAGTAGTACAGACATTTTAACAATATGATTATTTCAATCCATGAACGCTTTTGTGTTCTCCAGGCTAATTCCTAAGCATTTACTTTTATTTGTGTTTGTTTATTGTAAATGAGATTACTTTTTTATTTTTTTCAGATAATTCACTCTTGGCCTATAGAAATGCTACTAATTTTTGTATGTTGATTTTCTATCCTACTAATTTACTGAATTTATCAGTTCTAGTAGTTTTTAGGAGGAGCCTTTACATTTTCACAAATATAAGCTCATATCATCTGCAAACAAGGATAATTTGTCTTCTACTTTTTCAATTAGGATGTCCTTTAATTTTTCTCTTGTCTGATTGCTCTAGCTAGGAATTTCTGTACTATGTTGAATAACAATGGAGAAAGTAGGCATCCTTGTCGTGTTTCAGATCTTAGAGGAAAGGATTTCAGTTTTTCCCCATTCAATATGACACTAGCTATGGGTCTGTCATGTATGGCTTTTATTATGTTGAGGTACGTTCCTTCCATACCCAGTTTTTTGGGGGTGTTTTTATGAAGAAATGTGAATTTTGTCAAATGCTTTTTCAGCATAATTCAAAATGATCATATATTAATTTTAATGATCCAGCAATCAATTATCAGTAGAACAAATCTATTACCATTTGATCCAGCAATTCTGCTACTGGGTATGCAGAGGAAAATAAGTCATTATATGAAAAAGACACTTGCACATGTATGTTCATAGCAGCACAATTCACAATTGCAAAACTATGGAACCAACCCAAATGATCATGAATCAATAAGTGGATAAAGAAAATCTGGTATTCTGGTACATATATACCATGGAATACTACTTAGCCATAGAAAAAGGAAAAAGTAACGGCATTTGCAGCAACCCAGATGACACTAAAATCATTATTCTAAATGAAGTAACTCAGGAATGGAAAACCAAACATCATTTGTTCTCAGTCATAAGTGGGAGCTAGTCTATGAGGATGCAAAGACATAAGAAAGACACAATGGACTTTGGGGACTAGGTATGAGGGTGAAAGGTGAGGAATAAAATACTGCACATTGAGTCCAGTGTACACTGGTCGAGTGATGGGTGCACCAAAATCTCAGAAATCACCACTAAAAACTTATCCATGTAACAAAACATCACCTGTCCCCCAAAAGCCTAATGAAATAAAAAATAAAAATAAATAAATAAATAATAATTTAAAAGTATGTTTTTTTTTCCCGCACTGTCTTTACATAATGTATCACATTGATTGCTTAGCATATGTTGAACATCCCAGCAATAAATCTCACTTGGTCATTACAAACGATCTTTTAATGTGTTGCTAAATACCACAGTAGAAAATACCTGGAGTATGAATGCATATATATTTTTTTGTTTTGTTACATTATACATACCATACCATGAAATAACATTGACTTCTAGGAAGGTAATGTGTATGCCTGTGCATGTTCAAGTTTTTATTCTTTTGGATGGATCTAGCCAAGGTTTGGCTCTCCTTATGAGTTAAGCACCTTTCACATTTCTCTTTAATTAGTTTTATTAATATAAAAAAATAGATGAGTAGCTTGGAGATAAAATTGAAAGCAAAATTTGTATGTTCCTATAAGGCTTTTTGTCTAATAGGCAAATAAATGAGCTGTATATCACAAGGATTAGTTAATTAATTTCTGTCACATAAGAAATATTAAATATTAAATTCTATTGGGGTACCTTAATTTAGAAAATACAAGGGATTCTAACTTGATTATTAGGGAAGAATCTTGTCTAGAGACCTTTCTTTGTTAAGATAACAAAAGCTGGCCTGGCAAGGTGGCTGGTGCTTATAATCCCAGCACTTTGGGAGGCCGAGGCAGGTGGATCACCTGAGGTCAGGAGTTCGAGACCAGCCTGGCCAACGTGGTGAATGAAACCCTGTCTCTACTAAAAATACAAAATTAGCCAGGCATAATGGCGCTTTCCTGTAATCCCAGCTACTCAGGAGGCTGAGGCAGGAGAATCTTGAACCCTGTAGGTGGAAGTTGCAGTGAGCCAAGATTGTGCCACTCCACTCCAGCCTGGGCAACAGAGTGAGACAAAAAAAAGATGACAAAAGCTGATATCGGAAAGAAATACAAGAATGAACAAAGGAAAAGAGAGAAAAAGCTTTCCAGACAAAATCTAGATGAATATATACCTAGGAGATATGAAGGCAACACAAGCAAGACATGCAGATTTCCGCTGGCATTTTTGGGATGCTTTTCAAGCCTGGTCATTATGGGATAATGTAGGAATATGCAGGTTGCCTGAAAGGCCCTAAGCAATCCACTAATCCCTGCTGTGGGCTATGCAATTTCAATTGAAAATGAATGGACACAAGCTAAAGCAATGGGCTCCTTAATCAAAGAGCATGGGAAGAATGGCAGAGAGAAAGGAGCATACCCAAATTGCAACAACAGGGACTCTGCTGCTGTTACAATTTGGGTATGCTCCTTTCTCATCAACTCATCTGTAAATGTGTAAGCTAAGGCTGAGGCAGTTGGCCAAACTCCAGGCAGTCCTTAATAATGAAAACAGCTGACTTTTATCAGAGATGAAAGGTAAGTTTCCATAGAAGTAATAGAAGTTATTGGAAGAACAAAATCTCTATGAAAAAAAGTCAAAAAATTGAATAATATACAAATAAAGGAAGAATAAAACTGATAGCAACTTGATGACAATAATTAAAGAAATAAGCATGATAAATATCTTCAGAGAAATAGGGAGAATATTGAATACATTAAAGGTTGTTGTAAGTAGAAATTCAGAGATATTGAAAATAAAAATCAAGTTATTTAGAAAAAATTGAATAATTAGGTTGCATAATAAATGGACATAGTCAATTTTTTCCTTATTAAGGCATATTTTATATAATAAAATACAATAAAGTTAAGTGTATAGTTTGATGAAATTTGGCAACATTATGCTTACATGTTACCGTCACTCAAAAAAGAGAAATATTTTTATATAACCCCATCATATACCCGTGACCCTTTCCACTGTGGTGTCCCTTACTTCACCACAAACATGCGCACAAATCTGAATTTCATTACCAGTCATTAGTTTTATCGGATTTATATTATATAAATATCATTATACAGTACGTACTATTAGTGTGTAACAATTTTCATTCAAAACAATACTTTTGAGATTCATCCAAGTTGCATAAGTAGTTAATTTACTTTAATTGCTGAGTAGTGTTTCATTGTATTGATTGTTGCAATGTGTTTTTCCATTCTTTTGTTGATGGAAATTTGTGTTGTTTTCAGTGTTTTGATATTATGCCAAAAGTTTCTGTGTACATTATTGAACTATCATTTTTCCTTATTAGTTTGTTTTTTTTTTCTCTGTCACCAGGCTGGAGTACAGTGGCTGCAATCTCAGCTCACTACCACCTCTGCTCCTTGGGTTCAAGTGATTCTCCTGCCTCAGCCTCCCAAGTAGCTGAGACTACAGGCACACGCCACCATGACCAGCTAACTTTTGTGTTTTTAGTAGAGACGGGGTTTCACTATGTCGGCCAGGATGGTCTCAAAATCTTGATCTCATGATACCTCTCGTGATCTAAAGTGTTGGGATTACAGTCGTGAGCCACTGCACCCGGCCAGTTTGGCTTTTTTATATTATTTTTGTCTTGTTGGGTCAAAGGTTTGGTATGTAGAACATTATAAGAAACACAAACAACCTCCACTATTATCAACATCACAGTGGTACATTTGTTGCTGAAGGACTTCTTGGTTACCACCAAGTTTTGACAACTATGAATAAAGTTGCTATAAACATCAATGTGCAGTTTTTTGTAGAGACATCAGTTTTCAGTTCCTTTATGTAAATACCAAGGAACACAATTCCTGCATTATATTCCAACAGTATGCTTAGTTTTGTGAAAAAACGATGCCAAAGCGTCTTCAAAAGTGGCTATATGTTTCTGCATTCCAAACAGCAATGAATTAGAGTTACTTTTCTTTCACATTCCTGCCAGTATGTGGTATTGTCAGAGTTTTGGATTTTGGCCATTCAAATAGGTATGTTGTGCTATCTTTTCATTATTTTAACTTGCAATTGCCTAATGGCATATGATGTTTCCCGTTTTTTTATATAATTACTTGCCATTTGCGTTACTACTTTGGTGATGTCTTAGTTCATGTAAACTTAGATTCTGTTTGTCAATATCCACAAAATTACTTTCTAGAATTTTGCATTCCAGAATGGAATTGGATCTACATTAAATCTATAGATGAGATGGGAAGAAATGACACCTTAGAAAGAAATGACATCATATTGTCTTCCTATCCATGAACATGAAATATATCTCCATTTATTTAGTTATTATATCTTTCATTATTTTTGTTTTCCTCTCTAGATTTTGTATATTTTTAAAAAATTTATAACATTTTATATATATACATATATTTGATATTTATGTAAATGACAATGCGTTTTTAATTTTAAATTGTACTTTTTTGCTGCTATATGGGAAAGAAATTAACTTTTGTATGTTAAACTTATATCTTGCAACCTTGATATAATGGGTGGTTCAGTTCCTCACTGTGAGGACTTGGTAGAGCCCCGATGGTAAAGCACACAGCAGGCCCCTTAATAATTGGGTCTCCCTGGAGTTTTTACCTCTCAGAGTTGTCTACAATGATCCTCCAGAAATTCATCAACTATAGTTTGTTCTCTTACCTTGGCATTGGTTCTCATGGGGGTTTCTACTTGTGGGCTCTTTTTCAAATAGGTTGTAATATTCTGTATCTGGGATGAGAAACACTTGTGAATGTCACAACTCAGAAAAACAGGTCCACTAAAAGACTGAGGATTGATTATAAGATTACAGAATGCTTCCCATCATCCACACCTTACTCTACATCAGCCACATCAACAGGGCTCCAGTATAATGAAAGTGAACTATTAAGAAAAAGATTTTAAGGAGAGTCAAAAGACAACAAGAGGAACAGAAACAAAGACACCGGAAGAAGTTAGAGCCTTTGGCACCTACAGTTATGACAAATAACCAGAACAGCCTAACCCCCAAACAAATTAACTATAAAACATCACATTAAAGGCCTATACTCTAAGTTTCTATTACTGAAGACATTATATTTGGCTTTCAATAAAAATAAAAAATATTAAAGAAAAGAAAAAATCCAACATCTTAAGAGATAATGCAAACATCAAAAACAGACTCAGATATGACACAGATACTAGAATTATCACATAATCATAACTAAATATGTTAAGAACTGTACTGGAATTAAGAGATAATATGCAAGAAGAGATGGTTTATGTGAGCAGAGAGGTAGAAACTCCAAGAAAAAATAAAAACCACTAACACAATTCCTTTGATGAGCACATCAGAAGACTGGAAATGGCCAAGGAATTAATAAGCAAATTTGAAGATATGTCAAAAACACTTCCCTAAGTCAATTGCAAAGAGAAGATTAAAAAGTACAACAGAAAATCTAAGACTGTGGGGTAATTTCAAAAAGTGTAACATATGCATAATTAAAATGCTAGAAGGAGAAAAAGAGACAAGCTGAAAAATTATTTGAAGTAATAATGGCCAAGAATTTTCCAAACTTAGTGACAAACTTGTCGTCTTAGATTTTGTGATGAGTCTTTAAATATGATAGCAATAGCACAATCTATGGAAGAAAAAAATATAAAGTTGAATTTTATTAATATTAAAAGCATCTTCTCTGTGAAAGCCAAAGTTAAAATAATAATAATAATTTTTTAAAAAGCCAAAACCTGAGAAAGAATATTTGCAAAACATTTATCTGATAAAGGACTTCTATCCAAAATATACAAAGAACCCTTAAAAGTGACAAATAAGAAAAATAAAAGACAATTAAAAATGGTTAAATATATAAATCAACATTTCATTGAAGAAGATACAACAGGGCAAAAAAGCATATAAAAATTATATTTTATTAGGTAATTCCAAATTAAAACCTCAATGAAATACCACTGTACATGTACAGTCATGCGTTGCTTAATGGAGATACACAGTCTGAGAAATTAATCAGTAAGTGATTTGGTTGTGCAAACATCATAGAATGTGCTTATATAAACATAGCTGGTATAGACTACTACACACCTAGGCTATATGGTATAGCCTATTGTTCCTAGGCTACAAATCTGTGCAGAATGGTACTGTACTGAATTCTGTAGGTAGCTGTAACACAATGGTAAATATTTGTGTACCTAAACATTTAAAACACACAGTAAAAATATGATATTGTAATTTTATGGGATCACCATCGCATATACAGTTTGTCATTAACTAAAACTTCCTTATGTAGTACATGGCTGTATTAAAATGGCTAAACTCTAAAATACAATTCCAACTGCTGATGTGAATCCAGGGCAAAAGCAACTCCCATTCATTACTGGTTGGAATGCAAAGTGGAATGGTCATGTTGGAGAGAGTTTTGCTATTCTTATGAAGCTAAACACGGTTTTACTACACATTCCAGCAATCACATTTCAAGATTTCTGTTCAATTGATTTGAAAACTTATTCAGACAAATTTGCATATTGATGTTCATATTAGCTTTACTTATAAACGTCAAAAATTGCAAACAACCAATATGTCCTTCAACAGGTGAATGAATAAACAAGTCATGGTATATTTATATAATTGAATATTACTCTATAATAAAAAAATAAGTGAGCCATCAAGCAACCAAAAGGCATGGATGAAACTTCAATAGAGCTTGCCAAGTCAAAGAAGTCATTGGCTATATTCTGTCTGATTCCAATTATATAATATTTTTTATAAGATGAAACATATAGAGGATTAAACAATCAGGAATTGACAGTAGGTTGGAGGTACTGAGGGCTGAATAGGTAAAGTGCAGGAGGCTTCTAGGGCTGTGACATCATGCTGTATGATTCTATGATGCAGGATAAGTGAAATTAGGCGTTTATCAACACCTATAGAACTTTACAGCAAAAATAATGAAACTTAATGTATATAAATTTAAATATATATATCTTTTAGAAGGTTTGGGGTTTCCATAAATTAATGCAGACTGTGACTACATGATCAATATGTTTTAAAAGAATATGAAACAACCTCACTAAAGGGAATGGAGAGAAAGTGCTGGTTTAAGTATCTCTGGAAATGAGTGGAGAGAATGTACAATTAAAAGCAAGTGACTCCACAAGCACAGAACTCTAGTTGACATAGTTGTTTCCTATGGGGTACATGTTAATTTCAGTATTACTACATATGTATACTGGAATTGAAGATTTAAGATTGTCGATGATAGATGGTGGAAGCCAAATTTGCTACCTTTATAGTGAGACTATGCTGATAAACAAGGAGATGAGGTTAAAATAATTCTGGAGTTAAAAAGACAAACAGTTGGAAACATCAGTAGAACTTACGTTTACCTGAATATAGACACAGATGGTTACATATGAAAATATTAAATAGATATACATATATACAGTGGTTTACATACACACATATTTTTCTTTCTTTATCGTCAGTAAGGCTCCAAATGCAATTGGCTCTTAGTAGCAAGAAGCAAACCTAATTCTTAAATCTTGCTTTAGCGCCATTGTCTAATAAAAACAATTAGGACTCTTTGGATGAATGGCTTGTTCTAGGACCTGAGAGGAAAAACACAAGATGAGGTTGGGCGATCTTAAGTACCAGAAAGTAAGGAAGTGTTCAAACAAAAGAGCTATGTTAATGAAACAATGAAACATGAGGGCTAAGTGAAAGAGCTTTCAATAGTCAGAACTAGAACAATTCGAGCAACAAAATAAAGTAGTACCGAATTATATTAATATATTGAATTTAAGCCAACATACACAATTAATATCCATGCATTCATACTGAATAAATGATTGAATAAGTAAATCAAGAGGGGAGAATAGACAGATGGCCTATGCAGAATTCTAGATAATTTACAAAGAATGTCCACTCACAAGTGAAGATATTATAATTTTCTACTCCTTAAGACTAGGCTGTGACTGGGTGCAGTGTCTCAGGCCTGATCCTAGGCCTTTGAGAGGCCAAGGCAAGAGAATTGTTTCAGCTCAGGAGTTCGAGACCAGCCTGGGCAACATAATGAGACCACATCTCTACTAAAAATTTTAAAAACTTAGCCAGGCATGTTGGCATGCTCCTATAGTCCCAGCTACTGGAGTGACTTAGTTGGGAGGATCACATAAGCGCAGGCACTCAAGGCTGCAGACTCGGATGCTGCAACCCTGGATGACAAAGCAAGACCCTGTCTCTAATATATATCAAATATACATATTTTACATATATAATATATAAATATATATTATATAAATTATATATTAGATAAATATATAAATATAATTATATAAATAATTATATATAATTTATATAAATATACCATTATGTTATATATACATTTTATATAATACATTTATAATTATATGTAATTAAACATAAATGTATATAAATATATATAAAAGAGTAGGCTATATATGGTGACTTCCTTCTACAAATTACAGTATGAAATGGAAGCAAAATAAGTGATTAACTTTACAGTGGAGAAACCTGTTAAACATCACCTCAACAAGGTGTTCAGAGTCAGTATCAACATTTATCATATTCCTAGTTTGTACCCTTCATATGATGTAAGGACTCATAATCCCGTGTAATCATGAGAAAATAACTTCAAATAAATTACAGTACAGGGGAATCTTTCAAAATAACTGATCAGTACTTCTCAAAACCTTTAAGGTTTTCAAAAACAAAAAGAAAACAGTGAAAAACTGCCACAGTCAAGACAGTCCTAAAAAGACATGACAACTAAATGAAATGCGGCATTTTAGTTGGAATCTTGAGAAATAAAAACAAGTAGGTAAAACTAAAAAAATCTGAGTAAAGTATGAGCTTTAGGTGTCAATGTTGGTTAGTTGTAACTAATGTAAGATATTAATAATAGGAGAAACCGGGTGCAAGGTGTATGAAATCTCTCTGATTTTGCCAATCACCAACTGTTTTGAAGAATAAAGCTTTTTTTTTTTTTAAAGAGGGATAAAGCAAAGCCATAGTCTCTTTTCTTTGTATGGCAATGTCTGTCTTTAGTTGACTCACTCAATGTAAAGAGCCACTTGCCACCTCTCCAAAAAGCATTTACTAAACATGAGTGGAACTGCATAAAACATGATTCCTTTCTTTCTTGGGACATAAGTGTTTGTCTACGTGCATTGAAATTCCATACAAAGTTTTTTTAATAAAACTATTATGAATTCGATTTTGAACAGTCTGAATTTGGTGAAGGTACAAATGGGAAAAAGACAATATTCCTGATTAAAGGCATTAAATGTGCTCAAATATCCCTTTATTTCTTCTAGTGGAGGGGGGGTCATCTATTTCAGTAGTAAGAACACATTATATATTAGTAAGTAAGGTTCACCTGCAAATCTATTTAATGTTCATATCAAAACTCAATGAACTTTTTGTTTCTTTTTTTCCCCGCAATATTGTGATATGTCTGAGAGACATGGTTTGTTTATTCATGGTTATTCCTCCCCGTCCCACTCTCCTCTCTCTTTTCTGAATCTTTGAGGATAACGGTACAAAAAATAGGGATTAGGATTAGGTGAAATAAATTAAAGCATTTTTATTTGTATTTTTTGTTTAATTACTTACTTTCAATTTGGAAAACTTGTTGCTAGGTTCATTGTGCAACAAGAAAACTCACAAGTTCTTACCAGGACAAAAGATGGGCATTCAGGCAGCCCTTTCATCTCATTTTATGCCTTAAAATGGTTCCACTCATCTTTCTGTATACAGAATTGCAATGCAGGGGTGCAGCACATACATCAATCCTCACATGTGTCCCAAGCTCCCGATGACATACGCCAAGCTCTCCCAAAAACTCTCTTACCATGCTCTGTTCTATTAATTGCACTGAATTAGGGCTATGATTTTCTGTTGCTGGCTGATCATTTGGGCACCATGAGATGCCCAATCTCCTCATTTATGGGTGCCTTCAATCTCTCTGAGTTTATCTCTTGATGCACAGTCCTTCAGCCATGACATGTTTTCCACAAGGTAATATCTTCTAAATATAATATATTCAACGATTTCAATTAAATGTGGTGATGTAAGAGAGAAAAGCTTTGAGTACTCTGTAAATCTCTTCAGGGATTTTCCAGAAGTTATCTACACTTTCTTTATCAACTGTCATTTTAAGCATTGTGACTTTAGCTATAATTATTCACCAATAAAAAGGTTCCTCATTATGTGACATACACAGTAACCGTGTGATCATCTATTACAGACCTAACTGGGACTCTTATACCCTTCATGGCCCAGCTTGGTGATTAGATTAGTAGAATCATAGAATGTCATAGGCTTGAAAATAGAAAGATGAAATGTACTTAACAGAGGTTCTTTCAGTGGTGAGTATCTAAAGACATTTAGTGATGGAAAACACTATCCACTACCATTAAAGTGATATTGGCGAGCTAGTTAAAATAGATATGCATATTCAACATTTCACATATAAGAGTATTACATTTTTTGTTGTGGTAAAATATACATAATATAAAATCTATAATGTATGTGTTTATAAATTGTTATGTATCAATTTTAAGTATAAAGTTTAGTGGTATTAAATGCATTCACAATGTTGTCCAGTCATCACCACCATCCATCTCCATAACATTTTTATGTTGTAAATTAAAACTCTGTATCCATTAAACAATAACTCCCCATTCCCTCTTCCCCCTCGTGCCTCACAACTGCCATTCTACTTTCTGTCTCTATGATTTTGACTACTCAGAGAACTTCGTGTAAGGAATCATACAGTGTTTGTCTTTTTGTAACCCTCAAGGTTCGTCCAAGCTGTAACACATGTCAGTATCTCATTCTTTTATAAGGCTGAGTAATATTATTTGTAGGTATATGAAGGTTGAGCATCCCTAATCTGAAAACCCAAAATTTGAAACGCTCCAATATTTGAAACTTTTTGATCACCAACATGATTCCACAAGTGAAAATTTCCACACAAAATTACTTAACACAAACTTTGTTTCATGCCCAAAATTATTAAACATACTGTATAAAATGACTTTAGGGTTATGTGTATAAAGTGTATATAAAACACAAATGAATTTCTTATTTACACTTGGGTCCTATTCCCAACATATATCATTATATATATTATTCCAAACTCCAATGATATCAAAAACCTATGACAATCTGGTCTCATGTATTTCAGGTAAGGGATACTCAGCCTGTACTACATTTTGCTTATCCACTCACCTGTAGAAGGACACTTGGCCTGTTTTCACATTTTAGCTATTGTGAACCATGCTGCTATAAACATGGGTACCGAAATAGCTCATCAAGATCTTGCTTTTAATTCTTTTGGTTTTATACTCACAAGTGTAATTACTGAATCATACGGTAATTCCATTTTTATTATTTTAGGAACTATGAGCATTACATTTAAATTTGTCCAGGATGACTATAGAACACAATCTTTCTGTCTTATTGAAGGTTTGAAATTGTGTAAGTCATCTAACATATCAAATACAGATTGTGAGCTCTTGTTTTAAATAATAGAATTAAGTAGTATATACTTAACATATGAAGTATATTAAATGTTCTTTGTGAGTGATTCTGAAATTATTTTAGATGTTAAAATGTCACAATTAAGATATTATAATCATCAAGATTTGTTACTCAGTGGCAGTTACAATAACACTTTCTGTTTCATCATTTTGGTTGTTTACACAGGATATAAGAGCGTTGAATATGGTAGACAGCTATTGTTGATTAGTTTAGGGTGTAATTTCAGTCTGCCATCCTAGGAGAAACAATGTCATTTGTTCTCAAACATTATCTATTCATCATTGGGATGTTAGTAAATCTTATTAAAAGGGACAGATTTTACACCAAGGAGTAGCTATTCATCTTTTATTTAACCTATTCCCTAACGAAACTAGAATGCTCCAAAGGATTTAAGAGGATTCAGGCCAAACTCTGGAATCCAATTCCATCTGCTTAAGAAGTTATAATTTTCCCTGCAATTAACATAAGAACTGATGGTATAGTGAACCTTTTTAATAGTTATATTTGTCTTGTCATTGTTTTGATTAAGTCCACCAAATTTCTATCCTCACATCTATTCATTTGATCCCCATAAGCTCAAAAATTAGGAAGATTCTCTTATTAATTCTGTCCATGCAGTCTTTGGAATAATTCAGCAGAGGCAAGTGTTGTTTCTGGTGAAATAGACTTTATACTGTAAAATATACAGTATATTTCCTTACATAATAATTGCCTCTATTGTGTCTTGCTGGAATTGATTATGGTTTGTCTACAATTGAGTAAACTAACTATACAAGGATATTAGATAGCTACAATTTAAAATAAAATAGCATATCAACTTTCAGTATTCATATTTAACTTTTCATTTTAATTAATGTCTTGTTTTACCTACCAAAGAAGCAACTGAGAAATCAGGAGCAGAGAATTAATGAAGTACATTTAGCTCATTCAATTTCCTTGTCCATTTGGTTTTCTAGCTATGTTGTTGGAGAAAGTTATAAAATTATTTAATTTTTCTGTGTCTTTTCAGTTGTTCTCAATGGAGGTTTCTCATCCAGTCTAAATTTAAGTATATTGTACCTTCCTTGTGAGATAGCAGGAAGACATAATTAATACTTCTGAAGTGTTTAGTTATAACAATGTCTGGCAAGGCTGATTATTGTTACGATTGTTAGAAGGTTTTCAAAAGAGAAGTATTTCTAAAATTGTCATTGTTACTTATTCTTAAATATTGCTAGCCGAATTTTTGGAAAGACTTCCTCAGGATTTATTGAATGATAAGTGAATATATTTTATGTCCAACAACTGGCACAATTCTTTCTTAGATTTTATTAAGCTTATGTATCTGTGTATTGAATTGAACCAAATGTCATAGTATGTCCTTCTAATCTACTGTATATGGAACAAAGAGGTCTACCGCATCCTTTTTTGGAAGGCACTTATTTTAGTTATAGGTTTAGGTACTATGGTTTCATTAGAATTTTTCACTCAGGAAACATAGAGTGTTCTTTCCCTTCGGTTTGCAATTAGGCTATGAGCTGCTGTTTGCTGTCTCTACTCACCATCTTTTCTGGCCTCAAGGAGGATATAGGAAAGTGGTAAAATACAGGTTGAGTGGATATGCAACTTTATTTTTCCCATAAGGTGTGTATGCATACGTGTGTAGGGATAGGAATGTTTTAAATGATTACTCACTTAGACACCATCTGCTTTCCCTTAGATTCTTACTATTCTCCTGTAAAAATGAACTGCAACCCCATAAAAAATTAAATTAATGACAGAGTCTCTTCTTCTTCTTGACATCTATTTGCATTATCACAAACTCATTCAACTTGGGCTGTAGCCAAATATTGCACCCTGAAAGTCAGTGACGCTTGGTTACTAAGTCCATATTATATGGAACATCCTGCTGTTTGATATCTACTGGACCAAGTGTGGGCAAATTTCCTACAGGTTAGACTTCTTTTATTCAGTATGAAATGCTCCCTCCCTTCCCCACACCTTGTGAAATACTAGCATGCCTTTAATTCTAAGCTTTCCTAAGAAGCTATGTGAATCTTGGAAATTGATAAAGTAAAAGGCATACTGGTGAAGCAACAGAATAGCATAAATCACAGTAGGAGAGAATACGTTTCTTTAATTAGAGGATTTCCATTCTACCACACAGAGAAGAGAAACTTTAAATTTTCTTCATGCTTTATCTTGGAGCTCATTAGAATATTAAAGCAACTACATTATTCTTCAAGGAATGTTACCTTTTCTAACCTCTGAGAATTGATAATTCTAAATTCTGGATGGACTTTGATCCCCCTCTGAGTAGGTAGGTAGCTATTTTCCCATGTCATTTACAAAGGAGAGTCTAAAACTCTTACAAAGTACACCTACAGAAATGACATCTTATTCCTAACTGTACATTATGCCTCAAATATGTGCTATTGGGTAATCAGCAGAGAATTAAAAATAAAAGCAACCACATCAACAGAACAAATAATTGAAATAGAAGAGTCTCCTGGTCATGAAAATGCTCTCAGAATCAATGTCCTTTGAAATACATACCATCTATCAGAAACACCTATCATTTTTGAGATTTCTCTGGGAAAGAAGAAGAAAATATACATGTACACACACACACACACATACACACAAATTATAAAGCCTCTTAATATTGAAAATTTAGTTTATTATCTCTATTATTTATAAGGAGACTGAACATTATCAAGTTTACCTAACTTGTCCCAGACTCACACAGTTGGTAAATAGTGAAGCAAAATTTTGAAGTCAATTTTGCTTGACTTCAAAGCCTGTAGAATTACATCATTGTGCTAAATTATTTTACAAATACCAGTTATTTAATTTCATTCAAAAACTTCCGATGATTAACTTTCTCAGGTAATATAGAGGCAATAGCATTTGTGAATTCAATTTTCTTCAATTTCATACTCATGGCTCTCAACTCTCACTTCCGCCTTTCTCATTTGTTTTCACTTAAAACCCATATTTTGACAACATATTAAGAAAAACATAATTTTCTGTCATAATTTAACAAATATCTGTCTTGAGCAAAATTTTCAATGAAGTGGAAAGGATTAACATGAGTGAACTAGGAAGATATGGACAGCATAGAAGACCACTGTTAATAATATTTACACTTTAGCCAAACCATCATTTTTTTTATTTTACTTTAGGTACATGTGCAGATCATGCAGGACTGTTGCATAGGTACATACATGGCAATGTGGTTTGTTGCGTCCATCACCCCATCACCTATATCTGGCATTTCTCCCCACGATGTCCCTCCCCAACCTCCCTACTCCACTGCTGTTCCTCCCCTTGCCCCGTAACAGATCCCAGTGTGTGTTGCTCCCCTCCCTGTGTCCATGTGTTCTCATTGTTCAACACCTGCCTATGAGTGAGAACATGCAGTGTTTGATTTTCTGTTTTTGTGTCAGTTTGCTGAGAATGATGGTTTCTAAATTCATCTATGTCCCTATAAAGGACAGGAACTCATCATTTTTTATGGCTGCATAGTATTCCATGGTGTATATATGCCACATTTTCTTCATCCAGTCTATCATCGATGGGCATTTGGGCTGGTTCCAGGTCTTTGCTATTGTAGGGTTTCTGCTGAGAGATGCACTGTGAGTCTAATGGGCTTCCCTTTGTGGGTAACCTGACCTTTCTCTCTGTCTGCCCTTAGCATTTTTTCCTTCATTTCAACCTTGGTGAATCTGACGATTATGTGCCTTGGGGTTGCTCTTCTTGAGGAATATCTTTGTGGTGTTCTCTCTATTTCCTGGACTTGAATGGTGGCCTTCCTTGCTAGGTTGAAGTTCTCCTGGATAATATCCTGAAAGTATTTTCCAGCTTGAATTCATTCTTTCCATCTCATTCAGGTACATCTATCAAATTTCAGGTACATCTATCAAATGTACCTTAGGTCTTTTCACATAATCCCAAATTTCCTGGAGGCTTTGTTCATTTCTTTTCACTCTTTTTTCTCTAATCTTGCCGTCTTGTTTTATTTCATTAAGTTCATCTTCAATCTCTGATACCCTTTTCTGCTTGGTCGATTCGGATATTAAAACTTGTGTATGCTTCACGACATTCTCGTGCTGTGTTTTTCAGCTCAATCAAGTCATTTATATTCTTCTCTAAGCTGTTTATTCTAGTTAGCATTTCATCTAACCTTTCTTCAAGGTTCTTACTTTCTTTGCATTGGGTTAGCACATATTCTTTAAGCTCAGAGAAGTTAGTTATTACCTACCTTCTGAAGCCTGCTTCTGTCAATTCATCAGATTCATTCTCCATCCAGTTTTGTTCCCTAGCTGGTGAGGAGTTGTGATCCCTTGGAGGAGGAGAGACATTCTGGTTTTTGGTGTTTTCATCCTTTTTGTGCTCGTTTCTTCCCATCTTTGTGGATTTATCTACCTGTGGTCTTTGTAGTTGGTGACTTTTGGATTGGGTCTCTGAGTGGACAACTTTTTTGTTGATGTTGAAGCTGTTTCTTTCTGTTTCTTAGTGTTCCTTCTAACAGTCAAGCCCTTCTGCTGCAGGACTGCTGGAGGTATACTCCAGACCCTGCTTGCCTGGGGATCACCTGCAGGACTGTAGAACAGTAAGAGTTGCTGCCGGTTTCTTCTTCTGTTATCTTTGTCCCAGAAGGGTACCCGCCAGATGTCAGCCTGAGCTCTCCTTTATGTGGTGTCTCCTTGGGTATACAGGGGTCAGGGAGCTGCTTGAGGAGACAGTCAGTCCCTTATAGGAGCTCAGGTGCTGTGCTGGGAGCTCCATTGTTCCATGCAGAGTTTTATGGCAGGTACATTAATGTCTGCTTCAGTGGAACACATAACTGCCTCTTTTCCCAGATGCTCTGTCCTAGGAAGGTTGGGCTTTATTTATAAGTTCCTGACATGCTGCTGTCTTTTTTCATAGATGCCCTGCCCAGCACAGAGATAGTCTAGTCACAGTCTGCCAGCAGAGGTGTTGCCAAGCTTCCACAGGTTGAGATGTTTTTATAGAGGTACAGTTAGAACTGCCTCAGTATTGGTGGACTGCCTTGGTAGTGGCGAATGTCCTTACCCCTACTGAGCTGGACCATCCAGGGTCCAGCTGTGCTTGCTGTGAAACTCTCAATCCAGAGTTTCAGATTGCTTGTTTTGTGTGGGTGGTACCCACCGAGCCAGATCACCTGACTCCTGTCTCAACCCCCTCCCTTTCAGTTGAATGGGAGGCTCTGTATCCCAGGTGTACCAGGCACCAGTTGAAATGGCCACCAAGATATGTGTGAGTTTCTGTGCCCAACCCATGGCACCAGCTGAAACAGCCATGCTGGAAACTCATGGTCTATGGGCAGTCAAAACTCGTTTGGAAATGTGGTGATCACTCACCGTCTGCATTGTTCTTGCTGGGAACTGCACTCCAGAGCTGTTCCTATTGGGCCATCTTGGATCCTTCCTCCTAGCCAAACCACCTTAAGGAAATTCAATCAAAGCTCTATTTCTGGCCAATAGGCAATTAGGAATTGTGTGCTATTTTATAGTGTTATTTTGAAAATATTTTAAAAATCTACCCTATGATTTTATGATCATCAATAAGTAAAAGGAAGACAAAAGCAAGCAAATCAGCATTTTCTTCTCAAAGATCAGTGAAAAATCCTCTTTACATTCTTATTCAGTGTAGATGAGTGGTTGTCAATAGTGGCTATAAGTCAAAATTGATTGTGTTCTATTGGCTTAAATAGTATGGACTTGCTTAGGTTTGTGGAGTATTTGAATAAATTGTCAATACTTTAAAAACAGTAATAATATATAAATTCAAACATGTAAATTCTAACATTTATTTTTAAAATCAGAGTATCTGACAGTATTAAGTTTATATGGCATAAACCAAACAGTTTAGATGTGTCAGAATTGAGTCACCACAATTTATCAGCAAGGTGCTACAGTTGGGAGGGTGAAAGAGAATCCCATTAAACTGCATTTCTCAGTATCAGGAAGAAGCCAGAGTTTTCTAAGGCTAATGGAGATATAGGGTTACTATAGCTATGAGTCTTATAGTCATCAATGTTTCTAGTGCTCCCTATTTATTTCCAAATGCTAAAGTCAAGTGTCCATTGTTATTGCACTATTATATTTTTAAAAGTAAAGAAAAAATAATTATCATATATGCCTTGAAGAAATTAAAGAAATAAAAAACATGTTGACAAAATCATTTGCTTCAAGAGTCTATAATTATCTGTTGGGAAAAGCTGCAAAGGAGAAAGGACTTACAGAGTGCCTACATAAATTGGTTATGAGTAACATATATAAACAAGGAAAAACAAACTGCAGAAGGCCACAGGAGGCTTCTGAGGAGGAAGGCCTCTCCATGCCTCATGCTCTGGTGCAGGTTGACCTAGACACTGTTACTATAAACATTGTGCTCAAGTACGTAAAACCCCTTCATAGCACTATGATTTAGCCAGACTTGTGGGCTCCTTGTAAGGTCCACATTCCATCAGCTGTGCATAGATAATAAGCTAAAGATAACCACATGTTCTTGTTTTGTGAAACTCTCAAACCACCGCTGTTGTCAATCTTTAGGATGACACACCAGTTCCAGCTCACTGATTCACTTCCGGCTCACTGATTCATTCCACCATCACTCCACCCTACCCTATAGATCAAAGTGATTATAATCAATAAATAGTGTGGATGATCAGAGCTCTGGCCTTCACTGTTTCCTCCAGGGTAATAAAGTGATGTCCCCCTGGTCCCACTTTTTTTCTTAATCTGTCTTTCTCTCATTCATTTGTCACCACCAAACTTGGGATACCCATAGGTGACATGGGGCTCATGGATTCCCTGCAATTATCTTTGTCAAACATATTAATCTGTACTTCATTCCAACATTACATCCTATAATATTCATTTTGACAGAATTCTCAAACTTATTAGGTGTTCCAATTTTGTATTACATTTTACTGCTATTGAATTAACCAAAAAATATAAGAATTTGAAATTTGCTAATTGTCCAGATAAAAAGGTGTTATGAAATAGAATTCTTCAAAAAACAACTGTGGAAAGGAAGTTATTGAGTTTTTCAAAATCCTAAGCTATAAAAAACATTTTTGGATGGTAATATGAACCATATAGAAAAGTGTATTCACAAGAACACAAAATCAAACACCGCATGTTCTCACTCATAGACGGGTGTTGAACAATGGGAACACATGGACACAGGGAGGGGAGCACTATACACTGGGGTCTGTTAGGGGGAAACAGGGGAGGGACTGCAGGGGGTGGGGAGTTGGGGAGAGATAGCATGGGGAGAAATGCCACATATAGGTGAAGGGGAGGAAGGCAGCAAATCACACTGCCACGTATGCACCTATGCAACAATCTTGCATGTTTTTCACATATAACCCAAAACCTAAAATGCAATAAAAATAAAATAAAAAAAAGAAAAGTGTATTCAGACCATTTACCCATTTTTTAACTGGCGTCATATCTTTGTTGCTATGGAAGATGAAGAAATTAAAAAGTCCTTCAAAAATAGTATAAAAATCTTGTAGTTAAATGTGCTATCTTTTAACTATAGTCCACAATTGTTAACCTTAAAATTTTGTTTTAACCAAATGTTGTATTACAGTTTGATTTAAAATACAGTTTTGAATTATTAGATTTTTAAAGTATAAGGCATTGAAATAATTTTATATATTGATATACATAAAAATAAATTAATATATATTAGGCAACACATATTTTAGTACCATCAATCTCTGCATAATGACATTTGGTCATGATGGACTGCATATATGATGGTGTTTCCATAAGATTGTAAATGAGTCTAAAAATTACTATCACCTCATATTTCTTATAATATACTTTTAATCATTATTTTGGAGTGTACTCCTACTGTTCGTATTTTTTAGAAGCTAACTGCAAAATAGCCATAGGCAGGTCTTTCAGGAGATGTTACAGAAGAAGGGATCATTATCATTGGAGCAACAGCTCCATGGGTGTTATGGCCCATTAAGATGTTTCAGCAGAACAAGATATGAAGGTGAAAGAATGCTACTGATTATCCTGACCCTGTGTAGGCTTAGACTAATGTGTGTGTTTGTGTTTTAGTTTTTAACAAAAAAGTTTAAAAAGTCAAATTATTAAAAAATTTAAAATAAAAAAAGCTTATAAAATAAGTATATAAAAATATTTTTGTACAGCTAAGCAATTTTTTGTGTGTGTTTTAACCTGTTTTATTGAGGGAATGTATTCTCTTACCAGGTCCAAGAACTTCCCAGTGACATGACCTACCTGCCTTCTCTCACATCTCCATCCAGGATCTTAGAGGTCTTTGTTTAACTTTGACATGCTCAGGAAGATAGACTGCCCAGGTGAGCTTTCTTTGTTTAGAAAAGCTGGCGAGAAGCTTTGGGAGGACTGTGGGCCAAACAACAAATCAGATGTCAGAAATCAAAGATCAATTACTCCAGTGAAAGTTTAAAGGAACACCTTTCATAGGACAGAAAACTCGAATGGGGTGGGAGTATCTCTCAGGTTAAAAGTCCCCTTCTCCCACATCTGTGTGGACTCCATTTCTGGATCCCCTCTCACAACAGCATGGGAGTTCACTCTTTCTCTCTCTTATCTATTTCTCCTTTTTCTCTCTCTCTCTCTGCCTAAATAAATCACTTTCTGCAAAACTCTTTGGGGTCACCACAAATTACTCATTTAAGCTCACATTACTTAAATGAGCTCACCACACCTGGGGGGTCCTCTCCCCCATTCTTGGGTGTCTGAGGAAGCAAGAGCCTGGAAGAACACATCCTATCAGGGAGTGACCTGAGCCCATTGTCTGCAATTCAGTCACATTATTAAAAAAGAGTCAAAAAGTTAAAAACAATTTAAAAGTTTATGAAGTAGAAAACTTATAGTATGGTAGGGCAAATTTATTATTGAAGAAAGAAAAAAGTATTTTAAATAAATTTAGTATAACATGGATTCTTTTACAGTGTTTATAAAGTCTGCAGTAGTGTACAATAACATCCTAGGTCTTCACATTCACTCACCACTCATTGATTTACCCAGAGCAACTTTCTGTCTTGCAAACTCCATTCATGATAAATGCCCTGTACAGGTGAACCATGTTTTAAAATTTTTGTATAGTAATTTTACTGTGACTTTTCTATGTTTAGATGCACAAATACTCACCACTGATTTAAAATTTTCTATAGTATTCAGTACACTAACATGCTATACAGCTTTGTGATATATACAATTGGCCATATAGACTACGTATGTAGTGGGTTTGTGTAAGTATATTATATACTGTACAATGTTTGCACAACAGTGAAATTGCCTAAGGACTCACTTCTCAGAATGTATCCTTGTCCTTGATTAACATATCAATGCATGTCATTCTCCTCCCTCTCTTCTATGCACATACCTTGAGTTCCATCTTTGTGATAGGAAAACATGCATAATCTAAGTTAGTGCTGTCAATATATTAGGACTGAAGAGTTACAGAGCTGACCTTGTCTTAACATTCTTTGCAGGCTTTTAAAATAAGTTTGAGGGTTTCTGTTCTATGAACTCAAATTTAATAACATGCTTGTAGAAGGTAAAGGTCCCAGACTAAGAACATTTCTCCTTGAGAAAGTTTAGAGAGTGTATTTCCTAATAGTAGTTTCCAAGCTTAAAAAAAAAAAAAAGACTTGTTCTTTTGTCTTTTCGGGTAAAGTAATGGCTTATATATGAATTGAATTAAATATTTAAAACATGATCCACTTTATGCATAGACCTACTACTCAATTTACTAATAATTTTATCTGCCTGTTAAAAGTTGTTTGATGACTAAAATAATGTTCCAATAAAAGGAATATGTTTAACATATATCATTATTCTGTATTTTATAAAATGACATTAGTAACTGATTTACCTAATGTCAGGATTTATTAAATTAAATTTATTAATTTCATAAGCATTACTGGTTACCAATTTGTAGACAATAGTAAATTATGTACAAGATGAAAATATGAAATGTCTGTTTTTATGCATATTTTGACACTGAGTATATTTGGAATTTAACATTATTTCCTGTTAAAAGTAAATATGGATTCTGACTTTTAATTTAGTCTCCATACTTGAATACAGAAAAATGAACTGAATGTCAGTTTTAAGACAGTACAAATAAATGTATACAAAAACATTCTAAGTATTCCAAATTTATTTCAATTCAATTACTAAAATATGCCTTTGATTTTTTTTTCTTTGCTTATTTGAGACAGGGTCTCACTCTGTCACCCAGGCTGGAGTGCAGTGGTGTAATCATGGCTCACTGCAGACTTTACCTCCTGGAATGAAATAATCCTCCAGACTCAGTCTCCTGAGTAACTGAGACTACAGGTATATGCCACCATGCTCAACTAATTTTTTACAATTTTTTTTTTGTAGAGATAGTCTCTTGCTAGTTTTGAACTCCTGGGCTCAAGTATTCCTTCTGCCTTGGCCTCCCAAAATGTTGGGATTATAGGCATGAGCCACTGCACCCAGCCTCACGATCCTTTTTATTTAGGCATTTCCATTCCTTATAACCAAAAATTTGCTTTGGATTTCATGATATCTTTAGAAATAAACAAAGGCCAAGCCTATCAAACATTGAAAAAAAAATCTAAGATATAGTAAGTCATACTCATTCACCAAGAGAATATGCTACAAATGCACTGAGTATCTACAACTTTATTAACTTTTAAATGTACATTCATTTCTTAAAATACACTACAAAATGATGCTTTCCTTTAAATTTATTTCTCATTTGAAGAGTGTATACTATTTTAGAAATTAAGATATATATTTTAACACAAATGGTGCTTGGGTTTTATTCAAATTGATTTTCATTAAAAAGTAAAAGACACTTTACTTGTGTATATGTCAAAACCGAAAAAACTAACTAAAGACTAGCAGATGAATCAATCTCCAATATCTAATTACTTCTTCAAAACTTGTTTGATTCTGTGATATGGTTGGGTGTGTGTCTCTTCCAAATTTCATGTTGAAATGTAATCCCCAGTGTTCAATGTGGGGCATAGTGTGAGGGGTTGGATCATGGGAGAGCATTCCTCATAAATGGCTTAGCACCATCCTTTTGGTGATGAATGAGTTCTCTCTCTATTACTTAATGCAAGAACTGAGTGTTTAAAAGAGCCTGGCCTCTCTCTCACTCTCTCTCCCTTGCCATGTGATGTGTTCGCTCCTTCTTTGCTTTCTGCTATGATTGTAACCTTCCTAAGGCTCTCACTAGAAGCAAATGCCAGCACCATTCTTCCTGTGCAGTCTACAGAACCATGAGCTAAAAATAAATCTCTTTGATTTATAACTTACTCAGTTTCAGGTATTTCTTTTTATCAATGCAGATGGACTAGTATAGAAAACTGGTATCAAAGATTGGAGAGTTGCTATAAAGATACTTGAAAATGTGAGAGCCGTTTTGGAACTGGCCAATGGGCAGACATTCAAAGAGTTTGGAGGTCTCAGATAAAGATAAGAAGATAAAGGAAAGTTTGAAAGTTCTTAGAGACCAATTAAATAGTTGTGACCAAATGCTGTTAGAAATATGTATGCTGAAGGCCAGTCTGAGTAGGTCTCAGATTGAAATGATGAACTTATTGGGAACTGGAATAGACGTCATCCATATTATGTCTTAGTAGAGGGCTTGCCTGCATTGTGTTCATGCCCTAGGGATTTTTGGAAGGTGTAACTTAAGAGCGCTGACCTTGGGTACGTAGCAGAAGAAACGTTTAAGCAGCAATATGTTCAGGAAGTATCCTGGCTGCTTCTAACAGCCTACAATTGAATATAGAAGGAAAGAAAGAAAATTGAAACTTAAAATTCAAAGGGAAGCAAAGTGTAAATCTCAAAATTTCCCAACCTGTTCATGTGGTAGAGAAGGGAAAAGCATTTTTAGCAGAAGAATTGAAGCAAGCTATCGTTAACCACTTGCTAGAGATATTGACATGACTAAAATGGAACCAGGTGCTAATAGCCAAGACAAGACTTGAGGTGCCACTCACTAGCACCTTGGGACACTGTTCTCTACATCCCAGCTGCTCTAACTCCAGTCTCAGCTCAAAGAGTCCCAGATAATACTCTGGCCACATCTCTGGAGGGCACTTTTACAAGGTGTTGGGTCTACAGGTGTGCATAATGCAAGGGTAAAGGAGGCATGGCGGCTTCTATTAGCTTTTTTACCATTAAAAATAATGTCAATTACTTTTGCACCAAGCTAATATCTTGATTTTAGAGGATGTATGAAAAAGCTGGAGTGCTCAGGCAGAAGCCTGCAGCAGGGGTTGATCCTCACAGAGAAACTCTACTAGGAAAATGCTGAAGGGAAATGTGAGGTTAGAGCCACAACACAGAGTCCCCACCAGTCTACAGCCCAGTAGAGCTGTGTGTGGGAAGGGAGCTGCTGCCCTTCAGATCCCAGGATGTTAGAGCCTCTGGTAGTTTGTCCCCTGAGTTTGAAAAGCTACAGACACTCAACTTCAACCCATGAGAGCAACCATGATTCTGTACCCTGAAAGGCTGGCTACAAGGGTGGGCCTTCCCAAGGCCCTGGATCTCACCTCTTGCACCAATGTGCCCTGGATGTGACACATGAAGTCAAGGAGAGAATGTAGGCATGTCTCTCTCACTGTGTGACATGCCTTGCTCTCCCTTCACTTTCTGCCATGATTGTAAGCTTCCTGAGGCCCTCACCAGAAGCAAATGCCAGCACCATACTTGTGCAGCCTGCAGAACCATGAGTCAAAATAAACCTTTTCTTTGTAACTTATCCAGTCTCAGGCATTTCTTTAGAGAAACACAAATGAGCTAATGCACTTCTTCAGCCAATAAATGGATCTGGTGTATCAGTTGAAGTTGATTTTATTTATTGGTAGGATTAAAAAGTAAACCTATATAGAACAACAACAACAAAAAACTACCTCTATCATGACTGTCTTATATGACTTTGACTTATTATTCCAGATGTCAATCTGACATTTGAAATAGATTTCAAGGCAGAATCTTTGAAAAAGACAACAATACTAAAAGTTCTTTCAGCAGGAAAAAACATTGAATCACCGATATGTTAATGGTTAGCACTTTTTTTATGAAACAATATTCATTATATATTATTGCAAAATATTAAATTCAAATCCCTTTTACATAGTTACTTATTTTCTATTTTTAACTTTTTTTTTTTTGAGATAGAGTCTTACACTGTCACCTAGGCTGGAGTTCAGTGGTGCAATCTTGGCTCACTGCAACCTCTGCCTCCTGGGTTCAAGTGATTCTACTGCCTCAGCCTCCTGAATAGCTGAGATTACAGGCACTCACCACCACACCCAGCTAATTTTTTGTACTTTTAGTAGAGATGGGGTTTCACCATGTTGGCCAGGCTGGTCTCGATCTCCTCACCTCATGATTCACCCACCTCAGCCTCCCAAAGTGCTGAGATTACAGGTGTGAGCTGCTGTACCCAGCCATTATTTATTTTTTTAACTCCAGGCTTATTTCTTATTTCTCAAGGTATTTGTAATGTTTATTTATTATTTGTAATGTTTATTTATAAAATAAGTGTTCATTTATTTATAAATAAGTGATATTTATCTATCACTTATTTCTCAGAGTATTTGTAATGTTTATTTATATGAACTTCGCATGCTGTAACTACCATTTTAAAGTAGTAAATGTTCTGTCTGTTTTAAAAGAAAAATATATTAGCTTTTCTAGCCAGTCCCACTTGCTCAAAATGTTCCTTTCTTCAAATATCATTGTTTTTCTTTGTTTTGAGAACATTAAACCAATTAACATTACTATCAATAGAAATTGTTTGCTACATTTATCACCCTTGTAGATGCATAAGCAAAAATTGCTATATCATCTGTTTTCATAATTAAGACATGCAATAATAGAAAATCGAATGAGATAAGAGAGACATCACTTAGACTATAAATTCTTAATTTAGCACGTTAAGCATCTCAATTGTTTTGCTTTTTATTACTCATTTGCTCTACTCTCCCACATTGTATAACTAAAAATGAAGTGGTTTCAAAGCTTATTTTCTCACAAATCTTGCCCCCTGCTTTCTAGACAACAATATTCAATACTGAGTTCTAGCTAATGCTTTACAGATTTCAAAAAGTATGTAGTAAAACAGATCATTTAAAAACTGCCAGCTGTTTGAAGTTAGTGGGGATGACAACAGGTGACAATTTAAGACAATAAAAGGAGATCAACAGAATAATAGCAAATTATCTGTTTTAAGATGTTTGTGATTTATAACATACTGTAATTCTGTAAGCTTCAACAAACACTATAATGGAATAAAAACAGGTCTGTAAGGAAGTGATCAAGATTTGCAGGTCAACAGAGACAAGTGTTTCCAAAGATGTTTCTATTCGCAGAGAAGCATGCACTAACAAACAGCAAATAATATGTGGTTCTCTTTACATACTCCTGCTAATGACCATACTGAAAGTTTTGAGTATGGATGTTAGGAAGTTGGTTAAGTGAAATACCCTGCATAGGGGATTCATGCATGTACCCATTTCAATTTGGAAGCCAACGTTTTAGGAAGATGGTACAATTCTTTTTCATTTAAGTAAATAAGTAGTATGTATTGGAGGTTTTCAAAAAAGGGCTAAGAAAATCCTTCAGAAATTATGAGCAATTAGAGTTGGACAACCAGAGCTCCAAAATTAAGTTTGCATATCAGTTTGTTAAATAATCACACAAAATCCCCGAATAGATTTTCACCTGTCATGTTTCAACTAGTTGGGCTTAAAATACAGATTGTGTGACATAATTAATACTAACTTTGAAAAGCAATGGGAATATCTAAAAGAAATTGTTACTGTCTAGATTAGTTCTGTCCAATAGAGATCTCTTGAAAAGTGAAAATGCTTTACATCTGCTTTGTCCAATATTATAACCAACTTGGTACATGTTGCTATTAAACTCTTTAAATTATGGCTTTGTGTGGCTAAGTCACTGAAAATTTGCTTTTTTTTTTTTACTTTTAATTAATTTAAATTTAAATAGCCACACATTCTCTGTAGCTACTATTTTGGAAAGCACAGGTCTGCAGTATTTGAAAGCAGATTTACACCATCCAAGAAGGGTTTTTAGCATAAATATAGCCAATGTGGATACTAACTTAAAAACTGAACAAATGTTTAACCAGTTAGAAGTTAGTAACTGGCCAAAAATAATTAGATCAATATAAACACTGATTATTTCTTTTCGTTGTCAGTTCCTCTGACTAGGACTTCCAGTACTATATTCAGTAAGATGGGAGAAAGTGCCACTCTTATTTTGTTCCAGTTTCTAGAGGGAAAGCTGTCAAATTTTCCTCATGTAGTATAATGGTGGCTGGGCTTTTCATACGTGGCCTTTCTTATGTTTTAACACATTCCCTCTATACTTAATTTTTTCATGGTTTATTTAAACAACAAAATAATGTTAAATTTTATCAAATGCCTTTTCTGCATATATTGAGATGGTAGTATGAATTTTGTTCTTCTCTCTATTGAAGTGATGTATCACATTTGTTGATTTGTATATTATACCATTCTCACATTCCTATAAGTCCTACTTGATTATGGTGTAAAATCTTTTTGATATACTTTTGGATTCAGTTTTCTAGTATTTTGTTGAGTATTCAACATCATCTATGTTCACAGAAAATATTGGCCTCTAGTTTTAGTGTTTGTTGTGCATTTGTCTGTTATTTATATGAAGGTAATATTGAAATCCTAGAAAGCATTAGAAAAAATTTCTTCCCCTTCAGTTTTTTAAAGAGTTTGAGAATTGGTATTAGTTCTTAACGTTGAGTTGAATTCATCAGTGAAGCTGCCTTGCCCTGGGCTTTTGTTTGTTGGGAGTCTTTTTATTACTGCTTCAATCTTATTACTCATTATTGGTATGTTCATGTTTTCTATTTCTTCCTGAGTTTTTCTTGGTAAGTTGTGTATTTTCAGGCATTTATTCATTTCTCTAGGTTTCTAATTTGTTGGTGTATAGTTGTTCTTATCAGTTGCTAACGATTCTTCGTATTTCTGAGGTATCAGTTGTAATGTTGCCTTTTTTGTTTGTGATTTTACTTGGGAATTCTCTCTTTTTTTTATTAGTCTAATTAATATTTTGTCAATTATGTTTCCCCTTTCAAAACAAAAGCCAGCTTTTTAAAAATTGAACTTTTGCATATTTAGTCTATGTTTTGTTTATTTCTACTCTTACTTTATTTTCTACTACTTTTTGTATTTGGTTTGCTGTGATTTTCTAGTTCCTTGAGGTATATTGTTAGATTGTGTATTTAAAATATTTCTACTTTCCAGATGTGGAAATTTAGTGTTAAGAGATTTCTTTTTAGTACTGCCTTTGCTATATCCCACAAGTTTTGGTATGTTGCCATTCTATTTCCATTTACTTCAAGAAACATTTAAATATATTTAAATTTTTTTTTTCTTGATGCATTGGTCATTCAGTAGCATATTATTCAATATTCATGTATTTATACAGTTTCCAAAGTTGCTTTTGTTATTGATTTCTAGTTTTATTCCATTGTGGTCATAAAAGATACTTGAAAAAATTTTGATTTTCACAATTATTTGAGTCTGGTTTTGTGGCCTAGCATGTGATCTGTCCTGAGTAATGTAAAATGTGCTAATGAGAAAGGTATTCTGCTGTTTATGGAGACATTTTCTGTAATTATCTGGTAGGTCATTATCTTTGTTGTTTCTTCATCTAGCTTATCTATGGGTTGTTGAAGTACCCAAATATTACTGTATTATGATTTACTGCTACCATTAGATTAAAAAACATTTTCTTGTTATATTTGGGTGCTCCAGTGTTGTATGCATTTATATTTAGAAATGTCATACCCTCTTGTAGAATTGATCCTTTTATCATTGTGTAGTGACCATGTCTCTGTTTACAGTTTTTGACTTAAAGTCTATTTTATCTGATGTAAATATAGTTACCCTTCCTCATCTTTGGTTTCCTTTTGCATTGAATATATTTTTTCCATTTCTTCACTGTTCAGTCTTACATGTGTTTTTACAGATGAAGTGAGTTTCTCGTGAGCAGCATATAGTTGATTATTGTCTTTTTATACATTCAGCAAATCTACAATTTTTAAAATATGGAATTCAATCTATTTACACTGAAGTTTATTTTCAATAGTTAAGGACTTACTCCTGTCATTTTGTTATTTTCTTCTTGGTACTTTGTGTTTCCACTGTTTATTTCTTCTGTTGTTTAACTTTGTGCTTTGGTGTCTTTTTCTGCAGTATTAGCATTTGATTTTTTTTTCTTTTTGTTTGAATATCTTTGTTATCAGTGAGTTTTATATTTTATGTGTTTTCATGAGGATGATTATCATCTCTCCACTTCCAGGTGTTTGACTCCCTTATGCGTTTCTTGTAAGCCAAGCAGAGTGGTGATTAATTCTTTCTGTTTACCCTTGTCTTACACAGACTTTATTTCTTCTTCATTTCTGAATTATAGCTTTGTTGAGTATAATATTGATGGCTAACAGTTTTATTTTTTAATTTTATCACTTTAAATATATCCCATTTTCTCCTTGCCTGTAAGACTTCTGGAGAGAAATCTGCTGATAGTCTAATGAAGATTTCCTTATATGTGACTTTATGCTTTTCCCTTGCAATTTTTGAATTCTTTCCTTGTCTTTGACTTTCAACATTATACCTGTATGTGCCTTAAAGAGGACCTTTTGGGTTGTGACTATTTGGGCTAAGAATATTTTAACTTCCTGGATCTGTATAATTTATGTCTCCTAAGACTTAAGAAGTTTTCATCTATTATTTTATTAAGTAGATTTCTTATACCTTTTCCATCTCTTCTTCTGAAAATCCCATTGTGTAAAATGTGTTCACTTAACAATGTCTCATAAATCCTATAGGCTTTCCTCATTATTTCTTTTTTCTGTTTTGGTGCGTGTCTTACTGGATTATTTCAAAAGTTCCTTCCTCAAGTTCAGAGATGCTTCCTCTGCTTGATCTAATATATTGTTCAAGCTCTCAACTGTACTTTTTATTTTATTTGTTGGAATTTTCAGCTTCAACATTTCTGTTTGGATTTCTTTTATGATATCTACCTCTGTATTGAATTTCTCATTTCAATTCATAGTCTCTGAAATGAGAGATCTCTCTCAACAATTCATGATGTCTCATTTCAGAGATCATGAATTGTTTCTCTGATTTCTACTAAATTTTCTATCTATGTTTGCTGAGTTTTCTTAATATTATTCAATTTTTTTTAGGTAATGTATGTTTATTTCATTGTTGTCAGTTACTGTAGAGTGATTGTGGTGTTTTGGTGGTGCCATGTGTCCTTGATTTTACATTTTTCTTGTATCATTGTATTATATCTGGACATTTGGTAAGGCAGTCACCTCTTCCAGTTTTGTAGAGTGGCTTTCATGGGGAAAGACTTTTACTTGCAGATGTTTCCTAGGGTTCGGGTTGGATAGGGTATATTGCCTTTGTTTGGGCAGTGTAATAATGTAGCGTCTGCAGTTTCTTCAGCTACAGGCAATGTACAGAATGCCTGTGAGGGCCTCAGTGGCTTATACTATAGAGGTTTGGGTGCATGGTTTGACTACTAGGGCTCTCTCTGCTCTGCACTCTAGAGAAGCATGGTGGCCCTGCAGCTTGACTCAAGCACTGCTCTTAAAGAGGCAGAGGATCTGGTTGATTTGTGTTCACAAAAAGCATATGGTTGATGAGTTGGTGGCTCTGCAAAAGTACTGCTACTTTTGGTGCAGGGTTCCAGGCTGGTATACACTCCGGGGAAGGATGAAGCTGGTAGACCTGCAGCTTGGCTCAGTGGATGCTTTCTTTTGGGAAGAGTGTCATTCTGGTCCACTCTCCAGAGAAGCAGTGCTTGGTTGGATAGCATCCCTGCTTGAGTGCTGCTCCCTGGGGTCAGGGAACCAAGCTCGTCTGTATTCCAGGGAAAGATAAGTGTCACAGTTATTTTATAAATGATTACTAGGCTATTGCAATGCTAAAAAACTCACTACTCTAGTGGCTTGTTCCTCTCTATCACTGTCAAATCCTCTGCTTTGTTTAAACTACAAGAATTGTTTGATGTTAGATCTCAGGTACTTTAAAGAAACCACTGAGAAAATCTGGGTAGCAGCTATTTGCAGCTTCTTTAGCAGACTCTTTTTAGAAATGCTGTCTGGAGCACCAGAGGAGTCAGACAAGCAAAACAAGCTCAAATAAATAGAATTAGAAAAAAGCTTAGAACAAAGGGGATGATAGATTTTAAAGAAAGAGAAAACTTTATCAAAATAAGTGTAGGTTAAAATGATATGAATTCAGTAGGGTGATAATTGCTCCAGAGACAAGAAATACAAAAATATTTATGTTTCATGTAAAAAAAAGGATAAAAGGAACAAGAAAAACAAGATAAAATCCAGTCACTACTATGATTTTCTCAATGTGCTTATAAAACTATGAAGAATGACATATTTAGGAGATATAAAACAAGTCAAATAGACACAGTCTTAGTAATTTCAGCTGTAAAGAGAAATTAAAAATTTTTACAAACAGGTATAAATTTTGATATTGGTGATGGACAACTTAAATGTCATTCCAGTTTAATATTATTTTACTTATGGAGAAACTGAGGCAAGGGAAGTTTTCATGGTTTACTCAATTTTTAAATACAATAATGAAATGGCATTTGTCAAAGCCATTAGAAAAAAATCATTAAAATTTTGGGACCTGTTATTATATAATCTGTAAAATAATTTTGTTTAGATAGGTGAACTCTGGTATATGTTCCAAATTCCAATGAGGTTTAAAATGTTTCAGTTGTATTCTCTTTCAAGAAATTAAAAATCATCCCCTTGGTATTTTATCTAGAATGTGGTCAGAGGTTTTTTGTTTATTGGTTTTTTCCTTTGTAAATTTGGAGGATTTGCCCATTATCAGTTTTCTGGAAAATCTTCTTTTCCACTATTGCTTATAAAGTATAAAAGCTGGCTTGCAGATCACCTCACATACATAGCTTCCCTAACTTCCTTCAACCTTTGATTTTTGAATTCATTCAGGGTAGCATGATTTCTTCACCTGTGATATGCTCTATATGTTTGTTTTGTTCTTTCCATTTTGAAGTTCACATAGCTTCCTAAAGAAGATAGAACAAAAGACAATTTGAGCACTTCTCCTACCATTTTCTACACTTCTAAATGACACCAGCTTTTACAGATGACAGATGTATGTCTTCCATTTTCATCTTATTGTAAAGGGGTTTGATAGTTGTTTTTTAAAAGTATTATTTGTCATGTTATTTGGCATTATTGATATGGGTCTATATTACATTTTTATATATTTTTTCCTTAATGCTGCAAGCCTTCTTCGATCATTTGGGCATATTCTTTTTAAAAATTTGAGCTAAATAGCTTAAAGAGATTATTACACAAAAGAAAAGGGTCTTTAATCTTCTTAGAGGTTAGTGTTAAGAGCTGATAAAAGTGAATGTTTTGACTTTTTTTGATATTTGGAAATACCATTTTTCACATTTTCCATTACTATCTAACAGACATGTCATTAATATTGTTTATATGCCTACTTTATTATAAGGTCCTTAGAAACTTTTTGCACTCATTAAGTCTTAAAGTCCCAAAGACCAAAGTAGATGGGACACATTGTTCTCACCTTATAATCACATAAACTGAGATATAGAACAGTAAGTGATCTTTGTAACCCCATAGCTTTTGGGGTTATTTCAACATTTTCAAAACAACAACAAACCTATTAGTAATGACTTCTAAATGCATTAAATTGAGGATATGTACACTATCATGTTGCTCTGAAACTCATTGTTTGAACTACAAGTATAATGTGAAAGTAGAAAATAAAATAAAAACAAAGAGACCTTGAGAACCAAGGTTAACTTGGTCATTTCCTCAAAAATACTTTGCAGTGTGAACTACAAACTCTAAGAGGGATGGATATTAAGTTTTTGGCCCTTTAAAAGTCATGTACAATGTCAGTGCTGTGATTTTCCCTTATAATTTCCAAAAGTAACATATTCTGGAACTGTTTTTTAATACCTGGATGAATTATAAAGGCATTTTAAAAAATTTATGCAACTTATAGGTGTATAGTTTTGTTCTTAAATCTGTAACACAATTGAAAGAATAAATATTATGTTATCATTCTAATTAGAAATGGTTTAAAAGGAAAATATGCAAATAAAGTACATGTTGATAAGCCTCTTTGATATGACCTTATTTAATGTATTAAGTCACATGAATCTCCATTGCTTCTTTTTCAGTTTGTGTAATAAGATACTAACTGTATTAACAATGTCCCCTCACTATGGTTAACCTAAATATTGCATTTAATTAGGCCAGTAATAGTGAGTACTCTCATGTTTGTGAGTTGCTTTATGTTTTCATATCATTTCTTCTTTCCAAGATGCAAGAAACACATTCTTAAATAGAAACCATTTCATGACATTCATGAACAGCAAAAAATATATATGAATTCATTTACATAATGTTCATAATCAGGCAAAAGTATTTTAATAAATGTCAGAAGAGTGACTGGACATGGTAGATCACACCTCTAATAGCAGTATTTTGGGAGGCCAAGGAGGGTGGATAGCTTGAGCCGAGGAGTTTGAGACCAGCCTGAGCAACATGGCAAAACCCTCTTCTCTACAAAAAATACAAAAATTAGCTGGATGTGATAAGTGTGCAGCTGTAGTTCTAGCTACTTAGTAGGCTGAGGATCACCTGAGCCCAGGAAGGTGGAGGCTGCAGTGAACTGTGTGGGCACCACTGCACTCCAGCCTGGGTGACAAAGTGAGGCTCTGTCTAAAACAACAACAACAACAAGCTCCTTCCCCGCACACAAAAAGTTGAAAGAGTAATTGATAACATTTGAGGTAGAGGTATCTCTGAGATCAGAAAAAGGGGGACTTCTGGGGTGCTGCTAATTTTCTATTTGTAATCTAGATGCTTATTGTATATTTATGTTCACTGAGAAATTCATTAATCTGTACGCTTGTGATTGATGTATTTTCTTGATATATTTGTATTTTGTTAAAAATTTTATTTTATAAATAGGTTAAAAAGAGTATCTGTATCTAAGAAGGAGACACCTAAATCCTTCATGAGGATCAATTCAGGGCAGGATTACCTAAACATACAGTTAGCAGAAAAACAAGTATTTAAAACAGGAATGATTCCAAAGTAGAAAATGTTATCCACTATCCATTGAAAAGACATAAACAACTCTGCCACTAAAGGTAAGTCTAAAAAACTCAAAAATGCATATCTCTTCTGAGTACAAAACTCTCAATCCATTTTCAAATGATCCAGGCATATAAAAGGATATAAAAGGCCCATATTTAAGGATTAGTCAAGTGACTACTCAAGCATGACTAAAATTGCTCTAGACTTGGTTGACTCAGCAAGACAACAATCAAGAAATCGAAAGACTGTATAAGATAAAAAGTATGAATGAGTGGCAACAAGATTCTGATACCATTCCAGTTCCTCATGGAATTCAGTTCAAAATATAATAGTCTTAATAGTCTCTTTAGAGTAAGCAATCTACCAACAAATATAGGCCTAAAACGTTGGCCCATTATATTTCTACTCTCTAGGTTGCAGACTACCTTCTGTCATTACATGGGTATTGTTGCCATGTGATAATTACCTAATATAGTTTTTTTTTATTATAGAGATCTATACAGGCTTAAAGCCTGATCACAGCCTACTGCCTAGTTCTCAAACCCCTGCCTGTATTAAGATTCTGACAATTTAGTATCCTGAGACATGAGCCAGCTAGATAGTCTAACTCACTAGAGTAAAACACAAGCATCTTTATGGACCTAAACAATTAGTCATTTATATCTATTTTAAACCATGAAAGTCAAAGCCTATTGCCTCCCAAGAGGTCCACACTTAGAAGAAAATGCAACTCAACTCATGTCAGAGGGCTCTAAGGAAGCTCTCAATTAAAGTCGGTTTTCTAATTAATCAGTCTCAGGAGTTGTTAAAGACCTTAAGAGGAATGTTTATGTAAACATGCAAGAAAAATACCCGATGTAACTGTGCAGGATATATTTCATCAAAAATTTTAAGAAGTGAAAGATGATAAGAAAATTTTAGGAGAAAGTACAAATTGGGGGCTCAGAATACTAAAGATCATGTGAATGTATTGATTGCATAGACATTTCTCCTGGTTTTTTTGTTAATTTAAAAACAGACATAATTTTATATTTTTATGGAATTTATGTAATATTTTGATACTTGCATACAATGTGTAAGGATCAAATTAGAGTAAAGAGATCAAAGATTTCAAATGTACTAATGATAAAAATACATGGGAGAAATCTGACAATTATTTAAAAACAGTAAAAATAATTTAAATTAAAATATATTTTTTAGAGACATACAAATAATACAGTATTAGAGGCAGATATGGGTAAAATTCTGATTTTCGTGGATTGATCTTATCTCCTAGATTACCCACAACAGTGCTATTATTTGCAATAGCTGTCTTTATATAATCATTAATAATCTGCTCTACTCTCAAAATAATCAATAATCGAATAATAAATTATATTTCACCATAAACATATGTAATGTGTACTATGAATAATTATTCTGTTAATATTTAAAAACTTATAAATAAGAATACTATTTTTAATATTGCTTTATTGTAAATAAGTATGATTTTTAAAAATATATATATAAATTTTACAACCTAAATATTCTGTAGGTCCTTTCAATTGCTAAATTGTGGAGTTTACACAATGTATTATATGGCCTCACTTTTATCAGATGAACATTCAAGGTAAATAGTCCACTAAAGCCAAAAGAGCAAAATAAAGAAACAAATCCCTAGTGTTCAGTTATACTGAAAAAATATGTCTAAACCAAATATTTCTACTTACTGTATCCATTTTAAAAAGAATGTTATTTTAAGATGTCAAGGAATACATAATTACAACTAATTGTAACATACGTATGAAGCTTTAGAATCCTATAATATACCTATGTAAACATTACAAGTCTTTTCTTATTATTGTACTTTAGGTTCTGGGGTACATGTGCAGATCATGCAGGATTGTTGCATGGGTACATACATGGCAAGGTGGTCTGCTGCCTCTATCCCCCGTGACCTATATCTGGCATTTCTCCTCATGTTGTCCCTCCCCAACCTCCCCAAGCCCCGCTGTCCCTCTCTTAGCCCCCACAACAGACCCTAGTGTGTGAAGCTCTCCTCCCTATGTCCATGTGTTCTCATTGTTCAACACCCAACTAAGAGTGAGAACGTGTGGTGTTTGATTTTCTGCTCTTGTGTCAGTTTGCTGAGAATGATGGTTTCCATATTAATCTATGTCCCCACAAAGGACACAGACTCATCATTTTTTATGGCTACATAGTATTCCATGGTATATATGTGCCACATTTTCCTTGTCTAGTCTCTCATCAATGGGCATTTGGGTTGGTTCCAGGTCTTTGCTAATGTAAACAGTGCCACAATGAACATACCTGTGCATGTGTCTTTATAACAGAACAATTTATAATCCTTTGGGTATATACCCGGTAATGGGATTGTTCTGTCAAATGGAATTTCTATTTTTAGGTCCTTGCAGAATCGCCACACTGTCTTCCACAATGGTTGAAACAATTTACACTCCCACCAACAGCGCAAAAGTGTTCCTATTTCTCCACATCCTCTCCAGCATCTGTTGTCTTTAGATATTTTTAATCATGGCCATTCTAACTGGCATGAGAGGGTATCTCAATGTAGTTTTGATTTGCATTTCTCTAATGACCAGTGATGATACTCATTTTTTTCATATGTTTGTTGGCTTCATATATGTCTTCTTTTGCAAAGTGTCTGTTCATATCCTTTGCCCACTTTTGAATGGGTTTGTTTGTTTCTTTCTTGTAAATCTGTTTTAGTTCTTTGTAGATTCTGGATATCAGCCCTTTGTCAGATGGGTAAATTGCAAAAACTTTTTTCCCATTCTGTTGGTTGTCAGTTAATGATTGTTTCTTTTGCTGTACAGAAGCTCTGGAGTTTAATTAGATTCCATTTGTCTATTTTGGCTTCTGTTGCCAATGCTTTTGGTGGTTTAGTCATGAAGTCCTTGCCTATGCCTATGTCCTGAATGGTTTTGCCTAGGTTTTCTTCTACAGTTTTTATAGTGTTAGGTAACTTTACAAGTCTTAATTATGATTTGAGATTCATATCAATTTACCTTAAAATAAATTTCAGCTATGAATTATTAAAATGTACTTAACATTATTGTAAGTGTAAGAAAGTAACAGGAAAAAATCAAACTTCGTATTCTGTATTGCATTTGTGTGTTTGTGTGTGTGCATGTTTATATATGTTATTATTTGTTATGATTTTAATAAAATACTTCTGTTAATATGTCATCTATTTTTTTCATAATTTAATTGAATCATAATTTTTCATACTATATCCCAAGGAATCTTGGGCTCTTTTAGTTTGATTAAAAAGAGAAGAATAAATTTCTATGGATTTTCAAAGTTCATAACAATTTGAAAATATTGTTCAATTTCACTCTAAAATTAGTGAGTGCATCGTGGTAAATGCCTAGTACACTCAGCAGCTAAAAATAGTAGAGAATTGTTAAGTAGAAGACAGGCTCCATTTATTTTCCAGTAGACTCTCAAAGTAATGATACCATTATTCAGAACTCTAATTTGTATGTGTAATTACTATTGTGTACAGATACTCTCTCCCACACCTCTATTAAAACAAACTTACACAGAATTGCATTTTTATTCATTTTCAAAGAAGAGAACTACTAAATTAATGGAGGTTAATAAAAGTTTTTCAATGCTTTAGTCACATATTATATTCCTGAAGATGAAAAATTAATTTATGTCTTAGTTTATTGTTTTAAGTAGGATCAGATAAATTTTAAAATGGCACATTTTCATTGTGGTATCTATGAATGTGTCATTCTGAAAATAGATTACTTAGAGTTTTAACTTGGTGGTGCATTTAGAATTTTTGCAAAGCATGGTGATAGTCTTCTAATATAAAGCAGGAAAAAGAAAGGGGAGAGGAGATAGGAGGTATTCAGTTTATACTAACATGATAAATCCCATGACAAATGTGTTTAGTTTGTAAAAAATAATAAAATGAATTGGTGCCTGTAAAGTGCTAGGATTATCTTTGGTGTATAAATGTTGCAAATGTTTAAAGAATTCCTTTACCTTCTAAATTATTCTTCAAAATGTAACACGAAAACACACATTCATCAAAATATTACTTAGCTAACATATAATCAACTAAAATAATAAGAAATCTTATTGTTTAATGACTTCTACAGCAAATATGTAGTAGGAGGCCATGGAAAAAAGCTAGTTTATGGTTTTATCTATTTTAGGCAAATGGAAATACAGCAGCTATGAATTTTAGTTCACAGACTTGAATATGCAACCAACTCACATTGTAGTAGTTTTAAAATCAAATGAAATCCTGAGGATCACTCAAATAAAGTGAGGAAAATATTCAGTAAATATTCACGCACCGTTCCCAACCTATTTAGACCAAATGACTGTGATCCAAGCTAATAGATTATTTTTTTAAAGTTTAGACTATAATCAATTCTGTGAATCCTAAAGAAAACATTTTCATTAGCTTAGAGATATATTTCACAGGGTAAAGCTTCGTTAGCCAAACACTCTCACTCTCTTTTTTCCTTCAGTTCAAGCCTCTCTACACCAAAATCAGCTTTCAGCTTTCACGGAACCAACTGATGTATGCCCCTACCTGAAGCCTGGTGGGGCAGATGTCTCTATTCACTTTGCCCTTGGACGACTGTCTTCATCTTTCTAGAGTTCTTAGCCAAGCACAAGTGAAAGAGGAAACTTTAGTTTTTTATTTCCCCAAAAAAAGAGAGAAAAGTATGTCCTTGAAGCAAAGGAACAAGACTTAGCTAGTTTGAAGAACATTAAAGAAGACTACACAGGAGAAAGTAAAAGGTACTTCTTTTGAAATGTCCTCTAGCAGTCTTCACTGCCAAGCAGACTTACCTTTATTTTAAAATATTTCAAGATAGGACAAAAATATATAATGTTTTCAGACTAATCAAATGTTACCAATACCCTCATCCTCCCAGAGATAATACAATGTCCTCTTTCCACCGCATAGGTAAGCACTATCCTGAATTTGGTGCTTATTACACATATGTATGTACTCTAATTGTACATGTAGCTTTATATGTTTTTAACTAAATTCTAATGGTAATACATGATTTTTTTCTGACATTTGCTTATTTCTCTTAAAATTCTGTATGTGAGTTATACCTATGTTTATACAAGGAGTGATATTTTATTCATTTTTTACTGCTATACAGTATAATCATAATATGGATTGAATTATGTACCCTCTAATTTCCTAGGTTGAAGCCCTAACCCCCAATTTGATTGTATTTGGAGATAGAGACTTTAGGAGGTAAAGAAAGTTGTTAGGTCATAAGGGTGGGGCTCTAATTCCAACCTAAGAACTAATAGCTTTATAAGAAGAGGATGAAAGAGAAGTCTCTTTCTCTGAGCATATGCACAGAGGAAAGAACATACAAAAATATGATAACCATCTCTTAGTGAGTCAGAGAGAATGCACCAAGAACCAAATCAGACAGAACCTTAATCTTAGACTTTCAGCTTCGAGATCTGTGATAAAACAAACTTCTGTTGTTTATGTCACACTGTTTATGGCATTTTTCATGGAAACCTGAGCAGACTAACACAAAAAATGTATTAATATAACATCTTTTCTTCTTTATGTATATCTAAGCATACAACTACATGTCTAATAAAGCTGGGTTAATATAAATTTTATGCATATGTACTTAGAAATGAGAAAATATGCTCAATTTTTAATTTACTACATATTTTCATTTATTTTTGTTTATTTCTTTTGAGACATGGTTGTACTCTCTCTCCTAGACTGAAGTGCAGTGATCTGATCATGGCTTACGGAAGCCTTAATATCCCGAGCTCAAGCAATCCTCCCACCTCAGTGTCCTAAGTAGCTGGGACTGCAGTGGCACACCACCAAGCCCGGCTAATTTTTGTATTTTTTGTAGGTTATACCCAGTTTTGTTTGCACTCCTGGGCTCAAGCGATCTTCCTGCCTCAGCCTCCAAAGTGCTGAGATTACAGGCATGAGCTACGATGACTGCCCAACAAAATATTTTAAATTGTTTTAAAAAATAATTGTACTGATTCACATTTTTACCAGTAGTTGCAGTGTACAAATATTTTTGTTGTATGGCTCTTCACTAAAACAGCGTACTATCAGATATTTGTTTTTGTCATTCTATGAGTGTGGACTATTTTCTGATGTTTTTAATATTTACTTTTTCCTTTTAATAATGTTTATTTTATATGGGTATTGTTCATTCATAGTGAATCCTTTTCTCTAAATTTTGTTTGTATATTTACTTTTCTATTTATGTGGAGGACTTCTTTATGTTAATTGTTGTGGGACAGTTTTTCATGCCTCTTAGATATTTCTGCATGTCTTGAGAATACACTCATTGATTGACTTTGTTCTGGACTATCTTGTCAAGCATACTTGAGTAATGATCATCCACAGGAGACAAAAGATAGTGTCTCCCTCTGAAGCAATGGCAAGTTCTTATACTGGCTAAGTAATAAAGATAATGTCTCCTTCAGGACAAAGTTTGGGCAAACTTATCAATTGTAAAATATTCGGGTTTTCTAGTTTCAGAGTTCCTAACCTGTAATGCAACCTACTTAGGTTTTCTTTCTTTTTTTTTTTTCATTGTTTAAGCACATTTCAAAAAAGTGAAGGAGATTGAAGGACACATATTTAAGGAAGAATTTTACAAGCATCAGCAGAAGCCAGTATAAATGCCTTGTGGTGGGACCACGATTGATTGTTTAAGGTATTGTAAGTTGACCAGTGTGACTGAAAAAGAGTAAGTGAGGAAGAGGAAAGAAGGTTAGATTAGACTGGGCAGCAAGGCTTGGGGGAAGATTATATAGCTTTGAAGGCCATTCTAAGAGTTTTGACTTAGATTCTGAGTAGAGCACAGAAACAAGAAGATCACTGTTAATGATATAATTAGAGACTGTCGGGTGGCAGGCAGAGCAAGGGCAGAAATACGAATTAGAAAGACATTATGCTAATAAAGGCAAGAGATGATAGTGGTTTGGACCAATATCTGCAAATGAAGAAAAAAAAATGCATTATGTATCTGTTTTTATAGGCAGAAGCTCCAGGGTTTCCTGATGGATTGGATATGAAGTGTGAGAAATCAAAGATACTTTGAATTTTCTTGGCCTGAGCAACTGGAAAGATAAAGGATGTTGACATCAAATGAGACGTTGAAGGCTTTGTGGTGAGAGAAGAAAGTTAGTTTGGGTGATAAGATGAAGAGTTCAGTTTTTAAAATTATGGCATTGAGTTATTTATTAAAATGTAACACAGTGGTGTTGAGCATGCAGTTTGCAGCAGAGGTATAGATTAGAGATATATATTTAGAAATGTCAGTAAATAAATGATATTTGAAGCCATTAGAATAAATGAGCCATTAATATTTAGATGGACAAGAAAAAAGGACATATAACTGAACTTAGGGATTTCCATGAATCTAGAGACTTTCTAGAAATTTTCAGAGCAAAGTTAGAATAAGGAAGAGTACTGGTAAGGTAGGAGGAATCAATGGAGATATGTAATCCTAGAAGTAAAATAAACAAATAAATAATAAAAGGGAACTGTATCATGTGAACTACTTGAAAAATGAAACGGAACATTAAATTTAGCAATGTGGAGAGCACGGTGAACTTGAAAGAAGCTATTTTAATGAAATATTTGTCATATAATTGCAGATTTTTAAAACAAACGAGACTACCACAGAGACTGGACTTACCCAATTGCCAGAAACAAAACAGGACACAAACTGCAAAATTTATGGGTCAAAGGTTTTAAAGCCACTTATCATCACTCATTAAAGATTAGTGGTGATTTTTCAGTGACAGAAAACAAAGCAATAAGCTCTATTATTGTGAACATGTACTGCCTTGCAGAAGTTTCCAGGCTTTGGCTCAGAAAGGAGAATCCATGGAAGAGTTCAACATATTCCCAAGTTGTAGAGCTGGAGATGAATGTGAGGAGAAATTATGTCCCCTGGAATTTAAAGACCACTGTACCATAGAGGAAAGAGAAAGTACTCTAGATATTTGCAGAGACTACTCCCTTTAAGTATGCAGCACAGTACTAACTAGCAGAGGCATATGGGGAAACTATTGAAGATGTCACTTTAAAGAAATACAAATAATACTACATTTTACTCACGCAGGGCTGAGAGCAATGCAAGTTATCATCAGCCAGACTAGGAAACACATATAGAAAACTAAATAAAAGTAGGAAAATAATGCCTGAAAAAAAAGTGAACATCAACAATGAAATAGAAACTTCACTTTCAGATATGGACAGAACAAGTGGACAGAAGATCAGTAAGGAAACAGAACTTAATACTGTAGATCTGTTGAACCTCATAGACATCTATGGAACACCACACCTAATAAAAGCACAATATGTGTTCTTCTCAAGTGCACATAAAATATTTTCCAGAGTATACCACGTGTTAAAATAGACAAAAAAAAATAAACCCACAAAAAAACAAAAATGAGTTTTAAAAATTTTAAAAGCTTGAACCATGCAAAGTACATTTGCCATCCATGATACAATGAAACTAGAAATCAATACCAGGGTAAAACAAAACAAAACAAAAAAATAAAAAAATCCATGAATAATGAGAATTAAAAAACAAACTCTCAAACATCTAATGTATTAAAGAAAAAATTATAATGAAAATTAAAGTTAAAAATATTTTGAGATAAATGAAAGTAACATTACATCTTCTATATCTATATAAAATGTTTCTAGTAGAAAACATTTTATATAGATATAACATTTTATATCTATATAAAAGATATCTAGCTAGCAAATAAATGCATAAAAAGATGTTCTAGTTGTTAGTTATTAGGGAAATATGAATTAAACCCATGAAATGCCACTGTGTATAAATTAGAAAGAATAATATTTAACATAATGATTTGACAAAATGTTGGCTAAAAAAAAAACAACATAAAATGAAATTCAACAACTGGTGATGGTAATGTAAAATGTTAACAACTCATTTAAAATCACTTTGACAATTTCTTAAAATGTCAGATACCTTCTATATGTTTTAGCTGTTCCATCATTACATATTTAGCCAAGAGAAATGAAAATATGTTCTCATACAAAGAATTGTTTACAAGTGTTAATGTTAGACTTATTTATAATAAGAAAAAACTTGAAATAACCTATTTCCTTCATTTGGTGAATACATAAAGATATTGTGATATTTCCATACACAGAATACTACTCAACACTAAAAATGAACAGACTTTTTTCATGCCATGTTTTACATGATTTCAAAATATTTATGCTGATGAATGAATACTAAATTTTTATATATTATGATTCCATTTACATAAAATTGTAGAAAATCTAAATTAATCCATAGTTACAAGAACATGAGCAGTAATTGCCTAGGTTTGGGGCAGTGGAAGGGGTAGAGACAGGAAGACTAGGAGCAAGGAATTACCAAGAGGTATGAGGAAACTTTTAATGTCTTGAATATGTTCATTAACTTAATTGTGTTGATGGTTTTGTTATTTACACATATGTTAAATTTTATTTCCACACTTTAAATGCATGCAGTTTATTTTATATCAATTATAATTCAATTAAAATAAAAGAATGAACAAGAATAGGAAAGAACAATTATATACATCTTTTAGAGAAATGTTCCTGCAATGAAGAGCAAATAAATGATTTATAGTTACTGGGGAAATGGTGGGAGAATGAGGAATGGGTTAAGACAAGATAATTTTTACTTTTTAAACTGAAGTTGACAGAGTAGGAGCATCACCATCTTGGACAAGCACCACTATTTTAAAGTTCCCCTTGATTAAAAACCACCTAAATCCAACCCAAAGGGCATCAGCTTAATGGCTAATGTCAGTATGACCATAAACCACAAATGACATCTACTAGAAACATTCCAACCCTAAGATAACAACCCTTTCGACCAGAGACATGACAGCCCCTTGATAACCTTCCCTCCTGCTAGGGTGATGTTAGTCCCAAGATAACCTCCCCTCCAGCCAGAAACATTTCAACTCCACAATAAACTTTTCCTGCACACAGAAGTAGTCCAAGCCTGTGATAAGCTCTCTCACCCTAAAACCCTTAAATACTCTTAGTCTGTAAGACAGAGTTCTTCTGACTGAAATCAGCCAGAAGCCCCTCTCAGGTTTATTCTCCAAAATAAACCTGTCTTTGACTGTTGAGCAGCTATTTGTGTTTCTTTTTTCTTTCTTTGACTCATACAGAAATGACTTCTACTTGGAGTGTGAAGTGTGGGGAAAAAAGCAAAAATGTAGGCAAGAGATCAGTGGAACTTTATTGGAATAATATTCTTGATAGGGTAAGATGTGGATTCTGGAGCACAGATAACTAATTTAAGTCAGTAAGGCAATATATGTGATTAGTTTGGCAGATTATAGAAAATTTCTTCTGATTACTTACAGAATTCTAAAGCAAGATTATTGGAAAATAAGTATCAGGAAGAATTTTCTGGGGATTGAGAATTAAAAAATATGAAGAGCAAGTGTTGATGAATGGGAAAGTCAATGGTTTATAGAGACAATATGATTTCATGGCAGGGTTTTGGGCTCCCTTGATGTTTGTTATGTTTATTTTTAAGAGATACGAATTGTTAAGGTTTGATTTTTTTTTCTCCAGCTACATTTTGCTGCATTGATGAAGTTTCAGTGTAGGGAAAATTTTGGATTTTATCAACTGTGATTTTTCCATGTGACAATAATGTGAGAGAGGGACAAATGAAGGCTAAGGGGAACAGTGATATCTAAAAGTAAATAATTGATTATAGAATACAAGCTGTGCAATCCAGAGAGCCAGAATATTAAAGTGGCATACAACTGTGAAAAAAAAAAGTTGTTCAGCCCAAATGGAATGAAGGTTCTAAAGTAGTTGAATTATTAGAGATACGATACAGAAGGGGGTTGGAAATGTAGGTTGTTGAATACATAGAGTTGAAGTTATGAAGGTATTGTAACTATTTTTGTGTCTTGAATAAGGTATTTCCCATATTTGGATACTTCTTCAATAAGTCCTCAGTTTTTCCTTACTCCCAGGCCCTTCCAGTTCTTCTGCAAGTGATAAGTTAATCCACTTCAAATATTGTTTTTAAATAACAAATATAGTTCAAACATTTCTTAACTGTTTTTTTTATTCTTTCCAAAACTTACACCTAAATCACTTCCAAAGACATGATCATGGAAAATTTGTCAGTTTGCTTATTTCATAACTCAATCATAATAATGTTGATTTTTGTTTTGAACTAATAGATGTAAATTTATTCAAGGACTGTATTTCCTAGAGTATTTGCATAACTTTATGTCTATTAGTTCAAAACAAAAATCAACATGTTTAACTTTTAAGAGTAATTCCTGACCACTGCATTGTCTCTTATTTTATTGGCTTTTAAATCAGGATTTTGTTAGATCATATTTTTGTATGATATTTGGTAAATACTCATCAAATGATGTAAATGAGCATGCTCTTTTTACCTCTTAAACTATATTGTTAATTCAAGTGTATCTTTGATGCCTAAAAGAATCTAAATTCTACTTCAGGCATGTAGAGAAATTTTACCTACTTGCTTGATAAGTGGTAGCATAACTCTAGAAAAACTCTAGCAGTAGTATTGGTAAAGTATTGATTTCTAACTTTACAAGAATTTTTCTCTCTTTTGAGTACATCCATGCTTCATTGTGATTTTGATTATGATTAATCATAAGATGTATTATGAGGATGTCAACTTGTCAACTGACTAAATAGCTAAGCACAACAATTTCCTTTTTTAAGTGTGGCGTGGAGAATTATTCATTAATAATGGGAATGGGAAGTGAGAAAGGCTCTCTCTCCCACTGTTGTTGCTCTTTTTTTGGAATATACAAATTCATCTTTTATATTTTGTGCTAAATTCCAGCAGTCACTATTGGAAACAATAATACTTTTATGTAAGAGCAGACTGACACACTATTTTTTTACATGGAGAAGCTTTGACCTTTCTTGTTATTATGATTGCTTCAATATTTATTTGTATATAACTTGGAAAAAATTAGTAGTATGCATTTACACATTGTATTAGTCAGAGTTCTCTAGAGGGACAGAACTAATAGGATATATGTATATATGAAAGAGAGTTTATTAAGGAGAATTGACTCACATGGTCACAAGGTAAAGTCCCTCAAAAGGCTGTCTATGCATTGAGAAGTCAGGAAGCCAATAGTGGATCAGTCCCCGAGTCTGAAACACTCAAAAGTAGAGAAGCCAACAGTACAGCTTTCAGTCTGTGGCCAAAGGCCCAAGAGCCCCTGGCAGAGCCACTAGAGTTAGGCCAAGAGACCAAAAGCTGAAGAACTTGGAGTCTCACATTTCTAGGCAGGAAGCATCCAGCACAGGAGTAAAATGAAAGCTGAAAGACTCAGCAAGTTCACTAATTCCACCTCCTGCCTGCTTTTCCTAGCCTCGCTGGCAGCCCACCTAGATTAAGGGTGAGTCTGCCTCTGGCAGTCCACTGACTCAAATGTTAATCTCCCCTAGCAACACCCTAGAAGATACACCCAGAAACAATATTCTGCATGCTTCAATCCAATCAAGTTGACACATAATATTAACCATCACACACATTTTTACGACTTATTCTGATGTTAATCTTTTTCTGTTGTTTGAGTTTTAGAATGACTCATGATTCTAATTTTCTTACAGTTTTATGCTTATTTACTGCCCTGGACTGTCATTTTATCCATATATGTAAGGTTTGTTCTCGCCGAGTTTAAAACGAAGAAACTGAGGCCAGCACAAGAAGATCCAATGTGAAGGGTTTATTCAGGCTCCCCGGTGAGGTTCTGCCGTCCAACAGGAGGGGCCGGAGAAGTCGCACGGACTCCTCTCAGGCACGGGGTTTTATAGGGAGTGAAGGAGCTCAATTGGTTATGGGAGAGCAGGGTGTGGGCAAAGCAGGGCTACTATTGGGTAGGGTTACAAGCCTTTGTTTGAAGGCCAGGCTGTGCAAGAAGGGGAGAAGGGAACATGCCTGATCATGTCCGAGCTTGCCCAAGCATGTCCGAGCTTGCCCAAGCATGTCCGAGCTTTCAAAAAAAAGGGGGGGGTGGTGTGCGTCCGTGCTCCCAGCGAGGCAACCGGCCTTACAATATATCTATCTTTCCGTTTTTTCCCCTTCCATTTTAGGAGGCATCTCTACTCTCATTCAAGACTCATGCCCTTAATACATTGTCATTAACTTCAGGTATGAAACTTTGTCAAAAATGCTTTCTAGAGTGGAAACAAGTTTGTCATTCCATTAGAAAATGTTCAACTGTGTTCTGAAGCTTTTATTTTAATCTTTATAGTGTTTGGGGAGTCAGTGAATGCTTTTTTATTATAAAATTATAGATTTTCTCTCTAAGGAACTCAACTGTGGCTGCTGCACATGTACTTAGGTTGATAGTTATCTACACCAGACAGATTGCATTTATCACTATACAATAAGAAGGTTATAAAAGCTTCAATTGGTGAGGGTTTTCCAGAAGTTTTTAGACATAGGCATTATGCAATTCTATCTCATCTTACTACTGTATTTCTCTATTATGACCATATTATTTTTATTTACTAGTAGGAACTATAATGTTGCCATTTTATCCTCATAAATTGAGTTATTAAAAAGGTTTAGTTAGTTCTTCATGGCAAGTCAAATATTTTCTTATCAAAATATAGAGTTGCTCCTATTTTGTTTATTCTAAATTATGAGAATAATTTGAGATATTGCTTCAAAGATGATAAGAAATTAAAACTACTTGAATTCTATGTAAACAAAATTGGTGGGATGGGATATAAAATGAAATGAAAATTCAGTGAATTTGCATGAATTAAGAATCTGTAAGTATGAACATAAATATATGTGTGTCATGTTGAGAAACATATATAATGTTAAGTAAAACATCTTTTCTTCAAAAAGTCTATATTATTTAAGAATTTATTGGTGAGGCCTTTCAGCTAATAAAGTCTCTGTATTTATTTAATTTAAGTGCAAGGAACTTTAAGCAATCAACACTAAAATGTGTTTTCTGAAATAAAATACTAGCTAATGGAAACTAATAGCATTTATTGAACATTTATAGCAAGATTTTAGCCCTCACAGCAATCTAACAATATTAGGAAATCCTCAGGTAAGATGAAATCTGAGTTTGACTAACCCAATAGCCTTCTGCTTACTCTAGTGTGCTAGCTTTATATAAAGTACTGTTTTAGCAGTCTGCATCAAAGTCCTCTGGGAATTTATGTTAAAAATCCACAATCCTCAACTTAACACAACCATCTGAATCACAATCTCTGTATATGGCACAAGTGTTAATAAGCTTCATGGGTAGTTTTTATATACACAAAGTTTAAAGGTCACTGCAGCATACCATGCTCCTGCAATATTACCTGATTTTATGCCCAAAAGTAAGAGTTCTCAATTCTTGATTGATGCCAAAGATCTTAAAAAATTAAATTGTTAACATGATCTATTTTTAAGCTGAGTATCTTGGTCCTGCCAAAATCAATGGAAGAATTGGAAAACTGAACAGAGAAACACCGAGTCTCCCTAGAGAAGCTCAGAGAGTGCATTATAAAAAATATATCAGCCTGTTCAAGGTAGACTGTTCTAGTGTACTGATACACAAGATTCTCTTGTCAGGCATCATATTCAGTTACTAAAGTAGTTTCAATGGAATCATCCATAAAGCAATGATGATATCTATTGGAAAGAAAACACAATATGAAAGTGCCACCAATCTACCTAGTCATTAAGTCCATGTTTAATGACAGTACTCTCTGTCAATCTTGTGTGAGTCTAGCTAAAGCCTAGTGCCATAAACAGGTCCTAAGAGCACAGACAAAATCATTGTAAACTAAATGTGAATTTGGGAAAAGCAAGAGGAATAAAACAGTGAGGTCACTTTACCCTTCTTGAATATAAATAAATATGTTGTTATCCAGATGTTAAAACAATAAGCAAAATCCAAGAAGATGAAAGAATGATATGGTACTTACAGTCTCTTTATTTGTATAAAGAGACAACAAAATTTGAGTATTAAAATTTTCAAAAGCATAGTCTAAGCAAGGTAGTAGGATTTTTCTTAACAGATAAAATAGAATTACATGTTTATTATATAATTTATTCAATATATCTGAAAACATTTAAATAATAAAAATTTTTCTGGATGTAGAAGCTTTTACACAAGAAGATAGTCACTTCTTTCAGCAGATACAAAAAGAATTATTAAATAAAGACCATTGTCTAAAATTTACACAAGGCAATGTAAAATTATAGATTTTTCCATATATTCGTAGAATCTCATGGTATAATAATACAAGCCTAGATGATTGAGAGATCATGTCATTATTTTTCAATGCTTAAAAATTATTTTCTTTATTATCTGTTACATAGTAAAGGCTAGGTTAAGTGATGAAAATAGTTTGATCTCAGATTAAATGACACAGACAAAATGCTGATTTTTATATATGCACATCCAGATTGAGGAAACAATAATGCAGGTAATAGAACATCTTATTTATAGTTGTAAACTCAGTTATCATCACTAGCTGGTTTTTAATCACAGTTATCTGTGTTGTGTGGGTGCCACAGAATCCGAGAATGAAAAATGCAATAATAATATTTTTATTAGAATAGAAAAATACCTTCATCTTAGTTTACTTTGCTCCAATTATATATGTATGAATATTTCTTTAATGATTGACTGTGGCTATTATGTCTAGACTCTACAATTTAAATAGAATTAGGTTAGTAGAATTATTAAGCTATATATAATTTTTCAGCTCCTACTTATAGACCCCTAACTCTCTTAATTGATATACATAAAGTCATGACTGTTGTGATTTGCTCAAATCTATTCTACTATAACTTTGTACTATTTCTACTGCAAAATTATACCCCAGATCAACTAACTGGATCCTTGTGGTCAAACTTCTACTTACACAATATTTATGGTAAGACTGTGTCTAGATGTCTACTGCGGTGCTCCCTGTCAAATTTTAGCCAATATAACTTTTTCTCCCTCTGCCTCCAAAATGAAGATTGAACCAACATTTTTGCCATTAGAGTAAGCTTACTGATGATTTTCTGTATGAGTACTGCTCATCTACCTGAAACTTCTCCTCCTGGCTTTGACTCAGACTTTCAGTAATAGGCTGCTCTGCTTTAGAGAACCGTTGATATGGTTTGGGTCTGTGTCCCCACCTAAGTCTCATGTTGAATTGTGACCCCCACGTGTGGTTGAAGGAGGGGCCTGGTGGAAAGTGGTTGACTCATGCCAGCAGACTTCCCCCTTACTGTTATTGTCATGAAGTTCTCATGAAATGTGTTTGCTTAAAAGCATGTAGCATTATTCCCTTCACTCTCTCTTCCCTCTGCTCCAGTCATGTAGGACATATGGGCCTCCCCTTTGCCTTTGCCATGATTTTAAGTTTCCTGAGGCCTCCCCAAGCCATGGTTCCTGTACAGCCTGCAGACCTTGAGCCAATTAAACCTCTTTTTAAAATAAATTACCCAGGCTCAGGTAATTTTTTATAGCAGTGTGCAAACAGAACAATACAATTGCCTTCTACCCAACCCCCAATAATTGCTGGTATTGATTTTTTCCTCTATGAAGTATGTTCTGAATTTTAACATACTATTTGTTTAATATTCATGATAGGAAAAGCCCTATATTATTAATAGACTGAAACTCATAATAATCATTGCTGTTAGAAGCCACAACTCATAGTAGTAAATATTGATTCCCACTTTGTGGCAGCATTATGGTTCCAGAGGCACAATTATTCTGAGACAGAAAAAGGTTTGGTTAAATTTATTGATTTAAAGTAAAAATCTCTATATAAAGCCAAAATTTCATTCTCGAAATCATTAACCAATCCTTGCAATAGTGACTGCATCCTTTTATCATTAATATTCATTCAGTCATAGGATAATACACATTTGTTTCTATTGACCATGCACACAAAGCAAAATAGTTTATTTCTTCTTTTTCATTTTCTTTTCCTAAATTTGGTGATAACTGACAAATATACACAAGGTAATACCACTTAAAATCTTCCTAAACAGTCATAGGTGAAAAATCTTGGATATCATTTTTCAAATAAGAGATTTTTCTTTGTAACTGCATTGTATTCAGGCCTTTTCATCAGTGCTTGCAGCAGAATACTTGACTGCAATTTCGTATATATGAACATAGAGTCATCATTTATTAAGACTCCATTTTGACCTGCACATTTGTTGGAAACACCCTTGATATGGACCTATCAAACTAATTAGTTTAATAAATCTACACAAAAATGAAAAAAACAACCGCTAAGTATATACCCAGAATAAAAACTTCAAAATCAGCTAGTGTAGGGTACAACAGCTGTAACTGGATTACTTTAGGCCTGTAACTAATTGTGCTTTTCTTGTTAATAAAATCAGAATAATAACAATCAGAATTGTTATGTAGATTAATGATAATAATGAAAAATTATTTTAAAGTGAGTTAGAAAATTTTCTGCTACATTTAGTGAGCTATTCAAGGTCATACCCTTGTGATTAGCTTCAAAATTGTGAACATGACTTTTTCTTATGCACTAATATGTATTTAAATATTATTTTGTAAGAATTTATTTGGTCAAGGATTAGTATTTGCCAATATCAGCTTGTTTGTTTTCGCCTACCAATGCTTTAATCTGATCCTTTCCTTATTAACCAAATTCTTCACTGTGGCCTGATCTGATACTTTAAGGTTTAATTCAGATTTAAGCCTAACTCATGCTCATGCTACTTGGTTAGTTTTCTCTCTATATATATATCAAGATTTCCAAATTCTTTACTCATCCTATTATCAGGTACATTTATCTAATTGTTATAAATTTTAAATCCAGTATGCTCATATACTTTTTTATGTTAAAATAAATGTCACATTCTACATTTAAGAAGCATATAGATGTATAACATATATATCTCATACATATATCCATATCTGTATTTCAATTACCATATTAGTCAGGATGCCTATTTGAAAGGTACTGAAGGGAATTCTGAAATAAATAGGACAGAAATGTATTAAAAGGGAATATAGATAATCTTCCAAGTTCTGCTCAGGATGTACTGTGTTGAAAGAGTGTCAATCTCAATCTGAAACAAGCAAATACACCAACAAAAATTCAGGCCATTAGAAAATGCACATTTTTAAAAATTCTGTAGATTTTGTGATCACAAGCCAACCAACTGATCTATAAAATAAAGAGACACAAGGAGACATAAGCACCGGCTCATCAAGACAGGATGCAACTAGCCTCTAGTAAGAAGGACTCAGAAAGGTTTGAATAGAGTGATTAGTGAAATTGGTGATGGCAGTTAAATGTGCAATGGTGAAAGACAGTGAAGCCTCTGGGAGACACAGGTATAGGAGGAATTCACAACCTCTTCTAGAATTTTTCTTCATGTGCCTCATTAGGAGTTTATAGAAAATATTAGAGAAGTTCTGAGAAAAAGTCCGTCATGACATGGAGTTGAGGAAGGGGAAACATCAATCTTTTTCAGTAAGAACATGAAGCAATACTGTTAAAGATACACTCTGGCCATAAGGAATGAAACTAGAAATCAATAACAAAAAGATACCTAGAAGGGCCCTGAATATTTAAAAATTAAACAGTTCACTTCTAAAATATTTTTGGGTCAAAAGGTAACCCTTGAAATAAATCAATAATCATATCAAACAGACTGAAAATAAAACAACATATTAACATTTGTGGGATGGAAACAAAGTAGTGGTTAGACAGAAATGGACAGAATTATAAATCAGAAACACTAGATTCAAGTTGGTATATTTGTTTCTCAAGGCAGTAAGGTTTGGCTATTTTATATTATTTTATTTATTATTTATTTAGCTAGTTTTAGAGATAGAGTCTCACTCTTTTGCCCAGTCTGGAGTGCAGTGGCATGATCTTGGCTCACTGCAAACTCCACCTTCCAGGTTCAAGAGATTCTGCTGCCTCAGCCTCCAGAGTAGCTGAGATTACAGGCATGCACCACCACACCTGGCTAATTTTTGTATTTTTAGTAGAGATGGAGTTTCACCATGTTGTCCAGGCTGGTCTCGAACTCCTAATCTACCCTCCTTGGCAGTGATTGGCTTACCAAGGTGCTAGAATTACAGGCATGATCCACTGTACCAGGTCAGGTTTAGCTATTTTAAAATTACTTTACCTGTATAACAAATAAGTAAATATAAATAGTGAAATATAAATAGTGAAAATTAGGTTATTCACTCAGAAAATTAAGTTATAAATAAGCAAACAAAGAATGCTAGAACAAAGTCTGTACTACTGGATTGAAAAAGGTATCAGTGTGTACTCATTCTTTACACATACATATATCAATATATGCTATGTATATATGTATGTCAATGTATAAATGCTTTGTATAATCTCTTCATTTTATATCTTTATATATCTATACACTAATATATCTGCATATATATATATCTATATATACACACACACATACACATATATATATTCTAAGAGAAATTGGAATTAGTGAATTTTTGTTAGAAATTAGTATATTTAGCACCTAGATCTTGGTTTATAAATGTCATTTCTTAATAAAAGGAAGAACTTTTTGTGACACTGGCTAATTTGAGGCTTGAGACAACAAAGATACTTGATGTACCTAAAGCATCTTACAATGCCAGAAAATAAGGAAGTGCTCAATGAAAAAGCACAGTGGCATGTAAAAGGACAAGGGGGCCAGCTAGAAAGACCTTCCAATGATCAAAGCTATGATAATTTAAGCAATAAAATAAATAATAACAATTTTGGATTATAATTCAGAAAGTAAACTAAATATGCATGATTCCACGTTGCTATAAGTAAATGATTAAACATATAAATAAATGGGGAATAAATGACAACTGTGAAAAATTCCAATTAACAAATGTAGAAGAAATGAGGGGGTAAAAATCACCATTAGTACATTGCAGTAAGAATGGCTGAAGGCAAGATTCACAGATGAAATTAAACCTAAATAACATATGTGAATAAATATTTAACAGGAAACAGACTGTTTACAGAGGTCTAAACATTTGTTAATTGCAAATAGTAAATTGTAGTTTTATTTTGAAAGAAACTAGCAAACATTACCCTAACCACGTGATCAAGAATTATATCACCAATTTCAGTCAGGTTAGTGTTATAGATCCTCTGATACAGGGTAATGAAAAGAACACTTCACTTCTATGATATTCTTCTAAAATAACAAATTATCTCAATCTAGTTATAAGAAAATCTCAGAATACAATGCTAACTGAGGGAAATTCTCTAAAATACATGGCCAGTACACAACAACATTGTCAAGGTCTTGAAAGACAAAAGAATTTCCACAGATTAAAAAAGAGTAAAGAGACTTAACAAAGTAAATGTATGGAAAAACTGGGGTAATCTGAATAAAGTCTGTAATTTAATAGTTTTATAACAATGCTGATTTCTTAATCTTGATCATTTTTCTATGGTTATGTAAGATGTTAATATCAGGAGAAACCAGGAGAAACATATGAGAAAAATCTTTGTTCTTTCTTTGTAAATCTTCTGTAAGTCTAAAATTATTTTAAAATAGAAAGTTAAAATACATATATGCTGGACACAGAGAAGGAGTAATTGCCCCAGACCATGTCTGTTGTTTTGATAACATTAATCTTAGCCGTCTACTATCACTGAAAAGAGACTTCTTCCCCTATTGTGTACATTCATTAGCACTTAGCCCTTCATTTAAAATATAAAAGGGTTGCTTTGGTACTTTTTGTTGGGAAAAAACTTAAGTTGCATTTTTTTGCCGTAGAAAAAAAGAAAGCCAAAAGAATTGTGGATTGTATTTTCAGCTTTTGTTTTTTTCCGTTTTTTTTTTCTCGTTGTTGTTGTTGTTGTTTTTGAACGGAGTTTTGCTCTTGTTGCCAGGCTGGAGTGTAATGGCAGGATCTGGGCTCACTCAACCTCCGGCTCTCAGGTTCAAGCAATTCTCCTGCCTCAGTCTCCAGAGTAGTTGGGATTACAGGTGTGCGCCACCATGCCCAGCTAACTTTTGTATAATTAGTAGAGACTGGGTTTTACTATGTTGGCCAAGTTGGTCTCCAACTCCTGACAGCAGGTGATCCACCAGCCTTGGACTCCCAAAGTGCTGGAATTACAGGCGTGAGCCACCATGCCCAGCCTATTTTCAGTATTTTTAAGGTGTTTTTTCCTCTCCTATAAAACTCAGAAAAATGTAAAGGTGGTTTCAATTTTGGGTTATTGATTCAAATGACAAATGTCCGTTGCAAAGATCTATCTAAAACTGTCTTACAGCAAACAAATTCTCAAAACAAACAACTTGTAATTTTATGAGGTCCATGATTTTCCCTTCACTTCCAATATCTTATTAGGGTTTTTTTTTTTTTTTTTTTTTGGAGACGGAGTTTCACTTTTGTTACCCAGGCTGGAGTGCAATGGCGCAATCTCGGCTCACCGCAACCTCCGCCTCCTGCGTTCAGGCAATTCTCCTGCCTCGGCCTCCTGAGTAGCTGGGATTAACAGGCACGCGCCACCATGCCCAGCTAATTTTTTTTTTTTGTATTTTTAGTAGAGACGGGGTTTCACCATGTTGACCAGGATGGTCTCGATCTCTTGACCTCGTGATCCACCCACCTCGGCTTCCCAAAGTGCTGGAATTACAGGCGTGAGCCACCGCGCCCGGCCGGGTTTTTCATTCAGTAGGAAATGTGGCAAACACTGATGGGCTCTTAAGAGAATTCCTTGAATTCCTTGAATATCTCATTGTGAGTGTCAAATAAGTTTCTTCAGCTACGAAAGGAAACATATTAGTCTTTTTTCTGTCCTTGTTTTAGGTGTTTTCTCATGTGGCTGACTCTAGAGAAAGTTCAGTTTAGAAAACTTTTGATAAATCACTTCCCTTTATAAGAAAGGGAGAGCTCTGAGAGTTCCCTATAGGTGGTTGCTATAGCATGTTAAGAGAATAGAATCAAGACCTCTGACAACAGGAAAAAAAGAAAGAAAAACAGAACAACAACAACAAAACATATGCATGTAAATAGATTTAATATCATAAGAATGACAACAACAGAAACCTTAAAAATTTAAAACAAGGCCGGGCACGGTGGCTCAAGCCTATAATCCCAGCACTTTGGGAGGCCGAGGCGAGTGGATCACGAGGTCAAGAGATCGAGACCATCCTAGTCAACAAGGTGAAACCCCGTCTCTACTAAAAAAATACAAAAATTAGCTGGGCATGGTAGCGCGCGCCTGTAGTCCCAGCTACTCGGGAGGCTGAGGCAAGAGAATTGCTTCAACCCAGGAGGCGGAGGCTGCGGTGAGCCGAGATCACGCCATTGCACTCCAGCCTGGGTAACAAGAGCGAAACTCCATCTCCAACAAAAAAAAAAAAAAAAAAAAAAAAATTAAAACAAGGTTTTTATAATAAAAATATTAGGCGTTACCAAGAACTCTGTGATTTAAAGTTCAAATGGAGAAAATATGACATACCTCAGAGAAAAACAAAAAGTACAATGGGAAACAGAAACCAATATCATCATTCAATTTATAAGACATATGGAAAATTGTAGCACGTAACAAATAATGTAGGAGAAATGATAACATAAATGAAGAGACCTAAAATGCAAAGTATTATTGATTTTGAAGAAAATTATTATTATTATTTTATTTTTATTTTTTTTTTTAAGAGAAAGAGAGAGAGAGAATAGGAAGGAGAAAAAAGGAAGAGAAAGAGAGAGGGAGAATGGGGAGGAGGGAAAAGGAAAAGAAAGAGAGAGAGAGAATGGGAATATTGCTTTCTTGCCCAGGCTAGAATGCAATTTAGTAATGGGTATTGAAAACCTCTTTTATACTGATAATTATACTTAATGATGTAGTCAGGAAGGAATAAGGGAAGAAGATAACCAACAAACAGCCAACCAATATTTAATTTAAACCTATGAAATGCTATGCGATTACTGAGGAGTGATTTACTTCCAATTATATAGTCACCTTTGGAATAGGTGTGAGGTGGTAATGTATGTTTTGTGTATTTGAAGTGGAGAGTACTATAAATATTTATTAAGTTTACTTGTTCCGGGTCTGAGTTCAAGTTCTGAATATCCTTGTTAATTTTCTATCTCGTTGATCTATAGAATCGTTAGCTCTTCTTGTTGCATTGATCCTTTTGCCATTATGTAATGTCATTCCTCGCCTCTTTTGATCTTTGTTGCTTTAAAGTCTACTTTATCAGAGGTGAGAATTGCATCTCCTGCTTTTTGTTTATTAGTTTATTTTTACTCTCTGTTCAATTGGTAAATCTTCCTCCTTCTCTCTGAGTCTTTGTGTATTGTTTCATGTAAGATGGGCCCGGATGCAGCATACCGATGGGTTTTGGCTTTTTATCCAATTAAAATATATATAAGTTTAATACCAGCATTTGATGCTAGCTGGCTGTTTTGCCCATTAGTTGATGTGAATTTTTTATTGTGTTAAAGTTCTTTGCTTTTTGATATATTTTTGGAAAGGCTGATATTGGTTGTTCCTTTATATGTATAGTGCTTCTTTCAGAAGCTCTTGTAAAGCAGGCCTGGTGGTGGTGAACTCTCTAAGTACTTGTTTGTTCGCAAAAAATTTAATTTTTCCTTCGCACATAAAGCTTAGTTTGGCTGGATAGGAAATTCTGGGTTGAAAGTTCTTTTCTTTAAGGATGTTAAATATTGGTCCCCACTCTTTTCTGGCTTGTAGGGTTTCTGCTGAGAGATCTGCTGTAAGTCTGATAGGTTTCCCTTTATGGGTAACCTGAACTTTCTCTCTAGCTGCCCTTAGTATTTTCTCCTTCATTTCAACCCTAATAAATCTGGCGATTATGTGCCTTGGGGTTGGTCTTCTTGAAGAATATCTTTGTGGTGTTCTCTGTATTACCTGGAGTTGAATATTACCCTGCCTTGCCAGGTTGGGAAAATTTTCCTGAATGATATCCTGAAGAGTATTTTCCAACTTGGATTCATTCTCTTCATCACATTCAGGTACACCTATCAAACGTAAATTAGGTCTTTTCACATAGTCCCATATTTCCTGGAGACTTTGCTCATTCCTTTTCATCCTTTTTTCTGCATTCTTGTCTTCTCGTTTCATTTCACTGAGCTGGTCCTCGACTTCTGATATCTTTCCTTCTGCATGATCAATTCGACTGTTTAAACTTGTGCATGCTTCGCGAAGTTCTCGTGTTGTGTTTTTCAGCTCCATCAATTCACTTATATTCTTCTCTAAATTGTCCATTCTCGTTAACATTTCGTCAAACCTTTTTTCAAGGTTCTTAGTTTCTTTGCATTGGGTTAGAATAAGTTCTTTTAATTCACAGAAGTTTCTTATCACCCACGTTTGGAAACCTGCTTCTGTTATTGGAACACCCGTGTAATCTATTAAGCCTTGTTCCGTTACTGATGAGGAATTGCAATCCCCTGTAGAGGGAGAGGCATTCTGATTTTGAGTATTCTCTACCTTTTTACGCTGGTTTCTTCCCTTCATTATATATTTGTCCGTCTGTCGTCTTTATAATTACCGACTTTCTAACTGGGTCTCTGACGTCCAACTTGTTGATTCCCTGCGCCGAAATCTGAGCAATCCACTGAGCCGGCCAAAAGAGCTGTGTTAAGATTGATGGTGCTTTTCTGCCCGGGAATATCCGGACTCTGCACCAAGAACTGGCGTGCTAAGGCACCAGCAAAACCGCCACGCCGGCCACAAGAGTCGCCCTGGCGACCCGTGGAGCTCCTCCACTGGGAATCTCGTGGTCCGTGAGCAACTAATATTCGTCTGAAAGTGTGGCGTCCTCTCGTTCTTTGCGCTTTCACTGGGAGGTACGTGCCCGAGCTGCTAATCATCAGCCATCTTGGATCTCTCTCAGAAAATTATTTTACAAAGATGATATATTGGTAATTTAAAATAATAACAGCCGGGTGCGGTGGCTCACACTTGTAATCCCACCACTTTGGGAGGTCAAGGTGGGCAGATCATGAAGTCAGGAGTTCGAGACTAGCCCCAACTTGGTGAATCCCCCATCTTTACTAAAAATACAAAAATTATCTGGACATGGTAGCGCGCGCCTGTAGTCCCAGCTTCTTGGGAGGCTGAGGCAGGAGAATCGCTTGAACCCTGGAGGTGGAGGTTGCAGTGAGCCAATGCACTACTATACTCCAGCATGGGAGAAAGAGTGAGACTCCATCTAAAGAAAAAAGAAGAACAAAACAAAAGCTATAACCCTAAGTCAAAATTCTTCTTAGTTTTTAAGTGAAAGGTACTCATTAAATTTGTGGCAATATTAAAAAAAATAACAGATGTATAGCACTAAAATTCCTGAATTTCAAGAAAAAATAAAAATAATCATATGAATTTACACAGGAAAAAGATTACACAAAAATGAAAAAAGATCTCATAAATTTCTTAAGTATTTTAATGGGAGTTACATGACAGTTGAAATAAATTGACATTTGAGACAAAGGTCCTATGCCCTCCAAAACTTTACCATTAGCATGTGTTTAAAAAGAGAAAAACTTTTCTTCTCTTTTTATGGATTTTTCTCTTTCTATAGATTTTTCTATATCTACTGATATATATATATATATATATATACACACACACACATATCTGTCAGAAGTTAAATAATAGTTATGTACACATGTATAAATGGGAGTTGTGGAGATAATATATATACACATATGTATGTGTATATATGTATATAAGAGGTTAAAGAATAGTAATAATACTTATTGTGATTAAAACAAAAGTATTTTTATTGCAATACCACTTTGGGTCAGAGACATGATGACAAAATATAAATAATTTATTTGTTTTAATTATACATTCGGGGGTTCTATTGATAGTCTTCAGACATTCTCATCAGATATTCAATATGTACTAGAAGCTAGTCTCATTGAATCACAAAATAATTTAAAATATGCATTTTTTAGAGATAAGGATATGTGAGTCCCTCCTTTCATAACTAAAAGGAAAGAAAGCAGGGATTCGGGGACTTATGTGCAATTGCTGATAATATGATTCTTTAGGCTGTGTAATAAAACAGAAATACCCTACTTAAGCCAGTGAAGTTATGACCATAAAGATAATGATATAACAGTGTTAATATAATTTCTGTCCCCTCTGGCAATGCTGTTGATTCATGATTGTTTGTAAAATCATAAACAGGTATACTGAACTGGAAAAATCCATTATTTTTACATGTACAAAGTAAAAATGAGGCCTAGAATAAATGTCTTAAAGTCATGTTTGTAAAAAATAAGGGGTAATAAAACCACAGCTTTTTAATGACATCTTTTAGTGGAATTTTTTTCTACTTCTATATTTTTGTCTACCGTGAAGTGTTTATTAATGTTTTGTTTGAGGTTATAACTCAATTCAACCAAAGAAGGTCAGGGTCTCTGTTCAATTTCTGTACACTAATTAGTTAATGAGCTTCATTTGAATTGTTAGAAGCTCTCTTTATAAGTACAATGTTTGAAGAGACCGGAGGCTAAATTCTCTCATTAGACACCCATCTGTAACTATCACTAATTTCAATGGAAGTTTCTACATAAATAGCCTGGGGTAGAATTTAGATCTAGAAAAGAAGATCTGGGAAAAGTCAGTAAATGTTATATTTTTCTAATTCATTACTTTTGTAATTAATTTAACAATATCTACTTACAACATGTTTGTTTCAAAATGTTAATTGATTATTACAAAATAGAAATAATCTTACATTTTTTGTTCTTGGATCATTCTCATATGTTTTAGAAATAAACTTTACCTAAAGTGAATTGAAGAGTGAAAAAGAAGATGTTAAATGTACTTAATGGTTTCAAAATTGTGGTAATAAAGTCTTTCTTGTGATACACTGAAAGCAATTTCACACACATTGACTCTGATTCAGGATATGACAAGTACCTTTCTCTATAAAGTGTTAAGCCATATAAGGGATTGAAATCCACTTGTTCAGATCCCTGGGGCACTGCACTGACCTAACTGATAATTAAAGATTGACTAGGTTTTAGTTGAAAACCATAACTAATGTTAAAAAAAGTCAGAGGACTGCTGCTGCATTTTGCTTCTGTCATATGTACAATTAGCATTTTTCGCTACAATATTTTTGGCTGGAATTGTGGCATGTATTATTCTTTGATCATTCCATTGTTCATATTTTTTATGTTGTTTTACCTAAGATATATTGAGGAGTACAAAGATAAGAAATTAAGAAAAAGTAAAGTAAACATGGTGAAGCTGTTACATTTCAGTATGGTATGTGCCCTTACACCACAATTTGGATAGTATAATTCAATTATCTTTTTCCTTATATTTTTATTAAGAATCATAAAATAATGGTGGCGGTATTATTACTTTGCTTTAGAAACAGTGACATTAGGTAGGAATATTTGGATGCGTTTCAAATTTGGGAATCAATCCTTACCTTTTTACAATATATTTTAAGCCAAATTGAAGTGGGAAAAGTTCCCTCGCAGGGCTTGTGAAAGGGATGTGCCTCGCTTCTTCGGTACCCTGCTACTCCAACCCCTAGGAGGAGCATGCAGAAGGGTAGGTCATGGGGCTCCCACCCCACAGCAGCCTTTAACGTTGAGTGTTTACAGCTTCAGAAGCCCCAGTGGGCATGTGTTACAGTGGGCTCTTTCAGTCTTGCTGTTTGCAGGCGACTGGCCTTAATCAGCTCAATTAGACCCTCTCCCTTATGGGACAGGGGGCTTTCTGTATCCTGGGTTCTTGGCATGGTGTACCAGAAAAAAACAGATCACCTGTTGGCTTGTAGGACAGGTACAAGGTTTTATTGAGTGGATGTAGCTCTCTGTGAGGTGGATGGGGAGGCCAGAATGGGGATGGAGTGGGAAGGTGGTCTTTCCCTGGAGTCAGGCCACCCAGCATCAGGACTCTCCTCCAGCTGAATCCCCCTTGGCATCTGCTTTGTTCCGCTGTCGATGGCCTGCCTTCTGTCAGAGTGATCTTCTGCTGCTGAGTTCCTCTAGACGTCCGGCCGATTGTGTGTGTATCTGCTTAAGGTCTTCTATTTAGATGGGGGATGTGTCCAGCTAAGTGGCAACTTTTTGGGTGTGAAAACAGAAATGCTTGTCCTCACTTAAGTCTGTGGACACAGCACAGAGGGTGGAGTCCTCGCCAGAGACCCCTCCCTTCTCTACCCAGCACTTTCCTACCCCGCTCCCATATCAAAATGTTCTTTATAGTAGTTAAAATAAAAATGTGTCTTTTTAATTTTAGCATTTCACAGAAATTTAAAAAATATTGTTATATTTAAAAAATTTGTGTATGTTTTATTTCTTCAAGTTTTCTTGAGGTATAATTGACAGATAAATTGACTTCTTAGTTTGATATAGTCTCTATTGTTTATTTTTGCTTCTGTTTTCTATGCTTTTGGTCTCAAAAAAGTATGCATATGTGATACTTTGATATACATAGATATTGTGAAATTCATACCACAACCAAGCAATTTAGCACATCCATCACCTCACATAGTTGCCATATTTTTTATTTTGTGTGGCAAGAACATTTAAGATCTACTTTACTAGCAAATTTCAAGTGTACAATATAGTTTTAACTTTAGTCCCCATGCTGTACATTAGATCCTAAGAACTTATTCATAGTATTACTAAAAGTTTGTACCCTTTGACCAACATCTCTCCATTTCTTACACCTTCTGACTTCTGGTAAACAGGGTTCTACTCTGTTTTTATGAGTTTGACTTTTTTAGATTCCACACGTAAGTATTATGGTGTGGTATTTGTCATTCTGTCCCACTTCGCTTACCATAATGCCCTCAAAATTCATTTGTGTTGTTTAAAATGGCAGGATCTCTTTCTTCCTTAAGTCTGAATAATATTTTATTGAAAGTATATGCCACATTTTCTTTATTCATCCATCCCTCATCAGATACCTACGTTGTTCTCATGTCTTGGCTGTTTTGAATAGTGCTGCAGTGGGAATGCAGCTATCTCTTGACGTACTCATATCATTTTCTTTGGATATATACCTGGAAGTAGGATTGTTGGATCATGTGGTAGTTCCATTTTTGACTTTTTTGAGGAACTTTCATGCTGTTTTCCATAATGGCTGTACCAGATTACATTCCCACCCACAGTGTGAAGGACAGTGTTAAGGAAAAAAACTTCTCTTCCTGGGTCCACAAGGGGCGTGGTTTCAAAGGCAAGAGTTTCCCATAGCCACGCCTCCATCCACCCTGCCAACTGGGAACTTAAAGTTCTTTGTCTAGGTTTCCCACGGAGGGCTAGGTAGAGGAATCCAGGTGGGTTGCTTTGTCCATAAAACCTGGCTGAAGGCTCTGGGAGGAGGGGCTCTGTTGTGGACCAAGCAGCCAATCCCGTATCAGAGTCAAGTCAAAGTTGAATCACTCCAGAGGAAGTCTGAAAGAACTCCTCTCATTGGATGAGAAAATGAATGAGGAGGGAATAACTTCAGGGTTAAAACTCCTCTGCTCCTTACCTGTGAGGATATCCCCTCCAGATTCCCCTCCCACAGCAGTGTGGGAGCTCTCTATCTTTCTCTCTCTTTTTATCTCTCTGCCTAATAAATCACTCTCTGCAAGTCTTCGCGTCCACAACATTTATTTGAACAGTAAGCTCACTGCACCTCCGGGACCCCTTTCCCCATTCTTCTGGGTAAGAGAGGCCGAGGATCTCGGATTGGGGAATTGGGAGTGTCTTCGGGATACCCATGCTCCCTCCCCTGGCTACAAGTGCGTAAATGTTCCCTTTATTTCACATTCTTGCCAAAAGTTGTCTCTTGTCTTTTTTGATAATACCCAATCTAATAGGTATGAGATTATATCTCATTATGCTTTTGATTTGCTCTTCCCTGATGATTAGTGATGATCAGCACCTTTCTGTGTACCTGTTGGCCAATTTAATGCTTTCTTTACAAAAAAAAATGTCCATTCAGACCCTTTGCCTTAAAAAAATATATTATTATTATCATCATTATTATTGCTATTGAGTTGTATGTGTTCCTAATGTATTTTGGATATTTATCACTTATAAAATATATGGTTTGCAAATATTGTCTCCCAGCCCATAATTTGTCTTTTCATTTGGTTGTTTCTTTTGCTACACAGCTTTTTTTTCCCTCTCTCTTTCTTGAATTGACACACAGTAATTGTACCTATTTATGAGATATAATGTAATGTTTCACTTCTTAATTCGATGTAGTCTCTCTTGTTTATTTTTGCCTCTGTTGTCTATGCTTTTGGTCTCAATTAAAAAAATATTGTTAAGAACAATGTTCAGGAGCCTTTTCCCTACATTTTCTTCTTGTAGTTTTAAAGTTTCAGGACTAACCTTTAAGTTTTTAATTCACTTCAAGTTAATTTTTTGAGTGGTTAAGATGGGGTTTAAATTTCATCTTTTGCATGTGAACATGCAGTTTTTCTCAGCACTATTTATTATATATTTGTATTACTTTTGTCACATAATATTTGATCACATATATTTGTGTTTATTTATGGTCTCTTGATTCGGCTCCGTTGGTCTATGTGTATAACTTTTTGCTAGTGCCATAGTATTTTAATTGTTATGCTTTCATAAAATGATTTATGCTACCCTTCTAATGGAGTTTTCGTGGGTTTTGTAGTCCAAGGGTATGAATAAGCCTCATCTCTGAATTCTGGGATTTTCATGAAGGCGTTCTTTTCTGTGGAAAGTTGCTAATTGGTTTTGGTTTTTCTGTGAGGGATACTAATGCCAGAGACCTTCTATTCTACCACCTTGCTTAAGTGATCCTTGTGGAAGCTTTTCATTCATGATTCTTTGAGCTTTAATGTAAGCTAAAAAAAAAAGCAAGAGAATAGAAAGATATTTCTTTGCAATGGTATGATGTTTGAGTTCATATTCACAGCTTTGTTAATTTGATAGGCATAATAACATTGCAAGAAAATCAAGTACAAACATGAAATATATCAAAGTTACTGATTACAGTACCATAATGCTCAACTCCATTGTTCCTTATTATGATTCCGATTGTTTTCTCTTATGACAAGCATTATAATGAGAAGAAACAATGCACAAAATTAATTTATTCTGAAGACAAAGATAATAATAAGGTTAGATGAGAGCATACAATGAACATTTCTAACTTTGTGATTGTGTAGGTTGTGCAGTTTCTATAATTGATGACTTTATAAAATAAGATATTTTAGCAGTATTTTTTATTGCAATATAATTCAACAACAGAGAACTTAGATGACAAAGAATTTGTGTCTCTGGTGTAGCATATTTCAGGTACAATTCTTACTTTTTTCTAGAGAATTAAGACACTGTGCAATGCAATAAGATGTTTATGTATGAATAATGTCCAAGACATAAATTTTACTTTAATATTGGCTGTTGAGTATATTTGAACTAAAAAAAGTTTATATACATCAAAATGTTTATTTCAATGAGGAAAGATATTTTTAGACATTTCTATTTGCATAAAACCCAAATTATATTAAAATATATATGCAAATAACTAAGAATATTAATGGATAATTTTAAGACACTAAACATTGTTCTAAATGCTCATTTAATTCTGAAAGCCAGTTTATGTGATGAGTTGTTTTTCTTTACTTAGTTACAAAGAGGTAGTGAACCAGGCCCCACAGCTATCATGTGACAGAGCCAGGATTCATAACTAGAATTTATAGTCCCAGAGCCCATTGGATTAATCAGTCTCCTATACTGCTGGGCAACATGTTCTCATATTCAAGGTATTTTAGCATACACTTTATCATTTGTTAAGCTGTATAATGACCACACTGGCAGGTTTCTAAATTATCTATTTCTATTTTATTTATAGTTTAAGGTAAGCTATGATGACCATAGTGTGAAATATTTGTTACTACCTTTCATAAAAGAAAGGATGTCACAAATGTTTAGATTTTCCTCTAATTCCTTCCATTTGCGTTAGAAATGCTCATAAAACTAATTAATATTTCTCTACCTTTCAAGCCTAATTGACAATTCTAAGCCATTATAGATATTGTAACATATTGCTAATAATTTCTTTATTCCACCATCATGAGTTTGTTCTTTATATAATAACTCATAGCAGTTGTCACTGCTAATATTTGTACAAGGTGTGTAGTTGGAAACAGAAATTAAAAGGTTAGTTATAAAAATTTATTTTAAAAGCAATGCAATCAATCATTTTGAGATTTTTTGGAATAGAATGCTAAAAGTATTCTCTAACCACACAGATCACATCACTGTTTCTATAAAGATAGGTTCTTTTGATATAATTTTTACAAATTTCTGAGTTGCATTGTCTTTCCAACTAGATGTGTGTATAAATATTTATATGCAATTTATTTAATAATATTATTTAATAAATATTTTTAGATCTGCATATATTTTATGTAATATATATACACAAATGTTGCCTACCAGAGTCTAAGGTTATAGATTTGGATTTTATATGATTAAAGTTGGAAAGTGTATTTAAATGTAACTTTGATTAAGGTGTAAATACATTTCCTTTAAACTATTTTTGCTTCTAAATGATGGAAAGGAAAGACACAACACTAAGCAACTTAGACTTTGTTTTAAACATTTAAAGAGATGTCACCTGTTTCATTGTCTAATGGCAGCAGAGCTTCAAATAAATTAAGCATGATTAAGAGCACAAGATATTACTACAAACTATGTGAATGGCAATAATGGTAATTTATATAAAATTAAGCCTCAGTTTCTTCACTTCTAAAATGTTGATAATAATACCTATCTAGTATGTTTGTTGTGACGGTACATAAATTATTTATGCAAAGCACTTAAGGCAGAATCTAGCATACAAAACTTTAGCTATTAAGATTCTGCCTGAGGTTTTGGATTCCCTGTACTATTGTAGCCTCATTAGTATTATACTTTCACCAAATGAGTTGACCCGTGCAAATTTGTGCATATTATCTACAATTTGTCATCTCTAGCCCTGGAGGGACTGAAATTAAATAATACATAGGGCAATAATTTTGAAGTCTAAATCTTCATTTTATGAGGGAAAAAAAACCCAGAAATTGATTAAGATTAAATATATATATATCTTATTTTATTACATAAAAGTATTGTGGATGTCACATTTTAATTTTTTTGTGTGGTATTTGTATATTCTGTCTAGTTACTGAACAATATTACATGGATATTTCTGGAAATAGCAGAATCAATTACCTATAATTCCAGAATGAACCTATGATTTCCCTTCATTACTTTTGTAGACAGGAATTCTGGGATCCTCTTACCACATTTCACCAAGTACATTGACTCTGTCACTTTTTCAGCCATGGTGATCCTCGCATTAGTTCAACTTAGGGGACTTATATGCATCCTTAGTGTAATGCATCAGTGATAGAAAAAAAGATACAAATTCTGAAAATTAGTTTTTTAGCCTTGAAATAGAACAGGCATTGATATGCCTTAAAGTCAGCTATTGTTGTAAAATTTTGACATATCAAGGTAATATTTATTGATATTGAATTCAAAGCAAGAATGTATAGTGATTACATCCTATTTAAAATTATTGACATTGTTTTAGTTCATGTAGTCATAATTGTTCTTTTAGTGAAACTTTCCATTTTCATTTTTTTAATTTTTATATTCTGGAATTTTAAAAAAACTAAGCAAAACTCATTATTCATTATTTAAGTTAATTTATTATATACATTTATGAATAAACAAGTCAGTGATAGGCAAATACATCTTTTGTAAAATGTTTTTTATATTTTACACACTTGAAAATATGGAATTGTATTAGACAGTTACTATTTTTCAAGTTTAAAGTCAGGTTTAAGACAAGTTAATTCTCTATAGAAAATGATTAGAAAAAATAACATTTGAAAAAAGCAAATATCAGAATCTGGATAAGAGGATTAAGAATAAATCAGGTTGTATGAGTTAGAAAATATGATTTTTCTGAAATACATGATACTATTTTATAATTAATTCCTCAGCAGTTTACTTTTATTGTGTGGTGGAAATAATTCTTCAAAAATAAATATACTCAAAGTAGTTCATTAGCTATCTAGTTAAATACATTGACTGTCATTGACAGAAATACTCTGGGATTTTTAACCTGCCAGTAGGGATGTGATTTACTAGTATTTCACCATTTAAAAAACAAAAAAGAAAACAAAGAAAACCTCACATATTATATAGTCTAGCTAATAATATCTGTTTGTCTCAATAATATATTGAAAGTTTCTGTAATTTCATCATAACTGAAGTATTTTTAATGGAAATACCAAATATGTTATGGAAAATAAAAACTTAGAATGACTAGCGATCATAGATAACAAATTCATCATTCATGTATCATTTATTTAGCAAAATGCATCATGCTATCACCATGAACTTTAGTAATTTGGTCAGTGCCTAAAAATACCAAAATAAACCAAACATATCCTCATATATATATTATGATTAAATAAGTCAGAGTTCTACAAATAATTGCAACAAAATAGTAAAAACTAGAACTTGTATATTGTTAAGTGTCCTGGAAGTTCTGTTTAACAAATATTATGAGCACCAACTGAATGCCATGATATATAAATGGATGTTTATTAATTTATTAAATATCTCCCTGTCTCCTTCTGTAGCTCTAGATATAGACATAGATATATAGGTATTGAGTCATATAAAATATGACAGTTTTAAAAATATTGTTTTTTAACATCTTTTCATGTTTTTCTAATTTGATGATGTCCACGTTCTTCATCTAGTTAGCTCTCATTTATGTAAATTGAAATAGAGTTATTTTCTTCTTTTGTTGAGCTAACAGACTTGCAGCAAAAAAAGGAAATAAACATAAATACAGATCAACAATAAATGTGTTGCTGGTGAAATTCTCAGAAACAGATACTATATTGGATTTTTTACCAACCTGTTGAAAAGAAGGAAGTAAGTGGGATTGGGCAGCAGCAGAAGCAGAAATAGAAACACATCTAAAAAGACATCTAGGTTTACTTTGAGATTATCAAGGAGAGAGATAGCCAAGAAGAGCCCTTCCATAATCAGAACCAACACTGAGGTCTGGAAAGACTATCTACCTGTGTACTTACTCAAGAGCAATCTGAGCAGGATATGGACATACAGTTCCTTAGCTGCACACAGATCCATCAACAAAGGGTAGAAGATCTACTGGGACTAGGGGTTCAAGCATAATATGACCAAATAATGAATAATAGGATACTCTGACCAGAGGCAACTCACAGGAAGCTTGACTTAAAAATCACACACATCCCTGAAGCCTGGAAGCCTGTGTAAATGACCAAGGTTGAATCTTCTCCTGGGTAATATCAGAGAGAACAAATTCAATCTACTAGTCTTGTGATTATTAATTTTAGGTGTTGATTTGACTGGATTAAGGGATGCCTAAATTACATTATTTCTAGGTGTGTCTATGAGGGTATTTTCAGAGGAGATTGGCATAGGAGAGTCAGTGGACTGAGTGAGGAAGAGCCACCATCAATGGGGCTAGGGGAGAACAATTTAATTGTCGGGAATAAAACAAAAAGGCAGAGAAAAGGTTAATTTGCACGCTCTTGGAACAGGGACATCCTTCTTCTACCTTTGGCTATTAGAACTCCGGGCTCTCTGGCCTTGGATTCTGAAAGTTGTACCAAAAGATTCCCATAGTTCTCAGGTCTTTGGTCTCATACTGATAGTTTTAGCATCGGCTTTCCTGATTCTGAGGCTTTCAGGCTTGTACTTGTATCCTTTAGGTGGATACCCAGTAGTGTGATTTCTGGATTGTAGGATAGTCCATTTTTAGTTCTTTATGAAATCTCCATATTGTTTTCCATCGACAGTGTACTAGTTTACCTTCTTAACATTAGCATAAAAAAGGTCCCTTTTCTTTGCATCCTTTGCAACATATGTTATTTTTTGTCTTCTAATAGCCATTCTAATTGTTCTAAGACACCTCAATGCTTTTTGGCCATTTGTTTTTCTTCCTTTGCAAAATGTATTTTCATGTCCTTAGCCCAATTTTTAATGAGATTTTTAGGGGGATTTTGTTGAGTTGTTTGAGTTCTTTGCAAAATCTGGACATTAGTCCTGTCAGGTACACAGTTTGCAAATACTTATCACATTCCACAGATTGACTGTTGATTCTGTTAATTATTTACTTAGTTGTGCAAATGCTTATTAAGTCCTTTAATCCCATTCCACAGGTTGTCTGTTCATTCTGTTAATTATTATTATTATTATTATTTTTGCTGTGCAAATGCTTATTATTGTTTTCATTGCCTGAGCATTCGGGTTTTAGTTATCAGTTATTTTCCTAGACTGATGTTTAGAAGAGTTTTCCCTGGGGTTTAATTCTAGTACTTTTATAGCTTCAGATCTTATACTTAAGTCATTCATCCCTCTTAAGTTTTTGTGTATGGTGAGAGACAGGAGCCAGTTGCCAGTTTCATTCTTCTACATATGACAATCCCATTTTCCCAGCACCATTTATGGAATAGGGTGCCTTTTCTTCAGTGTATGTTCTTGTCAACTTTGCCAAAGATCCATTGGCTATAAGTATGTGGCTTTATTTTTGGGTTGTCTACTCTGTTCTAGTTATCTATTTGTCTATTTTTATATCAGTACCATGCTGTTTTGTTTACTCTATACAGACTTGTGGAATAATCTGAAGTCAGCCAATGTAATACCTGCAGGTTTGTTCTTTTGTTTACAATTGCTTTGGCTAATTAGGCTTGTTTTGGGGTCCATACAAATTTTAAGATTTAATTTCTAGTTCTATGAAAAACTATGTTGATATTTTGATAGCAATTGCATCAAATCTTTTTTTAATTGCATTTTAGGTTTTGGGGTACATGTGAAGAACATGCAAGATTGTTGCATAGGTGCATACGTGGCAGTGTGATTTGAATTGCATCAAATCTATAGATTGCTTTGGGCAATACGTTTATTTCAACAATATTCTTCTGATTCATGAACATGGAATGTTTTTCCATTTGTTTGTCATTTGAATTATTTTTCCTCAGTGTTTTGTTGTTTTTCTTGTAGAAATCTTTCACCTCCGTGATTAAATACATTTATAGGGACTTTATTCTTTTATAGCTATTGTAAATGGGATTCCCTTCTTGATTTGGTCATCTACTAAACCATTAGTGGTGCAAAGAAACACTACTGATTTCTGTGTGCTAATTTTATATCTTAAATTTTTACTGAATTCATTTTCTATGAATTCAGTAAATTCAGAAAGAGATTTGTGTGGAGTCCTCAGGGTTTTCTAGATAGAAGAGCATATCATCAGTGAATAGGGATAATTTTACTTCCTCTTTTCAAATTTGGATGCCTTTAAATTTTTTTTTCTTGCCTGATTACTCTGGAAAGAACTTCCAATACTAAGGTGAATAAGAATAGTAAAATTGGGCAACCTTGTCTTATTGTAGTTATTAGAGGGAATGCTTTCAACTTCTCCCTGTAAAATATAGTGTTGGCAGTGGGTTTGTTATACCTGACCTTTATTATGCTGAAGTGTGTTCTTTGTATGCCTAGTTTGTTCGGGACTTTTTCATGAAGGGATGCTGAATTTTATTAAATGCTTTTTCTTCATCTATTGGGATGATTATATGGTTTTTGTCCTTAATTCTGTGTATGTAATTTATCACAGTTATTGATTTCTGTATGTTGAATATCCTCGCATCCTTGGAATAAGTTTTACTTGATCATAGCTTTTATCTTTTTGATGTTCTCTTGGATTTGATTTGCTAGCATTCTGTTGAGGATTTTTGCATCTGTGTTCATCAGTGATGTTGGTCTGTAGTTTCCTTTTTATGTGTGTCCTTGTCTGGTTTTGGTAACAGTATAATACTCATTTTGTAGAAGAAGTTAGGGAGAATTCTTTACTCTTTGATTTTGTTTTTTCTTTTGTAATAGTTTTAAGAGGTTGATATTAATTCTTCTTTGTTTGTTTGGTAGAATTTGGCTGGGAATCCATCTGGTCCTGGGCTTTCTGTTGTTGTTGGGAGGTTTTTAAATTACTCATTCAATCTTGCTACTCCTTATGTTTGTTTGAGGTATTTTCATCTCTAGATATTCACACTTTTATGTAATCCTCCACCTTGAGTAAAATGTATGTAAATACTGACTTGTTTCTATCAACTAGAATATGACAAATGTGGTACTATGTCATTTATGAGATTCCATTTTAAAAGGCTGCTACTTCTGTCTTGTTCTCACACTCTTTTGTTCTCCCTCCCTCTTTCTTTTCCTAAAGAAGTCAGCTAAAATGTTGTAAGCTACCTCATGGAGAGACCCTGGGGCAGGGACGTGTGGGAAGTCTGCAGTCAATGTATAAGAGGAATTTAATCCTACAGACAACTATGTGAATGAGCTTGGAAAATGATCCAACACCAGTCAAGCCTTGAGATGATTTGCCAAGTTTTTCTTTTTGTTTCTTTGAAATGTAGTAAAATATATTTAAGATAATATTTATCATTAAACCATGTATAATTGTAAAATTCAATGGCAGTAATTTGTATTTTTGTGTGACCGTCAACTCTATCTATACCCAACACTTTTTTATCATTATGAACATAACACTGTACCCATTAAACAATAATTTCCCATATCTCTGGCTCCTAGTAACCTCTATTCTACTTATGCTATTATTAATTTGTCTATTAGAAGTACTTCATATAAATGGAATCACACAGTATTTGTCCCTCTGTTTCTAGCTTATTTTACAGAATATAGTATTTTCAATGTCTATTGATACGATAGCATATATCAAAATTTGATTCTTTTTTTATGGCTGAAAGCTGGTCAACTGTATGTATATATCACCTTTTGTTTATCCATTCATTTGTTGATGGACACTTTTGGACTATGTCAAATTATAGTCATTATTGTACAAATATCTGTTTGATTTTCTGCTTTCAATTATTTTGCATATTTATCCAGGAGTAATTGCTAGGTAGTATATTTAACATTTTGAAACACTGTCCACCTGTTTTCTACCAGGGCTACATTATTTTATATACTACCACCAGTGCACAGGAGCTCCAGTTTCTTCACCTCCTTGCCAACAGTTTTTATTATTTTGATTATATTCATCCTAGTATGTATAAAGTAGTATCTCATTGTGGTTTTTATTTGCATTTCCCTAATAATTACTGAAGTTAATTATCTTTTCATGTGATTATTGGCCATTTTGTAAGTCTTTGGAGAAATACCAATTTAAATACATCACTCATTTTTTGTTTGTTTGTTTGTTTTTGAAATGAGTTCTCATTCTGTCACCTAAGCTGGAATAGAGTGGTGCAATCATAGGTCACGGCTGTCTCAAATTCCTGGGCTCAAGTAATCCTTCCATCTCAGCCTACAGAGTAACTAGGATTACAGACATAAGCCATTGCACCTGGCACTTGCCCAATGTCTAATTGAATTGTTTTCTACTGTCGTTGAGTTGTAGAACTTTAAGAATATATACCCTAGATATTAACAGCTTATCAAATATATGATTTGCAAATATATTCTCATTCTGAGGATTGGATTTTCACTCTCTTAATAGTGTACTTTGGTTAAAAAAAGTTCTTAATTTTTTAATTTTTAAAATATTATTGTTATTATTTTTGACACAGAGTCTTACTCTGTTGCCCAGGCTGAAATGCAGCCATGTGATCTCACCTCACTGCAATCTCTGCCTCCTAGGTTCAAGCAATTGTCCTGCCTCAGCCTTTTGAGTAGCTGGGATTACAGGCATGTGCCACTACACCTGGCTAATCAAATTATTTTAAAACGTTTTTGTGGATACAGAGTAGATATGTATATATTTATTGGGTACATGAGATGTTTTGATAAAGGTGTGCAAAAAATTTAAATAGACATTTCTCAAAAGAAACAAATGGCAAACAGGTGTAAGAAAAGTTGCTCAACATCATTGATCATCAGAGAAATGCAAATCAAAACTACAATGGGATACATCTCACATGGGTTAAAATGGTTTGTATTAAAAAGATAGACAATAACAAATACTGGCGAGCATGTGGATGAAAAAGAACACTTCCACACTGTTGGTGGGAATGGAAATTAGTACAATCACTTGGAAAACAGTTTGGAGACTTCTTTAAAAAACTGAAAATTGAGTTTCCATTTGACTCAGCAAACCTACTGCTTGGTATATACCAAAAAGAAAAGAAATCACTGCAGCAAAGAGGTATCTCCACTCTCATTTGTTGCAGCACTGTTTACAATAGCTAAGATTTTGAAGCAAACTAAGTGTCTGTCAACAGATGAATGGGTAATGAAAATGGGGAGTATATACACAATGGAGTACTATTCAGCCATCCAAAGAATGAGATCCAGTCATTTGCAACAGTATGAATGGAACTGGAGATCCTTACGTTAGGTGAAAGAAGCCAGGAACAGAATGACAAACATTGCATGTTCTCACTTATTTGTGGGATCTAAAAATCAAAACAATTGAACTCATGGACGTAGAAAGTAGATGATGGGCTGGGTGTAGAGGCTCACTCTTGTAGTTCCAGCACTTTGGGAGGTTGACACAGGTGGATTACTTGAGGTCAGAAGTTCAAAATCAGCGTGGCCAATATGGTGAAACGCTGTCTCTATTAAAAATACAAAAAAAAAAAAAAAAAAAATAGCAAGGCATGATGCTGCATGCCTGTAATTGGCTACTTGGGAGGCTGAGGCAAGAGAATCACTTGAACCCGGGAGGTGGTGGTTACAATGAGCTGAGATTGCGCCATTGCACTCTAGTCTGGTCAACAAGAGCAAAACTCTCTCTCTCAAAAAAAACGAGAGAGTAGAAGGATGGTCACCAGAAGTTGGGAAACATAGTGTGGGTGGTGGGGTGTTGGAGATTGGTAAAGTGTACAATAAAATAGAAATAATAAATAAGACCTACTATTTGATAGCACAGTATCATGACATATAGTCAATCATAACCCAATTGTCCAATTTATTTATTTATTTTTTTGTTGCCTGTTCTTTTGGTGTTATGTCCAAAATGTCATTGCCAAATCCAGTGTCATGAAGATTTTCCACAATATTTTTGTCTAAGAGTTTTATAGTTTAGCAGTTATGTGGAAATTTTAGACCCACTTTGAATTTATTTGTGTATATAGCATAAGGTAACAATCCAACTTTTTTCTTTTACATGTAAACATATAGTTTTCCTAGCATCATTTTTTGCAATAGTGTCCTTCATCCATTTAATGATCTTTGCACCTCAAGTGAAAATCCGTTGACAATATATATGAGTTTATCTCTGGCCTCTCTTTCCTACTTCGTTGGACTATATGTCCTTCCTTATTTCAGTACCATCCTGTTTTAATTACTGTAACTTTAAAATAAGTTTTGAAGCCAAGGACAATGAGTTCTCCAATTTTATTCTTGTTTTTCAAGATTGCCTTAGGTATTAAAGACCTTGCAGTTTTATATGAATTTGAGGATTGGCTTTTCCATTTATGCAAAATAATGCTATTGGTATTTTGATAGGGATTGTACAGAATTTTTGTATCACTTGGATTGGTATTAATATCTTCACAATATTAGATCTTCCCATCCATAGACATGGACAACATGGAATATTTTTTCTATTTATTTATGTTTGTTTGACTTTATTCTGCAATGTTTTATAGCTTATAACTCACTAGGCTTTCACCCCCCGATTAGATTTATCCTTATATATCTAATTCTTTCAAAAGCTATTGTAGGAGAGAGATCCAAGATGGCTGATGATTAGCAGCTCGGGCACGTACCTCCCAGTGAAAGCGCAAAGAACGAGAGGACGCCACATTTTCAGACGAATATTAGTTGCTCACGGACCAGGAGATTCCCAGTAGAGGAGCTCCACGGGTCGCCAGGGCGACTCTTGTGGCCGGCGTGGCAGTTTTGCTGGTGCCTTAGCACGCCAGTTCTTGGTGCAGAGTCCGGAGATTCCCCGGGCAGAAAAGCACCATCAATCTTAACACCGCTGTTTTGGCCGGCTCTGTGGATTGCTCAGATTTCGGCGCAGGGAATCAACAAGTTGGACGTCAGAGACCCAGTTAGAAAGTCGGTAATTATAAAGACGACAGACGGACAAATATATAATGAAGGGAAGAAACCAGCGTAAAAAGGTAGAGAATACTCAAAATCAGAATGCCTCTCCCTCTATAGGGGATTGCAATTCCTCATCAGTAACGGAACAAGGCTTAATAGATTACACGTGTGTTCCAATAACAGAAGCAGGTTTCAAAACGTGGGTGATAAGAAACTTCTGTGAATTAAAAGAACTTGTTCTAACCCAATGCAAAGAAACTAAGAACCTTGAAAAAAGGTTTGACGAAATGTTAACGAGAATGGACAATTTAGAGAAGAATATAAGTGAATTGATGGAGCTGAAAAACACAACACGAGAACTTCGCGAAGCATGCACAAGTTTAAACAGTCGAATTGATCATGCAGAAGGAAGGATATCAGAAGTCGAGGACCAGCTCAGTGAAATGAAACGAGAAGACAAGAATGCAGAAAAAAGGATGAAAAGGAATGAGCAAAGTCTCCAGGAAATATGGGACTATGTGAAAAGACCTAATTTACGTTTGATAGGTGTACCTGAATGTGATGAAGAGAATGAATCCAAGTTGGAAAGTACTCTTCAGGATATCATTCAGGAAAATTTTCCCAACCTGGCAAGGCAGGGTAATATTCAACTCCAGGTAATACAGAGAACACCACAAAGATATTCTTCAAGAAGACCAACCCCAAGGCACATAATCGCCAGATTTATTAGGGTTGAAATGAAGGAGAAAATACTAAGGGCAGCCAGAGAGAAAGGTCAGGTTACCCATAAAGGGAAACCTATCAGACTTACAGCAGATCTCTCAGCAGAAACCCTACAAGCCAGAAAAGAGTGGGGACCAATATTTAACATCCTTAAAGAAAAGAACTTTCAACCCAGAATTTCCTATCCAGCCAAACTAAGCTTTATGAGCGAAGGAAAAATTAAATCTTTTGCGAACAAACAAGTACTTAGAGAGTTCACCACCACCAGGCCTGCTTTACAAGAGCTTCTGAAAGAAGCACTATACATATAAAGGAACAACCAATATCAGCCTTTCCAAAAATATATCAAAAAGCAAAGAACTTTAACACAATAAAAAATTTACATCAACTAATGGGCAAAACAGCCAGCTAGCATCAAACGCCGGTATTAAACTTACATATATTTTAATTGGATAAAAAGCCAAAACCCATCGGTATGCTGCATCCGGGCCCATCTTACATGCAACAATACACAAAGACTCAGAGAGAAGGAGGAAGATTTACCAATCAAACAGAGAGTAAAAATAAACTAATAAACAAAAAGCAGGAGATGCAATTCTCGCCTCTGATAAAGTAGACTTTAAAGCAACAAAGATCAAAAGAGGCGAGGAATGACATTACATAATGGCAAAAGGATCAATGCAACAAGAAGAGCTAACGATTCTATAGATCAACGAGATAGAAAATTAACAAGGATATTCAGAACTTGAACTCAGACCCGGAACAAGTAAACTTAATAAACATTTATAGAACTCTCCACTTCAAATACACAAAACATACATTTACCACCTCACACCTATTCCAAAGGTGACTATATAATTGGAAGTAAATCACTCCTCAGTAATCGCATAGCATTTCATAGGTTTAAATTAAATATTGGTTGGCTGTTTGTTTGTCATCTTCTTCCCTTATTCCTTCCTGACTACATCATTAAGTATAATTATCAGTATAAAAGAGGTTTTCAATACCCATTACTAAATTGCATTCTAGCCTGGGCAAGAAAGCAATACTCCCATTCTCTCTCCCTCTTTCCTTTCCTTCTCCCTCCTCCCCATTCTCTCTCTCTCTTTCTCTTCCTTTTTCCTCCTTCCTATTCTAAAAAAAAAAAAAAAAAAAAAAAAAAAGTAAAAATCATTGACCTCTCTCTGCCACATCCATAAAAAAAAAAAAAACAACAAAAGCTATTGTAAATGAAATTGCTTTCTTAATTTAGTTTTGTGTTTTTTATTGCTAATGTATCAAAACACAATTGAGTTTTACATGTTGACCATGTACTTTGTGACTTTGCTGAATTTGTTTATTATCTCTAAGGGTTTTCTTGTGGATTCTTGGGATTTTCCATGTATTGGTTTATGCCATTTCTTGATAGGAATAATTTTACCTCTTCCTTTCTAATTTAGATTTTTAAAAATTTCTTCTTCTTGTTCAATATCCCTGGCAAGAACATCCATTACAATGTGAATAGCAGCAGTGAAAACTGAATTTCTTGTCTCATTTTTTATCTTAAGAAAGAAACTTTCATTCTTTTGTCATTGATTATAATATTAGCTGTGAGTTTTATTCCAATATTCTATCATGTTGAACAATTTTCTCTCTATTCTTAGCTTTCTGTGAGGTTTTAATATAAAAAGTGATTCAATGCTGTCTTTTGTGTCAATGAAATTATCACTTTTTCATTTTGTTTTATTAATGTGATTTATTGGATTGATTGATATTCTTATGTTGAGCTACCCTTGCATTTATTTAACAAATTCCACATGGTCGTTATGAATGATTCTTTTAATATGCTGTTGGTATTTATTTACTAATATTTTGTTGAGAATTTTTAAATTTATATTCATAAAATGTATTGGTTAGTAATTTTATTTTCTTGTGATTTTTTATCTGGCTTTGTTAACAGGGTAATGCTGATCTTACAGATGTATTAGTGATTGTTGTTCTTCATTTTGTTCATGTATCATTTTCCTGTCTATGTCCATAGCTTTCTTTAATTAATTGAGTATCATTAAAACAAACGTTTAAATATCTTTGTCTAGTAAGTTTTATGTCTTAGCTTCATTAGGGGTGGTTTCTGATTATTTATTTTGTTCTTTTAAATGGTATATATGCACTTTCCTGTTTTATTATATGATTTTGATTTTTGGTTGAAAACTAGCATTTAATCTGATAATGTGGTAATTCTGGAAACCAGTTTTCCTATTTTACTAAAGGTTTGCTTTTTCTTTAGTTATTTTTTTATCATCAAAGGTTGTCTTTATGCCTTGTATCACATCTTGAAGTGAAGACATAAAAATATCTTAGTTTTTCTCTTGAGAATCTGTCTTTATCTAGGTATGTGCCATTCTTTTCTAAATTTCACCAGTATGTAAAAAGCATATTTTTAAAGTTCTAGCACATTTAGAGTGTAGGAAATTCACTTTATATATCTTCAGTTTAGGGAATGTTTTATCTATATAGCGCTCATTTATCTGTAAAAATCAGTCAGATAATATAATATGGAATTTAGTTGCTTTTGAGTTTCCTAATCCTTAAATGTCTAGCTCCCAAAGAAGAAAAAGAGAAAGAGGGAGAAAAAACAAACAAAACAAAAAACAGATGGTGCTCCTTTATGTTTCCTGGAAGCCACCCTTCAACCAGTGCGGGTGGAAACAATGGTAGCCAGCTTCTGCACCTGCACTTAGTGATCGAAAGCAGCAGTCAACAGTCAACACATAACACAGATATTTGGATGACAAAATTCTCATTGCCCAATATAGCTCCAGAAACCCATATCAGAAATGCAGTCATGGATGCTTGCATGGGACTAAGGGTGTGGTTTTGGTAGCAGTTACGGAATTAAAGGCTAAGATTGACAGAAATTAACTGCAATTTGCCAGTCATGGCTTTCCCTGGGAAGTTGTCAGTGTTCAAAAGACTGTGGAGTTCCAAAATAGTTACACTAGACAGTTTTTGTCAATACAAGTGTCAGTACAAATAGAGAGATGGAGTCCTGGTGCTTCATACTGTGCCATCTTCTCTGACATCACTCTCCTTGCCAACTTTTTGATTGCAGCCTTTTGTGAGATCTGGAGCCATAAGACCCAGCAAAACTGTGTCTGGATTTCTGACCAACAGAAATGATAAAATACTAAATACAATAAATGTTTGTTGCTTCATGCATCAAAGTTCTGTATTCATTTGTTACCAAGCAAATAAATAATTTAAACATATGACTCTATATTTACATATAATTGCATATGATATACTTATATGTTTTATTGATATTATAGTTTAATATTTACATATAACAAATAGTATACATTATTAACATATAATATTTTATATGTAATGGGTAAATCAAAGAAAATTAATTTAGCTCTTTTATTTTTGAAAAATAAAACAAAAATTATCAAACCAATCTGATATGTCTAAAGTTTCAACTTTAATATGTGAAAATAGATAATTATATTGTATCTAAGAAAGCAATTAATGTAAAAAATAAATTTTTAAAGGTCTAGTACATTTAGAGTGTATGAAATTTACCTTCTGTATCTTCAGTTTAGGGAATGTTTTTTCTATATAGTGTTCATTTATCTCTACAAATCAGTCAGATAATATAATATTATTTATTAATATCTTCTATTGTAGAAAAATTCTTTATACTCACATAACCAGAGGTAATTTGCACACATTTTCTGAGGTTCACGCATCAGATACATAGGCATAGGGAGAGCTAATAGCTTCAGTTATGAAACTTTAGCCATAGTTCAAAAGGAAACACAAAATTTCTCCTGACAGTATTTCAAAAAAATTGTTCTTCTCAGTGAACATAAAATTCTTCATTGATTGTAATTCACAGGTATACAAATATACAAACTAAAAGCTTAAGAAACTGGATTCTCTTCTCATTCACATAACAGATACTCATTCTTCTCTAGCCAATGAAGAGAACATTAAATTTCCATAAAATCAAATTTCCAATTATTATTGACATTAAAGGAAAATAGCTTAACACTGCCTGTGAGTGAAGCAGAAATGTGTGCGTCCATGCACAAACACAATTATTACAAAACAAACAATAAAACCTGAGAGAACAGCAAAGCTACAGCTTCATTGCCACTTAGGATTTGTTTTAAAAGTCAAGAAAATACATTCCTGGACCAAAGGAGCTATGAGCTATATGTGTACAGTAATAAAAGTATGTAATAAGCATATGCCAAATATTACTCAATATGTAATGATGAAACAAATAAATGATTAAAACTAGTACAGCACAATAATTTGACTTACACAGATTTATATTATTTACTCAACAAAATTTATATCTATGAACAGTAATCATCTGCATTGTTGTGGACAAATTTTTTTTATTGCTATTAGCTTACTAGGTATTAACTTTATAACCCTAGAGGACTGTAAAATAGCTTAGATAATAGTGAACCATCCAAATGTGCAACCCCTGTGAAATCAGATAATAGTTGAAGGATGTATGAGAAATGGCCCATTTCTACATGCTTTTATCAGGTTACACCATGAGATTTAAATAGGTAAATACTTGATGGGGTAAATTTGTATATTATGAAAGAAACCCTAAAGCGGAAGAAGACAGATATCAAAAGCAAATTGAGCTTGCCAACTGTTGATTAACCTCATATCAATTAGGAAGCTATTTATTTGTCAATATCAATTAAAAATACTGCCCACACTTTCTCCCTAACAACTTTTTCAAATACATGTTGTCCTGTAAGGATGTGCAATGTTCTGGTAAGTTTAATTACGAAGGAATAGTTTGCTGAGAGCTTACATTGGTGTGACTATATAAAATGCTTTTAGTCTGGGATGCATACTCCTATGGAAGATAAAGGGACTTGCATCACTAGAGACCATCCTTTCTGGCAGTTCTCTGCTACATTAAGCTGGGTATTGCGCACTGTAAGCTGTAATCTCAAGGGTGAAAACTACACCAGATGACTTAAATTTAGTGCAAAGGTGATAGATATAGATCTTGAAATTACTGTGTTTTGCTAAGGTCTTAATTTTTATATAATAAGTTCAGTATAAAAAAGTTACACATTGGGTACAGTGTACACTGCTTGGGTGATGGTGCACCAAAATCTCAGAAATCACCATTAAGGAAGTTATTCATGTAACCAAACATGGCATGTTCCCCAAAATCTATTGAGACGTTTTTCAAAATAAATTTAAAATAAATAAGTAAATGGAAAATAAAGGTTATGGCATAAAAATATTAATGAAATAACAATACAGCAGGTAATAAGACATTACAAAAAATTGTGTTAGGGAATTGTGATGCCCAAAACCAGCAAAATATCCTATTAAATGAAGTTGCCCTGTGAGAGAAATGGTGAATCATATGAATCCATGTATGTGCAGGACAAACAAAAAACAGTTTATAAATAAAATAACTTACATAGGAAATGATATCTGTTAACTCTATTATTCTATTCTAATTAACCTGAAAATATTTATAAATTTAAAAATATATTCCTCAATGACTAGAAAACTTGATCAATGAATCCTTATCTAGAATTCTTCTTCTTTTCTTTTTTTGAGGCAGTTTGCTTTTGTTATGCAGGCTGGAGTGCAATGGCATGATCTTGGCTCACTGCCACCTCTGCCTCTCAGGTTCAAGTGATTCTCCTGCCTCAGCCTCCCAAGTATCTGGAATTACAGGCATGCCTCACCATTCCTGGCTAATTTTTTGTATTTAGTAGAAACAGGGTTTCACCATGTTAGTCAGGCTGGTCTCAAGCTCCTGACCTCAGGTGAAACCACCCACCTTGGCCTCCTAAAGTGCTGGGATTACAGGAGTGCGCCAATGTGCCCAGTCTATTTCTTTATTCTTTAAGGTACTAGTTAAATACATTATTTTAAATCTAATGACCCATGCTTCTGAATAAATGCATTATTTGATGTTTACATTAAATAGTTAATACTTAAATGATTCTTTTCTATATTTGAAGAATGATGTATTCCATAAACGAAATTAAAATAAATAATTTAATTCTTACGGTTTTTAATAGGGCTGTCAATTTTCAAAAGTGGGATTCTGCTATTATGTTTTCTGAAATGCAGCTTGAAAATATCTAAGAAACAAGAAACAAATCATATGCGGATGCTATCAACAGAGGCTGCAAAATGTTGGCGAGCAGTCTGAATTCAGCTCCTCAAAGAGATTTATTTGGTTTGTACAGATCAAGAGTCTGTTGTTTTCCAGTTTTAATTATTTTAGACTAGGCACATATTTTAATATTCTAGTTTGAATCATTCTTTATTTTCTTAATTCTAATTCACCAATTCTAATAAGCTTTGCTCATTTGCATTTGCTTTTTGAACCCCTATTTATTTGCATTTGGTACTTCTCCCTGAAACCCCTCTTTTCTGGAAGTAAATAATTACTAGTAGAACTGCAAAAGCAGAGTGTCCTAGACAAAAAAAGCCACCCTATCCCTTGCATTGGGGGTTGCATATATTTTTGAGTTAGGAAAGCTTGTACATCCTTTCACTTCCTTCCAAGTCAAAGAATAATAATGGCAATAATAACAAATATATGCATATTCTCTACCGATCCTTGTTAGTGGCCTTATTATTAATGCCAATTTATAAATAAGGAAACTGAGACACCAATTACTTTTTCAAGATAGTAAGTGATAGAGCCATGATTCTGACGTGGATGGCTGGGCACCACAGACCATGCTTTTCACTGCTTCTCTATTTGACCACAGTTGGTGCACTGATAAATCATCTAATGGCTCAAAGGCAACCTTGAAAATAATGGCACATATTTAGCATTTTACTCTTTACTTGGCACTTTACTCAGGCCTCTACAAATGTTAATTCACTTAACTGTCTTCAGTATTTATGAAATATGTATTTTTTATTATTGGTATATTACTCATGAAAAAACTAAGACACAGAAAAGTTCACTATTTCAAGATCAATTAGCAAAATTTCAATTCACAGAGTTTAACTCCAGAACCTGTTCTGAAAGTCTTCTTTATATTTTTCTTAAGTTACTGAAAATAAGTTGTGAAGCAGGAATATGCAATCACAGGAAAATGTCCTACAGTTAATTACTTATTCTAATCTCTGGAGTTAATCACGCGCTAAAGTAGCAAGTTTTCTTGCCCAAATAATTCCTGACAACTCACACACCATGCCTGGAGCTGCCACCACTGGCCCTAGTGAGGCATGGGCTCCTTCACTCCAGGAAGGGGCAAAGCTGGGAGAGGGGGTTGGAGGGGCCTTAGGCTTGACTGGGAAACAAGGCATCTGGGGCCACCGGGTGGCCTTCCTCAGTCACGCAGGGAAGGGACTTCAGCCTCTGGGAGGAATGGGTTTTAAATACAGTGTGCTATTAGTGGCATATTTTGGCCTTTGATTTAAAGGGCTCTCCATATTATAACCGGTTCCCATTGTAGTCACTCTTTCTATATAAGTAGAAACTTGCTTAAAAAGATAAATAATATATTTCAGAGGTATTACTGAATTTATCATCCAAGAGGGGAATAGATATTGAATGGATAGAGAAACAGCACAGCTCTGTCTTGATATTACAAAACAGTAAAACTTCAGTAGTTAGAGTCTCTGGGCCCTGTAGAGAATAAAGAATATCAATAGAGACTATCAGTTTACCATTTGTGGGTCTATTTTCTTTAATGACAATGACACTCTCTACAAGAACAGAAAGGTGGTAATATGGATTGGCTCTATGTCCCCACCCAAATCTCATGTCAAATTGTAATCCCAACCTGTTGAAGGAGGGGCCTGGTGGGCGGTGATTGGATCTTGGTGGTGATTTCCCCCTTGCTGTTCTCATGATGAGTTTTCACAAGCTCTGACTGTTCAAAAATGTGTAGCATCTCCACCCTCACTCTCTGTCTACTGCTCTGTCACGGTAAGATGTGCCAGCTTCCTCTTTGCCTTCCACCATGATTGTAACTTTCCTGAGGCCTCCACTTTTCCTGCAGAGCCTGCAGAACTGTGAGCCAACTAAACTTCTTTTTTTGTAAATAACCCAATCTCAAGTAGTTCCTTGTTGCAGTGTGAGAAAAGACTAATACAGGGGGCCTCTCTCATGCTTTCAGGATTTGTCTGGTGCAAGTGAATACAAATAAGCATGAGGGGTACTGGATAACCAGCTCATCCCAGTTTGTCAAGAACATCATTTATTTTTTATTCTATTTTATTTTATTTTCTCATTCATAAGTGGGTGTTGAACAATGAGAACACATGGACACTGGGAGGGATGACATCATTTGTTTTAATACTGTATGTTTCCAGTCCCAGGAGTCCCTTTAGTCCTGAGCAAAGTCAGGATGATTGTTCACCATAAATTGGTCTTTTCTGAAGGCAGATAAGAAGAGTGGTGAAGTTTACCACCTTCTTGCTTAATCTCATATTTTTCCAAAGGACAGTGTTTTTAACTATGAGCAAACACCTGTCAGAAATCAGGCAAATGTGTAATAACGATGTGGTTAGTTGCAATGGAAATTAAAATAGGACTCTTCCTCTTCAGAGAACTTATCAACTTGCTTTATTATAAAATAGTCTCCATATGGTGTAATCAAATGTTTTCACATTTCAATGAGATTCCATGGCCAGGATAATTTGCTCACTAAGATGATGAGATAAATAACTGCTGACGCCATTTAAAAATTGTTGCTATCTTTATTTTTATGTAATGGTCTTATTGTAAAGATATAGAGGAGAATTCAAACCATTAAAATGTCTCATAATTAGTACTCAAGGAAAGCATATCTTTTGCTTTGTACCCTTGGAAACGCGAGATTAACTGTTCTTAACAGAGCATAGCATTATCATAACATTAACATTCTAGGCACTTATACAATATTTTGCTCATTCGCTGTCTCCATTTGAATTCATTGTTAGTTCTCTTTAATGACTTTATGTCTCTAGTAAATAAGCCATTTTTATGGGAATGTTGCATAGGTCTCTATTTAACATACGGCTACCTAAAAGGACAGTTATTCACTGACTCATGACTTGCTGATTATTTGCAGCTAATAACCTGCTTCTCTAAAGAATAAACCTGTACTTTGAACCATGATAACTCTTAAATCAAAAGTAGCAAAACCTATAGGGAAAAATGACATTTACAGCTGAAAATATTGATTTATGTATACCAGAACATGGTGTCAGGTATTATTATATTTCACATGTATGAAATAAGAAAATGAGTTTCCATCAGTGGAACCTATTATTTGGAATGAATTAGACTTGTGGAATTAAAAGAAGATAGTCAATGTATCTTACACCTTTGCTGTAAAATCCAATCTTAGGTTACCTTTCTAAAATGAACCTGTAAGAGGTAATTTTCTTCAAATAATGATATCACGCTCCATTAATAACATCTTCAAATGTAACCCTGAAAGCAACACAATACTTACTATTTTTATGTTATAAGTCATTTAATGAATTTCAGCTATTCCATGTAGATATTGATATCTGTCATTCAACACACCTGGTTCTTTATGTTTTGTTTTGTTTTTGGGACCAGGCGTGACCGAAACACCTAAACACATAGATGCTAGGGGCCAAATGACTAAGACCTCTGCCTAAGGCGTCACAGATGGACGCTGGTAACTGTAGAGGCATCATTCACACAACTGAACCTGGGCGCTGTTCTAGGCACACCATCAACCAAGAAACTATCTCATCAAAGATCATTGAATGTTTCAGGATATGAAGACAACTATCAATTATATTTAAGATTAATGATTAAGGCTAGCAAGGAAGACATACAGAGTTAAAATAAATGACAATTATTCTTCGAAAAAAGGGTGGGATTTTGTTCAAATTACCTTAACTCATTCAGTGAGTCACCTCACGTGTAAGAGGAACATTGATATACTCTACAAGAGTTTATTATGAGACTTTAGTAAGATAATTTATTATGGCCCCAGACCTATGGTTTGACTCAGAATATTTCTGTCTTCTGATATAATATCTATCAACCAATTTGTCCCCACTTTTCATTAAAAGATATTAGCTAGTTAAGGTTTTCAAGTCAGATATCAAATATTTCAATGGTGAATAGTTGTAATTGATATTTTATATCTATTTTATATAGTAATGTTCAAAATACATTTATAGTTATGACAATCTTATTAAACATTTGAAAACAGTTTATGTAATGAGGAATGCCAGAAAAGTTGTTGTTACTTTATTTTTATACAATATAAATGAGTAAAGATGTTGATAAATTTAAAATAAACTGTGAATTACAGTTTATAAATATTCTTATGATCTAAGAAGAAAATGAAGAAAGTAGACTTTCACCCATCTATTATGCTGCGCTTTACTTGTGAGTTATCAAGTGTTGGTTTTTTAATTTGTTACAGATAATCTAACTGATATATCTGTAACTGAGAAGCTGTTTGAGAAAGCTTTTAATGCCACTGTCAAAATGAATCATGCTTCATCATTTTAGATGAGGAAAGATGGTCAGTTCCCACATATGCCTTACTCAATTGCCATGCTTGTGGTCTTATCTGTATTCTTTGACTTGACTAAGTTCTAAGAATCACAACTCTAGCATCTTCAATAAATCTTTAATTTTCAGTTGTTTATTTCTTTATCATTTCTTGTTGCATTTTTTGTTTTTTTATTATTGAATTATTATTTATAAAATGTATTTTATAAATAAAAATCCCCAAGAACCTAATTTATTTTTATATCATCCACTGCTATTTGCAGTTCATGATAATATATGCTTAGGTTACACTTTCTTTCATTTTCTCATCCATACCTATCAAAATAATATATTGGTAGAAACGATCTCCAAGTAGAGAATTGAAATATAAAGGATAACTTGATGCTATGTAGGACTTTTCATTAAAATCCATGTGTATCAGCAATTGTTCTATTATGTATGAAATAGATAATGAAAAAGGAAAATGAAAAGACAACCTCAAGTGTGAAAATGCAAAAAGCATGTTTTACTACAATATCTTGGTATGCAGGACAAAGAAAATTTACACAATGGAAATACTTAAAAGTGTACATTTATGAAAGTCATAAAGTATAAATACATGTTATTTTCAGTGCATAGACTATGTAGTGTTTCAGATGAATGGTGTCATTACATGTAAAATAAATATTTCTGACATACTAATCATATATTTATATTAATATATATTTTTAAAATAATACTTTTATCTCATATATATACATACAATATGTACAATCTTAATATCTTGTAGAGGCAGAGTAGCTTCAGAATTATTTATTGGTTTTGTTTTATCATCTATTTGAGGTCTTGTTATTAATTAGATAAATTATTTCATTGAACATTTTCAATGAATAAGCACTTTATCATTATGAAGTGTGCCACTTTATCCCTGGTAATATCTCTTGTTCTGAATCTAGTTTCTCTGATATTAATACATTCATTTCAGGATTCTTGAGTTGGCGTTTGCCTGCTATATTCTTCTCCATCTATCAGTCTTATCCTATCTATAACTCTATATCTTTAATCACTTTTTGTCAATAGCACATAGTTTTGTCTTTTTAAAAAAATTAATATAACTATGTCTGTTTTTTGATTGGTGTGTTTAAACCAGTACTATTCAACATGATAGCCACTAACCACATGTGGATGTTGAGCTTTTTAAATGTTGCTAGCCTAAATTGGCATCTGAGATATGTGCTTTAAGTATAAAATAGACTCCCGAGTTCAATAATTTACAAAAAATTTAATACATGTTATTAATAATTTTTATTTCAATTATATGTTGAAATAATATTTAAAATATTTGTTCAGAATATAATAGTGAAATCAAATAATCTTTTTGTTTCCTAATGCAGGTAATAGAAAATTTGAAATTATATTTGTGACTCTGGTTTAGATAATTTACATATAAGGAAATGGTTGTTTTTTGTTTTTATTTTTTGTGAGACAGGGTCTCACTCTGTCACCTAGGCTGGAGTACAGTGGGATATTATGGTTCACTGTAGCCTTGACCTCCCAGGCTCAGGTGATGCTCCAGCTAACCCTACTGAATAGATGAGACTACAGGCGCACACTACCATGTTTGGCTAATTTTTTGGTATTTTTTGTAGAGGCTGAGTTTTGTCATGTTGTCCAGGCTGGTCTTGAACTCCTGGACTGAAGTGATCTGCCCACCTTGGCCTCCCAAAGTGTCGCAATTACAGGAATGAGCCATTATATCTGGCTTTCATTTATTTTCTTTATCCAGAAGAACTTTTGCAACCGTTCTTATAGTACAGGTCAAATGACAAAAAGCTCTATTTTATTTCTCTAAAACATCTTTATCTTCATTTTTCTAAAAATATTTTTACTGGATATAGAATTCTGGGTATTTTTATTCTTGCTATTTCTCCTCTATATGTGTTTTTGTTATTAGTTTCTGGCTCTTTTAATAGATTTCCTCTATTATTTTCATAAATTTGGATGCACTTGGTGTGATTTATTTTATGTTTCTCTTGTTTATTTTATGTTTATTTTACTTAAAATGATTTTTTAACTTTCTTATATCTAGGATTTTTATAATTTACATAATATTTAGGACATTTATGGTCATTATTAATTTTTTTTTCTTTTTTCCCCATTTTCATTGTAGAATTTCAACATTGTGCATGTATTCCACAGGTCACTGTGAGTATATTCCTTGTTTTAAAAAAATATTATTCTCAGTCTTGCCTTTTCATTTTGAAAAATTTCTGTTGGTTTATCTTCAGGCTCACTGGCATTTTATTCTGCAATATCTTTTTTTGTAATAACCAAACTCTGTTCATTTTTAAATTTTCAAATATTATGTTTTAATATACAGAAATTCTATTTATTTTTATTTTATGTCATTGAACATAGTAATATTTATAGGTATTTTAAAGTTGTCATCTGATTATTTTCTCTGTAATTTCTATTAAGTTACTTTTATTCTTTTTTTCCTTCACATTTTCCTGCTTCACATACCTTATTTTTGTTTGGATGCTGTAAATCATGGAATTATGTTTTGACTGCTACAATTCAGAGTATTTTACTTTGTTCTGGCATACACATAAATTATTGCAGACTACTTTTATCTTTTAGAGATACCTTTTAAGCTTGCTTAGATGTGTCTATAATACCCTTTACCTTTATGCTAATCCATCGCCAGTAATAGGGCATGACCCTTTTAAGGTCTTTCCTTAGTGTCCTTAGGGCATAGGATCTCTGGGATTGAATTTACCTTCTGTTTACTGGTGGTTCTTTCTTGGATCCTGGGGATTTTAAGCCCTTATTTCACACACAGGACAGCATAGTCCATCAAAATATGATTTATCAAAATATGATCCCTCTCTTCATTCAGAGAGACTAAAAGACTGTTTTATTACTAAGTCCTCTGGCTTCTTTACTTCTCAGAGATCACTGTCTTCACTTGCATATTGACCTTTCTAAAAACAGTTGTTTGGCCGGGCGCGGTGGCTCACGCCTGTAATCCCAGCACTTTGGGAGGCCGAGGCAGGTGGATCACGAGGTCAAGAGATCGAGACCATCCTGGTCAACATGGTGAAACCCCGTCTCTACTAAAAATACAAAAAATTAGCTGGGCACGGTGGCGTGTGCCTGTAATCCCAGCTATTCAGGAGGCTGAGGCAGGAGAATTGCCTGAACCCAGGAGGCGGAGGTTGCGGTGAGCCGAGATCACGCCATTGCACTCCAGCCTGGGTAACAAGAGTGAAACTCCGTCTCAAAAAAAAAAAAAAAAAAAAAAAAATTTGTTTTATATGTTTTTCAGTTTTCTATATATTTATTTATGTTAGGAGGAAAATTCCTATTGTAGTTATTCCTTGACTAAAGGGATACTTTTTTAAAAAATTTCAATCATGAGGATTTCACTGACTATATTGTGAGATCACATGTGAATTTAAAAGAATGTGTATTTAACATTTTAAGTTACTTACTACTAGGATAGTTTTGAAGGTATCTAAGTCAGCATGTGGAAATATATTCTCTTCCTGGGTCCACAAGGGGGCGTAATTTCAAGGGCAAGAACTTCCCAAAGCTCCTACCATCGTGGAGACTTAATGGTCTTTGTTTTAATTTTTGTGGGCATGAGAAAAGATCAAAAGTCAATCACTCCAGCAGAAGTTTAAAGGAACTCTTTTCATTGGCCACGGGGCTTGGAGAAGGTGGGAATTCCTCCCAGGTTAAAAGTCCCTGTCTCCCTCATCTGGGTGGATTTCCCCCTCTGGGGGAAAATCCACTCTTTGTGGAAGCTGCTTTCTCTTTCCTCGATTCCATCTTTCTGGATTCTCTCACTCAGTGTGAGAGGAGATTTACTTCTGGGTTTTCCCGGTCTGGGAATCCTCCTCATTCGGTGTGAGAGTGGCTTTTCCTTCTTCTTACTCAGTGTAAGAGATAGCTATTTCTCTCCCCTTCTTTTTTTCTCTCTCCCCTTCTTCTTCTTCTTTTTTTTCTCTCTCACTCTTTCTCTCTGACTAAATAAATCACTTTTCTGTAAAACTCTTTGGGGTCCAATATTTTCCTACGAGCACACCTGCCATGGTCCCTCTCCCATTCTTGGGTGAGAGACCAAGAGCCTAGAAAAACATCCTCTCAGGAGAGCTGAGCACTCCCCTGTACCCCCAAACCAATTTCAGACTATACCAAGCATCTCAAGTTAAATGAGGTTAATGTTAATTTGTTATAAATTCAGATACTAATGACATGGTAGTAACCTGAATCAGAGCAACAATTATTTAAAAATCTTTTATATTTTTCTTTTACATTAAAAAAATCTTTAAATTTTGCATCATATCCATGAGGTATTCTTTCAAATATACTGATAAAAGGTGAGTATTTCTGGCAGTTAACTTGTTTAATATAATCTCTTACAGCTTAAAGTAAGATTGGCATTCTGCTAAGATGTACCATGTTCATTTGTAACTTTGTGAATTGCCTGACACTATTTCTGTTGGGTCCTTCTACATCTACCTAATAGTCACATTTTTCCCCCCATTTCTCAGGTCAGGTATTTTATTTTATTTCCCAGGAAAAAAAAAAATGCTACTAATATTTCCTTTCAAATTTTGTTGTTTTGTTATAAACTACCTTTTGATGCTCCTAGCCCTTCCATTTTCATTTTCAAAAAAGTATTTCACAAGTCAAATAATTTAACATTGACAGATTCTTTATATTATCAGTTGATCACTCTACCTCTCTAGATAATAGAGATGCCTTTGACTAACTGAAAAATGTGACTTAAATAAATATGAACAAAAAAAACAAAGATTAATGTATTAAAATATGATCTTTCTATGATAAAAACCCCATTAAGCAGAGTTACTACCATAACTTTTCTATTTCTAACAAAATTTACTTTGTTCAAAATTGAGTGGACAAAACACCAAGAAGAAATCTGTAAATATATAATTATAGTAAACTACACACACACACACACACACACACACACACACACACACAATCTCTCTTTCCTCCAAAAACTGATTGATAAAGTATACCCTTCAAAATATTTACAAATGTGTGGAAGACTTGAACAATATAATCAATATACTTAATACAGTTCATCTAATAATATATTAAGATCTTCCCTATTGAGGACAGGGAATTTGCCTATATAGATCTATTTTATTGTCCATTTCTCATTGTTAAAGCCACATTTTATTTCCAGTGTCATTGTGTTATTTCTTCCATGTGATCAGGAAGGGTGTCCATGAGTTAGAAAGAGGAGATAGTGATTCATGTAAGCCAATTGCAATAGACTGAATGTTTGTGACCACCAAAATTCAAATGTTGAAACCCTAATCTCAATGTAATGATTTTTGGAGTAGGGAGAACTTTAGGCAGCAATTAGGTTGTCTTCATAAGAGTAGAGCCCTCATGAATGGGATTGGGGCTCTTAAAGAAGAGACCAGAGAGCTAGCTAGTTCCCTTTCTATCATATGAGGACACAACAAGATTAGGATTGTCTGTAAAGTAGGAAGAGAGCCTTCACTAAGAGCCTGACCATGCTGGTGTCTTGTTCTAGACTTTCAGCCTCCAGGACTGTGAGATATGCATTTGTTGTTTAAACAACCAGTCTCTGGTGCTCTGTTATAACATCTAGAACTAAGACATAAATGAACACCAAAAGGGAAGTGCTGCCACAATGATTATCTAAAACCATGAAAGCAATTTTGGAGCTGGATAATGAGTATTGGAGAAGAGTACATGCTAGAAGAAACTGAGAGTGTCATAAAGGGATTTTTAAAAGCAATACTGGTGAGGGCTCAGAAAAAAGGACAGCTTAGGGAAAACTTACAGCCTCTTACAGAATACATAAATAATCATGTACCAAATGTTGATGGAATTATGGGCCCTAAAGACAATTCTGATGAGGCCTCAAATGAAAATGAGGAAAATATTATTGGATAATGAAAAAAATATTATTCTTCGTTTCCACTACAGATGCAAGAAAAACATGTCCTTGCGCTTTCCATCTGTCTAATTGTGGCAGCTGAGATTGAATAGAGGAATACAGGGTAAAAACAGGAAGAGAATATTGAGACAGCTTGGTCACCAGGCTTGAAGTGCAGTGGCACAAGTAGCTCTTGGGCTCAAGCCATCTTCCAGCCTCAGCTTCGCTAGTTGCTGGGACTACTGGCATACACTCCTATGCCCACCTAATTTTTGTAGAGGCCTGGTCTCGCTTATTTGTCCAGGCTGGTCTCAACTCCTGAGCTCCAGATCTGCCCACCTCGGCCTCCTAAAGTGCAAGCCCAGCCTGGGAGGAGAAATAGTCCCCACCACCCTTATCTCATTGATTTCATTTGTTAAAGGTTAGAAGCAAGCCAGTGACTGGTCTGCTTGAACATGTGAGTCTAGTGATTGAGCAATCTGGAGTTTGTCCTAGTGTCAAATCTGAGCCAGACACTGTGTGAACATCCCCCAAACCCCCGTGATTTGAAATACATATTGGGAACTTCAGACTTGGAAAAAAAAAAATTATGATTCTTACAAAGTAGCAAGGAACTTGTCTGAATTGCATTTGTGTTTTAGTATTTTATGGAAAGCAGAATTTGTAAATGACGAAATTGGATATTTAATTAAGGATATTTCTAAGCCAAGTGTTAAAGGAGTAGCTTGGTCCCTCTTGACTGCTTGCAGTAAAATGCGAAAAGAGAAATAACTTGAAACAAGTATTTTTAAGCAGAATAGAACTAGGAGTTAAAGATTTAAAAAACTATCAGTCAATCCTGATTGCAAATAATAAATGTGGCCTAGGAACAGTTTGATAAGGAGATTAACATGGGCGTAAATCACGAACTTATCAGCCAACTCAGCTGCAAGTCTGAACTAAAGGGGAAGGAGACAGAAGAAATGGAGAAAGACTGTCTGACTTCTTTTATTTCACAGGATGGGAGATAGAGCTATTTGGCTGCAAATACACATTTTATGATAATGCTATATAATAGCATTCATTTTATAAAATGCTATATAATGTTTTATGTAATATATTATAAATAATATATACATATATTCTACTACATATAATACATTTGATGTAATAAAATCTATGTTTTCTTTCCCTCATTCCTTCTTGAGCTTTGTAAGTCCTGTAAACTTTGTAATTATCTGTTTCTATCTAAACAGATGTTTCATTCTTTTCTCATAAGATTCTCTTAAGAATAAAATCTCATAAGATTTTCTCATGATTCCCTTAGATGCTCTATGATCTGTTTATTAAAATGCATTCTATAAAGAGTAACCAATTCTATACTGAGAAAAACAAAAATGTCAGTACTTAGTATCCAGACAGAATAATATGAGAATCATCTTTGTATATGAAATTAATTAAAAACTGTTACCACGACAAGCAATAATTTCAAAGCCTTCAGATTTCTGACATTAGCAAATAGTCTAGAGAACAGTCTCTATGAAGGAGTGAGGAAGCAGGAGGAGCTGGGTTGGCCTCGACACAGGCTTTGTGGATCTCATGGACAGTTACGAACCTTGGATGACATTAACGTATTTCTCAAATTAAAGCAAGGAGACAAGCTTTTGTGTTCCTTCACATATCATTTACAAGATACAGGAATACCTCAGGTATCAATCTTGGCCTTGGGAAAAGAAATGAGTACCTTGGGACTAACTGAGAAATGGTGTGGCAAACCACAGCACGCGCTGGCTTCATATAATGCTTATCTCATCTTGGAATAGTTATTCCAGGATTCTGACTGGTTTCTTTTTCTAGGGAAACTTCACTGCAGCAGGTCTCAGGCTTGGAACTAACATGCAAACCTTTTATCTCTACTGTCTAATCCCAATTTCTTTGCCCTAACCTGGTAATTTTTTGGGGAGTCTACATGGCTTACCATGTTTGTTTACCCAGACTTTTATTCCTGAGGGTTATTTGGCCCTGGTCATATCTTTCCCAGTCAGTGGCTGCTTTATTGGTCCATTTGCCATAAAACCTGAGTAGGAGTTTTCAAAAGATGATCCAGAGAATCATCAAGGTGTCAAACACATTCTTTCCTGATGGCATTTGTAGCCTCAGTCCTCCTTCTCATGATAATAAAGGTCCATTTTCCTGACCAAAATGGTATCTACCTTCCTTGTCTGCTGATCTCTTGGATCAGATCATAGTCTTAACTAAAGGTTTAATGTTCTATTATCCACCGGTATACAAATTTCCATCTCTGACCACATAAATAGTGAATAATTTACACATTTAGTGTCTGTAGATTTTAAAAGTACCCAACAAGTAGCACCTATCTTCTCTCTTTGAGTTTTAAAGCACTAAGAAACAGACACAGGAGTTAGGCAGATCAAGATCAAAATATTATTTTTCTATTTAACTGATAGAGGTAAGGCTGTAACTTAAATATGTGGCAATATTGGGCTTCCTCTTTCAGGACCACAGTTGAGCAGAATCACTTAGTGAGAAGTTTATTAGATACTGCAGACTTCTTTTGATAAGATAGTCTTCAATAGTTTAAATTTATGAGATGTAAGAACAGATCAGAACTTTTGCTCTTTGAAAGCAAAAGCACCTTAAGAAGAAAAGGAAGGTCTGAGCAAGTAGAACTCATCCCAACACTTACTTTTATACAATTTTATAACTGATTTATCATCTTCTTCGAAAACATTGGTACCTTTAACATATTTTTATGGAAGAAAAAGCTTAAGTAGAGATGTAAGATAAAGAATACAATTGTATTGACACTGATTTTTCAGATTAGGCAGGATCTGTGAATATAAACGTTGACTCTCATATATTAAAAAAATATATATATAGAAATCATTTATTAACCTTTTTGAAGCATAAAAGATTCCCATGTGCATCTAGGGGTAATTCTTAATCTTCCATCTCAATACACATAGCTATATAGTTTTGTTTTCTTAAATAAATTTGACCAACGATCATCACAAGAGGATACTCTGACTTCAACCTACATCTTAGATTCTCTCCACAATAAGACACAGTAATGAAGTTTCAATGCCTTTTTCTTCCTCACCGAAACTTATTTTATTATTACCTAGATGTTATAAAAACAAACAAATCAGTAACACTAAGGACACTAACTCATCAACTCTACTTTTGCTATATCTTTGAAATGTTTATGTCTTTTGGATTTGGCTCAGATCTGAGATCTCCACAGAAATATTTCAGTTCATAATAATCTCTCAATTTCTTGAAGACAATTAACATTTATTTTCAGTACTATTCAATATTTTTTCACCATGTGTACTACCATAAATATTGTTGCCTCCTTTATAGATTAATGAAGTTTGAATAGTGTCTCATTGCTGAATAACTGAATAATGGCTGAATGTGTGATATTTCTTATGACCTTGAGTTGTTAATCTAAGTATGTGACATGTTTAGGGACATTATTTCTGTAATGAATAAGGTGAAGGGATTTCTACGTGAATGGTATATTGGAAGGAGCCAAAGGGTAACTGCCTATATTTGATTATGTAAAAAGAAAGGTAAACAAGGAAATGTATTTCATACAGTATGTTTTGATAAGTCCTAATTCTTCTCAACTGTGGATCCTTGACAAGTTAGTTAAGCTCTTTCATACACATATTCTTTATTTTCAAAATGGTACAGGTAATAGTAATTAATTCAAAATGCCATGATAAGAATTAGATGTAATTGTTTGAGTAAAATATCTGGCAGAATTTAGTCATTCAATTCAGTCTCAAATAAATTGTATTATATCTTCAATTAATTTTCTACAAATTATAGAAAACATCTTGATCGTAATCCTTTTATACTTTGAGTCCCTTGCAGAAGTTTTATGCAAAATTTCTGAATCCCTTTTTATTTTAATTTTGTCTTAAAAATCAATGCTCTGAGTTGTAAATGTTTTACCAGTGGTTTTGAAGTAAAACGAATGCAATACTTAATAATATGAAGAGTATAAGAAATATGTAAATTTTCTAAAATGCAGTAGAACTTCTGATGATCTGGTTGAAGTCATGTTATGAAGAACACTTTAACATTAAACAAAAAGTATCAATTTGAGATGGTGCGTCCCTCTTTAAAAATAATTGGAAATCAAATTTGTAATTAACAGTTTATTTATGTGTGCCTGCTGTAAATGTATTTTGAAACTTTGAAAGATTTTTTAATATTTTTGAATTTTCAGATGAGTGAGTTGGCTGAAGCTCAAACACGTTTAAACCTTTGTTTCTTTTTCTCAGTATTGTTTGGAAATGGCATACATCTTTAATTTCTTCCAAATAAAAATATGTTGCCTTACAATTTAAATTACTATTATTTTGTTCTTGTGAGAGAAATAAATAAATGTATAAATAATATATGCTATATATAACATACTTATATGTACAAAATTGTTTTCCAAATTTTAACCCAATATCAGAATATATTTTTTCATTTAATATTATTTTCATTGAATGTTGTATTACTATTTAATATCTTTGATAGATAATTCTTGTTCTGCATTATGTATTTTTTTCTTAATCTTTGCAGTGAGTAGTTATAAAAAGTGGCCTCAATTCATCAATGGTCTGTATTCACAATCTTTGCAATGTTACTTTGTAGCTGCAGCTAATAAAAGGGTGGTGTCTATCCTTTATGTTATAAATTGGAGCTGGCCTTACAACTTGATTTGAAAAATATAATACGAGAGAATGGATGTTTTACCATTTTTAGCCCAGGTTTATAGAATCCTTTTTGTTTACACTTACTTTCTGTGAATCTTGCAGTCACGTGCTAACCTGTTTAAAGAAGCCAGTGCTAGTCTGCTGCATTATGAGGCAATGTTGATATGATGGCTTATACTAATTGATACCAGCCAAGAGCCAACCAACTACTACACATGCGACATAGCTATCTTACAGTAGATATGCCCAGTTGACACATTATATGCATGAGTGACCCCAGCCAAAATGATGTGAGCCTGAAAAAGCTCAACAACTCGGTTGACCAACAGATTCCCAAGTAATAGTACATTTTTGTTTTTATAACTCTAAGTTTTGTGACTGTTTGTTACAATTAATATGATTTATTTAGCCACTTTTAGATCAAGATAAACCTCTGTAACAACTTTTGGTTAAATAGGTAATAATATGTGATAGAATTGGTACCCTATTTGGTACTCATTTTTACAAGACTGCTGTAAGAAATTATTTATTACACAAAAATGTTGGTTTTATTATTATTTTTTAGAATTTTACTTTAGAATTGTATTTGGCTTAGGTTCTCAGAGGGAATCTATAAAAAAACTAAGTTTGTTGGAAACTAAAGATGAAATTCTTTATTCCAATGTGTTCAAAGATTTTGAGTTTCATTCTGTGAAGAATGGAGAAGAGGGATGTATAGAGGCCACAGGAAATATAAGAATTGATGTAGGGATAGATAGTATAGCGAATATCTTAGTGTTGCTTAATTATATTTCAGTTGTGCATGCGTTTCTATCCGTAGATTTTATCTTCATGAGAAAAACATCATAATCAAAGTTTTCATGCTATTACTATGATTGGTGTAAATGTTAAAGTATATTCAATAACACAATTAATATAATTATCAAATTTTAGAAATGGAAAAAGCATATAATTCATCTTTATTTTACATGTGGTGAATTCTTCTTCAAATGTGAAGTAATTTGTGTTAAGTCCAAGTAGCTATTTAGAGGCAAACTTATAACTAAAACTAAAGGGGCATATTCTTCTCCCAATGTTCTCTCTCTCAATCTGTATAAAATGTGTTAAAAGAGTAAAGTAAATCCATGACCAAAGAGGTAAAAACAAATGTATCTTTGGATAGTTAATCAAACCAAATTAAAATCTGCAAGTAAAGTCTTAGTAAGATAAAGCCTCTTTTAATTTATAAATTTCTTTTATGTGAGTGGAATTTAGAGTAAAAAAAATGATTCACATTAATCCACAATAATTCTGGGATGTGAGAAAAATGTACTAAGAATTCTCTTATTAAATAGCATACATTACTTTATTTAGACTATTTATATTAGCTGTATGAATTTCCTTTCCCAATAGTTTATTTCTTGTCATTCCAATCTTCTTTGCTTGTGCAAACATAGACTTTGAGACTGCACCACAGTCATTCTCAAATTGTCAGGGTTTTTCTTATTTTTGTGATTTTATCTGAATTTTCTATATAATTCTCTTATTATAATGTCTAGTTATTGATTGGTTTGTTTTTTCCAATAAGTTATTAATCTAATGAGTGCATAACTTCATTATCTAGTAGTCTATAGTAGCTGACATTTGATTAGTATTCACAGATTTAGTAAAGTGATGAATATTGACTGCATATGCTGTTTTCACGAGTAATCCATTAAATAATGCAATAGTGGTTTCTGTCAATTGAGAATAACCAAAAGATTTTTGCACTTAAATTATCTTTATTTATGTACCGTGTCAAAGACTACTTTGGCACCATTTGAGTTGTAAAGCTCCTCCTTGTGGAATGAGACATGTTATCATAGTTTAATTTGCTTTAATCAGTTCAGCATGCTCACTATATAAACCTCAGTGACATCAGAATTTGATTAGAGGAGGTAGAAGGAAGAACGTAAGATGAAAAATGAACTTGGAAAGAGGAAATTGGCATTTTGGAATTGATGGAAGTTGAAACTTACGAGAGTAAACCAGTCAGTTTTCAGATGTTCAGAAGTCTACCCACATCCACAGGTGATATATTCTAACACCCCCACAGATGCCTGAAGCCACAGATAGTACTGAATTCAATGTAGTCTGGGATTTTTTTCCTACATATGTGTATCTATAATAAAGTTGTTGTTTTTTATTAAGTAGGCACAGTAAAACATTAACAATAATAATAAAAATACAACAATTATACTCAGAATGACATGCAATTTAAAACTTATGAATTGTTAATTTCTGGAATTTTGTATTTAATATATTTTAAGTGCAGTTGGCTGCAGGTTACTGAAATTACAAAAGCAAAACTATAGATAATGGGAGACTGCTATATACAGAATATACAAAATAGGGTACTTCAGGAGTTTGAAAGTGGTGCACCAACTCAAAATTCCTTTTGGGAAATGAAAAGAGTCTTTTTTTTGGAGGTGGCTCCATGAGTAAATGTCTGAAAGGAAAGTAAGAGTTAACCTGAAATGGTATGAGGGATGAAGTGAGGCAATATTCTAGGCAGCATTGCTGTAACGAACTAGGAACGCCATGAGAAACCACCAAAAACTCGTATTAGGAAATCACTTAACAATTAACTGATACTCAGTTAAAACACAGAATGAAACAATGTAGAAGGCCTTTGTACTTTCTAATAAAGAATCTGTGTGTTTATGTGTTAAATATTGTTGTAAAAACCTTTGTTATTTTACCACTACCTGCATAAATAAATAAAAACCTACAATATCTTGACACAACATATCTGTAGAAATCATATTATTGCTTTCAATTTTGAAATAGTTTCTGAATTTGAAGTTAACAAAATTGATTTTATTATTAACTTTAATGTCTCATAGTATCCTTCATTTCAAAATATTCCTGAAGCTTAGAGAAATTGCATTTTTTCACATACTTCATGTAAGAAGACATTAATTTATTCCCATGAGAGCTTGTCTAATGCTTCTACTCACGTCATTAGAACTGTCTTTAGGCTATGGTAAGTACATTTATTTCTGGCTTTTGACACTGGTGATAGTTATATTAGCCTCCTTCAGTTTTAACAAGGAGTTATTGTGCAGAATTTTGAAAGCAACTGAAATTGCAGAAGTCCATAATTAATTACTGAGACAAATAGATCTTTACTGTTCAAGTAAATTTGTAATTTTAGACTTACAGAAATAAAAACTCTAAACAGCAAAACTGAACCAGGCAACAAACCATTGCTGTCGTCTGGAGGTGGTAATATCAGTAACAGCAGCAGGTGGAAGATCATCAAACTGGTAAAGGATTCCTGCTATTACAGTTTGCCTCTGTGTCCCTACCCAAATCTCATGCCCCACTGTAATTCCCAGTGTTGTTGGAGGAGAAGTCTGGTAGGAGGAGATTGAATCGTAGGAGAGGACTTCCCATTGTTGTTTTGATGAGAGTTGTCAGGAGATCTGATTGTTTGAAAGTATGTAGTGCCTCCCACTTTCCTCTCTCGCTTTCCTGCAGGCCCTGTGAAGATGTTCCATCTTCCCTTTTACTTTCCATCATGATTGTAAGATTCTTGAGGCCTCCACAGAAGCCAAAGCCTATACAGCCCAAATAATCATTAGTCATTGTAAGGTTGGCCGCGTCGTGGAGAGTTCGTACACGCCTCCTCCCCTCGCCGGGAGCTCGGACACGCCTCCTCCCCTCGCCGGGAGCTCGGACACGCCCCCTCCCCTCACCGGGAGCTCAGACACGCCTCCTTCCATCCGGGTCCCACTCCCCTCCATTTTGTCCCACCCACCTTGGCCACAGCCAATCGGATGCCTCCACTCCCTATAAAACCCCGTGCCTGAGAGGAGTCGGGGCGACTTCTCCGGCCCTTCCTGTCCGGACCGCAGAACCTCGTCCGGGAGCCTGAATGAATTCCCTTGCATTGGATTATTTTCGTGCTGTCCTCAGTTTCTCCATTTCGTCTTCGGCGAAAACAGACCTTACAGTCATTAAATCTCTTTTCTTTATAAATTACCCAGTCTCAGGTATGCCTTTTTAGTGAGAATGAACTAATACATCTGCCATCGAAAGTGTTTCTTTTTCTCTATATCTTTTCCATTTAAATTAATATGAAATAAATTTTAAGAATGTATCTGACTGGAAAAGTACTAATAATGTCTGAAATTCTGTCTGTAAAGAGCTATGGGAAATGTTAGTCATGAGCATTTCATCTTCTAAATTACTGTTCTTGGAGGGCTGTAATATCCATATCAGTGAGCCCATATGTAGTCTATCTGGGACTGTTTATTCAATTTCCATATATATGCTTTCCCTCCATATTTAAGCTTCTTGATGAAACAGTAACAAAAATAAGCACATAAAATATCATATTGCTATAGCATCTATAAAGGAAAATAGGGCCCCAGATGTTTTATAATTCATTGTATCCCTTTAAGTGATTTTTCTTATGATTCAGTTATAATCTTACTTAAATAATCTATAATCTCACCAGTAAATTCAAACCTTAACAACACCAGCAAATATGATTAAAAATATCTTAGTGTGGCTGGTTAGATCAAAAAAGTGAAAATCTTAGTTAATATAAATATATGCATAAAAAAGCCAGGAAGAAGTTGATACTTATGTCAATCTTCATTTCTTTCTTTCATTTGCATGTTACTTCTCCACTCAACCAGCATTTTAAGCTTATTATTCAACCCTTGGAGCAACACATCTTTTCTTTTTCAGTACTTGGTGGTCCTGCATGCATTTCATTACTGTTATTCTCTATTAGCATCTATCAGGGGACATTGATAATTGAAGTAATTATAGTTAGTTTCTAGATTTGAGAAATATAATTCCATTTCCACCTTAGCAACAATACCATTCTAATTCCTTGATAATCAAGATTAATTTTACAAGCAAACCCCTGTTTTGCCTGTTCCATTATGATCATATGGTGTCTAAATGGCCACAGGACCATATCAACAACTCCTTTAATGTAACCATTGTTGTGTACCCAGTGTGACTATCTCTCCCTTGGGGGTCAAGTCTTCCAAACAAGCAAGGTCCAAAACAATGGAGATAGAAAGCTGAAAAAGTATTCAAATAGCTCATTAGATGTAATAGTGTTAGATATCTTCCTTATTTCCTTGGCTATTTATTTGTCCTTGAATTTCCATTTTTAACAACGTATTTTTATTAATACTTAATCAAAATAAGCTGCAATAGATTAATCAAATTCCATTTTGTGCTTTAAATTTTGCCATGGTCTTAGTTAGGGTGTTATGAAACATGCAGTGAATAGAATTCTGTTTACAACACAGATAAGTCAGAAAGACACCAACAGTAACTCATCCCTCTTTCCCTGACATTTTACAAACATAATATATCTAAAGTCCCCTTTCAAGGACAGCATGCATAGTACACACAGGTAAAATAGTGTATACTTGAATATTCAGGGCCAGGGACAGACAACTCCATTGGGTCACAGGTAGATTTGAGAGGATCGGATGCTTTTGCCCCTAGTGGTCAAGTAATATACCAGACATTTCTGATAAGATTCATGCCACAACCTGATGGATAAATTAAGACACCAGATAGGTGACCAGTGGGAAAGATGAGAAATCACCTGATGCAAATATGATGCAAAAATATTTTCATGAAAATTAGTGCCTCCTGTTTACAATAGCAAAGACTTGGAACCATCCCAAATGCCAATCAATGATAGAATAAAGAAAATGTGGCACATATACAACATGGAATGCTATGCAGCCATAAAAAAGGATGAGTTCATGTCCTTTTCAGGGACATAGATGAACCTAGGAACCATCATCCTAAGCAAAGTGACACAAGAACAGAAAATCAAACACTGCATGTCCTCACTCATAAGTGGGTGTTGAACAATGAGAACACATGGACAGGGAGTGGAACATCACACCCTGGGGTCTGTTGTGGGGTGGAAGAGCTAGGGGAGGGATAGCAGGAGGTGGGGGGATTGTGGAGGGATAACATTAGGAGAAATACCTAATGTAGATGATGGGGGGATGGATGCAGCAAACCACCATGGCACGTGTATACCTATGTAACAAACCTGAATGATCTGCACATGAACCCAGAACTTAAAGTATAATAAAAAATTTTTTAAAATGAAGTTAGTGCCTCAGTGAGTGTCTTTTTCATACTCTTGTCACTTCTCCAGTAAACTGTTCTTGCTTGCACTTGCCGGCTAGCCTGCTGGTGGGTGCAACAAGTTTAATTAGTTACTTAGTTTATATTTGAGACAGGGTCTCACTTTTCACCCAAGCTGGAGTGCAGTGGGTCAGTCACAGCTTGCTGCAGCCTTGACTTCCTTGGCTCAAGCATCCTCCCACCTCAGTCTCCCGAGTAGCTGAAACTACAGGTGCACACCACCCCACTGGCTAATTTTTGTATTTTGCACACCACCCCACTGGCTAAATTTTGTGCACACCACCTCACAGGCTCGTCTTGAACTGCTGGGCTAAAGTGATCTGCCCACCAGGTCTCCCAAAGTGCTAGGATTACATGCATGAGCCATCATTTCAGGCCAGGTGTTCTTGACTATCTTAAACAAACCTCAGTCTTATACACCCCCTGTTGCCCTTAGACTCTCACAGTGAGTTTCCACCTCCTTAGTTGTTGGATATCACTTATGATCAGGACTCAGGACTTCTTTTGTACTTCCTCTTAGGCTGAGGTTTTTCCCCTTTCCTTTCCTCCTACAGCATCTAGTCTTCACTTGTGTCCTGGAACAAACAGAGTTTGTTAACTTTCCTCAGAAACTTAACACTTTAGATACCTTTAATCCCAGCATTTTGGGAGGCTGATGCTGGAGGATCACATGAGGTAAGAAGTTTGAGACCAGCCTGGCCAACATGGGGAAACTCCATCTCTATTAAAAATACAAATATTGGCCAGGTGTGGTGGCAGGCACCTGTAATCTCAGCTACTTGAGAGGCTGAGGCAGGAGAATTGCTGGAAGCTGGGAGGCGAAGGTTACAGTGAACTAAGATTGCACCATTGCACTCCAGGCTGGGCTAAAACAATGAGACTCTATCTAAAAAAAATAATAGCTGGGCATGGTGGTGCACATCTATAGTCCCAGATGCTTGGAAGGTTGAGGTATGAGAATGGCTTAAACCTGGGAGGTGGAAGTTGCAGTCAACCAAGGTCATGCCACTGCACTCCAGGCTGGATGACAGAGTGAGAGTCTGTCTCAGATAGATAGATAGATAAATAGATAGAGAGATAAATAAATAACTTAACAGCTGTAAGGTACATGGATGTACTTTGGTCAAGGAATAGGGCAAGGCAGACATCTGGGCCAGAGTGACTCAGCAAGCTTAGGGCCCAGGCGCATACTCTCTGTTATATAACCTGTTTGTGTAAGTTCATACTTGGCTTGGAGCCACTATTGTTTGAAAAGGGTATCACTGCCCTGCTGACACTGTAGGGGTTTGTGCTCTCATGCCCAGAGAGAGTAACGCTATTGACCCCTATAATGGAGAGCCAGTGAAGGCAGACAGAGGGGCACCAGGAACCGGCCTGTGCCCAGAGGGAAAGAGTTGCTAACCCCTTAAAGGAGAGCTGGCCTTGTAGAACCCTACAGCTGTGGGTGGGAGTGGCAGGAGCCACAGAGTTAGAGCCTGAGCAGGCTGCTGAGACAGGGGCAGAGAGCTGAGAGAGCTGCTGATGAGAGAGCTGCTGAATAAAACCAAATTCACCTGCCAGTAGCCCCTTTGCGTTCTTTCAGCTCTTCACTGCCCATCCACCCACTCTCTTTGGACCACAGCATGGGCTGGAACCTGACCCCTGGTCTGACAAAACCTTAGTTCTGTAGGAGAAAGAATCACCATCAAGATTTCTGCTTTTTCCACAGTGGCAACCACTCTCCTCTTCCATGTCTGCTCCACCTGGGGAAACTGAATCATCTCCCACCATGTACTTAATCTTTCTCCTGAGCTCCCAGTGAAGATTTGTGAAGAGTGTTGAGCAGATGCATCTATCCTCTTGTATCTGTGAGTTTCTATACTCTCAGGCTAACCAATACCCAGACTTAGCAATTTGTTAAAAATTTAACTTAATGCTTCTTAATCACTTGCATGGCGGTTCCAGCAAATGGGAATTGGTGCTTGCAACCTTATTCTTCTTGGAAAGTCTTCCTTTTTTAGATTTCAGAATCACAACTTTCCTTGCAAATCAAATCTCTGATTCAAAGAGAGTTGTGATTTTGTAGATTTTGTTTATTCTTTTTGTAAAATGAAGTGTTACTCTTTACAGCTTTCTATATTCTAATTGTTGGCTCTTTCAACAGAAGAACTTGGCAAATAGTTAAATGATACAAATTATATATCAATTTCTTCAAATGATTCAAGTAAAAAAAATCAGTTAATTCCAATAACGGTTTAAATTTTTCATACAATTTATGGGCTCAGAAAAATGCACTTGAAATGTAATTTTGTCCCAAGTGAAACATATGATATTATTGCTGTTGTAAATGCTGTTAAAAGACTTCCCATTAAACATAAATGTATTTGGGTTTTTTGGTTATAACATTACAAAAATTGAGGAAGTACATTATATGATTACAAAAAATGTTCTTCTAAAGAAGGAACTTATGGACTAAAGAAGCATGTATTAACTGTGGTGAACTTAGAAGTCAATTTCCTCCAAAATAATTGAAATTTTTATTAATCAAAATAGACAAAGTAACCAAATACTGTAAAATTATATTTCTATCACACAGATTAATTTGTCATTTTTTAAAAGAAGGTGATATTAGGAACAAAAAGAAATTTTAACATTACACCATGTTATTTATTTATCTGTTACCTTTATCAGTTGAATACTATGAATACCTGAGATAATGAAGAACTAAATCAGATATCAGCAAATGCATCATAAAATTGCATTACAATTTTTTTTTTTTTTTTTTTTGAGATGGAGTCTTGCTCTGTATCCCAGGCTGGAGTGCAGTGGCACAATCTTGGTTCACTGCAACTTCCGCCTCCCAGGTTCAAGTGATTCTCCTGCCTCAGCCTCCTGAGTAGCTGGGATTACAGGTGGCCACCACCATACATGGGTAATTTTTGTATTTTTAGTAGAGACAGGGTTTCACCATCTTGGCCAGGCTGGTCTTGAACTCCTGACCTTGTGATTCACCCACTTTAGCCTCCCAAAGTGCTGGGATTATAGACATGAGCCACCTTGCCCGGCTGCTTTGCATTACAATTTTAATTAAATAAATATTTCATTTTTCAAAGGTAGTTGAAAAATCTCTATAAAATTCAGTCAAATAAGCACTAAAATGTTAACATCTGAAGTTTTTATCAAGTTGCAGTATTTTTTAAAAAATTGAAAACAGAAAGACATTGAAACATATTGCAAAAAAAAAAGAGAGTAAACTAAATGAATTACACCATGAAAACTCAAAAAGTGTAGAAGTTTCTATTTTGAAATTATGCAACTACACTGAAATATTTAGACTTGTGGAAAGAAAATTTTACTGAACCCCAGTTTAGAACTAAATGAATGTACAATTTTCCCCAGAATTTACTGACATTGAACATGCTTATTATTTTGCAGCACCTTGATTTGGTGAATAATTCAAAGGAATCATAGAAACAAATCATTTGTTTTCTTCCTGTAAAATACTTTTAAGAGAAGAAGCAAGTATTCGCTAAACTATCCAAATATAATTTTTTCATGTTTTTGTACTAAAACAAAAGTTGGATTTTTCTCCACTCTGAAGAATTACTATGAATTTACTTGGTATTTCAGCATGTGTAGACAGAGCATAATGCCAGTTACAAATAATTTTGTTGTATTAAATAACAAAATATTAAAATAGAAAAGTCAATAGAGGTTTCAATATTTTGAAATTAACAAAAAATGCAACTTTTAAGTCTATTTCAGGCTATTTCCTTAAAATAGTAAACATAGACTATATAAAGGCATCCTTCAAATACACAAAAGTGGCAAAATGTCAAAAAAAAATTATCTAAGAATCTCATTTTAGAACACATGGACACAGGGAGGGGAACATCACACACTGGGACCTGTTGTCGGGGGTGGAGGGCAAGTGAGGGATAGCATTAGGAGAAATACCTAATGTAGATGACGGGTTGATGGGTGCAGCAAACCACTACAGCACGTGTATGACTATGTAACAAACCTGCACATTCTGCACATGTACCCCAGAACTTAAAGTATAATTAAAAACAAAAGAATCTCATTTTAACATGTGAATATATATTGAGTAATTATTCTTATTTTTAAATTGTTCGGTTCATCAAATTAGAAAGTACTGTCTTGTTTTGTTCATAGTATTTTTAATTTTTTTATTTTAGAAATAATTTTAATTCTGGAAGTGATTTTTAGAACAATTCCATATGTTTGCCAAAATGATAAAACCACTTTTTCAGAGTAAATAAAGAATACAAAAATTATATAATTTAAATTATTTAAATAATTTTAATTCTGGAAGTGATTTTTAGAAGAACAATTCCATATATTTGCCAAAATAATAAAACCACTTTTGCAGAGTAAATAAAGAATACAAAAATTACATAATTTAAATTATTTTTAGCTTCTCATTTCCCTCTCAAAATTTCTGGGTTTGAAAAATTAATTTTATAGTAAACCTACTTATAGTATTATTGGATAGAAAGAAATTATTTTATTATTTCATGAGCCAAAACTGTTACCAAAGAAATGAGAAAACAGGGTAGCTAAGAATGTAAATAGAATAGAAGGCAGATGTGTCTCAATTTTCAGTACGTCTACAATCACAAAGAATGTGACATAGCCATAGAACCTGTCATGTAGCCCAGCAGAATTTTTTTTTTGATCAAAAAAATAGTTAAAAAATGTACATGGTCATTAGTGAATGATTTGGAGGTTTATCATTTTCATAATCATAATCTAGATGTCAAATTTATAATCTATTTTAGATATCTATTATATATTAATGGACTATAATGTATTTTATATATAGCAGACATAGTTTTAAATCAAATTATTCAATTAGTAGACCTGAAATTCTCATATTTTTATTCATTTTTTTTAAAGATAAAGAAATATAGTCTCATGATATTCAAGTAATTCAACTAATTTTAATAAGTTGTGGAACAAAGATCAGAACTCATGACCCCCTGGGTCTTTACCATAGTTTCACACCATCTTTCCATTCATGTGCTTTGTTTTCACTCAGGGATTTCAAGGCAAATAATTTTCTGTGACAGAGTTATTTTTATAATTTACCTTGGAGAACATCCTATTTATTTATTATATGTGTATGTGTATTTGCACATGTATAATTTGAAGATGTAGAGGCAACCTATTCTGAACAAACAACAAAACCTGTTCTGATATAATCCAGACCATGATAAAAAAAAAAATGAAAATGAGCCAGATTAGGGAAAAGAAAAGCCTTTTTCAATGGAAACGAGTTACAAGAAAGAATTTTTTTTAAATGACATAATTATATATGAATAATTTCTCTAAAATAAGCACTAGTAAGTTAAAAATTAATTTAATTAAAAGTCATCTATAATGTATAAGCAGAGGTAACATCATTATTAAGTATCTTCATATATGAAAAAGGGAGTAAGCATATAAGGGAATATAAATTGAATATTGTTTAATGTATGTGAATTTTTTTAAAGAAAATAATATTTTTATCAAAAGCTTTATATATAAGGTCCTATTAGATTGTGATTAAACAGATAATCTGAGAAATGGTTTATAATCTTAGTAGATAAACAGTATATAGTATAACTGCATAATTATTAAATTTAAAATCTTTGATAAAATAATCACATGAATATTATGTCAGACTATTTAACTGCTCTTTCAACTTAAAATTATTGATAATGAAGTGAGTGTTATGTTTTGCTTTGATAAGTAAGCACCAAAGCAATAAGTAAGGACTTTAACGTGTATACTATATTCCCAATGACTTTATTGAAAAGGGATCATTTTATTAACAAATTCAAACCTGCATCTTAAAAGGCAAATAATCAGATTCACTGTTGGGCAGACCTAGGTGTACCTGTTTTCTACAAAACAATACTATAAAATTTCAGCAGTATATTATATCATGGAGTACATTTATTTTTCTCCAAAAATAATCTGCAAAGCATCAAGCATCATCTTAAAAATGCAAAATATAACTCTTGCCAAATGAGCCATGTAGCATATAATGTAGGGTTTGTAAAACATAAAACATTAACTGAAAAGCTTTATAATGAGAGATGACTGCATTTATAGCAAACATCAATCTACAAAAAATGAGATTTAAGAAATGTGTAGACAGGTGTGATGGCTGACTTGATAAACAGCAGCTGTGATCTGTGTGTATGTTTCTAAGTAGACGATTAAATAAAGAATTTTTAGTTGTTACATTTCTAGTTTTTAGTCTCTACACTAATTTAAATATAGTGATGATTTAACAATATTGTTGAGTCAGCTATTTCTTGATTAGCTGTGATAATTGGCTGTAGAAATCACACTAATAAGTCATAGAGAAAATTCAAATAAGCCAAAAATTTCAACCACCTCCCTTAAGAAAAGTTTTCATTTTGCTGTAAGAACCAAGTAAAATAATCTGTTAATTATTTGAAACAAAACACTAATTAATAACATAGTATACCCAAATATGAGATCAATAAAGAAAACAAATCTAAAATGTGGCATTTAATAGCTAGCATTTGGGATGTGTTTATCATATACCAGACACTAAACTTAATGCTTTCAATGGATTACGTCATTTAATTCACAAAACAATATCATGAGGCAAATATTATTACAAGCACCAGCAGGCCGACTGAAGCTTAGAATACGTGAAAATATACTCAAGGCCATATAAATAATGGTCAAGGTTAATATCTAGGCAGAGTATGATTTCACAATGCTACACTCTTAATCCCTGCTCTCTTGTTGCCTTCTTGAATTTTTAACGGGGGAGAGGAGCAGGGACCACACAAATCAGTGATGCAACAGGGACTTTGTTTAATAAGAATGCCAGACTGTCCCCATGTCTCATTTAGTAATGTTGAGGGCAAGTTTATTATTTAATCTCATCACATTCTAGACACAAGGCCTTTCAGAAAAACTCTGTTCTTCCAAAATGTCTCTCCTATGAAATAAAGAAAACATGCTTACATGACTCTGAAATACATATACATATAATTAAATTCGTAGAAATACTACTCCAAATGTGAGGCGAAATAGGATGGTAATGGTGTGGACAGGGTTTGTAGGTTGGAGGAGATACCTTCGCTGTGAAAATTAGGGTTCACCTTGTAAAATGTGGATAATAATAGTACCACCTCAGAATTTAAAGATTAAAATGAGATACTATTTTATAGTTTTTAAGTATTGAGGATTTTGTTTTATTTGTTTTCCACCTCTCAAATATTTCTTTAAAACCTTGACCAAATGAAGCCTTTTTATATTTTATTTTATTTCAGGAAATATGCAATCGTGGTGATCATTATAACAAGAACTATTTACAAATAAATTTTGTTCTTGACAGAGTGAGACTCCATCTCATGAAAGAAAAAGAAAACAATAATACACTGCTTTTTAATTTTTATTGAAGTATTATAAGGATAAATAGAATCACAGAAATAATTTTTATAATAATATGCATTCACTAAGATGTATTTATTGTATTTTAATTTACTGTGATATTTAAGACAATATTTTGGTCTTAAAGTCTTAGAGTTATGGGTCAGTATTAAATGCATGCCAGCGCTCATAAAGATGACCTCTGAATTGTACTGCCATGATGTATCAGTTCAAAAGCTGTACTACACACATAAAAATCAAGACAATAAAAGTGACATTTATCTAATTAATTTTGTGTTTTAAAAGTACATGTGACTACATCTCAAAAAGTCCATTTATATATGTCCACTTAATTAAACAAATTTTATTGTTACATTGAAGCATTGTGATAATCTAAGATTAGGTAAATTAAAATATTAAATTTAAAGAAAACTTTACCAATATATTTAAATATGTTTTCTTCCAATGTTTAGAGGTGACATTTAGCTAATACAATCTTAATTGTCAAGAATTCAGTCAAACAAATCAACTAAATCAGACTGAGTTTCTATCCAAAAAGTCACACTTTATTTTTCAATTCAGAAAAACCTGCTAATGCATGCTTGTGTGATAACTATGTTTTCTGATTTCTAACTCTGATAGAAAGGCAAGGCTAGGACCTTGCCATGGGTTGTTGCCTGAATGTAGTAAAGTGCTGGTGACATCAATATTTATTTCTGTACTTTTTGCATTCTCTCTTGGGACTGTCTTCCGTGTCATCATCAGGGGATAGAAGAGGTGAGGTCATTAAATAAAAGCTGTTTTGACTTTGACTACACTTTACAAAATATCTGCACATAGGAAAAAATATGCCATTTCATTACCCTTAACAGTGGTATTTGTGAAAGAGAGAGATTAAGGGCTATTCCACCATTATACATGTTTTAAATTATTATTTATTTAGCAGTCTGGTACATTTATGACCTAGAAATCTATACCATGAAAAATTCCAAATGAGAGGCATGCCTTTTTTCTTATTTTTTTCTAAAGTTGGAAAGGTTGAGAAGGCATAGAATGGGAAGGAGATACTCAATGAACCTTGTCAACAGGTATAGACAGCCTCAGGAAAGTCAGTTTTAGGAAAAGTCTCTTGGGAAGTCAAAAGAACTGGAAAGTTATGTCTATAAAACTCTCTGTGCCTTTGTGGCACCCTGAAATTTGCCTGCTTCTCAGGATTGTGTGTATCACAATCTAAAGTAGTTTGCATGATCCCGAGGTAGGAAGCAGAACTCTACAATGGAGGTAGGGCTTGGATGCTGGACCAAATTGAGGACTAGTCACGTATGGTCTAAGGCAGACGCATCTCCCCAAAAGACACTCCTATCAGTGTGCTATGTCAGTTTACCATTGCAATGACAACACCCAGAAGTTACTGCTCTTTCCATGGCATGGCAATAACTGGACAACCTGGAAGTTAATACCATCCTTCTAGAAATTTCTGCATAAACTGACCTTAATTTGCATATAATTAAAAGTGGATATACAGATGAGTGCAGAACTGCTCAGAGTTGCTAGTCTGAGCATATTGCCTATAGGATAGCCATGCTCTTCACAAAATTGTAGTGCTGCTGTATACCAGCTTGCCCTTGAATTTTCTCCTGGGTGAAATCCAAGAAGCCTCCTGGGCTAGGCCTCAATCTGGGCATTTGCCTTCTCTGTATCAATCCTATATTGACCTCTGAATAATGCAAAGTGAAGAATGAAAGTATAAAAATACAACTAAGCTCAGCTGATTCACTAGTTTTGTTCTTTAGTGCTCTTCAATGTAACTTGGTGCAATGCTGTTAGTAATTAAAAAATGGATTATAAAGTTGTGCCAGAAAATCAAGTTTTTAAAAACACTCTTCAATATTAACTTAGTGTTTATTTTATTGCTTTCTGAGAATTGTTAATTTGTTTCAAAATAATTAGATTCAAACGGAATATAAGCTGCAGTTTTCACATGAATTCAAATTATACTTGGTTTCAAGAAGTCAAGCTATATCAATAAGTTTTTCTGGAAAAAATGTACTGCGTCAAGATATAAATCTCTGTTTTTATGAAATCAGAGAAATGAATGTAACTATTTATAATTGAAATAGTATTCATAAACGTATTAAATACCTAGCCAGTCATAAAAGTTTTAAAGTATGTTTCAGTGAATAAAAAGGCCTTTGCCCAGTTTCTTTTTGTGTGTTTTATCTTTTTACACCAAGACAAATTTAAGAGCATGCAGATTTTTGTAACCACCCTCTTTTGTTTGGAGCAAATTTTGAATTGTCAAGAAAAATATAGCATGTTTGGCATCATGGCACCAAGCAAAAATGTAAAAGGCATATTCATTATAATCTTCATTTCAACAGAAACCTCGTACAAGCTAACAAAACAATAACAACTACAGTGACAGCGAAAACATAAACCCCAAGATTTTGTTTCTAAATGCAGGGTAGTTTATGTTTATCTGGTTTAATTTATTTTGATGTTATTTTTCTGGTCACTCATGAAATTATTATAGTAATCACAGCATCTAATTTAAAACTGAAATCACATTTAAATTATTCATAAAGCATAGTTTTACGTTCTTTTGAAAGATAATCAAGTTTTAATGCCACTTGAAATGCCTTCCTGTCCCTTAAGTAATCTCAGTATCAATTGCAACTGTTTCTGACCAACAGTAGAAACAGCAAAATGAATGGTGTAGTGATGGTTTGATGAAGATGTGCAGAAAAAAATGGGAAATGGGGATTCTTTCCAATAAGAAAAATAGTTGTCAAACACTATCTCATGGCTATAGGTATTTAACAGGTCAAATCTGTGAAATTTTTGAAGATTTTCCTCATGTATTCAAATTATTCAATTATTATTGCCTAAGTGGAATCTGCTGTTTATGTTGAAATCATTATTGTTTTTTTTCAATGCAGAGAGTTTTCCCACAGAAAGGTGTACAAGATGACCTCTTAATTATGTAAAATATCGTTTTATCTGAATCGATTCTATTTAAAATGTGGTTTGAGTTGAGAATTATTCAAAGACTTTTTAAATAAAATTAGTTCACGGAAAATTTTGCATGGAAATTGTTATGACAATGAAAACTATATGATATATAATACAATGAAGTTAATGCTGATTATTTGGTAATCCATTTTTCCAAAGGAAGAATACATTATTTTCTCTGACTTTATAATGGATTAAATCCATGTTTATGTTTTTTTACTTTGCAAACATGAGCTAGTGTATGAAGGTTTATTTTAATTTCAAAAGCAAAATAATGTAAGGATTTGGTAATTATTTTGATTTTAAACATATTTTACATGGAAAAAAGTTTATATCCTTTATAGGTTCTTTTCAGTTGTATTGATTATTATAGTTTTTGTTAGGTGTTCTTTCTTGATTTGCTCTCTTCAAATTTCTCAAATCGTTAAGTGACTTTGGTGAATTAAGTTAAGTGAATTTGGCTTCTAATGTAACATAGAAATCTTGCCTGACTTTTTTTTTGCTTTTTTTTTTTTTTCTGAGACGGAGTTTCGCTCTTGTTACCCAGGCTGGAGTTCAATGGCGCGATCTCGGCTCACCGCAACCTCCGCCTCCTGGGTTCAGGCAATTCTCCTGCCTCAGCCCCCTGAGTAGCTGGGATTACAGGCACGCGCCACCATGCCCAGTTAATTTTTTGTATTGTTAGTAGAGACGGGGTTTCCCTGGCCCTTGCCTGACTTTTTAACCTGCCTGCCCACTTTCCAGATTTCAGACTTAAGACTAAATCAACTCTTGCCTTTTTCAGTGCCTTTCCTAATATCAGACTTGCCAGTACATGTAATCAGGTGAAATTAATTCCATAAAATAATACAATTTAAAATAAATTAATATCTACATTAATTATATATATTTATAATTATATATATAAACTATATATATTATCTTCTCTGTGTTTCTCAAGAGCTCTGATTGGTATAGAAGCTATAAATATGTATATTGCCTATTAAAATGTAATGTTTAATGTATGAATTAGTATATATTATGATAATTCTTGTTATTAATGTTATTTATAAATTATTATAAATCACAGGGCAAATATGATGTAGATTCTGTTTTTATACAAAATAGATACTCCACATTTAAGTCATTCATTACTTTGTACTGCCCTCACTCCCAGCTTGTTCTATTAGTTTAATTAGCTGCGGATAGAAAGCGGTCAACACACAATTTTCTGCTAATAGGATTAAAGTCTCAATGAGCACTTGTTACCTGTCAGTTATGGCTTTCATCTCATTTTTCAGTGTAAGGTGGAAGACGTTGTAAGAAGACATCATTTGCTATTTTTCTAGAATGTAAATTGACACAAATGTAGATACAATTTTTTAAACTTATCCTTAAAAAGTCTAAACACACACACACACACACACACACACACACACACACGTATTATTTATAGCTGTAGGAGATCCTGGATTCCTGCTGTTCTAGCTTAAATTTTGAGCTTTGTAAATTTTAACAATTCACACAAATTAGAGTAAATTCGTGAGTTAAACATGTAACATTAGATTGAGATCTTGTTTTATTTAGGATATTCACATATCATGCCAAAAAAAACTATAGAAGATGTATAGATTTTTTTCATTTCTGCTATAATGTAAAATATGTACTACACTTGAGAAAAAAATCATAAAAAGCATACTTTTACTGTACTGACTAAATCAATGGTGGTGAAATGTATTCTTAGACTACTTAGAAGAAGCAAAATCCCAATGTTATTCTTTAACTATACATGAATGTAAACTGAATATAAAAATTGCTTTTGCAGTGGATTTGAAAGCTTTTCTGCAACTATCCTGTCAATTTTATTGGCAGAGAAATGTAGTTAAGGTATTTTGTTCAAGACTTCTCTGTGAGAAAACCACTAATAATGGCAAGAATATTGAAACACTATGTTAGAAGATCCCAGTCTATCTTTTTCCCCAATGCTGTGAAGCTTTCTTTGTTTGTTGTTTACTGCTCAAAGCTTTATCTTTATATAGTTTAAAATGATTGTGATGTTCTTCTTTTTACAAGCTTTCAGTTTGTTTATATTATAAAAATGCCTTTCTGAGTTTCTTCTGATTATTTTTAACAAAAATCTAGAATTCTTTTAATTTATATAGGCCAGAAGAAAATTATTGAGTTTGATAAAATGTGTACAAGCATTTTAGTCCTTTCCACAATTATGAGAATGAGAAAAAAAGCTGATTTTTACAAGACTAATTTAAATTGAGACATAGAACTAAAAGTGTTAATGGCATATAAAAGAAAGCAATGGCAAATCACAACTACTGTAAAAATATTGGGGTAGCTTATTTAATTATATGAATAATTCCCTGTAAAATTAAAAAGAACATGAGCAGGCATTTCACAGAAAAATTAATATAGCCAGTAGAAATTTTAAAAATTGATATATCTTCATTTCAACTAAAATACTTAATAATAAATATTAAATTATACATTCAAAATATATCTATTTAATATATATACACAGTTCTACCATCTGATAGGCATTGCGCACACACACACACACGTATGGATCTAACATATGTATATGTGTCTGTGTGTGTGTGTGCATGTGTGTGTATGTTAGATCCAATCAGGTTCTTTAAGTAGGGAAAGAGACACTCTTAAACATTTCTAATGACACTGTAAATTGGTATTACATTCTGATACATTGTCAGTAACATAAAGAGATTTGTGCTACTATCAATAACCTTAACTTCTTTCTCTATAAAGGTTTATTTCAAAGAAATATTTAAAAATTGACATGAAGATTTAGGTACAAGCATGTGTGATGCAGAGTTTATTATCTTTAATTCAGTATATACTGAATATGGGATAAGTGCCCATCGCTTTGTTAGATGGTATGGACACTCTTGCCAATCAAACTAGCATTTTCTCATCCTGGCTGAGACTAGTGTCATGGGTGGAAAACTTGCCTCATAAAAAACAATTCTGCTTAGCCACTTCCTTATGGTCTGTTGATTTCCTGAGAAATGTTGGGCAGGTTATATGCCCTCTACATGTCCTTCAGCATATAAAATATATATAATTGCTCCAAGGGTTTGTGAAATAAAATAAACTAGTGTGGATAAAGTCCTGGAACAATGACTGGAGTGCAGAAAATATTTACAAATATTTTTTGTTATTACTGTTAGTAGTGGTGAGACTCACTGCATGTGTAGAGCAGGAGTAGTGGTGACAATGCATTCTACTTTCTGAGAAAGTAGAATGCATTTGCTAGTTCATATCTGAGTCACATAGACACTGCTAGAAACATGAGGTATGGAGACTCTTTTGCCTTCATTGCCAATGTCAGATCTTTTTAGAAAATAAAAGCAAATGTGGTATATATACACAATGGAATACTATCTAGTCTCAAAAATGAAGAAAATTTTTTCACTTGCATTTCTCTCTTGTGTATAACATTATCAGTTTTAGTTATGTGTCTTATTCAAACTGGTCTTGTTAAAATCACCTTTTTAATCATTTAAATAATTTTGAAAGATTACAGAAAGACCAATATTGCATGATGTCACTTATATGTGGAATCTAAAATAGACAAACTCATAGAAGCAGAAGTAGAATGATAGTTAACAGAGGCTGGAGAAATGTTGGTCAAAATGTACAAAGATTCAGCTGGACAGAAAGGATAACTTTATAAGTTTTTGAGATCTATTGCACAGCATGGTGACTATAGTTAAGAATCATACTTTATATTTCTAAGAATATATTTCAAATGTTCTCACCACAAAAAATAATAAGTATATGAGGTGATATGTTAATTAGCTTTATTTAATCATTCCACAACACGCATACATCAAAATATCATATTGTATCCCATGAGCATGATTGTCAATTAAATATTTAAATAAAGAATGCAATTGCCTACTTGAAAATTAGTCTTTTTTCTATTGTCAGCAAAATACTTTCAAAATACTTGAAATATTATCTCCATCATTGGTTTCTGCCATAAGTTGTAAATACTGTTTTCCATGTATCTACATTGTGAAAAAATATTTACACCTTCATTTTCTTGTCTCATGCTTTTCTCTGTTGTGCATTCATTTGCTAGCTCAGTGCCTTACGGGATTGTTGGGGAATACCAAGTGGTTAGAAGAACCTTGTCACATACTGAGTACTATAAACATATTTTCAGTTATTACTATATAATAAACTCCCCACTAGCAGTAATGTGCCATTTGCACTAATCAAAATCTAAAAATGTAATCCACACTTTTGGTTTTCAGACTGGCAGGTAAGGAGCACTTATTAACTCTGGTGAACTCAGAAGTAAATTGCATCCAAAATAATTGAAATGTTTACTTAATAAATATAGACTTTTTAAGTTACCATCTATTTTTAAATTATGTAAGGAGTTTGACAGTCTTCACTTCAACCTAACAATAAGAAAAATTCCCAAAACACTGAAGAAACAACTACTCTTTTTAACAGCCATCAGAGGGTGAACTACTGCCTCTAAAATTGGAGAGATAGACAAATACTGTGAATTACACTTTACCAGAGCAGAAATCCTTGAGCAGAAAGCTGCACATGAACCAGTGAACTTAAAAACTATTCTTCAGAGAAAAGATACAATGCACTGAAATGTGTCACCCTAGAATTTATAGACTGAAGTCCTATACCCGATGGGACTGTATTTGGAGATGAAGTCCCTAGGGAGTAAGTAACTAAGGTTAAATGAGGTCATATGAATGCCATCCTAATCTAATCATCCTGATATTATTATATCAGGATGATTTCAGAAGTCTCTCTCTGCAGTGTTCACTAAGAGGAAAGGCCATATGAGGACAAAGCCACCACATGCAAGTTAGAAAAAGAGAACCAGGAACTGAAACTAGGTAGAACCATAATGTTGGATTTTGTAGCCTCAAAAACTGTAAGAAAGTAAATTTCTTTTATGTCTGTGTTATTTTTTAATGGCAGCTGAAGCAGACTAATTCATAATTAGTTATTGAGAAATGGGGTGTTTCTATAAGAAGTCCCTAAGATGTGGAAGTGTCTTTGCAGTTGGTTCATGAGTAAAAGGTGGAAGAGGTTTAAGATGCGTGCTAGACAAAGCCTAAAGACTACTAGTGGAAAAAATGGATATTAAGGGAAATTTTAGTGGGAGTTTGGGAAGACAAGAGAGAACTATACAGAAAGCCTTGATAGTCTTAGAGAATACATATATTATTAAAAACAATGTGGATAGATATACAAATGTTAAAGGCAATTCTAGTGGGGTCTCAAATGATGATAAGGAACACATTTTAGAAACTGGAGAAAAGCTGTTTTGTTATAAAGTGGCAAATAACTTGACTGAATTGTGCTCTAGTATTTTGTGGAAGGTGGAACTTGTGCATAATTAAATTGGATATTTAGCTGCAGAGATTTCTAAGCAAATTGTTGAATGGGTGACCTTGCTTCTCCTTTCTGCTTATAGTAAAATGCAAGAGGATACAGACGAATTGAAGAAATTGTTAAGCAAAAAAGAACCGGAGCTTGAAGATTTGGAAAATTCTTAGCCTATTTATATTGCAAAAAAAAAAAAAAATATATATATATATATATATATATATATATATATATATATGATAAAGCATGTTCTGAAGATACCACTAAAGGTGTGGCTGAACAACCATTTGATAAGGAGATTAGTACAGGTATGAACCATGGACATAATCAACCATCTAAGCAGAGGCCAGAAATGAACATGCAATATAGCAGCAGAGATATAACCAGTTTGTTTCAAAGGAACAAAGACAAGACAAGACAAGACAAGGTAAAAAAAAAAAAAAAAAAAAAGACTTTAGGGATGAAACTAAGGAATGCTTAATGTACTTCTAAGATTAAATAGAAATGGAAGAGTTATTTGGCTCTAATGGGGCACCATTATTCAAGAAAAGATAATAATTGTAAAGGTGATTCAGGAATCATTAGGGCTTCCCCCTTCAATTTTAAAGAAAGAGGCCATCACCTCTGTTTCAGCAAGCAAGGCTGCCTCCACTGGATCTTTAGGAGTAGGGAGGACGCACTGGCACATCTGTGGGGGTAACGCTTTTAACAGGGCTATGGGGTGACACGTCTGTAGCAGTGGGTCTGGAAGGCAGAGCCTCAGACTAAAGAGCATTATTTTTCGGCCTTAAGATGTGGTGGAATTTGCTTTACTAGGCTTTGGACTTGCTTAGACCCTGTCACCCCTTCTTTTTTATTTCTCTCTGTTGGAATCAGAATGTCAAACTATGCCTGTCCCGCCATTGTTTTGTTTGTTTTTTGTGTCAAGGTCTTGCTCAATTGTCCAAGCTAGAGAGACACGGTGCAATCACAGCTCACTGCAGTTCCAACCTCCCATTGCCAGGTGAAAGAGATCCTACCACCTCAATCCCCCAAGTAGCTGCGACTGCAGACATAAGACACCATGTCTAGCCTGTATTTTAGTATATAGCTTGTTTCACATCATAGGTTCACAACTGGAGATAAATTTTGCATCAGGAAAAATCATAAGGTGAGCCTCATCCATACTAATTTAGATGGTATTTGGATCAGAATTTTGACTTCAGAAACTAGAGTTAATGCTGGAATGAATTAAGGCTTTTAAGGATGTTGGAATGGAAGGAATGTATTTTGCATGCAATAAAAACATGCATTTTGTAGGAACCCCCACCTTTTTAAAGACCCCTAGCTAATGAAAGGAGTTTTTTTAGAACTTCTGCTGGAGTGACTGACTTTTGGTTTCTTTCTTCACCTGCAAAATTTAAACATAAACTGTTAAATTTCCCGGGTGGAGAGAAATGGGAGTGGGGCTTGGCGCTAGGAAATTCTTGCGCTTAAAACTACGCCCCCTTGTGGACCCTGGAAAGAGAACACTTTCCCTCATTATGGTTTGAATATTTGTTTTCCTTTCAATACTTAGGTTGAAATTTAGTCCCCAATGTAGCAGTATTGAGAGGTGTAGCCTCTAAGAGGTAATTGGGTCATCAGGCTCTGCCCTCATGAATGAATTAATATGTTCTTGGATTGATGAGTCAATAAGCAAATGGATTATCACAAGAATGGGACTTGCCGGCTTTATAAAAAAGGTAAAGGAGACCTGAGCTAAGAAGTTCAGCTTCCTGGCCATGGGATGTCCTGTGCCACCACAGGACTCTGCACAGGGTGCCCACTACTAAGAAGACTCTTGCCAGATTTGGCCCCTTCACTTTGAACTTCTCAGCCTCCATAACTGTAAGAAATAAGTTGCTTTAAAAGAACCCAATTTAGTGTATTTTGTTATTAGCAACAGAAAACAGACTAAAACAGGATATTCAGGAAGTAATTAAGGTTAAATAAGTTGACAAATGTGAGATCCAGATCCAATGCGTCTGTCTGTATGTTCTCAGAGGAAAGCCCATGTGAGCAGAAACCTACAAGACAGGAAAATAATGTTTACTAGAAACCAAGCCCTATTGGAGCTTTGATTTTGGACTTTCCAGCTTCCAGAACAGTGTGAAAATAAATCTCTGTTGTTTAAGCCACACAGTCTGTGGTATTTTGTCATGACAGCCTGAGCAGACTAACACACTAACACAGAAGGGAAATAATGTAGGTAAGAAACTCAGATATGCATAAAGAAAGAAAGAGCACTAAAGAAGAAATACATAACAGTAAAATAAAACTTGTATTTTTTATTTCTTGATTAATTACCAGATAATTGTTTTATTCAAAATAATAATGCCAAGAATGTATTTGATTATATATCCTTGTATGTGTGTACACGCTTATGTATAAGTGAAATTAATGACAGCAATGATACAAAGGATGGAAGGGAAGAATTGGGATTATGTTGTTATTATAATTACTTGCAGCATTCGTGAAGCAGCGTAGTGTTATTTGAAAGTGAACTTGGATTAGGTGTAAATGTATATTGCAAAAGCCAGGGCAACTGCTGAGAAGTTTTAATAAAAAGTGTAACTGAAATACTAAAAAAGGAGAAAATGGAATCTAAAAAAACAGAAATAAATATAGTAGATATTAATTCAACTATATTAATAACTACATTCATGTCAATGATCTTAATACAACAATTAAAAGTCAAAGGTGATCAGAGTGGATCGAGAAACAGACCAAACTATATGTTGTCCACAAGAAATTCACATGAAATATAAAGGCATGTGAAGTAGAAATATTAACTTGAGACTGAGCAGACTTCAAACCAAGGAAACTTATCCGGGACAATGGGCATTGCATCATGACAGAAGGGTCAAATATCTAAGAAAAAATAGAAAACTTTAATATGTATGTAGCCAAAAGAATCAAATATGTGAGGCAAAAACTGATAAAACTGCAAGAAGAAATAGATGAATCACCATGATTTAAAAATTGGCAAAGACCTTAATGAACACCTCATCAAAGAAGACCCACAACAAGCAAGCTTATGAAATGATGCTCCACATCATATGTTATCAGATAATTGGAAATTAAAACAACAATAAAACATCACTAGATACCTATCAGAACGGGCAAAATGAGAACACTGACAACACCAATGCTGCCACCAAGGATGTCCAGTAATAGAAATTCTCATTCATTGCTGGGGAAATGCTAAGTCCTATAGCCGCTTTGGAAGACAGATTGGCAGTTTCTTACAAAAGTAATCACCCTTATTCCATATAATACAGCAATCACTTGCTTTAATATTTACAGGAGTTACTTATGTCCACACAAATATTTGCATGTGGATATTAATAACAGCTTCATTTGTAGTTGCCAAAAACTTAAAGCAACTACATAAGTAAATAAATAAATAAATAGTGGTTTAACCAGACGATGGAATATTATTCAGTGCTAAAAAGAAATGAGCTATCAGCATGAAATGACGCGCAGGAACTTTAAGTTTATGTCACCAAGTGAAAGAAGTCAATCTGAAAAAGCCACTTACTGCTGTCAGCTCTGACACTCTGAAAAAGACAAAACTATGGTAACAATTAAAGAATCAGTGGTTTCTTTGGTAGAGCGAAAAGCAGAGATAAACAGGCAGTTCACAGATAAATTTTAGAGCAGTGAAATTACTTTATATGATACTGTAACAGCGACTACATTTTCTTGTACATTTTTCAAAATCCATAGAGTGTACCACACTGAGCGTGAGCCTCAATGTGAACTGTGAACTTTAGGTGATAGTGATGTATCAGTGTAAGCTTACTGCTCTGGTGTGGGATGCTGAGAGTTGGGGAAGCTATGCCTAACTTAGAGGACGGAATATATGGAAAACTTCTGCAGCTTCTGCTCAATTTTTAATGTGTGAACCTAAAACTTCTCTAAAAACAAAGATTTAAAAAAATATATTCTCTAACTCTATCATAAATTAGACTTTACCTATGATAATTTTTTTCTGATTTTCCTTTACCAGGTACGTGTGGACTTAACTCCTTTTGTTTCTTGCTTATGTATCTCCTTTGCTTTGTTTTGTTTATAAAGTGAGACTGGTTATCTCAGAGTCCCTCCTTGAGATCTGGATGTAGATCCTCAATGCTACATATTTGTAGGTCTCTAGCCATAAGAAAAAGCTTATTTTTGAGGATAGGGGCTTAGGGTGGTGTAAAGCAAAGGAGTACTACATAGGCTGGCAGAAGGAATAAAGAAAGCCATAATTCTTCAAGTAGGAAGCTAGGTAAGCATTTGGTCTGAGACACGTTTGTCTCCACGGATGGATCTTAATTAAACTTCACCACTGAAGGGGAGACTAAAAATTTACTAAATTTATCAAATTTAATAATACCTCTATAAAGATATTTTGTCTCCATTTATTTATAAATGAAAATTTCTCAAATCCCTACTTGTTCTGGATTTATTAGAGTCATTAAACGATTGACTAAAGTATATATCTTTTATAATCAGCTAATTTTATTCAAATTATGTATATAGTATTTTTTGTTAAACAATTTTTAGATGTGTTTATATAATCAAATATATATTATAGTTTATGATTTCCAGTTCTTATGCCATTTTTAGCCAATCGTTCCTCATTTCTTAATATACAGGGTCATTTCTCAAGTTACTTTACATTTTATTTAATTACATTTATTTTTCAGTTTTTACACTTTAAATATTGATTCATTTGTAAATAATTTGGGGCAAGGCAGTTTCTCTTAATTGATAACTACTTCATACGTGTGTACTAAGGCCTCTTCAAAACTGTTAAAACAAATTCTAATTGGGAGGCTGTTAGACTGGAATAGCTCTGGCACTTCATTTCTTTGTGAATGAACTAAAAATCAATGTAAACAGTAAATTGAAACTAGTAACTGAACCATTCAGAAACCACCAACTGATCTCTAAATAGGAACTTTTCACTTAAACCAATCAAAATTATTTTGTTTTGTTTTTGCAAATATTTTTTTAAAAGTTTTTCCTTTTGCCCCTTTAAATGGGGTGTTAGCCATTTGACCTGGTTAATCAATCAAGATGTTGCCCCAATTCATGAATCATTGAGTACTCAGATAAACTCTTTAAAATTTAAATGTGTGTACGTTTTTCTTTCTTTCTTTTTTTTTTTATCAGAGCTGTACCATCAAATTATTTTTCAATTTGTAAGGTTATTCTTTTTGAAAGCTAAGAAAATTTATCTACATGACAATGTTTTCAATGTAAAGTGCCAAGCTTAGAATGTTTCATGATATTCTGTAGAGCAGGATTCAATTAGTTTTGAATAATAGATAAAGCATTTCAACAAACTAGGATTCAAAAAAGAGTGTATGCATATTTTAATGTGCAGAAATGCTATTTAATGAATATAAAAGAGAGTGCAGTCAGGGTAGGAGGCAGTTCCATTTCAGTGGGAAAGCAGTTTTAACGGATGACCATGTCAATAATTTTCTTATTAAGTAGACCTTTATGGGCTCTGAAAATTTATGGTGCTCTACTGGATTATTTTGTGATTAGTATAGACTCTGTTGTTTGAGTTTTGTTTTTCTTCATATATTAGAGAATTTTAAAATATTGCAAAATTGAGTTTAACTTTCAGGATAATAGTGTTAACTCAATGGATCTATTCGAAGTAAAATGAACAAAGCCGTCAAAAACTATTTAAAACAAACACACACACACACACACACACACACACACACACACACACACACACAACAAAACAAAACAAAAAACAACAACCATTGTAAGTCTCTGGAAATTGGCCTAAGTGCATAACAAATGATCTGATGTCAGTAATAACAGTGAGAGTCTGTGACTTTCCAGCCACCACCCACTTTATTGCTATCCCTGCTTCCTGCCCCACCTGCAGCTCAGCTTGATGGGAGTTTAACTCAAAGTGGGAATGTTTGAAGATATTAAAAACCAGTCCATGTTTTCTGCTCACGCTCCAATCAAGTTTTACTGTATACTTCCAAAGAAGTAGGCAACCAGCATTTCCCACCCCCTCGCAACCAAAAGTTGAAGAAGTTAAATTTTGATAAGTGCAGCTAAGAGGCATGGGCTCCCTTCCTCCACCCAGCTCTTACCCAGATGAGAGAGGCTCTACTCCAGATATGACAGGCTCAGAATACTGGGGCCTTGACTTCCCTCATCCTCAGTCACTCACAGGGTAGAGATACCATACCTGGAGAGGCAGAGGAAGGAAATCCAATACGAATAGAGGCTACTTCCGGGCCCAGATCCCAAAATAGTGGCTAGGATAGTTTGCCAGGTAAAAGGCAATTCATAAAATAAGAAAGCTCTGAAACTCTCCTTCAAAGGACTGACTTTATTTAATCAGCATAAAAAATGCAAGCCTAAGGACACTCTTGAAAACAGTAAGTCCTTTTAATTAACAGGAATGCATTAAACCATAGGCCAAGAATTTCACCAAAGAAACCAGGGAAAGAGACAGCTTAGACAAATCCTTCGAGAGTAAAAATCCAGAGTCCTTCTGGAGTCAGGCTGGTCTTTAAAAACTGCCCCTGTTGGACAAGACTACTAAGCTGCTTATGACCCAGGGTATTGTCAAGAAAAATTAAATAATCCTCAGTAATTAGTAAACTCCAAAGGAGTGTAATACCAAATAAAACAGACCACGTACCAGAAAAATAAGAGAAAAAGAAATCCAAAGATTGCCATGCTAAAGTGACTGGCATCACAGAGTGGTCATAGGAACCCCCAAGTCTGCACTGTCAAAGAAGCAACATCAAAGCCTTTATATTGAGAGAGAAATAGACTTCACTGAAATAGCCTATTAAGTGACAAAACAAATTAGCAAGCAAACAACAAAACAAATAAGCTTCAGAGAGTGGGAGAGGAAAATTAGTATGCAGGTTGCTATAATATGTTACTAAAATGTTCTGTTTTCCACAAATGAAAAGACATGTTAAAAATCATCAACATGTGACCCACTGCAGGGAAAAAATAATAATAATACAGGCAACAGAAATTGCTATGTTAAAGGGATCAGTTACCAGATTAACAAAGACTTCGAAGTAGCCACTACAGATGTGTTCAAATTAGAACATAATCAAATGGAAATTCTGGAGTGAAAAATACAATAACTGACATAAGAAAATTATGAGTGAGGCTTAACATAGATTGAAACTAGGAGAAAAAAGAATAGGAGAATTGGGAGGTAGATAAACAGAGATGACACAATCAGAAGTGTAGAAAGAAAATAGAATAAAGAAAAATCAAACCTCAAATCAATGTAGTGAAGCAGGAGCGGCCGTGAGAAACAGACCTCTCTGACACCGAACTAGAAAGGAAGGGCTTTTATTATTACGGCCTGGGAGCAAGGCTTTATGTTTTGTCCAAACGGCCAAGCTCCCCTAACAAAGAGCAGCTTTGCCTTTATATAGGCTTACACTCTAGATATTACACGTGAAAGGATCTTAGGTTTACAGCCTTAGAAATTACAAGTGAAAGGGTCTTAGGTTTACAGCTTTAGAAATCACATATAAGGCCGGGTGCGGTGGCTCACTCCTATAATCCCAGCACTTTGTGAGGCTGAGGTGGGTGGATCATGAGTTCAAGAGATGGAGACCATCCTGGTCAACAAGGTGAAACCCCATCTCTACTAAAAATACAAAAATAGCTGGGCATGGTGGTGCGTGCCGGTAGTCCCAGCTACTAGGGAGGCTGAGGCAGGAGAATTGCTTGAACCCAGGAGGCGGAGGTTGAGGTGAGTTGAGATTGAGCCACGGTCTTGGGTTTACAGTTTTAGGAATTACATGTGAAAGGGTTCTGGTCTCCGGATGGAGGAGTGGGGTCGGGGTTTGATCTTCTTTAAGTAAAAACAATGTCTTCTGGAGAGACTCCCCATGCCACGCCTGCTATCTTATAGGAAGGTGATTCAGGAGGCACTGCCAGTTGGCTAGGCTTTTCTTCTATCGAAATGCAGTTTGGAGGTCAAGGGGGAGGTGATTGCAGATGCCTGGGTTTCCTTCCTGAGTAGAACATCTTCAAGTATACCAACGTAAATATAGTGGGAGTACCAGAGGAGAGAAAGTAAATAAAACATCAATAATAAATATTACAGTAAATAATGACTAGTGAGAACATTAATTTACATAGCCAACATTAATTTACATATCCATATCATTAATTTACACATCTACCCAATTACATACAATTGGAGGTGTAACATTGATTTGTATGCACAATTACTGAGGCGGCTTTGGTAATTTCTTAAAGCAAGACAACAATAAAGTTTGCCACTTCAATTGACGTTTCCTTTCATGGAAGATTTCTCTTTAGCATTTGATGCTGTTTGATAGCATTTTACCCACATTAGAACTTCTTTCAAAATTAGAGTTCATTCTCTCAAACTCTGGCACTTTATCGACTAAGCTTATGCAATATTTAAACCTTTTGTTGTGATTTCAACAATGTTACATCATCTTTACTAGGAATAGATTTCATCTGAGGAAACTTCTTTCTTTGCTCATCCCTAGGAAGCAATTGCTCATCTGTTAAAGTTTTATCACAAGATTGCAGCAATTTAGTCACATCTTCAAGCTACTCTTGTAATTCTAGTTCTCTTGCCTTTCCTGCCACATCTGCAGTTACTTCCTGCACTGAAGTCTTGAACTCCTTAAAAATCATCCATGAGGATTGCAATCAACTTCTAAACTCTTGTTTCTTTTGATATTTTGACTTCTTCCCATGAATCAAAATGTTCTTAATGGCATTGAGACTGGTGAATTCTTTTCAGAATGCTTTCAATTTACTTTGACCAGATCCATCAGAGAATTCACTATCTATGGCAACTATAACTTTACAAAATATATTTCTTAAATAACAAAACTTGGGTCAAAGTTACTCCGTGATCCATGGACTGCAGGCTGAATGTTGTGTTAGCAGGCATGAAAACAACATTAATACCCTGTATATCTCTCCTAGAGCTTTTGGGTGACCAGGTGCATTGTCAAAGAGCAGTAATATTTTGAAGGGAGTCTTTTCATTCTGCGAAGTCTCAACAGGAGGCTCAAATATTCAGTAAATGGGCTGTGAACAGGTGTGTTTTCATCCAGGCTTTGTTGTTCCTTCTCTTTCTAGAACACAGCAGAGTAGATTTAGTATAAGTTTCATGAACCCAAGGATTTTCAGACTGGTCAATGAACATTGACTTCAACTTAAAGTCATTAACTGCATTAGCTCCCTAAAAAGAGAACCTGCTCTTTGAAGCTTTGAAGTCAGGCGCTCTCTTCTCTCTAGCTATGAAAACTTTATACAACATCTTCCACCAATAAAAAGGCTGTTATATCTACATGAAAATCTTGTTGTTGAGTGTAGTCACTTTGTACTTTTATGTTATGGAGATAGTTTCTTTCTGTATATCTCACAAACCAATCTCTGCTAGCATCAAACTTTTCTTCTGCAGCCTCATCATCTTTCTGAGGCTTCAGGGAATGTTGTAGCTGGACTGATATCTATCCGGACCACTAAAACTTTTTCCATACCGGAAATAAAGCTATTTACTTCCTTATCATTTGTGTGTTCACCAGAGTAGCACTGTTAATTTTCTCCAAGGATTTTTCCTTTGCATTTACAACTTGCTAACTGTTTGGCACAAGAGACCTAGCTTTCAGCCTATCTTAGCTTTTGACATGTGTTCCTCACTAAATTTGCTCCTTTTTAGCTTGTGATTTAAAGTCATAGACATGTGACCCTTTCTTCTCCTTGAACATTTAAAGATCATTGTAGGCCGGGCGCGGTGGCTCAAGCCTGTAATCCCAGCACTTTGGGAGGCCGAGGCGGGTGGATCACGAGGTCAAGAGATCGAGACCATCCTGGTCAACATGGTGAAACCCCGTCTCTACTAACACAAAAAATTAGCTGGGCATGGTGGCGCGTGCCTGTAATCCCAGCTACTCAGGAGGCTGAGGCAGGAGAATTGCCTGAACCCAGGAGGCGGAGGTTGCGGTGAGCCGAGATCGCGCCATTGCACTCCAGCCTGGGTAACGAGCAAAACTCCGTCTCAAAAAAAAAAAAAAAAAAAAAGATCATTGTAAGGTTGTTACTTAACCTAACTTCAATATTGTTGTGCCTCAGAGAATAGGGACAGCCAAGGAGAGGGAAAGAGACTGAGGAAATGGCGAGTCAGTGTAGCTATCAGAAAACACACATTTATTAAGCTTGCTTATAAGCATGATGTTTGGTTTCCCAAAGATATTACAATAGTTAACTCAAAGGTCACTGGTCAGAGATAACCATAACAGATATATATCATCAAAATGAAAAATATTTTTTCATAATAATGAAAAGTTGAAAATATTGCAAGGATTACCAAAATGTGCCACCAGGACTTGAAGTGAGCACGTGCTGTTGGAAAAAATGGCGTCAATATACTTGCTCAGTGCAGGGTTGCTACAAATCGCTAATTAAAAAAAAAAACTCCAATATCTATGAAGCACAATAAATTGTAACAACTTTTTGTAAACAACCTTTGCATCCTTCTATTGGATCCTTATTTTGTTTGATATATGTTTATATTTTATATTTATATTTGTTTGATGCATATTTTTATATTTCACTCCATATACAGCAGTGAAATTACTAACTTGTAGATACTAATTTTTCTTTTTTAGTTTTTAATATTATGTAAGTAAAAGAAAAGCACTTTTTTTATTTTTTATTCCTTTTTTTAACATAATATTCATTTTCAAAGTAGATCATTCTTCCTTTAAGTCTTGGGTTCAATAACTTTACTGATTCCATGTTTTTGTATTTTTTATCATATTTTTTTTGAAATATGGTGAGCCCTTTCTGGGTACTTTTTAGCATTTTCTTTAATTTCAGAATAGAAAGTTTATTGTGTTTTTACATTTGAATATCTTTTATTTTTGTATTCCATTTTCTCATTCAGGAATATCAAAACTAAATATTCGTGTACATTTTATTTGGCCTCAATAACTATGATCATGCTACCTATTGCATTCGTCTTTGTCAAATTTGTTTACATATGGGTAATATTTTCACATTTATGTTTCACAGGTTATTATGTTTGTATTTCATCATGTTAATTCTGATTTTTGCCTGTTATTTTTTTCTGAATCGAGGTAAACTTTGCATACAATTAAATAAAAAGATAACTCATTTATAACTTTTTGAGCTTTAACAACAAATGTTTGGTGTAACCAAAACATCATAAAAAGTAAAGATATTTGCCACTATCCCAGAAATTTCCCTCAACTTCTTGCTATCTCCATAAAATCCAAAACCACCGTCCTGATTTTATTTATAAAAATTACATTTGCTTTTCTTTGGACCTCATATAAATGAGCTCATATCATAGTTCCTCAGATACCTAAATTGTTTTGTGCAATGCAACATCTTTTTAAAGATTAATCAATGTTGTTGCATAAGTCAGAAGCTTTATAATTTCACAATTTTGGATTAGCATCAAGTGATTTCTGTATATTATGATTTGTTTATCAGTTTTCTAGCTGATGGACATTTATTTCCATTTATTCACTATTGTTAATAGTTTTGCTAAAAAATATTTTACATGTTTTTTGTTTGTCTGTATGTGTTTTTTATTTCTTGAGTGCATACATAGGAGTAAATGACTGATTCATAGGTAGATGTATATTTCATTCTAATAGAAATTTTGTTTTCAGTGGAGAGGGCTTGTATATCTTTCATTAAATTTATTCAGAGCATTTTATATTTTGCAATGCTATGAAAGTTTTTTCCTATATTCGCTACATATCCTGTGTAAATACACAATGTTCTTATTAGTTCTCTATAATTGCAGATTTTTTAGGATTTTCTATATACATCATTGTAAAAGGACACTAGAAACAGTTTTTAGAAATGTATATTTAAACTTCCAAATACTCGGAGATTTTAAAAATGTGTTATTGGTTACTACTTTAAGTTTGATGTGGTTGTAGAATGTGCTCTGTATGATTTTCATGCATTAGATTTCATTCATATTTATTTTATTGACAGGCATAAGGTCCATTATATAAACACTCCATTTGCACTTTAAAATAATGTTCATTTTATAATTTGGGGGTATGTATGGTAATATATGAATGCCAAATTGGTTGTCAGCATTGCTGTCTTTTATGTCCTTATGATGCAGGTATTTTTTCAGTCCCTCTGCCAGCCAGGGATCTCCGTGGCTGGTGATGGGTCTGCCCAGGCATTGCTCAGCCCCAGGACTGCCTCAGGAGGTACTCCTTCCACTTGGCCTGATGGGCTGTGCCTGGCTTTTGCACCACCCTGGATCCTTCACTCATCCAGTAGTTGGGCCTGGCATTCCCCAGCCTGCCTTTGTTACAGCTTGTACCTGCATTTAGCAATTCCTGAGTTCTTGTCCAGCATCTAAGAAGAATGTGGTTACACTGAAAATCAAGGAGTGAAGAGGGCAGAGAAGAATGTTATTGAGTGATAGAACAGCTCTCAGCAGAGAGAGGACATGAGGGTGGTCCTGTACCTGAAATCTGGTGGTTTCTCTGCCAGTATGGCTGGGTCCAGGGCTTTTATGGGCTCAGAATGGGGTAGTGAGTGCTGATTGGTTTGTGAGTAGGCAAAGAAAAAAAGGCTAAAACCAAGACAGCACTCAAAGTTGGGCACAGCAGTATGAAAAAAAAAAAACAATTAGGGAAGGGTAGGTATATGGAAAATTGGTGAAAAGTGAGGATCAAAGTGCACAAAATGAAAAGGGATGTACTCAGTCCAGTCCATTTTCTAACACTTGAGTTATTGAAATATCCATTTATGACTGTGAATTTGTCTACTCCTTTAGTTTTGAAAGGTTTTGCTTTAAATGTTTGAAGCTCTCTTATTAGGTAAATACACATTGAAAATTATAGTTCTTCTTATGGAATTGATCTTTTTTCAGTCACTATGAAATAGCTTTATGTTTGACAATTTTGTTCTTGTCTTGAAGTCAACTTTATCTGAATGACATAGTCCAAAAACTTTATGCTTGTTATATTCATGATATATATTCTTTTGTTATTTTAATTTCAATTAATTGGTTTATTATATTTAAAGTATCTTACATAGAAAACATAGATTTAGTTCCTACTTCTTTATTCAATCTGATAATCTCTGCCATTTTAAGTGGAGTAGCTATGGACTGAATCATGTTGACTAAAATTCATACTTTAAAGGACTAGCCACTTATGTGATTGTATTTGGAGATGAGGCCTATGAGTAGCAATTAGTGTTAAATGAGGGCATGAGGCCCTCGTTGTAAAATTAGTGGCTCTATCAGAAGAGGCAGAGAGACATTGTGTTCTCTTTGTGATTTGAGGACATAACTGGAAGGCATCCGTCTGCAAGCCAGGAAGAGGGCATTCCACTAGGAACTGAACTTGTCAGCACCTTGAACTTGGACATTAGCCTCCAAAACTGTTAGAAATAAATGTTTTTTAAGCTACCTAAATTTCATTATTTTGTTGCAGCCTGAGCTGACTAAGGGAAGACGTTAGCATATTAGTAAGTCATTTGGTATGTTTGAGTGTATACACTATCTCATTATTTCTATTCTAGTAGTCACAATTTTTTTGTTTGTTTCTTCCTTTATTTCTTCTTTTCTGACTTCTTTTGGTTTAATAGAATTTTTAAATTATTCTATTTTATTTCTTCTTTTTATTGGCTTTTAAACTATATTTCTTTTTATTATATATCAATTTGCTTTAAGAATTCCAACATGCATACTTATCAAATGTAATCAGAATTAGTAGTGTAGTTTTTCCTCATAATATATAATACCGTGACAACAGTATACTTTTATTTCCTCTCCTTTTTATGCTCTTCATTTTAGTCATATAATTTTCTTTTAAATAAGTTTTAATTCTCACAATATAATATTATAGTTTTGGCTTTAAATAATAATCTGGCTTTTACTGAAATAAAGAAGAAATATATATATGCATATTTAAATTTATTACTTATATAGTTTTTGGTATAATTTTCCATTAGTCTAAATATTTACCATTTAAATCACTTGCAGTGACATTCATCTGGCAACAAATTCACTCCTATTTTGTGTATTTGAAAATGCTTCCTTTTTAAATAGTATTTTCTCTAGCTATAAAATATTGGATTGAAATTTTTTTACCACTTTAAAAACATAATTTATTGCCTTATAGTATGCCTTATTTCTAAATAGAAGACAGTCATCTCTTTTATCAGATAATTTTGTTTCTGGAATCCTTAATTGCTCTCAATTTGAGACAATGGTACATGGTTTATGATATCTAGATTACGATTTTTTCTTCTCCTCCTTTGTTTCACTTTATCCTAGATCTGGTTGGAGTTTGTATGAGAGAGATCAGTGTTTTCAAGTTGTATTTTGCTCCCCAGCTGTTATTTGTGCAGTCTACACTGGTGAGAGTTTAATTAGAAATCTATGAATGTCTAGTGTTGTAGCTTGAAATTGACTTTTTGCCCCTCGAAATTGATTTAGTTAAATCTGGTCTTCAGACTGCAGTCTGTCATTAAGAAATCAGAGTCAGAAACAAATAAAGCAATCTTTAGTCGTATCATTCTCTCTTTGTTCTGCCTCTACAACTTCATTCTGTTGAGTAATAAAATAGATCTGAAGTGTTTTCCATGATTATAATATTCAAACCAAACCACTAGCTGTCTGTGTTTCAATATCCTTTAAGAGTCTACCAGAAACTTCTCTAATAGCATGTAACAGCTTAATTTGAAATATTGTTTGAATGTTATCAGTAGCAAAGTTGAAATCAATTTTTGACAGAATATGCATCTTTTCCATTTTAATTTCTGAGACACATTTTATAATTTGTTTTATAAATTTTTAATTCAACTTCTTATTTGAGATAATTTTAGATATATTGACAACTGAAAGAAATAATTCAGAGGGGCACCATTACATTTTCCCCAATATAGCATCTTGCAAAAGAATCATACACTATCACAACCAGAAAAATGACAATAACAGGACATGAAATGATTCTATCACTACAATGATGTTACATTTTCTAATTCCCTTCCATTTTCATTTCACCTTAATCCCTGGAAACCACTAATCACTTTTCTACAACTATAATTTCACTATTTTCAGATTTTTGTATAAATAAACTGTTACACATAATTACTCTTGAAATGCAATCTTTTTATACATTTTTTTTCAGCCAACATAATTGTCTGGTGATTTATTCTGATTCTTGTACATTGGAATAGTTTGGGTTTTGTGGTTACTGAGCACTCTTTTCTTGACATATATGTGCCATTGCTGTTATCCATTCATCTATTAGTGGACATATTGATTGTTGCCAGTTCTGGAGTATTATAAACAATCTGCTATAAATTTTACATACAGATTTTTTGTCTTTAATTTCTCTGGAATAAATGCCTAGGATTTTATGGTAGTTCTGTGGTTAGTATAACATTTTTAAGAAACTACCAAATTGTTTTCAGGGTGCCTGTAACCATTGCACGTTCCCACTGGAATTTTCACTGGTAAAATTAATCCAGTTTCTCCACATCCTCACAAGCATGTGGTATCCTTATTTTCTTTTTATTTTGAACATTATGATAGTTATGTAATGATGCCTTATTGTGGTTTTAATATGCATTTTCCTACTGTCTAGTTATGTTGAGCATCTTTTTGTGTTCTTTTTGTCATCTGTATATATTCTTCAGCAAAATGTTTATGTTTTTATGGAAGTTCTAGTTCGATTGCTTTTTACTATTGAATATTGAGAGTTCTTTATATAGTCTACATATTAGCCTTTGTTGAATATATGCTTTACAAATATTTTCCATCACTGTTCTGATTGTGTTTTCATGTTGTTAACATGGTCTTTTGTTGGGAAAATGTTTAATTTTGATAAATTCAATTATATCACATTTTTTCTTTTATGGATCATACTTTTGATATAAAATATCAAACAATCTTTGCCTGACTCTAGATCCTGAAGAGTTTTTTCTATCTTGTATTTCTAAAATTTTTATAGTTTTATGGTTTCCATTGAAATGTGTAGTCTATTTTGGGTTAAAATTTGTATGCATTGTACACATTTTTAAATTTTTGTATATAGTATGTGGGGATTAAATCAAAGTTTATTTTTCTTAGTCTATGAATATCCATTTATTCAAGAACTGTTTGTTGAAAGACTGTGTTTCATCATTTCGTTGCTTTTGCACATTCTCAAAAATAATTTGACCAAATTTGTTTGAGTCAGTGTCTGGGCTGTCTGTTCTGTTTTATTGACTTATGTGTCTATCCCTCTGCAAATATCACAAAATATTGACAACTGTAGCAATACAATTAGTTTTGAAATCTGATAGAGAATTATTTTCACTGCATACTTCTATTTAGAATTTGTGTTGGCAATTTTTGTTCATTTGAGTTTTCTTAAAAAATATTAGAACAATTATGTCTGCAACTACAAAACATCTTTCTGACATTTAATATATATTTTGTTGAAACTATATGCATTTGAGGAGAATTAACATCTGTGTTATACTGAAAATTAAAACCGATGACTTTTGGATATAGGCAATAGTAACAAATAATTTTAACTTTAATAGGTTAATATAGTTAATGATGATTTTTGTCTACAGGTACATGCTTATTTTTATACATGTGTGCAAACATTTCTATTGAATCAGGAGTAAGTTTTTCTCTTAAGAAAAAGTTTTTATCTTATCTAACTGGAGAAGTCTCAAGGACTTCAGTAAGCAAAACTCCATGTGAGAGGCTGAGAGGTCCTTATAAAATGTGAATCGGCTGCAGATACACAACACTTTCTAAGAAGGTGTGGCTGAAGCAGAGGTTTTATTGAAGAAAAACAGACATTTTCATACAGTTTACTGGATATTGAAAGGGGAGAAACTATTGTTGAAAGTTTTTACTAAAAAAGAACACAAGATAAGTTTAGGAGTGTTGGAATTGTTCTACATCTTGTTCTTGGTCATAATTATGCAAATGTATGTTAGTCAAAACTCCTACAGCTGGCAGAATAGCAAGCTTCTGACTTTTTTCCCACCCACAGATGCACCAAATAAATATCTATTTATAAATAATTCCTTCTGAGAAAAAGTCAGAGACCAGTCAGGAGACTTCTACCCAAAAGGCAACTGAAAAAATACCCATTAAATGGGTAAGTGAAGTCAAGGTGTACTAAGGCATAGACCCCACACTGGAAACTTCATCATACAATTGGGAAAGGAATCTCCAATATCCAGTTTTTCTTTCTGGAAAGAAGCATGTGGACATCACATATGGCTCCCTTAGTCCAAGTTTTGCCCTGGTTTGACTCAGTTTACCAACTGTGGAAGTGGAAGGAATTAGATACATGTATCCCCCGCCAGACCCTGTATAAAAGCAGTTTCAGGGACTGCATCAGCTTGCAAGCAGTGAAGACAGGGATTGTTAAAAAACATAGCCCTCTGTCTTCCCCCAGAATAAGTGTACAAAACACCCTGCAGCAGCTGTCAGCTGTCTTGGCTTCTAACTAGGACTATAGAGTGAAGGAAACAGTCAATTATTAATGGTCTGGAAGGAGTCTGCAACCTCAGCAAGTTCCCCAATTCTTGCAATATCTAAGGGACTACCACCATAAATCTCCTAGCTCTGGAAGCATGAAGGACTTGTAAACACATGTCTCTTTACACCCTTGGAATAAAACTAGTGGCTTTTACAGTTATGGAGACTCCTTAAGGGACTCTCTATGTCCTTGGGAGTGATTTGAGAAGGGTCCTTAAAAACACAGCCCAGGTGTAGTGGTTCACACCCATAATCCCAGTACTTTGGGAGGCCAAGGCAGGCTGATCACCTGAGGTCAGGAGTTCAAGACCAGCCTGGTCAACATGATGAATCCCTGTATCTACTAAATATACAAAAATTAGCCAGGCTTTGTGGCGGGTGACTATAATGCCAGCTACTTGGGAGGCTGAGGCAGGAGAATGGCTTGAACCCAGGATATGGAGGTTGCAGTGGGCTGAGATCATGCCACTGCAATCTAGCCTGGGTAACAGAGCAAGATTACATCTCAAAAGAAAAAAAAAGTCACACTGTTGGCCTCCAGAATCTGTTTCCAAAACACATCTTAAGCGGCTAACTAGTAGTCTGACTTCTAAGTAACTTGCATTAGAGAGATAAAGGGCTAGTCAATTATTAACCTGTTACCATTCTGGGAAACATTTTTACTTATATCTAGAGCCCCACCTTCTATATCATCCACATAAGAGCTGCATTATAAATATCAGCTCTGGGAGGAAGAGGCACTGGCATGCATATGTCCCCCTAAAGAGCAGGGAATATGTAGAGTCATTAAATTGGCATGCAATCATCTCCAGAGACTTAATCATCACGGGAGGGGTAAAGAAACTGGGCCTAAAAAATTAACTTCCTGTTTCTCCCCAGCAGAGGTTTTGAGCACACAGTGAGAGCCGTGATTGTTAGAGCTACCTTCCAAAACTCCATCCTAAAACAAGTAGCTCTGGGAACAGAAGGGACTAGATGTACATGAGTTTTCCTTGATTCCAGAACAAAGAAATAGTTTTAAACCATTATGCAAACACTTCAGGAGCTACACTCCCTTGGAACAGTACAGAAAAGGGGCAGGAACATGCAGCTCTCCATTTCTCCTTGGAAATGACTTAGAGTACACACTCTCTGTGTCTACTTTCTGGCCTGATCTCTAATGAAAGAGCATCAGGGAGTTAAAGGGGGAACAAAAACCATAGCCCTTCAGTAATCTGAGCTAGATATTGGCAGTTCACAAAACTGTCCACTGGCTCATCCCAGAGGTAAATCCAGGCCTATCTAGTCTTTCTGTAATGAGTTTTAAATTATGGTGGTGAGCACCATAATTTGCATAGCTTTCACCTAAGGGGCTATATCCTTAATGACATCACTCTAGAACTAAATTGGCCTTTTCAATCCTATGTGACCTGAGACCTCAGAAAACAAATAGCTGAATATATAATAGGACTACTCTCAGAGCTACTCTTCTAGAATTAGAAAGTACAGTCTGTGAGTATAGGCATTTACCAGAGATCCTCCTTCTGACTTCATCTAGAGAAAATTGAAGATAGACACCTGTACCTAGCCTCACTGTGAAGACAGAAAGAACTAGAACTAACATTCAACACTCCAACCTTTCTAGCTATGTCTAAAGAGCTTAGCTCTCAGCATACTGATATCAGGGTACTGACAAGATGTGGTACATTATAAAATGCAAGAGGGCAGGGCACTAAAATCAGAGATAACAGTCACAACAATTAGAGAGACACCTTAAAAATTTTGGCTAGACAGATTGGTAAATCCTTCTTTTACACAGCCCAGACTAACAAGACAGAGGTTGATATGGTTTGGCTGTGTCCCCACCCAAATCTAATTTTGAATCGTACCTCCAACAATTACCAGGTGTTGTGGGAGGGACCCAGTGGGAGGTAACTAAATCATATGGGTGGGTCTTTCCCATGCTGTTCTTGTGATAGTAAAGAAGTCTCACAAGATCTGATGATTTTATAATGAGTTCCCTTGCACAAGCTCTCTCTTTGCCTGCTGCCATCCATATAAGACATGATTTGCTCCTCCTTGCCTTCTACCATGAATGTGAGGCCTCCCCAGCTATATGGAACTGTGAGTCCACTAAACCTCTTTTTCTCTATAAATTACCCATTCTCAGGTATGTCTTTTTCAGCAGCATGAAAATGGACCAATACAGAGGAATAAATGTCTTTAATGAAGACAAAACAACAGGAGATCAATAAAAATATTTAAAAAGAGGAATACATTCCAATCAAAAGATCAAGGTAAATCTCCAGAAATCCACCTGAATAAAGTAGAATTTTTTAAATTTGCTCTTTAGATAATTCAAAATTATGGTTGTAAAGGTGCTAATAAAGGTCAAAATACTGCAAAAGCAAGCTGGGAACTACAGCAAAGATAAAGCATTTAAAAATGACAGAAGAACTCATAAGTCTGAAGAATGCTATAGCCAAACTGAGAAATTCAGTAGAGGAGTTTAACAACACATTAGATTAAGAAGAAGAAAAGATCAGTGAAACTGAAAATCAATCACTGGAAATCATCCAATTTTATGAGCTAAAAGAAAAAGAATTTTAAAAAAATAGTAAAGGTAGCTTAAGAGACTTATTGGACACTATCAAGCAGAATAAGGTACACATATTTTATGTGCCAGAGGGAAAAGAAAAACAAACAGGAAATATGACCAAATAAAAAATGGCAGGAAACTTTCCAAGTCTGGGAAGGAAATTACAAAGCCAGATCTAGAAAGCCCATGGTACACCAAAGACAGTGAACCCAAAAAGACTCACAACACAATGAATCATAGTCAAGTTGCCAAAGTGAAAGACAAAAAGAGAGACAGCTGAAATCAGAAAGGAAAAAGCAAATTGTCAAGTGTAAGGAAACCTTCATAGGAATATCAGTGGACTTCTCAGTAGAAACCTGAAATTGAAAAACTATACACCTCAAGACCCTAGAAAAGCAACAACAATTCAAATGCAAAAAAATATTATAAGAAATAAAAAACTATCAGATCATAAATAAATTAGATTGGGACTAAAACACTACAAATTGTCAATGACAGTTTTTTTTAAAGACAAAATTAATGAACCTTTATCTATACTAAGAAAAAAAGAGAAAACTCAATAAATAAAATCAGAGGCAAGAAGGAGGCATTGCAACTCATACTACAAAAATACAAAGAATCATTAGAATTATTATGGAGAGCTATATGCTAACAAATTGGAAAACCTTGAAGAAACTGATAAATTTCTTGACACATGCAACCTATCAAGATTGAACCATAAAAATTAGACAACCCGAACAGACTAATAATGAATAATGGGATAGGATCAGGAAAAAAATATCTTCCAACATTCAAAAGTCCAAGACCAGATGACTTTACTACTGAATTCTACCAAACATTTAAAGAGGTAGCACCAATTCTTCTCAAATTATTAAAAAAAAAAATGAAGGGGAGGGAATTCCTTCAAACTTATTCTATGAGACCAGCATTACCTGATACCATAATTAGACAAGAACACAACAAAAACTACAGTACTGTATCTCTGATAAACATAGATGTAAAAATCCTCAGCAAAATCTAGCAAACTGAATCCAACAGCTTATTAAAAAGATTGTACGCCATCATTAAGTGGAATTTATCCCAATAATGCAATAAAAATTCAACATATGACAATAAATAAATATAATAAATATCACATCATACAAATTAAAGGACAAAAATTGCACAATCATCCCAATAGACATGGAGAAATCATTTGATAAAACTTGTCATTTCTACGTGACAAAAACTTTTAACAAATTTGGTATAGAGGGAACATATCTCAAAATAATAAAAGCCTTCTATGAAAGACTCACAGCTAACATTACACCGAATGGGAAAAAGTTGAAGTTGAAATCCTGAAATTCTTTTCTTTAAAATCTGAAACAGGAAAAGAATGCCCACTTTTTCCATATTTATTCAAAATAGTACTTAAAGTCCTCACCAAAGCAATTAGGCAAAGGAAAAACAGTATTTAAATTGTAAAAAAAAGTTAAATTGTCCCTGTTTGCACAGGACATGAGTTTATATTCAGAAAAACCTAAAGACTCCATGAAAAAAAAAAGCCAAGACTTATAAATGAATTCATTAAGTTTGCAGGATACAAAATCAACATACATAACTTAGTAGCACTTATATTAAAAGTAATAGTAACAACCACAATTACTTTTGCATCAACCTAATACATGCCCATAGTTAACAATCTGAAAAAAATCAGAAAGCAATCCCATTTACAACCGCTACAAAAAATCAAATACTTAAAAATAAATTTATCCAAAGAGGTGAAAGATTTCTGTAATGAAAACCACAAAACACTGAAGAAAGAAATTGAAGTAAAAATATCACGTTTATGAATTAGAAGAATTTATATTGTCAAAATGTTTATACTCCTCAAAGGGATATAGAAAGTCAATAAAATAACTTATAAAAATATCAATGTTGTTCATCACAGAAATAGAGAAACCAATTCTAAAATTTGTATGGAACTACAAAAAATCTCTAAATGTTCAAAGCAATCCTGAACAAAAAGATCAAAGCTAGAGGTGTTACACTACCTAACTTGAAGATATACTACAAAAGTATAGTAACCAAAACAGCATGATATTATTAAAAACAGACATATTGATCAATGGAACAAAACAGAGCACCAGAAGTAAATTCACATATTAGCAGCCACCCATTTTGACAGAGATGCCAGAAATATATATTTGGGAAAAAAATAGTCTTTTCAATAAATGGTGCCGGGGAAATTAAATATCTGTGTGCAGAAGTATGAAACGAGACCCCAAATTTTAACCATATAAAATCCCAGCTAAAATTATTAAAAACTAAAAGGTAACACCAAAAACTATAAAACAACTTGGAGAAAACAGGAAAAATGATTCAGGACACTGGTCTCGGCAAAGATTTTTTGGGCAAGACCTCAAAAGCACAAGCAACACAAGTAAAATTAGTTAAATGGGATTATATCAAACCAAAAAGGTCCTACATAGAAAAAGAAACAACCAAGTGAAGAGACAACCTGCAGAATGGGAGAAAATATTTGCAAACCGTACATATGGTAAGTGGTTAATTTCTAAAATATGCAAGAAACTCAAACAATAAATTAAAAATGACTAAAGTACTTGAATACACACTTATCAAAAGAAGATATTCAAATGGCCAATAGGTATATTAAAAATGCTTACTATCAGTAATCATGAAAGAAATGCAAATTAAAAACACAGTATTATCTCATTGCAGTTAAGATGGCTTCAATTAAAAATGCAAAACATAATAAATGCTGGCAAGGATGTGGAGATTGGGGAGCCCTTATGCACTGTTATATACTGTTGGAAATGCAAGTTAGTATAACCAGTATGGAAAACAGTGTGGAGTTTCCACAAAACACTAAATACAGAACTGCCATGTGATCCAGCAATCTCATTCCTGAATATATATTCAAAGTCAGAGAAAACCAGTATGTCAAAGAAATCTCTGCACTCTTATGTTAACCGAAGCACTCTTTACAACAACCAAGATGAGGAACGAACCTAAGTGTTCATCAGTAGATGAATGGCTAAAGAAAATGCGGTGTAATTAACCACCATTAGAGCAAATCGGCAACCAACAGAATGGGAAAAATTTTTGCAATCTACTTATCTGACAAGGGGATAATATCCAGAATCTACAGACCTAAAACAGATATACAAGAAAAAAACACACAACCCCATTCAAAAGTGGGTGAAGGATATGAACAGACACTTTTCAAAAGATGAAATATATGAGGCCAACAAACATATGAAAAAATGCTCATCATCACTTGTCATTAGAGAAATGCAAATCAAAACCACATTGAGATACCATCTCACGCCAGTTAGAATGGTGATCATTAAAAAATCTGGAGACAACAGATGCTGGAGAGGATGTGGAGAAACAGGAACACTCTTACAACAGTTAGTGGAAGTGTAAAGTAGTTCAACCATTGTGGAAGACAGTGTGGTGATTTCTCAAGGATCTAGAAATAGAAATTCTATTTGACACAGCAATCCCATTACTGGGTATATACCCAAAGAATCGTTGTAATATAAAGACACATGCAGACATATGTTCATTGCAGCCCTGTGTACAATAGCAAAGACCTGGAACCAACCCAAATGCCCATCAATGATAGACAGGACAAAGAAAATGTGGTACATATACAACATGAAATGCTACACAGCCATAAAAAAACGATCAGTTCGTGTTATTTATTGCTGAGAATGATGCTGGAAACCATCATTCTCTGCTGACACAAGAACAGAAAGCCAAACACAGCATATTTTCAGTCATAGGTGGATGTTGAACAATGAGAACACGTGGACTCAAGGAGAGGAGCATCACACACTGGGGGCAGTTGGGTGGGGGTTAGGGGAGAGATAAGAGGGGGTGGGGAGGGAAGGGCGGGTGGGGAGGGATAACATGGAGAGAAATGCCAGATATAGTATGCACCTGAAGTGAAATAAATAAATTTTAAAAAAAATGAACAAGTAAAAATAAGAAAAACATTTAAACTTCAAAAAAAAAAAAAAGAAAGAAAGAAAATGTGGTATAGAAACGCAATAGAATATTTTTCAAACTTTAAAACCACAAGTGAAATTATATCACTTGAAGCAGGATGGATGAGTCTGGAAGACATAATGGTGAGTGAAATATGAGAAGAACAGAAGGACAAATACTTGTTGTCACCCATTTGTGGGAGTTTAAAAAGTAGATTGCATAGAATTAGAGTAGAGTATTGGTTACTAACACATAGTGGGTAGATGGAAGGAGAGGATAGGTGGAGGTTGGTACTGAGTACAAAATGAGTTAGATAAGGGAGTAAGTTTGAGTGTTCCATAGCACAATAGGATGACTATAGTTAATAATAGCTTATTGTGTATTTCAAAATAGCTAGAAAAGAGTATTTGAATGTTTTCAACACAGAAATACTAAATGTTTCAGCTGATAGACATTCCAGGTATGTTGATTTGATCATTATACTTTGTATACATGTATCAAAATATCCCATTTATCCCATGTATATATACAATTATTATGTATTAATTACTTCTAAAAGTTTATATAACTGTCCAGAAATTTTACTGTACATAAATTACACCTAAATAAGTCATATGAAATCATGGGTGTCTGAAATACTTGACATCAAAATAATACAAAGCGTGCAAAATATTATGCCATTTAACTAAAAGATAATCATGACTCTAGCTGCTTAAAGAATCCTAATATGACCCTGAAGTTGTAACATCATCAAGAACCATTTGGCCAACTCTAGAAGAGTAAGATTTGGGTTTATATAAATTTTAGTCTCAATTTTGTCAAAATTTATCTGATAGGTACTTTGTTTTGAGTATTTTGATGTTTCTCTGGATATTTGGTAACAAGTAGAGTTTATTGAATGTTTAGATATGTCTTCACTATTTATAATTTATTATTTGAGACATTAAAAAATTATACAGTTAAATTTTACAATTTTAATTTATTTGGCAATTATTTGATAGGTCACATTTAAAAATGTGAATATAAATCATTTATCATCAATCTTGAGAACAGAATACCTTTGTGATGAATTTAATCTCTATGATTGTCTTACCCAATTTTTAACCAAATAATAAGTGAAGGAACAAAGGATTGGAACAAGGTTATAAACACTTTTAATTTAATGCTACCTCCAATACCATCTACACTTAAAAGAAACAGATTTTACATGCACAACATTGCAGCATTTACAAAAACCACAATACATTGTCACCCTAAAATAAATACAAAAAGTAAATAATTAGCAGATTACATATGCTTATCATTAGCCAGTAAGTTTTACATAAACAATAAAAATGGCTCTGAAAACTTTTTGTTTTTGTTTTGTGTGATGGAGTCTCTCTCTGAGGCACAGGCTGGAGTGCAGTGCCATGACCTCGGCTCACCGCAACCTCCCCTTCCCTGGTTCAAGCGATTCTCTTGCCTCAGTCTCCTGAGTAGCTGGGATTACAGGCGCTCACTACCATGACCAGCTAATTTTTGCATTTTTAGTAGAGACGAGTTTTCACCATGTTGGTCAGGCTGGTCTCAAACTCCTGACCTTGGGATCTGCCCACCTTGGCCTCCCAAAGTGCTGGGATTACAGGAGTGAGCCATCATGCCCAGCCTCAAAACTTTTAAAAAAGCATAGCAAGTAAAAGAAGGATAACTCTTGTCTTTAAGAGAATATCAAAATTGACATCCTTTATACTATGGAGAGGGAAACAGAGTGAAAAACATATACCACATCTAAGCAACACAGAAAAGCTGCACTTAGAAAAACATATCTAGTCTACCTGTAGTTAAGATTAATAAAAAACAGATGAACTGAGTACTGCTATAAAAATGAGACAAATAATGACATAAAAAAATGAGGCATATAAATAAAAATTTAAGTTGAATGAAACAATAGAAAAGTGGAGTATTAATGAATCAATAAGAAATCATTATTCTCCCAATCCAAACTTACAATTACTTAAGGTAAAGAGATTAAAAGAGAAAAATAGATATATTTATATATCTAAATCTATCTATTATATATCTACTTGCCTATCTATAATTAAGAATGGAAAACAGCCATAACTAAAGATACGGAATAAAATTAAGTAGAGGAATGGGACATGTAAACGGATCCCATGAATTTCAAATCTGAGAAGATATAGATTAAATTCTAGTAAAATATAATAAGTAAATTTAAACAAAAAGAATTTGAATCAATTAATACTAGAGATGTGTATTAAAATATACAGAGGGACTACATTTTAACGGCTAAATGCTGTCTACATTTAAATAATAAATATTCCATTGATATTTATAATATTCTAAACTAAAGAAAAATATGTAAAAATTTAGTATAAAGCTATCTTAATTAAAGCAATGATGTTTTGACATAGAAGAAAAGCTATTATTGAAAAAAAAGGAATATCAGGAATAGACAGGGACATATACATCACATTTATTTCTAACAGAAATATCAAAGTAGCTCAAAAGTTAAATGAATTTTTATCAAATGAATCTGAAATAATTGCATAAATATATCAAAAAGTAAATGTCAATTCCTGTATTAGAGACTTATAAATGTAGATTTGAAATGACCATAGAATTAAATATAAAAACAAAGCTATAAAGCTTCTAGAAGAAAGCATAATAAAACACCTTTACAAACTCTTGGTAGTTAAATTTTTTTTTTTTAATAGAACACACAAAAGTCACTAAATATACAAGGAAAAAAAGATAAATTTTACAGAACCAGATTAAAAGCATCTTTCACAATATTCCACTATGAAAATTAGCAGGCAAGCTACAGTTTGTGAAAGTATTTGCACCATGTACATCTGTCAAAAGACTTTTGTCCAGAATACATAAAGAACACTTACATAATTACAATAAAAGAAAAAAATGGCTAAAAGACTTAGACGTTTCACAAAAGAAGGCATATAAAGCCAGTAAGTATGTGAAACCATTCTCAGCATCATTGGTGATCATAAATATGTTAATTTTAATCACAAAGACATTTAATTTTCTATCTTCCAGAGTGGCTAAAATTAAACAACAAGCAAAACAACAACAAACCTGACAGCACCAAATGTTGACAAATATGTGTGTGAACTCAAACCCTCATCCCCTGCTGGCAGATTAGTATAATCAATCAACTACTTCAAAGTTGTGTTAGTTTTACTTTTAAAAGTTAAACTCAGATTTGCTGTGTAATATATGAAATATACTGCTAGGTATTTACTTAGGGAAAAATAAAAGTATATGTGCATAAAATAGCTGTACAAAAATGTTTATAACAGTTTATCTGTAATTACCAAAAACTCACACCAATCCTAAAGGCCATCAAATGGAGAGCTGATAGATAAATAATTTCATACTAAGTACAGTGAGATGCTGTTCAGTAATAAACAAAAAACAGAATATTGATACATACAACCACAGTATGAAGCTCAGAAACATTATGTTGACTTAAGGAAGCTTAAGAAAAGTGTATACAGTATGTCATATACCATTTATTGAAATTCAAGAAGAGAAAAAGCAATGTAAGAATGTGCAATATTAATCTCTAATAATAGAAATCAGAACAGCTGTAGCCATATATGGGATGGGAATGATAAGAAGTCATGATTAAATTCTGGGTGATGAAAATATTTTATATAGTGATTAGGGTGGTCAATATATGGGTAACCATTTATCAAAACTTATTGAATAAGACATTCAGATCTTTGAATTTTGCTGTACATAAACCTGCCTTAATTAAAAACAAATACTTTTAACTCAGTAATCTATCTAATGCCTGGAAATGTATAGAAAAAATTTTAAACAGAATATATGTGCAAGGGTATTTATCATATTATTTGTAATCATGAAACCCTGGTAATAAAGTAAATGGTTCTTAGTAAGAAATGGTCAAATAGGCCGGTCGCAGTGGCTCACGCCTATAATCCCAGCACTTTGGGAGGCTGAGATGGATGGATCACGAGGTCAAGAGATCGAGACCACCCTGGTCAACATGATGAAACCCCGTCTCTACTAAAAATACAAAAATTAGCCAGGCGTGGTGGCACACACCTGTAGTCCCAGCTACTTGGGAGGCTGAGGCAGGAGAATTGCTTGAACCCAGGAGACAGAGGTTGCAGTGAGCTGAGATCGCGCCATTGCACTCCAGCCTGGGTAACAAGAGCAAAACTCTGTCTCAAAAAAAAAAAAAAAAAAAGAAATGGTCAAATAAATCATTCTATGAAGAAATATGTCTCTAATGAGAAATCAAACCTGAACTCTATTAAGGGTTTTGCTAATGAAAGTTTGTGGCAAAACCCACAAATATATATATATGTATATCACACATACACACACACACACACACATATACACACACACATAACTCTATCTGTATATCTATATATAGTGAGATATATATCCAAATATATAGATATATCTATCCATATGTGTAGATAGATATAGCTCTATCTATCTATCTATCTATCTACACATATAGACATAGAACAAAAGTTCCATGGAAAGTTTGGACACAATACTTTATTCCAGTGAAAAGTTTGCAAACTGAGGAGACACAACCTTCACTGTAGAATGAAGCGTTGCAGAGAACAAAGGGAAGACTCAGGTTTTACCGCAAATTTCTAACTCAGGTTCCTAATCAGGTCAATTGTTGCAAATGAAGGATTGAAAATTGCTTATTTTTATTGGTTAGTGCAGTTGAGTTCTGATTGGTCAACTTAGATAAACACTGATTTGTTGATGATTGGTTGATACAACCAAACCGTGATTAGTTAATACTTTCAAGCCCTGATTGTTTGGTTTCCAAGCCAAAACTAGAAGTTTCTGTCAATTTTTTTTTTTTTTTTTTCCAAATGGAAGGGATAGGGTGGGGAAGGCAGTGGTTCCTGGTTCCTGTTTATCTTGGCACTTACAACAGGAACTGGATTGGTTTGATTGGAGAAAGATCAGTTCTGTGATGCTTTTACATCTTTCTTTCTTTCTTTTTTTTTTTTTTTTATTGCATTTTAGGTTTTGGGGTACATGTGAATAACATGCAAGGTTGTTGCACAGGTGCACACCTGGCAGTATGATTTGCTGCCTCCCTCCCCTTCACCTATATCTGGCATTTCTCCCCATGCTATCCCTCCCCAACTCCCCACCCCCCCACTATCCCCCCTCCCCCCCAACAGACCCCCGTGTATAGTGCTCCCCTCCCTGTGTCCATGTGTTCTCCTTGTTCAACACCCGCCTATGAGTGAGAACATGTGGTGTTTGATTTTGTGTTCTTGTGTCAGTTTGCTGAGAATGATGTTTTCCAGGTTCATCCATGTCCCTACGAAGGATGTGAACTCCTCCTTTTTAATGGCTGCATAATATTCCATGGTGTATATGTGCCACATTTTTCCTGTCCAGTCTATCATCAATGGGCATTTGGGCTGGTTCCAGGTCTTTGCTATTGTAAACTGTGCTGCAATGAACATTCGTGTGCATGTGTCCTTATAGTAGAACGATTTATAATCCTTTGGATATATGCCCAGTAATGGGATTGCTGGGTCAAATGGAATTTCTATTTCTAGGTCCTTGAGGAATCGCCACATGCTTTTACATCTTTCTGAGAGCACAGAGTACATATATGACTGCTCCCTCACTCAGTTATGACCACTTGGTTCTGTTTTAAGTTTTAGAACTACAGTTAGCTGTGGGGAGTCCATTTGTCTCTCCCTCTCTCTCTCTGACCTCTCTCTCTGTGTATGCATATGTATGTATACACACACACATATATATATATATAAATGAAACATCCCAATCTCAATTTTTTCTTCACTAACTAGTTTGTTGCCATGACACCTCATACAAATGGCCTTATAAAATGTTTGAAATACAATGTGAACTATAACACCTTGCACATATTGATGGCTACCAAACACAACAATTGGCCAAATGTCACAAAAGATACTGGCTCCGTTAGGTCTAGAACATTAGAACAAAGAGGTCTTTCTAGCTTTTACTTTAAAGAATATTTTCCCAATTAAAATTATGAAATGCCTATGCATTTGTATTAAGGTACCTTTTAGAATTTATGTATTTTCAACTATTTAAATATGCAACTTAAAAAAGATTTTATTAGTAGTTAACTTTACTTAAGTTTACTTATATTTTCATGAAATTACTCAAATCATGTAAGAATAGCATTGCTTGTAACTTTAAAAATATCAAGAAGACATAATAAAAGCACTTTAGGTAAATTGTTTGTAATCTTAACATTTTTAGTAAAGCCAATACAACTTAATTAAATTGAGTCATTTAAAAATGTAAAACACAACTGCATAGAGAAAAAGGTGCATTTTATGTAATATTGTATCTAAATATTAGAGATAACAGATATAAGACAAGTTGCCAAGTAGAAAACTTGAAATTGAGGAGAAAAGAATAATAAGTCCCATGATAACATAGAGAAGACAAGAAAATAGCAATCTGGTTTAGTGATAGAAGATTTCATTTTCTCCACAAAAACTGTAAAACTTTTGAGAGTTGTAGGACAATAAAATATAAAATTATGGATGAAATAAAGAATTATTGACCTTCTGTGTCACAAATCCTAATAGGAATGGTCCTATCCAATCTCAGAGAAAATGTGCAGTTAGTAGATTAGAAACAGCAAAGCCGCTTGGTTCAAGTGACCTCGTGATTAAATTCAATATAACTTAGAACAGTGACCTAAATGCTATATCAAGCTATACTTTGAATTCTCAAAGGCATATTTTGAAAGTGTAAGGAAAGGAATGGAGAAAGTGGTCTAGGAAATAATAAAGTAAAGCTAAAGTAGCAAGATTAGAGGAATTTAAAAAGAAAAAGAAAAACAGAATATGGGCAAAGTAACTTCACAGGATAGCCACTTTTAGTATTCTTTTCTTTAAGGTGAATGAAGTATTCCTCTGCTTTTTTTTTCCAATGATTTATTCTCTTAGTGGTCATCACATATTAATGTCAGCAATAATTAAATTTCATATTAAAGCAAGATGCATGCTCCTTCCCTGAAGAATGAGTACAGGTTAGCAATAATTCTTATTGGGTCATAAAGCTCTTCCTTAGAAAATGGAACAAAGAAATTATTCCCTAAAGCCTATCCAAAGGAAAAACCTCACAAGTTTTATTAAGTTGTTAAATAAAACAGTAGGCAGAATTGGGAAACTCAGTAAATGAAATAAAGAAATTTTAAAATGTAGAAATATTAACTTTTTATTGAAGGTAAAATTGCATTATGATGTGCAGTGATGCCTGACTTAACCAGTACCTGGCCAAAGAAGTATCTATCAAATAACTGGTGTTGCCAAAAAACTAGGAGTCCCAAGTAGATGTTAGGAAGGCCAAATAGACTTCTCTGAAGTCCTCTAAATTAGAATTTTATTAGATTTTTAAATAAAATATTAATGCAAGAGAAATATAGGCTAAGAAAATTACATAATCGAATTCACCAAGAATCAAATTACAAGAAACCTTTAGTTAGAGCGAGGATATCTTTTTTAACAATAAAATTCAGCTAAACTAACAATGAAATTCACCTGATTATTCATTATTTCCTAGGAACCACTAAAAAAAGTTCTTTTATTCCGGTCGACCATAATTATAAAAACGTGCTTTAGCCCTTTGATTCTCATTGCTTTAAGCCGAATGTTTAAATGCCGGCATTCAACTTCAGAATGATATTGATAATCCAACTGAAAACCAATGTTGTCCTTATATCAAACTTATTACAACTATTTTTTAGATTTTTTAAACAAAATTTTAGGTAAAATTTACATTTTTCTCTACAAAATTATTCTCTTTACCAGTAGTAATAGCAAGTCATGATTTTGTAATTTTATAGATTTTTCTGAAGTCCTCCAAAGTTGCACTTGATTATTTTTTAACTAAACATAATTGTAGAGTAATGTGTTTATTGAGATGAATTAGTGGTAATTACTGTGCAAATGAAAGATGGTTTTACAGTTATAGTGGCTATATTTTGTTATTGTCTAGGTAGTTTTATTACATAGATGATAGAATCTCATTTATGTGTAATTTAGCTAATGAAAACACATTATTCTACACGATGCCGTCAAGTGCTCACTATGAACCAGGATCTATGTTTTGCCATCTCAAAACTATATCTAATTTTATCCACATTATAATCTCATTGAATAGGAACATTTATTACTCTTATTTACAAAATAATAAACTGAGAGAGAGAGTCTGAGTAAATTATTCAGTCACATAGCCATAGTAAACATACAGGTCTTATTCTTTCAAGCTGCTTCTTGTTAGGAAGCATTAACATTTCTAAGAAAAATGCTTATTGCAGTGTACTTTCTATGCAACACATAATTGTTGCTATATCTATGTATAATCTATATGATTAAATGTGTCATCCAATATCGCTGTTCAGGTTGACCCACTTTTTACTCCAAGAAATGTTGTGTGAAAATTTCATATCACCATCATAAAGGAAAAAGCAATGTGCACTGATATGAAATCAGGAAAACTATATAATATAAGCAAAGGCAAAATATTATATTTAACATGTTTATCTATTTTTTAAAAAGTTCATGATAAATTATTTATGTATTTATTCATTTTTTGAGATCAAGTCTCTCTCTGTCTCCCAGGCTGGAGTGCAGTGGCACAACCTTGGCTTGCTGCAACCTGTGTCTCCCAGGTTCAGGTGATTCTTCTGCCTCAGCCTCCTGAGTAGCTGGAATTACAGGTGCCTGCCACCATGCCTGGCTAATTTTTTTTGTATTTTTAGTAGAGACAGAGTTTCACCATGTTGGCCAGGCTGGTTTTGAATTCGTGACTTTAAAGGATCTGCCCACCTCAGCCTCCCAAAGGGCTAGAATTACAGGTGTGAGTCACCATGCCCGGCCAAGGTAAATTATTTTTTAAATGACTCTCTGTCAATATTTCTTATATAGAAAATGAAAGTATTCATAATTTTCTATTATCAGCTTTATATCACTGATTTAAAAATAATTGGAACTTTTAATTTTACTAGAGTAGCATGTAAGCTGTATTATTACAAAATTAAGATGAGAACTTTATAACTTAAATAGAGAAAAAATTATCACTCCATCTCATAAAAGTGTTTGGAGAGTTCATAGGCAGACATGTGGAGGCAAGTGGATATCATCTGTTATGGTTTGGCTGTGTACCCACCCAAATCTCATCTTGAATTGTAGTTCTTATAATCCCCATGTGTTCTGGGGTGGGGGTGGGACCTGGTTGGAGGTAACTGAATCATGGCAGTGCTTACCCCCATGCTACTGTTCTCATGATATTAAGTTCTCATAAGATTTGATGGCTTTATAATGGGCTATTCCCCCTTTTTCTTGGCACTTCTCTTTGCTGTCACCATGTGAAGAAGGAAGTGTTTGCTTCTCTTTCCTCCATGATTGTAAGTTTCCTGAGGCCCCCTTAACCATGCTGAACTGTGAGTCAATTGAACCTCTTTCCTTTATAAATTACCCAGTCTTAGGTATGTCTTTTTTTTAGCAGTATGAGAACAGACTAATGCATCATCTTTGGCTGCAAGATGGCTGCAGCAGCTGTCACCTAATCTGTTAGACATGATCAAAATAAGGAACATGCTTATGCTTTTCAGTGCATGACTTTGAAATGTCTTACATCATTGCAGAATCTCACATACTAATGGGGAAAAAGAAACTTAACTTTGCAAGGAAACCTGAGACACATAATTCTAGACTGATGACCTAGCTGAAACTCAGAAGGAGAGTTTCTACCTAGCTGAAACTCAGAAGGAGAAATAATGATGTAAAAGTAGCAGTGCCAACATTTTTTTAACTTTTATTTAAAGTTCAGGGGCACATTTGAGGGTTTGTTATATAGGTGAATGTATCAAGGGGGTTTGTTGTACAGAGCATTTCATCACCCAGGTATTAAGCCTAGTACCCATTAGTTATTTATCCTGATCCTCTCCCTCCTCCAAGCCTACATCTTCTGATAGTCCTCAGTGAGTATTGTTCCCTCTATCTGTCCATGAGTTCTCATCACTTAGCTCCCAATTATAAGTGAGAACATGTGGTATTTGATTTTTCTGTTCCTGCATTAGTTTGCTAAGGATAATAACACAATTAAGTCTTGGCGTTATCAGCTTTAACAATCCACACCTTGCATATGTGTTACTAGAAAAGGCAGAATATATTTGTGTCCTCTATGAAAATATTACATGTTGAGAATTATTTTCTAGACATATAGTTATAAAGAAAATTTTTTCCACTTTGTTTTTTTAAAGAATCTTTCTGAATCATTCTCCATAACCTGATCTTTAGAATGTGTTCAGCTATTTAGTTATAGGTTCAAAATGGTAAGAAATGAGTTTTGTTCACATGCTGGTGCCATCAGGTTTTGGAAATATTTTAGAATATTTTTTAGGAAGTCTTTAAGTGTTTCTCCATAATATCCAGAGATTCTTCGGATGAAAATAGTCTTATCATTTAGGTAATGAAAGAGACTAGCTTAACACAATCAAAGTGTGTAAGTTGTGACTCCATATTTCTATCATATTCATCTCCCTTGTAGAGGCAATACTGAGAGACTGCTTTGTATGGATCCTACATATGTAGGATTTTCAAATGAGAAACTGTATTTACAAAACACGCAGGTTTTAACGTCAGTTCTAGTTATCTATATATTCTTGCATAATCAAGTTTTTGCCCAGGGAGAACTGAAGTTCTTTCAATTAGAAAGAATTCAGAAGGCTATAGCTGACAGATTTTGTTTGAAAAATAGACATTTGTAGTCACTGTCCCAATCTTTGAAACTGAAAAGAAATATTGCTGCTATGAAAGACAGTATGAAGCCTCCCCACAAAATAAAAATTAGAGATTCCATACGATCCAGCAATTCCACTTCTATTTTTCCAAGAAATTGATGTTGAAGAGATAGCTGTACTCCCAGGTTTATTATAGCACTAGTCATGATAGCCAAGATATGAAAACAGCTTTGATATCCATCAAAAATGAATAGGTACAGAAAATTTGGTCTATCCTTAAAATGGAATACTATTCAGCCTTAAAAACAGTAAAGATATGCAGTACTCAACAATATTGATGATACTTGAAAATATTATGCTAAATAAAATAAGCCAGTCACAGATGAATATTGCATGATTCTACATATACAAGGTATCTAAAATAGTCAAATTCATAGAATTGGTGAGTGAGATACTGGCTAGGGCCTGAGGACGGGGGAAATTAGGGGTTACTAATCTTTAGGCATTGTTTCAGTTAAGCAAGATGGATAAGTTTTAGAGATCTGCTGTAGAACATTGTGCCCATAATGTATGTCTACAATAACGTAGTGTGCACTTAAACATTTGTTGTTGAGAGTAGAACTCATGTTGCATTCTTATTAAAATAAAACTTTTTAAAAGAAAATAAGGTAAAAATAAAAAGATTTATATATACTTGGCCTGCACTTATTTTAAAAACTAGAAATATTTATCTCTTTAATTGAAGACAATGATGTAAATGGAACAGAAGAACACACTATGTACTACCTGAAGGACACTAGAGGTACTAAATGACCATTTATCTATCCTTTAATTATAATATTATGCAATACTTATTAATCTATAACCTCTTACACAGGACTGGATTACATAATGAGGATACACTAAAAATCTAAAGAAATATTTCCTGGACTAAAAAAAATGGTAGTATTATGTGGGTGAGTGACATTTATAAAATAAGCACAATATTCTATGTAAAATTACATCTGTGACAGATGCAAATGAAGAAAGGTCAATGGTTTTATAAATGACTGCATTATTTCAAGAATGATTGACTTAGGCAGAGCAAGAGAGCATCACTCATTGAGTGAGAAATAAAGCTACACATCAGGAATAAGAGAAACAACTAGCTGAAGAAGGAAGATGAAAACATCTGCAATATCATAGTTGAAACAAGTCCTACACTCCAGAGGTAAATCTTATTTCAAGTAAATGACAGTTCTGATTGGGCAAATTTGGACCAACCACTTTGGTGAGATAGATAAGATCTCACTAATTAACTTTTAGCAATCGGGCTCTCCTGCTGATCATGAGTGTAGGGTCAGTACTAGTCAAAACTGATAAATGCTACATACTGATTAATCTGTGGTTTTGCCAGAGAAAATTTGGGTCCTTTAGGAATTAAAAGAAGAAGCATGAAGACTTCCTGATCAGCTGTTCATTTATCACTGTGCTTTCCACAAATCTCCACAAGTTGGACCTTTCTTCACACTCCCTTACCATTTTGAACTTTCTGTAATACTAGCATATGTCTAAGATTATTTGCTTACTGGTTTATCTCTTACACCAGACTGTGGATTTCTCAAATGTAGTAAATTTATTATCTTCATTTTTTCTTAGTTACAAATATTTTTGTGTGTATGATAAGTAGATATTAAATACAAATATTATTGTGTGTATGATAGGTAGACGTTAAATGTTAGTAAAAAATGATTGAAAGAAAAAATACTAAATGAGGTAAGACTAGAAAACTCAAATGCCAGTCATTTATTAGAAAATAATAATGACCACCATGGCATGTGTATACAAACCTGCACATTCTTCACATGTATCCCAGAACTTAAAGTATAATAATAAAAAAGCAAAAATAAAAAATAAAAATGTTTTATAAACTCTAGATAGTATGTATACAGTGTTTCTTACAATGAAATATAGATGATCATAATCTTAATTTAATATCTTCTCAATGTGTTATACTCTATAATCTAGCTGGAAATCATAAATATTGCCTTAGCAAGTACAATCTATCAATTCAAAATGTTTACAACAATATGCTAATATATTAACTTTTCCAAAACGCTAAGAAATTATTACAAAATTACATGCTATCCCTGAATTACAAATAATTCAGGGATTATTTTATGGCTTAAGTTGCTGCTTTGAATCAGCCATACTAAAACACTACCTCTTAAACAGCATGAAGCAATGTAAAGTGAACCAATACAAAGATGTATGATTCCTTGAGTTTAATGAGTTTTCTACTGAAATAAAGACATTAATATGGTTTATCGGTTCATTAGAAGTTATATAATACCATATAACATTAACAATCACAAATGCAATGCAACTCAGAATATACAGCCAGAAGAAAGGTATTATTAATACTTTTATGATTGTGTGTAACAAAGTCAGAAATATAAGCTAAAAGTTTATTAATTTAAAAAATGTCTTTTTTTCTTCCTTTTTAAAAAACAAATTTGAAATATGATGTTTACACCTCATGATGGTTAATTTTGTGTGTCAGCTTGTCTTGGTGCCTCTATGACTGTAGTTCCAGAAGAGATTAGCATTTGGCTGAGTAAAGAAGATCCCTTACGAATTTGGGCAGGCATCATTCAATTCTTTGAAGGCCTGAAGGACAAATTCTCTCTCTCTCTTCTTGAGCTAGGATATCCATCTTCTGCCCTTGGACACTGGAGGGCCTGGTTCTCAAGCCTTTGTACATGAACTGAAATACACTGTTGGTTCTCCAGCTTGCAGATGGCAGGTCGTGGGACTTCTCAACCTCCATAATTGTGTGAGCCAATTCTCATAATAAATCTTCTCTATTGCATTTATATATAAATAGCATATTGGTTCTATTTTTATGCAGAATGCTAACTCACACATCCCTCAATGAAAAACTGAGTATTTATAAATGCATTTTCTCTATCCTTTAACTTAAAAAATTAACCTAAAGCTATTAATATACACTTTAAGTAGAATGCTACATTCAAGAATAGAAACTAGCTAAAGAAAATTGGCACGTTAATATTAGTCTTCAAATTCATTAAATGCTATGTACCTCAGTTTTTGTCTTGTTACTTTGTTTCTCTTATGTGTTTATGTGTGTGTGTTGTTATTCTTGTACTACCCCAAGAACAATGAGATTGTTAATCAATTTACACTAGTGTTGTATCATCTCTAAATTCCCTCACTCATCCTCTCTTTCTATATATACATGTGTGTGTATATATATCTATATATGTGTGTGAATATATATATGCACACCTATATATATATATACATATGCATACATAACTATATATATACACAGATGTCTTTTTAATGTCACTGCAAGTAGTAATTCATTCAAATTCACTGTATACTGATCAAATAGTTTGCCGTGAAGCAAAAGTGAAACCTTCTAAAAAATACATTATTGCTTATTAGACAATTCATACAGTTATTCCAGCCCAGTGGCTACAGCATCAGGTAAAATGACTTCTTTCTTTTTAGTACCTTAGCAAGTTATAATTTCTTTAATGTTCTGAGGCTAGAGAGTAACACTACTGTAAACCATAGGAGGATCATTTTCTTATAATAGCTATGCCAGAATGCAACAAAAGTGACATACAGGTTAATATATGTATTTTAAAAGGTGAAATGAGACACCTAGTTGTTTGTACGGGAGCTTACTCAACAGGTGATTTCATGGCCAGCTTTCTCTTTGCTCTAAGATTCTTTAGCTAAAACAACAAAAACAACTAGGGGATATCTGCTGTTGCCATAGTGTATTGACAGGCACTAAAGTTCTGTTGGCTTGTCACTTAGGATAGACCTGCAGGCCAGGTGTGGTGGCTCATGCCTATAATCCTAGCACTTTGGGAGGCTGAGGCTGGTGGATTGCCTGACTTCAGGAGTTCGAGACTAGCCTGGGCAATATAGTGAAACCCCATCTCTACTAAAATACAAGACATTAGCCAGTCCTTGTGGTGTGTGCCTGTAATCCCAGCTACTCAGGAGGCTGAGTCAGGAGAATAGCTTGAACCCAGGAGGTGGAGGTTGCAGTGAGCCAAGATCGTGCCACGGCACTCCAGCCTGAGGGACAGAGTGACTCCGTCTTCTAAAAAAAAAAAAAAAAAAAAAAAAAGATCTGCAACTCGAAAACAAATATAAATAAATAAAAAGTGGGCTGTTTTATTTTTGCCATAGCCAGTCAGAGGTGAGGCTAGGAACCAGAGAAAGAAGAGCCTTAAACATGCACAGTGGGGATATGGTTGAGATCATGAACTCTCTAGTGGAGGAATACATGTGCAAACTTCTCTTGAGCCTAAAATTTAAATTTATTTTACTTGAGCTAAAATTTACTTTTTCAGTTTTCTTCTGAGAAAAATCAGTACTAAGAAAGAATATTACATTTGGCAATGCTTTGTCAAAAAATGCTTTGTCGCTTAGTCACTTGGCAACTTAATTTAATTTTCAAAAGAAATGGATATGAGGCAGGTCTACACTTGAGAAGTTACAAAAGTCATTTTGGGGCCTTCTACCTCTACTTACTCATTTTCTGTATCTTTCCCAAAGGCACCAACACCATTGTTACTGCTTTATAACCTTTCTTTAGCACTGCCACATTCAAAGGTTAGCTTCACCATTTTAGATCCATGACTTTTGTTTCTAATTTATCTTTTTTTTCCTGCATTATGGCCTTGCTAGATTAGTGTAATTAACAGTATTACAATATTTTGGATACTTCCATTTTATCAGACTATTTCTTTAAAAGCGGACATTTAATTTAAGTCTTGTTATAGGCTGAGAAATATTTTTTAGGTAGAACAGTTTTGTACATGTTTTCTATTGTTTATCAAGCACATTATGGAATGCTAGAAGCTTGTCTAACACTAAACAACTTTCCTGCTAAAATCGGTGGTCACATTGGTTGAAGGATGGTGATATGTGGTGAAACTTTTAATATGAGTAATCAAAGAAGATTTTTCTGGGGAGATGATATCGAGCTGAAATATGAATATAAGAATATTCAGCCGGACAAATATCTGGTATAGAAATTAAACATACTGCAAGCTGAGAAAAACAAGCAAAATGTCTATGTTGGGAATGGGATATTAATGTTTGTTGTCAGTAAGAAAGAGGTTCAACAAAATTAAACCTTTATGAAGGAGAGGTAGGATATGGAGAGATGCAGTTAGAAAGACTATCTAGGGTAAGGTCATCCTAGACTTTAATAGGTATGGCTTGAGATGGAGATTTTAGTTCTGGATAAATTTTTTATAGCACTGGAAAGGCATTACAAGGCTTTAATTGGAAGAATAAATGGTTTAATTTTGTGCTTAAGACTGTCTGTCAAGCCTGTTTTAGAGATAAAGATTGGACTGTAAGATAAAAATGAAAAGAGGGGAGTATATCATATGGAGAATGGGAGAAAATATGCCATGGGAGTGATAATGGTGGCTTGAACTCACATGGTAGCAATGGCAGTAGTGAGAACACTTTATATTTTAGGATATATTTAACAGGTAGCACCAATAGATCTTTCAGATTAATTTGGTATGATTTATTTTTTATGAGGTGGGTATAATCAAGAATGATTTTTAAGCCTGGGGAAATGGATAGATGAGTCTAGCATTTACTAATTAATATGTGGAAGAATGGCCAGGATTCAGCAGATGAAAATTGGAAATGAGCCATAGTCATTGGTGAGCTTGCTATGAGAATTTTCAGTGGCATTATAGAAGGAGAGCCTAGTTGGAGAACCTGGAGAAGAGAACATGAGGTAGTATTTGAAGACAAGACAGATGACATTTTTCTTTTTGAGAAAATCTGCTGGTAAGTCAAGTAAAAAAATGAGGTGAAAAAAGGCCGGGCACAGTGACTCATGCCTGTAATCCCAGCACTTTGGGAGGCCGAGGTTGGCGGATCATGAGGTCATGATTTCAAGACCAGCCAGGCCAATAGGGTGAAACCCTGTCTCTACTAAAAATACAAAAATTAGCTGGGCATGGTGGTATGGGCCTGCAGTCCCAACTATTTGGGAGGCTGAGGCAAAAGAATCCCTTGAACCCGGGAGGTGGAGGTTGCAGTGAGCTGAGATTGCACCACTGCACTCCAGCCTGGGTGACAGAGCAAGACTCTGTCTCAGCAACAACACAAAAGAGGTGAATGATCTGAATGGAAGTTCACTGTATTCACTCTTAATTCAGATTTTTATAGAAAATTACTGATATGATACAGATAGAAAATCGTAATTCAGGAGAGAAAAAAGTTATTTATTTACTTAAGAATAGAAAAGAGGAGTTGAAGATGAGGTTAATTCTACTAACTTTGCCTTCAACTTGACCTTGAATGCAACTACAGCTACTTTCCAAGTTTTTTCCTTTTGAAAACAAAGACTTCATATTTTATAACTGTATTTCCTCAGTCATAATCAATTTTCTTTATCTCATCACTGAAATTATACTTTTTAGATAACTATTATTAACTTTTAGATGACAGATAATGAACATATTCACAATGCTATTAAGAATAAACATTGAGAGTGAAAAATATAATACCAAAGAAAATACAGGTGGATTTTGCCTACAGAGGGCGCTCTGTAGGCAATAAAGTACTGAAGAAAGCAGAAATAGGCAACCAAAGAAGGTTGATTGTTTCAAAGTGACTTCCCTTGCAGAGATAAAACAAAGGGACTTCCTCATCATGCCAGCTCAGGAAGACTGGGCGCTTCGGATCAGCTGCTGTGAATCTACTGTTTCGGGAGAAACAGGCCCGTTTCAAAGTTCAGTTTCATGATGTGACACCTGGCCTGAAGACCTTTATTCTGGTTTGTTCTAGTCTGCTGGGGCTGAGTGCAGAAGCTCGGTCAAAACAATGGCCTCCCACAAATTTAATCATTTAATCATTCCACCAACTCAGGCTAAGAAAAGCAAAACTCTAATGGGATCTTCAGATCTGTCCTATAGTAAGCTCCAACCAACCCTGAAGAGTCTCAGACCTTAATATGCCTAATATACATTCTGTTTGGTGGATTCCTTGAACAATTGAGATTTAAAGGGTTTACCTACAAACTTTACAAAAATGGAGTCCATTGAACACTTGTTATGTGAATGGCATGACCTAGAAAAGTACGATTCATTCAAGCACAGATATTCAATGAACCTGGCCTCTCCTTTTTTAAATGTAGTTATAGGAGAAGCCTGAAAAGATAGTATAAAATAATAGAAAGATTTCTGCTCAGTCTAATATTAATATATTCAATCTCCTTGAAACACTATTAGTTAAAACAGGGTTTCTCAGCAAAGATATTCCATACATAGTGTGAGTTATAGTTACAGATTTTGTGAATGAATATGACTGAAAAAATACACATTTTCTGCTTTTTGCATACTGCAAAATGCTAGGACTTGCCCTTATGAACCTCTACTATGCAGGGATGTTAGCGATTATGATACAAGTCTTTTGGTTTTCCATGGCAGCACACACTAAGTAGGACCACGTTCATTTGGTAGAGTCAATTCTCAGGTTTTGACTTAAGGCATAGCAGCAGCTGAAGGTAAACTTTTGTACAGAGAGGAGAAAAATTGGCTGGTGTTGTCATCCTCTCCCTCCTGAATTAACCGCCACCAACTGACAAGCAAGAGAGAACAAACTACTGCTGTAGCACAACATCAAAAGATGTTTTCATTCTAAAAGAGAATATTTTCACATTCTTTGATTCAACGTCCCATCAAATCTTGCTGTTGTAAATGTTGCAAAGCATAAATTATGTAGTTAGATATGAATTATATGGCTAAATTTTCATATATGATGGGGTTTAATAATTCAGTTTTCTATAATGCCCTTTTGTTTTTATATTAGATTTTAGTTTGTGTTTTACAAAGACATCTGATGTACCAGTGTAGTAACCCAGGCCTAGGCCTACAATTTTGATGAGGTTTATGAGGAAGGATTATTCAGTCATTTCTCTAGAGTAAAAAGGAACATACACACACACACAGACACACACACACCACAAACACCACACACACTCACAAAAATATGTCTTTACAATGAAAGCTAGTTTTTAATGAATTTTATATAATTGGTACTCTTCTATTGTGTAAAATTAAAAATACACCTACAATCGTCATTTGATAAGTAAATGTACTGATTATTTTGTGTGAATATTGGAATGTCATTAAACTGTAACTACATTGTTAATAAAAAGGCTCAGGGAGCAAGTTTGTTGACAGAACTTATTACTCAGAGAAAGATAAATCATACATTTGGTGAGAATCTTACAATGAGGAGAAGTAATATTATAGTGAGCAAAAGGCTATGACAAGATAAAAAGTTTCCACACTCAAAGAGCGTAAATCTTTGTGTCAATAGCATGTCACATTAGGTTGAAGAGATTTTCATTAAAAAATACACAATAACTTTCTATCTAAGTGGATGAATCAACAGCTTTTACTAATAAATATTATGTATAGCATTTGTAAATGTCAGAAAATTTAGAAAACTGTTTCTAGAGCATCAAGTTGCCCCAAACTAACAATCTGAATCTTATTTAATATTTTTTCCTTTTATCTGGAGACAAAAGATAAATCTTGAAGGAAATGTGTCAGAATGTATACTAATGTAACTTCATCAATGATTGATTCAATGAAAGTTTTAATTCTCATAAAAATTCAAGCAAGCAAGCAATAAAGAAAAAGGAAGTTGACATTAAAACAAGCTACTTTTTTCACAGAGGAAAGCTAATGTCAAAATTCTTGGAGTTTTTCTTAATTTTATAAATTACAAAATAAAATTCTGAATGATACTATGGATAACTTCATTAAACAAGGATCAACTAACTCAAGAATGTGTCTTTTATTTATTTTTTAACTTGGTGAAAACATAGTCAAAGAGCATATATAGACCTGTTACACACACATATTTGGCAATATAGCAGGAACATTTTCAACCAAGATTTTGAGTTGGAGATGAATTCTGAGAGTACTTGCAAGTAATTGTAGGCCATATTTAGCTGAGTTATTTGAAGATAAAATCTGAATGCCCAAACTAGCCTGCTTACTCCACTTTTTATAATCACATGAACCACTTGACTCTGCAAGGCTCTGAAGAATGTTTCTGACTTCAGGTGAGATAATTTGGGGATTTAAATGTAAAATAACTCTTTGGAAAAAATTATGTGGTAAAGGAAATTTTTAAATATTTATTGTTTCTTTGGTTTAGAAGTGAGAAGTGATGCCACCAAGACTCAAATTTTATTAAAATTGCCGTATTTTTTCCTTTATTTCAAAACCAGGGTTTGGCTGGTAATGGATCCTTTCAATGAAACTTTTGCTAAGCCTGACAACTTAACTTGGAGGAAAAAGAAAGATCTTTGTTAGTTGGAAACTGATCATTTAAAGAAGATATAGAGTGATCAGATAAAATACAAGACACTCAGTTAAATATTCATACCAGAGAAGAAATACAAGTATGTACATTTGTGCAAACAAAATCTGTCTTTTTCTTAAGTTTGGTCCATATATAAGTATATAGAAAACATGACGAACAGGTTTTACAACATTTTATATTAAAAAACCAAGTCTCAGAAATGTACTAGAATTACCATATATGGTAGTTTTGTTATCAATCTTTAGCATTTTCTCCTTTGAATCATCAAAGGTGCACTTATCGGTGAACAGAGAAAACAGACCTTTGCTCTTATCTGTCCTTTTAAGGCAATAAATGAGATAAGATTCCCTTTCACTGGGGTAGCTTGCTTATGTCTGACTTTTCTTATTTTTTTATAGAATAAGTTAAAACTTGGCATCTTTTATTTCACTGAAGATATAGCTAATTATTCTTCTTTTCTCTTCTGCAGAATGGTGTGTGAATAGCAATGTGTCATCCTAAACAAACTGTTAATAAGTAATTCTATCCCAAAGTTCTTAATGTAAATTATTTTTGGACATTTGTGTTGTCCAAACATTTTGATTTTTGAGTTAACAAAATTTTCTGATCTCAATAAGAAAATATTCATTAGTATTAAAAATATAAGATAGACTGATAACTGAGTAATTTAGGTAAATTTCAACTGTACAGATACTAATTATTATAGTGCTGCCATAATAATTCCTACTACATTTCTCTTTATGTGTAAGTACCTAAGAGTGAAATTGCTGAGTAATGTAATATATTTGTTCAACTTCTTGAAGAATTGCTAGTCATCTCAAAATGATGTGCCATGTTATATTCTCATCAGCAATGCATGCAGAATTCATTTTCTTGCATTTCACATTCTTTATTGGTTACTTGTATATGTTCATTGAATAAACATCTATCTGTTCAAATTTTTGTCTGCTATTAAATTAGAAATTTTGTCTATGTTATTATTGAATTAGAAGAGTTCTTTACATTATTTGTATTCTAGATGATAGATGGTAGATATGTAATTTACAAATATTTTCTCTTATTTTCTGGTTGGCCTTTTAATTTTCTTGATAATGTATTTTGATGAAAATAGTTTTTTTTTAATTTTGAAAAAGTCCAAAATATTTATCTGTTTTTTATTCATTATGCTTTAGAATGTCATATTTAACAAGTCGCACCTTTGCTGATTTTCTGTCTCATTTCAGTGTGGTGTTAAATTAGACTCCCACTATTATTGTGTGGGAGTCTAATCCTCTTCGTAGGTCATTAAGAACTTGCTTAATGTATCTGGGTGCTCCTATATTGGGTGTATATATATTTAGGATAGTTAGCTCTTCTTGTTGCATTGATCCTTTTACCATTATGTAATGCTGTCTTTGTCTTTTTTGATCTTTGTTGGTTTAAAGTCTATTTTATCAGAGGCTAGGATTGCAACCCCTGATTTTTTTTTTTTTTTTTCTCTCCATTTACTTGGTAAATCTTCTTTTACTTTACTTTGAGTCTATCTGTGTCTTTGCATGTGAGATGGGTCTCCTGAATACAGCACACCCATGGGTTTTGACTTTTTATCGAGTATGCCAGTCTGTGTCTTTTGATTGGAGCATATAGGCTGTTTACATTTAAGGTTAATATTTTTATGTGTGAATTTGATCCTGCCATTTTGTTTTGTTTGAGTATTTTTACCATGGAAGTATGCTGGATTTTGACGAATGATTTTTCTGTTGCTATGACCATGTGTTTATTTTCCTTTATTCTATTATTATTTATTACATAGTTTGGTTTTTGTATGTTAAATCAACTTTAACATTATTGGGATAAATCATACTTAATCACATGTGTAATGTGTTTCATATGCTGCTGATTTTGGATTGCTGAAGTATAGAATCTTGCCTCTGTCTCCAAAATAAACCTAGAGATACTGATCTCCAGTTTTATTTTCTGGTAATATCTTTAACTTTAGTGTCAGTCTAACACTGTTCCCTTAGAATCAGTCAGAAAATGTCTCCTTCTTTTCTGTTTATTTAAAAAGAGTTTGAGAAGGATTGGTGTTAAATTTTCATTAAATGCTTGGTAGAATACACGCATGAATCCATCTGGTTCTGGGCTTTGCATTATTGGAGGTGCTTTGATTACTGATTAAATCGCTTTTCTTATTGTATGTCTATTCACATTTCTCTTTCCTCTTGATAATGTTTTGATAGTTTGAGTGTTTCTAGAAATTTATCCATTTTATCTATATTATCATATTTCACGGCATACAGTTTTTATAGTATTATATATAATCTTTTTTTAAATTTCAATATCATGTACATACTTTTATACTATTTAGTAATTTGAGCCTTTTTCTTTTATTGGTAAGTTTAGCTAAAGGATTGCCATTTTTTTCACAGGATCAACAATTACTTTTATTAAATTTTCTCTTTTTTTTTCTATTCCTTATTATGTTTAGCTCCAGTTTTATTATTTTATTTGCATTTCTTGTATTAGATTTAATTTGATCTTCTTTTTCATGTTTCTTGGGCTGGAATGTTAGATTACTGATTTGAGAGTTTTCCTTTTTTATATATGGTTTGTATATGTAAATTTTTCTCTGAATGCTGCTTTCACTACATCCATAAGTTTTTGTATGTTGTTAATTTGTTTTCTTTAATCTCAAAATAATTTTTAAAATTTTACTTATAGTTTATTTTTGACCATTTAGCAGTGTGTCATCTATCTTTGAAATGTTTGTTAATTTTCCACACATTCTGTTTTAATTTATTTCTAATTTCACTCCATTGTGATCAAAGGACATAATTTGGAAGATCCCAATCTTTCCAAATTTATTTATACTTGTTTTGTGTCCAATAGATAGACATGGTCAACAAGAATAGAATTGCATTAGAATTCTAATAGAATTCAATTCTCAACAAGAATAGAATGGACATAATTCTCAGGTGTGCATGGATTTTTTTTTCCATATGCACTTTAGAATTATGTGCATTCTATTCTTGTTGGGTTGAGACATCTATTAGTTGCATTTGGTTTTCAGCATAGTTCAAAACAAATTTTCTTGAAATTTTCTCTCCAGTTGTGTCTATTATTATAAATAGATTACTATAATGTCCAACTATTATTATTGAATCCTATCTTTCATTCTCTCATTTTCTGATTTATGTATTTGTGGTCTCTGTTGCTTTGTATATTAAAAAACAACTGTTATATCTTTTTGGTAGATTGAATTCTTTTTTATTATGTAATATATTGTTTTCTCTCATGACAATTTTTGTCTCAAAGTTTCTTGTGTCTAATATTAGTGTTGCTACTCAAACTCTCTTTTGGTTAATGTTTGTAAGAAAGATATATTTTATTTTGTTTTCAATATCTTTGTGTCTTCTATTAATTGACTTTCTTGCAGATAGCATATAGTTGGATGCTCTTAAAGTTGTGTTGTGTCAGACTCTACCTCTTCCTTGGAGACCTTAGTTAATTTATATCTGTGCTATTAAATTATAACGAGAGACTTAAATTATAAAGATAAACTTACTTTTGCCATTTTGCTTTTGTTTCTTATATTTCTTCTTCTTCTTGTTCCCCAATTTCTCCATAACTGCCTTATTTTATGTTAAGTAGTTATTTTCCAAGGTACTCTTTTTATTCTCTTGTCATTACTTGTACTATGTATTCTGAGTTATTTTATTCAATATTTTCCTGGAGATTATCATAACCTATTTGATTAACAATGTAATTTAAAGTAATATCCACTTAATTTTAATAATTTACAAAATTTTATCCTTTATATAATTTTACTTCTGTTTATGCTACTATTATAGCAAATTACATTTTTCTAAATTGTGTGCCCATTAACATACATTTATAAATATTATGTTATGCAAATATAAAATAAAAGACAGAAAACAAGAAGAGACATAAACAAAAAGTTAATACTATTCTTTATTTTTATCTATGTGGTTATCTTTATTAGTACTACCTTTTCCTTCACATAGTTTCATGTTATTGTTTAGCTTCTTTTAAATTCATCCTTAAGGACTTTAGCATTTTTTGTACTGCAGTTATCTTAGCAACAAACTCAGTTTTGTTTTATAAATCTGAGAATATATTATCCTTCATTTCTGAAAGATCATTTTTATGAATATAAAATTTATGTTTCACAGCTTTTTCTTTCCTTTCTGCAGTTTTAATATGTCATACCATTGATTTCTGGCCTCCATAATTTCTTACGAACAATCAGATGTTAATATTACTATATGTATTAATACCTTATATGTGAGGAGTCACTTTCTTGCTGCTTTCAAGTCCAACACAGTTTCTGCTTTAATCAGTTTGATTATAATATATATAGGCATGGCTCTCTGTTAGTTTATTCTACTTGGAGCTAGTTGAGATTCTTGGATGTGTAGATACACATTTTTCATCAAATTTGAGTTTTCTGCCATTATATCTTAATATTTGTTTCTGCCCTATTTCTACACCTTTTGAAACTCCTATTGTGCACATGATAGTATGCTTGATGGCGTCTCACAAGTCTTTGAGCATTTGTTCTTTATTTTCTCATCATTTTTTTTCTCTATTTTTCTTGAACTGGAAAATCTTGATCTATTTCAACTTTAATGATTCTTTCTTCTGTATGCTCAGATCTGATGCATAGCCCCTCTAAAATATTTTTTCTATTAGTTGTACTTTTCAACTCCTCAATTTCTGTTTGATTTTTTTTTAAATTTATATTTCTTTATTATTATTCTGTATTTGATGATACAACTTAATGTTTTCCTTTAGTAATTTAGGTAAGATTTCCTTTAGATCTTTGAACATATTGGAATTATTAAAAGTATTTGTCTAGTAAATTCAATGTCTGGTTATTCCATTAGTTTTGATCACTGTTTTTGTGTATGGGTCATGCTTTCTTGTTTCTTTGCAGACGTTGTATGTATTGTTGAATTTGGAACAGTTTGAATGTTATGATGTGCAAAATCTTGATATCATATTTTTTTCTTCTCTGTAGAGTGTTCTCGCTACTTTTTATTTTTTCTGTTTGTTTGTTTAATTACTTGTCTTAATTAATTTTGTAAAGTATATATTCTTTGGCATTTGTGGTCACTGAGTTGACTATTTTCTTAGCTTAGTGTTTAATTATTGAATAGTTTTATTAAATGCTTGGAACCAAACTGTCTTCCAGTCTCTGCAGAAAGGTTCTGTGTGTATTGTGACACACTTTCAAATCTCAGTTAAGGAGCTTAAAACTTTGCCTTAGCCTTCACTTTCTTTTTATGCAGAGATTCCAGGTCAGACAGATGTGAGAGGTTAGGTATTTTCAAGTGTTTTCTAAGCATGTGCAGAGCTATGGACATATGTGTGTCTTTCTCATTTTCTAGTAATATGTCAAAGCTTTTCAAAGCCCTTATTCTAAGCAACCCACTATCCAGTCTTTTCTTTCAAGCTTTTGAGATAGTTTAGTATTTTCCCAATTATTAACCAATTCCTCAGCAGCAGTGTCTAAAATATTTGCCTATAAATCTTTTCAATAAACATCCCTGCCGATCAGCTTTAGTAAAAGACAAATTCCAGTCAGTTGAGGTAAAGACAGGCCTTCTGAGTGGGTCTTCCTGAACGCCACCAGACAGACCAACAGATAATTAGTGCATAAGTTCCATTCTTTTCCTTTCTGTACCATTACCTGGAATGATGAGAGCTGTGATTTCTCAAGCTACCACTGAGCTGGGGAACAGAGTATGGTTAAATCACACAAAATTTGCTTTTCTTAATGGAAAAAAAGTGTTTTTTTGTTTTGTTTTGTTTTGTTTTTACTGAGTAAATGCTCCCCAGGTTTTGGCAAGCTTTCACTTAGTCTTCAGAGTTTTAATAATGTTGATTCTGATAGTTTTATTCCAGTTTTATATTTGTTTTTATGTATAGACTGGTTTAAATTTCTTACTAAAAAGTAGGGATGCCACTGACATCATTCTACTTTTAATGACTCTATTCTCTGACTACATTCTCAAAGAAATGTTAATTGTGATGGTCAAAGAAAATTCGTTGTTGCTATCAATCTTTCATTTTTACCACATGTGAGACAATTTTACTGAAGTGATAAGTGATATCCTAACTATTTTGGTATATATAATTATTATTTTTTATTAAACCTTTAAATATTTGGTTATTATCATAATTTCTGTACCACATTGACCTTTCTTCTTCATTTATCTTTTAATTTGTCACAATAAATGTCAAATTGTTTTTGGAACAGAGACAGGTCTACCATAGTTAGGTTTTGAAAATTGTTCTTACAATAACCATACCAATAACTTAAAAGACATGTTGATATTATTAGCTGTCATGTACTGAATTTATATGAATGGTTCCACTCCAGGTAATTCTGAGCCCAATTTGGAGAAATTTTGTAAAATTAATTATTAAATTATTCAAAGTTATATGCACAGAAATAACACAGTTTTTACTTTTTTAAACAAGAAACTATCCTTAGAAATCGTATTAAGTGTCTAAGAGAATGAAATTCATTCTAAAAGGTTTTTATTTTATACTATAAAAGGGATAAGGGTGACATTTGTTATCAACATTTTATGGAGTTCCAGGAAGAATGGGTCATGATATATTTGACAAAAGGCTATACAAAGATTGCTCATTGTACCTTTAATGAACTTGAAGAAAGATCTTTAATGATTGTTTCTTAAAGATAATCATCAGATATTTCAAAAATAATATTACTCTCTTCAACATCATTGTCATCATAAAAAACTGCACATGCAATTCTCTGTGGTTTCAAACTGTATTCTTTTTATTTCTTTTGTTTTCCCAAAAACTTTTTAGCAATGACTGGGTGTCAAATATTAATTTAGTTAATATTTTAAATCAACATTTTAAAATGCAAAATATTTGCTTAGAATTCTATGACTAAAAAAATACAGAGACAGGACTAGAACTTTCATGTCCCCAAACTATAGTCTAATATTCAGTTTAATATACTACACTGCGCTAACAATCTTACATTTGTTCTGTACTGTAAAATGGTTTATAAAAATGTCAATTCAGGGACTTAATTATACGGAAAAGGAAGGAAACATTTCTTAGTGATTAGAAAACGTACCAGTCTATAGAAAGCATGGATTATTCTTGGCAAATGTGGATTTTTGGGAATTCACTTATCTGATTCTGTTGCCAATATTTTCAGCTGTGAAATGGATTTATCAGAAACAGATTAGAGCAAGGTAAGAACAAACCATGAAGCAAATATTCCTGAGAACAGTATTTTACCATTTATTTTTAATTGCTTTGAGATACTCTGACAAGATGCACTATAGAAGGAGACATACTATTATTTCAAGAGATATTATCACATTTTCTTATCTTAGACACTGAAACTGCACAGCTTATTAGTGTGAGGAAGTGATGATTCATAATGCACTTTGGTGATGATGCAAGGCATTACATTTAAGAAAGATAGATGGACATATTAGAAAATTCTGAAGAATAGTGACTATTATAAAAACTATTATAAAATAACATTAAAATAGACACACATTATTGTTCTTTACATGCATGTTCTACTGAAATACAGCTTAATATAAACTGGATTGTTGAGAGCATTTAAAGAGAAAAAAGATACAATGAACTCAGTTATCAGTCTATCTTATATTTTTAATACTAATGAATATTTTCTTATTGAGATCAGAAAATTTTGTTAACTCAAAAATCAAAATGTTTGGACAACACAAATGTCCAAAAATAATTTACATTAAGAACTTTGGGATAGAATTACTTATTAACAGTTTGTTTAGGATGACACATTGCTATTCACACACCATTCTGCAGAAGAGAAAAGAAGAATAATTAGCTATATCTTCAGTGAAATAAAAGATGCCAAGTTTTAACTTATTCTATAAAAAAATAAGAAAAGTCAGACATAAGCAAGCTACCCCAGTGAAAGGGAATCTTATCTCATTTATTGCCTTAAAAGGACAGATAAGAGCAAAGGTCTGTTTTCTCTGTTCACCGATAAGTGCACCTTTGATGATTCAAAGGAGAAAATGCTAAAGATTGATAACAAAACTACCATATATGGTAATTCTAGTACATTTCTGAGACTTGGTTTTTTAATATAAAATGTTGCTGGGATATCAGAGAAGTTTATGATCCAGGAAAGAACAATCACTATGTTTGCTAAATTATCCAAACCAACACTGCACTGTGGTTACTAATGCAGGTGCTTAGTTTTGAATCTCAACTTTCACCCAAAAGTTGTTTATGTTTTGAGAACAATTTTAATAACATCTGTGCCTCAATTTCCTCACTTGCATAATGAGAGAAAAATTGTGTCCTAGTGTTGTCATAAAGGTTAAATAAGTTATTACATATAAATTGTTTAGAATCTTTCCCATATGGAAATAGTCCCTAAGTATTAGTTTCTGAAGTAATACTTGGTTTCTAAACTAATACTAATAGGATAGTCTCTAAAATCCTATAGATTCATGTGGCTTAAAATTGTATTTCACTTCCTGTGTATATGTAATCTTTATATCACCAAACTCCTTAGTCCAGAAGTATGGCTTCTATTTATAACTATATTTTATGTAAGCAGAATAGACAGCTGCCTTATGGATTACATGTTAAGAAAATCTGAAGGTCATTAATGTCAACCCTTAATAACTTTCTCTTCAGAATAAATATATAGATGAGAGAGAAAATTATTTCATCCTTTTCCCAATCTTTAAAGTTCAATATTATATATTTATTTCTTTTTTATAAAGACTTTTTTCCTCTGGTAAAATACAAATATGTCAGGAAGATACATTGATTTATCAATCTGTATACTTTAATATATATCAACATACAATTTTCTATTCATATACTGGGATTTGCTTGCTTTGAGATTCTTCCTTTTTTTCTTCTCTTTTCCCTACTCTTTCTGAAAAGTAGAGTCCTAAAACCATTAAGGCATGATAGGTCCACATCTGGGGGTAGCCAGGGGAAATGCTGTTATCCTGTTGTGGAGTCTCAGAACCCCAGCAAGATAAGGAATGCATCTATGTGGAAGGGCTGCCCAATGTGAGGAATCAGAGAACAAGTTGGCTGAGCAACCATGTGTATGGGAGGGAAACCTACTTGAGGTGTCAGAATCTGAGCAGGATGTGGAGCATAAGCACTTATGTAGTTGACCCAGTATGAGGAGTTAGAGCCAGAATGAGATGAGAAAGGGATTGTATTAGTCCATTTTTGTACTGCTGTAAAGAACTATCTAAAGGCCGGGTGCAATGGCTCATGTCTGTAATGCTAGCACTCTAGGAGGCCAAGGTAGGTGGGTCACTTGAGCCCAAGAGTTCGAGACTAGCATGGCCAATATGGCGAAACCCCATCTCTACTAAAAATACAAAATATTAGCCAGGTGTGGTGGTGGAGGTGCCTGTAATCCCTGCTACTCGGGAGGCAGAGGCAGGAGGATTGCTTGAACCTGGGAGGTGGAGGTTTCAGTGAGTCGAGATCACACCACTGTACTCTAGCCCAGGTGACAGAGCAATATTCTGTCTCAAACAAACAAACAAAAACTACCTGAGACTGGGTAATTTATTAAGAAAAAGAGGTTTATTGACTCACAGTTTTTCATAGCAGGGGATGATGCTTCAGGATATTTCAGTCATGTTGGAAGGCAAAGGAGAAGGAAGGCACTTTTCACATGTTGGAGCAGAGAGAGAGAAGGAAAGTGCCACACTTTTAAACCATCACATCTCATGAGAACTCACTCACCATCACAAGAATAGCATAGAGAAAACCTGCCTCCATAATCCAATCACCTCCTACCAGATCCTTCCTCTGACATGCGGGGATTACAATTTGACATGAGATTTGGGTGGGTACACAGAGTCAAACCATGTCAGGTATCTAAGTGCAGGCTTTCAGAACCAAAAGACGATGCTCATATATAGTGAACTGTTGGTATGGCTTGTCAAAGCCCAAGTGTGGTGAAAACATCCTTGCAGAGGATGAGAACATACAATACTAATGAGATGGGTTAATTATAAAGAATTTGATCATATATATAACTATATCAAAAATAGGGACAGACTGATTTCCTTCTGTCGGAGGAGTTTCAAATATATAGAGGAAGAAAATAATAAATTCTCTAGCTATATTTGAACACATTATTTGCAATATATAAAGATAGATTCAAAAATAAATACAAATGTTAATTATCATGTAACTATACATGTGTGTTTGTGCGTGTGTGTGGTGTGTGTGTGTGTGTTATATTCTCTTATTCTATTTATTGAAAGGGCCTTCAATCAGATACACTTTGATAGAAAAGACCCCACCTAATGCACATAATATAGTTCCTAAATAACTTTCTCTACTAAGGGAACTAGGGCTCCCCTTAAGAACCTGATGACTCCAGAGCAGAAGTAATAAATTATAAAAAGTTTCTGAAAATCCTGGTTGTGCCAGAAAGCAAGAAAGTGTATAAAAAGGCAGGGAGCATGTTAGCAGGAACAGAAGTCATCAAAGAGATTCCCACTTGTAAAACATGGGAAATAATCAATATCACAATAAATAACAGTAGTAATTGATTACAATCTTTGTAATAAGGTAGGGTACAATGAATATCGTCTTAAATAATTCATTAAACAAATAAATTGTAGGATTAATGAAGAATGAACATTTACATAGTTTCAAGATTCCACTCCACAAAGCGCTGATTGATTACAAGAGGGAAGGAAAAACTTTACGGTGGATTACCCTGGCGGAAAATCACCTTAGTCGAGTGATTAAAATGAACATTATCTTTAATGGTGCAAAATAAAATTGTGCACTACCCGATAGGATGCAATGAAAATAACACATTATTGTTTCTGTGTTTCTACAAAAGATGCATAACCTGAATTTAGTTATAAGGAAACATCAAATAAACTCACGTTGAGTGAAACTCTACAAAGTAACTTTCATATAATATGAAAAATACCAGGAAACAATTTTAGGAAATAGCCCTATTAATTAATATGGAGACTAAAGAGGTATTTTGACTAGTGAAATGATTCTGAAGTAAATCCATTTGATATGACGGCAATATTGTGACATTTGGCAACATTTTAACAGTGTCTGATGATTAAATGGTAAAGTATCAATTTAATTCTGGATTTGGTGATTTTGTTGTGATTATGTAAAAGATTATCGTTGTTTGTAAGAAATAACCACTCAGTTATCCAGGAGAATAAAGTAACGCGTTGACAATATCACCAAATAATGTGAGATACCCAAATTTATAAAGTTAGAAAGAGGAACTGAGAGAAAAAGGATAAAATAATGAATTTACTTCACTACTGATGGGAGACTATGGATTGAAAGTAAAGAAATAAAGTGAAAAATCCAGGCATACTATATTGTGTCTGTAATCTTAGCTACCTGGGAGGCTGATGCAGGAGGATCATCTGAGGCCAGGAGATTGAGACCAGCTGAGCAACATAGCAAGACCCTGCAACTTAAGAAAATATGTTTTTTTAAGAAAGAGAAAACAAATTCTAAGAATTTTATAAATTTACTGGGAATTGCCTCTCCTTTTATGTCTTTATTCACATAACTTGAACTGCTATAGGCTTATAGATTGATAAATAATCAACATGCATATACAATTTATAGGTTATAAAATATTTCTTAAATATTGTATAATATCCTCTGTATACAATTTTAAAGCAGATATTGTTTTCAAAGTTTAATAAAATAGATAAATTCCAGCTCATATAGAAGGTATAAGTTATTATGTCCTTTATAAATATTTTAAATTGTTTTAAATTTTTTTTATACAAAGTCTTGCTCTGTTGCCCAAGTTGGAGTGCAGGTGTGATCTCAGCTCACTGCAAATTCCACCTCCTGAGGTCAAGGGATGCTCATGCCTCAACCTCTTGAGTAGCTGGGACTGGAGGCGCATGCCACCACACCTCACTAATTTTTTGCATTTTTAGTAGAGATGGGGTTTCATCATGTTGGCCAGGCTGATCTCAAACTCCTGACTTCAGGTAATTCACCTGCCTCAGCTTTCCAAAGTGCTAGGATTACAAGTGTGAGCTACTGTGCCCAGCCTGTTATGTCTGGTCTGAGCATTTCTGTTATACCATTTTTCCCTATGTGACTGTTTAAATAAATAACCATGACATAGTACAATACAGAAATATGAGGAAATGAAAATATACCTCATGCTGTGATGAAAGACATCACTTAAGAAAGGGATAATTTTAATATATCATAATACTGGTCTATTTGAGATTAAGGAGTAATATGTAAGAGTGTTATCCAAAGTAAAACTACTTGAGTTTGCATTCTAAGTCTAATATTTAATTATTGTGCAATTTGGAACTCTTCATTTAAACTTTCTAAGACTCAATTTTTTCATCTATGAAAGGAAACTAATAATGCTATTTCATTCATCGAATTGTGGTAAAGCTTAAATAAATTAACACATTTAAAGAATTTAGCTCACAGTTTGGCAGATGATATGCCAAATACTTACAGATATTATATAATTATGAATGTTGTAATTAAGATAGATTTTGATGTAATGATAATTGTTGATGCACTTCTAGCTCTCACTGCTAAGAAATTATTCAGTGAGTTATTCCAAGTCAGAAACACTATGAAATGATAAGTGAACTGATATAAGGATAAAATTTGCTAAAGTAATTATGTGTTTGCTATTGCATACACAAGATCACAACAAATGAGGTAATTGCATTGTAAGATTAATTTGTAACTTACACTGTCTAGATTTTCTTTTCCTTTTTGGAGACAGAACTTCACTTTTTCATCCAGGCTGGAGTGCAGTGCCATGAGATCGGTTCTCTGCAACCTCCACCTCCCAAGTTCAAGTGATTCTCCTGCATCAGCCTCCCAAGTAGCTGGGACTACAAGCACTTGCCACCATGCCTGGCTAATTTAGACAGGGTTTCAATATGTTGACCAGGCTAGTCTCAAACTCTTGACCTCGTGATCTGTCCGCCTCAGTCTCCCAAAGTGTTGGGCTTACAGGTGTGAACCACTGCACCCAGTCTAGATTTCAATTACTTATCAAACTTTTGCTGTATTTCATGAATAGAAATAATCAAGAATTTGAATGTAATATATTAATAACTTTTCAGTAATATTTTGTAACTGCAGCCTTCTTAATTGATATAGTTTGGCTGTGTCCTCACCCAAATATCATCTTTATTTGTAGTTTCCATAATCCCCACATCTTGTGCAAGGACCCTGCTGGGAGGTAATTAAATCATGGTGGTGGTTATCACCATGCTGCTGTTCTCCTGATAGTGAGTGAGTTCTCATGACGCCTGATGGTATTATAAGGGGCTCTTCCCCTTTTGCTCAGCATTTCTTCTTCCTGCCACACTTTGAAGAAGGTGCCTTTCTTCCCCTTTGCTGTCTGTCATGACTGTAAGTTTGCTGAGGTTTTCTCAGCCATGCAAAATTGTGTCAATTAAACCTCTTTTCTTTCTTTACCTTTTTTTTTTTTTTTTTTGAGAAGGAGTCTCACTCTGTTGCTAGGCTGGAGTACAGTGGTGCAATCTTGGCTCACTGCAACCTCCACCACCTCTGCTTCCCAGATTCAAACAATTCTCCTGCCTCAGCCTCCCGAGTAGCTGAGACTAGAGGCACATGCCACCACATCCAGCTAATTTTTGTATTTTTAGTACAGACGAGGTTTCACCATGTTGGCCAGGATGGTCTTGGATCTCTTGATCTTGTGATCCACATGCCTTAGCCTCCCAAAGTGCTGGGGTTACATGTGTGAGCCACTGCACTTGGCTTAAACCTCTTTTATTTATAAATTACTCAGTCTTGGTTATTTCTTCTCAGCAGCATGAGAATGAACTAATACAGTAAATTAGTACTGAGGGAGTGGGGCATAAATACAAGAATACCCAAATATGTAGAAACATCTTTGGGATCAGGCAGAGGTTGGAATATTTGGAGGACTCAAAAGAAGATAGGAAGATGTGAGAAAGTTTGGAGCCTTTTAGAGGCTTGTTGAATGGCTTCGACCAAAATGCTGACAGTGATATGGACAATAAAGTTGAGGCTGAGATGGAGATTAGGAACATGTTGGGAAGTGAAGTAAAGGTCACTCTTGCTGTGCTTTAGCAAAGAGACTGGCAGCATTTTGCCTCTACTCTAGACATATGTGGAACATTAAGTTTGAGAGAGATGATTAAGGGCATCTGGCAGAAGAAATTTCTATGCAGCAAAACATTCAAGAAGAAGCAGAACATAAAAGTTTGAAAAATTTGCATCCTGATGATGTAACAAAAAACATTTTTTTTTTTTCTGGGGAGAAATTCAAGCCTCCTGAAGAAATGTTCATAAGTAGCTAGGAGAAAACTGTTAACCACCAAGACAATGGGGAAAATAGCTCCAGAGCATTTCAGAAATCTTCACAGCAGCCCCTCCCATTACAGGTCTGGGGGTCTAGGAGGAAAAAATGGTGTCCTGCTGAGCCCAGGGATCCCCTTTTGTGTGCAGCCCCAGGTTATGGTGCCCTGCATTCCAGCTGCTTGAGCTCCAGCCATGGCTAAAAGGGGACAAGGTACAGTTTGGGCCATTGTTTAAGAGGGTGCAAGCCCCAGGCTTTGGTGGCTTCCACCCTGGTATGGAGCCTGTGGGTGGACAGAAGTCAAGAATTGAAGTTTGAGAACATCTACCTAGATTTCAGAGGATGTATAAAAATGTCTGGATGTACAGGCAGAAGTTTGCTGCAGGGGTGGAACCATCATGGGGAACTTCTGCTAGGGCAGTGAGGAAGGGAAATGTGAGGTTGGGACCCCCCACACACACACACACACAGAGTCCCTACTGTGGCACTGGCTAGTGAAGCTGTCAGAGGATGATCAGTCTCTTCCAGACCCCAGAATGGTAGATTTACTGACAACTGACACCATGAGCCTGGAAATGCTGTAGACACTAAACACTGGTCTCTGAAAACAGCTGGGAGGAGGCTGTATCCTGCAAAACCACAGGATTGGAGCTGCCCAAGGCCATTGGAACCTAACTCTTGCATCAGTGTGACCTGGATGTGAGACATAGAGTCAAAAAAGAATATCTTCAAACCTTAATGTTTAATGACTGCCCTATTGGATTTCAGACTTGCATGGACCCTGTATCTCCTTTGTTTTGGCCAATTTCTCCTATTTTGAATGGGTGTATTGTATCTAGGAAGCAACTAATTTTTTTTGATTTTACAGGTGCAAAAGGAACTTGTCTGAGATGAGACTTTGGACATAGACTTTGGAGTTAATGCTGGAATGTGCTAAGAGTTTAGGGGACTGCTAGAAAGGCATGATTGTGTTTTGAAATGTGAGAACATGAAATTTGGGAGGTGCCAGGGGTTGAATGACATGGTTTGGCTTTGTCCCCACCCAAATCTTATCTTGAATTGTAATTCACATAATTACCACATGTTTTGGGAGGGATTTGAAGGGAGGCAATTGAATCATGTGGGTGATTATCCCCCATGCTGTTCTTGTGATAGTGGGTGAGTTCTCAGGAGACCTGGTGGTTTTATAAGGGTCTTTTCCCTTTTGCATGTCACTTCTTCCTACCATCCTGTAAAGAAGCAGCCTTTCTTCCCCTTCGTTCACCATGATTGTAAGTTTCCAGAGGCCTTCTCAGCCATGAAGAATTCTAAGTCAGTTAAACCTTTTGTAAGTTGCCCAGTCTCCAATATTTCTTCATAGCAGTGTTAGAATGAATTAATACATTAATTATCCTTGAGAACATTTTCATATTATAATAAAACTTAAGAAAGAATTCTTACATCAGTAATTTTTTATTCTTCTAAAGATTCTCTAAAATTTGGACATTAAAGTTACTGTTGTGTCGACAACACAATTTTAAGAAAAAATAACAGTACAAAGAAATTTTTCTCACCAAGAAGCTACAGATTTGTGATCATTAAAATAACATGGGCTTCATGTCTGAAAGTGAGATCTGATCTCTTTTTCTTGGCAATTGTGACTTTCTTTCTAGGAAAATTATAGCCACAAAAGCCTCATAATAAAAGACTCTACCGGCTTTCCAGTCATCAAACAGGTCTTAGCAAAAGAGCAGTTTTACCAGTTAAGTGTGAATGAATTGGAATCATTCCCTAAGCATATAAAAGCTATTACAAATAAAAGGAGTAGCAATCAATTGGTACTGTTTTCCAGACTAAGCAAAAATGATTAAACATACATATATATATGAAATACATATATATATATTTTACACATTCAGATACACACACATATATATTCAAAAGCAATATAGAGAGACATGTAAATATATATATATATATATACAAAAATGATAACACAGTGAAATATATGGTATACCTAACCTACCTTAAGTAAGGCACCAATTAATCAGCTCAAGTAATTTGGAAAAAGAAAAGAAGAAACATTTTTTATCTGAGGAATTTGAGCCCCGTTAGATTATCAGTTCTTTAAAGGCATTGGAATAAAACAGTAGTCATGTCACTTCCCATTAAGCTAAATAATTCTCTTAAAGCCACTAGCTCTATGGGCTCTAGAGTAACTGATGCTCAGAAGCCACAAAATACTATTTGCTAGACACCATAACTCATACTGTATTATTTAACAATGTATGGCCAATCACTCATCAATGTTATTTCTGCAATCCAATGAGGATTCTTGTTGAACAACTTTGTATTAGCCCACTTGTGTTCCCTTTGTCGTGAACTCCATTCCTCTAGCAGTATCTTGGCTTCTAGAGACCAGATTTAGATTAATGGCAGTGAAAACTGAGTGGAATGTTTTTCTTACTGTAAAAATATTAAATAATATGCAATAGGCAACACAATATTATATTACAGAATAAAAACCGTGTTTCAATTGAGCTCTTACACTTATTATGTTATTGCACTAAATCTTAGATTTCTTTACAGAATACTAGATGCTAAATAGAACTCTAGTCACTAAAGGAGTATTTACTTCCTTCCTGGCATAAGGATTTGTGTATTTATCTTTTTTTTAATTGTACTTTAAGTTCTGGGGTACATGTGCAGATCTTGCAGGATTGTTGCATAGGAACGCACATGCCATGGTGGTCTACTATTCAATTTGTGTAATGGGACATTTTGTTTTCTGGCAAAGAAGCATTAGGCATTTTTGAAAAGCATGGAATAGGTATTTTCTAGTCAGAGGCCAAGGATCTAAAAATTATTTGAGGGCCGGGCGCGGTGGCTCATGCCTCTAATCCCAGGACTTTGGGAGTCCGAGGCAGGTGGATCACGAGGTCAAGAGATAAGACCATCCTGGTCAACATGGTGAAACCCCATCTCTACTAAAAATACAAAAAATTAGCTGGGCATGGTGGCGCGTGCCTGTAATCCCAGCTACTCAGGAGGCTGAGGCAGGAGAATTGCCTGAACCCAGGAGGCAGAGGTTGCGGTGAGCCGAGATCACGCCACTGCACTCCAGTTTGGGTAACAAGAGCGGAACTCCATCTCAAAAAAAAAAAAAATTATCTGAGGGACAAAATAAAAAACAGAACCTAGGAGAGCTGATTTTTATTTCCATTTCTTCCATTGCTTCACCCTGCTATACCATAGTATCTATTTTATAACACTTGATTCTAATACTCAACCCTTACTCAATACACAGAACACACTGGCAATATAACGTAAAATATCTAATACTTACTCTAAAAAAGATCCAGAACATGAAACATTCATATGGGTAATAAACATTATAAATAAATTTAAGTATACTAATACCAAAATGTAGGATTAATAAAAATAGATAATTTAACATTGTTACTATAAAACATTTAAGCAATATTTATAAAGCAAAAAGTAAAATAATATATTTTGAATTACTAATTAAATGTAATTTTATTTATAAATATCACAGCCATTCTGAAAACTTGCTGAAAATAAAATTGCTTTTTCAAAAAATAATTGAAGCAAAATAGCAAAACAATTTCAATGTTCCAGGAAAAATTTTCTTCTGGAAGACAAACACAGAATTTTAATGTTTACATAGAATGTAGCATGAATATTTCTTTTAAGACTATAAATGCTATTTTTATGTATTAATGATTTACATTGCTTATTTTATATGCTACATTTTAATATATTTATATATTGCAATAGTTTAAACACCAAAATATAGAGGTTTATCTTGTGATCGTTATAAAAAAAAGCATTTATTGTTCAAAAAAATTATCCTGGAACAACATAGGCTTTTGAGAATGATGGTCACAAGTAGGCCCTCGTATATCTACCCATAATAATCATTCCCCCAACATTGTCACTTAAAATTTTCTGTATAAATTAAAGGGGTAAGTAGAAATTTTTCAGGCTTTTCAGTCATCTGTATTACTTGTAAATTAGCTTTAATTTTTGTGAACTTAACCTCATTTTATCTGACATAGATAGAAACAAATCAGATAAACAGGACTTTACCCTCACCTCGAGAATTTGGAAGCAATCTAACCTTTTTGATTCCAAAGATCTTAATATGGTTTCTCATATATTTATGAAAACTCCTCACTAGAACAGTGAGGCAGAGCAGAGTAACATCCCAGCACCTGTCAGGCCTGACTGACTGAGCAGCCACCAGAAATCAGTCTTCATACCCTGCCAGTTTCCATCCCTGAAAATCCAAGGTAAATGAGATTCTAGCTGCAGCTGAATTCAGAGGTAGATTGACTTTCTAACCATCCAGAGGACACTGAAATGTGTTTGCCTGAAAAAAATCTAAATAGATCAACACTCTCCTGCTCATTTCCTTAGTCTTAACAACAAATTAAAGGCTCTATTCTGGTTATCTTAAACTCTTCCCTCTCACCTCCAATTAATTTGTTCTTCATTTAACCAAAATTCTTAGTCTCTCTTTTCAGTATGCCCTCTTCGTCTTCTTATTAAGGCATAAAATTATCTACTTCTCTAATGTTTCTCTGCTTGTAATAAAATCCAGTGTTCCACTAAAGACTGTATTATCCCAAGGATCCCTACAAAAAAAAAAAAAAAAAAAAAAAAAAAGAAAGCTGCCCTTCAGTTACACCAAAAATACCTCAGGTTTGCCACAGAAATGTGTATTAGGTTTTGATGATGAGCTGTTTGGCCTTCAGTCACTCTTACCCTTATCCTAAAATACCAGTCAGACAATTTGATTGCTATAATTTAAACATAAAACAAGCAAGAAGAGCAATCATCTTGGGCTCATGTCATTTCATTGCACTACTCTCAATTTCTTAAAAATATTTCAAAATATTTTGTCATCTACTTACAGTATCTTCGAAGAGATGTAACAATGTCACTAATTAAAGGTCTTGCAACATGGATCAAGTCTTTCTGCCCACCCACAGGAACAGACCTGATCTGTATAAATGACCAATTCCATACCAGGGTCTATCATTTTCTATGTCAGCTTACCTCTTCTGCTCCTGGATCTACCTAGAACACCCACCATCACTTCCAAACTACTAAACTTCCAAAAGCTTCAATAATTTCTGGATCTATCATCTTTTGATATAATTACATATTCTCTAATCTCTCAGCCTCTTTTTGGTCTGATGTTCTATTCTGCACAGTATGAAGTCCCTGGTTGATCTATTAACTATCATTTTACTGAGACATCTACCATTTTAGTGGGATTCTCATTGTGTTCTTATAGTATCTCTGTGATGGTTAATACTGAGTGTCAATTTGATTGAGTTGAAGGATGCAAGGTATCAATCTTGGGTATATCTGTGAGGGCATTTACAAAGAAGGTTAATATTTGAGTCAGTGGGCTGGGAAAGGCAGACCCACCTTTAATCTGGGTGGGTACCATCTAGTCAGCTGCCACTGTGGTCAGAATATAAAAGTAGGCAGAAAAACATGAAAAGCCCAGATCAGCTTAGCCTGCCAGCCTACATCTTTCTCCTGTGCTGCATGCTTCCTGCCCTCGAACATCATATTCTGAATTCTTCAACTTTGGGACTTGGAGTGGCTTCCTGGCTCCTCAGCTTGCAGGTGATCTATTGTGGAACCTTGCGATCATGTGAGTTATTACTATTTAATAAATTTCCCTTTATATAGATCTATCTTATTAGTTTAGTCCCTCTAGGGAATCCTAATACAATCACCCACACAAAATCTTACTATAAATATGCTAGGATTCTAGACCACTCAATACTTCTGCAGATAAAGAAGTAGTGGACTGATTTCATTATAATGCATACCAATCTACCATATGTAATGTATGTCATTGAATATTTCTCAATAAATCTACTTTTGCCTATCCAGCTCTTCTCAACTTTCTACAACTATTTCAATTTTCTTACTCTTTACTTAAATATTTGATTTTTTAATTCTTAGCTAATCTGAGTGTGACTACATTGACGAAGTAAAGAGAAAAAAACATAAAATTAAAAGTGAAAAATTATTTCCATACTATGCCACTAAATCTACAAATTTATATGTATGGACCTACATCCCCTTTTTTCAGCATCACATTATAGTGAGAAAATTATCCTATTTGTTTATGCTATCTTTCTACCACTACTTTCCATGTAAAAACTTCCTACATTGTGAGATACCTACTCTAACATGACTTCTTCCTTTCTTTTAAACTCCTTCCTGTCTATTGGTATATTTCCATAAGAATTTTTATTAATTTAAAAGCATAATTGTACATAACAACAACAAATTTATTTGCAATATTTATTCCAGAAAAAGTTTATTTGATGAAATATAATAATTAGTGAAAGAATAATCTACAACATGGGAATACATCCATCAACAAAATAAACAAAAATCTCTGTTCTCTTTATAAAAAAGGCCAAATACATAATTAGTAGCAATTTAGAAAGTGGTAAGTTCTATAATGAAAAAAGAATCTGGAAAATAGGACAAAGAATGACAATGGTGAAAGGAAAATACATTATTTATATAAGACCATAGGTGATGCATCACTAAGAAAATAATTATTGAACAAAGACTTGAAGAAACTAATGAAATAAGCCAAGACAGTTATCTTGAAGAAAAGGATCCTAAGTGGGTAGGAAGACAAGTACAAAGAGAAGAAACACACTTGATAAGTTTAAAGGACAGCAGAGAGGGCAGTGTAGCAAGAGAAGAGTGGACAGGAGGGAGAGATGTAGGTTATGAAGTGAAAGATGCAATGGAGACAGGCCCTTGTGAGCCATTGTAAGGATGTTGACTTTTGCTTTAAGTGAAATGAAGAATGATTGGAAATTTTGAACTGTGGAATGCCAGCATTTAAATATGGCTGAAAGATTATTTAGGCTTTTGTGTAAAGAATAGAATGAAAATGTTTAATGATGACAACCTTGAGAACAATTAGGAGAGTTTAGCAATAATAGAGTCAAAAGATTAAAAACTAAAACTGTGGAGATGGAGACGGAGTGATAAATAGTTGTATTTCAAATATTGTAGGTGTGTCAAATAATTGGTTGATGAATTAGATATGTGTGAAGAAAAGATGAGTTAAGGAGTCTAAATAATTCTAAGACAGAGTTATCATAAACCCAAATGCAAAAGATTGCTACAGAAGAATATTTGATGTATGAGATAGGAGTTTACTTTTGAGTATTTTGAGGTATTAATTAGTCATTGAAGAAATACTCAGAAAGAAATTGGAATACATGGATATATGATTGCATGCCTCAGGCTCAGGGGAAATAAAAATTGACAATTGCCAGTGTACAAATGGCATTTAAAAGCCATTAGGCTGAATTAGATCACTAAGAGTGTCAGTATAGAAATAAAACAATTTTAAGAATTGAGCCCTATGTCACTCCAAAGAAAAAGAAGAAGGAATCAATGAAGACTGAGAATAAGAGAACATTGAGGTAGGAAGAAAAATTTTAAAACATGTTGTTGTAGAAGCAAAGTGAAGAAAATGATTAAAGAAGAGGGAGGAGTAACTAATTATGTAAAAGCCATTAATGGGTTACCATGATTAAGAATGAAAATCGACCCTTAGATATATTCGGTTGGTGCAAAAGTAATTGCAGTTCTGGCCACTACTTTTTTTATGGCAAAATCGTTACAGTATGGATGTCCCAGGGCCTTGATGGAAACATTTGTGTTGGGAAATGGGGGCAAAATCTGGATGAAGTAAATTATAAGACACAGTTAAAGGAGAGGAATTAGAGATGAAAATCTTTTTGAATTTTGCCCTAAAGTGAAGAAATAGTATGGCATCTATTAAAATAGAGACTGACTATCCCATGGCCGTAACAAATATCCACCAGGATTTGTTTTAGTCAGATTTAAGCGATCAAGAACAGATTGCCTTAGTGAGCTTTCTTTTGTAAGCCATTCAGTCTGGATGTCTCTGCTCTGAAAATCCTCTGATCAAGAATATATTCTCTCCAATAAATTTGCCTCTGTGTAGTAACCAATCAAGAACAGCCTCAAATGAGTGAGAGTTTTCCATTTAATACCAACTTGCTTGGATTCCAGAAAAATCTACCCAATTCTAATCACCAATAATCCTATAAAAGTTCAGCAGTCTTCTCTGCTCAGAGAGACTATGCCTAAGAAGCACAGCTATCTGTTACTACAGGAGGCAATACATTCATCCTTGTGATTTTTCTATTTCAGCTTGTATGGTGGCCTCATTATACTTTGATAGCCATTCTTTCTGCTATGAACATATTTTTCCACTCTCTATTCACAAGCAACATGATTGACAAATATATCCACTCTCGTTGCTTCCATGTTTACATTCACTTCCATCTACTGTTGCTCATGTACTAGGTTTTGTTTTCAGCTACCACATTTTTAACTAAATTGTTTTTGTTCTTTATAAGTATTCTTCAAACTGGGTTAAAGAGAACCGCTGGGGTACAAAAAGACCTTCCGAGGAGTTTCTCAACCATGAAGATCTTTAAGGAATCACTTTTAAATCTTGTCTATTTGTACTTACTCTTTTCTCACTTGCTTTGCTTGAGAAGTCCCTCCAAAGTAACTTTATCTCTACCTTAATAAATAAAACCTTATCTCTAACTCTTCTTGAGATTTAATTTGATCCATTTCTCAAGAGGTAAAACCTTAAAACAAAGGGACAGTTGTAAATTTTGATGTTTGAGAAGCCTGTTCTCTCAAGCCAACATATATGTCTGTGTGACTTGAATTTCTTCCATGTGTTATGCATATAATTGTTAAAAGGGAAGCATGGCACTAGCAATGAGATTTTGACCTCTGTTTGGATATTCTAAGTACACACATAATAGTGTAAGGGAGCAGGACTTTTGACAGTTTTTATTTAATGAGCTTGCCTTGTCAACTTCCAATATTACAAAAGGTTTTATAACTTCTGAGGAGTAATCCTAAAACAACACAATGGGAAGAAAGATTGAAAATGGCTTTCACTCATTAACTTCTCTCTTTGTTTATTCTACTTACATACTTACTAAATGATTAAAACAGAATATGCTTTTCCTCTGTAGTAACTAACATATCAAACATTAAATACTTCCGGTAAGTTTCACACTTACTAGAGGCCACATACTTTTTGTTCTTGAATGTTTACAAATTAACATCATTCTAGTAATGAAAACTATTTGAACATGAACACAAAATAATTGAAAGAGAGTAGTTCTGTAAAGGCCACTTTTGATGCATTTCCCATATAATCTTATTTGTGTCTATTATTTTAATCAGTCTCTAATATAGCTATATTTTAATTAGCTTCTAATAATAGTCACAATAATGATTTAATTCTGAAGATGCTTGAATAGTTAGAAGTTTATAGTCCAAGGAAAAATTTTAAATACACTAAATTTCATTTTACATAGCTTTTTTATAACATAGTACGACATGTTGCTCAGAAATTGGCAAGCAAAATATATATTATGTTAGGATAAAATACTGTAGGATGGAAGTATATTATTAGGAGATCAAGGAGAAAATGAGTAATCCAGAATCTCTAACTTAAACAAAATTAATTCATCCATTTTTAAAATTAATTATTATGATGATGTGAAATGACAGTAAGAATAGTTTGTGTATTTGTAATAAAATATATATTTAGAGAAGTTTTAAGTTCACAGCAAAATTGAGTAGAAAGTACAGAGAGTTTCCATATAGCCCCATGTTATTTTATTATGCAGTATTTCAGAGACAGAGAACAAAAAATAATAGAACAAATAAGTATGTATATATACATATATATTAGATATAGAGAAAATATGGGAAAGCACAAAAAAAAATGATTAAGTACATTTTCTTGGCCCTCAGAGAAAACTACCATTAAAAGTTTATTCTTTAGGATCTTTTTCTATGTTTGTGTAATCATATGTATTTCACAAATTGATATTGTACTTCACATATCTCCAGGCATTTTTTAGTTAACAATCATCATTTTTCATGCCTATGTTTTTTCATTTCCAATACCTATTTCATGTTCACATTTCTCCAATAGTCCTAAAAATATTCTAACAACAGCTTTTTTTGGCCTTAAATAATAAACAATTCTGCACAGTACTAGATTTTGTATTAGCATTGTTTTTTGATTCTCCAGTAAACGCATCCCCACCAGTAAGATTGCCAAATAAAATTAGGATACACAATTAAATTTGAATTTCCAGCAAATAATAACTACTATTTTCCGAATATAAAAATGTACTATGAAAATATTTATGAGTAAGATTATATGTTGCTTTTATCATCGACATTATTATTTCTATGATTATATTGCTGCTAAATATGTACAGAAAGCATGCTGACATCCTTTAGATCAGAATTTTATTACTTATATGGTCAAAATCATTACATGTCCAGGCCCCAAAACTGTTGTGTCTTTTTAGTATTTAAATGGATAAAATGCCAGTACCAGTTAATATATTAAAGTTCTCAATCTCCATTTTTGCTGTGATTCTCCTCTTGCATATATATATATATATATACACACACACACACACACACACACACACACATATATATACACATATATATATATACACATATATATGTGTATATATAAAATTTATTTATTTTGAGATGGAATCTTGCTGTGTCACTGAGGCTGAAGTGCAGTGGTGCGATCTCGGCTCACTGCAACCTCAGTCTCCTGGGTTCAAGTGATTCTTCTGCCTCAGCCTCCTGAGTAGCTGGGATTACAGGTGTGTGTCACCACACCTAACTAATGCTTGTATTTTTAGTAGAGATGGGTTTCACCGTGTTGACCAGAATGATCTTGAACTGATCTCAGGAGATTTGCCCGCCTTGGCCTCCCAAAGTGCTAGGCTTACAGGCATGAGCCACCATGCCCATCCAGGAATATATATTATTATTAACTTGGATTCAAGGTCTAAATATTTCCAAAAATCTTACAAAATTTAAAATTTCTATTAGTTGCTTTATTTTCTTTTATTTGGATGACAATTTGACTGGACAACAATGTCATGTGTCACAACTGTTCTCCCTCAGAACTTTGAAGAACTGACTCCAGAGTTTTTTGTTTGTTTGTTTGTTTGTTTTTTATCTCAAATGTGCTGTTTGATGCTTTCCCATCTGTTCAAGAACAACTATGTCTTGAATTCTTACCTCCTCCTCAAAATTAAGTAAATATGGTAGGTTTTCTCTTGTTGTTTTCAAGTTAAATACGTAAGTACCTTTCAAAATAATTAATGTGTGTTTGTTTGGAGGAGACCAGATGTAGGCTGAAACTTCATCAGTTTTAATTTGTTGTCCTGCTTATTAATGACCCCATCCATTATATCCTTCATTTCAGATTGGCCATTTTCCCTCATTTTTCTTTTTTCATTGGATCCATATAGTTCAAAAAAACAAATAAACAAACAAACAAAAACCTTTAGTCTGAATCCTCAGTATTGTAATGTAATTGATACTATCTCTTCTTTCTATACTTCACTCAGATAAAGAAATCTCAGTATACACAGATGATTCCTTAGACAATAATGATAGAAGGTCTTCTAGCTTTATTCCTGCAGCTCTGTCACATGTTATTTTGCATGTCTATGGGGATAGAATCATAAATAAGTAAATATATATATATATATATATTCACTACAACATTCACATGAAAATCAAAGTTTGAGAGAGCTTGAATCATTTCTTAGCTTTCAATAAAGATTTGCTTTAAGCTTTCTGTATTTTAGATTGTTTTAGTTAATAAGAGCCATTTCAATTTTAATTGAAGTTAGCATTTATATTTTTATACTTTCGATGTTTTTTAAATAAAAGGAATAAAATATCTTTGTATTAAACGTTCATTGCATTTGACATTATTTTAATTATTATAATTAATCATACAAGAAATAGAGGCTAATTTTGATAAAATAGTTTATTAAAAATTAATGATATCACCCTAAATCCAGTTTTTCTGACCAACCCTAACCATTACATCTCCTTTCCCATTATCATGGCAACCATAATTAAAGTTTGGTTTTTTACTCTACATAAATTTATTCATACTTACACAAATATAACACATGTATACATACAAATACATTTAAGAGTTTTTAAGAGAACAAGTTAAAATTAGAAAAGACTCTAAGTTGTATGTTATAAACACATATGCATCTATATATCTATATATATGGCTTATTTTCATGTTACTACATAGCTGTATCTAATTATTTTAATAGGCTTACAATATTTTATTGTAGAATTATTAATTAGCTTTTGCAGTAATAACAAATAACTACTGAATCTCTGTGTATTACAATGACAAAATATTATATTTCTAACTCATTTTATACAAAAGCTACAGTCAACTGCAGCTCTGCTTCTGGCTGCTAGTCATTTGCATGTCTGTTCCATGTATGTTCTCAATCTACGACCAAGGCTGAAGGATAAGCCCCTAAAATGTGTTGTACACATAGCAAAGACAGATTTGAAAGATTCTGAGTGAAATCAAACAACCGAATGGAAAGCATTCCTTAGACAAGGCCTAGGGAACATTTTTCACATTCCTTTGGCCAAAGTTATGAGGCCAAGCATTAGAATGAGTCACATGTGATTATAATGTGATTATTCTAATCATTTCTGTAATGGTATCCATTCGAGTTGCTTTTGGGTTTGTTTCTCTGTCTCCTTCCTGTTTATTTTATTTTACATCTCCTTTTTATCAGTACCTACTGCATTAAAAATTTTATATATATCTCCTATGATGACATATTTAACACTATAAAATAGAGTTGCAACAACATGATTATCTAGTAAAAGTCTTTAGAAATCATATAATGGATACATACAGAATCCAAAAAACGTTGTAGAAATTTCCCTTCAATATTATCTTTTTAATTAATGACAATGCTGTAAATACTGTGGCCTTATTTCTTTATTGTTTACATGTCATTTACTCAAGATTCTAAGTTTTCTTTCTTTCTTGTACTGATTTATAAGTAGTCTATACAGTACTGATACTTACAGGTAATAAGGTTAACATTTACTGAACAATTACCATGTGTCATGCATAATGGCAATTCCCATAATTATAAATAAACCTGTAAGGTAGTTGTATATACCTGAATTTTTATCATTCTTACATGAGAAAACTGATGGGCCAGCTAACTTGCATATATTGTATCACAAAAATAAATTATTTCATAAAATAAACCTATGCAACCTATCCTAGAACTTACTCTTTTAAATTCAACATGGTACTATATGTTAGATTATAACTTTATTGGCATTGCAATCCAACTTCAGACTGACGTGTTTTACATATTTTCTCCTGCCTTAGAGTTATTTTTGTTTTCATTTATGTAGTCTTTGCTTTACAGAAAATTTATTTTTCATTTAAAATCAGTACTTAACCTACTCTTCTTGTTTTCATATTGTTCCCATAGTTATTTTTAAATAAATTAAATACTTGTCAGTTTGTTTTACGTTTAATTTGCTCATCAATTTGAAATTTACTTTAGAGATTGTATAATTATTTTCTGTTTTATTCCCAACATATACTCAATTACTCCAAAACATTTTAAAATAAAACATCATAATTAAATTTAAATTATATATTAACATACAATTGCTGATCTTTATTAGAGTACTCTCATAGTATATGTTAATGAACATTGAACATTTATTTCATTGTTTATGTAATATTTCTTGGAAATTGCAATGTTCTTTAATTATTGGGACCAGTTTTAAACATAACTTTTCAAAATTGTGCAAATATAATTATATTAATTTGACAAAAACGACATTTTTATTTTTGGAATACAAAATCATGTCAGTGAGGAATGTGTTTCTGAGTTTATGCAGATTTATTTTCTGCCTTTACCATAATGCCATAATTCATTTTTATTATTTGTTTACTTATCTTTACAAATTCCATCTTTATATTTTGTAATCTATAATTATAAATTTTACCACTCAGTGCACTCTATAGAAATTTGCACAAACAAAAATAATAAGGCTGGTTTGTGTTGTTCATCTTTCTGTATTTGGTCAGAAGATGGTGGTTTATTATTCATAATTCCTTTTTTCTACTAGTCACCCTCTAAAACCCCTTTCTTCTACAGTACCACAGTAAGTTATATTTCTGTAATTATGAACATAGTTTTATCACTATGAACATAGTAATTTATGCTTTTGTAGAAGTTTGGTATTTTTTATTAATATAAACAAATTTGTATGCATATATGATTCCTCTTCTTGGTATATTGATTTGCATTTTTAATTGATAGTAATTTCAAGAAACAATATATTTTCTTTAATTTTAAGCCAGACTTAATTTAAAAACACAATCCCCATTTTTTCTTAGGCAGTATTTTTCTGTGGCTGTTGCAATTCTCAAAAATACATTTTTTTTCCTAGAGCAATGAAGTTAAACTGTGGCCTTGATATACTTTCCCAGGCAGTAATAAATAAAATAAGATTGCGAAGTTGAATTTATGAAAGAGGTTGATAGGTGGATAAAGTGGAGAAGATATTTTCCTTCCTTTTTTCATAACTAATTTAAACAATACATAGTTTGATTCCTCATGTGTTTTAAGAAATATGAACTCTCCTTTTATACACTGTTAACAAAAATGCTAAACGGATTGTTTCTTTAGGGGAAAAGAAATCATAATTGTGGAAAAACATTAAGTAATGCAAAAGAAATGACTCAGTAGAGGGAAACTGGGAAATAGAATTGGGTTAAACTAATTCAGTTAATTGGGCATTTCTAAAAATTTAACATGAGATATGAAGATTAAAAAAATACTTGTGACTATTTTTTTCTTCTATTTCATTGAACAATTTATGAGATAAACCATGAATAAATTAAACCGTTGGGAATCTGATTTTATAGTCAAATTACTTCAATTAATAGAAAAAAAGACAATTTTCAGATATTTTCATGAAGAAATTATTTTTATATTATGAAAGCATTCAAAAATGTAATTTAAAATTTTTAGAGATAAAAATAATTTCCTCTTTTTTAACACATTTTCATATACAAATCTATGTTCTTGTCAATTAAACTACTCTCCACTTTTCATAAGCATTTTTTACTATCATCCTATTTTGATTTAAGTTTGGTTTTCTAGGCTACAATACATGTACATATGCAAGTGTGCACACACACACACACACGGAAATATGGTATTGACAAATGTGGAATGACTTCTAATAATGAGGCTTTAAAATGGCACTTTCTATATTAAATTTTTACAAAAACCAACAAAGCATTCTGATCATTAGTTTTGATCTGGGATATAATACATGTATACAATTCAAATGTAATAAAAAGTTAAGATTTATTGGAAAAATACATATGATAGCCCTTATTATAAGCCACAATTATTCAGAATTACTCACAGTTACCTAATGGTTAACTAATTTACTTCAAATTGCTTAGTTTAGCTTTTACATGCTTTACACAATTATATATGGGTGGTCTTGGATAAGATGTAAAGAAAACTTATAATAAAAATTTGACATAATTACTAATTGAACTGATAGAAAAATTGCTTTATATAAATCTAGATATTGAATGAGAAACTGCATAAAACAGTCACTTGTTACTAACATAATCACACTTTTTAAAAAAGTTTTAGCTTTTATTTTAGATGTAGGAGGTACTTGTGCAGAATTGTTGCATAGGTATATTATGCCCAGGTTGTGAGCATAGTACTCAATTGGTAGTTTTTCAGACCACACTCCCTTCCCTTCCCCATCCAGTAGTCCACAGTGTCTATTGTTCCCTCCTTAAATCCATGTGTACTCAAGGTTTAATCCTACTTATAAAGTGAGAACATGTGATGTTTGGTTTTTTGTTTCTCCAGTAATTCACTTAGTATCATTGCTTCCAGATACATCCATCTTGCTGCAACTAGATCCTTACCTTTCACCATATGTGAAAATTAACTCAAAGTGGATTCGAGACTTAAGTATAAGACCTCAAACTATAGATCCTACAAGAAAACTTAGGAAATACTTTTCTCAACATAGGCCTTTGCAAAGAATTTTTGACTTAGTCCCTAAAAGCCATTGCAGCAAAACCAAAATCTACATTTTTACCTCTTGAAGTTAAAATTTTTGTTGATACTGAAGAATATGGGAAGTTTCATTGCTTCATTTTTTAAAATTGCTGTCTCCATATTTATAACACCTCTACTGATGGAAAGCTATAACTTGTTTCCATTTCAGCAAGGTGATGTGGAAATTAAATGTTGTGATTTAGAAGCTATGATTTTAATTTTTTGCTATAAAATTAGAGGATGATGTAAGATTTTACAGATGTAGAATTTATTTTGAAATTTGTTTCTGTTACTCAGTAACTTCTGTGGTTAAGTTGGTTTCTTTAAAGAAAATAATTATTTTAAATTTGCAATTCTGCACAGTGCTGTAAAATTGTTTCAGCTACTTTAAAGTAGCAAATGATCTCTTTTCTATTTGAGACATTTAAAATATTTCTCTGAATTCCCCAATGTAACTGAGTTATTTTGGAAATAGAATTTTGAACTCTTAAAAGTTTGATTGATATTTCCAAAATATTTTTCAGTACCCTGTGGTTGTTTAAGTGCAAGTTTTCTCATGATTTCTGGGTGTTATAAATGATTGTGTTGTTAAATTATATATCATTTCATGAATGCAGTCTATATTTTCCCATTTCAAAATGTTTAATTGTTTAGTAATTCATTTTAAGTATGAAATATCTGTACTGCACTACAAATCTTAGCCCTGTAGATAATATGTTTTAAAAGATATAATTTGAATTTTATCGTTTAAAAAGTTTGATTCTTCCTAACCATGAGCATGGAATGTTTCTCCATCTGTTTGTGTTCTCTTTTATTTCATTGAGCAGTGGTCTGTAGTTCTCCTTAAAGAGGTCCTTTACATTCTTTGTTAGTTGTATTCCTAGGTGTTTTATTCTCTTTGTGATTCAACCCTATCCCCATCAAGCTACCAATGACCTTCTCCACAGAACTGGAAAAAACCACCCTAAACTTCATATGGAACCAAAAGAAAGGCTGCATAGCCAAGACAATTCTAAGCAAAAAGAACAAAGTGGAGGCATCACACTACCTGACTTCAAACTATACTACAAGGCTACAGTATTCAAAGCGGCATGGTATTGGTACCAAAACAGAGATATTCACCAATGGAACAGAACAGAGGCCTCAGAGGCAATGCTACACATCTAGAATCATCTGATCTTTGACAAACCTGATAAAAACAAGCAATGGGGAAAGGATTCCCCATGGTGTTGGGAAAACTGGCTAGCCATGTGCAGAAAGCAGAAACTGGACCCCTTCCTGACACCTTACACTAAAATTAACTCCAGATGGATTAAAGACTTAAACATAAGATCTAACACCGTAAAAACCCTAGAAGAAAACCTAGGCAAAACCATTCAGGACATAGGCATAGGCAAGGACTTCATGACTCAAACACCAAAAGCATTGGCAACAAAAGCCAAAATACACAAATGGGACCTCATTAAACTCCAGAGCTTCTGCACCACAAAAGAAACAGTCATTAGAGTGAATTGGCAACCAACAGAATGGGAAACACTTTTTACAATCTACCCATCTGACAAAGGGCTAATATCCAGAATCTACAAAGAACTAAAACAGATTTACAAGAAAAAAACAAACAAGCCCATTCAAAAGTGAGCAAAGGATATGAACAGACATTTTACAAAAAAAGACATATATGAGGTCAGCAAACATATGAAAAAATGCTCATGATCACTGGTCGTTAGAGAAATGCAAATCAAATCAAAACTACATTGAGATACCATCTCGCGCCAGTTAGAATGGCGATCATTAAAAAATCTGGAGACAACAGATAATGGAGAAGATGTGGAGAAATAGTAACACTTTTACATTGTTGGTGGCAGTCTAAATTAGTTCAACTATTGTGGAAGACAGTGTGGTGATTCCTCAAGGACCTAGAAATAGAAATTCCATTTGAATTAGCAATCCTACTACTGGGTATATATCCAAAGGATTATAAATCATTCTATTATAAGGACACATGCACATGAATGTTCAATACAGCACTGTTTACAATAGCAAAGACTTGGAACCAACCCAAATGCCCATCAATGATAGACTGGATAGGGAAAATATGGCACATATATACCATGGAATATTATGCAGCCATAAAAAAGATGAGTTTGTGTCCTTTGTAGGGACATGGATGAACATGGAAACCCTCATTCTCAGCAAACTGACACAAGAACAGAAAATCAAACACCACATGTTCTCACTCATAGGTGGGTGTTGAACAATGAGAACACATGGACACAGGGAGGGGAGCATCACACACTGGGGTCTGTGGAGGACAACTAGGGGAGGGACAGCGGGGGGTGGGGAGTTGGGGAGGGATAACATGAGGAGAAATGTTAGACATAGGTGATAGGGAGGAAGGCAGCAAACTACATTGCCATGTATGTACCTATGCAACAATCTTGCTTGTTCTTCACATGTACCCCAAAACCTAAAATGCAGTAAAATATATATTAAAAAAAAGAAAAAAAATTTAAAAAAGGTTGAATATTTTAATTTTTAAAATTAATCATACTATACCAAAATTTATCTCTAAGCATTTTTCTTTTTTTCACATTATGTACAGACAGAAATAGTTGCCAGTGGATTTATTTTATATACTTGTAAACTCTAAGGCTAGAGAATGATAAATGATGAATTTCTTTTAAGTTGTTTCTTACCACAATTATTAAATTATAAAATTCTCAGTAAAACTGAAATTTGTTGTACAGATTATAGAAATATAGTACCATTGATAAATGTTAACTTGTGATTGGTTCTTCAAATTGTTTATTACATTACTAAATCTTTCTTTAAAACAGAGTAAAACTCCTATAATTATGTTTTAGATCAATTTAATAAGCAGTTATTTCTTTTCAAAAAATAATTGCTTTTGAAAAATGAAACTCCTAATTATGTTTTTGTAGTTGTTTTAAACCATTTTTAAGAAAGTTTTTGGACAGAGAAAAATAGTGCCTTCAAAATTAGTTTGTGCTTACAAACTCACAACATATGTATGCCCATATTTGTTTGATGTAGCATAAGCTTTGTCAACCTGGTCAGCAAAACTGACTCTACTGAGGATTCTGTATACAAAGATTTATCCTACTACATGTAATTGAGTTAACCAATGTGGTCTTCCTAAATGGACCATCTGCTTTAACTTGGGTTTTAAAAAGATTTTTGTTAAAATCAATATCTAGAAAAATATTTGTGTTTTTTAATAAGCCAATAAAAGTTCTAAAATAAAAATAAGAGAAAACTAGCAGTTCGCATCTTTACCAGAACTGGACTGAAATTATTCATTCATATTTAATAACTAACAAGCCTCGGATATACTATTATTTAGTAAGGTATTTTGAAGAAAATATGGAGCATGTATTTTTAATCATAGAATTAATGTAGATAGTAATATAATGGAAGAAGAGCACAAATTTAGAAAGACATATTATTTGGCCTGTATTCAATATATAATAAAATAAGATTATTTGCAGTCAATTCACACTAAAATCATAATCACTACAGCATTTCAATGTTTACTGTGTACAGCTATTATTCCCTTCAAATTGTAGGAATTATGTATTTAATTTTGAAAAGAACATGGTGAGATAGGCATTAATGCCATTCTATTACAAATGAGAAAAAAGTCACAAAAATGCTAAGCAACTTCCTAAAGTCAAAGCTATTAAATATTAGAACTAGAAAAAAACCTCTTAACCATATGAAGATGGATGTTGAAAATTAATAATATGGATAATACTGAAAATATTAAATAAACTAATTTAAAATTAAATAAGTTGAGTTAATTAATTAAAATTAGCAATCTGGATGACACTGGAAAATGAGTTTTTGTTTATTTTTGACATATTATGAATGGATTAATTAGTCAGGTATGTCCTTGGCACAAATGCATCAGAAAGGGAGCAATTAAAGTGTATTTGTAAAGTTAACAACACAAAGTAAGAAACAGAGAAATAAATTTTGGGTTGCAGCAGGAATATTCAAAAAGGAAACTCCAAGAGAAAGTAGAATCAAATTGCAAAGCCAAGATGAAGATCTATAGACTCAAGTCCATAGCCTGAAAAAGCAAAAATGGAAAGGTTTATTGAGATTATAGGTTTTTAACACTTTTTAAAATTTTAAACAAGCAAGTCCTTGATTTTCCTTATTATTTCATTTAGCAGAAAGAAAGACATAATTGTGAAGTTCACTATTTCCCAAACAATGAATATTAATACTTGACTGAGAAAAACTATTGGGAACTTTAGGCAAAAGTCATCTATTATTCTATAATTTCTAATGGCCAGAAAGAGCTTTGGTCATGTCATATATATATAAATGTTACAAAGTATAATGTAAAAAATTTTATACTATTTATTTGATAGTATACTGTTACTAAAATGATGTGACTGAAATTGAAGGCACAAAGGAATTTTCTGCAAATTTGAATTTGTAAGTCTTAAGGAGTGCTATGGTCTTAATGTCAAAGCTTAACTATCAATAATTTTAGGAGATGATTAAATCATAAGAGAGGAGCCATCTTGAATGAGATGAGTGACCTTATACAGGAGGTTGGAAAGAGCACCCTAGGACTTTTGCCCTTCCATCCCTTACGCCATGTGGGGACACAGATTTCATCCCTTTTTGCCACCTTCCACCACGTGAGGATGCAGCAACAGGCTTGAAAGTAAGACTGGGCCCTCAGAAAAGAACTGGCGGTGCCCTGATCTTGGACTTCACAGCCTTCAGAACTGTGAGAAAGAAATTTCTAGTAATTATAAGTTACCCAGTCTGTGGGATTGTTATAGTAGCCCAGAACGAACAAAGATAGAGATATAGATAAACGAGTCAAATTTCAACTTATACCTGTACTCATTTTCAGTAATAGCAGTTCAAAGTTGAACTGGTCAACATTTCCACTGAAAACAAGAAAACATAATCAATAAAATCGCTTTAAAAAAATCTTAAAGACATTGAAGATCTGAAAGGTAATTTCCTCATGAACAGAGATAAACTCAGTATAAGAGCCAGAACTTGGCATGCCCTGATGGCATGTACCAATAGTAAGCACATGGTGCTTAAGTCCTGTTTCTCTTTCAAAATCCAGCCTCTTGGACTTAGAGGAATAGAAATCGATGCTTAAGTTGAGAAAATGGAAACTCTTCCGAAGGACATCCTCACACCTGTGTCGGTGCCCTGCTACTACCTGCAGGCTCACATGCATCTGGCTTGTGCCCTGCCACATTCTCATCTAATTGGCATTCCCTCTGCAGCCCTGTGAGGCTCACCTGTTGACCACCAGGCCTTTCATTTCCCCCTCGTGCCCGTACTACCAGATTACCAGTTGTGGCAGCTACTCTCTTAAACCAAGAGACTGATTACATTGTTAGTAATCGCTTACGCTTATTATTTTAGCTTTTCTCTTTTTCTGTATCTTTAAAATATCTCTTTCATTGAGTAATTCTTCTCATTTATGAACAAGCATAAGTGTTTTCCATTCTAAATAATTTCTTCTGTTTTAACCCACTTCATCTATTAATATTAATCTCTATCAGTTGTCCATTTATCATATAAGCTTCTCATTAACACTTTTTTTGTACTCACTTCTTAATACACAATACACTTACATCTGATTTTTACCAGCAAAATTTAATTTAAGTAAGAAAACTAATGTGCTCCTCTGTATCAAATCCAATTCCTTATATTAAAATTCAGGAGCCACATTTAGGACTGTTTTTCATATCTCCTTGAAATATTTTGTGCTTTTTGAATTTTTGAAACTGTATGCTTTTGGTTTTTTTAGTCATATTTTTGTATGTTTCAAGTACTTGTTTCTAATTCACACTTTGTCAGAAAAACATGTTAAAGTTATTTCTCAAGTCTATAGCCTTTAAATCTAGCTCCTACATTGTGGCCACTTTTTCCATCTAAGAAACAAATATAAAAGTTTAGGATCCTTGCTGGAAAGGCTTTAATATCCTGGGGAGGATATTAATACTCTCTTTTTGAATGATAATTTATTATTATTTTTCAGAACACAATAAGCTGGATCTAATAGTCTCACAACAAAATTACACATTAAACTTTAACTTTATTTGCCCTCAAATAAAAAGTAATTGTCATGGCTACAAGAAGATTAAAAAGAATAAATTGCAAGGTCACATTGCCCATGCTGTTGACTGTTTTTCCATTCTTAGGTGTCTAGGATAGTGGCTCCTCAGTTTTACTAGAACCTAACTCTGCAGATAAGTAGGAAATAAGTCAAATAATTTTGGAGAATATAGAGGAGGGGGAGAGTTTGCTAATGTCAGTGGATCACCTTTCTATTGCTGCTTTAACAAATTGTCACAAATTTAATGATGTAAAATAGTACCTACTGGTTTTCTCACAGTTTGTGTGAATTAGAAGTCTGAGCACAGTGTAGTCCAGTTGTTTCTCTGACAGAGATGCATAAGCTTGAAATCAAGGTTTTAGAAGGCTGTGTTCTCTTTTGTAGGCTGAATGAAGGAATGTACTTCCAAGCTCAGGGATGTTTCAGCAGAACTTAGTTAAATAGGATTGTTAGACTGAGTTCCTGTTCTTTTTTTTTCTGATTGGCCAGGGATCCTTCGCAGCTTCTGGAGACAAGCTGCAGTACTTTCTCCATCATGAAAGCAATGAGTTCTCTGTAGTTTCTGGATGTTAGTCCTTTATCTGATGTGTAAATTGCAAAATTTTTTTCCCATTCTCTTGGTTGCCAGTTCAATCTATTGATAGTTTCTTTTGCTGTGCAGAAGCTCTTAAGTTTAATTAGATCCCATTTGTCTATTTTGGCTTTTGCTGCTATCGATTTTGGTGTTTTAGTCATGAAGTTCTTGCCCATGCCTATGTCTAGAATCTATGGAGAATGTAAACAAATTTACAAGAAAAAACAACCCCATCAAAAAGAGGGCAAAGGATATGAACAGACACTTCTCAAAAGAAGATATTTATGCAGCCAACAAACATATGAATAAAAGCTCATCATCACTGGCCATTAGAGAAATGCAAATCAAAACCACATTGAGATACCATCTAACACCAGTTAGAATGGCTATCATTAAAAAGTCAGGAAACAACAGATGCTGGAGAGGATGTGGAGAAATAGGAATGCTATTACACTATTGGTGGGAGTGTAAATTAGTGCAACTATTGTGGGAGACAGTGTGGCAATTTCTCATGGATCTAGAAATATAAATACCATTTTACCCATCAATCCCATTACTAGGTATATACCCAAAGGATTATAAATCGTTCTATTATAAAGACACATGAACATGTATGTTTATTGTGGCACTGTTCACAATAACAAACACTTGGAACCAACCCAAATGTCCATCAATGATAGACTGAATAAAGAAAATATAGCACACATACACTATGGAATACAATGCAGTCATAAAAAAAGATGAGTTCTTGTCCTTTGCAGGGACATGATGAATCTGGAAACCATCATTCTCAGCAAACTGACACAACAGAAAACCAAACACAGCATGTTCTCACTCATAAGTGAGTGCTGAACCATGAGAACACATGGACACAGGGAGAGGAACATAGCACACTGGGGCCTGGGGGGTGGGGGGCTAGGAGAGGAATAGCAGGGCATGGGGGGATTGGAGAGGGATAGCATTAGGAGAAATACCTAATGTTGATGATGGGGCAATGGATTCAGCAAACCACCACGATGGCACGTGCATACCTAATGTAACAAACCTGCACTATCTGCACACGTACCCCAGAACTTAAAGTATAATAAATAAATAAATAAGAAAACAATGAAGGCAGATGATTCCTTCTCATACTTTACATTTTTCCAACTTCTTAAGCTTCTTTCCTCCCACATTTTTCTGCTGCTTTTGGGATCATGTGAATGTGTTGTGCCTACTTGGATAATCCAAGATAATATCCCAATTTTAAAGTCTGCTAATTGGTGATCTTTGTTATATCTGCAAAGTTTATTTATACTTGTACCTAGATTAGGGTTCAGACATTTGAGGAAAATTGTTAGAATTCAGCTCATCATATCTGGCCAAATCTCACTCTTTTAAGAGCAGAGCTGGAAGATGGAAGTTTTCACTCTATATCGTTTCACAAAATTGAAATAATAAAGGCAGCAGACTCCTGAGAACTTGTATCATTGTGTTTTGGATTCTTCTTTTCAGAAAACAAGTCTAATTTCCTTATCATTTCTAGTATTTAAAAAAACATTTAGTTTTCAGAATATATGAATGTCCTTCCAAACATTTTTACATGGTTTCAGAATAGTTTTATTAAAAATAGCTGTAGAAAAGAGTTGGCTCAATGATGTAATGATACGTTATTAAAAAATGAATAATATATATGTTCCCTTACCTTCCAAAAGCTATCTATGTGCTAATCAACTTTTAAGCCATATTTTAGATATTATCTTCTCCCAAATGATACGCATTTTCTTCCCCTACCCCCATATTTCATTACTCATCAGTAAACTTCCCTAGCCCCTGGTATATACCCTTCCTGTATAGAATTTATTTCAGTAACCATTTAGGCAACATTGTTTCACATCAGAATACCTTCCTTCAACCAATGGCCATATCTTCATCTTTTGTTTATTTAAATAAGTGCATAGTGTATTGTAGAGTATATGAATGATAGAGATATAAAACCTCCATGTCAGTTTTGGTTCAATTTCCTTCATAAATAAAAATGTCTATATTTAATGTTGACTGTAAAGAAATAGAAGGAACTGGGTATCTTAGCTGATGGTTCTATAGAAGTTTGTAGCTTCATAAATCTTAATCACTCCCATTCCTAGCACCTGCTGATGAGCCAGGTGTTTTTATTATTATTATTTCACATGTTATAAGATTATATGAGGAAATAAAATATGACCTTCAATGTCACATTGTGTGCGAAAGATCCCTTCAAATCACAGCCTATATATGATGATTAAAAACAACTCCATGAAGTTTCAGCCTTCCAGTTACTGGTGTATTTGGAAAGGACTAGACCACAAAAAACAACAAAAACAAAAAAAAGCAAAAAACAATCTCAGAAGATATTTTAAAAACAACAAAGTGTCTATATATCCTGGACCCTGTGAAGATTTAAGGAAACATTTTCAACAACCTTCTCCCATGACCTCCCTACAATTTATTTGGTTTCTTTTTGCCAGCAAAGTCTTGCAACTTTTTCTCTCACATGCAATTACTATGTCATACTTCCATCCTGATCTCTTTCAGCTGTCAGTTTTTCTCTGTTTGATTCTTCTGTGAGGCGGACAAGAGGAAATGTGACAGGATGAATCAAGGTAGCAGCCTGTGAGCAGGATTAGCCCCTCATAATAGTCAAGTACATGTCTGAGACAACTGGCCATGGACTCTTTTGGTTGATCCTAAGATAACAATGTAGGGAGAAAATTATACTTTTCAGATCCATTCTCGGCATTTAGCGCCTTGAAGCAGACATTAGAGTTGGTGGATTCAGAGTCCAGAGTGCTCACCATTACACCATGGAACCTCACAGTGCAGAGGTTAGAGTTGGGAATTACTTGACCATGTGCCCTGGCTATTCTGTGTAGCAGAAAAAAAGGGTTTTGAGCCCAAGAGAAGCTAAATTACCTCAATGTACATTCCCTGATGCCAGGGTAACAGGTGGATGGCTATGGGATCTGCTGATTGTTGGCTTTCATCACAAGCTATTGCAGGCAAGAGTAAAAGCTTCAGAACTACAAAGTGGACTGAGTCTAAATGAATTCAGAAAATGTTTTCTGTATTTTGGTTTGTACAATTGGAACCTAATAACAACTTACATAATTCTCATGTCATACATAACGTGATCTTAGAAATATGTATAAAATTATGTGTTAATTTCAAACTAGGGAGAAATTTATGATAATATTTGGGTCTTTAACCTCCACAGTTCTCCCTACAAATGCAGTCAGTAACTTGTATAATACTAGAACTGTGTATTAGGTTACTGGCAGAGACCTGGAATAACAGGTATTTTAGATGACTCAATTAGAATCTCAAAAAGATTTTGGCACATTAGAGTGACAGAATGGATCATATAGGATGACACTTAGCAAGTTTGATAAGGTGTTTAGAAACTTCAGGCTCCAGGTTAAATTATAATTAAAAAAAGAAAAAGGAAAAAGTATATTATATTATGTCTTATTAATGTTATTAAAATAAAGATGAAATCTAGAGTGAAACACTAGAATACTGATCTACATCAATGTTCAAAATTATTCCAGTATTACAATTACATCTCTGAGACACAATTGTTAAATATATATTCTTTGAGTTATCTGACCCATCCACTATGAGGGTGAGGTTAGCAATACTATTCTGTTATATTACTTTGATCCTCTGTAAATCATGCATTTGTGCTTTGTTTTACTGACCTCTAGTTATTGACTTTTTATGTTTGGCAGTAAAATCAAACAAATATAAACAAATCACCTGCATTTTGCTGATGGTCGACATTTAGAGAATCTAAGCTTGAAATCCTTATTGTTCACCACATGATTTCAAATGACTTAGGAATTGATAAACACAAGATTAGTTATCTAAATTCTACATATAATGATATTTTAAAACATACTACATTGAATTTCTTTTTTGCAAATTCTTTGAAGATAATTTGCTTGTTATGCCTTAAGAAACATGAATTATGGATTGATGTATTTTCATCCAATAAAACACTACTCTTCAAGGTTACTAAGCTGTGCATTTTTAGCTATCTTTCACTGCAATAATTATTCCACTTTAATAGTGCCATCATGATTTTCTTAATTTATTAATATAATTTAATCCACAAAATCACTTTACATGCTTCTGATGTGCATCTTATCATTGGGTTTTTCTTGCAGCAGCTCCCTAACTGAGATTTTTCCAGTTAGGAGATGGTAAGAAACCTATAACTGGGTCATGATCTACCATTGTCTTTTCATTGCTCTTGGATCTATTATATATGCTTTACCTCTTTTGTAGGATTTAAGTTGTTTTCAGAGCTAAGGTCTTGATTCTATTTCTCTGAGACCTGGAAGCTATCCATATTCTCTTGTGCCTGTTGTCACCATCTGTTCTTACTAAATGGCCATTTCCCAACAATAGTTGGGCAGAAGTCTCTCGGGACAAAGATAACATCTTGATAGAAACATATAATGTAATTGGAATCTTTTTTTTTTTACTCTCGAATTATTAAAGAACTACTTCAGGCAAAGGATGCATACTTAGTAAGTTTCAACTTCTTTGTTTGAGGTAAAATTCCCTGTTTGCTCATTTCAGTGGAGCCTCTACATATGGTCACAAATTCATCAGCATGATCAGCTTGCAAAATTGTAGAACAAGTCAACTTATTGGATGGCAGTCTCCTACAATTTTTTGAAGCAATCTGGGCACCAAATGGCAGCAATCTTATCCAATTCTATTATAATTTCTGATGACCACAGGACCAATAGTATCTAATGAGACATATAAAAGACAGTGAGAAAAGATGATTAAATTTTTAAGAGCACAAAAACTTTTGCACATCTAAGAAATAAAAATTGACATCACAAATTTCATAGAAAATATTTAAAAGAGGTAAAGAAAAGATACAAGAATGTGTTAATTTCAAAAAAAATTAAAATATATGTCTTAATACATCATTAGATTATACCTTATTTAAATTCATTTTTGAAAGTACATTTTGGATTGATAATGACCTTAGTAGCAATGTTGCATAGCTAGGCTTTATTAAAGTTGTTTTACCTTGGTTACACAATTACAGCTAATGTGCCAAACAAAATGTAACCTAATTAGTACAAATGAAGGAAGGAGCCAATTAGCCAAGGGGGAACAATAAGCAAAGGGAACTAGCAATGTGAATCTAGACAATAATGAAAACTTCCAGCCGGCAGGCAGAAAGCTAGATGTACTCACTCATTATTCAAAATACACCTTGGAAAACAAGGATTTTAATTTATCTTTAGCTTGATTTTGACTCAAATATATTTACTCAGGATCATGTGCTTGAGTTGATGTTTTTGTTAATAATTGGTATGATTAATAGGCCATATAAATTTTAATATATATTATGTACCTTATAAATTTCATTAAATATTAGGTAAAATGCACTGTGCTGTGCTCAGGGGTATTAGCACACACTAAGACTGCAGATATCTAACACAATAGAAGTCTATGATTTATCATCATGTGATTTATATTTAAAGAAAGCAGAAGTGACTATTTTACTATTACTCACCTTATATATTTTAAAATGCCATGCACTGTCTCTTCAAAATAGAATATCTCTGAATGATACATTCAATATATTTGGATAAATTTGTCCTTGTTTTTTCTTTTCACAGTTAATAATTTTGGGATTTTTATGCTACATTCTAGAAGACTATTTGGAGGCAATGGTAGAGAATGAGAAAGGTGAAAAAAATTATTTTTTCTCTCTGATATGTAAAGCCTGATTATTTGTATAAACTCTTGGGACAAAATTTTTTCTTATAAATTGAAATATAAAAGCAATACAAGTTTTGTAAAGCAAAAGAATTAAAGTAATTGCTTAAGACATAACTAGAGAGTGATATATATTTTGGTTATTATCTGCAATGTAAAATGGTAGATGATAAACGTTAACTTGATAAAAGCTGAAACTAAGTTAATGCCTAATAATTATTTTGATTTCAGGGCCAATGGAATAGATGTGACCCAATCTAAGTAATTCCTGAAAGTATATATACATTTCCAAATTGGAGCAAGGCAGAATATAGATACATTTCCTGAATTCATTGTAGAATTTATTAATATTTTATTTAAATTCTGACATACTATATAAATATTTTCAAATTATACTGAAATTTTTTTTGAGAGGTAATGAAGCCAAATCTTAATATACTAGTGATCTATTTGCCAATTTAACACAGAACTACAGAAATCCTGTTTGCAGAAAGATTTATTCCAATGTAGATATTTATAGCATGTTATATGCATATTGTACTAAAACCTTATTCTGAGAAATAGTATCTTCAAATTTTTACTATTTTATATTTGAAGATACAGTAAAACCGATTGCTATAGCAAAGTGCTTTATGTACCCATTTTTACAAGAGTTAACCTTTAACCAAAAGCTGCTTTACTTCTGTTTGTAGAGAAGTAAACATTTTTGTGATAGCTTCCTGAAAATAAAGACTGTTTACAGCTATTATTATAGTCTTTGTTCTTAGATTAGAAGTTGTGCTGGTAAGTTTATGTGACTTTTTTTACAAGTACATGTAAATGCCGATTATTTATCTAAGTGAATTCCTGCTGTTTTGTAAAGACAATTAATTATTCCCAATGCCAAAAACTTTCTTGTCACTATAAAAAACACAGCACTTTCTTCTTTCATTGCTTATATTTAAGCTAGATTTGAATAGTATCCTTTTTTACATTGCAGAGTGTTTCTGAGCCCACTGAAAATTATATTAGTATAATTTCTCTAATATAATTTATTAGAGAAACTTTCCTCTATAGTAACTTTCCTCTATTCTGCTTCATCCATGGTGTCATATTTACAAAAGATAGAAAATATCTGTATTAAGTGCATCATTTTCCTCATCACTTGACAAGAAATAACTATCATAGTTGTTTAAAGTCTCTCATTTAAGTGTTCAACAATATCAAAACAACATTTCAAAAATATGATTTGTATATTATACATGTTCTCTTCAGTTAGATAATGCAATGAAATGGGAAAAAAAAGTTTGCTCCTTGAAAACCACGAGGTGTAATTTTATTTGGGCATATTTACATGTCTATTTATATTTGCGCTTCTACTGAGCTTGACTTGTGACGTCTCTCTTACTATTGCAGCTTTTACATGGTCAAACAGGAAAATTTAATAGAAAGACATATAGAAAAATGAAACTTGGTTAAATTATCATAGAAAATACATCTGCCTTAAATCTGGATATTTAAAACTCCACATGCAAAAAACAAAAAAAACCTCCACAGGTTTTTTTAATGATACATGAATTGATACATGTCAAAAATATGTAAATGTTAGGTGGATATTAACCAACTTATAGAAATTGCCATGAATAAGTGATCTAAAAATCCAGGTTGTTCTAAAATGCTTCAGCTGGTGTCTTAACATTTTTTCAAGTTTTATACTACAATTTAGCAAATGTTGAATTTACATTTGTTAAATTTGCCAAACACCAGTTTAGTATAGAAGAAAATAAATGCCAAAGCTTGTGTATAAAAAATACCAATTTCTGAAGATGGTTGACTAGATATATCTAGTAAGTGCCTCTTTCATAGGAAGGAACCAAAATATCAAGTAGATATTTACACTCTGAATAGATCATCTAAAAGAGAACATTAGAATTCAGCAAAGAAGTGAGAGAAAGCACCAAAAGCAGAGAAGAGAGAAGAGAGAAGCGCGGTAGCCTGCACTGCTGGGCTGGGATCTGCCGAGAGCTGAGAGGAGCTCCCAGACATGAGGAAAGGGTAAGTGAGTGATTCCTGAGGCTCCACTTTCCTTCCACAAACTTCTAAAATCTTAGCTCTAGGAAAGCCCTTTGGCCCTCAAAGGCTGTGAGACTTACATAGGGTGCTGCCTAGGGGCTGAACCAAGGCATTGCTCCAGAAAGGCAATTCACACAGAGTTCCACAGCCTGCTGGCACTTTTCTTAGAGTCAGGCCTACAGAGGTCTGAATTTTGTTCTGGGATTGTTGTCACCACAGCTGCCACTGAGAGAGGAGGCACAGGGAAGGCCGGGCACTTCCACGGACCTTGAGGACAGATCCCATTGTTGCTGTTCTGACTGTTGTGCAACCATGATGTGAGGAAACCACATGCCCCACAGCTGTATGCCTTCACTACCTCCACTCAGTCGTGGTCCTGCCCTTCTTGGAGGCAGGCCTGCAATGCAGCTGCCACTGCTTCCAAATGAGCAGACTGCTGGTGGTCTGGGGACCATCCCACCCCTGCCTATCACAGCCAGTGCCAGAACATATTTTCAGAGAGCCTGAAGACCAGTCTGCCAACCCAGTCCTATCCTCCGAGTGTACCATCCAGGGGCCTGGAATCACCCAGCCTAGTCCACCACTACTGGCACCTTAACACTCCTCCCAGGGGCTTAGGTAGCGTTGACCTAAACTGGGTGATTCTACCACAGCTGAGAACCACCTAAAGGATCTACCTGTGGGTGAGGAGACTGGCCCACTCAGCCTATCATATCCACTGCCACCCCCAGCATGGATTGCTAGGCTTCTAGTAGGTTGTTTTACCACCACTGCTGACATTACCCACATATATGCAGTGTCCAAGGGCCCAAGAACATGTCCACATGCCCAGCCCACTGCTACCATAACTGGCATCAGAGCAAGCGATGTGGAAACTGAAGAACTGGCTCAACTGAACTCAATAACAGTGGAGCCATCACACACCACTCTGGAACTCAAGAACGAGTATGCTCAGCTTACTACAGCTACCATCACAAGGGCTTGAAGACTGGCCCACCTGGCATTCTAGTCCCCAGCAAAACTCACCACAACCTTTGCTAATTATCACACTCTAAATCACTGAAGAAATCACAGATACCACTGGTATCGTTTACAGCCAAAGAAATCATACAAAAACTACACTACTGCATGCATCCAAATTCAAGGCCAAAGTACCCTACCTAACCAATAACATATATAAATCTTCAGGAAAAAAAATCCTCCCCTACAAAAGCAAATTCGAAAAATTGGAAGGAGCAACTGTCACACCAGATGCACAGATATCAGTGAAAGGATCCAGGAAAAGTGAAAAAGCAAGAATATATGACACCTTGAATAGAAAGCAATAGTTCTCCAGAAACAGATCCCAGTCTAAAAGAAATTCACAAAATCCTAGGCAAATAATGCAAACTACCAATTTTAAAGAAGCTCAGCAAGATACAAGAGATTTCTCAAAAACAATAAACTGAAATTGGAAAAACAATTCAGGATGTGAATGAGAGATTTACTAATGAAATAGATAATTTAAAAAAGAGGCAAACAAATTCTAGAACTGAAGAATTCACCAAATGAAATACAAAATAAATTTTAAATTTTATTTTTGTATTAAATTTTTTAATTTTTTTAAATTTTAAATTAATTTTTAAAATTTTAATTTAATTTTAATTTTAAAATTTTAACAATAGACTAGGTCAGACAGAAGAAAGAAACTCAGAACTTAAAGACAGATCTTTTTAAATAATCTCATAAAATAAAAATATAGAAAAAATATATAAAAGAATGAGCAAAGCCACCTTGAATTTTGGGAAAGTATAAGGCAAATAAATAGTCAAATGTTTAGTGTCCCTGTGAGGAGAATGTGAAAGGGTAGAAAACCTAGTTAACTAAATAACAGATAAAAGTTCTCCAAATCTAGCAAGAGGATTGCACAGCCAGATACAGGAGCCGCAAAGATTCCCAAAGAGATACAATGCAAAGAGGTTACCACAACACGTTATAGTCAAAGTACATAAAGCCTAAGACAAAGAGAGGATTCCAAAAAGAGCAAGAGAAAAGTCCTACTCACCTAAGAAGGAACACCCATCAGACTAACAGTGGATTTCTCAGCAGAAACCTTATAGGCTAGGAGAGGATGGAATGACATGTTCAAAGGACTGAGAAAAAAAAAATAAATATTCTGTCACCTAAGGATAATATATCTAGCAAAGTTATCTTTCACAAATGAAAGAGAAAGTCTTTCCCAGATAAGCAGATGCTGGAAAAATTAATTATGTCCAGGCCAGTCCTGCAAGAAATGTTCAAGTGGGTCCTAAACCTAGGAGTAAAAGCATAACATTTACCATTCAGAAACACGTTAAAGTAGAAAACTCATGGGTAAACGAAACACACAAATGAGGAAGACAAAGGACTCAAATGGCACCACTATAGAAAACCACTAATTCACAATAAAAAACAATAAGAAAAAAGAAAGGAATAAAGCATATTCAAAACAACCAAAAAACAATCAAAAATATGATAGGAACAAAGCTTATCAATAATAATCTTGAATGTAAATGGGTCAAATTATCCACTTAGAAGATACAGCAATGTGGTTGAACTATATGCTGTCTACAAGATATTCACTTTAATTGTGAAGACACATGTATATTCAAAGGAAAGGAATAGATAAAGATACTCCACATAAATGAAAACCAAAAGTGAACAGGAGGAGCTATACTTAGAACAAACTTTAAGTCAAAAACAGAAAAAAATAAAAATGAAGATCACAATATAATGATGAAGAGATCAATCCAGCAAAAGGAAATAACACTTCTAAATATATATCCACTGAACACTAGAGCACACCAATTCATAAAGTATATATTACTAGATTCAAAGAAAGAGGTAGACTTTAATTATTTCACTATAATAGTGGGGGACTTCAACACTCTACTCTCAGCATTACAGAAAAAAGAAAGAAACTGCTCAAGCCTGTAATCCCAGCACTTTGGGAGGCCGAGGCGGGTGGATCACGAGGTCAAGAGATCGAGACCATCCTGGTCAACATGGTGAAACCCCGTCTCTACTAATACAAAAAATTAGCTGGGCACAGTGGCGCGTGCCTGTAATCCCAGCTACTCAGGAGGCTGAGGCAGGAGAATTGCCTGAACCCAGGAAGCGGAGATTGCGGTGAGCCGAGATCGCGCCATTGCGCTCCAGCCTGGGTATCAAGAGCGAAACTCCGTCTCAAAAAAAAAAAAAAAAAAGAAAGAAACTTTGGATTCAAACGGAATATTAGAACAATTCTAAATATATTTTCTAAATACACTATAGCACACAGATTTATAAAGCATATATTACTAGATCTGAAAAAAGAGAGAGAGAGACTTCAATAAAACAACAGTCAGGGACTTCAACACCCCACTCTCAGTGTTAAAAAGAAAATCTAGAAAGAAACATTGGATTCAAATGGGACATTGGAACAAATGTACCTAACACATATCTACAGAATATTGTATCCAACAACTACAGAATATATTATCTTCTCATCAGCACATGGAACATTCTCCAAGAGAGAAAATATATTAGGCCACAAAACAAGTCTCAACAAATTTAAACAAATCAAAATTACATTAACTTCTAAGACCACCACGGAATAAAACTTGAAATCAATTCCAAGAGGAGTTGTAGAAACTATACAAATACATGGAAATTAAACAGCATTCTTATAAACAATCACTGGGTTAATCAACAAATTAAGATAGTTATCAAAAAATTTCTTGAAACAAATGAAAATCAAAAAATCACCTACAAGAACCTGTAGGATACAGCAAAAGCAGTGAGAAGAGGAAAGTTTATAGCAATAAACAAATGCCGACTTCAAAATGGTAGAAAGATTTCAAATATAAAACCTAATAGCACAACTTAAGGAACTAAAAAAGCAATAACAAACCAAAACCCAAATTAGAAGAAAAAAATAATAAAGATCACTGGAGAAATAAACAAAGTAAAGACTTAAAATATATAAAGGATTAATGAAATGAAAAGTTGGGTTTTCAGTAAGATAAACAAAATTGATAAACCACTAGCAAGAGTAATCAAGAAAAGAGAGAAAACCCCAATAAGCAAAGTCAGAAATGAAAAAGATGTTACAATTGATATAACAGAAATACAAGAGGTTATCTGAGACTATGATGAACAACTACACACTAATAAACCAGAAACCCTAAAGAAAATGGATAAATTTCTAGAAACATACAACTTACCAAGATAGAATCAGAAGTATCAGAAAATCTGAACAGTGAGAATCAGTCAGTAGTAAAAAGCCTCCCGACAGAGAAAAGCCCAGAACCCAATGGATTCACAGACAAGATGTACCAAGCGTATAAAGAACTAACATAAAACCTTCTCAGACAATTTGAAAACATTGGCTTCAGATGAGAGAATTCTCCCTAACTCATTCTGTGAGGCCAGTATTACCCTGATACCAAAATCAGACGAGAACATAACAACAACAACAACAAACTACAGGCCAATATCTATGATGACCATAAATGCAAAAATCCTCAACAAAATATAGCACACCACATTCAACAGCACATCAAAAATATAATACCCTACAATCAAGTGGGATTTATACTAGGAATGCAGGATGGCCCAATATAGGCAAATCAATAAACATAATACATCACATCAACAGAATGAAGGACAGAAACCATACGATTACCTCAATAGGTGCATAAAAAGCATTTGATAAAATTCCCTATCTCTTTGTAGTAAAAACTCTCAGCAAAGTAAGAATACAAGGAACATACCTCAAAATAATAAAGGCCATATGACAAACCCACAGCAAACATCATACTGAATTGGGAAAATGTTACATATTTTTCTTTAAGATCCTGGAACAAGACAAGGATGGCTGTTTTCACCACATCTAGTGCTAGAAGTTCTAGCCAATATAATCATGTAAGTGAAAGAAATAAAAGATATCCAAACTGAAAAAGAGGAAGCCAAATTGTCTCTCTTTGCAAATAATATGTTCTTATATCTAGGGAAACCTAAGGACTCTACCAATAAACTTCTGAATTTGATAAATGAATTCAGTAAAGTTGCAGGATACGAAATCAACATATAAAAATCAGTAGTGTTGTAAACATCAGTAAAGAACTAGCTGAGAAATAAATCAAGAAAGTAATACCATTTACAATAGTGATACAAATAAAAAAAATTAGAAATAAAGTTAATCAAGGAGAGAAAATCCCTCTATGGGGAAAAAGACAAAACACCGATGAAAGAAATTGAAGAAAACACCAACCTGGAAAAGACATCCCATGCAAAGGGATTGAAATAATAGTTATTGCTAAAGTGATCATTCTGTCCAAAGTAATCTGAATGCAATACCTATAAAAACACCAGTGTCATTTTTGACAGAATTTTAAAAAAATTATAAGAGTCTTTTAGAACTGAAAAAGAGCCGGAATAGCTAACACCATCCCAAATAAAGAGAACCGCGATGGAGGCATTATATTGCCTGACATCAAAATATATTACAAGACTATAGTAATCAAATCAACATGATGTTGGCATAAAAATAGACACATAGATCAATGGAACAGAATACTGAGTCCTGAACTATATCTTGAAATGTATCATATTAATAGGCAACTAATTTTTGATAAATGTGTCAAAATTATATGCTGGAGGAAGGACACCTCTTCACTAAATGATGCTGAGTAAGTGGATATTCACAGGCAAAAGAATGAAACTGAAACACTGTCTCTTTCCATATACAAAAATTAACTTACAATTGATTAAAAACTTAAATGTAAGGCCGGAACCTATAAAACTACTAGAATAAAGCATAAGGAAAACACTTCAAGACATCTGTCTGGCAAAGATTTCATGGCTAAGACTTCAGAAGCACAGACAAGTCTATCAAAAATGGGCAAATGATACTACATTAAACTAAAATGCTTCTGCACAGCAAAAGACACAATCAACAGAATGAAGGCACACCCTGATAAAGGGAAGAATATATTTGCAAACTATTCATCTGACAACAGACTAACATCCAGAATATACATGGAACTCAAACAAATCAACAATCAAAAATAATCTCATTAAAAAATGGGCTAAGGACATTAGTAGACACTTCTCGAAGGAAGACATACAAATGGCCTGCAGGTAAATGAAAAAAGAAAAACCAAAAAACACTCAACATCACTAATCATCAGGGAAATGAAATCAAAATTACAATGAGTTATCCTCTTACCTAGTTAGAACTGCTGTTATTAAAAAGACAAAATATAACAGATGCTGGTGGATATGGAGAAAATGAAGCTCTTATACATGGTTGGTGACAACAAAATTTAGTTCAACCACTACAGAAAACAGTATGGATATTTTTCAGAAAAACTAAAAATAAAACAATCACATTATCTAGCAATACCACCACAAAGTATTTATATCTAAAGGCAAAGAAATTTGTACATCAAAGAGATACCTGTAGTCTCATGTTTACTGCAGCACTATTTACATTAGCAAAGATATGAAAACAACTTGTGTTCATCAGTTGATGAATGGATAAACAAAACATGCCATATTTGTCTATGAAAAAGAATGCAATCATGTCATTTGAAGCAACATCCATGAATCTGGAGACAGATAAAACAGATGTATTTTTCACTCATATTCAGGAGCTTAAAAACTGATTTTATGGAGTTAGATAATATCATGATATCAGAGGCTGAGAAGGGTGTGTAGGTGGGAGCGGGAAATGAGAAGTTGACTAGTGGGTACACCTCTCCTCATTCCGCACTCCCACCTACACACCCTTCTCAGCCTCTGATATCATGATATTATCTGTATTCTTTTTTCACCACAACTAGTGCTAGAATTCCGAGCCATTATAATCAGGCAAAGATACCCACTAGTATGTTAGGTAGAAGAAATAAGCTCTAATATTCAACAGCAGAGCAAGTTTGCAACACTGTGTTGTATATTTCAAAGTATCTAGAAGATAGGATTTGAAATGTTAAGAACACATAGAAAGGATGAATACTCAAGGCGATAAATACTCTAAATTCCCTGAATTGATCATTATGCATTCTGTGCATGTAGCAAGTACTCACATGTACCCCATAAAGGTTAAAATATTTTGCTTCAATAAACAAAAAAGAGAAAAATACAAATTTATGTTGATGGGAACAAATATATATAAATGTTATCTGCATATTAATTGCACATCTCTGGTTACCTGACACTTATTAATGTGAGGGAAAAACCTCTACATGTCCTTTCTTTCATACATTTTCATGTGGCATATATAGTCATAAATACACAGTAGAAATCACATATGTGACCAGTGACATGAGGACTAAGGTGTACGGATGAGTGAGGTTACAAAATTACCCTTTCGCCCCACCTGCCCTACATATCCCAGTTTTTGTGTGAAGTAGCATCAAAACTATCAAGAAATGTTGTAACTCATTAGAGATATTAAAAAAACCTCTTAAACATAATACGCCAGGCCTTAGAATACTATTTTTGTGCCCGACAGAGTTGCTAATACTGTCCTATTTTCTTCTTTCTTCTTTCAGATAACATAATGAAAGGAAAGAGAGCAACATTTATAACAGAAGAAAAAATGCCTATGATGATCCCTACCCTTTGGAACAAAAAAAATCTCAGTAATGCTTGTCTTCCCATTTGCTAGGGGAGCAGCAGAAAAATTCATTTCAATTTCTATTCAGTATAGGGGTTTTATATGTCGTGCACAGAAATAGAATGTCACTGTCAGGAAATGTGACATATGTGTCAAAGCAAGTGGGAGGGAGAACTATGAATGGCTTCAATGAATGAACTGACTTGAATGCAGTGTTTCTTTTTTAATGATAATAGAAGTGGAAAAGTTTGCCTGTGTATGTATTTCTAACACTAAAACTATTTTAAAGGGCAAAAATCATTTGAGAGAAACAACTCAGGGGTCAGATAATTGATGATTATTGGCCTGGATTCTTCAAAAAAAGGTCATGAAAAAACATTAAACAAGTAAATAAAATATGTATTGAAATAGACATTAGTGGAATTACAGTAAAATATAATATGTGACATTTAATTGGATCCTGGACTAAAAGAACAATTAATGGGGAAATTAAAATATAAACTCAATATTGCATAAAATTGTTATATTTTAGAAATAGTATTTTAAGAGCTATAATTATATTTTAGTTATTTTGCAGGATATAGTATTTCTTAAAAGGTGTGAAATGAAGCATTTAGGAGTTAAAAGTCATAACGTCTACAATTTAATATGTGTTGATGTATATGTATTCATACACAAAAGCAATGTTTATTTTGCACAGAGCCATGTTAATTGAAGTACCTGCTTGTCCAAAGTCTATGATTTTCAAGATTTAGTGATAATTGAGATATAATTCTAGTTACCATGTAACTGTGGAAACTGAGGACTTTCTACATGTCAAGAGTAGCAAAATGTTAATAAAATATTTTAACAGGTGGATTTAGTCAGTGGATGTAAAGGTGATTCTTTTATTCTTTTTCAATTTTCCTCTGTTTATAAAAAATTCAAAATAAATACAGAAGTTTAATTAATTTTACTTATTTATATTCATATTAAATCTAAAATCTAAAACATTAACCCTGTGGTATACACACACACACACACACACACACACACACACACACACACACCCAGACACTTACTTGGAAGGAGAAAAAAATTAAACAGATATTAGCGGAAGTATAATTATCATTACAGACTCAGTAGGAGTATTTCTGAAACTTCACGAAATTGCTATTAGAATAGTTTGCATTAATGAATTTAAATCATTTGAATTAATTAGAATTACATAAAAACCTGACTTTTTAGAAAAGTACTAGCTTAGGGAGTCATTTCCATGTCAATAGGTATCTACGAGTCAGTTTGAAATGTGTCATTGTCAATTAGGGCTGTATCATTATGATCATTAAACCATGGAATCAAATACAAAAATTTAGAAATCATGTAGATGATAGTATATGGGAAATTCTTATCCTAAATAAAATTTTTTAATCTAAATATATTTATCCTGAATAAAATTATTTTATAATTTCTTATTCTGACTCTTTTATTTATATCCCAACATAAACACATACACATATTTATATGTGAAAAAATCATGGTACAGAAGTTCTTAAAAAGATAACTAGAACCACAGAACTTTCATTGCTGAAGATAACGAAACCTAGAGAATGTACACAGTGGTCATGACTATACATGTCAGTCATTGAGGAAAATCTTAAATGTTAATTACATGCTTGAAAACATCAAGAGGTAAAATTGTTTTATTTTAGCTTGGTCCAATTAAATATGGAGTATTCAAAAAAATGAAGCAGAAAACTAAAACTGAAATTTCGTCAAAGAATGTTCATGTAGCAGGTTATGTTTTCTGGGATACAGATTCCGAGATGGAGTTTAGAGTGCAGAATAAATATTTAGGATTACCCTTGAGATCAACAACTACTGAGGGGAGCTGGAGGCAGTAGGAAGCAGTCTTGGGTCAAGGAATTGTTGAGTTGCCATGTAGGCCCATAACATGGACAAATCCATTATGATCCACAGCCTTAGAAAAACTCATTATGAGTCAGGAAATTACAGTTCCCCTTCAGAGTTGACCTGAAGATTAGCTTGAGAGGGTCTGGTGTTTAGACTCATACATAGATCAGTTAATGGGAGTGAGTTGCCCCAGGGAATGAGTATGATTTTGGGCAAGGCCTCTCTGCAACTGAGGCAGTTCCTGGGAATGACAGCTAAATGTTAAATGGAGGCACATCACAGATGCCATCATTTGCAACTCTTGAATCCACTTCATGTACACTCTGAATCTTCTCTGTATTTCCAGTGGATTCCCTGCTTGCAGGAATCTTATGAGAGGAAGATTAATGGATTAAAAACCAGAAACTTCTTTCATAGCTGGCCACAACTAACATTCATCATTTCTCTCTTCTATTATCCATTGAAATTCTTCCTTCTCCTCAGCTATCAGCTTTGTTGATCTCAATGGCTTACCATATGGTGTGACCTATATTTTAATCCCTAGGATCTGAACCCATGGTCACCATACCTTACTCAGTCCAGAATTGCTGCACCTGTCCATTTAGTATCAAAATACAGCAGGGGCATAACAACAGGTACCCAAACGAATAACCTTTGTGAAATAACTATTCCTTCTTGAACCCATGTGTGACAGCAGCCCTCACACCTGCTGATAATAACGGCTATTTATCTCTTCCATGATGTTAATTATCTTACCTTTTATTTTCCAGTGATCATTGGGCACAAATATTCCATAATGAAAAGTGTCAATTTTACCTTATAATTCAGTAGAAGTCTTCCTGGAACCTCTGGATCTGGTGGAAGTATTTCCCTTTAGGAAACTAAGACCCCTAAATATGTCAAGCCTAGAGTTCTATTTCCTGTATGGCTTTTTGAGGATAAAGTAAGCTGGGACACTCCTGCTTCAACTTTTTGGTTTCCAGACCCATGTTAGATCCTCACGTTCTAAATTTCCCTAAAGCAATTTGATGTGATCAAGTAACAATCCCATAACAAGGACAGAATCATTGTTTTTTTGCTGGTAAGATAGTCATTTGATAGCAGTAGGAGTTACATGAAGCTTGGTAAGTCAAAACACATGTTTTTAGGTCCATTCTGAGCCTCTTTTTCTGCAAGGCACTGTGATTGTCAGTGAGAATCGGGCTGATGTCAACTGGTTGAGTCACTTTATCTACCTGGTTTGTTGAGTATGTTTTTCACGATAGAGGCTCACTGGTGGAATTTAATATGTGATATGAAAATTTTCTCATTGTTCCCACTCTCATACATAACACACTAATCTGGAGTTTCCTGTGAATTTTCTGATTTTCCTTCTTTTTTAACGTCTTGTCTCCTAACCAAGAAACTAAGCAATTTTCCAGTGTCTACAAGTAAGTATAAATTCTAACTTTGAGCTATGTGTCTTTTTACACAAAGTGGATGACCAGGTACTCTGCACACAAAGGAAAATTTCTATTGCTAGTGTCTTTCAAGGTTGCTACTGAGTAAATATGTAGAGAATTTTCATTTTTTTAACTTGTATACACTCACATAGATATTCTACCTACCTATGAGCAAAGTTGGGACTTATTTTCCTCCATCAGCTGTCCACATGCATATTTTCCTCCATCAGCTGTCCACATGTCATAAAGTAAGTGTAAGCTGAGGGAGGGGGGCAAGTGAAATAATAGTGGTCAACTAATTGTGCATGTGCTTGATCCAGAATGCATCCCTTCTTTCTAATAATGGATTGCTGCTTAAGTCAACTCTCTTTGTGACTGATGGATCAGACATAACTCAGTCCATGATGGGCAGTTGTAGCCATCTGGTCAGTTAGTGCTGATAATTAGGTGCTTCATGTCTATCGTGGCCCAAAAGAACACCATAAATTAGTTTTGAGGTATAGAATTTTCTGCTATAGATGGCATAATCTTACAATGGAATGCTAAGCATCTATGTTATAATTCTACCATTGTCAGAATTTCTAAGAATTATCTGCGATGGACTGAATGCTTGTGTCAAAATCAAATGTACATTCTGCACCCTGGAAATTATGCACATGTACTCTGGAAATTAAAAATAAAAAATATCAAATGCTAAAACCTGAATTCACAATTCAAGGATATTTGGAAATTAATTAGGTCATGAAGGTGAAGCCCCAAAGATGGGATTAGTGTCTTCAAAGGCATATGAAGGAGAGCTTGCTTTCTCCCTTTCTTTGCTATCTGTCATGCAGTAAGAACATGGCTCTCTGCAATCCAGGAAGTAGGTATTCATGAGATATCAGATATACTGGCACCTTTAACTTGGACTTCCCAGCCTCATGTACTATGAGAAATAATGTTTGTTGTTTATGTAATCTAACCTATGATATTTTTGTTATTGCAGCCCAAACTAGCTAAGACAGCATCCCTTTCAACCACTGATACCTCTAATACTAAACGGCCTGCTGGGTCATGAGGCCCATTTGCCCAAGGGACAAAATATCTGTAACCACTGTCTGAATATGACTCAGAGCCCTTTTCTGTTCTTGGCTGCACTCAAAACAGGTAGCATTTCATGTCATGTGTTATATGCAAACAGGTTCACTGTACACTGATTGCCATTTGGGTTCATGGCATCCTGAGCTGCTATTTCTATTACTTGCACAAGTCCAGTGAGACAGAACACTTATACTCCAAGTTATTCTTGAGAACTAGAAGCAAGAGAGAGTGGAGGAATGACCCAGCACAAGGCCACCAGATTTGTCTTGCAGTACATTTTTCAGACAAATAATTCCAGGATTAAAATATATTACCTCTAGAACTCAAAAAGCCAACCAAGTGTTTCATTTTCTTCTTTATGGTGGAAAATGCAAGATGCAATAACTGGTTTTTTATTTGAATGGAATTTCCAAGTATTCCTTTGATCATTACTCTTAAGAATTATACTCATGTGACAGGCCTCTGAAATTTCATATTGCTTCTCTTCAAGTTTTTGAAGCACAAGTTTATCAAGGTCTCCAACATGCTAGTCATTTCTTTTTCATCTGGTCTGTTTCATGGTATAATTAATATAGTAGATTAATGCAATCGTCAATGAGATGTTGAGAAGACCCAGATTTCCTTGGCATAATGAAGGACAGAAAAATGGACAGTTAGTAAATCCCAAGGAAAACCTTCTGTTATCCACTTCGCTGGTACTGTTTCTGAGGTTCTTTTCTGATAAAAATGGAAAGGTAATTGTAAAACCGATAGTCATATCCCATATACCATGTCAATTTGTTCTAGCAATGATATCACATCTTGTATGCTACTGTAATGGGGTCTACTACCTGACTGTGTTTTTTAGTCTTCTGTCATTCTCCAGAAATAACTTGGTTTTTGCTGGTACCAAGATTAGCGTTTTAAAGGGAGATACAGTGGGCACTAGCGATATTACCTTACCTTGTTTAATTTTCTAAGAGTAGTCCGACTATCCACCATCCACCCTCTAGCAGGACAAAATATTGTTCGGGATTTTGAAACTAATCTGGATTGATTAATTTTAGGGGTTTTCACTTATGCTTCTCTATTATATCTTACCCCACTAAACAGAAAGATAATATGATGGTCTTTCCAGCTAGCAAGTACATCTCTACCTATTATTCATTTAGGGACCGGAGAAATAACCATTGATAACCCATGACCACTACCTCCACCGCTCTATTGGTTCTACTGTGATCTGCTTGGCCAGGACTCCATTTATTATTTGACTGAACATTTACCAATTACAACAGATAATGTATAATAATGCTTTGGTCCTCTGAGCATCAATGTGAACTTGGACCCTGCATCCAACTGCTCTTGAAGAATTTGTGCGTTTCCATTTCTTCACTACATAATTAACCAAATAAATACCTGTATGTTCTTTAGAGAAGAACTGAGCAAATCGTACACAATTATTATGTTCTTGCATCACTCTTCAGCCTTCTAATCATATACCTGTGATTTCTTCTGATAGTATAAATTAAGTATTACCCTATTTCCCTTCCCACTTAGTTTTCTCCTTGGATGCTATGTTCGTTAAACCATTTCCACAGCTGTCTTAATCAGTGTTCTTTCTTTTATGTTAACAGTATTTTGCATCCATTTTGCTTCTGACTTAGTATTGCCACCTGTACTCTATTTTGTGGGGCCCCATCACCTCTCCTGCTAAAAGAGAACATACTTTTGCAATGATCCCACAGTAATCTGGAGAGTCACTAGTGGCCTTCCTGGTAATGTGGGTGACTCACTCATCTGAACATTTCTTATGTCCTTGTTAAATAATGGATGCTCTAAATATTTTCATGAAGCATAAACATCTAGTGAGACTTCCAGCCAAATATGTTAATATGTAAATATTAGCATGCTCAATTCTTTGAGCCATTTCATCATTTTTTTTTTTTTTGTTCTATAACTGGCACTTCTGGTACCTACACCTCACTCATGGAGCCATCGCCATCATCTTAGGAGCCATTCTAATAGCATGTTTGCACCATCCCCTGGAATAATTGCCAGGATGTTAAATCCAGTATTCTGAGAGAGTGCTCACAATCACTCTAGACTTCCTCACCCAAGTTTATGTTCCTTATGAGCTAGCACCTTCAGATTTCAACTCCACATGTTCACCCCCAGCTCTTGCTTATACCCACTGGCTATGACTGGCAAGTAACTTTGGGTACAGTTACTTTCTTCTTGTATCGGGTTCAGAACATCCTCAGCTTATTTAGTTTGTGATTTAAACTTGGTTGTAGACACGGTGGCAGAGAGGAAGCTAGGACAGATATTGACTGTTCAAATATGTGGTCTTGGAGAGCAAAGTCTCCACATAAATGAGAGAAGATTAGTATGTAATGAAGATTTGGTTACTTTTGTAGTCTAGGGAAGTTTAGGAAAATCTGAGGATTCAGGGTTTTATGATGCACCAACTCAGACTTTCCTATCTATGTGTCAGAATTAAATTCTTCCCCAAATCTCGTTCTGACTTTGGCATCACCAACCAGCTTTGGCACTCTGCCAATTAAGTCATAAGTCTGGTTTTCATGTTTCCTCTGCCCTCCCACAGAGAGGTGACAGTTTTCTGTATGTCGCAAAGGAGACCATCCGTTGTTTACGTTTATCTTTCCATATGTAATTATTCCGCTTCTCTCAACTTCTAGTTGAAGTGCTCTAGAATGTCAATTGAGTTAGTGACAGCAACTGAATTTCACTATTTTTGTAGTTACTATATTCCCCAGAGTTCTCAAACACCTAATGTATCACATTTGCTAGTGTAATCTTTTCCATAGATAAAGCATCCCAAATCACTACTGGTAAAAAGAATACCAATTGGCCCACCACCAGGAATTAGGTTCTAATTTCTAGCTGGGGATGAATGCTACTACTTTAACTTCTCATCTTAGGTTCTAATTTCTTGGCCCACATCTGCTACTGAATAACACAGATTTGCTTCCTCTGAAAGCTGACTCATCTGAGATGGAGTTTAGCATACTGGTTATTAATTAAGGAATCCCTTCCTTGGAATCAATATCCATGGAAAAGATAGAAAGGAAGCAGCTTGGACAGAGGGAGAGGTCATACTGCATGCAGGTCCAATGGCAGAACTGTCAAACACATGGGGAATTATGGAACTAGACTTGTCCTTCAGTATTGTTTCAATATGAGTTGAAATAGTCAAGAATTGATTAGATGCTGGATGCAGGTTGCCCTGGGAAGGAGCATGGCTTTGAATAGGTGACTGTCTTCAACCCACAGCAATTTTTTTTCAGAGAAAATTCGTGGAAGGAAGCTGCAGATATTTGCAGCAATAGATACAAATCCTCCATTGAAGGTAGATTTGGGTGTGGCATCACAGAATTCACCACAGATTAAGGGTAGGCTAAACATTTAACCTTTATGAAATTAAAGCAGAAATATGAAAGAAAGGAGGTGTTTTATTATTAAAATATTGCATAATTTTAAAAGTGATTTAAAGAATCCATTGTAGTCATAACTCTGCTACTATATTAAATAAATATTGTCATCATCTTCATTTCCTAGTATAGTGAAAAAGAAGAGGAAATAGGGTGGAAACTCAATTGAAAGGTCATTTCTGCTACTTTTTAGATATTTGTTCTTAAGGATATCCCTTAAACTTGCCTGAGAATGGTTTTCCTTTCCTGTAAAAAGTAAAGGAGTATCTCTACACTTTTGTTTTGAATGTTCTGTGTGGCTCTCAAAGTATCTAGAAAAGAATCTATAATCCTGTTACCTACTTAATATTTTTGAAGAAAATTACCAGTATTTTTAACTCAGTATATTAAAAATATATATGAACAGAAAATTTATATAACATAAAATGAGTATAGGTAATTTTATTTCTTTCAAAAGTATGTATTATAATTCTATGAATTGGGCAGTTTGTAGACCCCCCCACAAAAAATAAAGCATGAACATAAACGCACAAAAAATAAAGATGATTATGTTAGCATGTGCAAACATTAGTGGAAGTTTTGACATAATGTTCTCATTATATGGAAAGTATATATTTGAAAATAAATACTTTTTGTATATTTCAAATGTTCCTTCTTTTATATTTCTAATTCACTCTGCATTTCTTCTAGGATAAATTTATTTACTGATCTTAATAGCTGTGTTTCTGCTAGACTTCATAGTAAATTTCATGCTAGAGATCTCTTGTATTCATATTGTATCACCAGCATTTTGGGCTTAATGTATGAGTTTTATAAATTAATTTTCAGTGTGAAGTGGTAGAATAATTTATTAAAAAGCAATAATTATAATATGATCCAAATGATATCCCAGGTAACTACCCCGGGCAATTAAGGAAATACAGATAATGAGGGTTCAGGAAGGCAATGCTAATGATAAACAAATAATTATTGGATTATTATTTTTTTTTTACCAAACTCAAAGATCAACAATGAGCAAAAGAGAAAATGATTTTGTATAACTCCTTGTCTTCACAATCTGTCTGTCTGATAATTGACTGATAATAAACATTTCTTGAAGAAATGGATGAACTGATACATTAGTAAACTTTGTCAGAAACTAAGACTAATGTGTAAGAACTCAAAGAGCTTGAAGAGTCAACTGCAATGACTAGATATGGCCAGAGGAGGGAAGCAAAGGGTAACAGAGCAGCTGGCTGGTTGAGCAAAAGGTACCCCTCAGAAAGCCTTCAGAAAAGGACAGTTACTACACTGGCAAGTTGTGGTCAGTAATTAGAAAAGTGGTTCATGTGACAGAGACTGTGTTTGAGTCAAGAGGGAAGTTACTCCCAAGAGCCAAGTCAAGCCATTAGTGAAGACTAGAGGGCAGTGTGTAAAACTGGAAGAGTAAAGCCAAAATATGACGCACCGAGAAAAAGCCATGCACCAGGCTGTTAAGGAATAACAAGGCTTCAGAGATGTAGTCAGTTGGAAAATATCTTCTGACAATTTTTTTGTGTTGTTCTGTGAGTCTTTTAAATTTCTTTGTCTGGTTCGGGAACTGAAATATCTGCTTCTTAAAGTGGCAGGACCTCATCTTGGGGATTATCATCTAAGAGCATAGTTTGATTTTCAAAAGTTGTTAAATATTGAGGAAAGCAAAAATTAAGAGCACTTCTTGATTAGAGATTCAAGAAACTATGTATAAAGAAAGGAGTGGGTGAATGTCAGTCATCAAAAACCAACGATCAAGTTTTACATTTTAAATCTAGAGAGATTTATTTCACCTAACAGTTCCTATCTCTTTTAGTTGTTCTTGAATGGAATAAAGATATTCCAGTATTTTCTTCAGGTGCACTGAAAATGGAAAAAGAAAATATGGGCTAGATTTGTTTCAGTATAGACTTGTTCTATAATCTAGATTATGTTTCTCAGTTTAAGTATATAGCATTCTGACTTAATTTCTTGACTTTTGACTCCAAATATTTTTATTTATTGAATTCTGTTGTAAACTTTAAAATTCAGTTTAGCTTTACTATAAATACATTTAGCATGACTGGGTTTATGCATGAATTAGAAAAATAATTCAGATTTATAATGCTGCTTTTTTCCCACAGCTCCAATAAAGTGTTTTTAATGGAGAGCCATAGCCACAATTATTCCTGACGTTGCATCCCAATTTCCCTGGATCTCAGATAGCAAACCAAATACAGGTTAGACATTAAGTTCATCACTTCACTATAGATTTTGATTTAAACTTTGCTAAATTCAAAATTCCTAAATTACAATCCAGGACTGTTAATGATTGCTCTGTTCCTGGATAAGTCACATAGTCTCTATGCCTGTTTTATTCTTTTACTTTTTAAAATGTAATTTTTATTTATTTTTATTATACTTTAAGTTCTGGGGTACATGTGCAGAATGTGCAGGTTTGTTACATAGGTATACATGTGCCATGGTGGTTGGCTGCATCCATCACCCTGTCATCTACATTAGGTATTTCTCCTAATACTATCCCTCCTCAATTCCCCCACCCCCTGCTATCCCTCCCCTACCCCACTAAGACCTGGACAGTCTCCGGTATGTGATGTTCCCTTCCCTTGTCCATGTGTTCTCGTTGTACAACACCCACTTATGAGTGAGAACCCACGATGTTTGGTTTTCTGTTCTTGTGTCAGTTTGCTGAGAATGATGGTTTCCAGTTTTATCCATGTCCCTGCAAAGGACATGAACTCATCCTTTTTTCTGGCTCCACAGTATTCCATAGTGTATATGTGCCACATTTTCTCTATCCAGTCTATCACTGATGGGCATTTGGGTTGGCTCCAAGTCTTTGCTATTGTGAACAGTGCCACAATAAACATACATATGCATGTGTCTTTATAATAGAATGATTTATAATCCTTTGGGTACATACCCAGTAATGGGATTGCTGGATCAAATGGTATTTCCAGTTCTAGATCCTTGAGGAATCACCACAGTGTCTTCCACAATGGTTGAACTAATTTACACTCCCACCAACACTAAAAGTGTTCCTATTTCTCCATATCCACTCCAGCATCTCTTGTCTCCTGATTTTTTAAATGATCACCATTCTAACTGGCGTGAGATGATATCTCATTGTGGTTTTGATTTGCATTTCTCTGATGACCAGTGATGATGAGCTTTTTATTTTCTTATGTTTGTTGGCTTCATAAGTGTCTTCTTTTGAAAAGTGTCTGTTCATATCCTTCATCCAATTTTGATGGGTTTTTTTCTTGTAAATTTATTTAAGTTCTTTGTAGATTCTGGATATTAGCCCTTTGTCAGATGGGTAGATTGCAAAATATTTTTTCCCATTCTGTTGTTTGCTGGTTCACTCTAATGATAGCTTCTTCTGCTGTGCAGAAGCTCTTTAGTTCAATTAGATCCCATTTGTCTATTTTAGCTTTTGTTGCCATTGTTTTTGGTGTTTTAGTCATGAAGTCCTTGCCCATGCCTATGTCCTGAATGCTATTGCCTAGGTTTTCTTCTAGGGTTTTAACGGTGTTAGGTCTTACGTTTAAATCTTTAATCTATCTGGAGTTAATTTTTATATAAGATATAAGGAAGGGATCCAGTTTCGTCTTTCTGCATATGGCTAGCCAGTTTTCCCAACACCATTTATTAAACAGGGAATCCCTTCCCCATTACTTGTCTTTGTCAGGTTTGTCAAAGATCAAATGGTTGTAGATGTGTGGCATTATTTCTGAAGCCCCTGTTGTGTTCCATTGGTCTATATATCTGTTTTGGTACCAGTACCATGCTGTTTTGATTATGGTAACATTGTAGTATAGTTTGAAGTCAGGTAGTGTGATGCTTCCAGCTTTGTTTCTTGTGCGTAGGATTGTCTTGGCTATGTGGGCTCTTTTTTGGTTCCATATAGTGGTTTTTCTCCAATTCTGTGAAGAAAGTCAATGGTAGCTTGTGGGCATAGCATTCAATCTATGAATTACTTAGGGTAGTATGGCCATTTTCACAATATTGATTCTTTCTAATCATGAGCATGGAATATTTTTCCATCTGTTTGTGTCCTCTCTTATTTCCCTGAGCAGTGATTTGTAGCTCTCCTTGAAGAGGTCCTTCACATCCCTTATTAGTTGTATTCCCAGGTATTTTATTCTCTTTGTAGCAGTTGAGAATGGGAGTTCACTTCTAATTTGGCTCTCTGTTTGTCTGTTATTGGTGTATAGAAATGCTTGTGATTTTTGCACACTGATTTTGTATCTTGAGACTTTGCTGAAGTTGCTTTTCAGCTTGAGGAGATTTTGGGCTGAGACTATGGAGTTCTCTAAATATACAATCATATCATCTGGAAATAGAGACAATTTGACTTCCTCTGTTCCTAACTGAACACACTTATTTTCTTTTTCTTGCCTTATTGTCCTTGCCAGAACTTCCAATACTATGTTAATAGGAGTGGTGAGAGAGGGCATCCTTGTCTTGTGCCAGTTTTCAAAGGGAATGCTTCCAGTTTTTGCACATTCAGTGTGATATTGGCTGTGGGTTTGTCATAAATAGCTTTTATTACTTTAAGATACATTCCATTATACCTAGTTTATTGAGAATTTTAAGCATAAAGGGCTGTTGAATTTTGTCAAAGGCCTTCTCTGCATCTATTGAGGCAATCATGTGGTTTTTGTCTTTGTTTTTTTTTATGTGATGGATAATGTTTATAGATTTGCATATGTTGAACCAGACGCATCCCAGGGATGAATGCGACTTGATCGTGATGGATAAGCTTTTTGATATGGTGTTGGATTTGGTTTTCCAATGAAGTGGACACTCAGTAATAACCATCACAGGGGTTATATGATTATTCTAATCAGGATGCAAATAAAAGCAATACTAAAAACTATTACATGAACAATTTCAACCTATCATTTACAAACATGTTTCAAACTTCACTTAAGTAGTCCTGCTTCCAATAATGGCTAAGTAGCTGATATTAGACCAACTCTTTTAGAAAGGATGTCCAATATCTTTGAAAATTGTCTTTAAAAAATCAGATTGACAAATCTTAAGCAGACATTTAAAGGATAGCAAAACTTTCAGGATTGTACACACATTGGTTAAGGTTCACATTTTACAAGGGTTCTGCTTGAGACAGGGTTAAGGACCACACTTTGTCTTGTGGTAAAGCTACAATTTATTTTTTCAGTGTGTAATCTTGTTAACTGGGTGAACCAGAAGACAGAGTTTGAATTCCTGACACTCATAAAAAGTTTTAATCCAGTACATGGGAAGCCCCCGAAAAGATGATCACGCATCTTGGGCACATGGAAATTTTGAGATACTGACTGGGGGATGCTCAAGATTCTGTACCCTATCTGAGGATGCCTCAGATCAAGCAGCTGCAATTAATAACCAGGGATGTGGGCATCCTTGTGTTTGATTCAGATGGGTGCTTCTCTTCCCAAAATCAAGTCCCCATTAAAATGTATACTGGAAAATTGAGACCAATTTGACACATGATCTTTGAAGAAGAAGTGGTTCAGTTTTCTCTGCTGAACAGAGTGGCCAAAATACCCCCTGCCAACTGGAAAAACCTGGTCACCAAAGGGAAGTATAGATTATGACATTATTCTACAATTAGACCTGTTTTGTAAAAGTGAGAGTAAATGGTTTGAGTTCCCTTATGTGCAATTTTTCTTTCCTGCTAGAGATTTGAATGGAGTTTACACAGAATTTGGTACTCCTCTTCTCTGTGTCTCTCCTTTCTTGAATATCACTCCTTCAATTTTCTTTTCTCTAAGGAATAAGCCTCAGCTTTGTGGGGCCTGTTCCCCATACCCTACTCAGCCCTCCTCAGGACTACCTCGACATGTGGGACTCCCTGTGGCTCCTACCCCCACCAACACCAACCAGAGCTCCTTAGTCTCTATACTCCAACAGGAGCCAGGGAGGGCTGAGATGGACAGGGCATCTCAGGCTACCAGGATGCCTAGACTCTGCTCCCAACAGGCAGGAGGAGGAGAATTTGGCCCAACCAAGGTACACCTACCCTTCTCACTTTCTGAATTAAAGCAAATTAAGGTGGACTTAGGAAAATTTTCAGATGACCCAGAGAAGTACATAGATGTTCTGCAGGGCCTGGGTAAGTCATTCAAATTAGACTGAAAAGATATTATGCTATTGTTTAATCAAACTCTAACTAGCAATGGAAAAAAGGCTCTAGCAGGGGCTTAAGAGTTTGGGGGCCGGGAGGTTAATCTTCTCCCAAATGCTGGCACTGCCTTCTCAGTATTTCTCTCCCCACTGCTTGTTAAATCTCTCCCCTCAGACTCTCCCTCTCTAGTCTCATCTTGGGAAGGACAATTTTCAGTTATTCTGCCTACTCCAATGGCCATTAAGGCAGTGGGAATTAAGTCATGAATTCATCACAGTCGGCTGAAGCCTGGGACAACTCCTGAGGAAAGTCATAAACCCCCCCATTCTACAGCCTGAAGTTCCAGGAGACAACCCTTTGTACACCTGCGAGCCATTACAGGATCTGCATCTGCTCTTCCAACAAGATCCCCAGGAAAGTAACCACTTATGAATCTAATTTATATCCTGGCATTAGCAGGACTATAACTCTCAACTTTGCTGTCTCTCAAACCCCAATTATTCCTTTCATGGGGGGAGTGGAAAAATAGGAAAACTTGGTGCTGGTATTAGGAAAGTTACTACCTCTATTCAGTTACTATAAGCTATCTCAGGAGTTAATTAATAACATAAAAAGTTTGCTGATTCTGCAAGGGCAGCCCACTCTGAAAAACAGCTTAACTCTTTAGCTGCCATAGCTCTTCAAAGTAAAAGGGCCCTAAATCTGCTAACAAAAGAAAGAGGAAAAGGAAACTTGTCTCTTTCTAGGAAGAAATGCTGCTACTTTGTAAACAAATTAAGTGTTGTTTTAAACAAAGTTAAAGTACTCAGGAATCAATTAAACACAGGGCTAAAAACCTTCCAGAAATAGTATGGTGAAGCTTGCTTATCCACTGGCTGTCCTGACTATATCCTTTCCTAGGCCTGTTTATAACCATTCTATAATTGCTGGCCTCTGGGCTTTTCATCTATAACCTTTTTATCACAATCGTTTCTTCTAGAACCATAGGGTTGCAAATAATCCTGCAACTGAAACTCCGAATGTCCTTGGCTTGTGAGCTCTATCATGGACCTCAGGATCAACCTACACCCCTAAAAGACTCCCCTCTGGAGGAAACCTCAACTTCAGGGCCCCTTCTATGCCCCATTTCAGCAAGAAGTAGCTAAAGAGTGATCTACGCCTGTGTCCCCAACAGAAGTTCGACTTTCCTGTTCAGAAGGGAGGCTGAGGGAATTTATTCTCTTCCCAGGTTCACAATGGGGAGTAAGTTCAAGGGCAAGAACTTCCCAGTGCCATGCCTCCCCCACCTCTCCATCTGGGGATTAGAGGTATTTGTTTAAATTTTTGTGCACATGGGAAAGAATCAAAGATCTATCAGTCCAGCGAAGTTTAAAGGAACTCCTTTCATTGGAAACTTAAAGGGGGAAGGAATTCCCAGATTAAAACTTCCCTTCTTCCATACCCCTTCAGATTCCATATTTGAGTTCCCTTCCACAATCTTGTGGAATATTTTCTCTCATTTCTTTCTCCTTTTTCTCTTTCTCTGTCTAAATAAATCACTTTCTGCAAAAACTCTTTGGGGTCCGATATTTACTTGTGAGTGCACCATGCTCAGCATGGTCCCCTCTCCCATTCTTGGGTGAGTGAGAGACCAAGAGCCTGGAAGAACATCCTCGCAGGGGAGCTGAGTCTCCCCTGCACCCAGGAACCCAGCAAAAGTCCAACCCTTGACACATGGGGATTAATACAAATCAAAGTGAGATTTGGGTGTGGACCACAGAGCCAAATCATATCATTCCACCCTTAACCCCTGAAAATATCATGTCCTCATATTTCAAAACACAAGCATGCCCTTCCAACAGTTGCCCAATTCTTAGCTCAAGGATTAATCCAAAAGTCCAAGCCCAAAATATCATTGGAGACAAGGTAAATCCCTTCTGCCCATGAGCCAGTCAAATCAAACACAAGTGAGTTACTTCCTAGATACAATGAGGGTACAGGCATTGGGTAAATACACCCATTCAAAATGGGAGAAGTTGGTCAAAACAAAGGGGCTACAGGCTCCATACAAATCTGAAATCCAATAAGGCAATCATTAAACCTTAAAGTTCCAAAATGATATTTGACTCTATTTCACATATCCAGGTTACACTGATGCAAGAGGTGGGCACCCACAGTCTTGGGCAGCTCTACCCTTGTCACTTTGTAGGGTACAGCCCACCTCTTGGCTGCTTTCATTGGCTGGCATTGTCTGTGGCTCTTCCAGGCACATGGTGCAAGCTGTTGATGGATCTGTAATTCTGGTCTGCAGGATGATGTCCTTCTTCTCACAGCTCCACAAGGCAGTGCCCCAGTGGGGTCTCTGTATCAGGGCTCCAACCCCACATTTTCCTTCTGTACTGTCCAAGCAGACTTTTTTTCATGAGGGCTACACCCCTGCAGAAAACTTCTGCCTTGACATCCAGGCATTTCCATACATCCTCTGTAATCTAGGTGGAGGTTCCCCAACCTCAATTCTTGACTTTGTTCACCCACAGGTCCTACACCATGGGCCAATGCTTAGGGTTTGCATCCTCTAAAGCAATAGCCTGAGCTATACCTTGGTCCCTTTTAGTCATGGCTGGAGCTGCCACAGCTGGGATGCTGGACACCATGTCCCAGGGCTGCATAAAGCAGGGTGACCCAGGGGTTCTACAAAACTATTTTTCCTCCTAGGATTCCAGGCCTGTGATGGGAGAAGTTTTCTGACATGGCCTGGAGATATTTTCCCCATTGTCTTGGTGATTAACATTCAGCTCCTAGTTACTTATGCAAATTTCTGCAGCAGGCTTTAATTTCTCTTCAGAAAATGAGTTTTTCCTTTCTATTCCATCATCAGGTGGCAAATTTTTGAACTTTTATGTTCTGCTTCCTCTTAAATGTTTTGTTGATTAGAAATTTCTTTCACCAGATACCCTAACTCATCTCTCTCAAATTCAAACTTTTCACAGATATCTAGGGCAGGGGCAAAATGCTGCCAGTCTCTTCACTAAAGCATAACAAATGTCACCATTCCTCCAGTTCCCAATAAATTCCTTATCTGTATCTGTGACCACATCAGCTTGAAATGTATTGTCCATATCACGATTAGCATTTTGGTTGAAGCCATTCAACAAATCCCTAGGAAATTTCAAACTTTTCCACATCTTCCCGTCTTCTGAGCCCTCCAAGTCTCTAGGAAGTTCCAAACTTTCCCACATTTTCCTGTCTTCTTCTGAATCCTCTAAACTGTTCCAATATCTGCCTGTTACCCAGTTCCAAAGTCACTTCCACATTTTCAGATATCTTTATAGCAGCACCCAGTCTCTGCATTATCAATTTACCATATTAGTTCATTCTCACACTGCTATAAACTAATACTGAAGACTGGGTAATTTGTAGAGGTTAACTGATTCACAGGTCCACATGGCTTCAGAGGCCTCAGGAATCTTACAATCCTGATAGAAGTCACCTCTTCACAGGATGACAAGAGAGAATGAGTGCCAAGTGAAAAGGGGATCCCCTTATAAAACTATCAGATCTTGTGAGAACTCACTCACTATCAGGAGAACAGCATGGGGGAAACAATCCATGAATCAACACATGATTCAATTACCTCCACTTAGTCCTGCCCTTGACACATGAGTATTATTACAATTCAAGGTGAAATTTGAGTGGGAACACAGAACAAAGCCATATCACAGGGATTTATGAAGGATTCACTGCTGTGATTCAGACACCTCCCACCAGGCCCCACCTCTAACACTGGAGACCCCATTTCAACAAGATATTTTAAGGGGACAAGCATCCAAACTATATCAACTATCAGTGAAATGTTTTCCAAAGGGAACTTCCAGAATGGTGGAATAAAAATCTCAGTGGACCATCTCATCAGCAACATAACAAATTAATTGATAAAAATTATAAAACAAAAGTAATTTTTAATCTGTGAAATTTTACTTATATTCATTCAAGAAAATCTGTCTTGGCACAAAGTACAGCGAGAGTGCATAGAATTTGAGCCATGACACATATTCTGCCCCTTCTTACTTCATTCCATCCTTAGCTCTGTGTTATGAATCTCTACTATGGGCATTCCACTCATAAGGAAGTGTGGCAAAAAATACAATGACTTGCTCTTTCCAACTCATAGTTGTGGGCTGTGGTTTCATACAAAGATGAGCAAGATGCTTACATTTCTTATACTTCCTAGCCTTGTCCTGCAGAAGTTTCATACCATCTGAGCACTTCTGTTAGCACTGGTGTCCCTTTTCCCATTCAGCACCCCCACAACCATAAAATGAAAATTGTACTCCAGGAATGCAGACCAAGAATACTGGGCCCCAAGTGCCCCTTTCTCAGTTTGCTCATAAACGTAATTTCCATGATAGGAGAGTCAAGTTGAAAGGGGAAGAATTAACTTCCCACCACCAGTGCCCACTTGTAATGTGAAGTAGTTTTCTGGAAAATCTGACCCTCTAACATACCAGCTCTGTTACACTTATGAAGGGATTATACATGAGGAGAAGGCAGATTCCGAGGATAAAGATTTCAACAGATCTGACTGAGGATACTGACTGTATTTGATACCAAACATGAGAAATTCCTTATCTGAGAATATTTTCAAAACAAAATCTTGGTGGAGAGCAAGTAAGAGGAGTTTGGTAGTTCCATAGAGATCATATTCAACTATGAACTAGGAAGATGATGAACATGTGCTAGACTGTGTAATATTAATGAGTAGGAACCCAGGAGCAATCAGGACATAACGTGGACCAACTTAAAAGTATTTATCTAGTCAAACACAGACACATAAACACAAGGTAGTGGCCTCATTGGTTTAAGCACAACCCAGAGTAAACACTACTGAATAATAAGCTACATGGACCCAGTAGCAACTCCTAGAATGTCATGCTTATACATAAGTTCATACTTTTCTCTACAGTTTGAAAGACTCAGGAATGCTCCGTAACTTCTCAGTACTGACTGGAAAGAATAAATAGAAGCGACTAGTTCCTGGAAGAAAATGGGACAAACATAAAAGCTTCTTGAGTTGTGATAGTAGGTTCCAAGCAATTCATATGCCCAATAGGAAAAGGTAAACATCTACTGGCTAAGAAAGCTACAACCTTTGACCAATATGTGACTTATATTGACCCGGAGGTGACCCTGAGGTAACTAAAACTTAAAAAATAAAAACAAGAGAAGAAAATCTGAGCAAAAACATCAGAGGCAGAAAATAGGCAAAATAGACTTTGGAAAAATAACCTATTCAAATGATGAAATTTTAAAACTCACCAAAAGACAAACCCCCCATCACCAATAAAAACAATAAGAAACCATGGGGAGGTGAATGAGAAGTCAGTACCCAGAATTTCAACAGTATATATGTTTTAAAATATCCGGATTTCAAAAACGAATGTTATGATACATGTAGGGAAAAGTAAAAGTGAGACTCACAAATGAGAAAACAAATCAGGCAATAAAAATTACCGTTGAAGATACACAGGTGGTGGAATTAGCACAGATGTCATAACAGCTATTATAAATATGTTCATAGAACTAGTGTAAACCATATTAAAGAAAGAAAGATATAATGACAATGGATTATAAAAGATAGACTCGACAAAGAAATAGAAATTGCAAAAAGAATCAAACAAAATATGAAGTTGAAAAGTAAAAATATGAAAATAGAGTCACAGTGAGAGATTTGAGTAAGAAAAAGAAACAATCACTTAATTTAAAAAAGATCAATAAAAATTATGAAATAATCTTAATTTTCAAAATTTGATGAAAAAAAATCCTTAAATTAGGAAGCTCAATAAACTCAATTAGGATAAACCAAAAGAGATATACACTTAAACGCATCCTAACCAAAAGGTTAAGCTAAAGAGAGAAAGAAAACATTAAGGGTAAAATGATTCATGACATACAAGAGAAACTCCAATAAAATTAACGGCTGCCTTCTCATCAGAAACAATGGAGATGAGAAGGCGATGTAATAACAGAAGCGAAGTGCTAAGTAACACAAACAAAATGACACAAAAACCGTTGATAGAGAAGGTTGTATCTAATAAAACTACGTTCCAAAATGAAGACAAAATCAGTGCATTCCCAGAAAAACAAAAACTGATGGAACTGATTGCTAGCAGACCTGCTTCATAAGAAAAATAAAGGGCATTTTTAAGCTGAAGGCAAGTGATAGCACATATTAATCTGAATACACATTTTAAAAAGTGTTGTTAAAAACAACCTAGCAGACAATTTAAAAAGACAGTTAGGCAGATCACGAGATCAAGAGATCGAGACCATCCTGGCCAACATGGTGAAACTCCGTCTCTACTAAAAATGCAAAAAAATTAGCCAGGCATGGTGGCATGCACCTGCGGTCCCAACTACTTGGGAGGCTGAGGCGGAAGAATCGCTTGAATCTGGGAGAGCAAGACTCCATCTCAAAATAAATAAATAAATAAATAAATAAAAAGACAGTATACTTGTATATTTATTCTCCTTTCTTAAATAAATTAAAAAAGCAATTGCATAAACAATATATTTAAGGGTATTTGCACTATAACATACAGACATACAATGTATTAAGAATATATAATATATATCCTAAAACATATACAAATATAATATAATTGACAATAACAGCATAATAAAGGTGGATGGGTACAAAGCTGTAATTGAATAAGCAAATAAATTACCAGATGGTAGCTTAAATTCACAGGAAGAATACAAGTGAAAGTTAACAAAAATGTTAATATAATAAACTATATTTTCTCTACTGTTTTCTTTCAATTTCTCTAAGAGAAATAAAGCTATAAGGTAATATTCATAAGAATTTGTTACTGGGTTTGGAAAATATATATACTTAACATGTATAGCAATAATAGAACAATGGGTGTAAATGGAGCTATAAGAAAGGAAAATTTATATATTATAATAAACTTAGGTCAGCGTTAATGAATCAAATAAGCAGAAATACATTCTGATAAGTTAAGATGTATAATATAAGCTGTAATGCAACCATAAGAAAACAACTCCAAATTAAAAAGGGAAACCAAATTTCATACTTAATTACATCTACTTTATTGAAAGGAAGATAAAGTGATTCAAACTGAAGAAAAATGAGGTGAATATTATTCAAAATAAGGCAAAATTATTTTAAATAAAGAAAAATGATAGGAAGAAAATTCCAGAAAAAGAAGGATGAAGCAGCAGCAGCAGCAGCAGCAGGAGGAGGAGGAGGAGGAGATAATGAATGAAAAATTAAAAATGAGAGAGGAAGAAAATTCCAGGAAAAGAAGAAAGAGAAGGATGAAGGAGAAGGAAGAAGAAGGAAGAGGAGGACAGGAAGAGGGAAAGGGAGGTGGGAGAAGGGAAATGAGAGGAAGGAAGGAAGGGAGAGAGGGAGGGAGGGAGGGAGGGAAGGGGAGAGAGAGCAGAGGAGGAGGAAAAAGAGGAGGAAAAGGAAGAAAAGATAGAGGAGAAAGAGGAGGAAGGAGGGTAAAGAAAAACCCTTTCAATCTAGAACACTATGTCCAGTGAAAATAGCTTTCGTGAACGAAGATAAAATAAAAAAGGTTTTGGGGTTCGTTGTTGTTTTTGAGACAGAATATCGCTCTATTGCCTCTATTGCCCTGGATGGAGTGCAGTGGTTCAATCTTGTGCAACCTCTGCCTCCCGGGTTCAAGGGATTCTCTCACCTCAGCCTCCCGAGTAGCTGGAACTACAGGTGTGCAATACCATGCCAGGCTAATTTTTGTATTATTTAGGAGAGATAGGGTTTCACCATGTTGGCCAGGTTGGTCTTGAACTCCTAATCTCAAGTGATTTGCCCACCTTGGCCTCCCAAAGTACTGAGATTATAGGCATGAGCCACCATGCCTGGCCAAGAAGTTTTGAGATAAAAATGAAACTAGGAAATTCATCCAAAATAGTCATATGACCAGATGGCAACCTGAAATTTTAAGAATGAAAAATACAGAAATGTACAACATGCAAGAAAATACATTTCTTTATCTTAGACTCCTACAAGTGAAATTCTTAGAGTGTATTAACAGATCATTATCACTAGATGCTATTAATTTGTCCTCCAAAATGACCCTAACATTTTATACTTTATGAAAAAATGTGTATATTTCCCCAGCTGCTTGCTTAAAATTATTTTTTATTTTCTGTAAAAATGTTTTTTATTTGATTGGTATGAACAAGTCTGTTTGTTTTGTGTTTCTTGATTGCAGAGGATATTGAAGACCTTTTCTTAAGTGCATTTGTGGTTATGGTATATTCCTGTATGCACTGCTTATTGTTATCCTTGGATTTTATATATATTTGGATGAATAAGGTTTTCTCATAGATTTGTAGATACCATGTAAATATTGTAGATATTATTTGTGTTTCATATGAGAAGCAGACAGTTTTTACTCTATTATTGGCTTACATTGTCTATATTTACGATATCTTCTGTCATTATGGTGTTTTTAATTTTTTACTAAAAGCAAACTCAGGATTTTTAAAAGTAATTTTAGCTTATCTGTGCAAATTAAATAAGAGATATTTCCCTTTTACATCAAAATTTATACAGTCATATGCCAGATGAAGAGCTAATCACCTTAATATTTACACACCTTCAATAATGTAAAATTATGAGAATAGTTCTGTGAAGTAAAGTGTTAACTCAGTTGCCTTGGGGCATTTAAACCCTACATATCATAAAGAAAGGATTGATCCTTGACCAATTCCTGTAAGAATAATTCCTAGCACTTGGGAAATCCTATTTGATAAAAGTATCTTTATATACCTCAGACCTTGGGCTATAACAGGTAGCTTATATGAATAATTTGATTTATGGTGGGTGCTTGGGCCTCAAAAGATAGTTTATGCTAATAATGTGGTTTATCCTGGGAGCAGTAGGACACATTCTATCAACTTGACCTCTGGAGAGGCTGTGGACATGGTGACTAAGATCAGCCATAGTGTCACTTCAAGACTAAGTGACAAGCCTTTCACAAAAATCCTAGACACAGAAGCTCAGGTGAATTTCTCTGGTTGGCAATACTCCATTTGTATTGCCACATATATTGTGAGAATTAATCACCATCTGTATGACTCCTCTGATAGAGAAAAACTGGAAGCTTGCTCATATTATCTCTTGGACTTCTTTTTATGTGTTATATATTTTTGCTGACTTTCATCTGTAACCATTCACTGTAATGTGTCATAACCATGAAAAATAACAGCTTTTATGTTGTCTATGAGTCCTTACAGCAAACCATTGACTGTAAGTGTGGTCTTGGGGACACTCAGTCGCAAGACCATTCACCATAATAAAAATAAAATTACTTATTTAGATTATGAAATAATGGTCACTTTATTAATAATATAAATTCATATTAAAATGTATTACTAGATTGAAAAAAATTTTTTAAATTTGTTTGTAGGAGAAATGTAAATTGGTCAAACCCCTTTCTGCAAGTTTAACAAAAAGATAAAAATATCAGTGAATCTGAATATAGATCAATAGAAAATGTATTTTAAAGAATAAAATGAATAAAAAGTAACAGAAACTTACAAACTTGTGAAAGAACAAGTGTAACTATACACATGTTATAAGAGTATATAGAAGGAGAGAAGAAAGATGAAAAGAAGACATATTATTTGGTAAAATAATGGCCAAAGCTTCCTTAATGTGATAGAATACATTAATCTATATATCTGTGAAGTTTAGCAAAACCCAAGTAGAAAAGACACAAAGAGATTCACATCTAGCTATATCATAGTCAAAGTATGGAAAGATAAACAGAAAATACAGAAAGTAGCAAGTATGAAACAACTGAACTTGGATGTGGAAGCGGCAATATGATTAACAGCTGACTTTTCTCCAGGAACAGTGAGACTAAAAAGTAGCAGAATTATATATTCAAGTGCTAGAGGAAACAAAACAAAAATAAGCAAAGGTCAAACCAGAGTTGTATATTTGGGAAAATAATTCAAAGATAAAGAAAAAATAATGGCATCCCCAGACAAACAAATACATAAGTTGTTACTAGCAAACTTCCTTATAAAAAAATACTATAATCCCAGTGCTTTGAGAGATTGAGACATGAGAATCATGTGAGGCTAGGACCTTAAGACCAGCCTGGTCAAAATAGAAAGACCCCATAATTACAAAAATAAAAATAAAAAAATAAATTAGCTGGGCATGATGGTGTTTACGTGTTGTCACAGTTACTGGGTAGGCTGAAGTGGAGGATCACCAGGATTTCAAGGCTGCAGTGAGTCGTGGTGGCACCACTGAACTCCAGCTGTGTGACAGAACAAGCCTCTGTCTCAAAATTAAAAAAAAAAAAATACTAAAAGGTGTTTTTTAAACTGAAAAGAACTAATGTCAAAGTTAACTATGATCTACAGGAAAAAAAATAAGAAATCTTGTGGGTAAATATAAAAATTCTTATCAATATATGTCCTCTCATTTATAATCTTAGCTTTTTAAAAGGACAAGATCATATAAAGATTAATTGTAACTATTTTTGTTTTTAACTTAGGTTAAAGTTTTATAACACAGAAAGATTTTTTAATATAGATACACAGTGTCTATAATTTACCAGAAATATTAGTACATGAGCATATATAGTATTAAAATAAAATGCATACTATAATCTGTATTTCCAGGAACAGCACCCTTTTGGTAGCCTGATGTAGGAGAATTGCTTAAGCCCAGGAGTTCAAGACCAATCTGGGCAATATCACAAGACACCTCTCTACACACACATACACACACAAAATAGCCAGGCATGGTGGCATGCACCTGTAGTCCCAGCTACTCAGGAGGCTGAGGAAGGAGGATAACTTGAGCCCTGGATTTGGAGGTGGCAGTGAGCTATGATTGGGCTTCATCCTGCACTTCATCCTGAGTGATAGAGCAAGATGTTGTCTCAAAAAAATGTAGATTAGCCAAAGACTTTAGAGTACAATTGTTTATTATTAAGCACAGAGTATGTACTAATGTTTTCTTAAGAGAATGAAGATTTCAAATAAAGAAACTTGCTAAGACAAGGATGACAGAAGGAATTTATGCTTTCACTGAAATAGAGAAATGTCATGAATGTCAGCCTCCCAAATAGCTGGGTTTATGGGCAAGCGCCACCACACCTGGCTAATTTTGTACTTTTAGTAAAGACAGGGTTTATTCATGTTGGTCAGGGTGGTCTTGAACTCCTGACCTCAGGTGATCCACCCACCTCGGCCTCCCAAAGTGCTGGGATTACAGGTGTGAGCCACTATGCTCAGCCTTGAAACTTGTGTTTAAAATGAAAGCAGAGCATAAAAGTTTGGGAATTTTGCATCCTGACCACATGGTAGAAAAGAAAAAACTACTTTATGAGGAGGAATTCAAGCTAACTTCATAAATTTGCATAAGTAAAGATAAGCCAAATGTTAATCATAAAGACAATGGGCAAGGTGTCACCAGGGCATGCCAGAGATCTTAAAGGCAGGTCATCCCATCACAAGCCCAGAGGCCTAGAAGGATAAAATGGTATTATGGGTGGGACCCAGGGCCCTGCTGATGTGTCTAGCCTTGGGACTTGGTGTCCTGCATCCTAGCTACTCCAGCTGCAGCCATGGATAAAAGATGCTTAAGTACAGCTCAGGGCATTGCTTCATAGGGTCCAAGCCACATGCCTCGGTGGCTTCCACATGGTGTATGGCCTACCGATGCATAGAATATAAGAGTCGAACTTTAGAAACCTCCGCCTAGATTTCACTGGATGTATGAAAACACCTTGATGTCCAAGCAGAAGTTTGCTGCATGGGCAGAACCTCTTCTAGGGCAATGCAGAAGGGAAGTGTGGGGTTGAAGCCCCCATGCAGAGTCCCCACTGGGTTACTAACTAGTGGAGCTATGAGAAGAGGGCTACCATACTCCAGACCCCAGAAAGTTAGATCCATTGACAGCTTGCACCATGTGCCTGGAAAAGTCACAGGCACTCAATGCCAGCCTGTGAAAGCATCAGCAGGGCCTGTACCTTGCAAAGCCATAGGGGAAGAGCTGCCCAAGGCTGTAGGAGTCCACCCTTTGTATCAGCACATCCTGGATGTGAGACATGGAGTCAAAGACGTTCATTTTGGAGCTTTAATGACTACTTGGCTAGGTTTTGGACTTACATGGGGCCTGTGGCCCCTTTGTTTTGACCAATTTCTCTCATTTGGAATGGAAATATTTACCCAACTTCTGTACTCACATTTTATCTTAGAACTAACTTGCTTTTGATTTTACAGGCTCATAGGTGGAAGGGACTTGTCTTGTTTGAGATGAAACTTTGGACTATGGATTTTTGAGTTAATGCTGGAATGAGTTAAGACTTTGTGGAAGTGTTGGGAAGGAATGGTTAGTTTTAAAATGTGAAAAGGACATGAGATTTGTTAGGGGCCAGGGGTGGAATGATATGGTTTAGTGCTATGTCCTCACCCAAATCTCATCTCGAATTGTAATCCCCATGTGTTGAAGGAGGAACCTTATGCAAGGTGATTGTATCATGGGGGTGGTTCCTCCCATGCTGTTCTCATGATAGTGAATGAGTTCTCACAATAGCTGATGGTTTTATAGTATAGTATTCTTTGTTCTCTCTCTCCTGCTACCATGTAAGATGTGCCTTGCTTTCCTTTCACTTTCTACCAGGATTGTAAGTTTCCTGAGGCCTCCTCAGCCATCCAGAGCTATGAGTCAAAACTTTTTCTTTAAATTACCCAGTCTCAGGTAGTATCTTTATAGCAGTGAGAACAGACTAATACACTAATAGGAATCTACTCTTTGCATGTGAACAGTGTATGTCATAAAGTTCATGTTCTTTACAAATGATACATTGTTGAGGAACTGAATTAAGGAGTTCCTCAACAATGTACCATTTGTAAAGAACATTAACTTTAACTCTTTAACATTTTCTCCCTATTGCAGTTCTTCAACTGCAATAGGGAGAACAGACAAATAATTAAGCATGAGGGTATAGGAGAGTTGGAAAGTTCATAAAGTGAAAATCATCTTTATTGGAGTAATTTATACAGATGATGTTTTCTGTGATATAGATAATAAGGTAGGAAAATATTATTCTGATAAAGTTCTCCTGTGTTTAGGAAATTGCAGAGTTATGAGACCAGTGAATTAGTTATCAATTTTCAAGTTAGAGGTGGTGCTGTTAGTTTTACTTGAAAAATTACTTTCCTACTTCTGCATAAAATCAAACAAATGAATGTGTGTTTATATACAGATATACATAAATACATCTTCAAGACTTAAAACTCATTTGAATTTCAAACAAAGAAACAAACTATAGACATTTCTAGTTTGATCTATTTTACAAATAAAGATGGGTTTAGAAGTCAGCACAAGTATATATTATGATAAATTATGAAAGTGTATTAAGAACTGTGTGGAGATATAAAAAGGCTGGAAAGTTTGGTTTTCAGATAGAAACTCATAGAAAATAATAAATTTAACTAAATAAAACATGTTACTGTAGGTAATATTCCCAGTGAATGTGCATCAGTGAGAAATTCCTAAAGCTGCAGCAACAAATTAAGATGTCAGCAAAAATGGATCCAGTGAGTGTGTGTTGGTGGCCAATTAGCAAGGGTATAGTGCACAGCTGCAACAGCATACAATTTTGATTGTCTTGATTCAGATAGCCCATAATTTCTCTCTTTTTTTGTACATGTTTGAATAGGTTAATAGTAACAGAGTAACAAATACCCTGGGAAACTCTTGGGTAACCTTGTTTTCTATTCTTTTATATTTAGCCTTTCTTCAAAGATTTGCTCTTTGCTTAAAGATATTACTTCTGATTGTCTTGTCTCAGATGAAACTGAAGTTTCATCTAACATTTCCAGTTCTCTAACATTCATTTATACCTGTGTTTTTACTATAATTTTCTTTTTTTCTGTAGTTATCAGGCCATAATGAAATTTAGTCATATTCAAAGAAAAGTATCCAGTTTTTTCTGATTTCTTGTCTATTTATACATTTTTACAGGTATCTTTACCTTACTATTTGATATGTTTATCAATTTATCGAAGACAATTTACAAGCTTAGCTCCCTGGTTTCTTGTTTATCTTCTTATATTAAAAATAAATTCCAGTCTCTCCAAATGCATTAATGGAACTGCATCATTGCCATTTTCATCTTAACTTGTATGTTTCATTATCCATTATTACTTTTATTTTCTCCAAAGGTTGATTGTTGATGTCTTTCAATCTTGTTTCTTTTACAAATCAAACCAATTACTCAGCAATCCACATCAAGGGAGGAGTTAACTGAGAAAGAGATTTGACTGCTCTGATATACTAGAATATACATCTGTAATCACTTTTCCTATGTGTATTTGCAATAAAATATTATTTCCCCATTTTTTTCACTCTGGATTATATATATATCAATTATCTTAATATAGGAAGACTATGAACCTTTAAGTGAACTATAAGTTTACTTTAGATTAATAAGTCTATGTAGAAATACATCATTAATTTAAGACACCAAAATAAATATATATTTGCAAGGAGGAAATTTTAATTTCAGGTTAAAAGATATATAGAACATTTCTTTTTAGGTTATATACTAGTTTATATAGTTAATTTCCCACAAAAATAAAACCTTTGTTACTTTAGCTCATTTTCTCCTTATAACTAATAATACTGAGAACAATATGGATTTTCTTGCTATCTATATTGCAACAGGTTGAACATATATATATATATATATATATATATGTTTAAAATGTTTACATGACTGTTCACTTTGAGCAATATAAAGAATCAAAATATAAGTGACCAAAACTATGCAAATGAAGTTCAGTTTTAGGAAAAATTGAGACATAACATAATTAAATCAGCAGAATGGATGTTCTTAGTGCAAATAAAACTGATGACAAAAGATGAAGGCTAAGACAAATATCGTCATTGTGAGATACTATTGTATATACAATGGTCTATCAAAAATTCTCCTTTCCTTTTCTGTATTTGAGAACTAAAGTGACAGATGAAATGTACTCCAAATATGATTATTTGGTATTTACATTTGTCTTAATCTGAAGACTATTATAGTATGTTAATAATAATACTGAAAACTTATATTTATTTTTGGCATCAATTATAACAGAGTATAGGTATTTTTCACATAAACTTCACTGTACAACATTATAGTATTATCATAGCACAGTATTGATTATACATTTTTGTTTAACCAATTATACTATATTATCCACATTTCTCACTTGGGAGATTGTATAATTTCTGCAAAATGATTTTTAAGTGTCTGTGAGGCTACCAAAAAAAAAAAAAAGGCCCTCTCTTTTTATTCCAACTTTTGCTTTAAGCAGAACATTCTATCTAAGAAAATATAGAAATATAAACAGAAAGAAAAAGGAAAAAAATTGTTCTTAAGTTCCAGTTGACTTCCACCAGGTGGCAGATATTCAACGGCATTTTGTTATAAACACTTTTTCATTTATAGTCTGTTGAAAGTGACTTCATGAAAGATATATATTTGGGAAGTTTATAAATTATTTATTTTATTTAAAAATTCCTATAAAGTGTAGACAAAATTACTAAGTTAAGTTTACTTTTCTTTTCCAAAGTGCAGTGTGGTGGTGAACTCTTTAAGACAAAATGGTAAACATGCCATTTAGCTACTTTTGGTTTTCAAATTTTGATGGAGTAGAATTTTGTTACATTTTTATTATTACATCTAAGCAAGTGATATAATATTTTAGCCTCATAACAGAATAAAATTTATTTTGCATATATCTATAATGCAGGTACAATCTTGCTGAAAGTCTGTTCTAATTGTATTGAATAAAACAAAATTATACTGAAAACATCAATATATATTTATTATTTCTGAAAATATTATAAACCAGTTTCACTTTATAAAATTGTAAGGTGAATTACATTTTTTTAAAAAACTGAGGTTCCTGTGTCATTTTTCTAACCAAATTCTTCTATCCTTCTTTACTCCAGAGATAACTATTTTCAAAATTGTGATTATTCCTGTAAATTTACTCATAGTTTTCCAAAAATTCTATTCCTAAGCAATATTTTGTTAGTTTCACATTTTATCCATTGATTTTGCTGTAAATAATCTTTTATAACTTATTTTATTCTCAATACTGAGTTTCTAAGTTTTGTCCATAGCGGTATATATCACTGCCGTTGATTTTCTTACATTAATATAGAACACTGCCTGAATATTTATCTATTTTATTGTTGATGGATAGTTGCAATGTTTCTAGTTGCTTGCATTATATAAAGTGTCTATGTATATCTTTGTATGTGCCCCTTGCTGCATGTGTACAGAAATTCTGAGTCATAGGATATGTATATCTTCAATTTTGTAAGATAACAAATTATTTTTCAAGGTAATTGAACAGATTTAAGCACTTGTTAGTAGTTTGTTTCACAACCTAACCAACACTTGTTGTTATCACATTTTTAATGTTGTTGAATTAATGATTTCAAATTATTGCGACGATGGCTAATAAGATTTAGCATCTTTGTCTTTGAATCTTTTTATATATTTCTACTAGATTTGCCTTTTTCTATTTAATTTTTAGGTATTTCAGATATTAAAACTTAAGTAAATTACATGCATTTCAAGTTTTTTCCAGCTTTTGCCCTTCCCCTTGTATGTTTCTAAATATAATAAATGTTATTCCGGAAAAGTGTTCTAGGGTAACATAGCTTGGATTACCTGGTAATGAGTTGTTTGGAACTAGAGAGCCTTGCCTGCAGCTAAGCAGGTGAGTTTGTACTTCACTTAGCACCAGTATGCAGGCTTCCACCACTGGCTGTAACTATCCATAGACACAGTTATTTTAGCAACTGGTTTTATCAATTAATTTTGTAAACTATGAACACCTAAACTCAGATTGCCGAGTGCTCAAGTAGTGTCCTTGATATCAGGTCACTCTCACCTTCACTCATAAAAAGCGAAAGCTGTGGGGAAGGGGCTCATGGGGAGATGCTAGTGAGTACACTGTTCTATAGCAGGGTTCTTCTACCTTCATTTTCTCCTACCTAATAATATCATATCTGTGCAGCATGTCTAGAAATCAGGAAATCTTTTTTTTTTATTTTTTTAATTGGATTTTAGGTTTTGGGGTACATGTGAAGAACATGAAAGATTGTTGCATAGGTACACACATGGCAGTGTGATTTGCTGCCTTCCTCCCCATCACCTATATCTGGCATTTCTCCCCATGCTATCTCTCCCCAACTCCCCACCCCTGCTGTCCCTCCTGTATTTCCCCCCGACAGACCCCAGTGTGTGATGCTTCCCTCCCTGTGTCCATGTGTTCTCATTGTTCAACACCTGCCTATGAGTGAGAACATGTGGTGTTTGATTTTCTGTTCTTGTGTCACTTTGCTGAGAATGATGGTTTCCAGGTTCATCCATGTCCCTACAAAGGACATGAACTCATTGTTTTTTATGGCTGCATAGTATTCCATGGTGTATATGTGCCACATTTTCCCTGTCCAGTCTATCATTGATGGGCATTTGGGTTGGTTCCAGGTCTTTGCTATTATAAACAGTGCTGCAATGGAAATCAGGAAATCTTTAGGTAACATTAGTAGCATCCATTACATATACAACATCCTTTTTCCTTACTGGTGTTCACTACCTTCTCATAATTGAGGTTTTATATATTCTTGAGTCTATTTTAGCTTTCCTCTTTTTCTTTTCCTATTGCAATGTGCCTACCTATACAAACAGTACACTCTTTTAAATTTTAGAGTTACAATATGATTTTATGTGACAGGTTACTTTTTCTTTCAGTGTTCTTTAATTTGTAAAGTTTTGTACACTCTCTCTTTTAGACAGATTACTATTCTTCAGTTTTCTTGGCTTTAGAGTTTAGAAACAGGTAACGGTATTCAAAATTTTTAATATAAATCAATGGTAGATATAGGGAAATTACTCAATAGGGTCTTCCTAGGTTTGAAGAGCCTATTATAGCTGCATTCCCATGGAAGAGGCCTAAACAGCCATTGTGGGATAATGCAAGTTTGGAACTTCATTTACTGGAAAAAGAAACATTCATACATTTAAATGCCTGGGCATTAGATAAGACTTAGCTGTCTGTTCAGGGGCCTGAAAACAAAACAAAACTGGATGATTAGATAGAAGGAATTCAGAAGTGGGGTCATGTGAATGAACATAGAAAGGATATATGAAGTGTGAAGATCTTTGTATTACAGTTGAAAAATTGAGAACTCATAACCAAATAATGAATTAATTTCAAGTGTATTAATTCAAATATTTGGTTATGAGTTCTTAATTTTCTTTCGAACAGATAAAATCAAATGGTAGCAGCATGGACTAATAAAGTCAACAGGTGACTCCCTTCCCTCCCCCATTTCTCTAAGGCATTTTCCCTAAAACAATTCTTGCACATTTAATCCTATCTTTCTCTGCTTCTCTAAAAATTTAGGCCAATAGCGTAAGTAGAAAAATGCCCACTCTTCCACCCAAGGTATCTGCTTCCTAGTCTTTGGAACCTGTGACTGCTATGTTACATGAAAACAGAGTTTTTGCTGGTGCAATTGAAACATCTTGAGATAAAGAGATTATCCTGAATTTTTAAGGTGGTTTCCACATGCAATCACATGTGTCTTTAAAGAGGAAGACAAAGGGAGACTTAAACACAGACTGAAGAGAAAGCAACGTGCCCATAGAAACAGTGATTGCAGCGATGCCACTACATGACGGGAAAGCTCACAGTTCAAAGCTGGAAGAGGCAGCAAACTTATTCTTGCTTAGAACATCTAGAGGAGTAAAGCCCAGAGAACACTTTGAATTTAGTCTACTGATACTGACTTCATACTTATGGCTCCCAGAACTGTGACAAAATATATTTGTGTTGGTTGGAGCCACCAAATTTTGTGGTAGTTTGATATAAAAGTCATAGGAATTTAATACAGCCAACAGAAAAAAATAAAGAAAAAATCACAGCACATCCCAATTCATGCAAAAAAGATGAGAAAATCAGCATATAGTCATGATAAAATAAACAGCTCACAAATACTGAGAATAAAATGAATTTCTAAATTACATTAAAGACACTAATAGATCATATCGAACTTAATAGTTAAATATTGAATGCCTTCTGACAAACACCAGGTAGAATATAGAGGTGTTCACTTGTAGCATTTCTATCAAGAAATGTAATAAGAATCACAGCCAGAGCAGTAAAATTATGAAAAATCAAATAGAAGCATAAAAATTAGAAGAGAGTAAATGAAATGGTTTTTATTCAGAGAGACCTAATTTTATACATACAAAAATGCAACTAAATCTACTTATGCAATGATCAAACTAATGAAGGACTTTAACCAACTTGCAAAGGATAAAGTCAATATAAACATCAAATTATAGTCCTATATTCTTGCAATGAACAAGTAGAGAGTTTTTGAAAACTAACAATACTGAAAAAGAAAAAGGAAAAGCAACTGTCCTGAGATTAACTCACTTCCAATCAGTTTGGGAGCTGAGAAGAAAAGTAATGGAACACTTCTAGGTAAGGGCAGGTGATCTTATGTAATTTCCTTGTAAATATGATGATCAATGTATGCTAACAAGGACATCTAATGATATTTGTTAGGATCATGGTCCATATTTATGGTATGTTCTTAGAGGATGCTCTTGGCCAAAGATTGTTTATAGAAAATAAGCCCAAAAATATGGATTTGAGGTATGGAAGTCTTCGAATAATGCCATGTGTATTTGTTTCCTATTATTGTAACAAATTACCATAATCAGTTGCTTAAAATAATACAACTGTATTATTTTGCAAGTATGGAATGGGTCTCACCAGAACAAAATCACGGTGCTATCAGGCTGTATTCCTTTTTGAGGCTCTAGTACGGTATCTATTTCCTTCTTATTAGTTTATTTTCAGAAGTTAGTTTTTGCAGGCATAGAACTGAGATCTCATTTTACTGTGTGTTGTAATACTAAGGTTGCTTTAGCTTCTAAAACCTGCTTCATTTCTGGGCTGGTATCTCGCTTCTTTCACTTGTAAAGCCAGCAATTGAATATTTTGCACTTTCTTATTTTGCATGTCTATGACCCACTCTTTTGCCACATAAATTATATTTGGTCCACAATGATAAAGCAGGATAATCTCCCCATCTCAAGATTCTTAACCTTAATCACATCTGAAAAGCCACTTTTCCTGTGTAAGGAAACCTACATTCACAGATTCCGGGGATTAGATAGAAACATCATTGAGGGAGAGGCATATTATTCTGTCTACCTCATCATGTAAACTGGTTTATACAATGAAGCTATTTAATTAAATAACTTGTACCCTTTGTATGAAGCATCAACTTCCATATCTCAGTTAGAGAATTTTCTTTCTTCAGTTGGAAAGCACATGACTGATTCAGATAAGAAAAACTCTGAATTGAAGGAGATAGAGACACGAAAAACCCTTCAAAAAATCAATAAATCCAGGAGCTGGTTTTTTGAAAACATCAACAAATAGACAGACCACTAGCCAGATTAATAAAAAAGAAAAGAGAGAATAACCAAATAGATGCAATAAAAAATGATAAAGGGGATATCACCACAGATTCCACAGAATTTCAAGCCATCATCAGAGATTACTACAAACAACTCTATGCACATAAACTAGAAACCTGGAAAAAAATGGATAAATTCCTGGACAGTGGCCTCCTCTCAAGTCTAAACCAGGAAGAAGTCAAAACCCTGAATAGACCAATAACAAGGTCTGAAGTCAAGGAAGCAATTAAAAGCCTACCACCCAAAAAAAGCCCAGGTCCAGATAGGTTCACAGCCGAATTCTACCAGACATACAAAGAGGAACTGGTACCATTCCTTCTGAAACTATTCCAAATAATCCAAAAAGAGGGAATCTTTCCCAAATCATTTCATGAGACCAACATCATCCTGATACCAAAACCCAGCAGAGACTCAACAAGAAAAGAAAACTACAGGCCAATATTCATGATGAACATAGATGCAAAAATCTTCAATAAAATACTGGCAAGCTGATTGCAACAGCACATCAAAAAGCTTATCCACCATGATCAAGTAGGATTCATCCTGGGGATGCAAGGCTGGTTCAACATACGCAAGTCTATAAATGTAATTCACCACATAAACAGAACCAAAGACAAAAACTACATGATTATCTCAATTGATGCAGAGAAGGCCTTCGACAAAATTCAACAGCCCTTTATGCTAAAAACCCTCAATAAACTAGGTATCGACGGAACGTTTCTCAAAATAATAAAAGCTATTTACAACAAACCAACAGCCAATATCATACTGAATGGGCAAAAACTGGAAGCATTCCCTTTGAAATCTGGCACTAGACAAGGATGCCCTCTCTCACCACTCCTATTCAATATAGTACTGGAAGTTCTAGCCAGAGCAATCAGGCAAGAAAAAGAAATAAAGGGTATTCAATTAGGAAAGGAGGAAGTCAAATTGTCTCTATTTGCAGATGACATGATTGTATATCTAGAAGACCCCATCGTCTCAGCCCAAAATCTCCTGAAACTGATAAGCAACTTCAGCAAAGTCTCAGGATACAAAATCAATGTGCAAAAATCACAAGCATTCCTATACACCAATAACAGACTTAAAAAGAGCCAAATCAAGAACGAACTGCCATCACAATTGCTACAAAGAGAATAAAATACCTAGGAATACAACTAACAAGGAATGTAAAGGACCTCTTCAAGGAGAACTACAAACCACTGCTCAACGAAGTAAGAGAGTACACAAACAGATGGAGAAACATTCCATGTTCATGGTTAGGAGGAATCAATATCATGAAAATGGCCATACTGCCCAAAGTAATTTATAGATTCAATGCTATCCCCATCAAGCTACCTATGACCTTCTTCACAGAACTGGAAAAAACCACCTTAAAATTCATATGGAACCAAAAGAGAGCTCACATAGCCAAGTCAATTCTAAGCAAAAAGAACAAAGTGGGAGGCATCACACTATCAGACATCAAACTATACTACAAGGCTACAGTAATCAAAACAGCATGGTACTGTTACCAAAACAGAGATATAGACCAATGGAACAGAACAGAGGCCTCGGAGGCAACACAACATATCTACAACCATCCGATCTTTGACAAACGTGATAAAAACAAGCAATGGGGAAAGGATTCCCTGTTCAATAAGTGGTGTTGGGAAAACTGACTAGCCATATGCAGAAAGCAGAAACTCAACCCCTTCCTGACACCTTACACTAAAATTGACTCCAGATGGATTGAAGACTTAAACATAAGACCTAACACCATAAAAACCTTAGAAGAAAACCTAGGCAAAACCATTCAGGACGTAGGCGTAGGCAAGGACTTCATGACTAAAACACCAAAAGCATTGGCAACAAAAGCCAAAATAGACAAATGGGACCTAATCAAACTCCACAGCTTCTGCACAGCAAAAGAAACAGTCATTAGAGTGAATCGGCAACCAACAGAATGGGAAAAAATTTTTGCAGCCTACCCATCTGACAAAGGGCTGATATCCAGAATTTACAATGAACTAAAACAGATTTACAAGAAAAAAACAAACAAACCCATTCAAAAGTGGGCGAAGGATATGAACAGATACTTTACAAAAGAAGACATACATGAGACCAACAAGCATATGAAAAAATGCTCATCATCACTGGTCATTAGAGAAATGCAAATCAAAACTACATTGAGATACCATCTAACACCAGTTAGAACGGCGATCATTAAAAAATCTGGAGACAACAGATGCTGGAGAGGATGTGGAGAAATAGGAACACTTTTACCCTGTTAGTGGGAGTGTAAATTAGTTCAACCATTGTGGAAGACAGTGTGGCGATTCCTCAAGGACCTAGAAATAGAAATTCCATTTGACCCAGCAATCCCATTACTGGGTATATATCCAAAGGATTATAGATCATTCTACTATAAGGACACATGCACACGAATGTTCATTGCAGCACAGTTTACAATAGCAAAGACCTGGAACCAACCCAAATGGCCATCGATGATAGACTGGACAGGGAAAATGTGGCACATATGCACCATGGAATATTATGCAGCCATCAAAAACGATGAGTTTGCATCCTTTGTAGGGACATGGATGAACCTGGAAACCATCATTCTCAGCAAACTGACACAAGAACACAAAATCAAACACCGCATGTTCTCACTCATAGACAGGTGTTGAACAATGGGAACACATGGACACAGGGAGGGGAGCACTATACACTGGGGTCTGTTGAGGGGGAGTAGGGGGACAGCGGGGGGTGGGGAGTTGGGGAGAGAGAGCATGGGGAGAAATGGCACATATGGGTGAAGGGGAGGAAGGCAGCAAATCACACTGCCACGTATGCACCTATGCAACAATCTTGCATCTTTTTCACATGTACCCCAAAACCTAAAATGCAATAAAAAAAAAAATTAAAATAAATAAATAAAGCTGAACAACAAGGACAAAAAAAAAAAAAAAAATAAAAAAAAAGAAAGAAAGAAAAACTCTGGAGCCAGGGTTTGTTTCCCAAATCTTGCTCCCTTCGTACATGCCTCTTCTTTATGTCTTTGAAATTATTATAAAGCTTTGTCTATAAGACCTCTAACTTGTCAGAGTCTGATTTCTCAATTTCATTATTTTTGTTGGCTGAGATTATCCTAGAGAGCAGAATTGTCTTTGAGACCCACCTGTTACAATGACTAACATGTTTTTTAGGTCAGAAAAAGAAGAGCATGAAAAAACATAAGAATTTGATGCTGGATTGAGTGACTACACATCCTTGGGATAAAGTGACAAAATCTTAAAGTAAATTATGAGACAACTCTTGCAAATTGAATTTGGAGGAAAGAACATACAAAATGTAGTATATGCAAATATTTATTTTTTGCATATGATTGTAATGTTTCATATATTCATATTTAAAAATCCACAGAACATATAATACTAAAACTGATCAAAAATTTTAAACATTTTATCAAATCTCATCATTCTGTAAACATACTTTTATTTAACACATTTACAGAGTTAAGAAGGTAGGTAAGTGGTAAATAGAAATTACATAGAAAAAATTAGATAACACTATGTATCTTTTTTTAAGTATGCTTTTAATATAATAATAATAATTGTTCATTTAATAGGAAAAAATAGATGAAACTAAAGGAATAACTCATTTTCAGAAGAATGTATCCCTGTTATAAGAAATGTTCATTCCTGTAATATTCCTTACTCTGTTGCAAGAATAAACATATTATTGCATAATTAATCAATGAATTCAGTGACCACTACTATTAATTTCAATTCAACATCTCTATTCATGAGTTATTCTACTCTATTAAATAAATTCATTGCTTGGTTATGAGTTCCCAATTTTTTTAGAATAATTTATAGTCATTCCTTATTGATTGACCACATAAGATATTTTTGAACAATAAACTTAGGAAGAAAAAATCATCCTCTAATAATAATTGTTAAATCTACTACTTGGAGCATTGTTTTTTAATCTTTTCAGAAAAACACTTCCAAATTATGTTTCTTCCAAAGTCAACTCATTCACAAGATTTTATATGCAAATCTAATTAGTTATTTCCATAACCATTCCTGTGACAATGTAGATAATTTAAATTGTTTACTACATCATCTGATTAAACTAACTTTAAATTTGATATTTACATATGCATTTTAAAAGCCTAAATATTTCTGTAAACAGTACTCTTAAGCCTGATGTTTCATTAATAATTATTCTTTGTCACTTTTCTCAATTATATTATATCCCAATGAAATAAAATCTTAATGCTGCTGTCCTTTATATCAGAACTTTACACTGTAGCAAATTTGGAGAAAATGAATAAATACATAATACTATGGTTTAAAATTTTCAAATTAAAATGTAGAAAAAGATTACTTCATAGTATTTATTACATGTAAATGACTATTATAGTAACACAAACCACTTTGAAAAATAAGACTAGCTAAAAGTTTATCTTTGCATCATCAATTTGGAGAGGAAAATATTTGACATTTTATCATAACATGAAAATTATTGCATAGCCTACACTTTTATTTATAGATTTCATCTCAAATAGTTAATAGAGTAGATTCTTAAACTGTCAAATGTGTTCGGGCTTAACCACAGAACTTGGTAAAACCTTGAAAAAAATCATGCAAATATTAAGATGTAACCATTTAATAGTCTGTAACAATCAACCTCAGTACTGTCACTACAATATTACGTTCTGTAAATATTATTCTGTTGTGTCAGATACCAAATTTTAGTGAGGTATTGCTAAGGCACATAGTAGAAAACAAAACTGGTTAATTACTCATGTTCCTTTCACTGTGATTTGGAAATGATTTAATCTTTATAGAATGAGACCCTTTTTTGGACGAGCTTTTTTATTAAAATGGCTCAATTTGTGTTGATAAGGATTGCTTTCATATAAATAGTGCTTGCTTTTCCTCTGGGCACACCATTTTGATCATTAACCAGAGTACCTGTACTTTTAGCAAACTCTAGTTTATGACTATTTAAAATATTTAAAACAAGCTTACGCCGTTCTTAAGGAGGAAAATAAATGAGATGTAACTTAAAAGTAGTATTGGGAAAATGTTGATATTTAACATTAGTGGATTCAGACTAACCAAATGGCATAGTAGACTCTGAAACCTCTTGTCAAGTATAGGTAAGCATTTTGTGCATGAATTTTTACTAGAGAGCTGCCTTTCTGAAAAACACAGTCTTAGAATGAAAAGGACAATTATAAAGCAATTATCCTATATGTGTTCTTCATTCTTTTTAGTGTCTCATCTTCAAAAAAGAACCATTTTAATTGCCCTAAACATATTGTATTTGTTTTGCTTTTTAATAGAGCACTTTAAATAAAAAAAAAAAAAAGAAAAGAAATTTGAGACACATAGAAAACAAATTTGTAGCACTGATTGGAAAGGAATAAAACGCCATCCAAGATGACTTAAGATTTTCATTAATAATTTCAATTGTTTTAAAATAATTTTAGTCTAGATAAAATGCTATTTCTCTCAGTAACATAAGGTTTGAAAATTCTTTGGAATATATGTAAATTGTTGAAATTTCAAATATTTTAAGGTTAGCAGCTACATTTTATATTGGGATTTTCAGGGTGCAAACATCCCTTGTATTTTTCTACTTGCTTATTCCTAGTATATAATTCCATTTAAATTTTGTATTCTTTTGCTGAAAATAAAATGTGTGGATTTGATACTCTTTGATATGGGGCAAAACACAATATAAATAAAACACTTTAACACAACTTCTATAAATGAAGAAGGTATCACCAAAAGTCTTAAGCCTTAATAAACTGATTCTCTGAATATTAACATAATGATTGAAAAAATCCTGGTAGTAAAATATTATATATAAATACATATTTAAAGATTTTAAAATGTTATTAAATTATTGAATGTATTATTTTTATTTTATATGGAAAGTAACTCTGCCTCTTTTACTGAAGATCTAATAAGTGATTTGATAAAAAGATTTTTTTTTCCTATTCCATGGTAATTTTCTAATAAGATCATGATCATTTGAAGCATTCTTATTTGGGCCTTAGAAGTATAGCCAATTATGTCTATTTAAAACATAGTGTCCACTTTCTGGTGTGGCGTATAAGAAGATTGGATGTCATCATTCAAATCCTCACAATAATTAAAAGGGTGAACAAACTGAAAATCAACAACTCTTCTTAGATGCATCAGAGAATTGATGTCAGGGGGTTAACCACTTTCCTCCATGTGGAAGGAGAGGTGCTAATAGAGGGAGTACCAACTTATTGGACAATAAGTTTAGGAGTAAAAAAGCCTATTGCTGGAGGTACCACTAGGGTAGAAAAAATTAAACTGAATCTTAAAATAAAACTTAAGCTAAAGCAGATTTTGGAGACAGAAAAAATTATAATGAATAAAAAAATATATTACATAATAAGTGAATCAATTCTCTTAGAAGATAAGCAATTCTTAATGTGAATGACCCTGAACACAGAGTATCAAAATACATGAGAAAAACTGATAGAACTACAAAGAGCAATAGATGAATCCACAATTATGGTTAAAATTTTTAATATACCTTTATCATTAATTGATTATCTAGTGGGAAAATCATCGGTAAGGACACAGCTGAGCTGAACAGCACCATTAATCAACAGGATATCACTGACATTTATAGACCACTTCATCCAATAACAACAAAACACATATTTTTTCTCAATCTCACATAGAACATTTGCTGAAATGCACTACATTATGGACCACAAAACATATGTTAACCAATATAGAATGTAAGAATTATACCAAGCATGATTGTAGACTACAAAGAAATTTAATTAAGGAATCAATAAAAGAAAAATAGCTGAAAAATTCCAAAATACTTAGAAATTGACTAACACACTTCTAAACAACACAGGGGTCAAAGAAATCTTTAATAAACTAAAACATGTTCTAAACTAAGTGAAAATGAGAATATAAAATATCAATATTTGTGCAATGCAGCAAAAGCAGTGCTTACAGCAATATTTATAACACTGAATGTATATATTATGAAGAAAAAATAAAGCAATCTAACTTTCAAACTTAGAAAACTAAAAAAGAGTAGCAAGTTAAATACAAAGTAAGCAGAATGAAATAATACAAATTATACCAGAAATCAATTAAATTGAAAATAAGAAATTAGTAAATAAAAGTATTAAAATAAATAGCTTATTATTAAAAAAAAAAAAAAGAGAGAGCCCTTCTGAACACTCTAGCTAGCCACACAATCAAGCAATCACACTATTTGGTATTTACTCAAAGATCTTGAAATATTAATCCATACATAAACCTGAATACAAATGGTTATAGCACATTTATTTATAATTGCAAAAACTTGGAATCAACTAATAACTGAATGTATAAATAAATTGTGTTACATCCAGTCAGTATAATTATTATTCAGTGACAAAAATAAATAAGCTTCCTAGCCATGAAAAGCCATGAAGAAAATGTAAATGTATATTTTTGAGTCAAAGAAGCCCATCAGAAATGGCTACATACTGATTGGTTCTAACTATAAGACACTCAGCAACAATAAAAAGAAGTGTTTGCCAAGAGTTTCAGTGGGAGAGACTGAGGGATAAGTGGAGCACAGGTGATTTTTAGGGTAATAGAATTATTCTGTATGATACACTGTAATAGTAGATACTTTCATTAATTCCATATAGCCCAAATTGTGCTACAAAATATACACACAAAGTAGATAAGTTATTTTTAATTGAAACCAATATATTGAATTTTCTTTCTTAATTATCTTGATTTCTGGTGTGTTCACAAATGTTGTATATTCTTGTTTTATTATTGTAATGAAATAATACAACAAAACAATATAATATTGTACTAGAATACCATAATTATAACATATTACTATATTATAGCATTATAATAGTCCGATTTTTTCCTTATATCCCCAGAAGAGTATTGTTTTGTCCAAAACTTAATTTTGAGAATTCTGTAAAATTATCTTTTTAATATATCAGTTTATGTACCTCTTTTCCACAAATTTTCTAATATTATTTCATCTTTAGGTTTGCTATAGACTGGTGATTGTAATTATATTTAACTATTTCAATAATCTTATTGCCTCCAAAAGAAAAAGTTTGCATATTTAAGCTTGACTTTCATCTTGTCCTCAGCTCCTTCTTAAAAAATGACAAAAAATATTTCAGAAAGCATTTTAATTGACTGTCATTTATTAAATATCATTAAAATTTTTGAAGTTATTAGAAAAATATTTTTGGTACCTAAATCGTTACTACTTACATCTGCATGCCCCAATACTTCTCCCCAAAATAAACAGAATAAGAAGAAAAACAGTATATTAAAACTATACTATCAGTATCTATGGAAGACATACACTGAGGATTACAAAGTAACTGTAATTTCTTAAAAATTAAAATACCAACTTTTCCAATTAAAATTGTCATACAATCAAAAGATTTGTTACTTAAGTTAGTATAGTTCAAAATGCAATTAAAATTTCAAAATTAAATATTGTAGATATTTGTGCTTTTAACCCTTAATTTGTTCAGATCTTTCCATGCTTTCTGTTTGTTTGCTTTAATAAACTTAGTTATTAAAGCACTTTAAAGTTCACAGCAAAATTGTGAGGAAAGTACAGAGAATTCCCATGTAGCCCTGTCCCCATTATGCACAACCACCCCCACTATCCACATCCCACGCAAGAATGGAACAATTGATGAACCTACATTGTTACAACATTATCACCCAAAGTCTGTAGTTTACACTGGGGTTCACTCTTGGCACTGTGTATTCTATGGGTCTTGGCAAATGTATAATGACATGCATTCATCATTGTGGTATCTACCCATGGTATAGCAGAATAGTTTCACCACCCTAAAAAATCCTCTGTGCTATGCCTATTCACTTCTCACACTCCCCAAACCCTAGGACCACTAATCTTTTTGTCATCTCCATAGTTTTGCTTTCTTCAGTAAGTCATTTAGTTGGAAATACCTAGTATGTAGCCTTTTCAGATGTATGTCTGTCTTTCATTTAATTATATGCATTAGAGTTTCCTCTATGTCCTCTCATGTTTTGACAGCTCATTTCTTTTTAGAGCTGAAAAATATTCCATTGTTTGGATGTACCAGAGTTTATGTATCCATTCACCTATTGAAGAACATCTTAGTTGATTTAAAATTTTGTCAGTTATGAATAGGACTCCTATAAATATTTATATGCAGAGTTTTGTGAGGACATAAGGTTCACCTCTTTTGGATAAATACTAAGAAGAGTGATTTCCAAGTTTCACCTCTTTTGGATAAATAATAATAAGAGTGATTTCCAGATCACATGATATCCCATGCTTTTTGGAACCTAAATCTCAGCATCTCCATGTTTTGGGTGAGAAGTACAGGACAGCCAAAGACGGACTTGGGAGCTGTCTACAAACATGACATCCTAGTCCCTCAACAATTGTAGCAATGGCTCTCCACCCTCAGGCAGAAAAAGTATTAATAGGTGCACTTTGTCTGCCACATGATCCTAGAAAGACGGGGTCCCCAGCACAGCTCTGGCCTCCTGGAACAAGACAAGGTCCAGTCACCTTGACTTAGCTGACTCTGCTGGGCCAGATGCAGGTTGGGGTGCTGTTCCTTGATGATTTCTAGGTGTCGTTTTTAAGGTCCATTGCCCACCCCCAACTCCAACCACTGTCTGCGCAATTGGCCTAGGAGGTGAACATATACCACAGCTCAGGACCCTTCCCAGGATGTTGTAATCATAGCCTTTCCCCTGCCCGAGGTTGTAGGGGTCTGAGTCTGGTGTCTGGGACCCCAAGCCCTATGCTTGAAGGGAGGATGATAACTCATCAAAGAAGAAGAGAAAAGGCAGTCATCCTCAATGTCATCTCAATACCAATGCATCTTGTTCTTTGGATCTATGCACTAATAAAAACGTCTTTTGTGCTTGAAAAAAGCTGAATTATTTTCTTGAATTCTAACTCAAAATCTGTAAAAGGTAAAAATATTGCTGTTCTATAAAGTAATTTATTAGTAATTTTCTATTGCTCCTGAAGAGGTAAAAATATATATATTTCTGCTTCCATAATTCTTAATTTATATGAACATTATTAAATGTATGGTGTTATCTTCCAGAAACTTTGTGCTTTTGTTTTTATTAAAACAGCAAATATTGTGAAGCAAAACCTATGAATTTTACCTTTTTAACTAAGTTTACCAAAAGCATCTCTATTTTCATGTTCATCTGAATGGACTTCGAAAAGCTTTGCTTTTTTTTTTTTTCCAAAGTGAGGTAAAGAACACAAACTCTAATTTAAGATTTGAACCTTAGTGTCTTTCTGTTTGAAGCATCTGTTTATATAAAATTAACGCAATATAAATTAACTTTAATTAACTGGTAAGTTCGCCTGTTAATTGAATTAAAACTTTATAAGCCTGCATCACATTTTCTTCATGCATAAGGATATTTGCAATTGAAAATTTTAAAAAGTAATTTAGAGTAACACTCATTCAATCAATGAAAACTGAAGTTCAAAGAGTTCTATATAAATGCACTTTCTGCAGCTACATCAATTAACGTATCACCTTTGGAAACATTTTAATAGCTAAAACAACTACTTACTTACTCTTCAAGTAGATTTAGATATTTCTTTGGAAAATGTTTGCTTTCTGATTGTCATGTGATCATTGATATCAACATGTTTTCCATGTTGATGGTGCCATAAAAATGTCAACAAGTATTCTTGCATGGTGTATGCTCGACAATTTATTATTTTATTTTTTCTTTAAATATCAGCTTCATTTCATTACACCCATTCCCACTAAAAGAGTTATAAAAAGAAAAAGTCACACAATAAAATCAGTTGTTTCAGATTTTCACTATTTGGTAAAACCAAGCATAGCAAAATATATGATCTGGGGTAGAATTACCTAGTCTCTATTTTGTTAGATTTTCCTAGAGTCAATGTATAGGTTCCCACCTTTCCCACTGAATCCCAATTAACTGACTACCTTGAAACTCCACTTATATTTCAGGCCATAGCACCACCAAAGCAGGCTAGCTGGTACACCAGGTGACCGGCAGAGGCTGCAGTATTATCCCACCACCATCAGATATCTAAAGAAGTTGTTGGATGCTCTACCTACTTCCCTTAATGTGCTTTGGCATACTAGCCTTGTAAGGGAAGTGTAAGTTACACTGATTTAGTAAAGGACAGAGTGAATACAAAAATTAACACTTTTCATATTATAAATGTCAATTGAAACTTCTACTCACTCCATATACATTTCACACATTACAAGACCTCCCAAAAATGAAAGATGCCTGAAGTACAAACTGTAGGTCAACAAAATTGTCACTTGTTTTGCTGCATGGATTAATATTGATACTCTGTCATATATTTTAAAATTTGCTACAAATTGTAAATGAGGCTGGATGTTAGTTTATTAATTATAAACCAGAACCATACCAGGCAAATCAGGTAATACAATCACCTTAGATGGGTGCATATATATGTGTGCTTTCCTCCAATTCAAGACTGTTCAAATTGCCTGTACCACACGGACTGGAGAAGCCACTCACTCTAAATCCTCTACAGCAGTGATTCTCTGCTTAATGCAATTTTGCCCTGCAGGGGACAATTGTCAATATCCAGAGACTTGATTCTCAGCACTAGGGGATTATTACTGGCAACAAGTGGGTAGAGGCCAAGGATCCTTCTAAATATCCTGCAATAAATAGGATAGTTCCCCAAAACAAGTATTACTTTGTCCAATATGTCAATAGTGCTGAGACTGAGGAACTTCACTTCAAATAGGTAACATCAGCTTCTGTATCTAATTTTTGTGTTCAAAACAGAACCTAAAATTTTAGAAATTTTGAACTCTCAGAAAACAAAATCACTTCCCCAAAATAATGTTCACTATAAAATATAGATATAAGAAAATCACAGGAATATTGAGTAATATTTACATTATTATTATTGCATTTTAACTCTAATTTCCCATACAGCTAGGTCTCTCAGTGAGAACTGATCAACATAAAATTTCAAAAAATTAAAAAAATAAATTTGTTTAAAGCATTTGGACTTTGTATATATATATAAAACGAAGATAAAGAAAATAGCCTAGGACAGATAGTAAGATGTTATAAATTTAAAATACCTTTCCAGGAACTCGCTTTTAAAAATTACCTAATTAATTCTCACGCTATGCCTATAGGGGAGGCGATAATAATTATTGCATCTGTTTTACAGATGAGCAAACTTGGTCACACAGAGGTTAATTACTTACACAAGTTTAATTTGAGAGTCGGTTATGGGACTAGGAGTGATATGCCAATCTTATAACTCCACATTACAAAACTATACATTTTTACTCTATAACAGGCCTAGTTTAAATACTGTATTTTTTCATTATTACATTAGTAATTATACTTGACTGTGTATCCTAGAACTACTATGATAGCCTAATTCAGTATTTTACTTGCTAATCAATTAAATGTATTTTAGTGAATGGCAATTAGATACAAAGTGTTTTAGAGAGTGCTATTAAAATAATCTTTAAATTAATGATTAGAGGAAGGGTCTTGCAGTTCGGGATGGGCTTCTTCTCCAAATTCATTTTGCCTTCTTCAAAGGAAAAGTCCTCACGTTCATCAAGGTAGTCCTACATGTAATTTTCATAGATCCAAATCTCTGAAACGGTTGATGGATGGAATTTATTTTCCTGTTTCTGCATAAGCATAGATATTTGATATATAGTTTTGATTTTTATAATACTATTTATATATTTCATCCCTTTATAAGTGGACGATTAAATAGGAAAATAGTGTCTGTCCAATACTGAACACATGGAAGTAATCTATACTTAGAATAACATCTCACACTTAAGAAGTACATAATACATGCTAATTACTACTATTCTTATTCCTACTCCCTAGACCAGGAATTGGATGAAAATTTATTGAGTTAAATTCTGGCTACTAAATTTGCAGCCTCCTCCTGTCAGGATTAAGGTGGACCAACTAGCCAAATTATTTCCAGTTGCTTTTGACCCTGACGATCAGATTTCCTTTAGCATATTCATAGGAATATTAAACTAATCTTGCTCCTTTACTTCTAAAAATGTGTTTACAGAAAGTATAATTTAAATCATCCCATGAATCTGTAAAATCAAAATTAATCTAGTTTTTCATAGATTTATGATTTTAAAATGAAGCCAAATGGAGTAAAAACAACTTTTACCACTTCTCCTATTTAATTAATTAATTTTGGAGACAGGTTCTGACTCTGCCACCCAGTCTGGAAAGTAGTGGAATCATCATTGCTCACTGCAGGCTTGACCTCCCTTGTTCAAGTGATCCTCCCACCTCAGCCTCCCAAGTAGCTGGGACCACAGACGTGTGCCCCGGTGCTTGGCTAATTTTTGTTTTTAAAATATTTTTGTAGATATTGGGTCTCACTAGATTGCTGAGGCTGGTCTCAAATTCCTAGGCTTAAGTGATCTGCTTGCCTCTGACTCCTGAATATCTAGATTATAGGCGTGAGCCTATAATCTTTTAAATGATTGACTTAGACATACAGCTTATGACCTGTTACTATTTCTAAGTAAATCAATCTGTCAAAGAAAGCAGAATAGTATATTGGTTACATTTTTAGGTCTTAGAGAAGACTGAAATAACCAACTAAGTATCACAGTAATTTTTTGACCTTGAATAAGTATTTTAACCTATCCTGTTTTTTATCTGTAAAACAGGGATTATGACAACATTATTAATCACCTCACAGAGTTGTTGTGAGAATTAATTGAATCAATATATCATAATAAACTCAAAATTATGCTTAGCATGAAATAAACAACTTAGAAATATAAATGAATATAATTTTAGAAAAATGATATTTTCTAATACTAAATACCAGCTTAATTAGTTAAAGTGTCTTACTGTTTCTTCCTCTCTATTGGCATCTTTATGCCATGCAGAGAAGACTTGTTTAAAAGAAAATTAATATTATGGCTATATTATTTTAGTTTGTTCCATATAATTGGGGAAGAATATCCAATGAAAGGAATACTGTAACAAGAAACTATATAGGATGTCAATAAATTATTCCAGGTGTGAAAAATAAGAATTAAGAGGAGATAATAAAATATTAGTAGCCTAAAATAGCTTCCAGAGGCAATATTGCAGAATGTAAGTACTGCCTCTTTTGATTTGATCCCCAAATGTAAAACAAATGCCTCTTTGGGACTCAATTTGGAGGGATACTTTCTCTCCTCTCAAATGTGTGGGGGTTTTTTGTGGTGGGAAAAAAACAGTGTGATAGAAGTGTTTGATAGTAAAGGCAGCTTCCTGCTATTTTGATAGAACTATCACTTTTCCTGCTCATTGCTTTGCTAATATGTTTGCAATAACAAATCCCCCAAGAAGTCAGTGTTTGAAACTGCATTTTAACTTAGGCACTTCTCTTGCAAACTATTATGAATACATGTAGCTCACTTAGAGTTAACTGTTTAATGAATTTTAAAGATGCAAATATAAATAAATACATTTTAAAATAACTAAGTACATGTTCTGCTCCAGTTTGGATATGAAAATTTGCAAGAGACTGTGTCACATTAACAAACTAACAATCTAAGTATGCCATAGAATTATAGTTTCCTTTAAAATAATGCGAGGTTTGAGGGCTCAGTCACCTAAATGGAATAAATTCCTGAAAATGAAAGGCTCTTCCTATGAGCTTCCATGAAGGAACTTCCACCTATGGTAGAACTATGGGTAGAAGACACAAAGCCACCATGATGAAGGAAGATGAAAACAGCTAAACTTTACAGAAAAGTTCAATATCTGTTCTTGGGCTGGTGTGACAGATCAAAATTCCAAGGAGCCTCAACCACAAAGTGAATCTGAAATTCCACTTGCCTGCCACATCTTTTAGTAGCTGTTTATTAAATGTTCAGTGGTAACGTACCAAAAGCTGAGAATGCAGGAGCATTGAGATAGTCACCCTGTGTTGTAGAGACTCCATCTGTCACGTGTGTAAACTAAAATTAAAATCCAAGTAACCCCACTCCCTCATTGACAGAATGGACCCTCTTGTGGGCAATGGAATCCCAGTAAAACCTTAAAACTGAATTATTGGCTACGACAGGATGGGAGGTCAGACATGCCTCATTATGTTTCCTCCTTTTTATGGTTTAGATACAACAACCGATCAACTCTAATGTTAAAATAAAGATCATAAGATGGACAGAACAGACTCTTGGTGGCAATATCAAATCATAAACAGGACCTAAGGCCATGCCAGGCAAGGGTTAAGTCCTGCAGCCCTCCACTTAAAGAATGACTATGTTCTAACTACCATAATGTTGTTCTTTTTCTCTAGCAGCTACACAAGCACAGGCCTGGAGATAAACAATATTAAAACAATTGCAATTCATCCAGCTCACAGACACTAACCGAATCCCTGTTCTACCAGCCATAACTACAGCTTTCACTGGACAAGAGACTGATTTCAGTCACTTTCTTCTGATAAGAAGAGCACAATTGACCATGGATCTGGCCTGTTTAGAGAGATTGTGCACTTACAGGCCTTATTGTCCTGAAAATACCTTTTGATGAATAGGGACTAAATGTTAAGCCTCCACCTCAAAGCGAACATGGGTCATACATTACATGCTTTTTGTTCCATATACATGTATCATGATCATATTCATGAATATTCCTAGACCCTCTGTAGCCTGTTGAATATTTATGTTTAGCCAGTGTTCAACATAAATCTCCTACCCCAACCCCTCATCCTTTAAAGTGCCTGTCTCTGGTCTCTGCTGGAGGCTGTCCTTCTCAACCTGTGAGATGGCCAATGTGCAGGCTGTAACCCTTTATAAGTAATAAAGTCTCCTCTTCTTTTTCAAATTGATAAATTGTGGGGGTTTATTTTGTTTAAGTTAACCAGTACAATGTAGCTATTGGAACGCATCTGGATAGAGCAGGAGAGCTGAGAAAAATCAAGAGGAGAAACTCCAGGTTTTCAGGGAAAAAAATACTGAGGGTGAGGCAAGAGCGCTGAAAGAAGGCATCCTAGGAGATTACAGACCCATCTTCTCCCACATTCAAGGGTTCGAAAGAGATTTCAAACAGGTGGATTGTCAAACATTAATGAGACTACAGTGTGAATCCGAACCCTGGAAAATATTCTGAGCAGTAGGAGGAAATCTCCCACCATTCTGCAAACAGATAGTTTGGCTAAGTTCAAGCAGATAGCACCAGTGCTCAGTTTCCCAGCCTGGTAAAGGAAAGGTTTAGATTTTACCATCAAAATGTCCAAAGGCAGAGAAAAGACCTCTGTTTTTGTTTAGGAAGTAAAAATCTGCAAAGAATTTTGCTCTAGACCTAATAACATATAAACAAAAACCAGATAATATATAAATATAAAAATATACATTTTTTAGATTCCCTACATTAGAGAGCTGAAATTATAAGGCAATTATCATGGAGCTGGAGTTATACTGTTATGGTGGAAGAAGTTCAATTATCCTAAGAAAGATCCTCAACTGTTTCGTTTCCTTCTCTTCTTTTCCTTCCTTCTCTTCTTTTCCTTCCTTCTCTTCCTTCTTTCCTTCTCTCCTTCCTTCCTTCCTCCCTCCCTCCTTCCTTCTCTCTCTCTCCTCTCTCTCTTTTTATTCTCTGCATCAAAAATTATGCCTACTTGCAGACCCAGGAACCTCATGCCTGAAGAACTCTATATACAACTGCAAGCATGATAAATAGCAATCCTGGGGTAGTGGTTTGAGACAGGCAGTGCTGACACCTAGGGCTCAGGACAGAAAAGTAAATGGGCACTGAGTCACATGATGGCTCTCAGGTGTGTTTCAATTACTGTCCCCCTAACCTAGCTACAAATGGTCACTGTACTGAGGGGAGGGCAGGCTGCCACTAGGAAGCTCCCACCCTCAATTGGATGCATCAGTCCAGCCAGTTCTCCATTTGTCACAGGAGATTTGCCCCTTGAGACCTTTAAATGTTTAAAATAATTAAAACTAACCAAATAAGAACAAATGCAGTGGTTAATGCCTGAAATCTCAGCCTTTTGGGAAGCCAGCTTGGAAGGACAGTTTCAGGGTAGGAGTTTGAGACCAGCCTGAGCAACATGGCAAGACTCTGTTTCTACCACAGGAAAAAAAAAAAAAAAAGAAATATAGCTGGGCATGACAGCATGCACCACTGTCCTATTTACTTGGGAGGCTGAGGCAGGATCCCTTGAGCCCAGGAGTTTGAGGTTGCAATTAGCTGTGATCATACCACTGTACTCCAGTCTGGGTGACAGAGCCAGACCTTGTCTCTATAAATAAACCAATAATAAATTACTTATAATAAAATGAAACAATGTGTTAAATAATAATGACACTATTTCCTGAGAAGAAAAGAAACATCTATGTAATTAAGATTATAAGTGAGATTTTGATTTAATTACATAACATAAAATTTTTGTGAAGACAGATTAAATTTCTACATTCAAAAACAGATAATTTTGTAACACATAAGTAATTGCTTGTATACTATTTGAAGTTTTCCAAATTGATCCAAGATAATAGTGACATTTAAAAATATTTTACCAGGAAAATAAAATAAAATCATAAAACTTTTATGTAGAATTTTTCAAAGATCCTACTAAATTAAATAACAGCTTCTTATTCTCAGCTTTATCTTACTGATACAATAAGTATTGCACATTTGTGAACTTGTGTTGACAGCCTGATTCATAACCAATTTAAAATGCACAGCAAATAATAAGCTTGAAAAGATAACTTGTGACTTCTTAAGTTGAAGAACTATCTGAAAAGTTTGAAACTCATATGGTCTTCTTGATTTTGTTTTAATTGTATTTTGGGCTCTGAGGTACATGTGCACATCCTGCATCCTGTAGGATTGTTGCATAGGTACATACATGCCATGCTAGTTCGCTGTCTCCACCCCCGCCCCCAGCCTCCCATCTCCTACATCAGGCATTTCTCCTGGGGTTATCCCTCCCCATCCTCCCTGTCCCCTGCTGTTCCTCCCCTTCCCTCCCCTTCACCCCCCCACCCAGCCCAGTGGTGTTATTCTCTTCCCTGTGCCCGTGTATTCTCATTGTTCATCACCTGCCTATGAGTGAAAACATGCAGTGTTTGGTTTTCTGTTCTTGTATCAACTTGCTGAGAATAATGGTTTCTAGATTCATCCATGTCTCTACAAAGGACACAAACTCGTCACTTTTTATGGCTGCATAGTATTCCATGGTGTATATGTGCCATATTTTCTTTATCCAGTCTATCATTGATGGGTGTTTGGGTTGGTTCCAGGTCTTTGCTATCATAAACAGTACCACAACAAACATACGTGTGCATGTGTCCTTATAATAGAATGTTTTATAATCCTTTGGGTATATACACAGTAATGGGATTGCTGAGCCAAATGGAATTTCTATTTCTAGATCCTTGAGGAATCGCCTCACTGTCTTTTTGATTTTTAATCACTGAAGTGGTAGAACAGATACCACAGATTCTTGGTATCTTTGAATATGTTGAGTCATCAACAAAGATTTTCTCCCCATTCCAAACATGGCTTGGATATCCAACAAGTCATTCACATATGTAAAAAGACAGATATTAATTATATGTGCCTAGAACCTTACACTAATTTATATGTAAACACAAAATATTATGTATAGGATTTTAATATAAATAGAAATTCAATCACTGTATATGTTGAGAGATGACTGTACCTTATTTTTTGGAAATGTTATTGAATATTGTTCACTCTTTAGCTAAATCACAGATGGAAACACTATTCATAGTATTTCAATTAAGACAAAAATTATCTTTATTGGTCTGGATTTGTATAGTTTACATGTACAATTAATACACATGTGAATGCAACCTCCTAACACCTTTATATCATTTATGTTGTACAGTCCAGACATTTACACATTGAAATACAATGTATTTCTCTTTTATATTACAATTAGTACAGTACAATGATTTTAAAAATATGGTTGTAGTTAAATTATAAACATGCATTTCAATAAAATAAAGAAAACACTAAATATAGCTTTTATAAAACTAGAGACGTTGGGTCTGATAGGATTGAGAAGCAATTTGAAAGTTGTTTTCATACATTATAGAACTAGCACAACCTCTTTTCAGCGAAACTTTATATGGGGCAAGTAAATGCTACTGTATTAAACTTTCTGTCCTATGATTTAAAAAAATACCTAAATAAATTTAAAACCTTATGACAAAACTGTACCAAATTGCTATATAACACTTTTTAGGTTTGTCTACAAGTCTGATTTTTATAAAGCTATACTGGTAGGAATGTAATAATTATTTCTAGATAAATTATATATCTGTGAGAATTAATTTTGTGTCAAAAACTTGATGAGACATAACTTTTGGTTTAAGTAATTTAAATGTTTACTTAGACCTTTAGTAAAAATAGCTTCAATGCAGGCACCAAGAAAAAAAAAGGTACTTTTTAAGTAAGACAATTTTAAAAAGAAGACATCAACATGGCCACAGTGTTTACCTGAATCATGTTAATTTTGGTTTTGGTAACTCATGGGGAGCAGGAAATTGAAATTTAAGAAGTACTGGAAGTTGAGATTCAAGTTCTTGGAAAGAAAGAACTTTATTCATATCCCCAGTCTTTTACAAAGTAATTCTATTTTATATCAAGAGAAACCGAATTATGCTCAGAGTAAGTTTAGCTCATTAAAGACTAAGCAAACATTTAGTTACCAAATGTACCAAATGTACAGATTTAGTTTTATGTACCAAAGAAAAATACCAATGTAATAAATCATCAACAAAATACACTTTTAAATGTTATTTTGCTTTAGAGTTTGGGGGACATGTTTCCCCAAACCCATATAAAAGATACAAAATCTTTACTGCTAGAAGCATAATTTTATTTAAAGTTATTTTTCCTTAATAACTTCTCTCTTCCAGAATCCCTTCTGGAAATGATCTGAGTCACCTTTCAAAACAAATGTAAGTTAGAGTTACCTAGGAAAAGCTGAACTATTAATTACATTCTTTTTAAGGTGCATCTGAGTCATGGTGTCTCAGGAGAAAGAAAGTAATTGTTTTGGGCTTCAATGTCCTCCTTTAACATTTTCTACACTGAAGGTATACACAATATTGTTATTCCAATAAACAAATACAGAAAAACAAGATAGAATAAATAGCAATTTTAATACTGAATGAAGAAGATTCAATCTGAAATATTCATATATCAGATTATCAACATTTGTGGACTTATATGTACTTATATGCAAATAAATATTTAAATACCACTAGATTTTTGTGAATAATAGAACATTTTCTTTCAGTTTTTACATTTTCTTACAGTCTCACACATTTTTCTGCTACATCATGCTTTTTAAACATTTTCAGAGACATGCCACTGAATAATTCATAATGCCAATATACTACTTATAAAGTATAAGAGTACAATTGAAACTAAACAGGTTGGTAACAGAAGTAAATATTAATTATCTTTGAAAAGCATACTTCAAAAATTTAAATTCATTAGCATTATTTTAGCCAAAAGTCCAAGGGACATTATACCAGATACAGTTTAAAATAATTACTAAGTGCAAGAATGTAGGGGTCAGTTTTGCCTAATAATATTACTTTATGGAGAGTAATCTAATTTTCTTAATTTATAAATATGATAATCACATTACTGAACTTGACATCATACAATTAAAGAGTACTGTATCATATAAAACCATGTCATGGTGCTTAGAAAATATAAATTACTCAGATGTTGGCTAAGCTTTAAGTTTGCAGTTCCAACTTATGAAAGCCACACTCTATTTGCTAATGACTGATCTTTAAAGTAGCCTTTGTAATCTGAATTTTATATCCATTTGAATTATACCATTTGGTAAATTAGGCAAGAAAATAAAAACAAAATATATATTTGGGTTAAGAGATCACAAGACCATCAATTGCCACAAAAATTTTCAAGAAGAAGCTAAGAACTGTTATAATCATGGCTATAGTTTATTACAATGAAAAGATATATAATAAAGTCAACAAAGAAAAAAAATATGAGAAAAGTCCTAAGACTAACCATATAAAAGCATTCAGGTATCCTGTCTCAACAGAATCACACAGAAGTGTTTGTTCTCCCAACAACAAGGTGTGGCAACTTATGTGAAGTGGTGCCAACCAGTTAAGCTCACATGAGCCTTGCTGTCCAGGGCCGTTTTTGGAATTCAGTCATTTATATGTACAGCACCTGTGTAACTGTCATCAGTTACTTAGACTACAATGCTCCAGAGCAAAACAAGGTGTGCACCACAAGTCTCAAATTAGTATTAACTATCAGATTGTATTAGCCTGCTTTCAAACTGCTATAAGGAACTGCCTGATACTGGGTAATTTAAAAAGAAAACAGGTTTAATAGACTCACAGTTTTGCATGGTTGAGGAGGCCTCAGGAAACGTATAATCACGGCAGAAGATGAAGGAGAAGAAAGGCATTTCCTATATGGGGGAAGAAAAGAGAGAGTGTGAAGGAGAGGTGTCGCACTTTTAAACCATCAGATCTCATGACAACTCGCTACCATGAGAATAGCATGTGGAACATCTATCTCCATGATTCAATCACTTCCTATCAGTTCCTTCCCTCAACACATGGGGATTACAATTCAAGAAAAGATTTAGGTAGGAACACAGCACCAAACCATATCATTCCATCCCTGGCAGCTCCCAAATCTCATGTCCTTCTGACATTGCCAGAACAATCATGCCTTCCCAACAGTCCCCAAAAGTCTTAACTCATGCAAGCATGAACTCAAAAGTTCAAGTCCAAAGTCTCATCTGAGACAATGCAAGTCTCTTCTGCTTATGAACCTATAAAATCAAAAACCTGTTAGTCACTTCCAAGATACAATGTGGGTACAGGTGTTGGGTAAATGGCCCCATTCTGAAAAGGAGAAATTGGCCAAAAGATAGGGACTACAGGGCCCATGCAACTCTGAAATCCAGCAAGGTAGTCATTAACTCTTAAAGCTCCAAAGTAATCTCCTTTGACTCTATGTCTAACATCCAGGGAACACTGACGCAGGCACTGGGCTCCCATGACCTTGGGAAGATTTGTCCCTGTGGCTCTGCAAGGTACAGCCCCTGCAGCTGTTTTCACAGGCTGGCACTGGGTGCCTGAAGATTTTCAGGCACAAATTACACATTGTCAGTGGATCTATCATTCTGGGGTCTAGAGGAATGTGGCCTTCTTCTCATTGCTCCACCAGCCAATGGCCCAGCAGATACGCTGTGTGGGGGTTCCAACCCCACATTTCCCCTCCACATTGCCCTAGTAGAGGGTCTCTATGAGGGTCCCACCTCTGCAGCAGACTTCTGCCTGGACATCAGCAGTTTCCATAAACCCTCTGAAATCTAGGCAGAGATGCCCAAGTCACAATTCTTGCCTTCTGTGTACTCACAGGCCCAACACCATGTGGAAGTCAGCAAGGCTTGAAGCTTGCACCTTCAGAAGCCATGGGAAAGCTGTACCTTGGCCCATTCTAGCCACAATGAGGACACAGGGCATTATGCCCTGAGGTTCCACAGAACAGCAGGGCCCAAGCCTGACCCATAAAACCATCTTTCCCTCTAAGGCCTCTGGGCCTGTGATGACAGGGACTGCTGAAATGTATCTGAAATGTCCTGGAGACATTTTCTCCACTGTCTTAGTTATTAACATTAGGCTTCTCCTGTGCAAATTTCTGTAGCTGGCTTGAATTCCTCTCTAGAAAACGTATTTTTCTTCTCTACCACATAGTCAGGCTGCAAATTTTCCAAACTTTTATGCCCTGCTTTCCTTTTAAACATAAGTTTCAATTTCAGCCCATCTTTTCTCTCCACCCATATGAGTGTAAACTTTTAGCAAAAGCCAGGTCATGTCTTGAACACTTTGCTGCTGAGAAATTTATTCCATCAAATACCCTAAATCATCTCTCGACAGAGAGTTCACATTTCCACCAATTTCTTTGCTAAACATGGCAAGAGTGACCTTTACTCCAGTTCCCGGTAAGTTTCTCATCTCCATGGGTGGGCATTTTGTTTCATTTTGTTTTTTAATTTAGGTTTTCTTTTTATAAAGTTAATAGAGAAAAACGTGGCAGTGTAAATGGTCTCATCAAAATTTTTAATAAAATAGGTAATGTAATACTAAAATGTTATAAAACTTACATTGTTTACTTGAGAATTCTAAAAATGTAATATAGAAAGGATAGAACAGAAGGTATGACACAGTTTGGCAAGATTCTCTAATATCTTCTAAGCTAGAAGATCCAAGCTGGAGGTACTAGGTAAACTAAAAGCAGATATGTCATATATCACTTGGAATCAATTTCATACGTGATAATTACCAGTATTTGGATCAGCAGCACTGTAGGTAGGAATACGAAATTCAAGTGCAGTGCTACTCAGCTATACCAAGGAGATATCTGACACAACGTAGGATCATACCCTTTATGTACAAAGTAGCATCAGCCTAAATTAAGTTGTACACTGCCAGAAAGCTGGATATTTTGAGGGTTTTCTCAGTAAAGGTAATCTTACCAAATAAAGCTAAGGTTTCAAAAAAAAAAAGATTAATTCTCTAGATTTCTCACAGCCCACTCAATTCCCTCAAAATTCACCCTCTTTGACAAAAGATTGTAAAATAGCATTATATGAAATATTTTTTACCATATTTGCACTGTAATAGTGTGTTCTTCCATTGCTGCAAAAAATTTCCTAAGACTAGACAATTTATAAGAAAAAGAGGTTTAATTGGCTCACAGTTCCACAGACTATAGAGGAAGCATGACACTGTCATCTACTTGGCTTCTGGGAAGGTCTAAGGAAACTTACAGTTATAGTAAAAGGTGGAGGGGGAGCAAACACATCACAAGGTCAGAGTAGGATCATGAGAGAGAGGGAGGGAGGTGCTATACAACTTTAAACAACCAGGTCTCACAAGAACTCACTATCACAAGAACATCACCAATGGCATGGTGCTAAACCAATTTGAGAAATCCACTGCCATGATGCAATCACTTCCCACCAGGCCCCAGCTCCAACTCCAGGGATTAAAATTTCACATGACATTTGGTGGGGATACAGATGCAAATCATATCATGCACCAAGTCCAGAGTGCTTTACAAAGTAAAATTTTCTAATATTTTAATATCTTCTGTGATAATAATTCCATTTTTGGCCACTATAAAACTTTTACTTTTTAGATTAAGTTTAGAAAAGAAAATTAATTCCATTGGAAAAAAAAATCTTCTTTGATTTTCATTAGGGCTGAATAATATTTATAGCTTAATTAGAAATAGAGTTATCATTTTTAAATATTGATGTTTCCCATAGAGAAGCATAGAATGTCTTACCATATATTCAAAGACAAATTTCTTGGAAGCCAAATTTTTTAAAATGTGAAAAAAGTCATGTATTACTACATCCAACTTTTCACTTAACACATTCATCTCAGTGTTATAATGATGCCCCAGAAGTAGATACTGAAACTGGAACTCCCTCTTCAATTTCTTCCTATACCAACATTTCTTATTAGCATATGCCCTTCCATTTTTCCAATAGTTTATACTAATGCACTTACTGCCTGACTTCTCCATCTGAACATTACTGTTAACATCTAATAACCAGTGCCTTTAAATATTCTTGGCACATATTAGAAACTCAATAAATAGTTGTTGAAGGAATAAGTGAATGAAAATGTCTCAAATTCCTATAGATTTTTTCACAAAAATTTTGCCAAATTGATCCACTTTATTTCAGCTTCAGTTGTTGCTATATAGTTTATTTATAATACAGATAGTTGTCATTCTACTGCTTAAACTATTCCTATATCTCTTTTTATATTGTTAACTTTCTACTTTGCTAACTTCTTTAAAATATATTATAGACAAATTATAACTTAGGATTAAGAAACTCACTCAAAACTTCACAACTTCATGGAACTGAACATCCTGCTTCTGAATGGCTATTGGATAAACAATGAAATGAAGGCAGAAATAAAGATGTTCTTCAAAACCAAAGAGAATGAAGACACAGCGTACCAGAATCTCTGGGACACATTTACAGCAGTGTCTAGAGGGAAATTTATAGCACTAAATGCCACAAGAGAAGTGAGGAAAGATCTAAAATCGACACTCTAACATCATGATTAAAAGAACTAGAGAATCAAGATCAAACTAATTCAAAAGCTAGCAGAAGACAAGAAATAACTAAGATCAGAGTAGAACTGAAGCAGATAGACGCAAAAAAAACCTTCAAAAAAGTCAATGAATCCAGGAGCTGTTTTCTTTTTAAAGATCAACAAAACAGATAGACTGCTAACCAGACTAGTAAAGAAGAAAAGATAGAAGAATCAAATAGATGCAATAAAAAATGATAAAGGGGATATTACCACCAATCTCACATAAATACAAACCACCATCAGAGAATACTATAAACACCTTTATGCAAATAAACTAGTAAATATAGAAGAAATGGATAAATTCCTGAACACTTACAGTATTCCAAGACTAAACCAGGAAGAAGATGAATCCCTGAATAGACCAATGACAAAGTCTGAAATTGAGGCAGCAATTAATAGCCTACCAATCAAAAAAGTCCAGGATCAGACAGGTTTATGGCTGAATTGTACCAGAGGTACAAAGAGAAACTGCTATCATTTCTTCTGAAACTATTCCAAACAATACAAAAAGAGGGAATCCTCCCTAATTCATTTTATAAGACCAACATCATCCTGATACCAAAACCTGGCAGAGACACCCACAAAAGGGAGAATTTTAGGCCAGTATCCATGATGAACCTTGATATGAAAATCCTTAAAATACTGGCAAAACAAATCCAACAGCACGTCAAAATGCTTATCCATTACGATCAAGTCGGCTTCATCCCAGGGATGCAAGACTGATTCAACATAAGCAAATCTATAAATGTAATCTATCACATAAACAGAACCAAAGACAAAAAAACAAACCATGATTATCTCCATAGATACAGAGAAGGCCTGTGATAAAATTCAACAGTCCTTTATGCTAAAAACTTTCAATAAACTAGGTATCGATAGAACATATCTCAAAATAATAAGAGCTATTTATGACAAACCCACAGCCAATTTCACACTGAGTGGGCAAAAACTGGAAGCATTCCCTTTGAAAACTGGCACAGGACAAGGGTATCTTCCCTCACCACTTCTATTCAACATAGCATTGGAATTTCTGGCCAGGGCAATCAGGCCAAAAAAAAAAAAAAAAAAAAAGGAGAAGAAGAAATAAAGGTATTCAATTAGGAAAAGAGAATGTCAAATAGTCCAATGACATGATTGTATATTTTGAAGACCCCATTGTCTCAGCCCAAACTCTCCTTAAACTGATAAGCAACTTCAGCAAAGTCTCAGGATACAAAATCAATGTGCAAAAATCACAAGCATTTCTATACACCGTTAACAGATAAACAGAGAACCAAATGATAAGTGAACTCCCATTCACAAATGCTAAAAAGAGAATAAAATACCTAGGAATACAACTTACAAGGGATGCGAAGGACCTCTTCAAGGAGAACTACAAACCACTGCTCAAGGAAATAAGAGAGGATACAAACAGATGGAAAAACATTCCATACTCATAGTTAGGAAGAATCAGTATCATGAAAATGGCCATACTGCCCAAAGTAATTTATAGATTCAATGCTATTCCCATCAAGCTACCACTGACTTTCTTCACAGAATTGGAAAGGACTACCTTAAAATTCATATGGAACCAAAAAAGAGCCTGTGTAGCCAAGACAATCCTAAGCAAAAAAAAGCAAAGCTGGAGGCATCACACTACCTGACTTCAAACTATACTACAAGGCTACAGCAATCAAAATAGCATGGTACTGCTACCAAAGCAGAGATATGAACCAGTGGAACAGAACAGAGACCTCAGAAATAACACCACACATCTACAACCATCTCATCTTTGACAAACCTGACAAAAACAAGCAATGGGGAAAGGATTCCCTATTTAATAAATGCTTGGTAAACTGGCTAGCCATATGCAGAAAGCTGAAACTGGATCCCTTCCATACACCTTAAAAAAATTACTCCAGATTGATTAAAAATTTAAACAGAAGAAGTAACACCATAAAAACCCTATAATAAAACCTAGGCAATACCATCCACGACATAGGTATGGGCAAAGACTTAATGACTAAAATACCAAAAGCAATGGCAACAAAAGCCAAAATAGACAAATGGAATGTAATTAAACTGAAGAGCTTCTGCACAGCAAAAGAAACTATCATTACTGTGACCCAACAAACAATAGAATGTGAAAAAATTTTTGCAATCTACCCATCTAACAAAGGGCTAATATCTACAAAGAACTTAAACAAATTTACAAGGAAAAAACAACCCCATCAAAAAGAGGGTGAAGGATATGAACAGACACTTTTCAAAAGAAGACATTTACTCAGTCAACAAACATATGAAAAAAAAAGCTCATCATCATTGGTCATCAGAGAAATGCAAATCAAAACCACATTGAGATACCACCTCATGCCAGTTAGAATGGCAATCATTATCTGTGCTCATTAAATTCTGAAAAAAAAAAAAAAAGAAAAAAAAAGATGTCAATCATTAAAAAATCAGGAGACAACAGATGCTGGATAGGATGTGGAGAAATAGGAATGCTTTTACACTGTTGGTGGGAGTGTAAATCAGTTCAACCATTGTGGAAGACAGTGTGACCATTCCTCACAGATCTAGAAATAGAAATATCATTTGACTCAGCAATCCCATTACAAGGTATATACCCAAAGGAGTATAAATCATTGTATTATAAAGACACATGCACACGTACATTTATTGAAGCACTGTTCACAGCAGCAAATTCTTAGAACCAACCCAAATACCTATCAATGATAGACTGGATAAAGAAAATGTGGAATACTATGCAACCATAAAAAAGGATGAATTCACGTTCTTTGCAGGGACATGGATGAAGCTGGAAACCATCATTCTCAGCAAATTGACATAAGAACAGAAAACCAAACACAATATGTTCTCACTCATAAGTGGGTGTTGAACAGTGAGAACACATGGACACAGGGAGGGTAATATCAGACACCAGGGCCTGTCGGGGGTGGGGGCCTAGGGAAGGCATAGCAGGGGGTAGGGGATTGAGGAGGGATAGTATTAGGAGAAATACCTAATGTAGATGACAGGGTGTTGGATGCAGCAAATCACCACGGCATGTGTACACTTATGTAAAAAACCTGCACGTTTTGCACATGTACCCCAGAACTTAATGTATAATACATTTTTTAAATTATATTTGAATCAAAATTTAAAATGCTACATATTGAATATTAATTCTTATGACATTTCTACCCAGTTGTCTGTCCCTCTACCTACAGGGATTCAGATTAATGTTATGAAAAATACCTATATGTATGCACAAATATATGGGCCGAGAGATTGTAATTCCTTTCCTATTTTTAGCAAAATAATAATTACATACACTATTCATCACGTTGAGTATATTTTTTAAAAATATTTTTTTAAAATAAGTCTTCTTGTTTCCCAGGATTCAGAAATTCATCAGCTATTTTATAGAACCAAAACATTTTCCACTCCATGAACATATAGTAATTTAATCAGTTTGATTTCACTATTTTGCCATTACAAGCAAAGTTCTAATGAACAGTTTTGCAAGTACATCTGTATGATAAATTCTGAGAGGCAAAAATTTCTGTATAAAGGGTAGGAAACATTCTTTTTTAACTTATTAGGCCTTGTGTATTACAATATTGCTTTCTATAGATATAGTACGAACTTAGGCTCCTACTAACAAAATATGAAATGTGCTTTCCCTCAAAGCTTAAAGAGGAATTGCCACTTTAAAAAACTGTGACAAAATAATTTGGTTGTATTTTAGGTGGTGTTTAAATTTATATTATCCATGTCACTGATATTTCCTTTGATGAATTACAACTTGTATCATTTCCAATTTCATCTTCATACTTCTAAGGGCTTTATTTTTTCTTCAATTTTTACCAGTTTATGTTTCATATACTTATGAACTTTTTATTATTTCTTCCTTGACTTTTTGCACTTCTGCTTTGTGATCTTCCTCTGTAGAAGTGATCACAAACTTGTGTGTGTGCATTTATTTTTTAATAGAATATATGCTTACCAATTGCCCTGATGAGCTTTTTTTCATTTAATTCTTTAGCAGTATGAAAGCTTTGTTTCTCTTTTCTAAACTTCCCTAATATTATAATACTATTCTAACATACACTATGTTGTTACTCATTATTGAATATATTGGTTTTTATTAGACTAATTATTTGCAGGGATTTTCTATTCAGGATGGAGAGGTTAGAATCTGAAGCCTTCAAGACAGAAAATTTTTTTGTTTGTTTTTCTTTCTACAAATAAGCCTTCTCTGTGTTTTCATTGAAACTCCATCTCCTGGGTTTCTTTGAACAAAGTTGAAACTAGAGAGCTTTTGCTACCAACCCTGGAATTCTTGCTTTTATCAAAAACCACTGCAAAATGGAATTCTTCAATTCACAGTAAGCACATTAAATTCAGGCCATGCATTTTTCTGACTGGAAATCCTTTTCTGCTGAGTTCCCTTGATACTCTCCATTCTCCATGTCTCTTCTCTTCATCTCTATGGAGCATATTCTATGTGGTCTCAATCCATTGAGGTTACATATGTGGTTATTAAAAATAAGAAATACAGTGTTTCCCCTCAGAATGATTCTTTTACTTGTGGGAAGTATATTTTTACAGTACATTCTAGAATCTGTCACCTCTGGGCCAGCTAAAGAAACTCCACATTTATTCTTGGATGACATCTGAAAAGTTTCAATTGATGTCAATAACCTTTACACTCCAGAATCTGTATATCCTATCTGATTCCCAGTTTCAATGAGTATAGAAACTGCAATTTATTTTTTATTACTTTACATGATTTCTAGGAGAGGGACAAGTAATAATCTACATACCTGCCATGTCATGCTAAAAGTTTCTACTACATATCATATCCCTTAGTATTCCTGTAGGCACCTCTGTCAATCACTTTTGAGGCCCAGATATTATTAGTAATCATAGGCAGCCATAACAAGTTCATATTTTTAATTGGATTGCTTCCTGTGATTTTTAGAATTATACTGTTATTTTCTTTCAGTAAATATCTTTTATTGCATTTAATAAGCCCTTTCTAGTCTTACATTTTTATTAAAAAGAGCTGGTAAATATTATCAAATGCATTTTCCACACTTTAGTAATAAGAGCATATGATAACTCTTTCTTTGCTGATGAAATGGATTACATTAGTAAGTTTCTCATATTCTTGGAATAAAGTCTAATTTGTTAGAATATATTATAATTTGATACAGTATAATATTATAGCCATACCAAAGATTCTGTGAGAGTGGTACTGTGTACAAAACTTGCTTTCCTGTTGTGTCAGTTTGGGTCCTCTGAGAAGCAGTCACCAGGACAGGCTTTACATGCATGAGATTTATTTAGGAAAATGGCTGTGAAGGACAAAGGAGAGGGTGTAGAAGTAGGAAGGGAAACCTTTGGACCACAGGGCAGGTCAAATACCTGGGAACTAACAGGAAGAATCTCCAACATACAGCACAGTTCTAGCAAAATCTTGCAGATGCAGATGAGAGTATCAAGCCATATTTGCCCACTACAGGAGACCTGCTTCCCAAAGGAGAAGGCTGCACTAGTTCTTCTGGTCCTAGGAGAATGCTGGAGAGTAGGGTACAAGGGGGAAGCATTACCTGCAGGCAGGTAGTAGTGGATCCTGAATGGCAGTATCTGAGGTTGTCAGTCAACTATGCTCACTGAAGCAAGAGATACAAGCAGTGAATATCTGTTTCATACTCATCATTCGTACCATCTTTTATCTACCTTTCCCAAGGCATGTGACTTTGGGCTTAGCAGTCAACTGAGCTGAAATAACGCTCACACACAGCTTTAGTTAGGAGAGCTGTGAAGGCATTTCTTCCCTGTGGGATATACAAGAGTTTGGAGACAAGCATCAGAAAGCACCAAAGCCACAGAACATGCCTATCCATCGGAACAGTTTGATAAGAAGAAATCTCTAAACTCCCATTTGTAAGGTTGACAATAGACTCACGGTATAGATCTTGTCTTTCGTTTGCTCCAAAAGTCCAAGAAGGAGCTGAAATATTGAACTGACCTCTTCAAAAGTCATTACAGTACACTAACAAGGTAGCAGGCAGCTGGACTGATGCTATACTGACAACCCACAGTGGTTAAAATACCTGCTCTTAGTTCATTGTCAGGCCTATACCACATAACGTAAATCAATTGCCAATACTAATACTAAACATAAAAAAAGACGCATATAAATAGACCTAGCAGGTAGGAATAGGGCGGAAAAATATAAGAATTAGTAAATTAGAATTGTTAGAAGAAGTGGATGACAAATTCAACAAATCTAATGAAACTATTTAAAGTGATTCAACCAGAGTACAATTCTTACTGGAAATGAAATGTTTTCTTACATTAATTATTTTGTTTTTACCTGTACATGTACATATTTGGGTAATTCTTAAGCTTTGCTTCTATACATGCTCCTGCCATCGATCTACGCCTAGTGTTCTTTCATGTATTAGCTTTTTCACTTAATTTTATAAGCTCATATTTATCTAAATGTAAAAAGTACCTGGGAAACACCATATTCGAAAAATTCTCAAACTTTGATAACTCATAAAAACATATGATCACCCTCATCTCCCTCACCTGGCTTCTCCTTAATGAGGTATCATCTTTCTGAATCTCACATTCACCGTTCTCTTATCTTTTTAAAATAAAACCTTGTTTCTTTTATATCAATTTCTAAAGTTAATTTTTACATATTGATTATCTTGAATGAAAATATTTTCATGTTCTACACAATCTTTGAGAAATATGTTTTTATTAGGAATAGTAAATGTTAGATGTAATATTTGCCTCTTGGGGATTCATAATCTTATTAATATGCTGAAAACAGTAATACACAGAATTTCTCTCCTTTTTTGTTTTGATTTCAATTTCTGTAATCTTATCTAAATGCCTTATTTTCTGTAACAAGTCCCACAGGAAAGTCCTGGGCAATAACATGAGTATATACTGTTTTTAAAATTATCATGGTAAAAACACTAAACATGAAATCTATCCACTTAATAAACATTGTATACAGATGAATATTTTTTGTGTATAATGAAAATATTACAGCCATTGAATAGCAATTTTCCAAGTATGAGTAGAATGGTGGTTGCCAGAGTTTGTAAGGGAAGAGAAATAGGAGTTCTATCTATGAGTCTATTTGGAATATCTCAGTGCAAATGATATCATGCAGTATTGTTCTGTGACTGCTGTATTTCATTTAGCATAATGTCCTCTAGTGTCATTAATGTTAATGCATGTGGCATGATTTCCTTTTTTTAAGTCTAAATAGCAGTCTATTATAGGTACATAATAGATTTTCTTTATTCACTTGTCAATCGACAGAGTGCTTAATTATCTCAGCTATTGTAAATAATGCAGCAGTGAACACAGGTGTAAAGATACCTCAACATCCTGCTTTCAGCATTTTGGGAAATATTCCCAGAAGTAGAATTACTGCATCATGTGGTAATTTATTTTTATTATTTTAATTAGTATTATTTTAATTGACAAAGCATAATTGTATACATTTATGAGTACAATGTGATTGCTTAATATAGGTATACAATGTAGGATGATTAAATTAAGCTAATTAACATCTCCATCACATTACTTATTATTTTTTATCATGAGACATTTAAAATTAACTCTTTTAGTTACTTTGTAGTACATTATTGTGGACTGTAGTCACCATGCTATGCAAAGGGTCTCAAAATTTATTCCTCCTATCTGCAAATTTGTGCTCTTTGATCAGCAACTCCCCATTACCACTCTCCTTACCCCCTCCAGCCTTTGGTAACCATTATCCTACTTTCTATTTCTATGTGTTCAACATTTTTAGATTCTACATATAAGTGAGTGTATTAGTTTGTCTCACTGCTATCATGAAATACATGAGACTGGATAATTTATAAAGAAAAGAGTTTTAATTGGCTCATGGTTCTGCAGGCTGTATAGGAAGCATACTGGCTTCTGCTTCTGGGGAGGCCTCAGGGAACTTACAATCATGGTAGAAGGTGAAAGGAAAGCAGGCATGTCTTACATGACCAGAGCAGGAAGGGAGTGGGGAGGTGCTGCATACTTTTAAACAATCAGGTCTTGTGAGAACTCACTCACTATAAAGTACCAAGGGGATGGTGCTAAACCATTCATGAGAACTCTGCCCCCATGATCCAATCACTTCCTACCAGCTGTACCTCCAACAATGGGGATTACAATTTAATAGGACATTTGGATGGGGTCACAGATCCATACCGTATCAGTAAGATTATCGGGTATTTTATTTTCTGTGCCTGGATTATTTCACTTAGCGTAATGTCCTCCAGGTTCATTCATGTTATCACAAATGATAGAATATTTATTTTTAAGGCTGAATTACTATTACTATATTGTGTACATATACCACATTTTTTTACTCTACTTATCTGTTGCTAGACACTTAGGTTGATTCTACATCTTGACTATTGTGAATAGTGCTGTAATAAATGTGGGAATGCAGATATTTATTTATCATATTGATTTCAATTCCTTTGGCCATATACCCAGAAGTAGGATTATGAATCATATGGCAGTTCCATTTTAATTTTTTTTTTGAGGAATCTCCATATCATTTTTTCACAGTGGCTATAATCATTTGCATTTCTACCAACAATGTACAATATTTCACTTCTCACTGCATCCTCACCAATACTTGTCTTTCATCCTTTTGATAAAAACCATTCCAAATGTCTAAAGTGATATCTTAGTGTGGTTTTAATTTGCATTTCTCTAATGATTAGCAATCCTGAATATCTTTTCATGTACTTCTTGGACATTTATATGTCTTATATTGGAAAATGTCTGTTCTGATCCTTTGTCCGCATGTTTAAGTTATGATTACTATTATTTTTGCTACTGAGTTATTTGAGTTTTTCACATATATTGGATATTAGCACCTTATCACATGCATTATTTTCAAGTATTTACTTCCATTATTTGGGTTGGCTTTCCACTTTGTTAATTGTTTTCTATGCTGTCAAGAAGGTTTTTAGTTTAATAACATCCCATTTTTTTCTTTTTGCTTTTGTTTCTTGTACTTTCAGGGTCATATCAAAAACATTATTGCCCAGATTAATTTTTCAGAGATAGGTCCCTATGTTTTCTTCTGGTAGTTTTACAGTTTCAAGTTTTATTTTTTAATTCTTTAATCAATTTCAAGTTGATTTTGTCTATGGTATTAGATAAGGATCCAATTTTATTTGCCTGCATCTTGTTTTCCCAACACCAGTCACTGAAGATACCATCTCATCTTCATCGTGTATACGCGGCATAGTGCATATATATTTTTTTCTGACAAAAATCAATTGACCTTAAATATATGGGTTTATTTCTGGGATTTCTATCCTGTTCTGTTTTTCAAACTATCTGTTTTTATGCTAATACTATACAGTTTTAAATAGGATTATTTTATAATATGTTTGGAAAATAGGGAATGCAATGCCACTGGCTTAGTCCTTTTTGCTCAAGGTTTTTTTTGGGGGGGGGACTATTTTGGGTCTTTTGTAGTTTCATATAAAGAATTTTGTTTCTATTTCTGTGAAAAATAACATTGTAATTTTCATAGGGATTGCATTGTATCTGTAGATCCTTTTAAGTAATAAGAATGTTTTTATAATATTAATTCTTCTAATCCATGAACATGGAATATCTTTTTTTATATCTTCAACTTCTTTTTATCATTTCCTTTTCACATATTATGTAAACATATAGAAATACTACTGATATTTGCACGTTGATTTTATATCCTGCAAATTTACTGACTTAGTTTATCAGTTTTAACAGTTTTCTTGTTCATAGTCTTTAGGCTTTTCTATATGTAAGATCAGGTCATCAGCAAATAGAGACAATTTTATTTCTTCTCCTCCTATTAGAATACCTTTTATTTCTTAGTCTTGCTCATTGCTCTGGCTAGGACTTCCAGTACTATGTTGAAAATAAGTAGTGAGCATGAGCATCTATGTCTTGTCCCTAATCTTAGAGAAAAAGCTTTCACATTTCAGAAACTGAGAATAATGTTAACTACTGGTTTGTCACATATGGCCTTCATTGTTTTAAGGTAAGTTCCTCCTGTACCTAATCAGTTGAATTTTGTCAAACTCTTTTTCTGGAAATATAGAGATGATCATATCATTTTTAATCTTTATCTTGTTAATGCCGGGTTTCACATCTACTGATTCGGATATGTTAAATCATCATTAAATCCCAGGAATAATAGCCCACTTAATCATGTTGAATGATTCTTTTAATGTATTGTTGAATTTGGTTTGCTAATATTTTGTTGAGAATTTTGGCATCCATGTTTATCAGGAATATTGGCCTATAATTTTCTTGTAGTGTTCTTGTCTGGCTTTAGTATCGGGGTAATGCTGGCCTTGAAAAACAAGTTTGAAAGTATTTTCTCTACTTTGATTTTTTGTAAGAGTTAGAGAAGAATTGCTCTTAGTTTTTCTTTAAATGTTTGGTAACATTCTGCTGTGAAGCTGACCAATCCTGAGCTTTTCTTTCTTGGGAGTATTGTATTACTGATTCAGTCTCCTTATTCATTGTTGATATGTTCAGATTTTCTATTTACTTAAGTTTCAGTCTTGGTAGGTTGTGTTTCTAGAAATTCATCCATTTCTTCTAGGTTATCCAATTTGTTTACGTATCATTGTTCACAGTAGTTTCTTATGATCATTTGTATTTCTGTGGTAACAGTTGTAATGTCTCCTATTTCATTTCCTATTTTATTTGATATGTCTCTCATTTTTTCTACTCTAAGGGTTTCTCCATTTTGAGTATGTTTTCAAAAAGCCAACTCATTTTCATTGGTATTGTTTTTTCTAGTCTCTATTTCTCTTCTGATCTTTGTTATTTTTCTTCTTTCTGTTAACATCGGGCTCAATTTTTCTTCTTTTTCTAGTTCTGTGTGGTGTAAGTTTAGATTATTTGAAATCTTTTTTTATGATATAGGTGTTTATTGCGATACATTTTTCTCTTAGGATTGGTTTTGCTGCATTCTATAGGTTTTGTTATGTTCTTTCCATTTTCATTGGTCTCAAAATATTGTTTTGGTTTCCCTTATATTTCTGTTGGGATCTAGTGCTTGTTTTGAAACATTTTGTTTAATTTCCACAGATTAATATATTTACCAATATTTTTCTTATGGATTTCTAGATTCACGTAGCTGTGATACAAAATACTAAATATGATTTCTATATTCTTAAAGTTTTAAGACTTGCTTTATATGTCCTAACATATTATCCATCCTGATTAAGATTCCATATGTGCTTAAGAACAATATGACTTTCAGTATTTTGGGATCACATAACACTTTGTGTTAGGTTCATTTGGTCTAAAGTATAATTCAAGTTCAATGTTTTCCTATTTTCTGTCTACATGCTCCTTTCATTGTTGAAAGTGTGGTATTGAAGTCCCCTAGTTTTACTGTATTACTCACTACTTCTTCCTTCAGATTATTTAATAACTGCTTTATGTATTTAGGTGCTGTAATATTCAGTGTATATATTTTTACAATAATGTCCTTTTGGTGAATTGACCCAGTTTTCACTATGTAATGAATTTTTTGGTCTCTTTCTACACTTTTTTTTTCTTTTATTTAATGTTCATTTTGTCTGATATTAATAAAACTACCATTGCTTTCTTTTTAACAGTTCTTTGTGTGGAATATCTTTAACCATCTTTTAATTTTCAATCTATGTGTGTCATTACATATAAAAGACTTAAAGTAAGTGTTTTGTAAACACCATGTGGTTAGATCTTGGGTGTTTATTTGTATGTTTTTAATTCAGTTTGCTACTCTGTGCTTTTTGATTCTAAAATTTAAACTATTTTCACTGAAAATAATTATAGATAAGAACTTGCTATTGACATTTTTTAAATTGTGTTTTTCTCCTGGTTGTTTTTCAGGTTGTTTGTTTCATCCTCTCTTGTTGTCTTCCTTCGTGATTTGGTGGTTTTCTGTTGTGGTATGCCTTGAACTTTTTGTGTTTTGTGCAACATTTTATTTATTTTCTATTTTTTTGAGATGGAGTCTCACTCTGTCACCCAGGCTGGAGTGCAGAGGCAAGATCTCAGCTCACTGCAACCTCTGCCTTCAGGTTCAAGGAATTCTCCTGCCTCAACCTCCTGAGTAGCTGGGACTACAGGCATGTGCCACACGTGCTAATATATATATATATATATATATATGTATATATATACATATATATATACATATATATGTATATATATATACATATATATGTATATATATATGTATATATATATACATATATATATATGTGTGTGTATATATATATATATATATGTATATATAATTTTTTTTTTAGTAGAGATGAGGTTTCACCATGTTAGCCAGGATGGTCTTGATCTCCTGAACTTGTGATCCACCCACTTCTGGATCTAGCCACTGTGTCCAGCCAATATTTTATAATAGGCTACTTTAAGCTGACAATAACTTTCTTTACATGTACAGAAACTCTACATTTTTACTAACTCTCCTGACCCTTTATAATTTTGATATGAAAATTTAAATTTAGAGGAAATTTGTATCTTTTAACTTATTGTAGCTACAGTTGTTTTTAACCCTCATGGTAAAGATAAAACTGCTTTACATACTGTGCTTGTAATATTAAAAAATTCTGAATATTTCTACAGATTATTTGTTATTTAATTTTTTCCTTGCAGATTTTTGTGGTTGTTAATTAGCAGCCTTTTGTTTCAGCTTAGAGAACTTCCTTAACAATTCCTATAAGTCAGGCCTGGTTGTAAAGAACTCCTTTAATATTTATTTGTTTCAGAAACTTCTTATTCCTCCCTCATTTCTGAATGACAGCTTTTCAGTATAAAGTATTCTTGATTGGCAGTTTTTTTCCTTCCAGCACTTTGAATATATCATCTTGCTCTCTTTTGACCTGCAGAGTTTCTGCTGAGAAATATGTTAAAAGCTGACTGGGAACCCCTTGAATGTGATAAGTTTCTTATATCTCACTGGTTTTAGTAGTCTTTATTTTTGATAATTTGATTATGTGTATTGATAAATTTTTTGTAGGGGTAAATTTTATGGGAGCTTAAGCTTCCTGCACCTGGATATTGTCATCTTTCCCCAAATTTAGGAACTTTTTAGTCACTATTTTTTTAAATATATTTTCTGATTCTTTTTCTGTCTCTTTTCCTTTTATAACTCCTATTATGCAAATATTAATTTGTTTGATGTCATTCCATAATTTCCATAGGTCATCATTTTTTGTTCTTTTTTCTTTTTGCTCTTCTGACTGGATAATTGCAAATGTCTTCTTTTCAAGCTCATTGCTTCTTCTGCTTGATCAAGGCTACTGTCAAATATTTCTAATTTTTATTTCAGTTATTGTTTTTATATCTAGGAATTTCATTTATTGTTTCTATTTCTTTATCAAATTTCTCTTTTTGTTCACAAATTGTCAAATTTCATTTAATTTGCTGTCTGTATTTTTTTGGACTTCCCTGAACTTCTTTAAGATGATTATTCTGATTTTGTCAGTTATTTAACAGATTTCTGTCTCTTCCAGGTCAATTATTGGAGCTTTATTAGTTTCTTTTGATGGTCTCACATGTTCTTCAATTTTAATAACCCTTGTGTTCTTTTATTGGTGCCTGATTTAAGAATATATCTACTTCTTCCAACACTTGTTGGAAGATGTTTAATTTTTTTGAGAAAATGTCATCCTGTTTTCCAGAGTGGCTGTGTAATTGGGGCCCTAAATTTTAAAAATATACTAATCACTTGCTTTGTTTTTCTTGCTTCTCTCTCTGTTCACCCCATCATTTCTTCCCTCTCTAGACATTTATTCCAGCAATGCATCCTTATCTAATTTTGATCTTGCTTAAGGAATTCCGGAGACTAATCCTGAGACAAACCAGGCACAGACAAATGCAGGAATTTTTCTGCTTAGAGGGAATCATGAACAATTACTCTACCACCATCAGGCCAAAGACAAGATGACACCAACCATATTTCTGAATAAGCAATTACCCAACATAGCCATTGAAATGAAGACACACAGACCCTGCACACTGTACCACTCCTGCATATAAATTTAAAAATGTAAGATCATCTTTGTGAATATAGTCCACCATCTTATTTTTCTGGCTCTCCAATTAAATCTGCTTTTCCTTCCAATAGTACTCATATATTGGAGTCTGGCTTTTGAGTGCTGAGTAGGCAAATCTGGGTTCAGTTATAGCTGCACTATTTATATTCACACCAACAGTGTACAAGTGTTCCATTTACTCAATATAAATGCTGCTTTACTAAGGCTTCTTTATCTTCTTTCTTCAGGTTTTTTGCATAAACATTAACCTATAAGTTATTACCTTTCCCTTAATTCAAACAGCAAAATCTCACTTCTTATTTCAAAGCAAAAGTAAATTTATTAAACATACATTTTGTAATGCCGGTATCATCTAAATTATTCTCTTTTTCTTATTATTAGAGTAGGAGAGTTGTTTATAATAAGTAATATTACTCTTTTTTTCTTTTCTTGTATGGATAACTTTTTTTCATTATATCAGGGACCATATTCTGTAAGTTATCCATGTCTTATCATAAATTTACTTCTCTTTACTAGTTAATACATAGTGACATTTAAATACTTTCAGTTACTATACATCTTAAAAACTCTATTTCAATGACATTATTTTTTAGGCAGTCAACAAATATTTATTGAGTACTATGTGTTCTTCAATGGACATATATGTAAATAAAGATGCTTCTTGTTCTAATAATTTCCCACATCATGGAAGAAAACAGACACCAAAACTTAATTAAAATTTGCAAATTGCACCATGAAAAATGTTAATAAAGACAAATGTATTGTGTTCTAGTAATCCATTCTGAGAAAAATTATTGTTTTCCATGTACAGATAGTTTCCTCTGAGTAAGTGCATTAATTAACTAAAAGTGTTAATTGTTAATTTAACCTTAAGTATTAGAATGCTAAATGGACTCTTCCACTCCACCAGTTCAAACTTGTAGAAGAGCATCGTTGTTAAGTACAGACTTCAAGAATGAAAGACGGATATGTGTTGAAAGGAAACCTTGGAATTCAAAAAGAAGATTCTTTGTGTTTCTGCCACTGTGCATTCCTTGTCTTTAAGTCCCCAGTAGTTACCTGAATTACGGTGATGCACTTTGCTACCTGGAAGTTCACAGTTGGCTTGTGCTAGAATTCTTATAAGGAGTCAATGTACATCTAGCTACATGTACAGCCTTAATTTTCAATCTTCCCGCTCTCTGCCAAAGCAGAATTCTCCAAAATAAGATGCAAGCATCAATTCAATTTTTGTTTCAAAACAATGCTGACAGGCTGATATACTTATTCTAAAATGACTCACAGACCAATAGTTGTAGAACACCATTTTAGTTTGGCTTAAAGCATAATGATGAAGAAGATAATCACGATGTTGCAAATGCAAACTAATTTTTACACTAGAAGCCTGTGTAACATGCCTGTGATGCAGATGGAAGACGCAGAGAATGAAGACACTGACTGTATTGTGGTAGAAGTTGAGAAAGAGAGAAAGAAGCAACTGTTAAAAAAAAGTGATTCTTCATTTTTTGGACACTTCTCTAAAAAATGTAGTGATTCACTTAGAGCAGCTGCAGTCAACATTTAGTATTCGATGAAAGTTGTTAAAAAATAAACTACTACACTTAAGTAGAAATTGTACAAATAGGAGCCAAACACTCTAAAAATAGTTAAAACTAAAGGAAACCACTTGGTTCTGTCCAGCTCTATTTGGAAAGGCACATTCTATAATCTGTGCAACATATGAGTCTAGAGAAGATAAGTGTAAATGGAAATAAAATGGTTAGAAGGCGATTTCCAAGGAAATGCAAGATTGAAAAGAATAATGATCTGAAGGAAAAAGCCACATAATTGTGTTATTCATTGCTAACTATTCTAAGAATGGTAGCATGCTCAAATACATGACTCAGAAACATTAGTAACCTATTCCAAACTTTTGAAAGATATCAAACTTCTAAGATGTTTCTAAGCTTACATATTTTATAATACAACTTTTCTTTGAATCCATTGAGTTATTGGATGGAAAAAAAAAACATAAAAAAAAAACATAAAATGAGATTATACTCATAATTCTAATCCACACTTTTCTCACTGGATAGAAATTATAAATAGCACAGAGTGGGCAGGTAGGTTGACAGCAAAGAAAGAATGCCACTATGATAATCACTAAGCAGCAGAAATGAAAAGTAGACCACCCTTTCAAACTGCTTTTGTGTTTCTGAAACTTCTGAGGGCGGAATCCTGCTATATGTTCCTTTGAGTATTAAAAGTATTGATGATTAGCAATTAGAGTGCATTTTTCAATGAGAATCATGTCTCATGATTCATATTCTACTATATAGACGATGGCATTTGAAAAATGACAATGACTTTGATAAAGAGGTTCAACATGTCAATGATGTAGTGGAAGAAGTAGGTGTGGAAGAGGATGATGATGTAGCAGAACATTATGAATAATGTCAATATCTGGCACGCTGTGAGCTGCAATGACCTAGATTGAATATATTATAGATAATAATCTGCAGGGCACAGGCCTAGAAATAAATATAAATTATTCACAGCCTTACATTGTTTAATTTGCCAAGTTTTGAAAAAGAATAGTGTATGATTTCAAGATCAGTTTACTGTATTTAGAATTTTATCGTGAAATTTTGTATGAGATATACAGGATGCAGTGAATTGTCTGTTTATTCATTTCCTACAATGGGCTTTTGTGAAGTACTTTGGGTCCTTATGAAAAACTGGGTCTTATGGAGTACTTTCTTTATCTAGTAGCTATGAAATTTAACTGTAACTGAGCCATACAGGTGTTTTGAAATGTTTGCAAAAGTGCAACTAAGGTTATTTTCAATTCTGCTTAAATGATGATTCTTTAGTCACTGTGTAGTAGAAATATTATCTTTTATTATATTATCCTTTATTATAACTAGAAATGCTTTTTAAACTTTGACCTTCATATGATAGAAAAGAGTTAAAAATAAACCCCAGACTAATAATTGATTAAAGTATAATTTCACTTGTTGATTTTTATATGTAACAGTTACATTAAAATAAAGTTGTAAATATTACCATAATTTACATTTAGACAATAATAAAATCTTAACTTCATCTAAAATGAAAATTTCCAAATTTAGATCATATAAATCTCTAGAAATTAGTGGCATCACACAGGGACTTTGCTCATGTTCACATATACATTTGGCTTTCTTCCTTTTTTTTAGAGTGATTATTATTAACACTCCATGTGCATTATTAGAGTCTTCTGGTCACTTCTCTAAAGCTTGGATATTCTACCAATATCCAAGCTCTACCCCAAATAACTAGAATCAGAATTTCTGGGCATTGAGCCCACACATTTTTGCTGGTTTCTACTGTTTCTAGTGGTGATTCTAATGCCTGGAGGAAGCTGAAAACTATGGATGGAAAAGTAGTGACATTCATGAATTCTCAAAAGGAAAAAGGCATCTTCCTTGGAACTTACATTTGAAATCAAGTCCTCCATTTGTTTTTCCTCTATTTAATTTCCTCATTTGCAAAGAGACCTACTAAAAAATTTTGAAAAATATGTGTGAATTAATCATGTAGCCATCACAAGATCATATGGTAAACTTTTATTTTAAAATAATAAAGCAATTTTTAAGATTTTTTTGTTTTTTAAAAATTGAGCTCTTAGTATTTATTGAAATAGTTTTCTAGAGTGATATAATGTTAACTAAAGTAGCGTCTTTTTCTCAATTGAAGAAAAAAATGCCATCCTCAAACTAGATTTGTGAAACACTGAATTTCAAATAATAAAAAAATTCTATGTAGTTTTGAAAACATATCTTGTTTCTTTATATCAAGTTTTAGTTTAATTACCTTAAAAGTTGCAAAATAATTAAAAGTTTCATAGCAATAATTTCCTACTTGTCACTATAGTAAAGAGAAAACATTTAGGGTTTTCCTTAATTTAATGGGGTATTTTTTTATATTTAAAAAGGCTGTTTAGAAGTAAGCTCTCCTATTGGATAAAACAAATTTAAAAAATAGTAGAAACCTGCCAATAATGCCAAGAGTCCTATAAAATGTTTTATTTCTTTCATGGTATGTTATGCTCATCAGATTTCTTACTCTAAGCTGCAGTTCACATTGTCATTCTGAAACAGTTCACTGATTAGTAATTTCTCTTCTAGCTGTGGCATAACAACCTCAAATTCAAGTTATTTCGGGAACTGGCATTTGTTTTGCATAAATCATATTTTAAAAATAATTTCCAAATGAGATTAATTTATGATAGGAAAATTATTCTTCAAAGAGATATGTAACTGGGCTTTGAGTGTTTCTCTAGATTTAAAGCCACAATTGTCATTTGGTGGTTACAGATTTCTCTGAGGGTGAAAGAAAGATGATGACATCAAAAGAATAATAAAATACTTCTCACAATTGTTTTAATGCCTCTCTGAAATGACCTTAGGAAAGAGAATGACAAGTTACATTTTCACTAAGTTTTTTAGTTGTTCCTTAGATGACTTGTGTTTCTTTTCAATTAGGCTGAACGGTTGAGCTCAAGTCAGATATGAGTAGTTCTGTAGTCTGAAGGACATTAATGCTGAAGTGGAACTGGGGGGTGGCAACTTAGATTAGTACAATGCTTGTTGCTAGGACAGGGGATTTTTTTTTGTCTTGTTTTCATATGTTTTTCAGCAGAGAAATGTGTCTGTGATTTGGCCATAACTGTCACAGCAAGAAAATTCAAATGTTTAAATAGAGTCCCTAAAATATTGATTGACTTTAAAATAATATTCTTTTATTTTGTGAGTTTTTCATTTAATGGCAAATATTTAGAGGATTCAAATATTTTCAAAAGTATGCAAAATTCTAAAACAATGAAAAACAGTAAATAATTTTGATTTTTTTTTCTTTAATGTGTGACTATTTCTAATATGAATCAACTATATTCATCTATGCTTTTCTAAATACATGTTACTTAGATATAAGTATAAAATTATAATTTTAAATTTAATTTTATAATTCAAGTGTTAAAAATTTTTTAATTTAAAATTATAACTCAAGCTTTAAAATTTCTGTCACAGGCAAAAAGCTGCCTTTAAAATATTATAACTTTTTAAATATATAAATTTAAAACACTGCTGCTACTAAGAGTTAAACAGCCACAGTGTGTCTAAGATTGAATATTTTATTTAAAGACTAGTAGATATCTCGAAATTTCAGTTTAAGAGGGCTACCTGGAATGGGAGCCCCTCCCTAATGGAGAGGAATCAACATAGTAAGAAAATATTAACACATCAAGTAGAGTAGATGATCAAGTAGATCATTTAAGGGGACACACTGGAAATCACCAGAGAAGGGACAGGAATTACAGAAGGCAGAGAAGAGAGATGCCAGGCAACCAACTGAGCTGGGACCCCCACGGAACCGGGAGGAGCTTCCTGACATGGAGAACGGGTGAGTGAGTAAGAGAGTCCAGGGGTTCCACACTTCTGCAATGAGCTTGTATAATCCTATCCACAGGAGAGTCATTTGGATCCCCACCGCCAACTGGGTCTTCAGTCTAATACATGGAGTTACCTAGAGACTGTGCAGAGGCTCTGCTCAAGCTCACATGGGTTCCCATAGACTTTTGATACCTGAGCAGCCTGGTGCCAACTGCTGCCTGCCTGTCAGGGAGGAAGCTGGCAGGCTACAGACTCTCGCACACCCCAAAGACAGATACTGCAGCTGCAGTATGGAGGAGGAGTGGGCAGACCAGGCACCAATACAACTATCAGTCTCAGCTGCTGCTCCCTGCTAAACAGAGCCTCCCTTCTTCAGTGTTGGGCCTGCTGCATAGCTAGGCTGTCCCAACTTGTCCATTTTGTCTGTGGCCTAGTGTGTTTCTGAGAGTCCAGCCCCTAGAAACTGATGGCATTCCCCTTGGTTCCTGTAATAATCACAGCCACCACTACCACCACACCTGCAACTCCTGGGCCGGAGAGGTGGTAAGGAAACTGGACGCCTTCACGTCTCCTAAAGCAAAATCCACTGCCACTCCTTTTGGAGGGAAGTATAAATGGGCCACACATTCTACAGCTGCCAGCCTCCATTGCATCAGCTGAGGGGGGTCCACAGCTGCTCTGCTCCCACTAGATCATTTCAGCTGCCATTCAGAACCCTTTTGAGAGCCTACGTTCTGCAGGCTTGGGGCTCCCACTGCCTTTATGTTCTGTCACCACCTGAGCTCTGACACTGCTTGAGGATTCTTCAGACCCTTCTTAGAGATTAGCTGGTGTTCAGCTGGTCCACAGGCTGGGGATCAGCTGAGGTAACACTGTCAGAACATTCTGCCTGCCATATCTGAGAGTTCTGCCAGTAATCCAGGAACCAGCTTGTGTTGCCCTATCATAATCAGCACCTGAATTCTGGGGATACAAGAACAAGTTCACTGGACCAGTTCCAGTCCAGTTCACTCAAGTCTTATGTATACTACCCGGGGGGTCATCTAGGGGACTGGGGATTAGAGATTTTCCCAGCCCAGTCCACTATCACTGTCACTTGACCACCTCTCCCAGGGTCTCAACTCCAGCCAACACAACCAGCTGACATCAATACAGCTGATATTCGCTTGCGTGTACCAAAAGGAGGAGGCCCTCCCCTTCTATACACAAAGTAGCAGTATTGCCACATTGGAGAATAGGAGAGTCACAAAGCTGTCTCTATTGGGCTGAGTGAGGAGGTTCCACTCCAAAATTACTCATGCAGAGAACTGCAGGACAGGTGTCTTTTGTGGCTCTCAGCTACACTGTGGCCTATGGATAGATGACAGCATAATTTGAACTAAGAGTCATGAGCCCTGGAGGAATGTGTTAGGAAAACAGATCACTTTCCTGCCTATCTAGGGCATGGAGCTAGTGCAGCCTCCTCACACCCCACAGAGACCTTGATGTATTTCACCAGAAGTTTTCCTAAACACCCCTGTTAGGGCTGGTGCCCATGATCATCATTGGGGTATTCATAGGTAAACCAGGAGGTCCAATTTGCCCAGCTATTTTCTACCACCATCCTGCCGAACAGGAATTTCAGGGCACCAGACATTCCACTGTCCAGGTCATCACCTGAAACAACAGAGAGTACCTCACAGTAAAACAAGATGAAGCACATACCTATATACTTTTGCCACAGCTGACTTTTACCTACAAGTGCTACCAACTGTCTTGTAGGTTGAACTGCATGACCCAATATAAAACCTGATGACAGAAATGTACATAGCTATAAAAGCAAAGCCAAAAGTCCTACCCAAAATACTCTACAGTCACACCCTCAAGATGGAAAATATTCCATCCAAATGAAAGTAAATTCAATAAAAAAAGAAGAAACAGCTTTTACAGATAAGGAGCCAGCAAAACATCTCCAGCACCAAGAAGAAACAGAATGTTGTGACACCCACAAAGGATCACATTTGTTCTCTAGCAGTGGATGCTAACCAAAATGAAAACTCTGAAATGACAGATAAATGATTCAAAATATGGATTGTTAGGAAACTCAGTGAGATCCAAGAGAAAGCTAAAAACAAACACAAACCAAAAAAACAACTCAGGAGATTAAAGATAGAAATATTAAACAAACAACAACAACAACAACAACAAACAAAACACAGCTTCTAGACAGAATTTCAAAACACAGTTAAAAGTTGTGACCAGACCAAGCAGAAGGAAGAATTTCGGAGCTCAAAAACTGGTTTTTCAGTTTAATTCAGTCACATAAAATTTTTCAAAAGAGTTTTAAAAATCTTTGAAAAATATGGGATTATGTAAAGTGACCAAACTTATGACTTACAGATATTCCCAAAGGAGAAAAAGGAAATGTAAGACATTTGGATAGCATATTTGAAGAAATTGAGAAAATTTTCCCAATCCTGTCAGATACATAGATATCCAGATACAAGAAATCCAGAGAACACCTGGAAGATACTATACAAGATGAACATCACCAAAGCATGTAGTCACCAGACTATCCAAGGTACCTGTGAAAGAACAAATCTTCAGCTAGAGAGGAATGTCAATTTACCTACAAAGGAAATCTCAGTCTAATAATAAACTTCTTGGCAGAAATCTTATGAAGAGATTGGGAGTCTATTTTTAGCCTCCTTAATGAAAAAAATAAGTAAACCAATAATTTTATATTCTGCCAAACTAAGCTTCATAAATGAAGTAGAAATAAAGTCACTCTCATGCAAGCAAATGCTAAGGGAATTTGTCACCACTAGACCAATCCTGCAAGAAATGCTCAAAGGAGTTCTAAACACGGAATGGAAAAATGACAATTACCATCATGAAAGCACACATAAGTAGAAAGCTCACAGATCCTATAAACCAAAATAACACAATTGAGATTCCAGTGCAATTAGATAACAACACTATGAGAGTATCAAAGTCTCACACATTATTAATCTTGAACATGAATGACCAAAATGCTAAATTAGGATATATAGATTTGCAAGTTAGAAAATAAAGGAACAGATTGAACCATCTGCTGCATACAATAGACCCACTTACTTTCTAAAGGCACCTACAGACTCAAAGTAAAGGAGTGAAAAAATGTATATCACACAAATGAAAAATGAGAGCAAGCAGAAGTATCCTACAGCAGATAAAACGGAATTTAAACCAAGAAAAGTTTAAACTATGTACATAGAACGGTATTAAATAAGGGTAAAGAGTTCAACACAACAAGAAAATTTAAGCATTCTAAATATGCATGCATCCAACACTGGAGCACCTGCATTCACAAAACTACTAGATGTAGGCAAAGAGACTGACAGTAATACAATAATAGTGGGGAGCATCAATACTTCACTGACGCTAAACATGTTATTGAGACAGAAAGTTAACAAAGAAACTTTGAACTTAAAATGAATTCTAGATCAAATGGAACTAACAGAAAATTACAGAACATTCTGCTCAGCACACACAGAATATACATTTTTTTCCTCATTTTCACCTGGAATGTTCTTCATAAGTGGCCATACGTTTGGCTATAAAGGAAATCTCAATGAATTTTAAAAAATTATATCAAGTATCTTATTAGAACACAGTGGAATGAAACTAGATATTAGTACCAAGAGGAACTTCCAAAGCTACAAAAGCACCTAGTAACTAAACAACTTGCTTCTGAATGACTTTGGAGCAATCAATGAAATTAAGGCAGAATTCAAAACAATTCTTTGAAACAAATGAATATAGAGATACAACATACCAATATCTCTGAGATACAGCATAAGCAGTACTAAGAGGAAAATTTACAGTGTTAAATGTCTACATCAAAATAATCTCTAATTCACAACTTAACATCACACCTCAGAAAACTAGAAAAATAAGGACAAATCAAACCCAAAGGAAGCAGAAGAAATAATGAAGATCGAGCAGAACTAAATGACTAAATGAGATTGAGACCAAACAAAACAAGACAAAAACCAATACAAAGTTCAATGTAATAAATAGCTAGCTATTTGAAAGGATAAATAAAATAGATGAGCCACTAGCTAGTTTGACCAAGAAGAAAGAAGATTCAAATAGACACAATCAGAAATGATGAAGGTGACATTATAATGGATACCAAAGGAATGCAAAAGACCATCAAAGATTACTATAAACACCTTTATGCACACAAACTAGAAATCCTAGAATGGATAAATTCCTGGGAATATACAACCACCCAAGATTGAACAAGAAAGAATGCAAAATCCTGAACAAACCAATAAAAAATAATAAAATTGAATCAGTGATAACAAATTTGCAACAACAACAAAAAAAGCCCAAGAAGAGATGTATTTACAGCTGAATTTTGCCAGATATATAAAGAGGAGCTGATACCAATCTTAATGAAATTATTCCAAAATATTGAGGAGAAGTGATTACTCTTTAGCTCACAAAACCAAAAAAAACATGTTATCAAAATCAGGTGAAAACTCAACAACAATAAAAATCTACGTGCCAATATATCTGATGAAAATAGATGCAAAAATCCTCAACATAATACTATGAAATAGAGTCCAGCAGCACATCAAAAAGACAATTCATCACAATCAAGTGGGTCTTATTCCATGGATGCAAAGATGGTAGAATATTTACAACTCAATAAATGTGATTCACCACATAAAAAGAATTAAAATCAAAAGCCATGTGATTATCTCAATAGATGAAGAAAAAGGATTTGATAAAATTCAACATCTCTTTATGATAAAAATCCTCAAACAACTAGGCATCAAAAGAACATACCTCAACATAATAAGAACCATATAGAACAAACTGACAGCCAACATCATACTGAAAGGGGAAAAGTTGAACTTTTCCCTAAGAACTGAAGCAAGATAAATATGCCCCATCTTACCGCTTCTATAAAACTTAATATTGGAAGTCCTAGCCAGAGTAGTTAGGCAAGAGAAAGAAATAAAAACATCCAAATTGGAAAAGAAAAAGTTAAATTATCTCTGTTTGCTAATGACATGACTTTATACCTAGAAAATCCAAAATACTCTTCCAGAAGACTAGTATCCAGAATCTACAAAAAATTTAAAGAAAAAAAAAACCCATTAAAAAGTGAACAAAGAACATGAACAGATGCTTCTCAAAAGAAGAGATACAAGCAAAACTAAACATGTAAAAATGCTTATCACTAATCATCAGAGAAAGGTAAATTAAAATCACAGTGAGTTATCACCTTATATCGGCCAGGATGGCAATTATTAAAAAGTCCAAAACCACAGATGACAGAATAGAGTGTACTCTCACACTGTCAGTAAGAATGTGAATTAGTACAACCTGAATGGAAAACAGTATGTAGATTTCTTAAAGAAATAAAAATAAAACTATCATTCAACCCAGCAATCCCACTACTGGATATCCACACATAGAAAAAGAAATTTCTATACCAAAGACATCTGCACTCATATGCTTATCATAGCATTATTTTCAGTAATAAAGTCGTGGTAGCAATCTAAGTGTCCATAGTGGTTTGCTGAATAATCAAAAATGTGGTATATATACACCAGAGAATACTATGTGTTCATAAAATGAATGAAATCATGTTATTTGCAACATGGACGGAGCTGGAGGCCATATAAGTGAAAATAACTCAGAAACAGAAAACATATACAACATGTTCTTAAAGTGAGAGGAAACAATGAGTACATGTAGACATACAGAGAAAAGTAATAGACACTGGACTTCAAGAGATAGCAGGTTTGGAGGGGTGCGGAGGTTGAAAACTTAACTACTGGGTACAATGGTTAATATTTGGGTGATGAGTATACTAGAGGCCTAAACCTCACTGCTACAAAATATCCAAGTAACAAACCTGCATGTGTACCCCGATTCTAAAATAAAAATTTTTAAAAAGAATATTTAGCAGACATCTTACAATTAAAAGGCAAAATAACAAAAATATCATGGTTCACAAAATCAGACAGGTTTTTCCCTAAAGTGTAAGAATTCAAGGTTGTATGTTTGCTAGGGTATTAAGTAAATTATTTTTTCCCCTTGGTTTACTAGAAAACCTCTTCCACTCCTCCTCCCTCTCTCCTCATACTCCATCAATAAAAACTCAAACTTCTCTTTGAGAAGAGTCATTCTTAAAATTCTAGTCCTCGAATCTGAAAAGTTAACTGATATGTTGTTACATATTATGTGACTGCTATTGTGCTATATTTTATTTTTTTTTAAGTGGAAATATCTCAGGTTGTGTTACATTTTAAAAGAGAATAGTTCAAAAATAAGTAATTTTCTAAATGCATTAATGCAAATTATCTTACAGAAATTTAGAACAGTAATCTATAAATTACAGTAGTGGTGCATATTGATTTACTAAAAAAAAAAAAGTGTGTGTGTGTACGAATTACTTCAAAGAAATAGTAATTGTCAGTTTTTATAATTCTTGATCTAATAAAATTATTTTTCAATTCATATCCTAAACATAAATTTAGCTTTGCCTTTTTTTTTTTAAATAAGGCAAGCCAAAAACATTTTGCTGGAAAGCTATTAGCATTAATGGATTAAAATATGTTATGAAAAGTTTTCAAAAGGAATCACAAAGATTTTCGGATGGTCCCTTGGAAATAGTAAGAGAGTAAATGAGAATAGAATACACCATGTTCATAAAGAAGTTAATTGCTCGGGCAACAAAGTATACTAGATGATTGATAGTGAGCTTTGTTTTTTTTTTCCTTGCTAATTTCATACTTCAACTGCCTTTATATTTCCTCCCATGCTTCTGTCCTCTCTAATAAAAGCTGAAAGTGCCATTTCATAGTTCTGCTTAATCAATCAATACATCTAATATTGAATTAAACTCAGTTAATAAAAATAATAGACTCAGATAACTTACTTAAAATAATTTTAACTAAAACACTATTGCTAACAATTCTATCACGTTAATAACAAGTTTATTTACACATTTTAATTTTTTGTATTATATATATATTTTTATGTTTGAAGGCAAATTTTTTTTTTATACTTTAAGTCATCTATGTCTCAAAACCAAACCAGAAGGATATTGTCTTAACTCCTAAAATACTCCATTTCTTCAGGGTTAAAAAAGAAAATACAAAAAGTTAATCTTCAATTTTGTTTATAGCCCATTAGTCAGATTAGTTACGTAGAAGTTGGAATGAGGATGAATAAATATCTGAGCATGTTATTATCCCCCACACTTGATATATATATAAAATTTATGTTGGTGAGGCATTCAAAGAGATAAGTAATACTTTTATAATTTCACCTCCCATTACTGGCCAGTTGTTATTGATCTTCTCAAAATACTTTTTGTTATTAAATTGTTGTAATATGATACAAATTAAATAATATTTAAATTTCAGTGATTTCTTTGTGAATAAAAAATACAATTATTTTGTCTTAATTTGTAAAGTATAAAAAAGTAACCATACTTTACAAATGCAAGACAAATTAATTGTATTATTTTTAATACAGATAGAAATCATTAAAATTTAAATGTTACTATTTAATCTATAGTCAAGAATCTTTTTTGGCTCTCTCACTTTTTCAAGTCCACTATTAATATTTCGGTGACTCTTTTTAGTATTAAATGTATAGATACATGGGAAAATGGAAGAGATATAGAGATAGCAATAGAGATCAAATTAGAGATAGAGAGATTAAGAGAGAAAGAGCATGCAAATGAGAGAGAAATTTAAAAACCCACCTAGCAATGCATAAATGAATTCTTGGAGCTACAGAATCGTAAGTGGCTACATGGATGCTATTGCATTAAAAATAAATGGCTGTAATTTAAAGCAATTGCTCATGTAATTTTGAATATAAGTGTCATATTATGAATCAGTATTCAATTATTCTTTTACTTTATTCTAAAATATATAACTTTCCTCCTAAGGTCAGTAGTCACATGAGACCTTATCTCTCAGGTTAGTACTTCATTGAGGTATTGTCTATCCCTTTGACTATATCATCAACGTAAATTTCAAATATTCTACATGTCACACAGAAAATGCTTTCTATTCACCATATTTTTCACTCTCTAGGCACAAAAGTAGGTGACATTTTCTAGCAATCATGTGAATAATCTAGTAAATGAGATATAATCAAAAAACAGCAAATATGATTCCTACAGGATTCTCTTCTCTACAGCAGTGACCCAAAGACTGTGTAGAGATGTTAGATAAGTCATCTAAGACTTCCTGGATCTCTGAGTAACCATATGGATTAGAACGTCACCTCCCTACATCCCACCATTAACCAGAATGAAATACATGGGATAAAGGATAAATACACTTTTCTGGTGAGAAGAACTTAAACATATAAGATTCAATTAGTTCTTCAGAGCATATATCAGCCCACCTAATTTATACAACATGCAGCCCAAACATCCTCCAAATTGAATAGAAATCCAACTGACATCATTTATTTTAGACTGTAAAATACGTGTCTGAACATTCATATCATTTATGTATTTATTTTTGTTTGTTATATAGGTAATACATATACTAGAGTTATTGAAGGGCATACATTTTTAATTAAAAATATGCTTTCCCATTGATTTTATACCTAGCATATTATAAAATGTTCAATGTCATTAAATATTCTTGTGAAATACTGTTTTTGGCTACATAGATTTGTATTATAAGTATCATTATCTCCTACTGATTTATTTAACTCAATTAGAATTTCTTGCTTTATAAACAATGCCGAGATAAATTGGCATTGTTTCTGTAAATATGCATATCTATGTTCATAATAAAAGTAATTACCATAACAGTTAATAAGCAGTTAAATACTTAGGTACATTGTTCTCTTATGCAAGTGTGCTCATTATATATCTTGTTCTATGATCAATTATATTACACACATTCTCAGTAATATGCACGTAGTCTTTTTTTTTTTAGAAATATATGCATTTATATTTTTTACTGTTAATTTCATATTAGCATTAATAGCATCTGGATTAATATGACCTTTAAATAATGTCTGGTTGTCATTCATAACATCTGAAAATTTATCACTAAGTACCTTATCTTACTATAGCTAAATTAAGAATACTACTGTTTTGCAATATTGTTTTCATAGCAGATGCATGTCAGAAAAACATTTTTAATAAAGGAAATTTCTAAAAAAAAAAAACACTCAATAGAAATAGCCAAGGAAAGATGAACATATTTAAATCAACTTCCTCATTTAAGAATCCCCAGAGAAATAAAGATATAAAATAATCCCTATCTTTGATGGCATCACAATCACCAACAAACATTAAAACATAATTTTCAAATACATTAGTATCTAGAAAATAAAAGTAACTGATGAAAATTGGCAGTTGGTTCTTCAGAATCCCAAAACATGTTTTTTAAAAAACATACATGTTTTTATAATACTAAAAAAATCTTTCCAAAAGATCTTTTGATAAACGCAATGACAAAAAAGAGAAAGAATAAAGTCATGGATAAAAGCAAGAATGCTTTTGTAGAGATAACACTCAACAGGTTGGAGAAACTGGGAGATTAAGGGCTGTTTTTTGTCTCCCACCTTACTTACTGCCTGTGGCAAACTGCTACTGGAGCAGTAGCATATAGCAGGAAGAAGTGTCATCATAAAGCCTTTATCACTGAATGGGCTTGTTAGCCATAACAGCATTTTGAATGCTGTGGAAAATGAAGGGAAGACAGACTCCTCCAGGACAAATAAAACATACAGGTTCTTTTGTAGCACGCTCAAGACTAAAATCAAAAGCTAAATGAAAACATAAACAAAAAATCTTAATTGAAGTTTTTAAATCCTTTTTACTTCTTCCTTGAATTTTATTTACACAATTCACACAATATTCTATGAAATAATTGAACACAATAAAAAAGATGTACAAATCTCAAAAGAATTGCCTTTTTCCTGCTATGGATTCAACTATGCTCCCCAACAGGATATGCTGACCATAACCTCCAGGTCTTCAGGATGTGGCCTTATTTAGAAACAGGATCATTGAAGATATAATTAGTAAAGATGAGGCCATGCTGGAGTACAGTGGGCTTCATCTACTATGACTGGTGTCCTTATAAGAAGAAGAAAATGCCATGTGATGATACAGGCACCAAAAGAGAATGCTATGTGACAGAGGCAGATTGAAGTACTGTAGCTGCAAACCAAGAAACACTGAGAACTGGCAACTACTAGTTTCTGCTAGAAAGAGGCAGAAAAAGACACCCCACTTCAGTTTTCAGAGGGAGCATGGCTGGCCCTGCCAACACCTTAATTGCAGAGTTTTAACTTTCAGAACTGTGAGAAAATAAATTTCTATTATTTACTTAGGAATTCATTTTGTGGTACTTTCTTACAGCTGCGGTAGGTAACTAATACAGTATGCATGCATAAAAGTTTCATGAAATGAGGAAATAATTATATTGAAATACATTGCAAATAAATTAGCAATAGCTAATTAACATTAACATTAATTATACTATGCAGCCACAAAAAGCAATGAGTTTGCGTCCTTTGTAGGGACATGGATGAACCTAGAAACCATCATTCTCAGCAAACTGATACAAGAACAGAAAATCAAACACCGCATGTTCTCACTCATAGGTGGGTGTTGAACAATGAGAACACATGGACACAGGGAGGGGAGCATCACACACTGGGGTCTGTCGGGGGGAAATAGGGGAGGGACAGCAGAGGGGTGGGGAGTTGGGGAGAGATAGCATGGGGAGAAATGCCAAATATAGGTGATGGGGAGGAAGGCAGCAAATCACACTGTCATGTGTGTACCTATGCAACAATCTTGCATGTTCTTCACATGTACCCCAAAACCTAAAATCCAATTAAAAAAAAACATTATATATCTGTTTCCTCAAACCAAAAAGATATATTTCTATGGATAGAAATTAGAAATTATAAAACCTCAGGAATGAATGGGAATTTAGTCAAATAAATGATACTTTCCGTCTTGGGGAGAATTAGCAAAAAGAGGAAAAAGACTTGCTAAAGTTATGTTGTTCTTGAGTAGAATAGAAGTTCCTCAGAGACATACAAAGATACATGAAAGAGCTTTCACCTAAGATTTTGTAAAATATTTCTAAAATGACATAACGTCTTAAAAGCTGTTTGCTGCAGAATCCATCACATAAGTTTTCAACTACAGCTGATTAACCACAACCACTTTTGTAACATCATGGAAAAGAAGCTAACAAAGGAATGAAGAAAACAATGACATTTTCTTCTTGAGACTTTGTAGGGCTTTCTAAAAATGGTACCCTAGTCAAAGAAATAGATCAGGTTGCACTAAAACTGTCAGAAGTAGTACTATCAGAAGTCTGATTCAACAACAACAAAAAAAACACATGGCCATGCATGGTGGCTCACACCTGTAATCCCAGCACTTTGGGAGGCCAAGGCAGGTGGATCAGCTGAGGTCAGGAGATCGAAACCAGGCTGGTAAACATGGTAAAACTCCATCTCTACTAAAAAATACAAAAATTAACTGGGCAGCTGGGCGTGGTGGCGGATGCCTGGATTCCAACTATTCAGGAGGGTGAGGCAGGGAGAATTGCTTGAATCCCGAGGTGGAGGTTGCAATGAGCCAAGACTGACACAGTGCACTCCAGCCTGGGCAACAGAGGGACTCCATCTACAAAAAGCAATTCAAAGGTAGTAGTGTAATCACAGCTATTTTTCTTTAAAATGATTACAACACCCAAGAAAAAATCATAAAAAATGTATTTCTCATTATTATTCCAAATAAGAATATTTATTTATCCATTTAAAAAAATAACTGTGTTGTTATTCTCAAAGGTGTTATTTCAAACTAATCATCCAAAATGGGTGCAATGACCTGTTAGTTTGAAAATACTTATTAAAATAGCAATTAACTCTGCATAATTTTAGAAGTATTTATACTGATAATTAAGGCTTTGTTGACTAGCTCTGGCAGTTCAGTGGCAGGTCAAGATTACAGTATTTACTAAGCCTAATCGGGCCATTTCATGATCCATCATATTTATACTTTGGGGACTATTTATTTGTATGTTGAATTAGATGCCGTAATGTCGTTAGCTGCGTCAGCTACTTTTTCAACTTGCTTATTGTCTGTAATGCCTTAATTAACATGTCTAAAAAACTGCTGCTCCATTTTTTCTTCCTAAATACAAAGTTTCCCAATTAAAAAAATTAAAAAGTGTTCTCTGATAATTGAACAGTTATTTATAGATTTAACATTAATTATTCTTTAGTTATTTTATATAATCTTAATTTATATTACTTTTTGAGAGTAAGGTAATGCAAATTAAGTAATATAAATTACTTTCCCTTTCATTCTTTTTATTGCTTCTGTATTTATTTAAATATTCAAAAGATTACATCGTTTATAAATTCATTAGTTAATTTACTCTTTTCACAATTGTTTATTATTTATCTTTAATACTCCCAGTACATTTTTAAGTACAGAGAATTAGAAATAAATACCATCTAGTGTCCTCTCTCAAAGATCTCAAAATCAGCTAAGTGACAAATAAACATAAATATGAGTTACTTTATGATTTCAATAGAGTATTAAGCACCTGTGATTGAGGATATTTGCCTTCAGGAGGTAATGCTTGAGCTGAATCTGGAGAAATTGTTTTAAATTTGTTGGGCATAGAAATTGAGTAGAATGCAGTATTTTCTGATCGTTTTATGTAGTGTGGAATTGCTGGGTATGAGATTCAAATAAGACAATTTTGGAAATGATAGAAAAAAAGACACAGAGGCACTATAGGAGCATAAAAAGAAATCTGGACTCATTTTGGAGGTTATAGAAGACATGCAGAAATACCTGGTAAATTCTGATGAGATGCACAATTTAGCAGTATATATCTGGTCAATGTACGTTAGCCAAATTGAGAGACTGAAACTAAAGGGGATAACAACGAGGGGACTACTTTGAGGTTGCAGGTCCAAAACTTGCATGCTTAAAGTAGAGTAAAAATAGACGGTTAATGAACTAAATATTAAATAATTTGTTATATTGTCAGGGAAAACAGAGGAGTTGACAAAGATGATGCCCAGTGCAATTGGCATAATTATGGAAATTATAAGTAAATATATTTAGAATGAGTGTATTATCAATAATGATATTTGACACTAACAATATTAGCTAACATTGATTTCTGACTATATGCTAGACAATTTGATAACCACTTTATTATTGTATAAAATTCTGAAAATATATATTAATTTCACTAACTATATACTCATTTCTCTATAAATCTTTATTTATCTGTAAGTCTTAAACATGTTTATTCAGCAACTGTCTTTCAATAAAGAGATTACTAAACTTAAAATATTACTTTGTTCTAGTGATCAACTAATCGATGTAAGAGAAAAATGAATTATAAAATTCATAATTTTTTATTTTAAGTTGTCTTCCAGGATTCTTTATTTCTGTATTCCAAGTACTGGCTCACTCCCTTCGATAATAATTATATACTTTGTACTTTTTCAATTCCCTTAAGTTTCTTCCATCTCTACCATCTGGTGAATAGCCATGCTTCATATTTAACTGAGGAAAACATCTCTTTTGATCCAATCAAAAAGATTTCCACGATGTCCTACCCCCATAGCTCCACCATTTGCACCTGGGTTCATGTATTTATCCTGTTATGATGGAAAATTTTTGTGTGTCTCCCTATTAGGTCACAAAGGCCTTCGGTACAACAGCTTCCATCCTTACTTACTAGTGTATATATATTATTCTAGCTTTTATTCTCTTCTGTTCCTGCATCCTCTGTTATTATATATCTCACAAATTTTTCCCATTATCACAAACATATTTCTATTTTCCTCTAAAGTCAAAAATCAAAAATACCATCTCTTAAAATGTATTTATCTGTCATGGAGTTTTCTCCTCTATTTTAGGTAGAAAAAATACCTTAAAAAGAGATATGTAGAATCTCTAATTACTTTCCTCTATTTCTTTAGTTGTTGTTGAATCTACTCCAAACATTCTTTGGATTCCAGTATTCCTTTCAAATGTCCTTGTATATGTCAAAAAATTCAGTTATCATTCATTAGTGTAAATTAAACTTTATCTTTTATAGCAAATAACACAGTTGGTCACGTCTTTTTGACTTTTTTTCTAAAATACAACATCATTATTGTTTTATTTAGATCCAACTTACTGCTCATTCCGTCTCCTTTGCAAAATGCACTATCTCGTAGATCTTGAAATTTTAGTGTGTTTCAAGGGTCTATCCCTGAATTTCTCTCTTCTCACTCTACATTCTTACTGATCTCAACTTTTATCGTGACTTCAAATAGCATCCATATACAAATTTCTCTCTTGGTCTCCCCACTCATTCATCTAGTTGTCTAAATTTTATCCCTACTTAGTTATTTAGTAGGCATTCCATACTTAACATACTCAAAATCAAACTCAGTTCACCTCCACTTCTTATTGTGAGAATAATAAGCCTTCCCCACAGCCCTCCCCACCTTTATTAAGGCCAACTCTTTCCTTCATATTGCTTAAGCTGAAAATTTGGGATCATCATTAATCATTTTCTTTTTCTTGCATCTATTATCAAATTCCTCCACAAATCCTATAGGAATTTTCTCCAAAATATATCTAAAGTCTACCACTTCTCTCTTCTAAGCTAACATGTTGTCTAAGCAACCTTCATCTCTTATCTCCTAACTTTATTATTTAATATCCCCTAACTATTCTCCTTGCTTCTGCCTTTGGCCTTCCCTTAAGTTTAGTTTTACAAAGTGGCCAGGGTGACCATATTCTCAGTGAGGCCGTTTTGACAATCCTGTATGAAACGAAACCTTCCTCCCAACCCTCCAGCACTATTTATCTGTCTTCTTTATTTTTCTTCCTCATATTTATTATTCTCTTATTACATGTTTTAGTTATTTTGTATTATTACTATTTATTTCATCTCTCAGAGGGCAAAGATAATTGTCTCTCATATTTGATGCTCTATAGGTGGTGTCCAGACTAGTCTCCACACAGAGAAAACAATATATATTTGTTAAATAAATGGATGACTACATGCATTGGAGAATATTTTACATTTCAAAAATTCAATCATATAGCTTGCTCATGTCACATTATTACATTTATAGAATCTGCCTTGTCAATAAAGAAAAGAAAAACAGCAAAAAAGAAAGGAAGAAAGGAAAGAAGGATGGATGAAATCATAAAGACAAAACCTGAAAAGAAAAGAGAATAGACCTTCATCCTTGGGTTAACTTCAGCAAGTGTGATCTTTTCAAATGTTAACCACTAACATTATTTACCATATTGAAATGTTCACTCACTTCCCAGGGTACTTAGAATAATATTTAAATACTGTATCCTGGCCTGGAAATGTAAATAGAATGTGCCTTTTCCTAATATTATACCCCTTCATCACTTGTCACTAGGTTTACACCAGCAGCCTTGGAGTTCTAAAGATACTTCTACTTAATTAAATTCTTATTGTCCTTCTGGACAGTTCACCAGAACTAATTAGGTGGACATTTAAGGAGTTCACCTAATATCTCTGTGTTATATCACCCTGATTTATTCTATCATGATTTACTAATTTATCATATTTACAGGTATTTATTGTCTATCTCAAGTAGAATTTGAGCCCCGTGAGAGTTAATTGTGCTCTTAATGTTCTATTCCCTTGAAGCTGGGAATTCAAAATAATTCATTGAAGTAACCTATTCTCCGAATCTAAATGAAGGAAGTAGCCTTTTCATGAGCTCATGCCCCAATGTTGCCCAAACACCTTGATGATTAGAAGCAAGAGTACCCTGTTTAGTAGAAACCTGGAGGGGGAGCAGTAGAGAAAGCCCTGTTCTACTGAGATAGTATGAATTTCTGTTCATCAATCCTGATGTGCTGGAAATTTCACTTGCCCTTCTTCCTCCAAATCAGCTATGAGGCTTAGCTGCTATTTTTGTAAGAAAATGCAGTCTTATTTCCTCCCACCTGACTTTAAAATGGCTGTTTGGAACATGACCTGTTTGTTAGTTAGAAGATTCCAATATTTAGTTTTGTAAAAGAAAACATCAAAAAGAGTTTTTCATTATTGTACCTTTAATTTTGATATAAAGTATATAAATTATCTGGGCCTAGGAGAACCCAGACATAAGAGAATAAAAAGCATTAAGGTATATTGATTACGTTGTTTTGCTGCAGTTCTAGAATTGACTATTTGCAGCATAAATGGAAAATGAATACAATTCATGTGTATTCATGATAATTGCCCAAAAGAAGCTGGCTTTGAGTTTATAAAGTTGATTCCGTTCACAGCAAAAATAATGATGAAGCATTTTAGGTACTCAATTTGTGCCTATTCCTTATAATACCAGTTATTTTAAAACTCAAGTGTTTTAGTATGTATGCTATCTGCCTAAAAGCGTAAGAAAAACTTCAGAAATATCAAATAATGGCATACATACTTTTTGAATAGAAGAATTCTTTCATATAAAGCATTTACCATTCGGCACAGGAATACAAAAGAATTCTGATATTTCAAATGGAAGTCTATTTGAATGGAAAAAAAAATTACACGCATATATTTTTTTTCCTCAACAATAGGTATATATTATGAATACACCCTGCTCTATTTATGGATTCACTTAAATTATAATTTATATTTCTTCCTTTTAAGTAGATTTTTTTATATCTACCTCTGTGTTTTCTATGTTTAAAATGTTTGATTATGCCTGTTTTTAAATGCATGCTTTATAACAGAACACTTAATCATCAAAAAGAAATCGTGGTCATTATTATTCTTATGATGGATCTTATATATTTTCATGAAGTAATATTTTGAGAAAGAACCATATAACACATAAATATAAAAGGATTTGTCAATTTAAGTTAGAAAATCAGTGGATGCATGCTGCGTCTATCTTTCTTGTTACACATAGAAAGATCCAGCCATGGGCTTACACAGTTTTGCACTCAGCTGGTTCCTAACCCAATTCTGAAATGGTCTGCTCAGATTTTTTTTTTCTGTCTACTAGAGTTTGTGGATTAAGTCATTTTACTTCCTGTTTTGTTCTGGCTGATTATCTTGTTTGGTATAGGATTTTTTGCCTAAAATATTCATGAGCCTCCTTCATCCCAATCGTTATCCATCACTAACAACCCATCTATTTGAATTTGTCCCAGATACTCTTGCATTAAGCTTGGTACTATTTACTGACCTAGCCTCTGATAAGCTACAGATGAACGAATAAATATGCTAGATTTTAAGCAACTTCAGTATTCTACTCTTATGTAGAGTTCACCTTTCTGGATTAGAACTGAGTTCACTGCAACCTGGCACTTTCCCCCCACACACAAATGCGGTGAACTTCTCTTCCAAACATTGACATCTATTGAATGGTCAGCTATTTCTCAGACATTGTCTTTAGCCCAAAAGAAAACATCATCTACTTGTAGTGGCCAGCCCCTCTTTTACTTCTTGTTCCCCAGGACTGAAAATTATTTAAACCCACGTCTCTCTGAATTGCAACAGAAATCCAAATTCCCTTGTGAAAATTCAAAGATTAGGCTTGAAATAGGTGTATTCTCTTCTCTTGTGACTTGGCAAATGTTGCAATAACTAGAACAGATACAATTATTGTGTGTCAACTAAAAATAAAGGAAAAAAATTAAATGACTGGATAAATGTCAGTTTAAGAAGCAGTTAATCCTCACATTTTCACCCGTTCCTACTTGTCCCATCCTCCCACAACATAGGTGACTGACCCTTCCCAACTGCAGCAAGAAGACCAGAGATTTATCACTGAAGGACATAAAATAAAGCCTCTAGACTACCAGACATCAGCCCCTGGTTAGGGCAGGTGCATCGTTTTGAAAATAGGGACACCTACTGAATACTGAGATCCGCAGCTCACTGTCTCACTAGTTTCTAAGAGACGTGTAGCTAGGACTAAACATTTCAGACAGGAAAATATAAAAGTTTCTTGGGCTTCTGACAAATAGAAGAGAAAATAACTAAAGCTACTGATGTCAAGGGGTGCTCTGAAGACGTATCTCAACCACAACTCGAAACTCATTGTCAAATCAGAGCTTCCAATCAGGTTGCTAGCACTCCAATAGCTGGTAAATGAGCAGACATATAATGATCACCAAATACACAGCATCAATTATAAGATACAGATGCAAACAAAGGAAAAACAAGGGAAGAAGAGCAATTTGGAGGAAATGGTGACTAAGCAGAAAGACATTTTTATTTCAAGAACTGTAACCAAAATCCTCAGACAAGAAAGTATATCGTGTCCATAAAACAAAAATAGGTTGCCAAAAAGAGAGCAAAAGAAAGAAACAACATTCAGAAAGTACATTTAAAATAAATAACATGCTATACTTTAGATGGGGTAACTACTTTCAAGCAAGCCAAATACAATTACAGAAACATGTTGTACATCACCTGATCTTGTTGATATCCGATATTGTGACATATATTACCTATTAAGGATCAATTATATTTGTAACTGCCTAACACTGCAGAACTGTGATGCAGGTTTTCTTTAATCTTACGTTAGCATTCCAGTATTTGGATATTCATAATCAGACAAAACTATTTAAATGGTAATAAAAGGAATTAAATGTTTTAAATTTTTAGTCAAAAATTCAGATTCATAGGAACAAAATTATCAAGTGGTCTTTGAAAACCTTTATAATTTTATAAAAAGCTTTTGTGCGTTTCACCCTATTTCCCATGTTTCCTTTGGTATTATTTTATCTTTTTATCCTTCAGCATTACTAAAGTCCTAATTTTAAAGTAAAATAAACCACTTTTGGTTTGTGCTATTTAGATATTTTACTTTCTCTTATATTAACCTTTATGTTTTTACTTTAGATTTGCCTTTAATTTTCTTCAACATTTTGAATTGAATGCTTGATTTTTTTGAACTTATTTAATATAATGTATACATTTCTTTCAATTTGACATATGCTAGTAATAAATTATTGCAATTAGAAGCATGTCTTAATTTTTGTTTCCATTGCAATGTAAATAGTTTTTGCATATCTCATTTCCCAATAAATAGCATTGCTTTAGCTGTGTTTTTGTTAATAATTTTTGTAATTGACTATATCAAATTATTTATCATGATATTAATTCTTAGAAGATTTAGGGTAATAGGCCTAATTTATATGAAGTGCTTGAACTTATTAATTATAAAGTTTATGTTAAAATTATTTGCTTATTTTTGTCTGCTTATTAATTTCTAAACATAAATTAATGTCTCCAGCTAAACGTGTCATAAAATTCTGCCAGTTTTTGACATTTAATCTGCATTGAATTTATATGTTTAAAATGTTTGTATAATTTTGTTCTATCATTCCACTAATCAATGTATGATGTCATTTAATGTCACTGAGTATTTTTCTCTATATTATGATAGATGTTAAGAATATTACTCCCTCATTTTTATGGTTTATTTTTATGTGATGAATAGTTTTAAACTAATTTTTTTAGTTTTTTTTATATCTTGTTGATATATATACCTTTTATAGGTCACATACAGCTAGACTTGAGAGATCTGTCTTATAGACAATGATCTTAAAATTTTCATATTTCTAGATGATTTCTGTCATAACATGGTTTGACTTAATGACTCTAGGACTTTAGTATGGTGCTATATACATTCAGTAGACAGTGGTACTATACTCTCCGGCAATGGTTGGCAGCGACAGTGGATGGTAGCTCCCAGTTAGCTATAATACTCTACAGTGTACTGTGTTGCCAGATGACTTTGCCCAAGTGTAGGATAATGCAAAGGTTCTGAGCATGGTTAAGGCAGGATAGTCAAAGCAATGTCATTTGGTACATTAGGTATATTAAATACATTTCAATGTTCAATATTTGTAACTTAACAATGGGTCTATCAGAATGAACTCATAAATTTTATTGTATTTACTCTTTTTATTGTTAGCTTTATGACTGAGTATTTTATTTTCTCTCTGTGGTTTGTTAAATTTTATTCTAACTGATTTTCTTTTTAAGATTTCACCAGTAATAATGCTTAGGTGCATTCTTTGGTAACTTAAAATGCTCAGAATTTATACTTTCCTCATCACAAGACAAATACTTTAGTATATGTGCCAATATTTTCTCTTTCCAAAACTCTTTACCATGTGTAGATTGTCTAGATTTTTAACTTCAGGTTTACATGGAAATATTTTCTATTTCTTTATTTATTTTTTATGTGATGGTAAACATAACCATCCTCTAATGTGCCCTATATTTCCAGTTTATTCAATTGTTTTTCTCAATAACTCACCCAATACTTTTCTTTCCTCTAACCTTCAAAATTTTATACTCTATTTTGATTCTCAGCTGATGACTTTTTCTATTTCACTGCTCCACTAATAAAAGTGAAGCAATATGATTTTGACATAAATTGTAATGAAACAATAGATCAAAGAACTGACAATTTAAAATGTTTATATAGATTTCTTTAACTTATATGAACAATGGTTTGTAGTTGTCAGCAAATAAGCTTTCGTGCCTTTTGCTAGGTTATTCTTAAGTACTTTTAAATTTTTAATTATTTTGTAAGTATTGTTCAATTTCAGTTTCTAATTATTTGCTAAATCATTTGAATATTTTTACTTCATATGTTGCAGCCTTTCCTAAGTCATTTATTGATTCTAGTAGCTTATTTTTGTAGATTTCCTAAGATTTTCTTTATACATATCATATGGTCTGTAAATATACTTATTTCTCCCTTTCAAAACTATACATTCTTTATTTCTCATTACTGTATTCTTGTACTGGCTAAGACATACATAGCTGAATAGAACTAGTGAGAGCAGAAGACACTACCATATTCTAAATCTTAGAGAAACATTTGTTTAGTCACTATTAAGTGAAAAATAATATTGGATCAGTTTTTAGATGAGTTTTATCATTTTGGCAAGATTACTTCTGCTTCCTGTTTGCTAAGAGTTTTCTGGTTTGTTTTATTTATCACAAATTGATGATGCTTTTTTCATATTGACTTTTAGTTATTTATTTTAACTTAGAAACTTCAGCACATTTCTCATTAGTAGCCTTGAACTATATTCAAGGTTACTAATTTTTTTTCTGTGCCCAGTGTGTTTATTAACCCACTGAACAAATTATTCATCTGATATCACATTCTCTTATTTCAGGCATTCACTTTAACTTTTTATATATTTTCCATATATTGACTGAACTTTCCCATTCATTCATATGTTGATCATTTTCTTAATTTCTTTATAATTTTCTTAGTTTTGCTTATTATCTTATTGAATAAACAATAAGAATGCCAGATATTCAAAATTTAATGAGTAGGATAAAGATGAAAAATTAGAGTCAAAGTGTCTACACACACACACACACACACACACACGATAAAGACTAGATAGAGATGACCAGAAAAGTCTCTGTGGAAGAATGCCTGGGCTGGGAATGCAAATATGCATAGACTCTGGCAAAGGATCCTTAATTATTGACTGCATCTCCCTTCAGAGACTCCAGTGGACTGGCTGTTTGCCACGTCTTGTGTGGGAAGGACCATTCTCCTCATGTACACTGTGTAATTGCCTGTGGCTGGATCTTAAAGATCACACAGGATTTTTTGTCAGGAGCTGAATTCTTCATATGTATCATGTTTATTTTTAATTATTTGTCTATCTCATCCACCTTAGTTATTATGTATTAATTTGCTGGAGAGGTTTATATAATTATTATGGCTTGAAAATTTGATGCTCACTGAATATAGACCTTTACTTAGTTTTGGGTCCAGGTAAATTTATTGTGAAAGCAACAGATAATGTCAAAGCTGAATATCTCTGTAATCTCCAGTTTTGCTGTCCCTAGACTCCAAAACAATTTTGATGAGGGTTTTGTTTTTAAATCCTTCTTAAGAAACATCAGCATTAGAAGGAGGTGATCATCTTAGTTTGCAAAACTCATTAGTTCTGGAGGGAGAACAGATGGAAACATTAACAGGTGGATATTACTGGGTAAAGAGACTATGTCTTATCTCGTTTTATCAATCCCATGCCTTCTAAGAACTTTGTGCTAAGTATTACCATGCCAAAAAGATCAGGCTAAGAGTTTTGCTATACAACATTGTAGTAAGGGAAAGGCGAGAAAAGAAAGTATTTCTTCTAACCCTGCCTTCACCTCATGCCTCCAGTCTTGATTTCTACACTCCAAACTTGAGTTTCTTTACATATTCAATAGTTTAGGAGCACCTTCACATTTCCCATCAGTTTTTCATGTTTTCCTTAATGTATATCACTCACTTTGCTCTCACTTAAATGGTTCTCCAGAATTTAGAATAGAAAAATAGCTTGTACTTTTTCACTGTAAATTTATACTATTTATTGGTGCCAGGGTCCTTATATACCCATTATATACCTATTGTAAGAGGTATATTACCAAGTACCAGCTCGGTCAGGAGACCCCCAACCAGATGGTACTGAAGGTGTTGAGGTAGACACCCAGATAGAACAACAGAGTGGATCTATCTGGGGGACCAACAGCCTGAGAGCTGAGGGGCTGATAGCTTTCCAGCCTGAAGGCCCCGAACAGATTCTGCTCCATATATTTTCTCTTAAACAGGTGATTCTTATTAATAGGTGATCTGTATTTACCCATAACTCAAAAATATACCAAGTAGGCAGCTGTTACCCACCTACCATTAATTACAAACTAAAAGGTATTTTCCACAAGGGAGCCATGGGGGAAGTTTAAACTCAATGTTTCTTGACAGTATATAAAAATATTTACCTATTATACAAAAGATCTTTTGATATAAACCTATCTGTAAGTCTCTTCTGCATATTTTCACAGTGTCTCTTTCTGTAATTCCTAAAAATTCATCTTTGAAAAAAATATTACCCATAGTACTGCTGGTGAAACTTTCCCACTTAAACATTATTAAATATAAACATCACAAGAAAATGTTAATGGAAGAGAAGGAGAAGAACAATGAGCAGAGGGAGGAGAAAAGGAGAAAAAGTATGGGGAGGAGAAGAAAGAAAAGAAATAGAGAAGGTAAAAGGAAAAGAGAAAGAAGGAGAAGGAGGAAAAATAAAAGGAGGACTAGGAGGAAGGAAGATTACTTGTGCAGAGTTTGTAGAGAGGTATATGATAAAGTATTACCTGTGTTTACTTACTACCGTTCTGGTCCAAATTCAAATATGTGAGGGTGGTTCCAAGACTAGTGCTAATGTGAGCAGCAGCAAATCTGTATTAGTCTGTAGTGTCCTCAATTCTTGCCTCCACAGAAGAAAGAATTCGAGTGGCATAAAGCAGGGTGAGATACCATGGCAAGTTTCAGAACAAGAGTGAATGGTTGTTAAAAAGCTAAGTAAAGTACACTTGTAAAAGGGCCAAGTAGGTGACTTGCAAGATCAAGTGCTTGGTTTACCCTTTGGCTTATGATTATATGCATTAGCATACTTACAGGGGGTTGCATCTCTTCTACCCTGAGTCTTCTCTCGAGGGAGGTTGTCTGCATGTGCAGTGTCCTGCCAGCACTTGGAAGAGGCCTCATGTGCACTGTGTTTACTGGAGTTGTAGGCATGCTCACTTGAGGAGTTCTTCCCTTACCAGTTGAGTGTTCCTTAAAGGTCATACAGCAGTTAAACTCTGCCATTTGTCTCTTAGTGCGCATGCTTGAGCTCACTTACCCAACTCCAGAGATCTTATTGGGAAGCTGCTGATCACCATTTTCAGGTGTTTCCATCTATTGGGAGACTGCCTTTCCCTATTGTCAGCTGTGACCAATTATTATTATCTTATTGGCAAGCTGCTGATTACCAGTTTCAGGTGTTTCTCTCTATTGGGAGGCTATATTAACCTATTGCCAGCTGTGACCAATTATTACTTTAACAACCAATTGATCATCACCTGATGTTGCCTGACTCCTGATGTGGATGTGGGGATAGCAGGGGCTCTCCAGCCTGGCTCATGTTTGACTAACTACCGGCTGTACCATTTCTCCACTCAAGAGTCCGAGACCCCATGTATTTGCAGAAAATGAAAAAAGGTCAGTCTTCTGTAATTGCTTCCTTCTGACAGAGGAGTGGAGGAAGTGGTTCTGTGGGTCTTGGCCTCTTGCTAGCTGTCAGGGCAGTGTTGTCTCCCTGAGTTGGTGAAAGCAATATCCAGCCAGGTCCAAGGGAGACAGGAACAGAATTTTACCTTTGTCACGTTCCACTGGTCGGCAGTCTAGGGGTACTCTCTATAGAAGGGTCACTCTTGAATATTGAGAGGATAGTATACCTCACACTGATAATCATCTGGAACTTCATGGCCTGAAGGTGAGAAAAGACAAATTGGGTTATTAAATTTAGAAAAATGTCAAAAAAAAAAAAAAAATCAGGGGTAAGGACAGTTCTAAAAATTTCATGGCTGCTGATGTGCCCAAGTAGCTCGTGGCTATAATCATGTCTGCTAAGACTTAGGTGTATGAGGTTCCTAGCTAATTCAAATATGTGCTGAGAATTAGAATATTAACCCAGATTTTTATGTTACCCACCCTCTTCTTTCTTCTGAGCTGCAGCCAGCAATCACTGGTTTGTTCACAGGAATAAGCAGAGTTAGTTCAAATTGCAGATAAAAACTCAAAAACAACTGATGAGACTAGAGTCTAATAATAGAACTACTATATTTTTGAAACATTTTTTTCTCCCTAGTTTTTATTTTCATTAAAAGCAAACTATAATTGGACTGATTTGTTTGCAAAGTAACTTTAGGCTTATTATACTTGGCTTGATTATTTGCATAAAGCACAGCAAGAATAATTATTTGATGGAATCTTGTTCTGTAAGGAATCTCAGATATGACTTAAGGCCTTGGGCCCAGCCATGAGTTGCTACCATCAACTACATTTATGAGTTGGGTAAATCCTCTCCTCCTGAGGTCACAAGATAACTTGGGGCTCCTGAGTCTGTCAGAAAGTGACACTCTGTCACAGGACAAGAATCCTGTGTATTGTATATACAAAGTATGAGTCTAGTTTTGCCAAGGGGTTTTTATTGGCTCTATAAATAAAATTTGATTCCTTAAAGAAAAGCAAGCCATTTTATTCAAAGCTTAGGTAAAATAATCAGTTTCTCCAAATATAATCTGTTGCAAAAGAAAACAGATTTTTGTTGCAGTTATGCAAATACATTGGCAAAAGTTAAGAATACCCACAAATAGTTTCCAAATTCTGGACAAATCAGGTAGAGAAAAACAAATATGCTCCAAATTTTGTTTACAGGAGTACACTTTACTCAGCTGTTAAAAACTGTAACTGGAAGGACTATTTTAGTGTTTTATTAGTTCAGTTCATTCAGGTAACTCTTGTTCTGCTTGATATTCACGAACATTTTAGCTTTCCATGAGAGTTCTGAAAGTTTTTCCTCTGTTCTAATGTCACAATCTTTGAAGTTATCAGAAACCTGCATTGAAGAGGATTTGTTAGAGTTCTATACCTGAATTATAAAACCACCTTCTAAAGGGGATTTTAAAAAGATGGCAATTGTCTGTGAATGACAAAACTTCTCAGGGCAGCCACAAAAGCACATTTGCCATGGAACCTTCTTATATTTGTGGCACACAATAATTTAACATAAATATAATTATTATTGATAAAGTATACTAAATTGTATCATAATTATAAGAGTTTCACATAATTTTGGAAGATGTACCAATAACACATTTATAAATAGCAGATTAATGCTTTAAGCAAACTCTGTTGTGCTTCTAGTCCAGTGTTCAATTTACAGAAAAACTAAATAAAAGGACTTTAGCTAATATGATCACACACAGAATTTTGTTTACAAGATTAATTTTTCACAAGCCTTCCCCAACTTGCTTCAACCTTTAGCTTTATCCTAACTCATTTGAAAAACACGTTGGCCCTTTAAACTAGGAAAAAATAATAAACATTTTTATCTTTTATTAAAACATTCTAATTTACACACCTTGTATATAAACATCCCTCTTTTTAAACAACAAGTAATTTTACTTTAGGACAATAATTTACCGTATAAGATCCTTTTGTCATATAATTTTTTGTCTTTACAACCTTTATTACCAAAAATACCTCTTTACCTCTATAACCATTGAATTAGACAAGTCATTTTCCTCCTGTTAGGAAGTTAAGGTTTGTACTGCATGTTGCTGTGTGAGTCTTGTGAGGGGGAGCAGATAGCAGATATGGAGGTTTCATATATATATATATATATGTGTGTGCGTGTGTGTCTGTGTGTGTGTGTACAGCAGAAGTTATCCTGCCCTTAAGATATTGCTTAGTTAAATTTTTGCTAGGGCTTGTTTGAATAAGTGTGGACTATTTCTACACCTATGAGTTAGTGCTGTCCAGGTTGAACTTAATGTTATTTGTTAAAGTCTTAGGTAGATTTATCAGGATAAAAAAGCTATTAAAGGGAATGATGAATTTAGAGATTGGGTAAATACTAAGCAGGCACCCTTCTTGGAAAGAATAATTTTGCCCAAAGATATGTGAATCTTTTCTTTTGGAGGGAAGGGGTGCCATTTGCTCACATTACCTGACAGAATTTAAAGGAGAGTTGCTCAGAGGAGATTAGCACAGAGAAGGCAATTCTTGAACCCCAAAGAGAAATTTATAATTTTATTTGCCACCTCCAGAGTTGCTCTTGGCTTTGTCCTGTTGATGATAATGTATGATTTAAAAGCCAGCCAGAGCAGAGAATACCCTTCCACTCAAGGTATTCAGGGGTGGGAATTCCATCCCACTGGTCTCTCAGCCCTCAGGGAGGGTCTCATTTACAGTGGCTGAGCTTGTAGCAAAGGGAATAAGCTTTGTGGGGCTACCTCTCATTTGTCCATTTGGGGCAGTTTGCCTTCCAGTAGTCTGCGTTCCCACACCAATAGCACTTACCTGGAGGAATGTCCTTAGGGCAACCTGGACAAGGCTTGAGAGCTTGCAGAGCAGGCAGTACTTAAATCTGCCTCTGGCTCCTTCATTTCTCTTTTTCCTTTACCTTGTCCTTCTTGTTCTGATCTCAGTTGTAAAAACTGAGGAGACTAAATTGAGGATTTCCTACATAAAGGCACTGGATTCTAAGACTGACTTCTGTAATTTTCTCCCAATTTATTTTTAGGCCAAACATTATTACAAAAAAACAAAACAAAAACTAGTGTTTTTGTTGTTGTTATTGTTTTGTTTTGTTGTTGTTTTAAGGTTTGGGGCAATCAAACTTTACCCAGTTTTGGGGGTTGCATCTGAGGGGCATGTCCTCTGGTATGGAGACATGACTACCCATCGGTGAAGAGAGATCAGAGGGGAAAAAAATGAAATGAAGCATGCCCTCTTACTTTCCTATTATATTGAATACGGTGTTCCACATTCATCCTTAGGGTTCTGGTATGAACTGGTCTCATCTTGTGCCTTTACCCTTGGACCCATCTCGTCATAATTACCTACTGGAGAACAGAGGATATACTAGAGTGTACTGGAGGCCCCTGTTTATCTTTGGGGTTCTGGATTGAAGTGGTCTCACTGCAACTCCTAACCTTGCCTTTATGTCTGTTCTCATGGTAATCTGTTAGTCTGGGACCAACCTTCATCACTGTCTCTTAAGTCTCTTACACCTGCATCCTTGGGTTGGCCTATATTTGTGTCTCCATAACCTTGTAGAGACTTTCACCCTAAGTATTCTAACAAGAAAATAATTATCTCTTTTCTCAGATTCCCACTTCCCATGTTCTTTAAGTAGGTAGGAAACCTGTTTTTCAGCTAACTGCTGCAAAGTGGCTGGACTTTCCTCCTTTTAAATATAACCTTGAAGGTCTTGATGCATATTGAGAAGGGTATGGAAGTGATTGGAGAAATGGAGGCTGCAGAAGGAAGTGAAAGAAGCAAGAGGAATAGTCATGGGAAACTTACATATGCTAGTGAAAACAGCAGCCCTTGGGCTGAGGAGGACAACATTTATTTGCCCTCTTGACATAAAGAAGGAACCCCTTGAGGACTCAGGGCTTGAAGTAAGAACTCACACATGGCAAAGGAAAAATTTCCCCTCCCCTCAAAGATGTGCTAACTCAATAATAAACAGTAGGCAAGGTTCTTAAAGGTCGCAGAGTTAGGCCCTATGCGGGCAGATAAACTGCTTCAAAAGCCACTGGAAAACTTGGCCCTGAATCTTAACAAGGATGAAAAATGTATGGTTAGTCATAAAGAGCTGGCTGAGCCGGGGTTCCAGTTAGTATCTGTCTCAGCAATGGGCAAACAGGCATCTGCAAAGGAGTCCATTTCTTTGCTGCTGAGAAAATGCAGCAAGAGTTGTGGGCACATGAGAACCAAGGGGTGTATATTGAAGGCAGAATTGCCCTGAAGACAAAAGATCCAGCAGGTGCAAAAGGCCATTTCACAATACACACAGAGTAAACAGGAAAATAGGTGATGCAAGTTTTTGGAAAAGAATCAATTTTAGTTGGAAAAGCAGAGAAAATCCTAGACATTGCATGATCTCAGGCTTTAGCCCTACCAGTCTCACGAGCTTCCAGCCCAGGAGAGCCATGAGTGTCTCTGGTCTACTCTGTGCAGACCCCAGGATCCTTGACACCCTGACAGGTGTGTCAGGGTAAGCTGAGAGATCAGCCAGGGAGAAGCAGAGACACTGTGACTGAGAAGAATCATTCTGGGAGCTGGTTAGTAAGCAGGAGAGTGAAAGGGGAGAAGGAAACATATATGGTGGTTGAATGCCTCCAGCTGTAGAAGTCAAGACATAGAGGATACGTATCTTACAAGTAGGGAAGGTAACTGAGTCAATGGCACCAATGTATATTAACAGCAGCAAATCCATACACATCAGCAGCAACCTCAGTTCTTGCTTTCTCAGAAGAAAGAATTCAACTGAAGGGCATAAGGCCTGACATTCCTGATGGTGGTTGGGGGTGGGGTGGGACTCTCTTGCTTTGCTTAACTCTCCTGGTGGTAGGGGAGCCTCTCCTGCACTGCCTGTGTTTAACTACCGACTGTAACAATGAATGCTGCAGTTTCAGTTATTTAGCAAAGCTGGACATGTGTAGAAGATGACAAGCTGGGACCCAAGCAGTTATCATTGTGTCTGGCACCTTATTTGACTGACTTATATATCACCTTTCTTAGTAAACTGAGAAAAGTAATGGAAAGAAAATTATTAAACAAAAAATTGCATTATTTAACAAATATTTCTATCAATATCTGTGTATAAGTGGCCCCAGTGGCTCCATCTAGGAAAAAGAAAATAACCATTTTTTTCAGGAAATAGTTTTCATCTGAGAAATAACCCTTTACCTTTGTTGAACTGTGTGCTGTGTATGGAGGAAGAAATTCTTTAAAAATAAGAAAAATAATATGATACATGTATAATCTTTTTCAAAATTATAATTATATTTGTGTGGGATTTGTCTTCCCCCAGCACCCAAACAAAGATGGAGTATTGTAACAATTCTAAATCTTATCCTTCCAATCAATTCAGTTCTTAATTCTGAATGCAGGAAATAAAGTGCTAAAAGACCAAGGGAATTTTAGATGTATATACCAATTGATTTATCATTTTTATTGATTTACTATTGTAAAAAGAATAAGTAGGGGAGGGAGAAGGAGAGGAGAAGAAACAGAAGAAAGAAGAGCAATAAGAAGAAAGGGGAGAGAGAATAGGGCTGTGATTAAAATGAATGCAGAATTAGAAGAAAGGCAAAATGAAAATATTACAGCTAAATAAATTTTATCTTTAGAATTGTACTAGGAAGAAGTATTGTTAAAAATATTGTCAAGATTATTAGGGAGACATTTTGAAAGAATTATATGGTAAACCTCAGTGCATATGCTTATGAAAATAGACAAAATTCAAAATATTCAAAATTTAGGAATCCCAAGTAGCTATTAAAAACATTTTTATAAGATGATCAAGATATCATAATAGTATTACAAAATTATTGTTAAAGATTTCTGTTAAGTCATTTGTGTAAATTACCAAAAACTCTAGTGTAATAAGACAGCTGGAGTAGAACAGACTACCAAAATATGAGTGCAGCTCCTTTTATGAGGAAACCAAATTATTCTATGGCTTAGATATTCTCCAAAGAAAAAATTCTTACTGATAATAAATCATATATATATCATAACATCTCTCTCATTATGTTGACAAAGAGGTGGAAAACAAAGTAGATTGTTTTTAAATGGATTCCCATGTTAGTCACATAAACCTGCTTTTAATAGATTAACATGTTTATGATGAAAAAAATAATTTCATAAAGATATTGCCAATTAAAAATCTATATGCCTGCTTTTACATTTCTCTGGAGAAGGAATAAATCTAGATCAGGGAGGCTAATGGAGTGGAGGAGATGTTCTAAAACTCAAGGTTTAAAAAGAATATTCACAAAGGAAGCAGAAATCACTGGAGAGAAATAAGAGAAAGCAAAATTGACACAATGCCTTCCCAGATGCAGTAGGTAGACTGACTTATAAAATGGCTCTCCAAAATGCTACATGCCCTGAATAGTTCCTGGGATTGTGATTAAAATGGATTTTACTCCCATAATCCAGTCAGCCGTGCATTGCCAGATCACTAGTTCAAGACCTCTGAGCTAATAAATGTGTGTTGTGTTGAACTGTTATGCCTATGATTGAAAAAATGAACAAAATGAATATATTAGGTGAACACAGTAGAGTAGGAGTGAAGCGTAATAGCAGTAAAAAGTATACTGTTCCACAATTTTCACAATGGTAAATCATCCATTCATTTATTTAACAAATATGTTTTGTACATATATTAGTTGTTCATGGTGAAGGTATCACTATTCACTCATGAAAATAAAAGTTACATACTTCTGAAATTATCCCATGTGATTTGTAATTTTAATAAATATTTAAGGAATAGCCTTATTTACACTACTACTAATATCTGGGTTGGAGTACACATTGATTGGATCCCACAATTCTGATATTCAATCAGATAATTACTTACAGATGTTTTATCAAAATACAGAAATTATAATATGTATGGAGTGTGAAACAGTAGATGGATGTTAAAAAAAAATGAGTCCTGAGTTTTGGGAATGGCAGTTTACAGTCTTTTTTTCTGACCACTATAGGTATCTCATTTTTTTGTTAATTGTACTTTACGTTCTGGGGTACATGTGCAGATCATGCAAGGTTGTTGCATAGGTACATACATGGCAAGGTGGTTTGCTGCCTACATTTCCCCATCATCTATATTTGGCATTTCTCCCCACGTTATCCCTCCCCACTCTCCCCACCCCCCGCTGTCCCTCCTCTACCCACCAACTGACCCCAAGTGTGTGATGCTCCCCTCCCTGTGTCCTTGTGTTCTTGTTCAACACCCACCTATGAGTGAGAACATGTGCTGCTTGATTTTCTATTCTTGTGTCAATTTGCTAAGAATGATGGTTTCTGGATTCATCCAAGTCCCTACAAAGGACACAAACTCATCATTTTCTATGGTTGTATAGTATTCTATTGTGTACATGTGCCACATTTTCTTTGTCCAGTCTATCATTGATGGATATTTGGGTTGGTTCCAGGTCTTTGTTATTGTAAACAGTGCCACAATGAGCATACACATGCATGTGTCTTTATAGTAGAATGATTTATAATTCTTTGGGTATCTACTCACTAATGGGATTGCTGGGTCAAATGGAATTTCTATTTCTAGATCCTTGAGGAATCACCACACTGTCTTCCACAATGGTTGAACTAATTTACACTCCCACCAACAGTGTAAAAGTGTTCCTATTTCTCCACAATCTCTCCAGCATCTATCTCTAGATTTTTTGATGATTGCCATTCTAACTGGCAAAAGATGATATCTCAGTGTGGTTTCGATTTGCATTTGTCTAATGACCAGTGATGATGAGCATTTTTTTCATATGTTTGTTGCCCTCATACATGTCTTCTTTTGAGAAGTGTCTGTTCATATCCTTTGTCCATTTTTGAATGTTTTTTTTTCTTGTAAATCTGTTTTAGTTCTTTGTGGATTCTGGATATTAGCCCTTTGTCAGATGGGTAGATTGCAAAATTTTTTCCCATTCTGTTGGATGCTGGTTAACTCTATTGACTGTTTCTTTTGCTGTACTGAAGCTCTGAAGTTTAATTAGACCCCATTTGTCTATTTTGACTTTTGTTGCCAATGCTTTTGGTGTTTTAATCATAAAGTCCTTACCTATGCCTACGTCCAGGATGGTTTTGCAGAGGTTTTCTTCCAGGGTTTTTATGATGTTAGGTCTTATGTTTAAATCTTTAATCCCTCTGCAGTTAATTTTAGTGTAAGGTGTAAGGAAGGGATCCAGTGTCTGCTTTCTGCACACTGCTAGCCAGTTTTCCCAACACCATTTGTTAAACAGGGAATCCTTTCCCCATTGCTTGTTTTCGTCATGTTTGCAAAGATCAGATAGTTATAGATGTGTGGTGTTGCTTCCGAGGTCTCTGTTCTGTTCCATTGATCTATGTCTTTGTTTTGGTACCAGTATCATGCTGTTTTGATTACTGCAGCCTTGTAATATAGTTTGAAGTCGGGCAGCATGATGCCTCCAGCTTGTTCCTTTTGCTTAGGATTGTCTTGGCTATGTGGGCTCTCTTTTGATTCCATATGAAGTTTAAAGTGGTTTTCTCCAGTTCTGTGAAGAAAGTCATTGGTAGCTTGATGGGGATAACATTGAGTCTATAAATTACTTTGGGCAGTATGGCCATTTTCACAATATTGATTCTTCCTACCCATGAGCATGGAATGTTTTTCCATTTGTTTGTGTCCTCTCTTATTTTTTGAGCAGTGGTTTGTAGTTCTCCTTGAAGAGGTCCTTTATATCCTTTGTTAGTTGTATTCCTCGGTATTTTATTCTCTTTGTAGCAATTGTGAATGTCAATTCGTTCTTGATTTGGCTCTCTTTAAGTCTGTTATTGGTGTATAGGAGTGCTTGTGATTTCTGCACATTGATTTTGTATCCTGAGACTTTGCTGAAATTGCTTATCAGTTTCAGGAGATTTTTGGGCTGAGACAATGGGGTCTTCTAAATATACAATCATGTCATCTGTAGACAGAGACAATCTGATTTCCTCCTTTCCTTATTGAATACCCTTTATTTATTTTTTTCTTGCCTAGTTGCTATGGCTGGAACTTCCAATACTATATTGAATAGTAGTGGTGAGATAGAGCATCCTTGTCTAGTGCCAGATATCAAAGGGAATGCTTCCAGTTTTTGCCCATTCAGTATTATATTGGCTGTAGATTTGTCATAAATAGCTTTTAGTATTTTGAGATACATTCCTTCGATACCTAGTTTATTGGGCGTTTTTAACATAAAGAGCTGTTGAATTTTGTCGAAGGTCTTCTCTGCATCTATTGAGATAATCATGTGGTTTTTGTCTTTGGTTCTGTTTATGTGGTGAATTACGTTTATAGACTTGTGCATGTTGAACCAGCCTTTCATCCCCGGGATGAAGCCTACTTGATCGTGATAGATAAACTTTTGATGTGCTGTTGCATTTGGTTTGCCAGTATTTTATTAAAGATTATTGTGTCAATATTTATCATGGGTATTGGCCTCTAGTTTTCTTTTTTAGTTGAATCTCTGCCAGGTTTTTGTATCTGGATTATGTTGGTCTCATAAAATGAGTTGAGCAGGATTCCATCTTTTTGTATTGTTTGGAATAGTTTCAGAAGGAATGGTACCAGCTCCTCTTTGTATGTCTGGTAGAAATTGGCTGTGAACCCATCTGGACCTGGACTTTTTTTGGTTGGTAGGCTATTAACTGCTGCCTCAACTTCAGCCCTTGTTATTGGTCTATTCAGGGTTTCAATTTCTTCCTGATTTAATCTTGGGGCAGTACAGGTGTCCAAGAATTTATCTATTTCTTCCAGATTTACTGATTTGTGTGCATAGAGTTGTTTGTAGTAATCTCTGATGGTAGTTTTTATTTCTGTGGAATAGGTGGTGATATCCCCTTTATCATTTTTTATTATGTCTATTTGATTCTTCTCTCTTTTGTTTTTTATTAGTCTGGCTACTAGTCTGTCTATCTTGTTGATCTTTTTGAAAAACTGGCTCCTGGATTTATTGATTTTTTTTTGAAGGGTTTTTGTGTCTCTATCTCCTTCAGTTCTGCTCTGATCTTAGCTATTTCTTGTCTTTTGCTAGCTTTTGAGTTTTTTTGATCTTGCCCCTCTAGCTCTTTCAATTTTGATGATAGGATGTCGATTTTAGATCTTTCCTTGTTTCTCATGTGGGCATTTATTGCTATAAATTTTCCTCTAGACACTGCTTTAAATGTGTCCCAGAGATTCTGGTACATTGTGTCTTCATTCTCGTTGGTTTCAAAGAACATCTTTTTTTCTGCCTTCGTTTCATGGTTTATCCAGTCAACACTCAGAAGCAAGTTGTCAGTTTCCATGTAGTTGTGTGGTTTAAAGTGAATTTCTTAATCCTGTGTACTAATTTGATTGAGCTGTGGTCTGATAGACTGTTCATTATGATTTCCATTCTTTTGCATTTGCTGAGGAGTGATTTACTTCCAATTATGTGGTCAATTTTAGAATAAGTGTCATGTGGTGTTGAGAAAAATGTATATTCTGTGGATGTAGGGTAGAGCATTCTGCAGATGTCTATTAGGTCTGCCTGCTACAGATCTGCTTCCACGTCCAGGATATCCTTGTTAATTTTCTGTCTCATTGATCTGTCCGATATTGACAGTGGAATGTTGAAGTATTCCACTATTATTGTGTGGGAGTCTAAATATCCTTTTAAGACATTAAGAATTTGCTTTATGTATCTCAGTGCTCCTGTGTTGGGTGCATATATTTTTAGTATAGTTAGATCTTCTTGTTAGATTGATCCTTTTACCATTATGTAATGCCCTTCTTTGTCTTTTTTTAATCTTTGTTGGTTTGAAGTCCATTTTATCAGAGACTAGGATTGCAATCCCTGCTACTTTTTGTTCTCTATTTGCTTGGCAAATCTTCTTCCATGCCTTTATTTTGAGTCTATGTGTGCCTTTGCACAAGAGATGGGTTTCCTGAATACAGCACACTGATGGGTCTTAACTGTTTATCCAGTTTGCCAGTCTGTGTCTTTTGATTGGGGCATTTAGGTTGTTTATATTCAAAGTTTATATTGTTATGTGTGAATTTGATCCTGTCATTTTGTTACTGGCTGTTTTTTTTTTCTTCTTGTTCTTCTTCTTTCTTTATTTTTTTTTCTCCGTAGTTGACACAGTTTCTTCATTGCGTTATTGGTCTTTGCCATTTGGTAGGTTTTTGCAGTGGCTGGTACTTATTGTTCCTTTCCATATTTCTTTCAGGAGCTCTTGTAAGGCCAATCTGGTGATGTTGAAATCTCTCAGTAATTGCTTATCCATAAAGGATTTTATTTCATTTATGAAGCGTAGTTTGGCTGGATATGAGATTCCAGATTGAAAGTTCTTTTCTTTAAGGGTGTTGAATATTGGCCCCCTCTCTCTTCTGGGTTGTAGGGTCTCTGCCAGGAGATCCCCTGTGAGTCTGATGGGCTTCTGTTTGTGGGTAGCCCAACCTTTTTCTCTGGCTGCCCTTAGCATTTTTTCCTTCACTTCAACTCTGGTGAATCTGATGATTATGTGCCTTGGGGTTGCTCTTCTTGAGGAATATCTTTGCAGAGTTCTCTATATTTCTTGGATTTGAATGTTGGCCTGACTTGCTAGGTTGGGGAAGTTCTGCTTGATAATATCCTGAAAGTGTTTTCCAGTTTGGATTCATTCTCCTTGTCACATTCAGATACACTGAGCAAGGGTAGATTAGGTCTTTTCACATAATCCCATATTTCTTGGAAGCTTTGTTCATTTCTTTTCACTCTTTTTTCTCAAGTCTTGCCTTCTCGTTTTATTTCATTGAGTTGATCTTCAATGTCTGATATCCTTTCTTCTGCTTGATCAGTTAGGCTATTGAAACTTGTGTTTGCTTCACGTAGTCCTCATGATGTGTTTTTCTGCTTTATCAAGTCATTTATGTTCTTCTCTAAGTTGGTTATCCTAGTTAGCATTTCGTCTAATCTTTTTTCAAGGTTTTTAGTTTCTTTGCATCGGGTTAGAATGTGTTCCTTTAGCTCAGAAAAGTTTGTTATTAGCCACCTTCTGAAGCCTGTTTCTGTCAATTCATCAAACTCTTTCTCTGTCATGTTTTGTTCCCTTGTTTGTGAGGAGTTTTGATCCCTTGAAGGAGAAGAGGCATCCTTGTCTTTGCTGGTTTTATCCTTTTGTGCTGGTTTCTTCCCATCTTCATGGATTTATCTAGAGTTGATCTCAGGGAGCTGCTTGATGAGGTCACTTGTCTGCCTGTCCAGGCATTGTTGGGTTTTCAGGGACGCTGTCTGGTTGCCATATATGCTTTCTGTGTCTTTTTTTTGTTTACACTGGGAGGTTAGGCCCACCTCTTTAATGGCAGGTGCCCCTCCTTCTGCTGACTTGGAGGCCTGCTGGGTTGTCAAAGCCTCCATCTGGTTGTTATATAGACTTCCTGTGTTTTTTGTTCATATGTGAAGACTAGGCCCACCTCTTTAATGGTGGTGATGCTTCCTCCATGGAGCTGGATCATTCAGGGTTCAGCTCAGACTGAGGCACTGGCTGTGAAATCTCCAAGCCTTAGTGCTTCAGCCCACTGGAGTTTGTGAAGGAGGGACCCACCCAGCCGCACCATCTGTCTCCCTGCTTTCAGCTCCCTCTCTTTCCAGGAGGGGGCGAGGGCATGGTAGCTCAGTCTGCAGGCTCTACTGGCTGGCTTATGGGCTTATGTGTTTGCTTAGATCTGTGCCAATGTCACCAGCCTGGATTATTATTCAACTCTGTACACTCCACACTTGTAATTCCCAGTGCTTGACCAGCAAAGATCCCCTGTTCTGTGGATTGTTGAGGCTTTGGGGAAGCACTGTATCTGGACCAGGGTGCAGGGGGAAGCTCCCGATTCTCTGGTCAGATGCGCTTTCTGGGTGAAGCAGCATGCCTCCTCACCTTGGTCTGCCCTGCCTGGGCTTTGCTTACCATCCAACCAGGCCCATTGAAATGAACCTGTTACCTCGGTTGGAGCTAGGAGATCTCTCCTTTCTGCATCTCTCTTGCTGGGTTGTGCACTGGAGCTGTCTCTATTTGGCCATCTTGAATCTGACTCTCAGTTTACAGTCTTTACATAGATAGCATCGTTTATTCTAGTATGTTGTCAAAATGTATAAATGGAAATTACTGATACTCTATTAAGTAATATCTGTTACAGAGACTTTTTTAAATCAGATATACTTCTGAGAATTAGGTTTACTGCCAATTAATTATAAGAGTTTGGCAAGTTATTTACTGTCTCTAGCCATGTTGTTTTCTAACTTTTATATAAATACCTTAACTATATATAATATTAAAATAACTACTACATAAGGTATTCATGAAGATTAAATATGCTGGTACCTGTAAGACATTTAGAAAAGCACCCATAATATTAAAAAGTGCTCAATAAATATTAGATATTAATATTTATTACATTATTATTTATTATGTACTAATTAATTTTATTAATATTAATTAAATATACATAGTAAATAAAAGGATAAATGGATATATCAATGAATGTCTATGCCTTCTTGAATATGCTATTTTTAGTTTTCCCATTAGGGTTGCAATTGATTCTTATTCTATGCAGTATTTTGATAGTAATAGCTACCTACATTCTCTTTACATTCTTATTGAATATTTCTAAACTTTATAATTTTTGTGAAATACAAATTGATAAACAGTAAAAGTTGCCTGCTTCAAATCACTTTTAATAAATTATTATTGTCAGGTTAATACACATAACAAGTCACTTGGTTTGAAATTAAAGTTAATATGTTAGCTTTCTATCCAGCCATCAGCCATTTTAATTCATTTGGGAAATAGGCAGCAAAAATAATAATCACAAATAAAGTGAAAAAATCTATGAGATTAGGTATTTCTCATTTAAACTTTCTTTCCACTGATTTGAGCCAATCATCACTTCACCTAATTCCAGGCCCTTCTTTGCCTAAAGACAATTTATTCCAAAAAGGCCTCAAAAATTGTGTAATATTCGAAGTCAAAGAAATAAAACAAAATGACATTCCAGGTCACAGAATGCCATAATTTATTAATTAAAATTACTGATCTTTCTCTAAATTATATCTGTTGCATAAGCAGGATGACCAATGTGCATTCAGGGCCTAACAATAAATCTGGAGTATGGGAGTACATAATTGACCAGTAATTACTAGAAAGAGAAAATATAATCATATGATAGAATTGCATAAATGCCAATTTGGTAATGTTCTATGTCTTAAGATGGTATAAACATAAGCAGTAAAACAATACACAGTTTCAGAATAAATGTTGCAGCTGATTTCACAATGTTTGAGCCCAAAACCTAGGCACCTGTGATAGAGATCAAAATTACAAAAAGCTTGGGAACATAAGTGGAAAGAGATCCTATAGAGAGAATTCAAAGGCAGCAGCTCTTGACCTGTGGTGAACAGCCTTAATATTAAGCCTAGAGATGGAGGTTTCCATAGTATATTTCTGCATATATATTATGTCTGTCTGTATTGGAGAGTTAATGGACCCTCCATTAACCAAATCCTAAAATCTTTGGCCTAGCCATACTCTAAAATGGGGATCACAGAAATGATGGTTTGATGATCTACTTTAAATAGTAAATAGAATTTCTTTGTTCCCCATTTTTTTTTGGACCCCAACTGTAATCTAACATAAGTGGTTCCTTTAGTAAGCATTTTGACAAATGTTAGAAACGAGTGACAAGGAAGACCATGTAGTTTCCTCCCAAAAATAGCTGGCCAGACCATTAATTCTATATTTGAAACTTGAAGAAGCCATTGGTACCATTATTACATAAAAGTGATTAAAGAAGTCATGATAGCTTTTTTTTCCCTTACTCTGGACAGAGGAAAGTATTCCACTGATTAAAAAGAGAATGAGAGATAAACATAGGTTGTATTTTGTTTATGTCCTCTCAGTTATGCTTTCACAATATACCAGTAAGTCTGTAAAGGGAAACATAATTTGAATTTGTAGAGTAATATTATTATAGTACAATCAGTTTGTGAGAAAATCTCTCCAGTAATTAGAAAAATGCTAGAGAAATAATATATTCTAGTGGCTTTTTTTGGTTAAAAATAAGAACTGTAAGAAAGTATAAAATGCATTGTGCTAAAGTTGTTGCAAGTGACTATAGAAAAAAGATAGCCATTGCTTATGAGTACATGTGAGATATATTCATCCTTAATATATTGATATTTAAGCTCAATAATATTTATGTTTATACAAAAACACCACAGCAATAATAATCTTACTATTGCAATTTATGCAAATTGACTTCCTTTTAAGAGAAACTATAAAACTATTTTGCAAATAGCCCAATTTTCCCATTGGCATGCATGTTTTTATAAGGTAGCTTTGATAACTTTTTGAAAAACAGTGGGCTATTGAAAAATAACAGGCTAAATTCTTTCATTGGTGACAATATAATAAAAATACAATTCTGTGTTTTGTCATTAAATGTAAATTATTTTCTAATGGAAAAATGAGGTGTGTAATATAATTTAAAAAATGATTTTAGGTGGAGTTATGCATGTATTCAAAATTGCTGCAAAAATGTTTGAGTAGTTGACATACAAAGTAATTTAATTCTATAGTCAAAATACATGTAATTCTGGATCAAAATACATTGTTTCTATAGTCCTATATTTTGATGAAAGAAATACACAATGTCATACCATACTTGTTCTTAACAGGATCAGTTTCAAAATTGGCATATTGCCTACTGACATATTACTCTCTAGAAAAGGTCAGATTTACAGTAAATTAATTTCAACTAAACCCAAGTATATAAATCCATGTTTAATGAAACATGAATTTATAGTTACTTTGCAATTTAAGGCTTAAATAAATATGCCTAATAATTCTCTTATAGCCCTATGTGGGAATTTTTCTACTGTCATATAAAAACAGATTTCAAATGTATTAATCCATATGTGTATAGTTGTAACCAATCTGTTAATTTACAGTGTCAAGGAAAACTTTTTTTCCCTATATTAGAAGACTGTGTGGATGCCATCTGCTACTGGAAATCCTTATTCTTAAAAATAGATAGGTACACCAAGTATAGAATCCTGGTTTTATTTCTGCTTTGTGTAAACACAACATCTGTTGCATCAAAAAGACAGGCTTCTACAGTGTGTTCTTTTTTTATTTTTAAATTATCTATAAAATGAAGGTATGCATTGTTTAGCAACATAATTACATAAAATATATTTTTCTCTCAGTAATTATGCTCTGAAAATAAAAATCTATCACATTTTATGTCATCCACAGTGGGGTGTAAAATTTCATTATCTATGTGGTGTATTTCATCCATTTATTTATCAAAGTCTGCAAAATCAGATACTACAGTCACTCTAATCAGAAGTGTCTTTGTTAATAATGGAACACATTGGTAAAATAGGTAAGTAAAGTTTGTTAAACAGGATTTGCAGGATTAATCTCATATTAGGATAATTTTAAAGGAAATGAGGTCAAACTAGAATGGTCTTTTAAAACAGCAATTTAATTAATAATGTTTTTAATATGTTTTATGATGGTAAATTCTTTCTCACATGCTTACCTGCCAAAGCACTTAGTTTGAAAATGATGTTTTGCAAAGAGCAGGTATTCAGTCAGTGCAAAATCATTTTACTGACTATATATCAGTATCAAATGAAGAGTGAAGTGTTTTAAAGCATTCTTAGCACAGGACCTCATAATTGTCTGCATATGTTTCTGTGGGTCTATCTCACTGCCAATTTTAATTTTCCAATGTCATGTTCTTACTATAGTTGGTGTTTACAGCCTTCTGGTATCAGTATACCATATATTATGTCCCTCCTTACTCTGGTCTTGAGGTGATGCTGCAAAAATTGTTGGGATACTGTGTAAATTGTACAATCATTAATTAATTAAATGACTATATGTAAATTGTACCACTTAGTGGATAGGTGCAAACAAAAATGTATACTTTTAAATAGAGAGTTTTCCTTAGACTTCTCCTGGTAAACATTTTTTGCAAATGAATGATACTAAAAACAGAAAGTGGTTTTCTAAATTTGTGAGTGGGAGGAATAGCAAATACTTTGAGTGAAAAAGTCAAAATCCAAAGTAAAGAGATTAGTAATTTGCCTAACCAATATCTACTTTCCATTTATTTTTATGAAAGATTTTGTTAGAGTAACTTTAAGAGCAGAATATCATCTACCATTTAAACTGTATCTTGCAGCAAGGGCTGAATTTGGGATGAACATTTGGCCAATTAGGTTTGGGAAATACATAATCTCCTAGCAACCTACAAACAACTATTCATCTCTTTAGTAACTACTTCATCTCCATGGTAACTGTAAACAACTGTATTTTAGGATGTTGGTATCTGCTATCTTAATGAACTATAAACACATAGTTGTTTACAGTTACTAAGAGTTTGGGTAGGTTATAACAGAAGTAGATAACTGGAGGAGGACCATAAAAGCATTGATTATGTCTTACTCATGCCTGTATGTATTTTCTGTGATAATTGTCATTATACTTCACATGGAGGTATCTAAAAATAACTGTAAAATTATAATATCTATAAAAATGTCAAACTGTAAATATTTTAATCAAATATTTCCTTTATTTTAACATTATTGTTTTCAGATTAGGATGTACATATATGCATATATAATCACAAATATAAAATATAAATGTTAATAGATGGATGTAAGCATAAATATATTTTAACATATAAATTTCAGGTGTTTATATAGAAATACTATGTTTAACTCATACTTAAATAATGCCCAGAAAATATGAAGCGACAATTAAAAACCTACTAAATGATATAAAACTATATCATTATGTAAAAGAAGCTTTTAATTTTCCACTAATTGCTATCCTTTGGTCATTTTGAAAGAATAGAGCATAAGTTATGTTATTAAAAATATTATAGCAAGTCCTTAACATCATATTTATATTCCCTAATTTAGCACACAGACCTTCCTGAAATGTCCTTACCTTAACAACTTAAATTATAGTTAGGTAAAATGATAAAGTACTTTTGTACTATGTTAAGATATTTAAACTTTCCTAGTTTTTATTTAATTTTTTTTTAGAAATACTGTGTTTCCAACATTATTTTCTGAATGCCTGATTTTAGAATGATTTATCATGACAAAGAAAGACAAATAGGAAATAACATTGCTAGTGTTAAAAGAAGCAAGATGAGGGACAAAATGATGCTTCCTTCTTGTTGTCATTATATACAACTGAGGAACTTGATAACTGATTCCACATAAAGTATAAGAAAAAGCAGGCATGAAATGAAAGTCAGGGCATTAGTAACAATGTTAGAAAAAATAAAATGTGAAATAACAGAATAATATTAAAAATTTGATGTCAGCAGATAGGTGCCCTACAGTCAATATAAGAAACATACAAGCTACCAAAGTTGTCATAAGGAAAAAGAGACTATCTGGACAGACCTATAACAAGAGGGAGATTGACTAAGTAATCAATAACCTTGAGAGAATGACTGTCTTTGTCTAATATCTCAGTTTTCATAAATACCCTAGGTATAATTGCTAAGCATAACTAAAGTAAATGTAAAAAAGGATATTTATAAATGAATATTACATGTTTTTTGAGGTTTTAATGATATATTATATTGAATTAAGTAATTTATTTAAATTATATTCATTAAATGTCTGGGACATATCCAAATGAGATAAAAACATGAAACAAGTTACTGAATATAATATGTTTGTTCTTGGTTTCTAAAGGTTTATGGAAAGAATAAGTGCATTTAGATCTCTTAATACTCATAAAATATGTTATGGGAAGATGTGTTTTTAAAAATTATAAAAAGGTTCTCATTTATACAATGCTAATATGTGATGGACCACTAAAAACTGGTTGATAGAAATTAATGATATTAACAGTTAAAATTCTAATTATTTTATTCTAATATACATAATTTTTAATGCAAATTATACCAAAAATGTATTTTAATAAGAAAGAATATTAACAGACATAAAAATGTATCTTTATTAATTAAAAATTGTTTTGCTTAATTCAGAGGTTATTTAAAAGTTGCTCCAAAATATGAATTGAGGAAGAAAATAAAAGCAAGATAGAAAGAAAATGGTAAGAGAGACAGATATAAAGTAAGTTATATATATATAAAGATTTATTTTTAAAAACTTAAAAAATAATTTTAAGTAAGAAAAATCTTATATAACAATTTTTTTCTACAATAAAATGGGTGGTTATTTAAGAAAGAAGCATAGAACAAAGCATAAAGTTTAAGCATATTATGAAAGGTCAGAGTTGGTCATGAAAGGTTTGTAAATAATACATTTAAGAAAGAAATTTTATGTGTGATCGATTTGGCTGTAATTAGAAAAACAGCTCTTCATGTTCCTGTAAACATTGTGGTTTGATGTTAAAAATACACTGATACAAAACTAAATGTTTGGTCACTACTGTTAGAACAAGAAGATTTTCTTGATGTACTGATCTGCTCCTAATAAAACTGCAGATGGGTTTGATTATTAACTCTAAAACATGTTTCTTCAATAGCCATCTTCTAAATTGCAGACAGTTTCCATTTATGCCACATTTCTTCTAGAGATCTATTTAATTTCTCTAGTTTCAGGTTGGCAATATTCTCATCTTCATTTAGAGTGTTAGTCTTATCCCTTGAGGTAGAGTTTTTCTCTTAAAGCTTCTCAAATTTTTATCTATGAAGCTCAACTTTTGCTGTATCTTAAAGCACTTGATTTGCAGATCATGAATCATTGCCTTTAGCTCTTTCCCTTCTTGAAGAAAACCTGAGAGGATAATTGTCTCCAACTTTTTAAATCAGCTCCTATAACTTTTTCCCTCCAGTTCTCACTCTACTGTTATGACCTGACAGTGAATTGTTTATTTTGAAGGCCTAAAAAAGAAAAAAATAAATGTTTTTCCCCAAAATTATTTTACTCTCTATTCTTGGCTTTTCTTGGTATGTCCGAATTGCTTCATGCAACTACAACTTTCACATGATTTTACTTTTTCTGTGATTCATGTATTCCCCTGCTCAATATACTCATTTTCTTGTTTTCATTCCTATATAATTTGAGTATAATACAGACAAAAACTCTTCTGTGTCTGAATTCAAGTATCCTTTTTTGTCAGATGCAATTTCCAGGTTTTCTAAATGAGCTTCTCATAAGGAGAACGAATTATATTTTAGGAAATTCTCTTTAGCTTTTTGGCAACTGGTCAAAATAACAATAATAATAATAAAACAAGTAATTAGCATTTTATCAAGATAATTTCCTCTGTTGTCTATATTAGTTTTTTGATTACTTTTAAGAAATGAACTTTGAAAGGGTTAAGAATTTTATAGTCATGTAACTTTCTGTGTTGCTTCTAAGATCTTTTGTTTATCACTTTAGTTAAATACATGACTATTATTTTACAGTGACCTGTGATTCGGTTTTGGTCAAGTGTTTTAAATCTTTTGACATCTTTGGCAGTATTCCCCAGAATCCAAATTTGAAATTAACTTCTTTGACCTAGAGTTAACTTTGTAATTTTTCAGTTGATCCCCTGGAGACCCTAAAAAAACGTATTTCTTATTTTAAAGATAGTAAATGATTAGATTTATCTAATATAATTAGATTGACCTGTTATTTATCCTTGTGACGAAGGATAAAAATCTCAAAACAATCATGACATCCTTATCATTTTTTCTTTAAAATATCTGTCTTCCTTTACCTCCGTGAATTCTTACATAATTTACTATGACATATGCATTCCCATTGCAATCCTCTATTCCTGAATAATTAATTTCTTTTAGAGAGCCTCTGCCTCTGTTTGTTATTTTTGTTGACAAGCCTCATGGGTTAGAATTGAGTGTCCAACAATAAACTTAGATATCCAAGGCAACTGATGTTCAACAAGGGTGCCAAGATTATTCAATGAAAAAGACACAGTCTCTTCAACAAAGAGTAATGAAACAAGTTTTTACCAAATGCAAAAGAATGAAGCTGAACTGTTACAACATACTGTATAAAATAATTAAGTTAAAATGAATCAATAACAAATATAAGAACTAAAACTATTAAACTCTCAAAGGAATACTTAGAATGAATTATCATAAGTATGCGTTTGGATTCTTAGACACTAATAATACAAGTAATAACAGCAACAAACAATTTAATAAACTTCATCAAAATAAATTTTTTTTTGTCCCTCAAAGGACATTATCAAGAAAGTAAAACTCCAACACACAGGATGAAAAAAATGCAAATTATATATCCGACGAAAGTCTAGTATTCAGAATAAATATACTGTAATTACTCAACAACAAAATGATAAACACATAAATTAACAAATTGGCACAATACTTGAATTAACATTTCTCTCTATATATACAAGTGGACAAAAATCGCATGAAAATATGTTCAACATTATTAGTCAATAGTGACATTTAAATTGTAACCATAAAATACAAGTTCATATTCACTAAGATTGCTATAATTGTTTAAAAGAAAATAACATTAGAGAAGATATGGAGAAATTGGAACCCATGTATACTGCTTTGTTGGAATGTAAAATGATATAGTCACTGTGGAAAAACAATTTGTCAGTTTTTAAGGAATTAAATGTACAACTACCATATGTCTTAACAATTCCAGTGTTAGTTATAGTCATGGAAGAATACAACCTTAGTTACATTTTATGGAAGAATTGAAGAAAAAAAGTATTTAAACAAGTGTGTGTACATGAATGATGATAGCAGCAATCATCACAATATTCAAAAGGTGCAATCTCCAAATCTCTGTAATGTTACACTGAAAAAACTAGTCAGAAGATTGTAAATTAACAAAGAATTATTCTTATTTTGGTTTTCTCTAATAGTAACTGCAGATAAGTTATTGACCATCTAGACACTGCTTAAAAGGATTTTAAAAACTTGTTGAACAGATTTCATATATTACATATTGAAATTCAATTAATTTCCGTGGGGGCTTCATTCCGATTTTTTGGCTTGTTTTTAATAATATCACAGAAAGCTGGATCAAATGCTAGTGTAATTTTTTATATTTCTCTTTAATGACTATGAATCAAAATTTAATAACTAAGTTTAACAGAATCAATATGTTAAATTTAATTAAAGTCACTTCTATTATTATCCTTGACGCTCTCTGGATTTATGCCAGTTTCTCAAATGAAAGAAAAAAACAGTAATTTCATAAGCTGATGCTGCAGTTGTCTTTATGTAATTAGATGGTAATATGTACTATTTATACCAAATTTGAGCAAGTATTCTTTTAATACAGACATTAATGACATATGATGAGAACAAGACAATGTAATCCAAAAGCACAATAAAGTGTAACTGAAATCTACAAATGCTTGAAAACATCCAAAACAGCTGTTAAATGTTTGCAAATTAATTTTTCTTATTATCCAGAGTGTTTAAAAAGTAGAATAATACAAATATGGGGGAAAAAATCAGTAAAAGTTCATAATATGTAGGATTTATTTTACTGCAAAATAGATTGATTTATGGAAGAACAGAGTGAAGGAGAAAGTACACCCATTATTGATATAAATAAATCTCTGTTGAAATATTTTATAAGAAGAATAATTTGTTATACACAACAGAAATAATTCCCAAAATAATTTTTTAAATCATTGACTTGCATGAGGATAATTTCTAATATAAAAATTCCATTAATTATAATCACAAAAACAAATTTAACAGTAACAAAAAATTAAGTAATTTTAGAGCAGAGAAAAGTAATTTCATTTACAAATTATCACATTTTAAGATTATTGAATTTTAATAGTTTAAAATTTCTTAACCTAGTATATAGCTAAACCACTCTATTTGAAAATTACTCTATAAGCCAAATGAAGCAGATAGATTAATTTTAAGCCTTATGAAAGTGGTTGCTGTAGGCTTCAACTAACATAAGCAAAACTATCTGTCAAAAAGAGAAAAAAAAATCAGTTATCCAGTTTCATGAATTAGAAGAATGACAGACACACCATGTGAAAGCAATAGGATTCGGCATAATTTGTCTTCACTAGTACCTGATACTGCTCAGCTCTCCAGCATTGTGCAACAATGTTTTCTACAAGATTAAATAATTTTCAAAATTATATCCTGTATTCAAAATTTAGGAGAGAAAAATACATATTTCATAGATAAGAATAATTTAAAATAAGGCCTTAGAATGCAAGAAAGCATTAATCTGTAAATCAAGATTCGCTCTTTGGCAAACACAGAACCCTATAACACTGGTGTGGATAAAGTCTGGTTAGAATGATGAGAATAGCAAGATGAAAGCTCTACCAGAAAAGCGTAGCCACATGAAAAAGAGTGCCAACTCAAGAATGAATATACTAGTCAAATGTAACCAAGAACATATTGATGGAACCAGAGGAGGCAATGTAAACAATGAGAAAATAGAGTTTATGCATTCAGATAGTGAAGGGAACTGCACACGTGGTAGTTGCAGGAAAGAAGTAAAGAGGTTGGTCCCGTAAATCTCACTACATTTTACTTATACTTTTATCACAAAAAAATAAAATACAAACAAAATCACATTATTTTCAGTAGTGCACTTTGTTAAAAATTCAAAATATGGAATATAAGCATTGAATTTGAAACATATGAGGTTCTTAATTGCTAAAATATGCTACTGATTATATATATATAATACATACAAATATACTTATTAATATTTATACTTAAATACACTTATTGAAGCATTCTGAATTTTTCCTTGAGGCTCTTGTAATTATGCAATCAATATTTTTCTTCATTGCTATTTGTGGTAGTCCATTTGATGTGTAAACTTGGCTAGGCTACAGTCCTCAGTTGTTCCATCAAACACTAATCTAGGTGTTGCTGCTAAGGTATTTTTAGATGTGATTAAAGTCCATAATTGGTAGATTTTAAGAAAGTCAGCTTGAATTAAGAAAGATATTCCTAGACATTCTGATAGTGTTCCCATCATACACTGGTTATTTCCAGTGTTAAAGAGGAAACTTGCAGTCCATGGAAGGTTATGATAATAGAAATGCACAAAATACTGGTATTAGATAATTCTAATGAAATACCTATAGACAGCAAGGCTTAGGGTTACCATGTATTTGTTACTGTAGAGTATTTTATCAAAATGAGGGTTAGCTGGCTGTTACTTACTACACTGAGAATGTGTGGAAAGAAAAGAACTGGCTTAGGGTTTCAAATTTCATGGTCAGGTTCCACTTAAGTTATCTGAAATCACTGATACCTGGTCCTGAAATAAACCTTTTTTCTTCTGTAGCTGCAAGTCAAGGTCCCAGAAAAGAAAATCCAGAGTCTCATTTTTTAATTATTAAATTACAAATACAAATTTCTACTTATGTGAAGGTGTGATTGAGAGGGAATAGGACCTGTCCCTACCACTAGTCTTTGATTTTAAAACCATATACTAGACTCATGTCCCAAAGGTTTGAATCACAAAGTGCAGTTTTTGATAAGGTTTGCTACAGACCAAATACATTGCATGACTTTTTCAATTTATACAGAAATCTGATAATACATGTGGGAATAAACCATATGGCAGTGCAATCATGGAATCATTTTTAAATAAAATATAAAGTTGAATCAGGATGAACTTACTGGTATGAGCCCCATAATTGAATTCTACATTCAATGTTATAACTTAAGGTGCTACAAAGGGCTCTGGCAGTTTGTTTTCTTGGTTTACTGAAACATGAACTCATATGTAGCCTTCAGCAAATGAAGTTGAAGTGCCAAAATTGCCTTTCTTTACTGTAGGAATGGTTATACAAAAGCTTGTGGATACTGAAATATACTGCATTATTATGTAAGACTTGAATATCCACCTTGAGAAGTTCTAGAAAACAACTTTAACCATGATTGTTAGAAATAAATGTGTGAACTGAGTTTCATCATACTTAAAGAATGGTATAGTTGTTCTCTTGATTGTCCAGAAATTACACTAGAAACTGCTACCAGTGAAATGAGAAGCTAAATGCCATGGGGATAATAGACGTGGCATGGACTAAGTGAAGAGAGCAAAAAAGTGGACCTCTAGAAGCTATGAATCAAATCAGCTAGCACCTTGATCTTGTAGTTCCCAGATTCCATAAGCATGACAGATAAATTTCTAATGTTTATGCCACCCAGCTGCGGAATTTTGTTAAAGCAGCCAGAGAAGGCTAATACACCAATGACTAAAAGATCTACTGGTTTTAAATAAAGTCCAGCAAAAGAAAAGGCTCTACAATAGGTATGAGCTACTCTACAAACTCTTTGCTACTAGAGCCATATAATCCAGCAGGTTTGTTAGTGTTTAAATAGTGGCAGACGTAAATGTCATTCAGTGCCTTTGGTTAGCTCATGTAGGTAAAATAAGACAGATCCTTAGAATTCCTGATCAAAGCTATGCCATAATCTGCATATGACTGTACACTTTTTTTGTGTGTTCCCCATTGTCCTTCATTATTATTATTATTATTATTATGCTTTAACTTCTGGGACACATGTGCAGAACGTGCAGGTTTCTGTCATGATGGTTTGCTGCATCCATCACTCTATCATCTACATTAGGTATTTCTCCTAATGCTATCCTTCCCCTATCCCCCAACCCCTTGACAGGCCCTGGTGTGTGATGTTCCCTTCACTGTGTCCATGTGTTCTCGTTGTTCAACTCTCACTTACGAGTGAGAACATGTGGTGTTTGGTTTTCTGTTCTTGTGTTAGTTTGCTGAGAATGATGGTTTCCAGCTTCATCCATGTCCCTGCAAAGGACATAAACTCATTCTTTTTATGGCTGCATGGTATTCCACAGTGTATATGTACCACATTTTCTTTATCCAGTCTCTCATTGATGGGCATTTGGGTTGATTCTAAGTCTTTGCTATTGTGAACAGTGCCACAATGAACATATGTGTGCATGTGTCTTTATAATAGAATTATTTATACTCCTTTGGGGATATACTCATTAATGAGATTGCGGGGTCAAATGCTATTTCTAGTCCAAAATCCTTGAGGAATCGCCACACTGTCTTTCTTTGGATATATACCTAATAATGGAATTGCTAGTCAAATGGTATTTTTAATTCTAGATCCTTGAGGAATCACCAAACTGTCTTTTACAATGTTTTAACTAATTTATACTCCCACTTACAATGTAAAAGTGTTTCTAGTTCTCCACATCCTCTCCAGCACCTTTTGTCTCCTGATTTTTTGATGATTGCCATTCAAACTGGCATGAGATGATATTTCATTGTGGTTTTGATTTGCATTTCTCTAATGACCAGTGATGATGAGCTTTTTTTCATATGTTTGTAGGCTGCATAAGCGTCTCCTTTTAAGAAATGTCTTTTCATATCCTTTGCCTACTTTTGATGGGGTTGTTTCTTTTTTTTCTTGTAACTTTGTTTAAGTTCTTTGTAGATTCTGGATATTAGCCCTTTGCCAGATGGGTAGATTGCAAAAATTTTCTCCCATTCTGTAGGTTACCTGTTCATTTTAATGATAGTTTCTTCTGCTGTGCAGAAGCTGTTAGTTTAATTAGATCCTATTTGTCTATTTTGGCTTTTGTTGCCATTGCTTTTGGTGTTGTTAGTCATGAAGTCCTTGCCCATGCCTATGTCCTGAACAGTATTACCTGAGTTTTCTTCTAGGGTTTTAATGGTGTTAGGTCTTATGTTTTAATCTTTAATCCATCTTGAGTTAATTTTTGTATAAGGTGTAAGGAAGGGATCCAGGTTCAGCTTTCTGCATTTGTCATACTTTTTTAAAAACAAGTTTTTGGCTTGCTATGAGACCTTTGTGAAGACTAAGCACTTAACCACAGACCACCAAATTACCATTGGACCTGAGCTGCCCATCAAAGCATCATAAACTAGGTGTTTTCTAACTACAAGTTTGGGTATGCCCCTATATGACATTGGGCTATATGAAGAAGAGGCCTACATGACACTGGGCTTGATCAGGCCCTGAAGGCAAAGTACATTGTATAAGAAATTGCCCAAATACATATAGCCCCTACTCCTTCTACACTACCAGGCCTACATCTATGGCCCTGTGGGATGTTCCCTACAACCAGTTAGTTGACTAAGGAAGAGATGACAGACCTCATTTAAAGATGATGCTGCACAATATGCCTTTTCACCAAAAAGTGAGCAGTGACAATGTGATAGTTGTTTTCTGGGACATTCCTGAAGAAGAGTAGTGAAGGAAACCCTCCAAGTGAACAGAACTTTGAGAAGTACACTTGATTGTTCCTGTTACCTGGAAGCTGAAATAGACAGATGTTAAGAGTTTGTATTTATTCACAGATAGTGGCCAATGGTTTGGTGGATTCTCAAAGTAGAATGAACGCTGTTGTAAAATTGGTGACAAGCAAGTCTAGGGAAGGGGTATGTGGAAAGACTTTTCTAAATGGGCAAATTATATAAATACATTTGTATCCCAAGTGGTGACTTTATCAGATGATTTTTAATAATCTAGGTTAGCAGAACTCAGTCGGTGGATACCAGTCGACCTCTTTCCCCAGCCACTCCTGTCGTTGCTCTTTGGGCTTATGAAAAATGTGATCATGATGGCATGAATGGAGGTTTTCATAGGCTCAACAACCCGGACCTCAGTTTACCAAACCTGAACTGTCTGTAGCTCTGCTGCCCAACCTGCCAGCAATGGAGAAAGAATATGGATGCTTACTATGGCTCCATTTCCTGAGATGATCAGCCAGCGACCTAGTTGCAAGTTGGTTAGATGAAGCTGTTTCTCTCAGGGAAAAGCAACGCTTTGTTTACTGAAATAGATACTTCAAATATGGACTATGCCAACAGTACCATCCGTGGGCTTAGTAATACTTTATCTACCATCATAGTATTCTACATATTATTGTTTCTAATCAAGTAATTTGATTCACATCAAATGGTATGTGGCTTTGGGCCCATTATCATGGAATTCACTGGTCTATGTTCTATCCTCCTGGAGTGTCTGTCTGTATTAAGGGTGGACTGGCATGTTGAAGTCTCACTTATAGCAGTTTGTGGTGACAATACCGTGTACAGCTGAAACACTGTCCTACAGGTTCTTCTAGATCAGCATCCACCATATGGCACTATTTTTCTACAAAATAATTCACTAGTTCAGGACTCAAAGTGGGGAGATAGGAGTGGCTCCCCTCACTATTGTCCTTAGTAATCTAATATAAAAATGTTTTGCTTCCTGTCCTTTTGAACTTAGAATCTGCTGGCCTAGAGGTCTTATTTCAAAAGAAAAGAAAATGTACTCCAAGAATTAGATATTACTATGAATCACAAAAATGAGTCCAATGAACCGGAGGTTAAAACTCCCATCTGGCCACTTTGAGCTTTCCATGCATCTGAATTAAGGGGAAAAAAATGGGGTGAGTGTACAGGCCAAGATAATTGACTCAGATTAACAATATAAAATTTTATTTCAAGCACACAGTGAAGGTAAGAAAAAGTATGTTCTGAATATAGCAGTTCCCATGCAGTATCTCTTAGCAGTCCTACCATGTACTGTCATAAAAGTCAATGTAAAAATATAACAACTGATTTTAAACAGGACTGCTGTTACTCCAGGTCATTCGGGAATTAAGGTTTGGGTCATGCCACTTGGACAAGTATCACAACTAGCTTAAGTACTTGCTCAGGGCAAAAGGATTATGGACAAGTGATGGGAGAAGGTATTACGACCATGTTACCAGCTACAGATGTGAGCGCTAAAGAACTGTAATAGCTACAGGTATTTCATGTTTGTTATTGAGTTTGTATGTGAGACACACACACACACACACACACACACACTAAATTTTCACTCTCTTCTCTTATACCCTTACCATTTAACTTAAGATTAATAATAAATTTATATAACAGTATTTAATTCACTGAATATTAAAGAAGAGTGAACATCACCCAAGGACCTAATATCCTATTCTGTGAAAAGGGTAAGAGTGTTTGTCATTGTGTGTACACTTGTCTTTTGAACAAGACGGGTTTGAACTGTGTGGGTTCACTTAGTATATGCAGACATTTTTTCAATAAATACAGTGGGCCCTGTATATTAAGTTTCTTATCTGTAACCAAATGCATGTAAAAAATGCAGTGATTTGCAGTTTGCAAAACTTTCCCTATCCCTGAGTTCTGCAGGGACAACTATGGGACTTGAGTATGGATGGGTTTTGATATCTGTGGGGGTTCCTGGAACTAATGTTCCATGCACATAAAGGGGTGACTATAGTTATATCATGTTAGGTGGAAGTCTGACTTTGTTACCATCTTTATTCGGAGATTAAGTATGGTTTAAGAAGAAATATATGAGGGCAATATTTTTATATGCTAGTTCACATTTCTGAAAGACATATTTCTGGGTGAAACAAAAGTTTTAAAACTATAACTATTAGCTTATATTATAAAATTATTAAGTTTGTAATCAAATATAGCCATGGCAAAATAAAATTTATATCTCCCAATCTCAAAATGTCTAGATTTTAAGTATGGTTAATGTGTTAAATTTATAATAATAACTAATATTAAATATTTCCTTAAGTTGCACCTCTTCACAAAAGAGAGTTTCCCTATGTACAGCACTTTACGATTCTGGTGGTAGTTAGCTCCTTCAGCCCACTGAAGCTCTCATTTCACGATTTCCATTCCTTTGGTTGTTCAGCTAACCTCCTTGCCTTTGAATCATTTGTCTTTTTTGCTGCTGTTCATGACTACTTTTCAAAACTTCTCTTATTTTTGGTATTTTTCTTTTTCCAAAATGATAGATTAATCTTTCTGTAACCTGTTATGTTAAATGTTGTACTAATATTGTTGATTATTTATATATATGAACTCTTTCCAATCCACATTTTATAAATGAAGAATTTGTGTTTTAATGATGTGGTTGCTTGTCCAAGGACACAAATCTAGTAAGTTGCAGTCCGGATTCAAACCTAGATGACCCTGTCTCCAGAATCAGTGAATTTAAATCACAACTTGACACTGCTTAATTTTTTTTTTTTTTTTTTTATTGCTGCCTTTTTCAGGTATCCACTATCTTTCACTGCCTGTGGTAAAGACATTCAGAAACACTATCTTTCATCACTTTTGAAAAATTCTGTCATCATCTCCAAATATAACTTCAAACCAAATCTTTGCTTTCCTTTCCTTCTAGAAATATGGTTAAATATATATTTAGAACTTCATATTCTGTTTTACATGTTAGCACTATTTTTATGTTTTCTATCTTTCTGCCTCTCAGCACTGCTTTTTGAATAGCTTTTTCGGTCATATTCACTTCATTCATCCTTTCTGCAGCTGTGTCTAATCTGTTGTTAAACTCCTTTATTCAAGTGTAAGTTACATTTGTTCTATTCGGCTCTTATAGCTCACTTTTTAAAAATTTCACTGAGTAACTTCTTAGCTTTTATGCTCATTGCAGATATTGCAGTCTTTAATTTCTTCAAACTTAGTAAACAGTTTCAGAATGTCTAGAAATTAAATACAGCTAATTAGTAACAGCATTCACTATTCTAGGTATGCATAAATGACTCATAACTGGGATTTTTTATTGCCTAAAGTATTTGAAGGTTTATATCTAATGGTTCACACCTTAGAACCTAATCCCCTTGCATGCTTATGTTTGATTATTTCATGTTCCATGGCGTTGACAATATTCTTATGAGAATTCTTTAAATTGTATAAGGAATAACCTTTTCTCCACAGCAGGTTTGATTTGCTTCTGCCAGGAATATGAAAACACTAATAAGTTGTGATGATTTTATACTAGAATTGTAGCTTGACGGCTTTTGCCCAGTACCAGTCAACTATTTTTGTCATCTAGATTTTGGATATACAGTAGGACAGTTCTTTTTGGTTTCACTCTTTCTCTAATGGTATATTTCTTTCTAGCCCAAAATATGCACTCTGTGTGTGTGTGTGTGTGTGTGTGCGCGTGCGCGTGTCTGAGTAGATTTTCAGCTATAGGAAATCCTTGAAATCTGTGCTCTTTCTCTTATAAAGTTGTAGCAAATGCTCTCTTATAGAAGATTCAATAGCAAGCTTAAATTGTATATACTTTTAAAAAATAATTGCCTGTTATTTTCTTATTGTTTTGTAATTCACATATTTGTTTTAAAATTTATTTTGTTCAACATTTTTATACATTTCTTTAGAAATATCATAGTAATAAATTGTAAATGGCAAATTTTTATAACCAAATAACCAGATAACATAGGCAAACCATTTTTTTTGCTTTCCTTTCCTTCTAGAAATATGGTTAAATATATTTTAGAACTTCACGTTCTATCTTACATATTAGCACCTTTTTTATGTTTTCCATCTTTATGACTCTTAGCACTGCTTTTTGAATAGATTTTCTATCATATTCACTTCATTAATCCTTCCTCTAGCTGTGTCTACTCTGTTGTTAAACTCCTTTATTGAAGTGTAAGTTACATTTGTTCTATTCTGCTCTTACAGCTCACTTTTAAAAAATTCTTATGGGCAAATTTTCAGCAATTTGACAATCAAAATAATTTATATTTCTTAAATCAGATAATGCAGATAAATGCTGTTATTTACTATACTTCAAGAATAAATTATTGTTATTTTAGTATGAAAGGTTTATATTCAGAGTAGATTGTATGACTAGGTGAGAAAATGCAAATTAAGCAAAGAAAATAATTGGTTAATATAGGGAATTAATTTTATTTAATAATAAGGAGAAGTTTGGAAGACTAGATGAGGAGGAAAATTTCTGGATTGTTTATATTAACTGATCTTGTCACTGCATATTTGTTCAGTGTTTCACCTTAATCTATCTAGACCAGTATCATTTGAAACTGTGAAAAATTGATTTTAAAAGATCCTGACCAGGTGCAGTTGCTCCCACCTTTAATCCCAGCACTTTGGGAGGCCAGTGAAGGTGGATTGCTTGAGCTTAGGAGTTTGAGATCAGCCTGGGCAACATAGTGAATCCCCATCTCTATGAAAAGTACAAAAAATTGACTGAGTGTGCTGGTAGGCTCCTGTAGTCTCAGCTACTTGGGGATTGAAGGCAGAATTTTGCTTGAGTGTAAGAGGTCCAGACCTCAGTGAGCTAAGATCACACCACTGCACTCCAGCCTGGGTGACAAAGTGAGACCCTGTCTCAAAAAATAAAAGAAAGAAAGAAAAAAAGAAATCCTACATATTATTTAAAAGTTTACAGTGTTAATCAGCCTCTTATACAACTGCACCATAATTTTGTCTTAAAGCAGACTTAAAAACATGGTACATTCTAAAGAATAGTCATTGAAAATGTACATTAATTAGTTAATAGTGCATATCTTACTATTATGTAATAAAAAATATATATGGTTGTTCTATATGTAGAATTGACTTGCTAGGTAGCATCCATAAAATCATTATTTATTTTCAAAGGTGATGTTTACACATATATGTGTGTGTGTATACCTATGTATAAAATACATATATATATATATATATCTCCAGACTAAGTCTTTCTACATAATTTATATATTTAGTTAATCTAGCATATGACAGCTTCACTATCAACATATCTTATTGTTGATGACCAAGAGTCATGTTGTTTTGCCATTTTAAAACTAGTTCATTATTTCATACTTAGCAATGAAATTTTGTTTCTGATTTATGTCAAGTAACCTCATGCTTAAAAAAGCATATACAAAATTGAAAACAACCTAGAAAAGTAAAATAGCCTTAAAAAATTGTGTCAAGTGTTTATCCTATTTAGTAAAAAGAAAGAGATGGCTTTTAAAATTAAAATTAAAGTTTGATTGTTGCCTTGGTTCTTGAGAAATATGTCATAAGTGATATAGCCCATTGAGTTGTATATTGTGTATTACATTGTGCTAAGTCACATCAGGCAATTAAGTTCTTTAAAAATTAGTATAAGAAGATAAATTAATATACACATAAACTTATTCTAAAATGTTCTAATTAGCAACTTATTATTTGTTACAGTACATAGAGATAAAACATATTTTGTCTGGAACTTTTAAAAGAGTGGATGACATACTGATTTGCTTTAAAAATGTTAGAAAAATATTAACAGGATTTGTCTGCAAACAATGAAATTCTATTACAGATTTCTCAAGTTTCACCAGTTTTTTGTTTGTTTGTTTGTTATTGCTTTTTGTTTGTTTTGGTGTTGTATTTTTAGACGGCGTCTCCCTACATTACCCATTGCTCAGCTGGAGTGTAGTGATGTTATTATAGCTCACTGTAGCCTCAAATTCCTGGACTTAAGCAATCCTCCCACCTCAGCTTCCCAAGCAGCTGGGAACACAGGTGTGCACCACTTCACCTGGCTAATTTTTAAAACTTTTTGTAGAATTGGGATCTCATCATGTTTCCCAGACTGGTCTTAATTTCTTGGGTTAAAGCAATCCTCCCACCCTGGCTTCCCAAAGTGCTGGGATTACAGGAGTGAGCCACCAGACCCAGCCATGGCAATTCTTTTTAAGGAAGTATGTGACAATGGGTAAAGTGAGCAACTTGCAAGAAGTCAATAATAGGAAATATAACACAGTGAGAAACTTGTACTGCTTTTTATACCATATAAACAGTATTTATGTATGTATGTATATATGTGTACTACTATTTTCACCACTTTTTTATCATTAATCTGAGTCTGTTCCTTACTAGATCAGTTGTTTATCTTTGTAGAATATATCTTCTTAAAATTTAACCAATTAGCTGCTTCTTTCAGAAGTTACCCACTGGAATTCAAAAAGGAGATGAAAGAGAGCAAGAGAGAGAGAGAGAGATGACTATTAGCCAAGTACTTGAAATTACTAGCACAAAGGCATGACTAAAATAGAACTCCTGCTTTCATGGAGCTTTACAATCAGCTAATATATAAATTATATAGGCTGTGTAGAAATGATTTAAATTATGTCAGTGATAAACATTGAAAAATAAAGTTTTTACAGTACAATGATGTGGAGGTAGATTGTGCTGGTATGTTGGTATTTTGGGTAATCACAGAAGGTTTTACTTTAGAGAAATTTGAGAGGAGTTAGGGATTAATGGAAGCATATATCTGGCAGCTAGTCATTCAAGTGGAGAAGAGACCAAATTCCAAGCCTGTAATCTAGCTTGATATGGTTGAGAATTACAAGGAGTTTAGTGCTGTCAGCAGTAAAAAGTATTGAGGCTTAAAGAAGATGAGGTAGGAAACGCAGTTAGAGCCAGGTTTTGTAGAAATTTTAGGGCCATGGAAGGACATTGGATTTAACCAAGTTAGGCAGAAAGGATATTTAAAGATTTCAGCTGAGAATCTCTGACTGATAGGCAGAGAAGGTAGAAAATACCACTAGGCAGCGAGTTGAAATTAAACGATAGGTATGCTGTGAGAAAAAAAGTAGTGAGTTTCCAAATAATTTCTACAGCTTGCCAATTACTTGAATCTGATGTTCAAAAGAAAATTTTGTCTTGCTCTTTCTCCCCCTTTTAACCCCTGTCTATCATCCTGCTTCCTTTCCTTCCTTCTTTCCTTCCTGACACCATTTCTGTATGTCAACTTTTTCACCCCTAGCAACTCATCTAAGACTTTTAAACTAGCCAAAGTTCAAAGTGCAAAAGATAATGCTAACTATACTATATGAAAAGAGCAAAAGGAAATGGTATTATCAGCATGTTGTTTTGTAAGTTCTTTCCTCTACACTATCCTATTGCATTTGATGCTCACAGCTTTCTGTGTTATGTACATATGTGAAACTATTCACTTAATCTTGTAGTACATAATATGCAGAACACTCAGAGTTATGGTGACTCTAGATAGATGACTTAGTATCTAACTCAGACTCAAAGTTTAAAACATAAGGACAAATGTTTTATGTCTCACATTACAATAAACACAAATACATGTGCAAAGCAAACATACCCTCTTCTTGGGCTTATAATTTCATTTATAATGGAGTCTGGAGTTTTGCAGCCAAACTCCTACTTTTTCAGTAGTTTATATTTACTATAGTGATTTTGCATTGGGCTTAGAGCCAAAGGTTGCTTTGACAGATTTACATAAGGTTGTATTGCTGTGGTTCTCCTGTTGTCTTTTATCACCTGCTTATTGAAGACAGCTTAGAATCACTAAATTTGACAGTACAACATGTGAGGGTAAAATTATTTATTAATAATTGAAAGGCATTACGAAACATGCATTCTCTGAATACTTCTGCACTTCTCTCATCCTGCAGTGGTGCAATCTCAGCTCCCTGCAACTTCTGTCTCATGGGTTCAAGTGATTCTCCTGTCTCAGCCTTCTGAGTGGCTGGGATTATAGGCATGTGCCAGTACACCCAGCTAATTTTTGTATTTTTAGTAGAGATGGGGTTTCATCATATTGGTTAGGCTGGTCTCAAACTCCTGACATTGTGATCCACCCACCTTGGCCTCCCAAAGTGCTGGGATTACAGGCACCACCCTTGTTTGTTTATTTTGACTCCCACAGTGACACTTGACACTTGACTCCTACTTCCTTACTCCCCTGCCCCGGTTTCTTTTCTTGTCTTTTTTTTTTTTCAGAAGACACAGTAATCTTTTAATCAGATCAGGGCACTGCTAGCTTTATAGCTTCATATTCTAAATGAATACTCAGAATTCAGATCCAACTATCTTAATCTGGTGTGTGCAATATTATTTGAGAGCCCCTCTTTCCCTCCCCAACTTGTGTCTTTTTCTGTTTGCTCATTAGAGTTCCAACTAGATATCTATAGATGCTTTTTGTTGCCTGGATGCCAAACGGTTTGTTCCTTCTCTCAGGTCAATACACCAGGTGCTACCTCAATCTGAATGCTTATCATCCTGATATTCCCACCTGTTTTTCTAATACTAAAGTGTTAGCTGCCACCTCCTCAGGGGAAACTTTCTTGATTATCAAATCATAAATTAGAACCCCTACCCAGTCATGTCATATCAAATCAACTTTTTCATGGTTACCTGCTATGCTTATGTTGATTTATTAATTATACTATCTATAACCAGAACAAAAGTTTATGAAAGTAATACATTTGCTGGATTTAAAATTTTGTTTTGCTTTTCTATACTATCTATAACCAGATCAAAACTTTATGAAAGTAGTGCATTTGCTAGATTTTAAGTTTTGTTTTGCTTTTATTTCTCCATTACTGAAACTGCAGTTTTAAGAATAGTATGTGGTATTTAATGCATGAAGAATATAGGCCAGTTACGTTGTGCTTGTTTGATCCTTTCATAAGGTTAGATTCAGGACATGCACATTTGGTAGGAATACCACAGAAGTGACATTTTACTTTTTAAAATGTGTATTCAGGGGATCCACATGAGATTAATCTGTTTTTTTACTAATGATATTTATTTTGATCACCTCCTTAATGTGGAATCTACAAGGTTTCTTCATTATAAAGCTATCACATTTCCCTATGTATTTAAAAAGTTTCTTAGAGGGGTATACTTTAAGATTATCTCAATATCCTATTACTTCTCAAATTTTTTACCCACAAGTTTTAGCATCAATTGATCATTTCTATTTTTTATGTTTACAAAATTGATATCTAGCTAAATTATCCCACTAATTTTATTCGTTTTGTTAAGTTAACCATTTTTCCTTATATTTTTTTCTTTTGTTATCCAGTATCTTTCATTTGTCATTCAGTATTTTCTGGAGAAATAGTTCTTAAAATTCTTCAGGTATTTACATACTAACTGTAGCACCCATCCATGACTTTGATAGCTGCATAATGATGGCTCCTAATTTAATAACTTCTTTTAAATGTATTTGGTGAAATTCTAATGTAATTTTTTTTCTTTTTTCCTATTTATTTAAATATTTATTTATAATAGTCAGGCTTTTGGATTCTTTGTAAAGAGATGATTTGCCTTTTAACATTGTTATTTATTTTTTGGCTCACATTGTTTCAGATTTCGAAGTGGGAGCTCCTTCAAGCTGGCTTTTATGTTCTATTGACATTTTTTTTAAATGATACTTTAAGTTCTGGGACACATGTGCAGAATGTGCAGGTTTGTTACATAGGTATACATGTGCCATTGTGGTTTGTTGCACCCATCAACCCATCATCTACCTTAGGTATTTCTCCTAATGCTATCCCTCCCCTAGCCCCTCACCGATTGACAGGCCCTAGTGTGTGATGTTCCCCTCCCTGTGTCCATTTTTTCTCATTTTTCAACTCTCACTAACGAGTGAGAACTTGCAGTTTTGGTTTTCTGTTTTTGTGTTCATTTGCTGAGAATGATGGTTTCCAGCTTCATCCATGTCCTTGCAAAGAACGTGAACTCAACCTTTTTTATGGTGGCATGGTATTACATGGTATATATGTGCCACAATTTCTTTATCCAGTCTATCATTGATTGGCAAAGAGTCAGGAAAAAACAGATGCTGGAGAGGAGGTAGAGAAATCCGAATGCTTTTACACTGTTGTTGGGAGTGTGAATTAGTTTAACCATCGTGGAAGACAGTGTGGCAATTCCTCAAGGATCTAGAACTAGAAATATCATTTGACCCAGCAATCCCATTGCTGGGTATATACCCAAAGGATTATAAATCATTCTACTATAAAGACACATGTACACATATGTTTATTGTGGCATTGTTCACAATAGCAAAGACTTGGAAACAACCCAAATGCCCATCAATGATATTTTTCAATTATTGCTTGAGTACTTCCTTACTTTCAGGTTTTTGCCAGAAAAGTGAGAAATTTATTTGGGTCGTAGGTGTGTTCCTTCCTGCTTGGATACCATTCCTTTTAGGACCAACCAAGGCAGTTGATGTACATATTTGTATATGTGCATGTATATAGATGTGTATACATATATGCTTCTATATGTGTACATATATGCATATTTTTATATACATAAATGCATGTATATATTTATCCATATCTTAAAATCATGTGGTGACTTCAAGCACAGTTTTAAAATTCCATTTCAACACCACAGAGTTTATTCTTTTTTCTCTTTCCATATATTTTTCAGCATAAAAAATTGACTATGAATCTCTAAATAAAAAAGTTTTTTGGGGAATAACATACAAGAAATAGGATTGCCATTTGGGACATACATACAGACCAAGTTGCCTCCAGTGTGTCTGGAGAACAAAAGAAAAATTTGTTGGGGAAAGAGGAAATTATACAAGTTGTGTTGAAAGAGAGTTGCACAAAAAAGTTCATTGGCTTTTGGGAGGCCGAGGTGAGTGGATCATGAGGTCAGGAGTTCAAGACCAGCCTGATCAACATGGTGAAACCTGTCTCTACTAAAAATACAAAAATGAGCTAGGTGTGGTGATGTGCGCCTGTGATCCCTGCTTTCAGGAGGTTGAGGCAGGAGAATCGCTTGAACCTGGGAGGTGGAGGTTGCAGTGAGCCGAGATCTCGCCACTGCACTCCAGCCTGAGTGACAGAGTAGGACTCTATCTCAAAAAAAAAATGTTTATTGGCACTGGTTGCATCTTATAAGAGTAAACGAGTGCTGATTGGTGCCTGTCAGTAGTTTCTAGGTAGGACTTGTAATCTTGGAATTAGAGTTAGGTCCTTGTAGTTTTGGATTGAGCTTAAGAGACAGTGTGTCAGGCAAGTGTTTTTATATAAGTGGCTGGCTGTCCTGCTGCTGCTAGCTGTCCTTATGCGGCTCACATAGTAAGCTGTAATTTTTTAAAAAACTTCTTTTGATAGTTCCCGTTACCAGGCAAATAATATATTAGAGCACTCCCTTTATAGCCTATCCAGGCTCTATTTTGCCAGGTTTTGACACAAGTGACTCCATTTTGAATCTGGATGACTTCATATTTGTAACCCATTTTTCTGACGATGGAAACTGCTTCTATCATCCACAACATATTTATTAATGTGTTGAGGTCTAAAATGCACAAAATTTAGTTTCAGAATTGCCAATCTGTGCCTTTGCCAAAAAGAAGACTTCTAATCATGGCTCAATATTGGTTTAAAGATCGTTTGTTCTTTGTCTTTTGTCCATAGCATCCAAACACTGTGTTCATGGGTTAACTAATACATTCTTCTGTTCCTCTTCAATGTCGTTAAGTTTTTACATTGAAATATTGTAATTCTTTTTTTTGTAGTCCATTTTAGTTCCTTATTTGTTGATTTTATTTAATTTCATTAGTCATTCTGCTGCAGTATCTCTAGTTATCACTATTTGGAGGAGGTTCTTCTTATAGTAGATATTAATGAATGGTTCATTGATATAAAATGTCCTAATCTCTTTGGTATTTAAAATTTTATCTATAGCCTCTATAAAGGAAGGACAGTTTTACTGGGTACGATACATAGGTTAAAATGTTCTTGCCTTTAGAGTTTTGAAAATGTAGCTCTGTTTTATTTGCTGTATGTGTTGTTTTTGAGAATCCTGATGCCAACCTAATTCTAATACATGTGTAAATAATTTGATCTTTCTTCCTAGAGGTACTGTATATTTATTCCTTCTTGATAAAATATAATTGTTTTCTTAGAATATATGATGGAGTTGATCATTGCAGGTCAATTTTTACTAGTTTCCTTTAGAACAAATACGTAAATGTTTAAATCTGCAGGAATACATATATGTAGATTCAAGTCTTATCCTATGTTTAGAAAGTTTTATGGTTTTATTTTTATTCTTCAGAAAGTACAATGATATATAAATAATTTTGTCTTTCATTTCAATCAATTACTATCTCTTTTTATGTCTTTATTATATTTTCATTATATCCTGGTTTTTTTCCTTATTTTCTTCCATTTCTCTCACTATGTTTTAAATCACATATATTATTCCTCTAGCAGTTTTTTGTTTTAGTTTCTATTACTATTATTAGTTTTTTTCTCTCATTTTCTCTTTCTCTTTTTCATTTATTTTCAAATATCTAATATATGTTTTTAAATTTTATTTATCCACTTTTGTCTATTCTGTCCTTACCTTTAAAATATTTAATTTAGCCTTTTTGAATTTTTTTTAATCTCGAATACTTGTTTCAGAGAAATTAAGTTTGAAGAGTTATTACAAATTTCTTCTCCTTTAGCATTTTCTTCTCAAGATAGGTAAGGATTCAGGGCAGTTTTGTCAGCCGTACTAAATCGTTATCATTTTCACTCTTCTTTTTATAATCATTTTGTACTCATGCCAACTGCATTTCTGAAAACATGGTTGATGATTGGAAGTTAAATACAACGTTTCAAATTTGAAAACACTTTATTTTTCAGTGAAGAAAGTATGATTCATTAATTGAATATAGTTTTGGAGGAAAGCATCGGTCCTTTGATATCTTTTGTCTTGAAGGATTTAAAATCTCTCCTCTGCCTCTTTCGTTTCCAATGTTTGCATTTTCTTTCCCCTTAAACTTTTTCTCCACTGGACACCTTATGTCCAGTCAATTTTTAAGCATTTTCCTTGTGCTCCATTCCCTGATGTACCAGTATACCTTCTCAGTATGCTTGCGTTTTGCATGAGTGTTGCTGGCTGTGGTTTTCAATTAATTCTAGGATTTAAGCTAATTCTTTATTTCTCCCTTCTGCATAATTTTTTTTTTGTTCATTTTTGTTTTGTTTTACAAATTGCATTCCCTGTTGGGAAGTTTTGGGGTTGAGGAATGAAATAAAAATTTATTCACTGAAATTTTGTACTCCTTTTTCTACTTACCAGTAATTATAAGTCTGGATGTTCTCTTTTTGTTTTGCTAGGGGCATGAATTTATTTACTTACTCATTTATCTACTTATGTAGTTTTATTTTATAGTTTTTCTTGGTCTTTGCTGTATTTTTTTAAAGCATAGTATGTTGCATAACATACATACAATATAGTATATGTCTATCACTAATATTTTTAGTTCAGTGTTGTATAACATATGTATATGTATAAACGTATATATACACATATATACAAGATGTGTATTTATCTAGGCTTCGTATTAATTGTGCTACTTTAATAAAAGGATTTGAATTATTGTATACTTAAACACACTATAATTTTTCATAGAGATCATTCTTCATTATAGTTCTTTTTCAGAAAGGTCTTAAGATTTTTCAGGTTGTTATCAGGATAAATTTAGAATAATTTTACTAGTTCAATTTTTTAACCAGTTCAATTTTTATAAAATTAATATGAAATTTGTTTTTAAAATAAAATTTATATCATTTTGATATTGAGTATAATATTTGTAGGATATGGCCCTTATTTAAATTTCTTTACATATTCAAGATTCTATGTAAATAGCCAATTAATTTTCTTTGATTGCACAATTACACAGATCATTTCTAAATGTTATATACTTTTTCAAATATGTGTTGCTTGTATAATTTTTGTTCCTTGCTCATGTCTTCCAGAACCTTTCCCTTCATAGTACATAGTATATATGGTAAATAGTTTATATTTCATTACTGATACGTCTAATATCTGAATTCATTGCTGATCTGATTCTGATATCTGCTTTCTTCTGCAGAATCTCTATATTCATTTATTGTTCTGAAAATTTAGACTGTGAAACAATGCTCATGGTATTCTTCTTCAGCAATCACTTCAGGCCTAAATAAAAGCTCTGCTCCTCTGCAAGGATTTGCATTTGCTTGGTTCTAATCACTGGAGAAATGATTTATATCAGACCACTACAATTTAATGCCATGCTTTAAACCACACTGGTCACGTGAATATTCTGTTTAATTTTACAGGATACTTAAATTGTGCTTTTGAATAGTCAAGATATGTGTGTGTGCATGTGTATGTGTATATGTGTATGTGTGTGTGTGTGTGTCTTTTACATTAGCCACAAATTAAAGACAGATAAATTTTCTTGCTGACTACTTCTGTGTAATAGGGTTGTATTTTGATGTTCACCTTACCCTAAGAGTGTTCTCATTTAATGTCAGCTTAATAGAACAAGTGTTTCATTTCTCATCATCGGAGAAGGACCTTAAACTTTAACTCCCATCTCTACACCCATCTCAGCATCTAAAAAATGGTTCAAGTTAACCAGTTTTTCCTGGTTCCTCTAAATGTAAAGATGTTTAGGGTACTTGCTTACTTAAAAGAATTTCTACTTTCACCTGATTTGGGCTTTAGGATTCCATATTCCTATGTAAGCAATTAACTTAAATAATTTTATTACTTATTTCCAATTTTTAGCTTATTTTTTCTTCAACGTGAAAAAATAGTAAATCAATCTACAATAATGCTAGATATTAGAGTCCCAGCAAATCTTAAAATGATTTTATGAATCTAGCAATTAGTAATTTTATTAAGTAATATTTTCTGTTGGACTGCAAATGGATCTTTCTTTTACTTATTTCTTGATATGTGTTAGAGTTCTATATAGAAACAGTGCTTGCAAATGGACAAAGTATATAGCTATTCTTAATTTGGGATAGTAGCCAAATTCCCAAAATCTAATAAGCATTTAGCTGTTGTTTATTTGGTTTAGGAATTTATTTTTCCACCTATTTGTTTACTTCTTAATGCAAGCAAGATAAACTTAAAACATATTTATCATATATGCATTGATAACTTTATTTTACAATGGAAATAGAGCATACAGGAATTTTAAGAGTTTGATTGGCTTCTATTATAAATAAATCCATTTATGTAGTAATTAGACATTTATACAATCTGGCTTTTGTCTCTCTGGGAGGAGAGGTAGTCACTGGCAACCTATATAAAAACAAACACCATACTGAACAACTAGTTCAGGATTTGTTTCTTTTTAGATAGCAAGTATGTTGTTGCTGTTTATTTTAAAGTTGACTCTATAGTTTTATTCCAAATATGTTGATATTATAAATAATTTTTGTGTTTTACAATGAGTTTTCTTGTTTTTGTTTTCTACATTCGGTGGGAAAGTGTTAAAGACTAAATCATATACCAATTGCTAGGTTATATTAGAGGTTGCAATTATATAATTCAGTAGTTGGCAAAGTTATTACTCTTCTGTTTGTTTCTCCACTGAAAATGATATGTTTTACAATAGAAATCATTACAAAAGAGCCCAGGAGACAACTTAGAAATCTTTCCAGTTTTCTTTATACTTCTACTGTCTCGCTTAGTTCCCTAGCTTTTCTCTTTCATCTTTCTCCTGCCCTAAATTTCAAACATTTATTGTATTCGAATATTTGAATATTGGGGAGTATTTTTTTAAATATGATCAAATAAGCACATTTTATCATTTATATCTTTTCAAGGATGAGGGATGAGAATAAACTCAGAAGACATTTATCTGAGTAAGTGTTGTATTAAAGCCAGTTTGGATGCTCTCTTGCCCTTCCACACAAGGTATATTAGTCACAGACCTCTGATGAATCAGAATCCCTTTTGATCTCCAAGATATTAGCAAAGGCATAAGGGTAAGAGTGCATTTGAACAAGCATGTAGTTGTCAAGCGTTCATTCTTGTGATTACAACAGATTGACATGAGGTTCGTTGAGATTCTGCTCTGCTTGCCTTTTGTAAATGTAAAATACTTTGGATTGTAGCAAATGTCTGTGGCATAAATAAACTGATAGATGAGGGCAGGAGGTTATTGACAGGTGAGTATAGTTATTCTGTGGCTTCTTAGAAGTAACTGTTGTATTATAAAGCTGACACTTGGAGTAGTCTAGTCATGTTTATTTCAAAGGTGATATACTTATGGTCAAAACTACTTTATTTTAACTGAGATCTTGGAAAGAATAATGATAAAAATTACTAAGTAATTATAATAAATTAAAGTATCATTATCGGAGTTCTTGCTATCTGTACCCTTGAAATCGTCTAACATAATTAGATGATCATTGTACTCAAATGTGAAATTATGCTATAGATGGGAAAATATGATAAGATATATTTACCTTGCCTCAAATTTTTTATTGGAAATTATCTTCTGTTTTTTCTTTCTTCTCCTTTATCTTTCTCCTGAACCAATATGAACAATCAAAACCAAACAAAAAAGAAATCAAAACTCACCTTTTATCAATGTATTATCTATATACTGGTTTTATGGTTGTAGTTGTTATTGTTTTTATCATTAGGTTACATTGCCTCCATACAACTAAAATCCCTGAGAACAGGAAATTTACTCCCAAACCACTTTCCCTTTCTTTTCTCATGGCATCATATTTTATTCTTATTACTTTAATTTGTTTGGCATACTCACTACCACACATACGTGTGTGTGTGTGTGTGTGTGTGTGTGTGTGTCTTTTAACGAAAGAGTGGAATTTTATTCATTATTTTAACATTTATGAAATGACTACTATGTTTCATGTATTTCATTTACTCTATTACCAATTAGATGTAGAGTTAGATGTAGGAAAGCTAAAATGCATCCACTTACAAAACACTGAGCAATGAACATTTTCCCTAGAAGAGAAAAGCAAATTGTCTTTTCCCTCTGTCTCAACTGGACTCAGTTGAATAAGCCCATTTTATATTTCTTCCATATTGCTATTTGTACTACCAAGGCCAGACATTGGTTTCTTACTCACATCTTCTTTAGAGATCAATTACCCATATTCCCTGGTGAAGGGGCTGACCAAGTAGTACTTGGTTTTTGTAGATTATCTTATTATCCTCACCACAAATGATTGTTCCATTGATAAGACATACCACTAAAGAAGGACTAAATATGAAACACATTATTTCTTCTTTAAATTTGGTGTGAACACAGAAACTAAGTCCATTAAATAACACTGAGGATTTGAGCTTTAATATTAGAAAGGCTCTGTTGGCTTGTATTAGCTCATATGTAATCCAAAATGATAGCCTTCAAGAGATGGAAAAGAAATATTGAAAGATTAATCACATGAATCATAAAAAATGGAGATGGAAACAGTGATTATATGAACATATTCTAGTTTGTGTGAAATTGAATTCTCTTCTTATCTTTTTGTATGAGAAATTTTAGTACATTTCTATTTAAGCCGTTCAACATTCACTCTGTAAAACATTGGCATGGCTATACCTACTAACACTTCATCTTTTATTTTCTGCTTTTAGATTCTTTACCATTTAAAAAGATTTTTTTTTATATTCTTTGCACAGTTGTTTCAGTGTTATTGCTTTAAATGAAATGTGTTTACCTATTTCCCTTTTGGATATGAGTTTCATAAGGGCCAGATTCTCTCATTCACTATTTACTTTTTAATTCCACCACTATAGAATAGTATTGTTTATGCACATGTACACGTGCACACATACACACATATAATATAGGATTGGCCAAACATGAGTGTTTTAAAGAGAAAATGAGAAAGCTTTCCTTTAGGGCTGCTGCTTGCAAATATGTTGCCATATCTAAGGGTTTGCTTGAAAGCACTATTTTAAATTGAATCTGTTACCTTGCTATGAATGAAGTATTTTTACTCTTAACCATATGCCTAAAACACATCAAAAGATGCAGCCTCATAGAAAAGAAACATCTATTTTCACCCAAAGGTATTAAAAATATGTTAAGCCATATGCGAAGAGCACAGTTTGTGGTTAACTATGTATTTTTCTTGCTGATGATAGTGTGCATCCTCTTAGGACATGACTCCTTTTGCAAGAGACACTTAAACTGAGATTACAAAATCACAAATGTGCAGGTAGTACTTAGTGAGAGAAAAACTGACTGATACTTTTCATACTTCTCTCTAAGGAGGCATCCCTACAATGAACAGGACAAGCATATAATAGAACAGCACATCAGGTGAGTCACTAGCGTGAATGCTATTTTGCATTCTGAAATCTCATTTTGACTTGACTGTCCTTACAATTTGTTAGATGAGCTATAATAAAGCCCCAAAATGGCATGTCACCTTTGATGCATGCTGCATTTTACATAATATAGAAATAACTTATAATCCTACAGGTTAATAGATAGCTCAGCAGAAGAAATTATGATATGCATGAAGCTCCTGAAATGAAGTTGTCTATCCTCCTGTTAGGAAGTGTTGAGTCAGACATCCACTTCTCAAATATTATTCAGGGAAACGTCAAACTGCACAATGTTACATTAACAGCTTTTTATTAACTAAAACTGACTGAGAAACCAAAGTGAAAATAACAAATTTTGGTTTCAAGTAAATTTGTGAAAGACTGAAAATAGTTGCCTTTGTGTGGTGCAGTTTTATATTTTATTATCCAAAAGCGGAAGATGTATGATTTTCAATATTTCATTATTGGAAAATGTTCATAGCTAAATATATATTAGGATTTTAAAGAAAATATGTATAGACCTTAAAAATCAATGGTAAGATAGTAAGATGACTTACCATGATGTACAACTTGAAAAAGTACATATTTTATATTTTCTGTAGTTTTTCTTAAAAACATTTTTTAAAATGACTTTTTCAGTATAAGAAATAAATATATATTTAGCCCAGCATAGTGATTGAGAACAAAATAACCATGCTAATAATCTGTAAATTGAGTCATAGAAACATAATCCTTTATTCCTTTTAATAAATATCAATAGTTTTCATCATATTTCAGATAATTATCCTCAAAATTTAATTTCTGAAAATGTTAGTAAGAATGAATACTTGGTATAAATGCAAATATCTGCACTCCTATTCCAGAGGTCAATGTATTTGTTCCTAAAGCATTCATGTAAAATCTATTTACCTTTTTTATTTCTAGATTTCATAGTAAATCTCTATAAATTTATGTCGCCTCTGCACCTACCTTGATAATAAGTTGTACTTTCTCATGCCAGAAGCAAGGCTTGCCACCTCTCTTTGTAGCACCTGAATAACACACCTAAGATATTTTCTGGTCAAGGCATTCCTGGAGAATGACTATGTTGGTAAGAATAAACTACACAGTTCACATAGGGCCTGCCAGTATAAACAACTTTTCTGTGAGTGGGACTTCTGGTTAGGGGTCAGGATGAGACATTTAGGCATTAGGTTGTCCACCAGGGTGAAAAAAGTATTCTATGAAAGGCACACTGTAAACATCCGTGACCAAATTCCTGGAGTCCAATCAGGGCAGAGCTACAATATATACTCTTATGAGAGAGACCTCAAGACTAAAAGTAATTATAATAACCTTTTATATTACTGCAAAAGTGTAACAGCCCAGGAGATCTCATCTGTAAAAGTCAGAGATGATATTCATCAGGAATGCTGTAGCATATTTCTTAGCAAGAGCTTTAGAACCTCAAGTGTGTCTTAGAATTTTCTAGAAACCACTCAGCTTTGTAAGATAATTTAGACATAATTTTGCTGCATTACTTACCATATAATATAACAAATTAGCAGTAACGATTCTCATGTTTTAATTGTCAAGCAGAAGAATTAGTTTTAGAACTTGACAACAGGTCTTTTAAAATAATTAGGAAAAAAAGAAATGAATGAAAATCTACGTGGTATATGAGAGTTCCACAAAGTGACCCAGAAAGAGAAGAAATGGGCAGAGACACAGAAAACCTATTTAGCACCATAATAGCTGAAAAATGTCCAAGTCCTGCAAAAGATATAGACATAGAGATACAAGAAGCTCTAAGGTCACCAAAATTGTACAACTCAAAATGTCTTCTCCAAAGTACATCATAGTCAAACTACGAAAAGTCAAAATCACAAGTAATTCAATGTAAGAATGAGAAAAAGATTGGAATAGACGTTTTCTTAAAAAAAAAAAGATACAAATTGCAAACAGATGTCTTAAAAAATGCTCAACATCCCTAATCATCAGAGAAATGAAAATCAAAACCACAGTGTAATATCCTCTTAACCAGTTAGTGTAGTTATTACCAAAAAGACACAAAATAACAAATGCTAGTGAGGTTGTATAGGAAAAGGAAATCTTATCCTCTGCTGGTGGGAATGTAAATTTAGTACAACCATTATGAAAAACAGTATGGAGGTTTCTCAAAAAACTAAACACTATCATACAATTCAGCAATTCCTCTAGTGGTAATTTATTCAAAGGAAAGTAAATCAATATACTAAAAAAATACCTATGCCACCATGTTTAACGAAGTGCTATTCATTCACAATAGCCAAAATGTGGAATTAATCTATTTGTCAATTACTAGATGTATGGATAAGAAAATGAATATGTGTATGTACACACACACACACACACACACACACACACACACAAAATGCTTTCCAGTCATAAAAATAATAAATTCCTCATTTGCAGCAACATGAATGACACTAAAGGTCATTATGTTAATTGAAATAAGCAAGGCACAGAGAGACAGGTATTATATGTGGGAGTTAAAAACATCATGGAGGTAGAAAAGAGAGTGTTATTAACAGTTATCAGACACCAGGAAGAGTCAACAGAGGCAGAAATGAAGGAAGTTGATTATTGAATACAAATATGCAGTTAAATATGAGGAATAAAGTCTAGTATCTTACAGCCCTGTAGGGTGACTATAGTTAACAACAATATGTTGTGTATTTTATAATAGCTGGAAGTTTTGATATGTTTCCAATGACAATAAGTTATAAATGTTCAAGATGATTTGATCATTATACATTACACATGTATGTATTCAAATATTATGTTTCCCATAAATATGTACAACTATTATGTATAAATAAATAGCTTTCAAAGGAGATTGGTTGAAGTATGTTTACTCTCAACTCCAATATAAAAAAATTCAATTTCCAGAATTCTTCTAGACATAAAAGGAATATTTGAGCAGACTGTAACATTTTCGGTATTAAAGAAGAGAGGTAAAGAGGAGGTCAGATTCTGGAGTGGGGTTGAAGCAATGGATGCAGCTTTGTTGATTCTGAAGACAAAGGAGCCACATGCCAAGAAATGTGGGAGCCTTTAGAGCTGAGAGAAGGCCCTGGTCACAAACAAAGAAATGAGTTTTTCAGTTTATAAGACCAAGGAACTGAATTTGACCAACAACCTGAATGAGCTTAAAAAGAGATTCTTTTTCAGCCCCTCAGATAATGCCCCAGGTACTGACAGTTTGATTCAAGCCTTGTGTGATCCTAAGGGGAGAATCCAGTAACTCCTCTCAGACTTGTGACCTATAGAACTGCAAGCTGATAAATAAATATTGTTTTAAACCTCGAAGTCTGCAGTAATTTTTTTACTGCAACTTAAAATTTAATACACTGTTATGACTACTCTGGGGCCTACTGAAGGCTATGGAGTCTCTAACACTGGACATCTAAACACTAAACAATTTCCATTGTGATACAGTTATCAAAAATATCTTTTTTTCTTGACCTTTGCATACAATAAATGTTAAAATGCTTTCAGGATCTGGACTGACATCTTAAAACTGGAACTAGAAAAATGAACACAGAATCATTACAATGTCTGGGATTTAGAGGATGTATTTAAAGAAGCAGCGTATCTTCTTTTTAAGCTCTTTTGATAGCGCCACCAGCAATGATATTAACAGATACCTACTAGTTCTCAGTTTCACTCAACCCAAAGCAAAGGGTTTTACTTCCTGGATTGGAAGAAGTAAAAGGTTTGAATGCAGAGTACTACATTCAAAACTTTCACTTCTTCCCTGTTTATAAATACCAATCAATGTTTTATTTCTTCCTTGATAGTGACAACCCAAATTAAAAGAAAAGAAACCCACCTTCCCTGTTCCCCAAATTTGGAAATAAAGAAGCATTGAAATGTTTTATAGTTCTATTTATATTTTGTATGTCAAATGAATGTGTATTACACAATAAATTATAGTAATTTTATTATAACTTTCATTTAATTTGTAGGCTCTATATCAACCAAATGGATAAGCTGTTTATTTGACAACATAAAATACAAAAGAATAAACCATAAATGGTTAAAAGTAACAACAAAAACAACGAGCTTGACTTCCTCTATTAATCAGACAACAACAGCTAAACCAAAAAGATGTGCCCTTTCCAATTTAGGCAAGATGTTCTCTAGACAGTGAGAGTGACTTTGAAGCATAAAAAGTAGTTAACCTTCCTGGCATGATGCTATAAAAGGTGTCTGCTTATATCTATCTGCTTCCAGAATCATTTGGATCAAAGGAAGGTGGCACTGGTTTGGTTTTCTCTTGTGATGCAGACTTCCACTTCAAGAGAAGTAGCAATGTGTTGCTTATTTTCAATCAATCAGTCGTTTCTCCTGTTACCGTAGAGTTGTGCTCTTATTGTACTGTGAGGAAAGAAACTTGAACAGCGGTTTCAGGACGATGCACATTTTTAGGTCAAATCAGTTACAGTCACATCCTTTCACTTTAGTAACACTTCCAGATTCTTATTTTCTTTCCTCATTAAAATGACAGCACTTCAAACATATTAGAAAATGTTTGTTATAGGATTTTATGTTAAATGTGGAACTAAAGGGGCAGAGAAGGAGACAATGGTTATCTGACCAAGGACAAAAACAAAATTTAAGCACATTTGAGAACATTAGATAAAATATAAAACTACATTTTTACTGATAAGTTAGTAGAATTAATATGAAATAGAATGTCTGCATTGTGATGTCTGCAACAAACTGTATTCTTAGGAATAATATATATTAAAGAAACAGATACTTAACAATTGGCATGCCTCGGATAAGGGAGAAACTAATTTTAAAAACTTGAAAATCTAGCGAAAATATTGCCTTGAATCAACTTCTTATTGATTGTCAAATGAGGTTCCTTACCAAATTTGTGTCAGAGTGGAATAATTTGTTATATTCTTGCTCATGAGAACATTTTCAAAAAGTAGTAGAGGGAGGAAGCACTCGACATAAATGTTAGAGAGCACTGTAGAGAAAGCAGAACACCAAAGAGAGGATATATGCTCTTGACAGCTGAAGTTGATGTGAACAGTGTTTGATTTGATATTTAAATCTGGCATGAAGTTTTAGCCAATGTTAGCAGTGACCTGTTATAAAGATACAAAACTGTATACAGTAGTGGGATGGTGATCAAGGCGGACCCAAGGACTAGGTTGTAGAGGTGGAACATATATCTGTTACAGTTCAGGCATGAGCAGGGCAGGAAAGGGCCCCTCACCACCAGAAATGTCAGACAACCAGCAAGTGATGGTCAGGTGGTTGTTAACTGTCTCTTTAAAACAAGTGGTTGCAACCAGTGCCAGGGAAAGGCAGTCTCCCTATAGATAGAAAAAAACCTGAAACTGGTTATCAACAGTTTCCTGATAAGATCTCAGGAGTTGGGCAAATGGGCTCATATGTGCACACTAAAAGGCAAATGGTAGAGTTTAATGGTTATATGACCTTGGGACATACCACCAGTAAAGGGACGGACGTCTCAAGTGAGCATGTGTAGAACTCAGGTAAACACACTGTACATGCTCCCCTCGAAGCTCTAGGAGGCCATTGTGTGTGCTGACAGCCCCCCACAAGGGAAGACTCAGGGGAGAAGGGATACAAGACCCTGAAAGTATGCCATTGTATAAAACCTCGAGACAAAAGTTCAAACCACACGCTTGTTCTCCGAGATGTCCACTTGGCGCTCTTCCAAGTGTACTTTGCTTTCCTTTCATTCCTGCTCTAATGATTTTTAATAGAATTTCACTCCTGCTCTAAATCTTGCCTCAGTCTCTTTTTATGCTTTATGCCCATCAGTCAAATTCTTTCTTCTGAGGAGGCAAGAATTGAGGTTGCTGCAGACTCATGTGAATTTGGGGCAGGTAACGGACACAGCTAAGATAGCCACAGATCAGACACTGAGGCCAGGCATGGTGGCTCATGCCTGTAATCTCAGCATTTTGGGAGGCCGAGGTGTCTGGGTCACCTAAGGTCAGGAGTTCAAGAGCAGCCTGGCCAACATGATGAAACCCCGTCTCTACTAAAAATACAAAAATTAGTCAGGTGTGGTGGCAGGCACTTGTAAGGAGAATTGCTTGAACCAGGGAGGTGGAGGTTGCAGTGAGCCAAAATCGCACCATTGCACTCCAGCCTGGGCAAGAAGAGCTAAACGCCTTCTCAAAAAAAAAAAAAAAAAAAAAAAAAAAAGACACAGACAAAACAAGGTAATTAAAGGGAAACATAAACATAGACAGTTAAAGAGCTGTAGATCTATGTACTCGGGACTTGCTTAGGAAAAGGCAGGTACTTACTTCTAAGGCAAATAGCAAAGCTATACACAAGGCACTGTCTGTGAGTTCCGTGACTGGTAAAAATCAAAATGTGTTGAAAAATAATGTAATAGTGCTGATAAGTTGACACTTTAACATACAATTATATGAAAATATAAACTTTAAGTCACTACGAATGATAATTTAAATGAACTGAAATCTCAATATGCATTTATACATAATAATAGATTATCCTCATGTATGTTTTACTGTAAAAACACTTTAAATATGTAAATTATAATCTAATTTAACAGTTCAAGTCAATAAATAATTCATAAATTAGCATGTTAGTTTTTAGGGTAATAGTGAATTATCTACAAGTTTTAATATTTATAATTTCTGTTGCTTTCTCTCCATGATACCATAAATTCTGCTTGTATTCTTTACTTTGAAGAGCTACTTGATTAATCTAAATTGTATCACTTCAGTATAAGTGTATCTAAATGTCTAAAATTACAATTCAAAAACCAAATGTAATTTCTTACAATATTGTTAAAATGTAATTGTAGCCTGTGCTATGACCATAGCAGAAATTCAATCAAAATCTGTTTTCTAAATGAATGATTGAATAAATGAATGACTCTGAAATGAAACTGCAATGGTTTGAATATGCCCTTTCCAAAATTCTGGCATTGTCAATGTGACAGTATTAAGAGATAGGACCTTTAAGAGATAATTAGGCCACCAAGGCCCCTCCCTTGTGAATGGAATTAAGACCCTTATATAAAGAGGGTCTTAGGCTGGCTTGCCCTTCCACTTTCAGTCGTGCGAGAATGAAGCAAGAAACTTCTCTTCAGACACTCAATGCTGGTGAATTTGTTACCAGTGGAAGATCTTGACTGTGAGTTGTCTGGGTCCCTATAAAATGCACAAAATAGCAGAGAAATAAAATGCAGAGATGAAGTAGCAAAGGCCGAAATTTGTTAAAGTGAGAAAACACTCAGCAGAGGGGGAGTGGGTTGAGAAAGTGGCTCAAGGGCCTGGTTACAAAGTTTTCTGGGTTTTAAGAATGCTGTTTGAGGTTCTTTTCCGGATGAAGGATTTGGTCTGTGGCCAATTAAAGGCTGAAGTGAATTGGCGCCCTATAGATAAAGGGATGGTCCCTGCTTGGCCCAAGGCCAACGCAAGGCACTCTCCCTTTCCATCTGAGACATGGCGGAAGAGGGAAGGTTGCAGGGGGAGTGACCTTTGATCCTTTGTTACTTGGCAGGGAGAGATGGGTTTGTTCCTTCTGGTTTAGCTTAAGGAAGTTTGCTTTAATTGGCCTTAGGTTCCTTGCCCCCAGACCCAGGTGTTTTCCTTTTGATCCAGCTTTGGGAAGTCAGTGTGAATTGCCCTTAGATTTCCTGCCCACAGACCTTGGTGTTTTTCCTTGATTCAGCACAAATTGGCTTTATGTTCCATGCCTCCAGACCCTATTTTTCTGCCTCAAATTGATTTTGAATTTCGCAGTTCTTTAATTTGTAATAAATAAATTTCTGTTCTTTATTAGTTACTCCATTTGTTGTATTTTGTTATAGCACCATAACATGGACTAAGACAGGAACATGGCTACATTTTAGGATTATTCATTATACTTACTTGGTAAACAAAAATAACAGAATCTGTAGCCAGATCTGTAGTATTTAAAACAAGTCATTGAGACTTAGGAATTCTCTAAAGTAAAATAAAATAAAATAAAACAAGTCATATCAAATTTTCCCTTTTTTTATATATAAGGAATTGAAGCCAGGAGACATGAAGTGGCATGTCCTAATCATAGTGAGACCAGGAAATCAGGTACTCAAGTTGTAAATCCAGTGTTTTCTTGAGTGTGAATTCAAGGATTGAATGCTCTTTTCTGTCCTCATGAAGCTCCATGTTAGGGAAACTCTACTCCTGTTAAGTACTCTGGTTAGAGTTATTAAGAAAACCAAGGTTTCTTTTCCCCTCTGCTTCCAGTCTAGAACTTTAGTTGCATCCAAACAGGGGTAGGTTCCAATTTTCTCACCCCCAACAAGGCCTTGTTTGAGAAGCTCTGTTTCATTCAGGCGCAGCTAAAATGACACAGACTCCCATTCCTAACCCAACATTACACCTATAGTAGAAGCTTTCCCACAGGTGCAGCAGGTAAACATACTGGGAAATGATTGCCCCAGTCCACTCATGTAGCAGAGGTTTGACACAGAAAGGGCAAAATGTAGAAGCTACCACCTGTCCTGAAGCTTGGTGGAAGAACATGGATGTCACTCTGGGAGAAGCCAGCTGCTTTTTTCAACTCCAGATCCTGGGAAGTGGCCCAGAAATTCTACCAAATAAGAGAGGAAGGTTGATAGGAAAAGGAGTTCCTTAACTCTACCTGAGAAGATTAACTTTATTTGGAGCACAGTTTGAAAAATTGTATGCCTGAGAATGTTGATAAAATAAACAAAGGTGTTAGTGGACAGCAATTAAGAAGGTTCTAGTGTTTTTAAGATATGTATAGCAACAAGGAAAACTATGGATAATGTAGAAGTTTTATACAGACAAACTGCAAAAGTGACTGTTAAGGAGAACTATCCTGGATTATGGTCCATCTTGGCTTTGGGAATGCTGTATATGCTGTAAGCTGTGTCCACTCAGAAGCAATTGGAGCAGGACATGGGAACGCCTTGAAAACATTTCCCAACCAGCTCACATATCCATCAAGAAAGGGCAGACGTTTTGTTAGCATGAGGGACTTAAACAAAATGTCTGACCACATACTGGGTAGAAAGCAAACTAGATTGATCCAGGGGCCACTCCTAGGCAAATATTGAAATTAAATGCTTTCCTGCTATGTGTTACTAGCTCTTAGCATGCCCAAGTCTGCATTCTGTCAGAAGCGATCAGAGAAATTCCAAGCTACAAATCTTGGCTGAATGTGATCAAAAGCATACATTTTGGAATTATGATAACAATCCTAGAGTCATAAATATACATCCAAATAAGGAAAGAAGTATGCAATGGATGCTGTTAAGACAATGATCCTACTTCAGACCCTTTAGCCAGTAAGCTGTAATAACCTACCCTGGGCTAGCGTAGGTTATTACATCACTGACTCCATCTTAGCTGCAAACTCCAACCTAGCCTCCCCCTCCCTATCTCAGACCGTTTGGGTGCATAACTGTGCCACACTGAAGCTGTGCTTATGTCACGCTGACTCTGTGCTTATCCTATCACATAACCAATGTAACTACATCCTGCTTGGCAAGCACACCTGCTATTGTGTATAACTTTCTTTGAACCACCCATGGTTAAAGATTGTTTGGAAATATCCTTAGCAACTAACAATCCTGGGAACCTCCTCCCACCTGGTTACTAGCTAACTGGCCTGTTCTGCTTCTGTAAAATTCTGCTGCAGCTAGGCTCCCCCTCCCCTACCTAAATCAAGGTATAAAGGGAAATCAAGCCCCTTCCTCAAAGCCAAGATAACTTTGAGCATTAGCTGTCTCTCCGTCGCCAGCTAATTAAAGGACTCTTAATTTGAAACTCAGTGTGTGGCGCATTCCTTCTAACTTGCTAGGTTACTACAAAGCCATTGATTTACGTTCTCTTTTCTTTCAAATAAAAACTTTTAAAATATATATAACTATGTGAAGCTCACTTATATGCTTCCTAACTTGAAAATTCAAGGTCTGTCTAGTTGGCATAAGCAACTCCAGGTGTAACACCCCTGGGTAACACGCCATCCTTCGCATCATGGCAAAACAATGTTATTTACAGTAAGGAATTCTTCATGCAATTTCCATTATATGTAACACCTGCTCTGAAAAGCTAACTTAAAGATTTCAAATAAAAAGAGAAATTTTAAAATCACATTAAAATTATTTAATAATTACCAGATTCTTTTATTTATTTCTAATTAATCTTGTAATAAATGAGTTCATTTAAGTAACTTACATGCTATCAGCTTGTCAAATTTTATTTCAAATAATTAAATTCCTACCTGATTTGATGAGCAATATAGCATAGTATTTAAAACAGAGTGCATTATAATTCTGTTACTTCAGTTCATACCTTAGTTCTTGCAGATCTAACAGTATATACATAAGCAAGCTACATAAATTCTGTCACACCCTCTTCAACAGTAAAACTCAAATTATTCTGCCATATTTGGTTTTTGTACTAAATGGCATACCATATTTTTAAAAAAACACCTAAAAGACTACTTGGCATACTAAAACTCTTTATTAGCTTTTGTTAAAAGTAAAAATTTATCGATACTTTACTAAGTTGACTGATAACAATGAAATAGTCATTATATTTTACTCTATATAACCTGTCACCTAAACCTTGGCTTAGAATTATGAGTAGAAGTCTGACATATTTCTATAAGATTTACTGAATTCAAAATTTAAATATAAGGTTTTAATTTATTGTAGTGCTGAAAGTTTGATAGCTTAATATTTGAAAGGTGCTTACTGAAGTAAAAAGAAGTAAAGGTTTAATATACAGGTTCGTGTTCCATGACTCACAATCACAAACATATACCTATTTTTCTCAAATGCTCTTTAAGTTGTGTTTGATTATTTTTTATCCTGAGTATCTACACTTCTAAACAAATGCAAGGATCTATAAAATAATCAACCATTGTGCAGACCAACAATTCGGATTGTCTAGTGTTATTTCAGATATTCATTTCAGTTGTCTTGATATGATTTCACTTTTTTAATGAGGATATTTGAATATAAACTTATTTTGTAAAATTAACACATTAAAAGTCTCTATTAATCACATTGAAAAGTTAAGGAAAATGTAAAGTTAGGGAAAACAAAATATAATGCCTATTTCACAGCAATTCATGAAGGAGAGGATACTCTGAAATCCAAAAAAATTTAGATTGATATAAACTCTGATTCTAGTTAGTCCATTGGAACAAACCTGTATGCAATGGCAATTTTCAACATCAGAGCATTTTCACATGTCAAAGAAGTGTTTCCAAAGTGTGATAGTCTAAGAAAGATAAAATAACATAATTCTTTCATTTACTTTGTGTCTTTGCTTTTTATTCCTCCACTTTTTTTTTTTTTTTTTTTTTTGAGAATATCAGCATGCAGTGATGTGCTGGCAAATGTTAATAGTTCTCTGGGAAAAACAGATTCAGTTTATAGAATTTGCCATTTTCATGATGTAATGTCTCCCATGGTGGCTCCCTACTAAGGTGATGCCACTAAATACAGAGCAGAGATACGCACAACATATCTGGTAAGCAGTGAACTGGAGCCAGCTCCAACATATCACTGGTTTTCAGAGAATGCCTTTCTGGAAGTAGCAAAATACAGGGAAGGACATAATGAGGCAATTGTTTAACTGATTCTGTCTGTGCTGTACATAAAATATGTGTAGCTTTCATATGTCATCTTTAATAATCTCTGACTTTATTGTAATTACAACATTTTAATACATGTTCATATGACACTTTTCACATTTTTAAGAGAACATTTTTGACTGACTCTTTTAGAAAAATGACCTATTCTAAGAAAGAAATATAGCTAATATAACGGTTATAGAGCTAGCCTCCATGCACCAGGGTTCTACTGAGGCACTTCCAATAGCAAATAACTCTTACCTCTTTTACAATTTTAGTTTCCTGTCAAGATTTTTTTAGGCTTAAATAAAAGACTAGCACAATTAATAGAGCACAGAATTTGAAATTAGATGAATAATATTTTAAATTCCAGCTGTGTAAAATATTGTGACCTCAATTAGTAAATCTGACCTTTCTGGACAATAGCTGTGAAGACTACAGAAATTGTTAGCAGAGTACTCACAACAGCGTAACAGGTTTTAATTATACATTTTTGCTAGATGCTATGACTTTCAAGTGCTTACCGAAGTAACAGGAATTTCACTATTATGTTAATGCATAACAATTGCTAAATGGTTCAGATTTGATTTCCTTAACTCTAGAGCAATAGTTAAGACTTACTATATGTGTATTTAATTGTCTGAAGCCATCATTATAATACTGAATTTCTCCTAGTCCTCTAGGAGGAAACTGGTTTATCTTTCAAATCCTTATACGAGTTGAAACAAAAATCTTCTTATCCTAATATTTCTTTAAATTGGATTTCCTTTTCTTTTTTTAACACTGAGTTTCAGGAACTTTCTTGCTTTCTGGTCTATTCGGTTCATTTCCTTTGACCTCAAATTTTCCATTTTCTCTTGCCAAATAATTTTGCTCTCCATCTACTTCAGAAGGTGAAAATTAGCTTACTTTGCCAAACTCAAATTTCATGTCAATACTTTTTTTTTTATTTTATTAACTCAACAACAAAATTGTAGGTTTCTGTGAGTGTTAAACAAGTTCATGTATGTGAAACAGAATATTACCTGACCTAGAAAAGGCTTAATAAATTATAGCTACTATCAATACATACTTACTGAGTTTCTACTATATTCTATGCTCTGTGAAACATGCTGGTGATAAAACAGTTAAAAAAGTAGTTGTCTATTGCTCCCCTAAATGCTGGTATTCTAAACTGAGATACAAAGAAGTATACAGAAAATTCCTTAAAAGATACATGATAATGGGATAGAAAAAAAATGACTTTGAAGATAAAGGAAAGATTTCTTGGAAAAGGGAAATCTAAACTGGTATTATTAGTAAAAATCAAGATTTTCATGAAGCCATATTACTCCTAAAATATGTCTCATAAAGATATTTACAGATTTAAAAATACAGTATTACTTAGTTTTGTTTAAGATGGATGTAAATTAAAGTAACATCTAGTTCAACATTTTGTTGTACTGGTAGGAAGAATTAGATTCAAAGAGATTAAATAGTATCTCCGTGGTTTCAGTTAACATTTGAAATACTTTCTTTTTGAAACAAAACTGTATGTCAACCATTGAAAAAGAGAAGAAGTCATGAATTTTTGGGCCAAAAATCCCCCACTATTCTTATGGTATGACTATCCTATGAAAGAAAATAGCCAATGAATGAAATGAAAATCTTGGTTTATTCATTCAACAAATATCTTTTGAGTGCAAAAAATATGTGTGGTAATTCAGGTAGTAAAAAGAAAATACAATATACTTTGTTTCCGGCTGCTTCCATTCATATAGAAGAGAATAGCAAGCACATAACATAGAGAATGATTAGTAAGCCAAAGAGCGAGAAGTGCTCTGGAGAAAAGTAACGTAGATAGGGGAGTCAGAGAATGCTTGAATGGGGTTACTTATTTTTAATAATTTATTTTAATAATATTTTAATTATAATAATGTGATCACAAAAGGCCTCACTTTTACAGGTGACATGTGATCAGAGATCTACAGGTGATGGGTGAAAAACTATTTGGATACCAGGCTCGGTGGCTCAAGCCTATAATCTCAGCACTTTGGGAGGCCGAGGCAGGTGGATCACGACGCCAAGAGATCGAGACGATCCTGGCCAACATGGTGAAACCCTGTCTCTACTAAAAATACAAAAATTAACACGGTGGCGCGTGCCTGTAATCTCAGCTACTCAGGAGGCTGAGGCAAGAGAATTGCTTGAACCCAGGAGGCAGAGGTTGTGGTGAGCCGAGATCACGCCATTGCACTCCAGCCTGGGTAACAAGAGCGAAACTCCGTCTCAAAAAAAAGAAGAAAGAAAGAAAAGAAAAACTATTTGGATAACTGAGGAAAGAGGTTTCCAGGTAGAATGAAGATCAAGGACAAATACATTGTTTGTAACACTCTTTGGCTTATTTGAATAACTGAGATTGTCCCATGATTGCTGTAATAAAGGGAAAAAAAGAGGTGACTAGAGGAGATTATGGCAACTGGTAGTGGATTTATTAATAAATGCTGATTACTACAAATATATACTTATTAATTTTATACTATATTCTGTGCTCTGGGAAAGGTTCTGGTGATAAAACAGTTGACAGAATAGATGTCTATTGCTTCTAAAAAGGCTGACATTTTAAACTGAGATAAAAAGAAGTAAATAGAAATTTGCTTAGAGGATACATGATACTGGTATAGGAAAAAAAAGTTTTAAAGATAAAGGAAAGTTTTATTGAAAGAAAGGGAATCTAAACTGGTATGACTGGTGATTATCAAGATTTTCATCAGGTCATATTACTCCCAAAATATGGTGAATATGTAAATATTGATATGAGCTCTCAGTAAAACTGAAAGTCATTATCAGGTTATGACCAAAAGTTCACTACCATTTAACTTACCTTGCTAAAGGGTAATTGTGGCTGCTTGGTGATGAATAGTCTATAAAAATCAAGGATGAAAAAAAGGGTAGAGGCTATGTCAATAATGAAGTAAAAATTGAGGGTTGTAGCAATGGAGATGACAAGAAGTGAACAGAATCTCAATATAATTTGCTCCTAGATTCCGTAAGAGATACCGTAGTCAAATATGACTAAACAGAAGTTAGGTTGAAAAAATGAATAATGGAATCATAATTAACTGAGATTTGGAACAGTGATAATAATAAAGATTATGAAGAAATAATTAGGGGTTTCACTTTGAACATACCACGATTAGTATAGCAATTATATTTTTAAGAGAAGTCAGAAAGTAAGACTGAAGATATATTTTGGAGTTTTCACCACATAAAAGCAATTTAAAGCATAAGACTAGATGAGACCATCTAAAGAATGGGAAAGATAGACAAGACAGCTGATGATGAAGCCTTGGCGTCCCGTGATGTGTCCATTTGACTGGGTTAAAGATGCCCAGATAGATGCTAAATCATTATTTCTGGTATATCCATGAGAGTATTGCAAGAAAAGATTAGCATTTGATTTCAGGTAAACTGATTAAAGAAGACCCACACTCATAAATGTGGGCAGGAATCATCATCTGCTAAGAGTTTGATACAACCAAAAAGTAGAGAAAGGGTGAGTTTACTATCTCTTCTTGAGTCAGGTCATCCATTTTTTCCTGCCCTCAGATATTTTAGATCCTGGTTCTTAAGCCTTCAACTCTGGGACTTATATCATTGGCTATTCTGTTCCTCAAACTCAGACTGAAGTACACCACTGTTTTTTTGTTTTGTTTTGTTTTGTTTTGTTTTGTTTTTGGCTCTTCAGGCTGCAGATGGCATGTCATAGGAATTATCCCTATTCATATCATCATGAGCCAATTCTCATTATAAATGTCTTCTTATATATCCATATACATACTAATTCTGTTTCCCTGAAGAACCCTGACTAATACAAATCTCCAATCTTCGAAATTTAGGCAAGTAAGAAGCAGCTTTAAAAACTGTAGTAGAAACTAGAGGAATACTAGACATAGAAGAAGAATGTAGAGAAAATATTTTAAAGAGAATGATCAACTGAGACAAATGTTTCCAGGTCAAATAAAACAGTAACTGATAAACATTATATTAATCATGGCATTTAGCAACATGTGAAAATGGCATCATTTATCTATAGATAAATACCCTTATAATAGAATATTAAAATAATAAAACGTTTCTTTCAAGTATCAAAACCTCTAATAATTTAGGCAAATTAAAAAATAAAACAATTGAATTATTGAAAAAATTTGAAATTAAAACCTTCAATTGTGATTGAACAGATAATTAATTCAATATACTAACTCAGTATAATTCCCTATTGAATTAATGGGTAATTAATTAATGGATAATTAATTAAATAGAGAATTATACTGAGTTAGTATATTGAATTAATTAGAACAAATATATTTTCCAGCCTAGAGTATTGATTTTCAAGTATTAGTATTTAATGCTGCTATTGAATTATTCCAATATATTTTTATTTTAATGTTAAAGAGTAACAAAAGTCACCTTTTCAGAAACTTTAAAATGTTTTATGTTAATGCCTGTCTGTTTAGCTAGGTCTAACATATGAGCATTTCGTGATTAGTTTTCTATTACTGGATGCCTGGGAGGAAATTAAAACAGATTATTTCACTTCCTTTGGCATATTTTATTTGAAAATAAATATTCTTTAATGATTGAATAAATTTGCATTTAAACATTATCAGAGAATTTTATATTTTTTCTGTATGTAGTATGATTTTGTATAAGCTAATAAAAGAAACTGTCATTAATTAACATTTTAATCACTGTAGGTATTTCTGGTAATTGCATGTTTTCAATGCTGTCATATTCACTTCCAAAAAGATTCTGATTCATAAATATTCAATCACTTGGATTCATTTTCATTATAAAAGCATCAATGCCAGTGTTATTTATAGGAAGTGTAATATAATTACAGCTACTGCTTTAAAACATAAATGTCTTCAATTGCTATTATTAGTGCACAGAAATATGACTAGATCGTTAACATAGAAAAAAGATACAAAGAGAGCAAGTAAATCTGAAAATGAAGTATAGATCATTTTATCAGGTTCATAGGAAATTTCCACTTAAATTGTGTACTTATCCAGAAATTTTTAAATGAGAAACTTAATAATTGATGTATGAAAGTAATACATATATAGTCAGTAAAACATGCGATTCTTTACAAAATCTCTATTTCAAAGACAATTCTGTGTTATGATAGTAACTGCAGAATTAGTGGAGTGTTTAGGTTAATAATTTGGTGACTCTAGAAAAGCGATCCTCAGCCTAGATACAAAAATTTGCCCTCAGTTATTCTGAACAGGTTGATTATACTAAATTTAGAAGCGCTTCTTTTAAATGACTAGTCTAGGTAATTTTACTTCAGATAGTTGTGACCATTCTTTGAAAAACAATATTGTAGAAGAATTACTTGCTTTATTGTTATTGTTATTGTTTTCTTTTGTTTCAATGACTTCTTAGGAGATACGCCTTCAAGTTAGGTGTAAAATTGCTTTTAACTCCTAGATTTATTTTCAAGATTCCTTTATATTTTGCTCCAGTGAAGCAAGTTTCTCTGTCTGGAAACACACACATACACACACACACACACACACACACACACACACCCCAAACAGATAAATCCTGTGGTGCTTCTTTGCTTTCTCAGACTGTCTGTAGATTTGGTTTATCTATTCCAGGTATAAATAAAGACTTCTGTGAATATAATATAATTAAGTATAATTGTATTGTTATAGTTTTAGTTGGAAACATGGCAGCTCATAGTTTCCAAATAGAATTTTGATTTGTTAATCCTTTCAAGTTTTATTTAATATGCAATAATTTTTGCAAATTTATTATTTCTTAATTCTTTTTACAAGGTATCAGGTTCTTTTCCATGATCACAAAAACTTTGTATATTTCTAAATAGTTTAGCTGTCCCGCAGGTTCCAATATCAAAACATGAGTTTTTATGACTTACTTCAAACAATTATTCTTTGATTATTTAATCCAAACTAATGTAAGTCCATTCAACATATACTATGCTATGGTTTGAATGTTTGTCCTTTCCAAAAGTCATGTAAAAATTTAATTGCTATTGTTAAGAGATGACAGTATTAATAAGGGAAACATTTAAGAGGTGATTAACGTGATTACAAGAGAGTGAGTTTAGCCCCCTTTGGTCGCTTTGTCCTTCTACCATGAGAGGACATGGCTTTCCTTCCCTCCAGAGAATACGGTATTCAAGGTAAATCTATGGAACCAGATTAACCATAGCTGCAGGTGCTCTAATATAATATTTCCCAGCCTCCAGAATTGTAAGTCAATACATTTTCATTTTTTTATACATTACCCAGTCTCAGGTACTCTGTCATGGCAGCAGAAAATGGATAAGACACTGTATATAAGGCAAAGATTATCAAGAAGACTAAGACATTCTGTCATTGAGGTTTTCAAATTCATGCTTGCACATTCACCCCTGTCCCCAGTGAAATATTTCATGCTTGGTACTTAATTCATGTAATGATAAATCCAAATAAAATAACATTGGCTCTCCTGGTTAGAATACAATATTTTCCCTTTTCCATACTGTAGAGTGGGAAAACTAGTCACTATGAATAGAGTATATTAAAAGAGTGGGACATTAAGTTCCCACTCATTGAGGGTGATGTCTACATAAATAATTTGAAATTTTTCCATGTACAGTATTTGTCTCCTCTCCATCACTCATTGTTTTATTTAATCATTTATTTATGTCAGTCAGCACATATTAAATGGTATTTACTTTCTAGGTTAGGTTATAATCTAATACTCTTTATTTATTTTCTTGTTCTAGTTTTGCCAACATTGGGGGTTCTTTCAGTTGGTTCCTCTGACACTTTGACAGAGTCCCATGTAAATTTGTTTAATGTGTAGTCGCTTTTGCATTCTTGCTTCCTTTCTAGCACGGCAAATATTCCAGGCTCATCTTGTATATTTCCTGCTCCAATTATAGAATTAACCATTTCTCCAAAAATTAAGATTCTTTATTTTATCAGAGAATTGTATTAGAAACCAAGATCTGAGCTTTAAGTGTGTTTATTAAAATAAGGGAATAATTGCTTTAAGGATTTCTCATTTGATTATGCAAAGAAGTATTTGTATACATACTAACATATGTATATACACATAATTACAATAATTTTCCTTGTAACCATCTATATCTATAAGCTAAACAAGAGTAAACACTAGTGTCTCTGATTCTAGTCCATTAACACATACGCCATTCTATCACTCTCCCCTTGCTGACCTGTCGATCTCCTCTCCACCAGTAAGAAACCTGGCTCTCATCATTCATCATCTATTAACACAATTGTTCAATTCCAGAACACACGTGTAGCCATATTATAATTATTTTCCTGTCCCCCATGGGAAACAAATTTTATCAATGAGAATGCAGTGTTTATGTACAGTTTCTTTTGAATTTAGACTTACAGCCCCACCTGTTTTCAACATTACTTGGGTCATTACCTTTATACCTATACACTTTATTTAGGTTGTTTTGTACATTTGCACAGTTCAACTTTTTTTTCAGAATATGTATTCCTCCCTTTTATAGTTTGAATTATAATGCAATACTTTCTTATTTATTTTCTTTTTCAAAATTGTCCAGCTTTGGCCATTGGGAGTTCTAGATTACCTGAATTCATAAATTATTTGTATAACATGCATAAATTAAATATTATTCTCTGTGTTGTACAACTCTACGGATTTTGATAAATAATGTAATTTATGTAACATTTTTGTGTTATGCAGAATGATTTCAATGCTCTACAAAACCCCTGTGTGTAATCTATTCAACCATTTCTTCCTAAGTAATATGCATTTAAGGCTATTCATGTCTTTTTGTTGCTAGATGACTATTTTTTTAATTGCTGAATAATATTGCATTTTATGAATGTACCACAGTTTGTTTATACATTCATCTTTTGAAAGATTTTTTGGTTGCTTCCTGTTGTTGGCATTTATGGAAAAACTTATTATAAATATTCTTGCACTGATTATTTATGGACATGTGTTTTATAATCAGTTGTGTAAATACCTAGGTTAACCTTATAGAAAGAACTAGAAGAATTATTCCCTTTGCTTATATTTTCTGGAAGAAATTGTAGAAAACTGGTATGTTTTCTTAGATGTTTTGTAGAGGGCAGTGAACCCAACTGAGTTTCTTTGGGGGGAAAGATTATAAATTACTTATTAAATTTATTTAATTAATAATTGTAGGTCTTTAAATATAATCTATTTCTCCTTGTATATGTTTTGGTAGATTGTGTCTTTTTGAAAATTGGTACATTTCATTCTCAGCAAACTAACGTAAGAACAGAAAATAAATACCTCATGCTCTCATTCATAAGTTGGAGTTGAACAATGAGAACACATGGACACAGGGTGGGGAACATGATGCACTGAAGACTGTTGGGGAGTCGGGAGGCTAGGGGATGGATAGCATTAGGAGAAATACCTAATATAGATGACGGGGTGATGGATGTATCCAACCACCATGGCACATATATACCTATGTAACAAACCTATATGTTCTGCATATGAATCCCAGAACTTAAAGTACATTTTAAAAAAAAGAAAATTGGTACGTTTCAACTAAGCTTTAATATTCATGTGATACAACACTATAATGTTGTTCATAGTACTCCTCTGTTACCTTTTTAATGCTCCTGGGATCAGTGATTATGACCCACCTTTCATTTCTGATATTGGTAAATTTTGTCTTCCTTTTTCTTGACTTGGTTGATGTGGCTGGACTATCAATTGTATTGATCTTCATTGATATTTTTTGGAGGAACCAGTGGTTTGCTTCAGAGATTTTAAAAATTATTTTCTTTCCTCATTTTTACAGATTTCTGCTCTATTTATTTGTGATTTCTCTTCTGCTTACTTTATGCATACATTGCTCTTCTTTATCTGATTTTCCAAGTGGACATATTGTTTTAAAATATGTTGTAACAACTAGCTAAGTATTTTCCAAATTGTATAGATTTCTCAGGCACTAGTTGTCATAAGTTTATGCCAGTTTCCTCTCTCTATTGTCAAATAGTAGTCACTGAAGCAACCAGAATGGTTGTTTATAACAAAGCTTTTAGCTCTAAGACTTATGCATTTGTCCATACTTTTATAGGTATCAAAAATTTGTCTTAACCTTTCAATGAGATTTTGGAAAGAAACAAATGTAAAAATCCATAAATAATGAACAGTACAACCAAACAACTATCATCTTAAATGAATAGACCAGAAGAAGAAGAGCTTTATACATCTCTTAATGTCTTTCATAAATCTTCACATGACAGATTTTACTTAAAGGCACAAAGGATCATATGTGTATCCTGGTGATATTCAGGTAGGCATAATGTTCTACCTATTCCATTTTTTGGATTCCAAATATAATAATTATCTTATTCATGGGTCCCAAGAAATAAAACTTGACATGTTGCTGGAGTAGCATGTTTTTTTTTTATTGTATTGTACTTTAAGTTCTGGGGTACACGTGCAGATCACGCAGGATTGTTACATAGGTATACACATGCCATGGTGGTTTGCTGCCTCCATCCGCCCTCACCTACATTAGGTATTTCTCCTAATCTTGTCCCTCCCTGATGCTTCCACCCCCTGCTATCCCTCTCCTAAGCCTCCCACCCCCCAACAGGCCCCAGTGTGAGATGTTCCCCTCCCTGTATCTGTGTGTTCTCATTGTTCAACATCCACTTAAGAGTGAGAACATATGATGTTTGGTTTTCTGTTCTTGTGTCAGTTTGTTGAGAATGATGGTTTCCAGATTCATCCATGTCCCTGCAAAGGACATGAACTCATCCTTTGTATGGCTGCATAGTATTCCATGGTGTATATGTGGCACATTTTCTTTATCCAGTCTATCATTGATGGACATTTGGGTGTTCTAAGTCTTTGCTGTTGTGAACAGTGCCACAGTGAACATATGTGTGCATGTGTCTTTATAAGAGAATGATTTATAATCCTTTGTGTATATACTCAATAATAAGATTTCTGGGTCAAATAGTATTTCTATTTCTAGATCCTTGAGGAATTGACAGACTGTCTTCCAGAATGGTTGAACTAATTTATACTCCCACCAACAGTGTAAGACATTTATACAGCCAACAAACATATGGAAAACTGCTCATCATCATTGGTCATTAGAGAAATGCAAATCAAAACTACATTGAGATACCATCTCACCCCTGTTAGAATGGCAATCACTAAAAAATCTGGAGGCAACAGCTGCTGGAGAGGATGTGGAGAAATAGGAACACTTTTACACTGGAATAGCATATTTTAAGGACATATTTTATTTCATTAATGATAGCATATACATTTCATTATTTTCCAGGTTATCTTAAGAAGCCATACTACAAATAGTGGTCAATATTTGTATTTTACTTAATTATTTTTTACAACAGAAACTATTATGACCATAAAAACAAAAACTTTCTTAATAGTTTAATATATTGACATGACATATCATATTCTATGACACATGATTAGAGTATCCAGACATTTCAATTTTTTTAAAAGTAGTGTTTTAAGAAATAATTTAAAGTACACTAATGCACAAAGGAACAGTTGGCATATCATTAAATGTGTCTTGGAAGTGTACTTGTCTATCCTTATTAGATACTCATCTTGAATTTTAATCATATTTAGATAATAACAAAACTTTTCTGGTTGTTCTCAGCAATCTGAATTTCTCTCTAGCAGTTCTTTTGGCAGACTGATCAATTTTTCAAGTATATGTGCTACCTTAGAAATATACATATTTTTCATATTGTGGTGGGTTATAAAATAGAACACATAATATAAAATACATAATAAATAAAGATATATATTTTTCAACATCAAAACAGAGGGATACAACTCACCCCTTATACTATTGCATTCCCAAATGGAAAACTAAATAATGTAAAAATACCCATTCTTCCCAAATTTATATCTAAAGTCATTCTTATCAAGACCAGTAGACTGCTTTAAAACTTAATAAAATTATTTTAATTTTATTTACCAAGTAGCAGAATAACATAAGGGGCCTTTTAGTTTTGATAATGCAGAGTAGTTTAGATTACAACTTCCTTTGCAATAAATGACTGACTTGGGCAGAGAGTCAACCGCTACTTTATGATATTAGACAGTAAAGGTACAGAATATATAGAAAACCCAGGAGGTAAGCCTGGCATATGGGACTTTATATATGTAGTCAGAAAATAGTCCAGTTCTGACAAGGATAAAAGCCCAGGTCAAATTATCTGAATACTGGAAAAAGGTATTAATGTTATCTAGAATTGCTTGTTCCCATAGCCACAAACCTGAAGCCAATATAAAGTCTTCTGAAGGAAGGTAACTACGTATTATTCTTCAGATTTTACTACAGTTTTTTTCACATACAATATAAAATGTGAAATTTAAACACACAAACGCATGCACAAACAAAAACATGACTAGTGATGAAATAAATCAAGAAAATCTCATTAAAAACCAGAAGCAGCATTGGATAACAGAAAGAGACTCAAAGTGATTCAGTTAATGGAGTTTTCAAACACGCACTTTAAAACAATGTCCTGAATAGATTCAAGGAAATAGAAACAAAGATTGGGAAAATATGGCCAAGAACTGGAAACCATAGAATACTTAAATTTGGAACACTTGTTGGTTACTAAAATTTAAAGCCAAGTGATATAGTTTAAAATAATCAAGTAAAATACTCTGTTACTTAAAACAAAGTTTGCATACATTGAAAAACTGACATTAGTAGATGCAGATAATATTTTAAAGTGTCTATTGTGATGCTTTTACTACTAAAAATCAGAGTACATTTTATATTATAAAGTCCAATAATATCCAAAGTGAAATAAAAGACAATTTATTCATTATACATGCACATATATATACATATATGACCTATATATGATTAGAATTTAAGCTGTATGATGTGTTTAAATCTATTTTTGGAAATTAGATAGCAAGATTCAATACAAATGATACTGCAATATGTCTCTGTCTTCTAATCAAATATATACCAGAAAAAGAGACATTTTTGACAGATTTCAGAATATCAGATTTCATAGCCTGTTAGAGTTTTTTAGTTAAAGAAAAATAAAATCTAGAAATACAGAATTTGAAAACATAGATATGTGATTTATTCTTATATTTCTAAATAAATAGTTTATTCCCACACTTAATAATTTAAGTAAATGGCTTTTAAAACATCTCATCTCTAGCATTATACAGCATTAAAAAGTCAGTTTCTTTCTTGGAGTAAGTATAGATTTTAAAACTTGAACTGAAGTGGGAGGTCTGGACAGGGTAAGAAGTTAGTTCCCTTATTACAATTTTTAATTTCTTGATGTCATCAGCAACTAGCTATTCAGGCACTTACTTAATCCCTTTAGAAGTTTTTTCTGATTATCTTGGTGCCCCAAAATTTAGCCTGAAATTTTGGTTTGAATCATTATGTAAATTGCTTTATGAGAGAATATAACCTTATGTCCTCATGATAGAAATAGAAATTGAAAGAGGCAATCCTGAATTAATGATTTCTTCCCTGAAGAGTCTTAAATGTGAAAAAGCTTACAAGGGAGGGTTATGAATTTTATTTTTTTTTAAAGTCTAGTTTGGGCTCTAGTCTAGTGTAGAATTAAAGTTATGTAGGAGTCATTTCATCTTTGTTCCCTACCAACTTAAAGACAAAACAGTTATTCTTTCCTATGAGAAGATGCAAAAGTGTTGATTAATCTATTAATTAGAATCATTAATGACAATAAGAGAAAATACGGATTTCATAATATATCTAAATATTTTGACTAAAATTTTGTAGTTTTGCCATGACATACAAAAGAGAAAATAACTTCTGCTGGGCAAACCTGCAACATGTACTGCCGAGCTGTATGATAAAGAGATATGCTAAGGTACACATGTCTTGCAGAGAAACTAAGGAAATTCCCGAAGACTATATTTAGAGGATACTGGAAATGATTGCTGAATCTTAGTTAAAAGTTATATGTACAGTTACACTTGTTTTAAGTACAAAACCTAATTCACACATTTAGTTTTAATAATTTTATCTTTTTGCTATTTTCCTGAGCATGAAAGCATTTCCATTAGGATCTAGTAAGTTCTTCAATAACTGCAAGAAAGCCACTGAAATTCATGTAAAAAGTTAACTACATAAGTCACCATTCTACTTTCTGCAATCACTTTCACCAAAATCTTAATAGAGATCTCTGAGACACAGAGAAAATTGCCTGTTGTCTCATAACAGTAAAATAAGACACACTGCCTAGATTTCTGTTTTTAATTGTAGAACATACATTTATGTGTTATATTTTCCTGTTCATAGTAAAGTAAATTGCAGTTGATATCCACATTTACAATTGAGTTACTGTCTAAGCACCTACATACTTACTAAGGAAAGACTTGCATTGATGAAAGAAAATTCAATGGAATTTTGCCATTATTTTTGCTTTTATTTGCGCTTTTGTATCTGTTTTTTCTTTTACTAGGCATTGAAATTCTAGGACACCTGAAAATCCACTTTTTGCTGCTTACATTGTCAAAAAAAGTAAAATCCACCCTTTAGTCTCTTCTCAATCCTTCACATGTTAAATAAGCATTTACTCAGAAACAAGAAGAATCTATTTCTTATTTCTAATTTTTTTATTCCTTCAATCTGATCCTCAATATAAAAGAGAAGGCAAATGCAGCAGTTATCAGACTGGAATTACACATAAAGTGAGTAAAACTGTGGAGTAAAAATCTACAAATTATTTTTCATTCATTAATATAAAAAATTAACTTATGCCATATAAAACATAAACCTAACACATGAAACTGAGGCAAATTTGATGAAATCATGGGTACTATATTACCAGGAAATTAACACATTTTATTGTATGTCATTTGTGTATAGAGTCTAGACACAAGGTTAGTGATATCTTAAGGCATTTTCTCATGCTAACTCATTAATATTATTTCTTTGCCTGAAACATGCATATTTTTGTCTGAATTTTTATGTTATTTATGTATGTAATTATTTCAATTGACAAATAAAAATTGTATATATTTATGGTGTACAACTTAATGTTTGATATCTGTTATACATTGTGAAATGCCTAAATCAAGCTAATTAACATATGTATGAATTCACATACTTATGAGAACATTGAAAATATCTTTTAGCACTTTTCAAGTCTACAATATTGTATATTATTATTAGCTATAGTAACCATATTGTACAGTAGATCTATATAAAGGAAATATTTGAGGCTATGAATCATGCTGTTTTTTCATGTAGGATTTATATTTGGTTTTGGGATGGGAGCTAGAGGAAGGAGAAATCAGATCATGTTAGAATATTACTATATTCAAGGTCAGGCTTCCATCTTAATGATGACTATATTTTTCTGGTTGACCCTTATTTCCACAGTAGAAACTTTCCTCATGTCCCAAGTAAAAATCTAAGGTGTATTAGTGCTCCCACATCTTAGTGAGTTATAAACTTCAATATTTACACACTCAAGCCTGAAATACAAGTTCTACTTAGCTCCTCAGTTTCCCAGAAGCAGTTTCTACTAAGGTTTGTAGCTTCCCAGATGCTATTTTTTGTTTGTTTGTTTGTTTGAATTAGCATGTAATTTAAAAAGAAAAAGTGTAATGAATGTCAGATTCACTTTACTGCATTTTCTTTCTACAATTTTGTTTGCTCAAATATTGTTACCTTGGTGTCTTTTCAGTTTTATCAAAACAAGTTTACAGACATCAATATCAATAAAGAGGAAGAGAAAGGAAATTTTAAGTTTTTCTTTGCAGGTTAGTTAATAAGCAATAAGATAGCTTTCCATCACTGGAAAAGTAACTGTAAATGTACTCTAAACATAAAAGATTTCAATTCTGAAATTGTAAGAGATGTAAAATTTAAACTTTTCAGTATAAATGTCATAAATACTACATGTTACTTTTTATATTTTATGGGTAAACAAAATCATATTGAAGAAATAAACTTCCAAGAGGTAAGGAAGTACCTTTTAAATCATGAATTTATCTGGCGAATACTTACTGGATAGCTATGATGATCTAACTTTTCTGCAATGCTCACAAGTCTTGTTCTTACTTAGTAGACTATTTCATCAGAGTAGGAGTGGGCAGATTACAATCCCTGGATCACATTTATCAACCTGTTTTAGTATCACACTTGGTTTTTAGTATTTTTAAATGGTTGAAAACAAACCAAAGGAAGAATCATTATCTTCATAAGTGAAAATTATATAAAATTCAAATTTCAGTGCCCATAAATCAAGTTTTATTGGGATGTAGCCAAACTCATTTGTTTACACATTTTTGGTGGCTGCTCTTACACTACAGTGGCAGAATTGAGTAATTGTGACCAAAATCATATGATCCTGAAAAACTAAAATATTTACTATCTGGCTCCTTCCAGAAAGTGCTTGCTGAAGCCTTAATGCACTATTGATTTTATTTTTTCAATCAAACCAACATTGATCATATTTTGAAACTTGATTTTTCTGTTTACCTTACAAAAATAAAAGCTTTATTTGCAAACCTTTTTTTTTTTTTTTTACTATAAAATCTCTTTATTTTTTAGTTTCTGTGGGTACATAGTAGGTAAATATATTTATGAAGTACATGAGATGTTTTGATACAGGCATGCAATGTGAAATAAGCACATCATGGAAAATAGGGTATCCATCCTTTCAAGCATTTATCCTTTGAGTTACAAAAAAAATCCCATTACATTCTTTAAATTATTTTTAAATACACAATTAATTTTATATTTGTTGAATGTAGTCACCCTATTATGCTATATATATGACAGATCACATTTATTCTCTTTTTTTGTACCAGATAACCAACCCCAACTGCCCCTGAAGGCTTCCCAGCTACACTTCCAGCCTTTGATAACAGTATTTCTATGTTCATGAGTTCAATTGTTTTGATATTTATTCTTACAAATAAGTGAGAACATATTAGCTTTGCCTTTCTGTTCCTGGCTTATTTCACTTAACATAATGATCTCCAGTTCCATTTATGTTGTTGCAAATGACTGGATCTCATTCTTTTTTATGGCTGGATAGTACTTCATTGTGTATATGTACCACATTTTCTTAACCCAATCATCTGTTGATGGAAACTTAGGTTGCTACCAAATCTTAGCTATTATAAACAGTGCTGCAAGAAACATAGGAGTGCAAATTTCACTTTGATATATATATATATATATATATATATATATATGTATATATGGGTATATATATATATGTGTATATATATATATTATGACAGAGTTTTTGCTCTTGTTACCCAGGCTGGAGTGCAATGGCGTGATCTCGGCTCACCACAACCTCCACCTCTGGGTTCAAGCAATTCTCCTGCCTCAGTCTCCCAAGTAGCTGGGACTACAGGCGTGCGCCACCATGCCCAGCTAATTTTTGTATTTTTAGTAGAGACGGGGTTTCACCTTGTTGACCAGGATGGTCTCGATCTCTTGACCTCATGATCCACCCACCTCGGCCTCCCAAAGTGCTGGGATTATAGGCGTGAGCCACCGCGCCCGGCCCACTTTGATATATTGATTTCCTTTCTTTTGTGTATACACCCAGCAGTGGGATTACTGGGCTATATGGTAGCTCGGTTTTTTTTTTTTTTTTTGAGGAATTTTAAAACTTTCCTCCATAGTGGTTGTACTAATTTACATTCCCTCCAACAGTATATAAAAATTCCATTTTCTCCACAACCTTGCCAGCACTCGTTATTGCCTATGTTTTTATTTGAAGCCATTTTAACTGGGGTGAGATAATATCTCATTGTAGTTTTTGTTTGCATTTTTCTGATGATCAGTGAGATTGTCTCTTCAGTTCGTTGATTGTATTCTTTTCTGTGCAGAAGATTTTTCACTTCATGTGATCTCATTTGTTCATGTTTGCTTTGCTTGCCTGTGCCTGTGCCTGTAGGGTATTACTCAAGAAATCTTTGCCCATATCAATGTTCTGGAGATTTTCGCCAATGTTTTCTTATAGCGGTTTTATAGTTTAATGTCTTTGATATAAGCCTTTAATCCATTTGGGTCTTCTTTCTTTTTTTCTTAGTCTGGCTAAAATGATTTGTCAATTTTGTTTCACTTTTCAAGAAAATAACTTTTTCTTTCACTGATTTGTTTGTATTTTTTAATCTCAAATTTATTTCTTTCTGCTCTAATAATTATTATTTCTTTTCTTCTATCAATTTTGGGTTTGCTTTGCTTTTGTTTTTCTAATTCCTGAATTATTAGGTTGTTTATTCACAGTTTTTCTTTTTCGAATGCCATATAGAGGTTCCTCTCAGCACTGGTTTTCACTGTATCCCATAGACTTTCATTATTATTTGTTTCAAGAAATTTTTCAGTTACCCTCATAATTTCTTCATTGATCCACTGGAAATTCAGGAAGATATTGTATAATTTTCATGTATTTGTATAGTTTCCAAAATTTTTCTTGTTATTAATTGTTTATTCCATGTGGTTAAATAAGACACTTGATATTATTTCAAATATTTGAATGTTTTAAGACTTGATTTGTTTTGTAACCTAATATTTGTTCTATTTTTGAGAATAATCCATGTACTGAGAAAAAGAATGTGTATTCTGTAGCTCTTGGATAAAATGTTCTGTAAATATCTATTAGATCCATTTGGTGTATAATGCAGATTAAACCTGATGTTTCTTTTTGAATGTTCTGCCTAGATCTGTCCCATGCTGAAAGTGGAGTGTTGAAGTCTCCAGTCATTATTGTATTAAGATCTATCTCTCTCTTTAGCTATAATAATATTTCCTGTATATATCTGGGTGTTCCACTGTTGGAAGTATATGTATTTAAAATTGTTATATTCTCTTGCTGAATTGACTCTTTTGTCATTATATAGTGACCTTCTTAATTACTTCATATAGTTTTTGTCTTGAAATCTGTTTTGTCTGATTTGATTATAGTTACCCCTGATCTTTTTCGGTTTACGGTGGTATGTAATATATTTTTTCATACCTTTATTTTCAATCTATAAGTGCCTTCATAGGTGAAGTGACTTTCTTGTAGGCAACAGATCAATGGGGTTTATTTTATCATTCATTCACCCAGTTTATGTCTTTTAATTGGAGAATTTAGCCCATTTACATTCAATGTTATTAGTGATAAGTAAAGAGTTACTCCTGTTATCTTGTTATTTATTTTTATATTGCTTTGTTGTTTTCTCTTTCTTCCTTCTTTCCTTCCTTTCTGTCTTCCTGTAGTAAAGGTGATTTTCTTGGTGATAGGATTTAGTTTCTTGCTTTTTATTTTTTTGTGTAAGACATTTTTTTTTTATGATTTGATGATACCATGGTTTGTAAATATTATCTTATAACCCATGATTTTAACCTGATAACAACTTAACACTATTTGCATAAACAAACAAGAAAAAGAAAATGAATAAAAACTCTACATCTTAACGTTGTTTCTTACTTTTTAACTTCGTGTTGTTTCTATCTTATTTTACTGACTAGGTCTTGAATAGTTGGTGTTATTATATTTGATTGGTTCATCATTTATTTAGTCTTTCTACTGAGTACACAGAAAACCATGGAATATTATAACACTGTAACTGCTAGTAGATGTTCTTCAGTATCTGGGCAACGAAGGGTTAGGTATTTATTGTAGTCTTTGCTGTCTGATTTTATTTATAGCTGTCCTCCTTGGAAAAGCTCTCCAGATATTTGAAAAAACTTGGATGTTGTGATGTAAACTGTATTTGCTTTAGAGGGCACCTCAAGTTCAGTAACACTATGGTTCTTGCAGACTCATAGAGGTACTGCCTTGATGGTCCTGGATAAGATACAGGAGAATTTTCTGGATTACCAGGCAGATCATCTTGCTATCTTCCTGTACTTTCTCCCAAGTATACAGAGTCTCTCTCTCTTCTGAGCCCCATAAAGCTGAGGTTGGAGTGACATAAGCAACCCTGTGACTACCACCACTATAAATGCACTGATTGAGACCTGAAGCCCACACAGTGCTGGGTCCTGCCCAAGGTCTACTGTAACTACTCCCTGGCTACTGCCTATATTTTCTCAAGGCTCTGCTGCTCTACAATCACTAGGTGGCAAAGCCAGCCTGGTCTGTGTCCTTTCCATTAGGGCAATGAGGTTGCCCAAGCCCCAGGTTGGTCCAGGAGTGCCTTCCAAGAGTCAGAAACTAGAGTCAAAAACCCTAGATGTCTACCTGGTATTCTATTGTATTGTGGCTGAGCTAACACTCAAACCACATGACACATTCCTTCTCACTCTTCTTCTCCCTTTCCAAAGGAAGAGGAGCCTCATGTCATAGCCACGGCCACCCCAGGCTACGGGGAATACTGCCAGACTACCTCCAATATTCCCTTAAGTCCCAAGGTCTCTTAAGTCAGCTTGTGAATGCTGCCTGACCTGGGACTCGCCCTTCAGGTCAATGGGCTCCTCTATGGCACAGGACGGGCCCAGAAATGCCATCCATGAGTGCAGTCCTGAATCAGGGACCCCAAGAGTCCACTTGGTACTGTATCCCACTGTGGCTGTCCTGGTGCCTAAAGTGAAGGAACAAAGTCCCCTTTACTTTTTTCCCTTTGCTTTTCTCAAGCAGAAGGAGTGTTGCCCCATACCTACCACAGCTGGTTATGTGCTGAGTCTCATCTGAAGCCAGCAAGTCTCAAAGCCTTACCCAAGGCCCTCAATATAGTACCTGGGTATCACTGCTGGTTATCCAGGACCCAAAGTCTCTTCAGGTAGCAGGTAATAATTACGGTCAGGATGAATGCTGGAGGACTTCCCTTCTAGGCAGTGAGTTCTCTTCTGGCCCAAGATATATCTAAAAATATCATCTGGAAGGTAGGACCTGGAATGACGGGTCTCTGACTTTGACTGTTGCCTTATCCTACTGTGACTGAATGGGTATTCTAGATGTAAGACACAGTCCTCCCCACTCTTCCCTCTCAACTCCTCAACTGGAAGGAAGGGGTATCCATTGGAGCCACGAGTTGTGCAGCCTAGGATTATGGGAGGGGTGATGCTAGCCCTTCTTTGGCTATGCTAGCTGGTATCTCGGTAGGTTGTTGCCCCCATGAAGGACACTGTCTCTGGGTTTAATTCAGCACTAGGACTTGCCTAGGAGTTGCAGCCCTTATGGCCTAGATTGCCTTTCAAGTTCACTTGGAGACGGAGTGCACTAGCCCTTTGTGGAGAGGTTAGCAAGTTCAAACTGCTGGGATAGGCAATCCTCCTGTTACTAGAGCTCATTTGCTCCCTCCATGGGTGGGCATCAGTGAGTTTGGCCTGGTTTTCCTTTCTGCTCTAGCAGGACAGCACTGAGGTCATTGCTTCACAATGCTTTGTTCTCCTTCCCCCAGTGCCCAGAGATCTCTCTGTACCATGGTGCAGATCTCTCTGCTGCAGGGGTTGGGGGAGGAGTGGCATCCATGATTCAGGACTGGCTTTTTAAAATCTCTTTAGTGTCTCTTTCAATATGAAGTTAAAACCAGGTACTATAAGTGCTCACCTGATTTTTGGTTGTGATGGAGCTGTTTATTTTGTGTAGATAGTTGTTACCTTGGTGTCTTTTCAGGGGTGACAATTGATGGAGCTTTGTATTCTGTCATCTTGCTCTACCCATCTCCTAAAAACTTTTTTGAAAAAGCTTTCCATTTTTCATTTGCAAAAACTCAGAAAGCATGTTTCTGTTTTGATTTTTTTTGGGTGGGGGTGTATACATTGGCAATAGGGCTTTATATATTCCCTCGTGTAAACATCTTTTAAGGCTCACTTTTAACAAATTCAGAATTTCTAATTTGTAGAAGAGTTATTATCTGCAGAAGCTGTCATCATGCCGGCTCCTGTTCATTGCTCCTTTAGATTTCTAGCATGTCTTTTCTGTGTCCCAGGTTATTTAACAAATCCTTCAAAATACCAAGGAATTACGTTATTCTTCAACATGAAATGTTGTAACTATTTGAAAGTGCATATTTGCGTTACAGATATTTAAACATTTTCTTTTGTTTTCTAAGAAATAAGCCACGTTTTACAAAATGCCTTCATGACACTGTGGTGTGATGGGTCCCCCACCACGTTACTAAAGGGAGTGTGTGCACTGCCTGAACCCTGAAGGCCAGGTGTTAAGCCAAGTCCATGATGCCAAACCACGGAACAGATACATCTGAAAACCCAAACCTACCTACAGAAGAGTATCTGAGAACCTACCAAGGAAAATAGTCCCATCACACACACATACAGTAGATAAAGAGCCAGGGCCGGGCGCGGTGGCTCAAGCCTGTAATCCCAGCACTTTGGGAGGCCGAGGCGGGTGGATCACGAGGTCAAGAGATCGAGACCATCCTGGTCAACATGGTGAAACCCCGTCTCTACTAATACAAAAAATTAGCTGGGCACGGTGGCGCGTGCCTGTAGTCCCAGCAACTCAGGAGGCTGAGGCAGGAGAACTGCCTGAACCCAGGAGGCGGAGATTGCGGTGAGCCGAGATACCGCCATTGCGCTCCAGCCTGGGTATCAAGAGTGAAACTCCGTCTCAAAAAAAAAAAAAAAAAAAAAAAAAGAGCCAGAAAATTAGCTTAAAAGCAATTTAGGATTAGGAGGGGCCCAGATCTCCAAATCTCTCCTGCTGCCACCCAGGAATGCTTTATATGTGAGTTTTAATAAACTCATCTACTTACCAAGCTGGACTTGTCCAAATCATTCTTTGGTATCTCAGCACCATCCCAGTTTGGGGGATTGAAGAAGGGACATTACACTCTGTTTTTCTCTTGACAGATACCTGCTGAAATATCTAGAAATTGGTATAACTTAACTGAGTTTGGCTGGTAAGAAACCAGATAGAAAACTCTTATTTCTTATAGCTTACCTAGTATATCTGTCTAAAAAAGTTTTTTGAAAGCTACTTTTCTGTTATATGACACTAAGTTTCAAAAAATAAATTTACTGGGCAACTTAGATACTTTCAAGCAAATTATTTGTGAATCAGGTCCAAGTGTTAATCCAAGCTTTAATACTTCTAATTAATTAACCTTGGCTACAGCAGCTATAAGCTGCAAAGCAAGGGATTACTGGGTGACTTATCTGAGAATAAAACAAATCCATTATTAGAACAAAGTATCTTTAAAATGGTTGCCTAAAACCTACAAAAGCTTTGAAGCATGTTGATATAAAAATCATTCTCAAAAGCCATTTAATTCCCTTACGATACTAAAACCACTCAGCTTCAAAAAAAAAAAAAAAAGAACTCCTCAAACTTTAAATACTTGGAGATTAATTTTGTTGTCTTTAAACGCAAATCCATCCATTCTAGTGTTTGAACAGCAATTGAAGTAAAATACTTATGCAAACTAGAGCAGACATTATTTTCTAGAGGAAAAGTGTGTTGAATGGGTTGGGACATTTCCATTTCCTAGCTCCTTTTCTAGAAAATCTTGAATTAAGCAGTGAAATAACTTTTATTTAAATATGAAGCTAATGTGAAATTCAGAGAATTTTGCCTTTATGGAACAATGTATACAGATAAACCCATTAATTCTATGATGTTATATTGACTTGAAACAATTTTATATATTTACTTTACACAAGATAATGGTCATTAAAATTTGAAATAAATATGTAAAAAAAAATCAAATCAATTCTCATATATTTTAAAATGATTTATCACATTCCCTAGGCCTTAAGGTGCATAAATTCAGTGAAAATTAATTTTGATTCTTATTCTGTCTCTCAATGTCACATCAACATAATTATAATTCATTTAACATATTTGTGGTATTGTATTAGTATTGTAAGTTCATAAAAATTAAAGTATTGGAAAAGGTCACATTCCACATGCTTTTAACTTAATGGTAGCTTATAGGTAATCACAAAGCCATATAATACATTATCCCAAAATATTCTATGAAAGTGGATGAGAAGGTATCAAGAGTAAAATGGGGAAATATGGGTAAAAATTACACATTGAATATATCAACTTTTGCTTAATTTAAAACATTAATGAGCATTAAGTAGATTTTAAAACACAAATCTATAAATGAGTTAAATGAAGCAAAAAAAATCATCCATGGAATTTTAGAAGAAATGGAATAAATTAATGACTGGTAACTGAGTTGGCTGGCCAGAGAATGATGAATTCTAAACATACAGTTAAGAGTATTTTAAATTTTTGTGATTTATGCCTTAGAATCTTTCAACTAACAATAATTTTGAGCCAAATTATAACTGAAAGTGAAAGCTCAATAGACTATCACTAAAATAAGAACAATTAAATAAAATTTTAAAGTATTATTTTCTAGGCGTTCTTTCTAATATTATGCAGACATAATGCATAAACCCTCTCTCCCATCACAGCACAAAACTATAAAGGTAAAGCTTCTTCTCTGAGCCTGAGAAGAGGCTGAAGACTATTATATTTGACTGAAAACAGCAGTTCTAAGTGAACATATTCACACTGAATACTGCAAACTGCAGCCCTCTTTGGCTATTCAGCTACGAGCATTCTGACTTGCAAGACCACTGACATCTAGATCAGACAGAAAATTTATCTTTCAGAATATCCAACCATCTTGATAATATTGAAAAAGAGATGTTATTATCGTATATTCCCCAAAGAAACAACCTATCTAGATAATCTAGAATGCACACAACATTTTGTAAGACAAACCTCCTAATAAGAGCTTCCAATCAACTTTTTATTCTGTCACTCTTAAATATAATCAGGCAACCAAAGATTATCTGTTGAAATACGCTAACCTGAAAAATAGAGGCAAAAATATAACTAACAGTTAAATTTACCCTGGAGGATAAAGTAAGTACTAATAACAAAGAAAATATCAAATATCTATATTTACCCTTTATTGTACAATTTGTAACAATTGGACCTAATGTTATATTCAAGCATCTATAACTTTGAAAAAAATATTTTGAGTATTTCTAATTGTTTAGAACAATTTGTGTTTTAGAATCTTATTCTTCCTTATAGGTCTCCCAAAGAACAGAGACAAGAAACCTATTTGTAAAAAATAAAATAAAACTTATTCTACTCTGCAATTTCTGTACAGGTTCATCGGACACTTTTAGAGTTCTAGGATGTATTATAGAACCTTAGTAGTTTTTCCTAATAACAATATATTTTGCTATTTTATTAATCTAGAAATTATCTTTAGTCATCAATTATTCCTAAATAAATACTCAAATCATTAGAAAAGGTAAGAACAATGAAATTTTATAAAAGAATGATGCAATAGTGAAATGGATCATGTTTCTTGAGTTTTTATGTGGCATTGTGCAAGGTATTGAGTAATCTTACCTATAATCTTATTATAGGTAAAAGTAATCTTACCTACAATCTATATGCAACAGAAAAGAGAATAAAATTGACAGAGAATTATATTTTATTGTTGTTAGATAAATCAGAAAATGAATTGAGACAGATTATGCTCTAGACACTAATTATAATAGTAAAATTGATCATAAATGAAATCTCAGACCATGAGTCTTTAGATGATGATATCCTACATAAATGTTCTCAATTTTACAAAGTAATGAGTAAGCAATATTTTCCTAAAGACAAAAAATGGTATTTTGACACAGTTTTAGTAATTCATTGGGGAGAAATTTAAGGTACAATATTTGGGCCATAACTTTAGTCTAAGCCAGTTTCCTGAAAGATTGTGAGACAGTATTCTTTCATCTTTTTAATGTCTATGTACTAAAATTTTCTGACATAAAACAATTGGCAATGTTGAAATTATTCTTAAAGTTTCTTTAAAATTTTTCTATTCTTTTCACTAATCATTTTTTACTATCTCTCTATTCTAATTTTTAAAAATTATTCAAATTTTAAACATAAAAACAACAAAAACGTCCATTAGAATCAGATAGTAAATTATGACAATATTTTCTAAGGGATAATAATTTTTCAAACAGAAGGCCACACATCCATGAAGAAATAAATTTTATTAAAATGAAAATGGAACTAACTAATGAATGCTCTTGGAAAATAAAAATATTTAACAGAAATGTCAAAAAAAATCAGAAGTGGAAAATGAATGTAAGTAAATTTAACTAAATATTGAATTAAAAGTCAAGAATTAGAAGATAGGAGATAAAAGAAAAAATATGTATTTTTTTCTGATGACTCAATTTGCAATCCAAGAGAACTTCTATTAAAAGAGAATGAAATTAAATTACTGTATCATTATTAAAATAATTCAGAAAAACTCTTAAAGGTTAAAATACATGGACTAAAAACTGAGTCTACTTAATATCCAACACGACCTGTAGAAAGATATGCTCAATTCACATCATTTAGGAGTTTATACCTGTGAAAACAAAGGTTACTATAAGATTCAAAGAAAATACAAAGTTGCAGTCAGAGTAGTAATAATAGCAGCATTGAACTTCACAACAGAAATATTGACAAATAAAAGACAGTGAAATAATTCCTCGTAGTTCTGAAGAAAAATGATTCTAACCTAGACTTCTATACCCAATCCAGCTCTCAAGCAAATGTGAGGGTAGAATTAGTATACAAGTTGTACAGTGTGTCAACAAGACAAAAACATTGCCTTACATAAAACCCTTTCCCCAATAAATTGGTAGAGATGTAGCAACCAAAATAAAATAATAAACCAGGAACAGGCAAAAAGTAGAATCTTTTAGACTATAGAATCAAAAAGGAAACAACAACAAAAAACAAGGGATGAGCCAGTACGATAATGAAGGAAGACCCAAGTATACAGACAGTTGTAGGACAAGTCCAGATTAAAGTAGTGGTATTTAAGAAATAGGTTGTTAAAGATTCTTGCCACAGATGGGCCTTTTCTAACATAGATGTATCTCACACACTTAAATCTGACTGAAAAAGTTCTATTCACCAAAGAAATTCTTTACTGTAAAGACTGCTTCTTGCAAAGTATTTAAGGTATCATACCAATTAATGAAATTAGTGTCTTGTTCCAGTGATTAAAAATAAGTTGAATTAAAATCTTGGTTAGGTTTCCTCATTCTAATTTTAAAATCAGCTCAGTTCATGAATACGTAACGTTTATATAGATAAAGTATTCCCCTTCAACAGTTTCTTACAACATTAATAAGCAAAGAATGCTTCAGCACTAATTTGTTATATGTTCAATTTACTGTATATATATATATATATATATGTACACATAGGTACATACATATGTGTATATATACGTATATATGAATACATATATATATACACACACATATGTGGAGAAGCAATGAAGTAAATTCTTTAGTATTTTCTGTATTTCAACATTTTTTAATATTTAAAAAAACTCATTGCTATTATCATTATTCCATAAAGTCTAGAAAACAAATAAAAGATGTTAGGTTAAGGGGCCTTATAAGAAGGGGCCTGAAAAATTGCATATTTCCTGTCAGGTACTCCATACTCACATAATCTCCCTTTCTGAGAGTATGCCAGAAAATCTGTATGGTAAGCACCCCAGGAATTTTGATACACACAAATTGCAGATTATTGCCTTAAAAAATGATTTTTAAGATAATTTTTAAAATTTATTCTTAAAAAACTCATTACATGAAATGCCGTAAGAACATAAAACATGGTGCCAGTCACATTTACTTGTTGAATATAAGTGATGAAATAAATAAGTCAATAGATTAGGTATAAAACAATTGTAGATTTCTGGAGATTGGGGAAAATTGATGAGAAAATGCCCCATCAGAAAAGAATAATTCATAATGCAATTGTCAGCCAATGGTTGCTATATAGGAAATTGATCTTAGTGTTGCTAGATCTGATTTTTCAAGAAATAATGAAAATAGGCATTTTAAAACTTGAAATATGCCAAGTTTTAAATCTAGGCAATCACTTTTTTGACACATTGCTGGGCATCAATATGGAAGCCAAATATACTGATTTATGAGCTACCTCTATCAAGCAGGCTGGCAATCTGCAATAGTTTGTCTTGCTGTTCCTGTGTTATGGGTAAGATACTTGCTGTATAATGAAAATTATTTACTTTGTAGGCAGAAAAATAAGTATACCCTGAATCTCTTTCCTGTTCCCTTGAATAGTGCATTGTAATGAACATGCACCTATATATATATGTATTTTTAATTTCCCAAATAATTTACAGGCAGATACTTTTGAGATCAGAGGAGAAACTTTAAATTCTAATAAACAGAGGCTCTGATCTCCTGGGCAATTATGTGATGTGTGTGTGACAATAGGACTGATCTAGTAGTGCAAAATTCCCAGGACACAATTTATGTAATTTTAAGTTCTTTGTCAAAGGTAATTAGTTCAGATACGACTAAAATTAGAGTATCAAAGTACGGAAGTTCACCTTAAGAACATCTTAGAAACATCGGCCACAGAACTATAATAATTTTATCCATCTTCCCTCTCATTTTAGACCTATCTATTCTTTTCCCATATTCTGACATCTAGTCTTTTCTCAACAAAAAGTTTCCATAGCTTGGGTGTGAATATAGAATCAATACTGTAAAATTTAATGTTATATAGTTGTATGTACTAACACAAAAATGACCACAGAGCCCAGATTCAAAATACTTAAGTATCTTTTCCACTTAATACCACTAAATTATATATTCTGTGAAAGAAAAACACAGTCATATTCAACTCTATATCCCAAGCACAGAAGAAGAACCTGTCAAATAGCAGATGATCAATGAATATTTGTTTAACAGCTGAATTACAATACACCTAGCAATGTCCAATATATTGGATCCTTTCAGCTATTTAAAATATTTAGCTTTATTTTGTGAAGACATTCCTAGACTTCCCTTAACAGCTTATATTGGAGCTGAAGGGTTAATTATAATAGACTACTGTTTATTGACTTTCTATAAATTGTCAACAATGTGGAGGGAGCTATAAGTTTCTTTCTTTTTTTTTTTTTTAAATTGCCCTTAGAAACTGATCATCACTGGGGAGTAGTAATGAACCTAACAGGATTAAACACAGTGTGATAACTATTATATAAGAATAATGAAAACACAAGGTGGATGATGCATCTAAGCCAGAGTTTAGGTGTAAGGGATTTTTCTGGTGGAAATCTTTTTTAAACTGAGACTTGAATGATGCAGCATAATTAGCTATTGGAAACATTCAAATGGCTAAAGTTAACACGATAGGAAAGAATAGGCAGCTTTAAGCTGAAGAAAATAGGAACTGGATTGTGGCAGTAATCCTATGGCTATAACAGTGAACTTGATCTTTACCCATGAAGGAACTACCTGCAGTACAGAGAATTCTGGAGAGAGTACTAGAAGAGTTGTGTTGGGACTATTTGTATGAATTCAATTACAGTAATACTAGGGAGGAATGGTGTTGCTACAAATCATTGGAATAGCAGTGATAGGATGAGAAGAACTGATGAGATTTGAACCTAATGAAATTGCTGTGTGGTACATAAAAAGTAGTAGAATATCAATTATTTCATAGGGTTTAACATGTAGAATAGATGGAATTTATTGATTTATTGGCAGAATTGTGAAGATAAAAAGAGTCAACAATTAGGTTGAGGTTTCCGGCTTTGAGTTGCTAATGGCAGTATGAGCGGAGAGGTCATTCTGTGATTAATAAAGTTTTAAAAGAGATTTTTTTGCTATTTATTTTAAACTTTCCAATGCCAAAATTAATAAACATATAAGAATTCAAATTTTTTCTTTCTCTGTATAGTATGTGACTTCTATAGATTTTTTTTTCTGGTTTTATATATGTTTTGCTGAGAAATATAGTGTGGTTTGGAGAACTCTCTTACCAGGATTAAATAAGACCTACTCAATGAAGGGTGAATTCAAGCATTATTCTGTCTCTCTCTCTCTCTCTCTCTCTCTCTCTCTCTCTCAATCACACACACACAACCAGCATTTAGTACCTTATGGAAGGTTATGAATAATATAATGTTTATTTGAAAATGTATTTTTAATAGAAGTTTAAAAGTTATTTTTCCTGTAAGTTACTTGCCATTTTTAAAATCTGCTGAGCAAATTTCAATACAAAATTAGAACACATTATGAGAAATTGTACCAACATACATATTCATAGATTTATATTGATTTACCCTATGTTGTTAATTTCTTACCTTCAGCAGGGAATGAGTTGAATTGTTTCATCTACATTATTATTAGAAATGTCAAATAAAGAAAGGGTATGATGGGTAGATATTCTGTATGTTCACTAAATTTAAAGTATCTCATTAAAATATAGGGCAAGTTTTATAGCATTATAAAATCTGTACTAAAAGTATTATAGATATATATGAATAATGTTTGTTTAAATTTTGTAGAATAAAATTTAGCTCATTATAACTAATTTAGTTTTCATAATACTCCTTTTTAGAAAAGAAACAAAAATGATAACACTTATTTGTTGAAACTTGCTCAGTGCTATAGTTAAATCCCTATGTATCTGTCAAGCTGTCTTACTCTCACTTGAGAGCTTGTCAGAAATAATCATCCCATGGTCTCACAATCACAAAGGTGCAAACCCAGATATGCTTGCCTTTTGTATGTCAAGAATTGTGCAGACATAAAATGTTTAATAAAACTACAATGGACATACAAGTAAGCACTCCCCCCTTTTTTTTATTTGGTTTTCTGATTTTGTTCATTTTATTTTGTTTTATTCAAGGATACATCTTGCAACTTAGATAATCTGAAAGTTTTTGAAAACGTAGGCAGAATAATGTATTCGTTTACTAAATATATTTATAAAATATAAATTTTAGTATGAAATTGTAGTATGACAATGAATATTTTGTTAAATAGAATCCATAATATGAAGTTATTGAAATGTGTATTTATGGGAGCCAATACCTTCAAACTTTGTCCAAAAAATCTGGCACCGTTGTAAGTTTATTTCCTAATATGTGACATAAAAAGCAAAATGAGAGTAACACACTTACAGCTCTATAATACTGAAATATTCATGTACTAGAGAAAATTGTTAGTTTATCCATTAAGACAGGTCACACATAATTTAAATAGATTATTAACATAAATTGCAGATATTTTGGAGGTTAAATATTATTCTCCAGTTTCTAAATTTTATGTATCCTATGAAACTCCGTTTTTAGAAATAACATTTGAAAGAAGGTTTATCTTACATAAATAGATTCTGCTTTTCTGTAGCTTCAAGGAAAGATACACACACATACACACAGACACACACACACACACACACACACATAATATCTTTATATATCTTCCATCAACATTAAGTAGGCTTCACTTTCAGGCCAAATATTGCAATTCTTTTGTCACTACCAAGAAAGAGAAGAACACAGTTATGGGTAATGAAACATGATAGACATAATACTTTGGGCCTACAAGATAGTTTTCAACATATTAATTACAAGAAATACTGGTAAAACATCCAGTAATGCAACATTCAAATCAGTATGAAGATGATATGATTTCATTGTAAAAAATTCCAATTTATATACTAAGTTCACAAGATTGTACCACACTCGTACTAGTATACGATCTTAATGGGGATTTTAAGGACATCTCCTAGTACATTTTATCTCTGCTACTGACTTGAGAGTATGTGTTAAAAATAGAGATACTATATTCCTGGGGGGTTAAAATTTAATTGAGTAGCTTCAGACTAGAGTCAGAGGCTCTGAATTATTTTCTCTTCTTTTTCTTTACTTTATTGAGCCTCTTCTTTTTAACAAGCGTCTTGATCATTGCTAATTCTGGGGATCATTTAAGCTGAAGAATCACTGTGTGTAAAAAGAAAAAGAGACTTTCTTTGTGCTCTGGAAGCTCAGATTTTGTTTTTCCTCAGTATATTTTCTTTCACTATTTTAACCTACTAAAATGGACAAATGACCAAACAGCTGGAAAATAAGAAAGAAGAAAGAAGTAGAAGGATGAGGTATAGGAAGAGGAGAAGGAGGAGAAGAAGCAGGAAAGAAGAAAGAAGAATAAAAAAAGAAAAGGGTTTAATGTGCAAGACTCAAGATTACTTAGCTCACTGGTTAAGACTGTTGTTACTTTATCATTAGGGTGCTTAGGTTCCAATTCAGACTCCATTCCATGTTAATTCTATTAGTTTAAACAAGCTATTCAACCTCACTAAATCTCATTTTTATCATTAAGGACTATAATGACATTTATGTGTTGGGAAGAGAATTAACAGAGCAACACATGTTACAATGTTTAAAACAGTATATAGTGTACAGAGTGTTTTTTCATTACTGTATTTACATTGACTATTACTATTATCCTAAAGTTGGAATTAAAAGTCATACTCAATAACTCAAAAAGCTCTTAGAGAAAAATAATAATTCCATGGCCTGTTAATAACCCTATGATATGATTTGTTTCCCCCAAATCTCATCTTGAATTATTAGTTCCTATAATCCTCAGTTGTCATGTGAGGTTTCTGGGGGGAGGTAATTGAATCATGGGAACAATTACCCACATGCTGTTCTCGTGATAGTGAGTGAATTGTCACAAGATCTGGTGGTTTTATAAGAGGCTTCCTTCTTTGCTCAGCACTCACTTCTCTCACCTGCTGCCATTTAAGACATGCCTGTTTCAACTTCCGCTACGATTCTAAGTTTCCTGAGGCTTCTCTAGCCATGCAGATCCGTAAGTCAATTAAACCTCTTTTCTTTATAAATTGCCCAGTCTCCAGTATGTCTTGATAGCAGCATGAAAATGAAATAATATGCCATACAATATAAAAGTTGTGTCAAAATATCAATATATAATAAAACATGAGTTACATGCTAGTTGGAATAAATCATAAGCATACTGCTCATCTTATACTAAAACAAGCACTCAAAGAAAACAAACAAGAACAAATGAACTCCTTTCCTTGTACATACTTTATTTTTCCAATGAGTCATATATATGAATAGAGCAACACTTCCATTTTCTTATTCTCTGTTTTATAGTATACACACATGTTGGGAAAAGCAGCAAAGGAGAAAGGACTTACAGAGGGCCTACATAAATTGGTTATGAGTAACATATATAAACAAGGAACAACAAACTGCAGAAGGCCGCAGGAGGCCTCTGAGGAGGAAGGCCTCTCCGTGCTTCATGTTCTGGTGCAGGGTGACCTAGGCTCTGTTACCATAAACATTGTGAAGAAGGATTTAAAACCCCTTCGTAGCATTATGACGTAGCCAGACTTGTAGGCTCCTTGTAAGGTCCGTGTTCCACCAGCTGCACAGAGATAATAAGTTAAAGATAACCACATATTCTTGTTTTGTGAAACTCCCAAACCACTGTTATCAATCTTTAGAATGATACACCAGTTCTGGCTCACTAATTCAGTTCCGACTCACTGATTCACTCCACCATAACCCTCTCCTCACCATCACTCGACAGCTAACCTATAGATAAAAGTGATTGTAACTAATAAATAGTGAGGATGATCAGATTTCAGAGCCTTCACTGTTTCCTCCAAAGTAATGAGTGATGGCTGCCTGGTCCCACTACCTCTCTTAATCTGTCTTTTTCTCATTTCTTTGTCACCACCAAACATGGGGCACGCACGGGTGATGTAGGGCTGGTTCCCTACATTCTGGCATGCAAAGTATGGGGCACATGGATTCCCTACATTCACATACACACACAAATACTATAATTGCCAAAAATAACACTGAAAGTGTTATGTTTTGGGCAAAAATATTGAGAGAGTTTTTTAGAGTAAGTAATGAATAGCATGTTTTTTAACTATGAAACAAAATAAGTTAGTTAAGGTCTGACACCTGACTAAGGTGGTATTGAAATCCAACCAAGTCTCCTTACTCCCAATGCAAAACTCCTTCTACTATTGAAACAAAAAAGGAAATTAAAAAGTTAAACAATGAAAAAGAAAATTTAAAATTGTTACACCTCTAAATGTTATTTTCCGCAATTTGTTAGTAAAGACAATCAAATTTTATTGTGACTTTTATTTTATCACCATGTTTTCCTCCCATCCATCTATGTTTAGTATACAATTACTCTCTACTTTCCAACTGCAAATTTATCACCCATTTATTCATTTAGTATTTGTGTTTTTATCTCATTTCTTTCAAAACATACTTTAACACTATTAAGAAGATAGGTGAAAACTAAACCTTAAGCAAACTGTTTTCTCTATTAAATTTAACAAAAATAAAGTAATTTACAATAGATAGGAAAAGTGTTACATGTATGTGGGAAGTTCGATTTGAAATATTAATTTAATTTAATGAATAAATTACAAAATATAAGATATCTTTGGAGGCGTATGCCTTAATGTGTGTTTAAAAATATTAAATATTTAATAGAAAAAATAGCAATTTGTAAATTATAATAAACAAGCATGATGAAATATAATAATGTTCACATGTGTATTAATTATTTACTGCTGCCATAAAAATTTATCACATAGCTAAAAGCTTGATACAACACTAATTTATTATGACTCCATAGGTTGGAAGGTTGGTGTGCCCAACTGGTATCTGTGCTTCAAATTTCACAAGTTCAAATGAAGTTGTCAACAGGACTGGCCTCTGGAGACAAATCTACTTTTAGACTAATTCAAAGTATTGACAGAATTCAACTGGTAAAAACTGAAGTCCTCCTTTCCCTGCTGGCTTTTGGCATAAGGTCATTCTCAGCTTCTAGAGGTAAAGAAGACAATTTCTCTGCACTCATGACATTTACAGTCTTATGAAGAAGTGTACCCATAAATTTTTATTATATTATGTCAATTATAACTAATAAATCTGTAAAGCAAGTAGTAAGATAGACAGTAAGGTAAAAATATGGGTGTCTCTAGGAAATGAACCAAGTAAAAATCTGGGGAAAGAGGATTCCAGGAGGAGAGAATACAGTGATCTATGGTAATAGTCATGAGGGTGATTGCCCTATTCCAGGACCAGCAAAAAGGCCAGTGTGGATAAAGAAAACAAAGGCAATGGGAAAGGGATTATACTATTTTAGTAAGTTACAGCATTAGAGCATGGTGAAGAATTTGAATATTAATCTCCACGTGAGAGGGAGGTTTTGAAAGAGATTTGTATTGATGTAGTCCAATGTATGTTTTATTCTTATTTTTATCTTGGGGTTCCTTTAAAAACTATTTTTTCAACATCTAGGCTAAAGGACTTTTAACATTGCTAAAATTATGTTTTACCATGTGGAAACACTCACTGTTTTCACTAAATACAGTATTCAAAGCTTCAATTTGATCTCAAAGATTTGGATAGTAGTCTTTGTTTTAAAACAACAAAAAGTATTCAATGCTTTAGATTGCTAACATTGAAAACTATTCTGTAATATGGACCCATGAACAAAAAAGTACCTTTCCTAAGATTATAATTTGATATAACATAAAAATAGAGAGAAATTTGACTTACTAATAATGTGTAAAAGTAATATAAATAGGAACAACATAAAGAAATTATGTGTTTTAGCTTGATTCATGTTTTACCTTCTGTGAATAAATTTCTTCATAAATTATCTACAAAATAATTTTCGTATTATGTGTCCTGGACTAATTTTACAAGACCTGGACTAACTATACAAAATAAAATGTGTATTTTAAGGAACTTCTTTCTTATATTTTGTAAAAAGGCAAATAATCTACAGTTTGTATTTTATTAATATATAAAATATGTATGTTTTTCCATGTTGCATGTAGAAATAATTAAATTTATATAACTGACTGACCATCATGATATAAAAATATTTAATTGGAAATGAAATAATTCTGTTTAATTGAATTATATATTATCCTCAATGAAAGAAAGAAAGGATCACCTTTTAAAAAAACAGCAGATATAGAAACTTGAGGGTTTTTTTTTTTCATTCCCAATACCTCAGAATAATCCCAATGTTAAGATTCTTGCTGAGCTCACATGTTAAAACAGGTCATCTTTCTGCCTGTTTTCAGATTCTCTCTGAATCCATTAATATTGTTTTCAGAAATTGAAGGTTCAAGGCTACTGAGTTCATTTCTAGATATGCCCTGAGCAAGCAAAGAGGTCAAGATTACTATTGCAAAAGCTGAATATATTTTTGGGGACAGATAATTACAAGTCAAAAAGATTATGCAGGTGGGGTTAAATTTAGATAAAGTAATAATTTTTTATAAAGATTCAAGTTTTAATGCATATATTGCAAAAATTGTTAGAAATATATGCTATTCCATAGAAATTTTGGTTATACTATTTCAGTAATTTAAAGACATGCTACACAGCTTTAAAATAATGTTAAAATATGTTTAATATAATTTAAAGATTTAGTAGTGCATAAGTGTAAAACTATTTTAAAGAATTTTCAATTTTCTTTTCTCAGAAAGTTTTTATGTTGATGCTCTTGTCAGATTTTTTTCATTAGTCAGGCTTGATTCGTTATTAGAGAAATTTAAAGCAACTAAAATTAAAATTACATTTACTAATATGCAAATTTTATATTTTCCAACATTGAAGCTGTTATAACATGCACATATTACAGCTGGCCCCCAGTTGATCTTTTCCAAGAAAAAAAATTCATTTAAGAAATGAGAGAATGATAATAGATTATGATTAAATGCTAACATAGAATCATTATAGAACATTTGTGTATTAGTCTATTTTCATACTGCTGTGAAGTAATACCCAAGACTGGGTAATTTATTTTTTTAAAAAAAGAGTTTTAATGGACTCACCATTACATGGCTGTGGAGGCCTCACAATTATGGCAGAAGGTAAATGAGGAGCCAAGGCATGTCTGACATGGAGTCAGGCAAGAGAGTGTGTGTAGGGGAACTGCCCTCTATAAAGCCATCAGATTTTATGAGACATACTCACTATGACAAGAACAGCACAGGAAAAACCGGCCTCGATGATTCAATTGCTTCCCACTGGTTGTCTCCCATGACGTGGAAGGATTATAGGAACTATAATTCAAGATAAGATTTGGGTGGGGACACAGCCAAACCATATCAGTTGGTGATAGAGGCACAGAAAGTGTTTTGAATAATTGTCCATAATATAATAAAATTGTTTGTCTTAAACTTGGCTTGAGATTTAGAACTTTCCTAATAGTATTAGCCATTTCTTCACCAAAATACATATTAACTTATTATTACATATTATTTTGTAATATTGTTCTTCACTTTCTTTTAGGGACTTCTAATTTTATGTTTATTATTTCAATAAAATATATCCTTCACCAAAATAATTTCCATTTGATGACATTTAATGAAATATGTAGGTTGTAAATCATGAATTCTATCAGTTATTCTACCTACAATGCATTAAAGTGGAAAGATGTAATATCATAATATATCATTAATGAAATATGCAATGTTAATATGTTAGTAATATAGCCTTCTATATGTCAGTAATACATTATATTTAGAAATTGTTGTATCATTAATAGACATAATATATTCAATTGTATAACTGACCTTCCTACTTAAAGAATAAAGGAATAACAGAAAGTAAATTATATACTATTTTTGGAATGCAGAAATGACAATTGGAGTATAAACTGAAACAAAAACTATGAGGTCTATGCTTAAAATCATTGATTTTATAACATTGATTTGTTTCAATATACTTTGTCTTTTTCTTAGTATGTTAAACTATTTTTGACAATATTTGCAGTTGAAAACCATGTTATTGAATTCAACATTGGAATATTATGGTAGAATTGATAGACTTAATTCATGATTTAAAGAGGGTCTCAAAATGCTAACTCAAATGTTAGCACATAAAGCTATCATTGTGTTGTACTGGTTGATTCAATAAAAGTGTGATATTTGTGGAATAGTTCAAAAAGATAAATAATAAATCCATTGCAAGTGAGATACTAAATGCAGTAAGATACTATCACTATCTGATAGAATTGATATTTAACCACATACCCTTTTTCACATTAACTAAAAGAAAAAGAAAAAAATATTTCCATCTTCAGAAACTTCTTTTTCCAAAGATTTTTTTTCTTTCTGCTTTCCTTTTCTGTATACATTTAGAATGGATAGATAGCGATGTTCTAAATAAAAGCATGGGGACATTAAATAACCAATTATACCATTAAACAATTAAACACATAATAGTAGTAGAGTCCTTATGATAAAAATAAAGTCATATTTATCAACTTGTCATTAAATATCTTAAATTTGCATATGGTTTTTATTGCATTGATCTAAAAACATTTATCCAAATTATTGATAAACACTATAATATAAAATACCAGCCATCTGCTGGGCAAAAAGCCCCAGACTGTGGGCAGCACTCTAACTACACACCCATGGAACCACTGCCCTGACTGAGGACACACTGCCCTTGAACCAGTGCATCACCAGACCACCTGCAGACATACCCCACAATGCTCTCTGACTCTGCCAAGCTCAGAGGACCAGTGGATACCAAAGGATTTGCCAGTCTTCTGGTGATCTAACCTTTGACTTGGGCTGCACCAAATGGACGGGATGTGTTATCTGAGAAGGCATCCCTTGGGCCTAAGGAAATGTGAGCACAGCACCAGTGACTAGAGGGGGTTTCCCAAAGGCCTAGGAATGGACTTGGTAAAAAGAGTTATCTTCACTCTTCCCCATAATTCCCTTCCCAGAGCACTGTGGAGAATTTACTGAAATACAAAAGAGTCCATATGATAACTCTTAATCACCATCTAATAGATCACAGCCTGTATTATGGTACCAAACAAAAATAAATTTCTTCAGTATGCATTTCCTGTGAAATTCAATGCAGGAAACTAGCCACAACTAAGAAACCCATATACCATGCTGTTTTCATTACTATAGCCTTATAGTATAGTTTGAAGTCAGATAGCGTGATGCCTCCAGGTTTTTTGTGTGTTTTTTTGCTTAGGATTGTCTTGGCTATGTGGGTGCTCTTTTGGTTCCATAAGATGCTTAAGGTATTTTTTTTCCAGTTCTGTGAAGAAGGTCAATGGCAGTTTGATGGGGATAGTATTGAATCTGTAAATTACTTTGGGCAGAATGGCCATTTTCATAATATTTATTCTTCCTAACCATGAGCATGGAATGATTTTCCATCTGTTTGTGTCCTCTTTTATTTCCTTGAGCAGTGGTTTGTAGTTCTCCTTGAAGAGATTCTTCACATCCTTTGTTAGTTGTATTCTTAGGTATTTTATTCTCTTTGTAGCAATTATGAATGGGAGTTCATTCATGACTTGGCTCTCTTTAAGTCTGTTTTTGGTGTATAGAAATGCCTGTGATTTTTGCACATTGATTTTGTAACCTGAGACTTTGCCGAAATTGCTTATCATCTTAAGGAGACTTTAGGCTGAGACAATGGGGTCTTCTAGATATATAGTCATGGTACTGGTACCAAAACAGAGATATAGACCAATGGAACAGAACAGAGGCCTCAGAAGTAACACCACACATCTACAACCATCTGATCTTTGACAAACCTGACAAAAACAAGGAATGGGGAACGGATTCCCTGTTTAATAAATGGTGTTGGGAAAACTGGCCAGCAATATGCAGAAAGCTGAAACTGGACCCTGTCATTACACATTATTCAAAATTTAACTCAAGATGGATTAAAGATTTAAACATAAGACTTAACACCATGAAAACCCAAGAAGAAAACTTAGGCAGTACCATACAGGACATAGGCATGGCAAGGACTTCATGATTAAAACACCAAAAGCAATGGCAGCAAAAACCAAAATAGACAAATGGGATCTAACTAAACTTAAGAATTTCTGCACAGCAAAAGAAATTATCGTTAGCATGAACTGGCAACCAACAGAATGGGAAAAAATTTTTGCTATCTACCTATCTAACAAAAGGCTAATATCCAGAATCTACAAAGAACTTAAACAAAGTTTCAAAAAAAAAACAATCCCATCAAAAAGTGGGCAAAGGATATGAACAGACATTTTTCAAAAGAAGACATTTATGCAGCCAACAAACATATGAAAAAATGCTCATCATCACTGGTCATTAGAGAAATGCAAATGAAAACCACATTGAGATACCATCTCATGCCAGTTAGAATGGCCATTATTAAAAAATCTGGAGACAACAGATGCCAGAGAGAATGTGCAGAAATAGGAATTCTTTTACACTGTTGGTGGGAGTGTAAATTAGTTCCACCATTTTAGAAGACAGTGTGGTGATTCCTCCAGGATCTAGAAATAGAAATTCCATGCTACCCAGCAATCCCATTACTGCATATATACCCAAAGGAGTATAAATCATTATATTATAAAGACACATGCAGACGTATGTTCATTGTGGCACTGTTTACAATAGCAAAGACTTGGAACCAACCCAAATGCCCATCAATGATAGACTGGACAGGGAAAATGTGGCACATATACACCATAGAATATTATGCAGCCATTAAAAAGGATGAGTTCATGTCCTTTGCAGGGACATGGATGAATGTGGAAACCATCATTCTCAGCAAAGTGACACAAGAATAGAAAACCAAACACCACATGTTCTCACTCATCAGTGGGTGTTCAACAATGAGAACACATGGACACAGGGAGGGGAACATCACACCCCAGGGCCTGTTGGGGGGTGGGGGAGCTAGGGGAGGATAGCAGGGTTTGGGGCATTGGGAAGGTATAACATTAGGAGAAATACCTAATGTAGGTGATGGAGGGAATGGATGCAGCAAACCACCATGGCATGTATACACCTATGTAACAATCCTGCGTGATCTGCACCTGTACCCCGGAACTTAAAGTATAGTAAAAGATATATATATATATATGAAAATAAAAGAAACCCATACAGACCCTTGGCCCTCAGAAAGCACCCAGACAAAATCAGAAACTATTTTTTGAGAGGATAAACAAGATCAATAGACTACTAACTAGATTAACAAAGAAGAGAGCAGATCCAAAGAAGCAAAATCAAAAATGACAAAGGTGACATTACACCCAATCCTCCAGAAATGCAAAAGATCCTCAAAGACTATTATGAGCACCTCTCAGCACACAAGCCTGAAAATCTACAGGAAATGGATAAATTCCTAGAAACATATAATATTCCAAGTTTGAAGCAGGAAGAAAGTGAAATACCAAACAGACCAATATTGAGTTCCAAAATTGAATCAGTAATAAAAAAGCCTACCAATCAAAAAAGTCACAGGCCAGATAGAATCAGCCAAATTCTACCAGGTGTGCAAATTAGAGCTGGTACCAATCCCACTGAATCTACCTCAAAAAATTGAGGAGTGACTCATCTCTAACTCTTTCTGTGATGTTGGCATTAGCCTAATACCTTGACAACCTGAACAAAACAAGGATACCCACTCTCAACACTCCTATTCAAAATAGTACTGGAAGTCATAGCTGGAGCAATCAGGCAACAGAAAAAATAAAAATAAAAGATATTAAAATAGGAAAAAAAGTAAGTCAAATTATCTTTCTTTGCTAATGATATAATTGTACACCTAGAACTCTCTACTCTGCTGAAAGATAAATATAGAACTGCTCAATGACTTCAACAAAGTTTCAGAATGCAAGATCAATGTATAAGTAACAGTAGCATTTCTATACAATAATATGCCAACTGTAAGATCAAGAATGCAATCCCATTTATAACAGCCACAAAATATAAAATATTTAGAAATACATTTAATCAAGGAGATGAAAGAACTCCACAAGGTGAACTACGTAACACTCCTGAAAGAAATCAGAGATGACACAAACAAATAAAAAAATTTCATGCTCATAAACTGGAAGAATCAATAGAGTTAAAATAACCACACTGCTCAAAATAATCTACAGATTCAAGGCTGTTCCTTTCAAACTAACAATGTCATTTTTCACAGAACTAGAAAAATCTTTTCTAAAATGCATGTGGAACCAAAAAGAGCCTGAATAGCCAAAGAAATCCTAAACAAAAAGAACAAAGCCAGAGGCATCATACTACCTAACTTCAAATTATTCTACAAGGCTACGGTTATCCAAACATCATGGTATCGGTACAAGGAGAGACACATCAACTAATGGAACAAAACAGAGAACTAAGAAATAAAGTAGTCCACTGGCAGCCTCTTCAACAAAGTTGACAATTATAAGCAATGGGGAAATGACTCCGTATTCAATAAATGGTGTTGGGATAACTGGATTCCATATGCATATGAATGAACCTGAGCCCCTCCTTATAACCATATATATAAATTAACTCACAATGAATTCAAAACCTAATATAAGACATCAAAATACAGGAATCCTGGAAGAAAACCTAGGAAACACCCTTCTCAACATGGGCCTTAGAAAACAATTTATGGCTAAGCCTTAATTGCAAAAACAAAAGTTGCCAAGTGGGACCTAATTAATCAAAAGATTTCTTCACAGCAAAGTAAATTATCAACAAAATGAACAGACAACTTACAGAATTAGAAAACATCTGCAAATCATGCATCTGACAAAGAACTAATACCCAGGATCGATAAGGAAATTAAATGAATCAACAAGAAAAAAACAAATAACCCCAAGGACATGAACAGACACTTCTCAAAAGAAGACATACAAGTGGCTAGCAAACATTTTAAAATGCTCATCATCATTAACAATCAGAAAATGCAAATCAAAACCCCAAAGAGATACTACCTCACCCCAGTCAGAATGGTTATTATTAAAAAGTCAAAGAAGATGGGAATGTAAATTAGTTCAGCCACTGTGAAAAGCTCTTTGCAGATTTCTCAAAGAACTAAAAATATAACTACCATTCAACCTAGCAATCCTATTACTGAGTATATACCCAACAGAATATAAATTATTTTATCAAAAAGACACATACCCACCTCCCTATAATCATTCCAGCACTATTTGCAATGGAAAACACATAAAACCAACTTACGTGCCCATCAATGGTGGATTGAATAAAGAAAATATGGTACATACACACCATGAAATAGTATGCAGCCTTAAAAATGAACAAAATCATGTCCTTTTCAGTAACATGGATAAAGCCAGAGGCCATTATCATAAGCAAATTAACACAAATATAAAATTAAATACCACATGTTCTCACAAATAGGAGCTAAAGATTAGGTACACATGGACATAAAGATATGAATAATAGACACCTGAGGACTACAAAAGAGAGAAGAAAAGAAGACGGGAAGGGTTGGAAAAACACCTATTATATATTATGGGTGATGGCTTTAATGATACCACAAATCTCAGCATCACACAATATACCTTTGTAACAATCCTAAACATGTGTGATTGTCTCATTAATGAGCTATTTAGCCCTCTACATTATTTCCCTAATATTAACAACCAAATTAATATATACCCTTGATTCTAAAAGTGGAAAAAACATTAAAATATGAAAATAAGAGAGGTTTCCATCTGAATCCCATATGTATATTTTCATATTGATAAATATTTATTAATATCTTTATAATTTGTCAAATTATAATATGTAAAATTATGAACTCATATACAAATTATCTTTCTTCATTTGTAGAATCTACTTTCATTGATAAAAATGTTGGCTATACTCTTCCTATGATTATAAATGCACTGTTTCTAATTCAGAATTTCTGAATTAATGATACAGAACCTTTTATTTATTTCTTTTTTACAGGGTCTCACTCAGGTTGCTCAGGCTGGAGTGCAGTGGTGCAATATGGGCTCACTGCAGCCTAAACCTCCCCGGTTCAGATGACTTTCTGGCCTCAGCCTCCTGAGTAGATGGGACAACAGGTGTGTGCCACCACATCTAGCTAGTATTTTGTATTTTTAGTAGAGACAGGGTTTCCTATGTTGCCCAGGCTGGTCTCCAACTCCTGGGTTTAAGTGCTCTGCCTGCCTCCCAGACTGCTGGCAATACAGGCGTGAGCCGCCACACCTGGTTAGAAACTTTTAAATTTGGATATTATGTAGTTTCATTGAATATTTTCTAACTGTTAATTAGGTATATCACGTATTTTGCCACCTAATTCCATACCTTACCATCACATTCCCCAGTGGAAACCCTGTATTTCACTCAATTGATATTGTTGACAGTTACTCTATAACACTTTTTACATTGTTTATTTGATAAAATTTTTCCTCATTCACAAATATCTTGCCTCTCCATGTCTACCTATAATTAATGCCATAAATTTTCAAAAAAAAATGACATTCTTCAATGTATATTAGATCATTTTTAATGCTCTATCCTCAACTTGCATTGTAATTTTCCCTTTTAAATTCCAATAGTTCTTGTTTTTCAATGTTTATTACCATGCCTGTTACATTACTTATTCTTTCCACCTTATCATTACTCACGATAAATTGCATTGTGGATACACTCTTCTCCTGCACACTAAACATTTTAAGAGCAGAAACTGCAGATTGTATATAAAAGCTAACCTTACATCTTGAATAACATAGACCAAAATTTAAAAATGTTGGTTAAATAACTTGTTTAAAGGATAGAATTCAGCTGATTTTTCCTTTTGTTCACAGTAATCATAAAGGTTGAAGTCTGTCCTTATATCTCTCCCATAAAAGGGCCAAAGTCCTTTATCTTTTGAATACTGGGAACATGACACAAAATTAAAAGTGAGCACATTGCTGAAATAAAAGCTGAATATATTCTTGCTGTTTTATGAATATAGCATTCTGCATATTATACACAATCACCACTGGAGGCCTGCTGTATATATTAAATTTCTCACATTGTCAGAACTGTTGCTTATCAATGCATCATATTAAAAATGGCTAATCTTGTTAAATTTATTATTACAGTAATCTAAAAACCTCTCTATATCAACTGCTTGCTTAAAATATATAACTGTTCATTTTTTCAAGAGGGCTAAAATTAGAAATCTTATGAGCAGTATGTTTATCTGTCTTAGTTCACAACACTCCAGACACATATATTTGCCTTATTTTCAGATAGAGCAATAATAGTAAATGTTTGTGCTTTCCTCAAGATCTTGAAGTCAGGTCACTTCTACTGCCTTCATTGCAGCTACTGATGAGGAGCTCTGTCTATTTTGCCTATTTGCAGAAAGAGATAACCAGGCATGTGCACTGGCCCTTAGTGGGGTTGAAGTTTGGGGAGCTCTGGGTTCACTGGTTTCTGAATGACGAATGTGGGGAAGTCAAGGTTGCTGAAATGAACTTTAAATGATGGAAAACTAAAAACAAAAGGTGCTAGTTGATGAATGCTCAAATGGTGCATATAGTCCATGCAAGCATATAGTCTATGCAAAGTATGATGTAGGACCTCTGACCCTGTCTGCTGAGAGTAACATTTTATTATTGCCATTGTTCAGAATTGCTGGAACATGACAGTAATAAATAGGAGTCCACTTTAATTCATGAAAAGGGGGCAGAGGGATGCCCTTCCTGCAACTGGTAACCATCACATAGAAGACCAGCCGTTCAGTTCTGTTTATTAATCTATGATTAGTTAGATAATGTACTTCTCATATTTATTCTCCCCTTCCCTACCTCATTCCTCTTTTACCCACATTTGTTTTCTGGAAAACTACAGTTTTGACATTCAGTAACCCCTCATGCCATTATAGCTATATCTGCTACCCATTGTTACATATATGGAGTCCCCATGTAGCATTTAAATAACTGCTTCTCCCAAAACGCATCATTCCTCTTTTAATATTTTGCTATTTATCTCTGGAATTATATGCTTTTCCTTACCCATCTGAGAACCTCATATTCTATGCAAATGACCTGGCCAAAGCGTTCTTATTAGGTGTGGTAGGGATTGGGAAGGAAGACTGAACAGAAATTTATAAATATATTACATAAAAATGTGTGATGATTTGGCCTGACCTTGAGGAAATATGTTCTCTTTCCAGGTCCACCAGGGGGCGTAGTTTCAAGGGCAAGAAATTCCCAGCGCCATGTCCTCCCTCCCATCTCTCTCCATCTGGGAGATTTAACGGTCTCTGTTTTAAAGTTCGTGGGTGCAGGGAGAAACTAAGAGTCAATCACTCCAACGGAAGTTTAAAAGAACTCCTTTCATTGGCCAGAAGAACTGGGGGAGGTGGAAATTTCGCCCAGGATAAATTCTCCTGCTCCTTCACCCACACCTGATTTCCAGCTCTCTGGAGTCCCTTCCCACATACTGGGAGCTCTCTTTCCCCTCCTGGATTTCCTCTCTGGGGTCCCCTTCCACCCAGTGTGGAAGCTGATTTTCCTCTCCTAAACTCCATCTCTCTCTCTCTCTCTCAATTCCCTCCACTCAATGTGGAAGTTGTTTTTCCTCTCCTGGATTCCATCTTTCTGGATTCTCTCACTCTGTGAGAGGAGCTTTCCTCTCTGGTTTCCCCGCTCTGGGAACCCTTCTCACTTAGTGTGAGAGTGGCTTTTCTTTCTCTCACTCAGTGTGAGAGCTAGCTGTTTCTTCCTCTATCCTTCTCCTTTTTCTCTTCCTCTATCTAAATAAATCACTTTCTGCAACCACTTTTTGAGTCTGGTATTTTACTTTACGAGCACACTGTGCCATGGTCTCCTCTCTCATTCTTGAGAGAGTGATAGACCAAGAACCTGGAGAAACATCTCTCAGGGAAGCTGAGGGCTCCCTTGAACCCCAAAACCCCAGAAACAACATTTTATAAAGTATAGAGATAAAAATATTATTCCAAAAACAGTGAGGTTGTTCATATACATTTGTAAGAAACTTAACTCCTGAATTGCACTGATTCTTTTTTGCTTTTCGTTTGAAGATAGACTCACATTTCTCAGCCCTCTAGAAGAAGTTACCCAAGCAGAGTAACATAGAAGATATAAATGTGATGTCTACAAACATTAAATGTGTGCTTTCTGTAAGTAACAAGAATGTGCTAGAATGGTGTAACCTTTAGATTGCTCTCACAAACTAAGGGAGGTGTGGTTTTAAGAATGCATTTTTAATAAACATAATCTGTGTTTTTTTAATCCCCTATTCACTGTGGGAGCTTTCTGTCTACCAATAATTTTTTTAATATGATGCCTTTATTCACCGTATCTTTTAACATGTACAGTAGCAACCAAATGTATATCACATCAAGGTTTATTTTTTAATTGATAATTATAACTTGTTGCTATCATTATCTCACTCAACATGTAAAGTCCTTGAAGGCCTGGCATATAGAAAAACTTTGCAATGCATGATTATGCAGATTTAATTGATAAGGATACACAATGCATTAGGTAAAAAGATTGATACATTGCATTTCAATGAAATTAAAAATGTGCTACTTGAAAGATTATTAAAATGAAGAAAAGATAAACAATAAACTGGAAGCAACATAAGTAATAAGTGTAAAGTATGTGGAGAATATTAAAAATCTCAAATCATAATAATTAGAAAATACATAACAGAATAAAATGAGCAAAAGTTTTAACAGTTTACCCTAAAAGATGGCAAATAACCCATGGAAAGATTCTTATCATCATTACTCAATAGGAAAATTTAAATTTAAATTAGAATTGGTTACCACTACATTTAGAATGACTAAAATTAAAACAAACAAGCAATCAAAAATACTAAAATTACCAGTTTCTGGCACAGAAATACTGCTGATCATGTGGAATTTTCATACACTGCTGATGGCCATTTTAAATAGTTCTGACACTGAGAAAATAATTATTCAGTTTTTGAAGTAAAATTAAATAAGAAGCACATGGCCTAAATCAAATATCCCACTCCTAGGTATTTGTCCATTAAAAGTGATTACATGTGTTCATACAAAATCTATATATGTGTATAAAAGTCTTATTCATAACTGCCAAATTAGAAATGGTCTAATGTCTGAATCTGGAGAATAAGAAACAAATGTGGCACATCCGTACAGTATACTGAGAAATAAAAGGGGCCATTCTACTCATACCTGCAATGATATGGATGAACCCACAAGCATTATACTAAGTGAAGTCACCAGGCATAAAATAAAACACACCCCAGGATTACATTCATATAATTCTTTGGAAAACGTGAAATATAGAGACAAAGATCAGGTCATAGTTTATCAGGGCCTAGAGTATAGAAGAACATGATTATAAGACACAAAAGGAGACTTTAGAGATAATGGAAAATTAGTGACAAATGATGTGTCCAATTTACCTAAATCACCAGAGAATCCTTATATATCTAGTTACTTCTTAATTTTAACTTTAAAATATGTGTATGTGAGTACCATATTTATGATTTTTCTAAAGTTATGTATATTATTAAATCCAGCCCACCTGTTCCATAGAACTAATGCTCACTGTTTTGGATAAACATAGAAATTGACCCTTTGGACTTAAAGCTTGAATATTACATTTGTCTTATCTGAGGTCCTTCTTCAGAAAACAGACACTCAGTCCTTCCAGATGGTATCAAGAAACTGAAAGTCATTAGAATACCACTGCATACAGATGATGAGATGCCAGGCCTCTCATCTATTATGATTTCTGTTTACCAACTCTTCTTCCTTACCCTCCTAATTCCTGTTGTCCTACACATGATGATATATTTTTTTCCATGCTATACAAACCCCTGATTTTACTTGACCAGGGAGATAGATTTGAGACTGTTTTCCTATCTCCATGACTGCAGCACCCAAATAAAGCCTCCTTCCCTAGCAATACTCATTGTCCTAGTAATTAGCTTTCCATGTGGCGAGCAATAGGACCTAGACTCAATGAGAGGCTCGGCATTTGATAACAGATATTGGTCCCCTGACCACTAATGTGTTGCTCATGGCTCACATGCTGTGGACTGGGAGTTTCAAAACCCTCGTAAGCAGCTGCCCAGTGCCTCTCTGGCTGAAGCTGGGTTTCAGTGTCTCTTTCTCTCTCTCTCTTTCTCTCTCTAGTCCTACCACTGCTGGCCCAACCACATTCTTGATCTTCTAGAAACAACAACCTTTGAAATTTGACATCTGTATCTGGATGGGTGAATGTCTTTTGTGGGTTCCAGACAAAGGAATCTGCTCCTCTCAAATTGCTTTTAAAGTCTTTTGAGGATCACTTAAGATAAACAAATAACTGTCATTTTACAATGATGTGATTTTGTTTTGATCAAATGTTATGATGCTTCTAACATCACTAATAAGTGTCCTATTAACTAATCCTTGGGCTGTTAAGTTACAGGCTTTAATTCCTGGGTCTGAAAAAGGTACTGACTTCTGCTATATCCTAAACATTGAGAACTATTAGATCCTCTTGTTCAGAACAGGAGAATGTGACAATCAAAATGAACTGATTTTGTGAGACACAGGGCCAGAAATTAAAAACACTCCATCCCTATAGGTCCAGGGACTATCATAAAAGAGGTGGGCATGTAAGATTGGAAGGGCCAATTTTGAGAAATAAAATTAATTGTTATTGTTTTCTGGTGGTTATATGTACCCTTATGCAAACCTTAGAAAGAGCTACCGTTCTAGGCCAACATTGAAAACACAGCTTAGCTTGGGAGCCCAGGACGGATTGCGGCCTCTTAAATGACAAAGAAAATTTCTTGGAGTCACAAGCAATTCTGTAACCTTACTTTTAGGCTTTTAGTTTTCGGCTCTTGTGTTGCTTAAAGAGTTTTGCCCACTTCCATTCATCTCTGACTTAGAACGCTTAATTGGCTAAAAATATTTTAATTCTAAGTCCCTTGGCCAAGAAACAGGTTGGACCCAGGGCATGTAGCCACACTACCCCAGCAACAGTAGGAAACAAAATACAGCCCTAAGCCCCTCACTGACTAAACTGACCCACCCGTGGCCCAGGGAAGCTCAGCTCTCACAAGATAATTCTTACCTGGGAAAGGGTCTTCCCCCTTTCTTTGCTGAGAACATGGCTATCCCCCAGAAGTGAGGTGGCTCATAGCCTCTTCGAAATGTTGAATGGAAGATTATTTTCTCAGCCTCAGACTCCCTGACACATGAGATTGTATCTGCCCCCAAAACTAAAGCAAGATTACTTATAAAACAATTTAAAAAATATTAGTATCTCTGAGTTTGCATTCAACAGGCTCCATGTCAGTATGAACATGTCTCTTCACTCTTTCAAACCAGGGATGCAAATTCTCCTGAAGACCTAAAGATCCCATCAGGCTGAAGACCCTCTGTAACCAAAAGGGGTGAAGGTACACACTATAAATGCTTTATTCATTATTAGTGTTCTTCATTAAGCCTAGAAATCTTCACTTAGATGATGGTTCATTGTTTTATTAAATGAGTAAGTTTGAAGTTATAATGGAAAATTTAAATACTTATCTCTAATTGAAAATTTAGCGAAGTCAGAAATTAAATGATGCTGTCTAGGAATTCACAAGCCAACTTGTTTATCTAAAGGAAACCTGAATGAAGTGTCAGTAACTAAATACTTGGACACTGCTAAGATCTAACAATCCTGGAAGATAAATGATTTTTACTGCGGATCAAGCTTTAAAAGACACAAATCAATAAGGTGTATCTTTATTACACCTCATCCCATCGTCTACTCATCATTGATTTAAAATAATAACGTAGGCTGACACTATGATGCATGAAAATGAAAGTTTCAAAAGGAATATTGTGGAATCATGTCAATAAAGATATTAAAACTAAGTTCTTCTAACTTCAGTAAGTGTAACTTTTTATTATTAATCTAAATTATTTATGAGGAGGTATGGGTGTGAGAGATTTCTGCATATATTAATATCCATTATACTGATCTTTCTCTTGTTTTTTTTTTCTCAAAAATGCATGCAAGATTTATAGCTTTGTCATTAAGGGTATTGACAATAGAAATAAATAGACTGCAATCAAATCATGATCATAACATTTATTAATTAGGTGGTCTTCAATTATGCATACTTTAAATTTATCATCTATAAAATGCAGATAAATATAATTGACTAACTTAACTGGATATTTTTTAATTAAATAATTTTAGCACACATACAAATTATTATATTAATGTACACATAAAAATTTGCATCTAAGCCTTGGCTTTTCATATTATTACTAAATTTAAATTTATTTACTGCTATTACTTTACATTGTTATTTCTCAATTTGTTAAAAATATTTAAAAATATTTTTTAAAATTTAGTTTTATAGAACTCAAAATATATGCTTGCCTATGTTAAAATCTGAAGAAAAGATGTTTAAAAATATTTAATCAATAGATTAATACATTTTTATCAATGAATCAGTAATTTTTCTATCAGGCATTTATTTTGTATGACCTTCTTTATAATCTATACTATTATGAATTTAAGTTAAAGGGTCTGGGAGAAATATTACAACATACATTTAAACTTATTTATATAATGAGTCAAAGTGAAAGATTAGGCTGTAAAACAAACCAATTTATGAGAAAGTAAATTGTACATTTTTGCATTAAGATCTTTCTCATTGGTCTCAAAAGACTAAAAACAATCTAAATGATAATTGCCTCTATGCATAAGACCCTAAGGAAAATGGTTAAGTAAAAGTGAAAATCAACATTCTTTAGAGAAAATGTTATTTGGATATTTAGAATGTTCTATTTGAATACAGAGCATTTTACTTGTACTGTTTATAATTTTTCTCTTATTTCCTTTGAGGTAAAAAGATTCTTCTTTGAATTTTATTTTTGAAATTTTGTAGGATAATTCATGCTGTCTGCAGGAATTCTCAGAAGCTCATGTGGAGTATTAACACCAGTTATTCATTTGTTATATTAGTACATGTACCTACAGTGTCAGGCCTATTTTTTTTATTGAATGTCCAGTAATAATGTATTATGCTAAAATTTGTACCCTTGGGATTGTGACATGTAAGAAAATGTCTTAAAGTTTAAAAAGTCTTTACTTCATACTAGTCTGACAAGATGACCAGATATATTTCATACATTCATATATTATAAAATATTACTTTGTCAGAACAAGGAGTTAAAAACAAACTTTGCACTATTCGTAATCAATATTATGACTAGTAATATACATTTTTATCTTTATTATACATATTTATTATACATATTCCCAGTATGTAAATATGCATTTCTAGAGTGCTATTTTAAAAATAGAACAGTTTCAAATGTTTGAATAATTGTAAATTTTAACATTCTGATATAAAAGGCAGAATCCCTGACCCTAAATGCCTTATATTTAAGGTTTTTTTTTGTTTGTTTGTTTTTTTAAATTTCAGGAGGCTGGAAAGAACATCATATTTACTAAAAGAAAAAAATCTAGGAAAATGCAAGTCTGTTTGTTTTCTTGAAACCATCACAGAGCTGAGATTTCAGACCAACCAAATAACCCATAATCTAATAAGACATAAACTCCTTTAAAATGATATAAGAGAAGTTTGTTATTATCGACCTTCTGAAGCCTGCTTCTGTCAATTTGTCAAACTAGTCCTCCATTCAGTTTTGTTCCCTTGCCGGTGAGGAGTTGTGATCCCATGGAGGAGGGGAGGCATTCTGGTTTTTAGGTGATTTCATCCTTTTTTGGCTGGTTTCTTCCCATCTTTGTGGATTTATCTACCTTTGGTCTTTGAAGATGATGACTTTTGGATGGGGTCTCTGAGTGGACATCCTTTCTGTTGATATTGAAGCTATTTCTTTCTGTTTTTTTGTTTCCCTTCTAACAGTCAGGACCCTCTGCTGCAGGACTGCTGGATGTCCAATCCAGATCCTGCTTGCCTGGGAATCACCCGTGGGGGCTGCAGAACAGCAAGTATTGCTACCTGTTCCTTCCTCTGGTAGCTTTGTCATAGAAGAGTACTGGCCAGATGTCAGCCCAAGCTCTCCTATATGAGATGACTCTTTGGATATACAGGGATCAGGGAGCAACTTGAGGAGGCAGTCTGTTCCTTATCAGAGTTCAAGTGCTGTGCTGGGAGCTCCGTTGCTCCCTTCAGAGCTGCTGGGCAGGGATGTTTAAGTCTGCTTGTTCTCAACAGACCAATAACAAGCAGTGAGATTGAGATGGAAATTTAAAAATTACCAACAAGAAAAAAGTCCAAGACCAGATGTATTCACAGCTGAATTCTGTCAGATATTTAAAAGAGAACTGGTACCACTCCTATTGACACTATCTCTATGAAGACATTCTAATACCAAAACCAGAGAAGACATAACAAAACAAACAAACAAACAAACAAAAACTAAAGACCAATATCCTTGATGAACATGGATGCCAAAATCCTCAACAAAATATTAGCTAACAATCCTACAGCATAGCAACAGGATAACCCACCACAGTCAAGTTGGTTTCATACCAGGGATGCAAAGATAGTTTAACATAAGTAAGTCAATAAATGTAATACACCACATAAACAGAATTAAAAACAAAAATCACATGATCATCTCAACAGATCCAGAAAAAGCATTTGACAAAATCCAGCATCCCTTTGTGATAAAACCCTCAGCAAAATCGGCACAGAAGGGCATACCTTAATGTAATAAAAGCCATCTATAACAAACACACAGCCAACATTATACTGAACAGGGAAAGGTTGAAAGCATTCCCTCTTGAGCACTGGAATAAGACAAAGATGTTCGATTTTACCACTTCTATTCTACATAGTATTGGAAGTCCTAGTCAGAGCAATCAGACAAGAGAAAGAATCAAGGGCATCCAAATTGGTAAAGAGGAAGTAAAACGATCACTGTTTGCTAATGATAAAATGACATAACTAGAAAATCATAAAAGCTCATCCAAAGAGCTCCTAGAACTGGTAAATGAATTCAGCAAAGTTTCAGAATACAAAATTAATGTACACAAATTATTAGCTCTGCTCTACAATAACAGTAATCAACATGAGAATCAAATCAAGAACTCAACTCTGTTTGCAGCAGCTGCAAAAATAAAGTAAAATACTTAGGAATATATCTAACCAAGAAGGTGAAAGGCCTCTACAAGAAAAACACTGCTGAAAGAAATCATATGCAACACAAATGAATGGAAACCCATCCCATGCTCATGAATGGGTAGAATCAATATTGTGAAAATGATCATACTACCAAAAGCAACCTACAAATTAAATGCAATTCTCATCAAAATACCACCATCATTCTTCACACAACTAGGAAAAAAATTGTAAAATTCAGATGGAATCAAAAAAGAGCCCACATAGACAAAACAAGACTAAGCAAAAAGAACAAATCCGAAGGCATCACATCACCCTATACTGATATAAAATGGGCATATAGACCAATGGAACAGAATAGAGAACCCAGAAATAAAGCCAAATACTTAAAGCCAACTGATTTTTGACAAAGCAAACAAAAACATTAAGTGGAAAAGAACACCCTATTCAACAAATGGTGATGGGATAATTAGAAAGGAACATGAAATGTAGAAAAAGAAACTGGATCCTCATCTCTCACCGTATACGAAAATTAAATGGACCAAAGACTTAAATCTAAGACCAGAGACCATAAAAATTATAGAAGATAACATTGAAAAAATGCCTTCTAGACATTGGCTGAGGGAAAGATTTTATAACCAAGAACCCAATAGCAAATGCAACAAAAACAAATATAAAGAGATGGCACTTAATTAAACTAAAAAGGTTATGCACAACAAAATAAATATTCAACAAAGTTAACAGACAACCCACAGAATAAGAGAAAATCTTCACAATCTATATATCTGACAAAGGACTAATATCCTAAATCTACAAAGAGCTCAGAAAAATCAGCAAGAATAAAACAAGCAATCCCATCAAAAAGTGGGCTAAGGACTTGAACAGACAATTCTCAAAAGAAGATATACAAATGGCCAATAAGCATATTGATAAATGCTTAACATCACTACTTATCAGGGAAATGCAAATCAAAACCATAATATGATAAATCAAAAAATAATAGATGTTGGCATGGGTGTGGTGAAAAGGGAACACTTTTACACTGCTGGTGGGAATGTAAACTGATACAACCACTATGGACAACAGTGTGAAGATTTCTTAAAGAACTAAAAGTAGATCTACGATTTGATCAGCAATCCTACTACTAGGTATCTACCCAGGGGAAAAGAAGTCACTATATGACAAAGATACTTGCACACATATGTTTATAGCAGCACAATTTGCAATTGCAAAAATATGGAACCAGCCCAAGTGCCCACTAATAAATGAGTGAATAAAGAATATCTGGTATACATGTGCTATGGAATACTACTCAGCCATTAAAAAGAACAAAAAAATGGCATTCACAGCAACCTGGATGGAACTGGGGACTATTATTCTAAGTGTAGTAACTCAGGAATGGAAAACCAAACATCACATGTTCTCACTCATATGTGGGAGCTAAGCTATAAAGAAGAAAGGTATAAGAATGATACAATGGACTTTGGGGACTTGGGGAATAGAGAGATGAGGGATAGATTAAAGCCTACATACTGAGTACAGTATACACTGCTTGGGTGATGAATGCACCAAAATCTCAGAAATCACCACTTAAGAACTTATTGATGTAACTAAACCCACTTGTTGGGATTTTTCCCCAAATAACCTATTGAAATACATTTTTTAAAAAAGAAAATAACTGATCTCTGTAGTTACCCATACAGATGTGATTGTCAGAGATTAAACATATATATAAAGACAGAAAGAGAGAGAGACCAGTCACAATAAATAAACATTTTAAATAGAATTTGTACCATGTCCTGAAATACATGGAGAAATTCTAATAAGTATGTTATACAACTAAAATACATAATGTTACAATTAAAAATTACAATAGTGCCACATATTATTTAAAAAAACCTTATCCCTGTTATCTCAACTGGGATAAAGAACAAATTAAACCTGCTTAGGCAATATTCTTTAATAGATTTTGCCAAAATTATACTAAGTACCAAAATCTTTATTTGTTTTTTAATTTAGCAAAACAATAAAATATATTCATTGCAGAAAAGCTGAACAATATGGACAAACCATGCCAGAAAAGTATTTTACCAAAATTGCCCAAATTCCCACCTACCAATATAATATTATGTTTTTGTTTGTAAAGTTTTAATGTAATCTTTAAAATGTTTACCGTGATACATACAATAAAAAATTAAAACCGTAGTGTGCATTCCTAATGTTTTCAGAAATAAATGAATTTTCAGTACATTCATGTTTATTGTTAATATACCAGTCATAACTGTAATAATGATATTTATGGGAACATATCCAAAATAATTATTCAACTCAGAAGTACATTAATTCGACAAGAGAATTAATTGAGAAAGCCTCAGTAACTATTATTAATTAAGACAAAATAATGTATGCATAGATAGATAGGTAGTAATTATGTTGATAGATTAATAGAAAGATGAATAGATGATAGAATCTTTTAAGATTCTGAAATAAACTTCCAATTCTTCTTTCTTAAAGTAAGCAGAAATGCTTTGCAAGCTGTGACTAAATATATAGTCCCTGAGAAAAATGTACGTCTGCTTCAGTAAGGAACTGTTTTCCTTAAACTTCCCAGATCTGCAGTATTCTGCATTAATAAAGCCGTGTTCACTTTATACCAATGGCAGTTGGCCTTGTCAACAATTTGAATTAGGACTTTTACTACATATTGAGGGAAAGCTCAATTTTGCCTATGCACTTGCTAAGAGTTCTCTTTAAATTCAATGCCTTCTTTAACTCATATTGCAAAAGAGGTTTTGCTTTCAATGGGCACTATAAAACTCTGCCTTCTTGCTTATTTATTAACTTATAAATATATTTTCTCCCTGTTTACAATGTACAGCTGCTCATGTCCAATCTTTTTGCTGTGAGATCTTTGTGTCTGTTCTGTCAATGTCCCCTCTTGCAACTTCAATAGAGAAGACAATTTATGCTTATTTTTGTAGAACAGCTACTGTTAGCAGAATTATAGATATCATGCTACATCCTTGCAGCACCATTAAATATCAAATCTTCCCACAGACATTTAGGGAATGATTTTTTTAACCTATTAGTGCACATTCTTAAGTTAATTATGTGTTCATATTTCCATGCCATTACTCTTACTTATTCCAAAAATACTTATCAATTCTCTTAATATATTCTACCAATTTGACATATTAAAGATTTTACCTACATTTCCGATAATGCTGAAGCAATAAAAACATACTCATATCAATTTATAATGGAGACTGAGTATGCAAGCACTTTGATGTAGGAAATAAATGAAGGCAGAGAAAATGGCCCAACTTTCTTGTTTTTTTTTTTGTTTTTTTTTTTTTTTTTAATTTAAACCCTGTTTTGACAGAGATATCAGTATGGTCTTGTATTCCTTATTTTTCAATAAACATCTATGTAAGGACATTGATTGCCTAAAACATGCTTTTAGCCAAAGTAATAAATTAATATGGGAGAATTCATTTTTCTTTTCTAACTTGTAGGGTTTGAAATCTAAGCTGAGTGTAGAATTCTGTCAAAGTACAATTTCATGATGTGTATATCCATCAAACATCTTATTTTCACAAAACTTGCAAGATCTTAATTCAATTCACTTCCTATCATTTTGTCAATTTCTATAGTAACATATATTTTAATTACTAAAGCTGATAAAATTGTGCAAGTGGTTCAAAATATAGATATTTGCTTGTACTTATTACATTACTAGTTAGCTTCAGGCATGAAGTAATTACAATTTATTAAATTATAAGTATAGAGGCAATATTACAATAAACATGAGTTCTGTTAGGTAATATTGATACAGGTTTGAATATTATCACTGATTCACTGAAAAATTGTCTTTTAAGAGCAATAGAGAGTGATATTTTTAATTTACATTTTTTATAATTTAACTTCATGGAATGCAGGTGTGTTGGTATGTCTCATCTAGACTCTGTTGGCATAAAGTTTGGCATTCATGGGGTGTAAAAAGTATGATGCTGTTCCTTATTGATTTATTATCATCATCAAGTATTTTCCTCACCAGGGAGCAGTAGAGTGTTTACTTTTCTATCAACTACGTTAAGCTGAGTCCAAAATAGGAATTTCTGGGCTATTCTTACCAATACTAAATCTTGTGAGAGTAAGTAAATGTTCTAAATGTCAGGGTCACTGTATATATTCTTTTATTATGTCATTAAATATCTTTTAGTTTTCTTTTCAGACTAGTTTATTTCCACTGAAAAAGTTGATGTGCTTAGAGTTAGCCAATGCAATAAATTTAACTGGCCCCACTTGGTTCATAAAGTAATAAACACATCCCAAAATGTCAAAATATTTCAGCCTACTGTTTTCAAAAACTATGATTTATCATGCTGCCAGAAGTGAAGAGTTACATTCCCACCTTGAAGCAGATAGGAAGCAAAACTGGTATTTTAAATGTATGTATTTAAAAATCTATGTAACCAAATTTCATTTCATATTTTCTGCTACCTTGTATAGTGTGTCTTTTATACCAATAAGAATGAAATCTGACACACTTCTTATTCCTGAAAAATAAACTAAAACTTAATGAAAATATTAAGCTTTGCTAAAAGGAAGACATTCTAATTTGTAACAATTCCACATTTTCTTACATTTAACAGCAATTCCTTTCACATCCAGAAGGCCATGTGCAGTGATTACATGCCACAGTAGGGAATAAACTTTTCCTTTCACTCCACTAACATTTCATATTTTTTTCTTTAGCCCACTTATTTATAATAGGCTTAAAGGAATAATGGCTTCTCAGATATCAAAAAGCACTGAAGCAGTTAACATAGAATTTCATAAGGTTTTTGCTCAGTGGCAGAGCAGCCATAGTTTCATAAGTAGAAACGTTGCTGCGTGCACTTGGCCTTTATCATTAATTCCAGTGCAGAGTTCTCTTTGGTGCTTTTCAAGTTTTAAAATATTCAGTAACCACACTATAGATGTTGAAGAAAACATTTTTGTTTTATAAACCTGTGGAACTATTAGGAACTTTTCTCTATGCAAATGCTATCCAGAGCTGCCAGTGTCAATTTTTATACTAGAATTTTTTACAAAATTACATATTATCAAACATATATGTTTACTCTTTCATTCTACACATTTGCTCATCCTCTAACATTAGGGATAATTTCTATTTTTCCTAACATTTTTTAATGCTATATATTGTTTTGTAGTTTAATTTCTAAAACACAAAGTACTACATACAATATTATTTTTAAAAATCAAGTCCCCCAGAACAGTTTAATTATAAAAATAAGTATTTCTCTATAACATGCATTCTTTCCTTACCTACCCCTCTTGAGACCACTTTAATTAATTCTGTTTTTAAGTCTTCAGTGGTCTTCTTCTGTAAAAGAGATGACTAATTTTTCTCCATTATGTATCCTTCCTTTATTCATCTAGCCATTGAACTCTATGCATATCTAAAACTTATTGAAATGAAAGATCCAAAAACTGATTGTAGTACTAGTACATTGAGTGATTTCAATGTAGTCTATTGCTTAAAAAATATGAATTGTGAATTTTCAGAGATTTGCATGATAGCTTAATTTTTGAGTTTGCTGTGTCAGTTTGCAAAAAAAAAAATTATTGAAACACATACCTCAAAACTTCTTAATTACTTTAAATACAAAAAGACAAAGTGAGGCATTGTTTTCAAATTATAAAGTCCACTGATTAAACTTCACACAAGGCTAAGCAGAGAACTTAGAATTCTAGTATTTCTAGATGTGGTTTTCAGTAAAAAACCTGAATTGAAAGTAACCAGGTAGTGAAGGATAGTAAAATATTTGGTAAAATCTTTGCAAATGATGACCTAAGCCAGAAACCTTGAACTTGGATAGGCGAGAATTCTATGACTTTCCTTTGTTGAAGAGTCAGTATAGTGTGTTTACAGTCAGGGGAGTGTATTTAGGCACTGAGTGACAGGAGGAAAGATTGTGAAGGGAACCACTAATTGTTCCCAACATTCACTTTTGTTCTTGTTTGAGATATATCGTCTTGACCTCTTCTTATGATAGATATGGACATAATTGATATATCTTTTTCAGCTCCCACCGTTTCCAGTGTAGTTATCATTTCTATTGTGTCTTCTTTCAAGGGTCCTCTACAAGCAGTACATTTATATTTCTAACTGACGTGCCATCACTTACAACTGTATTACTACTCCCATTTTGTAAATTAAAGAGATTAGTCATCCTTACCTTTCATCCACCTCTCCTCCCAAATTTCAATTCACAAACTACAAATTTCATCTTTTATATTCCCAGTGATAAAAAAAATTTATTCTCTTTGTAACATTAGTTAGGTCTTTTGTGACTTATCTTTTAAATGATTCTAAGGGTTAAAAGTAATTTGAAAATTTAGAAATGTACTTTTTAATGTTGGGTATGATGTTAGCTATAATTGTGTCATATATGGCCTTCATTGTGCTGAGATAAATTTCTTCTACACCTAATGTGCTGAGAGATTTTCTCATGAAAGAATATTGGATTTTGTAAAATGCATTTTCTGCATCTGTTGATATGATATTTTTGTCACTCATTCTGTTAATGTTGTATATCACACTTATTTATTGTGTATTTTGAACCATCTTGGATGGCAGGATACATCCCACTTGTCCATGGTGAATATTTTTTATGTGCATTTGAATTCAATTAGCTAGTGTTTTATTAAGGATCTTTGCATCCATGTTTATTGAAGATGGTGGCCTTTCAATAAAACTATTGAAAACTATTTATCAAAATAGTTTTATTTTCTTGCAATGTCCTTATCTAGCTTTGGTATCAGAATAATGCTGGCATCATAAAATGATTAGAAGTATTCTCTTCTCTTCGATCATCTGGAAAACTTTGAAAAGGATTGCTATTAGTTTTTCTTTAAATGTTGTGGAATTCAGCTGTGAAGTCACAGGCCACGGAACTTTCTTTGATGTGAGATGCTTTGTTACTGATTCAATCTCTTTACTAATTAATAACCTGTTCAGATTTTTTATTTTATCATGATTCAGTCTTGGTGGGTTGTGTATTTCTAAGATTTATTTCTCTTCAGTTATTTATTTTGTTGACATATAATTGTTTATAGTATTCTCTTATGATCCATTGTAATTTTGTGCCATCAGTTGTAGTGCTTTCTATATTTCTTATTTTTATTTATTTAGTTTTTAGACAAGGTCTCACTCTGTCACCCAGGTTGGAGTATAGTTGTACTATCATAGCTCTCTGCGGCCTCAACCTACCAGGCTCAGGTGACACTCCAACCTCAGCCTCCAAGGTAGCTAGGACTACAGGAATAGTAGTAGAGTCTCTGTACCTGGTATCTTCCCTGTGACTGGCCTCCTCTTTTATTAGAGTCTTCTTTCTTTATTTCCTTAGTCTAGCTAAAGGTTTGTTAATTTTATCTTCTTAAACAACTGTTAGTTTTGTTAATCTTTCCTATTTTTTAAGTCTTTCTTTCATTTATTTCTGACCTGATCTTTATTTTCTTAGGTACTCAAAAGTGAAAAGTTGAAAGCTGCTCCTCTAAGATAAGAAATAAGACAAGAATACACTCTTGCCAATTCTGTTCAACATAGTACTGGAAGTTCTAGCCTGAACAATTTGGCAAGAAAAAAATTAAAGGTCAGTCAAAGCAGAAAAAAAGTAAAATTGTCTTCATTTATAGAAAACATTATCTTATATATAGAAAATCCTAAAAATTCCATCCAAAAACTGTTGAAACTAGTATGTGAATTAAATAAAGTTGCAGGATACAAGTTAACCTACAAAAATTAGTAGTATTTTTATATACTCTTAACAAGCTGTCTGAAGAGAGAAATAAAAAACTCAATCCCATTTATAACAGCGTCAAAAAATAAAATACTTAGGAACAAATTTAACCAAAGATGAATGATCTGTACATTTAAAACTATAAAACATTGTCAAAAAATTGAAGAAGACACAAATAAATGGAAGATAGTCCATGGTCATGGATTGGAAGAATTGTTAAAATGTCCATCCTACACAAAACAATCCACAAACTTACAATTTCTATCAAAATTTCCATAACATTTTTTAAAGAAATAAAAATAAAGTCTAGTATTCATAAGGACTCACCAAGGACCCAAAATAGCCAAAGAATATGGCAATATTGAGCAAAAAGAACAAAACTAGATGTATCTTGATCTCAATATCTACTATGAAGCAATTATAATCAAAACAGCATGATGCTAGCACAAAAGTAGGCATATAGACCAGTGAAGCAGAATGTAGAACATGGAAATAAATCCAAGCATTTACAGTTAATTGAATCAACCCAAATGTCCATCTGTATTACTCCATTTTCATATTGCTATGAAGAAATACCTGAGACTATGTAATGTATAAAGAAAAAGAAGTTTAATGGACTCAGAGTTCCAAATGATTGGGAGGCCTCACAATCATGGTGGAAGGCAAAAGAGGAGCAAAGGCATGTCTTACATGGTGGCAGGCAAGAGAGCATGTGCAGGAGAACTGCCTTTTATAAAACCATCAGATCTCATGAGACTTATTCACTATCACAAGAACAGCCCAGGAAAAATCTGCTCCCATTATTCAATTACTCCCCACTGAGTCCCTCTCATAACACATGATGTTATAAGAGATACAATTTAAGATGAGATTTTGGTGGGGACACAGCCAAGCCATATCACCATCAATAGATGACTGGGTAAAGATAATGTGATATACAGTCCTGTGTCCCTTAACACAGGGATACACTCAAGAAATGTCTTGTTAGGCAGTAAACATCACAGTTTACTGACACAAACTTTCTTGGTTTAACCTACTACAATCTAGACTACATGTTATAACCTATTGCTCCTAGGCTACAAATCTATACAGTATATTAGTGTAGGCAATTGTAGCACAATAGTAAGTATTTGTGTATCTAAACATATCAAAACATAGAAAATTTTCAGTGAAAATATGATATAAAAGATAAAAAGTGGTACATCTGTATAGGGCACTTACCATGAATGAACATTGCAGGACTGGAAGTTGTTCTGGGTACGTTAATGAGTGAGTGGTGAGTGAATGTGAGGGCTTAGGATATTACTGTACACTACTGTGGACTTTATAAACAGTGTACACTTAGGTTATGTTAAAATTGTTTTTAGGCCGGGCTCTGTAGCTCATGCTTGTAATCCCAGCATTTTGGGATGGTGAGGCGGGTGGATCACCTAAGGTCTCTTCTGGTTCTATGTCTTTTGATTACTTCTTTTCATTCTCTGTATTATAATTTTCCCCTAATTTCTATAAGTTTAATGAGACCTCTTGAGAGAAGGAAGGACAATGGTTCATGCGCCTAGTCAGTTTCATGATTTCAATGCCTTTGAAATGTCTAGAGTCTAACTCAGATCCCATTTGCTACCTACAGTCACTCCAGAAAAGCATAGTCTACCTTAGTTTCTTTCAGCCTCTGGACATCAATAGCATCTATAATTAACACATGTATTTTGATGTTTGTTTGTGTAAATGGAGAGGTGTGAGTATGCATTTCAGAATTTTGACTACAGTTTGTCATAGTATATTTATCTCCTTAACTAGTTACAAGACCTTTGAGGCACTCATAATGTAGGACTCCTATGTTTACTTTGTAATTTCCTCCTCTAAGAACCTCATAATATATGGTGCTTAAGAAAAACATAATCAAAAAATACTACCTCACAATTGATATAAATGGTTTATGATTCCACATATTACATAAGAGCTGCACAATTGTAGGAAATTTCACTCAGCATATATCCAAGCTGGGTAGTGTTTCATAGAGATATTGTCAATAGTATGCTAAATAGCACCTTTTCTCTTATACACCCAACACTCTTTTCCTCATTAGATACCCTATAATCTTCACACATCTTTGTAGATATTTTGCTCTTTATTTGTCCTCCCAAAATGCAAATGCAGATTTTCTGTAAGGTGTTATATCTTCTTTGAATAACTTTATATACTTAATGTATTTGTAATGTCATTTTACTGAAATTCATTCCTTTCAATATATATAGAAGGTAGCTATTTGGTTTTTTATGCTGTTCTTGACTTAATTATACCACTAGTATCATTAGAACCATAAGCAGGAGTTCAATACCTGCTTTTTGAATGAAATGAATTTATTGAACAGAAAATTTAGCAAACAGTAAGGATGAGATGACATTAATGGTGAAAGTGTCATATTTTAAATGTTTCACTTTCTCTCCATATAAAACTTACTGATTTCACAAAGCCATACCCACTCCTTGCCTATGTTCTGGGCTCTGTAGGCAGTTACCTTAGTCAGAGTATGGACTCTAAAAATTCCTGAGGTCAGTGTAACTAAACTCTGCCTTTGATATTGTGTATTAGTTACCTAGGACTTCCATAGCAAATTATTACAATCTCAGTTGCTTAAAACACAGAAATTTATTCTCATAGTTCTGGAGGTCAGAAGTGTGAAATCAAGTTGTCAGTGGTGGCATGTTTTCTCCAGAGGTCTAGGGGAAATTTGTTCTTTGTTTTTCCCGCTTCTGGTGGCTATCAGCATTCCTTCACTTTTGGTTACATTACTCCCATCTTGGCCATTATGCTCACATTGCGTCCTTGAATTCTGTCTTGTATGTGCCGATTATAAGAAAACTTATCATTGGATTTAGGGCCAACCTGAATGATCTAGGATAGGCTGTTCATTTAAGATAACTAATTATATCTGCAAAGACTCTTTTTTCAATACAGTCACATTCACAGATTTCAGGGATTAAGGTGTGGACCTATCTTTTTGAGGGCCTACATTCAACTCACTTGACCCTAGTATTATTTACTAAACAGTCCCCTTTTTGGTATTTGGTAAATGCATGGTTTGGTGTTCATCTACTTTAGCAATGCTGAATCAGAAGGAAACCTGCAATATATTTTTGAAAGGAATAAAAAGGTAGGGGAAATGGTCCTCAATTTCTTTCTAGATTAATTTCTGCATCATTTCTTTGGAATTGAGAGGTAACATGGCTAGCTATTTTTTGAATCGCCCCTTTAATAGGACAGGAAATGGTAAAGAACTTTGCTTTCTAACCCAAGTCTCCCACCAAGATATTTCACTACAGAAAATTCTGTGCTTGAGTAAATGAGATCCTTCTCAGTTTCTTTCCTGTTAAGCTCATTTTCTGTTCCGTCACATTTTAATTTTAATCTCACTTCTCTTTCATTTTGAACAAATGATTCTTACATTAACCGTGTTAGTCATTATAGACTAACAATTTTGACTAACAATACAAACTCTGCCATAACAGTAAAAAAAGGTAGTTTATTTTTTACAACACACTTTACTGTGAATCAGTAGTTTGATGCCTTGTGTCATAAAGCAATTCACCTGGTATTTCAAAATGTCTTGTGACAGCTTTTTTTCTTTTTGTATTATCATTTCAAAGATGCTTATATAGCAAAAGATTTAAAAGCTAGCAATTGTCTCTCTCACTCTCTAAGTCACAGGGCAAATATGAAGCCTAATAAGAAAATAAAGGTAATTCCTGTTTCCAGAGTAGAGGATGGACCAGTTTGTCATCAGCTTCTTTATAAGATTGGGCATTTCCTAAACTCAATGTTTCTCAGCTATGATACAGAGCCAGTGTGCATAGCATCTTCCTGAGTTGTCCTTCTGGGCATGCATTAGCCCTTTGGGACTTGGAGAACAAAGAAACCCATGAGAACATAGACTCATGCTATTTTCTGTATCATAGGTAATATTCTTTCTTTCTTTTTTTTTGTTTGCTTTTAAATTGTATTTTGAGATGGAGTCTGGCTCTGTCACCCAGGCTAAAGTGCAGTAGTGTGATCTTGGCTCACTGTAACCTCCACCTTAGCCTTCTGAGTAGCTGGAATTATAGAAACTTGCCACCGGGCCCAGCTAATTTTTGTATCTTTACTAGAGATAGGGTTTCGCCATGTTGGCCAGGCTAGTTTCGAAACTCCTGAACTCAGATGATTTGCCTGCCTTGGTCTCAAAAAGTGCTGGGATTACAGGCATGAGCCACAACTCCTGGCCAGCAATATACTTTCTAAATCCAGTCTCATTACAGGCCAGATCTACGGAAGTGTGGCAACCAACTAGCAGAAACCATCATGCTGCTGCTTGTCAGCTGCTTGACACTTGGGAAATGTCTTTTCTTCATGCAAGTATTCAGATACCCAGGTTTCTTCCAAATAGTCTAACATTTTTAGGACCTAATAGCTCTTCACTAGATTGTGTATCCACCTTGCATATTAGAAGGAAAAAAAAAAGAAAGAAAATGGGAAGAGGCAAGTTAGGAGCACATCTTGAAACTAAGTACATCATTTTCACCAATATTTTATTGAGCACAATAAAGTCACATAGTCCCACCTTACATGTGGAAATTAGAATATATTATCTAGTAATGCATCTGTGACAGAGAAAAGAGAGATATTTGTAAGTAGCAGTCTCTCTTACAGCCTTTATTTAATATTATCAGAAATATCCTCTTTTAAGACCTATATGCTGTAAAAATTGTCAGTCTGAAGGCAAAGTTTAAAGAATCATCTATAATAACTACTGATATGGTTTGGCTGTGTAGCCATCCAAATCTCATCTGGAATTGTAGTTCCCATAATGTGTTGTGGGAGGGACCAGGTGAGGGTAATTGAATCATGGGGGTCATTACCTCCATGCTGTTTTGTGATAGTGAGTGAGATCTCATGAGATCTGATGCTTTTATGAAAGGCTTGTCCCCCTTTTACTCTGCACTTTCCTATTTCTGCTGCCATGTGACAAAAAAATGTGTTTGCTTACCTTTCCACCATGACTGTAAGTTTCCTGAGGCTTCCCCAGCCCAGCAGAACTGTGAGTCAATTAAACCTTTCCTTTATAAATTACCTCATCACATATATGTCCTTATAGCAGTGTGAGAATGGACTAATACAGTAAATTGGTACCACAGAGAGTGGGGTATTGCTATAACGATATCCAAAAATGTGAAATCAACTTTAGAACTGGGTAACAGGCAGAGTTTGGAACAATTTGGAAGGCTCAGAAAAAGATAGGAAAATGTGGGAAAATTTGGAACTTCTTAGAGACTTGGAGGGCTCAGAAGACAGGATGATGTGAGAAAGTTTGGGACTTCCTAGAGATTTGTTGAATGTCTTTGACCAAAATGCTGAGGTAGTCTCAGATGGAGATAAGGAACTTGTTGGGAACTGGAGCAAAGGTGACTCTTGCTATGCAAAGAGATTTTTGGAATTTTTCCCTTGTCCAAGATGTTTGTGGAACTTTAAACTTGAGAGAGAAAATTTAGGGTATCTATCTGGCAGAAGAAATTTCTAAGTAGCAAAACACTCATGAGATAAAACTAAAATGGTCTACAAATCTTTTCATAAGCTTCTAATTATCTGTCTGATTCCATTTCATTCCTTGGTGACACTTACCCCTTCTCAAACCATACTACTATAGCCAATGCCTTATTATTTTGTTACCATGCCAGACATTCTACTCCTTGAGGAACTTTGCTCTTCCCTTTGCCTAGAAAATTATTGCTTTGGTTAGCTGCATTACCTACACCCACTACTCTGTAAGGTTGGTGATAAAATTATATCTTCTCAATGATGCTTTTCTTGACATTTTGTTTGAATTTTAGCTAATTTCTAGGCACTTTCTTTCCTTTTTTACGATTCTGTTTTTATCTACAGCAATAAGTATCATCCAAAGTACATATTACATATTTCCTTGATGGCTTATATTTCATATAAAAATATAGCCTCCATGAGGTTAGAAATGAATTTTGTTCATGTCAATAATGAACAATTCAAATGTGTAATGTTTACTAAATAAATGACAAATGTGTAATGTTTACTAAATGTTGAATGAAAGAATATTTCAAATGTTTGGAATGCATTTATGTGAAAATTATTGCCCACTAACTTTTTAGTTTTTATTATAAATTTCAAAAATCAATGTAGATAGAAGAAAATTCATGACTCATAATAAAAAAATAAGAATATAACCTTCACATTAGTGTACTTTTAATTACAATTGAGAAATAAATGTATAATCTCTAAGTGAACTTACACATTTCTAAGGATCCTAATATTTTTGCAAGTCAACACTGATTTTAATTTTACTACATTCCATAATTATAAACAAGTGAGATTCATCATGGAAAATTACTCAATTTACTATTCTTGTATGTATTTTTGATTATTACAAAATAGATGTATTTTGGTTTCTACAATGTTTCCAAACTCCCAACTTAGCCTTTTAATAAACTCTAGGGAAGATTTTGATGTGAAAATGTGCAATTTTAATCATCACTCTACAAAACATTAAAAATGAAGTTAATTTATAGGGAAAGGACACAATGCATTGGAATTCAGATTTTAAAAAATATTGGAGATAAACTAAACAACTGATAAGTGTTCAGAGTTTCCATTTACCAAAGTATATCTACAAATAAAATGCTCTTTGAATTTTTTCTTAAAGTCATCAGTTTTCATTAAGTGTTTAAAGTCAGCTTATTTTAAGCAATGTATGATAATTCACATATTTTTGACCTCTGGCTTTGTGAACAAAATGCAATGAAGTATAAATTTTTTTTAAAAAGTCTTAATTATCTCAATGCAAACAGAAATAGTACAAACTTGAAGTGACATTTTTGCCCAAATAGCCCAAATAATTGTTTCAGAAATCTCCAACCCATGGTTGTTATAAAACTTAATTTTAACAAAAATGGGCCAGGAGCAGTGGATCACACCTGCAATCTCAGCTCTTTGGGAGGCCAAGGTGAGCAGATCACTTAAGTTCAGGAGTTTGAGAATAGCTTGGCAAACATAGTGAAACCTTGTCTCTATTGAAAATTAAAAAATAATAATAATGACCTCACTCCATATTTAATATCTTAAACTATCTTTCTTAACAAAATATTTTGCTTATTAAAATATGTTTGTGAAACATCAATATATATGAATGTAATTATGGTGTAAATTTTTCTTTTTTCTATGACATTTTTGTCCTTCCCATGGCCTTAAAAAACATCTAATGTACACAGAGACTTAGAATTCTCAACATGGACCTAAGTGTGCATATTTGTTAAACATAACTTTACTTTTTTTTTTCCTTTGCACAGATTTATAGCCAAGGGCAGAAACCTGGTGGAAGTATAATTCTTGCTCTGGAATTTGTAATTGGATCACTGAATGAATGACCAATGATATTTGGACTGAATTTCTGTAGGGACCTATCAGATCAAAGAGAATTAAGAAGTTTGAAAACCAAATCTATTTTCAAGTTAGTTTTGAAGAAATAGCAACCAAAGGCTTGAGGAGTAACACGGGTCTTCAAACAGAAGTATGTATCAGTTGTATAGGAGAAAACAAAAATAATAAACTATAGAGCAACTAAGAGGAAATAATTAGTTACCTGATTTTCCATTTTTCATTTGGCCTGGCTAAAATTCCTGATTTTAGATTTTATAAGATTTCTTTGTATGTTATATTGCAAATTCCTATTTATTTTGGCAAATTTAAGTGAATTTGTATCCCTTGATTTAGAATTTATTGTTTTTTTTTTCTGTTTGTCATTTTACCGAAGGCAAGCTTTAACAGAACCTTAAAGCAAGCTTCATACAGCAGGTTTCTTGCCTTCTACTCTGAAGTTTCCTTGTTATGCTGAACAGAGGGAAATGATGGTAGACTCTTGGCAGACATTCATTCATATAGCTCACCTGAACATACATGAATTATATGACGTTCCCTCAGGAGGCCTCTACTGTTGTATTTGGATATCACTTCCCAGCCAGATGTTAGAGAAACCAGACAGTAACTCCTAGAGGTGTAGAGGAATTACGATTCAATGGGTCATAACTGAGCTTTGGAGGATTGGTAGCAGTGGATAACTTCTTATTTTAGTCTCCATAATCCTTGGACTATTTCAAGAAGCAAGAGCTAATACTGCCTCATTGAAGACCTCCAATGAGACCAAACGCACTTATTACAAAGCTATATCCTGTGTTCACCGTTCCCTGGCTTTACTTTCTTCATCCACCCCTCCTGCTTCTTTGGGATCGTATTATTCAATGAAGCGCTAGCAGATACGTTTTGCTTCAAGCTCTCTTTTCTAGGGAAACTGGAAATATATATTAATCAAAATTAATATCACATTAGTGAACCCTAATGTAATAATGTAAATGGTAGACTTGGGGTTATAATGAATTATCAAGGTAGGTTCATCAGTTGCAATGAATACATCACTCTGGTGGGAAATGTTGATATTGCAGGAGGATATGCATGTGTAGGGGCAGGTGGTATATATAAAATTTCTGTGTCTTTCTATCAGTTTTGCTGTGAGTCCAACACTATTCTAAAAAAAAAACAAAGGTGTATTTTTAAAAGCATATCCTTGAGTTGGTTAATTGAATGGATAGTCACCATTATTGCAGCCAGTTCATGAGTATTACATATTTTCAGTTTACTGAACTCTAAAATTCCCATGATTTGCTTTTCCATTGAAATGTAACTATAAATAAAATACACACTTTTAGGAAGAAGCTGTGAGAGCCAGCAAATGCTTTGACATGTTCTCCATTCTCTCTGCCATGATAATGATGATTCTTCCGATAAAGGCTGTTTTGTCAGCCTGGGTCCAGAAAGAAAGGTATTATATAGATCAGAGTCATGGCCAGACTACCGTGAATCCCCAGTATGAGAAAGAAACTAACCTTTTTTTTTATAACCTGTGATATTTTTGCACATATAATCTAGTTTATATGAACAGAAATTAATATCATAAGTATTTATTGCCTTAACCTAAACATGCAAACTAAAGAATATAGAATTGTCTTTGAAGCAAAGTAGAAGGTAATGAGGAAACTGTTACTGTAGGATAGAAGGAGGACAATTCATCTTATTTCATGGTTTTAATGTGGTAAAACTGATGTTCTATGTCATTTGGAAGGTAAATAGTGTATCTAATAAGTGCATAACTTAAAACGAAGTGTACAAAACAGAGCAGTAAAAGAAGAATGAAAGTAGCACGTTAGATGAGAAAAAAATTCTTGTAAGAGGAGAAGCAACTAATTTTCTCTCACAATCAATAAAAAATAAATTTGATAAATTTATTAAACATTAAAGGCTTATCAAACTCAGTCTTGTGGTAAAGACTAAATTATGTCAGGTCCATTTTACTCATGATTAAAATGCCATAAAAAATTAAATACTTTCAATTAGACAAAAATGCCTTAGGAAAACTTGCCTCTTCTGAGGAAGCTACATATCCTCAAATTATCTGAATATAAGTTTAGAGAGAAAGGCCTTTCTTCAGGAGCATTGGGAGCATAGATTTTGGAAGATAAAGCTTGTTGAAATAATTTTTTTAAGGCTAAAATATGTTTGAGTGAGAGTGTACTTTGAAAGGAACCACCACCTTGGACTAAGAGACCATTTGATCTCGAAAACAACTTTTGGGTTCCAAAACACTCTATGATAAGAGGAAAGAAAACATGCTATTTGACCACCAAGAAGGGTGAGTTATTTAGGCTTTCTTCAGATGTAGCCAAGATAGAAAGTGAAAAAAAGAAAAGAGCTTCCAGAGGATGGTGCTAAGAAGGGCAGAAACAAAAACTGAGTGGGAAAAATATTTCCAGGTAGTAATATCAGAGTTTAATCATGGAGCATGTCTCTGTCTTTTACTCTCTATGTTTATGTGTGTGATATAGGTCCTGTCTGTTTGTATGTGATGTGTGGTGTAGTGTGCTGTAGTGCGTGTGTGTGTGTGTGTGAAGGAGTGTGTATGTGTGAATGTGTGTGTGTGAGTAGAGAAAAGGAGTGGGGAGGAAGAAAGCATTAGAGCTAGTTCGTGCAGGTTCTGTTGATGGACTATTATGTAAACTGAGGGGATTGTATTCGATTAAAAGAGATCATTACTGAAAAACAAAATTCTGAACAACAGAATTTTAGAATTTTTATAAACAGAGGAATACTGTGTGCCTTCCATTCTTTCTTTATTTGAGAATGGGTTTGTTAATTGTGATTATCTTATCCTGGTCCCACTCTTGTTTATTGAAAGTATGAGGTAGAGCAGATAACTTTTCTTTTTATGTTATAGGATTATGTATCCCAAATGCACTCCCAAACCTGAACAAATTACTATATCTATCCTCATATCATGTGCTTTTAGAAAAAAAAATTCCACCTACATAGAATCATTGTTATAGGGAATGAAGATGTGGGGTTATAATCTGTCTGTGGGAATAGGAAGGAACCAAATGTTTGGGGACAAGAGGTATGCACTTTTACAAACTGTATATTCTTCACAAATATCCTATTCCCCTTTTAATAAGAGGAATATATATTGCTACTATGTTAAACTCAGATTGTTCATGAAAATGGCATGTGTCACTTCTAGTCAGAAACTTTAAGGTCCAGTGCATGGTTTCCATTTTTTTTTTCTGCTGCTAGGATTATGGAAGCATTTGATAAGATTTGATCTTCTTAGCTCTCATTGGTGAGAGCCCAAGATAAACAGAGTTGTATTGACATCTCATATAAGAGAGCGGGAAACTTCACTGCTGAGTTGTTTTGGGTGGTTTGTTATTAACACAGTCTAACCAATCCTAAGTCACTCCATCCTTTCCCTCCCCTGTGTTCCTTATTAAAAATAATAAAAGCCATTTATATTTAATAAACCCTATTTAGAGGATGTCATTAAAGTCTGGTCGGGGTAAATTTAATTATTATAAGACAAACATTGTGATCCTATTACTCTCATCAATGATTACTTTATTCTTGGGCATTTGACAACATTCCAGTTAATAACTTACAAGGAAAATTGGCTCAGAAAGAAAGGCATTATATAGATCAGAACCATGGCCAGACTACAATTATTCCCCAATATGAGAAAGAAACAAGCCTTTGCTTTTTATCAGCCCCTGATATTTTTGCACCTATAACCAAGTTTATATAATCATAAATTAATACCATAAGTCTTTATTGCCTTAACCTAAACATGTAAACTAAGGAATATAGCATTGTCTTTGGAGAAAAGTAGAAGGTAATGAAGAAACTGTTATTGGAGGGTAGAAGAACAATTCATGTTATTCCATGGCTTTAATGTGGTAAAACCAATGTTCCATGTAACTTGGAAGGTAAATAGTATATAGAATAAGTGCATAATAGTATATCTAATAAGTGTATAATAAATAGAATCCATTCTTAAAAACATGCCTTATAAAAATGAGACACATATGGTCTGGATACATGCTGGGTGTTCTATTTGGGTATCCTTCTAGATTCATTCTCCCATCCTGCCCCCAACAGATAAGTTGCTAAGAACTCTGTCAGTAATATTGCACATATAAGTAAAGTTAATACAAATTTAAAGCCAGTAGCACTGATGAGCATGGTAGAGCAAAAGGTGGAAGGACACTGGCTGCTTTATAATCTTGTGGACCCATTGTATTGATTAAATAGAGATTAGTATAGATTAAGGAGAACTGTTGTACCATGACCCTTTTTGTTACATGAGTCAAAAAGATATGTGTTAATTAAATCAGGTAGATTAGGATTTAGTTTGATACAAATAGATGAGATTAAAAAGAGTCTTTCCACTAAATCATAAAAAAATTAAAAGTGAAAATTGTTTTAGGTATTCTATGTGGTCTTATAAAGGATAAATGTGTGAATCTAATCGATCTATTAAAAATAGTATATAAATTCATTTCTACTATTATACAATTAAAGGTAAATTGATACTTCAAACAAAGAATCACCAAATTATTGGTAAGTAGTAATTACATTGAACATAATAGTTCATACTCTAATAATTTGGTAAATTTTCAAATTATTGTGTGATAATTTGATAATTACTGTTGTTTTACTATATGGGAATTTTTAATTACAAATTCCATAAAATCATAGGTTTCCTGGTAAGAAATAAATATAGGTGTTATTGTTTTAAGTACAGGGAACAATTTTTGCTGTTTAACAACCAAAACACTCTGGGTGATCTCTAGTGTCTTCATTAACATTGGTGTCTCTAAACAGTTCTTTTATTATTTAACTATTAAGAGATAAGAATAGTAGAACACATTTGGTTAGCTAGCCTATTGAGGGAGTTGTATTTGATTAAAAGAGATCATCCATAAACATAAATAGAGTATAAAAAATCATAGTATTTTTCTATTTTTTACTCTCCATGTTTATGTGTATGATATAGGTACTGTTTGTATGTGATGTGTGGTGTGCTGCGGTGTATGTGTGTGTGTGAAGGAGTGTGTACGTGTGAATGTGTGTGTGTGAGTAGAGAAAAGGAGTGGGTAGGAGGAAAGCATGAAATCTAGTTTGTGCAGGTTCTTTTGATGGACTACTATGTAAACTGCCGGCTAGTTGACTTTGGCCTATGGGAGACCCTAAGAGAAAACTGGCAGTACACTGCAGGGAGAAGCCAAGATACTTCTTTCCCTCTACTTCAGGAAGCCTCTCCTAAAGCAGCACCACCCTTTCCTCTATGGTCCTTGCAAAAACCTGGATAAATCTAGCTTCAGCCTGGAAATCCTAATAGCCAGATTAGATAATACAGCTTCCTCATCTTTGCTCCTCATCCTTGGGATAGGGACTCCCTATTGTTGATGTCTGGGTTGCTTTCTAGCTTCAACATTGCTTAATTAATTAGTTAATAATTCAAATTCCTGTGATTCAATCCCATCTGCTTGATATACACAGAGTGGTTTCTGTTTTTCTGGTTAGGCTGGTTAGGCTCTGACTGACATCCACAACTTACAAACTTCCACATGGTGGAGGTTCTGTGTATTGATCTGACTTATCTCTTGCTACTTTTCTTAATATAACATATTCTTCTCACCACAATCTTATCCTTCCCCCTTTTTTTCTCCTTTACTTCCTTCCTTTTCATTTATTTAATTTTTTGTGTTGCTAAAATATGCCAAGCATGTTCCTACCTTAGGGACTTTTAATTTGCTAATTGTATGGCTTTGAATAATCTTCCTACATTTGTTTTGCTGTCCTTATTATCTCTTATATCTCAGATCAAATAGTAACCTCACAGAGACTTAATGCTGCATCTCACACCCCACACCAATACACACAATTGATGGTCATCCCACTTTGATATATCTTCCTAATATATTGCTATACATAATGTACTACTTTTCGTAGAGATGTAAGACCATTATGGCAGAAATGTGTCTCTTAATTTTGATATCTCAACTGCCCAGAAAAATGCTTAGCACACCATAAGTGTCACCTGTGAGGGTCATGACTGCAAGTTGTCCAGATTTTTGGCATTTTGAACAAAGGATTGGACAAAATGCCCAGCAAAGCAAAGAAAGAATGAAGTAACAAAAGAACCAAAGCAGGGACTTATTAAAATGAAAATACACTCCACAGTGTGGGAGCAGACGCAAGCAGTGGCTCATGAGCCCCAGTACAGAATCTTCTTGGATCCAAATACCCCTTAGAGGTTTCCCACTGTCCACTTTATGCTCACCTCATGTAACAGTAGCCTGTAATCAGTCTGATTGGTTGCAGACAGCAGCCAGTCACAGGCTGGAATGATGTTACAAAGTTGCAAACAAAGACTTGACCAGCAATCGTGATTTGTTGCAGACAGAAAATCTCCCATCTGCCATGCAGTAAAGGTCAAAGGGAGTAGCTTCTGGTCCTATTGTTATGTAAGCATGGAAACTTAGGATTTTCCTTTCAATTTAGTTCTAGGAAATTGGCATGAAACAGGCTTAGATTTCCTGCCTCCAGCCCCTATTCTCCTGTTTCATAAGCACTCAGTAGATTTCTGTTGAATGAATGAATAACCGATCTAATGTTTTCTGTTGAGATATTGGAGATTAGCCTGGAATATTTAAAAAAATGTTTTATACAAGAAGCCACAATTTCTTTAGATATTGAAAAATAAAGTAGTAGAATTCTAACTTAAGGTGTCATATTAAACATAAGTATTTATTCCCACTGCTTATCAAAGCAAATAAATATTTTGTGGCACATAACAACATAAGTGAAAAAGGGGAAATTTTATTCTATTTACAATAGCCACAAAGAATACCATATATATAAATTATTTTAACAAAAGAAGTGGCATATCTATACAAGGAAAGCTATTAAACACTGGTAAAAGAAATTGAAGAAAACACACAAAAATATGGAAAGATATTCCATGCTCACAGAAGGAAGAACTAATATTGTTAAAATGTCAGTAATAACCAGAGCAATTAACAAATTAAGTGCAATTCTTTCAAAATACCAATGATATTTAAATTTTTTTTAAAAAAAATTCTAAAATCAATATGGAACCGCAGAAGACCCCAAATAGTCAAAGTGATAAAAAAAAAAAAAAAGAAAAGTTAGAGGCATCACACTACCTCATTTCAAAATATGCAAAGCTATAGGAACTAAGTTAGCATGATACCAGTATAAAAACAGACACGTAGACCAATGGAACAGATGAGAAAGCCCAGATATAAATCCATAAATTTATAGAGAACTCATTTTTGACAAAGTCAACAAGAATAAAAATTCTTCAATAAATGATGCTGTGAAAAATGGATAGCCATATGCAAAAGGACGAAACTAGACCCCTATCTCTCCAATAAATGATGCTGTGAAAAATGGATAGCCATATGCAAAAGGACGAAACTAGAACCCTGTCTCTCACCATATACAACGATCAAATCAAAATGGATTAAAGACTTACATCTACATCCTAAAAGAATGAAACTAGCAGAAGAAAACATTAGAGAAACGCTCCAGGACATTGGTCTGGACAAATATTTTTTTGTGTAAGATCTCAAAATCATAGGCAACAAAAGCAAAAAACAAACAAAATTGCATTAAGCAAAACAGCTTCTAAAGAACAAATAAAACAACAAAGTGATCACTTACAGAAGAGACGAAAATACTTGCAAACTACCCATTTAATAAAAGATTAACACAGAATATATACATAGCAGAATATACATATATAACATAGGCCATATATATACGAAAAAACTAAATAACAATAAATAGTAATCTGATTTAGAAACAATAAAAAATCTGAATAGACATTTGTCTAAACAAGTTACACAAATCGCCAATAAATACCTGAAATATGTTCAACATCACTAATCATCAGATAAGTACAAATCAAAACCACAATGAAACATTATCTAACCCTAGTTAAAATGGTTATTATTAAAAAGACAGGGAATAATGAATGCTGGTAAGGATATGGAGAAAGGAAAACTCTCATACACTGTTGATGGGAATGAAAATTAGTACAGCCACTTTAGAAAAGAGTATAGCTTTTCCTCACAAATCTAAAAATAGAACTACCATATCATCCAGCAATTTCACCGCTAAGTATATATCCAAAGAAAAGGAAATTAATATATCAGAGAGATATCTGCACCTTCACGTTTATTGCAGCACTATTCACAATAGCCAAAATGTGGAATCAACCTAAGTGCTTATCAGTGGATGAATGAGTAAAGATAATGTGATATATATCCACAATGAAATATTATTCAGCCATAAAAAGAATGAAGTCTTCTCATTGGAAGCAATATGGATGAAACTTGAAGTCACTATGTGAAATGAAATAAGCCAAGCACAGAAAGGTAAATATCACATGTTTTCACTCATATGTGGGAACTAACAAAATAGATCTCATGAAGATAGAGAATAGACTGCTGGTTATCAGAGGTCAGGAATCATGGTGGGAATGTGGAGATGAAGAGAGGTTGATTTATAGGCACAAATATATAATATAAAGAAGAAATCAGACCTAGTGTCAAAAAGACTAGTAGAGTGACTGACTATAGTTAACAATAATCTATTGTGCCTTTCAAAAATAGCTCAAAAAGAATCATTTCAATGTTCCTAGCATAAAGAAAACTATTTAAGATGATGGGTATCCCAATTATCTAATTTAATCTTTACACATTATATGAATTCTATAAAAATACCACACATAACCCCAAAATATGTATGTGCATATAAATATGAGAATTATTTTTAAAAATATAAGTAAATAAAATGTGGAACCTAAATCAAGTAAGAATAAGTTACAACATGTTTATCAGACCCAAGAAAGCTGTATCATAAGTGTTTGGTAATAAAAGTTGATGAAACAGCAAAACTTCACATATGTAAAGCCAATGAAAACATGTACTTCTGCAAATAGAGGTAATGAAGAAGAAGATGGAACTAACATATTAACACTCTGTTTACAAAATAAATCAATCCCCTATGACTCTGCAATCACTTGATGATCAGTTGTAACCTTGGCAAAAACTTAAGCAGATGGATGAAAATGAAGTTAGCTCCCAGAAGCTTCACCAGGAAGCAGAAGTGGGATCTGGGACCTTAGGATGGAGGCAGGGCTGGTAAGGCCTCCAGAGGGCAGCACCTGCTGTGAATAAGCCAGACAACAGCACCTTAATCCATGTGAAGCTCACTAAGACAGTGAGCCAAGTAGTCTGAATCTAACAGAGCCACAGAATTTAATTCCTTTGTAGTCTTGAGTTCAGTTCTAGGGGTCCAAGGACTTGTCTAGATTTCCCTAAAGTGACCCCTTTAGTGAAGTGCATCACTTTAACCACTATTTGTGAAATATGGATAAAGATAACCCTCAGAGAAGCTTTGCATCCATCAATGTTCTTAAACTTTGGAGATGTGAAGCTTAATTGCCTGAGAATTTATGCAAGATAAAATTAGTGTGGGCAACTACTAATTGCAAATTCTGAAAGCAGCCCCTGAAAGCAGTTTCAGGGGCTGTACCCTGCAGAGTCACAGGGGTGGAACTGCCCAAGGCCTTAGGAGTCCACCCCTTGCATCATTGTTTCCTCGATGTGAGGCATGAAGCCAAAAGAGATTATTTTGGAGCTTTAAGTTTTAAAGACTGCCCTGATGGGTTTCAGACTTGCATGGGGCCTGTAACTCCTTTATTTTGGCTGATTTTTCCCTTTGGAACAATAGTATTTGGCCAATGCCTGTATTCCATTCCTGTATCCTGGAAGTCACTAACTAGTTTTGATTTCACAAGTTCACAGATAGAAGGGACTTGCCTTGTCTCAGATGTGACTTTGGACTGCGGTCTTTTGAGTTAATGCTGAAATGAGTCAAGACTTGGGTGGCTGTTGAGAAGTCATGAATGTATTTTGAAAAGTGAGAAGGACATGAGATTTGGGAGAGATCTGGAACAGAATGATTGGGTTAGATTTGTGTCCCAGCCCAAATCTCATACTGAATTGTAATCTTCAGTGTTGAAGGAGGGGCCTGGTGGGAGGTGATTAGATCATGGGGTGGATATCTCCTTTGCTGTTCTCATGATAGTGAGTGAGTTTTTACAAGATCCAGTTGTTTAAAAATGTGTAGCACCACCTCCTTCACTCTCTTCCTCCTGCTCTGGCCATGTAAGATGCACCAGCTTCCTCTTCCCCTTCTGCCATGATTGTAGGTTTCCCAAGAACTCCCCAGAAGCAGAAACCTATGTAGCCTGCAGAACCATGAGCTAATTAAACCTCTTCTCTTTATAAATTACCAAGTCTCGGGTAGTTCTTTATAGTAATGTGAGAATAGACTAATAGAGATTGTGTCCATCCCCAGGAGCAATTCTGCAATGAGTAGTTAATCTGAATCTTTTAAACATCTCCTATGCCTTGAAGCTGGCAAGGGAAATAATCTGTGAATATGAAATAGAAAAAGCAGGTGGAGCAGAATAAGGAGGAAGAGAAGGAGAACATTATCAGGAGGAGGAAGAACAGGAGAAAATCTTGGCATCTTGGCTCTAAGAGTATCAAAGCTGACTTTCTCTATAAAATAAACTGGAAAAATTTAAATTTCACTTTTAAAGTTTATGTATTGGGTGAGATGGACCATATTCCAGATAACTATATACTCAGTGTAAAAATTAACAAGGAAAAATCCTACTCCCAAAAGGAAAGTAAGAAAAAACACTTTTGTTTACCTTGGTATTGATGAAGAAAAACAACAAACAAAAATCTAATTTAGAATTTGCAAATCAAAACCAGCCACCAGTGAGTTTCAGGCCCAAGTGCACACTATTGTGTCATCCAGGACCACAGACAGAATATGTAATATAAAAGGATGCCAAATTGATAATATCCTTGGGTGACTGGCAGAAGAAAATACAAATCTAATTAGAATGGATACAGCTTCAACCCAGGCAGCAAAACATTTCTATAGATGAAAAGCTCAGTGTCAAAATATAACAAAACACACAAAGAAATAAAATAAGTAAGGGTAAAATCAGAAGAAACTACAGAGTAAGACTCGTTAATCTTTCTGTATTGCCATAATCAGATATAACACATAAAATAACTGTGCTTAATATTTAATGATGTAATGGAGAGGCCTGAATATATAAGTTAAGTGTAAGAAACTATTAAAAAAAATCAAGCTTGTTGGAAATCAAACATAAAATCTCTCAAAGGTAAAGAAATAATTAAAATAAAAACACAATCAATTGGCTAAATAATCAGATTAGACAGAGTTGGGAAGCATATTAGTTAACTAAAAGATCAGAAATTATCAAAGCCTACAACATAGAGAGCATAGACATTAAAATTATGAAAGGCTGACTAAGAGTTATGGATGGCAGAGCCAGTTGGTATAATATTGAAAGAAAATCAAGTTGGCCAGACGTGTGACTCAAGCCTGTAATCTGGCACTTTAGGAAGCTGAGGCTGGCAGATCACCTGAAGTTCATGACCACTCTGGCAAACATGGTGAAACCCTGTCTCTACTAAAAATACAAAAAAAAATTAGCTGGGCATGGTGGCACGCACCTGTAGCCTCAGCTATATGGAAGGCTGAGGCATAGTTTTGTAGATCAGAAGTCTAGTGTAGGTACACTGGAATAACATCAAGATGACAGCATGTTGTGTTCCTCTCTGAAGGGTTTAGGATAGAATTTCTTTTTCTGATTATTTTTGGTGTTAGCCAAATTCACTTGAAGCCAGGAGGCAGAGGTTTCAATGAGCTAAGATTGTGCCACTGCACACCAGCCTGGGTGACAGAGTAAGACGTTGTCTCAAAAAAAAAAAAAAAGAAAAAGAAGAAAGAAAATCAAGTCCTAATTTAGATTTATCAAAATGAGAACATGGATGCCAAAGAGATCTTTAGAAAGATTATACATTTGTACAAGGAATGAGTAGGCAAAAACATAGATTGACAGATAAACAAATGATGCACACATCTGTGCCTGTCATTGTTTACTTAAAAAACCACATAATAAAAAAACTTTACTTGCAGAAGAGATAAAAAAAATGGAAGAAACTAGAAGGACTATAATATTTTCTCTAATACATTTTTAATACAAATTTAGCTTTTTAAACAATTATTATTTTAAAATAAAATTTAAAAATCTAAAATTTAACTGCACATAAACTTTTGATATAGCCACATGTATTAGTTTTCTGTTTCCATTGTAACAAATTATTGGTTTAAAACAGAACAAATCCATTATTTCACAGTTCTGTAGATCAGAAGTCTAGTATGGGTATCACTGGAATAAAGTCAAGATGGCAGCATGTTGTGTTCCGCTCTGAAGGAGTTGGGATAGAATTTCTTGCCCTGATTATTTTTGTTGTTAGCCAAATTCAGTTCCTTGCAGTTGTAGGAATAAAGTCTCTGTATTTTTTGCTGTCTGTACCAGAGGGCTGCTTCCAGCATCTAGAGGTGTTGGATTTTTTGACTCATGGGCCCATTTACCCATCTTCAAGCCAGAGAGGCCCGTTGAGTTCTGCTCATGGCTCATGTTTTTACCCAGTACTCTGCAACCCCTTCTTATTCTAGGAACTCATAGAATTGCATTGGGCCCATCCACATAATCCATAATATCTCCTAATTTCAAAGTTTTTAAGTTTGGCTGATTATCAACCTTAATTTTAATTGTTACCTTAATTCCCTTCTACAGTGTAAGATAATATATTTCCAGGTTATTGGAATTACAATGCAGATATCTTTGAGACTCTTATTCTGCCTAATGTTCCACACAAAGAATATTTTATCTTACTATAGAACACTGCATTTTGATTATGCCTACTTGGAGTGAAAACAAATACCAGAAATGAATTTGAAGTTTTATTCTTTCTTTGTATTGTTATTACTGATATTGCTATTATTTTCAAACAATTTTACATAGATGTATAATACTATTTATACGTATATACATGATAAATTAACAATATATGTTGTTAGCTACAATTTTTTTTGGTAAAACAGAAAACTATAATAATCTAAGCAGTTACGTTACAAACACTGTAATGTTATCATTAATTGGAAATAATGTAAGCATTTTTAATATTATAATACAAACGAATGCACATACAGGCACACATATTTATAAACTGCTAAGTATGTGACATACTTATAAACTGCTAAGCAATGAAAACTTCAAATACCAGTGATAATCCTACTCTTAAATAGTGATTGCAAAATATTATTATCCATGAAAAAGAAAACACAAAGGAAATCAGGTTTTTTGAATGAAGTTACTGATTCCAAGTCCATGTACAGAATGGTGACAGTAAGAAACTTAGGATATTTTGTGACATAAAATAAAGAAGATAGTAAAAATGATTTGGTTTTGTCAAAAGAACACAAAAACAATATAAAGGGATCCCATTGAACTTCAAAAAATACTTCTCCAATTGGACTGATTGAAATTTATATATTGAAAAAGTAAGTTCTTAATGTTATGAAAGACAGAGAATAAGAATAAAACCAGAATGAATTGGATACTTATTGATATAATTAGTCTCATTGTTTGAAGTAATATTGAAAGAAAATCGTTTGTTTGAAAAATAATAGAAATGTCTTACATTTATTTGTATGAGTTGTTTTTCAGATTAAACATATGACTAGTTCATGAGAGAAAATAATCATTACAGATGAATTTTAATTAACAATTTTACAAGTAAATATTGTGTTAGAAAATCACTATTTTTCAACCTTTAAATAATTTATTGATTCAAAATAATATTATCCATGGATTAAACAACTATATGTACAGTTGATGAAATTTAATGTAATCACAAGGCTCTCATTACCTGAACCACTCATTTATTCACAACTAGATATTATATGTGCTTCTGGATGTGACATAATATGAAGTTCAAATAGATCATGTATGAGTATTCTAAGGTAAAAGAACACAATTAAATCCAATTAAGCTTCTGGAGTTAATATCTTATTTTACAGGGTATACAAAAGCAACAGAACAAGTTAAGTGGCAATACAACTAAAGAAAGATATGCAGAGAGTGGGACATTCAAAAGGGTGAATGACTGAATTTCTTCAAAAAGTCAATGGCATTATAAAAATACAAGGAGATGGCCAGGCATGGTGGCTCACACCTGTGATCTCAGCACTTTGGGAGGCCAAAGTGGACAGATCACTTGAGTTCAGGAGTTCCAGGCCTGCCTGGCTAATGTGACAAAACCCCCTCTCTACTAAAAGTATAAAAATTAGCTGGGCGTGGTGGTGTGCACTTGTAATTCCAGCTACTCAGGAGACTGAGGCATGAAAATGACTTGAACCTGAGAGACAAGGTTGCAGTGAGCCAAGATTGTACCACTGCACTCCAACCGGGGTAACAGAGTGAGTCTCTATCTCAAAAATAATAATAATAATACAGCAGGAGCAAGTGAGAGGGAGGAGGAAGATACCACACACTTTAAAACAGTAGAATGTCCAGATGCTGCAAAACTCACTAATGCAAGGGCAGCGCCAAAGGGATGGCACTAAACCATTGATGAGAAATCCACCGTGAGCCAATCACCTCCCACCAGGCCCACCTCTAACACTGGGGATTAAAACTCAACATAAGGTTTAGAGGAAACTAGATTCAAACTATAACAAACATATTATTTTAATAGATTTCAGAAGGTTTGTGATAAGTTTCTATAAAAATACAACTTCTCAAATATGACACACAAATAAATAGAAAGCCTGCATGTCTTATAACCACCAAGTGTACCTGAATTGAAAGTAAGAGTCTTCCCACAGAGAAAACAACAGGCTTAGACCATTTTCCTGGTGACTTCTATAAAATATTCAAGGAACATATAACTTCAATTTTACACAAAACTTTCCACAGAAGAGAATGAGATAAAATACGATCTTTTTGTTCATGATGCTTTGAAAGCAAACAAAGCAAGAAAAGTATAAAAAATGAAAATTATCTACTGGTCTCATTTACAAATATATGGGTAAAAACTGTAAACAAATATTTATAAACAGAATCTGTCTATCCATGAATAATTATATAAACTTCCCTTTAGGCTCTATATTTTAGGAAAATGGAGCTCAGTTGCTGCCTTACACTACACAGAAAATCAACACTATTTTATTAGAATTAAATGTAGATGGAAATAAAACTATTTTAAAATATGTAATGAAACTATTATAATATAATTTTATAATAGTTTGTGTCCAGGCAAGGTGGCTCATGGTGTGATCCCAACACTTTGGGAAGCCAAGGTGTGAATCACTTGAGCCGGGGTGTTCAAGACCTGCATGAGCAATATAGAAAGATCCCATCTCTACAAAAAAATTGAAAAAAAGGAAAAAAAAACTTGGAATGGTGGCATACACCTTGAGAAGGCTAAGGTTGGAGAATTACTTCATTTTGGAAGATGGAAGCAACAGCGAGCCACAATCATGCCACATTCCAGTTTGGGTGAGAGAGAAAGACTCTGTCTAAAAGAAAAATTAAAGGAAAGAAAAAAGTATGTAATTGTTTCAAGATTAATTAACATAATATTTAACATTAACTCAGCATATAAACTATCTATTAAACAAGCTGAAAGAACAACAATTATAAAATAAAACACATCTTTCCATCTGCATTTGGAATAAAACCTTCTAGTCATCAAACAATATAAGGAACATGATGAGAGCACACCTAAAAACGTGGAGAAGACATCTTAAACACACAAATGCAATAAATTAAGTTTTTAGAATCTTTGAAGAAAGTTTAAAGCATGAAGTAAAACAATAATTAATAAATGGGCAAAATACCTGAAAAATACATCAAAGGAGAGGAAATGCTAATTATATAAAACATTCAATTTCACTAATATTCAGGGATATGCAAATTAAATTACCATTTTTTTAACCCATCAAGAAAATAAGAATAAATTTCTGATAATACCAAGTATAAAAGGGCATGTGAAACAACTAAAATGCTTATGCAACATTGGCAAGTGTGTACATTTTGGGAAACACCTAAAATTATATAACACAGTGAAATATATTCATATCCTACAATGTTACTCCAAGACATATGCCTATTAAAACTTGTATATGACACAAAGACACATGTAAAAGGATAGTCAGAGTTGCATAATTTTTAATTGTGAAAACCTGTCACATACCTTTTTTAGCATGGAAATGGATGAATAATTTGTGGCACATTTATAAAATTGATTAGTATATGGCAATCAAAATTAGGTGTCTCTTGGTGATTTTTCTGATCGGATGATCAAATGGGGACACAAAATCTGTGAACGAATGAAAATAAGAAATTCGATAATAATTTGAGAAATCATCTAAGTCAGGACAAGTTATTTTTATTTTATACATATGTATGTATATAAAGTTATGTTCCTGTACATAGAAGCTGAAGAAAGCCTCATAGTGAAATGGAGAGTTTCTAGAGTGTGTTAATATATGAAGTAATTTCATAAGATTGTAGAGGGTTATATATTTGTTAGAATGTCTTTGTCTCAAAAACTTGACTGCTCTTTGAATATTTATTTCTTAATAATTCAATTGTCTTTAAGTTCAAGTATTGGCTTTTTACCAAAAACTAGATTAGTTATGTGTGAAATTATTTTTATTTGTATTTTTTTAAACATAGAGACAGGGTCTCCCTCTGTCACCCAGGCTGAAGTGAGGTGGCACAGTCATGTTTCACTGCAGTCACTGGAGAACAGTGGACTCAAACCGGCTCTCCTTGCTCCTAGGGCTTGCAGACAGCCCATTGTGAGACCTTGTGATCATGTAAGAAAATACTAATAAGCTCATATACACACACACATATATGTTATTAGTTCTGTGCCTCTAGGGAACCCTGACTAATACAGATTTTGGTACCAGGACTGGTTCTAGAGGAACAGAATATTAAGGATGGAGTTTTTTTGTTGGTTTGGGAGTTTCTGGAGTTGGCTGCTTAATATAATTAGACCAAAAAATGCTAAGGATTCTACTTCTAGTAGTATGGAGAATACTGATAGTCCTTGACGTTAACTATTTAGAGAGTTATGCAAAATAAATGCATTTGACACTTCTGATTCACTGCTCATGAGAGACAAGGAGTTTAGTGACTCTATACATAATGAACGTAGAAACATAATGAAGCTGGTTGGTTGCTCCCAAGTTCAGTGGACAAAGTGATGAAAGAAAATAATGAACTCAGGGATTCTGTCTCCCAGCTTCAGAAACAGATACTGAGCCTCACATGTGCTAAGATTGCCCTGAGTGAGAGTCATCTCCTGCAGAGAAAGAGCTGAAATTGTGGAAGAATAGACATCAGCTCTTATTATGAAAGTGGCTAACCTTTAATGAAAGGTGCATGCACAGCCTCGCCAGGTGTCTGCTGTTAGAGTGAGGACATTGATTGAAAAAGAATGTGAACCTGCAACTTGGAATGAGGACCTGTGAGAGGAGCCTGATGAAGCAGGGGACACAGAGTTTGTAAACTTATGAACTTTTTTTTGCCAGAAGGATCAGCTTCCCCATCCCAGTAGTGGCAACATTCCTTCCCTGACCCATGCTGCCAGGAGCCTTTTCACATTTGTCTGAGGAGATAAATACTGTGTTGCCTGAGGCAACAGAAATGGTCTCCCCTGAGGCAGTTGCTGTGCAAAATAATATTGATTCTCCTCAGGAGCCACCCACAACACCCGTTTGCTTCTAGACCTGTAACTAAAGTCCTGGTGGACCCCTAGAGGTGAGGTTGAGAGTGTGACTCATGAGGAGGATTGCTACACTCGAAAAGAACTGCTTGAGTTCTCTAATTTATATGAAAAGAAATCTGGAGAACGGGCATGGGAACGGTTACTAATGGTATGGGATAATGGTGGAAGGAACATGGAATTTGATCAGGCTGAATTTATTCATTTGGACCACTAAGTAGGAACTCTGCATTTAGTGTTGCAGATCAGGGAGTGAAAAAGGTTCTAATAGTTTATTTGCTTGGTTATTTGAAATGTGGATTAAAAAATGGCCCAGCATGGGGGACCTGGAAATGCCTGATCTTCCTTGGTTTAATGTAGAGGAAGGGATACAAAGGCTTAGGGAGGTTGGGATAGTGGAGTTGATTAGTCATTTTAGACCTACTCTTCCCTGCTGGGAGGGTCCAGAAGATATACCCTTGACCAATGCCTTGTGAAATAGATTTGTGAGGGCAGCACCTGAATCTTTGAAGAGCCCTGTAATTGCTCTTCTCTGTATGTCATATCTAACAGTGGGAACCACAGTCAGTCAACTATAGAATTTAAATACAATGAGAATATTTGGATCCTGAGGTGGCAAGGGCTAAGTGGCAGCAATCAGCCATCAATGGTAAGGCAGGTGGAGCTATTGTAATGGACAAAGCAGCAATCAGAATAATATGACTCATGTAGAGCTCTAGAGTGGCTAAGTAATCATAGTGTTCCTAGAAGTGAAGTTGATGGAAATCATATTGAATTTCTACTTAATTTATATAAGGAGAAAACTTCTAGGTCAGATGGACAAAAGAGTAATTTGAATTATAAAAACAGAATCATCACCTCTTGATCAATTTCCAGACTTGAGCCATTTTACAGACCCAGAACCCCTTGAATAAAAAAGAGGCCAGGTCCCCTTGAGGAAGGACCCCACTACATTACCTACAATTTTTGGAGTTAATCTTCCTCTCATCCATCCCCAAGGATACCTCTGGCCTTTTACCAGGGTAACCATGCTTTGGGGAAAGGGAAATAATCAGACCTTTCAGGGACTACTGGACACTGGTTCTGAGATGCCATTGTTTCTAGGGGACCCAAAATGTCATTGTGGTCCTCCAGCTAAAGTAGGGGCTTATGGAGATCAGGTAATTAATAGAGTTTAAGCTCAATTCCAACTTACAGTGGGTCCAGTTGGTCCCGACTCATCCTGTGGTCATTTCCCCAGTGCCAGAATGCATAATTGGGATAGACATACATAGGAAATGGGAGAACCCCTACATTGGCTCCCTGCCTGGTAGGGTGATGTTGGTAAAGGTCAAATGGAAGCATTAGAGCTGCCTCTACCTAGAAAAATGTAAATCAAAAATAATATTACATTTCTTGAGGGATTGTGGAGATTAGTGCCTCCATCGAGGACTTGAAAGATGCAGGGTGGCAATTCCCCCTACATCCCCTTTCAACTCTCCCATTTGGCCTGTCCAGAAGACGGATGGATTTTGGAGAATGACAGTCGATTATCATAAGCTTAACCAAGTGATGACTCCAATTGCGGCTGCAGTGCCAGATGCGGTTTCATTGTTTGAACAAATTAACATATCTCCTGGTACCTGATATGTGGCCTTTGACTTGACAGATGCCTTTTTTTCTCCATTCCTGTCCATAAGGCCCACCAGAAGCAATTTGCTTTCAACTGCCAAGGCCAGCAATGTACTTTTGCTGTCCTACCTCAGGGGTATATCAGCTCTCCATCTTTGAGTCGTAATCTTATTTGTAGAGACCATGATTGCTTTTTGCTTCCACAAGATATCACACTGGTCCATTACACTGATGATGTTATGCTAACTAGATCCAGTGAGAAAAAGTAACAAACACACTGAGCTTATTGGTTAGACATTTGCATGACAGAGGATGGGAAATAAATCTAACTAAAATTCAGGGACCTTCTACCTCAGTAAAATTTCTAGATGTCCACTGATGTGGGGCCTGTCAAAATGTTTCTTCCAAGGTGAAGGCTAATTTGCGTCATTTGGCCCCTCCTACACCCAAGAAACAGGCAGAACCCCTAGTGGGTCTATTTGGTTTTTGGAGGCAACACATTTCTTTTTAAATATATGTGTATATCTATCCTATTAGTTCTGTCCCTCTAGGGAACCTCAACCAATACACTGATTATACTTTTAAAACCTGTTAATGATCCAAAAATAACTTGGTTATGTGATGTTTAATTAAAATTAATTCATTGAAAAATGCCAATAATATATCTATTCCATTTTAACATATTGGTACTTTTAAATTATGCATTATATTTTCTAAAACATAACAAATAATGGGGGTGACATTGTTTAATATTTTTGCAAATTTCTTTGAATCTGCCTTAACAGAAGACAGTTGGATTCTTCTTCTTCTTCTTCTTCTTCTTTTGTTTCTTTGAGTCAGAGTCTTGCTCTGTCGCCCAAGCTGGAGTGCAGTGGTGTGATCGCTGCACACTGCAATCTGTGCTTCCTGGGGTCTAGTGGTTCTACCTCAGCCTCCCAAGTAGCTGGGATTACAGGCATGCACCACTATGCCTGGCTAATTTTTGTATTATTATTATTTTTTTTAGTAGAGACAGGCTTTCATCATTTTGGCCAGGCTGGTCTTGAATTCCTGACCTCAGATGATCCACCTGCCTCAGCCTCCCAAAGTGCTGGGATTATATGCATAAGCCACTGCACCCAGCCAATAGTTGGATTCTTATATCCATTTCTGCATTCTGTTAAGCTATCCCATGCCATGTATCCTTCATAAAATTGAGCGGTACACTGCTGAGAGAATGAAAGGGAAAACAATGAATAACATTTAACATTATTGTGAAAATAGTTTTGATGTTGTGGTTATCTTAAAAGCCCACAATATATACTGGACTGCCTTGGTTAAAACAAAAGAGCAAACATTAATGTTGAAAGCAATAATCTTGCCAGATTAACATTTGCCTTTCATTATTCCTTCATTTTATATTACTTAGGACTTACATTCTTCAGAAACCAGCACCTTTACCACTAACTCCCAGTCAAGGTCGCCCTTCTCCCACTTACTGCGTTCTCAATAGTCTTCCAAATAATTTGCTACACTTCTTCTTATATACATTCTATTTTATTGAGAAATAGATGTCACATGATAGAATATCCCTAGTCTTTTTAACAGTGTTCTGACATCCTTCTCACCTTCTCAATGCCTCAAAAATTTTGTGATTTAACCATCTTTCCATTTCTTTCCTTCATTTTGAGTAAAAAAAGTGATTTTCTCATTTCCAAGGTCAATCCTTTCAGACTTACCTGAAGTTCTTATCCTGTATCTATTTTGTTTATTCTTCTAGTTTTTCCTCCCTCCTTTACTGTTTTTCAACCATGTGTAAGCTTTCTGTAATTTTTTTTGCCACCATATATATTTAAAAAAACAAATAGCAAGCATCTCTTTAGCATCACATTTTTCTTAACATCTTGTTTTTTATACATATTTCACAACTTTCAACTAACATTTAAAAAACCATCAAGATTCCCTACTCATCAGTTAAGGCAATAAATATTTAGTGATTGTCAATTGTGCACTGGGTAATTTCCAGTCAGTGGAGACAAAGAATCAATAAACTATAATCCTATCATTTATAAATTTGGAGCCTAGTTAAGAGAAATAAAATGTTTAAAAAGTTAATTCATATGAGAACTGCAATAATAGAAAAACCTCAGGAATATATATTGGCAACATAGTCTTCCTTCAAACTCTGTATTTGACTTTCCAGGATGAAGTATTATGATTTATCTCCTATTGCTATTCTGTTTTTGTGTTTCGCTATTCTGTGTTTTCTCTGCTATCTATTGATTCTGATGCCTTCCTTCAGGCTTCCCTAGAGATTTTTTAAAAATTTCTCTTTAACTTTTGCTGCAAATTGACTTAAATAAATTTGGAATTTTTGCAACTATTAGTTCTGTGGGTAAATAACAATAGTCTCCAGAAATCAGGGTTAAGTGGAAGTCAAAATAACTTTCTCTTACTGTAGTTACCTAGTGAGTTAGAAGGAATCACACTACACTCTGAGTTCCAAATTAAGAGTCCTTTATTAATGAGCCAGAGACAGAGAGTCAGCTTGTGTTCAAAATCTCTCAGCCCCGAGAAAGGGGCCTGATTTTCCTTTATACCTTGAATTAGGTAGCGGAGGGGGAGCCTAGCTGAAGGAATTTTACAGAAGCAGAACAGGCAAGTTAGCTAGTAACCAGGGGGAAAGAGGTTCCCAGGATTGTTAGTTGCTAAGGATATTTCCAAACAATCACCAATGGGGGTTCAAAAAGAGTTATACACAATAGCAGGTGTGATTGCCAAGCAGGATGCAGTTACACTGGTTACATGGTAGGATAAGCAGAGAGTCAGAGTGACATAAGCACAGCATCAGTGTGGCCCAGTTGTGCACCCAAAGGGGATGGGGGAGGGAGGGGGAAGCTAGGTTGCAGTTTACAGCTAAGATGGAATCAGTGATGCTAGTCCAGGGTAGGTTATTACATTACAACTTTGCTCACTGACAGTGAGTATAGAGTAACAGAAAGAAATCTTAGATTAAAATCTGCCAAATGTAATGCAAACATTTATTAGAAAAAGGAAGATGGAGGAAACACAAGTATACAACCTGTTATCTTAGTTAGGGAAGTTATAGTTCTCAGGCATGTAAAACATGCTACATAAACACTGAGGTGCTTGTAAAAATAAACTTGCGCCAGATCAGCCAATCTTACGGTTAACTAAAAATTTAGACCTTGGATAGTGAAGGAGACAGAGGAGCATAGCTCCAGACTGGAGCCTTGGAGTATATCACTAATTTGAAGGTAGTAAGACAATGGGCTCGCAAAAATTTGTATAATATATTCATATTTACGTGCATTGAATTCCATCCTTTATTTCAATATTAAAATAGGTCTACAATTCTTTATGATAATTATTGACTCTTCTGTGGAATCTCTGAAATATTTCAATTATTTACATAGCTATTTCTGGAGTGTAGATTGCTATTTATATTGTTTAATATAATAAGTCGTTACTCATAGAATATGGACTGCTGATTAGTCTATTTCAAATGCTATCTTTTGAATATACTTAATGTTTTTAATGCATATATTTACATCACATCATTTATGATGCCTTGACTGTACATTATATTCCATACCTTACAACAATATATTTTTGTATATTTCTAACTTTTTAAAAAAATTTCAAGATCTCAATGTCTATTGAATTTGGTTTCACTTTCCATGTATATAATGTCAATTAGTACTTTAATTATAAGTTAGTAGTCAGAGGCTGTGGAATCAAACTTATTGAATTGAATCCCAGCTCATTTATAAATTTGTGTTTTACCAATACCTTAAATCCCCATCTTTTATAAATTGTCTAATAAACAGCATTTATATTATTATAAAATGTGCCTATTAAATGGTAGCTCTTGTGGACTATATTTTAAACTACATATCTCATATTAATATTGTAACAGTGTGTTAAATTAATATAAATATAAATAGAAGTAATTCAGTCCTGAAATTACTTCCCTATAAATGAGCAAAGAATTTTGTTTCTGGCTAATGTAAAAGACTTATTTAATTATTTATGTATTTATCAGTCTATTTTTAGTTTGATTTAATAGCGACTGAACTACATTTTAAGAAAGCATAAATAATTTTTGCTTTGAATTTATGTATCCTTATTGAAAATAGTGTATTTACAGTTAACAAATTACAACAGTTCACAAGAGTGTTAGGAGATGATTATCTTATATGTACCTATATAAAGTAGCCTCTATTTAGAAAGGAGGAAATTTAATGAAAGAGGCTTCACTCTGTTATTTATAAGACCTGGCTTTTCATCTCATTTATAATCTCATGATAACTTTCATAAGGCAATTAACCTCTTTGATCTGTGAAGTAAATATATCATGTTATAAATAGAAATATTAGGTAGTGATCCAAAACAGCAGCTGAACTATGAAAGCTATATTTCCTTTTCAGATGAAAATCTAGGGCATACAAGAAGAATTAGAATGCAGTATGTTTTGCTCTCCCAAATGTACTTTATGCTATTCATTTTGATATGAAAAACAAATCTTTTTGTAGTTTCAAACAATGCCTTCTGGGATATGTTCTATGATGCTTATGTAAAATATTTTGCAGATGCTTTATTCCTTTAACATTTGCAAAATTTGGGTTTCATCCTCATGAGTCTTCTGTTTTGTTTAAGGCTGGATAGGGTAAATGTTGGTGCAGTCTTATTAGCATCAAAAAATACCAAGTTGATTACATAGTAATTCAAAAGCAAATACACATGGTGTTGTTATAGAGTTAACTAGATTTTACTCTTAATGCTCAATAGATGAAAAACATGTTCTACAATTATGTGTTCAGGTCAGCTTTCTTAACTCTGTTTAATATCATATAATTCTTTTATTTTTTTAATAATCCTTATGTATAATAATTTATTTCACACAATGCCAGTAACTTACACTTAATTTGGGAGTTCTCTGGTTTCTGCTTTCCAAGTAGCAAATGTCTTATTATTAAAGAGCTTGAAATACTATTAACTCTTAGCAGCTACGTATTTTCATTATGTCAATTTTATTACTATCAATTTGATGAAAGGACAAGAATAAAGCAATCTTTTTTGTGTCACTATAAATATTAGAACAGCATCCCCTTGATCTTTTGCCTCCTATGAGCATGGTTTTTACTTGGTACTAGAAAACACCTCAAATATTTCTAATTCACAGTTCTAATTGTACATGTCACCAAGAAGGAACATTATAACCAAGATAAATACATTACTGTACTTAATGTCTTTAAAGCCAGTTCTTTCCACTTATGTCTGCAAATAAATCTTGATGGAAGGTTGAAACTTGAACCTTTTGAGCAGCACTGTTTTTTTAAAAAAAATGGTAAAGAATCACAAAGTCCTGTATTTCTTTTTGCATAAAAGCAATTTTTTTCAAAAATACATACCAACTTTTATTTATTTTGTGAAAATTTTTACCTTTTCAAAGATTTCTAGCAGAGAACGATAAGACCAGGTACATGACAATAAAAGGAAAACATAGTATATCATACCTAGTATACTATACTACACTATGTAATTATAGCAAGATTAGCGTAAACCATGTGCATTTATTTTTAGTGTAATCCAATATACTAAGAGATAGAATGTGTTTTATTTATTCATTTATTTACTTTTTTTTTAACATTTATGGTCAAATTGCTTTCCACAATGGCTGAACTAATTTTCATATGCACCAACGGTGTATAAATTTTCTGTTTTCTTTGCAACCCTGCCAGCATCTACTTTCCGACTTTTAAATAATAGCCATTCTGACTTGTGGGAGATGGTGTAGCATTTTTTTTTTTTAAATTTATTTTAGAGACCGGGTTTCATTCTGCTGCCCAGGCAGAAGTGCAGTTAGGCTCGCTGCAGCCTCAAAGTCCTGTGCTCACGAGGTCTTACATTTCTGAATCTGTATACTGGTTCTGTTGATTACCGGCTGCATAAAGTTCAAATATAGGTTGAGGCAGCCAAGATGGCTGAACAGAAGCAGCTCCACTCTGCGGCTCTCGCCGAGAAGGAAAAAAACAGCGAGGGAAATCTCCGTCCTCAACTGAGGTACCAAAGTTCTGTCACTGGTACTGATTAGGTGGCTTGCGTGACCCATGGAGAGCGAGCGAAAACAGGGTGGAGCAGTCTACCTCAGGAACTGCGTGAGGCAAAGAGCCAAGGGAGACGGTGAAGGATTGTGCTTCTCCTCCCCGAAAACCAGGCTTTTCCCACAGATCCTTGCAACCTGTGGATCGGGAGACCGCTTCCTGAACCCATGCTACCGGAGCCTTGGGTCCGAAGCACAAAGCTGTGGAGAATCACAGCGGCTATTCAGGTGGGCAGCCGCTTCCAGCAGGCCCTGAGATGCCGGGGTATTTGCATACTCTGGCTCTGGGAATTCTCCTGAGGCAGGAGATGTGTCTAAGTTCGTGGGGAGGGGCCTGAGCCAGGGAGCCAAGTGGCCTCGCTCCCAGGCAACTCCACAAGCTAAAACTCATTCATTTGGAATTCCCGCCTCCAGCGCACCCAGCTAGGAACTGCTTAAGAAGACCGAGTTCCTGAGGGGGAGGGCGGTAAACATCAATATGGCCGTAGTCAGCTGCTTTCCCTGCCTGTAGGGCCAGTGATATGGGGGGCGATCCAGACCTTGAGCGGATCCGCGCAGCACAGCACAGCAGCAGGATTAGGTTGTGGCCAGACTCCTTCTTTAAGCGTACCTGAATCCACTTATCTATGAGGAGCTTCCCAGTGGAATGTCAGCATTCTCAGGCAGGGGTTTATGGACAGAACACTGATAACCCTGAGAGGAGCCCCTAGGAGGAGGGATGGCTGAGGTATTGTTTCACTTTCTACTAGCAGTTTTTACGGTACTTAATTTATAATAAATAGCTCATAAATGCAGAGGCAATGCCATATTTAATTGTGCACTATGAATATGGGTAAATTCAGTTGTTATCAAAGGCAATTTCCATCTAGAAATTGCATAACAATGGCCTAAAATATATACCATTTACCTGTGATTCATGTAGAATGAAGAAAAACTGTTGAATTGTCGTTATTAAAAAATTACTGGAATAGAACACCTACATTTTCATGGAGTCTATTAGAATTGTTTACTTAAAGTCTGATTGAAGAAACATATCTTTTCAATATAATAATGTGCACTTGATTTGATATTGAGCATCTTTTTTTGTTTGTTTGTTTTTGAAATAGGGTCTCCCTCTGTTGTCCAGACTTAAATGCAATGATGTGAACATGGCTCACTTCAGTAGCCTTGATCACCTGGACTCAAGATCTCCTCCTCCATCAGCCTCCCCAAGTAACCAAGACTACAGGTATGCACGACCATACTTTTTGGTAGAGATGGGGGTCTCATTTTGTTACCAAGAATTCCTGGGCTCAAGCAATCCTCCCACCTCAGCCTCCCAAAGTGCTTGGATTACAGGTGCTAGCCACCAGACCCAGCCCGGCATCTTTTCTTTTAAAAATTGGAAATATGTATTTCATGAAGTTTCCATAATTTTCTATATACAGGCAAATGCCATCTCATAGACTGTTGCTTTTAGCTGACTTATAAGTTATTTCTTAGAAGTTCCAAAGATCATATTTAATTGAAATTATTTGTGTAATTTGTTTTATTTATTAATTGAAGTTCAAGAATTTAACTATATTTTAGTTTACTTGTGAAATTTAGATGTGCTTCTAGTAAAAAATGAGAATTTATATTTTATAAAGAAAAGGCTTACCTAATAGCTACTTGAATTTATTGATTATATATTATTGTTGAGTATACTTGACAATTTTCTTGACATAATTCCAAAACTTAATGGGCATTAAAAATAATGGTTGAGTTACTAAAAATTCTGTTAGGGTAATTTGGTCTAAAAAGCATTGTATCCAAGTTCATGACTAAATGAACCACAAAATTATTGAGGGCATTTGTGGATTACTGAAATGGAGTAATATTTATAAACGTATAAAATAATGAGTATGACCTTCAACTACATGGTGTATTGTGAATACCAACCAATAGAAAGCAAAGCAAACAAATAAAACAATACTTTTTTTCTGTTCATCAAGATCTTTAGCCTTTTTCTGCTGACTTAAATGTATAATCATATTGACTCTCAGGGCCAGTTAATTGATTATACACAAGGCACATCTCTCTTTTCATTTGAGGAAAATAAAGTATCACATTTTAAGGGGGTTATGTGTAGTACTATTAAAGATATAAAGATATAGTATCATAAGCTTAGCATTCTTCGTATACTAGTTTATTTTAAAAGTATTTCAGTTTCTGTTATGGTTATTGAACAGTTTCAGTGGTCTTTCTCTTTTTTGAACGAATATGATAAATTAGACACTGTTTAAAAACATCCAGCTCTGCCTCAAGACCATAACACATAAATCCTACTGAGTTTTCAGCCTGCTGGCCTGCCCTATAGACTAACCAGCCCCCTCAATTGTTAGCTAATTGCTTAAAATAAGTTTCTATGTATTTGTGTATCTATGTATCTATGTATCTATCTATCTATCTATCTTTGATCTGTCATCCATCCATCCATCTCATTTGTTATGTTACTCTAGAGAACCTTCAGTAATAAACTCAGCTAACATGATAACATATTTTTTCAGATTCTTCAATCTGCTTTATTAGGAAGCCATGCTATTCATATTATTTATTTTAATTAACAAAATTGCTGAAGCCTTGATGCCAAATATCACAATAAACAAATGTCTTCTCTGCCGTCACCCTCAAAGGTTTTGCATGGTAAATCACATTCCTTATTCATACTTCCATCATGAAGACACAAATTGATGTGGAAATTTCATTTAAAAACTTCTATGCTTCCTGCACATGACTCCATGAATTTTAAAGGAGAGGATTTACTTTTTTTATACTTAGTATTTTTTAGTTTGTCCGCTTTTTTAAATCTTGCTCAAGGTCTGTATGTATCCTTGAATCATATATTTACTCAGAGATATCCTCGTATTGAAGTATCTTCCCTGAACTTAATATTTATTGGCTTACATTTCAGGACTTTGTTTCTGACATATGCTCATTTTCTCCGTGAACTGTAATAATAGGAAAAATATATCCTATCTTTCCTCAGTCCATAGAATACCACCAGATTAGACCTGATATCCCTCTAAATCCTAATGGAAAAAACATGACAGAGACACATGACTCACAGCACATTGCTAAATCCATGTGATTTTTCTCAGTGTTCTCTTAATTGACCTGTCTGAGAAATCTGACATCACTAAACATTCTTTTCTCTTTTACAACTTCCCCTTCTTGATACTCGTTGGACAGCCAGGCCATGCTGCATTAGATCTTTAAACACTTCTCTTTTATGCCTTTAAAATACTCACGTACTTTCTTTAATACCATGAAAAATTTATGCATTAACATTGACTAAAATACTGTTTATATCCCACTGTCTCCAGACAAAACTGAAACTGAATTACTTGTCTCCATATGTGACTGCCTAATTCTATAAACTTGCACAACTATACAGCCCAGTAATGAATACATACTTCTTACCAGTTATTTTGCAGTGATCCAAAGTCACTTAATATTATTGTGTGAAAAATGAATTCATCATCTCTAGTGCCTGTCTCTATCCTATTCCAATCTTGCTCTCTGCCATATCTCAGTAATTCCATCGTACCTACTCAGTATGAAAAGATGGAAATCTGGGAAGTAGAATTGTCCTCATACCAAGTAATCCTCACACTTATTGAATCACACAATCTTTTAAATGTACATCATATACTTATTAATGCTATTTCAATTCCTCTTTGACCACTGTCCTTATTCTAGTCTAAGTGTTGGGGTTCAGGGGTTCAGTGGAGCCCTCAGCTCCCCTGAGAGGATGTCTCTCCAGGTTCTTGGTCTATCACTCTCTCAAGAATGGGAGAGGAGACCACGGCGCAGTGCACTTGTAAACTAAAATACTGGACTCAAAAAGTGTTTGCAGAAAGTGATTTCTTTAGGCAGAGAGAGAAAAGGAAGAAGGAGAGAGAAAGAAACAGCCAGCTCTCACACCTAGTGAAAGAAAGAAAAGCCGCTCTCACACTGAGTGAGAAGGGTTCCCAGAGGCGGAAAACCAGAGAAGCAAAGTTGCTCTCACACTGAGTGAGAGAATTCAGAAAGATGGAATCCAGGAGAGGAAAGACAGCTGCCACACTTAGTGGAAGGGAAATAAGACATAGATGGAGTTTAGGAGAGGAAAAGCAACTTCCACACTGGGAGGAAGGGGGCCACAGAGGGGGAAAATCCACCTGGATGAGGGAAACGGAGACTTTTAACCTGGAGGAATTCTCTCCCTCTCCAAGTCCCTTGGCCAATGAAAGAAGTTCCTTAGAACTTCCACTGGAGTGATTGACTTTTTACCCTTTGCGTTGCCCGTGAAAATTTAAAAAAAGACTGTTAAATCTCCCTAAGGGAAAAAGATGGGAGATGGGCATGGTGCTAGGAAGTCCTTGCCCTTCAAACTATGCCCCCTTGTGGACCCGGAAAGAGAACATATTCCTTCATAAGTATTTACCATATTATGACTGAAGCCTTACAAAATTCCTTGTGTCAATTTCACATTCTCCAGTCACATCCCTCTGTCCTGTCTTCTCCTTCACTGCTCCTAGTTACCATTCTAACATGATTATATCAACTCACAACTTAAAATCATTTGATAGCTCCTCAGCAACTACAAAATAACATTTAAACATAAGACAAAATCTCAAGTCAAAAAGTTACATTATCTAAATTCCTTCTCCAGTGGTGTGATTCTTCACTTCTCTCCTTGGTCTTTATACTCAAGTGATGCTATAATTCATGATGTATATTAGTTTTGTACTACTGCTGTAACAAATCACACCAAACTTGGTTTCTTAAAATAATACACATTCGTTATCTCATAGTTTTATAGATCAGAAGTCTAAGTTGACCTGGCTGTTTGCTCTAGGTTTCATAAGGCCAAAATCAAGGTGTTAGCCAGCTGGGTTTTTATTGAAAGATTCTGCAAAGAATATGCTTTCAATTATACTTTAGTTGTTGGAATCCAGTTTTTTTTTTTTTTTTTTTTGAGATCGAGTCTTGCTCTGTCCCAGGCTGGAGTGCGGTGGCACAATCTTGGCTCACTGCAACCTCCACCTCCTGGGTTCAAGCGATTCTTCCACCTCAGCCTCCCAAGTAGCTGGGACCACAGGAGCATGCCACCACACCCAGCTAATTTTTGCATTTTTAGTAGAGACGGGGTTTCACCATGGCCAGGATGGTCTTGATCTGTTGACCTCGTGATCCATCCGTCTTGGCCTCCCAAAGTGCTGGGATTACCGGCGTGTGCCACCCTGCCTGGCTGGAATCCAGTTTCTTGTGGTTTCATGACTGAGGTCCCCATTTCCTTGCTGGCTGTTAGAGTCTGCCCTTAGTTCCTGGATCCCTGTCATTGTTATGACCTCTCACTGTGTATGAATACCTACATCTCAGAGTCTGAAATATTGCTTCAAATCCTTTTCATACTTGGAATTTCTTTGACTTTTCTTCCTGACACAACTCTCTGACTTCTGCCAGTTTTATCATTGGTCTCCAGTCGGAGAAAGTTATCTGTTTTTAATGGTGCATATAATTAGGTGGGACCAATCTAGGCAACAGAAAGTAATCTCCCTCTTCTAAGGTCCTTAACCTTAATTTTAACTTCAAATCCCCTTTCCCTTGTAGTATAACATATTTATAGATTCCAGTCCATAATCTTATTATGGACTAAGATTGGGGGACCATTATTCAGTCTACAATATTTTTTATTTCTTCATGCTTATATTCATACTCTTGCACCATCCGAGAATATATCTACCTTTTTACCTGTCTGGAATACTGCTCTACATCCCTCATAACAGCTTAAAAAGCTGCCCCTTTGGAGGAAACAGGATTGCTTTGATGAAGCTTTTACAATGTCACCCTTTCTCATTTTATTTTATCTCCCTTATTGTGATTAACATATTTTACTGAACCTGTGCATATCTGTATGTTTACTAGAACATAAAACATGTGAAAGATGATGCATTTTATTTTATGCATTTATTTATTTTTGAGATGGAGTCTCGCTCTGTCACCTAAGCTGCAGTGCAGTGGCACAATCTCAGCTCACTGCAACCTCCTCTGGCTGAGTTCAAGTAATTTTCCTGCCTCAGCCTTCCAAGTAGCTGGGATTACAGACGCACGCCACTACGCCCAGCTAATTTTTGTATTTTTAGTAGAGATGGGGTTTCACCATGTTGGCCAGGCTGGTCTCAAACTCCTGACCTCAGGTGATCTGCCCACCTCGGCCTCCCAAAGTGCTGAGATTACAGACATGTGACACCTCGTCTGGCCTCCATCTTATTTTTATACTACCATAGGAAGTCCATCATAAAAATCTAAAGAGTAAATTAAAAAATGATTTATTATATGAAATCTATACAAACAAATCTTTTTTTCATATTTTTTTATTTTTCTTTTTGAGTTAGCATGCACTGTATTACTCAATTACTTCCCTTAATATCCTATCTCCAAATATAGTTACACTGGGGGGTAGGACTTCAATATATGAATGGAGGGGAGCACAATTAAGTTCAAAGCAGTATACATGTGTTAATGCCTGCATCATTGAAAGAATTTTGTGCTTAAGCTTTTAATATTCCAGTCACACAAAAACATGAACTTCAAGTGCCACATTATGTGGAGTAGTTTATTGAAGAAAAATTTACAAGCAAAGAACTGGTAGAAATAAGTAATACTCAAAATCTCATTATTCCACAGCTTAGGCTAGGCACAAATGGTTCTTGTACTCCATGACTAGTAATTGTTAGAGAAGGACCCGCTCCCTAATAATGCTCTGCAAGTTTATAAAGTTGGGGCAGAAATATCTAGGTGATCATGTAATTATGGAAGCTCCTGGTTGTGGGAGGCTTAGTAAAGGGGAACTTCTGGAGCCTACTGGCTGGTATCATCTTGTTCTTCTGCTGTGCTAACTTGGAACTTCTGTGTAAACTCAGCTACTAGAGGTAGACAATGAACCTCCAGGACTATCCAAATATGTCACTTACCAGCTTTCCAGTTAAAACGTATTTTCTAAAGGCAATATGGCATAGTGGGATAACATGATTTAATGGATTTGTTTAAAATTATACTTTAAGTTCTGGGGTAAATGTGCAGAACGTGCAGGTTTCTTACATAGGTATACATGTGCCATGATGGTTTGCTGCATCCTTCACCCTGTCATCTACATTAGGTGTTTCTCCTAATACTGTCCCTCCTCTATCCCTCCACCCACTGCTATCCCTCCCCTAGGCCCCCAACCCCCAACAGGCCCCGGTGTGATGTTCCCCTCCCTGACTCCGTGTGTTCTCATTGTTCAACACCCACTCATGAATGAGAACATGCAGTATTTGGTTTTCCATTCTTGTGTCAGTTTGCTGAGAATGATGGTTTCCAGCTTTATCCATATCCCTGCTGATTTAATGATCTTTTAAGTTAGACAGACGTTTATAAAAATTACAGATGTGTCATGTGTGAGTTGTAGCTTTTAAATTCTTTTGGGAAAAGGAATTTAAAATTATTTTTTATAGTATAGACCATTAATATTGTTGAGTATATGGATTTAAACATACGTATTATCACAACAGATACAAAACCTTTTGTATTCTGTGATGATTGACTTTTCAAGCCACTACCCTTCCATTTTAAAATTAACATCAAGAAACGAACTTCCCATGTTCTCCTAAAACCACTGAAAATATAAGGTTTTATTATTTTATGTATTTCATGATGAATAAAAGTTACCAGAAACCAAGTTTTACTTACTGAGAATTAAGTTAGGGAGAAATGAATGAATCTTCGGTTATTTATGTCACTTTCTCATTATTTGGAAACTGGATATACATAGAATTCTTGACATTCCTGTCTTTTTAATGTGCTAGGAAATTATTACTATTTGGCCTTTTTATTTTGTATAATGCAACACTTTTCAAACGTATGACCAATTTATCTGACAGAGGAAAGCAATGGACAAGAAATTAGTTGATAGTTTGAGGAGAGAAAGCTCCTCTAATTTAGAGTGATGATAGGTAATTGTAAGTCTGGAAACTATTATATTAGTTATTATGAAAATTGACAAGAGAATAAGATTTCTGATGTACTCTATATTAATGTGATAAAGAGATCTAAAACACAGAATTAGTTTACTGTTAGTTCATCCATTTAAGGAAGAAAACTTCTCTTAGAGGGAAAAAATTTTTATATGAAAAATTGAATGCAATGATGCTGAGTTTTTAAGAGAGTAAAAATACTAAAAATAATATCAACCTCTCCTATAAAGGTCCAGAATATACAGATTTTTGTATTTGAAAATATTTGTAAAAATGGTTGGATAAACTTTACTAGAGGCTAATGTGCCGTCAAGGCCAAAATTATTTGATGATCAATACAAAATAAAAGCTATTGTTATGATGGACTGTGATGACTAAACACCTTCAAGAACTCAAGGCCCTTTAGATGTAATTTTTCAAAGTAGGTAAAAATAAAACTATAATGGTAATTTGGGAAAACGTACAAAGGTATTTCTTTTCCTTATGTTTTTATCTATCTTATGACATAAATTTAAAGAACAACATATATTTTATAGTAAATACTTCTAACATTTTATCTTTGAAAAACCTGACTACTTTTAATAGCACAACCAAATCTAGGACTGATGATATGTAGCAAATGTATTTGCAATATACCTTAATATATTGTCCATATAATAACGTGAGAAAAATGTTATTTCCATATGGCCAGATATTTGATTTAATCTTTTTAATTCATGCACACTTGAATTTAAAATATTAATTGCATTGTATTAAAATGCTGTTATTTTGGCATAGAATTATATATTTCAAATGTAAACAAGTTGCCTTAAAACCAGTTAGCCTTTATCAAAAGCTAAATAAATAATAATGTGTTTCTGTAGAAAAATTTTAGGTGTACTTTTGTAGTTCATCAGTAAAATAATTGACTTCAAAGTTGAAATGCTACTTGGCACTTTAAAAGCTTACAATGAAATTAAAGATAATTCAGTTCTTAATTAAAAAAAAAATTAAATAAGATAAAAGGAGGGTCCCATAAGTGACCATAGCATATTAATTGATTTGTTTTTGACAGCTGTGAAAAACCATTTGTTTAATAGTTCAAAATTTGTTAAATTACTGCAGAGAAACCTTGCTTTTTCTTCTATGAACTCTTAAATTTTTGGTAGCTGCCATCTCATTAATGATGTAAATGATGACTTCTAAGAATGTGTCCTTTCTCCATTTGTTCAACTATTTTCAAGCTACTATCAAAATATTATTTGCTAGATACGTTACTACTAATTTCTCAGGATTAAATTACTCTTCCTTCTCTGTTTTAAATTTTCTATGACTTATAGTGTAGCATATTTATGTGATCCACCTGTTGATACACCCAGTGTATCGTATTTATATGCCGTACCTATCCTACAGCAGATGTTCTGCAATTGTCCAACTGATGGACATTTTATGCTTCTCAAAACAGATACTGATGAATGAAAATGGGAAGAAGAGTTAGCACATTCTTGTTCTTAAAATAAATGTTATTTATAAATTAATCTTTCACGTTATTCATTATACATTGGTTTTATAAAATAGTGATTTAAAAGTTTTCTGATATATTCAGTTATTTGATTATAAATGGAGTTTAAAATTCTACATATGAAGAATAAAAAAAATCAATGACTGATTACAAATTATATTTCCAGTTTGCAGCCTTCAAAGTTGTAGTTGCTAAGTGAATAAATTAATTAAAAACCACCTCCACAACCTAATACAAACTATGGTATAATCCAGATTTGAATTTTCTTTCTGTGCTTCACAAAAATTTTACTCTAAGGTTCTATGACTGTCAATTTATTTTCACTGAAAAAATGTGGCAAGAACTTAAAATGAGGCAAGACATTTTAAGTATAATAGGATAAAAATACTCTATAGCTATAAGAGTTAAGGAAAGAGGAAAGAAACATGAAATGCTGCTCAACAGTCAAAGACAACTTTTATTTTAGAGAAATAAGCTTGAGAGGGGCTTCTGGCTAATTTTGGTCAGGAGAACTCTCTCTTACAGACTAAGAGTATATTCTGGTTTTAGGGTGAGAGGGCTTATCACAAGCTTGAAATGTTTCCTTGTTGTAGGGGAGAAGTTTTATGGTGGGGTTGGAATGTCTCTGGGCAGAGGGGAGGTTATCTTGGAACTAATATCTTTACAGAGGGGAAGTTATCTCATATCTTGCCAGCCAGAGGGGAGTTATCTCCATGCTGGCATGTCTCTGGTCGGGGAAGGGTTTGGAATGTTTCTGGTCTAAGATGTTATTTGTGGTTTATGGTCATGCTGACCTTAGCAATTAGACTGATGCCCTTTGGATTTAGGCAGTTTTTTGATCAAGGTGAACTTCAGAATGGCGGTGCTTGTCCAAGATGGCGATGCTTCTGCTCTGTCAATAGCTTTCTTACTTGCATTTTGAGGTTTGGATGGCATGTCTTTCTCACTCTGGTGGTATGAATTGTTTAATCCTATGAAAGAAATAGAACAATAACAGTATAATCATGTTAAACTTCATTGAAATAATACTTAATATATTTTTCCAGAGATTATTTTTGTGCTTTGTTGATATAAAGGACTACAATTTAATTTTTCATGTCAATTTGAAAAAGGAAAACTTAAATATGGTATATGTATAAAGCAACTGCATAACAATGAAGCACAACATAAAAGGCAAGCAAAATAGCATATCAGCCTTGAATTTTAGACACTATAATTGTTTTTTAAAAAATTCATTAATTGCTTTACATGTTTGTTTTTATTAACACAGACTTCAACTTCAGGTTTATAATTACACATAAAAAAATGATAACTCTTCTATGCATACCTTTCTCCCAATCTTCTTAAAGAACTCATTCAAATTTAATACAAGTACCTTCAATTATAAAAGTATAAAAATGAATTTCTGTGTGTGTTCTCAACAATGGATTATTTCATATCAATATTCAAGTATAAGACATAGGCATAATTCTGCTATTCATTAGTTCTTTTGTAATCCTTAGTCTGTTTTGATTATGATTTTAATTTTATATTTTGTCCCTAGATTTTCTTGAAGATTTTTTCTAAAAATATTATATGTTCTGAGTAGCACTATGATCAAGCAGATCTAATTTTCTATAAATAAAACAACAAATTCTTTGCATAAGTAAAACTTATTATTTGATCTTATTTTTCATTTCCCTTTCTGTCTTTTACTTAGGTGAGCCTCTTAAGGTTTTCTTTTTGTGCTTACACCATGTGATTTTATAGCAATATAAATCAAATTTGTTTTCCATCTAGTTTAAGTAATTTAGTTCTTCTATTTTTCTAAATTTTTGAAATTTCTGTTGATCTGAGTTTTGTGTATATCTGCTTTCTAATATGATGTTTTTGTTTGACCTAACTAGACTGAGATTGCTTTCTTTGTAATAAGATACTGGCTTTTGCCACAAATAACTTCATGAGACACCTGTAAACATACACACAGATCAGAATTCTAACATAAATATATTTTCTTGTTTTCTTAAAACTATTGAATACAGTATTTTAATACCCTGAAAATGATTATCTTACTTACCTCATTAGCTACTTCAAAGAAGATTTTGATTGTCCTTCCTGAAAATTTACATTTTAGAAAGTTTCTGAATTAAACCCTAAGGGAATCCTTTTCTCTGCAATTATCCTTGTTTATCATCCCTTTGATTTTATTTAACACATTATCTGACAACAAGAAAAGATCCATGACCTTAATCTTGCTGATCCTCCTATATCTATTAGGCAAATGCCTAATTTAACAAATGACCCTTCTGCTTTGCCCTAAAACCAGAAAACTCATTTTTCCTCAAACTAATCAATGAAACCAGTTTAGAAAATCAGTTTTTCTTTTCTTGAGGGAAGAAATGTAACAAGGAAAGAACAGGAAAGAAAAGCCATAACTTAAAGGCATTGATGAAACATGAAAACCACATTTTAAAACTGTAAATCTAGATTGCATACATACTTCAAATAATGGTAGAGGATCAGCAGAGCAGCACCTGCAGTTGGAGCCTCACCTCACCATTGCCTGGACTTTGTTGTTGTTATTATTATTATTATCATCACTGTTTTTGAGATGAGGTCTTCAGTGTTGCCTAGGCTAGCCTCAAACTTCTGGGCTCACGTGATTCTTCTGCCTCAGCTTTCTGAGTATGAACTCTATTTTTGTTATTTAAAGATTGACACACCAGTCAACAGTATTCACCCCTGCAGTAGTGTTTGAGATATTGTACATTTTTCATAAATGTGAGGTAAATTAATATGACATCATGTCACCTTGATATTATATGCATGAGGTATGCTGATAAAAACTTTCTTCCTTCTGCTCTTTCAATTTTAAAAATATAGAATAAATTTCTTCTGGTTATACCCTGAAAGAGAATCACATTTCAATTTTATCTATATTCTCTAAGTAAGCAGTGAATTCACTGTTTTACAAACACCCTAATCCTTCACAGGTTTAAATTTAAACAACTACTAAACAAAACCACTGAAGTGCTATGCAAAAGATCTCACCTAGGATGTTATTAACCCATGTCATGATCCTACCTTTCATGAAGTTTATAGTATTATTTAAGTTTGTGAGGATATGTACAAGTTACTCTTAAATAAGCAACATCACAGATTCAATCAATAATTAAGAACAAGTTTCCTGGACCTCTTATAAATATGTAGACTTCAATTTCAGATAAATAGTACTTACCAAAAATTTATGTATATCTTCTCAATAACCATACTTAATTATCTTTTCTCTCACAAAGTTATTTTCTATATTCATAAGACACTTTTGGTTGTTCAACTAATTAGTAATAGGAGGCGCATTAATATTGCTGATAAATACTGGAAAATGAAAAATAAGAATTTCTTTTATAAGACCAAACTTCACTAAATATTGAATATGGCAGAAAATATACAACACTAAGAGGAGGAATTGTCATATACTGGGTCTTACAGAGATTAGGACTAAAAGCTTATTCATGATACAAAGCAGTCCTATGAAGTAAGTTATTTTAGTGATATGTTTTGCTATCAAGCATAATAATTTTAAGAACAGTTATAATAAACTATAACAAAAATGGTAATTTATAAATTTCTGTTTGGGAACTTCATCTTTTCAAAGCATTCTCTACATTTCTAATCCATCAAAAATCAAAATACAGTCATATGTGACTTATCTCAGATGTATATTGAGAAATATATTTCATCATTGTGCAAACATCATAGAGTATAACTACACAAACCTAGATGTTATAGCCTCCTACATACCTAGGTTATATGGTCTAGCCTATTACCCCTAGGCTACAAATCTGTACATCATATTACTGTACTGAATTCTGTAAACAACTGTAACACAATAAAAGTATTTGTGTATCTAAACATAACTAAACATTAAAAAAGGTACAGTAAAAATACACTATAATCTTATGGGACCACTATTATCTATGTGGTCTGTTATTGATGTCATGTGGTTCATGACTATTCAATTAGAACAACAAATATTACTCATTTTCCCTTTGTGTTTTATTTTGACACCCTAGAAGAAACTGATTGATCTCTTTCTTTGCATTGAAGTTTCCATTGTCCTTGTTGGGTAAGTATCTTGCAACACAGCACAAAATGAGTCATTATCAAACTATGGACTGACCAATCAGGTTACTTCTGATAATCCATTGTGAGTACATGTGAAGGGTTCATGTGGTGGAGAAAATTTTAAAACATGGGCACAATGAATTGGCAGAAGGATTTGAATCAATGTTTGTCTCCTACCAGTGCCTAGGCTTTTAAATGTTATGCCACAATATGTCTCTCTGAATGGTGATCTTAGTTACAATCAATCAAGTTTCTACCTAACAACTGGAAGAATATGATTCCTAAAACAATCATCCTGATCTCTTTCACACAAGATTTCTTTATATATTCCATAAAGCTGTTTTTAGGTGCCCCCATAATTTACTATTTATAAATGTTTTAAAATTCTAATTTTTTCCCATTGTCTCTTTACATTTAATTTTTCCAATAGACTGCTCCCTGAAGGGAGTTAGTTCTAAAATATATTTGTACTTTCTACATTTATGTTTCTGATATTTAGCCTTAATCTGGTATATAGAAGTTACCATTTAAATACTTGTTGAATGAATTAAAATGTGTATTATGTAAGGAGAAAATATTTTAACAAAACATCTTGAAAATAAATATTTAATAGACTTACTTCATAATTTTATAATTTTATTCATAAAAAATGACTTCCCCAATGCTTGAGTATAGCTTTCAAGTGCATTGGTAAACCAACATGCTGAGCATCATGTCCACTGGAGGAAAAAAAAAACACACACACATTATATGTTATATCAATTTTCTTGAAAATTTTAGGTAATCATGATTTAAATATTTTCTTATATACATTCCTGTATTTAGGGGGCTGTGCATTGGCATTGCATCACTTAATATAGCAGATATTCTTCCTAGGACAACTGTCAGACATACTTCTTAGGTTATTTTATTTATAAGAAATAAAATAATATTGAATTTAGGTGCATGATTCCTAATATTTTTGAAAATATTTGTCAAATTTATTACCTCTGAATTTTGATGAAAATTTTTAAAGATTTATATATGTGATTTTTATTAATCATATTGAAATTATATTCTAATATATTAAAAAAGTAAATTTATTGAGAATAAATGTTGATACTTAGAGCCTTAGTGGTTTTATAACTAAAGATTATAACCTTGAACTTAATATTTAATGGCTCTTTGATTTTTCTATGACAGACAATGCTATTTTATTTTTCAGCAAAATATTTAAATTGATTTTGTATATCTGATCAATTTTTCCAAATGGATCACAGTTCTTTGAAACTAGAATCTACATGTTTAATATACTTTCCATTCATGCCAACTCATCCTATCTCTATAATGGATATTCAAAATAGAATAGCATTCAATTATTGATTGTTATTGGCAACTTTTTCATCTGGACACCACTAAGATGAAAAAAATATATTCTGTTTTTGGGATGAAGTGTCACTCTGTTGCCCATGCTGGAGTACAGTGGCACAATCTCGGCTCACTGTAGCCTCCACCTCCTGGGTTCAAGCGATTTTCCTGCCTCAGATACCTGAGTAGCTGGTATCACACACTGGCTAATTTTTGTATTTTTAATAAAGATGGGGTTTTGCCATGTTGGCCAGGTGGGTATTGAACTCCTGACCTCAAATGATCCACCCACCTAAGCCTTCCAAAGTGCTGGGATTACAGACGTGAGCCATCCACCAAGAAATATATTCTTATATAATCTTCAGAGAAAATTTCTGTTTGAAGCCTTAAACAGCTGGTGACACACTTTCTGTTTTATATCCCTTTCAACATGTCAACCACAAATAACACTAAAACACATGTTTTCATGTAGTATATAGTTTTATAAATTAAATATTGTTACTATTGTATGTTATTTAAGAATAATTAAGAAAAAAATTTAGTTAAAATACTTGAAATAGTGCCATCAATGAATCATTTTGAACAGAGCCAGAGATTAGCCAATAGAAATTTAAGCTAGCTTGCAGTGGTGGTGCATGACTATGGTCTTGGCTGCTTGGGGGGCTGAGGCAGGAGGATTCCTTAAGCAAGGAGTGCAAGGCTGTATTGTACTATGATCATGTGTGAATACTACAGCATGGGTAATATAGTGAGACCTTGTCTCTAAAAAAGTGAAAGAAGAAAGGAAGGAAGAAGGAAGGGAGAGAGGGAGGGAGGGAGGGAAGAAGGGAGGGAGGTAGGGACAAGGAAGGAAGGAAATGAATTTAATCTAAATACCTGTATTTTCCTGTGTATTTCTGCCAAATGAGGAAATAAAAATAGAACTAGGCTTAGTGTAAGATAGGTATATTGCTGGGAAGTTGCTAATTATGTGAATTTATTATTACTTATGTACTAACAGGAATACAGGCTTTTTGATTTTCAACAGATTTCTCTTTTCCATTTTTCCATATCCAACCATTCTCTAGTTGTGGTTCTCTCAGATTATTGCTGAATCTCTCTCCGTGACTCTTGCTTTGTCACTCACCTTCTCATTTGTTGGTTTATTCTTTTACTTTATTTAAGACAGTTGAGAATATTATACTTAGGCTGCATTATATTCTGTGAAAAGGTACACATGGTAGACCCTAGAAGGATGATTCCAAAGGGCTTTTTCTTGTGAATGGGGGACAAGAAGGAAAATGTAACAGAGTCCCAGTGAGTAGAGCATGATAATTTTAATGTACTGGGTTGCCAAAATCTCTTCCTGTATATCATAGGTGAAAAGGCCTTAAAGTGATAAGACTGAGAAACACCATCAGTAAAGAAGCAGGAAATCTGTTGTCATAAAGAATATTTCCTCATATATAAAAAGGATTTCAAAAGTGGAACACCTAACCATAACCTCGAAAAGCTGTGGTTAGTAAGTCAATGGCACCTAAAAACATTGGCATCTAAAAACACTGATTGCATACCTTTGCCCCCAGAAGTCTGTACATATTTGATGCAGATTATAGAAATAACGAGAATCTGGTGGGGTTGAAATGGCTCAGAGCTGAAAGGGACAAGATCTGTCTGTTCATCCCCATGCTTACTAAGAGTGTTCTCAGAAAACCAAACACCACGTGTTCTCACTCATAAGTGGGTATTGAATACTGAGGACACATGGACACAGAGAGGGAAACATCACACACCAGGGCTTGTTGGGTGATGTGGGTAGGTAGGGGAGGGATAACAGGGAGTGGGGGGATTGTGAAGGGCTAACATTAGGAGAAACACCTAATGTAGACTATAGGGGGATGGATGCAGCAAACCACCATGGCACATGTATACCAACGTAACAAACCTGCATGTTCTGCACATGTACCCCAGAACTTAAAGGATAATTAAAAAAATAAAAATAAAGAAAAAAAGTAAATATCTTTTCTTTATAAATTTAAAAAAAAGAAAATTTCATATGAAGTCACTGAGCCTCTACAGAAAGTATTTCAATGACAATGAATTCTGTTATCTCACAGCTCTGTATCTTAGAGTTATATTCTTACTCTTTTTCAAATTAGAATGAATGATTATAATACTGCTTTCAAGAACAATACAGCATAATTAATTTATCTAACCTTAAAACAGCATTTTCAAAATTTAAAGACCTCTGACTGCAAATTTAGTGTTTTATAGGATCAAGAAAAAAAATAAGATTTTAAAATTTTACTATATATGGTAGCCAACTCTGACAAGAGATAACTTAATAAAATATCAACTAAAAACAAGTTATGGAATGCTAATCAAGACTGATGTTATTTATGTCAATGATATTATAACTATGTAAAATTTAAGTGTAAATGTAGGCATTTAGTCTTCTTGAAGTTAAATACTTCTGAGGAAGTTTTACATGGTCTGCATTTCTTCTATAAAATTACATATGCAATTTTATTGTAATTATCCCTTCAAATGATCTATATTCCCTAGACTGGAAGACAGAGTTAACGTCTGTAACACTCATACTATCAATAGATACTACATTGACTAACAATACAGTTTATTGAATGTCTGATGGTTTTATCATTGGTAAGAAAAAAATGGAAAAACACACTGCTGATTTATCTATGACTTGGTAGGTATTTCAGAGACGTTGAAATGTAGAAAATATTTACAGTAATAGTTGAACAATAAATGTGTTAAAAGTTTTTTGTAATATTGTGAAATAGTGTTATTATTTTGCAAGAATTAACTGTACAAATAATACTATGTATTTGCATAAAATTTAGTTTATTTAGCTAGTTTTGATATCATTATTTGCATGTAAAACACAAAATTTAAAATTTTCTAAAGATACTATTAATATTCTTAAATGTTCACATAAGTCAAAATTAGAGAACTGTAAAATAAAATTTGTGTCTGTTTATACAGAAGTTAAGACCTGATATTTATAACATGGAGAAAAAGCTTAAAATTTAGAGATATTCAAATATTTGAAATTACCATAATAAAGCAACTCATTCAGTTTCAAAAAATAAATGTATTATACTTTTATCATTTTGTATTAATAAAACACCTTACTTTTATTTTTGAATGAAAGCTTCTCTGAGCTACCATAATAGCAATAATTCTTCAAAAAACCACTGGAAAATTTCTATAATTGTTCAATGAAGGTCTGACCCAAGGAAAGCAATCTAAAAGGTCATGAATTCCATTCACCCCAAAATATTTTACCTGTCTTTTAGTCTAAGAAATTAATTTCAAGGTGATAATCGTTAAGAGTTCTTCAAGTAAACACTTCAGGGTTATAACCTCAATTCATTCATACTGGATGAATGACTTGAGGTTATTCAATGATATTTAAAAAGTAAAGCACTAAACAAAATCTTTCCAGTAATAGGTATGTTTAAAACAAATATTTTATAGGAGATTATATATAAGCCAGTGAATTGCTGAAGTGACTGCAATCTGGGAGGCTTGTGTGTATTTTCTTTTTTTTATTATTATACTTTAAGTTCTGGGATGCATGTGCAGAACATTCAGGTTTGTTACATAGGCATGCACATGCCGTGGAAGTTTGCTGCAATTTCTATCAGAATTTAAGTATCTTTATTAATTAAAAGCCACAAAAAAATGTTTATTCATCAAATATATATGTTCATCCTAATCTGTGTTTAAAGAAACTTAGGCAAAATATTCTGAAGATGTGTCAGAAGGTCAACATGTTTAGCTTAAAGTTTCACCATCTGTTGTCTTTTTAAATATTTGAGCAGGTATCACTATGCTTCATGCAAAGCAAGACAAATTCTATGTTTGGCTGCATTTAATGGCATTCTGAGGGCATAACTCATTCTTCATGTGAGAAAATGCCAACACTCAGACTATAGTATTAGCATTAATACCTATTTTGTAAAAGAAATAATGTATTCAGGACATCATTGTGTATTATTTTATCTTAACATTTTAACTAATTTTTCCTAAGATTATCCACTTATTATTTTCATGAAATATGTAATCCTTGAATTTGATACTAAAATCAGTCTTCTTTTCATTCATTTTAGGAAATCACAGTGGGATCTGGAGGGTAGTTTTTTACTAATAAACTATGGGAAATTATTGTTGCAGAGTACAACCTGGGACTTGAAATTGTTACCCTCTTTAAGTTCCTATATATTAAAATAATTAAGCAGAAAATGTTAAATATAACATTTTGAAATAATGCATGTGTGTTTATATGTACATGTATATATTTTTATCTACTTAACATGGGTGGACTTTACAAGTACAGTGTATTGGTAATATCTACCTATTTTCTACTTATCAAATTACTGAGGAAAAATACTGACAGATTTCCTCCTCTCGACCATTTAACAATAAAGAAAATGAAGAAAATATTTAATTTCACTGTCAGTATAATAAATCATTTAATGTGTCTCTCAATGGAGAATTTTCTTTTTTTTTGTTCCTGAATTTAAAGTAGAGAAGTATGCTGAGAGGGACAGAAGCCAGAAAAAGAATATAAGACAATTTCAGAGATCAGAGGGCTCCAAAACTTACCTCCCTGAAACCAGGAGACCAGAACCATTTAATCTTCCACAATTCTAAAGCTTCATAATTTTATAAAGACTTTTTTAAGAAAAACAAAAATATTTTTGTGTATATCTTACCAAATTTTACTATTTTCTCAATATTTTCTCCTTGTTAAAAAAAGCTTTTAATTATTTTGAATACATTAAAATTAGGAATCAGCAATACATTGGCAAGAATATGTGTTTTGTTTTTTTTTTCAATTTGGCAAAAGATAGCTATAGTGACTTTCCTTCCTTGTATGAGAAAGATACTAGTGATTTGACATAAGCTGTTACTCATGGGGCTAGAAGTAATTGCTTTGCCTGTGATTAAACTTAATGATTCAGGGAACTTAGCTATTTTATTTTTCAAGTCCCAAAGTAAACAGCATGCCATTTTTTAAAGTATCAATTATAACTTTTTTTCACATGAGAGGAGAAAAACTTATAAAGATAAGGGAAATTGTACAATTAATGCTTTTACTTTTAGTAGAAACATTTGAAAATGTTTCATCTTAAGTAAATTTTAAAAAAATAAATCAATTCTGTGTAACAAAGAGAATGTATGTATATTTGTAAAAGCCCTGGTTTGAAAATATTTCAATAAAATAAAGATATGACTAATTGACCAATGAATTAACCAATCATACATACATATCTATATATATTTCAAAAATTAATTATCAATTTAATTACAATGACAAACCATACACAGATAATCTGATAGTTTCAAATGTATATATTAAAATTCACCTTCCAATTTATATGTTCTTTAAAGGAAAATAGCATTTTTATTATTGATGTAGCTCCACAATACATGGTACAAAGAATATTATTTGTTAAATATGTGAGTTGGCTTTTAAAATTATATGCCTAAAGGCAAAGTGTGACATAATTAGTTAATAATATGGAACAAATAAATTGTCATAGTCAGTAAATATCCAGGTTTTTCCTAAAGACAGTTGTCAGAAGCTAGTGGGAAAAGATGCTTAATACATAGGCCCCTATGAAGAGTAAATAAAGCAAACATTTTGAGAATAGAAAATGATGATTAAGATTTTTATTTTTATTAGCTTTTAATTTATGTTCAGGGGTAAATGTGCAAGTTTGTTACATAGGTAAACGTGTGTCATGGGGGTTTGTTGTGCAGATTATTTAATCACTCAGGTATTAAGCCTAGTACCCATTAGTTACTTTTCCTGATCCTCTCCCTCCTCCCACCCTCCATTCTCTGAAAGGCCCCAGTGTGTTGTTCTCCTCTATGTGTATGTTCTCATCATTTGGCTACTACTTATAAGTAAGAACACGCTGTATTTGGTTTTCTGTTCCTGAATTAGTTTGCTAAAGACTACAGTAACCAAAGTAGCATGGTACTGGTATAAGAACAGACATATAAACCAATGGAACAGAATAGAGAACCCAAGAATAATACCGCACACCTACGACTATCTGATATTCAACAAACCTGACAAAAACCAAGCAACAGGGAAAGGATTCCCTATTCAATAAATGGTGCTGGGATAACTGGCTAGCCATATCCAGAAAATTGAAACTGGACCCCTTCTTTACACTATATATAAAAATTAACTCAAGATAGATGAAAGACAGATAATACTATTTTATATTGTCTGTTATCCTACTACAAATTCAAAACTCATTTTGAAAAGTTCAAAGAATTTTCTCATAAGTGAATTAGTTGCTAAAAGCTATAACAACATGTAACATCCAGGTCCATTGGATTGCAGAAAATAATGAATCATTCTTTCTTTTCCCCATACTAATTTCTCCTCTCCACTAATACTCTTCTTTTTCTTCTTTATTTTTAGGGCTCAGAATGTATTCCTTAACGTTAATTGAGCTTTTGATTCAACATTAAATTTTCTGATTTATTCAAGTTTTAAATTCAATTATCTGGACTGCATTCATAGTATTGAAAAGATCAGATAAATTAAGTTGTGGGCCAGAGACACATTCTGTCAAATACTTAGAACTATGGATCAGTTCTCCGTGGCACCTTAGGAATATATGTTTTTCTCTGAAAATTAATAGGGATGCTTATATTATGAATGTAATTCTCTAAGTAGTAATAAATAAAGTACAAATTACCATAAGAAAGAAAATAATGATGAAGAAAATACATAAGTAATATATGTTGAGAAATTAGAACAAAATCCTAACCCTCCAACTGACTGAAAAAAACCCTTCTTGTCCAACAGGTCCCCATCCTCTTACCCAAGAGGTCCCCAGAGTAACCTTGGAACCTGAGTTAGTGGCAAGGATGAAATGGGAGGTCAGACAGGCCTCCATATACCCACTTTCCTGCCAAATACTCTTAGGCTTTCTTCCCTAAGGGCTGAACAGAAACTAGCCCTATTGTAATATTACCCTTAATGTCAACCAACTGCCTGATGCTACCCCTCCCTTTTGCAGTTTCAGCTCAACAAGCAGCATTTCTTCCTAAAAGGCTATGGAACATCGGGTGATTATGGCAAGTCTATGGAGGCTGTGCAGGAAGGGTTCTCATATCCTATGTTTCACCTTTTGATGTTAGAGGGCAGAAAACTCCACACTTGGATTATGCTAACTCTGCCATTTTTTGATCATAGGTCCCAGGAAGGGGCATGAAGCTTAATTGTGCATGTGCACATTTCTCCTCTCATAAATAATCATGACTCTTCCTATAGTTTATTAAATACGTATATTCTGCCACCTTGCTCAGCATAAATTTCTGTTCCCCTCTCCCCTCTCTTGAAGTCTTTTGTTGGCTTCTTGCTGTGGTCTACTTTTCCCAATTTCTGTTTCTGGCTTCTGGCTGGAAGCTCCAATTCCCAATCTGTCAGTCACAACCCTGTAGGCTGCAACGCTTTATAAGCAATAAAACTCTCCTTTCCCAGTTTATGAACTTCATCATTTTTCAGCTGAAAATATTATTGGGAAACAATGAAAGTATAGAAAACTGAGAACAATTAATAGACATATGAGATCTATTAATTTAACTACAATGTCAATTATGAACTGTTTATTATAATAAACATTAATGGACTGCTAATGATCCCAAAAATGACATATGATTCAACAAAATCTGCTGGAAAACAATGTCTAAAGCCAAAGTATCTCAGAAAAAGAGTAAAATGGAAACAAGTTCTAAATTCACTGCAGTAAAAATCTTCCTACTGAGGCATGATTCACCAAAATGTAGAAAACTCAAATGTGATTCAAAAAAGAATAAAGGTGACTGAATGAAGCATCAATATTAATACTAAACTATATTTGTGCCATGTTTTATATAGTTGTAAGAACTTTTATGATAATAATTATTGGGTTGGTGTAAAAGTTATGGTATTTTCTGTCATTAGTTTTATGGCAAAAACCGCAATTACTTTTGCACTAACCTAATAGAGTGTCAAGAAATTCTATCAGTCTCAATTTTGAGTGAGATCAATGTTTAATCTTAAATATTAAGACTGGTTTGTAATTAACCACATAATGTAATATAATCCACAATTTTCCCTAGAATATCCTCAGTAAAATTATTGGTTAATGCTTTGGTACTTATTATTTCTGTTTGTATTCTTATGCAAACTCATTTTATGTATAATTTTATGACTGAAGAAAATAAGACAAGGTAATGTGTGCAACATAAAAGATAATATTTTTAATGTATTTCCCAGTCATTATTTTAAACTCAAAATGCATGTTTAATTTATGCTTTAGTGACTCAGTTACCATAGAAAGAGTTTACTGATTCCTTATGCATGTTATAAAATTTGTAACAGAATGTTACTTGTATGTCTTCAGTTTGTCGCCAAAAATTTTGACAATGTTTCAGAGTCTGAGGACAATTAAATAGGGCCAAGTACCTGATGTCCTTAAGTAAGTGTCCCGGTATTTATGCAGGGTATACTATAAGATTTTAAAAGACAACCTGTCAAATTTAGTGAATACCAGCTAATAGCTTTTAGCATGATTTGAGTTGGAAAATCAAGAAGGGGAAAGATCCTTTATAAACAGTTATGAAATATCTTTCACCCTCTTATGGGGAAGGCCAGAGAATTGCTTCTTCCATACATACGGCTGGGTGAGAGAGGATTTTATTAGGTCTACCTGAACATCGCATAGCATAAGGAATCATGTGGGAAGCTAAAGCTGAAGCAGGCTGAAGTACCAGAGTGTCAAGAGACAGTGGGCTGTACTCATTAAATTTACGGGTCAACATGACTGGCTGCCCAAATAGCTGGTAAAATATTATTTCTGGATGTTTCTGTGAAAGGATCTCTGGAAAAGATTACCATTTGAATCAGTGTACTGAGTATAGAAGATCAGCCCTCACTGGTGTAGGCCGAATCATTCAGTTGGCTGATAGCCAAATAATATAAAAAGGTGGAAGAAGGGTGAATTTTTCTCTCTCTTCTTGAGCTGGGGCATCCATCTTGTCATGTCCTTGGGCATCAGAGCTCCTGGTTCTCAGACCTTCAGACTCCTGGACTTAGAGCAGGGCCTCTTACCTTATCCCAACCCAGTCCCCCTCCCGGGTCTTCAGTCTTGGACTGACAGTTTACACCATTGGCTCTCATGGATCTCAGGCCTTCAAACTCAGATTGAATTATGCCACTGGCTTTTCTGGCTCTCCAGCTCACAGATGGCATATTGTAGGAAATCTCAGTCACCATAATCATGGGAGTTAATTCCCATTAAAAAAAATCCTTCTTATATATGTGTATATACATATATCCTAGTAGTTCTGCTTCACAAAAGAACCCTGACTCATACAAAGTGCAAATTTTATATTCAAACAAAATTGTCATTGGGTATTAGACAGCAAAGAGTTTGATTGCTGTAGACCAGATTCGGGCAATGCAAGAGAGAAGTTTCTTGGCACTGCCTTGACAGGGATATGACAGAAGACCTTATCTGGAGGGTGAAGTTACAGAGATAAAAGAAAGACTGATGGAAGATCCAGTGCTGTAGAGAAGCTGGAAAAGGCCAGCTGGAGGAGGAAATAAGTCCATGCCTGGGAATGCATTAGTGACTTAACTCTAGTAGAAATATCTCTTAATTATTATGGGATCTAGGAAAAAGAGAAGAAAACAAAACACTGCAATCAATAATAAAAGCTACTATAATTTAATATTTAGAGAAAGCAATAGATATCTTTTTTCTTAGTTTCTGAGTAGAAAATTCAAAACTAGAACACAATTCTGAAAGTTAAGTACAGTAGGAATGTTTTATATACTCATTAAATCAATGGATAGTTCATAGGATAATACGATTTTCAACAAACGCATGTAGTCATGTTTCTTCTTTGTGTCCCACATGTAATATTTTCTGGGGAATCATAGCCACAAGTATATGATGGAACTCACTGTATGAATGATTGCCTTATGAACTTACCTAAGCACTTTGATACTACTTTTTAAAAATAAATTTCAAATAATAAATCAAGAGAACATAGATATTATTGCATATTTTTGACTCATTCGCCCTTGAATGAACTAAGCAATTTGGCAGCCCAGAGACATTTGACATTCAACAATTTCTGAAAAGCTATTTAACTGCTAAATATTTTATTCTCACTAAATTTAATCCACCCAGGGCAATGCCCTTTTGATTATCACAATCTTTACATTCTCCTCCATCAAGTTGAATAATTCTATGTTAATATCATGTTTAATGTAAATCTTCTGATTTTATTTTTATTAACAAGAGACTAAAAGATGTTTTTATGCATTAAGGTTTCTAATTATAGTACTTTCTAAGTTATTTTGTTTTCTGAAGTTCTTTTCTAAATTGCGTCTTGAGTCAACCAAACTGCAATGAAATTTTTATAGATAATTTTATTTGGACAATATTTTAGAGTGAAATAATTTTGCTCTTGGATGAGTTCATGAGCATTTCTATTACAACTTTTACAAAAATAAATGGGGATATTGATTTATAATTTTATAACTTACTTATTTTATAACAATATGCACTCCAGTTTATATTTTTTTCAAATTGAGATATATTTTATGTGTGTGAGAGATGGTGAAAATATTACTGAGATAATAAAAACTATTTTGTAATTCAGAGTTGCAGTATAATCTAAAATATGTATAATGATTTTGACTTCAAAATCTTCATAAAATATCACTTAATAAATAAATGCTTTATGAAGAAGTCTTCATGTACTTTTTCTGTAATTTAGTCCTTTTGCTTTGAGAAAACAAAAAAAGTTATTTGAAAAATATGTTAAAGGCTTAGTTAATTTAATAAAGACAAAAATGGCATTGATTTGAAAAACTTAATTATTTAAAACATACTGTTTTATGACAAGCATACAGGAAAGTTTTACATTGTCATTAAATTTATTATTTTTCATTTTTAAAATGTATGTATTTAGGGGGTACAAGTGTAGGTTTATTGCAGACATATATTGCATAGTGGTGGGGTCTGAGCTTTTGCTGTACCCATCCCCCAGTAGTGAACATTCCAACCTGCAGGCAAATTTTCAACTCTTATGACTCCCTTAATATCTCCCCTTTTATAATCTCCAAGGTCTATTATTCTACTCTGTGGTCATTGGGTTTCTCTGTCTCCACTTTATGTGTCCACTTTATCTTTATTGTTTAACAAAAATACAAAGTCAAATTGTTGACCTACCAAACATGGGGAAATTTTTCTAGTGTAAAATATTATAAATATTGTTTAATACAGTATATATGAAAGTTAATCTTCGAAAATAACTTTTAAATTTTATTCAAAACTAAACTAATAATTCAATATAAATACATGCAGGAAACTAATACCTTCAAATTCTAGTAGATGTACTTGTTATATGTCATATATTACTTTAGGAATTTGGTTGTTAGCTGCAAGTATAAGCAACATGAGGCTTGTATTTCTCTTTAAAAACTAACTCCTCTTAATGCTTTTAACATAGCATTTTCCAAAGAATGTTGTCACAGACACTCAAGCAGTCATTATACATTCAATCTGAAGTTGAGATTATTCAGTCAGCATAACAACATCTTGTCTGCAACCTTGCTGATCTGTATAAAAGCCAATAAATACTGTATGTAGTGGTATTATCTGAGAAGAGCAATCTTGCCCAGGACACTGAGGGATTGTTCCTATCTTCCTTCAAGTGCTTTCATGAAATATTTACTGTGTAGATATACCAGCAGTGAATTTCAGTTTAATAATCTACTTTCAACCATAGCTGTGTTGATGCATGCATTAGCCTTTCTATGTGAATTTTGGAAATATGATTTGGCTTATAATAGTAAATCAAGATAGTCAATTATTGATTAGATATAATGAGTAGGGGAAATAAACACTGACATAAATAGTTGTAGTGAAATAATTTACTGTATATATTTGAACTTTGTTTTATGTTATTCGTGATTAAACCCCCAATCTCTATAATATTGTAGACTCAACAATATAGCAATCATAGACCCTGGTTAAGAAATGCATTCCAGATCTAGATGCAGATTAAAAAATAGGTAAACTGAAGCTTTTATTCTATCTGAAATTAATCTTGGTTAAAAAAAATGTGCTAAATGTAAACTAAATCAGAACACTCTGAAACTTTTTATATAGACTGAAGGAAAAAATCTATCTATGCTTACACATTATAAACAATTTCTAAACTGAAATAAACTAACATACTTTCATACATTTTAAATTGTATATTTACATAAATTTAAATACCCATTTTACTCTTATAGAAACTTTTAAGATGTGTCTCAACAACAAATGAAAAAATGTTTTATGCTGTTCATGTAATTGTATAAATTACATCAGTGATGATAATTGAATATTTTATTACTTTCTAAGGCATTTTGGTCTACTTTTAGGAAAAGTGATCAGTGTTTTACTATCTTTTTTTTTATTGGATCATCTTTTTTGTAAACTTTATTTACTAAATTTTGCTTTTGCATGTGAAAAAATTACAACCCCCCCAAAAAAAGCCTACTTTAATTTCAAAGTATGACAATATAGCACAACAATATATACTTTGGAACTCATAGATTTTCTTTTTGTTTGTCTAGAGAACATTTAAAGCTTTATCTATTGCTCCCATCCACCACCCCAACCAGCTGTCATTTTATTTGATTTGATATCAACTTATTATAAGTTATTTTAGAAAAGATAGAATAAAAAGAACTATACAGAAAAATGAGCATTGGCTTGAGAGTTGAGAATTTCTGACTAATATGAACTCATTAGCAAGACAAGTGATTGTGACTAAGTTCTATCCTATGAAAAAGAACAAGGTGGAGCTAGATGATAACACATATATTCTAGCTATTAGTATTTGTGAAATGTGTTTTTCACTCTTATTCTATATAAGACACATTTAAAAAATTATCAATCATTGACCACACACAAAGATACACTCACACTTAGACATTCTAATGACCACACACAGAGAGGTACTCACACTTAGACATTCTAATGTCTCATAATCCTAATCACAAGTTTTAAAGTGTTTATATTGCAGCCTTTGGACTAGTAGTACACTATTGATATACTTTAATTGTACTAACCTACCCTGTGTTAGCCTAACAGACTCCATCTTGATGAAAGCCAGGCAGACTCTATCTTAACCCCTGCCTCACCCCTCCCACCATTTCTCCCTTGAATGCATACCTTGGTCACACAGTGCTCGGTCATGTTGTACTTTGAACCATAGAAACAGATAACCATTGTAAACATATCCTGCTTAACAAGCCCCCTTGCTATTGTGAACACCCCTCGATTAATTATATGGAAAGTACTGAATGCCCTCTTGGTGACCAGCAATCATGGGAACCACTTGTACATACCCTCCTTAGTTAATCAACAATCATAGGAGCCTCCTGCCTCCTGGTTACCAGCCTCCTCCCCTAACCTGCATATTCTGCTTCTGTAAAATTCCACTTCCACTAGGCTCCCCCTCCCCTACCTAAATCAAGGTATAAACGGAAATCAAGCCCCATCCTTGAGGCCAAGAGATTTTAAGCATGAGCTGACTCTCGGTCGCCGGCAATAAAGGACTCACAATCACATCTCAGAGAGTGGCGCTTTTTAACAACTCACTCAGATACAACATAATTATAGATTGTTAGAACTCTGATGTAATATAAGGATAATTCTTAATTCTGTTATGATTATAAAGAAGATAAACACTAGTCATATGTTTGTTTAAGTTGTATTTTTTATAATAATTTAAAGGATACTGCCAACAACAAAACATAAATAAAGCATTCAGTTCTTGAAGATGTTCAAAAACATTAGTTCCACAAATGTATGTCCTCTCTTGACTAATTAGGTCATATTTAACGTGGATTCACATGTAAAATGTAAGGAATGCAGGTGGAACATCGTTTATAGAGTAAGAATATTTCTGTTACTGTACAATTTCTATTTATATCCCATTATTAACAAACTTAACTGATATCCTCCAGCCAGGAATAGTCTGCTAAATTGAAAAGCTTCTGGTTTATTTATGATGAACTTCCTAGACAGACTGGGGATATTCTGCCAAATGCATTTAGTAGATAAGGAGTTCCTCTTATTTTTCACTGAAGTATTTTTACCAGGATATCTGTCTTCTATGATAAAATTAAGAAATTGGTTTTAAGACTATTGAACAATTTTCTTCCCACTTACCAATTTGTTAAGTAACAAGATTGTTCTGGGGGAAAAGCATAAGGATTGGTTATCAGAATGAAGTAAAAATCTGGGACAATCTTTGTCCTATGTCATGGTCATCACGGACACCCCCTATCAGTAATGTTCTCCATAATCAATTAAACAATATGACCTATTTACTGGATATCAATAACCCATTCATGTGCTTGTCAAAGTTCTCTGAAACAAGGTAATCATGATGGCAGTGGTGAAGATATGTATGAACTCAAAACCAGAAATGTCTTTTTATCAAAAGACACAGACAAGCCAATACAAAAGGGTGCCTAATCTGCTAGCAGCAGAGAAAAATATGGTGCCCAACTGTAGAAGAACCCACTATGGCACTCAACCATAGAAGAACCAGCTACAAGGAAAAAGGCTGATTTTCCCAAAATACATTTATCATGATAAGGGAAAACAATTTGCATTCACTGGAAAGACACATTTCTGGATAATGATTTCCTTTCCCTAGAAAATATATTTCTGCCAGAAAAAAAAAAAATTACCAAGTGCTATATTGACACTAAATGTATCACATTAATTTTGTTTCTAATCAAATAAGTAAAACAAACAAGGAAAAAAGAGGTACTAAGCTGTTATTTATGAATTTCCATTACATTAACACATGTTGAGTACATAATAATAAACATTATATAGTAACTTTTAACTGACTTCAAAGTAGTACTGTAGTAGAATAATAGAATAGCTTATTGATGATTTGTTTTCTGTGTTAGCTGAGACCATAATCTTGAGATATTAGAAATTTGGCCTGTAAGATGCAGCATATTCTGAACCACTGGACTTTATAAAAGTGCAATTAATCTTCTATACCTCGAATATAAGAGTCTAAGTACCAGTGCACACAAGTAACTTTCTTTTAAATGTGCCTGTTCTCCAACCTTGTGACTTTGAGATCTGTTTTCTAAGGGGTCTATCTATTGAAGAAATGTCTCCGAAGGTGGTAGATCTGTTCATTTTGACTTCTCATACCAGTGAGGCAATAGGCCAAAAAGTTAAAATAGGGCCTAATGTAATTAAGCTTCAGGTGACAAAGCAGAATAAAAAGTGGTTATCATGAACTCTGTAGCTAAACTGCATGGGTTTAAGTTCTAGCTATATAACCATGAGCAAAGTTACCTAATATTTATTTCACAATTTTCTCTTCTGTACAATTTGAGAAGAGAATTTGAGAATTTGATTACTAATAGTTAAATTTCCAAAGCTCTTTGAAAAGTACCTGTTACATAATAAGTGATACATACATGTTTACTACCAGTGGTAGTATTATTGTGAGATAATGTTGCTCCAGTTGGGGAAGTAAGGAGTTTTTGTATGGAACCCAGGAGGTCCCCTGGGTTGCAGCATACAATAATAAAGTTATTACAATCAAATACGGAAAGGACCACAAAGGTTCAGACCATTCAGGAATAATGCTTGAATTATTCTACAAGGGAGACAAATAATACCTTAACATCTACAATTCTGAGAGTATTTGAAGTAGAGTGGGAATGGAGGAAGAAAATTATAAATGTATTGTATCTATTTATGATGAATATCAAAAGTAGTGTTCTATACTTTAATGCTTACTTCTGTCTCCCTTTCTTCTTTCTCACTCTTTCTCTCTCTCATTCCCTTCCCTTCATGCATATTCTCTTTCTAGTACACTGTCACACTCTCTCTGTGTTCTGTTCTCTCTTTTACTGTTTCTATATTATGCTATCATCAGAATTTTTCTTGAATTTTTTGTCACTTTTACCAATTTATTTTCTTCACTCTTTTTAATCTACAATTTAATATAGAATGGGTTATTTATAAATTAATTTATAAATAAGCACATTGGTTAACTTATACCAAGAGGGACATCTGAGTAAAACAGAGGCAGAATGATTGTGTTGCCCTTATTGGTGAGGCCACTATGCAAATAAAGAGGAAAGTTGATTGTGGAACTTAGCACTCTAGATAAGTGACTGGTGGGTAGGGAGTTAGGGGAAGACCTAGATTTGTATGCATGTCATGTTGAAGAAGAAAAGGAACTAACTGTTTTAATGTTCTTCTATGCCAGCATATCCAAGTATTCTTTAAACTTTCAAATCCATTATTACCGAGAACAAGAAAAAGATAATATTTCTTTGCTATCAAGTCAAACATTGAGCCAAGTTCTTAATACCTTACTAGAGGAAAACGTATGAAAACTCTTTGTAATGTATTATCATTCTTATTTTTATAGAGAAGAAATAATTGCTAGGGTGTGTGATATAATTTGCCCAAATGTCACATATCTAGAGAATGGCAAAATTTGTTTTTCAACCAAATTCAAATCAAACCCAAGGCTTGCATGTCATTTTTCTACTCTGCTATACATTCTTAAAGGATGTGAAATTAGTTGAGCATGATATTAAGAGGATAGTCTTTTAGGGTTTTTATGGAGTTAGGTCTTATGTTTAAGTCCTTAATCCATCTGGAGTTAATTTAATGTAAGCTGTCAGGAAGGGGTCAGGTTTCTGCTTTCTGCACATTGCTAGCCAATTTTCCTAACAACATTTATTAAACAGGGAATCCTTTCCCCATTGCTTGTTTTTGTCAGGTTTGTCAAAGATTAGATGATTGTAGATGTGTGGCATTGCATCCGAGGCCTCTGTTCTGTTCCATTGGTCTATGTCTCTGTTTTGGTACCAGTACTATGCTGTTCTGATTACTGTTGCCTTGTAGTATAGTTTGAAGTCCAACAGCATGATGCCTCCAGCTTTGTTCTTTTTGCTTAGGATTGTCTTGGCTATGCGGGCTCTTTTATGGTTCCACAGGAAATTTAAAGTGTTTTTTTCCAGTTCTGTGAAGAAGGTCATTGGTAGGTGGCAAAATCATCCAGGACATAGACATAGGCAAGGACTTCATTAATAAAATACCAAAAGCAATGGCAAAAAAAAGCCAAAATAGACAAATGGCATTTAATTAAACTTCAGAGCTTCTGTACAGCAAAAAAATAACAATCAATAGAGCAAACTGGCAGTCAACAGAATGGGAAAAAAATTTTTCAATCTGCCCATCTGACAAAGAGCTAATCTCCAGATTCTACAAACAACTAAAACAGATTCATGAGAAAATACAAACAAACCTATCCAAAATTGGGTGAAAGATATGGACATACACTTTTCAAAAGACATCGATGAAGCCAACAAACATATGAAAAAATGCTCATCATCACTGGTCATTAGAGAAAAGCAAATCAAAAACCACATTGAGATACCATCTCAGGCCAGTTAGAATGGCGATCATTAAAAAAACTGGAGACAGCAGACGCTGGTGAGGATATGGAGAAATAGGAACATTTTTACACTGTTGATGGGAGTGTAAATTAGTTCAACCATTGTGGAAGACAGTGTGGCAATTCATCAAGGATCTAGAAATAGAAATTCCATTTGACCTAGCAATCCCATTACTGGGTATTACCCAAAGGACTATAAATTGTTCTATTATAAAGATACATGCACACATATGTTCATTGTGGCACTGTTTACAATAGCAAAGACTTGGAATCAACCCAAATGCCCATTAATGATAGACAAAGAAAATGTGGCACATCTACACCATGGAATACTATGCAGCCATAAAAAATGATGAGTGTGTGTCCTTTTTAGGGATGGATGAATCTGGAAACCATCATTATCAGCAAATTGACACAAGAACAGAAAATTAAACACTGCATGTTCTCACTCTTAGGCGGGTGTTGAACAATGAGAACATGTGGACACAGAGAGGGACCATCACACGCTGGGGTCCATTGTCGGGGCTAGGGGAGGGACAGTACAGGGGAGGATGAGGAGGGATAACATGGGTAGAAATGTCAGGTAAAAGTGATGGGGGGATGGAGGTAGCAAACCACCTTGCCATGTATGTACCTATGCAACAATCTTGCATGATCTACACATGTACCCCAGAATCTAAAGTACAATTAAAAAAGAAGAAAAAAAAAGACTCCTTAGTGCCAAAAAAAAAAAGAAAGGAAAAAAGGATAGTGTAATTTAAAAAAAAATCATGTAGGAAACTGGAAGAATGGCATCTTAGGGCGGAATAAATATCATGAATAAAGGCATTTAAAATTTCCAAATGAGATATAAAATGTTATTTATGGTTAGAGGTTACTAACATGAAAGGCAAATGAATTTGGATATATGGTTAGGTGATTGTGAAGGAATAATATGTTTAGATTTAATTAATTTATCCTGTTGGTAATTTGGAATCAGCAGAGTGAAGTCTAAAGGCCAGCTGTGCTTGTGAATATACAAGCTAATCAGGCTGTAGGAAAGAGTGTGAGTAAGAATATATCTTGGTAATCATAAATCTAGACTGTATATGATGGAAAAGCAGATGTCACATTTTGTTATACAGGAGAATGATAAAAATAATCCTATTTTCAAGCCTGGAAAGTAATACAACATTTTTAAAAAATAATTCATAAATTCATTACATTGCTTCCTACAGATAAGTGAGTCCATAAAGAAAGAAATGGGTTCTCCTTTCTTGTTCTTAATCAAATGAGAGTAATCTCTCCACTCATCACATTATAAGACTTTTTCACCTGTGAACAAACAGGCAACATAACTTGAACAGGAGTCCAAGGGTAATCCATATAGAAGATATTTACTAGGCCTGAATAATTAAACTCTCCTGTTAGTAATTTAAGCTATTTTTATTGATGCTGCAGTTTTTTCTAGATTTAAGTATTCTGAAAAAGAAATATTTGTAGGAACTAACTGAGGAAATTAAATAATGACCAAACTAGAGATACCAGTTAGTCATAGTAAAACACATTACAATGATCCCAATCAAATACTTAAAATAGCCTGTTCTAAACATTTGTAACTGTTTGTATAAACATATAATTCCCACTGATTTCTCCTTTATTATGAGTACAATAGTGTTAGTTTAAGCAATTAAATCTGTTGTTATAGATTTCTGGTGTATTACCCTTGGTCTCACAAAGTTAATGCTGTTCTAAAAAGACTTTTTAATAGATTTCACAATGTTTTCTGACATGAAAAGAATAATTACAATTTTTGTGACTTCTCAAAATACTATTTGGATTTTACTAATGTGAAAATTTTAAGAACCATAGATACTGATGCAATACATATGATTTGTCAAATTGTTCTCTAACTGAATATTAAATAATTTAACTCTTGAATCTGTCCTTGAGTGTATTAGATCTTTTAGACCAATTAAGTCTAAAGCATCCTACAAATTCACCATCCTTTAATCTCTAGATACAGTTGCACTAAAATAAAATTGTAAACAAATACATATTTAAATATCATTATGTAAAATACCAATGTAGGCACTACAAAATTTTTCTCTAATATGTTTTTTTGAGACATTCAACAGAGTGCAAAACATAATTAAGCTTCCTGTAATTGATACACTTATATTCTTGCAAAACAACTATCAAATTGTATTTTAATATGTTTAAAATTTGGAAGGTATAATAAAGAAGAAAATAGGAAAATATAAAGATATTTAAAATAATTAGATGAGAAAAATCTGAAGAGTTTTGTACTTCACTTGATACTAAACTTCATAAAAGTCTGTAATTTTTTCTAAATGACCTATTATCCCTAACCCCAATTTGAATACAAGAAGAAGGAAGTGCTGCAGAGAGAGAATTGAAAAAGAGAGCAAGATTAAAAAAAAAAAGAGAAAAAAAAGATGCACCTGTTCATCTGATTATATTGCTGAAGATTTTATGTAAAAGGACATTTTTTTTTCAGTTCATTCACATTTTAGAGGTACTCCTTATACAGATTAATTATCTGATATTTGATCGTCATTTATATTCCCTATTATTTATTCTTGTATTTGCAAATTTAGCATCCAAATTCACAAAAACTTTTGCATTTGTTCTGATCTACTTGTATTTCTGTGTTCATAAAAATCAACACATTTTTTAGCTGTGCTACTATTACAAAAGAAGAGTGTATATATGTATACACACACACACACATATATACACACACACATATACACACATATACACATTATATATATATACATTATATATATACACATTATATATATATAATGTGTTTATGTGTGTATATGTGTGTGTGTGCATATGTATATAATGTATATATTGTGTGTATATGTATGTGTGTATATGTATGTGTGTGTATATATATGTGTGTGTATATGTATATATTAGAAAACACTCTGAATATCTGTGATGTTTGTTTATCTCCTTGGAAATTAATGGTGAATTTCTTTCTTCTCAAAATGATGATCATGCAACTCAGAGTCTGAGAAAATTATCAATATCTTATCTAAATTAAAATCTAAATTAAATCTTTTTTCTCCTATGATTCAACTTCTTGGTGAATATTAAATTATTATGATGAATTTATTGTTGTTCTTTGGACAGGAAAAACATTTTTAAAATTGAAAGAATTTCTCAGAGGAAAGTCATTTAGCAACATATTTGAAATTAAAAAAAGGAACTGGTGTGAGAACAGAACAAAGATGAGAAGGAGAATTAGAAACTCATGGAAGAAGTGTCTCAGGATACTACAAGAGCAAAGGATATTTCAAAAATTAGTAGAAAGTGGAGAAAGCTTCAAGGCTATCTATATATAAAGTATCACATTGTTTAATATATTAGTTTATCGATACTGGCTACATTTTAACAAGCAAAACAAAAATTATGTTGTAATTTTGTGTTCTAATATTGATATAAAAATGCATAGTAATACATAAATAATGACAAAAGCCATAATGTATGTATGTAAAAAAGACAAAAAAAGAAATAATGTATGTAAGTCTTTTGTGAGTTAAGATTTACTTATACCTCCTCAAAATCATGTATTGAGGTCGTCTTGCATTGTTGTTGCCAGATTATTTATGTAAGGCATACATCTTTCTAAACACTCCTCTAATCATATGATTCTTAATCTTTACAAATCAGTAATACACTATGAAGTCTATGATAAAATAATTAGATGTTCTCTTAGGAATTATAAATGAACTTTTCATTCTAACTAGTAAATCAATTAAGAGCATTAATAATTTCTCTCACCAACAGAATATGTCCAGAATGTGACTGTATGCATGTAATGGAAAGAAAGTTACTATCATCTATCTATTATTATTATTATTTTTTTTTACAAATTACTCTAAGTAGAAAAAGAGTCTCTGAATTATAAAAACATAGCAGGACAAAATTTACATACATTTGTTTATTAGTATTATTTTAGCAAAATATGGAAATACTAAGATGATAGAGACATTTTTTAATAACATCTAAATTTTTACATAATATGAAATGACAATAAGAAAGGACAGATGGTTTTAGTATTACAAATAATAAAGTTTTTGAATACCCATTATCAAATTATGTTATAAATTGCAAACAACTCTATAAATTACAATCTTATAGTTATGTAATGTTTTGAATCACTATTTAACATAGGATCTTTCTTTTATTCAACATCATAGTGAACATTCATAAACAGTTAAGTATAAATATGTTAACTTCTTCAATTATTGCTAATTAAAAAATGTTGAAATATATCACTTGAAGTTTAGAACTTTTTTAGACACATTTTATATATTTGGATATTGCATTTCATGGTATGATTTGTTTGAAATGGATAGCTAGATTTTCAACAGCTGTACCAGTGTTGAGAATAGCTAATAATAAAAGGACTTCTTGGCAAGCTACTTCTCCTGTTAAATGGTGAATGCAATGTGCTTGATATCAGTAATTTAAGTAATTTGTAAGAAAACACATTACTTAGCCAGCTGTAGATTCCACCATTGTATGTTAAGTTTACAATCCATTAATCAACTTATATACATAAATACACTATTGTTCAAAATAATAAGAATTTAAACACACTATAAGCAATAAATATGATTAAAACAATAGTCTATGACAGTCATTCATGTGCCTTCCAGCTGTTTGTTGAAATTACTGAAGCATACAGACAAAGAGCTAATACCATGTTTAGTTTTGTTTATTGAAATAATGAAAGTGTGTTAATGACAAAGTACAAAGTTACATAATAGAAATTAATGTACTGTGAAATAAAATTTTGTTCAAAAATAAAAATGAGTACAGTATTAGCTTAAGACTTTAAATGAACATTGCATAACACATATTTAACACGTATTTGATCATTTTTATGTAAGTGTATCTGCAAATTATGAATGAAAAATGACGGCAATATGCTCAAGATAGACTCAGTCTACTGTGTGGGTTTAAATGAATTTTGTACAATATTTAAAAGCTATTTTGTATAATCACAGCAAACAGGAATGCAAAAACATCTGCATACACTGTACTTACTCTTTTCAATGTTTATACCTACATATCATTTTTAATCTCACTCTTGCATGGTTAATTCTTACAGCTAATTATTTCATGAAATTGAAATGAAAATAGACCCTGAGTATCTCATGTGTAGTATATAATTCATAGATATTAAATAGATTGTGCACACATAAACTTAAACATACTTAATATCATTAGACCTTATATATTAGATGGTATTGACAGAAATATCAGAGGTTGCTAATTTTAATGTTTGAATATTGTCTGTGATATCAATAGCTTTATAGTTTTTAAAAGTACAATACCATGAATTTATAGACCATCATTTAAAAATACATTAACTTACCAACAAATACATCTTAAATGAATAAAAAAGGCATACAATGTTATCAGTATTAATGATTAAATAATATTTGGAAATCGTTTCAAAAAGACTTTCAGCTGAAGTACTTTATGAATTTATTCATCAAAAATATTTTTTTAATTCTCTTTCTATTTAAATTAGTAATTGATAAACATAAACATTTTAAAATTATATTTTGGTACTAAATTATAGAATATAACCATGGTCACTTCATTTCTAGTAAACGTTCAAAATAGAGTAAACACAAATAAAATTTTTCTGTTACTAAATTTAAACTTAAATATAAAACTTTCTTATGAAGATTGCGTATTTGATGTTATAATTACCTTTTGGAGAGAATTATTAGTCATGGATAATAGTAAATATACTTCAAAATAAATTTCTTCATTGAAGTGACCATTTTATCTTGTTCATACTAGACTTTCAATACATTTTTACTGAATTATTAAAAGAATAGATGTATGCTGAATAAAATGAGGAACTGATAAAATACTAATCTCAATGGTAATTATAAAATTTGTTATGTATGTAATAAATGTTAAAAATCTATATGTTTAAAGTATGGTTCACACTTCAACAGCTTTATTTTCTAATAATTTCGGTTCTTATTTTAGATTCAAAGGGTTACACGTGCAGGTTTGTTAACTGGGTATATTGAGTGATACTGAGTTTTGGGGTACAATTAATCCTGTCACTCAGGTATTGAATATAGTATCCAATTTTAATTTTTTTAATCCTGTCCCTACCTCCCCTCTAGTAGTCCTCAGGGTTCTATTGTTGCCATCTTTATTTTTATGAGCCTGCATTGTTCAGCTCCCATTTATTGGTTTTCTGTTCCTACCTTAATTTACTTAAGATAATGGCCTCTAGCTGCATCCACATTGCTGCAAAAAGCATGATTTCATTCATTTTTATTGTTGCGTAGTGTTCTATGGTGTATATGTACCACATTTTCTTTAGTCATTCCCCCCATTGATGGGCACCTATGTTGACTCCACAACTTTGCTATTGTGAATAGTGCTGCAATGAACATAAAAGTTCAGGTGACTGGTTGAACTATTTATTTTCTTTTGAAAACATATCCAGTAATGAGGTTGCTGGACCAAATGGTAGTTCTAAGTTTTTGAGAACGCTCCATACTTCTTTCTCAGGGACCTAATTTACATTCTCATCAACAGTGCATAAGTGTTCTCTTTTCTCCACAGTCTTATAAGCATCTTTTTTTTTTTTTGACGTTTTAGTAACAAACATTTTTATTGGTGTTAGATGGTATCTTATTGTGGTTTTGATTTGAATTTCTATGCGGATCAGTGATGTGGAACTTTTTTACGTTTCTTGGCTGCTTGTATGTCTGTCTTTTTTTAGACGGAGTCTTGCTCTGTCACTGGGCTGGAGTGCAGTGGTGCAATCTCGGCTCACTGCAACCTCCACCTCCCAAGTTCAAGCGATTCCCCTGCCTCAGCCTCCCAAGTAGCTGGGACTACTGGCATGAGCTACCACAGCTGGCTAATTTTATTTATTTATTTTTTTCTAGTAGAGATGGGATTTCACCACATTGGCCAGGATGGTCTTGATCTCCTGACCTTGTTATATGCCCGCCTTGGCCTCCCAAAGTGCTGGGATTTCAGGCGTGAGCCACTGCACCCAGCCTGTATGTCTTCTTATGAGAAGTCTCTCTTCATGTCTTTTGCCTACTTTGTAATGGAGTTATTTGTGGTTTTGCTTAATGATTTAAGTTCCTCATAGGTTTGAGATATTAGACCTCTGTAGGATTCATGCATTAAGTTTGTGAATATTTTCTCCCATTCTGTAGGTTTCCTGTTTACTCTGTTGCTGTGCAACAGATCTTTAGTTTAATTAGGTCCCACTTGTCAATTTTTGTTTTTAGTTGCAATTTCTTTTGAGGAGTTTATCATAAATTATTTCCCATGGCTGATAGCCAGAATGATGTTTCATAGGTTTTCTTCTAGGAGTCTCATAATTTGAGGTCTTCAATTTAAGTATTTAATTCATCTTGAGTTTTTTATATACAGTGAAAGAAAGAGTCCAGTTTCATTCTTCTGTATATGACTAGCCAGCTATCCCAGCAACATTTATTGAATACAAAGTCTTTTCCCATTGCTTATTTTTGTCAGCTTTGTCAAACATCACATTCCTGTAGGTGTATGGCTTTATTTCTGGGTTCTCTCTTCTGTTTCATTGGTCTGTGTGTCTACATTTGCATCAGTACTATGCTATTTTGGTTACTGCAGACTTGTAGTATACTTTGACGTTGAGTAATAAAATGCCTCCAGCTTTGTTGTTCTTGCTTATGACCACTTTGACTATTCAGACTTTTTTGGTTTCATATGAATTTTAGAATAGTTTAATATAGATCTATGAAAAATGTTCTTGGTAGTTTGATAAGAATAGCATTGAATCTGTAAAATACTTTGAGCACCGTGGGCCTGCTTTTACATTTGTTTGTGTCATCTGTGATTTCTTTCAGCAGTGTTTTGTAGTTTTCCCTGTAGAGGTCTTTTACCTTTTTGATTAAATGAATTCCTAAGTATTTTCATCTTTTGTGGCTATTCTAAGTGGAATTATTTTCTTGATTTAGCTCTCAGCTTAAACGTTATTGGTGTATAGAAATGCTACCGATTTTTCTTCACTGATTTGTATCCCAATATTTTACTGAAGTCTTTTATTATTTCCAGGGCCTTTCGGTAGCATCTTCAGCATTTTCTAGGTATAGAATCATACACCATCAAAGAGTTTGACTTTTTTTCCTATTTGAATGCCTTTTATTTCTTTCTCCTGCCCGACTGGTCTGGCAATTGTACTTCCTGTATTATGTTGAGAAGGAGTGGTGAGAGTGGGCATTCCTGTTTTATTCCAGTTCTCAAGGGAAATGCTTCCAGTTTTTGCCCACTCAGTGTGATGTTGAATGTGAGTTTTTCATAAATGGTTCTTAATATTTTGAGACAAGTTTCTTCAATGCCTAGTTTCTTGATGGTTTTTTATAATGAAAGGATGTTGGATTTTTAAAGAAAGCTTTTCTTACATCTATTGAAATAATCATTTTTTTTTCTTTTTTTTTGTTTTGTTGTTCTTTTTAATCCATTTATGTGATAAATCAGTTATTGAATTGGCATGTGGTGAATCAACCTTGCATCCCAGGAATTAAGCTAAATTAATCATAATAAATTAACTTTCTGATGTGCTGCTTGATTCAGTTTGTTAGTATTTTGTTGTGGATATTTGCATTTATGTTCATGGGAAATATTGTCCTGCAGCTTTCTTTTTGTTGTGGCTTTGCCACGTTTTAGTATTAGGATGGTACTGGCTTTGTAGAATGAGTTAAGGAGTCCCTCTTCCTTGATTTTTTGGAATAATTTCAGTTGGAATAGTATGAGTTCTTTATACATCTGGTAGAAATTGGCTGTGAATCTATCTCATCTGGTGGTTCTTTTGGTTGGTAAGTTATTTTTTTTTTTATTACTGATTCAATTTTGGAATCCGATATTGGCTTGTTCAGGGTTTAATTTTTTTCTTCATTCAATCTTGGGAGATTGCCTGTTTCCAGGAATTTATCAATTTCCTCTAGAATTTTTGGTTCGCGTGCATAGAGATCCTCATAATAGTCTCTGAGGATCTTTTGTATTTCTGTATAATCAGTTATAATGTCATCTTTGTCATTTATGAATGTCCTTATTTGGATCTTATCAAAAAATTTTTTTTGGTTAATCTATCTAGAAGTCTATCAAGCTGGTTTATCCTTTTGAAAAACTGACTTTTGTACTTTTTGGTGTTTGATTCTTTGTATGAATTTTTGGGCCTAATTTCATTCAGTTCTGCTCTGATTTTAGTTATTTCTCTTCTTTTGCTGGCTCTTGTTTTTTATTTTTTTTTCTAGGCATCACCAGCTTTAAAATAAAAAAAAATGAATTCAAATTTAACAAGCAAAGTAAGACTAACAAAAAAATTGAATCTTTGAATAAATATCAAAGGTAATATGATTCTTTTTAAAAATCTACTCTTTAATATTATCTTTAAAATGGGAATGAGTCAACCCCTACTTATACTTGATATTTCAACTTGTGTTTTATATTAATCCAGTTTATTAAATTTTCAGAGTCAGGAAAATGTTAAAAGCAACAAATTAACAATTCGGCTAGTTGAAACAAGTTTTAGGAAAATGAATAATGATTTTATTAAGAGTGTCTGTGAACTATATATTTTTTTAAGACTTGTTAGATAGCATAAACAAGTCTTAAAAAAAGAAAAGAAAGCAGTAAAGTAGCAAATAAACTTTCATAAATGAAAAATGTGTAGATTTTAATTTTTTCATATATAGATTTGCTCTTCTTTACTGCTATTTATTACTTTCATGCACAGCTTCTATATTAAATTAATTTTGTTCATAATTCTAAAGTAAATTATTTGTGAGAGGTATTCCATTTCATTCTCTTCTTTGAGGTGGGAAATCTAAGTATCAGGTATAGTGAGAGGACTAAATCCAAGATGCTGTTCAGTTGGGTCTTTCCTATTAACAGGATATTTCTTCCCCTTCCCTTTCACTCAAACATGGCCTAAGCATTGGCAATGGGGTTAGGGGTGGAGGCTTGCATCGCGAATACACAGATTAGATAATAAAAAAATACATTACTTGCCCTACTGAGTAAATAAAAACTCTCCTGAAAACTAAAAGTGTAGAATAAACAGTCAAAATGCTGACATTTTCCTCTTACTTGATCTTTGAGATCTCTTTCTGGGACAGTGGATAGTTTAGTACCTGACCAGGGAAACAAAAGAGGAAGAGGAGGCAAACAAGGAGTTCCCTACGGGCACATATAGGATACCTTAGGATACCTCTGTGTTACTAAAAACAATTACGCTGGCTGTCCAGCCCCTAAAAGTATCTTAAGACTAATTTTGGGTTTTGCTTCTTCCCAGGAGCTTCTTAAAACACTGATCAAGAGGCAGCAGTCTCAGCTTCTAAATTTCTACAACTTTCTATCCTCCTATTATTAGATATATTATCTTGATTACAACTAATGTTTGATGTGAATGTTTCCCCAAGTAGATTTTCAAGGCAGACATAACATCTTATTTGAATCCCTAGGAACTAGAAGTGGATAGAAATTACAGTAAAAACTCAATAAATATCTACAGGTTAAATTGATGAATACATAAATTCCTTTTGACCTTCAAGAATAAAGTAAATAGATCAAGGAGCACTATAGAGAAGCTCATCGTACAAAAAGAAAACATAACATATAAAAATCTAATTGAATTAAGCATTTCATGCAGGCTGGAACCATTAAAAGTTTAATAACACTGTTATAAATTAATTGTTTCTTGCTGTAGTATTGCATCTAAAAGCTATACCACCACTGTGTCTGGCAGTTTTCAAAATAATCTCAAGCAGGTTAGTTTAATTAAGCCATAAAATTTTTCAACATTTCATTTTTGGCCATAGCAAAAATACATCTACAATAAGAACTTTTCAGATGAATTGACTTAAATTCTGTGTTTCATTGCCACAGAAACAAAATACAGTTTGTGGAAAGCTGTTTTAGTATTTAAAAAAAAAAGTCTTTTTCAAAATTAAGTAGACCAAAAAGTATGAGATGTGGATTTTAATAGGATTGGTCAAGTTTGCATAAATTGTATTTGTTTCATACCCATAACTTTGAATTTCACTTATTGAAAATAACAGTAAGGAGTTAATGTGTATTTGCAGGTGGGTGAGCCTGAGGCAGAATTTGCCTCCCATTCGTACTTTACACTTCCTGAGGGTGCAGAAAATCTTAGAAATCAAGATGAACATATCCTTTGGCTCAGGATTCAGTTACAGAAAGTGGAAAGAAAAGGAGAAAGAATCTTATAACAAAAAGAAAAATGAAAACTTTATCATTCATCAGAAAAACCTGTGCTATTAGAAGAGGCCAACAACATACATGTCAGGCTGAAACGAATAAGAGTATCTTTACAACAAAACACATTATATTCAGATAAAATATGTGGCTTTAAGAATCAAACTGAAATTATTATATAACAAATAATATTGAACATACATTATTCTTATAACAGCAAATGTAGTTTTAAACATGGTTTAATGAAATAAAAATTAAATAACAAAATTGTATACAGACAAAATTTTTATATTTGTTAGACATTCTAAACTCCACTTAAAAATACACACAAGATCATACACAGTTCATCTGTCCTGACTCATTTCTCTACGAGTTAGATGTTGAAATTACCTTTTGTCATATGTTGAACTGATTATATTGATCTTACCTAGGGAAGATATACATTAGGCAACTACTATTCTATGTTTAGAGCATAATCTGTGTCTTTAATACAATATAAGTATATATTGTATAACATCTCCTCTCATATTATAAACAAAACCTTATTTTAGCATTTTATTCTGATAGTTGGTGGTAAATATTTTCTATTTACCTAATTCATATAAATAGGATTAGGCATACTTTTAACAAAAATAGTTGCAACCAATGCTGACATCTCTTTTGATGGTTATAAACCACAGAATTTTATTTTTAAATGTAGAATGTGGCAATGTAATTATCATTTATTTTGAATGGTCTGATACATGAACATGACTGTAATTTCTAAGAAATTGAAAGTAAGAGAAATGAAGTTACTTTCTGAGGATTAAATATTGAAATCTACAAAAAGACAGATATGATTTTATAGTTATATGAGTAAATTTATACATCGTAGAGGTATAATTTAAAAATTTGAAAATGTCTAAAACTTGAAGTAGCATTCTGAAATTAATCTCAATAAATTATGATGCATTAAGTAGAAAATCTATTATTAGTTTTGCTATATTTCTGTAAAATCACATGGAACGTAAATATGATGAGATTAGAGTATTGGTAAGGAAACAAATAGAAAAATATATTGCCTATCTTTTCTATCTTCTATTACTCGAATATATTCATTTTTACTGACTCCTTCTCAGCAATTATACATATATTTATGTCCCAATTAAATGAAAACAAAACAAAATTTCAAACTGTCAAATCTATGTTCTCTTTATATACTATTGAACTTTCTCTTTTCTTTATGGATCCTTCTTTGGAAAAAATAAATTACATTAAAATCAATAGATACTGAGCTCTTAATTGCTTCTATAACTGTTGTAAGTCCTTGACATTTGTCACTTAATAGCATAGATAAAAACACATAAATATATTCTAGTGGATAAAACTAAACATTAATAATAAACATTATAAACAATTACACATTATATTAGATGGTTCAAAATACAACAGAAGGCAAGAAATTGGGTGTTTGGTGAAGGCAGGTTGTAATTTGCAATAAAGAATCACAATAGACTTATAAATATACCATATTTGCATAAGAATTTCAAAGAAATTAGGAAGTTAGTTGTGTTATTATCTTTAGGAAGAATATTCTAGGGATAGAGAACCACCTGGACAAGTGTGGAAAGCAAGAATATGGTTAGAGACTTGGAACACAACAAGGTAAGCAGAGTGCATAGACTGGAATGACTAATGAGACTAGGAAAAGATAAGCAGGGGAAAAGCTGAATTAGGTAATATGGGGCGGTGTGAGCCTGCATTACCTGATGGGTATTTGGCTTTTACTTTGAATACCTGCAGGGTATTTGGCTTTCACTTTGAATAAAGTAGGAGTTCTTGTGATGTTTTGAGCAGAGAAGTTACATGATTGATCACCTTTTATGTTGATGAGGTTAAATGTTATGTTGAAGCAATGGTAGAATAAGAGAGCCAAAAAAGGAAGACTTTGGGCAATCATATCCATAGATACAGTTGTCAGAGCTAATGGATGAAGCAATTAGGTGATGAGAACTGGTCATAGTCTGGAATTATTTTGAAGATAGAACAAACAGTATTTGTGCATTGATTGGGTATTATAAAAGATAGAGAAGAATCAGTAATGCCTCTAAGGCTTTCTTCTGACCAGGAAGTTAGAGTTTTAATCAACCAAAATGGGAAAAACATTAGTATAACAAAGATTTTTTGTGGAAGATGTTGAGTTCATTATAGAATATGTCAATGCCATAAATAAATAAAACAGGAATTTGAAATTAAATGTATAAAATTTTGGAGTGGTATTGGAAATTGTTAGAAAAATGAGAATGTAACATATAAATGTTATTTAACAATAAGACGAGGTTTTCATGACATTATTTCTAATTCTTTTCCTCCAACTACTTCTCAGCCTACTTGGATTACTTTTGTACTCATTGTCCTTAAATACTCTGCAAATCATTAATACTCTCCTGGCCTCTATATATCTATTTCTTATCTTATTTAATTTCTGGAATGCATTCCCACAGCTGAACACACTGGCCTTTAAAAAACCTTCTCCTTTCTTGATATTTGAGTTAGTAGTTCTCCAGTGTTCTCTTCCATTCTCTTGACTGTTCACTTTATTTATTTTTTAATTTGTGACAGAGTTTTATTATTATATGTATGTAAGGTGTGCAACATACTTTTTCAGCTTGTAATAATTTGGCATGGAAGATGTTAAGTTTCTATTCTCAAAAGAAGATATACAGATGGCCAATAAACATACAAAAAATGCTCAACATTTTTTGAAGATAAACAACACTTGGATATCTTCTTTTGAGAATTATTTTGAGACTATTTTTTACTCATTAGGTGGTTACATAAATAAGTTCTCAAGTGGTGAGTTCTGAAAATTTGGTGCACCCATCACTCCAGCAGTGCACACTGTACCTAATATGTCATCTTATATCCCTCATCCCCCTCCCATCCTTTCCCCAGAGTCCCTAAATTTTATTTTCTCATTATCATGCTTTTGGATCCATATAGCTTAACTCCCACTTATGAGTGACAACATATATTGTTTACTTTTTCATTCCTGAGTAACTTCACTTAGAATAATGGTCTCCAGTTCCATCCAAGTTGCAGTGAAAGCCATTATTTTATTCCTTTTTATGGCTGGGTAGTACTCTATTTTATATATTTATGTATCACACTTACTTTCCAGTCATTGATTGATCGGCATTTGGGCAGTTTCCATATATTTGCAATTACAATTTGTGCTTCTATAAACATGTATGTGCAAGTATCTTTTTTGTATAATAACTTCTTTTCCACTGGGTAGATACCAAGTAGTAGGATTGCTGGATCACATGGTAGTTCTACTTTTAGTTTTTAAGGAATCTCCACACTTTTTTCCATAGTGGTTGTACTAGCTTACATTTCCACCAGCAGTGTAAGCGTGTTCTCTTTTCATCACATCCACACCAACATCTATTATTTTTTGATTTTTTGATCATGGCCATTCTAGGAGTGAGGTGGGATCACATTGTGGTTGTGATTTTCATTTCCCTTATCATTAGTGATATTCAGCATTTTTTCATATGTTTCTTGGACATTTGTATATCTTTTGAGAATTAACTGTTCGTTTTTTTTTCTTTATGCACATAAACTAGAAAACCTAGAGGATTTGGACAAACTCCTGGAAATATGCAACCTTCCTAGATTAAACCACAAAAAAATAGAAACTCTGAACAGATCAATAACAGGCAGTGAGGCTGCAATTTGTAATAAAAATTTGCCAACAAAAACAGTCCAGGACCAGACGTATTCACAGCTGAATTCTATCAAAGGAGAATTGGTACAAATCTTGTTGACACTATTTTCTAAGATAAAGAAAGAGGGAATCCTTCCTATGAAGCCAGTATCACCCCAATACCAAAACCAGGGAAGGCCATAACAGCAAAAGAAAACTACAGACCAATATCTCTGATTAATATAGACAAAAAATTTTAACCAAATACTAGTTAACCGAATTCAATAGCATATGAAAAAAATAATCTATCATGATCAATTTGGTTTCATGCCAGGGATGCAGGAATGATTCAACAAATGCAAATCAATAAATGTGACACACCACATAAACAGAATTAAAATAAAAATTTATATGATCATCTCAATTGAAAAATTATTTGACAAAATCCAGCATTCCTTTATGATTAAAACCCTCAGCAAAATCAGCATAGCAGGGGCATACCTTAATGTAATTAACAGTCATATATGACAAAACCACAACCAACATAATACTGAACAGGGAAAATTGAAAGCATTCCCCCTCAGAAGGACAACAAGACAAAGATGCCCACTCTCACCACTTCTATTCAACATAGTACTGGAAGTCTTAGCCAAAGCAACCAGACAAAAGAAAGAGATCAAGAGCATTCAAACTGGTAAAGAGGACACCACACTGTTGTGGTTTGCTGATTATACAATCGTATACCTAGAAAACCCTAAAGACTCCTCCAAAAAGCTCCCAGAACTGATACATAAATTCAGCAAACTTTTAAGACACAGAACTAATGTACACAAATCAGTAGCTCTGCCATATACCAACAGTGACCAAGCTGAGAATCAAATCAAGAACTCAACCCCTTTTACAATAGCTGCAAAAATAAAATACTTAGAAATATACCTAAGCAAGAAGGTGAAAGACCTCTACAAGGAAAACTACAAAATGCTGCCAAAAGAAATCGTAGATGACAGAAACAAGTGGAAACCCATCCTCTGGTCATGGATAGGTAGAATCAGTATTGTGAAAATGGCCATATTACCAAAAGCAATCTACAAACTTAATGCAATTTCCATCAAAATACCTTCATTCTGGACTGTTCACTTTCATCTCTTGTGCAATATCTTTGTGCTTTACTATTACCTAACTATTGCTCCTTCCAGAGATGTAACTGGGGACTTTTTCTTCTCACTTGATACGCTTTTCCTGGGCAACTTTGTTAGCCAGGATTCTCTACTTCAAGGAAAAAAAAGACAAAAACAAACAACAACAAAAAATAAAACAATTTTCTGTTATCATGAGTAAACAATGACTATATTGAACTCAAAAGATAAATAAGGAGCTAGAAAAGAAGATGGAATCCTAGCAGACAGAGACACCTCTTAGAAAATTTCCAGGCAGAATGTTACTTTTTGTTTGTTCACTGGTTTTTGTTTGTTTGTTAACAAGGTCTCACTCTGTTACTCAGGCTGGAGTATAATAGTACAGGCATGACTCACTGCAGCCTTGAATTTCTGGGTTCAAAGTATCCTCCCACCCTAGTATCCCAAAGTGCTGGGATTGCAGGTATAAGCCACAATGGCCGGCATCAAAATGTTACTTTTAAGAATATGTTCAAAGTTTTAAAATCATTCAAGGTCTTCTCTGCTTTCTTCTGCCCAGTTACTCACTTGATACCAAGTTGGTGCCAGTGTAATTGCTTTCAGTGACAAAACCACAATCACTTTTGCATCAACCTAATAACTCTCCCAACCCCACTCCTTCCCCAATTCTTTGCTCCAGCCATATTGGACCTCTTTCAGCTTTTCTGTGATAACATAGTCATTGATCTTAGGCATGTGCTTTTTACACATCTTATGGATACACTGAAGTCAGATCCTTTTGTTTTAATTTCTTTTTTTCCTTCATTCTCTGTGGAAGGCACTCCTGGACACTGCATTTCCTCTCTGCTCCACGTATCTAGGTGGATGTCTCTACACTGTGATCTCACAGAAATCGAAATTGCTACACATTGGAATATCTGATAGGCTTACTAACAATCTAATTGCTTATTTCCCCCTCTAGACTCTTAACGGCTAAAGCATAACAATTGTGCTTACCATTATATCTCTATCACATAATATTACAGTAAATGTTAAACATTTGTTGAATAAATGCATACATTGGGGAGTATATCGGAATCAATAAAATTATGAACTCTTACTTTGGAACAGATATATTTATATTGTTAATTATGTAGGTAACTCATCTCACTCTGAATTATTATTCGTTTCAGATGTAACCATCGGATTTTAGTATGATGACTCAATTGCCTTGCTAACTTAGATCCAAAGAATATAGTAGTACATTGGTGAGCATTCTGTTTTACTCAATATAGCTATGGGAGAGGTTTATGAAGAGGTTTATCCTCATCTGAAGCAGAAATTGGTGACCTATTGCAGAACTGGGGCTGACTCACTCATTAAAACCCAGAAAGAATATGCAAATAATCACAGACCCCTGCAGCTTTCTCTTTTTTTTCTCACAAACGTTGTGGGAAAGCCTAAACTATTCTACATGATTACAGAAAACTAGGAAGGAATCATTAATTACTTCACATAAAGGAAAAATACCTCAGTGATAATTGGTACTGTCATTGTCTTACTGTCAGATACCTTGACCAGGTTGACAATGATTAAACCTAGAACAGCATTTTATAACCTCTTAAGAGTTAATTTTTTGCTGCTATTGTGTGGCATTGTTGTCACTTATGACAGTAACAAAGTAATCAACCTTTACATTCTAAAGAATTGTAAATGAACTTGCCTGCTTCCAGGTAAATTGCTGCTTGTGGAATATTCATAACCACCCACTAGTGTTTCTCTAATCTAACTGTGCAGTGAATCACAATAAAGACTTGAAAAGAAATTCAGATGCCAAGAGATACCCACAGGGCCACTGGATCAGAATCTTGATTTAAAGAGCTCTGTCTGTGCTTGATGCTCAACTAAAGTCAGGGTTGATAATGATGGTCTTAAACAGCTAAGACTGTTAACATACCTAGAAAATTAAGTTAGAACAAAGGTGATAGTTGGTAAGAGAAGAAAAAGATTAAAGTTTTTAAAAGTTGTGCAATCTGTATACCAGCAAATAGTTTTAATCATATAAAGAAGTCTTGGTATATATGTTTGAATAATGAGCCTGGTTTAAACTAGAATCAGATTAAGAACAAGGAATGAGTCAGCGAAGTTAGCATATATATGTGATCAACTTTCATATAATTAGAATCTCACATACAGGTTTGATAAAATTAGTATTGAGTGTTTGGAAATACAAATTCAACAATAGGCCCCCATGAGAAACATAATCTTGTTGTCTACATTTGCATTTTAAAAAATGGAATGCAAGAATGTATATATATATATATTTTTTGGTTGATCTCTGTTCCTGTTTTTCTGTTGAATGCCCTGATCAGATGTTGTGATTCCTCCTAATTTTGAACAGGCTATCATAATAGTTTCCCTCAAAACAAAAACAAAATGATATTATAAATATATTTATATTTTTAATTCATTTTCCTTTAATACACTTTTATATATAATTGACTTATCAAAATCAAATATTATTTTAGTTTTAGGATTTAAAATATGCAAGGCAATTAATTGCTTGCTAGTATTAATGCTGTGGGTTCAGTTTTCCCATACTTTATATTTTCAGTGAAGAGAGTGTCTTTTGAATTTATGAGGTATTTTCTTTTTAACTTTGAGATTACAAGCAAACCACTTAACTCAAAAGAGATGGAAAGAAGTAGAATTAGCTTAGCTTAGATAAGTGTAATCAAAACAACTTGGAATGTTGTAACTAAAATTTAATTCCCTTCTGCTTGGTTTTAATTTTCATACTCTTAAATACTTACTACTTAATGTAATTACTGGAAAAAAATCAAAGAAGAAAATACTTTTATGCTCTTGTAAAATGTAAAAGATGATTTAATGTATGTATGTATCTTTTTACTTTTTAGAAAGTTGTTCAAGTTTATGGTAACCATACCAAAAAACTGAACTTTTAACGTGATCATATTATGTTTAAATACTAGATCTAAAATACTTTTTGGATTTGGTAAAATGACAAAAATAATAACAATCAATTTAAAAAGCTTTCATTTTCAAGTCATTTCTGTATTTGAGGCATTTACCTCCCTGGCTTTTGTTTCATAAAGCTTAAACAGTAAAATATTAAAACTGTTATTTTGAAGACCTCTTGTGTTTTCTCACCCCACTTCTTAGTCTAAGGGAGAACAATTGGAGAAATCCTCTTTGATCCTCCACTCATAATGTTTACTGAAGTTCTGTTGTTTTCATGCTAATAATAATCATGGGAATTCCAGGAATTCTTTTGAAAACAGTAGTGTAATGTATAGGGTCCAAACTTCCAAGCTATACCACAGAATTATTTCTTGCCTCCATAATTCAAGGAGGACAAGCACGGATGTGAACCCCACATAGAACCAATTGTCTCCTTCCTTTATGGAGAGAAACTTTCTCTTTCAATATCACAAAAATCAGTATCTTTTGAGGCAGGGAGGCTATGTCTTTCAATCATCTATTTACAAATAAACCTTCTTAGTAACAAAAATGAGAAGAAGTGATCCTACACCTTTCTGTGATTTCACGGGATGAAAAAGCATCAGAATCTCGTTGATCCTTAGTACTGAAAGGAAAAGGAAAGCATGAGAGAATTTTTTTCTTTTCTTTTTTTTTGGATTGTATTCTTTTTTTTTAGTAATGACTTCTATGCCTTTGGAAAACTTATAAAAACAAATCTCTTATGTACTGGTGTATCTTCACACAATGGATACTTATTGAGCACCTTTACATAACAAAATATGAAGCAAAGGAAGATGATATAGGGAATACCTTTTTGGTTGAATGATAGTTTTCTCCAAGAGGTTGGAAAGGGTAAAAATGTAAGTCAAACTTTCTAACATTCCTGCATTAACTTTTCTGCATTTCTCTTTCTAGCATACATGCGTATCCTACAAACCCCACAAACATCCCCTACAGTCCTCAAACACCTACCTTTTCACTGCCCTTAGAATGGTATTCTAAAAATGTTTAAACTTTCTGAAACAAAAACCAGGGAGGTAAGTGCCTAGAATATAGAAAGGACTTAACTTTTTTAAATGATTATTACTTTTTTTTTTTATCATTTTAGGAAGTTGTTCAAGTTTTATGCTTACCACACCAAAAAACTGAACTTTTAACGTGATCATATTACTTTGTGTGATGAACCAAGTGTGTGCTTTCAAGCCTATGAACAGATCGGAGCACTGAAACATTGTAATTCATACTGGATAGCTTTGGTGTTCTTGTTTTCTGAAACGTTTTAAGTATATATCTTCTGTGAAGACAAAACTAGGAGCTGCCTAAATTGAATTTCTAAAGGCAATTATTGTTTATATTTTATTTTTGGATTGAATTTTTCATTATGAGAATTTATATTTATGAAAACACTGCTTATTGTTTATAATTCTTTGAATCTCTTTGCCTGTTGATATAGGCAACAGCAGAAAACTATTGATAACTAGGACAAGCTTAGCTAAAGACAGGGATTACAATGTATTAATTATAAATTAATTTTTTAAACTGCTTTAAATATGTCTCTAAGCAAATGTTCATATACAGTGCACACACAATGATACACAGCCAGCAACATTTCAAAGGTGTTCATTTCTGTCCTACATAATTTTAACAATCCCATTTCATATAACCGTGTTATTCATCTGAACATCTTTATAATTTTCACACTCTTGTCATTTGGAAATTTTAAAGCAGATTTAAATATTTTATTATACATACATTTGAAGTAGGTGCAGCCTGATTCAAATCTTAAAACAATAAAAAATGTTTTCAGAACGCAAAAAGAGAAGTATATGTTTCATGGGATGGAAATTTTACCAAAAAAGATCTATTTTCTTCTTCAGGCATGGAGAAACAGTTTTCAGATATCTGTAAGCATCCACAGAGCTCACGACATGCACAGTAATGTGATCATTTTAGAAGTTCAGTTAGGGAGTGTGTGAAAGCCAGAACCATTCACTCAGCAGGCACAGTCTTATGCAGTACTGGCACAGTCTGATATTTATCGGCAATTTCTGTGTCTAACTGTCTGTTCCAGCAGCCCTTCTGTTACTCTACGTTTAAAGAGAATATCAAATAATGTTCATATGCATAATTAAATATTTAATATGCTATTTTGCTACTAAAATTCCTGTTATGATATCATAGTCACTTAGATTTTCTAGTGATCGGAACAGTATTCTAAAAACAAGTACTGTTTTATCTCTTGAAGGAATAAAATAATTGTAAAACTTTTGGTGTTGCTTATAGGAATGTGATATGTATTAACTTAGGCCAGTTGGTTGATTTTAAGATATGATGTTTATATATTCATATAGATTTAACAGAAGAGAGCATTATTTCTACTCAAAGTATTAACCATATAAAAATGAAGATGTAGTAAATTAAAAGAGACAGAAAATATAAGGTATATATAGCTGTTTAACAGTAGCATGCATACATATAAAATTCTGAAATAAAAGTAAATATTTTTATGAGATTTCACATTTCAGGGGTATAACATGACTGTCTGTGAGTGTCCAAGTTATTTGGGCAAAGATACATAGAATAAATAGCTATGAGTAGAAATAAAAGTGAAACCTGAATTAGCAATTTCAGAATGCTGTATTTCAAAATAATATCTAGAGTAATGTTCATGTTCGTGGATTTAACATATTTTAGGTTTATTTCACATATTTTTTAATATAGTGTAATCAACAATGCCTTCATTCGTAGGACACTAGATCACACCAAAACAAAGATTGCCTTTTATATTTTTATGAAATACTCTAGCTACTGAAAAGTAAATTACATAGATTATACAAATAATTCTGGTTGCTTTAACTTTCCTACAGCAGCTAATGTTACATATTTTAAAAATCCTTCACATTTGTTAGTCATCCCATTATATTAATAGAATAATCAATAGGCTCAATATGCTTTAATAATATAAAAATCAAATATGTACATAAATTTGTTAATATGAATTTTTCATTCTTTCTACTAAGAAATTCTCTTGCAAATAAAAATATAAATTGTTCACATTTTTAGGAAACTAAAAACAAAGTCTCTACCCAATAATATCACTTCCAGAAATCAAGTCATTAGTGTATTCTTAAAAGTACACCTAGGCCAGACGTGGTGGCTCACACCTGTAATCCCAGCATATTAGAAGGCTGAGGCAGGCAGATCACCTGAGGTCAGGAGTTCCAGACCAGCCTAGCCAACATGATGAAACCCTGTCTCTACTAAAATGTGATAATTAACCAGCCGTGGTGGTGGGCACTTGTAATTCCAGCTACTCAGGAGGCTGAGGCAGGAGAATCACTTGAACCTGGGAGGTGGAAGTTGTAGCAAGCCGAGATTGCACCACTGCACTCCAGCCTGGGTGACAAAGCAAGACTTTGTCTGAAAAAATAATAATAATAATAACAGTACACCTATATATGTAAGAAGATATTCATTACAGTATAGTTTATATTGCAAGGGAGGTGGAGATTATATTAATCCATTCTGTGTTTCTATTAAAGAATACCTGAGGGCAGGTAATCTATAATAAAAAAGGTTTATTTCAGCTTGTGGTTCTGCAGACTGTGCAAGCATGGCATCAGTATCTGCTTCTGGTGAGGTGTCAAAAGCTTACCATGAGAGTGGAAGGCAGAGGGAGAGCTGGTGTGTCACATGGTGAGAGGGAACAAGAGAGAGAGGAAGAGGTGCCACCCTCTTTGAAAAATCAAATCTTATTTGAACTAACAGAGCAAGAACTCATTACCATGGGGAGAGCACCAAGTCATTTGTGAGGGATCTGCCTTCATGACCCAAACACCTCCCACCAAACCCCAACTCCAACACTGGGGATCACATTTCAACATGAGATTTGGAGAGGATGAAACATTCAAACTGTATCAGGGACTAAGACCAAGAAAGTATTAATTAATAGAAAACAAATTTCTAAGTTTTGTTACATTCCTACAGCTAATTACTCTGGAAATATTAAAATTAATGAAGTAGAATAAATCTAAGGCAGACATGGAAACTACATTATGAAAATAATGAAGTAAATAATTTTTAATAAAGATAAGCAACAAAATGTTTTCAGAATGCAAAAAGAGAAGTATAAATGAGTTTAAAAAGCTGTGGATTGACATTCAGTTTAGTTCTATAGTTTAATGAATTGACTGACTACTCTCACCTTGTACAGGCATTACGTTTATGGCTATTTATTTTTAATTTCAAAGTGATTATTGTATTGGGAATATGGGTTATTTTAATATTCTCCATTACATTTTTATTTATTTTGAAAATGAATAATTATTATTAAAAATAAAATAAGATGCCAATAAAGAGAACAGATTATTTGATTACAATAAAAAATCCTTTTTAAGTAGAATGCTTTTTAATGGAATCTTTAATTCAGTTCTAAAAGTTTGAAAACTTGAATCTCCTAAGTCTTCATCTATTTTAATATTCATGAACCATCAGGAAAAAAAAAGCTTTACTTTCTTAACATTTTAATAATATTTTGCCTGTGCAAAAAATGAAATGATTATGAATATTGAAATAGCCACTATCCTGTAGAAGTATCTGATTTTAGAGATTAGAACAATAAAAATAACCATTTCCACACAAAGTGTTAATTATCATTTCCATTCATGAATTTCACCATCTGTACAAGCCTTAAAGAATTATGAATTCAGATTTTGCTTCACTAATTAAAGGTACTTTTTAAGATTCAAAGAAAATAATTGAAGCTATATTTTTTGCAACTCGTGACACATTAACATAATTCTGTGAAACTTAATTTCTTATACAATTGTATTTTTACTACTTTTAGTAATTTCTGAAGATATCAGTTTAATAACGTGTTAATGTTTTCCTCTTTAAATTCTGGATTGGTAACAACTAATAATTTTTTTTGTTTTAGTAAATATATCCCTTGGGAAAATTGTATTAGCTATAAATATTTATCCAAATTTTTAACAGTTAAGTCTCTTTTTTTTTTTTTTTTTTTTTTTTGAGACGGAGTCTCACTCTTGTTACCCAGGCTGGAGTGCAATGACGCGATCTCGGCTCACCGCAACCTCCGCCTCCTGGGTTCAGGCAATTCTCCTGCCTCAGCCTCCTGAGTAGCTGGGATTACAGGCACGCGCCACCGTGCCCAGCTAATTTTTTTGTATTAATAGAGACGGGGTTTCACAATGTTGACCAGGATGGTCTCGATCTCTCGACCTCGTGATCCACCCGCCTCGGCCTCCCAAAGTGCTGGGATTACAGGCTTGAGCCACCGCGCCCGGCCAAGTCTCATTTTTTAAAACAAACATTATCCATTATTATATAGAACTGTTTGAAGTCTGGGATTTTACTATATTTGCTAAGCTAGAAAACTAATCTGCTAGTGTCTGTGGATGCCCAAAGAAGACACATGATTCTTGGAGTAGAGACAAAGAAGTTTACTACTAATTGCAAAAGTCATGGCAAGAGTTTCCTGTTTCCCAATCACAAAGGGTTAACTAAGGTGGCTGAGAGAATGACTGCATACACAGTGGGGTGCATTAGAAGATGGAAGTGCTGTGAGCTGAGGTAATCTATTACTTTTATTGTAATCCTGCTGTTTGATGGGATGTATTAAATTGAGATTACATATGCAAAAGCGATCCTCAGAAGTGGTTCATGTAAAGAGTAGTGAGACACTGCATTCTTAGGTTGCTAGTAAGAACATGCACCGCCTTTGGAAGATTGTCTCTTACTCTGTTGTTAACAATTAAGTTTCGCTTGTTAGGAGTTTTTTATTATCTGACCCACAGGATATTTACAAGGGTCTATCATAAAGCATAATGGATATGTGATGGATTTCAATTTGGGGGAGATCTTCTGGAAGCTCTTCTTTAATGTATTATAACAAATAAGATGTATAAAAAGTCAGTAGTAGGGAACTCACAATTAAGTAAGTAGTACAAATTCATTAGGGACTGATTAAAAATATGTCACAAAAGGGAATTATAAACTGGAGAGAGTGTTGAAAGTAGCACACTTAACCTAGGGGAATACAACTAAAAGTAGTAGTAAACTGTTTAAAATACCTACAGTAACCGGAGCCAAGAAAGAAAAAATTATATCTAGAGATGTTAGAAGTATTGTACATGTCAGTTAGATCTGGAATTTGAAATAAATATACAGTTTTAAAATGACAAGATAGAAGCCTTAAATAAAATCTCTCTGGATTCAATCCAGGAAGTTAAAAAGAACCCAGATGAAGAAATATTAAATGTCCAATAATGAATTGGTAAATTATTTGTCCACAAATAACTTAATGAAGTAGGAAATTCAGACAAAAGTCAAATTATATAGGGCCATGGTATAAAGCTCGGCTTTTATTTTCAATGCAATAGGAAGCCATTAAAATTTTTGAATAGGTTTTAGACATGATTTGATTTGTAATTTGCAAAAACCACTCTTGCAGCCTTTGAGTATTGACTATCTGGGAAGAAAACAATGTAAGCAGGGAAACTAGGAAGAAAAAGAGAATAGAATAGAGGTTGGGAGGGCAGTGAGAAATGGAGAGATGTAGGTCAAAGGATACAATGTTGCAGCTATTTAGTATGAATAAATCTAGAGACCTACTGTAAGGCATGCAGACTATACTTAGCAATATTTTAATATATAATGGACATTTACTAACGGAGTAGATTTTAGGTGTTCTTACCACATGCACACAAAAAAACTAATAATGGTGTGAGATGATTAATATGTTAATTTTTATGGCTGTAACAATCATTTCACTCTGCGTATATATATCAAAATATGTTGTTCACATTAAATAGAAGAAAGAAAGAAAGAGAAAGGAAAGAAGGAAGGATGAGAGAGAGAGGGAGGAAGGAAAGGAGGGGAAGGAAGATAAAAGGAAAGAAAGGAGAGAGTGAGAAAGAAAGAGAAAGAAAAATAAAAAAATAAAGAAAAGGAAGGAAGAAAGGAAGGGAAGGAAGGAAGGAAAGAAGGAAGAAAGGGATGGAGAAAGGAAGGGCGGGAGGAAGAAAGGAAGAAAGGAAGAAAAAGTTTATTTAGAAGCTTAAAGTCTTGGAAAAATTGTTCCCTGATATTATAACAAGGTGATTTCTAAATGTGTAAAGAATTAAGTATAAGAAATAATTAGTTCTTTCCTTTTCATTCTTTTTTTCATCTAATCTTGTCTTCACACCTTATTTCATCAGACGTCTTCAGTCTCTCATATGCTTCACAAAGTTCTTGTGCTGTGTTTTTCAGCTCCATCAGGTCACTTATGTTACTCTTTGGTTATTCTAGTTAGCAGTTCCTGTAACCTTTTATCAATGTTCTTACCTTCCTTGCATTGGGTTAGAACATGCTCCTTTAGCTCAGATGAGTTTGTTATTACTCACCTTCTGAAGCCTACTTCTGTCAATTTCTCAATCTCATTCTCCCTCCAATTTTGTGCCCTTGCTGGAGAGATGCTGCGGTCATTTGGAGAAGAGGCATTCTGTCTTTAGAATTTTCAGCGTTTTTGCACTCATCATCATGGATTTATCTACCTTTAATCTTTGAGGCTGATGACCTTTGGATGAGGTTTTTGTATGGGGGTCTTTTTTGGCGATGTTGTTTTTGTTGCTTTCTGTTTGTTCTTTTTGTTGTTGTTGTTGTTGTCTTTTATTCTAACAATCAGACCCTTTTCTGCAAGTCTGCTGCAGTTTGCTGGATGTCCACTCCAGACACTCTTTGCCTGAGTATCAACAGTAGTGGCTGCAGAATAGCAAATATCACTGCCTGTTCCTTCCTCTAGAAGCTTTGTCCTATAGGGGCTCCAGCCTAATACCAGCTGGAGGTCTCTTGTATGAAGTGCCTGTCAACCCCTGTTGGGAGGTCTCTCCCAGTTAGGAGGCCCAGGGGTCATGAACTCACTTGAGGAGGCAGTCTGTTCCTTTATGGACTGGTCTGCTATTCTGGGAGAATCCCCCTTGTCAGAATCAGCTGCTCTCTTCAGAGCTGACTGGCATGAAATTCAAAAATCTTGACTTAGAAAGTTAAAGTTTAGGAACTATTATTTTTCAACTCTTTCAATTTTAATTAAAGAGTCAATTTAGATTCGCAGAAACAAAATGATATAGAATGCATATGGATGATATTTCTCTGGAAATAATATAACAAATGGAATAATGAATATTCCACTCAGAGTAAATCTTACTTCTGATGCTAACCTGAACTCTTCTTTATCTAGGCTGTCTCCTACTGTATTTCACTGATTGTTAAATACAGAATATGGCCTATCATTCAGGTTTCAAGCCAGAAGCCTGGTGGTCATCCTAACTAATCCCTCTTACTCACACCAAACAAGTAATAAATCAAAAGTTCTATTTATTTTACCTCTTCAGTATCTCATAAATCAATATTTTTATTTTCACAATATACTGTGCTGTTGCTGGTGCTTTCCCTCTTTCAAAAAAGGCAAGGAATAACAAATTAATCTCCTCTAGTCTGGCTACTTTAGAATCTCTGCAAGATGAATTTTCCCTCCTTCAGGGTATTACAGCATAAGCTTCCAGGTACAATCAGAGTGTGTGTGTGTGTATTGCATATAGTAGAAATCATTAGCATTTAGTAAGAAACATTGGTTTGAATTCCTCAAAAATGGTATTTTAAATTTAAATGTAAAATGGTCACATTTTAGGGCAAGTTATATTATGCAATTTTGATTAATTTCCAAATGAGCTATCTATATTTTTGGAGAAGTAATTTTTGGAGAGTTATTTAATATTAGATATGATAGGTGATTTATTTACTAGTTTTACAAATGAATGGGAATGGTGGTAAAAGGACATTATTGGTAACTAATATCCATTCCTCATAGCTTTCTTTAGAATATTTTTTCTCCAAATTTGAAGTTTCTTTATTTATAAAATACAGACAATACCGTTTAGCTTACAAGTTTGTTGTATAGATTAGATATTAAAATTTATGAACCATAGGACATGCCCTGTAACTGAAAAATGTTTATAGATGACTGACACCTCCAGCTGCCACTCTTTGGTTCTTATAACTATAACTTGTAACTATATAGTGCAATTATTTACATACATTAAAAACACTAAACAGACCTTCTATGTGCTTTGGATTTGACAAGATGAAGAATAATTTCAATCTGGTTACTATATTTCTAATGTAAATTCGATAGAAGTGGGAGATAAATAATTTTCTTAAGTATTCTTTCACAATTTGGTTAAAGATACCATTCAAAAAAGAAGTGATGAAATAATACTAGCACCCTAAAAATTAAATCAAGCTTCCAAGATTGTCAAGCTGGGGGAAAAAATAGTAAGTTGTGCTATTTTTAATTAAACCATTTTCATAATTAAAATATTTAAATCATTGAAATTTATTGAGGTTGAATGTATACAATATAAAAGAAACAATTTTTGAATTATTTCTTGATAGTTTCAATAAATTAGTAAATTAATTTAAAGAAGCCTTCTATGAATAAATATTGGATAGACATACAAATGTGAACATAATTTAGTTTATTTTTAGAGAAGTTGTAGGTAAATTAGAAAGATTTACTTAAAATATATATACTGTAGTTTTATCTCCAAATCCCCTTTTATAAATTAGAGGTTGTTGCACAGCAGGTTCTCCCCATGTAATGTGCCAAATCTCAGGTTACAGAGTTCACTTTTCTCATTTATAGGTGTGAATATAACTGCTATAATTGGCTTGAACATCTGTAGAATCATGACACAGCTGTCTGAATTCTACTTATGGTGGTAAGTAGCTGTCTTTCTGAAACAGCTCTTAATACTGACTACGGTGACCTCGAGTTTGTATTGATTTGGCCACCACCAGAGGAAGAACACTTTTATTATCTGCTGTCTCATCTATTACTATGAGTTTTTAAAATATTTTTCTGAAATACCTGTGACAAATAATTCCATTTTCTTAAGAATCATTTAACTTGACAGAAAAAATTTTAGAACACAATAAGGTAAGTAACGAATTCTTAGTTTGTAACTGTATCAAATAAGGATCAAACATTTACCTAGGTTAACATCCTCTTATAGAGAAATAATTAATGTATTAACTATATTGAAAAAATGTGTTTTTTACAAAATATGTTTAACAAGGAGAAATATATTTAATTCCGAAAAAATAATGTCCATTGATATTATTCTAATGTTATCTCAGTGTACTCTAAAATAATAACTGGTTACTATTGTTTTTTAAATTTATATTCACTGCAATGTTCACTTTTCTGATATACTGTTATTTATGTTTTGTAAGTGAATAGATTCCTATAATCACAACCACATGCAGTATACAAACAATTTAAGTACCCTAAATAAGTTCTCATGGTGTTCCTATATTTTTGCCTTTTTTAGTATGTCAGCCATAGAGTGGCATACTCTATATAGAACCATGCAGTATGCCATAGGTTGAGTCTGCTGCTTTCACTTGGGATAGTGCATTTGAGAATTTTTGATGTTGTGGCTAGGTAATATTCCAGTGAGTGCTGTAACACAGTTTGTATATCCATTTATCCATTAGAAAGCAGGTAGATCAGTTCTAAATTCTGGCAATTATGAATAGCCACTATAAATATTTATGTCTAGATTTTTTAAAATTTATGGATAATATAATTTAAGATGTGAAACATCAGTTCAAGCATAAGCTTATGAACATAAATTTCTAGGGAAAACACCCATGAGAAATGCAATTCCCAAGTGCTTCAATAAGTATTTTTAAGTTTATAAGAAATTTTCATACTATAATTCTAGAGAAACTGCATCATCCTGCATTCTCCTCTACAATATAGGAGTGTTTCTCTTGTTCTATCTTTTCCTAGTTTTTTTTTAAATTTTGTCTTGTTTTATTTAGTTATTCTAATAGATTATAATGTGTATTTATTTCTCTACTGACTAATGTTGATGAGCGTTCTTTCATTTGTTGATTTTCTTTCCATTTATTGTCTTAGGTAAAGTGTCCATTCACAGCTTTTGCCTGTCTTAAAATTGGGGCTACTAGTTTTCCTACTGTTGTATTTCTATAATTCTTTACATATTCTAGATATAAGTCTTTTCTCTGAAACTCAATTTGCAATATTTCCCTCCAGCTTGTAGCTTGCCTTTTTACCCTTTTACCAGTTCAAACATAAGCTTATATAAAGCAATAACATTTTAACTTTGATGAAGCTCAATTTCCAGGCTTGTCTTGTATATTGTTCTTTTGTTGTCATAGTCTATGAATTATTTCCCTCATCCATGGTCACAAAGATGTTTGTTCCTGTACTTTCTTCTAAGAGTTTTTAAATTGTATGCTTTATTTTAAGATCAATGATATGTTTTGAGTTAATTGTTAAATAAGTTATTAGTTGTAGATTCATTTTCTCTTAACTGTAGGTGTCCAATTGTTACAGGCTATTTGTTAACAAAGCTATCATTTCTCCATTGAATTACTAGTAAATATTTATCAAAATTCACTTAAAGTATGTGTGTGGATCTATTTCTAAAACTTCTGCTCTTTTATTCCGTGAGTTTTACTTTTCATAAATACCACACTGCCTGGACTACTATAGATTTATAGTATGTCTTAAAGTCTGAAAGAGTAGATTCCCTAACTTTGTTGTTTTTCAAAATTGTTTGACTATTTTGGTTCCTTTAACTTTCCATATGAATTTTCGAATCAAATTGTCAATGTCTAAAAAGAATCTTGGGGTTTTCATTGGGATTGCATTTCATTGATAAATTTACTTGAACAATATTAACTTCTTAACTATATCGAGTCTTCCAAGCTATGAACACAACACATCACATCATTTATTTCTTTTTCCTTGATATCTTTTATCAGCATTTTTTTAGTTTTCAACATATAAGTATAAATCTTATACAACATGTGCATAGATTGTGCACATGTTGTGTAAGATTTATACTTAAGCATTTCATTTTGGGAGGAGCAACTGTAGAAGATATTGTGCTTTAAAATTTCAGTTGTTTATTCCTGTTATATCAGAAATGTAATTTTTGTATATTATTTTTATACCCTAAACTTGCTAAAGCCACTTATTATGTCTAAGATTTTTTTGTTAATTTTTTGGAATTTTCTACTTATACAATTATGTCATTTGTGAATGGTTATAGTTTCATTTCTTCCTCAATTATCTGAATGTATTTTATTTCTTTTTCTTGCTTTATTAAATTTCTAAAACTTCCAGTACAATATCAAACAGGTGAGGTGATTATTATGAATACACAAATATAAGCAAAAAATTTTTAAAAATAAGAATAAAGCAGCACAGGAGCTGTTAAAAAATAGAAGTGTTCCTACAAAGAGACTTAGACTCCCACATAATAATAGTGGGAGACTTTAACACTCCACTGTCAATATTAGATCATCAAGACAGAAAATTAACAAGGATATCCAGGACTTGAACTCAGATCTGGACCAAGCAAACCTAATAGACATTTATAGAACTCTTCTCCCCAAATCGACAGAATATACATTTTTCTCGGCACCACATCACAACTACTATAAAATTGACCACAAAATTGGAAGCAAATCACTCCTTAGCAAATTCAAAAGAATGGAATTCATAACAAACACTCTCTTAGACTACAGTGCAATCAAATTAGAACTCAGGATTAAGAAACTACCTCAGAACCATACAACTTCATGGAAACTGAACAACTGGCTCTTGAATGTTGACTGGATAAACAATGATATGAAGGCAGAAATAAAGATTTCTTTGAAACCAATGAGAATCAAAACACAATCTATCAGAATCTCTGGGAAACATTTAAAGCAGTGTCTAGAGGAAAATTTATGGCAATAAATAGCCACATGAGAAGCAAAGAAAGATCTAAAATCAACACCCTATCATCAAAATTGAAAGAGCTAGAGGAGCAAGATAAAAAAAAATACAAAAGCTGCCAGAAGACAAGAAATAACTAAGATCAGAGCAGAACTGAAGGAGATAGAGACACAAAAAAACCTTCAAAAAATCAATAAATCCAGGAGCTGATTTTTTGAAAAGATGAAAAATATAGACCACTAGCCAGATTAATAAAACAGAAAAGGGAGAAGAATCAAATAGATGCAATAAAAACCTATTAAGGGGATATCACCACAGATTCCACAGAAATAAAAACTGCCATCAGAGATTACTCCAAACAACTCTATGCACATAAACCAGTAAACCTGGGAGAAATGGATAAATTCCTCGACACTTGCACCCTCCCAAGCCTAAACCAGGAAGAAGTTGAAACCCTGAATAGACCAATAATAAGGGCTGAAGTTGAGGCAGCAATTAATAGCCTACCAACCAAAAAGAGCCCAGGTCCAAATGGGTTCACAGCTGAATTCTATCAGACATACAAAGAGGAGCTGGCCACTCCTTCTGAAACTATTCCAAACAATCAAAAAGAGGGAATCCTACCCAAATCATTTTATGAGACCAACATCACCCTGATACCAAAACCTGGCAGAGACTCAACAAGAAAAGAAAACTTCAGGCCAATATCCATGATGAACATAGATGCAAAAATCTTCAATAAAATACTGGAAAACCATTTGCATCGGCACATCGAAGGGCTTATCCATCACGATCAAGTAGGTTTCATCCTAGGGATGCAAGTTGTGTTCAACATACACAAGTCTAAAAATGTAATTCACCACATAAACAGAACAAAAGACAAAAACCAGGTGATTATCTCAATAAATGCAGAGAAGGCCTTATGACAAAATTCAACAGCCCTTTATCCTAAAAACTCTCAGTAAAGTAGGTATCAATGGAACATACCTCAAAATAATAAAAGCTATTTGTGACAAACCCACAGCCAATATCATATTGAATGGGCAAAAACTGGAAGCATTCCCTTAGAAATCTGGCACTAGACAAGGATGCCCTCTCTCACCACTCCTATTCAATGGAGTATTGGAAGTTCTAGCCGGAGCAATCAGGCAAGAAAAAGAAATAAATGGTATTCAGTTAGGAAAGAAGGAAGTCAAATTGTCTCTATTTGCAGATGACTTGATTGTATATTTACAGGACCCCATCATCTTAGCCTCAAATCTCCTGAAACTGATAAGCAACTTCAGCAAAGTCTCCGGATACAAAATCAATATGCAGAAATCACAAGCATTCCTATACACCAATGACAGACTTAAAGAGAGCCAAATCAAGAATGAACTGCCATTCACAATTGCTACAAAGAGAATAAAATACCTAGGAATACAACTAATAAAGGATGTAAAAGACCTCTTCAAGGAGAACCACAAACCACTGCTCAAATAAATAAGAGAAGACACAAACAAATGGAAAAACATTCCATGCTCATGGTTAGGAAGAATCAATATCATGAAAATGGCCATACTGCCCAAAGTAATTTACAGATTCAATGCTATCCCCAACAAGCTGCCTATGACCCTCTTCACAGAACTGGAAAAACCACCTTAAATTTCATATGGAAAGAAAAGAGAGTACACATAGCCAAGTCAATTCTAAGCAAAAAGAACAAAATTGGAGGCATCATGCTACCTGACTTCAAACTATACTACAAGGGCACAGTAATCAAAACAGCATGGTACTGGTACCAAAACAGAGATATAGACCAATGGAACAGAACAGAGTCCTCTGAAGTAATGCCACACATCTACAACTATCTGATCTTTGACAAACCTGACAAAAACAAGCAATGGGGAAAGGATTCCCTGTTTAATAAATGGTGGTTGGAAAACTGGTTAGCCATGTGCAGAAAGCAGAAACTGGACCCTTTCCTGACACCTTAGACTAAAATTAACTACAGATGGATTAAAGACTTAAGCATAACCTAACACCATGAAAACCCTAGATGAAAACCTAGGCAAAACCATTCAGGACAAAGGGATAGGCAAGGACTGCATGACTAAAATACCAAAAGCATTGGCAACAAAAGCCAAAATAGACAAATGGGATCTAATTAAATGCCAGATCTTTTGCACAGCAAAAGAAACAATCATTAGAGTGAACCGGCAACCAACAGAATGGGAAAAAGTTTTTGCAATCTACCCATCTGGCAAAGGACTAATATCCAGAATCTACAAAGAACTAAAACAGATTTACAAGAAAAAAACAAACTCATCCAAATGTGGGTGAAGGATATGAACAGACTCTTTTCAAAAGAAGACATATATGAGGCCAACAAACATAATGAAACAACGCTCATCATCACTGATCATTAGAGAAATACAAATCAAAACCACATTGAGATACCATCTCACACCAGTTAGAATGGTGATCATTAAAAAATCTGGAGACAACAGATGCTGGAGAGGATGTGGAGAAATAGGAACACTTACCCTGTTGGTGGGAGTGTAAATTAGTTCAACCATTGTGGAAGACAGTGTGGCGATTCCTTGAGGACCTAGAAATAGAAATTTCATTTGACCCAGCAGTCTCATTCTTGGGTATATATCCAAAGGATTATAAATTGTTCTATTTTAAAGACACATGCACACATATGTTCATTGTGGCACTGTTTACAGTAGCAAATATCTGGAACCAACCCAAATGCCCATCGATGGTAGACTGGACAAGGAAAGTGTGGCACATATGCACCATAGAATACTATGCAGCCATAAAAAATGATGAGTTTGTGTCCTTTTTAGGGACATAAATATATCTGGAAACCATCATTCTCAGCAAACTGACACAAGAACAGAAAATCAAGCACCGCATGTCCTCACTCATATGTGGGTGTTGAACAATGAGAACACGTGGACATAGGGAGGGGAGCATCACACTCTGGTGTCTATTGGGAGGGGATTAGGGAAGGGACAGCAGGTGGTAGGGAGTTTGGGAGGGATAACATGGGGAGAAATGCCAGATATAGGTGACAGAGGGATAGGGGCAGCAAACCACATTGCCGTGTATGTACCTATGCAACAATCCTACATGTTCTGCACATGTACCCCAGAACCTAAAGTGCAGTTTTATATATATATATATATTGGAGTGGTTAGAGAACAGAACCCTAAACAAAACCGATATCTCTCTTGTTTATAAATACAGACATTAAAAAGTATTAGAAAGTATTAGAAAATCAAATCCATCTCTCTCACACTCTCTCTCTCTCATGCACACATGCATGCACATACACGTACACACACTAACACACATCAGGACCACTTAGATTTTTCAAGAAATGGAAGTTTGTAGCTACACTAAAAAAATCCAACAATTAAATTCACCTTATTAATAGACAAAACCAAGGACACCATAATCATATCAATAGATAACAGATTCATTGCCTAGTTTCCCACCCTAAGTGGAGAACACAGAATCATCTTCATTAAATATAATGTCAGTTTTATGCCTATTCTAGATGTTCCTTATCAAACTGAGGAAAATATTTTGCTTCCTAGATTATTTAATCATTTATAGATACTGAGTTTTTAAAAAGTTTGCTCACTTTAGATAAATAGATAAACATGAATATAGATATGGGTAGATATTTCTGAATTCATTTTCTAATATTTTATTGAAGATTTTTGTATCTATGTTCTGCAGAAATATTGGACTGTAGTTTTATTTTCTCTTATTATCTTTTGTTTTGACATGATTATAATACTGGTCTCATAAAATGGCATGTTTCTTAAAGGAAGTTTGTTCATCTTTTATTTTCTGTAAGAAATTATCATGAGTTAGTACCACTTTTCCCTTAAATATTCAGTAGAAGTCAGCAGTGGAACCATCTAAAACCAAAGGGATTCCTTTTGGAAGCTTTTAAACTGCAAATGTAATGTTTGTAAATAAATGCATGGAAGTTCAGGTTATATATTTTTCTGAGTGATTTTGGTAATTTATCTTTAAGGAATGAGTCCAGTTCATCTGTTTTCAAATGTATTATATGAATCCAATTACAGTATTTCCTTATCCTTTAATGTCTGTAGTGTATTTGTGATACTGATTCTTTTACTGATATCACCTCTTTTATTCCTGATGCTGATAATTTGCGTCTTCTCTTTTTACAAACTTATTTGAATTAAAAAATAAATAAAATGCATTCATTTATGTTGTGATTGACACAATTTTTTTCCTAAGATCAAAAATACATCTTCTGATATTGTTTCAGAAATAAACAGCAACCAAATGAAATATGTCAATATTGAAATATGACGTACATGGGAACAATTTGCTAATTTATAAAAATTGTCTATTTTATCAGTGATAAATAGAATTCTATTGATCTTAAAATAACATTATGTGTCCTATGTTCTGACTGAGGGTAAACAGTTATATTATCACTTTTCTCTGTAACTTAAATATCTACTAAATACTTAATAGTAATACATAAAAATTATCATAGATTGGATTATATAGTAACTCTGGTTTCCAGAGTAATTTTTAACAGCTTCATTTCTTTGTATGTATATACTGGTAGATTTTTCCAGCTTTAATTTGCACTAATTGAATTACCATTTAACAATTAAATCAAGTGCTTTTAAAATTCACTGAATTTAATATAAATATATTTAATATAATTTAATATATCCATTTAATACAAACATTAATATTGAACTATTTTACTGACCTTTGTAGAAGTCTCTGAAAAATGTTTTTGGAGGAAGAACAATTTGTATAGTTAAGTGAGTTTATGAAGCATTATATTATATTCAGAACTACCCATTATAGCTATTCAGGTTGTTCAATGCAAAAAGTTCTTGCTTAAAAATCACAATTTATGCCACAGCTATATAATAGCATATTATCTAGCATGGGCAGGTGAGAGATTCCAGACCTCTTGGAAAGAGCAGCAGAGGGACAACCCTCTCCTATGTAAACCCACATCTTCTCACAAGACCCTGAGTTCCCTTGAGAGTATGCTTCTCCTCTGAGAGTAATGCTTCCTGGAAATATTCATTCAAGGAAACAGACAGAGATATTTGTCTTGCCCATGCTTCAGATGTAGTGCTGCTGTGGTCATTGTCTTTGCTCACCTGTCACAGCAGACTTCATATCAAACCAGATACCTTTTCTTCAATTTAAGATGGGTAAAGTTTGGATTGTTTCTGTTGCCACAAGCATCAATTACAGACCAGATATCTGATGTATGTGGGAGTAGATCAGAGCATGGTGGCATTTGTGTGAAGAGCCAGAACTTCTGCACTCAGGGTGCTGAAATGCTTCTCCTAATTAAGAACAAGTTGTCAAGCTACCAGAGCACATGTTTCTGATTCGCATAAAGCTGTTACACGGACTATTCTTTTTTTTTGGAGATGCATAGTGTGTATTTACAAGTAAAATAATTTAAAAATACATAGCAGTAGAGAAAAAGTATAAAATGTATTTGAACCCAATGTGTAACAGGTTATAAAAAAAGCATAAAATCTATTTGAACCCAATATATAATGTCTGACATGATTACCTATTATTTTACTGAGAATTTATAATATGTATTAACAAAATAATTCAAACTTGTCACATTGTTTACAAAGATGAATTCTTATTTGATCTGATAGAAGAGATAAACAAGCTAAATTAATTTTATTTACTTAAGTTATCTCATGCAGCATTCTTATCTGTCCTTTAAGAGTAGGGAAGTTGTCTATTTTCCTTTTTCTTTTTACCCATAACTCTAAGAATTGGGCTTGGCATATTTTAGGTGCTAAGTAAATAACTGTTAAATATAAATAAACCTTTAAAATATTTTATTCATCTTATTATGATGTATCTTTTTTAAAGAAGAAAAACAAAGGAAGAAAACACCTTTTATTTAAAAGAAATTCAGCTTAATATAAAAACTAGAGAAATCGAATCATCATTGTGTAAAAGTGAGACTGTTAAGAATAATAATGACTCCCAAACATTGAGAACTTCAAAATAACCTGTTAAATTATCATTCTGAGTGACTTTTCTTAGAGTTTTATTATACTCCCTAACATTTCACAAATGTATCATATTGAAAAAAAAAAAAAAACAAAATACTAACTTTTTCTTCTTTAACTGCTACTAATTATTTGGCTTGCACTTTAATTTGTTCACTTATAAAATATGTGATTTAGACTAAATTGTTCTTATGGTTCTTTACAGTTATAACCTGTATGAGACTTTATGCTTTTTACTTTGAAAATGAACTTCAGTGAATGAATAAAATATGACAAAATCTTAATTAGTGCCATGACTGCTAAGCAAAGAGATATTGATAGTAAAGAAAGTAAGAAAATATAGTGAAAATAAAGTACTCTTTGGAATTAGCTAAACATGAACTTGAATTCTCTTTTGCTTACTATCCATGAGATTCTAGGATGAGATTAATAAGATAATGAAGGTTTAGATATTCTATAGAATAGAGGCGATGAGACATAAATTGTGATATTAATAACTATTAATATAATAAAGCAATGTCTGTTGTTTCATGTCTGTCTGCTTTTTAGTGTAATATATTTTGAATGACAGTAGATCCCAAGAACTATTTTAATGTGACAGAAATTCATGCTTTTTCATCTATTTTGTTTCCTAGTGGTAGTTTTATTATGATTGTAATTCACAGATGGAATTGTATGTATTTATCATGTACAACTTAATGTTGAGATATGTATCCCAAGTGGTAGTTTCAAAAGGGGCCCAGTTTCTTTTAAAATTTATCCATATAGTTCTTGGGTTTTTAGAAGCCAGCTAATTTATTTTACCCTCACAACCATGAATAGTAGGCTGTTTATGGTAGATCTTTTTTGAGCTCTGTTGCTACAATCATGTACAGCTTTAAAAGAATATAGTTCCAACCTCTTCAGAGCAACATTATAGAAGCATATCTTAGCCACACCATGTTTTGTCATGTTTAGCTTTTTCACGCTCTTTGCTTTCTCTGAGGCAAAACACAATGCTGATGTTCACTTGGATCAGGTTAAAACCTCAAAACACTCAGACTTTTCTTTCCTGTCTGTCATATGGTATAAAATATACACCACAGGACGTTTTCCCACTCACATATGCAGAGGACTTAAACATATTCGAGAAATCGTTAAGTTCCCTAAATAAAAGCTATAAGCCATGGGGAAAAGCAAAGTTCAGCTGGACCAAATCTGGGTGTCCCACAGTGCTTTCATGCAAATATCCAGACTAATCTCAAATAATTGCAAGTATATTTAAGGTTATTACACAGATTACATTTAATATACCTGTGCCTGCCATCTGCTGTACCTCTCAGGGAAATGACACTAAACATTTGGGAATTCTTTTTTTTTATAAGCAATAATGTTTTATTGCTCATAAAGTATGAATGAAGTAAACTCTTAATTACATGGGAGACATTTATATTATGACAGTTCTGAGAGAAAGAGATATATGTCTTTTGTGTGCAGGTGGTGAATTACAGATGCAAGGAATATGCACAGATATGTGCATCTCAAATATACAACCTTTGAAAATATTATTTTATATATTTTTTGACTTTGTTAAAGAACAAAAGTTATTTTTTAAAATATGTAGCATCAATTCAAGCAGAAGAAAGACAGGGATTCCATCTTCCCAGGCAGATGTCAAAAACATTTAAACAGCTGTCAGACCAGTTCAAACTGTCATCAGAAGTGACCTTAAACCAAGTTTAGTTTTTAAATGTTCTTAAAGAGTGAAAAAAAAAACAAAACACAACACCATGCCATTATGCAGCTGTCTGAAATATTAAATGAAAGAATGAACATCTGTTCGGTTGCTGTTCAAACTTTAATGGTTTGGAGAGAAATTCTGTTGTCTTAGATCTTTAAGAACATCTGAGGCCCATACAGCTTCAACACCTGTGAAAGTTCCTCTCTGAAAACGTAGATTCCCACTTCAAAGCCTTTTACTATTGCTCTTTGCCAAACATATGCCACCAAACAACAGAAAAAGTTATTAATACTATTTATAATATTTAAGACCTTCTTGCAGTATATTTTAGGCTGATAATAAAATTCTTTGGCCTTAAACAAGCTTTTATTTACAGAAAAATATATTTTTTTCCCTGTGATGGAAAATACTAAATTAGAAAAATTTGGTAGCAATAATTGAGATACCATTTTTTAGCATGGTTGAACATTTGCTATTTGAAAGCATTTGTTTTAGAACTAATATATAAATATGGTAGAATGGTATTAAAATGCAATACTCTCAAATATCATTTTCTATTCAGCATCTATGATATCATTCATTTTAGAGCTATAAGAAATGCTTCACAGAAAAGCATCAGGTTTATATAAAGTATTGATCGAATAAAAACTATCTGACTGATATAAATAAATAAAGTACTCCCATAAATGTTTCTGCCTAGTTAGTATGAATGTATATTTTCTGCTAATGTCTTTATACACATATACATGTATGTGTGTGAGTGCAAATGCATGTGACTTTGTTTGGATAATATGTTTTCCAAAATCTAGATGAAGATATAATACTCAAAATTTAATTCAAAAAATGTATAATGTGGCCTTATTAAAGAGATTCCTTCCATATAGGTCTACTTGTGTATGTTTCATATAGGTCTACCTGTGTATGTGAATTTGAAGAAATCATTTTCAAATTCCCAGTGATCTTTTGCATCTATTAAGAAAAAACAAATTTAGGATTTAAAATACAAGTGAATATTTAAAGCCATAGTTATTTTAAGTTAAATTGGAATTTAGGCACTTGCAAATCATTACATTTGAGAGTTTTAAAAAGAAACAATGTATTACCTGATTATACATATATAAATAATATATTAAATGTTTATTAGTTGAAAAATACTAGTGAAAATGTAGATGGATTTATAGGGAAACTACACTTTAATGCCTGGACATGAGTAATATTTCTGTAAACTGACATTAGACTGAAATGTTAAATTTTTTCATGTCCCTGGAGATGTTAGTCAGCAGCTCTTAACTCTGGCTCCACATTAAAAACATCAGGGAACATTTAAAAAATTCATATACACAGATTATACCCCACACCAAGTCAATTAGAATCTCTAGGTTCAGACTAGGCATCAGTAGTTTTTAATACTCCCCACATAGTTATAATATGCATCCAAGTTTGGGAACCATCTGTACAAAATGTGAGCAAATAACCATTTATAAAGAAATAATCATATGTTCTGTATTAGTTTAGCTATATTTTACAAACTTTAGAAAATATTTTAAAGCATAAGTGTCTATTGCATTTAATTTCACTTCCTTGGTTTGTATTTGCCATCAGCTAATATTTCATTCTATAATTAAATGTGTATAATATTTATTAAAGTGTTTAGTATTTTCATCAATCTTCCAATAAAGACTCATGAAAATATTTATCACAGAATATCACTGGTTGATTGTAAAATTAAATCTACACTTGAGAAAAAGAGAAACTAAGAAAAACAGTTGTCTACCTACATTGCCAAAGGCGATTTAAGTTCAATTTGAATTATATACAAACCTTTATGTTTATAGTGGCAACATGTAAATATTTTAAATACATTGTGGATTATACATTCAACAGTGTTACTAAATTAGTTTTATATAATTTTTCTAAGAATACATTTTTCTAAGATTTGTTACTATGAAATTCATGATTATCTGTCAATCATATTTTAAACTACTTTTAGAAACTTAACATGTGAAACTTCATTTTATTCCTAGTTTAGCATGGAGAAAGTTTTGTCTTCTTTTGTTTAAAGATAAGGTCTTACTCTGTCACCAAGGATGGAGTCCAGTTGCATAATCCTAGCTCACTGCAGCCTCAAACTCCTGGGCATAAGTAATGGCCCTGTCTCAGCCTCCCAGTTACTTAGGACTGCAGGTGTGTGCTACCATGCTTAGTAGATTTAATTTTTTTTTTTTTTTATTAGAGTCAGGGTCTTGCTATGTTGCCTAGGCTAGTCTTAAACACCTGGTTTCAAGCAATCTTCCTTCCTTTGCCTACCAAAGAGCTAGAATTATAGGCATGAGCCAGCACACATGGCCAGTTTTCTCTTGTTTATGAAGCAATAGATATTTAGAAGCTTTAGTAATACTAAATTGTATAGTGACACTCAGTATACTTTCTAGTTAATTGAGAACATCTCATTAACAATGAATGTGCTGCTCACATTTATAGTGCATCTTACTATATTAGAGTCAACTTGATTAACTTGATTGGTTAATCAAGTACCCAATTAATAAGCAAAAATGAACAGAAGACACACACACACACAAAAAAAAACTCAAAAACAAAAACACATTCACCTAGATGTTGTGACTTAAAAATTCCCACTTATTTTAAATTTACATACACACACACACACACACACACACACACACAAGGTATATTTATTAGAGTTGTATATTAGTAATAAAATATTTAATAATTTTATATGGATTACAGTTTGCTATTTACAGATAAAAAAATATATGGAATGGTTAAATATTACAGAATCATAGATAATTTTTAATAGCTAATAATTATAACTTGGATTATTTTTCTGAGTACCTGAATCAACAATTATTGAATGATAATTATTCTCCTTCCTACAAAGTTTTGTTATATACCTGTATTAGTTTGTCGTCACACTGCTATAAAAAATATAATTGAGACTGAGAAATTTATTTTTAAAAAGGATGTTTAATTGGCTCACCATTCTGCAGGCTCTACAGGAAGCATGGCTGGGGAGGCCTCAGGAAATGTAGAATTATAGTGGAAAGCCAAGGGGAAGAAGGCACACCTTACATGGCTGGAGCAGGAGGAAGTGGGGGAAGGTGCTACACACTTTTAAACAACCAAATCTCATGATAACTCACTCGTTATCATGAAAACAGCACCAAAAGGGAAACCCACCACTTGTAGGGAATCCATGAGCCCCACATATTGGGTGCCAGAACATAAGGAATCCATGAGCCCCATGTTGGGCACCAGAATATAGGGAGCCAGCTCTACATCACCCATGGATACCCTGAGTTTGGTGGCAACAAAGGAATGAGAAAAAGACAGATTAAGAGACACAGTCAGATGAGGCACCATCACTTTATTACTCTGGAGGAGGCAGTGAAGGCCCCAAACTCTGATCGTCCATACTATTTATGTTGGGCACCAGAATATAGGGAGCCAGCTCTACATCACCCATGGATACCCCGAGTTTGGTGGCAACAAAGGAATGAGAAAAAGACAGATTAAGAGACACAGTCAGATGAGGTACCATCACTTTATTACTCTGGAGGAGGCAGTGAAGGCCCCGAACTCTGATAGTCCATACTATTTATTGATTACAACCACTTTTATCTACAGGGTAGGGGTGGAGTAATGGTGGAGTAAATCAGTGAGCTGGAAATGAATCAGTGAACTGGAACTGGTGTGTCATCCTAAGGATTGGTAACAGTGGCAGTTTGGGAGTTTCACAAAACAAGAACATGTGGTTATCTTTAACTTGTTATCTTTGTATAGCTGGTGGAACTCAGGCCTTACAAGAAGCCTACAAGTCTGGCTATGTCATAGTGGGAAGAAGGGATTTTACGTCCTTGAGCACAATGTTAATGGTAACATGACTTAGGTCACCCTGCACCAGAACATGAGGCATAGAGAGGCCTTCCTCCTCAGAGGCCTCCTGAGGCCTTCTCCAGTTTGTTGTTCCTTGTTTATGTGTTACTCATAACCAATTTATGTAGGCACTGTGTAAGTCCTTTCTCCTTTGCTACTTTTCCCAACAGCCACCATGATCCAATCACCTCCCACCAGGTCCCACCTCCAACATTGGGGATTACAATTTGACATGAGATTTGGGCAGGGACACTGACCCAAACTATATCAATACCATAATAGTTAAACAAGTTTTGTAACTTCACAAAGTTTGTGTAGGTTGAAAAAATATTTTTAAAATTGTTTGCAATTTTATTTTTTTAAGTCAAATTTGCATACTCAAAATGAACCAAAAATGTACAATTCTTCATTAAAGAAAGCACAGATCTGTAATTTATATCAGAAAATACAGTAAAACTTGTTTTGTGTTTGAACTTCCTCTTAAACTCAAAGTATTTCGGCTAATATTTTTGTATGTTTCTCAGAAAAAGAGAAATTTCCATCAACTAGTATTCTCATGTTCTGCTTAACCTCACATATCATTTGAAAATAATTTTAATTATTGCTTATGTTGCTTTACTTTTGAAGTTATATTTCCATTTATTCTTTTATAAAAAGAGATAAAAGTTATGGAAATCATGAACCGATACTTATAAAACTCTTCAATATTTTTTCATAATTTTTTAAATCTACATGTTAAATTTTTTAAAATTCAGACCCTCTCTAAAACTAGATATCCTTCAATTAAAATATAAAAAAACTAAAGATGAAGATCAGTAGAATCAAAGAATAAGATTCTAAATCTTGTATCTTCAGTAATAATTGACATTTAATTCCATAATAGTATTAATAGATAATGAAATATCAGCAAGTATTGGTTGAATTACTAATATTACCTAATATGTTTCTACTTTATTCTTTCCATCTGAGACTGTAAAAGACATTGTCTTATGTTTGGAGTAACAAATGTAACCTCTTTTACTCCTTGTGAAATAAAATTTAAAAAAGCATATTGATTAGGGTTTATTTTATTCTCCTAACTAAACATGTTTAAGAACATATTTACTAAATGATTACTTGCTTGAAATTTTAAAACATACAAATACTAAGGCAATATGTACACATACACATACTCTCTCAATACAAATGTATGTAAATGTCTCTCTATATGTAAACTTAACTAAATGTTTTATATATGTATGTATATATTATCATATATAACTACATATAGACATAAATTTTAATATACATATATGTCTGTGTACATACATATATATATATCAAATATATATATTTGATTTTATTTTTATCTTACAGAGTTCTGTGTCTCTTAGAAAACATCTTTGTATAAATAGGTAATTTAGTTTTAGACATATTTAAAACTCTGTGACTAGACAAACATCTTTATATAAATTATGTCATTTAGTTATAGGCATATATTTAAAACTCCAGGTATGAAAAAACCTCTTCTCAACTATAAGAAACAAAAATAAATAATAAAGTAGGTTCTAAAGTGAAAATATGAAATTATCTCTTAATATGGGTTGTACTACAAATCTTTGACATATACTCTTTTATTAAACTATTTTTAATGTATTTTATAATCGTTACTATTTTTCAAACTATATAGGTAATAAAAACTGTAATAGCTCATTAACAGATGATTTGCCATGTGCACATAGAGCCCAGTGTGGATTCATTCTTGAAACCTGTGATTCAATACCATTGGAACATATTTCCTTAAGGACATCTTGCAGAAAATGGTTTGTGCAAATTGCACGCATGTACTGTTTAAGGAGTATGATGGAATAGGATCACAGAATGGAATTTTAAAAATTGATAAATTTTTACAATGTATTTACAAATATTGTTTTATTGAAACCAGTAGTATTTAGCTCTATGTGTTGTCAGTTATCCTTGGCACTTCATAAATTTTTTGGCATAGTTTAAGCTTTGAGTAGAAAAATTTATAAAACTATTATATCAAATTGGAGAGAAATTAGCTAAACATATTTAGTCAGAGCAAAAAGGTGATGATTTTAAAAAGTTTGGCAGTGTAGCTCTCATTTAAGAACAAAATGATTTGCCTTCAATGAACTTCTACTATAATCATAGCTTTGTTCCAATGACAATAGTGCCTCAAATAGGTAAGCAGCAACTGATAGTAATATCTGAAAAACTGAATATGGTGCTAGGAAAGGAAATGTGTAGAACTAAAATGCAGTGTACTACGTATACACATATTTGGCACAATTTGAGATGGTCAATTGATGATACATTATTAAAAGAAATATGTCTAATTCAAGAGAAAAATATGAATTTAACCCATCTTCAATTTATTTTTTATTCTTTTTCTGGTTAATTAGTAAAACATCATGTGGTACAGCTTAAGAGAGCATTGCATATGTTGGGCCTACCATGCACCTTAAGCATAAACCTACTTGATCACGGTGGAAAAGCTTTTTGATATGCTGCTGGATTTAGTTTGCCAATACTTTGTTGAGAATTTTTGCATGGATGTTCAAGGATATTAAACTAAAGTTTTCTTGTTTTGTTTTGTTTCTGCCAGGTTTGAGTATCTGTATGATGTTGATCTCATAGAATGAGTCTCTCCTTCTCAAATTTTTTGGTATAGTTTCAGCAGCAATGGTACAGTTCTTCTCTATACATCTGGTAGTATTCAGCTATGAATCCTTCTGGTCCTGGGATTTATTTTTTTATTTATTTTTATTTTTTTATTGTATTTTAGGTTTTGGGGTACATGTGAAGAACATGCAAGATTGTTGCATGGGTACACACGTGGCAGTGTGATTTGCTGCCTTCCTCCCCTTCACCTATATCTGGCATTTCTCCGCATGATATCTCTCCCCAACTCCCCAGCCTCCGCTGTCCCCTCCCCTATTTTCCCCCAGCAGACCACAGTGTGTAGTGCTCCCCTCCCTGTGTCCATGTGTTCTCATTGTTCAACACCCGCCTATGAGTGAGAACATGTGGTATTTGATTTTCTGTTCTTGTGTCAGTTCACTAAGAATGATGGTTTCCAGGTTCATCCATGTCCCTACAAAGGACACGAACTCATCGTTTTTGATGGCTGCCTAATATTCTATGGTGTATATGTGCCACATTTTCCCTGTCCAGTCTATCATCGATGGGCATTTCGGTTGGTTCCAGATCTTTGCTATTGTAAACTGTGCTGCAATGAACATTCGTGTGCATGTGTCCTTATAGTAGAACAATTTATAATCCTTTGGATATATACCCAGTAATGGGATTGCTTAGTCAAATGGAATTTCTATTTCTAGGTCCTTGAGGAATCGCCACACTGTCTTCCACAATGGTTGAATTAATTTACGCTCCCACCAACAGGGTAAAAGTGTTCCTATTTCTCCACATCCTCTCCAGCATCTGTTGTCTCCAGATTTTTTAATGATCGCCATTCTAACTGGCGTGAGATGGTATCTCAATGTAGTTTTGATTTGTATTTCTCTAATGACCAGTGACGATGAGCATTTTTTCATATGTTTGTTGGCCTCATGTATGTCTTCTTTTGTAAAGTGTCTGTTCATATCCTTCACCCACTTTTGAATGGGCTTGTTTGTGTTTTTCTTGTAAATCTGCTTTAGTTCACTGTAAATTCTGGATATCAGCCCTTTGTCAGATGGGTAAACTGCAAAATTTTTTTCCCATTCTGTTGGTTGCCTATTCACTCTAATGACTGTTTCTTTTGCCATACAGAAGCTGTGGAGTTTGATTAGGTCCCATTTGTCTATTTTGGCTTTTGTTGCCAATGCTTTTGGTGTTTTGGTCATGAAGTCCTTGCCTATGCCTATGTCCTGAATGGTTTTGCCTAGATTTTCTTCTAGGGTTTCTATGGTGTTAGGTCTTATGTTTAAGTCTTTAATTCATCTGGAGTTAAGTTTAGTGTAAGGTGTCAGGAAGGGGTCCAGTTTCTGCTTTCTGCACATGGCTAGCCAGTTTTCCCAACACCATTTATTAAACAGGGAATCCTTTCCCCATTGCTTGTATTTGTCAGGTTTGTCAAAGATCAGATGGATGTAGATATGTTGTGTTGCCTCTGAGGCCTCTGTTCTGTTCCATTGGTCTATATCTCTGTTTTGGTACCAGTACCATGCTGTTTTGATTACTGTAGCCTTGCAGTATAATTTGAAGTCCGGTAGTTTGATGTCTCCTGCTCTGTTCTTTTTGCTTAGAATTGACTTGCCTATGTGGGCTCTCTTTTGGTTCCATATGAAGTTTAAGGTGTTTTTTTCCAGTTCCGTGAAGAAGGTCATTGGTAGCTTGATGGGGATAGCATTGAATCTGTAAATTACTTTGGGGAGTATGGCCATTTTCACTATATTGATTCTTCCTAACCATGAACATGGAATGTTTCTCCATCTGTTTGTGTCCTCTCTTATTTCGTTGAGCAGTGGTTTGTAGTTCTGCTTGAAGAGGTCCTTTACGTTCCTTGTTAGCTGTATTCCTAGATATTTTATTCTCTGTAGCAATTGTGAATGGCAGTTCGTTCTTGATTTGGCTCTCTTTAAGTCTATTATTGGTGTATAGGAATGCTTGTGATTTTTGCACATTTATTATGTATCCTGAGACTTTACTGAAGTTGCTTATCAGTTTCAGGAGATTTTGAGCTGAGATGATGGGGTCTTCTAGATATACAATCATGTCGTCTGCAAATAGAGACAATTTGACTTCCTCCTTTCCTATTTGAATACCCTTTGTTTCTTTTTCTTGCCTGATTGCTCTGGCTAGAACTTCCAATACTATATTGAATAGGAGTGGTGAGAGAGGGCATCCTTGTCTAGTGCCAGATTTCTAAGGGAATGCTTCCAGTTTTTGCCCATTCAGTATGATATTGGCTGTGGGTTGGTCGTAAATAGCTTTTATTATTTTGAGATACATTCCGTCAATAACGAATTTATTGAGAGTTTTTAGATAAAGGGCTGTTGAATTTTCTCAAAGGCCTTCTCTGCTTCAATTGAGATAATCATGTGGTTTTTGTCTTTGATTCTGTTTATGTGGCGAATTACATTTATAGACTTGCATATGTTGAACCAGCCATGCATCCCCGGGATGAATCCTACTTGATCATGGTGGATAAATTTTTGATGTGCTATTGCAATCAGCTTGCCAGTATTTTATTGAAGATTTTTGCATCTATGTTTATCATGGATATTGGCCTGAAGTTTTCTTTTCTTGTTGAGTCTCTGCCGGATTTTGGTATCAGGATGATGTTGATCTCATAAAATGATTTGGGAAGGACTCCCTCTTTTTGGATTATTTGGAATAGTTTCAGAAGGAATGGTACCAGCTCCTCTTTGTATGTCTGATAGAATTTGGCTGTGAACCCATCTGGACCTGGGCTTTTTTTGGATGGTAGGCTCTTAATTGCTGCCTCAACCTCAGACCTTGTTATTGGTCTATTCAGGGTTTTGGCTTCTTCCTAGTTTAGGCTTGGAAGGAGGCAAGTGTCCAGGAATTTATCCATTTCTTCCAGGTTTACTAGTTTATGTGCATAGAGTTGTTTGTAATAATCTCTGATGATGGTTTGAATTTCTGTGGAATCTGTGGTGATATCCCCTTTATTGCTTTTTATTGCATCTATTTGATTATTCTCTCTTTTCTTTTTTATTAATCTGGCTAGTGGTCTATTTTGTTGACCTTTTCAAAAAACCAGCTCCTGGATTTATTGATTTTTTGAAGGGTTTTTTGTGTCTCTATCTCCTTCAGTTCTGCTCTGATCTTAGTTATTTCTTGTCTTCTGCCAGGTTTTGAGATCTTTTGCTCTTGCTCCTCTAGGTCTTTCAATTTTGATGATAGGGTGTCAATTTTAGATCTCTCCTTGCTTCTCTTGTGGGCCCTTATTGCTATATATTTTCTTCTGGAGACTGCTTTAAATGTATCCCAGAGATTCTCGTATGTTGTGTCTTCATTCTTGTTGGTTTTGAAGAACATCTTTATTTCTGCCTTCATTTCATTGTTTATCCAGTCAAAATTCAAGAGCTAGTTGTTCAGTTTCCATGATGCTGTGTGGTTGTGAGTTAGTTTCTGGATTCTGAGTTCTAACTTGATTGCATTGTGGTCTGAGAGACTGTTTGTTATGATTTCCGTGCTTTTGCATTTGCTGAGGAGTGATTTACTTCCAATTATGTGGTCAATTTTAGAGTAGGTGTGATGTGGTGCTGAGAAGAATGCATAATCTGTGGATTTGGGGTGGAGAGTTCTGTAAATGTCTATTAGGTTTGCTTGTTCCAGGCCTGATTTCAAGTCCTGGATATCCTTGTTAATTTTCTGTCTGGTTGATTTGTCTAATATTGACAATGAGGTGTTAAAGTCTCCCACTATTATTGTGTGGGAGTCTAAGTCTCTTTGTAAGTCTTTAAGAACTTGCCTTATGTACCTGGGTGCTTCTGTATTGGATGCGTATATATTTAGGATCATTACCTCTTCTTGTTGCATTGATCCTTTTACCATTATGTAATGTCCTTCTTTGTCTCTTTTGATCTTTGTTGCTTTAAAGTCTATTTTATCATAGAAGAGAATTGCAACTCCTGCTTTTTTTTTGCTCTCCATTTTCTTGGTAAATCTTCCTCCATCCCTTTATTTTGAGCCTTTGTGTATCCTTGCATGTGAGATGGGTTTCTTGGATACAGCACACTGATGGGTTTTGGCTTTTTATCCAATTTGCCAGTCTGTGTCTTTTGATTGGGGCATTTAGTCCATTTACATTTAGGGTTAATATTGTTATGTGTGAATTTGATCCTGCCATTACGATGCTAGCTGGCTGTTTTGCCCATCAGTTCATGCAGATTCTTTATTGTGTTGATGTTCTTTACCATTTGGTATGTTTTTGGAGTGGCTGGTACTGATTGTTCCTTTCTATGTGTAGTGCCGCAGGAGCTCTTGTAAGGCAGGCCTGGTGGTGATGAAATCTCTGAGTACTTGCTTGTTCGCAAAGGATTTTATTTTTCCTTCACTTATGAAGCTTAGTTTGGCTGCATATGAAATTCTGGGTTGAAAGTTCTTTTCTTCAAGGATGTTGAATATTGGCCCCCACTCTCTTCTGGCCTGCAGGGTTTCTGCTGAGAGATCTGCTGTGAGTCTGATGGGCTTCCCTTTGTGGATAACCCAACCTTTCTCTCTGGCTGCCCTTAGCATTTTCTCCTTCATTTCAACCCTGGTGAATCTGACAATTATGTGCCTTGGGGTTGCTCTTCTTAAGGTATAACTTTGTGGTGTTTTCTGTATTTCCTGTACTTGAATATTGGCCTGCCTTGCTAGGTTGGGGAAGTTTTCCTGGATAATATCCTGAAGAGTATTTTCCAGCTTGGATTCATTCTCTTCGTCACATTCAGGTACACCTATCAAATGTAGATTAGGTCTTTTCACACAGCCCTGTATTTCTTGGAGACTTTGTTCATTCCTTTTTACCCTTTTTTCTGTATTCTTGCCTTCTCGTTTTATTACATTGAATTGATCTTCAGTCGCTGATATCCTTTCTTCTGCTTGGTCAATTCGGCTATTGAAACTTGTGTATGCTTTGCTAAGTTCTTGTGTTGTGTTTTCAGCTCCATCAATTCATATATATTCCTCTCTAAGTTGTCCATTCTCGTTAGCATTTCATCAAATCTTTTTTCAGGGTTCTTGGCTTCTTTGCATTGGGTTAGAACATGTTCTTTTACCTCAGAGAATTTTGTTATTACCCACTTTCTGAAGCCTGTTTCTGTCAATTCATCAGATTCATTCTCCATCCAGCCTTGTTCCCTTGCTGATGAGGAGTTGTGATCCCTTGGAGGAGGACAGGAATTCTGGTTTTGGGTGTTTTCATCCTTTTTGTGCTGGTTTCTTCATGTCTTTGTGGATTTATCTACCTGTGGTGTTTGTAGTTGGTGACTTTCAGATGGGGTCTCTGCGTGGACATCCTTTTTGTTGATGATGAATTTATTTCTTTGTTTTTTGGTTTTCCTTCTAACAGTCAGGCTCCTCTGCTGTAGGACTGCTGGAGAGCCACTCCAGACCCTGCTTGCTTGGGGGATCACCTGCAGCAGCTGCAGAACAGTAAGGGTTGCTGCCAGTTTCTTCTTTTGTTATCTTTGTCCCAGAAGGATACCCTCCATATGTCAGTTTGAACTCTCCTTTATGAGGTGTCTCTTTAGATATATGGGGGTCGAGGAGCTGCTTGAGGAGAGAGTCTTTCCCTTATAGGAGCTCACGTACTGAGCTGTGAGCTCTGTTGTTCTGTTCAGAGCTGCTGGGCAGGTACAACCACTACTGAAGGAGTCTGCCATTACCGTGGCAGTCCACCATTACCTAGGCAGTCTGCCATTACAGCGACAGTCCACCATTACTAAGGCAGTTCTAACTATACCTCTATAAACAAAACCACAAGGAAGTTCACACAGCAGCTGGGCAGAGCCCACAGCAGCTTAGCTACACCTCTGCTGGCAGACTGTGACTAGGCTACCTCCTTTCTGGGCAAGGCATCTCTGAAAAAAGGCAGCAGCATGTCAGGAACTTATAAATAAAGCCCCACCTTCCCAGGACAGAGAATCTGGGAAAAAAATGTGGTTATGAGTTCTGCTGCAGCAGACTTAAACATACCTGCCCAGCAGCTCTGAACAGAGCAGCTCAAACCAAGCAATGGTTTAAGATTTTATTTAAAAATGAAGTGTTAAAATTAAACACAAAATGAGAAACAATATGATGTCCCCTCACTATGACCATGATCATATTACAATAAAATGAAATATTCTCCAATGTAATATAAATTGAGAAAAAAGCAATAATAACAGTTATTAATATAAAATTCTCCCTATGATTAGATATTATAACTTTAGAAATGATTATCAAGTTACTGTTCAGAGATTAAAAGTTAGCCTCAAACATATAGAAAACAAAATATAACTAGTTTGATAGTTTGCTTTTTTTGTTTGTTTGTTTTGAGGGGGAGTCTCCCTGTGTTGCCTGGGCTCTCATCCTCTCACTGCAACCTCAGCCTCTCAGGTTCAAGTGATTCTCCCTGCCTCAGCCTCCCAAGTAGGTGAGATTACAGGCATCCACTATTAGGCCTGGCTAATTTTTGTGTTTTTAGTAGAGATGGGGTTTTGTCATGTTGGCCAGACTGGTCTCGAACTCCTGACTTCAGGTGATCTGCCCACCTGGGCCTCACAAAGTGCTGGGATTACAGGCATGAGCTACTGCACCTGGCCTGATACTTTGCTTTCAAATCATAGGGCTTACAAAGCCTTTATTGAGTTCTGTAGCTGAAAATGCCATTTCATATTGAACAGCCATAATGGAAGTCCCTTATTATATTCATTCTGCCATGGACACTCTCAGGTCATATTTCTTCCCTGTCATTCTGCTGTATTAGAATGAAAAAAGTGATGGTTTAAAAATCATGAATTCTCTTTTACTGACCATTGATACCTTAAACTATTTTATTATATTTCAAACCAAATATGAATTGTAAAATATTGAAAAAAACAAAACTCAAAGAATAATAATCTGAATTTGGACATAGTACATTTTTCACATGCTCATTGACAAGACCATTTTTCTGACATAAGCCAGTGTTACAACCTGGTTTACACAACGCGTATAACTGTCTCTTTGACTGATTTAGAATTAGCACTATTTTATGGAATATTGCCTTTGTAAATTGTGAGCACAGGAAGAAACTGGATGAAAATACCAACTTGAAAGGAAAATCTTGAGAATCCAGAAGGGTAACAACTCTACCTCTGTGCTCTTGACCTAGGCAGAGCCTCTTTTTAAACAAATAGATAATCAGGGAGAAACATGCAGCAGTAAGGAAAAGGAGAGTAGCTTAACCAGATGGGCCAAATGAACCTGATAATTAAACATTTGACAAATATTGCCCCCTGTTTTCTCATTCATCTTGGCATGACTCGAAGAACAGATCATATGCCTGACATTGTAAACTTTGCTAAATTTATAAGGCATAAAATGAAGCAAATAAATCATAAGGCACAGATAGCCGGTAAGATATTTCTCAAGAGAAATTCCAGTTTGCAAACTTTCAATGATATAGTTGCCAACATTTTTGTTTAATTCAAAATGTACATGAATATGGTTTTAGAAAGACCAATATAGAGAGTTTTTAAATTAATGCCTAATTTTCTCTAAACTATACATAGTGTTTTTGAGAAAAAACAATGCTAAGTATAGTAACATTTCTAAGTTAAAAATCTCCTGTTCAACCTATTTTGAGATTTAATTATCCAAACATGAGGAGTGGCAAACAAATTTTTTAAAATCAATGAATTGAAATTATTCTTCAGTGCAATTAGTTTACTCTAATAGCAAGAGTTTAAATAGCAAAATAGTCCCTGAGGATCTGATTGTTCTTGGAATGAATTTTATTTAACCACTCAATTACATCTTCATTCTTTCAGGCACTGACTCCAGGAAGACAGTGCTATAGATTTATCAGGTGGCAACTCCGTGTGTGTGTGTGTGTGTGTGTGTGTGTGTGTGTGTGTCTTTGTAACTATGTGTTTTCTTTGCAGAAAATTCAAACTACTGATGTTTTGAACTTTGGACATTAGTACAAAATAAAAGGCAATTTAGAAAGTAAAAACACAGACATATTACCAGTTACAGAGGTATCTTGATAATGGGAGTTCAAATCAGGCTTATCATCTAAACCATGGACATAAAGTCCTACTATTCTAAATGCACCTTAAATAGAAAAATGTGCTTAAATGTAAAAAACACCAGTCACTTTATGCTCAGTGTTCTTTCTGTCTCACAGCCACTGATAAAGAGGTACTTAAGTACAGGCAATTTCAACCTATCCACAGAGCCATAACTGATTTTAGCAGGGATAGGCACCTGATCTGAGGTTAAAAGGAAAAATAAAAATTATAGTCAACATTCTAATCTATGGGGACTCATTGGAACAAAATCAGTCAGAATGTTCCTGGAAACAGAAAGAAACTCAAGACTCTTAGCAGATATATCTACACTGAAAAAATAAATAGAGAAAGTAACCATGTACTGTTAATATTTGTGGCAGGAAAGAGGTGAAAGAGTAGCCATTTATGCAGAGAATTCCTAAGCCATTTTATTTATTCTTAATCATCCATTCCTACCTCACTCTAAATGGCTTTCTATTCCTATCACTTCACTGGAGAAGAAGGGGTTCCCTAACATCATACTGAAAATTCAATGAGTATAATTTTTTTCTGGTATTTGAAACCGTCATAATTGTCTCACCCTTCCAACATTTTTTTTTCACATGCTTAACTATTCTACTCTACATATACCTCACTATCTATCAGAAGAATTAACCTGTCCCTAACCTTTAGCACAATCAATCTAGGTTCTTCCATTGGGCACATTTCACAAATCCGCAATCCTGAATCCGTCATACAGAATATCTGTCCTAGTATCCAATGAGGTATGCTTTACTAGAGAACATTAAAAAAAAAAAATTAGAATATCATAAACATATTTAAAAATTTTGAAGCATAGTGGTCAGAAGCATGGCTCTGTAATTAGATTTGTTATTTATTTATTTATTTATTTATTTTGTCAAACAATTTTAGGTTCAAGGGTAAATTTGCAGGTTTGTCACATGGGTAAATTGTGTATCATGTGGGTTTGATGTATAGATTATTTTGTCAACAGGTAATGACCATAGTACCCTATAGGTAGTTTTTTCTCATCCTCCTCCACCCTCCATCCTCTACCCTCAAGTAGGCCCTGGTGTCTATTGTCCCCTTCTTTGTGTCCATGTGTACTCAATGTTTATCTTCTACTTGTAAGGGCTTATAAATGCTTAGGACAATGGCCTCTAGCTGCATGTATGCTGCAGGAAAGGACATGGCTTCATTCTTTTGGATGGTTGCATAGTAGTCCATGGTTTATATGTACCACATTTTCTTTATCCAGTCCACTACTGATGAACTTCTAGATTTATTCCACATATTTGCTCGTGAATAGTAATGCCATGGACATACGTGTATATGTGTCTTTATGGTAGAACAATTTATATACCTCTGAGTACATATCTAGTAGTGGGATTGCTGGGTCTAAGGGTAGGTCTTTCTGTTTCAAGTTTGTTGAGAAATCTCCAAATTGCTTTCCACAGTGACTGAACTAATTTACAGTGTAAAGCATTCCCTTTTCTCAGTATCCTCATCAGAATGTTAATTTTTTACTTTATAATAATAGCCATTCTGATTGGTATCTTATTATGGTTTTGATTTGCATTTCTCTAATGATTAGTGATGGTGAGAATTGTTTCATATGTTTGTTGGCTGCATGTATGTCTTCCTTTGAGAAGTGACTGTTCATGCTTTTTGCACAGTTTTTAATGGGATTATTTGCTTTTGATTTCTTAGTTTGTTTAAGTTTCTTACACATTCTAGATATTAGACCTTAGATAGAGGTATAGTTTGGAAATATTTTCTCCAATTCTGTAAGTTTTCTGTTTACTTTGTTAATAGTTTCTTTTGCTGTTGACAAGTAAGACCTAGTTTAATTAGGTCCTGCTTGTCACCTTTTGTTTTTGTTGCAATTGCCCTTTGAGTCTTTGTCATAAAATCTTTGCCAAGGCCAATGTTCAAAATGGCATTTTCTAGGTTATCTTCTAGGGATTTTATAGTTTTAGCTTTTAATTTATGTCTTTAATCCATTTTGAGTTGATTTTTATATATGGTGAAAGTAAGAGTTTCAGTTTCAATCTTCTGCATATGGCTAGCCAATTAACTCAGAACCATTTATTGAATAAGGAGTCCTTTCCACTTTGCTTGTTTTTATCAACTTTGGTGAAGAGCAGATGGTTATAGATGTGTGGCCTTATTTCTAGGTTCTCTATTCTGTTCCTTAATCTATATGTCTGTTTTTGTATTAATATCATACTGCTTCAGTTATTGTGGCCTTGTAGTGGAGTTTGAAATTGGGTAGCGTAATGCCTCCAGGTTTGTCCTTTTTGCTTAGGATTTCTCTTGCTACTCAGGCTCCTTTTTGGTTTCATATGAATTTTAGAGTAGTTTTTTTTTTTTCCTAATTCTGTGAAGAATGCCATTGTTAGTTTGATAGGAATAAAATAGAATCTAAAAATCGCTTTGGGTAGTATGGTCATTTCAACAATATTGGATCTTCCTATCTATGAACATGGAATATTTTTTTTATTTGTTTGTGTCAATTCAGATTTCTTCCAACTGTGTTTTGTAATTCTCACTGTAGACGTCTTTCACTTCCCTGGTTATGTGTATTCCTAGGTATTTTATTTCTATTTTGGCTATGTAAATGAGATTGCATTCTTGATTTGGCTCTTAGCTTGGACATTATTGGTATCTTGAAATGTTTTTGATTTTTGTACATTTATTTTGTATCCTCAATCTTTGTTGAACTTGTTTATCAGATGAAGGAGCTTTTGGGCAGAGGCTGTGGAGTTTTCTTTTTATAGAATCATGTAGTCTGCAAAAAGAGATAGTTTGACTTCCTCTCTTCCTGTTTGGATACCTTTTATTTCTTTCTCTTGCCTCATTGTATTTGCTAGGACTTCCAGTACTATGTTGAAGACTTGTTTTTCAGTTAGACTCCATATTGTATAACTTCCTACTTCTATAAAATTTGGGAAGTTGTTTTGGTTCTTCACATACAAAATGGACATAATAAAAGGACTTACTTTAAAGGGGTGTTGTGCTTATTTAATGTGTTTATTAAATAGAAAGAATTTGGAAAAGCCACTAGCATATTTTGAGCGCTCAGTGACTGCTATTTTTACTATTACATTACTACAACTACTGCTACTATCAGTGTTACTCTATGTGAGTTTGAAAACTCACTTTCTTTTATAACATCATGCATTCACTTTTTGACTGGTCATTGGCTAGGTCTTTTGGTAGACATTATTATTTTTTCCACAATGCTTATATTCCTCTCATGTCTGGCTTTACTTTTCTTGTGGCTGCAGTAGACTTTCCTGGCCCAGAGATGATGTGCTTTGCCAATGGAATTAAATATATATGATGTAAACAAAATGTTTAAATGTGTTTTTATGATTTTGCTTTATTTGTGAGTTAAACTGTTTGCAGTTCTCTCCTCTGACATGCAAATAGCATGCTCTGTTGCCTCTCAGTTCCAGAATGAATAGACATAGGAACATAACTGAAACTAACTTGCAATAAGCCGTGGCCAAAACCAATTGAGCCTAGGCAACTTGCAGCCAATTTTCAGACCTTTGATCTAGAAATATATATTTGTTTTATAAACCATTGAAATGTTAGAAGAATTTATCATCTCAATATTATCTAACTAATGCAAAAACGGTTCCTGCCATAACTAAAACTAAAATACGTGGTGTTGGCTTCTGGGCTGTGTATCAGGCAGAGGGAAAATGTCTGGAATAACCCATATTACATTCTGGTAAAACATTTGATACAACTATAGCTTGTGATAGCCCAGAAAACTGAATTCACACAATAAACTTGTGGTATTTCCAGACAAAATTTTGGTAGTATAAATTGGCTTGTATAAATATTTTGCAAAGTACTACAATAATGACACCTGTTCAGTATATAAGAAGAAATACAAAGTCCCCAGAAATCCCTAGAGATGCAGAGGTGGATAGTAGAAATATTTCTCTACAAATTAGGACTATGATCATCTGATGCAGGCTTGGAACAAAGATCAAATCATGTTTGTGACTGTTAGACCATCTAGTAAAATTTCTGTTTAATAGAAAAAAAAAAAAAACATATAAAATGTCCCTAAATAAGAGACTAACTGTTGTCTCAGGGAAATCTAGCAAACTATATTTTACCAGGTAAACCCACATTTTAACTATAATGAAGTTGTAAAATACTCAAAAATTTAAACATATAATTTTTGAGAAAATAATAATATTAATAACCATGTCAAGAGGATTGAGGATTGACAAATTAAGATGTAAAAGGACGAAAGGACTCTCAACTTGTTAGCATTAAGAGGCAGGCTGAGATTGCTATTTGCTTGAAAACAATAAGCATATTATCTCTCCAATGTCCTCTTTAGAGTGTGGCCAATGAGGACAAGAATAACAAGGAACTTTCTCAGGAGGCAAAGCTGAGAGCCAGTGCACAATGTACTGAGAAGCTGCTCTCAGTAGGAAGTACAGGTACCTCTTCAAGAACAATATCCTCTCCAGAAGGAGGGAGCATATGCACTTGCACAGATCCTATAATTACTTTAGCTCAAAGATTAATGTATGCCATTCCTTTTTCCTTTGTGGGAGGGACTAGAGTGTAGTGAGTGAGGTGCTTGCCGGGGTGCAAGAACTCAGTAACTTAACTAATAATATTGCAATAACTATTTTGAAAAATCAAATTTAATGCAAAACTACCAAATTGAAAACACATTTAAAAAACTATCAAAGTACTAAAACATTAAAACTTTTGGAAAAGTTTGGATCAGTATGACTGATTTTATTTTCTGAATATTTAATTTAGGTCAATATGGCTCTGTTTCTAATTCTGAAATTAGATATTTTGTTCACCATAGATTTTTCTGTTAATTATGTTTCTTAAAAATTGTGTTAAAAAGTCAGTTTTCTTGGTTACTGAGATTATTGACATCTTTTTACATTTTGTTCCCCCGCCAACTGCTTCACTCCTGTAATCCCTGCCTTGCTTCCTGTTTTTTTAGCAGAAAAGCATAGTGAAGCTGTGCTGATTCTGTTCTATCATTTTATGGGAGTGAGGCATATGGAAGGAGCAGAAAAATCCCATTATTCTCCAGGTCAATAGAGGCAGTATTCATACTCAATATAGATCAGAAGATTCTGAATTACAAACCTGGTTGCTTGAGACCTTTGGTTATTATGGGTAGAGTAAAGGATTTTGCTTGCAGAATGAAAGCAGTAATTGTGGCCAAAAATAAAATATAGGGTATATATTGTAGTTAGGCATTTTATTCATAGAACTTTTCTCCACCTTCCCATGACAATTCTCTACATATTGAGCATAGATTTTTGACCTGATTTGGTCAGTGGAGTATGTATAGATGTTGACCCAAAACAAGGGCTTACTGTGCCTGTATAATTTGGCTGGTTCTCTTTTACTCTATGCTCTGCCATGGAAAGTGGAAAATTCATGTATCTTCTGATGCCAGAATGAGGGGACACACGGAGCAGGCCTGAACCTTACTTACAACTAGGGCCAAGACAAGGCAAGCTCAGTGGATCCACAGACTTACTGAGACAGATAGAGACAAAACTTGACCCCACTAATGTACTTTTCTGTACATACCCACTAACAACCAGACCTTGCACCACCACCTGCACTGGCTTCAAACCCACTGAAACCTTGCAAGTTATTTAAGAAAGTTAAGGTAAGCAACATTTGGCTGCAAATCTTAACCAAAGTAGTCAGCCCTGCCACCTGCATGCACACAAGACCAGGAGGGTGACCAAACCTTATCTTTGCCCATTATAACACTAAAATATTTGCCCAAGGTGGAGCTGATCTGCCATTTTCTGATCATGCAGTGTATATGTGAGCATGAATACTTACTGCGTCTGTGCACCTGGCACTCCACCCAGCACGTGTAATGACACCTCATGAATTATTCATGTTACCCTCCTCAAAACACCACAAAGATCTACCCTAGAGGAGCCTGTCAGAAAACTCTTCCTCCTGAGCTGTCTTCCTTATGTCAAGCCTTTCAGGGCATAAGTCTCAATAAACCTTATTTGGGAAAAGTTTGACTGCCTTAATGTTCATTTATGTTACATTGAGAGCCAAGAAACTTGCACCAGTAACATTATGAGTGAGAAATAAACCCTTGTTGTCATAAGTACTAATGTTATTTTGTTATGCAATATAATCATATAAAGGTGAAGAGTAGAGATCTCTCTTTTATCTCTCTCAGTATCTAATTCAAATCTGTGGAGAATCTTCTCAAAGGTTTGACCCATCCTCTGTCCAATTTAGTTATCAGCACATGACCTTTTACTACTTACTGAAAATATAAAAGACACCAAATATGATTTTTCTCAATCTTTTCATGACACTAATCTCCAAATTTAGTAGTGCATGCTGTCATTCCTTTCTTCATACATCCTCTCAAATAACAGTTTTCTACCTCTTGATCTTAATTCATTCACCTACGATCTGGATCCCTTGACTTTGAAATTTTCAGTAACTTCAATGCATTGAGTATGCAAAAAGCTCTATATCTAACTTGAATATTATTTTAGGGTTATGAACATGTTCATGTATCTCTCATTTAAGTAAAACTGACCCTGGATGTTTCTCTAAACCTGTACATCAAAAGCATATTGTGCTATTTATATGTCTACTTTCCTATATTCCCTTCAAGTACTCAAGTCCAATTGTAACTTTATTTCTGATTCTTTAAGTTTGTTGAACTTTATAGGCAAAAGTCACTCTTTTGATTCTGCATGTTCTAATATGCATATTACAGCACAGATATCATCTGCTGCCTTTACAGCATTTCTAAATATTATGTCAGGTAACTCTTTAAATTTATTTATTTTTTTTTACCATTCCATTGCAGGTGCTTATCTTGTTTTGTACATCCCTTAAATATGTGTGTTTTAAGGTACTTTTAAAAATCTTTTTTATATTTTAGTGCTAAACACACCTCTTTAGACATTGCCATGTTCCACAGTTATACTAGCAGGTAACAAGTAGTATGAATTTCTGCTTCATAGATATTTTCACTGAGCTATAATCTTATATATTGTAGCCTATTCTTAGCATGAATGTTTCTCAGGCTTCTTTAATTTAACATGAACAAAACAGGTACTTATTGTCATCGCTCTTTTTTATATAATCTCTGTCTTGGCTAGTTGTCAGGCATTTCTGAGACTTACAAACATATATCGTATAATACATTTCATCACATAAAACCTTTCCTTCTTTATTCACATCACATTCAATCTATCAGTAAATTGCTTTGGTTCAACCAAAAACTTCTCTTTAATCTACATCTTCTCTAACCAATTTAATTTTTAGTGTTTTAAAGATTAAGATCTCTTTGTTTCTTATTAAGGAGAATCACTACAAAATCATCAAAACACAAGTAGGCAAATGAAAAAGTTTTAAACATTTCATAGAAGTGATAGAACATGTAACAATGTTTTCAGCAGAATTAAGCTGAACTGTAAATACAAATTAAGCAAATTTCAATACTTGTGAATAGTTGCTTTGCATGTGTTAATTTAGAAAATAATAAAATAAAAATATCAAGTACTTATAGTGATATTGATGCACTCAGACAGCATTGGTGCATCATATATTGTGTCCATTTACTTGAAATTTTGCAGAGCAACAAATTTGAATAGCCACAAAAATTCAGATTTTTAATACTGAGCTCTTCTTCTCTGTTTCAGTAACATAAAATTCAAAAATGTTCAAGATTAGGAAATATACATGTTAAAAGACAAGTTTATTTACCATTCTTTATAAATATGAAACAATAAGATATAAACTAGACAAAACTAAATTTTTAAATATTAAGGATTATTGACTTATTTCTTTAGGCTGTATTTACTAATGGGATCTATTAATATTTATCTATGGATGAAGCATAGAAAACCAAAAAACAAGAATCAAGGAAAAAAAGTAATTGATATAGTCATAAATTCAAGATGCTAAAATCTAAGTTTAATTAAACTAATTAGATTTATGTTATGTTCTAAAACAGAATGCATACAATTATACAGTTAACAAAATTACTATGACCTGAGCACTTATGTTTGGTAAATAATTACAAATTAAATGCCTTTTTAACAAACATAACTCTTTCATGTACATTTTTATCATTCTCCATAATAAGTTTCAGCAATATCAAATATATGGGGGATGACTGTTGCAAACAATTCCCCACTTAACAATTTTCAACTTGAGAATGGGTTTATCAGGACATAACCCCATTGGCAGTTAGGAAGAATATGGACTTAAGATGATTTGACTTACCATTTTTTGACTTTATGATTAGTTTATTGGGGTATTAAATGCATTTTTGAATTACGATGGCTTCAGCAAGACTTAACCCCATAATAAGTCAAAAAGCATTTGTATGTTGAAAATATATGAATTTTCCAATTCAATTTGTAGGAAAAATTAAAGTTGCTTCTTTCCTCAGTGTTGTTTCTAATTGCAAAACATTGAATAGTAGATGTTCCACGATACGATCCTAAATTTAAAAGCGTTAGGATTTCTTATAACACAACAGCAAGTATTTGTCTAAAATTGCATATTATGTGAATATCTAATGACATTGAAATATATCATTATGTCTTAAATTAAAAATAAAATGATATCACATTCAATTATGATCAAATTTTTGCAGAGAAGAAATATAGGATTTTGAACATAACTGTTTGGATGTAGCTGCACATTTTACAACATAATGCTGTTAATAAACATCTCTGACCAATACTCTGATTTGGAGGACTTGGTTATTCAAAAGATTGGCTGCATAATTTGCCAGCTTAGAGACATATGAAAATGTGGGGCTCCTTGTTCAAAAATTAGTTATTTTAAAACAGCAGAGTTTGAAACCAAGCATTGGGTTTTCTGTATGTAAGGCTGTGTTCAAGAGTACAAGTCACAGCTGGCCCTAGCTGTCCAATATATGTGCTTTATTTATTTCCATGTTGTTAGGTGTTTTATAATTTTGTATTTCCTTAGTTTATTTTTATTTTTAATATCAAAAGCTTTAGGGTTACAAGCAGTTTTTCATTACATGGATGAGTTATACAGTGATGAGGTCTCAGATTTTAGTGCACACGTTACTCAGTAGTGTGCCCTGTACCCAATATGTAGTTTTTTATCCTTCATAACCATTCCTCCTCCTCTCTTCTAAGTCTCCAATGTCCATTATATCACTCTATATGCCTTTGCATGACCATAGCTAGTTCCCACTTATAAATGAGAATGTATGGTATTTAATATTCCATTCTTGAGTTACTTCACTTAGCATGATGAACTCCAGCTCCATCCAAGTTGCTGCAAAATACATTATTTAATTCTTTTTTATGGCTGAGCAGTATTATATGGTGTATATATAACACATTTTTTATCCACTTATCAGTTAATGAGCACTTAGGCTAGATTTATATATTTGTAGTTGTGAATTGTCCTTCAATAAACATACATGTGCAAGTGTCTTTTGGATATAATGACTTATTTTCCTTTGAGTGGATATCTAGTAGTAGGACTGCTGGATCAAATGATAGACCTACTTTTAGTTCCTTGAGAAATCTGCATACTATTTTTTATGGAAATTATACTAATTTACATTCCCACCAACACTGTGTAAGCATTCCCTTTTCATCAAATCTACACCATCTATTGTTCTCTTTTTAATAATGGCTATTCCGGATGAGGTAAGGTGGTATCTTACTGTGGTTTTAAATTTGCATTCCCCTGATGATTAGTGATATTGAACATTTTTGTCTTCTCATACATTTGTTGGCCATTTGTGTATCTTATTTTCAGAAATAAGATTTCTATTGATGCCAATTGCCTAGATTTTGATGGGATTATTTGTTTTTTGTTTGTTTGTTTGTTTGTTTTTCCTGCTTATTGGTTTGAGTTTCTTATAGAGTCTGGATATTAGTTCTTTGTCTGATGCATAGTTTGCAAATATTTTCTCCCATTCTCTTAGTTGTTATTTTACTCCGATGATTATTTCTTTTGTTGTGCAGAAGCTTTTAGTTTAATTAGGTCTCATTTAGTTATTTTTTTTTTGTTACACTTACTTTTGCAGTCTTAGTCATTAATTTTTTGCCTCAGCCAATGTCCAGAAGAGTTTTTCTTAGGTTATTTGTCCAGAATTTTTCTGGTTTAGTGTCTTAGATTTAAGTACTTAATCTACCTTCAGTTGATTTTTATATATGGTGAGAGAAAGGAATGTAGTTTCATTCTTCTACATGTAGTTATTCAGTTTTCTCAAAACCGTTTATTGAATAGGGTGTCCTTTTTCCTATTTTTGTTTTTGCATGCTTTGTCTAAGATCAGTTGATTGTAAATATTTGGCTTTTATTCTTGGTTCTCCATTCTGTTCCACTGGTTTATGTATCTAGTTTTATACCAGTACCATACTCTTTTGGTGACTATAGCATTGTAGTATAATTTGAAGTTGCTTAACACTATGCCTCCATATTTATTCTTTATGCTTAGGAATACTATGGCTATTTGGGCTCTTTTTTTGGTTCTATATAAGTTTTAGGATTGCTTTTTCTATTTCTGTAAATTTCAGTATAATTTTCATTATTTTGAAAAGTGATGTTGGTATTTTGACAGACGTTACATTTAATCTATATATTGCTTTGGGCAATGTGGTCATTTTTATAATGACCAGTTCATGAGCATGGAATATATTTCAATTTGTTTATGTCATTGATGATTTCTTTCATCAATGTTTTGTAATTAGCTTTGTAGAGATTTTTCACCTCCTTCATTAAGTATATTACTAGGTATTTTACTTTTTTGCAGCTATTGTAAAGGGGATTCAGTTCTTGATTTGATTCTCAGCTTGGTCATTGTTGGGCTATTACAGTGCTACTGATTTGTGTATGTTGATTTTGTAATTTGAGACTTTACTGAATTCACTTATAAAATATAGGAGTCTTTTGGAGGAGTCTTAAAGGTTTCCTAGGTACACAATCATATCGTTAGCAAACAGATAGCTTGACCTTCTCTTTTGCAATTTGGATACATTTTATTTCTTTCTCTTGCTTGACTGCTCTGGCTAGGAATTCCAGAACTATGTTGAATAGAAGTGGTGAAAGTGGGCATCCCTGTCTTGTTCCAGTTCTTAGGGGAAGTGTTTTCAACTTTTCCCCATTCAGTATAATGTTGACTGTGGGTTTGTATTATATGTCTTTTATTATTTTGAGGTATCTTCCTTCTATGCTTAGTTTGTCGAGGGTTTTTATCATTAAAAAAAATGCTGGACTTTACTGAATGCTTTCTCTTTGTCCATGGAGATGATTATAAGACCTTTGTTTTTGATTTGGTTTATGCAGTGAATCACATTTATTAACTTGCATTATGCTGAACCATCCCTGCATTACTTGGCTGAAATCCCACTTAGTGATGGTGAGTCACCTTCTTGCTATGCGGTTGAATTTGATTTGCTGATACTTTGTTGAGGATTTTTGCATCTATGATCATCAAAGATGTTTGTCTGTATATACTTTCCTGGCTTTGGTATTAGTGTGATACCAGCTTTATATAATGAGTTATGGAAGAGTCCCTGGTTCTCAATCTTTTGGAATAATATAGTGTGAGTGGGATTGGTACCAATTTTTCTTTCAATGTCTGGTAGAATTTGGCTGTCAATTTATCTGGCCCTAGGCTCTTTTTGTTGTAAAATGTTTCCTATTGATTCAATCTCACTGCTTGGTATTGGTCTGTCAGGATTTCTCTTTCTTCCAGATTTAAGCTAGAAGGCTTGCATATTTCCAGGAATTTATCCATTTCCTCTAGTTTTTCTAGTTTGTGTGCATAGAGGTTTTCATAGTAGTCTTAAATAATGTCTTATATTCCCGTGGAACTGGCTGTAATTTTCATTTCTAATTAAGCTTATTTGAATCTTCTCTCTTCTTTTCTTGATTGATGTGGCTAATGGTTTACTGATTTCATTATTTTCTCAAAGGACTCAAATAAACTTTTAGTTTTATTGAACTTGGTATTTTTTTGTTTCAATTTCATTTACTTCTACTCTAATCTCTGTTATTTTTCTTCTTCAGCTAGCCTCAGATTTGGTTTGTTCTTATGTCTGTAATTCAAGGAGTGATGTTAGGTTGTCAATTTTGGATCTTTCAGCTTTTTGATGTGGGCATTTAGCATTACAACTTTTTTATTAGCACTGCTTTTGCTATATCCTAGAGGTTTTCATACCTTGTGTTACTGTTACACATTTTAAAATTTCCTTCTTGTTTTCATTGTTAACCCAAAAGTCATTCAAGAACAGATTGTTTGATTTCCATATATTTGTATAGTTTTGAGGGGTCCTTTTGGAATTGATTTTAGTTTTACTCTGCTGCGGTCTGAGAAAATATTTGATATGATTACAAATCTTTAAAATTTATTGAGACTTGTTTTGTAGCCTATAATAGAGTGTATCTTGAAGATTGTTTCATCTGCTGATGAGAAGAATGTTTTCTGCAGTGCTTTTGTAGAATGTTCTGTATATCTGTTAGGTCCATTTGTTCTAGCGTGCAGTTTAAGTCCAATGTATCTTTGTTGACTCTGCCTTTTATTTATCTATTTTTTCCTCCAGTATTTTTTTCACTGTGTTGAACAGTTCAAGTTTTAGGACAGTAGGAGGTATCCATGGGTAAAAACTGACTGTGGCTAAAGCAGGTTGGTAAATGCACTACTCAATGGTGGGCAAAGGTTCCAGTTTTGATAGAGTGGGGAGCTCTCAGCAAAATGTACTGAGGTCTTTTCAGGGGGAAAGGTAGGAGCCCCACAGCTTCCCTTCCAGTCCAGCAGGAAAGCAATTTGCCTCCCAATCAACTCTTGACCCAGTGTTCTGGCTATTCAGATCAGAAAGGCTTCTCTTTTTATCTGCAGGAATGCTAACATTCCATGCAGAGAATAATGGTAACTCTACCCCTCATGCAAGCCTGAATCTGAAGGGTACTCTTTCTATGGGGATACAGTCACCCTGAAGTGTTTGAGGAAAGCTGTCTACAGGTACACACACAATGGGCTCCTTTGGGAAAAGCCCCAGCTATGTCTGCAATAGTGGGCAAGTCAGGGAAGTCACCTTCGGCCAAGACCCTTTGCAAGCACTACGACTGCCAGACTGTTGGGCTGCTGTTGTCCTTCCCCACTAAGCCCAGTATTGCACCAGTGCCTCTGCTGAAAAAAGCTCCCCAAAAGTGTAAAGTTCTGGGACTCAAGGCCTGCCGTCTGGATTCTTTTGTCCCAAGGGCGCTCCTTTGATGGGTTGTTTTCCCTCTTCCTCTGGACGAAGTCCCTACGAGCCAGATTACAGTTGCTCCTCTGGATCTAGCCAACAGTTGGGACTGCCACACTCCAGGTTGATGCTGGGGAATGGTCTATAAGGGATCCAGTGATGTGACCTCTCCTCAAGTCTCCCAGCAATGGGTAGCAGTACCAGCTCTGATGAGAATGGCAGGGCAGTGACATAGGCTCTATAAGATTTCCTTGGCTATAAATAGCCTTAGTATGCTGGCTTTCTAAAATGTTGGTTGTAGTAGTGATGAACTGGTCATATGGACAGACTGAAGACCTCCTGGTTAGCCAGGGTGCTGTAGGCAATGGTGATAGCTAAGGTGGTGCACAAGTTTTCTCCTTCCTTGGTGCCATGTTATTCTGCTTGCAGATGCAATAATGACCTGTTGGCCTCTAGCTGGGAGGTGACATCTGCAAAAGAGCACCAGCTGCAGTGATAGCAGTGGAATTTGTGCTTCCCTGGTATTACCCAGGAAAGGTATTGCAGTGTTTCAGGCAATGTTTGGGTCATAGAGCTTCCAAAAATTTCTGTCCTTGGTGTTAAGCTACCAAGGCCAGTAGATAGGTGATATAGTTTGGTTGTGTCCCCACCCAAATATCATCTTTAATTGTAGTTCAAATAATCCCCATATATCATGGGAGGGACCAAGTGGGAGGTAATTGAATCATGGGGGCAGTTACTCCTCTGCTGCTGTTCTCATGATAGTAAGTGAATTCTTATGAGATCTAATGGTTTTATAAAGGGCCTTTTTCCCTTTTGCTCAACACTTCTCCTTCCTTCCATCATATGAAGAAGGACATGCTTACTGCCCTTTCTACCATGAGTGTAAGTTTCCTTAGGCCTCTCCAGCCCTATGGAACTGTGAGTAAATTAAACTTCTTTCCTTTATTAATTACCCAGTCTAGGGTATTTTTTCATAGCAACATGAGAAGGGGCTAATACAAGGGGCCACTCCAGATGGGTGCTGGGTCAGGAAAATCTGTATTCTGACTCCCCTATGCAGGCACAGGCAGTGACCCCAGAGGATTGGAGGGAAGTTTTCTAAATGCTGGGGTAATGTTCCAGGGAGGAACACAGCTACCTCTTCCGCACCGAAGAAGCAGCATGGGGTATAAGGAGTAGCAAGTGGAAGTAAGCTCCACCCAGCTCCTATGAACTTGGCAAAGCAGATCTCACACCCACAGTGTTCTATCAGCAGCAACTAGCTAGGTTTCAAACAATCTGCACCAGAACTCAAAACTCCCTCAAGTCATAACACTTCCTAACCAAGATAGACACCATGGCATTCAGGCCATGCCTCTCCTGGTCTATCCATGAAACAGGGCACCTAGCTCCTTCACTTATCACCATAGCCCACTCCCCACTTGCATCTCACTCAGTTTTGGCCAAGTGATCTTATCCCTACTCAAGATTATATTATGAATTTCAGTTGGGAGTTACCCTCAACCTATGACCGACACCTGAGTGAGCTGACTGACTTCTGCGAGGTCCTCTGTGAGGTAGGATCAGAAATGGCTTCCTCCATTTGTGCCTGAGTTTGGGGGCACATACGAAACATGTTCTGATGGTTCTTTGCATATATTTCTCACTACTCACTAAATCAGCTCAAGTGCTGGATAGGGTTAGTACCTGCCCCTGTGGCCTGGATTGCCAGATTCTCCAGAGGGAGGGTATAAACTGGAGGCAGTCTCTCCCCGCTCACACTCTGGGGACTTAGTTTGCCACCTGGCTCACAGTGTAGGCTGCAGTCCACTGCTTCTTTCAAATGATCTTTGGTTTCTTTCCTTTTCCTGTTAAATTTCTGCATTGATTCTTGGGGAAAAGTTCAAAATATGAGTCTCTCCACACTATTTTGCCTTTCCACGTGTAAGAGGGATACTAACAATGCTTCCAATTTGCCTTTTGGGAACAAAAGAGAGAGAAGGGAGGTCGCAGACTCTTTAACTACCAGATCTTGTGGCAACTAATACTGAGAACTCACTCATTTCTGTGAGGAGGGCACCAAGCCATTCTTTAGAGATCTTCCCCATGATAAAAACACCTCCCACTAGGCCTCAACTTCAACATTGGGGGTCACATTTCCACATGAGATATGGAGGAGACAAATATCCAAACTATCATGGCCCTTTACAGAAAATGTTGCCAACTCTAATTCAATTTGCTACTTCTCTTTTCGAGCAATTTTGCTCATTTGTCTTTGCAAATGTTGGAAGTTATTCTGGAAATTAGTTCTGGAGGGATCACAGGTCAAATTTTAGTTCTGTCAGTTCATTTGCATTTGTCTATCAGAGGGAGAGGAAGATAGAAAGAAGTATGTTCTCACGCAAGTAAACAATTTAAGGATCAGAGGTTCACTTCTATTTTTTCAAGGAGAAGAAGCATGCAAAGGGGCTATGCCTGTGACTCTAATGTAATATCTCTAGCAGATGCATGTTATGCATTGTTCCGTGTCCCTTCACTTCCTCAAATTTCAGCCTTCCTATGGTTCCACACATCACTGCCCAGTTATCACTTAAGGACTGCATCCCTGCCTCTCTATGCTCTGCTTTCTCCTAAGCTACAGTAGTAAATGCACTACTCCCGAGACAGCACTGCAGAATGGAAATACTCATTACCCAGTTCAAGGCAGGATTTATCTGATGACAGCTCACAGCTCACCCCTCCTCAGGAAATGTTTTCAGCTGGAGAGAGATGTTTTGTCCAGCCTCCCTATTCCTAGTCCAGCCCCCTCAAAAAATCATTTTAGGTTTAGAGCTCTCTGAGGTATTCTCTAAGTTACCTATTGTAACAGAATCGTATTTCACATTCCTCTCTGCCCAACACGGCTTTTGTTGTCTTTATGCAATACTGTCCTGGAGCCAGTAGACACTGCTTTTTAATATTTGGGAATTTTGGAACCATGATAAACCATTGGCAAATTAGGGAAAAAGGGCCATGGTAGGCATACTTCAGCAGATTCTGCATACCAAGGATTTATTTTTCCCTAGAGGGCTAATTTAGCAGCATACTAGTGCTTACAGGTGCTATTTCCAAGAGTACTCCTTAATGTATTTTCTCTTTTTTTCTTTTTTTCTTTTTTTGAGATGGAGTCTTACTCTGTTGCCTAGACTGGAGTGCAGTGGTGTGATCTTGGCTCTTTCCAACCTCCGCCTCCTGGGTTCAAGCGATTATCCTGCCTCAGCCTCCTGAGTAGCTACGACTACAGATGTGTGCCACCATGCCCAGCTAATTTTTGTATTTTCAACAGAGGTGGGGTTTCACCATGTTGGCCAGGCTGGTCTTGAACTCCTGATCTTGTGATCCACCCGCCTTGGCCTCCCAAAGTACTGGGATTACAGGAGTGGGCCACACGCCCAGCCAATACATTTTATTCATCCAATTCTCCATTTCAGAGGCTGATTCCTGGGAAATTTACCTAAGAAAGTTGGTAACTGGAGAGCTTCAAGGAAGCAACCTCCAAATGGAAATTTTTAGCTGAATTACCCAACTCCTGGATAACAATGGGAACACTGTTACTGATGTGAGAAAGAATACTACCACCTGCAGCATGATGGAGTTGTGATACTGTCACAGTCATCACTGGTGGTGAACAGGGATTGAATGCCAGTAGAAGAAAATGCTCTGATATAATATCTTAGACATCTGAATGGTTCAGGGTAGTAATAGTTACAAAGCAATGGAATTAGATGCATTTGAGAAATGCATCTTGAATGAGATAGATGCATTTGAGAAATCCAATGACAGGTTGAAGGTGATTAATTACCAGTTTAAGAAAGAGTCTAAAAGTCAGAGGGCTTATTTTATAGCATATAAAAAGAGTCTTATCTTTTGGAGTCAGAAGGTAGAGAAAGCTGAGGATCAGGCCCACAACTTAATTATAAGGCTAGCAGAGATCCAGAGAAATGTTGAATTCTCAATCCTGAAAAGTCTGTTGTGCCAAGTCAGGGATCTAGTTGGGAAGGACTAATACTTTTTCACTTGAGACAGCAATATCCAAGGCAACGTACTTAGAACCTTGAAACTCCAGATTCCCTAAGACCTTCTAGCTTAAGGACATTCTCCATTGTTCCCTCTCAAAGACTAACAATCTCCTCCCCTCACTATCCACTCCGTTCTTGAAGATGATATGGAGCCTCTATCTTACAAAGCAAAATCAACCCCCTTCAGAATCTGCACATACGTTTTACTTCCAACCCATACTAAAGTAGAATCACAAACTAATCCATTCTGGAAAGTGCTGAGTTTGCTTTGTAAGGACAGTTACTATCCCACAAAGGAGCTGAGGACCTATTAATTATTTATCAGCAGGAAACAGGACAATATGTATGAGATTAAATCCTGAAGGTGCAGAATCAAAGGTGAAGGGATATAAAGTTGAAAAGGGGATAGCTTATCCATACAGAAACATGCTCATCTGAGAGAAAATTTAACACCCTGGCAAGGTCTTCATAATACAATATTAATGCACTGCCAAGTGGAATTTTGGAAACTTAAAAAATGAGATGGCTTACACAAATTGAATTAAAACTGGCAGAGCAACCATGGTCCACCATGGAAATAAGGATCAAAGGGCTCAAGAAAATGAGAACAAGAGAATGGATATGTTATGCAAGATCAGAAAACCTACCTGTTGACTATGGCCCATGGGAAGACCCAGAAGACACTCACTTCCCCAAAATAATTAGAAATGTGTCATTGAGAAAGGTTTTAGGACAGAATGGATAATAGGAGATGTTACAGAATTATATTCCCTGTTATCAATGTAGATGATCAAATATCAAAATAATAGAGTATTGGCCCTTAATTGTGAAATAAAAATGGACAAATTTATTTTAATAAATGGCAAGGTGAGATTGATAGCATAGGGTGCTTAACCTTCAGAGAGTTAGGTGAATTCTTCAAAAGTATAATTTTACAGAGTAAATGGGCATCAACATCTGCTCAATTTATAAAATTTAAGGAAATAGAGAATTGCTCATGAGGCCCTTAGCTCAATAAAAAATCCTGACTACTTGCCCATTGCCTGAAATGGAGTCATTGCTTTAGCTCTATATCCTACTGAAGAGGAGTATATTCTTCTGAGGACCCTGATTATCTCATAGAACCTGATTTAGATGATGATATTCTGAACTTCAAGCATGAGGCTGATGCCATGAGGGAATGAGGCTTCTGGGGAAAAGGTATTGTGAGAGGGCTATGTGTATTGTGCATTTGGTAGGTATGTGAATTGTCATAGAGGACTTCTAAAACTGTATTTTTCCTAAAATGAGAATATTATTTCCTATCACAAATGACTGGGCTGGTCGTGGTGGCTCACGCCTGTAATCCCAGCACTTTGGGAGGCAGAGGTGGGCAGATCATGAGGTTAGGAGATGGAGACCATCCTGGCCAACATGGTGAAACACCATCTCTACTAAAAATACAAAAATTAGCTGAGCATGGTGGCGTGTACCTGTAATCCCAGCTACTCAGGAGGCTGAGGCAGGAGAATTCCTTCAATCATGGAGTTGGAAATTGCAATGAGCCAAGACTGTGCCACCACACTCCAGTCTGGGCGACAGAGCAAGACTCTGTCTCAAAACAACAACAACAACAAAATCAAAATGATCTTCCAGAACATTGGCAGTCTGCCATCAAGAAGTTGTTAGCTCTTTCTAGCTTTTAGCCATGCAGCAGCCATTCTTTGCTCTTGTTAGCAGCTCCAACTTCTCCGGTAAATTTCCTTACAAATTGTGGCAGTGTTAAAAAGTTTAACATTCCAATCTATGCTTTTCGACTTATCTAGAGTGCTGTGATCAACTTGGGCTACACCTCCTTGCATTACAGTATGCAAAGTACCCCAAGCCAGGGGATTAGTAGGATTCTGCCCATGTGTTTCACTTCTATCAATGACCACTATCCAGCACTATCTGTTATTCGAAGTCAGAAAAAAATTGTGACATATATTTTGTCCATGTTTATGTTGTGAATCGTGAAAATAAGAACCAAGACTATGACTGTTGGTATATAGCAAAAGGTCTAATATCCAAAGGTCTACATCTCCATCTCTCAGTGGATGATCACAGTCGTTAGTCTAGAAAACAACTTATGACATGAAGGCTACAAATATCCCAAATGTGGTAAATTGAAAATATCATGAAAGAACAGTTTGAGCATTTCCATTTCTCTACAAGGACCTCAAATTTATGAAAAGAGATTAGTCAAAAGTACACATTCAGTCTCCTTTGCAGTTCTGCTATACTTTACAGATCTGCTATAAAGTCCTGAAACTGATTTTCAAAGCAGTCTTTCCTACTGCTACAGGAGCAGCGGGTGGGTAGTGGAGGGCTCTTTAAATGTTTCCCAGAGACCTTCTGGCTTTTATTGTACCTATGAAGTTAATTTAAAAATTAATAATAATGGTAAGGGGCCCAGATCATCAAATTCCTTCAAGACTTTTAAAGTTATTTACAAAAGCAATATTCAGTTCTAAAATATCCTTAAATTATTTACTTGAACTATGTATAGAAGTGTTAGAGCTATTGAAAAACTCAATGTTTTACTTTTACTTCTAATTAGTCACAACTCACCATACATTAAAGTCTTTCTACTTTTGATACTACAGCCCTCCAGAAGTTATCACTCCTAACTTACACCAGAAATGTGACTAGCAATCTATCCATTTCCAAAATCTCAAGAGGCCACTTTCTGTATTTATTTTATAAAGCATTCAACTTTTTTTTTCCTTGAAGCAGGGAATGAGAAAAAGACTCCGTTGTAGCTTATTAATTTGTAGCATAATTTCACAAAGCAGGATTTAAGAAACAGGTAGATTGGAGAAAAGAAGAGGAAAAGCCAGACTTAAGGTTCATTATTGTGGTCACTGCTGTAGACGATGTAACCATTACTACTGCTGATTCATTATTAGCCCTAGAATATATATCAAATGCAACTCAGAACTGTTGGTCTACTGTGAAAATCCTGAATCATTTATTGCTTCCATCTCCTTTTGTAGGCTGCTCTCTTGGGTTGCTCCCTGCATTTTCTGAGACGGTAGCAGTAGGTTACACACTGTGCTGCACTGTAGTCTGTTCTGAGTCAAAAAGCAGAATTCATGCTTCATGCAAACTTGAAACAAATGGCTAGTATCATGAGGTGAATCTTATCTCTCAAGAAACTGACCAACACACCTGAAACTGTATTGAATTGTGTATTGAAACACAAACTGTATTGTATTTTGTATTTAAACACAATAGTGATTAATTTTAAGAAACATAAATTTTAAATTAAGATCTATCAAATAGACAATTTCAATGGAATATTTGCTATTATTTTTGTCTTTAAAGACCATAAAACTCTAATAACATTTAATTAAAAAAATTGTGTTTCTAGCAAAATAATGAATAATTTGACTGAACTATATTGTTGACTGTCTTCAGCTTGACACATTGCTGGTGATGTTGACAGGTTACATGGAATTATACTGCATTACTTGTGTGACGGAGGGCTGTAACATGGGTCACCAAAGGTTTCTGCCACAACTCACTTTTAACATTCTAAGGGTCTGATTACCTGACTAGTCTATTATCTCTTTTCCCATTCACTGTGTTTCTATGTAAATGCCTTTTTGATTCCTTTAATTTTTTATTGCTAGGAATTCTGGAGTAAGTAGAGATAATTGCTTGTTTCACTGGAGATACCAAAGAAGCATATCTTATTGCCTATTTTTTTAAAAAAGGTACATTGAGTAAATCATTAAAGAATTTACACAGTTATAAAATAGCATAACATTCAAATGAAGTTAGTTATTAAAGACTAAGATTTACTAAATAGATTATACTGTCAAAAAAATCAAATAACACATTCAATTTGTTTACATGCCCAAGCTAAATATATGTTACATATCAAAATTAAATTACACAGAAAGTAATTTAAATTTTACACTGGTGTATTTTTTTATCTGGAAATATAGTGCTATTTTATTTAAAAAAAATGTGTAAACTCAAGATAAAGCCCAACCAAATATATGTTAAAGTGTTTAAATGATCATTATAATTTTGACTTTGATAAAAATGCTTTGTTGACACTATATGAATGCAAAGTTTTTCAGGACAAACTATGTTATTTTTAATTAAAATCATTAATGGCCTAGTTCATTGCACTGTAATAATCACGTTTTTCAAGAATATAAAATATATTTGCATTATGTGTAAGATTAAATTTATGAAAATTACTTGTAATTTATTGATGTATATATGACACTCTGCATTGTTTTAAATATCTACTGGAAATATATTTATTTATAATTTTATTTTAATGGAGAAAATGCCTCAAGGAGAAAATGCCAGGATTTCTTTCTTCAACTGATAATTTTATGACAATAGTGATTACTTTTAAGAAACACACATTTTAAATCAAGATCTATCAAAAAGACAATTTCAACAGAATACTGTTATTTTTGTCTTTAAAGACCATAAAACTCTAATAATATTTAATAAAATAATTATTGTGTTTCCAACCAAACAGTGAATAATTTGACTGAACGGTGTTGTTAAATATCTTCAGCTTGACACATTGCTGGTTATGTTGACAGGTTACATGGAATTATAGTGCATGCTTACTTGGCTGATATTACATATCATCAGAGTGTTTCAAGTAAGAGAATGTTAAAATTCATGCTCAACTAAATGTGGCATGAAGAGAAATATATTAAAAATCGTTCTGGCCGGACGCGGTGGCTCACGCCTATAATCCCAGCACTTTGGGAGGCTGAGGCGGGTGGATCACGACGTCAAGAGATCGAGACCATCCTGGTCAACATGGTGAAACCTCGTCTCTACTAAAAATACAGAAAATTAGCTGGGCATGGTGGCACATGCCTGTAATCCCAGCTACTCAGGAGGCTGAAGCAGGAGAATTGCCTGAACTCAGGAGGCAGAGGTTGCGGTGAGCCGAGATCGCGCCATTGCACTCCACCCTGGGTAACAAGAGCGAAACTCCGTCTCAAAAAAAAAAATCGTTCTATCCTTCCTAGCATATGCTAATGATGTTAATTATGAAAACATGCATCATATAATCTTATTGTGCTAAGGTTTTCAATTAGACAGTTATCTCAGAAGTAAGAGTGTCCATTGAGTCTCTTAACTATCCTCATCTATGATTGCAGGTTGGGTAATTCAGGTAGCAAACTGTGAGATGGACAATAGCATGAGGAACTCTATTAGGGAATATTCTTGGGGTTAAAATCTGTGGAGGGGAAAGGAAATGCAGTAAATTCTTACAATTTTATGTTGACTTGGGATCCATTTTGAATGTAAGTTTAACTTTCTCATGCCAGAAGCAGGGCTCAGGCACCCTTGGCACAATTTCCAGTTCTACACCACACCCAAGTGGCTTAAGCTTGTGGCCCGAAGTAGGAACTTAAAGTCATCTCTTCCACCAAGCTGACTGGGATTCCCACTTTCCCCTCTGCTTCTGCTTCCTTTAAACAGACCATTCAGGTTTTTGTCCATGAACTTAAAGTGACCCAAATTCTATTCCCTTATGAATACTACCAGTTGTCATTCACTTTTTTCTCTCTGCCTGGCTTTTCATTCCTGCCTAGTGAGATGTGAAGACAAATGATTGCCTTCCCGACTCTTTATGCCTTCTAACTCAGGATCTGTAAGAATCTTAGTACTTGTTTTCTATTGTGGTGGTGTACTGAATTTGTGCCTTCCATCTGAAGAACTAGGGATTGCCCCAGGCTAGGTTTTCCCTGGTACTTGGAGAGAACACAAAGTTGAGCTCCCAGCATCAGAGCAATGGTTTGGCAGGCATAAACTGGACACAGGTCAGGCAAGAGCCATCAGAGAAGCTGCCAGTGATTATCTTCACATGAGAATCTTATTCATATGATTTTTAAATTAAAAAAATAAAAAACCTTTTTGTTATGGGTTGGACAACTAGGCATTAGACCATATGCCAGTAAAAAATTATCCCATGAATGGCACATTGGAAACACCCATCTCCAGCTTCCCTTCATTTCCTGTTAGAGAAGAGTTGCTAGCTGCTCTGATCTTAGTTTATCTGGGGGCTCTCAAAATAAGGAGAAAGCAGGATTAAGCAGTGAGAAAGTTAAGTGTGATGCAGTCTCAACAAAAACCTCAGCCAGTTTCAAGGAGACTGCTGAACCTGTAATTGCCCAATGGGTTCTTCTTGCCTAGTGCACAGATAAAATTAATTTACTGAGACAGCAGTATTACAGTTATAATTGGCTACACATCTAGCCAATTATCACAAGGCTAGATGTGTAGATGATAGGAATTTATTATTTAAATTAAGTCTCTTTGAAAATTCAGAGGCTACAATTTTTCAAGGATGATCTGGTGGTCATGGGCTAGGGAATGGGTATGCTGATTGGTTTCAAGATGAAATCAAAGGGGGTAAAAGCTGTCCTCTTGCACTGAGTTAGTTCCTGGGTAGGATCACAAGAGCAGTTGAACCAGTTTCTTGGAATGGGTTACCAGTTAAGGTGGTGCCAGCTGGCCTTATCAGAATGCAGGATTTAAAAATACCTCAAACTCCAGTTTTAGGTTTTTACAATAGTGATGTTATCTGTAGGATGAACTGGGAAGGTTACAAATCTTAGAACCTCTCGCTGCAATGCCTGGTGATTGTTTAACTGTGCCTTCAATTTAACAGAGTTTAGACCCCTCCCATAATCCTAATCCTGTGGCCTTTCATTTGTTTTATAAAGGTGATTTTTGTTCTCAAATAGGGGGTAATTTTGATAAAGACTATTCTTATCCTTGCTTTAATGTTCAATTATAACCTAAATTTCTCCTTAAGCTAGCTTCGCATATTCACAGGAATTAACAGGGAGAGCTTGCAGATAGAAACAGCATGGAGTCAGGTATGTCAGATCTCTCTTACTGTCATAATTTTGCAAAGGTGGTTTGAAGACTGAGGTGGCTTATTCAGAGTTGTCTTGAATTGGAGTGTAGTGGCTGAGCCTTTTGTCCCCCAACTAAAGCAGCCATTGGTTGGTGGGCTGCCTCAGAAAGTTAAACCCTAAGCAAAGCTATTTTCTTTAGGTAATGTAAATCCACACAAGGGCTAACAATCTAATGCACTCTGGTGAAAGTGCTCCAGGAAACTGAAGAAAGATGAAAGTTTCTCATTCTTTTTGTTTGTTTGTTTGTTTGTTTTCTGAGACAGAGTCTCATTCTGTTGCCCAGGCTGGAGTGCAGTGGCACAATATCAGCTTCCTGCAACCTCTGCCTCCCAGATTCAAGTAATTCTCCTGATTCAGCCTCCAAGTAGCTGGGACTACAGGCGCATGCCACCACACCCAGCTAATTTTTGTATTTTCAGTAGAGACGGGGTTTCACCGTATTGGCCAGGGTAGTCTTGAACTCCCGATCTCATGATCCACCCGCCTCAGACTCCCTAAGTGCTGGGATTACAGGAGTGAGCCACCATGCCCAGCCAAAAGTGTCTTATTCTTGAATGGGAATCTGGGTTCTGTATCACACAATCCACTACAATTTATCCTTTTTGCTACACTGAACTAGGTATTCATATAAGTTTTTAGAGTAGCTCCTCTAGAATTCTAGAATATTTACTATACTAAGTGAGACATAAAATGGGAAAGCTAGTGGGACAGATTACAACTCCTAGGATTGCAGCTGGGCTGGGAACAGTAACTTGTATGCATCATACCTTATTATCTCCCTTCATATCATCATCTAGATTCCTGTCAAACTCAAAAAGCAGCTATGCCAGTATCAGTGGCTAAACTGGTGATATGATTTAGATTCTCATTCTTCAGTGAAAGAATATAATATTTGTAGGATGTCCAGCGGGGCCAAGTCTTTTTGGATGATGTTAAGATAGAAGGTAGAAGAAACAACGTAGCTCTGGGCAAGATTGTAAATGAATACTGAGGTCTTTTCCAAGTAAATACAAAATGTTCTAGATCTGCATTTCTGATAAAAATGGAAAAAAAACAATTTGCCAGATGAATGGCTGCACACCATGTACCAGAGCCCATGTTAATTTTCTCTAGCAAATATATTACATCTGACAGAGCAGCTGCAGTTGGGGCTATTACCTGGTTGAGTTTGTAGTTATCCACTGTCATCATTCAGGCTCCATCTGTTTTTTTTGTTTGTTTGTTTTTCTGGAGCCAGATGAGTAAATTAGATGGAGATATGATGGAATCATAGATCCTTTAGGTCTTTAAGAGTTGTACTAATTTTTGCCATTTCCCCTGAGACTCAATATTGTTTTTTATTTACTTTGTACACTAAGGACTGGTACATTTTTAACATCCACATGTATTTATTTTGTTCTGAAAGCATGAGATTTTGAATTAGAGATCAGGTTTATTATTACAGAAACAACAGCACTTATTCCCTGTGGCCTAATCTTCCTGGGGTAATACAATAAGGACAGATATAACCTGCATATTTGTAGGAGAGAGACCTGGAAATTATGTATATCAGAGCTTATATGGGAACTCCTTTATAGTTCCCCATCACCTCCCACACTGCTCTTGAGCTAGGGAGAGAAAACCTATTTTTAAAGCGTAAGCAAATTCTCTTTTGGAAGAGAAGGGGAAAGTCACTAATTTGTACAGCCCTTTGAGATATAAATAAATGACTAAGAATTTAATTATGTTTAAAATGCAAGAACATGGCTATAGATATAACTCCCTTAGATGTGAAGAGCAAATAATTCTGGGGGAAATTGCATTCTCTATAGCATTTCAAGTTTCTTTTTTCAGAAGGTCCTGCCAATGCAAAAACATGAAAATGTATTCCTTATAGGGTGTGGCAGTTTTAGAGTTTCGTACTTTCAGAGTTTTGTACTTAGGCTTTGCCATGATAGTTCTTACACTCAAAGGCAAAGAAAAATTAGAAGATTCTTTCAATTAGGTAATGTTTAAGAAATTACCCATTTGAGACTGGATGGGCTCTGAAGGCCTTGGGTAGCTCTGCCTTTGTGGCTCTGGAGGCTACAACATTTATGACTGCTTTCAAGGACTGGAATTGAACAGCTATGGCTTTTCCAGGTACACGGTGCAACCTGCCAGTGAATCTATCATTCCAGTGAGGCAGGGAGAATTGCTTGAGCATGGGGGGCAGAGGTTGCAGTGAGCTGAGATCATGCCACTGCACTCTACCCTCTTGAGAGAGTGAGACTTCACCTCAAAAAAAAAAAAAAAAATCTTTCAACAAATTCTAGAAGTTCCAAACTTTCCCTCATCTTCCTGTCATCTTGTGAGCCCTCCAAACTGTTCCAACCTCTGCCTGTTACCCAATTTCAAAGTTGCTTTCACATTTTCAGGTATCTTTATAGCAATGCCCCGCTTTTCTTGTATCAATTTTCTATATTATTCTGTTTTCACACTGCTATAAAGAACTACTCGAGACTGAGTAATTTATAAAGAAAAGAATTTAATTGGCTCACAGTTCCACAAGTTTAGTAGGAAGCATGACTGGGAACCCTCAGGGAACTTACAATTATGGCAAAAGGTGAAGGAGAAGCAAGGACCTTCTTCATATGGTGGCACGAGAGAGAGAGTGCGTGAATGGGGAAGTGCCACATACTTTTAAACCATCAGATATTGTGAGGACTCACTCACTATCATGAGAACAGCAAGGTAGGTGGAAATCCACCCCCATGGTCCAATCACCTCCAACCAAGTCCCTCTCCCAACACTTAGGATTACAGTTCAACATGAGATCTGGGTAGAGTCACAGAGCCAAACCATCTCAGCTCATATATCTATATATTCCATATACCCCACTACAACAGGACTCTCCATGAAACTCTGGAGTCCTGCACATCAGTGTCAACTTGAAATCTTTGTCTAATAGTCCTCAAAATACATGTCCCTTTCCTCTCTTATATATTTAACTGAATACATAGTTTAGGTTTCTTTGAAGAATAATCATTACCATGTATAGAAGACATGATATGGCAGTTTTTCCTCATGGAGACCTAGAGTCTTCTTTAATCAGTGTGTTCTAAAAATGAATTCTGACACATTTGGAAATGAGCAAGAAATATGACATTTTTTAAAGCTAGTGCCTTCTATCTTCTAAATGTCTATATTTGATTACATAAATTGAGTATTACTTTGGGTGACCATCCATCTATTTTGCCTTTAGGGAAGACATGATCCATTAAACATTTCCATCTGCTATTTGGGCCAGTCCCTCATGTTGCCACTTCAACCTGGTCCCTCATTATCATGATTTTATTCAATTCAATTCTGATGATGATAGGTTGATAGAAATTGAGAGGTACTAGCTCCTAATGGGTTGACATGAGGCCCTACTGCAGGCTCAGAGAGTTGAGGAAAGTCTGGAAATGCATGGTTATGGGGCACATGAGTCCAGTTATTTCCATCTCATATATCACAAACACATTCTTTCCCAGCTAGGGACTTGATCTTGAGATAGTTGACCTCTATAATTTAATAGAGTAACTTTCTTTGAAGCTCTGCTACTCTAATAACACAAGTCCTCAGATTTTTCTTCCTTCTGGCTACAGAATTTGAGTCTTTTTGTATAGTAACAAGAAGGCCTCTGACTTTTATGTAAGGGGTTACTTGTTAATCACTCTCATTCCTTTATCTTTTAAAGCATAAATTATGATTAGAAACATCAACTCAATTTCAAATTCCTCATAGTTACTAATTCTCTCTTATTCTAAAAAAACTTGATATTTTGTACCTACTAGTTAATTTCCTTCTACAGGAATATCACTCTAGTGTACCACCATAGAAAGTGTTAAAATTGCCCCATTACCTGTTTCCAGGAAATTGCTTTGCTTTGCCTTGAACCAATGATTGTGACTTCATTGCCAGCTAAATAGCAGTTGATATGAAATCTTATGTTAGTGTCTGCTTTCTCACACCAATACTGTTACTAGATGCCAATACTGTTGTAACAATACTGATGCCAATACTGTTCAACAGTAACCAATACTGTTACTAAATGTTGAATTCCTCAGGAAGTAGATTCTAAATATCCCTTTGGAGTAGCACCTGAGATGGAGATTAGCAGCATGTAGAAAATATAAGAATGCTCTTGGGATCTTTACTTTCTGAAGGAGTGGTTACAAATCAATGTTAGGCCAATAGAGAACTTGGGCTACAATGCAGTTTCAATGAAGGACTCACATAGTCCCATGGGAAATTCTGTAAATTTGAACTATTCTGAGTTTTAACAAACGGATTGGGCATTTAAACCCTTGTGTTAAAATTATACACTAGTTTTGAGCTGTTCTTGCAAGGGAGTGTGATCTTGGATGAGACAACTCACTTCACCCAAAGCAATTCTGCCAGAAGGCTGAGGGTTATCTGCAGGTAACACTCAGCAGCTGAAACAATAAGGCTTGAAGAGGGATCTGGGTGGTGCATCCCAGTAGGCATTATATCTACTAAAGTAGAACAGGTTTTTTCTTTCTCACTTCCTCTTTTTAAAAATTCATTTCATATATACTTTTGGAGGTAACCATGATCAATTAACACAGACACTATTATGGGTTGCATTGCATGCCCTAAGATAATATGTTAAATATGTAACCCCCAATATTTAAGATTGTGACTTTTTTTGGTAATAGTTTTTTTTTTTTTTTTTTTTAAATCAAGGCATTCAACTCAAAGTAAGGTCATTAAGATGTGTCTTAGTCCAATATAACTTGTTTAGACATAGAAACAGATATCTGCAGAAAGAAGACAACATGAGGGAACACAGGAAGAATGTCATGTAAAGGATTGGAGTGATGCATCGATAACCCAAAGAACAGTAAATATTGCCGGAAAACCAACAGAAGCTAGGAAGAGTCAAAAAAGAGTTTCCCTTCAGTTTTCAGAGGGAGCATCATTCTTCTAAACCATGATTTTGGACATGGTTTTTTTTGTTTTGCTTTGTTTTGTTTTGTTTTGTTTCCAAATCACCAATATATATCCACAACTGTTAGACAAACAATTTTTACTATATGATACCCAGTTTATGCTCTTTTGTTATGGAAGCCCTAGGGAGCTAATACAGAACCCAAAATAAATAATATAACAATTCACTGAGACTTTTTCTTAGTTTAATTATTCCCCCACTTACAGTTGTTCCTTTACATAGATGACATACAATAAAGATATAATTGATGGTGGCTCACACCTGTAATCCCAGTACTTTGGGAAGCCAAGGCAGGCGGATCACAAGGTCAGGAGATGGAAACCATCCTGGCCAACTTGATGAAACCCTGTCTCTACTAAAAATACAAAAAAAAAAAAAAAAAAATAGCAGGGTGTGGTGGCACACTCCAGCTACTCTGGAGGCTGAGTCAGGAGAATTGCTTGAACCTGGGAGGTGGAGACTGCAGTGAGCCGAGATTGTACCATAGCACTAGAGCCTGGGGGTCAGTGCAAGACTCTGTCTCAAAAAAAAAAAAAGATGTAATTGAAGAAACAATATCAAATATTTATGAGATTACTGATGTTTGTAACATTGTACAGTTTGAGGATTTCAAATCTAACAATCTGAAATCTAAAGTGCTCCAAAATTCTGAACTTTCAGAATTGCCAACATGACATCATAGATGGAAGATTCCATATTAAATTTCATGTAGCAGATTGCAGTCAATATACAGTTAAAACTTTGTTTCATGAACAAATTTATTAAAAAATTGCATAAAATTACTATCAGGCTCTGTGTATAAAGTTTATATAAAACATAAATTTTATATTTAGACTTGAGCTCCAACCCCAAGATATTTCATGGCTATACAAATAGACCAAAATCCTCTGGTTCCAAGCACTTTGAATAAGGGATACTCAAGCTGTAACAATACTAACGATTAATAAAAAATCTGTAGAAAAGTGATTTTATGATTTGATCATTGACCAAGATGAAGACAGTTTGTGATATTACCTGTTCTGAGTAGTCCTCACTGAAAAGATAATGTTTGAGCACAGATGGTATGGTACAGTTGGGAACATGCCTGATAAACTGTAAGAAAATTAACGTGTCCAAAGTGAATAGAGTGAATATCTTATGGTGCAAATAATAACAGAAGATATTTTTTAATTTTGTCTCAAAGAAACTTAAAGATTGTTAGAAATGGCATATATTAATAAAATGACATTCTATTGCAATACTTTGTGTTTTTTTTATTTTGTGTTGTTCTTTTTTGAGACAGTCTCACTCTGTCACCCAGGCTGTAGTGCAGTAGCGTGATCTTGGCTCACTGCAACCTCTGCCTCCTGGGTTCAAGTGATTCTTCTGCCTCCGCCTCCAAAGTAGCTGGAACTACAGGCAAGCACTACCACCCCCGGCTAATTTTTGTGTTTTTAGTAGAGATGGGGTTTTACAGTATTGGCCAGGCTGGTCTCAAACTCCTGGCCTGGTGATCCACCTACCTTGGCCTCCCTAAGTGCTGGGATTTCAGGCATGAGCCACCATTAGATGCCTGTCATATTACAATACTTTGAACAGAGAAGTGATGTAATCTGATTTTCATTTTAACTGCATCACATACATTATTTTATTAATAAACATTAAAAGAACAAACAATAGAAGCAGGGACAAAAATTAGGAGACTACAAAAATTCAGGTTAGAAATGATGGTTTGGCTCTGGGTGGTAGCACCCTGACAGATTCTTTAGATTTAGATCTGACTCAATTTTGGAGTTGGCTAAGCAATGTATAGATAATTGTTTTCTGACTCCGGTGGTGAGTAAAAATGCTAGGTCCCCAGGGGCAGCAACTGGAAAGCAAAGATAGGTATGAATCAAAAGAGAGTGTCTACAAACGGAAACCTCTGAGGACAAATTGGATCCCAAAAGAACAAACTGAAACACACAGCACAAAATAAAATCTACATTTTATATTCAAAAACTCCAACCTCATTAATGCATGTTACCTCCAGAAGAAATTGACACCTTTCACCATAGAGCTACACATTTACCTGAACCAGAACTTGAAGAAGCCTAATGAGAAAATCAAAGGGAGCTGGAAGAGCTGTAGGTCTGGCTGCTGCCCCAAACCAACAAGATATGCTAGCATATCACTACCCTTTGTCTTCCGCAATTGCACCTGGTGCTCTACACCAACTCTGAGAGTAAAATGACTGCTGCTTCACTTCCACCTTTCAAAATAGCACTCACGTACCACTTGCCCCCAACCCTAGCCTATAATCATGCAGAAAGGAAATTCAGCCTGTACTTTTGCAGAAAGGAAATTCTAAGAAACTTCTTTACACATCGCTAAGTTGACACTACAAAATTACCAAAATCTATCCTTTGTCATCTTAGTCCCTGTATATTCTTTTAAATGTATTTAACTTTTTTAATAAGTCAGAAGCAAAACCATGCTTTTACTTACCATGATGCAGCTATCTTTCATACAACTTAAATATAATAACCCTCTTTCTAAAATGTGTATTATATGTTTCCTCTGTCTTACACATGCAACCCTAACCTGTAATCATGCAGAAGGGAAATTCAGCCTGTAATCTGGCAGAAAGGAAATTCTAAGAAACTCCTCTCCACATTCCTATATTGACACTAAAAAATCACCAGAATGTATCCTTTTTCAACTTAGTATCCATGTATACTTCTTTCTTTCTTTTTTTTTTTTTTTTTTTTTTTTTTGAGACAGAGTCTCACCCTGTCACCCAAACTGGAATGCAGTGGCACAATCTTGGCTCACTACAATCTCTGCCTCCTGGGTTCAAACAATTATCCTGCCTCAGCCTGCCGCGTAGCTGGGATTACAGGCTCCCACCACCACACCCAATTAATTTTTATATTTTTAGTAGAGATGTGGTTTCACCATGTTGGCCAGGCTCATCTTGGACTCCTGACCTCGTGATACACCCGCCTCAGCCTCCCAAAGTGTTGGGATTACAGGCATGAGCCATTTTAAGTGTATTTAACTTTTTTAAAATGTCAGAAGCAAACCCATGCTTTCATTTAACATAATGCAACTGTCTTTCATACAACTTTATAATGACCCTCTCTCTAAAATATATGTCATATATTACCTCTGTCTTATGCATCACCCTATCCACCTATCTCTGAGTGATGGTCATCTAACTGGGTCAAAAACATCCTTTGATATTCTGGAACTTAAATACTGAAATATAAGTTAGACCACTATTACGCTGTATTAGCTGATATAGGAATGGTGAAGGAGAAAATAATTGGTTGACATATGGATACATATTTATACCAAAATAAGAAATAAATACTTTATTAAAGTCTTTGTTTTGGCCATGGGTTATATGGGCATAGCTAGTATTTATAACTTCCACAACCTCTTTCACAATCCCTTTATTTTCTCAGCAAGAATTTAGGAAAGTAGCAATTTACTGTCTTGTTACTTTAAAAAAAAATAGTTTTAAAAAAAAAAAATCAAGTCCTAAAATCTCCTACCCGCATTGGATTTTTTTTCAGTTTTCCATTGAATTTTATCAAAGTATATGGCTAATCTGAAAGGTTGCCTAGGAGATTCTGTGCATTACAGATATCCTATTCCTTATCTTCATTATGTAACAGCGACCCAATTTTGCCTTGATTATTGAGTTAAATAGCCTTAATCAGTACAGCAACACCATTGTTTGTGTGTTAGTTTGCTGATGTGAGGAGCTGATGTTGGCAGACAACAGTGCTAACTGTCATTGTAATGGAACAGATGCTATGTCTTCTGGTGACACATTGAGAATCAAGGTCTCTAGACCAAGCAGGCCCAAAGTTAGGGTGGCTGAAAACAAACATTTCACTAATAAATTATCCTGAGTAATAATAACAGAAAGATTTATCTGATGTACCTATGACTCCATTCCTTAATTCCAGACTCAGGAATTCTAAATATAGAAGACACATCACTGTATATTGGGTCTATGATTTAGAGAGTATGTACGTATACCCTGTTACGAGGATAGACTTCAGCCACACAAGGTGTTTCTAGCTGATAGCTTAAGTGTATCTCTAAAAGGCTCATCAGGGTAGCTGTTTCAGTGTGAAGGAAATATGGTAAAACAAGAGAAATTCATATGTATGAGACCGTTTCCATACTTTGCTATAAAATAAGTTCTTTAACAGGAAATAATGCTATGGAAAGTTTTCCACACCATCATGAGGAATAAGACATTAAATATGATGGTTTTGTCAGAAGATTTATTAAAGGAAAGGTATTTTAATATTCAAAATAAGTGCCTATTACTATGAAAAAAAGTGGTATCCCTTTCCATGAGGGAATTGACCCAATGTAATCAACTTGTTACTAATATCTGGCTGATCCATGTAATAAATGCTGCCATGTCTGGACTCATGTTTGATATCAGATATTGAAAATGAACCACTCAGTAGTGGGTATGGCCATATATGCCCTCATGAGAAGAAATCCATATCTTATATATATATTATAGGCAAATAGTACAACTGCTAATATTATAAAACATCCTTAATAATACATATTATAGCTCTCAACAAACTTTTGATTTTAAAACTATAGCTATTTCTCAAAGTTTAATAAGATTATTTTTCTACTTTTTAATGTTTCCATGTAAGATTTTCTCCTCCTACCAATGATGAAACATGAGTATTTAATTAACTCTCTCTAAGTTTCTATCTCCCTAGATGCATACACATAAACACACATTCTTCTTACCCATGGATCCAATAAAGTTATAGATTTATATCACTTTTCACTATGTATGCCATTATAAGTAGTTAAATATTATTCATAACTAATTTACTTAACGTTTTATGTTTGTTACAGCCTTTCTTACATAATTGTTTTTTTCTTTTGAATTATTGATTGCATTTTTACACTTGCTGATTTGAAAAATTATTCTCCCTCTCTCTCTCTCTCTCTGTGTTTCTGTGTGTGTGTGTGTGTGTGTGTGTGTGTGTGTGTATGCATAAGAGACTGCAGGCTGAAGTGCAGTGGTTCAATCATAGCTCACTGAAGCGTCAAACTCCTGGGCTCAAGTGGTCCTCCTACCTCAACTTCCTGAGTGTCTGGAACTACCATCACATGCCACCATGCCTAGCTAATTTCTTAAATTTTTTTAGAGCCTGGGGTCTCACTATGGTTCCCAGACTGGCGTAATAATTTTTACTTTAGTTTTTTAAAATGATTTTTTGTAATTGAATATAATATAATAAATTTTTTATTCTAAATAATAAAATACCTTCCAGGAATGATTATTGAAATAATACCAGCACAACCTGGATCCCATTTGTCAGAGATAGTTTTTGCTAACAATTTAGCATATATATTCTTATGGAATTGTACCCATGCATGTATGCATATATAAGAAATATATATTGCTTGTACACCAAAATATGATAATATTAAGTATACAAACAGAAGTAGCTCAGTGTAATGATTTATGAGTACAGCTCTGGAGCCAGAATGCTTATACTTAGTTTGAAATCATAATGTCCATTTTCTTCATATGTATAATGAAGTATATTATAATAACTACTCAATAGCTCTGAATATACATATATACGCAGAAATAATGTTTAACCAAACATCAGGATACCCTGTGACCCAGTCAACTTGACACTTAAAATTAATTATAGTAGCTTTCTGAAATAGTACATGTTGTCTCCAAATTCTAAAGAGGAGCACCATATGTCTGCCTCATTCTCAGTGTTAGAAAAGGCAACGTTCAGTAATGCTGCCCTTTACCTTGTAGAGAAATTCTTAGCACTTCTAATTACTACCTCTAATTACTGAAGTCTTACACATTTCAGCATGGACAGGCTGAACCTTTGTTGGGTATATCTTTTACTTCCTGGCATGCATATTTCTTGTTACGGCATCTAGTGTACTTGTTACTTCCTGTTCTTTAGGTATAATTAGAATGATATTGTGGAGCATTACAGTGGATGAGTGTAAGTTACATGGAATGTCAAGATGATCAAGGTCCTTTTAAACTGTATTGTGACAGAGCACGACAGTTAACTCTGGTGTAAAATATTTAATGTGATTGCTGTCCTTATGTGCACAGAAGCTGAATTTTATCTTCTTCGATGATAGGGATTGCAACTAATGCATTATCTAGATCAATAACTTCATAAAAAAAATTTCCTCCAGTGCAGCTACCATACAAGTTGTCATGGGAACTACTGCTTAGCCGAGCTATCATTGGGGCAATGATTTGGTTAAGTTTTCTTTGAATGGGAGTAGAGATCCGAAATAAAAGAGGAAATGATGAGCACTACCCCTTTTTTATATTCATCTTTAGAGTTAAAGATGATAGAAATTTTAAGTTTTAAAGGCTCTCAGCTTCACCCTTCTGTTCATTAATGGCTCTTAAATGGTTGATGGACCAAAGTGAGAATTATAAATTACTGGATGTTCCTATTCTAATTATCTGTTGAAAAAAGTGTGAGCATGTGGGTGTTTTATTTACTAAAATGCAGACGTAAACCAGGACTCCATTTATCACCTGGTTTCCATATGCCTCCTGCCTACAAGAAAGCCCATTACTTTTCTCAGGGATCAGTTTTATTTCAGAGCTTCTGTTGAACCACCCTGAAAAGGTTTCGATGTTTTCCCTCTCCACTGCTATGTAGATGACCACAAACCCTTTGGAAGAATTGAGAAATTATTTACTCCTATATTTGTAGTGCTGTTTCAGTGTCATTTTAGGGAAATCCACCTTTCATGTCTATGGGCTCTGGATTTAAGAACTGCTCAAATGTGTGAACAGGGTGTGAAATCATGATTTTTCCATTTGACACATTGATATGGGCCTTCTACTTCACAGATTTTTACTTGATTTTATTTTCTTGTTATAAGAGTTTAATGGCAACTAGGTCACTTGCTAACTATCTTACTTCTAGGAACACTGTGTTTTGTTAGCTATCACTATAGATTCCTGTAGATATAGATCCCTGTAACTATAGAGACTTTGGCTGCTGCTTAATATTTATTGTACATTTACCTAATTATTTTTGCCTTGCATTTGATGGTTAAATGTCAACATCTGACCTTTGTTATTCAAGAATCATCTCATTCCCATTAACATGGAAAAGCCCAATTACATGGCTATTAATGTTAAAGTTGTCCTTTTGAGGAAATTAACCACATAGCTAATCAAGGTATTAATTAATAACGTAGCTAATTATAAGGTATCCCCATAAACTGAGGTTTTGTTGATGTTTTGTTTTTTGCGTGGTCTCTGAACAAAGATTTCTCTTTCTAATAAAAAGGGTGATACATGCTGGCTCAAGGGTGTTAGGGCAATCTGGTGTTAAAGGTTTTCATGTGCATCTATCTAAATATTTTCATCTGGGTCCCTGGACTCACTCTTTTCTAATCAGGGCAATGACTTTGACGTATAAATCCAGTCATAGATAACATTGGCTTTCCTGACATATCCAGAGTGAGAGATAGCTACCCTGAGCCTATAATTATTTCTTCAAGACTTAAAAGATATTTAATGAATGCCATTGATTGTACAATTTTTATGGTCATTACCACTCCCATATCATTTAAGTGCTAGAGTATTGATTCTCAAAAATTAGTGAGTATGAGTGTCTTCTAATTAAAAAACAGACTTATGGGGCCTGAACCTCAGTTTCTCATACAGTAAGACTGAAATAGATCTAAGAAATGGCATATGAACAAATTTCTCAGTATGGCTGATGCTTCTAGTTTGGGGTTGCTCTACATCTCAAGAAACATGTGCTGCAACTCCTATATAATTCAGGTACCTCCCTTTCATTTGCACTTAGTTCCAGTTCACTAAAGGTGAAATCCTTAGTTATTGAAATGCTATACTATGACAGAGATTACCAACAATCTACTTGGCATCAGCATTGTATCCTTCTTGCCACATAGTCATTGGAAGATCTTCTCCCAGACTCTCATCTCAATTATGAGTCTACTTAATTTAACCTCTCCTAATAAAACCTCTTTAAGTTTGGTTTCCCTTGAAAGCAGAACCTGTCAGAAAGTCTTAGGTACAAATGCTTCAGTAGGGAGGTGACAACAGTGCCACAATAAACATATGTGGGCATGTGTCTTTATAGTAGAATGATTTGTAATCCCTTGGGTATATACCCAGTAATGGGATTGCTAGATCAAATGGTATTTCTAGTTTCAGATCCTTGAGGAATTGCCACACAGTCTTCTACAATGGTTGAACTAATTTACACTCCCACCAACAGTATAAAATTGTTTCTATTTCTCCACATCCTCTCTAAAATCTGTTGTTTCCTGACTTTTTAATCATCACCTTTCTAACTGGTATGGGATGGTATCTAAATGTGGTTTTGATTTGCATTTCTCTAATGACCAGTGATATGAGCTTTTTTTTTCATGTTTGTTGGTTGCAAAAATGTCTTCTTTTAAGAAGTATCTGTTCATATCCTTTGCCCACTTTTTAATGGGATTACTCTTTTCTTGTAAATGTATTTAAGTTCTTCGTAGATTCTGGATATTAGCCCTTTGTCAAATGGATAGATTTCAAAAATTTTCTCCCATTCTGTAGATTTCCTGTTCAATCTGATAATGGTTTCTTTTGCTGTGCAGAAGCTCTTTAGTTTAATTAGATCCCATTTGTCAATTCTGGCTTTTGTTGCCATTGTTTTTGGTGTTTTAGTCATGAAGTCTGCACATGCCTATGTCCTGAATGGTACTGCCTAGCTTTTCTTCTAGGGTTTTTATGGTTTTAGGTCTTACATTTAAGTATTTAATCCATCTTGAGTTAATTTTTGTATAAGTTTTAAGGAAGGGATTCAGTTTCATCTTTCTGCATATGGCTAGCCAGTTTTCCCAACACCCTTTATTAAATAGGGAATCCTTATCCCATTGCTTGTTTTTGTCAGGATTGTCAAAGATCAGATGGTCGTAAATGTCTAGTGTTATTTCTGAGCCCTCTGATCTGTTTCATTGGTCCATATATCTGTTTTGGTACCAGTACCATGCTATTTTTGTTACTGTAGTCTTATAGTATAGTTTGAAGTCAGGTAGTGTAATGCCTCCTGCTTTGTTCTTTTTGCTTAGGACTGTCTTCACTATGTAGGCTCTTTTTTGGTTCCAGATGAACTTTAAAGTAGTTTTTTTCTAATTCTGTGAAGAAAGTCAATGGTAGCTTGATGGGGAAAGCACTGAATCTATAAATTACTTTGGGTAGTATGGCCATTTTCACAATATTGCTTCTTCCTATCTATGAGCATGGAATGCTTTTTTTTTTTTCTTTTGTCCTCTCTGATTTCCTTGAGCAGTGTTATGTAGTTCTCCTTGGAGAGGTCCTTCACATCCCTTGTAAGTTATATTTTTAGATATTTAATTCTCTTTGTAGCAATTGTGAGTGTGAGTTTGAGGGAAGATGTTCTCTTTCTGGGTCCACAAGAGGGCATAGGTTTAAGGGCAAGAATTTCCTAGCACCATGCCCCCCTCCCATCTCTCCGTCTGGGAGATTTTAACAGTTTATGTTTGAATTTCACGGGTGCGGGAAGAAACTAAGAGTCAATCACGCCAGCGGAAGTTCTAAGGAACTCCTTTCATTGGCCAGGGGTCTTAGAGAAGGTGGGAGTTCCTCCCAGGTTAAAAGTCCGCTTCTTCCACACCCCTTTGGACTCCATGTTTGGGTCTCCTTCCACGAACACTCCCTTCATGGAAGCCATCTTTCTCTCTCCTGGATTTCCCCTTTGGGGTCCTCTTCCACACTCTGTCATGGAAGCCTGTCTTCTCCTCCTAAACTCTATCTCTGTCTATTCCCTAACACTCTCGTGGGAGCTTTTTTACTTCCTGGATTCCATCTTTCTGGATTCTCTCACTCAGTGTGAGAGTTAGCTGCTTCTTTCTCTCTCCTTCTCCTGTTTCTCTCTCTCTTTAAATAAATCACTGTCTACAAACACTTTTGAGTCTGGCATTTACTGTGTACTTCACCGTGGTGCCCTCTCTCATTCTTGAGAGGGCAGAAGGTCAAGAACCTGGCAAAACATCCTCTCAGGGGAGCTGAGGGCACTCTGAACCCCTGATCCCTAATATTACAAGTTCACTCATGATTTGGCTCTCTGTTATTAGTGTATAGGAATGCTTGTGATTTTTGCACATTGATTCTGTATCCTGAGACTTTGCTGAAGTTGCTTATCAACTTAAGGAGATTTTGGTCTGACACGATGGTATTTTGTAAATATACAGTCATGTCATCTGCAGAGACAATTTGACTTCTTTTCCTAATTGAATACCCTTTATTTCTTTCTCTTGCCTGATTGCCCTGTCCAGAATGTCCAATACTATGTTGAATAGGAGTGGTGAGAGAGGTCATCCTTGCCTTGTGCCAGTTTTCAAAGGGAATGCTTTCAGTTTTTGTCTGTTTAGCATGATATTGGCTGTGGTTTTGACATAAATAACTCTTATTATTTTGAGATACATTCCATCAATACTGAGTTTATTGAGAGTTTTTATCATGAAGGGCTGTTGAATTTTGTTGAAGGCCTTTTCTGCACCTACTGAGACAATCATTTGGTTTTTGTTATTGGTTCTGTTTATGTGATGGATTACATTTATTGGATGCTGAACCAGCCTTGCATCCCCAGGATGAAGCAGACTTGATGGTGCAGGATAAGTTTTTGATATGCTGCTGGATTTGGTTTGCCAGTTTTTTTATTGAGGATTTTTGCATTCAAGTTCATCAGGCATATTGGCCTGAAATTTTTTTGTTTTGTTTTGTCTCTGCCAGGTTTTTGTATCAGGGTGATGCTAGCCTCATAAAATGAGTTAAGGAGGATTCCTTCTTTTTCTATTGTTTGGAATAGTTTCAGTAGGAATGTATAAGCTCCTCTTTGTACCTCTGGTACAATTCACCTGTGAATCCATCTGGACCTGGACTTTTTTTGGTTGATAGGCTGTTAATTGCTGCCTCAATTTCAGAACTTGTTATTGGTCTATTCAGGGATTTGACATATTCCTGGTTCAGTCTTAGGAGGGCGTATGTGTCCAGGAATTTATCCATTTCTTCTGGATTTCCTAGCTTATTTGTGTAGAAGTGTTTATAGTATTCTCTGATGGTAGCTTGTATTTCTGTGGGATCAGTGGTAATACCCTCTTTATCACTTTTTATTGTATCTATTTGATTCTTCTATCTTTTCTTCTTTATTAGTCTGGCTAATGGTCTATCTTGTTTGTTGATCTTAAAAAAAAAAAAAAAAAAAAAAAAACAGTTCCTAGATTCATTGATTTTTTTTTTTTGAAGGTTTTTTCCCTGTCTCTACCTTCATCAGTTCTGCTCTGATCCTATTGAAAATTATACTCTTTATTTCATATTTTGTGCTATATAATTATTTTTACCAAATTTTTTTCATTAACTCTTTGTATGTTTATTGCCAATCTTCCTTATTACAAAATAAACTTAGCAAGGACAGAAAATGTTTCTCTTTTTCACTGCTGTATCTCCAGCTGCATAGTGACTGACATACTTTAGCACTCAATAAATGCTATAGCTAGTCCTTGCAACCTAACTGAACCTTATTAAATGAACAAAAGAATGGATAATTAAATGACCTAGAATTAAGTAAAGCAGACTGAAAAATTACCTAAGCATCAAAATCAAATTACTGTATAGAAAACAATATATATTTACTTATGCATAAAATGATATAGGAGACTATTTTCACCAAAATGTTGCCAATATTTTATCATGGTCATGAAAGTACAAATTTTTTCACTTTGATTATGCATATATTCTATCTTTTTTACAATTAACATATTCTATTAATTCAAAAAATATTATATTTAAATTAATCTTCAAGTACCTATATTTTGAAATTGATTTGAAAGATAAATTGTTTAGCCACATTTGACATTTTTTAAACAAAGCACAAGCATAAATTGATTATTTTAGTAGCCTTGAACATATTTAGAAAACAAACCATATTCAATGCACATGAAGTCAGCATATATTATTCAAGATAGAATGTAATAAAAAACAATTTTTTTAAAATATCACTTTTTTTGAGAAATAGGTATAATTCAAAATCTATAAAAATCCTCGAATAAGTGTTTACATATTGTTTTTCTCTCTATCTTCTAGTGAAAGGTGATAAATATTCAGGGAGTAAAAGGGTAATGGACATTTTATCCTTAGCCTTGAGAAAGATTTTAATATTCAAAAAAATGTTTGTAATTGACTCATTATCATAAATCTAAGTCCTTTAATGTAAAAATTTACATTGTAAATATATATTGCTTGTCTGAGTGGAAAATGTTCTTGATTTTTCTAGTAGGCACAGAATTTCTATACTTTAAAGAAAAATAAAATTATTATAATAGGAATAATTATGTCTTTTAATACCACAGCTCACTTTCTTTAAGATAATAATTTAAAAGTTGATTGAGGTGTTTTATATCATTTCTTCATTTGATAAGATGAGTGAAAAAACCCACCTCATTCATAAAGCTTTTAATTTATATAAAAATAGGGTATATTTAAGAATCTCTCAGTGGCAGCATGCAAAGATTATAACATTTTATTATTATCTCCAGTGCATGTTATTTTTGATAAATTAAAATTAGGCATTTTGATTAATTCCTCTTTTCCTGGCAACATATATCATGCTTTATTCAGGATTAAATTAGACTTTTAGAGTTTAATTAACTCATTTCAAATGCACACAACTTCTAGTAGCATAAAATAAAAATTATGTATATACATAGAAAACAATAGATCCTTCTGGCCTTAAGAATTTAAATAAATCAGTTGAGTTACAACTGCTTATTATTTGTGGTACAAATGCATATATCTCTTCCACTTAGAAATTCAAACATAATTATACTAAATATAGTTTGGTACTATATCTATTAAATCAAACGTTTTATTATAAATAACCAAAATGTTAGATTGTTGAATTAAACACATTCATCTTTAAGTAATTATTTGAAAAAATGAATATTGTTAATTTAAATACATTTGAACAGATACTGTTCTGATGGGTGGCATATTTCTTTTAAATAAAAAAGTTTGCTAACATCATAATTACTAATGGATCTTTAAAAAGAATATATAACTCATATTTTTAATTTTATTCAGAAGGAATAAAGAATTATTAATAGCATTTTGAAATTGGAATAATTGACCTATATTTTGAAATCTTACTCCTTCCGGACAGTAGATAAAACATAATAATCAGAAAGGAAAATTTAACGTATTAAACCTATAATATTTAGAATATGTTGTCTTCTAGATAACAAAGCAATTAACATAATAAATAAGAGTTTCCCTTCTCATTCTTGGTTATATGGTCTAGTTTGGAAATCAAGTGAGAAGAAAAATAAGTAAAATAATTTCAAATATGATAAGTCCTGTACATTTTAAGAAGAGAGTGCTGTGATTGTGATTTATGTTGGGATAAGGGAGGAAACGCCTTCACTATGGAGGAAAGTAATCAGGTTTCAATGTATTTGATTGTTTAAAAATTGAAATATAATACCAAATGATCTACACATGAATGGTGAAATGAAAACTATTAGGATTAGGATTGTTAGTTTATTTAATTTAACATGTTATATTTTTAGTCTATTTTAGTTTCTCTGTGTTTTTCTTGTTACTATCCCTGGACTGAATTCCCTGAGGACAGTGGCTGTGTCCTCTTATAGCCATAAACTTGCATAGCACCTGCATTTAGACTACCCTAGATGCATATTTGTTAGGTAAAATAATTGATGAATGGCTAATGATTACCAGACAAAAGGTCCTTTAAGAGGATTTGATTGCTAATAAAAACCTAACTTTCCTGAATGCTAGTGTTTTGACAATAAAGATTTTCTATTTTAGCTTTAATCCACTTGATTCCACAAATTAATCAGATTCCAACCAGTTTTCACATAAATATATGTAACAGTAATCATTTACAAGTATCTAAGCAATAGTACCTCTCAGTAGACACCCTATCAGATGGTGCCTCAAACTGATACAGCCAATTATTATTATTTCTGTTGCAATTGACCTAACTCAAAAAACCCATGATTTTCAGTTACTGATATGAGAACATGGAGGGATGCAATGCACACAGAAATATGTGATTTTTTAGTATTTGCTCATGGTTTCTGGAAGAGCGATAATAACACAAAATAAATGTTTGATTCTCTTTTCTTATTTGGAATCAAAACACATAATATAAATATGAATTTCATGACTCAAAGGCAAAATTCCACAAAAATTATGCATTCATTTTTATTCTAATTTGTGGCTTTGTATCATTAGGTTGGATTATAAATATTAATACTTTATAATTAAAATATACCCCTGTATTCCTGTAACACATTCTTTTACTACCCAATTAATCCCATGCCTTAAACTATTCTTCATATCATACCTAAGATTTCATAGTAATTATTTTCTTTCTGTTGATGTACTAAGTTTCTATCTGAATTTTTTCATTGTCAAAACCTTTTGCAGGTTGAGTTTGTGTCGTTTTTTAAAATTTGAAACATGCATAAATATATGTTAAAGATATTACTGGTTATCATCAATTTTATATGGCATTTTTCCTCTTTCTAGCACTCCTGGTGTGCCTAACCTAATAGAAGAAATTTCTCTCCCCCCAAATTGAGAAAATGTTAACATATTAAAAGTCTTACTAAACAGAAAATATGATCTATTTAAAAACACAGACCACTTAGACTTATTACAGATGTGATGAAGTGTAGGTTTTCTAGGTTTCTAGGACATTCATACCTCATTCAGTTTTACTCTGATCGCCGGTAATTGTTTTCCTCCATACCAACATGAACCACACACTAGGGATCCAATTACCCCAGCTGTTTTTCAGAAGGCTTGCAAGTGTCCCAAAGAGATAGACCCTTCTATTTTAAAAATGCTATGATACAATGTTTTAAATGGCTTTGTGATGATTCCTAAAAACAGTACTTCCTCATCTTTGGGATAGAAGACTTCTGCTTTTTCCACATGTAGAATTTTGTGCATCACATTTTTTTTCTCTCTCTCTAAAGTTTCAGTCATTACCTGTGTTCCCTTTACCCTTTTCTGCCCTTATAAAGTCTTTGGGAGAAGAAAACGGGTTCCTATTTTTTTCCCCCTTTTGTACTTGATTGATTCTTCCTATATTGTTAAAGGATCAATTAAAATGATAGGGATAGAGAAGAATGGAAACAAATGGGGCATGAAGTGATTAGTACTTGGAGAAACCTAACCAAAAAAGAAATAAAAAATACCAGGAAACCTCACTTTTCAGCAGCCCACCTAACTCTTGCTTTCAAATTTTTTGCTTTGCATTATTGAGCACTCGAATTTGGGGACTTGTCTTTTTTTTTTTCTTTCCATTCAAGTTACATTGACTACCACTCTTATGGGTGTACACTTCAGGGAATTTTTGTAAATCTCACATGCATATTTAGGTTTTCCTTAAGTGAATTTACAACTCATTAGTTCTCCAAAGAACTTTTCCCATAGGATTCACTGAGCTGCTGTTCTACTGAGCCAACTGCTCAGTATTCCAGTGGTCTTTGCTAATCTCAATTCCCTTTGTCTGCAAATAGTTTCCTATTTCTTTCTTAACTTTTCAGGACATCATAGATCAAGAAATAATTGCTGTCTACTACTATAGAATATTTGAGGACTTATTTCTATAAACTATGCATTTTTCTTTACTTCTAAAAAAAGTATTTTGGGTCTCCTTTAACTATAGTCTGGATTACTATAAAGTTAACTATGATACACATATTTAATCATATGTGCTCGATTGACACAATTTAAGCAGCAATGGACATCTTAAAACTGCTACTCCAACATGCTTTAATTACTAATGCTCTTTCCTTGGAGACTGCCTTTTTGATGTAAGATAGAGCTCTCTAAAATCCCATACCTCTTTATGATTTTGACCCCCAGTGAAGTTCTGTATTCTCTGTATTTGAATTCTTCCTTACCTATTATATTTTTAGAACTTTTATATAGTTTATTTGTTAGGTTTGAAACTAAGCTTCTCTGTATTTTACTTGCAGGATTTATATAATCTTGAACTTTACCTTATGGATGGGAAATGACATATCTGATTTCCTATTTCAGATTTTATATACCTTCAAAATTTTCCCAGTGAAAAATCAAGAAAAAACGATCAAATCCAATCTTCAAGGAACCTGTGTGTTAGTCTAAACTTTACCTTGAATTATTCTGGTTACAATTTATTGTGACAAATGTGAAGATTTTTGATACCAGGGAATAACTGTTTTCTTTCCGTGTTCTCAGTTCTCTATGGATTTTTTTCAACAGTCACCCACATATCCACAGCGAAAAAAAATTACTAAGACTTCCAAGACTTATAGTACATCAGCTGATGCCTTATACACTGACTGTTCTTTTTTCCTTCTTTTTAAAATAGCTGGGTCATATATTTCTTTGTATATATCCTGCCCTATAAATAGGCCCTGTGAAATTTTCACCTTCTATATTGTTCCTAGTAACTTATAGCCAGGGCTATTACTAATATGATGTGTTCTTATTCTCATATATTTTCATTCCCAAGATACAAGATTTTTGGTGTTTTTAAAATATTCCTTTTTAAAAGGGCTGGACACGGTAGCTCACACCTATAATCCCAGCACTTTGGGAGGCCAAGGCAGGTGGATCACCTGAGGTAAGGAGTTCGAGACCAGCTTGACAAACGTGGAAAAATCCCGTTTCTACTAAAAATACAAAATTAGCGGGGTGTGGTGGTGCACGCCTGCAGTCCCAGCTACTTGGGAGGCTGAGGCAGGAGAATTGCTTGAACCTGGGAGGTGGGGGTTGCAGTGTGCTGAGATCATGCCACTGCACTCCAGACTGGGCAACAAGAACAAAACTCCATCTCAAAATAAATAAATAAATAAAAATAAAAATATTCATTTTTTCACCTATTAACTTCCATTCATTTCCTGAAGATTTTCTTTCATCTATCTTAATAATTATATAATTATTACATGCATTAAGAAAAAGTTGCTATATTACCAATTAAATATTTTGTTTTTATAATGTTAAAAAGATTATGGGATTTTGGAGAGCTAGAGTTTTGAAATATAATGCACTTAATGAGTAATCTTTTAAATTTTCAGAATAAATGTACAAATAATTACATATTTATATCTATGTTTGCCTACATGTCAACATATGTAGATACACCCAGGTACATTTATGAAAATATATATGATTAACTATAGATAGACATATATATGTAAGAATGTGGGCATGTATACACATATTGCCTTTTTCGAAAATATATCTGACATAATAGCATATTCAGTAAAAGTACAGGTTACTACATCTAAATTATTTACTTGATATTAGAAGATACGTTATACTAAAAATTTCCTCCAAAAAAAGCCCACATTTAACAGTCTCACAGTTAAACATAGAAAGGTTCTATTGAGCCACAAATTTGCATAATCCAGCTATCATAAGAAGTCTGACATTTTCATTAGTTATATAATATCATTTTTTATTTTTAAGTTTAAAATAGCATTGAATCAAAATATAGTCAGGGTTGTATATTCAGAGTGATCACCTGCTGGAAACCTAAATCATAGTTTATTTTTAAAGTTTCTGAGTGTTCACATCTAAGACATGTTGAATTGCTGTTTGGAAAGATTTTTATTATAGATATGGTTGAGATATCACACTTTCAGGAAAACGACCAATAAAATCTTTAGACTTTCTTACATGAAAAAAATCTGAGTTCACATTCTGAACCCTATCTCATTGGCCCTTCTCCTTTTCTTTCTAATCAAATAGATTTTTCACTTTGAGTTGTGATCATAATGCATTCATCACTTTAATTAATATTACAGAAATTCTACAAAATAATTTAAATTTTTGCTTTTCTATAACATAAACATTGAAGGTGGTTTTGCACAAATATGTACACATAATACATTTACTAATATGTTGCTTGGGTTATTATATCTTGAAATAGTAAAGATCATATAGATTATTCAACTCCACTTTCTCCCCCATACTATTTTATTGTTAAAGAATCTTCTGTGTTTTATCAAACTATTGCCACAGAACCATGTACTAAAATGTCAGAGACTTAATTTAAAAATGTATTTACTACTTTATCTGTGTCCATCCATAGTTATAATAGGTCCTTTGAGTTCAAGTGGCCGTCCTTTATATGAAGTTGATACTTATCTGTATTTCCTTTTTTCTTACATTATTTTTAATGTAAGACAATTATTTTTACTCTTTAATCTCATGAACACCTGTTTGCTCAAAATGTAACAAATTGTCTTGTGCTATAAAATAAAATCTTTTATCTAATTAGCAGCTTTTATTTCTATCCTAGATTATCTGTGTTTTGAATTATTTTAGGGGAGATACTTTCATTTCGCGCTAATATGTGTTTCACACAGTGGTATTGGATGTTGTTTAAAGGGACCTGCAGTCTTCTTTAGACAGTATAGCTATCATGTACTATATATGGTGCATGCATGAAACTAATGGTTATTTCCCCTTATCTCCCAAGCTTTTCAGTGCTCTACACCCTTCACATAATGAATAAGCCAGTTGTTGTCATTCACTCTATAAAACAGAAAAAAGCACCTGTAATATAAAAAAACAGTAGCCAATTTGACCAAAATTTGAGTTAAAATTATTTTTAATAATTATTAGCTATCATTTCTATTCAGTATGGCAGTAAGAGTCAATTTTCTCTTAATTCTTGGGGCAGGTCAGTCATTTTCAAATTTTAAAACTATTCCCACACTAAATATTACCCTATAAAGGAAATGTAAAAAAAGATAAAAGAAAAATTGCATTTGATATATTTGCTTCTAAATATAAATGAAGCAGTACATGTTCCACCAAGTTCAAAGCACAAGATAATGGAAGGAATGATTTTTAAGATTTTATATATAAAAAGGTAGAGTTTATTGTATATGCTATCTTTATTTGATAAAAATACATGCTTAACACCAGAAAACAAAATGATGAAGTGATTACAAAAGGTATTAATTGCAATCTGAAAGGATAGTATGATAAAAGTACAATGTTTGTGTAATCTGTCATTTTTTTCTCAACTATAAAAGCAATTCTTTATAGCTATGCCCAAATATGATATTTTTGTAGAAAAGATGCTTTTAAATTTTTATGAACCATAAAAATATTTTCTTTTCTATCATAGAAGTGGTATTCTCTTTCTTTCATAATATAATCCATTACCTTAAATACTCTTAAGTACTGTGTTATCTTCTTTCTTGTACCTTCTGTTCTTGACATTCATACTGAATTCTCCTGTTCAATTCTACTAAATATAGAAATTATACCCAAGTAATCATAGAGAATACAGACTCTTTGTTTCTACTGTTATATTATTAATATTATTAATAATTATCGGTATTTTATATATATAAATCTTGACTAAAATTTATTATTTTTAAAATTAGATTTAAAATTATACTTTGAGCAAAATGAATAAATATTTTATTTTAAATGAATTTGCTATGATTTGGTGATTAGAATAACAAAAGTAATATGATACATCTGAGAGTGTCAAAATATTCTATGGCTAATGTGTGGTCTTAGGAGATCAAATGGGGAAAAAGAGAATGAATTATCAAAAATACTTCATGAATAGGCTGTTATTCATAGGAAAAATAATTTTAATTATAGGTAAGAATAAAGTAAGCTGACATTTTATAAAGCAGTAGTATCATATTTCCTTTTCTTTGTGTGCATGTCAATCTATTAAAACATTTTATTGGGTTAGACATCAAAGTCAAGTACTTTGTCCAATGATCTATGTCTTTTTCACATAAGGTCATCCAGTTATATAAACTTTTCTATTATAATTGAATATGTGTCTAACCATTACTCATTGTAGAGTTCATATAATTTTAGCATGCCACAAAATATTACAGTTTAAATATATATCCTTTTAGGGTCAAAATTATTTAATGGAAATCAATTGTTTCATCAGGAGCTTTTAGATGCTCTTATACTTTCCAATTTTCACATTTTTTTTTCCTTTTCAAAGATGTCCAAAAATACCTTTGAGAGGTTTTAAATGAAGGTCTAATTATGTGACCAGTTTTTATAATTCAAACTAATGCAAAAGGATAAAAACAAAATCAATTTATAACTAAGAAAATTAGTAAATATATGTACAGTTGTTAAATTGGACCTCTGTCAGTTTTTGCTGATGTCCAAAAATGTGAGATGACAACTACTCTCACTTTCAACAATAAAGTTCTAGATCACTTCCTCATGAAGAGCAAAGGCCGTATCCAAGAGTCAAATCAGAGACAAACCACCAACAGTCTTGAGCCTTTTTAAAAACAAGTTAACATATCTGAGAAAGAATCAAGGAATTAAGAAGAGAATTGAATTGGAAATAATTATCTGTATGTGTTACAAGGGTCAAATTCACTGATACATAGGAGAAGCTTGGAATGGATTCTTTTAGTCATGAGGACTCCTTAGAAAACTTAATATGGGTTTTATGGAATTTGAGAAGCACAGTGGACTACTGTAAAAATTATGCTTAAGAAAGTTTAGTCAAGAAACCGAGTAAAGTGGCCTGTGGGTTGTAGCTGCAAACTCATTTACAGCAACATAAAAGTCCTGTAATGCCAGCATACCTCATAAGAGAATCATTCTGATGTTAATTCAGATGACATTTGCCTAGAGAGGTAAAGAGAATTCAGCAAAAATAATGTGGGCATATATATTCACATCCCAAAAGAGAAAGCAGCTGTCTAGAGGTCAAATGTTGGGGATCCTCAAGGGGCTCTGAAGGGTGTCCAAGAAGAGAATACTTTTAAACATCTTTCAAGCTCAAATTAATCACAGAACCCATAAGCTAGGCATATACTGGTTTCTTAATCCTCCTTCCTTTTCTGGCTTTGATCTGAGAGGTGAGTAAAGACATTTGGCATGGGAAAGGTGTAGAAGTGCAAAGCACTAATTTGAGGATGCCACCCCCATTCCTCATTTCCATGAAAGGCTTTCAGGGTTAATTCTAAACTACAGAAAAAGAAATATTTTGTTTTCAAAGGAAGTACAGAATTTTGTCTGTTTAATTAGATTGGCTATTTAATGACAATTTATTGACTTTAAGTCATTAGAGTGTTGTCATCATCTTACTGAAGAGTTAAGTCATGAGACCTGTCTTAGATCTCATCCAGGTACTGGGGAATTAGACATCTAGCTTTATAGAAGAACATTTCTGAACAAGTAAAGGGGAAAATAATAAGGTTTTCCCTATTATTCTCTGAGTTCCACTTATTCAATGTGAAATTCCTCAAATTAAAGACGTGAATGATTCTTAAGAACTCTATTGCTAAAGGTATTATATCTTGTCATTTTAGGTAAGGCTGAAATGTTAAATTATGCTAATAATTAATATTACTATTTTAGTGACCTACTACTGCATTGTAATTTTATAAAATTAATATATTTTTCTATATTTCTAAAAGTCTCTGAAGATTTTCTTAGCATTTTAATAATATTTCAGGCAACGGACTATCAATTCTAGTGTTTACATTTTGCTGTTATAGATATCTCCCAACTTAATTTGGTTAATTTTAGCATATGCTATGATTTTCATAACTATTTTCTTATGCATTTTTTTCAAAATACATTAATTTAATGAACTTATCTTAAGTCACTTGGTAGGTATTAGATGATTAATTATCTTTGATTTATTGCTAATTTGTATGTTTTTCTATGTGAAGTATTGTAAGCAGAAAATCTACTTACATTATTGTAGGGAACCAGACCTACATCACCTGTGAGTACCCCATATTGGGTGGCAACAAAGGAATGATAAAAAGATAGATTAAGAGAGACAGTGGGACCAGGAGGCCATCAATCATTACTTTGGAGGAAACAGTGAAGGCCCTGAGCTCTAATCATACACACTATTTATTGATTTCAATCACTTTGATCTATATGGTAGGGATGCAGTGATGGTGGAGTGAATCAGTGAACTGGAAATGGAGTGTCCTCCTAAGGATTGATAATAGTGGTGGTTTGGGAGTTTCACAAAACAAGAACATGTGGTTTTCTTTATCTTATTATCTATGTACTGCTAGTGGAACACGGACCTTACAAGGAGCCTACAAATCTGGCTAGGTCATAGTGCTATGAAGCAGTTTTACATTCTTGAGCACATTGTTTATGGTAACGAAGCCTAGGTTACCCTGCACCAGAACATGAGGCATGGAAAGGCCTTCCTCCTCGGAGGCATCCTGTGGCCTTCTGCAGTTTGTCGTTCCTTGTTTATGTGTTACTCATAATCAACTTATGTAGGCACTCTATAAGTCCTTTCTCCTTTGCTGCTTTCCCAACACATTATATTGCATGCTAAATAATTAACTTGATATTTGCAAAATATACAACTCATAGTTCCAATATTGCTTAAATTTTGTCAAAATTACAATAAATATTTTACCTGAATAGAATCTAGTTGGTTTTAATGCATTTTTCTTATGTTTTACATGCCTTTTGAATTGACTTTTAATTAATAAGAACTTGATTATGTAGCCAACTCTTTTGTAATAAAGGATAAAATATGGACATTTTGAGGGAATTATTCTAATTCTATTGGTATGCAGCCAACAACTTCATCAACCAACAAATAGCTCAATTACTTTTAAATATGGCTGGAACCAATAAGTTATCTAGAAAGAAAAGGGTAATAAGCCTGAATATATAATTAGACTGCAATGTGTCTGAAATGTGTGTTAAAATAATTGTTTTGTAGTTCAGTGGAAAGCCAGTAAAATTTTGAATGCAAGAAGCTGGCATAGTCAATGCTTACTTTTATTCTGATTAATCTCTTGGCAGTGTATGTAATTTTTTTAAAATTTGAAAAAACTAGAATAAGAAAGAAAATTTATAGGCCATTAAATAGTATCAGAAATTAATAATATTCAGAATTTAACTAGCTAGTGGCTAGTTAAATTAAATAAAAGGGTAATTATTGTGAAGAAAGAATTGTCTAGAATCAATTTCTGATTTAAAAATGTAGATTAAGAAATAAATTCTAATTGTTATGCTACAATAATATAAATTTTATGTGGTCATGCTATCCAAAAATAATTACATACTGATAAGAGATGTGTTTAGGGACAATCTAGTATTTGCTATTTTTTTACTCTGAGAGTAAGCCTCATTCAACTGAATTAGACTGTGTACTTTTCCACTCTGTGGAGCATTCTATGAAAGACTGAACATTTTTCTGTGCAATTGAGAAGAATGAGTTTTATGTCTTCTCTTATTTATTCTGTCCTGTGCCTGCCCAGATGTTCTGTCCTCTTGATATCTACCAATTCGCCTTGCCTCATCCCATACCATTAATTGCTGCTTTGCTGGCATATACTCTTGGATTAAAATATTTTTAAGAAATACTTATCACGTTTTGTATTATCCTGTCTTTTGATGGTTCAAATAAAAATTACAAAGCAATTGAAGTCCTAAAAATGACAAATAAAAAAAAATGGATAGAGTGTCAAGTATGAGAAATGTCTATACATATACATATATAAATACACACATATATGTTCATTTTATATATAATTTTATAAATATGAATTATAAATATAAAAACAATTGGTCAGAAACCAATTCAAAACAATATTGAAGTTTATGGAGAGTCTGGTTACTTCAGGTGCACTAAAAATAATAATACTTGGTTTATTTTTTTCTCTGCAAAAGGTAGAGATTAGCCTCATTTGCCTCCTTGCAGACCTCGTGCATGCTAAGCCACATAATCATATGAGAATGCAGCATTTAAGCTTGACAGAATAATAAGAAAAATTTCTTTTTGTAAAACTGATTCCAAGTTTAACTTGGCATTAATAAAATAGCAGGATATAAGACCTTAGTTATTCTCACAGCAGGAATTTATGCTGGGACTGAAACCATTCATTTACACTAAATTAAAATGTGGATGTTTCTGTCTTCAAAATGATTGTGGGCCTAGTCTAATGGCAAAAAATTTAATAATATTCTGATATTTATTTTTATATATTCGATTTTATAATATTATGTTGTATTTTTATGATATACAGAAGTTTAAACATTCTGGCACAGAAATGAGGCAGGACAAAGAACCCTTCATTAAACTTTATTCACTATTTGAGTTACATAGAATCAGCATTTATGCTTTGGCATCTTTTTCTTATAGTTTATAATTTATAGTTTCCTACTAATTGTATGTTTTGATATGAATAGTCTTTCATTTTCATGACTTGGGAGATCAAATGCTAAACTAGTCTCTGAGTTTTTATATATATATATAAAATAACCAACTTTTTCTATCCAAATATTTTCTCGTATTTTACTTCTCTTAGAAGAAACTCATTAAACTGGCTGGTTTGTACAATAGTTATACATTAAATAGAATTGCCTCATTTAAAAACTATCTTTTCCCTATGAATTTTTATTTTCTTATTGCATTTATTTCATTAATGTCTGCTATTTAACTTAGCTGCCTTGGTCAATTTTCTAAGGCTAATAAATATTAACATTAACTTGACTTAGTCTACTGAGCATTATAAATGTCAGAAAATGATTTCTTCTTTTCAGTAGTTGTCTTCTTTATTGCTTTTTTTTCTTCACATTTTTGACTCCTGCAAATATGTTTGAGATTCTATTTTGCCATGTTTTTGCTTGACATCAAATAAAATGCACAAATAATTTATTCATATATAAGCTCACCATTAGCAAGCTTACACAAACCATTAAACACATTATTTGCAGGTTTGTACATTACATTTTTTTAGCACAAACTATTGCTCAAACCCACTATATATTTTATAAATGGAAAATAAATAAACAGGGTCAATTGAATCCTTTTAGCAAAAAAGGTTTTAAATTCTGCCTTAAGTGGACTTATTTCCATTCATTATTTTTGGACACATATAAATATGGACACATACAAAGAATGAGAAGAAATATTTCTTTTTTGTTGAAGAATATGTTTTAGTTCTATTCATATCTGTTGAAGCATAAGAATAATAACTTGTTTAGATAACCATGAATCTTATGTTGTAAAATATACATAGTAATTTTTAAAAATTAATTATATGTTTTTATTTCTGTTTTTATTTCTGAGAAGTTATTATAAAAAGAAAAGCAACTAAAAAGAAATCTACTTCTGTCTTATTTTCTGTTTTCTTGCTATTTTTCTAAAGATAGCTATCTACTGTCACATTTCTAGAGTATCTTGTGCCCAAAGAGTGTTTGATATAATTATTGAGGGTACATTTTTTCTATATGTTTTATAATTTTGAGTGAACAAAAAATACAAAAAAGTGTGGTAGTGGTTATTAGATAATGTTATTATATGGCTATTGGTTATTACACAATGTTATTATGTAGCTATTAAATCTGTTTAACTCATAGGCTACAGTAAGTAGTTGTTTTTGCATATAGACATTTTGACATTGGCATTGCTCTATAAATTAGAGTAAATATTAACAGGACTATATGCAAAGGGTTTGGAAGGCCTTTAAAGATAACCACTAAAGGTTAAACAGACACAACACAATGTGAAAATATAACATCTCAAGTACTCATGGTGATCAAGAGAAGATGTCTTCAATGATCTTAAATGTTAAATTATTTACTCAACACTTACTTTGATTTATTTATCATAAAGGACAATTACTAGGTGCACTCCTCATTCTCCCTTTAGAGATACTTAATATCCATCTAATTCATTATTATTTCAGTAAGAAAAATTACAGATATTACTATAGATTACTTTGGAAATCAGTTACTACCCACACAGTGCATAAAACCATACAAATTTGAGTTGTTCACTCCTTACAATTCAGAAATATACTGTATGATAACATTCAGAGAGAGATATTGTGAAATGTTTTGAGGTCTAAAGATTTTATTTAAGAATATTATCGTATATCAGAAATGACCAAAAAATTGGTGAAAATGAATCATCCCACTTCATATGATTGATTCTTAAGAAAAAGATGACATCATCCTCCCTACTTCATTTGCCTCCCCACTTTGCTGCCACCAAAAATGCATAGATGCAAATAAATGGTTTCATGTATATTCCATAGAAGTATTCAATCTCATAAACACCACATATTAAATTGGAAGTAAAGTGTTCTGCCTTAACATATGTGTTAAGTGCTATACTGCTTTCATATCAGTAATAATAATAAAAACAACTAATACTGAAACAATGAGGTGGATACTGTAGACATTATTCTTGGGTCTTAAGATTTCAAGAATTAAATTTCATTGTTTCCTTGTGGACCTAAATTAGGTCCACACATACATTAGTCTGTGTCCTAAATTCATGCTTATTGACATGAGACTTCTTTTTAAATTGAAAATATGTACAGATATACAAGCCAGTCCTGGGAATTCTATAAATGAGTGGGAAACTTTTAGTAAAATTGCTGTAGAGCTGTATAATTAGAGTACAATTAGCATAATATATATGTAGTTAATATAATATACTTCGATTGTTAGTTATTAATCAATAATGTGGATCCCAATTCTTTGCAAAACACCACATGAGCATTAAGAGAAATGATAAACCCATTTGGTATTTTTCATTCAGAAGTACAATATATGTAAATTCAGATCATGATATAACACCCTATGAATAATACAGACTTAAGTATTAAAGTAGGTAAGGTAATTAGAAGACATTTCAAGGGGAGGATAAAAATAATTAGTCATTTTTATACTGCATTTTAGAATCTGTAAATGTATTATATCAGAAGTCAGCAAACTGTTACAGATCCCTGGCCAAATTATCTACATCACTTATTTCTATGAATCAATCATATTGGAAAACATCCATGCCTATTTATTTATATATTGTCTATGGCTGGTTTTGTACCACAGTTGCAGAGTTGAGTGGTGCAACAGGAACCATATAGCCTGTACAGCCTATAATACTTGTGGTCTGGATCTTCACATAAAAATTTGCCAGTTTTTGCATTATGTCATTAGAAAAATATTAGGACAAATATTGAATTATTATAGAAAAGAAAAAATAGAAGCGACTTGGGAGAAAATACTAGCATAAGGTGACACTTAATCCTTTCTACTAAAAAGAACAAGAAATGTTGAATAATATAAAATAATTCAAAATCTATAAGGAAGGGTCAACCAAGAAGGGCCTGTTAACCAAATTTTTTAAAATTTCAAGCTGATATATGAGCTATGGAGGAAAGAGTTTAGCTACTAGATCTGAGCATATATTATTATATCTAAGGATTTAAGTTTCTAAAACAATTTTGGAACAGGCAATGAAATCTACCTTTTGTTTGATATATAGGCAGAGAGTAAAGTCTGGGACCAACTTCATAAAACTACTGGCCTTTGCTGAAAAATTAATATCAATAATAATTGTGTGTGTGTGTGTGTGTGTTTGTGTATGTGTGTGTGTAGCAGTCAGTAGAAAATCAAACACAGGAATGGGTTGAAAAGATCACATAAATATTGATAATCATATGCATAAATGTAAAGAAATATAATAATTTGGGAAGCATTCAAAAATGTAAGAAAAATGGATGTAATCAAATTTAAAGCATATAAAGCCTTGAATTATTTAACAAATGAGCATAGACATTGAGCAATGTTAGTGAGATGGTATATCAATGTGTTTTTTATTTGCATTTCTCTAATGACATGGGATGATGAGCATTTTTTCACATGTCTGTTGGCTGCATAATTGTTTTCTTTTGAGAAGTGTCTTTTTATATCCTTTTTCCACTTTCTGATGGGGTTTTTTTTTTTCTTGTAAATTTGGTTAAGTTCTTTGTAGATTCCGGATACTAGACCTCTGTCAGACGGGTAGCTTGCAAAATTTTTCTTCCATTCTGTAGGTTGCCTGTTCACTCTCATGATAGTTTCTTTTGCTGTGCAAAAGCTCTTTAGTTTAATTAGATCCCATTTATCTATTTTGGCTTTTGTCGATATTGCTTTTGGTGTTTTAGTCATGAAGTCTTTGCACTGGCTTATGTCTGGAATGGTATTGCCTAGGTTTTCTTCTTGGTTTTTATGGTTTTGGGTCTTACATTTAAGGCTTTAATCCATCAATCATCCATCTTGAGTTAATTTTTGTATAAGGTGTAAGGAAGGGATCTAGTTTCAGCTTTCTGCATATGGCTAGCCAGTTTTCCCAACACCGATTATTGAATAGGGAATCCTTTCAACGTTGCTTGCTTTTATCAGGTTTTGTCAAATATCAGTTGGTTGTAGATGTATGGTGTTATTTCTGAGATGTCTTTTCTGTTCCATTGGTCTATATATCTGTTTTGGTACCAGTACCATGCTGTTTTTGTTACTGTAGCCTTGTAGTGTAGTTTGAAGTTGTAAGGCCAGTTGCCTCACTGGGAACTCAGACACACACCCCTGCCCCTTCTTTTTCAAAAGCTTGGACAAGCCTGGATGAGCTTGGGCAAGCTCAGACATGCTCAGGCTTGTTCCCTTCTCCCATGCTCGCACAGCCTGACCTTCCCTTAAAGAGCCCAGTATGCAAACAAGGTGCTGTAACCATAGCCTTTTGTTAACCAATAGCGGTCAAGCCCTATTGACCAATAGCAGCCGAGTCTTAACAACCAATAGCAGCCGAGTCTTAACAACCAATAGCAGCCAAGTCTTAGCAACCAATAGCAGCCGAGTAATTCCAACCAACAACAAGCCAAGTCTTAGGTCAAGGCTTGTAACTTACCCAATAGCAGTCCTGCTCTCCCACAACCAATCGAGCTGTTTCACTCCCTATAAAAACACATGTCAAAGAGGAGTCTGTAGGACTTCTCCGGCCCCTCCTGTCAGACTGCAGAACCTTGCCCAGGAGCCTGAATAAATTCTTTCGCATCAGATCTTCTTGTGCTGGCCTCAGTTTCTTCTCTTTAAGCTCGGCGAAAACAAACCTTACAGAAAACAGGTAGCATGATGACTCCAGCTTTATTATTTTTTTATTTTTTCTTAGGATTGTCTTTGCTATGCAGGCTGTTTTTTTGGTTTCATATAAAATTTAAAATAGTTTTCCCAATTCTGTGAAGAAAGTCAATGGTAACTTGATAGGGATAGCATTGAAACTTTAAATTTCTTTGGGCAGTATGGCCATTTTCACAATACTGATTCTTCCTATCCATAAGCATGGAATGTTTTTTCCCATTTATTTGTGTCCTTTCTTTTTTCTTTGAACAGTGGTTTATAGTTCTCCTTGAAGAGGTCCTTCACATCCTTGTAAGTTGTGGTCCTAGGTATTTAATGCTCTTTGTAGCAATTGTGAATGGGAGTTCACTCATGATTTGGCTTTCTGTTATTCTATTATTAGTGTATAGGAGTGCTTGTGATTTTTGCACATTGATTTTGTATCCTGAGACCTTGCTGAAGTTACTTATCAGCTTAAGGAGATTTTGGGCTGAAATGATGGGGTTTTCTAAACATACAATTATGTTATCCTCAAACAGAGACAGTTTGACTTCCTCTCTCCCTAACTGAATACACTTTATTTTTTTCTCTTGTCTGATTGCCCTGTCCACAACTTCCAGTACTATGTTAAATAGGTTAGAGAGGGCATCCTTGTCTTGTGTGGATTTTCCAAGGGAATGCTTCCAGTTTTTGTCCATTCAGTATGATATTGGCTGTGGTTTTGTCATGAATAGCTCTTATTTTGAGGTACATTCCATCAATACCTAGTTTATTGAGAGTTTTTAGGAAGAAGGGCTGTTGAATTTTGTCAAAGGCCTTTTCTGAATCTATTGAGATAATCATGTGGTTTTTGTCTTTGGTTCTGTGTATGCAATGGATTATGTTTATAGATTTGCATATGTTAAACAAGCCTTGCATCCCAGGGATGAAGCTGACTTCATTGTGGTGGATAAACTTTTTAATATGCTGTTGGATTTGGTTTGCCAGTATTTTATTGAAGATTTTTGCATCGATGTTCATGAGGGATACTGGCCTGAAATTTTCTGTTTTTGTTGTGTCTCTGTCAGGTTTTGGTATCAGGATGATGTTGGTCTGATCAAATGAGTTAGAGAGGATTTCCTCTTTTTGTATTTTTTGGAACAGTTTCAGAAGGAATGATACCAGCTTCTCCTAGTAGCTCTGGGAGATTGCGGCTGTGAATCCATCTGGTCCTGGACTTTTTTTGGTCAGTTGGCTGTTAATTGCTGCCTCAATTTCAGAGCTTGTTATTGGTCTATTCAGGGATTTGACTTTTTCCTGGTTCAGTCTTGGAAGGGTGTAGGAATTTATCCATTTCTTCTAGATTTTCTGTTTTATTTGTGTAGAGGTGTTTATATTGTTCTCTGATGGTAGTTTGCATTTCTGTAGGATCAGTTGTGGTATCCTCTTTATCATTTTTCATTCTGTCTATTTGATTCTTCTCTCTTTTCTTCTTTTTTAGTCAGGTTAGCAGTCTATTTTGTTGATCTTTTAAAAAAACAACTCCAGGATTCATTCATTTTTTGAAGGAGTTTTCATGTCTCTATTTCCTTCAGTTCTGCTCTGATCTTACTTATCTTCTGCTAGCTTTTGAATTTGTTTAATCTTGCTGCTCTAGTTCATTCAATTGTGATGTTAGGGTGTCTATTTTAGATCTTTCCTTCTTTCTCTTGTGGGCATTTAGTGCTATAAATTTCCATATACACACTGCTTTAAATGTATCCCAGAGATTCTGGTACATTGTGTCTTTGTTCTCGTTGGTTTCAAAGAACTTCTTTGTTTCTGCCTTAATTTGGTTACTTACCCAGTAGTCATTCAGGAGCAGGTTGTTCAGTTTCCATGTAGTTGTGCAGTTTTTGTCTTTATTAACAGATATTAAGTACAAATTGGTTTTAGATATACACAGAAAAAAAGTTCACCAGTTTCCAAAATCAGTATTAAAAATAGATTGATATTACTTAAAATATCATCTAAATATTTAAAAACAAAGTAATATTGCTTCCTAACCCTCTCCTTTCTCTTCTCTCCTTACCCTTTCTCCCATGATCATCCTCCTTATTCACCTTCACAAAAGGAGAAAAGAAGTGTTAATTGCTCTTAAAGTTACCTTAAATCTCTCCTATGTTCTGTTAAGACCTATATATATAAATGAGGCCTAAGAATTCAGATTGTTTTTTAACTTTTTGTGTCTAACTTCCTATTTTAAGGGACAAAATGTTGATCTTAAGAAGTATTTGTAATTAGTGCATAAACAGTAGGTAATCAATACAGAAGAAAAGAATATGCTTACAAATATACAGGCATGCACATATATGAATGAGTGTGATTATATATATAGTACATATAGATTACATATACACGTGTATATTTATATGTATTACAAATATAATATACATATAATATCATCTGGTAATCATGTATATCTCAGCCATGGTTTTCAAAACACTGTGATTAATGTGCTATTAATGTGCTCACAAGTTTATTTGAAAACATACTATCTCCTAAAAATAATAAAGCCATTCAATTTAAAAATAGTATTTTTCTCATTTTAATAACGTTCAAAGTATTTTTTTCATTTTAAATTTTAATAAAGGAAGTATTTCAAAATATTTAAAAAATTTAGCTGGAGGGATCATATGTACTATGAATATTTGTGACAAATTTTACTCTTTTGAGATATGTGTTAGAAAGCTGTTGTCATTATTAGAATTTCCAAGTATAATACTTTCACTGTTATTACTTTTAGTAACACATATTATGAAAATGGAGTAGATGTAAACTGCAGGACTTGGTAAAATGAAATATCCTTAAAGAAAATAATAGTGTTGAATTTTTTAAAGTACCCCATAAAATAAGAATATAAATGTGCTGTCAATAAAGAGATACTAACTTACTATAAAATGCCTACTTACATTCAATTTATGACGGTTTACTCTATACCACTGAATAAACTTCCTCGGTTTATCTTTTATGGTTTTATCATTACCCAATTTAACAAAAGCAGCAGCATTATCTTTGCTATCATGTGATAGAATATAAATGAAATTCAGCCCAATTCTTTCTTATTGTTGAGAACAAGATTTTAACCCCTACCATATAAGCAACACAGAATAGTCTTTAAAATTTTTGGTTATGAAATACACTTTCTGTATGTTTCAAGTCTGTGACATTAATTGAGTTATTGTAATGTTCTGAGAAAACATTTACACATTTGTTAATGGAGCTAAGAAAATACAGGAATAGGGTAATGATCAAATGGAGTCATACATGCAAATCTCCTATTTAGGGTCATATAAATAGAAAAGACTTAAATTTTAATGTATTGTTATTATTAACATTCAAAACTATTAATTATGTTTTCATTTGCATTGTGTTTCTATTAATATTGGTTATGGTATCATGTATACTGTTTAGGAGGACCCAAACAAAAATGAAGTTAATGCTTGGAAATAATTCAGTTGTAACACATATCATCCATGCATGTCAGTCTACAACTTCATTCTTAAAATCTATCAAATAGGCTGTTTTATAAATATCAAGATATTATTTATTATACAGTAGACATATATAATATGGTGTCTATTATATAATGAAGTTTAAAATGAATAAGAATATCCAAGAATATCCTAAAATATTGGATACATTATTATGGATTTTATTTGTAATATCAAATTTAAATCAATTTAAAATCCCTAAAATATAATTATGAGGCACAAAAAATTAAGGTACACATTTAATTAACTTTGGTGCATATGGATATAGCTGCATGACTCTAAATATAGAAACCATAAAGGAAAACACAGAGGGATAGACAGATGAAAATAAGTTAAAATTACAACTCAAGGAGAATAAAATAAAAAATACAAAAATGGAATAAAATAGAAAAGTATGAAAAATATTTGTATTATAAGTGATAGGAACTTACTAATAATGTAGAAACAATTCAGTGTAGAAAATGAATAACTTAGAGGAGGAGGAAGCCAACGTATATTCAGAAAAATCACAAAAACTATCCAATAAATAAGCAAAAATAGATTTATTCTTACTAATATTCAAAGGAATACAAACTAAAGTGAGGTTACAATGTGGAAATTTTAGATCGTAAGATGATAAAGCATAATAATAATGTCAGGTTTTGAGGCCTAAACCTCTCCTCCTCTTTCTTTTCCTCTCTCCCTCCCTCTTTCCCTTCCTCCCTCTCTTTTTCCCTCTCTCCCCTTAGCTTTGTCCCTGCCAGGTGTCTCCCTCAGTGAGGCTTCAGAGCAGCCCCGGAGACAGGAGGGCCATGTTAAAAGTTTTTTCACAGTTTTTAGAAGACAGGAGGGGTAAGAATAGTGGTAGGGATCTTGTACCATGCTTCTCTCCCTTCCTTCCCATCCCGCTTCCTCTTCCCACACTTCTCTGCTGCCTTGGTAATGAAGTATATTTACTGATGAAAAAAAATACCTGCTGCTGCTGGTCTCAGCTCTATAATCTTTTTTTTTTTTGAGACGGAGTTTCGCTCCTGTCACCCAGGCTGGAGTGCAATGGCGCGATCTCAGCTAACGGCAACCTCCACCTCCCGTATTCAAGCAATTCTGCCTCAGCCTTCGAGTAGCTGGGATTACAGACATGCACCACCACATTTGGCTAATTTTGTATTTTTAGTAGAGACAGAGTTCCTCCATGTTGATCAGGCCAGTCTTGAAATCCCGACCTCAAGTGATCTGCCCACCTCAGCTTCCCAAAGTGCTGGGATTACAGGCATGAGCCACCATGCCAGGCCTTCCATGATCATTTTCTAGCCAGAAAGGGGAGATTAGCATTGGAACCCAAGGACCCTTCTCTTTCGACTCATCGTTTCTTCTTCCTCTGGCTACTGCTTCCTGATGCCAGGAGAGTGAGGGTGACATATATGACAACACCCTTCTGTTCTAAACAAACAAACCAACAAACCATAGATACCATCAGACACAAGGCCCAAAATATTATCTTTTTTGTTTGTTTGTTTGTTTTATTTTGTTTTTATTCTGCAACTTAGCCTAAGTCCTTCCTTTTAGATGTAGACATGCTGCCCAATACCCCTTTCATCTTTCTCCTCTGAGGATGCTAGCCCTCACAGGCTGTGATGAATGTGTCACAAAAACCTTTGCCCCTTCATGTTCTAAACTATCTTAGATTTTGAAAGAGTTGCTGAAACTTCTTAGTCTAAAGGTGTACCTGTCAGGTGTATATAGAGATGGTGCGACTAAGGAACAATTTCTACTTTGAGAGAAAACCTTTATCATGTTATCTTTATGACTTTGGACCTCTTTCTACACTTTGCACACAGGATCTACCTGAATAAGTGATGTTGTTTAGTGATGAACAACCCCGTTATTTTCCTGTGTGGGGTTATGGTATCTCCAGTTATATAATTGGTTCCAGTCACTTATATCCTGGGAATATGACATTGATATCTAAGCCAAGGAACAATCTAAGGAATGCCTTGGACTACCAGAATCTGAAAAACGCAAGGCGTATCCTCTCCTACCATCTTAAAAGAGAGCATGGCCAAGCTATTATCTTAATTTCTGATGTCTAGTCCCAGAACTGTGAAAGAATAAATTTATATTGTTATAAGCCACCCAGTTTGCAGTAACAGTAACTCCAAGAAACTAATACACATAGTAATTTCTCTTGATTAATTTTTGCTGTGGAAACAATCTGCTAGATATGTGACAGTACCTATTGGACTTGCTACTGCTATTGCTAAAGTAGCAAAAATAGCCTTGCTATTGCTTAAGCAGCAAAAATGAAAAAGTCATGTATATGTAGGTTATAGATGATTTATGAACCAGTATATATATTGAGAATGAAATAAATCTCTACTAATAGTCATTAAAGTGTATGAGTGCATAACAGAAATAATCCAACATGCATAATTGATACATTGGTTTTGTTTTACATCTAATCATAGCTACACACAAACACGTGTACACACAGACACACACATTAAATAAAAATTAATGCACATAAACACAAAATAATATTGCTTTTATTCTGTTTCTGTGTTAGTATTATGAATGATCTTGATATTTTTATACATTTTATAATTGAACAAAATTTTTTATACAATAACCATACATTCATAATTTTAAATTGCAATTAAAGCAGCAAATATATTTTAATTTAGAAAAAAGATAAGAAATCATATCTAAGAAATGTCTAAGTTTATTAAATTTTTCTGCTTTAGAATTTCACAGATTAATGATATAAAAAATTTGCAATGGTTGGTAAGACTAGCACAAATGCATATATATTTATATTTTAATAGGTTTTAAGCCTGATTTAATGAAGTTTTAATGTTATACTTCATAACACACCAGTATATCCTCTATAGTATGAAAGATAGTAATTGGAATATATGGTCCAATTCACATTCAATTAGTGATATACTATTTCATACTAAAACTGGTGCTGCTGCTAAATCATTTCATTTGCAGAATTCTAATTGGATTTTATAATGACAATTCAGAGAAATTATCTGGTAAAATTTCATAGTTATTTCTATATCTCTTTATAATAATGTTATTAATTATTGAATCTATCTGATTTCTACAAAAAACTAGTTATTTTAGTTACTTAATTGTAAGAAATAAGCTAAAACCAACTATTAGTGTAATTTCATAAATGAAACATATATTTGATGACCAAATACAACATAATATGATTGACACCAATGTTAAAAAGTAATTATTTTTCAAACATCAACTCTTTGTTACAGACATTAATAATATTAGTAGTTGCAAAAGATGAACCAAACTTTTCAAATAAAGTGTCTCAAATCTGAAATTTAAAAGTATGGTTTACAGATAATGGCATACAAAGTGTTCTAGTAACATTTTAAAACAGTAAACACTTTTAAATGTATTATTTTCAAATAAATAAAATAATTTAGAAGAAATGATTCAAATATTTTTCTATTAAACACATGTAACATCAAAAATTTCTGTAGCTGGCTAAATGTAAAAAAAAAAAATCCAGAAACAATTATAGAAGCTTATCTGTATTGGAGCAGGTTATCTGTATTTTGCAATCATATGGAATAGAAGTTTAGTGAATTAATTAGTAAATTTTTGAAGCATATGGGAATTCTTATATTAATATAAGATGATATGCCATTTTTACTTACCTTTTGTACAATTAAAATAGGTATTAAATAGAATAGACAGCTATAATCTTTGAAAACAGATGACATAATTTCAAGATGACATCATTTCTAAACTATAATAATAATGACTACTAGGATAGTAAAAAAATGTTACTTTATCAAGGTTATTGATTAAAAAATAAATAAAAATTGCATTGTTTTAAGCAATGATAATGATTTTGAAAATATGCCCAATGCCATTGGTAATATTAAAAAGATTACAATGTATACCATAGTAATCTACTTACTAAGAATTAAGTCTCATTAAAGAATAATTGAAAACTATAATATTCAAAATAAAGCTTAAATAGAGAAATATACAATATTTCTCAATGGAAAAATCATGTAAATAATTCCAATTAAAGGTACACTTCATTTTCTTGTGCTTTATAGCTATTGCATTTTTTTTGCAAATTGAAGATTCGTGGCAATCCTGCTTTGAGCAAATTTATCAGCACCATTTTTCCTACATCATGCGTTCACTTCATATTTTGTGTGACACTTCAGTAACTCTTGCAATATTATAAGCTTTTTATTGTCATATTTGTTATGGTGACCTGTGATCAATGATCATGATGTTACTATTGTAATTTTTGGGGTACACCTCAAACCATGCCAATAAGATGAGAGTTAATCAGTGTATGTTGTGTGTGTTCTGACTGCCCCACCTGCCAGCCATTTCCCCATCTCTCTCCTTCCTCAGGCTTCCCTATTCACTGGAGCATAACAATATTAAAATTAGTCCAATTAACAACACTACAATAACCTCTAAGTGTGTTTCTCACTTTAAATGAAAAGCTAGAAATGATTAAGTTTAACAAGGAAGGCATGTGGAAAGCTAAGATAAGCTAAAAGCTAGGTGTCTTGTGCCAAATAGCTAAGTTATGAATGCAAAGAAAAACTCTTGAAGGAAATTTAAAGAGCTACTCCAGTGAACACACAGATGATAAGAAAGCAAACCAGCCTATTGCTGACATGGAGAAGGTTTTAGCAACTGGAAGGTTAAATCAGTCACAACATTCCCTTAAACCAAAACCAAATACAAAGAAAGGCCCTTATTCTCTTCAAGTCTGTGAAGGCTGAGAGAGGTGAGGAAGCTTTAGAAGAAAACTTTGAAGCTAGCAGAAACTGGTTCATAAGGTTTAAGAAAAGAAGTCATTTTTGTGATATGAGTGAGTTAAAGGTAAAGCATCAAGGGCTAATGTTGAACCCACAGCAAGTTATCCAGAAGATCTAGCTAAGATCATTGATGAAGGTAGAGATGCTAAACAACAAGTTTTCAATTTCATTGAAGACAAATAGGAAGAAAACAGCCTTATATAAGAAGAAGATGCCACCTAGGACTTTCATAGCTAAAGAGGAGAAGTCAATGCCTGGATTCAAAGCTTCAAATGACAAGCTAACCCTTTTTTAAAGGTTAATGCATTGGTGACTTTAAGTTGAAGCCAAAGCTTACTTAATATTTAAAAATTCTAGGGCCTTTAAGAAATACACTAAATTTACTCTGCTTGTGCTCTATAAATATAACTGTAAAGCCTGGATGACAGCACACCTGTTTATAGTATGGTTAACAGAATATTTTAAGCCTATTGTAGAACTAATGCTCAGAAAAAAAGAAAAAAAAAAAGATTTATTTCAAAATACTACTGCTCAATAACAATGAACCTAGTTACCCAAGGGTTCTATGGAGATGTATAAGATTAATGTTGTTTTTATGCATGGTAACATCACATCCATTCTTCAGACCATGGATCATAGAGGGATTTCTATTTTCAAGTCTCATTATTTAAGAAATAGATTTTTTTTTTTTCTTTTTTTTTTTGAGATGAAGTTTCACTCTTGTTACCCAGGCTGGAGTGCAATGGCGCAATCTCAGCTCACCGCAACCTCTGCCTCCTGGGTTCAGGCAATTCTCCTGCCTCAGCCTCCTGAGTAGCTGGGATTACAGGCACGTGCCACCATGCCCAGCTAATTTTTTTTTTTTTTTTTTTTGTATTTTTAGTAGAGACGGGGTTTCACCATGTTGACCAGTATGGTCTCGATCACTTGACCTCATGATCCACCCGCCTCGGCCTCCCAAAGTGCTGGGATTATAGGCGTGAGCCACCGTACCTGGCCAAGAAATAGATTTTTAATAGCTATAGATGCCATTGAGATTGATTCACCTTGTGGATCCACACAAAGTCAATGAAAACCTTCCGGAAAATATTCACCATTCTAGATCCCATTAAGAATATTTATCATTTATTGGAGGAGACAGAAATGTAAAAATTAATAAAAATTTGGAACAAGTTGATTCCAACTCTCATGAATGTGTTTGAGGGATTCAGCACTTCAGTCCAGGAAGTAATTGCTTGATACGACAGAAATAACAAGATAGCTAGAATTACAAGTAGTGCTTGAAGATGTGACTGTATTACTGAAATCTCATAATATAAATGAAAAGTTGCTTCTTAAGGATGAGCAAAGAAAATGATTTCTTTCAATGAAATCAACTCCTGCTAAAAATGCTATGAACATTGTTGAACTGACAACAAAGGATTTGGAATATTATATACACTTAGTTGATAAAGCAGCATCAGGGTTCCAAAGAACTGACTCCAATTTTGAAAGAACATCTGTGTATAAAATGCTATGAAACAGCTTTGCATGCTACAGAAAAATCTTTTGTGAAGGAAATAATCAATTTATGTGGCAAACTTCATTGTTTTCTTATTTTGAGAGGTTGCCACAACCACCCTAACCTTCAGCATCCACCACCCTGATAAATCAGGAGCCATCAACTCGAAAGCAAGACTTTCAACCATCAAAAATAATACCATTTATCAAAGGCTCTGATGATCATTACCATTGTTTAAAAATGAAGTATTTTTAATTCAGTTATGTAAACTTTTAGACATGATGCTACAGCACACCTAATAGACTACAACATAGTTTTAATATGACTTTTGTATGTACTGTGAAGCCAAAACATTAATATGACTCACTTTACTGTGCTATTGGTCTTATTGTTGTGTTCTAGAATGAAACCTACAATATCTCTGAGATATGCCTATGCTTACAAATATTTCTATGAATTCAAAACAAGTCTAAACAAAGTTCTAATAATATTTTTAACTATATGACAATTCTAAAATTTTCCTGGAAAAATAATCTCAATAAAGCACCAAGTAATATTTTTTTAAAAATTAAGTTTCTTTATCTAAAATAAAAATATAGATTGATAGAAAATTCAAATGCATACATGCTACTTTAAAATACAGTAAAGATAGCCTTTCATATCAATAAAGAATAAATAATTACTACATCAAAAACATCATTAAATAGAGCTACAGCAAAGAACATATTACAAAAATATACAACATATGTTGGAGAAAAGTATAATATTGTTTTAATTCTTTGAAATTAATCAATGATAGATAAAAATGTATCCTTATCAACGAATAAAAATAATGCAAAAGGAAATTAATGAAATTTTAACTTTTCAAGTTGTGTCAATTTCTAAAATACTAATAAAATGACAGTATCAAACATCATCAAGTTCCATGGTGAAACAGGAATTGCATGTACTGTTTATGAGAGTGTATATCAGAAGAAAATTCTGGAAGACCATTTTACAATGTATATTGGAAATTGTAAGCTATGAATTTTCATTTACAACAATTTATTTCATGAAGTGAAAATTGACTGTATACTTATTTAACTTGATATTTATTGGTCATTATATTTAAAAGATGAATATGTCCAAAAAGGGGAATACTGGTTAAAAATAAATTTAAGTTAAATCTATATGATAATCAGTTACACGATATTCATAAAATAATGCTCAGTGAAAATGATTGTAAAGTTTTTAATAATACGTAGAGATACACACTGTGCATTTAATATATAAACTTCTAGCTTTCAAAATAGTATACATCTTTATTTACAATGTCCATATATATAGAAGTGCTTCAGTCAAAGAGAGACTGTATTCCTTAGTCTGTAAATACTGTATGTAAAAAACATAAAAGAATAAAAAATAAATAAAATAATTTTGCTAGAATGGGGAGTGATAATCTTTTTTTCTTACTGTATTAAAATATCTATTCATCAAAGATATTCAGTACCTGAACTAAACACTTGCGCAAATGGATGTAAAAGGCTCTACACAACTCTCCACTCAAAAACAACAGAATATACATTCTTCTTATTACCACATGGCACATACTCTAAAATTGACCACATAGTCAGACATAAAACAATTTTAATTAAATTAAAAAAAAAAAAAAAAAAAAACACCAGCCACACTCTCAGACCAAAGAGCAATAAAAATATAAATCAATACTAAGAAAATTGCTCCAAATCATAAAATTACATGAAAATTAAGCAAACTACTGAATGACCTTTGTGTAAACAATAAAATTAAGGCAAAATCAAGAAATTATTTGGAATTAATGAGAACAAAGATACAAATACCAGAATCTCTAGGACACACCTAAGGAGAAACTAGAGACACACCTAATAGAGAAACTAGAGAAACAAAAGTAAACCTACCCCAAAGCAAGCAGAAGATAAGAAATGACCAAAATCAGAGCTAAAGGAAATTGAAACACACACACACAAATACAAGAAGTCAGCCATTCCAATAGCTTTCCTTTGAAAGAATAAGTAACATAGATAGCCCTCTAACTAGAATAATAATAAAGAAAAAAAAAAAGAGAAGATCCAAATAAACACCGTCAGAAATCACAAAGGTGACATTATTACTGAACACACAGAAATACAAAAAGAAATCAGAGACCTACTAGAAACACCTCTATCCACACAAACTAGAGAACCTAGAAGAAATATATAAATTTCTAGAATCATACAGTCTCCCAAGATTGAAACAGAAAGAAATTGATTCCCTGAAAAGACCAAAAAAAAGTTATGACATTGAATCAGTAATTTAAAGCCTACCAACCAGAAAAAGCCCAAGACTGGACAAATTCACACTGAATTCTACCAGGTGTATAAAGAAAAGCTAGTATCATTCTTACTGACACTATCCAAAAACTTTAGCAGGAGAAACTCCTCTCTAACTCATTCTATGAGGCCAACATTATCCTGATATCAAAACCAGGGAGAGACAGAACATAAAAAAGAAAATTTCAGGCCAATATCCTGATAAACATAAATGAAAAAATTTTCAAAAAAAAAACAAAAAAACTAGCAAACCGAAACCAGTTGCACATCCAAAAGCTCTTCCTCATGGTCAGGTAGGCTTTATTCCTGAAATGTAAGTTTGGATCAACATATGCAAAGCAATAACTGTGATTCATGATATAAACAGAACTAAAAACAAAAACCTCATGATAATTTCAATAGATGCAGAAAAGACTTTCAAAAAATTCAACATCTCTTCATATTAGAAACACTCAACAAATTAGACATTGAGGTAAGATACTTCAAAATAATAAGGTCCATCTATGAAAAACTCACAGCAAACATCATGCTGAATATGCAAAAGCTTGGGGCAGCCCCCCTGACAACCAGAATAAGACAAGAATACCCTCTCTTTCTACTCTCATTCAACATAGTACTAGAAGTTCTAGCCAGAGCAGTCAATAGAAAGAAATAAAAGGCATCTAAATCAGTAGACAGAAAGTCAACTTATCACTTTTTGCAAATGATATGATTCTATACTTAGAAAACCTCATAGTCTCCACCAGAAAAACCTTTTCAATGTGATCAACTTTAGCAAAATTTCAGAATACAAAAGCAATGTACAAAAATCAATAGCATGCCATTAAACCAACAATGTCCAAACTGAGAGCCAAATTAAAAATTCAATCTCATTCACAATAGCCACACACACAATACCTAGGAATATAGCTAACCAAGAGATGTGAAGGACCTCTTCAAGGAAAACTACAAACCACTGCTCCAATAAATCAAAGATGACACAAACAAATCAAAAAACTTACCATTCTCATGGGTAGGAAAAATAAATATTGTTAAAATGGCCATCCTGCCCAAATAAATTTAAAGATTCAATGTTATTTCTATCAAACTGCAAATAGTATTCTTGACAGAATTAGAAAAACAAAAAACTATGTTAAAATCAGATGAACTTAAAAATTAATAAAACTATAGAACAAAAAAAAATTCATATGGAACAAAAATATAAAATAAAATCCCGAATAGCCAAGATAAGCTTAAGCTAAAAGAACAAAACTTTAGTCATCATGTTATTGGACTTCAAACTATACTACAAGACTACAGTAACCAAAACAGCATGGTACTTGTACAAAAAGAGACACAGATAAAGAAAACAGAACACAGAGCCCAGAAATAATGCCACACACCTAAAACCATCTCATACTTATTATTCACATGTAAAATTCACTTATTTGAGGTGAACATTGGCTTACACTAACAGAATAACATTAAAATAATAAATTGCTTTATTTTAATTATTAGGCATTATGAAAATATAAGATAATAAAATTAAGTTCAGTATGCCATTAGATTCACTTCTGGCATGGTAAGTGATGGCAGAGTTTAGATATATGTAAGTTTTGCTACTAATCCAATATGCATGCTTGAAGTAGTTTCTTTCTCTGTGATAGTTATAAAAATAGATTTTGGATTGTGAATTAAAGCATTTTAAACCTAATAAATTGCCATAGCATTACCATTTATCTTGAAAATATTTGGTAATGAGACTGTTGAAATAAGAACAAAATCTTAGAAAATATAGCATAGAAATACTAACCATGATTATTTCTTCTCTCCATCCTAGTACTCTTATTTTCTTTTTTTAAATCTTCCTTTTAGGTATAGCATACTTTTTAGACTAACTCTATTTTTTTTTTTTTTTTTTTTTTTTGGGGACAAGGGAGGGAGGTAAATATATATTTTTTTTTTTAAGAATAAATTCTTTTTTTTTTTTTTTTTTTTAAAGAGAGAGAGAGAATAGGAAGGAGGAAAAAGGAAGAGAAAGAGAGAGAGAGAATGGGGAGGAGGGAGAAGGAAAAGAAAGAGGGAGAGAGAATGGGAGTATTGCTTTCTTGCCCAGGCTAGAATGCAATTTAGTAATGGGTATTGAAAACCTCTTTTATACTGATAATTATACTTAATTATGTAGTCAGGAAGGAATAAGGGAAGAAGATAACAAACAAACAGCCAACCAATATTTAATTTAAACCTATAAAATGCTATGCGATTACTGAGGAGTGATTTACTTCCGATTATATAGTCACCTTTGGAATAGGTGTGAGGTGGTAATGTATGTTTTGTGTATTTGAAGTGGAGAGTTCTATAAATGTTTATTAAGTTTACTTGTTCCGGGTCTGAGTTCAAGTCCTGGATGTCCTTGTTAATCTTCTATCTCATTGATCTATAGAATCGTTAGCTCTTCTTGTTGCATTGATCCTTTTGCCATTATGTAATGTCATTCCTCGCCTCTTTTGATCTTTGTTGCTTTAAAGTCTACTTTATCAGAGGCGAGAATTGCATCTCCTGCTTTTTGTTTATTAGTTTATTTTTACTCTCTGTTTGATTGGTAAATCTTCCTCCTTCTCTCTGAGTCTTTGTGTATTGTTGCATGTAAGATGGGCCCGGATGCAGCATACCGATGGGTTTTGGCTTTTTATCCAATTAAAATATATATAAGTTTAATACCAGCGTTTGATGCTAGCTGGCTGTTTTGCCCATTAGTTGATGTAAATTTTTTATTGTGTTAAAGTTCTTTGCTTTTTGATATATTTTTGGAAAGGCTGATATTGGTTGTTCCTTTATATGTATAGTGCTTCTTTCAGAAGCTCTTGTAAAGCAGGCCTGGTGGTGGTGAACTCTCTAAGTACTTGTTTGTTCACAAAAGATTTAATTTTTCCTTCGCTCATAAAGCTTAGTTTGGCTGGATAGGAAATTCTGGGTTGAAAGTTCTTTTCTTTAAGGATGTTAAATATTGGTCCCCACTCTTTTCTGGCTTGTAGGGTTTCTGCTGAGAGATCTGCTGTAAGTCTGATAGGTTTCCCTTTATGGGTAACCTGACCTTTCTCTCTGGCTGCCCTTAGTATTTTCTCCTTCATTTCAACCCTAATAAATCTGGCGATTATGTGCCTTGGGGTTGGTCTTCTTGAAGAATATCTTTGTGGTGTTCTCTGTATTACCTGGAGTTGAATATTACCCTGCCTTGCCAGGTTGGGAAAATTTTCCTGAATGATATCCTGAAGAGTATTTTCCAACTTGGATTCATTCTCTTCGTCACATTCAGGTACACCTATCAAATGTAAATTAGGTCTTTTCACATAGTCCCATATTTCCTGGAGACTTTGCTCATTCCTTTTCATCCTTTTTTCTGCATTCTTGTCTTCTCGTTTCCTTTCACTGAGCTGGTCCTCGACTTCTGATATCCTTCCTTCTGCTTGATCAATTCGACTGTTTAAACTTGTGCATGTTTCGCGAAGTTCTCGTGTTGTGTTTTTCAGCTCCATCAATTCACTTATATTCCTCTCTAAATTGTCCATTCTCGTTAACATTTCGTCAAACCTTTTTTCAAGGTTCTTAGTTTCTTTGCATTAGGTTAGAACAAGTTCTTTTAATTCACAGAAGTTTCTTATCACCCACGTTTTGAAACCTGCTTCTGTTATTGGAACACACGTGTAATCTATTAAGCCTTGTTCCGTTACTGATGAGGAATTGCGATCCCCTGTAGAGGGAGAGGCATTCTGATTTTGAGTATTCTCTACCTTTTTACGCTGGTTTCTTCCCTTCATTATATATTTGTCCGTCTGTCGTCTTTATAATTACCGGCTTTCTAACTGGGTCTCTGACGTCCAAATTGTTGATTCCCTGCGCCGAAATCTGAGCAATCCACTGAGCCGGCCAAAACAGCGGTGTTAAGGTTGATGGTGCTTTTCTGCCCGGGAATCTCCGGACTCTGCACCAAGAACTGGCGTGCTAAGGCACCAGCAAAACCGCCACGCCGGCCACAAGAGTCACCCTGGCGACCCGTGGAGCTCCTCCACTGGGAATCTCCTGGTCCGTGAGCAACTAATATTCGTCTGAAAGTGTGGCGTCCTCTCGTTCTTTGCGCTTTCACTGGGAGGTACGTGCCCGAGCTGCTAATCATCAGCCATCTTGGATCTCTCCTAGACTAACTCTTGAACAAAGTGAAAGTTTAGAATGTGTGTGTTTGTGTGTGTGTATCCATGGTTGTAATTTAAGACTATTTTGAGTAGAGAAATTACTGATCTGGAAAATGTAAGTGACCCAGATTGCTGCAGGGAATCCTGTCTGCTGCCATTAACCCTTCCCTCCATAATGATGAACTATGAGTAAAGAAAGCTTCTCACAGCATGTTGTGACCACTATCTATGATTTTGCAAAGGATTATAACTAGATTGATACAATAGATAGAATGAGGCAGAAAATCTGTATCAGAAAACCTGAAAACTAAATATCAAATATTTCTGTTTATTTAAAGAATAATTGAAATTAAGATTTAGCCTCACCTTTTAAATTTTATTTATTACTGCATATGCAGAATAATTACCATACCTATACAATCTCTAATAAGGCTCATCCAAAACCAATTTTAAATATTGTGAAAATAAATATGTGACAGTGAATATGATAGTTTAACTGGAACTAATATAATGTGAAACAGTATTATTAATAAAATACTTAAGCATGGTCTATACAAATTTACATGCTAAAACATAGCACTATAAAATGTTTTGATGTTTAACTGATACATAAGAGAACTCCTTTTATGACAATGACACTTTTAAATATCAAGGTAGATTGAATTCCTTACTGATTCTCTGATTTTGTAAGTGCTATTTATAAACTTTATATTTTTATTAACTTATTTCAATGCCTTCAATATACAGAATTTTCTTAATATTTAATTCAATATTAACAATAAATATAATTTGACTGTTCTTATAAAGAGGAATAAAACTTATTTCCATAATTATAGGCGTTTTTCTGAGTATCTGAGACTCTGAGAAAGGAATTCAACCTTTTTGTGAAGGCCACTGAACCAATTTATAGCCAAACAGCCATCCAAAAAATTTGATAGTTCTGGTTTTATTTATGGAGTGAAAGAAGATAGAGCTTCCCTTATTTTTTTAAACATTCCTAAAACATGACAAGAAATTTTTATTTACAATGGGACTAAAACTGTACATTTTTGAGATTATATGTCATGCATGCTAATTTTCCTGTTTTATCTATTCAATGGTTAAATATTTTAATGTAAACATTATAATAATGCATGAAACTGGAATCATTAAAACAATAATAAAAATGATTTCTAGTGTAACCATTTTATCCAGATAATAGTTCACATTTCTGATAACTTTTATATTAACTTGTCAAGATTAACATAAGAATTCTATTCATATAATCATATTTGAGGTATGGATCCTCAAAGATAAGTTTTTAGAAAACTCTCATTTTACAGATACAAAAAAATAGAGGTTGCAAGCACTTTAATAACTTAAAGATGATTTCACAATTAATGCAAAGTCAAGACTACAAGCCAAAGACTGACTTTTAATTATTCGATTTTATCCACTATTATTTTAGTATCTACATTTGAAACAACAAAAATCGAATTTTTTAATTGGTTTAAAATGTAATAAAAAACAACAATATAGCAGCTATGAATATTCTATTCACATTTTCAATATTAAATAATGTTTTTAACCATTGTCTTCCCAAATGAAATTATTTGATTCATTACATACTTAGTTCAAATTGACTTCCTCCAGTTACTCTAACATGTAAGAATTTAGAATCAGTAAACACAAATCGCCATAAATTGGCACGTGTTTTGCATATAGATTTTTTATTGTAGCTCTCTCTCTCTATATATATGTATATATAACATATATATATTATATATACACAAACACACTACTGTACATATATTGTGAGTGTATATAACTATTGCCAAATATTTCCAGAAACTAAGTACCTCTTAAGCAATAACTTTCCAGAATGCTTTCTTTAGATCCTGTAATTCTTTAATCTACTTTTTGTTTTTATGGATTTTCCTCTTCTAGATATTATGTGCCCTATTTGTCCTTTCGATCTGGCTGATACTACATATATTGTTGTCAAAGTCTATTCATATTATATCATGCATGAGAACTATAATCTTTTTGTGGCTAAATAATCATCCAGTGCGTGTGTATATTATACTTTATTTGGTTATTACTCTATTGATGGACATGTGTGTTTTTTCACCTTTTGTGTATTTTGAACAATTTCACAATAAACATTTATGGATAAGAGTCTGCTTAAACCCCCCCATTTTTTAATTTTAGGGAGTATATACCTAGAATAAAACTTTCTAGTTCACATGGTAATTCCATGCTTAATTTTTTGAAGAATTCCAAACTGTTTTCTATACTGGCTATACCATTTTACATTCCTACCAGCAATGGTCCCTTGAAATTTTTGCCAACAATTGTTAATTTATATTATTATTATTATTATTATTGCCAACATCCTAGTACATGTGATATATTATCTCATTGTGACTTTGATTTGCATTACTCTGATGGCTAATTATGTTAAATATCATTTTATATGCAAACTATTTTAATATATTTTTGAAGAAATATCTATTCAACTCATTTGCCTTTTTTAAAACTTGGGTTATATTTTTTATTAAGTTGTAGAAGTTATGGATATTCTGACTATCAAATCTTCATCAGCTATCAACTATGCAAATATTTTGTCATAATATTGGTTACATGTTTCAAATGTAGTTTTAATGTGTTTTAAATAAAATAATTCATAAAAAATTTTCTTTTTAAAAATAACATATTGTAAAGAACTCCAAAGTAACAGTAAAATATATTAAATTTGAAAGCTACTATGAGTGTTAGAGAATTACTGATGGGGATACAAGTTGTGTTTGATAATTGTTCTTCAGTTTCCTTTTGTTAGAGAAAGGTAGATTGGTATTCAACGATTCTAATAAATAGCATGAGTCATGATTATCATTTTTTATTCATGAAAACATTGCTTGAAGAAAGTGATGCTCAGTAAGTATACGTTCTTCATTTGCAAGAAAATTCTGGCAAAAGCATTAAGCTGAGAATAAAAACTACCTTAGTTAATGTGATGACTGATATGTTAGAAATTATTACAAGAAACATTATGGTAAACCAACAACATTATGGTAAACAAACAACATATTGTTGTGAACAAATATTCTCACAAAAGGAATTTGGAAGAAATAGATTGTTTTCCAGTGAACAGTTTGCAAAACAGGGAAATTTAGTCTTTGGTGTAAAATGAAAATCTGTTCCAGAGAAAAAATAGAGCATTCCTATTTTGTAGAAAAATTTCCATCCCAGGTTCCCAGTAAGGTTTTTTAATCCAAATGAAAGATTCAGAGTGACACTGCTAGGTCCTGATTGGTTGATAAAGCTGAGTTCTGACTGGCTGGGGCAAATGAGCACTGATTAGTTGGTTCCCAAGCCCCAAACCAGAAATCCCTATCAGTTTTTTTTTTTTTTTTTTTTTTTTTTAAAGCACAACAGGAACTGGTTTGGATTCATTGCAGAAAAGAAGGTCTTATGGTACATTTACAACATGTCTGAGAACATGTGACTACTCTCTCCCTGAAACATGACCACCTGGTTCTGTTTTAACTTTAAGCACCTTAGTTAGCCACATAAGTACTCCATTTTGTTTGTTGGCTGGAGTGTGCTTTAAAATTGTAAACATTAAAAAATATCACATTGAATCAGTACTGTAGCCAAGAATCACTTGCTGTCAACATTTAGCGGAAGGTGTTAGTCAGAACTGAGAAATTAAGAAACAAAAGGCATAAATCAAAAAGATGAAACAAAATATTCACTATCTGTATTTGTATGTTAACAAGTATCCTGTTCAGAGCATTATAAAAATTTAAATATTTTTACCACCTTAAATGCTCTTTTGTAATTCTATGAAGTAAATATATTCTATGCAAAAGTACACTCTGTTCCAAGAATAGATTTGCTAATCTAGAATAATAAAAATATGTGTTTTAGTATAAACACATTGTCACAACAGCTCGGTTTCATGGGAACTTTGGGAGAGTGATTTTGAAACAAAATACCTGTGAATTGATTCAACCATACAGTAAGAATATTAATATCTTCTCTGTTCTTAAGGTGACTAAGTCATTTGGGGAGGTTAACTAATTTGTTTAGGAATATAGAAATAGTATAGAGTCAAAAATAATTAAAATCAGAAACAAACCTAATTCTATCCATAACCAGTACTTTTAGAATTTTATTATTTTGTAACAATTTAGGAGGGCATAACACAGATTTTGAAAGATAATAATAGCTTCTTGAAGATTTTCTATAACAGAAAAAGGCATAAAAAGATTTTCTACAACAGAAAAAAGGCGCTTATTTATACACATACTATGATATCTTTTGTTTACATGTTTTAAGCTACAAAGTTACTGAGCTTGTTATTTTAAGTGTCATATTACCAGGTGTTTTGATATTTCAGAAAGTGAAATTGAATAACATATTAAGGGACAGGGTGAATGTATTATGAGTATGTAAGTGTATTTATAATTGATTAGTTTTGCTTATACCAATGATGAGGATGAGTATTAGTGAGTCACTTTCCTATTTAAGTTTTGATATGTATATATTCATTCTTCTTTGACACATGCAAGTGTTTTTATACGCACAAGTGGCTGATGCATATATACTACGATTAAAAATCTTTTATATGCATAACTACCAAATAGTTTGCTTATAGATTTTTTTTTCTGTAAAACTATGTTCTGAAAATCAAGTACACAGAATTGAAAGACAAACTCTGCCTTAAAGCACTTACATATCCCTGACAGCATGTACAAGGAAACAAAAGGATCAAAACCAAAAAGAACACCAAAAAATGCATCCATAAGTTACATAAAAACTGTTTTTTAACTTGTGAATATTTAGCTTGAAGCAGAACATGAAGTAAAAATAAGGTCGGTAACACTTTGAGAAAGGCACATTCAAGACGTGAGAATTCAAATGAAAATAAAAATAAAGAAGGAAGGATTCTAACCAGTCATATTTTGTTTCTTGCCTCACTGACTACTACTTAATAATGTTATTTGGATCTCAGGATTTAGAGGTTGCATCTTTTAAGCCTCTAACTTGCCATCCTGGGAACCTCCTAATTCTGATGATGTGCTATTTCATCAAATACAAAAGTGGAGTTGTCACCCAGTGAAAATGAAGCACTGACCAAAGAAAATAACAGATAATCAAAGGAGACTAGAAGAGAATACAGTGTCCTTTTCTAATAGCATTCGAATTGAACTGTGTTCTTCCACTATATCTTGTTTCAATTTTAAAAAAACATATTGAAACTTCAATTTCAGTGTGAGAACAGTTTCTCTCACTCATTTCTGAAGAGAAAAAAAAAAGTAGAATTTGCAATCTTTTTGTAATAGTAATCAGCTATAATCTCCTGAAGGACTTTGCAGGAGTCTTCCAGGAGATTACAGCTGATCACCATTACAAAATAATAAAATAATTATTTTTTTTAGTAAAACAATTTATAGTTGCCAATACTATAGCTGAACCTGAGCCATTTACAGACAATCCTTATCTCCTGCCTTTAAAACTTATTCTAGATTCTTCCCCTTCTTGATGGTAAAGGTCTTTATTGTTCTGATGTGGTCTGGTTATGTGTGCTGTAGTTCCCTGTTGACATTACTGAGTGTGGAGTTTTCTGCCCAGTAAATCTTCTGGCTTCTATATTCGTCACTGTTCCTAATATGTTAAAGCACTCCAAAATCTCTGTGGTAATCAGGCTAAGCCATTCTAACAAATAACTCTCTGTGACTTCTTGGTCAAAGAAGATATATCACTAAAATCCAGTTGGTAGTCACAAAAATGAAGCCTCATTGTGTCAATTGAAGAAAATGTTCCCCCAAACAAGCCAGAGTCCAAGTTAGAAGAAATAGTAAACACAAATACAAGTGACTAAAAGAAGGGTCACTGCTAACTCTACCCTGAGATTCACATGTTTTGAACATAGAGATAATGTTGTGTGAATCAGTGATTCATTCAAGAGATACTCTGAATCCTGGAGGGCATGCACTAGCTTCACCAAGAGATGGCGGTACCTTTGTTTAGGCTTTAAATGTCTGTTCCAAATCACTAATAAGCCAATTGCTTCTAGTTGTTGGGGTACATGGTAAAATCAATGTATCCTATGACCTGAATATTTTCGTGCGTCTTCTTTACTGTAAGATCAACCCATTGGTTCAAGCCAATGCTCTATGAAATGATGCCATAAAATAAGGCATCCTGTAAGTCCACAGATCATTGCACTGGTAGAGACATTATGACCAGTAAAGGTAAACTTATTCAGAGTGTATACCTATATACATTCAAATTATATACCTGGTATAATAAGAAAGTACCTACTGTACCCTGGGGAGCATACTCAGCTCCTAGTTCAGAAGAGGTTCTTAGCCTGGTTAACCCCAAATAATGGGGAAAGGGGCCTCGGAGGTGTGGTGAGTTTGCTGTTTGAGTAAATATCATGTACCCAAAGAGTTTTGCAGAAGAGCAATTTATTAGAGAGAGAGAAATAAAGAGAGCTCCCACACTGTCATGGGAGGGGACCCAGAGAAGGAATCCCTACAGGTAGGGAGCAGCTGGAGTTTTAGCCCTTGATTTATTCCCTCCCCATTCATGTTCTCATCCATTGAGAGGAGTTCTTTCAACTTCCTCTGGAGTGACTGACCTTTGACTCTGATTCCAGATCATCTGCTTGGTCCACAACTCTGTGTTACAGAGCCCCCTCCTCCCAGAGCTTTCTGCAGGCTTTTTGAGACAAAGGAGCTTCAACTGGCTTTCTCTACCTAGCCCTTGCACAGGAAACCCAGACAAAGAATTTTACATTTGAAACCCCTCTGGTTTCTGGATGGAAGTGTGGAGCCAGGAAACTCCTGCCTTTGAAACCATGCACCTTATGGACCCCAGAAGAGAAGTCTCTCACTACTGCACAACAAAAGTCAAGGGGGTTCAGATATCATTTATCCACTGCCAAGTTACAGGCTAGTATTCCCATGGAAGTGTGCCAACCCTAGTCTATACTGCTAACAGGTTGGTACTCAGTGGTGGAAGTAGAGAGAATGCCTTACAGAAGAGAATCCCATGTTGTTGAGCCTACTTTTGTTTGTGAGCTGATTGCCTACTTTTGTTTGTGAGCTGATTGTACAAGATTTGTATCTGAAGAGAATATTTTTTGGCATCCAATATAAGGTTTGCCCCTTAGAGTACTAGACAGACAGATAAGACAAAAATATCTAAATGCTCTGAACCCATTCCCAGAAATCCAGCCACTTATATTTTTGTCAGACTTCCTTATCAATTTTCTATGAATTGCTATATGCAGGCTCGTGACCACTTACCAAGTAATTTATTATTTTTCAAGTCATTATAGATTATTACTTCAGTATATGTCTCTTTATATACAAAGTAGATTATGAATTATCACAGGTCTGACTACTGGAGAAACTTCCTTTTGTCTCTCTTCTCTAGGATCATTTCTTGATAACAGACCACTTTCATATTGAGTCAAAATATTCCATGTACCAATTTGTGAACCAGGACTAAGTTGTCTCCTCCAATCTCAGGTTGTGGAAGTAACTTTCCATAAAGACATAGATGAGATTTGAGGTGGATTAGTGTTGCTAAGAAGATATAAAGCATACTTGAATATCTGGCCACTTGAGGAAAACTTAAGTAATTTCAATACTACTAAATGTGAGAGTAACTATCATCTAATTTACCAACAGCTATTTGGTTCCTATCATTTGCAGATTGATAAGAAATGTATCTATGAAAACCCAACAGAAGGTTCTATTTTCTAAAACTATTTCACTACCAATTATCTGATTCTAAGTCCTCCAAAAATAAGAATGATAATATAATTAATATTCTAATAGTTTATTTGGAAATATAATTTTAAGACAATGAGATTGAAGAAAAAGTTGGACAGAGGTGATAAAACTCTGACATAATGCATTACTTCTTAAGCAAGAAGACGCAATGACTTATTCAACAGCACTTGGCACACTGCATGTGGTATATGGTGTGTCTCAAAAAAGATACAAGAAAGAATGTAAACTCAGAGTACTCTACTGAAGAAAAAAAAAGTTTTATGTGTGTTACCTTGTCCCATTTTTCACTGATCACGTTTTGTCTTGCAACTTAAAATTTAATCATTTAACTTCTTGGTAGCCATTCCAAATTCTAGAACCTGTAATCCACAATGTAGTGTTTCATCCAGATTTAAAGAGAGAAAAAAGAAGAGAGAATACTGAGCAGGTGGATAGGTGACTAAAAGAAAAACAAGGAGAGCTAGGGCCAAGATGGCTGACTAGAAGCAACAGCATTCGGAGGCTCCCATAGCAAAAAACCATGATAAGCATGTGAATCCTTTACCGGCAACCAGCGTATCCAGGTTCTCTCTTCAAAATTGACTAGAAGTGTGGCATGACCCAAGGAGAGAAGGAAGAACAGTGTTGTGTGGTGGTCCACCTGAGAACCACTAGGGGCAGAGGAACCCCCTTCCCCCAGCCAAGGGAGTCAGTGAGTGAGCATGCTCCTCAGCCAGAGAAACTGTGCTTTTTCCACATAACACTGCAGAAAGATTCCACTGGTGAACCCATGCCACTAGGGCCTAGATCTCAACCCTGGAATGTGCAGAATCTTGCAGTCTCTCGGCTGGAATCTGCTTTAGCCTACCAAACTCCCTGGAGGAGGGACAACCAGCACTGCCTATGGCTGCCTGCTGTCTAAGCCATTTGAGCTCCTTGGGGGAGGAGCAGGAGCCAGCACAGGGACTTGCAACTGCCTAACATGCTAAGCTCCCTGGATGGGGCAAAGGTGGCACCCATTCTATAGCTCCAGGCTGTGCTTTTCCCCTGCTGAAGACAGGGAGACTGGATAGCTTGGTCCCAAGACTTATCCCAACACTCCAATGTACAAGCTGTGTTAGTCTGTGGCCAGAATACCTCTTCAAGTGTAACCCTGACCCATCTTTCCTCAGTGGATGGGCTTCCCTGCAGGAACTCCAGTAACTCCAGCCAGAAATCAGATCTCCCTGGACCTGAGCCCCTAGAGGGAGGGGTGGCTGTGGTCTCTGCAGATCAGCAGACTTAGCCTCTCTTCCTGGTAATTCTGAGGAATCTGGGCAGCAAATATGAGTGAGTGTTCCTCTAGCTGAAACACACCCCCTCCACCAAGGGAGAAAGTACTTCTTAAATGGGTCCTGCTCCACACTGATACAAGTAATTACAAGGACCTTAAACATACTAACAAGAAAAAAAACAAAACCCCTTCAAAAAGTGAGCAACGGATATGAACAGACACTTCTAAAAAGAAGACATTTACTCAGCCAAAATACATATGAAAAAAAGCTCAACATCACTAATCATCAGAGAAATGCAAATCAAAACCACAATGAGATATCTCATACCAGTTAGAATTACAATTATTAAAAAGTCAGGAAACAACAGATGCTGGCAAGGCTGTGGAGAAATAGGAATGCTTTTACACTGTTGGTGGGAATGTAAATTAGTTCAACCATTGTGGAAGACAGTGTGGCAATTCCTCAAGGATCTAGAATCAGAAATACCATTTGACCCAGCAATCCCATTACTGAGTATATACCCCCTCCAAATTTTTTACTATATAGATGCATGCACACATATGTTTATTGTAGCACTATTTACAATAGCAAAGACATTGAACTAACCTAAATGTCCATCAATGATAGATTAGATAAAGAAAATGTGGTACATATACAGCATGGAATACTATGCATCCATAAAAAGAAATGAATTCATGTCATTTTCAGAAACATGGATGAAGCTGGAAGCCATTATCCTCAGCAAACTAACACAGGAACAGAAAACAACTGCATGTTCTCACTCATGAGTGGGAGTTGAACCTTGAAAACGTATGGACACTGAGAGGGAAACCACACAAACTAGGGCCTATTGGGGAGTGGGGGTGTTGAGGGGAGAGAACTTAGAGGACAGGTCAATAGGTGCAGCAAATCACCGTAGCACATGTATACCTATGTAACAAACTGCATGTTCTGCACATTTATCCGTTTTTTTTTTTTTTAAGAAGAAATAAGGGGGAAAAAAAAAAAAGGAGTAGTTTAAGTATTTCAATAAATAGAAGGTTTGGGTACAAATGCACTAATATACAAGGAACTATGAAGCACAGTGCTATGAAGCAGGAGAGGTGACTTATTACTATAACTTGAGCAGCCTAAACTGTCAGAATTTTAATTACAGTTTCTGGAAAAAAAAAAAAAAGTAGATCCAATAAGTAGCTGTTCAGTTGTTGTTTAAATAATAAGCATCTTATTAAGTAAGGGAGAAGGGTTATTGTTTTCTGAGTTTATAAATGAGGGCATTGTAACTCATAGAAGTAATAAGATCAAAGCCTAGATATAAATGGTAAAGGCAATACTTAAACCTATGCTCATCTGATTCTAAATTCAGTATACTGAAACACTGCTGACATTAAATAATGCTATATACATGATTGAATACTGGTGAATGTATCAAATAATGTTCTATATCTTACACAGAAAATCAAATTATGGCCTTCTCTGTTAAAAATAAATAATATTTAAATAAGTTATCTCACAAAAACATACACATACATTTCCAAAGATCTTGGAAGCTATTGTTCCTGTCATATAAGATAAAAAATGGGCCAGGCACAGTGGCTCATTCCTGTAATCCTGGCCTTTTGGGAGGCCAAGGCAGGTGGATCACTTAAGGTTAGGAGTTCAAGACCAGTCTGGCCAACATGGTGGAACCTCGTCTCTACTAAAAATACAAGAATTAGTTGGGTGTGGTGGCAAACACCTGTAATCCCAGCTACTCAGGAGGCTAAGGTGGGAGAATCATTTGAATCACAATCTGAAAGACAGAAGTTGCAGTGAGCTGAGATGGCACCACTGCACTCAGTCCTCAGCCACAGTGTGAGACTTCATCTCAAAAAAAAAAAAAAGGGGGAATAAACTGAAAATTGATGTTCTTTTCTAGAATTATCAGAGAATACCATTACAGGGCAAAGTGTCTTCCTGAAATTTGGAGAGTAAAACAAATACAGTGAAACCTGAGCTAGCTCACCCAACTCCTCTTTAGCCATGTAAGAGCATTTAAATGATAATTTTTAGTTATTTGCCAGAGGCTGAGTGTGAATTAGCTTGACAGTGAAAAATCACTTGGGAACTAGACTTGAGGGAACATCACACTTCTATGAGTTTTACCTCTAAAACCACATTAGCATCTTAAAGGAGAAGACACAAGAAACATTTCCCATTGCTCCAGGCATAGAAAGAAAAAAAAGTAGCCATTTGGTAATAACATTATCAATTAGATAGGGCAATTAGACTACTCAGCACCATCTAGTCTTCCTGCCTTATATAATGGAAGAAAAGGAAGGGCTAAAAACCACTTCTGAAGGTCACATACCAGATACGCAGGTCTTTTAAGTCCTAAAAGCACTAAAATTTAATGATAAGAGTTAAAATCTTTTTCCTCCACATCAAATGATAAAAAGGCAGAGACTGAAAGTATTTTTGGATTAAAAAACAAACAAACAAAAACAAACAATGAAACAATGCCCAACTGAATTTTGTCTATCAGATACTCACTTTAAATATAAAATCATTAATAGTGTACCCGGGTTTTTTCTTGGGTGCTGGTGAGGCACACCTCCCCCAAGAGAATGCTGTGGGTTCTTGGCCTCCAACCTCTTAAAGAATAAGCGATGGGACCACTGTAGGTGTGCTGTATGCTCACAAAAGTAAATATTAGACCCAAGAAGTATTGCAGAAAGGTGATTTTATTTAGGTAGAGAAAAGAGAAGAAGAGAAAGACTTCCACGAAGAGTATGGAAGGGGATTCCAGAGGGAAAAGGGAGCTCCCACTATGTGGGAGGGAATTCCAGAAAGCTGGAAATCTGTCATGGGTGAAGGAGCAGGAGAATTTATCCTGGGAGAAATTCCCACCTTCCCAAGTTCCTCTGGCCAATAAAGGAGTTCCTTTAAACTTCCACTGGGGTGATTGACTCTTAGTTTCTTCCCGTGCCTGTGAGATTCAAACATATACTGTTATATCTCCTGGATGGAGAGAGATGGGGCAGGGGCATGGCACTGGGAAATTCTTGCCCTTAAAACTACACCCCCTCATGGACCCGGAAAGTGAGCACATTCCCTCATTCCCCACTCTGAACGGGAAAATTCAACTGTTGGAATTGGGGCATCAATCCTCTTTAACTACTTCCTGCTGAAATGGGGCATAGAAGGGGCCCTGCAGCTGAGGTTTCCTCTAGAGGGGAGCCTTTCATGGGTGCAGGTTGATCTAGAGTTTCCAAAGGAGTCAAGGACATCCAGGGTTCCAGCAGCAGGATTAATTGTGACCTTATGGTTCTATAAGAAATGAATATGACAAGGTGGTTAAAGATGAGAGGCCCAGAGTTATAAATGAGCCTAGGAGAGAACAGAGTCAGGTTTTTGAAGGTCTCTAGCCCTGTGTTTTATTGATTTCTGAGTTCTATGTTCAAAACAACACTTAACTGGTTTACAAAAGAGCAGCATTTTTCCTAGAAAGAAACAGGTTTCCCTCCTCTCTGTTGTTAGCAGATTTAGGGACCTTTTATTTTTAAAGCTATGGTAGCTAAAGAGTTAAGCTGGTTTTCAGAGAGAGCTGCCTTTTGCAGAGAGAATTAGCCATCTTTTTTGTTATATTTAACTTCTGAGATAGCTTATAGTAACTGAATAGAGGTAGTAATTTCCTAATACCAGCACCAAGTTTTTCTATTATTTGAGGGACAGCAAAGTTGAGGGTTATAGTCCTATTAATGCCAGGATAAATTAGACTTATGAGGGTTTACTCTTCTTAGGATCTTGTTGGAAAAGCAGATGTAGATCTTCTAATGGCTCACAGGTATACAAAGGGTCATCTCCTTGAACTTCAGGCTGTGGAGTGGAGGGTCTATGACTTTCCTCAGGAGGTATCCAAGGCTTCAGCTGAGTGTGATGAATCCATGAGTTAATTTCCACTACCTTAACTGCCATTGGGGTAGACAGAATAACCAAAAATGTTCCTTCACAGGATGGGCCTAGAGAGGGAGAGTCTCAGGGAAGAGAATTAACAAGTACCAAGTCTCCAGAGCAGGAGAGAAATACTGAGAAGGCCATGCCAGTGTCTAGGAGGAGATTAACTTCCTGGACCTTTATGGTCAACTTTACCTGGGGCTCTCTGAGGGTGATGGCTCATGCTGGCACGTGTTCCAGGCATCATCAGTCCTGCCATTGGGTCATCTAGTCAGACAGCTCAGGCCCTGGGGACCTTCTGCCCCTAGGACAGTGTGCTTTCCAGTGATTTCCTTGGCACAGTGGGCATGGATGAGACGGTGGTCCGTTCCTCTGGGGACAGTTTCTTACAACATGTCCCTTCAGACTGCAATGGTAAAAAGCTTTGCCAGCCTGGCAGCTAACCCAAGACTTTCCCTCATTTGAGCCCCTGGGGTCCGCTTGCCTGAAGGCCATAACTAAGGCCACAGCCTTTCTCTGATTTCTCCTGTTCCTTTCAGCCTGTTCTTCTTGGTCTTTTTATAAAACACCAAGGTTGCCTGGTTCAGCAATGATTCTAGACTCTGTTTTGGTCCCAAGGCCAGGTTCTGAAGCTTCCTCCTGATGTCTTCTGCTGACTGAATAATAAACTTCTCCTTTAGCGTTAACTGACCCTCAATAGTCTGGTTACAGGGTAGTGTACTTTCTTAAAGCCTTTCACAATTGCTCAAGGAAAGCTGTTGGGTTTTCTTCCCTTCCTTGAGTAATGATGGACAACATTGCATAGCTTATTGGCTTCTTCCTGATTTGCCTTAATCCCTCATGTATACAGGTCAGGAAATGCTTATGGTTCCAGTCCCCCTGTTCTGAATCCAGATCCCAGTGAGGGTCTGTACCAGGAACTTCCTATGTACCTGTGGGATATCTATCCTTTTCTAAATTCTCCTCCCACTGCCTGTAGGGGGCAGAGTTTGGGCATCCGGGTAGCCTGAGATGCCCTAGCTGTCTCGGCCCTCCCTGGCTCCTGTTGGGGTACAGGAGCTGAGGAGCCCTGGTTGGCATTGGTGGAGGTAGTTGCCACAGTGAGTCCCACATGTGGAGACAGTCCCACATGTGTAGGTAGTCCTGAGGAGGGCTGAATAGGGTATGGGACACAGTCCTGACAGATCTGAGGCTTATTCCTTAGGGAAAAGAAAAGTTGCACATAGGGGACGTCAAACCATTTACTCTTGCTTTTACAATGCAGGTCTAATTATAGAATAGTGTCATAATCTATACGTCCCTTTGGAGGCCAGGTTTTTCCACTCAGCAGGGGGTATTTCAGCCACTCTGTTAGGCAGAGAAAGATGAGCCGCTTTTTCTTCAAAAGTCATGTGTCAAATTGGTCCTAATTTTCCAGTATACATTTTAATGGGGACTTTAGCTTGGGAATAGAATCACCCATCTGAAATTGAACACAAGGGATGCCTGCATCCCTGGTTAAAAAAATTACAGCCTTTTCGATCTGAGGCATCCCCAAGGTAAAATGAGTACTGAAATAAAATGTCTTTCAGTCAGTATACCAAAATTTTGTGTGCCCAAGTTGCATGATCAATCTTATCAGAGGGTTTTCCATGTACTGGATTCCAATCACAACCTACCAGCATCATGGACTCATGCCCACGGCCTTGCATGACCTCCAGTGACCACCATGGAGGCATGGAACAAAAGGAGCTATTGGGTTGGATGGTAATTGTACCAACAAGCTCCGACAAGGACAGTGAGACTCAGGAGATGGGAAACAATATTTCTAGCAAAGGTCCAATTTTCGCAGGCCAATTTATAAAACTGCCCTAGAAGGGTAAGCTTCTAGGGAGGGGCCATTAGAGCACACAATTCAAAGAAGCAGGCCAGGCCACTGCAGCCACTTTGCCTGTTTGAGTGCCTTTTTTGCCCTGCCTCCTGACAGAGGAGAAAGTTTGCCACACTCCCGCTCAGGGACCTGTGCCCACCATGTTGCCAGGACCATGTGTGCACCCCAGGCCTTATCCTTAGCCCCCTTAAACAAAACAATTATTAGCCAGGAATTTTCTATCATGTGAAACTAATCTTTATAAATAAAGGAAAGACAGAGTTTTTTGTTTTTGTTTTTTTTTTCAGAAAAACAAATGCTGAGAGAATTTGCCAGTACATGTCAGCACTAGGAGAATTGCTAAAATAGAAAAACTTCTAAATCTTGAAACAAAACCTCAAAATACACCAAAATAGTATCTCCTTAAAGCATGAATCACAAAGGATCTATAAAACACAATAAATTACTTAAAAAGAGCACAGAGTATTTAGGAAACAATAGCACAATGAATAGAATAGTACCTCAAATCTCAATACTAATGTTGAATGTAAATGGCCTAAATGCTCCACCAAAAAGTCACAGAATGTCCAAGTGGGTAAGAATTCAGGAATCAAGTATCTGTTGCCTTCAAGAGACTCACCAAACACATAAAAACTTACATAAACTTAGGTTAAAGGGGTCGAAAATTATATACCATGCAAATGGACACCAAGAGTGAACACGAATAGCTATTTTTTATTTTTTATTTTTTATTTTTTTGAGACGGAATTTCGCTCTTGTTACCCAGGCTGGAGTGCAATGGCGTGATCTCGGCTCACTGCAACCTCCACCTCCTGGGTTCAAGCAATTCTCCTGCCTCAGCCTCCTGAGTAGCTGGGACTACAGGCATGTGCCACCATGCCCAGCTAATTTTTGTATTTTTAGTAGAGACGGGGTTTCACCATGTTGACCAGGATAGTCTTGATCTCTTGACTCATGATCCACCCGCCTCAGCCTCCCAAAGTGCTGGGATTATAAGCGTAAGCCACTGTGCCTGGCCCAGGAATAGCTATTTTTTAAAATCAGACTTTAAAGCAACAACAGTTGAAAAAGGCAAAGTGGGACATTATACAATGATAAAAGGACTAGTCCAACAGAATCATATCACAATCCTAAATCTATACACACCTAACACTGGAGCTTCCAAATATATAAAAAAAATTACTACCAGATTTAAGAAATGAGATAGATGACAACACAATGATTATGGGGTACTTCAATATTCCACTGACAGCACTAGACAGTTCATCAAGACAGAAAATAAACAAAACAACAATGGACCATAGAACAAATAAACTTGGCAAATATTTGCAGACCATTCTACCCAACAAAAAGTAAATGGAACATTCTCCAAGATACACCATATGACAGGCCACAAAACAAGTTTCAATAAATTTAAGGAAATCAAAATTATATCAAGTACTTCTCAGACCATAGTGAAAGAAAATTGGAAGTAAACTCCAAAAGAAGCCATCTGATATAGATTGGCTTTCTCCCCACCCAAATCTCATTTTGAATTGTTGTTCCCATAATTCCCACGTGTTGTGGGAGGGACCCAATGGCAGATAATTGAATCATGGGGGTGGGTCTTTTCCATGCTATTCTCAGGATAGTGAATAACTCTCACAGGATCTAATGGCTATATAAAGCAGAGTTGCCCTGAACAAGTTCTCTTCTCTTGTCTGCTCCATATGAGATGTGCCTTCTTCCATGATTGTGAGGCCTCCCTAGCCTCATGGAACTGTATGTCTATTAAACTACTTTCTTTTGTAAATTGCCAAATCTCATGTATGTCTTTATCTACAGCATGAAAATGAACTAATACAGTAAATTGGTACCCATAGCGTGGGGCACTGCTGAAAGGATAGATACTTAAAAATGTGGAAGTTGGAACTGGGTAACAGGCAGAGATTAGAACAGTTTGGAAGAGAGGACTCAGAAAAAGACAGAAAAATATGGGAAAGTTTGAAAGTTCCTAGAGATCTGATAAATGGCTTTGACAAAACTGCTGATAATAATATGGACAATGAAATCCAGGCTGAGGAGGTCTCAGATAGAAATGAGGAACGTGTTGGAAACTGGAGCAAAGGTGACTCTTGTTATGTTTTAGCAAAGAGACTGGCAGCATTTTGCCTCTGCCTTAGAGATTTGTGAAACATTTAACTTGAGATAAATGATTTAGGGTATCTGGTGTAAGGAATTTTTAAGCAGCAAAGCATTCAAGAGGTGGTGTGGGTGATACTAAAGATATTCAGTTTGAAAAGGAAACATAGCATAAAAGTTTGAAAAATTTTCAACCTGACAATACATAGAAAGGAAAAATCCATTTTCTATGGAGAAATTCAAGCCTGCTGCAGAAATTAGCATAAATACAGAGGAGTGGAATGATAATCCTCAGGACAATTGTGAAAATGTCTCCAGACCTTTCATGTCATGTCAGAGACCTCCACAGTAGCCCCTTCCATTACAGACCTGGAAGCCTAAAAAGATAAAATGGTTTCTTGAGCAAGGCCTAGGGTCCCTCTGCTGTGTGCAGTCTATAGACTTGGTTTCCTACATCCCACCTGCTCCAGCAGTGACTGAAAGGGCCAAAGTAAAGCTCAGGCCATGGCTTCAGAGGGTGCAAGCCCAAAGCCTTGGCAAATTCCTTGTGGTTGTAACCCTGTCAGTGCACGAAAGTCAAGAATTGAGGTTTCGGCCGGGCGCGGTGGCTCACACCTGTAATCCCAGCACTTTGGGAGGCCGAGGCGGGCGGATCACGAGGTCAAGAGATTGAGACGATCCTGGTCAACATGGTGAAACCCCGTCTCTACTAAAAAAATACAAAAAATCAGCTGGGCATGGTGGTGCATGTCTGTAATCCCAGCTACTGAGGAGGCTGAGGCAGGAGAATTGCCTGAACCCAGGAGGCAGAGGTTGCGGTGAGTCGAGATCACGCCATTGCACTCCAGCCTGGGTAACAAGAGTGAAACTCCGTCTCAAAAAAAAAAAAAAAAAAAATTGAGGTTTCCAAACTTCTGCCTAGATTTTAGAGGCTGTTTGGAAATGCCTGGATGTTGAGGCAGATGTTTGGTGCAGGGACAGGGTGCTCACTGATAACTTCTGCTAGGGCAGTGAGGAAGAAAAATGTGAGGTGAGCACACCCTCGCAGAGTCCCCACTGGGGTGCTGCCTCATGAATCTGTGAGAAGAGAATCACTGTCCTCTAGACTGCAGAATGGTAGATCACCTGCACTAGGCACCTAGAAAAGCTGCAAACTCTCAATGCTTGCCCATGAATGCAGCCAGGAAGGAGGCTGTACTCTTCAAATCCACAGGGGAAGAGCTGCCCAAGGTCACCGGAACACACCACTTGCATCACCACATGCATCAGCATGGATATGAGATACGGAGTCAAAGATTATCTTAGAACTTTAAAATCTGACTGTCCTGCTGGATTTTAGACTTGCTTGGGGCTTTTAGCACCTCTGTTTTGTCCAAATTATCCCATCTGGAATGGCTGTGCTTACCCAATTCTTATACCTCCATTGTATCCAGGAATTAACTAGCTTATTTTGATTTTACAGGCTCATAGGTGGAAGGGACTTGGCTCATCTTGGATGAGACTTTGAATTGTGGACTTTTAAGCTAATGCTGAAATGAATTAAAACTTTGGGGGACTGTTGGGAAGGCAATCTAAAGTCATACCTCAAAGAACTAGAGAAACAAAAATAAACAAAGCCCAAATCCAGCAGAAGAAAAAGAATAACCAAGATCAGAGCAGAACAAAATGAAATTAAAATAAACAAACAAACAAACAAAAGAACTATACAAGATAAATAAGATGAGAAGCTGGTTCTTTGAAAGATGAACAAAATTGAAAGACCATTAGTGAGATTAATCAAGAAAAGAAGAGAGAAGATGCAAATAATCTTAGTTAGACATGAAATAGGAGATATTACAACTGAAACCAGAGAAATACAAAAAATCATTCAAGGCTACTTTGAATATCTTTACATGCACAAACTAGAAATCCTGGAGAAGATGGATAAATTCCTGGAAATATATAATTTATCTAGATTAATCTAGGAAGAAATTAAAACTCTGAACAGACCAATAACAAGCAGCAAGTTTAAAATGGTAATAAAAGAAAATGCCAACAAAAAAAATATCCAGGACCAGATAGATTCACAGCTAAATTCTATCAGATGTTCAAAGAGAAATTGATAATAATTATATTAAAACTATTCCAAAAGTTACAGAGGAAATTCTCCCTAAATCATTCTATGAAACCAGTATCACCCTAATACCAAAACCAGAAAAAGACACAACAACAAAAAAGGAAAACTACAGACAAATATTTCTGATGAACATAGATACAAAAATCCTCAACAAAATACTAGCCTACCAAATCCAACAGCATATCAAAAAGGTAATTCACCGTGATCATGTCAGTTTCATACCAGTGATTCAGGGATGACTTAACATACACAAGTCAATAAATGTGATAAATCACATTAACATAATTAAAAACAAAACTTAAATGATTATCTCAATAGATACAGTAAATCCCTTGACAAAGTCCAGCATTCCTTTATGACTAAAACCCTCAACAAAACTGGCATAGAAGGGATATACCTTAAGGTAATAAAAGACATGTTTGACAAAGCCACAGCCAACATTAGAGTGAACAGGGAAAAGTTGAAAGCATTCCCCCTGAGAACTAGAACATGACAAGGATGAAAACTTTCACCACTTCTATTCAGTATAGTATTAGAAGTCATAGTCAGAGCAATCAGACAAGATAAAGAAATCAAGGGCATCCAAATCTGTAAAGAGGAAATCAAACTGTTGCTGTTCACTGATGATATAATCATACAAATAGAAAACCCTGAAGACTCATCCAAAGAGTTCCTAGAACTGATAAACGAATTCAGTAAAGTTGCAGAATACAAAATCAATGAATGCAAACCAGTAGCACTGCTATACACCAACAGTGACCAAGTTGAGCATAAAATCAAGAACCCCTATCCTTTTACAATAGATTAAAAAAAAAAATACTTAGGGATATACCTAAGGAGGTGAAGAACCACTATAAGGAAAACCACAAAACACTGCTGAAAGAAATTACAGATGACACAAACAAATGAAAGACATTCCATGCTCATGCATGGGTAGTGTATTAGTTTGTTTTCACACTGCTGATAAAAACATACTTGAGACTGGACAATTTATAAAAGGAAAAGGTTTAATTGAACTTATAGTTAAGTGACCGGAGAAGCCTCACAATCATGGTGGAAGGTAAGAAGGAGCAAGTCACATTTTACATTGATGGCAGCAGGCAAAGAGAGAGCTCTTGTTTAGGGAGACTTCTACTTTTCAAAACCATCACATCTTGTATGAATTATCCACTCTCACGAGAAAAGCATGAGAAAGACCTGCCTCCATGATTCAATTTCCTCCCATTGAGTCCCTCTCACAGCATGTGGAAATTCATGATGAGATTGACAGCCAAACCATATCAGGTAGAATCAATATTGTGAAAATGACTGTACTATCAAAAACAATTTACAAACCCAATGAAATTCACATCAAAATTCTACCATCATTCCTCATAGAACTAGAAAAAAAAAATCCTAAAATTAATTTAGAATCAAAAAAGGGCCCAGATAACCAAAGCAATACTAAGTAAAAATAACAAATCTGGAGGCATTACATTATCCAACTTCAAATGATAATACAAATCTTATAGTCATGGAAACAGCATGGTACTGGTATAATATTGGGCACATAGACCAATGGAGCAGAACAGAGAACTGAGAAATAAAGGAAAACACATACACTCAACTGATCTTCAACAAAGCAAACCAAAACTTCAAGTGGGGAAAGGATACCTTATTCAACAAATGGTGCTGGGATAATTGGCAAGCCACATGCATAAGAATGAAACTGAATGCTCATCTCTCATCTTATAAAAATATCCATCCAAGATGGATCAAAGACTTAAATCTAGGACCCTAAACCATTAAGGACATGAATAGACAATTCTCAAAAGAAGATATACAAATGACCACCAAACGTGAAAAAAAAAATGCTCAACATCACTAATTACCAGGGAAACACAAATCAAAACCACAATGCAGTACCACTTTAGTCCCACAAACAAATGGCCACAATTTAAAAATCAAAAAATTTTAGATGCTAGCATTGATGTGGTAAAAAAGGAACACTTTTACACTCTTGGTGGAAATGTAAACTAGTACAACCACTATAGAGGACAGTGAGGAGATTCCTTAAAATACTAAAAGTAGATCTACCATTTTATCCAGCAAGCCCACTCCTGTGTATCTATCCAGAGCAAAAGAAGTTATTACATGAAAAAAACACTTGCATACACATATGTATAGCAGCACAATTAGCAATTGCAAAAATATTAAACCCTCCCAAATGCCAATCAATCAATGAGTGGATGAAGAAAATGTGATATGTATATACTATGAAATATTACTCAGCCATAAAAAGAAACAAAATAATGGCATTCCCAGCAAGCTGGATGGAGTTGGAGACCATTATTCTAAGTGTAGTAACTCTGTAATGGAAAACCAAATGTTGTATGTTCACATTCATTTATATGGGAGCTAAGCTCTGAGGACACAAAGCCATAAGAATGATACAATAGACTTTGGGGACTCAGGGGGAAGGGTGGGAGGCAAATGAGTGTAAAAGATGACACATTGGGTATACTGTACACTGCTCAGGTGATGGGCACACCAAAATCTTGGATGTCACCATTAAAGAACTTATTCATGTAACCAAACACAAGCTTTTCCCTAAAATCCTATTGAAATAAATAAAAAATACCTATAATTGAAATTAAAAAGTCAGTTGATTCCAGAATTGAAACAGAAAAAAATCTTAGGTAAACCATGAATATCTGGTGGTATGAGAAAGTAAGATGTTCAGAAGAAGGTGGGAATATTTTGAAAGAACACAGGAGCCAATTGAACACAGTAGCCAATCAGACTTGTGGTCCTAAAAACCAAAGCTGAATCAATTTAGGCAACGAATAATGATGGCATTACATTTTAACTTATAAAATAAAATATTTAGAAGTATATATTGATATAAATAATTGAGTAAATAGGAGAAGGAAAAAAGGATAAGGTAAAATATATGGTAGGCATATTCTTATTCTAGTTAGAATAACCATTACAAAAAAGAAAAAATAATACATGGTTGTGAGAATATGAAGAAAGGGGAACTCTTATACACTGTGCAGTCATTACAGGACATAGTATGAAGATTCCTCAAAAAACTAAATATAGAAATACCATATAATCCCGCATTGCCACAACTAGATTTATATTAAAAAAATCAGTGTGTTGAAGAGACATCTATACCTTCATGTTTATTGCAGCACTATTTATAATAGCCAAGACATGGAATCAACCTAAGTGTCCATCAGCTGTTAAATGTGTAAAGAAAATATACTATATATCCACAATGGAATGTTATTCAGCCATAAGAAAGAATGAAATCCTATCACTCCTGGCAACATAGATGAACCCGCAGGACATTATGTTAAGTGAAATAAACTAGACACAGAAAGACAAATACTAATTTTTTTCTCACTCATATATGGGAGCTAGTAAAGTTGATCTCATAGAGGTAAAGAGAATAGTGGTTACCAGAGCCTGGGAAGAGTTGGGAGAGTGATTAAGAAGATGTTGGTTGCTGGGTACAAACACACAATTTGATAAAAGCAATAAGTTCTAGTGATCTATAGCTCAGTAAAATTATTACAGATAATGACAATTTATTGTATATTTCAGAATAACTAGAAGAGAGAAAAGTGATTATTTCCAACAAAAAGAAATGATGAATGTTTGAGGTGATGACTATTCCAAATACTCTGATTTGCTTTACTATACATTGTATACATATATTGAAATATAATTTGTACCCCATAAATATGTGAATTATTATGCATCAGTTAATTTTTTCAAAAATTTAATTTTTAAAATATGATTTAAAAAGCATGCCAAATTATACTTTAACATTGTTGAACATTGTTGAAAACAATATGTCTAATACTCAAGTTTTGTGTAACATAAGTCACCTCTTAGCTACATGTAGCTTAACTCAATTAATTATGGTTGTGATTAATGAGTTTGACACTTAAGCAAAAAGCAGAAGGACAATGGGTTCTCTAAACTCATAGGTAGGGATGATCATGAGAACACAAACTCTAGCAATGGTAAAAAGTCTTGGGACAGCATTAAGCCCTCCAAGTTCTGTGGAATAAACATTAAACTCATTTATAAATGTAAAGATCAGCGTGATCTCAACCGACTTATATTGATTAGCCTGAACAATGAAAGGGACCACATTAGTGAACCAGAGACTATGAGGAAGTAAGAGGTCTCTCATTTTTCTTTTAAAATTTATAAGTGGGAGCCTTTAGCTTTTCATGTATTTAAAATAAATCAAAATTACAGCATATAAAGAATATAATAAAATGTATATTTACATATATTAGATTTGGAAATACAGAGACATTTTAACATTTAAAAATATTAATTAGCTTTAGAACACTATGTAACTAGTATCTTTCAGATTATGAATGTGTTGAAGAATGAATAAAAGTTTTTTTATATGATTAAATTCAGATAACTGAATTCCTTTATATTTACAAGTTCAATAAAATTAATTTATTTTAAAGTCACATTTTTATAAAAGTGGGCTATTGCAGTTTTAAATCCTATAACTTTCTTATTGTCAGAATTTTCTAATTTTACAGTGCCAAAAACAGAGTAATGATATAGAAAAAGTATAATGCAGTATAATATATATCCATACCAGTAAAGTAATGAGCTCAGAATGGTAGTAAAAAAAAAATCAATTAATTTTTATGGGTGTTTTAAGATTTCAATCTTGTATGGTTATTTTCTGAGCTATATGTAAATGTTATAACAACACAATGTAAAGGAGCAAGTGGTCTCTTTTAAAGAATATGATGTGCACATAGATTCAATATAATTTTACTAATATTAACATAACAATATCCCTTGTAAGTATCAGAAATCTAAATATAGTCTAGCTAGAGACATACAAAAGCACCTATGCCTCAAACAATTAATTTTAAAATTGTGTTTCTTATCTACCTTTAATTGTTTCAACCAATGCCTCCCAGATACACAGTTCATATATCACATCCATGATTCAAAATAGAATGTAGATTAGATTATTTTCATTTGTCCTGAAAAAGTAATAATTATCTACTGGCATTCATTAGGGTAGGGTCTAAGAGAATGAAAAAATTCAATAGATATATTATTCATTTAAATACTAGAGAAGGCGTTTTATTTCTGTGAATATAAGAACCTAATTTTAGCATTCAGTCAATGCTGAAGAAAAGGAAAATGAAAATATGTGTCTACATTGTACCATTTTTAACACATTTTCCCTATATGTGAGGGGGTTCTCCAGGTATTATTTCAATCATTTTTAGACTTGTGAATTGATAATTTTGCCTTCCCAGGAGATTGGGAAAGACAAGTTACCAAGATTAGTTTGATTTTTTAAAAATCTTTTGAGGCAATTGTCTTTTTAATCATAAGAGTCCCTCAACATTATGATAGAATAATAATCCATACTGACATTGACTCTCCACTGACGTGGTTTATTCCATGGAAAAACATGCAGAAAAGTATCACATGTATTTTAATCTTGATTTCCCATATAGTGATTCCTCTGTGTTTGTATTTAACATCTACGTGAGATACACAATAGAATTTGGTTGAGAAACTTACACAGTTAAATTGATTTTCTGCTCTACTATCGAGGTGATCCTGGGAAAAATCTGGAGCTATAAGGCAGTATTCTCAAGCATTAATGTGAAAAAAGATCACCCAAGGACTTTAAAGTACACATTCTGGTTCAGTGGAACTGAAGTAAAGACTGAGATTGTGTATTTTTGACACACTCTCTGTTGATGACAGTACTGGCCCTTGATGCTAATACTGCTTGTCTCTGAGGAAAAATTGTGAATTGAATGTAAAGTATTTAGCATCATGTCTGAAATTCAGAAAAAATAATAGCATGTATTAGTTACTTTTTAGCTACCATTCTTTCAAGAGAACATACGAATAGTTCATACAATTACATAATAAATACCAAATTTATTTTTCATTTCTCATATTTTCCTGTTTATCTATAATTCATTATTATTTTAAAGTTTAACCAAATAGTTTTTTTTTCTTTTCCATATATATATATATATAAAACGTATCAAGAAAACCTAGCTAGTTTGAGGGAGAACTGACTTTTTATGCTTGTGATATACATTATCATCCTATTTTTGAAGTTATGACAAGGAAACCTAGCTTGTCCCTAAACACAGTCTCTTATAGTTTATTTCATTTGTTGAACTACTCACTGAATTTCTTTGGCTTCAGTAATTATTGCCATGTAAATCAGCAGGAGTGTGAGTTGGTTAAATACTCTTTTACATTCTCTCCATCAAATCTAATGTCATAAATTTTTTTAATTAATAATTTATGTTAGCAGTTTTAGGTTCACAGCAAAATCGAGCAGAAAGTACAAAGTTTTCATGTACCCCATGCACAATCTCCTGAAGTAGGGACGGATTTCCTGCCCTGCACTCGAGTGGTAAATTTGCTACAATTTTAGTCAACCTATATTGATACATCATTATTACCCCAAGTCCATAGTTTACATTAGGGTTCACTCTTTGTGTTGTATATTCTATGAGTTTTAATTAATGTATACTGAAATGTATCCACTATTGTAGTATCATATCAAAGGGTCTCCCTGTCTTGAAAATCCTCTGTGCTCTTGCTGTTCATCCTTGCCTCTACCATAACCCCTGCGACCATGAGCTTTTTACTCGTTTTGTTTTGCCTTTTCCAGAACGTCATATAGTTGGAATCACATGTGGCCTTTTAGTGTGGCTGCTTTCACTTAGGAATATTCATTTAAGATTTTTTTTCAGGTCTATTTATGGCCTAACAGATTATTTCTTTTTAGCACTGAATAACATTCTATTGTCTAGATGGTCCACAGCTTATTTACCCATTCCCTACTGAAAGACTTCTTAGTTTCTTCCAATGTTGGCAACTGTGAAAAAAGCTGCTATAAATATCTTTGTGTGGGTCTTTGTTTGAACGTAGGTTTTCAACTCATTTGGGTAGATATCAAGGAGCATGATTGCTGAATCATATAGTAAGACTGTTTAGTTTTATAAGACACTTCCCAAACCTCTGTGCCATTTTGCATTCTCACCAGCAATGAATTAGAGTTCATGATTTTCCACAGCCTTGCCGGCATTTAGGGGTGTTAAGTGTTCTGGATTTTGGCCAACCTGATAGGTATGCATGCATTATTTTGTTATTTTACGTTGAAATCTTCTAATGACATACAATGCTTATTTGTCATCTGTATTCCTTCTTTGTTAACGTGTGTTCAGGTCTTCTTCGCATTTTTAAAATCAGTTTTTTAATGTTATTATTGTTGAGTTTTAAGAGTTCCTTGTATATTTTGGATAACAGTTTTGTTTTGTTTGTTTTGTTTTTTAATCAGCTGTGTCTTTTGCAAATATTTTCTCCCACTCTGTGGCTTTCCTTCTCATTAACTTGTCACAGCCTTTACCAAAGCAGAAGATTTTTTTTTTAATTTTAATAAACTCCAGCTTATCAATTGTTAGTCTCACAGACTGTGTCTTTGCTGTTGTATCTAAAAAGTCATTGCCATACCTAAGATCTTCTGAATTTTCTCCTATATTATCTTTAACTTCTAGGAGTTTTATAGTTTACATTTCAAATTAAGGTTTGTAAGACATTTTGAGTTAATGCTTATGAAGGATTTGAAGTGTAGATTATTATTATTTTTTGCATGTTGATGTTCAGTTGTTCCAGCATCATTCTTTGAAAAGATTACCTTTGCTCTATTTCATTTCTGTTGCATCTTTGTTGAAGATCAGTTAAGTGTATTTATGGGCTCTCTATTCTGTTCCATTGATCTCTTTGTCCATGCTTTTGCCAGTATCAAACTGTCTTAATTACTCTATCCTTATTGTAAGTCTTGCAGTAAGGTAATGAATTTGTGTAAAACTTACGTTTTTGCAGTTGTGGGTCTACAGTCTCTTCATTCTTGCCAATTGTCAGCTGAAGGGCTGCTCTCTGCTCCTACATGTGATTCATGTTCCTTCTCGAGAGGTTCCCTCATTTCATAGTCAGCAATAGAAATATCTGCTTTGTTGAATCTTTCCCATAGTTTGAATCTATCTTCTTTTCTTCTGCTGGGAAATTCCTTCTGATTTTGAGCTGCTCACTTGATTGGGTCAGATTCAGCAAAATAATTTACTGCCTTGTAGTTAACTGACTGGGTCATATTTGGGAATTTAATCTCATTTGTGAAATTTCTTCTGAGTAGTAGATAAAAAACAAGTAGATGGACTCTTGGGCAGGCTTCTTTGGAATCTGCCTGCCACAGACTTTACCTACATAGACACATACACTTATCTCTTGCCTGCCCATCCCAGGACAACAGTGATATTGTCTGTATTCTTAAAAGTATTTGTATATGTTTTTAGGCTTTGATGCTTCTTTCCTAGAAAAAAGGAGCAAACTAGACCACATCTTATTTTACTAAGTGCATCAAATATGCATTGCTTTCTTGTTCTCTTACTCTTTATTTTTGGCTGTTTCTTCATTCTTCATTTTTGTAATTCTTGTGATTTCCTGCTGCCTTTTCATTATTATTTTGAAAAACACAGAAATCTTATACTTGTTTAGAAAATTCAAGCCAATTTTGGTAGCAGGGAGAAAGGGCTCACATAATATTAAAAAGCTTCTGTGATGTACCATTTCTTCTTAATTCTGTGTCATTCTTCTACCAGTAAACCTCAGACAACTAAGTTTAAGTTCCTTACCTTACTTTTTTTGCAGCATGGATCACCACATTTAAATTCATCTTAAGGACACTTTAACACGTTGGTTAGTTAAAACAAAGACTTTCAAATTTTAATAATTTGAAGAGCTCATTAAAGACATTATTTGGCTCCATTCCACAAAAGTTCCAATTTAGTAGGTATAGCGTGAGAACAATAAAGCCATATTTATGACAATGCAAGTGGTAAATATATCACACATTGAGAAAAAATGTTCTGGCTTCCACAGCTTTTGACTGCTATGTGTATATGCATGTTCACATTTACACACACACATGCAATACTGGCACACATACATACAATCATATCAGGTGATTACTACATTTTGTTTCTCAAGTGAAATTATAGCTTTATTTTGCATATTTTATTTTTCCAACTCCCTCAGCAAGCTGAATCAAACTTTACTTCTGATATTTGAAAGCAAGATTATAGACCCACAATTATTAACTCCTCTCCAGCCCCCACCTTCATCAATTAATCCAGACACTATCAGCCTGCTGTGTCAGCAATAAATCAGCATTTCGCAAAAGATCGTAAGAGTTAACAAGTAGAAAATATAGTAGCCTCAGAAGAATTTTAGATATATTTTCTGAGTTTACCTAGAAGAATGTATTACTGCTGTGATGTGAGTTTTGTAGAGGCACAATTTAATACCAGATGAATAAAGGAGCATTGATTCATCTTTGAACAGTGGAATGAGAGAATTCCACACTAGATTCTTTGCAACTGGGTCAGAGAATATAGTACATGGAATGAGTCAGAAATTTATCGACATTTAAGATATAATAAATTTTTAAATATTTTAAATTTTATCTGTAAAATTTTTTAACATTTGTATTTGTTATCCATGGAAATTGAATTAGACTATTATTTTGCAGTAAAAGTATATTAAATGCCAGATTTTATTGTGAATTTAGAATTTTCTTTTAACTATATACTACAGATTTCCAATTTTTATTGTTGTTTATAAGTGTATGATTATTAAATCTTTAAAATGTATTTTTTAAATTTTATACTTATGTAGTTCTTCTCTCATACTCTCAATGTTTTCTTCCTTTGATTCTATTTTGCCTTATACAAATATTGTTACATTAGCATTATTTTACTTAGGAATTTCCCATAGATCTCTGAACTCTGCCCATGTTTTTATTCTTATTATTTCATTTTGTTGTAAGTAATATCTGTGTGAGTTATATATCTGAACACTTAAACTTCAATCTATGATAGTTTAATATACTCACTTTTATAATGATTAACTAAAAATACTTGCCATTATTATTTTGTTTTCAGTTTAATATGTTCCTCTTTTTTTCTTCTTCATATCCTATTTTTGAAATTGCAAACTTTTCTTCAATTTTTTCTCATATTTTAAGCTCCATTTTTTGAAAGACCTTTATTATATTTGTTTATTACATTTTACTTTCCAGTTGTTATTCTTAAAATTTTATCATACATAATCTTTTTCACAAAGTATAAATTTGTTTTGGAAGTAACTCATTCTTCAGTTATTTTCATTCTCCAAAACATTCTTAACTTCTTTATAATTTTCACTTAAAACATATGTGTAAGGACTTTCTTAAAATCAAAATATTTTTACATAATCTTACAATTAATAAATAATAATTTAAATTAGATTAATATATTAGTAAATGTTTGACATTTTAAATAATTTCTCACTACAATATCTTGTATCTTTCTTCTTTTATAAAGATATGCTCAATTTACATTCATATTATAATTTAAATTTTACTACTGAATTAGAGCTTTAGATTTTACTGGAATTAGATACCTAGATAGGCAAATATTTTCTCTTAGTTCTTTAAATATATTACTTCACTGCATCTTAACACTTAATTTCACTAGGAAGAAGTCTGGTATCAATCTGTTTGTCCATCTGTTTTTGAACTTACTACTTCCCTGTTCACAGTTAAAATTATGGCTTTTCATCATAGTGCCAATTTAATTTTAGAAACCTATTTAATTTTATTTATTAAACTCATTGCGTTTTCACAGTTTAAAAATTCAGATATTTGTTTAGCTCTCGATGTTGTCCACATATTGACTCCTTTTATATCGTTTCTATGTCATTCTCTTCAATTTTTCCTTCTTCAACCTAGAAGATTCTGGAAAGTTTTATTTTTATTTTTTGTATATTTTCTTGTTACTCTTATTCATTCATGATAAATTCCATGTTTTAAAACCTTTCTTAATTCATTAATTTTTTTACTTCATTATTTATTTTACCTTTTATCTTATATCTCTTTTATTATTATTTGAAATAAAATTAATTCTTGGCACTTGTAAATAGTTCAATGTTTATGGTGTATGGTGTACAAAAATAGATGTCACTGAGAATTGAAGACAAAATTAAATGTACATTGTGAAAAACCTTATAAACTTCACAAAGTTGAGACTTCCTTCTACAAAGAGAAAGAGGCATTCCTAGAAATATAATCATTCAGTTTCAGTTGGTGGAACAAAAGCTATTTTGTATAGACGTGACATACAGGATTTAGTATGTACTAATGGCTTGCATGCCTCTTGCAAAAACTGGGGAACCAGCGGTCAGGAAAGCTGATACTGAAGTTTATGAAGCTGCAGACCAAGTATGATAAAGGTCTTCCCTCCTAGTTCTGTGGTTCACGCCTGTAATCCCAGCACTTTGGGAGGCCAAGGCAGGCAGATTATGAGGTCAGGAGTATGAGACCAGCCTGGCCAACATGGTAAAACACCGTCTTTACTAAAATAAAAATAAATAAATAAATAAAATAAAAATAGGCGTGGTGGCGTGTGTCTGTAATCTCACCTGCTTGGTAGACTGAAACAGGAGAATTGCTTGAACCCGGGAGGTGGGCGGGGATTGCAGTGAGCTGAGATTGCCCCACTGCACTCCAACCTGGGTGACAGAGCAAGACTCCATCTCAAAAAATAAAAATAAATAAAAAATAAAGGTCTTCCTTTAACACACTGGAGTCGATGGTTCTCAGAACATGCTACACTCCACAGCAATTCTCTTGAGTATCAAAAAGCTCCAACTACCAGTGATATAACTGAGTATATGGTTTTTCAGAGCTCAATGTAAAGAACACTCAATTTCATGTTTCGCTCTTGTTGCTGCCTTGTGAAGTGAGTTCTGGATGCTTCTGCTCATCTTTCTCTTGGGACTTCTGGACCATAGGACCATAGGACCATGGATACTCTGTTAATTTTCTTAAGTTCTTCCCAACCATTACAAGTGGTTTCTTCATTAAATTTTCTTTAATTTCCCAGTGTGAATGTCCTAGCTTATTTTCTGGTTTCCTGACTGATAGCCTTACAATTTTCTCTGATTCCTTATATTATATTTGAACACAGAAACTGCTTTATTAGTGTTGGTGGAATTATTAAATATATCTCACCATTATTAAAAGTTTCAATTAACATAGTAGATGGAAAATAAGCCTCTGAAGTAAACTATTTCACTTGGCCTGTATATTTTTTTATGCATACAATAACTTCTAAAATTATTTTATAAAATGCTTCTGTCTTTGTTTCAAAAAAGTAATAGTAATATATTCTCTGTGGCCTTAGAGGTAAATTTTTTGAATCTAGAATCTTAATTTGTTTCTTCTATGCAGATAAAATGGATAAAAGACAAGGAGCAGACAGCTAGAAAAAATAAATTCTCTTTTTTTCCTAAAGTATGCAGAATGCTAGGAGAATCAAATAAGCACAAAAAGATAAATAATTGCTCAAACATTAAGTATATTTATATATTAATGTTTTAATTAATATAGAAATTATTAATTTATATATAAACATCTATTATGTAAATTACACATAATTCATGTCAATTATAAATATATTATAAATATAAATATGTTTTATTAAGATATACATTATATATAAATATTAATTACATTATATTAATATATTCTATATATGTAAATATCAGGATAATATATTATAGCATATATAAAAATTATATTGTGTAATATATTAAAATGGTAATATCCATATATAAATATTACATATTTATAAGATATGTGAATATTATATATAAATATATTTGAATATTAAGATGGTAATATGCTAATTTTATATATTTATATTAAATTAATTTATACATGAATATATAATTAATATAAAAATAATTTATAAATATGTAACATATTATTTAGTATATGTTACATATTCTTAATATATTTTAACTTTCAAGCAATTATTTATATATATATTTATCTCATTACAACTGCATTCACGTTTGTTGTATAGGTAGCTATTGTAAAATATTTCATCCATAACCTGGTATAAATTTGCCTAAACCTTGAGAAACCCCTAATTCCAACATCATTTAGTAATGATGTTACTAATAAAGTTTAAAAAAATAACCAAAATTAACCCATAAATACTTATGTTATAGTAGCTTTGAAAGACAGTTTATCTGTATTAGTTTCCTGTAGCTGCTGTAACAAATTACTACCAATTTCATAGTTAATATATCAGAAATTTGTTTATCACAATTTAGGTGGTCAGAAATCTAAACTGAGTATTACTGACCTGAAATAATGGTGTCCATAGGGTCATTCTTTCTCTGGTGGCCCTAGTTTAGAGTCTATTCCTTAAATCTCCTAGATTCTGTTGGCTGCCAGCATTTCTCACTTCTTACTTCAACCCTCAAGGCCAGTGTCTTCAAATCTATTTGGCCACTTCTTTATTTCATTTTATCCTGCATGTTTGACATCTCCCACTGCCTTTCCCTTATGAAAATACATATGATTATATTTACTGAATGTATCTTGCATTATTCTTCAAATTTTAAAAATACATATTACTTTTCCAAGATATATTTGAAATCTTTCTTTTCCTATTTATATAATTCTCAAACAATTTTTACAGTTTAAGACCTGATGTTAATGTTTCTCTTTAAATATACAAATGTAAAATAGTATGAAAAGTATCTGTTATAGCTCCAAGTTCATAGCATATTAGTTTCCTTCTCTGCTTCCCATGCTAGCTAATTAAAGTGTTTAAGAAACGAGTTCCCAAATATGTTATTACATTAGAATGAAATACCTTATTGAAAAGTTTAGATGCTGCTGAAATATTTAAACATAATTCTACTTCTGAAATATTTAACATCAGGCAAATTTTAATCAGAACACACTGTATGTTTTAGTGAATGAATTCTTTCTATTTTATCAAAGAAACGTGCATATGTGTATAAAAGGGGTTATTAAAAAAACAAAAACACTTTTTGTCTCCTCTCCTTCTCCTAACTTCTGCTTTTGATCAAATTTGGACTAAACTGATGTCTAGTACTGTCTCTGGCTTTCTGTGTCATTTATTATTAGTGTCTGGAAAAATTCCTGACAGTCATGATTACGTTATTGTGGCATTCTTGCATGTCCTGAAGCAGGATCAGAAAATGGAAAACAGTACTCACCTTGAACTACTTATACTTTCTAAATCATCTGTTTACTAAAAAATATTTACAAGTAATAAAAAGTACAGATAAATTAAACTCTAAGGTAATCCTCAAGAAGGCATATGTTATATTATTGTACATGAGATGTTCATCTATTAAGGTCCATCACAATGTAATCAAGACATTATATCCTATGAATAAAATATGAGAAGTTCTATGATAGTGTAAATACTAGAAAATGACCATGTGGCTTATTTCTTATACCAGCTTGAGCATTATTATTGGGAAAAATTCAAATAAACATTTCCTCATTGTTCTATCATATCTGTCATAGGACCACAGCAAACTTGTAGATCTTAATGCGAGAATGCAGAAGAGGATCATTTTCCCTGTACTCAGAAGTTTAAAGCTGTATGATTAAGGAATCAATTGCCTTTCACTTCATGGAACTAGAGACTTACATAAAATAGTAATAAAATATACTGAAACCCTGGCTCCTACCAGCTTTATGTCAATGATTAGTGACTGAGGGTATGGAAGACAGGTCTTAAAATGTCAGTATTGTTTGTCTTAAGAACTGAAACTTAGCTAAATTCCATGGAGTTCTGAATTCTGAAAGAGGCAAACTCCTTTCCTGGGAGGCCAATATACATGTATAATGTAACTTCACATCAATATTCCAGAAACACAATTCGATAATGCTAACACTACAAAAGAGAATAAGACACAAATTACTAACAATAGATCCAACTTTGATTCAATATAAAGGAATATGGTAAGATTGAGTGGAAAGTTAGTCCAAAGTGGTGTATAAAAATGAAGATATTAAGAGGCATCAGAGACTTATACTAAAGTAGAAATGAGAGACATAAGAAACAAATTGACTGTTAAAGAATAAAAAGGAAGCTGGAAATTTATTTAATTAGGAAAACAGTCAAATATTATTAGAAATAAATTAATAATGGCAATCAAAGATTTGGGGATGCCAAATACATGAATAACAGTAACTAAAATTCTTGTGGTTAAAAATCTGCCAATAATGCCTAAGCATCAGAGAAAAGCAGACTTGATTTCATATCACTGCACTAAGAACAACTTGCAAAGCTAAATATATATATATATATATATATACTTGACTATTTAAATATATATATATATATATATATATATATATATATATACTTGACTATTTAAAGATATTAGAACTGTCAAACTAGCAAACATTTGCAAAACTGGATTTTAAAGAAAACAGAGTCAAGCCAATATTTGGCAATGTTTTTCATCTTAAGGACATTTTCTATTTGAAAGTAAATGAGAGGCGGAGAAACTGAGCAGAAATTGCTCATGGATCAGTGGATAACCGTGAGAAGAAACTCAGAGACTGAGGGAGATGGTCCTAAGGAAACACTCTCAGCTTTCAGTTAAGAAACTATTAAAGATGAATTGAAAATAAACCAGACATAACAAAGAATAACACATAGATTGAAAGTGTTCCATACCTAGGTTAGTTGACAGAATCAAAGTAAATTTCCTCTGAGAGAATATTACCTCCTCTACAGCAAGTTTGCTGTGGTCTTGTGACGGATATGATAGAACAATGAGGAAATGTTTATTTGAATTTTTCCCAATAATAATGCTGAAGCTGGTATAATAAATAAGCTAGATGGTCATTTTCTAGTATTTACACTATCATAGAACTTCTCATATTTTATTCATAGGATATAATGTCTTGGCTACATTGTGAAGGACCTTAATATATGAACGTCTCATGTAGAATAATTCAACATTATTTATCTTTACTTTTTATTACTTGTAAATATGTATTAGTAAATAGATGATTTAGAAAATATAAATAGCTCAAGGTGAGTACTGTCTTCCATTTTGTGATCCTGCTTCAGGACATGGAAGCATGTCACAATAATATAATCATGACTGTCAGAAATTTTTCCAGTAATCAAAACAGCATGGTACTGGTACCAAAACAGAAATACAGACCAATGGAACACAACAGAGGCCTAAGAATTAATGCCACACATCTGCAACCATCTGATCTTTGACAAACCTTACAAAGACAAGCGGGGAAAGGATTCCCTATTTAATAAATGGTGGGGAAAACTGGCTAGCCATATGCAGAAAGCTGAAAGTGGATTCCTTCCTTGCACCTTATATAAAAATTAATTCCAGATGGATTAAAGATTTAACATAAGACCTAACACAATAAAAATTCTAGAAGAAAACCTTGGCAATACTATTCTGGACATAAGCATATGCAAAGACTTCCTGACTAAAACACCAAAAGCAATGGCAACAAAAGCCAAAATAGACAAATGAGATCTAATTAAACTTAAGAGCTTCTGTCCAGCAAAAGTAACAATCATTAGAGTAAACCAACAACCAAAAGAATGGGAAGAAATTTTTGCAATCTATCCATTTGACAAAATGCTAATATCCAGAATCTATAAAGAACTTAAACAAATTTATAAGAAAAAAACAACCCAATCAAAAAATGGGCAAAGGATATGACAAGACACCTTTCAAAAGAAGACATTTATGCAGCCAACAAACATATGAAAAAATGCTCATCATCACTGGTCATTAGAGAAATGCAAATCAAAACCACATTGGGACACCATCTTACACCAGTTAGAATGGCAGTCATTAAAAAATCAGGAGACCACAGATGCTGGTGAGGATGTGGAATAATAGGAATGCTTTTACACTTTTGGTGGGAGTGTAAATTAGTTCAACCATTGTGGAAGACAGTGTGGCAATTCCTCAAGGATCTAGACATAGAAATACCATTTGACCCACCCTGTAATCCCGTGACTGGGTATATACCCAAAGGATTATAAAACCTTCTATAATAAAGACACCTGAACATGTATGTTCATTCTGGCACTGTTTACAACAACAAAGACTTGGAACCAACACAAATGCCCATCAATGATAGACTGGATAAACAAAATGTGGCACAATACACCATGGAATACTATGTAGCCATAAAAATGGATGAGTTTATGTCCTTTGCAGGGACATGGATGAAGCTGGAAACCATCATTTTTAGCAAACTGACACAAGAACAGAAAATCAAACATTGCATGTTCTCACTCATAATGGATGTTGAACAATGAGAACACATGGACACAGGGAGGGGAATATTACTCACCGGGGCCTGTCGGGTGGGTGGGAGGTTTAAGGGAGGGATAGCAGGGGTTGGGGTATTGGGGAGGTATAACATTAGGAGAAATACTTAATATAGATGATGGGGAGATAGATGCAGCAAACCACCATGGCACATGTATCCCTATGTAGCAAACCTGCATGATCTGTACATTTACCCCAGAGCTTTAATTATAATGATAAAAAAAAGAAGACATAGAAGTGGCCAATTACTATATAAAAAATGCACAGCATCACTAATCATCAGAGAAATTCAAGTCAAAACCACAATGCGATACCATGTTGTACCAGTCAGAATGCCTATTTTAAAAAGTGCAAAACAACAAATGCTGATGAGACTGCTAAGAAAAGGGAATGTTTATACACTGTTGGTGGAAATTTAAGTTAGGTCAACCACTGGAAAACAGTGTGAATATTTCTCAAATAACTTGGCACTACCATTTGGCCCAGAAATCTCATTAATCAGCGTATATTCAAAACAATGTAAATTGTTCTACTAAAAAGACATATGTATGCATATGTTAATCGTAGTACTATTTATAATAGCAAAGACATGGAATCAACCTGGTTGCCCATCAATAGTGAGTTAGAAAAAAAAGTATGGTACATATATACCATGGAATACTACACAGCCATAAAAAAGAACAAAATCTTGTACTTTGAAGAAACATGGATATGGCTAGATGCCATTATCCTAAGACAACTTAGAAATATAAAACCAAATACCACATGTTCTCACTAATAAGTGGGAGCCAAATGTTGGGTACTCATGGACATAATGATGGCAACAATAGACACTGGGGATTACTAAAAGGGGAAGGGAGGGTAATAGTTGTCTAACTTTTGGATACTATGCTCACTACCTCGGTGACAGGATCATTTGTTCTTAAATTCACAGCATCATGCAATATACCTGTGTAACAAACCTGCACATGTACCACCTGAATCTAACATAACACTTGAAACTATTCTGAAAATTAAAAAACTGAAAAACAGTAAAAAATGGAATTGAGTATTTTTAACTTAATATAATTAAAATTTAAAATTCTAAAGTATCAGAACAAACAATATAGCAAGACTGAGAGTGCTATTTTTAGAAAGATATGCATACAAGGGTAATTTTGTACTAAGGAACTTGGATTTGGATTTGGAAATTTTTACATCATTACCTAATAAAAATGGCTTATTTTGATTAACTGTTTGTAGAAACAATGTGGTTTATGCCTAACACTTACTTTCTTTCTGGGAGTCTGAAAATTTGACATACGCTAGCAGAAGGTACTTACATGATCAGCCCTAGTGTAAACACTGGGCTATGAATCTCTTACAGATTTCCTTGGTAGACAATAATTCATGCTTGCTAAACTGTTGAGAACACATATTAGATAAAGGACTTATAACCAAAATATATAAAAAACTCTTAACCGTCAGCAATAATGAAAACCAATGACCCAATTTTTTAAATATGAAAAGAAATCTGAACAGATGGCAATGGTTATCTAAAAAGACATACAAAATCATTTTTTGTTAGAAAAATGAAAATTAAAACAACAATTGCCAGGAGCAGTGGTTCACATTTGTAATCCCAGAACTTTGGGAGGCTGAGGCAGGCAGATCACTTGAGGTCAGGCATTCAAGATCAGCCTGGCCAGTGTATTGAAACCCCATATCTACTAAAAATACACAAAAATAGCCAGCCATGGTGCACATGCCTGTAATCTGAGCTACTCGGGAGGCTTAGGCACAAGAATTGCTTGAACCTGGGAAGTGGCGTTGCAGTCAGCAGAGATTGTGCTACTGCACTCCAGCCTGGATAACAGAATGAGACTGTCTCAAAAAAGAAAAATAAAACAAAACAAAAACAAAAACAAAAAATATATGAAATGTCACTACATGCTTGTTAGAATGACTAAAATGCAGTACAGCTAACGATACTAAATGCTGAAGACTTGGAGCAACAGGAACTCTCATCCATTGTTGATAGAAACGCAAAATACTACCATCAGTTTGGAAAATAGTTCAGCAGTTTTTTACAAAGCTAATTATATCTGTACCATGTATCTAGAATTTGAACTTACAGTATTTATGCAATCAATTTGAGAACACATGTCCACATAAAAACCTGCATATAAATGTTGATAGTCTCTTTTTCTTAATGGTCCCTAAGTGAAAGAAACACCTATGTCCTTCAATAGATGAATAAACAAACTGTGAGATTTTCATTCAATGGAATACTACTTAGTGATTAAAAAGAAAGATTTATTAAGCTCTGCAAGAATGTGGAAAAATCTTAAGGCAAATTTTTAAATTAAAAAAGCCAGCCTGAAAAGTCTACATACTGTATGATCCAATTATATGACATTTTAGAAAAAACAAAAACTATAGAGATAGTAAACAGATTAGTGGTTGCCAAAGGTTTGAGAAAAGAAGATTGAAAAAGAGAAGCACACAGGATATGTAAGAGACATGAAACTATTCTGTAAGACACAATAATGGTGGATAAATTATGTTGTACATCTGTCAAAACTTACAAGACTTTGGATCACAAGGAGTAATTCTTAATGTATACAATAATTAAAATGTCCAGTAATTCCAGATGGAATATACACAATTATTTAACAAATCTGTTAACAAAAGTATGAAATGAATTCTGTAGAGAAAGTACAGGCCTAAGTAATTTTGGAAATGTTTAGACTGTACAACTAAAAGTAAGAAGAACTTCATATAATCACTGTACCCTACATCATAAATTTCTTTCTTACAGAGGTATTGTTTAATAATTCTGAAGCCACTAAACTTGTATACTGGGATAGAATAATAGAATAATTAAATGATGAATACCATTCATATTTTTCACTGTTGGAGTCTGAGGCTAAACAAGTAAGGACAAGACTAGAATGATCAATGTGTTAATATATTAATATTGGAAATATCAATATAAATGTATGTTTAGCTTGATATAGATACAAAAGGTTATGTATAGAATTATGTACAGATATTTTGTGTGCATATGTTAGTATACATATGAACATATAATTGTTCTGCCATCTGAGAGATCCGAGTTTCAAAATACTCCAGTGTCAATAAGCACAGATAACAATCAGATCTTGGCTTCTAGTGTCATTTTCAAATAAAAGGAATCCGTGCTCTTTGGAGAAATCACTGTGTCTTAGATGGAAACAGAAAAATATACAAGATACATCTTGAGTATCCTACAGTGCACAAAAAGAAGATTCCAAAATCCCAATTATGGAGTATGTCACAGATACACTGGAGCCTACTGAAATAGCTCTCAATGACTAAAGCTGGAAAAATTAGAGTAAAAAAAAAGGAGTATTTTATTATAGCTCAAAGTAAAAATATTCATGCATAATTACATGCATAAATGTGGATACAAATACATAATTGAATAAAATTATAAGTGAAAGAAAATAAACAAATCACTGATGTAAAGTGATTCTAATAATGTACATAGATAATTTATCCTCAAGAAGATGGAGCATAATTCTCTCCTTCCTTAAATATGAGCTAATTTGAATCCTTTCAAATCATACAGTATGGAAGATGGGGGCAGAGGACTTAAATTTCTGATGTGGAAGTCTGGCAAACACTGTGTCAACCTGGTGACCAGCCTTAACATTGACACTATTAACTTATGTCGAAAATATGTTTGCTTCATATGATAAGATGAAATATTACATAAATTCTGTGGTATTCCTCCCAAGAATGTACTGGGTATAAAATAAGAAAATTTGAATAAAGTATTATCTTTAGTTAATAATAATGCATCTGATATGGTCTGGTTGTGTCCCCATCCAAATCTCATCTTGAATTGTAGTTTCTGTAATTCCCATGTGTTGCAGTGAGAGGCACCTGGTGGGAGATAATTTAATGATGGGGGCAGTTACCCTTATGCTGTTCTTGTGATAGTGAGTGACTCATCACAAGAGCTGATCTGACAGTTTTACAAAGGACTTTTCCCCTTTTGCTCGGCACTTCTCCTTCCTGCTGCCATGTAAATAAGAATGTGTTTGCTTCCCCTTCTGCCATGATTGTAAATTTCCTGAGGCCTCCCCAGCACTGTGGAACTGTGAACCCATTAAGCCTCTTTCCTTTACAAATTACCCAGTCTTGGTATGCCTTTATCAGCAGAGTGAGAACAGACTAATACATCATTATAATTTAACGTGTAATACTGATCACTTCATGAAAAGAGAAACAGGAAAGGGATTAGCATAATTAACTTGTAAACATTGTAGTAAGAAAAAAGTAAAAGAAATAGGATGGGTAAGAGAAAATAAATTTGTCATTTCTTAGAGATGACCCATTTATGTAGACAAAATCCAAAAAAAAAAAAAGAAATCTATATACTGTTATCAATAAGTAAATTTTTCATGATTGCAGAATACAATAATAAAATTATTCTCAGATTTTACTTTGAAAGGGTATTTTTCTGCACAGTATGATTCTGACTAGGCCCAATGAGTACATTTGTCCAATTAAGTGACATTGTTCAACTTCAGAGTCTAAATATCAAGAATTTTGCAAGGCTTTACAGACTCATTTGGGTCCTTCTCACCTTTACCATATGAAAAAGTCTAAACTAGCCTCCTAATGATTATAAACCACATGTAGATAGAAGAGTCATCTTACCCAAGTGTCTTAGAGTAGTCAGTTCCGAGCTTTCCTGGCTGTTTATCACAAACCCAGGAGGGAATCCAACCAGAATGATCTAAGTAGGACCCACACCAGTAAAACCACCCCAGTGAGATTCAGCCAATTTGTCAATGCATAGAATTATGACCTAAAAAATTGTATGCTGTTTTATGCTGATTAAATTTTGAGATGCTTTATATAAACCAAAGCTAACTCATACAAAACCCAACCAAATATGTGCAAGACCTATAAAAGAAAATTATGAAGCATTATGAGACCTATAAGAAGATCTAAGTAAATTGAGGTGTATACTAACATCACGAATAGAGAGAGGTAAAGATGTGTATGCTCCCCAAATTTATCTAAAAATTCAATGTTTTCCCAAACGCAACATTACCAGAATTTTGAATTTGAAATAAAAAGCTGATCATATAGTATTTATGGTAATAAAAAATAAATGACTAAGAATCACTGGGACATTCTTGAAAACAGACAAAAAAATTTGTAAACATACTTAACAGATTGGTTATCAACATTTATTTTAATTAGGACAATCACAGCAAATAGGACAATATAATATTTTGAAGAAAGACAAATGTAGAAGTACAATAGAATAGACAAAAACTACACCTACATAATAAATGTGCTCTTGATTTATAGCAATGTTTACATTACAAAAATGATCAGCTTTAAATAAATGAAGGTATGAAGTGTATACTGAAATAGAAGAAAATTATTTGTGACCCCTACCAAACACCATACACAGAAAAGTATTATGCAACCTAACTGATAGAAGTTAATTTGTGAAAATTATGGATATAAATGTAGAGTTAATTAGTTTAACATTGTTTTATATGAAAATTAAGAACTTTGTTCATAAAGAATACCAATACAAATGTAAAATCAAAGAAGAGATGAATTATCTGCAATAAATACAACTCATAAAGGTCTTGAAAATATTCTCCCAGAATACATAAATCTGTAAGAAAATATATTAATCAATAAGAATAAGAGAGATAATACAAATGAAAAATGAAGAATTAAACTTGAGGATAACTTCATAAAGATATTCAGATATTCAATAAAAACACACATATATATAGTTCCCTATTATTAATCAAGAAAAGTACTAAGCAATACAGGCACTATACACGCATCAGAATGGCTAACATAAGAAAGATTGTGAGTAACCTGAGTTGGCAAAGTTCTGTAGCAATTGAAACTCTCATACATTGATTGTACAAATGTGAGTAAATTGATGCCACTTAGAAAAACTGGGAAGATCTACTAAAATAGAATAAAATAACTTATGATGACCAAGCAATTCCACTATCTTTACGTAGCCTTGTGAAATTAAGTAATTCAAATTTAATGTTATTGGAACTTTAAATTATTTAAGACCTGAGAGGAATATGACTTCCTGGCCTAAGTCACATAGGATGCATCTGTAACTTCTCCAATTACAGATGAAATCTCTACCTCATTTTTGTTCTGCAGATTATTAGGGAAGACTAAAGGCTACCATAGGAAAGACCCCTAAAAACTCTTACCTTTTCTCACAAAATATTAAGCAATCTTTCTTGGCATGTAGCAAGCTGTAACCAATCAAATTACCTTAACATATTCACCTGCCTTATTGCAACCCTATTAAACATTTCTGTTTCTGGCTGTGTGAGTGAAACCTTAGTTTTCCCATTTTGGGATGCTGATCACATTTATTTGAAGTTTGTGTTTCCTGGATGACTACCCTAAAGCTTTGAACTGAGATAAACTCTAAACATAATCATGTTTTAAATCTAATTTAAGATGACATTTTGGTGACCATGAAGGAACCCAAATGGACCTCTGGTGATACCCAAATCTTGGTCAACAAGCAGAGCTCTGATACCAGCAAAATGACTTTCACTCATCCAAACTTACTAGACTCAATGGGCAATATCTGATAAGGAAGACCCTTTTGGAGGGCTGAAACTCTCAGCTTGGTTGAGGTTCAAAATGTTTTCAAGATATAGACTTTCTAACTCAACAGAGTTGGAATTGAAGCTCTACTGCTAGGTAGAATCAAACTTCCCTCCTTCCCTTCCTTCCTTTCCTTCCTTCCTTCTTTCCTCTTGCTTTCTTGCTTTCTTGTTCTCTCCTTCTCTGTCTCTCTCTTTTTTTTTTTTTTTTGAGACTGAGTCTCACTCTGTTGTCAAGGCTGTAATGCAGTGGTGTGATCTTGGCTCATCACAACCTCCACCTCTTGGGTTTAAGCAATTCTTCTGCCTCAGCCTCCACAGAAGCTGGGACTACAGGCACACACCACCATAGGCAGTTAATTTTCTTTGTGTGTGTGTATTTTTAAGAGATGAGGTTTCATTATGTTGACCAGGCTGGTCTCGAACTTCTGACCTTGTGATCCCCCTTCCTTGGTTTCCTAAAGTGTTGGAATTACAGGCATAAGCCACCATGCCCGGCCTTATTTGTTATTTTCTAGAGATTTTGCTCACCAGAAACTTGTGAGGTTTTCTCTGAGGTTAAGATCTTGTTTTGAATTATTCATTAGAGTTTCTATAGCCTTTTCTCTCATTAAAAATTTGGGGCAGGAACAAAACAGTTTTTCTTTGAAAGTAGAAAGTGAATCTTTGTAGTTTAAGCAAAATTTGAAATCTTTAAAACTGGCCAGATTCTGAAGCTTTGTTTGATTGTCAGATCTAAACATTCCTCTTGAGTGACCAAAATTATAAAAGGCTTCCTATGGAAATAAAAATAAGAACCAAAGTTGTTTTGTTTTTAAAATTTTTATTTCTATTTTATCTTAATTATGACCAGAAGGCACCCTAGGTGACTAGGGTCTTTCAGGCAAGTCAGAGTGTATTTCTCATGATGTAAAATCATCTCACAGGGAATCCCTTGTGAAGAATATACAAGAATGCTTGCTTAACCCAGTGGGCCCACATTAAAAAATGACCACCTAGTGCCTTAAGCACCCAAGTCTCTTCTGATCACTAAGATACAAGAAAGGGAACTGATTCCAGGGTGACACCTCACGGAAATGTTCCCACAGGCTGTACACTTGACTCAAAAATCTTCCACTAAGCTTTTTGGATACTGAAGAGAAAAATCTAAATTATTGGCAGTCATCTAAAACCAAGGCTTTGTTTTTTTTTTTTTTTTTTTGAAACTTTAAAAATATTTATTCATTTAGAGAATAATAAACTCAATACATGCTAACACAAATAACATTTTTTCTTTTTCTTTTTTTTTAAACTGTACTTTAAGTTCTGGGGTACGTGTGCAGATCTTACAGATTAACAAACTCATTCAAAACTGCACAACTACATGGAAACTGAACAACTTTCTCCTGAATGACAACTGGAAAAACAATGAAATGAAGGCAGAAATAAAGATGTTCTTGGAAACCAATGAGAACAAAGACACAATTTACCAGAATCTCTGGGACACATTTAAATCAGTGTCTAGACAGAAATTTATAGCAATAAATGCCCACATGAGAAGTGAGGAAAGATATAAAATCTACACCCTATCATCAAAATTGAAAGAGCTAGAGGAGCAAGATCAAAAAAATTCAAAAGCTAGCAGAAGACAAGAAAAAACTAAGATCAGAGCAGAACTTAAGGCAATAGAGACACACAAAACCCTTCAAGAAATCAATTAATCTGGGAGCTGTTTCTTTTGAAAAGATCAATAAAATAGATCACTAGCCAGACTAATAAAAAAGAAAAGAGAGAAGAATCGAATAGATGCAATAAAAAAGGATAAAGGGGATAACACCACAGATTCCACATAAATACAAACTACCATCACAGATTACCACAAACAACTCTATGCACATAAACCAGTACTTCTGGAAGAAACGGATAAATTCCTGGACACTTGCACCCTCCCAAGACTAAATCAGGAAGAAGTTGAAACCCTAAATAGATCAATAACAAGGTCTGAAGTTGAGGCAGCAATTAATAGCCTACCAACCAAGAAAAGTTCAGGTCCAGATGGGTTCACAGTCAAATTCTACCAGACACAAAGAGGAGCTGGTACCATTCCTTCTGAAACTATTCAAAACAATACAAAAAGAGGGAATCCTCCCTAACTCATTTTATGAGACCAACATCATCCTGATGCCAAAACCTGGCAGAGACACAACTAAAAAAGAAAACTTCAGGCCAATACCCGTGATGAACATCGATGCAAAAATCTTCAATAAAATACTGGCAAATCAAGGCTTCATTTTTAAGGAGAGATCCACCACTAGAAACGCCAGTTGCATTCATTGTATAATACTTATGGTGTCTCTTCATGAAAATATTTAGAAAACTGTTCACACATACGATGACACCAAATTACAATGACCAAAATAGGGCACATTTGAAATACCTAAACTACTTTACCTGCATACTTAATTAGACAAAGCTAGCTCTAAAATAAAACAAAATAACTAGAAAATTTCATTGGTACTTTGAAGGCTTTAAAAGAGGTTCTAATAAACTTACTCATTTATAGGAGTAAAACAAAAAATTGTCTAAAATAATTTCTGAATTAGAAAAAGATTCTGAAATTTCTCCTCCTGCTTCAGCCCTTTCTTTCCATTAGCATGCATCACCAGAACTTTCTAGCCAATCCTTTTCCTTAACCTTATTCTGCTGTTCTGATTACATTCTGGGAACACTCTGTAGCCGGTAGAGAAGAATCTGTCTCAGTTTATCAACCATAGTCAGAGGTCAAATTTAAAACTATAATTAAAGAATTCACTGACTGATCTTCTTAAGAAACTTATTGGATATAACAGAATACTCAAACATCTGAGCTTATAATTTCAGGTTATCTGATTTATATCAACTGGTCTACAGGCTTGTTTTAGAAAGTAAAGCCAAATATTGGATATCAAAAAAAAAAAAAAGGGAAGCAATTTTTAGAAGACTTTCATATATTTTCTGAAGCAGATTATGAATGAAACACTACTGCTAAAACTTTACTAATTATTGCCTTAGTTTTCCAAATGGTGGTTGATAAGAACAAAATACAAGGCCAACAAAAACACTAATGAGCTTCTAATGTTATATACTATGAAAGATTTGGGGAAAAAATTTAACAATATTCAGATCTATTAGGAGAAATGTATGCTAATCACTGAAATAATACTCTCCCTAACCCAAACGTTATAAATAGATTCAATGACAAATTGGCAAGTATAATAAAGAGACAATCTCACAGTTAGGCTACCTCTGAATCTCATGATCTAGTTAATTTTGTTGGCCAAATTTATATATCCTAACCAAGGAAGAAAAGAAAATAACATTAAAAAGAGAAGAAAAGCAAATAGGTCTTGAGTTTACAGCTAAAATAATTAATTGTTCAGCAAATTTATAACCCCAAATGACTTCTTAAACTCAAAAACTAACCCAATTCTCTGCTTCTCTATGAATGTAAAAACTGTGGACAAGAATTGACCAAAAGATATAAGGCAGAGTGAGAGACTGAGGCATGTTTGAGAAACGGAGTGAAAATTTATTAAAGAGTTTTAGAGAGAGAACAAAAGAAGTAAACTTGGAAGAGGACAAAGCAGGTGACTTGAAAGATAAATGCATAGTTTGAACCTTAGACTTTTATACGTTGGTATACATTGGGGTCCTGCATCCCTTCTCCCCTGATTCTTCCATTGGGGTAGGCCGTCCGCATGTGCAGTGGCCTACCAGCACTTGGGAGGGGCCACTTCATGGTTTGTTTACTGGTGTTGTACACACACTCACTTGAGGCGTTCTTAACACTCAAATATTTCTAAACAGTTACTTACTGGTTAAACTTAACTATTTTGCCTCTTGGTGTGCATACTGGAGCCCACTTGCCCAACTCGTAAGATCTTACTGAGAAGCTGCTGATCACTAAGTACTTTCAGGTTTTTTCTATCTATTGGGAGATTGCCTTTTTCTGGTGCCAGCTGTGCCAAATTATTATTTTAGAAAGGCAATATAACAAATGCCTGACCACCACCTGATAGGTGCCTGACGTTTCTACTGTGGCTGGCAATTTGAGGGTCCTCTCCTGCACTGCTCCTGTCTCACTAGCTATCTACTGCAGCAACACAAATACTTCAGGATAAATTTAAATTATTTTAAATTGAGAACAAACAAACTCTTACTGACACAGAGTTACATTATTAGCAATTAATCTCATATTATTATAAGGACTATTCTTTGAATTTGAAAAAAATACAGATGGTAGGTGAAACACATACATTTATATCAGCAAATAAGTCTTAATTTATAGTTTACACTTAAGTTTTATACAAGGAACACATGTTTTTCTCTTGATTCCCTCAGCCTCCATCCATTTCATAGGGAGAAAATTTTCAGAATTATATAATGACCACATCGTCTTCTCTAAGAAGGGTGGGGGGATGTATTTAGAATTAGAATATGAAACTGAATTACTAGATATAATTTTTGCTTGAACTCTGATTCTTTTAATTCATAAACTGCGATTCTTGTTGCTATGGAAATACTAAATTGTTAATAATGAAGAACTACAAAGCTGTCAAAAGTAGTATCTGATCAATTGTGGTCAAAATCATCCACCAATATTGGAAAACTTAGCTGTCTCAATCAAAGGAGGTCCATCTAAATGTCTTTCAAACCTTAAGCAATATCTTCTAAGCTCAGACTTTGGAGGGAATAAGAAGTACAGTTTTGGAATGCATAAAAAGTTAACTTACTTCTTGTACAAGAACATGTAGCACTCTATTCCTTCTTGTAAGAAAACCAAGTGGTATAGGAATGGTGAAGATTTGTACAGGATCCAAGAGCAATTAATAACATGGTCATTCCTTGACATCCTGTAGTAAAAAAATAATAATTTTTGCCTTATGGAGACCTTAAAATCTCCCCAGTTTGACTCTGCTGTGACTTATTCTTCCATTTCCTGCCACTCTATTCCTCCTTCTTTTTGTCATCTTTGATATAACATGAAGAAAATTTACAGAAGACTTCTCGCAGCCCTGTTATTTCTTAAAGAACACACAAAAAGGAACTACATGCCCTACTTTTAAAATTTTCTGCTTCCCTTGTGGTATTCCAAGAGTCATGGGAATGTAATAACCTACCCTGGGCTAGCATAACTGACTCCATTTTAGCTGTAAACTCCATCCTGGCTTCCCCCTTCTTACCACAGCCCCTTTGGGTGCATAACTGGGTCATGCAGCACTTAGAAGCATTGAAGCCTACTGTTCTTAACACTTGTAACCATTGTAACCTCATCTTGCTTGGCTTACCTCCCGACTGCTATTGTAAGCAAAAAGTTTCCCTTTGATCATTGTGTAGAAGGAGCCTGATCGACCTGCTTCTTGGTAATTGTATGGAAACCACCTGTGCCGGCAGCCCCTTCCTCTAACCTGCTTTTCTGCTTCTGTAAATTCTGCTTCAACTAGGTACTCCCCTCCTACCTAAATCAAGGTATAAAAGATAATCAGGCCCCTTCCGCCGAGAGAATTTTGAGCTTTAGCTGTCTCTGGGTCGCCGTCAAATCAATAAAGGAGTCTTAACTTGGAACTCAAAGTGTGGCTTGTTCCTTCTAACTAGCTCGGTTACAACTGGAAGAATCAGATCTAAAGCTCTGCTCTCTTTCTGGGATTTCTTTGGTTTGCAGGAGTACCAGGGATCACTTTATACCATGAAAGCACATGACCTTTTAATGTGCAATTGTAAGGGGAGGAGGGTGGGAAGCTCCCAGAGCTGTAGATTCTTGGCCTCTCTAACCCAGAAGAGTGGGGAAAGGGGCCCCAGAGGTGCGGTGAGTTTACTGTTCGAATGAAATCGTGGACTCAAAGAGTTTTGTGAAAGAGTGATTTATTAGAGAAAGAAAAAGAAAACAGCTCCCACACTGTCATAGGAGGTGACCCACAGAAGGAATCCATTTAGATAGGAGCAGCTGAAATTTTAATCCTTGAGTTATTCCCGCCCCATTCATGTTCTGATCCAATGAGAGGAGTTCTTTCAAACTTCCTCTGGAGTGATTGATCTTTAACTCTAATACCGGATTGGCTACTTATTTTACAACCCTGCGTTACAGAGCCCTCTCCTCCCAGAGCTTTCAGTGGGAATTTGAGACAAAAGAGCCCCACCTGGTTTTCCCTATCTGGCCGGGCAGGTGGGTGGGGGAACCAAAGAACTTTAAGTTTGAAACTGCTCCCCTAGGGGACCAGGGAAGAGAAGTTTCTTTAAGGCAGTCCCTCACAATGGCCAATAACTCACTGGTGAGTGCTAACTGTGGTTTTGGATGGGACTAACAGAGCTTATGATGTACGGTTATTACTGCAGGGTGCCACTCATTTATTTGTGGGTTTAGATAAGAAAATTGTGGCTTGGAGCCCTGGAGGCTGTGAAACACTCACCACTGAAGGATAAGAATCCCAAATGGGCGGTGGCTCACGCCTGTAATCCCAGCACTTTGGGAGGCCGAGGCAGGTGGATCACGAGGTCAAGAGATCGAGACCATCCTGGTCAACATGGTGAAACCCCGTCTCTACTAAAAATACAAAAAATTAGCCGGGCATGGTGGCGCGTGCCTGTAATCCCAGCTACTGAGGAGGCTGAGGCAGGAGAATTGCCTGAACCCAGGAGGCAGAGGTTGCGGTGAGCCGAGATTGCGCCATTGCGCTCCAGCCTGGGTAACAAGAACGAAACTCCGCCTCAAAAAAAAAAAAAAAAAAAAGAATCCCAAATGAGATGGACTGATCACAAAATGGGCTTATTGCTATCGGGTTGCCCACCAGCCTTGGGGGGAAATGTCCTTGCAATGAAGTGCACTGTCGAAGTATTATAGACTCATGGTATTCCCCTTTTTCTGGGATTCAATAATTCCATGGAAAAATGGGATTCTCAATTGGGGTGGACTTAAGTGTTTTGTTTTTCACCTATGCCTACTTTTCACATATTTAAATATTAAGGTGTTAAAAACTGTATGCTTTCTTTGTCCCATACATTAAGGGACTCCATCCTAAAGTCAGTAAGAGAATCAAGAAACAAGTTAAGTTGAAAAGACTGCTTATCTAACTAGATAGGTTTCCAAAATATGACTTAATGGCATTAAGTTGGCTATTTTTAAACTTTTTGTAAAATAAATTTACATCTACAAAGGAAATCTCCATTTATAATGCCATCTTCTTCTCTGTACCTAAGCCACTAGAAATTTTTGAGATGAGGAAAATATTGGTTTAAAATTTACATAACAAACATTATCTTTGTTAAAGATACTTTTATAGATAATCTTGTCTTTACTGGGCCTTTATCTATTCTCATCTTCCATTCAGCAAATATGGTGTTTAAATATAAGTTCTATGTCTTCGGGATGTAAATTTTTACTTAAGAGTTGTGTCTTTGGAAGTACAGATTTAGAGTTGCCTAACTCGCTAACAATTATTTAGAGCAATGGAACAGGTGAGGAAGAGGTTGATAAAGAGGGGAAAGAAACTATTAGAAAACTTGCAAATGAAGAATGTTACAACACTGTAGAATTTGCTTCTATCTATATAAGTGTGATGTTTTACTACCAATATATATGAAATATATTCAATTAGTAGACAGGCTTCTTATGAAGTTTGTTTTTTGCTTTCCATATTACAGTTTCTAGATGCAAAAATCTAAATCTTACTACTTTTCTTCCCCTGCTTATAGATGAAAAGCCACATAATTTCCTAATCTTAACCAACCAGCTGCTTTCTCCTAGGATGGTCCTGCAAACGAAAACCTCTTCTTACTAACACTAATGTTGTTTTGTTTACAGATGAATCATACTTGAAGGATGACTCGAATTTATCATGCAGGTTATGTTATAGGATTTTTAACTGAGAATACAGAAAGTGATTATCTTCAGAAGCAAACTTGGCTCAACAAGCTGAGTTAATAGCATTAATTAGAGCTTGTCAATTGGCAAAAGGAATAACTGCTAATATTTATAGAAATAGAACATATGCTTTCAGAGTAGCTGATGACTTTGGAATGCTATGGAAACAAGGAGAATTTTGAACATTTCCTATCAATCTAAAGAAAATGGACACTTTGTTTCAAAATTTCCAGAAGCCGTATTATTGCCAAAAACATTAGCCATTATGAAGATTCTAGACCATTGAAAGTCAGACACTGAAAAAAGCAAAGGATAGCAATTATCAAGTAATATAGCAAAAAAGGGCTCCCTTAAATGTATCTGAGCAAGAAAATCAACCCATTTTGGCTTTCAGGCAAGCACTTGATTTTGATATACAATTATTTCAATCCAAAGTTCTAAAGTAGAACAAGAAAATTGGTAACAAGTAGGGTAAATAACTCCACTGTGACTGGACTATGGTATGGACCAAATGGTCTACTCATACTTCCAACAAAATTACAGTTATCTTTCCTAACTTTTGTACATGATGTAATTCAGTGGAGCCCTGATAAAGTGATTACCTGGAGAAAAAAACATTATTGAAATTTTCTCCAGTCGTTGCTTATAATGTATACAATCACTGTCACATCTGCTAAAGCCATAATCCAGGGAAACATTTACATAGTTCTCAAGGTCATTTTTCTTTCTTTCTTTCTTTTTTTTTTTTTTTTGAGACGGAGTTTCGCTCTTGTTACCCAGGCTGGAGTGCAATGGGGCGATCTCGGCTCACTGCAACCTCCGGCTCCTGGGTTCCGGCAATTCTCCTGCCTTAGCCTCCTGAGTAGCTGGGATTACAGGCACGCGCCACCATGCCCAGCTAATTTTTTTGTATTTTTAGTAGAGACGGGGTTTCACCATGTTGACCAGGATGGTCTCGATTTCTTGACTTCGTAATCCACCCCTCTCGGAATCCCAAAGTGCTGGGATTACAGGCGTGAGCCACCGCGCCCGGCTAAGGTCATTTTTCTTTACCTGAAGACCTCTTCCAAGCATCAAAATTACATTTTATTCAAATATTTACATTACAAAGGTACAAGTACATTCTAAGGTTGATTTATATGTTTTCTCATTTGGTAAAAGTGTTTCTGTGCAGAAGAGCAACAGACTTAGGAATAAAATTATCTTAGGGGAAAATATTCTGATATGTGGAATTCCTCTAGAAATTCAGAGACTCATTTCACTGGACAAATAATCTATTTGATATATAAAATATGGCTTACTCTCCAACATTATGCATATCACCCCCAATCATCTGGGCTAGTGGAACACACAAACAAAATAATCAACATTCAATTGGCAAAATTAACCGAGGCTTTTAGAATCCCTTGGCCAAAAGCTCTTTCCTTGGTTGCTTTGTCTTAGCGTAACATCCACCTCTTTCTCTGTTGGTAAACACTGGCTGTCTCTATTTGAAATTATCACTGTCAGACCTATGAAATTATTTTCAGGTAATTGTAAATCTGTGATATCAAAGGAGTATATGTTGTATTATTGCAATAGCCTTATAAGGGGAACCCAAGGACCGTGGCCATCAACCAGGAGATTTGTCAATTGAAAATGACATTCTTTTAAAGGACTCCATTTAACCAAAATGGAAGGGATCTTACCAAGTGCTCTTAACTGACCTGTGTGATGCTAAATTAAAAGTAATAGATTCTTAGATACATGTCACTCATTTTAAAATGTCACTTTACTAATTTCTATCTTATCTTAAACCAGTGATTTAAAATAAAGATTTCTAGAACCAACAAGGATTAGAAAAAAATATCAGATGCAGTTAACTTTGCTTTCTCGAAACACCAAACCAGACCTGTGTCTAAACTGATGCTTAATATTAATAATTATTAATAGATTAATAATCATTAAAAGTCTTCTTTTGCAAGTTCACACTAAATGTCTTTCTTTTCAACCCTAGTTATTATGCTTTATTGCTACTATCAAAGCTATTGTTTATGACTCTAACCTCTTCTTGCAATGGAGTCAAAACTATGCTGACAGATTACAGAAAAACACTTGTTGGATATGTGACCTCATACCTTTTTCTGGTGGTTCATATCTATTATGGTGGGTATTGCCTTACTAAGGAAAATATTGGATAGAATATTAGAAATATATCTGTATTTCTCAAGAACAGTCATTGGTGCTTACATTAGTATGACTAAGGATGACATTCATAACCGAACTATTAATAATACTTAACAAAGCAAAGGACATGGAAGAGCTTTATGATAGATGAAACCATTTTTTACCTTTACCTTTAATACTACTGTTGCCTCAATGGAGAAATAAGAAAACTTAATTCCAGGGTGGTACAATGTTGGAATTCACTCAGAGTGGCTGGCAAAATATTTGGGAAAGTTATAGATTATAGTCTCAAACCTTTTGGAAGGCTGAAAGGATTTACTGGGGCAGGCTGAAGATGGCCAGTCCATTACATTAAGGAAAAGATAAGGACGATAAGAGGCTTTCCCAGTTAAGTCTATCCCGTATCCCTTTATCTCTACTCTAACTCTTGACTTACGTAAACGTTGTGCTGGATGGTCCTCTCAGGGAGATCAAAGGGGAATTACCTATTAATCATATGTACTCTGGGCCACAGAACCTAAAGCTTTTATCATTTGTAAAACCACTCTTTCAACCATGTTAATTATCCACAAGTGTGTTGACTTAGAACCTGTGTTATAAAATCTTTACTGAATAAATGTAAGAATGGGATGGGGGTCTTGGTCGATTGGTGGCAGTCGCCCTTTGAAAGCAGCCAACAACCATCCCTAGCCCACTTGAATCACTGAACTGGGGTGAGAGTGCATTTATTCATCTGTTGTTGAGTCGAGTCAGGGTCTGCAGGACAGACCTCTGCAAGTGATGATCGATGTCTCGGTACAACACAAATTTGACACATCTCCGTATAGCTTACCCCTTCTTTTGGTCAACTTAGCTTTATGTTTAGAGAAAAAAAAAAAAAGAATCACACCAAAGACACATAGCTCAGTAACACTGAAGATATATGATGGATACCCAAGAAATAATGTATCCACACCCTTATATTACAAAGTACTGATTGACATGCCACTGAACGAACACAGTGGCCAGTATTTGCTGGCTAGCTCCAAATGGAATGACTTGGCAATGAAGCACCCATTAATGGCTACAGTTACCCAAGGACATTTAGGACAGTGTTCTTTGGGTTATAGCTGGACACAAGGTTAAATGGTTCATACTCTTTCAAAGCCTGAACATTTTTCTTATTTATAGTTTTATTGGGCTCATTTCCTATTTCATTGGTATAATCATTTAGCTTTCATCTTTCTGCCCCAACTGGGTACTGAGGTTGTCATTTGACATGTAGAGGCTTTAACCAATTACACAATAAAAGGTTGTAAATGGTAGCCACCTGGATCTTATTATTAAACAGTGGAGTTGCTCTTATGAGAAATGCTATATTGCAGAACCATATAACTTTACATACTCACTGCAGTGCAAGGGGTCATAAAAAACTTGAGTGTTGTGTCTATATCCCAGATAAACTGGGTAACATCTTTACATTAATGGCTGATACAGAAACCCAAATAAATAACCTTTCTGATAATAGTACCCTCTCTGGATTATTGGATAAGAACCTGATTTGGATCTTGGGAAACTGGTGGCAAAAGCTAGAAATAATAATCATTTGTTGCATTTTGTCTTGTTTTTGTCTTTACTTCTGGTGTGGCATTTCTTGGCAATAGAGTCAATGCACAACTGAAAAAACTAAAGATTGTTCAAAAAATTGTATTCATTGAAGATGAAGCTGTGAAGCCTGACTCAAGTCACAAGGTCACCTTCTTCACCTTGCTCCAAATTTGGGCTATACCCCATCAGCTGTATAGATTGGCAAATTCCTCACCAATGGGGCATGACTTCCTAGGAATGAGCTTTTCTAGCAACACTGAACTAAGTTCCTGAGCTTATAGGGAACCAAACTGTTTTATCTACCATGCTTTCTTTGAAACATCTTGATGAAAAAAAAGAAATGTGAAATTAAATAATTCAAGCTTAAAGTTGTTGGAACTTTAAATTACTTAAGCCTTAAGATGAATGTGATTATGTGGTTTGAGTGACGTGGCATGCATTTGCAACTTCTGCTTCTTTGTTTATAGATTAAATCTCTTTTTTTTTCCTGTAAATAATTAGACCAAATGCCACAAGAGATAAGGCCCTTAAAGACCATTGCTTCTCCTGACAAAAGGTTATAGCAATCTTCCTTGGAACATAGCAATCTCTAACCAATCAAATTGCTGTAATGGATGTACGGGCCTTACATGGAAAATGTTGTAACCCTTTTGAACTTCTGTGTTTCTGCCTACATAAGTAATACTTTAGCTTCCGCACTTTGGAAAACTGTCACTTTGGAGTCTGTATTTCCTAAATGCCATTCTCAAACTTTGAGCTTGAATAGACTCTGTACTTAATTACATTTCCTGGATCTCATCATTTAAGATTGACATCTTTATCTTGCATGTAAGCATATTTTTTACAAAAAGACATATATAAGAATATTTATTATATTCTTGAATATAAGAACATTCAAATATTCTATCTTTGTAATAACAAAAACATTAAAGCAAAATGAATTGTGGTATATTTATTCAATAAAATATTACATAATAAAAAATAAATGAATTTATTTTCCACAGAAAAACAGGAATAAATCTTTCATATACATTTAGTAGAAGTTCACATATGAAAATATACAGCTCTATAATTTCATTTTATTAAAGTTAAAAAAGCAGTGAGATGTTTAATATAGTTTCATCAGCATGCATTATAGATCACTAGATAATAGTTTTAGTTTATTAAGAATATAGAAAAAATTTCCTTTAATTGTAGTTTAAAGATTTTTTTTTCAACACAACACACATTGAAAGATGTGAGAATTGGAAACCATTTGAATTGTAAAAAAGTTGGATTGTTATTAGAGCTTCATGAAGTAACTGGAGTAACATTAGAAGAAACTTTCATTTTTCCTTCTATTGCCTCAGATTGTAGACTGTAAATCTTAACATATTCCATAAAATGAAGAACAGTGTACTTGCCAGATTGCAATTTGTTATTCTTGGTTTTAATTTAGCATTGCCAATGTACCAAAATATAGAAAGAAAAAAATAAAAGTTCTTATAAGAGAATATTTTCAGTAATTTGACCAGAAATATCTATAAAATATTAGTTGCTACTTTGGTATTGCTCTATGGATTTTTTTTCACTTCTCTACATACTACCCACAGTCACCTTGCTTTAACTTATCTTCCATACTGCTAATATAATCTAAGCACATTTATCCTCTTAACATGATCAGCCTTGTGGAGCTGGGTCACAACTAACATGACATTAATGCTGATAAATTGACTGTATTTTACTGCCTCACTGATGTTGGTTTTGTCTTGCCTTATGATGTAAGGTCTGGCTCATACATTACTGATAAGACTATTCAGGAAACTAGACAGATGCCTGTGGCAAGTTCAACTATTGGAGTCATAAAAAGGAGGGACAATACTATTACTCTGAAGACCTAAATATTGGTGACACATAGATGAAAAATTGTTTGTCCAAGTATTTTTATAAAGTTGGAAATTTATTTCAAAGATGGTACTTCCCCACATTGTGCTATTTTATCTCTTTACATCTATATATATATATATATATATATATATATATATATATATATAATGACACATAAATAACAGATATTTGTTTTAGGTATATTACTGTTTTGAAGGTCAGCCCATTTATTAAAAAGTTTCTTTTATCCTGTATATTTACAAGACATATCTGAGCTGAATTTTTTTATCATGGGCATTTTAACAAGAATTCAACTACTACCTGTTTCCTACTGAGTTGGAATAAGAATAGACTTTTGTTATGATAAAATGCTCTTGATTTTGTTTAGAAAAAGATGAAACAATTCTATGGCAATATAATTTACATTAACAATATAGATGAGCCTATAACTGCTATCCCATTAACACTTGGTTTTACTCTGTTTACCATTTTCTAAAAAGTCCACCTTTAGGGTTGGAATATTTTATACTTGTCTCCAAACAAAACGTGTCTGTTTCTATAACATTTCACTCATGTCAGTTGTGCTGTTATTCCGTGAAAGAAAATGGGAAGAAAAAGTGTAATTTTTATTTTCCCCTAAAGGCTTTTTATACATAAGCAAAGTCTGTATGGCAAAATATTATTTTTTCTACAAGTTGTTCATGAGGATAAATGTTACTCTACTTATAAAAAATAGCATGTCTTAGTGAAAGTGATGGCTAATTTAGTCCAAGATGAAAATCTCCAATGGGAGAAAGTAGTTTTTTCTTAACATAAAATGGTTTTAAGACACTTGTATAAAACAAATTAACCATGAAACCTTAAAATAATTTTACTTTACCTTTGATATTTATGTAGATATGTAATATTTAAAATAGATTTAGAAAGCATATTTCAATCAATTTAGAAAAACAAGAATGTGTGTGTATATGAATATACCTGTGTATGTTTATATAGGGGTGTTTGTGTGTTTTTGGCAGTGAGGATAGAAAGAAGATGGACTGAATTGCTTTTAACATGGGAGAATTAATTTAACATAAAATTTAATTAAGGAAGATTATTGAGGAAGAATGTGATTTAGTGATCAAGGTGGCTTCTAGGGTTGACTAAAGTGTAGATTTCTTTCTCACTGTAGGACCTTGACCTCTTTTATCTTAGAACATTTACCTTAGATGACTTGTAATTGCAAATTTTTTCTCTGCCTCCTTTGAAATGTGTATACATTTCCTGAAAAGCCTCTTGTCATGTTTAGAACCTGGTAATATCTTTCTCAAGGATGTGGGAGCTCATAGTCTCATAGAGGAGATTTACAGACTTCTATTGTATTTATCTTCAATGTTTAATAGTGAATATATTTATGTGAGTGCATATATAATAAAAAATATATAATTTTTTTCCAAAAGGAGGTAGAAGAAAAGTTCACTTAGAAAATTTACCTTACATATAGAGATAATTAATAGTCTTTTAGCTATATAGACCTAGATGCAGAATTGAGTTATTACTGGCCTGAAAATAAAGATTGGTTACTTATCACTCCATAGGAACAACTATTTATATCATAAGCACAGTAGCATATCTGGGGTATTTTAAATAGGCCTGGTAGACACTGGTGATGAATTTAAATTCCAACACACTACCAAATGTATAACAACTACAAAAAAAAATTCAATAAACAATTTGGTACAGTTAGTTAAACAAGTCTATTGGGAAGTTTGACAACGCAATAAAGACAATGCTGTGAATTCACTAAATTGACTTTAGTTTCTTCATGGGCAAGGAGATAAACAATATATTCCAGCATTACTAAGAGATAAGGCTATGAGACTGAGTTTTGTTTAGAGAAGTATGGATACAAGTGGTGGTCGAAGGTCAGATGTCTAAGACCTCTTGTGAGGTCTCATATTATTAATATTTTGGTTTTGATATATTGAAGTTTGTTTTCTACCATAATATAGTTTAGCATAACCTATCTAGGAAGGACAAGTAGAATAAAAAGATAAAAATGTTATTTTAGTGTTTAAGGAACCAATATTTTACATAGCTGAGGATCCTCCGTATCTGTTTTTTTTTTTTTTTTAGAATTCTTATGAGAAATTTACCTCCAGGCACTATCATAGATCCCAATTTTGGTGAGTATGAAAAACATGAATAAATTAACTAAAATTAAGTGTGTTTGCAAAATAATGAGTTCTTACTCCTGAATTATATATGGTTATGTTTTAGTTTGAATTGTGTGCTGTTAATTTACACAGCATTAGTTAAATTATGTATTGCATATTGTCTGTAGTAAGTATAAGTATTTTACCAGCCTACAAAATTGTCTTCCTCAAGCAAGTTTTCATTAAGAGGATTGTGAAATATTCAATAATTGATTAAGCATTCTGTATGAGTAAGTAACATAATGTTCCCATTGAATTTTTCTCATTTAATTAACTTTATATTTAGTAAAAATATTTTGATTTAAATATAAACTTTAAAATCATTCTGTCTATAAATGAATGTTAAAACAGAGACTATAATATTGAAATAGAATAAAAATTATAAAATATAATTGAGTAGGAAATGCTTTGTGTAATATTAAACATATTTAAAAAGAATTTATTACAATTTTAATTATAACTGTTAAGGTTTATTGTTTATGCACCTGGTCCATGAAGTATGGATCAGCTGTCTCTATAGTATCTTTGTATTTTAAGTTGGTGCTATTCTGTTTGTTTTTAAATATAAAATCATTTGTTCATAATCCAATAGCTATTTTAAAACTAATAACTACACTGAATATGAAATAATTATCCATGGCTATTCATAAAATGATTTATTTATTATTTATTGTACATAAATTTTAAGGAATGTGAAATATATGTGTGTGTGTGTGTAGTATTTTTTCACATATATTTAAAACATGATAAAGTTATTGAGAGGATAGAGCAGCAATAAAATGTTCTCAATGTATGCATTTTTAACATGACAGGATGCTGTACATAATAAGGGAACAGGTTTACAATGTAACCTGACAGACTTTGCTATGTAGAAAGAGGTTATAATAACATAAAATAAGATTAACCAAATATAATATATGATATTGTTTCTATGATGAATATAGGTTAATGATAAATATAAATACCCAATTTATAATATAAATAATTGTAATCTGGAGTTAATTCAATGCCAACTGATTAGTGTTATAAAATATAAAATATGTAGATGATAACTTAAAAAAATGGTCTAAAGACAAAAGCTTAATTAATCTCTATTTTTATTATATACTTATTTCTAAAAATATGTTGGTCAGTACTGTCATTTATCTGCTTAATGAATGCAGATCTTGCCTTTGCATAAAGTTAGTGTATTAGTCCATTTTCATGCTGCTGATAAAGACTGGTCAGTTGAAAAATAAAAAGGTTTACTGGATTCACAGTTCCACATGGCTGGGGAAGCGTCACAATCATGGAGGAAGGTAAGGAGGAGCATGTCATGTCTTACCTGGATGGCAGCAGGCAAAAAGAGAGCTTGTGCAGAGAAACTCATTTTTCAAACCATCTGATCTCATGAGACTCATTCACTATCATGAAAAAAGCTGGGCCTACAACATACGGGAATTATGGGAACTACAAAATAAGGTTTGGTTGGGGATACAGAGCCAAATTATGTCCTAGTAAGCCGCAGCATCATCAGGATGAGTTACTACAATTAATCCTTTACCAACAGAGGTTAGGAGCTCTGGCCCTTGTGCAATTGAAAATCCATGTATAACTTTTGATTACCCCAAAACTTAACAATTAATTCCCTATTGGAAGCCTTACTGATAACATAAACCAATAATTGACACATATTTTGTTTGCTATAGGTATTATATATTGTATTCTTACAATAAAACAAGCTAGAGAAAAGCAAATAATATTAAGAAAATTATAAGAAAAAATATATTTATAATATTGTGCTATATTTATCAGTACAGTAAGTTGAAGTTATTGGTTTGTAGGATGAATCATCTATCTGAAATGGTGGATGACCACAGCTGCAGACCTCAATCTAAAATTCATATTAAGTAATTCCATTTTTTCTTGTAATGTCGACTTTTCTCTGCTTGGGAGCACTTCCAGCATCACTAGTGGGACTTTGTATGGGTATTGAGACAGCCAGGTAGGAAGGTGTGATGGTTAATACTGAGTGTCAACTTGATTTTATTGAAGGATAAAAAGTAATAACCCTGAGTGTGTCTGTGTGGGTGTTGTCCTAAAAGACTAACATTTGAGTCAGTGGGCTGGGGAAGGCAGATCCACCTTAATCTGATGGGCACAATCTAATAAGCTTCCAGCAAATATAAAACAAGAAGAAAAATGTGAAAAGGAGAGATGGGCCTAACCAACCAGCCAACATCTTTCTCCTAGGTTTGATATTTCCTGACTGCAAACATCAAACTCCAAATTCTTCAGTTTTGAAACTCGGACTGCCTCTCCTTGCTCTTCAGCTTGGAGATAGCCTATTGTGGGACCTTGTGATTGTGTAAGTTAATAAACTTTATACTTATAAATATATATCCGATTAGCATAGTATATTTTTATATTCATGTATATATTCATTATATTTATATATGTATGTGTATATATATATGTGTGAGTGCAGATATATATATATATCCTATTCTTTCTGTACCTCTAAGAGAACCCTGACTAATACATATTTTGGTATCAGGAGTGGTTCTAGGGGAACAGAATATTATGGATAGAATTCTTTCATTGGTTTTGTAGTTTCTGGAGTTGGTTTCTGGTATCAAGAGTGGCTCTAGAGGAACAGAATATTAAGAACAGAATTATTTCATTGGTGTTGGGGTTTCTGGAGTTAGCTGCGTAATATGATTAGATCTCATAATGCTAAGAACTCTATTTCTAATAGCATGAACGCTGACAGTCCTTGGCATGAACTGTTCAGAGAGTTATGCAAAATAAATGCATTTGACACTCCTGATTCACTGTTGATGAGAGTCAAGGAGTTTATTGAATTCATACATAATACCTTTGACCATATGTGGAGAACCAAGAAACATAATCAAGCTGGTTGGTTGCTCCTAAGTTCAGTAGACAAAGTGATAAAAGAGAACAGTGAACTCAGGATTCTGTGTCCCAGCTTCAGAAGCAGATACTGAGCCTCAAATCTGCTAAGATTGCCCTGAGTGAGCGTCTTATCTCCTGTAGGGAAAGAGCTGAAATTGTGGAAAATTGACACAAGCTCTTATCATGTGGGTGGCTGCCGTGTGATGAAGGTGCATGCACAGCCTTGCCAGGTGTCTTCTATTAAAGTGAGGACATTGATTGGAAAAGAATGGGAACCTGCAACTTGGAATGGGGACATATGAGAGAAGCATGATGAAGCTGGGCACACTGTTTGTAAACTCCAATGAACCTTTTTTTCCAGAAGGAACAGCTTCCCCTTCCACAGTAGTGGCAACATTCCCTCTCCCATTCATGTTGCTGTCAGCCTTTCCACATTTGTCTGGGGAGATAAACCCTGCACTGTCTGAGGCAATAGTGATGGCCTCCCCTAGGCAGTTCCCAGGCAAAATAATGTTGAGTCTCCTCAGGAGCCAACACCAACACCCCTGTTTGCTTCTAGATCTATAACTAGACTAAAATCCCACCAGGTTCCTGGAAGTGAGTTTGAGAGTGTGACCCATGAGGAGGTGTGCTACACTCAAAAATGACTGCTTGAGTTCTCTAATTTAGCATGAGAGAACAGGCATGAGAGTGGATATTAAGGGTACTGGATAATGGTGAAAGAAACATAGAGTTGGATCAGGCTGAATTTATTTATTTGGGCCCACTAAGTAGGGACTCTGAATTTAATGTTGCAGCTTGGGGAGTTAAAAAAGGTTCTAATAGTTTGCTTGTTTGGTTAGCTGAAATATGGATTAAAAGATGGCCCACTGTGAGTGAGCTGGAAATGCCTGATCTCCCCTGGTTTAATGTAGAAGAAGGGATCCAGTGACTTAGGAAGATTGAGATAGTTGAATGGATTAGTCACTTTAGACACACTCATTCCAGCTGGGAGGGGTCAGAAAATATACCCTTGACCTATGCCTTGCAAAATAGATTTGTGAGGGCAGCATCATCTTTGAAGAGCCCCATAATTGCTCTTCTCTGTATGTCAGATCTAACAGTAGGAACCACAGTCACTCAACTACTAAATTTAAATACAACCTAAATACTGAATCCCGAGGTGGCACAGGCCAAGTGACAGCACTCAATTGTCAAAAACAAGGTGGGCATAGCCACCTCTGCTGGACAGCAGAGGCAAAGCAAAATCAAAATAGTCTGACTTGTGTAGAGCTCTGGTATTGGCTAATTACAGTGTTTCTAGAAGTAAAATTGATAGTAAGTCTACTACATTCCTACTTATTTTGTCTAGGTTGAATGGACAAAAGAATAATTTGAATTGTAAGAGAATCATGGCCCCTCAACCAATGTCCAGACTTCAACCAGTTTACAGGCCCAGAACACTTTGAATGAAGGGAAGACCAGGTCCCCTTAAGGAAGGAACCCACTACATTATTGACAACTTATGCAGTGAATCTTTCCCCATCCTTCCCCAAAAAGACCTCTGACATTTTGCCAGGGTAACTGTGCATTAGGGAAAGGGAAATGATCAGACATTTCAAGGACTACTGGACACTGGCTCCGAGGTGATATTGATTTTAGGACACCCAAAATATCACTGTGGTTAACCAATTAAAGTAGGGGTTTATGGAGGTCAGGTAATGGAGTTTTAGCTCAGGTCTGACTTACACTGGGTCCCTGGACTTATCCTATGGTTGTTTCTGCAGTGCCAGAATGCATAATTGGCATAGACATACTTAGCTGCTGGCAGAATCATGACATTGACTCTCTGACTGGCAGGGTGAGGGCTACTATGGTGGGAAAGGCCAAATGGAAGCCATTACAGTTGCCTCTACCTAGAAAAATGTAAATCAAAAATAATATTACATCCCTAGAGCGACTATTGAGGTTAGTGTCACCATTATGGACTTAAAATACACAGGGGTGTTGACTCCTACCTCATCCCTCTTCATCAACTCCATTTGGCCTGTGCAGAAGAGAGATGAATTTTGGAGAATGACAGTGTATTATCATAAGCTTAACCAAGTGGTGACTCCAACTGCAGCTGTTGTACCAGATGTGGTTTCATTGCTTGAGCAAATTAATACATCTCCTGGTACGTAGTATGTAGCCATTGACTTGGCAAATGCATTTTTCTCCATTCCTGTCCATAAGGCCACCAGAAGCAATTTGACTTCAGCTGGCAAGGCCAGCAATATACCTTTAATGTCCTACTTCAGGGGTATATCAACTTTTCAGCTTTGTGTCATAATCTTATTTGGAGAACTTAAGGCTTTTTTGCTTCTGCAAAATATCAAGCTGATCCATTAAATTGATGGCATTATGCTAATAGTAAATCTGACTAAAATTCAGGAGCTTTCTACTTCAGTAAAATTTCTCGGGTTCCAGTGGTATGGGGACTGTTGAGATATTTCATTTAAGGAAAAGGATAAAATGCTGCATTTGGTCCCTCCTGCAACCATGAAAAAGGTACAAGGCCTAGTGGGCGTTTTTGGATTTTGGAGAAAACACATTCCTCATGTGTGTGTGTGTTACTCTGGCTCATTTATCAAGTGACATGAAAGACTGTCAGTTTTGAGTGGGGTGCAGAACAGGAGAAGGCTCTGGAATAGGTCCAGGCTGCTGTGCAAGCTGCTCTACCACTTGGTGCATATGACCCAGCAGATCCAACTGTTCTTGAGGTGTCAGTGGCAGATAGGGATGCTATTTGGAGACTTTATCAGGCCCCAACTGGTAAAATCACAGGGGAGGCCTCTGGGATTTTAGAGAAAGGCCCTGCCATATTCTGCAGATAACTACTCTCCTTTTGAGAGACAACACTTGGCCTGTTACTGAGCTTCGATGGAAATTGAATGCTTGACTGTGGGTCCTCAAGTCACCATGCAACCTGAACTGCCTATCATGAACTGAGTGCTTTCTGACCCATCTACCCATAAAGTGGGTCATGGACAGCAGTGTTTCATCATTAAGTGAAAGTGGTAATTTGGCTCAAGCAGGTCCTAAAGTCACAAGTAAGCTATATGTGGAAGGGGCTCAAATGTCCATAATCTCCACTCCCACCATCCTGCCTTCGCTTCCCCAGCCTGCACTCATGGCCTCATGGGGAGTTCCTTATGATCAGTTGACAGAAGAAGAGAAGACTAGGGCCTGGTTCATAGATGATTCTGCATGATATGCAGGCACCACATGAAAGTGGACCGCTGCAGCACTTTGCCTGGAAGGAGAAATGCCAGATGTGTGATTACATACCGATTCAGGGGCTGTAGCCAGTGGTTGTGCTGGATGTTCATGGACTTGGAAAATGCATGATTGGAAAATTGGTAGAAAAGAAATTTGAGGAAGAAGTATGTGGATGGACCTCTCTGAGTAGTCAAAAACTTGAAGATATTTGTATCCCATGTGAGTGCTCACCAACAGGTGACCTCCGCAGAGGAGGAGTTTAATAATCAAGTGGATAGGATGATCCGTTCTCTGGACACCACTCAGCCTCTTTCTCCAGCCACCCTGTCATCGCCCAATGGACCCATGAAGAAAGTGGCCATGGTGATAAGGATGGAAGTTATACATGGGCTACAGCCACTGCTGGGTGCCCAGTTTGCCAGCAGCAGAGACCAACACTGAGCCCTCAATATGGCATCATTCCTCGGGGTGATCAGCCAGCCACCTACAAGCAGGTTGATTATACTGAACCTCTTCCATGATGGAAAGGGCAGAGGTTTGTCTTCATTGGATAGACACTTCAGATATGGGTTTGCCTATCCTGCATGCAATGTTTCTACTGAAGAATACCGTGCGTCATGGTATTCCACACAGCATTCCCTCTGACCAAGGCGCTCACTTTACTGCTAAAGAAGTGCAGCAGTGGGCTCCTGCTCATGCTCATGGAATTCACTGGTCTTATCATGTTCCCCATCATCCTGAAGCAGCTGGATTGATAGAATTCTGTAATGGCCTTTTGAAGTCACAATTACTACACCAACTAGGTGACAATGCTTTGCAGGACTGGGGCAATGTTCTTCAGAAGACCATGTATCCTCTGAATCAACATTCAGTATATGGTATTTTTTCTCCCATAGCCAGGATTCACAGGTCCAGGAATCAAGGGGTGGATGTGGAAGTGGTACCACTCACCATCACCTCTAGTGATCCACTAGCAAAATTTTTGCTTCCTGTTTCCACATTACATTCTGCTGGCCTAGAAGTCTTAGTTACAGAGAGAGGAATGCTGCCACCAAGTGACACAACAATTCCATTAAACTGGGAGTTAAGATTGCCACCTGGACACTTTGGGCCCCTCTTACCTTTAAGTCAACAGGATAAGAAAGGAGTTACAGTGTTTGTGGGCTGGGGTGATTGACCCAGACTGTCAAGATGAAGTCAGTCTACTACACTACAACAGAGGTAAGGAAGAGTATGCATGCAATACAGGAGATCCATTAGGGCATCTCTTAGTATAATCATGTCCTGTGATTAAGGTCAATGGGAAACTATAATAACCCAATCCAGGCAGGACTACAAATGACCCAGACCCTTCAGAAAAGAAGGTTTAGGTCACTCCACCAGGAAAAAAAAAAAAAAAAAAAAAAAATCCCAGTCTGCTGAGGTGCTTGCTGAAGGCAAAGGGAATACAGAATAGGTAGTAGAAGAAGGTAGTCGTCAGTAGCAGCTACGACTACATGACCAGCTGCAGAAATGAGGACTGTAACTGTCATGAATATTTTCTCCTTTTTTTGTGAAAAACATATTTGTGCATGTATACACTTGTACTAAGAAAATACCTTCATTTTATTTCCTTTTCCTTTATCATGTGATATAAGATTTATTTACTTCATATTTACTTTATGTAATAGTATTTGGGTTGGGGATTGGTGGATTTCCAGTTGTATGAAGGTTAGTTGCATTATGTTAGGCATAATTATGACCTCATTATTATCTTTATTTGAAGATTATGCATGATCTCAGGAGATATGTATGGGGTCAAGTTGACAAGGGGTGGACTTGTGATGGTTAATACTGAGTGTCAACTTGATTAGATTGAGGGATACCAAGTATTAATCCGTGTTGTGTTTGTATGGGTGTTGCCCAAAGAGATTAGCATTTGAGTCAGTGGGCTGGGGAAGGCAGACTCACCCTTAATCAGATGGGCACAATCCAATCAGCTTCCAGCAAATATAAAACAGGAGGAAAAACATAAAAAGGAGAGATGGACCTTGCCTCTCAGCCTACGTCTTTCTCCTGTGCTGAATGCTTCCTGCCCTTGAACATTGGACTCCAAGTTCTTCAGTTTCAGACTCGGACTGGATCTCCTTGCTCCTCAGCTTGCACACCAGCCTACTGTGGAACCTTGTGATTATGTAAGTTAATAAACTCTCCTTTATATATCCTATTAGTTCTGCCCCTCTAAGAAAACCCTAACTAACCCAGAGGAGCTCCCCATAAAAATTCAACCTGCCTGCACACTGGGGTAGAGCCACAGAAGTTTGAACCCTCTCCAGTGGGGAGGAGCCTCTGGCCCCTGGGTGGAAGCTGGGATTCAAGCTACAGGCAGGAAGCATTCTAGCAGGGACTCTGGCCTAGCTAGAATTCCTGTTTCCCCCTTTTCTTCCTCTCCACTCAGTAAAACCCTGTCTTACTCACTATTCAAGATGTCTAGGAGCCTGAATGTTTGTGGCCGTAGTACTAAGAACCCCATCTTTCGCTGGATTAAGGAAAATTCCTGCAATAGTATCACCATGATATTCAAGGTTTACAATGTTGCACTAAACACAAAGAAAAATATGTGAGAACCACAAAAGATCACTTTTTGCCATGATATGCATTTTATTGGAGAGACCAACTGCTCACGTGGAGTCATTAGTATCACATAGCATTTTAAGCTGATACTCGCAATACTTGAGCTCACTGCAATGGCAACAGGAGGTGACTATCAAATTATTATAGTACTACAGTGTGTATCACAGTTCATCTTATGTACTCCTACTTTACATGACATCTTTACATTTGTTTACATTTATCTTGGCTGTGAATGGCACCATGTATGTTCTATAAGTATATTCATCAGTTATGATAAATTTTAAATTTTTATGATAGCTTTGTGTATATTTTATGGTATGGATAAAACATAGTATCTACATATATTTTATGTATTCATGGCATATCAAACTTTTTCTTTCTTTTATTTCTAGGCTATGTGTTTCATCTGTGACTTTTTTCAAATTGTCACAAATCTCCAAAGAATTATTCATTATATTTATTGAAAAAAGGCCATGTATATGTGGACCAGTTCAGTTCAAACTTGTGTTATTTAAGGGTTAACCTATACATTAATTTATATAACACAAGCCTAATTGTCCAGAGTTTATGGAAATATATAGAAATTCAGCTCTCAAAATTAGAGTATTTGTCATTATGTAGTGTCAATTGAGTCATGTCTCCAAGTTCAATTTTAAAAGAAAACTAAAATTGTTAACATTTATCCAAAGTTAGTTTTAACAACTTTGTTTAAGAAATACCAACCACTCTTTTTTACTATCAGAGGCCCTTAGGGAATATAATAAAGCATTATGTTACATATGAAATTATATTCTAGTGATAGGCAATAATAATTGTTTTGCTACAGCTATTTTCTTTTAGTAATATACACCATTTTCACCTGCTTTCTTATGATTTCACAATTCGTTATAAGAACTAATCTGAATTGCAAAAAAACAAAAACAAAACAAGCCTACACTATATTTGTTTTAATTTTTTTTCTATTATTTCAATGTAGACAACTCTAGAAAAGTTAACATCCCTCTAAAAACTCGTTTCCCTTTTGTATTTCTAATTTATAATTTTAAAGTTGAAAAAGAAAGCAGGAAAGCACCTATGGCATTCTATTTTTTTTTCTTTTTTAAATAAAACTGATTATTTTAAAGAAAGGTAAAGAAAATCCAAAAGTTCCCATTTTGATAACATTTTCATTCATTTTGCTCATCTATATGAAAAGCTACCAGGTATTGTAGATTGAAACAGTTTTTTCTAATAATAGGATACGACACAGTGACTGACTTATATATTAGGCTGGTGAACAGGCAATTAAGCCAAATGTCTCAAAATTCAAAACTTCTGGTTCAGAAGGTGGTTATCTGCCAAGTCATTGCAATCCACATGCCACCTGACGAATGCAATTGAAGACAGTATAAGATAAAGATAAATAGGACCTTATAATCATTCTTCTTTTTCAAGGAAAATCCTTAATTAACTCTCTGCACTTTATAGTACATATATTTTATAGCAAATATTTTACTACAGTATAAATTTTATTATACTGTATGGATGACTCATTACACAAATGGTAAAATTTTTTTTTATAGTTCCACAAGTCAATGAGGCTCTCTCTCTCTCTCTTTTATTATTATTATTTTTTGGTCTATGTTCTCTTTGGTTTAAATTTTTTTTCTATTTCAGTTCAGTTTTTTCCCCTCTGTCCCTCCATTTTGCTGTTGAGCTTATCCATTAGATGTATTATATTTTCCTTTAATAATTTTCAGTTTTACAGTATATATTGGTTCTTCATCATCTCTTTTATTTGTCTACTGAGACTTCCTACTTCTGTGCTAATATAGTTTTTTTACTTATTTGATTTCCGTATGTCTGTAATAGTTCATTAAAGTATTTTTGTGATAGCTGATTTACAATCTTTCTCAGACTTTTTTTTCCACTTCTGTTACCTCAGTGTTTGCATCTATTGAATTTCTTTATTCATTCAGTTTGAGGACGTTTAATTCTTGCTATAGCAATGATTTAAGATTGAAAATCAATTCTTTGGGCACAATTGTGTAAGTATTTGCATCTTATTTAAACCATCGGTTTTAACTGACTTTCTTTGACACCATTCAGGAAGGAAGAGGAATGTTGCCATCTCATTTCTTTTATCTCTTTTATGCAAAAAGTCCTTGTACCCCACTTGGCTTGCTTGTTTTCTCCATCTTTCTGAAAGAGTCTTTCAACTATTATTTGTTTAAAATAAATGTGATTTCCAAAGTTTTTACTTTGACTTTATGGGAACAGAATGTCTACTCTCTCTTACCCAAAGGGAAAGAGTTCTCTGTTGCTTTTTCACAACAATGGCAGCAGCAGAATTATGTAAAGAAATAGAGGTCAGACACTAGGGGAGAAGTTCTGTTATTTGGGCTCAGACATTATAAGAAAAAGATTGGCCCATCTCCTGGAAGAATCAGTATGTAGTTTTCAAACCTTCTTATGACATGCTAAAACACTGGCCTTCACTATTTTGTGCAAAGAAAATCAAACTACAGATCATATAACTACAAATCTAGAAATTATTTCAAAATCTCTAAATACTTATTTAGCAAAATAAATACACATAGAGAGTCTCAACTTGGGGCTCTGTACTGACTAATCTGTGCTCTGGTTTTCCTAGTGGCCTAGTTGTAAGACTTTCAAAGATCTGCATCATGGTTTCACAGTTTTCCACGTTTAGTTCTGGTGCCCAGTCCTCTAACCTGCTGCCTTCTTTCTTTTTTCGAGTTTACTCCACAATGAATGTATGCATTGCTAAATTTGTTTCAGTGTATGTTTCTGAAGGACCCAATTGCACATGTTTTTGTTATTAAAAATATTAAAAGTATATACTTCAAAGGAAAGGTTCTAGTACAAGATAGTAAGATATTTTCTTTCAATATAATAGAAAATAGAATAAACCATCAAGCATAACCCATCAGAATATATGAGATAGGTACCTTTATGTACCCAGGAATATAGTTGGAAATGTATAAGGCATATACATTTGAAAAGATAGATTTGCCAAATCCAGTACCAAAATGGGAGACTTTTCTTGCAACTTTTATTTTAGGTTCAGAGTGTATGTATGCAGGTTTGTTATGTGGATAAATAGCATGTCACTGGAGTTTGGGGTACAAATGATTTTGTCACCCAAGTAGTAAGTGTAGTACCTAATAGATAGTATTTTTAGCCTCATGCTCCTCCCATCCACTTACTTCAAGAAGGCCCAAGTGTCTATTGTTCCCATCTTTGTGTCCACGTGTACTCAATGTTCAGCTCTCCCTCACAAGTGAGAACATGTCGTTTTTGGTTTTCTGATTCTGCTTTAGTTCACTTGAGATAATGGCCTCTAGCTCCATCAATGCTGCTGCCAAAAACATTATTTTACTTTCTTTTTATGGCTGCATCATATTTTATGGTGTATTTACCCCACAGTTTCTTTATCCCATCCACATTTGGTAGGCATTCAAGTTGAATCAATGTCTTTGCTATTGTAAATAGTGCTAGAATAAACATACACATGCATGTGTCTTTTTGGAGAAATGACTTATATTCCTTTGAGTATATATACAGTAATGGGATTACTGGGTCAAATGGTAGTTATAAGTTCTTTGAGATATGTCCACACTGCTTCCATCAGTAGCTGATACGAATTTAAATTCTCACAACAATGTATAATCATTGTCTTTTCTCTGCAACCTCACCAACATCTGTTTTTTTTTTTTTACTTTTAATAATAGCCATTTTGACTGGTGTAGGACAGATATAATTCCAAACCATTACCAATGGTTTTGATATGCATTTCTCTGATGATTAGTGATGTGAAGCATTTTTTCATACACTTGTTGGCCACATGGATATCTTCTTTTGAGAAATGTCTCTTCAGGTACTTTGTCCAATTTTAATGGAGTTATTTGTTTTTGACTTGTTTATTTGTTTAAGTTTCTAAACATTCTGGATATTGGGCATTTGGCAGATGCATAGCTTACAAGTATTTTCTACCATTATGTAGGTTGTCTCTTTACTCTTTTGATAGCTTCTTTAACTGTGCAGAAGCTCTTTAGTTTAATTAGGACTCACTTGTCAAGTTTGCTTTGTTGCAATTACTTCTGAAGAATTTGTAATGAAATCTTGGCCAAGCCCTGTATCCAGAATGGTATTTTCTAGATTTTATTTTAGAGTTTATAAAGTTTTAGTTCTTATGTCTAAATCTTTAGCCAATTTTGAATTGATTTTTGTTTATGGTAAAAGAAAGGGATCCAGTGTACCAGTTTACGTTGTTGGTGGGAGTGTAAATTAATTCAACCATTGTGGAAGACAGTGTGGCAATTCCTTAAGGATCTAGAACTAGAAATACCGTTTGATCTGGCAATCCCATTATTGGGTATAATATGCCCAAAGGATTATAAACCATTCTGTTATAAAGACACATGCACACATGCACACGTATGTTCATTGCAGCACTGTTCACGATAACAAACACTTGGAACCAACCCAAATACCCATCAATGATAGACTGGATAAAGAAAATGTGGCACATATACACCATGGAACACTATGCAGCCATAAAAAGAATGAATTCATATCCTTTTCAGGGACATGGATGAAACTGGAAAACATCATTCTCAGCAAACTGACACAAGAACGAAAAAAAACACTGCATATTCTCACTTATAAGTGGGTGTTGAACAATGAGAATACATGGTCACAGGGAGGGGAACATCACACACTGGGCCCTGGGGGTTGGGGGGCTAAGGGAGGAATAGCAGTAGGTGAGGGGATTGGGGAGGGATAGTATTAGGAAAAATATCTAAAGTAGATGATGGGGCAATAGATGCAGCAAACCACCACCATGGCATATGTATACCTATGTAACAAAGCTGCATGATCTGCACACATACCCCAGAACTTAAAGTATAATAAATTAAAACAAGAAAGGGGTCCAGTATCAATCTTCTTCTTCATATGACTAGCCACCTATGCAAGCACCATTTAATGGATAGGAATTCCCTTCCCCACTGCTTATTTTTGTCAACTTTGTCAAAGAATAGATGGCTGTAGGTGTATAGCTTTATTTCTGGGTTTTCTATCTTCTTCCATTGGTCTATGTGTCTGTTTTGGTAGCAGTAACATGATGTTTTGGTTACTGTGTCCTCAGACTGGGAAGCTGGGGTAATGTGAGTCCTCCAAGTTTGGTCTTTCCACTTAGGATTCCTTTGCCTATTTCGGATCTTTTTTTCTTCTATATAAATTTTTAATTTTTTTCTAATTCGGTAAAAATTGCTTTTTTAACAGTATTTTGTAATTCTTCTTATAGAGATCATTGGTTAGTGACATTCCTAGGTACTTTATTTTTTTGTGTGTTGCCTTTGTGAATTGGATTGCATTCCTGGCTTGGACTTTATTGGTGTATAGAAATGATACAGATTTTTTTTTCATTGATACTCTATCCTGAAACTATATTAAAACTTTTTTTTTTTTTTAATCAGTTCTCAGAACCTGTAGGCAGAGACTGTGGGGTTTTGTAAGTTTTATATATAATCATATCATCTGCAAAGGATATAGTTTAACTTCATTTCTTCCTATTTGGATGCCTTTCATTTCTTTCTCTTGCCTGATTGTTCTGACTAGGACTTCTAATACTATGCTGAATAGGAATGCTGGGAGTGGGCATCCTGTCTTCTTCTGGTTCTCCAGGGGAATGCATTCAGCTTTTACGCATTTGGTGTGATGATGTTTTCTGTGGGTTTGTCATAGATGGCTCTTATAATTTTGAGATATGTTCTTACCAGGCCTAGTTTGTTGAGGATTTTTAATATGAAGGGATGTTGAATTTTATCAAAAGCCTTCTCTGCATCTATTGAGATAATCATTTGGTTGTTCTTTTTAGTTTCATTTATATGATGAATCATATTTATTGATTTGCATCTATTGAACCAACCTTGCATCTCAGAAATAAAGCCTACTTGATTACAGTAGATTTTTTTTTAATATGCTGATAGATTTTATTTACTAATATTTTGTTGATAGTTTTGTTTACATGTTCATCAGGGATTTTGTATATAGTGTTTTTGCATTGCTATAAATAAATACCTAAGACTGGGTAATTTATAGAAAAAAGAAGCTTAATTTGCTCACAGTTATGCAGACTGTACAGGAAGAATAGCAGCTTCTGCTCCTGGGAGGCCTCAGGAAGCTTTTATTCATGGCAAAAGGTGAAGCAGGAGCCAGCCCATCATAATATCATACATGACAGGAGCAGGAGCAGGGGCAGGAGCAGGAGCACAGTGGGGAGGTGCTACAAACTTTTAAACAATCAGATCTCGTGAAAACTCACTCACTATTACAATAACAGCACCAAGGGAATTGTACTAAACCATTTATAAGAAATTCACCCCACTATCCAAACACCTCCCACAGGCCCCACCTTCAACATTGGGCATTACAATTTGACAGAAGATTGGGTGAGGACACAGATCTAAATTATATCAGTTCTTGGACTGAAGTTTTCTTTTTTTCCTGTATCTGCAAGGTTTTGGTATCAGAATGATGCTGGCTTCATATAATGGATTAAGGAGTAGTCATTCCCCTTTTATTGTTTGGAATCATTTTAGTACAAATGATACCAACAATCATTTGTATGTCTGGTAGAATTTAACTGTGGTTCTGTCTGGTCTAGAGCTTTTTCTGGTTGGTATGCTTTTTATTACTGATTAAATTTTAGAAATTGTCTGTTCCCTTCAAGATTTCGATTTCTTTCTGTTTCCATCTTGAGAGGTTGTATGTTTACAGAAATTGATCCATTTCTTCTAGGATTTCTAGTTTATGTGCATAGATGAGTTTGTAATAGGCTGTGATGGTTTTTTGTATTTCTGCGGGGTCAATGGAAATGTCACTTTTGTCATTTCTGATTTTGCTTGTGTGGATCATCCCTGTTTTCTTCCTTATTAAAATTGTTAGCAGTCTATCAGTCTTGTATGTTCTTTCTAGGAGGCAACTTTTTTGGTTTCATAAACTTTTAAATGAATTTTTGTACTCAATTTTTTCAGATCAGATTTGATTATGGTTATTTTTTTTTCTTTTGCTAGCTTTGGAATATGTTTGCTCTATTTTTCTAGTTTCCCTAGGTATGATGTTAGGTTGTTAGTTTGAGATCTTTCTAACTTTCTGATGTAGGTGTTTAGCACTTTAAACTTTCCTGTTAGCACTGCCTTAGCTGTGTCACAGAGATTCTAATAGGTTATATGCATGTTTTCATTAGTTTCAAACATTTTTTTATTTCTGCCTTAATTTTATTCCATACCTAAAAGTAATTCAGGAGCAAGTTATTTAATTTAAATATAATTTTATGGTTTTGAGAGCTCCTCTCAGTATTGACTTATATTTTTATTGTGATCTGGTCTGAAAGTGTGGTTGGCACAATGTCCATTGCTTTGAATTTGGTAGATCTGCTTTATCGCAGAGCATGTCCTCAACTCAGAGTATGTGCTGTGTGCAGATGAGAAGAATTTTTTTTCTGTTGTTGTTGGGTGGAGTATTCTCTTGGTGTCTGTTAGGTCTATTTGGTAGTATTGAGTTCGGGTCCTAAATATCTTTGCTAACTTTTTGCCTCAATGATCTGTTTAACACTGTCAGGAAGTATTTAACTCTCCCCCTGTCATTGTGTGGTTATCTGAGTTTCTTTTTAAGTTTCTAAGAACTTGTTTTATGAATCTGAGTGCTCCAATATTGGGTGCACATGTATTTAGGACAGATAAGTATTCTGAACCCTTTATTATTATGTAGCAGTCTTCTTTGTTCACAGCCCCCCTCCCCTTTTTTTTTTTTGAGTCCTGCTCTGTTGATTAAGCTGGAGGGCAGTGGCCTGATTATGGTTCACTAGAGCCTCTGCTTCCTGGGCTCAATCAATCCCCTAACCTCAGCTTTTTGAGTAGTTGAGACTACAGGCACATACCACCATGCCCAGCTTTTGCCATGTTGCTCAGACTGGTCTCGAACTCCTGGGCTTAAAAGATCCACTCAGCCTCCCAAAGTGCTGGGATATCAGGTGTGAGCCACCATGCCTGTCTCTCTTAGTACATTTTTATCATTGTTGATTTAAGGTTAGTTTTATCTGATTTAACAATAGCAGCCTATACTCTATTTGTTTGTCATTTGCTTAATATATTTTTTCTCCAACTCTTTGAGCCTTTGAGTCTCATTGCATGTGAGATGGGTGTCTCAAAGACAACACACGATTTTTTTAATCCAAATTGCCACTCTGTGACCTTCCAGTGGAGTGTATGGCTCATTTACATTCAAGGTCAATATTGACATGTATGGATTTGATCCTGTCTTTATATTGCTAGCTAGTTATTATGTAGACTTCATTGTACAGTTATTTTGTAGTGTCAGTAGGCTATGTATGTGTTTTTGTGGTGGCAAATACTGATCTTTTATTTCAATGTTTAGCACTCCCTTAAGGATGTCTTGTAAGCAAGGTTTCATGGTAACAAATTCTCTTTGCATTTGTTTATCTGAAAGGGTTTTATTTCTGTGTTAATAAAGTTAAATTTGGCTGGATATAAATTTTTTAGTTAGAATTCCTTTTCTTGGCCAGATGTCGTGGCTCATACCTGTAATTCCAGAACTTTGGGAGGCCAAGGCAGGTGGATCATGAGGTCAGGAGATTGAGACCATCCTGGCCAACATGGTGAAACCCCATCTCTACTAAAAATACAAAAGAAAAAAAAAAAAGAATTCCTTTTCTTTAAGGATGCTGAATATTGGCCTTCAATCTTTTCTGGCTTATAAGGTTTCTGCTGAGAGGTTCCCTGTGAACTTAATAGAATTCCCCTTGTATATGACCTGCCCTTTTCCCTTAGCTCTCTTTAAGATGTTTTTCTTTTCATATTGACTTTGGAGAATCTGATGACCGTGTGCCTTGGGAATAGTCATCTTGTATAGTATCTTATAGGGATTCTCTGAATTTCCTGAGTTTGCATATCAACTTTTCTAGCAAAGTTGGGGGAATTTTTATGAACATTGTTCTCAAATACGTTTTCCAAGTCATTTGCTCACTTTCCATTTTTTTCAGGAATGCCAGTGAGTCATAGGTTTGGTCTCTTCACATAATACCATTTCTCAAGTGATTTTGTTCATTTTTGAAATTATTTTTAATTTTTATCATTGTTTTACTAGTCATCTACATGTTTTAATGTTAAAACACTATTAAAAAAAGCTGTAGCTATTTAATACATGCATTTAGAAGTGTCTCATAATGAACATTATATAGTGTGAGCTCTATATAACACCAATTATTTTAAAAATCATATTATTAACTAGTAATAATCAACTGGGGATATCATGGTAAAAATATCCCAATCATAAACTGACATTACCATGTAGTTTTTAGGACTTCATGAAAACACCTACAAAATTTGTTGAAGGACCAAGAGGAAACCCCAAATAGATTTAGATATATTTAGTGGTCATCAATGCAAAAACATTAATTCTCCCCATGTTAGCACATAAATGAAAATCATTTACTTCATAAATTAAAATTATTTTGTATAGGCCATCACAATCTGTTGCCTCAATGATCTGTGCAATTTGTTAGGGCTACATGAAAACATGTATAAAATTTGCTGAAGGACCAAGAGAAAACTCCAAATAGATTTAGATCTATTTAGTGGTCATCAATGCAAAAACATTAATTCTCTCCATGTTAACACATAAATGAAAACCATTTACACCATAAACTAAAATAATTTTGTATAGGCCATCACAATCTGTTCTTAAAAGTTTATCTGGAAGAAAAATCATGCAAGCACAGTAAAACAAACAAAAAAAATTGAAAAATATTACCTCTAGGCTGATCCTATCAAATGCTAAATTATATTACAAACATATACATGTATGCCTAATTACAGATTATAATAAAACATTACAAAATACATGTCGAGTTAGATTTTGCATATTAAATCAATGGGAATGTAGACACTATTCAATAAACAATATTAGCACATTTGAATAATTTTTTGGAAAAGAAGGAAACCAATATTAATACTTTATATTATATACAATATTTCCAGACTGTTTTAAGAAGTAGTTGCCTTTGAACTATTATAAAAACAATATAGGAAATTGATACCATATTATTTTGGGAATTTTTTTTATGTACAAAATTTCTTAGATTATGTAAAGTAAAAAAGAAAAGCATCTGTATGCAAGAAATGTGTTTGTAATAAAGGTGAAAGACAAATGGTAGATTTGGACAAAATTTATACACACACACACACACATGAATACAAATTACATAAAGAGACATAGTTTTATATAAATCAGAAGACAAAACATTACTTGATACCATTAAAGTGAGCAGTGAATAGAGAGTATTTATACACAGGATAGAAATTTAAGTTGGCTATACATTTTTAGAAGGCATATTTGCAGTTATAACATTTTCAAATTGTGTACAACTGCAATTCTATTGTTAGTAATTAATCCTACAGAAATAATTTTTCACATACACAAAGTTATATGGATGAGGATACTTTCTATATCATTTGTCATAATAGGGCAACTATAAAACCTAAATACTCATGGGTAGGATAAATATTAATAAGTGACGCAGCAGTGCTGTAGCATTCCTGCCATGGCATTCTCCCAAATAATGTAGTATCAATAATAGACTATTTTTACCATGACATTCTCTCAAACCAAATCAATTGAAAAATTAAAGCTGATCTGAAATAATTTTCACGATTTCTTCTTAATCAGTAAGGGATTATCAGAGTATTTATCATTTGGTACTGTGGATGTAAAAAAAAAAAAAAAAAGAAAAAATACCCACTCTAATGTAATTGTGCCTAAAGATCTGTGAAAAACACGGATCTGTTATTAAGAGTAGATGTGTCCAGGGAGGGGAAGCAGTTTGGGATACATAGGTTACAGTTTCAAATTTTATTTTTATGACTTTGTATGCTTTCATTCTTAAAGAAATGTTAAAATAGTCACATATAAATAATGATCAATGCTCAAATATCTATTAATTAATTTTGTATATATAATTAAGCTACCAGATTGCCAAAACTTAAAATTCTAGAAAGTAATAAAATTGTTGAATCATGTTTTTATTTTTATTGTAGTTTAATGTGTTTCTCTTTGCCTGGGAATCCTCTTATTGCTTTTGTTATCTGGCTTGGGGTCAATGTTAGATGATAGAGTCAGGAGATTTGTGCTTTTAATACTTTACTTATGCCATCGAACATGAGTGCCTGTTTATTACTTGATTTTCTTTAAGAAAGTAGTCTCTAATGTGCTATAGTATTTTTCTATCTGACAAAACCTTAGGAATCCTTCTTAATATAATAAATTTAGCTAAGCGTGGTGGCTCACACCTGTAGTCCCAGCACTTTGGAAGGCTGAGGCAGGAAAAGCACGAGGTCAAGAGATCAAGACCGTCTGGACAACATGATGAAACCCTGTCTCTACTAAAAATACAAAAATTAGCTGGTTGTGGTGGCGCGTGCCTGTAATTCCAGCTACTGGGGAGGCTGAGACAGGAGAATCACTTGAATCACTTGAACCCAGGCAGAGGTCACAGTGAGCCGAGATCACGCCACTGCACTCCAGCCTAGTGACAGAGAGAGATTCCATCTCAATAAATAAATAAATAAAATAAATATTAAAAAATATAAGTATATAAGATTCATGAGGACCAGTAATATGAAAATATAATTATTGAAATATTAATGAACAAGTTTCCACAGTGTTTTATTTTTTAATTTCTTTATTAAAGTATTAAAATGTTAATGAGTTCTAGATGTCATAATTTTAAGATTCCAATAAATATAGACAATGTTGAGACTTTCCAATAATTATAATGTGAACTGAAAATATATCTTATTTCTGTTGTTAACAAAGGCACAGATGCAGTTAAAATTACCCTGATTTATTCTCACGGAAGACAGCCTCTAAAATTTACCCCTGAACCATGATTTTATCTCCTGGTATTCACATCTTTGGATAATTCCCTCTTGAGTGTGAGTTGAAATGAGTAATTAGTTTCCAACAGATAGAATACAACTGATGTGCTGAAATGTCTTTTCTCTGATAGGTTATAAAAAGGCTTAAGCTTCTGTCCTAGTTTCTCTCTCACTGTTTTGACATGTTCACTTGCTCTTTTGGATTATTTTCTCTGGGAAAACCCAGGTGTCTTGTCAAGAAGCAGCACTGGACAGATACTCAAGTCATGATCTTGGAAGCAGACTTTGTAAGGCTTGCCTATAGACAAGTGGATGAATTTTGGAAGGAGATACTTCTGGCGTTAAGCCTGACGTAATTAGAGTCCTGGCTCACACCTGCATCTAAAAGACTCAGCTGAGATGCCTAGCCTAGATTCATGACTAAAAGACATCCAAAGATAATAAATGTTTATTGTTTCAGATGCCAAATTATAGGGTAATTGCTAGGCAAAAATAGCTAGCTAATTGAAGTGTGTACACTCTAGTTAAAAGAAATAATAAATTTCAGTTGGAGATGATAAGAATAAAAATGTATTCCAGTTTCATAGACCTCTGACTTAGAACTCTAAATTAAGAATGTCAATTTTAGGCCTACATGTTTAGAGTAAAATACTTTCACTCATTTAAGCTAAAAATAGAATAAAGTGCACGTTACAATTATCTTTAAATACTTTAACTTCTAGAAAATAAAGTAAGCAATTTATGCAATGGAAGAAGGCAGCACCGATAGGCTTAAAATTGCAAACTATTTTATCATTTTCTGAGGTGAAATTTTATTTAGCAGTTAGGAAATTCTGCTATTTTATTTGGTTACCAACAATGGGTAGAAATTTTCAGGAGCTGCAGACATATACATATGTTAAGTGATATTATTAAATTACATTAGTTTATTTAAAGTCATGGATGCTATAATTTACTGAAATAACAGGTAGTTATCAGTTTAAAGATAAAACTCAGGCAAAGGATCAAGGAAGTATTTTTGTCAAAATAAAATATAAATGAAAAGTTTTTAACACTTTTAAAAAATAAATTTTATTGTTTATATTTAAGGTATACAACATAATGGCCTAAGATACACGCATATAGTAAAATGGTTACCGTATCGGAACAGATTAAGGTACACATCATCTCACGTAGATGCCCATTATTGCCCCTGTGGCAGAAGGCTTAAATGACTCATTTTGCAAAAATTCTGAATGTAATACACCATTATTAACTATAGTTCTCATGTTGTAAAAACTGTTTCTAAAACATTTTAGTTAAGTGCATATTTGATAGCTTGCTAAGGAAGTGAGAAGAGGCCATGATATTAAAAACCTGTTTCTCTCATTGTAATAATATAAACAGAAAGTTTTTATAATAAAATAAGTGCTGTAAATATTCAAATCAATTTAAAAAGTTTAAAATATATAGATTAATAGAGAACAAATCTTGAAGATTTATTCCTAGGAAGTCAAACATCAATTTTGAAATTACTAAAAAGAAATCAAAAAGCCTGGCAGCTCATAATCAGAACTCAGCTTCTTATTTTCAAGGACTAGTTGATAGCTACCAAAAAAAAATGTAAATTACACACAATTTACAAGAAGAAGAATGATAATAAACTTCACATCTCCATTTATACCTGCCATGTGGTATACCAGGCAAAACAAAACTTTGTCTATTCATGAAATACCACCCAAATCTAGTTTAGTCACTCAGAATTATGTGAGAGAAGACTTTCTCTAAAGATACTATCTTACATTTGTATTTTTAATATTTTTTATTTAAGAAAATTCTGGGCACTTTAGCAAAAATTTCAGTAACTGTGATAAAAATGACATATACCAATTCACAAGAGAGACAAGTTTAATATTTGTTTTTATTGACTTGTTGAATAACCACATAACCACAGAGGGAAAATTTTGAGGTTTTTGGTTTATTTGTTTTATTCTTGAAAACACACCCTAGACAATATCCTTATGAGAGATCCTGTTTTGTATGTGAACTATAGCATCATCTCTTGAAATCACTGTTTTTCACAGATTGAGTAGTACAATTTGTTAGCCACAAAAGTTAAATATGTGTAAGAGGCAGTTCATTGTTATTCTCAAAGTAAATATAATATACATAATATAATAGTAAACAAACACGGCATGTTCTCACTCATAAGTGGATGTTGAACAATGAGAACACATGGACACAGAGAAGGGGAACCACACACGGGGGCCTGTTGGAGGTTTGAGGGACTAGGGGAGGGATAGCAGGGGGTGGGGGCATTGGAGAGGGCTAACATTAGGAGAAATACCTAATGTCAATGACAGGGGGATGGATGCAGTAAACCACCATGGCATGTTACCTATGTAACAAACCTGAACATTCTGCACATGTACCCAAGAACTTAAAGTATTAAAAAAAAAAAAAGATCAAAGTCATGAATTCTCTTCTTGATAAACTAAATGATTTTTATATTAGAACAAATATTCATTATTTTATCATTCTGATGAGGCTTTTTTTTCTCAGAAGAAACAGACTCTCTACTCGCAATGGTGGCAACATCCCCTCTCCCACCACACTGCCATCAGTCTTTCCACCTTTGTCTCAGGAGATTAATTATGCACTGCCTGAAGCAACAATGATGGCCTCTCTTAAGGCAGTTGCCAGTCAAGACAATGATGATTCTCTTCAGGATCCACCCCCAACACCCCTGTTTGCTTCTAGACCTATAACTAGACTCAAGTCTTAGGCTCCTAAAGGTGAAGGTCAGAGTGTGACTCATGAGGAGATGCACTATGCTCCAAAAGAACTGCTTGAGTTTTCAAATTTATTAAGCAGAAATCTGGAGAACAGGTATGGGAATGGATATTAAGGGTGTGGGATAATAGTGGAAGAAACATAAAGTTAAATCAGGCTCAATTAATTGATATAGGCCCACTTAGCAGGGATTCTGCATTTAATTCTGTAGCTCCGGGACTTAAAAAAATCTTCTAATAGTTCATTTGCTTGGTTAGCTAAACTGTGGATTAAAGGATAACCCACTGTGAGTGAGCTGGAAATGCCTGATCTCCCTTGGTTTAATGTAGAGGAAGGGATCCAAAGGCTAGGAATATTGGGATGGTGGAGTGAATTAGTCATGTTAGACCTACTCATTCCATCTGGAAAAGTCCAGAAGACATAACTTTCACCAATACCTTGCAAAATAGATGTGTGAGGATAGCACATACATCCTTGAAGAGCTTTGTGATTGCTGTTCTCTGTATGTCAGATCTTATGGTGGGAACCACAGTCACTCAATTACAAAATTTAAATTCAATGGAAATAATTAGATCCTGAGTTGGCCAGAACCTAGTGGTGACACTCAATTGTCAAAGGCAAGATGGGCATAGTTACCATGATGAACAGCAGAGGCAAAGCAGAAATCAGCATAGTCTGACTCACATAGAGCTCTGGCATTGGCTAATTAATCATGGTGTTACTTGATAGAAAGCCTACTACATTCTTACATCATTTGTATAAGCAGAAAACTTCCAGGTCTATGGACAAAAGACATTTGAAAAAATATAGGATCATAGCTCCTCAATAATTTCTAGACTTGAACCAGTTTACAGATCCAGAACCCCTTGAATGAAGGGATGGGTGCATCCTCTTGAGGAAGGACCACACTATACTACCTACAATTTATTCTGTTACTATTTCTCCCATCCATCCCCAACATTTGGTCAAAGCCATTCAACAAGTCTCAAGGAGGTTCCATACTTTCTCACATCTTCATGTCTTCTGAGCCCTCCAAATCTTAGGAAGTTCCAAACTTTCATTGTTTTACTGTCTTTTTCTGAGCCCTCCAAACTGTTCCAGTCTCTGCTACCCAATTTAAAGTCACTTCCACATTTTCCATTATCTTTATAGCAGCACTTCACACTCTGTGGTACCAATTTACTGAATTAGTTTGTTCTCATGCTGCTAATAAAGACATACTGAGACTGGGTAATTTATAAAGGAAAGAGGTTTAATCGACTCAGTTCTGCATGGCTGGGGAGGCCTCAGGAAACTTACAATCATGGTGAAAGGGGAGGCAAACACATCCTTTCTCACATGGCAGCAGCAAGGAGAATAAGGAGTAAAAAAAGGGAAAGTTCCTTATAAACCATCAGATGTAACGAGAATTCACTATCATGAGAACAGCATGAGGGTATCCACCCCCATGATTCAATTACCTTCTACCAGACCCCACCCATGACACGTGGGGATTATGGGAACTACAATTCATGATGAGATTTGGGTGAGAACACAGCTAAACCATATCAATAACATTATGCTGACTGGATCCAATGAGCAAGAAATAGCAAACACACTGAGCTTATTGGTGAGACATTTGCATGCTAGAGAATGGAAAATTAATCTTACTAAAATTCTACCTCAGTGAAATTTCTAGGGGTCAAATGGTGTGGGGTCTGTTGAGATATTCCTTCTAAGGTAAAGGATAAGTTACTGCATTTGGCACCTCCTACAACCAAAAAAACAAAAAAGGCACAACACCTAGTGGGCCTATTTTGGTTTTGGAGGCAACACATTCCTTATTTGGGTGTGTAACTCCAGCCCATTTATCAAGCAACCCAAAAGGCTGTCAGTTTTGAGTTGGATCCACAACAGGAGAAGGTTCTGGAACAAGTCCAGGCTGCCATGCAAGGTGCTGTACTACTTGGGCTGTTTGATCCAGCAGATGTGATATGGTTTGGCTATGCCCATACCCAAATCTCACCTTGAATTATAGTTCCCATAATTTCCAGATGTCATGGGAGGGACCTGGTAGGAGGTAATTGAATCAGGAAGGCAGTAACCCTCATGCTGTTCTCATGATAGTGAGTGAGATTTTATGAGATCCGATGGTTTTTATAAGAGGCTTTTCTCCTTTTTACTCATTCTTCTCTTTGCTGCCACCATGTGAAGAAGGATGTGTTTGCTTCCACTTACTATGATTGCAAGTTTCCTGAGACCTCCTCAGCCTTGCTGAACTGTGATTCAATTAAACCTCTTTCCTTTATAAATTACCTGGTCTCGGATATGTCTTTATTAGCAGCGTGAGAATGAACAAATGCAAGATCCAATGGTGGCTAAGGTGTTAGTGGCAGACAGGGATGCTGTTTGGGGCCTTTGGCAGGCCCCAACAGGTAAATCACAGCGAAGGCCACTGGGATTTTGAAGCAGGGCCCTGCCGTCTTCTGCAGATAACTGGTCTCCTTTTGATAGACAACGCTTGACCTGTTACTGGGCTTTGGGGGAAATTGAATATTTGACTATGGGTCATCAAGTTACCATGTGACCTGAACTGCCTATCATGAACTGGGTGGTTTCTGACCCATCTAGCCATAAAGTGGGGCATGCACAACAGCATTCCATCATTAAATGGAACTGGTATATACCTGATCGAGCTCAAGCAGATCCTGAAAGCCTAAGTAAGTTACATGAGGAAGTGGCTCAAATGCCCATGGTCTCTACTGCTGCCACCCTGTGTTCTCTCCTCTAGCCTGTACAGATGGCCTCTTGGGGAGTTCTCTATAATCACTCAGCAGAAGGGAAGACTAGGGCCTGGTTTACAGGTGGTTCTGCGTGATATTCAGGCACCACTCAAAGGTGGACAGCTGAAGGACTATAACCCTTTTTCAGGACATCCTTGAATGATTGGTGAAGGGAAATCTTCCCAGTGGGCAGAACTTTGAGCAATACACCTGGCTGTGCACTTTGCATGAAAGGAGAAATGACCAGAGGTGTAACTATATATTAATAGACTGTAGCCAATGGTTTGGCTGGAAGTTCAGGGACTTTGAAGAAGCATGACTGGAAAATTGATGACAAATTTGAGTAAGAGGTATGTGGCTGGATCTCTCTGAGTGGTTCAAAGACTGTGAATATATTTGTACCCCATGTGAGTGCTTGCCAAAGGATTACCTCAGTAAGGAAGATTTTAATAATAAAGTGGATAAGATGTCTCGTTCTGTGAATATCACTCAGACTCTTTTTCCAGCCACTCCTATCATTGCCCAGTGAGCCCATGAACAAAGTGGCCATGGTGGCAGGGGTAGAGCTTGGCATGGCATCAGCAACATGGACTTTCATGCACCAAGGCTGACCTGTAAGGTCACTGATGAGTGCCCAATTTGCCAACAGCAGAGATCAACACTGAACTCTTGATATGGTACCATTTCTCGGAGTGATCAGCCAGCTATTTGGTGACAGGTTGATTATACTGGACCTCTTCCATCATAAAAAGGGCAGCAGTTTGTTCTCACTGGAATAGATACTTACTCCAGATATGGATTTCCCCTATCCTGCATGCAATTCTTCTGCCAAGACTACATCCGCGGGCTCACAGAATGCCTTATCCACTATCATCATATTCTACACTGAATTGCTTCTGAAAAAGGCACTCACTTTATGGATAAAGATGTGAGGGAGTGAACTCATGCTAATAAAATTCACTAGTCTTACCATATTCCCCATCATCTTGAAGCAGCTGGTTTGTTAGAACAGTGGAATTGACTTTTGTAGTCACAATTATAGTGCCAATTAGGTGACGATACTGTGCAGGGCTGGGGAAAAGTTCTCCAGAAGGCCATGTATGCTCTGAATCAGTGTCTGATATATTGTACTGTTTTTCTCATGGCTAGGATTCAACGGTCCAGAAATCAAGGGGTGGAAGTGCAAGTGGCACCACCCACCATCACCTCAGGTGACCCCCCAACAAAATTTTTGTTTCCATTCCTGTGGCATTATGTTACTCTGGACTAGAGATCTTAGTTCTAGAGTAAGGAACACTACCATCAGGAGACACAACAATAATTCCACTAAACAGGAAGTTAAGATTGTCACCTGTCCACTTGGACTTCTCCTACCTCTGAGTCAACTGGCCAAGAATGGAGTTACGGTGTTGGCTGGAGTGGCTGACCCATACCATCAAGATGAAATCGGTCTACAACTCCACAATGGATGTAAGGAAGAGTATGTGTGAAACACAGGAGATCCCTTAGGGCGTCTCTTAATATTACCATGCCCTGTGATTAAGATTAATGGGAAACTACAACAACCCAATCCAGGCAGGACTGCAAATGGCTCAGACGCTTCAGGAATAAGGGTTGGGTCGTTTTACCAGTTTAAAAAGCACGGACATCTGAGGTGTCTGCTAAAGGCAAAAGGAATACAGAATGGGTGATAGAAGAAGATTGTTAGCAACTATGACCACCTGACCAGTTACAGAAATGAGGAATGACATGCATATTTTCTCCTTACTTTGTTAAGAATGTGTTTGTACATTTATACATTTGTACTAAGAAAATATCTTCATTTTATTTCCTTACTTTTTCCTTTATTATGTGACATAAGATTTATTGACTCCACGTTAGAATTTAAGTGTTGTTAACTTTATGTAATAGCATTTAGATTAAAAATTAGTGTGCTTCTGGTTGTACGAAGGATAGCAGTGTTATGTTAGGTGTAATTATGACCTTATTATTGTCTTTATTTGCAGAGGTATGTGGGCTTCAGTTGACAAGTGGTAGACTTGTGATGGTTAATATTAAATGTCAACTTAATTGAAATGAAGGACAAAGAGTATTTTTTTTACGTATGTCTGTGAGAGTGTTGCTAGAGGAGATTAATATTTGAGTCAGTGGATTGGGAAAGGCAGATCCACCCTTAATCTTCATGGACATTATCTCTTCAACTGCCACTGCGGGTAGAAAAAGCAGGCAGAAGAAGCTGGAACGAGCAGACGTGCTGAGTTTTCCGGCCTTCCTCTTTCTCCTGTGCTGGATGCTTCCTGCCCTCCGCCATCAGATGCTGAGTTCTTTGGCTTTCGGATTCTTGTACTTACACTAGCGGTTTGCTTGTGGCTCTTGGGCCTTTGATCACAGACTGAACGCTACACTGTTGTCTTCCCTACTTCTCAGGTTTTGGATTTAAACAGCTCCACTACAGGCTTTCGTGCTCCTCAACTTGTAGAAGGCCTATTATGGGACTTTACCTTGTGAATCACTTCTCCTTAATAAACTCCCTTTCATACATACATATATCCTATTTGTTCTGTCCCTTTAGAGAACCCCAACTAATAAAAACAGTTACTATAACTTTTTTTTCTTAAGAAAACAACTACTTTTGATATTAAAATTAAAGGGTGAAATAATCCTCTCAGAGTCTTTATAAAAAAGCAATTGTAAAATGCAGTAAATTATATTCTTAACCACGTCCTTTCAGTAAATAAAACTCCATGGAGTATTTCTCAAAATATAGTCACACTTCAGTATCTGTGAGGGATTGGTTTCAGATGACCCTGCAAGTACAAAAATCCACAGATGCTCAAGTATTTTGTATAAAATAGTGTAGTGTTTGTATATAACCTATGTGAATCCTCATGTGTACTATGAAACATTTCTAGATTACTTATAGTAACTAATACAATGTAAACTCTATGTAAAAAGTTGTTATACTGTATTGTTTAGAGAATAATGATATAGAAATCTGTCTGTACATGTTCAGTACAGACACAACCTTTCATTGTTTTCTCCCCAGTGTTTTCAATCCGTGGTTCATTAATTCCATAGACTTGAAACCCACATATATGGAGGGCTTGCTATGTATATATTTTTCTTTTGAAACAGGGTCTTGCTCTGTTGTCCAGGCTGGAGTACAGTGGTATGATCATGGCTCACTGCAGCCTTAATCTACTGTGCTTAAGCCATCCTCCCTCCTCAACTACCTGAATAGCTGGCACTACAGGCATGCACCATCCTGTCCAGCTAAATTTTGTACTTTTAGTAAAGATGAGGTTTTGCCATATTGCCCAGGCTGATCTCAAACTCCTAGGCCCAAGTGATCCACTCAACTTGGCCTCCTAAATTGCTTTTATTACAGGCTTGAGCCACTGATCCTGGCCCATATTTCTTAATTAATGGGAAAGTGCAATGTGTGGTTTAATTAAAGCACTTCTATATAGCATCAGTACAATTCTGACCATGCGGGATTGGCTTAGGTTGGAGATAGATTATGAATACTGAGATTCATAATAATGGATTAAATAGCCTTTTATTAACATTCTATGAATACTATTTTCTCAAATGAGATTTTATAAAACAGTCATTCAAAAAATTTCTTTTTTTTAAACAAAAGACCAGTTTATACATTCCTTTGAATTCTGTCTAAAAAAAATTTAAATATACAAATTACATTCTCAAACCCAAAAGAATCTTTCTAAATAAATGAAATACAGATATAGACAAAGTCAGAACCCAAATTATTTTAAAAACAGTTTTTAAATTATGGTAAATTATATTTTGTAATGGCAAATGCAATAACAAACTGACACTTAACTGTTAAAGTTTCAACAAGTTCAATGATGGAGCAATGGTACCACAATTTACTTAAGTAAGAATTGTTGACAAATGTTTATGCTTTTGTAATATGCTTATTTAAATTTTGTCAATGAATTTAAAGAATAAATGTTGAATCAACCAAAAAAATAGAAATGCATTTATTCTTAAAACATCCGAATTTTGCCCATGAGTCTAAAGTTGTGAATTACAGAAACATCCTGCAGAAAAATCAGGTATTTGGTAAAGCAAGGCACATAGGACAATATTTTTATAAAAGTGCTTGTTCTCTGCTCCCATTACTGTTTTAAATAACGTGGAGATTCTTAAGATGACTTTCAATATACCATAAATTAGTTTTATAAAGCTTTTTTATGTAAAGCATACACCCATAGTAGTTAAATATCATAACAGTGAGTGTATAAATCAAATTGAGTGATGCCAAACCCTTAAGAAAAAACCCAACTCAGTTTAATAACTATACAATGACATTTTAAAAGTTCAATAATTTGATATGTAAGAATCATCAGTATTACAGTAAGTGCAGAGAACATAATTAGTTTTCTTCAGATTATATCTCCTTAGACTCTAAATATCATACTACTTTTTATTCTATGAAATTATGTGACATTCAATATAAATTGATATAAATATTTAAGTTTTAAACTATATATTCCACCATAAAAGTAGCCTACATTTCTAAAATCACATATTAAAGAATTGATAATATAATACTACTATGTCAAAACATCCATCTGTTGCATTTCAAACTTTTCTTCCCAAATATCATATTCTTAATTTGTAAAAACTATTGATTGACGCTCTTCCCCCATGAGTTGGCACATTTTCACATTGAACAAAGTAGTTGCATGATAACAAAACATATAAGAATTCAAATAATGAAGGAGTTATCATTATGAAAGCTTGATACAGTAAGGCTTGTAGAGGTCATGAAAACACACATCACACACACAAGGAAATGCCGTTATCTGTGTATGTGACGTGATTCTAGGACACAGGTCCATCTTCTCATATATGATTACTTTTTATGAATTTAAAATTATAACTACATAGCCCAATCTCTTATAAACATTTTCAAACCCACTAGAAAAGAAAAATATAAATTATGGTTTCTAATAAAATCGTGCTTTGAAATTATACTTCTTTGTCCATTTTTATAACCTCTTGTTCACATTTTTATAACTGTTGTTAGGAATCTTGAAAATTGTGTTTAGATATCTAAAAATGTGTTACTACTGTAACTAACATGCCTATTATCCAACAATTTACCTGTATAATTTTTTAAATTATTAAAGGAGAAACAGACTAATTCTAAATAATTAAATGTGAATGCACACTGCATTAAGTAGTACCCTAACCAATACTTCATTGTGAGCTAAACATGAATCATATTTAGTCTTGAATTCTGCACATTTGCAGGATTTAGATTTTACTTAGCAGTAGGTAAAAATGTAAGTCTGAATATTTTGCAGTTTAAAACTACCATATTCAAAATATGGTGAACTTATTAAACAAATACTCTAAAGGGTGGTTACTGAAAATCATGTTGGGCATCCAGAATGTGTGCTTGGTGCCAGTTTGGAATCACCACCAAATTGATTTTAAAGATTTTGTAATTGTAAATGCTTTTAAACTTTGGATGGAATTGATGAGAACTGCAATTTGTAGACTATGACTGCAAAAGCAAGATAACAATGCCAGTTGATGTTAGGCAAGTGTAGCCAACAGTTTGTAACATCATATTTTTAAGCCAAATTCTGTTTAATAAAATCCATGAGAGCTATATAAAAAGACTTATTTTGTACAGTATTTATATCTATTAGAACAGACTTAAAAAAACATAGAGTATGGCCTGGGCGTGGTAGCTCACACCTGTAATCCCAGCACTTTAGGAGGCCAAGGCAGGTGGATCACAAGGTCAGGAATTCGAGACCAGCCTGGCCAGCATGATGAAACCCCTTCTCTACTAAAAATATAAAAAATTAACCAGGCATGGTGGTGCACGCCTGTAGTCCCAGCTACTTTGGAGGCTGAGGCAAGAGAATTTCTTGAACCCAGCAGGCAGAGGTTGCTGTGAGCTGATATCGCACCACTGCACTCCAGCCTGGGTAACAGAGCAAGACTCCATCTCAAAAATACATATATGTGTGTGTGTGTGTGTGTGTGTGTGTGTATATATTCATACTATATATATACATTCATACTGTATATATACATATTATTTAATATATAATATACATAATATATAATTGAATATATTACATATTTAATTATATAATTATATATAATTAAAGAAATATATATTATACATAATATATAAATATATTATATATCAGAAGTATTTTACTTTTTCATTCATACTGTATATATACATATATACATGTTATATTATATATACATATATTTATATAATATGAATGCTGTATATAATGAAAAATAAAATATTTCTAATACTCAGTATTCCATATATATACTATATATATATACACATATATACAGTATAAATGAAAAAAGTAAAATACTTCTAATAGTAATTTTGTCTATAGTCAATAATTAAAGCAAAACCATATTCAAATTATAAAAAGCATATTTGCCCACCAAATCAACTTACCATTTCTAATATATTCTCTCTCCCTGAATCAACTGATTTAAATAACTCACGTAATCTTCATCATCAGCTCTAGTGTTAATTAAAAGAGAAAAAAAAACCCACTATTTTAAAGCTAAATGGTGGCTCCTTCTCAGCAGCTCTTGTGGGATCATAGAAAGGGAATTAAAAATTTGCTACCTCTCCCAGTCATGTGATCAGAGTATTCCTGGGAACAATAAGTTTATGAGAGACCTAAAAAGTTCTTCTGAGCAGCCTTAAATTTAAAGTTATAGTGCTGTTTAAAATAATATAATATGGTAATCTGGAATATCTCCAAGAAAAGTCATTTTGGTCTCAGTCACTGTTATCTGTACTATTATTTGTTTGAGTGTTGTTTTTGTCAACAGTGGTAGATTAAAGAAATTTTTACAGATCAATGAGTAAAATGTTAATTTAATAACTAACTGTATACAGTATATGCTTGATAGTTCAAAATTCTCCAAATGTAGATATTATACAATAATTATTTTAAATTATTAAATGAGTATTTAATACTTTTAAATTACATTTCAAAAATGTAATGGCGATTACATAAAAATTTTTAATTTAAAATGATATTAAGGATTTATCTGATTTACAGAAATGAAATACAATTAAGAAATTAAGGGCTAACCTCCATTACTGTAAAATTCACTGGCTATTATCTAGCACAGGGGCAACTGGATTGCTTTCAGCAGTCTTAAGGCACTAAAAGATCTTAAAATTCATATGAAGAAATAGTGTGTATCTCTACATTAAATTTAGATATGATATTTATTCTCTGACAGACTTAGAATATTACTTTATTAATTTTTATGTAATTGAACAAAAAACTTTCAGCAATCCTTTATTTAGTAACCTTCTGTATTTGATTTCTAGATGCAATGTGGTTTGTTACATATACACATGTTTTATGCTTAAATATTTATTTTTTAACCATTTAAACAATATGAATCATATTCAGCATGATGATACCTTCACAGACTCTATGGAAGTCCTCTGCGCAAGATTAATGTCGAGATTCCTAATGCACCGTCATGAAAAACCAGTTAAAGATAGTATACAACTATGCTTTGGAGGGATTTCCTGCAGGTTTGGGATCATAACCACATACAAAAGTAGCTGTTATTACAAGGATGGCTCCAAGGAAAAAGACACCGGTTGGCAAAAAATCTTGAAGTCAAAAATAGGAGATCAGTGTTGCTAATATTATAGATCAAGAGGTTGCAAATCCTTTAAAAATATTATCTTCATACTTAATAACAGCAGCTATTACAAGGCCTCCAAGTTCCTGAAGAACAACTACTATCCAGGTCAGTCGGTTAGATCCCTGAAAAAAATCCATTCTTTGATACCAGTTCTCTATCATGAATGTATATACCCACTAATCCAAATATACTTCCAGAGAACCCAAGCTGAATGTTTCTTATCCACACCGATTGTTTTGTTTCTTTTAAGATTTTCTCAAAGTAAACCCCACCAAAGCCACTTGAAAGACATGCTGTGAGAACTGCCATTTGTCCTACAAATTGAGAGCCAGCTGAAAGTTCCTTAGAATCAAGCTGAGAATCTGAGGGCCACTGTACGAAAGCAACTCCTGTCATCAAAATGACTATGGAGAGCCACTGGTATACACCCAATTTTTTACTAAGCACAGACACAGAAAATAATGCTGTTGTAAGAATTCTCAACTGATATGTGACCTGGTCACATATTCTGAAAAGTATATATCCCTGATGGAATAGCAAGCTTAAGTGTTTCCTTTCTTTTCTTTTTTCTTTCATATATATATATATATACACACACACACACACTTAAGTTCTGGGGTACATTATAGGTATACATGTGCCATGGTGGTTTGCTGCATCCATCACCCTGTCATCTACATTTGGTATTTCTACTAATGCCATCCCTCCCCTATTCCTCCACCCGCTGCTATCCCTCCCCTAGTCCACCACCCCTCGACAGGCCCTGGTGTGTGATGTTCCCCACGTGTTGTCATTGTTCAACACCCACTTATGAGTGAGAACATGCGGTGTTTGGTTTTCTGTTCTTGTTTAAGAGTTTCCATAGGTTTATTAAGAATTTCATCATGTAGTACTCGATTCAGTGCTCTTAGACTACATTCTCCCGTGCAACTTGGCTAGCTTAGCCCACCACCTGGGGCCGCGGTTCAGCTCCCCCTGGCACCCCAGGCTGCCGAGGCCGCTGGGTCCAATGGGACCGCTGACCTGCAGTGCTGCCAGCTCCCGTCGCTTTAGCCATAGTGGCTGCCAGCTCGGTGCAGCCTAGGCATTTTCAAGAAATTTCTTTTACATACCTACTACATACCTAAAAATTATTCCTTATGCCACAGTCAATATTGAACCTCAAAGATAGGTTCCTGCTTTCAAATATTTCTTAAAATGAATGTGTGAATGCAAACATCAAATAAGCAGACAAGTTCCAGGAAATGATTAGTGTTAAGCAGAGGATTAACATAGGGTGATGTGAGCCATAGGAACCTGGTGGTTGATTTTCCTTTAGTGATTAACAAGTTTCTCTCTCAGGATGTGACAAATAAAAAATAAACAAATAAATGACAAAAAGATCTAGTAACAGCAGTAGAGGAAACAATCCAGAAAGCAGAATGTATATTTGGCTATGTCAGCAAAGAATTTGGTAGAGTCAACAAACAGAGCATTAGGAGTAATAAGTAAGTAGAAGAATAGTATAAGAAGATATCAGACAGGTGGTTTGTGGCCAGCTCCTTTAGAACTTCATAAGCCAGGTTAATAAATTTGTATTTTATTTTATGTTATTGGAGAGTTTTAACCTGGAGAGCAGACTAAAGTGAGGTTCTAATGACCATAGATAATACAAATCTATGGTAAAGATTAAGTTTCAAATAAATAACTTCTAAAACTTGCAATATAAAGTTACTTGTTTAATAATTCGGGGCATGCTTGCACAGTAATATTGTCACTCTTAAGCTATTCACTAACCAACTGTATCTTTATTTAACAAACAAGTTTCAATTCAATATGTTGGCATACAAGGATGTAGCAGACACAATTCCCTTTTTCATAATATGTACAATCTATTAAGGAAAATAAGAAGTGACATAGTAGAAATTTTGAGAGAATTGGCAAATTTTTGCCATGTAATTTCACAGAAAAATGATATTATTTTGCATTTGAATAATGTCAAGGAACAGAATATAAAAATCTCTTAATATATAATCAGGTAGCCTACAATTATCCTCAATTCATGACATAAGTCGGTTTAAAAATTTCCCTTAACCAAATCTCTGAAAAAAAAAAAAAAGTGTAAAAAGTTACCTAAATTAGAAGGTATACAACAGTAACTCAACAACACAGAATATAACCTGTAAAATATATTTGATGTCAAATGGAAAAGTGAAACAAAAAGGAATCAAAACAATTACAAAATAATTCAAGATAAAATGATATACGAGTCAGGCAAAGGAGATCCAATATGCAAGCAACAGAAGTCACTGCCAAGCAAAATTAAAGTAATACGACAAAAATATTTAAAATTATACTTTATGATACATTAATACAGATTTGAAAATACATTTTGAAGGAGCATGTCTTTTCAATAGCAAAATAACAGAGAGAAAGAGCTCTCCTAGTTAAAAGGAGGTATGGGATCTAACAAACAATCGTAATATGCAGGTTTTGTTTTGATCTTAAAAAGGGGAAAAAATTAGCCTAAAAGTCATTTTTAATAAAGTAGAAGATATTTGAATATAAACTAGAGATAAGAGGAAGGCACATTATTATTAATTTTATTAAGTATGATATTATTGTAGCTAAGTAGGAAATTCGTAGTTATTAGAGATATATATATATACTGAAGGACTGCATAAGTATTTAATGACATGATGCCTAATATTTATATTAAAAATTCAGCTAAGAGAAACAAGAAGAAAAAAAATAAATAAAAAATGGCAAATATCTTAAAAAAATTAAATACTGGGGTTCAGTGTATTATCTCCCTAATTTGGGTATGTTTGAGGATTTCCTTAAAATCAAAAATGCATATATACATGAGAAAACACATTAAAAATAATGGAAACTTACTTGAAAATTGGTTCATAACAATGTGGTATGATGATTCAGAATACAGGCTAATGTTTAAAATTAGAAGTCACATTTATTCCTTCCTAACAAGCAGGAGGATGTAAATGCAGTCAAGTTTATAGTTTTAATGGAACAGTAGAATTTCATCTACAAACTAGTGTGTGTGTTCTGTGTGTGTATGAGAGAGAGAGAAGAAAAGAGAGAGAGAAGATTGGATGCAGAAAGTGACAGGTGAAATACTAGCTCTGAAGAATTAAAAATAAGTATCGAAGTTTGTCACTGTACCTACTGGGGCTTGGAAAGACGTGACCTGGCAGATATCAAAGGATTGATGGTCATGTTGAGTAAGTCCATTGTGATGTAAAATGTTAGTTTGCTTTCAGTCCAAATTCAAGAATGTTTAGTGTTCTATGGTGGGGAGGTTGCAGAATGAGTAGTTGGGTTATATTAATCCAAGGATTGATATAATAAGACCAATGCAAAAGGTAGGGCAGCCTGCCACGGAATTTGAAAGTATTGAGAAGACTGTGACTGAAGCAGTGGAGCGTGTAGTATATAGTCATTATATTAAAGACCAGAAACAGTACACAATAAATAAAGGTGTAATGGAAATACAGGTAACATAACTGGTATGGAAAATGGAGGCACTTATTCTCTGATTCTTACCTAACAAGAACAAGGAAGAAATAATTAGATACTGAAGAAAATTCAATATTTTGTAATATTCACTTTGACTTCAGTTTTAAAATCCAGATTGTAAATATCATACTTTCTCTCTTCTCAGAATAAATAAACACCAGAAGAATGAGAAACAACACAAACAAAAATACAAAGCCTATCCTCAACAAAACTAGTAGCATTTATCTCAAAACAATGTGTAAATGCAACTAAACGGAATAAATGTCCAATAGGGTGTTAGAAGATGCCAACCAGGAATACCTTGCTATATCAGACTTAAAGATTAAATCAGTGTTTAAAGTATTTTGTGCGACCTGAAAGGCCAAAAACAATGCTGTACAGTAGTTAGAATGTCCTTATTTCTGTTTTCGTTGCTTGTTTTATTTTGTTTTTTAGCATTAAGAAGCAAGGAAGGCAGAACTAAATAAGACATATCATAGGTCATGTCGAGTGTACTGTCTTTTGAGCACTTTCCCTAGTCTATCTGTTTTTTTCTTCTCAGAAAAAAAAAATCAAGTTGCTCACCACTAGTTTTCAACATCATACTTAAAGTCTTAACTAATGCAATAAATAGGAATAGAAAATAAAATATATATGGATTTGGAAGGTATCTCTGTTCACAGGTAATGTGATTGTCTATGTGAAAATTTTGAAAGAATTGACCAAAAATACCTCCTGTATCTAATAAATAATTAGCAGGGCAGAATACAAACTTCATACAAAAATGGCAACTGCCTTTTTATATACCAGCAACAAATGAGTGGAATTTAAAATTAAAAACACAATACCATTTATATTAAAACCCCTAAATGAAATATGTAGGCATAAATCTAAAAAAAACAACTTACAAACTCTATATGAAGAACTTAACTCTAGTGAAAGAAATCAAAGGGAAACTAAATAAATGGAGATGAATTCCAGTTTCATGGAAGGAAGACAATATTATCAAGACCTCAGTTCTTCACAAATTGATCTGAAGACTCATAATCTAAAATAAAGTCCAAGAAAGTCACTTTGTGAAAATCTCCAAACTGATTTTAAAATTTTATAGAGAAGCAAAAAATCCAGCATAGCCAACACAATATTTAAAAAGAAGAACAAAGGCCAAGGAATTACACTACCTGACTTTAAAACATTCTGTGAAGCTGCAATAATCAAAGACAGTGTTGTGCTGGTGAAGCAATAGACAAATATATCATTGGGACACAAGGGAGCATCCAGAAATTGACTCACATAAATATAGTCAAGTGACCTTTGACAAAGGAGAAAATACAGTACAATGGAACAAAGATAGTCTTTTCAACAAACGGTGCTCAAGCAACTGGATATTCACATGCAACAAAACAAGAGAATCTAGACACAGACCTTACACTATTCACAAAAATTAATTCAAAATGGATCAAATAACTAAACTATAAAAGTCCTAAAAGATGATAACATTAGAAAAGAATTAGATGGCCTTGTGTTTGATGATGCAGGATACATGCAATACCAAAGGCAATGACCAATGCGGGTGGAAAAGAAATTTGACTAGCTGGACTTCATTAAAATTTGCTTTGCCAAAAACACTGTCAAATGAATAAAAAGACAAGCCTCAAACTGGAAAAGAATATTTACAAAGGACATTTCAGATAAAAGATTGATATTCAAAATATACAAACAATTGTTAAAACTTAACAATCAGAACAGAAACAATCCAATTAAGAAAGCAAGCCAAAGATCTTAACAGCCACCTCACCAAAGAAAATATACAGATGTCAAAAAAGCATATGAAAAGATGTTCCACAACAAATGTAATCAGGGGAAAAAATATTAAATTAAAACAATGAGATACTGCTCTACACCTGTTAGAACTGTTAAAATTAAGAGCACTGACAACACCAAAAGCTGGTGAAGATGTAAAGCAACAAGGTCTCTCATTCATTGCTGGATGGACTTAAAAAATGACACAGCTACTTTGGAAGGCAGTTTGGTGTCTCACAAAACTAAACATAACCATAATATACCAACCAGCAATCAAGGTTCTTGAGATCTACCCAAAGGTGCTGAAAACACATTCACATAAAAACTTGTGCATGGATATTTACAGCAGCTTGATTCATAATTGCCAAAACTTGAAAACAATCAAGATGTTATTTTAATAGATGAAAAATAACATTTAACAAAATTTGTCAATATGCAAAGGTCAATATATAAAAATATTCCAAAACTGGAAAATTAAAATTTTTTAAAAAGTCCATTTCCAATAGCATAAACAATAATCCTTGAGAATGAATATAAAGAAAGTATATAATATTTGTTCACTATGAATTATAAACACTGGTAAAAGAAAAGTAAATAAAACCAAAATAAAGAAAGCAGGTTCTATCATGAGAAAGAGTTGTAATTGTTAATTTAAGAATTCTTCATAAATTTTTCTGCAGTTTAAAAGGAATTCAGTTGAAAATTCTAGCATATGTACTTTTACTTTCAGCTATGATAGATGGAAAAACAGGGGCCAGATTTGCTTTCTCACCTGAAAAAAAAAAAAAAGACAAAGTATGTGAAGCAATGTTTCATGATACTGTATAAAAACTGACAAAGGCAATTATCTTGAGAGGCAGGCAACACATTAGAATAACCCTTCCATTGCTTCAGTTTACTGCCTTGTGAGGGTTTTCAGGCTATGGAGCAGGACGGGCAACGAGGCAGACTGCCTGAATAGAGCAGGCTGAGCTGAGACTGCAGAGACCAAGGCGGCTACTTGCAAAAACAGAGAGGAGAAAGCCGCACAGCGAGAGAGAAATCCAGACACATGCAAAGAATCCCCTTAAGTATTCAGCTGAGTTCTGTCCAGTAAATGCTGTGAGGAAACAGCCTTACAACAGGAAAAGAACTACCCAAAAGTCAGTGCCTGACATTCAAAGGGCCAGAAATAATGGCTATTCTCAGGAGCTTGACTGAAAAACCTCACTTTTCATTGTGCATAGACTATAAAACAGAGTATTGGCTCAATATTGGGAAATTAGCTCTAGAAATTAAAAAAATAATAATTTAGGTGGAAGAAAGAAGATATCACATGGAAATCTGTATCTCCACATAGAAATAAAGAACCTGGAGAATAACTAATAATAAATGATTGAATATGGAATTTTTTTTTAATTATTTAAATCCCTTAAAAGATAACTGAATGTTTAAACATAAACAATAATAAAGTGTTTATCACATATTTCTGTTATTTGGGTTTATTTGTGCCTGAACTCATTTGTACCCTGTCTTTGTTATGATAGATTACTATAGGGGCCAGCAAATATTCATATTTAGTAGGTATGATAAGACCCAGCTCACTCTGGGTAGTTGTGGCTGAAAGGTTACTTGATGTCCCATGGCTGGGTTCTTCATCGCTGTCAGAGTGTGGAAGTACACAAGGAACTGTTTTTCCAATACTGTACAATTAATTGTTGCAAGTAATAGGCCTTTACTTAAAAATTCTACATACAACTGACATTCTCTTATTGAAGATTGACATAAAATTTATAAGATTTCTGCCAAATTGCCCCAGCAGCCTAGGAATGCATAAGAAAAATTTCCTACTCTAGACCAAAAATCAAAGCTACGTGAATTTCTTGTTAATCAGTAAATTGGCTTACAAGTGTATAGCATGCTGTCTTCAAAACCCGAACAGTCATTTTGCTTTGTTCCTGGTGACAGGAAATGTACAAGGCAATAATTTGTACTGTGCAAGGGTTGTTCCAGTATGTCTATATTTCATAGATCATTCCCCACAACATTCACTGATGTGGGTGGTTACCTAAGGTATTTTTGGTTTTTATTGTTGTAACCAATCGAGTTGTAAGGACAGTGCCACACTCTGAGACTGAATAAGGAGTCCTTTATTGCCAGCGACTGAGAGATGGCTAACGCTCAAAATTCTCTCAGCCCCAAAGAAGGCGCTTGATTCCTCTTTATACCTTGCTTAGAGAAAAAGGGATGGCAAAGCAGAATTTTACAGAAGAACAAGAAGCAAGTTAGTAGGAGGAAGCTGGTAACCAGGAGGCTGGAGGTTCCCATAGTTGCTGGTTACCAAGGGTATTTCCATACAATCATCAAGGGGAGTGGCAGAGGGGCTCTCCATACAATCAATCACCGAGGGGTTTTTTTCACAATAGCAGGTAAGCTTGCCAAGCAGGATGCGGTTACATCAGTTAGAGGTACTGAGAACAGCATGACCCAAACCGCAACAGTTCAAGGCTCTGAGTACAGTGTGACCCAGTAATGCACCTGAAGGGGCCATGGCAGGGAGGGAGAAGCTAAGATGGAGCTTGTCAGGCTCACAGCTAGGATGGAGTCAGTTAGATTAGCACAAGTTAGGCTAACACATTATCTCCCATCTTCTACAGCATATATGTCTTATTATAGTCTCCAATGTTCTTGACATTTTTTTGTTAAGTCCAACTAATATGATAGAGTAGATATACTGGCTGATATAATAATATAGTATATAGTATGATGTCCTATATAATGCCCAGCTGGTTCAAGTTTCTCCAGAATACATAGTGACAGAGGACTTGGGGAGTCAAAAGCTTTGCAGAAAAACTCTAAACAAAAGCCTTGCAGAAAAACTCTAAGTATATATACTGTTTTTTTTTTAAATGGGTCAAAAAATAAAGTTTATTAACATAATGCCTGGTATATATTCAAACTTCAATAGCTGTTATTACTCTCACTGGCAAGAAACAAAATTTCAAGGGTTAAATCTATAACTTTTCTGAATATTTTATAAAATCATGCTGATTAATTTTTTATACAGTATTATTTTTATATGGTATTACCATTCAACTTGTCTTTTCTACATTTCACATGACAATATATTTTCAGAATATCAACAAGTTTTTGAGAGTATAAATAAATTCCGACTTTGCTAAAATAGGCCTCCAGTTCCCCTCCCTGTGTCCATGTGTGCTCATTGTTCAAATGTGGTGTTTGGTTTTCTGTTCTTGTGTCAGTTTGCTGAGAATGATGGTTTCCAGCTTCATCCATGTCCCTGCAAAGAACATGAACTTATCCTTTTTCATGGCTGCATAGTGTTCCATGGTGTGTATGTGCCATATTTTCTTTATCCAGTCTATCCTTGATGGGCATTTGGATTGGTTCTAAGTCTTTGCTATTGTAAACAGTACTGCAATAAATATATGTGTGCATGTGTCTGGCTAAGATGGCCAAATAGCAACAAGTTAAGAATATACACTGTTAACCAAACCATGTGAGTATAAGCTATTTCTGATCCTCATTCCCGACAGAGATGGAAAAGAACTTATTTGCTTACAAAAGGACACGCAAAAGATTGAAGTAATATTAATCTAACAAGGATAACACATGACAAACAGCTGCAACTAGGGCTACTACTGAGTTTCCAGTAGTCTACTGTCTACTGTAATACTTGGAGATATACTTTTTTTTTTTTAACAGCTAGGCTGTTAGAATAAATGGTAATAAGATGGGAACCCTCTTTTGAAACTTTAACTTTTTAGGGGTGGCATTAATCTCTACCACGTTTCCAAGAACATAGTATCATTTTTTATTTATTTTTTGGCAAAGGTAGAATATTTTTCGGGTCCTTTATTTTTTCTCCTCCACCTTATAATAACATTTGTCCTATAGTCTAAGTGGGCCATCTATGAACCACACTTGGGCTAGGAAATCTTTTTTTTTTTTTTTTGTTAATGTTTTGTACACATGCTCCTTCTGAAATGGGAGCCAACAGAGTGCTCAGACCTCAGGTATCAATGGGAACTCAAACTCTGAATCAAGAGGTCTTCAACACATCTTATGTCATTTTCTAAGTGTAATTTAGTAAATGACCATAGGTCCATTTAAAAAAGGACTTGGAACTCATTATTGCATATACTTGAAATAGAAATCCAGCATTCATTTTCATGGGAATCTCTCTTCTTTTTCAGACAAAATATTTTACATCTGAAAATGCACTCAGGTTCAGAACATATGCACAGAATCATGACTTTTTGTTGGAGTCACTGCTTTTAACCTCTTGATTATCTATCTTTAATTGCTTTTAATTCTCTACCTTGTTGTGTGAACATCTATGTTGCCACAAATCAATCCATTTTATATTAAGCATTTCTATATGTCTAGTGTATTAGATAACCATGGCTGCATGACTACGGCTCTGAACTTGACACTCATTGTAATGACTTCACCCAACTACAGCTTACAATTAAATACTAGATAATAACTCTATTTTTTTGAGATCCTGCTATCTGTATTACTCTCAGAAAGCCTATTTTATCAATCAATAATTTAAATAGAATAAAATTATTTTATTTATTTATTTTTGTGAGATGGAGTTTCACACTTGTTGCCCAGAAATGGCAGGATCATGGCTGACTGCAACCTCCACCTCCCAGGTTCAAGCAATTCTCCTGCCTCAGCCTCCCAAGTAGCTGGAATTATAGGCATGCGCCACCAGGCCTGACTAATTTTGTAATTTTAGTAAAGACAGGGTTTCTCCATGTTGGTCAGGCTGGCCTTGAACTCCCAACCTCAGGTGATCCACCTGCCGCAGCCTCCCAATTGCTGGGATTACAGGTGTGAGCCACTGTACCCTGGCAATTATTTAAATTATTAATTTAAAAAACCTGGCCACTGAAAAATGAAAAACTGGGTTTGCTCAAGAAATGTTAAAGGGTAACTAAGCTATACTAACAGCTCAGATTGAATAGTGTTTTTAGCAGGAGAGCATTTTATACTCTACTTACAGTTTGATTGTTATGATCAACCATTTTCCTTGAGAAATCAGCACTCCATGTATTCTCAAAGCAGAAAAAGCAACTAAAGTGAAGACCCCTGCTGCCAAAGATGCTGCTGCATGTTTTACAGTTCCAAGATTGATACAAGTCTGATTCTGCCTGGGTCTTTACTTTAACTTTTTTTTTTTTTTGAGATGGAGTCTCCCTCTGTTGCCCAGGCCGGAGTGTAGTGGCGTGAAATCTTTGGTCATGGCAACCTCCACCTCCCAGGTTCAAGAAATTTTCCTGCCTCAGCCTCCCACGTAGCTGGGATTACAGGCACGTGCCACCACACAAAAATAATTTTTGTATTTTTAGTACAGAGTTTTGCCATGTTGGCCAGGCTGGTCTTGAACTCCTGACTCAGGTGATCCACCAGGCTTAGCTTCCCAAAGTGCTGGGATTACAGGCATGAGCCACCCTGCCTGGTCTACTTTAACTTTTAAGATAACTCATTGTGAGAATTATGTTTCTATTGGACTCTAGTAACCTCCAGAGATCTCCTTTAGATTACCTTCTTTTAAAGCGACCAACACAATGGTAAAAATTCCTAAAAAAGGAAGGAATAAGAAAATTCAAATTCATGAACATTTTTGGTTACTTTCTCAGTGTGTGGCAGGACATTTCTAAGCACTAGAAATGCTAAGATAATATCAAAAAGGAAGAGTCAATCATTTACATAACTTCAATAATTTTTAAATTAATTGATTTCCATTGTAGAGATTGCTTTGAAGAAGATATTAGAAAGGATAGATAAAACTTTGGATCTCTGAAACAGTAAAGATGGTCACCTAAAATCAGTTCAATAGGTTTAGCCTTGGAAAAACCACCCATTCCACAGACAATAAATGAAAGAGAAAATGAGAGAGCAGGAGATAGAAGAGATTCCATGGAATGAAAAATTTAAACAAGTCAATAGAGAACTAAAAATAATTGAGATGTTGGTGATTCCTAACTTGCGGTTAATGAGTTATGATTCCAACATTTTTACATTAATACATTATGAATATTGAATGTTTAATATTCATACATTTATAATACATGTATTTTTTAAATAAGTAAGGGTTAGTACTATTTGGAGAATTAAGTACTTGACTATTTCCCAAGTAAATTTGCTAAGAACTTTATTTTTCTGATTATAGTCTGGATTGGATTTTATTACTGTAATTAGTTTTATTCTTATTCAATATTTTAGATTTGATTTGCATTCTGAAGCATTTTAAGGCATAATATTCTACTAGGTAATTTTATTATAGAAATAATTATTTATATCCCTTCCCTACATTTTTCTGCTTTTCTTAATTAACATATGTATTTTTTTTTTTTTTTTTTTGAGATGAAGTCTCACTCTGTCACCCAGGCTGGAGTGCAGTGGCAGGATCTTGGCTCACTGCAACCTCCACCTCCCAGGTTCAGGTAATCCTCCTGCCTCAGCCTCCTGAGTAGGTGGGATTACAGGTGTGTGCCACCACGCCCAGCTAATTTTTGTATTTTTGTAGAGACGAGCTTTCGCCATGTTGGTCAGGCTGGTCTCAAACTCCTGACCTCATGATCCACCTGCCTCGGCCTCCCAAAGTGCTGGGATTACAGGCATGAGCCACCATGCCCAACCAATTATCATACGTAATCTTAATGTTAATTGGTATGTGCTTCCATGTCTCTAAGATTGCAGGACATGCTTTCATGGGAACCTTTTTATACCTTCACATTTGTTACTAGTCTGGATATTATCACCCTAGGTTTTATAAAAATGGTTTTTTACAGTACATTGTTTTATTTTTCCATTGCAATTGCTTTCAGGCTTCTATTCTAATTAATACTTCATTTGTAGACACCTGAAATTCCTCTATTTGCTTTTGAATATATGAAGTTTAAAAGTTTTCTTTGGATGCAGAGAGAAAGTAGAAATCACAATCACTTAAGAGACCCTCTGCTTCAAGGAATCATTACAACAAAAATTGAGAAAACAAAGTGTTTCCTGCTGAGAGCAGATTTCAATGAGTAGTTGTGTATGGGAGAAACATGATGACATTTGACAACTTTTTAGCAACTTCTAATCATGTTCTTGTTCGTGTTGTTACCGTATATTAAATGAGTTTTCAGTTCTTCAAGACTTCCACATTCAAATATAAATTCAAACATTCTCTATGGATAAATACAAATTGATTCAGGATTATTCATATCTGCTTCCTACATTAGTACAAATAATTGAGAGCTAAATTTTACCTTACAGAATTAATTAACATTGCAAATCTTTTGTAACACTATTGAGTTTTCAGGGGAAACAGAAGATGTTGTCTACCTCAGCCAATTTACCCCATAAATTAGAGATGTGTAAATATATATATATTTATATACACACACACACAAGAATTCAAAATCAAGAAGCAATTTTTGTAATGTAATTCTAGCTGAAATTAGAATCTGGGAAAAAAGCATAATATAAAAGACATTTACGTAGAAAGACACAGGAGTTTACAAACAAAAAAATTAATTTTGTAACTATGTTTTTAACATAAAGTCTAGCTCTTTGTGAATATTTTCATTAGGATTTTGCTTATAATAAACCTAAAATATAATCTTGAATTAGGTTTCAATCTAAATTTAAATTGTGCATGTACAAATTGTTTTATTTGGTGTGGCTGAAAACACAGAGTGATAGAGAATGCTCTTATATGAGATGTGCTCCATAATCTAATCTTCAAATATTATCAATTTTTGGAGAGTCTTTCACTGGATAATTCTGAAAGCAGAGTTTCAAGCACAATGTCTTGATTATAATAAATTAAACGAATATTTCTATTAATCCTGCAGAACTATTTATATTATTTGCATTTTAAATTATAAGTACATGTGTGAATTTCATATTATCTTTTTGGACAATTTTATTGTTATATTTCAGACTGCTAGGGTATATAAGAAAGGGATAATTTTTGTACAGATACTGTCATAACCTCATTAATATATGTTTATAATTATAATGCCCAGGGTTTCAAGAATCTCATGTAATTTTTAAAATTTGATTACAACATCAAATAGCATAAGACTATGCTTATTAAAGAGATGCTAAATTAGTTAAAAGTACTAAATCTGATTGTTTACTTGTATCTTCATTAATATAGCTGAATAAGATTAGATGTTTATTTTATTTCTATAATAGGTAAAGGTCAATAGGTTATATGAGGACTAAGTGAGACTAGAAACTAGAAAACATTGAAATAGAGAAAATTATAAGGTGTCTATGCATATTTTCATAGAGAAAAAAGTTGATATTTTGCTTTTTCACAATGTAAATTTTATAAGACAGGTTTTTGGAAAAATTAATATGTTCTCAAGAAAATATGTAATTTCTAGACATTTTTGCCAAAGTTTACTTGCTATACAATTTACATTTTAATTGTATTTTGTTTTTATCCAGCTTTATTGAGGTATAATTGGTATACAAAAGACTGTACATATTTAATGTATGCAGTTTGGTGAGTTTGCACATATGTATGCACTTATATTACCCTCACCACAGTTCTCATAATAAACACATAACCTCTAACAGTTTCCTTGTGTCCCTTTGTTCATTTGTTTGTTTTTGTTTCTGTTTTTGGGGGGGTAAGAACACTTAACATAAGATCTACCCTCTTAATAAATTTTGAAGTACACAATACCTTATTGTTAAACTATAGGCATTATGTTGTATATCAGATCGCTGCTTACCTTGTATAAAGGTAACATTATATCTCTTGAACAGCTCCTATATCCCCAACCCCCAACCTCTTGTAATTGCTATTTTACCATTATTGAAATACAACATTTTGCAAAATTATTAAGAATCTTAAGAGATCATTAACATATTAGAATAATATATTTAAGAGTGAAGATATTATTTATATTTAAAAATAATTATTCTTTTTAGTTAAGGCTCAAAGCAAAATAAACACAAGTTGCTTTCTAAGTAAATATTTTTTCCCTCTCTAGAAGTCATGTATTTGCATATATGTATATTTGTGTGTGTGTGTCTGTGTGCATGTGTGCCTGTAAACACAAAATATTTACATGTAGATATATATTCAGACCCTGGACAATTTTAAACATAAAAGCTGTATCTGATCCAGAAGTCTGGCATGGGTGTGTGTGTGTGTGTGTGTGTATTTGTACACACATATATAATCAGCTTAAAACATGACAGTGATTTTATTTATCTTCAACTCTTTTCAAATTTGATATCCATGTAAGTAGAGATTATATCCATTTTGTTTGATGTTATTTCCCCAGCACTTAACAGAAGTTCCATTTCTTGATTAAATGAGCATGTTCTGCATTCTACATTACTGCTTCTCTTTCCATAGAATCCATTCCAATCCAATAGATAATTATCTACTACTTAAAAATTGGGTTCATCAAATATAAGAAACATTTTATGGGCATAATTTCTCTCACATTTTTGTGATATTTATAAAGTTTTTTTAAAAGTACTTCATTCTTAGTAAAAGGAATGATTATGCTGCTGTCTTTGGAAACAGAGTTTTTAGTTGTGAGGAAAAAGAAAGCAGTATCTTTTTTATTTTCTTTTTCTCAGCAATTTAAAGTAGAGAGAAATAATTACTAAGAAAGACGGGTTTAAGATGATCAGGATTTAGGCCACATGTACTTTCTGACTTCAGGTAGTCTCTAAACTTAGCTTGGCTTTATGCATAATACAAAGGATTGTTTTCACTGATTTTCTGTAGGTAGGTTTGCAAATACATGCACGTAGTGATTGGCAGCAATTTTTCTTAGCAGCATCTTCTCTCAGTAACATATTCAGAAATGTAAAAATATACTCACATTTATTTTGTCATAATCAGAGGAAGTATAAACTTTTATACTTCAAGAAATGTTTTTTAAAAATCTATATCATCAGTAAAAGCATATCACAATAATTTTGCTTTATCTTATTTATTCACGTGAAGCTGATGAGACATGGGTAGAGAATTCACTGATTATATTTTGTTAGCAATGGGTTCACATTACTCATCTCTTCAATTCTTTTTGCACTAATCATAGTGCAAATGTATTTAGTGGAATACATTTAGTATTCCAAATTCCAGTTGTGGGTAGCATGTGCTCCCTCAGGACGAAGGCAATTAAGAGGAGTTTGTATTGCATTGTGGGTGAGCCTGTGTACTCTGTAGTCAATCTGTCCAGGTTTGATATTAAATGGATATTAAATGGAATGTATTTAGTGCAAGTAAATTTGTAAATTATATTCATCATGATCTAGTCAAGAGGAATTCTTATTCCTACCTACTCACATGTAGCAGTAATTGTGTTAGAATGTATCAGTGTGTATGTATTTGTACATGTGCATATATTTGTATATATGCATATAACTGTGTGCATGTGTGTATATAAATATATACATATAAGCTTTATCTATCAATCCATGTATTTGTCTCTAAATATGTGCACCCACAAACAGTATATGAAGTTTTTAACATGAACTATTTATATGTTTATATATAGTTTATTTATGTTTATTTATTAAACATATACATGTTTAATATATGAGTTTTTAACATGAACTATAGTAACATATAATTCTATTATATGACACAGTTTTAAATATTACTCAGCATGTACGTTTTAAATGACCTTTAATTGAATTTAAAAGATGAAATTTAAAGAATAGCAATTACAATTTTTCTCCCTGGCACTAAAAAGAAACAATTGAAAGATTCAGTCTGCTTAGCTATTAAGGATACCATGATCAAAACAACAGTGGTCTTTAGGCATTTCTTTTTTTCTTTTTTTTTTTTTTTTTGAGAGAGGTCTGGCTCTGTCACACAGACTGGAGTGCAGTGGTGTGGTCTCAACTCACAACAGCCTCTGCCTTCTGGGCTCAAGTCATCCTCTCACTTCAGCCTCCCGAGTAGTTGGGACTAGAGGCAGGCACCACCACACCAGCTAATTTTTATACTTTGTGTAGAGACAAGTTTTCGCCATGTTTCCCAGGCTTGTCTCCCCCAGTGGAGGCATTGCATTTTGTAAGGAAAAAAATCTGATAAAAATCTATTTACATAAATAACTACCTGAATAAAATATTGCTTAGGTTTTTGTTTTCATTTTCAAATATATTTTTTATTTTCCCAAATGGCTTGCTTTTGAAAAGTGAATAATGTATATTATTAACAAAACAAGTAAAGATGCAATATTGTAGTCCATGTGCAGAAAAAATTCACTATTGCCAAATCAGATATTCAATTTAAAGATTATAGAATTGCATTTAGAAACAGAACAATTTAGTATAATATATTCCATGAATACATAATTTTCACCAGGTCAGCCCCTTCCTTTTTTGATTTTCTCTACAATGCCCAAATGAGCTCTTTGCTTTCTATTTTGCATCAAAGACAAATTACTTCCTTCCTGTATAAGGAATATAAGAATATAATGAAACTCAATGTCATTTAGCCAGCCATCAGATTATAAAGATCAGCCACTACAACTAGGTTTAAAAACTTTCTCAGATAAATAGCACCCATTTTGTCCCTTTCTTGATTTAAAGTAGAATGGAAGGAGATAAAATTACAAGCAAGGGTTCACTACATAATTTTTGCAAACATCTAGGAAAGTAATTTTCAAACATTTTCTGTATGTTGCCCATTTACATGGGAAGCAATTTTATTACTAAATGATAGAAATACTTGATTTTCATAAATTAGCATGTTAAAAAGCGTACACTGGAAGTCATTGAGATTTTGAATTTGAGAATTTAGTAAAGTTTCTTCCTGTTATATAGCATTGCAGGACTCCTATAACACATTCTTTCTATGAATGGAAGTTCCAAAACTCTTCAGAGAATGTATCCACTACTGAACTTGCTTAGTTGCTTTTACAATTACTTTTTAAAAAATAACAATTTAATTATATTTATCATTATAATCTCTGTCAGATTTTTAGCAAGTAGATATGTCAATTTGAAGTATTTTTACCTCTAGTTCCCAAGACATTTATCCATAAAAGTGTGGTTTTTCAAACAGAAACACGCCATGTCTTAAACAGTTGCAACACATATCCCAGGCTACCCTACTTGTACTAAGGCATGTTATTAGTTATTTGCTGCATGGTGTTTCATTAAATATGTTGCCTATTAACATATTTTTTTTTAAATACCTTTCTTCTGATGGTCTCTGTATAATTCCAGTCCTCACTGCCTACCAGATTTGAACTACTGCTATGATTGGATCTTCCAGTATTTTCTACATTTTTTCATTCTGAAAACTCCCTGGATCATGCTTTGATAGAAAGAGATAGGCCGGGCACGGTGACTCAAGCCTATAATCCCAACACTTCCAGAGGCCAAGGAGGTTGGACAGCCTGAGGTCAGGAGTTTGAGACCAGCCTGGCCAACATGGTGAAACCCCACCTCTACTGAAAATACAAAAATTAGCTGGGCATGGTGATGGATGCTGTAATCCCAGCTACTCAGGAGGCTGAGGCAGGACAATCACTTGAACCCAGGAGGCGGAGGTTGCAGTGAGCCAAGATTGTGCTACTGCACTCCAGTCTGAGCAACAGAGTGAGACTCTGTCTCCAAAAAAAAAAAAAAGAAGAAAGAGATACTCCTTTGCATTGTGCAAAGGATTCTTTCGTAATTAACTCTGAGATAAAAAACAATTCGCATTATTCAAAGGATTAAATGTTTTGTCATTGTGCCATTTTCAAAATAATTATTTTGTGTATGTTGTTCAGGAATTTCAGTCATTTGACTTTATTTGTACAATATTGGGTGAGCATGAAATGAATATTTTATTCTTTTCATACATCCCAATTTTCTTCTTTATTACAACCCCTTTTGCACATGCTTTTTTCTCTTCCTTCTTTCTGAAGCATTGTGCACATTTTTCTCTTTGAAGGTGTGATTATTTTAAACATATATTATTCATTTATGCCATATTTGATGATTTAAGTTTTCTTGCATGAAATTTTTTGATTTACAGAAATGAAAATTAAAGTGTCTCATAATAATATCAAGAATAAGAGCATATCCAATGTATTGAATACTGTCTGTGAAACAGACACTATGATATTTAGATATACTTACTAATTACATCTTTATAATACATTAAAATATTAATAATGCAAATGTTAAATTAACAAATTGGAAAGAAACTTTGCATTGAATAATTGGATAGTTTTGTTTTATTGAAATTATGTATAATCTGTAATATATCAAAAACTAGGTGCTTGATAAATATTAACTCATATACCCCACATGACAAATATGAGGTCATTCATTATTATTACTACACACTTTTTATAGATGAGGAAAATGCAGCACTGAAATGTCAAACAAGTTGAGTCTCTAGATCATGTAACTAATATCAAACCTGGACAGATTGACTACAGAGTACACAGGCTCACCCACAATGCAATACAAACTCCTCTTAATTGCCTTCGTCCTGAGGGAGCACATGCTACCCACAACTGACACCTCCTGCTTTGTTTAAAAACAAATGAGGGCACCAAGGAGATACAGTAAGCATATATGGGCACACGGTTTTACAAAGTTCCAAAAGACTGAGGGTTAAAGACAACATTTATAATTCCTTTTGCAAATAATTGTGACTTCATAACAGAGAAGAGATTGCTAGATGGTGCTAAAATGTAAACTAAAATATTGTGCCATTACTTAAGAGATGAAAATGATGTAGCCTTAATAAGGGTTCAAGCACACCATATTGAAAAGGAAGAGATGGAATTCGCCCTAAAATTAGTTGGTTCTGTCATTATACCTCTAAATTAGAGAAAACTTTATTAGGTAAATCTACAAACTTAAGTATTACATGAAGAGAAAAGCAATAGCAGAAGAAATATTCAAACACAATAATAAAAGGGGAGTGGCTCACATTTAAGTCCCAAAGCTTGACTGGCTGTGTCATTAAGGTGGCACTCTCCCATACTGGGTGCACACTATCAGGTCTACCTGGAAGTTTCTCCTTTCAGATATTTATATATTTCATCATTTTTGGAAGACCTCTCTCTGTATGAAGCTACACTGTTGGATGCTGCCTTATATTTTTTCAATTTTTTCTGTTCCTCCTCCCTAGTCCTTACTTACACTTCAAGACCCATTTGGAACCCTACGTGTACTTAAGTTCTCTCATATTATCACAATCTAATTGTATATTTTTGTCTGCATTTCTATAAGCAATAATGCAATTATGATTTAATTGTGTTAAGTAACAACATATTTTCTTATGTATTTATAGTTTAATATAACTGCCTATTTTAAATGTTAGCAGTCCTTTGTCTTATTCTATCTATATTTTTGGTTAAATACTAAGTGTATTCCCCACAGTAGATTTTCAAAAAAAAATATTTTAAAAATTATTAGTGTAACTTGACATTCCCAAGATATATATATATATCAGGTTTAAAGAGTGTCTCTTCTTAAAAGCTTTTTACAAAATGATTTATCATAAAAAAATTTGTCAACAATTTCTCAAAATGTATGTACCCTTGTGGTGGCATAATAATAGTTTCCAAAGATGGCTACATACTACTTCTCAGAACTTTTCAATATGTTATGTTATATGTTTAAAAAGGGCTTTCTATGAATGATTCAGTTAAGATCTTGGGATTCTAATTTAATCCTGGATTATCTGGATAGACAAATCTAATCTCATGGATCAGTAAAAGCTGGGACTCTTTCCTGGCTGTGGTCAGAAGGAAAGAATGGTCAGAGAGAAGCAATGTTTCTGGCTTTGAGGATCCAAGGAGATAAAGAATCAAGAAATGTGGGTGGCCACTAGAATTTGAAAAAGGCCAGGGAACAGATTTTTCCCTATAAGCTCCAAAAAAATGCAGCTCAGCTGATACTTTGACTTCAGCTCAATGAAAACCCCATTAGGTTTCTGACCTGTAGAACTACAAAATAATACATTTGTAGTTGTTTAAACTAATAAATTTGTAGTAATTTGTTAGCACAGTAATAAAAATCTAATACAACTACAATAATAAAAAAAAATTTTTTTACACTAATAAAAAATTCCATATAGTCCGGTTTCTTTTATGTTATGATCTTTAAATCACAATCATTACCTCAACTTTCTATGTCATATGACTGTCACAAAGTCTTATGAAACTGTTACCATCTGTACTTGAAGAAGTGTCAGCATGTAAGTTGGATATAAGGGTTGAGAAAATTTTCTTCCAGTTTTTGCATAACAGGTAGTAAAATACATGGAAATTCTTTTCATAAATTTTCCTGGTCGTGTTCATGAAATTCTCTCTCTCTCATCAATTGCTCATCTATCTCACTAATCCCTCTTTAGCTCTCTCTAGCTATCTCCCTCTTTACATCTGTGCATCCTCTCTACCTCTCCTCTCTCCATTCTATCTCTCTTACCTCTGTTTCTCTCTCTTTACTCCTCTTCTTCTTTTTCTCCTCTATCTCTCCCCTCTCTCTTTCTTTTTCATCTCATCTCTCTCTCTCGCTGTCTTCATCCATTTCTGTTAACAAGCTGGTAATATCTGGATACCTGTAAAATTTTGAAGTTAAGAATCTATCCAAGTTTTTTTTTTTTTTTTTTTTTTTATGGAACGCTTCACGAATTTGCGTGTCATCCTTGCGCAAGGGCCATGCTAATCTTCTCTGTATCGTTCCAATTTTAGTATATGTGCTGCCGAAGCGAGCACTCTATCCAAGTTTTAACTGAAACAAGTTATGCCCAAACTGGGGAGCTTTCCAGTTTCAACACTCTCGTTTGTTGTCATTGATAACATGTCCTACACATATTGGTAATCACAGCTCTATCTCTTTCACTTACCTTTTATCTGCTCTCCCTTCCTGTGTTTCAATTTCCTAAAATAGGTGACTGTAATATAATTTATTTTCTTTAACAAAATTATAGCTGAATATGACTAAATTCTAAGGTAAACAAAGCTGACTACATTCTTGTTAATAATCACATGATCTCATGATTTTCAAATGTTGACCGTAATCAAACAAAAAGTGACTAGCCCTCTTTTGCCCACTTGTTTCTGGTTTTGATCATTGTATGCGTGTCTTCTCTTTTGAAAGTCCTACACGTCTCCCACCTCTTGCCTCATCTCTTAAGCTGTCTGTCTAAGATCTATCATCTAATTGAGACTTTATTCCCATTTAAAACTCTATCAGAATTAGTCTACACAGATTTTTTAAGAAAAGCAAAATAAATTATTTTAAGCCCCTAGAAGCATATTTGGAACTATCTTTGATTTTTCTATTAATTTTTGCCTATTCCAGCAAAAAGAAAAACTTAACTTTTTTGTACTCTTTAACTCAATATGCTAACATTAAGTGTATCATAAACACAGAAAATCAAATTCAATAAAAAGTACTTAAAATAAATATTCAGTAATATTCCTTAAAATTTATAAATAACAAAACTCATGTCTTACTTTATTTTATAAATATAATATAAAGTTACTCATATTCATTCACCAAATTAGTTACAGAGAAACATTTTTTAGAGAGTGTCCATTAATGATGAGGTGCACAAACTCCAGATGGAGGCTATTAGCTTAAAACCTTGGTTCTAACTCAGACTGGCTCTTTGGTCAAGGGGAAGTTTCTCTGTGTTCTCTCCGTGTCTTGGCTCTTTATTGAGTTCCTGGGAGAATTAAGTGAATTAATATACATTAAGTCCTCAGAACAGTATAAATACACAATAAAAAACCATCATAAACAATAGGAGACGAATAATGTAAAACAGCAGCTGGAACAGGTATTAGATTACATAGCGATAAACTGACGATGAACAGATAAGACTAAAATTCATGTTTTCTGGACGAGAATGGCATATAAATACAATGTGTCATAATACATTAATCTGCCTTATTATCAAAATAAGTATTGCTGTGATCTTTACCATCAATGAAGCAATACCACAAAAATCCCTCAAAGTAGTGAAAATTCAAAACATGTCCAGATAAAAATTGCTTTTATATTGATGCCACCTCTAGGGATATGTTTGGAATTGAAATTCTTGTTTTTGATCACCCTGACATTATTGTTCATTGGAATGAACATGAGAAATTGCTCATCAAAGACACATAAAATTTCTTAAAAGATTGAAATTTAAAACCCATCCCTGGAGCTTATCTGAATATTGAAGCAATTTCATAGCCAGGGTTTGAATTTAATCCCTTATGGATTTTAAATGAGAATTATTTCCACACTGCTTACACAGTAAAATAGGAGGACTCTCAGTATAGAAATAATGATATTGAGATGGTACAGAATTCAGATTTTCCAAATGAAATAATAATATATAGTATATGTACCACATTTTTCTGATGAACTCCATGTTCATTTTAATGCTCAAGTTTATAACAAAACAATAATAGAATTAATACAAGATATTGTTTTATTCAATCAGATTTTTAAACCAGAATGATAAAAATGTAACATTTTTCTGCAGACATGAAAATAATGCTAGAGAAGTACTTATTTTTCTATTCCTTTCATGGATTTTTAAATGATAATTTTACATGATAGCATAATATATTTATAGGTAATATATAATCATGTCATTCAACTGTTAATATATTTTCTAAAAGCATAGTTCATAACACTAAATTAACATGACTGAAAGAAAATATCAAGAATATAGATTAGACCTAACTATGAATATGTTTCCTTATTTTGTTTTATTCATATAGGTACAAGTTTTAGAGTAGACAACATGTGCTTTATGTGCATCTCTAAGAAAGAGCTTGAGGCATTGCTGCTCCAGGCCACTGAAATGAATCAAGGAGGAATAATCATTAATTTGACAAATATTTTTTAAACACATGTTAGGCAAACCTATTGTTGTGGTTAATAAAAATAATTCTAACACTCAAATTCGAAGAGAAGGAAAATAAAGAAAATAATGTCATTTCTTAATACATTCTGTAATGAGCATAAATAGAAAAAAAGAGCATGTAAGGGAGATTCAGGAAAGCACTCTGCAGGAAGAGATAAGAGACACACACTGGCCAGAAAATAAACAAGGAAAATCAAGTTAATGGGGTGTATTTGGGCTGAAACATAGCCAGGGAGGGAGATAATGGTTTGTAAAGAGCTCAGGAAGACGGCTTTCGACCAGTTTATATAGCCTCAGAAAGGCACATTATGTTTGCTCTCAAATTACACAAGAAAGTCATGAGAAAAAGGTTTTAAGGACATCCGTTACTGATTTAATTTGCATTTTAAGAAAATTTCTGTGACAACCTGTGAGAGTATCTAAGGAGTTTGCCTGTGGAGGGGATTGTCAGCGAGGAGGTAAGGAGGGAGGCCAGTTAAGAGGCTCTTGCAGTGTTCAACTGCAAGAGCGAGTAAAATCATGAGAGGCACAATTTGTTTTTGTTGTTTAAAAACTCAGCTGGCAGCCTGTTTGAGAAGATATAAACTTGATATTGGTATATCTAAAAATTGAGCCACATATTTCAGTAATTCACCAAAAGAAAAAAGGATACTTTTTAGTTATAATGAGAAATATCTTTTTGTTATGTTATGGTTGAGATCTGTGTTACCACCAAATCTCATGTCAAATTGTAATCTCCAGTGTTGAATGTGGGGACTGGTGGGAGGTGATTGGATCAGGGGAGTAGTTTCTCATGAATGACTTAGCATCACCTGCATGGTGCTGTTCTTCTGATAGTGAGTGAGTTCTTGTGAGATCCGGTCATTTAAAAGTGTATAACACCTTTTCTCTCTCTCTTGTTCCTTCTCCCACCATGAAAGATGCCAGGCTTCTCCTTTGCTTTCTTCCATGAATGCCTTCTGCCTTCTTGAAGCTTCCCCCAAAGCTAAGCAGATGCTAGTCATGCTCTTGTACAGCCTGCATGTGAACTGTGAGCCAATTAAATCTCTTTTCTTCATTAATTACCCAGTCTTAGGTATTTGTTTTTAGCAATGTAAGAACAGAGTAACATTCTCTCTGTCCTTCAGACTTGATTCAGATTGTGATTTGTCTTCCTCTGTATGACCAATAAAATTGAATAGCTGAACTTTCTAGAAGGAGCTGTTATAACACTGCAGAAGAGTTTTTAGAAAGATATTCAATAATGACTCTCAAATGTAATTTATCAAAATTCTTCCACAAAAGAAAATTTTAGAAGTTCAACATGTTAATATGTGCAGAGTCATTTTATATTCTAAAAATTCTTAATTCTGACTCTAAAAAGTGGTTATGACTTACTTGTAACTTCCAGTGTAGACCCAAGAATGTACAGGGTAGTATACATTAACTTCCAATAGTGACTCTGCAATTGTTAATTGTGTGACATTGGACAAGTCACTTGGACAGTTTAGCTTTTCTCAGATTCTATTTCCTTACCTATAAAATAGAGACAAAAATAGTATCCCTTTCAGAGGGTTGTTGTAAGGTTTACATTAGATAATAGTTAACTTAAAAAAACAGAGTATAACATATAACAGTGACTTAATAAATATTAGTAATACTATTATTTACATTTGTGTATCATTTATACTCCTCTATGTATATACAAATTCAAAATTAGTTTTTCTGACAGAAAGAACATTTATATAAATTAGTTTAGAAAACAAAGCAACTTTTTGTACGAATCTTTTTATAAGGGTGAACAATAGAGATGGTTTAATGATTTTGCTGGTACTTTTAAATGTATTACTTTTCTATTGCTCCTACTACAAATATCCACAAAATTGATGCCTTAAAATAACATAGATGTTTTTTAACCTTACAGTTTTGTGGATTACAAGCACAACATGAGCTTCACTGAACTAATACCAAGATGTTAGAAGGGCTATACCTATACTGGAGACTCCAGGAGAGAATTCCTTTCCTTGTTTTTTTTTTCAGCTTCTAGAAGTCGTCCAGATTTTCTGGCTTGTGATTGCCTTTTTCTCTCTTCAAAGCCAGCAATGATGCATTTTTCTGTGTCTTTCTTCTATAGACACATTTGCTTCTGACTTCTGCATCCCTCTCGACATATAAAGGTATTTGTGATGAAAATGGGCCCACACAGATAACCCAAAATAATCTTATTTTAAGGTCTACTGATTAGCAATTTTAATTTCTTCAGCAACCACACCATATATATATATATATATATATATATATATATATATATATATATATATATATAGTTGCCATCTAAACCTAATTTATTCTAAGGTTCTAAGAATTAGGAAATAAACATATTTGAAGAGCCATTATAGAACATTATATATAGAGAGGGAGAGAGTTTTCGTGATTCTGATAATAGTAATTCCTTTATATGATAGTTGTGTCATTTAAAAAATCAGTTCTACCTTTTTATTTTGCATTCTGAAAGATAGTGAGAAATGTCTTTTTGAAACACATTATTTATTATGAGTGTTTATAAAATGATACATTTGACACATATAGAAGATAAAGGTTAGTAACAAACAACTAACGTAGCAGACTCTAAATTAAACTGCCTCTCTGATATATGCTCATTATGGTACAATTAACATATTTATCTTATCATTTACATCAACTATAAATTATCTATTAATATTCCCTTTGAAAAATTATAATATGTAATTAAACATGTAATTATTTTTCGAGCAAAATAACTAAAAGAAAATGAAAAAAGGACAGATTTGCTTCCTAGGAAAAACAGGCAAAACCTATTTTGATCACAGTTGAGATTTCTGCTTGGGATTTTTCTAGTCAGAATTTTACTTTATTATTTTACCATCTTAGCGTATTTAAAATACAAATGTTTACTCCATTTGTATACATATTAAATTATGTTCAGTGTCTGTTAACATTTTGAGCTCCTTAAACTAGTGTATACACCAGTTACTAGTCGATGGTTTGATGAGTGGAGATAGGAAGAACAAAACAAAAAGTTCACTTTCCTGGAATGTTAATTTTACACAAAATTTTGTCTAAGTGGCTAAGTATCACTTTTTATGTTTAAATTAAAGAGTTGTTTCATAAAATACAATGCAATATTTACGTTTTCATGACAAATTCTGTCTACTGAGAAATGCATTCTTTTAATGTAGCAAATTTATGTTGTAACTTGAAGAACTATGCCTGGGCATGTTTATTCTTTCCTGCCAGGAGAGTACCTGTATTAATCCATTTTCACATGACTATAAAGAACTACTTGAGCTGGATAACTTATTAAAAAAATAAGTTTAATTCATTCACAGTTGCACAGGCTGTACAGGAAGCATGGTTGGGAAGCCCTCTGAAAAGTTATAATCATGGCAGAAGGGCAAAGAGGAAGCAACTACATCTTACCATGGTGGACCAGGAGAGAGAGTAAAGGGGGACCTGCTACACACATTTAAACAATCAGATTATGTGAGAACTCCATCACAAGAGCAGCAAGGGGGAAATCCATACCCGTGATCCAATCACCTCCCACCAGGTTTCTCCCCAGTACTGGGGATTACAATTCAACATGAGATTTGCGTGGGAACACACGGCCAAACCATATTGTTACCCCTGGCCTTTCCCAAATCTCATGTTCTTCTCACTTTTCAAAATCAATCATGCCTTCCCAAAAGTCCCCGAGAGTATTAACTTATTTCAGCATTAACTCACAGTCCAAAGTCTCATCTGAGACAAGTCAAGTACCTTCTGTCTATGAACCTGTAAAATAAAAAAGCACGTGAGTTACTTACAAGATACAATGGGGGTACAGGTATTGGGTAAATGCTTCCATTTCAAATGCAGAAATTAGACAAAACAAAGGGACTAAAGGCCCATGCAAGTCCAAAACCCAGCAGGGAAGTCATTAAATCTTAATGCTTCAAAATAAACTCCTTTGACTCCATGTCTCACATCCAGGGCACACTGATACAAGGAGTGGGCTCCCAAGGCCTTGCACAGCTCAGCCTCTGTAGGGATGCAGGGCACAATATCCCAATGCTGCACCAGCGGGACCCTGGGCCTGGCCCATTAAACTATTTTTCCCTGCTAGGGCCTGTAATGGGAGAGGCTCCCACAAGGTCTCTGAAATATATTGGAGGCCTTTACCCCATTGTTTTGTCTATTAACATTTGATTCCTCTTTATTTATGCAAATGTGTGCAGCTATCTTGAATTTCTCCCCAGTAAATGGATTTTTATTTTTTACCACTTGGTCAGGCTGTAAATTTTCCAAACTTTTGTGCTCTGCTTCCCTTTTAAATGTAAGTTCTAAGAACATACACTTATATGTATGTACTAAAATGTAACTTCTAAGAACATACACTTATATGCATGTACTAAAAGATGATCTAAAAGATCATCTTTTAGTACATGCATATAAGTGTATGTTCTTAGAAGCAATCAGGACACTTCTTGAATACTTTGCTGCTTACAGATTTCTTTCACCAGACACCATCTCACCAATCATCTCTCGCAAGTTCAAAGTTCCACAGATCTCCAGAGCAGGGGCATGATGCCACTAGTCTCTTTGCTAAAGCATTACTCATTCCAAGAAGTTCCTTGTCTCCATCTGAGAGCACCTCAGCCTGAACTTCACTGTCCATATCATGATCAGTGTTTTAAAACCATTAACAAGTTTCTAGGAAGTTCCAAACTTTTCCTCATCTTTCTGTCTTCTTCTGAGCCCTCCAAACTGTTCTGGCTTCTGTCCATTTCCCAGTTTCAAAGCTGCTTCCACATTTTAAGACATCTTTATAGTAATGCCCCCCTTCTCTGGTACCAATTTTCTGTATTAATCCATTCTCAGACTGTTATAAATAACTACCCAAGACTAAGTAACTTATTAAGAAAAGAGATTCAACTGACTACAGTTCTACAGGCTGTACAGGAAGCAGGGTTGTGGAGGACTCAGGAAACTTATAGTCATGGAGGAAGGGCAAAGGGGAAGCAAGCACATCTTACCATAGGAGACCAGGAGACAGAGAGTGAACAGGGAGGGGAGTGTTAGACACTTTTAAACAATCAGATCTCAAGCAAACTCCATCAGCAAAACAGCAAAGGAGAAATCGACTCCCATGATCCAATCACCTCCCACCAGGTCCCTTCCCAAGCATTGGGGATTATAATTCGACAAAGAGATTTTGGTGGGGACACAGAGCCATATCATTGTACCTCTGACAAAAAAAATGCTAAAACAAACAATCGAAATAGGCAAAAAATCATAAAATATACAATATCAACATAAATTGCTTGCAGGCATTACAAATAGCAAAATCATAAATGATCAAAAGGTTTATGATATTGAATAAGAAGGAATATTAGAGTGGTGAACCAATTATCTGCCACCTGATGGTCCCTGCTTGCTTTGCTTTTCCAATTTTGGGTATTCACAAGAGGGTAAGATTTTGGACTTCATCTAAGCAGTGACTCACTCCTGTTGCGGCACAGAAAAAAAGAAATTCTTGAAGTCCTGCAGAGTTGAAGTGTTTCTATTCGAAACATTCTGAATTCTGAATTATGTGCAGCATGATCTCTAAAAGCTAAGCTGAGTAGAATTTTGGCAGTCTTGCAGCACTGAAGAGATAAAGATTAGAATTCAGTACATCTCCAGAAGCTGGCCCACATTTATACACTAGGATTTTAGCTGGAAGGCTGAGATTAAGTCAAACTTCCTCATTTCCGTGACTAATTAAAGTAGTGAGCTTGCAAATATTTCTATGTAGTGAATGAAATAAAGAACCATCTCTGAAGAAGGATTATTTCGCCTGGAACCTATAGATTTATAGAAACAAAACAAAACAAAAACAGATTGATACAAAATAAAAATTACTTAACATGGTTAGGTATGCTGGCTCCTGCCTATAATCCCAGCACTTTGGATGACTGAAGCCAGAGAACTGCTTGAGGTCAGGGAGTTTGAGACTAGCCTGAGCAATATATCGAGACCCAAGCTTCTCACCACTCAGCACCCTCTATCTCTGTCTCTACAAGAAGTACAAAAATTAATTGGATATGGTGGATTGTGCCAGTAGTCCCAGCTACTAAGGAGGCCAGGTTGGGAGGCTCACATGAGCCTCTAGAAGTTGAGGCTACAGTATGCTATGATCATGCCACTGCACCGCAGCCTGGGTGACAGACTGAGACCCTGTCTGCAAACAAAACAAACAAATGAACAAAAATGTAATTACTCAACATGCCAACAAACAGAGTCAGATAATAATAAATCAACAGGACTGAAAAAAAAACTGAAAACAGATCTACACATGATCCAATTATGTAAGTCAGCACCAAATACGTTAAAATGTAATTAATATATTATTCAAATTAAGATATCACTTACAAAACCAGATAAAAGTAGGAAGAAAATCATTGAGTAGGGGAATGTGTTGAAAGTATCAAATGAGATTTCTAGATGTAAAAAATATATATTTGAAGATCAAAATTCAGTAAATGGAATATTAGAGAGAAAAATGGAATTATTGAAATTGAAGGTACATAATAGAAAATTTACAACAAATTGAAGGACAGAGAACCAAGAAACCAATTTAGAAAGTAAAATATGTGGCAAATGGTAAAAGTCAAATCTAGGAAAATAGTTTTGTATGTATTAGAAAAAATGGTGATGCTTTGAGAGGAAAATATTATTAAATATCTTACTTTGGAGAAGGCAAAGATTTATTTATCGCAATAATGAAAAAGTAAATAATTTCAATATATAATTTTAGAACATCATATTTCACATTACTAAAATTGTAAATTATGTGAAATGACAATTGCATATTATAAAATATAACCTCTTTTCATAAAATCCAAGAAGATATTTTCATTTTATGTGTCAAATATTATAATTTTTAGTTTTGAATCTGTTGTAATTTCAAAATTTCTAGTACATTTTTGTAAGCATGCATTCAAATGCAGACTGATACACATCAATTGTATCTGTGACTAGAATTGGGCATAAGTAGTATTGTTTTTGATGGTTGGGTTTTTCCAAAATAATGAGCAATTATTATTAAATATTTTAAAAATAATTTACTTATTAGTTATAACCCTGTAATTTCCAGTGAATATTCAAACTGCTTAAAAATAACATTTTAATATAGAGATAGAGTTAAATGTTGGGCTCTAATTTTTATTCAAGGCACAAGGCAATTCTTCATTATGTGCAACTCACTCAAACCCGGGACATGCTTCTCCCGCACTTATGTCTTGAGAATTACTGTCTTAAAAATATTTTAGGGAAATTTTCAAGAGCCTGGTACACTGTCATTTTCCAGTCATCACCTGCTGATCCTCTCTCCTCCCAAACTCATACTGAATTATTTAAAAATGATTTTAGATGTATCTTACGGATATAATCTCATTCTAAACATTTTTTTTTTTTTTGAGATGGAGTTTCGCTCTTGTTACCCAGGCTGGAGTGCAATGGCGCGATCTCGGCTCACAGCAACCTCCGCCTCCTGGGTTCAGGCAATTCTCCTGCCTCAGCCTCCTGAGTAGCTGGGACTACAGGCACGCGCCACAATGCCCAGCTAATTTTTTTGTATTTTTAGTAGAGACAGGGTTTCACCGTGTTGACCAGGATGGTCTCCATCTCTTGACCTTGTGATCCACCCGCCTCGGCCTCCCAAAGTGCTGGGATTACAGGCGTGAGCCACCGTGCCCAGCCCTCTAAACATTTTTAATAATCACCACCAAAACTAAGATCTCCCACTTGGGCTACCAAGATAATTATCCATGATTCCTTGCTTCTACTTTTGCCTATTTCCCCGTCTGACCTCCAAATCATTTATTTATAAAATAAAGAAAATCTCTTTCCTCTTAATTACAATGCCACTTATCTGCTTTCAGTTTTTAAATGTCTTTTTCTTCTACTTCGACTAAAACTCTAATTTTTTCTTTTGTTTTCTTTTCTTTTTCTTCTTAGCCTGGAAGTTGCTGCAAGACCTACCCTTTGAATACCTCCCTAACCTGGGATATTACCACTCTTCCACTCATTATCCCTGTCACATTAGCCTTTAAATTCTCCAGGCAAATATGAAGCCCAGGAATATTGAAATACCTCATAGGTCCCAGCTTCCAGGAATATGCATACCTGAGAGGTACATGACTTGATCCTGTGTTTGATTCAATTAGGTCAGATAATTCTTTTTATGTATAAACCAGCACTCAATCCACTTAGTGTTTTTCTTCACCAAATCTATTAAAAATTGACATTATGTTACATATTTATTTATTCATTAGCTATATTCTATTTTCTCTGGATGAAATTTCTAAAAAGCAGAAATTGTTGATTTTAATTGGCTGTTTTCCTTTACCTAAAATCTCCTAGGAGTTAATATATGCTGACACAATAGATATTAAATTTATTAATACATATTGAAATAGTTTTCTTTTCTGAACTTTTGAAAAAATGAAGTCAATTAATATTAAAGGTTATAGGATTTTTTAAAAAAACAATTTTCAATCTTCCTATTAAGAGAAAAGTGATTTCTCTTTTCCCTCTTGGCTCCACGATTGATGTTTATAAGATCATAAAGAAATAAATATTTTTATCTAAAGGAGGATTTATTTCATCCCAAAATCTTTGGTTGAATAGCTATTATTTTAATATTATCTAAAGCAAATTTTTTATGCTTCTTCCATTGGAATATTTTTAAATGCTGAATTTGTATTCTTTAAATGATCAAAGAGAATTATCCAGCCACAAAAGACTTACAGTAATTCAGATATCAATTAGAAATTTAATATTTTTAATAAAATATTGAGGTATGTTATTTTACATTTTGTACTGTGTGATTTGTAATACAAATATGCTTGTCTCAGTTTTAAGAAAGTAGAACACTCTGGAAAATATCCTAAGGGTTATATACAGGTAACACAAAGTCAATGAAATTTTGAGCTATCCCAATGGTCCTGGCAGAGAGAATTAAGTTTTATATAAAATGAGAGTATGTCCAATGCAGAGGAATTGAATCCATTAATTCAAATTTTGTGGCTTCAGAAGCCTGTGGTATTTTAATAATGACTTCATGTCATTTAGTGGAATTGTCACAGATTTATAATTATTTAATCTTCTGAACATTAAGCTATATTACCTGTAAACAGTAAAATTGTAATTTTACACAGGGATACTATTAGTAAAAGATAATAAAACAAAATATTTTTAAAATAGAAAAAATTATATGATGATACAGTTTGTCCAGCCATAATTTTAGGTAGATAGGATCATAATCAATATTCATTTACCATTGATAATATTTATTTATTATTATTATTACTGAAGACTCACATAGATATATTTCTATATATATTTACAATGAACAAATGACTTTGGTATAAAAATTAATAATTTTAATATTTATTGTAGCATATAGGATTATTTTATTTTCTGATTTCTACTTTAGCTTCCTGGAAGATATCAATGTTCTTTATAGAAATTAAATAACTGTTAACTTAAAACACCACAAGGAACAATGGGGAAGTGGTAATTTCCGGCTTATATTTTGTTTTATTGTTGGTTTTCTGCTTAGAATTAGCAAGTCTATGCTCTATGCCAAAAATTATGATTGTTAAAAGTATTATTATCAGTAAATAGATCAAAATTCATGAAAAAAATATATAACACTTACTGTCTTTTTAAAGTATATTTCTAATCTTTACAATTAGACTATTATTATCTCACAAAGAAATACATACAATAGGTTCTCAGCATGCTCAATTTTGTTGTTGGGATGTGTGTGTGTGTGTGTGTGTGTGTGTGTGTTTGCATTTTTGATTGCATACTTTTGAATTATTGTTTTCTTTTAATATTAATGTCCAAAAATGTAGAATTATATCACAACATTCACACTTTAATGCACAGTAAAAAAGATTGTTTAAAAGGTGTTCTGTCAAATATCATTTGATAGTAAAACAGGAAAGTAAAACAGTTTTACTTTGCTGACATACATGAATTATTATAAACATATCAATAACATAGTAATCACATGATTAATATAGGATTATTTTCAAAACTACGCTCAGAGAATAAAAGCATGAATTTATCTTTAAAATTGGATTATATAAGACAAAATATTTTTATGTTGATCTGCTTTATAAATTAGTTCTAAAATGTTAGTGAACAAAACAGTCATTTTTATTAAGTTTTTATGTATTAGGTACATTTAGCTTTATAATTCCTAAAAGTTGACACAACATCACAAAGATAAAGATTTAAAGTACAATTACAAATACTGTAATCAGTTTTGGGAAAATAAAACTTTAGTCAGTTTTTCACAGGAAAAAAATGGTGCACTAATTTCAAAATTTCATTGTTTTAGTTTAGTTGTATTGGGGAATATTTAGAATCTAATTAATCATATAGCTTTGTATGCATTTGAATTATTACAGTGAGCAATCTGCAATGAAGAAAAGTTATTTAAGACTGGATGCTGTTCTTCATAAAATCACAGTTCGGTAAGCCAGTAAACATACTTGAAACTATTGATATATTAAAAATTGTATTTAAATACTAGTTTAATTGGAAAATAGACATTTAAATATGTTATCACAACCTGATACTTTTAAGTACTTAAAAAACTACTTCTTTAATGATATAAATTTCTGAATACCAGTAGTTGATAACTGCATGATATTGCTACTGTAACAATGTTGAGCTTTGATGCATGTGGTCAATGAAGAAGGTTTTCATCAGCATCTCAAGATTACAGCACACATTTTCTTACACGAAAAGAGAAATCTGCAAATCACATCACAAATGATCTGCACTACTGAGATGACAAAGCTTTAAATTTATTCCTAATTCAGGTTTATAGCTCCATTTCATTTCTAAGAGGTATGAGAAGTACATATTTTATAACCTAACATGTACAATGAACGTAAAATATCTAACCTTCACACCTCAGACTCAAGCATAAAGAACAGAAAAGGTTTGGGTAAAGAATGAAAAAACTGCACAGATAGGAATATAAACACAAGGGTGGAGGGAGGAGGAGCTGAGTCTGAGGAAGATTCTTACTGTTTCATATATACCCCATTTGTCCTTGGTCAGTATTAATTTATTATTAAAGTTTGGCAGCTGTCTTCTAAGAAACCATTCCTGAACGTCCTTCAGTCTTTATGCAATTTCAATATATAGTTTAAAAGAAAAAAAATACAACACAAATATATGTATATACATACATATTTATACTATACAATATGTGACCCCATTAAAATCATATTATTTTCAGATGATGTATTGGTCAGGGTTGTCCAGAGAAGCAAACAGGATAAATATAGACATATAATCTATGAGAATTAGTGGGAGGCCCAAGAACCAGGAACTCCAATGTCCTAGGACAGGATAAGATGCATGTCCTAGCGTAAGAAGAGAGAGAAAAGACTCATCCTCTGTTTATTTGCTCTATGAAAGTCCTCAACAAATTGGATGTGCCTGCCCACATTAGTGAGGGCAGATCTTCTTTACTCAGTATACTGATTCGAATGCCAAACGCTTCCAGAAACACCCTTCCAGAAACGCTAACAGACACACAGAAATAATGTCTGCCAGCTATCTAGGTATTGCTTAGTCCAGTTAGGTTGACACATAAGATTAACTAGCACAGATAATTTTTTTAGTTTGAAATCATTAAATTGTTTTATATTTGCATAAATATTTAATACCCAAATGTGTAGCAAATATTCACAAGTTATTTAGTTGATGCAATTTTTGTACGATATGTTGAAACAGTTTATATTCTAGAACTGTCAAACAAAATACTAAGTTGATACTGTAGGAAAGATAAATATTCTTAGTGCTTGAATAAGAACTATTTAATTCTTTTTTTTTTTTTTTTTTTTTATATTTATTTATTGCATTTTAGGTTTTGGGGTACATGTGAAAAACATGCAAGGTTGTTGCATAGGTGCATATGTGGCAGTGTGATTTGCTGCCTTCCTCCCCTTTACCCATATCTGGCATTTCTCCCCATGCTATCCCTCCCCAATTCCCCACCCCCCCGCTGTCCCCCCACTCCCCCACAACAGACCCCCATGTATAGTGCTCCCCTCCCTGTGTCCATGTGTTCTCCTTGTTCAACACCCGCCTATGAGTGAGAACATGTGGTGTTTGATTTTGTGTTCTTGTGTCAGTTTGCTGAGAATGATGGTTTCCAGGTTCATCCATGTCCCTACAAAGGACACAAACTCCTCGTTTTTTATGGCTGCATAATATTCCATGGTGTATATGTGCCACATTTTTTCTGTCCAGTCTATCATCGATGGGCATTTGGGTTGGTTCCATGTCTTTGCTATTGTAAACTGTGCTGCTATGAACATTCGTGTGCATGTGTCCTTATAGTAGAACGATTTATAATCCTTTGGATATATGCCCAGTAATGGGATTGCTGGGTCAAATGGAATTTCTATTTCTAGGTCCTTGAGGAATCGCCACACTGTTTTCCACAATGGTTGAACTAATTTACACTCCCACCAACAGTGTAAAAGTGTTCCTATTTCTCCACATCCTCTCCAGCATCTGTTTTCTCCAGATTTTTTAATGATTGCCATTCTAACTGGTGTGAGATGGTATCTCAATGTAGTTTTGATTTGCATTTCTCTAATGGCCAGTGATGATGAGCATTTTTTCATATGCTTGTTGGCCTCATGTATGTCTTCTTTTGTAAAGTATCTGTTCATATCCTTCGCCCACTTTTGAATGGGCTTGTTTGTTTTTTTCTTGTAAATCTTTTTTAGCTCGTTGTAAATTCTGGATATCAGCCCTTTGTCAGATGGGTAGGCTGCAAAAATTTTTTCCCATTCTGTTGGTTGCCGATTCACTCTATTGACTGTTTCTTTTGCTGTGCAGAAGCTGTGGAGTTTGATTAGGTCCCATTTGTCTATTTTGGCTTTTGTTGCCAATGCTTTTGGTGTTTTGGTCATGAAGTCCTTGCCTACGCCTATGTCCTGAATGGTTTTGCCTAGGTTTCCTTCTAGTGTTTTTATGGTGTTAGGTCTTATGTTTAAGTCTTTAATCCATCTGGAGTCAATTTTAGTGTAAGGTGTCAGGAAGGGGTCCAGTTTCTGCTTTCTGCATATGACTAGCCAGTTTTCCCAACACCACTTATTGAACAGGGAATCCTTTCCCCATTGCTTGTTTTTATCAGGTTTGTCAAAGATCGGGTGGTTGTAGATATGTTGTGTTGCCTCCGACGCCTCTGTTCTGTTCCATTGGTCTATATCTCTGTTTTGGTACCAGTACCATGCTGTTCTGATTACTGTAGCCTTGTAGTAGAGTTTGATGTCTGGTAGTGTGATGCCTCCTGCTTTGTTCTTTTTGCTTAGAATTGACTTGGCTATGCGGGCTCTCTTTTGGTTCCATATGAAGTTTAAGGTGGTTTTTTCCAGTTCTGTGAAGAAGGTCATTGGTAGCTTGATGGGGATAGCATTGAATCTGTATATTACTTTGGGCAGTATGGCCATTTTCACGATATTAATTCTTCCTAACCATGAACATGGAATGTTTCTCCATCTGTTTGTGTCCTCTCTTATTTCGTTGAGCAGTGATTTGTAGTTCTCCTTGAAGAGGTCCTTTACGTTCCTTGTTAGTTGTATTCCTAGGTATTTTGTTCTCTTTGTAGCAATTGTAAATGGCAGTTCGTTCTTGATTTGGCTCTCTTTAAGTCTGTTATTGGTGTATAGGAATGCTTGTGATTTTTGCACATTGATTTTGTATCCTGAGACTTTGCTGAAGTTGCTTATCAGTTTCAGGAGCTTTTGGGCTGAGATGAGGGGGTCTTCTAGATATACAATCATGTCGTCTGCAAATAGAGACAATTTGACTTCCTCCTTTCCTAATTGAATACCCTTTATTTCTTTTTCTTGCCTGATTGCTCTGGCTAGAACTTCCAGTACTATATTGAATAGGAGTGATGAGAGAGGGCATCCTTGTCTAGTGCCAGATTTCAAAGGGAATGCTTCCAGTTTTTGCCCGTTCAGTATGATATTGGCTGTCGGTTTGTCGTAAATAGCTTTTATTATTTTGAGATACGTTCCGTCGATACCTAGTTTATTGAGGGTTTTTAGCATAAAGGACTGTTGAATTTTGTCAAAGGCCTTCTCTGCATCGATTGAGATAATCATGTGGTTTTTGTCTTTGGTTCTGTTTATGTGGTGAATTACATTTATAGACTTGCGTATATTGAACCAGCCTTGCATCCCCGGGATGAATCCTACTTGATCATGGTGGATAAGCTTTTTGATGTGCTGTTGTAATCGGCTTGCCAGTATTTTATTGAAGATTTTTGCATCTATGTTCATCATGGATATTGGCCTGTAGTTTTCTTTTCTTGTTGAGTCTCTGCCAGGTTTTGGTATTAGGATGATGTTGGTCTCATAAAATGATTTGGGAAGGATTCCCTCTTTTTGGATTATTTGGAATAGTTTCAGTATGAATGGTATCAGTTCCTCTTTGTATGTCTGGTAGAATTCAGCTGTGAACCCATCTGGACCTGGGCTTTTTTTGGGTGGTAGGCTCTTAATTGCTGCCTCGACCTCAGACCTTGTTATTGGTCTATTCAGGGTTTCGACTTCTTCCTGGTTTAGGCTTGGGAGGAGGCAGCTGTCCAGGAATTTATCCATTTCCTCCAGGTTTTCTAATTTATGTGCATAGAGTTGTTTGTAATAATCTCTGATGATGGTTTGAATTTCTGTGGAATCTGTGGTGATATCCCCTTTGTCATTTTTTATTGCATCTATTTGATTATTCTCTCTTTTCTTTTTTATTAGTCTGGCTAGTGGTCTGTCTATTTTGTTGATCTTTTCAAAAAACCAGCTCCTGGATTTATTGATTTTTTGAAGGGTTTTTCGTGTCTCTATCTCCTTCAATTCTGCTTTGATCTTAGTTATTTCTTGTCTTCTGCTAGGTTTTGAGTTTTTTTGATCTTGCTCCTCTAGCTCTTTCAATTTTGATGATAGGGTGTCAATTTTAGATCTCTCCTTTCTTCTCATGTGGGCACTTATTGCTATATATTTTCCTCTAGAGACTGCTTTAAATGTGTCCCAGAGATTCTGGTATGTGGTGTCTTCATTCTCGTTGGTTTCGAAGAACATCTTTATTTCTGCCTTCATTTCATTGTTTATCCAGTCAACATTCAGGAGAAAGTTGTTCATTTTCCATGAGGCTGTGCGGTTCTGGGTTGGTTTCTGAATTCTGAGTTCTAACTTGATTGCACTGTGGTCTGAGAGACTGTTTGTTATGGTTTTCGTTCTTTTGCATTTGCTGAGGAGTGATTTACTTCCAATTATGTGGTCAATTTTAGAGTAGGTGTGATGTGGTGCTGAGAAGAATGTATATTCTGTGGATTTGGGGTGGAGAGTTCTGTAAATGTCTATTAGGTTTGCTTGTTCCAGGTCTGAGTTCAAGTCCTGGATATCCTTGTTAATTTTCTGTCTCGTTGATCTGTCTAATATTGACAATGGTGTGTTGAAGTCTCCCACTATTATTGTGTGGGAGTCTAAGTCTCTTTGTAAGTCTTTAAGAACTTGCCTTATGTATCTGGGTGCTCCTGTATTAGGTGCATATATATTTAGGATCGTTAGCTCTTCTTGCTGCATTGATCCTTTTACCATTATGTAATGTCCTTCTTTGTCTCTTTTGATCTTTGTTGCTTTAAAGTCTATTTTATCAGAGATGAGAATTGCAACTCCTGCTTTTTTTTGCTCTCCATTTGCTTGGTAAATCTTCCTCCATCCCTTTATTTTGAGCCTTTGTGTATCCTTGCATGCGAGATGGGTTTCCTGGATACAGCACACTGATGGGTTTTGGCTTTTTATCCAATTTGCCAGTCTGTGTCTTTTGATTGGGGCATTTAGTCCGTTTACATTTAGGGTTAATATTGTTATGTGTGAATTCAATCCTGTCATTTTGGTGCTAGGTGGCTGTTTTGCCCTTTGGTTGATGCAGATTCTTCATTGTGTTGATGCTCTTTACCTTTTCGTGTGTTTTTGGAGTGGCTGGTACTGGTTGTTCTTTTCTATGTGTAGTGCCTCCTTCAGGAGCTCTTGTAGAGCTGGTCTGGTGGTGATGAACTCTCTGAGTTCTTGCTTGTTCACAAAGGATTTTATTTTTCCTTCACTTATGAAGCTTAGTTTGGCTGGATACGAAATTCTGGGTTGAAAGTTCTTTTCCTTAAGGATGTTGAATATCGGCCCCCACTCTCTTCTGGCCTGTAGGGTTTCTGCTGAGAGATCTGCAGTGAGTCTGATGGGCTTCCCTTTGTGGGTAACCCGACCTTTCTCTCTGGCTGCCCTTAGTATTTTCTCCTTCATTTCAACCCTGGTGAATCTGATGATTATGTGTCTTGGGGTTGCTCTTCTAGAGGAGTATCTTTGTGGTGTTCTCTGTATTTCCTGGACTTGAATCTTGGCCTGCCTTGTTAGGTTGGGGAAGTTTTCCTGGATAATATCCTGAAGAGTATTTTCCAGCTTGGATTCATTCTCTTCGTCACATTCAGGTACACCTATCAAACGTAGATTAGGTCTTTTCACATAGTCCCATATTTCTTGTTGACTTTGTTCATTCCTTTTTACCCTGTTTTCTCTAATCTTGCCTTCTCGTTTTATTTCATTGAGTTGATCTTCGACCTCTGATATCCTTTCTTCTGCTTGGTCAATTCGGCTGTTGAAACTTGTGCATGCTTCACGAAGTTCTCGTGTTGTGTTTTTCAGCTCCATCAATTCGCTCATATTCCTCTCTAAGTTGTCCATTCTTGTTAGCATTTCGTCAAGTCTTTTTTCAAGGTTCTTAGTTTCTTTGCATTGGGTTAGAACATGTTATTTTAGCTCACGGAAGTTTCTTATTATCCACTTTCTGAAAGCTGATTCTGTCATTTCATCACACTCATTCTCCATCCAGTCTTGTTCCCTTGCTGGTGAGGAGTTGTGATCCCTTGTAGGAGGAGAAGTGTTCTGGTTTTGGGTGTTTTCATCCTTTTTGCGCTGGTTTCTTCCCATCTTTGTAGATTTATCCACCTGTTGACTTTGTAGTTGTTGTCTTTCTGATTTTGGTAATTTTAAGTCTGCTGTGGCAGAACTCATAAACCCCCTGCTCTTCCCCCCAGGTGTTCTGTCCCAGGGAGTTACGGTTTTATGATGTTCCCCTGTGCAGTTGCTGTTTTCCCTGCCCACAAGGTGGCAGCCTAGTCACACTCAGGTTGCAGAGGCTTCGCTAAGCTGCTGTGGGCTCCACCCAGCTTCCGTGTGAACTTCTGGGTGTAGTTAGAACTGCTTCCGCGATATTGGCCCGCCCCTGTAGTGATGGAGTCTCTGTAGTGGCGGATTGCCTTGTTAGATTGCCCTGGGAACAGCAGAGTGCCTATGGAGAACGCCCCTCCTCCACAGAGCTGAACCGTCCCGGTTTCAGTTGTGTTTCAGATCTTCTTGCTGGGTAAGAGGGGACACCGTCTCATCTGATCTGCCTCCGGAGCCGCTGCGTTGGCTCAAGCCGCGGCTCTGAGATTCGTGGCGCTGGCCTGGCTCCCCGTTTCAGCTCCCCTTGCTGGCTTATAGGGGACTCAGACTCTCTCACTTTGTACAGTGAGCCGTTGCCTCAGGGTGCCGGCCCAGCGGCTGCGCCGTTCAAGCCAGTGGCGCCAGCGGCGCTGGCGACCCGTGTGGCTTCTCTGCGTGTGAATCTCCTGGTCTGTGGGCAGTAAAAATCAGTCTGGAAATACGGCGTCCACTCACCCTCTGTGCTTTCTCTCGGAGCTGCATTCCCGAGTTCCTCCTAAGCGGCCATCTTGGATCTCTCCAAGAACTATTTAATTCTTAACAAAATTGAACTACTACAGCTCAAAAATAACTTTGAATATTTCCTCAATTAAAAAAATCGAGAAGCAATACTTTTGAAATATAACTAACAAAATACTTAACAAGAGCCTAACTGAAAAGTTTGAGGACCCTTAGTTACAGTGGTACAAATGTGCCACTATAAAGCTTCAATTAGGTCTAATTGTTGCTCTATCTTTAAGAAGTTGCTTACAAAGTGTTTCTAGTTTTTACTTAAAAAGTTAGAACACCATTTACAAACAAAATATGCAAAATAAACATATTTGAGCTCAACGAAGAGAAGATGTTAGTATTAACTATGCAGTTGGCTCTGAAACATAGTGTAAAATTTTAAAAAATTATGTTCAATATAAATCGGTACTTAAGGTGTATATGTGGATTACATTGTTACATTCCTATTCATTTAAATAAGACAACTGAAAATTATTATTTTTGCTTTCTAGTGGATCTTAGTTTCATGGATGTACATCTTTGTGTGTGTATGTAAGCATGTGTGTATAAATGTGAATTATATATTGCTATATATTATCTATATATTAAATGTATTAGTACTGTGACATGAAATATACATAGCACTATATGTTAAAGTGTCTTATAGAGAAGAAATTCTGACTACAATTAAATTATTCTCAGACCACATGCTCTCTGTGGACCTCTGTGTGTGTGTGTGTGCATTCAATTTTCCTCACAATATTTCTGTTGTATTTTGTCTTTTCTAACATTATGACCTTCTTTTTGTTTTTCTATTTCCCAAAAGCTTCCTCCAGTTTTCTGGATAATGCTCTAAGCTAATCAATGTTCATAAGATATTTTCTAAATTAAAATCAGCCAGTCATTTTTGTTGCTTGCTACTAGGACACTAAGTGGTGTAAATAATAAATAGGTGTTTATTTGCAGTAGGAGAAAAATCTCAGCACGGTTTATTAACTATAGAGAAAATATCTGGCTATAACAGCCAAACTACTCTAGAAAAAAACTGATTTGTTCTTTAAATGCAAGTATTATGGATATATGGGGGAATCTAAGAAGTTAGGCAGAAAGAGAAAGAGAGGTACAATAATTGATCACACAGTATAATCAAAGAGACACAATAGTTTGATTTCCTTGAGAGAAAATAATGTAAGGATCGATATATTAGCTTCTGTACCGATGGGAATCATGTGGGCATGAAAAAGTCAACTGAAGTGCAGTTCTTCAATCTGAAGTCCGGTCTGAAAGTGCTCCTGGCTAGTCACAGATTATGGGCAGATGTGAAGCATCTGTTACTTACACCTGAGTAAGCTAATTAGTTAATTAAATTCTTGGAAGGAGCAGAAAAATAAGCCTGAGGTATAAGCTTTGCCCCAGCAGAGTTGTCTGCTGTACTACCAAAATGAATTTGAATTTTAAGCTCTCTGACTAGAAAGCTGGGAAAGAAAGCAAGGAAGGATTTTATTTCAAAACATAAGAATTACAAAAGTTAATTAAATAAAAGAAAAAGGTTACTGTAACAGAAACAAGAAGAATGCACACTTCTGAAGTGTCCATTTAATTAGTTTTGTTTATTTGAAATTAAATAAATTTATACCTATTCAAGGCAATATTGCTAAATTATTCATTATATAAGAATAAAATTTATTCTTCTCAATTACACTCATCTACGGGGGAAAAAGCCCTTGATTTAGGGCCTTAGTAAAGCATAGGGTCAGCTGTTAATTAGGCCACTAAGGTCAGCAAATCTATTTGTTGCTATGATTAGGCTTTGTTCGCTGGCTCTGTAGAAGGCATATTTATGTGAACCACACTTCCCACTTATAATTCACATAATTGGGCAAACTCAGAGTGCTAAAATTTCCTCAGTTTTAAGGTCAAATTTTATTTTATACTAAAGTTTTTGATTAGATGCCTTGTTAATGCAGTTTTCTTCTTATACATTAAATATAAAAATATTTTTGCAAACACTATGTAGACAGCATTTAGCTATATGCAGAATGCACTAGCTAAAGAAGTTTGAGCTGCAATTTAAATTATATAAGTTTTGAAATATAGGACATTTGTAATTGGGGTTTTTTTTAAGTTTTAATTTTCAGTTTGTGTGGGTATAGAGTAGGTGTATGTATTTTTGGGATACATGAGCTATTTTGATACAGGCATACAATGGATAATAGTCACCTTAGGGTAAATGAGTTATCCATCACCTCAACCATTTATCTTTTCTTGTTCAACAAACATAATTAATATTTTGCATTGTTGTAAACTACCTGATTTCAACAAGTGAAGTTTTAAAAAGACAAACATTCATATTTCAGTATTTTGATCATAATAAAAGTGTTGGAACTAAAGTAAACCACTTGTATCAAAGCTAAAATTAATAAATTCTATTGTATATTAGGTCATATTAACTCACTACAACTTGTTAAACAGCAAGAGATTACACTTGCAAAATTTCATAAAATATTAGAGACACCTACATGATATGGGAAAAAGAAATGTGTAATTACATTAAAATATAAATTTAAAGTTTTTCTCTTTGTTTACTAGTATATTTGATTTTTTGAACTTAATGCCTATTGAAGGGAAAATATTCAATTTTTTCTTACAATAAACTGTCCCTTGATTCTAATTCTAATAATGAAATTCTTAAGAATCTTGAAATAAAGGAAAAAAGAATACCGTTAAAGGAGGATAACTGCTTGATCATTACAATAATATATTCTTGTAAAGTGTATTGTAAATGACCCAGTGTGCCCTTTAAGTGGTTCCACATGAGGCAGTAAAAAATGGTGCATTACATTTGCAAAGTCAATAAAGCTGGCATAAAAAGAGATACTTTGCTTTTAGAAACATCACATAGCCATTACATAGAAACACAACATTAAATAACTTTAATTCTCTACAGTTAATAATTTTCCACAATGTACATATATTTCAAAACATATCTTTTAATATAGGCCAGAAATTATTTCGTATGTCTCCTTAGCAGGCATAAATAAATTAAACAATAATGTGAATATTCTTCAAACTTCTAATCTTTGATAGCTAGGAATACTTGAGAAAATTAGTGGCAAAAATAATTTCCAAAAGGATATGTTTAAATAATGTGAAACATCAGAAAAATGCTATGTTTGTTTGTGATTATTTTAGCTTATCTAAATGTCTACATAAAACATAAACTTTAAGATATAAATACTACAAATTATGCTAAAGATAGGGCAATCACAAATGCAACATAATTTACAAACTAGTGTAATTTACTTGGAAATAAAAGTAATTTTATTCTGGAAAATGTTAGATAGAGTCCTCTTTCATGAAATTGGCTATTGGAAGCTTGATTGTCAATATTATGGTTAGTAGTTATATTTTTTCGAGTTTTGTCTCAGCAATGTAATTGATGTCATTAGAGTACGACCGAGTTACAAGAAAGGAGGAGGTTTTTATCTTTACCAATGAGTTTGTGGTAAAAATGGAAATGAGGAATTATAATATAAGTTCATGTATTCAAAACCTTGCCTGGCTGGCTCATTGTTGCACATAAATCTGCATAATATTGATTATCACTGACTGCCTAGGTGCCATGAAATAGCTTATCCTCCTGTTGATTTTAAAAGATTGTAACCTTTTGCAAATACCCAACTATATGATTATATTGAATTATTTTTCCAAACATAATCTTTATTTTATACAGGAAATACAGATTCAGCAGTGTTTTTAAGTTAAGGTGACCTTGGCAAGCCATTACCTTTTCAGGGCTCAATTTTCCTATTTCTAAGATGTGATAACAATACTTGCCTCTGTTTACTTTGAAAAGAATGAAAATAACAAAGATAAGACAGATTCTCCCAGGGCCTAAAATAGCTCCTGATAGTAAATGAAATACTTTATAGAAACTGAATTAACTTCTGCTGTCCACTAAATAAAGTTTGAGTAAGTTACTATATCAAAATCATAGAAACTCAAAGAACAGAAGTAAAAATATCACATAATTAAATTAAGCTTTACATTGATTTGGAAATACTATAGAGTTAATTCTGTAATACAAACATAACTCAATAAAGAAAAAGGCAAGAAGGCAGGAATTGGTAATGAGAAAAGGTGTTGTTAATAATATTACTTATAGAGTGGCTTACAGTTTATAAATACCATCATATACTTTATTTTGATTATCCTAATAATAACTTGAAGTAATGTCTTACAATGGGTTGTGGCAGATACGTTATGTGTCCCTCACATCCTCCTTCAAGACATTTTTATTTTTCCATTGCCTGCAGTGTGGTAAAATAACAAAGAGAAGAGCCATCTTCTCTTTGTTAGCATTTTCTCAACATTTAAGCCAAGGTTATGCTATTCTCAAGGTGCCCCCGAGCCAATGAATGACAAGGTGGTGATAACTAAGAACACTCTCTTTTCAGGAAGGCTCCCAGCCAGTGACTAAGCAGAGCAATGGCATAATGGTCTACTCCCTCCCATCCTAGTTGGCACACTTCACATGGGCAATTTTTGCTCCAGAGCTCCGCTGTGGACTAATAGTCTTATCTGTGTCAAAGTTATATGTTTAGCCCTGTCTGATTCTTCTTCCTCCCTTTCCTTTCCACAGGTATTGCTCCTCAATAGTATGTTGTATGTCTGCATGTGTTTTCCCGAGAGATCAAACAGGGAAATGGAAACCCAAAAATTTTTCCATGGAGTGTATATAGTTAATGTTGTTTATCAACTTGACTGGGTCACAAGGTACTCAGATATTTAAACATTATTTCTGGATGTATCTGTGAGGATGTTTCTGGAAGAGATTAGCTTGAATCAGTAGATAGAGTGATGATGACACTCCCCAGTGTGGGTGGGCATCTTCCAATGCATTGAGGGCCTAAATAGAACAAAAATGCAGAGGGAGGAAGAATAATCTTTCTCAACCTCACTACTTCAGCTGTGATATCAGTCTTCTCTTGCTTTCAGACTGGGACTTAAACTGGCATTCAGGCCTGCGACTTGGATTATAGCTTACACCATTGGTTCTCCTGTTTCTCAGCCCTTTAGACTCAGACTAAAGCTACACCATCAGTTTTCCCAGGTCTCCAGCTTTCAGATAGAAGACAGTGGGATTTCTCAGCCTCTGTAATTGCATGAGTCAGTTTTTATAAGAAATCTTACACACACACACACACACACACACACACAAAATTGATTTTTTTTTTTCCTCTGGAAAACCCAAACCAATACAGGGTAAAAATAAATTAAAAATTACTGTGGAAAACCTTATAAACCAAGAATTAGCATAGCATGAAGACCTTCCCAGTCTCTCCCAATTTTGTGTAGAAACAATTAACAGTGCTTTATCATACCTGGGGATCATTTTCAGTAGCAAAAGGACCAAAACCTTACAAAAAAGGGACAAAAATTTGAAAACATGAAATTAAATAGGCCATAGTATAAGAGCTGAAACAAGAAGGCATCTTGTGCAAATTCAACTGAGAACATGAACATCAGGTGATTCAAATAGTTTATCTCTGCTCACATGTCTGCAAATGACTGCCAAAATCCTGGAAAGTATTGATTTGGAAATTACAAATATATTTTTGTGAATAGGGGAATTTTCAATATGGAATATTTGAATAAAGTGAATTGATTTTATGTATTTTTATGTGTTAATATGCTTTTTTTAACTGAAGAATTGCAATTTAAAAAATTAGATTCCCTTCATGAGAGCAAATGTCTTGAAAAAATCAGTATCTGACTGGGCATTTATGTCTTCCTGAAACCCTTTTTTGTCACCTCCTTTCAATACCAAATAGAAAAATAACCACTTTGAATGATTTCTATGTTATCTTTACTATTGTTGTAGGAACATATTAGCTCCCTTCTATTTTTTTCCACTCACCTGAGATCTGAGAACGTCACGATCATAAATTTGAATATATTCCTATTTCTTGAACTACTCTAAATACTAGACATTATAATTTTATTGGAAAGTCTGCACTTGCTATCTTTACTTCCATTACTCAATAATCAGAAAAAAAACCATTTTGTATATGTAAGGTACTGATTAAGGAAATGCTGGCTCATTGTGATGGTTAATTTTGTGTGTCAACTTGGCTATGCATTATTCTTAGTGGTCAAACACCAGTCTAAATGTAGCTATGAAAGTTCTGTTTTTTGTTTTGTTTTGTTTTTTGCTAAGACTAACACTTAAATCAAGAGACTTTGAATAAAGCAGAGTGTCCTCCATAATATTAATGTGCCTCATCCAATCAATTTAAAGACTAAAGAGAAAAGACTGAAGTCATCTAAGAAAGAGGGAATTCTGCCTTGAGATTGCTTTTGGACTTGAGTTGTAAACATAAACTATTCTCTGGGTCTACAGAAAGCTAGATACCCTTCAGATTTCAGACTTGCCATCATCCACAATCACATGAACCTATTCCTTAAAATAAATCCCTCTTTATATACACATGCTATTGGTTCTTTTATTCTGTAGAACTCTGACTAATACAGTCTTTACACTCTTATGTGATATAGATAGTAAGACAAGTTCTACAAATGGGAGTGTGAAAGCATTTGGTAATGTTTATATAGCCTTTGGAAAACACATGCACACACACAAACCCTAGTCATACTGAATTTAAAAACAAAGAGAGTTTCCATACATATTATCTTGAATCCTTAGTTTCAAGCATCACTGTCTATATCTATAGTACTCTTGCTTAAAGACTGTTACTTGGGAATCACTATAATTTATTAATAAGAAATTCAGTCCTTTTAGTAACTGTCCAATTTTTGCATTGGTTTGGTACTCCTAAAGTCCTTTTCATAGGAATAATTTTTTATCTCCTAAATTTTTTACTTCTCTCTTGCTCTGCATAAGAAAATTGGTACCTTCTAAGCACTTTTTATGATTTCTAGTTAGAAATATATCAAACTTGCTTTGAAATACAAGTTTTGGCATTGTGATTACTTTTTAAAGTGAATTTAAAAAATATTACAGATATTTTTATAAAATCAACTATTTAAATAGTTGGTTTCTTTTAAAGTCTACTTTGATGATAATTATTGACTAAGCTGCCTTCTATCAAAACCCAGAGTGAAGCGGTGCCATGCATTTGCCTGTAATCATGTTTTTTGGTTTCCATTCAAATTATAGAAAAGCCTGGTTTGCTCGAATTTAAGAAATCCTAGGTATTGTAAAATGACAGTCTATTGAACATTACATAACTGGGAGGGTTTTTTTGGTAGATAATTTGATATAAGGCATGCAAATCACCAATCTTCCTTGCTGATCAAAAATATTATAATGTGACAGTTCTGTTTTTAATAAATATTGTTTAGAACCAAGACCACCTATAAGAACAAATTTAAAATCTGAAGAGTAGTAAAAAATATTTGTTTCATTGTGAGAGAACATTGAAGCAATGAATACTTGAATGACCAAGATAATAGAAATAAAGGAAGTCAAGAGAAGTAAATCCAATGTTTGGCACTGCTAACTCTTTGTGACATGATTAAATTTTTAACAAGTTATTAAAAGGTTGTTAAGTCAAGTAAAAAAATCTGTTAATAAAAGTCTACAGAGCTACAGAGGCCTTTTAGAAGTCTTGCTAACAATTAACAAAACTAAAGTTTAGTATTACCAAAGAGGAGAGGGCATAAAACACAATGTCTAAAGTGGGAATATAAAGAAAACCATGCTAGCACAAGGGTATTCTAGATTGAGACAATACTTCATGAAGAGTTCAACAAAGATGTCAAACTAGTTCAATTCCTAAATAGGTTGAGGTCGTATGTTCCCAGCATACGAATCTAAAATTAATTAATCTTTACCATCTTGTATAAAATAACATTAATCAAAACCTCAAATTATCACTATATTTTCATACAAAATATCTGGTAATTTATATAAAACATATATGAATACATAGAACTTGACACAACACCAAGTAAAAAAAAAACTCCAAAATATATTCATATATGTATTTAACAGAAATAAAGTTTAAAATAATTGTATTAGTGTGTTCAAGATGATAAATGTCAAGATAAATTTTTCAGCAGAGAAAGAAAGAGTATAAAACAATAGTTACATGGAAATCCTAAAACTGAAAATAAAATAACTGAAATACAGATTTAATGGGTAAGTTTTAAGGCATATTTTTTTAAAGCTGAACAGAAAATTAATGGACTGGAAGACAGATGACAAAAAAATACATTCTGAGGATTAGCAAAATAATAATAAAATTAATTTTAAAAAGAGCATACACAGTAAATAGGATCTAGTAAGTGAAGGAGAAATGATATCAAGGTCCCAAATTAAATGAGTAAGATATAAGACAGAAACTACTTAAAGAAATAATGATGGATAATTTCCAAACTGTATGATAAATTATGCAGAGAATAGTAAACTAATCATAAACAAACATATTTTCTTTTTTTTTTATTATACTTTAGGTTCTGGGATACATGTGCAGATCATGCAGGATTGTTGCATAGGTACATAAATAGCAATGTGGTTAGCTTCCTCCATTCCCCCATTACCTATATCTGGCATTTCTCCCCATGTTATCCCTCCCCAACCTCCCCACCCACCACTGTCCCTCCCCAGCCCACTCAACAGACCACAGTGTGTGATGCTCCGCTCCCTGTGTCCCTGTGTTCTCGTTGTTTAACAACTGCCTATAAGTGAGAATGTGAAGTGTTTGATTTTCTGTTCTTGTGTCAGTCTGCTGAGAATGATGGTTTCCAGATTCATCCATGTCCCTACAAAGGGCAGGAAGTCATCATTTTTTATGGCTGCATAGCATTCCATGGTGTATATGTGCCACATTTTCCTTGTCCAGTCTATCACTGATGGGCATTTGGGTTGGTTTCAGGTCTTTACTATTGTAAACAGTGCTGCAATGAACATATGTGTGCATGTGTCTTTATAATAGAATGATTTATAATCCTTCGGGTATATACCCAGTAATGGGATTGCTGAGTCAAATGGAATTTCTATTTCTAGGTCCTTGAGGAATTGCCACACTGTCTTCCCCAATGGTTGAACTAATTTACATTCCCACTAACAGTGTAAAAGTGTTCCTATTTCTCCACATCCTCTCCAGCATCTGTTGTCTCCAGATTTTTTAATGATTGCCATTCTAACTGGTGTGAGATGGTATCTCAATGTGGTTTTGATTTGCATTTCTCTAATGATCAGTGATGATTAGCATTATTTTCATAATTTATTAATCCCTTTTCTGTTGCTTATACTGGAATACCTAAACCTGGGTTATTTATTTTAGAAAAGAATATTTTTTTTACTAGTATGAAAACAGAGAAGTCCAGGTTGGAGAGGCTGCATCTGGCAAGGGCCTTCTTACTCGAGGTGACCTTCTGCAGTGACGCTAGTCAATGTAGGGCATCCTATGCCTAAGGGACTGAATATACTATTACAGCTTGAGTCTCCCTTACTCTTCTTATAAAGCTACTGCTTCTACTTCCACAGTAAACTGTTAATGCATTTATTCACAAATGAATTCATCCATTAAAGTGGACAAGAGCCCTCATTATCCACTCATGTCTAAAGGCCTCACCTGTCAATACTACCACAGAGGATCATGTTTCAATATGAGTTTTAGAGAAGATAAACATTCAAACCACAGCCATTTCCTCACATAAATTTACAAGATTAACAAAACTAATCTGATTTTGCAAGTTAGGATTGAGTTTACTTCTCAAGAGGAAAATTGAGATGGTAAGCAGGAGAAAGTAAGGTGGCATCTAGTTTGATGGTAATGCATTATTTAATGAGTCTGGTCACTTTCCTACATTCAATATGTTGTAGCCTTATGGTTTATATACTTCATTATGTGTATGTTACCCATCAATATCATTAAGCCCAAGATAATTTATCATATTATTGTTACTATTTCTAAAAATGTAAAATATATATCAAAATCTTATCTCTAGGAGAACCCCAGTAAAAAATTTAAAATGCAATAATTTCTCATTTGTATGTTGTTCTGGGAGTTGTTGGCCATGATTCCAGGGGCACCACTTGGTGTCAATCTAGGAGGAACTACTTTTACTTTAATCTCACCTTAGTGCTCTTATTTTAAAAAGTCCATCAACAATGATGGCTTATCCAAGACTCAATAAAATCTTGAAAACCCTTGCACATGTTAAAAGATAAAGCCCATCTTAAATCATTTTCATCTTTTTCCCCAATTTCAACTCTTCTTTAAATCTTTCCCCATTTCACCCTCATGTGGCAAGAAAGTCCACGCATATAATCTTGTCTCTCTTAGAAATACACACAAGAATGTTTATTAAAAGTACATGTATTGGTGCCAAAAATTATACTTTAGAGGATATTATGTAATTTCTTTTAGACTTCTGGTGATATTTAGACTTATAAAAGCCATGAGCTAACCAGGTAATCTGAAACATAATTACAGTCATTTAACAATTTTCATTAAAGCTTTAAAGTCAAATCTTGACCCTAGATGTTCAAAAGAAAGTCAGAAGTTAAATCAATTAAAAATTATCAGTTATATGTTATAGAGCAAATTAGAACAGGTGCAAAATTCATAATACCTTTGTATTCTGACTTGCTTTGCATCATTTTCAAACTGTTATTTCTCCATGAAATTTTATGTACTTTTATATATCAAAGTAATAATATTCACTAAATGTAAAACATGCAAAAGATACTTTGGGTTTTGTTCTTGTTCTCTGTGTTCTGAAAGATATGTTTGAAGGGCAAATTCAGTTTTCCAGATGAGGTCAGCTTGGAAATCCAAAGAATCTTTTTCGATTCATGCAGAGTCATGTATTAACCACTTGAGAGTTAGATAAAAGGGATTTAAGATTTCTCTTCTCATTTACAGATAGTTGCTTTAATAACTTACTCTCTAGTTTGTCTTCAGAAAATCAGCTTTCTAAATTAGTAGTCTATTGAAGGTCCTCAGGTGTACACAATGTCAAATTTAGTATTAACTGAAGTGTATTCTCTATCAGAAGAAGGAATTTCATCTGTGCTTATATTCAATGCCTGGCTACTGAAATATACTTAATCTCCATCTATAAGTTAATTATGCAAGGAACAAAATTTACAGCATGACAAGTTAAAGATTCCATCCTTTCATTATCCAACAGATGCAGATCATCCATTAAACAGTTGGCCTACACAAAAAGCATTCAAAGTTATAAATTTATAATTAAATATATACATATATGTATCAGGTAAAGCATAGTCAAATAACAGTATCTTGTATTAAGGTTGTCATTTAAGTTGTAGTTTATATTCCACATATATATAAAATATTTATTTTCCACATATATATAAAATAGACCAATTTTATGAATCCTTCAGAAAATATTTGACTTTATTGGAAATATGATGATGCAACAGGAAACATCTAATTATAGTTATGATTGCTCCACAAGACTCAAATTTATGACTGTTTCCTCAATAATCAGAGTTTAATAATAGAATAAAACTTTGCATGTAGTATGTGGAGTTGGTAGCTCCCGAATGCTTTTATAGAAACTTTATAGAGTTGGTAGCTCCATCAAACTTGGATATCTTTATCTTAATTATATGTCCACAAAAGACAGATTGCCTTCTGCATCAATCCTTTCAATAATTGTTCTTGGTTTCTCTGCCTCTCACTCTCTCTATATCTAAACCTCTCTTTTCTAGAGTTTTTATTTTAATAATGTTAATAAAATATTCTGTTTTTACAATGTTGTGACACTTTAATATTTAGTATTACAAAAATTGAACATAAATTAATATTAAAATGTAGCATTCTTTAAATAAGAGGATGATAGTTAGATCTTCAACTGTGAAGTACATAGCTCAACTTAATTTAGTGCTATAATTTTTGTAATCCCTTCAACTAACAGTGCATAAAAGTCACCTTTCATAGTTGGCAAACATATTGATTAAACTAGGTTAGTGATTTATGAAAATGGACAATGCATGTAATCTTATGCAACCATTTTACTACAGCTGCACATAAGCATCTAATGAAATAGTTATATTTATACGTTTTATTAGATTTATTTTTTCTGTAAAATGCCAGGATATTTATCCTAACAAAGTGATATTGGCTACATTTTCAATAATCCAAAAATGTTTGATGTAAAATAAGCTATCAAATACATATTTATAGAAACCCAAATTACACAATTTTTAAAATTTATAGATAGTATACCACTAAAGAGAATAATACAGTTTTTTATTTCTTATAAAATCTGATGATCTTGTTTTACATATGAATAAAATCATCACCTAATTTATTCTGCTTTCAGGACTATGCTTTAAAACAGTATTTAGCCACATAAAAAAATGAGTCATTGAATTCTAAAACTGTCATGTGTCAAGAATATTAAATCACTTTCTTAATCCTATAGGTCTACTTGAGAAAAGGTGCATCTATAATACTTTTATATTTTCTTCTTAGAATAAACATTAATTGTGCACTTAAGTAGAAGAATAATAAAGTGAATACTCTGGGGTCTGTTGGGGGGAAGTGGGGGGATGGGGGGGTGGGGAGTTGGGGAGGGATAGCATGGGGAGAAATGCCAGATATAGGTGAAGGGGAGGAAGGCAGCAAATCACACTGCCACATATGCACCTATGCAACAACCTTGCATGTTTTTCACATGGACCCCAAAACCTAAAATGCAATAAAAATAAATAAATAAATAAAAAATAAAATAAAATAAAATAAAATAAAATGAATACTCAGATTTTCCTTTTGTATGCTGAAATGGACTATTGACGTTTGGAAAACTACCAACCAATTAAAATAACTTATCTTTTAATTCATTTTAATTTTAAGATGAAGAGCTATAAAATAAGAATAAGAGATATTTTCTATCTCAAATTCCCTTATAATATATTATGGTAAAAAGCATAAGTATACATGAAATAATCAACTAACAATGTAGAATATTGTATATGTGACAGATAAAATCAGTGATAAAGTATATTCCTGTTGAAAGGAAGAATAAAAGATAGTGTAAGAAGGCTGATAATAGAATAAGCTACGTTTTAAAAATATAAAATAAAGTTAAACATGTATAATATAACAGATTATACAGTGACTTGAAAGAAATTAATGAGAGAAATTTACATTTGATACATACATACTTGAGAGTCGTTTTAGAGGAATGGCAAGCTGAAAATTCAGTTGTAACTAGAATAATGTAGGTTGTTGCTTGCCCTGATTTAGACTTATATCTTCTGTTTAGAATGCATACAGCTTCTGCAAACTTTTGTTTCTTTTTCCTAGATTCCATAAAATGAAGCAGTGTAGTTAATTTATAAATAATATCCAACCTGAATATCAATAGTTATATATGGCATTACCACCATATATACCCAATAAGGGGGATATGACCTTTACCCTAGGTGAGGTATTGTGTGAGTCAGCTAACATACCTGAATCTATTCTTTCCAATTCTCTTGGTTATCTAGTCTTTCTCTGTCTTCCCTAAGCCTTTGAAACTGATGGGTAAGAAATCTGTTAATCATGATAGTTATTATTTGAGATCAATTAGCTTTTCCTTGTCTTTTTTTGGATGGGTTAAATATTTTTATTTCTATCAAATCTACTTTGCATGTCTTAAGTAGCATTTTTAAAATTATCTATTTTTTTTTTGTTATCTGCAAATATTAAAAAAAAGAGAGTACTTGTACATTGGATTTCAAGAAAAGCATTAGTGAGTAAATAAAAGTATAAATCTTATCCAAAAAGAAGTTACTGAATGGTGAATGAGTAAAATTAAAGAGATTTAAAAAATCTTCTGAGGTATCTAGTGTGTACATTCAGGAAAATATATTTTTTGTATTAAAAGGCAAGGGTAAACTAGGAAGAGAAATTTCTATAAATGACGTGAAAACTATGAAGCTGCATTCACATATTGAATTAGAATATATGCTAGCAATCCAAGATTAAATGTGCTATTGAAGATATATATTTGTACTTGAATGAGAAATCACAACTGTCCATTTGTGAATCATTATTTGATGAAATATGTAATAAGAGATCGTAAGAAACAAGAAACATTAAAGACAATGCAGGTTTCTGAAGACTTAAGATCTTCTTTCCTCTCTAAACCCCTAAAGGTGAAGGACCACTTGATCCTATAACCCTCCACTCCTACAGCCAGAAGTGGAGAATCTTACTAGGTAAGGGGTTCCTAAATGGAGCACCAGCAGTGGCTGGGTTGAAACACCTCTGTTGTCTACGGAAGGGAAAGGAAATGAGGAGATCTGGGGAAAATTATGTTCCAGTTTCATCTGCATTTATGTACTTTGAAAATTGGACCAGAAAACACATTAGGATTTATTTTATTTTATTTTATTTTATTTTTGAGACGGAGTTTCGCTCTTGTTACCCAGGCTGGAGGGCGATGGCACGATCTCGGCTCACCGCCACCTCTGCCTCCTGGGTTCCGGCAATTCTCCTGCCTCAGCCTCCTGAGTAGCTGGGATTACAGGCACGCGCCACCATGCCCAGCTAATTTTTTGTATTTTTAGTAGAGACGGGGTTTCACCATGTTGACCGGGACGGTCTTGATCTCTTGACCTCGTGATCCACCTGCCTCGGCCTCCCAAAGTGCTGGGATTACAGGCGTGAGCCACCGCACCCGGCCTAGGATATTTTAAATTCAAAAGACAGTGTGAATCTATTATCCATAAAATATTAGGTAGTGTTCATAGTTAGAATGCCAGAGAAGTTAAGAGACCATTTGGAAAATTAAGCAGTTCTAGGATCTTTCATTTTCAGCTCCTAAGTATATGCTGATGAGATGAACAGTGTTTCAAGAAGAAAGGCAGTATCTACCATGTCAAATAACACGTCAGGACTAATCATGATAGAACATGTTGACTGGTTTATTAGAGGGTTCTTCATAATCCTCATGAGCATGTTAATTCAGAAAAATACAGAGCTGAGTTTCTGCTCTGCCCTTAATAGTGTGCTCCTAGGCAAGTAACTCGACACTTTCGAAACTCAGTTTAAAAACTGAGATGACATTAAGTATTCAAATCTGTATGAAATTGTAGTTGGCGTTTTTGAAGATTACTAAAGAAACTCAAACCCTTTTTGATTACTCTAAGTGTTTGTGTTTTATTCTAAGGAATATAGAAGGATAGTGGAGGGTCTTAAACGGAACTAAGATAGTGCCTTAAATTGCTGTGCAAAGAACAGGATAAGGGTACAACATCAGGAGCAGGAGGTAGGGAGGAATAGTGTAAATCTAGGTGACAGAGGATGTCAACTGCTTGACAGACACATGATGATTGCAATGGAGAAGATAAGTAGTAATCATCATTTTAATAGATTTTGAAGACAGAACCAACAGAATTGGCTGCTAGAGTGGGTGCTGTATTGTTGCCTGAGTTTGTGAAGTTTGACATTTGTTCAATGGCCAGCAGTGGAGAGACAAGTTCTCCATTCTCCAAGCCATGAGTGCCAGTGCAAGGCAAGAATACCTTGAGAAATGAAGGCGTTTACTTTTTTCTTAAATAATTAATTTATTTTTTATTGCAGAAATAACACTTAAGACCTCTTAATTTTTAAATGCATAACGCAGTATTATTAGCTATAGGTGCAATATTGCACAATAGTTCTGTAGAACTTATTCATCTTATGTAATTGGAAAGTTATACATACTGAATAGGAACTATCTATTTCTCACTTCCCTAAGCCCCAGGAAACTACTGTTTAAACTACTGTTAAACTCTCTAATTCTATGAGATTGACTGTTTTAGATAGCTCATACGGGTGAATCATGCAGTATTTTTCCTTCTGTTACTGGTTCATTTTGCTTAGGATATTGTCCTTCATGTTCATCCATGTTTTCATAAATGAAAGAATTTCCTTTTTTGAAAGGCTGATTAATATTCTATTGTGTGTATATACTATATTTCTTATCCATTAATTTGCCAATGGAAATGTAGATTGCTTCCATATTTTGGCTATTATGTATAATTCTCCAAATACCTTGGGAATGTAGATATCTTTTCAAGATCTGTTTCTACTTATTTTGGATACAGATCCAAAAGTAGAATTTATGGCAATTTTATTTTTAATGCTTTGAGAAACGACCACATTGCTTTTTATAATGGCTATACCATTTTTTATTTCTAGCAACAGTGTACGACTATACAAGGTTCCTATTTTTTCATATCCTCACCAACACTTACCTTTTTAATTTTATGTTAGCAATCCAAGTGTATGCAGTGATATCTCATTGTGGTTTTGATTTTTATGTTTCTAATTTGCACAGGGGCTTCATTGCATGCTACGCCCTTAGACAACTAGACCCCTTCAGGATTGAATTGTCACCTTTTTTTGCTAATAAGCCCACTGCCTCATATGAACTAATTACAGGATATGGTAATTGTTGTCAAAACATTGTTGAAGGTTTTTGACTCAAACACTTGTGAGAATTGTGGAAACAGTTAGTTGTAGGCCGTGAAACATTTTAGTAGGACATAATTAAATTCTTCTGGAAACCAATGAGGATGTTAGCCACTACCTATTTGAACTCGTGGTAACTAATCACGTCCTCTTATTTATCATTTTTCCTATTAATATCTACAATTGGAAGCATTGCTATATTTTTAAAGCTGTATCAGCAGGCCATTTCTTCACCTTGACTGCCTGAAAAGACTAATTTTCCCATATTTATTGGGACAAAGATTTGTCCCCACATCTATGGTTAATACGTAAAGGAAAGATCTTCACCAAGTACAATCGTTTTTGAAGACCATCAAGTTGTTTATTTAGCTCCTCATATTAGATATAATAGTGTTTTTTTCTTTTTTTTTTTTTGGTAAATATCTCTGTGTTATTAGCCACCAGAATTCCTATAGAGAAGCAGTAGAGGGTGTTCCAAAGAAGCATTATATTTAGTTGTTCTACAATCACTTCATCTGATGTCTATACTCTTGTAGGTGGTAGTAATTACTCTTTTGGTAAACTATTTGGCCTAAAAATCATTATTTCCAAATTTATACTGAAACATAATTTTAAAAAGTTTAAAATGATAATGTTTCACATGTTTTTATTCTTATTTTCTCTGAATAGGATGCATAGCTTTCTCCTTACAAAGTATAATTAAATGTATTGGTAGTAATGTCTATAGAAATATTTGATTTACTTTTAAAAAGTAAATTAAAATAAAATAGTTAGAGCAGCAGGAAATTACTGAATAGTTACAGCCTACTGAATTCTGCTTCAATTCTCTTTCCAAGACTTAAAAATCAGTAAAGTAAAAAACAGACCGGCCAGGTGCAGTGGCTCACGTCTGTAATTCTGGCACTCTGGGAGGCTGAAGTGGGTGGATTGCTTGAGCTCAGGATTTTGAGACTAGCCCGGGCAACATGGCAAAGCCCCATCTCTACTAAAAATACAAAAAATTAGCTAGGCATGGAGGTGGGTGCCTGTAATCCCAGCTACTCAGGAGGCTGAGTCAGGAGAATTGCTTGGACCCAGGAGGCGGAAGTTGCACTGAGCCAAGATCATGGCACTTCACTCTTGCACTCCAGCCTCAGAGAAAGACCAAGATTCTGTAAAAAAAAACAAAACAAAACAAAACAAAAACACACAAAAAGACAGATTTACTAGAAAAAGCAAGATTGTGATCAGAGAACTAAAAACTGAAACTAAAAATTGAAACAGAAACTACAATTTTCCAAAAGCTACTGTTACTTAAAAAATAAGAAAGCATTATACTAAACCAATATCTAAGAGAGAAACTAAGCTCAAACTCAACAATGGTGTATTTAGATTTAAATATATCAAGAAAAAACCATTCATACACTGAACTAACAGTAACTCTATACAAAAATATATTTTTGAAAATAAGAAAACTTCTTCTTTTGGTAACTTGGTTTGTTGACATATTCTGATAAATCTTGTAACCAAGGTGAGCCCTCCATATTCTGTAAGTACCCTTCACTGACTCTGTCATGATCTATCCCATGAATCTCCTGGTTTCCATTTTCCATTGCTAAAAATAACCTATACATCCAACTTTGTTCAACTGCAGGTATGTTACTGATGGTCTTTGTTTAGTGGACTTTAGCAAGTAATGGTCCTATAGAAATTTGTCTGACACCCTCACTGCCATAGACAGCTATGCTTTGCTTAGTTGCTGATGCAAATGTGAGACTTCTTTAGTATTCACGTGTTTAAAGCACCAAACTAGAAACTACTCCAAATGTCCATCCAGAGTAGAATGGGAGGAGGTTTCCAAGATAGCCAAATAGAGGCAGCTCTGGAATGCAGTTCCAGTGAGAGAGACACAGAAGCTGAGTGGTCTGCACAGTTCTAAATGAGGTACCAGGTTCATTTTGTGGGTCTGGTTGGACAGTGGGTGTAACCCAAAGAGGGCAAGTTGAGGCAGGGCAGGGCACTGCCCCACCCAGGAGCTGTCTGCAACTGATTGGAGCATCAGGGGTGCTCCCTCTCTGGGACTCCAGTTCGAATACTGTGCTTCACCCAAGTCCTCTACAATTAACGGAACAGAAGATCTTTGTCATGCTTTAAAGTGCCCACAAGTTGCCTGAACAGGGCTGAGCAGCAACTTTGGCCAGTGCAGGGGATTGTCTGCACAGATCTAGGCGGAAGTACTGGTGGATGCAAAGAAAGCCTGCGGACAGAGCTACCCTCCCCCCAGAAAGAAGAGGAACTGGAAGCAGGGCATCAGACCATATGGCTGTGTGGGTCCCTCCCTTTCAAAGCCCGGTAGACTGAAGGTCCTTTCAAAGCCCAGTAGACTGAAGCTCCTCACGTGAGAATTTCACAGTCAACACATCAATTAGAGCATGACCAGGAACCATGGAGCTAGGTGGGGGGAAGGGCAGCCACCATTGCAGGGAAGGGCAGCTACCATTGCAGAGGTGGCCTTAATCTTCCTGAGTAAACAGAAGATGCAGGAAATACATGCAGCAGCTCCACTGAATCCGTGGCAGCCCAGAAGGAAAGGTTGCCTCCCCAAGCAACTATCTGAGATCAAAACTATATAAATCCAACAAGATGGGAAGAAACCAGTACAAGAAGAATGAAATCATCAAGATCCAAAACACCTGTCCTCCACCATGAGATCACAACTCCTCACCAGCAAGGAAACAAAGCTGGATGGAAAACGAATTTGATGAATTGACAGAAGCAGGCTTCAGAAGGTGGGTTACAAATTTCTCTGAGTTAAAGGAATATTTTCTATCCCAATGCAAAGAAACTAAAAACCTTGAAAAAAGGTTAGACGAAATGCTAACTATAATAACCTAGAGAAGAACATAAACGACTTGATGGAGCTGAAAAACACAGCACAAGAACTTCATGAAGCATACACAAGTTTCAATAGCTGAATAGATCAAGCAGAAGAAAGGATATCAGAGATTGGAGGTCAATTCAATGAAATAAAACGAGGAGGCAAGAAAAGAGAACAAAGAGTGAAAAGAAATAAACAAAGCCTCCAAAAAATATGGGATTATGTGAAAAGACCTAACCTATGCTTGATTGGTATACCAGAAGATTACAGGGAGAATGAATTCAAGCTGGAAAACACTCTTCAGAATATTATCAAGGAGAACTTCCCCAACCTAACAAGGCAGGCCAACATTCAAATACAGGAACTACAGAGAACACCACAAAGATATTCCTCAAGAAGAGCAACCCCAAGGCTCATAATTGTCAGATTCACCAGGGTTGAAATGAAGGAAGAAATTCATGAAATGAAGGGCAGCCAGAAAGAAAGGTTGGGTTACCCACAAAGAGAAGCCCATCAGATTTACAGCAGATCTCTCGGCAGAACCCCTACACACCCGAAGATAGTGGGGGTCAATATGCAACATCCTTAAAGAAAAGAACTTTCAACCTAGAATTTCATATCCAGCCAAACTAAGCTTCATAAGTGAAGGAGAAATAAAATCCTTTACAGACAAGCAATTGCTGAGAGATTTCATTGCCACCAGACCTGACTTACAAGAGCTCCTGAAGGAAGCACTAAACATGGAAAGGAACAACCAGTACCAGCCACTGCAAAAAAGAACCAAATGCTAAAGAACAATGACCCAATGAAGAAAGTGCACCAACCAAAGGGCAAAACAGCCAACCAGTAACAAAATGGCAGGATCAGATTCACACATAACAATATTATCATTAAATGTAAACAAACTAAATGCCCCAATCAAAAGACAGACTGGCAAACTGGGTAAAAAGTCAAGAACCATTGGTGTGCTGTATTCAGAAGACTGATCTCATGTGCAAAGACACAAGTAGACTCAAAATAAAGTGATGGAAGAAGATTTACCAAGCAAATGGAGAGCAAAAAAAAAAAAAAAAGCAGGAGTTGCAATCCTAGTCTCTGATAAAACGGACTATAAACCAACAAAGATCAAAAGAGACAAAGAAGGACATTACATAATGGTAAAAGGATCAATACAATGAGAAGAGCTAATGATTCTAAATATAGACACATGCAATACAGGAGCAACCAGATACATAAAGCAAAGTCTTAATGACCTACAAAGAGACTTAGACTCCAGCATAATAATAGTGGGAGACTTTAACACTCCACTGTCAATATTAGATCAATGAGACAGAAAATCAGCAAGGATATCCATGACTTGAATGCAGGTCTGGACCAAGTGGACCTAATCTATAGAACTCTCCGCCCCAAATCCACAGAATATACATTCTTCTCAGCACCACATCACACTTACTCTAAAATTTACCATATAATTGGAAGTATATCACTCCTCAACAAATGCAAAAGAACGGAAATTATACAAACATTCTCTCAGATCACAGCACAATCAAATTAGAACTCAGGATTAACAAACTAACTCAAAACCGCATAATGACATGGAAACTGAAGAACTGGCTCCTGAATGTTGACTGAATAAATAATGAAATGAAGGCAGAAATAAAGATGTTCTTCTAAACCAATGAGAGCAAGGACACTATATACTAGAATCTCTGGGACACATTTAAAGCAGTGTCTAGAAGGAAATTTATAGCAATAAATGCCCACATGAGAAGCAAGGAAAGATCTAAAATAGACACCCTATCATCAAAATGGAAAAAGCCAAAGGAGCAATATCAAAAAAAAACTCAAAAGCTAGCAGAAGACAAGAAATAAGTAAGATCAGAGCAGAACTGAAGGAGATAGGGACACAAAAAACTCTTCAAAAAATCAATAAATCCAGGAGGTGTTCTTTTGAATAGAACAACAAAATAGACAGACTGATACCTAGACTAATTAAAAAGAAAAGAAAGAAGAATCAAATAGATGAAATAAAAAACAATAACAGGGATATCACCACCGATTCCACAGAATGCAAACTACCACCAGAGATTACTACAAACAATTTTAGGCATACAAATCAGTAAGTGTGGAAGAAATGGATAAATTCCTGGACATCTGCTTTCTCCCAATACTAAACCAGGAAGAAGTTGAAACCCTGAAGAGACCAATAACAATGGCTGAAGTTGAGGCAGCAATTCCAAAAAAAGTCCAGGTCCAGACTGGTTCACAGCTGAATTCTACCAGATGTACAAAGAGGAGCTGGTACCAATCATTCTGGAACTATTACAAACAATACAAAAAGAGGGAATCCTCCCTAACTCATTTTACCAGTCCAACATCATGCTGATACCAAAATCTGACAGAGATTCAACTAGAAAAGAAAACTTCAGACCAATATCCATGGTGAACATCGACGCAAAAATCTTCAATAAAATACTGACAAACCAAATGCAACAGCACATCATAAAGCTTATCCATCATGACCAAGTAGGCTTCATCTTGAGGATGCAAGGCTGGTTCAACACATGCAAGTCTATAAATGAAATCCATCATATAAACAGAACCAAAGACAAAAACCACATGATTATCTCACTAGATGCAGAGAAAGCCTTCAACAAAATTCAACAGCCCTTTAAGCTAAAAACTCTCACTAAGCTCGGTATCCATGGAACATGTCTCAAAATAATAAAAGCTATTTATTACAAACTCACAGCCAACATCATACTGAATGGGCAAAAACTGGAAGCATTCCCTTTGAAATCTGGCACTAGACAGGGATGCCCTCTCTCACCACTCCTATTCACTATAGTATTGGAGGTTCTAGCCAGAGCAATCAGGCAGAAAAAGAAATAAAGGATATTCAATTAGGAAAGGAGGAAATCAAATTGTCTCCATTTTGCAGATGACATGATTGTATATTTAGAAGACCCCATCGTTTCAGCCCCAAATCTCCTGAAACTGATAAGAAACTTCAGCAAAATCTCAGGACACAAAATGAATGTACAGAAATCACAAGCATTCCTTTACATCAATAACAGACTTAAAGAGAGCCAAATCAAGAATGAACTGCCATTCATAGTTGCCACAAAGAGAATAAAATACCTAGGAATACACCTAACAAAGGATGTAAAGGACCTCTTCAAGGAGAACAACAAACCACTGCTCAATCAAATAAGAGAGGACACAAACAGTTGGAAAAATATTCCATGCAATAGCTAGGAAGAATCAATATCATGAAAATGGCCATACTGCTCAAAGTAATTTATAGATTCAATGCTATCCCCATCAAGCTGCCAATTACCTTCTTCACAGAACTGGAAATAACCACTTTAAACTTCTTATGGAACCAAAAGAGAGCCCACATAGCCAAGACAATCCTAAGCAAAAAGAACAAAGCTGGAGGCATCAGGCTGCCTGACTTCAAACAATACCACAAAGCTGCAGTAATGAAAACAGCATGGTACTGGTACCAAAACAGAGACATAAACCAATGAAACAGAACAGAGGCCTCGGAAGGAACACTACACATCTACAACCATCTGATCTTTGACAAATCTGACAAAAACAAGCAATGGGAAAGGATTCCCTGCTAATAAATGGTGTTGGGAAATCTGGCTAGCCCTATGCAGAAAGCAGAAAATGGACCCCCTCCTGTCACCTTATACTAAAATTAACTCCAGATGGATTCGAGATTTAAACATAAGACCTAACACCATAAAAACTCTAGAGAAAACCTAGGCAAAACCATTCAGGATATAGGCATAGGCAAGAACTTCATGACTAAAACACCAAAAGCTATGGCAATACAAACCAAAATTGACAAATGGGATCTAATTAAACTTCAGAGCGTCTGTACAGCAAAAGCAACAATGATTAGAGCAAACCAGCAACCAACAGAATGGGGAAAAAATTTTGCAACCTACCAATCTGAAAAAGCACAAATATCCAGAATCTACAAAGAACTAAAACAGATTTATAAAAAAACAAACAAAAAAACAACAAACCTATTCAAAAGTGGGTTAAGGATACGAACAGATACTTTTCAAAAGAAGACATATATGAGGCCAACAAACATATAAAAAATATTCATCATCATTGGTCATTAGAGAAATGCAAATCAAAACCACATTGAAATACCATCTCACACCAGTTAGAACTGCAATCATTAAAAAATCTGGAGACAACAGATGCTGGAGAGGATGTGGAGAAACAGGAACACTTTTACATAGTTGGTAGGAGTGTAAATTAATTCAACCATTGTGGAAGACAGTGTGGCGATTCCTCAAGGATCTAGAAATAGAAATTCCATTTGCCCCAGCAATCCCATTACTGGGTATATATCCAAAGGATTGTAAATAGTTCTATTGTAAAGATACATGCACACATATGTTCATTGTGGCACTGTTCACAATAGCAAAGATCTGAAACCAACCCAAATGCCCATCAAAGATAGACTGGACAAGGAAAATGTAGCACATATACACCATGGAAACTATGCAGCCATAAAAATTGATGAGTTTGTATCCTTTGTAGGGACATGGATGAATCTGGAAACCATCATTCTCAGCAAACTGACACAAGAACAGCAAATCAAACACCGCATTTCTCACTCATAGGAGGGTGTTGAACAATGAGAACACATGGACACAGGGAGAGGAGCATGACACACTGGGGTCTGCTGGGGTTCTATGGGAGGGACAGTGGTGGGTGGGGAGGTTGGGGAGGGATAACATGGGGAGAAATGCCAGATATAGGTGACGGGGTGATGGAGGCAGAAAATGACCTTGCCATGTATGTACCTATGCAACAATCCTGCATGATCTGCACATGTACCCCAGAACCTAAAGTACAATAATAAAAAAGTATAGAATGGATAAATGTGTTGTGGTATATTTATACATCTCCATGTCATATAATAATGATGATGGAAAACTACAGCACATAGGAACATGGGTGATTCTCACAAACAATATTTAGAGAATCATGAACACAAAAAATACATACTACCTGATTACATTTGTAGAAAGTTTTTAAATAAGAAAAGTTCATCAATATTGCTAGGAATTAAAATGGTAGTTACCAATGGTGGGAGAAATACCTCCAGGGGTATTTTGGAGAGGCTCTGAATGCTTGTGAAATTTTGTTTTGTTTTGTTTTTGCTCTTGCTTTTTTCTGTGTTCTGATTGCATGGGTGTGTTTACATTGGAGGAAAATTCCTAAAAGGTTAGGAAAATAAAACAGAAACCAAAAGTCAAAAATATTAAGTAATATATTTTCTCACAAGATCTAATCTACACAATGGACTCTAGTAGATAAAAGCAGATAAAATGAGTTATATATAAATACTTTAATAAAAATAGAGAAAATAATTTTTCATTTGATTTTAGTCAAATGTCATTCATATTTAAAGAGCCAAACATGCTATTATAATAAAGTTGTATTTCACCAAATAAGTAAAATGTTATTAGAAAATGGGCATAGTCTCAAAACGGTACATAGATATGAATTTTATATTTTAATTAAGAAATATAATATGTTTATATGCAAATATATACCTGTTAGATTAAAGTTATTTTCTGATTACATGTACATGTATCAAATGAGTTTATAAAATAATTTGGCTTTGCTGAATTCACATTTCTCTTTTCCTTTCTACACCATTTTTTATCATTAAAAGTTCAAATAGGAATGAATATGTTGTCAAAGTCCTTCTACACGCCCATATATCAAATACATGATTACCATTTACGTGGAGTTCTCCGACTCTAAAAAATATATTCTCAGGCAATAACACATTCAGACTTAACCTATGTTATGATCTTGTAAACTTCAAAGTTATGAGACCAATTCAACAATAATCATTAGTTATTATAAGCTGAATATGCTTATTTTACCAGATTTCACTTCAATAACTTTCTTATTTTGAATATTATACTTTTAAATTGTCAATGCAATCAGAAGATTATTTCACCAAAGTAGATGTGGCTAGAGATGTGCTCCATGAAACATACATCAAATATGCACCAAATTAAACATATATCTAACATATTAGTAGACGTGTCACAATATAGTTACTATGTAGCCATTAAAATGAGAATTTTTGAGTTATTTGATAATTGGTCATATTGTTTGGCTGGTTGCAACAGGATTCATTAGCAACTACACAAAATAAAATGCAAATGGCTGATAAGAAATCTAGAATAACTAGCAAACATGATGTTAATAATACTGAGACACACAAAAACTCTTTAAAGAAAGTAATGATAAATCAAATTAAATGAAGCAGTATTAGCAAGTGTGACAATAAAGTTTCTCATGTTGTTGATTTACCAGCAGGAACAGGCTTAAAAATACAGTTGTTTTAGATTCTGCTTTAAAACATTGTATAATGGCAAAAAACATTTGTAAAGACATAAATTTTTTTTCATAATGATATTTTTTGAAATGTCACAAAGCAAAGAGGACCACTCTCATCACTTCTGTTCAACACAGTACTGAGAGTACCGACAAGGGCATTTAGACAAGGAAAAAAATAGTATCCAAATTTGAAAATAAGAAGTAAAATTATCTCTACTTGCAGATGATATGATCTTATATGTGGAAAATCTCGAAGACTTTACAAAAAAACTATTAGGTCTACTAAATAAATTTGGTAAAGTTGCAGAATATAAAATCAACATACAACAAATCCATGCCATTTTTATACACAAATAACAGCCTAGCCAAAAAAGAAATCAAGAAAACAATCCCATTTGTGATAGCACCAAAGAGTAAAATAAAATACTTAGGAATAAATTTAACCAAGGAGGTCAAAAGCCTGTATGCTCAAAACTATAAGAAAAAAAAGAAGAAAGAAAGAAAGAAAGGAAATAAAGAAAGAAAGAAAGAAAGGAAGGAGGGAGGGAGGGAGGGAGGGGGGAGGAAGGAAAGAAAGAAAAGAAAGAAGAAAGAAAAGAAAGAAAGAAAGAGAGAAAGGAAGGAGGGAGGGAGGAAGAAAGAAAGAAAAAGAAAGAAAGACAGAAAGAAAGAAAGGAAAGAAAGAGAAAGAAAGAGAAAGAAAGAAAGAAAGAGAAAGAAGAAAGAAAAGGAAAAAGAAAGAGAAAGAGAAAGAAAGAAAGAGAAAGAGAGAAAGAAAGAAATTGGGCCGGGTGTGGTGGCTCACACCTGTAATCCCAGCACTTTGGGAGGTCAAGGCAGGTGAATCAACCGACGTCACGAGTCCGAGACTAGCCTGGCCAACATGGTAAAACCCTATCTCTTCTAAAAATACAAAAATTATCTGGGCGTGGTGGTGGGTGCCTGTAATCCCAGCTACTTGGGAGGTTGAAGCAGGAAAATCACTGGAACCCGGAAGGTGAAGGTTTCAGTGAGCTGAGATCGCTTCACTGCACTCCAGCCTGGGAAACAAGAGCAAAACTCTGTCTCAAAGGAAAAAAATAAAATAAAAAGAAAGAACGAGAAATCAAAGAGAATACAAATAAATGAAAAGATTTTCTATGCTCATGGATCAGAAGAACTGTATAAGTTTCTTAAATTACTTTAACAATAAATATCATTAGGAGGATCATATGGAGTTTAAGTGTAAAGAAATATTTCCCATTACATAATCTCTTAGTTTGCTCTATACAGTAACAAACTCAACATTATTTGCTATATTCTCATGATTTAGAAATGTTGATAGTTAATATGCATTGATTATATTGATTTTATGAATGTATTACATTTTATTTATCACAGTGTGATAACAGTAGAAATAATAAGGTAAAATTACAAAAATAAAACTAAAAATGTTCTAATCACAAAAAAGGTTTGTCTGTTAACAGAGTTATCAAGAGAAACGTTTCAGTTCACCATAGTGACACAGTGACTTTTAGCTTATAAGCTCTTACAGAGGTAAAACAAACAAAAATTCCCAGCTACTTGGGAGACTAAGTCAGAAGGGTCCTGTGAACCCAGGAGTTCAAGGGTGCTATGAGTTATGATCACACCACTGCACTCCAGCCTGAGTGAGAGAGAACTCTTCTCTAATAAGTAAAACAAGAAAACTATCCTCTGCCTTTAAATATTGCTTAATTGGCATACATTTATACCAGTTTATTAAATCTCCCGATTATCTTAAGATTTCATTTATTGCATGAAATGTTTTGCCTTCAATGAAAAATACAAATACTTCATGAGATATATATATATATATACACACACACATATATATACACACATATATATACACACACACATATATATATATATATATATTTTAAATGTAGGACAATGTTTCTTGCTCCTGGAAATCGTCTGTTCAAGAATTTAAATATCAGTGGTTTCTCTTTCCCTGGTTTTCTGTTTCTTCTCTGTGAATAGTGATAAGGAAAACATATCCAAACAACATTGGCTCTTTATAACTGAAATTGATAAATCACTGTGCCCATACAGTGACAAATCACTGTATGCCTATCTGAGAAGTACTTTAGTTTCCTCATACATATCTTAACAGTATTTCATAAATTATACCTCATCAACATGTATTGAACATCTACTATATGTCCACAGGCAGATTATGGGCAATACAGTTGACCAGTTGTCCTGCATGCATTGTGTTTATTTATCAGGGCACCCAAACATCATACCAGTCACAATTTTACATTAGCTTGTTAAGTTTTGATTTTAAAGTGGAATGGATAAGTTGAGTAGTAGATAATTGTGTTAAATTTAAAGCAATTAAATTAACTTTTCCTGTATATACCCTATCTTCACAGACTAATGCTTATACGCAATGTTTGTTTGCAATTTTAAAATAACAAAAGCAAAATGCTAACAAACAGTTTAAAATTATTCAATTTTTTTCTCTAGAAATCTAAACCCATAAAATAAAGTTCGAAAACATAATTTTGTCTCTGACATGAAAGAGTATTTAATGGTATATCTTAATACTGTTAATAAAGACACTTAGGTCATTTGTATTTTCTCTCAGAGTAAAAGCAAAGTGGCCTTTAAAAGATTCTCATGACGTGGAATCCCTCTCTTACCCCCTCTTCTTAATAATTTCTTCCCTGGTCACTATGATCCAACCACATCGGTCTCCAAGATGTTTTCCAAACTCATCAAGTATACTTCTGCTTTACAGCCTTTGAAATTGTGATTCTCTTTGCAGAATCTTTATAAGCTGAATATGTTTACTTTACCAGATATTTCACTTCGATAACTTTATTTTGTTGAATTTTTGAAGGCCTTATCTGCATCTATTGAGGTAATCATGCGGTTTTCATCTCTTGTTCTGATTATGTGGTGAATTATGTGTATAGACTTGCGTATGTTGAACCAGACTTGCATCCCCAAGATGAAGCCTACTTGATTGTGTTGGATAAGGTTTTTGATTTACTGCTGCATTTGTTTTGCCAGGATTTTGTTGAAGATTTTTGTATTGATGTTCATCATGGATATTGGCCTGAAGTTTTCTTTTTTTGTTGAGTCTCTGCAGGGTTTTGGTATGAGGATGCTGTTGGTCTCATAAAATGATTTGGGAAGGATTCCCACTTTTTGGATTGTTTGAAATAGTTTCAGAAGGAGTGGTACCAACTCCTCTTTGTATGTCTGGTAGAATTCAGCTGTGAACCCATCTGGACCTGGACTTATTTTGAGTGGTAGGCTCTTAATTGCTGCCTCAACTTCAGCCCTTGTTATTGGTCTCTTCAGGGTTTCAGCTTCTTCCTAGTTTAGTATTTGGAGGGTGCAAGTGTCTAGCAACTTATTCATTTCTTCCAGACTTACTGGTTTATGTGCATAGAGTTTTTTCTAGTTATCTCTGATGGTAGTTTGTATTTCTGTGGAATCAGTGGTGATATCCCCTTTATTGTTTTTTATTCCATCTGTCTTATTGTTCTTTTTTCTTTTTTATTAATCTGGTTAGCAGTCTATTTTGCTGATCTTTTCAAAAAAACAGCTGGTATTTTATTTTAATTGTGTATTTAATAAAACTTTCCACTCTAAAATTAAAATTACAAAAATAATTCCAATACTTTATTTTATTAATTTTCGTTTTCAGTAATTTTATTTTTTTTTATTTGTTGTTGTTGTTTGTTTGTTTTAGAAATAGACGTCTCACTTTGTTGCCTAGGCTGGAGTGCAATGGTGATTCTGACACATGATCATAGCACACTACAGCTTCTAAATCCTGGGCTCAGGAGATTCTCCTGCCTCAGCCTCCCAAGTAGCTGAGACTACAAGTAAGTGCTACTGCACCTCAATATTTAATTTTACTTCTTAAGTTAATGAAATATTGGATAAATTTAGAATTAATTTTGATTTTTAAAATGAGAACGATTTCCAAACTTTTATTCTTGAAACAGTAATTAGTCACAATGTGACTGATTGAATTTTTTATTTTTTCCTCACATTGCCCCCTCTATGTTAGACAATATTTTTATATCTGTGTGAATTGCTCTATGCATTATGCTATTTCCTTAAACAATTTGCCTATTTCAGTGCCAGTAACCAAAATTATTAGTTTAGCCTTTTATCTTCATATTTTCTACATATTCTCTTTTCCTGTACTTTAATTCCTTTACATGAGCCATTTAATATGACTTTCCATGTTCAAAAATGTTTGTAAGTTAATTGACTGATCAATGTGAGAATTGACATATTTATGGCATTGTCTTTTTCCTCTGTAGAAACATTTTACATTTTTAAAAATATTTAAATCATTTTTATGTGTTTAAATAATTAGACTTGCAAGGCTTTTCTGCTAAAGTTCCTATTTTTTTCTTGGAAGACTTTCTTGTGTGTGTGGTCAATTTTATTTTTACTGTTATTATAACTAAGATGGTTTTCTTTTATTAAGTGCTGGAGATGATTATTGTTAATACAGAGAAAAGCTATTGTTATTTATATGTAAATTCCTATAATGAATCCTATACACATTTGTTATTGCATGCATTAATACTTTTCATTTGATTTTGGTATTGATTTTCCAACTATTAAATCCCATTATATAAAATAATGATAAATTTGCATCATTTCTATAACTTTAATTGATTTCTTTTTGTTGAATGCTTGAATTTACTACTAATTCCAGAAAAATATCTTAAATAATGTTAGTGATTTTGAATCTGCTTGTTTACATTTCATTTAATACTGATTTATGCTTCTGGGTTTTCAATGTTTAGATTGGTTTAGGTTTATCAATGGAAGCATGGAGGCATGAGATCTAGAGAATAAGGGAGTAAGTGAGAGTAATGGAAAGTGCAAAGGAAAAAGATGGACAAGACTAATGGAGGAAAGCAAGAAGGAAAAGAGAGAGGCAGACAGAGATAGAATTATTTGAGGTTTTTTTTAAATCAGTAATTGACGATGAATTTTTCAAATAATTCTGAAGTCCTTAGCTTATTTGTGTTATTAACATTTTAAAATATAGAAAAATTTAACCTATTACTGTGGTCTCAATAGATTTTCTAATACTTGTCTTTCGTACATTTGCATGTCCCATAATCTTTTCAAGTCAAATCCCGTGACATCTGTCTGAGGTGGGGCAAGGTAAAGGTATTAGGGATGTTGATATTATTAACTGTTTTGTAGATGATAACACTTTGCTGAGCTATAAAGTATGATCATTGAATAAGAGGAGAAAGAAGACAGTATGATTTAAACAGCTAATTACTAGAAATAGTGAGATATGGTATCAGATAAATAAGGTAATCCTAAATGGATGTCAATCCCAGAGTGTGATGCAATTATGCTCTTTCCTGCCTTCACCTCAGCACAAGAAAATAAACCACATAGTTTTATCTCTCAGACATGGTTTATACTAACAGCTGATAGGAGAAACCCCAAAATTAGTTTTCTCTTGAAGATATTTGGATTTCTGCTGATCTTTAAGCTCTATTTAAGGAATTCCTAAAGAAGAGATATATGAGGCCAACAAACATATGAAAAAATGCTCATCATTACTGGTCACTAGAGAAATGCAAATCAAAACCACATTGAGATACCATCTCACACCAGTTACAATGGCAATCATTAAAAAATCTGGAGACAACAGATGCTGGAGAGGATGTGGAGAAACAGGAACACTTTCACACCTTTGGTGGGAGTGTAAAATAGTTCAACCATTGTGGAAGACAGTGTGGTGATTCCTCAAGGACCTAGAAATAGAAATTCTATTTGACTCAGCAATCCCATTACTGAGTATATACCCAAAGGATTATAAATCGTTCCATTATAAAGACACATACACACGTATGTTCATTGCGGCACTGTTTACTATAGCAAAGACCTGGAAGCAACCCAAATGCCTATCAATGATAGACTGGACAAAGAAAATGTGGCACGTATATACCATGGAATACTATGCTGCCACAAAAAATGATGAGCGTCCTTTGTAGGGACATGGATGAACCTGGAAACCATCATTCTCAGCAAACTGACACAAGAACAGAAAATCAAACACCCCGTGTTCTCACTCATAGATGAGTGTTGAACAATGAGAACACATGGACACAAGGAGGGGAGCATCACACACTGGGGTCTGTTGGGGGTGTCTAGGGGAGGGACAGTGGTGGGTGGGGAGATTCGGGAGGGATAACATGGGGAGAAATGCCAGATACAGGTGACAGGGTGATGAAGGCAGCAAATGACCTTGCCATGTATATACCTATGCAACAATCTTGCATGCTGCCCATGTACCCCAGAACCTAAAGTACAATAAAAAAAAAAATCTGGAAACAAAGCGACACACCTTCAGAAGTAGTGAACATTATACCAAATGATATTTATGTAAGCTATCTATTGCTGCATGATATAGTAGAACAATCTTAGCTAAAAACCAGCACACATTCTTTTCTCATAGATTCTCTGTATCAGAAATCCAGTTATGGCTAAACTCTGTATGTATGTATCCATCCGCTGCTTCAGGGTCTATCAAAAGACTATCATGAAGAGATAGAACAGTACTGGATTCTCATGGGAATTAGACTTGGGGAAAGTCTTACTACTTCCAAACTCACATGGCTGTTGGCAGGATTTAATTCCTGGAAGCTGATAGGATTGAGAAACTTGATTTCCTGCCAGATGTTGGCTGGAGGCCTGAGTTCTTTGTCATTTGCGCCTCTCAAATACAGCTCCTAGCTTCATCAAAGTGTACTAGCAAAGGAGTGGTGACAGCAGAGACGGAATAAATTAGCAAGCAAGAATGTAAAATTGTATATCATGTTATCATGGAAATAACAGCCTAGCTCCTGTGCTGCATTCTGTTGGCTAAAAGCAAATTACAACTTCCTGTTTCAGCTCCAACATGTAAAGAGCTTTGAAGTGATGGCTTGGTTCTTACAGAAAGATACAAGCAAGATAAACCAAAATTTGACAACCATTTTTGTATCCGTCAGAGAAATGAGATTCAGTGAGGTGAAAATGTGATGAGATGGGAGCAAGGTCTCATGAAATATAAATTGCCACAGAGTGTTAAAGCTATGAACCCAGTAAATATTAGCACAATAAAAATAAAGTAATTATAGAGCCTGAAATAAATATATGCTAAAATTAAATAACATAAAATAGAACCCTAGACTAATACTGAATTGGTGACTTTTCTTTTCTTTTTTTTTTTTTTTTTTTGAGACGTAGTCTCTCTGTGTTGCCCAGGCTGGAGTGCAGTGGCATGATCTCGGCTCACTACAACCTCCGCCTCCTGGGTTCAAGCGATTCTCCAGCAATTTTTTGTATTTTTAGAGGAGACAGGGTTTCACCATGTTGTCCAGGATGGTCTTGCTCTCCTGACCTCGTGATCCGTCAGCTTCGGCCTCCCGGAGTGCTGGGATTATAGGCGTGAGCCACCGCGCCCGGCCGACTTTTCTCCATGAAGAAATAATGTTAACAACTTTGGAATACAGTATAGTGAAACTGACTGGGTACCTTACAGAGATACACTCTCAAGAACAAGGGAATCTTGTAATTTAAATAGATTTTTAAGTTCTGTTTCTAAAACCACAAGCTAGAATCTCCTCTTTGAACACATCCTTGTTAAGTCAATTGGGTTCTGACACTGTGTTCTGCGCCTGTCTCTGGTGTATGTCTTCCTCATCTTGCTAAAGTACTGACATCTCAGGTCAGACTTCCCCTGCAGGGAATCACCGTCTTCGCCCTGCTTGAGTTTCAACACCCTGTGCAGGTATACATTCTTGTGGACACGACCATTTTCCTCTGTGGTGCATGAGCCACTCTATATTTTCTCCTTAAGTTCATGTGGATTGTGACCAGAACCTTAAGAACTTTCTCAGATATACATTCTCATATTTGTAAAGAGTTCAGGTCTAAACAATTAGACATCTTAGAAAAATAATTACCATAGAAATTGATAAAAATCCTAACTATTATACTATGATTATTATATAATCATAAAGAAACAAACATGCATGGGTAATGTTACACTTGGATTCCCCAAACTTTTAAAATTTATTTGAATTTTTTTTTAGTGAATAACAAAAAGATGTATTCAGACTAGTAGCAAATGTGTATGCACCTGTGCACTTGCTCTCTTTCTCTCTATGTGTATGTATGCATATATATGATTTAAATGACCAACGCTAAGCATAAAATCATTGTAAAGTAACATTTGCTGGATGAGATTGCACCAAATTAAATATAAGCACGTTTATTAAGAGATGTTTTACATCCAATTCTAAAAAATTTGGTACTTATTTGGTTCCTCTGTAAGATTTGTTAAAAAATATATGTAGGATATAAAATATCTCTATATTTTATAGATATATAAAATGCATGTAGGATATAAATATATATAGGTTATTTTTATAGGATATATAAAATATATGTAGGATATAAGATACATCTTTTTTTTTTAGATTAACATGAGGTATTTGAATGTGGAGTTAGAAGAGAAGGTATGCTAAATATATGTATACCCCTCATTAAGTATAAATGCTTATTTATAGTATTTAAGGAAATGGATTGTGTATCTACACTAATTCCTATTGTTATTATTTATATAATCACCATAGTTGATAGCTTTATGAGCTCTCTATGCCAGGCACTGACACAAAGTTTTTACTGCTATTACTGGATTGTTTAATTTGAATCTTACTACCACTCTATTTGAGCTGATTACCTTTTCATTTTTATATGTGAGTAAACTAAACCTTAGAAGATTACTTACTCAAGATCTCACAGCTAGGAAACAAATAATGAAGTGAAGGGAAAATGTCGTATGAGCCTAGAAACTTTGAATCACCACATGGTTCTGTCTCCCAATATCATCTCATGAATCCCGTAATAGGAATCTCATTATTCCCATTCAGAATCAATTAAATGTTTATTTGTGTGCATGCAAATAACTGAGGTCAAAATATGATAAAAGTATTATTTCTACTTTTACCAAAATATATTTTTGTTTTCATGGATTAATCGACTACTTTTACACATTAATGTCCTTAATGAAAAAATAAATCTATATATTTCTCACCCACTATCTATAATTTTAGAAGTTCAATAGACACTGATTTTTTTCTCTAGAAAAACTAATGTTAAATTGGTGCTGTACATATTTGACATCATAATTTTCTCTACAAAAATTAGTACAGCAATTTCTCATGGTTTTGTAACATTCACTATTACACATTTGGTAGTTGGAATAACAAACTTCTAAATAGGGACAAACAATATCATAAATGAACAATGTTCACTGCGTTTGTTATTTTTTGAACATTTTTCTAGAAATAATCTAAACAATTACTTTCCCATCTTACATATGTGGTACCCAGAATGTATAAAATTACCTTATAATTCTCTATTTAGTGTTTTTCTACTATATTATTATAGCTAATATCACTATTTAAATTTTATAGCTTTATATATATTTTTGGACAGAATAAGGATAATTAATCATCCTAGAGTTATACTATTGAAAGGAATATAACTTGTAGAATAATATTTGATATTTAATCGAATTAAAATTTAAATACAAGAGTCTCTGTGAGTAAACATTATTTGTGTTTTTAAAAATAAGTACTTTTAAAAATAAACTAGAAAAATGCTGAGAGAGAATGGAAGTTGACATACTGGTTTATTGAAGAGGAAGATATGATCATTTTGTCCTTTATATAGGGACACCTATTACAGTAGGTGATAGATGGAAGGATAGACAGATAGATAGATACATAGATTAAAAGGCACATTCTTAGTCCACGAGATAGAGTAAAAGGAACGTTCTTAGCCATGTTTAGTCGTTACAAGAGCATAACCAATTTCTTTTACTTGACTTAGCATCACACATCAGGTAAATGAGCTAAGACAGAAATAGATAGATTACTTAAATGATAGGCAAGCCACTCTCTTTGAGGTTGCCTTACATTTGAACAGTGGAAGTCACCATGCTATTAACTAATTACTAGTTGTAGCTAATGCAAACCACTGCTTACAAAAGAAAAGCCTACAAACATAATATACAAAAGAATATAGCAAATAATTTATTAACAAACACTGTAAGTAAATGAGGACATTTAAAACATTTTTAAGAAGAAAACATAAGGCTTAAGAAATCCCAAATTTATTTTCTTCTTTACACAGCATGTAGTTGCAAAAAGAACACCAAATTCTTCCCTACTATTTGATGCTTTCTTCTTTTCTCCAGGGTTTAAGCCTTAGGCATTCTGAATAAAAGATATATTAGGGAAAGATGGCACAGTAATTCACCTCTCAATTTTATTTTCTCATAAAATGTTACATATATAAGAGAATTCCACTTACTATCATTATATTCAGTATCTCAATCATTTTTAAGCTGAGTTTAAGGAGTAATCTATGATAGCACTTCTTTGGAACTAAGTAGTTTTCCTAGTCATCTTTCCAAATAAAATATATTTAAAAATTCCCATATGTATTCCAAAATTATTTTTATGAGAAAATGTGAATCAAGTCTTTTTTATAAGTTTTTGTGTTTATAATTTATACTATTAATATTTTGAAAAAACACTTGTAAACTGAAGCTATTTTGTTCTTTGGACTTTCCTGAAGGGTAAATGTAAAAAATGTAAGTACTTTTGAGTATCACATATTATTAAAATGTGATTGATGAGGTTAATCTGTTAATGGTCCTCAATGATTTTTCCCTATATTTATGCTTGAAAACTATGCTAATTTTCCCACATCCTAATTTTTATGATGAAGTAATAACTATTTATTTATTCAAAAATATTTATTAAGTTTCTAAAATAGTCTGGAAGCTAAATTAGTAGTGAACAAAATATACATATACCCTCCTTCACAGCTCTATGAATCTCTGTTTTGGGAGCTAGAATCACACAAGGGGTTTACACAAAATTACAAAAAAATAATAATAATTCAAAACTTTGGGAGAGGTACTAACTGAAATACAGGAATAAGTTTTCAGTGAGAATATTTTTATCATCTAAATAGTTCCCTACCAATATAGTGATATATATTTTTAAAGCACATTTACAGTCATTACATCATTTCAGTGTCAAAAAATGCTATATAATAGACAAAATAAAATACTATTAACTCTACAAAAAGAAAGGAAAGATGTGTTTCCTAGGGAATACTATTTCACTCAACAAATATTGACTGATCAAACAGGAAAAATAATATTTGAATTATTTGTTCCCATCTCAGCAGTGTATTTAGATGAAGTTCCACCTTTCGAAAGTTGCTAGATAATGATGTGCTCATTTAAAATTTGTCCTTTAGGAATTAATTGCATGTATGCTATTAGATAGTAATAAATGAAAATGATTGTATGTTTCAAATTGTACTACCAATTATAAATAAATTAGAAACAAATGCTTCTAATTTTAAGAGTATTTCATGTTAGAAAAGTTATATTACTTAGTATTTTTCCCAAAATCTTGATACAAAAAGAGTTCAAATTATATAAATCAGGGTGAAATAATTTTATAATGTAGAATTTCCAGATGTAGAATATCCTCCCAAATTTTTTTTTTAGTGTAAGTGCATTCAGTGTACTTTTTAAAAATAAAAATGACTGTGGTCATAAACTACATGAATTAGAGTTATGAACAGAACATCAATAACGAAATCAGCTATGATCCAGCTTTGGAAAAAATAGTCATTCTTGGCATTTATGATTGCAATAATTGTCTTTAACCAGGATAATATAAAGTTAGGCAGTCCTACATTTTTAGTTAGTCAAAAAATTATGACTGTAAGACTTTAAGAGTATTCTGTTTATCATCTTACCAACTCTAAGGGTCATTTCATTTAAAAAGTATTTCTACGTACCTGTTACACTTTCACTAGTTTCCACTCAATTACTTACAAACGAGTTTTGTACATACCAAATATTTGACATTTTGAATTTAAGAAAGCACTCTATTGACTTTGTTTTTAAACATCTGCCTTTATACCATTGTATCAGATGTCATCATAAGATCATTAATTTGATACATTACTTTATAAAAACAAACATAAGAAAAATAAAAGCTTACAAAGCTGACTGGTAAAGCACATTTTAAAATATGGCACATGGGCATAGTGGCTTATGCCTGTAATCCCAGAACTATGACAGGCCGAGTTGGGTAGATTTCCTGAGATCGGGAGTTCGAGACCAGCCTGGCCGACATGCTGAAACCCAGTCTCTACCCAGTCTCTTAGCCTGGCCTGGTGGCATGAGCCTGTAATCCTAGCTACTCAGAAGGCTGAGGCAGGAGACTTTCCTTAACCTGGGAGGTGGAAGTTGCAGTGAGCCAAGTTCTCACCATTGCACTCCAGCCTGGGCAAAAAAGAGGAAAACTCTGTCTCAAAAAAAAAAAAAAAAAAAAAAAAAAAAGGGCACAATTTTACAGAATGCATTGACCTGAATTCACAATTACAGATTTCTATGATATATGTGACTATTTTATTAGAGTCTCACTTGTTGTTTATATTATTTCAGAGTGACACAATGACACTAACTGTATTTAATTAATGATCTTCAATCTTCACATAGAAATACAAAGATCAAAGTTGAAAATGAAGCAGTAGAGTATTTTTATGTGTGTTGATGTTGAGATTTCTAGATAAAAACTATTATAAGTGGGCATGACAGTGTGTGCCTGTAGCTCCATCTATGTGGGAGACTACTTGAGCCCAGGAGTTTAAACACATTTTGTGCAACAGGGTGAGAGCCTCATCTCTAAATTTTTTTTTTTTAAGTTTCTAGGAAAATGCTGTATATTTACACATACACAAGTCATTCACAAGAAATTATTTTTGTGGCTACTTTATAGTGTTAGGTTTCATAAAAGTTATGTGTTAGTATATAAACTTTGCAACTATTTACCATTTAATGTGCTTTAAGAAGAATTGATAACCACTACTCCCACCTACCATGTGTATATTTTGTTTTTAAACTTAAAAAAGAAAACAAATTGATATAAAAAGCTGTATTTTTGTTTTGCTTTGATTTGATCAGTGTTTAACAATGATATGTAACAAAATGCTGATTTAAAGTCTTTAACATTATTTATTTTAAATATAACATTCTTTTTATTTAATTGTGTCAGATCTGATTTTACAGTTTCACAGGTGCTTCTAATGTATAAAATATTATATGTAAACATTTTCTTGAGGTATTTTGTATCTAAAATTGTCTTAAATCCCCCCTTTGTCTATACTAAAGTTACACTGATAGAGATTATAGTCACGAAACCTAATGAGGCATCTTCGTGCTTTTATATACAAATAAATCATTTGAACTCATACTGCTAGAGGCATGCTATGCTATCTTCATGGGCTATAGGATAATTTGAATCTAATGACATGTTAGCAGCACTACTGCATTTTTGAGTATGGTTATTTTTGAACATATATTAAAATGAAGTCACATTCCTTAACATTTGAAACTTCAGATTTCCTGCATGTAATAAATGTGCAATGTCAGAGTATAATAACGTCAATATGCCTATTAGGAAAGTTCCTGTTACCTATAAGCAATTAGTTATATTTTATATTTTCTTAATGTGAAATGTTGTTAAAGTAGAAACATTTTAATTAGTTAACATTATAACATTCCTAAAAATTTTAGATTGACACCTTTCAAATATTTTCACAAATCAACTATCAGACCAACTGTACCACCACCAACCTGGTATACTCCACTAGCAACTCTCACGTGGGATCAATGCCCTAGCTTCCTACTTAACTATTCCCTTATTTCTAGATTGTTCAGTACTCAGAATGATCCCATTAAAACCTAATGCATACTGTAACCTCAAAATCATCCAATTCCTTCTTGTGCAGAGAAAAAGTCAAAATATGAAATACTAGCCTCTCTGCATCAGATTTAATTTAATTATGTCATCTTCTCAGGGAAGCATTCCTGTTTATAATTACAGCCCCTAACCTAACCTCCTGACCCTGGTCTGCAGTACTCCCAATACACTTTGTCACTTCTTCAGCTATCTTTCTTCTTCCTTCATTTTTTTTAATGTGGTAAAATACATATTATATTAAATTTACCATGGTAATAATTTTAATTGTTCTATTTGAACAATCTAATGGCATTAGGTACATTCATATTGTTGTGCAACCATAACCACTCTCCATCTCCAGAACTGTTTTCATCTTTCAAAACTAAAACATTCTATACTGTTAAACAATAACTCTCCATTTCCCCTCCCTATGTCCCCTAGCAACCACTATTCTACTTTCTCTTATAATTTTGACAACTCTAGATACTTCGTGTATGTGAAACCATACAGTAATTTTTTGTGTGTGACTGACTTATTTTACTTACCACAATGTTCTCATGGTTCATCTCTGTCATAATACATGTCATAATACCCTTTGTTTTTAAGGCTGAATTGTATTCTAATATATGGATATACCATATTGTCCTATCCATTCATTCATCCATCCCTAAACACTTGGGTTATTTCCACATTTTAGCTCTTGTGAATAATGCTGCAATGTGCATGGGTATACAAATATCTCTTTGGGACCCTGCTTCTAATTCTTTTGGGTATATGCCCAGAAGTGGAATTCTCATTTAATCATGCCCATCACTCTCTTCCTTACAACTGACTTTAGAAACATAGTTACCACAATTATACACCCAGTATCATTCCTAGAATTGTTGTCTTGATCTTGTTCTTTCATTGCTGCAGACATACTTGCCAGAGTGCTATTTATTAATCATTGCAAAAGACACACTTTTGGTTCTATTGATTATTTCTCTTTTGTCATTTTTATCTTTTAAGTAGTTAAGTAAAATTGCTTTAAATTCCTTTTACTTACCTTGATATCGTTTTTCTCCTTTTTCGCAGCTTCTGCTTGAAATTTTAATTTATTTTAACCATTTTGTTTTCTAATAATTGCCTTTACGTTTTTTTCTGAGGGATGCTCTGTTTCCTTAAAATTATAATGTGTACTTTTGGAAATTTAGTTGGAAATGTATCATAACATTCAGTGTAATACTGTGATTTCTACTTTGACCGATACTTTATCAAATGACATGTTTTTATCTTCCAAATGTATGATAACATTAGCTATTTTTTTGTTTTTATCATTTAAATTTCATTTTGTAGAATTCTGAGAATGCATTTGATATCAATCCTTTGAAATTTGTTTTACTTCTTTGTGGTCTAATATCCTGTCAATATATACATAAATTTTCTATATGACTTTAAAGTAATATGTAAATTCTGTTATGTGGAATTAAGATTACATTTATTATTATTCATTTTGTTGAATTTGACCCAATACATTTTGAAATAATTTTGCTATTCACACGTTGGACTATTGTATAGTTTTGTTTGTTCTTTTCAAATTTCCCTTTTTATAACTGGTATGTTTTTCTCCTGCCATACTATTTTGTTAGATCTGTACTCTAATATAGCAGCCCTAATTTCATTACATATCTTTCAGATTTCATTTTTGGTATTTTCTTTTTATTGTATTTCTAATTTCATTTTAAATAATTCAGAGATAGCAGTGTTTACTTATATTGCAAGATTCTCCCTGTTTCGGGGTTTAGATATCAAACTTTGGTTTGCAATTTTTTAAAGCAAGGTTCTAAATTTAAGTTTTAATTCAGGACCTTTTTCAAAATGTATTGAGTTCTATGGATTCCCTTCTGGGAGGGGATCTTATAATTCCTACAATTAGACAACGTGCAATTCGAAGGACTCTTTGCATGGGCTCACAGATCCCATGAAACTCTCAGTACTGTTAAATTCTAAACAAAAATATTAATAATTTATATATGAAGGAAGACAATACAATAATATCACATTTATTTTAAAAAGATGAAAAATAACAGTTTATAATAAATTACTACATATGAAAATATTTTTTCAAAATCAAGACCATGAAATTACTATCACAAAATTCTATATGATCATGCAACAAAGAAGGAATTTTAATTCATAACTGTATTATGTATATATTTTGTCACCCTAAATATTCTTTTCCCATATTGTTGCCTAAAATCCTCCTCACAGAACACACGCCTTATTCATAGTTTATCAGCAACAAAACTTTGGACCCTGTGAGTAAAAGTTATATAATTTTAAGCCTATCTTTTCTGGACCCAAACATACGGTAAACCATCTAGACTTCTTGAGATGAAACAGAGCTATACCACTGGAGAAGTAAGAAACCGCAGCAGGCATTTAAAGTCAGAAGTCACATGCAAAATTGTATCAAAGTCAAGGAATGCCTTCACGATATCAGACAAGTGTGTGTTAGTGCAAAACACAAATTATGACTAAAATTAAAAGGAGATAAAATTTATTAATTTTTAATTAAAATATTTATTTTTAATTAAAATAATTTTATGTTTTAAAATTAAAAATAAAAGAGCAAAGACGTGTTTAAGTTAGATGAACAGTAGCCTTGATCATTGGAAAAATATTGGGTTTATGTTATTGACTCAACAAAGTTGAGTCATTCTTCCTCAACAAAGTTCAAACAATATTCTGTATCTCAGAGCAAGATGGATACAGCAATAGACAGCAAGCTGCGTGGCTTCTAACCTATTCCCTTAAAATAATATTGATTTAATTGCTGGCCTGTATTATAAATATATAGGGTAATGCTAACTTTTCATGGTATATATACATATATATATATATGTTCATAAAGTTTCATAAAACTGTTGCTTATATTAAACTTTTAAAATAGAACAAGAATTACATATATTTCCTTTACTTTATTCAGCTTCTTAAGAGAGTGCTATGTCAAAATAAGCATTTAAGAAATGTTGTTGTTTTTATTTTGTTTAACAATAATGATGAAAAGAAAATATAAATAATCAGGTACTATGTTTCCTATATATTAAAATCATCCAGTTAGATGAAGTCTTGTTTTACCAATTAAAATAAGATGTATCCTCCATGATTTTAGTCTTTTATGAAGGATTTTATGAACGTGTATTCCCAAAGTTAAATTACTGAACATGTAAAAAATCACTGTAATAAAAATTAAAACAAAATCAGAGTACTTCACTGAACAATGCAGACATATTTTTACAGTTTTGAAAAATATTACCTTTTATATGTTTAGTGAAAAAGAATAAATTTTGAGATTACTTGAAATAGTTATCGACATGATTAATTAATAGAAAAATTTATTCTATTACAACAGAGAAAGGCAGCTTGAGCAAAAATAATTCATCTTTGAAATACTTTTAACAAATAATTTTGTCTCTACTTTAATCATTGATTTTATAATTTTTCAGAACTCTCCTCATTTGAATTATTGCTTGACCTACATCTTGGCTCCCCTACCATTCTTATATTATCTTATGTAAATTATAAGGACAAAATGCTAAATTGTGAGTCATAAATTCTCACTTAACTAAAAGAAAACTAAATATCTTTAAACTTAGTTCTTTGGAGTGTGTTTAAGCATATGTACATGACACTGTTTATACTGAAATGAAATCTAGAATTTCAATCATTTTTCGGTAATTATCTTCTTTACTTCTCACATTTTATAACAGTGTATGGATGCACCATAACAGAAGGGTAAAATGATGAATAAAAACACTTTATATTAACTTTAACTTTGTATACTCTTGAAAATTTCAAATGTTTTATGGAAAGAAAGAACCTTTTCTTAGCCACATAAATGCTGCTTGTGGCTTTTAAAGCTTTCTATAAACAATGCTACACCTTTCATTTTACCATATATTAGCAATTCAAGAAATACAAGAAAATTATGCAAATGTCCCTGTGACTACATTGGAATTCTCAGTATATAAAGAAACTCAAATGTATTCTACTTATGGCAAAGCTTTTTTTGCCAATACTCAATAGGTTTTTAAAATAAATGTGCTTAATCTTGTTTTCCTGCCATCCAGAATAGTAGTATACATATTCTTTGGTACTGAAAGTTAAAGTGCTAACATTGACACTTTAGGAAACAGACACATTATGTGCTTATGCATTTAAATTTTTTTTTACAAGAATTCAAACTATTCGGAGAGTTTAGTTGTGTTTTATTCTAAAGGCTTATTGTACTGCCATCAGAATATAATAGAATTTAGTGATATCAGGAGTAATTGAAATCAATTAGACCATTCCACCATTCCTATCTTTTTATAATATAGAAATAGAATCTTACAATGCACATCATCCATTTATAATGACATTTTCAATTGTCTATGCTTAATTTTACTTTTAATATGGTGAGAAGCTATGTGTTTTTTCATAACACTGTTGCCAACTGTTAACTGTTAATTTGAATACAGCATAAACTGAAATAAGCAATACTTAATTAAAATAAAAAGCACATACATATATAAATAAAAACATAAAACTAACAAGAAAGAAAGAATCAAAACAATACATGAAAATATTCCACATAAAGACAGAATAATAATGTTTAGAGCTATTTACTCCAGTTACTAATGCATAAAAAATTACTTCAAATATCTATGTAAAAACGTAATACTAAACTTAATAATGCTGAAGTTCAGAAATTCAGATGGTACAGTAGGGGTATTTTTCTCTGCTACAATACTTACTCCTTTCTACAAATCAAAGACTGGGAGCTGACATGTGAAGACTAGCTCACTCACATGCCTAGAGGTTGATTCACAATTTACTTGGGGTGGTTAAGCAGAACACCTACACTTGTTGTCTTCCTGTTTCAGAGGTTTACTCACAAGATGGCCAGCATCCCTTGAAGGGCCTGGAATCCTACCACATCTTGTTCAATAGTAGAAAGTCACTAAGCCCAGCCCACACTCAAGGGGAGGAGAATTCCCTATCTCCCAGTGAAGCAGTGTCAATATCACATAGTAAGAAAGAGTGGGATATGATGGTGCAGCTATATTTTAAAAATAAAATCCCCAATAATTTAAATAAGAAGCAAAAATATGAGCAAAGCAATATCAAATACTAAACGTCATAAATTAGAAACGTATATTTGCAGTATCAGTCTCAATAAATACAATTAAACTAACTACGTACATTATTTTTCAGATTGCTTAAAGAGTGAAACTTGTTTGGCATGTAAAGAATCATTCAAATCAAAATGACTCATATAGTTAAAACAAACACCAACAACAATATATTCCATACTTTCAGCTTAGTATTAATTAGTGTAAAAGTAAATGTATAATTTGCTTGCTAAACTCAGACTTAGCTGTTATTAGGTAATTTAAACAATAAACGATGTAGAGGGACATTCAGTACCAAGCACAAATGACTAAGAGCCATTTTATACGTAATTAAGTCTTAACATTTATATAAAATAAGTACTATTATAATTATTGCTTACAGATGTATAAAAAGACTAAGAGACATTGAGTTATTGGAAAACAACAACTTAAATCTAGATCTGCCTGAACAGGTTTATAATTATTATTTTATATAGTTTTATAGTTATTACCGATAACTTTACATTTTAAAATTTTGATGTAGAAATTTCAAATTAAAGTTGGAAGCTTTATCTGGTTCAGATAGCCATGTTTTAATTATGCACATACATAATGCACATTCCTAGCCCAGTGATAAATTTTGACACAAATACTTGAACTATGAAAAAAATGCCACTTGAAAAATACTTGCAATTTTCAAAGTATTTCACATTCAATTCTAGACCTCAGTTGAGTGTGACACTTTTTATTATGATACTGCCTATCACTTTATAGTACTTGATTGTATGGACTAAAATTTTATCTTGTTCATAAACTTTTCACTAAGTACTTTGTATTCTGCATTCTGTTTAGTACTAGGAACTCAGTGGGTATTTAATAAGGATTAATTGGTGTCAATGACAATAATGACTCTATTATCTTCTGGAATATTGATACCATTAAGAGTGTGATGAGTAAATGAGTCTAACTTTATTTATGATAGTTAACAATGGCCAGGCTGATTAAATATGAAACAGGCTTTTCAAATGAATAAAAGTGGAAAAATTTGCATATAAAACACTAATTACTATACTATATTATAATCTTAGCAAATTGGAATTACAATTATTCAAAGCAATGCCTGGTGACAGATATTTGGTAGGCAAGAATTGTTACCTAGTTAGTTAAATCTATTTATGCAACGTATAATCAGGTGTCAGAAAAGTGGATATGGTATCCCAGTTCATTCAGGCTGCTATAACAAAATAATAGACTGGGTAGCTCAAAAACAACAGAAATTTATTTTTCATAATTTTGGAAGCTGGAAAGTCCAAAACCAAGGTACCAGCAGATTCATTATCTGGTGAAGACTCCATTTATTGGTTAATAGATAGAACCTTCTTTCTGTATTCTCACATTGAAGCCTCTTTTATAAGGGCAGCAATTCCATATATGAAGGCACTGTCCTCATGACCTATTTACCACGAAAAAACTCTACTCCTAATCTAATCACACGTGACTGGGTTTTGACATGCAAGTTTTGGGGATGCAATCTTTCAGACTATGACATATGGTAAACAAACAAACACAAAACAGGATGGAAATCAAAACTTTGCTTTAAGACTCAGTTCTATCATTTTTAACTTGAAGATCTGGACCATATTATTTCTGTTTCAGATTACTTTATTCATTTACAAATAATAGAAATAATCATATCTAGTGTCACAAATTTATCTCTATGACCAAATATTAAATATTAAAGATTCTAGTAAAGATATTTAATACTAAAGATTTTAGTTCAGTATAAGAGGAAACTGTTTTTAGAAGGAAATACGAAATAAACAGGGAGCAAAGACTACTATACAAGATCTAGTGCACATCATCCTGCAAAAACATTATTTCCTGGGCTTTTGCTAAGCAATTGTTAAAGCATTTGGAGCTTAAAATTGGCCACATTGTGAGTATTTACACCAATAATGTCAGAAAAATCTTATACTTCAGAGTTTTCTCTTCACTCTCACCCCAAACAGCATATATCACTAGGAGGAAAGAAACTGATTAATTCATGTAAGTGATCGCTGAATATAACAACAGAAACAATTACTACTTTAGAGGTTGAAACATAAGGTGAAAATCAAATACTAGACAAAAAGATGAAACATTGTCAGTGCTAAAGTTTTCTAATTTCCATGAACTCGTTGGGAAAGTAATAGGAATAATGACAAATGAAAAATAATACAAAGAAACTAATAGAAAAAAACAAGATAATAAAATAAAAAGAGCAGAATAATAGCTATGAAAAGCAAAACTAGACAAGAAAAACAAAAAAAAAAAGAAAAAAGAAATAAAAGGCATAAATAAATACTATAGGAGTAAAAATGGGCATAAGTAAAAGCACAAAGGACTTTAAGATAGATGAAAAACTAGATGCCATACTACGGAAATAAATGGAAAATCAAGTTGTTGATTTTATAGAAAAACATTTATTATCAAAGCAGGGAGAATAAGTTGAAAATTGCAAAATAAATGTAACTATAAAAGTAAATAAATGCATAAAAAATCTTAAAGAAAATTTGGCTAAAATATCTTACAGGGCAGATTTCTAAACATTCAAAGAATTATTATTGAAAAAGAAAATCTGGGAATAGAAAGAAGATTTTTTTTGATTTTGGGGGAGATGTTGTATAATCTTGCAACAAAATGTATGAAATATAAATTTTAAGCTGCTCTCACAAATAATTACCTGCCTCGATGTTTCATATACATTGCAAAGCAAATCTAGCAAAGGCATTCCATCTGTTTTTAAAAGACTTTAAGCAAACTAGAAGTGGAATAGAATTCATCGCCCTGATAAAGTCTCAAAACAGCAATGGATTATTATAGAAAACACATATTTAAAATTCCTATAAGAGCCAAAAATTGGCAAAAGAGGAAATCCAAATTGCCAATACATATAAGAACTTATTATTAACATCACTAATAAAAAGATATGTACAAATTTCAATCGTGATAAAATATCATTTATACTCATTCAGTTGAAAAAAATATTGAAAAATCTGGCAAATCAACTGAACTCCAGGAGATATATTCACATTTTTACAATAAAGCATATATATGTTTATTCATTGTACTAAAGAGAAAGTAAACAGTAAAAAATCAATGAAAAGAAGAATGTTTCCATTATATGAATAAAATGGACAGCATATAAGAATGATAAATCACAGAGAACCACATATATCAAGGAAGATAGGTATAATCAAGGAAGACATGTATGTTTGTACACTATGAAAAACATGGATTTTATGATGTATCTTAAAATATAATTATAAATGATAAACACAATCTCTGAGAATAAGTTAACAAAAAATCAATATCTAATAAGCCAAATGTTGACAGTTTTGCATCATGATCCTGAAATACTCGATAATTCCACTCTCTTCAACACATATTAGTTGCTCAAAGAGTATGCAATGGTATAATTTAACTTTCAAAAGTCAAAATATAGCTTAAGTTTTTTCTTTGATTTTCCATGAGCAAACCGTGGTTGTGTCCATCTCCGAGGAGAAAAATTACTGAAGTCAATAAATTTCTCTAGTATTAAAATTTTCTGCTGGAAAAATAAAACCCACAAAACATGAGCTATCAAGCCATGTAAACACATGGAAGAGACATGGGATATATTGTTAAGTGGAAAAAAAACCAATCTGGAAAGACTGCATACTGTATTATTTAATCTACATTTCATCCTGGAAATAGAAAAAAAGAAAAAGAGAAAACGAAAAGATCACTAATTGCCAGGGGTTCTGGGGCAAAGAGGAGCAGGATGAATAGATAGGCCACAGGGGAGTTTCGAGGAAATAAAATTATTCGTCATGATACGATGGATACATGAAGTTATGCATTGTCAAAACCCATAATACTGCACAAAGAAAAACAGGGAATTCTAACATAAACTGATGACTAACAATAATGTATCAGTATTGATTCTTCAAGTGTAAAAAATGTACCACATTTATGCAAGATTGTTCAAAATAGAAGAAATTGTGTGAGACACAGGCAAGAGGTATATAGGGATAGGGGAACTCTGCATTTTGTTCAGTATTTCCATAAACCTAAATTGCTGTAACAAGCAATCCATTAAATATTTAAAATTACAAATATAAAATCTATTCTAAGGGGTAGATAAATGGTTTGTTCTTATGGAATATCATTTAATGGGAATTGGCATTAAAGAGATGGACATGTACTAATTAAAGAAAATATTAATACTTATTTTTATAATTTTATTAGCAGATATCAGTAATACTGTTTACCCTCATGAATAGTTTGGGTAGTCTTTAAATAATTTCCAGATGGAATGTGTTTGAAGACGCTTTGGAATAAAATCTACAATTTCAACACTGAAAAGTAAAATAAAATATCTAAAAATGATATGCCTGAGCTGTAGATAAAAAATAAACCCACTCTTATTATTTATGCACACCTAAAACTCTATCACATCAACTAAAAAATGAGCAAGTTCCAGATATTTATAGATACTGTGCAGATGGCTTTCACATTCATTTTAAGATCATTTCATTCAATGTGTTCACTTTCTATCTTGGACTCCTGAAAGGCTTTTGAAATGTGACTAGCCTTGTTTCTTTTAAAAACCTGTGTCTATCTTTTCACTAATACGAGTTCTTCCTTTATCACCTCTAAGTCCTGAACTAATTTTCTATTTTTATGTAGATACTTTATATATAAAACATATATATATGTAAAGTTTCACATACACATATGGTGTTTGAATGACCTAAAAATAAATCATTGATGAGAATTTATGAAGGCTTTGCTTTGTCTTCATGCACTAATTATCTCATGTCTAGTGTTATCACTTTTTTTATTTTTTTAATGAGTCCTTCTTCTCTATTTCTTTCCTCCCACATGCAGCATATTTCGATCTCTTTTCAAACCCTTTCTAAAGTCACTTGTTTAATCATTTTCTCACTATCATATTCACTGATTGCATTACATATATATTCTATATATATTTGCTTGTCACTAATCATGTAAAGCCTGTATTGGCCTTTCATCGTAGGTTGCTTTTCAAATTAGAAAAGAAGTTTCATTGTTTGCCATTTGCTGCATTTCAATAGCACCAAATTTATCATTGAAGTTAACAAGGAATATTAAATTAGTAAAGATTTTATTTCTTCTTTTAATGATTTGCTTTAGGTTTTCTCTGGAAAATCTCTTCTAAAATTCTATATAATGACCAAATAATGAAGTAATTATTTTATTCATATAATTGTCATATTTAGATACATAGAGAAATACAGAACAGTGGTTAAGAATGACTACAATTTAGTCCCTCAAAAAAGAAAAAAATAACTACAATAAAACCCAAGCTTTTGAGTTAATGTCTGCATCTGCAACTTTCTTCTGCTTCCTCGGTCAAGTTAATTGCCTTAGATTGCTTCAGTTTCCCTAAAACAGGAGCAAATAACAGTATTTACATTTTGAGATATAAAATAAAAATAAAATTAGGTTTATATATTTTGTTAACTTTTATTTTTATTTTACATTTTAGGATACCTGTGCAGAATGTGCAGGTTTGTTACATAGGTATACATGTGGCTTGCTCACCTATCAACCAGTCATCTAGGTTTTAAGCCCTTCATGCATTAGGTATTTGTCCTAATGCTCTCCCTCTCTTTGCCCCCCACCCTCGGACAGGCCCCAGTGTGTGAGGTTCCCCTCCCTGTGTCCATGTGTTCTCATTGTTCAACTCCCATTTATGAGTGAGAACATGTGGTGTTTGGTTTTCTGTTCCTGTGTTAGTTTGCTGAGAATGTTGGCTTTCAACTTCATCCATGTCCTTGCAAAGGACATGAACTCATTATGTTTTATGGCTGCATAGTACTCCATGGTGTATATGTGACACAATTTTTTATACAGTCTATCATTGATGGGTATTTGGATTGGTTGTAAGTCTTTGCTATTGTAAATACTGCTTCAATAAAGTGCTTAGCATATTACTTATCATTATAAAATTTTTCAATATATGTCTATTTCAAATCTATACCTATGATTATCAAATGCATATTTTATGTAATACAGTATATTGCTTCCTATAATATGTAATATTCTCATTTGTTTTGCACTATCTAGTTCAGGAGCTTAGATAATATTTGTGTCTTTCTTTCCCGTGAATATTTTGATAGATAATAATGAAAACACATCCAGAATTAAACTACCCAAGAAGAATACTGGACTTCTGGGCAAGTAGTTTAGTCTTCATTGAAAACTGTGAATTGGTAATTCAAGTTTATTGGGCTAATGCAAAGTGCTAAACCTGTAAAAACTGTCTAATTTAACTTCAAACAATAGATAAAGTGTGTATTACCTTTTTCTTTGCCAAACAAAATTCAAATTGGTAGGTGGTGAAGCCAGATTTAAGTTTTTAGAACCCTGATTCTCCAGGCTGTAAGCCGTCCATGACACTCTTAGGAAAATAAGCATACAAATTCTTAAACTGTAAATACTTGCAACATAACCATGCTAGAAATATAGGAAAAATTGTTTATTTTCTTTTAAATTATTGGCCTTGATCATTAAAGACTTTATTCTTAATTCACTAAGTACAAAGTAATAACATTTCTAATCTCCTGGTCTAATTTAGAACTGGGTCACCAACATTCTTTTTTTTTTTTTGACCCAAGGTCTCATCTAGGCTGGATTTCAGTGGCATGACTATAGCTAAATGTAATTCTTGAACTTCTGGGCTCCAGAGATCCTTCCTTCTCAGCCTCCCAAATAGCTAGGAGTATAGGCATAGACTATCCTGCTCCTCTTTCTTTGTTTTGGTAGGGACAGGGCTTCACTACATTGCTGTTTAACTACATTGCCAGCTGATCTTGAACTCCTGGCCTCAAGCAATCTTCCCAGTTTGCCCTCCCAAAGTGCTGGGATTGCAGGCATGAGCCACCTGGCCTGGCCTACCATCTTTTGTAATAGTTTAATGATTATTCTCTGTGCCAAGATTTCTAGGTATTGCCATCTGTAAAAGACTCCTGTATTCAAATTATGTGGATAATATTTTTAAGTGCATGATAAGTGTTATAACATTTTAGTTTGACATTAAAATTTTAAGTCATATTTTAATACTAGTTAATGTTAATAGTCTAATATAAATTTTAAAGTCCGTCATTTCTGCCATAATTTTGCATTCTGGCTCCAATTTCTTTAATAACAACATTATGATTAAGTTATGCTTGTGAGAAATTTTTGAATTATCTTTTTCTCTCTTTCCAAAAAAATATTAATCGCTAAACCATCTGAGGCATCTACTGAAATCTCTTTATTTACCGTTTTTTTTTTTTTTTCCTGATCTACGCTTAGAATGCGTGTTCCCCACATCTATGCCCCTGCAGTGGAACTCCTGTTTCCAAGTCTGCTTTCACATCCTTCTTCCATATTACCAACGTTCTTAGAATGACTCTGATAAAACATACTGATGATTGTCATAATGAAATAATCGTCTCATTGGTTTAGAAGAACTCATATGCTTAATATGCCATACAATTTAACTTTATTTTTATATCTTCTGTCACATTTCTCAGCAATATGGGGGGGCTATAATTCATTGTAACACATACTTAATTGCTATGGCTCAAATTATGTCCCCCAAATTCATGTAGGCTGAAGTCTTAACACCTATGTCATAGTATTTGGAGAAGTGACTTTTAAGAAGGAATTAAATTTAAATGAGTTCATGAGGGTGAGGCCCTGCTATGACCTGAATATTTGTGTTTTCTCCAAAATTCATGTTGAATCTTAATCCCCAATGCAACAGTATTCAGAAGTGAGGCATGTTGGAGGTGATTAAGCCACGAATGGATTAGTGCCTTGTAAAAGTACTTGAGGGGGCAGAATCACCCCTTCTGTTCCTTCTGTCATATGAAGACACAGTATTAATCTGCTTCAGAGAATGCATCAGCAAGGCCCCACCTTGGAAGCAGAGAGCAAGCCCTCATCAGACACTGAATATGCTGGCATCCTGATCTTGAACCTCCTGGCCTCCAGAACTGTGGAAAATAGGAAAATAATGTTATTTTCTTTATAAGTCACTCAGTCCCAGATATTTTGTTTAGCAGCACAAATGGATTGAGAAAGAACAACATGAGAGGATTGGGACCTCATAAGAAAAGACATCAGAGCACTCTCTTCTCTCTTTCGCTCTCTCTTTCTCTTTTTGTGCCTCGTGGACACTGTGAGAAGGTGAGGTTCTATTAGTCAGGAAGAGAGCCCTCATCAGAAACATGCTGGCAGTCCTGTCTTGAACTTCTAGCTTTCAGAATTGTGAGGAAATACTTTTCTGCTGTGTAAGCATTCAACCTATTGCATTTTGTTAGGGAGTTGATAAAGAAACCCAACAGCATCAAAGGACGAAATCAGCCTGAGCAACTGGATTTAAAAATATATACAAAATGACAAAATACATAGGATAAGAATGTATATAGGGTCCTACTATTATACTGCTATTAATATCTTAATAATAACTATCCTTATTGAGTAGTTACTACATGGCTGACCCTGTGCTAATTAATGTTACATGTGTTAACTTTCCTACTCTTTACAAACTTCTGAGATAAAATAAGTGTTTTTGTTTACCCCATTTTACACATGAGGGATGTGGATGCAGAAAGACCATCATGATATGATTATAAAGGTTAAGTAACTGCCTAAAGAGGTCAAATAGCTAGTAAATAGCAGAGCCAGGATTCAGATTCAGCCACTGGACTCATACCATCTTTCACATGTTATTATGTCATTTGAGATGAATCCACATGTTCCACCCTTTTACCCAGTCATCCCAATATCCATACAACAGTTCAATGATCATATTAAAACATAGACTGTCACCACGTGTGGCTTTGAACCATCCAGCTTCCCACAGTTCTCCTTAGACTTATTTTACCTTTTTCCTTATGTGCTGCTCTATTTACTGTTCCACAAACACAGGTTGTTCTTGCCTCAGTATATGTTTTCTTTGCTTAGAACACTGTCTTCAGACATTGTAAGCGTCTTCCTTTAAATGATATATGTTCAAAGATTAATTTGTTGAAATGAATATTTTTAATATTGTAAAATATTGAAATTTTGATTTTTTTTTTTTATTTTTGAGATGGAGTCTTGCTCTGTCACCCAGGCTTGAGTGCAATGGAGCGATCTCAGCTCACTACAACTTCTGTCTCCTGGGTTCAAGTAATTCTTCTGCCTCAGTCTCCTGAGTAGCTGGGACTACAGGCACGTGCCACCAAGTCCAGCTAATTTTTGTATTTTTAGTAGAGACGAAGTTTCACCATGTTTGCCAGGACGGTCTCAATCTCTTGACCTCGTCATCTGCCCCTCTTGGCCTCCCAAAGTGCTGGGATTACAGGCATAAGCCACTGCGCCTCACCCAAAACCTTGATTTTTAAAGACACGATTGACCTAGAAATTGTGACATTCTCTATGATGTTGGCAAAACTTTATGGTTTCTCACAGCACTTACTGCTATCTAGAATATTGTTTATTTCTCTCTCACTACACTAAGGAGCAGTGATTATATGTATGCTGTGTTGTTTAATGCCAGAAGCATGTGGCAAAGAGTAGAAATACAGTAAATAATTTTTGACTAAAAGAATGTAAGATAAAAAAGTGTATTTTATTTATCTAGTTTACTTGTTTATTTATATCCTCTCATTAAAATTTGAGTGCCATGAGAGTAAGGGAATTTTAGAACTTCTTTAATGCCAAGTCACTATTTAAAAAAATGCCATGCCTAGTGTATATAAGTTGAATCAATATTGAATAAATAATTAATACATAAATACTGTATTTTTTTTTTGAGAAAAGGCAAGTGAGAGAAGCCATTGCTAGTATAAAATAGAAATAGCATTTGAGCTAAGATCTGATTCCATACTATTTCCAAGATACAGTTTTGGGTAAAAGAAAGTTTACATTGGTGGAAACACAAGAAAAAAATAACGTTTCAGAGACTATCACAGTGTCAGAATTTTTTAATTTTTTAATTTGCAGGTAACATTGTATGTATTTATTGTGTACGGTATACTGTTTGAAATATATCTACGCTGTGGAATGGATAAATCCAGCTGATTTACAAATTCATCATCTCACATAGTTATCATTTTTGTGGTGAGAACACTTAACATCTATTCACTCTGTTATCGTTTTTCAAGGATACATTATGTCATCATAAAGGCTAGTAATATCTCTTACAGGAAGTGTTTTTGGAACAGGGCATTACCAACAGTAGCCATGAAAAGCTGCTACTGTTTAATAAAGCCTAAGAAAATAAAATGCGGGGAAATGTGACTAGGTTTTTAGAAATATGGTTGATCTGGTGTATCATACCAATTTAGAAATCCAATTTGACAATTTATTGTTCATCATGTCAGCCATCATCTGTGCTTCTACTGTTTCACTTACCATATTTTAAATTCATTTTATTTGTAAAATAATACTTTGGGCCAGGCACTGTGGCTCATGCCTGTAATCCCAGCACTTCAGGATACCCAGGTAGGAGGACCGCTTGAGCCTGGGAGTTCAAGACCAGCCTGGGCAATATGATGAGACCATGGTCTCTACAAAAATGATAAAAATTAGCCTAGCATGCTGGGGTGCACCTATAGTCTCACCTACGTGGAAGGCTGAGGTAGGAGAATTGCTTGAGCCCGGGAGGTCAAGGCTGCAAGGCCATGCCACTGCACTCTAGACTGGGTGACACAGTGAGACTCTGTATGAATAACTATAAATAAACAAATAAATGATTCTTTAAATAGAAAATGCATAGTTTAGTTTTACAAGAACATCTTTTATATGGGCACTAATTATATTTATGAGGGCTCTGCACTCAGGATCTAGTCACCCCCAAAACCCTCACCTCACATATCATCATCTTGATGACAAGATTTCTACAAATAAATTTAGGGGGACACAAATATTCAGACCATAGTAAATTCTGACAGAACAGATTCCCACATCTTTAATTATGAGCACCCCCTCAATCCTGAGAAGTTTGACCTCTCCTCAGTGAAACATATTTAAAAATAATAAATAATGCTACAATACCAGATGATGTCTTCTATATTTTAGGGCAATATTTCTGCTCTTTTTATGCTCTTTGAAATTTTTTTAAAGCATAAAACTTTTCTGAATTTCTTGGGACCGTATTGCAGGATTCTGATAAGTTTTAGTGACTGTAAAAGATGGCTCTGAAATGAGCAAAAAGAGAAGTGTTCATTTTGGGGGTAACTATCTTTTGCTAGGGCAAATACACACACACACAATGCACACACAAACTGTAAACCATAATTCTGATACTTTAAAGAGTTCATAATTTGTGTATAGATAAATCATATTCTATATTGAACATAGCCTGTTCTAAGTAAGTAATACCAAAAATAAGGGCCAAAAGGTGTCAGGGAAGTGAGAGGCCACTTCAGAAAGGATAGTCAAAGAAAAGCTTCATGAAATACCATATTTTAGTTGTTCATAAAAAGATTCAGGAATTCAAATAGAAGTATCAAATATATATCTACTAAGTTTAAATAGATTTTCCTCAGTGGTCACTTAATTATGCTATGAGAACTTCAAAGGATCAATGCAATCTGACCCTCTATTATACAAATTTGGAACAAGAAGTGGTGTATGTTTAACGTTATTCATGTTCTGTAAACAGTCGTGAAGAACCAAAGGCACTATGCTGTCCCAAGGAATATAAATAAGGGAGAATCCTCCTTCATATTTCATGGTATCTATGCCCCATATAGGAAAGGCATTGGTCTACTGGTATGAAATATATTTAAAGTCTATCGGTTGAGTAGTTTATTTAGAGATTAATATCTACATTGCATTATTGTTATTTGTTAAAACAAGTAAAATATCTAATTGTTGATTGGATTCTGCCAAAAATTTAACACTGAAAGAAAATATTGAAACTGTCTTTACGTAAATGAAGAAGAAATATAGAAATATATATGTATATTTATATTAAATATAGAAAAATGCATTTTGCTGAATATTCTTTACACATTTTCATGTGGAGTCATAGAGAAATAATTGAATACCTCAGCAATGTTTTGAACCACTGCCAGAAGTGTTTTCTCATAATAATAAAAAGTGACTCAGAGGTAGGAGTGCAAATTAAAATAATAAGTTCCTGTTCATCCTCATGAACACAAAACAATGGCCACAATGGAGAAATGTTTGCTTAGAAAACATTTCATGTAAACAGTGTTCATTTCAAATTAACCAAAGGGACAATTTTTAGAAATTAACATAGGTAACCATTTAAAAATAAACTTAATATTTGCACATTTTTTTCTTGTATCATGCCAAATTAGAAGAAAAATGTTGTGTTGTAAATATAATTCTACATTTTTAAATAAAAAATAATAAATTATTTGAATGTGACTACAGCAATATAGTATAAATATTTGTAACATTAATAAATTACATGGTACTAAGGTCATATTCAAACTGACTTTGATTACTTATAATTAATTGTAGACAATGTTTAGAGTTTAGTTTGCCAATTACTTGGCAGAAGGAAAAGTGAAGGCTCACAGTAAATATTTTCTGGCACCAAATTTTCTAGGATTCCCTTTTTTTAGAATTCACTAATTGTTACGACCAGATTGTTTTGGCTAACAGGACCTCAGAATCTATGGCACATAAAATCTACATTGGTATTTGCACCATTTTTCTTATGTTGAAAATCATATTTATCTCAATGCCGTCTCTACAAAGACATGTACAAGGATGATTAAGTTGCTAAGAAGGCCAAATGTCCTCACATAAGTGTTGTTATTCATTTAACATACGTAAATAAAATCACCCTAACATAGTTTGTTATTTTTTCTCTAAAATGTTTTTTGTATTTCTAAAAATTTTAAAGATTTTTAAAGTACTTTCAAACATCTTCCAGTTTTTCTCAAAATGTATTATGATGGACACGGAACAAAATTTTTCTGTAAGAATCAGATGTAAATCTTAGTTCTAAAGTCTTTTACTCCATCCCATTATATACTATATTCTTATCTCCATAAAATATGTTTTCAATGATACATATGATTCTTTTTAATTTTGTTTTATTTTATTTTAAGTTCTGGGATATATGTGTAGGACATGCAGGTTTGTTCCATAAGTAAATGTATGCTATGGTGGTTTGCTGCACCTATCAACCCATCATGTAGGTATTAAGCCCCCACGTGCATTAGGTATTTATCCTGATGCTCTCCCTCCCCTCCCCACAGACCCCATGTGTGTTGTACCCCTCCATGTGTCCATGTGTTCTCATCATTCTGCTGTTAATTGTGAGTATATGTGGTGTTTGTTTTTTGTTCTAGTGTTAGTTTGCTGAGTATAACGGCTTCCAGCTCCATCCGTGTCCCTGAAAAGGACATAATCTTATTCTTTTTATAGCTGCATAGTATTCTATTGTTTATGTACCACATTTTCTTTATCCAGTCTATCACTGATGGGTATTTGGGTTGATTCCATGTCTTTGCTATTGTGATTAATAGTGCCATGAATATACACTTGCAAATACATACTGCTCTTTAATTTTCATCTTTAATGTCTTTTTCCACTCTTTTTATTCTTATCCAGATAAATTCTAACTTCGGGGAATAAATAAAACAGCAACTTAGTATTTAATTTTAGACTTTAAAATACATAAAAATGACATTACACAATAATGTACTAAATTTTTACAGCAGTTAATTTTTGTACTGTGGTTGGGGTTTATGCTTCAGTTGTTTGCAACTCCCTTCAGAAAATGTGGCTCTTCGATGTCTCTTCATGTTTGGCTTGCAGTCAGAGTAGCCAATATAAGAACATTTAGAAGAGCCTCATGCTGCATTTTGTTTTATATTCTGTTTTCAAGAATACTTAATTTCCAATACATTGGTTCTATGTATACTCTAATGTATATTAATCTATAAATACTCTAATCTGTATTTATCAATTGGCTAGTGAAGTTTGAGAGCAACGCAATATTTCCTTCCTTTATGAAACATACATTTCAGAGGTAAAAACACAACCACCACCACCACAGCAAAATACAAATGTATATTGATATTTAACTATTGATTATATGCTATGAAAACATAGATGATGTAATACAAGAAAACTGTCTTTTAAGCAAAACACTGGATAGGGTTGCCAGGAAAGACCTTCTGAAAGAGATATCTGATTAGAGATCCAACAATATGGGTAACTGGTTTTATAAAGATACAAAGATGAAATATAAATGCAAATGCCCAGAGGTAGAAATCCTACTGATATATTGTAGGAAAGTAGAAGACTGAGATGGCAGAGGTTATGGTTTATGGTATGTGAAAGAGAATGAGTTGAGAAAGGATCAGATACGTGCAGTGACTTAGTACCTAATTGACCTTCATGAAAAATTTAGATTTTATTTTAAGTGCAAGACAAAGTCCTTGAAAAGTTTTAGGCAGAGGTATGAAATGCCATGACTTAGGTTTTGAAGAGCAGAAAGGACTTTAACAGATAAAGGTAAAAGTAAGGAGGACTTAAGAGGAAAGAGAGGATGACTATTGAAGCCAGAAGAGTAAACTAAAGAAAGAAATAAAGTGGATTACAGAGTCATTTTTGAATAAAAACAAATGTTTTTCAATGGATTTGAACACAGGATTAAAGGAAAGAGAAGCATCAAACATGAGTACTTTAACATTTTTTTTTATTTTTAACTTGAACCTAAGTGTGAGGGTGGTGACATTGACATGATAGAGATGAGCAGTCTAAGAAGAGAATTGTGGGGATATAGAAAAAAATAATAATAGTTTTCGCATGGACACATAACATTTGATGTGTCCATGAAATATTCAAATGGAGCAACATAACCTGAACAATCGCTTAACTGAAACAGACACTGGCAAATGACATACATTCCAACAGGAAGATGAAGCTAGAATTATAAATGATTGACTAAAGGTCAATAGTAGTCTAGCATGGGAGGGTGATGCCGCCACTAAGGACTGAAGATATTGATTGCTCACACCCTCTCAGAGTCTTTTCTTCCAAGAAACTCTCTGAGCACTTACAGGGAAGACTAGGGAAAGTGCTGAGAACTCTTCCCTCAACGCCTGGGCTGGATGGGAAAGGAGAACAACATCCATTAAGGAGACTCCACATCTTACTTATCTTTCAGGTGGAACAAAAGCCTGATCTACAATGTGAATATATTAGTCAATGCTCTCCAGAGAAACAGAATCAACGTAAGGAATTGATTCACAAGTTTATGGAAGCTGAGAAGTTCCAAGATCTGAAGTTAGGAAGCTGATTACTCAGAAGAACTGATTATGTAGTTCCAGTCCGAGTCCAAAGGCTTTAGAACCAGAAGAGTTGATGGTGTAAATTCTGCTAGAAAAGCCAATAGTCTCAAGACCTAAGAAGAGCTGATGTTTTAGTTCTAGTCCAAAGACAAGAAAAGACTAAAGATCCATCTCAGTAGGCTTGAAAATTTCCTCTAACTTAAAAGGTTAGCCTTTTTTTTTTTTTTCTTTTCCATACAAGCCTTTAACTGATTGGATGGCAGCCATTCACATTAGGAAGAGTAATTTGCTTTACTCAGTCTACCAATTCAAATGTTAATAATATCCAAAACCACTATCACAAGCACACCCCGAATAATGTTTCACCAGATATCTGGTGGTTGTTTTCCGGGCTTGATGAATTCTGGTGCTACTCCTTGAGGCATAAGAGGAGAGTGAGGTAATGCAAAGTACTGTAGTTCATTTTGCATTTTTTGTATTATAACATGAGTTATTGTAAGAACTAAAGACCCTGGATAATTATGGACAAATACAACTGTCTGCTTTTTGCAGAGGTAGATTGCAAATCACATATTGTAATATTGGGGTTCAGGGTGCCCTCAGCTCCCTTGAGAGGATGTTTCTCCAGGTTCTTGACTTCCTGCCTTCTCAAGCATTAGAGAGGGGACCACGGCACAGTGCGCAGTAAATGTGGACTCAAAACTGTTTATAGAAAGTGATTTATTTATTTAGAAAGAGAGAAACAGGAGAAAGAGAGAAACAGGAGAAAGAGAGAGAAAGAAACAGCTAACTTTCACATTGAGTGAGAGAATCCAGAAAGGTGGAATCCAGGAGAGGAAAGCAGCTTCCACACTGAGTGAAAGGGAATAGAGAGAGACGGAGTTTAGGAGGGGAAGACAGGCTTCCATGAGAGAGTGTGGAAGGGGACTCCAGAGGGGAAATCCAGGAGAGAGAAATACAGCTTCCACAAGAGTGTTCGTGGAAGGAGATCCAAACATGGAGTCCCAAGGGGTGTGGAAGAAGGGGACTTTTAACCTGGGAGGAACCTCCACCTTCTCCAACCCCTGGCCAATGAAACGAGTTCCTTAGAACTTCCACTGGAGTGATTGACTCTTAGTTTCTTCCTGTGTCCATGAAATTCAAACATAAACTGTTAAATCTCTGGGATGGAGAGAGATGGGAGCGGGGCATGGCACTAGGAAGTTCTTGCCCTTAAAACTATGCCCCCTTGTAGACCCAGAAAGAGAACACCTTCCTTCAATATCATATGTTATCATAAAGATACTAGTTTTCTCTTTTCGTAATTCAAAACTGCATCCCATTTAAATCTTATACATAAGATTTTAGGCATGATATTTGGTATTTTATAAATTAAATAATGAAACTGTTACTGGCAAGTGCAGGAATCCTCGATTCTTGCATAACTTAGGACAAAGATTTGGCTAAGAGACAATTAGTAATGTATGCAAAAGGTTTCTTAAGAAGTTAAGAGTACACTTCAAGAGAGGAGCAGGCTGACCTGGTTGGAAAACATCTCTATAGCGGACCAGCTGGAAAAATAGCATTCGCGGTGTTTATTTAAAAAGACAGTACACTCTTAAAAACTAGTCGGGGCAGGCTTGTGGAAAGAGAATGAGCCAGCAGCAGCCCTGAGAGTTCTGCATTGATTTTTATGATGTTGTATTTTTTTTTTCTTGAAGTTCTGCCTCTGTCTTAAATGTCTGCCTTCTTTCTTTTTCTAGTTTTTCTGTTTCTGCCTTAAGTCCCTGCCTAGTTTCCACCCAGGCTTGTGGGCCTCTCTCTTACTATTTGTTGGTTCACAAGCGTGGGCCCTGTGTTCCATATGAATTCTACCTAATGGCCGCATTGCTCTGTACCACCGCTCCAGGTAGGTTTAAGAGCAGTCAAATCTGTACCTATTGCTCTTGAGTACCTCTTAGGAATTTTTCCTTTGCCCTCTTACCTCCTTATCGGCATGTACAGGTTAACTGCAGAGTGAGGGATTACTGGGTGTTTTAAGATGTTTTTCTTTCTGCACAGGCATTTCCCCTTATCTCTGCTCATATCTAGTTGTATGATTCAGGTGGTCTCTTCCATATGAGATTCTCCAGGCCTTCGTTTTTTCAGGGATTCCCCTCCTCTTGCCTAGCTATCTGCTTACTTTAACAAAACCTTTTTTTGGTTAATGCTAGTTTTCAAAATATAATAGAGTTAAAACATTTAATTAGATGACAAAGCTTTATCAGTAGAAAGTCTTTGGGACTTTGATCAGACTTACTTTATCTTGCACATGAAATATGTAATGATTGTTTTATTAAGAAACACTATTTGATTTTTAGTTAAGATACAGACCAGCATTGTTATGAAGAACTGTCTGGTGTTTATTAAACATTTAAACGTGGCTACAACTATTAAAAAACTGAACTTTAAATGCTATTTATTTTTAATTAATTTATATTTAAATGTAAGTAGTCACTTGTAGTTAATGGATACTGTATTGGACAGCACCAATTAATAGAGCACTACTAGCGTGCTAGAGTGCTCTATACTGAGTCTGGGCCATGGTTTATATTGTGTTATTCTTAGTATTTAACTTAATTCTACCAAGCTTTTTGAATTCCCTAAATAACATAATATTTATTGAAAGATGATTGACAGAAATTAACTGATAATATATTTTCTTTCTAATTATGGGAAGACAATATAATGACAAATGAGAAATTTTATTCTATTGCACTATGCATCTTTAGTCTACATTTACATTGAGTGAAGAAATAAGAGAAAATAAACATTGCACTTTAATCCTTCATAAACATAAGATATGCTTAGACATTGTAAATAATTTTTAAATACTATGTATTCCTTCGATGTAATGTTATCCTATATTGCCCTCAAGTGTTTAGTCTATTAACATGTGCATCTCTATTTTGGCACTTCTTAACCTGGGATAATAAGGTGGAGTTTAAACATTTTTGGTTTATTACATTTATTGACTTATCTCTATGCTCTAGCTTTCATAGAAATATTAAGTATTTTTATGAGAAAATGTATATTGAAATTAAAATATATGGCTCAAATAAAAAATGAACAATCAATTCATCTGCATAAAAACTATGGAAGTTCAAATTCATTTCCATGTTGCTTGCCAACATATGACAAGGACAGAGGACTACAGGACAGGCTATATCTGGTAAGCTGAAATACAGAAAGCTATAAGAGTGTATGTAATAAAAATATGTCATCAACTCTCTGAAAAGATCTCTTATAAGTGATGCTGTAATGTGTTAAATCTTCCAAAAGTAGATCATAGTTAGATTCCATTGGGAACCACAAGTAGAGAAAGCGACTAATTTTGTCTACTGCCCAGCAACCAGATTTTTAATTAAAATGTCATCTAGGCAAATATTAACTACAAAAAATATTTTGTTATTTTAATTTTTCCTCACTGTGTGAGCAAAAACTGTCGATGAGACATAGTTTTTAAATTCCCCAAACTTTTGATATTTATATATATAATTTGTTAATTTTCTAATTAAATTAACATTTATTTAGTATTATACCATTATGATCTTACATGTGAAGAATATAGAATCTGAAATCATCTAGCACATTTCTACTCAATTTTTAATATCATGTATTATAAAAAGATGAAACATAAATAATATTTCTTTTTAGATCTAATTAAGCAATACTGAGAAAACTTTTAATCTCTGTTGAATAAAGGTAAAGCCGCTTTCTAAACACCTACCCTAAATTACCCTTTATCAGCACATATTCCCTGAAGAGTTCTGAAGAAAAAGCATCAATGGGCCTTCACTGTACTAGTTTGCTGTCTTCTCTGCCTTAGAGAAGCAAAGAAAAGTGCTGGAGAAACACATGACAATGCTTCTCCCTCAAGGTAATCTCAGTTAAGAAGTAGAGAGGGCACAGTTGTTAATTTGTTCTGTATAAAGAGTACATAAAACCCAAAATATGTAAAAAAAATTGTTTTTTATCTATATAAACAAGCAATCAAACAAAACACAGAAAATTATAGATGTCAAACACTTGGCAATCCCAAATCATTAAAGGAAATACAAATTTATTAAAATAATAGATAAGACTAAAATTATTTAGTTTAGCTAATAGAATCTGGAGAACACTATATTTATTTATACTTACTTTTTTGGCAAGTCATATGTTTTTAAACTGATAAAAGTAAATTAGTTAAAAGCTAAAGATACATAGAGTAAATATTAAAATAGAAATAGCAAACATTTTTAGTGCTTAACTCTGCGTTAGACGTGACTTAGTCCTTTAGTGAATCATTCAGTTAATCCAAAAAGATACATTAATGTGTTAGTTATTATTACATTCCCCACTGTATAGATTAGAAAATGGGGCCTAGTGTGGTTAGAGTGTTTGCAAAAGATAACTCTAGTATGTGGAAGTTCCTAAATTCAAATATAATTAGTGAGACTCTAGGTCGTCATTCATTAAACAGCATTACACAGCTTCATGTTCCTCTCCAAATTTCTGTGAACTTTACTAATCTCAGTTCCCTATTTCTTCTTTAAGAAATAGTTTGGTAGGTTTTCTCTAACCTAGTTCTATTTGTGCCATATATACATTTACTAATTAATTTATGCAACAAATATTTTTGGAATTAATTATGTAAGAGAACGTTTGCCAATCACTGGTTATAGAGCATTGAGCTAAGCTGTCATTGTATCTGACCCCAGGAAGCTGGAGACAGGCTGAACAATAGACAAAGAGTTGCATGACTATAAAAACTGAAAGAGAGTTCTTGTTTCTGTACTAAAGATAATTGAAACTTTGGAAACCGTAACGTTTACTTGGTAAAATGAATGCACCAGAATGTTAGAAGATAACAAAAGATATAAGTTAAAAATCTATTTAAATGTTTGCCCTAAGATTGCTTCAAGTGTATCATTAATGACTAGTTGTACCCCAGATAGCTGTAGCTAGACATCAACGGTAAAACTCCATGGGTTTTGTTGATGGAAGTAAGATGACATGGTCCTATTCAGCACATCTGTATTAAAAGCAAATGCCTTGGCTGTTTGTTAAGAGAATGCAAATAAATATAGATTTATATGATTTTAATAAAAATAAAATTTTAAATTAGGGAATATTTTTCTTAAGAAATCAATTATGACAGATATGAGATAAAGGCAACATACATACTTTTATTTATTAGTTGTAAGGTAGAAATGATGCTTAGCATATGTGTCACGTATGTATTTATAAATAAATAAGTCAGATAACGTGGCTTTATCATTTTTTTTTTTGACAGGATCTCACTCTGTGGCCCAGGATGGAGTGCAGTGGTATGCTCTCTGCTTACTGAAGCCTCCGCCTCCCAGTTTCAAGCAATTCTCCCTCTTCAGCTTCCCAAGTAGCTGGGACTACAGGTGTGTACCACCATGTCTACCTAGTTTTTTTTTTTTTTTTTGGAAAGATGCGATTTCACCATGCTGACTAGGCTGGTTTAAAACTCCTGACCTCAAGTGATCTACCTACCTTGGCCTTCCGAAGTGCTAGGATTACAGGCTTGAGCCACTAATTTATCAAATGTATTACAATTTTGTAATTTGAAATGTGATCAGTTTCACAAATGCTTAATAGATATTTACATACATTTTATTTATCATGACACAATATATGGCATTAACACATTTCTCATTTTTTTGTTGTATGTGGTTTTTAATTTTGTGAAAGCTTTTAACATTTATTTTCCCTCAACATTATGATTTTTCTTTAAATGATATATCCAGACAAGGCCATTCAAAACAAAATTGGTCTTCGTTGGTCCCACGAAACTTGTATGTTTTAATCTTGTAACTTTCTTTTATTCTGGGAAAATAAATTCAATTCACTAAAATGCATGCATGCAGGAACATAAAATGTGTCAGCTACTGTTGTAGCATGTGAGATGTAACAATGAAAAACAGACTAAAAACCCTGCTTTCAAAAAGGGTTCATTACAGCCTTTATTTTTGACTTGATTACTTCATTCTGTACATTTTTCCCTTCTGTTAATGAATAAATTATTTCAAATAACTGATAGAAGGTAGTGGTTACAAAAAAATGATAATGAAAAATACATTTTGTATCTATAACTCTCTAAAATACACAAAAGTGAATGCAAATTTTGTGTATTTCAATTGATGAATATGTACAATTACTTTGGTACATTCACAGGATTGAATACTATTCAGCCCTAAAAATAAATGAGCTATCAAGCCATGAAAATATATAGAGGAACTGTAAATGCATATTTCTAATTGAAGGAAGCCAAACTGAAAAGGCTACACCCTATGTTATTACAACTATATTATGTTCTGAAAGACAAAATCATGTAGATTGTAAAAAGAGGAGTGATTGACAGTGTATTATGTTATGTTTGAAGATACATGTCATGATACATTGCCAAAATCTAGAGAATATACAAAAGAGGACCCTGTTGCAATCTGTGGGTTTTGGTTGAAATTAAAGTATCAGTGTTGGGTCACTGATTGTAATAAATGTACCACTCCTCTTGGGGATGTTGATAATGGAGACAGTTTTGTGTGTGTATTAAGTCTGGAAACTCTTTTGTGCTTTTTGCTCAATTTTGCTGTGAACATAAAACTGCTCTTAAAGTAAAATTTATTAATTTTAAAAATATTCTGTGATCAGCAAAATACAAAAACTACAAGTACAATGTAAATACTCAACAGAAATAAAATTATGGCTGTTTTTGTTATTAGTATAGTTTGCTCTTTTAGGAAACATTTTAGCATGTAAAAGAGAAATAGAACATAATTTTTGAAAAATAAAAACAAAAGATAAACTTGTCTTATTATTTTTTCAAACTGTGAGTAAATCTTAAAGAAATTTAAACATCCTTTTGATATATTGATGAGCAGCCTGCTCTTGGATGTTCTTGAGAGAGAATTCTCCCTGGGTATTTTGCATTTTTTGATGTCCTCTAAATAAGGGGCATTGCAGCCTTACGTCCAGACAATCTTTTAAAGAATGTTTCTATAGCAAGCAATCTTGGAAGACAGCAAGAGTGTCTTACATCAGGGCAAGAGGAAGATGTGTTTTCTGATCAGGATAATGAAGATAATGTCTTTCTATAAGGGAAAATTAGATAAGAGTACTGGTAACCTTTTATAAAAGATTCTTCAGCAGTGACACAAACCTACTGTGTGTGCAGCATCTACTTGGGCCACTCTGCATAGTCCCGGATAATCTCAGAAGCGAAGGGGTGCCAGTGAAGTCTTAAAACATGTACTGCCTGCTGATTTGTGAGTTATAAAGCCCTTTGTCTCTGACTTGGGAATCTTGTGTCTTCTTTCAGCATTTATAAAACTGTGGCAGGCTAGCAGGTTGTTTATGATTAGGGTAAAATTTCAGATGTTTTGCAATTCTTGACTAAGATAGTATTACTCTCTTAACAGTGTCTAGTCTTACTACTTCTATTATGTCCTTCATTACATTAAACCACAGTTGAGTAACAGCACCTCCCATACATATGATAAGGGAGATTAATTGCTTCTTAAATGTTTCTACATTGTAGATATTGTGCATTTCAACAGAGTTTCTCTTGCTTCTTTGGACATCCAACCACTTAATTTCCCTCTAATGAATATCCTTGTTTTGCAATCATAATTCAACCACAGTCTGTGATTCACTGTTAATCTATTCCTAGAGACATTATACAAATAATTATTATATAGTAATTTTAAAATGTAAATTTCTTACATACAGGCAATACATTTCAAAATATAATATCAATAATTTGTTTTGTTTTTATAAAATTAAAGTAATGCATTATGAATGAAAGAGGGCTAACAGTTTAATTTGAAACTTTTATAAATGTAATAAATGAAATTTAATTTCAGCTATTTCATTATTAATAGCCTAGAATTTCATTCTTGATTTCATCATGTGGTATGATTAACTATGGTTTTTTGGTTAAATAAACTTAATTTCCTAAGACATCAAATTACAGCTATGGACATGCATTATCTGACTACTTCATATTATTATTTTTAATTTCACATCTACTGAATTTAATTAATAGTTTATTTTAATTTATTTTATTTTCTAAAAGACACAAACTGGCCGGGTGAGATGGCTCACCCCAGCATTTTGGGAGGCCGAGGAGGATGGATCATGAGGTCAAGATATCGAGACCATCCTGGCCAACATGGTGAAACCCCGTCTCTACTAAAAAATACAAAAATTAGCTGGGCATGGTGGTGTGTGCCTGTAGTCCCAGCTACTTGGGAGGCTGAGGCAGGAATATTGCTTGAAGCCGTAGAATTGCTTGAAGCCGGGAGGTGGAGATTGCAGTGAGCCGAGATTGTGCCACTGCACTCCAGCCTGGAGCTTGGCGACAGAGCAAGACTCTGTTTCATTTAAAAAAAAAAAAAAAAAGACACAAGCTAAAATATTTTATTTTATTAAATACTACTGCTTAAAAAGAAAAAGATAGTGATGAGCTTCTAACATAATGTCATATTGGTAAATATATTGCAAAGGTAAAAAATTCATTTTCTCACTGATATTTTAACTGTAGCCTCAGACAGTTTTATAAACTAAAGCAATATTAAATAAATTACAAATTAAAAGTGAAAATCTGAAAATAAAATTTACATAGACATAGAATATAAAACATAATTTTGAGGAAAATTTCCACACACGTTATAGGACTAAAAATGTTAGTCAAGATTAAAAGAACTTGTTCTAACCCAATGCAAAGAAAATAAGAACCTTGAAAAAAGGTTTGACGAAATGCTAACGAGAATGGACAATTTAGAGAGGAATATAAGAGAATTGATGGAGCTGAAAAACACAACACGAGAACTTCGTGAAGTATGCACAAGTTTAAACAGTCGAATTGATCAAGCAGAAGAAAGGATATCAGAAGTTGAGGACCAGCTCAGTGAAATGAAAAGAGAAGACAAGATTGGAGAAAAAAGGATAAAAAGGAATGAGCAAAGTCTCCAGGAAATATGGGACTATGTGAAAAGACCTAATTTACATTTGATAGGTGTACCTGAATGTGACGAAGAGGATGAATCCAAGTTGAAAAATATTCTTCAGGATATCATTCAGGAAAACTTTCCCAACCTAGCAAGGCAGGGCAATATTCAACTCCAGGTAATACAGAGAACACCACAAAGATATTCCTCAAGAAGACCAACCCCAGGGCACATAATCACCAGATTTATTAGGGTGGAAATGAAGGAGAAAATACTAAGAGCAGCCAGAGAGAAAGGTCAGATTACCCACAAAGGGAAACCTATCAGACTTACAGCAGATCTCTCAGCAGAAACCCTACAAGCCAGAAAAGAGTGAGGACCAATATTTGACATCCTTAAAGAAAAGAACTTTCAACCCAGAATTTCACATCCAGCCAAATTAAGCTTTAAAAGCGAAGGAAAAATTAAATTTTTTGCGAACAAGCAAGTACTTAGAGATTTCACCACCACCAGGCCTGCTTTACAAGAGCTTCTGAAAGAAGCACTATACATATAAAGGAACAACCAATATCAGCCTTTCCAAAAATTTATCAAAAAGCAAAGAGCATCAACACAATGAAAAATTTACACCAACTAATGGGCAAAACAGGCAGCTAGCATCAAATGGCAGTATTAAACTCATATATATTCAAATTGGACAAAAAGCCAAAACCCACTGGTATGCTGCATCCAGACCCATCTCACATGCAATGATACACAAAGACTCAAAACAAAGGGACGGAGGAAGATTTACCAACCAAACAGAAAGTAAAAATAAACAAATAAATAGAAAGTAGGAAATGCAATTCTCGCCTCTGATAAAATAGATTTTAAAGCAACAAAGATCAAAAGAGGCAAAGAAGGACATTACATAATGGCAAAAGGATCAATGTAACAAGAAGAGCTAACGATTCTATAGATCAATGAGACAGAAAATTAACAAGGGCATCCAGGACTTGAACTCAGGCCCGGAACAAGTAAACTTAATAAACATTTATAGAACTCTCCACTTCAAATACACAAAACATACATTCTTATCAGTACCACATCACACTTATTCCAAAAGTGACTACATAATTGGAAGTAAATCACTCCTCAGTAATTGCATAGCATTTCATAGGTGTAAATGAAATATTGGCTGGCTGCTTGTTTGTTATTTTCTTCCCTTATTCCTTCCTGTCTACATCATTAAGTATAATTATTGGTATAAAAGAGGCTTTCAATACCCATTTCTAAACTGCATTCTAGCCTGGGCAAGAAAGTAATACTCCCATTCTCTCTCTCTCTTTCTCTTCCTTTTTCTTCCTCTTCTTCATTCTTTTTTCTTTCTTTCTTTCTTTCTTTTTTTTTTTTTAAGAAAAAAATGTTAGTCAATTCAATCTGTTTTGACCTATCTTTACAGGCAGAACATACCTATATTTTCTAGTGGCATGCATGGATTGTTTTTTGAAAAAGCCACTTTTAATTAAACTAATATAACTTCTGACCCAATTTATCTGTAATTACCTCTGTATTTTGACACATTTTGAAACAGAATGCAAATTAATTAATTTTTAAAATAATATAAATAGTGCTGACTCTAGTACTAATCATAGACCCACTGTATAGTTTGAGTATACATATACACATGTACTGGACTTACACATATTATGTATATACATGTACACATGCGTATATTTGTTGAATAATTAAAGATAGTTCTTTGGTTGCTACCATTACTTTTTCTGTTATGACAAAGATGTTTTACCAATGTTTACATTATGTCATTTATTATGCTTCTTTACAAATGTTGTCTGCTTAACATTCAAATAACTGAATTAGGTATATATTGTCATCAACATATTATTGATGAGAAAACGAAGGCTCAGAGCTTAATTAAATTATCTAATGTCTGACAGCAAGAGGGTTATAGAAATAGCAGTGGATACAAGAAAGAGCAATGTCTGTGCATACAACATGATTAATTCAAAAGGTATTTTCTATTAGGCTGTGTCAGGTGTTAAAAATATAATATTTAAGTTCTTTAAGTCCTGTCTTCTAGATATCTATGAAAACAAATTATTATGATCTGCATGTGTTCTCAATTATAAATGGAAGATAATCTATGGGTATGCAAAGGCATATATAGTGATATAATGAACATTAAAGACTCATTAGTGGGGAGGATGGGAAGACATTGAGGTATAAAAAATTACCTTCTTGGTTCTGTGTATACTATTTGGGTGATGGGTACACTTACATTCCAGACTTCATCAATGTACAGTTCATCCGTGTAACCCCAAGCCGCTTGTATCCCTAAGGCTATTGAATTTATCAAATTAAAATAAATAAATTAAAAATTGGAACATAAAATGAATAAATAATATAAATAATTTTTATGATCTAGTAAAATGAACAATAAATGATAGTACATACTAAATATAACTTTGCAAGTTAAATGGACATCATCTTATTCTCAAATCTTAAAAAATGCTTTTAAAAGTAACAATGATGTTTAGATTTCAACATTAGAAACTATATATCTATTTATATGTAGATGAGTAGTTAAATAGATACAGATTGACCAATAGGACATAAAAGAAAGAAAAGAGAGAGAGAAAAAATGTTACCAGTTTTAAACTCGTATTATAAATAATTGAATTCATTAAAGAATAAAAGTTTGTACAAAATTCTGAAACAAATCTTGTTCAGTTTATCTTTCATGATATTGAGGGGAAAGTTAATGTTAGCGAGAGGCTCACAAAGATATGAAAAGAACAGCCACAGTTTATACAAAACTATGGCAGATAGCTTTCAAGTACACTGACATTTGCCCTAAACTATTTTTCTTTCATTTTTTTTTTTTTCTGCAACATTTTTCAGAATGGATAGCCCCTTCAATGAGTAATTGGAGTGACAGGATAGGAAATAAATCCTTGAAAATAACAGCAACATAAAACCAACATGGCAAAATACAACTGCCTAGTGTGATGAAACAAATAACTAACAATGGCTGGGCTCAGTGGCTCACACCTGTAATCCCAGCACTTCGGGAGGCCAAGGCAGGTGGATCACGAGGTCAGAAGATTGAGACCATCCTGGCCAACATGGTGAAACCCCATATCTTCTAAAAAAAAATACAAAAATTAGCTGGGCCTGGTGGAGCGTGCCTGTATTCCCAGCTACTCAGGAGACTGAGGCAGGAGAATCCCTTGAACCAGGGAGTCGGAGTTTGTGGTGAGCTCAGATCGCACCACTGCACTACAGCCTAGTGACAGAGGAAGATTCTGTCTCAAAAAAGGAAAAGGAAAATAAAGAAAAAAGAAATAACTAACACTGGAAATAAAAAAAATAAAAATATAATTAAAAATAAACGAAAAACAAAACTATGGGATAAATATAAATAACATAAGGAAAGACACAATAGGATATTTCAACCATTTAAGTTAAAAAATGTTTATTTAAAAAGTTTGCTTTTGTAAAAATAAAATTGAATCATATGTATTCTTTGTTGAAAAAAATTACCCATGAATTTTAAACTGGAAAAACAAAGTGATAATATCTAGATAGAAACAAAAATATCTAAATACATAAATGCATAGATTAATAATAAGTGATAGATGATAGATAGATGGATAGCTAGATAAATAAGAAAAATAGAAAAAAAAGTATTTATCTATATAATGAATAGATGCTCAAATTAATACACCCACATATTTGGCAATGCAGAAGAGAAAAAGAGACCAATAGATGAAATGTGCAACTGAAGAGTAAGTAAAATTTGTCAAATAAAGCCAATGTTCTCAGTTTAATAATTTTCAAAAGTGAATAAAGAATGAATTATTTTAAAAGTTTGCATTGAAGTATTTGCAAATTCTAATGTACATAACCCTTATAAAGAAATTACAAAACTGATGAATAAGTACAAAAGTGGTAAGATGTATGTGTAACAGTAAGATATATGTGACAATCCATTATGAAAAATTAAATAATACTATCTTGTAGGTACTAAACAAAATACAAAATGCAATTAAGATGTGAATCAACAATCACATATTTGGAAGTGTAAGATACCTGGATCATCTTGAAGAATAGTACAAATAAAAATTAACTTCAGATAATTATAACCTTTAAAGGTTGTTGTAGTTTCAAGGGTAAATCATAAAAAATAAACATTTATTTTCTGAATCAGGATAGGAAAAATAATGCTGAGATTAACAACATCTAAATGAATACAAGAAAGGAAAGATATAGATGTGATAGACCAGATAAAAAATGCAAAAAAAAGAAACAAGTTTCATGTATCCATATCTGTAATTAAAATAAAAAGCAATTAAAGATTAAAGAGTGAGGACGATTATTCTGAATTAAAAAGTAAAACCTAATTGCATATTGTTTACAAACAAAATTCACAGTAAATAATTTGCATTTCTCAATAAATTTCAAAACACTGATATATACAGTGAGATTTCTAATCATATTACATTATAATGAAACTGTAAATCAATAGTTGACAGTATCAAAGTTCAGATATTTAGAAATTCAAAAATATACTTTTTTTCACTGTTATAGGGTAAAAGTGCAGTTTTCTTACATGGATATATTACTTAGTAGTGAAGTCTGGGCTTCTGGCATACCTATCACCTGAAAAGTATACATTGGACCCAGTAGGTCGGTTTTCATCCATTATCCCTCTTACACCCTGCCATGTTTTGGAGTCTACAGGATTTGTTGTTGTTTTGTTTTTTTGTTTTGAGACAACATCTCACTCTGTTGCTCAGCTGGAATTCAGTGGCACAATCTCAGCTCACTGCAACCTTTGCCTCCCAGGTTCAAGTGATTCTTGTGCCTCAGCCTCCCAAGTAGCTGGGACTACAAGCACCAAGTTAACTTTTGTATTTTTAGTAGAGACGGGATTTCACCATGTTGGCCAGGCTGGTCTTGATCTCCTGACCTCAAATGATCCACCCGCCTTGGCCTCCCAAAGTGCTGGGATTACAGGCATGAGCTGGTGTGCGGGGTTCAATTTTTATTATTCCACTCTGTATGCCCATGTGTACACACTATTTAGCTCTCACTTATGAGTGCATGCAGTATTTGTTTTCAACTTCTAAGTTATTTTACTTAGGATAACGGCCACCAGTTCCATCCATGTTGCTTCAAGAAACATGATTTCATTCATTTTTATAGGTGAGTATATATATATATATATATATATATATATATATATATATGTGTGTGTGTGTGTGTGTGTGTGTGTGTGTGTGTATGTACCATCTTTTCTTTATTCAATTATCCATTCATGGACACGTAGGTTGATTCCATGACTTTGCTAACATAAATAGTACTGGGATAAACATACAAGTGCAGGTGTCTTTTTTACATAATGATTTGCTTTCCTGTGGGTAGATACACAGTAGTGGTATTGCTGGATCGATTGGTAGTTCTATTTTTAGTTTTTTCAGAAATCTCCATGTTATTTTATTTAGAGATTACATTAATTTACATTCCCACCCACAGTATGTATTTTCTTTACTCCACATACTCACCAATATCTGTTGTTTTTTTGACTTTTTAATAATGGCCATTTTGACTGGTATGAGATGGTATCTTATTGTGGTTTTAATTTGCATTTTTCTCTTGATTAATGATGTTAATCCTGTTTTTCAAGCTTATTGCCACTTCTATGTCTTCTTATGAAAAGATCTGTTCCTGTCCATTGCCCACTTTTTAGTAAACTCACTCAGTTTTTCTTGTTCAGTTGTTTGAGTTCTTGTAGATTCTGAATATTGGTCCTTTGTCAGATGTAGAGTTTGCAAATATTTTCCACCATAGGTATAACTTGTCTGTTTATGCTGTTGATCATTTATTTTGCTGTACAGAAGCTTTTTGGTCTAATTAAGCCCCATTTGTCTATTTTCGTTTTTGCTGCACTTGGTTTTACAGTTTTTGTCATAATTTTTGGCCTGGGACAATATCCTGAAGAGATTTTCCTAAATTTTTTCTAGGTTTTTTGTCATTTCAGGTCTTATATTTAAGTTTTTAATCTATCTTGAACTAATTTTTATATATGGTGAGAGACATGGGTAGAGTTTTATTCTTCTCATGTGACTTTCCAATTTTCACAGCAACATTTACTGAGTAGGGAGACCTTTCCCCACTAAACATTTTTTGTTGACTTTGTCAAAGATCATTTGGTTGTAAATATGTGGTTTTATTTCCGGGTTCTTTATTCAGTTCCGTTGATCTATTTGTCTATTTTTTTTTAACAAGTGCCATGATGTTTTAGTTACAATAGCTTTGTAGTATAATTTAAAAACAGGTACTGTAATGCCTCTGGCTTTGTTCTTTTTGCTTAAGATTGATTTGACTATTGGACTCTTCTTAATTAGATAGAAATTTTGTTTTTGTTTTTTCTGTGAAAAATAATGTTGAAAATTTTATAAGAATTGCATTTAATCAGTAGGTTCCTTTGGGCATTATGGTCATTTTTACTATATTGATTCTTCCAATCCTTGAGCCTGAGATGGTTTTTCAATTTGTTTGTATCATCTACATTTTTTTCATCAGTGTTTAGTAGCTCTTCTTGTAGAGATCATTTACCTCTGTTGTTAAACATATGCCTAAACATTTTATTTATTTTTTTTTTTTTTGCAGCTATCATAAATAAAATTGAGCTTTTGATTCAGTACTCAGCTTGGTCATTATTGATGTATAGAAACATCAAGAATTTTTGTACATTGATTTTGTATCCTAAACTTTACTGAAGTTATCAAATCTAGGAGTCTTTTGTAGTAGTATTTAGGGCTTTCTAGGTATAAGATTAAGCACCAACAGACAGAAATGATTTGACTTTTTGTTTTCCAATTCAGATGTCTTTTATTTGTCTCTCCTCCCTGATTGCTCTGGCTAAGACTTCCAGCACAATGTTGAATAGAATTGGTGAAAGTGGGCATCCTTGTTATGTTTGTAGAGAGAATGTTTTCAACATTTGCCAGTTCTAAGAGACACACAGTTTCCATATTCAGTATAATATTAGTTATGTGTTTGTCAAAGATGGTGTTTATTATTTTGAGTTATGTACCTTCAATGTCTAATTTGTTTAGCGATTTTTATCATGAGGGGATCCTGGAATTTATTGAATGCCTTTTCTGCATCTACTGAGATGATCATATTGTTTTTGTTTTGAATTCTGTTTACGTGATGAAGTGCATTTCTCTTCATATGAAAAAATGCTCATCATCACTGGTCATTAGAGAAATGCAAATCAAAACTACATTGAGATACCATCTCACGCCAGTTAGAATGGCGATCATTAAAAAATCTGGAGAAAATAGATGCTGGAGAGGATGTGGAGAAATAGGAACACTTTTACACTGTTGGTGGGAGTGTAAATTAGTTCAACCACTGTGGAAAACAGTGTGGCGATTCCTCAAGGACCTAGAAATAGAAATTCCATTTGACCCAGCAATCCCATTACTGGGCATATATCCAAAGGATTATAAATCGTTCTACTATAAGGACACATGCACACGAATGTTCATTGCAGCACAGTTTACAATAGCAAAGACCTGGAACCAACCCAAATGCCCATCGATGATAGACTGGACAGGAAAAATGTGGCACATATACACCATGGAATATTATGCAGCCATTAAAAATGAGGAGTTCGTGTCCTTTGTAGGGACATGGATGAACCTGGAAACCATCATTCTCAGCAAACTGACACAAGAACACAAAACCAAACACCACATGTTCTCACTCATAGGAGGGTGTTGAACAAGGAGAACACATGGACACAGGGAGGGGAGCACTATACACGGGGGTCTGTTGGGGGGAGGGGGGATAGCGAGGGGGTGGGGAGTTGGGGAGGGATAGCATGGGGAGAAATGCCAGATATGGGTGAGGGGGAGGGAGGCAGCAAATCACACTGCCATGAATGCACCTATGCAACAACTTTGCATGTTTTTCACATGTACCCCAAAACCTAAAATGAAATAAAAAAAAAAAAAGTGCATTTCTGATTTCCATATGTTGAAACATCCTTGCATCCCTGGAATAAACTTGATAACAGTATATTATCATTTTGATATACTGTTAAATTGAGTTTGCCAGAATTTGTTGAGGTTTTTTGCATCAATGGTCATTAGGGACATTGGCCTGCAGTTTTTTGTTGTTGTGCCATTGCCCGACTTTGATATTAGAGTCATACTGGCTTAGTATAATGAGTTAGGAGATTTCTCTCCTCCTTGGTTTTTTTTTTTTTTTTTTGGAAGAGTTTTAATAAATTGGTATCAATTCTTCCTTGTGAATTCCACTGTAGAATTCACAAAATTCTACAATGAATCTGTCAGTCTTGGACATTTTTTCTGAGAGAATTTTTTATTATTAATGATTCAATCTCACAACTCATTGGTTTGTCCAGTATGTCTGTTTTCCTCATTCAATTTTGCAAAGTTGTGTTTTCAGAAATTTATCCATTTTCTCTGTGTTTTCTAGTTTGTGATTGCAGAGATGCCCACCGTCATCTTTGATGATCTTTGTATTTCTGTGGTATCAGATTTTCCATACCTAATTGTGCTTATTTTTATTACTTTCCCTTATTCCTTGTTATCAAAATTGATAGCTAGTTGTCTATCAATTTTGTTTCTTCAAATAACATACTTTTTTGTTGCTGATGTTTTGTATTTTTTTGGTCTCACATTCATTTAGTTATGCTCTGACCTTTGTTATTTCTTGTCTTCTAGTAACCTTGGGCTTTGTTTAATTCTTATTTTTCTAGTTCTTGAGATGTGATGTTAGGTGGTTAATTTGTGATGTTTCTTTCTTTCTCATGTAGGCATATGATGCTATAAATTTCCCTCTTGGCATTTCTTTTGCTGTATCATAGAGGTTTTGGACTATTGTGTTTATATTTTTGTTCATTACAAAAAATATTTTCATTTCCATCTTAATTTTATTGTTGATCCAAAGATTATTCAGGAGCAGGTTGTTTAATTTCCATATGTTTATGTAGTTTGAGAGTTCATTTTGGTATTGATTTCTAGTTTTATTTTGCTTTAGTCTGAAGAGATACTTGATATGATATATTTAATAAGTACTTATTGAGACTTGTTTTACAAGGTAATGTATAATCTATTTTGGAAATGTGCCATGCATTGATGAGGAAAAATGTATATTCTGTTGCTGTTAGGTAGAACATTCTGTAAATGTCAGGAGAATTTGGTCTAGAGTCCAATTGAAGTCCAGTGTTTTCTTGTTGATATTCTTCCTCGATAATCTATAGTTCTGTCAGTGTGATGTTCCATCCCCTACTCTTATTCTATTGCTGTCTATCTCTTTTCTTAGAACTAGTAGTATTTGTTTCATGAATCTGGCTGTTCTGGTGTTGGGTGAATATATATTTAGAATTATCAGATCTTCTGGCAAATTGATTTGTTTATCATTATATAGCAGTCTTCTTTGTGTTTTTTTGTTTTTTTTTTTACTCCTGTGAATTTAAAGTCTGTTTGGTCTGATAGCAGTAGCTACTCTGGCTCACTTGATTATGCATTTGTGTGGAATGTCTTTCCATCCCTTTAGCTTGAGTCTGTAAGTGTCATTATCAGTTAGGTGGGTTTCTTGTAAGTAGCATATGTTTGAATATTTTTATATATCCAATCTACTTTTTCAATCCACTTATCCATTTTATATCTTCTTTATCTATTAGTGAAACATTTTATTTTTGGATAGATAACATAGCCGCATAGTGTTAAATTACAAAAGAACAAAAGAGTACGTAGTGAAAAGGTTTCCTGCCACCCCTGATTCCAGACACCTATTTTTTCCACTGGAAGCAACTAATGTAATTCATTTCTTGCATGCCCTGCCAGATATATTTAGTGTTTATATAAGCAAACATGTAAATATTCTCTCCCCTCCTTTATAAGTTTAATTTTACTTGTTATTATTATAAAGAATAGGGAATACTTTATTCTCGTCCACCTATTCTTGTCCTTTAGTTATGACTACAAAGATGTGCTACCACACCTAGCCATACCAACCTGAGTGCACCTGATCTCATCTGATCTTGGAAGCTAAGCAGGGCTGGGCCTGGTTAGTATTCAGATGGGAGACCTGAGAATACTGGGTGCAGTAGGTTTATCTTTAAAAAAAAAAAAAAAATATATATATATATAAATTAAAATAAAAGAATATTTTCTTCTTTAGAGCAGTTTTAGGTACATAGCAAAATTAAGCAGTAGGTACAGAGATATCCCATACACTCCCTGTCCTTGTACACTCACAGCCTCCCCTATTGACAACATCCCTCTCCAGACTTGGGCATTTTGTTACAATTAATGAACCAACTCTGACACAACATTACCACCAGAAATTCATAGTTTACATTAGAGTTCACTCTTAATGTTGTGCCTTCTATAGATTTGGAGAAATATGTAATGACATGTATCCACCTAGTTTCACTGCCCTAAAAAGTCCTTTGTGCTCTGCTTATTCATCCCTGTGTCCCTACTAACCTCTGGCAACCACTGATCTTTACTGTCTTTATAGTTTTGTCTTTTCAAGAATGTCATAAGTTGGAATTATACAGGATGTAGCCTTTTGAAGCAGAACATTTAGCCCATTTAGGGTCAATGTTAATAATGTTGATATATGATGTTTTGCTCTGCTCATAATGTTAATTGTTACCTAGTTGCTTCCTAGTCTCAGTTAACTGTTTTATAAGATGTGTGAATTTTATCTTATTATTTGTTTCTATAATGGTGAATAATTATCCTTTTGTTTTCATATACAGAACTCCTTTGAGCAGTTCTTGTATTCCTGTGGGATGAGTCTAATGTTGATAAACTCCTTTAGCCTTTCTTTAACTGGAAAATACTTTATTTTTCACTTATGAATCTTAGCAGGGTGCAAAACTTTTAGATAAGAGTTTTATTTATTTATTATTATTATTTTTTTTTGGTGGGGAGCAACAAGCCTTGCTGTCACCTGGGCTGGAATGCAGTGGCATGGTCTTGGCTCACTGCAACCTCTGCCTTCTGGGTTCAAGCAATTTTCCTGCATCAGCTTCTTGAGTAGCTGGGACTACAGGCTCACATTGCCACGTCCAGCTAATTGATGTGTGTGTATATTTTAGTAGAGACGGGGTTTCACCATGTTGGTCAGGCTGGTCTTGAACTCATGACCACACGATCCACCTGCCTCAGCCTCCCAAAGTGCTGGGATTACAGGCTTGAGTCACCTCACCCGACCTATTTATTTTTTTAAAAATATCTCTTTCTGAGAATAACTGGAGTCCAAATTCTACAGTCAGCCATACTGAAGAAAAACCTCAGAAATATACTTCTTAGTAACTCGACACCTAAGAAGAAATCATAATGAAAATTAGAAAATATTTTAATAAAAAATATATACTACCTTATAAAATGTTGCATTTTAGAGGAAAATGTAAAACCCTAAATTTTTATTTTAGGAGTACAACAAATTAATATTTAAAATGTTTGAATTTATTTGAAGAACTTAGAGAAATCATTAGAAATAAAAGGAAATAATAAATACATGCATGGTGACTAAGAGTATGGGGGAAGAAAAGTCAAGAAATATGGTTAAAATTTGTTAGTTATTTTAAAGGAGCCATACAAGTAACACAACTCTGGAGAAACAGCTTGATAAAAATAAGAGAAGAAACAAATATGCAATCTCAGGAATTAAAATAGGAAGTAATTATATATCAGGTGTCAAGAATTTTTTTTTTGAAATGATCAGATGGTAAATATTTTAGGCTTTTGGGCCATATGGTTTGTTGCAGCTAATCAATTCTTTTGTTGTGGCACAAAATTGACAATATGTCAATGAATGTGCATGGCAGTGTTCCAGTAATTATAAATACTTTCTGGCTTATTGGCTACAATTTGTTGAGTTCTGTTATATATAATACAAATATCAAGAAGGTAAATTAGTGTAGTATGAAAACTTTTAGTTCAATAAATTTGGAAACACATGTAAAATGTGTGCAGTAGTTTGAAATATGCATTTTTCCAAAAGTAGCCTAAAGTGAAAAACAAAATCTGAATTGTGCTATAAAAAATGTATTAATCAGTAGTCAGAAATCATCTCATAAAGGTAATTTCAAGCCATGATGATTTTACTGGGAGGTTGTTTGAAACATGAAACAAAACAATAATTCCAATTTTACATACAATTCTTTTGGAGCATGAAACAGGAGAGAACATACTCTACTTCATTTTACTATGCTATTATGACTCTGAATTTATAATCTGACCAGGATAGTAAAAAGAAAGTAAATTAAACACCAGTGTAATTTATGAAAAATAATGAAGGAAAACTTAAAAAACTACCATGCAGAAATAAGCAATGCATTAAAATGTAAGACATCCTGGCCAGTGTTTATTCTAAGAAACCCCGGAAAGCAAGCATGGCCTCATATAAAAGTATCAATTAATATGATACACCACAACAAATAATAGTATTATAAGCATATTAAATGTTATTTTCTTAAAAAGTCATTTATTTTAACAACCTGAAATTAAAAGAGAACCTAGTTTAACTGATAACACTTGTTTTCAAAAGTTCTATTTAAAGCATGACACTTAACAATGGAATGTTGAAATATTTCCTTTGTGATTGGGAACAAAATAAACATAAATGGTATAAGCAATTTTATTTATCTTCTTGCAGGTCTTAGACACTGGGGTAGGATTGTGAAAATTAAAAAAAAAATTATGAATGAGAAAACAAACTGCTATATTATAGATGATATTAACTATATAGAAAATTCAAAATGATTATAAAATACATTATACTAATGAATATGAGATTTTAGTAAGATGCTGTGACACAAACCTATTATGCAATATTGAAATGCATTTCAAATAGGTAGAGAACTTTATTTAGATGTGTCAATATGGCTTACTCTCACAAACATAATATGTAGAAGTATGATTAAGTCACAAAAGAATATGCACAGGATAACTCAGTTTAAATACACTTCAAATAAATAGACATAACATTGACATAAATATATTCTTGAATTGAAGGACTTTAAAGAAATCACTTCTCCCCCAAATTAATCTTTGCAATCAATGCATCCAAAGTAAAGCCCAGTAAGAGTTGATTTAGATATTGACAAGCTAATTCTAGAATATATGTGAACTTTAAAAATATTAAAGTTCAGTTAATAATTTATTGAGGAAGAAAGAATAAATTACAAGAAATATTGTAAAACTGTACAATTAATGTAATGTGATATTGACAAAGTAATAAGTAATCGATGAAATGGAATAGGTAGACTGCAGTGAGGAAAATATTTATAAGAACACATGATATGTAATAAAGCTAATATTATAGATTAATGGTTAAAAATAGATTTGCCAATAAATTATACTGAGAAAACTGGTTATACATATGGAAAATAATTAAATTGATTCTTTACCATATATAATATGGAACAATCAATTCCTTGGAGAATCAATATTTAAATGTAAAAGCCAGGCAAAAAATATGGAAAACCCAACAGAAAAACAAAGGAAAATAGCTTGTACATGTGGTTTATAAAATGTACAATTTAAGTGTCCACTATACATATTTAGAATTACTTTAACTTAGTTGTAATACAAAAATGCAAATGAAAATATTCTATATGTACATTATTACATGTATAACAGGTTTACCAAAAAAAAGTCTGACAGAAAAACTTTTGGCAAATATATAGAGCAACAATAATTTCATATGCTTTTCTGGAAATGTAAATTATATCCATTTTTAAAAAGAGACTGTATTACCCAGTAATATTGAAGATGGCCATATATTCTGATCAAGAATTGACTTTCACTCCTAGGTTTGTATGTACATGGTTGGTCATTAAGAAACATGATCTAAAATATTTACAGTCTTAGTTAAGTATTCATTTAAGTTTTTTATACATAATGCAAAAAATAAACAATAGAATGTTATAGATTCATACAGTGGAATATTACACTTTAAAAAAATAGAGAACTTTATTTAGGTATGTCAATGTGGCTTACTCTCATAAACATAATATGTAATGGTATGATTAAGTCACAAAAGGATATATATAAAATATAATTCAGTTTAAAGTTTAAGAACACAAAACAACAAGTTAGACTGTTTATAAAAGATTTACTGGACACTAAATCTATAAAGATAATAATAGAAATTATTTTATTGCATCCTTCAATTACATTTCATTCCTCCAGAAGTTTGTTGAAACCTATTGAATGCTTATGAACTTTCTCATTTCCTCCACTGTTAAATTTTGTTTTATACTTTGTTTAAAACCTTGAATGGACATATGAGACATGAAGTCACATTTTTCAAAATAAATTCAAAAGTATTTTGCTTTAAAATATAAGCAGTGATTATATTTCTAACAATTGAGCAACAGTTGAGTGCTACAAATTTAGTCTTTATGAATATTTATCTCTCCATATTTTGTCTTCTCAACTTTCTCATATCCTTTGAATGACAAAATACTGAAATACATTTGAGTTGTTAGATATATTTTTGAAGATATTATTTGCTTATTTATCTCTCTATGAGAGGTCAACAACAACTTTCATGAATATTAGGAAAGCAAATGTCTGTAGCTCTATTCACCTCAATATTTAATTCACTTATATCTGAAATTTAAATGTTAGTGATCAGACTGACAGAAAGTGACACTCTCTTTAGGTAACATAGCACTAAGTGGCAATACTTTAATATTGTCACTGTTATATTTTTCAGATATACAATATAAACTTTACCAAGAATCCTAGCCTATCAAGTTCTAAGGATGAAATGTCTCTATACAATTTCACAATAAATAGCTGTGCAAATAAGAGTTACCATTTTTATTTTATAGCATAAATCGTATTTCAAATAGTTGTACAAATCAGATTTGCTAATAAATTATACTGAGAAAACTGGTTATACATATGGAAAATAATTAAATTGATTCTTTACCATAAATACAGCATCTGAGTCCAATTGCTTCTGGGAGATTTATTAACTTTTAAGATAGCATGTATCATTTACATAATCTAACAATGCATTTTGCATACTAAAATGATGAAACATTCTTAATGAATTTAAATAGTTACATTATCAGAAACAGGAGTCATAGGTTGAATTTCTATCTGAGTAGAAGAGCTAGGAATATTTGTAAAACAGTTCTCCATGATGTGATCCAACAGTGTGGAGTGAGACCATCTATCAGTGAAGTAAGATCAATCCCAAAATGAACTGTACATGGAATTCTGCTCTAAGATCTTTTTGCTTTTTTGACATGATTTCAGAAAAGGCTGACTTTTGTAATGGACTATAATACTTGTTTTGCTAATAAGCTTTCAGGATTTTTTTCTTTTATTTTTATATTAAAAACAATTTGTGAGTAGCATTCTTGACTGTAAGAAAGCTTCTATCAGTTTCCTAAATTGTTCAAATAACATGTATTTTACACTGAAAATCATGGACTTCTTAATTCAAACTTTCCCTTGTTGTTTTTTTATTTATTCACCATGTAATTACTTGTAAATGAAGTGTGTAATATAGATATGCACTACATAAAGCTATGTTTAAATATTTTTTAAACTTCTGAAAAAAAGATAAAACTCTCAGTTTTTAAGAACATTGTATCTTTCATTTTATCCTTCTTTCTCATCCAAATATATTAATAACTATTCATTCTATTTGTTACACTCTTTTACTTAAAGGGATCAGAGTATAAATCGGGCAGTGAATACACATAACTATTCCGTCCCTTGCTTGTAGCACTATTTTATTTCAGTTTCCTCAGAGTTTATTATATAAATCAGGGAGATTTGGAAATACGTATTTTGCAGTCTACATTTATTTGATTATCAAAATGGAAACATAGAATAAAATGTGAACAGATAATAAACTTACTTGTGTATTTCCCCATCTTTTCAAGTTGATCAGGTATACGGATGGCGTTTAAAATAATGTGTTAAACTTAGAGAATACATTACATAGAAAAGAAAATTGTGGGAAATAGGAAAGCCTTTCCATTAAGGGTTTAGATATAAAATATTCTATTCAGTCACAAACTAAACCTAAAATGAGAGATTTTTTGTTTAACTGAAAGAGCTAGAGAGTAATTAAAGGTAATTGGCATGTTATTATTCTTAAAAGGTTCGCTTTTCTGTACTAAGAATACCAGGGAACAATTGAATAGATAAAAAGCAAACTATAAATTGCCAAATAGATCTTTTGTATAATAACACATCTCCCAAGACAAAGGATATTTCAGACCCATGAAAAATAAGGGAAGTCTACTTGCCTGACTGGTCTTGCATCTTGCCAGACCACAATGAATTTGCATCAGATTTTTAAACTCACAAAGTTATAAAATATCTTACTGTGTCAAGAGGGAATCAAAAGTGAATGTGATTAACTTGAAGGAACTAGTTGGCAGACTTTAACATTAGACTAGCAGAAACTGCTTAATAAATAAAATTGAAAGCAGGAAAATACTTTTCTTAAAGAATTATTAGTGGCAGATTGATGCTGTTAATATTGGGAAGTCCTCCCTCTTGCCCTTTCTCTATCCAGATCTTGCACAGTTTTTCAGAATAAGATCAATACAATCTCATTATTAAGTCATTTATTTACTACTCTGTTCCTCCATGAATTCTGTAGACTTCTACCCCACCTATAACCAATGCAGAAGTACCTTTCCCTCTCATATTTAGTTTCTCAGCTCAAATAAGACTTCCTCAGAGTTTAATCTAATTAATCCAATATTAACCTAATTAAATGTCACCCTTTACCCATTTATTCTGTCCAAAATACTTCCCTTCCCTCCCTTTGCTTCTCCTTTCCCTTGCCTTTCCCGTTTCCTCCCTTCTCCTTCTTCCCTTCCTTTCCCACCCTTCCTGCCTTCTTTCTCCTCCTTCTTTCTGTCTTTTCTTATACAAGTCTTGACCATTGGGGTAAAATTGTCAAAACATAAGAAGGAGATAATTAAAAAATAAATAGTACCTAAGTGGTGTGCTAAAATATACAAGGGACAAGATAATCTTTTCATTTTACCCAGGGTACATTCTGGATGACATTAATCTTTTTTTTTTCCCCCAAGACAGTCTCTCTCTGTCACCAAGGCTGGAAGGCAGTGACATCATGATCGCTTACTACAGCTTCCACCTCCTAGGCTCAAGTGATTAATCGTAAATAGTGCAATTATTCTTTCTATTTAATCACAAATGTCAGCATCTCTTTTCTTTAGTTTTGGCATATGATTTTCACCTTTTATCCTCTTTCTCTCCCTCTTTCTCTGTCTCTGACTCTCTCTGTGCTTCATTATATTTCTCTCTCTTCATTATATTCTCTCTCCCTGTGCTTCATTATATTTGCTCCTTAGGCTATCACAGCAAATTGACACAAACTAAATGACTTCAACAATAGCAATGTATTCTAAAACAGTTCTAGAGTTTAGAAGTCCTACATGCAGTGGAGCCACACTCGCTCTGAGGTCCTGAGAGAGAATCTGTTCTGTGCATCTTCCAGCTTCTGGAGGCTACCAGCATTCCTTTACTCATGGCTGTACCACACCAATCTCTGCTCCCTGGTCATATTGCCTCTTTCTCTTCTGTGTGTCAAGTTTCCCTCTAACTCACTCTTCAAAGAACATTTGTCAGACCAGGTGCGGTGCCTCACATCTGTAATCCCAGCACTTTGGGAGACCAAGGTGGGCGAATCACCTGAGGTCAGGAGTTCTAGACCAGCCTGGCCAACATGGTGAAACCCTGTCTTTACTAAAAGTACAAAAATTAGCCAGGCGTCTTAGCGGGTGCCTGTTGTAATCCCAGCTGCTCAGGAGGCTGAGGCAGGAGAATTGTTTGAACCCAGGAAGCCAAGATTGCAGAGAGCCGAGATCGTGTCACTGCACTCAAGCCTGGGCAACAGAGCGAGACTGTCTCAAAAACAAACAAACAAAATAACATTTATCATTTAATTAAAGGCTCATAATTCAGAATAAGCCCCTTATCTTAAAATCCTTAACAACAAGCTTTGCCATATAAGATAATATGCACTGTTTAACGTGTCATTATAGTCAAAGATTCCAAGGATTAGTACATGATATATCTTTTAGAAAAAACTATTTAGCCTACTGAACTCGATGAGTCTTCATCTGCTGAGACACAGGCAGAGTCAGATAAAAAGCTTTACAATACTCCACCCCTTTCTCTACAAGTGTTAAAAGCAAGAGGGAAGAGTTCCTCTTAAAATTTTAAGAAAGTACTGGCACAACCATAGTTCACAGCAGGCTCCACCTCCTGGGCTCAAGTGATTCTCCCACCTCAGCTTCCAAGTAGCTGGTACTACAGGCATGTGGTACACCATGTGCATATAAATAGAGACACCATGCCATGTCTTTATTTTTTTTTGCAAAGGCAAGATCTCACTATGTTGCCCAAGCTGCTCTCTAATTACTGGACTGAAGAAATTCTGCTGCCTTGGCCTTCCAAAGTGCTGGGATGACAGGCTTGAGCCACTGTGCCCATCCTATTCTTAACAAATACAGATTAATTCCCTGATGACTAATGATATTGAGGATCTTTCAATGTGTTTAATTTCTATCTACATATGTTCTTTAGAGAAATATTCATTTAAGTCTTTTGCCTAATTTTATTAGAGTTGCTAGGTTTGTTATCAAGTTTTGAGAGTTCTTGTATTCCCTGGACACAACTTGGCCAGACATATATTTTTGCAAATATGCTCCTCAACAGTGTCTTATATTTCTATTTGTTTTACAGTGTTTTCTGAGAAGCAGATGTTTTAAATTTTGATGAACTCCAGTTGTTAATTTCTACTTTGATGAAACATTGTTTTTGTATCATGTCTAAGTAGTGTTTACTAACCTAAGGTAAAAGAATTTTCTCCTATATTTTCTCCTGTATATGCTTTATTATTTATTTTTATTTGATGATACTATTAATAGTATTTATTTTAATTTTGTGTTGTTCATTGCTAGTATATGGAAATACTAGTTTAATATATTGCTTTTTTTATGTCTGATGCTAAGTCAAGTAAAAAAATGATTATGCTCTTGTAATGGCTAAACATGGCTGAATGCTTAAGTATAATGAATGTGACTGGTGTGGATGGTATCTCGTTGTTTTGATTTATATCTCTCTAACAATCAGTGATGTTGAGCTTTCTCTCATATGCTTGTTGACTGCCTATATGTCTTCTTTTGAAAACTGTCTGTTTATGTTCTTTCCCCACTTTTTTTTTTTTTTTTTTTTCCGAGACAGAGTTTCGCTCTTGTTACCCAGGCTGGAGTGCAATGGCGCGATCTCGGCTCACCGCAACCTCCGCCTCCTGGGTTCAGGCAATTCTCCTGCCTCAGCCTCCTGAGTAGCTGGGATTACAGGCACGCACCACCGTGCCCAGCTAATTTTTTATATTTTTAGTAGAGACGGGGTTTCACCATGTTGACCAGGATGGTCTTGATCTCTTGACCTTGTGATCCACCCGCCTCAGACTCCCAAAGTGCTGGGATTACAGGCGTGAACCACCGCACCCGGCCCTCTTGCCCCACTTATTAATGGGGATTTTTTTTCTTGTAAATTTGTTTAGTTTCTTATAGACGCTAGATATTAGATCTTTGTCAGATGCATAGTTTGCAAACATTTTCTCATCCTGTAGGTTCTTTACTTTGTTGATAGTTTCTTTTGTTGTGCATAATCTCTGCAGTTTAATTAGATCCCACCCATCAATTTTTGCTTTTGTTGTAATTGCTTTTGGCTGCTTCATCATAAAATCTTTGCCCATTCTATGTCCAGAATGATATTGCCTGTGCTTTTTTCCAGGGTTTTTATAGTTTTGGGTTTTATACTTAAGTCTTTAATCTATTTTGAGTTAATTCTTGTATATGGGATAAGGAAAGTATCTAGTTTCAGTCTTCTGCATTTGGTTAGACAGTTGTCCCTGAACTATTTATTGAATAGGATGTCCTTTCTCCATTGCTTATTTTTCAACTTTGTCAAAGATCAGATAGTTGTAGGTGTGGAGCCTTATTTTGGGTATCTCTATTCTGTTCCTTTGGTCTAAGTGTCTGATTTTGTACCAGAATCATGCTCTTTTGGTTACTGTAGCCCTGTAGTATAGTTTAAAATCAGATAGTGTGATCCCTCCAGGTTTTTTTTTTTCCTTTCTTAGGATTGCTTTGTTTATTGGGCTTTTTTTTTAGTGCCATTTGCATTTTAAAATAGTAAAATAGGGTTTTTTTTTCAAATTCTATGAAGAATGTCATTCAGACTAATATCACTGATGAACATTGACACAAAAATTCTCAAGCTACTGGCAAACTGACTCCAACAGCATATCTAGAAGCTTATCCACCACGATCAAGTTGGCTTACTTTATCCTTATTATGCAAGATTGGTTTGACATATGTAAATTAATAAATGTGATTTATCATGTAAACAAAACTACAGACAAAAACCACATGATTATCTCAAGAGATGCAATAAAGACTTTCAATAAAATTCAACACCCCTTCAGGTTAAAAACTCTCAATAAACTAGGTATTGAAGGAACCTGAAAATAATAAAAACCATCTGTGACAAACCCATAGCCAGCATCATGTGGAAGAGGCAAAAGCTGGAAGCATTTTCCTTGAAAACTGACACAAGACAAGAATGCCCTCTGTCAACTACTTCTGTTCAACTTAATATTGGAAGTCCTTGCCAGAACAGTTAGACAAGAGAAAGCAATAAAGCATACCCAAATAGGAAGAGAGAACGTCAAACTATTCCTGTATGCAGATTACATGATCCTATCTGTAGAAAACTATATAGGCCCCAAAGCTTAAGGCCCAAAAGCTCCTTAAGCTGAAAAACACCTTCAGCAGAGTCACAGGATATAAAAACAACATACAAAAATTACTAGCATTACTGTACACCAACAACAGTAAAGCGGAGAGCTGAATCAGGAATGCAATCTCGTTCATAATTGCTGCAAAAATAATCAAATATCTAGGAATACAACTAACTAGTGAGGTGAAATATCTCTGTAAGAAGTAAAAACACCAAAGACATCAGAGATGATGAGACAAATGAAAAAACGTTCCATGCTCATGGATAGGAAGAATCAATATCATTAAAATGGCCATATTGTCCTTATTTCAAGTATGCTATTGCTCTCTATGACCTTTACTGCCAGATATAATTCTAAAAATTTATTTATTAATTTTATTATTTTATTTTCAGATTTGTATATGCTTGGGAATTGGGAGATATATGCACAATTGTCTTTGCTTTGTCCACAAAATTAAATGCTTATTTGGGTACTTATAAGACACTATTTGTAAAAACTTCTATTTCTTCAGACATTGTTGATATTATCCCAGTTATGAAAAACATCTACAGGTTTATTAATAAATATGATTTTCTATCTACTTCTTATTCCACTGAATATTGCCTCTCTGTCCTCTAACTCTGAAAGTCTTTATGATTCTATCCTATAATTAGTATTAGGACCACATTGCTTCTTCAAAAGATGTCTATCAGTAGAATTTCTCCATTAATGTAACTTGATACTTCTATAAAAACTTTCAATCTCAAGTCTAAAATATTTCTACTTCTAAAAAATCTTTAAATTAGTTATTTATTTCCATCTTTATGTTGTCTTAACTTTTTTCTAGTATTTTCAACAATTGTATATCAAAACTTCTTTATCTTCACTTTACCTCCCCTTATCTTTTTTGATTTAGTTCTTCCTAGCCACTGGACTCAGAGAGAATTATTCAACTCTTAAACTTCCAACTTGCTAGTTCTATATTTAACCATATCTATTGTTCTCTTCAGAGCATCTGTTGAGTTTTTAATCCAAGAGCTGTTACCAGGATTTTCTAAAATGCAACCTCTTCCTGCATCTCTCTGAAGATATGTGTTACACTTATTGTAATTAGATTTATTTCTTGTCTTAATTCTGATTCTCTAAAATTACTTCTTCTGTTTGCTAAGTGTTTTGTATCTTCTTTCTTGTTTTTCTTTAAAGTTTGATGACAATATTTTACAAGGGTGAATTTTCTGTTAATCATAGCTTATCTCCAATGATTAGGAAAATAACCACTATAAAGTAGAATAAAGCAAGCTGGTTTCCTGTGTTTTAGCATTGCTGCTCCCTGTTCCTTCTTGGTTTTGTTAATTATCTATGACTCTGCTTTGTTGATGTTAGTCACATTCTAAAACTCACTTTGCCAAGCAAGCTCGGCTTTGTTATACCAAAGTGAAGTTCTTTCTTACTTTGTCTGGAAAGCAGTCTCTGCATCTTTTGCCTCATTGTTATTCCCCTCCCCCTCTTTTCATATTATGTTTCTTCCTTTACCAATTTTAATGCAACTTCCCCTTTTTTGTCTCTAAGATCTCCTTCTATATCTCAAAACAAAATGAACAATCATTATCACCAACAACAAATACAATAGAGAGATTCACTGATGTGGTTTGGCTGTGTCCCCACCCAAATCTCATCTTGAATTCCCACATAATGTGGGAGGACCCGGTGGGAGGCAATTGAATCATGGGGGTAGGTGTTTCCTGTGCTGTTTTAAGTAAGTTTCATGGTATCTCATGGTTATTATAAAGGGGAGTTTTCTTGCACAAGCTCTCTTTGCCTGCTGCCATCCATTAAGATGTGACTTGCTCCTCTTTGCCTTCCACCATGATTATGAGGCTTCCCAAACTATGTGAAACTGTAAGTCCAATGAAACCTTTTTTTTTTTTTTCTGTAAATTGCCCATTCTTGGGTACGTCTTTATCAGCAGCATGAAAACAGACTAATGCAAGTAAATTGGTACCAGTAGATTGGTACTATCTTTTCGCTGCTGAAAAGATGCCTGAAAATGTGGAAATGAATTTGGAACTGGGGTAACAAGAAGAGGCTGGAACAGTTTGAAGGGCTCAAAAGAAGACAGAAAAATGTGGGAATATTTGGAATTTCCTAGAGATATTTTGAATGGCTTTGACCAAAATTCTGATAATGATGTGGACAATGAAATCCAGGCTGATGTAGTCTCAGATGGAGATGAGGAACTTGTTGGAAACTAGAGTTTTAATTTTACAAATTTTAATGCAGCTTCCCCTTTTTTGTCTCTAAATTCTAAGATGACTCTTGTTATATTTTAGCAAAGAGAATGGTGGCATTTTGCTCCTGCTCTAGAGATTTGTGAAACTTTGAATTTGAGAGAGATGAATCCAGGTATCTGGCAGAAGAAATTTCTAAAGAGCCAAACATTGAAGAGGTGACTTGGGTGCTTTTAAAGGCATTCAGGGTGAGCACAGTGGATCATGCCTGTAATCCTAGCACTTTGGGAGGCTGAAGCAGGTGGATCACAAGGTCAGGAGTTCAAGACCAGCCTGGACAATATGGTTAAACCCCATCTCTACTAAAAATACAAAAATTAGCTGGGCGTGGTGGCAGGCACCTGTAGTCCCAGCTACTCAGGAGGCTGAGGCAGGAGAATCACTTGAACCTGAAAGGTGGAGGTTGCAGCAAGCTAAGATTGTGCCACTGCACACCAACCTGGGCAACAGTGTGAGACTCCATCTCAAAAAATAAATAAAAAATAAATAAATAAACAAATAAAGGCATTCAGTTTATAGGTGAAGCAGAGCATAAAAGTTCAGAAAATGTGTTGCCTGACAATGTGATAGAAAAGAAAAACCTGTTTTCTGAGGAGAAATTTAAACTGGCTGTAGAAATTTGCATAAGTAATAAGAAGCTGAATGTTAATCCCCAAGACACTGGTGAAAATGTCTCCTGGGCATATCAGAGGTCTTCACAGCAGCCCTTCCTATCACAGCCCCAGAGACTTAGAAGAAAATGTTTTATGATCTGGGTCCAGGGTCCTCATGCTGTGTGCCATCTAGGGACTTGGTGCCCTTTCTCCCAGCCACTCCAGCTGTACTGAAAGGGACCAAAGTGCAGCTTAGGCTGTTGCTTCAGAGGATGGAAGCCCCAAGCCTTGGCAGCTTTCATGTGGTGTAGAGCTTGTGGGTGCACAGAAGTCAAGAATCCAGGTTTGAGAGACTCTGACTAGATTTTAGAAGATATATGGATGTATGGAAATGCCTGGATGCCCATGCAAAATTTTGCTGTAGGGATGGGGCCCTCATGGAGAACCTCTTCTAGGGTAGGTAGTACAGAAGGGAAATGTGGGATGGGAGCCCCCACACAGAGTTCCTACTAGTGCACCACCTAGTGAAGCTGTGAGAAGTGAGCCACCATCCTCCAGACCTCAAGATGTTAGATACACCAACAGCACTGTGTGCCTGGGAAAGCCACAGACACTCAACACCAGCCTGTGAAAGCAGCCAGGAGTCAGGCTATACCCTGCAAAAACACAGGGGTGGAGCTACCCAAGACCATGAGAACCCACCTCTTGCATCAGCATGATCAGGATATGAGACATGGAGTCAAAGGAGATCATTTTTGAGCTTTAAGATTTAGCTGCAGCACTGGATTTCAGACTTGCCTGGGGTCTATAGCCCCTTTGTTTTGGCCAGTGTCTCCCACTTGGAGTGGCTGTATTTATCCAATGCCTGTACCCTCATTGTATTTAGGAAGTAACTAACTTGCTTCTGTTTTTACAGGCTAATAGGAGGAAGAGACTTGCCACGTCTCAGATGACACACTGGACTATGGACTTCTGAGTTAATGCTGAAATTAGTTAACACTTTGGGGGACTGTTGGGAAGGCATGATTGGTTTTGAAATGGGAGAACATGAGACTTGGGTGGGGCCAGGGTGGAATGATATGGTTTGGCTGTCCCCACTCAAATCTCATCTTGAAGTCTTACATGTTGTAGGAGGCACCCTATGGAAGTTAATTGGGGGCAGGTCTTTTCTGTGCTGTTCTCATGATAGTAAGTCTCATCAGATCTGGTGGTATAATAGGGGGAATTTTCCTGCACAAGTTCTTCTTGGCTTCTGCCATCTATGTAAGACATGACTTGCTCCTCCTTGTCTTCTGCCATGGTTGTGGGCTTTCCCAGCCATGTGGAACGGTAAGTACAATTAAACCTTTTTCTTTTGTAAATTGTCCAGTCTTGGGTATGTCTTTATCAGCAGCTTGAAACCAAACAAATACATTCACTGATCAATTTTATCAAGGATTTAAGAAGAAATCATACTAATATGAAATAAACTCAAACACAATAAATGGAGGAGGAGCCCTACCCAGTACATTTTGAAAATGACCATGAAAACTTTTAAACCAAATTCTTGATAAGACAAACAAACACACTTTTAGACTGATGCAATTTGTGAGTACAAATTTGAAATCCTGAATAAAATACTAACAAATTAAACACAAAATACATAAAACTACTTAATATAGAATGATAAACTGTTGAACTGTTAATACCCAACTTTACTAACTTTATAATGAAAGATAATACAATGTATTCTGAATCAATCAGATTTATTAATAAGCTTGTAGGTCATATCTTTGCTCTAGTCCTAACCTATAAGGCAATGCCTTAAGATTCAGGACAATTGATCCAAATGAATACAGGAAACCCATAGGTGATTTTTTTTTCCTGCCAGGGTCTTGCTCTGTTGCACAAACTGGATTACAGTGGCACACCATTATATCTCACTGCAGTTTAGACCTACTGGGCTCAAGCCCAGTAGCTGGGACTAGAGGTGTGCACCACCATCCCCAGATAATATTTTGTAGGTATGGGTCTCACTATGTTGCCCAGGCTGTTCTCAAACTCCCAGATTCAAGCAATCCTTCTACATCAGTCTCCCAAAGTACTGGTGGAGAGGTGAGCCACTGTGCCCAACAGAAAATGATTTTTCTCTAATATGTTGAAAAAAGGCCACTGTCTCCTTTTCCTTCTTAAAGATTTGCCTTACTTTTACCTTTTGGTATGTAAATAAAGTGTCTCCGGAGCTAAGTATAAGTAGAATTTTTTTCAAAGCCCTAAGATTTATCCCCACTGAAAATGTAAATATCTAGAAAGATTGTTGCTCTAGTCTTTCTGGCACTGGGGCTTACCCAGGGATCTTTCCTGTGACTTTAAGAATAGTTTTGTCATCTTATTGGATAGAGCGGCTAACTAAACAAATGGCTGCATTTTAATGCTCATGATATGTGAAGAATCTTATGTAAAAAGGCTTTGGAGAATTTTTGCATGAATACTTGGAAATCAATTGTCATACTAATTATGATTTATCTAAGAAAGGTTCTAAGTCCTTTGAATCCTTCAATATCAATGAGAATGATAAAGAAATATCACATTCTAAGATAACTAAGTAACTGAGATTATATAAAACTTCCTCATTCTCATAAAATGCAACTACTACAAACATAGTCAATATTGCAGTCAGTCTGAGATAATACAATGAATCAGGACAAGAAATGAAAAGCATAAAAATTGAAAAGGAAAAAAAATATTTTCATTCACATAACATATGCATATATTGTGTATGAAGAAAATCCTAATTTATTTATTTAAAACACTGTGAATAATAAGAATCAAATTTAACAATGTTGTAGAATTCAAGGTCACTATACAAAATACAACATGTAAAAATTAATAGAATTTGTAAATAATAGAAATAAACAATTGAGAATACATTTAAAAATACAATTTTGATGGTATAAAAAATAGTTAAGAATAGTTTAAGTGAAACCTTTACAAGACTTCCACACTAAAAATGTTAATAATTCCTTGTAGAAAAACATTACAGAAGATCTAAATAAATGTAAAGATCTATCGCGGTCATGGATTAGAAAATTCAACATTGTTTGATGTCAGTTCTCTGGAAGTTAAGCTTTATAATCAATGTAATCTACAGTTTGTAATTTATTGATTACAATGAATTCTATATCTACTTCCTACAACTTTATAGTAAATTCTGACAAACTTTTTGAGAGAAATTCACAAGCTCTTTCTAAAATTCATACGGAAAATTCATAGTATCTAGAATTTTGAAAAAAAAAATAGAGCCAATTTGCAGACATCTAAGAAAGCTACAGTATCAAAACATCATAACGTGGAAATAATGATAGAGATGAGCTCAGAATTTGACCTCTACCTATGCAGTAAATTCCGTGTTTACAAGGGCATGTAGACAATTCAATGGGGAAAATAAATCTCTAACAAAGGCTTTTGAAATATATGGATTCTCTTATTTAAAGAAAATACATACATCAGTACTTTGTATACACAAAATTAATCCAATACTTTTAATGTAAGCATAAACATGAAAAAGCTAAATTCAGAAAGCTTTTAAAATAAAAAATTTCAACAATATTTGTGAGCTATTAGTGTAGGAAAAACATTTCTGAACAGAGAAAGAAACATCGTAAGAGGAAAATTGATAAATTGTAGATGTTAATTAAAAATTTATCCTAAAATATTGCAAAACATAAGAAAATAAAATTTTAAGCCATAGACTGTGATAAATTATTCTATATATATATATATATATGACAAAAAATGCATGTTCAGAAAGCACAAAGTATTCTTGAGATCCATTAAATAGTTATAAGAATCTTGAACAGATATTTCACAAAACAGAAGCTACAAGTGGCTTATAAGAATCTGAAAAGATGCTCAATATTATTAGGAAAGGGGAAATGCAAGCAAAAATGCATTGAAACGGAAAGGACTAAAGTTTAAAATGATAATACTAATATTGTCAAATATGTGGGGAAACTCGAAGTCGTGTCTATTTGTTGTGAGAACATAAAATGTAACAACTGCTTTGAAAAATAATTCGCTTCTTAATAAGTCCAACATTTATCTACCATATAGCACAGCAATTTCAGTTCTAGGAATTTATGCAACAAAAATAAAAGCATATTTACACAAAGACCTGTTTGAGAATGCACCCAAATATTTCATTTGTAAAAGCTAGTTCTGAAAGTAATCTGAATATTCACTAACAGAGGAATGAATATGCAAACTCTGACAAATACATAGGCAACTCAGAAATATGAGGCACAAGAAACAATACAGACAAATATGTGGCTAAATCTCAAATATTTATGCTACACAAAAGAAACCAGATACATACCCACACACACATCTGATAGGAATTCTAATCATTGGAATTTGAAGATGAACAAAATTAATCAATCATGATAGAAATTATAGGAATTTAATCCTAGCTATTTGAGATGCTCAGGCCAGAGAATCACTTGAACCCAGGAGGCAGAGGTTGCAGTGAGCTCACATTGCCCCACTGCACTTTAGCCTGGGCAACAGAGTGAGAATCTATTTTAAAACAAACAAACAAAGGAAATTACAAAGTCTTGCCTCTGAAGAAGAGAAGAGAAGTTTGAATAAGTACAATAGCATTTTCTAGATTTAGTGTAGTTAGATAAATATATCAATTTATAAAAGGTATGAAACTGTACATTTTTGACATGCTTATTATATTTAAAATATAACACAATAACGTAAAGTAAGGAAATGACTGCATATTCTCTGAGAGAAAGAATGTTATATGTTGGTAGAATTAATAAAGTTACTCATTTCTTATGAGAAGCAAAGATATATCTATTAACCTGTGTAGGTATATATAAGCTAAAAATAACCATTCAACTTTTATGGGCATAGTAGTCTGTGTCAGGCATTTTTGTATGAATTATAAACCTTTAATTCTCATTCAAATGATAAACATATTATCCCATGGTTATAAAGCTATAAAGCTATAATAAATATGTATATATTAAAAAAAAAATAGATTAACTTCTCTGAATAATCCCGGTACAGTGTTATTTCATTTTATTCCCTATAGAATAAATAGAAAAATACTAGAACTCTGGGTAATATTTTGCAGAAAATGAATTAGTTATACTTACTCAAGTTGAGTTATTTTAGTTCCCCAGTTTTATATTCCAGAAAAAATATTCTGATCATATTTGTAATGCAAATTGCTTTTTTAAAATTAGAGAAGTTTGCTGATATATACATCACTTTTACTAATTCAATTTTGAGCAGGGTGTGGCTCTTTGTTCAATTTTCCAAAAACTTTCAAAACTTGTGGATTTCCAGTTGATCTGTATATCAGCTTGCAACCTCTCTTTTTTCTCTCTAATACAGCTATAAGAATAACATTTAACAGTAAATGATTTGTGAAGCCAATTGAAAAATGTTCATGCTGTATTAGTCAACTTGATAAAAATGCATTAAGCTTATGAATTTCTACTGATTTGTTAGTGCCTGGAATCTATAGGTAGAGACACCCATGAAAAAGTCTTATAGTATAAGCTATATAACTTAGTGAAAAATCAATAGACCATGCTAATGTTTGCATAGGATGACAACCTGGTCCTACTAATTTTTCTGAGAAAATAATCTCAAATGAAAGATCACTTCTCTAAAGCATTATTTGTTTTTATATCAGATTTATTTCAGTTCAACAAACATTTATTGCATACTCCAAGTATTAGATATTGTGATTGGTCTTGGGAATGCTAAGATAAAAATTTCTCCCTTTCTAACCTTGAATTTACAGAGAGGTAGAAGCAAGAGAAGTGTAAACATATAATTTCAATGCAATATGGTAAATAAAATGATAGTGGTACCTTTTCTGAGTTTTCGGATATCAATTATTTATTTATAAACAGTTCTTTAGAGGGTGATTTATTTTCTCTATAGACATCAACAAGATATACTTGCCTTGTATGACAAAAATAAATTAATTTTAGCTTTATGCAACTACATCCTATTGAGTTACAAGGTGATGCTATCAAACACCATTGCCAACAAGAAATTCAGGATTTATGGCTCTGTCTCTGTATGTCTGTCTGTCTGTCTCTCTCTCACTCTCTCTCTATATGTATGTATATTATACATATAAGTTTATGATATATGTGTATTTACATATAATTTTATTTTTAAGAACAAAGATAAAAATTAAATTTTTTTTTAAAAAAGCATCTTTAATACAAATTCTGTGATTTTTAACACAAGCTTATGACAGTAGTATTAAAAAGGCTATTCAGGATACTGTCTCAAATAAAACTATTACCAACACTGAGTTAAAAATTTTAGGACTGCTTCATTTTCTAGGAAATTTGAGAAGCAAATTAACTCTTTGCTTGTATTATTGTGATGCCATATCTTTTCTTGCCAAATAAGATATTGTTTAATTTTGAAATAGTGTCAAATTTCTGACAATCTGTTTGTATGAGTGTCAGAAATATGTTTAGCCCTGGGACCCATGTGTTACTTATCATTGCACAGATCTTCTTACTAACACAACTGGGTGTAGTAAATGGCCGGATAGGATTAACTTCAGGTAAAGCAGAAATTATTAAAAACGATATTGAATTAACTGGATGTTAAATGTGAGTTCTTTATATTTATCAGAATTTCAGCAAAGGTCCTAATGGCTCCAAGTAATAGGTGCTACATTATCAAGCAGATATATCAGGAAATTGTGATAATGCTAATGAAACCACTTTGCTCATCACTCATTTCCAAAATTTATATTTTCACAGGGAATTTTGTAGAGAATTCCTTAAAAAGTGTTAATGATGCCAATGTGCTTGTCTCACTGATTGCTAAGTGAAGAGGACGATAATATAGCATCCAAAGAACCAGACATTCCTCTGGGGCAACTGAAGGATTGATATCTGCCTTACGCCTTTAAAACCTTAGAAATGGAAGTTTGTGTAGAATGACTTAGGCAAACAGACTGGGTTAGATTGAAAATAGAATATATACCTTAAATTGATCAGAAGAGAACAGCAAATGTGATAGCTAGATCACCTTTATTTATTAGATTTTTATTGAGTTGATTTGTCTTGAAAGAATCAAACCTAAGAGAAATATTTGGAATGTCTAGATGAGCTCAATGGAAGAAATCTTTACAGGTCTTTACTGATGATCCTAAGGGAGTGAGAGTAAACAGTAAGTGACCAACTCAAAGAAACATGGACTGTGTTGAAACATGGACTATAGTTGCAATTTCCCAGTGTTGCAGTTTTCAAGCATTTGTGCCCAACAAAAGAAAAAACTGAAAAGTAGGCATTTCACCGTTCAGAGGTTACTATTGCCCAGTGAAAACTACATGTGTTATATAATAGTGTTAAGCTCCTCTTCCCCACTCACTACTCCTATACTGTAAGACTTTAAGATAGCACAGAAGCTGTGAACATTTAACAGCACATGGAATACTAGTGAAAATTCTATCTCCCCACTTCATTACCATTACTAAGGCTAAGGCAAGACCCAGTTTGGAATGCAGCAAAGTGTTGAAATGGATAAGAAATAATATCTCTAATATTCAAATGTACCCATAAAGTCAACACTTAGAATCAATCCTATTTAACCCTATTTTTAAAATACTAAATGTGACGAGAAACGTAAAAGTTTTCAAGATATCAGTATATGATAGAAAGAGAAAAATTTTTAGTACAAATCATTCTACAAAATACAATTCTTTCTAAAATAGATTACTTATCCATATTCTAGAAATTTTTCTATTCTTTTTTTTTTTTTCTTTTTTGGAGATGGAGTTGCCCAGGCTATAGTTCAGTGGCGGGATCTTGGCTCAATGTAACCTCTGTCTCCCAGCTTCAAGCAATTCTCCTGCCTCAGCCTTCTGAGTAGCTGGGATTACAGGCGCCCACCACTATGCCCAGTTATTTTTTTTTTGTATTTTTAGTAGAGATGGGGTTTCCCCATATTGGCCCAGCTGGTCTTGAACTTCTGACCTCAGGTGATCCACCCACCTGGACCCCCCAAAATTCTGGTATTACAGACACGAGCCACTTTGCCCAACACAGATTTTCTTATAACTTGGAAAACATACATGCAAATACACTTGTCAACTATTTGACAAAGGGCTTAGGTATTTATGTATTGATTCATTGAACATCGTTTCCTTTTACATAATTAATATTTTATGAGTTTTAGCTTTGCTTTTTTGAAATGAACCAATGAGTTCAAGAGACATAACAAGTAATATATGTGTAGATACCACCATGCTACCCTCAAATAAACCTCTTACAAGTGTCTGACTCCCTGAATCCAATTTGACATCTTTTCATAACTTGTATTTATCAATTCTTTACATTCTGTTTTGTTTTCTGATAAACTGGATTTTTTGCTTTCATAATCATTTATCGTTATTTTACACAATAGTTATTTACTACAGTAACAATTATATACTGAGAAACAAAACAACCATCTTACCACATACAAATTAGCAATGGGTGAAGAAATTTGTGAGAATATAAAAGAAAGCTAAGCCCAAACATATACCAAGCCAGGGGCCAGGAAGTCCAGAGATAGGGTTAGGCAGAAACTGGGACAATACTTTATAGTGCTTCCTATCTTTGTTGCAGAAATGAAGGAGATAAATTATAATATGAAAAAAAGGCCCTCCCAGTCCTAAAGAGATAAACTAAAAGTCTAGCACCTTCTAAAGATCCGAATAGGAAACACTTATCATTTATCCTCTCTAAGGGCAGCCGCTATAAGACTTCAAAAGAACCTTGGTCTCCACAGTCTTTTATCTCAGTCTGAGCAATTCCTTTCTATCAATCCCAGATCTTTAAACAAACTCAACCAATTATCCACCAGAAAATGTTTAAATTCACCTATACCCTGGAACCAACCCCAGAACCCCAACAACCCCAGTACCCACCCATTCCCCTCAAATTCCCTTGCCCCCCCTAACACCGGGCACCGCCACTCCCCCTGCTTTGAGTTGTCTAGCCTTTTGGATCAAATCAATGTATTTATTAAGTGTATTTGATTGACATCTCATGCCTCTCTAAAATGTATAAAAGCAAGTTCCTGACCATCTTGGGCACATGTTCTCAGGACCTCCTGTGGGCTATGTCACTGGCCATGGTCATGCATATTTGGCTTAGAATAAATCTCTTCAAAATTTTTTTAAAGAAGAAAGTAAAGGATAAACAAATGTTTTTGCAGAAGCCAAGAAAAAAGTGAAGGAAAGTAAATTAGAGTGGAAAAATGAGAGACAAACTGTGGTGAGATATGCTTTTATGGCAATTAATTGCAACAAGTGCCCAAAATGCCAATTAGACCATAGTTTGCTATCTACCATTGCTTTATTTAACTGAATTATTCAATCACAGATATGGTAAAAAGACTGACCTAGTTTAGAAGAGAAAATTTCTATCCTGATAAATGTAAGCACTGGAGAGTATACACAAATAAAAAAAACTTACTTAAAAAAAATTTACTGAGTCAAATATTAAAAGAGAACACTTGTTTGTAAAGCACCTCATAAATATGATTTTTGGGTTTTCAACCCTTCAAGTAATTAATAATATTTATTTTTACATAGTTGGTTAACTGATGGAAAAATAACAGCTAGATATTAATAATAGAAATCATTTGTGACAGCCAGGTACAGTGGCTCACTCCTGTAATCCCTGCACACTGGGAGCCTGATATGGACAGATCACTTCAGTCCATGAGTCGGGCTGGTCAGTGTGGCAAAACCTTGTTTCTACTAAAGATACAAAAATTAACCAGGCATGGTGCCACACGCCTGTAGTCCCAGCTACTCAGGAGGCTGAGATGGGAGGATTGCTTGAGCACACTGCACTTCAGCCTGGGCAACATAGTGAGACCCTGTCTCAAAAAAAAGAAAAAAATCATTTATGTCAAAACTTTCAGAAAAAGGAGTGGAAAGAACATTTAAAAAGCCTTTGTCCATCATTCCTCAATGTCATTTCAATTAAATGTTTCTTCAGACTTAATAAAAAATTGTACAATAAAAACAAGTGTGATTTTGTTTCCATTAACCTGTAATTGGTATTTGCTGCTATTTCAAATCCTATTCAATTTAGAGTTTTTAAGATTGAAAAAGCAAGAAATATTAAATAGAAGTTAAAATCTTTTTTAGATAATTGGTGAGAATTGGTTTAACAATGTTATGTATTTGGTCATTAGATCTGAGTTCTACAAATTTCACTATCACAAACTCTTCCCTGTCAGTCACCTCAGGTACAAGATTTGTCTGAGTGTCAATGATAACAATGTCACATATGGTAGTGCCCTTTGCTTTAATGAGTGTGATTAACTAAAATTCATGTTCATTACCTTAATACAGACATACTACATTTACATATATTTAACTCTATTACACATACTGCAAACACATACACTTGTTACCTTCTACAGTATCACATATTTTACTTGCTATAGCAGATATATATTTTAGATGAATAACTAAGTAAAATAAAATAGATAGCAGAGGAATTAATCATCTCATATGGATACATTTCACTTGATATTGATAAACAGAGAAATGGGTGATTTACCCAGGAATAAATGTAAAATTCTGTAGGTTTGGAAAGCACAAATGGTCACCTAATTTTCAAACATTTTAGGTAAATTGCCATTCAGAAAAAACATTTATCACTTATATAACTAATGAAATGCTTAGGAAAAAGTGGTTTGACTGACAAAGAACCATAGTGTGCTTTTAGAGACTATGTTTGTATTTGAATATTTTATAAAAACTATTTCTAAGCTAAGGAGAAGAAAAAACTAAACAAAAAAGAAAAGATCTATTTTTGAAAGTAAAATATTTACATATAATCATAGTTTGAAAAGAAGTGAAAATCAGTATGTGATTTCAGATGATTGCGTATTTTATAACTATTAGGGAGAAAGTGCATTAGAGCTTTCTGTTGCCAGTGGCTGAGAGGCTTAGATTCAGAGGTAGCATCTGTACAAAAAGATGCTGCCATTTTTATGGTAAATGCTTTTTAAATTGAACTAGAAAGTAAATAGTCACACATTTTTTTAAATATGAATTTTTAAAAGTCTGTGTTTGAACATCAATAAAGAAACCAACGTGACTATGAATTAAAGAAAATCTAGAAATAGTTTATTTAAAAAACATTGCAAACATTTCATAATATTTACTTTCTTAAAATAAAAACAAAAGCAATTGGAGTTATAATCACTATAAGAAAGAAAAGGTTTTGTGCATAATGTATTCTAAAGTAGCAAATTTAAAACTACAATAAAGAAACCAGCGTAATTATGAATCAAAGGAAATCTAGAAATAGTTTATTTAAAAAACATTGCAAACATTTCATAATATTTACTTTCTTAAAATAAAAATGAAAGCAATTGGAGATATAATTCACTATAAGAAAGAAAAGGTTTTGTACATAATGTTTTCTAAAGTAGTAAATTTAAACCTAAGTAACATGGCATGTAATGAAACTATATCACCGAGACTTTATATTGATTACATATGCTCTGAAATTTTTCCATATTGAGACAAATCTACACAGTGGAGAGAAAGATGATGTATTTAAAACTGCCATCTGACGTGATTAGTGTATTACATACGTACTTACAAATTTGCAATAGTTGCTGAAGAGAATATGAGATTTCTACCTTTTCCATTTCCAATTTAGTGCAGACATTTTGGCTTGTTTCTGTTATAGTGTCTATCAAAATGTAATCTATTGGCCAGGCACAGTGGCTCACACTTGTAATCCTAGCTCTTTGGGAGGCTGAGGCGGGTGGAGTACCTGAGGTCGGAAGTTCAAGACCAGCCTGACTAACGTGGAGAAACCCATTCTCTACTACAAATACAAAATTAATTGGGAGTGATGACACATACCTGTAATCCCAATTACCTGGGAGGCTGAGGCAGGAGAATCTCTTGAAGCAGAGAGATGGAGGTTGTGGTGAGCCGAGATTGCACCATGCACTTCAGCCTGGGCAACAAGAGTGAGATTCTGTCTCAAAAAAAAAAAAAGGAATCTATTTTATTTTATTTCTACAGATTTATGGAGTGCAATTGTAATATAGTTACATTAGTTACATCTGTAGTTTGCATAGTAAAGTTAGGATGTTCAGGGTATCCATCACCTGAAAATCATACCTTGTACTCATTAAGTAATTTCTTATTCTTTACTCCCCTCTCACTCTCCCCCAACCCTACCACGTCTCCATGGTCTATCATCCCACACTCTATGACCACGTGAACATATTATTTAGCTCCCATTATAAATGAGAACATGTAGTGTCTGTCTTTCCATGTCTGAGTTTTATGTAAGATAATGTCCTCCACTTCTATACAAATTGCTGAAAAATACATGAGTTTCAGGAGTCTATCCTTTTTCTTTTTTCTTTTATTTTTTTTTTACTAGGTCAGCGGTTCTTAAGGTGGGGTCCAGGGGTCCCTTAGGGACTCCCGAGATCCTTTCAGGGGTACACAAGGTCAAACCTGTTTTCACAATAATACCAAGATGCTACTTGCACTTTCCTATCCCACTCTTTCACCAGACTGCTGCGCAGTTTTCCAAGACTGTGTGATGTGAGATATCACAACAGATTTAAATGCAGGCGCAGATATGAGAATCCAGATGATGTATCTGAAACCAGACAGCAAAGAGACTTGCAAAACTGTAGAACAGTGTCATTTTCCCCCTAAATTATTATTATTATTATTATTTTTGGTGGTATGCACCTATAGTTTTTTTAATTGCATTTTAGGTTTTGGGGTATATGTGAAGAACATGCAAGATTGTTGCATAGGTACACACATGGCAGTGTGATTTGCTACCTTCCTCCTCATCACCTATATCTGGCATTTCTCCCCATGCTATCTCTCCCCAACTCCCCACACCTCGCTGTCCCTCCCCTATTTCCCCCCAGCAGACCCCAGTGTGTGATACTCCCCTCCCTGTGTCCATGTGTTCTCATTGTTCAACACCCGCCTATGAATGAGAACATGCGGTGTTTGATTTTCTGTTCTTGTGCCAGTTTGCTGAGAATGACAGTTTCCAGATTCATCCATATCCCTACAAAGGACACGAACTCATCGTTTTTTATGACTGCATAGTATTCCATGGTGTATATGTGCCACATTTTCCTTGTCCAGTCTATCATCGATGGGCATTTGGGTTGGTTCCAGGTCTTTGCTATTGTAAATAGTGCCACAATGAACATTTGTGTGCATGTGTCCTTATAGTAGAATGATTTATAATCCTTTGGATATATACCCAGTAATGGGATTGCTGGGAGTCTATTCTTTTTAAAGGCTGAATAGTATTCCCTTGTGTATATACACTTCATTTTCTTTATCAAATCATATATTGGTGGATACTTAGGTTGATTTAGGATCTTTCCTACTGTGAATAGTTCTGTGACACACAAATAAGTGCTGGTATGTTTATAATATAAGTATTTAAAATAAACTATAGGAGTAGTAAAACATTTCCGTTGAACTTTGGACTGGAAATAGGATGAAGAGAAGATCCTTTCACTAACAGAGACAAAGTGTAAGAGATACAAATCCATAACTAATTTATGCTGCATCAAACTGAGAAGAAAGTAAGTAAACAGCAAGTTTTGTGATTGGCCAAGTTTTGGATTACATCACAAAAACAGACAAACATGCTTTCTTAAGCATATTACATGACCTATGCTAGTTTCAGCTAATTTATTTTCATTTAATCCCTCATTAAACTTAATGTAATCCTCCTTTCCTTCTTGGCTTTCTACCTGCCTATTCTCATTCATTAACTTATTTGGCCAATGTTTAATGAGTAACTACTCTACTCAGGCTTTGTTTTCAGTTCTAGTGACAGAGTAGATTACAATTTTAACAAAATCTCTGCCCTCATGAAGCTACGTTTTAGAAAAAAGAACTCAATCAACAAGTAAACAGAAATATATAAAATATTTTAGAATACAAATAATTGCTATAAAGGAAGATCAGTCCAATGAGGGGTAAGACAAAATCAAGGTAGAGAAAAATCTAGAATTACACAGAGCCCCGAACAGAGAGAGAAAGTAAACTATACATAAATCTGGGGAAGAACATTTCAGGAAGAGGGAAGTATATAGGCTCTAACGAAATGAAAAGGCTAGTGCATTCCAAAAATAGGAAAAGTCACTATGCCTGAAATGGAATTGAATGAGCAAGAGAGGAATAGTGAAAGATGAGGTCAAACAATAATCTAGGTCCAGATCAGATAAAGATCTAAAAGCTAAAATGAAGAAATGCATCTTATTCGAAAGCATGAAGAAATCTAATCCGGAGAACTATATGATCTGATTACTGTTTCAAAATAGGGATTCTTGATGCTGTTTGGAAAACAGGAGAACAGTAAGACTGAAAGCAAAGAGCCATTTGGAAGCTATATTTGCACCGACAACAAGGAAGTGAAAATGTCAGTTAGCTAACACAGTATTAGAAGAGGTCATATTAGAAGAGGTCATATTCCATTTGGGATAGTTTCAAAGTCATGCAGAACAGATCAGCATTGTATTGTAAGAGAATGAAAGAAAACATGCACTTGTAGCATCCTGCATGCAGCAACTAATTAGATGTTAATGGCATTTTCTGAAGAATAGGAGAACTGGACTGAGGAAGTAAAAAAGTATGATCAGGTGCCTATTAAAAATCCAGTTTCCAACGTTCAATAGCCATTTCTTCATGAGAATATTGAGAGTGTATAAACTTGATAGTCATTAATCAACAGTATTTAAGCCAATGGACAGAATGAGATCACCTTAATTAAATCCATGCATGGAGGGAAGGATTGACATTTGGGATACTTTAGCATATAGAGACAGTTTCTGAAGAAAAGAAAGATAACACAAATGAGAAGCTAAGGAACTGACATTAACATAAAAGAAAATGAGAAGAGTGTGGTGTCTTAGAGGCTCCATGAAGAAACAATTCTAAGAAGAGAGCAATAAATTCTGCCAAATGTACAGAGACTGAAAAGTAAAAACTGACCAGTAAATTTGGTAAAATAAAGGGTAAAAATTAATCATGTCAAGATTAATTTTTTTGTGTCAGGGTTTAAAAACTGACTAGAATGTATTTATGAAAAATTAAGAAAAGAGTAAGTAGAGACAGTAAGTATAGAAAACCCTTTTGTGGCTGGGCACAGGAGCTCAAGCCTGTAATCCCAGCACTTTGGGAGGCCGAGGCAGGCAGATCACTTGAGGCCAGGAATTAGAGACCAGCCTGAGTAACATAGTGAAATCCCGTCTCTACTAAAAATATAAAAATTAGTCAAGCGTGGTGGCACATGCCTGTAATCTCCACTACTCAGGAGGCTGAGGCACAAGAATCACTTGAAACTGGGAGGCGGAGGTTTCAGTGAGCCAATATGGTGCCACCACTGCACTCCAGCCTGGACAATATAGCGAGACTCTATCCAAAAAAAAAAGAAAAAAGAAAACCCTTTTGAAAAAATAATGTATATTAGAGCAGAGAATTGGGTTAATGCCAGAGGGTAACAAGATAACATGGGGTGTAGAGTGAGTACAATTTATAATTCAAGACAAAGAGAATAATTTATAAAGGAAGTCTTTGAATGGGGCAAGAGAGACCATAATCCAGTGTGTAAGTAGGCTGGTAGATCTCAGGTTGAAGCAGATAGAGCAAATCTATTGGAAGATGAAGAAGGCAATGTGTGCAGTGGAAGAGGCAACAGGTGCAGATATAAAAAGGGTGGTAGATATATGAAATTGTAACATAAGACAGTTCTCCTCTAAATGCTTGTATTTCGTCAGTGAAATCAGAGGGCATGTCTGTAAGTGGAGATTTAGGAGGAAGGTGTACAACATTAGAAGTCTGAAGTGTGAGCTGCTGTTGGGGTGATTTTCACTTTCCTTGACTGTCTGGGAGAGAAATTGTGAAATGACCAAGAAAATAAAAGTGGACAATAGGGCAGTTCTTAGAGTTCACCCTGTATTACTTGATACAGAAAAAAAATATTTAAGAGAATAAAATGGCATTTCTCTGCCAATTGATAGATATAAGTTACATTCTCCCTTGAGGTTATTGATGCCATCTTTCTAATAATCACTGTTAGTACATATTATGTTTTGTGCTGGTTGAAAGTAGGTTCCTCTGGCATAGATGAGGTGTGGTGGGGTCTAATATGGCCCACTTTGAAGTGATCACAAAGATTCACTTATAACCTAAATGTGCATTTCATACCTTGGGAAATCAGTAATTCTTATTAATTCAAGCTGGTTAACAAAGAAATTAGTCGGTGTAGTGAAAAGACAATATTGTATATTTTGTTTAAACAAATATAGGTAAATTGTTCTTTTGATCTATTTTGTCAATGAGAACCAGCCTAAGAATCATGCATATTGGCAATCAATTTTCTAAAGATGAATGTTGTCAGGGACTTAATACAGACTGTTTCTAATCTACTTACAATTTTAAAAGGGAATCAATATTATTACTAGTTTCCAAGAATGAAACCCGAAATTCAAATTAATTAATTTTAATCAAATTTATATAGTTGGCAAGTTATAAAACCATCAGCAATGTAAGTCTGAAAACAAAAAGGTGTGTTTTTATACTACATTAGATTATTGTATGATTGCCTATTATAATGATAAATTATTTTGAATATGCAGTAATTGTTGCTATTCATTCAGGGTGGCTGGCAAAATAGTAAAGATATTAACTTTTAGGAAAAGTTATAGATTAGTCTCAAATCTTTTGGAAGGCTAAAAGGTTTTACTGGGGCAAGCTGAAGGCAACCAGCCAGTCCATTAAGTTAGGGAGAAAATAGGGACCAGGCTTTTCCCAGTTTAAGTCTGTTTACCTGGAATCCCTTTGTCTCCACTCTGTTTACTCATGTTAACTTTGTGCTGAATGGCTCTCTCAGTGGGAGATCAGAGGGGAGTTACCTGTTAATAGTATTTACTCTGGGCCTGAACTTAAAGCTTTTATTATTAGTATAACCACTCTTTGAACCATGTTAATTATCCACAAGTGTGTTAACTTAGAACCTCTCTTGTAAAATCTTGAGGGACTAAATGTGTGATGGACAGAACGTCTGGGTTGATTGGTTGCATTTCGCCCTCAGGAAGCAGCCGACGGCCACCCCTAGCCCACCTGAAACACTGTAATGGTGTGAGACTGCATTCATTCATGCGTCGTTGAGTCAGAGTCTGCAGGTCAGACTTCCGCAGATGGTGTCCCACGTCTCGAGTAATGAGGTAAAACATTACATGAACGTATGTTTTTATTTATAATGAGCACACCAGGGTGCAGTCTCTTTAGTACTTGTATACTTGGAAGCAGTTTATTCTCTGAAGTTTTTAAAACTATTTCTTCTAAAACTTGTTTATTCTTTTTAAATTTAACATCAATATAATATGTTTTAACTTAAAAAGTTTAAGTGCTTTATGAGTGGAAACTCAATTGAAAAATTTTATTGTTTAGTTGGTACTAAATTGAATTTCCTGTTTTACCCTACAAACCAAGCACCGTAGGTTATTACAGAAAATCATTATGAGTCCAATTTTTTTCAAGTTTCTTCAGTAAAGTAGACATTACAGAGTTATATTTAAACACACTGTGAACTTAAGTCACAGAGGCAAAGAGAAACTATTGTATTTGCTTTGAGCGTCTACACATTGTAATAAAGAATATTGAATGCAATTCAAATCTGACTTCATTTGAGGATAACCCCAGGCACTTTGTGTCTGTATTTCTTGTAGTTTTGTACTGACTATTGGAAACTCATTCAGCTTTGCCTCAAAGCACCCAGTAACCTATGAACAAAAGGCATAAAAACCATTACATGATGTTTAGCCTCTGTAGGCCAAAGACAACAGGTATATGCAATTGCATAGTGCTGATGCCTCATAAAGAAGAAGAAGAGAAAAAAACAAAACTCTGTTATTGGAATGATTTGTGAAAATAATTATTTAATATAAAAATAAACTAAAGAGCGAAAATAATTAGCAAATAGAGTTGAAGGTACGTGTCAAAATGAATTGTATTTTATATAGCCTTTTACTATAATTATTTTTATAACAGGGCTTGTTTTCCTCTAATAGACTGCAAATACTTTGGTTAATGAGACAGTTGCACTTGTTTTTGTATCTCTTATGAAACCTAGTATAGTGCTTTGTATTACAATAGTCATTCACTAGATATTATATGAATGATTTGAATTATATTTCATAGTAGCTCAAAGTGATTTTGGATGGATAAATGAACATAATGCAACCAGATTCATTATTAGTAAGGAGCTTAATAATATCATGAATTATCTTTAATCAAAGTAATAATTACAAAGTAAAAGTAAACAATAATAAGTTCAAATTTACAATGTGATAGACAATGGAGACTACTTTTTAGGCTTAAATACTGAAGGATAGATATTTATACAACTTTGAGGTCCAAATTATTTGTCAAAATGCTTATTTAATATTATATTCAAGATATTAACATGTTTGACAACAATGAGAAAATGTATAAAAGATTTGTTGAACACATGCTGAAAGCATGTAACCATATATCTTAGCCTAATGCATGAAATAGTAAAGCAAATATAAGCAGGACATTTTTATTTTTATATTAAAATTGTATTTATCAATGGATAGGGATAATCAATTTATTCTATTTATTTTTTGCTGTTAAATATATAATTTAATAAACTAAACACATTTGTTTCTGCAGTGGATGGAAATATGTCTAGTCACAGGGAAAATTGTGACTTGGGTAAATTTTCTCTCATGCAGCTCCTTTTTACTTTAAAACTTCCTATGTTGCCCAAATCACGTCTTATTTCCATGAATCACTGTTTTACGTAATAATTTTCTTGGTGAGGTCAATTTACATGGTTCTGGCATTTTTATGTCAGATCGCAAAGGTAGTATAATTTAGTTTAGAGGACGAATTTCTACATAGATCAAGTAATTGTCTATTATATATCAGGATAAAATCTATACAAAGCAAAATTGGTTTGAGAACAAGGCTGTCATTACTTGCAAGATGAAAACGGAAAAATTACATGTGTTTATTAAAACACAAAACTATATTTCTATGCAAATTAACTGACATTCTGAAGTGAAAGATGGGACTTTTGAGAGATTTTGCGTCCAAGGGGTCAACTCTTCTATACACAACAGAGAAAACTCTCATCCTTTTTCTTTTTAACTAAGCAGTTTTTACATGCCTAGGCCCAGCAAAAAAGCTCTGTTGATGGTGTGTTTTACAGTTATTCAGACTAGTTTTAAAGAGTACTTGGCAGTGATTGTGAAGACCAATGATTATGCTACTAAGATCTCTCATGTGCCAGACCCCCACCAAGTATTTTTTAAATATGCTATAGTTTTTTGAAACTCAAAACCACGTATTTTTGTTAATCTATTTACCTGCCAAACCAAAACAGGAATTCACGGCTTCATATTCTGTTGTATTCTTAGGTTAATAGAAATAGCACATTTTTAATGTTTTAACAACCCTTTAAAATAATTTCTAATAATGAAATAGAATACTTCTATTTTAGGTAGCTATTGGGTATATATTTACATAACTAGATGATTATATTGAATGGGATTTGAGACAAATGATGTGCTTGGGTAGATATTTTTAAAATGAAATATGTTTTTCCTTTTTTACTTAAATTTCTTTTTAAAATGTACTGTTATGAATATTAACATTTATTCAAGTCCTTGGAACAATTCTTCCATTACCCAGTTAAAATTTTCATGATCTCTGCAAAACACAGATTAGAAATATAAAATTACATAAATGCTAGAATACAGTGAGATTACATAAATAATTTGATAATCTTTTATACAACATTTTATGATTACCAGTTAACTGATACCTAAAAACCTGCATTAACTGATTAATATTGTAGCAAAATGGCAGTTCATGTTATTGTGTCAATCACTTGCAGATACATGATTATGCTGTCATGATATGATTTTCTAACAATTGTCATTTTTAGGTTTTAAGATTTTAATTTTAGTTAGAATATATTAAAGTCAATATATCATAACGGATTTTATTTTGTGCCATGCAGTCCTATTGCTGTTTTGTTTCAAATATCATAAAGTATAGTCTAAAGCAATGATTCTCATTAAATACATGCATCAAAATCAACTACAGTTATTATATCTTAATTCAAACTTATAAAATCAGGCTCTCTGGTATCCTGGTTAACACATCTAAGTACTTGAGCCAATAACCCAAGTACTTTGAGGGGTCAATGTGGGAGGATATCTTCTGAGCAGAAGTTCAAGGCCAGCCTAGGCAACAAAGACTCCATCTCTACAAATTGTTAAAAATTAACCAGGCACTGTGGTGCATGCCTTAATCTTAACGATTCAGGAGGCTGAGAAAAGATTACTTTAGCCCAGGAGATCAAGGGTACAGTGAGCTGCGATTGTACCATTGCACTCCAGCCTGAGTGACAGATTGAGAACCTGTCTCAGGAAAAAAGAAAAAAAAAAAAGGAAATAAAGGAGATTAAAACACACATTTTTTTCTGAAGCGTATAGAAACATGTCTTGTCAGTGGTAAAATTGTGACTTAAGTTTTATTTTCAGCAGCTCCTTTTTGTTTACATTTTCTATGTTGCCCAAATAAAGTCTTATTTTTATAAGTCATTACTTAATGTAATAACTTTTCCTGAAGCCCTGAGTGTGGTGGCACACAGTTGTAGTCCCAGCTACACTGGTCGCTGAGGCAAAAGGATAATTTGGACCCAGAACTTCAAGGCCAACCTGGGCAACACAGCAAGATTCCATGTGTAACAAAGTTTTTTAAATGATAATTGTCATGCAAAACCTCAGTTTGTGCTGTCTTAAAAAATAAAACACTTATAAGAACCAGGGTCATAATAAGGCAATTCTGACATAGTGTCAAGCCATTTAAACTTAGTTATAGCCTAGGATTTAGGATCCTTGCTATTGTATACATAAGTCCTCATTTAATGTCAATAGATTATTGGACTGCAACTCTAAGCAAAATGACAATAAAATGAATTTTGGCTGGGCATGGTGGCTCATGCCTATAATCCCAGCACTTTGGGAGGTCGAGGCGGGTAGATCACGAGGTCAAGAGATGGAGACCATCCTGGTTAACATGACGAAACCCCGTCTCTACTAAAAATACAAAAAAAATTAGCTGGGTGTGGTGGTGCAAGCCTGTAGTCCCAGCTACTTGGGAGGCTGAGGCAGGAGAATTGCTTGAACCCAGGAGGCAGAGGTTGCGGTGAGCCAAGGTCGCACCATTGCACTCCAGCCTGGGTAAGGAGCGAAACTCAGTCTCAAAAAAAAAAGAAAAAATAAAAAAATAAAATGAATTTTACCATAGGCTAATTGATGCAACAAGAGTTAAGTTGCTATGGCATATTTCCTGTTACGATATTATCACTGAACTCCTAATGAAGACTAAAACACATATAATATTGAACATTGAAATAAATGTGAAGTATACATACATTTTTTAAAGATTAATGAAAACAAGTAAGATGATTATTTACTCAATTATTTCGGTTAAGTGTCTGGGGTGGCAAGAGCCTGTTGTTACTCAGCCTGCGATGCAGGAAGAAACCCTGGACAAGATGCGATTTCACTGCAGGGCACAACCACATTCATTCACAATGGGAAACTCACAGTGGGGAAATGCCAATGAACCAGACATGCACATCTTGGGGATGTGAGAGCAAGCAGGCGTTCCTGGAGAAAGCCCATGCAGACATGCATGGGGAGAACATGAGGACTCTCCATAGACGTGGCCCTGTCCAGGAATCACTATTTTTTTCTCATCTACATTATAGCAAAACAAGATTGAACAAAACAACTTTATTTGAGAACCTGTTTTACTTGTGCATCTTTGGGAAAAATCTTTTAACTTCTATTACCCATAATGTTCTTCTCAATAAAAATGTGTTAGGAACACATATTTCAGGAGGATTTTTGAGAAAATCAAATGTGACAATGTATGTAGAATTAATAACCCATAAGGCATTTTATACAGTATGTTCTTAGTAATCTATTTCTAAATTTATAATTGCTTTATAAAAAATCTGATTACTTTCAGTATGAAGAATGATACATTCTACTAATACTTGGAAGTTGCAGTGATATAAACACTTAGAAATCACCTGCTCTGTCATTGAAGAAAACATCTAGAAGTATCTTGCAGATTGAAAAATGTTTTTAAGGTGCTGGAATTATGGTACCTCTGGCAGATTTATCTAGCACTACCCAATGCTTGTGATTGCTGAGTAATATTAGTGAAATAAGTATGCAAATCTTTTAATAACTGAATAGAATCCTTCCCTGAACAACTTCCCAGGTGTTATGGCTGTTGCTATCTTATTAAATATTCAGTGCCATCTATTATATCCTATACATAGTCAGATAAGAAGCTTACATAATGTTTAATATAATACTAATAAATTTAAGATGATATAAAGCAGAATAAAAGAACATTTCAGAATAAAAATACTTTGAAAGTTCCCTGTATTACTTGATAAGATTTAGGTACAGTCTCAACAAAATATTTTTTTTTTCCTTCTTCTGCATCAGCTCATCTACGAACCAATTTATTTCTGAAATAGGCCCCAGGGGCAGGCTGGTTGGTGGCTGTAATGGGGGATATCTGACTGGCCACTCAAGGAAATTGCTATGGACTTTTAATCTTATTTTGATTAAGTTCTGTGCAGATTCTGTCTGCCAGGCAGCACGAAGATTACTGTTTCTGAGATTTTTTGGCTGCTATCAGACTGGACTCAATTTTTTTCTACATTTTCAAGGTTAACTTGAAACAGTATTATTCATTATTTATAAATAGTAAATGTTTAGGTTTTTCCTTGTGTTACAAACTAGAATGTTAATAAAGATACTATATTTAGCAAGTTGCAAGTTTATGAAAGTCATTTTTTTGAAAAACAGCTTTAGATTAAAAAATCAAAAGAAAGGAAAGGAAAATTCTTTAAGGAGAAACAATGTCTTTAAGTGTATTAAGTTTCAAAAGGTAATTTATAAGAAAATCAAATATAGTTAAAAATAACTGATCAAAGATAAATATTTAGTGTAGAGGAACATGGATATGGATAAACTGTAGGGTATTTTATTTATTATATTCTTTCAGCAAAGATCTAATTACAATTAGAAAAATGATGTGCTTTATTTTAGATACATCACAATTCAAAAAATAAGACATAGTTTTTCATCTTCCATTGGAAAAACACTATTAATCCCATAAATCCATTCCTCTTTGCTTCTTCAATAATAAGTCCTGATATTATAGAAATATCTGCCTCTCCCCTTTGCAGTATAGGAGAATTAGGGAAATCTCATCCCATCCCACAAAACAGAGATGTACCTTGCCTGTACCTTGCCAGTGATGGCAACTTCTTTTCCTTTGTCAAGCTATAACAGAAACCCTAGGTTGACACCATTCAGTTCATGATATCACTTCCAGATTGATGTTGGTGGAAAGGTGACTTAATCTAGCTTAATCAGATGCAAGAGACGGACTTGTGTTCTACTATTAGAAGATACATTTTTTGCCTTTCTGTATATGAAAAGCAAAGCATGCTGCAACAATTGTTCTTATCAGCAAATAAAAAATTTTTATTTATTTTTTTATTTTTTGAGATGCTCTGTCACCCAGGCTGGAGTGCAATGACGCGTTCTTGGCTCACCGCAATCTCCGCCTCCCGGGTTCAAGCAATTCTCCTCCCTCAGCCTCCCAAGTAGCTAGGAGTACAGGTGAAAGCCACCACGCCTAGTTAATTTTTATATTTTTAAATAGAGACGGGGTTTCACCATGTTGGCCAGGCTGGAAAAAATTTAATAAGAACATGGAAATAAGGCACCCGGAAGCCCTCATTCCTCAGGACATGATAAGAGAATGTCTTTATTATTAAAGCAAGTTAAGAGCCAGGATTACTGTTACTTGTCTTGAAAGCATGTTGGCATTTCCAGTGTTCCCTATGCGTCATCAGGATGATCTCTGGCTTATGTAAAACTTTTCAGCTATCTGCTGTAGCACACTGGTGTGAAAGATGTGTTAAGGGAGAGGTGTTAGCTTGATCCTTAGTGATGTGAGATATCAGGTGGGTCCTGGGTATCTAGAATTATCAGGTCACTTGTTTTCAGCCATGAGTAGTATGCTCTACAGCAGTTATTAATGTATATAAATGCTGTAGATTTGAAAATGGTAGTGAAGCCCTAATTTAGAGTATCTGCTTTATAATTCAGAGCAATTCAATGGGTCATAGCTAAGTGGGCAGGAGTATTCTAGTCATCTCTCCAAATAGAATAATTTTAAATATTGTCCACACTAGGAAAAAACTAATTTTATATTAGTATACCTTTATTCATTCAGAATTTAGTGATCTGAAAATAGATTTTCAGCTCTATTGAAAGATATATACAATATGAATCCTTCTTTTAAACCTTCCACAACCAATATTTTGCTTGAATCTTTTTTGATATGCTCACTAATTTATGTAAAATTAATACAATTTTCTATAAATTTTTTAAATTTAATAACATAATAGAATATACAAAAACTAATATAACACCAGGTATAATATACATTTATCTATGATTTATTCAGCAATAATTTTGAATCATTGCTGAGTTATATACATGTTTCTTAAAAGCTCTTTCCAAGTAGGTTTTAACATAAATTATTTCTAAGGAAGATATATTAATTTGAGATCAACTAGTTAACTTCTGGCATTTTCATCAAGGCTACATAGAAAGCAATATGAGGGCATAAAAAACTTTGTACATTTTTGGTGAGTACTTGAGAAACTCAAAGTGAAAGGATATTAGTTTTTCCTCTAGTTCCATTTTTTAAACTCTCTTAAAAGATTTTCCAAATCTATTTGCATATAACTTTAACATATCAAGTGGCAAAATATATATCATTATAAGCATATTAGTTTAAATGTATTAATGAAGATTATATTTCAAAAAATAAAATAAGACCCATATCCCCTAGAGATGAGTTTTAAAAGAAAATTTCTATATTCAGAGGTGAAAAGTAATCATTCATGTTACTTCTAATCAGTTCCATGGCTTTAACTCTAGTCTTGGGGTTTTCATATTTTCTCAATGCATGCTAGTTTGAAGAACTTAGTTATAATCTCTCTTTTTAAATTTCAATTTTAAAGTGTATTTTGTGTTTTTGTTTTAAAATTTCAATTTAATTGAACATTTCCAAAGTGTTACTCTTTATATATATGTATGTATATATGTATACATATAAAATCTTTCTTTATATCTTTAAAACTCAACATATGAATGAGATCATGTGGCTTCTGTCTTTCTGTGCCTGGCTTATTTCACTTAAGAAAATGTCCTCCAAGTTCATCCACATTGCTAAAGGAGAATATGTGTTCTTTGAAGACAAATGTCCATTTATCAAGCACCCCAGTACTTCTTCCAAGCTCTTAATCTCTCTCACCCAAGAATCGGAGAGGAGACCATACCGGGTGTGGTGCCCTCGCAAGTAAATATTGGACCCCAAAGAGTTTTTGCGGAAAGTTATTTAGACAGAGAAAGATAAAAAGGAGAATGAAAAAGATAAGAGAAAAAAACTACCACGAGATTGTGGAAGGGAACCCAAATATGGAATCTGCCCAGATGTGGGGGACAGGGACTTTTAACCTGGGAGGAATTCCCACCCTATCCAAGGTCCTTGACCTATGAAAGGAGTTCCTTTAAACTTCCGCTGGAGTGATTGATTTTTGATTTAAACAAAGACATCTAATCCCTGGATGGAGAAGTGGGGGAGGCATGGCACTGGGAAGTTCCTGCCTTTGAAACTACGCCCCCTTGTGGACCCGGGAAGATAATACATTCCCTCACCACCACCTAGAGGCTGAAATGTAAACGAGAGAGTCAAGAATGGTTGATTAGCCACTCTTTCCTTGCACTTTTAACCTTGCAAGGTAGGAACTAGGCACAGAGTCTGAAATTATTCTTGTCAGATGGATAGATTTTTGGAATCCAGTGGTAAAGCAGCAAGTGACACGCTAAAGCAGAGCCCAGCAGCATTCCAGAAAATGCCTGTGCATGCTATGCTGGCAGTGGCCAGTGGTCATGACTGACAGGATAGCAGCTGCATGAAAAACAGAGCTTCCTTTTTCTGATATTGGTTCTGATTTGCTCTCTAATTCCTGCCTGTGCCTAGTTCTCCTGCTTTTTTGTCAATTCTACGAGCTGTCTTGTGCTTTTCCAATGCATTCATTTTTGCTTGTTTAAAATTTCAAGTAATTTCTATTGTTTTCAAACAACCACCTGTCTAAAATAAGGATCAAATATATAGCTAAAACACTGAATTAAATAAGCTTACATTATTATCCTTGCTGTAAGAATTCTCTAAGCCTCTCTTATTTTAATATACATCATGAACCTCTAGTTGAGGCAATGTCCAAAACGTTTTGAAAGATAACATCTACCTGTTGGAATTTTAACATTCAGAACAGTTATATTTATCAGTGTATAATTACTGGATTATCAAAGCTGGGAATAAAATTGAGGATTTTATTATATAAAATAAGAGGATTTGTATGTTTGTTTTTTTACTCCCTGAGGTCACCTGCTACTTCTTTATGGATAACAGTTATCCTGCTTGATGGAATTTTTCTCTTTTCATCCATTCTTTTTTTCCTCTTTCCAATCAACTTTATTTTTGATATTTTATTATTCTATTATTTTCATTCTTTAGAGATGGGATCTCACAGTGTTGCCCAGGCTGGTCCTGAACTGGACTCAAATAATCCTCCTGCCTCAGCCTGCTAAGGTTTTGGGATTATAGGCCCAAGCCAACACGCCTAACCAACTTTGATTTTTTTGGGAGTTTTGTTTGTTTGTTTTCTGAGAAGGAGTTTTGTTCTTGTTGGCCAGGCTGGAGTGCAATGGTGCCATCTCGGTTCACTGCAACCTCCAGTTTCAAGTGATTCTTCTGCCTCAGCCTCCTGAGTAGCTGGGATTACAGGCATGTGCCACCACACCTGGCTAATTTTGTGTATTTTTAGTAGAGGTGGGGTTTCACTATGTTGGCCAGGCTGGTCTTGAACTCCTGACCTCATCATCTGCTCATTCCAGCCTTGTAAAGTGCTGGGATTACAAGCATGAGCCACTACGCTCAGACCATCTTTATTTTTTAAAAGACCCTTTACATCCATTCTTTTTTATTTAAAGTACTCCCTCTCCTAGGATGTAAGTTTCTATAGACCGAAATTTTGTTACTTAAATATAATTAGCCTTATTTTCAGGCTGCTTTACAGATTTTTTTTGCTTTGTCTTTGTTTTCTTCATTGTACTTTTCTTACTGTACTTAGAATTTGTTGACCTGCTTAAATCTGCTTATATCTGTCTTTAATCAGTACTAAAAAACATTATCTATTAATCTCCTGAGTTACTGCCTTTGTCTGTGTTTTCCTGGTGAAGTTAAAGGTTAGACAGGTACGAATGTTTAACTTTATCATCTATATCTGGTAATTTTTCTTCAACATTTTATTTTATTTATTCTTACTGCACTTGGTTAATTTTTTAGTAGTTCTCCATTACTTCTAGCAGGTAGTTCCTTTCTAAATCTACCATTATCATATTTGCATTTTCCTGTGTTCATCTTTGAGTATGTATTTTGTTCTTTAACTTCTGTCTTATAATTCTATTATTTGAATTGCTTTGCTTGTCTATTGATTTGTTTCTGGATGTTCTATTATCCTTAACAATATCCTTTTCTGTGGATGTATGTCTCCCTCTCCACCTCTCTCTAAACACATGCTTACAAACTCTCTCTCTCTCATCCACACTATATTGCATACAAATGATTTACCAAAATAATTGACTTTATTTTTAATACATACCTACAAATTACTTTTATATTCACTTTATGGTTGAGAAAAATGAGACTTACAGGTAATAATTGACTTGGCCAAGTTTATACGCCCAATTAGTGTAAGTATGGTTTAAGATTACCTTGTTGTCTCCTATGGAGATACATTCTTCCAGAAGCTTTGCTTTTACAAGCATTACTTATACCAGATCATCTTAAATCAAGGTGAAAATATGAGTATCTGAACAACTAAGATTTGGTCCCAGTCTTCAAGTATGCCCAAGGAGTGGTTCTTGCTGTCTCCTTCATTAGAGTATGTTAACCTTATGATTCTAGCTTAGAATATCACAAGTCTCTGGCCAGACTCTATATTTTGTCAGCCATAGGCTTTGATTTTTGTCTTTTTCATCTGAGCATTCTATCTGAACAAAAGAACTGCAATCAACTTGGCTTGCAAGTTAAAAAAAAAATTAACTTGCAAGGAAAAGTTCCCCAAATTCAGTGATATTTTTCCTCCTTGAGCTCCCACCTTCTTTAACTCTTACCATGTTTTTCCAGTAACGCCGTTCTGCTGCTTCTTTTGACTTCCACTGAATTGGGTAACTCCATTTTTTCCACTTCCGAATGTACATAAATCACTTAAAATATATCAATATCACTATATTCTCTATAATGCACAATTAACTTATACTATCTAAATACAAATACCTTGTCCTATTTTGTAGGTTTTTTAATGCCATTTGAAAAAATACAACTAAGACATGTTAAATTTAACTAAGTTTATCTGACCTAGAGAAAGGTTTGAGAAGTATACACCATCCTAGAACAAAGATTGGTCAGAGTGACTCCACTTTCAGAGTGGAGAGATGTATTTTTAACCAGAATATAGAAAATTGTATTCAGAGTTTCCCCGATTGGTGCAGTTCAGTATTTGCCTTATTTGGCCATAGTTTGGCACCATCAGCCTGGAATTGACTAAGGGTTTGGCTGCTATGATTGATTGAGGCTCAGTTGTTTGGATACAAGGCTATACATCTGTGTTAGCTTACAACCTGTTTATACATCAAGCTAGGGTACAGCCACTAAGTATGGATGCCACTTTGGGTGGAACTATTATGCAAGTACAAAGAACACTTTGAGCCAAACTTAACTCAACAATGTTTTTCTAATATTTGTTTTACTTTATTGTATTTATTTGCTTCCATATAGCAAATGCTTCTTTAGATTTACCCACATGTTTATGTATGTATTACTGATTTGTCTCCATTGATCATGACTTCTACTTCCTTATTTGCACCGGAATCGACTAGTAGACTTTATGCAAAAATCATGGCTTTTGGCTAATTTCAAACACTCAGGTATGTCTGTACTCTTAGTTCATCTATTTATCATTGCTTCTACAGTCTTCTCATGCTTTAAAAAATATGAGACTTTTATGATTGATCCAGTTTTTTCTTGTCATTTTAATGGGAGTATCTGTCTTATATAACTACTCCATTTACCCCAGAAGTGGAAGCAAACCATTATAATTCCATTATATTTGTTTCCACTCTTCTCTCTTCTTAGAATTTCTTGTAGATATTCCTTGGATAGTTTTATTTGATCCTCCATGTCCTTCAGCTTATCTTATGTTCTATCTTTTTGTTCATATTCCACATTCTGGGTAATTCTTCATCTTCACTTTCTAATTTGTTGATATCCCTTTTGGTGACTATATGCTGCTCTTTAAAATGGTCCACAAGGCCTAAAGTTTTTACTATCTGGCCTTTGCAGAAAAAAAAAATTCAGCTCTTGCTCTGGAATGATTCTGCATCTCTTCTGCCAAACTTCAAGTGTATCAATGGTCAGAAAAATAATCTATATGTTAATTTGTTGATTTGATGGTTCATGGTTCAGGGCTGTGCAATTTGTAAGTTTGAAGCCAAACAACACATGATGGATAGCCCTGATGTCACAGATTCTCAGGAGAGAATATATTTTTGTTTTTTCTACCAATTGTTCTAGTATTTACAGGCAAACTTCTTATTTATACTATGTTGGTTAATAAGTATTTTTCTTTACACTTTCATTCTAGGTTCGGCTATGTATCGTCTCTTCAATGATGCGCTTTAATAAAATTCGAATTTATAAATTGCTAGGTCCATCTTTCTTCCCATCCAGAAAAGTCAGAGCAACTGGTCTTGCTGGTTTTAAGTATCGTCTGTGTTTCTGGCATTAGTAATTTTCTTTGTTTTCCTATAGTTTTAGGTATACACATGTAATGAAATCTTCAAAATTCTTCAATGTCAGCATGTATTATTGAAATTTTTCAGGTAACTCGCTTACCACATGGCCTAAATCTGATTCTAAAATCTAAGTTTTACTTTCTCAAATATAAAAGCTGTTTGCTAATAAACATTAGAAAAATACTTCAAAGAACATTTTGATAAATATGATTATACAATACACACTGCAGTAAATAATTGTTGCATAATCAAAGAAGTTTCATTTGCATATATACCATAAGATGAAAGCCAATAATGCTGACTTTTGGTAAAATAGATCGGAAATAGTATCTTGTACAAATAATCTGATGCGAGAATAAGTACCCCTCTAATTAGTAAAATTCAATGAGAAGGTAGGATTTTTCATTTACATGTGATCAAATAACTTTTTTTATAATATTTTTACCTTCTGAATTATTTAATAAAATACATCAGAAATAGTGTCTTGTACAAACAAGCTGTTGCAACAATAAGTACCCCTTTAGGAAAACTCAGTGAGAGGGTAGGATTGTCATTTACATGTGATCAAATAGCCTTTTTTATTACAATACCTTTTGCCTTTTGAATTCTCTATTGTTTTCATTTAAGAAGTGTGGAAATCTGAAACAAACCATATTCTCAATCATGTTAGAAAAAATATGTGTAATATGTGTTTTTTTCAAAGTCCAGTGGATAAGAACTTAATTTGATTGGCTTTTGAAATAATGATTTCCTAACATAGTTTCTCAGCATGTTTCCTCTAGACAAGAGAAAACTCTGTAATTATAAGATTCTTAATTTACCCTGGTAATTTCATAAGAAAAATGATTACTTAGAGCAATCATTTATACAGATAATCATAGCTCTTTATTTAAACCACAAAAAATCAAAAAAAAGCAGAGAAGCTTGTGCATAAAACATAAAGAAAAATTCAGTCATTTACTGAAAATAAAATCAGTGCTAAAATACTTCTTTTGACACAGTCAGTTAACATCTTTCTATTTTTGCTAAATAACTATTAATTATATTTTAAGTTTGACTCTTGACACAGCAGTGGAATTTGAAATGAACATACTATTTTTAAAAATAAATGATATATTTAGAGTGTTGACATTTAGAAAATGCTAGTTTTATGAAATTCACAATTTGTTTTAGAATTATAAATGCTAAACTAAATGAATGTAAGATTATATTTAACAGAATAAAAACAGAAGAATATTTTAAGTCTTGAAGACCCAAGGCAGGGTTCTGTTATAAGCATTCCTCTTTCAATCAACATTACAGCTATTGTAACTTAAAACCACTTCAATTAATTTAGTGTAATCCATGGCTCTGAACCCTGGCTTCCTAGTAGAATCACATGACAAGTTTTTAAGGAATGCTCATTTCTTAGCTCCACTAAAGTCCAAGTAAAGCAGAACTTCAGTTTTTAGAAAAAGGTGTGGGTAGTTTGAAATGTTCCACATTATTCTAAGATGTGGGTGAGATTAAGAACCAGTAAGCACACCAGTCAGAATGGCTATTATTAAAAAGTCAAAAAATAACAGGTGCTGACAAGGTTACCGAAGAAAAGGAACACTATACGCTGTTAAGGAGAATGCAAATTAATTCAACCATTGTGGAAAAGAGTGTTGTGATTCCTCAAAGACCTAAAAACAGAACTGCCATTTGACTCAGCAATCCCATTAGTGGGTATATACCCAAAGGAGTATAAATCGTTCTATTATAAAGACACATGCACACATATGTTCATTGCAGCACTATTCACAAAAGGAAAGACATGGGATAAACCTAAATGGCCATCAATAATAAAGACTGGATAGATAAAATGGGGAACATATACACCAGCAAATACGATGCAGCCATAAAAAAGAACAAGATCATGTATTTTGAAGGAACATGGATGGAACTGAAGGCCACTATACTTAGCAAACTAATGAAAGAACAGAAAACTGAATGCCACATGCTCTCACTTATAAATGGAAGCTAAATGATGACAACACATGGACACAAAGAAGGGAACAACAGACACTGAGGCTTACAAGAGGGTAGAAGGTGGGAGGAGGGAGTGGATTTGGAAAAATAGCAAATGAATACTAGGCTTAATGCCCGGGTAATGATGTCATCTGTAAAACAAACCCCCATGATGCAAATTTATCTATAGAACAAACCTGCACATGTATCCCTGAAATTAAAGTATTTTTTTTAAAAAAAAGAACCAAGGACCCTTGCTAGGCTACATTTCCTAAGCACCAACAGCACATATTTAACCTATACAAAATGCCTAAAACATAAAGAGTAAAAAATATGCACAATAGTGACATAAAACAAGAATTCAGACACAGCAGTTGTTTTTGTTTAGAAATAAATACAAAATTTGGAATTATTATACACTCTTATAAGAGAAAACTATCAGATTAATTTTACATAAAATATCTTGTGATAATTTACACAGTTACATTTGATTTCTAATAATAAATACAACTATATTAAATGGTTTAAAAACAGTCTGTACATTGCTTACAGAGAGTTCAATATCAATTGTGTATTTAAATTTTCTACTTACATGATAAAATGCTATTTTTCCTTAACTTGGGGTAAATAATTTTATAGTGTGATGAAACTGATCTGACATTTTGAAAAAGGGCATGATTTTTTAATGAAATATAGAAGAGTTGTAATTTTAGTTATTCACTGTTGCACAAACCTACTTTTTGGCTTCATTTGCAAAAGGTTGTTGGATAACCTTTATCTTTTACCAGTAACTTCTTACTCTGAATCAAAATATTTGGCTTTTAAAATTCTTATTTCATTGTCTTCATATTTAAAATATCTTCCGTGATACTTCACTCCTAATTTTGTAGTATTTTTACATAAAAAGAGACTAATACTAATATCCCTGATTTTTAAGAGAGGATTTTTATTGTCCTATAAATTTTGGGGAAAAAAAAACAGCAATATGGTTTAAAATGCTAAAGTAGAGCTCTAGTAATTCAACTGAAAATAGTTTTATGAATAAACTAGACTGTGGCAACTCTTGAACATAATAAAGGAGGACATCAACAGACCAGAAAATTGATAGATTTTGGAATATATGAAGCATGTTGTATCGAATTGCCAGAGAAACTAATCATTTTCTGTTACAGAACTTAGGTCACAAAGCCTAATGCCTGCTAATGGCAAGTAGACCTGTGTCTCTAAGAATGGCTATAAACTTCACAATATCAAAGGAGAAATCATTGCCAGCAAAAGCATTTCTGGGTAGTAGGAAAGACTAAAAGTGAATAACGTTAGTTCAGATGTTTTAATAATATTCTATGCCATTTGAAATTCATGTTTAACATGATGTAAATTACTTGATAAACAAATTAAAAACTATGCAACTACAGACTCTAAGACAGCAAGAAAAATAAGAAGTAATACATTAAAGGAATATTTTTAAAAACAGCTGCACTGAAGATAAATTATTTTTCCAGGAGTTTCAACTATAGTTGCCTTTGTTTGTTTGTTTGCTTTGCTGTTTTTTCTGAATAAATATTTTAGTAATCTCAGGCTGCTATATAAAAATAAGATAGGCTGCTGGCCTAAACAATAGATATTTATTTCTTTTAGTTCTTGAACCTGGAAAGTTTGAGGAGGGTCATCTTCCGGGCTTTCGAAGGGCTGCCTTTTTCTTGCCTTTACATAGCGAATAGAAAGCGTTAGCTTTCTGGTCTCGTCCTATAAGAGCACTAATCGCATCACAAAGACCCCATCCTCCTGAACTCATCTAAACCTAATTACTTCCAAAGGTACCACCTCCAAATACCAACATATTGAGAGTTAAGGCTTCAATCTATTAATTTTAGGGAAACAAGATGCAGTCCGTAAGAACTACATATTATATACACAATAGTTTGTAATATAACTATATACACTCTATAAAGGCAGTGGAATATAGACATACTTCCAACTATTGTGCTTTACTTTACTTGGCTTCACAGATAATATGTTTTTCACAAATTGAAGGTTTGTGACAACCCTGCATCAAGCGACTTTATCGGCACCACTTTTTCAATAGCATGTGTTCATTTGTGTCTCTGTGCTATATCTGGGTAAATCTCACAATATTTCAAACTTTTAAATTATAATTTTATTTGCTATGATAATCTGTGATCAGTGACCTTTGATGTTACTATTGTAATTGTTTTGGGCACCATGAACCATATCCATATGAAACAGTGAATTTAATCAATAAATGTGTGTGTTCTGACTGCTCCACCGACTTACACAATTAGTTTGAGATCTTTTATTTAGACAACAAAATAATTCCAACTATAAATAGGCCATCCCTGGTGGCTCATGCCCAGAATCCCAGCACTTTGGGAGGCTGAGGTGCAAGACTTACTGGAGACCAGGAGTTCAAGACTGTCTGGGCAACATAGGGAGACCTTATCTCTACAATTGAAAAAAAAAAAAAAAAGCCAGGTGTGGGCATGGTAGCACCTGTTTGTATTTCCAGACACTTGGCAGGCTGAGGCAGGAGGTTTTCTTAAGCCCATTAGTTTGAGGTTATAGTGAGCTATAAAATGAGCTATGATGGCACCACTACACTCTAGCCTGGGCCACCGAGTAAGACCCTATCTCTAACTGGAAGTCCAAAGAGGGATCTACTTCCAAGATAATTAATTTAATATCTCAATGAATTAATCAAGAATACATTTTTTTTTCTCATCTTTCTTTGTAGTCACATTTTATATGGACTTTTTGTTTAAGCAATCTCTCCTTATGGACAGACAATGATTACAGAAATATCACAAATTATACTCAAAGAGAAAAGAAGAGGATTTTTTTTAGGAAATGGAACTCTTTTTGGTAACTCTTGGCAGACATACCTTCATATTTTCTTGACTAAAAATAGTCATAAAAAAGTCAATCAAAATCAGATGAATTTAAATTGTTGTGGTTTACCTACACATAACAAGCTTTATCCTAGAGGTAAGGATAGGGCTCCTTTCCTGAATTTTAGATATGTGGAAATTTTGGAGTTCCGTCGATAAATGAAAAAGTGTGATGGATATAGTGCTTGCCACGGAAAATATCAAAGACACATATTCTGAAAACTCTAAGTTCAGTAACATGCCAGGGGTTCCCAAGACCACTTGAGACTCGATAATGTGCTGGAACAATCTAAGGGAATCAGAAACTGTTGTACTCAGTGTTACAGTTTATTATAGTGAAAAAGGTAGATAGAAGTCAGCTAAGAGAAAAGACAAAATGAAGGTCAGGAGAAACCAAGTCCAAGCTCTCAGGTGTCCCCTCCCAGAGCAGTTACATGGGGACATTTTTAATTATCCCAGCAGCATTGTATGAAGTGCAAAGTGTTGCCAACCAGGAACACTCACTGGAGATTAGTTGTCCAAGGTGTTCACTGGGATCAGTCACATAGTCATTAGTCCCCATATGACTGACCTCAGTTCCATGACATTTCAGCACAGCTTTCTTCCTACACCCATAGTAAAAACAGGTGTTCATATAAGTCATGTTGATAACATAACCTTTTCTGGTCAAACTGGGACAGTATGGCCTAAGATTTCAGGAATACAAGAGCATGTTTATCTGGCAGAATACTCCAAGGGCTTAGAGACGAACTCCTGGACCAAGATCCAGTCCTGCAGACTCTCATTGGAATGTACAGTATTTGAGCAGTTCAGGCCAGCCAAGTTAACCTTTTTCAGCCATTCCTAAATACTATTTAAGAAATAACAATGAGATAGTTTAGTAAACTTTTTTTATTGAAATATACAAATAGTATATAGCTAAATTAATTCTAACAAAGTGATTATACATATTTCACAGTCAGATTACCTTAAATTACTATCTGCTCCATCTGCCAGTAGCTATTATTCTGATTGCTAATAACACAGATTTTTTTTTACCTGTTTTTCAACTTTTATAATAGAATTAAACAATATATACTCTGTGCTGGATGGCTTCTATTCCTCAAAAATGTGTTTGGAAGAGTCATCCAAGCTCTCTTGGGAATACCATTTATTCTTCTTGTTGGATAATATTCCATATATATATATATATTTGTAATATACATATATATATCCATATATATGTATTACCTCACTGAGGATATATATTTACATTTCAAGAGTGAATGAGGCTCAGTAGGTACATCACAGAAGTTACAAAGCTGGAGACTCTAGTGTTATCTTTCCCTTGGAGAGATTTGTTTTTATCCAAATGGTTAGAGTAAGAGCTCAGTATATATATACATATATGCTATGATGTGTTTATCTATTTTACTCTTGGTGGATAACTGCAAAACTTCCAATTTGAAGCCACTATGAATAATTCTTTAATAAATAATTTTGTACATTTGCTGAATATGTTTATGTGTTCCTGTGGGATTATAGTAGCAGAATTATCAGGTCATAGGGTATGCATATACTTAATTTTAACAGACAAGGTCAAACACTTTCCAAATTCATTTTAACAATTATAGTCAACCAGCATTGTTTTAGAGCCCTGACTGCAGGGTCATTTGGGATTAGTTTATCTTTCTCTTATTGATTTTAATGGGTATTGTTAGGCTGTGAGTACAGTTATTTACGTACAGTAAGAAATTTCTGAACAAGTTTTACTCAAATTTTGGCTCTGTGCTAAGAACTAGCTCTGGAAATCAATTCACAGAAAGAACATAGTTGGGATCATCCTGAGGGATTTAGCTCACTAGGGATATATATTTACATTTCAAGACAGAATGAGGCTCAGTAGGTACATCTCAGAAGTTACAAAGCTGGAGACTCTAGTGTTATCTTTCCCTTGGAGAGATTTATTTTTAACCATATTATTAGAGTAAGAACTCAGAATTTTTTCCACTTTGTGACTGTGGAGACACACTCAGAAGGGAGTCAGAGCAACTGGGTCACTCTTCCACAAAAATGGCCAGGTTCTTTTTTCCAGAGTTCTTTGCCTACAGCAGATCCCCTTACGTGTAGGACATCTGATTCTCACCATATCATCATCGCGGTAAGAATTAGTGGAAAGGAGAGTTGGGTTAAGGGTAGCTATTTCTTTCCCTTTTCCACAGCCTCTGGTACCTAGCACTGCAAGATATGCGTCTCACAGCATTCTCTGCCTCTGCACCTTTGCGCTATGACACTGGATGAATCTACGGCACGAGCGGTAGAAATACTCTGAACTGCTAGAAACAACTTCGTTTCACATGGAAGTGGCTTTAAATCAAACATGTTAACCTCAATGAACCGAAATTAAATATGTCTTTATTCAACTTCCCCCTAGCTGAATACTAAAAGTGCTGTAGGCTGGACCCGCATTACCTGATAGGGAGATAAATGACTAAGGCAAATGGGAGTCAAAATAGGTGTGGCCCTTATTATTTTTAATTAAAACATCTTACATAGCAAATTTTGCAAAAATCATATGACCTCAAGAAAGACCTATACAAATGAAAGTTCTTAAAGATTTAGCTTTCTTATCTTTAAAATAAACTTACTACTGGATTTTCCCATTAAACTGATTTCATAAAACAATGAAATAATCATATATTTCATTATATAATTATAGTAAATTGATCTCAACATTTTTCTTAGCAATATATACCAATATTGTTTCCAATATTGTTTGCAATTACAAATGACACTATAGTTGAAATCCTTATATCCGTACTCGTGTGTGTGTGTGTGTGTGTGTGTGTGCATACTTACTCTATATATAACACTGTTTTTATTTATTTGTATGGGCCTGGAAGAGGACATACTGAGGCATAAAATGGAGGCACAACAAATTATGCAAGACATCGACAAATAGCAGTGTTTGCAAGTTTTTGTTCCCTTACAATCTTTGCCATTTGCCAGTTTATCAAAATCCTGTATTGCTTAACATTTAGTAATTTAGTAGTTATTCTAATTCTCAACTATTTTATCTAACTCATACCTGGGTTTTAAAAATTTGTTTATACAGATTCTTGCTTCCCCTAAGTGTCTTGGAAGAAATAACAGTATGCAAAAGATATGGTTGCTCTTTTTCATTGAAACTACCTTAAACTGTTTTCCAGAGGAAAAAATAACAAAGCAGAAACCAGTAAAGGTCTTTTGTTGGTGATTACATATATTGAATGCCTGTGTAAGTTAAATACATTGAGAGAAAGAAACATCCAAAATTGTACCTAGATTATATCATGACATTATGTATGCATGTAAATAAGTTAATTTTTACAATCTCAACATAGAGAAAAATGTTATTTTAAATGAATAAAAGGTAAAAATAACACAAAATAATTTTAGGGCATACTAAATTTAGAAGTACATATCTTAGACATCCCTGAAAATCTTTGGTAAAAAGTCCAGATCATGATAACTTGGCTTTCATAAACTAGGAAGAAATGGATAATACCGCACAAATTTTTAGCATTGTAGGGATTATTTCATGGGCTGTAGGATCAACACACTTGCTTTAAATAATGGTTCTGAAAATTTAATTAATTCATTTTTGTTAGGAAAATAAATTTATTTCTAGACACAGGATATTTTACAATTGAATCATGTTTCAAAAAAAGAATCACTGTTTTTAATCAGCAAATATATTAAGAAGTTCTTTCAAAAAGTACTTCAAAAACTTTCATTTAAAATATGTGCAACTGAGCCACAAGGTATGTAGTAATTTTTATTTTTACTGAGCTCATGAGTAAGTTAGTCAGCCCTGACACAGTTTTGCAGAAAAATCAAAGTGTTTTAGTTTCTTCATCTGTAAAATATTCATGTGGTAAATGACTGAGCAAATATATAAACTTAATAAGTTTGATCCTAGAGCTTGTTATCTTTAAGAATATGGATTATTGAGGAGTATTTTATCAAGTATCTATCACATCGTATGATCTTATTTAAGATTAACTATGGTTGTAATCATAATAGAGAATTTTGAAAATTCTTTTGAAAACCCTAAATATTTTAATAAATTATAGATTAAACACTGAGATAAGATGGAGTTTTCCCTGATCTTTAAGACAGCAAAATTAGGTCTTGAACTTAAAACTGAAATGAGCATAATACTCATATATTGATTTTATCTTGATGTTTTATAATCACATATGCTTAGGAAAAGGAAATTGATGTAAAGGTTCTCCACATCTTCTCAGTTATCCTACTTCATTTTCTAAGGGAGTTACATGACGTAGTTTTATTTTTTGTTATATGGCAGTAGCCTTTCCTTGATTTCTTGGATTATTTCTACTCTCTTCTGCTATCCCTACCCATCAGTTCTCAGAGCTCAGATAAATAGTTTTTAACAATCTAATGTGTGTATTTGGCAATTTCCCCACATACTTACGACTTTATATTCATAGCCACATATAAGGGGATCAAATAGTTTGTACTTTGTAGTATCTCAGTGTATACACATTTTCTTTATATCACTTTATCATTCATCAATAACTCAATGAAAATTCCTTTAAGAGAATATGAATAGCTCTAGTTGGTTTTTTAATGTCTGCCTAACATTTCATGTTGACAAATTATCATGATTATCAGTAGAAGAATTTTACTAACAATATATCATTAACATTCTAAAATATTTTGTATAACCTAGACTTTGGTGGGAACGAACTTTGGGACAAACTGTTTCCAAGGTTTCTTGGTGGGGAGTAGTGAAAAAGAAATGGGGAAATTTATGTTTTTTGAACTTGTCTTCTTATTGAGAAGGGATAAGTAGAGAAATTGACTAACTTGCTAAACAATAGAGTGTATCTTCATTTCAAATAGTACTTGAAAATTATGCATCTAATTGTGAGGGCAAAAAATTGAAGATACATCTTAATAAAGAAAAAAGGATAGATCTTCCAAAATAACAAGGATGTTGTCGAATGAATAAAAAATGTATCAAGTCAGCAGCAATAAAGTAAAAATATTACAAAAGTAATGCTAAATAGTTGTCAGATGGAAGGATATATTTAACAACATATTTTGTTAAGTAGATGACAAACAAGTAATATTTATTCATTACGTAGATGTCTTTTTTTAAAATTGTACTTCAAGTTCTGGGACACATGGGCAGAATTTGCAGGTTTGTTACATATGCCATGATAATTTGCTGAACCCATCAACCCATCATCTACATTAGGTATTTCTCCTAATGCTATCCCTCCCCTAGACCCCTGCCCCCTCACAGGTTCCAATGTGTGATGTTCCCCTCCATGTGTCCGTGTGTTCTCATTGCTCAACTCCCACTTATGTGCAAGAACATATGGTGTTTGGTGTTCTGTTCTTGTGTTAGCTTGCTGAGAATGATGGTTTCCAGTTTCATCCATGTCCCTGAAAAAGACATGAACTCATTCTTTTTATGGCTGCATAGTATTATATGCTGTATATGTGACACATTTTCTTTATCTAGTCTATCATTGATGGGCATTTGGGTTGGTTCCAAGTCCTTGCTATTGTAAACAGTGCCACAATAAACATATGTGTGCATGTATCTTTATAGTAGAATGATTTATAATCCTCTGGGCATATGCCCAGTAATGAGATTGCTGGGTCAAATGGTATTTCTAGTTCTAGATCCTTGAGGAATCACCACACTGTCTTCCACAATGGTAGAACCGATTTACATTCCCACCAACAGTGTAAAAGTGTTCATATTTCTCCATATCCTCTCCAGCATCTGTTGTTTCCTGACTTTTTAATGATCACCATTCTAACTGGTGTGAGATGGTATCTCAATGTGGTTTTGATTTGCATTTCTCTAATGACCAGTGATGATGAGCTTTTCTTCAGATGTTCATTGTCTGCATAAATGTCTTCTTTTGAGACGGAGTCTTGCCCTGTCCCCCAGGCTGGAATACAACGGCATGATCTCTGCTCACTGCAACCTCCACCTCCTGGGTTCAAACAATTCTCCTGTCGCAGCCTCTCAAGTAGCTGGTAATACAGGCACCCACCACCATACCCAGCTAAATGTTGTATTTGTAGCAGAGACAGGGCTTCACCATGTTGGCTAGGCTGGTCTCGAACTCCTGACTTCATGATCCACCCACCTTGGCCTCCCAAACTACTGGGATTATAGGCATGAGCCACCACCCCTGGCCACATTGATGCCTTAACATTCACCTGATAAAGTTAGGAGCTTCAAGAAAGATTAGCAGAGGAAAATAACAAGTAGTTATGATTTAGGGTAAACTAAACTGTTCTAAGGAATACAGAATAAAAATTCCATGTTTTAAAAAACAATTCTCCCCTCTCCTTCTTTCTCAATTAATATCTCATAAGAGTATTCAGGTCAGAGAAATAACTACTCTTTAGCCATTCAGAGGCTTATAGCAGTTCTACTAACTTCAACATTTGGCAACCAAAATTACTCTAAGAATCATCAACCAAATTAGACAGACAGGTAAGAGAATAAGAAAAATGTGCTTGTGTAAGGATTTAAGACTAAGGCTCAAGGACAGTAAATATACTATTTGCTAAAATTAAGCCACATGGACACACCAGGCAAGGGAGCAGTGGAAGTGGATAGGCACAGGCAGTCCACAGAAGGATAAATCAAAGTGATGAAATTGCATTTAAAAAAAAAATATGTTAAGATTCATGGGTGGTAAAGAAAATACAAATTAAAATAACACAGCAATGTCACAGGAAAAACCATTAAATAGGCAACATTTAAAGATAATTACAGGACTTATTGTTTCTAGTGTTCTCTCATATATTTCTGGTGAAGAATAATTTATTATAGCCATTTAAAACAATCTGTCAATTTATATTGCAATTAATTGTACTTATGCCATGTGACCAAACAATGTAATTCCTAGGCTTTTTGCCTGTATGACTAAAATCATATGCATAACAGTGGGTATTACATTCTTTAGCCCAGTCGCCATTAAATCCCTTGTTCCCTTAGAACCTAAATGCTCACAGGGAGAAGAGTTCTTATTGACTTGTAGAATCTCAATACTATTTATCTTGAAATTGCAGTAAGTTTTAGGTAAAAGAGTTCATTTGAGATTATCACACTATGATAGTCTTTAGCTTTTGAATTGGAATCAAAATTTTAGTTTAGAACAGTAAAGTTTGCTTCTAAGATTTCATGAAGTAAAAATACTAATTGTGATTCTATATCTAAATATTTGCACATCTAAAATTGTCTTTCACCTATAACCAGAATAAATGATAACTCTTTCTTTAAAAAAAAAAAAGAAGAAAAATCTATTTAGAGAATGAAAAGCCTAGGCTAAAATGGTGACTTGAGTAATTTAAATGGTATAGATTTATAAAATGTAAATTCTCAATTTTGAGAAAAAAATCAAGTAAATCAAATATACCATCTTTTTCTTTTGTCAACAGATGTATGCTGACTTAACTGATGCTTAATTTATTTTTTATTACATAGTTTTTGATATTGTAATAATTATAACAAGAAACACAAAATGAAATTTCTGTAAATTCATGAAAAATACTAAAATTATAAAGTAATTTAAAAATATAGATTTAACTTCTCATTCATATGATTTAAAATTTTATGTCATTTTATTTCATTTCTTAATTGTGCTATAATTAAATGTTAATAAAATAAAGTCTTTAAAAATTCTGATATAGCCTTGCAATATATGATTAGAACACAAGTAGAAATGCAAACCTATAAAGAATGCAAAAATAATATTTGAAAAATATAATTGTTCTTAAAGTTATTGAACTTTCAAAAGTTATTGATGAAGTATTCAGAAGCATTTTAGATTACTGTAAAATATTATTTAAATTACATTTAATTAAAAATGATATACATTACTCAGTTTTTAAAAAAAAAGATAATGCCAGTATCAAGAAAAGCAAAACTGAAAACTTGAAAATCTTTTAATACTCAAGAAGCAATCCTGCCCTTTCTACTGATTAAGGGCCTTCACTGCAATAAAGTCAATTATGCTCACATAATAAAGGTGTAGCTTAATAATTTAAGTGAAGAAATAAAATCTGTAATCAATTTCACTTTCATTTGGAAAACAGTACCTCGTAAGTTTTTCCAATTGCAGACTATAAGCATAGAAGCAAATTTATTAACTTGGCAGTATTATACAAGAAAGCGAAATTTTGTAAAATAGTGAAAATTTGTAAAATGATAAAATAGATTTTCTAGTCCTGTAATTAATTTATCATCAGAATAGCTTCAAGCTCTATACAGATTCATTCTATAAATAGTATTGGTGAAAAATCAGGTGTTTTTCTGTATTTTGTTTGTTTGTTAAATGTTTTAAAGAATCACTGTTGAATGTACATAAGCAAAGTAGTTAAAAGCCTTTGGAGTAATTAAGTAAATTCAATAATATATGTATGTGCACACACACACACACAAATACACATCCCAAACAACCACAAGAGGAATAAGAAATTTATAACCAGGCCCGGCACAGTGGCTCATGCCTGTAATCCCAGCACTCTAGGAGACTGAGGTGGTAGGATCACTTGAGGTCAGGAGTGAGACCAACTTGGCCAACAATGGTGAAACTCCATCTCTACTAAAAATACAAAAATTAGTCGGGGCGTAGTGGCATGCACTTGTAGTCCCAGCTACTCTGAAGGCTGAGGCAGGAGAATTGCTTGAACCCAGGAGGCAGAGGTTGCAGTGAGTGGAGATAGGGCCACTACACTACAGAGTAGGTAGCACAGCAAGACTCCGCCTCAAAAAAAAAAAAGTTATAACCGAAAACCTCACTAATTCTGTATGTCAGCATTTATTAAAATAAGAATAAGAGAAAACTACTATAGATATCTTAAAATAACAAGTGATTATTGAATGTGTACTAAATCTTCTTTTTGTTTGCCTATTTCTCTTTACAGAAATGCCCATGAATTGCATTTGCAGGCTTGACCACCAAGGGCTTCTCTAAAATGGCAAAGAAAATAATGTTTGATTTCAAAATGGCAATACTAGTAGCTATATCAAAACGTGACCTTTGAGAGAATTTTCAGCAAATAATATACTTTATCAAACTTGTTTTTAAGAAATACATATTTCAGAAAATATGGTACTGCCTATGATCGCTGCCAAATCAGTTTGTATACGTAATGGGTGTTCAGCACTTTCTATTTTATAAAGTACTTTCAAATATACCAATTCAGTTAGCTAGTATCCAAATCCTTGATGTAATCACTGTCATACAGCGTACAAGCAAATTGTGTGTAATGAATGACACTGGAGTTGGAGTAGAAGACAGGTGTCAGGAAAATGGTGGGGGTGTCATTTTGAATATAGGCCATTGTGGGAGAGGCTCCTTCAGGCAGACCCCTCTCCCTAGGTATTTCTGTGATAAATAGAGTGAATGGGTTTTGTGGAGTAGATTCCAGGGCTTGTGCATTTTTAAATCAAGTAACAGCACTTGGATTAATGCTTTATGCTAACTACAAACCTATAAATTTTTCTCATGACATATTTGAATATATTCTTTCTTAAAAAAGAAAAAAAATGTAGTCATATAAATTTTCAGGTCCTGAAGTAAATATATTTCACTTATAGGTAGTCTCTTCCCTATTTTATGTGAGTGCCACAAACATTTTAAAAAATTTAAAGAAGTAAACATATATACAATGTAGCTTTTTAAAATGAGATATAGGCTGAAACAAGGCTTTGAGGAGGTAGAATGTTCTGAAATACAATTAGATGACAAATTATTTCTGGTACCCATTTCCTAGCACTTATGTTTTTCACCCACTCATAAAACAAGTAGGTTATACTGAGTCACCAAATTAAACATTCAAATTATTCTACATCTCCAGAAGTAGCCCATAATTAAAAGGAATTTCATATTGAAATAACTGAAACTAATTTGCTTATTCATTAAATTGTGTCCAAGTGTAGTCTCTGAATTATATCAATTAGAGAATGAGAAGGCATACTTAAAAAGAGCTGAATTAACAGTGCAAATAAAGTAACCACTGTGGATAGTTTTGAAAATTCTAATGTTAATTTTCTGTTTGTCAATGCAGTAGAAATACATCAGTAGCATAGTAATAAAAAATACAATTATTTCTTTTTATAGCATCTTTGATGAGTATAAAATTAACAAAGTTTTATTATTTAAAAAACTGAAAAATTCCTACATCAATAGAATCACAAGTAACTTCACTAATTACAACAGTGATTGTGGTCTTGATGTATTTTCTTATCATTTGATTAATATCTTAGGTGAATATTAAAATATAGTCTGACATTATTTTATAATTAATAATTTATTTAAAATATATGATTAAATATCTATTTAAAATTAAGCCTGTTAAAAATAAAACTATTGATCTTTTCTATCCTCTAATCACAAATTTGCTTCTAACTTTGGCCTCTAATATATGGAGTTCAAATATATCTTGTTTCCATAGAACAATTTTGATGTATAATTTATATAGTTTATAGTTTAGAACAGCTTCAGGAATAGTTTATACCATAGTTTTCTCACTAATCTCCCTGCTTTCTCTTTTGCTATGCTATAGTCTATTTTCACAAATCAGTCAAAAGTGTTACTGCTAAATCTTTAAAGAGGCTATTGCTTTTCTGTTTAAAACCCTTCATTGCCTGCCAATTAAATAAAAAAAAATTCTTACCATTTTCTAAGAAGCTTTATGTGACCATCTCCCCACAGGGTCTGATCTCATCTCCTCTGCTCTATCATACTGGCACTCTTAGTGGAACATCATGGTACATTCATACCCCATGGCCACATTTGCTATTTCTGCTCCCTGAAAATGTGTTCTCTCAATTATGCTCTTGGCTCATTCTTTCATAACCATTCATTGTATTCAAATGATACCACCCAGTGAGGCTTTCAGCAACCATCTTGTTCAGTATCCAACACCTCTTGTGCTCAGAACTCTCTATTCCCCTTCTTTACCATATTTTTAAGAATAGAATTTAAACCATCTGGCAAACAACACATTATACTTTGTGGTATTAATAATTGTTTTTCTCGCAATACTGGAACATAGCTCTATGAAATCAAGACATTCTGAATATTATTTTCACTGCTTTTCCCCAGTCCCTAGAAATGGGCCTAGAACATACATAATGGATGCCCAATAATTTGTTGTGGAGCAAATGGAAGTTGATCCTCAATAATATTTTATAACAAATAAACTTACATCTTATGAAAGAGCCATTACTTATTTAGCCGTCTCCATAAATTTGCATACTTTGTAAACAATAATATTATTTTTGTCAAAACAATTATTTGTGAACATACATATATATATGTATTTTATGGTAATGATATACATAAATGTGACATGGTAAAAGCCCCATAAAACTGCATACCTCAACCATACCTCGGCTTTCTATTGAAACTGCTCTCTGTAACCGAAACGTGACAGGCAAGCAGTCCAAACCCATGCCATCTTGGCCCCTGTGACTTGTAATAAGTAATTTCCACCCTACCCAGACAATGTGTAAACAAATGCTAATCTTGACTTTTGTGAACCACTTAAGTAACAATCAGAATGTCCAAAGTCCCCTGGCCCTCAGAATGTCCGGAGCCCCTCACCCTCATCTTCACCCAGGAATCCACTAGAATGTCCGGAGCCCCTCACCCTCCTCTCCGCCCAGGAGCTGATTTACAGAATCTACTAGCCCTTAGAACATCTGAAGCCCCTCACCCCAACTCCTGCCCCTCACCCTCACTCCCGAGGTGGTTTTATGGGGTATAAAAGGTCTTGACACCCTCCTTTCAGGGCCACAGGTTGGAGAGATGTGAGTCCTCTGTGGCCGCTGGCAATAAAGACCCTGCAGTTTGGCATACTTTTGTCTTGGTGTTAACTTTCTATGCTCGGGCCAGTACAACATAGGTACATATATGACCTTCTGTAATATTTATAGGTGCTTTTGTTTTGTTTGCATTATGTAACATATATGATTTTATAGCTAGTATTCTGGATGTCCATGAAACATCAATCAAAAAGGAACTAATATTAATAAATAGCTGGCCTGTTTAAGTGGTAGTCAAAATATTCTTTCCCCATTATATACTCTAGAGATTTCTGATGAACCTTTATGAAATGTAATAGTGTTTGCAGTCCTAATGATATTTTCTAGATTGTTTTACAATTTTTAATCTTCAAAATTCAATGCTACTGTATGCTTGTTGAATAATTATGGCCTTCATATGTAAGCTACGTTTGAAACTAAGACTTACAGAACTTCAAAGTGCTGATATTTATGTGTTGGTATGATAAACAATGCATATGAATAAAAAAATCATTATTTTTACTATTCATTAAAATATGAATAGAACTGATTTTGCTCTATATTTTTTGCTATGATAAACCTTAGCCATGAAAATAACCTGATATTGAGTCATGTGTGTTATCCTTCGTATGACTCACCCGAAACAGAAAAATGAGTCTAGAACCATCTAAACAGTTGGCATCAGAAGTGAGATATTAGCTTGGATGCATTTTATTATAAAAGTATTATAATTATATTCAAGAATTTGCTAACCTTTTATCTCACTAAACAAATTTCAATACTCCCTATAAATAACAAATTCAGGCATTTAAAATATTATTTGTAAATTAGTAATTTTTTGTTGTTTTAATTACACATGTCAACCCCATTATGGAATGATAACAGCATCCCCTTGGCAAGAAGATATTTTTAAATTTTTACATGTACATTTTAAGAGTTTGATAAAACCCTACACGTCTATGATTTTTCTCTTTTCTGTAATTAGTAATTTTCTAATTACAGGAAAATTACTTTCTAGACTGTGAATCTGTCACTTATAAAAGCAGAGTCTGTCACTTATAAAAATGTGTATTATAACCTGATAAAGTGTATATTATTATATTTGCATGATAAATTAAAGTTTTGAAATATTTAGAAGTATTGTTATGAACTCATTAAAATTACCAGAATCACTTTATAAAAATAAGATTTAATATTTTCTTATACATACACAAATTAGTAACATCAATTGTTTTATACTTTTGATTTTAAAAACTTTCCATGTTTTTTTTGCATTTGTGTAACCTTAGTAAGATTGCTAAACCCATTTCCTCATGCATTAATAGAATAGGATGAGACAATCTCTAAGGATCCTTTTGGCTCTAAGATTATATGATTCTAATTAATGGCACAGTAGATCTTCTAGAGGGAAATTAAATTGGACCCATACCTGAAGTTACTTTTCAATTGAATTAATACTTAGAGAGTTGAGAAAGTAGAAACAAAGAAGTCAAAACAGTCTTTTATAACAGATCATAATAAATTTGCTAATGTTACAGAAAGATCATTGGAAAGAGCTTGTTCTTCTTCTTATTATTATTTTAATAGGACCTTCCCACTTTTACTTACTAACAGTTTTGAATACATTTATCCATTTCCTTAATCTAACATTACTTAAACTAAAGATTCCTAATTTCCTCCAGATAGAGTTTCAACACTCATAAGTGTAAGGTTGGCTGCGTCGCTGAGAGCTCGGAAACGCCCCCCCCCGCCTCGCGGGGCGTTCGGACACGCCCCCTCCCCTTGCAGGGCGTTCGGACATGCCCCCTTCCCAAAGGAGCTCGGAAACGTCCCCCTCCCCTCGCGGGGCGTTCGGACACGCCCCCTCCCCTCGCGGGGCGTTCGGACACGCCCCTTCCCCTCGCGGGGCATTCGGACACGCCTCCTCCCCTCGCGGGGCGTTCGGACACGCCTCCTCCCCTCGCGGGGAGTTCGGACATGCCTCCCTCCCTTGCCGGGAGCTCAGACACGCCTCCTCCTCCCCCCTCCACCGCCGGGAGCCCGGGGAAAAAAAGCCCCATCAGGACATACCTGATACCATTTTGTCCCATCCAGGCTCCACTCCCTGCCTACTATTTTGTCCTATCTGGGCCCCACTCCCCACCATCTGGGTCCCACTCCCCTCCATTTTGTTTCATCCGGGTCACACTCCCCTCCATTTTGTCCCACCCACCTTGGCCACAGCCAATCGGATGCCTCCACTCCCTATAAAACCCCGTGCCTGAGAGGAGTCCCTGCGACTTCTCCGGCCCTTCCTGTCCGGGCCGCAGAACCTCGTCCGGGAGCCTGAATAAAACCCCTTGCATTGGATTATTTTCGTGCTGGCCTCAGTTTCTTCATTTCGTCCTCTATGTGGAGGACAGACCTTACAATAAGCACTTACATTGGGAGACAATATGGTATCTATTATTGAGCTTAAGTTGAAAAAGAATGAAACTGTGAAAAAAATTACCAAATACCTGAAGAGTTATTTACCTTTGGTAGGCTTCAATAAGTTTAACTTTGAAAAGAATTCAGCGAGAGAAATTTCAAAAATCCATGAAATTGACATCAATCAAGGATGATTTTTCTCCAATATATTATTTTCTATCGGGGAAATATAATGCAATAATCACATTTTAAATATACATCTTTTTTAATGATTCTGTTGTGATACATATTATTGTTATTCATATTTTTACTCTTATTGAATGCCTGTATAGACCTTTCCAAAGTAACAAACTTTTTTATTTTTATTTTTATTTATTTTTTATTTTATTTTATTTTTTGAGACGGAGTTTCACTCTTGTTACCCAGGCTGGAGTGCAATGGCGCGATCTCGGCTCACCGCAACCTCTGCCTCCTGGGTTCAGGCAATTCTCCTGCCTCAGCTTCCTGAGTAGCTGGGATTACAGGCATGTGCCACCATGCCCAGCTAATTTTTTGTATTTTTAGTAGAGACGGGGTTTCACCATGTTGACCAGGATGGTCTCGATCTCTTGACCTCGTGATCCACCCGCCTCGGCCTCCCAAAGTGCTGGGATTATGGGCGCGAGCCACTGCGCCCGGCCACAAACTTTTTTTTTTTAATATTGGGAATTGGAAATGATATGGTAATTTTTTTGTGCTAGAGACCACTAATTGTCCATAGAATGCATTCTTTCATTTTTTTTTTTTTAGTAATAGAATCCTAAGTACATGTGACCACAAACAAGAGATTACGTTTTATAGCCTCAAATCAGTGATTAATTTTGATCAAGTATAATATGAATTGTATTATGAGCATAAATTTAAGTTAATCTCCATAAAGACAAAGTTGACTGTTTTATATCTCGTTACACATTTCCCTTGGCTGAAATGCAGAAGTACTGCTGAACTACGCTCAGCCATGAGAATGAAACACTAATATAGGATTATGAAGAGAAACAAGATGAAAATCACCTGGGACCCAGGGTGAACTCATGGAAAAGACCATCCTTACCAACTCTCTTGATTGTTGGAGAGAAATACAAACTAGAAATACAAGAAGATTATCACTAGTTTATCAACCTTCGTATTCTTCAAAGGATAAAGAAATATCACATAACCAAATTCCAAGTATGATTAATCGAGATTTTTTAAAATTTTCCACCTTTCAGTTTTTTCTACTAATTTGTAATAAATGAGCAAAATACATTTTCAACATGATAATTCTTCAAACTTGCTTCTTATGCCAAGCAGTATTGATGATTGGGGCATTTACAAAAGCAATAAAATTGTTTTGAAGAACAAAAATGGAGTGAAAAATGTGCCCAGCTTCTCTTATACAATATTGTTTTCCATATCAAAAATGGCTAAATAACCTTAGAAAAAATTGCATATACATTATTTATCTAAAAGTTATAGTAATCTGGGAAGAAGCTTAAAGTAATCTATCCTTTCATATAATTGTCATTAGCTAGGATATTAATTATTCTTAAAAAGATGCATAGAATTTTTCCAAGGTATGTGCATCTGCAGACAATTTCAAGGGACTATTGTCCAGAACTATGAAGTATCTGAGCTTACACGTTAGCCTGCTTCAGTTTTATGGATGCTGGCAGAAGATACAAAACTCTTTGGTTAGAGACTAAAAGACTTCCGTTATTTGCGGCACAGCGAAGAGTTGCACGAGCTTCATGTTTACTTTGGTTTCTATTTTTCCTCAAGTTTACTGGAGATGATGCCAAGGAGTTAAAATTGATGCTACACACAGTTTGTGTCACAGATGAAGAACTCCAAGTACAGGCAACTTAAATATTTAATAAATGAACAGTAAGGACACCTGTCTGATGTTTTCTGTGGAGGGAAACAGTATCTTCTTTTTACTTGAAAGGAAGGAAATCTGTTCTCTCATCCATAAACACTGTCTTGATTTTTCCAAGGCTATGCACTATATAGAGATCTTTAAAAAGAAAACTTGTAATAAATGGAAAGCTAGTGCCACTCTATTTGTAGGATCCACAGAAAGACATGAGACCAAGAGAAAACCGTCTTCTCAACAAATAAGCTTCCATATTTTTAGCTTGCTCTTTCCTAAACATGAAATCTCAGAAAGTACCTGTCCTCAAGATTCACGCCATTTCTTTTTTCCAAGTTGCTTTATCACCTTATTTTTCACATTACCAAATAAAGCTCTTCTCTAAACTACCCAAAATTTTTAGTGGTATTACAGTTTCTAAGGTACTGAAAAGAAACTCACAGGTGAAGCATATTTATAAATTGTTGACAAAATAATATTGAATACATATTTTCTCCTTTTCCCCGTCAGTAGTAACTTTCTGTGCTTGATTAATTTATATCATGTATTTAATAGCCAAATTTATTCTGAACATACCACACGGCAGTCTGTGTTCTGAGCATTGATATGTACAGATTATTCACTCCTCATAAGAACACTGAAAGGTAATCGCCACTTACTAACTCCTTCTTAAGATGAGTAAGCTAGGGACAGATACCCATGATTTGCTCAAGACTTCAAAGCTTGTCTGAGACAGAGTGGAGATGAGAATTAAATTAGCTAGCCACCATTCTTGGAATTTAAACACATCATTATGCCACCTGTTAGTATATGTAATTAATGGCATACAGATCACATAATTATGTTATTTAAATTATATTGGACGGAAATAAAAATCTTTATTATGGTTGACCCTTGAGCAACATGAGCTTGAGCTGTGTGCATCCCCTTATATATTTTTTTAATTTAAAAAATCAGCATCTGCAATGAAATGTGGATCAAAATACAGTATTCTTGGGATGAAAATCCCACAGATACGGAGCGCTGACTTTTTGTATACTCAAGTTCCACAGCGTTACTTGAGTATGTGCTGATTTTGGTGTCCTCTGGGTCCTTGACCCAATCCCTTGAGGATATCAAGGGACCACTGTATTTTTTCTTTAACATGGCAAGAGTAGAGAATATATGCAGATATATTCTGAGGAACATCTTTTAGGTATATGCTTTTCTATTTTAATTCCTCTTTTTTTAAAAAAAATACACATCTTAGAACTTACAATATATTGATACAAAAATGTGGCCATTATTTGCTCAGGAAAAGTTTATACACTCTTCTGGTGGGTAGGAAATGAGACTATAGTACACATGGGATAAGATAATTCCTCTCAGAGATGAGAATACGGTCTTAGTCAGAGGATTTCTGTCACTCGGTGTAGGATATTTCACTATGTCTTCCTGAAATGATTTGCAAATAGGAAAAAATGACTGGTGATAGAGAAATATTTATTGCTGCCACCTTGTTCCCATTTCACCATTGCATATTTGTACACAGGATGCATATTTAGTCTTTTAAGTGTAGATTTTACTGAGAAATGAAGACATAATCTGGACTTCATTGGGAGAATTATGAGTGGCCAGAGATACTAAATTTTGAGCTGGATGGCAGACCTTGAAAGAACTCTACATTTTTCATTTGAGAAGAGAAGTCGGCGTGTTTTATAATAGGAAGAAGATTAAGGCAGATACTTTGGCATCAGAAGAACTGGCCTTGACAGAGATTGGTGAGATGATGACATTATTTCCTTTTTGGACCACATGGAAAGTATTTTTCAGCCTCAACTGCAGTTAGGATGAGGCTATTTAACTGGTAAATGATATGTAGGTAGAAGTTATATTTGCCACTTTTAGACTGAGCTATAAGATACCTCAGGCAATGCTTCTCATACTCCTCTTTACACTAAATGCAGAGGATGCAGTGAAAACCTTTATGGAATTTCAGAAAGTTAATCTTCTACTGAACTATGATATGAAGGAGAAAGAAAAAATAATTGTGTTAAGTCGCTGATATTTGCTGTTTGATTCAGAAACTAATATTAATTACCCTGACTAATATAGTGAGATCCTGGGGATGATTCTGCAATGACTACTTTTACAGTGAAAGTGACCATAATAATATGTATGGATACATATAAGGTGATAAACATTAGGATTGCTTACTTTTTTTTTTTTTTTGGTTTCATCATACACATGGTAGGATATAGCTCACTGCCCTGTTGAACTCAGTTATAGAATGTGATTTCCTTTGGCTTATTGAAATGTTAGTAGACTAAAGTGTTTATTTTTTCTAGAGGTGAAAATTCAGAGTGTGCCTCACACAGTCTCTTTTCCTTGACTACAGTAACATTCAATGTTCAGGAGTGGCTGCTTTGCCCCTAGATCACAGTATAAAGGTGACAATGACCCAGGAGTAGAGTCATAAGCAACACCATCGACAGGTGAAATGAGGAATTTATATGAATGAACTGATTTTAGACTACTGATATTTAGAGATTGTTTTGTTTCGCTCAGCTTAGTTTTCTGATGTAATTCAGTTACTACAAGGAAATAGTATCTGCTGTGATGTGTGAATGTCTATTACTGGCCAATGGTTGGCAAGGCCAAAAGTTCTAGGCATGGCAGTATTCTGAGAGTTGAGAGCCAATATATTTTCTTGGCAGTGCTCATGCTAATGGTGCACTTGAAGCTGTGTTGATTCTGCCATAGAAACAGCATAAGCCAATCTCGTTTCTTCCATGGTCGCACTCTTTATGTATTTAGTTACAGACCTCAGGTGTGTCTGACATGAAACAAACATTTGCAGGCATCATGAGGGTAATCAACTGATTGTTTCAATGTGGCTGTTCTTTGTATGTCTTGAGAGTATCAGTCTGGAAAAATAGGCTTTTAACTTTGTTAATAATTTCAAGTTAATTTAAAAGGAAGTTCCACATATAGGTCTGGATCAAGTTTTTCTATGAAAAGTAATTGCCAATTAGAAAAGTTTCCTAAACAATTAAAGCTAGAAAAAATATTGTGTAAAGATCCTATTCAGTTATTACACAAAACAGAGTATATTTTATGAGTGTTACCTTTTATTTTGGCCATTAGATAAAATGTCTCTTCACTCTTCTTTGGCAGTTTCATCTAAAAATTTTGGCTTATAGCTATAACCCACCATTCCCTTTTGGAAACAAAAAATAATAACAAAAGTAGTACAATCCAAACCTGTTTTATATTCCATGTGCAGTTATGTTATATTTTTCTGTAATTATTTGTCATCTGTGCCTCAAATCCCTTTAACTAAAATGCTTTGCACTTCACCATAAACAAACTTGTGCAAACAAACAGGACACAGAAGGTATATAAAACTCCCACAATCAAGTTACTAAGTTTCAGTAACAAATAAACCTCAATGTGCAATTAAATGGATGATAATAATGCTGAAAATTCTACATTTTAGGTTCTTTATGATCTAGAGTTCTTTACATGTATTTACTAAACCATTCCAAGTGTAATATTTTTTGCTAATAAGACCAAATAACAATGTTCAGGGTAAATATTAATGACAGTGCTTACAGTGTAAATAATGCTTTCATCTATTTCATTCAGAATTATAAGATTAATTATATAACATATTTTTATAAGAATGTTCAGAGTAAAAACAATTTTTATTTGCTTTAATGAAAACATAATTTATTAAATGAATACATGGATTTACCTTCTCCATCACCATTTCCAGGCACATTTTCATGACTTCTACCTTCTTCACCATGAACTCTTTCCTAACCAACCATTATATCTAAAATAAATCATCAGCAAATGTAAATAATGTGCTATACCAGAGCTGTTTCACATGAGCTAGATGATGTGAGGCATCATTAACAATAAACAGACTCTATCTTTAAATTATATAAAGCCACAGCATTTAAATTATAACTATACTAGAGAGCAGTAACCTATTTTCCTATTAATTATATCCCATAAAAGCAATATACCTTCACTAATTAATTATACTTGAAGTAATAACTATGGCTTAATTAAATGACTATTCCTAATAATGAAACCTTAAAATAATTGGAATCTCTGTCTAGAGGCAGTAACAATTATTGTCATTGGAAAAGAATTCAAACATGGCCATGCTAAACAAAGCTGATTCATGACTGACTTTGAACCTGAGATTCCCTAGGGCAGTAGCTCTCAAGCCTTTCTGTGAAGGGCCAACTATTAAGTATTTTATTTATTTATTTATTTATTTTCATAAAAAATTCATTTTCTTTGCAAAATTATTTATATAATATTTCCTATTCCACAATGGTTTACGTTACAATTCACCCTGAATTGGGTTACATTCACACATAATAAAATCCACAAAATGGTTGTTTTGGACCCAATGCTTTTTCTTGACTCCAGATTCTCTTTCAAAAGCTATAGGATAGATTTATTAACTTTAGTAGAATAATATAAATATGTGAATATGTATAAACTAAAAAATGTTTATTTACAAAATAGTCCCAGCTACTTGGGAGGCTGAGGCAGGAGAATCGCTTGAACCCAGGTGGCCGAGGCTGCAGTGAGCTGAGATAGCATACTGCACTCCAGACTGGGCAACAGAGCAAGACTCCATCTCCGAAAACAAAAAAAAAAAGAAATACAAGTTGAAGAAAAAGCCAATTACAGATAATAATTTACTCATTACACCTTAATAGTCTGGTAGTTAGTAGTTGTTTGAACACTTGAAAACTCAAACATTCAACAACTACTTGTTCATAAAACAGATTTATAAATATGTATTAAGTATTTTAGAAGGTATGTGCCGAGTGATCTCTGTCACAAGTACTCATATGTGCCATTGTAGTACTTAAGTAGCCATAGACAATAGATAAAATAAAAGGATGTCACTTTATGCTAAAAAAAACTTTGTTTACTAAAGTAAGTCAGTGGCCTGATTAGCTCTGTGGTTTGTAGTTTGATCTCTTACATAGAATCAGATTATTGAACTCATCTCTATGATATTTCTAGATTTTCCAGTACTATATTCTAGGTTCCTATCTTTCTCATCCATCCACCTTAATGGTTAAGTTTTACATACCCTTATCATATATAATATAATGTTATATTAATCTGTATTTAACAAAAATATTTCTCTATTTTGTAATTTAGCATTTTTCAACCATTAAAGTTTAAATTACAGTAGAGCTATGGACATTATGTAAAGGTATATTACTTTGTTGTATATGTTCATAAAAGACAAGAGTGACCACACTGAAGCTACGCAATACGATCCACCCAAAAGCAAATAAAGCAGAGATTGTAACATATGTAACCAAGTACAAGTTGTGTCCTTTAAGTAAGCCCCTATGTCATTATTATTCCTTTGTGGTGGAAATTCTAGAAGTAGATAGTACATAAATTTTACAGCTTCTTATCTGATATGTGGATACCTTTTTATCAAGTATCATATGCCTCTTTTATTTGTGATTTACTGATTATAATATTCTATTTATATAATTGAGAATTCCTTGTTCTATGTTTTCTATTTCATTTTTTTCCAACCCAATCATTTTCAGTCAAATTAATATTTATTACTGGGAAAGAAGTACAAATCAATCTAGAAAGGATTGTGAAAAAAATGGTGTGAAAGTATGCATCAAAAAGTCATATTGCAACTTTTATTCAGTATCCCATCCAAACTTTTCTCCTGCACGACTTTCATGGTTGCTATTGTCAAGTTTTCTCCCTTCTGCCTCACTTTCATTTATCTTCTCTATCATTGCTACTGTCATATAAATGTGATTTTATATATCACATTAAAAAATAAAAATTCTCTTCAGTCTACATGTCTCACAAATACAGAACTACTTATTTTTCTTCTTCAGTGCAAACTTTCTCAAAAAATATTCAGAAAATTACAATGTGTAAAAGCAGCAGCAAGAGAGGACATCTGTATTAGGCTGAATAATGGCCTCTAGAGATATCAGGTATTAACCCTAGTCCCTGTAAATGTTACATTTTATGGCAAAGAGAATTGCAGATGTGATTAAATAAAGAATTTTGTGATAGAAGATTATCATGGATTATCCTGGTGGACTCTAACTGCAATTGTAAGTGTCCTTATAAAAGTATTAGAGAGGGAGATTTGACACAGAATCTAGGTTATGTGATCATGGAAGTGGAGAAAGAATTGAGAATGATATATTCCTATCTTTGAAGATAGAAGAATGGGCCATGTGCCAAGAAATGTATTTCTAGAAGCTGCATTTGTGGAATAATTTCTAGAATTATTCTCCCCTGAATTCTCTGACAAAATTTAGGTGCTGATCACACCTTGGTTTTGGCCCACTGATACTGATTATGAATTTCTGGCCTTCAGAACTATGACAGAAAAGGTTTGTGTTGCTTTAAGCTACCCAGTTTATGGCAATTTGCTACAGCAATGTAGGAAAATAAGAGAATCTTTTCTTGTTCCCAGGTTTAAAAGCAGGTCTTTTAACATACCCACATTATTATGTATAGTGTCCAAGATATTGTTTATTGGATTTCAAAAGATATATTATATCAAGTTAATGAAGTGCCTTTTAAATTCTAGTTTAATAAGAACATATATATAAAATAAATTACTGATGAATTTTATCAAATACTTCTTTGTACCAATATCTGTTAGGATACAGATCTTATGTATCTGCATCTGCTGAAATGGTGTGATTTTTCTCATTTACTCTGTGAATGTGATGAAATAATATACTTTTTAATTGAATCTCAATGATAACTGAATTAATCATGATTTTGATTAATGACATACTTCCGTCTTATGCCTATTCATGGTCATCTTTTATACGTAGGTAATTAAATAATAACTTTTACAGTGTTGGAAGCAACCTGCATAGAACACCCTGAATAAAACCTAAAATCTGAACAATGTCCATATTTAATGTAGTTTCTCACTCCCATCTTACCCTCTATAATCACCTGTGTTTGAACCACAACCTCTTTCTTCCCTAAACCACTAGCTGAAATCTAAACCCAACAACACTCCAACCTCCCATTTATTGTTTTCTGCTAGGCTTCTTGAAGTCTCACCTTTTGTATGTGTATTTTTGATACTGGCCACACGTAAAGGACATTTCTATGGAGGTATTTAGGCTATCTCTCTGTGGTTACCTCCTTCTTGGAAATTTGTCTCATGAGCCCCATACAGGCTCAATCCTCCAAATTCTAATCTCTGTCACCTCAACACTGTAAAACTTCACTTTCTATGCATGCTTTCTTTCTTCACATCAATATTTGGGAAATGCTATTAGAGGAAAAACATCTGAGTGAATATAATTTATAGTGTATAATTATTTATTTTTAATAATAATTTCTCTCAAGCTCTGTATAGATTGGTTTTTCTCCAGTACCTTCCAACAGTTGTCAAACATATTTTGCATAGATTTTATAGTCAACTTCATGTGTGAGTTTGTTCACTGTATGACACTTTATTGTGGCCTGAACCTGAAATCCTCTAATATATATTGAAATGGATAGTTACTATATTTCATGTTGCATTTCTTGTGTTTCCAATGAGATTTTAGATTTTCTGTTTCTCCATAATTCTGGAATGAAGAATCCATTTGTTTCTTTCTAATCTAGTTTCTTATCCATAATGCTAATGGGAGTGTTGTTTTGATGATCATCAAGTTGATAACTTCTTCAAAACATTATTCATTATAGATTTCTTTAAAAATATACCAACCTTTTTTTTCTTTCCAACTCAGCTATTTATTCTCAACTCAGTTTCAACACATATACACATATTTTTGAATATGCATATTATAATACGGCCAGTATCAAAGATACACATACAAAAGGTGAGACTTCAAGAAGCCTAGCAAGACATCATCATCGTTATCTCTAGTCTATATCTGGATAATAGTCTCTGACTTTGTCTCCTTGAATTTATTCTTTTCCCCTGAATTGATTATTCAAAGAGTAATGTCATAGAGAACCAGAGCCAGAGGGTAATTAAAACAGCAAAGAAAGATTTTATTCAGAAATTATTGCAACACGGGAAAAGAGACTTTAGTATAGAAATGAGCTCAGTTCCAATACAAGCACAAAAGGAAATGTATAGCAAAATGGTTGTGTAAGGGGGTCAGTGGATTAAAAACAATACCAAGAGGAAACATCAAAAGTAGGGGAACTCTTGCTAAACCAAATTAACAGGATTCTTGCTGAAGGCAGGTCAAGGGTGATCAGATATCAAGAGTGGGAGATTCTCTCTATGTAGACTTAGCTGGATTCTTGCTAAAAGTGAGCTATGGAGACCAGGCAAGGACAGACAGGGGCCTACGTGGAGAGCTAGTTGAGAGGAGAGCTCAATAATCTGACTACAGTTTGATCAAGGAACGAGTCTTTGTCAGAATTTGTGGAAATTTTTATAAATTACTGAAAGTGAGGCTTATTTACATTCTTCAAGGACTTACAAATTAATAAGCTATGTTAAAATCTCCAAGTTTAATGTGTGTCTTCTTTCAACTTATTTCTGCTTTATGAAAATTATAACTTGGTTCATGTTATTAATATCTATTTTATTTATAATGTAGAATGAAGCACGAAGCCTTCTGTAGAATAAATTTTCCTTCCTTATCCTGTTATATTTATTTTGTCCTAAATTCTATGTTGTCTCATAGCGAAATTCTGACAACTATTTCAGGATCTTGCTATCATACAAGATCTATCTTTGATCTTCTTTTTACATTAAACCATTCTGAATTGCTTTGTTTAGTATGTTTCTTGCACAGAGAATAGATTGGATTCTGCTCCATTAGCCGATCTAAAAATACTTCATTTAATGGTGAATTAAGCTCATTTGTGTCTTTGATATACTTATTATGCTAGTGTTAAGTGCTGTTATATAAGTTTTTGCTGTTTAAATGATTTATATAAAATCTTGTCCTGTAGTTACATTTTTATTTGAGAGGGAGGATATATTCATTTGGTATTTATAAATGTTTCTGTATTTATTCTTATTATTATCTTACAATAATATTATAATAAAATACGCTAGTCCTTTAGTGTATTTTAATACTGTCTATTGATTTCTTCAATGATTAATAATAATCTTCTCTAGTAAACTTTTTTCTTTCTTCTCCCTTTTTGCTTAGCGTTTGCTTTTATTTGATTTTTTTTAATGAAAGTTAGATATTCCTGAGATATTCATTAAGATTCTTCTATTTTCTTATCTTCTCCTTTTTTCTGTTTCTTTTCTTTTTTTTTTTTTTTTTGAGATGGAGTTTCGCTCTTGTTACCCAGGCTGGAGTGCAATGGCGCGATCTCGGCTCACCGCAGCCTCCGCCTCCTGGGTTCAGGCAATTCTCCTGCCTCAGCCTCCCGAGTAGCTGGGATTACAGGCATGCGCCACCATGCCCAGCTAATTTTTTTTGTATTTTTTAGTAGAGACGGGGTTTCACCATGTTGACCAGGATGGTCTCGATCTCTTGACCTCGTGATCCACCCGCCTCGGCCTCCCAAAGTGCTGGGATTACAGGCTTGAGCCACCGCGCCCGGCCCTTTTTTTCTGTTTCTTGTTGGGTTGCATTATTTCTTCATGTTTAACACACCGAAGAGCATCATGTTTTGTCACTTTAATCCCCATTACTTGTTCTTAATTATAAAATTAAACATATTTAATGCTTATCCAGAAGCTTCACCTGATGTTTGTCTTATTGTCAGTAAGTAGGACATTTCTAAAAAAAAGATCATAAGAACAATGTTTTTAAAAACCATAAATGTTTATGATGTTCTGCATTCCTTAGATGTGATGCATAGTACAGATAAATAGAATCTCATCTGGCTACTGTGTTTGCTCTTTCATAATCATTAAAACATTTCTTTATTATCATCCTGTACAAAATGTTGCTGTCAAGAAGTCTATTATCAACATAAACTTCTTATCCTTTTACTTACATGCTCAAATAATTTATATTATTTTTAATTATTGTTCTTAGAAATAACCATTACATGGGTATTACAATTCCTTGCCTAAGTTATGTATTTAGAAAAATTTTAGATGTTTTTAATCTCTCAAGTTCTGTTTTCTACTCTTATTTTTAAACTGTGTATCTCTTACTATATTTTGGACCATTCCTATTTGATTTTATATACCTTCAAATTAATTTTCTGAAACTTATTTACTAAAAATTATCTTTATTGTCTCTGGTTATCTGATTCTCTGGTTAATTTTTATTTTGTTCTGATTTTTTTCTTCAGGTTAGTGTCTTTTTCTTTTGGAGGTAGGTATTATTGATGATTTCTTAGGAAGATCTTCCAATACTTCCTTTGATCTTAATTTTATCTTTGCCCTTAACCCAACATGGTACTGGCCCCACGCTGGCAAGGATTAGGACAACTACTCTTGTATTCTTGGTTTTACACTGATTATTTGTCACCTGGTTCAGTTGATGATGTCACCCATCAGTATTTTTCATTACTTCTCCTGCCTCCTCTGCCTGGTGTTTGGTGGAGATCCAGACATAAAGGAAAGAAAACGAGTTATATATATAGATAGACAGACAGACAGATAAGATAGATAAATAGATACATATTTGCATATAACTTACATACCATAGTTTGCTGCTGACAGTCTCTCCAATTTATCTTATTTAATTTTCTCATAGTCAACAAGCTATACTGTGTAATGATAAAATAATCCAACTGTCAGGCAATACTAAGAAAAATATAGTAACTAATATCTCAACATACTTGACCTTATATTTTACATGAAAATAAATGAGTAAAACACTTTGGGTTGGTCACTGTTTTAGTAATATGTTATTTATTAAATAATGTGATAAAAATTAAGTAAAGTGGGGTTTTTTTCTCAGAGAAGATATTATCTCTAATGAAGTAGCAAAATGTATATAGATTGAATTAAGTTATCTCCCTTTAGGTTTAAATAAGAAATAGACACTTTACTTTTGGCTTATTCCTATTTCTCCTGGCTTATTTACATTCTAATTCCTCTTGTTTATATAATTATTCACTTTGATTGCTTCATATATCTTATTTTTTTTTTGTAGCCTAAAAGCAAAACTATTTTCATGGTCTAATCAGCATTTGTGGTGCTTTCTTATTATTGTACTTGCTTAGCACAAACTTGTGCCAATTCTACTTCTCATTCTTCAGGACAAAACAAGTGGACAAAAATATCTGGGAATTGGCTCTAAGACATGATTAAATGACACCAAAATGAGCCTTGTGCTCTTAATCTATAAAATGGGAATGATAAAAACAGCAAGTCTGTAATCACTGCTATATGAAAATCATGAGTTTTATGAGTGCTTCTTGGAATACCTAGTATAGAAAACATATTGGTGTGCTTTATCTTTGAATACTTAAAAACAGTTTTGACAATAAGTGGTATATATTTATTAGTTATTGTAATATGTATAATTGTAAGTAGTTTATATGTATTAGTTATTATAATATACATATTATACATATACATGTATTAAAACAAATTCATATAAATAGTAAGTAGTTTATATGTATTAGTAATTGTAATAAGCCTAGTATAATAACTAAGAATAGAAATGTAATATAGAAACTAAGAGTTCTATAATACACATAGTAATTAATAAATATGAAAAGACTATTTTTAGTATTTTATGTTATTTGTATATTTATTCATTACTATATTATATAATTCTTAGTTTCTATAAATACCTTTATTCTGTATATTTTTAATTGCATATTTAGTAGCCTAATATGTTTCTAGTTTGCAGAAAACAAGGAAAATTATCTTCCTTCAATGATTATAAGTATGCATTTCTTCATCCAAAGAGGCTGAAAGGCAAGATATTAACACAATATTTTATGGAAAATTATTTCTTCAAAATATCCCTACAACAGAATCATTTTTTTCTCTCATTATATATTTAATATAAAATTGTTTGAACAACAGTGTTAGATTACCAGTTCAAGTTCTCAGGTGTAACACGACACACATTTCTTTCTTAGACAATAAAATATAAATATAAAGTAAAACATATTAAAATGAAAGTTTGTGATATTTAGACATTAATATCTCAGCTTTTCACTAGCATATTATTTGAAGAAAAGTATTCACTTTTTCACAAGTTATTTCCTTGCTCCTGAAAATGACAAAATTCTGTTTCTCACTATTTCTGTCTAAAAATTTAAACAGGTTACTATATTTCTGCAAAATGCTACAAAATACAATACACAATAATTTTGTTATAGTTACTATATGTTAGTATAAATATTTGATTAATTTTCTTAATAATTGTGTGCTTATTTTTCATACCTATTTACGCTATAATTCTAAAGTTAAGAACTGACTACTCTCTTGATAATGGAGAAAACTTTCAACACACAAAAACAAAATTTTTATTGTCTTTTAAATAGGTTCTCAGAAGAGGATTAGAAAAAGGCAACACATCAAAAAGTTAAGAGACAGAAATAGCTTTTTTGTTACTGGCAAATTTAATGAGATCTTAAGTTATTCAACTGGCAAGTCTCATCTCTTTCAGCATCTCAGTGAAGACTGTCAAAAATCATCAAAATTCAACACAACAGAGTAAAAGCTAATAGCCTTTTTGTTACACCAAAACTAAAAGGATTGGTAAGACTCAAAATGAATGCTATTACTGAAAATCTTCTTTTATCTAATTCTTTGTGCAGTGAGTGAAAATTGAACAAATACATACCCTTTTCATGGTGTTAAAATGAATTCTGACACTATTAAACAAATATTCTGTGGTCTTAAGACCTCCTCAATACTTTTATCACAAGTAGTATTATTAGAATATCCTATGTGACTCTAGTCCATAATATTCTGGCTATCGTAATTTGATTATTTTCTGTGAAACAAAAATAAGTCACTCTATTTTTAAAAAACCACTGTACTATGATGAAGAAGGAATTTTTGAGTGGTTACTGTATTAGATAAATTTGTATTGTAATCATCCTTTGACAATTTCTAACATAATTAGTATTTATCTTTTTTTCTAGAAGTTCTTTAGTAACAAAAGCAATAAATATAAAATACAGGGCATCAAAGATATAAAATATATTCATATGTCTCAAGAAATGCAAGCAATGAAAGGGCTGTGGTATAATCCATTTTTTTTTTTTTATTGACAACTAATGCAAAATTCCAAACAGTAATGAAGCAACTACAGATTTGAGGGAAATAGTAAATTAGAAAGAGTAGTCAAGTGAGCTTTATCAGAGAAAGGTTTTCACTTTTGGAATTATGTTACATTTTAAGTAAATATTATGATATTCAACCATTAATTTATACATTTGTTTATTTATTTAACATATTTTTTTGAGTACTAAATATATCAGGCGCTGTTACAGGTGCTTGTGCTAATTAACAAACAGTTTGCTAGAATGTGAGAAGTTCCATAGAAAGTACCTCTTGGGCTCTATGCTCACTACCTGGGTGATGGGTTCAGTCATACTCCAAACCTGAGGATTATGCAATATACCCCTATAACAAACTCTCACATATACCCTCATGTCTACAATAAAAGTGGAAATTTAAACAAACAAATAAATAAAAAGCAAACACTTAATCATACTGAATATATCAACTATAACAAAACTAAGTGATTCCATTTTAGAAAAAGAATTTAGAAATAAGGGAAGAGTGGAGATTAGAATAAAACTTACGGTGTTCAATCAGAATCAAAAGCATCAGTATGTACTTAAGTTTACTTTTTTCCTAAGTTAGATAGAAATGGAAAAGAGTAAGTAGATATATAAAGAAACATAGATGCACATGTTTATGTGTTTATGTGTGAATGTGTGTATATTTTTTTTAACCACTAAGACCTAGAAGCAATGACATTTTAATAGCAATCAGCACATCTGGCATTCAAACCTTGGATTCACTCTTTTCTTCTTTAAAAGGAAACAGAAATCCTTGGATCAAGGCCTGATTTTAGGTACATGGGGCAGAAAGAACAAGATGAGTCTGAGACATCTGTTGTGGTTAAGAAATAAAGGAGGTTTCAACTAATGATGAAGACGTGCCAAAAAACATAGGCGCGAACTATAATTGGCTCTCAGTGACCCAATCTGACATAAATTGATCAAGAACATAAATAATCATGGCAATAGATTATTAAGATCACAAATACAAGTGCGTAATTGGATAAGTAAGAAAAGGGGGACAAAGGAAAGCTTTTCCACACAGTAGACTTCTAATCAATAAATATAGAAAGAATAGTGGAAATAGAATCTCATTACTTGGCAAATACCATATAATTGTCTCGGACAAGTCTGCTAAAATTAGAATATACAATTATGAGAAACAAGATATTTACATAGTCTCCAAATATCTCCCCAAAAACACTGATTTTAAAAAGAGTAACTTTAAAGTGGAGCTATCTGGCAGACAATATCTTATTCCAGTGAACAATATTAGGACATGATCTTATTATGTGCCTACTGATATGAAGCACTGAGAAGGGCAACCTCTGCATTGTGATAGTCTTGCCAAAATATATTATATGCATTTAACCATGAGGAAATAGTAGAAAAATAAAAACTTCAGAATAATCTACAAAAAAAAAGTATCAAGGGCATGAAAGACAAAAGAAAAACTGAATTTTCTTAGAATAAAGAAAACTAGAGAAATGTAGGAACTAAATACAATATGTGATCCTAATTTAAACGTCATTAGTGTAACCATGAATAAAATATGTAAATAAGGTCTGTAGGTTAGTAACTGATTCCATATCAATTTCCTAATGTTAGTAACTGTACTCTTAGGTACAGTGTTAATAGTTAAGAAGCTGGGTGGAGAATATATAGGAATTCTTGGAATTTTTTTCTATAAGCTTGAAGGTAGTTCAAAATGAAAATTTTAAAATAAAATAAATGAAAAAGAAAAACAATAGTATTAATCTTCCGAAATATTGGGCTAAATTATGAAATTCATGGTCCATCCCTGAGGTCTTTTATATTAGTGCTTATGAGGGAATGTGTTCTCTTTCTGGGTCCACAAGGGTATAGTTTTAAGGGCAAGAACTTGCCAGCACCGTGCCCTCCTCTCATCTCTCTCCATCCAGGAGATTTAACAGTCTGTGTTTTAATTTTCACGGGCTTGGGAAGAATAAAAAAGTCAATCACTCCAGTGGAATTTCTAATGGAATTTCCAAGGAACTCTTTTCATTGACCAGAGAACTTGGAGAAGGTGGGAGCTCCTCCCAGGTTTAATGTCCTCTTTTTCCACACCCCTTCAGACTCTATGGTCTGGATCCCCTTTCATACAATCTCTCTTCTCTCTCTCTCTCTCTCTCTCTCTCTCTCTCTCTCTCTCGTGTGGAAGTTCTCTCTCTTCTCCTTTATTTCTCTTTCTCTACCTAAATAAATTCACTTTCTGCACAGACTCTGTTTGGGGTCCAGTATTTACTTTGTGAGTGCACCTGGTCCCCTCTCCCATTCTTGAGAGAGCAGGAGACCAAGAACCTTGGAGAAACGTCCTCTCAGGGGAGCCGAGAGCACCCCTGAACCTCTGAACCCCAACATTTAGATATAAAATAAATGTAAACAAATAAGCAAAGAATAATAGTTATGAAAGTTATCACTATTTCTGGATAAATTATGTTCTACAGTAGCACATAACTGGTGATAGCTTGGAGTCATATAAGACCTCTGTGAGAAAATGAAATGTAAAGTGATAACTTAAATATGGAGAAGGAATCAAGGAATCATTTGATTGACAAGCCAAACTATGAAGCTTCCAAGACAAGATGTTACCTTGTGCAAAACCCTGACATGGGGAAAAACTGTGTTTCAAGAATGGAAAGCAACCTGCCTCATTAAGAGTGAGGGCTTGAATAGTGCCTATGGATGTAGACAGCAGAGCAGAGCTGTAGCATCCTGGAGATTTGTAGCTGTACTCTACAAGTAACTCAAAGATTTAAGGCAGAGGAGGGAAAGAACCTTAGTTACATTACAAAACAGAAAATTAAGAAAGAAGAAATGGATAGAAAAGTAAAAGTAACATATTATTATTATTGTATTGGCTTACTATTGGTTTATATCTAATTGGTTTTCCTGTGATTTATTATACATATGTATCTCTGCCTCTTAAACCAAGAATAATTTTCATAGGAACAAGAATAAATGCAAGGAAGCCAGTGAGAAATGATTGAAGTGAAGGGACAAGAAGGTGGAAATTTTGTTCAAAGTAATAAAAGATATATTAAGATATATGCAAGTTTGAAGAAAAGAGCTACTGATAGATAGGGTTTTGGCATTTTAGATAAGATAATAATCAATAGGAACACCAGGTGAAGTAAACAAACAAATATACACACACAATCTGGGAAGCAGAGAAAATAACAAAATTCTACTTAAAACAGTATGAATTTCAGTTGTCTATAAAACAATCCACATTAGATATTAAGTAAGTAGATGACTATGCAAAGCCATTACTCAGAGAAGATACCAAAATTGGAAAATTCTGAGGAGACGTTATCATGCAAATGGCCTTTAAACCCACAAAAATGCTTGAGAACACTCGGGGAAAAAGTAAGTAGAGATAAAAGAAAATACTCAGCTAGGTGGGTTGAAGACAGTGATGGAAATACTAATGGAGACTTTCTATTATTGTTCCTTTGATTTCTTTCAAAGAAAGAATACAAAGTAAGGTAATAACTGAAGGACAATGGTAGGTCAATGGAAACTTTTAACAAAAAGGGACTTATTCACTAATAATGAGAATGATAATACTAGATTGAGAGGGAGAGCTAAGGGACAGAATTTTGATAGAAGAAAGAGTTCTGATACAGAATGGAGGGAAAAAATAGTATTTCATGTAGACAAGTTGTAAAACTTCTACTGACGCTCTTCTTTTCTGATTAATTCTATTTACTTAATATTGGGAGATCCCATCAATTTAGCATAAGATGTGGTAATCTGTAGATGGTTATTGTTATGAATCCGGTGGGAGTGATTGCATTGGGAAACTAAAATGGAATGATTGGCACTGTTGAGTATCCTTTTAAGATTTGTAATTAATTGAAATCATGCTGTTAGTTACAACATGGATGAGCCTGGAGGACATTATGTTAAGTGAAATAAGACCGGCACAGAGAGTGAAAAACCACATGTTCTAATTTACATTTGGAAGCTAAAAAAAAAATGAGCTTATAAAAGCAAGTAAAATTGTGGTTATCAGAGGCTAGAAAGGGTGGGGATAGGAAGAGGATGAAAAGAGGTTAGTAAACAAAGTTAACTTTGTTATAAAGTTATAGCTAGATGGAAGGAATAGCTCTAGTGCTCTGTAGCACTGTAAGGTGAATTACGTTAACAATAATTTAGTGAATATTTTAGAAAACCTACCAGACAGAATGTTAAATATTCACAACACAAGGAAATGACAAATGTACAAGGTGATGAATATGCTAACTACCCTGATTTGATTATTTCATATTGTATACATGTATCAAAATATCACTCTGTATCCCATAAGTATGTATAATTATGTGTTAACTAAAAAAAAAAAGAAAAAATAGAATTCAAAATATAATCAATGTTCAACAAATGCTTGTTAAATTAAATAAAGACAAAGCAGCTATTGAAAATGACTTGTAAGTCTGAATTTAAATTAAAATAATGTAGCTTAATTATGTCATCTTTTCCCCAGACTTTTTAAACTTTTTGGATGCTAGCCCATAAAAAACAAAAAATTGAAATCATATTGTTTACTCTAATAACCTAGTCTAAATCACAATTCTAGAGAGAGGTGGTAAAAACACAAATTGTTATTATATTAGATACTTAGCCCCTGAAGGAAATATTAGGGAAAAAGAAACCTGGGCCACAATGAAAATGAGAGTAGTTTAAATAGGAAAAGGAAGAATCAAAGAGGTTATTGAAAATGACATCAACTAAGCATAATTTAAACAGAAGAAAACATATATATTTTCACCTAGGATTAGTAAATCAAGAAAATTGTACTGCAATTTTATTGGATCCTGAGATCTATAATATGCTAAGTATAAAAAAGAAGTAAAAGACTTGATATATTCCATGATAAAATATTTAATAAAAACATATCTAGTAAGTACATAGAGATATATAAATAAAAACAGCTTTATTCAATTAGTATTGAGTGACTATTATATATCTTATCTCATTTATCTTCACATTATTTTTGTAGGATACGTATTACTAATTTGATGTGTTACTTACAAAAAGGTAATGTTACTAAAAGAAATTAGATAGCCTGATTAAGATTTTACATTCATTCATTAAGTGACAAATATGTAGTGAGAACACAATTTCTCTTGTTATATCAAACTACCTACTAAACAACAAAAGGAGTTTGGTTGTTTAATTGCATATACTTTATCTTAATTCCCAAAATATATTGACATGGAAGGGTATTCTTTGTTGGTATTTGATGAGGTTAGAATTAAGAATTTAAAACTTACTGGTATAAACGTATACCTAATTTAAATCATTTAAGTTATCTGTTAGGCTAGCTAATACACACTTGAATTTGTTATTACTTTTGAAAGATTTTGTGTCTCCCCACATCCTTCTCATTCCACTTCACAAATTATTGTGTTTCTTTTTTAATTTATGAAGATGGAATGTAATGCTCCATTCATAATACTGTTTTTCTGGTACAAAGTTGACATAGACAATGATAAAATACATGTGATGACATTTACAGTAGCAATTCAAATTAAAAGAGAAAAGTGTCTTCTAAACCATCTTCAGGTAAACACTTGCCATTTATTTCTTCTAGCAAATATTTCTATGTATACTAAAAATTAAAGGTGATATACATTGAGTAAGACTTTTAGAATACTGTAATGGAAAAATTTATCTTTGATGTGTTTTCCTGCCATTTCAGTATCTAGAAATTGTCCTAATCCTTAAAAGAGATCATTAGCTAGCCACTAAAGCCATTTTCTCAGAAGAAAAGCTGTTAAAACTGACAGATACATTTTTTAACACTACACATACAGACAATTCAGAGTTTTAGTACAGAGTTTTGTAATCTCTCTGTTATTTAGAAGAGGTGCTGTACAGGTGAAGGACTCATTATGTGAACCTTTCTTAGTATATCAACTAATTTATTCTTGGATCATTTCTAGAGAAAGGAAAACAGCAAGAGATCATCAGAGAATAAAAAATAGCTATGATAAAAATGAGTTAAATGATTTAAAGTAGCAGTTTATTTTTCAGAAAAGAATTTTAAACCTTTAAATATTTATAAAGAAGAATAGAAACTCTTGAACAACAGTCATGAAAATATAAAATACAGATCTGATAAAAATTCCTCTGCCCATTTTATCAAATGTGTTTAGATTGGAAATAAATGGGGAGTTTGTTTCATAGCTCTCCTGGGTTGGAGGTAAAAAGTTTCTATTCCTTAGGAAATGGAATAAAATAAATTGGTTACAATGAAGAATTGAAATTCATTCATCCATGGCATTCTAAAACAGGAATTAGCTTAGAAAGGTCATCAAAAGACCAAAATTATCTGAGTTTTGTGGAGATAAAAAAGCAAGACTGAAAGTATATTTTTTCAAGTAGTGTTCAAATGGATAAAATACAGAAAGAGAAAAATGGTTGCATTTCTATGCATTGAAAATTCTTACTTGTTTTTATTTTTAGCTCGTTGTTTCAAATGACCCACTTAAATTTACTGATTCTATACCAGATAAATTAATCTCACTCTTCACACCGCTATTCCTCTAGTTTCTTGCCTCAATTTATTCCAGAATGACATTCTGCCTTTATTCAATAAGTACCCAAAGAGATGTGTTATGTGCATGGCATTCAGCTAACCATTAACTGGACAAGACAAACTAATTAAAGGATATCTTTCCTGCTTTCTTAAAGTTTGCAGTTTAATTATCTTGATATTTCAAGCCTTCATTCTCTTACATTTTCACCAATTCTTCATATTTTTTCTTAGTCTCTGAAAAGTTTTGATACTGAATTCCATTATTTTTATATTAGCTAAGCTCTCATTGGCTTTCTAACTCAATTTATCTCATGGATATTGACTTTCAACCATGTTTTCATTTCTGAAAACAACTAAGAAGTATATGACCATTCTTACATTCAAATAAATAGAATTTTAGTCTAAATGATAAAGGGAGTCTATATAGGTAAATTCATCATAAGTTAGGAAGAACTAATGGAATGAAAAGGTTGAAAATGGCATAGTACATGAGTATGAAAGAACACAGAGTTAAAACTTATCTAGAAGATTCTGTAAAATATATGGCTTCTTTTTTATCCAAATAATTTTAGAAATTCCGCTCTAACCTCCATACTTCTATGGTATTCTGTTACCATCTTTATTTTCTTTTCTTTTATATTTTGTTTTACTTTCCCTTTTTGTTGAAGTAATTATTTCCTAGAAACAGAGATCTTCGTAATGTTTATGACTGATTTAACATCAAAAGTTATTATATAATATGAGCTAGACTATGTTATCTGGCAATTTATGAATTGCAGAAATTTCACCCAATTATAATTTAGAAAAAGTATCAAACCCCTAGTAAGTTGCAAGAATAATAAAACTAATATTCAGATACATGCAACTTAATCCATGTTTGTGTAACTATTTTAAGTTATTCAAAAATTATAAATGCATACATCAATGATTGTAGTCATTGTAAACATCACTATAATTCACAGGGGCAAGCAATTTATTTCTATAAAGAACAAGATAGCAAATATTTTAGGAGTGTGTGTGTGTGTGTGTGTGTGTAAACTTTTGAAAGTAGTTTTTGAATAAGTAGTAACATTATGACTCACAATGTCAGTAAATTATTTATTTCTATAAAGAGCAAGAGAGTAAATATTTTGGCTTTGGGAACCTTATAGAAGTCTCTGTCACAACTACCAAACGCTGTTGTAACACGAAAGTAGACAATATGCAAACATATGGTTGTGGCTACAATATTATACTTTATTCATGGACACAAATGTTAAATTTTGTTAACTTTATCTTATGAACTATTATTCTGTTGATATTTTTATATTGTTCAAAAAATTTAAAAACATTCTTAGCTTGAAGGTTGTACAAAAAACAGGCGAAAGGACAGATTCAGTCTATGGGCCACAGTCTGCTAACGCCTGTGATTCAACTATAAATATTTCAGTATATATCTGCTAATAGCAAGAGCCATGTCCTACATATACACAAGAAAATTATCACAGGTGGAAGTTATGTTAACTACATTTTAATTACACATATAGTACAGAAATGTAGTATCTTTGAAAAAATTCAAACGATTGCCAGTAAATCTATTGTGTATTGGTTCAGCCCCAGAAGACCCTTTTATCAGTGTGGTTTTCCAAAGCAATCATGTAAGTTTATTTTAAAAATGTATTTTTACATATATTACTGATAAACCATTTAAAAGTAAATGTGTAAACGATGGTTCTGCAATTCATTCACTCTCTTTAATAAGAAACATGCTGGAGACAAAGAAGGCAGATTTTCTGGTAAACATACAACTGTCTAACCTCTTGGCAAACAAACTAATAAGTTTCCAGGAAGAAACGTCATACCTACAGAATGCTTTTAGCAGAATGTATGTGTTGTAGGTTTTTTTTTTTCTTCTAGGATTGTTAATAATAAAACTTAAATCTCTTTGACTCATGGGGCATAGTTTCCTGGATAATCTAAAGACAAAATGAGATATCTCATGATCTAAATATCTTCTCTGTGTGAAATGACTGCACATCTTACTCAGAATCATCACTTATTATCCGTGGTCAAAGTACATCTGATGTGGGAGGAAAGGACCAAGGGATTCCCACAGTGCTATTTGACCTTACCTTGCTCCACCTGTACCTCACAATAGCTTTTATCCTTAAAATTATCTGTTAAGTTTGTATAAGATCTCTGATACATGTGAATATGATTTGATAATCAAATAATTTGTGTAGTTTTAACTACAATAATGTATTTTTATTTTTCAATTTAATATTCATTGGAAATATTAGTGATTCAGCACACATTAATCTTTATTATTCCTTTAACTCTTAGATATGTTAGATTTACTTAGCCATTTCTCTATTGGTGGATATTCAATCTATTGAATTAGATTTTTGACTATTTTTATAAAGCTGTGATAGACATCCCATTGCCTTTTCTATGTATATAGTATTTCTCTTAAGACAGATCATGAGTTAAGGAAACGTGTGCTTATAAGTTATTCACATTGTAAAATTTAATAGATATCATAAATTTTCAACTAAAGTGGTATTAAATTATAGATGTCAATTTGATATTATTAAACTTTTAATTCTTTTTCTAAAATCATGGATTGAAAGTATAATTTATGAAATTTTATGTACCACAGAAAAGTATAAACTGATACAACTGATTTGAAAAAAAAAATTAGTCTGTAGTTAACTAAATGTCCCCATATCTTTGCTCCTAAAATTAACTGGATAGCTATATGCTACACATAAATTTAAGCATATATTCTTGAGAGCCTATGTTTGAGTATTTTCATATTGACTTTGCTCCTAAGGTCCCAAATGTTTAAATAACACAAATGTATATAAAGAATAAAATAGAAAATTCTCTTCTATATAAAAAAATCAAATACTATAGAGCAGAGAAAATAAAGTACAACTGCTTGCAACAACAGTACTGTCACTCATAAACATATGTCGAACAAAAAGTATAGAACAAAATAATACAAAAAAAGAGTATTTTATATTAATTATCAAAGCAGGCCAAAAAGCTAAGGTATGTTGTTCAGAGATGTGTACATGGTATACTTTTTGAAGCACAGCAAAAAATTATACATAAAACTTAGGGTGAGAGGGGCTTCTTTTAGGAAGGGACACTTGGGAGAGGCTGGGGCACTGAAATACTCTAATTCCTGGCCTAGTTTAGTTTACTTGGGTTAGCTTTAAACCTTGAAGATATTTTTAAACCTTGAATATATTTAGGCTTCACAAATGTGTTTGATTCATGCTTTTGCATCTCAAAATAAAAGTTTCTATTAAGTTTAATTTGTTTTACTTGATTATTGAAAAAATTTAATTTAAAATTTTTAATTAAATTCGTTTAAATAAATAATTAAGGTCTTTAGTACTACTCCTTTAATTCTTCCAGTAAGTACCTATTCATGCATTTTTCCCACTTTTCTATTGAGATATTTTTACTCTTCTAAATTATTTATAGATTTTCATTATATAGTTTACATATTGTCTCCTAGTTAGTAAGAAAAAAATGTAGTAAAACTATTTTGCTAGGAGAGAAGACTTTAAATTTAAGGTAGCCAAATTAATCATTTTTTTCCCAAGAGTATTGATTTTTGAGTCTTGCTTATAAAGGCAAAAAGGAGTCATACATTAGGTAAATATGTTGAGAATGGGAACTTGAATCAGAAAGAAAGGGCAGTGATCAGTTGGAGATATGTGAATACATATTGCCTAATGGCTATGTCTTCTCTCTGACCAAAATAATGCTCTGTTTGCAAATGAGGCAAATTTTGGGCCATAGCAGCATGAAATTTCTTCTCCACTGAAGGACTGCTCAGTAATAACAGTCTAGCAGAAACTCACCTTGAAAAAAGTACAGACAAAGTGAAAAAAGAAGGAAAGGAAGAAAATCGACAATCATTCAGAAAAGTGTCATCATTGTTAAGCAAAGAGGGTAAGATTTAAAGTAAGATAAAACAAATGGAAGATCTATAAAATATCAGACGAAAGACAGCAGAGAGCAATAAGAAGAGGTCTTCCAAATAAGTAGAATTAATATTCTCAGGGCAATAGCAGAATTTACTTAGAATATCCATTAAAAATAAAATCAATTAAAAATATCCATTAAAAATAAAAGAGGAATATCCATTAAATATCCAGAATATCCATTAAAAATAAAAGAGGAAAATTAAAAATGAGATTATTAAATTATGATGTATATATCATCTCTCAATAAATAATGACGAATTGCATATATAGTAACAAAAAAGCTGATATATTTTTAAGCATACACTTGCATGCTAAAACAAATGAGATCAAATGAACAATAAAAATACACTTCTTTTTGAAGACTGACTTATACTTGCATCTTCAGTTCTATTTCTCTCTTTTCCACCACACTTTCTGATCTTCTTAGTATGAATTTCAACAAGAGGCTTCCTTTTCCTCTGCCTGCTGAGTGAATTCGAGTTAACGTGAATGATTTGTATTCTCAGGAAAGCAGAGAGCAATTTCAGGGTATTTTTAACACTGGCTTCAAACCAGTGACTGGCTATGTCCTGTAAGCTTAGGTTGCTGCTCTTCTCATGATGAGTCTACTTTATCCTAAAGTTAGTTAACTTGTCCTTCCACTGGCCCTTTCAAACACGGGGTAATAAAAATCACTCTAAGGAAGGGTTACTGCAGTCTCTTGTGTTCTTTCTCATCCTTCAACAGCTTGAAAAGAGTCTCCAAATCCTCCCTGCATTATCCTTATTAAATTGCACTATCAGTTTCTTCATATGACCCTAACAAATACATGAATCTCCTAGTTAGGGAAATTGATAGACTAAGAGTATTTTTCTTTACATGTTCAAAGCTAGAATGTAAGTGATTTCTAATAATGTGAAGCAGCTGAACTGACAGTTTGGGTTAGAGCTGTGCTGTGGAACTACAGCTATTTGAAAGTACAGTTTGATTTTTATGACAGTTTGCTCTCTGCTGTCTGGAAGATTTACATTTTCCTTTCCTATATAGAAGGTCAGAGTATGATTGATTCAACAGTAAAAATAACTTTAGATTGTTTAAAGTGAGGATGCTCTAAATGATAATATTTTTGAAGGCCTCTATTTTGATATTTTTCACTTAAGATCAGTGATTTAGAAATCAAGTGAAACTCTTGCTACCCTCTGAATGCACATATTGATATTAATAAAATGGTAAGTATTTTAGATGATCATCCAAGTTAGATTTTCACAGAGTACCTGGGGTCTTGGAGTAACCAGCTTTTGGCAATTCCTGGCTCCCTTTTTCATATTCAAATTTGTAAAGAAAGTAGAGAAGATTAAATGTGTGTAGGTGTCTTCCTCCTGGAAGTAGGCACAGACTGCATGGAAAATCAACCAAAAACTGGTAACAAAAAATACAGTAATAATTTATGTAAAAATAAAATTATTAGACTTTGACATAACCAGAAAACTATCTAGAATTGTGAATGAAGTAAGAACCCCAAATAAAGATGTGTTTCTAATTCTCATATTTCTGGCTCTTGGGGCAAATTGGGTATGTTAGATGGAAGAAAGAGTATTCAATATATAGCATCTTCTTCCACATCTAAGTTTTGATTGTATTAAAATTAATGCAAGGAAAATAGCAGAGTAGTGAGAAACAAACACATTTAATCTGATATAGGGAATACAGATGAATTTGATATATATTCATGGCAATTGAGTTTTCTAATATTGAATTCCAGAGTAAGTGCAGAGGCAAAAAATGTTTGCTTTCTGTGAGTGATTTCTAAATAAAAAGAACAGAGGCATATGTTTTTAACAGGTACTTAAGATGGGATTCATAAAATCGATTTTTATATTCTCCTCTCCCCATCAACAAATTTTTAGGGACAGCATGTCCGTGTTTTAAATGTTTATTCAAATTGCATTGTATTTGAATCTCAACAGTATCGATATAGATTTAATCCTCTCAGTCATGTATATCAACTTTGCAAAATTTAGTTTTATTTTTTAATTACATAAGTTTATTTCAACAGTCTTAAAAAAAACCTCGGGCCGGGGGTGGTGGTTCACACCTGTAATCCCAGCACTTTGGGAGGCCGAGGCGGGTGGATCACGAGGTCAAGAGATCGAGACCATCCTGGTCAACATGGCGAAACCCCGTCTCTACTAAAAACACAAAAAATTAGCTGGGCATGGTGGCGCATGCTTGTAAATCCCAGCTGCTCAGGAGGCTGAGGCAGGAGAATTGCCTGAACCCAGGAGGCAGAGGTTGCGGTGAGCCGAGATAGTGCCATTGCACTCCAGCCTGGGTAACAAGAGCGAAACTCCGTCTCAAAAAAAAAAAAAAAAAAGATGACTGTGTCTTACCTTCATGTGATTAGGGCACCTTGTGTTACTCTCTTGAGTGATTCTTTCTGCAGGCTTTAGGTAGACGGAGTTTCACTAGGTGAGGTCAATTTTTTAAAACTGTGAAATGCACAGATCTAAAGTTTACAATTCAATAACTTTGGACAAACACAAACACGCATATAATCAATATTGATTCAAGCTACAGACATTTTCCTCATCTCAAAAATTTCTTCTTGCCTTTTCCACTTAAATCTCATTCACACATCAAATATTTAATCCATTCTTATTTCCATAACCATGGATGAGCTTTGTCTCTTCTGGAATGTTATATAAATGGAACTTTAAACTGTGCAATTTTTTTTATTTTGTTCAACGTAGTGAGAATATCTAGATATTCAACTTTTTTATTTTGTTAAATATAATATTTTATAGAGGCTCAAACATTTTGTTACACATGTCCATAGCTGATTTGTTGTTGTCACTGTTAATTCTGAGTACTGTAGTGTTCACTGTATTAACATATATAATTTGTGTATCCATTCCTTTGTTGAAGGATGTTAGGGTTGTTTCAAGGTTTAGAGTTTTAAGAATAAAGCTATTCTAATCAGTTTTGAATAAATCTTTATTGGGGCATAGGTTGTTACTTCTTTTGTATACATAACTGAGAAAAAATTTACTGGGTCAAAGAAAAACATATTTTAAACTTTATGAGAAAATAATTAACTGTTTTCTGGAGCGTTTGTCCCATTTTACAGTCTTAGGAAACAAAACATCTTTAGTTGCTACATGCCTATAATTTTGGTATTGTTAACAGTTTAACATTTCTTTAAAGAATTTCTAGTGAATGTGCAATGGCTGTCATTGTCATTTACACTTGCATATTCCTAACGAATAATGATGTTCAGTGCCTGTTCGTTGGACATTGTGTATCTTCCTTTGTAAGATATTCAAGACTCATGTTTATCTGGGGAGAGGCTGTTAGACATTACTCAGTTATTACTCAGTAATAACTGAGTAATATTACTTATTAAGATCTTCTAAGTACATATCATACGTATGTGTTAAAAATAATTCCTCTGATTCTGTGGCCTGCCTTTTAATGTTTTTCAATGCTTTCTCTCAATAAGTAGAAAATCTTATTTTGAGGAAGTCCTCTTCATATAATTTTTTTCTTTATGGCTACATTTTCTATTTGTTTTGTTTAAAATATTTTTCCCTCCCTAAAGATAAAAAATTGTTCTCTTATAAGCATTATAGTATTAGTTTTTATATTTATGTTTACAAGCATCTCAAATTGGATTCATTACAAATTTGTAAATGATATAGGACAAAAATTGAAGTTAGGCTAAACATGATGACTCACACTTGTAACCATAGTGCATTAAGAAGCCAAGGAAGGAAGATTCCTTGATCCCAGGAGTTCAAGGCTGCAGCGAGCTATGATTGCACCACTGCACTCCAGCCTAGGCAACAGAGAGAGATCCTGTCTCTAAAAAAGTTAGAAATTAAAAAGTTAATTTGATTTTCATAAATGTATCTAGTTGTTTCAGATTTGTTGTAAAAATATTTATTTTCTGATTATCTTTTGTCTTTATGGAAAATCAATTCATCATCTATATTAAATGTGACCATATTTATGAATGCTCCATTATTTTTTGAACTTGCAGCTTTAAAAATGTTGAAATAATGTTACTTCTTTGATTATATTCTTTTTCAAGAGTTTTAAGTTACCTATATTTCTTTGTATTTTTGCATATTTATATGCATCTTAATAGCACCTTGTTTTTCATTTTGCAATAAAATCTGCTGTGATTTTCATTGGAGTTGAAATATATATTATTTTGAAATATATTGAATATATAATTTGAATAATTGAATATATAATTTCAATATATATTCAAAATATATTGTAGATGAATATAAGGTAGATGAATATCTTGATATAAATAACATAGTAATAAGAACATGTATAGATCTACATGTTCTATTTTTTCTTAAAATTTCTCAATAATACTTTTTAGTTTCTAGATAGAACTACATATATTTTGTTGCCTTTATTCCTAAAAATTTTATGTTTGTGGTTATTCTATTGTGAATATAATTTATGATTATGTTTTAATGATTCATTATTACTATGCAACAACATATTTTACAGGTTAAGAACCCGCTTACCCAAAATGCTTGTTGAATTAATGCAAAAACAGCAAACCAAATACCACATTTTCACACATAAGTAGGAACTATACATTGGATACATAAAAACACAAAGATGGAAACCATAAACACTGGAGATTCCAAAAGGGATAAGAGAGGGAGGTGGCCAAGTGTTGAAACACTATCTATTGGGTCTTATGTTCTCTACATGGGCGATGAGATCATTAGAAGTCCAATACTCAGCATCACACAATATACCCAGGTGACCAACGTGCAGATGCACCCCCAATCTTTTCCCTGTTGCTATCGTTATTACTGATTAAAATCTGTTCTTACTGCTTTAGTGTCCTCCTTCATTTATTTTTCACAGGAGAGACCCTTCTGTCTTGCTTACTTATGTATTTCCAATGTTTGCACAGTTTTCATTCATACTGTCTGCTTAATAGATATTTGTTAAAAAAAAAATAAATGAACACATACAGTGAGTTAAGAAATGCTTGGGGGGCCGGGCGCGGTGACTCACGCCTGTAATCCCAGCACTTTGGGAGGCCGAGGCGGGTGGATCACAAGGTCAAGAGATAGAGACCATCCTGGTCAACATGGCGAAACCCCGTCTCTACTAAAAATACAAAAAATTAACTGGGCATGGTGGCGCGTGCCTGTAATCCCAGCTACTCGGGAGGCTGAGGCGGGAGAATTGCCTGAATCCAGGAGGCAGAGGTTGCGGTGAGCCGAGATCGCGCCATTGCACTCCAGCCTGGGTAACAAGAGCGAAACTCCGTCTCAAAAAAAAAAAAAAAAAAAAAAGAAAAGAAAAAGAAATGCTTAGGACCAGAAGTGTTTCAGATTTCAAATTATTCTCAGATTTTGGAATATTTACATTATACTTACAAATTCAGCATTGCTAATCCAAAATCCAAAATCTGTTATGCTTCAATGACCATTTCCTTTGAGCATCACGTCAGCTCTAAAAAAGTTTCAGCTTTTAGAGCACTTCAGATTTCAAATTTCTGGATGAGGACCACTCATCATGTACTTTTATATATTAAACATTGTTTGCCATGAGTTTATCATATATATTATTAAGCTCTAGTAGTTTTTGAAATGTATTCCTTAGTATTTTTCTTTTTTATAAACAACTGTCTTATTTTCAAGTAAAGACAATTTTGTTTTTCCTATTCAATCATTATGCCCTTTATTTATTTTTCTTCTTTTTATAATGGTTAGTGCTTACAGTAATGTGTGGAAGAGTAGTAGTGAGATGACCATTCTTTATTTTTTTCATGACTTTGCGTGGAATTTTTCAATATTGCACCTTTAAATGGTATCCTGGCTAAAGATTTTTGTAGGTTATGGAAATAATATCTAATAATAACAGAGAGAAGTTGTATTTATTCAGATATATACTTTTTATAACAAGGGAGTCAGTTATCATCACGTGTTTTTCAGAGACTCAAAGTAAGGCAGAAGAATAGGAAGACTGTATACTTGGAAAAGGAAAGCTTTCGGATATGCTCTGCTTGAAGGATAGATGAGGAAGCTGAAGATGCACTAAATAAATATGGGGAAGTGGAACATCTCACGTGATTGGTTATAAAGCATATTTAACTTTCTCTGATGGGTCCTGAGTTGGCAGCGGGGGCAAAAATAGGGAACCTGACAATCATTAATTAAGTCATTCATTTGAGGCTGGTTGATGCAGAGAGTGTGATTTGGCTCGTTGCTACAAAGATGTGGATCAGAGTTCTATCCTCATATATGGTCTGGCTGCCCCTCCCCCATTTTGTCATTAACTAGTTTGTGAGGCACTGACCAAGGCAATTCAGGGAAGTCTAGAGATTCAAATCTTCGGTACTTGGAGACCGCTCAGTTGTCTCTATTTTCAATTATATTATGAGATGTTCTTGACGTTTTTGCATTTTTATAGCAATGGCAATCTTCTGGTGAGAGGGCAGCTATAAAAAGGAAGTTAAGTCTGAGTTGAATGCAATGGACCAGCATCATAACTGCTATGATAAAAACATGAACAATGAATAATTCCTGTAAAATACTTCAGAAGGAAAACCCCAATTGTCCAACTCAAGTAAAGAGAACAAATCTTACAGGTCATGAACATAAGCTACAGAGAACCAAGTAATTTATTCCTTAAGGCAATATATAACTATTCTATCTTGCTGTATTTATCATGGTTATTGATTTGGTTTTGCTTTGACATCTTGGGATCTTAGGGATTTCAAGATAGAGTGCTCCTCCCAGAGTTAGCTAATTCTAGAAATACTAAATAACTTGCCCATAAGAATGTTATTTATATGCAAATCAACAAATCTAGAATCCAGAATCCACAGTCTCACTTGATCCTTTTTATACTGCTCCAGTGGTATGGGACATTATCCCTCTGCTTTCAACACCCCAGAGTCAGGTGCTGGAACACTAGGGACTAAATAACACCAAAATGACTCACACTACCCGGTCTTAAATCTGCTCAGTTGCTTACCATGTCTCACACAATCCTTTTAAGGAAAACCATATTAAGGGCTCTGACTCATGCTTTAGTCTTGCTCCTTTTGCCTTCGCTGACTCTGGTACTTCCCCATATGGTCCCCATGTATGACATGCTGTGGTTCCTGTTTCTAGGGCTTTAGGTATATAAGAATATCTTTTTTCATGACAGTCATTTATGTATCTGCTGCACATCTCCCCATAATTAAATGGAGAGAAAATGAAATCTAGAGCAATGAAACTGTGTAGTTGCTTTGTTTTTTAAATTATTTTCAACTTTTATTATAGGTTAATGCAAGACTATTACAGGAGTAAATTGTGTGATGCTGAAGCTTGGAGTCCCAATGATCCTACCACCCAGCCAGTAAACACAATACCCAGCAGGTAGTTCTTCAGCCCACAACCCCTGCCTTTCTTCCCCAATCTAGTGGTCCCCAATGTCTACTGTTCCCATCTTTACATGTGTATTCAAGGTTTAGCTCCCACCTGAAAGTGAGAAGATGTGGTATCTGGCTATCTGTTCTTGTGGTAATTCACTTAGGATAATGGCCTCCACCTCCATCCATGTTGCTACAAAAAACATGATTTTTTAAAAAATAACTGCCTTGTATTCCATGATGTATATGCATCATGGGTTTTTTACCCGATTTACTATTGATGGACACCTAGGCTAATTCCATTTCTTTGCTATTGTGAATAGTGTTGCAATAAGCATAGGGGTGCATGTGTCTTTTAGATAAAATAAATTATTTTCCCTTGGGTGTATATACCCAATAGTGGGATTGCTGGGTCAAATGGTAGTTCTATTTCAAGTTTTTTGAAGAATCTCCAAACTGCTCTCTGCAGTGCCTGAACTAGTTGGCATTCCCACCTACAATGTATAAGCATTCCCATTCCTCCAAAGACTTGCCAACATTTGTTGTTTCTTTGTAATTTGTTTTATTTTTTTATTTTTTATTTTTTTATTTTTTGAGATGGAGTTTCACTCTTGTTACCCAGGCTGGAGTGCAATGGCGCTATCTCGGCTCACCACAACCTCCGCCTCCTGGGTTCAAGCAATTCTTCTGCCTCAGCCTCCCAAGTAGCTGGGACTACAGGCGTGCGCCACCATGTCCAGCTAATTTTTTTGTATTTTTAGTAGAGACGGGGTTTCACCATGTTGACCAGTGTGGTCTCAATCTCTTGACCTCATGACCCACCCGCCTCGGCCTCCCAAAGTGCTGGTATTATAGGCATGAGCCACCGCGCCGGGCCTGTAATTTTTAATAACTGCCATTCTGACTGGTGTAAGATGGTATTTGTGTTTTTTTGCATTTGCATTTATCTGATCATTATGTTTAGCAATTTTTAATGCTTTTTCTGTCTGCTTGTATGTCACCTTTTGAGAAATGTCTGTTCATGTCCTTTGCCCATTTTTTTAGTTGGATTTTTTGGGTCTTTTGCTTGTAGATTTGTTTAAGGTCCTTATAGATGCTGGATATTAGACCTCTATCAGAAACATAGTTTGCAAATATTTTCTCCCATTTTGTAGGTTGTCTGTTTACTCTGTTGATAGTTTCTGTTGGTATGCAGAAGCTCTTTAGTTTAATTAGGACCCGCTTGTCAATTTTTGTTTTTGTTGCAAGTGCTTTTGGGGACTCAGCCATCCATTGGCCAAAGCCTATGTCAAAAAGGGTACTTCCTAGATTTTCTTCTAATATTATTATAGTTTTAGGTCTTAGATGTAAATCTTGAATCTATCTTGAGTTAATTTTTATATATGTTGAGAGGTAGGGGTCCAATTTTAATCTCTGTATATGGCTAGCCAGTTATCCTAGAACCATTTGTTTAATAGGGAATTCTTTTTCCATTGCTTGTTTTCATCAGCTTTTTCAAAGTCACATAGTTGTAGGTGTGCAAGTTTAGTTCTGAGTCCTCTATTCTCTTCCACTGGTCTGTGTGTCTGTTTTTATACCAGTACCATGCTGTTTTGATTGCTATAGCCTTATAGTACAGCTTGAAGTCTGGCAATGTGATACCTCTGGCTTTTCTTTTTGCTTAGGATTGCTTTGGCTTTCAGATTCTTTTGTGGTTCCAAATGAATTTTAAAATAGTTTCTTTTTTCTAATTATTTAAAAAATGACATTGGTATTTTGATAGGAATAGCATTGAATCTTTAAATTGCTTTACGTAGTATGGCCATTTTAACAATACTGATTGTTCCAATCCATGAGCATGGATATTTATTTTCCCATTTATGTGTCATCTGTGATTTCTTTCAACAGTGTTTTGTACTTCTCCTTGTAGAGATCTTTGACTTCCATGATTGGTTGAATTCCTAGGTATTTCATTTTCTTTGTGGCTATTGTAAATTGTATTGTGTTCTTGATTTGGTTATCAGCTACAATAATTTTGGTGCATAAAAATGCTACTTATTTTTGTACACTGCTTTTGTATCTTGAAACTTTACTGAATTCACTTATCAGTTCAAGGAACCTTCTAATGGTGACTTTAGCATTTTCTATGTGTAGAATCATAGCATTGGCAAAGAGAGATTAATTTATTTTCCGATTTGGATGGCTTCTCTTTGTTTCTCTTGCCTGTTTCTTCTCACTAGGACTTTCAGTGCTTTGGTGAATAGAAGTGATAAAAGTTGCCATTCTTGTCTTGTCTTAGTCCTGAAGGGGTGTGGTTCCATCTTTTGCTTGCTTAGTATGATGGTGACTGTGGGTTTGTCATAGATGGCTCTTATTATTTTGAGGTATGTTTCTTTAATGCCTAAACTGTTGAGGACTTTTATCATGAAAAAATGTTGGATTTTATTGAAGGCTAGTTCTGTATGTATTGAGATGATCATACTTTTTTTGTTTTTGTTTTTAATTCTGTTTATGTGGTGAGTCACATTTATCAATTTGCATATGTTGAATCAATTTTACACTCCAGAAATAAACCCTACTTAATTATAGTGAATAAACTTTTTAATGTGCTGCTATATTTGGTTTAACAATTTTTGCATCTACTTTCATCAGAGATATTGACCTAAAGTTTTCTTTTTTCTTTTTCCATGGTCTATGTCAGATTTGGTAACAGGGTAATGCTGGCTTTGTTGTATGATTTAGGGAGAAGTTGCTCCTCCTTGATTTTTTGGAGAAGTTTCAGTAGGATTGGTATCGGTTTTTCTTTGTACATCTGATGTAACTCAGCTGTGAATGCACTTGTTCCAGGGCTTTTTTTGGGTTAGTAGGTTTTTATTACTGATTCAATTTTCAAACATTGCATTGGTCTGTTCAGGTTTTAACTTTCTTCCTGATTCAATCTTTGGAGACTGTGTATTTCCAGGAATTTATTCATTTCCTCTAGATTTGTGTGCAGAGAGGGGCTCATAACAGTCTCTGCATATCTTTTGTATTTTCATGGGATCAATTGTAATGTAATCTTTGTTTTTTGATTATACTTATTTGGATTTTCCTTTTTTTCTTTGTTAATCTAGCTAATGATCTATCAATCTTGTTTATTGAAACAACTCTTGGCTTCACCGATCTTTCATATGGACTTTTATATATCAATTTATTTCAATTCTTCTCTGATTTCAGTTATTTCTTTTCTTCTACTAGATTTGGGGTTGGATCTTTTTTGTTGTTTTTTTCTAATTCCTCTAGTTGCTGTGTTAAGTCATTAATTTGAGAGCTTTTTGTCCCCTGATGAATGCATTTAGCATAATAAAATTTCCTCTTAACACTGCTTTAGCTGTATCACAAAACAGTGTATTACTTGAGTCATCATAGCTATAACAGTTAAGTCCAATAGACTAAAGTCATGAAAAAGTAATTATTTCTGGGGTACTTCTTCCATGTTCCATATATGTTTTTCCCTTTGAAGTGACCCATTCATATAATGTTCATGGCCTGCTTTTCCCATCCACTTACTTTGCCCTAGCAAAATGGAATGAGGTATCCCTTCAGAGAGGCTAAATAAAAATTTGTGGATGCATAACCCAAAATCATTATTACCTTCTGCCTCTCTGAGGTTCAGAGAAAGCTTACACTCTGCTCTCCTGGAAACATGTGCATTGCTTCCGAAAAGAGTTCTGTTCTAGTTCAGTGTTGTTTCTGTCTGAGTAGGTTCATCTATGTAACACTGAGATTCAAGTTTAGGAAGTTGACTCATGTATATATATATAAACTGCATTCTGCAAAATCTGCTTTAGTCGTGATAAACTTATTTTCCTTTCTTCCCTTCTTGAGAAACCTATACTATAAGAACTCTTACTTATAATTTCATAATCTGTTCTCTTAACTTTAAAATTACTTTAGGAACAAATACGCATAAACATTAATCAGTTTCTCTATACAAAATTGTTTTTATCTTGTTACAATTAAATACAATAATTTCTTGGTATTCAATTTTTATAAAATATTTATCAATTATCTCTTTGTCTATAAACTTTAGGAAAATACGTGGAATGTTGTTCCACATATTTTGAAAATGGTTCTTTCTCAATAGTGAGAATTTGGATAATTAAATTTAGTTTCGTTTTAATTACTTATACTTTTTATCACTTTCTTCCTATTCTGCTCAAGCTGCCATAACAAAATATAGCAAACTTGGTGGCTTAAACAATAAAAATGTTTTCTCATGGTCTGGAGGCTAAGAAGTTCATGATCAGCATACCAGCATGGTCAGTATCTGCTTAAGGTATCCTTCTTGGTTGTCAGACAGATACCTTTTTGCTTTGTTCCCACAGGTGAGAGAGAGAGGCACATACACAGAGACAGAGGCAAAGGAAGTGTACAAGAAAGTGCTCTTTTGTGTCTTTTGTAATAAGGCCACTAATTCCATTATGAAGGCTTTTTATCCTCATGGTTTCATCTAAACGTTTTGACCTCCAAAAGGCCCACATCTCCAAAAATCATAATGCTGGGAATTAAGGGTTCAAAATATAAACTGGGGGGGGGGGACACAAACATTTAGTTCATATTATTTCCATTTTAAATTAATGGGAATCCACTCAAACTAAAAAATAGGGTCATTATTATCGATTTGCAGAAAAAGAAATTGGAAAAAAAAAGTTTATCTCTGATTTACTATTTGAAGAGTCACATATTGTAGAAAGTCATTGTTAACAATTTCCCCTTAAAAATAGTTTGCCAATTTTAAAGCAAAGAAAATCCCAGTAATCTATAGTCTCATGTCATTAAGCTTACATAAAAATTGTTATCCTATGAAATGTATACACTATCTTACAATATGTTATGAGGAATGCCTGGGATTATTAGAATTACCAAAAGAGCAAAGCTAGTGGACATAAGATAGAACACAAAATCAATTTTTTATAATTAACAGGAATACTTAAGAAATACAATCTCAAAAGTAAACTTTAGTAGCTACTAAAACATGATTGTTTATAATAAAAAGGCAATGCATTTTATTCTCACTCTATACATGTGATCAAGAATATAAATGTGAAACACAAAACTTTAAAAATTTAAAAGCAGTTTACCCTCAATCTTAAGAGTACGAAACACACATTCAAAATAGCACAAAAACTAACTGGAGCAATATGATTTGTAAGTTTGGTCCCACTCATATCAAGAGTATCTATTCCTTCTAAATCACCATTGGTGAAGTGAAAATCATCATAAGCAGCATGGAAATATTTGCAAGCATACAGACACCTATTAAAATTCATGAAATAATTAATTTCTCTTAAGATAGAAAAAGACGCAAAAATTAAAATAGGAAAATACAGCAGACATTTTAAATAATAAAAAGTGAAAATACATGAAATGGTACCAAAGCTTGTTATTGATTCAAATTAAAGCTATAACACAACAAGATATAATTTCCTTTTTTTTTTTTTTTTTTTTTTGAGACAGAGTCTTGCTCTGTTGCTCAAGAGTTCAGTGGCACAATCTCAGCTCATTTCAACCTCCACCTCTTGGATTTAAGTGATTCTCCTGCCTCAGTCTCCCAAGTAGCTGGGGTTACAGGCTTCTTGGATTTTTGTGTTTTTAGTAGAGACAGCATTTCCCCATGTTGTCCAGGCTGGTCTTGAACTCCTGACCTCAGGTGGTCTGCCCGTCTTTGCCTCCCAAAGTGCTGGAATTACAGAAATGAGCCACTGCGACCAGCCAAAAATATAATTTCATAAACATCACATTATACATATTTAGACTGAATTTATTTTTGTGTGAGTTATATACTACTGTATAATATATTTATAAAATAATATAAAATTTATTTTGTGTGATTTATATACTACTTATTGGCATACAAATTAATGTGATTACATTATATAACAATTTAACATTATCTAATGATATTGAGCATGTGCAAACCCTGTGACCCAGGAATTCCATTTCCATGTCTTAGCTCATGTGTTTCAGGTGACGAGTACACAATAAACACAGTAGCACTGTTAATTAAAAAAAATTACGGCCGGGTGCGGTGGCTCAAGCCTGTAATCCCAGCACTTTGGGAGGCCGAGGCGGGTGGATCACGAGGTCAAGAGATCGAGACCATCCTGGTCAACATGGTGAAACCCCGTCTCTACTAATACAAAAAATTAGCTGGGCATGGTGGCGTGTGCCTGTAATCCCAGCTACTCAGGAGGCTGAGGCAGGAGAATTGCCTGAACCCAGGAGGCGGAGGTTGCGGTGAGCCGAGATCGCGCCATTGCACTCCAGCCTGGGTAATGAGAGCGAAACTCCGTCTCAAAAAAAAAAAAAAAAAAAAAAAAAATTAAAAAAAAAAAATCACAAAAGCATTGACAATTTAAGACAACTGAAAAAAGTGATGTTCACAAGCAGCAGAAAAATAAAGTGTGATCTATTTATTCCTTGGAATAGTGACAAACATATCAGATTGGATTATTCCAAGAACAGTACTTAGAGGGAAAAAAATAGCAAATTAAATTAAAAAGGTCCAATAGGATGAGAAGATTTGTTTTATTATATATCAAAACTTTATAACATACACAACTCAGACACATCTTGTTCTGGTAGATGGATAGTATGCTGGAGTCACCTTGCCTCAGCCTCTTGTCTTCCTTGCTACCTCTCCCCTGAACTCCTTATGAGGATGGGCTTCTCAAATACAAACTAACCAATTCCCAACAACCTCCTCTATAGGGCTCTCACCCTCCAGGCCACTGTGCTTTTGTCCTAGTCATTCTAGGGCCAAAAACCAGATGATTAGGGTCAGCTCTTGTGCTGCAGAGCCCACTAAAATTATTCAAATAAGCCAGTCTTAAGTTTGTTTACCCTGCTTGGTTGCTTCCTGCAAACACCACAATCTTGGGTCTTGTTCCTGAATTCTTCCCTCTCTCTCTGTTTCCTGATGGACCTGGGATCTATCCTGTGGTCTCCCTTGGTAAGGCATGTTTCCTCCTCTTGGAAACCATGAGTATCTTTTCAACAGCAATTGTCTTCTGATCTATTGGCCTTACTATAGCTTAGCTTTTCTCTTAATACACTATATATTAAAACAATATTTAATATAGGTAAAAAAAGAGAAGAGATATTCTAAAAAAAGTGATAAAGCATAATCACACACAAAGAGTATGTGAAAAAGAATGAGGCAAATACAAACAGAATGATGTGGCTAGTATGTGTGGTTGGTGGGAAAACAGAGGGAAACGAAGATGGATTTGAGGTTAGAAAATTACAGTAAAGTTGAGAAATACAGTGTTAAGTTCTAACAATTGAATCTACAAAATCTAGAATAATCAACAATAAAGTATTTACTCAGAGTAATAAATAACTCTGCTTTTGCTTTTTTCAATTAAAATGCAAGCAGAAATATTGTGGCATTATTTTTATTTTTGTAACTTTTTGGGCTCCTTTTGAGTCTTTGTTTCTGGAATGTTTTTTATTTTTAGGTTATTTTTTCTTTTGGAATATTCTAGACTACCTCTTGCACAAATGTTAAAATGTAATTTTACTTCCTTTGAGGGATATTTTAATGTGCCCCCATTATTAATAAATTTATTCAAGATTAAGTACTATATTTTTATCTTCTTAAAAAAAATAAATTTCTTTCTATGCAATGATTGACCTTGAAAGTACAAAAGTATGCACAGTATGCACATGATATTCATACTGAATCTAATTGTTTAACTGTTGTTTAATTCATTTAATCATTCATCTTTCCAGGGAAACATATTGAATAACTAAGTAAAAATTTATCAGCAACCACTGTGTTTATTTGGTAATTTTATATGCAGGATAGCACATCGTAGTCTTAAGGAAAGATATTTCTGAATTAAGATGGCTATTAATTCAAATTCTATATAATTTTAAACAATAAAAATAGATCAAAAACTCAAAAGCTAGCAGAAGACAAGAAATAACTAAGATCAGAGCAGAACTGAAGGAGATAGAGACACAAAAATCCCCTCAAAAAATCAATAAATCCAGGAGCTGGTTTTTCGAAAAGATAAAAAAATAGACAAACCACTAGCCAGATTAATAAAAAGGAAAAGGGAGAATAATCAAATAGATGCAATAAAAAATGATAAAGGGGATCTCACCACTGATTCCACAGAAATACAAACTACAATGAGAGATTACTACAAACAATTCTATGCACATAAACCAGTAAACTTGGAAGAAATCAATAAATTCCTGGTCACTTGCACCCTCCCAAGCCTAAACCAGGAAGAAGCTGAAACCTTGAATAGACCAAAAACAAGGGCTGAAGATGAGGCAGCAATTAATAGCCTACCAATCAAAAAAAAGGTTCATATCCAGATGGGTTCACAGCTGAATTCTACCAGATGTACAAAGAGGAGCTGGTACCATTCCTTCTGAAACTATTCCAAACAATCCAAAAAGAGAGAATCCTTCCCAAATCATTTTATGAGACCAACATCATCCTGATACCGAAACCCGGCAGAGACTCAACAAAAAAAGAAAATTCAGTCCAATATCCATGATGAACATAGATGCAAAAGTGTTCAGTAAAATACTGGCAAACCAATTGCAACACTACATCAAAAAGCTTATCCATCATGACCAAGTAGGCTTCATTCCAGGGATGCAAGGCTTCAATATACACAAGTCTATAAACATAATCCACCACATAAACAGAACCAAAGGCAAAAACCACATGATTATCTCAATAGATACAGAGAAGACCTTCTATAAAATTCAACAGCCCTTTATGCTAAAAACTCTCAATAAACTAGGTATTGAAGGAACATATCTCAAAACAATAAAAGCTATTTACGACAAACCTACAGCCAATATCATACTGAATGGATAAAAACTGGAAGCATTCCATTTGAAATCAGACACTAGACAAGGATGCCCTCTCTCACCACTCCTATTCAATATAGTATTGGAAGTTCTAACCAGAGCAATTAGGCAAGGAAAAAAAAAAGAGTATTCAATTAGGAAAAGAGGAAATAAGATTTTCTCTATTTGCAGATGACATGATTGTATATTTAGAAGATCCTATCATCTCATCCCCAAATCTTCTGAAATTGATAGGCAACTTCAGCAAAGTCTCAGGGTACAAAATCAATGTGCAGAAATCACAAGCATTTCTATACACCAATAACAGACTTAAAGAGAGCCAAATCAAGAGTGAATTCCCATTCACAATTGCTACAAAGAGAATAAAATACCTAGTAATACAACTGACAAAGGATGTAAAGGACCTCTTCAAGGAGAACTACAAACCACTGCTCAACGAAATAAGAGAGGACACAAACAGATGGAAAAACATTCCATGCTCATGGTTAGGAAGAATCAATATTGTGAAAATGGCCATACTGCCCAAAGTAATTTATAGATTCAGTGCTATCCCCATAAAGCTACCAATGACTTTCATCACAGAACTGGAAAAAAACACCTTAAACTTCACATGGAACTGAAAGAGAGCCCACATAGCCAAAACAATCATAAGCAAAAAGAACAAAGATGGAGGCATCACACTACCTGACTTCAAACTACACTACAAGGCAACAGTAATCAAAACAGCATGGTACTTGTACCAAAACAGAGATACAGACCAATGTAACAGAAAAGAGGCCCTATATGCAATGCCACACATCTACAACCATCTGATCTTTGACAAACCTGACAAAAACAAGCAGTGGGGAAAGGATTCCCTGTTTAATAAATGGTGTTGGGAAAACTGGCTAGCAGTGTGCAGAAAACAGAAATTGGACTCCTTCCTGACACCTTACACTAAAATTAACCCCAAGTGGATTAAAGACTGAAACATAAGACCTAATACCATAAAAACTCTAGAAGAAAACCTAGGCAAAACCATTCAGGACATAGGCATAGGCAAGGACTTCATAACTATAACACCAAAAGCATTCACAACAAAAGCCAAAATAGATGAATGGCATCTAAACTCCAGAGCTTCTGCACAGCAAAAGAAACAATCATTAGGGTGAACCAGCAACCAACAGAATGGGAAAAAAAATTTTGCAATCTACCCATCTGATAAAGGGCTAATATCCAGAATCTACAAAGAACTAAAACAGATTTATGAGAAAAAAACAAACAAACCTGCCCAAAAGTGGGCAAAGGATATGAACAGACACTTTTCAAAAGAAGACATTTATTAGGCCAACAAACACATGAAAAAATGCTCCTTATCACTGATTATTAGAGAAAATGCAAATCAAAACCACTGAGATGCCACCTCACGCCAGTTAGAATGGTGATCATTAAAAAATCTGGAGACAGCAGATGCTGGAGAGGATATGGAGAAATAGGAACACTTTTACATTGTTGGTGGGAGTGTAAACTAGTTCAATCAGTGTGGAAGACAGTGTGGCAATTCCTCAAGGACCTAGAAATAAAAATTCCATTTGACTCAGCAATTATGGAAACCATAATTCTCAGCAAACTGACCAAGAACAGAAAAACAAACACTACATGTTCTCACTCATATGTGGGTGTTGAACAATGAAAACACATGGTCACGGGGGGGGAGCATCACACACTGGGGTCTGTTGTGGTGGGGCAAGGGAGGGACAGTGCAGGGGTAGAGAGGTCAGGGAGGGATAACATGGGGAGAAATGCTCGATGCAGGTGATGGGGGGATGGAGGCAGTAAACCACATTGCCATGTGTGTACCTATGCAACAATCCTGCATGATCTGCACATGTATCCCAGAAGCTAAAGCACAATTTAAAAAAAATTCACAATATGTATTTTGATAAGAAGAGAAATTTGAATTTGCCATTAGTTTCTTTCTCATTTGATTTAAAAAAAGAAAAAATTCCCTATCTTTGAATAGACAACTTTATTAAATCTGATGAACTTTTGTAAATTCTGTTTAAATTGTTACTGTTTTGATTTGTTATACAACTGACTTTTAAAACAATTTAGACATTAACATATTGGTGATGGGGGGATGGATACAGCAAACCACATTGCCATGTATATACCTATGCAACAATTCTGCATGATCTGCACATGGACCCCAGAACCTAAAGTGCAATTATATATATATATAACATATTATACATATATTTCAGGATATTTTATAACATTATTTCATTTTTCTATGTAACTATACTTGTATCTATGTCTATGTCTATATCTGTATCTATATCTATCTGTATTTTATCCAGACAATCTACAAGAACAAGTAGGTGGACGTTTGATCCTAATCCAAGGATTTTCAGTTACTGATGAACACAGTTTTCTCAGGGAAGTTTCATATCTGACTTTCTCTCCACTGGAAATTTCTGTTGTTATTCAAATAGTTCTACAATTTGCCTTCAGAAGATGTGTCAATAAGATTAAAACGTCAGCATTTCATAAACTGAAATTGTTATTCTGACTTTCCATATATATAACTTTTATTAAGATGAATTACTGTAAAATATATTCCACGTAGGTATGGTAATTGCTTTTATTTGAAAACTTAAAAGAAGTGAAATAATAGGAGTAACATGGTTTACAATAGATGTGTAAAAACAAAGAATACATATCTATTATCTATATTTAAATATTAACTTTTGTGTGTTATAATTACATGAATTTGGGTTCTTGCTTATCTCAATTATGTCATAATAAATGATAGAAAATAGGTATGTTTTTCCAGAAGGTCATTTTATAAACATAATATTGAGTAAGTTTAAAAATTAAAAGTAAAAATTAAGTATTTACACTTACATTAGGAGAAGAGCTGACATAAGCCTATTATAAATGCAAAGTAAAAAGAAGTGTTGTGTCCACTGGTTGCATCAAGAACTATTTATCAAACTTAGTGGCACATAATCAGAAAAACATATGTATATTTGTCCTAGAAATTAAGGTTAAAATGTACATATTTAATGACATTGGGAGATGAGAAAAGGTAATAATCTGCCAAAATAGTTTCCTGAATGAGTATCAGCTAAAATCATTACAAGTTGGTATGCAGACCAAAATTCTAATCAAAGGATTCGTAAAAAGTAATAATTTTTTGCTATACTTTGTTAATTAATTGATTAACTGGCAAATTGTAGCACAACTGCCTATGCTATTATAACCATAATTGGCATAGGAACTGCACTGTATATAGCTTGACAGGTAGAGAAGTAATATTGTAAAATGAAAAGAAAGGTAACACATAGTTAACTGTGAGATAACTTGTATAATGGAATTTTAAAATGTAATTAAATTTAGAAGTAAAATAAATGCTGATATAGATAAATTTGATAAGAAACATAGAGCAATTTTCAGCAGTATAGATTTATTGTAAAATCTGCAAATGGATACCATCATTTTAAAACATTAATTAGAACTCTGAGTGTGCTTTCCCCCATGCCCTATTAGTAATAAATTCCTCATTAGCTTCCTTTTAATATGTACATGCCAGTTTAATAATTTCAAAACCTCTAGAGTTTTTTAAATTTTGAAATTATTTTGATAGTTCTAAATGATAAGCAGAGACAGTCAGTCGTTCCCGGTTATTGCTTCTTTTTTTCAAATCAGGTTTGTATCCAGACATACATATATTTTCTCGAAGTCTTCTTGGGGCAGATTTGACCCTATGTTCTCCCAACATGAACAATAAAATTAAAGATATCAACTAACATTCATATGATTTACCATGATATTCCGAATCACAACCAGCCTGTGTGCCTGTACTTGAGTCAAGAGCCTCAGCACACCATGGGCTGAAGTTAATTTTAAGTCCAGGGCTTCTCCAAGCTGTGCAGGCTTATTTGGAATCTTATTATGAGATTTCTACTTAACTTAATAAGGTTGTCTTAACTAGACTGTTTGTATACTTTCCCTCCGAGTTCTTGAACTCATTGTGCAGATTTTTCCACTTTTCATCTTCTCTTAGGTCAGCATAAAACACATTTACAAAATCAAAGTTTATCGTCACATCTTAATTCTAGGATGGTTGGTGTGTACCTTCTCTACATTTGCATAAAAAGAGGACATTTGAGGAAGACATAAAAACAAGCAAAAAACAAAACATGAAAGATAAGTTAAAAAATGATATAAATCCTCAAAAAAGTTTTCTCATAACTGCTTTTAATAATCCCCTTTTGCAATTATTGTCTCTCCTAATAAGCACCATAGTTAGACAACTGCTGACCATTTTTCAGTATTGTATATTACTTGGTATATTCAAAATTTTTAATTAAATAGAATCATTTATGGTGCACTATTTTTTTGACTGACATTTTTACTTTACAGCAAAATTCTTTTGAAAATCATTCATGTTGTTGCATGTGTCAGTAGTTCAATCTTTTTATTGCTGAGCAGAATTTTGCTGTATGGATATAGCACCACCTGCTTGTTAATGAGTCATGTCCAGGTTTTAGCTATTACAGAGAAAATGCCTATGAACATTTATACACAGTTTCCTTTTCAGTTTTTGAGGTGAAATATCTAGATGATAAATGGCTAGATTAAGTGATAAGTGTAGTTTTACTTTATTAAGAAACTGTCAATCTATTTTTCCAGAGTGGTTGTCAATCAAAAGTATATTAAAGTTTCAGTTCCTCCATTTTGTTGCCTATACCTGGTAGGGTCAATTTTTTTTCCACTTTGGACATTGTAATAGTTCTTTGTGGTTTTTAGTGCTTTAATGACTACTGATGTTGAAGTCTTTTCATATACTTATTTGTCATCCATGTCTTCTCTCATGATATCTTTTTCGATCTTTTGCCTTTTTGAAAATTGGGTGATTTGTTTTATTTTTGATTTTTGACAGCTTTTATATATTCTTTATGAAAGTAATTTATTAATGTGTTGGGGCACCTTACAACCACCCCTAGGCTCAAAGATTAAGTGTAATGATTCACAGCTCTTAGAAAAGCTGTTACATTCACAATTACAGTTTATTATAATTAAAAGATACAGATTAAAATCAACAAAGGGAAAAACGCCCATGGGGAGAAATTTAGAAGATAGCAGGTACAAGCTTTCAGGTGTTCCCTCCCAGTGGAATCCCACAAGAACACATTTAATTCTCCCAGCAACAATATTGGACTGCACATTGAGGTGATGTCAATCAGAGAGGCGCATTTAAGCTTTGGTCTCCAGGGATTTTACTGAGCATCAGTCACGTAGGGTGGTGCCTATGTGAGTGATTTCAGCTACTCATACTCCAGCATCTTTCAGAGCAAACATGGATATTCACTTAAATTATATTGTTAGAATAAACTTATCTGGTCAAATAAGCACAGCATGGTCCAAATCCTCAGGCACTCAAAACTGGTTGTTTACTGTACTCTAGAGCCAAAGATGTATAGAAACACTGTTACCAGGCAGAATACATTAAGGACTCAGAGGTATCTTCCAAAAGCCAGCCAAGTGCCAGTTCTAAAGACAAACATTTTTTTTTTTAAGAATGTGCAGGATTTAAGAAAATTAGGCCTGATGAGTTAAACCCTACTTGGCCAATAAGATGTATGCTTTTCAAATATTTTTTCAGTCTCTGGCTTTTTTAAAAAAATATTTTTAAATGTCCTTTTCCACTACTATTCAACATAGTATTGGGAGTTCTGGATAGGGTAATGAGGTGAGAGAAAGAAATAAAGCATATTCAAAAAGGAAGAGAGGAAGTCAAATTGTCTCTGTTTGCAGATGACACAATTGTATATTTAGAAAACCCCATCATCTCAGCCCAAAATCTCCTTAAGCTGATAAGCAACTTCAGCAAAGTCTCAGGATACAAAATCAATGTGCAAAAATCACAAGCATTCCTACACACCAATAATAGACAGAGAGTCAAATCATGAGTGAACTCCCATTCACAGTTGCTACAAAGGGAATAAAATACCTACGAATACAATTTACAAGGATATGAAGGACATCTTCAATGTGAGCTACAAAACACTTCTCAAAAAAATAAGAGAGGACACAAACAAATGGAAAAACATTCCATGATCATGCATAGGATGAATCAACATTGTAACAATGGTCATACTGCCCAAAGTAATTTATAGATTCAAAGCTATCCCCATCAAGCTACCAATGACCTTCTTTGCAGAATAAGAAAAAACTGCTTTAAATTTCATATGGAACCCAAAAGAGCTTGTATAGCCAAGACAATCCTCAGCAAAAGAACAAAGCTGGAGGCGTCATGCTACCTGACTTCAAACTGTACTACAAAGCTACAGTAACCCAAAACAGCAGAGTACTGGTACCAAAACAGATATATAGATCAATGGAAAAGAACAGAGGACTCAGAAATAATGCCGCATATCTACAACCATCTGATCTTTTACAAACCTGACAAAAACAAGCAATGGGGAGAGGATTCCTTATTTAATAAATGATGTTGAGAAAACTGGCTAGCCATGTGCAGAGAACTGAAACTGGATCCCTTCCTCACACCTTATATAAAAATTAATTTGAGATGGATTAAAGACTTAAATGTATGACCTAAAACCATGAAAATGCTAGAAAAAAATCTAGGCAATACCATTCAGGATATAGTCATGGGCAAAAACCATGGGTAAAACACCAAAAGCAATGGTAACAAAAGCCAAAATAGATAAATGGTATCTAATTAAACTAAAGAACTTCTGCACAGCAAAAGAAAGTATCATCAGAGTGAACATGCATTTCCAGAATGGGAGAAAATTTTTGCAATCTACTCATCTGACAAAGGGCTAATACACAATCTACAAGGAACTTAAACAAATTTACTAGAAAAAGCAAACAACCTCATCAAAAAGTGGGCAAAGGATATGAGCATACACTTCTCAAAAGAAGGCATTTATGTGGACAAAAAACACGAACAAAAGCTCATCATCACTGGTCATTAGAGAAATGCAAATCAAAACCGCAATGATTTACTATCTCATGCCCATTAAAATGGTGATCATTAAAAAGTCAGGAAACAACAGATGCTGGAGAGAATATGGAGACATAGGGCTAATATAATCAATTATAAAATCAGAAAAAATTTACAATGGGAACAATAAATGTAGAAATTGAAATCACAAAAATCTTTAAGGAATTTGAAGATCATTTGGAGAAATGCTTTATCATCTTGAGATTATTTTATTCTAATCATGCACCAGTGATAGTATTTTAAGAAAAAATTTTTCCATTCAAATGGAAAAGCGTTTGAATGGAAAGATTGGTGTAGACATACGTTATAAACCATAAACTGGCAAAGTTTGCTGGTGATGCTTGTTGATTTATTTATTTGTTGTTTTCAGAAGGAAAGAACAATAACAGACAGATAACTGCAAATTAAAAGAGAAATTGTATATACCTAACCTCCTCATTATTAGGCAGGTGAGGATGGTGTGAGCAAAAAAGTAGCAAGCCATTGAAAGGACTATTTAAAGGGTTATATTTTCCAGACACATCAGGATCTCTGGAATATTACTCAAAACAATGTTCTTGTGAGGATTTGGCTTAATGAAAAGTCCTGTAGTACTTGGACACATGGAAAGCTGTCCAGTATTATATAAAACAAAATTGTTATAGTTGGAAGTTATTATTATAGGTATTTTCCTCATCTTTTTGCAGTATTTATAAATTTTTTCTTAATGAAATATATTAATTTTTCAGTATTTTTAAATGAAATTGTATTACATTTAAAAAATTAATGGAGAACTGTTGAATACAAGGGATGCATATTACGCTTAACTTGTTAATATCTGTTTCACATTATTTACAGATTTTATCTACTGCATTGAAATTTGCTAGAATGCTGAATATGTACAACTTAATGTAATCACTTCCTAACTATATCTTTGGAGCGAACCAACTTACAACAAAATTAACTCTAATTTTGTGTCTTTTATTTGTTTCTACTTCTAGATTAATTATGGTTTGAAAAAAGTGTTTTAGAAATCTTTGAAAATCACTGGCATGTTGGAAAGAATGTTCTAATAAAAGATGAGTCCTATCTCCATGTTACTTTAAATATTAGTTTAATTTCAAATTATGTTCTAGTTTTCCTATCTTTAAACTATGTCCATGAAACATTTCACTTCTCTTATAGAAATCAATGTTCTTTTAGGTTTGAAATTTATCAGGGAACTCTTATGTATGCTTTTTAAATAAATAATACTCTGGATTACTTTCTAAAATGGAAGGTAACCCTAAAGTAAAAATGTAGTATCAGTATTCCGTTTTTCCTCTGGATTAAACTTATATTTTTCTCAAAATCTTATTATTCTCTTTTCCAGCCACCTAGGTTGCCAAAAGGAAAGAAGGCCAATGAGAAGAAGGTGGTCCTGATGCTTGCTGTCTTGAAAAAGCAGGAGACAAGTGGTAAATCCCTAGTTTGAGAAATGTGGAACTGGACAGGACATTTTGGCCTTGGACAGGACATCCAGCACAAAAGTGGCCTCACTTGCTTTGTCTAGTGGCTCCACTATTCTAGGTTGCAGCAGCAGAAAGCCACCCTCTCTAAGCAGCTGAAAGCGCCTTCTGTGATTAAGCAGCGCACCAAGGCCTTGGACCACCAAAGAGCTCAATGGAGGAAGCCGCTGGCAAGTACAGAACAGAGACAAAGCAAGAGAAGCAGCAGAGACTGTTGGCATGGGCTGAAAAGAAAGCAAAGAGGACATCCCATTAAAAGACCACCTGTCCTTCCAACAGGGGTTAACACTGTCACCACCTTAGTGAAGAAAAAGAAAGCTCAGCTGGTGGTGACTGCACAGAGAACATGAATCCCGTTGAGTTGGTTGTCTTCCTGCCTTCCCGGTGTTGTAAAATGGGGTTCCTTACTGCATTATTTAGTGGAAAGCAAGCTTGGGACATTTAGCCTTTTTCTAAAAAAAAAAAAAAAAGAAGAAGAAGAAAGAAACTCTTTAAAATTTTCTTTTCAAACTTCTAAGCATTAGGTTATAATCTCTTCAGTACATTAAAATGTCTGGTGGTAGGAAAATATTGGACTCATATATGACTGTCTACATGATTTTCAGGGCCCCGTGCAAAATGAAATGAAGGTTGTGCCTTGTTCAAAATGTTAAGCATTTCAAGATGGCAACAGCAGAGCATTAAGCCAAATATGAGGTCATTATGTGCATGGGTCCTTGTGTGACCACACAGGTCACAAAAACATGAAGCTGGTCCTGAGTGTATAACCAGATAGGTAAATCTTACAGATTTTTAAAACTTAATAAAATAGAAACTACATTTCATGTGTGAACTCTACTTATTTTTAAATTATCTATTACAGTGGCAAAAGAAGATTTAGAAATATAAATAAATGAGCATTTTTGAACATGTAAATAATATTTTCTTGCAGTTTTAGCAGGACAGGAGATTACCTCTGATCTACCTCTGCTTGGACAAACTAGTGATGTGATTTGCAAATAGGTTGTAACTTTATCCAAAACACATTACAGTAAATAAATGTAGGGATTCTCAGAGAATTTGACCTAAATAAGAATTTGTGAAAGAGAAAAGCATTGTTTTTGTGGCTAAACTTTATGACTGTTTCTTTTTAAGTCACATGTATATTTACCTGACCAATTTGATTTACTCTCTATTTCAAGTTATCAGGTGAAATTATTTTAGAATAAATTAATGTGTTGTCTGTTCTGAATAAACGTGCGTGTTACAAATGCAAACACATGTATGCATTATACAACTATGCAGCTTCAAGAACTGACTTATTTCTATCAGCTTTTTATTCGCTTTTAAAAATTAGCCTACTGATGCATATTAGAATTTAATTACACCAATTAGTACTGCCACATCAGACATATGATGTGCCTTCAATTAAGAAGTACCTAATGGGTATTAGTACAATTTAGCTTCATAATTAAACTTCTAAGAACAGCACAAATTAAACATTATGATTACAAAACATTAAAAATCTACTGGTGAAATTAAAGCTGAATATTTTAGCTGCTTCTTTTGAACTGATTTTAAAAAAGAAAATCAGGATTATATAAAATGCAATGTTATTGAAGCATTCTTAATTTAAAAACAGAAATTAAGCACACATGCACATATCTATGTGCATATGTAATGATTAAATATTTAATAAAATATCCAACCTAACACTTACATCATCTAATAAGGATTAAAGGTTATTTTGGAGTTTCATTTTTTTTTTTCCTAGAAGTATTTGATATATGTGGTCACCACTCACAACTCTTGCTTCAGTGAGCTTGGATGACAGGCAGCCCCAGCTACTGCCTTTCTGGTTGTATGACTGTCTTTGCACTCAGGCCATATTTTTGCAGGCTGTTCCTGGCCAATGACTGAGCATGCTGGGAGTGTTGATGAAGGTCATTTTTAAGAATGGTGGTAATCTTCCAACAGAAGAAGACTTTGGACTAGGGACTCCTATTGTCCCAGCCAACTGTGCTTCAGGCTGTGACTCTTGCATTCCAATCCTTCTTCCTTAACATCAGGAAGGAAGGCTTGCATCACTGTTTGAAGACTCCCTACACTTAAATGTGCTTTCTTTATTTAATCTTTAGCTAGCATTCCTCTCACAATCTTTTGAGTCATTTATAATCACATAGTGTCAGCTTCTCGGAAAACCTGACCTGATAAACTATCCTATTTGAAATACGGACATATATGCATTTAACAGTTTTTTACATTATTAGCACATTGATTATTAAATAGTATCTGAAGAGAGATACCATTAAAAACTAAAATAACTTCCTATTGGGGTTTTCTTCAAAAGAAATAGATTCTTTTTAAAAAGATGACAACTATAGCAACTTCTGTCTCTCCTGCTATATCCACTAGAGTGATTTGCTTTCTCGGTTTTTCTTAAAGTGATTGGTTAAAATCTTTTAACACTTAGCAATTTTTTCCTAGTTTTGCAGATATAGCCTCTGACATGGCTTATGGGTAAGGCAAATAGAGGATGCTCTTCACTGAGCGAGTGCTTTTATTTCTCTTTTTCGCGTGTTCTATTTTTTAAAGTGAAATGCCATTAACATCTCGTCAGACTTTCATTTTCTTGTTTGAGAATTCCACTTGTAGATAAACAATAGCTATAACCTGTTCATGTCTTTTAAAAATACAGCCTATTGGCTGGGCGCAGTGGCTCATTCCTGCAATTCCAGCACTCCTCCAAGGCAGGAGGCAGGTGGATCACAAGATCAGGAGTTCAAGACCAGCCTGGCTAACGTAGTGAAACCCCGTCTCTACTAAAAATACAAAAATTAACCAGGCACGATGACACGCTCCTGTAGTCCTAGCTACTCGGGAGGCAGAGGCAGGAGAATCACTTGAAACCAGAAGGCAGAGATTGCCGTGAGCTGAGATTGTGCCACTGCACTCCAGTCTGAGTGGAAGAGCAAAAGTTGGTTAAAAGAAAAATACAGCCTATTGAATGAGCAGTCACGCACAAGAAATTCTGTTCTTCCCACAGTCCATCATATTCATTTTATCCATATTCGGCTTCTCACTTCTATATGTAAAAACACTAGATTTATCATTCCGCTTTATTTATTTATTTATTTTACCTTTCCTATAATACTCAAATTTCCATAAAGGAACAAGGGATAAAGCTTAATAATAAATTCAACAGGGGCATAAGTGAGGAGAACAAGATCCAAACACAGGTTTTCTTGATGTAAAGATGGACCTTTAACCATATGCTATCTATCTATTAAGAAAATAGAGGGCTCTAAACACAAAATTAAGGTTATAGTTGCCTCTGTGTGGCTGATAAAAAGTGAAAGATAAATGCAAAACTATTGATAGTGTTCTTATGCTTAAATTGGGTTGTATGTTTACATGTGTTCATTATGTTAATATGCCTCATAGGATAGGCATTTTAATCAAATATAAAATGATATAAATACAATACACTGAGATAACACATTGAAACCAAAAACAAAAATAGGATTGCATACTGGCAGGATCTTTGTAAGTCCTGGCCTTTCACTATGTAAATAGTTATCTTTTAGCTCAAGAAATCACAGAGCTCACACATTTTTAGGCAAAGAAAAAGAATTCAATGTAATAAGTTAATTCTATGTCTCATAAGCAAAAGTCTACTGAGGTGAATTCATAATACCCCATAATAGCAAAAAAAATACATTCAGAAGTCCTAAATGTACAAAAAATAAAAATAGTTAAGCACATAGAATTTATTTACATTAAAAAGCATCATGTTCATTAGACCTACATAATTCTTGTAGCATCTAATACATCCTAGATAATTCTTATTCCCATTAATCATTGCTAAGCACATTGAAATTTCACATTAATAATAATATTATTTTGTAACCTTCATTTGTATTAGAACTGTTAGTTTTAACTGATGAAGATGTAAAACAAAAACAAACATTGACGTAAATAATTACTTTCTGGAAGGATCCAACCTCTAAGCTAGCAATATGCATTGATCCTTTCTTTTTAAATTTATGTTTTTATAAGATATAAGCAATTCAGATTATAGATCCTGGGTTATGATGCATATCATATTTGCATAAGCTTAATATATTTTAAAGATAACCAAAAATATATAATACATAATTAAAAATATAAACACATTACTCAACATAACTATTCCTTAAATATTCATTTCATTTAATACAAGTCTTTGCTGCCATAAATGAACTCCCATGAGCTTCTAGAGAGACTTGTTTTATTAAATGTTATAAGGTCTCTGGCTCTGACCAATCATAGAAAACTATAGACAGTGTTATAGAAAATGTAAGAAAAAGCAAGAAGTTTTTTATTTTTTTTTGTAATTTGATTTTATTATTATGTCTTCATACCTACAGTAAATCAATAAATTAACATACAACCATCATCCATATTCAACAATTATCATGATTTTGTTGTTCCTGCTTAAGGTATCCCTGCTCTCTTCTTGCCAAATTATTTTAAAAATATATCTCAGAGTGCAATTTTATAACTACATACCTAATGATACATCTCTAGAAAATGCAGCTATTTAGTAATACATTTTTATAAGGTTAATTTATTTTTCTTCAGGATATCGATTCAAATATTGCTTGTTATTAACAAACCACATCTAGCATATGTTTTACTACATTTTTAAGAACATAATTTGGAAAAAAAAAAAATGTGACACAGAGTCCACGTTCAATTTGCCTCCTCAACTAATCTACTAAAAGGAAAAAAAAATCACACCAATACTTATGACTCTTCCTGAAGTTATCTTATGATATTTTTACATTTTGAAATCTGTAAAGTGTGCTCATTATTGGTTTCAAGTGCATGTTTCCTAACTCATTTCAATCTGTTCTATAATCAAGTGCAAGAGAAAATATAAAATAGACCCTACGATTGTAGAAATAAAAGGAAAAAAACTAGTCTAGATTTCATAAAAGCAGAGACATATAAAAACCTCAAAATGATAAAGGCCATAATCAATTAACTGAAATTAAAATTATTCCTTTGAGTTATTTTTGAGTATTCTGCTAATTTTAGGTTTTTTTTTGATATAGCAATTAGCACAATGAGTGCCTTCTAAAAGCAGAGTCTGAAGTGAATATATATAAATGGTACCATAAGCCTATAAAATAAACAAAAATAAACAAATTATTATTCAATTAAAAACACAGGGACATGTGGGAGAATGTAACAAGTAAGGCAGTGCATATAAGCTGAGATAAATACATTGTTGTTAAATGAGTGGGAGTTACAGAAATAAATGAAAGATGAGAGATTAGGACATATAGTACATAGGGTGCCAGTTCATATAAAACTTTATATTAAAGGAATTTGAGCTTTTGGCTGGAACAATAGAAGCTATTGGGAGATTAAACGGGAATGATATGAAGGAGGTAAAGTAGAAGTCTATAGTACTAATCTAAGTGATAAGTAAATGGAAGTCAAAGCTATTTAGTGGAGTAGGTTGAATCAACATTGATGACTAAGTAGTTGGTACGTAAAGGAAAGGAAAAGTTCATGATTGTGTCTTGGGTATTTGGCATGGGCACTATGCTAACGATGATATACAGTCACGTTCAGGCTTAGTGAATGAGTAGTGGCCCCTGATATGGAGCAAAGTCATGCAATTCACTTTCAAGTTGTGTTCTTAAAACTTCCCATGATATTCATGAAGATTTTAAGAGTCATTTGTTATTATATCCCATCTTGACTAATACTAAGTTGTTAGAAAAAATGAAATACAATTGTAACAATAAGCTAAATAAGTGGTATTGTCTTAATAATAAGAAAGTAGAGCATGAAGAAACTTAAGATCATAGATGATGAAAACTGTTTCCCCCAGTCCCACTCCCAAGAAGGGAGAGGTGGGGATTATAAAAAACGATCAATCGCCTGCTGCAGTGGCGCAGGTCTGTAAACCCAGAACTATGGGAGGCCAAGGTGGGCAGATCACCTGAGTTTGAGAGTTTGAGACCAGCCTGACCAACATGGAGAAACCCCATCTCTACTAAAGACACAAAATTAGCTGGGCATGGTGGTGCATGCCTGTAATCCCAGCTACTCGGGAAACTGAGGCAGGAGAATCACTTGAACCCTGGGAGGCAGAGGTTGCAATGAGCCAAGATCATGCCATTGCACTCCAGTCTGGGCAACAAGAGTGAAACTTCATTTCAAAAATAAATAAATAAATACATTAATAAATAAATAATCTATGTGATCTTCCAAGAAAACAGGCAGAGTTTAATTATGTAACTTTTCCGACTATTAGTATATGGTTCATTCAAACTGTCTGACCAGTAGTCTTTCAGAATTACCAATGATCAGTGGTTTCTATGTACTATGTATTTTACCTTTCTAAATGGGCTAGGTGCTTTACATATCTTATCTCATTTATCTTTTAAATAACTTTAAGAAGCTAGTATTATTATTCACTCGATTTCACTGGTGAGAACATTGAGATGTAGAGATTCAGAGTAGCTAGCATTTGGTATAACTCTAATTTGAGTTTACTTGTGTCTTATTATAATATTAGATGAGTACGTGCCTTTGTACTGTAATGAGCATCATTCTAAATAGACAGCAGACTGTATACAACTGTGATTAGTGATGACAGGGAGAAATTGAGACAATATCCAGATTTTCCTTGCTTCTGCCTTTTGTCTTTCTACATGTGTCTCCTACTGTGTGAGCATATATGGAAGCCAGCTTTCAGAAAGTCTGAGATACATTCTCTACAGTGTTCATCCCCTTTGTCTGATAAACTGAGCAGGGCAGAGCGAGGAATAGGTTTCAGGAAAAATAGACCCATCATCACCACAATATTCAGGTAGAAGTGTAAAAAATGCAATTGAATTTATGAGTGTGGAATTCAGGATGGAGAAATGGCATGAAAATATAAATTTGGGAGTCATTGGCATTTACATTTCATGTAAGGCCATGAGATTGGATGAGATAACCAAAGCCAGAAGTGCAAAAAAAGATAAAGGGGGAGGGGTAATAAAATACTGCGACCTGGGCATTCCAACATTGAGTCTTAGGAATAGCAGAAAACACAAAGAAAGAAAGAAGAGTAGACAAAGAATATGAAACCAAGTCAAATGAGGATGGTATTATGAGAAAAACCTACTTCAAATGCTGCTGATAAATCAAGTAAGGTGAGAAAAAGAACTGGAAGGTGACAAAGTGGAGGACAGGTTTAATTCGAGTACTGAAGGGCAAAGATCTGTATGGAAGTGATTTAAGAGAAAATGTAAGGAGCAAATGACAGTGAGTGTAAATTATTATTTTGAAGAGTTTTGGCGAAAAAGGTATCAAATTCCTTGATAGCATCTGACAATGAAAATGGGGAAAATGAAGAATACTAGTTGCTTATTTGCTTTTATTTTCTAATATGAGAGAAATAATAACATATTTGTATGATCATGAAATGACTCAATAGTGAGGAAAAATTGATTTTGTTTAAGTTAGGTAAGTATTGAAAAGTATCGTGGATAGCCTGTGTAGTCAGAAAGAGTTGATGAACAAGCAAAGGCGTAAGCTTGAGGTGGGTGTATACACATTTCATTTCTGGCAGTGTTTTTCTTTAAGGAGAGATTTCACTCTGCAAGGAGCCATCTGGCAACATTTGGAGACATTTTCTGTTGTCACAAATTGTGAATGGAGTTACTACTAGCATTGAATGGGAGAGGCTAAGGATGTTGCTAAACATCCTGCAATATACAAGACAACCTTTCCAAAACCCCATCCCAAACATAGTATTATCTGGCTCAGTCTGTCATTAGTACTAGAGAAAAAACCATGGTATATTAATACGTAGGATGAGTATGATGTAAGTTTAGATACTGGCATTCAGTATCTGTAGTAGTGGGATTCTGCATACCTTTCCTCTTGATTATTATTTATCTATTTATTCATTTACTGACACAGGAAATGAGGTCATCAGCTGACATTGAGATTGAAGAAAAATATGTGAGGGATGTGAAGTGAGAAAAGAATATAAGTTAATCTTAACGTGAGGAAGAAGGCGATGGCTAATGGAATAAAAGTGGGATTGCCTGCATTAAAGGCACATTTGCTTTTCAAGGTTGTGGTTTTAAAGCGATAACAATCATCACAATTTGGTCATGTGTTTTTCTCCAACTGCAGTTAGTTGTATAAAACCAATTCCAGAATTGATGGAGATATGTATGAAACTAAGGCTACAGTTTTGCTGACTTAGTCATGTTTAATAGCTGAAAATTTATTTGATGACCAAGGGTGGAAGAAAATATTTAAAAGACTGAATATGTGAGATAATGAAGCACATTTATGAAACAGCAAATGGTTTTGTGTAAAGGTGGATTATTGGATGTATCTTGAAGAATAAATAACAAGTGTGAATGAAATATTTATTTATGAAATTGGCAGAGTAAATAATTAAATCAAGTTTTAATGATCAGATTGTCATTTTGGAGTAATTATAATTATATTATAGTGAAGAAAAGTTTGAAGAAGTTATAAAAAGGAAACTATTGTTTTAAATTAATGCACTGGTCTAGCAGTGTGATTTCATGAAGATTATTTCATATCTGTAGCAGTAACAATAGGAACACTGAGGACAAGAATGTTGAGAACAGGAATTAGAGAGAAATTTATTGGGTGAAATCAACTAGGTTTTTAGATTCATTGTGATATATGTTTAAGAAGGAATATGTGATTTCTAGTCAATATATAATGATGCAAATTTAACACATAAGAAATATGGATAGAAAAAGATATTCTACTTTAAATACATTGCCAGACCAACTGAGGGAGTTCTGTAGAATAGATTCAAGAATGATGTGGAAAGGGATGGTGCCTCCTTACCAATTTTCTCCCCTCATGGGGGCAGGTGTTGGGAATACTCCTGGGAAGGAAAGAAGACAGGTGTTCTGGTTTAATTTTTCTGTAAACATGTTAATGCAAGTCTCTTGGAAAATAAACTAAATCGCTTTTGGTAGCAAAAGAATCATTCTTCATAAAATATTCTTAGCAGACCATTCGGGGTTGTCTAAAATTGCTTATGAAAAATAAACAAGAAATCAATAAATGTAGGGTCATGATTCCAAAGAAAATGTCATGTTAGCTGTGTTGCTATGTAAGTCAAAAGGAGATGGTTTTTAACTGAGAATACACCTGAATAAGTAAAGCAACTGCACATTTTACTCAGAAGCCAAAGCTAGAAATTTAGATGACAGCACATTCAATGAAGATGAAAGGACCCAGATCCCTCCCTACTTAACCCATAATTCATTATTTTATCTTCAAAATTATTCAGAAAGCATGATAATGGAATAAAATCTTCAATAAGTCTGATTTGCCAATTCAATGCTTTTTGTGGGTTCAGATTGTCACTGTGAGCAGGATTATCTTTTAGACCCACACATCATAATGGTTAATGTTTTCTTTTTCTATGAAAAAAGGAGATAATGGAATAAATATGAGAATTTGTTTTCAGAATAGTTGTCTATCCATTTTCAGTATGAGGTTGTGGAAGCTTTGAGGCAGGTTATTGAAGGAAAGTCTTACCATTGAAATCTGGGAGCCATAGACTGCAATCTGGGAGCACAGGTCCAGGGAGTAGAACATGGACAAAGGGAAATTGGCTGAAAACCCCATTGACTGACTCTTGCTAGCATATCTATAAAAGCTGATCTTTTTATAGTGGAAGAGATGATAGTAGAAGAAAAAGCTGCAAGATTACATTTTCTTCACTGGAAAATCTTCTTATCCCTCTCTGGCTTCTTGGAGAAATTTCATGTATCCTTAGAAATGACCCAAAATATTGATTATTTGAAAAACTATTTATGTTAACTGGAGGCCAACGTTGGGTGATGAGTGAAAACTATATTTTATTGAAGAATAGAATATTCACTAAAGGAAGACTGGTGAATTAACATCAGCATGGATTCTTCAAATTAATAATGAAGGACATGTTGCAATTCTATTATTATCTGATGTAAAGGACTATTCATATTCATGTTTAATCATTAAGTGGCTGAAAACTTTTGAGAAAACACTTCCAAATATTGTGACAGCATATCTGCTGCATTTATTAAGATGAGATCTGTCAGGCCTATGCGGAGAAGTGTAACTTCTACAACTCCTCCCCAAATCGCCAATTGGATTCTCCTTTTCACATGATGGGAATAATACAAGTTTAAATGTTGACAGGCTTTGGATGTTTCAGAGAGAAAAAAATCTTAGTTAATGCTATTGATATAAATAATAAGAGATACAGTGAATGGGATAAGCTAATGCTTCTCTGTCTTACAAGACTTATATAACCTTGAGGGCCAAATATATATATATATATTCAGAGAACAATGACAAGCATACAGGTTTAGTTATCATACATGAGATTACAGGGAAAAAAAACATTTATGTCATGTGCACAACAGGGAGAAATTAAAAATCAGAAGAGAAAATAGGCACCTCACTTGAATTAATTTACTTTTGAAGAAAAGATAAACAGGGTTTAAAAAGTAAGTCTTGATAGTATTTTTAATAAGAAAGTAAAAGCACACATTATCAACTTTTGAATGGGAGAAGAGGAGTACTGTAGCCCTCACCCATCTCTTAAAAGAATCGTAGAAAATTTGCTTTATTTATTATGGCTGAAGGAGTTCAAATCCAATTATGAGGATGGTGATATAGAACAGAATATACTTGAACAGGGGGCTGAGTTTACTGCCTTAATTAAAGCCATAGAATCTGAAAACAAGTGAATAAAAAACTGATGTCTGTTCACTCCAGCCCCATTCATGGATCTAAGGCCATATGTAATAATTTGCACCACGTTCCCTGGGGTAGTATTCAAAGTTTCTTATCATTGTTGTGATGTAGAGCAGAATTTACAGTAGCCCGTATGGAAGACAGGAAAGAGTCTCATACATGCTCTAAGTGAAACCCGGAGTGCATGGAGAGAACATCAGGGAGGAAACCAAGGTAGGATGAAGTTACAGGTTGGAATGTGTGGTCGGAGAGAATATTACCTGCTTGTGCTACCTTTACATAAATGCCAAATTACAGTGGGTATTAAATATGAATGGGACATTGCCATCTTTGTCTTTTCCACAGAGGATGGTGACTTAGCTCACTCTTCACCAAATTTTAATGAGTCATGCCAACTGGGAGCCTTTGGAATTGCTCAAGTTCTCCCAAGTTCTCCACAGCAGTAAACACTAAGCAATGCAGAATTCCAAGGGGGCGATAAGAGACTACTGTTGTAATTAAGAAAATGGTTCAGAAGGAAGTTCCTCTCCCCACATTAACTTCCTTTTAGTAGTTTTAACTTGTCAATATGTAGATAGTTCCTGGATATTAACAGTAGTGCATCAAGGTGGTTCATTTGCATGCTTTAACTGTGCCTGATATGATGAAGAATGTACAGAAAATAGACAAGAGGTTCTGATATGTTATCAAGGTTAACTACATAATTCATAGAGCTGAGTATAAAGTGGAATGCATGGGTACTTACTCAAAAAATTTTTAAGAATTTCAAGATAGCTACAACAGAGCATTAAAACAATCTCAAGGGCATCCTAAGATCTTTTTTTTTTTTTTTTTAAATTTCAGGTAGGCACAATTTTAAACTTGCAGAATAGAAACAAGTATATCTTTACTGTCTTATTATGGATTTTTAAGAATTCATTATCACATTGCTGTAATCTGGTAAAGAAGAATAACCTAAAAGATAGAGGTCATATACGACTTTTATGCTACAACGATAATTTTCTTCTCAGAGAAAAAATCAGGAGAGAAATTAAGGACCATAGTCACCCATATTACAAACAGAAGCTGGCTGATGAATCCAACTAGAATTTAAGGCACAGCCCAATGTGAAAAATTCCTGGAAATTAGTAAGATCAACTTAGGGCATTCCTTAAACTGTGAGAAGTAATTTATCTTTCATAGGACCTGCCAATAAGCAATAAACTTAGACACCGTCAAGACTGTTCTCCTAACAATCTTGTTCACCCATACTTACAAAGTAACTGGAAAGAATTCAGAAAGTGAATACAGCATTGTAATAGTTTCCTAGGGCTGCTGGAACAAATTAGCCCTAGGTAGCGTAAAACAACAGAAATTTATTATTTCACAGTTCTGGAGGCTGTAAGTCTGAAGCCAAGGAGTCAGTAGGGTCACACTTCCTCCAAGAGCCGCAGAAGAAAATCTTTTCTTGCCCCTTCCTAGGTCTTACTCTCTCCTACAAATTTTTGGAGCTTTTTTATTTATAGATTTATTACTCCAATTTCTGCTTTCACTCTCTTCTCTGTGTGTCTTCTCTTATAAAAACACCTCCAGTCAGTGGAATTAGGACCCTCCTTAATCTGGTAGGAGCTCATCCTAATTATATGTGCAGATTTCTAAAGAAGGTCACCTTCTGAGATTCTGAATGAATAATTTTAGAAGAGCACTAATTAACTCACTACAGGTACTGAGCAGAAATAAGCATTAAAAGTACTGTGGTAGGTGGTAGCACAGGCAATAACATTTGGCCCTTATGATCCCATCCAACTGGTCGGATGATATTAGAGCATACTCAGACTAGAACCCCTTAGGAAAAGTTAAATGGGACCACCAATTTAGACTCCTCAGGATTTTGACTTAAAATCTGCCTGAGGCAGCTGCTTGTTATAATCCATTTGAAAGACACATGCTGTTGCACTGAATGACACAGCCAATGTCAACAGGAAGGACCAGCTACATACATAAATTTTGTAACCCAGTGAAAAATGAAAAGCAAGGACCCTTGCTCAAAAATTATTAAGAGTTCATTTAGTGAAATCAATGCATCCTGAGGCTAATATGAGAAGTAAGTCACAAAATCCACTGTGCCTTACTAGGATCAGGAGGTAGTAAAGAGGGAGTGAAGGAGAATACAATAACATAACTTTTTATCTTTCCCACCTCTAATACTCTTACTTGGCCTCTCATGGTGGTCCCAAACTCAGTTTTAAGTGAAAGAGAAAGTTTATATAATACCCAAGACATGATATATTTGTGTCATTTAATTTGACTGAGCCTTTTCTGAAAGGTAATTTGTTGTGGATCAAAATTCCTCCTATGTTACCAAATTAGGGCTAAAAGTGAATGTAGCTGCATTATCAAGCAGAAGAGACACTTCTGAAGTCCTTTGTCTATCATACATAACGTTTGTTTGACAACAAACTCCAATGACACGTTTACCTATGTAACAAATCTGCACATGTACCCCCGAACTTAAAAGTTAAACAAACAAATAAAGACCCTTTATTTGTGCTAGTGAGGTTCTAGTTATTGGTTGTGTAGGCAAACATTATGCGTGATGAGTTATACAGCTTGATATTTGGAGGAAGTGTTTGGAAATAGGGTAAAATCATAGCAGATGGGAAAGGTGTTTATAAGTAGATTATATTACCATGGAGGGAAACCATTACAATATTTTCATGCAAAAAGCTGAGAGTGAGGATATCATACTTTTCTGCTTATTGCAGAAAAGGGAAATTGGACTCCTAACGATTTGGATGTTCTACCTGTATAATTTGAATAAAACAAATGACAAAATGTCCCGTGACGACTCAGCTTCTGGGTAGTTGGCTACAGTTATCACTCAGTTTCTAAGTTTTGTTTACTATGCTAGATTTTTTTTTTCAGAGAAACAACCAATGAATTGTACAGAGCAGAGGATGCTGTACAATAGAATTTCTGCACCCTATATGGCCATAAATCAAAATGATACGTTGCTACAACAGCTCCCTGGTTATGATAGAAAGCAGATAATGGCTGCCTGTCTGGTATGTCACAGCTTGATCTGATCTGTTGCATTGAGCATATCATTGTGAATGTAAATTGAATTAATTTAAAGAATATGAAAATAAAACCTAAAAAGCCTCAGAGAAGGTGAATTTAGGTTTGATTTAATGGTTTAAAATTAGATAACTCCCTCAAGAAGAACACAGAGGACATTTAAGGGAACCCCATGGCACAGCCCAATAAATTGGTATCTGGTGCTAGAATATACTTAATTGAGAATTTCATGAGCACATTATTTGGGAGTGTAGACAATGCTTTCAAACTATACACATTTAATTAACATATAATATGAACAACATGAGTGATAAGTTAAGCACTGGCCCCTTTGCCAGACATTTTGAAATAATGACAAGATTTGGTCATGCAGTATTAAATCTAATTGAAGTAGTGTTCCAGGAGGCCGATCATTATGATAAAAATGACTTGCTACTTCAAATAGGGACACTAGAGGAAGCTGTTTTTAGAGGACTTAGTTGTAGTTGGAAATCAGTTTGGTTTGAGGCAATGCTTGAACTGAAGACACTGAATAAATGATGACTTCCATTCTTATTAACAACACTAGGATTAACTTTGTATCTTCAGTCAGGAAGGACTATTGGATATATTAATCAATATGGAATATTATGTGTTTAATGTTGAGCTAAAGAATTCATAAGGAAACAAGCTCAAGAAGTAAAATTACAGAAAAAAACATGTTTAGTCTAAGTCAGGGCAAGGTTGCACTGAACACTGTGACCTTTGATTTTGTTCTCTGAGATCCCAGGTAATATGGATAAAAAAGAAGTTTATCTCCCATGTGTGGAATCCGTAGAAAGTGGATGGATAAAGAACAATCCTCTGACATCTGTGGGCCATGGGGTGTGGATGGGCTCTTTTACATAATGACCCCTGAAAATTAGTGTTTGTACCAACCTGGAATATGCCTAAAATACAGTTCGTAGAAACAAATTTTTTCAGAAAATTTGATTTGAGAAGAAAAAATATGTATTCAATTAAATACTTCCACAGGCCCATGGAAAATGATGCAAATAATTGAGGTTGATGGAGGAAAAAAGTAATTGAGTTTGTGAATGAACATCAAGAGACCTGTAAAAGAAGATGTTAATGAGTACCATGCTTTGTGGAGGGAATTCCTACTCTATATCGGATGGTTCAAATCAAGGTCAGAGTATTAGTTGGGTTAAGTGAAACATTGCAGAAAATGTTGGAAGCCAGTAATGATAATACACTAGCAATATTTGGTACTAAGATGTTGACTAAGGCCAGAGAGTAGATTGAGAAGGAAAGGGTCTTTGATTCTTTCTGATTACTGAGAGGCCCTCCCAGGACCCAAATAAGGCAGGAAGCCCAGTTTGCTTGTATAAACAAACTAATGACAGCTCCTGACATTAGTTTGAATGTTTTTTGCTAGCAGGAGAGTAATTATCTATCACAGAAATGCTTTTAGCAGAATGTAATTTGTCGTTTAGAATTGCTTATGGTTAACAAAGCAGAAGTCCGTGGATTTATGGGGCTCCCTGGAAAATATCATATATACCACATATGTAACTATCTGCATAAAAATTAAGATATTTGATAATTGAGACAGGTATCTCCCTGTAAATAAAATACCTGCATACCTCACTAGGAGTCTCATCTATTTGCCTGGGCTAGGAATTATCTAATGACAGAACCAAAGATCTAAAGAATCAGATTAAGGGATCTAAATAATTTTCTGATTCGGTTATGCCTAATGATTATTATCTCAGTTCATGAAATTACTAGTAGAGCTCTATATTTTGTAAGATCTTAGATTCTTATGAGTCTAAGGTCACAATCCAATCAGTTTTTCCTGTCTCAAGGAATCATGTCCATATAATGGAATTCATCCAGAACGCTGAAAAGTTTTAATATTCTGGGTTTAGGGTAGATGAGGAGTCTCTGTATGATTTATAAACATGTACGGAGAAATAGTAAATGAAATATTTTTAAAACTAAAAGACAAACAGAAATTCAAAAAGTAAGCTATAACAATCAGGTTAAACAACAACAACAACAAAAATAAAAGCACCTATCAGTAATCATGATTGAATAGAAGAGCTAAAAGAGAGTTGTCAGTGGTGAAGGAATAAATATTATCTCATAAGATAGAGTGATGGTATTAGTTCATTTTAATACTACTGATAGAGATATACTCATGACTGGGCAATTTACAAAAGAAAGAAGTTTATTGGACTTACAGTTCCACATGGCTGGGGAGGCCTCACAATAATGTCAAGGAGGAGCAAGTCACATCTTATGTGGGTGGCAGCAGGAAAAAAGAGCTTGTGCCGAGAAATTCCCATTTTCAACACCATCAGATCTCAGAAGACCCACTCATGATTATGAGAACTGCATGGGACAGACACACCACCATGATTCAGTCTTCTCCCACCAGGTCCCTCCCACGACATGTAGTAATTATGGGAGCTACAAGATGAAACTTGGGTGGGGACACAGAGCAGAACCATATCATTTCATCCCTGGCCCCTTACAAATCTCATATCTTCATATTTTAAAACCAGTCATGCCTTCCCAACAGTCCCCCAAAGTGTCAACTTATTTCCCCATTAACTCAAAGTCCAAAGTCCAAAGTCTTATGTGAGACAAGGCAAGTCGCTTCCACCTATGAGCCTGTAAAATCAAAATTGGGTTAGTTACTTCCTAGATACAATCTTCCTCCTGGCTGCCTTCATGGGCTGGCATTGAGTGGCTGCAGCTTTTCTAGACAAACAGTGCAAGCCGTCAGTGGAGCTACGCTTCCGGGGTATGGAAGATGGTGGCCCTCTTCTCATAACTCAACTAGGTGGTGCCCCAGTAGGAATTCTGTGTGGGGGCTCCTACCCCACATTTCCCTTCTGCACTGCTGCAGCAGAGGTTCTCCGTGAGGACCCCACCCATACAGCAAACTTCTGTCTGGGCATCCAGGCATTTCCATACATCTTCTGAAATCTAGGCAGAGGTTCCCAAACTTCAATTCTTGACTTCTGTTCACTTGGAGGCTCAACACCATGTGGAAGCTGCCAAGGCTTGGGGCTTGCACCCTCTGAAGCCATAGCCTGAGCTCTCTGTTGTCCCCTTTCAGCCATAGCTAGAGTTGCTGTGATGCAAGGCACCAAGTCCCTAGGCTGTACACAGCACAGAAATCCTGGCCCCAACCCATAAAACCACTTTTTCTTCCTAGGCCTCTGTGCATGTGATGCAAGAGATTGCAGTGAAGACCTCTGACATGCACTGGAGACATTTTCCCCATTACCTTATGCAAATTTCTACAGTCAGCTTGGATTTCTCCCCAGAAAATGGGATTTTCTTTTCTATTGTATTGTCAGGCTGCAAATTTTCCAAAATTTTATGCTCTGCTTCTCTTATATAACCGAATGCCTTTAACAGCACCAAAGTCATATTTTAAATGCTTTCCTGCTTAGCGATGTCTTCTACCAGATACCCTAAATCATCTCTCTCAAATTCAAAGTTCCACAAATATTTAGGCCGGGGCAAAATGCCACCAGTGTCTTTGCTAAAACATAGCAAAATTCACCTTTACTCCAGTTTCCAACACATTCCTTATCACCATCTAAGACCACCTCAGCCTGGATCACTGTTCATATCACTATCAGCATTTTGTTCAAAGCCATTCAACAAGTCTCTATGAAGTTCCAAACTTTCCCACATTTTCCTGTCTTCTGAGTCCTCCAAACTGTTCCAATCTCTGCCTGTTACCCAGTTACATTGTCAATTCCACATTTTCAGGTATCTTTATAGCAGCCCCATTCTACTGTATTGTTATTAGTTTATTTTCTGTATTAGTTCATTTTCATACAGTTGATAAAGACATACCCACAACTGGGGAATTTACAAAGGAAAGTGGTTGTTGGACTTACAATTCCACATGGCTGGAGAGACCTCATAATCATGGCAGAAGGCAAGAAGGAGCAGGTTACATCTTACATGGATGGCAGCAGGCAAAAATAGAGCTTGTGCAGAGAAACTCCTGCTTTTAACACCATCAGATGTCATGAGATCCATTCACTATCACAAAAACAGCATGGGAAAACCCGCCCTCATGATTCAATCATCCCCCATTGGGTCCCTCCCATAACAAATGAAAACTATGCGAGCTACAAGATGAGATTTGGGTAGGGACACAGAGCCAAACCGTATCAGTGATTATTTAAGATTCTTTGGAGAAGCCTAACTGTTCAAGGAAGGAGTGTGATGGCAAAGAATAACAGCTACATAGAATTATATGGCATGAGCTTGACTGGATCCATATTTTGTGGGATCTACAGCACATTCAATTTGGAGGTCAGCATTTGGGGCTCTTTGGGTTTTTTTTGTTTGTTTTTTTGAGATGGAGTTATTCTCTTGTTGCCCTGGCTGGAGTGCAATGGCACCATCTCAGCTCACCGCAACCTCTGCCTCCCAGATCCAAGTGTTTCTCCTGCCTCAGCCTCCTGAATAGCTGGGATTAGAGGCATATGCCACCATATCTGACTAATTTTGTATTTTTAGTAGAGATAGGGTTTCTCCATTTTGGTCAGGCTGGTCTCAAACTCCTGACCTCAGGTGATCTACCTGCCTCAGCCTCCTAAGGTTCTGGGATTATAGGAGTGAGCCCAGCTCAAGGATTTGGGGCTTTTTTTTTACTTCATGTTCTGGGGTACATGTGCAGATCATGCAGGATTGTTGAATAGGTACATACATGGCAAGGTGGTTTGCTGCTTCCATCCCCTCATCACCTATACCTGGCATTTCTCCCCAAGTTATCCCTCCCAACCCTCCCCAACCCCTGGTCCCTCCCCTTTCCACCCCCCAACAGACCCCAGTGTGTTATGCTCCTCTGGTTTGGGACTCTTTAAGCAAGAATACAAAACTACAAACTCAAAGTGGAAACTCAAATGCAAATGAGATGGCAGGAAATGTAAGCCTCATTAACTTAGGACAAGAGAAGAAAAGCTGATAAACATTTTCTATAAAGGGCACCATAGTAGATACTTTAGGCTTGTGGGCCATACTGTTTGTTTTGTAAATATGCAACTTTGCCTTTACAGTGCTTAAGTAGTTGCAGGCAATATGTAAAGGAATGCCTGTGGCTGAGTTTCTATAAAATTTTATTTATAAAAATCTGTAGCAGCCTGGCTTCAGCTCATTGGCTACAGTTTGCCTACCTGAGTCTTAATAAATCTGCCTCTATTCATAAGTAAGATTCTGCTTGTGTTTTGACTTTGAGATATGTTCAAGGAAGGTAAGTAAAATTAAAATGCGTGGGAGAAGAAGGTGTAAATAAAAAATTCCTGGTGACCATATATTTATGAACATGGATGAAGAGAGGTCCTCTTATCTTGTGAGATGGACAGAAAAAAGGCTAAGAACAGATACAAATTAAGGCTAGCAACTATAAAATATGAGAATTAACATTATTCTGGGAAACAGAAAACAAAGTACTTCTGCTAAGAATGGAAAGACCAAATATGGACTGGAGTATTTGAAAACTTGGTGGATATTTGGATTATCTGTTGTGGGGAAAAAAGAAGAAAGAGAGAAGAGAAACAGATCAAAAATTCAAATAATTTGAAGTGATTATATGGAAAAGTGATCTGCATACACATGTTGTGTCATTAACAAAAGCGTCTGACCAGAATAGTACACTCTGTGTCCTGGGTCAGAAGTTATAATTTAAATTTCATTGTTCGGATTCAGTGCTTATTTCTAATTCACACAAAAGTGGCATCTTGACCTACATGATGCTATACTTTTCGTTTTTCAGAAATGTTGAATTTTCTATGCATGAGACTTTTGTTATTTGACATATGATTTATTTCATTTGATGTGTTTATCTTACCCAGATTACATAGAAATTAACCCATTTTAACTTTGTCTTTTCTATATGTGTTTTAGTAATAAGAAATTCAGGAGTGTATGCAAATGCAACATGAAATGAACGATGATAAAATAGAGTATATTTGCATAAATATTAAGACTTTTTAGATGTTATAATAAACACTATCAAAAATATAATTGGTCTTAAACTGTTTTAAAAATGCCAATATAAGTCATTTTTAATCTAGGACCAAAACCATAATCATGTGAAAAATAAACATTTCTTTAAGTTTTGTAAAAGACTAATTGTAGAATATTTCCCTGCAAATTAATTGGGAGAATTTCATAGTGTCTTATAATTAAGCTGCCTTTAAATATGCCTGAATATTCATGCAAACATCTGTGGATATTTGTCTCCACGTGTTTCAGCACTATGAGGTGATTTGAATTCAGCAAAAATTTTAATAGCTTAAATTGAAACAGGAATTATCCTAAGGGAATCTGGTAGAAATGCATTAAGGAAGAGATGAGCTAAAGAGCTATATCTATTTCTTTCATGCTTTGGTGTAGTAAGTAATTGTTCAAAGCCAAACACTTTATGAAGATAAATGATTGATATAATGAATGAACTGAAGATGCCTAAGAAACATGAAAATAGAAATGCTTTGTCCTGAAGAAGTATGTCTTAATATAGTTATAATTTGAATGTAAAAATTGTAGCTGAAAATATTCTAAAAATCACAAGAAGCTGCATTTAAACTGTGCTGTGGCATCCATTCAAAACATTGGAAACCATTTGTTTTCTGAATTGCACCCAACATAAAGCTTTCTCACACAGAACAAAACAGAAGTGAGCATCAGTCACACTTCCAACATGCATACATTTTGTTCTAAAAGAACAGCTGTTACTTGATGAAAAGTCGATGAAAGATGCCCAGCATTTGTTTTTGAAAAGTTATCACCCAAACAAGAGTTGTTTGGAAGCAGATGCTAAAATCGAGAGTGGTCTGTTTATTTCAGTTGAGAGTGTTGTAAAAATGTTAATAAGGTATTTTTATGTCTATTACCCGGCTATATTTGACTCTTTAATGTGTTTTTTGTTCTAATTGGCTGTTGTTTCTATATGCTGGCATTATTAGCATTAGATCACTGAAGAGTAAATAAAGTGAGCAGATTACTGAGCTGGAGTGGAGAGAGGTGGAATGGTTTTACAGACGAATTACAGTGAAAACTTTGAAATACTAATCATCTCTTCTGTATTGAGAAATAATCTACTAATTATTAACTTAATAATTATCAACTCAACCAGGGAACTACACTACCTAAAAGGTGGTTCATTTTACCACTCTTTAGCATCTGAAGGAGACCATGATTCTCCAGTGCTTGAATACACTGCTACCCATGTGATGACTGCCCCCATCAATTCTAACAAGTTTCAGTCATTCAGTATTTGATATGTAATTTTTAAAATTACATAAGTAATACTTTCTCCATATAGAGAACTGAAATTTTTCAGAAACAGTTAAATCCTAATTTGAGTGTTGCCCAAATCCTGTCTCTTCTTCAAAGATAACCAGTGTTTCCAATTTGGTGTGTATTTTCCCCAAATACAGTGAATGCATTTACAAACATATGCAGATTAACCTATTCTAGATAAAAGCATTTGCTTTGTGAATCTGCTTTAACTCAAATATATAGCTCAGTTTAAAACTTCTCTTTTTCTATTTAACAATATACCTTAGAAGTCATGCCATGATATTAATATTAAGATGAATAATAATGAAATTAATAATACTAGTCAATTGGTTGCTTATTATGTAGTGGGTACTTGGTGTGATATATGGGTTATCTAATGTAATCATCATGACAGCCTAATAAACTGGCAATGCTATTATCTCCATTTTACAGAAGAGAAAAAAAGAGATTTGTAAGTACTTTGATCAGGTGTGTTATAGGAAAAGCAAATGATTCGAATCTGCTTTCAGAGATTGTTTTCTTAACTATTATGCCACAATGCAGGCGTTGTAGTCTGCATGATAGTTCAACTATTTTTATTTGCATTTATATACTGATGAATATTTAGAGTATTTAAGTTACAAGACAATACTGCAATTGACATTCTTCCATGATTTTCTACCATTTATTTCCAAAAGTGGAAAGGCAGAAACCTATTTTTAATTTTTTACAGAATTTAGACTATATAACAATTGTACCCAAAGGAGCTCTTGCTTATACATTTACACCAGTGTAGTTTGAGCCTACCCACTTCCTTATACGCTCATATTTTTTGCCTACTGTGCTATTAGGTCAAGTCTCTCCACGATCTAGCTTAAATGTCACTTTTTCCAAAAAATCTTCACTGATCTCCCACAACTGAATACATCATCTTCCTATTTTAGTTTCTTACAGTATTTTATCTATGCTTCTCTTAAAACACCACTTCCTACTTTGTATAATTGTTATTTTTGTATCATCTAATCAGTCCTTTAATTTCCTTTGGGGAATAATTTATGCTGATTAATCCTTATGACACATATTATCCACATTTTTTGGACAAAAGTCTTCAATGAAGATTGATAATTAAAATTAATAAAAATTAAAATAATTAAAAATTTAATTAACCTAGCTTTTACTTTTTAAAATTATCATGTAGGCCACCTACTGAGATACACAATTTTTTCTGTAAAGTCTTACTTTGAAACAATTACAAGGAAACTAGAAAAAAAACTATTATTCTAAGATACTTCAGATTAGAAAGTTGTCTATTCCATATAACAAGATTTATTCTCTCTATATATTCTAAGATAAATTCATCATCTCTCTTAAAGCTTTCCTAATTTTGCTCACTCAGAAAAACCCCCAATTCCTGTCTTTCATTAAATTTTAATTAATGAATAATCAGTCAATTTTAAAACTCTTGAAAAGTTCATATTAAAAGCAAACATTTTTATTATTAAAACTAATAATTATAAAATGCCCATGTAAGTCTATATGTTTGGTTCCCTGGGAGTTTCAGTGCATTTATATTTAGTAGCACCAAAGTTTTTATAATCTGTAAAGTATTACTACCCAGGAATAGGTACTGAGGAATCAAGAAAAGGTAGTTGATTAACTTGAAAGACAATTATCCTATATTATCCTATATAGTGTTTCTTGATGACACTAATTTCATGAGATAGAATGAAAGGAAAAAATGATACACATGTAAATAAATTTTGGAATATTATATGCTTTAACTTCCCCTTGGATATTTACAAAAATATTTGCATATTAACAGTTACAAAATAAAGAAACCTTTTTAGCTACATTTAAACTAGTGCTAGAGTTCAGATATATTTCCTCCAAATTCATGTTGAAATTTAACCCTCAAAGTGATGATGAGATAGATTGGACTTTTGAAGGCAAGTCATGATGGCTTTACACTCACGAATAAGGTTAATGTCCTAATAAATGAAGCTTCAGAGAGCTTCCTAGCTCTTCCATTCCTTTTGCCATCTGAGAACATGGCATTTGTCCATTTTTCTGCCTTTGCCTTTCTTAACATGTGATTATGTCATGCAAAATGACATCTATGAAACAGGCCCTCATAATCTTGAACTTCCCAACTCCTAGAACTTTCAGAAATAAATGTCTGTAATTCATAAATTACCCAGTCTGTGGTATTTATTATAAGACCAGGAACAGACTAAAATAACAAATGCTTTCCCCAATCCCTGACTACTTTCAAAATATATAAGACATGTCCATATAGTTTCTTATAGCAATAATGATACAGATATTTTTCAGAAAGTGGCATGCATATATGTGAATGTTTCTTAGAGGAGTTGAAAAAAAACAAAACACTTGCTTGGCAATGTTTATTCCTCATAGAATCAGTGCTGTTCACTTTGGAAAATATCTTAGTGTCCTGCTTGTTGCTTTATTCATTGTTTTTCTGTCATTGCAATCAGCTATAGCCGTGTACCTTTTGCATCTGGTGGTCAACGGCTTTGGAAGCCCATGAATCTGAAATCACATCCCAGTTGTATTCCTGACTAGTTGTGTAAAATTATTTTTAAACTTATTATTTTCAGCTTACTCATTTATTAAATACAGGTATTAATATTGAAACTGGAGTAGATTAAATGGCATGCTAAATGGAAATAAGCTTGTATAGTAATTGTTACATAGGAAAACATTCAATAAATCAATGCTGTTATTATTACCATTAATATTTCCTAAATGTGAAGATTAACTTCAGAGGAAACATACTAGAAAGAAAAAACATGAATTTTACAGAAGTTTTTCAGCAAAAGTTGATTGGTTTTGTAAACACACACACATATGTACACACACACATATATAAATATGTATATTACATTTTTACACACACATATTTATTTCTACTTAAAATGTAAAAAGTAACTTAGTCATGTGTGCCCAATTTTCTGATACACTATAAAATGGAAATATCTTGACAGACACTATCAAAAGGCTATGCAAAATAAACTTCTCTTGCTTAGTTTTTTAATTGGAAAGTAACGTATCCATGTTTCTTGGCGTGGCCATGTGAATTTTGTGACATTGAAGTGGATATCATAAGATAGGTTCCCAAGAAAGCCTTTAAAAAAGCACAAACCACCCTGCATGAATTTGGCCTTTTGCCCTTTGCCTTTTACTGCTTCAGCCTTTCCTATTTTTCTTGCCTGCAATATGGGCAATCACGTCTCAGGGTGCTACAGGCATCATGCTATCTTGTATGATATATCTTTCTATGCTATTAATGTCCCTGCATGTGTGCAACAAATCTTCAGTGTCACTGTGTGGCTGCTCTTCTGATCCTGGCCTGGCTTGTACTCTTTCTTTTGTAGGAGTAAATAAACGCCTTGCATGTGAAGACTACTTTTAAATTGCACTATGTACTCCTTATAGCTAAACCTTATCTACCTGAAACCCATATTGATACTTACATCATATATTTAGTTTGGAGACCAGATTAAATGTAGAGTTCCATCAATTACACAATAAATATTTTTAAGTGACCAGTGTGGGCAATGTGATATTTAAGCTACTGATATAATGTGATAAACTGAAGATATGACTTGAAATGTTTGTAACTTATATGACAATAAGTGGAGAGAGATGAAAATTTGGTAAACAGTAGCACAGATTTTAATCTGTTCTATACATATTGTAAGTATGGCAGAAAGGACTCTAAGCTAAGCAGTAGAGGAAGAGAAGGTGATTATGAAAAGGTTGGCTAGTAAATGTTATCTAACAAGTGATATTTTAGTGCAGAGATACTTGAAACTATAAGACACAATACTGTAAAAATTTTGGAAATTTTGTTTTTTAAGTTAGTAGTGCAATTTATCTAATGTGTAAATAAAAGTGCTGGTTGCTGAAGGAGCAGTAAAAAAGCAGATTACTTTGAGTATAGGGAAAGAGAAGGAGATTGGAAAGAGACTGAAGAACTAAGCATATGTCAGTTTATATAGAGTTTATGTAACAAAGAAGAGATTTTCTGTGAATCAAGTTATATTGCTGCATAACATACCACCCCAAACTTACTGGTATAAAATAGTAAACTTGTATTATGTTCACAGATTCTGTGGGTCAGGAAATCTGGAAGGGCACAATGGGCATGCCCCTTTTCTGCACCTCAATGATGAGGCCTCAGCTGGGAAGATTTACATGTCTGGATGCAACTCAAATAGCTGAGGGCTAGGACAGCTGGGACTGGAGTGTCCACTTCCAAAATTGCTTTTTTATGCTCATTCCTGGCACCTGACCTTGTGTATTTGAAGCTAGGAATGAACTGGGATTGTCAACCAGAACTCCTATTCATGCTCTTTTCTCATGACTTGGGTTTCTCCCAGCCTGGCAATACTGGGGACTTCCTGAGATTGAGTATTCTGGAAAAAGTGAGCAGAAGTTACATTGTCGATTTAGGCCAGGTCTCAAAAGTTACAAAGCATTGCATTTTTTTCTACTCTCTTGGTCAAAGAAGTTAAAAGTCCTCCCAGATTCAAAGTCAGAGACCCCAGGTCCCATCTCAATTAAATGATGGTTGAAGAACTCAGGAGATATTTTATAACCATTAAATTATAGCAAGTGAAAAAAAAGTGATTTTTACGGCATTTAATTTGTCCCAAAATGTTAGCTTTTTATTCTCCTCCATGTACTGATACTCATAATATCCTGATTTTTCCCCATTAAACTCCATCTTTCAGTGACAATTCTGATACATTATTTTATACTAAATTGTAAACTAGAATTAATTTTTGAAGTATTGCCACTTGCAAGAGGATGTATATTTAATTCACAGAATTATAAATGTAGATAATAATGTATATTTTAGGATTTTCTATCAGAATTTTTTAAATTAAAAATGTTCATTTTAAATGTATTTAAATCATCACTTTTTAAGCATTTATTTAGTTAAGACTGTCAGTTCATGTACTTTCTTCTAAATTAAAATCACAGATATCATTTGTAGAATTTTAAGCAGCAAAAGATATGTAGTATTTGTATTATGTCATGATTTCTTATGTTACAATAGGTTTTTTTAAAAAAATTCAATAAAGTTAAAAAATATTCCTAAATACAGCTTATTTTAAAAATCAGTTCTATTGTATGTCACCTCAAATATCCATACAACACATTATTTTAATCTCCTTTCCTCTAAGCATTCTCGTTCCACTTAATCTAACACAATGTTCTCAATGATATGACAAATTGCAATTCTGTTAAAAAATCTTCAAAGACTTTCCACTGAACTGAACAGAATTAGAATAGATGATTATTTCAGTCAAGTGTTGGTACATAACAAAACACCCCAATCATCTATTCTTCCTCCTCTTAAAGTCAATGTATTATTAAAATGTTCAACTTCCATTTATGAAATACCTCACACATGCCAAAAAACTGAAAAATAATTGATACAGCAACATAACCAGAAATAAGATTATAAGAAATGCTATAAGAGATAACGACATGCTAAAATTGTTTAGCATCCCCATGTATATTCCTCTTTTTTTAACTATAAATATGTGTATAGAATATTTATATACAGCATATGGTAGTGTTTGTTTCTTCAAAACTAAATAAGATGTTATTTTTGTCTCTGTATTATTTCAACATATGCTTTATAATCTCACTATATTTTTGAAATCCATTCCGGCTGATACTTGGGTGTCTGTTTTTGTTTAATTTCTATATAAATAACATAAAGCTATCAATTTTCATATTAGGAAATATTTGGCATTATTCTACTTATCATTGAAAATGTTAAAAACAAAGCTGCAACAAATATTTACCTTGTTCATATAGTATAGACATAAAGCAGGGAAATTTTACAACTTTAGACAATTTCTTCCTTATATTGTCAAGTAGCATTCCCAAGTCGTACTGTGAAATTATCTTCCCACTAAACAATTGTTAGAGTTCCTGTTTTCTAATAGCCTCATAAAAGAGGAAAATTTATCAATATTAAGTGGTAAAGTAAAAGTGATAAATGTTATTGCTTTACAAATTCAATTTTACTAAATAAAATATATTTTATATTTTCTTTAAAAGTAACATAAAATGTCTTTCATATTTGAAATTAATGCGATGTTAGAATACAATTTACAATTTTTCTATATATTCACCAAATGTATCACTGCTATTTTTTGAATAGTTATTCATTTTTCTGGGTGATATGACATTCATATGTAAAATATCAAAAATCTTGCCTCTATTTTTGAGTTTCCTCCTATAGTCCAGTGACCAAGTTGTTCATCTCTGAGTCAATGCCCCACTACCATAGTGACTATAATTTATAATCAATTCTTATTGAGTATCTGCTCAGTGCCAGTATATGAGTTGGCTAGATCTGTTACAGCAAATTATCACAAACTTTAAAGCTTAAAGCAACAGGAGAATATTCTCTTACAGTTCTGTAGGTCAAAAATCTGAAACCAAGTTATAGGTAGGCCCACGTTCTCTCTCAGGTTTCTATGGGTGGATCCTACTTTACTTCTTTCAGCTGCTGGTGGCTCAGGGCATTCTTTGTCTTGTAGCTGCATAACTGCAAGCTCTGCTTCCATCCTCAAATAGTCTTATTTACAGATTTAGGGTGTACTAGGATAATCCAGTATGATGTCATCTCAAGATCCTTATTAATATCTGCAAAAAAAAAAAAAAAAATAGGTCACATCTACAGTTTCAGGTGGTTAGCAAGTGGAAAGATACGTATATATTTATCATATTTGGGGAGACACATTGAATCTATTAGAGACAAACATCTACATTTAGGGTATTAAAGACAAAAATCCTTGCCCATGTAAAGATTACAGTCAGATATAAGATGACACAAAATAAATAACACATAGAAAGGTGTTGAAAAGTTAAAGTAAGGAGAAATACACAGTATTCGTGGTAGATTACACTTTCAATTAATGTAATAAAGTGACTTTGTTAAAATAGGATTGGAATAAATACATCAAAAGGCTGAGGGGAAAAAAAAACACAATTTTTTTCTACATCCCAAATTACTTCTGATCGAATATTTTTACTGGGATTTGTTTCTGGGAGAGACTAAGAGAGTGATGAACTTTGGATAAATTCTGAAGGTAGAACAAGCAGCAAGACCCATTGAAAGGTTGGACTTGTAATGTATGAAAAACATAAGAAACAAGATTGACTCTAAGATTTTTGGTCTGAGACAAATTGTGCTGTGCGAAAATGTGCATTTCAAAGTTGAGATGTTTATTAGCTTCTCAAGAAAAGATATAAGAAGTTGGATGTAAGAGCCTGACATTAAGAAGACAGGTAAGAGGTAGAGGACTTATTACAAATTTGCAAGGTCTTAGCATAAACATAATATTGTAAACGTTGGCTCTGTGAGAAGTCATCAAGTGAGTGGGGGTGGGCACAGAAGTGTTCCAAAGAGTAAGAAATAGCATACAAAGACATAAGAAGGAAGCCAAGAGGACATGTGGTCTGAAAGACAATGGAAAAAATGTTTGTTTGTTTGTTTTAAAGAAAAAGAGACTACTGACTACTAATAGATAAATAAAATGAGAATAGAAAATTATCTTTTGTATTTTGCAACATGAAAATAATTAGTGATTTAAAAGAAACATTTACATTAAATGGCCTATACTTTTTTAGTATTTTAATTATAACTGATTTCTTGCTTTGTTAACCTAGGCTGGTCTGGACTCCTGGCCTCACATTTGTTAATGGTTAATGCTTATTTAGATTTATCCTAACATCTATCGGGTTTACAGCTGCCACTTGCTTCTCACACTTGTCTTTCTTATTGCGTTCTCTTTTTTCTTTCTTGGTTGTTCAATGAATCCATAAGTGTGCTTTCTTAAAACTTTTAGTAGCTGGAAAAATTTATATTAAAAAATTAAAACAAAAAAAATCTAAAAAAAAAACAAAAAACTTTTGTTGACCTGAAAAGTCTCACTGCTGTGTATAGGATTTTATCTTGAATTGTATCTTTTCCATTTGGAACCTTGTATTAGTTTTTCAGTGAACTAGCTTCTTTTAAAAATATTTACCACATCAGTGTTTTTTTCTAGTTTGGGTTTATTTTTATTGATTAGATTCAGAAATTGTCAAATTCCTGAATCTGAGAATTTTTTTAATGACTTATATAAAATTTCCAGTTATTATTTCTATATATTGCCTCCATACTATCTTAATTGCACCCAAATTTTCTAACATAATATTTTTTTGGCCATCTAACTATATATTGATAAGTTTATTTCTCTGTTATATATATTTATTATATTAATTTTAATCATCCATATCTCACAAGTTTTTAAAATTCAGTCACTTTGTTTTTATTTTTGGATATTCTTTACTAAATCTGCTCTTCATTTCTTTTTAAATGTCTTTACTAGTTATATATGTTTATTGCATATTATTAATTTTATAATTTTTTTCAAATTATTCATCCATTTTTATACATCCTTTTGATTCTGCTGTTTTATATCTGCTGATTCTTATTGATGCTATATTATTTTTATTTTTTTGAGACAGAGTCTCACTTTGTTACCCAGGCTGGCATACAATTGGTGCAATATTGGCTCACTGCAACCTCTGCCTCCTGGGTTCAAGCAATTCTCCTGTCTCAGCCTTCCAAGTAGCTGGGATTACAGGTGCCTACCACCACACTCAACTAATTTTTTGTAGTTTTAGTAGAGACGAGGTTTTCCCATGTTGGCCAGGCTGGTCTTGAACTCCTGACCTCAGGTGATCCACCTGCCTTGGCCTCCCAAAGTGCTGGGATTATGGGCGTGAGCCACTGCGCTTGGCATGTATATTATTTTTCATTGTGCATATTGTAATTTTTGCTTGTGAATGAAGAAATGGCTATGGATATTCATTGCCACCAAGGCATTTATGATCCAATTAAAGGGTAAATGCAAATACAATGCAGTTTCTTTGTATAGCAATTACACAAATTAAACTGCCTAAGCTTGCCAAGAAAAGCAAGAAGGAAGAAAGAAAAGAAAGAAGAAAGGAAGAAAAACAAATAGCAAAATAAAGCAATATTTAAATGTGGTTGTGATTCAGCCTACCATTATGTTTAATGATACAGTGCCTGTTTGGTAAAGAAAAGAGAAGAATTAACTGAATGCCAATGGAAGGGGTAAGTAATGAAAAAACAAAACAAAACAAAATAAAGCTGTGAATGATAATTAATGTGAATAGCAAAATTATGTAAAAAAGGCATTTTATTTGAAGAGTAATTTAGGAGATTTTTAGAAATATATTGATTATATTCAAGCTCCTATACTTAAATGCTACTCAATAATAATTAAAGATACCAGATTTAGTAAAGGGATTTTTGTAACATTATTTTTTTTCCTATAGAGATACAAATATATTTCCTTAGTAGAACAGATAACCTCACAGATTTATGACCCTGTTATATATCAATGTATATTTATTTATCTAATCGAGGATTCTTAATGTTATTTTGTCAAATTGCTTCTAAATTTCCCAGTTTCTCAGATTCATTTGTATCATTTAAGACATCTATTTGTTCTTTATTAATTCAAGTTAACATCTTTAAAATCTAATTATTTTAGACTGGGCGCGGTGGCTCACACTTGTAATCCCAGCACTTTGGGAGTCTGAGGCAGGTGGATCAAGAGGTCAGGAGTTCGAGACCAGCCTGTCCAATATGGTAAAACCCCATTTCTACAATAAATAAATAAATAAATGGGGTGGTGGTGTCTGCCTATAGTCCCAGCTATGTGGAAGGCTGAGGTAAGAAAATCACTTGAACCCGGGAGGCAGAGGTTGCAGTGAGCTGAAATCTTGCCACTGCACTCCAGCCTGGGCAAAAAAAACTATTTATTTTATATTTGCCAGAGAGCTATGATTTTAGGCTTCTAAAAACTATACTTTAATAGAAATCAGGGACTAGTTACCTTTAATCTGCTGGAGGTACACATATTTAAGAGTCTGAAGTTAATGTCTAGAGGAAAGTTTCTACTTAACATCAGAGGGTATGCAACATTTGCTGTGGCTCTCAAATACTAAGAAAGGAAAACACAACTGGGAATTTGTCCCTAGTGCTTTATTCTTTACTCAGGATTGATACATAGATTTTGAATAAAAGACTAATAAATATTTGTCTTGTGAAATTGAAATAATCACTGACGTCTACATACTGTTTCCAGCTTTCTTCTCTGTTGTTTCCTCTTTAGATAAACTAGATAACCCCTTCAATGTGATTATTCTTATGTAAAACCTCATATATTCTCAAAATTATTATGTATGCATTCATCTAACTGTACATCTACAGCACTGTAAAAAATGAGATTGTAATAAGTGGAAATGCATGTATAAGTATATGCAAATTTTTAGGCAAATCAGATGTTTTAGAGGTAATGATCTCCTGATTGTTTTCTCTTGAGTTCTTTCCTACAATACGTGCAGTGGTCCTTGCAATGAGGAATTTTTTTATGGAAATTTGAAATAAAGTACAGAAATTCCTAATTAAAAACTATCTTTTAAGTGAATCTCTGAATTCTATAAAAGTGTTTATCTTAGTTATTTAGCCATTAGCCTGTCAATCACTAGGAAAGTAAGAGCAATTTACAAGGTTTTCTATTACTACGCTTGTACTTGCTCACACATTCTTGTCCACCTAAGGAACTATGCAAAGCATCTTAATAGATGCTACTAATTCACATAATTTCATTAATTCAATAGCAAATACCTTCTCATTTTATTTCACATTTTTAACATTCACTAGATATAGCTATTTTATAGTGATTAGGTTTACAAAAATAATACTGATAAAACTCAATTGTTAGCATGTACAGTTTTAGGCTATATATTTTTTTCCAAACAAGAAAAAAAAATTATTTTTAGACTCAACTTGAAATTTTGTAAAAAAATATGTTTCAGAAATAGTATACTATCACAGAACAAGAAGCATTATGGAAAGTAAAAATTGTTTTGATATAAAAATACTATAAATAAAAGGGCTCATACACTAATTAATGTTCATACACTAATACCAAATATCAGATGCCTTGAGTGACTAAATTAAATTGATCCTAAATATTACATTTATTATTTAAAATATTGCATGCAAACCTCAACAGATGTATTTGCCAGCTTATATATGGGAGAATTTAAAAAGATCATGATGTTTTTAAAAATAGCTTTTAGAGAAATAACAAAGTGATTTTATGTCTGGAAGTGAAGACCCTTGGAGGAATTTTTCTCATGGACTGTCAAAATACATACCCAAACCATAAGTGGATGTCTGAGTAATAATTCATTTACTTTTATTTGATTTGTCAGGTTTTATTTTTCAAAACAAGAGTCAGAATGATGTCTTTTAGTTGGATTTGTTTCTATTATTTATTAACATATCCAAGGAACATGTACAGTGATTTGGCAGAATATAATCATATTACCAAATAATTATTAGTTTAGTCTGTTTCATAAACCTAATCAAATGAAAATATTTAAAAATATAATTATGTCTTAATTTTTATCAAAATTTCCAAATTTATGAAGTAAATCCAGCAACAAAGAGAGAGACTCTGTCTCAAAACAACAACAACAATTAAAAGTAGATACAATATTAGAGCTGTGTTGTAATGAAAACCTTAGAATGGGCTACAGCATTTAAAAAAAAGTAATAAAGACCTCCAGGATAATTTTTTCCAAAATGGCAGATTAGAGTCACTGTTAACCATGCCTCTCCTACTTGGAAAGACAGAATTGTGTGTAGAGATTCACGCTGTGATTTTTTTCCCAAGAAGCAACATAGAAACTTAACAGGAAAACTGGAAGAAAGCACAGACTTTTTGAAAGAAGCGTCAGGTTGCCGCCTACATCATGAGCCAGGAGGAAAACTTTCAAGACCCCAGAGTGTCAGATAGGGATAACTGCCTCAATGACATATACTCCTAGTACCAAGCAATCCAGGCCACAGGGGAAGGCCTTACTCTCACCCAGTGCTGGAGCTGATTTAGTGAGCAGTGGGGCACATATGAGAAGCAGCAGCATTGGGATGGACTTAGTATGAATTCCCAGCAGGATAGAGAAAAGCCATCCCTGATCCTACCTCACAGGGGACCTCACAGAAGTCAGCCAAGTAACTCAGGTGATGGTCACAGGTTGAGAGAAGTTTCCAACTCATATTCGTGGTATAATCTCAAGTGGAGACAAACTCCCTTGGCCAGAACCATGGGGTAGATGGGAAATATGCTGCAGCGATAGATGTAAGAGCTGGGTGCCCCTGCTTCATGGGCTGACTAGCAGAGGCGTGGCCTAGAAGCCATGCTTGCTGTCTCCTCTGGGAAGTCTTATGGCTTTGGGCAGTTTTGAGTTCTGAGTGTCAACTGCTTGGCACCTAGCTGCTGCTAATGGGATACTGCAGGTGCAAGACCTGCTTTGCTAAGTGTGTGGGAGCTGGGTGGGGCTAACCGCTGCCTGCTACTCCCTAATCCTCATACAGAGTCTTCTCTGCAGCAGAGGCCGTGGTGTTACTCCCTGGAACATTACTCCTGCAGCCAGAGGACCACTCTCTGATCCCCACTGGGGACACTGCTTTTGCCTACACATGGTGGACGAAAGAGAGCCAGAGGGTGGACTTGTCTGACCCAGCCCCCATTTGGCTTTGTCCCTCCATCTGCTTGGTAGCTTAACACAAAGAACAGAAAATTTTGAGAGCTCTATGACCCTGCCCATTGCCGGAGTCATCAGATTACCTCCCCTGGGTAACATAAGGCAAGCGCAAATTCCACTGCTACCAGCTGGTGTTCCTTTGCAAGTGCCACCTAATGGCTGGAGGGTTACTGACATAATCCATTTCAGCATCTGCAGGCACAGTAACAGTGCACAAGAAAGAGAAAGCTTGTGTGTGACCTAAGCTATTACCTTTGCCTATATAACCCTGGCCAACTAGGAGGTCCTGAGTCTGTCTGTGTGACCAGTTCATTACTGCTACAGGTGGCATTGCAGAAAACCAAGGCTATACATCTCATATAGTCTATGTTATTCTCCTGTCTCTTCCATCAGAGCTGTTGTTGTTACTTGCTGCTGAGTCTTGAGAACAGATCACATCCCTGGGCCCCTTGCAGACATTCCCCAGCACCAGCCTGGAGTGAGCAGCCCTACTAGGTGGCTACAGCCAGAAAAGCAGCAGCATTTATTGTAGTCTGGGCCTCAGGGACTCCTACTCTTAGGGTAAGGGGGAGTGCACATCAATGGAGCACCCCATGGAAAAAAGAATCCAGATGGCAGGCCTTGAGTCCAGAACTTCCCACCCGTGGAAAGTTTCAGCAGAGGCACAGGTAACATGCTGGACTTGGGAAAATTTGCAGAAGGGTCTTGAAGAAAATGACTTAGTCTCGCCCTCATTCACCACTGCAGACACAGCTGGTGCTTCTCTTATGGGAACCTAGCATGTGTGCACCTGTAGATAGCCTTTCTGGAACACTTCAAATTAACTGAGATCCCAGAGGAGGACTGCCCTCCGGGTTCAGGTTTGCATAAGACATAGAATTATAATTTCTCTCTACATGGAACATCAGAATTCCTGCAAATAAAAAAAAGGGGGGCACTGCTGATCTCAATAGCCAGAACACTACTTAGGAGTGTAACCTGCTTTCCTGGTGTACTGGCAAGGCAGCTAAAGTGGCTCCCTCCCTCTTCCATAAAAAGACCTCAGTACATTTCTCTAAGAGCTTCTACAGATGTTTCTGTCAAAGCTTTGACTTCTCCCCATCATCGGGTATTGCATTTACCAACCTGCTGGTTTTCACCAACAGACATCTTCCCTACTGGCCTAAAATCTGAATTATTCAACGAGGTAAATGAAACACTGGGAGGAAAAAAAATAAGCAAAGAAGTGCGTACCACTTGAGAACTAGATAAGCTTCATGAGACCTCTGTCATTCCTACCCCCCAGGAGATAGTAAACCTCCACACACACACACTGAGCATAATGTTACCACAACCAGCATCTGAGAAAGCCAACATGCAAAGACTCTAAGTAACCAGGGAACTTATACAGAGTCTTCACCCCTGAAAGCACCCAGAGTTAAAATTAATTACAATCAACTATAAGCATTAGAGTCACATTATCAAGGTGAAAACAAAATAAAAAATCAATCAAATCAAAAAATAATTTCAAAAATAATTAGAAGAAATAGTCTACCCAAATGAGAAGAAACCAGAAAAATAATTCTGGCCATAGGACAAAATAGAGTTCTAAAACACCTCAAATAGATCACACTAAGTCCCAGCAATAGATTCCAACCAAGATGAAATCTTTGAAATCCCAGAAAAAGAATTCAAAGAAATAAATTTTCTATAAAGGAAAACCTATCAGACTAATAGCAGACTTCTCTGCAGACACCTTACAGGCCAGAAGTTCACGCTATCTTTAGGTTTATCTTTAATGTTCTTAGACAAAATAACATTTATTCAAAAATTTTGTATTCAACCAAACTGAGTCTCGTAAATGAAAGAGAAATAACGTCTTTTTCAGACAAGCATATGCTGAGGGAATCTGTCACTACCAGAGCAGTCCTACAAGAAATACTAAAAGGGGTTCTAAATCTTGAAACAAAATTTTGAACTGCATCAGAATAGACATCTTGAAAGTGTAAAACATATAGGGCCTATAAAGCAATAAGGAAGTTAAAAAAAAAAAGCTAAAATTTCTCAGTCATAATCAACACACTGACCAGAGCACTACTTCACATCTCATCATTGGCATTGACTGTAAATGGTTTGTATACTCCAGTTAAAAGATACAGAATGGCAGAGTTGATTAACAAAAATTACAAACCAAATATCTGCCACCTTCAAGAGACTCAACTAACATATAAGGATTCTTACAGACTCAAGGTAAGGGGGTGGAGAAAGATATTCCATGCAAATGGAAACCAAAAGCAAGCAGGAATAGTGATTTTTATATCAGATAAAGCAGACTTTAAAGCAACAATAGTAACAAAAAGACAAAGAAAGTCATGATATAATGATAATTAATTCAACAAAACACAACAATTTTACATATATATGCACAAAACACTGGGCTTCTGTATTTATAAAACAATTACTACTAGACGTAAGAAAAGGAGTAGACAGCAACACAATAATAGTGAGGAACTTTAACACTTCACTGACAGCACTAGACAGATCACTGAAGCAGGAAATCAACAATAAAAACACCAGACTTAAGTTGCACTCTAGAAGAAATGAATCTAACAGACATTTACAGAAAAAAACCTGCAGAATTCACGTTCTTCTTATCAGCACATAGAACAGCCTCCAAGATAGACCATAGGATAGGCCACAAAACAGATCTCACTTAATTTTAAAAAGTCAAAATTATATCAAATATCTTCTCAGGTCACAGTGGAATAAAACTAGAAATAAACTCCAAAAGGAACCCTCAAAACTATATAATTACCGGGAAATTAAACAATCTGCTTCTTAATGACTATAGGGTTGACAATAAAATGAAGAAAGAAATTTAAAAATTCTTTAAATGAATGATTATAATGACACAAGTTACCAAAGCCTCTGGGATATAGTAAAAGCAATGATAAAAGGAAACAAGGAAAGTTTCTAGCACTGAACACCTATGTAAAAAATTCTGAAAGATTATAAATTGACAACATAATGTCATATCTCAAGAAACTACAGAAACATTAACAAATCAAACTTAAAACTAGGATAAGAAAACAAATAAAGATTAAAGCAGAACTAAATAAAATTGAAATAAACAAAAACACAAAAGATTACTGAAACAAAAAGTTTATTATTTGAAAATAGAAATAAAATAAATAGAACATTAGCTAGAACAATCAAGGAAACAGAAGATCAAATTAGCTCAATTAGAAATGAAAATTGAAACATTTCAACCAATGTCACAGAAATATAAAAGATTATTTGAGACTAATATGAACCTTCTATGCACATAAAAATAAAAATAAAGGAAACATATTCCAGGAAACATGCAACCCTACCAGATTAAACCAGGAAGAACAGGTATCCCGACAGACCAATAATAAGCAGTGAGATTGATTAAGTAAGAAAAAAAATCGCCAAAAAAAAAAAAAAAGCTAGAGAGATTCAAGGCCAAATTGTATCAGTTATTCAAAGAATAATTGATAACAAGCCTACTGAAACTATTCTAAAAGATTGACAACAAGGGAATCTTCCTAAACTCATTATGTGAAGCCAGTATCACCCTGATACCAAAACCAGGAAAAGACATATCAAAAGAATAAAACCACAGATGAATATCTCTAATAAAGACAGATGAAAAAATTTTCAAGAAATACTGGCAAGGCAAATCAAATCCAAAAGCACGTCAAAAAGCCAAATCACTATAATGAAATGAGTTTTACCCCAAAGATTCCAGGATGGCTCAACACACACAAGGCAATAAATATGATGCATTTTTATAAACAGAATTAAAAACAAACAAAAATCCACATATGATTATCTCAATAGATGCAGGAAAACATTCAATAAAATCTAGCATTGCTTTATGATAAAAACCCTCAACAAACTAGCTATAGTAATCAAAACAGCATGGTACTGCTATAAAGGTAGATACGTAAACCAATGGAAAGGAACAGAGAAACCAGAAATAAAGCCAAATATATACAACCAACTGATCTTACAGAAAACATTCAAAAACATGAATAGAAAAGGACATCCTATTTAATAAATGATACTGGGAAAACAGGATAGACACATAGAGAAGAATAAAACTATATCCCTCTTTCTTATTACTCACAAAAATTACAAGATGGATAAGACTTAAATATAAGACCCAAAATCATAGAAATTCTAGAAGAAAAACTAAGAAAGACAAATCTGGACATTTATTTAAGCCAAAATTTATGACCAAGACTCCAAAAGTAAATGCAACAAAAATAAAAAGGACTTACATAAGTAAATTAAAAAGTTTCACAGCAAAAGAAATAATCATCAGAGTAAACAGACAACTTGGAGAATGAAAGAAAATATTTACAAAATATGCATCCATCAAATAATTAATATCCAGAATCAACAAGGAAAATAAATCAGCAAGAAAAAATTATCCCATCAAAAAGTGAAAAAAAAAAATGAAATAAGTAGACATTTTTCAAAAGAACATACACAAATGACCAACAAACATATAAAACATGCTCAACATCACTAATCATCAGATAAATGCAAATTAAAACCACAATGAGATACCATATTTTCCCAGCCAGAATGGCCATTATCAAAAATTCAAATAAACAATAGATTTTGGCATGGATATGGTGAAAAGAGCATGCTTATACATTATTGGTAGGATTGTAAATTAGTACATCCTTTATGTAAAAGAGTAAGGAAATTTTTGAGAGAATTAAAAGTAGATCCACCATTCAGTCTATCAATCCCACTATTGGTTATCTACTCAAAGGAAAAAAAGTCATTATATCAAAAATACACCTGCATGTGTATGTTTCTTGCAGTAAAATTCACAATTACAAAGATATAGAACCAACCTAAGTGCCATCAATCAATGAGTGGATAAAAAAACGTGATAAATATACAGCATGACATACTCAGCCCTAAAGTGAATGGAATAATGTCATTTGCAGCAACTCCGACTGAAGCTGGAGGCAATTATTGTAAGTGAAGTAATTCAGGAATGGAAAACCAAATACCATATGTTCTCACTTTCGAGTGGTAGCTAAGCCATGAGTATGCATACAGAGTGGTATAGTGGACAAAAACTGGGAGACTGGAGGTTGGTGAGGGACACAACACTACGTATTAGGTACAATGTACACTACTTGGGTGACAAGTGCACCAAAATCTCCAACTTTACCACTCTGTCACCAAAAACCACTTGTTCTCCAAAAGCTATTGTTTTATGTATATAAAACAATATATATATATAATATGTAACAATTTATGTATATACAACTATATATAATATATATATAACTACATATAAAATATATATAATATTACATATGTCTGTGTATAGCCATAGACATCCAGGATAATTTTTTTTTAATCCTTGGAAAACCATATGATTTACGAGAACTTAAAATTACTAAAAATATATTATTATTTAATTATCCATCTTCTCTGGTAGTATGCTATGCAAATAATAACGAGGAGATATTAAAGGTCCGTGGGATTTTCATGGATTCTGCCAAAAGCACTAGCTTCTTGCGACTCTTCACACACTGAGAAAATTAGATCTGTATCCCTTTGTCTAGTTAATTTCTCTGATTTGAAAGGATAGAAAATCTTCTTTTACCAAACTAAGAGGGTCAAATTTTTTAAATCCTTAAATTACTAGGCTCCTAGGTTAAGCCCCAGGGTAAGAGGGAGACTAGATTTTGGTAGTCATATGTCAAAAGATATGATGTTTCAGAATTTGGAGACAGCTATGGGTAATAAAAACTTTGACACACAGGGTTATTTGGCTCCTAGAGAGATTTTGCAACATTCCAAAAGGTTGGAATATAGACGATGTCTTTTTAGAAGGACAGAAAAACAGCTGTTTTCATCTTATTATAAGTAAAAAAACAAAGACAAGGAAACCAAAACCATTTTTCTTCATGTCTGGCTTTTAGAGAGTCTGTCGTCTCACTAGGATGATTGACCTGGCTCTCTTTATGTTGCCCAAAGATAAGAACTAGAGAAAGGAGCAGCCAACACACAGTATTAAGAAATCAGTTTCTGATTGAGAACACTGTGTGGACATTCAAAATAAAATTAATAAACTTAAGCCCAGGAGTTTGAGGCTGCCATGAGCTATGATGGCATCACTGCACTCTAGCCTGGGTCACTAAGTGAGAACCAGTTTCAAAATAAATAAATAGTAAGATGAAAAAGATGAGTATTAAAAGCACAAAAACAGATTCTTAAATGTTGTTGAATATGTGAGTGGATGAATACATATGAAATATAGATAAAGACATTAGGAAGAAGTTAGCTTCCATTGAAAAACATATACAAATCAAATTTCAAATAATTAAATATGTAGAATATTAGCTTGATGACAACAATAAAAAATAACGTTCTCTGTCAGAGAAAATTAAGAAAAAGCAATTTAAACTCAAACTGTTATGGGAAAAAATGTTACCAGAGAAGTAAAACTTCAGCAAGATTCCTTGGTTCCCACACCAGGAATTGAAACCTGGCCACAGAAGTAAGAGCACAAATCCTAACCACCAGACCACCAGGGAAGTGGAAACCACAGCTGGCACTTAAGTTCTTTGCCTTCTAACCCCAAAGAATAGAGAAAGGGGCCCCAGAGGTGTGGTGAGTTTATAGCTGTAATAAAGCTTGGGGACCTGAAGAGTAGGCAAAGTGCAGTTTATTAGGCAGAGTGAAAGGACAGCTCCCATGCTGTCATGGGAAGGGATCCAGAAAGAGGATACCGTCCAGGAGGGAGAGGCTGTAGTTTTTACCTTTGAGTTATTCCCCCCACATTCATGTTCTCATCTAATGAGAGGAGTTCCTTCAAACTCCCTCTGAATTGTTTGATCTTTGACTCCAATACCAGATTGGCTACTTGTTTTATAACCCTGAGTCACACAAACCCCTCCTCCAAGAGCCAGCACAGAAAATTCAGAGACAAAGGGCCCTACCTGACTCGTCAGTGCAGTAAGGTGGAAGAAAGAGCTCTACCTGGCCCATGAGCAGCGAGAAACTGAACAAACAGCCCTAGCAGTCCTGAGCCTGGAAGACTGGAGATTCTGAGCAGTCCCTCTAAAATAGTCCAACAGAAGAATTACTATTATTTAGCAGTCCCTAAAAAGGAGGTCATAGAGAATTAATTCCAGTATGTCTCACATGAATAGCCATGTAAAAAATTTGGAGTAAATTTAAAATATTATTTGGTGGTGTGAATAAATAATGAAGTAAATACTCATAAGATAAATTGTTGAAATAATTTGAAATCATTATTGAATAATTATCTAAATAATTAAATAAAATATTCATGAAAAATTACTTGTCTTGAGGAAGACAATCTTCATTTTACCACAATTTCATTATTTTATATTGGCAAGAGAAGAAATATTTTGAAAAACATTAATAAAGTTTACTTAAACAGAGTGTGATCCCCTTTCAGATGGAAAACACAAGATAGGGGATGGAGCAAGTCTACCTTCCTTAAAAAGGTAGCTGAAGTCATCAGGGCTCGTTTGTGTCATGCTACAGACCTATACTGAAAATAATAAATGAAACAAACTTATGGATTTATTGGATATATTTACACTAATTATACTGGCTAGAAAGATCTCCTCATGTGGTTTCTTCTTCCTGAATGATCTTGAAAAATATAATTTCAGGTCTAGATATAAAAATAAAAGTGCATCCTTGAAACAAATTATTTAGCTCTTACTTTTTATAAACACTCTAATTGCTGAACTTATCAGGATCATGATCTACTTTATATAGACAAATTAAATTCTCAGTTCTCCAGATCACAATATATAGGTGCTAAGTCACCATAATTTTTTCCCACTTGTCTCATTTCTGCCTTTCCTGGAGGTTCCTACCTTCTGCAACAAGCTTTTAATTTTTTAAATATTTACCTAATATTTGTTGATTTATAATGAATTATTTTAGACGAGAATGACATTTGAATACTTGTTGAATATAACTTATAGACTTGGAATACTTTGGTAGCTACTTCATTTTCTCTGTCCATTTCTGAAAAAATTTAGCCAGATTGCTTTAGGCAGACAGTAAGGGAGGGGTCCCCCAGAGAACCTCTTACCTATACCACAAGTGTTTATACCAGATGTTTTGTGCAGATAAGGATATTTGCTTGGGGGACTTGCCTTAACAGGCCCGCAGTGGAAAATTTTGTTTCTTAACACGTGAGCAGTAAGGGACATAAATCAATATGGAATGTCTCAGACTAAGGATCTGTATGCACTCTGGAAGGATGCAACGGAGCCACCAGGAATTCATGCCTTATACAAATAGGTTACTCAGCCTCATCAGCTTGTATGAAAATAATGCTCTTATATTCAACTATGAAGGGTCAACCAGGAATCTACTTTCAGGATTCCTATCTTTGCTGAGAGCTTTCCTTTAACTTAATACATTCTATGCAATTCAGAATAATGTGATTTCCATTCATTCTTCGTGACACATCCCCTATCCCAACCTCCAATGGCCAGAGGTACACATATAAGAAAAATGGGTGAGTGACGGCTCCCAATCTCTCTCCCTCCTGGCTGGAGCACATAGCCCAAGGGCCCCACACAGCTGGCTGGCTGGCTGGCCAGCGTTTCCTGCTCACCATTCCCTCTCGCCAAGTACCTACAGTGTCTTTCCTCCCCTGGCTGAGGCTGGAAGGAGGAGACAGAATTTAAAATTTTCTCTCCCTGTTGGAGGAACTCATTTACGTGAGAGTAAAAGGTTTCTCCCCCAGACATCTTCCCCATCCTGCACTTAAGCTGTTTTTATTATTATTATTATTATTTTTCCTCCACTCTGTAAGGAGTTAACTTTTATAAGAGAGATGTTTTTTCCTTTTGGAAGACATCTTATTAGGCCAGTACCCTAATTCACAACATACCTTTTACTCTCCCTTGTTTAAGGAAGATCCAGTTCCAGAGCTTTTTATGTTAGCATGACTAATTTCTGCTGATGAGGCCCCCTTCCATTTCATGAATAGAGATCATTCTAGTATCCATGCCATAAATGTGGTCTAGGGAACTTCAAGTTTATTGACAATAGGGGAACAAGCAGCTCATGGGTAATGGTGGATAACCCCCACCCCGTAGGCCCCCTGTTAACATGAGTGAAAGCGGCATTGGCACTCATGGGTCATACCCTACCAAGGTCACCAGGACTCAGGGCTATAACTACTGAAGAAAGAAAGAGGACACTTTTCTTCTCTCCCTAATGTACCCCAGGTATTTACTAAGAAGAAAAGGAGACTAGGGATGCCTTGATCCCCTCTTTTTAGGTGGGTAACCAATCATCTGCAGCCTGTATTTCTCTTCAATGCCTCCTGAATTCCTAGGACACCTTTGAAAAAAACACCTCCTTTCTCCTTTTTCCTCCTCTGTCCTCTCTTGTAAGTGGGTATTTGTGTCCCTGTACCACAGGACACTCCCCTCCATGTATCCCTTAAACCAGGAAAAGTTAATTTCCCCAAACCTTAAACTGCTTGGCTTAAAATTGAGCTTGGAAAAAAGGCAACCCAGAAGCCTGGTATGACAGCAAAGGGGCAAAAGTTCTTACCAGTCAGACTTCTGGCCTCCCTTTCCCTGTGCAAACCAGTTGAATGAATGATAAAATCACTGTTTATATTCTCTGTGAAGTTCTGATAAATAGGAGAAAAAGAAAAAAGATTTATGAGGCTAGTCTTAAGCTGTAGCCAATGTAGTGTGCTTGGCATGTCTTTCTGTATTATTCTGTTATAAAGGGGAGGTACCTTAGAATAGAATGTGGACCTAGGACCCCATAAGTTTGCTGTTCAAGCCAGCCTGGCAAACTTATCAGTAGCAAACCTTGCTGCAGTTCTCCATCTTGTTTTATGTCCTTGGGAGCTTGAGCTTGTAACCATGTGATAGTACTTTCTTTTGGCCTCTGTCATTTTACAATGGTGGCCTAGGTTTAATCCTGGCTTAGGGAATGAGTACATTTTGGTTAGTATCTGTGTGACTTTTACCATTTGCTGATTTTCTTCCCCTCTAAGAACAACATCTAGCTTTTCTTCGTAAATCTTTCTTTCTCTGGAACACTTTTAAAGAGCCTAGATTTTGTAAACAACTGCTTAACATCTCTTGGAAAATAACCTGTAAACTTACAGTTAAGTCATAACCTTAGTTGAGGCTTGTTGGTTTCACCTGTGAGGTTATTTTTACTGAAGTTCAATAGCCAGAAATATTGGCTGCTCGGCATTGTTGAAGTTGAGTAATAAGAGATTTGAAAGGATTTTCTGAAAGTGTGTGAAGCTGAATTAAAAGTGGATATCCATGTTATAGGTATATTTCAAAGGCCTTTATGTTTTTCTCTTTGTGGATCTTGTTTTTCTGGAAAAAGGTTTTTTTTCTCTGTTAAATGGACTTCTTTTTTCCATTTCTTCTTGCCATTCGGTGCATGCATGAGAGGATTTAAGACAACTTCTGAAAGCCTAGGACTCCTGGAGAAAAACTGAGAAGGTACCAGGGATCCCATTTTGGGAAAAGAAACAAACAAGCAAACAAACAAACACACAAACAAACAAAAAACCTCTGTTTTCCTCATGAAACCCCAGGAATTAAAAGCAGATAGATCCCTCTCAAAATCTGTCTGTCTTCCAGCTATGCCTATTTATTAGGCCCTAGAAACTGTATGCTGTCCTAGCTCTGCTCTTAAAGGGCTTCACCCAGAGGCCAATAATCCAGTCAGAAGATTGGCAAATGAAAAATCTTACAATTACTGAATTTTCATTTGTTCATCCATGTAATTTTATATTTGTCATGGGGGTAATGTGTGTGCGTGTATATATATATATGAAAATAAACACTTAGATTAAATATTTTCTGAAGAAAAATGAAAGCTGTAATGTCTTTAAGTTTACATGACTAATCTTTAATAAATAAAGGCGGTTTTAAAGATAATTGGTAAAATATAAATTTCTTCAATACGTAAATGTGTAGCCTGAATCATGTAGGTCATTAGCTGATTCTTTGGTTTGTAAGAACTATGTGATATGGTTTGGCTCTGTGTCTCCACTCAAATCTCATCTCGTAGCTCCCATAATTCCCATATGTTGTGGGAGAGACCCAGTGGGAGATGATTGAATCATGAGTGTGTCTTTTTATGCTGTTCTTGTGATAGTCATGGGTCTCATGAGACCTGATGGCTTTAAAAATGGGAGTCTCTCCATACAAGTTCTCTTTTTTTTGTCTGCCAGCATCCACTTAAGATGTGATTTGTACTTCCTTGCCTTCCATCCAGATTGTGAGGTCTCCCAAGCCATGTGGAACTGTAAGTCCAATTAAACCTCTTTCTTTTCTAATTGCTCAGTCTAGGGATTGTCTTTATCAGCAGCATGAAAACAGACTAATACACTATTGGATTTGCCTGTGTCACAATTGGTAAGGCCTGGGGACATATGGAATTAACCACACCCTTAACTATGCAGGAAGGAATCAGACTTTATCTGCACCTTGTATATAATTAAAACAACTTACCAAGTTTTATATTAAAGTTAAAAATTGCTAAGTGTTACCATAATAACATATAATCCAGACTATGAAAATAGATTTACATGAAGGTATGTAAAAAAAGTAAAATATGTTTTTAGTAAAAAATTATAAGAATGCAGAGAAATGTACATTTTTACCTTGGGTTAAAGGATTGTTTTAAATTAGATAGGATAAAGCTGAAGGTTTAAACAAATGGTGAAAGGTTTGTAAATATTAATCTTGCAAAAGAAACTGCGTGTGAACATACTAACTTCAAAAAAGTGTTTTTTTTTTTGGAAATTGAGCTTTAAAATAAAACCATGACAAGATTTTCTAAAGACACTGATATGATCTTTAACACAAATTTGTAAAGGGTTATAAAAGGTTAAAAGGAATCTCACCTCATGGTCAAACTGGATAAGATTAGATAAAATTGTAAGGTATCATTTTAAAAAATTGGGGTTGACATCAATAATAGACTAATGCAAGGGTGAAATTTAGCTTTCTCTTTAACAGGATTTTCTTTCTTTTTTTTTTCATGTAAAATTAATGACAGATTGGAAAGCTAAGCTTTTCCTCTTACTGTGTATACCTTTTCGCCTTCTTTTAAAAATTCTGAATCATCATTTTGGCTAAAATAAATGACTTACTGTAACCTGGAATTCTATTTTATAATATCAAGTGCTTTGAACCTCTACCATATTTAACAGGCTTCCCAAAATCAAACTTCAGTTTCAAAATTGTCTTTCCTGTCCCCTAGCTTTTGGATGCTACAGAGGGTCCCTGGAGCATCCAAAAGAGAAGTAACAGAGTTATTTGAAGTGTTTAGTTATATGGGATTTCAAAATGATGTTTAATATGCTTTAGGTTATATTTTAGTGAATAATATTAATGTATGTTTAAAAATTTTGAGATTTCTAAAATTCTAATGTCTGAGTATATGCTATCAATCACAATTAAGGTTTTTATGTTAAATTATTGTAAACTCCAGAAATAACTAAAATTTTTGTCGGTTGTGTTCTTGATAGTAACTACCCTGGACATTTTATCATTCACAGACTAATGTCTTATTTTGATCCTATTCAAAAGATGACTTATATTCAACTATAGGACTTTGACAGGTGCTCTCAAATTCAAGATTCTGATGACTTTCAAGATTATGACATTGAGAAAAAGGAAAAACATACAGGACTCATGAAGAACTGAAATGTTCATGAATATCAAGCAGAACAAGATAGCATATTAAATTAAAGTAATAGAAAACTGAAGTATTCTTTTTAACCTTTTTGCTTAAAGCTTTGCTCATCTTTTTTTTTTTGCTGTCAAGAATATTTATTTTAAGCTATTTACAGACTTTAATAATTGAGTTATGTGTATGCCTTTGCACAAAATTTGAAGGATGTTTGTTTCTCTCTGTGTTGCTTTCCCAGAATTTGAAAACTATTTGTGAGAATTTTTAATTTATAGCAGTATAGTTATTTGCATAAGTTCCATAAGAATTCATTTTCTTTTGCAACAGGACACAGTTGAAGAAACTGGTGTTTTTACCAAGGCTTTGACTGAAAGGGCGTACTTTTCTAAGTAATCAAGCTTGACTTGCTAAGTCAATGAAAGTCCCTTGGGAAAATTAACTTCATATCTTGTCAACACAGTCCCTCTACAAGGTTCCTAACTTGTGGTGAGTAAAGCACGTCACTTTTTAACAGGACATGGAGCCTGTTTAAAATACTGTTCTTGGGACAATAAGAGAGGACTTTATCAAACTCATAAATATTTAAGGGTACAAACCCACGGCTGGGCTTGGTCTTAAAAGGTCTTATCTGAAATTCCTTGTGGAACAGAGTTCCATCAAAGCCAATTTAAAATCCTATGAGAAAAATAATTATTCTTACTGTACTTTATGTAAATAACCCAAGTATAAGACTAAAGTTTATTTTGCAAACAACGGAGTCCTATCATGATTTGCTTTTAACAAAAATGAGGACTGGAGAGAGAGAAATTATGTTTCAAAACTTGTTATACATAGGTTATTAAATTTTAATCTCAGCTGTTTTTAAGTTTTTGCCTACATTTTAGACTACCCTGCTTTTTTCTGTAAACCAACCAGCAATGTCTGACTGGAGCTCAAAAGAACCAAAGAGATGAGAAATATAAAAAATCTGGATCAATATTTTAATCCTGAGCAATTATCCTGCAAATCCTGCTATGTGATAGGAGTAAATAGGTTCCCATAACCCAGGAGTGTTTTTGTTTGGGAAAATAAGACCAAGGGAGCTAACCAAACCAAGCCTCATGAATGCAAATCTTAGCAGGCAAAACTATAGCCATAAGTTATCTGGTTGTATTGGCAGCCATGAGACTTTTTTTTTTTTTTTCCTATCCTTATTCCTTTGTTTCATTTTGAATATGTCTTCTAATAACTTGAGTTGTTTCTTCTCACTTAGAGGTCATTCAACTTCAAATGGTGATGCAGACAGAATCAAGCATGAACATGCCTTTCTTTTGGGGACCCTTAAACTGACCTCAGGGGGAGCCTTAACTGCCACTTTCCCAAAACAGCGCCCCCTGTCAGCAGGAAGCAGTTAAGAGCAGTTGTTATACACTTTCCCCAGTAGCAGTTGGGGTGTCCCTCCTCCCTCCACTCCTGAAGGGAGGAATGAAAGGAGCTAGCCAACCTACTTTAGGCAGACAGTAAGGGAAGGGTTCCCCTGGAGAAACTCCTACCCACTCCACAAGTGTTTATGCTAAATGTTTTGTGCAGATAAGAGTACTTGCTAAGGAGCTTGCCTAAACATATACACAGTGGAAGATTTTGCTCCTTAACATATGTACAGTAAGGGAAACAAATCAATATGGAGCAGCTCAGACTAAGGGCCCACATGTGCACTGGAAAGATGGGGTGGAGCAACCAGGAGTTCACATCGCATACAACCAGGAATTCACATCACATACAACCAGGAATTCACAGCCCTATCGGCTTATATAAAAATGCCCTTGTATTCAACTGTAAAAGGGGCAACCAAGAACTTGCCTTCGGGGCCCCTCTCTTTGCTGAGAGCTTTCCTTTCACTAAATAAATTCTACTCCACTGAGTCTTTGAGTGTCCATCTGCCTACTTCTTCAGAACGCAGACGTAGCTGGGCTAAGGAGCAAAAAGTCCTGCATCATATGTCAAGCTCAACCTTTAAGTATTTGTTAAGCATTTGTCCTACTAGTTTTCTTAACATTTTGCAACACTTTAAAATTGCTTCAAGGTCTTTTCAAAATTTGTTTTTGGTAATTCCGCTAATTTACGCCATTTAAAACATCCTGGCTGAAAGATTTCAAATAAATTTTATAACATCTATTTTCATTTTTTCACTGAGTACATATGAATTCAGTGTTTAATACAAATTTAAAGTAGCCATCATTAAAGTAAATTAAAATGGAGGCTAGGCCTGAAGAATTTCTGAGCAGACAAAAACAGTTAGGCATCATAAGTAATCTAAACCTTGTTTGATCTACAGATATAAGGGAAACTTGAGCTATTCTTATAAATTTCTGTATGAAGGAAAAACAGAACTTAAGTTCAACCAATCAGAAGTAGCCAACAAACATAATCATATAACTGAAGACTTTCCAATGGGGTAGAACCAATAAGGTACAATGTTGGTACCAAATAAGGTACAAACAACTACAACTATAACAAGTCAAATATTACCTTTACTTTTCTTCTGTGCCTGTCCTCTAAAAGCCTCCCCCTGTGTTCTCTCAGTGGAGCTCTTAAGGCACATTTATGGTTTGGAGTTGCCTGAGTCATGAATCATTGTTTAAATAACATTTAAAATTGTATCATGTCTTAGTTTATGTTCTAACTCAGTGGTCCCCAACCTTCAGTAATGAGCTGTGGCCTGTTATACAGCAGTCCTGATCATACAGCAGCAGGTGAATGGCAGGTGAGCAAGCATTACTGTCTGAGCTCTGCCTCCTGTCAGATCAGCCACAGCATTAGATTCTCATAGGAATGTGAACCCTGTTGTGAACTGAGCGTGCAAGGAATCTAGGTTGTACACACTTCAAGAGAATCTAATGTTGGATGATCCAAGGTGGAATAGTTTCATCCCTGTGTTCGTCAGAGTTCTCCAGAAAAATGGAACTTATAGGATATATGTATATATGAAAAGGAGTTTATTAACGAGAACTGACTCACATGATCACAAGGTGAAGTCCCATGATAGGCTGTCTGCAAGTTGAAAGGCAAGGAAGCCAAAAAAGCTTAGTTCAATACAAAAGTCTCAAAAGTAGAGAAGCTGACAGTGCAGCCTTCAATCTGTGGCCAAAGGCCTGAAAGCCCCCAACACACCACTGGTGTAAGTTTTAAGTGTGCAAGTACCAAAGAACCTGGAGTCTGATGTCCAAAGGCAGGAAGCATCCAGCACAGAAGAATGATGAAAGCCAGAAGACTCATTAAGCCAGCTTATCCCACCTTCTTCCACCAGCTTTGTTCTAGCCAAGCTGGCAGTGGATTGGATGGTGGCCACTCACGTTGAGAATGGGTCTTCCTCTCCCAGTCCACCGAATCAAATGTTAATCTCCTTTGGCAACACCCTCACAGACACATCCAGAAACTGTTCTTTACAAACTATCTAGACATCCTTCAATCCAATCAAGTTGACACCTAATATTAACCATTACAATCCTGAAACCATTCCCTGCTCCCCTGTCTGTGGAAATATGGTCTTCCACAAAACCAGTCCCTGATTCCTAAAAGGCTGTGAACTGCATACAACTCAATGAAATGAGAAGTAGTGTCTGATTCAACTAATGTCCGTTAAATGATTCTCTCTATGGATCCAAATATTATGGGCAACCCTGCACAATCACATTCATGAGATTTCTGTTACTCTGTCTGTGCGTTGGATTTAAAGGAAGGAATAGAATGTCATCATTAGGCACAAAATACTTCCATTATTCATTAGCATTGAGATTTTTAGTAAATATTTAGGAGTACTGGAGGATGAAGGAAAGATGACACTATTTATTCTTGTAGCAGAATACTAATTTTTAATGACTATGATGAAATCAGTAGGAAAGTCATTGAAAAAACCTAAGCATTTTAAGATGGTTGAAGAGTAAGTATTCCATCTGTAGATCAGTTGGAAACTATCTTTGCTATTTGCTTTTGAAAGAACATAATAATGTTAGCAAATGAACAAGGCAATTCCTAGATGAATTATTTAATTATTTACTGTATTTTAAAATATATTAATCTCTTACCATTATATGTAATTCATGGGGAATTATGTTAAACAATACATAAAATATCAATTAATATGCTTCAGGACATTACTCATAGCATAATTAAAAACTGACTTTCTTCCGTATTTCAACAGCTTTAATATCCATTCAACATTACTCTGTATTAGAAATCTATTGGTAAATTGCTTGAAAAAATAAGGCTAAAAGCATTTTTTTTTGAGGTGGAGTTTCACACATGTTGCCCAGGCTGGAGTGCAATGGTGCAATCTCAGCTCATTGCAACCTCCACCTCCCAGGTCCAAGCAATTCTCTTTCCTTAGCCTCCCTAGTAGCTGGGATTATAGGCATGTGCCACCATACCTGGATAATTTTTTGTATTTTTAGTAGAGACAGGTTTTGCCATGTTGGCCAGGCTGGTTTCAAACTCCTGACCTCAGGTGATCCACCCACTTCGGCCTCCCAAAGTGCTGGGATAACAGCTGTGAGCCACCACGCCTGGCTAACAATTTTAAATTAAGTGCACAAAATTTTCTTTTTTTCTTTTGAAATAACTAATATTTTATTTTATTCATTTAGTTTCTTTAACTGCTTATAATTTCAACTGAAATGTTTGGAGAAAAATATATTTTGAAAATAATTTATAAAAATAATAACTGTTAGAATGCCAGTCCAGTCAAAAAATGTTAGAAATATATAAGCAAAACTCAAAAGTAAATATCACTGGCTGCCTAACCATATTCCATACTTCAGAATTGATTGCTTTATCATTTTTCTTGACTTTTGATACGTTTATTCATATATCATTCATTCTCACTTAGTCCTTATTGTTCGTACTTTGGCAACATATCAACCCTATTTTGTCACTTAAAGACAAAGTAATACTACTCACTTTTATTTTCACTTCATTTAAGAAGCAATCATTTCCCCAATAGTGAAATGATTCAAGATGTTTATTTGATGTATTGTTCAAATGGGTTCAGGTTTGTGACTGTCTCAAACACATGAGGGTTAGTCCCTACATGAGTAGGGACATCCTTCAGTTAAAGCAAAAGTTGTATTTTAATCTTTAATTTATTTTTTAAAATGATTTTTTCCCAATGTCACATAAACATTAAATTATTTTTTACCTCTCTCTTTACTTATTTACACAATTTATGATTGAACATTTTTCCATTATTAAAAATATTTTCATAATATGTGTAAAATTGTTGTAATCTTAATTTTTCCAAAATGGCAGCTGACTTCTCTTAAAGGTAAGGGGAATTTTAGTATGTTATTTGCAAATCAGCCTACAGCATTCTACTCATATATAAAATGTTGTGTACTAATCTTTGAAATATTTGTAAATTAAATACAACATTTTTCTTTCATGAGAAAGGAGACTGAGAGGTTTTTGTGCAGGAGAAGAGCAGTTATAAAAATAGATAGTTTGCAATTGGTCAGATTAGTTTTAAAACTCTAAAATGAGAACAAGTCAATAGGATTTTCTTGATTAAATATAGTGATCTTATTATTTATTAATTGATATGCCATAATTGTACATATTTCATGGGGTACGGTTTGATACCTGGATACCTATCTATGTTGTATAATTATCCACTCAGAGTACTTAGTGAATCTATTTTCTTATGTATTTATCATTTCTTTGTTGTAAGAACATTCAAAGACATCTCTTCAAGCTATTTTGTAATACACGATATTTCACTGTTAACCATAGTTGCTCTACATGCAATAGAATACCAAAATTTATTTCTCTTATCTAGTTGTAATTTTACACCATCAATCAAAATTTCCCCATTCTTTTTTTCTTCTTCCTGTTTTCAGTCTCTGGTAACATTTTTCTACTCTTTGCTTCTATAAAATTAACTTTTTTTTATTTTTGCATTTTTTTTGACTCCACATATGAGTGAGATCGTGAAGTACTTGTCTTTCTGTGTCTGGCTTATTTCACTTACCATGATGTACTCCAGATTCATCCATATTGTCATAAATGGCAGGATTTTATTATTTTTTATGTCTTAAGAGTACTTCATTGTATGTAGATAGTGCATTTTCTTTATAGATTATCTGTTGTCAAACATTTAGGTTTATTCTGTATCTTGGCTATTATAAATAGTGCTGCAATAAAAATGACTGGGTAAATTGCAATTACCTTTAAAAAGATGGAACAGTACTGTAGGGACAGATCATGAGTCTAAGCCCATTACTTAGATTGAATAAAATTGTAGGAGGAAGTGGCTATTTGATGTACGTAATGAAAGGGATTCTTACTTGATAGGTATTATTTGGAGATGAAAACAAACAAACAAAAAAACAGAGATAGAAAAAGTTGGAGAGGGGAAAACTGCCACAGGAGGTTAAGCAACTTGCCTTAAAAGAATTGAGATTGGTAGGTGTGTAAAGATAGAACTGGTGATGAAAGAGTGAGATTGGAATTATGAATTAATTTATAACAATAATGTTGCAGTTTGGGACCTGGTTATGAGACTAAGCTGATGCTCACTCTTTAGAGCTATAACACTGACCAGTGCCACATTAACAGATTTGGAAAATATGAGATTAACTATGAAGGTACGGAAAATAAAGAGATTAAAATTCTTTCTATATTTGAGATCTAGTTAATAATATAGTATATACACATACATGTTATACTATATATTACAAATGTATATATATAATTTTATATATATACACAATTATATATATATATACACACACAATTATATGTGTGTGTGTATATATATATATGGGAAAAGCTATGGTAAATAGAAAACATTAGCTGGGCATGGTGGCTTACACCTATAATGTAAGGAGGTGGAGGCAGGAGAATACTTGAGCCCAGTAGTCTGAAACTAGCCTGGGTAACATGGCAAGACCATGTCTCTACAAAAAATAAAGAAAATTAGCAGGGCATGGTGGCACACACATCATCAAAGCTATTCTGGAGGCTGAGGTGGTAGGATCACTTGAATTCAGGAGGTCAAGGCTGTAGTGAGCTGTGTTCAAGTTTCAAGTCACTGCACTGGAGCCTATAAGAGTATAAGTCCCTGCCTTAAAAAAAAAAAGAAAGAAAGAAAGAAAAAGAAAATTTAATTGAGGAGAAGAGGACAATAGAGTCTTAGGAATTTGAATTAATACATGAATAAAGAATGACCCAATTATTGTATACCAGGACTGGAAAAATAAATTTTATATGAGTCCACAAAACAGTTTTCAACAGTTTTCAAATGATAGACAACATAATATGGGAGTTGGGGGCATGCTTACAGCAGTATTAGAAAGGCTGAAAGAGCAAAAAGGGCCTGCTACTCCAGATGATGAGGAAATGAAGGAAGCCACTTCCATCCCTAAATGTGAAAAATGAACAAGGAAAGTTGGTGCATTCTGGGTCCCATCATTCCAGACTGACTATTGGCCTTACTTGAGTGCAGCTGCTGTCAGGCAGAAACTCTGGACTCTGAACTCTCAGTAAAGCTTCTGAAGGCACTGCTGTTGCTATTGCAGCTGTCAGCACCATTGATTCATCTTAGAAGCAGCCCAGATTATCACACTGGCACTGTTGGTATGTCTTTTGAACCAGACTGAAATTAATATCTATGGTATGTTTCAATTTCTATGAAGTTCAATGTCAATCAAATCTCATTTATAAAGGTTAAAGTAAGAACAGTGGTTGCCTATAGTAATGACTAGGAGGGTTCACAATAAAGACTCCTGGATTCTAGTAATATTCAATTCATATTCATGTAGGTTGTGATGACATTAGTATTCACATTCTAAAAGTGTATGCTTAAGATCTGTGTCTTTCACCTGTTCATATTATATTTCATATTTGAATTAATGAATCAGTTTAAAAAAGTTCCAGTTCAGGATACAATACTGGAGAGTAATCCAAAATATTAATTTATTCCTAAAATTTTAAAAATATTAAAATAAATACAGAGCATTTTGTTAAAACAATATGGCAAACTTAAATATAAGAAAATAGTAAATTGAGTTAGAAATTTCAAAAAGGCATTTCATATGTCTTTTCAACTTTCAATTTTACATAAAAGTTGAAAAAACTTGAAATCAATAAATGTGGAAGTTTATGTGAAACAAAATTGCTGAATATAAAACCTTTTTGAAGCATCTAGAAAATATTTAGCAGTGTGCCATGGTTTAGAAGCATTTTAAAAATGCATTTTAGTGGTACATAAAAAATTAATTAATGAAAGATTCTATAAAAACAAGAAGAACAGCTTGAAATAATTCACATATTTTTCATGTAAAACTTTTAGAAGTTCAGTGATGTCATGATAGCTCTGCAGTGTTAATGTGTTTTGTTACTTTTATATGCCTAGACTCTTCTCCATCCCTTGATATATAACATAGCTGAAAACAGGCTATGAATTCTAAACCGTGGTAAGGGGTAAAAGATCACACACATTTCTTTTAGATGCTTCATATATTGCTTCTGTTAACATGTCATCGTCCAAAAATAGTTACATTGCCTCATCAAAGTGTGAGGAGGCCGGTAAACATACTTTAGTTTGCTAAATACCTTGCAAGATATAGGGATGCATATTGAGAAGACAAAGAATGGAAGTGAGGATTACCCATTATTTCGACTCCCAAGTATTGGAGAACATTCCCAAAGAAATATTATACCTAATTCCTACCTGATTAATTATTTCAGCATCTCTTTCTTAATGTTTGCTTAATGGATGTGCTTCTAGCTGAGGCTGCATACGGTCTCATATTCCATAGACTAATTATCTAGGGTAATTCAGACTTACAACATAAGTTTATGTTACAAATTTCCTAACTTATGTTCCTTTGCTGGAGTTTATCCTCATTGCCCTACCCCCCAGCTGGTTTACTAATAAAGTATAGTCTAAAATAGAAACAGTATTCTTTTTATATTCTCGAATCTCCATTGAAATAAGCATAATTTTTAGAATTATTTATGAATAGAAATTAATTAAAAAGAAGCACCTTTCTTTTATATGGACAATGGCACAGTTCTAATTTGTCTTGAAAACAGTTTTAAGCACAAGTAATTACCCTGAATATATAATTAAACCATTTATAAGTAGGTCAATAGGAAAACCTTTCACCAATTTTCTAACGTTATATCATTTTTAGATCTTATGAAGAAATGGAACATGTTTTGGAAGATGAGAGAAATAATACGTGTTCTGATACATATAGTAATACATATATCTGATATAGTGGTATTTATTCTTCTGATGCATATTACCTCTTTTATCCTCCAAAACATGTCCATTATTTCATAAGATCTAGAAATAATAAAGAGAAGTAATGATTTAGAACTGTAGACTGAAATTACCTACTGGTTAGACAAGTTAAAAATGTGCTGAATTAAAATTAGCCAATAATAACAGATTCCAATCATTTTTTTTTAACAGCTAGGTTATACCTGGATATACCTTATTATATCCTATTTTTAGGTATGGCATTTGAAAACTTCCAAGAACATAGAGATAATTTTAATTGAGTTATTATAGTTAATACTTATTTTTAAAAATTCTGAAGTTTTTTAAAAAATTCAATATGCTATGGTATATTAACAAGATTGATTGGAATAATGCATTTTTTTAATGTACTAGGTTAGTGATGTGTTTTTCTGCTGAAAAAGAAGACTATTCATAAACTTAAATTACATTAGGTTAAGAAACAATGAAAATTGTGGGATTCCCTTAATGGCTTTCTTACTCTTCAGATCTAAAATATTTATCAATCTCAAATATATTTCACATTATGTTGAACAATGACTATTAATAGGGCTTACAAAAATAAAAATATCAATATATTTGTCCTGCATATATACCGATGTTTTTCAATTTGTAGTCAATAAAGATGTTTCATTGATTTTCTGCTAGGTGCCTAAAATTGTGCAAGATAATATTATGCAAGGTACTGTGGAAAGGCTTAAAGTATGTTTGACCACTGCCTCACAGAGTAGTACATAATTAGAGAAGCAAACCAAATTTATAAGCAACAATGAGAGTATGCTACAGGTAAGTTTTATTATCATAAATATATATAATACAGATAATAAAATCTTTATGAAATAATCTATAAGAGAGGTGAAATGGGTAGGAGAATTCTCTGCCAGGAGAATGTAAAGGCAGCAAAAAATTAAAAAAACAAAATATTGAGAACTATTTTGAGGAAAGTGTTACCAGAATTTAATAATACATTTAATAGAAACATAAGATTAAAAATGCAAAGATGGATTCCAAGTTGCTTACATTCAAAAATAAGTCATTAAAGGTACAGTATTTAAGCAAATTTTTGATCTACGAAGCATATAAATATGGATAAGGCATAGTTCTTTATGCTAGAAATAGAGAATTTTTTTGTACAGAAATAAGATTTAGGGTATGTAATATTAGGGGAAAGAAAATGTCTCATAGATGTCAATAAACCTTGTTCCTTCTAATTATTTTACTATGTTTTCATTTCCTGTAATAACTGGAGAAATAGTAATGTTGGTGCAATTAAGCCTCCAACTCTTAAAACAATAAAAGTTATTGCTTGTTTAGATAATAGGAATGCTATTTGTGGTTTCCTGCAGAGTGATTCAAAGATTCATTGTTTTCCCATCCGTGGTTTTGCCATCCTCAATACATAGCTCTTGGGAGTTTTCTGTGGATTGTTTTAATGTCAGCCAACCAGGAAGAATAAAAAGAGTATTAAAAGTTATCAATCATAGGTCTATGTGACCCTGTAAGAAGGCTACATCACTACTATGTACTTTCCACCGCTTAGAATCTAAATTTCTACACCAAAATGTAGACAAGTACAGCAAATATTGTCCAAATTTACAGGAAAAGAGAATTGTGTGTTCATCTTACAATTACTACTAAAATCCCTAACATTGAACTTAAATGACTCACCACTTGTTCATTAGGAGCACATGCTATTGGTTGGCTGCCAGAATACATTATCTTACCTTTTCTTTCTAACATTGAACATATCCAATACATCCAAGGCTTCCAAGGCTTCAGTATTTCTTAAAGTATACTGCCTCATCTTCAGATTCAGGTTTGAGGTGATTACTCTAAATACAGAGAGAGACTTTGCCAATGATAAGAACAAAAATAATATGACCCTAATTCAGTATAAAGGCAAATCAGGGCAAATTACCTTAAAAGTTTTTAAAATAAATGCAAGAAAACATGTTTTTCTTGGTGTCTGTTTCTTGGTCTTCTGGGTAGAGTTGTATCTGAACATGATGCCCCAAAATTTCTGCAGACATTTTTGCAGCAATGTTAAGGGTAAAGGTGAAAGAAACAATAGCAAAGAAAGCTAAAAAAAAACCCAGAAAATATATAAGCAAGATGAGACCTCTTTTACCTCTTCATTGACTTTCATATTAAATAATGAATTTACGTTATGCTTGAAAGAATTTGAAATAGTATTTGGCAGTCAAGAAGTTACTCCTCCCATATTTTCATTCAAGAGAAATTTCCATGAGGTGGCTTGTTGGTGGGCTACCTCCAACTCACCCACTTCAGAGCTACTACAGTGTTAACACGAGTTGAAGACAAGAGTCAAACTCTGTAAAATATATGAAGAGATTTATTCTGAGGCAAATATGAGTGACCTTGTCCTGTCACACAGCCCAGGAGGTCCTGAGAACATGTGCCCAAGGTTGTTGCGCTACAGCTTGAATTTATGCATGTGAGGGAGGTACATTCCGGAAAGGTGAGACAACTCAAAGCAGGTGTGGGTAGGATGGCTGAGGGCTTCCAGGTTAAAGGTGAATTTGAAGATTTTCTGATTGACATTTGGCCACTGGTTAAAAGAGTTAGTGTCTGGGTTAAGATAAGGGATTTTAGAGACTGAGGTTCTTATGCAGATGAAGCTTTCCAGTAGCAGGCTTCAGAGGGAATAGATTGTAAACGTTTCTTATCAGACATCAAAAGGTGCCAGACTCAGTTAATTCAGTCTTGGATCAAGAAAAATACCTGGAAAGAGAAGAGGATTCTCTACAAAATGTAGAAAATTCTCTACAAAATGGCCCTTTTGTAGGGCAGTTTCAAAGTATATCAAAGAAATATATTTTTGGGTAAAATACTTTGATTTCTTTCAGGGCCTGCTATCTGTCATGTTAATATCTTATTGCTACAAAGAGTCTGTTCTGTCAGTCTTGAGTTCTATGCTTTAATGTTAATGCTGGTAAGCTGTGAATGATTTCCAAAAGGATGAAGGTAAATAATGGGGCATGTTCAGCCACCCACTTCCATCATGGCCTGGATTAGTGTTTCAGGTTTACTTTAAAATGCTCTTGGCCAAGACAAGAGGCACATTTAGTTGGTTGGCGGGCATTGAATTTTATTTTTGGTTTACATGAAGATGCCATGCTCTCCTCAGGTTACTCCCTGACAATGCTGAGCAAGGTGGATTTTATAGGGCTTTTCATTCTTGTTCAACATGGACTCTTCTAAAGGGCAATGTCACTTTGGTGCTCTTTTGGTCTGGCTGAGAATTTCTCAGATCTACACTCTTTTCTGAGGCTTCTCCTTTCCAACTATCTTTCATGCTCTTTCTTCTTTTGAGATGCCAGGCTTGCATCATGATCTGGAGGCTCTTACAGCCTCCTTTTGCTCTATCTTCTCTTTATTCTTCAAAGGCATTTTCTCTGGTTAACCTCTTATATGTGTAATTCGATCTTTGTATCTGATTCTTGAGAAACTTAAACTGGCATATAATTGTACTTACTTTACTTTGCTGATGTATCATTAATTAATTCACTAAACATAGTGTGTTTTGTATGGGAAAACAATGATGACTAGGTATCTATAGCTATATAGTCTGACATGTGCTAAAATAAGAATATGGAAAAAGTACTATTGGTTCACAAAGGTGGAAATTTAGGAGATTAGATACATTTAAAGCAAAATTTGATTAAAAAGTAAGATAACATGGGGTGTTTTTAACATATATTAGTAAAATACAATGACTTACCAAATCCTGTTAAATCAAATTAAATATGGCCTGAAAATAACTCTATACTTCTATATTTCATCTGTGGATGAACTGAAACCCAGCTTAATAGGTACACAAGACTAAAAGCTAACTTAGCAGTGTGCGCCTGTAACAATCGCTGAATCTTGGCCAATCCCAGCAGCCATACTTCAACTAGTCATATACTGCTGAGTGTTCAAATAAGGCAAATTCCAAACTGTAACCAATCCAGCTGTTTCTGTACCTCACTTCTGATTTCTATACTTCACTTTGCTTTTTATTGCCTATAAGTTTGTTCTGATCATGTAGGGGCTGCCCAATTCACGAATCATTCATTACTCAATTAAACTCTGTTAAAGTTCATTCCACTGCAGGTTTTTTTTTTTTTTTCTTACAGTCCTTACTATAATGATCCACACAAGTCAGTGTCTAATACAGTGTTTCTATCTTTCTTTTGTGGTTGTCTTTAGTTATACTGTTGCTCATTCAACTTTGTACAAAATGTCAGAGCAAAACAACTATGAACAATGTAGAGATCTGCAAGGATTCCCACACAGGTGAAATTTGCAAGGTGAAAGAGGTAATTTTTAAGGCAAAGAGACAAGTGTGTACCAAACACCAATGCCCTTGTATACCAAAAGCTAAAGACTCTACAATTTGCCAATGATAAGAATGTACCTTTCATGACAGCAAGGACCTCATACATTGTCTTGTTATGTACCCCTAAAATCTATCATAATGCTGAATAAGGGGAAGTAGAAGTAATTTTGAGGAATTAAAAATTTATTTGAAATGCAGTCTTATCTATGGGAAAAATCTCTCCTCCTTATTTGTAATTCATTAAATTGTTTGGAAGGGGAAAAAAAACTCCACATAGAAATGTGCAACAAGTTAGGAATGGTTGCACGGAATACTCCACATAGAAAGTTGTTTCAGAAAGTATGCAAATTTATTCTAATAACTAAGAAATTGTGAATATGTGTTAGAAAAGTTAGTCAAAGGAACATTTAAGATTTAAACTAAGGTGCAAATGGCTTAGAGAAAAGCATAAATAAAAACATATTGTATATGTGAAATGGTTTTATTTGAATTAGGTATAGAATGTCAAATGAGAAGATATAGTAAGGAATTGAATATATGGAAATGCAGACAGAATTCCAGAGAACCTTCTTGTAGCTTTTGATAGTAGAATTATTAGTCAACTGAAAAGATATTAAGACCTACAAGAATAAGCAGATAATTTCTATTCTGTATTTTATTAATGAAAGAAAACCAGGAAAAGAACTGCTTGAATTTTCATCACTAGCATGTTTCCTGCAGACATAAACATAGTGAGTAGTGAGTATATTCAGATATAAGGTAATAAAGAATCATAATGAACCCCAACATCCAATCAGGAAGAATGTTGTAACTCTATATATTCATTAAATTGTTCACAAACTGACAACTTTTAGCATATAATATGGTTTCCTTTAGCTTGTTAAAGAGAATGGACTCATGGCTGAAACATAAGAACACCCAATGAAGCTCAACTAAATCAATTCAACTATGAAAAAAATGACTAGTCATCATCTCTTTATTCTTATTGAAAGAATAACTTACAAGTAAAAACATTCAATTTTTTGAAACAGCTTTGTATTTACTGAATTTGTGCATATAATGTCAGTTGCATTTCAAAATAAAATGGCTGCTTTAAAAGTGCTGCAAAATTACCTATTTATACGTTCTCTGAATTAAGCAGGGTTAATTGAAAAGTGGTTATGAAGGCATAACTGCAAGCTACAAATTGAGCCTGTTTTCAGAAACGTGCTCTAGCCGAGATGTTTTATGTTCAGATTTGTTGACATAAAGATTTATAGAGAAGCATTACCTATTCCCAAGATCTCAAGGAGGATCCTGTTTTGGAAGGAAATCCACATCAAGTATGTTTTGTTGAACCAAGAGGATTTTCTTTTAAGAAAACTACTGATGATCTTCTTTCTGAAAAGATGACTATTCTGACATCTAAGAAAAACCAAATATTTGATACTTAATATAATTTGCAACTTGACATAAAACTACTCAGTTTAGTTGGTCATTAGATAACCATTCCTAACTTGTTGCACTTTAAAAAAACTAAAAGAAAAGAAAAAAAAGAAGAAAAGAAAAAACAACACTGGAAACTGACTAGGTAACAATTTACAAAATCAAGGATTAATTTCACCAGTTACAGCATTAATAAAACAAAACAAATAAAATATATTTTAAAAATCAAGAAGATAGTAGGAAAACAGCTCCCTGAGGACCCCTGGAACAGTAACTGGGCTGGCACTGTGTGCTTGTTGCACATTGACCATTTTCTTTAATGTTTGTATGAAACAACATCAACTTGTCTTTAAGCAATTTATCTTTAATTTTCTAAAGCAATATCAATAGCTGCTATGTAACAATCACCAAGACAGGATCCATTCTAGCTCACAAACTACTCTCATACTTTTTATTAAAAAACAGTCCTCTTCAGGATAATGTGTTGCTCCTGGTTTCTATATCTCTTTAGCTTCTTTAAATAAGAAGCATTCCATAGTCCTTCCTCAACCTTCATAGCATACTAAACATTTTTAGAAGGTGTTATTCCAATGGATCGTTTTTTTAGAATGTCCCCCAATTTTGATTTTTCTGGTGTTTTCTCATACTGAGATGTCAAGACATGTGTTATTGGCAATAAGATCACCAACATGTGGCCAGGCTAGTCTCGTACTCCTGAACTCATGATCCGCCTGCCTTGGCCTCCCAAAGTGCTGGGATTACAGGCGTGAACCACAGCGCCCTGCAAACTTTTTTTTTTTTTTTTTTTTTTTTTGTAAGAGACAGAGTTTTGCTGTCACCGAGGCTGGAGTGCAGTGGTGATCATGGCTCACTGCAGCCTCGACTTCCTGAACTCAAGCAACATCCCACCTCAGCCTCCCAGGTACCTGGGACTACACAGGTGTACACCATCATGCCCAGCCAACTTACTTTATTTTTTGTAGCGATGGGGGGTGGGATGGTCTCTCTATGTTGCCCAGGCTGACCTTGGACTCTTGGGCCTCCTTCCACCTCAGCCTCTCAAAGTGCTGGGATTACAGGCATTAGCCACCATGCCCAACTGTAAGCTTTTAAAGTTCATTTCATCTACATATATTAAAAACCTTTCAGAATAGCATTTACCTCATTTTGAAAAAATAAAAGGTTTTTTGTTTGTTTTTGTTTTTTGAGAGGGAGTCTCCCTCTGTCACCAGGCTAGAGTGCAGTGGTGCCATCTTGGCTCACTGCAACCTTCACCTCCTAGGTTCAAGCAATTCTCCTGCCTCAGTCTCCCCAGTAGCTGGGACTAAAGGCGCGTGCCACCACATTCAGCTAATTTTTGTTTTTGTTTTTGTTTTTTTGAGACAGAGTCTCACTCTGTTGCCAGGCGTCAGGCTGGAGTGCAGTGGTGTGATCTCCGCTGACTGCAACCTCCACCTCCCAGGTTCAGCAATTCTCCTGCCTCAGCCTCCCAAGTAGCTGGGACTACAGGCACGCACCATCCACGCCCAGCTAATTTTTGTATTTTTAGTAGAGACGGGGTTTCACCATGTTGGCCAGGCTGGTCTCGATCTCTTGATCTTGTGATTCACCTTCCTTGGCCTCCCAAAGTGCTGGGATTACGGGTATATATAAGGTATTTTAAAGAAATCTATGTTAAATTTCTTATTTTTGTGATTAACTGTAATTTTTTTTTTTTTTTAAAAAGGTGAGGTCTGAGTCATTCACAGAGAGACTGAAAAGGTTAATTAGAAACAGCTGGAGGCAGGCAATGACCTTCAAACCCTAAACAGCACCCACAGGAAAAAAAAAAAAAGATCACCGACATGAGACTGTGCCCTTCTTATCATATTTCTTCAGGTGGTATATAAGATCATTTTTTTCCATTAGTGGTAATTTTAATTTTGATCATTTGAAAGATAATGTCTTCCAGGTTTCTCTATTGCAAAGATATTCCTCATTTTCATATAACGATATAACATGGCATAAAATGATACTATATATATATGTATATAGACTATATATTATATACTTATAGATTCATGTAATTAAGTAATCTAAAATTAAGTGTTTTGTGCGGAGATAATTTGAGACTGTGAAAATATCCCATTTTTTTCTCCAGCATTTACCTGCTAGGTTTAGTATTAAGACTCGGTCAAACACAACATGGAGACTGTCAAACGGTAATTTTTTAACACACAGTATCACCCCTTTTCCTTTTATTGGTTGGGACACTGTGGGAAAATAATAATGTTTTCTTTTTCCATTCATTCATGAATTAATACATTTATCTCATGTGGACCCATGGATTCCTACTTCATTCAGTGGTCCGTGATCTTTTCCTATACTTATTTTATTGCTTCAATTTTTCTAATTTTGCTCGTGGGAACTATTCAAGTTTCTCAGCTCTTTTAACGTTTCTTTCTTATCATTTGAGCACTCCCTTATTTTCTATTTTTTTTTTTAAATCTCTGATTATGAATGGTCATTGCAAATCTATCAAAATATAATGGATTTCTCTATGTTTTTCTTACATCCTGTGATCTAGCAAAATATACAATTTTACTAGCTTTTTTGCAAACATCTTTTTTTATTTCCTGCAAAGACTATAATAATATCTGTGAAGAAAATATCTTTCTTTCTAAATTGTATGTATTATTACCTCTCTCATTCCATTGCTAAGACAGTAGCATAAGCTTCAAAATAATTAATCAGAGCAAGCATCCTTGTCCTTTTCTAGGTATCAGGGCAAGCATTTAGTCACTTTAATGTTATTGCAAAGTTAAGATACATAGTATAAATCTTAGAACACCCAATAGGACAAAATAAGCAAAAACATATGATGAAGAATCTATTAGTTGAAATAAAATTCAAATATAAACACTTAACCCAAAATAAAGCATAAAAAGTGGAAAACGGTAATAAAGAACAGATTAAATTTGTGGAAAATAAATTTTATGATAGTAGATTTAAGGCCAAAATATAGATAACAATGTTAAATATAAGTAGTCTAAAAATACTATTTCAAGAAAGAATTATAAGACTAAATTTAAAAAGTAATGTTAAATCATATACTGTCTACAAAGATCTTTTAATATAAAGATTGGTCAGAAAAATACATGTTGAAGATATCTGTACTTGGCCATGACAGAGTAAGAGTAACTAAACTAAACCCTTTATGAACTGAACAAAGAAAACACAAACACACAAATAAAAACTAAGTGTAAACAAAATATAATCAACAGTAATTTTTCAACCATTCTTTAGCTTTTATGTTGTAATATATTCAGAATATAATCCAGAATAAAGTTGTAATAAATTCTCTCAATTAAAGAATATTTTAACATGCAATGTGAGTTTGGGATTATTATAAATCCAAAGACACAGAAACTCAGTTTCTAAAAAGCATCATTAAGGGGAAATCATGATTGAGTATAACTTCATTTTATCAAGAAAACACATGATTACAATACACAGATCCTCTTTTGTGAGTTTCACAGAATTTTCTATTATCTAACCTGTCAAGTTCAATACAATTCATACCTAAAATATGTATAAAGGGTGATCTGTGCTATTAGATATTATCAAATAAAAAATATTCTTATTGGAAAAAAAGTGATTCCTTATGACAATTTCAGAGCATCTTCTATTTGCCCCCTGTTATCAACAAGGGAACTTTTCTTTCCTTCATTTCTCACTAATCATTTCTGACAAGTAGTTGGCAAGCTTAACTGTAAAGAGAGGTCCATAGGGTTCTAGGTCAACCTTACCCTTTGGGAAGAAAGTACACATGATGTCTATGAATAAATGCCCTCCAACAGAGGAAAAGGACAATGCTTTACATAGTGTGTGCAAAATCATTTTTTCAGCATAATTAGCTTATCTATTTGTGACATGATTTAACTGTCATTGCAGGTGTTTGACATGACCCACGTTTTTTCTTCGTGCCATGAAAGACAATGGTTTTGTATTATATTAATACTTTAGATCATCTATAATATGAGTCAGACTTGGTAAAAAAAATATATATATATATATAAAAATAAAAATCTCAGTTCTATTCAAAATACTAACATTACCAATGCACTGTCTGTCACTTAATTTTTTTTGTGTGTCCTCATTTCCACAAGGAAAAGAAAGCAAGAAAATTCGAAAAAAAATTAAGTAGTTTTTGTAAAATTAATATACATATTAAATATCATGAAGGGTAAAAACCGAGTTAACATTTAAAATTTTGATAACTGATGTGTAGATTTAATTGAAAGCCAACTGATTGCTTTGAATTTTTACAAGGAATGATGACAACTGTACAAAAAATACACTGAAAGTATTGAACTGACAGTGAAAGTATTTACTTTTTTACATTTAAATGCAAGTGGCTTTTTGTTCTTCCATTCAAAAATTATGGATTATTATGCTATCGCTTGAATGTTTGTCTCCCCACTAAAATCCATTTTGAAACTTAATTCTCAATGCAATAGTATTAAGAAGTGGTGCCTTTAGGAGTTGATTAGGCCATGAGGGCTCTGCACTCATAGATGGGATTAGTGCATTACAAAGGGGCTGAAGGGAGCAAGCTAGGCCCCTTTTGCTCTTTCATTCTTTCTACCTTGTGAGGACACAGCATTCAAGATACCATCTTAGAAGCAGAAACTGAGAACTCACTTGGTGCCAAACCTGCCAACACCACCGTCTTGAACTTTTCAGCCTCCTGGACTGTGAGAAATAAGTTTCTGTTCTTATCTGTCTCAGCTATTTTGTTACAGAAGCACAAATGAACTGAGAGTGGAATGTTTATGTACTAGGTATGGAGCTAATTTCTGAATAAATAACAATGGATGCATTCTATGACCTCATCGTCCTAGTGCCTGTTACAGTGATGCAGTAGACATTTTTTCTTGCTTTTTTATTACTCATTTTTGTTTTCCTTACTAAATATCGAGGAAAACGAGAATTTGCCATCAGTTTTTCTACTGATAAAACTGTTTAAGAAGTACATATGATATTACACTTTTTCTTTCTGTATTCTGTAGATTTAACTGTAACGTCTAAGGCTAACATTGACTTTATGCTAATTTGTTCTGTGTTCATTTCAGATGTATAATATGTCTTGTACAAATACAAATACAAATATTATTAAAGGTGCTACTACTCAAAACATATTGGGCGTAAAATACTCTATTTGAAACATTAACATAGAGTTTACGTGGAGGAATATTTTTATTCATTCGTTTAAATTGGGTAAAATAAAATACATATTATTTGGATAAAATAGAGAAAGTTAAATGGAAAGATGAAATGATAAGGAGCCCAGAAAAATTGTTCATTTTGCATATAAATTGGGCAATTAGCCCCTAACTTGCCTACATAGAAGTTCATACCCTTAACTAAAGTAATTATTTAAACTTGTAAGACTTAATAGGAAAATGTGAGAAGAATAAAATGCATTGTTGCACTCTATGCAATTTTGCTTGAACTTAGTTTATAACATGTACATAAATTAAATTGATTTAAATATTTTATGTACATAAACTATATTGTTGAAGATTCTAAAAGCTTAAAAATATAATACAAGATAAACAGTTACTTTAAAGAAAATGAGAGTAAATAAGATGAATAATTTGAAAGACTTTAAGAATTAATTTAGTTTCTTTTCCAAAATATATGTGGTTAGCCTACAATACTTTTAAAATCTATTATTTTATGAGTATGAATATCGATTTTTATTATTACCTAAACATGTATTATTTTTAAATATGCAAAAGATTAAAGTTTTATGGTTTGACAAAGAAGCCCAACCTTAAGGCAGATCAATCCTTTGACAGCTTAATGAATAAAGCATGCATGTAGTTGACACTAATTAATTTAATAAACATTTGTAGAACATTTATGTATAAGAAATTTTGCTAAGGAAATGAAAGGTATTTTAAAATAAGAAGGCAAGTTTCCGCATACTAAGGAGTTTATGCACTTGTAAGGTATTTAAAACAAAACAAATAAATAAGTCTATAACATATCACAAAATGAAGGGAAAAAGCAAATATTCATATTAAGTATGCATACTATCTCAAACATTCTTTAAGATGTCTTTAACAGGGTTTAGTATTTAATCCTAATGACAGGATAATCTTATTTATTACAGATGATAAAATTGAGACTGAGACAAATCTGCTGACTTTAAATTTTCAAAGTCTTCCTGAATTATTTGACAGTATAATATTTTGGTAAACATAAGTAAGTGGATATTCATACAGTGAAACAGAAACAGAATACTGTTCAAGAATTAGAAAATTAAAACAATAGAAAACATCAAATTTGTTATAGGACTACAATTTAAAATTCAATAAAGAGAATAATAGAAACCAATATGTAGTTAGGAAGATAGAAAAGTGGACCCTCCATATTCATAGGTTCTGCATATGTGGATTCAAACAACCATGGAGCAAAAATATTTAGAAAAACATTTATGAAAAAGTGAAAATGTATGGAATTTTGCCTTGTCATTATCCCCTAAAGAACACATTATAACTATCTATAGCATTTACATTGTACTTAGTATCAAAAGAAATCTAGAGATGATTTAAAGTATGTGACAGGATGTGCACAGGTATATGTAATACTATTATACATCATTTCATAGAAGGGTCTTGAGCATCTGTAGATTTTCGTGTCTAAGAGGGTCCTGGAACAAGTACTGACAAATACAGAGGATCAACTGTAATGAGTTCCTAGTAAACTGGGTTGAAGTATTATAATTTCACACGGAAGAACATAAAGCAGAATGATTAAATAATATATAGCGGTATCTGTAAGAAGTAAGCATAAATGAAAATTAGATTGATAAGAAGGATATGACAAATATGAAATCAATAGAAAAATTAAAACTTTAGCAAGATGTATAAGCAAGGATTGGGTAGATGTCTTCCAAAAGATAGAACTTCTAATGACAAAGTACTTTAATAGTCTAGTCTAATATTTTATTGTATTTTAAAACTTGCCTCTTGCTCATTCCAGTTAGACCACACCAGCTTTCTTATCGCTTTTTTTATCTGCCAAGAATTATGCTCTGGTGTAATTGTTTATGACCTTCAAAGACTTGTATGTTAAAATTCTCACCCCCAAGGTGATAATACTAAAAAATGGGCCATTTAGTAGGTGACTAGATCACGGGAGTGGAGTCCTTATGAAAGATGCTGCAGAGAGACCCACCCCTCTTCCACCATGTAAGGTTAGACTGAGGAGACAGCCATCTATATGAAGAACTGGGCCCTTACCAGACACTACATCTGTTGGCACCTTGATCTTGGACTTCCCAGCTTCCAAAACGGTGAGAAATACATCTCTGTGGTTTATAAGCTGCTCAGTCCATGATATTTTGTTATAGCAGCCCATGCTGATGAATACAGATGACCATGTGTCTGCTTTGTCCTGGCTTTTGTCTTTGCCTCTAACATTTCACCTCAGATGCTCACATGGCTCTCCTTTCTCTTCTTCAATTAGTGCTAATCATTCCTTGTTGATTTCTTAAAATCAACACATGTAAATGTATGTCTCTTTCTTAAGCAGTCCCTTTCATCTTTTACCTTTCAGTATTTGTTAGTAGGATTATCCACTTCTAGTATACTCTAAAATTTACTTACATATTATCTTTATTATTTATTCTGTTTCCTCCCACAGTATTCTAAACAAGTGATATGGTTTGGCTGTGTTCCCACTCAAAATCTCATCTTGAATTGTAATCAGATTTATAGTCCCCACGTGTTGGGGGAGGGACCTCTGGAAGGTGATTAGATCATGGGTGTTCTCATGATAGGGAGTGAGTTTTCACAAAATGTGATGGTTTTATAAAGGACTTTTACCCCCTTTGCTCTGCACTTCTCCTTCCTGCCACCATGTGCTGAAGGACATGTTTGCTTTTTCTTCTGGTAAAATCATAAGTTTCCTGAGGCCTCCTCACACCTGCAGAACTGTGAGTCAATTAAACCTCTTTCCTTTATAAATTACCCAGTGTCTGGCAGCTCTTTGTAGCAGTGTGAGAATGGAGTAACACAACAAGAGAACAGGTACTTTTGCTTATTGGCTATTGTCAAAATCACTTGTAGTCTACTTTTATACTGACTATTTTCTATCTTCTATGGTTTGTTACTTCACACAGTAAAGGAATCAAAAGTCAAAATTTTTTGTTTATTCAGTAAAACACTTTCAGTGAATTGGGCATTGGGTGGCACAGAGTAGGTATTTAACTTGTATGTTGAATTTTTACAAAAATGAATAAATTTTCTAAATTTGGCTAATAATGTTAATAGAAGACCCAAAAAGAATATTTGTTAAGTTAGTTTGATTTTGAAGAAAAGCAAAGTTTATTTACGTAACAAATTAATGTAAAAATTCTCAGAATATACACTTGAGTAATAATCAGTGTAACATTTACTTATTTAAAAAGAATAAAATTTGACAGTAAAAGTACCTGAGTCTGGAATTTCTTTCCCGTAAGATTTTAAATTAAAATTCAATATCTTTAATAAATCTAAGGCTATGAAGACATTTTATTTATTCTTGAGTAATTGTAAAGATTATTTTGCTTACCATAGAATTTCTTCAACCATTATCACATTTATGGGCATTAAGTTTTTATGAGTTAATTTATTATCATTTTGATATTTGTAGAATCTTTACCATACCTACCATTTTTCCACCCTTGCCCACTTTATTTCCTAAAAGGGATTAGTGACAGATTTCTGTCTTTGTATCTTTCTCAGACTATCTAGAATTTAATTCATTTTATTTCTTTTAGCAAATAATCAGTTTTAACTTTTATCTTTTCCTTTTGGATTTCTGTTATGTCTTTTTTAAATTTTAGGTTTTTTTCTATATTTTACTTTATACTTTTTGTTTAATTTGTTTTTCTTTTCACATTTTTAGGTAGACATTTGTGTTGTTAATTTTAGACATTTCTCCTTTTTCTAATATGAACATATAAAGTTTTGTATTTCTTTCAAGGAATCCTGATGTTGTAGTGTTTTTATTTTTATCAAGACAGAAATACTTTCTAATTTATATTTTGATTTACTATTTGCTACAAAAAGTCATTAGAAGTTTATTATGTCTAAATATTTGGGAATTTTATTTTAGTTTCAGTTTTGTTTCTTATTTCAAATTTAATTCTATTGGGTCAGAGAACATACTCTCCAAAATCTAATTCTGTTAAATTTGTTGAAACTTTATTTTTAAGTGCCTAAGATGTGGTGAATGCTAGTGCATTTAAATTAAAATAAGTTTCTGCTGGTGATGAGTATAGTATTTTATAGAAGTCCTGGAACTTGTTGGGTTGTAATGTCAGGAAATTTGTTGATATTCTCTTTAAAATGTTTTATTTACTTATTTAATAATACCAGAAAGTAGTTTTTAAATCTTTAAATATATTGTGGATTTGTATATTTTTCTTTTCAGTTCAGTAAGATTTTTGCTTGACTATTTTGAATGCAGAATTTTTTGATAATGTGTGAATAAACATTTTGCATTATCAGACTCTCCTGAATTGAACCAATTATGTTGATCTTTATCTTTGCTAAAAATATTTCTTGTTTTGAGGCCCATTTCATCTGATATTAATAGAAGTCTTCCAGTTTTTATATGCTTAGTGTTTAAACCATATAAATTCTGCCATCCTCTTATCTTACAAGGCTCTAGAGATTTGAACTTTCATGCAAAATATTTTCAATATTAATTTATAATATTTTATGACATTATATAGTAATTTTGAAAACAGTATTTGCTATTTGTATAAAAAACCTAGTGAGATTTTGACTGATATTGCACTTTATCTAAAATCAATTTAGTAGGACTATCTTCTTAACACTATATAAAGCATTCAAATTATTGAACATAGTTTATTTCTCCATTTATTTAGACCTGCCTTAATGACTTTCAGCACTGTATTGCAGTTTTCTAACTATAGAATAAAGTGGTTCATAGTATTTTTGCATTCTTTCTTATAAGAGGAAGAAACATTTGGTGTTTCACTCTATTAAACTATATGTTTCTTATATATGTTTATTACCTTTGAAATAATTTGTTTTACCTGCCTACTTTGCTGTAAGTCTTTATTATGAACATGTGTAAAATCTCATCAAATGCTTTTCGACTTCTAATAAGATAATCCGATACAATTTTTTTAAATCAAAATACAAATCTGTAGTTTTCTATTAATCTCTACTGATTTTTTTTTTTTTTTTTTTTTGCTTTAAGGGTAATCTGTACTTCATACAATTTACTGTTAGAGTTGCTTCCTCTTCCATTTCTGAAAGAGTTTGTATGGAATTGATATCATTTATTCTTTAAACTTGTGAGAGTAGTAGAGTGAAACCTTCCTGACCTGGAATTATATTTTGTGCGAGTTTCAAATTATGAATTTAATGTATTAATAGATGCAGGGTTATTCATGGTGTCTCTTTATTTGTAGGTGAATTTTGTAACCTCTTTTCTCTCAAGTAATGTGTCCATTTACCCAGCTTTTAAAATGTATTTGCATTAAGCTTAAACATTATGTACTTACTATCATTTTCTTACCTATAGCATAATTAGTGGCATTCTTCCTTTCATTACCGGCTTCAGAATTTGGCATTTTTTCTCTTTTATATTGATGAATATAGCTAGAATATTTTCATGTTTTAATGAATTAGCTTTTTATTTTATTGATATTCCATTTTGGTGTTCTTTCAATTTTTATTGATTTGTGTTCTTACATGTATTTTGTTATTTTTCTGTATCTTAGTACATTTGGACTGCTATAGAAAAATACATTTATGTTGTGGTTTATAAACAACATAATTTTATAATTTATAACAATATAAATTTATAATAATGTACAAATTTACTACTCACTGTTCTGGAGGCTGAGAGGTCCAAAATCAAGGCAGTCAAAGATTTGATGTCTGGTGGCACCCCCACTTTCTGGTTCACAGATGGTTTCTTCTCTCTGCATCCTCACATAATGGAAAGAGCAAGGTAGCTCTCTGGGGTCTGTTTTATAAGAATACTACTCATTTACTATCCTTAATGTAGTACCACTGTAGTACCCTTATTAAAGAGCCACAGACCTCTACTCTTAGATCTAAGCACCTCCCAAAAGGCCCTATCTCCTGATACCATAAACTTGGGAGTTAGGATTTTTACCTAGGAAATTCGAGGAGACACAAACATTCAGACAACAGCATTCTGTTCAGTTTGGGTTTAATTTGCTTTGAATCTGATTAGATTCTTTTTTCTTTTCTACCATAAACATATGACACTATTACATTTATTTAATTTCTTATTTTTTTTTAATTTTTAATTATAGATAGGTAATAGTTTCACATATGTATGGGGTACATGTGCATACAACTATACAGTGTTTTATTATCAAATCAGTGTAATTCTGATATTCATCACCTCAACATGTATCACTTCTTTGTATTAATATTTTTTAGTTATCTTAATAAATTGACCCCTTTATAATCAGTGAGTATATTTTCCATTTCTGGTAATACATTTTGTTCTGAAATACGTTTTGTTTGACATTAATATAGTAACTCTAGTTTTCTATAAATTCACAGACATCTCTGTATTTATATTTACATCATAATTTTAGTAGACAGAATTAGAGTTCTGATTTTTCAATGATGTGTTTGAATGACTTACATGTAATGTGATTATGAATAAGCTTAGTTTTAAATATATCTTCTTCCTATGTTCTCTTATTCAGTTATTTATTTGTTCCTTATTCAATTATTTATCTTTTTTTTTACAGTTTATAGATTAGCTAAATATATACTTTATCATTTCATTTTATTTCTGCTATTGATTTACTAATATATTTTTTTTTAGGTGACTGCTTTAAGGTTTAAAATAGAAATATTTAACTCATCACAGTCCACTTTCAAATAAAAGCATATCACTTGATACACATCATAATAATTGCCATTTTTTTCCATAGACGCAGATATACATCCCATAACATTTTACTTCTGTCTTAGGAATCTTTCTTATAAATTACCATGGAGGATTGCTGACAATTAAGTTCTTTAGGTTTTGTTCAGTGCTGAGGCTATGGTGAGATGAACAAATTACCTCTGGTGAAAAACTTAATGAGGCATTCTCTCTTGGGTCACACAAGGCACAAGTCTTGCACTCTCAGTCTTATATATGTAACCCTGAAATTGAGTAGCAATTTAAGTTTGTACCCTAGTTGTGTCATATACTTTACCTTAGTTCCAAATCTATTTTTAATTTTCTAAAAATAAATGAGTTGTAATTTATTTTAGTGCTTAAAAATTTTTAATTGTTATAAAAATGTAAACTAAGTTGTTTTTTTCTTATTTAGTTATTTATTATTGCTCCATTGTCTCCAGACTACCATAGTTTCTGAAGAAAAATTGTCTGTATGTTTCTTTTGATGTAGATTATTTTTTCATCTCTGATGCCTTTTAAGGATTTTCTCTTTATCACCGATTTTTAGAAATTGGACAATAGTTTATCTTGCCATTTTTCTCTTTATTTGTGGTGCTAATCACATTTTTACAATAATTTCTTCAAATTTTTGGTTTTGTTCTTCCTCACAACATACTCCAACACATATATCCACTCACTCTTCTTCTGGGACTCCATCTCTTCCTGTATTATGGTGCTTAATATTGTCCAACACAGATTGGTCACCTTTCAAATGTTTCAAATGTTTCCATGTTTTCTGTTTTGGATAGTTTATATAGTTACGTTATCAAGATCACTGGTATTTTTTTTCCACAATAGTTAAATTGCTGTTAATTTTACTCACACATTTTTAATCTAATATACTTATTTTTTTCTGCTTTAGAAGTCTGCTTGTTTTTATTTGTTCTATTTTTATTTTCTTATAATACATATTTTCCCATCTTATTTGCAAAAGTAAAGCATATTTATAACACCTGAACTAACATATTTGAGCACTAATTATTATTATGCTCATCGTTTATGAGTTTATTTCTATCTATTGATTTTTTTCCAGGTTCAAGTCATATTTTGCTACTCTTTTTATGTCTGGAATTATTTCTTCACTGAAAACCAGATATTGTGAATTCTATATTGCAAGATTTTGTTGAATTCCTTTTGTTTATTTTTGTATTTTGCTCTTGAACACCATTAAATTACTTGGAATCAGTTTGATGCTTTTAGAGATTGCTATAAAATTTTCTTAGAGAAGATGCAGAGTTGCTTTAGGTTTAGGATTGAGTGAGTTCCATCACAAAAGCAGGATTATTCTGAAGTTTGTACCTAACAGCTGTGTATTACCCTGTCTTCTACTTTAACTGGTGGCAACAAGAATATTTGCAGAGCTTTCTGACCTTTGACAATTGTTCTTCAAACCCTTTATGTTGGCATTTTACCCAAGGCTTCAGTATTTTCTCTCATGTATTCACAGGCTAGTATTCAATAAAGGACTGAATAGTTTCCTAGGCAGGTCTGCAGAGCTTTCTCTCACCCATCTGTATTTGTTCATTTTCATGCTTCTGATAAAGACATACGTGAGACTGGGCAATATACAAAAGAAAGAGGTTTAATGGACTTACAGTTTCACGTGGCTCAGGAAGTCTCACAATCATGGCAGATGGCAAGGAAGACCAAGTCACATTTCACATGGTTGGCTGCAGGCAAAGAGAGAGCTTGTGTAGGGAAACTCCCCCTTATATAACCATGAGATCTCATAAGATTTATTTACTATCATGAGAATGGCATCGGAAAGACCTGCCCCCATAATTCAATTACCTCCCACTGGATGCCTCCCACAACACGTGAGAATTCAAGATGAGATTTGGGTGGGGACACAGCCATACCATATCACCATCTCTGTGCAAATTCTCTCTCTCTTCTATTTAGCTCTGCAATTCTAGCTAAATTTTCCATTCTAGGCTCCAATCTGTGATTTCCTAATATACAGAGAGAGTTATACTTTCCTTGGGTTATCCTTTCACTATGTCTTCTGGAATTTGAGAGTATTCTCTGGTCCTGATAAGGATGAGGCCACGTTTCTTGGGATCTTAGAGAGCAAAGGACCAGAGACAAAGCTCAAAGTTCAGCCAGATTGAAAGTGTAGTAAGTGAATACTCTTACACTGTTGATGGGAGTGTAAACTAGTTCAACCATTGTGGAAGATAGTGTGGCATTTCCTCAAGGTTCTAGAACTAGAAATACCAATTGACCCAGGAATCATATTACTGAATATATGAATATATACTCAAAGGATTATAAATCATTCTACTATAAAGACACACACACACACACACACATGCATATTGAAGCACTATTAACAATAGCAAAGACTTAGAACAACCCAAATACCCATCAATGATAGACTGGATCAAGAAAATGTGGCACATATACAATATGGAATACTATGCAGCTATAAAAAAGGATGAGTTCATGTCCTTTGCAGGGACATGGATGAAGCTGGAAGCCATCATTCTCAAAAAGCTAACACAGGAACAGAAAACCAAACACCACATGTTCTCACTCATAAGTGGAACTTGAACAATGAGAACACTTGGACACAGGGAGGGGAACATCACACACCAGGGCCTGTTAGAGGGGCAGGGGCAAAGGTAGGTAGAGTATTAGGACAAATGCCTAACGCATGTGATGCTTAAAACCTAGATAATGGGTTGATAGGTGTAGCAAACCACTGTGGCACATGTATACCTGTGCAACAAACCTGTACATTCTGGGCATGTCTCCCAGGACTTAAAGTGAAAAATAAAATACCCTTTTAGGAGTTCTCACTAACATGACCTATGTAACTTGAAAAACCTCAAGACAGAAATTTAGTTTAAAGGGATAGCATTTTGTTTATGGGATCAGAATCCCTGGATCCTTGGTATAAACAAATTTATATAATCCTTTTGGGAACCAAATTTCAATTCTATCCTAAATTTATTTGCATAAATATACTTAAATTGGTTATGAATTGACAGTAAAACAAAACAAAACACATGGAGAAACATGCTACATGAAAAGAAAATAGAGGGAAAAAAGGAGATAAAAAATGACATGAAGAAAGGCTTCAGATACTGGAATTATAAGAATGTATAACAAATTGAATCAAGTAAGAATTAAAATGTATGATTTAAAAGTTTAATTCAAACAATAGTAAATACATTAATGACACATTCATAATATATTAGAGATAGATTATAATAGTGCTGCAATAGTAAATACATTAATGACACTCATAATATATTAGAGATAGCTAAAATGAGAATAAGCACATAACATAAAACATAGTTAAATTCACTGTAACTATTAAGAGATGTATAAAAAGAGATGTAAAAAAGATCAGATTACTCACCTAATGAAAGACATCAAATTCTCAGATTCAGGAGAAATAACAAATTACAAACAAGATACATAAAGATGAATTTATTTCTAGGCACACTTCAGTTTTTATCATAACCTATACCTTCAAAAATCTTTATTCTTCTTGACCTGGTCTATTTTTCTCATCATATTTTCCACCTTCAAACATATATTACATATCCTATTTATTTTGGGTGCCTTATATTACAATATAATCTTAAAACAGATTTTGTTGATTTTGTTTACAAGACGTAACCAAAGTTCCTAGATTGTTTTTATAGTATAGCATATGTTCAAAATTTATTACCGAATGAATATAATACACATATATGAATGGTGAAAGAGAATATAAAACAGACGAAAGACTTTCAGAACTCCCACAACAAAATGACACATACCAACAATGACTTCTTATCAATAGTAATAAAATATGGAAAAAACTTTGGAAAATATCCTCAATGAGTTTAGACACATTTCTCTATATTAGAGATTTATGAAACATATAAACATATTTTACAAATGGTCAAAATAATGACATTTTAGACAAAGAATAACGGAAAATTTATCATCCAAAACACCTTCCAAAGAAATTTCAAACAAAATGATCCAGATGAAAGATTTGAGATAAAAGAAATAATAATGAGAAAAATAGGAATGTGGGAAGTATAAAAAGAAAATAAAATTTACTTCAATACAAATTGAGATGTAGGATTATGAAAAACAGTAGCAAAATTTCTGAAAACAATAGACTATGATTAAGGAAGAGATTAATCAAAGAGAAAGTTTTAACTTCCTTATGTTTATAAGGAAAAGATGTTTTGCTGGGGGGGTCCCCATTGGTCTTCAGCTTTTATGATTTACTTAAAAGACTCTCAGAACTCAGAGAAGCAATTACACTCATGTTTATATTTTATTAAAACAAAACGATGCAGATTAATATCAACAAAGAGGAAAGGTGCTTAGGGCAAAGTCCAGGAAACACCAGTCACAAACTTACAAGTGTCCCATCACAGTAGAATCACATGCAGATACATTTAAATCTCCCAGTAATTCTGTAGACAAGCACATGTGAATTCTTGGCAATTAGATAAGCTTATTAATTTTTGAAGCCCCAGGTTTTTACTGGTGGTTAGTCACATGGGCGTGCATCAGCATATTCAGCTTCCTTTCCATGATCCTTCTAGAACAAAAGCAGGCATTCGGCATCAATCATATCTTAGAATAAACATATCTGGTTAAATTGATACCACATGGTTCAAATAAATACAGCATGGCTCAGTCTCAGGCATATAAAGTCAGTCATTCACCATCAACCCAAGGCCTCAGGTATATAAAAACACTCTTCTCCATAAGACTATTTCCAGAACTCAGAGGCAAGCTAATCCTGAAAACAAATCTAACCTTCGAATGTGCAGGGTTGAAGAAAGCCTGGACTACTGAGTTAACACATTCTTGCCTAATCCATATTCATTGTCCCTAGCCTAGTCTCTCCTGTAGCAAAACAATCATATTTTTCTGAGCATCTACATTGAATATAGCATTTATATATGACAGTAATAACAATAATATTAACATGAATATGCCTGGCATTTTTTGGACACAGTGTAGGGTGAAGAGGGATTTTTAAAAAATTATTAATGCATCCTACAAAGCCATTACATACGCTTTAATACTTTGTACAAACACAGTTACTCATTCCTCCTCTCAATCTGCTTTTATTTTTACCTTTAGATAAATCAGTGCAGAACTATTTAGCATTGAAATTAGATAATGGTTAGCTAAATTCTGTTTTCTCAGGCCATTTATTATTTATCACTAATACATTCTGAAGAGGCTTTAGCTCAATATCTTAATGCATGTTAATATCTCAATATCAACATTATATAACTTCTCCACATAAGATGGTTGACACTATCAATGCTACTGTAATTTCTATTGCAGTATGGTCATGTTATAATTCAGTTTTATTACACAAAGTGTTATTAGAATGATAGAGCTATTTGTCACAACTACTCAACAGAATTGGTCCTTGTTCTTATACTGTATGTTGTTATAAATAGATGTTGTTACAACTCACCATGATTTGGTTATTTCTTGGTTCTGAATGAGTTGTGGACATAGCCAGTCACCCTGTCTCAGTTCACAGGCTTTAACGACAATGGTCTCCATTATATGCTGTCATATACCAGGACCCACTGCCTTCTTATAAACAAGACACAAGAATTAGAATAGCTTACCTCTCTGCTACCTGTACTAAAGGATGCCTTATTCTTATATATTCTTGGGACAATGGCAATAAAAATCACTATAAATTATGAGTGACTTCAGAGAATCAGAAAAGATTATGTAAATGTGTCCCTCAGCATCTATGAAGAAGAATCATTGTCATATGGTTATTTAGGCGTCCATCTGCATTAAAGTGATAAAGTGACCCTATTGAGTCATAATACAAGCTCATTACTAGTGTTGGGTCCTAGCATTATCCATCATTAATTGTTGAGTCTACCTCACCATACCTTTTACTAAAGCATTTTTACTAAAGCATTTTTCCAGGTTGAATCCCACCCCTTCCTCTCTCTTAGATGAGAATTACCTCGATCTGTTTATTTTAGTTAATAAATCTTCTTTCTTTGAAAGCCATTCATGATTAAAAATGAATTCAGCTTATCTCAGTTCCTAGATCAGCACCTATCTCCATGAAGGCTTTTTCTGTTTTGTAGGCCAATGCTTAATCCAACTTGGTTGTTGTTATTGAGTACTAGATTCAGCTGGAATCAGAAATTATGTTTTATCCTTCAAACTGTTTGGTTCTCAATATAAGGACAAAAATAAGAAAAAACAAAACAACCAACAACAGCAAAAAAATCAGTTCTCTACAATTTTCCAGAAAACGGAAGAGGAAGAAATGTTTCCCAATTCATTTTATGAAGCAAGAATGACACTTAAACAGAATAAGACAAAGATAATAAAAATGAAAAAAAAAAAAAAAAAAGAATCAAACACACAAAAGAAAACTTTAGACCAACATACCCTAGATGAAAATCTGCAAGTACATCCTAGATGCAAAATCATCGACAATTTGAATACGACACTGTGTACAAATGTGATAAACACAACCAATCTGTGTTTATTCCAGAAATGCAAGACAGGTTCAATATTTTTAAAAATTTGATAATATAGTTCATATTTTAATATTCTAAAGTGGGAAAACACATGATCATTTCAATAAATGCATTTCAATCATTTCAATAAATAAATAAATAAATACTATTCAACAGTAACTTGTGATAAAATTTTAGCAAACCAGAAATGGCAGAAAATTCCTTCATCTTGATAAAGAGCATGCAAAAAAATCCATCCTATTTAGCTGTGAAACACTGAATGTTTTCCACATGTATGCTCAGGAATAAAGCAAGGGTGTTTGTTTTCATCTATCTTTTACAACATAATACTTAGATAATACATAATTTCAACATAATACATAATTCTACCCAGTATGTAAGGAAAAAAGAGGGAATAAAATAAATTTGGATTGGAAAGAAATAAGTAAAATTGTTCCTACTTGTAAATCACATGATTATATACATAGAAATTTATGCAGCATTTAGAAGAGAGAAGGAAAGAAAAAAAAGTAGAAGAAGGGAAAGGAAAAAACAAAGGGTAGGAGAAAGTAAAAGAACAGTGGAAGGAGAAACATCTCATAGAATTTAGAAGGGACACAAGGTAAAACAGGTTTCCTGCTATTTTTACCTGCATTTCAATAGTTTTCCAAGCATAAATGTTTCTCAGGTAGTTTAATGATTTGATCAATTTCCAGAGTGATGAAAGGCTGTTATAATCAATTTATAGTGGCCTTTCGTGTAGAGGATTTGCTGGTCTTTTCAAGTAACCATAGGTCACATTAATTGGTTGATTGAATATGTAAACCATCTTGAACTCCCAAGATAAATGCCAATTAATAATGATATATTTTACAAACACAAGTGCATGCACACACACATTCACACATGCACACACACACAGCGACATGAGAGGATTTAATTGGATAATATTTTGCTGAAGTTTTTGAAATCTAAATTCATCATCTAAATACATTTTTGTCTACAGGACACTTTCTTGTAATGTCTTTTTGTGGTTTTGGTATCGAGATAAGGTAGACTCATAAAACATGTTGAGAAGTGTTCCCTGGGACCGGGCGCGGTGGCTCACGCCTGTAATCCCAGCACTTTGGGAGACCGAGGCGGGTGGATCACGAGGTCAAGAGATCGAGACCATCCTGGTCAACATGGTGAAACCCCCGTCTCTACTAAAAATACAAAAATTAGCTGGGCATAGTGGCGCATGCCTGTAGTCCCAGCTACTCGGGAGGCTGAGGCAGGAGAATTGCCTGAACCCAGGAGGCGGAGGTTGCGGTGAACCCAGGAGGCGGAGGTTGCGGTGAGCCCAGATCGTGCCATTGCACTCCAGCCTGGGTAACAAGAGTGAAACTCCATCTTAAAAAAAAAAAAAAAAAAAAAAAAAGAAAAGTGTTTCCTTTTTTTATTTCAAGTTTTTGTGTAAAATATAAATTACATCTCCTTAAATATTAGTAAAATTCGTCAGTGAATTTATCTAGTTGTGTATTACTAAATTTAAAACATATATACAGGGATGCTCATGTTATTTTTTTCTTTTTGAGTTTGCCTTAGTAGTTTGTATCTTTCTAGGGATTGGTACATTTAATGTAAATCAACTATTTTATATTTACAAATGTCATCATGGTATTCATTTAGTTATCCTTAAACTTTTGTAAAACAATGGAAATGTCACTTCTATCATTCTTTTTTTGCTTGTTTTGAGACAGAGTCTCATTCTGTCGCCCAGGCTTGAGTGAGGTGGCCTGATGTCAACTCACTGCAACATCCACTTCTGGGTTCAAGTAATTCCCATGCCTCAGCCTCCCGAGTAGCTGGGAATACAGGCGTGCTTCTCCATGCCTGACTAATTTTTGTATTTTTAGTAGAGACAGAGTTTCACTATGTTGGCCAGGCTGGTCTGGAATTCCTGACCTCAAACGATCCACCTACCTGGACCTCCCAAAGTGCTCGGATTACAGGCATGAGCCATCTCCCCTGGCCACCTCTATTATTCTTAAAATTTTATTTTCTATTATTTTTTCCTTAGTTTGGCCAGAGATTCAACAATTTTATTCATTCCTTCTAGGATCTAAGTTTGGTTTAATTTACTTAACTATATAATTTTTCTCTGTGTGATGTCATTTATTTATTCATTAACCTTTATTATTATCCTCTTTATGATTGCTTCAGGATTAATCTGTTCTCATTTTTATAATAACAAGTTGAAAGCCTTTATCATAATTTCAAGGTTATTGTCCTTTTCTAATGCAAGCTCTTAATGGGATAGATTTTTCCCTAAACACAGCAATTTACACATTTTGATATGTTATGCTTTTTTATTTCTCTTACTTTTGGCTAGTTTCATGTTTATACATATATGTAAGAATATTTTCCCTTGAGTTATGGATTTAGAGGTTAAAAAAAGGCAAAATATTATTTTGGAAATTTCTAGGAGACTTAGTTCACCATAGTTGTTTTGTAATTGTACATATGTTGCAAATAATGTATTAAGAAAAGTATTCATATTTGCATATGTGTTTGCATTTAATTAACAATGAAATGAATGCACAGTTGTCTAACTATAATAATTGCCTTATAGTCACACTGTTTTTACTTTGGTGCCACAAGATGATGAACTTCACTGCAGTGTGACCAAGCAAAATGAGATATAAAAACGGTACAATCAATGTGAAAATATCTCAAATTCATATGAATTTTATAAATACTTACATATAAATTAAATTAAAAATTAAAAAATATATAATATATTTTATTTCAGAAATATCTGCTTGCCTTTTGGAACTCAAAGTTCGAAACCATCTATTGTCATCTTTTAATAACTAATTTTTAAGTTAATTTCTACCTGGATCTATGAAAATACTATCACACATTATGGAAATAAAGCAAACATTTACAGAAAAATTGTCCATATGGACACATTTTAGACAGATGATCTAATTAACATAACAGTCAGCAAACTGGTAAATAAACACTTTTGCTGATTTGCTGTTTAATAGGCATCTATTCTGAATTCTGTAATACTGTTTAGTAAAATAGTTTATTTCAATCCATAAATGTACTTTATAAATTTATGCCAGGTAAACCATGAAAATTTTAACTGTTTTCTACAAGTGATGGTCTTTTTTTTTTTTTTTTTTTAAAGCTGCTTTCTAGTAAATTGATGAAGGTTAATAAAGATTAAAATGCTTCTTCTGGAATAAAAACCAATGCTGGCATGCTGATATATAATCTCTATAGATCAAAAACTATTCATGCCTTGTTCTCAGATTTTTATTAGTGGCTCTAAGCACTCTTAATGAATGTATTATTTAGACAACTTATCCTGTATTTTAAAAATATTTTCTTAGTATACTGTGGATGTTACACAAATCATATAACAGAGAATTTCTTATGTAAATTTACAATAGAATTTTTTAAATGAAACTTTTGTGAAATTATTTTCAAATGTTATAAATGTTAATGAGTTTTGTTATATTGGTTCTAATAATTCTGGTATACAGGAAATATCGTTTTCCCTGGCAATTAATATTTGGAACTGGTGTTTAAGAGAAAGCATATTTGTTGTTGGAAAATGCTATGTCCGACATAACTACAAATGTTTGGAAAGCAGTTCAGTTATGCTAAAGATAAAGAAAGGAGAGAAAAATAACAGAAGAGGAGGTTTGAACAAAAGAAAATAATACCTGAAAATGTTAAATGTATATTTAACATTTGTGAATGTCTGTGTTCTCTTTCATCATTATTTAAACATTCAGATTTTCAAGGGAAAACAATAATTACTTTTTAAATTATTTTATTTTTTGCAGATTGCTGTATTTTTTTTTTTCAAATTCAATTTGGTAAGCAAACAGAATCAAAGTTAGAATATTATAGATAAATTAGGTAATCTTTTTGAGATTTGTTGCAACTCTTTATCCTTTATGCATGTATTTCAAATTGTATAATAAAAAAGAAATATAAAATGATTAGATATACATAAAGGTATTGCAAATTATGTTTTCAACATTTTATTTAATATATTTTGCAGATATAGCCATTCCAGATTACTATTTCACAAACTGAGATGATTCTCAGTAGGGAAGCCTTATTGCATGTTGTTTTCATCAAAGGGACCTTAGTCTATTTGCCTGTCTGATTATTGACATTATATTACTAATTTACACATTGGGGAAAGGGTCAAGAGTACTCCAAATTTTTGTTGACTTGATATTAACCTGAAAGGGGAATGTTAATAACTGACAAAATATATCCACAGTAGTTAGACATCAAGATAAAGTTGTGTTTTAAATTTAAAAAAGAATCTACTGCATATCATTGAATTATTATGTATATATGGAATTATTTTGATGTACAAGAAATCAAATTCATTAGTAGGCATGAGTAAAGAGGGGGTCACTTTTTCAGGTGCAGGGCTAGCTGCTTGTCCAGGGGCCCATGATTTCAGGGATAAATTTGACCCCACAGCCATCCAGGATAAGTTGCTTCTCAACCACTAAGTCTTAAAATGTGTATGTATTAAACTTAATAAAATCCCATTTCTTTGAGATGTGGATCTTTTGGCATTCACTGAACCTGAACTTGGCCCTAAATAAGGCCTCAATCGCCTTATTGGATGAACAAGGCCATTGTGAACTCTGGCCACTGTGCCCTGGGGCTTTCCAAAGCTATATCCAGTCTTAAACCTAGACTGGGAATAGCACTAGATTCGAGATATGTCCATTGGCAAAGGCTATTGTACAGAAGGAACAGGCTGCTGTACGGTACCAAGGATGCTGCTGTTTGCAATCAGGCCCCCATGAGAGAAAGTGCTGGGTGGCTTAATGGATTGTAAAAATTATTTCATATATTAAGTTTTTGGGAGTTAGTATCTTTTATTCAAAATAGCTGAATGTAATTTATATTATACAGTATACAGTAAGTTGTAAATTATAGAAATTGTACACATTGAAATCATATTAAGCGGGCAAAAAGGCATTTAATATAATAAAGTTTATGGATAAAAATTAAAATAAAGCAATGTGGTTTTGTAGTGCTCTTGTATGTTAACTAAAGCAAATTAATAAAACCAATTGAAACCCATTGTCATTAAACTTATCTACTTACACTTTGGGAGGCCGAGGTGGGCAGATCACCTGAGGTCAGAACTTGGCGACCAGCCTCGCCAACATAGTGAAATTGTATCTACTAAAAATACAAAAATTATCCAGGCATGGTGGCATGTGCCTATAATCCCAGCTACTTGGGAGGCTGAAGCAGGGAGAATTGCTTGTACCTGGGAAGGGGAGGTTACCATGAACCGAGATTGGGCCACTGTACTCCAGACTGGGCAACAGAGTGAGACTCTGTCTCAAAAAGAACAAGAACAACAAGAACAACAACAGAAAATTCATATACTTAAATATTATTTTATTAAAATGAATATATTTCTGTGATCTTAGGTTTTCTTTGTCTCAATAATATAAATAGTGTATTGGTTGTCTCAAAGTGTTAAACAGAGGTATATTTTAGGGCATTGGTGAAATATCTGCTTACTTTTTTTTGTCTAAGTTATGCAATGGTGTATTGATTAATGTATTGGAACTTGTTAAGCAGTCCATATGTCTGAAAAACCAAGGTTCAGAGTTATGTAGGTTAAATTCAGCAATCAAACATTAGAGAGATATTTCAGAATATCATTTTTGTACACCAGAAAACATTTTTCAAAGAAAAAAATGTAGGTCATTAGGAGGGGGTTGTGAAGTTAATCTTTTCCAGTAAAACTGCTACATTTATGTTTCTGGAGTTCCTTAGTTATAAAAAGCAGAATGTAGTTATAGGATCTAGTCAGGATTACATTGATTGAAAAATGACAAACACTGTTTCGTTTTTAAATGGATTAGCGATTAAGCAAGTTGTTTATGCTGTCCCATTGACAGTAGAATATGCTACACTCCTTTGGGCATCTTTTAGAACATAGGGCTAACATTTTGATAATGACAGACAATTTAGGAGCTCAGCACAGAGCAGAGTGTTATGAATCAGGAAAATAAATAGAACAGAGATCAAAATTAGATAGATGCACAATTGGAATGATACTGAAAACAAGAGATGGAACTACAGAAAATACTATGGCAGAGAAGTCATTCCTTTGAATGGTAAAAATAATTAATAGCATGGCTGACAAATGAAATGAAAAACCAGACCCAGATGAAAAAATGCAAACAAGTTGCCTAGCCTTATTATTTTACTCAATTGTAGGAAATATCTGAAAAAAAAAAAAGTTCATTGTGAATTTTTTTCTAATATGGGAAGAAGGCATCACTGCATCTTTCTTTTTTTACTCAAATGTTTGTGTTTCTCAAATAATTTATAATTTTAATTTTTCAATATATGTTGCCTGTACGGTCTAGTTAGATTCCTAGTTGCAACGTTTCGTGCTGAATATTTGCTCCCTATGGAATAGCACATAACATTAATCTCCAGGTGTGCCACTAGAGAGATTTATATCTATCCGCATACGTCTACAGTTGCAACTAGAAAAGTTATCCTGTGAAATTTTTGCGAAATGAATGTCTGTCAACTTTTAAAAAATAAAGAGAAAATGATGAACAAAAATGAGTTGGAAATCTCAGAATGAACAAATGATGAAAATATAGTGTACTGCTTCAAAAATTTTGAAAATTAAGAGAAATTGGTAGAACAGCTGTATTATTCTTTACACAAATGTTGCTCTACCTATAGAACAAACAATTAATGTGTCTTCTTATTTCCAAATAACTTACAGAGCATCTATTTTCTGCTGTCATTGGAATGGCAGGCTGGCAGGCTGAGTTGGTAGCCCAACTGGTTCCTCAGATCAAGAGATTCTTTTTATTATTTCCTTATTTTCTCCTTGATTCTAGAACTCCTTCATGATTGAATTTATAGTTCCTTTGTCTACTAATTCTCAAGTAAGCCTGTGCTCTCTATCTCAGTTTCCTTCTGTCTTCAGCCTTTTTTCTAAACATTATTCTGGCTTGTTTCCCTTAATTCTTCACATCAGTCTCTGTTCCTTGAATATTCTGTTTCTTCTGCTGGAAGACCTCTTTCCCAGATTTCACCCAGTTTAGTCTTCTCAATTGCTACATCTGATTTAAATGTTTCCTTATGTTTCTATGTAGGATTGTTTGTCTATCTGTAATTTTTCTACATCTGTCATGATGACATATTTACATCCTTTACTGAAAAATGTCTCTTTTTTTTAAAAAAAAAAAAAGCAATGTGTTTGTTTACTTTCTTGTAATGGTCTCCTAAACTGCAAGGTCAAAGAAGATAAGAACGATATTTGGATATTAACAACTACCACTTAATTCAGAAATTATTCTAGCACTTGCATAGGTAGTGCAAGCCATATTTTTTAGAACTCTAAAATAAAAACTCTTAAACTTAAGTTAATGTCCATTTCTCACTGCTATCTACTTTTCCTTGTCACACTTTGATATTACTTGGATTTGTGTCCCCACCCAAATCTCATGTCAAATTTTAAGTCCCACTGTTGGAGGTGGGGCCTGCTGCGAGGTGATTGGATCATAGGGGTGGTTTCTCTTAAATGGTTTAGCACCATCTTGTTGGTGCTATTCTTATGATAGTGAGTGAGTGAGTTATTGTGAGTCTGGTTGTTAAAAGTGTATAACACCTCCCCACTGTCACTCTTTGTCCTGCTCCCAGCCATGTGACATGCTGGCTCCCTCTTCAACTTCTGCCATGATTGTAAACTTCCTGAGGCCTCCCCCAGAAGCCCAAGCCCAGCAGAGGCATCATGCTTTCTGTATGGCTTGCAGGATTATGAGCCAATTATACTGTTTTCCTTTATAAATTACCCAGTCTCAGTTATTTCTTAAGAGCAATGTAACAAGGGACTAATATGAAAAATTGGTACTAATAGGAATGGGGTATCATTGTAAACATACCTGAAAATGTGAAAGTGGTTTTGGAACTGGGCAATGGGCAGAGGTTGCCAAAGTTTGGAGGGATCAGAAGAAGACAGGAAGATGAGAGGAAGTTTTGAACTTACTAGAGTTTTGTTACATTGTTGTGACCAAAATACTGATAGAAATGCACAATGTGGTCCATGCTGAGGAGCTCTCAGATGGAGATGAGGAACCTACTGGGAACTAGACCACAGGTCATTTTTGTTAGGCATTAGCAAAAAGGTTGGCTGCATTGTGCCCCTTCCCTAGGGATCTGTGGAATTTTGAACTTGAGTGTGATGATTTAGGGTACATGGTGGAAAAAATTTCTAAGCAGCAAAGCATTCAGGAGATAGCCTCGCTACTTCTAAAGAACTATTCTGATGTGTATGATCAAAGAAATGACCTCAAACTGAAACATATTTAGAAGGAAAGCAGAGCATAAAAACTTGACAAATCTGAAGTCTGGCCATGTGGTAGAAAAAAAAAAAAAAGCCCATTTTCAGGATAGAAATTCAAGCAAGCTGCAGAAATTTGCATAACTAAAAGGAAGGCAAATGCTGATAGCCAAGAAAATGGTGAAAGGCCCTCCAGGGCATTTCAGAGACATTCATGGAAGCCCTTCCCATCACAGGCCCAGAGGTCAAGGGGGAAGAATGGTTTCGTGGCCCAGGCATAGGGCCCCACTGCCCTGTGCAGCCTTGGAACACTACTACATGCATCTCAGCTGCTCCAGCTCTAGCTGTGGCTCCAAGGGGCCCAGGTACAGCTCAGGCTGCTGCTCCAGAGGGTTCACACCTAAGTCTTGGTGGCTTACATGTGGTTTAAGCCTGAGGGTGCACAGAGTACAAGAGTTGAGGCTTGGGAGACTCCACCTAGATTTCAGAGGTTGTATGGACAAACCTAGATGTACAGGCAGAAATCTGCTGCAGGATCAGAGTCCCGATGGAGAACCTCTACTAGGGCACTGAAGAGGGGAAAGGTGGGGTTGGAGTGCCCATACACAGACCCCACTGGAGTACTGTCTAGTGGAGCTATGAGAAGAGGGTTACTATCTCCAGATCCCAGAATAATAGATCCAACAGAGCTTGTACTGTGCGCCTGGAAATGGTGCAAGCACTCAACACTATCCCTTGAAAGCAGTTGCAGGGGCTGAACCCTACAAAGTCACAGGAGTGGAGCAGCAGAAGACCTTGGGAGCTCACCCCTTGTACTGGTATGCCCTGGCTGGTAGACATGGAGTCAAAGGAGATTATTAAGGTTTAAGACTTAATAACTTCTCTACTGGGTGTCAGACTTGCCTGGTGTCCATAGCCTCTTGCTTTTGGCCAATATCTCCCTTTTGAAATGGGAGTATTTACCCAATCCCTGTACTCTTATTATATCTTGGGAATAGTTAACTTTTTTTTAAAATGTATTTTACAGTCTCCTAGGCAGAAGGGACTTGCCTCATCTCAGATGAGACTTTAGACCTGGGATATTTGAGTTAATGCAGAAGTGAGTTAAGACTTTGGGGGACTGGTAGGAAGGCATTATTTTGCAAAGTGAGAAAGACACAAAATTTGGGAGGGGCTGGGGCAAAACAATATGGTTTGTGTCTATGTCCCTAACCAAATCTCATGTCAAATTGTAATCCCCGGTATCGGAGGTGGGGCCTGGTGGGAAGTTATTGGATTGTGGGGGTGGTTTCTCTTGCATTGTCTATCACCATTCCCTTGGTGCTGTTGTTATGATAGTGAGTGAGTTATTGTGAAATCTGGTTGTTAAAAGGGTGTAGCTCCTCCCCACCTCTCACTTTTCTTCCTGCTCCCAGCTGTATGAACCATTGGTTCCCCCTTCATTTTCCCACTAGGATTGTACATTTCCTGAGGCCTCCCCAGAAGCCCAGCAGATGCATCATGCTGAACTGTGTATTTCCATACAGCATGCAGAACTGTGAGTCAATTAAAACTCTTTTCCTTATAAATTACCCAGTCTCAGGTACTTCTTCATAACAACGCAAGAATGGACTAATACACACCTAATAAAATTATTTTCTTGAATCATGCAATCTATAATCAAAATCCTCTGTGTGAAATGACTGGTTTCCTTTTACTGGTGGCTAACTGCTAATTAAACAGTATTTTTGGCTTCCCAATTTTGTTGTTGTTGTTCAAAGCTGGTACAAAGCCTCCATCAAGCAGTCCAATTTTCCAGCTTCTGTCACTACTGAACATTTGTATTTAAAAAAACCTTCCAACCAGGTGACACACACTTGTTGTCCCAGCTACTCAGGATGCTAAGGCAGGAGTAACTCTTGAGCCCAGGAGTTCTGGGTTATATGTGCTATGTTGATCAGGTGTCTACACTAAGATTGGCATCAACATATTATCTTCCAGGGAGCAGAGGACCACTAGGTTGCCTAAGGAGTGATGGACCAGCGCAACTCAAAAATTGAGCAGGATAAAACTCCTCTGCTTATCAGTAGTGGGATAAGTCCTTGGAATACTGACTCCACTCCAATCTGGGCAACGTAGTGAGACTCTATTTCTTAAAAAATAAAATAAAGAAAAGAAATGTCTTCCACATTTCTGCAAGTATGTGAGTTATCTTGATGCAGTGTCACCTTTTGGCAGTGAATGAAGTGTAATAACCTCTTGATCCTTTTGTTTACCAAAAAAAGAAAAAGAAATAAAAGCAAGGAGGTTCTAAGTGGAATCAAGTTCCAAGTAATACAGACTCAATACTATCTATAGAATAATTCAGTTTTATGACATATTGTATGTGTTGCTATCCTCAGCTATGTTTACTCATATATACTTACATGTGTCAATGCCCTAGCTATGTTTAATCACCTATTTTTCGACTTTAATAAATCTAATTAAATTAAGAGCATTTCTATTTTTTATAACAAGTTCTAAAATTAAGTCACAATTGAAAATTCATGATTTTTCTTCATTTTTGTATGTATGAACCTTAATAATTTTATATTTCTAATCTAGTATTTGTCTACCCTTGGAAACAAATTTCAGATTATTTACAGCTTTAGGAAATGTGCAGTAAGTAAAAAATCCAATATCATTTTGTTCAATCTACCTATCATTTGAACTTAATTATGCATGCTTCTGCAAATGTCACTGAATTGAGTATTTCAAGTATTTTTTGCCATCTAAAATTTCCATTATGGGATATTCATATATGTTATATCAACAACTAAACATAATATGCTAAGTTTTTAGAGATACAAAAAGTATATCTTGGAAACACTGCAAAACACTGCAATTCTAAATCGTTAGGATAAGAAAGCAGCACAGCAAATGTTTTCCTCCACTGTCCATGATGCAAATAGTTAACAACTATACTCACACGCTCACACACATACATACACATTCTGTTGCAAATGTAGATATATATTCACACTCTGATTCGAAGAATTCTACCTCACGACTACGGATTTGAATAGAAAATATTTTTTAACTTTTATTCTTTCCTCCACTGCAATTTATAATAGAATTAGCTTACTTATTTCTGGGTAAAAATATTCCAGTATTGTGATACTATGATAAGGTTAAATGTAAAGTATTGTTTTACCATTTATTGTAGAAAACCTGTCTTATATTCAGATTTATAACAACCTTTTCAAATCCACATAGACACAAAGGAAAAGTGTCTATGTCTTATAGATTGAAAAGCTCATCTGTACCAGTTAATTTACACTTCACATTTTACCTAAAAGACTCTCCATATCTGTAGGTACACTGTTTGACTTAACTGTCTGATGTTATATATTCCAAATAATTATATGAGAAATAACAGCAATGTAAAATAAAATGATTGCTTTTCCTTTTTATTAACTTCATCATATTTCACTGACGTTTTCCTTAGTTTAGGCTTCCTTCATGGCTGCAATGTAAGCTAAAAGTAAATTTTTATGTGGGATGTTTAAAATATTTGAAAATGATGCTTATTGCTTGTCAGGCTTCGCTACTATTAGCACGACTCAGTAAATGCCACGGATTCTGTCTCCTAGGGAAGTGAAGCATATGATTTATCTGATTCAAAACATTTCATATGCCTTAAAAGTCAAACAATAAAAAGATGTAATATTTAGAATACCAGTTATATAATAATGGAGAATAACTTAGCTTTTAAAACAACTGCTTTAAACATGACACATTTAAAGCTAATTTGTAACTTTTATGTGTTTCAGAAACTTTTACAGTCACAATATAATTTGAGTAAAGCAAATGGGTTTCAGATCAATTAAAATTTGGAAAGACTGATTATAAATTTTGAATAATATGTAACAAAGAAAAATGATGGTTATTTGATTATGTACCTCTTTCCCAAGATCAAGTAGTCAGTAGAAAAGAGAAGAAAGAAAGGAAAGCAAAAAGAAAAGAAAAAGAAGGCAACACTGCTATATGGAACATCTTTTTTATCTAAATGAAATCCAGCAGCATACAAAAAGAGAACTGAATATACTATTAAAAAATTTTAATATTAATATTGACCACATTTATAGAATTAACATAATTTTATAAAATACATGCACTTCTGAGTATAAAACACACATAATACAAAAAAGATTATTATATTTTAAATTGTTAAAATTTTCCCAATAGGATTTCCACACCTGATGATTACTCTCAATCTCAATAATATAGTTATGCATGATGTTTATATCCAAAATAGATTATTTTTATGTGTGTGTTTGATTCAATTAGATGGAAAATTATAAGATTTTGCCAGGGTGATTCAGAGAAGTAACCTGGAAGAAATGTTTAAATAGAAGACACTAAATCAAAGACAGAAAATAAAAAAATTATGGTTAAATCTATTGGAAACAAAATATTGAAAAAAATATATTTCAGTGAATAAATAAATATTTTCTTTCTTCCTCATATTGCAGAGTGTATTATTCCAGCTAGTTTACAATGCAGGCTTCCCAGTTTTACACTCATTTTAACCTGACTTTTGTATATCAATATTAAAAAGAGGAAAAATAAGTGTGATTTTCTCCAGCTTCATTTCTCTCCAAGGAGAGCTTTGGAACTGAAATCCTAATCAGTGAGCTACATTCTTTATATTTTTGTGTCAAATGAATTTAGAGTCCTCTGTAGTATTTGCAAATTTGCAGAGCAGAAAAAAGGTTAACAATAAAATTGGGTAGTTCTCATCCGAATTACAGAATTGGACCAAATTATCAGATAAGCAAGAAATATCCTCTTAGAAAGATTAAATATTTATATATGTCAATTTATGCAATATTAGCCTGTTGCTCAGTTATAGTATCTTGGAAATTTTTCTTTAAAAAATGTATCAAACTTGTGGTTAGATGACATTACTGACTCATTTTGCAGTTCATCAAAATTGCATAAAACAAAGCAATGTAAGTTAAAAAGCATTTTAAAATTGAAATAAGAGATCTTTATTTCTGTTAGTTATCAAATGGGATTTATTGAATTCTTTTTCTCAAAGTCATATAGAAAACATGTCTATCCTACAAAAAATTACTAGTAAGATTAGTATCAATGACTTATAAGTAGATACAAGATGAAACATAGATTAACTCCTGCTACCAAATTCATAGGGCCAAATATAATCCCATTATGCAACCTTTTTCAATCACTAAGCATAGTCCAGCTACAAGTGCAAAAGGATAATAAAAAATATTGCTAAAACATTAAGTGAAAATATATTGAAAAGAATTCTTAAAGACAAGGAATACAAGAACACACCAATTTGCCATCACACTTTATGTTTGGCCCTTTAGTGAAAAAACGTTTTCCAATTAATATTTCATTTACCTTGGGGACAAGTACATAATGCAGTCATCAGTTTGCTTAGATTCTGAAATACCATTCATTTATGTACATATTTTCTCTATTCAAATGTACTATTCATATCACTTGTCAATTTGCATATATTATATCATCATGCATAATTTACCATATTTTGAATATTTTATTAATAATGGTCCTTTTCTACAATTTTTATAGGCATTTAAATTTTAAACACTCAAACATTTGAAAGCTTAAAAAATCAACACTTGAATTTTAAAATACTATTTGTATGAAATAAAATATTTAATTATAAATGCTAACTGTATGTTATTTCTGTGACTATTGGGATAGATAGTGGGCAGTTAGTATAAGCTACTTTGTTAATAAATAAAAATTTTTAAATAATCAATGGAATGTTCTTTTCAAAGTACTTTGTTATTTCATTTCATTTAAATTTAGCATAAACTTAACTTCACCAGCCAATTCTTTATTTGTTCTTCTCCATTAACTCATGACTACTTTAGCTCTTGATTCCAAGCATGATGAAATTTAGGTTCAGAAGTTGCAACATTAACAACATAATCCTTGAAGTCACAATCATGCTAACCGATTTTGACAATTTTATATTTTATAGGGCCTATTTCCAACATTCTATTGTTATTTCATTTTATAATTTTTTTTAAAATCCTTGTTACTAAATTAAAAATAGACCTCTGGAAAATAAATTGAAAGATTTTTCCTTTTTTTTTTTTTTGTATTTTATTTTATTTTTTTGAGACCAAGTCTCACTCACTCTGTCACTCAGGCTGGACTGCAGCAGCATGATCTCAGCTCACTGCAACCTCTGCTTTCCAGCTTTAAGTGATCCTCCTGCCTCAGCCTCCTGAGTACCTGAGACTACAGGTGCACACAACCACACCCAGCTAATTTTTGTACTTTTAGTAGAGATGTGGTTTCACCATGTTGGCCAGGCTGGTCTCAACTCCTGACCTCAGGTGATTCACTTGCCTCAGCCTCCCAAAGTTCTGGTATTATAGGAATGAGCCACTTTACCCAGCCAAATTGAAAATTATTTTTTATGAAAAAGGTATACACAAAGCAAAGATATTTTTACAATATGAAAGTGAATTATAATTAAGAAAAATATCTGCAGGCTATATTTGAATAGTTCTATTTCAATAGTTAGCAAAGAATTTGTTAGTTCTGCTAAATAAAAAAATTTCCAACACTTGTTAAAATGGTTTATTTAATATTAAAATGATAGGTGTCAAGATGATTCTAATAGCGAAGAGAGATCAGGTTCAAATCTGAACACAGCAAAGATATCTGGGGAAGTACAGCTAATGAGCAGAGTGAAAAGGGGTCAAATATTAGTAAGAGGAGACATCAAGGGTAGGAGATTTCTTGTTAGCTAACTTAAGAGGATTCTTGCTGAAGGCAAGCCAGAGTTATCAGACATCAAGGGTGAGAGATTCTCGCTAAACTGACTTAGCAGGATTCTTGCAACAGCTGGACTAGGCAGTGTAAAGACAGGGCCCAAGGACAAAGTAGAGTCAAAAAGTGTGCTCAGAGAAGCCTGATTAAAGCTCAGACAAGAAGAAAGTGTTAGTTCAAAGGTCATTTTCTATACGTATGATTTGGCCATGAGCATCCCTATCTTTACTTAGTTTGGAGGAGTGGACTCAGCAGCATGTAAGTTATGGAAAAAAGGAGATTTGGAATAATTACCTACGGAAGTTTGAATGGCAAGATGAATCTGGCCGTATGTTAAAATCCAAAAGAATTCTTCTGGTTATGAGGAATGTGTTAAATAATTCATACATTGCCCATTATATGAGTTAGGTATACATAAATTTTACCATGCTCATTCTTGAAAAAAGAAAAACTGAAATACAAAGACAAGCATGGTAAAGCAATTTACTTTAGTTTTTGTAAGAAATTGTTCTTCTAAAGTATGTTATATAACTCTATGCCCTTAGCTTGAATCTCTCATTGAATCATATCTAAGTTAACTAATAAAATGAACTTTGGATTATATATGACACTGTGTGCAAATTAACACCTATTCACTATATGTGTATGTAAATATTGGCCATCAATGTAAACACAGCCATTTACATCTTCACAAAGAGAATAGCATTTCCAACTACAAATTCCTTCTAAAATTTGACTCATATCAACTGAGAGTATTTCAAATAATTACTAAACTGATTTGCTTGAATAAATATGGAAAATATTATCTAAGCTGTGTGCATCTATTTTATTACATTCCTGGAAATTAGGAAGAACATTTATTTCCTTTGATTAAATATGAGTTTCTGACTTAACAAAAAATATAATAGTGGGTCAGTAAACTGAATATTTTTACCATGAATGGAAAGTACTCTGAAATAACTAAAGAACATTTTCATTGCAGTTAACATTTGCCTGTATAGACTAGATTAATATTAAAATCTATTTTTTTCATTTAACACAATTTAGCAAATGAAGAATTTTCTATTGGTTCATTTTTTCTCATATTTCTCCCATGTTGACCTTTCTCTCACTTCATGTTGCAAGATGTCAGTTCTTACTTCATTTATCACATTCATATTCAAGGCAAACTAAATGGAAGCAGGAAGGTAGGCTAGCACATTTATGCTTTTTTACACAAATATCTACAGAAGTGTCCAGCTATATCGCACTTATAAAAGGTGGTTCCCCCTTCCAAATGACGATGGATAAAGATTGGAAAAATAAAGAAAAAGGACTGTCATGACTACATGACAACAAAAATAATTTGGGGCTTAGATTCATGACCAAATTGAAGTTCTGTAAGTAATGAATTAAGAAAAAATTAATATTGGGCAGGCAAAATCCATGTTGGTATGTATATAACCAGAAATCTATTGCTAATTTTCATAAACTTACTTTCAAAAATGTATTCTATGTTTTAGGATTATGCTTTAACATGTGTTCATTAATTGTATGTGTTCTTATACCTTGACATATTGGATACAATTTTTAGCAATAAATAGTGGGCCAAGATGGAAATTTGAAGTTTAGAAAAACTAAATATAAGACAAAAACAATGTATATTCAACTAAAAAGGACTTGGCAACAAACTTATCTGATTCTATATCAAATTCCTAATAAACAGTGCAATGTGTATTAGTAATTATTAACTACTTTAGGGTAATAATAATAATAAATGGTCATAAAATAAATTAGTTAATGGAAAATGATAGATATTAATTATTGAATGATAAAGCATAATGTATAAACAAAATGATAGTAGAAATAATCATACCCACAAACATAACAATCTGTATGTAGAAGTCTAGGCTTTCCAAATTAAAGTTGGTTGCTCACAAAAGCCTTGAAAAGAGTGAGAAGTTAGTGGGGTGATCATATTTTTAAGCTGTGAAGCCACATAGTGTGATATCACATCTCAGCACCACTATAAAATAAAGGTTTAATCCTGTTCATATCACTCTTAATTTTCATTAGCTTTCTAGGTAAAGAAAATTTATGTTCATGCCTTCCTTGATTCCTCCCTGTCAACAGCAACGTTTTAACTGGTTGATGACTTAACATCACTGCAACTATTTTCTCCATTTATGAACATAATCAACCATTTGTGTGGGCATGTTTATTTTACACCTCTATTTCAGTTCAAGGAGTATAAACATAGTGGCTTCTTTCTTTCATTTGCTGTATCAAATCCATGAACACCTACCTTTAGAATGTATCAGAGTACTTTAACTATTTACTAGCCATGTCCAGGCAACTTCTAAAGCACTAGATCTTTGGAATAGCTTCATAAATGACCACCCTATTTCTCTCACTTTGATTCCTAGAGGGTTTTTTTCCAGCCAGGAGTCAGAATGGCTGTAAAACATAAATAAAATAATTTCACAGTTTTGCTCACAGCTTTCTAATTGTTCCCCTTCTCAAAGTAAAACCTAAAACCTTGGCCTTTCTTGTGAAAGCAACAATATGGGATCCTCCACCATGCCTCACCCAACTTCTTTTATCACAGCCCTCATTGCTTTGGTCATTCTATCCTTAATAGCCTCCTGATATTTCTTGGAAATGCCAAGATTCACCCACCTTAGAAACTACTTTGTTTATCTGTCTTGAAAAGATCCATATGCTCTAGACATTTGCTTGCTATTCTACTTACTTTTGGACCTCTCAAATGAATTCTTTTTTAGAGACAGCTGGTAACTCTGGATCTGCATTCAAATTTCACCTTAGAACCTATTCACATGTTAATACTGCATTTCGTTTATATTTTTCACTACCTTTCTCACCCCAAAAGAAAGAATGTAAGCTCTTTTAGTCAGGGACTGCTATTTTTTTTTCCTTTTTCTCTGTCTTCCCCTGCCATGAAGACTCATTTCTGGCTTAGAGCAAATGATTAATAAATATTTGTTGAATAATCTTGCATAAATTAATCCTTAATTTGTCAACTGCCTATTCATTTTGCTCTGAAATCAATGACAATAAAAAAGAATTGTACTTCTATTTTGTATTTTTCTACTCAAAGTAAATATTTATTGAGAATTTAATTTGTGCCTTGTAACCTAAACTCCTAAATCCATTACATCTATTTATTCCATGAGGTAGTTATTCATTCTTTATTGAGGATATAGCCGGCAAAGCAGAAACTAGTCTAGGAGTTACAATCTGATTTTATTACATGGAGCAGATTACATTGGAGTGAAAATAACTAAAAAGCAAAGCAAGGAATAATGATGAAAATATTAGCACTAGCAGGGAACTAATCCTTCCTTCAGTATAGTAAGGTCAATGGGACAAACTGAAGGTCCAAAGCCCCAGTGATGAGCCAGTTCATAGTGGAAAGACTGCTGGTAAGATAGACTGGATAAAGAAAAGGCGGCATATATACACCACGGAATACTAAACAGTCATAAAAAAGGATGAGTTCATGTCCTTGGCAGGGACATGGATGAAGCTGGAAATCATCATTCTTAGCAAACTGATACAAGAACAGAAAAACAAATACCACATGTTCTCACTCATAAGTGGGTGTTGAACAATGAGAACACATGGATACAGAGAGGGGAACATCACACACTGGGCTCTTTTGGGGGTTGGGGGGTTAGGGGAAGGATAGCAGGGGGTGGGGGCTTCAGGAGGGATAACATTAGAAGAAATACCTAATGTAGGTGACCGGGGAATGGAGGCAGCAAACCACCATGGCATGTGTGTATCTATTTAACACTCCTGCATGATCTGTACATGTACCCCAGAACTTAAAGTAAAAAAAAAAAAAAAAAAGAAAGAAAGAAAAAGAAAGACTGCTGGTAAGAGATGGGACCAGACAGAAATATGATCTCTGACACAGATGTCATTAGAAGCAGAGAAAACAAACAAAAACAGAAGTGGCCCTTCTTCTTACCTTTTCCTGCCCTTCAATCTGGCTTTTGCCTTCCCTCGCCCTAGTCTATCCAAAGACCAGATGACAAGGAAGCATGGGAAATTGAGATTTCTGTGACAATGAAAAAAAATAAAACTGCTGAAGAAATTGATTTGAGAGCAAACTAACTTTGGGTCAGCATACTAATATTATCATGTCATTTTACAGATTAAAAACTTCAGGTTCAGAGATATGAGACAACTTTTAAGGCAATCAGATTACATATCCAACCACCATTTACACTAAAGAAAACAAAATCATAATGCCTTTTTGGTATTTTGATATTTCAAAACAAAATAATTATATGTTTTGGTGTGTGTGTGTGCATAAGATGACACTACATTAAATCAAAAATTTAAGTTAAATTCTTAAAGATAGAGTAAGGGCTGATAATAGTTTTCTCACCAAGGCACATTTTCAAGCAGTTAAGTGATTCTAATTATCTAGTAAGAAAAAAAACACAGCAGCCATTTTCTAGCATATGGGCTGGCATAGAGTTGGCACTCAGTGACTGTCTTTTGAAAGTTATTATGCCCTTGAGGATGTTACAATTCCAAAATGAGATTGAACAAAGTTTGTGATAGTTGTGATTGCACCTATAATTCATTTATAGGTGTTGAATTCCCATTAAGGATAATCCATGTACTTCACTTCCATTCATCCTTTGTAACATTTACTTAATACACACTTTGTGCGCTTATCAAACTTTTCTGTTATATTTTTCAAAGGTTTATTTGCCCTACAGGTTAACTGGAGAAATAATGTTTAATTCAAAGTTATAAAAAGGACTTTAACATTCTATTATCTCTATACAAATATTCATTATAAATACATAGATTACTTAAGTATCTACTTACCTGATGATTTACAAAATGATTTGAGAACAATTTAAGGTTATGTGGTCTGCTTTCTGTACACATAACCCACATTCTAAATAATTTATTAAAATCCATAAAATATGAAATTAACTTAAAGGTCACTAGGCTCTCAGAAGAGTAAATGACCTTTGATGCTGGAAATCACTTACTATTTTTTCAGGTTTTACATAATATGTACCACTGCTCTCTAGATAGTTCTTATAAAAATTAAAAGAAAACTCACACAAAATGAAATGTTGCAAAATATGTAAAATTTTAGAAACTGTCATAATTAGATGAACACTTAAAGCACTGCTCTGGAAAAATAATTAAAAGATAAAAGATCCTTCGTGTCCTTTGCTAGTTGTATTCCTAGATATTTTATTCTCTTTGTAGCATTTGTGAATGGGAGTTCGCTCATGATTTGGCTCTCTGTCTGTTATTTGTATATAGGAATGCTTGTGATTCTTGCACATTGAGTTTGGATCCTGAGACTTTGCTGAAGTTGCTTATCATCTTCTTCAAGGAGAGCTACAAACCACTCATCAAGGAAATAAGAGAGGACACAAATAGATGGAAAAACATTCCATGCTCATAGTTAGGAAGAATCAATATTGTGAAAATGGCCATACTTCCCAAAGTAATTTATAGATTCAATGCTATACCCATAAAACTACCATTGACCATCCTCATAGAACTGGAAAAAGCTACCTTAAAGGTAATATGGAACCAAAAAAGCCTGCATTGCCAAGACAATTCTAAGCAAAAAGAACAAAGCTGGAGGCATCACACTACCTGATTTCAAACTATACTACAAGGCAACAGTAATCAAAACAGCATGATACTGGTACCAATGGAACAGAACAGATGCCTCTGAAGTAATGCCACACACCTACAGCCATCTGATCTTTGACAAACCTGACAAAAGCAATCAATGGAGAAAGGATTCCCTGATTAATAAATGGTATTGGGAAAACTGGCTAGACATGTGCAGAAAGCTGGAACTGGACCCCTTCCTTACAGCTTATACAAAACTTAACTCCAGGTGGTTTAAATATTTAAACATAAGACCTAACACCATTAAAAACCCTAGAAAAAAAGCTAGGCAAAACCATTCAGGACATAGACATAGGCAAGGACTTCATGACTAAAACACCAAAAACGATGTCAACAAAAGCCAAATAGACACATGGGATCTAATTAAACTTAAGAGCTTCTTCACAGCAAAAGAAACAATCATTAGAGTGAACTGGCAACCAACAGAATGGGCAAAAAATTTTGCAAGCTACTCATCTGACAAAGGGCTAATATCCAGAATCTACAAAGAACTAAAACAAATATACAAGAAAAAAACAACCTCATCCAAAAAAGGGTAAAGAATATGAACGGACACTTTTCAAAAGAAGACATTTATGCAGCCAACAAACATATGAAAAATTGCTCAACATCATTGGTCATTAGAGAAATGAAAATCAAAACCACGTTGAGATACCATCTCATGCCAGTTAGAATGGCAATCATTAAAAACTCTGGAGACAACAGATGCTGGCAAGGATGTGGAGAAATAGTAATGCTTTTACACTGTTGGTGGTAGTATAAATTATTTCAACCACTGTGGAAGACAACTTGGTGATTCCTCAAGGATCTAGAAATAGAAATACCATTTGACCAAACAATCTTATTACTGGGTATATACCCAAAGGATTATAAATTGTTCTGTTATAGAGACACATGCACACATATGTTCATTGTGACACTGTTTACAATAGCAAAGACTTGGAACCAACATAAATGCCCATCAATGATAGACTGGATAAAGAAAATGTGACATATGTACACCACGGAACACTATGCAGCCATAAAAAAGGATGAGTTTATGTCCTTTGCAGGGACATGGATGAAGCTGAAAACCATCATTCTCAGCAAACTGACACAAGAACAGAAAACCAAACACCACATGTTCTCACTCATATATGGGTGTTGAACAATGAGAACACATGGACACATAGAGAGGAACATCACGCTCTGGGGTCTGTTGGGGAGTGAGGGGCTAGGGGAAGGATAGCAGGGGGTGGGGGCTTGGGGAGGGATAACATTAGGAGAGATACCTAATGTAGGTGATGGGGGGATGGAGGCAGCAAACCACCATGGCATGTGTATACCTATGTAACAATCCTGCAAGATCTGCACATGTACCCCAGAACTTACAGTAAAATAAAAAATAAAAATAAATAGATCAAAAGACATTTATATTAAAATGGTAGTAATTTTCATGTTTATTTAAAATAAGCATAGATAGAAATTTTTAAAAAATGATAAAGTGAACTCAGACTAGAAAAATCCTTTAGTAATGAAAGAACAAATAAAATGGGACTTAAAGTCTTTTAAATAATGTATTTACCTTACATAGTTTTGAAAAGCCCATCATCAAGTTTTAAAGGCCAATTTTACATCCAGAGCAATGTTGTCCTTGGTCTACGCCAAAATTCTGAGTAGAGAGTTTTTAGAATTTTTGCTGCGGTAACATGTTAAACTTTTTTCAACATACCCAGTGCAAAATTTTTAAGTAAAATACATGTTGGGAATCTCTCATCCTGCCCTGCCTCTCAGATCTTATGTCCTTATAACATCTGGCTGCTCTGTGATGGCCACTAAATCCCTGCTAGGAATTAGGAATCTTTTCCTGTTGCAGGGTTCTCTTCATCACCTTCAAATTGTTTATGCACAGTTTAATTTTGAAGGCTATATACTTGATATTTTTAGGATTCAAAAGACAAATATTGATGCTATTTATTCACAGGTAAGTATATATGCATTTAAATATTAACTCAATATAAATGTATTTGGTGTGCATTACATGCTGAGAGCTTTTCTAGGCCCTGATGCTAGAGCAGGGCACAACATAGACAAGTCCTTTCTTTGTGAAGCAGATAACAGATGACTTCTATGTAAGTTACGCTTGGGAAAAATAAAATTAGAAAAATAGCTAGAAGGTGTACTAGAGATGATGAGAAACTGAGAAGACAGGTTGCTGTTTTATATAGAGAGGGCAGAGAAGTCTCCTAGCAAAAGGCAGCATTTTACCACCTATCTGAAGGATACTGGAAGCCCTGATATCTCTAATTAGATATGACTAAAATAGAATTTATTTATAAGAACAACAAAACATAAAATATTGATAATTTTGACAGTAAATAACAATTTTTGAAAGGAAAATGACAAACTTGGTTGGCACCATAGCCTCTCACTTGTTATTTATTTTAAGCTTTAATTTCTCTATTTGTATAAAGCATGACAATCTTTGTTTTATTGTGCCCTTGCTATGATTCATAATTCAAATGACAACTGTGAAGCTTTAGCACTGTACCTGGTATATATGAAAGTATTCAGTAAATGTCAATTCTTGTTACAACTTTTAAAAACAAAAATAAAGGACAAAAGATGAGATTTGACTAAATTGTGACCATATTTTCTTAAATGAATGTTATAAATACATATTTTCTTTCCAAATTAGCTTATTCTATTTTAGAATTTTAAAATATCTTAGTGCAGTCTAATTCTCCTCATTTACTGTGTAGGGAACCAGCCCCCACATACCCGTGGGTACCCCAAGTTTGGTGGTGACAAAGGATTGAGAAAAAGACAGATGAAGAGTGAAAGCGAGACCAGGATCCATCACTTACTACTGGAGGCAGTGAAGGCCCCAAGCTCTGATCTCTCACAGTATTTATTTGTTACAATCACTTTGATTCGTAGGGTAGGGATGGAGTAATGGTGGGGAGAGGGTGACGTGATGGTGGAATGAATCAGTGAGCCAGAACTTAATCAGTGAACCGGAACTGGTGTGTCATTCTAAAGACTGATAACAGTGGTGGTTTGGGAGTTTTGCAAAACATGAACACGTGCTTATTACTGGCCTATTATCTATGTGCAGCTGGTGGAACATGGGCCTCACAGGGAGCCTACAAGTCTGGATATGTCTTAGTGCTACAAAGGGGCTTTACATCCTTGAGCACAATGTTTATGGTAACTGAGCCTAGGTCACCCTGCACCAGAACATGAGACATGGAGAGGGCTTCCTCCTCAGAGGCCTCCTGTGGCCTTCTACAGTTTGTTGTCCCTGATTTCTTTTATACATATAACCAGTTTATTTAGGCACAGTGTAAACCCTTCCTCCATTGCTGCTTTTCCCAACATATTGGAGTTAACATTTACTTTAATCAGTAAATTTTTAGTCTTATATTTCTCTGTTTTACTGGTTACTAAGTAAATATATTCCAAGCTTTATTGTATTTTTAAAATATTAATATTTTCTTCAAAATATGAATAGATATTTAGATTACTATGTATCTATTTTGCAACTTGTTTTATTACTGAACTTTTATTTCAACATTTAAATATTATATTTCCAAAGCTTTCTAGAAGTTCAACAATATCGTTTCCAGAGAAAAATCATTTTGTCTCCATCTCTGTAGCTTTATCATTTTTAGGACAATAGTTAGAAATTTTACAAAATATTAAAAAGAGTTGGACAGCTAAACATCATTTATTTTGTAATTTGAAAAATATAAACTAATACTTATTTCACATTTAATTAAAAATGAATATTAATTTGTGACTTTGCTTTTACTATGTTAGTAGATGTAGTCACAATTTTTCTATATAAAGGTCCCATTTCAATGTTTTAAAGACCTTTAAACTATGGATTTCATGTCTTCACAAGATAATTTTTAGAATTTTTATAAATATTCAATTGGAGTGCTTTCCTATTATTTGGGAAATTCCTTTTTTTCTAATACTGCCATATTTCTTCTTTCTGAAATGTATCATAGCTTCTTTTGTTGAAGAGAATGTAAAGAATATCTGAAAATATCCTATGGCTATATGAACGTTGTCACGTTGTTCTATGGTAATTTTGGTGCTAATTTTATTCTTACAGTAGTGCCTGGCATAAAGTTTGGGTCTATCATGGTGACGTACTGGTGTACCTTTCATATACCTTTGTTATATTGCACTTCACATACTGTCTTTTTCACAAATTGAAGGTTTGTGGCAATCCTGCATTGAGGAATTCTACTAGTGCCATTTTGCTAACAGCATGTGCTCACTCCATGTCTCTGTCATATTTTGGTAATTCTTACTATATTGCAAGCTTTTCCACTATTATATCAGTTATGGTGATCTGTATTCAGTGATGTTTGGTGTTCCTACTATAATATGGGGAGAAACCACAAACCATGTTTTTAAGAGATAGCGACTTAATTAATAAATGTTGTGTGTATTCTGACTACTCCACTAAATATACCTTCCTTGTCTCTCTCCCTCTCTTAGTGACTCCAATTTGTGAGACACAACAATAGTGAAATTAGGCCAATTAATAACCTTACAATGGACTCTAAGTGTTCAAATGTAAGAAAGAGTTGCGTGTGTCTTACTTTAAATCAAAAGCTAGAAATACTTAAGTCCAGTGAGGAAGACATGCTCAAAAACCAATAGACTTAAAGCTAGAACTCTTGTTTTAAACAGTTAGCCAAGTTGTGAATGCAAAGAAAAAGTTATTGAAGGAAATTGAAACTGCTACTCCAGTGAACACAGGAGCAACAACGAAGAGAAACAGCCTTATTGATGAGACATAGAATGTTTTAGTGCTTTGACCACAAAGTGAAATCAGCCCCAACGTTATCTTCAGCTTTGTCTAGATCAAAGCTCTAACATCCTTCAATTCCGTGAGGGCTGAGAGAGGTAAGAGAAAACTGCAGAAGAAAAGTTGGAAGCTGACAAAGCTTGGTTCTTAAGGTAAAAGGAAAGGAGCCTTCTTAAAAACATAAAAGTGGAAGTGAAACAATAACTTCTGATGAAAAAGCTTCAGCAAATTATTTAGAAAACTTAGCTAAAATAATAGATGAATGTAGCTTCCCTAAACAACAGATTGTCAATGAAGACAAAACAGCTTTATACCGAAAGAAGATTTCATCTAAGCCTTTCATTCCTAGAGGGGAGAAGTCAATGCTTGGCTTCAAAGCTACAAATGACTGATGCTCTTGTTAGGGGTTAGTGCAGCTAGTGACTTTCAGTTGAAGCCAATGCTCATTTACCATTTGAAAATCCTAGGGCTTTTAAGAATTATGCCAAATCTACTCTGCCTGTCTCTATAAATGAAGTAACAAAACCTGGATGACAGAACACTTGTTTATAGCATGGTTTACAAATACTTTAAGCTCACTGTTGAGATATACTAATCCAAAAATAAGATTCCTTTTCAAATATTACTGCTTGTTGACAATGTACCTGGTCACCCAAGAGCTCTGATGGATATTTACAAGGAGATTAATGTTGTTTCATGCAACTTAACACAACATCAATTCTATATCCCATGGGTCAATATGCGATTTTTATTTTCAAGTTTCATTACTTAATAAATAAATTTTGTAAGTCTATAGTTGTCATAGATAGTGATTCTCTGACGTATCTGGAGAAAGATCCATCATTCCAGTTACTATTATGAATATTTGTGATTCATGGAAGAAGGCCAAAATATCAATATTATTAGGAGTTTAGAAGAAGTTGCTTCCAACCCTCATGGATGACTGAGGGCTTCAAGACTTCAGAGGAGGAAGTAAATGCTGATGTAGTGGAAGGAGCAAGAGAACTAGGATTAAAAGTTGAGTCTAAAAATGTCACTGAATTTCTGCAATCTTGTAATAAAACTGTGACAGACGAGGAGTTGCTTCTTCTAGAAGAACAAAGAAAGTGATTTATTGAGATGGAAACTACTCCTGGTGAAGATGATGTGAACATTATTGAAATAACCATGAAGGATTTAGAATAGTCCTTAAATGTATTTGACAGAGCAGTGGCAGGCTTTGAGAGGATTGTCTCCAATTTTAAGTGAAGTTCTACTGTGGATAAATACTACCAAATGATATCCTATGCTACAGAGAAGTCTTTCATGAGAGAAACCTTCAGTGCAGCATACTGATTGTTGCCTTAAGAGATTCTCACAGCAACCCCAACCTTTAGCAACCACAACCCTGATTAGTCAGCAGCCACCATCGAGGCGTGACCCTCCACCAACCAAAACATTATGACTCGCTGAAGGCTCAGATGATTAATGTTGCTTAGCAATAAAGCATTTTTAAATTAAAGTACGTACATTATTTGTTTAAACATAATACTATATTATACTATTACATACTTTACAGTATAGTGAAAACATAACATTTATATGCATTGAGAAACCAAAAATTTTTGTTGACTTGTTTTACTGTGATTTTTGCTTTATTGTGGTGGTCTGGAACAAAACCCACAGTATCTTCAAGTATATCTCTAACATATAGAGAATTTAAAAAAAATTATTAACGTATTTTACAAAACTTATCACCTTATAAGTACTCCCTCAATATTTTACTTAAAGAGTACATCTTGGTTATTAAGGACTTTCTTAGCTTTATTGTGTATGTAGTAAATAAAACATCAACGTTTCAAGAATGATGTATAAGAAGTATTTTTCTGTCATTATTTTTAAAACTTAATTTGAATAAATGCACAATATTCCCTATATTCTGTTATTGTGACATATTTTAAAATTTTAGCAACATTCAAGAACTCTTTATTTTTTTGTTATTATATTTTTAAAATTTAAGCCTAACGATCATGCTTTTTACATGAGCTTTCGTTTGATTTCATTTTCAATGATTACAGTCAAACTCTCTCACTTATGTAAGCTCTTTTTCAATCAGATATTTCTAGTTTCATGAATGAGGCAATATATTTATTTGTCGAAAAATAGCATAAACTTGAAATTAAATTAGATTCATATGCAGGTGTATTTGAATAATTTAAAGTAAATATCTTACATTGTAGACCCAGAAAAATGTTTTTTTAATATATATTTTGGTTTGTTTTTAGTTATTTTAGTTTTTTAGTTAGCTTTTTATAAAAAATAAAATACTTCACAAATATTCTGTGTCTCAACTATGTGTACAAACTAAATGCGGTTTGCTTTACAGCTACAGTTGACCCTTGAACATGTGTGTGGACTATGCAGGTCTATTTACGTGCATATACTTTTTTCAATGAAATTCAATTTAAAAAATCAGTGTTTTCTGTAGGGTTGTCTTTTCCTATAAACAGGTTCCACAGGGCCAGGTGGGAAACCTGAGTATGTGTGGATTTTGGTACATTAATGTTGCCCTTGAACTGATCCCAGCCTACATGGAGGGATAACCATATGTTGTATTTTCTTGTTCTTTTTACTTAGAATTACTTTGGCTATTCAGGCGCTTTTTTGGTTCCAAAAAATAATTTTAGAATTTTTTTTCTAGTTCCGTGAAAAACGTTGGTAGTATGATGGGAATAGCCTTGAATCTGTAACTTGGGTTGGTCAGTATGACCATTTTAATAATAATGCAAACCCCAAACTTTGGTAGAGTCAATGTGATATTGGACCTGCGGGTGTGCAGAAGACAAGAGATGAGCTTGGGGAACCTCAGACTGAATTTCAAAGGACGTGTAGAAATGCCTGAATGTCTAAACAGAAGTCTGCTGCAGGGGAAGGGCCCTCATGGAGAACTCTGCTAGGCCAGTGCAGAAGGAAAATGTGGGGTGAGAGCACCCACGCAGTCTCCGCTGGGGCACTGACTAATGGAGCTGTGAGAAGAGGGCCACCATTGTCTAGGCCAGAATGATAGATACACTAACGGCTCACACCACGCACCTGGGAAAGCTGCAGGCACTCAATGACAGCTTGCAAAAAAGCAGAAGGGAGGCTGTACCATGCAAAGTCACAGGGGAGAAGCTTCCCAAAGCTGTAGCATCCCACTCCTTGCATCAGCATGACTGGATGTGAGACATGGAGTCAAAGGACATCATTTTGGAACTTTAAGGTTTAATGACTGCCCTATTGGATTTCAGACTTGCATGGGGCCTGCAGCTCCTTTGTTTGGATTAATTTCTCCCATCTCCAATGGGTGTATTTACCCAATGCCTGTACTCCCACTGAATCTAGGAAGTAACTAACTTTCTTTTGATTTAACAGACTCATAAGTGAAAGGGACTTGGCTTTTCCCAGATGAGATTTTGAACTTAAACTTTTGGGTTAATGTTGAAATGAGTTAAGAATTTGGGGACTGTTGGAAAGGCATGATTGTGTTTTGAAATGTGAGGACATGAGATTTGAAATGTGAGGACATGTGTTTTGAAATGTGAGAAAACGAGATTTGGGGGCAGGGGCATGGGCAAAATGATACAGTTTGTGCCAACCCAAAATCTCATCTTGAGTTGTAATTTGAATTGTAATCCCCATGTGTTGGGGGAAAGACCAGGTGGGAGGTGATTAAAACATGGGGGGTGGTCCCCTCCTGTTCTCATGATAGTGAGTGAGTTCTCATAAGGTTTGATGGTTTTATAAGAGGCTTTTCTCCACTTTGCTTTGAACTTATCTCTCCTTCCAACATATCAAGAAGGACATGTTCGCTGCCCCTTCCACCGAGATTGTAAGTTTCCTGGAGCCTCTCCAGCCATGCAGAACTGAGTCAATTAAACCTCTTCTGATTCTAAATTACCCAGTCTCAGACAGTTCTTTATAGCAGCATAAGAACAGACTAAAACAGTGATCCACCCCTTTATATTTGTCTGAGTTGATTCAATGAACCCAACTCCCAGCTCTATGATTTTTTCCTTTGCTTAGTCCCTTCTGCTGTTAATACTTCCAGTTATGCAATGAAATTCTCATAGTGAGTTTCTCAGCTCTTTTAGATGAGTTTGTGTCTTTTTGACTGTTTGTTTGTTTGAGATGGAATCTTGCTGTGTCACCCAGGCTGGAGTGCAGTGGTGCGATCTTGGCTCACTGCAACCTCTGCCTCCTGAGTTCAAGCAATTTTCCTGCCTTAGCCACCTGAATAGCTGAAACTACAGGTGGGTGCCATCATGCCTGGCAAAGTTTGTATTTATGTTGGAGATGGGATTTTCTGTGTTGGTCAAGCTGGCCTCAAACTCCTGACCTCAGATAATCTGCTTGCCTTGGCCTCCCAGAATGCTGGGTTACTGGAGTTAACCACTATGCCTGGCCAGAGTTCGGGTCTTTAAAAAAAAAAATGACTATTTCATCTCTTAGCTCTTGTTTCTTTCTAATTGATTCTTTAGATTCTTTTGTCTCCTGAATCTCAGTAATCTTCATTGCCATCAAGCTTCTGAATTCTGTGTCTATTATTTCAGTCTTTTCAGCCTGTTAACAACTTTGCTGGGGTGCTAATGTGGACATTTGAAGGTAGGAAGACATTCTGGGTTATTGAATTGCCAGAGTATTTATGCTGGTTCTTTTTTATCTGTGTGAACTGATGTTCCTTTAATCTCTGATGTTGTTTTCTGGATCTTTGTTTTCTGAATGGGGCGTTTATATACTTTGATGCCCTTGAGTGTTTGACTATGCTGTAAGTTGCATTTAATTGACTGGCTTCATTTCTGGATGATTTCAGGTGGTCAAGGCTCAGCTCAGCCCTCCTGGGATGTGAGCTCTAACACTAGGAGGGGTTGAAACCTGACCAACAGCATTGTTCTCTGCCCCCTCAATATTAAGCACCTGCTGTACTGGCACGGCCACAGCATTCTCAGTACACCGGCAACAAGAGTCCAATGGGGGATGCCAGCAGAAGTGCTTAATTGGGGCATTTGCTGTGGGGTCCATGCTTATGTACATGTGCACCAGCTGCAGCAAAGGTGCTGTGTGGCATGTTATGCTCATTCTCACCCTGGCAGTTGCACACACACCAGTGAGGCCCATGCAGTGGCAGCAAGGTCTGTGCACATGTGCTTGGTGGCAGTGCAGCGAGGGAGACTGTAGGTAGGTGTGCACTGTTGGAGGTCCATTTGCAGAAGCTCTCCAATGGTTAGGTGGAGTCTGCAGCTATGGTGGTGGCTGCTGAGAAGCATCCTGTTTGGGCATGCAAAGCTGCCCTGCAAGATGGTATGGCCAGGCAGGGACCCCAGGAGAGGCCAGCTGATAGGAGAGCATTCTAATCACACTGGCACATCTCATGGTCAAGATAGCTCTTCTTTTCAGGTCTGACAATCAATAATGGTCAATGTCACTCAGGGGAGTGTGGCAAGCCTCAGGGATGGGTGTCCCTGGCTGTGCTTCACTTCACCCATTCCCATGTCAGACTATCTGGGCCCTACAATACTGGAGTCCTATCTTTGCTACTTCTCCAAGGAAGTTTCCCTGCTAGCTCAAATGTCCATGAGGATTGTGAGCTCTCCTAAAGCTAGGATTCTGGAACTCTTTGGAAAGAGTGAGCCACTCTATCCCATTTAACTCACCCCTTCCCTCACCTCTCAGGACCTGATATATTGACCACCACCTGCAGAGGTCTGTCCTGCAGATCCTGACTCAAGGACAGACGAATGAACACTCACAGCATTATGGTGATTCAAGTGGGCTAGGGAGGATCCTCACTGCTTTCAGAGGACTAATACAGCCAAATGATCAAGATTCCCTCTCCATCTTTACATTTATTCAGTCAGATTTTAAAACGGTGGTTCTGACTTAACACACTTGTGGATAATTAACATGGTTAAAAGAATGGTTTTACCACTGATAAAAGCTTTAGGTTCCTGGAGTAAACACCATAAACAGGTAATTCCCCTATCTCCCCTTGAGAGGACCACCCAGAACAAAATTTGCATAAGTAAATAGTTAAAGTGGAGACAAAGGGATTGGAGTAAACAGAGTTCAACTGGGAAAGCCTTCTATCTTCTCTAGTCTCTATCTCTTTCCTATGCTAACAAAAAAGAGGCAGCGGCCTTCAGCCTGCCCCAATAAAACCTTTTGGCCTTCTAAAAGGTTTGAGATTATAATCTATAACTTTTCCTAAAATTTTTCTAATATTTTGCCAGCCATCCCAAGTGAATTCCAACATCCTGCAACCCCACGCTGGGTTCCCAGCTATCTGCTCCTTAAGCCCAGTGTCTCCCTCCTCTCTCCTTCCACTCTCAATTCTTTCCTACTGAAGATCTGCTCAGAGTGTGCTGGTTCTCCTGATGGTCTGGTCTTTCAGTGGAAGATCATCCTGGCTGCGTCTTTATGACCATTTTGGCTCTTCTGTCTTTTAGGGTTTCCTTGGTGAGTATCAGGTGTTCATATATTAAGGATTTACATGTTGGATTTATAAGATTATAAACCAAGACATCTTCAGTGTGATAAAAGGAAGCAAATGATAAAATGTATTTAGGTTACAATGTTGTTCTTAAGAAGTAGTCTGGCTGCTACATTTTAAAGTGTCTTTTTTTTTTTTCCTATGATTGTTTTAAGGATTTCTCTTTCTCTGTCCCTGTCCGTCCTTCTGGGTCTTGTTTTCTCTTTCTCTCACATCAGATTTTTTGTTAAGTGCTAACTCAGTGGTTATTTTTTCCTTGAAATTTACTGGGTTTCTTGAATGAACACATGTATATTTCATGATTTGAAAAGATGAAACCATTAAATATTCAAATATTGATTTGCCCCATTTATTTTATTCTAGATCTCTATTTAAATACATCACCTTGCACAACTCATTATGTGTGATAATCACTCTTCTGCATTTCCATCTTTTCATCTCACTCTATTGAACTGTGCTCATTTGCTTTTCTGATTTAGCTTCCAGTGATCTAGTTTTTTTGCTGTGTCCAGAATATTACCATACTCATGCTCCTAATGTTTAATTTTGGTCATAATGTTGATGAAAATACGGTTGCTGGGTTCAAGGATGGCCCTGAAAAGGCCTTTTTCCGTGCTCAGCTTGGCCTCCTGGCTCAAGTTCTTAGCTTCCCTTGTTTGAAGAATCGAGCAGAGAGCCTTAACCTCACGGTGAGTGTTGTAGTTCCAAACAAGAGTTGGCAGACCGAGAGATTGTGCAGCAATGCAGTTTACTGAGCAAGGGAAAGTAAAGCTTCCACAACATGGAAGGGGACTAGAGCGGGTTGTTGCTGTTTGTCAGAGCTGCCTGGGCTTATATCCCCAAGTAATTTTGAGTTGCCGACCGTTTGCCCCCTAGTCCTGTGTGGGGAGAGAGCTTGTGACCATGAGTCCCCTAATTTCTCCTCTTGAGTTGCTGAGTGTTTGCCCACTAGCCCTGAGTGGGAAGAGAGTTTGTGACCATGAGTCACATGATTTTCTTTTTCTGGTGGCTGTTCGTTTCCTAGTTTCTATTGAACTTGTAAGCAGTACTGGAACGTGGTTGAACAGCTAACTGATATTTTGAACACAGCCTCCTGATGTGGCTGAAGTACCCGTGCTGAACCTTTTCCATGCTAGGGTTTCCGAAAAGTTCCGCACTGACCCAAAAAGTTTTATTCCCTCAATAATATCATTTATTCTTTAAAATTTGTTATTAGTTTCATGTTAAAACTGAAAGATGACATTATATTGTTTTCATTTGGCAAATATTTTCAAATTTATTTTCTTAAAACGTAATACAAATACATGTTTTCCAATGTGTCTGTAATAACACCAGATCTGCAATTTTTGTGACTTTTTTCCTGTTATTTTTCCTGCTCCTTATTGCACAGTGTGTCTTGTTTCCTTGCATTCTTTATCAGCTTTGAAAGTATGATGCTCACTGCTTCTGCCAAAATTATTTGGAAGGATTTCTCAAATCCTGGAATGATGATTTCCTATATAGAATAATTTTCTTTGTTTATACTAGGTATCTCTGAAGATCATATTTAAGAATGATATAAATTAAATCAGTAGCATCCTGCTGTGTCAACTTGCCTGCGGACTATCCCTCAAAATCACAGCTTTTCCCATTTCTTCTACTTAACCTGGTTTATTCATTTTCAGGATAGTAATCCACACATTTTCCTGGAAGTGGAGAGAGAAGAGTTGGTAATCTTTTGGTTTAAACATACTCTGACATCGTAGACCTTTAAAATGATAGCACAGATTTTAGGAAGTGGATCTCCAAGAAAATTTCCCATTTTTAGGTGGCATTTCTACTGCTGCCTTCTCACTTATCCACCAATGAGCTTCTTCTGAATCAAACAGCCTTCTTGGAAAATATCAGATAAGTGTGCCCTAATAAATTCTCATACTTTTTTTCTGAGATTTTTAACCTAGTAATTCTTTACATACTTACCATTTTCTTCTTTGAAGAAAATTTCATAAAATGTTTATTTATCTATTAATATTCTTTGCTTTTACCTGGCAGAAGTAGAGATGCATCATTCCTTGACGCAGGTGGAGACAATAATTGCGAAAAATAATGTAATTTATGAGGCTCTATTAAAGATTAAAACAAAAAATGAAGAGTTTGATTACCTCAGTTGATAAAGGAAACAAACTGATAAAGTTCAACATTTGCATTATATTTGAAGAAAGTAATTTGAAATCATTTATCTCATAAAGGTTTTATGATTGATGAATTAAAAATATTCACTTTTTAAATTTTAGGTATTCACATCAAAAATCTATTGCCTAACTTATAAAACTATCAAATATGTTGATTATGTTTTAGTAGAATGGTTTTGTTTATCCTGATTTAATCTTGAAGATTAAACATAAAAATAATGTTAATTTAACTGTTCAGCCAAATTATTTTCTTTTTTAATACAATGTATTTCTGTTGCTACAGACAGACATGGAGCTGCAGACTTTCTCATTTAAGTTATTAAAATGCCAACCACCTTCACGATGCCAGTAGTCACTGCCAAATAAATCAATTAAGTCTTTATGTATGGAGAAAAATACAGTACTTTAAAAAATTGATATAGCTGAAACTGTATGTACATTGTATTATATCACAAAATACATACAAGTATAATGAAGAAAAACTTGTTAAGAAAGTTTACCAAAGCATTCTAGTTAAGATTACATTTAGGTGGGTAAGAAAGTTTTCATTTCCAAAAAAAATATAAAATACAGGTAAATGGGGTTGCTATTTTGCAATATTTGAATTGCAATAGTATCATGAAACATATAGCTAAATCCATGCCATTTATGAGGCAATAGTTATCACAAAGGCTTAGTAGCATAATTGATTTCCCTTTGCACTCTTATTTTGAAAATAATTAGGTAAATGACATGCATTGTTATTAAACTGTACCAGTGTAGTTGATGAAAAAAATGTACATATTGCTATAAATTGTTCTCTCTGCTAGCATATAATATTTTTAATTTTGAAAACACAAAATATAATGTTATTAATCATTTTATTAAAGCAGAAATATCAGTTCTAATTATAATAATTACTTCATGATATGTTTGGATAAACATGTTTATTAAAACAGAATTCTATATTTGAAAGATACTACATAACATTTTATTTACATATTTTAATTGAAGTATACTGAAAATACACCAGAAAACCTAACAGACACAATTAACATAAGAGAAACACTATGCTATTCTGCTTCACTTTTTCAGAGATGTTATTCCTTCTAGCTAATGACTTATTCTAAAAAGAATATTAAAAGTAGCTGAAAAGAAACGCTATGTTTAAATATGTGAAGAGGGCAAGTTTGAACATTTATTGCCCACCCCTTAGCTTTGTTATGATCTCAAGCAGAAATTCACATTTTGACAATATTCAGAGTGTAAGAGACATGACATTGTTAAACACCAGCAACACTCCCCCTGCCCCATTTTGAAATGTTCCTGAATTCAAAATACCCCAAAACTGTTCAGAGTATCTAGCTTCTGATGCCAGTATTTACTCTTAACAGAAATATTTTGAATAAAGAGACACAAATACATGATGAGGTATCACAGTACCCCTCACTAATCATTAAAGAAAGAATACCTTAGACTAGATTTATCTTCTTGCTTGAAAAACAATGTCAAGGAAACACACACAGAAATACAAGGCACTGGATATGAGGGAATGAAGTAATCCTCAAGAGACAGAAAACAAAGGAGTTAAATTATACTACTTCCCTAATTTAGTGGCTAGAGAGAGTTTCCAGACAGTGGGGCAGAGAAAGTGAGCTCCTAATGTTGTACAAAGCTGAGAGTTCCAGGAGACTAACTTAGCTAGAGTTTCTAGGTCTGAGAAGCTAGAGATTCAAAGAGAAATCTCTGATATCTACAGATGTTCTCCGTTCAGTTTTTAGCAGAATAAGTGTATACATGTGAGTCATCTACACACTGCCAGGGAAACCAGCATGTTCAAGGATTGAAAACAAACAAAAACAAAAACAAAAACCAGTGCCTGACATTCGTATATGACCTGGATTATACCAGCATTTGCCAGCCAAATGAAAGAAAAGCATCTCAATTCACAGAGCATTTGGTAAAGTAATTAAAAATGTCTTGCTTCAGGGGTAGAAATTAATTACATTGAGACTGGGTACTGAGCTGAACCCATCAGAAAATCATAAAAGTAGTTTCTAAAAGGATCAAACAGTTTCTAACAAATTAACTGTGTCCTAGAGAAAAAGCTCATATTTTGTACAGAAATAAAAAATATCCAGCATCCACAAAGATAAAAGTAACAAAAACTGCCATTCTATTAAACTGTAGATATGTTAAAATTTATTTAATAGATTCACAGAGACTCACAACACAAAGTTTTGCAAGAATTTAGAGCCACTGGAACTCTCATAACTCGATGGTAGAAATGGAAAGTGTTTTAAAAACTTCTGGCCAGGCGCGGTGGCTCACGCCTGTAATCCCAGCACTTTGGGAGGCCGAGGCGGGTGGATCACGAGGTCAAGAGATCGAGACCATCCTGGTCAACATGGTGAAACCCCGTCTCTACTAAAAATACAAAAAATTAGCTGGGCATGGTGGCGCGTGCCTGTAATCCCAGCTACTCAGGAGGCTGAGGCAGGAGAATTGCCTGAACCCAGGAGGCGGAGGTTGCGGTGAGCCGAGATCGCGCCATTGCACTCCAGCCTGGGTAACAAGAGCGAGACTCCGTCTCAAAAAAAAAAAAAAAAAAACTTCTGATAACACTTTGGAAATTTCTTATTTTCTCATAATGTTAAGCATACACCCATACTATGACAAAGAGCTCCATTATAAGGTATGTACAGCCACTCGATCGGAAAAAAAACATAAGCAAAAAATAAGCTGTATAAACATATGTTTAGAAACTTTATTTCAAATAGTCAAAAATTTGAAACATTCTAAATGTCTATCAAAGTAAAATGGATAAACATTGTCTGACATAGTCACACAAGAGAGATTACCTTTCACCAATTAGCAATTAATGAGCTTTTCATACTCACAATGACACAATTAATCTCAAACACATGTTGAGCCAAAAGATGCCAGGCATAAATTAGTGCACACTGTTTGAATTTTGAAAACAGACATAACTACTGTGCAGATATTAGAAAAGTGATTGCTTCATCAGTGAGAGGTGCTAACTAGAAAGAAGCATTAGGGACATTTCTTGGGTTGTATTTGTGCATTTGAATGAAAGTAGAATTGATTTTTGTAAAAATAAACATATCAGCAGATATTTAACTACTATGCATGTCCTATCACATGTAACCTAACAAAGAAAAATATGTTTAAAAATACTTTTCCAAAAGGACAATTTAAATTAAATAAATTTGCAACTATTTGAAAACCATTTATAAAATATTTTATAAAATTCATTATTCATCTACCCATTTTTCCTGTAATCGATAGTCTCTCCTAGGCACTTATTGAAAAGAAATAAAAACTCTTGATCACACAAACACTTGAATAAGAATTATAATAATAAATTAACTTTTAATTACCCCAAAATAATAAAGCTGATGTATTCAGCAACAAATAGAAAAAAAGTATCTGGTATATTCATACAAGAAAATACCACCTAGCTTTGAAAGGAACATACTAGTTATATATGCAATAGCATTTATGAATATCAACAACACTATTCTGACAATTATGTACACAAAAGTACATTTTGTATAGTTCCCTTTAGATGAATTTCAGGACAAAAAAAACTAATGAATTGTAAATAGAATAATTGCCTTGGGAATGGAGATGAAGTTAAATAAGAAAGGACATGAGGGGACTTTTTGCTATAATGATTACTATTACATAATAGTAAATGTTACTACATTTTAATTACATATGTGTATGCATTTGTCAAAAACTTACAAATATCACTTAAATTTGTTCACTCTATTTTATGTAAATTTTTATACAAAAATTATACAGAAAAAATTACAGTCGTTTTAAGAGTATGATCAAAGTTAATTATAGATTATGTGTATGTGAACAAACACACACATAAAAAAAGTATGTGCTTAATGCTCCAAATTGTCTAAGTGTCCACTTACAAAAGATACCATTGATACTGATTCATTTAACATAGTCATATAATTCAGATGTTTAAACGTTTAAAACAAATATTACCAACACTTTTGGTAAATTGGAAAGTTTAAGTTAATATGAGAGTTTTTCTCATTTGGTTGATTTATTAATAATTATAATCAGCAAAAAATTTTGCATATGTTATATTTGGTTATAGATACACTTGTGATATATAATTGTAGTATTGGGTAATGACTGATAAAGTTATATTTTATCAATACAGTTTTCTGATTATGTGATATTTAATTTAAAAAAATAATGCTAACTCATGAAATACTCTGTCCCTGGAAGAATAATAGACAACAGAAATATTTTGTAGCATTAGATTCTAGACAAAAGCAAAGTTTTACATTTTAACAACAATGTCAATAATAGAGTCAGAATTGATATCAAACTTGGGGAATATTTTTAACAGAAGAAGACATTGTATAATTGGTGTGAGTTGCTCTCTGACAAACTATCATATTTAATCATGTGATCAGTAATACAATGTAAATTATATGTGGATATATATTTTAAAGTTGAAGACACCTAAATAAAACATGTAAATTATTTTAATTACTTGGCAATCTCTTACATACAAAGTATTTAAGTATATTTTAAACATATTTAATGTTACTAATTTTTTGAGTGATTTGACCAAATTCTGTTTTAGGCTATATATAGACATGTATACATTTGAATTACTAAAAATATAAACATTTAAGTAGTCTACTCTTAGCATATTAATTTGTCCTGTATTCATTAAAACATTAATTGCATTAAATTCAGCTACTATGAATATGTACATTTTAAAGGTAGAGCATTTCAGTTTTATACAAGGTTGTCCTTTTGAGCTGACACAGGTTTGCAAGATTTGAGAAAATATCAGATTTATTTAAGATGATGTGAGATGACAACTCCACACATCACTTTGCTGGCATATATCTGCATGGGCAGGCTTTACTTTACTTGTTTCAACAGCACATGGGAGTGTAGTATGTCCTCCATGCCCCCACTGACCACCACTCCAGATGGTGCCTTGATGGGCACAGAGCCATCAAGCCTCACCCGCACCAGTGCCCTGCCCTTGTGCTGTGCTGCACAGAAATCAGGGGATCTTCCTACAACCTGATTGATTATTCCTGCTTGCACACCACAGAAAGGCACCAAAACTTTCACTGCCTAGCATCCCACCCCAAGCCAACACCACCTACAGTGCAACAGTGCACACACAGTCTCCAGAAGAGGGTCCTTGCTTCCCCAACGGCTGCCTTGCCTCCACCACTGTGGTGAACATCTGCAGGGAGGCAGACACCCCTACATCCACTAGCACTCTGCTGCAGGTACTGCAGTTTGGTACCCATAGTACAGTAGACTCCAAATCTTGAGGAGCCAGAGAACAAAGTTGGGGCCTAATACAAGCCCCCCAGAGTTACAGCATACAGTCCAGAAGTTGGGAGATAAGTGATGGTGCCATAAAATCTCCCAGAAATGAAGCCAGTCAGCTGAATCTACCTTATAACACAATGAAATCTTCAACATCATCAAATAGAATTAAAGAAAACAAAATACCATCCAAAGATAAGCAGCCTCAAAGATGGAAGTTAGATGAGCACACCAAAATAAGGAAGAATCAGCAAAAGAATACTGAAAATTCAAAAAGCCAATAGTAACTTCCTACCTCCAAATGACTGTATCACCTCTACAGCAAGGGTTCAGAACAGGGCTGAGTGAGGCTGAATGACAGAAATAGCATACAGAATATGAGCAGTAATGAAATTCATTGAGCTACAGGAGTATGTTGTAACCGAATACAAGGGAGCTAAAAATCACAATGAAACATTGCACAACCCGACAGACAAAATCGTCAGTATAGAGAAGATTGTAACCAACCTGATAGAGCTGAAAAGCACTATAAGAATTTCATAATGCAATCCCAAGTATTAATAACAGAATAGACCAAGTGGAGGAAACAATCTAAGAACTTAAAGAATGCCTTTCTGAAATAAGATTGGCAGATAAGAATAGAGAAAAAGAATAAAAGTAATAAACAAAACCTCTGAGAAATACGGGATTATGTAGAGACTGAATCTACAACTAACTGGTATACCTAAAAGGGATAGAGAGAATGGAACCAACTTAGAAAACATATATCAAAATATCATTCATGAAAACTTTTCTAACCTATCTAGAGGGGCTACCATTCAAATTAAAGAAATACAGAGAACTTTAGTAATATACTCCACAAAAAGATCATTTTGAAGACATATAATCAGCAGATTCTCCAAGGTCAAAACAAAAGGAAATATGTTAAAGACAGTGTATTAGTCTGTTTTCACACTGCTGATAAAGACATACCCAGGACTCGGTAAATTATAAAGAAAAAGAGGTTTAATAAAGAAAAAGAGGTTTAATAATATATATTTATATAATTTATAAAATAGATATTTTTATATATATATAAAAGAAGTAATTCTAGAATGGTGAAATAGAAAAATATTTCAAGATATAGGAAAAGTAAAATCACTAAGACTTCATAACATGTCTTAGAGTTTAAAAAATAATCCCATTGCCCAAATAATAATTGTAAGGCTGCAAGAATTTTAACCGATTTTTGAAATGTCCCTCTTTGTACTTTGGAAGAACATCTTTAAAATCAAATACTCAGAAATGCTAAAATATAAACTATGTCTAATGGACCATGACGTATGCTAAGGTCCAGGCCATTTTTCTTGGCCTGAGGATTTTCCTTTGTGAAAAACAATCTTAAAATTTCTTACCAGAAAAATAAGCTTGCTCTTGTAGGAAGCCATATGGGGGCATGAATCTGCAGTTTCTCAATAGCCAGTACGGAAACTTTCTGTTTCTATATGGTACTCTACCCTTAACTGTTCTTATTGTTTTGCCCTCTAAAGAATCTTGGTTATTGGTAGTGGAGGGACAATTTATTTGGCTAAATAAATTAAAGAAGTAGAATCTGATAAACCTATTGCTTCCAAAAGAGACTTAGGGGATGTTTTTGTGTTCTGTCCTATTTCAATTCTCACTTAAAGCAGTATGAGTATCATCAATTTTGGTGCATATGCTGGGTTTTGATGGCACAAATTGTATTACTTCTTGAATTCCACCACTGTGCATTGTCTTTTGGGAGACTCTGGGTCAATTCTATTTTTTGTCCTTTCTATTTTCCAAAATTGCATCACTATAATTTCTACTCCTCTTTGCATTTTATACCTTAAAATTTCTAGATGTCATTTGCTGATCTTTCAAAACAATGTGGAGGTAAATTTTTTTTTTCAATACTGCCTTCTATTGCTGAAAGTCACAAGTACTGGTGTAATCAAAATACAATATTTAAAAATTGTTATTGGGTCAGGCACGAGGGCTCCCAGCAGTTTGGGAGGCTAAGGCAGGCAGATTACATGAGTTCATGCATTCTAGACGAGAATGGCCAAAATGGTGAAACCTTATCTCTACTAAAAAATACAAAAATTAGCTGGGCATGGTGGCAGGTACCTGTAATACCAGCTACTTTGGGAGACTGAGCAGAATTGCTTGAACCTGGAAGGTGGAGGTTGCAGTGAGCTGCGATTGCACCACTGCAACTCAGCCTGGACTACAGAGAGAGACTTAGTATTAAAAAAAAAAAAAAAGTTTTTGGGGTAAATTAATCAATATCACCAATAAACTAAAATGATAAATGACTACAACTTTATAAAGATTTTTAAAAACTTATAAAGGTTTATGAAACATAATGTATCACTATGTGACATGAATACAATTTTTTCTAGTCTTATATATTTAATCCTGAATATCTATTATAAATGTAATAAAATATTAAATATAACTATTTTGTCAAAATATTAAATATGGAAATGTATGTAAAATACAATTATTGATAAATGAATGTTTTACTTGTGATTTCCTCAAAACTTGAATTAAAAATATTGTTTTTTTGAGTCCTCAATTTTCTTCAGTTTGAACAAATATTAGAATTATTAATTCTGCACCAAATCTAAATAACTAATCAAGGACACGTGATGGATGACGCTATTTGCATAAATGTGTACATGTTATTTTTAAAAGCAGTAAAAAAGTTAATGATGATATTTAATTGACCCGAAGAGTCCACTTATTGGATAATTCAATGTCGTTAATTGGGTGACTCATTATAAAGCAGAGGCTTCCCATTTTTTTGAGAGTGGCTAGAAAAGAAAATGCTTATGTTTACCACGTGACTCAACTAAGAAACTTGAAGATTATTTCATTACGGTTTATCAAGTTAGTATGGGAAGAGAAGCAACAAGATAAAAATAAATGACAGTCATTTCTTGGATTGGAAGCAAAGAGATTTAACAAATGAAGAAAGCATTCTTCCCCACTTGCCTAAAAATTCAGACCACATTTTAAAATAATTTTTTGCTTCAGGTCCAGTTAAAAGTTTTGTAATAGTTTCTGTGTTCTGGAAGATTATATAGTTTTTCAAAACTGCAACCAGTATGCAGATAAATAAATACAATAAATACAATGTAGATGTATCTTTATGGAAAACATTAGATCAAATGTTAGCTTTTTCTACAAAGGGTCAGATAGTAAGTATGTTAGGCTTTGGCAATCATACGGTGTCTGTTGCAACCACTCAACACTGATGTAATAGCTTGCAAACATCTATAAACAACATGTAAGCGAATGATCTTGTGTCTAAAAATAAAACCCTTTTATTTATGAAAACGCTAAAGTTTGAACTTCAAGCAATTGTTATATATTACAAAATGGCATTTAACAATTTTGTTTCAGTCATTTAAATCTCTAAAAACCATTATTACCTTGCAGGCTGTACCAAAACGGTAGGCCATAGGCTGCCAATGCTCATACGGAAGAAGCAAAATTGTGATGTCATTACAGCCTTCACACAGAAAATAGAGTTTGAAACTAGAATATCAATCATGACTGTGGAGTTAAGTGAAAAGTCTTTTTAGTCAGATGGAGTAGCTTTTGCAAGACCCTCTGGCGAGAAGTATAGAATTTGGGGAAATTGCAGTAATTTTGTGGGATTAAATATATATGTGTGGGTGGAAGAGGGCAATGTTAACTGATGAGAGTAGAAATGAGTTTAGGATAAATTACAAATGTCTTTAGGCCATCCAAAGTGCTTATAATTTATTCTAATGGAAGTGACAAGACATTAATGAGATTTAAAATAGAGAATACTAGAAGCAGATTACAACAGAAAAACAAGACTGTAGGCAGAGAGCTTCTCAATTCCATGGCTCATTGGCAAGTGTAAGAAGAAACTTCAGGTGCCTGAACTATTGTAATGATAGTGGATTCACTTGTAAGTACAGTCTTGAGTCGCTTAATAATAAGAATTCATTCTGAGAAATGTGTTCCCTAGATAAACATCATAGAGTCCTTTTACAAACCTAAACGGGTAGCCTACTATACACTTCAGCAATAAGGTAAAGTTTATTGCTTTTAGGCTACAAGCCCTTACATCATGTTACTATATTAAATAATGTAGCCAATTGTAACACAATGATAAACATCTGTATATTTAAACATAGAAAAGATACAGTAAAAAAATATGGTATAAAAAATAAAAAATGGTACACCTGTATACCACACGTCCTATGAACGGCACTTGCAGGACCAGCAAAGTCCTCAGACGTTACTGAACACTACTGTAGACTTAATAACACTGTACACTTAGGCTACATTATGTTTCTAAAAACCGTGTTTTCTCTAATAATAAAATAACATTAGCTACCGTATCTTTTTACTTTATAACCTTTTTGACTCTTGTAATATAGCTTAAAACACAAACATGTTGTACATCTGTACAAAAAATATCTTCTTTATATCCTTATTAGATAAGCTTTTTTTCTGTTTAAAATTTTTAAATTTATATTACTTATTTTTAAAACATTTTTTTTTGTTAATAAGACACAAACACACATGGTAGCCTAGACCTACACAGGATCAGAATGATCAATATCACTGTCTTCTGCCTTCATATCTTGTCCCACTGGAAGCTCTTCCAGGGTATTAGCATGCACGCAACTTTCTTCTATGATAACAATACTTCCTTCTAGAATACCTCCAGAAGGACCTGTCTGAGGCTTTTTTTTTTAAATTTTTAAAATTTTTGTTTTGAACTTATTTTACTTTATTCATCAAATACTATATAGTGCTTACTGTGTGCCAGTTATGGCTCTAAACATAGAATTTATTGCACCAAAGATTATTTGATTTTAAAGTATCACAAATTAAATAACATCCATATTCTAACATATTGAAAATATAGCAAATACAAATAATTTGGAGAATATATATGCTGTTTCATTATACATTAGAAGAATAACAAGTGAATATGTGCCATGAGCCAGCCCTCATGCTAGTCACTGGGGTGACAATATTCAACAGGACAAGTTACCTGCCCCAGATTTACAATGTTGAGACTTTTAAAATAATTACTCTGGTTTTTTTTTTCCTGCATTGGATGTCAATCTAGACCAAATTGAAGACAGTTTAACCACATATTTAGCAGCCAGTTTTAGAAGTGTCCTGTAGAAACTATCTGGCTTCCTGGAGCAATTCAGCTATGATTCTCAGAAACTGCAGTTAACGTGGGTAACCAGGAAGGATCACTAACACTGCCAAGTGGTGCAGCAGCAGGTCAGGCTCAGCTTCCTAAACCAGTGCCAGGATCAGCCACAGCGCGGTGACAGGGAAGCATGAGCCATCCTGGCTGATTCTAACTGGGGTGGACAACAGAGACACTTGAAGTACTCCTTACAGCACAGCTTCAAGCCATGTGACCCAGATGATCAGGGCCATAGCACAGGGCAAGTTGGCCTGCAGCCATCACTTCTCTCTCTCTCTTCTCTTATTACAATCTTATAGGCCCAGTGTTCTAGATGTAGTTCATCATTTACCAAAATGCTGTGACTAGGCAGGGCATGAATGTATATTATTTTTATTTGCCACTGAATGGAAATATTAAATATGCTACAACAATGAGTTGGATATTAAATCATTATTATTATTATTATTATTTTGAGATGCAGTCTTGCTCTGTTTTCTAGGCTGGAGTGAAATGGCACAATCTCAGCTCACTGCAACCTCTGCCTCACCAGTTCAGGTGATTCTCCTACCTCAGCCTCCCAAGTAGCTGGGACTACAGGCACGTGGCACCATGCCCAGCTAATTTTTTTATTTTTAATAGAGACAGGATCTCATCATGTTGACCAGCCTGGTCTCAACCTCCTGACCTCAGGTGATCCACCTGCCTTGGCCTCACAAAGTGTTGGGATTACATGTGTGTGAGTCACTGCTTCCAGCTTTAATTCCTTATTATAATTCATATAACAAAAGCGGTCAAAATATCTAGAACCCAATGTACTTTCGGGAATGCTGTCAATATCTAAGCTACCATGGAGTTGAAGTAGCTAATTAAAACAATAAGCCAAAATGACAATAACAGTCAAATATTTACTTACTGATATAGGTTAAGCAAGAAACTAAACAGGAAAGATTGCTAGCTCCTTCAATGTTCCATTATGTCACCATGAAACCGCTCCAGGCCAAGGTCATGTGGATCAGCACAGATGCAGATGTGGGAATTTTCTCAGCAAGGATCTTCTGAGCTAGGAGCATTGAACAAAAGGCTCCTTTCATCTTATGGACCTGGATTTTTGGGACAGAAAGAGGAGGAAGGGCTAGGAATTGAAAAGTACTGAGTTCTGATTGAGAGTAGAGAATAATGTTTTCAAGGTCCCCCCTTTCTCCTCTCCCATATCCCTCTCTCCCTATCATAAGGGGTTCTCTGCAGAAGTTCTCTACTGAAGGTCCCTAATAAGGATAGCTCAGTTGAAGGGGCCTGAGACTTGACTGGCAGACACGCACAGGACGATGGTTGGCTAGCAAGGCATGAGTCCTAGACTGCAGCTCCCATCAGATATTGTAATATACGGGCTGTTTGCCAGTTCTGGTTTGGGGAGAGTATATTCCCCTTGTGAGGCCTGCCAGGTAGAGCCACTGGAATGGCCTATGGTTAGGCCTGAAATATTACACGTAGGATTTTTGTCTCGAGTTGGACTCCTCAAATGCCTTTTGGATTTTCTGTCAAGTGGTAAATGTTAATGGAGGATTAAAGCAACTCCAGTTTGACAAGACAACTAAGGGTATAGTTCATGACGAGTGGGCTCTTGCCATGGAAACTTGGATAATTTAGGGTACCATAGAGAAGTGTGGAATGAATAACATAAAGAGAATGGTACAAATACCACCCATGCTTCACGATCTGTTATAAAATTAAGTATGTAACACATTCTTGTGTTTTCTTCTCTTCTGTACTGTCACGTATATAACTGTTTGTCTTATTTTATCTTCCATTTCATTCCCATCATTTTTAGGGTAGGTTGGTTTGAATGACTTCATAATGTATTATCTTATTTCAGAATATTAAGACATAATTGAGACTGAATCAGAAGCGGAATGAATATGATGGATACCTATTTTGGAGAAGACTAGTGTATTTTAATTTGTACAATTATATTTGGTAGGATCGTGTACTTGTTACTGTTACTCTTTTGAAGTTTAAGCTTTAGAAAAGGCACGTGCATGGATATTTAATAGTCATAAGGTGGACTATTGGCTATTTCAGACTGGCTTACTCAGGCACATTCCAAACCACAGTAGTTTGACGAAGAACTTGCTCAGTTTGGAAAAGCTAAAAATGATCTCCCCAGGCTTTCTTACAATTCAACTTTTACATTAAACCTACCTTCTTCTTATTATTCTTTCCTTTTTTTTAATTATACATTAAGTTTTGGGATACATGTGCAGAATGTGCAGGTTTGTTACATAGGTATACACGTGCTATGGTGGTTTGCTGCACCCATCAACCCGTCATCTACATTAGGTATTTCTCCTAATGCTATCCCTCTCCTAGCCCCCCACTCACCAACAGGCTCTGGTGTGTGATGTTCCCCACCTGGGTCCATATGTTCAACTCCCACTTAGGAGTGAGAACATGTGGTGTTTTAGTTATCTCTTCGTGTGTTAGTTTGCTGAGAATGATGGTTTTTAGTTTCATCCATGTCCCTGCAAAGGACATGAACTCATCCTTTTTATGGCTGCATAGTATTCCATGGTATATATGTACCACATTTTCTTTATTCTATCATTGATGGGCATTTGGTTTGGCTCCAAGTCTTTGCTATTGTGTATAGTGCTGCAATAAACATACATGTGCATGTGTCTTTATAGTAGAATGATTTATAATCCTTTGAGTTAAACCTACCTTCTTTAAGGAAAAGAGCCTGAATAGAAGATGCCTTTCTGTTCTTTTTCCTGACAAGCAATGTAACAAAGCCATGTACTTTCCTATAACAACAGTCACAAAGGACCAAATGTGCAGTCCTTAGCTCTGCAGCCGATGACATTCTGTGTTATTCAAATATGAATTGTGGCTGAGATCCTATGATCAAGAAGCAAGCAGGTGTGACAGAAGTTTTTTAATGCTTAGAGAAAAAAGACAAAGGTAGCCAGTCACTGTTAGGTTAGGGTTTGCCTGTAGATAGCTGGATAAAGATATTTTAAGCCACTGTGTTGTCCCTGGCTGACCAGAGTGAGTTCATTTATATCTATCTCCTCTATTTGGATAATAATAAAACATATAACAGAGGGAGATGGATTCCATAGATATGACTGTTGAAAATATTAGAGCTACAGAGGATCCAAGATGTATGTTCAGTAGTTGGACTAATGTATTGTTTGGATCAAATAAAATACACATTAGAGAATGCAACTGTTTATTCAAAATATAAGGGAACATTTGTAGGAAGGTGGCAAACTGTCTCATATGTTTCCTGACATGTAAATAAGAAATGTTGTGTAGAGCAGAAATTATATATAAGCTAAAATAAGTAAACACAAAACAAAAGATAGTGACCAAAGGTTTTAGCAAGAAGAGGAGCATCAGAAAAGGAAAGAGGAACAGAAATGATCTGATATAAAATTGTAAGGTAGTCCTGTGAGAGATATGAATGGAGGCTGTTAGAGTAAGTGTAGGGCCAACCGGGTAGGGAGAGAGAAACACAATTTTTCTTTGTATTGTTAAGTTGAAATGCAGACATTCAAACTTATCAGCTTCCACATCAAAGTAGAAAAAAAGAAATTTACATCAGAAATGTGTATCTAGCTTTTATGAAGTATGACAGAAAAAATTATTGTTTCTCAAAGGAGTTTTTCTAGAAGCACATTTGTAAAATGGATAATGTGCCTCAAGTTACATAAAATTGTTTATTTTCTCATTCTACATGTAAATATGTTTCCTTTGAGTATATTTAATGATGTTTAGACTAATAATTTTGTTTAAACTTTAAGTTAATGAGATAAATTTTGAAACTAGGAAAAAAACAAATAGCAAAATTAGCATAATTTTAGTACCAGTGTTGGCACAGGAGATCCTGATTCTCCAGCTCTCAGTCATGGCAAAAGGAGCAACCATCCCAGCTATGTGGATTTTGTGATGGAGCTCTAGTAATCATTTAGAAGATCAGCCCAAAACCTGCTCCACCAACTCTCCGATCATGTGTAAGACACTAATTCTATATATTAAATTTTGTTTGCCTGTATTACCTAAAGAGTTATTATTGTGTCTATAATGGAAAATTGATACATTGAGTATGCTGATGAAAAAGATTGAATTTTCTTAAACAAATGTTTACTCCTAAATGATAACTTCAATTATCAGAACCGATTTAGGCAGGCATAAAAAGAGAAAAGTGAAAATATAACATAATTGAGAAATTGAAGCAGCTCCACATGCATTCCAGTTTTATAGGGTGAAAGTGTACATGAAATTTAGCTTATTAAAAGACAAGTATTCATAATGCATAATTAATTCAAAATTAATAATTTTGAACAAACTTATTAAAAAGTCATATAAGTAAATACAATTAGTATTATATTTATAAATACTTTAAGACACATTTGAGTATATGATATAATGAAAATGTTCTATATTTTAATTTTGGTCATGGAAACAAAACTATACATTGCCAAACTCACTAATATGTCTACTTTAAAAATTAGTAAACTTTGCATAGGTAAATTATACCTCAATAAATCTGGCTAAAATACAATGTAAATATGTGTATTAACCACAGTTAATTTCAAAATTCTAGGGCCAGGCATTCTGGCTTATACCTGTAATCTTAGCAGTTTGGAAGGCTGAGGTGGGAGGATCCCTTGAGCCCATGAGTTCAAGACCAGCCTAGGTAACACAGGGAGACCCTCATCTCTATAGAATATTTTAAAAATTTAATTAACCTCTTGTGGTGGCTCACACGTGCAATCCCAACTACTTGGGAGGCCTGAGCCCAAAATTTTGAGGTTATAATGTGTTATGATTTGGCTACTGTACTCCAGTCTGGTGATAGAGTGAGACCTTGTCCCCATAAAAATATAAGTAAAATAAAAATCTATGATGTTTGACTTATTACATATTTAATCATTTAATTAGAATAAATAATATCCTGATTATGGCATTTTAATAAACATTTTATTTATTTTAATATCTGATTAGAGTAAATAAATTCCTGTTTTTCTTTCAATTTGTCATTTACTTCATGACACTCTGAATAAAAGGCTAATGCTGCAGTTGTGAACACAATTAAATCATTAGGTTCTAATTTCCTTGATCTATTATGAAAAGTGAATTTCAATTTGAATATCAAGGGCATTATTTGCAGAATATTGTTGTTATGCAATATTTAAATATCATAATCAAGCAAACTCTTAAATGTGACACCTGAAACAATTATAAGCAAAGAAAATACTAGTAATATAGCTCACAGATAAAGCATATTTTATATAAAGTATGAAAGAAATTTCTGATTCAGCCAATATGGCACAAATCCATTTTTCCACCCCTTTTTGCTAGGCACAGCTATATATTTTGAAAACAACACATGTGATTAACATGAAAAAGCTCTAAAGATGGAAGTAAACAGAAGAAGAGCTAGTTTGACATGCAAGGAATGGTGAAATAGCACTACAGCAAGGCGTCTTGTGTATCCTCGCTGGACAGAAGGCCTTCAGATTTGTTTTTTCTAATTCCCCAATCTAGTAACAGAAGGTAGCTCAAGTAAGCTCCTTCCTCCACTGGATCAATCAGGAGCCACTAGCTTGAGACACTCACCATCAGCAGGAAGAAGCAGCTAGTAGAAATCCTAAGAGAGGTGCTCTCCTTCCCAGTACAGCTTGAGACTACCTTTTCCATCAGGAAGCACAGAGGCAGGAAAACAGAACCAAGAAGAGGGATCTAGTACAGAAAGTAGCCAGTCTAGGAAGCAGCTGTGTCACTGCAGGCCTAGGACTCTCTTCCCAATGACCTCAGAGTAGCCAGGGGACATTGGTTGGGGGATTCTACCATACCCCTCACCCACTGACAGACTCTTAGTAGCCTAACCTGGAGAAACCACTTCCACTTCCATAGGCACCCCTAACAGGGAGCAATGGAATTCCCAGCAACACTATATTAATCAAACAGGCTGGAATCACAATGCAAAAGCTCTAAACCTTAACCTGGTATCGAAACCACAACCAAAAAATTTGGCCAATGTGCGACAGTTCTCCATGTGACCATGGATCGACCCAGCTCCCCTCTGTTTCTTCCTTGTACGTCTTAAGAATTACTGTAGGCCAGGTGCAGTGACTCACGCCTGTAATCCCAGCACTTTTGGAGGCTGAGGCGGGCAGATCAGGAGGTCAGGAGTTTGAGACCAGCCTAACCAACATGGTGAAACCCTGTCTCTACTAAAAATACAAAAATTAGCCAGGCGTGGTGGCACACACCTGTAATACCAGCTACTCAGGAGGCTGATGCAGGAGAATCCCTTGAACCCTGGAGGCGGAAGTTGCTGTGAGCCGAGATACCACCACTGCACTCCAACCCAGGTGACAGATTGAGACTCTGTCTCCAAAAAAAAAAAAAAAAAAAAAAAACAACGAAGAAAGAATTACTGTAGATTGTGCTGTGCTGGGAATATAATATGGTGAGATAAGGAGGGGCTGACTGGACTAGCCTGGGCTTGTTGCTCTTTTCTCTGGAAGCCAGACGTCCTTCAAAGCTTTAAGCCAATGTTTCACGTTGCCTCTGAGGTATATAACCCTGAACAGGCTGCCTTTAAGAGTCCCTCAGCTGTGGTTCAAGTGGAAAATGCACAGCTGTGATTCCATGTGCCCTAAGCAGCTTTCTCGAGTCTTCAGGGACCAGTTCATCATGGATCCTGGCATTCTTTTGTCCCTCGCTGCCTATCTGTAAGTCACAAATCTGCTTCATGTAACTTGTTGCATATGAGTGTATTCTGTCTCCTGCACTCAGACGAAGACAAAGTTGGAAAGCAGCACACAGGGAACCTGATCCACAAAATGGGTGCAGTGAGCAGGGTCCCATCTAATGTAATCATAACTTATTTGAGAAGCAGGAGGGGGTGATACTTCCTAGTACCCAGCCCAGGGGGGAAGATGGAAGCCTGGGGGCACAGGGACAGAATATTTTCAGGAGAAGGAAGGGTGATAAGTGGGATGCAGGTCCACCACTTCCCACAGATGTGAATGAGATGGCTGCATCAATCAAGGCAAACAAAAGGCAATGAGGAAATAGAGGAGCATAGATTCCTTGGTTGGGGACACTTATTTAATTAACTTCTCATTCCTGGGGGATGAGATGGAGGAAAGTGAGTACTCAACCAGACCCTGAGGCACCTGAGAGGGAAAGAAGGAAGACGTCCTCAAATCTTCCTTGAGGCATCTGAGAAGGAATCAATACATGTGATAAAGGCCTTCACAGAAAGGGAGACTCATTATCTGAAGGACAGCTATAGAGAAAAGCCAGGTATGTTTCTTTGATAAAAGGGCATTGCAGATCCAATGTCTTGGGCTGAATGGCCAGTCAGAAATGGGGCCAGGTCTCAGGGTCCCCAAATGGAGGCCAAAGGTCTTATATTTCTGTCAAGATAAGAGGGGAAGATAAAGGAATTCATAATTTTCTGTTTTTCATTTTCTTTTGTGTGTGCACGTGTGTGTGTGGATACTGGAGCCCACATAATATTTCCAGGTCCTCTTAGGGGGAAAAACTGGTGTCACTGGAAGGTTTTATAATGAATGCATTGACGGCAGTGCTTATCTACCTGTGATACAGTTTGGTCCACGCTGGGTGCCAGTGATGATAGTTCTCACTTATGAGCGCATTATGGACTTTGATCTTTTGACTTCTAGTAGCACGAAAATCACCATTGCCTCAGGGGACATACTCTTTGACAGCTCAGAATTCAAGCCATAACAGTGGGGCATATCCTGCCTGCCACCTAAATTACCCAAGCCCCAAGGGATTCTTGAACAAAAGCAGTACTACATACTAAGTGGAGAATAGGACATTACTCTATTAATTCAGGACTACAACAAACTGTCCCTTCTAAGTAATCTGTAAGGATGCATTGGATTCTCCTGTGGTTACCTGGGGCCTGGGACTCAGAGATACGCTTACTGACAGCATGGCATGATTTACTGACAGCTCTGCCAGACAATGTGTACTGAGCCGCCATTCAGCCAGTGGATGGTTATCTTTAACTGAGAATGGACATGGGCATTCTGTCCAATGGGCCAAACTAAATCTAGTGGTGATAGCCGAGGAGACTACCCCTACCGCATATCCTGCTACATTTTCAGTGACTTATGGGCCATTGCCGAAAGCCTAGCCATCTGATTGGGACAATGGCAATGGAGGGATTGGGCTGTTAGAGGATCTCCATGTGAGGACAAGGACTAAGGAAAACAGTTTGCTGTCTAAAAGGAACCAATATATGTCAATCATGGGGGTACTGAGACAACCATAGCCACACTTGAGAGGAATTGATGTCATCTTTTTACATAGCCCATGGGATCTTACTTGGACCAAGGAAGATATTTTGCTACCCAAGCAACTAGATAACGGGTGCGCATTAGTGAAAAAAGTTGGACTTTTTAAGTGCCTTGTCATTCTCAGGCCAACTGAGTTATTGAATAATGGAACTCACAAAGCAACTGAAGAAAGAACATCAAGATGTCCTGCTAGTGATGGGGTAGCCCGTCTGACCAAGGGAACATCTCCCAATTCCCCCCCAAAAGTTATTTTTAACAGCGGAATTGTTCCAGACTTTTTTTTTTTTTTTTTTTTTTTGAGATAGAATTTAGTGCTTGTTGCCCAGGCTGGAGTACAGTGGCATGATCTCGGCTCACTGCAACCTCCACCTCCCAGGTTCAAGTGATTCTCCTGCCTCAGCTTCCAGAGTAGCTGGGATTACAGGTGTGTGCCGCCACACCTGGCTAATTTTGTATTTATATTTTTTTTGGTAGAGAAGGAGTTTCTTCATGTTTGTCTGGCTGGTCTCAAACTCCTGACCTCAGCCCCACAAAGTGCTGGATACAGGCGTAAGCCCCGCCCCCTTGCCCTCCAGACTTTCTTTTAGTCCATCTCAGAGGAGTGTATACAATTGCCAACACCTCCTACTGTACCAGGATAAACATCTTAGGTATTGTAGAGGAGATCCAGAAGCAGATTGGTTGCAGACAGTGGGGCCACCTAAAGAATCCTTTTTTAACCTCTTTGGCAACCACCTACCTAGATCTTTGAAACCCAGGGCTAGATCACTACTGGAGAGAGGTCTGTGCTGCAAGTGGTAATAGCCCTCCTGGGCCTAGCAAAATGTATTCTGGCTATGACTCAATGATGTTTCGCTGAGATAGTGTCAGCCAAGGTGTTACATTGATCTGACAAGACAAACCTCCACCTCCAGATTTGGAGAAGTCAATGGGCTTATGAAATACACTAGCTTTTCTAAGGGAAGTATCTTGATTGGAGCAGAAGACTGCAGGACAACTTTCCAGTTGGCCTTGGACTGACCCAATTATCCCCTCTTTCTTGCTTGTAGTTCTCAAAAGCAACTGTAGTATATGCTGAGAATACAATATCCCGAGACAAGGAAGAACTGCCTCAAACAGTCTGGGCCTTGTTACTCCTGACATCTCCTTGACAGAGATGTTCTTCAAAACTTTAGGCCATAGTTTCCCATTGGCCTGGAGGTATGTAACCTAGGACAAGCTGTCTTGTGGGGTTTCTCAGCTGTGCTGTAAGTGTGGCATGCACAATCAAAACTCCATACACTTCAGGCAGCTTTCTTGAGTCTTGGGGTACTGACTCATAATGGACTGGCTCACGTAGGTACTGTTATCTCTTACTGTTTGTCTGTAAGTCACACATCTGCTTTATGTAATTCATTGCTTATGAGTGTGTTCCGTTTTACTAAACTCAGACAAATTAGTAAGCAGTACACAGTGTACCTGCTCCACACCCAGGATGTACATGCTAAAGCTAAACAGTGTGACTGTCTGCCAAAAGGAACAGTTTAAATAGAGCTCAGAATTGTCTGTCATGATAGACAAAATGTCCAGAATATAATTAGAAGTTACCGATCAAAGAACCAATAAAATCACAACTTGAATGAGAAAAGACAATTAACTGGCACCGACACCAAAATGCATCAGATGTTGGAATCATCTGAATATGATTTGAAATATCTAGCAAAAATGTTTTAACATCAAATAGAAATTAATTTAAAATATATAACAAAATAGCCAAATAATAACCAAACTTAAGTTGTAAAAAAGAACCAAATATAAATTATAAAAGCAAACAAACACAGTAAAAGTAATGAAAAATGTGCTGGATGGAGTCAATAGTACCCTGGAGATGCCAGAGGGTAGAAGCGAACGTGAGGGCAGAATGGTAGAATTATTTAACCAATTTGAAGAACATAAATAAAATAGACTGAAAAATAAAATGAACAGAGATGTAAGTGTGTGTGGAGCAACAATCAAAGATCTAACGTTTTCATTATGTAGACCAGAAAAGAAGTAAAATGAGGCTGACAGAATACTTAAAGAAATAGTGCTTGAAAAAAGACCTCAAATTTGGCATAAGACACAAATAAATGTATAGATTCAAGAAGCCTGAGATATCCTACACAGAATAAACACATTTCAAGAAACATTTCAATTACAATTTTAAAAACTAAGGACAAAATACCTTTATTTGGTAGTTTAGAAAAATACATTTATCATTTTGAAATTATAAAGGTCAGAAGTCTTAAATGGGTTTCATTAGGCTAAAACAAGGTGTCAGCAGCACTGCTTTCATTCTGGGAACTCTAAAGGAGAATACACTTTCTTGCCTTTTCCAGGTTCTAGGGGCCATCTTTCTTTCTTGTCTCTTGCCCCGTTTCTCCATTCCTTGTCTCTTGGCCATTTCCTCCAATACAATTAGCAATCTAGCATCCTTAAATACTTTCTACCATACTCTTTCACATTAAAGGATTCTTGTGATTAAGTTGGGCCCCCCTGGATAATCCAGTATGATCTCCTTATTTTAAGGTCTGCTGTTTAGCAAGGTTAATGTCATGTTCAACCTTAATACTTTCTTGCATTGTAATATCACATATTCTTATATAACTTAGCATATCCTTCTTGTCATGGATAATAAGACAGAGACTTTCTTGTAGGGGGCATTATTCTGCTTATTACAATTAGCAAACAAAGATTCTGTGCTTTAAAAACATGGAGAAAATAGACTTATCCTTATTTTTTTCAGTCTTTCTCATCAAATAGATCTTTAGATCCGAAAGAGAAGATTCAACATTGCTTTTAATTAAAGCTCAAGATGAATGAAGAGGCACCATGAACTCTGGGCTCTAGGACTGGGACAGAAGTGACTCCAAGACAATAAGAAAATTTAGGAAAGAGATTTCTAAGTTGCTCATAGACATCTTTGAGGATCATGGAGAATAGTAAAAGTATCAGAAGACTACAAATGGGCAGTGTACTCATTTTTTAAAGGAAGATCTCATAAACTGTAGGTGGATGAGTTTAACATTACTTTGGAAGTAATTTCAAGAAGCGTGGAAACAATAGTTTACAAGCACTTAATAGAATGCTTTGAAATCATAAAACAACATGAGCATACTGAGAACAAATTGTATTGGAAAAATGATATTTCTTCCTATTTTTTGATCTTTATGTTGTCCTTTGTTAGTTGACATGCAATAATTTTACATATTTATGGAAACAGTGATACTTTGATATAGGTATACAATGTGTAATGATCAAATCTTGGTAATTAGCATTTCAAACAACTCAAATGTTTATCATGCTTTTATGTTGACAACAGTCAAAATCCTGTCTTCTAGTCTTTTGAAAATATACCATAAATTATCGTTATTTCCATGCTACTAGAGTGCTATAGAACACTACAACAGAACTTAATCCTCCTTTATAGCTACAATTTTGTATCCATTAACCAACCTTTCTCTATCTTCCCCTCCCACATCCTTCTTAACAATTCTACTCTTTACTTTAATGAACTCAAATTTGCTCAGCTCCTGCATATGGGAAAAAACAGATAGTATCATTTTTCTGTTTCTGACTTATTCCATTTAACATAATGTTCTCTAGTCTCATCCATGATGCTGCAAATGACAGAATTTCATTCTTTTTTATGGCAGAATAGTATTCTACCTGAAAGCAGGCAGAAGAAGGAAAATAATTATGATAATAACAAAAACCCATGAAATTGAAAACAGTAAAAAATGTGAAACAAAATGCTGATTTATTGAAAAAAAAATTAATCAATTGATAAACATCTAGTAAAACTGACAAAAATAGAGATGACACAAAACTCAATAACTTAAAAAAAACCACAAATGATCCAATTAGATAATGGACAAAAGACATCAATAGACCATTTCAACAAGAAAAATATTTAGATGTCAAATAAGCCATGAAACACGTTCAATATTATTAACCATTATGGATATGTCAAATAAAACCACAATGAGATATTTCTACATACCTATCAAAATGTCTTTTACAAATTGTGACAATTGCAAAAGCTATTGAGGATGTAAACAAATAGGATCACTCATACATTGCTAGTGGAAAAGTAAAATAATAGAGCCACTCTGAAAAATGGTTGACAGTTTTTTAAAAAACAGACATGTTATTTGTTCTTTCTATATATGTCTTTTGTCCTCATTAACCATCCCCACCTTCCCTCTAATGCCCCGTACCCTTCCTAGACTCTGTTGGTACTCTCTATGTACCTGCAAATTTTTAGGAAAATAATTTAAAAAATTTAAAAGTAAAATAAAAACCAGTCATGCAAAGACCATATATCCCAGAAATTGCAATTGTAGCTGTTTAATTTGGAATAGTCAAACTTGTGTTCCCACAAAAACTCATTCATGAATGTCTACAATAGCTTCATTTATTACAGCTGCAAAGGTCAATAAACCCAGGTGAATGGTTAATTTGTTTTATACCAGGAACCATGAAATACCACTCAGTCATAAAAAGGAACAAAATATTGATTCATGCAATCATTTGGATGTATTTTTAGGAAATTTTATTGAGTGAATAAAAGTCAATATACACATACACAACAGCACAAGTAAAACTAGGTAAATATGAGCGAGATTGCTGGATTATCAAAATCAATATCCTGAATACAATATTATTGATATTATATTATAACTTTCAAAGTGTTACAATTTGGAGAATCCAGACAAAGTGTACAAGAGAACTCTTCTCTGTATTATTTCTTATAAATTCATGTGAATGTACAATTTCAATTTAAAACATGAAATGGAAAAATATACCTGTCAAGACTTTCTACTATATTATAGAGTATACAATATTTAGATTTAACAGAACCAAAAGTAGGGAAAAGAAACAGAAAATTCAAGAGAAGGTACATTTAATAGAAAGCAAGAGAAAGAAACAGTTCAAAAATCAGTGAACTACACAATAATTAATGTATCACTCATCCATTCTCAGGATTTGCTTAGTAGATGGCTACTTATTTTTATTATTTTAAAAAACATATATCTAAACAAAATAGAAGTAGACATGAAGACTCACAAGAACAAAAATGCGTTAACAACCTTTTCATCAGAACAAATACCCAAAGTAGAATAAAAATATAGCTTGACAAATTCTAAACTATTGGTATTAAGAAGTCTGTGTCCTAGTTTAAGAGAAAGTGTGTTTAATAGAAAGCAGCACAAATAACAAAAAATCTGGGCAATGATCTTGGGATATAGAAGAGTAAACATCACAATAATCTTTAAGAAATGGAAATTATGTATATGGTAAATACATACTTCATCTGAAAGTCTGTGAAAAACTGAGAAGTTGATTTCATCCCCTACGGATTAAATAAGAAATTGATAGAGGTCGACCTGTGGGAACTTCTGAAGGACTGTTTGTAGGGGGAATATTAGAAACAACGTTAGTTTATCCTATGAGATTCAAAATATGTAATAATCATGAGCTTTTGAAGGAAAATAACAAAAGATGCATTTTAAAATAATTGCTATTTATTCTTCAAACTTAGAGGTGATCCAGAACTTTTCAAACTCAGCCTGCATGCTTTCTCCTGAGCATTCTTGAAGATTCATGACTTAACTTTGTGTAAATCTAATTATGTTGTTATTTCCCAAGCCAATATGAACCAAACAGACAATTTTAGGCCTAAAATTGGTAATCACTATGTAATTTTATAAGAATAATTTCATTTTTAAAATTATTCAAATATTAAAATATTTCTAAATTTAAATATTAGAATGGTGTTTGAACACTGACCTAATACATACTTAGCATCAATTTTTTGCATGCATTGAACTTTAATATGAGAAATGAAGCACACTAACATTTCAGTGTTCTATCTGGACAACAAAAGCCCTATTATTTTCCCCTTATAACTTTCAAACGGTTGCCACTGCTACTTACTGTCTTTGTATCACCATTGATATACACAGAAAGTTAATCAGGCTTACTTCAGAGAGGTTAAATAATTTTCCCAGGAAAAAGTTACAATTAAAAACAGAATATTCACAATACTAGTTCTTCCTAACCATAAGCATGGAATGTTTCTCCATCTGTTTGTGTCTTCTCTTATTTCCTTGAGCATGGTTTGTACTTCTCCTTGAAGAGGTCCTTCACGTCCTTTGTTAGTTGTATTCCTAGGTATTTTATTATCTTTGTAGCAATTGTGAATGGGAGTTAGCTCATGATTTGGCTCTCCGTTTTTCTGTTATTGGGGTATAGGAATGCTTGTGATTTTTGCACATTGATTTTGTATCCTGACACTTTGCTGAAGTTGCTTATCATCTTAAGGAGATTTTGGGCTGAGACAATGGGGTTTCTAAATATACAATCATGTCATCTGCCCAAAGTAATTTATAGATTAAATGCTATCCTTATCAAGCTACCATTAACCTTCTTCACAGAACTGGGAAAAAACCACCTTAAACTTCATATGGAACCAAAAAAGAGCCCGCATAGCCAAGACAATCCTAAACAAAAAGAACAAAGCTGGAGGGATCAGGCTACCTGACTTCAAACTATACCATAAGGTTACAGTAATCAAAATAGCAAGGTACTGGTACCAAAACAGAGATATAGACCAACGGAACAGAACAGAGTCATTGGAAGTAACACCACACACCTGCAACCATCTGATCTTTGACAAACCTCACAAAAACAAGCAATGGGGAAAGGATTCCCTGTTTAATAAATAGTGTTGGGAAAACTGGCTAACCATGTGCAGAAAGCTAAAATTGGACCCATTCCTTACACCTTATACAAAAATTAACTCCAGATGGATTAAAGATTTTAACATAAGACTTAACACCATGAAAATCCTAGAAGGAAACTGAGGCAGTACCATTCAGGACAAAGGCATAAGCAAGGACTTGATGACTAAAACACAAAAAGCAATGGCAACAAAAGCCAAAATAGACAAATAGGATCTAATTAAACTTAATAGTTTCTGCACAGCAAAAGAAACAATAATTAGAGTGAATCGGCAACCAACAGAATGAGAAAAAAAATTTGCAAGTTACCCATCTGACAAAGGGCTAATATCTAGAATCTACAAAGAACTAGAACAGATTTACAAGAAAAAACAAAAACTCCATCAAAAAGTGGGCAAAGGATATGAACAGATACTTTTTCAAAAGAAGACATTTATGCAGCCAACAAACATGAAAAAATGCTCATCATCACTGGTCATTAGAGAAATGCAAATCAAAACCACATTGAGATACCATCTCAGGCCAGTTAGAATGGCAATCATTAAAAAATCTGGACAACAGATGCTGGAGAGGATGTGGAGAAATAGGAACACTTTTACTCTGTTGGTGGGAGTATAAATTAGTTTGACTATTGTGGAAGACAGTGTGGTGATTCCTCAAGGATCTAGAAATAGATATACCATTTGACCCAGCAATCCCATTACTGGGTATATACCCAAAGGATTATAAATCATTCTATTATAAAGAGACATGCACAGGTATGTTCACTGAGGCACTGTTTACAACAGCAAAGACTTGGAACCAACCCAAATGACCATCAATGATAGACTGGATAAAGAAAATGTGGCACATATACACCATGAAATACTATGCAGCCATCAAAAAGAATGAGTTCATGTCCTTTGCAGGGACATGGATGAATCTGGAAACCATCATTCTCAGCAAACTGATGCAAGAACAGAAAACCAAACACCACATGTTCTCACTCATAAGTGGGGGTTGAACAATGAGCACACATGGAGACAGGGAGAGGAACACCACACACTGGGGTCTTTTGTGGGGTGGGGCAACTAGGGGAGCAATAGCAGGGGGTGGGGAAGTTGGGAGGGATGGCATTAGGAGAAATAACTAATGTAGGTGAATGGGGGATGGAGGCAGCAAACCACCATGGCATGTGTATACCTATGTAACAATCCTGCAAGATTTGCACATGTACACCAGAACTTAAAGTATTATATATATACAAAAATTATCCAGGTGTGGTGGCACATGCCCGTAGTCCCAGTTACTCAAGGAAAACAAAACAAACAAAAAAATAGAATATTGAAAGAGAAAAAACAGACTCGTTGGCATGTAAATGTCTTCTCCAGTTTACCACACTTTCTGCCACTTATCTGTTATATCTAGATGTCAATGTAATTAAATAAGTTTTGAGTACAATTTCCATGAAAAATTGCTTTTGTTCTTATTTTAGCCTTATTATTTATATATATGAGTAAGTGATAAAGTTGTATATGTATATTTATTTATAATATTTAAAACTGTTATATAATACTATATAGTATATTACAATATTATTTTTATATTATTAAATCTTTACATAAAATTATATAATATTTATAATTAAATGAATAATTTCTGAAGTTGTGTATAAATATATAGTCATTAAATAATTTTGAAATCACAGTCCTTACAAACTACTTTCTGTTCTAATATGCTTTAATGAATCTTTTCACTAACTTCTCACAAGCAACAATAATTACTTTTTAGCATGTCCAATGTATACTTTGGCTAATTTAATTACAGAAAGGTTAATTGACACAGCAGGTATGTAAGTAAAGACCCCAATCCAGTGCTCTTAGCCTAGGTATCACATCTCACCCATATTCAACATTTACTGAATGCCAGGTATTTTCAACATTCACAAATTACATGTGCATGTTAAAGATTAAAGCAAAATATAAAATAAATATATGACTAAAATAATGGGATAATACATTATTACTTAGAGAACATTAAGGACTACTCAGTATAAGTACATAAATTCTAATTTTGGGGTGGTATTGTTGGAGGAAAATTAGGAAAAAATAAATATCAACTGCAAAGACCTGAAGAATGTCCCAGTGTGACAAGAAGAATAATACCTAAAGTATAGAATTAAGAATAAGACAAGAAATGTTGGCTGCATGTTTTAGCAACGACAAATCCTAAACTATTTTCTCTTTCATAACAAAGAATTCATATTTTGTCTCAGAAGATTTTCAAGGATTTTTTAAAGTGATGAAATGATAAAATTTTGCTTTTACATCAAAAAGCAAAAGCATTCAGGGAGAATAGTTTGAGGAGACATAAGACCATGCCATAAATTATTGCAATAATCTAGGTTAAAATACTACTTATGGAGGAACTAAAATATTGCTAATTAAAATATGGAAAATTGAGAAATTATATTATATATATATTTATTATAAATTATGTATTAATATTACATATAATATATATAATATCTTGGTGGGACTAAGCCCAGAAGTTTCTGACTAAGGGAATGGGTAACCATGTTATTCACTGAACCACAGAACATACAACATGGAATCTGGCCGGATGTGGGGACAGGGACTTTTAACCTGGAGGAATTCCCACCTTCTCCAAGCCCCCTGGCCAATGAAAAGAGTTCTTTTAAACCTCTGCTGGAGTGATTGACCTTTTGTCCTTTCTCGAGAGTGCAAAAATTAAAACAAATACCTCTAATCCCCGGATAGAGAGAAAGGGGAGGGGGCCAGGTTATGGAGCAGGAAAGTTTTTGCCCCTTGAAATTACGCTCACTTGTGGACCTGGGAAGAGAATACATTCTCTCAATAACAGTGAGAAATTGATAAAATCTGCATTTATATCCTGCTCATCAGACTCCAGAGATGACTCTCTTCCTTGTTAGAAGAAAATGCTTAAAGCAGAGTGCATTGTCACTGAAGGCAAAGAGAGTCTTCAGAGATGAGGGAAAGAAAAAGTTGTGTCTATTGTTGCAGAGATGCTAGGACAGGAAATGAAATGTCAGCATTGGAATCATCAGTAATGGTTTCATTGGTGACCTAAGAAGGAGTAATCAATAGGAGTTCAGGTATCAGCTTATGAAGTGAAATGAGGAATGGGGTGTGTGTGGGGTGTGTGTGTGTGTATGTGTGCATGATATAAGACTACAGAGTTTATTATACTTTAAATGATGAAAGAAGGGACTTCTAAAAGGGACAGTTTAAGGACAGATTAATCAATGGCATAATTGATGCATTTAGGATTCTCAGAAGTTTGGTTAGGATAATACTGGACCAAAGTTGGTAGGATTAACCATAGAAAAACGATATGTACCTTGTTCATTGCAATAAATCTAAATGTTGGCTCTTGTAGGAGAGTTCGAGATCACCTCCACCTCACCCTCATTCCTTCTTGGCCCTTAGTCGGCTTTTAGCTATATTTAGAGATGAAACTAACACCAGGAAGATTAACAAGAAAAAAGTATACACATTTTGCTAGTTTTACATGTACAAGGAGATCGTCACAAAAGTGTGAAGGCCAACTTAGTGGCCAAAGCAAGATTCTTCTTTATTTTCTAGACAAAGAACAAGAAAGAAGACATGACAAGACAAGGAAAATCTGGCTAAGGGCAGTATATTTTCCAGGGGAGTCACTGGAAGATATATTGCTGGAGTTATACAACTAATCAAAGATAAGGTTTGCTTTGTTAAGAAAGTTTACTTAATTGCAGCCTTTAATTCCAAGTCTCTGTTGATAGACTATTTTCGTGCCCTGGTACTAAAAAGGTACCCCTCCCGGAGGAATATTTATGGCTTGCCACATTCAGGGAGAGAGATCAGCTAGCTGTTTCTGAAACTACAATTTTTCCAATGTTTTCAACTCAAAATAATCAATGTATCAATCCAGGATGTTTTGGGATGGAATATTCTTCTGTCTTTCACCAAAATAACAAATAATATATACTTAATGAAATTTCAAAGAAATGCTGAATATTTTATTTTAAAATTAATAGACTATTACTGAATTAACAAAAATTATCCAATGCTTATGTCTTAATATGGTGTTACAATGACTTTTCCTAATTAAAAACATGTATTTTTCTATTCTGCTGTGATTATGTTGAAATATACTGTACCCTGGCCAGGCATGGTGGCTCACACTTGTAGCCTATAATCTCAGCACTTTGGGAGGCCAAGGCAGGTGGATTACTTGAGACCAGGATTTCAAGAGACCTGGCCAACATGGCAAAACCCCGTCTCTAGTCAAAATACAAAAATTAGCTGGGCATGGTTGTGCAAGCTTGTAATCCCAACTACTCAGGTGGTTGAGACACAAGAATCACTTGAACCCGGGAGGCAGAGGTTGCACAGTGAGCCAAGATCACACTGCTACATTCCAGCCTTGGTGACAGAGTGATAACTTTGTCTCAAAAAAAATAAAAGAAAATAGAAAAGAAATACTGTAGACTGAGTTGTGTCACTTTATTTAAGGAATTTGTTCAAGTCAGAGAAAAATACTTTAGAGACTGGGTGTAAGGAGAATTGGGTTAAACAGCAGGTACTAGACAAGCTTATGCAAGTAATAAAGCTATCAATTAAATAAATAATCTTTATGAAAATGTATTTAATTGATTTTATAATAAAATTGTTCTGAGATTGCATATTATAGTCTTAGTGATAATCGACTTTAATGATATATCAATTAACTTATCCTTTGTTCATAAGGAGATGAATTTAGAATTTAATTTAGATTCTCTGAAGAGATAGCATAGGGAGAAATGCCAGATATAGGTGAAAGGGAGGAAGGCAGCAAATCACACTGCCATGTGTGTACCAATGCAACAATCTTGCACGTTCTTCACGTGTACCCCAAAACCTAAAATGCAATAAAGACAAAAAAAAATTCTCTAAATGAGCAGTTTGAACAATTCTCCATATTGTTAGCTATAAAATAGCCAGGGAGAGAAAATTGATGCTAAATTAAAACCTTATGTTCTTAAAGCAAATTTAATATTTTCTCAAAACTCAGAAAACATACAACATGAACACAATTGCCTTGTCTGTTATTAAGCAACAGAACAACGTACTGAGCTATTGAAAGAAATCTATCAACATGAGAGACTGAAGCAGTCTCAGCAGTAAACTAGAAAGTTTTCATTTTATGCACAAAGTTACTGGTCTTCAGTATCTTCATAATTATAATAAAAATTAGTTCAATAATTTAAAAAATGTTGAGACTCATATATGTATTGTAATTAGGCAAGTGAAATTCCTATATCCATGCTTTTTTGAAAAAATATATCATAGCAACTATTTATACTTGATTATTTATTCATGATCATGGCCCCAACAATAGTAGCTGCAAATGATGACTTGTTCTGCTGACTTCAAGAATGTGAGAGTTTATTACATTTTGATTAATATTAAAAGGAGCTGTACTTAGGATATGATGTTTTTCAAAAAGTTTATCTTTGGAAATATAACAAATAATATATAGTCCAGGGAAACATCTATAATGAGGCTCTATACATTCATGTTTTCATTTCTTAGAGACTGGAACATTCCCCAAATTTAAACATTTTCAATAATCCATAAGAACTACAAACTGTAGAAAATATAAATATTAAAATCACAAAGAATGCAGTATATTTTAGGTTTCGTCATAGTTTTATTTTTGTCATGAATATATTAACTGGTGTTTCTATACAGATGCTGATATGTCATGAAGCAGCAAACAAACATATTGGTACGTATTTTAAAGGTAAGTTTTCAATCATTACTGTCATTAGACTGAGATTATATACATAATGTATATATTTTATATATATAAATATATATTCATATTTTCATTTATATATGAAAAAATCTATAAACAGAACAAATAAAATACTGGCTAATTTGCAATATTTTTCCTTTCAAGTAATAAGAATTACTCATGGTAATTTCAACTTAAAATATTTTTGAAAAACTCCTTAGAAGAAGCAATAGTGTGTTCTCATTGATTGCAAAATTTCACTCCTTTCAACTAGACTAGCCAGATCTCTCTAGAAGTTGCATTATGAGCTTTGTGATCATTCAAAAAATGTGTGATAGCAAACTTGTTCTGTTGAGATGTAGATAAATAAAATATAAATAAATAATTGAAGAGTTTTGGACAGCGGGGTGTCTGTAGCAATTGATGCAAAAGAAGTCACACTGTGAAGCTTTGAAGAACTAAAGCATCTTGTTCACATAAGCTGTCAGGGTAATGAAGAGGATAGAATAAGATAATACATATATTATCATGAGTACTTGTCAGTGATACATGATTCAGTAAACTGGAATTTATATTTATATTATTTATGTGGATTATTGGGAAGTGCCTTTTGATTCTATTACAAACAATTTAGGAAAATTCGAGACTGGCCTAGAAGACAAATAACACTGTCATATGTATCATTTTAAAAACCTTTGACTATTATTGAATATTAAGCTTTCAAACCCTCTTTCATTGAACATCTTCCTTCCTCTACAAAACCAGGAAATAGAAACAGGAATTTAAATCATTTGTCCTTCAGTCATACCACAATATTGTAATTCTCACCCTGTAATAAGCTTAATGCAGTATCACTGAGGGAGAATGCTTTTGAATAGTCATATTCTATTATTTCAAATATTCTTTTCTTTCACCCACAAAAATTGTATGATTAATGCATTTGTAATGTGTCTGTAAAAATCAAACTATTTATCTAAAAATTTGTATCATTATTATAAATTAGATCATATAGTACTCGATTTCACTTCCATTATAGGGTGCCATATGAAGAACAATGCTGAGACTCAGAAATGTGTGCATTTCGGATGAGATAAATAACTTGTAAAATACATTTATAAACTTTTATGCTGTTGGCATATTTTGTGTTTATATTCCTGTGTGTGTGCACATGTGTGAATATTCTCTAATACATATTCTTATTTATATATGAATAATTGCCCTCGTTAAATATTATTTATATATTCTCCAAAATAAACACATATATCAATATATACATGCATTAAATATCTTTTCATATACATATTACTTTATATATATGCACTATATATTTTATATTCTATGTCCTCTAATATAAAGGCTTATGTGTATATATATACACACACACAGACCCACTGGGTGTGTGTGTGCATTCGTGTGTGTATGGGAAGAGAGACAAAATGAGAAATATTATGTTTTCCTCAAACCAAAACCACTCCAGCCATTGAAAATTCCCAAGAATATTCAACAACAATTGATATTAGATTTTAAATAAGAATATATTGTACATTTCATTTATAAAATGTGATAAAAAATAATCTGCACATTGTGGCTGAAAATATTTTATTGTGAGAAAGCTGTATATAATTAAACTGTTAAGGGTATAACAGATGTGATGAATATATAGGTATTCATTGTGAAAATATTTTAGCTACCTTGAGTGCATGACAATGTAATAAAATGTTGGGAAAGATGTGCAATAAAAACCAGTGTATAGCTCAATGTATTTCAACAAAGTCAGTATGTTAATATAACCAGCTCCCAAATCAAAGCAGAAAATGTTACCAGAATGAACAAAAGCCCATTCTACTCACTTCCAGTAACGTCAACTTCCTAATGACAAAATTAATTGTTCTTTTTTCTAGATTTTACACAAATAGAATCACATGCATGATTTACTCTTTTATCTGGATTCTTTATCTCAATATTATGTTTGTGAAGTTCATCCATATTGTAACAAGTAATTTATAGTTTGTGGCTGATTACAGTAGGGCTTATTTATCACTCATCTGTTGATCAAAGTTTGGATTCTATCTAGTTTTTAGCTATTATATAGAGAGCTGTCGTAAATACTATTTCAAAAGTGTGTGTTTGTGTATGTATGTGTGTGCCTGTGAATATGTGTATGCATATATGTTGAATATTGTGATAGATGCTGAGATGAATCCATCCAGATTCAGCCAGAATGTGCTGTTAGCTTTATTTGGTCAGCAAACAACCATCAACTGTCAGCCCCTTCAGAATCAACCCCAGGTACAGAGAGCGGCTTTGTCTGTGGTCACTACCTTGCATCTGGTTACTGAGCACGGAGAGGTGAGAATACAGAGGCTTGGGTTATTTCAGGCCATCAGGAGACAATTTTGGCAGGAACTTCTTCCTCCAGAGCTTTCCATAAGGCTTGGTTGAGGCTTTATCAAATTTGCTTTGCAGTTCAATTCCTGCTTTTGCCCAAATCTGTCTCCTACTTTCTAAGGATTGATTTTCATAAACTTCTTACACCCCAAATTTCATTTCCAAGGTAAACTTCATCTCATTGTTGGCTTCTGGATTACCCAAAGTACAAGGTTTATATACCTAGAAATAGACTGTTTTGGTCACAGGTATATGCATGCCCAACTTATTAATTGATAGTAATAAGTACTACCAATCAATTAATTGGTAGTACCAATTAATTTTTCCAAAATATTTGCACCAGTGTCATTCCTATAACAAGGGAATGAGATTTCTGGCTTTTCCACATCATTGTTAATGATTCATAGTGTCTTTTTTATTTTTCATTTTTGTCATTTTGTTTTAGGTATAGTGGTAACACTTTGCGATTTTAGTATACCTTCGTTTAACAATAATATTGAACCCTTTTTCTGATACCTCTTAGTTACCTGGATATATCCTATTAGGGTTGCATTATGTCTTGACCAATGATCAATTTGAATTGGCTTTTTTAACTTAGATAAGTATTTTTTAATGCATTTTGGTTATTAGTTTATTATGAGAGGTATGTGCTGCCATTATCGTTTCCTTCCTTATAGACTCCACTTTAACATAGACAAATTACATTTTTTTGTAATCTTTTGGTAATTTTTGTGTTTAAAAAGTTTCTGTCTAATCTAAGGCTATATTTATCATATTTTTAATCAAAGCTTTATACTTTTTCATTTTATGTGAAGATCTGCATTCAATCTGAAATTTACTTCTGTGCATTGTGATAGGTAGAGGGTTAATGCACAATTTTCAAATGAAAAGTTAATTGACAATCTTCATTTATTAAAATATCCATCCTACCAGTTTGGACTGTAGTGTCACATTTTTCATAAATTAGGTGACCACATCTATTTGAGCTCTTACTGGACTCTGCTTCATTGGTTTATTCTCTATTAAAAGCCAGAAAATTTCTGATTTGACACTAATGCCATACTGTTGTAATTACTGCAACTTTACAAAAGATTTTGATAGTACTTTGTTGAAAATATCTAGCTTTTTCTTCTTTTTCAGGATTTAGTTGTTTATTACAGACCCTTTATTTTCCATAAAAACTTCAGAAATGTCTGTCAATATTTGCATACACACAAACCTACCTAATATAGTAACAAATATTTAATCTTCTCATCAGTGAACAAGACATATCCTCTACTTATCTAGAATGTATTTACTCATCTAAACATTTTTTATTCTTTTCTTTTTTTAATTCCTCAATCAATATTATTATACAGCTAAATTGTTCCAATTTTCCTCAATTTTCATTTTGTTCCTATTGAAATTTATGACAAAATTGTTTCATTTAAATTATTTTAACAATGCCATGCTTTATTAATTATAGCTTTTTCCTTCTGAATGGTCTTTGGTTGCTGTTATTTCTATCATTTTTAATTTTGTGTTAAATTTTGTAGATCTAAATTTTGTCAAATATTTTTTGTTTTTTTGTTTTGTTTTGTTTTTCTTTATTTTATTGTGGTAAGAACTCTTAATATGAGATCATTACTTTTAGCAATATTTTAAGTGTACAATGCCTGCCCTCATTGAATATATTTTTATATATTATCAGTTGCATAGCAGAGATGTTAGCAATATTTTAAATGTATAATACCTGACCTCATTAAATATATAGTTATATATATTCTCTGTTGTACAGCAGTTCTCTAACAGGACAGTAGATTAGCTGCCTAGGGGAGAAGGAGCTGGAGAATGTGGCTGGTCAATGCCTTAGAATGGCATATCTACTTAGCAGAGAAGAGGCTGAGGAAAGATTCCAGCTCTCAGCTTCCCCCTGGGAAGGAAAATAGTTAACCTTTCTATCCAATATGCTTAATCTTTAAAAAATATTATTTTTAAATGACATTTTTTTGTTACTGGATTCAGTTTACAAGAATTGGCACAGTAATTCTGCATCTATGTTCAAATCAGAGTTGAAACTGATTTTATTTCCTGTTTACTGTTCTTTTAGTGTCATGTTTTTGCCGCCTTAATGAAAGGGAGAAGCACTTCCAGCTTCTGCTTAGAATGTAAAAAGCACTTCCAGCTTCTGCTCAGAATGTAAAAAGCTAGAAAATGTGTCACTACCCTTTAACAATAAGAAAAAGCCAGATAATCTATGAAATCTTGAACATATTACAGAGTTGAGACTGGAAGCCAACCAAATAACCTGATATCTAAGGAAAAAAAAAACAAAACATGGACCTCCAAGGAGAGGCATGAACACAAGCACTCCCTTCCTTGGAGGAAGGAAAAAGGTGGAACCAACACAGAAGCGGAGAAGATTCAGTTACACTGTTTAATGAATTGCTAGAAGCCAAGTATGACCTGAGTACTATAAAATACCTTAGGGCTACAAACAAAAGATGTGTTGCACAGACTTACACTCTTCTCTACAAACAATGTTACATGCTCATGAGAAAGACTGGGAGCAAAGAGGGAGCTGTGGAAACCTCTAAGGGTAGTGTAGGCAAGGAGACCGTTTTACCCTTCTCCCCATCTCTCCTAGAGAAAAAAATGGCTCAAACCTCTGTCTGGATAAATATAGCAAACACTGTCATTCACAATATACATATTTAAATAACAGCTAGTTTCATTAAAGGAAATTTCTTCATAAATCTCCTCATAGAAATTTCAGATCATGGAACTTTCAAGGATAATCCAAAAATGTCTCCCAAAACCAAGTTTTCACCTTTTCGAATAAAATGTAGTTGGTTCAGATCTAATCAATGTGTTATAATGTTTGGAATTTTAGACTAAACTCATTCAGCTTCATTAAGCAAAAGAGAACCTCAATATTGCTCCTGAAGAACATTTGATTGCTACTACTATAGACCTAAAAACATTGCTTTCCAGTAAATAAATTAATGGGCATGCTGGATAGATTTATTTTACATGTTCATCTTAAGCAGTGAAGAGGATTTCTGAAGCACAGAAATTTTGTTTGTGCAAGAGTCATTTAATCAGTCTTAATTACACTAAATGGTTGCAGTAACTCCATTACTTTCTTTTTACTGATTTTTAATAGTTCAATAATATCAAATACAACCGTTAAGATGTTTTTGGCCTCAAATAACAGAATGTGGAAATACACACGATGATACATTATTATATAATATAAGAAATATTAATGTATTCCGTCCTTTAACAATTTTTGCTTTGAATTCTAAGTGATTATTTTGGCTTCACCGTGATGTTTTCACAATGGTTTCTGGAGCTCTAAGCATTATAGTCTTAAATGACTTTATCCAAAGGCAGTAAAATGTTAGCTTCTGTACTATGTCCTATGTTGACTACTTTCTCAGAAACCTCAATGGAGGTTTAGAGGTGTGAGGGTCAGTGGAGTAGGTGGAGTAGATTGCATCTATATGTCCCATAAGGAGGCAGTTGTAAAGAAGATATCTGGATTGAATATACTGAGGAACCAGGAGACTACAGAAAACTGGAAACTCTGTCAAGAGTGACTAACACCTGCTTCTTTATGAGACAGTTAAAGAAGATTCACAATGGATGTGGAGGCAACATAAAATTATAATAATTCTGCCACAGAGATGGTTTTTCATTATGGTTTTGACTTGCATTTTCCTGATGACTAGTAATTGTTTAAACACCTTTTCATATACCCATTATCTGTTTTTATATTTTCTTTGGAGAAGTATCTATTCAGTTTCTTTGCCTATCTTTTAATCAGGTTATGAGGTTTTTAAACAACTAATTTGTAGGACTTCCTTAAATATTTTGAATATTAATACCTTTTCAGATATATGGTTTGAAAACAATGCATCTTAAATAGCTAGAAAAGCAAGAGCAAGCCAATCCAAATTAGTAGAAGAAAATAAATCATAAATATCAGAATAGAAATAAATGAATTGGAACCAAGAAAATACAAAGGTTCAATGAAACAAAAACTTCCTTTTTTGAAGTAGACACAGCTATAAATTTCTCTCTTGATACTACTTTTGCTGCTCCCATAGGTTTTGGTATGCTGTTTTTCTATTATCATTTCTTTCAAGAAATTTTTCAATTTTCTTCTTAAATTTTATTGACCAATGATCATTCAGGAGCATATAGTTTAATTTCCATATATCTGTATAGTTTCCAAATTCCTCTTGTTATTGATTTCTAGTTTTATTCCATTGTGGCCAGAGAAGATACTTGACACTATTTCAATTTTTTTAATGTTTTAATACTTATTTTGTGACCTAACATGTCTCTTCTTGAGAATGATTCATGTGCTGAGAAGAAGAATGTTTATTTTGCAGCCCTTAGATAAAACGTTCTGTGAATATCTATTAGGTCTATTTGATCTACAGTACAGATTAAGTCTAAAATTTCTTGTTGATTTTCTCTCTGGATGATATGTCCAAAACTGGAAGTGGGATGTTAAAGACTTCAGCTATTATTGTGTCAAGTTCTATCTCTCTCTGTAGCTCTAATGATATTTGTTTTATGTGGGTGCTTCAGCGTTGAGTGCATATATATTTACAATTCTCTTTATATCCTTTTGCTGAATTGACCTCTTTATCATTATATAATGATATTTTTGTCTTTTTTTTTTACAGTTTTTGTCTTGAAATCTATTTTGTCTAAGAATAGCTACCCTGAGCTCTTTTAGTTTCCAGTGGCATGGAATATCTATTTCTGTGTTTTCATTTTCAATTTATATGCATCTTTATAGGTGAAGTGTGTTTCTTGTAGGTAACAGATCACTGGGTCTTGCTTTTTTATCCATTCAGTCACTCTATGTCTTTTGATTAAAGAGATTAGTCCATTTACATTCAATGTTATTATTGATAAGTAAGAATTTATTCCTGCCATTTTGTTATTTATTTTATGATTGCTTTGTAGTGTTCTCTTCCTTCTTTCCTTCCCTCTCTGTCTTGCTTTTAGTGAGGTTGATGTTCTCTATCACTTAATTTTTTGTTTTTAAATTTTTGCACATTCTTTGTATGTTTTTCAGTTTGAGGTTATCATGAGCTTGCAAATACTCTCTTATAATACATTATTTTAAACTGATGACAACACTGATTGCATAAGCAAACAAATAAACAAGCAAATAAAAATACTAATAACAACTGTACACTCCAATTTAACTTTTTGTTGTTTGTCTTTATGTTGTATTCTACTGTCTATGCCTCAAAGGGCTATTTTAATTTTTCTTTTTGATTGGGTCATCATTTTGTCTTTCTACTGAAGATAAGAGTAGTTTACACACCATGTTTGAGGTATTAGAATATTCTGTGTTTTTGGCTAGGTTCAGTGGCTAATGCTTGTAATCCCAAAACTTTGGGAGGCCAAAGTGGGCAGGTCAGTTGAGGTCAGGAGTTCACAACCAGCCTGACCAACATGGGGAAATCCAGTTTCTACTAAAAACAGAAAAAATCAGCTAGGCATGGTGGCACATGCCTATAATCCCAACTACTCAGGAGGTCGAGGCAGGAGAATCACTTTAACTTGGGAGGTAGAAGTTGCAGTGAGCCAAGATTGCACTCCAGCATGGCAACAAGAGCGAAACTCCTTCTCAACAACAACAAAAAAGAATATTCTATGGTTTTCTGTGTGCTATTGCCAGTGAGCTTTGTATCTTCTGATGATCTATTATTACTCATTAAAGTTCTTCTTGTTCATATTGAAGAATTCCCTTTAACAATTCTTGTAGAACAGGTCTGGTGTTGATGAAATCCATCAGCTTTTGCTTGTTTGGGAAGGTCTTTATTTTTCCTTCATGCTTGATTTACCCTTTTGAAGCTATTTTCTAGACCTTGTGGGCATGCTTCATTCTTTGATTTTTTTTTTTTCCTTTTGTCTCCTCTGTCTGTGTATTTTCAAATAGCCTGTCTTCAAACTCACTATTTTTTTCTTCTGCTTGATCAATTTGCTATAAAGAGACCCTGATGCATTCTTCAGCATATTAATTGCAGTTTTCCACTGTAATTGCTTGATTCTTTTTAATAATTTGTCTTTTTGTTAAATTTATCTGATACAATTATGAATTCATTCTCTGTGTTATCTTGAATATTTTTAAGCTCCCCGACACAGCTATTTTGAATTTTCCATATGAAAGGTCACATCATTTTCTCCAAAATTGGTCCCTCATGCCTTATTCAATTTATTTAGTGAAGTCATGTTTTCCCAAATGTGTTCATGCTTGTAGATGTTCTTTTGGTGTCTGGGCATTGAAGAGTTGAGCATTTATTGCAGTTTTCACAGTCTGGGCTTATTTGTGCCTGTATTTCTTGGGTAGGCTTTCCAGGTATTCAAAGCAACTTGGGACCCAGATCCAATAATGCTGAAGTACTTGCAGATTGGAGAGGATCCCCCTTGGAGGCGTTGGAAAATGTCTGGAAAAATTCTCCCAATCACCAGGCAGAGACTACTTTCCTTTCACTTACTCTTTCTGAAATGAAAGGAGTTTCTCTGTGTGTGCTGCACAACCTGGAAGTAAGGGTGGGAAAACACAAGCTTCTCTGTGGCCACCGACATTGGGACAATGCTAAATCAGACCTGAAGCCAGGACAGCACTGAGTCTTGCTGGAGGCCCACGGTAACCACTACCAGGTAAACACATTTGTTCACTCAAGTCCCCAGGGCTCTACATTCAGCAGGTGGCAAAGCCAGCCAGGAATCTGTCTTTCCCTTCAGTGTGACAAGTTCCCTAGGTCCTGGGTGGGGCCAAAGATGCTGTCTTGGAGCCAGGAATTAGAGAAAAAAAACCTTTGAAATTCATCTGATGTTCTATTCTACTGTTGCTACACTGTACTCAAACCACAACAGAAAGCCCTTCTTGCTCTTCCTTCCCCTTTTCATGGTCAGAAGAATCTCTCTGCAGCCACCAGCATGACCAGCCCACAATGGGCTCTATCAGGCCACCACTGACGTTAACTTAAATCTCAAGGGCTCTTCAGTCAGCCTCTAGTGAATGCTTCCAGGTCTGAAATTCACCTCTCAGGGTAGTGGGATACCCTCTAGCTCAAGGTATGCTCAGAAATGCTGATCAAGAGCCTAAACCTGAACTCACGGACCCTAGGGATCTGCTTGGTGTTCTATCTCACTGACTGAGCTGGTACCTAAAGTGCAAAACAAAATCCTGTTTACTTTTTTCCCTGCTTTTCTCAAACAGGAGTCTAATCATAACCACCACAGCTGGGAGTAGGCTGGGTCACCACTGAGGCCAGCACATCTCAAAGCCCAAGGCCCACATCTTATCACCTGGGCATCATTGTTGGTTATTTTGGGACTAAGGGGCTTTTTTCAGCAAGAGATGAATCCTGCCTGGACTGGGTCCTTTCCTTCAAGGAAGTGGGTTCTATATCAGCCCAAGGTGTGTCCAGAAATGTCATCCATGAGCTAAGTCCTGTAATGCAAGCTTCACAACTTTGCTTGGTGTCCTATGCTACTGTGGCTGCACTGGCATCCAAGATGTAAGATGAAGTCTTCTTTATTCTTTAGTTTCTTCTCCTCAGGCAGAAGGAAGCAGTCACTTTTGTTGCTGTCAGCTGTGCAGGCTGAGTTTGTTGGAGAAGTAGTACAGCCACTCCCTTAGCTGCCCTTTCCGGTGTCTCTCTAGGTCATGTGCCAGACTAATCCATTGTCTCAACAAAGCCCAGCCCACCAGTAGGAGTTCCTTAGGAATTTCAGTCCTTATATCTTAGACTGCCTCTCAAGCTTAAGTAGGATCCTAAACATATTGGCTTATGCTGGGAAGTCCTGCCAAGGAACTCAAGTTCTGACTGCTGGAATGGGCAATTCCCCTCCACCTGGGTCTGGTCTAGGAGCTCCCTCCATTTGCAGGCACTGCTGAGCCTACCACAGTTTTTCTCTCTGCTAAAACAGGCCAGCACTGAGTTCAGTGTAAAGTCTGACAATTGCTGAACTCTCTCTCTTCCAATCACATAGAGTTCTCTGTGCCCCATGGTCACTGCTGGGTGATGGGGAAAAGGTGGCACAAGTGCTTCCTTAGCTGTCATGGCTGGTGTCTCAGTAGGTCATGTGCCCTCCAAGTTCACTGGTTCTGAGCCCAACTCAGGACAAGAATTTGCCAAAGAATTGCAATACTTGTGGCCTGGACTGCTCCTCAAGTTCACCTAGGATCCCAGAGCTCTTTAGCCCATGGTGGTAGGCTTATCATGACTCACACTTTGACCACTGGAATGGATGACTCCCCTCTGGCTAGGGCTGACCCAGAAGCTCCCTCCATAGGCAGGCATCATCTGGGTACTGTTTGCATTCAGCTGTGACAAGGAAGCACTGAGTTCAATGATGTAAAGTCCCTCAGTAATTGAATTTCCCTGTCCTAAGCACGCAGATTCTCCACACCAAGGACTGCTGTTCGGAGCTGGGAGAAAAAAGTGGTGTCAGCAAAACACAACTGTCTCTCTTATCCCATTTCACTGGCTCTTTTGGCAATATAAAGTTAGAACTAGATACTGAGTGCTCACCTGATTTTTGCACCTTCTGATGGTGCGTTTAGTGCTTACTTTGCTATTAAAATTCGGTTTTTCTATTAAGGCGCTTTATGGCTCACCTAATTTTTTGTTCCTGTATCACTGCCTTTTATGTCTAATTAGTTGTTAAAATTTGGTGCTCCTGTGGAGAAAATAAACAGTATAAGTTTCTATTTAGCAATCTTGCTTTGCTCCTTCCACATATTTTTAGTGATTTAAGTGACATATATTTCCTAAGTTGCTTTTCCTAAGGAAATAAGTATATCTACCATGATCTGAATGTTTATGTTTCTCCAAAATTCGTATGTTGAAATCCTAACTCCCAAGGTGATGGTATTAGTAGATGAAGAATTCAAAGGTAATTAGGTCATGATGCCACAGACTCAAGATATCAGTGCTAGCCTGATATCAGAGCCAGATAGCTACACTACAAGAAAACTACAGACAAATATTTCTAATAAACATGAATGCAAAAATTCTCAACAAAATATTATCAAGCTGAATTCAGCAGCTTATTAAAAGAATTATATATACTTACTGTATTAGTACATTTTCACACTGTTATAAAGAACTGCCTGAGACTAAGTAATTTATAAAAGAAAGAGGTTTAATTGACTCACAGTTCCCCGTAGCTGGGGAGGCCTCAGGAAACATACAATCATGGTGGAGAGGGAAAGAGTCACTTCTTACATGGTGGCAGGAGAGAGAGGAAGCAAAGCGGGAATAACTCCCTAGAAAATAATTATATCTCATGAGAACTCACTCACTATTATGAGAAGAGCACTGGGGAAATCAATCCCATAATCCAGTCACCTAGGACTAGATCCCTCCACCAACACCTGAAGATTACAATTCAAGATAAGATTTGGGCAGGGACACAAAGTCAGATCATATCAGTCTGCTCGTGGTGACTCTCAAATCTCACTTCCTCACATTACAAAACACAATCATGCCTTTCCTACAGTCTCCAAAACTCTTAATTCATTCCAGAATTATCTCAAAAGTCCAAGTTCAAAGTCTTATCTGAGACAAATTTTCTTCTGCCTATGAGTTTGTAAAATCAAAAACAGGTTAGTTATATCCAAGGTACACAGGGTGTATAGACATTAGGTAAATGCTTTTATTCCAAATGAGAGAAACTGGCAAAAACAAAGAGGTCACAGGTCCCATGCATGTTCAAAGTCCAGTGAGGCAGTTATTAAATATTAAAACTGCAAAATGATCTCCATTGACTCCACGTCTCATATATAGGGCATCCTCATGCAAAGGGTGGCTTCTCACAGTCTTGTGCAGCTCTACCCTGTGACTTTGCAGGGTACAGCCCCTGCAGCAGCTTTCATGGGCTGGTGTTGAATGTCTGCAGCTTTTTCAGGCACATAGTGCAAGTTGTCAGAGGATTTACCATTATGGGTAGCTGGGATTTGGAGGATGGTGAACCTCTTTTCTGACTAAGCAGTGCCTCAGTGAGGACTCTGCATGAAGGATCCACCCCACATTTCCCCCCTGCATCTTCCTAGTAGAGATTCTCCATGAGGGTTCAACCTCTGAAGCAGACTTCTGCCCAAACATTCAGATGTTTCCATACATCGACAGAAATCTAGGTTGAGGTACCCAAATCTCAACTCTTGTCCCTTGCACACCCACAAACCCAATACCACGTGGAAGCCACCAAAGCTTAGGGCTTGCACACTCTGAAGAAATTGCCAAGCTTTACCTTTGCCCCTTTTAGCCACACCTGGAACATGAGCAGCTGGTATGCAGGGCCCCAAGTCCAAGGCTGCACAGAACAGTGGGCTATGGGTCTGGCAAAAGAAAACATATTTTCCTCCTAGGTCTCCAGGTCTGTGATGGCAGGGGCTGCCATACAAATTTCTGACATGCCCTGGAGATATTTTCTTCATTGTCTTGGTGATTAACTTTTGGCTCCTTCTTACTTATACAAATTTCTGTAGCCTGCTTGAATTCCTCCTCAGAAAAATGGGTTCTGTTTTTCAACCACATGGTTAGGCTGCAAATTTTTCAAACCTTTAGGCTCTGCTTCCCTTGTAAATATAAATTACTATTTCAAACCATCTCTTTGTCAATGCATATAACCGAACACTAAGAACACCAGGTCACATTTTGAATGCTTTGCTGCTTAGAAATTTCTTCCACCAGAGAGAGATCCAAGATGGCTGATGATTAGCAGCTCGGGCACGTACCTCCCAGTGAAAGCGCAAAGAACGAGAGGACGCCACACTTTCAGACGAATATTAGTTGCTCACGGACCAGGAGATTCCCAGTGGAGGAGCTCCACGGGTCGCCAGGGTGACTCTTGTGGCCGGCATGGCGGTTTTGCTGGTGCCTTAGCACGCCGGTTCTTGGTGCAGAGTCCGGAGATTCCCGGGCAGAAAAGCACCATCAATCTTAACACCGCTGTTTTGGCCGGCTCAGTGGATTGCTCAGATTTCGGCGCAGGGAATCAACAAGTTGGACGTCAGAAACCCAGTTAGAAAGTCGGTAATTATAAAGACGACAGACGGACAAATATATAATGAAGGGAAGAAACCAGCGTAAAAAGGTAGAGAATACTCAAAATCAGAATGCCTCTCCCTCTACAGGGGATTGCAATTCCTCATCAGTAACGGAACAAGGCTTAATAGATTACACGTGTGTTCCAATAACAGAAGCAGGTTTCAAAATGTGGGTGATAAGAAACTTCTGTGAATTAAAAGAACTTGTTCTAACCCAATGCAAAGAAACTAAGAACCTTGAAAAAAGGTTTGACGAAATGTTAACGAGAATGGACAATTTAGAGAAGAATATAAGTGAATTGATGGAGCTGAAAAACACAACACGAGAACTTCGCGAAGCATGCACAAGTTTAAACAGTCGAATTGATCAAGCAGAAGGAAGGATATCAGAAGTCGAGGACCAGCTCAGTGAAATGAAACGAGAAGACAAGAATGCAGAAAAAAGGATGAAAAGGAATGAGCAAAGTCTCCAGGAAATATGGGACTATGTGAAAGGACCTAATTTACGTTTGATAGGTGTACCTGAATGTGATGAAGAGAATGAATCCAAGTTGGAAAATACTCTTCAGGATATCATTCAGGAAAATTTTCCCAACCTGGCAAGGCAGGGTAATATTCAACTCCAGGTAATACAGAGAACACCACAAAGATACTCTTCAAGAAGACCAACCCCAAGGCACATAATCGCCAGATTTATTAGGGTTGAAATGAAGGAGAAAATACTAAGGGCAGCCAGAGAGAAAGGTCAGGTTACCCACAAAGGGAAACCTATCAGACTTACAGCAGATCTCTCAGCAGAAACCCTACAAGCCAGAAAAGAGTGGGGACCAATATTTAACATCCTTAAAGAAAAGAACTTTCAACCCAGAATTTCCTATCCAGCCAAACTAAGCTTTATGAGCGAAGGAAAAATTAAATCTTTTGCAAACAAACAAGTACTTAGAGAGTTCACCACCACCAGGCCTGCTTTACAAGAGTTTCTGAAAGAAGCAGTATACATATAAAGGAACAACCAATATCAGCCTTTCCAAAAATATATCAAAAAGCAAAGAACTTTAACACAATAAAAAATTTACATCAACTAATGGGCAAAACAGCCAGCTAGCATCAAACGCCGGTATTAAACCTATATATATTTTAATTGGATAAAAAGCCAAAACCCATCGGTATGCTGCATCCGGGCCCATCTTACATGCAACAATACACAAAGACTCAGAGAGAAGGAGGAAGATTTACCAATCAAACAGAGAGTAAAAATAAACTAATAAACAAAAAGCAGGAGATGCAATTCTCGCCTCTGATAAAGTAGACTTTAAAGCAACAAAGATCAAAAGAGGCGAGGAATGACATTACATAATGGCAAAAGGATCAATGCAACAAAAAGAGCTAACGATTCTATAGATCAACGAGATAGAAAATTAACAAGGATATTCAGAACTTGAACTCAGACCCGGAACAATTAAACTTAATAAACATTTATAGAACTCTCCACTTCAAATACACAAAACATACATTACCACCTCACACCTATTTCAAAGGTGACTATATAATTGGAAGTAAATCACTCCTCAGTAATCACATAGCATTTCATAGGTTTAAATGAAATATTGGTTGGCTGTTTGTTTGTTATCTTCTTCCCTTATTCTTTCCTGACTACATCATTAAGTATAATTATCAGTATAAAAGAGGTTTTCAATACCCATTACTAAATTGCATTTTAGCCTGGGCAAGAAAGCAATACTCCCATTCCCTCTCCCTCTTTCTTTTCCTTCTCCCTCCTCCCCATTCTCTCTCTCTCTTTCTCTTCCTTTTTCCTCCTTCCTATTCTCTCTCTTTCTCTTTAAAAAAAAAAAAAAAAAAAAAAAGATTAAATCAGCTGTCTTCTTGCTTCTTGCATTCAGTCCGTTCCTAGGTGGGAGCCACAAGATCAGATGAGCCAGTTTCTTGATCTGGTCGGGGCTACCTGATCCAGCAAGTGCAGGGTCTGCAGTATCTCCAGCCCTGATCTTAGGAGCAGTTTAAGGAGGGTCAGAAAAAAAAAAAAAAAAAAGAAATTTCTTCCACCAGATAAGCTAAATTCTCTCTCTCAAATTCAAATATCCACAGATCTTTAGGGCAGAGGTAAAATGTTGCCAGTCTCTTTGCTAAAGCATATCAAGAATGACATTTACTCCAGTTCCCAATAAATTTTCCATCTACATCTGAAACCACCTTTGCCTGGACTTCACTGTCTATATCACATCAGCATTTTGGTCAAAACAATTCATAAGTCTCTAGGAAGTTCCAAACTTTCTCACATATTTCTGTCTTCTGAACCCTCCAAACTGTTCCATCTTGTGCCTGTTACCCAGTTCTAAAGTTGCTTCCACATTTTCAGGTTACCTTTATAATAATACCATACTCTACTGGTAGCAATATACTGAATTAGTCTATTTTTACACTGCTATAAGGAATTACCCTAGACTGGGTAGTTTATAAAGGAAAGAAGTTTAATTAATTCATAGTTCTGCATGCTGGGCAGGCCTCAGAAAACTTACAATCATGGCAAAAGGGGAAGCAATCATGTCCTAAATGGTGACATGAGAGAGAGGAAGTGAAAGGAGAAAAGGCACTTCTGAAGTCATCAGATCTTGTGAGAACGCACTCGCTATCATGAGAACAGCATGGGAGAAACTGCCCCCATGATTCAATCACTCCAACTGGGTCCCTCCCTCAATACCTGAGAATTACAGTTTAAGGTGAGATTTGGATGGGAACACAAATTCAAACCACATCAGTGACCATATGAAAAATATTCTGGAATGCTCCCACATGTGAAAATCAATGAGCATAATGTAACAAATTAACAGGTTGAAGTAATAAAACCTTGATCATCTCCATGAAGTAAGTAATTATTTGGCAAAATTCAGCAGTGTTTCATAATGAAAACATTCCACAAACTAGAAATAGAAGGAAATTATCTCAAAATAATAATAATCAACATGAAAAACCCACAGTGAACATTATGATCAGTAATGAAAAACTGCAAACTTTTTCTCTAACATCAAAAATAAGGCAAGGATACTCAATTTCACCATTTCTATTAAATATAGTACTAGAATTTCTAGCTAGAACACTTTGTTGAGAAGATGAAAGTTATCCTATTTGAAATTAAAGTAATAAAATTATCTCTGTTCACAGATGATACAGTTTTATACATTGAAAACACTAAGTATTTTACAAAAATTGTTAGGGCTAATAAAAATCTTAGCAAAGTAGCAGTGCTAAATCATCACCAAAATTAGATACAATTATGTATGTTAATAGTAAAAATCTGAAAAGAAGATTAAGAAAAATATTTCATTTATGATAGCATGGAAGAAAAATAATATATTTAGGATTTAGTTTAATCAAGGTGGTGAAAGAATTGTAAAAACTACAAAACACTGATAAAAGATATCAAGGAAAACATAAATAATTCGTAATAAATCCCATGATCATGGAGTATAAGACTTGATATTATTAAGATAATACTATCCAAAGTGTTCTTCAGATTGAATGTAACCCTTATTAAAACCCCAATAATATTTTTTTCTAAAAATAGAAAAATTTATCTTAAAATTTATATAAAATATCAAGGAACCACTAGTACACAAAACAATCTTTAAAAAAATAAGACAAGTATGTAGGACTCACATTTCTTGATTTCAAAGTTTATTACAGTGTTACAATGATAAAAACAGTGTGGTACTGGCATAAAGATAGACATAAAGACTAATGGAATAGAATATCAATACAAATGTATGCATCATATGCATGTGATTAACAGAAATAATGTAAAATTTTATATGTGCCAAAAATCAGTTTATTTCATTACAATATCGTCATAAAATACAACTATTAAAAATTCTGAAAATGTGATTGAGCAAATTTAAAGATTTTAGCATTCAGAATTTTATTGTTAAATTATTGTTTTTGTACTGAGGTAGACAATTTTACTATCCATTGTCATTTTATGATGCTGTCAGTTTCCTAATACACATGATTTGTGAGCAACAACTAAAATTAACTCCTTTAAGCATAGATATTGTTTCACCATCAAAGCTGAGTCAACTAATTGGCCTAAACTCTGCCCACAGTAATGTGTCTATGGGCATATTATTAATACTAGGTACAGATTTTAATCATACATAGTGGCTTTTTGTATTGAAGAAAAATTCCAAATAATTTACTTCCATTGGCCAACATAAAGTAACATTCCCACTAATGCTTGAATAGTGAAAAAAGACAAGTCAAAGAGAGAAGAAAGAGCCCAGAGATTAAACAACAAGGTTTCTGATGGCATTTAAGCTAAAAATATCATCTTTTCTTGTTTTTACTTGAGTAATTATAGTCCTTGGGGAATTTTTTTGTTTGTTTGTTTGCAGAGATTCAAATAAAATTATTAAATAAACATTCTTGGCTTACAGACATAAAATGCAAGACATAAACATAAAATTTGGAAGTATTTTAAAAATAATTTTACATTGCTTTTTTTTATTACACTATTTCATCATACAAAAGTGTGCAAACAAAATTTGTTTGTTTGGAAATTAAAAAAAAAACAACAACTGACAATGCTAAAAATAATTATGAACTCCATTAAGTAGATACTTTAAATTAAGTAAGTAGCTTGCTATTTTAACTTTGCTAGATCAACTCTAGTATAGTCTCTTCATAGATGAGAACACTCCACTGAATGTATATGTATTTTTATCTTCCTTTTAAAAACACATTCCTGAACTACTTCACATAGAAGAATCAAGGAGGTAAGTTCTATGACAGATTTCTGTGTGGCTTACAAAATTCAAGGAAGTGTAAAATGAAATTAGGCTAGTCCTAACAAACCTGCTTAGGTCAGTTCGCTTTCATCAAAAATTTTTAAAATTACATTTTATAATTTTAGATGTGAAAACTATCAAAACAAAATTATTGATGAACCACAAGGCATGAACTTGACTACATTAAATTTACCAACAAATTAAGGAAAACAAATCTATCCATGTTATATGTTCCTCTAAATGTTTTGACTCAGACATCTATTTTTTTTGTTATGTATGATAGTTGTATTTTGAACTTTTTTCCTCTGTCCACAACAGTATTCAATAAGTATTAAGATAATCAAGTTGAGATATAATTTGATATCTTAAATATTTGCAATTTGATTCTTTCTCCCCAAGCTCAGCATTGTGGGAACTGGTGCAGGCATTTATAAAGTGTATGGTGCTATCTGTAGATAGATTTTTGTGATAATATTATATTATTTTTCCCTGAGAAATTATCTTTATCCAATTTCATAAAATTTCCTAAAAGTAGCATTCACAAACATATACACACAGGGAAAAGGTACAGTTAGGTTGAGAGAGAAAGACATAGAAATCTGTTTGAAAATTTAAAAATACTGCTACATTACAATGTATGTGACAGTAAAACAAGATTTTTTTAAGAAACCTATCACTTTGCTTTCTCTTAAAATATCAATTTTGCAGCTCCAACATATTTTAAATTAGAGCTCATTTCCACATTTAAGTCTTTATTAATTTATGCTCTATGAAGAGTACTGTTTATTGTCATGAAGGGAAATTCAGCATTCACTTAACTGGAGTTGCAGAAACAGCCCCAAATTCCTCTCCTTTGATTTTAATTAAGTTTAAATAGATGGCAGCAATAACTTTTGAATATGTACATCATATTTTAGAGGCATAAGCCACAATGCATTTTTTCCTAAATCTCTGTCAATGTGTTCTATAAACTTTGCTGATATCTAATTAAATGAGTAATCTTCACTTAGAAGGTTCAGTTTAGGAATATACTGGTAATAGCGGATGAAAATAGAGATACAAGGAGAGTGCTTTCAGCTTTTGTGCACTGAGTATGTTATCGGCTGTGGGTTTGTCGTAAAGAGGACCATCACATACTGGGGTCTGTCTGGGGAAAGCAGGGTGGGAAAGCATTACAAAAAATAGCTAATGCATTCTGGGCATAAAACATAGGTGATGGGTTGATAGGTACAGCAAACCACCATGACACATGTTTATGTAACAAACTTGCACGTCCTGAACATGTACCCTGGAACTTAAAAAGTAAAATAACAAAAAATAAAAATAAAAATAAAGCAAAACTGCCAACTCTCTTTTTTTTATCAGTGCGATCTGCATTTCTATAAGTACTTTATTTCATTATTTCATCGTATTTATTTTATTGTAATTTAAATTAAAATCTCAATTATAATTTTATTGAAAAATATCTCACAGAAACTTGACAAAATTGTGCATGCCAATAAAATGTAAAATTATTATAGACAGATGTTGAATAAATGAATTCAAAAGAATATATGAATTCTTATTTTAATGTGATTATATATCATCAGTCATTCCTGAGTCAATGAATTTCCATACTATCATTTTTCTATTTTAAATAAAGGTGACTTTTTGTTCATTTGTTGCTAATATTTAAAAATTATTTTAGCACAATATCTGTAGCATTATCTTCCTTGAACAAATATCTCTATATATTTTTCCTGGAAAAGCTTTTTTGAAAAGCTACAACAGTATTTTGGTGTGGGGAAGAGAGTACACAGAGTTCACCTTAACCTATTTGCTGCTAATAATTTTTTGTGGTTAAATATGCTTAATATAAAATTTACCATTTTGAACATTTTTAAGTGTATAGTTATTAATTTTTCATTGTTGGAAACCAGCCAGGTTTTGCTACTTTCATACAGCCACAGTACAAAACTAATATATGTTCCCTACTTTAGAAGATAAGTTTAAAACATCAAGAGATTCTTTCGGTTGTATCTTTCTTACCCGTCATCTCTTAATTTTGGATTTTTATAAACTTGGACCAAAACACATTTAGTTGTGTGGTATAAGACTACATAGATTTAGGAAGGGGAGAAAATTTAAACATGTTTAGAATGATCTTTTTCTCAGTGATAAATGTTTAAGTTACTTATATTATCTCTATCCCTGAGGTTATCTTACAGAAAAAGAGACACAGAAAATGACAAAATTTATTGCTATAGAACATTTTTTAGGACAGCCACTTTCTAGAGATAATTTTTTCACAGCTAAAACTTCAAACAATCCTACAAATAGAGACATATTCTTCTAATTAACTATATTTTTTCTGTCAATCCCACAGTAAAAATATTATTTTCTTTATAGAGAAATATTAAAATATATGATAGTCATTTATTAATTTGACTTGGTACCTTGCACTGGGTGTTATCACATTAGACTGTAAACAAAAGTTTGTAAGAATGCATTATGTATGTGTGAAAAGACAGTGGTTAATCTCTATGAACATTTGTCTCCTCTTGTATGTTAAAAATTAATAGGAACTTAGGATTCAACTAACAAGGTGTTGTAGTAAGTTATTGAAAATGTTCTTTGGTAAAAATGATATTATTTCAAATAACATCAGTATTTGACATTAGTCGTGTTAAGATGGTGTAAACTGGTGAAAAGAATTAATATCTCTTTCATTTAAAAAGATGAGAAATATTAGGAAAGGACCTATAATATATTTTATAAATAATATAAATTCAATTCAGGATGTCAGAAAGAAAATTGACTATGGTGGTCTATCACTCAGGAAAATGGGTTTGCAATCATGAACATATTTGAGTGGCATTTTTTGGCAGATGATTTCTCAAGCCAGGAGAGTGGTGAAGGTCGAGAAGGAGTCCTTGGTGATTGCATCTACCTCTCGAGCCTAAGGCTTATCTGATTTCTGTTGAGAATTTAAAACAAAACAAGCAAATAAAATAAAGTAGGAGAGTAAATATTTGCATAGAACTAGAAATTGCAATAATATTTTTAAGTATAGCAAAGACCTTTATTATGTTGTGATACATTCCTTTTGTACCTGTTTGTTAAGCATCTTTATAATGAAAGGGTATTAAATCATGTCAGATGCTTTTCCTATATTTATTGAAATGATCCCATGATTTTTATTTGTCATTCTACTAATGTGATTAATGTGATATATCACATTTATTGATTTGCATATGTTGAATCATTCTTGCATGCAAGGGATAAAGGGCATCCAAATTAGAAAAGAGGAAGTTAAATTGTTTCTTTTGCAGATGACATGATCTTATATACAAAAATTCCTACAATCTCCATAAAAACAAGTTACAACCAATCAACATATTCATTAAAATTACAAGAGAGGAAATCAGCATACAGGTTTCTCAAAAATATAAAAATAGTACTATCACACTACTTTTTATTTATCCAAGGGAAAATAATCAGTATAACAAAAGGACACCTTCAGTCTCATATTTATTGCAGCACTATTCACAATAGCAAATATATGGAATCAATCTTACTGCCCATCAGTGGATAAAGGAAAAAAATGTGGATAGTATTCAGCACACAATGGAATACTATTCATACACAATGGAATAGTATTCAGCTATAAAAAAAATGAAATGTTATCATTTGCAGTGTATAGAGGAAACTGAAGGACATTATGTTAAGTAAAATAAGCCTGGCCCAGAGGGACAAATAACACATATTCTCACTAACACATAGGAACTAACAATTTGATTCCATGTAGGTGGATAATAATAGTTATCAGAGGCCAGGAAGGGTGTGTATTGGGCAGAAGGAAAGAAAAAGGATAGGTAAATGGGTTAAAAACATACAGGCAGATAGAATAAATAAGTTATATTTTTCAATAGTATATTAGGATGACTATAGTTAGCAACAATATGTTTTATATTCCAAATATGTAGGAGCTAGAATTTGAAATGTTTCCAAACACAGAGAAATGATAAATACTTGATGTTATTTATATCTTAAATATCCCAACTCAATCTTTTACTCCTTCTATATATGTATCAAAATATTACATCTCCCAGGAGTATGTAAAAATATTATGTATCAAAAGAGATTATTTTGTGACACATAAAAATTACATAAAATTGAAATTTAGTATCTATAAATGATTACTAGAATACAAAAAGCCTCAAGCAACTCAACAACAAAAAAATAGTTTTATTAAAAAGTGGGCAACAAATCAGAATAGACATTTCAGACTAAAGATCTATCTTAACGCAAGATCTATAGTTAACAACATAGTATTGTGCATTTTAACATATGTTGTGGCTCTATCTCATGTTAAGTATTCCTGGCACAACAAAGAAACAAACAAAACACAAAAGAACATAAGAAAATATTTGAAGGTGATGGATATACTTTGTACCTTAATATTGATGGGGAAATAATAGATGTATGTATATGACCAAGCTCATCAAAATGTATACATTAAATATGGGCAATTTGGGTGTATCAGTTATACCTCAATAAAGTTAAAAAAGTTAATAAAATATGACAAATACCAACGTTGCAAAATCCTGAGAAAAAAATGCATTTATTTATAGCCTAACACCAAACCTCCATAATCCTAGTTTCATAGATTTTTGTTATTTTTATTTGATCACCTCAATTAAGAATGAATTTTTTTCAGCAATACATTCAAAAGAAAACATAGCATATGTGTGTCTTTTCTCACATAAATGATTGATGCTTGTTTTTTTCATAATTTTGAAGTGTTCCTTTTTTGTTTTATAACTCATTAGTAATGCTTTTTAATACTTTGGGCTGAATTTGAGAAAAATCAAATTCACATTGGAATATAACACTTGTCTTTACCATTTTGTGTCACAGAATTAGTGATTCAGCATAGAAAATGGTAGAAATATTTCTGGAAGTCACTCCTATGTCTGCCCAACAAGCACTAACTTAATTATATGCAGAAGTGACTGGGAACTACATAAAAATCCACTTCAACTTCTTCCCCCAGTTGGGTTCCTAAAATACCCAGAAGTATTCCATTTTCTTCAGATGCAAAGTGGAAAATAAATAAGGGATAATTGTAGAAGAAAATGTGTGAGATTCACATTATTTTGCAATAAATATCTTCAATACATTTTACTAAATTCAAGAGACATGGTAACATATTGCAATCCGTCCTCCCAGTGCTTTTAAAGGAGTGCTTGGAAATGAAGTTACCTGAAATTTAGATTTCATTCATTTCTTGTTAAATCCACCTCTAGAGAGACTAGTGGGTAGATAAAATGAAGTCTTAGGATAAAGACATGAAGGATACTAATATGTATAGGTCAAGTAAGGGAGGACCCAGGAAACATCCACTGTAGTTTAGCAAAAATCAGGGAATAAATTTAAGAAACACATTGTGGTTGCTTTTGAAAATATCACTGAGTGGGCAAATAAGACTGTCAATGAATGGTAAGCATTAGACTTTCAATTAAAGTGTTAAGTGTAATAGTCAGGAGTGAGAAAGAAAATGAGAAGTGAGTTCTTGGAATAGGTTAGGAACTAATTATTTAAAGAATGTATCTGTGAAATTAATAAAACAATAAGTCATTACTTACATGAGAACCATAACCAAGGGCAGTGGCTCCTGTCTGAAATTCCAGGCTGAAGCCAGAGCATTGCTTGAGCCCAGGAGGTCAAGGCTGCAGTGAGCTATGATTTTTTGCAACTGTACTCCAGCATTAGTGACAACATGAAACCCTGTCTCTAAAGATAAAATACAGTAAGATAACTATTAGGCAGATCACAATCTGCCACCTGTATATATGTAGCAATTTTGTCACTGCTTGCAGTCTCTAAGATTACTCCCAACAAAAACCAAATTTCACTATGCATATTTTAGCTTCTGTAATCTTTCTAAGGAACTAAGCTACTTGGCTGGGCACCTTGGCTCACGCCTGTAATCCCAGCACTTCGGGAGGCCGAGGGGGGCGGATCACGAGGTCAAGAAATCGAGACCATCCTGGCCAACATGGTGAAACTCCGTCTCTACCAAAAATACTAAAATTAGCTGGGCATGGTGGCACACGCCTGTAGTCTCAGCTACTCGGGAGGCTGAGGCAGGAGAATTGCTTGAAACCGGGAGGCGGAGGTTGCAGTGAGCCGAGATTGCACCACTGCACTCGGGCCTGCTGACGGAGCGAGACTCTGTCTCAATTAAAAAAAAAAAAAAGGAACTAAGCTATTCATGTTACTCCTTTGCTTAGTACTATGATACTCATGGTATTATATTCCTCCATATACAAGCTAAATTTTATACTCCTTAGCATGCTGTATTTTCTTGTCTGAAAATTTTTCCTGTTTCTTTTATATCACCCTCTCCTTCAAAGATTTACCAAGTTTTTAGGTATAGGCTTCCCTGGTATGCCCTCCAAGAAAAAATTCCTCGTATTTATGCCTCCATTCCATGGTCCTGGTATTCACTCCCTTTACTTCTCTCCCTTATTAAATGTTTAGATACATCTCTTTTACTTATCAATCTTTCCCACTTGATTGTATGTTTGGTATTGGGGAAAATCTCAACACCCATAGCAGCACACTTAAATGTTTGTCTGCCGTAATATTCTGTGAGAAATGTTAAATCAATGTGGTATTTTTTTCTGTCTTAAATAGATGGTTTTATACATATATAGTGCTTTGACTAGTTAAATTAATATAATGAACTGTTAAAAAAAAAGTATCTAAAGTTTTGAGGTCAGCACATAGAATTAATATAGCAATAAATATAATATGTACAAACCAAAGTAGTTCCTTATAACACTTTCTTTCTTTTCCTTTTCTTTTTTTTTTTTTTCTTTTTTTTGAGACAGAGATTAGCCCTTGTTGCCCAGGATAGATACAATGGCACTATCTTGGCTCACTGCAACCTCTGCCTCCAGGTTCAAGCCATTCTCCTGCCTCAGCCTCCTGATTAGCTGGGATTACAGGTATGTGCCACCATGCCTGGCTAATTTTGTATGTTTTTAGTAGAGACAGAGTTTCTCCATCTTGGTCAAGCTGATCTTGAACTCCTGACCTTAGGTGATCTGTCCACCTCAGCCTCCCAAAGTGCTGGAATTACAGCTGTGTGCCACCGTGCCCTGCCTATGACACATTCTTAATGTTGCTTTCTATTTATTCACACACGTATGAATATATACATATAAACACATGTTACATACATATGTACACATACATATATATTATACACATATATTTTATTTATATCTCATTTGGGAGTGGTAGCATTAAAATATTGAGATAAATTTTCAAAATATAGCAGTCAACCAAAATTTTCAGTTTTTGAATATTCAAAAATAAAAGCAGTAACGTGAGAGTGTTTGTTTAAATTTTATCAGAATAATTTAATATACACTTTTAAAGCTCTTTAGTAAATTCATTGAAGACTATGTATATAATTTGTGAAATTTAAAACAAAATTATATGTATGTAGGTAGTACAACAGTTCCACTCTGCTCCTATATAAATATTGCTGTAAAAATTATCATTTTTTTTTATTAAATAGTAATACAATTGGGATGAAAAGAAGTGAATAGATTTCACAGGTACAATTGTGAGCATTTCGAGAAACAGATAAAGAAAAATCTGGCCTGCCCAACACTCTAGTAAATAACATAGTAATTATACATAACTAAAGACCCCTGTATTACATACAATTTGTAATAATATGACATTATAAATAATAAAAAAATAAATTTATCCACCATGCTGAGATATTTATTTAACAGGTATTGTAAAAATATATCAAGTTATAATATCTCCTCCCACAAAACATAAACAAAAATTTTAGGGGAATAAAGAAGTAAAATACATGAAAGATAAAGCCATAGAAAGAAATATTTAAGAATTTTTATTTATACATATCATAAGCAAAATTGAAAGCAAACTGAGGAACATTTGCAGTGAATATAAAAGAAAGGAAGGGGTGGTAAAATATCAGGCAAATCAATGCAAAAATATTAAAATCCAAATAGAATAATGGACCTTACAGTATGAACGTTTATTTCTCAGAAAGAAAAGTATGCAAATTGGTAAAAATGTAATATATATTAATCTTATGTGCTGGACAAAATATAAATCTGTACGGCCTTGAAATTTTTTTTAATTTAGTAAATTTCTGTATTATGATTTTTGAAGGTAATGGGAATATATTCAACTCAAAGCCTCATATTGTTATCTGGAATATAATGTTGAAATTTCTGTCTAAATAAAAACAGATATAATTGTTATAACTTTCTTTTTCTTTTCCTTTTTTTTTTTCCTTTATCTGAGACAGAATCTTATCTGTTACCCAGACTGGAGTTCACTGATGCAGTCACAGATCACTGCAACCTCCATGTCCCAGGCTCAGGTGGTTCTCTCACCTGCAGACCCTTGAGTAGCTGAGACTACAGACTTTCACTTCCTCATCTACTAATTTTTGTGTTTCTTTAAAAAAAACTTTTTAAATTTTGTTTGTGTGTTTGTAGAGTTGAGGTTTTGCCACGCTGCCTAGGCTGATCATGAACTCCTGGTCTCAAGCAATCCACACACTTCAACCTCCCAGAGTGCTGACAGTACAGGCATGAGTCATCATGCCCAGCCTGAGCCTGTTTTAACTTTTCTATGAGTCAGTAGCCTATGAAAAGTTGATTGCTTTTGGTCAGGTACTTCTTCTTCTAGCACTGAACCTAAACAGTCAAATGTTTGCTGGATTTTATTTACAAAGATGTTCCATCTAGTCTTTTCTCCTGAAAAGAAAACAAATTTTTTAAAAATGAAGATTTTTAAATAAAAGGGTATATATATTTAAAGTGCAAATATGTAAATGAAGACGTGTATTTATTTGAATAGTTCTGTACCACACGGAAGCAATTTTGAAAAATAATTGTTGTTGGTGAAACAATTCTCCCTAGATTTCTTAATATTTTTGCATGATCCAGGCTTTCTGAGCAAAAAGTATTGACAAGCACTACTAAAAATAGAGAAATACTTTTCTTCGCTCCCTCAAAACTGATGCAGAGAAGTTGAGCCCCAGAATGGTGATTAGCCTGGAAGGGTTCTTGGCTTTGTCTAGGAAAAAATTCAAAGGCAAAATGGTGGTGAAAGAAAGCAACTTTATTGAAGTGATAGTGTACAGCAGAGGTACGGCTTCTTGCAGAGCAGGGCTAACCCATAGGTGGCGCACCCACAGGGCAGCATAAGGGCTGCTGAGCAGCTGTACTTATACTCATTTTTAAGTACATGCAAATAACATTCTTTAATAGTGCTAGGGAGTTTCCAGAAACATATAAGATAACTTCTGAGTCATTTACATAGAGTATCGCCATGACATTTCTAAATTGTAATGGTGCTGGTAGGAGTGTCTTTATGTTAATAAGCAGTGAGGGCAACTAAAGAATGCTTTCCTTGCCTCTAATTGTTTCATCCAACTTCTTCAATGCACCGTATTTTGACCAGATCCTGCTCCAAGCAGTGGAATGGCAACAGGGGTCATGACTAGTGCTCAGAAAACAAGTCCTTCTGATGATCTCCTACCTCAAACCCATTTACTAAAATTTTAAGCTCGTGGAAACTTTGTTTACTCAGATGAAAGGGGAAGCAAGTATGTCATTCACCTTAGATAAACTCTAAGCCTCATAATTCTGTGGTTCTTGTGCAGATGAAAATCTGGCCCATCACATAATTCTGTGAAGAACTGGAATATGGAGGAGTGACATAAGATGCTAGCCTGGCTGCTGTTTTGAATAATAAAAGGTGTGTTTTCTGATCCAGAGGTGTTGCTATTTATATATATCCTGTGGCAGGTAAGCATGGTGAAATCTCAGACCCATTGTATTTTCTTATTTATCAGTTAGCATATGTACATCTCTATAATCATAGCCTATTTATCTATGTGGATAGGCTATGATTCTCTCTTTCTCTCTCCATATATATGTGTATGTGTGTATATATATATATATGTGGAGATATATATATACACACACATATATATGTGGAGAATAATGCATATACAAAATAAAAGAATCATAGCCGTGATAATAATTAGATGATGGACTTACAGAAACTTACATTTTTATATTTTTGAGAGTCTTCTACATTTCCTTTGACAAACACAAGTTCAATTTGTACTCAAAAATTTAAGAAAAGCGTTCATGCTGTTTAATAAAGTATTATGCTGTAAAAAAATAAATATCAAGAGTGCCACGTCTAAAACCATTGCTTTGGTAAGTAATATCAAAAGTAATTATAATCAATATTAAATACATGAATTGTTTTTATTACCAATTATTATAGAACATTGTAATCACCTGGGAGACATATTAAAAAGTAAAATAAAATAATTTCCTGGTGTAAGACCCAAATATCATAGACATTAAAAATATTATACTGCAACTATATACATCTATGGTTAAGAACAACATACCTAGAAATATGATTTTGCTATTCATTACATATGCAGATCACTATGAATCACAACTTAGTTGGAGGTCTCTAGGATGTAACACAAAACCTGACTCAGAAAATTATTAATCTCAGCCTCAAAGTAAAGGTGATTTATTTCAAGTAATTATACCATAAAGAGTTTGGGTAACTACCCTTTGTAGAAAACAAGTATACAACTAGAAAATAATCAAAAACAATTACTTTAGAATACTGGAAAATAATCAAATGAAAGTAATACCTTGAGAAGTGTCTAGGAATAAAAATTGTCCCTTCTGCTGATAACAACAACAATTTTGCTACAATGTATTGTTGAAAATGTGTGGTTTTCAAACAAATATTGGTAGGCAAAAAACAAAAACAAAAACAAAAATGAAGTTTTACTTATGCTTTGAGATGAAAAGGCTGTAAAGTGAGCTAATGTCAAGCCGGTCTAGGTATTTGGTTTCACACATAAAGACTACAGAGCAACTATTATAAATATGTGTAAACAATTAAAGAAAAGTGGATTAAGAGCGAGTAAAGGTAAAGAGAAAATCAATACAAAAAAGATGCAAACTGTAAAAAAAATAGCTGAATGGTAATTTTGTATCTAAAAAATAATTTTGCATAAATTAAAATCTTGCCAGAATGGTTCAGTTAGTGGATACGAAAGGGCAGGCAAAAAAAAGAAAAAAAAAAAAAGAAAAAGAAAAAAAAAAACAATAAACTTCAAAAGAGTTTAATAATTTCATTTCAAATAACACAGAGAAAAAATACTTGATTATAACAACAGAGTCTCAGACATTTGCTGGAAAATAACAAACATTTCAAACAAATGTATCATGAGAGTCCTAGAAGTAGAAGAAAAGGGAGCCTAAATATATTTGGAGAAATGATTACAAAAAACTTCACAAATTCATTGAAAAACATTATCTTACTGATTGAAGGAGCTCAATAAACATTAATAGGTTAATCACTTAGAAAAACACATTTACATATATCTTTATATAAATTGTGAAAGCTGAAAATAAAAGGAAACCTTGAAACATCAAAGGTAAATACTAAATCCTATGTATGTGGAAAATAGAATTAGTGGTTAATTTATTGTTTAAAACAATGAAAGTCAGAAGTACTAAAATGGATGTATTCGAATTGCTGAGAGATGTGAAGAGGTCATCTCTCAATCAAGAATTCTGTATCCAGTGATAATATTTTTCACATATGAAGATACCATATTTCAATATTTAAAAAAATTAGAAAATTTGTTTGTAGTTAAACTTTATTACAGGAAATGCCAAAGGAAATTCTTTACTTTGAATTACAACAAAACTATATAATAATTCAGATGGACAGGAAGGAAGCAAATGCACCAGAAACAGTAATGATGTGGTTAAATGTAAAATAAAAATATATGTGATTGTTAAAGGTAAAATTGTAACACAAAATTTGATGGTTTATAAGTTATATAGATATATGCTGTGATAAACATAAACACAAGAATGGAGGACAGAAATATATATGTGCAAAGTCATTGCATATTATAAAAATTAAATCACTATTATCATAGATTTTTATCTGTTAAAGATATGTATGGCATTCCTTTAAAGAGTCTGTATATATCGACATAAAATTTAATACATGACCTAACAGGATAGAAAAATGATTTGTTTTAATAAATGAAGGTGTCAAAGGAGGAACTAAAAAACAGAAAGGATGAATAAACAAACAGCAAAATGGCAGACCTAAATTCAACTACATAAACAACTACATTGAAATTGTACATTAAACGCTTTCATAAAAGGCAGAGACTATCAACATGGATAAAAATGCAAGAACTGAAAATATTCTGTCTATTAAAAATACACTTTAAAAAATAAAAATATAATGGATGCACGAATTTGGAAAAATAAAAGACATATAAAGAGTAAGAAAGTGTAATATAATGGCTGTAATAATAAACTAAATTAAAATATATAGTTCTATTTTAGATAAAAAGATATTTTATAATAATCAAAAGATCAATATACTAAGAAGGTATAGCAATTATAAGTGATTATACATTAATAAAAACAATTTCAAAATAAAAATGCAAAAATTAACATAATTTATGGAATAGAGAAATTATCAAATATATTTGGATATTTTTATACTTCTAGTAATTGAAACAATTAGAAAGAATATCGACACGGGTAAAAAAGGCCAGAGCAAAGCTATATAGAAAATTAATCTAATTGATATTAATAGAGAATTCCACTCAATAACTATAGGATTCACATTCCTTTCAGCGACTCATGATCCACATTTTGGTCCATAAAATAAGACTCAAGAAATTTAAGAAAATTGAGATAATTTATATCATTTTATCCCATTTAATATATTTAAATTAGAAATTCTATATCCAGAATAGAGAGAAGAAAAAAATCTATATCCAGAGTAGAGAGGAGAAAAATATGAGAATGGTAAACAGCAGATTTCTAAATAGTCAATGAGTCAAAATAGAAATCCAAGAAATTTAAAGAAATATATATTATATATAATATAGAAATACATATATATATAATGTTTACTTGCTAAGATCAGTGAAATGGAATTTTAAATAGACTGATAAAGAACAAAAAAGAAAGCAAAAATTAGCAATATCTATGTGATTGAATTAAAATGAAAACACAATATAATGAAAACAGGTAGGACACAGATACAATGGTGATTTAAAGCAAATTTACAACTTCACTGTCAATATTGGAAAAGTCTATAATCAATGATGTTGACTTTTACCTTAGGAATCCAGGAAAAGAAAAATAAAACAAAAATGTATCTAATGAAGAAAATAATTCAGATCAGAGCAGAATTTAATTAAATAGAAAAACAGCAGAGAAGTATTAATTGAACAAAAATTATGTATTTGCTAAGATCAGTGAAATAGAATTTTAGATAGACCGTTAAAGAATAAAAAGGAAAGCAAAATTTAACAATGTCAGGAAGGAGATAGGAATACTGCTACACATCTAATAGATATTAAATATAATTTAGGATTATATTGAACAATTTTTGTTAACACATTTGTCTACTTACAATGTGTGAATAAATTCTTAAAAAATAATTTACCAAAACTGAAACAAGAAGAGTTAGAAGTTTTGAATAAAACAATATCAACAAAGAAATTAAATTAGTAAATAAAAAAATTTTTCCACAAAGAAATATTTAAGCCCCAATGTTCTAACTGATGAATTCTACTACATATATAGAAATAAAAAGTAATGCCCATTCTACACAAAGACTTTCAGAAAATTGAGAAAGGAACACTTTATTTTATGAAGTAAACATTATATTGATGTCATAGCCGAAGTCATAACAAGGAAAGACAATTATAGAGCAATATTGCTCCTCAATAATATAGGAATTAAAATCCTGAAAATGAGTTGCCAAAGTGATTTCACTAATAAAGATATGATACAACAATCCATGTCCAAGAGATATTTGTCTCATGAATGCAAAATTATAATACAAAATTCAATTAATATACTATATACCATGTTAGTGGAATAAAAGGAAGGCAGCATATATATAATAATCTCTGCAGATTGAATGAAAGAATATCACAAATTGACATGCCTGTTCATGATTAATACTCTCAACAAATAAGGGCTATAAGGCAAATCCCTTAAATTGATGGAAGATATCCAGGAAAAAACATAAAGCTAGCACTGTACTAAATGGTGAAAGAATGAATACATTATATTTAAGAGGCAATCATATTTGCTCTGACAATTTTTACTTAACATTGCATTGGAATTTTTAGCCAATTCAAGAAGGTAAGAAAAAAAATAAAAGACATATAGGTTCAAAATGTAGTAAAAGTTTTCTTTTTAGAAACAATATATTTATATAGAAATTCCTCAAAAATTCTTACAATGACCTTTTATAAGAGAATCAAAAGTAAATGAATTTAAATATTAAATAAAAATATAAATCTATAGATATGTGATCGTTTTATTTTTTTTTTTCTGTGCAAAATCTGTACTCATCATCATCAACTGGCAGCATCATATAAATTCACAAGAGGGATAACCAAGATATCAGCATTTTTAGTGTATTAGTTTTCTAGGACTTCCATAAAAATATACCATAGGTTGGGGAGATTACATTACTTAGATATCAAAGCCAGACAAAGACACCATCAGAAAATAAAACAACAGGCTATGATCCCTGATGAAAATAGATGCATAAACCTTAACAAAAATGCTAGCAAACTGAATGCAACAGTGCACTGAAAGGATCATACACTATGATTAAGTGGAATTTATTCCTGTGATGAAAGAGTGGTTCAACATGTCAATGGAATTAATATTGTACATGACATTAACAATGAAGGATATAATCACATGATTATCTTAACAGACATAGAAAAAGCATTTGACAAAATTCAATATCTTTTCATTATATTTAAAAACCTTTCAACAAATCAGGTATAGAAGGAAGTTACCTCAACATAATAAATATTATATAGAACATCACACTCAGTGGTGAAAAAGTGAAAACTTTTTCCCGAGGTAAGGATGCTCACCCTGGCCACCTCTATTAATTATAGTACTTGAATTCATACCCAGAGCAATTTCCTAGAGAGGATTAACAATGTATTATACCCTGCAGAATAAATATGAGCAAATATGAAAACCTAGCAGCTGAAACCACTTGTGATGAATCACAGAAAATTAAAAATAGAATGATGAGCTGAAAAAGTAAACGGAATCTAAGCAACATATAGGAAATACTAAGTAATCTACACGGAGGGAAGGAAAGAAAGGTAAAAATAGAAAACATATATATATATGAGGGCAAAAATGCCTGGAAATTTTCTAAATTTGATAAAAATGACACCTACAGATAAAAGGCACTCAATGGGTACATTTATTCCAGCAGAATAAAAACAACATAAAAACAAGCCAAGATACATCATGATTGCCTTGCTGAAAGGCAATAATAAAAATAAAGTTTGTAGCTTAAAGGGTAAGAAAGTATACTAACTTTTTAACTGCCAGAATTATTTTCAAATTGGTTGTGACATTTAATACTCCCATCAACAATGTATGAGTGTTCTGGTTCCTGCACCTCAACTCCAACATTTGGTGTTTTGAGTCTTTTTGTTTTGTTTTGTTTTTACTATTCACCTATAGTCTAGTGCTATCGTATTTTAATTTTAACTTATATTTACTGATGTTATTTCCTTTTTCATGTGTTTTGTGGCCATATGTATAACTTGTCCATGATGTGTCTCTTTAAATCATTTGCCCTTTGCAAAATATATATTTTCCATTCTCAATACACAATTGTAGGTATTTGTAACATATCATGGATAAGTTCTCTAGTAGATATATATTTCTCAAATACCTCAGAAGGCAAAGTCTATTTAGACATGTCCTCATTTCAAATCAGCTAAGTCCAACAAGTATCAATACTACCTCTGTGTGTGTGTTTGTGTGTGCAGTCTCTTCCTGTTTTGTAACTTCTTTGCAATACACCTTTTATTTAGGGACAATAAATTGTAATAACCCTCTCTCTTATTGCCTCCAGTCTGTTTCTTATCTATCACTTTCACTTTGCCCAGATTATCTGTTTATAACACCTATGATAATAATACACTTCCCTGCTGCATGTGTATCTCAGGATCACCATCATTTTCAAGATCAAGCCTAAACTTCACAGCTTGAGCTACAAAGACATACATATACTACAGTTTTTTCATTCAGATTTTTTTTTTTTTTTGCAAAATCTTGAAATGCAAGTTATGAATTGAATGGTCCCTGGATAGTCCTGTTCTGCACACACCTTGGAACAACACTCCGTTCTTCCTTTGGCAATCTAATACAAAATTAAAATTAATTACTTAACTAAAATTAAGTTACCCAATTTGCGAAGATGTTCTTACTTTATGGTTTCTTTGAAAAACTAGCTATAACTTGCATAGGTCACTTTCCTATTGATTATCTGTTTTTTCTATTCACAGGCTGTCAGCTTTGTTGGAGCGAATATGTGCTTTCATTCCTTACATTATTTGTAGTAGTAGCTCAATAAATAGTGAAGGTCAAGAATGTAGAATCTCTCAATTTTTTTAATATGTTCACCAACAAATTCATACTTAAATTTTAATTTTGAACTTACCAGTTCAGCCATAAAAATGACATTTTGTTCTGCTTATACACCCCAATTCAAAACATATTTTCACTCACTACATTATTGAAAACCGTATTTCCTCTCAATGTATTTTCAACTGCATTGTAAAATATGTACTATAGCTTGGATCACATTTGATTAAAATATATGGCAGCTGTAACTGTTTTACAATTCATTTATACTCCTATCAATGATGAGTCTATTATTATTTGGTGCCTCATGTCAGCTAGCCCAATTGTACCTAATTTATCCTCCATATCCAAAGGTAGACCTTTTTGCTCGTAAAGTTACTTTGTTTCAAATATGTTAAAATTGTGTTTTATTTTATTAGATTTTTCCTTTTGTCAAGTTTTACTCACTAAGTTTACATGTCCTTTAAAGAAATAAGAACAGTTTTTAAAATACATTACAAAGTTATTTAAATAGCATAATTTCTTATGATGACCTTTATTAGCACTAAATTATTGTTGTAACTGACCAATTATTAATATGATTAATACAAATAAATAAATAATGTATCATCAGTATATATCAAAATGGCAATATTGACAAGATAGCTGGTATCAGCTCAAAATGATGTCAAATTCTGGACTTTGATTTGACTTACTATATAATTATAGTAGATATCAATTATTCTCTCCTAAAAGCACAATTTATTTAGCATCCTCTATTAAATTATGTGTTTCATTGGTTTTAACTTTCATTTATTAGGAAACAAACCAGTTTTAGTCAGTTTTTCCTTTCTTTTCTATTCCTTCTATTCCTTTTTTTTTTTTTTTTTTTAGAAACAGGGACTCACACTGTCATGGAGGCTGGAAAGCAGTGGCACAATCTCGACTCACTGCAACCTGGAACTCCTGAGCTCAAGTGAACCTTCCACCTCAGCCTCCAGATTAACTAGAACTATAGGCACACGTTACTTTGCCCAGCTTATTTTTATATTTTCTTTAGAGATGGGTGTCTCACTTTGTTGCCCAGGCTGGTCCCAAACTTCTGGGCTCAAGCGACTCTTCCATCTCTGCCTCTCAAATTGCTGGAATTACAGGTGAGAGACACTACACCCAACCTTTATTTAACCTTTTGAGAAAAAAACATAAAATATAATGCCTGTTGTGGATAACTTATTTTTACATTATTGAATTTGTCACCCATATTTTAATATTTAACATTATGTGAAATTGATTTTGATGCCCTGATTTGCATGATTGTTTTTGTCATGCATGGTAAATGTACAAGGTGCGTTTTTTTCTAATGATGAACTATTAAACAATCTATAACATATAATGTGTTAACATTTGTCATGCTTAGAAAGATATGCATATTACATGGTTTATAGCAGCATTAAGTCAAGAATACAACCAATGTCATGTTATTGAACTAATAAAAAACAATGAACATATAGTACTAAGAATAGAAAGTACTACACTATATTGAATACTCAAGATACATGACACAGTAAGGAACTGACAAACAATTGCTCTGAATCCTGATCAATCTATTTACTTTGATGTTTCAGTGTTACTGAATTCTTCAAAAAAGTTCTATTTAAGGTTATGCAGACATTCAATACATTTTCCATCAAATGGGGAAAATTTAGTTCAAAAGATATTTCTAGGAAAATTTCCTGTTAAAATATGTTGATTCAGTAACTGAAATTTATCCATACAAATATTATTATTACAATATAGTAAAATAGAAAAATGAAATATTTCACACCATTTTTGTCATCATATCAGTTATTAGTAAGCTGAATGCATGTACTAGTTCGGATAGGTGGATTTTTTAGACATTGAAAAGTTACTATTTGCATTAAATTAAAGAGATGTTTGATTTGCATACATAAATACCTTAGATTTCACTCTTCGCTTATTAGGTCACTAAAAAGTGAATGAAAAGTGAAACCAATTCTGTATAAAGTGGAGAGTAAAAGACTAAAATATGCCTGTAATCTGTATTTATACCTGCAATTTATTGTAAATTATCCAGCATTGATTAGATAGCCACTGTCTACCGAGCGCTCAGTGATGATGGTGAGATGTGTCAGTAGCTTTCAACTCTGATTTTTGCTCTTACTATTTTTTTGGTTTGGTTTTGTTTTCCTTCCCTTTGACAAATCAGTTGGTGGCTCAGTTGGTGCCACCATCTTGTGTATCTAGATTTCTGAGGACGCTGCTTTTCAAAGTGTGCTCTAAAGATCCTTGGTTCTAAAATTATACTGTCAGAAATCTGCTTTCACCTATTTGAATATGTACTTCTTGTTACATCTGAATCCCAACAGATGCAGTTGTTTGCAGGCAGGTAATACAAGATCTGTGTGCCCTTGGCCTTGGGATTTTCTGGGAACCCAATAGAGAGAGGTGGAACGTAGTTCTAATCCTGGCAGTTGATAAAGTAGAAAGCAGATATCCCTTGGTAATAAACAATACACAAATGAACTCATTGCTATCTTGATGGAACAGAAATTTCTGCTCCTTGGAAACCAGAAGCTGTATCTGAGCATCAAGCATAAATTGGGTCATTAATATTGAAAAACTAAAGAGCAGCAAGCCTGAGGTCATCTAGCAGGCACTTAGAGGAATATTAAGGAAAACAGCAGAGAACTTGCTGCTAGTGGAACAAACTTTGGAAGAGACGGGTAGCAATCTGTATAATGAAATGAGGGAAAAGGGACAGAAGTGGAAGAGGAAGTGAACATTTTAATTATAACCTTAGGAAAAATATATATGGAACAAGGAACATACATTTAAAGTGTAATATATCTATATGTATTTGAACCAATAGATGTTACTGTTAAGACCATGTTCATATTCTGTAAAATCAAATAGAATAAATATTATAAAATATACACAAATAAAAATAATGAAGAAAAGGATGAGAGAATTGAAGAGCAATACAGAAAAACCTAAAATGCAAATGAAATCTAGAAGTATAAAAATATCTTGTTGAAAGCAAATAATTTTATAAAACTTATATTAAAATGATAGAAGTAATTTTATTTAACAAAAGAGCTTTAGTTAGCAGATTTTAAAGTTATTCCATTTTAGTAGGACTGGGTAGAAATACTGGTAAAAGAAATCTTGAACTCCAAAAAGAAGCAAAAAATCATAAAAAGTTTCAGAAAAAAGAAACAATAACACCAAAAGAAAAAGAATGCATTGGCCATTATAACTCATTGCTAACAAATAATTTGAAATGTTCCACATCAGAAGACAGTAAAATAAAATCTTTTGAATACTGAAATAGAAAGAAAAAAGTTGACAACCAGAAATTTTCATGAGTTTACTGATTTACATAATTTTAGAGCCTGTACTCACCATCTGCCCCATATGCAGAATAACACTGGCATTAATACATTATGTAGTAGAGATTGGATTTACAGACTGCGCACACAATTTCTGTCTCAACTTTTTCTTTTTAAACTTCCCTTTTCTAGTGACCCTCTCTTTTTTAAATTCCTACTCCCATTTTAGAAAGTTTTACAATCATCATCTTCATCTATTGAACTAAGTTTCATAGTTGCTAATACTTTAAGTGTTCATTTTTGCTAAAAGGATGACTGACATTTGGAAATGTACAGAGAAATAACTTTAAAGGTTTGAGTTATAGCTTTTTGCCTGTTTCAGAAGTAGAGACATCTGAATGGTCAAGTACAACTGATGACTTATTGATGTGTTTGGATATGGATACATGGAGGGTAAAATACACAAGAAAAACATTTCAAGATACTTTCATGAAAATGCCTAACTAATGGAATGGCAATTAAGATATTTAAATTTATTTATGAAGCATAAAATACTGATATGTTATGTAAAATATGATGTTTTATAAACTACATGCCATGTAATACACTCACATTTTACCTTGCAAAACGAATGACATGGTTCACTTCATCACTTATTTTCTTCTACTACTTCAGAAACAATTATTTTTTATGTATGTTAATAACACATTGTGGGAGACAAGGAAAAAAAAACAAGACTTTTTTTTATTAGTTTATTGCTTTATATTATGCAAACCAATATATTTCTTTTTTTTTTTTTTTTTTTGAGACGGAGTTTCACTCGTTACCCAAGCTGGAGTGCAATGGCGTGATCTCGGCTCACTGCAACCTCCGCCTCCTGGGTTCAGGCAATTCTCCTGCCTCAGCCTCCCAAGTAGCTGTGATTACAGGCACTCACCACCATGCCCAGCTAATTTTTTGTATTTTTAGTAGAGACGGGGTTTCACCATGTTGACCAGGATGGTCTCGATCCCTTGACCTCGTGATCCACCCGCCTCGGTCTCCCAAAGAATATATTTCATTTTAACAACACTTTACATTTATTTAAATTCTATATTTGAGCCAATGTTAGTAATTTTTTTAATTATCTTTCTCATTGTCTATATATTTATATCTACATATCTACATCTAACTATTTTTATATCTACATTATAGACTATAGAAGTATATTTCTAATGATAAATTTAATCACAGCAAATTTTTTAAAGAGGCTGGGTCTTAATCTGTCTACCAGGCTATAGTCCAGTCAGGCTATAGTCCAGTGACACAATCATAGGGTACTGAAATCTTAAACTCTTGGGCTCAAGCGATCCACCTCAGCCTCTCAAGTACCTAAGACTGCAGGTGCATTTTATCATGCCCAGCTAATTTTTTATATATTTTGTTTGGGTAAGTTTAATAATGTCAGCAACTCAAATGATGTGGATCATAAGTGCAACATTTAATGGATTACCATGGAAACTATTGCCTAAAGCTCAAACTGAAAATATCCTATCACATTTCTTGTCTATCTATTGATCAATTTTTCAATCACTTGATTTATTCATTTACATTTAAGAATAGAGACTTTCAGCAACATTTTTCTTGCCTTAAATAAAATATATACTTCAATATATTTTACTCCCAATAAGTAACTTCTTTTCTATACCATAAAAATTATCGAAGTCAAAACAACCTTATTTAATTTCTTGCAGTGGAATTGATAATTTAGAATAAAAAAATTAAAAGATCATGTAATATCTTATTCTGTGTCCACAACAAACATGACCAGGCATAAATGTACATCAGTTCACCACCTGTCCCACTCCTTTTTAGTTTTACTTGATCAAAATGAGTATAATTATCATAAAAACTCTGAGCACCCCTGATTATGTATTTGGGGTGGACAGATAATTTATGAATAAATAATTATATCACTAAAATTTTTTGCTGAATTCTAAACAAAATTACAGGCTTAAGTGGACACAAAAAATGAGAATTAAGATATTCTGCCCAACAATCTAGCAAATTTCTTATATGAACCAACGATTCATCATTTTAACTCTTAAATAAATTTTCTGAAACAAATATTCCATTAATGCATCCAGATTTCAAAACTGTACATGTAAGAAATCTAGAAATATTTTTTTAAATGTTTAATCCTGGATATTGAATGCATGCATAACTACTTAATTAGAAAAATGGTGCTAATATAATGTAAATGTGTATATGTATATTTTTAATCACTATCATATTTAAGCCAATGTGATGTGAGAAGAGAGAGAGCAGTTCAAATTAATCTCAACAAAACAGAACTTTTAGAATGTCTATTGATTTTCTACCCTCCAAAATACATTCATAAATCATGATCATTGCATGTCATTCCTATGTGCCCTTGATTCTTCAAACTATAATCTAATCTTCTTACTCACACTCCAGAAAAGAACATTTTTCCTAGTATTTCTTCTTACTTATGTATTTTACTTACTTTATCGTTTTTTTATTTGCCTACAATATTGCTAGCTGTACACATGATGATGACATCTCAAGGTCAACAAAATGAACTAATGAATAATGATACTTTTTTTCTCAGTGGGATTCATGCACATTAGTAAACTAAGGAAAAATAAATTCTCAAGCACATCAATGTTTGCAAGCTTCTAACTCTGATTTCTGGAACATTTGAGACCAAAAATCGTTATGACTACAAACACTTTAAATTTACTATTTAAAATGTATAGAGACCATTTTTGCCCAGTATTTTCTATGTTCTATACCCACAAGAATGCCCCAAATTATCTGAAATTCATATTCAGGATAAAACAAATTGACAAATGTTTTATAATTTTCACTTCATATGAAATCAAGAGCAATATTACCCTGGTGATATTTAGGAAATGATTAGTCCTGTCTCATTTATATTTATTATTCTTTTCTATTTTGATAATTTTTCACATGTTCTGATTATTCATTAACACTACTTCTACATTTGATTGGCTATAATGAACACTGCGAGCTCTAGTCAACTGAAATAGCTTTTCTTTGTGGGATTAACATTGAAAAATAATAAAAATGTGGCAGGTAAATATACTGAATCAGAGAGGGCAAAATATGGATTGGAACAGGACAATTGAAATGAAAAAAAAGAAAAATTATGAAAGACTTTATTGGAACAGATAAATGTAAAAAAATAGCACGTGTTAGCAAGAAAGAGTTTCTATGAATCAATTGTACCTTTGTACAGTGTTTCCTAATACCTTCTGCTGTTGAATTATGTTCTAAAGAAGTTCTAAAATCAGAGTCTTTAATAGAATGCACCTTCCCTGAAGGGTAGCAACTTGACACACTTCTTTCAGGAGAGTTTGAATTCCATAATGGAAATATCATGACATTAACCAAAGGTGTTCACTAACTGATCTGAATTAAATAGATACAAACCAAAGGCAAGATACCCTTAGGAATGTGAACATAGAATAATAATGGCCTAATTTATTCAGAGTAGAAAGTGCAGCTTAAGTTCAACGAAGTAATTATAATTTCTATCTTGCAGAAATTTTTTTTTTTTAATCAGTACAGTCAGGTTATTTTTCTCTGGTAATAATTGCTTGGTGTCCCTAATACACAATATCTGTCTATCTATCCATTCACATTTTCATTCATAAATGTGAAAGGTGCTGTCACTTCAGATTTAAGAAAAAAATCTAGATTGCTATTTACTGCAAAGTCTCTAAATCAACAAACTAACCCTATTAAACTTATTTAAAATAATATATATGCAGAAAGTGAGGATATTTAAAAGTTAATAAATATAGGACAGTGACAAGATTTAGAATAAATTGTAAAAATAGTAAAAAGGAAAATTCTAGTTAGTAGTTTCTGGTTTGAAACATTTGGATAATTTTTATTAGATCTAAAATTTTCTAAATAATCTTTTTTCAAAATTTGTAAATGCAGCCGTCTTTATTCTATTTGTATTTTTAATTACCATTTCTTAAATAATATGAAGCAAACTCCTCATATATATGATACAATTTCAAAGAATAGTAATGTAATTTGGAAGAATGTGCTTTTTAAATAACAATGCATTGCTGTTTATGTAATTCTCAGAAGTGCCTTATTTATTTTCTTTTTCCTTATTAATTTCAGCCATGCTTGCCTTCACTAGATGCTCCAGAATTAGGAATGATTTCATGCCAACAAATATTCTAAATGCTAACAACTGGAAAAAAAATATTGTTCCTGTTAACTCATAATTTTTAAACGTTCAATAAAAATTTAATAAAATGCAGTCAAAAAAGGGGATATTGAAAGTCATCACCTTCATTAAAAATAATTTATTTGATTTTGTTCACTAATTTGAGTCATGCTGGATACAATTTAAGATTAGAAATTTAAAAAATTGGAACTGATTTTAGACTTATTTGTCTATTTTGATGAATGTTTGCATGTTTAATTTACTGTTGCATCAACAATCTGAGTTTTTCAAAGCTGGACATTAGTCAAAGTGATGACACCAGATTTTATTCAGTTACTAGTGAATAATAATGTAGGAAAAAGAGTAGAACTCTATTCTGATTTGTGCCGAGATGATGGGGCATTGTAGGCACAGAATGAGGGAGTAGCAAGAAATGAGCCAGAGCTCAAGTAGAGGCAGAGAAGTGAAAAATTATAATGAACTGGGCAGTGTAAATGCAATTACACCAGCTGTGAAGATCATCTGGCAATTATACAAAGATGATTATTTATTAATTAATTTATTTATTTAGAGACAGAGTCTCATTCTGTCACCTAGGCTGGAGTACTGTAGCTCAATCTCAACTCACTCTAACTTCCACCTCTCAGGTTGAAGCGATTCTTCTGCCTCAGCCTCCCGAGTAGCTGAGACTACAGACTCATGCCAACATGCCTGGCTAATTTTTCTATTTTTTTAGTACAGATGGGATTTCACCCTGTTGGCCAAGCTGGTCTCATATTTCTGGCCTCAAATAATCTCCTTGCCTCAGCCTCCCAAAGTGATGGGATTGCATGTGTGAGCCACCGCACCTGGCCTCAAAATTAGGATTCTATTTTTCCATTCATACTGAGAAACAGAGTCCCTATTCCTCATAATGATTACATTTCAAAAAAATGGCTTTTAGGTCAGGTCATTGATAAAGACACTCCTGAGAATTAAGAGATGCATACTTCTATAACTCAACGGTACAGAGCAAAGATTTGCAATTTTGGCAGGATGTCGTGGCTAACACCTGTAATCCCAGCACTTTGAAAGACAGAACTGGGCAGATCACATGAAGTCAGGAGCTCGAGACCAGCCTGGCCAACATGGTGAAATCTCGTCTCTACTAAAAATAAAAATATTAGCGGGGGTGGTGGTGGGCGCCTGTAGTCCCAGTTACTTGGGAGTTTGAGGCAGGGAGACTCGCTTGAACCCAGGAAGCAGAGGTTGCAGTGAGCTGAGATGTCACCAATGCACTCCAGCCTGGGTGACAGAGTAAGATGCAGTTCCCTCCCAAATTTTTTTTTTTTTTTAATTTTAAGCTTTTCTTTAAATTATCTATGCAAGAGAAGTGTTGGTTGAATCAAACAGTAAGTTATTTTGACAGTCTTGAGTTTTCTCAGACAGTCATTTTAAGGAAGGCTGGCCTCCTGGGGTCAAGGGCTTAAGCTGTTAGAAGCCATGCTAGAATTTGGTCAGGTCTATAAGTGTAGAGATTTGGGTAAAGTTGTTATACACCAGGAGGTTTTTGAAGTTCTCAAACTAAGGAAGGTTAAATGGGAGGATGAAAAAGAATTGAAACTGATGCAATGCTAGCAGATACGACTTCTTGGAAAAGGATAGAAAGAAACAGACCAAACAAAATGAAACAGAAATGGATTGATTTGTTCAACAACAAAAACTCACAACAAGGGAATGTGTGGATACTCATATAATTAATGACAATAGTTAAGACTTTATCACTCAAATTAGAATATCAGAAATTAGTTTCATGTAAGGTTATGAGAATTACTTACAAATTCGACAAACTTTACTCTTGATTAACAGCATGAATAATAAATGGGAATAAAATACATCAAATTAATATTAAATAGCATTTTCTAGGCCACCAGTTCTCATCAGTAACAGCAGAGTCAACAGATTAATTACAGTAGCTCACATTTCTTTTTTTTTTTTTTTTGATTTTTTTTTTTTTTTTTGAGACAAGGTCTCACTTTGTTGCCCAGAGTGGAGTACAGTGGCACCATTCCAGCTACCTGCAAACTCTGCCTCCTGGGTTCAAGCATCCTCCTGCCTCAGTGTCCCATGTAGCTAGGATTATAGGCACATGCCACCATGCCTGGATAAATTTTTTTTATATTTTGTATACAGTAAGTGTCTCACTATATTGTCCAGGCTGGTCTCGAACTCTTGAGTTCAAGCAATCTGCCCATCTCAGCGTCCCAAAAGTGCTGAGATTACAGGCGAGAGCCACTGCTTCCAGCCAGTACCCCATTATTATACTAGGAACATTCCATTGTGTTATTTGACTCCAAAATACTTTCTGTTAATGTTCATTTTTCTTACTATAGATTTTTACTTAAATTTATTGAGGTAAAATTCATGAGTTTGATGAGTTTCCACAAGTATACATTCCAATGTAACTGGCATTAAGATATAGACTGTTTTCATTACTCAGAAAGTTTATCTATTGCCCTTTGCTGTCAATGCCCAGACCAAGGTTATCACTGAGGCTATATCTGTCACTAATTTCATCTTTTCTAGACTTTCATAGAAATGAAATATTATGGTGTGAACACTTTTGTGCCCATTTCCTTTTGAACATCATATTGTTTTAGAGAGAAATCTATGAGTTGGCATGTTGCAAAAATTTATTACTTTTATTAGAGTATTAGCTCATTGTATGGATATACCACAATTCATTTATTCATTTACTTATGAATGGAATTTTGAGTCATTTGCAGTTAGGCATGATAACAACTTAAGAGTAAATCTGATATGAATATTCAATTACTAATTTTGATGTGGATATGAGTTTAATTTCTTATTTTTAGAACTTTATATAAATTATTGTTTTGCTGTCCAAAATTATCATGTTTGAAAATAATTCAGTAGTATTATAAAACATATAAATAACTCTTTTATTTATATGTATATCTATTTGTTTTATCTTATCTATATCAAAAAAAAATTTTTTAATCACTAAGTTTTTGCAATGAGATTAAAATAGGCCTTAGTGTGGTTATTGTTATTCTCTTGTTATACTTTTTAAAAATCTCTTTAATGTTCTGCAATTGTATATCTGTTAGCTAGTCCAAACATCCTTTACTATTGGTTATGGGGTCTCTGCTTGGACTTTGCATCATTCCAGCAAATGCCTGCAAGCAGAAGCCAGATGAATCTCCCAGCTCTCTCTCTTTCTCTCTCTTGTTAAATTTTCTTTTTGTCAAGGATTAGAAACCTGTGCTCTTATTGTCAATATATGAAAAACACTGGTTTTCATCCACTTTTCTAGTTAGTTAAGATGAGATCAGATGTTAGGTCCCAAAAACTCTTTCATATTCATTGGAACTGTGTATAGTTTTTATATATAAAAACTATGTGTATATATATATGTTTATATTTTTATATATAAAATATATATGTATTAATATATATAAACTATATATATAAACTTTACATAATTCCTGTACACAGTTTATATATATATATATACTTTACACACACATATATATATAAAAGAAATAGTTTTATTTCTGAAGTAATTTTGTTATTAATGCATTTAAAATTAATGCATTAGGAAATTACAACATTCTTAACTTTTATGATGTATACAAATATATATATGTAATCTAAGATAGATGCATATGCATACATATATACATATATAGTACCCACTTATATATATTAAAAAGTGGTGGAAGTACTTTGTAAAAGCATTAATGATGTTTTTAGTCATGTAATTTTTTTTGAAAATGATACAACTAAGAATATTATGAACCATGAATAAGAATGAGATTCGTTATGTGTGAACACATTCCCTTTTTACACTGCGTGTACATGGAGTCTCCGTTTTAGTAAATATCTGGTATTTCAAAAGGCTGTTAGAGTTTGAAACATTTTGAGCGACAGATCACCAGCGTCTTATCAGGAATAAAAGCTTTGTCTTGTAGAACACATATCAGATTGAGAAATGCATTACAGTTGGTTCAGTGGTATATTCTGCTCATCTGCCTGGAGATGTGCTTATGATATTTTCTGGACACAGTTTTTTTTTTTTTTGCAATCACTTCATTTTACCACAGTATGAAGCAATTGTTTTTGTATTTCTTATCACATATTCTCCATACATCCCTAGTAAAGTGAAATTAAGCAGAAACAAAGATAAATTGATAACTGGTAGGTGTAATGTATTTCATAACCTAAAATCTTGCTGTTTTAACCCCATCCTGTCATTGTAATTTACTGTAATGTTTCTAAAACACCGCTTCTCACTGCTCTTTTTTTTTTTTTTTACTGCAGCTTTACAAACAGGGGCAGGTTTGAAGCAGTATAAGAGATGAAAGACAGTTTATCCTGCAAATAATAGTATCAGTTACCCCACCCCAACCCTGTAATTGACCTGGTTGAGCATAATGTTAAGATTCTCTCTGAATTTACTAAAAGCCACCAGGTAAATATATAGCAAAGAGTATTTTATTGACACAGCAGACCCTAATAGCAGTCTATCTTTAAAAACTACATATTATTTTCCTAACAGAACCAACTGAGGTTTTTGTTCTGTAAGTGCATCTTTTCCTTTGCTTTGAAATGAGGAATACCATATCATTTAGTTTTCTGCTACACATTTGCCACAGTTTTTAAAGGTTTCATGCAAAGCAGAATAAATCATCCAGACATGTAATATTCACAAGCATAGCAGTTTAAGTAAAATTAGTACTGTTTCTTTTAATTCAAATTCCTAATAGATTTTTTTGAGCTGAGTGTCCAACAATGTAATATCAGTATATCTATTTAAATAAATTGAGCTGACTCATTTCTGGATACTTTTTTGAAAGCTGAAGTATATCTAAAAATGTTATGTTTTAATCCTTAATGTTCAGGTGTCTTTTCCACCAAAGTAGATAAATGTATAAAAATAATCTTTTATTTGGCTCTATCTCTTATGAAAGTGGAATTTTTTTAAAAAAAGAAAAAGAATTGACTTGGCTATGCGGGCTCTCTTTTGGTTCCATATGAAGTTTAAGGTGGTTTTTTCCAGTTCTGTGAGGAAGGTCATTGGTAGCTTGATGGGGATAGCGTTGAATCTGTAAATTACTTTGGGCAGTATGGCCATTTTCACGATATTAATTCTTCCTAACCATGAACATGGAATGTTTCTCCATCTGTTTGTGTCCTCTCTTATTTCGTTGAGCAGTGATTTGTAGTTCTCCTTGAAGAGGTCCTTTACGTTCCTTGTTAGTTGTATTCCTAGGTATTTTATTCTCTTTGTAGCAATTGTGAATGGCAGTTCATTCTTGATTTGGCTCTCTTTAAGTCTGTTATTGGTGTATAGAAATGCTTGTGATTTTTGCACATTGATTTTGTATCCTGAGACTTTGCTGAAGTTGCTTATCAGTTTCAGGAGATTTTGGGCTGAGGCGATAGGGTCTTCTAGATATACAATCATGTCGTCTGCAAATAGAGACAATTTGACTTCCTCCTTTCCTAATCGAATACCCTTTATTTCTTTTTCTTGCCTGATTGCTCTGGCTAGAACTTCCAGTACTATATTGAATAGGAGTGGTGAGAGAGGGCATCCTTGTCTAGTGCCAGATTTCAAAGGGAATGCTTCCAGTTTTTGCCCATTCAGTATGATATTGGCTGTCGGTTTGTCATAAATAGCTTTTGTTATTTTGAGATACGTTCCGTCGATACCTAGTTTATTGAGGGTTTTTAGCATAAAGGGCTGTTGAATTTTGTTGAAGGCCTTCTCTGCATCAATTGAGATAATCATGTGGTTTTTGTTTTTGGTTCTGTTTATGTGGTGAATTACATTTATAGACTTGCGTATATTGAACCAGCCTTGCATCCCCGGGATGAATCCTACTTGATCATGGTGGATAAGCTTTTTGATGTGCTGTTGTAATCGGCTTCCCAGTATTTTATTGAAGATTTTTGCATCTATGTTCATCATGGATATTGGCCTGTAGTTTTCTTTTCTTGTTGAGTCTCTGCCTGGTTTTGGTATTAGGATGATGTTGGTCTCATAAAATGATTTGGGAAGGATTCCCTCTTTTTGGATTATTAGAAAAAGAAAAAGAAAGCAGCTCTGACTGAAATTAAATGGAAGGGAAAGGAATTCGTGACACTTTATGTAAAAGGTTGCCAGAGAAGATGATACAATCTTGAATATTTGACAAATAAACCTTCCTCATGATAAGACAATGCTCAGAAGAAAGACCATATATTTAACAAAGACCGGATTTAAAGGGACAAGTATTGAGAGAATCAGATAATCTATGCAGATATTTTTTGAGCTTATTTAAGCTATCTCATGCTGTAACAAGTTGAAAATAACATATTATTAGTTTAAATAATTCAAAATGTAGCCACACTCAAGGCTTTCCTTTCAAAGTGTTAATATACAGATACACAAGTACATATGCTTGACATCTAATTTATTTCAGATATCTTGTGAGTTTAGTGTTTCAGTTTGCTTATATTTGAAGCATAGAGTTCTAAAACAAAATTCCAAATGTTGTGAACTGTTCAGTCAGTATGACTGAACGTTTGCAATACTCTTAAAATCAATTTATTTTTTATGCAAATATCAAGTTGGCACATTTAAATCTGAGACAAGCATTAGTGTTTCTTTTGGAGATAAAATAAGTAAGTACCACACTTGTTTGATACAGAAGTATTCAAAGTGTCTAGCATTTCATAAGTTTCCTATGCCAAAATAAATGAAAGAAAAAAACTCATATAACATACTAGTCCAAAAGTGAAATAATGTGATACTTAGCCCATTTAGCTTTCAAAAGCACATACTTTGACATTATATTTCATGCAATTCTAGCAGATAATGTCCTCTAATACAAAGATCTGTTATGAGTTTCAATATTAGGATTTTCTGTTATTTGACCTCAAAATAATAAGGAATGGGATTGTGAGGAAGACTGTTGCTGGTCAGTGCAGATATCCTTTTCTTTTTCTCTCCTCTTTCTTTTCTATTCTACTTCACAATGATCTTGAATTGAGGTTATTTGATATCCTGTACACTGGTACCAAGAATTCCAGGATACATTTAACCAAAGTGAATGACTCTACTAAGTTCTATTCAGAGATATGATATGGTCACTCCTCAGTTGACTTCATGATAATTAAAAAGTAGATTATCTAAATGAGAGACATGAGAATTCATTTGAGTTAATTCATGTGAATGTTTATTTTGATTTCTATCAGACAATGTTCTTCTAAATGTTAACTGTATATTGAAAAGAAGTGATGCCCAGTATACAACCAGAATTGATTCATTATTCATATGAAATATTTGGCATAATCTAAGGTGAGACAAGCAGTTAATAACAGAAGTCGGTATAGTATTGTGAAAGTTCTAGTTTTAAGTTTGTAACATTATAGTAACAAACAGCCTCATAATAAAAATTGTATTTACTTAATACATAGTGTTGGGAGGTGAATCATATGAGAACTATAGGGAAGTTCCTTGCACAAAAAAATAAAAGCAAAAAAAGAGAAATAACAGAGAAGGGAAAGGAAGGAAAAAGGAAGAGAGAGGGAGAGAATGAGGAAGAGAGGGAGGGAGGGAAAAAGGAAAGAAGGAATTGAGGAAGGAGAGAGAATCAGGCACAAGGTGCATCTTAATTGACAATTAATTCTGTAAGACTTGTTTTTGTCTGATGGGAAAAGAATAAGGGAGCAAAGGTAATCATTAAAATTTCAGAAGGCTACTAAAATTTTTTTAATAACTGTTATCTAAACTTTAACTGTATTAACAGTTAAATTATATATAAAAACAAAGGTAAAAATTATTCGACATAAACTTTCTAATTGTTTTATTGAATTTTATTATTATCCATGTTTTTGAGGTTATATATATCTATTTTATTTGTATAGCAAAAACTGCCATATAGTAATGTGCTAATGAACTTGTCTTCCAATTTCACATTCAGTGATAGCTTGAAATAAGCCATGCTACAGGTATTTACACTGTGGAAGTCAGCAAGTACTACCTATCAGAGCTTGAGTTATTACTTTGTTTATTTTTTAGACTTAAGAAAGTAATGGTTCTATCTAATGAATTGTGAATAGTAAAAATAATAAAAAAGACGAGCGCAAGAGAGATAATATTATTATAGTATCCAAAAAGGATGATTAAATTCATCAGACAAGCATTGATATACTTGATAAACGAGGAAAATGTGATGATATATATCTTTGTTATTCTACTTGTGTCTTTCTCATTAACCTACACATAAGTGTAAAAGAATTTTGTGTGCATCAACTGGCTATATAAAATCTATAATAAAGTATATGTGTATTTTGTTAATATTTATAAATTATGTGTTGCATAATCTTTGTATCAGTAGATACAAAGAGTAATACTTTCTATTTTGTCATATGGGATACACCTGTAATCCCAGTTACTCTAAAGGTTAATGATAAAGGGCTTGAACCCAGAAGGAGGAGATTGCAGTGAGCTGAGATCATGCCTCTGCACTCCAGCCTAGACAATAGAGTGAGACTCTTTGGATAATCTTTGTATCAGTAGAAATTATAATATGCATAGACATGTTTGTTTGTTTCAGGAAGTGGTTATTAAACATTTAATAGCTGACCATTGTCTAGAACACATACACCTAAAACCTGTTTTGCAATGAAATCTCTAGTGAGTTCAAAAAGAAAGATGTAATGGAGGGAAAGCTTGGTGAGGGCACACTCCTAGTCTGGTGACTGGCTAAGCAAAGCTTATGATAAAATAGAAAATATTACTCAGATAAGATATACCTACATTTAGATGCGTATGGTAATCACAATTCTAACATGGCCTCCATGATTCTTGTACCCTGGTATACATATGTTTGTTCAATAACTATTCTTGATTGTGGGTAGGATCAATGACTTTCATCTAACCAATAGAATATCTCAGATTGAAGGAATTTCAGAGATGCAGTTATGGTCCCTCTTCAGTTGACTTCACAGCAATTCAAATTAGATTATTTAAAGTGAGTTTATTCTAATCACGTGAGCCTTGTAAAGAGGATCAGAAGTAAGAGAGCAGAAGCAAAGCATTATCTCTCTCCCTCTCTTCTCTCCATTACTGGCTTCAAATAAAATAAGAAAGTTATACAAGGAAGGGAATTTTATCAACAACCTAAAGAACTTTGAAAGTGGAATCTTCCCTAGGCAAGCCTAAAGATGAGAATGCAGCCAGCCAACACCTAATTCTAACTGTTCCTAACATTTAACAGTTTATATCACAGATGAAAATGACATGGATGAAAAAATAGAGCAAGGATTGGGAGTGGGTAATAGGGCATATGCTATCTGTTTCAGCAGTGGAATATTTGTTAAAGATAGAGTTGTATTACATAAAAATGTACTTTTTCAACTCTATGAAAACCACTATAAAAAACAACAAAGGCCAGGTACAGTGGCTTACACCTGTAATCCCAGGACTTTGGGTGGCCGAGGTGGGTGAATTACCCTGGCAAACATGGTGAAGCTCCATCTCTACTAAAAATACAAAAATTAGCTAGGCATGGTGCTGGATACCTGTAATCCCAGTTACTCATAAGGTTAAAGCATGAGAATAGCTTGAACACAGGAGGCGGAGGTGGCAGTGAGCTGAGATCATGCCACTGCACTCCAGCCTGGACAATAGAGTGAGACTCTATCTCAAAAAAAAAACAAATTGAGAAAAAAGGAATTATTAAAATGCACAGTTCAATCAGAAAAAGAAGAGAAAGAAAAAACATGAAACAGTGTAAGACAGCAGGGAAGATGGTAGATTTTCATATAAATGGGAGGACAATCACTTTAAATGTAAATGGTCTAAACTTACTAGTTGAAAGAAAACATAGATTACCAGATTTGATTAAAGAAACAAAGCAAGACCCAACATAATGTGGACTGCAAACATCTCACTGTAAATAATGACATAGATAGATTAAAAGTAAAGTGATGGATTGTATAACATGCAGATACTAACCATAAAAAGGTAGCTAAGTGGGAAAATAAATAATGATAAACGGCCAATGATACAGAAAGCTATAATAATGTCAAGTGTGTATCTACCTAATATCAGAGTATCAACATACACGAGAAAAAGTATTGGCACATTAGAAAAAAAAATTGAAAAATCTAAAACTATAGTTGGAGACTTCACCACTCTTCCCTCAGTAACTGGTAGAGTAAGTAGGTAGCACATGAGTGATATTATAGATGGTTATAGATGATCTGAACCATCAGCTCTATCATACAACTTGGTCAAATTGGTATTTATTGAAAAGGGCACTCAATGGCAGATACATATTATTCACAAATTCACAAGAAAGAATAATCATGGTAGATCATATTTTATACCATAAAATAACTCTTAACAAATTTCAAAGATTAAAAACCATGCAAAGTATGCTTGTGAGCCAGAAGAGAGTTGTAGTAGAAAAAAAGAGATATCTGAAAAATCCCCAGATATCAAAATAATACACTTTTACATAACTCATGTGTTAAAAAAGAAGTCTCAGAAAAATGTAAGATATTTTCAAAGGAGTGAAAGTAAAAATACAATGTATAAAAATGTATGGATGCAACTAAAGCAGAACTTAGATAAACTCTCTATCATAAGGCCTGCTGAGAACAAAAGCACGACCTAACTAAAACCAAGCAATCTAAATGTCCTCCATAAGAAGTAGCAAATTAAATACAAAGCAAATTGAATGAGGAAATAATAAGTATAAGAAATAAAAGTGGAAATGACGACAAAGCATGAAATGAAACTAAAGGCAATTCTCTGAAAATATCAGTGTATTTGGTAAACCTTTGGTCATGCTGATCAAGAAACAAGTAGAGAATAAAATTTCAATATAAGAAGTGAAAGAAAGTGGCAAATACTAATAAGGTGATTATGCCAATACATTTGGCAACTTAAATAAAACAGACCAATACCTGGAAAGACACAAACTACCAAACCAACTCAAGGAAACATAGATAATTTTAATAGTTCTAAATTTATTGAAGAAAATAAATTTTCAATTGAAAACCTTCCAAAAAAGAAAAATCTCAACCAGAATATTTTACAGGTAAATTTTAATAAGCACTTGAACATTTAAAAAAGAAATAATATGAATTATGCAAAATTTCTTTCAGAAAAATCAAAGAATACAGAAAACGTTTTACATACTCTAAGAGTTCAGCATTACTCTAAAACCAAGAGCAGACAGAGATATTACAAAAAAAAGAAAATTATAGACCTTTTTGAACACACACACAGATTCACACAGACACACTTGCATGCACAAACACAAGCAGACACCCTCAAGAGAATCAAATGCAGACTGTAGCATTATAGAGATGGAGGTAAATAATGCAATCTCACTGAGAGAAGTGGGGTAAAAGATCTGACCCAAGTAATAAGGAAAACAGCGTTCGTATTTTAAAATGCAATGTTAAAGACAAAATAATTTTATTTGGAGCCAGGCATGGTGACTCATGCCTTTAATCCCAGCATTTTGGGAGGCCAAGGCAGGTGGGTCATTTGAAATTAGAAGTTCAAGACCAGCCTGGCCAAAATAGCAAAACCCTGTAACTACAAAAATACAAAAATTAGTCGGGTGTGGTGGTGTCCAACTGTAGTCCCAGCTACTTGGAAAGCCAAGGCACAAGAATCGCTTGAACCCAGAGTCAGAGGTTGCAGTGAGCCAAGATCACACCATTGCACTCCAGCCTGAGCAATAGAGCAAGACTCTGTCTAAAAAGAAAGAAAGAAAGAAAAAGGATGTGAACACTGTACTCTATTCGATAAATTCATTTCTCACTCATGTACAAATTAGCAACTGATGCTACTTTTAATTCATATGGCCTGTAATTTTGGTCAAAATCAAATGAAATCATGCCCATCTTATTTAGATCTTTAATAAATATGTAAATCAATGATCACATTTTGGTACAAATTAATTTTAAGACATTTATTTAAAATATATATTGATTTGTTTAATAGATATAAGGGAGGTACTAGATGGTTTAAATATAACATGGATGTGTTTCCTCAATCACCCATTGAAGAAACTTCACACATTGATAAACTAATAGGAAGTGTGGAATCTTCTCTTTGGTAGCAAATATGGAGGCTGCTAATAATGTCACTGGTTAATGAACTATTTCTAAAGCATGGACTCTTATTTATTATGTTTTTCTTCTTTCTTTCCTTTTTTTTAATTTAAGATAGGATTTTACTCTGTCACCCAGGCTGGGGTACAGTTGTGCAATCATTGCTCACTGCAACTTCAAAATCCTGGGCTTAAGTGATTGTCCTACCTCCCCATCCTGTGTAGATGGGAGCTACATGTGCACACCAACATGCCCAGTTAATTTGTTATTTTATTTTTATAGAGATTGGGTCTTGCTATGTTGCTGAGGCTGGTCTTGAACTCACAGGTTTAAGCAATGCTCCTGTTTAGGCTTCCCAAAAGGCTGGGATTATAGGCATGAACCACGGCATCCAGCTGTAGCCTCCTGTTAAAGCCACTGAGCAAACACGGAATGACAAATATTTGTGTGTTTATTTGACTAAAGACTGACCCTTACGTCTTAGAAATAGAGCCTTTTATTAAAATAAAACTGACAAACAGGAAAATAATATATAAAAATCTAATATTTACTATTGTTTAAAATCAAAGTTATTTGGATTATGACACGTGATGTACAGCAAACAGTATGAGTAATAGAGCCAAATTACATACACACAAAATAAAGAGATGAGTTTTTCTTCATAATTACATCTCTAATTGTATTTATTATAAACCTAGGGCAACAGTTCTTAAAGTGCACTTCAAATTTTAAAATATGCAGCACATAGACTTTATGGTACTATCAAAATCTTGGTTTTATAAGCCTGTTTCCCCATCTTAAGCCTAAATTGCTTTGACAAGGTTAAAGGAAAGATCAATAATTTCTAGGAAGAGCTAACTGGTCTTTAACTGAGAGCGTTTCTCCATATTAAATGTTAAAATTGCAGTTCACTGCAATAATAATGTTATATAGATACGTGATGTCATTTGACTGGAGGAAAAACCAAATAATCAAGAAAGTGTGGAAAAATGTCTTCTGCTTCAACCAAAAGAAACAACCTCAAAGTAATATTTAAGAGAAAACCGTACACAAAATGAATTATCTAATAAAAGTTAAAATATAAGAAACTCTTACCTTCTTTAGAAATGTGGATAAGCTCATTAGCCTGTGCTTTGACTGTATATCTAAACAAAGACCTCATGAACATAGCTGAACATTTCTAGAACTGGATTTTATCTTCTTATTTAGTGATTACAACGTATTTATGTATGTATGTCTGCATGGTTACAGGTAATGATTTGCAAAAAGAAGTTGCTAATATTTCAATGATGTATAAATGTTACTTTCCTTAGAAAATTTCCTTAGGAAATACACAACTAATGAAGAAAAAGTGTTATTGGTTCTCATATTCAGAAATTAAATACGGAAATGGAAAGTATGCCGTAAATACACAATGTTGTAGGACACATATTTTTATTATTATCTAACATAAAATTATATTTTACTATCTTTCATATTGTTAAATGTGCAATAAAGAGAAAGTCAATATTCTTTTACCACTTGGTTTACTTTTATGTTAGTTTTAATTTTATTGAGATATCTATCTACAGCAGTTTTAACACTCCAATAACTCACTTCTGCATGTAAGTAAAAGGTTATGGAGAGATAGAAAGCTAAGAAGAATTTACATTTTGGGTTTTTCCTAAGTTTTCACCCTCAAATCTAAAACACAGAAGAAGAAAATATAGCTACTCAAACACTGTACCTCTTGGTGGTTCAAATAAATCAGATTTCTTCCTGTCAGCGGGAGGTGGGGAGACTGGATAAAGCATAGTACATTAAAATGGGGCTTCCTCATGCATTTAGAAATACATCTATTTGTACTGTTTTTGATTTTGGATTATCTATTTATTTAAAGATAAATACAGCCAGATATATAAAAACATTGATATACTTCAAGTTTCATTGGGCCTGCTTTGTTTTCCAGTCTCAGAGAATGAAAATACAGGTTGCATAGATTAAGTAAATAAATAGAAGAAAAAATACAGACTTGTGGCAGGTCTATATGCATTAAATTTGTTCCTTTCAAAAAATACATCTAAGCAACTAAAATTTCAAACAAATTTGTAGTGATTAGTCACTTCCTATATAGAGATATAGTTGCTTTCTATTTTTAAGAAGACCATAATAAATACATAGAAAGAAGCTAATGATTATCGGACAATTTTTATTTGACTGCTTTATTATGAGTGCATAGACTTTATTAGATAGAAGTTTCAGTTAGTTTTGAGTTGCAGAGAGCAGGAAAAAAACATTATTTTAACAAACTGGGCTATATATTTTTTTCCTCAAAGGTGTGATGGCTTTGTAATATCATAGGAAACCAAAGTTCCTCTTTCTGTGGTCCCAGTCTTAGTGCATATTCTAAAGGTTTTGTTAGCTGCTATAGCAGGATGGCAAAAAATAGATCATGGCTGAAATATGATACAAGCAAAAGTATCATTTATCAGAACAACAATATGGGGCTTTTGAATGGCTCTCACTGAAGGGGTGACCCAGATGTATAGGATCTTTCATCCTAGTAGACTTGTTGCCTTCAGGTTTAGACACAGAAGTGGCATGCCTCGCCTTGCCTAACATTCTGTTGGCTAGAACTATGCCTAATTTGGTTATAAAGAAAGAGACTGGGAAGGAAGACAAAAGGCACACAGCAGCTGAGTGACTGCCTCCATACAATTCATTGGAAGGCCCTCTCAGTAACTACTCATGCTTCTTTGGTCAAATGCGGTTGATTTAAAAATGATAGTTGTAAAGAAGGCTGAGAAAAATATTTTTTGTCTTTTTGGTTGTTTGATTTTTTTGTTTTACTTTTGACCGAGCACATTTTTCAACCCAAATATAACTGGACTTTGGGTAACAAGGAAAAAGAAAAAAAATGGATGTTCATTAAACAACTAAGAGCTGGCCCAAAACCACATCTACAGGACTGATTGTTCTACAGATAGCCACAGCCTGTAAAATTGGATGTATTCTTCTCTATTGCTATTGATGTCTTCAGTACTTTATTATATCTCAGAGCAATAATTTCTACTTTATATTCATGAATAGTCAATCATTATCTGACTTTCTAATATATAGTTTAATTATTAGTACAACCTTCTACTCACTTGTAATGGCAAAAAAAGAGCTATTGATCTTCAAATAGGAAAATGAAGACATTTATGTTCCAGGAAATTTATTTGGAAAATTACAGGCTTCTTTATTGATATGTATAAAGTGAATATATCAACTAGTTATGACTCTCAATACACCTCCATAATAAGCCTTGCATGAGATGTAAGTACTTCAAAATAGCAATGACATAGCATAAAGAATATACAAAAGCTGTGAAGTCTCGCTGTTACCGAGTTAAGTATTATAAGAGAAGACATAAACTAATAAATTAATGGCCCACTTTTTGAAATTCCTAAGTTTTTAAGGCTTCTGATACTCCTCTCCAACAATAATCCACCTGGCCACCTGTATCTGAATATATACATATGTCTTCCAATGACCATAATTTGAATGTGTCAAGTGTGTCCATAGGAACTGATTTGTCATTAAGCTACACTTTGCACCTGTTCACCCAGCCGCCTATTCAAGTAGCATACAGCCCTATTTTCACTTTTAAAAGTCTCTCTGTTAAAATAATAGTTTTAATGGCCACCCAGATATATATCATGGACAGAGTCATGTGCTCATGTAGGTTCTTTGTGGAATAGGCTCTGTAGTTTTGAGATTTTCTGCTCTCTTGATTCCCACTGCAGTACCAGGTAACTAAAATATAAAGCAGATATAATCACAAATGAATCCCCTAAAATTCTTACTACAAAAATAAAAATAATATTAGTTACATACATCAAGTAAGCATATCCACAACAATTCAACCAGGTTATAGTGTTCTGTAATCTGTGAGACTGCAAAGTCAGCATTAACCCAGCCTAGAGCAGGGATTCTCAAATTTTCATATAAATATGAGTAACTGGAAATTTTTTTTAAAATCTGGATTTGGATTCAGGATGCCTGGGATGATAACTGAGATTCTGCATATCTAGCAAGAGTCTCATTGATGTAGATGAGTCCATAAACAGACGACACACTGGCCTAGTCTAGTCCAAGGTAATTAATTTGGGTTCCAAAAAATCAGGTGATGCCACTTATCAAAATTGAAGAGCCATACTAGTACGTTCTTTGAATTCAGGTGTTTTGTTTTGGTACATAAAAGTTGAGAGATAAGTTGAGTTGAGCAAATGTTAAAAGTAGTTGTATTAGCCTTCTAGGACTGTTATGTTGAAGTACCACAGTCTAGGTAGCTTAAACAAAAGATACTTATGTTCTCACAATTTTGGAAGATAGAGCCCAAGATCAAGGTTTTAGTGGAGTTGGCTTTTCTGAGGCATATCTGCTTGGCTTATATAAATAGCCTTCTTCTTTCTGTGCCGTCATGTGGTCTTACTTCTACATATGTGTCCGTTTTCTAAGTTCTTCTTGTAAGGCCGGCTGCCTCGCTGAAGAGCCAAATGGACACACTTATCTCTCTGTGCTGGCTCCCCACACCTGCTCCTATCTGGTTTCTCCATGCAGGCTCCACACGCCCACTCCTGCATTCCTCACTCAACCCTTTCAAAATTTAAAAAGCCCGCGGAAGATTTGTCCAATGGCAGTTTAACATTAACCTCCCCAGCCAGTCAGCCTACCAATGAAACTGTCTGCTCTTTGTTTCCCTAAAAATCAATCAAATCTCCTTACCAATGAAATTGTCTGCTCTTTGTTTCCGAATGACCAATCAACTACCTCCACTTCTTATAAAACCCCACGCCCTGAGAAGCCCAGTGTGACTTCTCTGGCCCCTTCCTGGACCACAGAACCTCGCCCGGGAGCTGAATAAATTGGATTCTCATTTTTTCTCACTGGCCTCAGTTTCCTCATTTTAACTTGGCAATATACCTTACACTTCTTATAAGAGTATCTGCCATATTGGATTAGGACTCACCCTAATAACTTCATTTTAATTTATTTACTTCTTTAAAGACTCTGTCCCTAAATGCATTCATATTCTAATTACTGGGAATCAGGACTTCAACATATAAATTTGAAAGTAGACATAATTATGCCTATAACAAGAGTATTATGTAACTTTTTTGGACAGACAAAGTCAAGTGCAATTTTTTCCTTTGAGTAGTCTTCTACAGGATATGAAAATATTTATAATGATTTTAAAAATTCAGGAGTTAATATTTTTAATTACTCATAAAAGCCCATTTTCTTCAGGTTGATGTTTTCAGTGCAAAATTATTAAATAAATGTCAGTATTTTCTTTAGGTTGAAGTTTAGACTGAAGAGAGATTACTCATCGGGATAAAATCTGTCACAAGATGTGTCCTTGTGGCTACACTGGAAACTGGGACAAACTGGGATGCAACAGGACAATAAATGTTGGGGTCTGTCCCTACCCACACAAGGCATTTGTAAGTTTTGTCAGAAGTGCCCAGCACGTGCTCAGCCATACCCTAGATGAAGGCAGCTGCCCAGTGTTACACAACAAGTGACGATAGGGTGAGTGTCCTTGACCAGCTGGCAAGTAGGCTACAACAGGCCGCTGCCAAAGTTGCAAGGGTATATGCCTGCACTAACAGCTGTGGACACAGCCACAGGCCTGTTGTTCACCTACGCTTGCAGGGTGGCCAACCAATAGCATACCATGGGGGCCCCACAACACTAATGTGTCCTGTATGGTCACTCTCTGGCCTTTGAGAGTGATAGGGGAACACATTTCACTGGACAACATATACAACAATGGACACAACAAATGGACATAAAGCGGGGACTACATGTTGCCATGTAACCCCAAGCTATGGGTATGACTGAATGATACAAAGAACTCTTGAAGAATGGGTTATGCTTGCATGGCACAGCCCCATCTTTGCAGGGCTGGAATTCTAGGCTGGACTTGGTGTTCCAAACCTTGAAGGAATGGCTGTGGAAAGGCAGCCCAGCCCCGGGTGGAGGCTTTGTTACACTGGGCAGCTGCCCCCATTCAGGTGCAGATACATGCCAAGGATGACCTCCTCCAACCAAGTATGGGGACAAACAGTACCCCGTTGTTGCCTAATCCAAAGTCCCTGAAGGTAGGGGAAAAGAAAACCTAGCTGTGGCCATGGACCCTCCAGGCCCCCCCACTGCTGGTGGTTGGCCATCAAAACTCCTTGCAGGGGAGGGCCTACATTATGATTTGCATGTCACTCCTTGAGTGTTCAATACATGGCCCCCGAGGTGGACTGTTCACAGGGAAACAGCCAGGGAACATATGTACTGTCCTCCTCTTGGGGACATATGTACTGTCTTTGTGGCCTATTATGAGTGCTCCCCCATACTGTGGCACAGATACAGGACTCAAAGGAACCGTGGGGAGCTGAGAAGGTGTGGTACCATCTCCCAGGGCAAAAGCCCTTGGTGGCTGCATTGTTATCCAGAGATGAAAGGTTAGCCTGTATTTTGCCTGAGGGATGTGATTTACCTCTGTGAGTACCTGCACCTGCTCTGTCATTTCCAACTTGTTTCCACTGCACTGTGGACTGGGCCCACATCTATGCTGAGGTGATCAATGTTTTCAACTGTTGGATCTGCACCGCCCTTCCACCAGCAGCTGTGGAAGGCTTTCCTTGATACATACATTCTGCATTTGCAGAGAACTGGACATGGCTGGAGACTTGGGGTCCCATGGCTGACATCTGGAACACAACATGGCAAGCTTTGGACAAAAGACACTGCAAGACCTGTGGCGCACCCACGCCCTGGCTGGCCCATAGCGTTTGTGATGAATGGGGCTGGGTAGTGGGGGAACATGCAGTACCCGTTCCAGGTGCTACAGTGCATAGAGCAACACTGCGGTAGCACCACTGTGGGATGAGTACGCATCACAGCCTGTGTAAACGTAATGAATGTCACCACACCGAAGGTATGGTAGAACAAGTGGCCCCACCAAGGTCAAGCTCCAGTGGATTTTATGCCCCCTGGGTGTTTATGGATCTGTAGGAACACAGGGTGACCTTACCTATTAGTGGACTGGACTGGACGTTGTACCTGGGGATGGCCTTATGTAACTGCCACTGTTATCCCCATGGTGTCCAGATGCCCACATGACTGGTAGGCACTACGCTCTTTGTGTTCATGAGTGCAACAAGTCCCCTGGTGGTTCTATTCTTTGGCAGTAACTATCCCTGGAGCGGGTGTCATAACTGTAGGAGCACAAGTTACTGCTCTTGCAGAGCACACCGCCCAGGCTCTGAATTACACCCGAGTGGCCCTCCTGCTAAAGGATGAGGTCGATCAGATCAGAAAGTTCATGTTGCAAAACTGAATGGCCTTAGACGTAATAACTGCTGCCCAAGGAGACACCTGTGCCCTTTTAGGAACACAGTGATGTACCTTTTTGTCTGACAATCGGCAGAACATAACAGCAGCCCTGTAAGTGGTTTCATGGGAGACTAAGGCTGTCAAGATCCTTACTCACGGCTCCCTGCAGAGATGGTGGGCATCCCTAGGCTCTGGCGTATGCTGGGCCCTAATAGTCATAAGTAGCATAGCTGAGATTACAGCAGTAAGCTGTTTCTGTCTGTATTGTTATTGTGGGTTATGGATTCACGTGGACATACGGGCACATGTTCCTGTCTGGAGAAGGCCCTCGACCTAGCCGGTGAAGTGAAAGGGAAATGGCTGTGCTTTAGTCAGGAGTAGCCCAAGGCAGCCTTCCATGCAGCATGACTCAGTGGGTTAGGAGTTCAGGCACACAACCCTGCACATTACATAACCACGGCACGTGGGGTATATTAGGTGTATGTGAGCTTGTACTTGGCTTGGAGCCACTAGTGTCTGTAAAAAGTGTAATTACCCTGCTAATTCTGTGCATATGGCTCACTCATGCCCACAGCTAGTGCCCAGGCTTGCTTGCACCCAGAGAGAGAGTAAAGCCACGTCAAAGTTTGTCTACAATTCCTCAAGTGTTTTTCCAGCTACTGCCACTTGCCTACCAACTCCCTTAAGACCTCCGTTAGAACCTGGCAAGGGGAGAAAGAGAAATGTGTTGACACATTAATTGAGTTTTTAAAAAGTGGGTTTGGGTAATTGACTTAACAGGAAAAATTTTGCTTGAGATATGAAAACCTTGATCATTTGGTTTCTAAAGGCAGAAACCAAACCTATTTCTTATTTCTAAATAGGAGATAGGTAAAGCAGTGGTACCCAACCTTTTCTGTAGCAGGGACTGGTGTCCTGGAAGAGTTTTTCCTTGAACCAGAGTTGAAGGGATGGCTTGGGATGATTCAAGCACATTACATTTATTGTGTACTTTATTTCTATTACATTGTAATAGATAATGAAACAATTATACAACTCACCATAACGTAGAATTAGTGGGAGCCCTGAGCTTCCTTCTCTGCAACTAGATAGTCCTATCTGGGGGTGATGAGTGACAGTAACAGATCATCAGGCATTAGATTCACATAAAGAAAACACAACCTAGGTCCCTCACATGCACAGTTCAAAATAGGGTTTGCGCTCCTAGAGTATCTAATGCTGTTGTTGATCTGACAAGACTCAGAGCTGAGGTGGTAATGCGAGTGATGGGATGGGGCTGCGAATACAGATGAAGCTTCACTCGCTCACCTCCTGCTGTGCGGCCTGGTTTCTAAGAGGCCATGGACCAGTACCCCAGGTTAGGAGCTCCTGAGGTAAGAGACCACATGATGGGAGCAAACTAGAAAATCGACTTTGGATAAGTGAGTGAAAATATTATTAGAGAGAGACAAATAATCTTACGTACTAGAAAATATAAATAAATATTTATTTATTTATATAAAGGTCCCCTTCTTCCTGAGCTGATACCTGAGAGGGGAGACTATAAGATTACAATCGCAGGTAAGGTTAGAGGAACTGAAAATGAAGATATTGCCTCAGTATCTTTATGAAGCCAGTGGAAGGAGTGAGTTTTTGAGAGGGGTTTTTAATACTAACTTTGTTCAGAGATAGTGGAAGAGTGAGTCAAATAAAAAAATATTGAGGTTATCTGCCTTCAAAATCTCCATACCCGACATCCTACAGTCTCCCCTACTTCCGGATGAGAAATCCCAGTTATCCATACCACCAGTTGAGCCACCAGTGTTCATTCTAGAATCATAGTCAAAACGTAAAACAATATTAAAGAAAAAGGATGAAGTTTATTCCATTGATAGTAGTGGGAAACAGAGAATGGCTTTAGACCAGATAACCTACTAATTAATTGTATACAGACTCTTCCTACCCCTAAATTACATGGCAACTAAAGAAGAATTAGGACGAGCTAAGTGAACATGTTAAGGACTGGAAATCCCTGACTTTAACTTAATTTGGCTAATTTCATAATATGAAAATGGGAGCTTTTGCTAAAATAAAAGGGGAATTGCATAGACATAGAAAATGTTGAGCTTCCTGTTAGGGCTATGTAAAAAACACGTTAGAGATTTTCTCACCTGAGTTGATTTGACTGCAACACCTTTGCTTACTAGATCTTGGAGTCAACTTTTAGATTGTGTTTAATGGAATGCAATCTCTATTACTCGATTTTGGCTACAATAACAAAATACTGCAGTATGAGTGGCTTAAACAAGAGATATTTGTTTTCTCATAGTCTGAAGCTAGAGGTCCAAGATCCAGGTGCCCTCAGAGTTCAGTTCTGGTAAGGCCTCTTTTCCTGACCTGTACATGGCCGTTTTCTTACTGCTGCTTCACGTGAGTTTTGTGTGTGTGTGCAAGCACAGAAAGGTCTCTAATATCTTTTTATCTTCTTATAAAGACACTAGTTCTATTGAATTAGGTCTCCATCTGTATAAATAATTTAACCTTAATTACCACTTCAAGGCTTCTATATCCAAATACAATCACATGCGGGATTAAAGTTTCAAAATATAAATTTGGAGAAACACAGTTTAGTCTATACCAATACTCTCAAGATTTTAAAAGCAGATTCTAAGAAGTAAAAATCTCCTAACGCTTTTTTTTTCTCCAAATCAACTACTCTAAAGATTTGCTCATACTCTGTATTAAGATTAATGGTACATTTAAACATCGGCAAGTCAAGATAATTTACTGACTTACAGTATTTTAAGTGTAGACATAATATAAATATACTACTACTTCCTTGAGAATTTCAAATAAGTTAAACTTCTTTTACAGAGATATAATGATAATTCTGACAAAATATGAATGCTAGATTACATCTACATTTGTTTCATTAAAAATAATTAAAATGAAGCATTTGTAACATATGCTGCTATTTCATTCACTCCAACCAGTTCTCTGCTTTGAGATATTTCTCCCATTTTATTCCTGGTGAGTAGCTCTTAGAAATAATTATACTATTCTTTTTTTAAGTTGTAGTTAGTAACTTGTAAACAGTGTGAACAACACGATTTTGAAGTCTGAGAACTTCCAAGATGTGCAGTCTAAAGTTAAGTTTTGAAAACCAAGAGAACCAAGTGTGAGATCTCCTGTCCTAAAGCAGGAGATCAATGTCCCAGCTTGAAGATCATCAAATACAGAGAGTGAATATTTTCTGACTCAACCTTTTGAGGTCTCTGAGGCTGTGTGAGAACTGACCACTTTGGAAAGGCAATGTGTTTTGCTTAATCAACCAATTCAAATCTTAATTTCATCCAGAAACACATTCACAGACATACTCAGGATAATGTTTAAAAAAGTATCTGGGCACCCTGTGGTCCAGTTGCATTGACATATTACAAGTAACCATCATGACATATAAGATTTTATGTATAACACAATGTGCTTATTGGAAATGAAATGACAGAAATAGCATTATGATTTGGGGGCTTAAATTAGAGTTATGTAAATTAAGATGAGTAGAAGCTGCAATATTTAACTAACAGATTTCTCAATTAGTGATTCAGAAAGTCTATTCCAATGGTGTATCATATTTTTAAGCAGGAAATATATTTGGGTTAATGGGCAAAGGTGTTACAAATGAGAATGAAAGCCATTACATATAGAAATGCATTTCTTCAAGTAAAATCTATTTAAAACTGAACCAACATGAGGAATTCCAGTTAATCAGAGGAAAGATTACTAAACTATTTCCCATACCTGTGATAATTTTTCTAGCAGCCAATCAATAATGATTTCATAAATATTATGTACTTCTTATCATTCAGATGATGAGGGAATTGTAGCATATATATTAATCATGTATTCAGAGTATGCATACCAAGGAAGAGAAAATTAAACACTTATCCCATATTTTATATTTAACTATATTATCGCTCATAAAATTTATACAATAATATTGTTGAAAATTGAAATTAGAAAACAGCATTGACTAAAAGACCAGAAAATTGGTATCTACATTTAAATTTGGAACAGTAATTTTATGGTACATTTAAAAATAAGGAAAATGCAATACATATTCTATCTGACTAAATCTTATAAATATAACCCTGTAAAGTTTATATTTTGGGTTGAAATTTAAATTGATTATGAGATTTTAAAATATATCTATTAATAACAGAAACATGATTCTATGATACAAAGGTCATTTTATTCTTAGAATTTATTCTAAGAATAAACAGTGATTATTCTGGTAGCGTAAGTAGGCTATGAGTAATACTCTATTTGAAAAATATGTTATTCCTCCTTCAAAATACAGGTCTTTAGAAATAAAATAGTTGTATCACCAATATTTATCATAATGCAGTTATGGTGGCTGAATAATGGCCCTCTAAATTTGTCCTTGTCTTAATCATTGTAAACTGTGAATATTACCTTACCATGGCAAAAGGAATTTTGAAAATGTGACCAATTACAGGTTTTGAGATTGGCATATTATCCTGGATTATACCAGGGGGACTTAAATGTAAGCACAAGTGACCTTAGTCAAATGAAGGAGAAGGCAGTTTGACAGTGGGAATGGAGATTAGAGTAATAGGGCCAGAAGCCAAGCAACACAACTCATCTAGAAGCTGGAAGAGTCAAAGGACAGATTCTCCTCCAGAATGCACCATCCCTACCAACATTTTGAGATTAGCTTCTTAAAACTCATTTTGGACTTTTGACCTCCAGAACTGTAATAGAATAAATTTAAGCCACTAAGTTTGTGGTGTATTTCTTACAGCACCAATAGAAAATTAATACAGCAAATAATATGCTTTTATATTTGTTTAATAATTGGTTAATTGTAACAAATTTAATTTTCACTTAAGGAAAGTTTTGGCACAACATATGTGAAATATTTTGGACAATTTTATATGACTAATACAAAATTGTGTTAGAAATAACGGTTTTGCAGATTCAGTAAGCAGTAAACCATTCACCTCGGCACACAACTCCAGGGACACCGTTTACGTTTTGCTCTATAAAAGCAATGCTTCCTGAAGGGTGGTAATGCCATGTCCTTAGCAGAAGCCCATTGTCCTACTGTTCCCCTCAGCAAAAATAATGTTTTATACTTCTCAATTTATTATATTGAATTTTGTATCTGAATTTTGTATCTGTCATACCAACTGCAAGTACCAGCAAATCAAATTCATCCTGGATTAGATAATAGTAGTTTGACCTATAATACGTTAAAAGACAGTGACTCAATATGTAATCGAGAACTTTGATTCTTGCTTTCTCTCCTTCCCACCATCCTCAATGACAGTGATGTGCTAAAGCTAGTTCATCTTGTCATCATAATGTGGTTATCAATAATAAAATAGACTGTATTTTCCATTTTGCATGAACTGCATAGAAGAATGAGGCTCTTACATACTAATACAATGGAAGCCTTTCCTTTGAGTCTGATTGAGTCAATTTAGTTTACATTCAAACTCTTGAAATAAAGACTATTCTTATAAACAAAGTCATATATCATGTTTGAATTAAACCATGGTTCCTCAACCAAATACTAGAAAAATGCACCAGGGCTGTAACAGGTTTATCTACTCATGGAATTGTCACCTCTGAGCCATACGGGCCCTCAGAGGAAAGATAATGAACTTCTCTATGCGTGTATAATGTTAGGAAGGCAACAAAAGGAAGATTGTATGTTGAAAACATAAGTTCAAATATTTATTCAGAAGGCCCTTCCTTATCCCCCCACCAGTACTCAGCTATCCAAAACTGAAAATAATTTATTCTCCTTAAATTCTAAGTCATACCTTCATCCACAAACTTATGCATGCATAAACACAAACTTCCTCATTTGCAGTGCAAATCCCTTTGCATGGGCATTGACATCAGACCTTATCACACTGTCCTCTAAGAACTTGGAGCATAAAAATGGTACTAAGATGCCTTCAAGGAAATAATCTCTCCTCTGATCAGAAACTTCATGTTTCTTCCTAGGGTAAATAAACACATATAGATATAAAGACTTAACAATTTTGGTGATTAATATGAGATGTACTTGCATAAACATGACTTTCTGCAAAAGAAAACATGAGGACAATTGGGCTAATGTAAAAAGGTGGTGGATATATTGATAAATTTTGTCTGTCGGGAAGTACCTCTTTCTCCACATAGACGCCCATTAAGGGAGATTTGGTAAAGTGTTTGAAGGCCAAGTAACAGAAGGTAGGGTTGGAAAAAGAAAACTGAGTAGTGCTTTTGCTTTTTGCTCTAACCTCCCAAGCAACAGAGAAAAATTTCAGGATTCCTGAGAGTTCGTGGGGTTTGGTAAACAAAACTCACTTTCAAAAGCAAAGAAACTTTCGCTGTGTCCCTTTATTCCTTGCTTCTCCTCTATTCTGGCCTCAGCAGCTTTAATGATTCAGAATTGAGTCACCGTCTACACCCAAGGAGGACAGAAGGCCTTATACAATCATCATCAAAAAAAAAAAAAAAAAAAGCTGGCACTTTGAGAATGAGAAAGATTCAGAAATTTATACTGCTGTCGGAAACAGGCATCCAAGACACCATCCTGTTCAACCATGGGGCCAGGAGTGAATGAAGGTGCCATAGAAAGTAGGCTGAAGTCATTTTGGACTGGTTGGGATAGAGAGAAAGAGCCCTTGATCTCAGGCAGACCTAGATGCTGGAAAGTGAACAGGAAAGTAGACAAAGAAAAGGAAAGAAAGCCTCCTAGTCTGATAAGGCCATCCTCCATCTCTCTCCAAAATATCAGATCTTTGGAGAGAGACTTCTAATGTCTCTCTCCAAAGATCTGATGTTTTCCAGCCCCCATTAGGGAGAAAAAGGGGTCTCCTTGGCAGCTCTGAACGTAACCCTTGAAATGCTGAACTTAAGCCACAGGGTACAGCAAAACTTGTAGTGAACAAACATAAAAGAGATTAAAATGACCTTTGTCTTGTTGCTTCTATATATAAATGTATGGTAGGAATCAATGTTACATGTCTATAAGTTTTTATCCCTGTAACAAAGTGATCATTCTGACAAGAGGAAAGTTGGAGATAGATAAGCAAGTTAATAAGACAAACTTACCTGCCCTTTGCCCCCAGTGAGTTTGTTAAAATTGAGCTTGAGTGCCAATCAATTTACTGGGCACTTTGGGTAGAACAACTCTCTAAAAGTAATGATGATTTTTGGCTGATTAGGAAGTTTTCAAGAGAAGGCTACATCCAAAGAGATAAAGTACTTACTGGCAGGTAATCTTGGGGTGATTTAGACTTGAGGTTGTGAAAGAGCTACTAGATATATTCTTCTGTGAAATGTAGTTGTTAATGGGCGCTTGTTAAATTGGATGGCTAAGCCATAGAAACCTGATATCTCTCTTGCCTAATGCTCATTTTTTTTAGTAGGTCAAGTTCAAGTCTTTATTCAAGAAGGTGAAAAGAGCTGGAAAAGCTCTGCTTATTGATTATATATGGTGTGGTGAATATTGTTGCTAACGTATTTCTAACAGCCTCTTGGCTTTACATAAGAATATGGCTGCTGTCCCTTTAGGAACATCATTGGGGTGACACTGGCATCTTTGGGCTAGGAAGATTTATATCCTACTCCACTGCCTGAAGTAAAGCTGAATCTGTTGACTCTTTTGGAATTTGACTCACGGAGGTTCCCCTAAATAATAGAAACTGGATGACTGATGTTAATTGAAACCCAATGGTGTTTACTGTAGACTTTTCAGCCTCAGGGCCAGCCATTCCAAATTGAAAGCAAGCAGGACCATCTGCTCAGTGGACAGAACTTGGACTCTGAAACTGATACAGATGAATATCACCCATTTTGGGGGACATGGTTGTAGAAGTGGATCATGATTGTGGAATGAACTATTTCAATCAGTTAAGTAGATACACTTGGCAATGGCGTGTTCTCTGATGAGACCACCTGACATCGAGCTACTGCCTGAGTCTTGTATGTTTCTGAGGCAAAGGAAATCAATTGCACATCAGACTGTAATTTCTGCCAGAGATGTCCCCTTTGTCTCCAGGTTAGGGAGGACCTATTGCATAGACTGTGCCCCCAGTATCCTCTGGCAAATTTACAAATTCGGGATTTCTGCCTGCTCTCCAGTCTTATTAGCTGTCTCTGGCCATATTCAGATAATCCTTCAGGCTAATCTGTGTCATATATTTGGCTTTATGGACAAATTACTGTTTGATAAGAATGCGCCTTTTATGGTAGACATTATACAACAATAAGCTGATAGATGGACTTTACTTCCTTCATCTTCTGATCCACAAAACTTAGTTTGGCAGTTTGCTGTTGCCAGTTGGTTGGTCAGTTTATCGAGCAATGGAGGAATTATCTCCTCCATTCTGTTGCCTGGATGATAATCAGGATGAAATGAGTGGGGGAATTTAGGGATTATATTGTGAAATTTCAGAATTCTGCGTTTTCCATTTCTAAGCATAATGAACAGCACCCGCACCTCAGCCTGGGTAGCAGACCCTTTTGACTGTAATTTGCACAAAAGTAAACCCAGACGATTTGCTCTTGATTCTGGCTAAATTAGTTAAAAATGTGTTTGTCCTTTTTGTACCAGAAATTTGTGAAAGTCAGACTTTGCACCAGAAAGATCTGGTGCAAGAAGAACAACAGCATTTTCATATAATTTCTGGATGATGTCTGAGTGACAGCAGAAGATGACTGAGAAAAATGTAAATTTGTGTTTACTGAAATAGGACAAGCTAATTTTGTGAAAGTGAAGAAAGAAAAAAATAATAACCTGACACATAAGGAGACAACTCAGTAAATTTTAAAATATACAGACAAAAGAAGCATTAATATTCATTGTGATTCAGAATTGCCCCTGAATCTATCCTCTAGAAGGAAAATACTCTGATGTTGCTCCCCCAAACAGTTGCAAGTATCTTAAATCCTGAGTCTGCCATCCCTCACCAGATAATTCTGACCATGAGTCAGCTAGTGATGGTTCCAGCTCTAGACCTAAGGTTAAAAACACCTCTGGATGTTGCCTTCCCCTCTATTCTCAGTCATTCTGTAGGGTTCCTGAATCGTGTCATGGACAAGCAGGACAGATTAAACTGACCACCTTCAAGCAGACCCTCTGAAACCCATGACTGAATTCTACTATTTATACTGAATAAGAATATCTAAGGCTTACCATCCTATAGAAGATGGAAAGTCCTGTGGGAAGTCCCATTGGGGCACTACAGGAGATCACTGGCAACTAGCGCCATCTGACTGTCATATGTTTTATTTGGGAGACCCAGTAATTGTTTCCAGGACTACTGTATTTGCTTCAACATTGTACTTGTATGAAATGCATGCATTGATTTTTCTCACTGTGATTTGCATATAGGAGTGGTTATAACACACATTTAACTGTTTTTTAACATATCACTAGTAAACCAGGTAGCCCTCAGATGACTGAATATCTCTTCAAAATGAGGATATAACTCTCCCTAGATTACCTCTAGGGAGGGTTTCCTAGAGGTAAAACTGGCTTATTATTCATACATATTATGAGGACAATTTTACCCACAAGGGAGTCATTCCAGTTAGAAAGCTAGTTTAAGCTGGATACTGTGGCTGCAACCTGTAAACCCAGCACTTTGGGAGGCCAACAGATGGATCACTTGAGGCTAGAGGTCTGAGACCAGCCTGACCAACATGGTGAAAACCCATCTCTACTAAAAATACAAAGATCAGCTGGATGTGGTGGTATATGCCTGTAATCCCAGCTACTAGAGAGGCTGAGGCACAAGAATCACTTGAACTTGGGAAGCAGAGGTTACAGTGAGCCGAGATGGTGCCACTGCACTGTACTCCAGCCTGGGTGACAGAGCAAGACTGTCTCAAAAAAATATTAATAAAAATAAAAATATAGTTCAAAATTTGTCAGTACCCTAGACTTTTTCTTGCAAGCCAAGCTTGCATCTGTGCAATCACTGGCACATCCTGCTATATCTGGCTTAATGTGTTGGCTAGACGGAAAGATCTATACAGAAATTTAAGGAGAAAGCTACCTGGTTTGCTAAGATTCATTGATAGTTTACAGGATTTATTCAGCTGGCTGGATTTTGGAGCTGAAAGAAATACTGCAGATTGGTTTCATCCTGCTTCCCTGAGTCTTGCTGATAATAGTGTTAAGTGCCGTATAAGATAAACTGAATAGATTTGTTTCTAGCCCTGTAATTTGTCCATATTAATCAAAATGGCCAATTCAGTGGTACATTAATGGAAAATATGCCAGAAGTTGGACCACACAACAATGAGGAGTAGACCTGTTAGGAAATAATGCTCATGAAGGCATCCTCATATCTGCATAGTCAGAGTTCTCTCTTAAATGCAAAAATGACAACCTGAGTTAAAGTATAATTTAATTGTCACCCTTGAAGAAATAGAAACATCTACCCCTAAGCCATTTGATTAAATTTTAGAGGTGGCCAAAATAGAAACCTTCCCCTCTCCTCAGATGGGTTTCACTTATATTGCAGAGCCAAGTTTAATCTCCCTTCCTATCTAAGGCAGGGAAGATGGACTGAGTGCTTTGCCAACTGTCTTAGAAAATTTCCAAGATTCAAAATTTTATTGTCTTCCTGTTGTACAAACCCTATTGTACATTCTGACCCTCAATATGTAACCATGTCAGAAAGCAGGGCAGACAGAGGCATGAAGGCTGTTTTGTGAGTGAATATATGGTTTGATCCTTAATCCTGAGTCCTTGTGCGTCTGTCAGTGTGTGTAGATGCATGTGTGTGTGCACACATCATATGAACATGCAGACAAATAGACACACTCATACAAGGTGACATCTCAGAAACTTCACAGTTTAAAATTCAAGTCAAATCAAATTCCAGTGGCATAATTTAGAAAATCAGCAGTAAATGTTACCCAGTTCATACTATGATTCTCTAGCCATGCCATGTTCATTTTTGAAAATTTAGTTGCTAACATTATTTTAGCATAAGTATTGCAAACTCTTGATGCAGCTACATTTTAAAATTATCAGAGTTAATCAACACAGGGAAACACAAGAGGGCTAACACCTGCTAAATGATCCTTAAATGAAAATTTTCATTACAGTTATGTATTTTAATAACACTTTTATGTCCTCTTATTAAATGTTTGCCCTTAAAGGGCATACATAATCTCCATCTATGTAATTCTCCTAATTTAAACTCTACACCATAATCATAAACTTTATCTGGGTATCGTTGTTAAAAAGACCTTTGATGTCACTATCTTAAATGGCTTAAAAAGACACATTTACTTGTAATCCTTAAGGTAACAAAAAAATGGCTGTAATGAACAATTTTGATGAACTCTTTCTGACAACTAATTTTTTACTTTTAAAATAATTTATCAGGTTGAATTCTGACTTCAGTATACTTGTGTTATCAATAAATATTTTAGTTATGGATAGCTTACAGGATGGTTTATCTTTATATACCATCTGGAAAGAAAAAGAGAGATAATGATAGTAAGCTATTTAGTAGTTGGTGGCAGCTGGTACATAAACTTACAGTTATCAGTTGACAAACATAGCAATTATCTATCAATACCAGCAAAATTATGTCTACTAGTTACTATACTTGCAACATAGCAAAAATTATAGACTTATTAGTTCAAAATTAAAGAATGATTATGTTATTGAAGTCTGTATATCATTTCATTTGATAATAAAAACTCTGAGTAAAAATGAACAAATTTTCTTAATAGCTACCTTATTCTCTTTAATTTTATCAGTATCTAACTATTATGAGTTTTCTTTTAAATATCTATTATGAGTTTTCTTTTAAATATCTAACTATTATGAGTTTTCTTTTAAATATCTAACTATTATGAGTTTTCTTTTCTTTGATCTGCCCTTTTTGATCCTCCAATTCAGAAGTGTCTCTGTATCAATATGTAATTGACTTGCCATTGTTTTCATTAGTGTCTTCTCCCATTTGATACTGGGATTTTTTTATCATCCATGTTATAATCATCTTCTGCTGCCTTTCCTTATCCTCTGATGATGGCTGTTCCAATTAAGAGTAGTATCAGTTTCCAGGCCAGACATGGTGACTAATGCCTGTAATACTGGCACTTTGGGAGGCTGAGGCGAGTGTACCACCTGAGGTCTGGAGTTTGAGACCAGTCTGACCAACACAGAGAAACCCCATCTCTACTAAAAATACAAAAATTAACTAGATGTGGTGGAGGGCACCTGTAATCCCAGCTACTCAGGAGGTTGAGGCAGGAGAATCACTTGAATCTGAGAGGCAGAGGCTGCAGTGAGCTGAGACTGTGCCATTGCACTCCAGCCTAAAAAAGGAGCAGTATCAGTTTTCAATACCAGGACAGAAATTTTTAATGGATAGTATTTACATCAGAGTCAGGATGCATTGTTTATCTATATCATAACATTAATCACCCCACCACAAAATTTATGCAATCCCCTGATAATTATCTCCTGATATTTTTTGCAGAATTATATGTATATTTTACTACTCAGAAAATGTTGTGCTGTGGTACCCTAGCCTCATGCTTCAAAATGACACTGCTCCAAAATCATAGTAGCTATGAACTCTTCAAATATTTTGTAAAGTTTGCTTTTTACTCTGTAGGCTTGTTGTTAAAAAGAAAACAATACTAAAATGGAAAAGAAAAACAACATTCTTGCTTTCATAAATACATTGATTTTTGTTTGTTTTGTTTAATTGTTTTGGAGATGTTGAAATTATCCTTTGGCTATCTTTGCATTAAGAAAATGGGTGGTCAATTACTTATGTTTGCATCCTTCACAGGACCATAGACGGATTTCTGTACCCTAAAGGTGTTCACTGAGTACTTAGATGGCATAACCTCAAGTGTAGCAGGTTGAGTTTCTCAAATTATTCTTGTCTCTTCCTAGGATCAGTGTAAAGGAAAAACATATTTATTTGTGGATATTAAACCAAAATGTTTTATCAAAATAAACTGGATTAGCATGTTTTGCTGTGATTATAATTATCTACTAGCCATAAACAAAAACTTAGGCTACTGTGTAGGGTAGCCCAGCTCTGCAAGGAGCAGTTAAAAAATTATTTTAGTTACAGGCTCTAATTCAGAAGGGAATAAATAGTTATGAAATATTTTGACATATTATATGCTAATTATCAAATGATCTACACTATGTATTTCAGTTTATCTGCATGTTTTGAAAATTTTTTTGTATTCTCATAACACATCAATATAATTTATTCTTATCCAGCAAATCTAAAATCACACATAGCTTTATAACGTCTACAATAATTCATTTTAGAATCTTTATATAACATCATTCTCTCTTTATTTAGATATAGAAATTTTTGCAACTTGGATTGGCATTTAGTTTTGACACTCTTTGGCTTCAGAATGCCATTAGACTATTTAATAATAGACAGGTGGGGTTTATGGATGCCAGTCAGTCATGTAATACTGTGAATTTATTACATATGGAACATGGTTCTTTTTTATTGTAAAGGGTATGTAGATTTAGCTCTGTGTGTTTGCATTCATTAACATGTTGTAGAGAAAAGTAAATCATCACTATAATCCAGTTTTGACATTTTTATCACATTTAACCTCATAGATTTTGATTTATACACTTTCCAAGTACAGAGTGCTTGAGGTTACTAAACCAAAACCATTTATGATGTTTGTATTCTATTTGGACTAGTTACTATTTTATTGACACTTAGGAAATAGTACCTAGAACAGCCATAAATCTGACTCAGACCTTTTATGGTGATATTCTACCTTGGAGATTTTGTCTTTCTGTTGAAGTCAGAGACAAAAAATAAATTATAAATAAAAGTGAATTTAAAATGTATTAATACATATCAATTGACTCTACAGAAATCCCAAACTTGCCACCAACCTCACATCCCAAAAGGAGAGGATCATAGCCATTGAAGAAACATGAGGAGATAGACGTGAGCATGATCCTTATTAGCTCAGAACTGTGGGTGGATGTGGCAAAACTGCATATGGATATGAGATCACCAGAAAGAAAGAGATCACATAGGCCTAATAAGAAATATTCAGAAAATGCTTCTTTCCAGAGTTTCACCCTCAGGAAAAAAAAAAAAAAAAAAAAAAAAAAAAAAAAACTGCTTACAGAAAGAAATTGTACCCACAGAAATACAGAGGGTAATAGAGAAAAGAGCTTCAGATACCTGATATGCAGGGGCTTGAAGGATCTAGATTCCATCTTGAACTCTTCAAATGTTCTTAACCAAACTTTACTTATAGGGACAGTAGTTATATAGAGAGGTCATAGTTTGAGTGCTTTCTGAACAGCAGAGTAGAGACAGTTTTCAAACTATGAAGCCAGAAACTGCGATAGCACATAAGTGTCCATCAACAAGCGTAAAATATCTTTCAGGTTTGGCTAGGCACAGTGGCTCACACCTGTAATCCCAGCACTTTGAGAGGCTATGGCAGATGTCAAGAGTTTGAGACCAACCCGGTCAACCTGGTGAAACACTGTCTCTACTAAAAATACAAAAATTAGTTGGGTATTGTGGCAGGTGCCTGTAATCCCAGCTACTCAAGAGGCTGAAGCAGGGAAATCACTTAAACCCAGGAGTCAGAGGTTGCAGTGAGCCAAGATCATGCCATTGCACTCCACCCTGGGTGACAGAGCAAGATTCTGTCTCAGAAAAAAGGAAAACAAAAAAATCTTCAGATTTATTCTTGGGAAGCAAAGAATACCATCTAACCCAGTTAAAATTAATATTTTGAAACGACAAAAATAAACCGAGTGACATTCCAATAGAAAATGAGAATACACCAGAAAATGAAGACATAAAAGGTAATAATAGGTTAATGTTTCAAGCAACCTCAGAAAAGAGTACTTAGAATTAAAAATAAAAATATTACAAGTGGTATGGCCAGCAAAATTCACATACCTGTCATATCTAGAGTGATAAAGTAGACAAATCTTAGTAGGCTAACCGAAGATCTGAAAATGTTCACTTAATTAGTAAATCTACGTAAAGCACTAGAACCACAATAATAAAAATATACCTACTTTTGAAATGCTACTATGCATTTAGAAACTCTAATCACATATTAAGTCACAAATGCAACTTTAATTTGTTAAGAAAATAGAATAACCATTTTCTGAATGCAATAGAGTAAGAATAGATGTTAATGGCAACAACAATAACAAAAACCTCTTCCACAGATAAATTAAATTAATTCCTATTAAAGATCCCTTGGTCAAAGTGGAAATAAAAAATGATATTGCATCATTTGTACAAAATCACATGAAAAATCAAGCCTATCAGCGTCCATATGATACAGTTAAAGTGATGCTACTGACACTGACTGGATCTATTTCAACTTTCTGTTCATCACCCTCGTCTGTCTTAGCTATTGCCTTATTAGCAGTGGGAAAGGAAAGCACCTGGCTCACAGGCCAATGAATAAGCAGCCAATGAACATTGCTGAGTTTTCAATTATTTATCTAATAAAGAGCAGAAGCAGAGATACCAAGAAAAAAATACTACAGAATAATAATAATGATGATGAGAGAACATAACTTTCAAACAGTAAAACCTCCTGTAAAATCGCCTTAATCTCAATGTTATATTTACCCTGATGAACAAATTTATATGAAAAATACATATACAATAGTGTTGACATTTTGATGCATTTTTATATGGTCTGGGAGAAAATATATGTATTTCCCCACATTAATCTATGTAGAAATACTAACTCCAGATGCAATAATAATTATAATTTAATAATACAATAGAAATATATCATTAAATAGTGTATTTTTATAAATTTGGAGTAACATTTCCTAAAAAATAAAGCAAGAATTGTGAAGGTCAAAAATGAACATTAGATGTATACATTAAAAATAATTAAAGCGCAAAAACCAAGCACATACAAAGAACAACAAATAGAAGCTTCCTGTAGGGGAAAGGAGTTATGACATATTTGATAAAAGAGTTGAAAACTCACGAGCACTGAGATTACACAAGTCAATATAGAAAACGACAACAGAATAGAAATAGTGTTCAAATGTTAACAGGAAGAAAAGGACATTATCAATAACATGCATTTGAGAAGTGATTCAAAGGCATAAGTCAAGAAATAAAATAATAATAATAAATCCTTCATTCGAATTTTGTGATAAGAGCAATACTAATGAATATAAAAGTCTTTCATATGCATATTTGTGAAAGAGAATAAGTATTTTACTTATCAGTAGTCAGAAAAGGAACAATTAAAATGAATTCTTTGTCCTATCAGTTGCACTCTTTGCTATCTACTTTTTAGAAATAGAGCATTGAGAAATAGTGGTGAGAAAAATTGTTGCAACAATGTTTGTAGTTGAAAAAACAAATTGTGTTTTATTCATAAAAGAAAAAAATTAGTTTTTAAATGGAATTGGATATATAGCTAGGAACATAAAACGTTCATTACTTATTCAGTGAGAATGTATGATACTCTTCTTACAAAAGCAAAAGTAATAAAACTTTTATAATTATATAGTAAGATTTTATTCTCCAGACTTTTTATTGTGGGTTATCTCAAAATGTTATCTCCTGTTGAGAAGAAGAGTAGAAAGCAGAATGTTATAATACATAAGAAACTGTTAGCATTGACACATTCCTATCAAAAACCATATGTCTTGTTCTCTGATTTTATAACAAAAAGACAGATAAATTTGTCACAATGCATAAAAATGTCAAGTGGGATAGAAGTAATAAGCTTATAGGCCACGATCTAAAGATAGCTATGCTCTCTCATCAATTTCTCATCTACAACTTCATAACATGAGGATTTGAGGAGAATGTTGTATTAAAGTTACAGCTGGTTATTTAATGCCATGATTTCATAAAATATAATATATTTATTTTTATAGTTCTTTCTACTTTTCCCCATGTTTCAAATTTAGAAATATGCAAAAAGTACATACTGATTTGAGAAATATTAGGTAAAAATTACAATATTAAAATTATATAGAGTATTTGTAATAACATTACTATTGATAATGATTATAGTAATAAACGACATTTATGCATACTTTCAATGGGCCAAGTACTGTAACAGTACTTGATAGGTCTAATCTTACTAAATACATACAACTATCCTACAAGATAGACATTCATTTTATATATAAACAAACTGAGGCGTAGGTAATAATTAGATCAGAGTTACACAGCAAGTAGTGTTAAATTAAATTTGAGTTCATGATGCCTCCATACCTTGAGTTTTTACATAACAAACTGCCACCTAACTTAATATGTAAACAAACTGACAAGTTAATTTTAGGAGTATAGTATTTTATAAAAGCTGAGTCTCAGCAAATCACAGCAGCCAAGCTTCAGCTAATCATAGTCTACATCTAGTTGTAACCAGTCCTAGCAAGCATCTAGCTGAAATCAATCAAGCTGTTTCTGTACCTCACTTCTGTTTTCTGTCCATAAATGCTGCCTGCTTATATTGTGAAGCAGAGCTCTCTGAATCTCTTCTGGTTCTGAGGGCTGCCCAATTCACAAATTATTCTTTGCTCAATTAAACTCTGTTAAATTTAATTTTTCTAATGTTTTTAACACTAGTAAATTCAGGATTTTAATCCAAGTTTTACACTGTTCTAGATAAACAGTTTTTAAAGTTGAGCACTACATTGAATATGAATATAAATACTTTTAAAATTACTGGCGCTTTAAAATGGATCTGGAAGTACTATTTCTGAAAATTGTTTTTGTCATATTCCTAAAAAATTTCTTCTTGACATATCCAGTAATTAAAGTCATGGCTTTGTCTGTCATGTTGTTATTCTTTCACGCATTCTTTCACCCATTGTCTTTGTGGTTTTAAAGCAAGATTATATAAAGCATAAAATTAATGTATCCAAAATAATAGAGTAAAAAATGTATTCAAGTTTTGTTTAGGCTATTTACCTGGCAACATAAGATGATTCATTTTATAGAAAAAGATGGTGTGGTTGATAAACTCCTAAAGTGTGCTCCATCATCTCTGTTACTGGTGTTCATGCCCATGTGTGATTCCCTTTCCTTGAGTATAGGTGGGAATTTGACTTGACTATAACCAATAAAGTAATAGCAACTATGACAGGATGTACATGATTATACCTAAGTCTGTAGGATTACTATAGGTATCACATAAAAAAGTTAGAAGAAAACACTTTGGAAATGGCAGAGCAATACAAAAATTTATTATTAGCCAACAGTTGTAAGTGCTTTCTTATCAGTAGTTTAAATGGAAATGGATTAAACTGTCCCATTACAGTCTATTAAAATTAAGATGGTGAGTGAATGCCAATGCGCATGCCATTTCTTTTGAGGTAATAAAAATATTCCCTTATAAGACAGTGATGATAATTTTACATTTTGGATATACTGAAAGCTACCTAATTAGAATTTTAAAACTGTCTAAAATGAGGAACAAAATGATCTTGAGTGGCTTTTGCTGCAGAACAGTCCCATGTTTATTGATGTTTAATCCCAAACTTAAGCATTCCTGAGCTTTAGAATCTTGTAAGATAATATGTTTTGATCACAAGTAATATTGACCTTCTCACTACTATGTTCAACACACTTCATGCTTGTTCATTGCCTTTCACTGAAAGTTGCAACACTATTCACAATAGCAAAGACATGGAATCAACCTAAATGCCTATCAATCTTAGACTGGGTAAAGAAAATGTGGTACATATATGCCACGGAATACTACGCAGCCATAAAAGGGAATGAGATTATGTCCTTTGTAGGGACATGGATGGAGTTGGAAGCCATTATCCTTAGCAAACTAATGCCAGAACAGAAAACAAAACACCACGTGTTCTCATTTGTAAGTGGGAGCTGAACAATGAGAACACATGGACAGACACATGGAGAGGAATAGCACACACTGGGTCCTGTCAGGGGATAGAGTATGGAAAAGGAAAGTATTAGGAAAAATAGCTAATGCTTGCTGGGCTTAATACCTAGGTGTTGGGTTGACAAGTGCAGCAAACCACCATGGCACACATTTACCTATGTAACAAACCTGTACTTCCTGCACGTGTACCTCAGAAATTAAAATTAAAAAAAGAAAGTTGTAACATCCTAACTCTTACTTTGGGAGTGTCTCAAACTTCTAAATATGACTTTTTTTTTCTTTCTGGGCAAAAGGTTAATTTATGATGGTTTATTGAATTTGAAGCTATGAATTTCTGTAGTACTTATACAGTTTGGGGTGAATCCTGTAAGTGATACTTAAAAACCTAAGATTTTTTAAAATAAACAAACAAAACTTCAATAAAGCATTATTATTTGTAAAGATCCTAAGATGATCAGGGTCTTAGCTATATGGTAGGCTTGACTTCAACAGAAAGTCTGAATTATATCACATTTAGATCAACAAGATTATTTTTGTATCTATCAATAACAAAATAAGAAACAAAGCAGAGTTAAACTTTCAAAACAAAATCATGGTGCTTAACAACAATAAAAAATCACCTATTGATTAAGATAATATAAAGTTTTTCATATATTACAATAACTTGAATTTCAGTTCTTGAGGAATAATGAATTGGTTTATGAGGGTGGCTTTGGATGCTATTAATAATATGTCTCTTCATATGGGAGTTGGTTAAATGGGTCTGTTCACTTTCTAAAACTTCTCTGGGCTTACTCTTCACTGGGTTTATTCTACATGTACTCTTATGACAGTTACATTTTGTATATATTAAACTTCAATAAAATGTTTTCTTAAAATTATGAATTGGGATTATTTATTTTAATGAAATGCTAATAACATTCTTTGTAATTATAAAAAAACACAAGAAGCCGAGACGCTGATTCATGAATTCAATTAAATTGATCCCTAACAGCATATATTTGATAATAGATCATTGTGGTATGCATGCACATATGCATGTAAGTTTTTATTCATTTCATTTATCCATTCATACTTGAGACTTTCTCCACTCCCCTGCTCATCACATCATATCAGAGGGTGCATAATATCAACATGACTTATCACAGATAATGTTAACCTTGTTCACTTCATTAAAGTGGTGTATAAAATTTTTCTCTAAAGTTCATATTTTCTTTTTATTCTCTGCTAGAGTGGAGTAACTAAGTCTGGCCCTCACTCACTGTAATGAAAAGGATATTGCACTCCACCTCCTGAAAGGAGGGGTATGAAAGAATTTACATTCAAATGCTAAATCCATCGCTGTCATTATAAATTTGAGGAGAGCTTTACGGTTTTGCAAATGTTCTGTTTCTCCTTAATGTTTTGCCCACAAATTTGAGTATTCATCAGTGGATTTTGCCGGCAATAATTATTACTCTGGTGCTCAATGGTGATTACTGTAGATTTTAATTGCATTGTTTTGTGATCTGGGAATAGGATATCAGTTACATGGCTTTATTTACCAAATTCTTTTTGGTCAAATGTACATTTCGGCGGCTAATTTTCTCATACAATCTTGAAAATAATTAATATACTTTATTAAACATAAATTAGATTTACTAAATATTTTCATTAAATATTTCAAATATTTGCAATTTTTTTCCTTAACCTTCAGTTTGTATGTAAGTTGTGTTAAAATATTCTAATCTGAGTTACTAAGTTCTTCTTTGAATATCTTTCAATACTCATATTGTAAGATTCATACTTTTAAAATTTAATCTAAATTAATTCAAAATTGTTACAGGTATTAACAATTATTTTTATATTTTTTCTGTCTTTTGCCCATTTAATATTTATCACCTTAATCCTTTTTATCTATTACTAATATTGCCATAACTGACCCTTAACTTTGCTCATTTGTGTTGCTTATTACACTTTATACTAACAGTAATGTGATGTCTTACAGTATAGTTAAGGGACTGGAAATGAGGTTAAAAACTTTCAGCTTAGCCAGGCATGGTGATTCATGCCTGTAATCGCAGCACCTTTGAGAGCCGCAGGTGGGCAGATTGCTTGAGCCCAGGAGTTCCAGACCAGGCTGGGCAACAGTAAAATCTCTTTACAAAAAATACAAACAGGTGAGCTGGCATGCGCCTGTTGTCTCAGCTACTAGGTAGACTGAGGTGGGAAGATTGCCTGAGCCCAGGAGATCGAAGGTGCTGTAAGCCGTGTTGGCGCCATTGATCCTGGGTGACAGAGGGAGATCCTGTCTCAAACAAACAAATGAAAAAACGTTTAGCTTGCTTTCTTGGGGGCATACAGCTGTAGCCAATGCGTTGCAGTTTATTCTGAAGCAAAATTAAAATCTCACCCTCATTCCTGCACCGTATGAGACACAGTAGCTATGCAATATGTAGAATCCAGGTAAAATGGAAAATGTGGGTCCTCTTGTAAAATCGTTAAGAATTTTAAGATGACGACAGCAGAGACTAAGGCCTTATGCTCTACAAGGTGGCATCAGAAAATCATTATTATGACTTGCTCTAGGCTCAAATACACTTTTGTTTTATATTGAAAAATAATGTTGAACATATAGATAAGCAAACCACATTTATATAAACTGCATAGAAATAATTAAAGCACACATATATATACACATTTATTTTTATAAAAAGAACATGCCTATCTCACTGAAAAGCAAACCTCAAGAGGTAATTAACCTGAAAGAACCATGGTGAATTTTCCAAAATATTCTCACAGTGGATAGGTTTCTGTTGTTTTATTTTTACATTATTTGAAAGTTTATAGAATACATTTTGAATTAGTACAAATGTTTATATGTTTATACTATAAGTATAAGCAAAAACAACAAATATCCTACTAGTACTTAGTGTAAAATGTGGTTTTAATTTCTCATTTAATTAGTGAGAATATTCATATTTGCTGAAAATGCATTATGTTTTCGTACCTACTCTGAAATTTGCTTTTATCTGCACACTTATATTAATAGTTGTAGCAGAATTTACAGTGAGACCAGCAGATTATTATTATTTTAGCCCTCATTATATCTATGTATCTATCTATCTATGTTGTTTGGTTTAATTGACAAGTTATAGTCTTGAAAATAGTATAGGCCTATAAAATTTTTTAATTTTTAGTTTAGTTAATACTTACCAGATTTTATGAAAAATGACTTCAGATTACATTATATTACTTTTATTACAGTGTGATGAATTGGTACATGTATGGAAATGTACATGAAAGGTTTAATATTTACACACATGGCAAAAGAGCTAAATTGTAATTGTAAAAGTGGCTGAAAGAAATGCGATCACTGAAAATACTAAATATTTTTAGTTACCTGTAAATGTTTTAGAGCATGAATGAAATCACAGCTTCTGCAACTATAATTGCCTTTAAATTTTTTTACTAAAATCACCAGCCAGTGTATTCCAGAAGCAATTAAATCTTAGCCATATAAAAATAAATTGTTGAGCAGCCACGTTTTTCTCCAAACATATATATTATATCCAGTCTTCTCATATATCATAAAATAGAAATAACAGGTCTTTCAAAACACCTTCACCATTAGAAGAGATAAAAAGAAAATGGAAAAACGAAAGAATCTGATATGTGATTTTTTTAAGATAAAGAAATATTTTCCTCAAATAATTTTAAAGAGAATGCACATACCCTTGAGAATAAAGGCAATATGGATGCTGTCATGTAACGGATACCAATAAGATCTGTGTATAAATTGTAAATGGCAAGAGTGGGAGAGAAAGCAAAGAAAACATTATTTGTTTTGTCTTCCTTTGATTTAAAATTTTCTGTTGTTTCTGGACCTTCAAGATAGAATAGTAAAAATAAAAGGACAACATGAGAATACTACAATAAAAACATTGAAGTTGGATATGAATCATTTCTCCTTGAGTGTCACTCTTCCTATTTAAGGATTGCGTGACCCTGGACACATCCAAACGTTCATTGAAATGTAAGTCTTCTCATTTCTTAGGTCAATGTTATAATATCTACTACATTAAGACAACAATGAAAAAAATGTACATAACAATAACTGGAACATTATCTAGTATTTATTAATAAATATCAATGATTAATAATTTGATCTGAATACAATTATAAGATAAAATATTTATAGGAGTTCCATGGGTTTATAGCTGATACAACCAGCTATTCTTAAAATTTCTATACTGATATTTCACAGCACACATTAGCTGGTGTTCTTCAGTAAAGCTATTTTCAGTACATTCCGATTAATCAAAACTCTTCAAAATTTATTTTCAATAAAATTTGCTTTTAAGGTACTACAAACATATCTTTCAATACTTGCTTAACTTTTTTACTTAGTAAGTACATTGATAATGTCTGAAATCGCCTTGCACGTGTAAAAATCTTATATGACTTATACATTTGATTAGGATTGAAAAGTCATTCATAGATGGAAACTATGTTTGAAATAGATCTAATTTATATCTAACCAAAATATATATGTAATGTGCATTTAAAAATAAAATTGTTTCTACATAGATGAATTGTTGCTCTCCTTCTTTCAATAAATTATATCTCATCACTAGAACAGGTAAATTGGGGAAAATTTGAGTCTTATTGATGGTATTTTCTCTTTATTTCTTATGTCTCTAAGTTAAAGTGTTGCTTTCTAATTTATTAAAATAATAAAATAATTATTTGTTTTAAAAATTTTATAAAAATAGGAACACAAGCGAAGTACAACTTGACAACAAAGATCATAAAAATAGTTTCATCACCAGCCTCTATGTTAACACAAACTGATAATTTCATCTATCGGTAACATTCTTGACTCTGATTACCTTTATAATTTCTATATCATTGCCAGGAATAAAAACAACACTAAGCTATGGATTGACTAGAGTTTAGAAAAATTGCCTAAATGTGTTATTATTGAATATTAAAATGAAAGCTATTTAGCATTAAACATTACTTTAAAAAATTTGTACACTGATCAATTTAATATCAAACTTTCTGTCTGGCCAACGGAATCTGAAAGAAGTAAATTTTTAAAACATAGAAAAATATTTCTCAATTTATCGGATTTATGAGACATTAGCTCCTAAATTTTATGGACTAACATTTTTAAAACTTAGACTTCTATGCATCACCCCAGAAAATTAAAAAAATGCCTAGCTAATCACAATCAAATTGAGAAGATATATGGCTACATTTTACTCCAAAAATGCTTCAAAACGATAGAGTATGCCACTTTTGATATACTGGTCTATGCAACTTATCTCTAAATAAGTAATCAGAGAATGTGTATTTTACCTTAGGGTAGAATAAAATTCTAAAAACTAATGTCATTTGGGTGATTTTATTAAATACATGATGTCATATTAAAACTAGCTTACGTAAAATTGTAGCTCACTTCAGTGTAACTTACATTTATTTTAATTTTCTAGTAAGTGAAAATTACTGTTTTGATGATCTTAAATTTAGTATTGCTTCAAAAATAGAAATAGTTTGCTATTTAATTAGAAAATTAAATCTTAAAAAGAAAAAATGGAGAAGCATTATCACTCTTGCATTGAAAGTAAAATTTCTGTATTTTCCTGAATTATTTGAAACAAATAAATCTGAGATTCTATCTAATGTGTTCTAGATGTAAGTTGTCATTATAAGTTCTTTTAAATTGGCTATCCGAATCTTAAATTGAGATACCTTAATATTAAAATTCCTTTTTTTTTTTTAAAAGTAACTCAAGTGTTCCTTGGTTATAATGTGAGAGTTTTCATAGTTTTCCAACCCTTGTTGAAAGAAATTCAAATTATGCTATAGAAACTATTGTGAGAAATTTGGGTTAGGATCAAATGAATTAATTTTAATATAATTCAAATGATTCTATTAACAAAATGAAAGCCATGATAAATATTGCTAATTTAATTTAAAAATTTTTAAGCTAATCTTAAAAATAAAGAAAGTTGTTCAATTCAAATAACATCTCCTGAATTTTATAGAGGATTTGCAGAAATAAATACTAGAATTCATAATTATCGATATTAAGTGTTTTTGCAATGTGAAAATATAGGGAGTTGATTTTTCTTTAGTTCCACAGTAGTCAGAATAGAGAACATTCAAGTATCAGGCTAATGGTAGTAACTAGAAAACATGATGATAATAATTTACAAATAAAAGTACTAAATAATGCACATTTTAGATAAAAAGTAAATGACTAACACGTTGATGTATTCTAAATTACTGTCAATTCAGGAAAAAAAAATTCACAGTTTTCATAATTATGAATAGCTCAATAAAAATGTGCAAGAAACAATGAAAATACCAAATCATCACAAAATTTTCTTTTAAGTAAGAGATAAAACAGTTTAATGTTCTATGTATACATATAAAACGAAAGCATTTCTTTTCTCAGATAACAAAAAATATTCCAACTAAGATATTTATAGATATAAAAAATAGAAATATATACATAAATATTGTAATTTTGCCACTTTAAATAAAACAATTTATTTCTTTTTTTCCCATTCCAGTTGACACACACACACACACACACATACACACACACAAACACACACATATATACATATGTATATGTTTTATTGCATTTTAGGTTCTGGGGTATATGTGAAGAACATTTAGGATTGTTGCATAGGTACATACATGGCAATGTGGTTTGCTGCCTCCATCTCCATCACCTATATCTGGAATTTCTCCCCATGTTATCCCTCCCCAACCCCCTACACTCCACTGTCCCTCCCCTAGTCCCCTCCCACAGATCTAAGTATGTGATGCTCCCTTCCCTGTGTCCCTGTGTTCTCATTGTTCAACACCTACCTATGAGTGAGAACATGCAGTGCTTGATTCTCTGTTCCCGTGTTACTTTGCTGAGAATGATGGTTTCCAGGTACATCCATGTCCCTACAAAGGATACGAACTCATCGTTTTTTATGGCTGCATAGTATTCCATGGTGTGTATGTGTCACATTTCCCCTGTCCAGTCTATCATTGTGGGCATTTGGGTTGGTTCCAGGTCATTACTATTGTAAAGAGTGCTGCAATGAACATAGATGTGCATGTGTCCTTATAATAGAATGATTTATAATCCTTTGGATATATACCCAGTAATGGGATCGCTGAGTCAAATGGAATTTCTATTTCTAGGTCCTTGAGGAATCACCACACTGTCTTCCACAATGGTTGAACTAATTTACACTCCCATAAACAGTGTAAAAGTGTTCCCATTTCTCCAGATTCTCTCCAACATCTGTGGTCTCCAAATTTTTTAGTGATCGCCATTGTAACTGGTGTGAGATGGTATCTCAATGTAGTTTTGATTTGCATTTCTCTAATGACTAGTGATGATGGGCATTTTTTCATATGTTTATTGGCCTCATATATGTCTTCTTTTGAAAAGTGTCTGTTCGTATCCTTTGCCCACTTTTGAATGGGTTTTTTTTTGTTTTTTTTTTCTTGTAAATCTGTTTTAGTCTTTGTAGATTTTGGATATAAGTCCTTTGTCAGATGGGTAGATTGCAAAAATTTTTTCCCATTTTGTTTGTTGCCAGTTCAGTCTAATGACTGTTTCTTTTGCTGTGCAGAAGCTCTGGAGTTTAATTAGATCTGATTTGTCTACTTTGGTTTTTGTTGCCAATGCTTTTAGTGTTTTATTCATGAAGTCCTTGCCTATGCCTATGTCCTGAATGGTTTTGGCTAGGTTTTCTTCTAAGCTTTTTATGGTGTTAGGTCTTATGTTTAAGTCTTTAATCCATCTGGAGTTAATTTTAGTGTAAGGTGTCAGGAAGGGGTCCTGTTTCAGCTTTCTGCACATGGCTAGCCAGTTTTCCCAACACCATTTATTAAATAGGAAATCCTTTCCCTATTGCTTGTTTTTGTCAAGTTTGTCAAAGATCAGATGGTTTTAGACATGTGGCATTGCCTTCGAGGCCTCTGTTCTGTTCCATTGGTCTATATCTCTGTTTTGGTACCAGTACCATGCTGTTTTGATTACTGTAGTCTTATAGTATAGTTTGAAGTCAGGTGGAGTGATGCCTCCACCTTTGTTCTTTTTGCTTAGAATTGACTTAGCTAGCAGGCTCTCTTTTGGTTCCATATGAAGTTTAAAGTGGTTTTTTTCCAGTTCTGTGAAGAAGGTCATTGGTAGCTTGATGGGGATAGCATTGAATCTATAAATTATTTTGGGCAGTATGGCCATTTTCGTGATATTGATTCTTCCTAACCAAACAGAACCAAAGACAAAAACCACATGATTATCTCAATAGATGCAGAGAAGGCCTTCAACAAAATTCAGCACCCTTTATGCTAAAAACTCTCAATAAATTAGGTATTAATGTAAAGTATCTCAAAATAATAAAAGCTATTTATGACAAACCCACAGCCAATATCATACTGAATGGGAAAAAACTGGAAGCGTTCCCTTTGAAATCTTGCACTAGACAAGGATGCCCTCTTTCACCACTCCTATTCCATATAGTATTGGAAGTTCTAGCCAGATCAATCAGGCAAGAAACAGAAATAAGGGGTATTCAATTAGGAAAGGAGGAAGTCAAATTGTCTCTATTTGCAGATGACATGATTGCATATTTAGAAGACTCCATAGTGTCAGCCCAAAATCTCCTTAAACTGATAAGCAACTTCAGAGAAGTCTCAGGATACAAAATCAAGGCGTAAAAATCACAAGCATTCCTATACACCAATAACAGACTTAAAGAGAGCCAAATCAAGAGCGAATTCCCATTCACAATTGCTACAAAGAGAATAAAATACCTAGGAATACAACTAACAAAGGATGTAAAGGACCTCTTCAAGAAGAAGTACAAACCACTGCTCAACGAAATAAGAGAGGACACAAACAGATGGAGAAACATTCCATGCTCATGGTTAGGAACCATTTCTTTCTTTCTTTTTTTTTTTTTTTAAGTATTTACTTCAGCTTTATTTAACTTTTATTTTAAGTCAAGTGGTTCATGTGCAGGTTTGTTACATGAGTAAATATTTGTCATGGGGTGTTGTTGTATAGATAATTTCATCATCCAGTTATTAAGACTAGCACCCACTAGTTATTTTTCCTGATCATCTCCTTTTTCCCACACTTCACCTTCTGATAGGCCTCGGTGTGTGTTGTTCCCCTCTATGTGTCTGTGTGTTCTCATCATTTAGCTTCCACTTATAAGTGAGAACATGTAATATTTGGTTTTCTGTTCCTGTGTTAGTTGGCTAAGAATAATGGCCTCCAGCTCCATCTATATCCCTGCAAAGAACATGATCTTGTTCTTTTATATGACTACATAGTATTCCATGGTGTATATGTACCACATTTTCTTTATCCAGTTTATCAGTGATAGGCATTTGGGTTGATTTCATGTTTTTGCTATTGTGAATAGTACTGCAATGAACATACGTGTGGACGTGTCTTTATAATAGAATGCTTTATATTTCTTTGGATTTATACCCAGTAATGGGATTGCTGGGTGAAAACAATTTAAATAGAAAAGAAGATCATTGATCACTGATGCCTTGTTTCTTTCTTTTTCAAAATGTAAATATCAAAGGAAACTAGCAGAAAAATTTTAACTGAGATAAGTGAGAAGAAACTGCTTATTTTATATAACATACTTATTTCAGTCAAGCTTTTATTATTCTTCTTAGGTTAATTAATATTTCCATTTCATTCTAATATTTCTTTATGACTCAATATATCAAGCATGCAGAATTGTGAACAATATTTGAAACATCTGTAAATCAACTTTAGACCTAAGAACTTGCAGAATAGAATGTGCTCATCTGACTTGGGAAATGATGATTATGGCTAAAAGCCAAAGAAATGAGCTGTTACTTCAGACAATAAAGCTGAGCTATTACTTCACACTTAGTGAAGAAAACACTGCCAACTAGAAATTCAAAATCTTGATTACAAAATTCAGACAATTCTCCATTAAACTGAACCAAATATTATGAAAAAGAATATCATCTTTTTTCAATGAACCTAGTATTTCTGTTCACAAAATCCAAGCTTCACTTACCTTTTCTTAGTTATTAATACATATATTTTATTAAAGCCTTTACAAAACTAATTATAAATATTATATTAAGCAGTTATCTAAAGTAGAAAATGCCTTAATGTGTCAAGTCAAGTCTTGACACATAATCTGCGAATAATATTTTGTCTTTGCTGAATTTCTCAGTTTTATACTGACATTCTTTTAATTTCTGCTCCTATTACTGACATTTTCCATATAACTTCTTAGGATTTTTCTTGCTCTTTTGTTTTTCTAACTAATTGAAATAGATGTTGCCATGCAAATATGGGGAATGCATACAGCAGACACAGTAGATATTATGTACACTTTTTTATCATCGGAAGAACCTGAGAGGCAGATCGGTACCAGGTAGAGGTATTCTGTTATCTGTTTACTATATCAAAGAAGTCTTGCAGAGCTGAATGTCAGACTTGAGAAAAAGTTCCAACAGGCTGATAAACTTTTGGCTGTCTGATTAAAGAGCAAACTAGAATATATTTTCATCTTTCTACCAGTGAGAACTCTGAAGAACATTTCTTAAGGATTCTGGTGGAGCCCTGTGATTCACCAACCAATTCCTGATAGTGTTGAAATGTATCTCTACTTTGCATTACTTTTTTTCCTGCTTGGCTCAGCCTGGTCCTCATTCTTGCTCACACATCACATTATCCAACAATATACTTGCATCTAAACGTTTGTCCAGTTTCTGCCTTCCGTCTAGCCTGGGTTAGACAAGGCTGCTTATTCCTCACAGTTATAACCAATAAGCATGTCATAACAAAGGACAATTTTAGTGCCCCTCATAAAAAAAAAAACTGAAGAAATTATAACAAATTCAATCCAAGCTTATAGACAACAGATAATGTAGAAAAAAAATTATCAACTAAAAACAGACCAAGTAATATTTGAATTAGAAATGCATGATCAGCTTTGCAAAAATTAGTGAATAGAATTTACCAATACATATGCAGATTCCAAGATAAAAATTGCATCATTTTAATAGATACAGAAAATGGTGAAATTCTAAAGTCATATTTGATGAACATGTACTCTGATTAGGAAGTAAATAAACTGACTTACTCTAATAAGAGATAAAATATACTATTATAGCTATGTATTTGTCTTAATGTAGTTTAATAAATATTATCATGTTGGCATAGTATTTATTCTTGCTTTGTCCTATATATATATACACACACATATATATATATCCTGAATAATATGATTTTTCATTTGTTCGTTTGTTTATATGTTTGTTTGTTTGTTTCTGAGATGGCGGTGCCCATGCTGGAGGCAATGATGTGGTCTCAGCTCACTGCAACCTCTCCTTCCCAGGTTCAAGTGATTCTCTTGTCTCGGCCTCCAGAGTAGCTGGGATTACAGGCATCCAGCACCACACCCAGCTAATTTGTGTGTTTTTAGTAGAGACAGGGTTTCACCACATTGGCCAGGCTGGTCTTGAACTCCTGACCTCAGGTGATACACCAGCCTTGGCCTCCCAAAGTGCTGGGATTACAGAATATGGTTATAATATATTCTACATACATATATTATATAAGATCTAAATATATGGGAACAAATGACAAAAATCATATCCATGAATAAGAAGACTCAATAACTCAATACTGCAACAGAGGTATCTGATCTCCAATTTATCTGTAGATTTCAAAGATATCCAAATCAAAATCCCACCAGAATTTTTGTGGAAATTGTCAATCTAATTCTAAAATATATATAGAAATATAAAAAGAATAATCAAGATAAACTTGATAAAAATACAAATTTGAAGAAATGTATAGCATTTATAAACATATTTATTAAAAATATATAATAAATAGAGACAGATATATTGATGTAAAGAAAAACAAAAAGACTAATATAATAGAGTTCAAAGTTGGAACAAAAAATCCTATGCATACACAGAACTTGAGTCATGATCAAATGCACTGTAGAGAACTTGAGAAGAAAAGTTTCAATAAATGACACTGTTGTATTTGCATGTTTATGTAGTAGAAGGAATATTTCCCCAACTCTAATTTAGGTACAAATATAAATTCCAGTTGGCCACAGACCTATGTAATAAAAAATAAATCAGAGAATTATATAGAATTAATAAATGAATAAATGTGTATGGTTTCTGAATAAAAAGAAAAGACATTAAATGGAAAGAAGAAATAATAGATTTTACTAAGAAAAACATGGCAAATTTGGGCACGAATACTTGGATCAAAGAACTTCTGTATCAAAACACACCATAGAGATAGTGAAAAATCGAAACAAAACTGGAAGAAAATATGTCCAATAAATATCACCAAAAAGCGCTGATACTCAAAATGTACAGATTACCTATGTAATTACATTTTTTACAAAGAACAGCCCAAAATAAAATAATATGAGCTAAAGCTTGAACTCTCACTTCAAAAAAGAAAAATGGAAATCTAAATGGCCAATGAACACGTGAAAAAGTTATAACTTCAAAACAGTATTTAAGGAGATGCGAATTAAATCACAACAGAATTTAACTAAAATTGATAAAAATTTAAAAACTGACAACAACAACAACAACCATTTATATAATCTTTACAACAAGACAAAACCAATTATATTATTAAAGAACATATACTGGGTAATTAAAGCTGAAAAGACAATTGAGAAGTCAATTCCCATAAAAATCATGTTAATGTTAACCTTTGGAAGATGGGAGGGTGTCTGGCAGGAAGATGAATACAGGGTGTACTGAATGTTTTATTTCTTGACAGGGGCAATCATTACATGAATGTTCATTATATAGTAACTTTTAAATGATATTCATAGCATGTCATTTTTCTAGTCCACAGAAAAAATAGGAAAAAGTAGATTTTCTTTACTTTTTCTCTCATTGTCAATAATGACTTGTTCTCCTTTTTTGCTGTATGACTATTTTTTTAACTATACAGAGAAGAGTTCTACCTTTTTTGTCAGATGTGCTAATATTAAATTTTGACAACTTATTAAGAAGATTAATGACCAGGCACAGTGACTCATGCCTGTAACCCCAGCACTTGTACCTAAATTGGAGTTGGGGAAATATTCCTTCTACTACATAAACATGCAAATACAACAGTGTCATTTATTGAAACTTTTTTTCTCAAATGAGGCAAGAGGATCATTTGAGGTTGGGAATACAAGAGCATCTTGGCTAACAAGGTGAAACCTCAACTCTACAAAAAAAAAAAGAAAAGAAAGAAATCATCTGGGCATGGTGGACGTGGTGGTGCACAACTGTAATCCCAGCTACTCAGAGGCCAAGGCAGGAGAATTGCTTGAACTTGGGAGGTGGAGGCTGCAATGAGCCAGCATCATGCCACTACACTTTAGCCTGGGTGTCAGAGTGAGACTTCATCTCAAAAAAAAAAAAAAAAAAGAAAGACAGAAAAAGAAAGCCTTGGGAGGCTGAGGCGGGTGTATCACAAGGTCAAGAGATCCTGGCCAACATAGTGAAACCCCATCTCTACTAAAAATACAAAAATTACCTGGGTGTGGTGGCATGCACCTGCAGTCCTACCTACTCATGAGGCTGAGGCAGGAGAATCATTTGAACCCGGCAGGCAGAGGTTGCAGTGACACCAAATCGTGCCACTGCACTCCAGCCTGGCAACAAAGCAAGACTCCATCTCAAAAGTAAAGAAAAAGAAAAAGAAAGCAATTTTAGGGCAATCATAGGGATATCTATAAAGATCAGCAGCAAACTTGAGGCACCACTCTACACCGACTAAATCAGAATTTGCATTTTTACCAAGATTCACAGATGATTTGTATGAAAATTAAAGTTTTATAAGAATTGTCCTATAGTCCTCTAACAGAACATATATTTGATCTGACAGTATAAAATAATGCATCCTGCGTTATTAGATGTTATATAAATTTCAAAGCAAAATAAACACACAGGCTAATTATTTTTACCATTGAATAATTTTACCAAAGCATGTGAATGATATTTACTCATTTCCTTTGGGTTTTTCAAAAGGGTATTCAAATGCAGAAAAAGTGATATTGAAGTGGGGAGATGTTTTCAAAAATCAAGGCAAGCAGAATCATTACAGCTATTTGTGTTAAAATATTTAGAAGAGTAGAATTAAGATTAAACAAAAGCAAGTATGGTAATGGAAAACATAATGAACTGTTCTCAAATAATTAAACAAAGAACTGACGTATGATCCAGCAATACCACTGCCAGGTATATTTCCAAAGGAATAAAATCTGTGTGACGGAGAACTGTCTTCATTCCCATGTTCTTTGAGCATTATTTCACAGTAGCAACATACATGTTTATGAATGGGAGTGGATGAATAAAGAAAATGTGCTTATAGGTACACAATGGAATACTATTTAGCTTTAAGAAAAAAGGAAATCATATAGTCACAACAACATGGATGCACCTACAGGACATGTTAAGTGAAACAATCAAGATACAGAAAGACAAATACTACATGATCTCACTTATATGTAGCTTCTGAAAAAGTGGAACTCATAGAAGCAGAAAGTGGAATGATGGTTACCAGGGACTGGTTGCAGGGATCGATATTGAGATACAAAAGAATGCAAAATTATAGTTAGGCAGGAGGAATAAGTTCAAGAGGCCTCTTGTGGTGAGTATAGTTGATAAAAATGTACTGTATGCCTAAAATTGTTAAGAGAATGAATAAAGTGTTCTCACCACACACACACACACACACACGGATAGGTATAGAAGGTAATATATATGTTAATTAGCTTGATTTGGCTATTTCATAATGTATACATATTTTAAAACATGTTTTGCATGATAAACATGCACAAATTTTATTTGTCAATTAAAAATAATGACAAAATTAAAAATTTGTTTAAAAAATTGATAAAACCAGCTTAAGAAAAAAGAAAAAAACAAAAAAAATTATTATTTTAGAACACATTAAATGTGACAATGGTCAGAAAGCTATATGAGTTTAATGAAAAACAAACCTCTGATATTTCTATAACTTATATAATAAACATGATAAATTTAATTTTAGCAGTAATTCCTTCCAGTTATTTAGAGCCTAAACTAATTACCAGGAATATAGAATGAAGCAGAAAATTCTGGTTACATTACTTAATAGCCCAGCACTCAAGTCTTTCTTTCTTTCTTTTTTTTTTTTTTTGCCATTTATCTATTTGTTTATTATTATTATTTTTTATTTTATTGCACTTTAGGTTCTGGGGTACATGTGCAGAACATGCAGGATTGTTGTATAGGTACATACACGGCAATGTGAGTTGCTACCTCCATCCCCATCACCTATATCTGGCATTTCTCCCCAACTCCCTACCCGCCGCTGTCCCTCCCCTAGTCCCCTGCAACAGACTCTAGTGTGTGATGCTCCCCTCCCTGTGTCCATGTGTCCTCATTGTTTAACACCCACCTATGAGTAAGAACGTGAGGTGTTTGATTTTCTGTTCTTGTGTCAGTTTGCTGAGAATGGTGGTTTCCAGATTCATCCATGTCCCTACACAGGACACAAACTCATCATTTTTTATGGCTGCATAGTATTCCATGGTGTATGTGTACCACATTTTCCTTGTCCAGTCTATCATTGTGGGGATTTGGGTTGGTTCCAGCTATCTGCTATTGTAAACAGTGCCACAATGAACATAACTGTGCATATGTCTTTATAATAGAATGATTTATAATCCTTTGGATACATACCTAGCAATGGGATCACTGGGTCAAATGGAATTTCTATTTCTAGGTCCTTGAGGAATCACCACACTGTCTTCCACATTGGTTGAACTAATTTACACTCCCACCAACAGTGTGAAAGTGTTCCTATTTCTCCACATCCTCTCCAGCAGCTGTTGTCTCCAGATTTTTTAAGGATCGCCATTCTAACTGGTGTGAGATGGTATCTCAATGTGGTTTTGATTTGCATTTCTCTAATGACCAGTGATGATGACCATTTTTTCATATGTTTGTTGTCCTCATATATGTCTTCTTCTGAAAAGGGTCTGTTCATATCCTTCACCCATTTTTGAATGGGGTTTGATTTTTCTTATAAATCTGTTTTAGTTCTTTGTAGATTCTGGATATTAGCCCTTTGTGAGATGAGTAAATTGCAAACCTTTTTCCCATTCTGTTGGTTGCCAGTTCATTCTATTGATTGTTTCTTTTGCTGTGCAGAAGTCTTCAATTGCAGTTTTTCATTTGTTTGTCTATTTTCAGAGGTACCAAAGCCTGCATTACTACTTTAATTTCTACTGTGTATGGAATTTAATTTATATGTCATATTATTAATTAATATTAAAAGAATATGTTTCTTCTGCTAATACTTCTCAAGTGCCCCAAGCATAGCAACATCATTAAATATAATAATTAATTACATTATTTTTGATACTTTTATAATGGTAGAATATTTAAAAGTTTATTTTTTTCCTGGGAGTCCAGAATAATGTAGAGTTTAGATGGTTTATAATCATATCAACGATGTGCTGCTCTTTGTATGTTAACTCCCAGGCAAACCATGTAGCCTAATTCCTGGCCTTTATGAAACAGTACCCCTTGGGGATAGGCAAGACATAATTTTTGCATAGAAATGTAAGGGCCTTGTGTGCTTCTTTGCTTCCTTAAGTGATTTTAACTGCCTGCCTCCTGAGAAACTATTCAAGCCCTCCAGTTGCAAAGTCATGTATTATCTTTGCTCAACAATTTTGGAATGGCAGCATCCTCAAATAATCCTTCACAACATCTGTCCGCTATTAGACAATAGGGGCATAAATACCAAGAACATTTCATCTCAACCATCTCCTTTGTAGAACTGTAATGCACAATGACTTTCTGATTTCCTCTGCTATACCCTTCATTCAACAACCTCTTCTCTTTTCATACCACTGCCAACCATGCATTTCTAACTGAATAACCTTGCTATGATTTAGGAATTGCTTGCAGCTTCCTTACATCCCTGTCCTCATGTAGGTGGTCAGTCCTGTCTTCACTGAAACTTCTTTGGAAGATTCTCCATGATCAATTACACAACTTAATTCTTAACTATCCATCAAGTCCCACTCCCTCTTGCCATCCTGCTTCATGCCTTAAGGCCAGGTTCTTCGGTATGTTTTAAATAATTCACCGAGTAACTTAAAGGGCACAATAAAGTTAAATATCTAAGACAAAGTATGTTTTATCTTTCCAAGAAAATTTGCTAGTGATCTTTTGCACATATTTTCTACATTTCCTGTGAGGCAAAATATCTATATCTAATGTGTGTGTGTGTGTGTGTGTGTGTGTGTGTGTGTGTGTAAAACAAAACCTATTGAACCAACGGAAGAAATATCAGACCTAGTAAAAGAGGATGGAAATCAAGTTGGTACAAGGCATGTAAATCGTCTTTGAGCAAAAATTACCCCATGAGGCACAACATATAGGTGTCAGTTAACTTGTATGCTAAATTATTTGCTTACGTACACTGAGTAATATTCATTGATTGACTTGGCTACTAATTCTGCCTCTGCTATTAAGAAGTTATAACTTTGTTGGGCCTTAGTTTTTGACATCTGTAAAGAGTGGGGACCAGTTAAATGATCCCCAAAGCTCCTTCTAGGTTAAATACTTTACATTTAAGTTCTATATTAGAACAAAGATATTGAAATATGTGTGACACATAATTTAGGCAATCATCTGTGTATACCTAGAAATAGCAAAAGAGCTAAAAAAGCAGAATCAGCTTTCAAATTAGAGCAGAGTTGGCTTCAAATAACAGTTCTATCACTTGAGGTCAGGAGTTTGAGACCAGCCTGGTCAGCATGGTAAAACTCATCACTACTAAAAATATAAAAATTGGCCTGGCATGGTGGCAGATGTCTGTGGTCCCAGCTACTTGAGAGACTGAGGCATGAGAATTGCTTGAACCCAGAAGGTAGAGGTTGCAGTGAGTGGGATCACACCACTGCACTCCCACCTGTGAGGCAGTGAGACTCTGTCTCAAAAATAAATAAATAAACAAACGAACAGTCCCATCAACACACATAGCATCTTGTGGAAGGTATGTAAACTTCTAGAGACTCATTTTCTTGTTATCATTTATTAAGACAGGGTCTGGCTCTGTCACCCAGGCTAGAGTGCAATGGTGTGATCTTGGCTTACTGCAGCCTCGAACTCCTGGGCTCTGTCAATACTTTTGCCTTAGCCTTCTGAATAGCCAGGCCTAAAGGTCTGTACCACCATGCTCACCTACTTTTATATATTATTTAGAGAGATGGGGTTGTGCTATGTTGCCCAGACTGGTCTGGAACTCCTGGCCTCAAGCAATCCTCCCACCTGGCCCTCCCAAAGTGCTGGGATTACAGGCATGAGCTACTGCACTCAGTCTTTCTTATTCTTTAAATTTACAGATTAACATGTGAACTGAAGGTTCTAAGAAGAAAATAAGTTAAATGTCTGTAGAACAACTCAGTGTATTGGTCCATAGTAACTTCTAGATCTCTTTTAAACACTAAATGACTATTCATATTCAGTTTCAAAATACATCTAGATTATCTGAGTGCTGCAATTAAGTAGTGTAGAGACAGTTGTGATAAGATACATATTTAATCTCTCACAGGCAGTTTTCCTCCCGGACTACAGTATACTTTACTTTTTTGGAAAAACGTATGAGAATTTAATGAATCATATGCTGAGACATTTGGTAAAATATAAATATATTTGCATTTGTCATTAATGCTTGTGCACAGATTTGAGGTTATTGTTTGATTTCTCATGTTAAGCAGAATGGATTTTATAATGTTCATTGCAGAAATGTTTACTGCTTTAACATAAAAGTAATTAAGATGCTGTGAAGGTTACCATGTTCAAACTTTTCTTTTCACCTTCCAGAATTGGAAACAGAATATTGTTTATAGAGGTCCTTCCTTCCTAAAATTGCATTCTTGCATTTATATTGGCCTTCAGGGAAAATGCAAGCACATTGATTTAACTTGGTAGAAGAGGACACAACATTTTCAAATGTAATTTTTGTGTTGATGTAAATGTACCCAGAGGACTAAGGGTTGATCCACACTTTAGATAAATTTGAATAAGCAAGATTCAAATTCTAAATACTTCTCTGATTACCCATGGGAAAAAACTTATTTAGTATGAGTTTGAAAATGTGCATCTTAGAACATTTTAAACAATCACTGCTAAAAATGAAATACACCTAAATTATTCTCATTATTGCAATAATTTATACAGTATATCAAACTTTCCTAATTTTAAGTAAATTTGACAATAGCTTATTAGAAACATATATTAGTAAATTATGAAATAAGATTAATATGATTAACCTTGCAATACTGCAAGATCAACATGATTAACCCTGCAAGAGCTCCTCAAAAATACTTAAATGCGTAGGGTATTAAAGGTAATTCAATAGTAACGGAGATGAATAAAAGACTTGGGTTTAAGAAATTGTCCTTAATTCTTGAATTGATTTAGTGAAAATGTTCTGTCTCTGAGAATATAGAGCAAGCAAAAAGTTAGTATTTACTATTTAATATAGAAAGATACATGAAAGCAATTATGTATATCGCTTTCTTTGAATTACATTCTTTCTAGTCAATTTTGGCCCAACATAGGGCTTTTTAAGGTCAAACTCCATTTATTTATTTAGACTGATATATTAAAGCCTTCTTCTCTTATTTTAATTATAGCAAATTGTATATAGTCATAAATCAAGAACACTTTCAGATATTTTGGTTTATGCTTAGGATTTTGGGAGATTTTCATGGCCTACCTAATTTTAATTAGAACTGTGCCCTTAGTTGTGGTCTTCTTCTATTTCACATCACCATCATTAAAATTAATTTTATCATTATTTGTTATGTATCATTACACATAGAGTACTATGTTGACAGAATAAAATCATCAGAAGCTTATATCTGATGTAAGACTAATAAAGATATAACTATGCAGGACACAGAAAACTATCAGTGAATTTCACAATATACACCACATATGATAGACAAAGACCTTTATGGAAGTAAAAGGAAGATTTAACTTTGATTCACCAGTGCTACCTAAAAAGAAAATGTCAATATGTGATATTCAGCTACGTAGAGATTTGTAATGACTTGCATTTATCATTATTGCATTCTCTTTGGATTCCTTGGCTTGTGTCCTCTTTTTCAGTGATTCACAATGAAGCTGGTAGTATCCATGTGAGCAGTCTCAAAATTAAAAGGATGGCAATGTTATAATTGAAAGTTCTTTGTATAATCAGCAATAGACTTTTTACTATATGAAATAAGACTGTTATATAAATCTTGAAAATGACATCTGAAAAGAATCCAGATAGGCTGATGAAAAACAAATGGTACCTAATGTATTTTCACATTGACTATGGCAGTGATTCATTATGTTGTCTAAGGTGCTAAATATATATCATAAATCCCTCCAACAGGAGTCTTGTATTCACTCATCTCTTCTATGTAAGCCAAAATTTCCTCTTTTTATAAACGTGTTTGCAGAAAGAAAATTATTATTTCTTAAGTGCCATTTAAATCCAGTGATTTTACATTGGAAGTAAAAACCCAACAAGGTTTTGTTTTGTTTTGTTTTGTTTTTTTAAATTTTCAACTTCAGTAGAGAGATTACCAAACTGGAAATAAATGTTTCTACTCAAGAGTCCCTTTGTGTGGGAGAGAACAAAGTATTCAGCTCACTGTCTTCGGTGTCAATGTCACCCTTTATGGCACATAAACCCAACGGAAAGGAGAAAGAGAAAAATATATGAGTATAAAATATGGAATTACTGTGCTAGGTAATTCATTGTTTTTTATATATTCTGTCTGAATTATAAATGTTATTAACTATTTTGTTAGTTGAGCATACTGTTAATACCTCAACTCAATTTTCAACGTTTTCCATAGGAATATTATCAAATAGCATGTAAAATGAGAACATATTAATCACAGAACAAAGAGATTAAGGCTGTGAATTTATTTCTGTGTGTCTATTTGTCTGCTTATGAAAGGAAATAAAAAGTGTTTTTATCATAGAAATATGTAAAATATGTTTTTGAGCTTAAGAGTTATGCATTCCAGGGAACTTAATATATAATCTATTTTTCCCCCTGGGGGATTACTTTCAGCAAGTTGAGAAGAACTAATTATCACTGAATAACTGGACTCAAGGCTCTCCAAAGGAAGGCCTGCTCTTGCATTTAATCCTTTATCAGAGGTCCTTGCCATCAAAAGTTTGCATCATGTGTTCATTGTTGAATTAACTACTCAGTGCACTCAGCTTGTTTGACTTTTTTGTTTTTTTTTTTTTTTAAAGATGGGGTTTCATCATATTGGTCAGGCTGGTCTTGAACTCCTGACCTCAGGTGATCCACGCACCTCAGCTTCCCAAAGAGCTAGGATTACAGGCGTGAGCCACCGCGCCCGGCTTGTTTGACTTTTAATACAATTTGTTCTATTATGCACAAATGACAATGTTTCTGAAATTTAAAAGCACTGTTTTTCTTAGATCTCATTTCAGATTGTATAATATCCTTTAATTTGGGCATGGGCTTGATAACATGAAGTGTGAAAACAAATGACTGTGAATCAGAAATAAATATACAGTATAAATATAAGGAAACAAAGTAAGGTAACCTGAGTAAAAGTTGTGCAAAAAAACACACACACATTTTTTCTGAATTGTCTGGAAAAAGAGTGCATATGAGTTTCAATCCTGAATTCTAAATTTTGTGTCAAAATTCATGTTATATTCCAGGTTTTAGAGGTTTTTTTTTTTTTTTCTTTTTTGAGACGGAGTTTCGCTCTTGTTACCCAGGCTAGAGTGCAGTGGCACGATCTCGGCTCACCGCAACCTCCGCCTCCTGGGTTCAGGCAATTCTCCTGCCTCAGCCTCCTGCAGGTTTTAGAGTTTTTAACTGACAACAGGCATGAAAAACCAATTCTAAACATCAAAAGAAGATTCAGAGTTGACTACCGTTTATGGATCAATTCTTGAATTGATAAAACAGAAATTTTAAAAGATTGCAGATATGAAACGGAGTGCTCAGCTTTTATATAAAGCTTAGAAGCAAAGAACCCAGCCATGAAAGTTAATTTGAGTTCAACTAGTTTATAGGTATATTTAAATATAAAATGTAAGTACTTGCATCACTTAAATTTTCAATATTTGTCTTTGAGTAGATTTTTAAAAGTTCAGCATGTCTCTTACAACATTTGTGAATCAAATTTAACACATTTACCATGGTTATCTATGTTTGTACTTTTGTTGTGTTCTATGGATGAAGAAATAAAATAAAATATAATAATTTATATGGAATAACCTCTGATTTCAAGATGCTCTCAACTGAATAGGGAAACCAAACAGTATACGTAATGCAGTATAAACATATCATTTAAATCCATTTATAAGCAAAAAAGGTATAAGTAAATTATAAAGCTAGAATTATAATAACTATGATTACAACTGCATGACTGTATATAGGGAGAATACATAAATCAATCTGATAGGTTATTAATATGCAATGGGATAATTGGTGAAGACATTTCCTAAACACAGTAAGTTGGCAATATGAAACATTTATGGATTCATGAAAAGAGAATTGATAGAATCATAAGTGTATTTTAAGCTTAGAGTGAGATAATGATTTGAAGAATGACTTAGTAACACTATCGCTGTGATGAAAATGTGACCTTAGACTTGTAAGAGTCAGTGGAAAGTAGAAAATAATTGGTGTATTTTATTTTAACATTGGACAAACACATATGCAATAAGGTACATAAAAGTTTCTTATCTAAAAATTTTTCAGTTTCTTTATTCATATCTTGTAAGAGCTTGTAACAGTGTAATTCAAGATTGACATTTTAACGGAGAATTTCAACAACACTTCCTATATGAATTAGTCAAAGAAAGAAAGTTTATGCCAAAATAATTATAGCCAAATAACACATAGCAACATTGTCAGTGAAGCTACAAAGTAATCATCAGAAGCTGCTAAAATTTTTTCATATGTCAGAACTAATTTCTCTTTCCTCTGGATACTCAAGTTTTTAAAATAAATTTTGTGCTCTCAACAGAATTGCTAATATAACAATAAATGTGATATAGAGTATATATTTATACTCTTATTTTTATTTGTATTTTGTGGGGGTTCTAGGCATTACAAACTACTGTCTTAAAATTTGACTTTTAAACAAAGATAAAACAGTATTCTGAAAATCGGAATCTCAGCCCTAAAGTGTGTAGCTAATCTATCTACAATTATGGCCAACCTGAGCATTTTCTTAAAAACTAATGGAGATATTTTGATCATATCTGCAGGTACTATGTAAATGCATCATATTAAACTTGGAACTCTAAAACTTTCCACTTCACATTTGCAAACTTTTAAGTCCACTCCTGTTATTTTTAAAATCTGAAATTCTTCATTTAGTTTGAGAAGTTATGGTAAACTCTCACAAAATAAATCATTTTCAGTTCCATGAGATGGAAGACGTGGGCAAAAAAATATAGCATTAGAAAATTACTTTTTAGTGTGCAGTAGGAAGGTCCATAGTAGCTGTGAATCAGGCATTTTCTATCTCACTGCTTAGTAAAGAGTTGAATTTTCTTTTCGCCTTAACCAGGTCCTGGGCAACACCTTTCTTCTCCACACCACATTTATTTACGTACGCAAAGTACCATCTCTCTGAGATGGGCCAATACATTACTTTTGTCCAACATGTAATACACTTTACTTATTCATATATATTTGTTAATAAAACAGATTATTCTCCCTCAGATTTAAATTGCCACACTAAATTTATTTGTATTCTTGTTAAGTAGTTCACAAACACTTAGTAAGTGTGTTTTTTTTGTATTCTTGTTAAGTAGTTCACAAGAATACAAACAAGAATTTGTATGCTTGTTAAGTAGTCTTTTTTTTGGTAACAATACAAACAAGAATTTGTATTCTTGTTAAGTAGTTCACAAAGACAATGTTAATAATGAATGTATTTTTTATCCAATACTTTTCTAAATATTTGTGATTGTTGTATTCTGATATATATTTTTATACTCTAGCAACATTTTACACAAAATGAAACTTAAACATAGATGAAAACAAACTTTATATTATGCTTTCTACTTCTATTTGATCCATTTGCTAGGTCTTCATTGAGGGTTCATTTATGTTGACGCTGCACCAGTCAAATTGTACATTTAGAGCCAGCGATGTTCACCATAAGATTCAATACAAATGCCTAAACTTCTCACTTCTTTCTAGACCATGCACACTAAGAAAACTCAAATGTTTTAATTGAAGAAAAGAAACTGTTGTGATTTCTTTAAGGTTATCCTAAGTAGAATTTTGGGGAAAATTAAGGCAGCCTAAATGAAAACAAGATGATTTCAATAGAAGAATAATAGAATAGTGCTCCATCATTTTTTTCACCAAGAGCTAGAATGTTTCACTCTAGAAATATTTTTGGAAGAAACTGAAGAAGATATATATTTTTAAAAAGGAATCAATGAATAGGCATTAAGGTATCCAACGTAGCATATATTCCTGATTTAAATGCTATAAGCAGTTTGATGTTCTAAGTCATGCTATACCAAGAATTAATAATCCTATTTGAATAATAAGATATTCAAAGCATAAGAGGTTAGCCTATATGTATAATTTTAGAATATAATAAAAAAACATAAATTAGACTGAGGTCCATTTTTTATTTATAGAGAATATGCAAGAGAAAAAAGGTTTTCAAAAAAAAGTTCAAGAAAGATGGCTAGATGCAGACCTCTTGCACTGCTACTTAGGTATGTTTAGCATAAATATGATAGATAAACAGACATCAGAATTACTCTTTAATCTGAGACAGAACAAGACGGCATAACATTAAGCCACCTGCCCTGGCTTTTCCTATAAGACTAGAGTGGAAGATGCCAATAGATTTGGGCTCATACAATTTGAGCTCCAGATGCTTTATTCTACCCAACAGTATAGGCCACGGGAGGGCTGCTCACACCCAGTGCTGTTTTGCACTGTGGGCTGTGCTGAACATTGTCAAGGCCCAAGGAGTCCCCCTCACAGTCAAAAGGAGGGACTTTTGGCTCGACGCCCCAGCTTCAGCTTCTTGGCCAGCCTCCCGCAGGTGTTTGCCCAGCTCCCCCTCATCCCAGAGCCCTTGCTGGAGGCTGGCGTAGAGGTGGTCAATCATATGTGGATTTAAGGGAGTGAAGCCACACTTCACCAGCAGCTTGGCATCCAAGAGCACGGAAAGGACTTCTTGGTCACAATTTGAACTGTTTACCGTAGTAACAGTCGCAATTTGCTCCAGTGCCATATCTTGCAGAGGCTCATCTCCACTCTTAAGAAGATATTTCAGAGATGGAAGCAGGGGGGAACTCTTTAAGCAGCAGCAGCAGGCACAGCTCCTTCACAGCCTCTGCAGGTAGCATCTGCTTGGTGTTAAAGAGTGATAGATTTTCAAAACTTTGTTCCCCTATCCTTCTTTGTTCTCCATTGTACATCTGACTATCATCGCTATAGCTAGTCTCGCCCACAGATTATTGGCTACGACTTACTTAATGCTTCATAGGTGCCTAAGCTAGCAAAAGCAATCAAGTACTGAAATTCAACCTCATAGTGACTAGAGTCCAGCAGTTCCATGAATGTAGAGTAGTGATAGCCTTCATTCTCAATGTCAGCTATGCCTACCTGTCTGTGGCCATGGGGCTTTGAGAGTACCTTCAGTTCTAAAGAACATGAAGAGTTTGCTATTTCCTTCTGTCAGGTGAAATGATTACCCCAAAATCTGTAGCATGTAAATACCACCAAAAGTAAACTTTCTCTCAGTTTCTGCACAAGAATATTGGGATATTGTGATCAGCCATGTTTGATCATCTATATTTAAGTAATTACCATGGTTAGAACTACAGGTTCATTTTGCAAATAAATATTGGATCAGAGTTGAGTAGTTTAACGAAATTAAAAAAAAAAAAAGGAAGTCTGCTATTGTTTTTTTTCTTTTTCCAGAACAAAAAAAGTCCTGGGTAGAAAAATAATTCATTCCAACTAGAGCATGTTAACCTAACAGGAAATTCACACTTCAGAAAACTAAAGTCTTTAAATTCCATTTAATTATCACAGGCAACCCCTTAAAATAACATTTTATTTACTTATATTGAATTTAATTTTCTGACTATGTCTCTCTTTGTGTGTGTCTCTCTTTTCAGTCTTTTTTTCTCTTTCTTCCTAATAGAGACCAATTAGTTCTGATAGATTATCAGTGATCAGTGTCATAATAGGTATAGAACATTGTGGTAGACTGAATAATGACCCCCCAAAAGATGTCTCACCAGGACCTGCAAACATATTATTGTATATGGTAAAAGGATCTTTGCAAATGTGATTAAATTCAGGATTTTGAGATGGGAAGATTATAATGGATTATCCAGAGAAAGCCAACATAATACCAAAGGTCTTTAAAAGAGGAGACAGAAGGATCAGACGGAGTGACGACAGAAAGAGGTTAGAGTGATTTGAGAGAGGGACCACAGCCTCTAGAATCTGGGAAAGGCAAGGAAACATTCTCTAATAAAGTCTTTCAAGGAAAACACAGCTCTGCTGGAAGACTGATTTTAGGCTTTGGACCTCTCGTACTTAAAGAAAAAAAAAGTTGTGTTGTTTTAAGTGGCAGAGGTAGTGCTGATTTGTTACAGCAGCAACAGACAACTACTTAAGTGTTGCCAAAGGTGATTCCGGGAAGGAGACAGGAGTCCCTTCATGGCTGAATCATTAGAGAATGCACTAGGGAGAAAATCATAACTGAATAACTTTGAAAGGTGTGCAGGATTTAATTTGATGACTATTGACAGGACTATGCTCTTCTGTCTTTATGATATAACCTTAGTAATCAAAGACTGCTATGTGTGCTACTGATTTTAAATGGCAGTGATCTAAATTGGCTATCAGTGAGAGAGTTTAATATGTTACCAGAGTGGATATCAGTGTCTCAATGAGTGAACAATTAGGAATCATAGGAATGAATATATAGGAAATAGTAAAAGGAATGAATATAAAGGAACTATTAGATGTTTGCTAAAAATAGCAATGGATACCAAGTTGTGGATTTCCTTGTATATTTGTACTAGAAAAGAGAGTTTTGTAAAGGACAAACAACTTTGAAGATAGTAAGAGTAGGAGATGAAATAACACATCTGATTATCAAAATCTATATCTGGGTCTTAGTCTCCTGATGAGGAGTTTGAACTAGATATTCTGTATTATGTTATTTCATAGAAAGTATACAGATAATGAAGGTACTTTAGGCATAAAAATAATCAACAAGGCGTCATTCATCTAAAATTAGTGAAAGAATATGATCAAGAAACGTTTCTTAAACTTTAATGTGTGTATGATTTACCTGGATATCTTATTAACACACAGGATCTTAATTAGTGGGTCTGGATTGTCACATTTTTATCACACCCTTAGGTCATGCTGAGAATTTTTTTAAATGTAGATTCCCAGACATTGCCTCCTTCATGTCTATTTTATTGTCTATTGTGAAAGCACTGAGCCTGCAGTTTTGGTAAGTGTTTCAGAAAGTTCTTACAGTCACAAGAAGTTTGAGAATCATTGCATTCAAGCAATTAATCCATATTTTTGGCCTACTAATTACATCATTATCATAGACACTAGGTAGTCACTGATCAAATTTTGTGTGCTCTGAGAACATTTACTGAGCCTGTATTTTTTTGTTTTATTTCAGATCTAAGGAGAAAACTTAATTAAAGCTAACAAAAAATGTGAGAGAAAAACTGTCAGGAAAAAAGAAAAATAATAGCAGAACTGGAGCAAATAAACCTTGCTATAGCATTTTTAAATGATTTTTTTAATTGAGATGTTAAACTTCTGGTTATGCATTCAGATTTGTTTGGGACCAAGCGCACATGCAGGCATACACAGGCAAACAAACTGCCAGTCTTGAAGACTATCCTCAGACATTTTAAATTTAGAGAAAAAAGCAAAAATATGAAACTATCAGTGCTTTATTTTCTTTTGCATTTAGTGCGTACAAAATATATACTCACACTTACTGATCAATGTAACATGAGAAAAACATTACATTAAAAATAATTAGAATTCCAACACTTTTTGATTTAGTCTTTTATAATATTATTTGTTTATCCTCTTTTTTGTAAAAAAGATGTATAATACCCTGCGGTTAACACGACATTTTCAGGAAAATGGTTATCGTTTTAAATCTCCAGGCTTATATCAGCAAAGGGAGTGTTGAGTAAGTGACTCAATGTTGGTTAAAAATGGCTTTTTTCTCTTCCTGTGAATGATGATATGTGTTGCAAGCTTAAGAGGATAAGTACTTAAAAGTGCAGTTTTATTTGTGTCCATTATTTTAAAAGTCTATCTTCTTTTCTATTGCAGGTTTAAAATGGAAACCTAAAGTGCAGTTTTGTTTGGCTTGGAATTTTTAATCCAGAAGTAGTATTTTATAGATTAATCTATACTTTTAAAATATCCTAGGACCGTGTCAATGTTTCTTGAGTGCTTCACTTATATATAAAACATAAAATGTTATCCATAAGAATAGACAATTTCCTTCACTTACAGTTTGGTCTGCTTCCAGATACTTTAGTGTGTTATATTACCTGTCCTGCTGTCCAAGTCTTATCAGAATCACAAATGGGCACATTGAGATAAATCATTTAAAGCAACTATATCAAGAAATGCTTCTTCCTAGCATTAGCATACCAATGATGCCAGACATTACACTATTTAGTGATTTTTATGCAAGAAACTCCACATTTTTAATTTAACTGTTCTTCGCATTATCCCTGGTACTTGGTGGAGAACAAGTATTAATATAACTATCTTAAAGCTGACGAATCCATGATGAAATGATTAAATTTATCAATATCTTTAACAGGAACAAATAAAACCCCAGAGAGTATATGAAAACATCTTAAAACACCAACTAGTTTGATGAACTAAATTATTCTGCTGTCCGTATAAAGAAAAAAAGTTTATTTAGAGATATTAAAATGCACTGTAAAGTGTCCTTGGAGTAGATTTACTTTTCAATAATGAGATATTACAGTATACTTTTCATGACACATCACCCTATATAACAGATAATCGTAGATTCTGATAAACATAACAATCACCGTTATATGACAAAGACTTACTTAGGGTTTTTAGCAGCTTGAGATTGATCATTACAGAACATCTAAGAAAATGAACTAAGGCTAAAGTTGTGATTGAGAAAGTGGCGGCTGTCATTCTTATTAATCAACATACAGAAATGGGGGATCATTTTGGGGATTTGGGCAAATGTTCATGATTTTGTCTGTGTTCAGAAGTGATTGTAAACAGTCTTATTTTTTTCTTGGTCCTTCGTGGTCAAAGAGTTGTCTTGTCTGTGTTAGTATTCTGTGGAATTTTTATGTTAAAGAAGAGATCAAAAAAGCCAGTGTCTACCAGGCCAGCTTCAAACAACACCAAGCAAGGCCTCACTGATAGACTATGCCAGAATAATTTCTGCCAGGAACTACTTTTTACTCTCCTTTTTTTTTTTTAGTGATAAATTACATGAGAATTCCTGGAATATATCCTATTTGTTCATAATGTATTATTCTTTTTCATACCTCCGTGCATTTGATTTGCTATTTTTTAAATTGTCATTTATTTTTATGAAAGATTTGGGTGATAATTGATTTTTCTCATCAAATCCGTGTCTATTGTTTAAAGCAATGCTATCCTCTCTTCCTAAAGTAAGTTGCAAACCATTCCCTATTTTCTATTTTATTAAAGAGTTTATATGTTTGTATTTAATCATATACATTTTAAAATGTGAAAGCATTCAACAGTGAATATACATGGGTTTTTGGTTTTCTTTGTGAGAACATTTTATATTATCCATTGATTTTTATTTTCTGCAATATTTTTAACTGTTTTTTGGTTTGTTTTAGTAATTTTACCTCACAAATTTTTTTCTGATTTTTATTTATGACAATATTGGCAATAAGTCAAATTATTAGTATAATATTGTTTATAATATTTGCTTTCTGTTTAATATTAGTAGGGTCTGTCATTATGTCTATTTTCATAACAAATTTTTGTCATTAGTGTTTTTTTCCTTTGTTTTTCTAGATTAAGTTGTAAAGGGTATAGCCAATTGGCTTTCTTAGTCTAAAAGTAACCCCCCCTCACTTTGTTTCTTGCTACACATGTATTTACTCCCTGTTTGCTTGAGAATTCCAAAGGCTAATCTTGAAACAATCCAAGCATGAAGTGAAGATCACAGTTTCAATTTTCTCCCTTATGAGAAGAAATTGGTACACAGTTAATTCATAACCAGACCCCTACTGAGATGCTGCCAGCTAGGCCAGCAAATGGTCCAGTACTCAGGATAATCAATGGAAAACAAGCTGACCTGCACCCTGCACCACTTCTGCATGTAGTTTCCATGACACCTGTTCCTTTACAATCGCTTTTGCCAGCCTGAGAATCTGAAATGGATTTTTGAGACTTGAGTCTGGCCATCTCCAAAGTTGCTAGCACATAAATAAACCTGCTTTCTTTCATCAAGCAGGGAGCAGCTGAAACTGAGTTTAGTTATAATTATATAGCATTCAATACAGGGGTGATAGGCCTCAGGCATCCAGTCTCTCTGGTTCAAACAGATGGAGTAATTGGCCAAGGCAGCGTCAGAGCTTACCTGTTCACACTATGGGCAGAGTGACAACTGCTCATGGATAGCTGACCCCACAGCTGGGATTCTTAAGACATCTTAGGAGATGCCAAGAACTCTTTATCTCAGGCATCCTCTCTTCTTTCTCCATTGTGGCATCAGCTACCTGCAACACTTCATTGGTGCAAGGAATATGATAATTGGGAAGCTGACGGGCTTCAGGACTGCTTAAGCTAAACTGGTCTGCACACAAGAAATCCTCTGTCTCTGCCATTTTGGTTCTGTGCCATTTGGACCTTACATATTGTAGGATATCGGTCAGGGTGGTGGGAAAAATTATAGAAAAGACGCAAAACTTCTTGGAAGGCCAGGAGATTTTGCAAAAACTTTGGGAAATGACTATGGCTGAAGGCAGCTTAATCTTCTTACCTTGAGCTAATGGCAGAAGACAGATAACAAGGGAGTGAAAAGGAATTTATCTAGATAAATTTGTTTACCTATTTCTCTGGAAACCAACTTTGATCTCTGTGCACAGGACTGCTACCTACTTGGGGATCGACAATGTTAATTACGCACAAATGGTGTTTGCTCCAGGCCTTTGTCATTAAGTCTGTACTAAATAAATGTGAACATCTCCAGCTTATTGGGCCACACTTTCTTGTCACCAGTGGTAAACTGTGTGGTCACCTAGCTGCACTCACAGGCAAAATATCTGTGTCTGTATACTCTGTTCATTCATCACTTGGCCAGAGTCTACGGGACAGACTTGGCAGCTGGTGTGCCCCGTGTGGGAATTGCTGCAATGGATGGCAACAGAACCCTCAAAAACAAAGGTGAAGAAACTGGGCTGTCAGTAAGTCAGTAAGTCTTTGGTGCCTGCTTGAGATTTCCAAATTTGAGGGAATTCTTCAAGCTGGGGTTTCATCATGTGACAACAGTTAGCAGCTCAACAAAAACAGTATATAAAAGTATTGAAACAGCTGCTTAAAGTTAGTGGAGACTTGGTTTCACAGGCTCACATAAGAGACTCAACAAAAATTGTTGTTTCCCACAATGCATGGTTCCCGGAAAAAGGTACACTAGATGTAGAGCTCTGGAAATGAAGAGAAATCTTAAATAATACCGTGCAAAGGGCAAGGGGTCCCAGTAATATCTTTAACATTATGGCCCTTAGTCAAGGCTGCTTTGGTTCTGCTCTACACAGAAGAGCCCAAAAATGGAAGGGAGGAGGAACTGTCCCGCACCTTACCACGTCCTCCTTCTCCCTCAGCCCCACCATTACCAAGTAAAAATGCCACAGAGGAAAAAGAGGTTTCTCCTGAGCCTCCTCCCCCAATACATTGGATAAATGACAAAAGATACACTACAGCTATGGAACCCTGTCTTAGAAAAGTGGCATCAGAAGGGGAGCTCTTGGCCTGCTCAGTGAGGCAAAACTGACAAGGCAATCAGGTATGTGAACCCATTTCTTTTGACTCTTATAAGAAAAAGTGTTAGAGAAAATGAAGCCACTAGCCCATTTATGAAAGGATTAATTGAGACCATAGCAGACAACCATATGACTGTATGGGACTGGTTAGTACTAGCTAAAACAACTTTAGATGGCAGTCAATACCTCCTCTGGAGGCAAAATTTGATGAATATGTGAACAGCAAAAACTTTTCTAATAATGGCCACTGTTGTTATTCCTTGCCTACCCCTAATATGTTTCTTTCAAAATCCTATTTTGATAGAACAGTAGCCTTTAAATGGAGAGAAATTGCAATAAGCCCATGAATTAGTTGAGGGGCATTTAAAAGCCAGCCATATAGAACCATCAAACAAACCTTGAAATTTGGCCATTTTGGTCATTCCCAAAAGGTCTGGAAATGGAGATTTTGCATAACTTATGGGCTATTAATGCTAATCTGTAACCTATGGGGCACCTTCAACAGGGACTCCCTTCCCCCACGGTGATCCCTCAGAATTGGCCTACAGTCATTGTTGACTTAAAAGACTGCTTTTATACTATTCTCCTGGCAGAACACTGCAGAGAAAAGTTTGCGTTTATAATACCAGCTATCAATAATGAAAGGCCAGCTGGTGGATTTCACTGGAAAGTGCTTTCTCAAGGAATGCACAACAGTCCTACCATGTGTCAGCATCATGTAAACCTGGCTTTGTTCTCCGGTAGGAAAGAATTTCCTAATTGCAAGATTATTCATTTTATAGATGTTATTTTTATTAGCAGCCCCAACGGAGCCAGTATTTCTAAGTTTCTATGCCTCTGTCCCAAGGAATACACAGTTAAGAGGTTTAATCATAGCACCTGAAAAAGTACAAATGTCCTTTCCTTGGAAATATCTTGCATCCATACTAACTTTCTGGTCAGTAAGACCCCAGAAGATTAAATTAAATACTAGCAACCTACATAACTTAAATAATTATCAAACATTACTGAGTGATATTAACTGGCTTCACCCCACTTTGAGCATAACTACAGATAAATTATAAAACCTGTTTTCTATCTTAAAAGGCAATACAGCCCTAGATTCTCTCAGGTATTTAACTCCTGTAGCAAAAAGGGACATTGAAGAAATAGAGCAAGCTATTTCTCAGAGGCAACTAGATCACATAGACCTACAGTATTCAGTTCAATTGTTTGTTTTTCCTACTAAACATTCCCCAACAGGATTAATAGGACAGATGGCCCCAGGGCTACACTTCCTGGAATGGGTTTTTTGCTCACATACTAGGGCTAAAACACTATATCCCTATATCCATCTAGTTAGTAAAGTTATCTATAAGGACCACAGATGATGCAATCTGTTGCTAAGTTATGACTCTGATATCGTAAGAATTCCTTTGAGTAAAAAGCAATTTGAAGCAGTATTGGCTCTATCTCTAGATCTTCAGATAGCACTCTCTGTGATTATGCAGGCCATATAGAGCATGCCGTTTCTACTGACAAACTACTTCAGTTCTTATCCTGTACTCCTGCAATTATGCCTACAAAAGTAGATTGCTCCCCTATACCTAACACTTTAACACTTTTTACTGATTGCTCTGGTAAAATAGGAAAAGCAGTTATTTGGTGGGAACCGCATAATTTTATCACTCATTCTGGATTTACTAGCACTCAGAGAGCTAAGCTTGGAGCCTTAACATTGGCCCTGGAAACATTTTCTGCTCAACTCATCAATATTGTTAGTGATTCTGCTTACTCTGTTTATTTATTGCAGAACCTTGAGACAACCCTCATTAAGTCTACCCTTGAGCCCACCCTGTGTGCCCCTTTTCTTCAACTTCTGCAGATCTTCAACTTGCTAGATCTACGAACACATCCTATTTTTATCACACATATTTGAGCCCACAGCTCACTACCTGGCCCATGGGCTTACGGCAATTATCAAGCAGACCTACCTATAAGTTATGATGTCACTGTTTGACCAAACCACCCAATCACATCACTTTCTCCACCAAAATTGGAGACTTATCTAAACAATTTCAACTTACCCAGAGACTAGCAAAACAAATTATCCTGCATTGCCCTGATTGCCAGCTCACAGGTACATCCACTCCTTCTATAGGTGTTAACACTAGAGGACTAGAGCCTAATCAGTTATGGCAAACAGATGTTACACACGTCCCTGAATTTGGAAAACTAAGATATGTGCATTTATCTATTGATAACAATTCTCACCTAATTAGAGTACATGCTATTCTTGAAGAGTCCACCCAATATGTCTTAAACATCTTTTAACTTTTGTGTTTATGGGGCAGCCCACAAAAATTAAAACTAATGATGGCCCAGCTTATGCCAGCTAACAATTTGATCAGTTTCGTCACACATGAAACATCCAATGTTTCACATGTATCCCGTATAACCCCTAAGAACAGGCCATAGTAGAACATGCCCACTCCACCCTTAAAAATATGCTCAGAAAACAAAAAAGGGGGAATATGAGTAAGGACCCTGCAACACTACTAGCACAAGCATTATTTACCCTTACTTTCTTAAATTTAAATGATAAATTTTAATCAGCTATAGAAAGGCATTTTGCTAAAACCTCTCAAGACATAAAACTCAGTTTTATGGAAAGATGTGAATAGTAATATATGGTGTGGTCCAAACGATTTGCTAATATGGGGAAGAGGATATACCTGTGTTCACACCCTCTCAGGCCCTCTTTGGATTCCATCACCACACATCAAACCATACCATGGTGTGCCTAAGACCCAACCCAGTACCAGAAATTAAGAAAATGACCCTGCAGGACTCACAGCCCCAGATAATGCAGCCTCCTCAGACAACACAAGCCCCGGACATTACCTGGGGAGTGCTGACAAAGACAACTCAGCAGGATGAGCAAATCCTGCTCTAGACACAGATACCATTCACTCCAGATAATCTGTTCCTTGCTATGCTCTCTGTTGTACATTGCAAATCTCATAAGGTATTAACGTTCCTTATTCTGTCATTCTGCCTGCAACCCGTACCTGCTATACTCTATTGGGGTCATCTCTTAATCTGCCTTTCTTTTTTGCCCTGTTATTTAGGCAGACATTCCCTTCTCAGCCTCTAACAACCCGACTGCTTGGCTAGTAGGGATTGACATACCACCAGTGAGGGTCCCTCATTAATGGCACACATTGGACTAAGATACCAGATAACACTACAGGTCACTCCTTGATTGGAAAATAATGTTACTGGTTATACTCATGTTTGTCTTATACTGTTTACTAATTATAGGATGCAGAGCAGGAACACAAGTTATAACCGCTGCACCTGACAAACCTGTGGCTGCAACATCCATACTCTTTACTCAAGAAAACCTGAAGCCAAAACCAGAAAAGGGGGAGATGTAGGATATAGGTCAGTGTGGTGGGAAAAATTATAGGAAATATGCAAACCTTCTTGGAAGGCTGGGAGGTTTTGCAAAAGCTTCGGGAAAGGGTTACAGCTGAAGACAGCCTATTCCTTTTACTTTGAGCTAATGGCAGAGGGCAGATAACAAGGGAATACAAAGACATTTATCTAGGTAAGTTTGTTTACCTATTTCTCCAGAAACCAACCTTTGATCATCTGCAGGCAGGACTGTCCCCTACTTGGGAGGAGACAGCGTTAATTACCCACAAATGGTGTTTGCTCCAGGCCTTTGTCATTAAATCTGTACTAAATAAATGCAAGCATCTCTGGCTTATCAGGGCCACATTTTCTCCTCTACAGTGCTAAGCCATGTGGTCCCCTAACCATGCTCACAGACGAAATACTTGTGTCTGTGTACTCTGTTCATTCCTCACTTACCCAGAGTCTGCGGGACAGACTCAGTAACATATGTTGTTTGCAGTACTGACTGGTTTGAGATAAGACTTTTTAACTTTCCCGTCTCCCTCTTTGGGGACTGTTTGGTAGTACTCTGTTTTCTTTGATGTGTTTGTGCTCCTTTGTCCCCTACCCTCAAAATATGCAGCTCAATTTTTATTCTACCTAAGAGCCCATTGGGTTGTATTCTGGCTGATTAAGAAGATTATAGCTACAAACCCATGACAAAACTAAGACTAAGACTAATTTAAGATCATTGGTTTAATGAAAACAGCTCAATCCTCTCAGTTAGCAGCAAAAGCCATCTGCTTATCGTTAAGGTACTTACTTAGGTGAACATCTTACATTCATAGGCATTAAAAATGGTTTAAAAATAATTTTTAATATGAAATTAATTATAAAAAGATGTAAAATTATGTTTTTATTTTAAAAGTTTAAAAATTATTTAAAGGTTAATACAAATTACTGACTTTAAAAGTTATAAAAAAGAAGTGTTTAAACATTTATGTACATAATTAGGTTGGCTATAATTTTTAAATACATATATTTATAAATTTTTTTTAATGATTGATTCTCTATGTTAAAACAAGGTTTTCTTAAGGTATTGAGTTTCTCTTAATAAAATTATGAGATGTTTTTATTTTTAATTCTATAAACTGTTTTATAGATTGCTCTATAAAATCTGTGGATTGCTCAGATTTTGGTGCTGGGAATCAACAAGTTAGACGTCCACTCAGAGACCTAATTAGAAAGTTGGTAATTACAAAGATGACAGATGGATACATTTATAATGAAGGGAAGAAACCAGCCTAAAAAGGTAGAGAATACTCAAAATCAGAACGCCTCTCCCTCTACAGGGGATCACAGTTCCTCATCAGCAATGGAACAAGGCCTGATGGAGAACGAGTGCATTCCATTAACAGAAGTAGGCTTCAAAAGGTGGATGATAAGAAACTTCTGTGAATTAAAAGAACTTGTTCTAACCCAATGCAAAGAAACCAAGAACTTTGAAAAAAGTTTTGACGAAATGCTAACGAAAATAGACAATTTAGAGAGGAATATAAGTGAATTAATGGAGCTGAAAAACACAATACGAGAATTTCGCAAAGTATGCACAAGTTTTAACAGTTGAATTGATCAAGCAGAAGAAAGGATATCAGAGATCGAAGACCAACTTAATGAAATAAAACGAGAAGACAAGATTAGAGAAAAAAGAACAAAAAGGAATGAGCAAAGTCTCCAAGAAATATGGGACTATGTGAAAAGACCTGATCTATGCTTGATAGGTGTACCTGAATGTGACGAAGAGAATGAATCCAAGTTGGAAAATACTCTTCAGGATATTATTCAGGAAAACTTTCCCAACCTAGTAAGGCAGGGAAATATTCAACTCCAGGTAATACAGAGAACACCAAAAAGTTATTCCCCAAGAAGACCAACCCCAAGGCACATAATCCTCAGATTCATTAGGGTTGATATGAAGGAGAAAATACTAAGGGCAACCAGAGAGAAAGGTCAGGTTACCCATAAAGGGAAACCCATCAGACTCACAGCAGATCTCTCAGCAGAAACCCTACAAGCCAGAAAAGAGTGGGGGCCAATATTCAACATCCTTAAAGAAAAGAACTTTCAACCCAGAATTTCATATCCCAACAAACTAAGCTTTACAAATGAAGGAAAAATAAAATCTTTTGCGAACAAGCAAGTACTTAGAGATTTCACCACCACCAGGCCTGCTTTACAAGAGCTTCTGAAAGAAGCACTACACATATAAAGGAACAACCAATATCAGCCTTTCCAAAAATATATCAAAAAGTAAAGAGCATCAACATAATGAAGAATTTACATCAACTAATGGGCAAAACAGCCAGCTAGCATCAAATGGCAGTATTAAAATCATATATATTATTATTCAAACTGGATAAAAAGCCAAAACCCATCGGTATGCTGCATCCAGACCCATCTCACATGCAACGATACACAAAGACTCAAAACAAAGGGATGGAGGAAGATTTACCAACCAACCAGAGAGCAAAAATAAATAAATAAATAAAAAGCAGGAGTTGCAATTCTCGCCTCTGATAAAATAGACTTTAAAGCAACGAAGATCAAAAGAGGTAAAGAAGGACATTACATAATGGTAAAAGGATCAATGCAACAGGAAGAGCTAACGATCCTATATATACGTGTACCCAATACAGGAGCACCCAGATACATAAGACAAGTTCTTAATGACTTATAAAGAGACTTAGACTCCCACACAATAATAGTGGGAGACTGTAACATCACATTGTCAATATTAGACAGATCAATGAGACAGAAAATTAACAAGAATATCCAGGACTTGAACTCAGACCCGGAACAAGTAAATTTAATAAACATTTGTAGAACTCTCCACTTCAAATACACAAAACATACATTCTTATCAGTACCACATCACACCTATTCCAAAAGTGACTACATAATTGGAAGTAAATCACTCCTCAGTAATTGCATAGCATTTCATAGGTTTAAATGAAATATTGGTTGTCTGCTTGTTTATTTTCTTCCCTTATTCCTTCCTGTCTCCATTGTTAAGCATAATTATTGGCATAAAAGAGGTTTTCAATTCCCATTTCTAGACTGCATTCTAGTCTGGGCAATAAAGCAATACTCCAGTCCTCTCTCCCTCTTTCTCTTCCTTTTTCTTCCCCTCTTTCATTCTTTTTTTTCTTTCTCTCTTTCTTTCTTCCTTTAAAAAAATAAATACATAAACTGTTTTATTTATTTGAAAACTTCTCAGATTCACATCTCAGAAGTACGAATTTTGCTGCTTTCAGCTTTTTCTGTCTTTGAGAAGGCCTAAGATAATAACTCATTCCCTCAACTTTTTTATCAGTCATCTTCTGTAATTTTTGCAACTGTGATTATAACTACTGTTATGGCCTAATGCTGAAATATTTTATATTAAAGATCTAAAAAAGAAAGGAAAAAAACAATATTTTCTCTAGTATAACTTGATTCTGTACTCGTGGCCTTATCTACATTTTTCAATGTAATCAGGAAACCTCTTATGTAGCTGCTAAGAGTTATGTATTCTGCTATTCTCATAACAATAAACAACCTCCTCCTAAGCCCAGTTACTATAGCAAAAGAGGTAGGCACATGAGCATGTCAGAGCTGGTTTTGAAAGATATAATTAGTTCAGACCCTCCATATCAAAGACGGGCACACAGACACCTAAACAGCAGATGGCTCAACACGTACTGCTTATGGATGTCAATTTTTTAACCTTGCATTTTGACTCTCATGTTGTATAAAAGGGTTTATGAGTGCCTGCTCGTTTCCATTTCTGTCAGGCTTATAATGTTTAACTGGCTATAATTATTTTGGCTGTACTTCCCTTAGCCATAGGAGTCCTCCTTAGGGACAAGATAGACTTAGAGCAGGCAGCCACAACACCCTGACAATATGGGTCAAAAAATGTTGTCCCTGACATATTTTGACCGAAAAAGAAAGACTATAAACTAAAACATAAAATCCTAAGCCCTCCATCAATTGAATGGAACACCTGTCCCTGACTTGGTCAAGGAACTTACTCCAAGAGAGAAAAACAAACAAACCTAAAAACTTATTTTCTGGCCATGACAGCGGCATCGTGGGAAGGAAGCCAGACATACCTCAGTATACCCCCTCCTTTTTATAGTTTAAACACAACAACTGACTAGCATTGAGGTTAAGATAGAGATCATAGGACTGACAAAATAGGCTCTTTATGACAGTAAGATAACAAATTATAAACAGGACCTGAGAATGCACCACCTAAGGGTTAAGTATCACAGTCTGACACTTCAAAACTAAACTGTGTTTAATTGCCACAAAGTTTTGTTTTGTTTTGTTTTCCTAGCCGCTAAACAAGCACTGGTCTCAAGATAAGCAATATTGAAACCATTTATAATGCCACCAGATGGTGACTAAACTGACCCCATCCCCTTTCCACCAGCCATAACTGCAGCTTTAATTAGACAAAAGATGGATTTCAATAACCTTCTCCTGATAAAAGGAGCACCAATAATGAGCTAATCATGGCCACTTTACATAAATTGCATACCTAAGTGTCTTTGAGTCCTTAAAAGACCAGGCCTGTAGTCCCAGCTACTCAAGAGGCTGAGGTGGGAGGATCACTTGAGCCCAGGAGTTCTGGGTTGCAGTGCGCTATGCTGATCGGGTGTCTGCACTAAGTTCGGCATCAATATGGTGACCTCCCGGGAGCGGGGGACCACCAGGTTCCCTAAGGAAGGGTGAACTGGCCCAGGTCAGAAACGGAGAGGGTCAAAACTCCCATGCTGATCAGTAGTGGGATCTCGCCTGTGAATAGCCACTGCACTCCAGCCTGGGCAACAGAGCGAGACCCTGTCTCTTAAAAAAAAAAAAAAGACTAATTGTCATACAGTTAAATGTTAACTGTATTACAGTTATTATATACATATAACTGTATTATAGTTAAGCTATATTATATATTATTATATACAGTCTCCATTCCCCAAATAAGCTGGGTCATGTTACATACATGTTTATTCAATACACATGTGCCAGGACCACCATCATAACTATTTGTAGCTCCTCCTGTAACCTGTTGAATAGGTACTTTTAGACAACCTGTCATCATATCCCCATACAAGCTCTAAGTACAAATGGCAGTGGGTAACAAACCTGCTGACTTTCTTACTGATAAATGTGTCAAATATTTTGCACCTAACACCTCACTATTCCCAGATTAAAAATAAAAATAAAACTATTATGGGTCTAGAAATTTCTAAAGAAAAATCTGTGACTTGCCTCTTCCTACGACCTTTAGATTGTAATTTTAGAGACTGCAGTGAACAGAAAAAAGGAAAAAAACAACTCAATGTTATAGGTATATGCCAGATAATTCAAAAAATATCTTCTCAGCCCTTCAGGACATGTAGAAACTAATGCTATGGATGACTCTATGATGTCACTGAACCGATAATTATCATAATGGTGTGGGTCAAGGTCCTCCTGGCGGAAACAATTACTTACAATTCTAAACGGAACTGTAAAAACAGGTATACTTCTTTGCTGCAGGGTATACTGCTGCTCTACAACATACAAGGGGTTACAGGCTAGCTTCTCCCAGAAATTCTTAACTCTCCATTCAGTGATACTTCAACATATTACCTCTTTGAGCCCAAAAACCCAGGAGTATTTCCAGCTCCTGTAAATAAATTTCATTCTTCAGGCCTCTAGAGACACCACTAGAAAGCAGGAAGTAGTCCGAATGAAGTCAACACCCTGATATCCCACAGAAATGGAATGGACATTGACAGTGGGGAGTTTTTAACTAGAAGTGCCAATTTGCTAGCTTAGTCTAAAAATAAACCCTCCCTTGGTTTGTTTCTTGCTACACATATATCTAACAACCTGTTTGAGCATTTCAAAGGCTAATCTTGAAACAATTTAGGTATGAAGCAGAGATCACAGTTGCAATTTTCTTCCTTCTGAGAATAAATCAGTGTATAGCTAATCCATGACATGATCCCTGCTCAGGTGATGTCAATTAAACCACTGGCTAATTCATTACTAGAAATATCCATTAAAAACTACAAGCAGACCTGTGCCCAGCACCACACCTGCATGTAATTTCCATCCCACCTTCTCCTTAAAATCCCTTTAGCTAGGCTGAGAATTTGAGATGGCTTTTTGAAACTTGAGTCTAGCTGTCTTCCAAGCTGCCAGCACTTGAATAAACTTTCTTTCCTTCCACCTACCCAGTTTTACACCATTTGACCTTCAGTTTGTTTTTAAGGTTTTTGTCTATGATTTTACAACAAATCAAAGCCTATTAAGATATTCCTCATAGTTTTTTATTCATGTTTCATTTGTGGATTTCACAGAAATTACAAAGTCTGTGAATGAAAGTCTAATAAATCTGGGAAATTTCTTAGCAATCACTTGTTTATTACTTCTGCAATGTTCTCCCTATTTTTTTTTCTCTTTAGGACTCTCATTTCATATATCTTATGCTTTTCCCCATTTGTGTCTAAGACTCTTTTATTATTACTTTTTATTCTCTCTTTTCTGAGTGTTTCTATTTGGCTATTTTCTGTTCACATATCTTCCTATTCATTAGTCATGTATTATGCTACTTTTCATCTGCTATGAAAATCTAATAATGAGGTTTGTATAACTATATATGTATATAAAAACTTCATATACATAGAAAGAAAGAAATATATTTTCCCCTAAAATCCTTTTAAATGGCTGCCACAGGACCAGAAGACTGAGATGGAAGAAATTTACATCTGTAGGATATCCCCATTAATGCAACCAGATCTTCCCTTTCTACCTTTCCAGGATCTAGGAGAGATTAAGCATATGACATCTTTAAAAGTCTGAAAAGAAAATAACAGAAAATAACCTCTATTATCTCTGAAAACTGGTACCTATGAAGCTTCATCTACATAACAAGGACACCTTTGCTAGTCAGGCCTCTTCCTTTCTCCCTCCCAATAATCTGTCTTGAAACGAAAACTTGTTTTTGGCCATCCTCTGAGCCCACTTCTTTCTATAACCTCATGATTTATATAAGTTCTATATTTTGTTGAGAGGTTGCAGTCTTCATTCTGAAGCCTCCCATGTACAAACATTAAACAAATTTGTGTGACTTTCCTCCTAGTAGCCAATCTGTCTTGTGTCAGTAATTTTCAGTGAACTTCTAACGAGGCCAAGAGTTGATGCCCCCCATAGTTTGCACACTATATTTATATACAATCATTTAGTTGCAGTATTGCTATGTGAATGGTTTTTTAAAGTTCATATCTTCTATTAAAACTCTTCATTATTTATTCTATTTTCCTATCTTTGTATCCATTTTCTTAAACTTAAGAGATTTTTTTTCAGATAACTACAATATTTGGATCACCTGTGGGTCTTTTATTTTCTTAATTATTAGAGATGTTGTCCTGTCTTCAGTGTTTATATAAATGTTATCTTCTGCCAAACCACCATATATTTTTTATTTTAATTTTTATTTTCTTTATTTATTTATTTATTTTGAGACAGAGTCACTCTTCGTCACCCAGGCTGGAGTGCAATGGCCCAATCTCAGCTTGCTGCAACCTCCACCTCCCAGGTTCAAGTGATTCTCCTGCCTCAGCCTCCTAAGTAGCTGGGATTATAGGCACCCACCACCACCCTCAATGAATTGTTGTATTTTTAATAGAGACATGGTTTCATTAAGTTGGCCAGGCTGGTCTTGAACTCCTGACCTCAGGTAATCCACCCACCTCGGCCTCCCACAGTACTGGGATTATAGGCCTGACCTGCTGCACCCAGCATCACATATTTTTAAAAATGTCCTGCTCCACAGAACTCATTCTGCTTTATACCTAGGCACGATAATAGCTGATCACCATAATTCTATTAGGAAGGCTGGAAGAACAAGCTGGATACATGCCCCATTGTAACTGCCCAACAGTTTTACTTCACCCATTGCCTAAACAGAGCTGATTTATCAGGACAGGGGAATTGCAATAAAGTTTAACTGTCCTAGAGACAGGCTGTATGGGATATCTGAGTTTTATTGTTACTCAAATCAGTCTCCCTGAGCATTTGGTGATCAGAGTGTTTAAGGATAATTTGGCAGGGAGTGGGTGGGGAAGTGAAGAGTGCTGATTGGTTGGGTGGGGATGGAATCAGAGCTTGGATGAAGTGAGGTTTTTCTTGCTGATTTCTGTTCAACGGGAACCGTTGAACCAGATTTCTGATCTGGGTGGTGTCAGCGGGTGCATCAGAATGCATGGTCTGCAAAATACGGAAAGCACTCACCTTAGGCTTTACAACAGTGATGTTATTCCCAGGAGCAATTTGGGGAGGTTCAGACTCTTGCATTTGGAAGCTTCATGGCCCCTAAACCGTAATTTCTAATCTTGTAGCTAATTTGTTGTTCCTACGAAGGCAGCCTAGTCCCCAGGAAAGAAGGCGGTTTGTTTTTAGAAAGGGCTGTTGCCTTTGTTTGAAACAATAGACTATAAACTAAGTTCCTCCCAAAGATAGTTCAGCCTATGCCCAGGAATAAACTAGGACAGCTTGGAAGTTAGAAGAAAGATGGAGTCAGTTAGGTCAGATCTCTTTTGCTGTAATAATTGTCTCAGTTATAATTTTTCAATGGCAGTTTCACCGTTAAGGCTCACTCTGATAGAGACAGGAGGCAGCCAAAGATCCCCTGGCAAAACCCCGCCTTCAAGCCTAAAACAGCCTGAAGGCTGAAAACCGAAATGCCTTCCCATACAAAGCCCACCCTTTCCCAACTGATTGTTTCTGAATAATGCAAACTTGTGCACTCGGAGGATGCAGTGGGGCCTCAGGAAGTTCACTGGGGAAGTTCCTGTCATTTTCAGGGAGAGGAGACAGTCCTTTCCTGTTCCTGTGTGGTAACCTGAGATTCAATTGGTGAAGCAGAGAGCATGTTCACAGGACTCGCTCTCATTTTGCTGAGTTGTTTTTTTCTTTAATTTCCACGCCTCACCCTTCTGTGTGTCTTTGAGCTTAATCTTTCCTGGTCATGTGACAAGAAACTTTTTTTCTATAACAATTCTACTTCCGGTTCTCCTTGGATCTCTCAAGTTTTTCACAGACATTCTTTTGTATCCTGTAGGCCCTTTCATCTGGTGAGTCTCCACTTTTCATTGTCATTTCATATTATTACAGAGAATCTTTGCTCCGTTTTTCAGAATCATTCTTTACTTATTTATTTATTTATTTATTTATTTTTTGCTGTCCAGGTAGCCCCAGTATATGTCAAACATTTTGAGGGAAAAATAATCATGAACTTGAGCTATTCAAATCTCCATCAAAGCTCTATACATATCTCTCTCCCTCTACTACAGCCTTCTTCCATGTTCTGAGCTTTGCAGAGGAATCTGTTACTTGCCCATATGTAGAACTGGCAAAAATGCCTGGGAGTAAAAGTCACTTCACAAGGCAAGCTTCCTTCTGTGAGTTTCTTCCTTTTCCATAATATTTTTCCCTTTTCCATAATGTTCCTCCTCCAGATCTTGTTAAGAAACTCTTTGCTGCTTTTGAACAGGGGATTTCCATATGTCATCTGACATTTTTAGTTTTTCAAGGTGGGAGCTTTCATCTATTACCAAATATTCCAAACTACACAGAAATCATATATAATATTTTCTTCCTTTAAAATACAAACTATTTGACAAACTTTAATCAGTGAAAAGTAGTTGACATCCCAGTTTTTAATCAATTTCAGGATTTTTCACTCTCATTCTATGTTTTTGATTGAAGGTAAGAGATCAGACTAGTGTAATCAAAGATGTATTGGCCATAATTATCTCAGACACGGGGCTATGTTTCCAAACATTATCATGGAGTTGCTTTTTACTGAAATTTGAAGAATATAATTTTGAATCAAATCATTCTAATAAAGGCAATTCTATATTATATTATAAACTCTAAGTTATGATTGGTATTGAGGGACTTCCTGCCTCAGGCAGGCTAGGTGTCTTTGTTTCAACTTTCCTGTCTCTGCCAGGCCAAATAGGGCCTTTGTCTCTGATCTTCTCACCTCTGGCTCTTAGAGGTGGGGGCTCTGTGACTCAGGGTTGTAAAATACAAGATTAGCCTCTAATCAAGGAAATGGACATTGTTTTATGTTACACATTCTCTGTATTCCTAGAAGCCTTTAATAAGATACTCTAGATTAACAGTTTTATTTCATCCCAAAGCATATGGATTGCTCTATTTGTGTGCTCCTCAGCAAAAACTGAATTCAGAGAAAAATGGTAAATGAGTAAATACTTCTCCTCTCAGGGATAGGGGAGTGCATATTCCAAAGAAGAAGATTCATAGAGAAAGAAGTCAAATTTATTTAACAAAAAAGTAAATTTAAAATAGTAACAATTTTAAAATAGTTACAATTTTAAAATAGTTGCAATTTTAAAACAATTCAAACAGTTGTAATGTAAAATCACTTTTTATGCATTTATTTGTCAGGCCAAGATTCTTCCATGAAACTTTTAACAATTATGTGAGATTTATTGCCGTATTTCTCTAAACATTTTTTCAAGTTCTGACATTAAAAAATTAATTTGCAACTGCTGCTATAGTTTTTTTCAAAAACTAATAGTTACAATCCTATATTTAAAAAACAAACACCTTTTGTCTTAAATTGTTTATTTTTACATATTTAAAAAAATCATTTTTAAGATTTTGAAATAATGCCCAATAACCTAAACATGGAGATTTCTTATTTTTGCCTAATCAAAAGCTTCTTTTACTTTATTTTATTTGCAAAACATATGAATAAACACAAAGATTTTGCATATCTCATCCTTGATAGAAGCCAGATCTGCATTTCAGCCCCAGGGTTCCAGGTGCTATCCAGAATACAGGTCCTTTCCGAACACAGAAAGCTCATTCTGAACCTTATCTTGGTCAGTAGTCTTGTAATTTTGCTGGTACTTTGAGTATTCTAGAGGATTATATTGAAGACAGAATTTTCTCAGATAGTTATTTGTTTTGCATTTATCAGACACACTCATGTACAAACCAGAGCAAGCTTAGTGGTTTCCTTATCAACTACCTTCTCTATTTAACACTCACAGTAATGATTTGCAGAAGTTTTTATTTGTGATAAGAATTCTTTTTTTAAAAAAAATTTCTGTAGTAAGATACCTGCAGTGCTCTAGTTTTAGTTAAACTCAGTTTGATAGATTTTTGAACCAAAAAATAATCATTTATAGCCCAATCTTTTTCTTTCTCTTTAAAACAGGGATTCTACTGGTAATCCTTTCTAGCTATCAGCAGTAATAACAGTCAAGGAAGAAAATGTTTTGTCCCAAAGAGCACAACTTAATATTTAGAACAAAAAAAGGTACAAAAGGCCCCAGAAAAACCTGCAATACTGCAATATTGATGGAAGAAAAGCACATAATTGGTTCCCTTGAAAGCATTATCCGACCACAAATATTAGCTCACATAAAATTAGCCATTAAATCAAGATCCAGGAAAAGGAACATTTTCTCAAAGGCATTTTTGTAGTTAAAATCAATAAAATAATAATCTTTACCATTCTTAATATTGTAATTCATGGATCTATCTAATTAGAGAATATTTCTCCTAAAACTAAATGTGTAGTTAAGTATTTTCTATACTTTTGTTTCTTAAAAAAACTGTTGACTGGTTTTATTATGATACTTTATTTTTCTGATAGTTACACAGTTTTCATTTGCATTTTTTCTTTTAGCACAAATAAGAGTTAAATCTGAAGGCCTCAGAACATTCAGGGCATACATGAATGTGATGCAAAAACAACTTACTTATTAACGACAATTGTTAGAGATGCCCTTTCCAGGAGTCCTATGAAAGTAAGCAAATATTTCTGTTGTAGTAAGTGTTGTAACACATAGAATAAAAATTTACTTTTTCATAAAAAGTAAATTTTGAATTATATGTAACACTCATTTACCTTTCAGCCTGGTGGTAGCTTCTAAATAACTTTTTTTTTTTGCCTTTAAGCAGTGTACCAAAAAGCATCATTTCAAGCAGTGAATATGAGCAGCTGGCACTAAGGTTATTAAATATGGTGTATCCTAAATGCACTTAACTTTTTGGGAATGTTATTACATGGAAAACATACAGGAAAGATGCCAGTCAACTTAAAGTAAGAAAAAAAATCATGCTCATTTATTACAATTGTATGTTTTAAATGCATATATATTATAATTGCCTACAGACAAACTTCACTGAAGTTAAAAAAGCATGTCCTTTAAAAAAAAAGTACTGGCCGGGCACGGTGGCTCACGCCTGTAATCCCAGCACTTTGGGAGGCCAAGGCGGGTGGATCATGAGGTCAAGAGATCGAGACCATCCTGGTCAACCTGGTGAAACCCTGTCTCTACTAAAAATACAAAAAATTAGCTGGGCACGGTGGCGCATGCCTGTAATCCCAGCTACTCAGGAGGCTGAGGCAGGAGAATTGCCTGAACCCAGGAGGCAGAGGTTGCAGTGAGCCGAGATTGCACCATTGCACTCCAGCCTGGGTAACAAGAGCGAAACTCCGTCTCAAAAAAAAAAAAAAAAAAAAAAAAGTACTGTATTAAATAATTAGTTTTACCCAGAGTATACATGTCTCAAAACACTCTTTGCACAAATACTATCTAAGTAGAAAATTACTGCTTACCAAGGCTTGCAATTTTATGAAGACCCAGAGAGTAAAGAGAAGAGTTTCTTATATACTTGTAAAAGGAAATGAACACAAGCAAAATAAATAAATAAATAAATTCTTGGTATTTAAAAGTACAGAAAAAAAGTAAGATTTTAAAGTTTTTAGTTATTAAATATAACATATTCAGCACCAGATGATATGCTCCTTATGTTAATTTGATGTATTTGTACTTGGGCAGAATGAGATCCAGCCACTTGTTCTCATGGTCCAATAACAAGATTCAGACAGACTGAAAAAGAAGGGAGTTTATTTCTGCAACTGATTACTGGGGGAAGGTTGGAGTAACTCATCAGACCAACTCAAATTTGCAAGTTTTTGTTCTAGTGCTAGTATGTATTTTAAGCTTCATGCCTACATGTGGGAGTGCACCTACAAGCAGGAGTATTTCATTCAATGTGTATCTAATCTTTAACTAGGGTCTGGGATCTGGAAAGCTTTCTGTAAAATCTTAGAAAGTTTCTTAATTTTAAGTGGGCCCTGGTACAAGGTGCATGTGTAAGAACGTCTGTATTATTTGATCAGACTGTAAGGTCTGAGAAAACCTAGGCGTGGTCTTAATGGGTTTGTTATGCCATTCCAGCCCTTGTACTCAGGCACAAGTTCCTCCAGTTCTTTAAGGTTTAATTTATGCTGTCATCAAAATTACTACAAAGGTTTAGTGGAATTGACATAAACAAAATCAGTAGACAAAAATGATAAAGGAAATGTGTTGTATGTATATACAATTGAATGGTATTTGGATATAGAAATAATGAAATCATGTCATTTGCAGCAACATGCATGAAACTAGAGGCTGTTATGTTAAGTGAAATAACACAGGCACACAAAGGTAAATATTGCATGTTCTTGTTCAGGTGTGAAAGCTAAACAATGTTGATTCTGGAGCAGAGCAAGCTTGTCCAGCCTGGGGCCTGAGGGCTGCATGGGGCCCGCAGGCTTCAGGCAACCCAGGACGGCTTTGACTGTGGCCCTACACAAATTTGTAAACTTTCTTAAAACATTGTAAGAGAGAGAGATCCAAGATGGCCGATTACTAGCAGCTCAGGATTGTAGCTCCCAGTGAAAGCACAGAGAACAAGAGGACGCCACACTTTCAGACTAATTTTTGTTACTCACTGACCAGGAGATTCCCAGCGGAGGAGCCCCGTGGGTTGCCAGCACAACTCTTGTGGCCAGTGCAGTGGTTTTGCCGGCGCCTCGGCACAGCGGTTCTTGGTGCAGAGTAAACGGGACTGAGTCCCCTTTTGGTCAACGTTTGGAGCTCTGGGAAGGCAGAGTCACCTATTCAGCTGATTGAAAAAGGGACTCAAGAAGGAAGCCAGACCGGAGATTCCCAGGCAGAAAAGCACCATGAATCTTAACGCCACTGTTTTACCCGGCGCAGTGGATTGCTCAGATTTTGGCTCTGGGAATCAACAAGTTGGATGTCCACTCAGAGATCTAATTTGAAAGTCGGTAATTACAAAGACGACAGGTGGATAAATTTACAATGATGGGAAGAAACCAGCATAAAAAGGCTGAGAATACCCAAAATCAGAATGCCTCTCCTCTACAGGGGATCACAGTTCCTCATCAACAAGGGAACAAGGCCTGATGGAGAACGAATGTGTTCCATTAACAGAATTAGGCTTCAGAAGGTGGATAATAACAAACTTCAGTGAGTTAAAAGAACATGTTCTAGCCCAATGTAAAGAAACTAAGAACCTTGAAAAAATGTTTGATGAAATCCTAAGGAGAATAGACAATTTAGAGAGGAATATAAGTGAATTAATGGAACTAAAGAATACAATATGAGAACTCTGCGAAGTATGCACAGGTTTTAACAGTCGAATTGATCAAGCAGAAGAAAGGGTATCAGAGGTCGAAGACCAACTTAATGAAATGAAATGAGAAGACAAGATTAGAGAAGAAAGAGTAAAAAGGAATCAGTAAAGTCTCCAAGAAATATGGGAATATGTGAAAAGACCTAATTTACATTTGATAGATGTACCTGAATGTCATGAAGAGAATGAATCCAAGCTGGAAAACATTCTTCAGGATATTATTCAGGAAAGCTTTCCCAACCTAGTAAGGCAGGACAATACTCAACTCCAGGTAATACAGAGAACGCCACTAAGATATTCCTCAAGTAGAGCAACCCCAAGACACATAATCATTAGATTCACCAGGGTTGAAATAAAGGAGAAAATTCTAAGGGCGGCTAGAGAGAAAGGTCAGGTTACCCATAAAGGGAAGCCTATCAGACTCACAGCAGATCTCTCAGCAGAAACCCTACAAACTAGAAGAGAATGAGGGTCAATATTCAATATCCTCAAATAAAAGAATTTTCAACCCAGAATCTCATATCCAGCCAAACTGAGCTTCATAAATGAAAGTAAAATAAAATTTTTCATTAACAAGCAAGCACTCAGAGATTTCATCACCACCAGGCCTGCTTTACTAGAGCTTCTGAAGGAAGCTCTATACACAGAAAGGAACAACCAGTATCAGTCATCCTAAAAACTTACCAAAAGGTAAAAAGTATCTCCATAATGAAGAATCTATATCAACTAATGGGCAAAATAGCCAGCTAGCATTAAATGACAATATTAAACTCACAAATATCAATATTAATCCTAAATTTAAATGGATTAAATGCCCCAATCAAAGACACAGACAGGCAAATTGAATAAAAAGTCAAAACCCATCGGTACACTGTATCCAGATCCATCTCATAAGCAAGGACACACAAAGACTCAAAACAAAGTGTTGGTGGAAGACTTACCAATCAAATGGAGAGCAAAAGGAAAAAAAAAAAAAACAGGAGTTGTAACTTTTCTCTCTGACAAAATAGACTTTAATAGTAACAAAGACTAAAAGAAACAAAGAGGGACATTACATAATGGTAAAAGGATCAATGCAACAACAGGAGTCAATGATCATAAATATATATGCACCCAATATAGGAGCACCCAGATACATAAGACAAGTTCTTAATGACTTATAAAGAGACTTGGGCTCCTGCACAATAATAGCAGGAGACTCTGACACCACATTGTTAATATTCAACAGATCAACAAGATAGAAAATTAACAGTGACATCTGTGATTTGAACTCAGACCTGGAACAAGTAAACTCAGTGAATATTTATAGAATTCTTCACCCCAGGTCCACAGAACATACATTTTTCTCAGTATCGCATTACACCTATTTTGAAAGTGACCACATAATTGGAAGTAAGTAACTCTTCAGCATTTGCATAGTATTTCACAGACTTAAATGAAATATTGGTGGGTTATTTATTTGTTATTTTCTTCCCTTATTCCTTCCTGTCTCTGCTGTTAAGCATAATTATCGGCATAAAAGAGGTTTTTAATACCTATTTTTAGATTGCATTCCATCCTGGGCAATAGAGCAAGACTCCTGTTTTCTCTCCCCCTTTCTCTTTCTTTATATTAATATAAACGTGTACTGATTATGAGCATAATTTCACATATTTTTTTGAAATTTCTCTTGATATGTACCACTTGTTATCAGACTTTGGAAATATCCACATCTAGAGATAGTATATTTTTATTAAAATGAAACTTGCTACTCTTATACTAGAAATGTTGACACTAAAGTATAACTATATGAAAAATGTGAGTCTCTTAAGAGTGGTACATTAAAATTAGCATTGTGGAATAAATCTGTTTTGCATCACTCAATTAAGTAAAAAAAACACTTCTTTATGTATCTTTGACTTCTGAGAACATGAAAAATAAATTACAGAATCAAGGGCAATGACCTTTGAGCCTTACTGATCTCTCACAGAACAGAAAGTATAAAGAGAATGTTTCCTGCAGCAAGTGAATGTGTAGAGAATAAAGAATTTCTGAGATTCTGTGTTGTGTCTTTAAAATAGATTTTTGCTTTCCATAAAATATCAATGATATTTATTTCAAAGAATTCTTTTACAATTATTCATAAGAAAATTACTCATCATGTTTTAATAATTTTATTCATTTAGTTTATAGTTATAATATTCTTAATAGTTTTAGAAAATTAGCATATGACAAGATGTAAAGTATGGAATAATAACAAAACATTTGTGATAAAATATTTGAAGTATTCAAGTGATATAATTTAGAAGAGATGTTGTCAAATGTATTCATTTATGTTTCTGAATAAATCAGGTGAGGTTTATGTTGCAGATTTAAAAACAAATACTTAGATTTTTAAACTCTCTAACTTATATAGCATTAATTATTTTAACCACTATGTGTACATTCAGGCTTAAAACCAGAAGTTCTAAGGTTAGAAAGCACAAAAGATCCAATTACAACACATACAAAGGCAGATCTAAAAATATCATCATCTTTCAAAATCCATGGGAAATTGGTTTCAGGTCTTCCCCCACTCAAGGATACTCAGGGGTACTCAAGTACCTTTTATAAAATGAGTAGTACTTACACATAACACACACACACTCTCCAGTATACTTTAAATCATCTCTTTATTACTTATATTACTTAATACAATACTTTAAATCATCTCTAGATTACTTATATTACTTAATACAATGCAAATGTTATTTAAAAATGGTTATACTGTATTTTTATCTGTATTATTTTTATTGTTGTATTGTTATTTTGATTGTTTTTTCCCCAATATTTTCAGTCTCTAGTTGGTTGAGTACATGGATGCAGAAAATGGATACAAGGGGCCAACTGTACTTCAAATCATTTCTAGATTACTTATAATACCTAACACGATGTAAATGCTATTGAACTTGTTGTTATACTGTATTTTAAAATTGGTACTATGTTTTTGGTTGTATTTTAAAATTATTTTTGTTTTTAAATATTTCTCATCTGTTTTTGGTTGAGTCTGCAGATGTGGGACCCACAGATACAGAGGGCCAAATACGCATATTCCCTATACCCCATTACTTGTTCCCCTCTTTCACTGCTCAGACTCCAAGACAAAAATGTATAAGCTTATTAACCTCTGCACAGTAGAGAAAATAGTGAAGTAGAAGAAATACATATGTTTAAATCTGCCTTTGTATGTGTTGCCTCTGGTCAAGACCTCATTACTAATCTCTGGGAGGTAAACCTAAGAGTAAGGTCCAGACTCAGGATTGTTAAAATTGTTGATTGGAGAATCTCATTACAATACCTCAACTGTCTATCTTAGTATAGAGGTTTTACTCTTGTAGTTTTACTTTAAGGTATTTCATTTAGGAGCATTGAGTATCAGACACATCCTTAAGAAGATTATCAACAAGGACAGAGTACTAATACAAATTGATTCAGCAGGGAAATGTGATGTTGCTCACATCGGGGTCATCACCTGTGGGGGTCTTTCCTGCAGACCCTGATTCTGTGACAGATAAATAAATGCACTCAAACGCAGAATACAGTGAATGAGTGGAGTAGGGGGTCATGCATGTCCCACAGAGTGAGATCACAGCTACACAATACCCACCAGTTCTCCTTCCTCACATTTATTCAGTATAGATTTAACAACAAAGGCTTTGAGATAATCTCCCTGGTTAACCTCCCTGCAAGAGGGCCATCTGCTTCAAAGTTTACATGAGTAAACAAGCTAGTTAGAGTAGATACAAAGGAATGGGGGGAGTTTATCTAATTATTTAACCAAAGGGATAAGGCTGCCTTCAGCCAAGTGATGAAAAAACCCTTAGGCCTTCCAAAAGGGTTTGTAACTATATTCTATAATTTTCTTTTAATATTTCTGCCACCATCCTGAGTGAACCCCAAGAGGGTAATACTGTGTTCATTATATCATGAACCTTTTTGAGTTGTCTACAAATTCCTACTCAATGTATTCAACTGCTGTGAAAATTTTTGGATATAAAACCAACCACTGATGTCTTTATGACATTGCAAATTGCTCAATAATGTATTTTTGGGGAAAAGATTGAAATTTCCTTGGTAGGAACTCAAAGAAAAGCATTAGCAAAGAGCTGGACCTTCAGATTATAATACGTATGGAATATAAACAATAATAATAACATTAATTGTTTTTTAGTCATATGACTTTCTGGGTCACTTAATTATCCCCAAAATCTGATAATAGAATTTTTATTATTTTGATTTTCATTTTAGATATAGTAAAATCAATGTTCATAAAGTTTATACATTTCTAATAATCACATATCTAATAAACCAAGAAGGCAGGATTCAAACTCATGGAAACTGAATTAGCAACTCACACTTTTAAATGTTATATAATATGAAAATAGTGGCAGATAATTGAAGACAAAGAAACAAGATCAAATAATATCAGTAATCTGATGAAAACAATTATTTTACAGATCATAATAATATATAAAAGTTTTTTAATACTGTATGAAAATTATATATTTGTTTCTGATATAATGAACAAATAAGGCTCATACCATGTAAACATGAGCAATTTTGTCTGTTTACTCAAGTTGTTTAAAATGTATTCAGAATAATGAGAGATTCAAGATGGCTCACTAGAGGCATCCAGCATTCACCTGCTCCACAAAGAAAAAACAAAAATAGTGAGTAGATAATGATACTTCAAATAGAGTATCTAAGAAAGAACACTAGAATTCAGCAGATAAATGACAGAGAAAACTCAGGCATTAAAGAGGGAAAGTGAGGTAGCTAGCCCCAAGGCTTCCCAGTGAAGAGAAAAGGTAAGTGAGAGAACCTGGCAGTCCACATTCCCACTGCAGATTCCTGTAGTTCTAGTCATGAGCGAGACAGCTCCTCAACATTGTGGGCCCTGAAACTAGGCTATCGAACTACATGGAGTACACATGATGGAAATGTTTCAGAGCGGGAGCTCATCCTGGGTCCCACACACCCCATATCTGAAGATGAGATTTTTCTATAAGAAGACACAAGGTTACTATATAATGGTAAAGGGGTAAATTCACAAAATAATATGATAATTTTAAATATACATGCAACCATCACTGGAGCACCCAAACAATAATAAGGAAATATTATTATTTCCTAAAATATTATTATTATTCCTGTAGAGCTAAAGACAGAGATAGGACCCAATACAATAATAGCTATAGACCTCAATACCCCACTTTCATCATTGGACAGATCTTCCAGACCAAAAGAAAAACAAAATCAATAAATGTTAGGAACTTAATCTGCACTATATAGACTAAATGGACCTAATAGATATTTACAGAACATATCTCCCAACAACTGCAGAATACACATTCTTTTCCTTACCACATAGGTCATTCTCAAGGATAGACCATATGGATCAGTCACAAAACAAGTATTAAAACATATAAAACAACTGAAATAATTGGAAACCTCTTCTATGACCACAATGGAATAAAAGTATAAATAAACAGCAAGAGGAATTTTGGAAACTATACTAACTAGTACATGAAAATTAAGCAATATGCTGCTGAATGATCATTGGGTCGATGAAGGCATTAAGAAGGAAATTGAAAATTTTCTTGAAACAAATGAAAACAGAAACACAATATACCAAAATATATGGTATACAGCAAAAGCAGCACTGAGAGGAAGGTTTATAAGTGCCTACATTAAAAAAGAGAAAAAAAAATTTAAGGAAACGATCTAACAATGCATCTTAAAGAACTAGAAAAGCAAGAGCAAACTAAACCCAAACTTAGTAGAAGAAAAGAAATAATAAACATTAGAGTGGAAATAAACTAAAATTAAAATAATACAAAAGATCAGTGAAAGAAAATTTTTTTTTTTGAAAAGTTAAACAAAATTAAAAAATATTTGGCCATACCAACTAAGAAAAAAGAGAGAAAATCTAAATAAATAAAATCAGAATGAAAAAAAATGACACATTACAACTGATACTGTGAAAATTCAAAGGATCATTAGTGGCTACTATGAGCAGCTGTATACCAATAAATTGGAAAATCTAGTAGGAATAGACAAATTCCTAGATATATACCACCTACTAACATTGTAACAGGAAGAAATCCAAAATCTGAACAGACTAATAACATGTAACAGTATTGAAACTGTAATAAAAAGTCTCCCAGTATAGAAAAGCCTGAGACTTGATGACTTTACTGCTGAATTCTACCAAACATTTAAAGAAGAATTAATATCAATACAACTCAAACTATTCTGAAAAATAAAACACGAGGGAATATTTCCAAACTCGCTCTACTAATAATAGTATTATCCTGATACTAAAATCAGATAAAGATACATTCAAAAAGTAAATAAATAAATAAAACTGCAGGCCAGTATCTCTGATGAATATCAATGCCAAAATCCTCAACAAAACACTAGCAAACAAAATTCAACAAGAAAAATAGTTCATCATGACAAAGTGGAATTTACTCCTGGGATACAAGGATGGTTCAACACATGCAAATCTAATCAATGTGATATATCAACAGACTGAAGGATAAAAATCCATATGATCCCTGTAATACCAGCACTTTGGGAGGCCGAGGCGGGTGGATCATGAGGTCAAGAGATTGAGACCATCCTGGTCAACATGGTGAAACCCCATCTCTACTAAAAATACAAAAAATTAGCTGGGCATGGTGGCGCGTGCCTGTAATCCCAGCTACTGAGGAGGCTGAGGCAGGAGAATTGCCTGAACCCAGGAGGCGGAGGTTGCGGTGAGCCGAGATTGCGCCATTGCACTCCAGCCTGGGTAACAAGAGCGAAACTCTGTCTCAAAAAAAAAAAAAAAAAAATCCATATGATCATTTCAATTGATGCCAAAAAAGCATTTGATAAAATTTAACATCGCTTCATGATAAAAGCCCTCAGAAAATTGGCATAGAAGGAACATACCTCAACATAATAACAGCCATATATGACAGACCCACAGCTAATTTTATGCTGAGCAGGGAAAATAGAAAGCCTTTCCTCTAATATTTGGAACCAACCAGAATGCCCTCTGTCACCACTGTTATTCCACATAGTGCTGGAAGTCCTACCTAGAGCAATCAGATAAGCAAAAGATATAAAGCGTATCCTAATTGGAATGGAATAAGTTGGATTTTCCTTGTTTGCAGATATTATGATCTTAATTTGGAAAAACTGAAACGCTTCACAAAAAAACTGAGAATTGATAAAAAATTCAGTAAAGTTGCAGAATACAAAATCAACATACAAAATCCAATAGTCTTTCTATATTCTAACAATGAACATTGTGAAAGAGAAATAAAAAGTAATTTCATTTATAATAACCACATGTAACATTATATATCTAAAAATTAACCAAACAAATGAAAGATTTCTACAATGAAAACTATAAAACAATGATAAAAAATACTGAAGAGGACAACAAAAACTGGAAAAATCTTCCATGTTCATCGATTGAAAAAATCAGTATTGTTAAAATATCCAAACTACCCACAACAATCTACAGATTTAATGCAATCCATATCAAGATACCAATAATATTTTTCACAGAAATAAAAAAAAAATCCAAAAATGTATATGCAACCACAAAAGACCCAGAATAGCCAAAGCTATCCTAACTAAAAAGAACGAAATGAGGAATTACATTACCTGACTTCAAATTATACTACAGAACCATGGTAACCAAAACAGCATTCTACTGGCATAAAAACAGACACATAGATCAATATAACACAATAGAGAATGCAGAAACAAATCCACATGCCTACAATGAACTCATGTTTGACAAAAATTGTGAAGAAAATACACTGAAAAAAAGAGAGTCTCTTCAAATGGTGCTAGGGAAAATGGATATCCATATACAGAATTAAACTAGAACTTATCTCTCATCATATATAAAAATTAAATCAAAATGGATTAAAGACTTAAGTCCAACTTCTCAAACTATAAAAGTACTGGAAGAACACATTGGAGAAACTCTCCAAGACATTGCTCTGGGCAAAGAGTTCTAGAGCAATACCCCATAAGCACAAATGACCAAAGCAAACAGGGACAAAGGGGATTACATCAAGTTAAAAAGATTTTGAACAGTAAAGGATACAATGAACAAAGTGAAGACAACCTACAGAATGGAAGAAAATATTTGCAAATTACCCAACTGACAAGTGATTAATAACCAGAATATATAAGGAGCTCAAACAACTTTATGGGTGAAGATTTAATAATAAAAAAATGGGCACAAGAATTGATTAGAAATTTCTTGAGACATACAAATAGTAAAAAGGCATATGAAAAGGTTCTCAGCATCACTGATCATCAGATAATTAAAAATCAAAAGTATAATGAGATATCATCTCACCCAAATTAAAATAGCTTATATCCAAAAGACAGGCAATAACAAACGCTGATGATGACGTAGAGGAAAGGGAACCCTCGTACATTGTTGGAGAGAATGTAAATTAATACAAACTCTATGGAAAAACGTTTGAAGGTTCCTCAAAATACTAAAAATTGAGTTACCATATGATCCAGCAATCTTGCTGCTGAGTATATAGCCAAAAGGAAGGAAATCATTATATCAAAGACATTTCTGCACTCCTATGTTTGTTGCAGCAATGTTTACAATAGCTAAGATTTGGAAGTCACCTAAGTGTCCATCAACAAATGAAGAATAAAGACAATGTAGTACTTATAGACAATGGTGTACTATTCAGCTATATAAAAAAACATGATCCCTCATTTGCAACAACATGAATGGAACTGGAGGTCATTATGTTAAGTGAAATAAGTCAAAGACAAACATTACATGTTCTCATTTCTTGGTGGATCTAATAATTGAAACAATTGAACTTATGGACATAGAGGGTAAAAGGGTGATTTACTAGAGGCTGGGAAGGGTAATGGGGTCTGGAGGGGTGGTGGAGATGATTAATGGGTACAAAAATAGAAGAATGAATAAGAACTACTATTTGATAGCAATAAGGAGACTATAGTCAATAACTACATTTTAAAATAAATGTTGTAATTGGATTGTTTGTGATTCAATGGATAAATGCTTGAGGAGATGGATACCCATTCTTCAAGATGTACTTACTTCACATTGCATACCTATGTCAAAACATTTCATGTACCCCATAATTATTTACACCTACTATCTACCCACAGAAATTAAATTTTTTTTTAAAAAAATACAAGGATAGAGAGAGAAAGGAGAGATAAGACAGAAGAGAGGAAAAAAAGAAAGGAAAAATTACCACACAAAAATGTATATTATATGAGAAGTCATGTGTATGAAAAAGCAGAAATTTATTAATTTTATAGAAAAATGAAGATAGAATAAGTCAGTATTCAGTAAATAACATTTGTTTTTGAAATAAGATATGAAAAGATAGTTGTAAAAAATAAATATGTTGAAAAAGCAGTTATGGGCCACAGAATAAATAATTATGTATGTGATGCCATCTTCAGAGGAATGGAGAACCATAGAGAGTTTTAAATCTGGAAAGTTTCATCTTTATAGTTATATTTTTAATAATTCTGAGAGCACAATGGATAATGACATTATAAGAGGTAAAACTCGGAGCAGGAGAAAACGTCAAGCAGTAAACATGATATTCTAACTGTTCCAGTGAAAAATGACGTGAACTAAATTTCAGTGGCTGTCAAAGGTTGTAAGAGAAAAGAACTCAAGAAACTTTAAGAAAGTAAACTTTATAGGTCTCTGAAACAAATTAGATGTTTTGTATTAGATTTCAAAATGTATTAATGATATAAATGTGTGATGTGTATATATAGTTTTCGTGAGATACAGAAAACTACTTTTTTTTCTTTTTTCTGACAATGATAACAAATTTTATTTATAGAAACAGTACTTTAAATTATTATTATGGATTCTTTCAATGTGTATTGCAGCAGATGCTGTCTACGTCTAACTCACTCTGTAAGCTCCTTTTCTGTCTCCTCTGCAAGAAGAATTTGTCTCCACTGAAGCTTGATCCACCTCAATGCAGTAAAGTGGTGGACAGGTGGAGTAGAGCATCGTGAGAAGGAAGTAAAGGTCACTGGAGTCCCTATATGAGATGATACCAAAGTTTGTTTTTAGAAGTTTCTTAGCAGGATTCAGATCTATTTACCTCTAGCAATAACTCACTCATCAAGACATTCTTTATTTTCTTTTCCAAAGTCCTGTTTCTCTTGTCTGGTTTCTCACTTTGGCTTCCTGGCATTATCAACCAAATGAATTGCCTGCACTCAAGCCCTGGTTTCAGGACTTATTTGGAAGGAATTCAAAATGAAGACCAGTATCAATTGTCATTGATCTTGCTGTAAATAAGATACTCTTTAGTAGGTATGAAAGTAAGGCAAGATATAAAAGTTATTATCATTGTAAAATCCATGATTAAAATGAATTTTGAGTTAGAGAACTCCAGAAAAACCCTTGATTTAAATTTGGAAATCAGTTTGTGCACTAACTTGCTATCATATATTCCAACTAACTATTTAAGATTAATTTTTACCATTTCTAGAAAATCACATTTCCCACAGTCTCCTTGCTTTTGAAAAATTAGAGGTAATATGAAATGAAAAGACATTTATTAATTTCATGACTAAGATATCATAAAACACAGTTATGTGGAATATTCCTTATCTAGCTACTTAAGTAATATAAGTATTAATATTTTTAGCATTGTATTTCATTTCATTTAACCTGCTATAAGTATAGCTTATAAAGTTTTTATTTTACATAAAATGTTATACAAAACTTATAGTAAAAGTATAACCAAGAAAATATTGATTTGACTGAAACTCATCAAAATTTTTGAACAAGAGGACTTTTAAAGTCAGTCCAACATTCCATTTGAATTTAAGTCACAACAATTTTTATTAAGAGCTCACTAGGAACAAAACCGGCAGAAAAAACTCTTTCCCTAAATACATCTCAATAAGCTTTTTAAGTATATGCTCATATTTGGAAAGAGACTTTACATTTCATTTTATTATCTGGTTGTTTTCACAGCAACTATTCACTTGTAGTTCCAAAATGTATTTCCATTGAGTTTTATAATATTTTGTGTGTATCTTGTTTTTTATTCCTTCTGTTCTTTAATATTCTTCTGGATAAGAAATTTTTAATGTCTTGTCATCTTCTTGGTAGTATGAGACATTGTTGAAACAAATGATTCTTGCTTCCATTGTAAATAAAATAAATGAGTCATTTGCTGGGTTAATATGGAATATTTATATCAACTATGTCACTTGTAACTGCTTTCCTTTGTAAACGATGTACAAATTTGCCATTAAAAAGATCAATTCTGTAAATTGACTATCAAAATTAAATTTATCAAATCCTTTTATTTTAATGGAATTTTATTGGCTGACTTTAGAACATTTTCTCATTAAAACAATCTTTGCTCTCCTTGATTATATGGCTTCAGAATGTTGGAGTTTTAAAGCTATATTTGCATAAACCTAACCATGGTTGCCTATCAAATATTTTCCAAAAGCTTCTCAATAATATTGCCATTTATTTTCTTTTCTATGGGGATGCAGTAGAGATATCATGCAGCCAATAGGAAATGATTTGTCAGCCAAACCACATTCCAACCTAATTATGCCCACCTGGTACATAGGAACTCGACACGTGTGCAAAGAGTGATGAAATGAATGTGCTGTCTTTTTTAATGCAATCAACAGTGATGTGCAAATGTGATTTTTTGCTTGCTGTTAAGTTTTATTAAATGCAATGGAAAAAATACAAACAAGGTTTCCAAGGGTCATAAAAAAGATTAAAGCACAAAATATAGCAAATCCTTCATAAAATCCATGCAGCATTCTAAATATAGAAATATTCATCTTTGGTCATGGAAAGAAACAATGATAAATTGTCTGAAAAGGAAGTTTACAGTTTTCTAACATGATACATGGTAATATATTCAAGAAAAATTTTTTTGAAAGCTACTTGCTTCTAATATTATTTGCTTGATGAATAAAAGCTTCATTATTTTTCATCAGTATGCTGGATGTCAATTCTACTTTTTGCCTGGTATGTTATTTCACCTGAAAGCTGTTAAATGGCACGCAGACATCTGTGTTGTTCTGCCGATCCAGAGTCCAAGTGGTTTGGCAGGCATTCAAAATGATTAACGATAGGAAACCTCATTTGGAAGAGAAACATTCATGGAGATTTGAGTTCAGTGACTTTCCTTTGTGTCTAAACTGCAGGACTAAGAAGATTTTACTTTTAAATATTAAAAACACACATCTTGAGAGTACATATTGATAGTGTTGATGCTTTTGTTAATGAATAACAGCTTTTTGTTTGTGTTCTCTCTAAAACGTTGGCATCCAAGAACTTTGCAATATGCCTACTACATTGCTTTCCAATTTTTCCCCCAGTCACACATACATTTCATATCATTAAATTACTTTGTTATTTACTCAACATTTTTAAAGCTGATCTTAAAAGTTCTAAGCATTTTAACGTTCAAGTTTTTTTTTTTTTTCCCCTTCTAATTTTATGCCCAGGTTTCATCAAGTTTCCTAGTGTCAGAATTCTCCCCAAGCTTGGTAAGACTTACACATTTAAGTTCTGATTACCCTCGAGTTTTGACCTAGCTCTAAAAACCTTCTCAGATTTCATTATGTGATATTCATTGATTCAATTATTCTCCATTACTTTATATAATCTTTAGGTGCATATTTGTGGGGATATAATTCATTTACTGGTTTTCTGGAAAGATATATATTTTTCCAAAATATTCAGCACCACTCTCTGTGAGATGATAATGCATACCAATCATTCATCTCAGGCATCATCAAGTGACTTGCTTTGGCCAGTGACAAGTGACATTCATTTATCACTTCTGAATAGAAATCTGAAAAGCCAGTTTATGGTGGAAATGTTTTCTTTCTGCTCTGCCTTGCTGACAGAAGAAATGTTCTAAAGAGAGACTGTTGCATTGACTTGAGTCCTTCAGAAAACACAATAAATAATAAAACCATAGACAAATTACTACAGACATTTACAGTAGATGAGAACAAATCTTCATCATAAGCCACTGAAATTTAGAGTTGTTTGATATAGCTGCATAATGTGGCCTGGTCTGAAAGAATCAAAAATCACTATTTGAAGAGTTATAAGATCTCAGGGAAGGGAATCTTTTTTGGCAAACAGGGTGATGTAGCAGAAAGCACTTGTATTCTAATCCTGTCTTCACTTTTTGAAAGTATTTGTTCTTTTGCAAATTAGTTGATTCTGTGGGCCTCAGTTTTTACATCTGAGTAAAGTTTATAATATGAAATATCTCAGTGGTCTTGGAAAAAAATGATTGCACTCCTAGAAAGAATGATACTCATTTAAACACATACTTACACATGTGATTTTAGCTGCTAGAAACTTAAATACACACTTACACATAATGATTTTAGCTGCTAGAAACTTCATACATATGGTCTACTGTGTTGTACGCCAGTTCAGGGAGAAAATGGCAGAAAGATTCTTCTTTCCTTATTTATATTATCTGTCCCATATAGTTAATGAAATGGTTGGCCTGTGTTGAAAAATCCTGGTCATTACTTGCACAAAATGTTATGCCTATGACATCACACAACTTACTAGATTTTCACAATAAAATCTTAGAACAAGGAATAAAAAGGCTGATTGAATTCCATTATTGTGACAACCTCATTAGCACCTAGCAATACTACCTACAATAACAGAAGAGTAAAAAGGGAACAATGAAAAATGTAATTCTTTGAACAAAACTTTCTTCTTGAAAAGAAAGAAGTACACTGCTTTAGCAAACCATGATGGTAATCTATCTGCTTATTTGAGATTGCTTCTTTGATATATATGATTTCAGTTTAAATATTTTTTCAGGAACATTATTATCTGGTCTTTCTCATGGAATTTGTCAAAAAAGTATCTGAAAATCAGTGCCAGTAATAGTCAGGCAGGATACATATACACAAATAAATAAAAAGTGGTGTAAATTGGAGAACTGAAATGCCAGCTTGATGGGATTCCAGCTATTTAGTTCCAAAAACTGTTTCTTGATTAAGTTTTATAGAAGTGAAGAAATAAGGATTCAGTGTCACCAGATGTATTAGTTCATTTCCATACTGCTGTAAATAACTGCCTGAGACTGTATAATTTATAAAGAAAAGAGATTTAATTGACTCACAATTTAGCATCACTGGGGAGACCTCAGGAAACTTGTAATCCTTGCAGAAGGTGAAGGGGAAGCAAGACACCTTCTTCATAAGGTAGCAGGAAGGAGAAGAGCTGAGCAAAGAGGAAAGAGTTCCTTATAAAACCATTAAATCTCATGAGAACACACTCACTATCACGAGAACAGCATGGAGGAACCTGTACCGCATGATTCAATTACTCCACGTGGTCTCTCCCTTGACGTGTGAGGACTATGGAGATTGCAATTCAACGTGAGATTTGGGTGGGGACAAAAAGCTTAACCACACACCAGACATTTCCCTTTTTATTTAAGTGATAAAAGTGATATATATATTTATATGGAATCTTCTAATTTTAAATATTGCCAAGTACTTAAATTTTTTTGTAAGATATATTTCATCTGTGTGTAAACTAAACAAAAAAACAGATACAGTCTTCAAATGGAGTTTATAATCAGGAATTTATGGATTTATAATGACAAGTATACGGAATTATATGAAAACAGTTAATACTAGAAAAAACAATTATCTTCTAGTAGAACTCTCATTAGATTAAGAAAGCCCTCATCGGTACACATTTAAAAGACAGAGATCTAAGGCCATTTTCTAGTATATAACAAATTTTTTTTTTATGCTTTACAGGTAGAATACATACTAAAAATATAATTGGTTTGAGAAGCCATTTCTCTACTAGCTGCTACTTTACTCTTTGATCTTGTCATGTCTTACCTTGTACTCTCATATTTACTTTATTTCCATTGTTTAAAAACATTAGGTTTTCCTGCTACTGAATTTGACAAATATTTCTGGTGTGTCACTGTCCTCCAGAGCTTAAATTGACTGATGACTGCTCATCATTTAGGTTACAACTATTCAAAAATGTCTTACCTGATCACTATATCTAAATTAACACTGCCACATTGATGAGGTTTTTGTTTGTTTTGTTTTCATGCTTTGTCATTATGTCATTATTTGGTCTTACTTTGCCTTTTATTTCTTCTTTTCAGTCTCTATACATGCATTTGAGCTTGAGATAGAAATGAGGTGTTCTTTTTCTTTAAGAAAAAAGAAAGGAAAAAAGAAAAAAGAAAGAAAGAGAGAAAGAAAGAAAAATAAAGAAGGAGAGGAAGAAAAAGGAAGAGAAAGAGGGAGAGAAAACGGGAGTATTGCTTTATCGCCCAGGCTAGAATGCAGTCTAAAAATGGGTATTTAAAACCTCTTTTATGCCAATAATATTGCTTAACAATGGAAGGAATAAGGGAAGAAAATAACAGAAGGGAAGAAAAGGGAAGGAATTGTGCTTAACAATGGAAGGAATAAGGGAAGAAAATAACAAACAAGCAGCCAACCAACATTTCATTTAAACCTATGAAATGCTATGCAATTACTGAGGAGTGATTTACTTCCAATTATGTAGTCACTTTTGGAATAGGTGTGATGTGGTACTGATAAGAATGTATGTTTTGTGTATTTGAAGTGGAGAGTTCTATAAATGTTTATTAAGTTTATTTGTTCCGGGTCTGAGTTCAAGTCCTGGATATCCTTGTTAATTTTCTGTCTCGTTGATCTGTCTAATATTGACAATGTGATGTTACAGTCTCCCACTATTACTGTGTGGGAATCTAAGTCTCTTTATAAGTCATTAAGAGGTGTTCTAATATACATAGCCTATCCTCAGATAGAAGAGAGTTTGAGGGTGTGTGTGTATGTGTGTGTATTATTTAATTGCTGAATAAAATCTGTTTTGGGTTAATATGTCCTTCCATACTGATGTCATGATTAAATATGCAACATCCAACAATCAGTCTGAATTTCCTTACTCATGAATTAAAACTACCTGTTGAAAAACTATAGTTTCTGCTGCTATATAATGTTTCTTGATCACTTTTTCTCTACTTGATATGTAGAATTTGTTTGATTTGAAGAGTGTTTTACATACTGACACTTGATCTTATGGGGAATCTATGTGTTATCAAGAATAACAAAATGTAAAAATCTGACAATATTTTACTATTTGTGATTGAGAACAATTTGTTTCACTATTTCAGAATATTTGTCATTTGGCTCTACAGATTTGACAATTATAATCATTCAAATAAATAATGATGATGATGATGTTTGTGACTTATTCCAGAATTTCTGATAAAGTTGGCCAGGAGTTAGAGTTAGCCTGCAGTAGTACTTATAAAAGTTCACTCATGTAATTGTAGCCAAAACATGGGAACATGAGAACAACTTGCTTATTGGAAGACAAGTTGAGGCCACTGTCAATAAATCCAACCAGAGAGGATAGGCAATGCTGATTCTTTTGAAATTTTTAAAATTAAGAACATTAGAAGGAGGTAGCATAACATTAAAAATATTGCAGGAATATGTATTGCAAAGTATTGAAGAGGAAAGGCAACATTTAACCTTTAGAAAAGGAAATAATTAAAGTCTTATATAAAGAATTTGTGGAAATGATGGGTCTCTGCTACCTTCTCTTTATGAGAAGCACGGTGGGAGCCAAGAGCTTTAGAACCCTGATCTTGGCATAGTTGCGTGTAGATGGAAATTTCTATGATGTTCTACATAAAGAGGAAGGTTATTGAAGCAATTTATCACCAAAAAATAGATTTGAGTTCTCTAAAACCCTTTGGTACATCCATTTCCGTGTAAATGGACATCCAAGTGGCTTACATTTTTCTATCAGCATTTGAAATCATTCAACATATCTTTACATAGTATGATAATATTTCTGTATGACAGATTTCTATGTATAGGTTTGCTTAAAATCCTTTACTAAAAATCTGTGGCAAACACCAACAATAATATTTGAAACCTTGCCAATACCCCTATTACTGGAAGTGGTCCTAATAGAATCAAATGATCCTAATATGTTTAGATTTACCTAAGGGATCAATAACAATATACGTCACTGTCACTTTTTTCTTATTTACATTTTATACTGATCATTGAAGTTACTTTTTATATGTGTATTAATATTCTGGATTGTTCTGTTAGTGATTTATCTGCTCATGTTTTTGTTACTTAATTGACTATTTGTCTTTTCTTAATTTGAATATATTTCAATACCAGGATGATAAACTCTTTATCAGATATTTCTTTAACAAAGATTTGACAGTTTTCAAATGAGTATGAAGTACAATATTCTGAATAATGTAATAAAGCAGTGGTTTTCAATCAGGGCTGATTCCCTCACCAGTTTCAGTGACATTTGACAATGTCTGGAAACATGTTTATTTGTCACACTTCACACTGGTAAATGAGGTGTGCTATAGATATCTACTTACGGAAGCCAGAGATGCTGCTAAACAGAAACAAGATATTCCCTCCCACAACAATTATTTGACTCAAATTGCCAAGTATGAGAATCCCTGGATTAAAAACATACACAAAATTTAAGCACAGTGAGTGACTGTGGACTCTTGGTTACATAAAAGATAAGTAGAGATATAGAGAGGAGACAATGAAAATCCTGGAAAGCAAATGTATTATGGTTTCAGTTCGAATTTTATATATATATATATATATATATATATATATATATATATCTTTCTTTTTTTTTTTTTTTTTTTGAGATGGAGTCCCACTCTGTTGGCCGGGCTGGAGTGCAGTGGAGCAATCTCAAATTATATTTTTAATTGGCCTCAGATATTTTGTTTCAATTATGTTTTTGTTTATTCCTATGTCAATACTTTACTGATGTTACCAGAATAGTTTTAGAAGTCATGTTTATACACTCTAAGATAAAGTTACATTAATATTCACTTTTTTTTTAGTTCTAGGGAGCTTATTTTGTATACACACCTTAACATTACTTTCTTTATATTCAAACATAATCTAAACCACACAAAATTACATGTGAATTGGTATTTATACATTCAACATGTCAAAATGTATATGTTTATCACCTGAATTCTTAGTAACCACATTCTTAGACATGTTTTTATGTCATCACATTTAAACTGTTTTATATATTTTAATAAAATTTTATAATTTCACTATGTTATTCCTGTACATTACTCTCAAATTTATTTCTAAACATGTGCACAGCTTTCGCTGCTATTATAAACTTCCTAGGTACTTATTGATAAAATAAACAAAAGATATAGCAATTTTTATGAATTGGGATGACCTAAAATTTATCTGATTAATGTTAAATTATTTTATTTTCTTCCAGCACCGTTGTGACCTCCATAACAATGTCAAATAATAATGCTGAGAGTTCTAGCACTCTCGAGTTCTGTGTTAAGCACATGCATAATTTTTGTTTCCTAAATTAGAAAAATATTAGCTGTGGATATTTGTACTGATTTGTGGAAATCAGCAGTAGTAAATATATGAAGTTTTATTTTATTCTCATTTTATTTATAGTTTCAAAAATGGAAAGCTATGAATTTTAGTAAATGGCATTCACCTAATATGAACACTTTTTTTGTTAATTTGTTGATATCAATATGTTTCTTAACATAGATTTATTCTTGAACTTTTTTGGAAAACATTTGTAGCAATGTTTTTTCTCTTGATTTATTTTTGAGGTGTCTTAATTAGTGTTCAGAATAACTTTTGTATATATGTTCACAATAAAATTAATCTATGATTTTCTGTGTATTATACATTAGATTTTGACATTCAAGTTATGTTAACTTCAGACACTGATTTTAAAATAATGCCATTTATTTTTCTGTTGTCTAGATAATTTAAATATTATTAGACTTAGTTATTTAAAATTTAAATATAATACATTCCACCTTAATGGAATTTTCAATGGAGATCTTTACGTTTCTAATTGCTTCTGTGATTTATTTTTCTATAAAATTCCCACTTCTTGGATCACTCAGTAAATTATATTTTTGAGTTGCTTATTTCCTCTGGCTTTAAAAATTATTTTGATGTATGATGTGTCTTTTTTTTAACACTCAGAACAATTTTTTACTGCTGAAAAAAAAAATAATTACAAAAACACCCATTACTATTTAATTCCCTGTGTTAAATGAATCACTGAAGAATAAGCCACAAAACAAGAGAAGCCCACAATTTAGAAATTCTTGACATGCTACAAGGCCCTAATTTCTGTTATTTTTGTTGTAAATTTGTTTTTATGTTGTAGCATGTTGCAAAATTGTAACTAAATGTTCAAGGAAAGTGTCTCATTTTTCAAATCACACTGGCTTGCTGTTAAAAGGATTCTGTTTCCTTTTCCTGAAAATAATTTGATATTTTACTTGCCTTCTATGATTGCACAAATAGATACTTTCAAATATATAACCTTAGGATCTTTCAGGAGAAAATAAAAAATGAAACATGCTATTATTTCTAAGTGCTATTATTTTATCATATCATTGTCATCAATACAATCACCTTTCAAATATGAATAACTTCACATGAAAGTTTTCTTGAATCATAATAGGTACTATTATTGCTTTGCAGTGATCTGTCTGTTATGGAATATAGCTGATAATTATCACTCTGAAGTAAAATGTCATTTCTTCATGCATTATCTCCTTTGAAAACTTTTGGTGTGACAGAACACAGTAAAATCATGTTACTGTGCTGATACTGAAATCCTGATATTTCTGAAGTGCACAAAAAATATATTTTTTACTTTGTTACCCTCAAAGTTATTGTCTTTAGGTAGTAATTTTTTATTGCAATTTACTAGTAAATCTCTTAATATAAGAAATAACTTCCAGAAAATAATGGTCCAAAAACCATTTATATATTTTATCACTTAAAGACTTTTACTAATTTTCAGTAGCATTACTATATTAATTTAAATTTCAGTGTAAATGATTTTGTTTGGGTAATGGAGCTGTCAAGAATTTGATCTATCTCAATAATTCATTGACAATACAAGTTTTTGCAATACATTTATTCTATAAATACGTATTCACTTTACACGTACATAAAATGGGGGGGTTAGGTTTCTTTTGATTCTGTAATCATATTACCTATGTCTTAGTTGGGTTGATGAGTCACAATACAAGAATCAAATAAAATAATTGATTAGAATATAAAGAATGAATCAAGTAATGCAATTCAGGTAAGACAAGCAAAATTTTGAAGAGAATGACAACCAGCAGAACCACGTTCTGACAGATCAAACAGAAAGAAGATTTGTATGTTCATTTGCAATTTAAGAAAATATAAAATAAAACCATATATGCATAATCAAATAGAAGTTCTAGCATTAAAGAAATCAAAATAAGTATGTTTCTTAACAAAAAATTTTTTAAAAATTAATGACCATATAACTAATTGATATTGAATACTTATCGTGTACCTGCTGCTCTAAGTGTTCTCAAATAACTCTTGAAATAATATTGGTAGGTGATATTATCATGTTCATATGTTAGTTGAGCAATCTGACATTTAGAGTAATGATACAACAATTCATGTGGCCAGATTCCATCTGTCTCCAACTTATGCAAGTTAAAAAATAATAATAATTCAACCCTGCTTACCTCAATCCTAACCTAGGTACCTAGTAATATTCATGGTTAGAGTTGGCCACACTTAATGTTACAGGCTTTACACGCATTTTTATTTGTCCTCAAACTAAACCTGCAAGGTACGCATTGTTATTCCCATTATATGGTTGTGTAGAGTAGAATCATCACTTCTTCAGTTTCATGCAATTAATAATTGACAGAGGAATACTCCAACCCAGGTTTTTGTGACATCATAGTTTCTTGTCATTTGTCAAAATTTTTTTTGATACAAAAGGATTTATGTAGCAGGACATAAAGCTGAACATGTAAATAAAGAATATAAAAGCTAATTATTTATTTGAGTTTATAATAACATTCTGATTTATATATTAAAATAAATATTATTTACTTCAGAGCAATGTTGAAGTGCATGTGAGAAAGTGTATATAAAATATTTAAATATTTGAGGGCATAGAATAAGTGCAAAATAAATATTGGCTTTTATTATAGTAAGCAGCCATGAGACTAAAGAACCAAGTAGCATTATAAAAATAAAACCACAAATACTATACACACACACACACACACACACACACACACACAGAGTAGTCCATGGAGACAATAATTGATCACTTGCACACTGAGGACAATAAATAAGATAACAGAAACATGAAAAATGTCTTCCGGAGTGATGCGATATAGCAGGTACATGAAAAATGAAGCTGAATTAAGCCCAGAGTATATTCATCAATTCAGAGAGATGAAAGCTTAGACAGATTCCAGATAGACAGACACATACATACATACATGTGAAAAATAGGTATGTATGTGTGTGTGTATATGATGCATACATACATATATATATATGTGTGTGTGTGTGCGTGTGTGTGTGTATATATATATATATACTTATGCCTCCTTAACACTCAATCAACAAATTCTTTCACTGTTAAAAAAGTGGTCTTTTTATTCAAGGAAAGGCTTTACAGGGTCTATAAGTAATGTAAGTTAAGGAAACGAGAAAAGAAACATTCAGAATAAGAAAGATTCTTAAAAGAAAATAAATGTGGATGTGAAAACTAAAGGATAACCAGTTTGTTCATAATTGTACAGAAATAATAAGTCTTTCTAATTCTTGATAGAGAATTATTTAAGCTACAAATACAAAACAAAGGAATGTTTCCATCAGTTCTGGAGTAACCCCTAAATAATTTACAGCTGCCTTTCTTTGGGGAAGCAAGTAATTATTTTCCAAATTATCATCCTAGATGATCAGGTTTGTGCACTTGTATAAAATTGCCTTATTGTATTTATTATTATGACTTGTGATTTTGTTGCTATTCAGGGACTTTGTTATAAATTAAATGGCTTACAGAAGGTCATTCTTTAGAGACTTCAGAATTTCTAGGGAAAAAAAAAAAATTCTTCCTAGTTGCTAACTTGAATTCCTGGCAATGACTTTTGTGCTGTAAAACTGTATTTGTTATCACAGTTGCATAATAGTAAACCCAAATATTAAATATGATTTTATTTTTACAGACTGCATAAAAAATTTTTCAGAATAAAAATGTAGTAATATATTGGTTAATGTCAGTATAAACAGGCAAGCTATTTTTATTTTAAAGATGGAGTATCTGAGTATCTTTTCTCATTTGGTCAATTTTAAATAAAGTCATGGACTTGTTCATTGAGTACAGAACATGGCTCTAAAACAGAATGTAAAGTTTTATTTTACAATATTCTATTTCTCTGGAAGAGTAACATTTAGGGATATATACATATATATCCCTAAATATAAGCATAATTTTACTAGCATCAGCATAACAGGATTTGAGAGCCATAGCTTCTCTATTTGATGAATAAAAGTCATATAATCCATTGATCTTTACATGTATTTCAGGAGCAGTTTTATCTAAAAGTGCACATACATTTTATTTTAATTTTGTGAGTTCACAGAATGTATTGACTCCGATGGCTGAATTTTGAATTGAACTCTCAATCTGAAGTCTTTTGAATCCCTAATGAATTTCATAGTACCCATCATCATCAATCAGAACTGTTTCCTTTTATTGTTACTCATGTTCAAGTTATCATAAAATCACAGTGAATTGGCAAAGTGGATAACGTGAAACATTCTATGATTGAAAGCCATAATGGCCTAATCACTAGTTTGTATTAGTATGATACCCTCAGTTGTGTTTCGTAACCATTTATCATTTTAAAAATTTAGAAAATGTATTCAATCACTTGCCATACATAGCTCACTGAACCAAAAAGTTGAATCAAGCAATATGTCATGCAGAAGACAGAATAAAAACTAACAAAGTGTCAAGATTCTTTTACGATTAGTTTAGTCACAAATTTCAGACTTTTTTGGACTCTTTCTTTTCTTATTAAAAGAGAGATTTAATTTGAACTACAAAATATATTTCAGTAATATCCAGCACAATTTTTCTCAGTCAGAGACGTGTTCTTAACTGGTTTAAAAAGCAAGTGCTTCTATACTCTTATTTTAATATTCTCCTTATTAGTTTCCAGGTACACACAGAATTAGCAAAATGTATTCAGCTCATTATAGAAAGAAACGAAGAGCATTTTTTCTGAGTGTTTTAAATGGAAAATAGTTTGATGGTTTATTAAATTTTCATTCCAAAAAGACAGCCTTTGAAAAAATAAATTTGGGAAATATGTGAAACTACATTATGCTCAATACAGAAAGAATCCTTAGATCCTCTGTGTTTCCTATGTGCATCATGAATCTCTAGAAGAGTATAAAATGCAGATGTTCCTCATTTTGTTTGAATTTCCAGTTTTCAAAAATTATTTTCATAAAGGATATTTATAAAAATATGGTCTGCAGATGGAAATGGGGGAGAAGGTTTTTGGAAAAGATGGTAGAGAAAGAGCATCTAAAGACCAAAATAATAATTTTATGCTTAATAGTTCCATTTATAGATCTATCTACAAAAATATCTATTTCTTTATCCTGTTTTCTTCATTCCAGAGACCAAAGTACTTTGGGAGGCCAAGTCAGGTGGATCACAAGGTCAGGAGCTCGAGACTAGCCTGGCCAAGAGAGTGAAACCATGTCTCTACTAAAAATACAAAAATTAGCTAGGTGTGGTGGCAAGCACCTGCAATCCCAGTTACTCAGGAGGCTGAGGCAGGAGAATCGCTTGAATCCATGAGACAGAGGTTGCAGTGAGCCGAGATCGTGCCTCTAGCCTGGGCAACAGAGCAAGACTGCCCTAAAAAAAAAAAAAAGAAAAAAAGAAAGAAAAGAAAAGAAACGAGAAAGCTCTACCAAGTTTGTCCATTTATTTCCCACAGAGGCAAACCCTATTCCAGTGTCCTGAAGATCTACTTGCAGTGAGAAATCTGCCCATACCACTAAGAATGTTAGCATCTCTGCCATATATAACCCTTCAGAGACCAGTGGGACCAAAGGAGAGAACTTTCAGGGTATGCAAACTGGAGTGAATGTTTGAATTACTGGTAAGTGATTATCTGTTCTGTCAGTTATAGAAGGTGGTAATTCTGTGCCTCACTTCTCACAGCAATGTTACACCTATTTAAGGGTGTTAGCCAATAGGCCTGGCCTAGGTCTGATACAAATAGTCAGAGCTGGAGCCAGAAAATAAATAAATAAATAAAAACAAAAACAAACAAAACTTGGAGATGATTACATCAGCTAAAATTTAAACATTTTGTTTGATATTTTCTTGGTGGTAATTTCTTATTGCAATTAATTTTTTGTTTACATATTTTTATGTTTGGAATGTATAATCAAGTTTAATTGTAATGTATGTATTATAGGAAAATCTCCCAACCCAGCCAGATAGATCCTCACATCTTAATTTCTAAAAATATATAGCTGCAGTCTGGTACAATATGACCTGAACTCAGTACAGAAACCAAGGACAAAATAGAGTCTGATGTAAAATTCAAGGAAGGATTAGATAGAGAACTGAAGATGTACATATTGACTTATCACAGTATCTGGATGGATGCTGGTGAGAACTCTGTCTCTCTAAGGTCAAACCTTCTTTCTGTCCACTTGATCTACTTCGCATTATTAATTATCCTTTCTATATTTTTTATTTACAGAAACATAAAATCATGATGTCTCTAGAACTAACAATAAAGTCTCTTCATCCCGCCTTCATCAATTATTAAACTTTATTTTTATTTTTCTCTTTACAAAGAAAAAGTATTCCAAAACTACATTTTTATTCTCTGTCTCTAATACTTCTTGTCTATTTTCTTCTATGTACTTCGTGTAAGGCCGGCTGCCTCACTGGGAGTTAAATAGACACACTTATCTCTCCCCGTGCTGGCCTCTCTATGCTGGCTCCCCACACCCACTCCTATCTGTTCTCTCTATGCAGGCTCCACACACCCACTCCTGCATTCCTCACTCAACCCCTTCAAAATTTAAAAAGCCCACCAAAGATTTGTCCAACGGCAACTTAACATTGACCTCCCCAGCTGGTCAGCCCACCAGTAGTCCCGCCTGGCAACCAATGGCAGCTCGCCCCATCAGCACCTTGACTTCCCCTCACCAATGAAACTCTCTGCTCTTTGTTTCCCTAGTAATCAATCAAACCCCCTCACCAATGAAACTAACTGCTCTTTGTTTCCCTAACAATCAATCAAATCTCCTTACCAATAAAATTGTCTGCTCTTTGTTTCCCAATGACCAATCAACTACCTCCACTTCTTATAAAACCCCACGCCCTAAGAAGCCCATTGCGACTTCTCTGGCCCCTTCCCGGACCACAGAACCTCACCCGGGAGCTGAATAAATTGAATTCTCATTTTCTCACACTGGCCTCAGTTTCCTCATTTTAACTCGGCAATATACCTTACACTTCGGTTTGCTTGTTGCCACACTCACTTACTGAATCTTCTTTTGTAAATTAATCAATGATCCTATTGATGTTTCTTTTCTTTCCTGACATATCAGCATGAATTACTAAAGTGGAATACGCTCCTCTACTTGAAATACTTTCTTTTTAACTTAGATCTCAAAATCTATTTTTTTCTGATTTTTCTTTTACATCACTAGTGGTCTTTTCTTACTAGTTCTTCTAGCATTTTGTGTGTGTGTGTGCGCGTGCGTGTGTCTGTGTGTGTGTGTGATGGAATCTCACTCTGTTTCCCAGGCTGGAAGGAAGTGGCATGATCTTGGCTCACTGTAACCTCCACCTCCCTAGTTCAAGCAATTCTCCTGTCTCAGCCTCCCAAGTAGCTGGGTTATAGGCACCCACCACCACACCCAGCTAATTTTTGTATTTTTAGTAGAGAGGGGTTTTCACCATGTTGGCCAGGCTGGTCTCACACTCCTGACCTCAGGTGATCCACCTTCCTCGGTCTCCCAAAGTTCTGGGATTATAGACATGAGCCACTGCACCTGGCCTCTTCTAGCACCTCTAAACATTGGAGAGTCATAGTACTAAATCCTCACACCTCTTGTCCACCATTTGCTCTCTAATTGTGTTCTAAGCTGGTCTTACAGTTTTTAACACCATCTATAAACTGACAAAAAACTGACTAATTATTACTTCCAATGAGGTATTCTTCCTTGTGTATCCACATGTAAACTTCTTGTCTGATAATTCCTAAATCTGTCTGATATCCTAGTCTGGTTCTAATGCTTGCTTTTTAGACAAATGATTTTCTTAACTTTAACTGTGCCTTGTAAATTTCATTGTTGGTGAAACTAGACACACTGTGTCAGATGATAGGAAATGAGGTATATAGCCCTTTAATGTGAAGTTCATGTTAATCTGGCTAGTAGTTGAGAAGTGTTTAATTTTTGCTGTAGCTCTAAGTGCCAGAGGCTTCATTTTCATCTAGTATTCTTGTCCCCTCACCATCTTGTTCTCTTTTGGCTTCCTGAAGCATTCCCCCACTCCCAAATAAAATTTGTGCACTACAATTCTTTGAGCTGTAATCCACTGTTACTATTATACTGGATACTGGAGTTCTGTTGATATTGTGGTTAGGTATCAGGGAGGGGACACATTCTGTAGTTCCATAATTAGGTTTTTTATTTGGCCTGTGTCCCTGGTCTGTGACCTTTGTAACCATTTCTTAGCATTCCCCTTCTCCTCAGGTGAGACAGGAAGCACACAGGGGGCTAGTGTGGAATAAATTCCCTTTCCCCAGGTAGAGTCTTTGGTAAAGCATTTTCTCCTAAAAAGTAGGTTTTTTTTTTTTTTTTTTTGGCGGGGGGAGAACATTCTGGGCATACATCACAATGGTACCTTTCTTTTCTGCCCAAACTGCTGGGAGATATTGTCTCTTTCCAGGAGAAACTATGGGTTCCTGGAGTAAGTTCATCAAATTCTGGTGACCCATGTAAGACTTTAACCCTGAGTTTCTCATTCTCACCATAGGCCACACAAGCCTCCATCAGTTCATCAGAATAACCATTTAAATGTTCCTTTCAATGTTTGGCTCCATTGGTTTCTGTTCCATGTCGTCACATCTTGGCTATAACTTTCTGGATTCATCTGTCTGTCCAGATTTTGGGGTGGCAGTTTGCCCTGTGGTCTCAATTCCCCAGTAAAACCAATAAAACAATTGATTTTCAGTTTGCTTGTTTTTTTCCCGTTGTAGGGCCAAAGTTACAACCTCGAAGCTGAGGAGGAGTGAAAAGTGGAAGCGGTATATCAAAAATTTATTCAACACCTCCACTTAAATTCTACATGACTTCTGAAATGAAATGTATATAAACAAAGACTAATGTTGGAAATAGATGCTCAGTGCCACGAAGAAAAATTATCATGGAGACAAAGGATTTTTAGCAATGCAGTTTTTAGTTCCTGGACTGCAGGAAGGGTATGCTCACTAGCCATCATGCCACAAGAGTATAATGAACAAGGGAAACAGGAAGCTTTATTCCTTATGCATTGGGGCATTCCTACTGTCCTGTCTGATTTCTGTTGGCTGGAGCCAGACCTCACAATCTAAACTAAAACCTGATTGGCTAACACCTTAAAACTTTCCTAAACAGATAAAAGCAATGCAGAGCTGGGACATGCCTGTGTGCACATCCAACACAGATATCTTGGTTAAAGTACAAGGACATAGAATGTACTACATGCATGTAAGCATGGCATGTCTAACAGCTTCATAGGATAGGGCTTAACAAAGTTATTAGCACACTTATTTTTTAACAAGAAAGGAAACTTTAAAAAGGAACTTTTCTATTTCCCACAACTGCTCATTATCCACTGTCCTTCAATCTGCTTTTCGCTACTGTTTTTAGTCTCATAATTATATGGCAATTCCATCTTTATATATGATCATACGTTAAATCTTGGAGTCATTTTATAAATCCTTCTCTATCATAACCTATGCATGGTATTAGAAAACTTTGTTGATTTTATCACCTCCTTTACCACCTTCACCACCACCACCTGAATCCAAGGATGCATCATGATAACACAGATTATTGCAAAGAGCCTCCAAATGGGCCTATGTGCTACAGATACAGGAGGAGGTAGGGAAGTGCTGGGTAGAGAAGAGTGGGGTCCCTGGCGAAGGCTCCACCCTGGGGCCTGTGCCCAAGGACCTAAATGAGAACAGGCATTCTTGTTTTCACATCCAAATATTGCATTTTCCAAGGCCAATCTGACCTGTCACGCCCCCTCCCCCCTACATCCTGCGCCCATAAAAACTTGAGATGTAGCAAGCACACACACACACACAACCAGCTGGACACTGAGAGGAGCAGAACACATAGACAGATACCAGCAGGCTATTAAATGTGGAGGGATGCAGATGCTGAGGGAAATTCCACTGGAGTAGTCAAAAGAGAGTCTGGCCACAAGGTGGCCTGACACCTTTCCACTCCATCCTTTTTTGGTGCTCCATTCATCTCACTGGGAATCTGTCCATCACCCTCATCTTGCACTCATCCTCTAGGGCTACATGTGATTGACTTTTCCAGTACACTAAAGCAAAACCCAGGATACAGAAAGTCCTCTGTCCTAGTGATAAGGCAACACAAGTCTACTGCAGACAGCAAAGCTGAAAGAGCACACTGTAATACATGCCCACTGGGGCTTTGGGAACTGTAAACACTCAACCCTAGACACTGCCATGGGGTCAGAGCCCAGAAACACTTCCCATGCCCTGCCTGTCTGCATGCTCCTGCTAGGAGTCTCAGAAGCAGGGCACTGAAGCAGTGAGTCACACCTCTGTTATATGCCCTGTGAGTGGGATAAGGGTGTATACTCCAAGAATAGCACAGATGACATATGGTTAGAATGGAGTGTCAAGATTGTATGAAAAAAGTAGTGGGTAGATATTTACATAATATTGGGCTACCCACTACTTCTATCATGCAAACATGATGCTCCATTCCAGCCATATGCCATCTGTGCTCTTCTTGGAGTACACACTCATGCACACAACTCCTTAGAAGCCTTTCTATTTATTTATCTGTCTATCCTATATTGACTCAGATGCTTGTATTCTTTGCTCTTACATTATGTTTAAATAATAATGTCTCCATGAAACATTCTTGACCAAGCATTTAAAACTAACGCACTTTGCATGTATCATCCGAAGTCAGGAGTTCAAGGCAAGCCTGGCCAACATGGTGAAACCCTGTCTCTACTAAAAATACAATTAGCCAGGCATGGTGGTGTGCATCTGTAATCCCTGCTACTCGGGAGGCTGAGGCAGGAGAATCACGTGAACCCAGGAGGCAGAGGTTGCAGTGAGTCAAGATTACACCACTAAACTCCAGCCTGGGCAGCAGAGTGAAACTCTGTCTCAAAAAAATAAAAAATAAATTAAAAGTAAAACTACAGATCCCTCAGCTTTGTTTTTGCTGATAGCACCTATCAAAATCTTTAACTGTTTGTGTTTACTGATATATTGTCTGTCTCCACATTTCAATGTAAGAATCCTAAAGCAGTTCTGTTTCTCTATTTTGTAAATGAATACATTACCAGTACCTTGAACACTGAGATAAAGGTAGAACTTAATATATATTTATTTAATAAATAATTAAATTTCATTTTACTCAAAGAAGAACATTCAGAGACTATAAAATTTTGGCTATATTCTCTCTGTTCTAGAATAATAAAGGCATACAGATCTGGTTATATTTATAGATTTTTAATATTAAAAATAAATCTTGTTAAATTTCATGTGAATTTTTGTCTTTATAAGTTATTAAAGGAGAGAAGATAGAATAATGATGAATAAAGCCTAAATGGGATGAAAATATTATTTATTGTTTTCCTCTATCTTCTTTATAATCAGGAGTATGTTTTTAACCACAAATTTTATCACAAGTGGCAGTACTTAATAGCTAGTATTTTCATGTATTCTACGAGTTGTAGTATGAGTTAAGTAAATACAATTATGGTAACACACTTTCCGGTAAATCTATACTATTCTACTTGTAATACAACTTCAAAATAATGAATGCTTGCCTTTCTATCATGTTTTCCTCAATTTCACTATTTCTTCCAACTTCTTAGGTAGATCCTCACATCCATAGAATTTATACTCAGGCCTTTAATCATGTACTTAAGTTCAATCTCAGACTGCTTAGTAATTAAAACTTCTCTTACTAAGAACCTGCATTTCTAATACATAATCACTTCTAAATTAAATTTATAATTAATTAATCATTTTTCTAATTGTAGAGATCATTATTATAATAATGTTTCTTTTCCTAATTTTCATAATCATGTTACAAGTAGCAGAAAATGTCACAGCTTTTTAGAGGTTTGGGAGTGAAACAGGTCTTACCTCTGTTCTTTTCACCTAATGGAAAGCATTTAAACATGCAAACACATTCTCATAGTCTAACATACATCCACAGGTCTTTCTCATAAATATGGAATGGTGCTTCCATTTTCATCTATCATTGAAAGTAAGTCTCTAAAGAATGTGAAGTACACAAAACACGGAGTAGTGAAAAGAATTCAGGCTATTGTTCAAAGTAGACCAGAGTAAAAGTCAATTACTAGTCATATGACCTATAACACTTTCAATAATCTATCTGAATATTGCTTTCTTGTGAGTAAATTAGAAAAATGGCAAGGCTATTTTGCAAATTAATACAAGTGTTAAGCAATAATTTGTTTGAGATTTGTATTTTATTCTCAAGAGCATAATGTTTAAGCCTCAAGCCTCCGGAGCTACTCAGTTGGGGTTAAATTTTTGCTTTACAGTTTTTTTTTTATCTAGATTTTCATAAGTGAGGTACAAAGGTGTACTTTGTTTAGAAATAAAAGGTAAGTAAATGTGGGTAGTAGGATGAATTACTATAATATCGATCTTATAGATGTTTCAAACTGATTTTAAAAGGGAGAATTTAAAAGAAGCAACAATATTTTTAAAAATGGTTAGAAAACAATGCAGAAATGAAAAAAGCTTCTCAATATAGGATTACGTGGAGGCCCACATCAGATAAACAAATCTATACCTAGTTATTTCATAGAGATACTGTAGAATCTCAAATATAGAGAACATTGTAGGAGCTTTCAGATAGAAAACATAAATTAATGACTAAAATATTATATTTCTAAATTACCAATAGACCTAGTTTATCTATAAGAATGGCTGAGAACAAGTCTGAAATAAGGATAATTTCAACTGATTCAAAGTCTGGGATTTTATTATTCTGAGGCCTTCAAAGGATACATTGAGAAAACATACTATAATAGAAAAGAAAATGTACTCTGTATATTACAATGAAATGAAATCACAGTTGTTAAGACATGTTACTTATAAACTGACAATTCAATTTAAATTATTAACTATAAAAATGTTAATAAAAGATTTGTATTAAAATTTAGATGAAATTAAATTTTAGCTAATGTAGTCTGGAATATGTAACACTGGAGGTATGACTATTAGAATTTAAACATTCTGAACGCATTATCCTATTCTGGAGGGGGATAGAAAAATCAAGTATACTTAAACATCTTGATAAGGTTTGGCTGTGCCCCACCCAAATCTCATCTTGAATTGTAATCCTCATAATCCCCATATGTCTAGGGAGAGACTTGGTGGGAGGCGATTGTAACATGGAGGCGTTTTCCCCCATGCTGTAGTAGTGAGAGTGAGTGAGTTCTCACGTATTCTGTTGGTTTAATAAGGGGTTCTTTCACCTTCACACCTCATCCTTCTCTCTCCTGCCACCATGTGAAGAAGGTCCTTGTTTCCCCTTCACCATCTGCCATGATGTTAGTTTCCTGAGACTTTCCCCAACTGTGTGGAACTGTGGGTGCATTAAGCTTCTTTCCTTTATAAATTACCTAGTCTTGGGCATTTCTTTATTGCATTTTGAGAACAGACTCATACAGTTAATTGATACTGCAAAGAATGGGGTACTGCTATAAAGATACCTGAAAATGTGGAAGTGACTTTGGAACTGCAATGAGCACAGGCTGAAACAGTTTGGAGGGCTCAGAAGAAGAAAGGAAGATGTGGTAAAGTTTCAAAATTCCTAGAGACTTGTGGAATTGCATTAACCAAAATACTGATAGTGATATGGACAGCAAAGTTCAGCCTGAGGTGGTCTCAGAAAGGGATGAGAAGCTTGATGGAACTGGAGTAGAGGTGACTTGTTTTGCTTTACAAAGAGACTGGTGGCATTCTCCTTCTGCCATAGAGATATGTGGAACTTTGAATTTGAGAGAGATGATTTAGGGTATCTGGCAGAAGAAATGTCTAAGCAGCAAAGCATTCAAGAGGTGACCTGGTTGATTTTGAAAGTCTTCAATTTTATGCATTCACAAAAAGATGGTTTGAAATTAGAACTTATGTTTAAAAGGGAGGCAGAGGCTGGGCATGGTAGCTCATGCCTATAATCCCAGCACTGTGGGAGGCTGAGATGGGCAGATCCTCTGAGATCAGGGTTGAGACCAGCTTGACCAACATGGTGAAACTCCGTCTCTACTAAAAATATAAAAATTAGCAAGGCATGGTGGCACACACTTGTAATCCCAGCTGCTTGGGAGGCTGAGGCAGGAGAACTGCTTGAGCACAGGAGGTGGAAGTTGCAGTGAGCCAAGATTGCACCATTGCACTCCAGCCTAGGTGACAGAGAGAGGCTTCATCTAAAAAAAAAAAAAAGAGAGAGAGAGAGAGAGAAAAGAAAGCAAGGCAGAGAGTAAGAGTTTGGAAAATTTGCAGCCTGACGATGTGATAAAAACGAAAAACTTGTCTTCTGGGGTGAAATTTAAGCCAGCTGCAGAAATTTGCCTAAATAACAAAGAACCACATGTTAATTGCCAAGACAAGGGGAAAAATGTCTCCAGGGCATGCCAGGGCATGTCAAAGGTCTTCATGGCAGCCCCTCCCATTACAGACCCAGAGGGCTAGGAGAAAAAAATGGTTTCTTCTTGTTGGTTTTATGAGTCAATCAAGTTTTTTCCTTTATAAATTACTCAGTCTGGGGTATTTCTTCATACAAGTGTGAGAATGGACTAATATACATTTTAAGTCAACTATATTTGAGAAAACTAGAGAAATAATTAAAATCATGGAACTGAATGTCAATTTTTTAAATCACAATGGAAGAAAAACAGAAATTAAGAAATATGACCATTTAAAGAAAGGTAGAAAAGTAAAATATGCAAGGGAGTTACATGAAATTTAAATAGTAAAAATAATGGTAAGTAGCAAATATAAAAGGGTAAAAATAATCAAAATACTAATATTAATAATAAGTGCAAAATAATTTACTAAAGACAGAAATACCCAAAAAATATTAGAATAAATAATAAACCAGATAAATTTAAATACAGCTATATTAATTTAGCAAGAAACACGCCTAAAATATAAAAATACCTATAAGTTAAAAAATTAAGGTATTTAAAATGTGAGACATCTTCTAACCACTTTATACATATTTACAGATTTAGTTTCAACAAAATCTTTTCAGTTAGGTCAATTTAGTGTCCCTATTTTATAAATTAGTACTAGGGAAAAATGTTTTACTGACAAATTACAAAGGCAAAATTGGTTTACTATACTCTATTAACTGTAGTAAAAAATAGACTTAATGTCAAAACAATGTTCAGGACATGAAATAATAATAAACATGCTGTCTATTGACTTCATATTATGGGTTATATTGTATATTTAGATTGCCTAATAAAGTTACGTTATGTTGAATATTTCTACACAATTTACACTGTCAAATTTAATTAACAGGAGCTATAACTTCATCAGCAATAATAATAACCATCACTTTTTGGGGAAAAAAACACATCTTACTTAATACCATAAAATGCAAAAATTATTATTTAGCTACTGACGCATTCCTTTGGTGTCCAATACCTATAACTATGACACATGCAAGTCATTCCTTTGAAAGAAAAAATCAGATGGAATAGAAAGCTTAACAGAAGGAAATGGATTTGAAAATAGAGTCTTCGAAGCCAATGGTTTTATAGACTAGAGGAGAGAAAACAGCATTTTAATGGAAGTGAAACCGTATGCTATGTGCTGATCCAGGTAACCAGAATTTCATAAAATCCCAGAGCTGCACAGAGATATCCTGTACTTCTCTGTCTTGCTGCTGAAATAGCTACTACTCTAATTTTGTCTTTCAAACAATTTATTTGAAAGTTATCTTGTTCTGGACACTAAGCCCACATTAGTTCTGTTATATGTGCTCCTTTTCACTGCAGACCTAATAATGTTATGTCTTTTCTCAGTACATTTTTGACTCATTATGATTCCTTCTCCTAATTTTCATCAACACACACATAATGTTTTTCTAACTAATTAAAAGAAATTTTAAAAGGCTACACATATTTAGAATTAGAACTATATCTTGGAGAAATCTATTTAATACCACTACAATCATGCAGGCAACCACCTACTCTGCCTTGAAATAGAAACACAGAGAAGTTCATTTCAATAAAGTCCTCATTCAGACATAATGGAAGTAATTATGTATTTTTAAAGTTTTACATTAACATTATAAAACTTTTCTAAATATTTAACTCTATAGTCCTATATATTATTTATTTCAGAATTTGTCAGAATAACATAATTACAATTATATATAACTATAGCAGTTATATATAGGAATAATTCATATTGTTTATATGTATATATAGGAACAGTCATATATAGGAATAGTTATTTAGGAACCATTTATTAAGAAGGATTTCATATGCCTTTCCTAAATTAAATTTAATAGCAATCTTGTAAATTTAACAATTTTTTTTGAAGATGTGGATAATCAAAGAAGTTGAGATATTTTAAAACATTGCATGTTTCATAAAATGATAAAGTTAGTATAGTAATACAGCTAATATAACAATAAAGCTAGTGTGTGATCAACTTGAAGTCCATGACTTTGTGAGTCTTCTTTCATATAGGGTAAAAGAGCCATTTGGTGGATGTCTAAGGAATATAAATTCCATCTCATTCAAGATAAAATAATTAAAACTTACTTTGTAGAAAAAAGATCCTGAATATATTGTAATCAGTAGAGATTAATATAAACATTATTTTTGTGAAGTGTCACCAGTTAAAACAAAAACTGGTTATAATTTTTTTTTTTTTTTCCAGAATGAAGATTCTGCAAATCAAGACTCAAGACTTAGCTGCTTCAGCTCCAGTGGCTTTTAGTGAGAAATGACAATTAGAAAAGTCTAGCAAATCAAACCAACACATCAAGTTATCTTTATAGATTCACTTGAAGGTATTTTCTGGAGTACTTGTATTTAAGCTGGATCTAAATTTATGCTGAACTCTTCAACATCAAGTTACACAATAAATTGTCATGTTAAAAATAAAGAATAACTTTGTAAGAAATCTTTTATTTAAAGTAAGTATATTCAGGGTAACATTTGACTAAGAACAGGTATATTTTGTCAGTGCAGTGAATTCAGAAATGTACTCTTTTTAATCTCTAGAAAGTTGGCATTTTTAGGTATTTTAGATGTACAAAAATATATAAAGGTAATAGAAAAAAACACTGACCTCAGTAATTGCAGACAGCAGCAAAACGTTGAAATTCCCTTGTGAATTTTTGCTAAATTATAACCTTTCTCCTTATGTCTATAATTAGTAATTATCTTTAATATAGTTTTAGCTATAAATATTAAATTCTATTTATGCTTTATATTTATATTTATACTATAAATTTCTCCTAATTATGTATTTCTTTCATACTTTTAAAATGTTGTAATAATTAGTTCATACTCTAAGTATTCTTTTGTAAATACAATATTCATTACATGTTTGTAAAATTAATTCCAGTAATACATGAAGTTGTTTATTTTTATTATTTAACAAGTGGTATATAGAAAACAAATTTATAATACATGTATGCATGCTATGATTAATAGTAATATTAACAAAATTATGATTATATTACCCAATTAAAGAAATGGAGTATTACTACGACTATTAAAGCTCCTGGTGTTTATCAAGTATTCCATCATTTTGATCCACTTGGAGACAAAGCCCATACGGAATTATTTTTCTCATAGACTTTTTCTCTTTCTTTCCCTTTTTCTTCATCTTTCCTTCTCTTTCTTTCCATAATAAGAAGTAGCTACATGCGTAATTGCATACATAGGTATCAAATATGCATATATCTTTAAACAAACATTTGATTTTCTGGCTTATTTTTGAACATTTAAACATAACAGCATAAACAATCTATTATAGTTAATATTTTATAAATTCATGGATGTTTTTATGTGTGAAGCTTATTTATTATCACTGTAGAAATATAAGTCATTGTGTACATATACCAAAGTTTATTCATTCATTTCTTGTTGATAGACATTTTAGTGTTTTTTTCTTTTTTTTCTTTTTCATTTTCTTTTTATTTTTTGTTTAAAAACAATGCTGAATTTAGCTTCCCTTTCAGGGAATATGAAGTGAATATTCTTCTCTCTTTTATTTCCTTCAAGTGCAACTGAAAACCCTGGGCATTATTCATAAAATGAACAGAAAGACTTAAAATGTGGAAAGAAGAAAGCAAACAGGCTAGGTGCTTTAGAAATCACGGAATGATCTCCTTGTTCAACACCCGCCTATGAGTGAGAACATGTGGTGTTTGATTTTGTGTTCTTGTGTCAGTTTGCTGAGAATGATGGTTTCCAGGTTCATCCATGTCCCTACAAAGGATGTGAACTCCTCGTTTTTAATGGCTGCATAATATTCCATGGTGTATATGTGCCACATTTTCCCTGTCCAGTCTATCATCGATGGGCATTTGGGTTGGTTCCAGGTCTTTGCTATTGTAAACTGTGCTGCAATGAACATTCGTGTGCATGTGTCCTTATAGTAGAACGATTTATAATCCTTTGGATATATGCCCAGTAATGGGATTGCTGGGTCAAATGGAATTTCTATTTCTAGGTCCTTGAGGAATCGCCACACTGTTTTCCACAATGGTTGAACTAATTTACACTCCCACCAACAGTGTAAAAATGTTCCTATTTCTCCACATCCTCTCCAGCATCTGTTGTCTCCAGATTTTTTAATGATCGCCATTCTAACTGGTGTGAGATTATACACGGGGGTCTGTTTTGGGGGAGTGGGGGGGACAGTAGGGGGGTGAGGAGTTGGGGAGAGATAGCATGGGGAGAAATGCCAGATATGGGTGAAGGGGAGGAAGGCAGCAAATCACACTGCCATGAATGCACCTATGTAACAACCTTGCATGTTTTTCACATGTACCCCAAAACCTAAAATGCAATAAAAAAAAAAAAAAAGCAAAAAAAAACAAAAAGAAATCACGGAATGAAATAGTGGTAAGATATCTGGGTTTGCTTTTGCCTTTTAATCATGGAAAAAACTTAGAGCTAAAATAGCAGGCAACCTAGAAAAGCCAGCAGGCCCTAACAAATAGCCCCTCCACCCTGCCACACATACATTAAAAAAAAAAAAGCCATCCTAAAAAGTCAGTTCTCTCTCTTATGGAACAATATAGCAGCATCCTAGCAAGACAAATATTTTTAAACAACTACTTTACTACAGGCATATTACACACACACACACACACACACACACACATACATACACAAACAAATCTTATAATGAGTGACACATCTGCTGGGATAAACCCCTCGAATACAGAATGGAGAGCTGAGACTTTTATATCTGTCAGACCCTAACAGGGTCCCAATCCTGCATGGGGTCAATGGAAACAACATGGTATAAACCTTATATTTCCAATTCCACCTCATAATAATGAGGCATCCCTCTCCCAAACTATTGGAGTAGGTCAAAAAAGGCCTACTGGGGAAATCAGGACTTTCACTGACCTCTCCAACTCTTAGAGCATTAGCAGAAGCAATATAGGGTGTAGTAAAGAGGCACTTCTAACCTTCCCAACCAAGGTGTATCAGTGGAGGCCTAATTGGAGCCCTAAATCCCACCCTAGCTCAGCAGTAGTCTTAAACACCCTTCTCACATGTCAACACATGCTGAGGTCAGAATCTAGACATCTACCCCCAGTTAGCAATAAGGAGCCTGTGCATTCCCTCCCCCTGTTATCGCTGTGTCAGTGAAAGTCAGCTAAAGCAGTAGGTTTAATGAAGATACAGACCCTCATACCACATTAGACAAATTTCAGCTGTCAGTTGAAAATTACTTTCTATAAAAACAGTCAGAAAATCTCAACTTGAATGAAAAAAGACATTGACTATTTGCCAACACCTAAATAAAAGACATGTGAGTTATTTGACAAAGATATTAAAGCAGTAGTCACAATAATGTTTCAATAAGAATATTTATAAACACAATTGAAATATATTAAAAATATTTTAAGTGAAGAATTAGAATAGATAAAGAACCACATAAAAATTTTAGTTCTAAAAAATGTGATAACGAATACAGAATAAAACTCTATAGAGTGACTCAACAGCAGAATGAAAAGGACAAAAGAAAGTTACTTGGAACATATGCTAGTGCAAGTTGCTCACAAATTACCCAAAATGAAAAACAGAGGTAAAATAGACTGGAGAAAACCAGAGCCTCAGACATGGAGAATTATAACAAAAATTTGAACATTTGTGGCATCAGAGTTAAAGAAAGAAAGAAGAGGGAGATGAAAATAAATTCTAAGAGATGATTGCTGAAACTCCCCAAACTTGGTAAAAGAAAACTACAATCATGGAGCTGAACGACTCAAAAACACAATAAAACTAAACAAATCTATCCTAAGACATAGTCAAACTTCTCAAAGACAAAAATAAATGCTTTTGAAAACAATAAGATAAAAGAAACAAATTATCTAAAGGGAAAAACAGTTCAGATGATGGTGAATTTCTCAACCAGGAGGCCAAAGGAAGTCACATAACATTTTTTCTCAAGTGCTAAAAGTAAAAAAAAGTCAATTAATTAAAAAATGGTTAAAGGAAGTTCTTTAACAGAACAAATAATTGCTATAAGAAGGGATCTTGGAACATCCAAGGAAGAATGAACAAAGAGAAAGAGTAAAATATAAATAAATTATGTTTGACAATTTGAGCAAACATTATAACATGGTCTGATGTGGTTCTGAATGTATGTGGAATATAGATAAGACAAGTATAAACAGAGAAAAACAAGATATAAAGTGTAAGGTTTCCATATTTCATTCAAATTGGTAAAATGCCAACACCAGTGTACTGCAGTGTCATACATACGTAATTTAATACATGGAGAAAACACTAAGACATCTATATATAGAGATATATACAGTTATCTCTTGGTATCTATGATGGATTTGTTCTAGGACTTTCTGGGTACCAAAATCTGTTGGTAGCACACATTGCTTATAAAGTGGTGAGTGTTTGCAGATAATCATCATACATTTTTCCTATATACTCGAAACCATCTCCAGATTTTATAATACCAAATACAATTAAATATTATGTAGACAGTTCCTATTTGTATTATAATGTGTATTATTGTATTGTATTGTCATTTCATTCTTTTCCTTTTTTCTTTTTTTTTTTTTTTTTTGAGATGGAGTCTTGTTCTGTTGCCCACGCTGAAGTGCAATAGTGTGATCTCTGCTCATTGCCTTCTCCACTTCCCAGGCTCAAACTATTCTCTTGTCTCAACCTCCCAAGTAGCTGGGATTACAGGCACCTGCCACCATGCCCAGATAATTTTTGTATTTTTAGTAGAGATGTGGTTTCACCATGTTCACCAGGCTGGTCTCAAACTCCTGACCTCATCTGATTCGCTCACTTTGGCCTCCAAAAGTGCTGAGATTACAGGCCTGAGGGACCACTTCTAGCCCCATTTTACTGTTTTCTAAAATATTTGCTGAGGTTGGATGAATCCATGGATGCAGAACCACTGATACAAGGCTGATTGTACTTTGTATGTATTAATTTGATTTGTGTGTTACATTAACAAAAAGAAAACTAAAGAGGCTATATTAATGTCAGCTAAAGTAGACTTCAGAGCATAGAATATGATCAGTCTAAAAGAGCCACTAGATAAGGTCATAAAAAAGTCATTTCACCCACTAGACAGTTCTAATGTTTATGCACCAAACAACAGATTTGTAAAGTATATGAAGCAAAAAAAAAAAAAAGGGAATAGATAAATTCTCAATTACTCTTGGAAACTGTGACACCCCTCTCTCAGCAATTGATAGAATAATTAGAAAATTAACAAGAATATAGATAACAATCAACAAAATTAACAACCAACAGGGTTCAGTTTATACTTACAGAACACATAATCCCACAATAGCAGATTATACATTTTTTCAAACACTCACCAACCATATCTGGATATATAATATCATAGAGAATATATTCTATGACTGCAATGTAATCAACATCAATAATGGAAAATTAAGAAGTCTCCAAACACTTAGAAATGAAACATTTATTTATAAAATCTATAAATCAATGATAAAGTGAACTAAATAAAAGTGGAAATGTAACATATCAAAATATGTGGGAGGCAGCTAAATTGCTGCTGAGCAGAAACCTAAGAGAATTAACATTAGAAAAGGAGGAAATATCTTCAGTCAAGCATCTAAACTTCCATTTCAAGAACCAAGAAGATCAAAATAAGTCTGAGTCAAGTAGAAGTAAGAAAATAATAGGAGCATAAATAATACAATAAAATCAAAAACCAAAAAAGCAAGTAAGAAAATTGATCAAACAAATAATTGGACCTTGGGAAATATCAATACAATGGATACACATCTAGCAAGATGGACAAGACAAATAGTCAAAAGAAATTATCTCTATCAGGAATGAAACAGGGACTATCACTACCATCTTTGATGAATAATAAGGGAATACTACAAACAAATTGATGTATAAATTTGACAATTCAGATGAATTGGACCAATTCTTCAAAAAGCATACACTATCACAATTCACCCGATATGAAATAGATAATGTTAATAGTCCTGTAACTACTTAAGATATTGAGTTTGAAATGTAAAAGTTCCTCACACTAAAATTCCAAGGCCAAGATAGTTTCAGAGGAGCATTAAACTAAATATTTTAAGAAGGAATAACTAATTCTACACAATTTTGTACAGAAAGAAAAGTAGAGTGGACAAATTCAAATTCATTTTATGAAGTTAATATTACTCTATGTCCAAAGCAAGGGATAGAGGGTACAAACAAAAAAATCTATAGATCAATATTCTTCATTAATATAGGTGTGAAATTATCATACAATCAGAGTTATAGGCTGGAAGCTGTAGCTCATGCTTGTAATCTAAGCATTTTAAGAAGCCAAGGCAGGCAGTTAACTTGAACTCAGGAGTTTGAGAGCAGTCTAGGCAGCATAGTAAGACCTCATTTTAGTAAGATAGAAAAAATGAAAATTTATGAAACAGGAAAAAAAAGAATTATACACCATCACCAAGTGGGGTTTATTCCAGTCATGGGAGTCTTGATCAATACTCAAAATTCAATAAATATAACCCAGTATATTAACACTATAAGAAAGAAAAAATATTTCAAGATTACATGAATTGGTGTAAAAAATCATTTGACGAAATTCAGCAGTAATTCATAATTTTTCTTAAGAAGTGTCAGAAAAATAGAAATAGCCTAGAATTTACTATGTAAAGAGGATTTCCAAAATACAAAGCAAAACAAAACAAAAACAAAGAACCTACCAGTAACATATTTAACCATGAAAAAATTAATTTTATTCTACCAGGAATGTGAAAAATATGTCCACTTTGTCACTCTTATTTGACTGGGAATTCTATCAGTGAAATATGTCAAGAAAGCCCAATAAAAGGGATACAAATCTAAAACAAACAAACGAACAACAACAACAGAAACTATTGGCAGATGACATGACTTTCTACCCAGAAATTCCAATCATCCTCTTTTTAAAAAATGTTCCTAGAACTAACAGGTTCATTCAGGAAGGTGACAGAATACAAGACCAACCTACAAAAATGAATTGCATTTCCATAACTAGAAATGAACACATAGATGCATAGCCTGTTCATGGATTGGAAGACTCAAAATAATAAAACTACCAGTTCTCCTCCTATTGGTATGTGGGTTTAGAAATATTTCTATGAAAATTCCAGCAAGAATTATTGACAATACTATTCTAAAATGTAGGTTCAAAAACAAAGAAACTAGAATAGCTAAAACAATTTTGAAGCAGAATAACAAAGTGGGATATATCTATCTATGCAATTTCAAGACTTATATAGATACAAAATTCAAAAATGTGTTGTATTAGCAGAGATAGTGTTTTGATCTCATCCTCTTTACCCCATGGTCAGGTTATTGAGCTTACTATCATTAAGTTATGCTACAGGTCAACACACACAGTACCCAACATTGTATAGATGAGCTTCGTAGTAGTTTATTAGGAACATAATACTCACAGCCCAAAGGAGGAAGACAGTGCAGGTTGTGTAATGCCACAGTGGCTTGCACTCTGGAAAAGAGAGCCTTTTGTTTTTCCCCAGATTCCAAGATAAGCATAATAATTAACCTTAATTTTAAGTCTTAAACAACAGATAGACATATAGAAAAATGAAACAATCTAAAACAGATAAATAGATCCACACAAATATTCTCGATTTTTCTCAAAGATGCAAATGCAATTCTACACGATGGAGGAAAGATAGCCTTTTGAGGAAATGATATGGAAAAATTTGGATATCCATAGGCAAAAACAAACAAACAAAATGATATAGTTTGCCTGTGTCTCCACTCAAATCTCATCTTGAACTCTAGTTTCTATATTTCCCACATGTCAGAGGGATTTGGTAGGAGGCAACTGAATCATGAGGACAGTTACCTCGATGCAGTTCTCATGAAAGTGAGTGAGATGTTATGAGAGCTGATGGTTTTTTAAGGGGCTTTCCCCCTTTCACTCTGCACTTCTCCTTGTTGCTGCCACGTGAAGAAATGTAACCAGGCTTTGGGGTGCCAGGGAGGCACAGCTCCCCCGAGAGGATGTTGTAGGTTCTTGGTCTCTGCTTTCTCAAGAATGAGAGAGGGGACCACAGCAGGTGTGTTTGTAAAGTAAATACCAGACCCAAAAAGTGTTGCAGAAAACTGATTTTATTTAGGTAGAGAAAGAAAAAAAAAAGAAGAGAGAAAAATTTCACATGCGAGAGAGAGTGTGTGGAAAGGCATCCAAACGGGGAATCCAAAGGGGTGTGGAAGAAGGGGACTTTTAACTTGGGAGGAACCCCCACCTTATCTAAGTTGTCTGGCCAATGAAAGGGGTTCCTTAGAACTTCCGCTGGAGTGATTGACTTTTGATTCTTCCCGTGCCTGTAAATATTAAAACAGAACGTTAAATCTCCAGGATGGAGAGAGATGGGAGGGATGCATAGTGCTAGGAAGTTCTTGCCCTTAAAACTACGCCCCCTTGTGGACCCAGAAAGAGAACACCTTCCCTCATTCCCCCTCTGACCAGGAAAGTCCAACTTCTGTTGGAACACAGGTGTCAATTGCTCTTTAACTACTTCCTGCTGAAATGGGGCACTGCAGTTGAGGTTTCCTCCAGAGGGGAGCCTTTCACGGGTGCAGGTTGATCCTGAGTCCACGATAGAGCTCATGAGCCAAGGACATCTGGGGTTCTGGTGGTAGGATTATTTGTGACTTTATGGTTCTGTAAGAAATAATGTGACAGGATGGTTAGAGATGAGAGGTCCAGAGGTCAACAATTACAGAATTGTTATAAACGAGTCTAGGAGAGAATAGAGCCAGGTTCTTGAAGGTTTTTAGCCCTGTGTTTGATTGATTCCTGAGTTCTGTGTTCAAAACAATACTTAAATGGTTTGCAAAATAGTAGCATTTTTCCTAGAAAAGGACAGGTTCCCTTACCACTATGAAAAGGATAATTGGAGTTCAAGAGATAGCAAAGTTGAGGGTTATAGTCCTGTTAATGCCAGGATATATGTTAGACTTATGAGTGTTACTTCCCTGAGGATCTTGTTGGAAAGGCAGATGTAGATCTTCTAATGGCTCACAGGTGAACAAAGGGTCATCTCCTGGAACTTCAGGCTGCAGAGTGGAGGGTCTATGACTTTCTTCAGGAGGTGTCCAAGGCTTCACCCAAGTGTGATGAATCCATGATTCAATTTCCACTATCTTAATTGCCATTGGGGTAGACAGAATAACCAAAAATGGTCCTTCCCAGGATGGGCCTAGAGAGGGAGAGTCTAACGGGAGATAATTAACAAGCCCCATGTCTCCAGGGCAGGAGAGAAATACTGAGAAGGCCATGCCAGTGTCCAGGAGAAGATTAACTTCCTGGACCTCTATGGTCAGTTTTACCTGGGGCTCTGTGAGAGTGACAGCTCATGCTGGCACTTGCTCCAGGCATACTCGGTCCTGCCATTGGGTCATCTGGTCAGACCTCAGGCCCTGAGAACCTTCATTCCCTGGGACAGGTGCTTTCCAGTGATTACTTTGGCACAGCGGGCATGGACAAGGTGGTGGTCCATTCCTCTGAGGACAGTTTCTTATAAAATGTCCCTTCAGACTGCAATGGTAACACCCTTTGCCAGCCTAGTGGCTAACCTGAGCCTTTCCCTCATTTGAGCCCTGGGGTCTGCTTGCCTGGAAGCCATGACTGAGACAACAGCTTTTCTCTGATCTCTCCTGTTCCTTTCAGCCCATTCCTCCTGGTCTCTATTATAAAACACTGAGGTTGCTTGGTTCAGTAATGATTCTAGACTCTGTTCTGGCCCCAAGGCCAGTGTCTGGAGCTTCCACCTGATATCTGCTGCTGACTGAGTAATAAACTTTACTTTAGTATTAACTGGTCCTCAATGGAGTTTGGTGACAGGGGAGTGTACTTTCTTAAGGAATCCCACAATCGTATAAGGAAAGCTGTTAGGTTTTCTTCACTTCCCTTTGGGGGCTATGTTTTCCACTCATCAGAGGGTAACTTGGCCACACTGTTTGACAGAGAAAAAATGAGCTGCTTCTTCTTTAAAGACTGTGTGCTAAATTGGTCCCAATTTTCCAGTATACACTTTAATGGGGACTTGAACTTGGGAATAGAAGCACAAATCTGAAATTGAACACAGGGATGCCCACACTCCTGGTTAAAGAAATTACAGCTTCTTTGATCTAAGGCATCCCTTAGGTAAAATGGGTACTAAAATGAAATTTCTTTCAGTCAGAACCCTCAAATTTTGTGTGCCCAAGATGCATGATCCATCTTTTTTCGGGGGACCTCTCTTGTACTGGATTTGAATCACGACCTACCAGCATCACAGGACCACTCATGCTCACTGTCTGCATGACCTCCAGAGACTACCATAGAGGCATAGAATGAAAGGGGCTATTGGGTTGGATAGTAATCATACCAACGAGCCCTGATGAGGGCAAAGAGGCTCAGGAGATGGGTACCAATATTCCCCAGCAAAAGTCCAATTTACACAGGCCAATTTATAAAACTGCCCTAGAAGGGTAAACTTCTAGGGAGGAGCCATTAGAGTACACAGTTCAAAACAGGCAGGTTGGGCTGCTGCAGTTGCCCCGCCCATTCTGGTGCCTTTTTACACTGCCTGGTGCAGGAGTGGAAAGCCTGCCACACCCCCGAGATGTCCCATCTGCCACATTGCCGGGACGATGTGCACACTCTAAGCCATTCCTCCAGTTGCTGCCAGTTGTTTCCCATGCAGGAACCCCCAGACTGGCAGATGAATGCCCCAAAGGAGACCCGCCTCCTGGACCAGGCAGCAATTTTGCCTTCGCAACTAGGGGTCCGAACGCTGGCCAGTGAGCAAGCGAACCAGCAAAAGCATTTCCCCACGGTGTTTTCTTAAGTGATGCCACTCTGCTCCAAGCCTCTGTGCCTGGCCAGGACACACCTCGCCCCACCCTGCAGTTTCTTTCCTGGCCTGGCTGCGGCTTGCTGTGGGTGCCTAGGCCCAACCGTGGGGCTGAGCTGCGGATGGTCACAGTTCCCAGCTGGCAAGGAGCAAAAGGCCCAGGGGGAGTGCTCACCTGCTCCACCCCACATGTGAGCCCAATGCCCGGCCGTGCCAGTGTGTGCCGGGTTCTACCCTGGGAACTGCACTTAGTGTTTGCCTATCCCAGATCCCACAGGTATTTTTTGCACAGAGAAACAGCCAAGAGAGGGGGAAATATAAAGAGAAAGATAGCTAAGATAGTTTGAAGGGGAAAAACTGCATCTTTAATTCTGACTGGCCCGTGCCGCTTAGGACAGGCTGGGTCATGCCCTGACAACTTGGCACCACTCCTCAGTTACCCACAGCCCTGCCTGGCTGTGGCTGCTTCAGGTGTTTTCTTAAAGTGACAGGACAGAAAACAAGTGAGAAAGGTCCGATATTCTCTTACCCATCCAAAGTGTTTTCTTAAGCTGCACTCCTTCGTCCCATCTGAGGTACCAATTCTGTAACCAAGTTTTGGGGTGCTGGGGAGGCACAGCTCCCCTGAGAGAATGTTGTAGGTTCTTGGTCTCCACCTTCTCAAGAATGAGAGAGGGGACCACAGCAGGTGCGTTTGTAAATACCGGACGCAAAAAGTGTTGCAGAAAAGTGATTTTATTTAGGTAGAGAAAGAGAAAAGAAGAAGAGAGAAAAATTTCACATGAGAGAGTGTGTGGAAGGGGATCCAAACATGGAGTCCAAATGAGTGTGGAAGAAGGGGACTTTTAACCGGGGAGGAACCCCCACCTTCTCTAAGTTCTCTGGCCAACGAAAGGGGTTCCTTAGAACTTCCGTTGGAGTGATTGACTTTTGATTCTTCCTGTGCCTGTAAAAATCAAAACAAAGGTCTCATTATGTTGCCCAGGCTGATCTCAAACTCCTGGCTTCAAGCAATCCTCCCGCCTGGCCTCCCAAAGTGCTGGGATGGTAGGCATGAGCTACTGTGCCCAGACTTATATGTTCTTTATAGAGAGGTATGCCACAGAATGTCACTGAAACCATTGTTTCTTAGAAGTCAACACCATGAGCTTATTTTATACTTTGCAACCTTATATGATATTTTAAACAAAACATTAATTTTAAATGAACAAATAATATAATATATTGAACTAAATACAATAACAAATACTTTTAAATTTACTTCTAGGGTACTTTGATCACATGTAAAGATTTGCATTTTCAAAAAATGCGTACAGGAAAAATAAAGAAAAACATTCATGAGTTGCAGGTTTTTAAAAACTAATTCATCACAATACTTTCAGAGGATAACATTGTGAAATCATTTGATGCATGATCTTTTACCCATACCTTAAATCTTTCCATATGAAATGTGATTCTCTCTCCATCTATTTGTCTATCTGTTCTTTCATTCATTCATCCATCTATTGATTTACCAAATAGTTATTGAATGTTGATATGTTATATTAATAATGCATATTATGAGAATTAAATAAGACATAACTGTTTTCACCATGCTTAAAACTCAGTTTCTCTAATTTTGAACTGATAATTATTCCCCTTTTATATTATAATAAATTAATATACATATTTTCATATGTAAAAGAAATGTCATTACTTGAACTTCTTTCCATTATGACCCAGTTCATCACACTGAGAGAACATGCAGAGAAAAAGATGGGTATGTTTAGCAAATTCAGGGAGATAAAATTAGTTATTTTTACCTACATTTAATATAATATATTAGGCATATGAACATTTATGTCAGGTATAGACTGATATCTACATACTTACAACAGAGCTTAAGCAATAATATATAATAATGCTTGGCGATGCTTTGTAGTATACCTTTAACTACTATCCCTTTCTTCCTAACAGTGTTAACAAAAAAGGAATCATTATTTCACTCATTTACATTTTTTGGACATTGTCACTATACTAATTAGTGTGTCAGACTCTAGTTAAGTAGGAATAAACAAGAAATAATTTTTGTCCTCATTAAGCTTGTAGTTTACTGCAGAAGAAAGTCATTAAAAATTGATCAATGCCAAATTCAAATGGTGATAATTTTCATGACACAAAAGAGATGGCTTCTGTGATAGAGACTATAAAATGAAGGCAGGAGGTCAGAGGATAATAATTTTGAAAGGATAATCAGGAAAACACTTTCTTAGAAGTGATTTCCCATCAAGTTAGTCAGGTAGATGTAAGAAAAAAAATTATAAAAGGCAAAGGAATAGCTGGTATAAAATCTAGAGAAACTGGATGGGATAGGATCAAACAGGGCCTTTTATGGTACATGTTAAAAAGCAAAGCATCCCTTGTTTTTAAGCAAGCAGTGGAGTTATCTTAACTGATTCACATTTTAAAATGATCAGTTTATCTGAGCAACAAAAAATATATACTGGAAGAGGTCATATATACAAGAACAGAGACCTATAAGGAAACAAATGTATTTGACCAAGAGACACATTATTATCATGCTTTACCCTTGTGCATTAGAAATTAATTTAAAAAACTCATTATTCTTATTTAGAATTAATAGGATTCATTGACAAATTGACTGTGAACTTACTAAAAAAGGAGTTTTCCAGGTGATCAGTTAGGAGTTTTTATTTATAATTAAGAGTTTTCAGTGAATGGAGATATTCGGGCAGGGATGGTAAAATTGGTTACTAGGTGGAGGAATAAGTGATCAGGAATATTTGTCCAGATATGAAAGCCAAAGAGGATTGATGTCTGGTCTTATCCATGAAGTCAGTCTAGTAGTTTGCAGACATAAACAGCAAACTGTGGGAAGTATAAATTTTGTCCCGCAATGAAAGATGAGAAATGCAGCAATTTCTACAGAACTATACTTGAACAGCAGGACTTTCAAGAAGTTTCGAAGGAAAAGCTTTCAGGGTGTTGTAGAAAATTACATTACAGTAAGGTAATTGTAGAGTGCCAGAGAGGTTGAATTTACATGCTCCCTAAACACCAGAAATGTACCTTTTAAATACAGCAAATGCTTTCTACTTATAGACAGAATATACAAGCCGTTTCCAAAGTCTTATTCAAACATTTATTCTCTGAGGCGAAGAACAATAGAAAAGGTTGCCTAACATGTGCTGTCAACTCATTTACCTTTCAAGACTTAATTTGTTTACTCTGTGGCTTCCAGAATGGATATCACTGTAAAAAGACAGAGGTACTTCCATAAGCAAACAGGCAGTTGGTGCCTTCCTACATTGTAAGGGATTGCTCCAGTTTCCCAGGTTTCAAGTACTTTCATTTTGTTTTGTCTCTCACTGCCTATAAAATTTCTGTGACCTTTAAATATTAAATTATAAGTGCATCAATTGATGGAAAGCAGTCTCCTTAGTATACAAAAATCATTTAAAGAATAATGATGTGGAATCTGTAAATTATTTTTGGCAGAATGGGCACTTTCACGATATTGATTCTATCCATGAGCATGGAATGTTTTCCATTTGGGTGTGTCCTCTCTTATCGAGCAATGGTTTGTCGTTCTCCTTAAAGAGGTCTTTCACATCCCTTGTAAGTTGTATTCCTAGGTGTTTTATTCTCTTTGTAGAAATTGTGAATGGGAGTTCACTTATGGTCTGGCTCTGTCTGTCTATTATTGGTATATAGAAATGCTTGTGATTTTTGCACATTGATTTTGTATCCTGAGACTTGGCTGAAGTTGCTTATCAGCTTAAGGAGATTTTGGGCTGAAATGATGTGGTTTTCTAAATATACAATCATGTCATCTGCAAAGAGATACAATTTGACTTCCTCTTTTCCTAACTGCATATATTTATTTCTCTATCTTGCCTGATTGTCCTGGCAAGAACTTCCAACTCTATGTTGAATAGGAGTGGTAAGAGAGGGCATCTTTGTCTTGTGCTGGTTTCCAAAGGGAATGCTTCCAACTTTTGCACATCCAGTGTGATATTGCCTGTGAGTTTGTCATAAATAGCTTTTATTATTTTGAGATACATTCAATCAATACCTAGTTTTTGAGTGTTTTTAGCATGAAGCACTATTGAATTTTATCAAAGGCCTTTTCTGCATCTATTGAGATAATCATGTGGTTTTTGTCTTTGGTTCTGTTTATGTGATGGATTACGTTTATTGATTTGTGTTTGTTGAACCAGCCTTGCATCTCAGGGATGAAGCCGACTTGATTGTGGTGGATAAGGTTTTTGATGTGCTGTTGGATTCTGTTTGCCAGTATTTTATTGAGGATTTTTGCCTCAATATTCATCAGGGACATTGACCTAAAATTTTCTTTTTTGTTGTTGCTGTTGTTCTTGTGTCTCTACTAGGTTTTGGTGTCAGGATGATGCTGGCCTCATAAAATGAGTTAGGGTGAACTACCTCTTTTTTCATTGTTTGGAATAGTTCTAGAAGGAATGATACCAGCATCTCTTTGTAACTCTGGTAGAATTTGACTGTGAATCCATCTGGTCTTGGGCTTCTTTTGGTTTGTAGGCTAATAAATACTGTCTCAATTTCAGAACTTGTTATTGGTCTATTCAGGAATTTGACTTCTTCCTGGTGTATGTGTTCAGAAATTTATCTATTTTCTGGATTTTATAGTTTATTTGCTTAGAGGTGTTTATAGTATTCTCTGACAGTAGTTTGTATTTCTGTGAATCTGTGGTGATCTCTCCTTTATCATTTTTGTTGTGTCTATTTGATTCTTCTCTCTCTTCTTCTTTATTAGTCTGGCTATTGGTCTATTTTATTAATCTTTTCAAAAAACCAGCTCCTGGATTCATTAATTTTTTTTTTTGAAGGGTTTTTTGTGTCTCTATCTCCTTCAGTTTTGCTCCAATCTTAGTTATTTCTTGTCTTCTGCTAGCTTTTGGATTTGTTTAGCCTTGCTTCTCTAGTTTTTTTAATTGTGATGATAAGGTTACGATTTTAGATCTTTCCTGCTTTCTCCTGTTGACTCTTAGTGTTACAAATTTCCCCCTTAACACTGCTTAAGCTGTGTCCCAGAGATTGTTACATTGTGTCTTTGTTCTCACTGGTTTCAAATAACTTAGTTGTTTTTACCTTAATTTTGTTATTTACCCAGGAGTCATTCAGGAGCAGGTTGTTCATTTTCCATGTAGTTGTGTGGTTTTGAGTGATTTTCTCAATCCTGAATTCTAATTTGATTGCACTGTGGTCTGAGAGATTGTTTATTATGATATTCATTATTTTTCATTTGCTGAAGAGTGTTTTATTTTGAATTATGTGGTCAATTTTAGAATAAGTATGATGTGGTGCTGAGAAGAATGTATATTCTTTCGATTTGTGGTGGAGAGTTTTGTAGATGTCTATTAGGTCTGCTTGGTCCAGAGCTGAGTTCAAGTCCTGAATATTCCTTGTTAAATTTCTGTCTTGTTGATCTGTCTAATATTGACAGTAGGGTGTTAAAGTCTCCCCACTATAAAGTCTATTATTGTATGGGAGTTGAATTCTCTTTGTAGTTCTCTAAGAACTTGCTTTATGAATCAGGGTGCTTCTGTATTGGGTGCATATATATTTTGGATTGTTAGCTCTTCTTGTTTCATTGATCCCTTTACCATTATGTAATGCCTTTCTTTGTCTTTTTTGATCTTTGTTGGCTTAAAATATGTTTTATCAGAGACTAGTATTGCAACCCCTGCTTGTTTTTTTTTCTTCCTCAATCCCTTTATTTTGAGTCTATGTATGTCTTTGCACATGAGATGAGTTTGCTGAATACAGTGTACCACTGAGTCTTGACACTTTATCCAATTTGCCAGTCTTTATCTTTTAATTGGGACATTTAGCCTGTTTACATTTAGGGTTAATACTGGTTATGTGTGAATTTGATGCTGTCATTATGATGCTAGCTGGTTATTTTGCCCATTAGTTGATGCAGTTTCTTCATTGTATTGGTGGTCTTTACAATTTGGTATGTTTTTGCAGTGGCTGGTCCCAGTTTTTCCTTTCTATATTTAGTGCTTCCTCAGGAGCTCTTGTAAGGTGGGCCTGGAGGTGACAGAATCTCTCAGCATTTGCTTGTCTGTAAAGGATTTTGCTTCTCCTTCACTTACAGAGCTTAGTTTGGCTGCTACCATTGACTTTCCTCACAGAATTAAAAAAAAAAAAAAAAAAAAAAAACTTTAAATTTCATATGGAACCAAAAAAGAGCTTGTATAGCCAAGACAATTCTAAGCAAAAAGAACAAAGCTGGAGGCATAAAGCTACCTGACTTCAAATAATATTACAAAGCTACAGTAATAAAAACAGTATGTTACTGGTTCCAAAACAGATACATAGACAAATGGAACACTACAGAGGCCTCAGAAATAACACCACATATCTACCAGCATGTGATCTTTGACAAAGCTGACAAAAGCAAGCAATGGCGAAAGGATTCCCTATTTAATAAATGATTTGGGCAAACTGGCTAGCCATGTGCAGAAAACTGAAACTGGACCCCTTCCTTACACCTTATACAAATATTAACTCAAGATGGTTTAAAGACTTAAATGTAAGACCTTAAAACAATCAAAACTCTTGAAGAAAACCTAGGCAATAACTTTCAGGACATAGGCATGAGCAAGACTTCATGACTAAAACACCAAAAGCAATGGCAACAGAAGCCAAAATTGCAAATGGGATCTAATTTAACTAAAGAGCTTCTGCACAGCAAAAGAAACTATCATCACAGTGAACAGGCAACCTAGAGAATGTGAGAAAATTTTTACAATCTATCCATTTGTCAAAGAGCTAATATCCAGAATCTACAAAGAACTTAAACAAATTTACAAGAAAAATAAAATCACATCAAAAAGTGGGCAAAGGATATGGAAAGACACTTCTCAAAAGAAGGCATTTATATCTCCAATGAACATATTTTAAAAAGCTCATCATCATTGGTCATTAGAGAAATGCAAATCAAAACCACAACGAGATGCCATCTCACACCAGTTAGAATGGCCATTAAAATGTCAGGAAAGCAACAGATGCTGGAGAGGATGTGGAGAAATAGGAATGATTTTACACTGTTGGTGAGAGTGTAAATTAGTTCAACCATTGTGGAAGACAGTGTGGCAATTCCTCAAGGATCTAGAACCAGGAATACCTTTGACCCAGCAATCCCATTACTGGGTATATAACCAGATGATTAAAAATCATTCTACTATAAAGACACATGTACATGTATGTTTATTGCAGCACTATTTACAATGGCAAAGACTTGGAACCAAACCAAATGCCCATCAATGATAGACTGGATAAAGAAAATGTGGCACAAATACACCATGAAATACTATGCAGCCATAAAAAAGAATGAATTCATGTCCTTTGCCAGGACACGAATGAAGCTGGAAGCCATCATTCTCACAAACTAACACAGAAACAGAAAACCAAATCTCAGGAAGATAGATGTTAATTATCTTTAAATACATATTTATCAGTTGACAAATTATTTATAATAATTAAAGTTAAATTGAGGGGAAAAATGGGCTTTGGAATAATTTGTTAAGAGAAGCTTTTACAACAAAGTTGGAAATTTGCCTCCTTGAAAGCTTCAATCCCTGCAAATGCAATCTTGAAAATATAATATAAAACAATAATGTATTTCACTAACTCTTGCTATATTTGCTACTTAAATTAGAGAAAACAATGTAATTTTTCCCTAGCCTATGTAATTGACATCACAAGATCATAGTTTTCTTTACTTATGACTTGAAATTATCACTTTTGGTGGGCTTATCTTCTTCCTGAAATCAGAGGTTTAGAAGTTAAGTAATATTATATTGCTGGTCTTGATGAAGTTAAGTTGCCATGCTGTGAAAAGGTCAAAGAGGCAGGATTAGAGAGTTAGCACTAGAAGCCGATTTTGATCCCTGGCCAAAAGCTAGGATGAAAGTAGGGATTTTAGTCCTACAACAGTAAGGAACTGAATTCTGCCAACAACCACACGTTCTAGGGAGAGAGCTCAAGCCTTAGATGGGTACAAGCCCTGGCCAAGAGTTAGATTTCAGGCTTGTGAGATCCTAAGCTCAGAGCATATTAATTTTGTGCCCAGAGTTCAAACTTAGAGAATGAGAAGATAATAACCAAGTATGCTTTTAAGCTACTAATTTTGTAGGATTGTGTTATGAAGCTTTCTATAAGTAACAAATAGAGAAATAATAATTTATATTGTGATGACCACATTTTATTACAGTATTATAATGTACATTGTTCTTTACTACCATAGAAAATGTAGTAACATTGGAATAAGATTTATAACCATTTCTTCTTGCCAACCTTAATGTTTATCATTCTGTTTTGGGTTGAATTGTGTTCCACTGAAATTGATATGTTGATGTTCTAACCCCCAGCACTTCAGAGTGTGACTGTATTTAAAGATAGGACCTTTAAAAAGGTAATTTAGTTAAAATAAGGTTATTAAAATGTGCCCTAATGTTGTTATAGTAAGAGAAAATTTGGAAATGAACATCTGCAGAGGAAAGATGATAGGAACACATGGAGAGAAGAAAGCCATCTATAAGCCAAGCAGAAAGGTCTCAGAGGAAACCGAAGCAGGTGACTTGAGCTTGGACTTTTAGTCTTGAGATCCCATACAGTACATACGTTTAATACATCAAAGTTGACACTATCCTTCTACTTTTAAACCTTTATATGTTAAAATTTCAAATAATGTTCTACCTTTACTGTGATAATTTATAGTTACTTAAAATACGATGTTTGAAAAACAAACACACAGAAGCAGAGAACAGAACTGTGGTTACAGGAGGTTAGGGAGTGGAGGAATAGGGAAATCCTGGTCAAAGGGTGCAATGTTTCAATTAAACAGCAGGGAGAAATGGGTCAGTATTTGAAAATATATAATTTTAAAGAAAGCAAAAAGATTCATTAAAAATAAAAATAAAATAAACTCAGTAATCTGAAACATGAGATTTTACTATATATTAATTTTTATAAGTGAAAAGGTATTGGATAGATTAAGTAGAAAGTTCTATTGCTTTCAAATTGTTATTTTAAGCCATGTTTACATATCAGAAAACATCAAATTATTTCTTTCAATTATGCATTAAATTTAGCAGCATACTATATACAAACTGGATAATGTACTATACTGGAGATGACAAAAATATTAAACAATTTTTTTCTCTGAAGTAGCTTAAAACTAAGTAATAGGTCAGAATAACCATAAAATTCATCATTTTCTTTGTGTAGTACCTGAGTACTTTGCCTTTGCCCTTAGCCCATTTCCCGCAGTTATTGTGAAATAGAGGAAGCAATCACAAAATGAAGATAAATAATTATTCTTCTCAGTGGCCCAGCAAACATCCAGGGAGACCTGCAGTCTTCTGAGATATGAGTGAACTATACCAGTGTTGGGTAAGACAGCCACACAGAAAAATGAGCAGGTTTCTGAACTGAGAGCTGAGAGCTAAATATTTTATAATAATACTATATTAATATAGATGAAGTTATTTTAATTAGAGTTTGTCAAAAATGATCAAGATGATCTGGACTAAAATAATTAAATTCAATAAAGAATTAAACTAACATCCTAGTTTGCACATTCTAGGAAGATGATTCTTATTTTGTACAATTGATGATAAGTTTGAATCATTAAAAATATTTTGGCAGATTTTTCAAAAGGTGATTTAGTACCTGTCTTTGACTTCTTTCATTGCTAGAATAAAATACCTAAGAATGGGTTATGTATAAAAGATGACATGTATTTTTCATAGCTGTGGAAGCTGCAAAGTTCAAGATCAAGGTGCTGGGTGGCTTGATGTTTGATGAGGGCCTTGTTTTCTCTTTACAATATGATGTCTTGTTGCATCCTCCTGAGGAGACAACACTGTTTTCTCACATATCAGAAAGTAGAAGGGAAAAAAGCCTAACATGGTTCCCTATAGCTCTTTTATAAGACACTAATCTCATTCATGATGACTGAACCCTCATAACTTAATCACTTCCCAAAATGCCACAGTGGAGATAAATTTCTACATGAATTTTGGAATGAGCACATTTAAACTATAGTAGTTCCATTCTTTTAATATTCAACTGAGATTTTTATATTCTGTCTTCTTAAATAATGCACTTAAATGTTATGTTGAAATTCATGTTAAAAAAAAAAAAAGATACAGCCTAATGATTTGTAGAAAGAGTCAGGAAAAGGTTGTAGTTACATAACCTTTGTTTAGATTTGCTGGCTTGTGTTTAATTAATATTTCAGTCATTATAGTCCATCAACGTTGTTTCTTTGATATAATTGTACCTATAATGATTTAGCAGTATTTAATGCTTAAGACCTATATACTCATAAGACATATATACCTGCTATTTGTTTTTAAACAATAATTATGAGGTGAATTGGTGTTAATTCTGAATTTTTTAATCTACATTTATAAATACAATGAAGGTCAGACACTCAACCAAATACACAAGCATAATTTTTTAAAACAAAACACTACTACCTAAAAAAGGGTTTTTTTCTATCAATAATATTATTAGAAATAAGCCATTAAATGTGAAATGTACCAAAATTACCTTAGGAAAATATAATTGTAAACTTCTATACTTAAAAAATAAAAGATGTGAAAAAGATGAAATTTAAGAAATTGATGGTTTAAGATCTTAAAATACTCCAAGCAGGTGCACGCACACACACACGTGTTTAAATAAAATGTATAATGCCACTGTTACTTAAATGCATAAATATTCTATGATTATGTATTAGTCCATTTTTATCCTGCTGATAAATAAATACCCCAGGCTGGGAAGAAAAGTGGTTTAATTGAACTTACGTTTTCACATAGCTGGGGAGGACACAGAATCACGGCAAGAGGCAAAAGATACTTCTTCTATGGCAGGAGCAAGAGAAAATGAGAAAGAAAGAAAAGTGGAAACCCCTGATAAACCTATCAGATCTCACCAGACTTATTCACTATCACAAGAATAGCATGGAAAAGAACAGCCCCCATGATTCAAATACCTATTATTGGTTCCTCCCACAACACATGGGTATTCTGGGAGATATAATTCAAGTTGACATTTGTGTGGGGGCACAGTCAAATCATATCATTCTGCCCCTGGTCCCTCTAGATCTCGTGTCCTCACATTTCAAAACCAAGCATGGCTTCCCAACAGTCCCCCAAAGTCTTAACTTATTTCAGCATTAACCCAAAGTCCACAGTCCAAAGTCTCATCTGAGACTAGGCAAGTCCCTTCAGCCTATGAGCCTGTAAAAGCAAAAGCAAGACAGTTAATTCCTAGATACAATGGGGGTACAGGCATTGGGTAAATACAGCTGTTCCAAATGGGAGCAATTGGTCAAAACAAAGATGTTATATGGCCCATGCAAGTCCAAAATCCAGCTTCAATGTAAAAATATTAAAGCTCCGGAATGCACATTCAGGTAATGCTGATGCAAGAGATGTGTTCCCATGGTCTTAGGCAGCTCAGCCCCTGTGGCTTTGCAGAGTACAGCCTCCTTTCCAGCTGACTTCATAAGTTGGCATTGAGTATATGCAGTTTTTCCAGGCTCAACGGTGCAAGCTGTGAGTGGATCTACCATTCTGTGGCCTGGAGGACGGTGTCCCTCTTCTCACACCTCTTCTAGGCAGTGCCCCAGTAGGGACTCTGTATGGAGGCTCTGACCCCACATTTTCCTTCTTCACTGCCCTAGCAGAGGTTTTCCATAAAAGCCCTGCCACGACAGTAAACTTCTGCCTGAGCATCCAGGCATTTCAAAACATCTTCTGAAATCTCAGTGGAAGTTCCCAAACCTCAATTCTTAAATGTTGTGGATCTGCAGGCTCAAGACTAAGTGGAATCTGCAAAGGCTTAAGGCTTCTACCCTCTGATGTCACAGCCCAAGCTGTATATTGCTCCTTTCAGCCACGGCAGGAGCAGCTTGGACACAGGGCACCAAGTCCCTTGGCTACACACAGTGCGGGAACCCAGGCCCTAGCTCACGAAACCACAGTTTCCTTCTGGGCCTCTAGGCCTCTAGGCCTGTGATGGGAAGGGCTGCTACGAAGTTCTCTGACATGGCCTGGAGACATTTTCTCCCTGATCTTGGGAATTAACATTAGGCTCCTTGCTACTTATGCAAATTTCTTCAGCTGGCTTGAATTTATTCCCAGAAAATGGGTTTTTCTTTTCTATCACATAGCAAAGCTGGAAATTTTACAAACTTTTATGCTCTGCTTTCCTTATAAAACTGAACTCCTTTGACAGTACCCAAGGCACCTCTTGAATGCCTCGCTGCTTAGACATTTCTTCTGCCAGATATGCTAAATCAAGTCTCTCAAGTTCAAAGTTTCACAAATCTCTAGGGTGGGGGCAAAGTGCTTCTAGTCTCTTTGCTAAAACATAAACTTTGCTCCACTTCCCAATAAGTTTCTCATCTCCATTTGAGATCAACTCAGCTTGGATTTTACTGTTCATATCACTGTCAGCATTTTGGGCAAAGCCATTCAACAAGTTTCTAGGAAGTTCCAAAGTTTCCCACATTTTTCTATCTTCTTCTGAGCCCTCCAAACTGTTCCAATCTCTGCCTTTTAACCAGTTCCAAAGCCGCTTCCACATTTTCAGGTATCTTTTCAGCAACACCCCACTCTCAGTACCAATTTACTGTATTAGTCCACTTTCACACTGCTGATAAAACATAGCTGAGGCTGGGAAGGAAAATAAGTTTAATTGGACTTACAGTTTGACATGACTGGGGAGGCTTTAGAATCATGGAGGGAGGCAAAAGGTATTTATTACATGGTGGCAGCAAGAGAAAATGAGGAAGAAGTGAAAGTGGAAGCCCCTGATAAATTTATCAGATCTCATGAAACTTATTATTTATCACAATAATAGAATGAAAAGACCAGCCTCGATGATTTAATTACCTTCCCTTGGTCCCTCTCACAACACATGGGAATTCTGGGAGATACAATTCGAGTTGAGATTTGAATGGGAACATAGCCAAACCGTTTCAGATTATAAGCTAAATTCATGGAAAGATAACATTTCAATGTTTAAATATACTCACTGGAACAGTAAGCATGAAAACATTTCAATGTTTAAATGTATTCACTGGAACAGTAAGCATGTAAGTCATCACATGTAACAGAATGGCTATTTTAGAAGTTTATTTCTCATTCTCTAAATTGTTACAATAATTTATTCCTCAAACATATTTATTGTATAGCCAATGAAATTAAATAACCATAGTGAAAAATTGCAACCATGTATTTTAGAAATTTAAAAAATGTATATTATCTTTCAAAAACACATAAAAAAGAAGACTATTTTAATAGTATAAATTGGCATGTATTTTGAAGAGAGAATGTTGATTATTTTGACACTTGCCAAAATATTTCTTCTTCTTAATAAGTGCAACTTAATATCTCATCAAAGCCCAGTATAATCTGTTATACTATTATTCAATAAAATAATAAAAAATACTTTCAAAAATTTTTCAAAGGAGATAATTATAGTGTGGAGAGAGGACTATAAAATTTCAAACCATAACTATTAAGATACTATATATATAAAGATGCCAATTCCTCTGCCTTCTATGTTTTGCTCATGTGTTGCAGATTGTTATATTTTTAGACATAATCTCTAGATAGAAGTCAGTTGGTGCTGCTACTGAAGAGCTTACATTCTGTCATCGCTGAAGGCTTATCTGAGCTCTGTAAGTCCAGTTTCACCTGATGTCAATCTCAAATGTTACATGATTCATTGACCATAGTATGGTTTAAAGAGAAGTTGTGAAATAATTATTAGGTATGTGTGTAGCACACATATAACACAAAATATGTGTAGCACACAATAAACACAAAACACAATAGTTTGGTCATAAAATATTTCTTTTGATACTTACGATATCCAGAGACACAAAAAGGACACTGCATTTTGAATAAAAGGAAGGTTTTCAAAGTCTAGTTTTTCTTCTGACTTTACATTCTCTAGGCCACTATTTCTTATAATCTCCTAAATTTAACTATGTTATTGTAAGATTTAAGGTATGGTCGAAGACTTAGAGACAAAGTGTAAACTTAGTATTCTTACATTACATTAGTTACATTTAAAGATTTTTAGTAGAGCAAACAATTAAAATGTAAAAGTAATTTGCTTTTTATTATTTAAAAATTATGAATAATTTAAATCAACCATGTAGCCTTTGGGAGCAAAATATATTTTAAATAATAGCAAAAATTTAGCACTTATTTAGATATAAGATTATATGGATTATATATACATACAATGAAATATAACTTCTCTCACAGCCTCTTTATTTCCTGTAACTTAAAAATATTACTTCTTAATAATTATATTTTTAATTATTTTACCCCAGAAAGACCACCAGTTTTTTAAAAAAAAATATATATTTTTTTCTTGTTTATACTTTAATATCTGGACTTCAGCAGAATGTCTAGTTTAGAATACAGATTAATACATATTACTCGACTAGGAAAACACCATTTTAAAAGCATCTCCTACAGAAAATCAGTTAATTTTTGAAGACTATATAGAAGGATATATCAATTACCTTTAAATACATATGATTAATAAAAGGTTTGTTATGAAAATTATTTTACTTGAAACATATTAGCAAAGTGAGGTATTTATAATGATCAGATACTTAGCCTTAATTTAACTGAGAAAGTGAAAGATGTGTACTTTGAAAACTACAAAATATTGATGAAAGTAATTAAGTGAGGTACACAAAATGGAAGGACATTTAATATTTATGGATTGGAAGATTCAATATTGTTAAGATGTCCATACTAACCAAAGAGACCTAGAGATTTAATGGAATATCTATTAAAATCTCAATAACCTTTCTTATAAGAACAGAAAAAAAATCTTATTCATAAGGACCCACAAAAAATTCTCAATAGCCAAAACGATTTTGGAAAAAAAGAATAAAGCCAGAGGCATCACCTGTCCTGATTGAAAATAATATACCATCTCACGCCAGTTAGAATGGCGATCATTAAAATATCTGGAGAAAATAGATGCTGGAGAGGATGTGGAGAAATAGGAACACTTTTACACTGTTGGTGGGAGTGTAAATTAGTTCAACCACTGTGGAAAACAGTGTGGCGATTCCTCAAGGACCTAGAAATAGAAATTCCATTTGACCCAGCAATCCCATTACTGGGCATATGTCCAAAGGATTATAAATCGTTCTACTATAAGGACACATGCACACGAATGTTCATTGCAGCACAGTTTACAATAGCAAAGACCTGGAACCAACCCAAATGCCCATCGATGATAGACTGGACAGGAAAAATGTGGCACATATACACCATGGAATATTATGCAGCCATTAAAAATGAGGAGTTTGCGTCCTTTGTAGGGACATGGATGAACCTGGAAACCATCATTCTCAGCAAACTGACACAAGAACACAAAACCAAACACCACATGTTCTCACTCATAGGAGGGTGTTGAACAAGGAGAACACATGGACACAGGGAGGGGAGCACTATACACGGGGGTCTGTTGTGGGAGAGTGGGGGGGACAGCGGGGGGGAGTTGGGGAGGGATAGCAAGGGGAGAAATGCCAGATATGGGTGAGGGGGAGGGAGGCAGCAAATCACACTGCCATGAATGCACCTATGCAACAACTTTGCATGTTTTTCACATGTACCCTTAAACCTAAAATGCAATAAAAAAAAAAAAAAAAAGAAAAAGAAAATAATATATATCACAAAGCTACAGTAATTATAACAGTTGGTACTGGCACAAAGACAGAAATACAGACCAATGGAACAGAATAGAGAGCTCGGGAATAAACTCACACATATTCAATTGATCTTCAATATATTAGTCAGGGTTGTCTAGAGGGACAGAATTAAAGGAATATTTATATATATGCACATATACATAATGGAATATATATGTGCATATATATAATGGAATATATATGTGAATATATATAATGGAATATATATGTGAATATATATAATGGAATATGTATATGTGCATATATGTGTGTGCATATATATATATATATATATATATATATATATAAAGCTGGAGGCATTGCCCTTCTAGCTTATATATATTAAATTATTATATTTATTATATATACATATATGGGAGTTTATTAAGTATTAACTCACACCATCACAATGTTCCACAATAGGCCATCTGCAGGCTGAGGAGGAAGGAGAGCCAGTCCCAGCTCTAAAACTGGAGAATTTAGAATCTGATGTTTCAGGGCAGGAGCCATCTGTCACTGGAAAAAACTGTAGACTGGATGGCTAGGCCAGTCTCTCTTTTCACATTTTTCTGCCTGCTTATATTCCAGCCAATGCTGGCAGCTAATGAGATTGCCCCCACCATATTAAAGGTGGATCTGCCTTTGCCAGCCCACTGAATCTAACATTAATCTCCTTTGGTAACACCCTTGCAGACAAACTTAGAATCAACACTTTATATCTCTCAATCCAATCAAGTTGACAGTATTAACCATCACATTCTTCAAAGGTGCCAAGTTACTCAATAAGGAAAGGATAGTTTCTTCAACAGATGGTGTGGGGGAAATTAGATATCCATCTGTCATTTTCCACTGTGGAAAACAGAATAAAGATTCTTCAAAAATTAAAAATAAAATAAATAAAACAAAGCTACCTGGACAAGTGTGGTAGCTCACACCTGTAATCACAGCACTGTGGGAAGCCAAGGCAGTCAGACTGCTTGAGGTCAGGAGTTCAAGACCAGCATGGCCGACATGGTGAAACCCCATCTCTACTAAACATAAAAGAAAATAGCCGGGCATGGTGGTGGGTGCCTCTGGTCCCAGCTACTCAGGAGACTAAGGTGGGAGAATTGCTTGAAGCTGGGAGGTGGACATTGTAGTGGGCTGAGATTGTGCCATTGCACTCCAGACGGGTGATAGAGAGAGACTTCATCTCAAAAATAAAATAATAAAATTAAAATTAAAAAAATAAAGCTACCATATCCACTTTGGATATTTATCCAAAACAATGGAAATCCTTAAGAGATATAACAACTCTCACGTTAACTGCAGCTCTATTCACAGTAGCCAACATGTGTAAACAATCTGAAAATCCATCAGCAGATGAATGAAGAAAATGTGGTATCCATATATATAATCAAATATTATTCAGCCTTAAAAGAAGAAAATCCTAAAATGTGTAAATAACATGAATGAACCTGGAGGGCATTATGCTAAGTGAAATAAGCCAGTCACTGAAATACAAATATTCCATGATTCCACTTATATAAAATATCTAAAATATACAAACACAGATATAAAGAATGGAATATTTGTCGGGAACTAGGGGAGGAGAACGGGGAGTTACTAACCAACACATATACAATTCCAATAGTTCTAGAGATGTGATGTACGAAATTGTGCCTTTAGGTAACATTATATTTAACACTTAAAAATTTGTTAAGGAAACTTTGCATGTTCTCACTTACCTGTGAAAACTGAAAATTAAAACAATCGAATTCACAGAGACTAGATTGATGGTTACTGGATGCTGGGAATGGTAGTGGGGATGGAGACGTAAAGTAGAGGTGGTTAACAAGTGCAAAAATACAGTTAGAATGAATATTATCTAGTATTTGATAACACAACAGTGACTATAGTTAACTATAATTTATTGTATATTTCAAAATACCTACAAGAGTAAAACTGGAATATTTTTTAACAAAAATAAACATAAATTAATACCCTAATTACCCTGATTTGATTATTACACATTGCATGACTGTATCCAAATATTGAATGTACCCCAATAATACACACACTTATTATGTACCCATTATAATCAGAAATAAAACATTTAAAAAACTTGAGTGTGGATCTCATGCTTAGTGCTCTTACAAAATAAAAAACAATAAATAAAATCATAGCAGCTAATTTCTTCCAAATATCTAGCTCACTGCAAAGTAAATAACTTTCAACCTAATTTTAAGAAATGTTTTAGGTCTTAATAATATATTAAATAAAAGGAAAAATCATAGTGCAGAAAATAGTTATTTTAACACATTTAGCAATACCATATACATAAGATAATTTGTGTTTTAATTTAGCTTATTTTTTCATATTATGTGTTCTATCAAAATTGATTTTTTTCTTTATTTTGCCTTCATAATTTTTTTTTGTTGGGGGTGGCAAGCATTGGTTTTGTTCCTGAGTATAGAGTGTCATCTATATTCTTAGGTTATTTTCACAGTTACTGACAACAGAAATGAAAGAAATGATCAAAATAGCAATCTCTAATTGAGCATGAGTATGTTATGCATCTATTGGCTTATCTCTACAGTTGGCAAAATAGTCTTTGGATATTTATTTTATTTCATTTTGGGAACCAAATCAACATGAAAATAGAAAAAATTTGAAAAATAGCCTGGTATTTTTATTTTAAAGTATTCATGCTCTTTACTATTGACCATGATTAGAATTTGTAGTTTGCATTTTTTGCCATGTTCAACTGTGAGTTTTATTTCAACCTCCTTTTTGTTAGCTCAAATAAAATTTTTCAGCAAGTAAGTTCATTGCCTTTGGAATCTTGTAGTTTATCAATTAAAAACAGAAAACCATGCATTATTCATAACAGACTCAAATATATTTACTGAATATCCTGTGCAATTATATATGCAGTAATATCAAATACACATATTCAATTTAAAAATTATATGATTAATGCATTTATTCATTCAAATTATGAACCTAAAATATGAAAGGTATTGGTTAAGTTGGATATGTTGAGATTTAATATCAACACTAGATTGAAAAGAGAGTTTTCCCCACGAATTCATTCAATATTCAACATTCAAAAATTAGTTGCCACTAACATCACAATGTGTGTCTATGGAAAGTGCTGTAAGTTCTCTTCCCGGGTCCACAAGGTAGCGTAGTTTTAAGGGCAAGAATTTCCCAGTGCCATGCCCTCCTCCCATCTCTCTCCATCTAGGAGATTTAATGGTTTATGTTTGAATTTCACTGGTGTGGGAAGAAACTAAGAGTCAATCACCCCAGTAAAAGTTTAAAGTAACTCCTTCCATTGGCCAGAAGAACTTAGGAAGGTGGGAATTTCTCCCAGGATAAATTCCCCTGCCCCTTCACCCACAGCGGATTTCCAGCTCTCTGGAATCCCCTCCCACATAGTGGGAGCTCCCTTTCCTCTCTGGGATTTCCCCTCTGGTATCCCTTTTCACACTCTTTGTGGAAGTCTTTCTCTTCTTCTCTTTTTCTTCTCTATTCTCTACCTAAATAAAATCACCTTTCTGTGACACTTCTTGGGTCTGATATTTACTTGTATGAGCATACAGTGCAACTGCAGTGGTCCCATTGCTTACTCTTTATGAGATTGGAGGCCAAGAACCCACAACATTCTCTCAGGGGAGCTGTGCCTCACCATCACCCAAGAAAAAACCCAGTTACAATAGTGTTGCAAAAGTAATTGTAATTATTGTAGATAAGGTGGTAAGAGAAGATGTTTAAACAAAGACTCAAAGTAATTGATGAGTACATAGTGACAAGACAGTATTTTTTTTTTTTAATGAAGTCTTGCTCTTTTGCCAGGCCAGAGTAGTGTGATCTTGGCACACTGCAACCTCCACCTCCAGGGTTCCAGTGATTCTCCTGCCTCAGCCTCCCAAGTAGCTGGACTACAGGTGCATGCCACCACGCCTGGCTAATTTTTGTAGTAGAGATGAGGTTTCACCATGTTGGCCAGGATGGTCTCGATCTCTTGACCTCGCGATTCACTAGCCTCAGCCTCCCAAAGTACTAGGATTACAAGCATGAGCCACCACCCCCAACCAAGACAGTAAATTAGGTGAAGATCTATCTAACCAATAGAGAACATAGCAAGCACAAATGCGTGTTTTTTCCAAACAACATTACAAAAACTCCTTAAAGAATATATGAATAATATTAATATTACACAGTATGCATCTATAAGGTTTTTCTTTTTTTCCTATATTTTGTCAAAAAATTAACGTTCTTGATCCATTTGTGTGCAACTCTCTTTCTTAACGCATCTTTGATTACACACTCTTAAAACTCCCATTTTATCTGTGGCCTATCCTCTGTGGAGTGTTCATTTATGCATTATTCCTTTTATGGTATCTAGTGGTATATTGTGGTATATACCAATATCACAATATATGGTATATTGTGAGATCACTGACTGTTAGCTGTATTCCCTAAGTCAGAAACTCTTACTCAATTGAAACAAAAATATTTTAGGTTTGTATTTGATTCTGGGGGAGAACATTTAATTTTAAGATATTAACACAGATAATAGAAGGCTATTCATATAATATAAGGGAATTTTATTTTATTTTTCAAGGATTTTCAAATAGTTTTGTATTTCATTAACAGTATTACCATATTAATTTCCTTATAAGCCATGTGCAAGCCCCTTTGTGATGTGCAGGGAAATGCAAATACAAAGTCAAAGGATACATTCTCACGTTGTATATTATTATAATTCAGTGTTTAGCCTCAAATTTTCTAGGAGAATTGTTTTTTTCCCAGATGGATTCACCATCTGATGGCATGAACTTATAAAATATCAAATAGAGCAAAATTCTTAGTGATCTATCATCTCACAGATCTTTCTTTCACAAATATGCAAATTTTACCGATTACCAGATTTACATCCTTCTGTTAGCTTGTAAATGAGTCTACAGGGAAATATCTCAAAGCAATATCTTTTAGAGTTTCTCATTATTCTTTTATCAGGCATAAGAAGCTAAATTAATTAGATATGTGTTAATGTGTATTATATTTAATGCATCATTCACTTATTCACATGTGCAGACATCCAGAAAATGTTTGCAGACTGTTTTTGTCACACAATTCTACCTAAGTAGCCTTAGAGACAGATCATTCAATGGCCTTCAGAATTTTTCACACTGTTACTTAACATTTTTAATGCATTAGATGTACCCAACTTTGTGCCAGATACTGGGATATAAAGATAAAATAGTTCACTCTCTTTGGAAACCACAGCGTATCTATGAAGACAATATGAGAGCTAAACAATGAGTATATAATAATGAAAAGTATAATGATTATGCCTCTCTGCATTCAACGCAGTGTGCTTTATTTACTGAGACTGAACTTTGGAATTCTAAATAAAAGGTAATTTCTTCGTCAAACTTAAATCTACAGCTCTCCCAGTGGCCAGATGAGTCTAAATCTCTCTCCACACTCCAAATTTTCTACACACCGGAGAATATGAAATCAAATTTATAATCTAACTAGTTGAATATTGTATAATAAACGCTCTGTATAATTTCTAATTAACACTGATCTGTATGTATATGTATATGTATAAGCATATGAAGAAGTCGGGAAGCATTAAATAAATGTTTAAGTGTTGGCAGTCTGAATTCTATGGAGGTGGCCCATTTTGACTCTTCTTTCTGAAAACAATTTTAGAAAATAATGAGTATCTTCTTGTCTTCATATTTTGATAGAGGATATTACATGTATGAAAGAATAGAATCAAATGTAATATTTATATGAGGGGGTTTAAGTTTCATTTTTTTATTAATAAATGTATTGCCTGTCTTAGAGAAAGAAGTTGAGACTATCAGAACAAAAGAGATTTATCCTCTGGGTATTAGTTGTAACACACAGATTGGTTGTGCAATAAATAGGAAAACTAAAGGTGTGAGTCAGGGATATTTTTTGACCACTACCAGAATGTGCTCACTTAACTATCTGGCTTATTGTGGTGGTGAAAAAGTGCTGAGTATACTCTAACTTATGGCAACTGAAAGGATAATTTTAAGTATTACACCATCCTTATTAAGCTAAAAAAATTTTACAAGTAAGGATATAGGGAAAGATAAAGTAAGAAGGGGAAGCTGATACTGATAATTGTTTCTTGAGTTGTGTATTTTCTGTGAGTTTCCTTACTATTTGTAGATTCTGCTATTACTGATCTTGTCCCTGAGGATTATATGGTAGCTTTCACACTACAACAGTAGGGATGTGTAGTTGTGGCAGAGACCATATGTACTGCCCACAAAGCAGAAAATATTTGCCATCTGGCTCCTTACAGAAAAAGTTTGCTGACTCTGGTACTAAGTGTGTCATGGAAAGCGTTGCAAATGAAATAATCACTGAATTTGTCTTGAAAGGAAGACACTACATTTACGGGTTCGTAGAGATGCAAGGCAGGTGAGCCCCAAAACTGAAGCTTAGCTTTGGAGAGCTCTTGGCATCACTCAGGAAGAAATTCGAGAGCAAGACTGTTGTGTTAGCAACTTTTATTGAAGCAGCAGTGCACACCAGCAGCAGCAGAGGCGCTGACTCTTGTGGAGCAGGGCTACCCAGGTGACAGTGCGCCCAGAGTAGCAGTGTATGGGCTACTGACAGCAGTATTTATGTCCTCTTTTAAGTATATGCTAATTAAGAGGTAGGTTATTCAGAAATTTCTGGAAAAGGGGAAGGGAGTTTCCAGAACCATATTAAGGTAACTTTTGAGCCACTGTCATGACCTGTTGCTATGTCATTTGTAAATTGTCATTGTAGGAGTGTCTTTATGGTAATGAGCAGTGAGGGCAACCCAAGGTCACTTTTCTCTGTCACCATCTGCTGATTTCAGCTGGCTTCTTCACTGCACACTGTTTCAACCACATCCTGCTCTGATCAGCAGTGTAGAGACTGGGGTCATCACCAGTGCTTGGAAAGCAAGTCCTGCTGATCTCCTATCTCAACAGTACGTTAGTATCTTAGAAATTCTATAGCCCTTGACCTTATACGAGATAGCAAGCCACTGTAATAGATGTTAGACTTTTCATGAAATTGTATTCAAAATGTATTTTTATCTCTACTTTAAAACATACAGAATGTTTGACAGATTCACAATGACAGTATATGAAGTTACACGTTTTTCAAAAGAAAAATATTTCACTATTTTAATTATTAAGCAAAATTAGAAACTATTTTTTAAAATTAACGATAAGATCCAAATAGTTGTATATTATATATACTTCCTTTGTGGGATTAATATCTAATTAACCTGATCAACATGTGTATATGGAAAGAGTGACACTAATTTTATACTAATAAATTATTTAAAAATTAATAAAGATTAAATAAAAATTTATTTTGTAAACTAGAAAGTGATAAGTTGTATTAACACATGACTCTTCATTTTTCTATAATTATTTTGGTGGAGAAATTATAATTTCTCACATAATATGTAATTTAACAGATTAAAAAAAGCTTGTTTTCATTGAGAAGTTAATTTGAAAATATTTTTTAGTCTCCTAAATTTAGTTGTTACTTGCTCTTCAAACTTTTATCTAACTACTATAATCTTAGAAAAACCACAAATTTCAAACAAACCAGATAAGCAATCAGCCTTAGTTCTGGGACTATATTTTTTTCTCACATGGTTAAAAGTAATCATCTTCTTCTTCGCTAAATCACATCTCTCATTGACATATTTTTCTAATCATAAATATCGGATCCACTCTGAAGCATTATCAGATGATAGTACCACTGTACAATTCAATAACTGCTTTAGACATTACAATATTATTGTTTATATATCTTACGCAAAAATAATGGGTAGGGAGAGAAGATAAAATGACAGATGGACAGATGCATAGATGAATAAATAGAGAGATAAGTTATTAAGGATAAATAGATAATAGAAGATAGAGCCACTTAACAATCTAATTGGAAGTTATTTGTGGCCAACAGATTATACGTTAAACTAACATTAAATTCAATTATATTTTAGATTTTTTTAAAAAATAAGTGACATAACTATCTTAAAGGACTCTAGGTAAAAATGATGGACTTTTTCTTTTTTCTTGAGACAGTATGTTTCTTATAATCAATGAAAATAATATGTGTAACCTTGTTCTTATTCACAGTTTTCCACTCTTTGAAATTCTTGTCTCTTATTTATGCCTTGAAGAATTTCTAGTTCTCAATGCCCACATTAAAAACATGAAACCTTTTGAAGTTCCTTTGTCCTTTGGCTCACAGGTTGTCTAATTTGTCATCACAGATGTTTGTATAACATCTCTTGGCCCAAGGTATGCATACTACTTCAAGGAGGTGGGACAATGGGGACTTGTCCACTTGACCACACACTGGTCACCTAGAGGCTGAAAATCATGTTGAAACAGCTTTTTTTAAGGTGCAGGTAAAGAAACATATTAATGAGAGCAATATTCTGCGTAGTTAGGGCATTGCCTTTCTAGATGAAATACATATTTTAAAGCAATGGTCATTATATAGCTGTGACCTCAATAGCTAAAATATAAGGTTTACTGGTTCTGCTTCTTAAAAATGAATGATTTTGTACAAACCACCAACTCAGACCAATTAGGAATAATAATAATAGTATTCAATGGTGTATACTACAAAGGCATATAACAAGGACTTAACAAATTTAAGGCTACCATAGGCTTCAACAGCAGTAATTTTTTAGACTTTTCCAATCACCTTCCTGTCACCATCACTTTCATTTTGTTAGTTGTTTTCCATTGATCTAGACCTTCTTTTGTTTTTATCTGCTAGTGAAAGTTCCTATTCATAAAAACTTTGCTTCTCTTGAGTGTTCTTTAAAATTTTCAAATCAATACAGTTTTTGATTCATTCCTCTTTGTCTATAACACTATCTTATAATACAAAAGCATTTATTTCCTAAATTATTGAACTATAGAGCCACTGAGAAACTGTAGGGTGCTCCATAAATTGGTGATATTTTCAGTTTTAGTTTTTTATCAGAGCATAACCATAAACACAGAGCTTGGTATCTTTTCCCTGGTTAAAAGAAATCAAAATATGTAGGAATGCTCTGCTGGTAAAGAGCATATTTACCACTCAGATTTTGGTTTCTAATATTATTCTTCAATAAAAGGAGCCAGGACTCCTTGAAGAAAGTCTGGTTGTAGGAATGAGGCAAAAACTATACAAGATAATTCTGGAACATCCTGTATTGCTGGAAGTAAGACAGTACTCAGCACATACACACCCACATCCACCCACACCCACACCCACAAACAAACATTGATAGAGATACACCAAAGTGCCACGGGAACCGGCCCACTGAAAGAGTTCCCATTGACCAATGCTAGAATAATTTGAGCAATAAAATTAATAAAGTCGTATTCCATAATGTCCCATAGTGTAAAATAAAATATATACGTGTGATTTCATACTCATCTAAATAAATAGTTGAATAAAGTAACAAACAGGAGAGAGTAGATAAATCATCCATGTAGTAGAATTCTAAATAATCTATGTACAGTAGTCTCTCTTATCTATGGAGGATACATTCTAAGACTCCCAGTAGATGCCTGAAACCACAGACACTATAAAATCAATTTTTTGTCCATTGGAACACTTTTCTGTTCATCTCTTCTGTCCACAAATTACCGTGTTTTCCACTTTAACTAAGTACTTATCATGCACTGCCACCGTGACTTTTGCAGTTTAAGGTGCGACAGCAAAACTAGCACAGATTTTCTTTGTCTTCTTCACAATTTTACAGATAGAAATTTTTCTTACCTTAGATCTTAGTAATCTCAGTATAGGATACTTTTTCTTTCCTTATTAAGTCAAAAACTATCAACTTTTACCTTTTTACTCTGAGGAAGCACTTTATAGTTTCTCTATGGCATATCTGAATTGCCATCATCACTATTCTTGTACTTGTGAACATTGTTAAATAAAATAATGGTTAATAGAACACATGCTTTATAATACCATGACAGTCAGTCTGATAACCCAGGGGCTATTAAGCCACTACTTAGCAGGTAGCATTACAGCATAGACACGCTGGACTGAGGGATGAATTCGTGTCCTAGATGGGATAGAGTGGGGTGGTGAAAATTTTCATCACTGTTACTCAAAACAGGACACAATTTAAACTGTATAAGTTGTTTATTTCTGGAATTTTCCATGTAATATTTTGAATCATAGCTGACTACAGGTAACTGAAACCATGAAAAGTAAAACCATAGGTAAGGGGACTATTACCTTCAGGAAGGGGCACATTACTCCCCACTATGTAAGTGTGAAATGCAAATAGTGACTTCCATCCATAAAGGATGGAAGAAAATGAACAGAAAACTTAGGGAAATTTGACAAACATTACCTGAGCCAGGTGTCAACATTAACAATTATAAATCATGTTGATGATATGTATCCTTTATATACTGGATGAAAATCATATATTATCTCTATGATATTCCTTTCAAAAATATGTAACCTCAGTCTAATCATAAGAAAAACTTCAGATAAATTTCAATGGAGGTTTAACCTATAAAATACCTAACAAATACTTCTCAAAAGTATTCGAGTTATCAAAAGCCAGGAAAGTCTTAAAAACTATCTCACCCAAGAAGAGCCTAAGAGACATGACAACAAAATGAAATGTTGTGTCTGAATGAGATCCTGCAACAACAAAAGGATTAGGTAAAATTTAAGACAATCTGAATATATTATGTAAAAATACTGGTTTATTAATCATAACAAATATATCTGACTAATACAAGGTATTAATAATAAGGGAAATTGAGTCCATGATAAATGAGCACTCAGTGTTATCTTCTAAATTCTTTATACTAAAACTATTCTTAAAAATAAAAGCCTTTTGAAAACAATATATACATACAGAGTATAGTCATTTATTACTCTATACTTACTTTCAATATTATATACCCTTTGCACAATTTCTTAAAGTATTAAATAATATAAATAATGTTTAACAATTTGCTAAGTTAGACAATTCTTGAAAATAGAATCAGTACGGGATTTTAGCATATTACTGCAATTGATTCTAACAACAGTTTATCACAGAACAATTTCATCCTGAAACTTCACGTATACAATTTACTAAAGATTAAATACAGTTAAAACAGTGGGAAAAATGCACAGAAAAAAGTCTATTTTTTATTATTAATTATAAAATTGAATAAGCTGGATTTGAAAGGTCTCCAGCTAAAGACTTCTATTTCACTCCAATTTGCTGAAAGTGAATTGCGTAACTATGAATTATTAAATATTTCATCGAAGTCATAAGGGTGTAACATTATTTTTCAGATTAACTGAAAATGTTTTCTAATCTCATAAGATGTCTCTTCTGGCAGTACATTCCTCTTTTACTTTCTGCTGATGAACAAGGATGACTCATGTTTGTTAAAATCTGCTTTATACATTTTGTCTCAATGCTAAAGTTGTTTTGTGCCTATGTTTTAAAGGTAGTATTGTATCTACAGATCCATATAGCTAGGCTGAATTTTATGCAAGTCCTAATTTATGCAGAGCTAAAGAAACAGTAAAGAAAGAAGAACTCATTTAATGTGTGAGCTTAACATATGATGTCAGCTCCAAAAGATTTTGCATTTATTACCTCAAAAATGTATCAGCTTCGAAATATATATGCACATACACACACACACTTGTGCGCACACACACCCACACACACAGTATAGGCATACTTCTTGCTGATCTTAATGGAATATAAAAATAAATGATTGAAACACAATGAATAAGAGGCCTAAGATTATTTTGAATACACATGTATCTCTTACAATAATAAGGTAAAGATAAAGTAGATTTAAAAATATTTTTTGTTATCCGTAAGTTTAAAAATGAGGATGTTCTCATATAGTTCTTAATAGATGTTTTATCATTCCTATCCAAACTATTTGCATATATTCTATTTTTAGTGTAGAGACACAACGTTTTCTAATGATATCTCCTTGAAAACAATGGAGCACTATAAGTGACAAAATGCTTTGTATAATTATGATTTTGTTGAGTTTTTAAAAGCATCAATAATTTTGTTTTTATGAATAAGATATTACATTGCCAACATTAAATGAACAGCAATGCAAAATTATACTTTTTTAAAATTAAGACAAAAGTGAAGATGTGTAGAATTTCTAGTAATCTCATTTCAAGTATAAAGGATTTTAGCATACACAAAATTATAATTTAAATTTTAACCTCAATAATATATTAAAAATTAAGGAAAACCACCAATTTGACAGCATCAATTCAATTTTTTATGTTCTAATAGAAAATCAAAAACCTGTCTTACACTCTATGAATATTCTAATCATTTATCCAATCATATAAATTAATGAATTTATCACTTTAATATCATGTGAGGCAATTCTTTTCTACTACATATTATATACAACAATTCTAAAGGTATTTTAAAAGTGCTTCTTTCAGCTTCTTTATAATTTTACCAAATATTTGATAATTTAACTCTACATCTTCATTTAAAAAGTTCTCTTAGAATTCTTGGCAGACTATTAATTATTTTATTGCAAGAATAGTTATCTATTCATTTAGTACTATGCCTGCACATAGTGCATATTTGTCAAATAAATGTTGCATTAATTAATCAGTGAAAAGTTGATTTATAAGCTGGCATACAGTTAATGAAGTTATAAATGGAAAATGTTATTCACATTTATTAATTTTTCAAGATTTCCTTTATCTTCTAAATTGGGTCAAAACTAAAGATTTCCTCTATGGTTTTCCATTTTTCTATGGTATTATTAATATCAAAAATATTTATTTAATCCATCTTATGATTTTCTTTGTTAAATTTTTTTATACAAACTATATATGATGATATCTGCTATATAGAAAGTAAGATGTACTGCAGATTGAGGGTGAAGCACTGGGTAACAACTGCTGCAATAGAGTAATGTGAAGGAGATTGGAAATTCTGGGATTCTAGTAAGTTATGATAGAGGTATTCGGTGAACTAGATGTATGAATCTTGAAATTCCATAAGACACAGAAACCACATTCATATTTTTAGTAATGGTATATGACATCTTCTCATGGAAGACAAGGCATTATTCTGTTTTGTTTTGTCTTTTGTTTTTCTAGTTAGAACTCTCCCTAATTTCTGGAACTTATAGCACCTACATTTATAAATCTGTGTCACACAGATAGAAAACATTTACCATTTTCTCCTAAATCCTAAAATTCTAAGAAGTTTCATATTTTGTGTAAGTAAAGAGAAAGTAAAAAAGAAAAATTAACTAAAGTAAAACTTGATACAAGTCATGACTCCAGATTTTGATGGTAGAGTTCCCATTATATAACCCATTTTGTTTTATAAAACTGTTAGTTTATAATGTCATAACAATATTGTGTTTTACACTTGTTTGAAGGGTTTATAACTTTGAAAATTTATGGTAAACTTATAGGTCTTGTATTCTGAACTGTCATTAAGTAAATCTTAGATCCCACATGTTTGGAAAAAATATTTTCAGAATATTTGGGCCCTGTATATTTACACAAAATGCTTCCTATATTATTGACACCTTATCTGTCACTGAATACACAGCTAAAGTATCATAATTCCTGATCTGCCCCAGTCTCCATTTGCCTTTAGTTTCCTTCTTTGTAAATCTCCTACACCTGGTATGTTCCCAGGTACATAACACATGCTCAATATAGGTTTTATATTGGCTGAATCATTCTCCTTTTATTTACTTTAAAATATTATTCATGTCCCATCATTCTCTCCTAAAAGAGCAGCATGAAACTCACATAGATATAATTATTTACCCACCCATAATGAGTGGGCAAGCAGGATCTGACTGAATGTCAGGAATACAGTTCCTAAGTCATATTTAAACAATGCCTATAAAATTTAGAATAATCTCTATACATCTTTGGTCTTGGGTTATTTTCAAAAATGTATGTAAAACAAAAAAACTATGTTCTACTAAATTGTTGTTATCTCAAATATTAGTTTCATAGGTGTTTGAGGCATTAATATAAATTGTGCAAAAAAATTAAGAAAAAATATTTTGTTAATGAATATTTTTGGGTTACACTGTATTAAATTAATACAGACAGGGTTATTCACTGTAATGATCTAGCACATGGAAATATACCAGGCTACATGGAGATCTGACATGAATCAGCATTAGCCATCACTAACTGCTATAACAAAGTACCAGAGACTGGGTGACTTATAAACAACAGAATTTTGTTTCTCATGGTTCTGGAGGTTGTGAAGTCCAAGATCAAGGTGTTGACATATTTGGTGTCTGGAGGAGACCTACTTCCTCATGGACAACAATCTTCTCACTGTAACTTCACATTGCAGAACTGGCTATGGGTATCTCTCAAGTCTCTCTTATAAAGGCATTAATAACCTTGCAAGGTGACCCTATTTACCCACTTTCAAGAGCCCCTACTTACTAGTACCACCACACTGGGGTTAAACTTTCAACATATAAATTTTTTGGCAGGGGCGTAAACATTCAGTCAATAGCATTGCTTTATATTTATTAATTCCGTTATTCCTCACAATAACCCTTGAGGAAGGTATGTTATTATCTCTGTTTTAGAGCAGAGATTATAAGACACCATTAGGGTATAAGTTGTCAAAGGTCATCATGTTAATAAGAGGCAGAACCTGGATCCAAACCCAGTAAGTCTCTCTTCAGAGCTTTATCCTAACCTATACCATTCTATCTCTACTAAAATAGGAAATTATTTTGTGTTTAAAATCTCATTTGGAATTCATATTGATTACAATCAGTATCACTGATAAAACTTCAAGATAGCATTGTTAACAAATATTCATAAATTTGTTGCTATTCCTTCAAATTTATCAAATGTAAACCTAGTTGCATTCTTAAATATAAATGTATAACAATTATAGACAGATTTTTTAAGTTAAAATGTACTTTTGGTTATTAAAAATTAAAAGAAAACAAATGCACTTATGGGAATTTGATGAAACTTAATTACCATGTTTGATTATGAAGAAATCTCTATACTAAAAGCTTTTGGGCTTTACTTAGATTACATATTCTATTCTGTGTAGACCAATATTATAAGTCAAAATATAATAATAATGATCAGCTGAGTGCTTCCTTATTAGTCAAGCTTTCACTAAACATTTTATATGAAATAATGCTTTTTTAGTTTTCAAAACAACTGAGAAAGTAGACAAAAAGACTGTTCTCTTTAACCTATGAGGATACTAGGGTGGAAAGAAGCTAGGAAGCTAAGTGTTAAAATGAAGAAAGCAAAATATTGCAAAACTTCATATTTAGACTAAACAGCTAACATGTAACAGAACTGATACTTGTCTATATATACATATATACTATTTTATATAAGTTGAGAGTGATACATTATTCTCTTAATCATACATATAACATTTTCCCTCATTTATAGCCAAATATGCCAAGTTAATTGTTTTCCTTTTAATATTTTTCTCTTTGAATAAAAAAGTTTTAAGTATGATGATTTCTTGCAATTTCTTTTCTTTCAATGTCATTTTTTTTTTTTTTTTGAGACAGAGTCTCACTTTGTCACCCAGGATGGCATGCAGTGTCTTGATCTTGGCTCACTGCAAACTCCTCCTCCTCCTGGGTTCAAGCGATTCTCCTGCCTCAGTCTCCCAAGTAACTGGGATTACCGGTGCCTGCCACCACTGCCTGCTAATTTTTGTATTTTTAGTAGAGATGGGGTTTCACCATGTTAGTCAGGCTGGTCTCAAATGCCTGAACCCATGTGGTCTGCTCGCCTCAGCCTCCCAACATGCTGGGGTTAAAGGTGTGTGCCATCGTGCCTGGCTCAATGTCATTTTATATATATATATATATTTATGAAATAAGCATTCCACAGCAGGAACTTCATCTCCTTTCATTTTATCACTGCTTAAATAGAGACATATAATGCAAATATTCAGCAATTATTTTCTGAATTATTATAGTCTTCTTTCCATTATAATTAGTTTTTAATATGTTTAGGCAACACAAATTGTAAAGATTTTTGTGGCCAAAATTGTGTTTACTGTGAATTGCACTTAATTCAAATTGTGAGTGTAGTAAACATTAAATGTTTATGTGTTCAATTAAAGTGAAGTGAAATTGTTGGAAATTAATTGAAATAATGGAAACTTTTTCTAACTAGAAATTTGACCAACAACCTGAACTTGCCAACGGATTAGTCTCAACAAAGTTGCAAACACAATGATATATTGTACTATACTTAGTTGTCACATATATTGTTTATTTAAATCTGAGTCTTAAAAGTAGCTTAAGTAAAAACAAATTTTCCTGACATGTCTTGAGCATTTCAAGTTTTAGTGATGCCTTGCACATCAGTGTAATTAACAGTAGCCATGATATATAACAATGCTTTGTTTTCTAGTGCTATAAACAGAAGGCTTATGCCAGATTGCTTGTTAAGGTACACATGGTGTCAAAGTACACCAGATGAAACAACCCCTAGTAACCATGTAATGAGATAAAGACATCTGTCACATAATTCTAGAACTTTGATTGTGAGTATTTAGTCTTTGTAATGGTGCAGATGGAATTATCACCATCTCCATAGATACAGTTAGTGGAAATAGACCAGCCACCAGTCCTTCTAGATCACTATTAGATAAATCCTGTTTGTCTTCAACAACAACAAAACCTCAAAGTTATAAAATATTGTAATGCTAATAGTTAACACAACCCTAAAGTAAAATACAAATATTTCTTATAGCTGTAATATAATACACATTGAGAGACATTATAATACAAAATACTAATTTAATACATAATTTAAAAAAATCAGAGTCACGTGAGAAATGTATTTACTATTCATTATATTTAAAGATATCTAAATATGTGGCAGATAAATTGGGGATTTACCCACAAATATCCAACTTACAAAAATGGGAGTCATTTCAGATCACATTATACAATAAATTTTGAACATTAAGAATTCTAAGGCCATTTATTTATTGATATGTTGGCAGGAAAAATGAAGGGATACATATCATTGTGCCTTTCACTGTGTTAAACCTATTTTTTGATAAAGTATTTATGTATTGGAAAAGTTAAATTATTTTTAAAAATCTGCCCAGTTATTCATTTTTAAGCAATTATTAATCTAACTAATAATAAATTTAGAGTATGGTTGTAAGAATTTTTTTTCCATTTCAAATCAATATTCATAATTTCAGAATAATATCTTACAATTCTCGTTTAACTTTTCTATATTCTTTTCTTTATAACCTATATGTATTAATAAAATTGTGATTTTAGAAAATAGAACAATTAATAATCTAAGCTTCCAATTTAGGGCGATAGAAGTAAAATTACAAAGAAAATCCAAATAAGTAGCAGAAAAAAAAAAATTAGAGCAGGAATCAATGGAATAGAAAATAACAAATCAATAGGAAAAATCAATAAAACAAGAAATTATTTCTTTGAAAATATCAATGAGATTTAAACATCTCTAGTTAGGCTGAGAAAAAAGCTAAGTCACAAATTACTAATATCAAGAATAAAAGAAAGGCCATCATTAGTGATCACTACTGTTAAGAAAATAAGCCACAAACTAAGAGAAAATCTGTAAAACTTATGTTAAAATCTTTCAAAATTAAAAAAAAAATCAGCAGTAAGATTAAAATTCAACAATAAAATTTAACAAAAAGAAAAAAAAAATGGAGGAGGAGCCAAGATGGCTGACTAGAAGCAGCTGCAGTCTGTGGCACTCACAGAGAGGAATGAAAAGGGCAAGTGAATACAGCACCTTCAACTGAAATATCCAGGTTCACCGACTGGGGCTGATTAGAGAAAAACTGGACACAAGGAGAACAAAGAAAAGTAGGATGGAAAAAGTAGGGCCCACCCAGGAGTGGCACGGAGCCAAAGGAACCCCCACTCCCAGCCAAGGAAAGCATAAGCCACTGCAGCCCCGGGAAAGCGCACTTCTCTCAGGGATCTTTACAACCCGCAGATCAGGAGATCCGCTTGTGAACCCACACTACAGAAGCCATAGGTCTGACACACAAAACAGTGTAAAGTCTTGACAGAACAGCTGCTCAGGCAAGCACAGAGACCCGAGAGCTTTATATATTCCTTCCTTGTGACCCCCCACAAAGGTGTCTGCAATTCAAGCAAGGCAAGAGGTCTGCACATATCCTTAGGAATAGGACAGAACCCAGGGAGCTGAGCAGCATCATTCTGTGGGACCCACCTTCAGGACACCTCACAAGACAAGATACACTGGCTTGGAATTCCAGCCAGCCACAGGCAACAGAGTGGAGCCTGTCTGAGACCCAACAAAGTACTGGGGGATGGGGTAGGTGCCATCTCTTCTGTTTGGTCAACACAGCCATTCCAGTCTCCGGGCTTTGGAGAATCCAAACATCTGGACGAAGAATGAGGGAAGGTGTTCTCTTTCTGAGTCCACAAGGGAGCATAGTTTTAAGGGCAAGAACTTCCTAGCACCATGCCCTCCTCCCATCTCTCTCAATCTGGGAGATTTAACGGTTTATGTTTAAATTCTGCAGGCACGGGAAGAAACTAAGAGTCAATCACTCCAGCGGAAGTTCTAAGGAACTCCTTTCATTGGCCCGGGGTCTTAGAGAAGGTGGGGGTTCCTTCCAGGTTAAAAGCCCCCTTCTTCCACACCCCTTTGGACTCCATGTTTGGGTCCCTTTCCATGAACACTCCCTTCGTGGAAGCCATCTTTCTCTCTCCTGGATTTCCAGATCTCTGGAATCCCCTCCCACATAGTGGGAGCTCTCTTTCCCCTCCTGGATTTCCCCTCTGGGGTCCTGCTTCCACACACTCTCTCTCTCTCATGGAAGTTTTCTCTCTTCCTCCCTCCCTCCCTCCCTCCCTCTCTCTCTCTCTCTCTCTCTTCCCTTCCACTCCGTGTGGAAGCTGCTTTCTTCTCCTGGATTAAATCTTTCTGGATTCTCTCACTCAGTGTGAGAGGAGCTTTCCTTCTCTGGTTTTCCCCCTCTGGGAACCCTTCTCATTCAGCGTGAGAGCGGCTTTTCTTTCTCTCACTCAGTCTGAGAGTTAGCTGTTTCTCCTTCTCCTTTGTCTCTCTGTGCTTTAAATAAATCACTTTCTACGAACACTTTTGAGTCTGGCATTTACTTTTGTGAGTGCACTGTGCCGTGGTCTTCCCTCTCATTCTTGACAGTGTGATATACCAAGAATCTGGAGAAACACCTTCTCAGGGGAATTGAGGGCACCCCTGAACCCTTGAACCCCAATATAACTATCTCTGCTGTTTGGTCAACTCAGCCATTCCAGCCTATGGGCTTTGGAGAGTCCAAGCTGTAAAGGGCTGAGGTCATTCTCCACCATGACACAGGTGGTTTGTCAAGGAGTGGCCAGATTGCTTCTTTAAAGCGTGACACCAATTGGCTCCTCCTCACAGGGTGGGTCTTCTCAGCCAGGGCATCTGGCCACTCCTGCCTGTGTTCTTCCTGGGACAGAGTGACTGGAGGGTAGGGCAGACCACCACCTTGGCCATTCGGGCTTCTCAGCTGGTCCAGGCTGTGGGTCTTGGAAAGCCCAAATTGATCAGGGGCTCAAGGGATTCCCAACACAGCACAGCTGCTCTACCAAAAAGCAGCAGACTGCTTCTTTAAGTGAGACCCTGATCCCATTCCTCCTGACTGTGTGAGACCTCAGAACAAGGGACTCCAACCACGTACTACAGTCGTGTAGGGGCTGGCAATAGGTCACTACCCGCCTGGGATGGAGTTTCTAGAGGAAGGAGCAGGCTGCCATTTTTGCTGTGTCACAGACATCACTGGTGAGATCTCCAGGTATAGAAAAAAATGAGGCAACTTGAGTCTAGAATGAAGTCCTAGTAAAGTGTGCGGTCTTGCAGAAGAATAGCCAGACTGCTAAAAGAGAAATAAACAAACAGAAAACAACAACAATCCATCACAAAAACTCCATTCAAAGAGAAGAAACCTCTCAGATGAAAGGTGGATAAACCCACAAAGATGAGAAAGAATGCCAAAAACACTGAAAACAAGATCACGTCCTTTGCAAGGACATAGATGAAGCTGGAAGCCATCGTCCTCAGCAAACTAATGCAGAAACAGAAAACCAAATGTTGCATGTTCTCGTTTATAAATGAGAGATGAATGATGAGAACACATGGACACATGATGAGGGGGACAACACACACTGGGGCCTGTCAGAGGGTCAGAGGGGAGAGAAGGGAGAATATCAGAAGGAATAGCTAAAGGATGCTGGGTTTAATACCTAAGTGATAGAATGATCTGCACAGGAAACCACCATGGCACACGTTAACCTACGTAACAAAGCTGCACATTGTGCACATGTACAACATGTACTCCTGAACTTAAAATAAAAAAGTACAAAAAAAAACTAATTAAAAATGAGCTGAACATATATCTTGCCAAAGAAGATGTAAAGATAACAAATAAGCATATGAAAAGATGTTCAACTTCTTGTGTTATAGGAAATTGAAACTAAAACAAAAATGACGTACCATTACATGTGTTTAGAAAGGTTGAAATCCAAAGCACTGGCAACAGCAAATACTGGTGAAGATGTACGGTAGAAAGAACTCTCATTTGTTACTGTCGGGAATGCGAAATGATGCAGCCACTTTGGAATACAGGTTGGTTGTTTCTTGTAAAACTAAACCTGTTCTTACTGTTGACTCTAGCAATCATGTTTCTTCATATTTACCAAAATTAAAAATTTGGTAAGTTGAAAACTAATGTCAAAATAAAAACGTGTACAAATATTTGTAGAAGCTTTATACATAATTGCCAGAATTTGGGAGCAGCCAGGACATCTTTCAATAGGTGAATGGCTAAACAATCTGTGATGTATCCATGCAATACAATATTATCCAGGAATAAAAAGCAATCAACTCTAAAGACATGAAAAGACATAGAGGAACTTTAAATATGTATTGCTAAGTGAAAGGAACCAGTATGAAAATGCTACATATTGTATTCTGCTCATTTTTCTGTAAACCTGAAACACTTCTAAAAATAAAGTGTATGAATGAGGAAAATTTGTAGTAGTGCATGCACTTTTAAATGTTTCATTCTTATTTGTGTGATATTTCGTATTTTTAGGTTTGTAACAAATTAACCTTTCAATTTGTTTCTTTTCTTTTTTTTTTTTTAACAGTTTTATTATAGCAGAGGTATAATTGATACAAAATACTGCACAAATTCAATGTATACATGTTAATGAGTTTGGACATATGCATACAACCATGAGACCATTAACACAATCAAGATAATAAATGTATCCATCATCTGCAAAGGGTTTTTCAGCCTTTCTTCCTTTTAGTGGTAAGGACACTAACCACAAAACAGGAGAATTAACAAGGCTGGTGTTAACAGGGCTGTTAACAAATTTTCTAAGTGCATGGAGTACTGGTAACTAGAATTACTGTGTTGTACAATAGATCTCTAGAATTTATTCATCTTGCATAACTAAAACTTTATATGCATTGAGCATGCTCTTTCTCATTAAGAATATATATTACTGGCCAGGTGCAGTGGCTCACGCCTGTAATCCCTGTACTTTGGGAGGCTGAGGCGGGTGGATCACAAGGTCAGGAGTTCGAGACCAGCCTGCCTGGCCAGCATGGTGAAATCCAGTCTCTACTAAAACTACAAAAAATTAGCTGGGCATGGTGGTGCATGCCTGTTGTTCCAGCTACATACACATGCATATGTGTTTATATAAATATATATACACACACACTAAATGAAAGATATGAGTGTATACATACATGCATGTGTATATATAGTCAGAATCCCTGCTCCCTCTTTTAGTAAAAATTCCCTATTTAGCTGTATTATTTTATGAATGATCTAGTCATGTAATGATATTTATCTTCTCTGATGAACTGTTTATTAATAAATCTGTCTCATTACATCTGATATATACTTGACTATATTAATTCTTTCTTTCAAACTATTGCTCATTGCACTTGTTATGATGGCATGTGTCCTAATTTTAATTACCACAAAAACAGATTCTAAAATAAGAACATAGGTGATGCCAAGAATCAAGATTGAAAGTATGAGGATAGTGAAAATGAGACATTTTAAAGTCAATGAAAATTGCATTAAGGAGTGAGTTTCTGCTGTGGGCAACTGAGGCTTAATCTCATTGACTTCTTCTAAGATGTGATACAGAACATCTCTCAAAATTTTCCACCAAAATACAGAGAGGATGGGACACTCTTTGGCTGATTTTGAGCCCCGATGGCTTTAGAGTTTGTCCTTGGGAAGTATTAGATTCCTCACACTTCTTGGTTGTAGCTGTAATTTACTGAGCTAGCTCAGGATACATAGTTAATGCTCTCAGGCAGACAAATAGATGGTCAGATACTTGAGGCATGGAGCTATCAAAGTCAGTGTAATCTCTCACAGCTGAAGACAAAAAGGAGGTGGAGCTGAAAGGAGAGGTGGGCCAAGAAGATATGCGATGAGGATCTACACCACCTGCTACACCACAGTCATTGTCTTTCTAGGTTTATATCACTTTCTTTCAAAATAAGTTCATCTTTGCTGGTGAATTTTTTAAATATTTCTTCTAAATTTATAAATGGTTAACAAATAAATTCAATAATTTCCTTGAATGTTATGTTGATAAAAAAACAAATTATCCAAGGCAGTACAATATATACAATTTTCTCAATCATATAAATATTTACCTATGCATACACATGGGTATATTTGTATGTAGGGGCTGTGTTTATAGCAGGGGAAAGAATAAAAACAAAATTTAAAATTTTTATGAACAATAATGAGAATAGAGATAGTACTTATTCAAATGTAGTGATTTTGTTTTAAATAAATCTGCTTTAAATAAATATTTGCTAAGTAAAATAATACCCCCTTACTATATTGAATGATTGAATAAACCAGTGGACCAGAATTTTGGTCCCAGTAAGAAACTCAGATACAAAAAGAAAGGCATATCTCATTACAAAGATGGCATTATGGATCAGCAAAGCAGGAAAAGTATTAGTAAATTTTATTGGAATAATTGGGTATGTGTCAAAAAATTGGATGCATTTATATACCACAATATATTGTTTTCACTAATTATACTATTTTAATATGAATAATTCAAATTTGAAAACAAATACTTTATAATGTCCCGGAGAGTATACCAAGAATTTCTTTAAGCATTTTAAAATCAAAGATAAAAAGATGACCCTTCCAAAGCTTGAGAAAATATATGAAATAATGGGAATTCGCACATACTCTCTACTAGTGGTTAGGTACATTTTGACAAGCGTTCACTATGACGAAACAATAATATTCCCAGTTCTTTTTTTCTTTTCCCATCTTTTTCCTTCTTTTCCCTTCCCTCCCCTCCCCTCCCTTCTCCTCCCCTCCCCTCCCCTCCTCTTCCCTTCCCTTCCCTTTCCTTCCTTTCCTTTCTTTTCTTCCTTTTCTTTTTTTTTTTGAGACTGGTTCTCACTCTGTCACCCAAGCTGGAGTGCAGTGGTGCTCTCTCAGTTCACTGAAATCCCCGCCTCCCAGGTTCAAGGATTCTCCTGCCTCAGCCTCCTGAGTAGCTGAGATTACAGGCACCTGACACCATGCCTGACTTATTATTGTTGTTGTTGTTATTATTATTATTTGAGACAGAGTCTCACTCTGTCACCCAGGCTGGAGTGCAGTGGCATGATCACAGCTCCCAGCTATATTTTAAAAAATAACAATCAGGCTCTACAGAGGCATACCTGTTGTGTTATTTGAGGTTCTGGCATCTCCTGCTAGGAAATTCCAGGCATCCCCTACTGTTTGGAAATTTATGAATCTTAAGATGAATGATACACAGATATTAATAGACAGGAAGTTTTGAATAAAAATTATAGGATGCCATTGTTGCAGACTAAGCTCCTCCACTAAGCCCCAATGGACTATACTAAAAATTAAAATAAAGTCGCTCATGCTGAGGCTTCACATTGCCAAACTGAATCTGAGTTGTTATCTGGCCTTCCAGATCAGGAGAGAGAGAAAACTGTCTAGTTTCCCAAGAAGGTCAGTTTCAATTGGCAAGAAAACAAAATTTCCTCCATTTTAATCCTTACAATGAAATGAAACCTGAAATAACCTGATGGCAACCAGTTATTTTTCTATTATTTTGTGTCCCTGACCCCACCCTCCAAGGAAAATAACTTTTAAAATGACTAATCTGCACTTGATCTTTGTTTCTGCTTTCTTTGGCCATTTCTTTCAATAAAACCACCCCACTCTATGCAGCTCATTGGAACACTTATTCTATTTCATAGAATGAACTGTTGCCCAATTTATAATAATGCTTATTGAGAGCTTTAGACTAAATTTGTTGTGATTTTGTCTTTTGACAGAAGTAGAAGGCCCCAGGAAAAGTCTAAAGTGAAATAAAAGCAAGAGGATGCAGGAGGTATTGGGCTTTATGTTGGTTGGAAGGTGGAGCTGGTGAGGCTGGTGTCAAGCATACAGATGCAAAAGAAGAAAAACCAAAGACTGACTCCGCCCCTCAGTTATGTCTACATTTGCAGAGTTTATTATGTGCATAGATAGCAAAAAAAGAATAAGGAAAAAATAATGGAAACCTGTGATCCTGGTCCCACACACCAAGAAGGCTGGCATCAAAATGAAAGTGCTTACTTACCACATGAGTTATAGAATATCTCATTACTGAGGAGCTCAAATTTCATAGCCCTATTCTAAGGGGAAAAGCAAAGCCAATATTCTTATACCTCACAAACTGATAGATTCAGAAACCGCCTTCCCCCAGTCTTCCAAGTAAGAAAGAGGCAAGTGGGAGATTACCTCAGAGCAGCTTCTTACAAGCATCCCACTCATGTCCCAGGCAGATCAGATCACACCATGGTCCAGCAAAAGCTCAGTCTAGGTTTGGGTCAAGCCTATGCCCATGTGGCCTATTTGGATATGTGCAAAATGACCAGAATACCATAGTGGAGCCTGCCCCTACAGTTGAAGTTCCCCAGTTTGATTGGAATTAAGAGCCTGTGCCAGCTTCCACCACAGATTTCCCAGTTGTGAAGCGTAAAGGAAAGTGGAAGCGCCAGGCACGGTGGTTCATGTCTGTAATCCCAGCACTTTGGGAGACTGAGGCAGCTGGATCGCGAGGTCGAGAGATCGAGACTATCCTGGCCAACATGTGAAACCCTGTCTCTACTAAAAATACAAAAATTAGCTGGGCTTGGTGGTATGTGCCTGTAGTCCCAACTACCCGGGAGGCTGAGGCAGGAGAATTGCTTGAACCTGGAAGGCAGAGGTTGCAGTGAACTGAGATCACACTCAACACCCCTGCACTCCAGCCTAGGTGACAGAGCAAGAGTCACTGAAGGAAAGAAAGAAAGAAAAAGAAAGAAAGAAAGGAAAAGAAAGAGACATAACAACACAAGGAAAGAGGAGGGGTAGGGACTTGAAATCAGTCAGAAGTATAATCCCAAACCAGAATCCTTATTTTTACTATATGTGCACAAGAATATCATTTGCTAAATAATTCTAATATATCAATAAAAATATGATATTGCACTTGTAATATATTCATTTTTTACATTACCACCATTGCAATGTATCTGCCAATCAATGTGGTTATTATAGTTGTATCTGCTTCTGTTAATGTTCTCTTATTGATAGAGCAGTGATACGTCCTACAATTTAAGTTATCTTAAATTTCTTGAAATATTTTATGTGTTGTCATTCTGATTATATAAAATATTTCATAATAAAATATGTTTTAATGGAGAGTCAGAAGCAAAATATTGAAACAGCAAATAAAAACAACACTTGCAAATAAAGAGAAACTGACATTGGATAAGTAATGGCAAGTGGAATCAGAGAAACCTTTTTTATAAGATGGATGATATTATAACATGTATTTAAACTGATGGAATGAGTACATAAAAAGAAGACAATTAATTATGCCAGAGGGAGAAGAGGTAATTGCAGGAAAAAAGTATTTGAGGAAAGAAGAAAAAATAAGGATCCAGGATACAGCTCTAAAGAGGGGGCTTTGAATAAAAATAAAAAATCTTGTAACATCAGAATGGAGGATATATTATATTGGTAAAGGTACAGTTGTATTACTAAATTTGATGACTGTAAAATTAGACTCTTCTAAATATTTCAAATTATCTCATTGGAATAAAGCTTCACCAATTCAGGTTGCATAACTGCCATAGTCTGAGTCACTTTTAAACAACAAAAATAAATTTCTCACATTTCTGGAGGCTATAAGTCCCATGATCAGGGTGCCAGCCTGGTTAGATTCCAGTGAGAGCCTTCTTTGGGGTTACACAGCAGCACCGTATTCTCTCCTGGTGGAAGGAAGGTGGGGTTCCTTTTATAAGGACACTAATCTCATTCATGAGGGCTCTACCTTCATGACCTCATTATTCTTTAAAGGCAGCATCTCATAATGCTATCACATTGAGTGGTTACATCTAAGTTTTTTGGGGCTGTGATGGAAGGGAAATAAATATTCAGTCCCTTGCAGAATAGAAGGAAATTATCATCTGAGGATAAGAAGATAGGATATGTTTAGGATGTTCAATAGAGACAAAGACATGTGAAATCTTTGCAGGGAGAGTAAGAAAGTATGAAACACAAATTTTGTAGCTACATACTTAAGTCAGATAAGTTATTTTGTATATGGATGAATAGATCAGTTATTGTTCGGGTATGTGCACATTCAGATGCTTGGGGAAAGGAACAGAACAGATAGAGAATTTAGTTTCTTTGAAGGTTGCAGTTATATGAAATATGTTTAGTAGAAAAACTGGAGCAAGAACTGTATATAAATGTATAAATGGCCCAGGGCAAAGAAGAGTACAAAATGGACCAAGCATGAATAATATTGAGGAAAGACCAGCACAGAAATGCCTAATCAGATAGAAAAAATTGGTCAAGTCAATTAATTAAAAACTTTAAGGAAGTAGAAATATTTTTGGAATATAGGTACTAAAAAGAGACACACTTGAAAGTGTTCAAAAAAGGTAAGTGTTGATTAAAGTGGGGTGCTAGAAATTGAGACTTTTATAGTGCTACAGCTACTGGCAATCACAAAGCATAGAATATAACAATGGGAGTTTCTGACTGAATGACTTGGAGGAACAGGCTATTCGAAATAGAGACATCGAAGAGTGGAGGTATTTAGTACTGTTTTTCCAGGTAAAGACTCCTGGGAGCACACTGGTACTTGACCAAGTCAGATTATTACAGGTTGGGAAAAGCTGCAAAGGAGAAAGGACTTACAGAGTGCCTACCTAAATTGGTTATGAGTAACATATAAACAAGGAACAACAAACTGCGAAAGGCTGCAGGAGGACTTTGAGGAGGAAGGCCTCTTCACGCCTCATGTTCTGGTGCAGGGTGACCTTGGCTCTGTTACCATAAACATTGTGCTCAAGGACATAAAACCCCTTCATAGCACTATGATGTAGCCAGACTTGCAGGCTCCTTTTAAGGCCTGTGTTCCACCAGTTGCACATAGATAATAGGCCAATGACAACCACATGTTCTTGTTTTGTGAAACTCCCAAACTGCCACTATTATCAATCTTTAGAACGACATGAGTTCCGGCTCACTGATTCACTCCACCGTCACCCTCTCTTCACCATCATTCCACCTCTACCCTATAGATCACAGTGATTATAACCAGTAAATAGTGTGGATGATCAGAGCTTGGGGCCTTCACTGTCTCCTCCAAAGTAATAAGTGATAGCCCCCTGGTCCCACTCTTTCTCTTAATCTGTCTTTTTCTCATTTCTTTGTCCAACCGAACACGGGGTACCCAAGGGTGATGTAGGGCTGGTTCCCTACATTCACACGTTGTGAAGAATTGGGACACACACCATGGGGAAATGTGGGATATTATGGTAAGAAGATGTTAGAAAGGAATTATTATTATTTTTTTTTACTTTGGTTCGTTGAGATTGAGCTGGACTTTGGGTAGCAGGGCTTTTCTCTAGATTAGATGCTATTAAGAGGCAGGGGTCATTCTATGATCATTTTAATTCACCTTACTTATAAGAAGAAAAGAGTAGATCAAGGATAAAATAGTAATTGTTAAAGAGGCAGTCACTCCTATTAGCTAAGATAAGGGTGCCAGAGATGGTTCATGCCTTTAACTCCAACACTTTGGGAGGCTGAGTTTGAGGTTTCATTTGAGCCCAGAAGTTTGAGACTAGCCTGAGCAACATAGAGAGACTTCTCTAGGATTCTACAAAATAAAAATAAAAATCAGCTCATTGTGATGGCACAGACCTGTGGTCCCAGCTACTTGGCAGGCTGAGGTGGGAGGAACACTTTGGAGCAGGATGTTGAGGCTGCAGTGAGCCTTGATCACGACACTGCACTCTAGCTTGAGCAACAGAGTGAGACTTTGTTTGTAAAAATAAGGAGATACTTAGTCATTTTTGTGGTCAGAAAAATATATTTTGTACTGTGATTATGGAGGTTTATATTATTGACTTGTTTTTTCATTGATTAATCACAGTCACAGATGTGCCTTGTCTGATGTTAATATTCCAAAAAAGTCCTTATGTTCCATAGAAAACACCAAGGCCTCACTGTGAGTACCAGGTCAGCATCTGTCACCACCGAAGCATAGCTGATAGTAGCAGGTTAGCTGTGAATGTCACAGGCTACCTTTTTCTTTCTCAGGGAACCCAATTTCCATAAATAAAACAGTATCTCTTACAATTACAGGAAGTCACACAACCTGTATTTAACCAGGAAGAGGTAAGAGTGAGTCATTGGAGAACTTTTGTTTTCCTGCTCAAGCAGCCAGACACAGCGGAATGAATTTCCGCCCCCACTTTTTTTTAACCTTATCAGCTTCAAATATGGCCAGATGCTCTGAGATACATCAACCATCTTATAATTAAGAGGTAAGGCAAAACTATGAAGACAACAAGGCAATATTCTGAGAATTGCAGAGCCTGAGCAGAGACCGAATCAAAACTAGAAATTGCCTATATCTGGACTTCAGATTATGTGAAAAAAAAAAATATGCCTATATTTAACCCACTTAGCCAAGAATATGTTACAGATGGAAGCAATCAATTGTAATTGAAACAAAAATATTCTTCAAAATATTGAAATTGTGAGATCTTGCTTAGATCAGGCTGGAAATTCCAGAAGGTACAGTACGTCACTTGGTTAGGGATGGTGATTATTGAATTATACCGGAATGGATGTTGGTGAGTCCTGGTGATGTTGTACAACCTGGAGGCTTTAACTACTGGTGGTGCCTGAATGATTGACTGGCTCAGGGAAACCTCCATTTTAATATACTGGTTGCATGGGCAGATTTCAGTCATGATGGAGACAATAATCTAGTGGGTGTGCAGTGTGGGTATGTAAAGGAGAAGCAGACTTGCTCAAAATAACTGGAGCTCTAGATAGCTCAAGGAAGCCCTAATTTCAGCCTCTGCCAACTCTGTTTATTTGTTCTTTCTGTCTTTTTTCTCCTTCCTTTCTTCTCTCTTTCCTGCCTTCCTTTTTTCTCTTTCCTTCCTTCCTTTCTTCCTTTTTCTCTTCTTCCTTCCTTTCTTCCTCATTCCTTCCCCTTCCTTCTTTCCTTCCCCTTCCCTTTCCCTCCCCTCCCTTCCCCTCCTCTCTCCTCTCCTCCTTTTCCTTTCTTTCCCTTCCCTTTCTTTCTCCCTTCTTCTCCCTTCCCTTTTCTTTTTTCTTTCTCTTTCTTTCTTTCTCTTTCTTTCTTTTTCTTTTCTTTCTTCTCTCTCTTTCTTTCTCTCTCTCTCTTTCTTTTCTTTCTTTCTTTTTCTTTCTTTTCTTTCTTCTTTCTTTCTTTCTTTCTTTCCACCTTCTCTTTCTGGAGAGCAAAAAGTCCTCTTGATTCCAGAGATTAATTTAATTTTAAGTAATTTTGTCCCTCTTATTATCAAAGGCAATTTTTAAATCAGACACAATAACATGAATGGTTAATTTTATGCCCATTGAATTCCAGGAAGTATGTTAATCCCTTCCCATTAATGTAATATATTTTAAAATCTATAAAGCAGAGACGTGGGGATTAAAAGAAAAATCTATAAAGCTAATTTTGAATATATGCAGAAAAGGATACCATGCTATACTTTCTACTATTGTCAAACACATCTATAACATTGAATTTGGCAGGATATATTTTACCAGAGCACAACTCCTTAATTCACTTCATGCTCTCCTCAATAATTATATATGAGTCTTAAAATTTATGTAAAGGAAATGACACCATCTGTACAACCCTTTTGTATTTTATATATTTTTTAAAAATTTTGAACTCCAGTAAAAGAACTGACAATAATACTGTGCACTAAGCTCTTTCCTTATTTATCAGTATGTATAGCCATTTTCATTTTCTTACACAATTATTAATTATGAGACTTTAATAAACATTTTTCTAAGTATGTTTTTTTCTAAAAATTTGACAAGCAAAGGGCTTGTAGTGTTTATTGAGTTATCTTTGTTTCTTAATTCACATGATAAATTCTCTCTCAATTGCTCATTTAATGCTTTCATTGTTTTTATTCTATAACACTTTCTCTACCTTTCTCTAATTTTTCCTCTTTCACCTACTTCCTTGGCAGTCTTTTAAAATTCTTTTCTTCCTTTCCTCCCATTCAATTGTTCTTTTCTTGACTTTTTAAAAATAAAACATTTCTCATGTTTGTCCAAATGTAAATAAATAAACTTTCAAATTTGATACATAATGTTTGCTAGTGCATCAAATTTTAAATATAGTTGATGTAAAAATGTATTTTTATGTTTGCTTTGGAACTCTTGGAGATAATCATACCACTCATATGACAACTTTTTTAGGTAACTGTGTAACATTTGACATTTTCTTCAGTGATCTCTTACAAGTTGGTTGCAACTTTATAACCTTAGGACATTAACATCCTAGCCTTGAAGATAACATTTATTTTCATGTGCATGCATTATTTTAAAAGTCAATTCTATTCTATTCATGTCTTAGTTTGCTAAAGATAATGGCCTCCAGCTCCATCCACTGTCCCTGCAAAGTAAATGATCTATTTCTTTTTTGCTTAGTGCAATCAGCCCTGGGTGGAGGGTCTGCGTTGTGGCATCAAGCTAGAGTTTACCTGTCTGATGATGAGCAGTGGGGTGTGTGTGGAATCCATGGGAGACAGACTATCCTCCTTTCCTTGGGTGGACTGCAGCTTGTTGGAAGTTTGTGGATGAGGCACTTATGGTATTTGCTCTTTTGTTAGCTGAAGGGTGGCAAGGGCATATCCACTGTAGAGGCAACATTAGAGTATCTTTCAGTTGACCCTGGAGGCTCTGTCCAGGGAGTTGCTGAGTTGCTACTTGCTCAATAGCTTCAACGCGGGGTGGCTAGGGGCTCAGGCCTGGAGGAACTATTCATTTGGGAAATATGGGAATGGGCATCCATGTAACTGTTCACTTATCTGTTAGGCAACTGCAGTATACTGGGGTCCACTTCAGTCCCTAGTCATCTCAGATTTTTCAGTACCTGGAATTAGCACCAGTGAAGACTGCCAAACAGCAAAGATGTCAGCCTGCACCTCCCTCTGGCAGCTCTGTCCCAGAAAAGTACAAGCCTCCTGCCAACCCGAATGCTGGCTGAACACCCACATTGGGAGGTCTCACTCAGTCAATAGGAACAAGGTGCTGCCAGTGGCTGGCTGGAATTCTTAGTCTTATTCTGTGAGGCATCTTGGAAGTGGGGCCTGCAAACTATCACTGCTCATCTCCCAGATCAGCCTCTTTTCACGGGGTATGTGCAGAGGGTCTAAACTCCCAGTTTGCTGGAGTTGCACCTACTTTTTCCAGAGAGCCAGAGTATCTAAAGCTCCAGGGTCTCCATGCATGCCTGAGTGGCTGCTCTGCCAAGACTCTAAGTAGCTCAGATTGAAGGCCTTAATGGAGTGGGTTCATTTTGTGGGGGTTCTCCCAATCCAAGCGTTGCAAAGATCAGTGGGACAAGTGTGGGTTCCAAGGGTTGCACATTCACTCACCACTTCCCTGGGGAAGGGAGGTCCCCGTGGCTCTATATTTCTCCCTGGTGGGCAGTCACCCAGCCTTGCTTTTCTCTGTTCTGTATGGGTCAAGTTATTTTCTTGATTAGTTCTAATGCAAGTACATGGATGTTTCAGTTGAAGGTGCTGTATTTAGTTGCCCCTTTAGTTTCTTTCCATGAGAGACATGCACACAAGCTGATTTTAGTCGGCCATCTTGGCTACTTCCCAGAAATTATTTTTAAAGAATGTCAAATTCTGTTTGAAAAGGCTGATTCACTTCACTGTCAGATAAACAAAATATAAAATTATTATTTTCCTATGTTCTCAACAATCCTGGATCTTAGAAAATTTTGTTTTATTTTTTACAATATGAAAGTTATAAGATATTATCTTATTGTATTAAATATCACTTCTCTTCCAGCTAGGGTAAAATAATTGTATACATTTATTTCTCCTCTAATATTTCTTTTCTGTGAAATGCTCATTTATTTTTTGCATATTGATTTATTGTGCTTGTTTTGCTTGTCTAGGTCTTATGAATTATTCACATCTCTATTCATATTTTTATATCATATTTTGTAATTTTTTCAAGTCTGTCACGTTTTGATTTTGTTGATTCCATTTGAAAACTGTTACCTACAGATTATTTTTAAATAAACTTCTGCACTGAAAAATATGTTAATCCTTATCATCGTGACTCATCTTTCCAATGCTAATATATGGAAATATAGATAAGATTTACCTTTATCCCTGCTCTACTATTTTTAGCATAGAGCAGTAACATAACGGTTAATGATGTGGTACTGAATCTGAGTGTTTTAGTTCAAATCCCAGCTCTACCATTTAGCAGCTATACAACACTGGAGAACATACCCAGCTTGTTGTGAAGATAATACTCCAATGTCATAAACAGTTGTAAATATTAAATTTGTTACAATATTTTACTTAAGTTTTTTTTAACGATTACATTTGTTGTTTAAAGAAGTAGAAGGCAATGACTGGCACATGCCTTAGTCATTATTTAGTTTATCAATAAATTATTTGGGAATGTGAAAATATTGTATTATTATTTTTTCCAACAATTGATATAAAAAACCATATTATGTATTTAAATATTTAATCAGTATTAACTCATAGATATGATAGAACTATCTACTAAAAGTATTGCCCAACATAATTGAAAGTTTTGACTAAAAAACAATAAAGATACTAACTTTAAAAACAAGTGGCAAAATTATGTGTATCTTAAATTGACATAATTTATACTTTGAGAACTCATTTACTCTAAAATAAAAAAACAAATGATTGCATGTAAGGCAAATATTTTTAAGGGTTTTAACTTCATAGAAAAAAATTGGTGAGCTGTTTATTTTATTGGTTTTCTCTTGATCCATAACAAAGTACCATGAAGTTAGTAATGGAAAATCTCCCCTATTTTTTATGTTCATTTCTGTAGGTCAGGAATTCAGGTATGGATTAGCTGGGTCACTCACCAGCCTCAAATCATGGTGTTGGCCAAAACAGTAGTATCTCTAGAGTCTTGAAGTCTTCTTTCAATTTCATTAAAGCTGTTAGTAGAATTTAGTTTCTTGAGGTTGTAGGACTGAGGTTACAATTTTTTTTCCGGTTGTCAACTGGGAACGATCCTCAGCCTTCAGAAGCTGCCCGTGGATTCTGCACCTCTTTACATGGCAGTTTTCTTCTTCAAGGTTAATAGAAGAATCTGCTGCAGCTTTAAATCTTTATAACTTCTTTCATCTCTGTACTCTAAATTCTCCTTTTTTTTTTTTTTTTTTTTTTGTGAGCAACGTGGCTTTTCAGCTGAGGCCAAAAAGGGAGTCAGCAAAGGGTGGTGGGATAGGAGTTGGTTTTTATAGGTTTGAAGTGGGCAGTGAAAAGTTACAGAAGTTACTTTAGGGAGAATTTTTGCAAGCTGAGAGGGGATCATATGTTTGCAAGCTGGGAGGTGTCATAGGGTGTGGAGTCACGAGGTTGACCAAGGTCCAAGGTCGGTTACAAAGTCCAGTGACCTTATCAATTAGGGCAGGAGTTAGGAGCAATAGAGAATGTCTCAAAGTAGGTGCTGTAGGGGTTGATTATTTCTTCAGTCTTCCAGTTACTTTAGATTTTTCAGGAAGTCATCTGGAGAGTCCTTGCAGGTCACAGAGGTTAACATGGTGTCCATGGCACCGTCAGTCAGCCTAAAAGACTTTACATTTCTATCTTTTTATATTAGTAATATAAAGGAAAAAGAAATGAAGAGTATTATAAATATAAAGGAAAAAGAAAAGAAGGGCAGTGGAATATCAGGAAGGCCTGCACAGAAGGGTGATGGGATGATGTTTCTCAGGTCTTCTTCGAGCAGGATTGGGAGTCAGGTGGAAACCTAAAAATGGGAAAGAATTTATACTGCTGAGAGATTTCAGTGCAAGGGGTAATATTGTGGGGTTGTTAGAAGGAGCATTTGTTGTATTGACTGATGATTGTTTATTGCTTGTATACAATTTTGTAGGAATTAAGAGATTAATCAGAAAACACAGGGTAGAGAAGGAGAAAGATAGGTATCAGAGGACTAGGGATTGGAAGAAGCCATGACTCCCAGTTAAGAGTGTCCAGCCAGTTCAGCCATGTTTAATTTATTGATGACATCATATAGGAGGCCAGACTGGTTTACATAAGAAAAATTGAAAGTGCCATTTTCTGGCCATTTGGATTGAAGCCAGGCCATGTTACAGAGACGTTTAGGTTTCAGATTGGACAGTTGAAGAGGTTTCAGGTTTTTTAGGATGCAGGCTACTGGCAAAGACATAAAATAGAGGAATAGAGGGCAGAATATTGCCTGTAGTGAAGAAGGTAAGTTTTAAGGAAAAGAGCCGACTTTACTCTTAGAGACTGGGAGAAGGAGGGAGCAGCCACCAGCGTTTTCAGTAGGCATCCCTGAATGATTTCTGGTTTGTAATGTGGGTGAGTGATCAAGGCAGGCATCCCCGTGATTGACCAGACACCAAGGGAAGAGTCTTGTCTTCCCGAGTCCATGACCAATGTCAGAGTTTTTGAGTGAGAGGTAAAGATTTGTCTCCTCTGGCTCCACATGGATAAAGAGTGTCTCTCCATTGCTACTAGAAGGAGAAAGATTTAAAGGAAAAGAGAGATAAAGTGTGAGAGACTTGTCTCCTTGGGACTTGAAGGAAAAGAGAGAGAAGGGGAGAGACTTGTTTCCCATTCTGTAAAGGAAAAGAGAGAAGGTGAGGAGAGGCTTGTCTCCTGTTCTCTAAAGGAAAAGAGAGAGGGGGTGGGAGAGAGAGGAGTCAAATTGTTCTTAGACCATGGAAAGTTCCTCCTCCCTGGATCACAAGCTCATTCTATCCTCTCATCCTTTCATGACTGCTTCCACATAGGATACAAGCCCCTGGCTTGTCTTTTTAACCCCTTATTTATTTTCCATCATGGAAGTTCATCCTCAAAACAATCACATCAAATTATTTTATCTGTCACTCTACTACTCCTCAGGACTTTCTCAAAACCTCACTTTTTCCTACACGTCAGGCCTTCAAATTTTCCCTTACACAAGGTTGGCAAATAAACTTCAAGTTTTGCGCGGTAGGCATTGACCCCATCTCTCACTCTACCCCTGACTGCCCTCCCCTTGTTCATCTGACTCTCCTCTAAATCCCTCTACCTGCCTGCTCATACCTCACCTTGTTAATAAAAGTGAATGGTTACTTATAAATACCACAGGCTTCCTCATATACCATAAAAACAAAAGCTCTCCGTCTTTCTTCTCTTTTCTTTTAGAGAGAAGGAGACAAATCTCTCCCTCTTTCTCTTTCCCCTTAGAGAAAAGGAGATAAGTCTTTCTCCCTCTTTCTCTCTTTTCCTTTCAAGAACCAGAGACACATCTCTCCCCCTCTCTAAATACTCTTTTAAATAACTCCCTTGAGGATTTCCACACCAATGAATATGGGGCCGTCTTAAAATATTGCTTAGGTAATTTATCTATTTCTATCATTTGGGTTATTACGAATAACTTAGATATTCTCTATCTCCTTTCTCTGTATTGTCAAAATTATTGGCATAAAATTATTCTTAGTTTTGAAAGTCTTTTAATACTATAAATAATCTACTGCTGTCCTTTCTTACATTTTTATCATTTATTTCTCCTTTGCTCTTTAAAATTCTGTTCAGTTTTCCCAATAATATATTTGTTTGCCTTTTCAAATAAACTAGTACCTGTTGTTACTTAACACACTAGCCCTACCTTGTAAGACTCATTAGATGTATGATTCTTTTAATCTCATCCTTCACATCTCTTAATTTTTTTTGTATTTGTCATTTTAATACATTATTATGTAGCTCCTTGTCCTACTGATTTTGTCAGGAGTTGAACCACCTGGAGAGAGTAAACTGAGCTTCTAGGTGTCAGATTAGCAGATTTAAAATGGAAGTAATGGTGAAGTTTTTAATTACTTACCGTGATAGTATAAGCAAGAGGATAAACCAGATAAAGTGTAGACTTTTCCTTGTTTTAGTTTTCCTCCACAGGACAGCATACCAGTGGAGGGACAAGTGAAGTTTGACCCAACACAGATGTGAGGCTCATCTCACTGCCAAGAGAGCCCTGAATAAAAGGCTTGTTCAGTTTTATGAGTTATAGGATGGGGGCGGGGGGGATAAGAGCAGGAAAAGCTATGGAGAAAGGCTAGGAGTAGAAAGCTTTGAGTACCATGTAAGATTGAGAAACAGTGTCTTCAAGGTTCTACTCTTCTTCTTCAATAAAAAGGTCTCATCAGTGGTGGCAAAGCCTCAGTAAAGATACCTAGAGATAAAGGTGCCTGGCTAGGAATGCAAATGTGTGTAAGGGCATGGCTGTCAAGAGGAGCCTAAGTCCTTTACTGAAACTCTCCTCTGAGCCTATCAGTGTTGACTGTGCATCAAGCCTTTGCAATTAGCCATCATAGTTCAGCCTGAAAAGTCACACATGGTTTTCTGTTCAGGACACAGATTCCACAGACTTAGATAGACATATCCATTTTTTACTTTTCTTTTTATGTATCACTAGTCTATTTTAACCTATTTACTGAATATTTATTTTATTTGAAAGATTATTTAACTTTCACACATTTAATTTTCTACCTAGATGATTTGTAAATAGTTCCTTTCTATTTTTTATTATCTATTTATGATATATTGTCTATTAATTATCTTGTATTATTATCTATTAATGATTTTTTCATGCATTCTATTTGCTCTGTTCTCTAAAACAACTTAAACCAGTTTCCGGTTTTATTATGCGCTCTGCATTTTTTACTTTATTTTCATTTACTCTAGTACAATTCCGCTTATTATTTTATCCACTGACTAAATGGAGTGTTAGAGAATTTACTCATCTCTGCATGTACGTATGTGTATGTATGTCCGTGCATGTGTTTAACAGAACATCAACAAGACCTGAAGCCAACCCAATAATCTCATTGACATTTTTTTTTTGTAAACAGAAATTAATCCTTCTGGTCTTAAAGCTTGAAACTTACATTTGTTTTATCTGATTTTCTTTATCAGAAGACCCTCGGACTCTTGAAAAGTAGCAAAGAAACAAAATTCACTACATCACAGCATCCATGGCAAAGAGATGCCACACCTCTGATTTGTCGTGATTGTTTCATTACCCTTCCCAGTTCCTATTTTCCCAACTGACCAACTGCTTGCTGTGAACCAACTATTCTTTCTTACCCTTTCCTAGTTCCTGTTTCCTCACACAGTTATATTTTTTCCCTGCTGTAAAAACCGCTAAGTTACATCAGTCAGGGAGATGGATTTAAGATTAATCTCCTTGGCTACAGCACCTGAGTATAGCCTTCTTTCCTGATTGTCTCAGCGATTGGCTTTCCATGTGGCAAACAGCAGGACCTAGACTGAACCCCTGGTGTTTTCATAACAGACATAAAAGTTACTCACATGATCTTGTTTGTAAATTAAATATTGTGAGGTAACTTTCCATTTATTTCCGAATGTGCAACTGATATCTAGAATTATCTCTAGGCTGATGGGTAGCATTTTTTCTAATCCTAATTTATGAATGAGAGCAGGCTTTATCCTGACAATTTTCTTGGCTTTATACAGAGAGAACAACATCCTGCTCCTCAACCATCTGTGGGGATTGAGACTTGCAATTTTGATATTTAACCCCTATTTCTTGCTTAGCCTTTGGGCTACCTCTTTGTTTATGGCAGATCATCTTTTTGCTCTTGAGCTCACCTATGCTTCTCTCTTCACAATATATTCATTACTTATGTATGTTTTAGATGTTAATGTTTTTGTTCTGCCTCCATTGGGCATAACATGTTGACAGGAGTCACTTTTTTCTCATGTAAAACATTTATCATATAGAATGACCTAGAACTAACAAGACAAAGTTATAGAAAATTATTTCAGCTCTCTTTTACCTACTCATGTATTTTAAGCAAATTAATAAACCTAGCAGTTAAATGTTAGAAGCAGTTAAACTGACTTTCACTTTTCTGTGTGAAGAAGGCACTGGATTGGGAATACTGAAAACACAGTTCTAGATTTAGCTCTGCCACTCATGATATATCTTTAGTAAACGCATTGGATCCAATGTGTCAATTTACAGAAGAATTAAGAGGAAAAAACCGATATCTGTGGTACCTCTGAATTTTAAAATTATAAATATATAATTCTAAAATCATGTCTAATTTTCATTTTCTCCAATTCAGAAATTACTCTTGTTCACCTATTATTATTATGCTTCTTCATTGGTCTTCATTACAGTACATTCTATTAGTATTACTGTTCAGACTGGATTAAAATACATAAATATGATTTTTGTGTCTTCATGACTCTTTAAAAATTTATGGTTAGATGAAAGAAAACTGTTGAAGAGTGATATTGTAGTTCCCAAATAAACTAGACCTAGAGCTACATGCTTTTAGATGTGGAAGGTGGTGAGCCTTTGGTAGTATATAATTCAAAATAGACAAGATTTGCTGCTGTTATGACAATTCTAAAATAACTGTCTTAAGATAAGTAGAATTCATTTCTTATTCCTGTGATATGTCTGTGATGAATTTGGGAAGACTGCTTGTGATTGTCCTGTAAAGATCAAGACTGATGCAGGCCATCTCCATGCATCCTTATACTATCATTTTGGTGGAGAAGGCATTATAACAAATACTAAAATGTCCTTTAAAGCTTTTGCTCTGAAATGACAATCACCATTTCCTCAAATTATTCAGAATCGAATAGCAACACCCAACTTCATAGGCGTGGGAAGGTACAATATTACTGTTACTAGAAGGGGATAGGGAAATGCTGAGAGGAGAAGGGTGGGGTCCTTGATGCGGGCTCCATACCCAGACCTGTGCCCACAGACCTAGGTGAGGACAAGCCCTCCTGTTTTTGTTTCCAAAGGTTGCATTTTCTAAGACAACCCTGGCCTGCCACACCCCCATCCTGTGTCTATGAAAACCTTAAGATTCTAGCAGGCAGAGACACAAATAGCTGGGCGTTGAGAGGAACACACTGGCAAAGAAACACACAAGAAGCTGGATGTGGAGAGGAGCATGCTGGCAGAGGAACACACCAACAAACACCAGCAGATGCTGGCAGGCCAACCAGCAAAATGACATGCGGTTGTTGGCTGCAGCAGTGGGAGGCGAGCCCAGCAGCTGGCTTGCTTGACTCCAGGGGAAAACCACCTTCCACTTCATCCCTTTTCTGGATCTCCATCTATCTGCTAAGAACTACCACCACTCAATAGAACCTTGCACTCACTCTCCAAGCCCATCCGTTATATGTTTCTCTTGGTACGCCAAGGCAAGAAATCCAGGGATGCAGAAAGTCCTCTGTTCTTCTGATAAGGCAGGGAGTCTAAACTGACTAAACTAAAAGAGAACACTGTAACATAAGCCCAGTGGGGCTTCAGCTGTAAACATTCACCCCTAGATGCTGCTGTGGGGTTGGAGCCACACAGCCTGCCCGTCTGAATACTCCCCCTAGAGGTCTGAGCAGCGAGGCACTGAAGAACTGAGCCATACCCACATCGCATGCCCTGTGAGAGAGACATGGGAATATTTCCGATTTCATTACCACATGTCCAGAACTAGAAGGCAAATGCCTTTGTATATACCTAAAGTCAACTACATCCCAGAGAGCTTTTATTTTTCAGTAACATATTGGTACCCTGATTAGGACACATCATTATCTTCATATAGCTGAGTTAAAGAAGTGACATTAGTGTTTAAGATGAGTGGCTTTCTTCCAAATACACTTAGAAATAAAGGTTTCACTAAAATTTCTAAAAATCACCATCATTTTTGGAATAAAAGTTAATTTGAGCTCTGAGGAGAAAAAATGATGTTTCAAGTAAGTGTTATTGTTCAAAGGGTAAATGATCAATCAGAGCTTAATAGTTTGTGATCAAAAAGTAGATTTACTATAATAAAAATCAACAGTTTAATAAACATTTTTGCAAACAGAATAAAGTTCCTTTGTAATCACAATTGTCTAGATTCAATGCTAAAACACACATTCAAATAGCAAAAACGGAATTATGTAATGTAGCAAATCATTCTCACTAATGTTATCTTATTTGAGATATCTTGAATAAAAAAACAACAAATGAGAATATGTGTGCTATTTCTTTATTCCTGTGTTTGTAGAAGAGTATATGTTAGATACTGGTTCAGCTACTTCAGCGATAAATAGCAGAAAGACAATTTGGATGTTATTATTTCATATTAAAGTGAACTCATAATTATGAACTCATGCCCTTCTTGCTGACATATGGTCTCAATATGGCTACTGTTTTTTTCCTCTCTTTATGTGTTAGAAAAAGGTTATAAAATTGCCACCTGCAAACTTATTCTTAAAATGGATTAGGTTTCTTTACTTGCCCACACTGTAATATGGAGTTAAATTAAAATATTTTAAATTACGTAGAAACCGTAAAGAGTGCTATTCTCCTCCTCAGTTTTGCCGTGCCATAGATAATTGAATCCTAGGGGAAAAGTGACCTAAACTCCGTAAAAACACTTCATTACCTTAAAAAAAAATTCTTTATTCTGAATACTGATCCCATCATTATTCATTCCCTCAGTAGCTGTCTTGAAGTTTTCTAGTTCTTTTCAAGCCTTTTTAGTCATTGTCAGCAGGAAGGGTGGTTTGAATTACCTATGTTGAGGGGACAGAATCAGAAGATAAATACTTCTGAGTGGATGTCAGAGGGCTACATTGTGTAAGAAAGATAATTTGAATATAGACCAGCCCAATATGGGACTGCAGGCAGGAGCAAACATAACTCATGATATAAAGAAGATACTTTCATTCAAAGTCTGACATTATTTCAAAAATTAATTACATGTAATTTTCAGCATACAAGTGAAAATAAATACAATCACAAGGAGTCAACAACAGATGATTGAAATTTAAGAAAAAAATGGAATCAGAGCCACAAGAAATTCAGACATAACGTCACTAGAATCAGTTGTTAAAATAAGCATACTTGTATGGTTCAGAAAATATGCAAATTTGAAAAAAAAAGAAACTACAAGCAAAAACTAAATGAAAATTATCTCTAAAACAAAAACACGATATTGAAAAATCAAGAATTTGGTAAATTAACTTACCAAAAAATCCAATACATCTGAAGAATTAGCTCACTAGAGAAAGAAGAGAAAATGTAAAACCAAATGGAAAGAAACAACAACAACAAAAAAATAAGAGAATGTAAAAGACAAGGGTATACAATGAGATGTTTTACTAAATGTGTAATTAGAATCCCAGAATAAGAAGAGACAAAGACAAAGTAATACTTAAAAGAGACAATGGGTAAAAATAACATTACTATGAAGCAAAAATATAATGCAATTAAAAGGTAAAAATAAAAATTTGTATGGTCCTAACCTGATAATTTTATAATACATAAAAAATTAGAGTAACTAATGGCAAAAATGAAGCAAGTCTATAGTTACAGTTGGAGATTTTAATATACTCCTTATCTGTTATCCTCTGAAGTACTTCAATGTGTCCTCCAGAGAGTTTCTTTTGGAACTGTTTAGATTTTGGTCTTATTTTCACAGTATCACAGGTTGTTGTAGCCTATGTTTATGATTTCTTTGAGATGCACTGTTTACCTGTTTACTTATAACCAACTCCATGCAAAATTAACTGTTTCAAGGAAAGAATATACCATGAAGCTAATAAAGTTTAAGAGTCAAGACCCCTCACTTCCATGGACTCCATTCAAGATGCTGAACCTAATTTTGTGTTCATAATTTTGTATTTTTCTCTTCAATGGCCTATTAGCTATGCACTGAATATATTTGACTCCTCACAAAACTTGTATTCACCTCTGACATAGCCAAAGGACATGTACAGACATATGTGTTAATTTCAAAAACCCTGAACTTATATTTATAGCATTCTGTGATCTCATCTTTCTTCTCTCAGTTTAATGAAGGCTATATTGAAAACTTTTCTTTAAAGAACTTTAGTTATAAATGAAAGATTCTTAATCTGATCTTAGTCTCTGAAGCACTTCATAGTGTCTCACAGAAAGCACTTATTCTGATCTTTTTGAGAAAGTTTTGCATCCATTGTCTTATCTTTTGATGAGGCTTAATTTTTAAAGCCACATCATAGAGGATCTTCAGTTTGAAATACAGAAATAATTAGCTTTTTAAATCTTATGAAGACTCAAATGAATAGATCATCAGATAATTTAGATTTTGGGATCTAAAAAGAACAATGTTTTCTTGACAGAAATAAACTCACATTCATTTCAACTTGTTAATAAGGAATTCAATTAGGTTTTATTAAAAGAAACAAGAAGTAGCCTTATATGCCAAAATTATGACCATCAACGGTGCCCCAAAGCTAAGCTCAGTTTGCATGTGGTATGCTTTTCAAAGTAAAGTAAGTGATAATATTACACATATTACCATAAACTACAAGTTACAGCTTTCCAATTTATAGTATTTGTGTATTCGCTGTTTCTTGCTCAACTGATAAGAAAATGCCTTTTAGGGGGGCTATTTTATAATGGCATTTCACTGCTTAAATCTAAGTATTTTATTATGTAGAATTGAGATTAACATACTATTAAGAAAAGTCACAAAAATACACTGTCTTAAAAACTGTAAAGCTAATTCCTTCTCACTTATGTTCTGTTAAGTGGTCAGGGCTGGTATAGAGAATCAAGACCCCTATCTCATTGGCCATTTAACTAGCTCATTGGCCATTAAAACAAATATTTTCTCTATCACTTTATTGTTGCTTTTACAATTTCACTTGTATCAGGTATGATAGATTAATCCAACATTATAAATAAAGAATAATATTTCTTCAATATATCCAAAGCCCACAGAGGTAAAATAGCACTTAGTACGTATTTTTAAATATATAAAACTGTTAATAAAAGATCCAAAACATGAATCTACCCTTGATATAAAGATCTTGCATAGACAAGTATCTTAATTCTGTAATCTCTGATCTTTAATTGACAGTATTCTGTGATATTCTCATCCCTGTTTTATTAGCATTATGGAGGCTCTACTGAAAACATTTTTTTTTTTAATATGGCTTCATTCAGGCATTATGGCACATGCCTGTAGTCCCAGCTATTCAGTAGGCTGAGTCAGGAGGATCACTTGTGCCCAGCAGTTTGAGGCTGCAGTGAGCTATGATTGGGCCACTGCACTCCAACCTGGGTGACAGAGCAAGACTTTATCTCTAAAACAAAATAACAACAAAAGTTTAGTCTGAAAATGTAACAGGCATGGTAGCTTACAGAGATTACATCTGTAATAGCAGCACTGTGAGAGGCCTAAGAGGGAAAATTGCTTGAGGCCAAGAGTTCACGACAAGCCTCAGCAACAGAGTGAGATCCTGTCTCTACCAAAATTTTAAAATTTAGCTGGGTTTGGTGGTGCTAGCCTGTATTTTCAGCCCCTTGGAGGGTGCTGAGGTGGGAGGATCACTTGAGAGCCTGTGATCAAGGATGCAGTGAGTCATAATCATGCCAACCACACTTTAACCTGGGTGAGAGAGCTAGACTCTGTCTCAAAAAAATAAAATACAAATAAATAAAATTTGGCTTACTTATGAATGGGCATACCTATGAATTTTCACGTCATGAATGTCATAAATAAGTTAAATGTAGCGTTAGTATTTGATGACAGAGCAATCAGATTTTAAGCATTATTCTTTCTATTATGAAATTTTAATTAATCATTATGTGTTGCTGACTAACATTCTCAGTACTTCAAAAATAGGAACTTGGGGCCTGGGCAAGATGGCCAAATAAAAACAGCTCCGGTTTGGAGAAGGTGGGTAGATTTCTGCATTTCCAAATGAGGTACCCAGTTTATCTCACTGGGACTGGCTTGACAGTGGCTGCAATCTACAGAGGGTGAGCTGAAGCATGGTAGAGTGTCGCCTCACCCAGGAAGTGCAAAGCTCCCACCACAGCTTTGCAAAGCCACTGTAGCAAGACTGCTTCTCTAGATTCCGCCTCTCTGGGCAGGGCATCTTTGAAAGAAAGGCAGCAGCCCTAGTCAGGTGTTTATAGATAAAACTCCCAACTCCCTAGGAGAGAGCACCTGGGGGAAGGGACAACTGTAGGCAAAGTTTCAGCAGACTTAAGCGTTCCTGCCTGCCAGGTTTGAAGAGAGCAGTGGATCTGCCGGCACAGCACTCGGGTTCTAATAAGGGACAGACTGCCTCCTCAAGTGGGTCCCTGACCCCCATGCCTCCTGACAGGGAGACATCTCCCAGCAGGGATTGACAGCCACCTCATACAGTAAAGCTTCATCTGGCATCTTGTAGGTGCTCTTCTGCGATGAAGCTTCCAGAGGAAGGAGCAGGCAGCAATCTTTGCTGTTCTGCAGCCTCTGCTGGTGATACTCAGGCAAACAGGGGCTGGAGTGGATCCCCAACAAACTCCAGCAGACCTGCAGAAGAGGGGCATGACTATTAGAATGAAAACTAACAAACAGAAAGGAATAACATCAACATCAACAAAGAGGACATCCATGCAAAAACCCCATTCAAAAGTCTGCAACATCAAAGACCAAAGGTAGATAAATCCATGAAGATGAAGAAAAACCAGTATAAAAAGGCTGAAAATTTCAAAAAAAACAGAATGCCTCTTCTCCAAAGGATCACAAATCCTCCCCAGCAAGGGAACAAAATTGGATGGAGAAAAAGTTTGCCAAATTGACAGAAGTGGGCTTCAGAAGGTGGGTAATAACAAACTCCCCTGAGCTAAAGGGGCAAGTTCAAATCCAAGGCAAGGAAGCTAAGAACCATGATAAAAAGTTACAAGGATTACTAATTAGAATAATCCAGCTTGGAGAAGAACATAAGTGACCTGATGGAGCTGAAAAACACAGCATGAGAAGTTTGTGAAGCACACACAAGAATTAATCCAGCGGAAGAAAGATATCAGAAATTGAAGATCAACTTAATGAAATAAAGTGAGAAGACGAGATTAGAGAAAAAAGAATGAACAAAGCCTCCAAGAAATATGGGAATATGTGAAAAGATCAGACGTACATTTGATTGGTGTACCTCAAAGTGATGAGAAAATGGAACTAAGTTGGAAAACACACTTCAGGATATTATCCAGGAGAACTTCCTCAACCTAGCAAGAAAGGTCAACATTCAAATTCAGGAAATACAGAAAACACCACAAGGATGCTCTTTAAGAAGAGCAATCCAAAGGCACATAATTGTCAGATTCACCAAGGTTGACATGAAGGAAAAAGACAGACAGGGAGAAAAGTCATGTTACCCACAAAGGGAAGCCCATCAGGCTAACAGCAGTTCTCTCTGCAGAAACCCTATGAGCCAGAAAAGAAATTTCAACCCAGGATTTCATATCCAGCCAAACTAAGTGAAAGATAAATAAAATATTTTTTAGACCAGCAAATGCTGAGGGATTTTGTCACCACTGAACATGTCAAGAGCTCCTGAAGAAAGCACAAAATATGGAAAGGTAAAACAGGAACCAGCCACTTCAAAAACGTACCAAATTGTAAAGACCATTGACACTATGAAGAAACTGCATCAACTAATGGGCAAAATAGCCAGCTAGCATCATAATGTAAGGATCAGATTCAAATACAACAATATTAATCTTAAATGTAAATGGGCTAAATGCCCCATTTAAGACACAGATAAGCAAATTGAATAAAGAGTGAAGACCCATCAGTGTGCTGTATTAGACCCATCTCACATGCAAAGACACAAATAGGCTCAAAATAAAGGGATGGATGAGTGTTTACCAAGCAAATGAAAAACAAAGAAAAAAGCAGGGTTGCAATACTAGTCTCTGATAAAACAGACTTTAACCAGCAAAGATCAAAAAAGACAAAGAAGGACGTATATAATAGTAAAGGGATCAATGCAACAAGAAGAGCTAACTAACCTACATATATATGGACCCAATACAGGAGCACTCAGATTCATAAAGCAAGTTCTTAGACACCTACAAAGAAACTTAGACTCCCACACAATAATAGTAGGAGATTTTAACACCCCTCTGTCAACATTAGCCAGATCAATGGGACAGGAAATTAAAAAGGATATTCACTACTTGAACCCAGCTCTGGAAAAATCAGACTTAATAGACATCCACAAAACTCTCCACCCAAGATCAACAGAATATACATTCTACTTAGCACCACATCACACTTATTTTAAAATTGACCACATAATTGGAAGCAAAACACTCCTCAGCAAATGCAAAATAACAGAAATCATAACATGCAGTTTCTCAGACCACAGTGCAATCAAATTAGAACGCAGGATTAAGTAATTCACTCAAAACTGCACAACTTACATGGAAAATGAACAACCTGCTCCTGAATTTACTGCACAAACAAGAAAATTAAGGCAAAAATAAATAAGTTATTTTAAACCAATGAGAATAAAGACACAATGTACCAGAATCTTTGGGACACAGTTAAAACAGTGCTTAGAGAAAAATTTACAGCCCTAAATACCCACATGAGATAGTGGGAAAGATCTAAAATCAACACTCTAACAATATGATTAAAAGAACTCACGAAGCAAGAACAAATTCAAAAGCCAGCAGAAAACAAGAAATAACTAAGATCAGAGCAGAACTGAAGGAGATAGAGACATGAAAAACTTTTCAAAAATCAATGAATCCAGGAGCTGTTTTTTTTTTTTTTGAAAAGATTGACAAGATAGATAGACTTCGATCCAGACTAATAAACAAGAGAGAAGAATTAAATAGACACAATAAAAAATGATAAAGGGGAGATCACCACTGATCTCACAGAAATACAAACTACCACCAGAGAACACTATAAACATCTCTAAGCAAATAAACTAGAAAATCTAGAAGAAATTGATAAATTTGTTGAACATACACCCTCCCAACACTAAACCAGGAAGAAGTCAAATCCCTGAATAAATCAATAAAAAGTTCTGAAGTTGAGGCAGTAATAGCCTACTAACCTAAAAAAAAAAGAAAAAAGAAAAAAAGCCCAGGACCAGACAGATTCACAGCCAAATTCTACCAGAAATACAAAGGGGAGCTCGTACCATTCCTTCTAAAACTATTCCAAACAATGAAAAAGAGGGACTCTTCCTCAACTGATTTTATGAGGCCAGCACCCTCCTGATACCAAAACCTTGCAGACACAACAACAACAACAAATAAAATTTTGAGGCCAATATCCCTGATGAGCATTGAAGCAAAACTCCTCAATAAAATACTAGCAAACCGAATTCATAAGCATTTTTAAAAGCTTATCCACCATGATAAAGTTGGCTTCATTTTGGGGATGCAAATTTGGTTCAACATATGCAAATTTGGTTCAACATATGCAAATCAATAAATGTAATATATCACATAAACAGAAACAATGGCAAAAACCACGATTATCTCAGTAATGAAGAAAAGGCCTTCACCTCTTCTTGCTAAAAACTCTCAATAAACTAGAAACTGATGGAATGTATCTCAAAATAATAAGAGCTATTTATGACAAACCCACAGCCATTATCATACTGAATAGGCAAAAGCTGGAAGCATTTCCTTTGAAAACCAGCAGAAGACAAGGATGTCCTCTCTCATCACTCCTATCCAATATCCTATCCAACATAGTATTGAAAGTTCTGGCCAGAGCAGTCAGGCCAAATAAAGAAATAAAGTGTATTCAAATAAAAAGAGAGGAAGTCAAATTATCTCTCTTTGCAGATGGCATGATGGTATATTTAGAAAACCCCATCGTCTCAACCCCAAATCTTCTTCAGCAAAGTCTCAGGATACAAAATCAATGTACAAAAATCACAAGCACAGATTCACCAAGGTTGAAATGAAGGAAAAATTGTTAAGGACAGACAGAGTGAAAAGGCAGGTTACCCACAAAGGGAAGCCCATCAGCCTAACAGCAGATCACTCTGCAGAAACCCTACAAGCCAGAAAAGGTTACAGGAACTGCTAACTAGAATAACCAGTACACCAAGGTTGAAATGAAGGACTATTGTTGGACTAGTGCAACCAATAATAGACAAACAGAGAGCCGAATCATGAGCGAACTCCCATTCACAATTGCTACAAAGAGAATAGAATATCTAGGACTACAACGTACAATGGATGTGGAGGACTTCTTCAGGAAGAACTACAAACCACTTCTCAAGGAAATAAGAGAGGACACAAACAAATGGAAGAACATCCCATGCTCATGGATAAGAAGAATCAATATTGTGAAAATGTCTATACTGTCCAAAGTAATTCATAGATTCAATGCTATTCCCATCAAGCTACCATTGATTTTTTTCATAGAACTAGAAAAACTACTTTAAATTTTATATGGAGCCCTCCCAAAAAAATGCCTATATAATCAAGGCAATCCTAAGGGGAAAAAAACAGCTGGAGGCATCATGCTACTTGACTTCAAATTATACTACAAGGATACAGTAACAAAAGTAGCATGGTACTGGTACAAAAACAGATATATAGACCAATGGAACAGAGCGGAGGCCTCAGAAATAACACGACACATCTACAACCATCTGATCTTTGACAAATCTGACAGAAACAAGCAATGGGGAAAGGATTCCCTATTTAATAAATAATATTGGGAAAACTGGTTAGCCATATGCAGAAAACTGAAAGTAGACCCCTTCGTTACACCTTATACAAAAATTAACTCAAGATGGATTGAAGACTTAAATGTAAGACCTAAAACCATAAAAACTCTAGAAAAAAACCTAGGCAATACCATTCAGGACATAGGCATGGGCAAGGACTTCATGACTAAAACACCAAAAGCAATGGCAACAAAAGCCAAAATTGACAAACGGAATCTAAACTAAAGAGCTTCTACACAGAAAAAAAAAAAAATCATCGAACTGAGCAGGCAACCTACAGAATGGGAGAAAATTTTTGTAATCTAACTATCTGACAAGTGGCTGATGTCTAGAATCTACAAGAAACTTAAATGAATTAATAAAAAAACTTCATCAAAAAGTGGGCAAAGGGTATTGGCAGACATTTTTGTAGCAAACTCTTTCAATAAGTTATTCACAGATTTTCAAAAAATAGCACATAATAACTACACTCTATCATGCAATTCCCCTTAGCAGCATTAAAATGTATAATTATTATTTGCTCACTATTTCTCAAGTGCTAATGGCATATTAGAATTTTGAAAACCAAATACTACTTCTTTTTAGCAGGTCTCATTTTTCAAAAATAATATTTATGCAGCCAAGAAACATATGCCAAAAACCTCATCATCACCATTCATTAGAGGAATGCAAATCAAAACCACTGAGATACCATCTCAGGCCAGTTAGAATGACAATCATTAAAACGTCAGGAGACAACAGAAGCTGGAGAGAATGTGGAGAAATAGGAACACTTTTACACTGCTGGTGGGAGTGTAAATTAGTTCAACCATTGTGGAAGACAGTGTGACAATTCCTTAACTTTCTAGAGGTAGAAACACCATTTGACCCAGCAATCCCATTACTGGCTATATACACAAAGGATTATCAATCGTTCTACTATAAAGACGCATGTACATGCACATGTACATTTATTGCAGCTCACAATAACAGAGCTCTGTTATTTATTCACAATAACAGAGACTTGGAACCAACCCAAATGCCCATCAATGATAGACTGGAAAAAGAAAATGTGGCATAGATACACCATGGAATACTATGAAGCTATATAAAAGAATGAGTTCATGTCCTTTGCAGGGACATGGATGAAGCTGTAAATCATCATTTTTAGCAAACTAACACAAGAACAGAAAACCAAACACCGTATATTCTCACTCAGATGTGAGAACAATGAGAACATATGGGCACAGGGAGAGGAACATCATACACAGTGCCCTGTCTGGGGGTGGAGGGCAAGAGGCAGGATAGCATTAGGAGAAATACCTAATGTAGATGACGGGTTGATGGGTGCAGCAAACAACCATGGCACATGTATACCCATGTAACAAACCTGCGCTTCCTACACATGTATCCCAGAACTTAAAGTGTAACTAAAAAAAAAGAAATAAAAAAAGAAGAAGAAATGTAGTGATTCCTAAAGATTCTGCAAGACAAATGTATTTTAAATACTAAACATACAAATATACAATTATTGCATGCACTATAAATTTAAAATCATAGAAAACATTAAAATATATAAATAAACATACAAGTAAATACAATCAATAGTCATTTACATACCATCAAACTTTAAAAAATCTTAATGTTTCTTATTTGTTTTTGTTTTTATGAAAAATAAAATGCTACAAATGTACTCCAGACCATTGTGATAATCTCCTTGATTACATTCTCCTCACTCCATTCCAGGGAAAACCACTACCATTAAATCAGGATATATCATTATTTTGCATGTTTTTAGAATATATTCACCCATAAACACTTTTTTAATTTTTTATAAATGATATCCACATATATGTATATATATATATAGGCATCAAAGTGTATGAATATTCAGTAATATACTTTTTATTTATTTTAGAGACACCTGTTGATATTTGTAGTTTTAATTTTTTCCTATAAAAATCTCATCTTATAAATACATTTTTATTTAATGATTCTCTTCATGAAATTTTATATCGTTTAATCATTTTCACATAACACACAATACTCCAGTCAATATTTCTATGCAAGTTTCACTGTATACAGGAATTTCTATGAGGCATTTACATTATGAACAGAAGTTAGATTTATATAGCAATTCAGAATAATCTTTAAGTGAGACATTGCAAAGCCTGAAAAGTGTTTGACAAATTTACTCTTCATGAGAATAGCATAGAGTTCTTGCTCCATAACTGGACCAACACTTAGAATAATATCATCATCAGTGTATATGACATCTGATAGATATGGTACACTTTTAATTTGAATTTATTAAAATGTTGAAAAGTTTTAATATACTTTATTGGCCATTTGAATTTATTTTTCTTAAAGTCAACGATCAAACATTCTGATCATTATTTTCCATTGGTTCTTTTACTTTATTTCAAAATTCTTTATATATTTTAAATGTCAATCCTTATAAATATTTATACATTTAAAACACCTCCTTCCAGATTTCAACTTGTCTATTTATGTTCTAGATAATTATTATCTCTACAGAAATTTATATCTCTATCTCTACAGATGAATATATATATACATACACATAGACATATATATCTCTACAGATATATAAATACAAAAAAGAATTTAAACTCTTTTTAAAAGAAAATATATCTAATAAAATATACCAGTTTTTTTCTTTATGATGTACACTTTGTTGTGTTGTGTGCACTTTAAGATCTTTCCTCACAAGTACAAAATTAACGACATTGCTTTATGCTTCTTCTATACCTGTTCCACTCAACAAAAACGTACTACGTGAGTGTTCCTGAGGACTGAAAGTTTTCTTTACAGGAAGTTGAGTAGTTGCAGTTTCTAGATCAAGAAATGTAGAGTCAACTTTGAATGGCACTGACTTAAACAGATACACTGAATAATAGATATAAGCAAGAAAAAAGAAAATAGAATTAAGGTTTAAATACAAGATAGTCATATTTGTGGACCATAAATGTAATAGTAAAACAAAACACTGAGGGGAGCTAAAACTGAAGGCCTGTAAAAATTCAAGCAATAATGTTTTGTAATGGAGTTTAAGAAATTGGTTCCTATGAGAAATAGAGGGTTTAGCTTTAAGCCTGTTGATGAATAAAAGCCAAACTCTAAAATATTTGAAGAGATTTATTCTGCACAAAATATGAGTGTGGCCCTTAAAAAATGAAATTATTTCCCAATAACTTATCTGTATGACAGAACAAAGCTAAAATATATTTATAAAAATATGCAGCATCCTGAAAGACAAAATCACAATATATGGAATTCAATTAAAGTTAGCAGACATGCAAAGGAGCAGGAAAATAAATGTATGCTGTTCAAAATAAAATACAGACCTGATTATCAGCATCTAGTGTTGCTGGTAATCTCCGATAAACAACGGGAAGAGCATCATGTGCTAGGAATAGCTATTTAGGCCACATCAATGGTCCAGGACCATTTTGTCCTGACCAATTCTTAAACACACAAATACACTATGTTATATTTCATTTGACTCTTGGCTTTTGCCAAATGGCCTGAGTATTTGATCAGACCACTGGCAAACCTTAGACTGGTATATAAAATAAAGCTCCCTGTGGAAACAAGACATTTGTGCAAAAATCAGATCTGCTACTTACAAACTCATTGTTACCTGCGGGGATGCTCACTGCAAAAAAAAAAAAAAACAAAAAAAAACCCTATTCTGATAAAGGGGAGCAAAACCAACCTCTCATCTGCTGAATATAAGACTGAATTATTCTCCCAGAACAAGCACATGCACAACTGGTAGCCTTCTGTATCTGTAAGAGAAGGGCCCACGGAAATTCAGACACCATTCTACCCCGAACTTATAGGCAAAATCTACTACTCTATCAGAGGAAAATCTGTGTAGTCCATTTGTACTACTATGAAAGAATGCCAGTGATTGGGTAATTTATAAAGAAAAAACTGGGCCTGGCGCAGTGGCTCACGCCTATAATCCCAGCACTTTGGGATGCCGAGGCGGGTGGATCACGAGATCAAGAGATCAAGACCATCCTGGTCAACAAGGTGAAACCCCGTCTCTACTAAAAATACAAAAATTATCTGGGCACGGTGGCACACACCTGTAGTCCCAGCTACTCGGGAGGCTGAGGCAGGAGAATTGCTTGAATCCAGGAGGCGGAGGTTGCGGTGAGCCGAGAGAGCGCCATTGCACTCCAGCCTGGGTAACAAAAGCAAAATTCCATCTCAAAAAAAAAAAAAAAAAGAAAGAAAAAACTGTGTTTTTTGTTTGTTTGTCTTCTGTTTTTTAGAAACCAAAGGTTTTATTGGTTCATGCTTCTGGAGAGCACTCAGGAAGCATGGTGCCAGCATCTGTTTCTGGTGAGAGCCTCAGGAAGCTTACAATCATGGCAGAACATGAAGGGGAAGTAGATTTATTACATGGTGTAAGAGAAAGATGGGTGGAGATGCCAGGATCTTTTTAAAAATATCAGATCTCATGTGAACTCATTATGGTGGGGGGTGTACCAAGCCATTCATGAGGAATCCTCTTTCATGACCCAAACACCTCCTACCAGACCTCATCTCCAACATTGGGAATCATATTTTAACATGCAGTTTAGAGGGGACAAATATACAAACCATATCAACACTACAAAAAGAAAACTGCACTACCTGCTACATCCTGGTCAAAGGGATATATCTCTTGAGCCAGTGAGCAAGGGACTTCTTGGCAAATAGATCACATCAGGCTTCCTATCCCATCTATAGAGTTCGACTGAGTCAAAGCTTTTTTGGATTAGGCCATCCTGATGTTTTCCATTAACTCAAGCCGCATTATCCACTCCTGGCAAGTCCACATTTGTTTTCTATTTATGTTTCCTTGGCACAATACATCTGTTAATAGCTCCATGTTTGCAGCCAAAGCTACATATCGATGAGCTCAGTCATGGATCCTATGATAGAATCTCCATGTTTCATAACAATCCCAAGTTGCAGGGGTGGCTAACCTTTCAATTCACAATTAAATGATTGGCTTAAGTGACAACTGGGAGGAAACTAGAAAACCAGGTTAGACTGCACATCCTGGGGAAGCAATGTGGGGTCTCATTTCAGTAATTCCCTAAAAAAGGCACTTCTCATTTGCTAATTATATTTGACCATGCTGTCACCCCTTTTTCAATGTTATACTTTTCTTTTATAATTATTGATATTTAATTGTCCATGAGTGACCCTACCACCTCTTCCATCCTCTTCTACCCTTTTAAGAAGGCTCAAATTGGCAGCAAACCAGCTTTAAACAAGACGTAATGCAAACCCATTTTAAATTTTTCACAATTTTGTCCTGACCAATTCTTAAATCTATTATGCCTTTCTGAATATACTGTATAAAAATGATTTATGTTAAATTGCTTTTATTATGCATCTTGCATGTAACTCTTTTGAATAAAAAGTCTGGTGAGAATAGCAGAAAATTAAGAAAGTAAGAAATTTTTATTATTGAATGAAGCGACAAAGTGGCAGTGGGCAAATAAACAAAGCCCAAGCTGACACCTGGGGAGAGGTGGGTGGTGGGGTGAGAGGTAGGGTCAGGGCAGGACATTAATGATCTTTATTTTCCAGATCAGCTTCTGAAAGTTTTCTATTCATTCTGGGAAGACACACACACACACACATACACACACAGAGACACATACACACACAGACACACACACACCACCACAACCAACACCATCACCTCCCTGCACTATCTTTCCAAACTGCTGTGAACACATCGAGTTCAAAGTGACTGCTGAGACTAGGATCACACCTGGTAATGCTGATTATGATACAGCAGGGGGTGACCTCAGCTCCTGGATTTTTTCATGGAGAACACCTCCAGATGTCATTCACACTCCTAAGGCTGATAAACTAATGTCATGAACAAATAAAACTGTTCACAACTGACTGTCTCAGCTAGTCCTTTGAAAGTAAGGACTAAATTAAATTCTCCTGAATGGATAGAAATCCCCATGGTGCAACAACATCGTGGGGGTGCTATTAACCTGACTGGCTAAATAATGTATATCCTGACCGGGATGCCCTAACAGTGTAAACTATTTATTTACCGTGGCACCATGTATGCCCACTGGGATTGTACTTTCTGTTTGTACCCTGACCATCATGACACAGTCACAATCCTAGAAAGCACTTACAGCAGCTTTAACTTACAGGCCAGAGCTGTGCTGTGACTGATTAAAGCCTCAGGGCAGATTTTAAAAATAATCATATAAAAACACAAGAAGTTTGGTGTATTAGTCCATTTTCATGCTGCTGATAAAGACATACCTGAAACTGGGCAATTTACAAAAGCAAGAGGTTTAATTGTACTTTACAGTTCCATGTGGCTGGGGAAGCCTCATACTCATGGTGGACAGCAAGTCACATCTTTGATAGATGGCAGCAGGCAAACAGAGAATGAGGATAATGCAAAAGCAGAAACCCCTGATAAAACCATCAGATCTTGTGAGACGTATTCACTTTAATGACAACAATATGGGGGAGGCTCCCCCATGATTTGATTATCTCAAACCAGGTTCCTCCCACAACTCATGGGAATTAAAGGAATATAATTCAAGATGAGCTTTGGGTGGGGACACAGAGTCATATCATAGTAATTGGTCTCTTGGATCTCTAGAATACATTCTATTGAGCTTCGGGACATCTTTTCTGACTTAATAATGGCCAGAACTTATGACTATATTCACTCTTCTAGGCATGTATGATTACCCTACTTAAACTTTAGTTATCATTCTGGTCATTAACAATTGTCTGAGATAATATTTTATCTCAGTAAACATCTTTGACATCTGAGATTCAAACTTTATTAAACTTTCTTTGATATCACACTAAGCACACTCTTATCTGTTACCATTTTTTTACATTTGGTTAATTTTAAGACATTCTCAATGAAAGAGGCAATGGCTTAATTTACAGTCTGGCACAAACTTCTTATTACATGACAGTATCTAGACCACCTGAATTATAAAAAGTGAATTAAGTTTGATTTAATAAAAATATATGGGATATTGGGGAATAGATACCATTTTCAAAAACATCTGGATGACTTATGAAAAGTGAACATGACCTAGCCTCAAAAATTTAAAAAATGGAACAGTGCTAGTAGGCCATTTTTATCAAAGTACAATTAAATTAGAACCAATTACATAAATATGGCTTGAAAAGTATATGAATATAATAAACATATATTGAAAACACATTTTAAGCAACTTTAAAACCCTTGCTGTATAGAATAGAAACATCTTGTAATGTTAAGGATACACACATGTATATATGTGTTTATATATGTGTGTATCTATGTGTATGTGTGTGTATTTATATGTATATGTGTCTCTATATATGTGTGTATATATGTATATGTGTGTTTGTCAATATATGTAGAAACTATATAGCTCAGCCAAAACAGTACTTAAAAGTAGCATTTATATTTGAAATGATATAAAAGAAAACTAGAGTGGTTCACGCTAAATGAGCCAAATATTCAACAGGAAGTTTGAAAGAACAGTGTAATAAAACCAAAAATAATACAATAATGAATATCATAAAAATAAGAGCTGAAAATCATGCCAGAATAATTTTATGAGAGAAGAACAAGCAAGTTAAAACAGTGGTTCCTAAAAGATTCATTAAGTAAACAAATCTTTGTCAAGGTGGAGGGCTAGGGGAGGGGTAGAATTAGGAGAAATACCTAAAGTAATGACGAGTTGATGGGAGCAGCAAACCACGACGGCACATGTATACCTATGTAACAAGCCTACACATTCTGCACATGTACCTCAGAACTTAAAGTGTAATTAAAAAAAAAATCACTACTACTAAAAAAAAGTATGTATATATCTACTTATAGATATACATATATTATTTATTAATATAACTATATAGATATATAGACATGTATTATTTTTATTAAAAATATCATTTTTATATGTAATTTATATTTGATATAAATACTCCTTTTAAGTACTGGTTTGGCTGAGATATATATTTTATACATATGTAGACAAATACACATATACATATATATACATATATATACACACATACATATATATCATATTAGGTACTGTAAAATAATACAGCCATAAAGACTGAAAATATTAGATAGTAATAAGATATAATATTTGTGACCGCGAGTGCTGGGGGCGTCCGTAGCGCTTACTCCTCAGTCTCCGCAACCCCCGCCCACGCCATCTTGCACACCCCCCCACGCCCCCCGCCACACTGCCGAGTCACCTTTTGCCTTTCTACACTCCACATTCTCTGCCCCCCACCCCGCCCCTTTCCAAGCGTGTCCCGGGCCGCAGCAGCAGAAACCGCACCATCTCCACCCCCACTTTCTCCACGCGGGAAGCGCAGCCGTGCCTACAAGGGTTCTTAAAGCAGAGATGGATAATACTGCAGCTAGTCCAATGGCTTCTGCAACTTCAAGTAGTGGAAGGAGTACCGGGAAGTCTATAAGCTTTGCAACAGAGTTACAGAGTATGATGTATTCTTTAGGTGATGCTAGAAGGCCCCTTCATGAAACAGCAGTTTTGGTTGAAGATGTGGTACACACTCAGTTAATTAATCTGTTATAGCAAGCTGCTGAAGTTTCTCAGCTGCGTGGAGCAAGAGTAATCACTCCTGAAGATCTTCTGTTTTTGATGCGCAAAGATAAGAAAAAACTTAGAAGATTGCTAAAATACATGTTTATCCGAGACTACAAATCAAAGATTGTCAAAGGCATCGATGAGGATGATCTTCTCGAAGACAAATTGAGTGGCAGCAATAATGTGAACAAAAGACAAAAAATTCCTCATGACTTCCTCAACTCTATTGACCAGACAGGAGAACTTTTAGCAATGTTTGAAGATGACGAAATTGATGAAGTTAAACAAGAAAGAATGGAGAGAGCAGAAAGACAAACTCGAAGTATGGATTCAGCTCAATATGCAGAATTCTGTGAAAGTCGACAATTAAGTTTCTCCAAAAAAGCTTCCAAATTCCGAGACTGGTTGGACTGCAGCAGTATGGAGATAAAACCCAATGTTGTCGCTATGGCAATTTTAGCATATTTAGCGTATGAAACTGTGGCACAGTTAGTGGATCTGGCTCTTCTTGTGAGGCAAGACATGGTAACTAAGGCCGGGGACCCCTTCAGCCATGCCATTTCTGCAACCTTCATTCAGTATCACAACTCTGCTGAGAGCACTGCAGCCTGTGGTGTTGAGGCTCACAGCAATGCCATCCAGCCCTGCCACATCAGAGAGGCCATTCGACGCTACAGCCACAAGATTGGCCCACTTTCCCCATTCACAAATGCCTACCGCAGGAATGGGATGGCCTTTCTAGCCTGCTGATGTGACAACTGTGATGTGCCTGCAGCAACAGGAAAGGCGATGTTATATTAAGAGACTGAATTTGAAAATAAATAAGCCAATAAATAGCCTCTCTTGATACTGCTTCCTACATTTAAGGGTAAGGAAAGTAGAAATATTTCTCCCTTCACCTAAATTTGTTAGTGTGACTTTCTGAACATGCCATTTAGAGGTTATGTCATTAGCTTTCCTGCCTTCTTATATTGTAATAGTTGTGATTCAAAAATACTGTTTCAATTTTAAAACCAAGAGTTTTTATCTGAAAACCATCAGAAGCACAAATATATTTTAGTGTATATAATTTCTGTATCTGAGGAGAAACCTTCATTTATTGCTGTTTTTTGTTTTTATAAAATAATAAACAAGCCATGTCTAATGCTTTTACCATGTAGAAGACAAATAAACATAACTGGTGATTCTTGGTCTAAAAAAAAAAAAAAAAAAAAAGATATAATATTTGTAAAAATCTTTATTTTAGTAAGCTTTAAATTTTGGAGTAAATCATATATATTTTTTAAACTTATTATGTCATCTCTCTCTATATATAGATACAAAATATGTATCGCCTATTTGAACTCCAAAAGGAAGAACCTGATATGAACATGTCCTAAAATGTAAATTAATATGTTTTTCCTAAAATAAATATAGGCTGAGGCATTTATGATACTGTTTCAAATAAATACAAATACTAATATTATACAAATAATTACAGTGGCTGGTAGATTAACAACAGAAAAAAACTCAACACATTTTATATTTTGATAACAAAACAAGCCAGGTACAGTATGTGGAAAGAAAATTACTAATCTCCTTAACAAACATAGATGCTAGAAATATAAAAAATATATTAGCAAAGTGAGTACAGAAATGCACAAAAATGATAATATATCATTTTCAGGTTGTGTCTACATAAGCAAAGATGGTTTAATAAACATTTTGAATGTTGTCATTACAAAGAAATGATACATTTTAAAAGGGATGAATATGGTAACCACCCTAATTTGATCATTATGTAATATATATATGCATTGAAATATCACATTGTACCCTATAAATATGTGCAATTATTATGTCAATTATTTTTGATATTAAATAAATATTTTAAAAAGTAGAAGAGCATGGAGTCTACAGGAGTAGCAGCGTTCCACTCCAACTCTTAAAGAGAATTATAACTACCTGGAAATACACCATTTTGATATCGCTGAAGTAAAAATTCATTTCCACATTCTGCCCAAAACTTATTGTAAAAACCACTATCAGACAAATAAGCCACAGTCTTTTGTTTACTAAATTCATTACCCACCATCCTCAACAAGATTCTTCAACTTAAATACACCCAAACTACACTTATTAATCAATCATTAAAAGAATACCCTGGATGTTTTCTCTGACTTGAGTGTTTCCCTAACTTGAATCATTGGAATACCTCCTTTAAGATCAATAAAATATAGCTTTCATCTTGTACTACTGTTAATGATGGAGGGTGTCCAGGTTCTTTGCTTCTTGAACAAAGGATTGAACAAAAGCCACAAACAAAGCAAAGAAAGAATGAAAGCCTTTATTGAAAATGAAAATATACTCCACAGTGTGGGAACAGGTCTGAACATAGGGGTTCAAAGTCCCCGTTACAGAATTGTTGGAAGTTTTAATACCTCCTAGAGGATTCTATTGGTTACTTTGGGTATATCCTACGTAAATGGAGAGGATTAAGTAAAGTTACAAAGTCACTTATGGCGCACACCCTACCGAAAGTATATTTCCTCTTAATATTGAAGTGTGAATCAATCTTATGTTCCTTGCCTACAGAATCTATTTTCCTGACTCACTATTATCTTATTTAATTCATATGTTAAATAAATTCATTTTACTATTATCATTTTATGCAATAATGACCTTGACAACATATTGAACTATCATATATTGTAATGCAATTTAAAACAAATATATTTAGGTTATAATTTTCTACATAGTGCCTAGATAACACCTCTAATCATATTGCATATAGTCAATGGAATGCACACTACTTTCTATCATGGCTGTGCTGCTCTTTACCTACTATTACTTTATGTGTCCTTTGCTGTGACCCAGATCTTATCTCTTTTCCATACACTCACAGTCAATACCACTGTGTTCCCCAAGATACAACACTGTGTTCAGCATATTCACTTATTACAGCAAAATCCCTTTGAAATATACACATTTTATGCCCTAGCCACAGTGTTCTTTTATTATACTTCTCAATTTTCTTATACTCCACCATTCATAGGATTAGGTGATAGGATTTGTATTTTTTAATTTTTTTTCTACTTTTCTTTCAAACTATTAAGCATAGCTTTCATGGTGAAAACCAACAAAATCTCCACCTCATTGATCTTTACATTTTCACTTACGTAATTACCTTTCTCTTTCTAGTATGTACTCATACATTAAAGGTTTTCGTTTCTGACATAATTTATTTGCTGACTGACCATTTTCTGACAGTGTTCTTAAGAAGTTCAACATCAAGATAAAAAAAAAATGCTTGTTTTTTCTCTCAGATGGGCTTTCTTGCACTCGGCTCAGCAACTTACTCCCAAATTTACACTATAAATCTTGTCAAAACAAGATACTGATGAACTTTCTATTGGAAACTGATGTAAGTATGGCCATTCACAATCAGATGTCTGTCTTTTTGTAGTAATTCTTCAGTTGTAGGAGGTATGCAAGCCTTATCAGTCTCCCTACTGCCAGATGGTATGTTATAAGGAAAACAAGTCTCAGAATAAATTCTGCTGTACTGGGAAATGTTATCATCACTTAGGCAAAAAAAAAAAATATATATATATATATATATATATATATATATATATATATATATATATATATATAATGATTCTGGAGGTTCTATGAATTTCAAGAGCTGTGTCTTCCCTAAATGTTGAAAGTTCATGAGTTAAATGTAACAATACTCCAGCAGCAAAATTTGATGAGTCTTCTAATCAGTGTCAGGTAGCGTATAACCCATAGGAATTACAGGCATGAAGACCTATTTATGTGGAATCCTTTGTTTCCTATACTTTGCATAATCATGAAGTGAGTTCATGACTTCAAGTGAAAATTATTTACAAATATCCATTATACTATTTAATAAATCCTTGGTATAGATGACAGTAAGTATAACTAAAGTATTTTGGTAGTCATAGCTTGAGGGTAAATTTTTAATTTGTTTGAAATATTAAATAACTACACAAAAAGAGTGTAAATCAGATTATGTGAAGTCAAATATTAACTAAAAGAGAAACATGAGCCCTCAAAACTAAGGCTTCAATGGATAGACTGATTATAATGCTGACAACTAATGTTAATGGAAATGTAACTGTGCAGACATGTTTTTTAAATGACTGTTCTTGTTTATTAGGGCTGAGATTTTGAGTGGTCTGTGCTAATTCTATTATTTTCTCATAAATAAGGTTTCCATATAATTCACAAAATTAACCTGGGCATTTTTCAAAGGAAAGGGGGACAATAACTGGATAGTTTCTGGGGACATGTTTACTGCCACCTCAAACAACCTGGGTCAGGTAGTCATCCCACTAATTTTACAGAACATGGGTTTTTGCAGAACATATTCTGAGTTACAGAAGATTTTGTACAAGTTATCACCAACATACCAACAACCTATTCTACTATGGCAGAGTCTGCTCATTGTCCATAAAAATCTCTTTTTCTTCTTCCTGGGAAGACAATTAAACCAACTTGTTAGAATTCTTTAGTTAGCTGTGGTAATATGACTGAATTCTAGTGAATGGAAGGAGAACAAAAATAACACATGCTTCTTCTAAGCCTGTCATTTTCCTTCTCTGGTTGATTCTGGCAACAGAATAATCATCTGGTGATCTGGAATAGCCTTACCTTGAAGATGGCAGAATGGTCCTCAGCATGGGCCCTTGAATGACTGTGGAATATATGCTCTCATCCTCTCACCAATTACCCTGGACTGTTAGATGATCTACTCTTATGTTGAAGCACTATGCACTCGAGTTTATGAGTCGTGATAGCCCAGTATTCCCTAGATTAATCAGCATACCTTTTGGATCTTTACAATTTCCCTATATTTACAGTTTTATTTGCCAAGGTCTGGGGACATTTAGTTTTTATTGTGTCTTTTCATATATCTTTACTATTATCACTCTTATTTTATTCTTTGTATATGAAAGAAACACTCCACTAATTTTACTGAGATTTCATTACCAGTTGTTAATAAGCAGTATATGTGGGCTATTAAGTCACCCCATTATAGATAGCATGCTATAATGAAAGAAAGTAATTTGAATTCTGTGCAATGCTTACCTCACAATGTGTCAAAGGGTAAGAATTGCTGAATTCCGCAAACCTGGATGCTTTTTTCCCAAAGAGTTCAAACAGCGGAATAGTGAGTAGTAGTCTTCATAAAGTTGTGGACATTTTTGGTAGACTAGTAAAAGAAAATTTCTTTGATTAACTGATATTTGAGCAGATATTTGAATGACACAAAATAACAAGCTATGCAAAGCTGGCACAAATAATTTTACATGACTTCGTTAATACTGTTAAATTCAATGACTTACAGGAAGCCAAGAACACTCAGGGAACACATCCAATCCTCAAGATTTAAAGTTGTGGGAGTAGCAAAATGCTATCAGCTACATTGTTTGAGAGTTAAGAAAAAGCAGCATTTTATTGGTATTTCATTTAAGTACTGTTATATACAAGTGTTTCTATTACTTCTTATTATCTGCAGTAATATATCTTTACAAGTATAATTGAAAAAAGTGCCACTATTCATATATTCCCTGCCTAGTTAATGACTCTAATACTAATTGAAAAACTTTGGCAGTTTCATAATTCCATCAATAAATCTATGTACTTGTAGTGATACTATCAGCAAAGTATCTCATTGTTTTGACCTGGTGCCATTTTAGCAACAGGCAATAAAAGACGAGAGGAATAATAATTTCAGGAGCAAACCTTCCTGTTTCTCATGCATACATATTTTCCAAATCCAAGAAAATATTAGCTCTTTAAACCTTTTCCTTTAACTTTTGGAAAACTAGATTTTATTGTTCTTAATTTATATGATATGTCTTACCATGTTGTAAGACCTCTGTATACAGTTCATGTCACCATTTTATTTTCCTTTGGGTCACTGGCCTTCTGTTATACAATATGATTTTAATTATATTTGGAAGATTAGAAAAGTAATCCTTAATTGCAAGCATAGCAACTGCTAGTCAGAAGCTCTTTTTCCTATCCACTCCATCCAGCTATCCTAATATGATTTTCATAGTTTGTAACCTGTTTTCAACATTTAACTGAAAATACAAGTAGGGCAGAGAGTTCATGTGTGAAAACCTAGTAGTTTTATTCTGACATTCAAACCGTTTTCACTTTTAGGAAGCACATATAGCTTTCTCATGCAGTAAAATGTTGCACAGAATTTATAGAACTCAAATTTGAAGCTCATTCTCCTATTAATGTCAAATACAGGATAGAAATAATAGCCACATCTAGTTTGCAAAATATGTATCTTGGTGTCTAAGAGTGTGCTATACAATCCTGATTAAGTAGATACCAAAACTGATATGTGACCCCCTGTTCTCATGGAAACTTGACAGGAAACAAATTAAAAGGGAGATAGTCATTGGATAATTAATTATACAGAAATCATTTAGTAACAATTATGTTTAAGTAACTAGTTTGTGAAGATAAAACAAGACAAAACAAAGTAGATTTTTTTAAAGAGAAAGTCAATCTTAACCTAGCCCAGGATATAACACAATATGTCCCTGGGGAAATAATTGTGCATTGAGACATGACAGATGAACGGGTGCCAGCAGGAAAATGTGGTGGGCAGGGAGAGATAGCATTTCAGTAAAGACAGATAGAGCAGGAGAGCCAAGATGGCCAACTAGGAACAGCTCTGAGATGCAGATCCCAGTGAGAAGAATGCAGAGGGTGAGTGATCACCACATTTCAAATGAGTTTTTACTGCCCACAGACCAGGAGATTCCCTGGCTGAAAAGCTCCATGAATTTCCAGAACAGCTGTTTCAGCCAGCGCTGCGGGTCTCCACACAAAAACTCACACAAATTCGGGTGACCATTTCAACAGGCACTTGGAATGCCTGGGATACAGAGCTGCTCATTCAACTGAAAAATAAAGGGGCTTAAACAGGGAACCAGGTGATCTGGCTCAGTGGGTCCCAACCCATAAAGACCATCAATCTGAAATGCTCTCGATTGAGAATTTCACAGTAAGCAAAGCTGGAGCCAGGATGGTCCAGCTCAGTGCGGGGAAGGGTGTCAGCCATTACTGAGACAGTCCACCCCTACTGAGGCAGTCCACCATTACAGAGGCAGTCCACCATTACTGAGGCAATCCACCTTTACTGAGGCAGTCCGCCATTACTGAGGCAGTCCACCATTACTGAGGCAGACCACCATTACCAAGGCAGTTCTTACTGTACCTCTGTAAACAAAACCACAAGGAAGTTCACACAGCAGTTGGGCAGAGCCCACAGTAGCTCAGTAATGCCTCTACTGGCAGACCATGACTAGACTACTACCTTGCTGGGCAGGGCATCTTTGAAAAAAGGCAGCAGCATGTCAGGAACTTATAAATAAAGCCCCACCTTCCCAGGACAGAGCACCAGGGAAAAAAGACATTTATGAGTTCCACTGCAGAAGACTTAAACATCTCTGCCCAGAAGCTCTGAACAGAAGAACAGAGATCACAGCTCAGCACGTGAGCTCCTATAAAGGAGAAATTGTCTCCTCAAACAGCTCCCTGACCCCTGTATAGGGGCCTCATGGTTAGAAGAAAAACCAAAAAACAGAAAGAAATAACTTCAACATCAACAGAAAGGATTCCCACTCAGAGATGCCATCCGAAAGTCACCAACTACAAAGACCACAGGCAGATAAATCCACAAAGATGGGAAGAAACCAGTGCAAATAGGATGAAAACACCAAAAACCAGAATGCCTCTTCTCCTCCAAGGGATCACAACTCCTCAGAAGCAAGGGAACAAAGCTGGATGGAGAATGAGTCTGATGAATTGACAGAAACAGGATTCAGAAGGTGAGTAATAACAAACTTCTCTGAGTTAAAAAAACATGCTCTAACACAATTCCAAGAAACTAAGAACATTAAAAAAAGGTTACACAAAATGCTAATGAGAATAAACAGCTTAGAGAAGAATATAAATGACCTGATGGAGCTGAAAAACACAAGAGAACTTTGCAAAGCATACACAAGTTTCAGTAGGTGAATTGACCAAGCAGAAGAAAGGATATCAGAAATTGAAGATCAACTCAATTAAATAAAATGAGGAGGCAAGATTAGAGAAAAAAAGAGTGAAAAGAAATTAACAAAGTCTACAAGAAATACAGGATTATGTGAAAAGACTTAATCTACGTTTGATAGGTGTACCTGAATGTGACCAAGAGAAAGAATCCAAGCTGGAAAACACTCTTCAGGATATTATCCAGGAGAACTTCCTGAACCTAGCAAGGCAGGTCAACATTCAAGTCCAGGAAATGCAGAGAACACCACAAAGATATTCCTCAAGAAGAGCAACTCGAAGGCACATAATTGTCAGATTCACCAGGGTTGAAATGAAGGCAAAAATGCTAAGGACAGCCAGAGAGAAAGGTCAGGTTACCCATAAAGGAAAGCCCATCAGACTCACAGAGGATCTCTCAGCAGAAACCCTACAAGTCAGAAGAGAGTAGGGGCCAATATTCAAGATCCTTAAAGAAAAGAACTTTCAACCTATAATTTCATATCCAGCCAAACTAAGCTTCATAAGCAAGGATAAATAAAATCCTTTATGAGCAAGCAATTGCTGAGAGACTTCGTCACAACCAGGCCTGCATCACTGAGCTCTGGAAAGAAGCACTAAACATAGAAAGGAACAACCAGTGCCAGCCACTCCAAAAACATACCAAATGGTAAAGACCATTGACACAATGAAGAAACTGCATCAACTAGTGGGCAAAACAACCAGCTAACATCAAAATGGCAGGATCAAATTTACATATAACAATATTAACCTTAAATGTAAATGGGCTAAATGCCCCAGTCAAAAGACACAGACTGGTGAATTGGATAAAATGTTAAAACCCATCAGTGTGTTGTATTCAGGAAACCCATCTCACATGATCTCACATGCAAAGACACACATAGGCTCAACATAAAGGAATGGAGGAAGATTTACTAAGAAAATGGAGAGCAAAAAAAGCAGGATGTGCAATTCTAGTCTCTGTTAAAATAGACTTTAAACCAACAAAGATCAAAAGAGACAAAGAAGGGCATTACATAATGGTAAAAGAATCAATGCAACAAGAAGAGCTAACAACCTTGAATATATACACACCCAATACAGGGGCACCCAGATATATAAAGCAAGTTCTTAATGACCGACAAAGAGACTGAGACTCCCACACAATAATAGTGGGAGACTTTAACACTCCACTGTCATTATTAGATCAATGAGACAGAAAATTAACAAGGATATCCAGGACTTGAGCTCAGATCTGGACCAAGCAAACCTTATAAACATCTACAGAAATCTCCACCCTAAATCCACTGAATATACATTCTTCTCAGCACCACATCACACCTACTCTAAAATTGAAGGCATAATTGAAGAAAATCACTCCTCAGCAAATACAAAAGAATGGAAATCATCACAGTCTCCCAAATCACAGTGCAATCAAATTAGAACTCAGGATTAAGAAACTATCTCAGAACCACACAAGTCCATGGAAACTGAACAACTGGCTCCTGAATGTTGACTGGATAAACAGTGAAATGAAGGCAGAAATAAAGATGTTCTTCGAAACCAATAAGAATGAATACACAATTTACCAGAATCTCTGGGAAACATTTAAAGCAGTGTCTCGAGGAAAATTTAAAGCAATAAATGCCCACATGAGAATCAAGGAAAGTCTAAAATCAACATCGTAGCATCAAAATTGAAAGAGCTAGAGGAGCAACATTAAAAAAATCAAAAGCTAGCAGAAGACAAGAAATAACTAAGATCAGAGCAGAACTGAAGTAGATAGAGACACAAAAAACCCTTCAAAAAATCAATAAATCCAGGAACTGTTTTTTTGGAAAAGATTAACAAAATAGACAGACTGCTACCCAGATTAATACAAAATAAAATCAAGAAGAATCAAATAGATTCAACAAAAAATGATAAAGGGGATATCACCACCAATTCCACAGAAATACAAACTACCATCAGAGATTATTACAAACAATTCTATGCACGTAAACTGGTAAATCTGGAAGTAATGGATAAATTCCTGGAAACTTGCACCTTCCCAAGCCTAAACCAGGAAGAAGTTGAAACCCTGAATAGACCAGTAACAAGGGCTGAAGTTGAGGCAGCAATTAATAGCTTACCAACCAGTAAAAGTCCAGGCCCAGATGGGTTCATAGCCGAATATACAAAGAGGAGCTGGTACCACTCCTTCTGAAACCATTCCAAACAATACAAATAGAGGGAATCCTCCCTAACTCATTTTATGAGACCAGCCATTATCCTGATACCAAAACCCAGCAGAGACTCAACAAAAAAAGAAAACTTCAAACTGATATCCATGATGAACATAGATGTAAAAACCTTCAATAAAATACTGGTAAAGCGAACGCAACAGCACATCAAAAAGCTTATCCCTCATGAACAAGTAGGCTTCATCCTGGGGATGCAAACATGGTTCAACATACGCAAGTCTATAAACGTAATCCACAGAACATAAACAGAATCAAAGACAAAAACCTCATGATCATCTCAATAGATGCAGAGAAGGCCTTCAACAAAATTCAACAGCCCTTTATGCTAAAAACTCTCAATAAACGTGGTATCAACAGAATGTATCTCAAAATTATAAAATCTATTTATGACAAATCTACAGTCAATATCATACTAAATGGGCAAAAATTGGAAGGATTCCCTTTGAAATTTGGCAGTAGACAAGGATGCCCTCTCTCACCACTCCTATTCAATATAGTATTGGTAGTTCTAGCCAGAGCAATCAAGAAAGAAAATAAATAAAGGGTATTCAATTAGGAAAGGAGGAAGTCAAACTGTCTCTATTTGCAGATAACATGATTGTATGTTTAGAAGACCCCATCATCTCAGCCCAAAATCTCCTGAAACTGATAAGCAACTTTAGCAAATTCTCAGGATACAAAATCAACGTGCAGGAATCACAAGCATTCCTATACACCAATAACACACTAAAAGAGAATCAAATCAAGAGCGAACTCCCACTCACAATTGCTACAAAGAGAATAAAATAGGAATACAACTAACGAAGGATGTAAAGGACCTCTTCAAGGAGAACTATGAACCACCGCTCAAGGAAAATAGAGAGGACACAAACACATGGAAAAACATTCCATGCTCATGGTTAGGAAGACTGAATATTGTGAAAATGGCCATACTGCCCAAAATAATTTATAGATTCAATGCTATCCCCATCAAGCCACCTATTACCTTCTTCACAGAACTGGAAAAAAACAGCTTAAATTTCAGATGGAACCAAAATAGAGCTCACATAGCCAAGACAGTCCTAAGCAAAAAGAACAAAGCTGGAGACATCACACTACCTGACTTCAAACTATACTACAAGGCTACAGTAATCAAAACAGCATGGTAATGGTATCAAAACAGCATGGTAATGGTACCAAAACAGAGATATAGACCAATAGAACAGAACAGAGACCTCGGAGGCAACTCCACATATCTACAACCATCTGATCTTTGACAAACCTGACAAAAACAAGCAATGGGGAAATGATTCCCTGTTTAATAAATGGTGTTGGGAAACTGGCTAGCCATGTGCAGAAAGCTGAAACTGGACTCCTTCCTTATACCTTATACAAAAATTGACTCCAGATGGATTAAAGATTGAAACATAAGACCTAACACCATAAAATCCCTAGAAGAAAATCTAGGCAAAACCATTCAGGACATAGGCACAGACAAGGACATCATGACTAAAACACCAAAAGCATTGGCAACAAAAGCCAAAATAGACAAATGGGATCTAATTAAACTCCAGAGCTTCTGTAAAGCAAAAGAAACCATCATTATCGTGAACCAGCAACCAACAGAATGGGAAAAAATTTTGCAATCTACCCATGTGACAAAAGGTTAATATCCAGAATCTACAAAAAACTAAAACAAATTTACAAGAAGAGAAACAAACAAACCCATTAAAAGTGGGTGAAGGACATGAACAGACTCTTAAAAGGAAGACATATATGAGGCCAACAAACATGAAAAAATGCTCATCATCACTGGTCATTAGAGAAATGCAAATCAAAAGCACATTGAAATATTATCTCATACCAGTTAGAATGGCAATCATTAAAAAAATCTGGAGACAACAGATACTGGAGAGGATGTAGAGAAATAGCAACATTTTTACACTGTTGGTGGGAGTGTAAATTAGTTCAACCATTGTGGAAGACAGTGTGGTGATTCCTCAAGGAACTAGAACTAGAAATTCCATTTGACCCAGCAATCCCATTACTGGATATATATCCAAATGATTATAAATTGTTCTATTATAAAGACACATGCCCACATATGTTCATTGTGGCACTGTTTACAATCGCAAAGACCTGCAACTAACCCAAATGCCCACTGATGATAGACTGGACAAGGAAAATGTGGCATATATACACCATGGAATACTGTGCAGCCATAAAAAATGATGAGTTTGTGTCCTTTGTAGGGACATGGATGAACCTGGAAACCATCATTCTCAGCAAACTGACACAAGAACAGAAAATCAAACACCACATGTTCTCAGTCATATGTGGGTGTTGAACAATGAGAACACATGGACACAGGGAGGGAGCATCACACACTGGGGTCTGTTGGGGGGTACTAGCAGAGGGACAGTGGGGTGTAGGGAGTTTGGGGAGAGATAACACAGGGAGAAATGCCAGATACAGGTGACAGGGGTATGTAGGCATCAAACCACATTGGCATATATGTACCTATGCAACAAACCTGCATGATCTGCACATTTATCCCAGAATTTAAAGCACAATAAAAAATATTTAAAGAAAAAAAAGGAAAAAGAAGAAAGAAAAAAAAGGCAGAGAGAGCCTGGTCTATGATGATTAATCGGGAACATGCTTGATGTTTGAAAAATGGGGAAAAGCTGATAAGTCTGGGGCTTAATAAGTGAAAGGGAGAGTGGAAGAAAATTGGACTCAAGTCAGAGTCAATGAAGGGATCCTACAGAGCTTCTAAGATAATGAAGTATGAAGATTTTACTCTATGTGCAATGGAAAGGAACTTACGGTATTTAGGCACGATTTGACATGATTATCCTTGCTACTTAAGGAGACAATTTGCACTGCTGATGAAGACGAGTTTAGACTAGGACAATAATATTGGATATATTTGTTTTAAAGGAGGGCATTAGAAGCACATTGGCCAGCCATTTGCCCCATCAATTTGATGTGTGTGATGTTTTCTGACGATGAGATTAATGTGTTCTTTTCAGGGGGCAAGATTATGGCAGAAGTCCTGTTGTGCCTTTCTAAGTGAATCATGTCAGGTGTTCTATAATGTCATCATAATATCTTATTTCTGGTTATACTCACTTGCAATACATTGATAAGGTGGTGCTTGTCCAGTTTCTCCATCATCATGAAGTTACATTTTTCCCTTTTTATTTAGTGTCTGATAATTTGAGATGTAAAGGGATATTTTGGAAAAATGTAAGTGTCTTCTTTTCCATAATACATTTTGCCCAGAAATTTTAGCACCTATTGGTCTTAGCAGTAATTATTTTGAGGTTCGTGGCTGATATTTCCATTTCAAGGAATGATTTTTGGTCTGTTTTATTTATATATTTTTCTTGTCTGGTTTTCTCTTATTTGTTAATAGGTCCTGGTGAACCTGTAATTTTGAGATTGATTGCCAGACAGTTGCCAGTGTCTGAATTATATGAATTTTGCTCAGGGAAAATTTAATATTTTTCTGAAAGAGTAATAGTATATGCAAATTTCCATGACCCCACCAGACATTCAACTGATTCAAGACTTAATTTTCAGTCCTGTGATAAAATATCTATTTCTTTTTTCCTTCTCTTTCCTAGAGGTTGACCTTCATGCATCTCCACTTAGTGGAGGAGTTATTTACTAAATCTCTTCTCTTGGTTGAATGCTGATGTCTAATTTTTGCTTGTACTATAACTTTCAAACTGCCAAAGTCTCTGTTTGGGCTTTTAGTCTTCTAGGAACTGCTTTATGCTTAGAAATTTCCACCTCTCACCCCATGCATTTGAAACTTACGAATCAGCAATTTTCTATATAAAAGATTGCACAGAGGATATTGGGCTTCATTCTTTGTAGTTCCACTTTCCTTAATATTAACCCCTAATACATCACTTATTTAGTAGCTCTGAAAACAACATTTTATCTCCTCTGTCCAGTGAGTCTGTTGTAAATTATATTCTATGGCTATCCACTATAACCCTGCAATCCAAAATTATAACCCTCATATTCCAATGTTTTCCCTTGCTCCAGGAACTTAATTCCTCATACGCTATCTGTGGTAGTGGCTTCCTGATTCTTCTACAGAGCTGTGTTGTTTCATGTACGCAGCATTTATCATTGTTATCAGTAGACAGTTAGTTTGATACTATCTTCTCCATTACACCCAGCAGAAGAATCTTCAGCTTCTCATTTTGATTCAGTCTTACACTGGAAGTTAAGATATTAAAGTATTTAACATTATTATTGTTATTAGTACTATTGTTAAATCTTTACATATTTGCAAATTTGCTTATGTGTATGTGTAAGCTGTGGAGTAGAAATGGATGTTTTATTAAACTTTGTTGTTAGCTAATTTTTCTCAGGCTGTGCTCCTAATTTCTAAGAGCAATAGAAAAAGTCATTTTGTAAATACAGAAGTTCCAGAGGTTAAATGACATAAATTAAGATCAATATAAAATGGAAGAATTGGCTTTAATCTTGATATTTGAACACATTTTATTTTCTACTTGATTTGGATTGTGTCTTCACTTCAATCTTGATCTTGTATCCATCAAGGATTACATAGCTTATATCTAATTTAATTTAAATAACAAAGTAAAACGATCATTTAAATCATTTTGAATATCTGTATTCATTACCAGAATATAGATAAAAATCTATATATATTCATTATCAGAATATAGGTGAGAATCTATATATATTCATTACCAGAATATAGATAAGAATCTATATATATTCATTATCAGAATATAGGTGAGAATCTATATATATTCATTATCAGAATATAGATAAGAATCTATATATATTCATTATCAGAATATAGATGAGAATTCTAGATGTAATTTGTAGTAAAACTATGCAAATTATCCTTGAATAATTGGTCAACTGAAGAATAAGTGCTTGTTATTGCAGCCATAACTAACTAAAATTATGAAACCAATGAATTTAACTTTCAAAATAGGTGAGCAACTTGAAAGTAATTATATAGAGAGTAAAAAATAAATGGCCACTAGACAACTATTAAAAACAGTGCATTGTCTATATAAATTTAGGAAGAGAACTTTCTCATTTTATGTTAATTAATAAAAATAATCATTTATGTAATAAGAAAAGAGAGAAGAATAGATTAGAACTGTTTGGAGTAGTAACATGCCAATTATCAGTTAAAATAACCTTAAACTATTGGACATACAGTGATATTTGACCTTGAGTTTTGTAGAAAAGATAATTTAATCAAAAGTAGAATATTAATTTTGCCTTCTCAAATTCCAAAATGATGAAAAATTTCAAAATTATATGTAACATTTCAAAAAATAAATTTTTAATCTAGTTTTTAATAAAAAGATCTAATATCACTTTTGAATAAAAAAGTTTTATTTTTGTATACTAGAAATTCATTATTTGCTGTTAATTTTTAAATTTTGACTTGGCTTTGTTTGAACATTTATTTTTAATGCTTTAACATTTCATATTTGACCAAAATATGCAATTGTTTGAACTAAAAAAGTATGAGTAACCCACCAGCAGAACTATCAGGTACAGCCATTAGATGAAGAATAACAACTGCTAACTCTCCACCAAACCCTTTTCTTTATTTTCAGTCTTCATTATAATGCTGTATGAACAACTATGGTACTTTCATTGTGCCTTGTGCAGGGGCAAACGCTTTATGTCAGAGAAAACCACATCGCACTATGAGATACTTTTAACTCAATAACATTATCAAATAATCCATTGTATATGCTTTTGTGCAGTGCTCTGTTAGGTGCTTATTCATAAAATAGTGCAAATCACCGAAAAAAATGCTCAACATCTGTATGTAAAATGTGCTACTTCCCTTGCAAATACAAAAATCAATCATAGAACACTGCAGACTTTATTTGGCAAACATGCAAGAAAGACTGCACACATAAACCTACAGCTTTAGCATTGCATTATTTAATTTAGAAATTTAAATCTTAATATTAAATCTAGGCTGCTCCTCTGCTTTCGTGGATCTCTAATTTCAACATTCAACAAAATGGAGATAATAAAATGTGATAAAATATTTGGATTATATTTTCATTTTTTAATTTGAAAGGAATGCTTTCAAGCATGTGTCAGATTTATGGTATATCTTAGTCAAGACTTGAGACTCAGGAACATATTCAAGAAATAATATAATAGCTTTGATTAGATATTTCATTTTTAATATATTGATTCCCAGTTACACAAATGCATTTATATAGATCTCATTATAGTTTACCTCAAGAGTATACAAAAAATAAAGAAAAATAAGTACTACAGAAAAATAGACTATTTTGCAACAATGTATATATTGCTACATATAACTAACTTCCTTGAACTATTAAAAGAAAACCTTTGATGCAAATTCAACATGTGTATTTCTAACCATAATTATGGTTGACTCACCCAGTACAGGCAATTTTTAAACTTCGGCCTGCTTTTAAATGATGATGGAGTGAAGAATAAAAAAAAAAATGAACAAATAAAAGCTTGCTCTGGAAACCTAGTTCAGAGAACACAAAATTTTATCTGACATGACATTGCAGTATGTGTCTGATCCTTGAAACTGACCATTGGAGGAGTCTTTCATACCCTGTCAGTGAATCTGAATCATTTTGTAAAGAACAACTTAAATCAGAAAGAAGTGAAAATAAGCATTAAAATATCAAAGTGTGAACAAAATTAAAACGAGTTTTAGCAGTCCATTGCCCCATACACTGCTCAGTGTTTTTCATAACTTGGAAAGTCAACGTTTTTTTCTTAGTTTAGTTCTTTTCCTGTTCCTACCTTCATATGTGTCTACTCTTTAAACAACAAATATTTTCAGTAATTTTTTTGTAAGCCAAAGTGTTTTTATTCCAACTTTTATTTATATTAGTCTAGTCTCATGCATATTTATTTTATATCTTGAGTTGTAATGCAATGTAACACTATTTATTTTGTTGCTTAAATTGTTCCAGCTCAGTAATCAGGAGCTCTTTTGGCTTAATTTGTGTTTCCCTTTTATATGCTCTCATTCTATTTTTGAGCACATATTTACTTTATTTCTTCTGTCCTAAACCTAGAAAACAGCAATTTATCTAAGGAGCTCTGGCTCCTCTAATTGGAGAATGGTATTTAGAACCCAAGATCTAAGTGCTAGGTGCATTCTTTACGAGCAGGGTCACTGCTTCCAGAAAGATCTCAGCAGATAGATCTGGGAAATATATGCTGTATCCTAACAGATCTTAACTTTATATTATCTCCTTTTCTGTTAGTCAATAAATATATACCTATAAGTATTTTAAGTTGAGAATACGCTTTTTTGATTTCTCTGACTAAAATTCAGGACAACAGGGTTCATCCTAGCTACTCTTCTTGCATATCTGTGACTTCCATCTGTGACAATAAGACACCTGGTCCCTACCATCCTTCATTCATTTACTTATTTGTTCAATCCCAGTTTTATGTAAAGAAGGTTCACAATTGTTAACTTATATTCTCTCCTGCCAAATGATAAATGGATTCATAGTTTGGTGTTTAGGTAGGACATTTTGTCTCTAGCCTAACATTTAGAATCAAAACATTGCTTTCCAAAGTTACATAGGTCAGTTCCTTTGTGTGCCCATCAACTTCAGAGAGGTTATTTCATATAATAAAAATATAGTTTAATTAATATGTCACAGTTGCATTCCATCTTGAGATCTTCTGGCTTTCTGCTTGATTTTTTTCAATCTGTAAACCACATGTTTTGACAAATTCTTAGAAGTGTGTATCCCTTAGTCTAATACTATATAGCACACTTCTATCACCCGCTAAGTTCCCTGCATATCACTTTTGTAGTCAATCCCTTTCTCCAAGATCTGAAAACCACTGATTTCCATTCATATAGTTTTATCTTTCCAAAATAGAATACAGTATGTAGTCTTTGGGTCTGGCTTCTTTCACCTATAAAAATGTATTTCATATTCATCAACATTGGTATATGTACAAGGAGTATATTTCATGTAATTATGGAAAAGTATTCTATTGAATGGATACGTCACAATGTGTTTATCTGCTATACTCTTGAAGAAAAGCCTGGTTGTTTCCAGTTTTGCAAAAATAATTTTTAATAACTATTTTTAAAGCAGTTTTAAGCTGCAAAATCATTTGACGGAAAATACAGAGTTTCCATGTACTCTCCCATCTCCTACGCTGCCATTTGCTCCATATTAATATCCTGCATCAGTGTGGTGGATTTGATGACCAAATTACAAGTAAGGAACCCATATTGATACGTGATGAACTAAGACTTAACGGTTTACATTAGATTTCACACTTTCTGTTGTACAGTTCTACTCAATTCCACAAATGCACAAAGTCAAGAATCCACCATTGTAGTATCATATTTTCACTACCCTAATAATGCCCTGTGCTACATCTATTCATCCTTTCCTATCATACTTAAACTCCTGTCAGCCATTGATCTTTTCAGGTCTTCATAGTGCAGTATTTTCCAGAACATTATATAGTTGTAATCATACAATTTAGAGGCTTTCAGACTGGTTTCTTTCACTTAGCAATACATATTTAAGTTTCCTCTATGTCTATTTACAGCTCCATGGCCTATTTATTTTTATCACTAAAATATATTTCATTGTGTGGAAATACCACACTTTATTCACCTTTGAAAGGGATCTTGATTTCACCTAATATTTGGTGGCTCTGAATAAATAATATTCTGTAAACATTTATGGGCAAGATTTTGTGTGGACATTAGCTTTCAACTCAGGATAAATATCTAGGAGTGTAATTGCCGGATTGTACAGTAAGCCTTGGTTTAGTTTTGAAAGAAGCTGCCTACCTGTCTTCCATAGTGGCTGTACCATTTGGCACTTCTACCAGCAATGAAAAACTATTCCTGTTCTTTTACATTCTCACTGGAATTTAGTATTGTCAGTGTTCTGGATTTTAGCCATTCTATTAGCTGTGCAATGGAATTTCACTGTTGCTGTAACTTACAATTTCTTTATGGAAATTTAACTTTGAGCATCTTTCAAATGCTTATTTGCTATTTGTATCTTCTTTGGTTAGATGTCGTACCTGATTTTTTTGTCTGTCTTCTTAAAATTTGTTTGTTTTCAAACTGTTAAGTTTTATGGGTTTTTTTTTTTTTTTGTATATTTTGTATAATGGCACTAATATGGTTTGAATTTGTGTCACCACCCAAATCTCATTTGAAATTGTAATTCCCAGTGTTGAAGGAGGGGCCTAAGAAGATGTAATTGGATCATGGAGGTGAATTTCTCCCTTGCTGCCTTATGATAGTGAGTTCTTATGAAATCTGATTGCTGTAGAAGTATGTAGCACTTCCCCCTACTTCCTTCTTCTCTGACCATATAAAACATACCTGCTTCCCCTTTGACATCCCCCTTGATTGTAAGTTTCCCAAGGCCTCCCCAGCTATGATTTTTTTACAGCCTACAGAACTGTCAATCAATTAAATCTCCTTTCCTTATAAATTACCCAGTCTCACTCAGGTAGTTTTTTTTTAATAGTACCCTGAGAACAGACTAATATAACTACATAATCAGATATGAATTGCAAAACTTTTCTCACTTACTGAAGGTTGACATTTTATTCTCTTAACAATAAAACATGTTTTTCAAAGATCAAAATGTTTTCATTTTAACAATGCTCTACTTATTTGTTCACTTTCTGGCTAGTACTTTTGGTATTCTATCTAAAAAGGCATTGCCTACAGTCACCTAGATTTTCTTCTATGTTATCTTTTAGAAATTTTATAGTTTTAGATTTTACATTTAATTATATGATTGAATCTAAGTTAGTCTTTGTGAAAGTTGAAAGATATGTGTACAGATTTGTTAGTGCTTGTTTTTGTTGTTATTGTTTTAAATGTGCATGCCAGTTTTTCTAACACCACTGATGGCAAAGTCTATTTTATTTTCTACTGAATTGTGTTTGCTCTTTTGTCAAAGATTACTTGACAATATTTGCGTGTATGTTTCTATTTCTGGACTTTCTATACTATTTCACTGATCTGTCTATTCTTTTACCGATACCACATGGTCTAGTTTCTTGTATCTTCTCAGTCTTAAGGCAGGTAATGGTTAGTCCTCCCTTTGTTTTTCTTCAGTGTTGTGTTTACTTTTCTGGGAAAATTGATTTTTATATAAACTTTATAACTTGCTAGAATTTTCATTTGGATTGCATTAAATTTCTAGGTCACATTGGGAAAATGTACATATAAGTACATTTTGAGATTTTCTGTCCATTAACATAGAAAATCCTTGGCTTTAGATGATTTTGGATTTCTTTCATCAAATTTTGTAGTTTTACTGGTATAGATATTATATGTATTTTGTTAGAGTTAGAGCGAAATGTTTCATTTGTGTTTTGATGCTAATGTAAGTAATGCTATGCTTTTAATTCAAAACTCACATTATTCTCTGCTTGTATATAGGAAAGTAATGGACCTTTGTATATTAATCTTGTATCCTATAATCTTGCTACAATCACTTATTATTTCCAGGATAATTTTTTTTTCTTTATTAATTGTGATTTCCTACATAGACAACCTGTAATCTACAAAGATGACTTCATTTCTTTGCTCCCAGTCTGTATATCTTTTATCTTCCTCTTCTCATTTTATTATATTATATAGAACTTTTCAAAAAAGATGTTGAAAGGAGAGGTCAGAAGAAAGATCCCTGTCGTGCTCCTAATTCTAGAAGTGCACATCTCATTTCTCACCAAAAATTACTTTTAAAAAGCATAAATCACTCTTCTTACTATGACCAAAAATAGAAACAGCATAATCTAATGTTTTATGGGAATGCAAATTGATTTCAAATAAATTTTCAAATTTAAAAGATACATCTTAACCTTTTTATTTATAATAAAATAAATTAAAACATGGAAAGTGATTACCGTAATATGTATCTTTAGAAGAAATTTTTAATATAGAATGATTTTTTATATAGACATGACAGAATGTTCTAATTATTTTTTAAATTAAAGTTAATTTTTAACTTCCCTTCACACTTTTTTTTTGGATGTTTTATATGTATAGTCTTTTATATCCATAATGTTGAATTAAAGTATTTTTATTATAAGACTTAAATATTTACAAATCTATTACTAAGTATAAAGTACCCATTATTATGACATATCTAGCCATAAAGTACAAACTTATTTTAAATATATACAAACTATATTTCAAACCCTCTGGTATTCAAATAAACATAATTATTTAAATATAAAATGTGATTTTGTCACTAAAATAAATTACTTTCATAAGATAAATATGGCTATAGAGATATTTTTAACTTCTCTCTATATACATTTTTTTATAAACACACACACACATACACACACACACATATCTTAATACCCTTATGCTAACATATTTCACTCCATCATTCTTTATACTCCTTTGAAATCTTTAAATAGATTTTATGGTGAGATGTCACTGAGCCATGAGTTGACTTGAGAAATGTACTGAGTCTGCTTCTATAATTGTCTACTAAGCTGTGACAGTTAAATAGTTTCACTTTGGGCCCAAGTGATTATTTTAAAAATGCACATTTCATCATTAAAATGCTGTAAAACTTACTTGTTTCTTGGTGTTGTTTTGTTTTGCTTGGGATATAAAACTAGTGTCTACGTCTTTGTCTATATACAAAAACAGGTGGTTCACAGACCCACAGTAGAAGTATTAGAATTAGTCATCATGATCATTGCCTAGAGTTTCTTAGAAATGCAGATTTTATACCTCATGCTAGAACTACTAAATCAAATTTTGAAATCAACAAGACCTCAAGTATTTTATATGCATAGTAAATTTTGAATAGAACTGCTCTTGAAAGATAAGATAATAAAGATGATTGAGTGTGCTTATATAATTTGTTTTTCAAATACAATTTCAACAACTGAAAATACCTCTAAAGAAGTCAAGCATAGATTCATTTAAGAAACATGGCCCCCAAATTAGACTGTTAGTTTGGCCTACAGACTGAAGTAAAACAGCTTTAAATTCTTGCAACTGCCACTTTGTCTCTGCCTCAGAAAACAGGGATCTTCCTTTGCTTAGGTAGTTTAAACGTTTTTGGGGGGATATTAATTTTCAATTTTTTTTATCTTAATTAGTACTCTTTTAAAATTTACATAAACATTCTAGCTATATAAAGAATTCTTGAAGATTATTCACTTTGTAATTGGCCATTAAAAGAGTTGTTTGATTGTGTTTTTGTTTTTGTTTTATCTGAAATCTTCAGCTTCAAGACCTTTATAGTGAAGACTATATTAACCTGTGAAAAAGTGGTTTAAGAGAAGCTGGGAGAGGCTAAATAGATTGACATAAAGAGAAAAGAGAACTACATAGAAGAGAAAATATATAAAGTATGAAAGTTGGAGGAAAAGAGAAGCAACAGAAGAAAGTGAGAGAGAAATCGCCTTGGAAGTACACTTAGCAATGAGCAAAGGAGTTTGAAGATAAGGCTGCTGGAGAAATGGGACTTAGAGATAGTAATATCCCAAACACTTTTATGAGAAATGTTGCTCTGTGTCATGTGAAAATAGTTCATTTCCAGCTAATCGCCTTTACAGGTATTCCATTTAAAAAATTGTTTATTTCACAAATTTTTATTTGTATTTGTGTTTCCTTAGTAAAAAATTAGTAAGAAAAAAATCCAGTACGTAATGGTAAACAAAACAGGAAGGTATAGATAACCAACAATTTTCACAGAAATTCTTCAAAATAAACTTTAATAACTTCATTTTACAGAGAAAGAATCTGATATTTTTAAAAAGTTAAATAGCGGCATGTCCCACACTTGTATTTTAATGAGAGAAAGCACAGATTTTTCAGCCCCAAAACTAACATCAGTTTCATCATTGGATTACAACCATGGCAGCATTTTAGCCTCTCATGGGAAGCTTATACAAATGGCAATGTCTGAGCTCTAACCAAGTAATTGAAGCACAGTCTCTGGAAGTGATGCCAGGATTAAGAATCTTCACACCATGCTGCTGAAAAACTGCGTTTGGCATTAATCTAACCTCTGTCCGTTAAAATCAAATTAATATTACCCAAAATTAAGATTTCCAAAAAATCTAGATTTCTTTCGGTATCTGTCTATTCTGTTAGAGTAACAGTTTTCCTAGTGCCAAAACTCAGAAAAAATCCCAAAGTTCATTTATTAGCCTCAATCATACAACACTCAAACAAAACTTTCTTCAGAACTCTGTCAATATAATCTAAAAATATGTAAAGAGGTCAGTGAAAATATTAGTCATTTTTATTTTCTCTATGGCTACCCTGACCACTTCCTCACATCGCACTCCAACAACCAACTGTGACCAGGTTCCAGGGTGCAAGGGAGACTCAGCTTCCCCAAGAGGATGTTTTTCCAGGTTCTTTGTTTCTCACTCACCCAAGAATGGGAGAGGGGACCACGCTGGGCATGGTACTCACAAGTAAATATCAGAGCCCAAAGAGTTTTTGCAGAAAGTGATTTATTTAAGCAGAGAAAGAGAAAAAGGAGAGAGAAAAGGTGGAGAGAGAAGCTTCCACGAGATCGTGGAAGGGGATCCAGACATGGAGTCCAAAGAGGTGTGGAAGAAGGGGACTTTTAACCTGGGAGGAGTTCCCTCCCCCTTTAAGTTTCCTAACCTATGAAAGGAGTTTCTTTAATCTTCTGCTGGAGTGATTGATCTTTGATTCTTTCCCACGTGCACAGAAATTTAAACAAAGACCTCTAATCCCCTGATGTAGAGGTGGGGGAGACATGCCACCGGGAAGTTCTTGCCCTTGAAACTACACCAGGGAAGAGAATACATTACCTCACAACCTTATCAAAGGTTTTTTAAAATGAGGTAAGTTAAGATGCTCAAATGATAATAATCAGTAAATCAAATCAAAAAGGTCTTTGGGAAACATATCTTCACCAGTTACATTTGTATAGAAATTAAATATCAGAAAACACAGTATTTTATCACTTGAATAAAACAAAAATATGTGCTTTACTTTGGACATCTGTGCTAGAATAAAATATATTGTATAAGCAGTATGGTTTAAAGTTTTGAAGTATGTATGTATGCTTTCTGGTTTTACATTACCAATAGTGTAACCAAGTGAAGTCACTGAGCTTTTTAGCATTATAGTATCTCTCATTTTGAAGGGGAATAAGGAAACTTTCAGTCTATCTTACAGAATGTTTGGAAAGCAGAATGTTTATTATATTCAAAACATTTTCTAAGCCATAATATGTGACCTATTATATTTAATCCACCACTATAAGAAAATAAAGCAAATATATATCATAATGTGTTCTACACTACAGTTTTCTAATGTGACCTTGAAGAGTTGGCATTCTTTCTGAACATTTTGTAAATAATATCCTCAAAAAAATTTTTGAGAGGTATTCACTTTGAAAACATTAAATATATAAATCACATAATTGGCTTTTATATCAGCTGCATATTTTAATAAACTAGTGATGATCTCAAAATTATAAACATAAAGAAAATAGAGAAAGGCAAATATGAATAATATTAGGTACATACTAATAAAATGTAATTTGCACCACTTAATCAGAATTTAACTAATAGTCACACCTAGAGGCCAATTAAAATTTCCTGTCTTTAATTTTGCTCTTGCAAGTATCTGCAGTTTCCTTCTCTGCTTTCCACCTGATTGGAAACCCATTGCCAAAAGACAATGTAGCCTTTAACTTGTTACCAAGAGAATTTACTGAGCATGTTTATGTTGAATTCAAATGCAACTAGAGAGAAGGGTAAATTATCTGAGGTGGGCTTGAAGGTAAACAGCTGTCAGTGAACTATGAATCATCTCAAAGGAACATTAGCTAAACTCATTTATGAAAGGAAAATTGTTTTGCATGTTGAAAGAAATAACCACAAGGACCTTGCACTTGCTCTTAATTTGCTGTCTATAACTCAAAATTTCCTTGGGGAAGCAATATGATGAGCTGTTTTGGTTTTAGTGTTTTTTTTTTTAATATATATAAGACTTTTCTTCCCAGTTCCTGAAATGAATATGAAGAGGAATATCAAAATGCCCTCCTTTCGCAGAGAGGTAATAAAACATGAGCACTTCTATTCTGAGGCTGAAGTCTGAGCTGGATTTAATTGCTTAAAACTGCTGTACTGGTACTCATTTTGGTGTTGTGTTTCTTTGTTTTCAAAATAAAACTTTCCAGTAAATTCTGATCAAAATAAATGATGGTTTATTTTATACTTAATTAATATTATAGTGTTTATTTTAATGTGATCATTGAATCATGTATTTCTCTTTTTTGCTTTATTTTAAATTCATAAACTATAAAATAATCTTGATTCACTCAGATGAATAGTTCAAAGTAAAAATGCTTTTTTTTTTTTTAACATTATGCCTTCTACCCTAAAAATACAATTTATTTAAACAGAAATGGTAGGAGAAACTTTATCCCGAGGTCTGCAACAAAAACAAAAGTCAAACTAAACAGTTAATTCAGCAGCAGAATACTAAGATCCCAATGGGTTACAAACTTGTACATAACATTTTTGAGTATTTGTGTTTTTTATTGATGTTTTAAAATATTCAAAATTAAATTGAATTAGAATTAAACATTAGAGATGTCAAATTATGTTTGGCCTAAAGCTGCCTCCTTTACTTATTTTAAGTTTGGCATGAATGTTTCTCCATACATAATGGACTGTAACGCAACTTGATGTGTAAATGGACTCATCTATGCTTGTAACAAGCAGCTGAGTCCCAGGCAATAACAGCATCCAAACTTTAGTCAAGTATAGGCAGCTAAGAAGAGTGTAAAGTAGGTTCAAATAAGGCAAATGCTGATGTAGCCAATCCGGATGTTTCTGCACCTCACTTCTATTTTCTCTTTGCATCACTTTTCACTTTCTGTCCTTAAATGTTATCTGACCACATGACAGTCCTGTAGTTGCTCAGAACTTATTCCGGTCTAGGGGATGCTCAATTCGTGAATCACTCTTTGCTCAATTAAACTTTTTTTTACATTTAACTTGTCTAAAGATTTATTTTAACAGAGCATTGAGGCATTTCCGGGGAATCCTGAATTTTCACAATATACAATTTACAAATACTGCTTTAAATATTTTCTAGTTAGGCAATTTGAAAAACTGTGAAAATAGGGTAATTAGATCATTCATTTATAAAAACCCAGTGTGAAATTCTACTAAAATGCATTGTTTAATTAGAAATATATGTTAAAAGCAATGTGCTTTGACCGATTATGTAGAATTCAATAATTACCTTTCCATCTTTCTCGTAGTCCTTGGTTGCTCCTTTACTTTCTCTTCATTATCTACCTATTGACTTCCATCATAATCTTTGTCTTCTTTGATACACTTTCTGCTATTGTTCTTTCAACATCTACTCTTTTATTCTCAACCTACATTTTCTTATAGCTCTCTCTTTTCTGATTTCCCTTGTCATTTATTTTATCTGATATTTACTTTTCCTAAAATATAGCAGTAAATCACAAACATTTTGCTCACATATTACACGCATGTTTAACTAATATAAGTTTAAATAATTGATTTCACATCATATTTAATTGTGTATAATTGGGGCACAGAGAATGATGCCCCAAAGTGTGGCATCATTCTTTGGCATGCTGACCACTTTGAATAAAAGAAAATCAGAAGGTTTTAGAAGCTCAGAACCAAGGACTTTCTAACTTTCTCTTGCCCCTCTCCCAAAGGTAGAAAATTGTCTTTCTGGGAGTTCCTTTTTCTGACTAAGGAAAACTTCCAAATAAAAAATGCAACTTGGGAAACTTGAATTTCCACAAAATACATTTTGCTGAACACTGTAGTAAAGAGTTACGAGTTAAGCAAGTTGAAGAACTGTGAAGAGATTACATAATTGAATTAAGTACTTCATTTACAATCATTCATTCTTCCAAAAGAAATGCAATTGTCTTAAAAACTTCTCCACAGGAACCTTATCAAATAAGCAGGTTGGACTGACCACCAGAGAAAAGAAGAGACTGAAAGTTGTCATCATGCCCAGATTTTTAATCTATTCTTCAGGGGGAAGCCCAGAGATACTATAAGACTTTATCTGCATAACAAGGCAACCTTTGTTTGCAATGCTGTTCTACCTCTCAACTTCCATAACTTGGTCACATTCAGTGTCCAAAGAGAATCATTTACAAACTATCGTCTGTTCTTCGGATCCATTCAATTTCTCTAAAAACTATTTACAACCTCCCAAAATTACTTACATTTTTCCCATCTCCCTTTCCCCTATGAAGCTACCCTATAAGCTTTGACCATCTGGTGTTTCTTTGATTCTTATATTTTGTATGGCTCTCATGATTATGCACATCAGTGACTTTCTATGCCTTTTTTCCTGTTTATCCATGTATTGTCAGTTTATCTCAGTAGTCTCAAACCTTTGAGGGCTGGGGGAAGATTTCTCCCTATCCCTAAAGTTTTGCAAGTTAATATTCTCTTTCAAAAAAATGAATTACAAAATTGAAGGCTTGGTTTTCAGCTGCCCAAGTGAATCAGCGCTTCACAGATGCATTTTATTTAAAACCTTAAAGAGGTCCACAACCTGTTCAATTTGTAGGAAGTGCTATTAACAGGTTGTGCCTGGGACTTAGGCAAGTAGATGTGATCCAGGGATACATTGCTGCTAGTCAGCAAACATCAGAAGCAAATACGTATGAATAGCATGAGACCTATAAGCACTATTATCAGAGTTCCTCACTGAAGAGAAAACAGCAAAAGTTTAGAGGTCAATTTACCAAGCTTTCACAAGTAACATTTGCATTAACAAATATTGATAATAAGAAATAGGATAGAAACAGACAGGGCTACCCTCTAGAACTTCACTAAAGACTTTTAAGAAAAGAAGTATCAGTGCCTGATTCAAATTACCTTTACTTATAAAATTGTGGTAGCTTTGTAACTCTCTTAAATTCAATTAATCTTTCTCTTTTTATACAAACGCCGATATCATTAGTAAGGAAAGCAGTCAATACTTGCTATATAAGCTTTGCTTCATGGGTTGAGCTGTAGCCACATACTTGTAAAAATTTGGGATTAGTGAATGTTTAAGAAAATATGAAAAACAATTATTTGTGGTGCTTGGTTTCTTTCCGTTTTGTGTGTGTGTTTTGTGGGGGGATGAAAAAGTGGACTCAGAAACAGTATTTTATATCTTATTAGGGCATTTGGTTTTTAAACTTTTAGATGTAAAGCTTAAGCATAAAAATAAGCCTTTAGTGTATCTGTTTTTGAATTTTTTTTAAAATTATACTTTAAGTTCTGGGGTACATGTGCAGATCGTGCAGGCCTGTTACATAGATACACATGTCCATGGTGGTTTGCTGCACCCATCAACTCGTCATCTACAAAATATTTTCAGTGTCCCTCAGTGACGACTGAAACTTTGGAGACATTTTCATTTAAACAGAGGAAAAGCTTATAAAGATTTGTTTGAAAATTGTTGAATGTAAAGAGAGAAAGACGATTTAAGCTTCAAGACATGTGACAACCTCAGTAGTAAAAATAAACCTGTTGTTTTGTCAAATTGTTAACATGAAAAGATTATATATTGATTCTAATATTTCTTACAGTGATGAAACCATTGGTGGGTTTTTCTTATTATTATGACAATCATTTTATGAGTAACACAAGGGAAATTATAATGAAAATTCTGGGAGTGAATGCGGTAATTTTTTTCTCTTTTTCCAAATTAAGTCTGTTTTTAGAGTATGAAAATATGTCAACAGGATAAATGAGTTCAAAGTTACTATGGTTGTGTGTCTTGTTTGCTGCCTGTTTTTCTCTATTACAGAAAATGCTGCAGTGAGAAAATCATTACACACACAGCTAGTAGTACTCTTTAAAGTAAGCGTTATTATATGCACTCAGATTCCTAGGGTTACACATCAGGGTGTTTGTCTTTTATAGTCAGTGTTCTCAACTGTGTGATGTTGAATCATCCCTATCACAGCTTACTGATATCATGAGTGTATCTTTTATTACTTTCAAGCTAGCAATAATTAGTACATCCTAAATTAAACATTATAAGCTAATGCAAAGCTATTTTCCAAATACATGCTAGAGATATGTTGGGACCCAAAAGGTCAGTGTGTACACATGTGCATACAGACAATCCCTGTCCACTTTCCAACTCCACTGGGATTAAAGAAGAAAAGTAAAATAGGGACTAATAAAAAGGGATAACTATCTCTTTACCTAACTGAACCAAATTATAATTCTATTTTTCTTGAGATATGAATACGGACAAGCTTCCTGCCCTTGTACTTTTTATGTAAATAAACTCTATTGTGCAAAACATATATTGGTTTTTCAGAGACTCTGGTGCTTCTCCACCCTATAGTTCTCAAATGTGGGACATCAAGCTCTTTTTAAACCTCATCTTCCTCTCCCCTACTCCTGACACTGGCAGGACACTGTCCTCTTTCAAGTTAAATGGTGTTAGTTCAACCACCTGCAGAGGTGGCGGATACACTTGGCCTGTGATAAATTTGCATATTCTCAATGAACATGCACATCTTTCAAATGCTGTTCACCCTGTTAATATTACCATCTTGTTCCATTTTACTCCCAACTCTAGAAGATAGAAGAGAAGGTTGCCAAATGATCTAACCACGAAAACTATTTGGAGAAAAATGCCTCTCCTAGGAAGCACTTCATATTCTCTTCAAAATAGAATTATTTAGAATTTTGGTTTCATGTTGGAGACTGATTTAAATTTCTGACAAGTAGTATATTTTGTTCAACACCATATTGTATGTATGTAAACTATGAGCAAAGAAAAATTACTGTTTAGAAAATGCTTTCCAATTTACACTGTTCTACAGGATATTGTAGTGCCTGAATTTTCCTCATTGCCAACCCTGATAAATTTTAATTCTTGAAAATCTTATAAATAACAAGATTTTATTATTTGATTTGCATTTTTTTCCTTTTGAAAACCCATTTCATATACTTATAGGCTACTTACATATTTTTATAATAAGATATTAGTTTGGGGTTTCACAATTTAAAAAAAATTGCTTTGTAATATCTCTTTGTATATTAAGACAGCTGGACCTTTCATCTCAAAGATATTCTATTCCTTTATATCCCAGCTTGTCATACGTGTTTTGGCTTTTTCCTTATGAGTTTCCTTGTATTTTGTTTTACCAAGCTGTTATCAAATAAAGTCTTTTCTTTTCCCCTTAATGCTTCTGAATTTTAGAATGACTTAAAAAGCCCTTGGATTAGTGCTGTAACATTTCTGAATTTCAGTGTTCACATTTGTAATAAAGTACATAGGATTTTTGTTGTTACACTTAGACTAATTTTTTTTAAAAAGCACTTGATATATAAGAAATGCTTAATAACTCTTAGTCCTTTTAGTTTTGCCATAGGGCTTTATGTTAAGTCTGTATATCAGCCTCTTCAAAAAACAGCATGAATTTAGTCATTATACTTTGTCACAAAGTCCTTTAACACTTGCTCACATTTTGATATTTTTCCCATTTCTCAAGCTGTTTATTTCTAAATCACAATAATATTTTCTTCATTGATATGGAACAAAATTTTTCCTTAAAATTTTTTATTGCTTTGGAAAAGGCACCTAATAAGCTAAACTATGATGCATTCAGGAAATTGAATTAGAAGAACTTAGAGGTCTAATTGTTGCAGATAAGCTGAATTGGTTAGTTATACAATAAGATTAATAATACCTGAATTCATTTTCAAAAAGCGAATTACATCTCCCAAAGTTCCCTGTGATGGCTTGTTTGCCAAAAAATATCCATCTTCTCACATTCACACCTGGATTAGTTATCTATTACCATGTAACAAATTATCCCAAATGTTAGCAGCTTAAAACAATACACATGTCAAATGTTTCCTGAGCTTCTGCAGTCTGTGAATAGCTTAACTGTATAAACCTGGCTCATGGCGTCTCTCAAGTTTGCAGTTGAAATATTGGCCGGAGCTGCCATTACTGAAGACTCGACAGGATTGAGAATCTCCCTCCAAGCACTGTTGGCAGCACAACTCATTTCCTCACCACACGTGCCTCCGAGCGAATAATCAGAGAGAGAGGGTAAGGCAATAGCTACACTATATTTTAAGATTTAGTCTCAAAAGTAACATATCATCACTTTTGCCATATGCCATTTGTCCCAGAGACTAACTCCGATAAAATATAGGAGGAGAATAGACAAAGTCATATACCAAGAGATGGAATTAATGGAGGCTGATCGCCACAGTGCTTCTTTTTTTTTTTTAACATGTCTTTTCAGCTTCTTGTATTAAGAAGTAGAGTTCATTTTTTACCCCTTATTTCTGAGTTCTGGTTTTAACATGCTAGACCAAGACTATGTAGTGAAAGGGATTATTTGCCAGTGTCAAGCCTAGTCATCATAAAACTGTAAATGATTTGGTTCATTCACTTAGAAATAAACCACCATCGTTTCTTGCCTGTTCTACCTAGATAAACATTGATAGGCTGTGTAGAAGAAAGCCCAGTTGTCCCAGTGGCTCTAGACATGAGACTGAGCCAATATATTTAGAGCCACCTACCCAATTGTCACTTATCAAAAAAAGGTCAGTCCAACTGAAACTCAAAAACAAACATAACTTACCCATAAGCAATAATTTTATGCCAGTAAATTTTGAGTAGTATATTACTCATCAATTAATACCTAATATATTCTGCATGAATGGTGGCCTGTATGTTATATAAGAAAGTTATGTGGATAAAAATATATAAATATATACGAATAAATTGTTTCTTAGTTATATAATTAAGGTTTATGCTATTAATTTCTCATTATGACAGAAATGGCTAGCTGCTTAGCATTGCTGGTTATGTTTCTATGTATCTCAGTCCCTAGCCTATTTTTCTATACTCTGCTCTGTAATTATGGATCTAGATGTATGTAAATTGGATTTCTGAAGCTCCTTGGCAACCTGGAGTAGCTGTTAATTTTTGCCAGTAGAAAGCAGTATAAGGAGATTAGAAGATCATAAAAGAGATGGTTTTCTTCTTTCCTTCTCACATTTCCTTCGTTCAGCTTTGACAAATAAGTGAAATCATTTTCTTCAACCCACTCTAAGCTATCTTTAATGAAACCCAAGGTCATTTTGTGAGATGACTGTATATATAGGAAAGAGAAAATATTCTTGTACTTCAAGAATTTACACTAAATTCTAGGTTCCAAAACTCCACTGCAATCCAAAATTATCCCTGGAGGTCAAATGATATATGGAGTTTTACTGTGAGTTGTCTCACTTCATGTTCAGAGGGCCTACAATTATATTTTTGTGTGACTTTCCTAGTACCTAAGTGTGTAACTACCATAGGCCTGCTCAGCAAATGGTGAAATCTCTGCATCATCCTCTTAACCCATGGCATGAGACTATTATTTGAGGAAGGGCCAATGTAAATTCCAGGAATTTCTCCCTACCAGACTAATAAGCTATTTATAATATGTTTTCTTTGCAGAATTTTAGAGATCACTGGCACTATCAAAGACTTGGAAATGTAAGGATGACATCTCTCCATCCCCATTTTCTGCCTCTTTGGCCTGGGCCAAAGTTTGCTGAATGAGAGATAAGGATTATGGGTTGTAATGAACTTAATTGAATGGTGACTTCAGATTAAATGTATCATAGCACCAAGCACCTGCATACATTTCTAGATAACTATTTGCGAAGAATAGCAGAAGCATTTTCGTTTTACTGACAAAAGTACAACTTCACTCTTTCTAAAGAGCTGTGTCAAAGCTTTTGCTTCTTGCCATATCATAGTCATGCTGACATTACATTTAACTATCATTCTGGTCCACTTTACTGAGGTCATATGTTGACTGAATTTGATGATAGGTAAGTAACAAGCTCAAAGATGCCTCCATAAGATGTGTACACAGTAAACTGAGTTAAACTCAGGAAGTGGCCAAAACCTGTAATGGCAATTAAGTATCTCGAGTTCCGGTGGTATTTGGCATGCCAGAATAATTACTCTAAAGCAAAAAATATATATATGCTTCTGAATCTTGTTATCCTTACAACCAAGAAATGGGCAAAATGTGTTGAGTGTATTGAAAACTCAGATACCATATATGACATTTGTATGTATTTGCCTGTCTTATTTATTGAAAAGCTCTTAAGATTTCCAGTTTTCAGTGAGACCTAAAGCAAGAGGATGCTCTGAAGGATATTTAGACTTCTCTTCCTATGAGCCTTTATAATTAAGTACATCCAGTGGTGCTTGAAGCATTTACTGTAAAACAGGGTACTCTATAGAGTGACTACCAAACCACATGCAGAAAATTATGGTGCAAGTGTGCAGGGTTTTGGGGTAAAGCCATGTTCTCTTCTGTGGATAATTACTCTCCTCTCAGAAAAGCTTCCTGTTCATGTATCTTTCCCAGTTGTCAGAACCCTAATTCCATCTGGTAAAACATTATTTGTGGTTATCATTGACTGGTGTAGAGTTCAGTATTACCAAAAAAGGAATGCTTTTAATAAAGGAAATAATGGTTCCATTGAATTGGAACACAGAACTAGAACCTTGCAATCTGAGGCTCCATATGCCACTAAATACTTAAGCAAAAAAAGGTAGATATCTGTATTGGCCAGGATGACTGATCACAATTGCCAGAAGGAACTTTTTGGGTTGCTGACACACAATGAGAACAGGGAGAATTATATCTGAAACTTGAAAGATTTTTTTTTAGGGGTTTTGTTAGAACTTTGATGATCAACCACATAAGTTAATTTAAAAAATAGTGTGATCCTACAAAGGCAGAGTGACTTGGAAATCTAGAGTATTGGAGAATAAAGTTTTGATTACCTTATCAGATATAGAACCTTGACCAGTTGAGATGCTGGATAAGAATGAAGAAAATACGGAATAATTGGTGGAAGAATGAAAGTATTATGACAAACTCTAGCTTTATTACCATGAACACAAACAAAACAGTATTACTATGTGTATTTTCTCCCTTTTATTATGATCTATCTAATTTACATATCATCTATTATCTATCTATCTGTTATCTGTCCATCTACTACATTTTTACCTCCGTTTTTATTTCTCTGTGATTTCAGATTAGTAGTGGTGGCTAATTTCAAATATTAGTCTTCAAATTATTGAATATACAAAACTGGGATTGAATTAAAAATCAGAATTAATAAAAACTGGAAATAGATACAGTAGCTATTGCTTCTCTTATTTTTGGAAAAAGAGTAAGGTAATTTTTGCCTTCAGAATATACTAGTCGGAATCAGCCCACTCTTCTGTAACATTCTCTAGGAATCTGTATTCCAAAGTTCCTTTGCAATTGTTTTCTTATTAGGAGGACAGGAGAAATTGTATTTTTTTTTCCTTTTGTATTCCAGCTGTATTCCTACTTCTGCCCATTTTTCTAAGCTAAGGGTCCTTCAAGCTTCTAGCTCTTTCCAAATGATCTCTTCTCCAATAATCACAGTCTGTTCTCCAAAGTGTGAATTCCTCAAGTGGACACATCTCCTGGGGATGAGGCCCTTCAACAATGCTTCTATTCTATAAACTATACCTCTTCTGTTTTTCCTTTAGTTATAGAAATGATAGCTGCTTGCTAAAATATGTACTCTTTACATCTCTCTCTCTCTCTTTTGCCTTTTTAGAACACTGACACTTGTCAACTTTTTATTAATTTATATTAATATGAAGCACCTAATGTAGCTTAGGTAGCATTTTTGTTTGTTTTTGACAGATGATAGGATTGCCGTAACCTCACTTACCATGGTAACATGCATTGTAATTTTTTTGTTGTTGTTCAATTTTTGTTTAATCTAACGTTCACAAAGCTGATTTACTGTCATCTTCCTTGATCATTATCCCCTAATCATCATCAATCAATCGTTAGTTAAAATTAATTGCAGACATTATTTGAAAGTCATTGTTAACACATATGTTACAGGTAGAAAAACAAAATGATACAGATGCCATTCTCAAGTTTGTCTGTTTTTTTGCAACAGTCTTGCTTTGTTGCCCAGGCTGGAGTGTAATGGTGAGATCTTAGCTCACTGTAACCTCCACCTCCTGGGTTCAAGTGATTCTCATCCCTCAGCCTCCTGAGTAGCTGGGATTACAGGTGTAAGTCACTACACATGGTTAATTTTTTAAAATATATATAAATACATTTCATTGCACTTAAAGTTCTGGGGTACATGTAAAGAACATGCAGGATTGTTGCATAGGTACATACATGGCAATGTGGCTTGCTGCCTCCATCCCATCACCAATATCTGGCATTACTCCCCATGTGATCCCTCCCCAACTTGCTACCCCCCACTGTCCCTACCCTACTCCCCCACCACAGAACTCAGTGTGTGATGCTCCCCTCCCTGTGTCCATGTGTTCTCATTGTTCAACACCCGCCTATGAATGATAACATGCAGTGTTTGATTTTCTGTTCTTGTGTCAGTTTGCTGAGAATGATGGTTTCCAGATTCATCCATGTCCCTACAAAAGACATGAAATCATCGCTTTCTATAGCTGCATAGTATTCCATGGTGTATATGTGCCACAATTTCCTTGTCCAGTCTATCATCGATAGGTATTTGGGTTGGTTCCAAGTCTTTGATATTGTAAACAGTGCTGCAATGAACATATGTGTGCATATGTATTTATAATAGACTATTTTATAATCCTTTGGATATATACCTACTAATAGGATTGCTGGGTCAAATGGAATTTCTATTTCTAGGTCATTGAGGAATTGCCACACTGTCTTCCACAATGATTGAACTAATTTACACTCCCACCAACAGTGTAAAAGTGTTCCTATTTCTCCACATCCTCTCCAGCATCTGTTGTCTCCAGGTTTTTTAATGATCACCATTCTAACTGGAGTGAGATGGTATCTAAATTTGGTTTTGATTTGCATTTCTCTAATGACCAATGATGATGAGCATCTTTTCATATGTTTGTTGGCCTCATATATGTCTTCTTTTGAAAAGTGTCTCTTCATATCCTTCACCCACTTTTGAATGGGTTTTTTTCTCGTAAATCTGTTTTAGTTCTTTGTAGATTCTGAATATGTCCTTTGTCAGATGGGTAGATTGCAAAAACGTTTTTCCATTCTGCTAGTTGCTGGTTAACTCTAATGATTGTTTCTTTTGCTGTGCAGAAGCTTTAGAGTTTAATTAGAACCAATTTGTCTCTTTTGGCTTTTGTTGCCAATGCTTTTGGTGTTTTAGTCATGAAGTCCTTGCCTATGCCTATGTCCTGAATTGTTTTGCCTGGGTTTTCTTCTAGAGTTTTTATGGTGTTAGGTCTTATGTTTAAGTCTTTAATCCATCTGGAGTTAATTTTAGTGTAAGGTGTCAGGAAGGGGTCCAGTTTCTGCTTTCTGCACATGGCTAGCCAGTTTTCCCAACACCATTTATTAAACAGGGAATCCTTTTCCCATTGCTTCTTTTTGTTAGGTTTGTCAAAGATCAGATGGTTGTAGATATGTGGAATTGCCTCTGAGGCCTCTGTTCTGTTCCATTGGTCTATATCTCTGTTTTGGTACCATTACCATGCCGTTTTGATTACTGTAGCCTTGTTGTACAGTTTGAAGTCAGGTAGCGTGATGCCTCCAGCTTTGTTCTTTTTGCTTAGAATTGACTTGGTTATGTGGCCTCTCTTTTGGTTCCATATGAAATTTAAAGTGGTTTTTTTCCAGTTCTGTGAAGAAGGTCATTGGTAGCTTGATGGGGATAGCTTTGAATCTATAAATTACTTTGTGCAGTATGGCCATTTTCACAATATTGATTCTTCCTAACCATGAGCATGGAATGTTTCTCCATCTGTTTGTGCCCTCTCTTATTTCATTGAGCAGTGATTTGTAGTTCTCCTTGAAGACATCCTTAATATCCTTTGTTAGTTGTATTCCTAGGTACTTTATTCTCTTTGTAGCAATTGTGAATGGTGAACGCAGTTCATTCTTGATTTGGCTCTCTTTAAGTCTGTTATTGGTGTATAGGAATGCTTGTGATTTTTGCACATTGATTTAGTATCCTGAGACTTTGCTGAAGTTGCTTATCAGTTTCAGGAGATTTTGGGCTGAGACGATGTGGTCTTCTAAATATACAATCATATCATCTGCAAATAGAGACAATTTGACTCCCTCCTTTCTTAATTGAATACTCTTTATTTCTTTTTCTTGCCTGATTGCTCTGGCTAGAACTTCCAATACTATATTGAATAGGAGTGGTGAGATTTTTACTGTTACTTATGCTTACTCAAAATAAAGTTCTCAAACTGCAGCCCTCTTAAATCTATGTTTAATTATTCTGGTCAATTGAAGCTGAGTCTAAGTGATAAAATGTCCTTAAAAAGAGAATGGAGGGGACCGGGCGAGGTGGCTCACGCCTGTAATCCCAGCACTTTGGGAGGCCGAGGCGGGTGGATCACGAGGTCAAGAGATCGAGACCATCCTGGTCAACATGGTGAAACCCCATCTCTACTAAAAATACAAAAAATTAGCTGGGTGTGGTGGTGCGTGCCTGTAATCCCAACTACTCAGGAGGCTGAGGCAGGAGAATTGCCTGAACCCAGGCGGTGGAGGTTGCGGTGAGCCGAGATCACGCCATTGCACTCCAGCCTGGGTAACAAGAGCGAAACTCCATCTCAAAAAAAAAAAAAAAAAGAGAGAGAATGGAAAACCTTTTCTTCTCACTTTCCTCTTCACTTAAGCTGGAACATAAATGAGTTTAAGCCATTCTGAATATCACAGAGAAAGTGAAACATCTCAGAAATATGAATATGAAGGGGATATTCAGAAGGAAACAGCATTATATCATGGAGTAGAACTGCATTGCACATTGGTACTTTCATTAGAGAGACAAATACATTGTGTACCTTGCTTAAGCCAATGTTCTTTTATGTCTCTCCCACAAACATCCACATGAATAACTAACAAATACATTTACATCATACATGTTAGTTCTCCTCTGCTATTAATAATAATGCAAATTTTAACTAAGTCTGTGATAATATAAATTGCTCAACTTTTTTAGTAAATTGAATCAATTAGTCTTAATGTCCAGTCTTTCACCAAAAACTAACAATACAAACCAAGTAGAATTTTCTCCTTTCCTGTGTGCTGCTACTTGCAATAATCTTTTCTATGAATAGGAAAATTGGACCAAACAATAAGCCACAAATTTGTGTGTTGGGGATGAGAGAGAGAGAGAACAGAACAGCTCCCCACCAAATTATTAATAAAGCTTTCAAAGTAATGAACTGCCTGTATTTTACTACAGTAACCTAAGGACTCGAGAATATACTCTGCTAAATGTATATGAACAAAACTTTTCTTTATGTTTGTCTGTTATCCTTGAAATGTCATGGGCCATATAATAATGCTGCAATGCTGGACCACTTATATGCCAGTCCAATGCAGTTGCAGTAGAGCTGAAAAATATCCTATCACATTGTGATTTTGCAGCCATGGTAACATTAGAGTGTAACATATTTCTCATTATTTGTGGTAATGATGGTGGAAACAAACTTATTGTGCTGCAGGTTTTTTTTTGTTGTTGTTGTTGTTGTTTGTTTGTTTGTTTTTCTTTTGAGATGGAGTTTTGCTCTTGTCACCCAGGCTGGAGTACAAGGGCCCGATCTCAGCTCACTGCAACCTCCACCTCCTGGGTTCAACTGATTCTCCTGCCTCAACACAGCAATTAACTGGGATTGCAGAACAGGCACCACCAGGCCCTGCTAATTTTTTAAAATATTTACAGGAGGGACAGAATTTCACCATGTTGGCCAGGCTGGTCTTGAATTCCTGATTTCAGGTGATGGATCCTTCAGTCTTGGCCTCCCAAAATGCTGAGATTGCAGGCATGAGCCACTGCGCCCAGCCATGCAGTAGTTTTTTTCTGTACCTTTTCTATGATTAGATATACAAATACTTACCATTGTGTTCCACTTGCCTACAGTACTCAGTGTCTGAACATGCTGTAACAGGTTTGTAGTCTAGGAGCAATATGCTATGCCATATAGCCTACCTGTGTAGTGGGCTACACTATCTAGATTTGTGTCATTACATTCTGTCATGTTCACACAAGAATGAAACCACCTAAGAACACGTTTCCTAGAAAGTTTTCCAATCATTAAGTGACACATGACTGTATTTAAAAATTTCTAAATTAGAGCAAGTGTATTTCAAATATAATTTTTGGGCTTTGTGCCTATTTTACTTCGTGTGCATTGGTAAAACACATTAAAGGGTGAAGCAGTTATCTTCTAGACTTGTTTAAAGGGAGGTATAATTAGATATTTTCTTGCAATTCTTTGAGTAAGCCTCTATTAGTTCATTCTCTACACTGTTAAGAAGAAATATCTGAGACTGGGTAATTTATAAAGGACAGAGGTTTAATTGACTCAGTTCTGCATTTCTGGGGAGGCCTCAGAAAACTTACAATCATGGCAGAAGACAAAGGAGAAACAGGCACCTTCTTCCCAAGGTGGCAGGACACAGTGAGTGCAAGCAGGGGAAATACTACATACATGAGACTCATTCATTATCATAACAGCATGGGAGAAAACACCCCCATGATCCAATTACTTCCATCTGTTCCTGCCCTTGACGTGGGAGTTATGGGGATTACAGTTCAAGAAGAGATTTTGGTGGGGACACAGCCAAACCATGTCAAAGACACACCATGCAAATTAATATGCCCATGGACAAAGAAATCATGTAGTAACTGCTAATGTGAATCCAAAACAAGATGACTCAAATACTTAATATTCTATATTCTTGTCATTGTTTTACCAGAAAAAATGTACCTCATTGGAAGAGATCAAAATGTGACTACTAGCTGGGATTATTTTTCTCTTTAAATTTAATAGTTCTGCTAAGCAGCATTAAAGAGGTCACTTTGTAAGTAATTTAAAACACATTCATGCTAAGATACTTGGTTTTATGTTTCTTGTTTTTAAGTTTTAAGAGCTCAATAGTTTTGTGAAAGAAAAAATTCTAGTTTGTGCTTTTATGCTGCTTTATAATATTTCTTTTCTCTTTCGCTCTCTCCTTTCTTTTTTTTTTTTTTCTTTTTTTTTTTGGAGATGAAATCTTGCTCTGTCACCCAGGCTGGAGTGCAGCGGCGTGATTTTGACTCACAGCAACCTCTGCCTCCCGGGTTTAAGCAATTCTCCTGCCTCAGCCTCCAGAGTAGCTGGGATTACAGATGTGCATCACCACCCCCAGCTAATTTTTGTATTTTTAGTAGAAATGGGGTTTTACCACCATGTTGGCTAGGCTTCTCTTGAACTCTTGACCCATCTCAGCCTCCCAAAGTGCTGAGATTACAATGAAAGGCTTTGGATCAAAAGTGAAAGATTTCCTTTGCTAAAGCCTATCACATGGTCACAGAATATTTTAATGTTGAGTGAGGAATAATTTGTCATTTAGCTGGAAGGAGACAAGAACCAGATATTAGTAAAAATTAGTAATGTCAACTCAGATATGGTTTCTAGCTCTAAAAGCTAGTAGCTGTGTAACAGTAGAATTGCATAATTTTTGAGCTTTAATGTTTTTAGCTGTAAAACAGTTATACTTTTTATACTGGTTTTGTAAACACTAAATTAGAAAATAAATATATATTAGATAGAAGGCACATAACACATACAAATATTTCCTGATCACAACCCATTGGCCAGACCAAGTAACAACAACAATAACAACAGATGAGATAATGTTCTAAGATGTTCTGATTGGCATTTTCACACTGAATCCAATGTTTACAATTTAATGTATAATTTAAATATATTTCACACTCTTTTCCCCATTTGCTAGGCTCTAGACTTGAAACTGAAATTTTTTTGAACATTGAATTAGCCTGACTAGAAAACAAATGTCCTAGAGCAATATATGATCCCCAAATCTCTGTGATTTAACACAACAGGGTTGTATTTCATGCTCACATAAGACCCTTTTGAACTTTAGGTATTCTCCAGGCTAATATTCTTCCATGGTAGGACTCAGTTTAATTTTTTGGTCCTATAATCTCAATGCTTGGCCTCTTACATGACAGAATTATCAGTAGTATATGTAACTGAGCAAGTCTGAAAAAACTGACGAGTCTGAGATAATAAAAAAAAAATCATAATTACTCTGTCATAAGAAATACTAACAAATATAATACAAAATGCATTTGAACTAAAAAAAAAATCTTACAACTATGATGTAGTAAAATGAAACATTAAAAATCTGGAAATCTGAATTGCAGTTTTTGCTGTATAGCTTTAAAATTGCATGATGTGACTGTTGTGAATATTAATCTGCTCATCTGAAAAAAGGAGAAGACTATTTGTTCTGTTTTTCTTTTCAAGTGATTCCTAGGGTTTAAAATCTATAATTTAATAAATGGTGATTTCTGATGATATTTGCAAGACATGATCAAAATGAATGGAAAACTCAAATTGAAGAATTTAACTCAAAGTTGAATTTTCTTTAAAGTCTTTTTTTTTTTTTTTTTTTTTTCTTGTTAACATATGAAGCAGAAGGAAAAATTAGCCCATCATACCTTACAGGGTCTACTATTTTTTCTGTCTAATTTATTTATATAATGAAACATTAACAATTATAAGCCATCAACACCTTTTAATTAACAACTAAATTAAATGTTGCAAAAATGTATATAATTGGCCACCTGCTATTAATTATGCATGCATTTTACAGAAAACATTGAACTAAATGAAAGCATTAAATCTTAACATATTAATGCTATCTGTAATTACATAATTTACAACTAAGAAAAAAATTTAAAATATCTACTTGCGATTTAGATACTGTAATGATCAGACGAGGGCTTTAAAAGATCAAGAAATTGATGAAATGATGTACAGAATAGGTTAAAAGTTGTTCAATTTTCAAATAATTTTATTCAAATGAATACCCCGGAATGCAAAATATAAAATATGCAATTAACACACAAGCAATAGATGGAACTGGCTACAGAATAGATACAGAAGAATAAAATATTAAAGAACTCTAAGGCAAATAAATCAAAATATCCAAATTAGAGTACACAGCGTACACAATACAAAAACAGGAACAACACATGAACATTAAAAACATGAAAGATGGTGGGCACCGTGGCTCATGCTTGTAATCTCAACATTTTGGGAGGCAGAGGCAGGTGGATCACAAGGTCAGGAGTTTGAGGCCAGCCTGGCCAACATAGTGAAAACCCATCTCTACTAAAAATACAAAAAATTAGCCAGACATGTTGGCTGGCTCCTGCAATCCCTGCTACTCGGAAGGGTGAGGCAGGGAAATTGCTTGAACCCGGGAGGCACAGGTTGCAGTGAGCCTAGATTGCACCATTGCACTCCAGCCCGGGCTACAGTACAAGACTCCCTCTCAAAAAAAAAAAAAAAAAAAAAAAAAAGATACGTTCAGGAAGGTATTTGAAGAGTTAATGGCTGATATTTTTTCAACATAACACCAAATAAATTAATAACATCAGTACCCAAAACAGAATCAATATATATGCTTCTCAATAAAAATAAATTAAAGAAAAAAATGCAATTTTAAACAAAGTGATGAAAAGAAGTGTCTTCATCTGGCCTGAAATAAAATTATGATAGAGAGAAAAACATGCAGGAGTAAATCTTAGAAATATAGAAAATTAGATAGAGAAATATACATCATATATTTAGTAATTTAATGTATTATATATGTTGAACTTATATACAGTATATTAAACCCATTTAGTGTTAAGAAGAAAAGCTTTTAGAGAACACAGTATTGAAGGGAGATTGTTGTTCAAAAGACAGTATGGGAGGTCCTAGTATTTTTCTGTGTACATTTGGGAATAAACAGACCTTGTCTTAAAATTGCAATATTAGTTATATCTTTCTTAGTGTTATAAAAGAAAAGTTTTGAAATTTGTTTTTCCAAAGATCATGTTATAGCATACACTAACTTAAAAATGAAAAACATTATTTTCAGTGGCATTTATGGCCACAATTAAAACAAAATAAAAACATTTACACAAATATTGATGTAATTAACAGTTTATGTATGTCAAATATAAATGATTACTTATAATATTCAGTACTAATACAATGTTCACTTGACAAAAATTTTCAATTGACTACTATCTATGAGAATGTTTTTAAATATGAAAATATTTTAAATTCTACTTTCATGCATTTTAAACTGATTTTTTTAAACTGTGAATGCACATTTTTTTTTCTAAATTATCAAGTGTCAAAACATTTATTCATATGTCATCAGCATTAATAGCATCTAGGAAATGTAATTTTTGTTTCACAGATAAAAATATAGCTTAAAATATGCTAATTTGTAAAGGATAAAATGAAAGATATTCAGGAGTAATAAAGTTATTTATTAATACATGAACAACTATATTGTTCTGCTTTTTTTCATGTACTTCTAAGAGCAAATATAAGACATAATCAAATATAATTTGCTTACTAGGCTCATCATAAATGATGCTGATTCAGCTGTTACTAATGAGAATTATAAACCTTTGTTGATTAGGTTATCAAATTAAGTCATCTTGGGATCATTACAACTAATTTATTGTATGTAGATTAATAGAATAGGGATTTTTATGTTTTTATTTTCATAGAGTTTCTAATTGAGAATGGAGCTACTTCTACTTTAAATAATTTTATTCAATTTTCTCCTCTCATAACCTACAAGGACAAAAAATATACATTGAAATTTAATATAAGTTAGTAAGAAAAGTAGCTTGGGATATGTGAACCCAACATTAAATGACCAACTTTAAACAATGGCTAGATAGGTGAATATGACAGAATCCTGACTAATTTATATAAGAAAAAAAGTCAATGTGAAAAAGAGAATATGTTAAAGGAATCCATTTGCATCTACATTTTAGGATTCAAAATATAAAATAGTGACATGAAACACTAGGTTATAGGTAAAAATTTGGAGATAGCTAAGCAAAAGTCAAAGGAGAGGTCACAAGCCAGAACGGTAGCCTTAGAAGTGGACTCACACAAGCCAAACAGTGGCAGTGTGCTAACAGCCAACTGGTGTCCTCATCCTTTTTCTTCGTTTAGCAATATTCTCACTAATAACCCAGATAATTTTTTCAGTTGCCAAGTTAAAAAGCATGTCAACATTTTAGCATCCAGAGAAAACATTTCAAGGCAGAAACTCAGAGAACTGACGGGAGGAGCACGCTAAAAGCCACACATATCTGAAAATTAAGTTAATTCACTCCTAAATTAAAAAAATAAAATAAAGACCTTCCAAAATTTAAAATGTGTATTTGATTTTCTGATAACTCTCATGTTTTCCTAAGTCATTCTTCACATCTATAACCCAAAAGTTTATACACTAAACCCTTTGAGTAATGGGTAAGATATTTTTCTCTCTCACACTGTTTTTCAATTAAGTAATCATTTTCTAAATGTAGAATCTCAAATCAAATGTGCTTTGGATTTTTTCATCATCTGGTCCTATTAAGATGAGGTAATTAAGATGGTAGAAAGTGTGATGTTCTGAAGAAAGGATATGGGGGAGAAAAACTAACATAGTCCTGGAGGAAGGCTATAAATAAATACCGTTGCATATTCCCTATGAACCTAAACAGTGTCTTAACCTTCACCTGACAGCAATAGAAAATGCTGCATTAGTCTGTAATCTTCTCTAGCAAAGACAGCATAAATTGCAGGACAGATGCAAGGAGATTACTTTCTTTTTGAGTTTGTGCCTTTCCACAATAATCTACCAAGATAATAGAAACATTGCCAGAAGAAAACAAAAGAAAAACAAAAACAGAGTAATATTATTGAAGGGATTGTATGAAAACAAGGTTTGGGAAAAGATGACAAACAATAACGAAATCTGCAAAAGCATGGAAGCATAGCAATTAATATGGTGTAGCTCAGAAGGGAAAGAGTCTTTGGTTCATAACATGAGAGGATACAAGTACCTAATTTTAAGGTGCATAAAACAGCCATAACATAAAAGAGCTTCTAATTAAACATAAAGGTCTTTTGTAATTTTTGCATAAGTAAACAAGAAAGTTTCAAAAGACCTGTCTTCAAGTACTGATAGTACTTTTGCTGCTTGCTCTAGTCTATTAGTGAAGTTTTCATAAACAGATTTTGTATTTCCTTTAATGATTTTTAATTTCAGAATTTCTTTTCTTTTTTTCTTTCTTTCTTTCTTTTTTTAAATATTATTGATAAATTTTTCATTGATATCCTGGATTTTCAGATTTTTTTATTGGTTCTCATATTTCTCATATATTATTGAGCTTTAAATCAACATTTTTTATTTTTATTGACATTTTGATATTTTTACTTTTTTTGTTTTCATACTGATACATGCAAATATTGTATTAGACTCAGTTCTTCCAGTTTTATGAACTTTCTATTGTAAGAGAAATTTTGTCTTGAAGGTGTATATAGGTTGTTGGTTAAGTGGAACATAATTTCTTTTGCAATCCATAAGGGTCAGTGGTCTCTGAGTCTCTTTGTTGTTTAAGGTATGGTTACTAGTTGAAGCGATGGTGAAGTTTTTCTGGGAACTGGAACATCAGCTGGGTCAGTCCTAAGACTCCAGTGGTGGTAGTGGTGGGCTGCATAATTGGCCCTCCTTGTGGCTTGCTCAAATGTTGGTTATGGCAGCAGTGGGCCAGGAATAGGGGTTGGTTATCAGGCCTCTAGGCAGCTAAAGCCACGTGGGTGATATAAGTAACAGAGATAGAGTAACTCATCTGAAACCAACAAGTCCATGCTGGTGTTATTGGTGGCTAAAATGCTTTGGCTAGGCTAGTCTCCCGGCCCACTGAGAGTGTATGCAGGTGGGGTTAGCTGTGGTGAAATCTACCAGTTGTGCCGGCCCAATTTCAGACCCCCAACAGCAATGGTCAGGTGCCAGTGGTGCTGGATTGGGGCTAGCAAATTTCTGGGCCCCTGGATGCATTCTTACGTACTATTGGAAAGAGTCCAGGCCAGCAGGCTTCCGCTCAGGTCTCCTGGTAGTACTTTGATGAATTTACTGATAAATGGGTGTTGGGGGAGGTGGTAATCACCAGAACAACACCAGAATGTTCAGGTAGGGGCTGTGGTGACTGAGCTCTGGGCCTGACAACAGGGAGTGCATAATTCTTAGCTGGAGCAGCATGGGAATGTAACTGTAGAGAGTGCAGCTTGCTCATTCGTTAGTCTCGTTGCAGCCCATAATAGGGTAGTCGGACTTGTACTAAGGATGCATGGAAGTGCCCGGCATCCCTTTTCTTCCTTGGCATTGTATCTGCAACAACATCAACTCAAGCCTTGCCTGAGGAAAGGATGCGGATTCCCAATGGCTGAATTCTCAGAATAGTATCAGCTGTGGGCACTCTCCAGTGGATAAGAAGCTGTAGGAATTGCAGTCTTCTAAAACCTTAGGCTCACAGCAGCCTGTAGCAGGGTGGTGAAAATTGTCCTAGAGTTGTATATGAGTGCCTGGTCTCCCTTCTCCCTCCTTGGCGAGGCAGCAGCTGCAGCTATGTTATTCCAATCTTGGCCTGAGGGTGGGACACAGCTCAGTGTTCAACTCTCAAGATGGCATCACAACTCTCAAGATGGACCATGACCAGAGAGAACAGGGTTCTTCTTGGCTGAGCAGCAAGGGTAAGAATTTGTAGGAAGTACAGTCTTATGCCTTGGTCTCACAGCAGCCTCCAGCAGAGTGATTGGGTATTGTCTTAAGGGTGTGTGGGAGCACCTGGTCTCGCCTATTCCTTCTTGGTCCAGAGGTGGCAGCTGCAGCAACTGCCTCAGTGCAGGGCATTGACACTCTCAACTAGGCTCTCAGAATGGTGCCAAGCCATAGCTTCCCTGGGCTCCGACGCCTGTGAAATTCTTCATGAGTTCCCTTTCTGGAGCAAGTCTCTGTTCAATCTCTAAGCAACACCCTATATTAAGCCCGACTTCCACATGGGCCACAGGATGCTCCCTTAGGGAAGGTGGCAAAAATCCCATTGCAGAAATGTAGAGCCCCGGGGGTTTCTCTCTTACTCTTTCCCTGCATCCAAGAGCTTCTTCCTGCTACCAGCCAGTTACCGACTGGACAAACTACCTCAAACCCTCTCTTTACTTGCTTTTGGTGCTGCCTGACACTTCTCTTTTGAATCATAGCATTCTCTTTTAGGAAATCTGTTTGAAGTGTAAATATCTACTTACTATCCTGGTTCCTGTCTATGAAGGAGATGCATACTAGTTGTGTGTACTCAGATATCTTGACCTTCTGGAAATAACTATTAATGATTTTGTTTTCCTTACCAGATTCTGATTAAAATCTGTAAGATTTGTCAGAATCATTGCATTTACTGTGAAAAGCTACTTTCTGGATAGATGCTGCTTTATTGTGTTAAGAGTAGCTGTAAATTCTTTTTAATCTAAGAAAACAGACCTAGCACACTGAAGTGCTTACATAAGATTGGGAACACCCATTAGGCCAGTTATAGCAGTAAAAAGGACTGCTTTTTTACATTAGGCAATAGTGGGTAACCCTTTTATGAATAGGAGTTGATTCATGGAGTTTAGAGCAGCATATAGGGTCCGTGTAGAGAGGAGGATACATGTTTTATTTTATTCAGTTAAATTTTTTTCACAAGAACAGATAAACAATTCATGAAGTCAGTAAAATATGCTACTATTATGATTAGCCCATGTGTTCTCACTAAATTTTTTATTAATAAATTTAGAAGTATTTTATTATCGCTTCTCGGCCTTTTGGCTAAGATCAATTGTAGAAGTATTTTATCTCTAAAAAGTTTAAATATAACAATACATATTCAGGTATTTGTTTCTGTCAGCTAAAGTAATAATATTATTAGTGTGTCTGTTTTTAAGGGACTCACTTATTTTATATTTTATTGAAATCTTTAGTAGTCTATGAAGAGAAACAAAAGTTTCTTAAACCCATGTATCAACTGGAGAATAACACTGTTATAGAAATATGACTTTAAGAAAACATTTTTGTAGCGAACTCTTTCAATAAATTATTCACAGATTTTCAAAAAATGACACATAATAACTAAATTTTATCATGCAATTCCCCTTAGCAGCATTAAAATTCATAATTATTATTTGCTCACTATTTCTCCAGTGCTAATGGCATATTAGAATTTTGAAAACCAAATACTACTTCTTTTTAGCAGGTGCAACTATGGAAATGAAATTGAAGAAATCAAACTCTACAAACTAGTGTTAAAGAAAATGAAACCCTAGAAATCTTATTTCTTTTTTCTTGCTCTATTTCCTAGACAACATAGTCAGTTGTTACAATGATTTTGAACAGAATATAAAATTACCAAATCTACTGAAAGCCTAAAGATTTTATGTTCACACACCATTAAAGCAAATACAAAAGATTTCATTATCAATTTAAAGAGCCTATTTTTTAATCTCTCAGTTTATTATCTAATTGCCAAGTTATGAAAACTAGGTAATTAGATAAAATTATGTTTAGTTATGTTTAACTTAATGTTGCATTAAATGCAGAAAAGTGAATGTCCTCTTTTCATATGTCCTCCCATTTCTAGAAGAAAAAATAATGATACGAAGAGCTTCTTTGTTTCTTCTTCTCTCTCTTTTACTTCATACAGAAAATATCTAAGTAAGCATATATAATGACACATACACATGGCTACACACAAATGTGTAAAATGTTTGGACAATGATTCTTGAGAGAAGATTATGCACTTCATTCAAATACCACTTGTATGTGCCACGAAATTTAGGGAGTGAGATTTACATATAGAAAAATATGTGAGAAAATGAACACGAGGAGCAATGCTAAAGCAACAGTGCCTGCAGAATGCTATAAACCGGCCGGAAATTAGAAGCTCCTTTCCTTTTCCAAACGCTTCACTACAATCTCCATTCTAGTCATTCTTACGGTATCTTCACTGCCCCTATAGTCAGACTTAGAGACATAACATCTCGCAATATCTCTTTAATCTTACAAACTTGGCATAAAAATAGTCACTTTCATCTATGGACATTTTTAGAGAATAAGTTTTAAATAAAGTTGAGAGCCAGAGGTTCTCCTCATTGTGAGGTCCATTAGAATGACATATATTTAAAATGATAAAGAAAAGTTGTTGCTTTTTTTTTCTTTAGACAGTCATCATAAATTTATGACACTGTGAAAAGTAAATATTGTCTGTGTTCACAGGTTATTTCACTCACAAAAGACTACTTTGGACAGAGGACTATGATGGCTGGTCATGTTAGCTATGGTTAAAAAAATATATATAAAATATAAAGAAAAATGAAGAAATTAAGATAAATGGTTGCAGCATTAATATAAAACCTGCAATTAGAATAAAAGAATATGATGGAATTGTTTTTTAATGGTCAAATAATATGCAATTATTTAAATGCATTAAAAACTAAAGCTTCTTTAAACAAACCCCACAATCAAAATGACTTATTTTTTATGAGAAATGTATTTTCCAACACAAATGTGTAGTAATTTTACTATGCTTTGCATTTTCTTGATTCATTTATAAGTATTTTTTTCTGCTAAATATTATATAGTTCTGAGCTAATAACTTGACTGTGAATCACATTCGGTAAATGATTAAGGGTGAGCTTTAAGGAATCACATTTTTTTAAGTCTTCCTTATTAATATTTTCATATTCTATACTATCATTTTATGTTTCTCTGAAAATTTTTCTCATAAGGATTTCAAGCCTGGCTAAAAATATAGGAAAAAAAGAGAAGGGTTTGAAGGGAGGGATACAATGTGCATTACAAAGAATGAACAATGAGAAGATAATTAGAATCCATGATGCCCTTGAGGTCTAAGAATTCTGAACTCTATAAGCCCAGGTACTGTGATACTATACCTGCATATCTCTAATTATAGTTTTGCCTCCAGTTGGAGATTATCAGAAATCTCAGGCATTAGTTTTCTATAAAAATAGCATATTGCATTTTTGGAAAAGAAATAAGATATAGGATATTTTCAATGAACAATAAATACAATGATTTGTTAAGAAACATTTTCAGAACATGTATGCAATGAGGCAATTTTTATGCAATTGTTAAATATGCCCTCATCTTCTGATCTTTCCTATAATAATCAGTAATTACATTTCTTTCAGTAAAAATCCCCTAGGACATGTATTTTTAGCATTAAATCAAAGTGTTAAGTAAATTAATTCCATCTAGTAGGGCACTTTTTTTCCATACTCACTCATCATTATGAGTTGCACATGCATTAATATTAGAATACATAATAAAATTAAAAATGAATAGTAATTTTCTGGGAAGTATTTTCATCTCTAAGCGAGGGGAAATAAACCACACAAGGTTACTAATCAAGAGACATCATTTATATTTTAAAATTTAGCATAATTTTATGTGTATCTATGTTGAGCTTGCTGTGTACTTTGTTTTACTGATACAATCCGAACTAGGACATTCTTCCAAAGTTACTGTAGTCTATACTGGAAAATACGTATATCAACATTTATGTGTAATGAAGTGTTTTATTAACTAAAAATAGATATATGCTGTATTAGGGTTCTGTAGAAGGACAGGACTAATAAAATAGATGTATATATAAAAGGAGTATTGACTCACATGATCACAAAGTGAAATCCCACAATAGGCAGTTTGCAAACTGAGGAGCAAGGAAGTCAGTCCGAGTCCCAGATCTTCAAAAGTAGGGAAGCCAACAGTTCAGCCTTCAGTGTGTGACTGAAGGGTCCAAGAGCCCCTGGCAAACCAGTGATGTAGGTCCACAAGTCCAAAAGCTGAAAAACTTGGAGTCTGATGTTTGAGGGCAGAAAGCATCCAGAGTGGGAAAAAGATGGAGGCCAGAAGTCTTAATCAGTCTAGTCCTTCCAGATTTTATTCCTCTGCCTGCTTTTATCCTATCAATGCTGGCAGCTGACTACCTGGTGTCCATCCAAATTGAGGGTGGTTCGCCTATCCCAGTCCTCTGACTCAAATGTTAATCACCCTCACAGACACACCCAGGAACGATACTTTGCATTATTCAAGCCAATCAAGTTGACACTCAGTATTAACCATCACAAACACAGATGATGAATTGTAGACAAAGAAGAAAATAGTCCCTTTTATTTAAGAATGGCAGTAAAGATTTCAGCAAAGAAATTAAAATGGCACTGAGTTTACAAAAATGAATAGGTGGTAATGGGAAAGAATGTTGGGGATTATGTGAAAGGTGGCAGATACAGTTCAGAATGATGAAAACTACAAAATGTATAGTCTGCCATTTTTCAGAACTACATGAAAATGTTTTTAATGTAATGAGTGAGATCTATCAGTGAGTATTAGAGAAAGGGTGACTATAGAAAATACTAGAGAGATAAGCAAGAACCAGGTTAAGTTTGAGGAATTTTAACACAAATTGTCATATATTTATTGTCTTTGAAAGGTACAGAGAAACCAATGTTGAATATTATGTAAAGAGATTATAAGATCATAATATTTTTTCCATATTTAGATAATCAGTGATAAATTTATCATTTGAGCTATTTACTTTTTATCTGTACTTTTTTTATTAGTTTGTTTATAGAATTCTGATCTTCGAAATTAGACCTTAAGTCTGTCTTATTGTGTTATTGTCCCAGGGGAAAGAAGACACACATTAAATAGAGAAGATGAAGAAGCCAATTAAATATCTACATAGATTAATTTTGAACTCATGTTAAAATCGTTACTAAAGTTTTGGATTAAAAAAAAAAAACCTAGCTATTTGAGAGAGGAAAGACTTTTTTTTACATCTAACATATTAATTGTCAGAGTACTTTGCATAGTGTTTATGTCATATGCAACTTGGTAGAGAATAATAAATGTTAATTTAAGAGCCATGGATTTTTACAATATAAATTATTCTCCATGTTCTTTTCAGGAAAGATAACTCAGAAGGCTGTGACAGAAATATTTTACAGGAAGGAAAATGAACAATACAATACATTCTTGGTATAGATGCTAAGAGTCAGAATGTTAAAAGAGAGAATTTAGAAAATCTATGTAAGTGCCTCACTTCTCAACAGTAGTCTGAGAACACTCTAAGCCTCATTAAGAAGTTGGGCACTCATGATGGGGAAGTTAAGTAGTAATAATTCGCTAAAATTAAACTGAAAAACTTGAGAAGACTCCAGAGAGTCCAAGTGAACTCTATGTTGCAGAATGCAGGGAAAGCTGCCAAGAGTTCCTGAACATCTTAACAACTTTAAGAATGCCTTCGTTGTTTAAAAAGTAGGTATTTGTGAAGTACTTTTATAATTCTTTTTTATTTCTTTGATTTATGTATACTACCTGTACATGGTACACATATATTTTATATGTTACATATTTACTTATTACATATATATTTCATATATGTGTAGATTACAAATATGTAAATGTTATATATCATATACATAGATATATTACTGCATATATTACATAGATAAAATATATTTATCTTATCAATCTAAGCTAACAAGATAAAAAATCTCTTTTGAAAGATAAATGATTTCTTTTATATTTTGTTAGTTTATCAATTTTATAGACATTTATCTTGTACTACTTATATTTTTATCTACTCCAAACTTACTCAGGGTGTGGGGAATTGTAATATCAAAATGAGAATCAAACCTTAAAACTGGGAACACCAAAATGTGAGCAAGGTAAACATGAGAGTCCTAGATTATGCTGGCATCATGAAGGTGGAGTTACTGAACCTAGATTGATAAGGTGTAGATAATTTTTAGAAGAAACAAAATTAATATATCTATGTAGATAAGAACTCCCAAAGTTAGGTCCTTGGTATTGATAAATATTAAATCAACTAGTATTTATGTTTAAATAAATTAATAAAACAAAAATATCAGAAAGCTACACACTATCAATGTCAACAAAACAATCAATATATTACATTTCAACACTTAAATTATGAAATGTAGAGTTCAAAATTTAAAACAATATTTAAAGTATTGGAAAAAAAGTTAAATCTTGTAGCAAAAAATGAATCAGTAATTAGAATGTACTTAAAAGAACAGGATGTTTGAAAAAAAATTAAGTGATGTTTTAGGACTCATAAAGTATGCTATTGGAATTAAAAGCTCAGCAGATGAATTAAACAGAAATTTTGGCAGTGCTGGAAACAGAATAAATAAATTAGAAATTAGATCTGAAGAAATTACCAGACTGTAACTAGCAGATGGAAGAGATAAAAGAAAGATTAAGAAACATAGCAGATAAAAATAAGAAGATCTGGTATATAATAAGCTGAGAGAATAGGAGAAAAATTTTAGAAAAGGAACAATATTCAAGAAAATCACTGCATTTTTAAATGAGTTAGTGGAAAATAAACATCCACAGGCTGAGACAGATTTTTTTAAAAGAAGCATAAAAAGGAGCAACCCATAACTTAATTGATTGTAGCAAAACTAAAAAACATCAAAGATAAAGAAATGGTCAGATGAAAATCAGCTAGAGGAAGAACTATTGCATTTACCAACATTTGTTTATTTTTGGTAAACAACTGTTATGGAAGCCAGACAGGAATAGAATAATATCTTAAATTTGCTTATATAAAATAATGGTGAAACAAAATTGTGTACCCAAGAGAGATGATTTATGAAAGTGTTAAATAAAAATGTATTCATGGTCAGATAAATATTATCATGTAAATAAAATGTTGTATATTTAGGTAAATATATTTTAGAGTCTTTGTAGAATTTGAGATGATTTTAAAATAAATATTTTGAAGGTTTTAAATACACATGGGAAACTTAGAAATGAATTAAATTCGAATTAACAAGCTAAAAGTGATAAGATGAATAATAATAAATAATCTAAAGTTTAATTGTTCAAAGAAACCAACAAAAGAATGAAGGCAGGATGGAAAATGAAATTTTGCAAGAATCTCAGAGTATACCATTCAATGCATAATGTTATATAGAAATTCTGTAAAAATAAAATCACTTACTGGGAAAATTAAGAAATCCCTTACTTCCATATGACTGAACTAGCTCCCCACCAATGGTTCTTAACAGGATGAAATGGCTGAAATTACACAGAATTCAGAATCTAGATGGCAATGAAAATAAATGAGATTCAGAAGAAAATTGAAGCCCAATTCAAGGAATTTAAGGAATCCAGTAAAATGATACAAGAGCTGAAAGATGAAATAGATATTTTAAGAAAAAAATAAACTGATCTGATAGAGCTGAAAAACTAAAAGAATTTTATAATATAATACAAATTATTAATAGCAGAATAGACCAAGTCAAGGATAAAATCTCAGAACTCAAAGACCAGTTCTTTGAATCAATGCAGTAAAAAAAAAAAAAAAATAGAGAAAAAAGCATGAAGAAAAACCCTGAGAAATATGTAATTATAGATAATTATGTAGAGACCAAACCTATCACACATTGGCATCTTTTTTTTTTTTTCAGACAGAGTCTTGCTCTGTCACCCAGGCTGGAGTGCAGTGGTACAATCTTAGCTCACTGCAAACTCTGCCTCCCAGGTTCAAGCGATTAACCTACCTCAGCCTCCCAAGTAGCTGGGACTATTGACACATGCCACCACACCTGGCTAATTTATTTTGAGTAGAGACGAGATTTTGCCACGTAGGCCAGGCTGATTTAAACTCCTGACCTCAGGTGATCCACCCACCTCAGCCTCCCAAAGTGCTGGGATTACAGGTGTGAGCCACTGCACCCGGCCTCATTGGCATCTTTAAAAGAGAAAAATAGAGAGCAAGCACTTTGAAAATACATTTGAAAATATTGATCATGAAATTTTCCCCCACCTCACTAGAGAGGTTGAAAGTCAAATTCAAAAATTCAGAACAGCCCTGACAGATACTATACAAGATGACTATCCCCAAGACATCAAGTCCTCAGATTGTCCAAAGTCAATGCAAAAGAAAAAAAAAATAGAGGTATCAAGAGGGAAGAGGCAGGCTACCTACAAAGAAAACGCCATCAGGATAACAACAGAGCTTTCAGCAGAAACCCTACAAGGCAGAAGATATTGGGGGTCTGTATTCAAGATTCTTAAAAGAACTTCCAATAAAGAATTTCATATCCAGCCAATTTAAGCTTCTTAAATGAAGGAGAAATAAAATTCATTTAAAAGACAGAAGTGGCAAGGTATTTCATTACCACCACAGCAGCCTTATAAGAGGTCCTTAAACAAGTGAGAAACCTAGAAACAAAAGACTGTTACTGGTCACCACAAAACACCCTTCGGTATATAGATTATTGACACTCTAAAGCAACTGCACAATCAAATCTTCATAACAACCAGCTAACAACACAATGACAAGATCAAATCTACACATATTAATATTAATCTTGAATGTAAACAGGCTAAATGCCCTTGCAATAGACACAGAGTGACAAGTTGGGTAAAGAAGCAAGACCTGTGCATTTATAGCCTTCAAGAGACCCATCTCACATGCAATGAAACCCATAGGGTCAAAGTAAAGTGATGGAGAAAAATCTATGAAGCAAATAATAAAAACTGGTGGTTGCTATTTTTATTCATAGAAAGCAGTCTATAAAAATACAATAAGGAGACTGATTTGAGTAATAATAAATCTCTGGTCTCGTACACAGCCAGTTCTGTATGAATTACTTTCTCTATTGCAATGCCCCTATCTGAGAAATCAGGTGTATCTAAGCAACAGACAAGGTGAACACATTGGGCAGTTACAAATTTGGGGGCTCATCAGGATTGCCCTGTGGTTATCTGCCTGTGGTTCGTAGCCCTCCTCTGGAGATGAATCTAGAGGTCAGCCCAAGTGGCTGCCTAGTTTCTTGGACTAAAGGCTGATTCTGGTACTCTCTCTACTGATGGGGTGCTGCTGACCCAAGGTGCATGGATTTAATTGCAATAGAGAAACAGTCCTGAGGAAACATCACTTAAATGTAGCCTTTTCACAGGGTGTCATTCTGTAGCCCCATTGTGGGGTGTCTGTCTGAAGTCCCATTGCAAGGTGTCTGTCTATACCCCCAATTACAGAGTGTCTGGGTTGGTGAGTATCCTAGGCACTGCCAACACCTCCTTCCTTCTCCTGACTGGTTCTATAGCCCTATTGTGGGGTGTCTGTCTAGGTTTGGCTCCTTTGAGGTCTTGGTTTGTCTGTAGCCTCATTGCAGGGTGTTAGTCTCAATTTAGCTCCTGGAAGGGTGGGCTGGGGGGAGTCTCAGTTGGCTTTCCCTAACTAGTAAGAAGAGTCTTAGTTTGGGAGACCTCTTTTCAATCAGGAAGATTTTGGAGAGATTTCTCAGATAGATAATAGGAGGATAGTTTGGAAGGGATACTCTCAGAGGTCTTGTTTAGAAATCTGATTTGGAAAGTCTTCTGTCCATTTCATTTAGTGTGTGTTTATATATGTGGAGGGCATCTCAGAAGAAATTGCTGATGAAAGTCCAGCAGACCTAACTCAGAGAACCCTCCTTATTTGTCTGGCAACATTTAGGGAGCCCTGTAGAAAGCTCAACAGAACTGTCTTGGGGTGACTATCCACTCTTCACTTTGCCCAGAGACCCCTCATTGTGAAGTACCGTCCAGAGATCATCCATTCCCCACCTGGAATGGATCAAAGAAAACCAAAACCAACTAGTAAAAGTTTGAGCTAGGCCAGGTTGATATTAGGTAATGAAAAACCTGACTAGTGTCTGTTTTGTTATGTATATTTTGCTGGATGGAAAAATGTTAATCTGATTCCCAATGAAGCTACTGGGCAACATCTTGCAAAATTGAGAATCTTTTGCCTATGGTCCCATAAAACAGAAAAGGGTGATTTTCTTTTGTGAAGTGGTTTGAACCCCACAACTATGGCACAGTAATCAGGGTCATCAAAAGCCACACCATTTTTGTGGAAGCTGCAGAGAAAGGGAACTCAGAGACCTAGTATGTCAGCAAAAATAGTAAGAAATTCTTACCAGTCAAGTTTCTCTCTCTCTCTCTGTCTCTCTCTCTCTCTCTCTCTCTCTCTCTCTGTGTGTGTGTGTGTGTGTGTGTGTAAATGGTAAATATCTCCATTTGTATTCTCTGCAAGGATTTGATTAATAGAAAAAGATTTGTTAGACTAGTCTTAGGCTGTAGCAAATATGGTGTACTTTGTGCTAAGAATTTGTATTTCTGCATTCTTCGGTCATGGAGAGAGTGGTGTCACAGGATAGAATGTGAATTAGGACCCTTTTCACCTTGAAAAGTCTGCTTTTCAAGCCAGTCCTTCAGACTGGTCAGTTACAAACTTTGCAACTGGTCCCTGAACTTCTATTTATTTGAGTTAAAGTTTGTCTTGCTTTGTGTCCTTAAGAGCTTAATCTTGTGACAATGTGGGGATACTTTCTCTTAGTTTCCACCATCCAGAGGACAAGGATTTGAAGGTTCATGTAATAGCACTAAAAATTATCTTGAGCAGTTAAGAGCCTTTGCAAGCTTGAAATTGGCTGCTCTAGACTTCTTCCGGAAAGAGCAATTAAAACTGTTCAATGCTGTGTAGCTCCGAACAGGCTTTGTCTTTTGACAATGGTAGCCTGGGTTCAGTTCTTGGCTTCCAGACTGATTACTTTCTGCTTTGTTTTTTGAGTAACTTTGCCATTTATTAAGGTTTTTGTTGTTGTTTGTTTGTTTGTTTTGCCATGGATAGCCTCTCATTTCCTGTCTTGGGTTTTTCTTTCTCTAAACTACCCTTGGGGAGATTCTAAATCTTATTAAAAAAAAAAAAGATAAAGAAATTCTTAATTTTGAGGATCTGTTTTTGTCTTCCAGCTGTGCCTGCCTATTAGGCCCTACAAACTGCATGCTTTCCTGCTCCTTTTCCTCCAAGGGCTCCACCATGCAGACAGTAATTTAATTAAAAGACTGACAAATAAAAAATCTTACAAGTGCTGGATCTTCTGTCTGTCTGTCTATCTATTTATATGTGCTGTGTGTGGGATGTTTATATACAAAGAGATCTGATTAACTGGCTCAGAAAAATAAGTGCTTAAATATTTTGTCAGATAAATAGAAACTTTAGTGCCTTTTTGTTCACGACTGCAGTAAACTTTCGGAAATAAAGACAGTTTTAAAGATTATTAGTAAAGTAAAATGTCTTCAAAATGTAGACATTTGGTCTAAATTAAGGTCAGATATCAGATTTTCTAAGTGCTTTGAAGTCATAATCTCATTTCTTTGACTTTTGAAAATTGTTCAATTTACTTACTTTGGGACATTATATTATAGATAAGGCCTGGGAACATGTGGAGTTAGCCATGCCCACCTAGTTATTCTGGAAAGAGGCAGATCTTATCTTCACTTCTGTCTTATGTCCAAGGCTCCATCCCTAGTACATAATTAAAATTGCTTACTTATCAGTTTTTTTTTTAACAAAAATAAAAGTTGTTCAGGTACATGGTAACATATAATTGAGACTACTGGAGAAATATTTTTATATACAATGTGTGTAGGGAAAGTAGAATGATCAAAGATTATAAAAAGACATGGAAATATGAATTTTGTTAAAGGGGGTGCAATTTTGTCTAATTCAGAGTGTTTTAAAGATTGTCTTAACCAGAAAAAGTAATGGGATAAAACTGAAGGTTTAAGCAAGCTGAAAAGGGTCTGTGAAGGTTTGGTCTTGTAAAGAAAGTTCTGTGGGTATGAGCACATTGGCTAAGATTTGAAAGGGATTGTGTAAGCATTTTCTTTAGGTTGATTCTTAAAATAAAAGCACACTAATGCAGGGCCAGAATCTGGGTCCATGTGTTCAAATAACAGGATTTTATTTAAAAATTGATTTACTGTTTAACAAAAATTGTAAAGGGTTTTAGATTTTTTTTTTAAATCTTACCTTGTGGACAAACTAAAACTGAATACAAAATATAAATTAAAAACTAGCTTTAGCCTTAAAGATGTAGTAATGGAAACATGAAATTTGGTTTTCTCCTTTAAAAAAGATTTGTACATAATATTAAAAGATAATTGAAAGATTTTGTTTGCCCCTTTTGGTAAATTGCATGGAAGAAAAAAAGGGAGAATAGAGATAGATTCGGTTGACCTCATGCTATCTTCATTGTGTGTCATTTGGAAAGCTCTCTTCAGAGTAAAGGTTTTCACCTTTAAAAATTTTGAGTTACCACTTTGGATAAATGAATAACCTGTGATTCTATTTGGTGATATCCAGTGTTTTAAGCCTTTGATATTTGACAGAATTTCCAAAATGAAACTTTAAAATATGTAACTTTCTGACCTAAGTAATCCTTTAGACATTAGGTCCTTTGAAGTCCAAAAATGATGTGTTTGGCTTATTTGGTATAAACATTTGTAAAAGAAGCATTGTCAAATATGAAATGATACTTCACTTTCTTTGGGTTATATTTGTATAAATGTGCAGGCATATGTCCCTAAGTTATGTAAAACTCCTAAAATTCTTACATGACCTAGTAAATGTTATCAGTAATAAATATAATAGTTACGTTAAATCACTGTGCTCCATAGAGGTTACAAATTTCATTGCCAATTTTGTCTATACATACATATTCAAAAAAAAAAAAAGCTTCTCCATTTAGAAGCATAAAGTACATGTTTTTAAATGAGGGTGTCAAAGAATAAATTATTTTGGAAATTTTAAAAGAATTATAACTGTGTATTTAAACTAAATATATAACTATATATTTAAAATAACTATGTATTTATATATAAATATATATTTAATAACTATATATAAAATTTAACTATATAACTATACATTTAAAATTATACATATCAAAACCAAAGAATAATTTGAATGCAAAAGTTAATTGAAAATTTAAATATATTTACAGACTGGGTAACAAGAGTTAAACTCTGTCTCAAAAAAATATATATTTACAGATATTAGAGGAAAGGTGCAAATCAAAGACCTGTGTTTAACATAAGAAGATAAAAAAGAAAGAATTATCTTCAACATATCTTAGAAGTGTGGGTAAAAACAAGCCAGAAAATTATGAAATTGACAACAAAGACTTAAAGCATCAAATGAAATGAAACACAGTTCTCTAAAAAATATGATACAATACATTTTTATCCATAAAGTACATAAAAAAAGAGAGGAGGCTTTATAAGTAATACTAGAATTGAAACAGGGGCATATCTATAGAGTCAGTACAATTTTAAATGCCAGTTCAATGATTACATTTTCAACTATTTGAGAACGATATAAACAAACATGACATATATACAATTTCTCAAACAAATTTATTACGAAGTTAACCCAAAGAGAAGAAAGTTTGAATAGTCTTTTATAGGCCTATAGTTATATATTTATAAATATATTTACAAAGTTTATGGATATCAAGTTTTCTAGCAACCTACTGTAAAAATGTGTATACTTACAATTGTTCCTAGTTCCTGGTAAGAAGTTTTCATAACACTTGAAATATCTGGGGTGATAAAAATGCCTTTATTATGTTAATTAGATAACTTAAGATGAACTCTTCTATAGCTTCATTGTTGGGGATGAACACAAGAATGACCAATCATGTTATTACAAGTTTGGAGCTTTGGGCCATCCCAACTTTCAGGGGCTTCAGTTCTATCATGTGGCCAATTATTACATTAAGAATACCTATCTAATGAAAATTTCATTAAAACTCTGAACACTGAGGCTCAGTAGAGCCTTCTGACTGGCAAACACACTGATTAGCTGGGTGATGACCTGGATTCTATGAGGCTAGGACATAGAAGCCCCACTTCCTCCTTCTGAAAACCTTCCCCGTGTTTCTCTTTATGTGGTTGTTCCTAATATGTATCTTTTATAATAAAACTACAATTATAAGTATAGTGCTTTTGTCAGGTTCTACAAGTCATTCTAGAAAATTGCCTAACCTGAGCAGATTGCGAGAAGCTCCAAATTTATGGTTGGTCAGTCGGTAGTACAGATGACTTCCAAGTCTTGTGACTGGTGTCTGAAATAACAGTAGTCTTGTGAAGAACTTTACCCTTAACTTGGTAGGGTCTTCAGTAGCTTTATGCAGTCAGTCTCAAAATCAAGTTTAATTGTAATACACCCAATTGTCTTATTAATGTTGATAAGATTCTTCAGAGAATTAACAAAAAATTATACCACAACTTTCCTTTATGGCTGAAGAAATTGTGATTTTAAAATTTAAGAGACTTGCCTCAGATAATACTCTTAGTAGGGCAGGAGCTTGAATTGGTATCAAGCTCTTTCACTTCTAACCTCAAGTACAAGACCTTTTTACCACACTCTGCTAATAACATCAAAGTATGAATCAATAAGTTACAAAGAATTTAAAATGTTAGTAAATGCAAGTAAAGCCTTTATCAACTTTTATTTAACAATATCGTAAGACCTGGAATTATTAAACTCATGTTGACTATGGTGAGGTTTCCATAGAACATTCATATTATATTCACATTTGAGTAGATATCTGGTGAAATAATTGCATGAAATTGTTGTAATTATAATTTTTAGTTTAATTTATTATTTACTGTTATATGCAATCATCTTTGCAATAATCAAAAAGCAGATATGCTTGCAGTAAGGCATTATTTATCCATAATGAAAAGAAATTAACCTCAATTTTTGAGATTTTATGAATAACTGAGGACAAAATAAAATTATATAATCTGAGAGAAGAGGCATCAAACATTTACTTCCATAAATAATTTGAAAAGTAAGATAATAATTTATGACCATACATAAGTTATATTAAGGCAAGAGAAGAAAAAGCTCCAAAGCAAATTCATTGTAGTAGAACACATATATGCAAGCAGAAACGTATATTCTGATTTAATTTTTTTAACTTTGGCATTTCTGTACTTTTCAAACCTATTCGTGTTTTCAATAGTTAAACAATAATCTGGTTTCTTTATTTCTTTCTGCTCTTTACATTTTGTAAAATGGTTAGAGATGCAGTTGAATTCAATATAAAAGGGGCAGTGTATTATATACTTTTTAAAATACAGCTTTTGATTTAAATCCTGAATACTATTGATTATTCAATATCATTACATTGGAATAAAAATGAAATGGACAGTGAGAATAGAAAATGCACATAATATAATGTAAAATGTAAAACCAGGTTGAATGAATTATTGTTGCTCTTGTGATGGGACATAATATTTAATCTATAATGGAACACAGATAATTAGATGGTGCAGTTAAGCAGAAGCTTTTTGCTAAAAAAGATGGCATAATGTAATTATGGTTTCAGTTAAAAAAAAGTCTGATGTTGATTCCTGTATGTGTTTATCTGAAATATTATGGAGAGTAAATCAGTAAAAAATAGATTATTTAGCTTCTCAGAACAGTATATATACATATATGTGTGTGTACACACACACACACCATTAGGGGAAAATAAAAGTCTAAACTAAGTCAATTTATCTCATATAATATTTTGTTGTATTACTAAACAATCATTAGTATATAAAGTGTAAGTGATTGAAATTATCATTAAAAATCTTTGATATTTCTTAGAATTTACAGAGAATCATGGCTTTTCATAACCCATATTCTAGTTTTACATTTAGCAAATTAATTTTATCAATTCATTCCAAGACAGTCTCCAGTGAATTAAGCCTTTTGAATAAAATAATAAATAAATAATAATAACAAAATAATTCATTATGTATCATAATGTCTATAATAGCTAGGGATGCATATTTTTCTCTTGAAAGCTTGTGAGTGTATACAGTAAAAATAAGAGTTTAAAAGGTGAGATAATTCTAAAATCACTGTAAAGTCAGGCTCATCAATAAGATAAATCTTTCACAAAAAGTAAAACAAACAAACCACATAGATTACAGTTTGAAGATTGTTTACTCCAAGAGTAAAAACATATTTTTGTGTACCTTCAGGAAATAACCAACTTAAAATTTAATCCCCAAAAATAGTATTTTAAAAGATTGGAAATTTTAACCCTGTTTTAAAAGTATATTAAATATGTATCAAGCAAGCACCATAAAATATCAAAAATAATATTTTAATGAATTCTGGAAAACAATATAACAAAATATAATGGCAATTTTTTTTGTATTCAAATTCTAAAAATGTGTTTATTGATTAATTCATTTACTTAAAAAAGTATTTGAGAAGCCTCACCTATCTTCCTGACTCTTTTAAGAGCTAAGAATAATGTCTTAGTCCATTTGTGCTGCTATAACAAAATATCTGAGACTCGGTAAATTTTAAAGAACATAAATTTGTTTTTACACAGTTTAGAGGCTGTGAAGTCCAGGATCAGGACATGGGTAGGTTTGATGTCCCATATTCCAAATGGAAGAAATGCTGTGTCCTCACTTGGCAGAAGGCAGAAGCAGGAGAGAGCGAGCTTGGTGAATGCTGCAGGAAGCCTCTTTTACTAGGACCTTAATCCGGTTTAGGAGAGGAGTCTGCATTGTCTAATAACCTCTCAAAAACACCAAATCCTAACACTATTACATTGACAACACTTGAATTTAGGAGGGGACAGATTCAAATCATGGCAGAGAGATAAATACAATCAGTCTCTACTGGGAAATTCAGAAATTCAGACAGGAAAATAAATAATTAAAGCACAGTGTTTTAGTACTATAATTACATATATCTGTAGAGTTCTACAAAAGCCTGTGTTGGGTACAAAATTCTGTATGAACAAGTCAGGGAAGGCCAGGACTCAGAAGCAATAGAAAATGTTTGTATTAGCCCAGGTAGAAAGAAAGTGCTTTTCAGATATGTTAAAAGCAAGAAAACATTTAAAATAATGATAAGTAACTAATGTTAAACAAGTTAGACAAGGCTAATGATGTACAAAATATGTTAGATGGTTAAGGCATAGTTCAAGGTCTAGTATGCCATGCTAAAGAATTCAATAGACAATAAATAGCTATAGAATAATTTGAATAGAGTAATTGATGCATGATTGAATTTTTATTACAAGTATACTTTGAAAACGGTGTTGATAATAAATATAAGAAGACAAATGACAAATTCTGGACAGAGAGAGATGAGAAAGAAAAAAACATTTAAGAGCCAATTTCTACTAGGATGCTTAATTTACAGTATGAGAAAATGAACTAACAATAAAGCTAAGAGTACAAATTGGTAAAATCGAGATCACAGGCAATACAATGTAGAAAGTGATAAAATTTAATTTTTAAAAACTAATAAAATTGATAAAAGAAACAAATTTACTAGATATAAAAAGAAAAATGGAACATATAATTAGTATCATGAGTAAAAAGGGAAATTTTTCATATTACAGAGAGTACAGGATAATACATCTGCTGGTAAACTTCACGCTTGAAGAACTGAACATATTTATCAAATCTTGGATAAACATGATCTATCACAGCTGTCACAAGAACATATAGAATATTTGACATGTAGGTAGTATCCTATAACTTCAAAAGAAGTTGAAATTGAACTTTAAAATTCCCTCCACCTAAGATAACTTCATAATGAAGTCTAGAAGGTAGAAATGGAGTTAGTGTCTTTTCTTAAAAGTTTAAGCAAGGAAAAAAAATAGCATCCTTACTGACTTATCCAGAAAAATAAAAATATAAGAAAATATTTCTGAAAATGTTTTATGAGGCCAGTATGATATATTTTCTTAAATATGACAGACAGCACAAAATATAACTTAATACCACAAATCTCAATGTAAAATTCTCATAAAAGAGAATCTAACATTAATCTAGTAATGTAGGAAAGAATAATGCATTCTAATCAACTTGAGTTGATTCCAGAAACGCATGTTATATTTTATTTTAAATAATTTAATTCAACAAATGGTAAGAATAAGTTACGCAGATAGTGTTCATTTCAGTTTACAAAGAAAATTGTTTTATAACATTCAACATCCATTTGATAAAGGATATCTACAGAAAAATTTTACACTAATAAACATATTCATGTCAAAAATTGTGAAAGCTTTGCCAATGGACTAGGATGGCCAGTATCAACATTTCTATTCAATTTTGATCTGTAGGTCATAGATAGATAGTGTAAAACGGCAAGGAAAATGTATATGCTGATTGGTAGGAAGAACTAACACTGTCATTATTTCCAGACAACAGTTTCATACACGTAGAAAATCTCAGTGCCTCTACAGATAATTAAAATATTCCAAAAGGAAAGTGAACACTTTGTTGTAGGATAGAAGATCAACACAGACAATTCAATTACAGATGCTCCTGAACTTACGATGATGTTATGTCCTGAAAAACCCATCGTTAAGTAAAAATTATCTTAAGTTAAAAATGCATTAAATACACCTAACCTGCAGAAGGTTATGGCTTAGACTATCCTCCATTAATCATGCTCAGAACACTTAGATTAGTTTACCTTGGAGCAAAGCCTATTTTATAATATACTGTTGCATATCTCATGTAATCAGTTGAATACTCTGTTGAAAGTGAAAAACGGATGGTTATATGGGAGCTCAAAGTATGATACTGACCATGTATTGCTTCTGCATCATTATAAAGTTGAAAAATTATAAGTCAAACTTTCATAAGTTGGGGACCATCTGTACATGTATACATATCAATAACAAATTTAAACTTAAAAAAGATATGAACTTAAAATCATAAAACATGAAATATCTAAGAAAAATGTAGCAAAATATGTGAGTTGTCTATGCAGAAGGCCATAGACCATCAGTGTGATAAATTATTTTATTCCAAATAGTTGAAAATATTAAGTTGAATTATATAAAATGTTTTAATGCATCATAAAATGTTGAATATCACTAATTTATTTTAATATTCAATATTGTGAAGTTGTCAAAATTTTCCAAATTAATCTATTAATTGAATGGAATTCAATAAAAATATCAATATCTTTCTATTTTATAACTCATTTTATGATTTTTAAATAGAAATAACCAAAGACAAAAAGAAATGTAAAGCATAACATTGATGTACTTACGTTACCAGAGCTCAAGAGATATTATAAATTATTGTCATTAAAATATTATGATATTGACATAAACAACTAGATCAATGGGAAGTTCCAAAATAAAAATAATTTACACAAGCATATCTGTTTTTTGACAAACATGGCCTTACATCAAAGAGTAAAGAAGATATTTTCAATAATGTTTCAATAATGTTGCTGAGTCATTTGAGTTTCCATGTGTGTGAAAAAAGGAAAACAAATTACACTCTCTCTTTTGTAAGGTATAATAAACACAAACCAATTTCATATAGTCCGAAGACTTGAATGTGAAAATTAAAATTATAAAGGTTCTATAAGATAACATGCAAGAGTATTTTTATGACTTTAATGAAGTAAAATACATCTTTAAAACAAAACAGTAAAGGCAAGCTATAAACAAAAAAATGATAAATTGACCTATGTTAAAATGAAGAATTTTTGTTCATTTGTAAGTATTAATGCAAGAATGAAAAAGGAAGGGTAAGCCATGGAGGGTGAGTCCATAATTGTAATATTTATACCTAAGAAAGGGCTACATGCTTACATAAAAATAACTACAAGAAAAGATAAGACAAAAATTTCAGTAGAAAAGTGGTTGACAGACTTGAAATAGCACTTCATAAATGATATCTAATATGAAGACATGAAAAGGGGCACAATTGCATTAGTCATCAGAGAAACGTAAATTAAAACCAATGTGACATGCTAATACCTAGTCCCCTGAGAATTGATGAAATTATGACTACAAAGTGACATGAAGCAATAACAGCTATCATCAGCTTTCTTGAGTGACAATAGTTTAAAAACCCACTTGGAAAGATGTGTAACAAGTTTACTACTTAAGGTGATGTAGTATAGCAACCTTATTGCCTGGTCTATATCACAAATATGCACATGTGTACAAAAATTGTATGTATAATAATGTGCTTAGTAGAATTATTTTTAGTTGCCCCAAATGAAAGCAACCAAATTATGCATCACTATTATGAGTAAATTTTAGCATATTCTTAAAATACAGTACTGAATGAGAAAGATTAAACTCTATCTACATGTAAGCAAAGTGGTTTATTATAAGACCTAAAGATTATTTTGTTGGTGAGATGTAACATAGTAACACTGAGAGAGATGAAAGGCAGAGCTTTTGTTAATGACCGCACTGAATTTGAAAAGGCTACCAGTCAGAGCCTCTCAGGTGCTGCACGGGGAGCGGGGCTGGGGGAGAGGGGTGACAATAAAGTGGATCTGAGCTGTAGGAACAGCTTATGTACCTCAAGTGGCTTGGGTTAGCTGGGTTTGGTGGGGTTCCTGTGGATTATCTAACCGAAATAATTTCAGTGAACTCTGGGGCTTTGGTTTGTCCTTAGTTGTCTGCTACCTGGCCCTGGGATGATTGGGGTGCCTGTGTTCCCAGCATGGGAGACTCTCATACAGGAAGCAGAATGTGGACTTAATCAGCTGCTCAAGAAGGGGAATGGACTGCTCTCTAGCCAGGGCTTCAAATCAGGGTCAAGACAGCTCAATTAAAAAACAAACTATATTACACATACAAATTACCAAGATATAATATTTAGTTTAATAAAAAAGCTGAAAGAAATATACTTTACAGTTTCATTTACATACAAATAAATTTTAACGAAATGTTTGTATATCTGTTTAGAGGTCAAAATAGTAATTTCCTTTGGAGAGTAGAGTAGGGTAGAGATACTGATAGGGAATGAGTATGAGCTGGATTTGGGGGATCTGGTACAACTCTTTTTGCCTGTGTAATGGTTCACTTTTCACAATTTATTAAGCTGTACAGTTTCACACTTCTCTGTGTTAGGTTTTTCCCTACAGAAAACTTATATGTATATGCATTTTTATAGCCAATCATTCATACAAGTTAAATAAACTGTTTAAAAGGCTGACTTTAACTCAAAAAATATGCCATCAAATAAAGAAGATACAGGAAAATACACAGGATTCATTTTATGAGAAGTGATTTGTTCAGGAGAGCTGCTAATTTGTTATCTCTCCAAAATAGAATTTATTATAATAAATTACACAGATAGCATAACAAAAAAGGCAATCCACAGGAGAAACTGTTTTTCCCGTAAGTCTTATATTAGATAAAATGCATTTATGTTTCTTGTAAAATGGCCATAATAATAATTGCAGAAACCAGTACTAGAAGAGAGAATTAGCTAGAAACCAGAAGCAGAGAGCAAATTAACTGAAGAATTCATAATAACACTTGGAAAAAAAATACTTTGATGATTTCCAACTAAATGGCAATAATAAATAAAAAGTATCCTTTTGCCTAAATGCTATATTAACAATAACACTAATCTCATTTCATCCTGAAAGTGGCTCAGGAAAAAAAAATTAGATGGTATCAAACTGTAATTGCTATGGATGACTACACAAGATAATTCTTGAAGATACAGAGAACACTGGTTTATGAGGCTTCTTGTTGAGAACTCTTTAAGTGGCAAGTAGAAAATACAACATTATATTTTGTTTGACCCAGGACTATACACACTATGCCTGTTTTCCATCACAAGAATCATGAATAATCCTTTTCCCTCTCAAAAGTATTTCTGTGTGGACTAAAATTATACAATTACCCTCCAAACAGCAAATTATTAATTTATCTGTTCTTCAAGTATTAATGATAAACCACTTTCAATATTCAGGAGCCCTTACTCTTTATTTCATCTGGATATCAACCCATAAAACTCTAACTGATTAGAGTACATCAGATTTCATGACTTACCACGATTACCAGAAATATATAGCAACTAAAAGATCAGTTGATGTTCCAAATTTCCTCGTGGTAATTTTCAAATTTATTTTCTACTGATAAAATGTTCAGAACTTAACACATTGAGTAACTAATTATGTTGAGTTTAAAGTTATGGCAAATAGTTTACTGTTTCAACAAATGAATACATATACATTTTTATATTCTGCAAATTCTTGTTTCTGAGTTAACATTTTCTTAGGAGGCAGTGGTTATATCCCTGTAAGTCATATTACTTCCTAGTTTGTTTATAGAAAGTAAATGTTTATATAACAATTTTCCAATCAGATGTATGGGTAGACAAGTGCAAGTCTTTGACTTTATAATTTGCCAAATAGTTTGGAAAAAATATTAATTTTAATATCTAATGTAGATATTATAATTTGCAAAGACATCTTAGAACACAATAAAAAAGTACTTTCTCATTTGCAAAACTATCATAAAATATTTTAATGTATGTTTAATTGAATGTCTAATTATAGCTCTATATTAGGAGATAAGCTTTTTTGCAGCTTTGTATTTTAGCTATATTTTCCAGAAATTTAAAGATTTGATGTTACTTTAAATATAATAAAAACATTTCTTATGAAATTATTAAAATTTTTAATCTTAATATGTAATCAGTAAGTAGAACATGTTAAAAAATCTTATGATTTAAATATGTTGAGAGAAACTACTATGGAAATTTTTAAATTGGAGTAGAGAATACACTAAAGAAAATGCCATTTTATTACCTTTTTCCATTTGATTACAAAAATAATCAAATGGCATTTTCTTTAGTTGACAGTTTCTTTACTTGTCATATCCTTGAGTATTCTTTGTTCCTATGTCCTTAAATAAAATCTTTAATTATATAGTGATATTTATAAGTACATTTTGACTTTCATATACATTAAAACATTGCAGTAACCTATTTGATTAGATAGTAAGTAGAAATAAAAAAGGCATGCAGTATTATGTATTTCTTTAGAAAAATTCACAATTCTGTAATGAAAATTTAAGATGTCTGCAAAGTCTCTCTCATATATACATTTATCTCTACCGTGTGTGTGTGTGTGTGTGTGTGTGTGTGTATAATCAAAATCACAATTCTGACTGGCATGAGATGATATCTCATTGTGGTTTTGATTTGAATTTCTCTAAAGATCAGTGATGTTGAGCTTTTTTTCATATGTTTTTTGGCCTCATAAATGTCTTCATTGGTAAAGTCTCTGTTCATGGTGTGTATATATATATATATATATATATATATATATTATATATAGTAATCACTATGAGGAGGTATAAAGTATATATATATGGTAATCACCATGAGGAGGTAAATGTGATACAGAGCATGAAACCTAGATAACGTGGACAGTTCTCTTGAAAAAGACTCTGTGTCTAATAAGTACCAACTGATTCTTTAATCCTTTTAGTTTAAAAAGAAAATGAATCAATGTTGTGTTTAATGCAAAAGAGAACCTTCTAAGGAAAGGCTCTGAGTCAAGTGGAACTTGGATTAGTTTGTATTCCAAATAACCATTTGTATTTATGATAACTCAAAGTGAGCACTGATCTAAGCTAGTGGATATATTTTTATTAAAATCAGTAATTTTGATTCTTTTTTAAAAAAATATTCTTTATATTGTACATTCTGGGATTCGTTTGCAAGAGGTGCAAGTCTGTTACATAGGTAAACGTGTGCATTGGTGGATTTCTGCACCTCTCAACCCATCACTGAGGTATTAAGCTCTGCATGTGCATTAGCTATTTACCCTGATGCTCTCCCTCCCCTGCCTCTCCTCACTGCCAACAGGGCTCAGTGTGTGTTGTTCTCCTTCCTGTGTCTATGTGTTCTCATTGTTCACCTCCCCTCATAAGTGACAAAAATGTTGTTTTTGGTTTTCTCTTTCTGTATTAGTTTGCTGAGGATAAAGGCTTCCAGCTGTATCTATGTCCTTGCAAAAGACATGATCTCATTGATTTTTATGGCTGCATAATATTCCATGATGTATATGTACCACATTTTCTTTATTCAATCTATCATGGATGGCCATTTGGGTTGATTCCATGTCTTCGCTATTGTGAATTGTGCTGCAATGAACATATGTATGCATGTTTCTTTATAATAAAATAATTTATATTCATTTGGGTATATACTCAGCAATGGTATTGCTGTGTCAAATGGTATGTCTAGTTCTAGGTCTTTGACAAATCACCACACTGTCTTAAACAGTGCTTGAACTAATTTACATTCCTATCAACAAAGTAAAAGCATTTCCATTTCTTCACAGCCTTGGCAGCATCTTTTGCTTCTTGAATTTTTAATAATTGCCATTTTGACTGGCATGAGATGATATCTCATTATGGTTTTGATTTGAATTTCGTAATGATCAGTGATGTTGAGCTTTTATTCATATGTTTGTTGGCCTCATAAATATCTTCATTGGTAAAATGTCTGTTCATGTCCCTTGCTCACTTCTTAATGGGATTGTATGTTTTATTTTTCTATTAAATGTGTTTAAGTTCCTTGTAGATTCTAGTTAATAGACCTTTGTTAGAAGGATAGATTGCAAACATTTTCTTTGATTCTGTAGGTTGTCTGTTCACTCTAATGATAGTTTTCTTTTCTGTGTAGGAGCGCTTAAGTTTAATTAGATCTTACATGTCGATTTTTGCTTTTGTTGCAATTGCTTTTGGTGTTTTCTTCATGAAATCTTTGCCTGTGCCTATGTCCTGAATGATATTCCCTCAATTTTCTTTTATGTTTTATTTTTTTTTTATAGTTTTGGGTTTTACATTTAAGTCTTTAATCTAACTTGAGTTAATTTTTGGATAAGTTTTAAGGAAGGGAGTCCAGTTTCAATTGTCTTCATATAGCTAGCCAGTTTTCCCAGCACCATTTATTAAATAGAGAATCCTTTCCTCATAGCTTGTTTTTGTCAGGTTTGTTGAAGATCAGATGGTTGTAGATGTGCAGTCTTATTTCTGAGATCTCTGTTATGTTTCATTGGTCTATGTGTCTGTTTTTGTACCAGTACAAGACTGTTTCAGTTACTGCAGCTTTGTAATAAAGTGTGAAGTTGGGTAGCATGATGCCTCCAGCTTTATTCTTTTCACTTAGTATTTTCTTGGCTATATTGACTCTTTTTTTGTTCCATATGAATTTTAAATTAGATTTTTCTAATTCTATGAAGAATGTCAATGGTAGTTTAATGGCATTAGCATTGAATCTATAAATTACTTTGGGCATTATAGCCATTTTTACTATATTGATTCTTCCTATCCATGAGCATGAAATGTTTTTCTGCTTATTTATGTCCTCTCTTATTTCCTTGAGCAGTGGTTTATAGTTCTCTTTAAACAGTCCCCTCACTTCCCTTGTTAGCTCTTTTCCTAGATGTATTATTCTCTTTTTAGCAATTGTGACTGGGATTTCATTCATAATTTGGCTCTCTGTTTGTCTATTGTTGGTGTAAAAATAATATGGAATGCTTCATGAATTTGCATGTCATCCTTGCACAGGGGACATGCTAGTTTTCTCTACATCATTCCAATTTCAGTATATGTGCTGCCAAAGTGAGCACAACTTCGATCCTTTGTTCATCATTTCATTCTCTAAATTTGTTTTGGAAGAACAAATGTGAGGCTACTATTGAGGATAGGAGAAATTTTTCTAAGCATTCTAGGAATTTATTTGTACCAAATTGTGTAACAGAGGGCACAATGTGGACAAGAATTTTCTTAAAACAACTTTATGAGTTTTGTAAGAATGCTAATACAGTATATTTTTATGTAAATAAAATTTTATAAATAAATGTTTATTTTTGTAGCAAATAAATATAATTTTTAATAAATCACATAACTTTGTAATTATTATTCTAGTAAATAAACCTTTTCAAATAGATGTAGAGAAATAATAAATAATGTGTGATCATAGAGAAAATCAACAAAACTGGACTATAACAGATATATTTTGTTTATGAAAATTGTGACCTTAAAGACTAGGTCCTTTCAAAGACTTGCTATTATGACTTTTTAAATTCTCATTATTTAGCATTTTGGACAAAGGGATTTATTCTTCTTAAGAGACTATTTAGCTGCTGGATAGTATGTAAGTAAATAATTTGGATAAGGTAATCTGGAATGTCTTGCCCTGGAATTTGTTCCAGACTATAGGCTTAAGTAAAGAAGAAAGATGTTCATGTCTGTATGATTTGTCATAGTTTACCAGCACACACAAAGATGAAAAGATTGAGAAACTGTATATTAAGCTCTGCTGTAACACTTGCTTATAAATACAAATTGATTCCAAGGCAATTGCTATATTAACAAATAATTTTAGATTAATGTAAATTTTACATTTGCTTATGCATTATTTTATGTGTGGGAAACTGAATGTGGAAAACTTCTCACAATTAAATCGATTCACAGACACACATATACACAAATACACACACCATACCTCTCAAGTATCTATCACTACTATTGTGTCACATGATCTTATAGTCCAACATCCCATCAAATTTCAGATAATCATCCATCCATCACTTCAGAATAACTCACAAGTTGCAATCATTCCGCAAGTAAACTTCAGATCTTTTTCTATGTATTATGCATTTATTTAAAAATGGTCATATGTAAAACTCTGGGACTCTTAATTAGGATTCTGAATTTAAAAAAATGTGTGTTTCTAAGTTTTTAACATTTTTCCATAAGCCCTCTAGTATTTTCAGTGCCGTTTTGCATAAGAACACATATTTTGTGCTACAGCAAAATTGACTGACTATAGAAAAACTGACTATAGCAAAGTATATAAATGTATTTTGCTTATAAAATAGCAAGAGATTCCAAACATTTTAACTACTGAACTCAAATGGAAGAATATTAATAAGTTCAGGGTTCCAAAATGGCAGCATAGAAGAAAACTGTCTTCTCCCCCTACAAAGAAAACCAAAACTAAATATACAGCATTGAATTTATCACCAGAAATAGCCCAGAACTCAAATATGAAGAAAGAATAGTTTCTGGGGTCACCGAGAAGAGGAAAATCTCTGAGCAGATGGTAAGAGAATTGGACTTCCACATCTATGATACTTGTGCCCTCATTCTGCCCAGCACGAAGAGTGCAGAAAATTTCCCACCAACTCATTGTTTCTACAATGTAAAAAGTTAGATGAAAGTGAACAACCAACTTCCCCATCATGTTCGGTTCCCTCGCAGGATATCTGTGTCTGCCTTAACCCCACGGGAAGCAGTGTGAGTGCCTGAAGACGGTCATATCACTGAAGACAAGCAGAGAAAATGGGTGACGATGGAACTACTATTCTCAGCCCTGGAAATTAAAATAAGAAAGCAAGTGAGTAAATAAAGACATAAAATAAATTCAGAAATTAAAGTCTTTTAAATTAAAAATTTCCAGCAGAAACATGGAAAAATTCAAATCAATCAATCTATCTATCTATCTATCTATCTATCTATCTATCTATCTTTTAAATTAAAAATTCCCAGCAGAAACATGGAAAAATTCAAATCTATCTATCTATCTACCTACCTACCTACCTACCTATTATCTATGTATGCATTATGTGATATGTGACATGTGATATATGGGTATAAATATATAAGCTTATATATTGATATATGGGTATTAATATATAAGCTTATATATTTATATATGTATGTGCTGTTAACTTGATTACATTTATCCATGCTTGTAAGACTAGACAGAAGCACCAATGATCTTTTTATATTAATCACACACATACACACACAAAACAAACATTAACAAAATCTATGAACTTGTGATAAAATACATGCTAATTGACAGTAATATTTGAGCCACATGTTGTAAGTAATAAAAACAAGTTTACATATAGACAGATGTAATAATTCAAGGTTATAAAAATAGGACATAAGAATTTATGAAGTTTTAATAGTTCTTAAGACACTATGCTTAAATGGCATTTATAAGTCTAGCAGTCTTGACGACAAAAACTAAAAACATTTACATAATTAATAAAGTAAATCAGAGGTTAACAAACTTCTTCATAATCAGCCAGAGAGTAAATATTTTCAGTTTTGCCAGCTGTATGGTATCTGCCATAACTACTCAATTCTGCCTTTGTAGCAAGAAAGCAATCATAGACAATATGTAAACAATTTGACATGACAATGTTCCAATTAAATTTTATTGATAGAAACAAGCAGACTGATTGGACTTCAATTCACTGATGCCTGGTGCAAAAAATAATCATTTAATTTTTACAAATTGATAATTACTAATATTTGAATTGATCTTTGAAATTTAGAGAGTTCTATCACATACCATTTCAAATTAAAAACTTACCAAATCTCCAGCAGATATATACTAGTATTAATTCTAGATAAGGACATTGTGTCTTGATCAGGTTGTATAATTTGATTAAATATCACAAAATTATGTAGTTATGAATTAGAAATAAAAATGAGAATTTTAACTCACTCTTTATTAAATACTATTCTTAAAATGCTATGTAGCATACTGGCAAAGAAGACATATTAGTACTTAGGGGAAATTAAACAGTTTAAATTTAAGTTCTAAATTATATTTCTTTTTTCTTTTTAAAGTGAAAGCAAGTTCATTAACAAAGTAAGGAATAAAGAATTACTACTCCATAGGCAGAGCAGCCTAAATTATATTTCTTAAATGGTGATTTAAGTAGAGAATATCAAATAATAAGTTAGATAAACAGCTAATTAATATTATACTCACTTCTCAGGGTTCAGGCATCAGATAGAAAAATTCATCTTATAAACTATATAAGGTCATGGCAAGAATCACAGTATAAAGCCAGGTATTTGAGTAGCAAATAATTTTAAGCCCTATTAAAATTATTTAATAATAAAATACTCAAGGAATGAATTGACTTAAACTTTAAACACAACACTTGGGATATAATCCAACTAATAGAACCTAATGGCTAAATCACTAAGTGTAACAATGTGTAACTTTTTTGAAAATAAATATTTGTAATATTGTTACAAATTATCAGAAAATAATAGGTAGATTTTTATTTTCTTGATGAAGCTAAATTTTAAATAAAAATAAAAGAACAATACATTATTGGATTGTTTGCTGTAGCATTTCAATTTTGTTTGCCACATCGTATTCAGAATATTGATGACTGGGGTTGTTGTCAGGTGAACTACTCACTCACAATCCATTACTATAAAAATGGCATGTAATAGAATTTTACTCAGGTATCTTTAACAGCCAATATTCTCTTAGAATTTTAAAAGTACATCATAATATGCAATTGAAATATCTTTCAATTTTAAGCTTGATGTTTGAGATATATTTCATAATTTTGAATCTCATATTGATACACTGAATAAACTGATACTTTGTTTCATAAATCTTATAACCATTTATATAGTGTAAGATTGTTTCTAAGCATAAAAAATAATTTTCTTGCTATTCAAATCTATATTCTAATAATTATGTTGAACATATTTTAAATTTCAAAATTGTGTTATTTTATTCTTATGAAAATATATTATTGTTATGATTTTCTTTATAAACTTCACTTCAGATTAAATATATAGGATGCTTCCAAATATATAAGAATATTATTGAATTAAAAATAGTTTCACTAACCTATAGGTAACAAAATATATCTGCAAATATAAAAGAGGATATAATATTTTATTTAATGTAGAGCATTTCATCACCTTGTTACTTCTATTAGACTTTGAAATTCTTCCATTAAATTTTCATTTCCAGGTGTGTCACTTTTATTTTATCAATAAATGTAAAAATAACCAAAATAAGAACATTTTAAAAATGCTTTAGAAACCTAACACTAAAGACATTGTCTAGGAGGTGTCACAATATATTTTAAAAATACATTTATTAATAGAGCTATGACTCTTAAGATTATTGGCAGGGTTTTGTTTTTTCTCTTAAAGAAGCCTGTCCAACCAGTGGGCCACATGTGGCCCAGGGCAACTTTGAATGCAGCCCAAAAAAATTGGTAAACATTCTAATTTCTTAAAACATTAAGTAATTGTTTTTGAGATGTTCTTTCCTTTTTTCTTTTCTTTTTTTTTTTTTTAGCTTATCAGCTATTGTTAGTGTTAGTGTATATTATTTGTGGCCCAAGATAATTTATCTTCTTCCAATGTGGCCCAGGGAGGCCATAAGATTAGACACCCTGTCTTAAAAAATTATTCTGTTCCATTTTATCAATTATTGAAGGCTATGCACATCATATTGTCCTAGAATATTTTGGTTTCAGGAAGTGTAGAACTATCCTTAACAAAGTAATGTGAGAACATTTTGTGTACTTTTTTCAGAGGTAGGAAAAGTTGGAGGAAAAGAGTTCCATGTGAAGAAATATGAAGGTGGACCCAGAGAGTACACTATTTTGTTTTTCAACCAGTGATGGTGCCCTGTTCAAGGTAATCAGGGTATAAGTGCAGGATTTTAGGATTTGAACCACCCGTGGCAAGTTAGGTCATCCTCAGAATTATATATCTGTTACCCTCCCAGCTTTTATTATTTCTTTGTTAAGTACTAGTTCAATTTACATTTATTTATTTATTCGCTGTACTAGTGAGGGAGTGTATTCTCTTCCCGGGTCCACAAGGGGGCATAGTTTCTAGTGCAGGAACTTGCCAGCAACATGCCCTACCTGCCTTCCCTGATGTCTCCAACTGGGAGACTTAACAGTCTCTGTTTAACTTCGGCACACGCGGAAAAAAAAATCAAAAGTCAAGCACTGCAGTGGAAGTTTAAAGGAACTCCTTTCATAGGTCAAAGGGCTTGGAAGAAGACGGAATTCCTCCCAGGTTGAAAGTCCCTTCTTCCACAACCCTTCAGATTCCATATTTGGGTCCCTTTCCACAATCCTCGTGGAAGCTTTTCTCTCTTTCTCCTTTTATTTCTCTCTCTTTCTCTCTGCCTAAATAAATCACTTTCTGCAAAAACTCTTTGGGGTCTGATATTTTCTTGTGAGTGCACCACACTCTGGTCCCCTCTCCCATTCTTGGGTGAGTAAGAGACCAAGAGCCTGGAAAAACATTCTCACAGGGGAGCTGAGTGCTCCCCTGCACCCCAAAACCTGACCAACAATATTAGCCAGTCAGCCAGGAGGAGGCAGTCAGGAGCCAAGAAAGCAGTCAGAGGTGATTTATGTTGGACATCTCTTTCACTTGAAATCTGTTCTGTCACTTTAAGGAGACCAGAGTGGTGGCAGGCCCCACCCTGTGTTTAAGCAGCACGGGCCAGCCAGACAAAATGTGCAGTTTTCTTCCTCCAAACTCATTTTGCTTTCTTTGTCACTCTCTCTCTCCCCTCCACCGCTCCTCTCTCCGCTGCATCTCTAGGCCAAAAGCCTGCGGGAGTGGGCAGAGGCTATCTGCAGTTATGGGAGGATCCAGGCGCGGAGGCGGGCGTTCAGCTCACGCAGGGGGCGGAGCAGGCGAGCACTTCCCCGGGCCTTTCGCTCCACCTCAGTCAGGACCTGGGACCACTGACACAGCAGCTCAGTCCTGGGGGTGGGCCTGGGTGGTTAAAAGCTGCAGTCATGCCAAAGAAAAGCAGCAGGGAGAGGGTGATGTACAGTCCGAGCCTGCATGAGACCAGAGTGCGGCAGCCTGAGGCCATAGCCCGCAGGCCTCTCCAGCTTCCCCAGTGAGACGCAGCAGTGAACAAAGCGGGCCCAAAGTGCGCACATGGTCCCGGTGTCATGGGAAAGAGGAGCGCAGTGGCCTGGCTTTTAAAATCACGATGGCAAGCAGTATTTTTCTCTTGGAGCATGTAAGGGGACAGCGGCTGGAAAAAAACAAACAACAACAAAAAAAACTGCTGCTGGCTACAAGACCCGCCTGGTTTTCAGGCTGACTCCTGGGTTCAGATTCCAGGCTCTGGCAGGCCACACTGCCTCAGGGCGCAGCATTCTCATTCAGATAAGGCTTAAGGAAGCTCTCTCCCTTGATTGTAAAGGAAGTGGCCAAATGATAAAAGGGTTCAAGTGTAGGGCTTGTAGCTGCAAGGTCACCGGGCCAAATCCCCAGTGGAGTCAGTCTTGAATTTGGGAAGCCTTTTGGGAAATTCAGAAGCTGAAGGCTATGGGACTTTGTGTTTTGTGTATAATTTTTCTTGCTTGGGATTGGCTCTCTCTCTCTATGGAAGAACTTTTCCATCTAGAAGATCATAGTTAAACCAGTTCTAGGGCCCAAAATAGCTAATTGCAGGTCCTACAACCCTATGGGCGTTTTCCTATAATGGAAAATGGGGTTGGAGGAGGAGACCCGGGACTTGAGGGTATTGTTCCAACTTCAGCCACGTGGCCTGCCTTCTTCAGATTAATGTGCATGAAGGCCCCTCCCTAGAAGTTTACCCTTCTAGAGCAATTTTATAATCTGGCCTGTGTAAATTGTACTTTCACTAGGGAATATTTGTACTCAACTCCCAAGCCTCACTGGCCTCATCAAGGACTCATTGGCATGAGGATACCCAACTCAACAGCCCTTTATGCCTCTGTGGTAGTCACTGGCGGTCATGCAGACAGTGAGTGAGTCCCATGATGCTGGTAGTGTAGCAGGAGCGGCCACAGGAAATGGATCTCTTGGACACCGAATACAGGAGGAAGGAGTTTATTTGGCCAGGAGCAAGGTGGCATAGTTGCCTAACAGCCAAGCTCCCCTAACAAAGGAAGGTTCCATCTTTATATAGGCTTATACTTTAGATGTTACACATGGAAGAATCTTAGGTTTATAGCTTAACATATGAAAAGGATCTCGGTTTACAGTCTCAGGAATTACATATGAAAAGGGCTTTGGTTTACAGTCTTAGAAATTACATATGGAAAGGGCTTTGGTTTACAGTCTTAGTAATGAAAAGGGGAAGTTTACAGTCTTAGGAAAAAGGGAAAGTTGATCTGAGATGCCTGGGTCTCCCTCTTCATTAGCATGATTTAAATCCATTATGTGGGAGGCCCCCTGAAAAGATGATCACACATCTTGGGCACACGGATGAGGTACTGACTGTGGGATGCCTCAGACCCAGTACCTTATCTGTGGGATGCCACAGATGGAGCAGTTATAATTAATAACTGGGGATGCTGGCATCCCTTGCATTCAATATCAGATGGGTGCTAATCTTCCCAAACTCAAGTCCCTATTAAAATGTATATTGGGAAATTGGGACCAATTTGATATGCCATCTTTGAAGAAGTGGCTCATTTTCCTCTGCCAAACAGAGTGGCTGAAATACCCCCTGCGGAGTGGAAAAACCTGGCTTCTTAAGGGACGTATATATTATGACACTATTCTACAATTAGACCTGTTTTGTAAAAGCGAGAGTAAATGGTTTGAGGTCCCCTATGTGCAATTTTTCTTTTACCTAAGGAATAAGCCTCAGCTCTGTCAGGCCTGTGTCCCATACCCTACTGAGCCCTCCTCAGGACTACCTCCATATGTGGGACTCTTTGTGGCAACAACCTCCACCAATGCCAACCAGGGCTCCTGCCAACAGGAGCCAGGAAGGGCTGAGGTGGCCAGGGCATCTCAAATGAGGGAAAGTCTCAGGTTAGCCACCAGTCTGGCCGAGCTTGTTACCAGTGTGGTCTGAAGGGACATTTTATAAGAAATTGTCCCCAGAGGAATGGACCACCACCTTGTCCATTCCCGCTTTGCCAAGGAAATCACTGGAAAGCAAAATGTCCCTGGGAACAAAGGTCCCCAGGGCCTGAGGTGTCTGATCAGATGACCCAATGGCAGGACTGAGGGTGCCTGGAGCAAGTGCCAGCATGAGCCATCACCCTCACAGAGCCCCAGGTAAAGCCGACTGTAGAGGTCCAGGATGTTAATCTTCTCCTAGACACTGGCATGGCCTTCTCAGTATTTCTGTCCTGCCATGGAGATTTAGTGCTTATTAAATCTCCCCCAGACTCTCCCTCTCTAGGCCCATCTTGGGAAGGATCATTTTCAGTCATTCTGTCTACTCCAATGACAGTTAAGGTGGTGGGAATTGACTCATGGATTCATCACACTCAGCTGAAGCCTTGGACACCTCCTGAAGAAAATCATTGACCCTCCACTGTGCAGCTTGAAGTTCCAGCAGATGACTCCTCATACACCTGACATTTGTTTCAACTTCAGTTACCTACAGCCAATGTGCATTAACCTCAGAACCATGGTGAGGCATTTATAAGGTATAGCAAATTTCTCTCATGATCCTTTTAAGAAAAATTGCATTACCATATATAATACTTCTATAGAACTATATCTGCAATTTTAAACAAATTTCTTTTGCTCCTGAATAAAAGTTCTGTGCTTTGCTCTGGAATGATCATCTGTTTTTCATGCCCACTGGATGCAGTTTCAAGTATCACCAGCTCTTCACCTTCCATGGGTAATCACAACAAGAAGCAAACACTTATCTAGCACTAGCACGCCCCTCAGTACAATCGAAAGGGCTTTACATATGTTAAATATTGTAAAGTCATTTAAAATCATTTCTTAATTTTAAAAATGCATTATTTTTCCAAAAGCCACACTGACTTTTGTACATAGTACAAAATATAAATTTTTTAAACAGTAAGAATTAAGAGGACAATTTTTAAAGTTTAGGCAGAACATGTAAAAAAAGTTGAATTCTGAAAGAATTTTTTGTTTTATCTTCAATGTATATTATTCCATAAACCATAGCTGTAACAAATGTGTTGGCGCATAGACTAATTAATAGAAAACAATTTTTTTTGTATTATATCTGATTCCAAATGGGACAAAGATACTATTAAAACACACACACACACACACACAATGTATATACATTACACATACATGTCTATACACATATACATTGCACATAAAATATTTTAATCAAGTCACGTTGTTTAAAAATGGTATGCAGCAGTAGTCTATAAAATATGCTATTGAAGAGCAAAGTATCAGATAATTTCTATTAAGCCTCTAACAGTTTATTTATAAATCATTGTTTCTCTTCTGGGCTTATAAATTCAAGAAACACACAGAAAAGATTTCAGAAAAGAAAGAATAACTTAAGTAAAATATTTCACAAGTAAAATCCCTAGTTATATAAATGAAAAACAAGAATAGTTGACCCCCTACTTCACAAGTGTTAGCATGTAACAATGGCATAAAGAAAGATATCCAACCTATCTCTATCTCTGTATTAGACTCAAAGTCAACATCCTCACATACAACATTAAGAGTTTCACAAAGAATTTTTCCCTGTTAGGGAAAGCTATTACATATTAGACTGAATAACAGCTATGAAATCTTTTCAGAAGTCCTTAAAATGCAAGAAGTTCACACCTCTTTTTTGTGCTTATGATTTTATCCTAAGTATAGTCTAGATGAGTATTCTTGGATCATTTTCAGTCAAATTTGGTTATTTAGTGCTTATGGTGAGTGATATCCTAGTTTGACTAGTTGTGAAACAATGAAAATTCTGGAGTAAGTTATTTCATGTAGTCTACAATTAAGATATGCTGGAAAAAGATTCCATAAAAGGTACTATTTTATGTAGATATCTACAAGAAACACTTAAGAGTAAAAGAAAGGTTTCCAAGTCATGATACTATTACAGCAATTTAAGAGAGTCACTTAATTACAAGAATGTATAATTGCAGTGAGGTCTGATTGGAGAGGAAAGACTTATTCTGAATATGTAAGAAAGCAATATGCTATTAAAATGCCCTTCCCATCTTCTATTGTCATAAGTTTCACCTGTTGTTCTTTAAAGATGCAAAACTATATTTAAAATTAGATTTTCTGAAGCAAGAAAAATTTTACTCTTCCTTTAAAATATGCTTTGATAATATATTGCAGAAGTAAATAAAGAACACCCACATGGTAAAAGAAACAAAGGCTATTTATTCAGTCAGTTTGCAAGGGAGTCAGCATCATCATTCGGATTTAGCAAAAACTCAAATATAGACAGAGGATTGAGAAAGCTTTTAAGTGTAAAAAAGGGAAGCCATCAAGTATACTCTGATCAGAGGTTGCTGCCTTGGGCAAGGTGGAGATGACCTATGTCTAGAAGCCAAGACTAAAAGATCACCTTATGTGATCAGTTGGTGGAGAATAGTTGGCTTTCTCTTGTTGGTCCTATAATGAAAGCTGCAGGCAAGGAGCAAAATCACCTCAAGTTAGTTAGAGCAAGAGTAGACCCTCTGGAGTTGATTGCTGCATAGGTTGTGGATTAGATTTCTGGGTTGATTGTTGAGGTTGGCAGTCAGAGTTCCCTGTTATATATAGTCTCAGCACTGCACATTTATATATTCATTCTCTAATTATAATGCTGTTACTTTAATTTTGTACACTTTACAACACGTGCAGTTTTTATTTTTTTTTATTGTATGGGTACATAATAGGTATATATATTCATAGCACTTTAAAAACCTCATTTTAGATCTATGACAAATGTATCTGAAAAATAATACAACCACAGGTATGTGCATATAATACAGATGACAGAAGAATCAAATATCCTTGCTGTGCTGTTGCTCAATATCACCATAGCCATCTCTTTATTTTTATATATGAGTATTATTTCTCTGCAACCTAATTTATACATCACACATTAGTTCTTTGTGAGCAAAGCCTCTAATTTCTCTGTCTGCCACCATCCCCTAACTATCTACATTACTCTATTTTATATCAATCCATATCCCATTCTGCTCACTTCAAGGGAAAATGCCATATAAGTTTTCTGTATTATCCCTTGTATGCAAGGATCAACCATTTAAATTACTTTGGCCATCAAAAAATGGTGAAAGTGATGATGTGCCCATTCCTAGCAGAGACTCAAAATACAAATGATTTGAGAAATTTTTGCTTGTTACCCGGTGATTCTACCACTGCCATGAGAAGGACTTGCCTATACTAAACTTCAGCAGGAGTTAGAGGACACATGAAAAACCAGGCAAAATGCAGATACATAACTAAGTTCAGCAAATATTAGCCAAAATCAATCTAGATTAGTCAATCCAGGATATAGCCTGCACAGAGATGTTGTATGCTATGTTTTGGGTGTATTCTCACAAAGCAAAGGCTGATGTACAGATTGAAAATTGCACTGAAGCTATATGAGTTTCTGTCTATATAGACAAATAAATCTCCCTGGATTCTTCCATGCTACTGCAAAAGATTTTCGTCTCCTGAGACTTCACATACCATGATCATTAAATCTTGAGACATGTGTCTAATAGATTCCATTGATTTGAAGCAATAGACATTTTCTCTTACTTTCCAGATAGAGCCAAAGGGTTACAGCCTGTACTAGGTCCCCAGGTTAAGCCCCTGAAGGAAAGAGCGTAGAGAGTTATTTCCCTACGTATTTATATGTCAAAAGGACTAAAGCCACAGATTGTGAAGATGTCTTTATGCCCTAAAAACTCAGACACATTCAGCTTTCTGGCTACTACAGAAAATATCTTTACATACTATAGGTTTGAAATAAAGGCTCAGGTCCATTACTTTTCCAGGATCTTTTTAGGAGTATGGGAAAGCTGTCTCCTTCCCCTTGTAAGAAGAGCATACTGTTTCCTGTATGTTACCTGGCTTGCCTGTAGAGTACCTGGCTACTTTTGTAGGAAGAATTACATGAATTCTCATTGCACCATTCCAGCAGTAAGCATGAAAACAAAGGGGTGACAACGCACTCATTATTTACTGTAATAAAGAACAAATCTGTCTCTGTCTCAGACACAATGTGTGTGCATTCGGGATAAAATTACAAAAAACGAATATTCAAAAGCCAATAGACTGACTTAATTATTTGAAATAAGATATAATTTAACCCTTAAAAATATGACAATCTTCAGTTTTTAGATCTGAGGCAGTGCTGTATGCTATAGGCTATGAGAGTTTGAGAAAAAAATTACGTATTTCTGTGCAGTAGCAGCTAAAAAGAAGGAACCGTTAAACCAACCATTTAATGAATTGAATTAGAATTAGGCTATGGTAGACTAGATGCTCACAAAAACAACACTGTGTTTTTGAATGTTGAGAATGGAAAACAGTATACTAACAAATACATTCTAATACTGATTAGCCAGATGGTATGATTCAGTTTAATAAAATTTAAACTAAAATATGTAGGTCAAAATTTTACTATGTAATATATAATTGAATGTAAGGAAAATATAACAACATGATAAATAATACTACATAACAGGGTTGAGAACAATGCTAGGGCCTTTTGTATAAATAAATGAAGAAATGAATACATAAATAAATCTACAAGCCCCTGAGTATAGAAAAATAATGTAGGACAACTAATCAAAAAAACGATGAAATAGGTTAACCAGTGACTAAGATATTAGCTAATTTGATTGACATTTTTCACACAGAGAAAACCATGACTACTGAAACTGAAGTCACAAGTTAATCACAAATGAGAAATGAGAAGCATTTTGTCTTTAAAAACCAACCATAGACTCAGGATTTCGTGTTTTAAAAAATGCAAGCTAAGATAAACAATGTGTAAATATGAGGGCTTACTTTTTTTATTTTTGAAATTTAAAGCCATATTTTTGGTACACACTGGTTCCTGGCATATTCTCTTAGGAAATGAGAAATAACAGATGGGGTTAATAAAACAGAACAGAATCTCCTTCAGGAAACCAAGGAGCATAAACCCATTGTAGAAGTTAAGCACAAAATAAAGACATAGGAGATAATGAACAACACAATCAATTCAGGAACTGCTTAAAAGGGAAAATAATCAGCGCAGAAGTATTTTGAGAAGGCAGCATTGAGGGACATGCAGCAAATTGGGACATGCAGTTGGTTTTTTATTTTATCTGACTCGGAAAAGTCTTGCTCATGATCACAAGTGGTTCTGAGTTTTCAAGGTAAGGTGTGAGTTGTCTGATTGATTACATTCTGGAAGTTAACAGAAATGCATCTTTCCTTCTAACAGTATTTATGTTATCTCATTTATTTTCTAATATAGAAGGTGAGATTATAAAATAGTGGGAGTAGATTTCTTTTCTTTCTTTCTTTCTTTTTTTTTTTTTGCATTAGACAAAGTCTCACTCTTGTTGCCTAGGCTAGAATGCAGTGGCATGACTTCTGCTCACTGCAACCTTCACCTCCCAGGTTCCAGCGATTCTCCTACCTCAACCTCTGGACTATCTGTGATTACAGGCACCCACCACTATGGCCCAGATAATTTTTTGTATTTGTATTAGAGATGGGGTTTCACCATGTGGGCAGGGCTGGCCTCGAACTCCTGACCTCAGGTGATCCACCAACTTAGGCCTCCCAAATTGCTAGGATTATAGGCTTTAGCCACTACGCCCAGCCCAGAAGTAGTTTTATGACGCCCAGCCCAGAAGTAGTTTTATGTTATGATTCATGAAAGTAATGTTATGTATATGTGTATATTTGCATACTTGATAAATAAAGTTAAAATTTCTTGTTATGGGAGGTATAGAGACAATGCATTCTGAAGAATACCCAGGTAGGAATTGAATTTACTAATAAAGTTACCTAATAACATATAAATTGAATCATTATAAAGCCTAAGAGGAAAAAGTTGTTTCTAAGGTTAACATTCCAATGATTACATTTTCTCTTTCTCTCATTCTTCTGCTCTACCTCTCTACTATTTCCACGTTTTTGTTTTTTTTTTTTCAAAATAATAAACAGCTTTGGGGAAATTCATAATAAATACAAACTCTGGGGATCACATACATTCAAATGCCTAATTACATATTCTTATTTTATTATATATATGTTAATTGGCTCTTAGTTCCCAATATTTAATTCTGGCTTATTAATTTGCTTAAGGATTCACTCTTAAAATTATGTTATCATTCTGATTCACTTCTCACAGGAATCATAAGGAGTAGCTGTTAGCCAGGAAAGAGCTCCATCAACTTAATTGTTTATATAACCTGAGAATTTTGAGATCCCTATTTCCAATGTTGTAGATATACCACCACCACCACCCCAAAGAAAAACATTGAAAAATACATTTTCTGATCACTGTATACCATAATGATTCAAAATCCATAAAAGAGAATGCAAAATAAATTTTCTAATTATATGATGCTGTAATTATAACAATATCCAAGTCTTTATGCTCACCCAATTTATCTAGGAATACATCAGCTACCTTAATTTTGTTTTCCATAGCCACAGGCTCAACTATACATGCAGATGAGTGTGACCGTCTAAAACTCATAAGACACTCTTAAGTGAGGCCAAGGAAGCCTTAGTAATACAAAGTCAAAAGTGCATGATAATAAAACAATGAATGAAAACTTTTAAAAAAAGCTCTGCTACAGGTCTGCTGACCTTCCTTGTTTAGGTGGCTGCATAAAAGTGCAAATTATACTTAGAAAATGAGAGATTTATCAACACTATGCACACTAACATTTTCCCTCTTAAGTAATTTAAGGAACAAATGGGTGTCATTTGCATCCTTTCCGGAAGACAAACCTGCTGCTCTTTTAACCAATATTTAATTGTCAGATTTTTTTTTGCTTTCTACCTTATTTTTCTCACCCCAGATTTGCATTAACTTTAATTGATTTTACCCTATTTGTAAGTTTGTTTGGAAAACGCTAAAAGGGATATAGTTAGAAAATAGACTTTTCTCAGCCATAGCGTTAGTATATGTTTTGAAAGAGTTTAGTAAATAATTTTTCTTTGCTATTAGAATACAGAGGTCTAACTTCCAAATGTCTTGGAACTATAGAACTATTTGTGCCCCCATATTTGACAGTTTTACAGGAGATTAATCTATCAGAAAAATATAAACTTTATGAAATCTGATTCAATTCTTCAAAATGGGAAAGGATTAAAATCACACCTTAATGAGTAGAAATTAGTTTTTTTTTTTTACTATAATTATATAAGTGTATTCTTTAAGCTCAGATTCTTAAACCAACACATGACCTATAATGTACTTGTCTACATATTACCAACAATATGCATTCATTCGGTGAATGCCGAGTGCCCAATATGTCAGGCATCGCACTTATATAAAAACACGGAAAAAAGAACTGTTTAAAAGTAAACTTACATTAATCAATATGTTTTTATATGAAAATTAACTCTTTGGTGTAAACTTCTTACTACCAAAGTAATCATTAATTTGATCATCACTTTATCACTAAATTGTATAATTTATCTTAAAATTATATGAAAATGTTAATGCAGAGGTAAAGTTAAATGTATCTGAATATATTTAAAAATTCTAATTTCTTAGGTATATTTAGACAAATTACAAATATAGTTACTGAATCCATCCTGAAAACAAATCAGAAAACCTTACAGCAATGCTGGTTTGGAAACCACATGAAATTAATATTGTCTTTGGATTGCAAGTGATTTAAATACTGAGATAAATGTGTCAATAATTATCGTTAGTATCTGCTGATGAGTGGTGCTGAAGAGTGAAATAAATTATTTAAAACATTTAAAATTTTTTCTCATTTTCTGCTTTCTGTAAAAATTTGTTATTGCAACTTATATCTTTAATATATATTAAATATTCTTGTAATCACTACTGTGTAATAGTGAGAAGAGGCATTGCTAGAAAATCATTATGAGATTAGATAACAAACGCATGGGTTCCCAATTTTTTCCCCAAAGAGGAAATAAATTGTTTATAAACTGCTTAAGATCCACATTAGGAGAAAGTGGTGAGATAGCAGTCCAGAAAAGTTCATTTATTCATCCATATAGTTTGGGAAAGTACTCCAACTGGAAGCTCCCAATGATGATCAGACAGAGCATATGGCACAACTGCAGCTCCAACCTCCAGCCTTACTATTTTTTCCCTGTTTCCTGTAATAAACAAGCCATAGGGCCTTTGATTCTTCTCATATTCTATTATCAATATTCAATACATTCTTCCTTCTTTTTAAATATAACTTAATCTCTCAAGTCTTTCCTAAATTATATTTTAATATGATAAACTGCTCATTATCCCTGATTCAACATTTTTACTCCTAAAATTTTCTAAAACAACAAAACATTTTTTTCTACCACATTAGGCAGGGGCAAAATAGAAGGCAATATCAACAGGTGTGTCTATATTTTGTTATCTAACATCTCCTGGAAATATATTAAGCATTTTGTTGATATTCGAAAGTCTAACAAAATATTAATTTCAATAATTTTCTGGGCCAATTATTTCATATATGTCAGAGATGAATTATTCTGATTATATTTTTTTACAGAAAAAGAAAGTTCCTAACAGTAGACCCCAGTCCAATAATTTTTTGTCATGTACAAGTTCCTGGAGCATTAAAGAAAAAGGCTGTTGTTCAATCTTGGACTCACATAAATCTACATAGAGCATAATTATATGCTTATTAATTTAATGATATATATATATTTTTAAAAAAGATAAACATTATCAACAACAAAAGCATCAATAATATACTGATCAATATGTACATATTGAGAATGACTCATTCACTAGCTTACTTGAAGAGGTAGGAATATTTATACCACATTTGAGAAAGACATAAGAAGTTCAAATATAAAAGTGTTTATTTCTTTTAATAGGGACATGTAATCTAAAATTAACTACAGATGATACATACCTTGTAGAAGAATAAATATTAATATACACATTTTGGATTAAATCTCTACTTATACAGTCTTTATTCATCATGTTGAAGCCCAAATATGTCTTCAAAGAGAGAAATATATATTTTGCTTAGACTTGAATCAAGTGTTGGCAACACGTTTTTCTATGTAGTTTAATGAGTTCAAAGAAAATGTAAAAGCTAAAATCAACATTCAGGATTTAATTTTCTGTGTATTCTCTTGCCACTTTTATGTATGTATATTTCTGTTTGTATAAATTAAGGTGTGTATGTATGTGTATAAAGTATGTGTGTATATATAGTATACACACACACATATACATATGTAGTATGCACACATATATATCTTATGTGTATGTGTATACACAATACTTCAACTATATATAGCTGTATATGTATGTAAGTATTGCATGTGTATAAAGTATGTGTATATATACTTTATATACATACATATAATACACATATGTACACATAAAGTATATATGTGTGCATATATGCATATAGGTGACAAATATTTTAAAAATAAATACATAAAGAAAAATAATATAAGTACAACAGGTGTTATTACAAATTCAGTATAAGTAAACTAGAATAATATTTATTTCACAGCATAATAACTTTCAGGACTAAATTTTATAAATACTTTTCTAAAACATAATAACATAAAAGGAAAAATGAAATTCTTATATCATAAAATGATAAGCATGTTTTCTCTGCCACAATGTGAGGTTAAGCACACTGAAGTTTTAATTAATTTTAAGATTTGTGACCAACTTCATTTAGTGAAAATTCTTTCTGAATTAATTCATATGATTCAATTGTAAAAAGAGAACAATACATAAAGAAACTCATATCAAATGATGTATTCACTAATTAGATTACAGATAAGAATAAAGAATGACATCAATATTTCAAGAAAGCAAAGATCATATATTATATCAAATTAGTATAAATAGCCCAAGAAGATAGTTTTATTAGAGAATGTGTTTATTGCATATTTCTCTGTTGCTCAAATATGTAGGATTATAAACTAATTGAGTTGAGTTTTAATATTATATACCTGATTATGTGTAGCATGCACAAACAGGAAAGATGGGAATGTAAGTGAAAATGTGAGATATCTATAATAGATGTTATACATAAATTTGCAGGCTACTTAAAATGTCTAGCTTGTTAAAATTAAATCTGTAAAGTTTCATTCAAAAATATTTACTCAGAAGATCCTGTGTATGGTCTCTGTACCAGTGTTTTGTGGAGTTAAAAAGAGATGTAAGGCATGTATGATTTATTTTTATACCTAAATACATCTTAATTTTAATCCATTTTTACAAACAAAAGTATTAGAAATGAAAAGCAATAAATGTTCTTTAGTGAAATGATAAAATTCAAAAATGTATTTAGGGAAGTGAGAAATGATTAGAAATTGGTTCAACTAGTATGTGTATGGTGAAACTTGAGCCTTAAATTTACTAATACAATTCAAAGAATAACATGGATAGGTGGAAATTAGGAACAGGATGATTACAAGGGACAAATAAACTGCATAGCAGAGGTGGAGAGACAAGAAAAAAGCAAAAATTAACGTAGTCTGGAATGAAGCAAATTCATAGGTAAAGCCATGGAAAGTAAGATCATGACATGTGGAAACATTCACTTTGCAGCAATTGGCCTGTGCCAAATACTGACTGCCCGGGTTAATTCAATGGATCAACTTGGCTGGGACACAGTGCCTAGATATTTCCTCAAACACTATTCTAGATATATCTGTGAGGGTATTTCTGGATGAGATTAACAGTTAAATCAGTGGATTTTAAGTAAAGCAACTGTCTTGATAATGTAAGTTGAGGTTCTCCCATCAGTCTAAGGCCTGAATAGCACAAAGAAATTGGCCTACCCTGAGCAAAAGGGAATTCTGCAGCAGACTGCATTCAGACTTGAACTGCAATATAAGCATTTTTTTTCTGGGTCTCCAACTTGATGACTTTTGGACTTGAACTGCAACATTGGCTCTTTTCTAGGTCTTAACCTAAGGTCCTTTTTACTTAAACTACAGTATTTGCACTTCTCTGGGTTAACAGCCTGCCAGCCTATCCTGAGATTTTAGACTTGCCAGTTTTTATAATTGTGTCAATCAAGTCCTTAAAATAAATATCTTTCTATGTACACACTCATATATTGGCCAAGGCCCATGCGTTTATCTGGTGAACCTTAATTCATGGATCTTGGCCTTTTTTATTTCTGCAAAAACATGTAAACCCTGTATCTTTTCCCTAAAAATTAGCCTGAAACCATAAAAATTTATTCTTACAACAAAATGCTTTAGAGTATTGTGAATTTTTAATAGAATTCTAAAGTAACATGTTTTAATATTTTGCACTTTTCTCTCAATGATGACATTACATTTAGGTAAGATCACATACATAAACTATATTTTTTAAATACATGACATTTGCTATAGTTTTCGTAGTTCAATAGTATGTACTGTAAGAAGATATACAGAGAATTTTAAAACAACATTGCTTAATAATTTTGATTGTTTTTTTTCTAACTTCTCACTCTTACTAAGTATACTGTCATTGCTGTTTTAAAATGATTTCTGCCTAATTGAAATGGCTCTATATTTCTTCTGGCAACCTTCAATAAGAAAAGTCTTGAGATCTAGCAACTAGTCAAGACCTATTGAAAGACCTAGAAATGAAATTATGGAGGATTTTTTACAATTTAAAAATCAAGATGCAAATAGAATTTAGTCCCTTATAGAATCCGAGTATCAGATGTTTGTCAGATGCGTAGTTTGCAAATATTTTCTCCAATTCTGTAGGTTGGCTGTTTACTCTCTTGATAGTTTCTATTGCTATGCAGAAGTTCTATGGTTTAATTAGGTCCCATATCAATTTCTGTTTTTATCACAACTGTTTTTGAGGACTTAGCCATAAATTATTTTCCAAGGCCAATAAGGAAGAGTATTTTGTTGGAAAAGCTGTGGAGAAAAGGGGCCTTTACTCACTGTTGGTGGGAATGTAAATTACTCCAGCCACTACAGAGAGCAGTTTGGAGATTTCTCAAAAAACTGAGAGTTGAACTAACATTCAATCCAGCAATCGCATTACCCAAGGAAAATAAATTGTTCTACCAAAAGTGTACCTAACACCCATATGTTTATTGGAGCACTATTCATGGTAGCAAAAACATGGAATCAATACAGGTGCTCATCAGCAGTGAATCTGAGAAAGAAAATGTGACACATATATACCCTGAATACTATGCAGCCATAATAAAGAATGAAATAATGTTCTTACAACAACATAGATGCTGCTGGAAGCCATTATCTTAAATAGATTAACACAGAAACAGAAAACCAAATACCGCATCTTCTCACTTATAAGTGGGACCTAAAGATTGGGTGCTTACGGACATAAAGAAGTGAACAAAAAATGCTGTGGACTATTAGAAGTGGCAGGGGTGGGGGAGAAGTGCTAAAAACCTACCTATAGGGTGTTGTGCTTACTCTGTGGGTGTTGGATTCAATCATACCACAAACCTCAGCATCACTTAATATACCCTTGTAACAAATCTGGATGTGTACCCCCAATTCTAAAAGCTAAAAAAAAAGAATTTAGTGATTAAATTTTAATTTCTATGACTGTGTTACATACATATGAATGAAACACGACCTTTTCAATGTTATCTTGAAATTGTTATTGAATTCACCTTAGACACTTTATTTTTGTTTTTATTTATTTTTAACTTTTATTTTAGCTATGGGGTACAAGTGAAGGTTTGTTATATAGGTAAAAAAGTGTCACAGAGTTTTATGGTACACCTTATTTCCTCACCCAGGTATTAAGCTCAGTACCCAATAGTTACCTTTTCTGCTCCTCCATACTTTTTTTTTAAATTATTCTGACTTCAGTATTATCTCTGAAAAGATGTGCAAATTATTTTTTAATTACAATAGCAAATTAATTACACATCTAAAACTCTAATTAATACCATTTTATAACACAAAAAAAGGAAAGAAAACCAATAAAATATATATGATTCATTCGTGTTATTTTCTCAGAGAAAGACTATATCCTTGTATCCTCTTAGATAATTGGAATTTTGGAGTGAAAGAGAAGGGACAATTCTGGAAAAGATTCATTTTAAACTGAATTAAATAAAGTATTTTGTGAAAATACTTGGTTCTGTTGTCTTGAGATAAGACTTTTAGCTCTCTATCATCATTATAATTTATATAACCAAATGCGTCTGAAATTTGAAAAAAATAGAATACTTAGAGAGGTATTTAAAACAATTAAATAGACTTAAAGCAGTAAACTAACCATTAAGGCATATGGTGAATATTATTTTGTTATTAAGCAACTATTTTTTAATTCCACCTTGTGATTCTAGAAAAGCAAGGATAAAGATAACTGAAGTTGAAAATGTTTTTACCTAAACTAATTAGTGTTAAAAAGTGGTACAGTATTAAATTGTTTAGGTAGAAAAGTATTTGCAATACATACAAAATGCAAAAATACACATACATATGTGTGCATATTGTTTAAAATACAATGAACTTTCGATAAGTTATAAATGTCATGGAGATTGGGCAGGCAATGGGTAAAAACATGGTACATGTAAAATTTAGAAAGATAAGAATCCTCATACAACTAAACTAGAAAGCACATCTTGACTGGAAGATAATTTAAGTGAAACAAAATGATTTGAGCTTTGAGGTTTAATTGAAAAAGGCCAAACACTTGGGGGATGACATAAAAATACTTACTAAATTATAGAAAAAATTATTAGCCATGCTAATAGGAGACGAGATGTATGTAATGTCCCTTAGTGTTACACTGTATAAAATTACAGACTAAGGCAAAATAAATTCAACATATTCCAAAGGAAAGAATCTGTCATTCATCAGGTATTTTGTTCACTTACTTTTTCTTGAAAGTGACATTTGAAAAAGATATATTATAGTTAGAGCATAAACCTTTATCTAGAAAAGTTTAAGCCAACCTCATTGAGAACAAATATTCAAAATACTGGGAGTGGAAGAATGGCAGTGAACCTAAACAATGATAAGGTTAAAAGCTGCTGGATTTTTAGTGTAAGTGGGCAAAGCCTAAAGATAGTAATGCATGAAAACAGTAATGCATAAAACAAAAAGATGTGATTAGGAGCATGTTATGTGGAGCGTAGTTAACAAATGCAGAGACAGCTTAGTGTTATGATTACATCAGGGGGCTCTGGAGTATCTACCTGTGTTGTCATTCTGGTCCTGATGCTTATTACACAAGTAACTCACTTGAAAACCTTGGTGCCTCAGTTTCCCTGTCAATAAAATGAAGATAATAATAATACCTCTAAAGATGTTTCAGGTTTCAATAAATTCTGTTATCCAAAGCACTTATAAAAGTCCCTTGAAAATATTTACACTTAGTAAATACTATTTATAAATATACATTTGCATTTATATACTTTAATATTATAAGCAATAATATTAGACTGTAAATTGAGTACCATGGTTACCAGTAACACTATATTAGACAACAGGCTCAACAATATAGTTACAAATGCTTTAAGACCTTTATATAATGTGGATAAATATATATTTTTCTTGAGTTTTATGTGTTATATCAACATCAGACATCCACAAAGACTCCTTTTATCAAAACAACTGTCCTGATTAGAGCAAATAAAAAGCAACGTATGCAAACACTCTCATGCCACAAAATCGACACGAGTTTGTTCTGAGGAAAGCATAACCTTAGAGATCACAAACTTGGCTTGCAATTATTATTAAAATATAATGAAGCAAGATAAATATATGTGTGCAGCAGAAGGAATGTAGGTACTACCAGAGAGATTTCCACCCCCAAAACAAAGTTTAACCATACATTACTATTACAGATGTTGTGGATGAATTGTGTATCTCCCCACCACCAAACTCATATGTTAAATTTGTGCTCCCAGGACATCAGAATGTGACTTTATTAGAAAAGAGCGTCTTCAGAGATGTAATTGGTTAAGATGAGGTCATTAGGGTAGGTCCTAATCCAATGGATGACATTATTATAAAGGAGAAATGTGGACACAGGGAAACACTATGTGAAGGTGAAGGCAGAGACTGGAGTGACGCATCTATAAGCCAAGGAATGCCGAAGAGTTCCAGGGAGCAACCAAAAGTTTGGCAAAAACATGGAATAGATTTTTTTTGCTGTCCTTAGAAGGACACAGCCCTACTGACACTTTGATTTTGTACTTCCAGTCTTGGGAACTGTGAGACAAGAAATTTCCATCTTTTACATAACCCAGTGCATGATTTTTTTTCATAGGAGACATAGCAAATTAATACACTAGAAATTAAGGAGACATTAGTCCTGAATATTTTAGCAGAGTGTTATTTTTGTCTTACTTTCAGGTAGTTAAATGTACTAATTATTAGATGTTTATTTCTGATAAAATATTGATGATGTCAGGTATTTTGCAAAGTCTAATAGACTATTTTTAGTTATTTTAACATATGAACTAGCCCAAATGAGATATATCCATATGTATATTTTACATAGTGGATTTCACTAAAATTTGATCAGCTTCTTCATGTTAATGAACTATAGTTAATTATAAATGCTATTAAAGCTGCATCTTATAAAAAGTAGACAGTTATAATCACAAATTGCATGCTGCATTTTATTTGATTGACAGCACTGAAGAAGTTTCATTTAGTGGATTATATTAAAAGCAAATCACATTCTTTCTTTCTTTCTATTTTTTTTTTTTTTTTTTTTTTTTTTTTTTTTTTTGAGATAGAGTCTCACTCTTTCTCCAGGCTGGAGTTCAGTGGCACAATCTTGGCTCACTAAAACCTCCACCTCTAGGGTTGAAGCCATTCTCCTATATCAGCCTCCTGAGTAGTTGGGACTACAGGTGCCCACCACCTCACCCAGCTAATTTTTGTATTTTTAGTAGAGATGAGGTTTCACCACGTTGGCCAGGATTGTCTTGATCTCTTGACTTCATGATCCACCCACCTCAGCCTCCCAAAGTGCTGGGATTACAGGCGTGAGCCACCACACACAGGTACTTATAACATACTTTCTTTAACTCATAGTTTACTTATATTTATGAGGAAATCTTATTTTAATACTTATGCAGTTTAGAGATTATCAGTTTTTAATTTCTGAAGCAAAATATTATCTAGTGTTCCTTTGTTTTATAGAAAAATATATGACAAACACTTTGAAAAAATTTTCGTGTACCTACCTTATTTTGCCAAAAAGTAGCAAGATTTGTCTGTTTAATTGAAAAGAAATGCAGCTTTACACAATATGCTATTTTACCATTTCCTGTAAAAGGATCACTTTCACTATGCCCTTCCAAGAACAGAAGAAGGGGAAACATAAAAGGCATGATGATCAAAGTGTTAAATAGAGTATTTTCCCTAATGAAATAAGCTTTTGAATTTTTTAAACTGAGTCTATAGGTTTTCACTGGAAGTCTCAATGGCACTTTTGCTATGATCTCCAGCAATGCCTTCCAGAGCAAGATATGTGACCACGTGATAGTGAGAGAAGGTGTTCTCTTTCCTAGTCCACAAGGGGGCATAGTTTTAAGGGCAAGAACTTCCCAGCGCCATGCTTTCTCCCATCTCTCACCATCCAGGAGATTTAACAGCGTCTGTTTTAATTTTCACTGTCATGGGAAGAATGAAAAGTCAATCACTCCAGTGAAAATTCCAAGGAACTCCTTTCATTGGCCAGAGGTCTAGGAGAAGATGGGGGTTCCTCCCAGGTTAAAAGTCCCCTTCTTCCACACCCCTTCAGACTACATGTTTGGATCCCCTTCCACACACACTCTCTTTCTTGTGTGGAAGTTCTTTCTCTTCTTCTCCTTTTTTTTTCTTTCTCTACCTAAATAAAATTACTTTTCTGTAAAAACTCTGTTTGGTGTCCGGTATTTACTTTGTGAGCACACCTGGTTCCCTCTCTCATTCTTGAGAGATCAGGAGACCAAGAACCTTGGAGAAATGCTCTCTCGGGGAGCTAAGGGCTCCCCTGAGGCCCTGAACCCCAACATTTTGGTGAGCCAGCCAGGAGAGGGGTACAGCCAGGAGAGGAGTACAGCCAGGAAAGGGGTATAGCTGGAGAAGAAGACTTTAAACCATGAGTAAAGCTGACCCCATTCTGTCCTGTCTCTTTAAGAACACCTGAAGTGGCTGCAGCCATGCAGGGCTGCAGGGAACCAGAGCCATGGTGCTGAGCAACAGGGGTGCAGTCCAGCCCATCTAAAGTTGCGCAGGACAGCCAGAATTAAAAGCGCAGTTTTTTTCCTCACTCTCTTTCTCTCTGCTTTCCTCCCTCTCTCTCTCTAGGCTGTTTCTCTGGGCGAAAACCTGTGGGATCCTGTGGGGTGGAAAGGGTGAGCACTTCCTCTGGGTCTTTCACTCCTTGCCAGCTGGAAACGGGGACCACAGACCAAGCCTGGCCCAGCCCTGCAGGTGGGCCAGAGCATATTCAGCAAGCCACAGCTGCCAGCACTGCTGGCTAAGAGAAAGCAACAGAGAAGGGGTTCAGTGTGTCCTGGCCAGGCACAGAGGCTCTAAATGCTGTAACTTCCCGGAACATTCCTGCCACCTGCACTATTCTAAGTGACGGTGCTTAAGAAAGCAAAGCAGCAGAGGCGGGCCCAGCATGAAACCACAGAACCCAGCTGTTAAAAACTGCGGTCAGGGACAGAACAAGGGGACTTCTCCTGGGGCGTTCGCTTTCTGGCTGCGGATCCCTGTGTGGGCAGTGGCTGGGGAAGTGGCCCAGGATGCACATATGGTCCTGGCATCATGGCTGGGTGAAAGGCCACAAGGGGCAGGGCAGGCCTTCCCCTCTGGCACAGAGCAGGGCAGCACAGAGGCCTGGCTTTTAAACTGACAGCGGCAAGTGTTTTTTTTTTTTTTCCCTCTCCCAGCTGAAAGAAGGGAAAATGCTGCTGGCTGTCAGCTCTGCCCGGGACACTGCCTTAGGGTGCAGCATTCTCATTCAGATATGGCTTAAGAAAGCTTTCTGCCTTCCCTTGACACAAGTGGCCAAAATGGTGAAGGGGTCAAGGTGTAGGGCCTACAATTGCAAGGTTGCTGGTTCAAATTCCTCATGGAGTCAGCTTTGAATTAGGGAAGTTATCCTTTGGGAAATTCAGAAGCTGAAGGCTATGGGATTATGTTTTGTGTGTTATTTGTCTTGCTTAGGATTGGCTCTCTTTCTCTATGGCAGAAATTTTCTATCTAGAAGATCACAGTTAAATCAGTTTCAGGGCCCAAATAGTTAATGGCAGGACTCGCATCCCTAAGCACATTTTCCTACAATGGAAAATGGGTTAGAGGAGAGGAGACCTGGGTCCTAAGGGTATTGTTTTGGCCTCAGCCACGCCCAGCCTGCCTTCTTGAGCTGTGTGCTCTAATGGCCCCTCCTTAGAAGTTTACCCTTCTAGGGTAGTTTTATAAATTGGCCTGTGTAAATTGAACTTTTGCTGGGAAATATTGGTACTTATCTCCTAAGCCTCACTGGTCTCATTGGGGCTCATTGGTATGATTACTACCCAACCCAGTAGCACCTTTCATTCCATTCCATGCCTCTATGGTGGTCTCTGGGGGTCACGCAGACTGTGAGTGAGTGGTCCCATGATCCTGGTAGGTCATGATTCAAATCCAGTACATGAGAGGCCCCTCAAAAAAAGATGGATCACGCATCTTGTGTACACAACATTTTAGAGTACTGACTGAAAGACGTTTCAATTCAGTACACATTTTACCTACGGGATGCCTTAGGTCAAAGTGGCTGTAATTACTTTAACCAGGGGTGCAGGCATTGCTTGTGTTCTATTTCAGACTCATGCTTCTGTTCCTAAGCTCAAGTCCCCATTAAAGTGTATACTGAAAAGTTGGGACCGGTTTGACACACAGTCTTTATGGAAGAAGATGCTCATTTTTCTCTGCCAAGCAGCATGACCAAATTACTCTCTGCCTAGTAGAAAACCTAGCCGCTAAAGGGAAGGGAAGAAAACCCAACAGCTTTCCTTGAGCGATTGTGGGAGGACTTAAAAAACTACACTCCCCTGTCACCAAACTACATTGAGGGTCAGTTAATACTAAAGGATGAGTTTATTACTCAGTCAGCAGAAGATATCAGGAGGAAGCTCCAGAAACTGGCCTTGGGGCCAGAACAGAGTAGAGAATCATTACTGAAGCAGGCAACCTCTGTGTTTTATAACAGAGACCAGGAGGAACAGGCTGAAAGGAACAGGAGAGATCAGAGAAAGGCTGCTGCCTTAGTTATGGCCTTCAGGCAAACAGACCCCAGGGGCTCAAATGAGGGAAAGTCTCGGGTTAGCCACCAGTCTGGCCGAGCTTGTTACCAGTGTGGTCTAAAGGGACATTTTATAATAAATTGTCCCCAGAGAAATGGACCATCATCTCTTCCATGCCTGCTGTGCTAAGGTAATCACTGGAAAGCACACTGTCCCAGGGGATGAAGGTTCTCATGGCCTGAGGTGTCTGACCAGATGATCCAATGGCAGGACTGAGGATGCCTAGAGCAAGTGCCAGCACAAGCCATCACTCTCACAAAGCCCCAGGTAAAGATGACCATAGAGGTCAAGAAAGTCAATCTTCTCCTGAGCACTGGCATGGCCTTCTCAATATTCTCTCCTGCCCTGGAGACATGGTGCTTGTTAATTCTCTCCCCTCAGACTCTCATTCTCTAGGCCCATCCTGGGAGGGACGATTTTCAATTATTCTGTCTACTGCAATGGCAGTTAAGATTGTGGAAATCAACTCATGGATTCATCACACTTGGATGAAGCCTTGGACACCTCCTGAGGAAAGTCATAGACCCTCCACTCCACAGCCTGAAGTTCCAGGAGACGACCCTTCATACACCTGTGAGCCATTAGAAGATCTACACCTGCTCTTCCAACAAGATCTCCAGGGAAGTAACTACACATAAGTCTAATTTATATCCTGGCATTAACAGGAATATAACTCTCAACTTTGCTATCTCTTAAACTTCAATTATCTTTTTCATAGTGGGAAGGGAATCTGCCTCTTTCTAGGAAAATGCTGCTACTTTCTAAACTCATTAGGTGTTGCTTTATATATGATTAAAGAACCCAGGAATGAATCAAACACAGGGCTAAAGACCTTCCAGAACCTGGCTGTATTTTCTCCTAGGGTTATTTATAACTATTCTATATTTTTTGGCCTCTGGGCTTTTCATCTCTAACCACCTTGTCACATTCATTTCTTATAGAACCATAAGGTCACAGATAATCCTGCCACTGGAACCCCTGATGTCCTTGGCTCGTGGGCTCTATTGTGAACCTCAGGATCAACCTGCACCCCTGAAAGACTCCCCTCTGGAGGAAACCTCAAATGCAGGGACTCTTCTATGCCCCATTTCAGCAGGAAGTAGCTATAGAGCATTCGACAGCCGTGTTCCAACAGAAGTTGAACTTTCCTGTTCAGAGTAGGGAATAAGGGAAAATGTTATCTTTCCAGGTCCACAAGGGGGCATAGTTTTAAGGGCAAGAACTTCCCAGTGCCATGCTTTCTCCCATCTCTCTCCATCTGGGAGAACAATCTATAATTATCATTTCACCTTATAGTCACATATACCATTTTAGGCTGTTACATTAATGATGTAATACATATAAGTTGTTACATTAATTACATTAATGATGTAAATACATATAACTGTTATATTAATGATGTAATATGTTTCCCTTATCAAATAGCTGCTAAAATAATGTGATTGTTTATATTAAACTTATCACAGTTTTTATAATATAACATAGTGAATAATCTATAATTATCATTTCCTCTTATAGTCACATTATACCATTTTAAGAATGTGCAACAGTTTACTTTTTTTTTTACTATTGATGGACACTTTTTGGCAAATATTTTTTGTTAGCAAAAGTAAGAACAAATCTTATACATGCCTTATTGGCACAATTACAATATTTTCTCAAGTTTATTAACTTAATTCTATGTATTTACATGCCTATTACATGTCTATAAAATAATACTAGTATATATATATGTAAACTAACTATCATTATAACTATTTTGCAGGTGTATGCTCAAATGTTTTTATTGCTAGACATATGATGATAATATATGGCCTAGATTAAGGACTGAAAAAGAACCATTCAAGTAGAAGTCTCCAAACCCTCTTGGTTTCAGTATCCCTTGTGTCTTAGTAATCTTATCAAGGTGGAGTTAGAAAAGAAAAAGGTCCACCTAACAGTTTCATTTATTAAATAATTACATAGTTAAACCAAAACAAATTAGTAAGTATTTATGGATCATTAAAATTTTTGACTCTGTTGGGCACACAAGAATTCTTAAAACTTTGGAATCAGATTAGGCACTGCTACTCTCATTTCCTGTTCTATATAGATTTTCATATAGTACTTGCTTTTTATCATGGCAATCATTAGAAACTCAGATTTGTAAAAATATAACTTAATATTGAAACTGTTAATAAGTTTGAGCTGGAGTCCATATGGTGCTCATGAAATGTCACTGTATTTTCATAAAAATTCAAGACACCCTACTATCCCCTGTAAACTTTCAGGATTGCCTAGATGTTTTAAGACACTGGGTGCCTTTACTCAATTATCGAGCTCTTAAGTTTCTGTGGTTGTACAAGAAGATATCGATAACAGTTGCTCTTCACTGAGTGTCTACTACCTACAATTCTTTAGTACATTAATTTGAACTTTCACATCACAATCCCAAAATAGGAATTTTTGTTTTCATCATTCTACAGAAAAGAAAATCAACATTTTACCTAGCTAATTACTATAGGATCTGGGTATTTAATACAATAAATATCTGTCCTGAAGCTTCTGCATTTCCTATGATACTATAGCACATTTTAGAAAAACAGGGCTCTTCCAAGAATACTATGAGAAGACACAAGCAACAAGAATTGCTCATGAGAACTTTTAACCAATATTATCCTATAGTTAAAGGCCACATTTGAAGAATACAACTAACTGTTATTTGGGCTACCAGTTTTTTACCACTGTACCCATATGGCATCCCTAAAGTGAGTGAGTACCAAATTTCATTGGCTGCCTAATGGCTCATAAAAGTATAGAACAGATATAGACACCTTTTTATGATATTCCTCAATGAACTGTAACATAATTTGTCACTAGAAAGTGTTTTCCATTTAGGAATACTGGGTAAGATTTTATGGCAAAATAGTGATTTTATCATATTGCTTTTTCCTGTTGCTTATCACATTGCTACATACTGAGAACTACATAGGGAAGGTCCAATGTGTTACAGTAATAATAGTGCCATTTTTACTTTTCTCAATACTAAATTTCTACTATGAAAGTAAGTTTTACTAATATTTTATATGCAGATTTATACTGGATCCCTCAGTAAGTCTTCCTATCACATAGGCACACATCACATAGTGTGGCAAGGATTTCTAAGGGGATCATGGCTGAAGATCCAAAATGTAAAAAAAAGTACCAAAAGCATCCTTGTATCTAATGTCTATGACAGGTAGTAAACTGGTATTATCCTATTACAAACCAACACATAAAGAATAAAATGATATAGGCAATATATACAAGGTCATGAATAAAATAAATGGTAGACCAAAAATTCACAGCCACATATTTCCATACTAGACTTTAAGACATTAAATATGCCACCATTCCCATCCTGGTGTTTTATGTTTTACCAGCTCCTTTAATATACATTTATTTCCTCAGTAGATTTTAGAATGATTTTTACTGAATAAGTTATATATAAGATGGCATAAATATTTTAATTGATTTATGTACATTGGTGATAATATCAACCACAAATATTTACATTCAAATATATTCTTAATATAGTCTGTTTCTTCTCTTATTGCATGTAGGAGAACGTTCATAAGGCATGCCAAGATTGTAATTTAAAACTTAAAAAGTATTTCACATTATTTTGATGATGCATAGACATAATTCCAGATATGTATATGTAGTTAAGACCTATACATTTCACTGATACTGTATTAATCTAGTCAGCCAAAAGAATTAGTAGCATTTATATCCAGGCAGAGAATGCTATGTAATGTTATAGCAATCAAATACTTTTAAGCTTTATTTCTACTTTTTATTTCCATCATTTCTTATAATAAACAAATCTTGTTTCCCATCTGCTATTAGGCAATAACCATTTTAAAGGTCTTCAGTGACTTTCTAAAACAAAATTAATAATATTTATTTAGCCTTTGACACTCTTGACATGGTTTCATTTATAGATCTCCTCACTGCTCCATACATTTGTTTCCTAACCTCTAACCTCAAAACCAAGCATCAGAAAGTAAAGGTAGCAACATTCTCTCCTGTATTATATACAAACATTTATCATAGGAAGAATAATTCTTTAGCTCATTTACTTGTAGATTTCCCTACTTTTATCTATTAGATCAAAATAAAGACTGAAGAATTTGTCTTATTTTTCTTTACCACTCCCAAAACTAATAATACAATAAAGTGTTTGTTGTACTAATTAACTAATTAAGAAAAAATAAAATTTCTGAAAAATTTGACATTATTATTCACATCACTTCATAATTCTACTATTCATTTATCCTGGGCCACTCCATTCTCTTGATTTCTTACCTACCATGTGTATTATTCCTTTAGTAAACTCATTATTTTTTTTATTGTTTCAATTATATAGTTTTTAAAATTTCTGATTTCTTTCATCAGGCTATAGATTCTTCTTTTAGTAATCTTGTCTGTATTTATTCACTAGCTTGATATACAATTTTAAGCTAAGTCCTTCTCTTTCTTTCTAGTAATCGCAATTTTCTTATTTTCTGAGGGTTGCCATTGAAAAGAATCTCAGATATCATTTTACTCATTAACGTGATGAAAGACTAGGTTATTCTAAGCCTATCAACAGGGAATAAAATGCTAAATACACACATGCATGCACATAAACACACACACACATACACACAATTTCAAAGAAATAATCAGTGAAAAATGTGGGGAGGGAAAATGAAGGGCATCCAAGTCAAACTGAAAAGAGACCCTGGACCTAGAAAGACATGGAAAATTTGAAAACAAAAGCCACTCTTACATGAGATAATTCTCTGACACTGCACACTTAGATTTTATTTTCCTGGTTTTGTGAGACTGGGGTTAGGAGACTAGTTAAGATGAGAAATCTGAAAGAGTTTTATTTTTTCTTTTTCTTTTTTTTTCCCTACATTGACTCATACTTAATAGGTCTAAAACCATGATGTGAGCAGGTCTAGAGCTTAATCTACATCATACTGCCAGTCGTTGGAGAAATGTAGAGAAGATTGGCTTGGACCCAAACAGAAAATAAGAAAAAGTAAAGAAAAAGAAAACAACAACAACAAAACTCTGAGAAATTTAAGCCATAGAAGAAATAGTGACAAAAATTGGAAAAACAAATGAAAATTCAACCAAACTAACAAAACTTATCTGCAGACACAATTGGAATACAACGTGGATAAAGTCAAGTAATGAAATCTCTCCAATCCAAAAGCTATTGTGGCTACATTACAGGAGAAAAAAAATGTTACTACCTGTTCTATCAGTATTAGTCTGTTTTCACACTACTGTAAAGAGCTACCTGAAACTGGGTAATTTATAGAGAAAAGAGATTTAATTGACACACTGTTCCTCCTGGCTGGGGAAGTCTCAGGAAACTTCAAATCAAGGTATAAATGAAAGCAAGACATGTTTTACATGGAGCCAGGAGAGAGAGAGAGAGAGAGAGAGAGAAGGGGAAGTTCCACACACTTTTAATCCATCAGATCACATAAGAACCTACTCATTATTACAGGAATAGCATGAGGGAAGTCCACCTCTTTGATTCAATCACCTCCCACCAGACCCCTCCTCTGACACATGGGGATTACAATTTGAGACAAGATTTGAGTGGGGACACAGAGCCAAAGATCTACAGATTCAATGCAATCCCTATCAAAATACTGATGACATTCTTCACAGAGATAGAAACAACAACAACAATGACAAAAACACTAAAATTTGTATAGTACCACAAAAGATCTCCAATAGTGAGAGCAATCCTCAGTTAAAAAATAAAAATAAAAATAAAAATAAAACTGGAGACATAAAATTACCTGGCTTCAAAGTAAAGCTGTAGTAATCAATACAATATGGTACTGATCTAAAAACAGACACATAAGCCAATGATACAGAATAAAGAACCCATAAATAAATCCAACTGATTTTCAGCAAATGTGCCCATAATTTAAATTAGAGAAAGGACAGCCTCTTAAATAAATGGTTCTGGAAAAACCTGCTATTACATGTAAAATAATGAATCTAGATCCTTATCTCTTACCATATACAAAAGTCAACTCAACATGAATTAAAGACTTAAATGTAAGAGCTGAAACTATAAAACTACTATAAAAAAAATAGAGAAAACTTTCCAGCACACTGGCCTTATGTCATGAGTGGAAGCTTCCTGAGGTCTTCACCAGGAGCAGATGCCAGTACAATGCTTCCTGTACAGCCTGCAGAACCATGAGCCAAAATAAACCTTTTTTCCTTTATAAATTACCCAGTCTCAGGTTTTCCTTTATAGCAATGCAAACAGACTACAACAATATCTTCATTATCTTTATTAATTTTATTCTGAGTATTCAAAAGGAAGTGTTTTGTACCAGAAATAGACTTAGTATTAATTACTTCAGAGTTCATAAGTGTCCTGGTACCCCCTGCCCCATTGCCTACTATTGGAATGATGCAAAATGAACCAGGTCAAATACTGTATATGAGCTATAGAGCACTTCATATGTAGGGTTGAAAGAAAATCATTTTTACTTTCAGTTTATAAAGGGGAGGGAGGCTGTTGTTTCTTCCCACATCTAAAGAATCTCTTTGGAAACATAAAACAGTCCTTTTGGTGTGTAAATTCAATCCCTCCAGGAGACAGACTGCCCAAGTGTCCTCTTTAATAACTAGAGATATCTCCAGTTTCTGGGATTTCTTTCTCCTGGTATCTGAAGAGTCTCAGAAGGAAAGGGCTTTGGCAGGAACACTGAAAAATCTAATGGGGGCTTAAGTCCCCATGTTATGGAATTAAAAATTCAATAACCTTACAAATACAGGTTGCTAAAAAATTACACCATAGGTATACTTGGAAGTGTACCTCACAATATATCTATAAGGATGACATTATGTTATTGGCTGTAATAGCAAAACTAGAATTAAAAATTTCAAAAATATGTGAAGAGAAAACACACAATTGAGTCTCCTTAAAAGTTTATTATTTTTAGGCCAGGTGTGGAAGATTATGCCTAATTATCCCAGAATTTTGGGAAGCTGAGGGAGGACAACTGCTTGAGAACAAGAGTTCAAGAGTAGCCTGGGCAACATAGTGAAACCCAATCTCTACAAAAAATAAAAATAAATAAAAAATTAACTGGGCATGGTAGCACAAGATTGTGGTCTCAGTTACATGGGAGGCCGAGGTGCAAGGATTGCTTGAGCCAGGGAAATAAATAAATAAACACTAAAATAAAATTTAAAAAGGTTTTTTATTTTTCTTTCTCTTTCTCTCTCCTGCCCATTTGTTGTCTTGCCTTTAATGAGGAGAGGATAGTCTTTACTCTCCTTCTTTCTACAATAATGAGATAATCTTCACTCTTCTTTTCAGCAGGCACCCCCTTGCACAATGTTTCTGTTATCTAATTGTGCATTTGTTTAGAAATTCCAGAGACTACATCTTAAAACAATTTCAGGCAACTACAGGATTCTCTTCCACTTGGACATTACTTCAAGCCTGCATTTAATTTGCAAACCACTGTACCCAAGATGGTGACAGCCCATTAATCAGACGGGACAACTCGGGTAGCTGCTGAAACAAATTACATAGATGCTGGCACCCCCTTGTCACTCCTGCATGCAATCCATAGCAATCTCTCCTTACTTTTGACCCAAAAAGCTGAAATAATTTCTTTAAGGCCAGAACCTGGACCATTTCTTTACTGCTAGCTCTGGAATTGAAGTCACCTTTTCTTTCACTGCACTTTGTCCTTGTTTTTTGGTTTTGTAATTGGTGAGCAGTTGAGCCTGCACTCTGTAACAAATGCATTTTTCTATATTTAGTCTTTAATACATTACTAAATACAGATCTTCAAGGATGATACTAATTGGGTTCCCCTATAACAACTTATCACCAGTGGAAGTTCTTGACCACAACTCATCCAGATTTTGAACGAAGAACTGGACAAAACACACAAACAAAGCAACAAAAGAATGAAGCAACAAAAACATAGATTTATTGGGGGGAAAAAAGTACACTCCAAGGAGTGGGATTGGGCTGGTACAAGCAGCTCAAGATCACTGGCAAAATCTTCTGTGGTTTTAGTACCCTCTACAGGTTCTTCCCATTGGATACTTGGATACACTCTATGTATTAATAAGTGAAGACCTGTCCGGCAACCAGTCTGATTGGGGCAAACATTTTCCAGTTTTGATCTGTCATGCAGTGGAAAGGTGGGGTTTACAAAGAGAGTAGCCTCTCATCTTTTTGTTACTTGGGAATGGAGAGGTGGTGTTTTCTTTTTGATTCAGTTCTAGGAATTCAGCAAAAAGCAGCCTTGGGTTCCCTGCCTGCCTCCAGGTACTATTCTCTTGCCTCATGCTTTCTAGATCTTTATGTCCTTTAAAATCCGCTCACTTTGACCTAAGACAAATAACCTATCTTCTGAATTCCCACAAACTGTATCTCCTTTTGCGTTGTTTTTAAAGTATCGTCATCATATGTGAGTTGATTTAGCTTTACTCTTGATTTCTGATATTGAGATGTTTCCTGATTTTTTATTATAAGTGCACCTTTCATATACATAATTCAGAGTTGAATTTTAAAATATAGCTAATGAGAAAACTGAACTGCTTCATCATCTTATTCCTTTAATCTTTTTCAATAATATTTTTACCCTTTTTAACAGCAACTTCTATTTTATTCAATATCTTCAAAACTCAAATTAGTAACAGAAAACTTTGATGTTAGATTTCTTTTGACAGAAGATGATTTAGTATGAGCTTATCTGAGTACTTCTCATTACATGCTGAAACACCATTTCATTTGCATTTTATTGTTATATGACCTAAACAAGTTTTCCCACAAAAACAACAGCCAGAGAGTGTCATCAATCTTTTACTTAATCCCAGCTTTTTATTGCTGTTTGTAATTTTATAAATATCTTTTTTTAGTTTAGGAGTGTATGTTTGGTTCTTTTCATTGTTTATATTTTTGTCTACTAAGATTTGACAGTTCCTTACTGAGAGCTGAGATTTTTATTCATTGAAACAGTGTTTCACTGAGAATAATTACAAGTTTATCAAGATGTTGGTTACTGTCATTATCTTGTTTTTAATTTTGGATTCCATTAGCACTCTTTGCATTTGAGATGTACACATTTTCTTTTTCATATTACAGTTATTTTTTTATTGTACTCATGATATTAAAAATGTTACATTATGGGGTTTCAGGGTTCTGTTTTCTTTCATGAGCATTTTTTTCTTTATTTTAGCAAGAAATATTTGCCTGAATTTAAATTACAGAACATCTCTAAAGCATAAACTTGGTTCAGTTCTTGTTTCTTTAGTGTACTGATTTGAATCTGATTTTCTCAAGCATGGTTCAAATTTCAGTCAAAATGTGGATAGGAGTGCTAGGAAATCCCTTCTTACGCACTTTGCTTCTGAAATCCTTCTAATCTTTTTGTTGTCCAAAATTTCAAATTTCTCAGGCCAGAAAAACTGTGCTTCTCTATATCTACCCTTCAAGTCGTAAATATACCACAAAAACTGCTCCTAATTCCAGATTAATACCCTAAGATACATGCAGGGACTTGTTTACTTCCCCATGTCTCATTTGTGATATGTGATGTGTTAACCCATTCTCACACTGCTGATAAAGATATACCAGAGACTGGGTAATTTATAAGGGAAAGAGGCTTAATTGACTCACAGTTCAGCATGGCTGGGGAGGCCTCAGTAAACCTACAATCATGGTGGAAAGGGAAGCAAACAAGTCTTTCTTTACATCAGCAGAAAGAAGTGCTGAGGAAACGGGGAGAAGTCCCTTATGAAACAATCAGATGTGTGAGACCTCACTTACTATCAGGAGTACAGCATAGGAGTAACCTCCCCAATGATTCAATTACCCCTCATGACACATGGGGATTATGGGAACTACAATTCAAGATGATATTTGGGTAGGACACAGCCAAAGCATATCATATGGAATACTAAATGGCATCACTGTGATTTCGAGCTCTATAGTGCACTCGGGAAGCCATTTAAAGAAGGACCTGTAAAACCTGCAACCTTGAAGAAACAAACAAAACAAAAACCAGAAACTTTCCTTGTAATTTCGATCTGGGCCAAACCACCAAGACCGCAACATCCTAGAAAATAGCAGAAATTCTCCAGGGCTGCAACTCTTAAACAGTAACAATCAATGAACTATGGACTCATGTACTAAGCCAATGATAATTCTTTCAAAATAATTTGTTTAATGTATCCTTTGAAAAGTCCTCACTCCTCTTTCTCTCTTCTGAACCCTAGCTTCTAGAGGAATCTTTCTCCTGAATTGCAAATTGTAAGATTAAATGCCTTGTCATACTGCTTTGCAGTATGTTTTCTTTGCCTTTTCTTAATCGACGTCTCAAAGTGTGTGTGCATCCTCAGAGTCCTTTTGCTTCTGTTAATTCTCCAGAATGTTTAGGTAGTTACTTTTTACATTATCTGAATGTTTTAAAACTGCTTTTTTTTTTTTTTTACAATAGACCGCATACCAGCATATTTTTGGTTCACTATATCATGAATCAGAAACAATTCCTGTTCTTCAGAAACCCAAAATGTTAGTTTTCATAAATGAAATGTACTTTGCTAATATGTTTATAATGAAAAAAATTTAGAATCATTTTGTTATTCTTAAAATTATAGTTGATGATTGCTGACTACCAAGGATAATTATTATTGCAACATTTTTTATTTAGTTGAAAAAATACTTGTGCCCCAAAATACAACATAGTTTGTGTTCAAATATTTACATAAACTGTGAGGAAACAAGGATCTGAGTCTAATATTAGGATAAGATTATTTTTTAAAAGAAGGATAATCAATCTTTTGTATAATTCTTTATCTTGGAAAATGAGGGTAATATTTTCTAATGATTTATTTTAAATGAAATAGTATCTGCAAATTATATAATACAGTTTCTGAAATAGATTAAGTATTTAAAATATAGATATTATTATCCTTTATTCCAAAGACTACCATTTGCTTCTTGAAAATAAAGCATATTTATATAAAATATACATATCATATATATAAAATAAATATATACCAACTTACTGTAGAGGTATTGAAAAGTGCCCTGTAGCTGCTTTACATACTATAAAAGAAAACAAAATTTTTTTGGATTATTAAGTAATAAGGGAATATAAAATTCCACTTTTCTATTAGATAAATGTATAATATAGAATATATGAATATCGATTGCATATAGAATATATGAATATAGATTGCAGTGTCAAGAATCAAAGTATTACTGATTTTGAAACAGGATAGTTTCCTTAACCCCTTTGCAGGCCTTGCAACATGGATGTGGCTCATCTGTTTGGCCACCACCCACTCAACCTTTTACAGGAGAGGGAGCACCCAGAAGGACAGGTGCAGAAGATGAGGCAAGAGCTTCTGGCTCTAGCCCCATGGTAGATCCAGGGGTGGGTGTCTGCAACTCCTGAAGTCCCAGTGGGCATGTTACAGTGCTCCTTTCTCTCTGCCATCTGAAGGCAGCTTAAGTGTTAAACAGCTCAGTGCTCTTTTGATACCTGGGTCCTTGTCCTACATCTAGGAAGAATTGGGTTACACACAGACTTAAACGATGGTGAATGTCGGGGGTGTACTGAGTGGTGGAGGTGGTTCTCAGTGGGATGGATGAGGAGCTGGAAAAGGAATGGAATGGAAAGATAATCTTTCCCTGGAGTTTGGCCATCCTGCCACCAACCTCTTCTCTAAAAATCCCCAGCTGAACTCCTGTCAACATTCACATGCTCCTTCTCTGCCGCACCACTCTTCTGTTCCTCTGCTCTTCTCCTCATCTGCTCATGGAGCCTGAGTTGTGGGGTTTATATGGGTACAGGATAGGGGGGCATGGCAGGCCAAAAGGCAAAATTTAAGAACAAAAACAGGAATGCCTGTTCCCATTTAGGGCTGTGGATTTCCAGGCTTGAGGGTGGGGCCTTTGCCAGGGAACCACCCGGTTCCACTCAGTATTTCCTTGCCTCCTGTCTGTATCAATTTGAAATAGTAAATGAATACAGATGGCACTAATCAAGACAGAAGGTTACGATTTAAGTCTGTTCCCTAAACCCCAAGAGATTAATACTCTATTTAAAGTTTTTGGGAGGTATATTGAGACAGAGATAGAATTAGTGAGAAGGAGCTTGAGGAATTTATGTAATTTGGGATCTTATATATTTTATAAGCATTTTTTTCTTTACTTTTTTTTCTGACCGATAGTAATACAACTTTTGTATCTGATACTTTGTTGGAAGAGAACAGATGCCTTCCATTTTAGCAGAATCATTTTCTTCAAAAACAAACCAACCAACCAACAAGTATGCACATACTTTTCAACCTAACTGCTAAGACATAGAATTCATTCCTATATTATGGATTTTAGAAAGATTTCTTTAAAAACTGACAATGAATTGAGTATTTTTATAAGGATCACTACTAATACACAACACTAATTATGAATATGTGCAAAATCAATGCTAATAAAGTATCACATTCTAAATATATGAAAAATAATCTATTTATTTTGTCAGTAGTCGCTAGCAAAAATGGGAGAGATTTCCTGATGATAAATAAAATGTCTTTGCTGGATGAGTTCAAGCATTCTTTTGAATCTACAAGTTCTAGGGTTGTTTCTGACTATTGTTACGGGCACCAACCATAATATCTGACACAGTTTGTGCTTAATAAAATGTTCATTTGAAGAATAATGATGAAATATGCACATATGTGTTTATTACACATCCAATTAAAGTATGAAGTTCAGAATATTATGAGAAGATTTTTTTCAAAAACAATGTATTTAAATGAGAAAGAGTCAAATTTAGCCAGAATTTACTCTAATAAAATTAGAGAAGGAGATACTAGAACATGCTTTCCAGAAACTGGTAAAATAATGCAAGGTTTCCTCCAAATCTCGATAATATGTTATTTGCAATGGATATTACCACAAGTCCTGATTTCTTATAGTCTATAGAATTCCCTATAACCCCTGATTTCCAGAAAATACAATAGAGCTTTCAATTATTGATTTGCTGCTATGCAGAACACTGATTCCAAGTATACTACTAGCCCAGAGTGGGCAAGACTGATGTCAGATATGAAGCTGAATAAAGATAATAGCTATTGGATTTAAAAGGTTTTATGGTACTCTCAAATCCATGAGTCGACAAGTCTCTCTTCCTACCCCACTGTTAAACTAGGCACAGCTTTCTGGTGTTAAGAGATACTCCACTGTTAGAGAGAAGTGTAAACCTATATTTGAAGCCAGAAACTTTAAACACAATGATAGATAAAGCATTAGTGACAGCTTTTCCTTCAGGGTAAATGGTTCAATTGATATCATTTGCTTACACATTTTCACTTCAATAATTTTGCCAAATGAATAGTTTTGCATTAATACAACGGGTTCGCATTTGCAACCTGCCCTTTAACAAAATGCATTAACAGTGTGGCTTAAAAATAAATAGATCTTAAGTCTACAGTATCTCCTCCCTGTTTTCTTTCAAATCCTTCTATAAGAGGGAAGATAAAATATAGTAAGCCATCGATAATGATCTTGTGGAGACTAAAGTATGGCGCTTCACATAATGGGAGATGTGATGCTTGTAAATTTTGCAGAAATATTTTAAAATGCCATTTAATATTCAATATCATTGGACATTTTTGTAATTGGAATAAAAGAAAATTAAGTGCTTTGTGGAAATAATAAGAAAAGGTTTTCTCTGAAGGTGGTTTTTAGACAGAAGATTCTGTTTATACCTCATATAACTATTAACTTTTAAAATCACTTTTTGTAAGTACAAAGAGAAATAATAGTGATCTGTTATTATTTCCATAAGCCATCACCATTGTCAGTTATTTCTACAAAAATGTTCAGGAGAGTTAACTTAACCTTAGAATGCAGCAGATAATGACTAAATTACCTTACACACATAATACATGATTGTATATAAAAAGAAATCATCAAGGCTTACATTTGATAATATTGTATTCCTATAACTTGTATTACTCACTGCCTTAGAAATTTATTTCCTTAGATTATGGATTGAAGAAAATCTAAACCAAAACTGGAATTTTACATATATATGTCTCGTGTGTGTGTGTGTGTGTGTGTGTGTGTGTGTGTGTGTGTGTATGAGGGTAAGGGAAGGAAAGAAGACAGCAGATTTTGTTCTTTATAAGGAAAATATCCTTCAGTAAACGAGGGATATTTGCAAGGGTAAAGGAGTGATGATGTTTTGTTCCTTTCCTCCACATCCTCCTCTTTTTATTCTTGTACCTATATTTGTATGTACAGAACTGTTTTTCTAAGTGAGGCACATCGTACTTAAGCTTTTTATTAGATAAATGCATGCTCAAGTATATTTAAATTAACAGATACTAATTTTTAAGTTTTATTTATCACAATGATAAATATATATGGTAACCTAGAGAATGACTCATGTAACCTATTTATCTAAATTGTGGTTGCTGTGAAAAAAAATAAATTAAGAAGCTTTCTTTTGAATGTATTGTGGATTTAAAAGACGGAATGCTTGAAAATGCAAAGAAAGCATACAAATCTAAACCATGTGATTAAATAATATATTATTTATTGACCTACACATACCAGCTTCTCTTTTCTAGAAAAAATATATTTTGATCTTTATTTTCCAAATTATATGTTTATCTGGACCATTTAAATATTCTTATGTCTATCTTTTAGTGATAATAAAAACACAGACCATTAATACAAAAAAGTCTTTTGTTAAACATTTTGCAAAAGTTTATAAGATGGTGAAAGTACTATAGTAAAAAGGAAATATCTGATATCATCAAACTATCAACCATATCAAATACATTTATATTTTTTCAAGGTTCCTTTTCCCTTTCCTATTTATCAGTTTTCTTCATATTATCATAAAATGGGCAAGCAGGAAGCAATTATATTTATTTTTAAAATTCCTTGTGTATCCTCTAAAGAACTAATGTAGACATTTGCACAAAATAGATTCCCAATAAATATAATGTTAAGCCACAGGTGTGCACCACCATGTCCTGCTAGTTTTTGTATTTTTAGTAGAGATAGGGTTTTGCCATGTTGGCAAGGATAGTCTCAACTCCTGACCTCGATTGATCCACCTACCACAGCCTCCCAAATTGCTGGGTTTACAGGCATAAGCCACTGCACCTGGCCCCTTACTTCATCTCTGACACTACTCTCCTCCTCAAAGGTTTGTTTTCTGCTCTTTATGTATGTTGTTCATTCTCCTAATTTAGGACTTCAATCTGGCTTTTCCTTCTGTCTAATACACTTTTTCCTCTTCATGCTGCATGGTTAAAATCACCACTTTATTAAAGTGTATGAACAGGTTTTTCCTAATGGTAATTGCCTTAAATAACATTTTTTTGAATTGCAGCCTTGAGAGAATAAATTGCAATCTCTTTAATTTTTTTAAATTTGATTTTTGTAGGACACATAATTGTAAAGCATACTAAATTACTGGCTACATTTAACATTTATTGTCTTATGAATCTCATTGTCTTAGAATGTAAGCTCTGTGAGTACAGAGATACTTTTTCTTGTGTTTGCTGTTATTATTATATGTTATAAGTAGTTTTAACTGTTATCCAAGTACCAAAAACTATCTTAAACATAATTTCTTACTAAATATTTATTTAATGAATAAATAAGATCATAACCCGAAGTGATGCATTTAAATTATATCAATGAGCAAATATTAGTTTTTTTAAATATATTCAGTTTGTGTTTATGTATGGTCATTATCCCTGCTAGAAAATGTTGCAGAAGGCAGTATATTCTCATGTATTTAACATACAAGGAAAAAAATCAAAATAGATGTTATTTCCCACAGTAATATATTTAAATTTAACAAAAAATAATTTCATCAGATAATTACAAATAAATTACAGATTATATTACATTTTTATACTATTTAAGAACACAAAAGGTGATTCACTTTCTAAAACATATTTAATGGTTTTTATCAAGATTAAGTTAAATAATCTTAGTTTTCAAAGAAAAGTGCTGTGTTCTGAATTTCCTTAAAAATGCAGGTAAGCAATTTTAGACGTGTGTTAATGATGCACCTCCAGCCTCGGTTGTTAGGAAGTCATTCTTCCAAGTTGAGAGTAGAAAATATATGCTGCTTCTTACTAGAGCAATGCTCTAACTTCCCTGCAGCAATAGAATGTGATAACCTGGTAAAATTGTTAGACACATTTCTTGTGAATGCACAGTAAAGACCATGCTATGGTATACAATGAAATCAGAGAAAATGTTCCCAGGTGGGAGACCAACGTGCTGAGACTCACTTATTATTTCCATGTTAAATAGTGCTAATGAGTTTGAAGAGATATAATGCAAAATAGATTCAAGAAAAAAAAAAACTAAAGGCTGATTAGGCAAGAGTAATTATATGACTAAAGAAAAAATTGTCTTTTAGCAAAGTTTGTCTTCAATTGAAATAAATCTCTTAAAACTCAAGTATTCATTGTGTCTTTTTTAATTTTTCAAATTCATGAAATAGAGTAAAAATAAAAGCTACCACAAAATTATTTTTTTAAAATAATTTCAATTGGAGATTGGGAGAATAAGCATAATAAACTGAAAACTGATTCAGAGCCTTAAGATATTTCTGAAATATTAGAGTTTAGTTCTGTGAATTTTACAAAGCAGCTATCCTTGATTCTAACTCAAAGCTATCCAAAGAAATCCTGTATTTTTCCAACAGTATTTTATCTGAATTGCAAATTCCTTAGGGCTAAGTTTTTGTTCTTTTTTTTTTTTTTTTTTCTCACTATTATACATTTCAAATAGACATAAATAACTCATACATATAATAATCAATGGTGGTGACTGAAAAGCAGCTCCTGCAAGGTCTCTAACATAGCCTAAAAATATGTTTTCTTACCAATTTAGATCTCCCACTTTAAAAATCAAATCTGAAGTTTAGAGACAATAACAGTAAAGCTATGGTTAATATGTGGTACAGAGTGACTGTGTTAAGGAAAACCGGGTCCACAAGGGGCGTGGTTTCAAAGGCAAGAGCTTCCCAGTGCCACGTCTCCATCCACCTCCGGATCCAGGAACCTAGAGTTTTTTGTCTGACTTTCCCGTGCACGGGCTAGGTAAAATTTCATGTGTCCTCCTTTGTTTAAAAGCCCCAAAAAGCTCTGGGAAGGTTGTGATCTGGGCAGCCAATCCGATATCAAAGTCAAAGATCAATCGCTCCAGCGGAAGTTTGAAAGAACTCCTCTCATTGGATGAGAACACAAATGGCGCAAGAGTAACTCCAAGATTAAAGTTCCACTGCACCTTACCTGTGTGGATTTCCCTCTCTGGGATCCCCTCCCACAACAACTTAGGAGCTTTCCTTTTCTACCTGTGCGGGATTCCCCTCCCACTGCAGCATGGGAGCTTGCTTTCTTTCTCTCTCTCTCTTTCTCTGCCTAAAAAACACTTTCTGCTAAACTCTTTGAGTGGTAAACTCTTTGAATGGTAAGTTCACTGCACCTCCAGGGCCTCTTCCCCCATTCCTGGGGCAGGGGAGTCCAAGAACCTCAAACACATCAATTAGGGAGGGAGCTGAGCCCCGTCTCATCCCACAACCTAGTTCCAATACATTTAAATATGATGCTTGAGGTGAAGCACCTCAACAAATTAAGGCCTTTTCAGACACAGAAGTAATTTACAAGTATGAATTCTGACTATGTAGTAGGGAGTTAAAGGCCTCAGAATCTGTAGGCCGATAGGGAAAGAAAGTTTATGGTGGTTTCTCTCTAATATTGTTTTAAAGAAATATAATATTTCCATTTCTTATAGGAAAAAAAGGTTCTTGAGGTTTTTCTCTAAAATTTGACTTTGTTCAAATGGGACTACCATTTGACCCAGCAATCCCATTGCTTGGTATATACCCAAAGAATTATAAATCATTCTACCATAAAGACACATGCACATGTATGTTTATTGCAGCACTATTTACAATAGCAAAGACTCGGAACCAAAAAAAAAGCCCATCAATGTTAAACTGGATAAAGAAAATGTTTCACATATATCCCATGGAATACTATGCAGCCATAAAAAAGAATGAGTTCATGTCCTTTTCAGGTTCATGGATTAAGCTGGAAACCATCATTCTCAGTAAACTAACACAGAAACAGAAAACCAAACACTGCATGTTCTCAAGTAAGTGGGAGTTGAGAAGTGAGAACATATGAGCACTGGGAGGGGAACGTCACACACCAGGGCCTGTTTTGGGGTGGGGGGCAAAGAGAGGGATAGCATTAGGAGAAATACCTAATGTAGATGACAGGCTGATGGGTGCAGCAAACCACCATGGCACGTGTATACCTGCGTAACAAACCTACACGTTCTGCACATGTGTCCCAGAACTTAAAATACAGTAAATATATATATATATATATTTAATTATTTCATTTTTTGTTTTAAGGTCTTACTTCATCCTGGACTATACCTTTTATGACAAGGATTCAGTTTCTATATTATTAGTATATTTGCAAAACTGAATACAGTTTCTGAAATAGTATTCCCCCAATAAAATTTGGTTAAAGGGACAATTACTTTAAAATAATTTTGTTTGTTCTATCAATAACAAAAGTGCACATTTCATTTTAAGAAATATAAATTTTGTTCCATGTGGCAAGCAATTTTAGTTTTTAGAACTATAAAAGCATATATAAAATTGAATGTTTTTTACACTAAATACAATGTAATGCCAAATAACCATAAAAAAATATTTTCTTGGTACTTGTTGCCAGTTGTCAATATAATTGTTTTCTAGAATAAATTATTATTTTGGTATTGTTGCTAAAGAAAAAATCATAAACATTGACCTCCTTTATTATTTAATTATATCCTCTAATTTCAAAAATATGACATTCTGCAAGAAATGTGATACAAATATAGTCGTTCAGCACATCACTTACAGGACTAAGATTTTAAAAATACAAACAAACAGCACTCTAATACACTTAGTTTCTTATTCCTGAGTATATGAATTTACTATAACATTAGAGAAAAAAGAGGCTTTTGAAATCTCTCATAGAGAGGAGGCTATGTATGTGCAAGGGCAAATGGAGTGGGGAAATCTCTGTACTTTCTGTTCAATATTGCTATGAACATATAACTGCTCTAGAAAATGAAGTCTAAAATAATTCTTGGGGAATGATTTAAAAAGGTATCAATAAGCAATATTTACTTTAAAAATACCTATCTTAAACTTGGGTAAGATGAACCATAAGACGGCATTAATTACGTTTCTTTAAAAGACGACTTCTTTGATCTGGCCTCAGTAGGCCTAGTCTATTCAACAACTTTCTCTTTCATGATATTTTTACAGATACACTGCAGGTATATAATATCTGTTAGGAGTGATGGTTACAGAAGAAATCACTCTTAATTGAAGTCCTTAATTGTCTGTTTTGTTTAACCTCATTTAACAAAGTAGGTACAAAACAAATATTAACATAACAAAAAAATGTATATTTCAGATGTCATCTTGGACATTTTTATGTGGCAATACTGTATTTTTCCAGGAAATGCTCTATACTTTAAGAATTATGAAATTAGTTGTTAGCCAGTAGCATAGCATAGGCCACAACATTTAGGTAAAATAAAATTAAATTGCAAAACATTTTAATTTTTATTTTTAAATATTTGAATATATTCTAATATTTAAAATATAATATACACAGACACATATGTGTATGTATATATGTATAAATATATGTGTATATTTATTATAACATATAACATCAATATAAAATAAATATATTTATTTATATGCAAATATATAATACATAAATAAATTATATTAAATTATATATACATATATAATTACATATATGTGATTTAATATAATACGTATTATTGTTATACATATAAACTAGCCAGGGTGGTAGTGCACACCTATAGTTCTAGTTGCTTAGGAAGCTGATGTAGGAAGCTCCCTTGAGCTCGGGAGTTTGAGGCTGCAGTGAACCACAATTGCATCACTGCACTTCAGCCTTGGTGACAGAGCAGGACTTTGTCTCATAGGAAAAAAAGAAAAAACTCTTAATATACGAACACTAGAAATTTCACTTTATTAACATTTAAATGCAAGTTATGTATTTCAATTACAATATTATGTAATTAAAATTAGAAAACTTCAAATTATAATTGGAAGAAGATAAAACATTTAATTAGCTATGGTACCAAATGAAGCCTGAAAGCCTGAATGACGTTAATTATAGCACACTGTATCCTAAATGTCTATACTTCCTAGAAAAGCAAATAAATTTACCCACCTATAGAAAATATGAATAAAAATCAATTTATATTCTAAAACAATCATCACATGAACATGACAATAATATGTAAGAGTTCAACTGCATTGTCAGTGAATAACATCCTCCAGACAATGATAATAGGAGAGAGGTAAATATTGTGAAGACTTTTGAAATTAGGAAAATCTTTGAAAATACTTTCCAGTTAAATTCAGAGGTTTATTATGCTTTGATTATATATATTCATAAAGTATATTTCATAATTGCATAATTTCAAACTTGAGTGGCTAGAAAACAATTATCATAATGAAAAGCAATAGACAGATCAAACAGATAAAAGTGGAAGGATTTTCTTTGAGGTGGAAATGAGTTTTCTTTTAGATATAAAGAACTGGAATAATTGTGAAAAAATATTATAAAGACAGCTTAAAGGGTCAGGTAGATAGAAACCAAAATATGACCTTTTTAAGTGGTAAAGATTTTTGGAGAAGGCCAAAAGCAGATCAATGTGTGAATAAGTGTGCTGCAAATATTTCACCCTAAAACTAGACACTCTTGCTCAGCCCTTAGAGAATATAGTTAAAGAAGCAAAGCTGTTGTACATTTTTATTGTGATTTTTAAGGCAGTACCCCCTTAGGAGAAAAAGGAGCTGACTCAGTCTAATCTTGCTGATAATTGAATAACCAGATACATAGGTTATTGTAATTATATGTGCTAGTTAGAAAGTTTTTAATCTATGCATATCTCATAGTAGGATTTCCCTGGTTTAACAGTACTAACAGGAAACAAATCACCTGTAGTTTTAGGACACATGGCTCTCCGGAATATGTGACACAAGCAGTGGAACAATCTTGTCATAAAATGGAGGTTTTATGATCTAGATGATTACCATATCAGATGACCCAAAACCTTACCTAGAATCTATAACTATTACTCTGTGACAGAGAACATGTGCCTTACGTGAGAAGTAAGTACCTAAAGAATCAGACAGGATTTCCCAGGTCTGGCTCTGCTTTTCCTATGCCACTTAGTTGTTTATATCATTATAATTATTAGTAAAGCTTAATACTGGCAAGATCTTTAATTTAGATAGCTAATTTGGCAATATGATTGATGGTGGTAGCTCAGACATGCAACATGAGCAATCATTTCTTTCGGCTGTTTAAAAATTATTTTATTCCCTGGATGTTGCTAGCAGCTTTGAAAGAATCCAGTCTTTTGAAAGAGGGTAAGATTGTAGAAGTGGGTAAAAGCCGCTAATTCTTATTTTTAAGAAATATATCAATATATGGTCTGCTTACACATTTTTGATTACCTGGAGAGATGTCTAATTCTCTCACAAAATAATTCAAGTAAAGCCACTACCTAATAGGTCACTGAGGCCCCAGGTCAAATGATTACTAAATCCAAAAGACATCTTGTTAAAGAACTCAAACATTTCAAAGAGAAATACTAACAGAAGTTTGGTGAATTGTCAATGGCATGATTTCTTAGAATTAATAGTTATGAGACATCACTAATTTTAGATGCTCCTGTGTAGAAGGGATGACTTAAATCTTTAATACTGATTAATCTTAGTTTTGGAAGAGAAAAATACCCCTTCTTTATTTTATTACTGTTTATACATTTGTGATCTAAGTTGTTATGTGGTAGAATACCTTTAATTCTAAACTGGTCATGGGCCAGCTGCACTGGGGGCTTCAGAAGACCCTAATGGATTTCCAAATGTCTTTCTACATAGAAAACCAGAATTCTTGAGATATGTTTACAAGTAGGTTTGTTTGTTTGTTTTTGAGATGGAATTTTGCTCTTGTTGCCCAGGCTGGAGTGCAAGGGCACAATCTCGCTCACTTCAACCTCGCTTCTCAAGTTTAAGTGATTCTCCTACCTCAGCATCCTGAGTAGCTGAGATTACAGGCATGAGCCACCATGCCCAGCTAGTTTTTTGTATTTTTAGTAGAGACTGGTTTCTCCATGTTGGTCAGGCTGGTCTCAAACCCCCAACCTCAGGTGATCTGCCTGCCTCAGCCTCCCAAAATGCTGGGATTACAGTCATGAGCCACCATGCCCAGCCTTACAAATACATTTATATGTACTTGTACATATAATTTTTACATAATTTGTATATTCACACACATATACAAATATATTGAAGAAAAAAGTTTGAAAATCTTTTTCATAGCAAATTGAAAGATTTTTGTCATGTAAAATGTCTTATTTTAAAGCTTTGATGGAGGAAATATTTCAAAGCAAGGCTTTTTGATACTGCATTTAAAAAGTTTTTCTAAAAATGCTATAAAAGCAAATGAACTTTACACGACTATAATAGTCTAAAAATAGTATGTCTAATAGTCTAAAAATATAATAGTCTAATAGTGTTTTCTCAGTGGTTGCAGGATTTTTTATTATTTTTAACTAAAAAATTAATGAGTATAATAAAAAGAACACTTAAGCTTTCTGCTCCATGTAGATTATTTTGAATATAGAGGTTTGTCAACATTAAAGAATTTATTCTCTTAATGATAAACAATTTATCATTAAGAGACATTAATATTTGTGTTAATATTATTTTGTTGCTCTCTGTGTAAGCATATAATATTTATTATCAGACTCAATGCAAATAAAAATAATAATTTAAATTTCTATTTTTGATTTTGTTGACAGCTGATTTAGTGTTGTCGAGATAAAGTAAATTGACTTCATTTGGGAAATGTTTTTGCAAGAATATGCATGAATATCACTGTTTTGCTATTCATTTAAAATGAAAATAGCTCTATGCGTTTAAGATTGCAAAAGTGAAACATGCTTATTTTAAAAACTGCATGTAAAATATAATTGGAAAACCATTTACAAAAATTACCTCTTATCCTAATTCCAAGTCATTAGTGTTATAAAAATTTATAATATGTAATATTCAATATTTTGCAGCACAATTACAAACACACACAAATATACTCACGTATTGAAATGATCATATACTTTTTTTTAGATATTTTTTCATGACAGCAGTTTTATTCAATACCTACTGTTGTGGTATTGGCTACAAATGTTCTTATTATTTCTCTGAAGGCAATATATTATTGTATAGCTTGTATCAATTTTGACTCATGTAAAAAGGTGAGTTTAAAAATATTTTTTTCTACTTCTATCACTATTATTTTATTGTGTATATTACTATGAGATAATAATTGTTGGGATTTTTCTTTTTAGTGTGAAAACAAAATCCTTGTTTTTTGCTCTATTTTTCTTTAAACTCTACTTCTTTCTGGAATCTTCTAATGAAGTTAAAATTGTATCACCAACAATATTATTGTTGTTGTTATTTATTTCTACACTTGTAGATATGTGTACAATTTTATATTTCTGTCTATTAGGAAATTTATTTAATTAAATCAATTTTTTTTAAAAATTAAATTTTTTTAAAATTATTTTTTTTTAAATTAAATCAATTTTTTATGTCAGGTTTCCAGAGTTTTACATTTTCATCAAGTTTCCCTTTTACATAATGACTTGAGTCCCTCAAGTCTTACCATGTAGTCTCTTACATCCATAAATTCAAACCTTCTTTCTTTTATATACCTACTATGTTTTTGTCTTTTTTTATTTTCATTATGCTTTACATATTGATGTTTAACTTATCTGATATCCAACTTTATTATATTTTTGTGTGATCATTTTCAATTAATTTATAGTTTTCCCCTTGATTCTAGGTAACTCCTTTGCAAATTCCTTCATTCAATTTTTGTTCTGTTCATGCTGTGAAAATATATTGAATGTTAATAATGTGCCAAGATTCACTAAGTAGGTTTTGTGGAAAAAAGCTACTGCTTTTTTTTATTTTCAAGTCTATAGATATAAATATAACTCTATGAAATACATTAACAATATTTTATAGGTAATGTATTATTACATATAATGTCAGTTCCTCCCCTCAAAATATCTTGAAACAAAAGTAACTATACATAGAAATTTATATTTAGATTAAGGAGACAAAAATAGCCTGCCTGAGAAAATGTCATTTACAGCATTGAAAACTAGAAATCAGGTAGGCGGATAGTGAAGAGAGCATTTCAGAAAGAGTAGTGTTTGTGAGAAGAACTTAAGTTGGAAAATAGCATTATTGGTCCACATTTTTGAAAGAAGCTAAAGTGATTGAAGTTAAACACGCTTTGTGATTGAAGACATTTGTTCAGGCTGTGAACATATATTAAGTATTTGTGATGTGCTGATCATTATTATAATGTTAGTAGCAGTGAATTTGTGCAAGTCTGCAGCAAACTAGATTATTGCCTCCTTGAAGGAAAGAATTTATCCAAGGAGCATAAAGAAGAGTAAGAGTTTATTAAAATGTTTTAGAACAGGAATGAAAAGAAGAAAAGTACATTTGGAAGAGAACCAACCAAGCAATTTGAGAGATTCAAGCGTGCTGCCTGACCCTTGACTTGGGGTTGGTATGGTTCCAGAGTTTGCTTTCATTTGGGCTGCCCGCATGCACAGCATGTTTACTGAAGTTGTGCATTTGCTCATTTGAGATGTTTTCCTTTACCAATCAAGTACTCCAAAAGAAAGGTCATATATGTCTGAAATACCGTGTGACCTCTTAGTGCATATGCTTGAGCCCACTCACCTAACTCCTGAGATCTTATCTGGAAGCTGTGGATCATCAGCTTCAGATGTTCTCTATCTTTTGGGAAACTGCCTTGCCCTGGTGCTGGCAGCAATCAATTATTATTTTAGAGAGACGGTGTAGCAACTCCCTGATCATCAGCTGATGCTCATCACATGCTCCTGGTGTGGGCAGAGGCCATCTCCTTCCCTGCTCATGTCTGCCTAAGTACCAACTCTAACAATATATGTTATCATTACAATTTGCCAAGCATCAATGTAAACTCATCACATGTGTTAATTCTTCAATGTGCAAATACTCCTAAGGCATAGGTATGTCTGCTTAACAAATGTTCTATAATGTCTATACTTTTCTAGGAAGTATAGACATTTAGTATACAGTTGAGTGACATGTTTAAGGCCATGTACGTGGAGAATGATGGAGATATATTTCAATGTTGTTATTCTAGCTATTCACTTTCCATAAGTAATATACTCTTCTGCCAGTCACAAGTTACATATTTTAATCTAGGGGTAATTGGAATCATGGAAAGATTTAATGTTTTAGAATATAAGCTTTATTCCAAAATGTCACATCTGGCTGTCTTGTGCAAAATGACATGGAAATCAGCAAGAATGGAAGTGGTGAAATAAATTAGTAAGCACTGTTGTCCTTTAGGTAAAATTAATATTGGCTTTATTTAGGGCAGTAGCAGTTTTGATGGAGATAATTTTATACTGGGCAATTCATTAAAGGATTTGTGTTGGCCTAAAAACTGTTAGTAAAAAACAAAACCAAAAAATAAAGAGAAATAAGAAGGGGCATTTATTGAAATAGAGGAAAGTGGAAAAGATACAGAGTAGAAAAAACAAAAAGATGTCAAGAAAGTATTTAAATGAAGATGCCTCAAATGTCCAAATATTTTACTGTTACATAAGCTCAGACTTAAGAAATGGTGATTATTAAAATGGGAATGTATATGACATTAACTACAAGGAACAGTGTAATGTACTTTTGAAGGAATATATTCTCTTCCTGGATCCACAAGGGGGCATAGTTTCAAAAGCTAGAACTGTCCAGCACCATACCTCCACCCGCAACTCCATCCAGGAGCTTAGAGGTCTTTGTTTAACTTTCATGCATAAGGGAAGATAATCAAAGGTCAGTCACTCTAGCAGAAGTTTAAAGAAATTCCTTTCATAGAACAGAAAATTTGAAGAGGGTGGGAATAACTCCCTAGGGGTTTCCTTCAGGTAAGGTCCTAAGAGTCTATTGGTACTTAGCCAAGGAGGTTATATGTTTTATTAGATCTGCTGTTTCCTTGTCTAATATGAGATCATTAGTAAAAAAGGGCCATCCATAAAGCATCTAATAGGGGCTAAGTCCTATTTTCTGAGGAGAATTTTGAGCCCTTAAGAGTGCTATTGGTAATAGAGAAGGCCATAGGGGGTGGGTTTCCTGGGTCAGTTTCTTTATGTGTCTCTGAAGAGTTTCATTCATCTTTTCCACTTTCCCTGAGGACCGAGGCCTCCAAGCACAGTGAAGATGACATTGTATTCCTAATGCTTTGGAAATTCCTTGGGTCATTGCAGCTTTGAAGACAGCGAGGGAGTATTCAAAGGGGCCATTAGAAGAAGGGCCATTATCACTTCGAAGACAGCAAGGAAGTCTGAATCTAGGGATTCTTTCATTAATCAGGACTCTTATTACCTCTTAGGCTTTTTCTGTTCTACAGGGAAAAGCCTCAATACAGTTTGTGTAAGTATCTAAACATACTAACAGATATTGATATACCTGAGACTTAGACATATGGGTAAATTTTACTTGCCAGACCTTACCTGGGTAATGACTGGTTCGCTGTTCCCCAGGAGGAGCTCTGTGATGTGCCAAAGGATTATTTTTCTGGCATACTTCACATCCTTTGACTATATGTTGTACGGCCTTGAAGAGACCTTTTTCTGTAAATATAGATTTGGCCATCTTTATACCCATATGGAATGTTTGATGTAGAGTTTTAAGTACTTTCCACTGGCTGGCAGCAGGTAGGAGTACTCTTCCCTCCTCAGTAGCTAGCCATCCTGAAGGAACAAGATTACGTCCCTGGGAGATTGCCCCCTCTACCTCTTCTGATGAGTATTGAGGTCTAGTTCCCTGGAGAGGATTCTCCCATATTAAAGGCCCTTCTATAAATTCTTGTCTAGCTGCCCTTTTTGCTTCTATGTCAGCTCGGTGATTGCCCTCAGCTTCCTTCTCATCTCCTTTCTGGTGACCTCGGCAGTGTGACTGCTACCTCTTTGGGTTCTTGGACAACTAGTAGTAAGTCTAAATTTCCTTATGATACTTAATGGGAGTTCCTGCCGAGGTTAGGAACTCTCTTTCCTTCTATATGGCAGCATGAGCATGCAGAACCAGGTGAGCATATTTGGAATCTGTATATACATTTATTCACTTTTCTTTTCCTAATTTTAGAGCTTGAGTAAGGGCCACTAGTTCTGCCAGTTGGGCACTAGTTCTGGGAGAAAGAGAATTACTTTCAAGCACTGTTTGATCACTGACTCCTGTATATCCTGACTTTTGAACTCCATTTTGCACAAATGAACTTCCGTCAGTGTATGGCTTAAGGTCAGGATTGGCTAGAGGAGTTTCTAAGAGATCCTCTTGAGCCACATAATTCTGGGCTATAATCTGCTGACAGTCATGTTCTCTGTCTGCCCCTTCCTGAGGAAGAAAAGAAGCTGAATTGAAGGCTGCACATGTGTGCAGCTCAAGTACAGTCCTTTTGAGCATTAAGGCCTGATATTTGAGTAAGCGGTTGTTGGACAGCAATAAACCTCCTTTAGAGGCCAGAATTCCAGCTACATCATGTGAAGTCCCTACAGTTAGATCTTTCCCTTGAACTATTTTGACAGCTTCTGAGATCAATATAGCCACTGTGGCTATAACCCACAAGCAATGTGGCCAGCCTTTTGTATTGCATTAATTTCCTTACTTAGGTATGCCACCAGTTGTGGCATGGTCCCCTAAGTCTGGGTGAGAACCCCCAGTACCACTCCTGACTTCTCCATTACATATAGGGAGAAGTCATTCCCATAGGAAGGCTTACAGCTGGAGCCTGCAGTAACGCCTGCTTCAGGGTCTGAAATGCCGCCTCAGCTATAGGGTCCCATTGTATTAGATGCGTGTTAGCTTTTTGGGTTTCCTTAGTCAGAGTGTATAGGGCTTTGGCTATTTCACCATATCTGGGAATCCACAATCAGCAGAAACCAGTTAATCCTAAGAATCCCCACAACTGTTTTAAGGTTTTTTGGATGGGGGAAGGCCAGTATAGGTTGGAGACATTCTCCATCAAGGTCCCGAGTGCCCTTAGACAAGAAAAGCCCTAGGTATTTTACCTCTTGCCTACAAAGTTGAGCTTTTGATTTGAAAACCTTATATTCACAGGTGGCTAGAAAGTTTACGAGGTCCCGGTTGGCCTGCTGACACTAGGTTTCTAAGTTGGCAGTTAAAAGTAAATCATCCAAATATTGAAGAATGAGGGTACCTGGATGTGAAAAATGACTGAGGTTCTGAGCTAGAACCTGGCCAAACAGGTGGGGGCTATCTCAAAAGCCCTGAGGTAGCACTGCCCAGGTGAACTGAGAACTCTGATCTAAAGGGTCTTCAAAGGTGAACAGAAACCGGGAGTCAGGATGTAATGGTACATACAAAAAAAAAGACATCCTTAAGGTCCAGAACTGTTAACCATTGTGCCTTTCCTGGTATTTGAGAGAGCAAGGTGTACAGGATGGGTACAGCTGGGTATAAAGGGGTCACAGCTTCATTAATAAGCCTGAGGTCTTGCACTAGCCTCCATTGTCCACCAGGTTTCTGTACTCCTAAAACTGGAGTATTACAAGGGCTGTTACAGGTCCTGACTAGACCCCGAGCTTTTATGTTCTTTACAGTATCCTGTTGCCCCTTTTTGGCTTCCGGTCTTAGGGGGTACTGTCTTTGGTAAGGAAAAGAGGTGGGATTCTTTAGCCTTATTTGAAGTAGGTAGGCATTCTTTGCCAGCCCAAATTGTCCCTCCATTGCCCAAATATCGGGATTAATTTCTTCTTTAAATAATGAGCAGCAGAGAGGGATTTCCTCCCTGATGACGTTTATATAGATAATGGTTCCTTCTCTGGCTAACAGATCCTGTCATAGTAAGGGAGTGGGACTTTCTGGCATGATGAGGAAGGCATGGGAGCAGAGCACATCTCCCCAGTTACAGCTTAGGGGCTGTGAGAAATATCAGGAGACTCCTTGTCCTAGGACTCCTCGGACAGTTACAGACTTGGAGGACAACCGTCCAGGACAGGAAAGGAAAACTGGGAAGCCCTCACCAGTGTCCAGGAGGAGATTGGCTTCCTGGCCCTCTATCGTTTGCTTTACCGGTGGCTCAGTGAGCGTGATTGCTTGTGCTGATGCTTGCCCCGGTCACCCTGTCCTGCTGTTGGGTCATCTGGTTAGCCACCTCAGGCCCTGAGAACCTTTATCCCCTGGGACAGTGTGCCTTCCAGTGATCCCCTTGGCACAGTGGGCAAGGATGAGGAGGTTCTCCATTCCTCTGGGGACAATCTTTCTTAAAGTGTCCTGGTGGGCTGCAGTGGTAGCAAGCTCTGCCAGACTGGCAGCTAACCCAAGCCTTTCCCTCTTCTGAGCCCCTTTGGTCTGCTTGCCTGAAGGCCATGACTAGGGCTGTGGCCTTTCTCTTGTCCCTCCTGTCCCTTTCAGCCTGTTCCTCCTGGTCTCTGTTATAGAACACTGACTTTGCTAGATTTAGTAATGATTTTAGACTCTGTTCTGGCTCCGGGGCCAGCTTCTAGAGCTTCCTCCTAATGTCTGCTGCTGATTGTGCAATGAATTTGTCTTTTAATATTAGCTGACCCTCGAAGGAGTCTGGTGACAGAGGAGTATATTTTCTTAAGGCCTCCTGTAACAGCTCAAGAAAGGCTGTTGGGTTTCTTCCTTTCCCTGAGTTATGGTGAATAACATTGCATAGTTCATGGGCTTTTTCCTAGTTTGCCTTAATCCCTCAAGTATGCAGGTTAATATGTGCCTACAGTCCCCATGTTCTGAGTCAGGATCCTAGCGAGGGTCCATGCTAGGACTGCTTGTCTACCTGTAGGGAATCTATCCTTCTCTGGTGTCTTTTGGTCATGTACTTGACTACGGTATCAGGTGTCCCCAAACTCTTGAGCCACTGCTAGAGCAGCCTCTCTCTCATTGCTGGATAGTGTCTGACTAAGCAATAATATGATATCTTTCCAATCTAATTTGAAGGACTGACACAAGCCCTGCAGAACATCTACGTACTTGTCTCGGTTATCTGAAAATTTTCCTAGGTCCACCTTGATTTACTTTAAGTCAGAAAGTGAAAAGAGAATATATATTTGGTTGGGCCAAATTCTCCTCCTACTTCCTGTAGGGAGTGGAGTTGGGGCATCCTAGTAGCCTGAGGTACATTGGATGCTTTGTTCTTCCCTGACTCCTCTTGGGTTATAGGAGCTGAGGAGACCTGGTCAGCATCCATCGAGGGAGGAGCCATAGGGAGTCCTGAATATGGGGGTAGTCCTGAATATGGGGGTAGTCCAGAGCAGGGACCAGTAGGGCATAGGTTATAAACCTTACATAGCTGAGGATTATCCCTTAGAGAAAAGAAAACTTGCACATAGGGGACCTCAGTCCATTTACCTTCCCTCTTACAAAACAGGTCTAATTGTAGAAGGGTGTTATAATGTATACTTCCCTTAGGAGGCCAGGTTTCTCCACTCGGCAGAGGATATCACGGCCACACTGTTTGGCAGAAAAAAATGTTTCAAAGATTGTGGGTCAAATTAGTCCCAGTTATCCAGGATATATTTTAAGGGTGATTTTGCCTTGGGAAGAGTAGCCCCCATCTGAAACTGCCCACACAGGAATGCCCACATCCCTGGTTATTCCTTGCAATTGCTATCCCTGGGGCATCCCCCAGTTATAGCACTTGTAATTTCCTTGCTACCTAGATGAGTGACCATCTTCTGCTCCCCCTTCCACATGCCAGGTTTAAGCATGCTTACCAGCATCATGGGCACACGCTCACTGTCTAATGTCCTTATGGCCACCTTAAGGACATGGGGACTGCTGGACTTAGTGGCCCTGTAGTAGCACATCCTTGAAGAACTAGATCAGTGAAGCTTGGGTGAATATTCCCTAGCAAGAGTTTAATTAACCTAGGCCTGACCATAAAACTGCCCTAGGAGGATAAACTCCTTGAGAGGGGCCTTTAAGCATGACAATCTTAAAGAAGGTAATGGCTGGCCACATGGTCGAGACCAGAACAATGCCCTTGGGACCTGGGCCTTCTCCCCAACCCCACTTTCCATCGTAGCAATATGCCCTAGGGTTGCGGGGCCTGTAATTACTTATTGGATCCTCAGACCTGGTCTGACTATGGTATTCTATATGGAGAAGTTCTGAGGTATGGAGAGCCAATCCTAGGTAAAACAAATTGTACATCTTCAGATTCGGGCACCACTCAGTTAGATTGGGAAATCGCAGGTGACAAAAAACACAATGTCCTATAGCCTCCAGTACCCTCCGATAGACTCTGTCTCTGTTAGGACATAACCTAGCACAGCAGACTAAGGGAACTGGTGTGTGCATTTATACTATAGGAGGTCCTCATAGGCATAAGCCTGAGGTCACCATAGGCAAGGGTCCCTGGACTGCCACCCCAAGAGCCTCAAAGTCCTAGCAAGAAGGGTAATAGCCTCCTGTGTAGGAAATATCTTAGAGGAAAGAGCCAGGTAGAAGATTGCTTTGTGAAAATCTGGACCCAGGATGTTGTGGTCTGAAATGCTGGGCATGGCTCGCATAGGCAGCTTTTTCTTAGGAGGTCTAAGCAGGGCCACAACCTTAACCGTACTGAACCAGGTGTTTGGACCTGCACCCTCTCCTCTGGCCAGACCTCAGCTTGGCCAAGAGAAAGAAAGAACAGTAAGAAAGGGAAGCTGGATCAGGGCTAGCCAACACTCCCAGTTTGGAATAGTTGGAGGTTGTTGAAGTGTTCATTCCCAGAAAGCCTGACATCCATGTCTTTAGACTAGCAGCCACTCTAGTCGCACTTAGATGACTGACAGGCACCCTGTTTTTACCTCCTTAAATTTTAAAGAGGGAAAAGTTTAACAGATTAGCAAGTGAATGAGTCCAATATCACTCTCTACTCTGAAGTCCGATGTTCTCCTGGCTGGCTCATCAAAAGATGTAACCAGGGAATCGTACTTAGCTCTCACTTTCGAAGAGGTTCTTAGCCTTGCTAACCCCTTAGAATGGGGAAAGAAGCCTGGGAGGTGCGGTGAGTTTCCGTTGGAATAAATGTGGTGGACCCAAAAAGTTTTGCAGAAAAGCAATTTACTAGACAAAGAGAGAGAGAGAAAGACAGCTCCTATGCTGTCGGAGGGGACCCAGAGAAGGAATCGGCATAGGTAGGGAGCAGCTGGAGTTTTAACCCTTGAGTTATTCCTGACCCATTCATGTTCTCCTCCAATGAGAGAAGTTCTTTCAAACTTCATCAGGAGTGATTGCTCTTTGACTCTGATACCAGACTGGCTGCTTGATCCACAACTCTGAGTTACACAGTTCCCTCCTCCCAAGATTTTCTCAGGTTTTTTTGGTGGGTGGGAACAAAGGAATCTCACCTGGCTTTCTCTACCTAGCCCTCCCACAGGAAAGCCAGACAAAGAATTTTATATTTGAAACCCCTCTGGTTCCCAGATGGAGGTGTGGATCCAGGAAACTCCTGCCTTTGAAACCACCCGCTTTGTGGACTCAGGAAGCGAAGTCCCTCACTAGGATTACAGGCATGAGCTACTGTGCCTAGCCAAAACTTTTCTTTACCACAATTTAGTTTTGCTTTTGTTTTTGTTTTTGCTATTTCATCATTTTTGTCTTATTTTTCAGATTCATGTATACATTAATTTTCTTGTCCATGTGAATACGAATATGAATATGTTCTTTATTTCTTTAATACTATATGTAGTTTCTTTATTTCTTCTATACCATATGTAAAACTCTAGGTATATACCTAAATATGACTTGCATGCTTTCCTTTTTTCATATAATAGCTAAGTATTTGATTCTCTCTTTCTCACCTTCAAATGGAGGTAGATTTATTTTGAATCAATTTTATCAAAATATATGAACTACTACAACAACATTGACAAAATTAGACAATAGACTGAATAGTAGCCCCTTTTCTGTTTGCTAGACAATATGGGGTCATTCAATATAAATTAGCTATATTATGAATTTGAAGCTGTGGTGGCTGTGGGATGTCCCCAAATGCCAGTGGGACCTTGAACCCAGCTGATGCTTAGGCTCTTACACCACTACAAGAAATAATTTAAGGATGGGTCAGAAAGTAGTGAAGGTGTGGAGATATATTGCAAAGGGAAAAGTATGTACTCAAGAAAGAGGTCTGCGGGCATACTCAGGAGACAGACACACTGGACTTCGAGATTTCCATCTTTACTTATTTATTATTTTTATTAAGGAGTGAAATATTCATGGAGATTTCTGGAAAAAGATGAAAATTTCTTAGAAGTGTGGTGCCACCCATTTTACACCAAATATGGACTTTCTGGGAACTGTCATGGTGCTAGTGAGTATGCAATTCAGCACGTAATGAGGTCTTAGGGGAAACCGAAGTCAGATCTAGCACCTGTTGTGTCCAGTGGATCTTAGCCAGCTTGGTCTACATCCTGTTTTTTTAGGATCTTATCAGTCCCTAGCTTCTGCAGCTATTTCAACAGTTTCCTTTTGCTAGTCATGTGAAACAGCTTCCTGAATTTTCTATTCTTCTGTGACCACTCCATATTATTCCTGTCTCAAATTTATCTTATCATATATTTTATTTAGCTAACTAGTTGTGGTAAATAGGACAAAAAGAATTGGTCTTTTCATATATACTCTTTAACTCTATCTGTTTCCTCTTGATAAATATTTACACTTAAAGTTACTCAACATGCTTGCAAAAGCTTCTGTTACCAAGGACTGTAGCCACAAACACTCAGGATTGTTTTTTTGTTCACTCTGTATTCTTTTGCATATCAATTGAATATAATTTACATTAGAGAGAGTCACTTAATCTCACTAATTGTTTTTCTAACTAAGGGCATTTTTTTAAACACAGTTTTTGTTATTTTATTTCATTTTGTTTCTGTTCTTTGTCAGATCATGCCCTTAAAGTTTAGGACTTTTTTTGTGTGTATGTGCTTGCAGGTATCCCACAAGTCATAGGTTATTATTTACAAAAAACAACAGCAAGGCAAACTCACATATTTTCTCTTTTATTCTCAGTGCAACAGATTGCAGAATTTGATCTGTGGTAAAGAATGGTTCTCTGAGTGGAATTGGGTGGAGCATTTTCATATTCCCTGAAATTTCTTTAGATCTCCAGTCACAATGTCTATTTCTGAAGTTAAGGAATTTTTCAGAATCCAACCTGCAATTTTTATTTATTTTTTTTCCTGAAATGGAGTCTTGCTCTGTCTCCAGGCTCGAGGGCAATGGGATGATCTCACTGCAATCTTCAACTCGTGGGTCCAAGCGATTCCCCTTCCTCAGCCTGCTGAGTAGCTGGGACTACAAATGCACACCACTACGTCCAACTGATTTTTTGTATTTTAGTTCAAACATGGTTTCACCACGTTGGCCACGATGGTCTGGATCTCCTGAGCTCATGATCAGGCTGCCTTTGCCTCCCAAAGTGCTCAGATTACAGACATGAGCCACCTTGCTTGGCCCCACCCCCATTTTAATGCTGAATTATTATTTTATAGAAGGAGTTATATGGTGACTATAAGCATCTTACTCTGTGTTTTGGGACACAATCTGGCTCTGTTAGCAAGGCTAGAGTGCAGTGAAGTCATCACAGCTCACTGCAGGCCTAGATTTTCTGGGCTCTAGAGATACTCCAACTTCAGCCTTCTGAGCAGCCGCGACTATGGCGCACACCACAACACATGGCTAATTTTTCTGTTTTTTGTTTTTTATTTTGGGGGGGGAAATGGGGTCTTGCAATGTTGCCAGGGCTAATCCTAAACTCCTGACCTCAAGCAATCCCTCCACCCTAGCCTCACAAAAAGTCCTGGGATCAGAGCACGAGCAACCATGCCCAGTCACAAATTGGATTTTAATCAGATTTCTAAGAATATTTTTGACTTGTTTTTTATAATATTGAATAACAGAAAACCCTCAGGGCTTACTTTGCTACTATTGTGTATTTTAGCATTTATAAAGCTCCTCTCACCATTTTTTATTCTGTTTGTTGATTTATTTTGGTGTTTAGTAATTTTGTTTTCTTAATCCATTGTTACCCTACTATCTTCCTCATGAATCCTAACTTTAAGCTATCTCAATGGTAACATATTTTCATATATATGTGTGTGTATATATATATATAGTGCATTCACATGTATCTACTAATAATTCTACCTTAAAATGAGTCTTTCAATGTTTCCATTTTTTGGTTCTTTTGTGATTAATCCAAACAACTTAGATATTTTATAATATTTGAATCATAGAGCTTCTGAGAATGAACACTGTAATAGAAATTATACCTTTCATATTAATATGTACGTGCATCTAATGAGTTTTAATGAATGTGCAAAGGTCATTTCAATTATTGTTTACTAGACTAGTTTTTTCTTTTAAGTAATTAGAGAGAACTGCAGTCAAATAAACTGGATTCTTTTAATAATCAAAATAATGACACTGTGAATATCATATTACAATATGATTTTCATGATTTGAAAACAATGTTTTCCATGAAGTCACATCTCTGAAATTATAAGTAAGCTAAATGTGATTTGATATAAATGAATTTAAATTACATACAAATCTGAAGGAAATTTTTCACTATGTGGCAAGCCATAAATAAAATAAAATGTCTTAAAAATTTAATAGATATCATTTGACCATTATTAAGAAAATCAAATGAATTTTTAAGAGACTAACAAATACTTTTATGCCTTTAATACTTGTCGTAACTCATGAGATGATTTCATATAAATCAGCATATTTTAATTTTCATATGCCATGATATATCAGAATTACTATTATAATTTTTTAATTTTGGATTAAATGCAAAGATAACTTATCCAAATAGCTATTAATTAAAATATCTAATAATTCAATAAAATATGCACTTGCTGACTAAAACATATGAGGTGTGCATATAAAATTTTGTCGATGTCAAGGAGCACTTGCAGAGAGAATATACATAAATAAAACTATGTGGCATAATGTAATAAAAAACATGGACAAGTGCAATAGGAATTCAATCTTTATTTTATTTTATTTAGTGGAAAAAGAAACACAGTTCTACTATAATATGAGTAACATATTTCTTTCTTTAAATTCTTTTTTTTTTTTTTTTTTTTGAGATGGAGTCTCACGGTCTGTAACCCAGGCTGGAGTGCAGTTGCGTCATCTTAGCTCACTGCAACTTCCGCCTCCAGGGTCCCAGTTCAAGCAATTCTCCTGCCTCAGCCTCCTGAGTTGCTGGGATTATAGGCATGCACCACCATGCCCAGCTATTTTTTGTATTTTTAGCAGAGGTGGGGTTTCATGATGTTAGCCAGGCTGGTCTTGAACTCCTGACCTCGTGATCCACCCTCCTTGGCCTCCCAGAGTGTTAGGATTACGAGTGTGAGCCACTATGGCCGGCTGATTTCTTTAAGTTCTAAATTCTGAGTTGTGTCACCATAATGCTCCTGTCATTTTGATCTCCAAATATCTCAATGTGACCTTTTCATCTTTACATTTCAAAATAAGCCTGGGTGCCACACCAACAGCATACAAATGATATTCAAGTAATTAGAGGTGTGAGAAATTAAAAATATAACAAAGGGATGTAAATGAAAATGTAAAAATTGCCACACTTTTATTGCCATGTTTTCCTAAACCCCCGATACAATGAGATTTTAAAATTACATTGAATTATTAGGCTTTTTGGAAAATTTCCATGGTACAGATCTTAGTTTTTATATCAACAGAAACAAACTAACTAGGTTGAGCAGTTTAGAGTCATATTAAACAATCAGTGTTACACTTTGTCACATTTTTGTTGGTATGTACAGGTTTAGGTTTGCAATCTAAAAAGTAAAATATCTATATTAATTTCCTCAATACCTTGCTTGTGTATTTGAATATGGTATCACTGGATAAATGACATCTTCCTATGGCCTCCTAGTGAAAATGCCAAATGTTATTATTTTTATTTTATTTCATCTTATTTGTTTTTTTTCAGACAGAGTTTCACTGTTGTTGTCCAGGCTGGAGTATAGTGGCACAATCTCAGCACACTGCAACCTCCTGTGATTCTCCTGACTCAGCCTCCTGAGTAACTGGGATTACAGGCACCTGTCACCATGCCCAACTATTTTTTTATTTTTATTTTTTATTTTTAGTAGAGATGGGGTTTCATAATGTTCATCTGGCTGGTCTTGAACTCCTGACCTCAGGTGATTTACCCGCCTCGGCCTCCCAAAGTGCTGGGATTACAGGCGTGAGCCAATTCGTCCTGCCCAAGTGTTACTATGATGTTATAGTTTAGTGTATAAAATGTCATTATGACTTAGAAAAACTAATGCTAAAAATATGAAAGAACCATGAAACAAGGTGCATGCATTAAGTCTAATACAAGGCAGTTAATTTATACCAAGTTACTGCGTTTTTTTTCTTTTCATAATCTTTTAAATTTTCTCATCAATTCTTCCTTGTTTAAAAACAAAATGTAATTTTTGGCCCAGTTCTTCTATAATCAGGCTCTGAGAGACACTCACCTGTAGGAAGTTTATTAGTGAGTGTGCCTGAGAACAACATTTGTAAAAGAGTAAAGAAATCCTGGATTGGGCATAATGAAGAGTTGAACAACAATGAAGCTATTAATGAATCCTCAGTCTATCCAATGGGGATTTCTGGAGCTGGGATGAGGTTTTATAGTTACCTAGAATTGATACAAAGGAAATAACTTTTGCATTATTCTATTGACCAGTCAGTGGGTGAGTGACAGTTACAAGCAAGGATGCAAAAGAACTTGGCCAAATATAATGCATAAGAAGGGACTCAGCCGTGAGCAGTCAGCAGTTGGGGCAATGAGTGCTTTAATTTTACAATCAGAATTTTAAAATTCTATTTAATTTTCCTCTTAAATTGTAATACTAAATATAAGAACATCTTAAGTTAAACATAATAAAACAATATGCCTTGTTGATATTTTTGTTAAATTTTCTGTCAACTTTGAAACTAATTAGAGCCCATAGAGAAGATAAAAGCAAAAGCACAGCAGGACTTCTGTGAAACATATGATCTATTTAGGTTCCATTCCTTACTTCTTCTTGTGTTTCCAGTTTCAGAGATTAGGGATGGTGCTTCTCATTCCAGAGCTGCCAAACATGGTTGAGTATTGTGTGTGTAATTTGTGAGCAACAGCTGATATTTTATTTTTCAGTGTTGGGGTCTAAATAGATCACATAATAAACTTTAGGATAAAAGAAGCATTCATTTCACAACCATCCAATCTGTGCATGTACAGATGGCACTATCCTTTCTTTTCTGAAAAACATTTTTTCTTGTTCCTAATATTTTCTGTTTGCCTTTGTTCTCCTGAGCTTTCAATATAGGGTTCACAATTTCATAAACTTTTTGGTTTATAGAAATTTGATTAACTTTCTTCCTCTTTGAAAATGTAGCATATTTCCTTTTACCATTCCTCCCTGCCTCAGAAGAAGAGGCATTATCACTTTCCTCAAGCACTAAAACAGTCATCATTCCTTTCTTCTAATATGCTGTCTTTGATTTTGCTTTTAACAATTATTCCAGCTTTCTTATATATCAAAAACATCAATTGGATACCATCTTTCATCTTCTATGCAATAATGATTAACTCTCTATCCATGACAATGCTTTAAAAGTTATTATTATTTTTTTTACTTATCATCATTGCAGGACACTGGTCAATTAATTTTCTTGCCTTAATTGTGAAATTCCCAGTAAATAGAATTCTCACTTGATATCTATTTTAACTCACTCAGTAACACTCAACTTAATGCAATCAAACAAGTATTTGTATTTTGTTTTCCTAAAACTATTTTCTCAAATCTATTCAAATAATTTTTTTACCTTATTTGAAAGCTGAATTGAAAACTCTCCTAAAAATAAGGTACTCATTACATCAGGAGGAAGTCCCTTTATCATTTATTAAGCCATGATATACTTTTCCCTAAGTTCTCTTTGTGCTCCAATGACCTGTGGAGAAATATATAAACTAAAATTACTTTTTGCCCACTTTTCTTGGCAAGGGACCATTTTCTTATATCATATTGTTTTTAAACTAGATAAGCGCCTTAGATAACTTTACTAATTTTATGAGCCAATCTTTCTGTAACACTTTTTTTGAGTTCATATTAATTCAGTTTTATATATTGCACTTGAACATAGTATTTTCATCTTGGAACTATTGACATTTTAGGCTATATAATTTTTTAAGCCATCCTGTGTTCAGTACAATATTTAACAGCAGTGTCTTTGACCTCCACCCACTAAATGACAGTGACAGTAGCACACCTCCTCCAAGTTGTGATAAACATGTCTCCAGACATTGCAACCTGTCCCTTGAGTAGCAAAATTGTTTGTGGGAATAAGATGAATAAGGAGAGGTTATAGAATTCAGAAGAATTCATATACAATAATATTAATAGTTTTTGAGTACATGCTATATGCTGGTTAATGTTTTTATACATTTACACACATGTAATTGTATTATATATAATTTTTACAGAAAATGCTTTGTGATACATATTACGATCCTCATTTAACACATTAGGAAACTGAGATACAGAATGATTATTTAGCTTACCCCCCAAAAATTTCAAAACTATACATCTGACATGCGATTAATAGCCAAAATATAAAAGAAACACAACAACTCAATCGCAAAAAAAAAAAACTCTGATTTTAAAATGGCCAAAATGCCTGAATAGATATTTCTTTAAAGAAGACATACAAATGGCCAAGAAGTATATGAAAAAAATGTATAGCAACACTAATCCATCAGGGAAATGCAAACCAAAACCACAATCAGATGTCACCTCACCCTGGGTAAAATGGCCTTTACTAAAAAGACAAAAGATGACCAGTGTTTATGAGGAGGTAGAAAAAGAGAATCCTTGCACACTGTTGGTGAGAATGTAAATTAGTGCAGCCATTTTGTAAAATAAGAAGATGATTCTTCAAAAAATTAAAAATAGAACTACCACATGATCCAGCAATCCCATTTCTGAGTATATATCCAAAGGAATTGAAATCTATATGTCAAAAAGATACCTGCACTCCCTTATTTATCGTAGCACTGTTCACAAAATCTCAGTAGTATGAGAAATCAACCTAAATGTCCTTTGATGGATTAATGGATAAAGAAAATATGATATATACACATAATGGAATATTATTCAGCCATAAAATGAATGAAATCCTGCCATTTTCAATACCATGAATAAAACTGGAGGATGTAATGTTAAGTAAAATAAGACAGGCACAAAAACACTACTATTGCATGATCTCATTTATAAGTGGAATCTAAAAAAGTTGGTCTTAAAGATGTAGAGCCAGGAGCAATGGATTAATGCCTGTAATCTCAACATTTTGGGAGACCACGATGACAGTATTGCTTCAGCCCAAGAGTTTGATACTAGCCTGAGCAACAAAGCAACCCTGTCTCTACAAAGGATCTAGGCATGGTGACGTGCACTGTAGTCCCAGCAACTTGGGAGGCTGAGGTGGGAGGATTGCTTGAACCCAGGAGTTCACAGCTGCAGTGAGCCACAATTGCACCACTGCACTCCATCCTGCACTCATAGTGAGACCTTCTGACAAAGAAAAAAAAAAGAGAGAGAGAGAAAGAAACAGAAAAAGTCAATGGTTGTTATCAGAAGTTGGGGAAATTAGGAGGGAGTAAGGCATGAGAAATGTTTATCAAAGGATGCATAATTATTGTTAGAGAGAAGAAATATTATTTCAAAAGATCTATTGTATAGCAAAGTGACTATAGTTAATAATGACATATTGTGTTCTGGAAAATTTAAAAAGAGTGGATGTAACGTGTTTTCACCACAAAAATGATAACTATATGAGGCAATGCATATATTAATTAGCTAGATTTAACCACTCTGGAATGTATATGTACTTCAAAATGTCATGTGATACATAATAAAATCACAATATTACCTCTTAAATAAATACTGAAATAAAAATATAAAAATGAAAATAAAACCATTTCGTTTAAACTTAGCATTCATGCTATTAACCAATACAACAATCTGCTTATAACCCAAATTCCACAGAAAGACCAGAGAAAACCTAAAAATACATATAATTGAAAGAGTGACTTTTCAACCCTTAAGAGAAAGAGAGAGAGAGAATCAAATAATTATTTTAAGGATAGGCAGTAAAAGTGGCAGGTATATACATGTTTAAGGAGTTTGAGGAGAAAAGGAAGAAAATTAGGTCACAACCACAAGTAAAACATTAATTAAAGCTAAAAAGTAATAGGATAATTTTTCTTCTATCTTTATTATAAATCCATTATTTTTGATCAATGACTTTTTTTTTTTTTTTTTTTTTTTTTTTTTTTTGAGATGGAGTCTCGCTCTTGTTACCCAGGCTGGAGTGCAATGGCACGATCTCGGCTCACCGCAACCTCCGCCTCCTGGGTTCAGGCAATTCTCCTGCCTCAGCTTCCTGAGTAGCTGGGATTACAGGCACGCGCCACCATGCCCAGCTAATTTTTTTGTATTAATAGAGACGGGGTTTCACAATGTTGATCAGGATGGTCTCGATCTCTCGACCTCGTGATCCACCCGCCTCGGCCTCCCAAAGTGCTGGGATTACAGGCTTGAGCCACCGCGCCCGGCCGATCAATGACTTTTTAAGAATGTCTCTTTACTTTTGGCCACAGATTGAGGTCAGTGGTATGGGGAATAATAAGCAAAACACAAAATTATGTAGTTATGTGTACAAGTAGAAGTCTATAAATTGTGGACTTGTAAAGTACATATTTTACGTTGTGTCACAGAGTTCTGTTTTAATTTTGTTAATGATGTAAGAAAATAAATATGTTCCTGTGAACATAAACTGAAAGTAAACATTATGGTTTCTGGTTGTACTAAGTTCACAGTGTCTTTTATTCTAAGAATTATCAAAAGCTCAAGGCTGCAAGATGTAAGAAAGTGTATACTGTGTATCAGCAGACCATAGGTAGAGCATCATACAGCTGGGGTTCCACAGTCCAGTTCCCAGGGAATACAATAAGCAGTGGTGGCAACATGCAGCCAGTCAGGTGGAGAAGACAATGATGTGCTAGAATGAAGTCGAGTTTTAAGAAAAGACTCAGATGATTGCACTATCCAAAAACTGGTAAGTCTGTGTACAATTGTACAAAGTGTCGAGACTACTTTAAATTGGGTTTAGAAAAAAAAAAACAGTAAATTCAGAATCAACTAAACCAAATGAAAACTCATATCATGCTGTCCAATCCAGTGCACACACTACACGGTAGCTAAGGATGATGACACATCTAACAAAGAAAGAAAATGTTTGCAGATGGACTTAAAAATAATTGAAGGGCTTGCTCTGCTGCTCATTCCCGTGTGGAGTAAAAGAGTAAAAAGTAAGAACTGTCTTTAAAGGGAGTGTCACACTTTAATGCATCCCAAAATTAATATTCCAATATATGAAGAAACACGTCTTGGAAGTATCTGGGATTTTCCCCTCAAAATATAGGCTGTTGTATCATTCACACACAAAAAAATCATGACCATCTAAATACTTAAGGTGCGTCTTCAAATAGTATCAGTGGGAATCCTGGTTGCTGGGATTATGTGAAGATAAGAGAGAAAAAATAGAATATGAAAAGTGGATGCCAACTATTAAAATAGTTGGGAGTAATTTGGTTTTAAATTTATTTGATGTTGTGATAGCAGAAATCAAAACAGGTAACTTAGGCTCATAAATGACAATTGTTACACATGTATAATAAAATATAAAGATTTTAGTGAATTAAACACCTCAACATCTAACATTTATGACCATGTTAAAAATAAATCTTGGTGTAAGATTTGAGTACTACTGTACTCTTGTATTAGCCTAATGACAACAAAATTATAGTATGGCAATAAAAATAGTTATTATGTTTTTAAAAATATCAAATGATGTGTTCTAGTAAATGACTGAGAATATGTTTCTTTAAGCTAACTATGTATATAAACATATAACTTGTATTGCCATAATCTCTCAATGTACCTGAATTAAAATATGTGTCACATCCTAGAGATTTATTAATAATTATGGTGATGTATTGATTTAAAGGTTTTTTTCTTCCTGTTTATTGCAATGTTTTTTTTTAACAGATAATTTCTGAGAAGTTTTGCAAAAATAAATTCAGAATGAAATTTTAAAATGATATCCAGAAATACATTATCAACTAGAAATCTAGTGGATTGTAGCTTCTATCTCATAGTCAACTGGATTGTATGTAAATATAGTGCCTCCTTTTATCTATAAAAAATGCACTCGTATCTGTAAATGGATTATCAGGAGAAATTACAGTTTCTTGCAATCCTAACATGACACAGACTTGTTAGAAATAAAGACAATGTCATGTTCAAGTTGGATCAACTTTTTCAATCAATGCAAATATGTAGGGCATAGGGAATAATATAATCCAACATTGTATTTTTTTCTTATTTTTTCATTTGGAAGATGTGATTCTACATCATATTTTTTTGACTATTCCAAAGGGACTCAATTAACAAAAATATTATCCTCAAATTTCTCTAATTTTAAGCATATTCTAATGAGGAAAATTTACACAAGAACAGGTTGAGCCAGGATTTACTTGCTTTTTATCTTTCTTGATTAACATGAGCTTTAATATATATATATATATTTAAATCCTCTAAAAGGAAAAGAGGACCCTTCTTCACCAAATGATTTGGCTTGGTGAGAAACCCAGGAATGGTGTCTTATTCTGCCACAAAATGAAAGTGTTAAAGTAGGCAGATAGCCAGACATGAGCAGAAGAGAGGAGCCCTTGAGACAAGGGAGGTCTGGAAAACCTCACACCTCAGAGATCACCTGAAATATGCATGCTGAATATAAGCAGAGGGGAGGGAAAATACCTATGCAGAAAGAAATGCTCCTTAAGATGCCCAGTAATCACTCACACTGCAGATAACCTGTCAGAATGTAGCTATGTACACGTTGATAAAGAGAAAGAGGGGAGTTCCTAGGAAATACGCGAGGAATAAGTATAGATTTCACCACCTTACAACCTTCCTGGCATGACACTAAGGAGCAATGCAGCCATTTGGTGGAATTCGTATTCAGCACTGGCCAGCACATGCACACCAACTAATAGTCAGGGAGATTCCCACAAGCCTGGGGTCAGGACTAGGTGGGACAAGGAAGGAATTTAGACAGAAGTGGAAAGACTAGACAAAGAAAAAATGCAGAGACTTGAGACTGAAGCAGGAATTTCAAGAAACAATCCGACATCATAAAATCTGAAGTAAAACTCTTGGGCTGCTGCGGGCTCATTTCCTTTCAACAGCCCACTCTGCTTCATGTCTTCAGAGTGTACCGTCTCTTTAAATACACTCTCTGCTCTAGATTCTGTTTCAATAAACTAGATCTCTCTCTCTCTCTCTGTCTCTCTCTCTCTTTCTCTGTTTTTGTTTTCTTGCTAAATCAGTCACTTGAATGAATCTTTCTCCAAGTTAGACTAAGAACCAAGGATTCCTGTACTTCCCAGTGGTAAAATCAGTGTCACAGCCTTCACATCACAGAAAGCCCTACTGGACATACAAGGAGCCCATGGATCTTGCAGTGAGAAGAGCCTACAGAGGTCTAAACATACTACCGTGTCTATTCAAAGATCCCTCATATGTCGCCAGAAACAAAACCGTTCAGCATTTTAAAATATTGAGACCGTCTGTCTTTAGTGCACAGCAAAAGAGAAGATAATCTAAATCAGAACTAACATATTGTTTATACTGAAATTTCATTTGAGCCATAATCATTTTTCAAGACTTTTTTATATTTTAGGTTATGTTTTTAAAAGCAAGGATTGTATGACTTATTTGCTACCAATATCCAAATCCTGGGAGATGTGCCTGTCAAATATTAAGGACGAAAAACCATATGTTTTATTTATGAAAATTGAATTAAACCACCAATGTATAAACTCTCTTAGAAAAATCGCTAAAAGCACAAAAACAGCCTAGGGATTAGTAGATGGCTTTACTGGTAATATAATTGGAGTATTTGACAATTTTGTGGACTTACTTCTCAACACTTAAATCAAGTTTCATGAGAAGAAAACTAAAATGACTAATGAATTTGAAGAATAAATACATGTAGCAAATAAGAAAATTTTAAAAACTCAGGTCCAACCATCACTTCCCAGCTTAAATCCCTTCAATACTACTCCCCTTTGAGGTGCTAAATTTTTTAAGTTATAAGAAAAATCTTTTTGGGAAATGCTACTCACTCATCTCTTCTTCAGTCTTCTCTGCAGTTTCCACTTATTTGCATGCCACAGTCTCGCCATCTTAACTTGTGTTCAATTTCCTATCTAATCATGCTGCTCCCTCTCCCCACTAAGCTTTCTGTCTGAACATATTGCCCTAGTCTTCATCTGACTAATTTGTATATATGTTTTAGCCCTTAACTTTAAGCCTTCGGACTTGGCGTAAGTCCTTCTCCAAACATGTTCCCATGCCATGTTCCCACTGTCATACCACTTATTACATTATATTAATATGTGGGATCCACTCAGGATCATGGCAAAAATATTAAGGGAAAAATATTAGAGAAAGTTATAGAATATAGTCTCAAACCCTTTTGGAAGGCCTAATGAATGTGGGGGGTTCACCTAACACAAAGGAATGTGGGGGGTTTACCTAAGTAACTTGTTTAATCATGTGGTCTTAAAACTAATCTTTGAGCTGCATAGCCCTCTTGGGGTGAGGTCAACCAGGAAATTAACCTCCAATGGTGTTTGCTTTGGGCATAGGAATCTGTCTATATTTTTTATAGATAGATTTTATTAATCTGTCTGTATTTAATCTATAACCTCTAGTAGAGTTGACTCAAGCCTTTGTCAATTGAACTTTGCTGATAACTGGCTGGGGAGGGCTGGTGGCTGCTATCTCTTTACAGCACTCTTCAGGGAGTCTGAGTTGCCTCAGACACCCAGCCTGCTCATTCACTGTATTCTGTATGTGAGTGAATTTATTCATTCATCGCTGAGTCAGGGTCTGCAGGACAGACTCCTGTAGGTGGTGACCATGACAGTGGTGCCTAAGTGGGGCAACCCTCATATTAATATTCCTTGGTTACTCATAAGTTTCCTGATTCCTTTCAAATATGAGAAATAGAGCTTCGATGGGAATTTCTCTTGTAAATATCTTGTGTCTAGTATAAGTTTTGTCACATAGCAGGTGTTAAGTAACTTTTCATTTAATGACTTAATTAATGTATATCTTATTGCATGAATTAATAAATTTGGAGCAGCTAATTTTTCTAAACTGTTACTTGGATAAGTGCAAAGAATGATTTTTATATTTTCATTTATCACCTCCCACATACTACACAGTCATAGCCAATATAATTCAAAAACATTGTTTTTATAACAAGGAACAAAGGAGAGATAGCAACACATATTATAAACAAACTATTTTATATAATGGGTTTTATACAATTTGAGAAACAAAATCACTAAGTTTATGATTACAATGAACAATATAAGGTATTTAATCTTAGAAATAATTTTAAAATAATATGGAATATATAATATGTTTTCCTCAATCTTAATGCAAATTTCTAATACCATCATCTGATTTTGAATGCATTTTTTAAAAAGGACTAGAAGTGGAATTGGAAGATGTTGAATTATGATATCTCTTCTGAGATTAATTTTCTTTAGTGAGAATTACTATCTGTTACAAATATTTTCACACTTTATTTCAACTTTTATACATCTACCATCTTGCCTCTATTCCAAATCTCCTTGTACCCAATATTCCCATTTGCCTGCTTCTGGGTCCCTGACCATTCAACTAGGCCATTTAACACAGCACATGTATCTGTATACATTCTAATCTTGGTTAACTTCCTGTTCTACATAAACTGGATAATTAGATTACACCATATGAAGCTTTGTCATTATGGGGAATTCCATACCCTGTACCTTTCGAGAGCATTGGTTAGTACAGCTGCTGTATATCTTCCACTTATGTCTGTATACCATGCCAACCCTTCTGTAACCAAGCCTACGCTTTTTTTTCCTTTTCAATCAGCTAGTCACATATGATGAACTGTATGGCCATAGACCAGAGGGAAGGTGGTGCTGCTACTACAGCAGTAGTGGATGACATGGTTTCTAGGAACCATGCCATTGCACCTTGATTTTTCACCTACTTGAAAACAGATATGCAACTGCCAAGTATAGCGTAGATTTCTTCTGAATCTGCTTGATTTTATGATTTGGTAGCCAGGATAGAACTTAATAGTTACAAATACATAGATACTTGGTGTTCCCTGTTTAAGTGCTTAATTTCTTCCAAGCAATGTTAAAAGTTTTTTAAATTGAATTTAATTATCTGCCACTGATGGTCTAAGCTTTGCTTCAGGACCTCAAGAGAAAATGTTTTGTTTCTCCTTCTGGGGCTTGCTGTAACCTGTATGCAGCAGTATCTTTTTCAGTTCAGCAGAATTTTTTTAGTTACTGATATATCTAATATGATTGAGTCTACTTGGTCAGTATTCTTGGTTGGCAGAGCTGCTTTTGTTACAGACTGAGCACTTTCCTGTTCCAGAATCCACTGGAAAACTTATTTCATTGAGCGTATGATGTAGTGAAGTATTTTCCAGTGTGGAATACACTAGCTCTGGAATTCTACAGGCCAACCAGGTATTATGGATTAGTCTTCAAAGTGGAAAAAGCAAAATTTAATAATATATTCCTTGAAGAATCACTACACTGTCTTCCACAATGGTTGAACTAATTTACACACCAACAGTGTAAAAGTGTTCCTATTTCTCCACATCCTCTCCAGAATCTGTTGTCTACAGATTTTTTAATGATTGCCATTCCAACTGACGTGAGATAGTAACTCAATGTTGTTTCTGATTTCATTTCTCTAATGACTAGTGATGATGAGCATTTTTTTCATACATTTGATGGTCTCATAATTGTCTTCTTTTGAAAAGTGTCTGTTCATATCCTTTGCCCACTTTTGAATGGGTTTCTTTGTTTTTTTCTTGTAAATTTGTTTTAGTTCTTTGTAGATTCTGGATATTAGCCCTTTGTCAGATGGGTAGATTGCAAAAATTTTTTACCATTGTGTTGGCTGCCAGATCACTCTAATGATTGTTTCTTTTGCTGTGCAGAAGTTCTGGAGTTTAATTAGATCCCATTTGTCTATTTTGGCTTTTGTTGCCAATGCTTTTAGTGTTTTAGTCGTGAAGTCCTTGCCTATGCCTATGTCCTGAATGGCTTTGCCTAGGTTTTTTTCTAGGGATTTTATGGTGTTAGGTCTTATGTTTAAGTCTTTAATCCATTTGGAGTTAATTTTAGTGTAAGGTGCCAGGAAGGGGTCCAGTTTCAACTTTCTGCACATGGCTAGCCAGTTTTCCCAACACCATTTATTAAACAGGGAATCCCTTCCCCATTGCTTGTTTTTGTCAGGTTTATGAAAGATCAGATGGTTGTAGATATGTGGTGTTGCCTCCAAGGCCTCTGTTCTGTTCCATTGGTCTATATCTCTGTTTTGGTACCAGTACCATGCTGTTTTGATTACTGTAGCCTTGTAGTATAGTTTAAAGTCAGGTAGCATGATGCCTCCAGCTTTGTTCTTTTTGCTTAGAATTGTCTTGGGCTCTCTTTTGGTTCCATATGAAGTTTAAGGTGTTTTTATTTTCCAGTTCTGTGAAGAGGGTCATAGGTAGCTTGATGGAGATGGCATTAAATCTATGAATTACTTTGGGCAATATGGACATTTTCACAATATTCATTCTTCCTAACTATGAGCATGGAATGTTTCTCCATCTGTTTGTGTCCTCTCTTATTTCCTTGAGAAATGGTTTGTAGTTCTCCTTGAAGAGGTCCTTGAATCCTTTGTTAGTTGTATTCCTAGGTATTTTATTCTCTTTGTAGCAATTGTGAATGGCAGTTCATTCTTGATTTGGCTCTCTTTAAGTCTGTTATTGGTGTAGGATTGCTTGTGATTTTTGCACATTGATTTTCTATCCCGAAAGTTTGCTGAAGTTGCTTATCAGTTTAAGGAAATTTGGGACTGAGATGATGGGGTCTTCTAAATGTACAATCATGTCATCTGCAAATAGAGACAATTTGGCTTCCTACTTTCCTAATTGAATACCCTTTATTTCTTTTTCTTGCCTGATTGCTCTGGCTAGAACTTCCAATATTGTATTGAATAGGATTGGTGAGAGAGGGCATTCTTGTCTAGTGCCAGATTTCAAAGGGAATACTTCCAGTTTTTGCCCATTCAGTATGATATTGGCTGTGGGTTTGTCATAAATAGCTTTTATTATTTTGAGATAGTTTCCACTGATACCTAGTTTACTGAGAGTTCTTAGCATAAAGGGCTGTTGGATTTTGTTGAAGACCTTGTCTGCATCTATTGAGATAATCATGTGGTTTTTGTCTTTGGTTCAGTTTATGTGGTGGATTACATTTATTGACTTGCATATGTTGGACCAGCCTTGCATACCCGGGATGAAGCATGTTTGATAGTGATGGATAAGCTTTTTGATGTGCTGTCACAATCTGTTTGCCAGTATTTTATTGAAGATTTTTTCATCTATGTTCACCATGGATGTTGGCCTGAAGTTTTCTTTTTTTGTTGAGTCTCTGCTGGGTTTTGGTATCAGAATAATGTTGGTCTCATAAAATTATTTGGGAAGTATTCCTTCTTTTTGAATTGAACTGGTTTCTTCCCATCTTTGTGGAATTATCTACCTGTGGTCTTTGTAATTTGTGACTTTCTGATTGTGTCTCTGAGTGGACATCCTTTTTATTGATGATGACATTATTTCTTTCTGTTTTTTAGTTTTTCTTCTAACAGTCAGGTCCCTCTGCTGTAGGACTGCTGGAGGTCCACTCCAGACCCTGCATGCTCAGGGATCACCTGTGGCAGCTGCAGAACAGTAAGGGTTTCTACCAGTTTCTTTTTCTGTTTTCTTCATCCCAGAAGGATACCATCCAGATGTCAGCCTGAGCTCTCCTTTAGGAGGTGTCTCTTTGGATATACATGGGTAAGTGAGCTGCTTGAGGAGACAGTCTGTCCCTTATAGGAGCTCAAGTGCTGAGCTGTGAGCTCCGTTGTTTCATTCAGAGCTGCTATGCAGGTACGTTTAAGTCTGCTGCAGTGGAACTCATAACCACCTTTTCCCCAGGTGCTCTATCCTGGGAAGGAGGGGCTTTATTTATAAGTTCCTGACATGCTGCTGCCTTTTTTCAGAGATGCCCTGCCCAGCAAGGAGGTAGCCTAATCACAGTCTACCAGCAGAGGCATTGTTGAGCTGCTGTGTGCTCTGCCCAGCTGCTGTGTGAACTTCCTTGCGGTTTTGTTTATAGAGGTGTACTTAGAACTGTCTCCGTAATGACTATCTGCCTCAGTAATGGCAGACTGCCTCAGTAGTGGCGGATGCCCTTCCCCTGACAGAGCTGGACCATCCTGGGTCCAGCTGCACTTGTTGTGAAACTCTCAATCCAGAGTGTTTCAGATTGCTGGTCTTTTGGGGGTGGGACCCACTGAGCCAGATCACCTGGCTCCCTGTTTCAGCCCCATTTTTTTCAGTTGAATGGGTGACTGTCTCCCAGGCATTCCAGGTGCCAGTTGAAATGGCTGCCCAGATTTGTATGAGTTTTTGTGCAGAGACCCACTGCGCCAGCTGAAAAAGCCATGCTGAAAATTCATGGCGCTTTTCAGCCTGGGATTCTCCTGGTCTGTGGGCAGTAATATCTCATTTGGAAATGTGGTGTTCACTCACCCTTTGTGTTGTTCTCCCTGGGGACTGCACTCCAGAGCTGTTCCTATTCGGCCATCTTGATCCCTCCTCCAAACCTACTCTACTCTAAAATATTTATTTTTAAAAAATATATAAGTATTTTACTTATACTATTCTTATGTCATTTATAAAATAAAATTTGTGACTGGGAACTGTGGCTTACTCATATAATCCCAGCACTTGGGGAGGCCAAGGTGAGTGGATCACCTGAAGTGAGGCGTTCCAGACCAGCCTGGCCAAACAGGTGAAACCCCATCTCTACTAAAAATGCAAAAATTAGCTGAATGTGGTGGCAGGCACCTGTAATCTCCCAGCTACTCAGGAGGTTGAGTTGGGAGAATCACTTGAACCAGGGAGGCAGAGGTTGTAGTGAGCCGAGATTGCTCCACTGAACTCCATCATGGGTGACAGAATGAGACGCCATCTCAAAAAAAATAACAAATAAAAATGAATAAATAAATACATACATAAATTTGACTCTGTATGTTGTGAAAATGAATTGGTATTATTTTGAAATATCAAAACATTTTATGGTAGGCTAAGTTTTAAGACCATTTTTGAATCATGAGTTTAACATGCCTGTTCATTCTCAAAAATACAGATTTTGGAAATTAATGTTGGTAGTTTGATGGAAATAGCATTAAATTTATAGATTTCATTGGGTAGTATAACGTATATAAAAATGAACTCAAGATAGACTTGAGATTTAAATGTAAGACTTCAAACTATAAAAATCCTAGAAATAAACCTAGGAAATATCATTCAGGACATTGGCCTTGACAAATAATTTATGACTAAATCCTCAAAAGCAGTTGGAACAGAAACAAAAATTGACGAGACCTAATTAAACCAAAGTGCTTCTGCACAGCAAAAAACTCAACATAGCAACCAGACAATCTACAGAATGGGGGCCAAGATTCACAAACTGTATCTAACAAATGTCTAATATCCAGAATCCATGAGGAATGTAAACAAATCAACCAGAAAAAAAGTAAATAACTTCATTAAAAAGTGGGCAAAGGACAAGACTACTTCCAAAAACATATAAAAGTGGCTGTAAAACATATAAAAATATTTTTAACATCACTTATCATCAGAGAAATGCAAATCAAAACCACAATGTAATACCATTTCACACTAGTCAACATGACTATTATTAAAATGTCAGAACACGACAGAAGTTAGTGAGGCTGTAGAGAAAATAGAATGCTTTATACCCTTGGTGAGAATGTAAATTAGTTCATCCACAATGGAAAGCAGCTCAGAGATTTGTCAAACAACTTAAAAAAGAACTCCCATTTTACACAGCAATCCAGTTACTGGGTATATAACAAAGGAAAACAAATAAATCTATCAAAAAGACACATGCATGCATTTATCTATGACAGCACTATTCACAATAGCAAGGACATGGAATCAACTTGGGTGCCCACCAGTTGTGAATTGAACACATAATATATGGTATAAATATACCATGGAATATTATGCAGCCATAAAAGAACAAAATCATGTCCTTTGCAGCAATATGAATGCAGCTAGAAGGGTATTACCCTAAGCAATTAACAACAACAACAACAAAAAACCAGAAAACCAGATACCACATGTTCTCATTTATAAGTAGGAGCTAAACATCATGTACATTGGACATAAACATGGAAACAAACAAACACTGCAGACTACTAGAGTGGGGAAAGAGACAGGGCACAAGGGCTTGAAACATTCCTATTGGGTACTATGCTACTAGTTGGGTGCTCTGACCATTTATATCCAGGTAAAAAACCTGAGCGTCTACCCCATGAATCAAAAATAAAAGTCAAAATTATTTAAAGAATGAACAAATAAAAATAAATAAATAAAACCATGTTAATATAAGGTTAGTGACAAATGAACTTATTGTTCTTTTGTCAAGCCAATATCCAGTCTTTATTTCTTTCTTTAATACAAAATAATCTTACAAAAAATTCAGCCATGCTCTGATATAAAATTATGTTCATCTTCCCATCGCAAGAAGAGTGACCACTATAAGCAGAACACATTGGGTTAGATTAACACAGTTGAAAAGTGACCCCTTTAACACTTGTCACTTTCTTCTTTCTATCACATAAACCTTTGGTGTGATAGCTAGAGATGTAATAGCCATTTAGTGATTACGAAGACTACAAATAATCGACTGGGCACAGTGGCTCATGCCTGTAATTCCAATACTTTGGAAGGCTGAAGTGAGTGGATCACTTGAGGTCAGGAGTTTGAGACCAGCCTGGTCAAAATGGTGAAACCCCATCTCTACTAAAAATGCAAAAATTAGCTGTGCGTGATGGCCAGCACCTGTAATCCCAGCTACTTAGGAGGCTGAAGCAGAATTGCTTGAACCTGGGAGGTGGAGTTTGCAGTGAGCCAAAGTTGCCCCAGTGCACTCCAGCCTGGGCAATGGAATGAGATTTTCTCAAAAAAAGACTACACAGAATTTTAAAAGTATAGCACTGTAAGAAGTATAAAGCAGTGAGTTCATATGAACAAGGAGTTCATATGGTAATCCTGTATCTTTTCAGAAAGATAAAATATAATCTCTATATTTTTAAGTCACTTTTTGCCTTGTTATATTGTTATATGTAGCTAATACGAATCCATGCTGATATACCCATTTATTCATAATCCAAAGCATGTTTTAATACTCTTCGAAAAAAAATTTGTAGTTTTTTTGATTCGCCTTTTTATCATATCATTTATTTATATAGAACATCTATATATGTCACATTCTGTTAATTTCCAGAGATATCAATTATACATATTTTATACTCTACTTTTTCTATGAAGTCTTTTCTCAGGTTTAAGATCTTTCATTTGTAGAGTTCCTTTTCTTGTTCATGATATTTGCTGTCTTCAAACTCTTGTTACTTAACAGTATGGTCAGTGTTGAAGTTGAATTTGTATGCTCTTCTGTCTTGCTTGTTATTTTGTTATTTTAATTAGACATGCAAGAGGCATGAAATTTGTCTTAGTCTTTTATTATGCCTGTAACAAGTTGTCATAAATGTAATAGCTGAAAACAGCACAAATCAGCAAATTTGAAGCCCAGTGAGTGTGGGTGGTTTCTGTGATCTAACCACAAGCAGGAATGCTTGAATTAGTAACTAGAGTATAGAAATATTGAGGGTCATGTTTCTAATTTTGGCTAGGATGGAATTACAAGATAGATTTACCATTCGGGGCACCTCAGCAGTTGCCCCAGACGTAATCCTCTTTTAGTTTCATTACTGGACACTTGGAGTGTCACTTTAATTCTCGGAAAGAAGTACTCTCATCCTTGGAACACCCCTGGATGCAGACCGCTCCAATAGCTTGATATTGAGTTGTATATAGTAGCAATTGTTCCATACACCACATAAAAATAGAAATTCAATCTATAAAAAGACAATACAAGGCCGGGCGCGGTGGCTCAAGCCTGTAATCCCAGCACTTTGGGAGGCCGAGGCGGGTGGATCACGAGGTCAAGAGATCGAGACCATCTGGTCAACATGGTGAAACCCCGTCTCTACTAATACAAAAAATTAGCTGGGCACGGTGGTGCGTGTCTGTAATCCCAGCTACTCAGGAGGCTGAGGCAGGAGAATTGCCTGAACCCAGGAGGCGGAGGTTGCGGTGAGCCGAGATCGCGCCATTGCACTCCAGCCTGGGTGACAAGAGCGAAACTCCGTCTCAAAAAAAAAAAAAAAAAAAAAAAAAAGACAATACAAAATTGTAATATTATGGATTATAGAAATCTCTATTTGTCTCTTTTTCTCTCTATATATATTCCAATATGTAATTCTTATAAATTATTGAGATATGTGTATATATATGCATGACTATATATACATATATGTGTATATACATATACATATACACACAACCAACAATTTTTTAGTTTTTTAGTACCTTAGAACAACAAAAATAAATATTTACTTCATTGAAAAATATCACCACCTTATGTTTTAAGTTATCTTTGGATTTATACTTTACATAGAATAGTGATTAACTCTGATTTGTATTTTATATATACATGAATTATGTATGTATGTATGCATATGTGTGTATATATGTATCCATTTGTAGATAAAACATAGATATAAGTTGTAATATTTTGTTCCTATAGCCAAGCAGATATTTCTAAATGTATATTTGAGACTGAACTAGTTTAGGGACATTTGAACATGAAATAGAGTCATTGCTATTCATTCTATGCTTTCACACAAGCCTAGGTCAATGAAGACATCTGGTGTTTAACATTTGGCAGCTGCTCAATAGGCTATGACATATGAAATAGTTTAGTGGTCTGACTTCACTTTTCATTGAATCATTGTCAGGTAGTGATTAGTAGCCTATGAGCAACTTGGCAAACAGTAAGGGATGCTCCGTGTTGGAATTCTTTTCTATCTATGCACAGTTTTTAATATCAGCAGTAAAATATATTGGCAGAAAACTCTGTCTATGTCACTCTTCCCTACTGTTCAATAAATTAAAGACTTTAATTGCCAGAACAGATTCTATCTTTCAAGATATTCAAGTATTTGAAAGTATGAGAAAAACTAATTATATAGTGCTAAGCATATGCACGCTCACAGGAAACATTTAAGAAATGATTAACATTATTCTCTGTCTTCATAAAAAAGAAAAAGAAATATTTTTCAAATTAAACATTTAAAATAATTAGATATTTAGCAAACATTTATTGTTGGTTGATTAGTTGTTAACTGTTTTTACTGTATTCAAGAGATTTTCTGTCTTAACACAAATAATTGTTCTGATTGTGCAAGTAGTCAGACTTTTAGTGTTGCAGTAAAATGCTTTTTATAAAAATAAAGTTTCTTGCAAATATATATGAAGGAAAGTATACTCAGTACATCCAGAAATCTTGGATCAAAGCATATCTCTGTAAAATAGTGCCTGACATTGAACAAGTTGCCTTTTATTTTTGAGTTTTGTAAAAAATAATTTCAGAGGAAATTCTTAATTATTTTAAAAGACTGTACTACATAAATAACCTTTTGAAGCAGTATTGCATAATATCTAATATATACATGCTTACATTTACTGAACAAATAATTAGTAAGTATACATTGGTCTCACAAGCCAGTTATTCTGTTATGTGCTATTGATCCAAGAAATGTGATAGTGTGTGTTTTCTTTTAGAAGTCTAGTGACTAGTTCACTGGTCCATGTAGTGGAAAGTATTTCTGTGCCAGAAGTTTGAAAGACTGTCTCTTTGTGTTGCTGGTGTAGAATATCAAACTATTGAAATTTTGATGTCTTTGACTCTTTTATTTTTGGTCTGTATGTTAGAGGATCACTTCTGATATGTAATATGCTGGTTATCATAAGAAAATTGACTATTTAGAAATACAAAAAGATAAGCAAACATGTTGTTTCATAATATTATAAGATAATATATATCTTTTAAGCTTCATTAATTTCAAGTTTACATTATTTTGTTTAATTATACTTAAGATACAATCATAAAATGGCTTGAATACTTTCCCTAAGAAAAAACAGATGAAGAGATTAATTCAAGCAGAAACATACACAAGAAAGTGACATAACTGAAATTATTTTCTTCTACTTGTAAAAGTATGTAATAGCATAATAAGGTAAAATAATGCAAAATATTAAATAGATGTGAATATCTTATCAATGAGAAAATCGGAGATTAGAATTACAAAAAATACAGATTTTTATACAGATTTATTTTATGAAATATGCAAGCTTATCCTAAAATCTCAATAGAGCCTGAGATAGTAGATAATAAGAAGATTAAGCCATAATTATTAGCAGAAGATTTCAAAATTTTCTGTCTAGTATATGAAGAAAAAATACTATAGTAACTTTTCAACAAGTCACCATGCTTAACACAGTATTCTGTAGAAATACACTTAATAGTCTAGATTTAGTTAGTTATTGTAGAATTTCTTATTTAAAAGTAAAATTCTAATACCCCATACCATCAAAGTAATAATACTTGTTCTAACCATGGTCAAACTAATGAAATAAAATATAGAGAGAAATATGGGATGGAAATAAAGAACATTCTTTTAAAAGAAACATTGTCACAAGATTGAAAAATATTACTGAGATATAAATACAAATATACTTGTAACATTTCAAAGGTGGAGAAGATAGCTGCAAAATTGGATGAAAGCTGATGCAAGTGAACCCCCAAATTGGGGATGGGTTTGGGAGGGTTCTTGGTTTCACTCAGGAAGAATTCAAAACTAAACCGACAGCGAAAAAAAGCAAGTTTATTAGAGTAACAGTGTACAGCAAAATAGCTGCTCTACAGACAGAGCAGGCCATCCCTCAGTCAAAGTAACACTTGCGGGTTGCTGGCGGACTATATTATTACCTACTTCTAATTCTATGCTAGTAATAAGGGTCAGGTTTTTCTCAACATTTCTAAAAAGAGACTGAGAGTTCCCAGAAACATATAAGGTAATTTCCAAGCATTGTCAAGTCAATTGTAAACTGTCATGACACTTGTGGGAGAGTCTCATTGCATGCAAATGAATTATCATTTTTAGTCTTACCTGGTTTTGGCCTGTTTCTTTGCTACATTCTGTTTTTATCAGCAGTATTTACAAAAAAGAAAAAAGAAGTCCTGCTGACCTCTAAAGTATACAGATCTCCACAGTATCTCACACTGTGATTTATACAATATTCAATTTCAAAAATGAGATTTATAAAGTACTATTTTTTGAACCATTGAAATATGAACTAGACAAACATAATCTTAAGAGTGAATATCTTTAGAAAGCATATTTTATATTTAAAACTGTATAAACTGAAGCACTCATAGCATTTTTCTATTATTTTAAGTCTTTAAAAACTTCTGAGAGATGGTCACAGAGTTAGCAGCACAATTAACAAAAATGAATTGGTTATCTAAGGAAGAATTGCTTTTCTGCCATCCATGTACCTCTTAGAGAAGAAACTGAAAACATGGGTATACAGCAAACAAAGCAGAAAGACACTCCTGCCTTCATGGAACTTCCATTGATTAGGGGCAGAAAATATGCAACATTTAAATTAAAATATGCAATAAATAAATAAAATATAGGCTATCTCAGAAAAAATTCAACAAGAGCAAGGAATAGGGAACATTAGGAGCTGAAAATGTATCCATACCATTTTTAACTGTGATATTTAAGTTAATTCTAAAGTATAAAGTAAGTAGTACTTTATACATCTCATTTTTGAAATTGAATATTGTGTAAACCACAATGTAAGGATATGACATTTGAGAAAAAATCCAAAAAAAACAAAAGAGGTTACCAATCAGCCATGATATGGAAGAGGGGTCATTTCTCAGGGAGAGGAAAACAGCAAGTTCAAAGACTGAGAGAGCAGGACGTACTTGACTGGCAGCAAGGAAGCCAGTGCAGCTTTAAAAAAATAATAATGCTGGGAGAAGAGATAGTGTGGTTGAGGTTCAAGGGGCCAAGACTGTATAGTACACTTAGATCCTCTATTTTACTCAGAGAGAGACAATCATTTGGAAGGTTCTTCTGCTGAGCATAATAGAGGCATAATCATGGTCCAAACTTTCAAAGAACCATTCTTGTAATAGAGTTGAGATGGAAACAAAGATGGAAAGTAGGGAGATGGTTAGAAGTGAACTACACAAGAGATAATGCTAGTTTGGCATACAGCAATCATGGTAAAAATGGTGAGAAGATGCTAGTTTATGAATATGGTTTTGAACCAAATTGCCTCACCGATTGCGGGTTATGAGACAATGAAAGGAGTCAAGAGTGAATCTATGTTGTTTTTATGTTTTGTTTATTTTGATTTAATCCAAGCAAGCTATGCAGCAAAGAAGTACCTGAACTACTATAATTGTAATGTGCTTAACTGTACGAAAGAAAATCTTTGAATGTGTAATATGGTTTCTACTTTTTAAATGGAATGTGAAGTCTGTTTGCTTTTCTTGACACAAAGTTTATTAGTTATATTGTGGACAATTTTTTAAAAGATACATTTAATGTAAAGATTAATTAATTATGCATGTATCCTTTTCTTTTATTTATCTATCTATTTATTTATTTATTTATTTTGAGACAGAATCTGTCTCTGTCACCCAGGCTGGAGTGCAGTGGCATGATCTTGGCTCACTACAACCTCCACCTCCTGGGTTCAAGCAATTCTTATGCTTCAGCCTCCCAAGTATCTGAGATTACAGGCACCAGCTACCATGCCTGCCTAATTTTGGTATTTTTAGTAGAGACTGGGTTTCACCACGTTAGCCAGGCTGGTCTCAAACTCCTGACCTCAGGTGATCCACCTGCCTTGACCTCTCAACATGTGTTTTCCCTTTTCTTTTCCACAAAGATAGCAGATCTAAACTTACTTAACTTCCTTCTAAAAATATGTCAGTGATTTGTATGTTACCTAGTCACTTTTTGAACAAAAAACCACAAATTTTGTATGTATCCTCTGTATCCTCTAAGTAAAATGATGCTTTTACAATTAATGAGTAAGAAATAACTTTTGGGGAGCTGTTTATCTTATAGAAAGCACGTTTTGAAAATGAATGTTTGAAAATATTACCAGTGTTATGTAATTTTGCATTGCAACCAATGTGACAATTCCACCTGTTAATCTCTTCCCACATTAAAAATAAAAGGAAATAGAATATTTTGACATACCCATAAGTGTGTGTACAAATATAAATGTATGCAGTGATGATAACGCAAGCATATACATGTACAAAATAACTTCTCATTGGTGTGCAAGCACAAATGAATATCAAAGATTAGACAAATTTACTTCCTGAATTAGAACAAAAACAGTAACTAATAATTTAATAAAATTGGAAAATAAATTTTTTTGTTTTTAAACATGGGAAAAGATATACTTTTTAAAATGTGGTCCTGTCTATCTTGAGGAGACACCCTTCAAAATTATGATAGTCCTTAAAATCAAATATCAAAATACAGTGCTCTATAATCAGACATTCCAAATACACTGTCACACAATGTTAAACCAATATATACAAAACAATAAAATATATCATAAAATAATTTATCATTAGCATATCAGAAAAAAATTATACAAATCATTTTACTTTTTCCTATCATTTTACCGTATTTTGGGGTGCTATTTATCCTGATCACCACATATTATTATGGTAGCATATGTATATTATTTTATCACAAATAGACATGGATTAGAAATGCATAAAATATTTTTAATCTTGGCATTCACAATTAGTGTGAAGATCATTAAACTAGAGAACAATATACACAAATATATATACAGGTAGGGCTCAATATGTTAAATACTTTTGTAAAGGGCACTAGCCCAGATATGCTGTGACGTGTGTATGTGTGTGTATGTGTGTGTGCACATGATGTTCAATAAATGCTTTTTATAAGTATTTGTTTAGATGTTTAGAAGAAACACAGTCAAAACTAATAAACAGAATTTTATTCTATTTAATTAATTTCAAAACCATTTGTATTGTTTAAGCCTACTCTATGACCAACAATTGCTTAAATATTCTTTTTTCTCGTAAACAAAATTTAGTACAAGAAGAGGAAATAATGTAATCTCTGTCTTTGTGTGACTTGCAAGATTTCTGAGTTAATATTATTGTTAATTCCAATAACTTTTTAGTTTTTCTTACATTACTTAATGCTAATTTAATAAGAGATTGTAAAGGAGATAACAGGCACTGATATTTGTATTAACAATAGTTTTTAATAATAATAATAACAAAGCACAATTATTATATGCTGCTATGTGCCACTCTTTCAATAGATTTTTATGATTCAACTTATTTATTTCTCACAAGTGAGGTGAAATTGCTCTTCAATTTTATAGATGAAGAGATTAAGACACAGAAAAATTATGTAATTCACCAAAGTTGAACAGTATGAAGGAGAGTCAATATATGAACTCAGACAGTCTATTGTTAAGTGTAAAACCCTGCATGTAATATCACTTTGCCAATATCCATAGGATACTTCTACATTTTTATGCTTTCCATGGTCTTTTAAGTGTTCTTTATGCAAATATTTATATTTTCAATCCATCTCGGTAAAGTTTTCAAAAATATTTTTTGTGAAGTGAGTTGTTTTAACACTTCAAATTCTCAAGACTGCTTTCATTTCCACTTGAAATTTTGATGAAGTGTAACCATAGCCTTGAGCTACTCACTTTTTTCCCTCTATATTGTTTCCAAGCTTAACTAATCTAGAAGCACCAATGTTGGCTTTGAGCTGTACTTCCATGGTGTTAATGACTGATATAATTGCTTTTTAGAGAAGCACCTCTACTTGGAGTAATTGCAAACAGTAACTTTGAGATAAAATTTGCAAAATGAGAAGGGTGGTGAATGGCTACTACGCACAAGCTCATTTCCCCAAACCTCAAGCTATGATTTAATATTAGACCTTTTAGCTAATTTTTCTGATGAATATTTGTAGTTGAGGTTAAGGATTCCTTTAGTAGTTTATTGGAAAGTAGATAATATGTATTTAGTAATTTTGCTAACCTTCAGTCACTCAACTAAAGTAATAACATATTCTGTATTGATGATATTCAGCAAAAATGCATACACATTCAAATTATTAAAATTTTATTTAGAAAAAACAGAATCTGTCAGCATCTAAGAGTAATCTTCTAAGTGATTGATAGAAGAAATGTTTATTCTCCATGGTTCAAAGAAATCTACAACTTGATTAACTTAGATTTAGGTGCAAATGTTTACAAAAAAAAAGTTTATATTTTTACATGCGTCTCTCTCTTACATTTTGGGGACTATAATTTATAATTTTGAAGTTGTGAGGGCCAGATTCAGTGATAATATGTTGTGTTATAACCATCATGTTAATGCAAGTTCAAGTATACCTTGCAAAAAATAAAGTCCCAGGAATTGTCTATATGTCAACCAGATACTTTATTATTCTAATGCATAAGATTAGCTTATAAATTTAATTTGTTTTCCTACATTCTAACACAGATATGGTTAATTCCATTATAGTATATCCAAACTGTAGAATGAATCTACCATGTTTAGCATTCCTATATATCAAACTATTTATTCAAAATAATATATATTAACACACACAATAGTTGAATAATTTTCTGTCCCCTATTTGCTATTAAAGACCATTCTGAAAAGAATGTTATTGTTATATCTTTATAAGCCTGTGTAAGTGTATTTATTATAAATGTTAGAAAGAAAGTTTTGAAGTTAAAAGTTTTGTACACTTTAAATAATTTCCGATTGGCTAAATTGCCCTCCAAATAACTACAGAGGTGAAAATATTACATTCTACTTATGTTTTATTTTTTAAGAATGAGTGTTTAAGCACATTTTCACGTATTTCAAGGTCGTTGTACTTCTGACTGTTCCTATGTTTTGCCATTTTTTAAGACTGGTTTCTGGTGTTTCTCTTTTAGTTTTTAGATCATAGATTAATTAAGACAATTAACCTTGTGTGTGATAATATAACTCGATTTTTTTAAGAATACATAACTTGGACTGGCTCAATGGCTTGCACCTATAATCCCAGCACTTTGGGAGGCAGAGGTGGGCAGATCACAAGGTCAAGAGATGGAGACCATCTTGGCCAATATGGTGAAACTCCGTCTCTACTAAAAATACAAAAATTAACGGGGCATGGTGACACACACCTGTAGTCCCAGCTATTTGGGAGGCTGAGTCAGGAGAATCATTTGAACCCGGAAGGTGGAGGTTGCAATAAAAAGAATGCATAACAGGTTTCCAGCTTTCTGGAATCCCCTCCCACATGGTGGGAGCTCCCTCCAGGATTTTCCCCTCTGGAATCCCCATCCACACTCCGTGGAAGGCTTTATCTTCTTTCCTTCTCTTTTCTCTACCTAAATAAAATCACCTTTCTGCAACCAAAAAAAAAAAAAAAAAAAAAAAATGCATACTTGCTTTTTAAATTTGAATAAAGCATTGCAGCATTTTTGTTGATGTGTATATATTTTATATTTTATTTTTTGAGTTTATGGCTGCCTAGTAATGTTTTTCTCACTTCATACCTTTTAATTAAAATTGCACACTTCTATATAATGTATGATTTTGTTTTAATATGTAAACAGTATAAAATCAGATATTCATTTTCCATCAACATTGCTAGACTGTTGTATATACAAAATATATTAAATATTTTACCTTGGCCAGGCACAGTGGTTCATACCCATAATCCTAGCATTTTGAGAGTCCAAGGCTCGTGGATCACTTGAGGTCAGGAGTTTGAGACTAATCTTGCCAACATGGTGAAATCCCGTCTCTACTACAAATACAAAAAGTTAGCTGGGCAAGTTAGTGTGCACCTGTAATCCCAGCTACTGGAAAGGCTGAGACAGGAGAATCCTGAACCTGGGATGTGGAGGTTACAGTGAGCCCAGATAGTGCCACTGCACTCCAGCCTGGGTGATAGAGTGGGACTCTGTCTCAAAAATAAAAAAATATATATATAATGCTAAATTACTGTAAACATTAGCATCTCTTTTTGTACTTTTTATCATATTACATTAACCTGTTAATGAATTATTATGTCAGTACCATTTTAGTGACTCTTAATTCCATAACTATTTTAACGTTTTGCAATCTAATTCTTCACTCACTTTTTTTAAGAAATTTCTGTCTACTCTTGAATGTTTAATTTTCATATTAATATTCAATCTTTATAACTACCTTTTCTTTCTCATAAATACATATCCTGTAAACTAAGCAAATCAATCTTAAAATCACATTTTTTTATTCTTATTGAGAGAGACTTCTATTTAACATGTATTTATGAAAGAGAGGGAGAAAACATAGATAAATATACTACATTAGTTTTTCAACCTAAATTAGATAGGTCAGTTTTTAAAAAATGTCTTCAATACTTCTTTTATGTTCTTTGTAAGATATGTTGTATATTTGTCCAGATCTGACCATTTATTAGTAAAGTATGGTTTGTTCTTCCGTATCTTTTTTTGTAAGTGGTCAAAGGAGTTAGACCTTTAGTACTGATCCCAGGTAATTAAGACACATTTACGAGCCTCTGCCATCTAAATGTTCATGGCTGCATCTTTGAAATTTGAGTCAAAAAAAGAGGAAATAGTGCTCAAATTACTGCAAAAGGAATGACATAAAAGTTGATGCTCAGAATGTTGGTTGGCATCTTATTGCAGAAGCATCCTGCACATGCTGCCTGCATCCTGGCCCTCCAAAGTCATGTAGTTTTTGCCAATATTCAAGGCTGGATCTCTTGTCAATACCCCTAACACATTTGCAATAGCTCCCCTTCTTTAATTGCAGTGGTTAATGGCTATTCTTACAACAAAATGACTGTCTACATGCCAGAGACTCCTCAGGGATAGATTAGGGAAATGGAACAGTGAATGATACCTTCTTTTCACTAGATTAGCCAGAAAAGTATGAAATATATGAAAGAAAGTCATCTGGCCATCTGGGAGCAGGTCTTCATGACACCATGTGGAATTTGAAGCAAAAATAATTAAATGAAACTGCAAAGAAAATACCAATGCCTATTCACCAAGGGGGTAGAAATAGAGTGGCACATTTGAAAATGACTACGTTGAATGCCAGAAGAAATGATGTTTTCAGCATATTTCTAGATTTCATAGGTTTAATATATCTTTAATCTAAGAAAAGTAATTGTTTTAGAAAATTATAAGTTGAATTTGCTACCAGGCCTCTTGAGTTTCTTTATTTTAATTAGTAAAAAAGCAAAAATCAGATGATTATTTTGGTGGAAATTAATGCTTCCGATAATCAAGTTGATAAATCTAGGTATTGTGCAATGAGATCTCCTATTATCCACATGTCCCATGATGATTATTAATGCAACACAAAGGGCCCCCAAGGAGGCATTAGTATCATGAATGCACATCCTAAGAAATAAAGGTTTAGGTCATCCCAATTGACAAGGAGATTTTTATCAGCTTGTCAGCAGAGTCGCAGACTAAGTAAGTAGGTAATGGAAGGGGAAAATCATAAACAATGTTATTTACACAATTACAGAAAAAGAAATTTTACTTAGTATGATTCCACCTTTCATTTTTCTTTATCCTCCTTTTTCTTTTCTTTCTTTTTTTTTTTCGAGACGGAATTTTGCTGTTGTTACCCAGACTGGAGTGCAATGGTGCGATCTCGGCTCACAGCAACCTCCGCCTCCTGGGTTCAAGCAATTCTCCTGCCTCAGCCTCCCGAGGAGCTGGGACTACAGGTGCGTGCCACCATGCCCAGCTAATTTTTGTATTTTTAGTAGAGACAGGGTTTCACCTTGTTGACCAGGATGGTCTCGATCTCTTGACCTCATGATCCACCCGCCTCGGCCTCCCAAAGTGCTGAGATTATAGGCGTGAGCCACCGCGCCCGGCCTATCCTCCTTTTTCAGGAATGTAGCAATTAAAGCAGAATGGGTACTCTTCAGGGTAATGATGCTGGGGTAGATGCAGGAATGAACAAATTTAGGATTGTATTGTTTTGGGAAAACAGAGACTCCCTTTTTTAAGGAGTGAAAAAAGAGAGTTGCATTATTTAGGCAGAATCAAATTTGGAAATGTAATTATGGAAAGAAAATGAGTGTGAGGCTTAGGGAGCCAACAGGATGCTCAGTATGCTTTAGTTCTTCATCATCCTGCATCCCCTTTCTACTTTCTGAAAATGGCCAATTTTGTGTACCCCTTGTGGGAGGCATTGCCGTACCTTCAGTAATGGAAAATGAATATTTATCTCCCAGTTGCAAGGAAAATGAGGCACTTACATTTTGCCCAATCATAAACTGCTGCCCTATATTTTAAAATTAGAGCTGGCAAGACAACTAAAAAAACAGTGAAAATTATTTTTTGATTTTCTGCACTAAAGATATCCAGTGGTGGCAATCACCTGGTCCAGTGGAGGCAGCTGCAGAGTGTCTGGTGTCGACACCAACACCGTTTCCTGATGGTTTGTGATAAAGATGCTGTGTGTGTTCAATTCTTTGGTCCAACATCTCTTTTAGTTTCCAAATGTGTCTAGTCAAAATCTTCCAACCAAAAATGTAGTCTATAAGAACTTGGTAACTGCCTAATGGATTTTCTTTTTATTTAAGGTAAACAGAACAAATTAATCTCATTTAAAACCATAACTCTAAGTATTATGGCATTTAAGTAAAAGGGCCCTAAATTTGAAATTATAATCATGTGCATAATATGAGTTTTGTCTTTTAATTAATTAATTAATTAATTAATTAATTTTTTTTTTTTTGAGACAGAGTTTCGCTCTTGTTACCCAGGCTGGAGTGCAATGGCGCGATCTCGGCTCACTGCAACCTCCGCCTCCTGGGTTCAGGCAATTCTCCTGCCTCAGCCTCCTGAGTAGCTGGGATTACAGGCACGCGCCACCATGCCCAGCTAATTTTTTGTATTAGTAGAGACGGGGTTTCACCATGTTGACCAGGATGGTCTCGATCTCTTGACCTCGTGATCCATCCGCCTCGGTCTCCCAAAGTGCTGGGAGTACAGGCTTGAGCCACCGCGCCTGGCCTGTCTTTTAATTTATTTTTATTAAAAAAAAAACTTTTGAGTTGCTGTAAAATTTTAACTGGCTCCCGGCTTTGTATGTGGTATCTAAGTGTTTTTGTCTATTAAATTGGTAGCCAACTGCAATTAAAAAATGTATCTTATTTCAAAGTTTTAAGTTCATTTTCCGAAGTGTTTTAGGTATACAATGATATCAACTAAAGCAACAACAATTTTGCTTCTTTCAGTGTTTTTTACAAATTGGGATTGGGCAGCACTACTAGAATATTGTTATATATTAATGTTTATGATGGATTAATCTTACATTGTTCTTAAAATGTATGCTTCTGATGATGCAATATTATGCATGATGCTTTTTTATTTTGATATGCACTTTAATTTACATCAAGAAACAATATTTGTTTCCCATTTTATTAAGTTTCTATCAGCAATGTATGCTGCATTTTATAAAATGGTTATTTGGCACTTGTGGAGGTGATCATATATCATATTTTTTTCACATTGACTTTTTTTCTGGGGCTGGGGAGACAGAGTCTGGCTTTGTTGTCCAGGCTGGAGGGCAGCGGCACTATCTTGGCTTGGGGCAACTTCATCTCCCAGGTTCAAGCGATTTTCGTGCCTCCCAAGTAGTTGGGACTACAGGCGTTCTCCACTACGCTTGGCTAATTTTCTTTGTATTTTTAGTAGAGTCGGGTTTCACTGTGTTGCTCAGGCTGGTCTTGAACTCCTGAGTTCAGGCAATCAACCAGCCTTGGCCTCCCAAAATGCTGGGATTACAGGCATGAGTCACCATGCCTGACCCCTATTTACTTCTAATACAGTGAATTATAATAAAAACATTCTAACCCTAAGCTAATATTGAATTCTTGCAATAAACATGATTTGGTTTTATTACTTGTAATATTTAGCTGGAATTTATTCCATTATATTTTATATCAAGATATACTATAATCTCAATATATAAGACTGTATGAAAGTTTTCATTTTTTGTGTATCATTCTTATGAGCTGATATTAAGTTAAATCTCTGTGTTCCTGAAGAATATAAATGTCATTAAATCCTTGAAAGTTTATTAGAATCTACTTGAGAATTATTTTGGACATTGTAGAGTGTGTGAGAGATAGTGTGTGTGTGTGTGTGTGTGTGTGAGCATAATTGGGTAGAGGACAAGAAATTATTGAAGGAAAGCATGAAACAGCTTGTTATCACTTTCTTAATTTCTTCCAAATGCTATTTTAATATTCTATGAAATCACATGTGAATAACTAAAATTATATTTTCTGGAAAATCATCAGTTTAATCTAGATTATCAAACCAATTTGAACATAATAGTCAATTGTTAATTTTTAACTGTCACACATGTATATAATTATTTCTTTTATAATTTTCATTTTTATTTTTACAGGGTAATTTCAGAGTGTTCTTTCTTATTTAGCTTAACAGTTTCTGTTTCCCTCATTCTTTTTTAAAATACACACTCAAGTTTATATAATTTTTCTTCTCTATTTTACTAAATTCCCTTTTTTACTTTAATTATTTTCTGCTTTTTATTTTTTTCCTTTGATCTTAATCAACTTTTTTGCAATATATGAATAAAACATGCATTTTATTCTTTCTTATATGTTTTTAAAGATACAGTTTTATTCACAATCATTATGTTAGCAAGGGTTCTCCAGGGAAACAGAATGAAGAGGAGAACATAAATACAGATATATAATGTGTGTAGATATAGATGCTGTAAATACAACTAGACCTTGATCTATCTACCTAGAGATCTTCTTATCATCTATTAAGAGCAAGATTATTCATAAAGAATTAGCTAATTCAATTACAGATGCTTGCAACTCCAAATCTGCAGGATGGGCCTGCTCTCTGAAGGCCCAAAGAGAGTCAATGCCTCTGTTCTGGTCTGACATCTGATGTTGCAGATGAAGTTTGAAGGTAGTCTGCTTATATGGGGGAGGATCAATCTTTTTGTTCTATTCAGACCTTCAACTGATTGAATGAGAGTAATGACATTACTGAAGACAATTTGCTTTACTCTAAAGTCCACCAATTAATATTATCCAAAAATACTCTCACAAAACACCCAGAATAATGTTTGACCAGCAATATCCAGGTACTCTGTGCCTCAGCCAAGTTCACACATAAGATTAACCATCAAAGTCATAACTAGCGTTATCTCATAGCCTCTAAAATATTATTTTTATTCATCTTTCTATATTAATTAATAGTATAAATATTAGCATAACAACTAGTATAGAAAATAAATAAAAATAGGCTCTTTATTACTTTGATGGTTAATCTGAGGTGTCAGTTTAAAATGGGCGATCTTATGTGTCCAATAGGAAATAAGAATGGAGTTATTACTAGTATTGTCTACGTATTACTAGCAAAAATGGAGTTATTACTCTCTAATAACGAGTATTAGTAATATCTTCATTCTTACTAGTAATAACTCCATTCTTGTTTCCTATTGGACTTTAAACTCAAGAGAGTATTTTAAGTCTAAATTGTGTTATTTTATTTTTAATTTTGTTACTTTGCATTCTTATTACAGAAGAAATGAACTGTGGAAATGGTAATATATTTTGGTTTTCCTTAAGAAGTATGATATTGTCATTTTTTACCAGTGCTTGAAGGGTCACTTTAAAATGGTGTATAATTTTGGAGTTGGCTCTATAGGGTAAAGTAGTTATCTAGTATATGTACTTTATTAAATATGTCATATTTGTATGCAATATATGTGTTTATTTCAGTGAAATAGAGTGAATTAAATTCTTTTAATACTTTGCTTTTGTCTAGTTTTCTTTAAGTTTCAAAGTTATGTTATTTTATCTTAAAAGATTCATATTGAATATAAATCTTTATACCAAATATTATTAAATATTTTATTAAAGATCATACTCTGTTCTGTATTCTAAATATTGTGTTACTTCAAACAACCATAAAAATATTTGGAGAATATGTTGGTGTATATGTTACTCTGTTTACTTTACATCTAATATCGTATGTTTCCAAATTATAGAGGCCTCTGGGACCTATGATATAAATGACTGTATTTATATGATATAAATGACAAGGCCTTGAACTTTGTGGCAGTCACTTGAGTGAACAGGACTTTCTCTTCCTTTGGCAAGGCCATCAAGTGGAAAACAGGCTTCAGAGACTTATGTAGAGGATTAGAGGACTGTGGATATTAGGACATCTTGGTATTCAGGAAAGTGTGCTATGTCTCACTTAACTCCAAAAAGCCAAAAGAGAACTGAAATGTAGGGAATGGCATTGTGTGTTCTAGAGGCCAGGATGTTGTGGGATTACTAGGAGACCATCTGCATATGTTTAACACGTGGCTTATAATAGTCTTTATACCACAGAAGTTGATAGAAAAAAGCTCCTCAAATATTTGACAGGACATAAAGAAGAGAGAGTGAAATATTCTAAATATCTTATAATGATATATGAGAAATAATATGCAACTTGCTTACAAATAAGATTAGACATATATTTCTGATTAAGAGCTTCAGACAGATTATGTCATTCTCTAACAAAAAAGAACATTACAGTAAAAGCTCCAAATTAACACTGAATAAGTTGGACTTTCTAGCAACTTTTTAGATCACACTGGACTTAAATTGAAAGGAAGGCAAGAAACAAATAGCCAACTGTCAACTCTCCAAAGAAAATTTCCCCATGATTTCCTCTCTTGGGATCTTGGCATGCTAGTGTACAGCCTAGGGACAGGCGATAGGATTCTTCTATTTAAAATATTTTTTTGAAATTACCTTTGCAAATCTCATTTAAATAGGTGAACATCTTGCTCTATGTTACATGGAACGAAGTCAGAAAGATTTCCGTATTAACATCCTGTTACATGAATTTTATATATTTACTTAATGCAATTAAGCGATTGTGATTGAATACACAATGACACTTGCCTTATTGTTTTATTGTACACTTACAAATTTGCACGTTATACTTCTTATTGCTTTCTGATATTCATCATTCAGTCCTCATTACAGGGGAATAAGGAAATGAGGAACCTTACATAAAGTCTTCTAATAAGCATTTTTATTAATTATTTTAGAAACTACAAATCTAGTAATGGTTTAATCACTGATTTGTCAGCATTAAGTACTGTATATTTGATATTACGCTAAAGATGAAGGGTAACAGTGTGAAATTTCACTTCCTCGTATCTTTCCTCACTAATGCTTTATTAGCCTTAGTCATTTTGTTCTTTCCACTTTCTTGAGGTTCATTTTATTGAAAATATGTTCTTCAAAATGATTAATAGATAGCACCTATGCTCAGCATTATTATGTTCCAAAGCATCTTAATTTTTCTTTTAATTTTCTGAACTTAGTCCCCTTTCTTTTTTCCTTTAAAAAAAGCCATTGACTTTTAAATTTTTGTCTATTTTCACCCTAGTATTCCTAGAAACATTTATTTCACTCTGGCTTGAAAGAATGAGCATCACTGTCATTGACTCTTATATTGCTGGCCTCTCGTGCTAACATTGCCTCACCATCACACACACACACACACACACACACACACACACACACTTCACACACATCTCACCATAAATAATGAATTCTTTTTTTTTCTTGATACTCTATTTGTTCTTGTAATTTAGAATATCTCACAGGAACAGGTCTTTATGTAATTCCATCTTTTCTTCATCTTAAATACAAATTATATAAGTTTTGAGCTATTTTTTCTGTCTTTAGTGTATCTAATTGTTTTATTTTATGACTATAAACTTGATGTACTTTTCCATTTAATTTTGCCTGCTGTCCACAGCTTATTTTTTATGTTTCTGCTTCCTTTTTCAATAAGAATATTCTTTTTGTTGCATCAAATATAGCTTTCATTTATGCATTCAGCTTCTTTTCCTCTCCAGTTACTAACATCCTGTGCTATATTTGATCGTGAATCTTTTCACATATTTTACATTTACTGTTCAAGTTTTTCACCCTTTATTTGAGCTTTTGTTTCTATTTTTTAACTTTTGATATAATTATTTTACATTTTATATTTTTGTGTGCTGTTAGATTCTTACCTTATTTTCTTTTCTTTTTTTTTTTTTAATTGCATTTTAGGTTTTGGGGTACATGTGAATAACATGCAAGGTTGTTGCACAGGTGCACACGTGGCAGTATGATTTGTTGCCTCCTTCCCCTTCACCTATATCTGGCATTTCTCCCCATGCTATCCCTCCCTACCTTATTTTCTTATATTACACAGACATAGGTCCCTATATGTTATTATTCATTTACCACTATGAATACCTTGAAGAATAGATTTGAACACAGAGTAAAATGAAAAAGCAAATTGTGATCTGAGTTGCAAGGAAAAGTGAATATAAGTAATTTGCTTGCAACTTTTTTCCAAAACTCTTTCCTGCCATATGGTGTGCCCTGGTAGTGCGATTGTGATCATGGCTGTCAGCGTTTGGTATGTCTTCTATCAGAAAAATCAGCAAAGCCCTGCTTGTTCCCTGTTTGTTGTTTTATTTTTACTTTTGCCTTGAGTGGCCATTTAGCTGTAGTTTTTTTCTTCAGCTGGCTGTAATTGGCAGCTGCTGTCCTCTGCTCCACATTGCTACCTGCCACACTGAGAGTCTGTTTCTCACTAAGAGGTTGTGCTACATGCATCTTCATCTCATTAAACCAAGCTCTTTCCCAGACTGTACCTTTTAAAAATGAAGCCAACATTATCCAATGTCTAAGACTTTAGAGGTTTGTTTCTTTGCTGAGCATTACCCCCTGACGGGATCCGAATATCTTTAAATTATTTTTGGATGATGATTCAGGGTTGTTTTAGATTTTGATTCCATTTACAATTATTCATCTCTGTATTTTGCTATCTGTACTTTTAAAGAAATGCACAAGGTAGTATGTTATTAGGTGCAATGATTTAATAAAGTGGAAAGTATAACAGATCTTGTTTTATCAAGATTATTTTTGTGGCAGAGTACATGGAAGCTTAGAATGAGAGAAAATAGCAAAAATTTAAAAACTCAAATATTTTGTGATAGAATATAAGTCATTTTAATTATCCAATGTTCTAAGTTTATTCTGCAAGTATAATCTTTTAAAATTTTATTTTTAATTGGCAATTGCATTTATTTATAAGATACAGTGAGATGTGCATACATTGTAGAATGATTAAATCAAGCTAAATAAAATTGCCACCAACTTCTCACTTTTCTATTCTTTCAGCAAATTTGAAATATACAATGCATTATTATAAACTATAGTCATCTTGCTGTGCAATAGATCACTATAACTTCTTTCTCCTGTCTAATTGAAACTTTGTATTATTTGACCAGCATTTCTCTTTTCCTATCTCTCTCCTCTACCCCACAACTTCTGGTAACCACCATTCTATCTGATACTTCTTTGAGTTTGACTTTTTAGATTCCACATAAAAGATCATGCAGTATTTATCTTTCTGTACCTGGCTTTTTTCACTTAATATAGTGTCTTCTATTTTCATTTATGTTGTCACAGTGACAAAATTTTATTCTTTATTAAGGTTATAAAATGTTGGATTGTGTATATATATCAATTTTCTTATCCATTCATCCACTGATAGACCTTGACATTGCTTCCATATTCTGGTTACTGTGAATAGTGCTGCAATGAACATGGGAATGCAGATGTCTCTTCAAAATACTAAATTCAATTCCTTTGCATATATACCTAGAAGTTGAGTTGCTGAATCATGTGGTCATTCTATGTTTCATTGTTGATGGACCTCCATATAGTTTGCCATAATGGCTGTACTAATTACCTTCCCAAAAACAGTGTGTGAGGGTTCCCTTTTCTGCACATCCTTATCCTCGCTTGTTGTCTTTTGACTTTTTTTCATAATATCCATTCTAACAGGAGTGAGGTAATATTTCATTTTGATCTGGATTGCATTTCCATAATGATTAGTGAGGTTTATCAGTCTGTCATATACTTGTTAGCCATTCATATGTCTTCTTTTGAGAAATATCTGTTCACATCTTTTGCCTTTTTAAAATATTAGGTTGTTTTCTTATTATTGAGTTGACTTCTTTATACAGTTTGTGTATTAGCCTCATATTAGATGTATCATCTGCAATTTTTTTCTCCCATTCTGTAGGTTATATCTTAACTCTGTTGACAGTTTTCTTTGCTGTGCAGAAGCTTTTTAGCTTGGTACAATTTCATTCATTTGTCTACTTTTTGCTTTTGTTACTTGTACTTTTGTGGTTGTATCCAAGAAATCATTGCCAAAGCCAATGTTATGGATCTTTTTCCTGTATTTTGTTCTAGTAGTTTTACATTTTCAGGTCTTATGTTTATCCCTTAAATTCATTTTGAGTTACTTTTTGTGTATGGTGTGAGATAAGAATCTAATGTTATGTTTATTTTTACTTTATTTTACTATGATTTTGCTGTCATTGAGTAGTTTTATTGATTTTCTAGTACTGTCTTAAGAAAGTACTAAAATGATGTGGCTTATAAACATCTGAGATAGAAATGACTTCAGGGCTGCTCTTCCTCCGAAGGAATTGGGGAAGGATTTCTTCCTGTTCTCTCTCCTAGCTTCTGATGGTTCCTTGGTTTGTGACAGCATACTCAGTCTTCACATGGCTTTCTCCCTGTGTGTGTGTGTCTAATTTAATTTTTACATGTTATTCCAAGTTACTATTTTTACTATCAATTGACTTTTTGTTTTCATTATTTTCATAAAAAGTAAATGTATTTCTTGTCACAGAAAGTCATCAGCTTTCAATCATATCACAATCTGAATTAAGGTTTCATTTTCTGTTGACTATTCATCTTAGATCTTGCACAAAATGATACCCTGTATTAAAATTAGCATAAAAATTTAATATGGGGCTGTTAAAGAAGCTTTTCAGTTTTTCTTCCCCACTTTATAGGTCTTACCCAAAGAGTCAGGGCCCAATGTGGGCTCCAAGTATTGTAAAAAGCAAATTATCCTCACTCCTGTAATCCTAGCACTTTGGGAGGCCCAAGCAGGTGGATCACCTGAGGTCAGGAGTTCACAAACAGCTTGGCCAACATGGGGAAACCCTGTCTCTACCAAAAATACAAGAAATTAGCTGGGCATGGTGGCACATGCCTGTAATCCCACCTACTTGGGAAGCTGAGGCAGGAGAATCACTTGAACCCAGGAGGTGGAAGTTGCAGTGAGCCAAGATGGCACCATTGCACTCCAGACTGGGCAACAAAAGCAAAATTCTGCCTCAAAAAAAAAAAAAAAAAAAACTAAAAAGTAAAAAAAAGTAAATTATCCTAATTACATATTTAGTGACCAGGGAAAGAGCCACTGTGAGTGCCTATAGATTTAGTGAACCCACTGTGATCTGACTTTGTTCAGGATTCCATTTATTACGTGAACACCATGTACACTTATAATGGTACCATAGAGTACTTTATTCCTTAGGTTTGAAAACAGGTAAGGACAGGAACACTAGGCAAGGGTTCATGATCTGCTGTTGGGTTAACTATCTTTGGCCTATCACTTATGTTTAGTTTCTTCTGATGGCAGAAGTTGAATAATACACTTTTTGACTGCCATCAATTTTGTCCCGATTAACCATCTCCATTCTCTTCTTTATCCTTGAGTCCTGTGATGGTTAATTTTATGTGTTAAATTGGCTAGGCTATTGTATACACTTGTTTGGTGAAAAACTGATTGACGTATTGCTATGAAGGTATATTTTAGATGTGATTAATTTTTAAACGAGTATACCTTGAGTAAATGAGATTATTCTCTATAATGTAGTTGGACCTCATCCAACCAGTTAAAAGACTGATGTCTCCCCAACTGGAAAGAATTTTGCTTTTGGACCCAGGATTGTAGCATTAACTCTAGCAAGAGTTTCCAGCCTACCAACCAGCCCTACAAATTTCAGACTTTCTAGCTATAATAATAGTATGAGCCAGTTCCTTAAAATAAATTTCTGTCTCTATATATGGATGGATATAAATGTAGAAATATATATGTGTATACACACAGATGTACGCACACATCCTTTTAGTTCTGTTTCTATGAGAAACTCTAATACACGTAGTTCTGGCTGCTACTCTTACCCTGTTTATAACAGGTAAGCACCTCCACATGATCTCTGTTGTTTCAGTATCCTCTCATCCTTTTTACTGTAAATGAGCCAACTTCTCTAGTGGCCTCCTCTGTAATTAAGCCTGGCTTACAAAGGAGAACCGTTACTAAAATAATGATTTGGAATCTCTTTTACGAGGGCTTTATTTTGGCTTATATCTTGGCCCTTCCCATTTGACATTATTGCCTCATGGCTTTCTGCCTTAACATATACTTTCACATAGACTGAACCTTCAATTTCTTCTAATCTTCATAAAAATTTCTGGCTTACTCAACATTTTCCATGCTTCTTGGGGCCATGAGAGCAACAAATTTACACTGCCTCATGGAACCCTTGCCGAAGAGATAATCTTATATCCCAGGAGAGGGCTCCTAAATTAATGAATTCTCCCTTACCCACATATCTGTTCCAACCTCCTAAACTAAATACCCTCAAAATTTGGTTCCGTGCATACTCTCGGTGCTCATGATAGCCCATGCTAGCTACGTTTTGTGGCGGCTTTGTAAAACTTCTTTCCCGAACCCTCATCAGGTCCAGTATGTCCCCAGTTGCACAGAGCTGCAACTTCTCCCTCATTACAAGCCTAATGACCAAGAGTGGGGATAGGATAAAAATCCTTAGAGGGACATATATTGTCTCACAGCAGAGAAGACATTCTTCAGTTTCCTTAGGAAAAGAGTCTTCATATGGAGAATTGGCCATTTTTCAAGGGATTGAAGATACATGAGAAATTACAATTTTTGAGGGACAACTCAGATAGCACTATGCCATGTGTTTGGGTCCCTTTATTTTCCAACCAGACCTTGTACATTGGCATAGGAAAAATCACTTTTTTGAAAGTTTAAATTTCTTTGGAATTAAGCTACTCTGATGATTAGGGCCAATCCTTAAGCTTTTTCTGCCCTTCAGCTGCATGAGATGAAAGCCTCTTTTTAAGTTGCCAAGAGAACTCTTTGGATTTCACACAGGTTTTCACTTGCTGGTTAATCTCTCTCAGCCTTTTGTTATCTTTGTCTAGAGTTCAGTGAAACTTAGCAAAAGACACTCAATTCCGTTTTCTTTGCAATTACTAATTCCCCCACATTTTTCAAACAATTGGTAAATCTATACCAGCTAATGCGTTCTTCTGCACAGGCGTGATATCACAATTCATACTCAGTAAAGTTTTACAATTAGAATATCACGTTTTGTGGAAGTCTGTCAGAGATCAGCCTGCTAACAATGATGAGGTGCTCACTGCTCAGGGTAGTAGGTAATCCAGATCTAACACCCCATCTTATCACCTGCTTTCTCAGACAACTTTTGGCACAAGTGGTTAGAGGTTAGCTTTTATGACAGACACTAAAATGAAGTATAATATATACATTAGTTTAATATCACACTATAACAAATATCACAGAGTGGGTGTATTAAACAACAGAAACTTATTGTCTAGTAGTTCTGGAACTGGCTGGGTTGGTTTCTCCAAAGGCCTCTCCCTTGGCTTACAGATGGCCACTTTCTCACTGCATCCTCTCCTCTGTTCATGTGACACCACTGGTGTTTCTATTTGCATCCTAATTTCTCTTTATAAGGCCATTAGTAAAACTGAATCAGGGTCCATCCTAATGGCCTCATTTCAATTTAGTTACCTGTTTAAAAGACCTATGTCCAAAGACAGTCACATTCTGAGGTATTGGGTGTTAAAGCATCAACATATGAATTCAGGAAGGACACAAATCAGTCCATAAAAGTGTGTAAGTTATTGCTTGGAATGTCTTTGGAATCAAAATATGTGGAAGGGAGTGAAAAGAAGTGGGATTGGGAAGAGAGAGAATACAAATTGCTGCATTGCAGGCCTGAACTACAACCCTAGATTGCCCCAGGAGTAGCTTTGAAGTGGTTTTAACCACTAGAATTGTGCTGTATTGAACCAAAGTTTCCAGGCTTTGTAGCCTTATTTAATCAGTCATGAGATGTAGGGAATTCAGAAAGCACATGACTCTGCAGCTGAGGCATTGCCTGAGGGAGCTTAGGGGCAGAGACTACCTGCTGACAGCACTCCCAGCATTTGAGGCCAAAGGCCCCACTTGTTAGTAAAATATGGGTAGCATATCACCTTGCCTGTCACAATCCTTCTTCCTCTAGGCTCATTCACACTTAAGTGTAACCATATTGTATTTATAAGTGTAATTTTTCATGAGAGAATCAAACGCATGAAAAGTTGATTATTAATTTAAAAAAAAACTTAACTTTCTTCCCAGACTTACACTATTTTGGTATGGGGACACGAACCTCTCATGTTTTTACAGGTCATTAAATTTAAAAATATGATAGAATTTATAGAGCAGTATTGAATCTAAAATATGACTTAATGTTATTTTCAAAAAAAAAGAAACCTCTAGCATGTAAATACTTTAGGTACTAGAGAGAATCATAATCAAGATTTAATAAAATACAAATATTTCTCTGGTAACAAGCATAGTTAGAGGTAAAGTATCTTTTGTCATTATGTAATACATTTCTCACCAATTCTAAAATAGAGCTTCAAAGAGCATATAGAATTTGTTTTTATATCCCTTTAAATCATTTTTTATTATCTCTTGGCAGTTCTTGCAAGACCAATCAGCATTGAGTTCTCAAATCTGAAAACAGCAGGGATTTTGCTTGGAATTTCCAGTACATAATTAATGGATCAGTTATAAACACAAAGCAGATTCACTTTGTATTATCCAAAGACAGTTTGAAATGGTAGGTGTTTTAATGCTTCCTAACATCTCTAATCATTCTTGGCTTGATGTTTTAATGCCTGAAACTACGTATAATGAAAATTCCTGTTGTGAAAATGACAAACAGACATTAGAAGTCAGAGACTTATTTGCAAAGACAGCAGAAAACTAGAAAAAATGAAGTCAACATATGCTAAATAACCTGCCTAGAGACGATCTTTTAGCAAGATGAACATACTGGGAAGTTCTGAAGAGAAATTTATTTTATTATAATTAATAGAAAAAAAGAGATAAATTGTCTCCTTGTCAGATTTATAATGATGTAAATTTTAAATTATAGAGGATATCAAAACAGGTCTCAATTTCATTTTAATAAATTGAATGCATTCAGTAGTTGTGAATTTAAATTGTGTGGTCATGAGTAGATGTGCTGTATAACAACATGTCTTCAGATCTCTCAGCCTATTAATTCTCTCATATGATTTTTCAGTTTATCTCCTTTTAAAATTAATCTATTAATCTCTTTCTCTTTTTCTCTCTCACTTTTTTTTTTTTTTTTTTTTTTTTTTTTTGAGCCACAATCTCCCTTTGTTACTCAGGTTGGAGGACAGTGGCATGATCACAGCTTACTGAAGACTTGACCTCTCAGGCTAAAGCGATCCTCCCACCAGGACTACAGGTACACATGACCACACCAAACTAATTTAATTTATTTTTATTTATTTTACTTTTTTAGAGATGGGGTCTCTGTATGTTTTCCAGGCTGGTCTTGAACTCCTGGGCTCAAGCAATCTTCCTGCTTCAGCCTCTCAAAGTACTGAGATTACAGGGGTGAACTACTGTGCTCAGCCCAATTTCTAAATGACATCTCGATTTCACTTCTAACTTCTTTTTTGAAAATAAATTTTTGGAAAGATTGCTCTATGATGTTTTTCCCAAACAAATGCTAAGTAGAGATTACTTAAAGTTTATGAATATAAAGTATATACATACAGTTATTTATTGTGAAAAATTTAACATTTGTCATAATAATTTATATAATATTTCCTTATAAAATATTCAGTGTCTCTGTCTATATGTCTATACAAACACAGAGATGAATGCTTTCAAAGCAAAAGACCAAGGATATTTGGATCAGGTAAGCTTTCATAAACACAAATGTGGAATTTATGATTGATATATTAATTATGGGTTGCAAGCATATTTACCACAGTTAACTTAGACATCATAGTGATAAAGTTACATGACTTCCCCAACCCAAAATGTAATAACCAATAAGGTTACAAAATAGCAATGCAAAATGCATTGGTTGTGTTTGTTGTGGTTCAGTTAACATGTAAAAGTGAATGTACAAATTATAATTTGAAATATTTCATAAGTAGCAACAAGACGTCTTTCACTTTAAACTAGCCTGAGTAAAACACTATTTGCATTAAAATGAAAAGTATTTTTCATACCAAGAACCCACTTGGCATACAACTTTTGATCCTGATTAAGTAAATTATTCTGTTCAACAAAACCTTCAAATGAACATATAAATCCTCTGCAAATGTATCCTTACTTGTTTCATTATAAGTTTCTTCTATACCCTACGGTGCTTCTCTACATGTGGAACACTTATTTCCTTAATAGCATCTGTCCACAAATGTGAAAAAATCTAAGCCCAGTTAGATTTCAACCTATGTACTTCAAAGGTTTAATAAAGGGCCATCTCATTTGCTTAATCTTTGCATGAAATTGCAAATATTTAAAGTGATTGGTGTTATACAAATTATATTGGGAATTACATTTTACTGAGCAAGCATTAGTGAGAGAGAGAGGAAAAGATAACCTTTACTAATATATAACCAAATGGTCAAAAGTATGGATTTGAGCAGTAATAAAGAGCTATAATTTCAGGTGTATCTTATATGTTAAACTCTACTGAAGAAATAACTCCCTTTTGGTTCCTTGCTTGGCTGCATGAGACACTAATTCTCAGCACCAAAGATCATCTCACACTCCAGTGGCTTTGGTGCCTTAGTATAATCATCTGCTGTGTACTTTTTCTGTGCTTCACAGATACACTGCAGGGAACAGAGCAGTCATAAAGTATAAAAAGCTATAAAAGGCTACAGGGAGCTTCATCCTAATACCTACCATTTTTTTTTAGATTTCAAACAAAGTCTCACAAATTTTATTTTAAGAGAAATTCAAAAGGAAAATGTAAATTAACATCTAGGGATTTTCCAAACCTGCCCCAAATCTTTTCTCTCAAGATAAGTTCACTGGTTCTTGCATGGTAAAACATTGTGGATAAAGATTTCAGACAACTTCTTGTTTCTTTAATTTTGATAGATATAATTTAATTATAATGTGATAAATGGGTTTAAAATTTGTACTAGAATGAGGCATGTGAATATGATTCTATACAATGTATTCTAAATTAATGTGTTAAAACAGGTGAAGACATTGAAACAAATGTACCACTATTATTCTCAATATCTTTATGGTTTACTAATAAAAAGTTTAAGTGGATTTCAAATTAAATCATTTTGTAAGCATTTACATATTACATGATCAGTGATATGGTTTGGCTGTGTCCCCACTCAAATCTTGAATTGTATTTCCCATAATCCCCAAGTATCATTGAAGGGATTTGGTGGGAGGTAATTGAATCATGGGGGCAGTTACTTCGATGCTGTTCTCCTGACAGTGCCTGAGTTCTCATGAGATCAGATGGTTTTATAAGGGGCTTTTCTCCCACTTTGCTCTGCATATTTTCTCATTGCCACCATGTGAAAGAGGACATGGTTGCTTCTTTTTCCACCATGATTATAAGTGTCCTGAGGCCTCCGCAGCCTTGTAGAACTATGAGTCAATTAAACCTCTTACCTTTATAAATTACCCAGTCTCAGGTATTTCTTCATAGCAGCATGAGAATGGACTAATACAATCACTTTCTAAACTTAATTCTTACCTATGGGAAATGAAAATAAATGTGTTTAATTTTACTGTCTCTTGAACTCTTTAATTAGTTTAAGCTGCAGACCAACTATTCATATTAATAATCATGTTAATAAAAGATTTATCTTGCCAAATTATAAAATTATAGACATTTCAGGAGAATCAACTGTAGAAGTTTTAGAAGTGATTAACCAGTGTAAATATGCCACAAACTAGTTTTAAGTATATATAAAATGCAGGAAATGTAAAAGAAAATAGCAATGAGAGAAAAGTATCTTATTAAATATATATATATATATATATATATATATATATATATATATAATTTCTAAGGATGTATAAACCTACTTGAAGTAATCTTTAAAATTTTACCAAAAGGAATAATTGAAAACTTGACTAAAGGAAAGATCTATTGCTTTGGTGAAAGAAAGTATTTAATATCATAAGATATATTTTCCCTAAACTATACATAATAATATCATCCTAATTACAATTTCCAAATATGTGTCATTATAGTTTTAAAGGATGATGCTATAATAAAAACCACTTGAAACCTAAGTTCTCAATTATATCCATGAACATATTTTAAAATAATACAATAAAAAACACTTTACAAAAGAAAAAGACATATTATGAAATCACAAGTGATTACCATTAATCCACCCTGAAATTGCTAGATTCAAATATAAATATACTTCTGAAAAGAAATAGAAAGTGCAAAAACAAAGTGTTTTATGAAGGTTTATAGCATTTGGATTTTCATTGAAAAAAATACATCGATTTCCTATCCATAAATTAGCTCCTATCGTATACTATAAACAACAAAAAAATTTACTCTAGGAGAACTAAAAAGTTAATAATTATCCTACAGAAAAACATACGTGAAGTTTTCCAGTTTGGGGGTAGGGATACCTTATTAAGCAAACAAAGAAAGGAAATATTAAAATCATGAAAACTTTAATAAGTTTTTCATAAAAAATTAAAGAACAATTGATAACCTTTAGGAAACTTTTCCAAAGTATAAAATAGACCAAAGACTAACAATCCAAATTACACATAGAACTCGTAGCAAATAAATACAATCAAATTAAGGAGACCTTGGCAAAAGATATGTGACAATTTCAAGACAAATAAACAGAAATGGCTACAAAATATATTAAAAGCAGAATTACCTTACTAGAATTTGGAGACATATCCACTAAACCAGTGAGTTTTAACTATTTTTTTCTGAAAGATTGGCAACATTTTACAAAGTAAAGTAGTCAGTATTGGCAAGGTTTCAAAGACATACACCCTCTCAGAAAGAGTAAAATTATAAATTATAAGGACCTTCAGGATGGCCATTTGACATAATCTGTGCAATTTTAAAAACAATTTTATATTAGAACTTTCATATTTCCAGAAAGGTTTGGAAGCTAATACAGAGAATTTCCATATGTTTCAGCATCCCCTATTGCTAACAAGTATTAGTTATTGTACGCTTTTCACAACTAATAACAAGTTCATATTTTGTTTACAACTATAAGGTTTTTCCCATTGTCCCCTTTTGTTTCCTGGTTCTCATTCAAGACTCCACAATACATTTATTAATAATGTTTCTTTAGGTTTCTCTAGACTGTAACAGTTACTCCAATTTTAATTATTTTTGATGTCCCTTATCCTTTTGAGAACTATTTGTTAGGTATTTTTAGAATGTCCCTCAGTTGGGTTTGTCTGATGCATTTTATGATTATACTGGCGATAGGAGTTTTTGAGTGGAGGAGTAGAGAGGTAAAGTGCCATTCTCATCACATCATCTCAAGGATATATGCTACTGACATGACTTCCTGATGTTGACTTTGATGGTCTAGCTGAAATAATTTTGTCAGGCTTCTCCTCGCTGAGTTGATCCTTTTTTGTTGTTGTTCTACACTGGACTTTGTAGAAAGAAGTCCCTATCCACAGCTCACTCTGAAGAGATACTGTTGCTGTTCTTTTTTGAGAGGGATGTGTCTACAGAAATTATGTGGATTTTTTCTGTATGGACAATTTGTATACTTATTTATTCAGGCATTTAATAATATCAGTACAGACCTTGGGTTATAAGCCAGTACTATATTTTTATATAATTTCTCAAATGCATCCAAGAATGGGGAGTATTTTCATTTGGCTCCTGTGTTATTTTGACATACCTTCATCATTATGGGTTTTGAGTGTTTGTTTTAAGTATTTTCTTACTTTCTGGCTCATCACAACTATTCCGTTTTTCAGCCTAGAATCAGTCAAGAAATTGTAGTTCCTGTTATTGGAAAGTAATATTAGAAAACAAAACCTAGGTTCAAATGCTAGTTGCTACTGGGGTGTCCTTGTTTCTAGACCCTCTCAACTGAAAAAGTAAGAAAACATCTGTGTGTGTGTATATATATATATATATATATATATATATATATATATATACTATCCCATCTATTTCTACATATCTATAAATGTTTGTATATGTGTACATCTGCATGTGTATTAAGTTAAGCTTAAGTTCATAGTGATCTCTACAATTCTAAGGCAATACCACATTATTATGGTTTTCTATTTTCTCAGCAATCTTCCTCTCTAAAAGTGAAAAATCAAACTCCTTCAATATGCTATGTCTTTACCAATAATTCAGTCTCAGAATACATATATATAATGTTTTCAGAATTGTGAACCTCAGAGAAAACATTTATCAACTGTAGGACAGTGTTTATGTAAAATTTTTATGACCTTTAGGCTTAACAATATCTACTCATTTCCAAAGTTACTTAGTTTAGCACCACTTTTTCCCACCTTTTTCAATGAGTCTATTTTGTATATGTGTAATTCAGTTCATATTCTTTTATTACAGTCCTTATTCCATCCTGAGATACGCTGACTTCCTAAAGGATTTTTAAAATTGTGTATATAAATGTTACTTTTTGTGCTGTAAAGATCCATGGATTTGACAATTGTGTAGGATCCTGTACAGTAATCACACAAATAAGTTTATAGTTTAACCACCACAAAACATCCCCTGTGCTTCACTTGTTTAGCCCTTCTGCCTACCCAAACTCCTTACAATTACAGATCAATTTATTATCTGTATACTTTTGCCTTTTTCAAAATGTTTTACATAAATGGTATCACATGGTGTTAAGGACTGAATCGTGTCCCTCTAAAATTTATGTATCTAAGCCCCAACCCCAATGTGACTAAATATGGGACTTTTAGGGTGTACTTAATATTAAATGAGGTCATAAGGGTGAGCTCCTAAACTGGTAGAACTGGTGGTCTTATAAATACAGGAAAGTGAACAGCACCAAGTAAAGGCTACATAAGGACATAGCAAGAAAATGATTGTCTGCAAACCAAGAAGAGAGCCCTTGGCTGAACTCGAACATGCTGGCATGCTGATCTCTGACTTCCAGACAGAGATTATTTAAGCCACCCAATCTGTGGTATTTTGTTAAGGCAAACTAATAACAAATAATATGACTAATGAGTTGACTAGTACACCTAGTATACAGCCTTTTTCAGACTATCTTCTTTCACCTAGCAATATGCATTTAAGCTTCATTCATTCGCATGGCTTCATAGTTCATTCTTTTTTATTAACAAATAATATTATATTGAATGGACATCACAGTTTGTTCAATGTCTTAGCTTATTTAGTGATCATTTTATATTCTTTATATTCAGTAGCTAGATCACTTATAAATAAAAGAGGTTTATTTGGTGCATGATTCTAGCAATGTCTAAAAGCATGGTGCCAGCATCTTCTAAGCTTCTGGTGAGGCTGCTGTACTGCATCATAGCATGGCAGAGAAGTGAAAAATGAAAGCAGACGCATAAAGAGAGGCCAAATATGAGAGACAACTTCACTTCATAACAACTTGCTCTCTCAGGAACTAATTAATTCCCATGAGAACTAACCCAGTCTCTCAAGAAAGATGTTAATCTAATCACCCCCTAAAGGTCCACCTTTAAACATTGCCAAACTGGGAATTAAAGTTCCAACCTGAGTTTTGGTGGGGCAGCTCAAACCAAAGTCATTTGTCCCAGACCCCCAAAACTTATGTCCTTCTCACGTGCAAAATATAATCATTCCATTTTAGTAGTCTCTACAGTCTTAACTTATTCTAGCATCAATTTAAAAGTCCAAAGTTCAAAGTCTCATCTGAGACTCCAGGCAAACTCCTTCCACCTATGAGCCTAGAGAATCACAAATAAGTTTATCTTGTTCCAAAATACAATGGTTGGACAGGTATGGAGTAGTGGTTCCCATTCCAAATGGGAGAACTATGCAAAAGAAAAGAGTAACCAGCATAAAGCAAGTTTGAAACTCAGAGGGGCAGATATAAAATCTTAAGACTGGAAAATAATCTCCTGTGACCTTGTGTCTCACATCCTGGACACTTTCTTGCAAGAAGCCAGCAGCTCCTTCTTTATGACTTTACTTGGTGCCCGCAGCCCACCTGTCTGCCACCCTGGTTGGAGTTCAGTGCTTGCAGCATTCACCAAAAGGTGTTGTATGCTACCTGTGGCTTGACAATCAGGAGGTCTTCAAGGCAGTCTAACTCACTAGACATTACTCTAATAGGAACATTCTGTGGTGCCTCTGCCCCCGTGGCAGATTTGTGCCTGGGCTCACTAGCTGTTTGATACCTCCTTTTAAATCTAGGTGTAAACTGCCATGATTGCATCTCCCAGGGACCCTGTATGCCTACAGAGTCAGCACCACAAGGACACTGCCAAGGTTTACAGCTTACAACCTCCAGAGCCATGACATTAGCTGCATCTGATCCTGTTGGAGCCATGCCTTGGGACCACCAAGTTTTATGGTTTGTACTCGTCTGAACAGCAGTTAGAGCTACACTTGGAGCCATTAGAGCCATAGCCAGAGCAGCTGAAGCAGATGGGATGTGGAGTGTTGAGGCAGGCCAGGGAAGCATGACTGAGAAGGGTGAAATCATTCTATTCTTTTAGGCCTCTGGGCCTATGATGAAAGGGGCATTCTGGAAAATCTCTGAAATGATTTCAGGGCCAATTTCCCATTGTTTTGCGGAATAGCACCTGATTCCCTTTTATTTATGCTAATCTCTTTAGCAAACAGTTGCTGGACCACACCCTCTGCACTGTCTCCTGAGAATACCTTTTCACTCTTCACAGGGAGAGGCTACAAGTTTTCCCAATTTGTCTGCTCTGCTTACTTTTAATTACAAATTCTGTCTTTAATTTATCCCTTGGCTTTCAAAACTCAGTGTTAGCAGCCAAAAGTAACCATCTATATTTTGCTTAAAAATTTCTTCTGCCAGAAATCCTAGTTCATCACTCTTAAGTTTGCCTTCCAAAAAGCCCTAAGGCATAAATGCAATGTGGCCAAGATCTTTGCAACTGTATAACAATACTGCTTTTTACTCTGGTTTCCAATAATATACTTTTCATTTTCATTTGAGACTTCATCAGAAAGGACTTTATTAGCTGTTATTTTCATTACTATTTTTGTCATGATCACTGAATCAATCTTTAAAACATTACAGACTTTCCCTAGTCTTCTTGTCCCTTAAATCTTCAACATTTAGGCTTTTTTTCTAGACTGCTCCCCCAGACTATTCCAACGTCTACTCCTTACCCAGTTCCAATCCACTTCCACATTTTCAGGTACCTGTATCACAAAATCTCATTTTTCATTACCAATATTATTCATTTTAGTGTTTCTCTAACAAAATATCTGAGGCTAAGAAATTTATAAAGTAAAGACATTTATTTGGCTCACAATTCTGGTGGCTGCAAAGTCCAAGAGCATGATGCCAGCATCTGCTAAGCTTCTGATGAGGTCTGTGTGCTCCCTTACAGATGGGTGGAGAAGCAGAAGGGGAAAGTGGTGAATAAAAAGAGGCCAAACATGGGAGGGAGCCTTGCTTTGTAACAACTCACTTTTAGAACTAATCCATTCCAGTGAGTCAGATTTAGTCCCACAAGAACTAAATCCAATTTTTCAAGAAAGATATTAATATATTTCAATGATCTAATTACCTCTGAAAGGTACTAACCCCTAACATCACAACACTAACAATCAACAATTCCACTTCAGTTTTATCAGGGATACTCAAAGCGTTACATTAATCAATTAATCTACTTTAGAACATCTTAATTGCATCCAGTTTCTGAAAATTATAAATAAAGCTGTTATGAACATCTGTGCATAAGTTTTTACATAAACATAAGTTTTCAAATCAGTTGGGTGAACCTAGTGGAATAATTGGCAGAACATATAGTAAGACTGTATTAAGCTGTATAATAAACCACCAGTCTGCAAAAGTGGCTTTCACATTTGACATTCCCACAAGAAATGGATGTAAATTATTGTTGCTATACATTTTCACCAATAACTGATATTTTCACTTTTCTTTTTCTTTTTTTGAGACAGAGTCTTGCTCTGTCACCTAGGCTGGAGTGCAGTGGCACAGTCTTGGCTCACTGCAACCTCTGCCTCCTGGGTTCAAGCAATTCTCCTGCCTCAGCCTCCTGAGTAGCTGGAACTACAGGGACACATCACCATGCTCAGCTAATTTTTGTATTTTTAGTAGAGACAGGGTTTCACCATGTTGGCCAGGATGGTCTCGATCTCCTGACCTTGTGATCTGCTTGCCTCAGCCTCCCAAAGTGCTGGGATTACGGGCATGAACCACCACGCCCAACCCAGTTTTGTTTTTATAAGGAATTTTAATAGGTATGTAATAATATCTTCTTCTTGTTTAATTTGCATTCATTTAGGGACAAATCATGAACATCCTTTTATATGATTATTTAGCATCTGTATATCTTCTTGGTGAAGTTTATCTTAAGACCCATTCCTTCAAAAGTGGGTTGTTTTCTCAAGGTTGAGTTGGAATAATATTTTGTATATTTTTGAATACAAGTTCTTTATCAATTATGTGATTTTTTAAATGTGTACTTCTAGTCTACGTCTTGTATTTTCATTTTCGTAACGGTATCTATGTAGGTGCAGAACTTTTAATTTTAATAAATTACAAAACATAAATATTGATATTTATGGATTTTGCTTGTGATATGATAACTAGTAACCCATCACCAAACTTAAGATTATGTAGGTGTTCTATGTTTAGTTTGGTAGTTTTACAGTTTTTTGTTTTACATGTAGATTCTACTTTGAATTATTTTTTGAGAGAGTCAATTTTTGAGAGACATTTGTTGAAAATACTATTCTTTTTTCATTGAATTACCTTTGTTTCTTTGTCAAAGATTAGTTGACTATGCTTGTGTGGGTTTATTTCAGGGCTCCATGTTTTCTTCCACTAATATATAGATCTATACTTTCTCCAATACCATACTGTCTTTGTTACTGTAGATTTATTGTAAATCTTGAAATTTTTGTAGTGTAAGTATGCTAACTTTGATTTTTATTAATATTCTGTTGCTTATTCCCAGTCACTTACCTTTTCATATAAATTTTTACATCGGTTTGCTGATATATAAAAAAAACCTTTCTAGTATTGAAGTCAGGATTGTGTTGAGTCTGTAAATCAAAATGACATTTTAACAATATTGGTTCTTCTAATATATGACCACAAAAAGCCTTTCCACTTAATTAGGTATTTAGAGTCTTTCGTTAACATTTTGTAGTTTGTATCATACAGATTCTAGAAGCATTTTGTTAGATTCATACCTAAGCATTTCCCTTTTGGTTGCCATTGGGAATGTTATTATTCTTTTTGCAATTTAAAATTCTGCTTATTGTAAATGTTTGGTATATTGGAAAGCAATTGACTTTTTGTATATTGAATTCTTTCTTGTGATCTTCTAATGACTCTCTCATTAGAGCCAGGTTGTAGTTTTTTTCTCATCTAGGTTCTTTGAGCTTTCAACATAGAAAACCATGTCATTGATAAATAGAGCTTTATTTATTTACAATTATATATTTTACATTTTTTATCATTTTACTTTTCTTAGTACACTACCTAGATCTTCCAGTATAATGTTGAATAGAAATAATAAAAGAGAAGAGCCTTAACTTTTTACTGATATTAAGGTAAAGAATTTAGCCTTTCATCATTATGTATAATGTTTGTTGTCTGTGGTTTTTAACATATTCTTTTTCATAATAAGGAGTTCCCTTTTATTCCTTGTTTTTGTCAAATTGTCTATCAAGAATATATAATAAATATTATTAAGAGATTTTTTCTGCTTCTATTAATATAATCTTTTTTTCTTATTCAGTCTGTTGATATGGTGAATGGCTTTGATTGTTATATAAATGTTGAACCAGTCTTGCATTACTGGGATTAATATTCCTTGGATATGATGTACTATGCTTTTCATATATAACTATATTTACTTTTTTAATATTTTCCTGATAATTTGTTTATGAGTAATATTGGTCTGTGACTGTTTTTTTTGGAATGACGTTCTCTGATTTTGTGTTATAGATAATGTTAATTTATAAAATGAAGTGGCAAGTGTGTGTGTGTACGCATGTGTATTTTCCCCTTAAATGTGTGGTAGAATTCACCCACAAAATCATTTAGTCATAAGGTTTTCTTTCTTTGAATAGTTTTAACTGTTACTTCTATTTTGAATAGATAAAAATATATTTAATTATATTTTTCTCCCTGAGTGAATTTGGCAATTTGTGTCTTTCAAAAAAAAAAAAAAATTGGTGTGTTTCATGAAAGTTATCAAGTTGTTGGGCATAGAGCAATTTGTAATATTTGCTTATTATCCTTTTAATGTCCAATGATAATAGTCATAAAGACTGTTTTATTTCTGATAACAGTAATTTGTGCCTTTTCCTCACTTTCTTTTTTTTTCTTTCTCACTCCTTCCCTGTCTCCCTCCTTTTGTAAGCATAGCTCGAAGTTTATCAACTTTATTACTCTTTTTAAATAATCAGGTTTTAATTTTACTAATTTTCTGTATTGTTTTCTGTTTTCAATTTGATTGATTTATGTTCCAATTTTTATTATTTATTTTATTTTGCTTGCCTCAAGCTTAATTTACCCATCTTTCTCTAGCTTACGGAAACAGAATCTTTGGTAATTATTGTATTATCTTATTTCTTTAAATCCATACATTTACTATAACTCTTTGTTTTCATTTTTGTCCACAGTTCCTGGTTTATAACTTGCACAGCCTTTGTTACAGTCTTTTGTATTAATAGTGGGTGTGTTAGGCTCAGGGGCTGGTCTCAGGAAATAGAATCTCTCTTTTCTCCTGACCTCCTTTCACCTGCCTTAAGGTAGGATTCTAATCTTCCTCCGCCTTACTCATTGTAGGTCTTAATGCTGGTCCTAGAGACAGCCCTACTCTATACCCTGGGGGAAGGAGTAACAGACATTGAGAAACTTCCATGAAAACACAAGAGGAGTGAGTTCAGAGAAATTTCAGATAGCCGAACACATGAAAATCCCTGGAGAATGGTGCACCCAGGGAGGGTATGGAAGCTTCATGTCTTATACTCTCTACTTCAACTGTATCCTTTGTAATATCCTCTATAATAAACTGGTAAAAGTAAGTGATTCCCTGAATTCTGTGAATCAGCTAATTAAACCCTAAAGGTGGCTGTGGGAACCCCAACTCGAAGTTGGTTGTCAGAAGTTCTGGAGGCTCAGACATGTGACTGCTGTCTGGGGTGTGGGGGTTGTCTTGGGTACTGAGGCCTTCAACCTTAGGTATGGGTCACTATCTCCCAGTAGGTAGTTGAGCTTTCAACATAGAAAACCATGCCATTGATAAATAGAGCTTTATCAATGGCATTGGTTTTCTATGTTGAAAGCTCAACTACCTACTGGGAGTTGAGTAGTGTTGGCATTGAACTGGAGGACACTCAGCTGGTGTCTACTGCTTGGTGTGTGGGAAGATAGAGTCTTCTTCTCTGTTGATGATTGTTTGGGTGCTATGAGAGTAGAGGAAGAACAGAGTTTGAGAGTTTTTCTAAAACACCAGAGTTGACCTTTAGTCATTATACAATGTCCCTCCTTATCTCTTATAATTTTTCACATTCTAAAGACTGTTTAGTCTAAAATTAATATATCTGTTTCAGCCTTCTTTTGTTAGTGTTAGCATGGCATATCTTTCTCTACTCTACTTATCTGGACTTTTACACTGAAGTGGATTTGATGTAAACAACATATAGATAATCTTATTTTCAGGGTTTTATTTAATCTTCTCTGACATTTTCTATTTTTTTAATTATACAACTTTACAAATTTTAAAATTTATTTTATAATTTATATCATGAAGTCAGTTGTTAAGAGTGGTAAAATATTTCGTTGTTATTGTTGAAAGAGGGATAGTTTCATCTTTTTGGAAGAACTGTTAAATTCTTTGTTAAATTGTTACATTCATGTGGAATTGGTTTCAAGACTCCCCTAAGGATACCCAAATCCATGGATGTTCAAGTCCCTTATACAAAATGGCAAAGTATTTGCAAAACCTACTCATATTTTTCTGTATATTTTAAATCATGTATAGTTTGTTTATATTATCTATTACAATGTACCTGTTGTGTAAATCATTGTTGTACTGTATCAGGAAATAATGACAAGAAAAATGTGTTTAATAGAGATGCAACTATCCTTCATTTTTTTCTAAATATGTTTGATTCATGATTGATTGAATCTGCAAGAAGCAGGACACACGATACAGAGGGCCAACTGTAGAAATATGATGAACTGACTGACACTCTGAAATTTAGTAGAAACAAAAAATACTTATTGATAGTGCTTATTGTCACCATCAGCATCAGAATATAAAATAATTTGGCAATATTTTAAGGAGACAGATTTTCTAGAAGTCTTATTTAGGAAATATATTAATAAGGCATTCCTCTTTCTTGTTGAGATAAGTTTCAATTTTTTCTCAGGTAAAATCTAGCAAAATTAAACGGTTTAAAATGTCACACAAATTGTCTGTATAAGAAAACTACATAGACAATCTCTCAGAAAAGTGTTTAAAAAAAAAGAGATAAAACTTCAAGATTGTTCATTTAGAATGCCATTGCAGCAAGTAAAGTAAACTGACAAAAGATCTATCTGCAAATGACCATTAAAATCATGTACATAAATTGAAAATTTTGAAGTTGCTGAAAGGGTACCAAAAACTGGCACAAAACTCTATGCATGTCTTTGGAGATTCTCTTACAAAAATATAGCATGGGTCACCCACACAAAGCATAGAAACATTTACATCATTTCTGAAAGGATGAAATGAGATCTAAATAAGAACAGAACATCTTGTAGCTACTGTTTTTCAGAGAGTTTTTGCCTTAGTGAAAAGTGTTCCATATTAATTTTTGTATATAATTACAATTTTAACAAGTCCATAGTAAGACAAATATGAGAACAAATAACAAAGTTCTAATTCAAAAGTTTTGATTAGGAATGCTCAACAAATTTTGTATTTTTTAAAATTCTATATGTAAAAACATATCAGGTGTAACTATGTGAGATGATGGCTATGTTCATGTGATTCACTATAGTAATCATTTTGCTATATATACAAATCTCATTACATCATTTTGTATATCTTAAATATACATAACAAAACTTATTTTAAAATTAATTAATTAATTAATATATGTCAAGGAATATTTTCAGGGAGGTGAAAATACTCTGTATAATAATATAATAATGGATATATGTCATTATATATTTATCCAAACCCATAAAATGTACAAAAACAAGAGTGAACCCTTATATAAATTATAAACTTTGGAGATTATAATGTGTCAATGCAGGTTCATTAATTGTAACAAATTACCACTCATATGGGGAATGCTGATAAGGAGGAAGGCTACCATTCCTGTAGTGGGGAGGAATGGGACACTTAGAAAGTTTCTATATCGTCCTCTTATTTTTGCTGTGAACCTTAAATTACTCTTCAAAAAACAAAACAAACAAAAAAAAAAAACCTTGTATGAAAACATAAATTAACATATATACAATGCCAGCTTGCTTTCTTCAAATGGTATCATAACTATCTTTACAATCACTATCACCATCATCAATATCATCATAAGAGATAATTATGTGAATTCTGATCACATATTAGATGGAGCTACAAGCAGTTGCCATTTTTGTAGTTAAAATTACTATCAGGGTGGATCGCACCTATAATCCCAGCCTTTTGGGAGGCTGAGGAGAGTAGATCACCTGAGGTCAGGAGTTTGAGACCAACCTGGCTAACATGGCTAAACTCCATGTCTACTAAAAATACAAAAATTAGCCGGGCGTGGTGGTGGGCATTTATAATCCCAGCTACTCAGGAGGCTAAGGCGGAAGAATCACTTAAACCTGGACGGCGGAGGTTGCGGTGAGCCGAGATCGCGCCATTGAACTCCGCCCTGGGCAACAAGAGCAAAACTCCATCTTGTAAAACAAAATTACTATCAGCGCTTTTATACAGTAACCTGGTAGAAGCCAGAGGTGTTAAATATTTAACTAAATTACTTATTCGTGTTCAGCTATCATGCTATAGTAGATAAAATTTTTCCTATCACACATGAAAAATCAGAAAGTCTAAAAAGCTTATATGATTTGGCTAAGGACTCATATACAGGGAATGATGGAGACAAGGCTCTATCTGATTCCAAAATCTAACTCCTAAAAAGGTGCCTATAAGCCCTGTGCAACATGTCTTCTAATCAGTTTTTTAAAGAGATAAATTCTTTAAAATATTAGAAAATATTTTTAACACAGAAATCAATAAACACATTTTACAAAGAGAGGTGAATATTCAGTTTTCAGTTACTATTAATGATCATATTCTTAACTCGTTTTCAAATATGAATTACAAAATGTGCTTCATAAAAATAAAAAACAATGTAATTAAAGAATTTATCAACTTTCTAGGAAACTGTAAGAACACACAGGAAAGTGAAAATTTATATGCATAACAGTGATCTTCATTCTAATGTAAAGTAGCAAAATCATACTGTAAAAATATGCATATTAAAATCCTCCAAAGAAATTAAACTGTTCCTCTTTAGGGTCGTAAGTAAACTAAAATAATCATTAGCTCTAAATGTATTATACCTCCAATTAATTACTTAACTAATTTGTTTAAATTTACTTAAATATTACAAACATTACTTTGAATTATTATTTTATGTAAAAAAAGGATGATGCAGTTAAATATGAAGCAAGATTAACTGTAAAACACAAATATGTAATATGTGTGTTACGAAAAATTTACATATACAAATTTGTTTTTAAAAACTTATTAGAATAATATACGTCAATTGTCATTACTTTCAAAATGTATTTTCGTGAATAAACTGTAACATTCATTAATGAAACTATTTGTATACGGTCAGCCCTCTATATACATGGAATTCATATCCCCTGTGAATTCAACCAACTGTGGATCAAAAATACTCAGACAATAAAAAAGAAGGAAAGTGCAGGCTTGTTTTGCTATTACTTCCTAAACAATACAGTCTAACAAGTATTTACATAGCATTTACTTTTCTTTTTTTTTTTGAGACGGAGTTCCGCTCTTGTTACCCAGGCTGGAGTGCAATGGCGCGATCTCGGCTCACCGCAACCTCCACCTCCTGGGTTCAGGCAATTCTCCTGCCTCAGCCTCCTGAGTAGCTGGGATTACAGGCACGCGCCACCATGCCCAGCTAATTTTTTGTATTTTTAGTAGAGACGGGGTTTCACCATGTTGACCAGGATGGTCTCGATCTCTTGACCTCGTGATCCACCCTCCTCGGCCTCCCAAAGTGCTGGGATTACAGGCTTGAGCCACCGCTCCCGGCCCAGCATTTATATTTTATTAGGTGTGATAAGTAGAGAAGATGTAAAATATATGGAAGCATGTGTGGAGGTTATGTGCCAATACAAGCCATTTAATATAAGGGACTTGAACATCCATGAATGTTGGTGAACATCCATGAATGTTGGTATCCTTAGGGATTCCTGGACCCAATTTCCCACAGATATTAAGTGATAACCGTATTTCTTTTACATGATGAAAATTCTTGCTTTGGTAATTATTCTGGGAAAGTGTAATTTATCCAATTGTTTTCAGCAAATTTGAAATAAAAGTATTTTATTAAAATCACAACAATTTTATTTACCATTTTCAGCTGTATGATTTGCCCACATTAGCTCATTGGTTTTTGAAACACTACGTGTTTTAGACTTCCAGTTTTAAAAATACTTGTAAACTGAGAAAGCGGATTAGGAATATGCAGCAATTCTCAGTTTCATAGTTTGTTTTAGTGCCACTAATAGCATCTAAGTCTTTTGGTTTTTTGATTTGAGATTCTTTCTCTTAGAAATACTGCTGACTTCGTCCAGGCGCGGTGTCTCATGCCTGTAATCCCAGCACTTTGGGAGGCCAAGGAGGGTGGATCACGAAGTCAAGAGATCGAGACCATCCTGGTCAACATGGTGAAACCCCATCTCTACTAAAAATACAAAAAATTAGCTGGGCATGGTGGCACATGCCTGTAATCCCAGCTACTCAGGAGGCTGAGGCAGGAGAATTGCCTGAACCCAGGAGGTGGAGGTTGCTGTGAGCCGAGATCGCGCCATTGCACTTCAGCCTGGGTAACAAGAGCAAAACTCCATCTCAAAAAAAAAAAAGAAAGAAAGAAATACTGCTGACTTCTTACTAAATCAATGAATAACCAATTATTTATTGAATTTCTACTATGAATTAGATGCTAGTAGATTCCACAGGAGTTACCATGGCAGCTATTTTTCATAAAATATAACCTAGTTTCTAATCTAGTTAGGGAAAGAAAGAAGTGTACATGAAATGTTAAACAAAATAATATGCAATAAAAGTCCAAGAACAATTGCAAAATGAATATTGAAGAAGAAAAATACCTTATCATTTTAAAATAAAGAAAAATTTTCTTTTATTAATATATGATTGATACACAGAAAATTGACAATTTGGAATTTTGTACACTATCTCTTTAGGTATTAGCTATGATTAACCTCAACAAAGTGCTTTAATGTGAAATTTTTAGCTAGAATTTTTGTCTTAATGCTTTTAAGGATACTGATTGGTAATTCCTGTGTCAATTTGAATAGAATGAAGAATGAAAACTGGCATATTGAATTCTTATACTCACAAATATAAAACACTGCTCCATGTTGGTACTACTTAACACTGGTCTGTCATGCTTTCTTTTGTTAAAAGGCATACTATCTAAAATTGAACATTAATTCTCTATGCAAATAATAATAACAAAGAACAAAGTATGACAGATTATGTAAAAGTCACATGGTGTCAAAAAAATTAGTGCATGGACAAGTGGTATTTAATTTGAGGTCAGAAAAGGTCTTTGTCTTTCATAGGGCTAAAAAATTAAAAATATTTGGTGAGAGGATGTTGTATTTTACAAAAAGGAGAAAATGGGAGTACAAAGAGTAATACTTCTTTTGAGATAATGTATCATTTTATTTTGATCATATTAAAATACAACAGTGGAATGAATTTTAGACTCAGATTTAACTTAGTGAATTAAAATTTATTACTTTTGATAAAAAATGTCTTTCCATAAAAATCACAAAAGTTTTAAAAGAGCTCAAACTTCCATCTTCTGCACTTGAAAGAGATAATAGAAGTAGTTGAAGAACAGCTTTTGAAATTTATCATAAACATCCCAGGAGTCCACACTTCATTTTATGTCTGATTATAGTAATAGCTGCATGTTTAATACTGCACTGTGAGTAATGGATTGGTTTCAGAAAGCAAGAAATTAACAGCAAACAAAGAAAATATATTCAAATCCCTTGCCACTAAAATCAATAAACTGACCAATTTTAAATATGAGCTGTTTCATTATGTAGTAATGAAGTTTATTTAGATTTCTGGCAACCAAATTATAACTCAGGGATTTATCAACCACGCTAAGAAGACATTTGCATTCTTCTTTAACTAACCCAATTACACTTCAGAAAGGAATATTTGCTATTGTTTCTTTGAATATTTAGTTTTTGAAACATTAGATCTCTTCACTTTTCTCAATCTAACTGAATAATTAAGCCTTTTGTTTTAGTATTTGATAGCAGAAAAGAAAAAACTGCCCTAACAACTTTTTCCTAGTACACATTTTCTTAAGAAAAATTAGCATCATTATATTTCTAATTCAGTTATATTAAGCAAGCTCAACTAAATTCTAATTTTTCAGTAACACAAACACTTATTATTGCCAAGAGCTAAAAATCAGAGAAATAATAATTGTATAGTTAAAGCAAAATGAGTCCCAATCTGCTCTGCTCATATTGCAATGTTATCACATATATTTGATATCCTATTTTGTCATAATTATATGGAAAGTAACTATGGCTAATGAGGATACAATATCTAAAATTATTTAAAAATTAATATTATAAAGAAAATTTAAGCCGGACCACCAAATATGGACATTCTTTTTATAGCAACTGTGTAGAGAATTTAATATCTATTATTCTATATTTTCACTTCCTTGTTATATTTCTTGAAAGATGACAGATTATTCTAGTCTTGTCAATCATTCCAACAGTGATAAGAGGGATAATCCATTCCTCTCTCATTTTTCATTGGCACTGCCTTGGTTTAAACATTTAGCACCTCATAGCTATGCTCTTGTCATGCATTTTAATTGTTACCTGTGTCTTTTAGGTGCCTTTGCATTTGTTTGCCAGGCAGAAAACTTTGTCTGTGCCACCCAGAGTCAGGAGCTCAACCTCTGCCAACTTTGGCTAAACAAGTATCACTGTTACCCAGCACTCAGAGACTCTCCTATGACTCTGAATGTGTGTTTGTCTTACTGATTTCTAATGATAATACTGTGAATTAAAATTCACATTACTTCTATTAACATCAATGAGGAAATAAAGGCACATATACATGCTGTGATCTGTCCAAGGATAACTAGTAATTTAGCCACAGATCAAACATATAAACACATAAAAGCACAACTTCAGTGAAATTGACTTTTTTAGATTTCCCATATAAATATGATCCTACCAGAGGACTGGGAGAGGAAGAGGGATGAGGAAAGGACAGACGTTAATCAAGAGTACGAAGTTTCCATTAGAAAAGATTTTTAATATTCTCACCACAAAAATATGGTACATTGGTCAGGCACAGTGGCTCACACTTGTAATCTCAGCACTTTGGGAGGCCAAGGTGGGTGGATCACTGGAGTCCAGGAGTTGAAGACCAACCTGGCCAACATGATAAAACCCTGTCTCTGCTAAAAATACAAAAATTAGCCACACGTGGTGGTGTGTGCCTGCAATCACAGCTACTTGAGAGGCTGAGGCAAGAGAATCACTGGAACACGGGAGGTGGAGGTTGCAGTAAGCCAAAATCACAAGATTTCACTCCAACAGTCATCCAAGTTGGAGTGCAGTAGTGTGATTTTGGCTTACTCCAACCTCCGTCTCCCATGTTCTCCCAAGAGAGATCCTATCTCCAAAAACATAAGTTGGCAAGGTATCATTCTACAATGTACACACAGATATAAACATCACATTGTGCCCTATGTACATATTTATGCAAATATTATTTGTCAATTAAAAATGAATAAATAAATATGAAAAAGGCAACGTTAGTATCTATCAAGAAATGTAATTTAAAATAAATATTTTTAACTCATAAGATTGATGGGTTAAAAGTTTTTAAATTTCTGGTTTTAGTGAACATGTGAAAAAATGAATATTCTCAGTTTGTAGTAAGAATGGAAATCGGTACAACTTTTTTTTTTTACTTGCAACAGAAATTTTTTTTCTTTATTTCTTCTAAAAAAAATGGGATACAGACTCAGAACGTGCAGGTTTATTACATAGGTATATGTGTGCCACAGTGATGTGCTGCATCTATTGACCTGTCCTCTAAGTTTCCTTTCCTCATCCCCCACCCCCCAACAGGCCCTGGTATGCCTTGTTCCCCTCTCTGTGTCCATGTGTTCTCAATGTTCAATTCCCACTTTTGAGTGAAAACATGTGGTGTTTGGTTTTCTGTTCCTATGTTAGTTTGTAGCAAAGACATGGAACCAACCCAAATGCCAATCAATGGTAGACTGAATAAAAAAATGTGGTACATATACACCATGGAATACTATGTAGCCATAAAAAGAATGAGATCGTGTCCTTTGCAAGTACAACTTTTTGGAAGAATTAGAAAATTCTTACAAACAGACACAAAAAATGCTTGTATTATTTTCATCCAACAATTCTACTTCTTATAATATTTCTTATAATATATTCACAGAGGTATATATATGTTTATTTATGCCTGATTAAAATTGTGCAATTTTATTTAAAGAAAATTTTTTTATTATTTTGAAGCAGAAATTTATATGAAATATATTTTATAAGTTTTAAAAAGAAACAATGACTATATAATATGCTTTTATAAATCTCAAAGCAAATGGTAGTATTTAAGTTGTGAAGAGAAATGAAAACATAAGTGCCCGATGAATAAACCTTTCTTTTATTCAACAAGATACACTTCATACTGTTTGGCTATTAAAAGAAGTGTGTATTCCTTACTACTTTTTAAATAATTATAGATGTAAATAAATTTCTAAGGAATAAAAATAGAAAAATATGAGATCTTATATGATTTATTTGTTTCGATTATGTTTCACTATATTCATGCTCTGACATAAAATGAAGAACCTAGGAGTACACAACAGGATAAAATAAAGTTATATATATATGTATTCTTGTATGTATATGTATATTTATATATACATATTTATATGTACAATTTTTTAAATTTCCAATCCTTTTTTAATTTTTATGTTTTACTTCCATAGGTTTTCTGGGGAAATAAGTGATGGTTGGTTACACAAAAAAAGTTCTTTAGTGGTGATTTTTGAGATTTTAATGCACCTATCATGTAAGCAGTATACACTATACCCAATTTGTAGTCTTTTATCCCTCACCCCACTCCCACCCTTTCCCCTGAATCCCTAAAATGCACTGTGTAATTCTTATCCCTTTGTAGCCTCATAGCTTAGCTCCCACTTATGAGTGAGAACATATGATGTTTGGTTTTCGATTCCTAAGTTACTTCACTTAGAATAATGGTCTTGAATCCCATCCCGGTTGCTGCAAATGCCATTATTTCTTTACTTCTATGTTTATGGTTGAGTAGTATTCCATGATATATGTTTGTGTGTATCTATCTATCTATCCATCTATCCGTCTGTCTCACAATTTGTTTATCCAGTCGTTGATTGATGGGCATTTCGGCTGGTTCCATATTTTTGGAATTGTAAATTGTGCTGTTACAAACATGCATGTGCAAGTGTCTTTTTCATACAATGACTTCAAAAAGTAGAACTACCATTTGTTATGGCATTCTCACTACCCAGTGGTAAAGAAGTTATTTGTGCATTTTTATACTTTTTATTATTAATATACAATATATTATTGTGTAAAATTATGATGTACAAAGAGATGTTATGTTATTAATACTATGTGGAATACTTATGTCAAGCTAGTTAATATATACATCACTTGAAATACTTAATTTTTTTGTAATGTATACATTAGCAAATTTGAAATGTATAATACTCTGTTATTAAATACATTCTTTGTGCTGAAAAATAGAATTAAAATATAAAACGTTTCTCCTAACAGATTTTGTACCTTTTGATCATCATCATCTCTCCAACACCCCACCAACTAAACTCCATAATCACCATTCCATTCTCTGCTTCTATGAGTTCAATTTTTATTTTAGCTTGCATGAATAAGTGAAACATGGTATTTGTCTGTCTGTGTCTGGCTTATTTTACTCAGCATAACGTTCTCTAATTCTATCGATGTTGTCATAAATGACAGGATTTCCTTCCTTTTTAAGACTGAATAGCATTCCATTATGTACATATAAAACATCTACTTTATCAATTCATCTGTTGATGAACATACGTTGCTTTCATGACTTGGCTATTGTGAATAGTGCTGTAATTAATATCAGAGTGAGACATTTCTTCAACAGACTGATTTCAAGACTGTTGGGTAAATGCTGATATTAGGATGAGAGATTATATGGCAATTTTATTTTTAATTTTTTGAGGAATCTCAATAAAGTTTTTCATAATGGCTGTAGTAGTTTACATTCCCCAAAACATAATTAGGGTAAATACTAGAATACTAGGATTAGGTAAATACTAGAATTAGGACTCAGAGATTATATGATAATTTTATTTTTAATTCTTTAAGGAACCTCCATACAGTTTTCCACAATGGTTGTACTAATTCACATTCTCACCAACAATGTACAAGGATTTCCTTTTCTCTATATCCTTGCTAACACTTATTATCTCTGGACTTTTTTATAATAATCATTCTGACAGGTGTGAAATGATATACCACTGTGATTTAATTTGCATTTGTCTAATGATTAGAAATGATGAACATTTTTTCCTAAATATAGTGAGAATTTGTTTGTCTTTTTGGAATTATATATTCAAGTCCCTTGCCCATTTATTAACTGAGTGTTTTATTTTCTTACTATTGAATTGTTTGCATTCATTACATATTTTGGATGTAAAATCTTTATAGGATGTATGGCTAACAAATATTTTATCCCAATTTGCAGGATGGCTTTCTGCACACTGCTAATTGTTTTCTTGCTGTGGAGAAGCTTTTTAGTTTGATGTAATCCTATCTGTCTATTTTTGCTTTTGTTATCTGCACCTTCAGGTCAAATCTATATCACTGCCCTGACCAAAGCAAACTGTATTTTCCCTTTTTTAGTTTTCTTTCTAGAAGATTTACAGTTTTGGGTCTTAAATTTCAGACTTTAATCCATTTTGTGTTGATTTTTGTATATGATGTAAGATAAGAGTCTACTTTTAATCTTCTGTTTGTGGATATTCACTTTACCTACCACTGTTTATTTATAAGATTATCCTTCACCATTCTGTATTCGTTTCACCTTTGTTAAAAATCAATTGACCATAGATATGTTGGTTCATTTCATGCTTCTACTCTGTTCCATCAGTTGATATATATAATCTTTTTTGCCAGTACCAAACTGTTAATAACTATAGCTTTGTGATACAGTTTTAAATCATGTAGTATGAGACTACTGACTTTGTTTTTTTGTTTTTTTTGTGGGGGGGGGGTTTGGTTCATGATTGCCTTGGTCATTCAGGGATTTTTTTTTTTGTATGCGTGTGGTATTAAAACTGACCCAATGGTCACATAGAACTCAGGTTTATGATTTCTTTTGACTAAGCACAGATATTAACCCACCCAGTCTTAAAACTTGAGAAAGATACCTTATCTGAGTAACTTAGTCTTATTTGAGTTACTTTCTCAGGAAACCAACCATCGGACCTCCCAGATGGTATCAAGGAACTGAAACGCACCACCAGATCACCACATCTGGACAATGAGATGCCAGATTCCTCACCCATCATGATTGCCTGACTGATCACCTGCTGCCTATTGACCAATTCCTCTTTATTACCTCTAATTCTCATACATGGTTATATTTCTTCCCTGCTATTTAAATTATTAATTTTAGCCCATCAAGGAAATGGGTTTGAAGCTGATATTGCATCTCCTCTGATGTAGTACCCAAATAAGGCCTTCTTCCCTGGCAATACCCATTGTCTCCATGATTGGCTGTCTGTGCCACAAGCAGCAGAACCTAGATTGAATCCCTGGTGTTTTGATAACAGTTTCATATAAAATTCAAGATGGTTTTGTTCTATTTCCATGAAAATGATATTGAAATTTTGATAGGAATAGCATTGAATCTATAGATATTTTTGCATAGTATGAACATTTAAGGAATATTGTTTTAATTCATGAACACAGAATATTGTATTTATTTGCCTTCCTCAATTTCTTTCTAAAATGTTATGTAGTTTTTTCACTCCATTAGTTAAATTTGTTTATCAGTATTTTTTTGTGGCTACTGTATATCGGATTGTTGTATTGCTTTATCTGCTGGATTTGTCTTGTTGTTGTTAGTGTATACAAACGCTGCTGATTTTAGTATGTTGATTTTGTATCCTGCAACTTTTCTGTATTTGTTTATTACTACTAACAAGTTTGGCTGAAATTTTTTGAGTTATTAATACATAAAATTATATCATCAGCACAGTGACATTTTAACTTTTTCTTTTCCTATTTGAATGTTTGTGGGTTTTTTTTTTTGTTGTTGTTGTTTGTTTGTTTGTTTTTTGCCTAACTGCTCTGATGAAGACTTCCAGTATTATGCTGAATACAAGTGGCAAGTGTGAGCATTCTTCTTGTCTTATTCCAGATCTTACAGGACAGGCTTTCAATTTTTCATGTTAAGTATAATGTCAGCTGTGGGTTTCTCATATATGGACTTTATTTAGTGATGAGGTGCATTTCTACTATATCTAATTTATTCAGAGTTTTTATCATGAAAGGATGTTACGTTTTGTCATATGCCTGTTATACACCAAATTAAATAATAGGGTTTTGTCTTTTATTTTTTTAAACTGTGATGTATCACATTTACCGATTTATGTAGCTTAAACAATCCTTGCATCTACAGAGTAAATTCCCTTTGAGCATTGATTTTAATATGATGTTGATTAAATTTGCTAGTATTTAATTGAGGATTTTTACACCTATGTTCATCAAGGATATTGGTCTGTATTGTCTTTTCTTGCAATTTTCTTCTCTGACTTTGGTATCAAAGCAATTTTAGCCTTGTAAAAAGAGTTTAGAATTACCCATTCTTGATTTTTGGAAAAGACTTCAGAAAAATTGGTATTAATTATTTGTTAAAGTTTTAGTACAATTCAGTCATGAAATCATCAGGTCTTAGGATTTTTTTTAGATAGGAGATGTTGTAGTATCGATTGAATATTCTTATAGATATTTGTTTGTTTATATATTCTAATTCTTCATGATTTAGTCTTGGTAGGTTGTACATGTCTGGAAATTTATTCATTTCCTTAAGCTTATTCAGTTAGTTGATGTATAATTGTTCATAGTAGTCTCTTATGATTTCTGTGTTGGTTATAACGTCTCTGTTTCTATTTTTATTTTATTTGTAACTTTCTTCTTTTTCTTAGTCTAGCTAAATTGTCTATTTTGCTTATCTTTTAAAAAGATATTTTAGTTACACTAATCTTTTGTATTGCATTGTAGTCTCTATTTTACCTATTTCTATTCTGGTTTTTATAATTTCCCTTCTGCTAGATTTGGACTTAATTATTTTGTTCTTCTACTTCTTTGAGGTTTAATATTAGGTTGTTTATTTTAGATATTTCTTCTTTTCATGTAGTATAACTGTCAACTTTCCTCTCTGAACTGCTTTTGCTATACCTCTTAAGTTTTGGTATGTTGTGTTTTTATTTTTGTTTTTGTCAGGACATTTTTAAATTGTCTTTTTAATTTCTTTATTGAATTCTTAATTGTTCAGGAGTATGTTCATTAATTTCCATGTATTTATGAATTTTCCAAATTCTTCCTCTTATTGATTTCTCATTTTATAACATTTTAGTTGGAAAAGATACTTAATATAAGTTTAATCTTCCTAAATTTTATGAAGCTTAATACATAATCTATTCTGAATAATGTTGTGTTTGTACTTGGAAAAATTGCAGTTGGCCGTTGGATGGGATATTCCATAGTCTTCAAGTCCATTTGGTTTAAAAGGTTTGATTCCAAAATATCCTCATTAACTTTCTGTCTGGATATGACCGTTGCTGAAAATGGGAAGTTAAAATTTTCTACTATTACTGTACTGAAGTCTATCTCTCTCTCCCTTCAGATCCATTAATATTTGCTTTATATATTTAGGTGTGCCAAGGTTTGTGTATATTTACAATTGTTGTATCTTAATGAATTGACCTATTTATCCTTATATAATATCTCTCTTTGTCTCTTTTTAAAGTTTTTTTTAAAATATCTATTTTTTCTGACATTAATATAGCTAATTCTACTTGTTTTTTGTTTTGATTTACAGAAAATAACTTTTTTCATCTCTTCACTTTCCATTTATGTGTATCCTTAAAAGGAAAGGAATCTCTTGTAGCCAGTGTATATTTGGATCTTGTAATTTTGTTTTGTTTTTGTCTTTTTTCTATTTTTCGTTATTTTTAGTGTTTTATACTTTTCCTGTGGTGCAGAAGATCTTGCTTTTTTATTCATTCACTCACTCTATGTTTTTATTAGATAATTTAATTCATTTAATTCAATGTAATTATTAATAAGTAAAGACTTATTATTTCCATTTTGTTTGTGGTTTACTGGTTGTTTTGTAAATGTGTTGTTTCTTCCTTTCTTATTTATTTATTTTGAGATAGAGTCTTGCTCTATCACCCAGGCTGGAGTGCAGTGGCACGATCTCAGCTCACCACAACCTCTGCCTCCCGAGTTCAAGCAATTCCCTATCTCAGCCTCTTGAGTAGCTGGGACTACAGGTGCATGCCACCATGCCCAGCTAATTTTTGTATTTTTAGTAAAGATGGGGTTTCCCCATCTTGGCCAGGCTGGTCTTGAACTCCTGATCTCATGATCCACTTGCCTCAGCCTCGCAAAGTGCTGGGGTTATAGTCATGAGCCACTATGCCCAGCTTCTTACGTCCTCTCTTGTCGTATTTCTTTGTTTATTGGTTGTCTTTAGTTTGCTTTAAATCATTTTTGTTTTATGATTCTGCTGACTATTTTTCCTTTGTGTTTACTATGAGGCTGACATAGAAGATCTTATACTCATAATAGACTATTTCAATCAGATAACAACTTAACATTGCATGGAACAACTCTACTCTTTTATTGTCCCTATTATACTTTAGAGTTTTGATGTTAGAATTTGTTGTAACTCTTAAGTCCTTGCACTGTCATCTTCAAATCTGAGAAGGGGACTTCCTCTACTTTCCCTTGCAACTATCCCTTTTCAGGGATAGGCCTTTACTATTTAATTTAGTCTATTCTTTAGGAAGGATCTACTAGTAACAACCCTGGGCAGGCAGAGCATGTTCAGATTTCTCTAGTTGGCTGGGTCACTGCCTTTGCTCTCATGTCAGTGGCTTCTCGCTGAGCTCTGCTGACTGGTGAGACTACTGACGAGGCTGTTCTATCAGCAGAACTGCTGGTTGGGTACCATAATTGCTTCTGGTCAGGCCAGTCACAAGATGTATTCCCTGGCAAAGCAACTTAATCCTTTAGAATCTGAAGTTGGGCAGGACTGCAGGCTGAGATCTGAAGTTACGTTGAGTCACTGCACAAGACAGACAGGACCAGAGGCTATGTTCCTTAGAAATGCACAATTAAAATGGTCTCCCGGTTCAGGTAGAGTTGTGTGGTGCACCTTTGGCTGATTTGAATGAATGTTTGACTTACCAAACATAATATGTATAGCCCTTGTGCTTTTTTCAAAATTTGTGGAGGTAGACATTTCCCTTCTTCAGTAGAGTTATTGAGTACACTTTTTGGCTGAGTAGAGCCACTGCTTGACTTCCTGAGTCAAATCCATCTAGGGCCTATGCTTCTCTAAAATTCACAGAGGTGGGATATTTCCTGCCTGGGTGAGCTCATTGGGTGAGCTTTTTGACTGAGTGGAGCTGCTGCTTGACTTCTGGGACCATTTATTCAAAATGCACAGAGGTAGAAGTCTCCCTCCCTGAGCAAAGTTGTTGGACAAGATTTTTAACTTAGTGGAGCCTCTGCTTGATTTCTGGGTTATCAAGCTAATCTATTTCCTATGCTTCTCTGAGATGAATGGAGGTGGAAGTCTTCTTTCCTGGGGAGAGATGTCAGGTGGGCTCTGATTGCTGAGTGAAGTCACTGTTTGACTTCCCAAGTCAAACTAATCTATCCCATTTGTTTCTCTAAAGTGAGACACGATGGGCATCTTAAAGCCCACCAGATCATTGTGGTCGGCTTTAAGATTGGCTGGGGAATCTAGCAGTCTAGGGCCTTAAGCTAGTTTGAACTTCCAGTGTGCTTCTGAAAGCATCTAGCTTAGTTTTGCAAGTGGCTTAAAAGATTGGCTGGTATCTATGATAGGGCACCACAGCTGGCAGGAACACAGATTTGTGTTCCTGCCAGCAAGATCTGTGTGTGCTTGTCATTATTAACTCTGTCTCCTTTCTTTCTTTATTTTTTTTCTTGAAACTACGTCCGTTGTGGACCTGGGAAGAGAATACATTCCCTCAATATTATGACTAGTGTCTGTCTTAAGCTAATTTGAGCTTCTATACCCAAATATCTAAGACTTGGCCTGGAATTTATTTGGCTTGTGGTCCTGGAAACTGGGAAGTCCAAGATTAAGGGGCTTTATCTTCTGATAGTCTTCTTTTTTATCATGCCAGAAGATGGAAGAACAAGGGAGCACACATACAAGATCTTGAGAGAGGGAGAGAATAAGAAGGGGCCAAACTCATTTTACAGCAAAGCCACTCTCAGTATAACTAACTTACTTCGTGATAATGACATTGAATAACCTGTTATTAGGCCCCACCTCTTAACACTGTTGTATTGGGAATTAGATTTCCAATACATAAATTTTGGGGGCACATTCAAACCATAGCAGTGGCTTAGAACAACATAACATAACATAAGTTAATTATGTTATAGTCTGGCAGTCAAAAGTGCAGATTCACTTTAATGGATTAAAATCAGTGTTGGTAGATAATGTGTCTCTTCTAGAGCGTTGAGGAGCAAATTCATTTTCTTCTCTTTTCTAGCTTCTGTAGACTGTCTGAATTCCCTGGCTCATGGACTTACCTTCTACTTTGAAAATTAAAAGCATAACATCTTCCATTCTCTTAGTTATAAGATTGAGCTAAGTTTTAAACTTACTAAATTAATTTTATACTAAATAAACACTGAATCATCTGAAGTTATTTAGAGCAAACTAACTATAGTCTAAGTAAAAATGGAGCTTTTTTATGATTACTGTTTAAAAGTCTGAAGATTCATACTTTTTAAAATTCAGAAAATCACTATTCCTTGTTATGAATCAATAGAGATAAATCTCATTAATTTAAATTAATGTTTTCAATGACTGAGGTACAAATTTAAGTGTTAGACACAAAATATGTATATGTGTCATTTCCAGCTTTAGTATTCAGTGTACAGAATTACCATTTTGACCTGCCAACTGTCCTAATACTCAAGAATTTTGAATGTTTTATACTAATGTTCATTCTCCCAATATCAAATTTTTGGCATAATTCTGATAATTTTGAGCTTTATATGACTGATTTATATCTCTGGGTGCAGGTATATGCCACTTTAAATGGCACACGAACTTACAATTTTGCTACAAGGCTCACAGCTTTACCAATATTTGGAAAGTTTGACAGCAACCTGTTTAAGTGCTGGTAGGGTTGCAAAATTCTAGGAGCTATGAAAGTCTGAGATTGAAAGCATTTCTTATGAATTGCTTGGGGAAAATTGGGCAGTTTCACACACCTCAAATACAGATAGGAATTGTAAGTCTTTGGTCACAGGCAATATTATTCAGTTGCAAAAATGCTTTTTGTTTTCTGCTGAAATGCTTTTATTTTTTAGCTGAGAGAACTGGTTTTTCTAGTTATTTGTATATTTACATTGCTATTATGAACTACTAAATATTTTAAAGAAATTTATATTGCATGATTAATGTGTAAATATAAACAATGATTTTAAAGTTGTATTTAAATCAGTAAACATACTTCTTTTACTGGAGATGTGGAAAAATGTTGTCTTTCCTTTTATTTTCAGTTTTAGTAAATCATTGAGATTCAGCTCTGAAATAAGCAGCATGCATTATCACTTATCTCTTCAAATCTGCTCTGGAGCATGCCTGCGCATGCAAAATGTATTTTCCAGGGTACCTTTTGATGCATGAAGCACATGGGAAAGTGCTATTTAGCTCTTAAAAATTCTCTTTATGTTTTCTCTAAAGCACACAAGTTATAGCATTTCAATGTTAAAGGTTTAGTAGTGGCATAATGGTCTTTCCTATTAAAATAAAAACTATTAATAAATAAGTTCTTCTTTAAAGAAAAAAGCTAACAAAAATCCAGTTTTTAAATCAGAGTTTGTTGAATATTCTTTATATTTCCCAGAGAAACAAATATGTTCATTTTGTAATTCTAATGCAAAATCTGATCTATTGATACTCAGATGTTACATTATGAAGATGACTGAATTTTTAAAGCTGTGTCTATCTACCTACAGGCTAAAGTGTATTCTTTAGAACTCAACTGGAATCTTAATTGTCTAACAATCTTTGAATGATTTCAATGTTTCTGGAACAATGGGAACTAAAAATAGAGTAATAGATTGTAGAGCCAACCTGTAATGAAAATGTTTGTATTCCATGAAAGCTTATTTTAAATTTCTGAAGTATTTTAAATACTCATTGGTACAGCATATAAAAATGTGGACATTGATAAGATCGATAGGAAATTATGGTTAGTACATATGTTAGTAGATTCTAAGTTTAATAAACATTACCTGAAGATACAAATAATAATTTTCAGCCAACCAATGGATGTTGTAGGTGCTGTTTGTCATTTGTCTTCAATCACCAGAATAATTTGAGTAAAAGAAGACCATCAACTCTGAAAAAGGGAAGCAAATAAATGCAAATTGCATTAGCTAGCTCTTTGACTGATGAATTTCGTCAATTTCCAGCTCAGAAAAAAAATGGAGTGAAAGGTGCAATATGAAGTTTCATTGTGTTGGAAAAGTAGTGAATGGAGTTTGTGCTGCCAATGTGGCTGGTATTTAAGAAGCAAAATCTTAGAAAAGGGAACAGAAGAAAGACCCTCAAAATCTGCACATAACTTTTTATTCTAATTATACTTTATGTTCTGGGATACGTGTGCAGAACCTGCAGGGTTGTTACATAGATAAACACTTGCCATGGTGGTTTGCTGCGCTCATTAACCTATTGTCCACATTAGCTGTTTCTCCTAATGCTAGCCCTCCCCAGCTCCCCACTCCCAACAGGCCCCAGTGTGTGATGTTCCCCTCCCTGTATCCATGTGTTCTCATTGTTCAACTCCCACTTATGAGTGAGAACATGTGGTTCTTGGTTTTCTGTTCCTGTGTTAGTTTGCTGAGAATAGTGATTTCCAACTTCATCCATATACCTGCAAAGGACACGAACTCATCCTCTTTCGTGGCTGCACAGTATACCATGTTGCCCACTTTTTGATGAGGTTTTTTTTTCTTGCAAATTTTTAAAAATTCCTTGTAGATTCTGGTTATTAGTGCTTTGTCAGATGGGTAGATTGCAAAAATTTTCTCCCATTATGTAGGTTGGCTCTTGACTCTTCCGATGCCAGTTTCTCTTGCTGTGCAGAAGCTCTTTAGTTTAATTGAATCCCATTTGTCAATTTTGGCTTTTGTCACTGGTTGCTTTTGGTGTTTTAATAATGAAGTCTTTGTTCATCTCCATGTAATTTTACTCTTGATTATCTTTTCCTGAATTATAAGCTGAATGTATTGTACAGGGTAAAGTTTCAAGGCTAATATAACAAAGAAGTAACTACAATCCCATATATTCTATTAGCTCTCTCAGCATTTGGATTAGCCAGGAAGGCAGGAGGTGGAGTTCTGGACCATCCAAAGTGGAAAGGCTCTTGGAGTAAATAAAACTACAAGATTTAATTTACTGTCATCCTAGTCATTCAGAAACCCTACATTATTTTTAACAATGCAATAAAAAGTTATTTAGGATAAAGGAGAATAATACTAATTGAAAGCCTAAATCTGAAGATGGAAACGAAGAACCCAATAACTAGTTGAATATGACCAATCTGTAATCTATTAACTGACCCCCTCAAACACCACTTAGATCTATGTCCTTGGAGTTTCCATTGTGGAACTGATTGATATAAAACAAAGGCTTGTGTCTCAGACCTGTAATCCCAGCACTTTGAAAGGCCTAGATGGGAGGATTGCTTGAAGCCAGGAGTTTGAGACCAACTTGGACAACATAGCTACATCCCATCTGTACAAAAAATATTTAAAAATTGGTTGAGTGTGGTGGCATATACCTGAAGTTCCAGCTACTTGGGAGGATGAGGTAAGAATATTGCTTGAGCTCAGGAGTTCCACACTACAGTGAGCTATTATTGCACCACTGCACTTCAGCCTGGGTGACAGAGTGAAAACCTGTCCCAAAAATATATAAATAGGCTGGGCGCAGTGGCTCTTGCCTGTAATCCCAGCACTTTGGGAGGCTGAGGCGGGTGGATCACGAGGTCAGGAGTTCAAGACTAGCCTGACTAACATGGTGAAATCCCATTTCTACCAAGAATACAAAAATTAGCTGGGCGTGGTGGCACGTGCCTGTAATCCCAGCTACTCAGGAGGCTGAGGCAGGAGAATCAGTTGAATCCAGGAGGCGAAGATTGCAATGAGCCAAGATCATGCCACTGCACTCCAGCCTGGGTGACAGAGCAAGACTCTGGCTCAAAAACAAACAAACAGACTACATATATATATATATAATTAAATAATTAAAAATAAATCAATACAACATCTTTGTTCACTGATAGTTCTCACAATCAGCCAATACTGAGAACTGCAGATGATTAATGGTAGGCATTCAGAAACAGGAAAGGTTATTGTAGAGTGAAAGAGGTAACATGTTAGTCTTGAAGGCATAAGTAGAGTGTACATGAGGAGAGGGTAAAGATGACAAATAGTCAAAAAAAATTATAAAATAGTGATATTTAGGGTTTACAGGATTTTTAGTACAACCTGAATAGAGGAACAGATTCAGTCAGGGTAAAATAACTGAGAGCTGGATTGGATTAGAGACCCCACAGAGAAGTTATTTTTAAATACTGAAATTCTGCATTTTCAATATGTACATCACGATACTATTGAGAAACAGGTTTAATCAAGGAACTTTTTAAAGCACATACTTATTAAAAACTGACCCTAGTCTGTATATATTATGTGTTCCACCTACATATGCTACTATTTTCAGAATTATACACATTTTTGTAGTCTTTCCAGGCTGTTATAACAAAATACCACTGATACGGCTTGGCTCTGTGTCCCTACCCAAATCTCATCTCAAATGGTAATCCTAGGGCAAAGCTTTGCCATGGTAGCGGGTAATTGAATCATGGTGGCAGGCTTTCCCCTTGCTTTTCTCATGATAGTGAGTCAGTTTTCCTGAGATCTGGTTGTTTAAAAGTGTGTGACACTTTCCCCCACCCTCTCTTATTCTCCACTGTGGTAAGATGTGCTTGTTTCCCCTTCACTTTCCATCGTGATTGTAAGTTTCCTGAGGCTTCCAGTCATGCTTCCTGTTAAGCCTGCAGAACTGTGTCAATTAAACCTCTTTTCTTCATAAATTATCCAGTTCCAGGTAGTTCTTTATGGCAGTGTGAAAACAGACTAATACAACTATAGACTGGGTGACTTATAAAAAAAAATGTACTTTTCATAGCTCTGGAGGCTAAGAAATCCAAGATCAAGGTGTCAGCAGATTCAGTATCTGGCAAAGGATATAGCAAGTGTCTTTTTGCTGAATCCTCACATTGTTGAAAGAGGAAGAGAGCTCTCCAGGGTTTCTTCTATAATGGCACTAATCCCTTATCGAAGGCTCCACCCTCACAACCTCATCTAATTCTAATTACCTCCTCAAATCCCACTTTCTGAATACTATCACATAGGGTTTCAACATATAAATTTTGAGGGAACACAAACATTCCATCTATGACATTTCTTCCCACCACCACCTCCCCCAAATTTATGTCTTTCTCACATGTTCTCAACTCAAAAGCTAAATCCAAAGTCTCGTGTAAATAATATCTAAATCAAATATGAGTAAAACTCAAGGCATGATTCATCCAAAGGCAAATTGCTCTCCAGCTTGAGCCTGTGAAATCAAACAAGTTGTATGCTTCCAAAATACAAAGGTATCACAGGCATAGGAGAGACATTTATATTCTAAAAAAGATAAATAGAAAAGAAGAAATGAGTGACACATTCCTGAACAAGGTGAAAACCGAAATCAAATTGAAATTTGAGTTGACCCAAATCAAATTCCATTAGATTAAGGCTCAAGACTCTGGATCTACATTCTGTACTCTGGGCCTCCTGGGATTGAAGGTCCTGCTGTTCAGACCCACCTAGGGCAGAGGTCCTGCTGCTGCAAATCTACCAGGCTCAGATCACACAACCAGAGTTCTGTCACAGAGCCTTCATCCCCACGGCTCTAGGAAGTGCTTCCAGATTTGGTAACAGAAGATGAAAAGGACATGTGGTGAGGAAAATAAAGGAGATGAGACAATGTGGTGTGGAATGGTAGGTTGTGAAATGAGGAAAGCTCTGAAGCTGGAAAAGGCAAAGAAGATATTCTATCCTGAACCCTCCAGGGAAATTATCAGCCCTGCTCATACCTTTATTTTAGCCCTGGAAGACTTATTTTGAACTTCTGCCTTCTATGGCTGTAAGAAATTCTCTGTGTGGTTTTAAGCCATTAAAATTGTGGTACTATGTTATCGCAGTCATAGGAAACTAAGAAAACTGCCTTAAAAAATAAAATGCATTTATACACTGTTAAAAGAAAAACACTTAAAACAGAAGAATACACTAAAATTTCAAGTAAAATAAAAAGAAGATATATACTATGTGATATCATTTGGCTGTGTCCCCACTCAAATCTCATCTTGTAACTCCCATAATTCCCACATGTTATGGTAGGGACCCAGTGGGATATGACTGAATCATGGGAGTGGGACTTTTCTATGCTGTTCTCATCATAGTGAATAAGTCTCATGAGGTCTGATGGCTTTAAAAAATGGGAATTTGCCTGTCCAAGCTCTCTCTCTCTTTGCCTGCTCCCATCCATGTAAGATGTGACTTGCTCCTTCTTGCCTTCCTCCATGATTGTAAGTTATTCCCCAACCAGATAGAACTGTAAGTCCATTTAAACTTCTTTCTTTTGTGAATTGCCCAGTCTCAGACATGTCTCTATCAGCAGAGTGAAAATGGACTAAAATAGTAAATTGATAGGAGTAGAGTGGGGCGTTGCTGAAAATGTATGCCAAAATGTGGAAGTAACATTGGAACTGGGTAACAGGCAGAGGCTGAAACAGTTTAGAGAGCTCTGAAGAAGACAGGAAAATGTGGGAAAGTTTGGAATTTCCTAGAGACTTGTTGAATGGCTTTGCCCAAAATGCTTATAGTGATATAGTCAATAAGGTCCAGGCTGAGGAGGTCTCAGATGGAGATGAGGAACTTGTTGGGAACTGGAGTAAAGGTGACTCTTGTTATGTTTTAGAAAAGAGACTGGTGGCATTTTGCCCCTGCCCTAAAGATTTGTGGAACTTTGAACTTGAGAGAAATGATTTAGGTTATCTGGCAGAAAAAATTTCTAAGCAGCAAGGCATTCAAGAAGTGACTTGGGTGCTATTAAAGACATTCAGTTTTATAAAGGAAATAGAACATAAATGTTCAAAAAATTTGCATCCTGACATTGTGATAGATAAGAAAATTCCATTTTCTGAGGAGACATTCAAACTGGCTACAGAAATTCTCATAAGTAAGGAGGAGCTGAATGAATCACTAAGTCAATGGGGAATATATCTCTAGGGCATGTCAGAGTCCTTTGTGGCAGCCCCTCCCACCACAGGCCCAGAGTCCTAGGAGGAAAACATTGTTTCATGGGTTGGACCCAGGGTCCCTCTGCTGTGTGCAGTCTAGGGATGTGGTGCCCTATGTCCCAGCCACGTAGCTGTGACTAAAAGGGGCCAAGGTACAGCTTGGGCTTTTGCTTCAGAGTAGAAGCCTCAAGCCTTGGCAGCTGCCACATGGTATTGAGCCCGTGAGTGCACAGAAATCAAGAATTGAGGTTTTGGAACCTCTGCTTAGATTTAGAGGATGTATGGAAATGCCTGGATTTTCAGGAAGAAGTTTTCTGCAGGGACAGGGTCCTCATGGAGAACCTTGGCTAGGACAGTGCAGAAGCGAAATGTAGGGTCAGAGAGTCAGAGCCCCCAAACAGAGTCCCTACTGGAGCATCACCTTGTGAAGCTGTGAGAAGAGAGCCACTGTCCTCCAGACCTGAGAATGGTAGATTCACCAATAGCTTGCACTGTGTGCCTGGAAAAGTTGCAAACACTCAATACCACCCAGCCCATGGCAGGAGGCAGGAGCGAGGCTATACCCTGCAAAGCCACAGGGGCAGAGCTGCCCAAGACTGTGAGGACCCACCTCTTGCATCAGCATGACCAGGATGTGAGACATGGAGTCAAAGGAGATCATTTTGGAGGGTTTTTTGTTTTGTTTTGTTTTGTTTTGAGATGAAGTTTTGCTCTTGTTGCCCAGGCTGGAATGCAATAATGCAATCTTGCTCACTGCAAACTCTGGTTTCCAGGTTCAAGTGATTCTCCTGCCTCAGTCTCCTAAGTAGCTAGGATTACAGGCATGTGTCACCACACATGGCTAATTTTTGTATTTTTAATGAAGATGGGGTTTCATAATGTTGGCCAGGCTGGTCTTGAATTCCTCACCTCAGATTATCCACCCATCTCAGCCTCCCAAAGTGCTGGGATTTCAGGCATGAGCCACTGAGCATGGCTCATTTTGGACTTTTAAGATTTGACTTGCCCTGCTGGATTTTGAACTTGCATGGGGCCTGTAGCCCCTCTGTTTTGGCCTATGTCTCCCATTTGGAATGGCTGTATCTATCCAATGCCTGTATCCGCATTGTATCTAGGAAGTAACTAATTTGCTTTTAATTGTACAGGCTCATAGGCAAGAGGGACTTGCCTTGTCTCAGATGAGACTTCGGACTGTGCACTTTTGAGTTAATGCTGAAGTGAGTTAGGATTTTTGGGGACTGTTGGGAAGGCACAATTGGTTTTGAAATGTGAGGAATTGAGATTTGGGAGGGACCGGGGCAAAATCATAGGGTTTGGCTCTGTGTCCCCACCCATATTTCATCTTGTAGCTCCCATAAGTCCCACATGTTGTGGGAGGGACCCAGTGGAAGATGACTGAATCATGGGAGAAGGTCTTTCCAGTGCTGTTTTGTGATATGAATAAGTCTCAGGAGATCTGATGGCTTCCAAAATGGAAATTTGCCTGCCCACACTCTCTCTGTTTCCCTGCTGCCATCCATGTAAGGTGTGACTTGCTCCACCTTGTCTTTCTTCATGATTGTGAGGCTTCCTCAGCCACATGGAACTGTAAATTCAATTAAACTTTTCTTTTTTAAATTGCCTAGCCCTGGTTATGTCTTTATTAGCAATGTGGAAATGTATTAATACACCATGAAATCACAAAAAAGGAGAGTTCAAATCAAAGGATATTACCTGCAAGAAGAGGATCGATTCTTAATGAATTAGGGCAATTCATTATTAGAAAAATTATTTTGAATGCACTGAGTAACAAATTTGAAATGCATAAAGCTAAAATTGATACAGAAATAACTAATCCACAATTATAGTTGACAATTTTAATATACTCTTCTCTGTACTTATTAGAGAAGTAGTAAAAAATAAATAAGGATAGGAAGATTTGAACAAAACTATTAGTAAACTTCACTTTGTTGGTTTGCATTAAACATAATATTTAAAACATATACTTTTCTCATAAGTCCATGTTAAGGCATATATCAATTTGTACCAAATTTTCATGAGTTAATATAATACAAAGTTTCCTCAACTAAATTGGAAATAAATAACATTTATAAGTGGAAAGTTCACCAAAATTCAAAATTAAATATAGTATATGTTAATAAATCATAGGCCAAAGAAGAAATTAAAATAAAAAGTACTGACTGTTTTGACCTTAATAATAATAAAAGGCAATGTATGGAAACTTAAAATATGCAACCAAGGCAGTGTTAATAGTGAGTCATATAGCCTTAAATGCATGTATTATAAAGGAAGAGAGATTGACAATTAAGAAATTATGCTTTTATTTCAAGAAGGTATAAAAAGGAAAATACTCTTTTTCTATATGGTCTTTGTAATTGATTATAACATTCTATTGAAATACAGTGGATGGATGTATAGTCCAACCTATAAGTGGATCAGTTGTGTCAATACATTGTAACACGCATACAATGAACAAAATTTATGTCCCACAGATGGAGATAAAGTACAAAATTAATGAGAAAACCAAGAAACATTTTTTATGGAAGAAAAAATAGAAGCTTATCTTGAAGAATTTATGTTATGCTAAAATTTATTTAAATATGTCAAAAAATCACCAACTTTAGAATATTTATAAAGTAAATTTTATTAAAATAAAGGACATATGTTCATCAAAAGATAATGTCAAGAGAATGAAAAAGATATGATGTATACGTCAGGAAGAGGGTTTCCCTTTTAAAATTCAAGGTTTTGTTTGTTTATAAAAAGCATTCTCACAAATTAACAATAAAAAGAAAAAAAATAAATTTTACATCCCAAACGGACTAAAACATGGAGGAAACATGCAAATAGCCATGTCATATATGCAAAGATGGTTAAACACCATTATTATTCATAGACATGCAAATTTAAAAATGGTAAAATACCACAGTACCTAAAATTATAAAGATGACCCCCCAACTGATGTGATAAGAATGTGGACCAAATGGAATTCCCATAGACTGCAGATGAGAGTATAAAGTAATACAGCCCTTGTGGAAATCTGTTTGTGTTTAATAAACTGAACCTAATAAATTGTGGAAATCTGTTTGTGTTTAATAAACTGAACCTAATAAATTGAACACAAATAGTGTTTATAGTATACTATAAATCAGTAATTATTATTATTATTAGGTATCTCCCTAGAAAAACAAGAACTATGAATAAACACAAAATGGGAGGAGACATTCACAGCACCATTATCCACAATTGCTCCAAACTGAAAGTAATCCAATTCCACATCAACTGTAGCTTGAATGTTTTTTAAAGTGATATATTCTGTCAATAAAATACTACACACACACAAATGAAAAAAAACTTATAAATTATTCAATATAGATGCATTTCACAGAGTTAATATTGAATAAAAAATGCCCAACACAGGACATATATTTTCTTTACATGAAGTTCAAGAATAGGTAAAACTTGAAGCTATGGTGTTAGAAGTCAGAATACTGGATACAATGTGTGGTTACCAACTGGTACAAACTGGTACACAGAGGCTATTTTGTGCTAATAATGTGCCATATTTTTAATTAAGATTTAATACATTCCTCCTGGTCCTGATTATTTCCACATCTCATAACTTTAATGTTTCTAAATTATATATTTTTATGGGGTACCACAGATGTTTGAGATATATATATATATATATATACACACACACACACACACACATATACACACACATACATAAATGTCATGTGTCAGATATACAAATGTTTGATATATACATACATTGTAGAATGATTAAATCAAGTTAATTATCATATTTATCTGCTCACATACTCATTTTTTGTGTTAAGAATATTTAAAATCTACTCTAGTAGCAGTTTTTAAGTATATAGAATATTATTAACTATTGTCACCACATCTCCTCATTCTCATCCACACTAACCCCTGGGAACCACCATTCTATTCTCTATTTCTGTGAGTTTCATATTTTCAGATTCAACATATAACTGAAATCATATGGCATTTTTGTCTTCATCTGGCTTATTTTACTTAGTATAATGTGGAGTCCTAACTAAGAAATTAGTTAAAGAAACAAAAGGTTCACAAATTGGAAAGAAAGAAGTTAAATTATCTCTCTTTACAGATGGCATGAATTTGTATACAGAAAACTAAAGACTCCATGAAAAAGCTGTTTGAATTAATTCAATAAAGTTGCAAGATACAAAATCAACTTAAAAAATGCAGTAGCATATTTATACACTATAATCTATCCAAAGAAAAAATAAAAATCTCATTTAAAATAGGATAAGAAATACTTAGGGATAAATTTAACTAAGGAAGTGAAAGAACTGTATACTGAAAACTGTAAAACATTGACTACAGAAATTGAAGATGACAGAAAGTAATGAAAAATCTAATATTTATGCAGTAGCAGACGTAATCATGTGAATATGTCCATATTAACTAAAGTGATCTACAGGTTCAATGCAATCTCTATCAAACTCCAATGACATTTTCATAAAAATAGAAAAAACAATTATAAGTCTATAGGGATCTGCAAAAACTCTGAATATCAAAAAAAGATTGATCAAAAAGAACAATGGTGGATGATGTATCATACAACCTGATCTCATAATTTTCTATAGATTTATAATAATCAAAACAGTGTGATATACATAGATATATCTATAACACAAGAGAGAGCCAAAACTAAAATCCATACATCTACAGTCAATTGATGTTTGAGAAAGATGCCAAAAACACAGAATGAGAAAAAGAAGCCTTTTTCATGAAAGAGAAAGACTATGAAAGAACATAACAATTGCTATGTGCATTAATAATTTAAGTGTTTAAAAAAGATAATAGATCAAAATTATAATATTAACTCAATCCATCTATGTGGTATTAATACCTTTATACCATTTTACATATAAAACACTAAGACACAGGAATATTAAATGTAGATGAGAGGTGTAGTAAGTGGCAGACTTGGGATTTAAACTGCTGCGTTTTGGTGCTGGAGTCTTTGCTGTTAGCCATTATTTGCCCTATCTTTTCTCAGTCTTCATTTCTTTTCCTTCATCTCCATTTTACTATCATTCAAGTTTCATTTATAAGTGTTTCACAATTTATGTTTTTCTATAATCTTGCTCATTTTATTCTGAACATTCTACTGTATTGTTATCAAAGATGAATATTTAATACAATTTAAGCACACTTTTTAATATATTTGTATCTGCCTCCAATTTTTAATGTAAATACATTGTTTAAAACTACCAGCTATATAAAATTGTGATAAATTTACATTTTTATTAATAATATCATTAGCAATAATAGTTGCGATACTTCATAATATGGCAGAAATGTTCCTTTGTTTAAATAACACTTTCTAGTCTATGCACTATTTTGTTATACTCTAGTACAACTACATTTACTAAACATCTTTTATACTCCTTAATAAACTTTTTTTGTTGGTATTAGCTGTCATTACTATGCAGCTCACAGAATGATTATAATATTCACATTATTTAATGTACATTAAGGCAATCATTATTATGATTACAAGTAGATCATGATTATGGCATAAAATAGGGTAACTTAATACAAATGCTATTATTATATTAAGAGCTGCTTCATTATAGTAGTCTTGATTATGAATAGAAATATTACCTTTATATAAAAAATATTGTGTGTGTGTGTGTGTGTGTGTGTGTGTGTGTGTGTGTATTTTTTTTAAATAGAGCTAGGATCTCACTATGTTACCCAGGCTGGTCTCAAATTCCTCATCTCAAGTGATTCTTCTGTCTCAGCCTCTCAACACGTTGAGATTACAGGAATAAGCCACCATACTCAGCCTAATATTATCTTTTTAAATCCCCATTTCTCCTCAACGTTATCTTCAAAAACAGTCAAAAGGATTGGTACTAGATCTGACAGGTCATGCTGGAGCTGAATGGGAGGAACTTACCTTGTCATAGCTCAGGTGAAGATTAGAGGACAGCTGTGCACACTAGGGCCCTGATGTATAATTAGATGTATACTTTTAACTGCAACTTTTTAAATGTCATCTTATTGTTAAATATTTCACAAGTTTCTCTGTCTCAGAAAAAAAACCTTTTTAAAGAAGGACCATTTCAACCTGGGGGATTGGTCATTTTTTAATTATTTATGCAAAATTAATTAGTAGATAATTTATAGAAATAAGAAATTGTCAAACTCCTTAGGGGTGGAGGTTGGCAAAGAAGTGAGAAGTGAAGAATTCAAAATTGCCTTGGATTTTGCATATACTAAATTTTTATTAGAGTCATATTATTCTGATAGCTATCCAGGAGGTTCAAATGTCTTACCACTGGAGACAATCATAAATACGTAATACAGCACAAATTTTCACATAATGAGCATAAATACCCTTTCAAAGAGAAAATCATAATCTAGCCTGCTCTAATCAAGTCTGCATTGTTGCATAAAGAATGCTAAGCAGCTGAGTATGAGGAAATTTTGTTGAAAGTAAACCAGACAGGAATTATTTTGTAATATATTTCTAAACCACTTTCATTGCTAGTTATTCAGCTAAAAGTAATTGTAAGTTATAATTTACAATTAAGAGAGAATCTGTATTCTTACTAATAAAATTCTGAAATGAATTAAAATAACTGTAAATGTATCTTCTTTCTATACAGTCAAATCTAAAAATATTTTTGTGAACTTTCAAATGTACAAATGAATATTAACAGATATTTTTAAAGCATAGAATTTTCAATATTAATTTCTCATTTGTATGAAGGTAAAAAAGGATATTTAAGCTAAAGTTTACTTTTTACTACTAAAACAAAAATAGATGTTGTAATCACATATCTTTCTTAAAATGTCTAGTTGCGTATGTTTGACAAAACTGCGGAAACCATGTGAATAGCATTTGAAATCAGAAATAATATTACCTGACTCCAGAAGACACTTAGCAGAATTTTATTTGTAAGCCTGGTTGGAATCTAAAAAAAAAAAAAAAGCCCTTTAAGCAGTGGAAGGAAATCTCTCCTATAGGAAAATCTTTCTCTTACTTATTTTCTTTGGTATAAATCAAAATTTGAATTCTACTGCAGTTGGACAGATATTAACCTAGGCCTTTTCAAATCTCGCTTTCAAAGAGGTGTAACAGAAAGTCTCATGTTGTGTACCTTGATCACATTCATATTCTTGTTAAGCCTTTTTCAAGGTAATAGTTATCACTAACATTTATCCTGCTTAGAGATAAGTTAAATGAGGCACAGGGCATTTTATTTCATTTTACACATTTAATAACACAATTAGGAATCTCTGAGGAAGGGCTAGAATCAATTCATATTAAGTAACTAAAATTGAAAGGGTATAGAAATTTATTAGACATAAGAAATAAAGGAATATAATAGTTCATGGCATTTAGAATTGGGACTGGGGCAGTTGGATTTTCTGTGGTTTCATTAACCAAGAGAGGAAATAAGGGATCAGAAAGCACGATATTCTTGATGAATTCAAAGGTTGAGTGAAGAGTGCTTTGTTTATGTGGATGCCTCAATGAGTTTTAGTGCTTTCATGATATCAAATAACAAGATTATGCCCAAATGTGACATTGCTTTGACACCAGTTAGCATCCACAAGGGCTGGGTAGTGAAAGATTAGGAAGCTTGGGGTAAATTTGATTATGGAAATGTTGACTTTGCGATGCCAGCAAAACTTCTAGTAAAGATAACCAGACAGCAGCTATTCAAGGGGAGTATTACAATACTTCCCTTACATTAAAAGCAGAGGCTTTATCATTACACAAATGTGTATGTGAAAATAAATAGCTTTTGATATCATTCATTTACTTAACCTCTTTGGAACTCAATTTTTCCATCTCCAAAGAGAAAACAGTAGTGCATAGCTTGAAAGGTAATGTGAGGTTCAAAGAAGAAAATAAATTTAAAGCACTAAGGTCATATATAAACTTCTAGATCAGAGATTTAGATTGCAAATGGCTATTGATTTATGAATCATCATAACATAGTTATTGTTTGAAGTTGGAGAGTAAATGAGATGATTAAAGAGGAATATGGGTGTACATTTTTGGAATATAAGGCTCAGTATTTTGGTCCGAGCTGAAGATGCTACAAAGGAAATTGAAAAGAACAAAAACTGAGTTAGAAAAAAATAATTAAAAAATAAGTAACTCAGGAGGACACTATTTTATAAATGTTTAGATACACACTTTAAACATATATTTATAATTTTTACAATTAATATATATTATGTAAAAACATTTTATATAGAAATAATACATATATAAAATATATGTTATACGGTTTATATATAATATAATATATGAATATATATAAACATATATAAGTATGTGTCTATACATGTGTGTGTATATAAAATGTTTAAAGTGTCCCAATTCTACAAAGCAGTCAAGCAATAAGGGCACTGAAAAGAGAATCCAGTGAAAGGAATTAAAGGATCAGTGGTGTCAGTTGCCAATGGATTGCTTTGAATGGAAAGCAACTTGCTGAGTGTTACAGAATGGATAAAACGGAATGGGTAATGAGTGGAGTCTCTTCTATGAAAGGACGTGGATACAAAAAGGAAGAAAAGAATGAGGTGATGACTGGAGAAAGGCACAGCGTGAAGATGTGGTTTTTGTACGTATTCACAAGTGTGATATAAGAAAATTTAAAAATACAGTAACGTGAGATGATGCTACTAAGAATAAAAGAGTAGATTAGAGAAAGATCAAAAGGGGAAGTAGTAAATAGAAGACTAGAGGAGAGAAGAATTGTTACATTTCACCTAGGATTTATTTATTTATTTATTTATTTATTTATTTATTTATGGAAGGATTCACTTCTTTTTTTTTTTTTTTTTTTTTTTTTTTGCCTCTGAGACAAATCATCCACCGAGAGTGTGAAATAGGAAGAAGTACAAGAGGCTAAAAGGAAGATCAGTGTCAAGTAAACTTAAGTATATATATTGAAATTTACTTATTTTACTACTAAATGTATATATAATAACTGTGATATTTTAGTATCTATTATAGAAATCAGTTCCTGTTTGAATCATTGTTCTTGAGGAAAAATAATAAATGATATAAATTACTTAATATAATTTCGAATTAACCATTTAGGGCTTTTCTTTTCAACATCATACACTAACAGACTCTTGGTTAATATCTTTTGGTACTAAATAATGAGGTGAACTAAACATATTCAGGTAAACTCAATTATTAATAAAACAATATTTATTTTATAAAATTAATGGATTGAGGAATGTAAATACATCCCTCAGTGCATATTTTATAGTTATAAATGTATTTTTGTGGTTGTTTTCTTGTAATTTTAAATTCTATATTCTAATCTTAATATATTGATCAGGTCAAAACCTGATATTGAAAACAGAAATACAAGATGAGAAGTATCTTATGTTGAACATTATATATTTATTAATATTTCTAAATTTAGGTAGGCATAAATGAACATTGTAATATTGAAACATATAGATCTGACAAATGTTTTACTGAAACATAAATAAATAACCTAATATGTTTAGTTAATTAGGCAAAATGAAGCATAATTTTCATAAAAAACATACTGTGAAAAACAGAATATGACAAGTATGTTAGAAACAGCCTCTAATGTGAAAAGAAGCCTTTTGATTTTTATCAAAGGTTATAATAGAATTTCAATTTATCCCAATTCCATCACTAAATTCATACATGTTTCTTTTATGCCGAGGCATGCACAAACACCTGAGCATGATTCTAATGCACTCTCTAGCAATTGCGATAGATGTGTTTTTGGAAATAGTTACGAATGACACCTAATTTTCTACATTAAACCAGACAGTTCGAAAGCAAATTTTGGTTGAAATATTTATTGGGGTGGTTAGTTTTTAAGAAACAAAACACAAAAATTTTACGTTTTATATATACTGGTCTGTAACTCTTCACTTTGTTTTATATTTGATTTTTTTCTGTGTATGATACCCAGGGATTTATTTTTGTCTTCCATATTGATATATGTTTTGAAAATAGATTATCCAGTTTATTGATAATAATAAATACATAGGGACAACCTTTGTTGTCTTACTAAAATTATTTTTATCAGAATTCATGTTTTATAGCATTTAAAAATATAATGTAATATATAAAATGTTAAAAATGTCAAAAATAAATTCAGGTTACTTTTGCCATTTACCTTTTATTTATTTCTAATAACAGAAAAAATATTTAAATATTAATCTAAATAATCTTCAGATTATAAATAATGATGATTGACATAGATTTCTGGATAGCCAAATGTTAAGTATAAAAACTGTTATTATATATTTATGAATTTTTTAAATTTGCTAAAATATAACACTGTATTTAAAGAACTAAATACCTTTGTCTACATCAGGGATATTTTTGAATCCCATGATATATGTTCATTCTAGTTTGAAACAACAAACTAACTGATGGGCTATCATTTTGTGCATCAGGGAACTGAAATCCTAAATACTTATTTCCCCCTTTTCTTTCATCTTTAACTTCTAAATCAGTAACTTTTCAAAAATTGTGTTTAAAATGACATAAAGCATAATATTTTCAGGGGTTAAAATAAGGCCATTCTTTGAAATTGTCCATTTACATAAGAGGAAGTTTAAAATAGAATTTGTATCTTTCACTGCATTATAATCTCCTACCTCTAGTACTTTTTAAATGTATTTGTTGATGTAATCTTTGGTGCTGATTTTTATTTAGATATTATATGAATTAGCAATGATTCCATTTAGTTCAGTTTAACTATGGAAGGGAGATAAAAGAAATAAAGAATATATTATTGTTATTATTATTATTATTTTTAAGACAGGGTCTCACTTTGCCACCCATGCTGGAGTGCAGTAGTGCAGTTGTGAACCATGGCTCACTGCAGCCTCCACCTCCTGGGTCAAACAACACTCCCTCACACCTCAGCCTCCTGAGTAGCTAGAACTACAGGTGTGCAATACCGTGACTAACTTTTGTATTTTTTGTAGAGATGAGATTTCATCATATTTTCCAGGCTGGTCTGAGCTCAAGCGATCCACCCACCTTGGCTTCCCAAAGTGCTAGGGAGTTATTCTTACAGAAGTGTGGGCAGGACAGAAGATAGGAAAGCCTCTTTTGTTTCATTGTGGCCAAATATTGGAGAATAGAAGAGTTAGGGAGGATACTCAGGAGCTAAGTTTGCTTACCTTGGTATCAACATGCTTTCAGCTCTTTTTTAAATGTTATTTATAATTTCTGCATTATATATAGACAAGAGTCTTTCATTTTAATGGCATAGTAAACATTTTTAGAGCAGTTATCCAAGGTATCTATGCTTTTTCAAAATATAGATTTTCTTTTAATTTAAAATGTGTGTTATGAAAGATAAAAAAAATCTGACTTCTATGGCTCTCAGATTCATTCTGTTTTCCATAACACATTCACTAAGAAACAGTTATTTATCCACAGCTCTGAAAATATTTTATTAGAGCTAAGTAATTCCAGAGATGTTTGTCAACTGAATCTCCAGGAAAGTGACTAAGCTGCTCCCCTATACTGTGGTGTAAAATATCCCCTGGGGTCCTAGGTTCTAAAACCATGTAACTTAAAGCTCATAATGTGAATAGAGTTCTATAGTGAAGATAAATAAACTTATAAATGAGAAGAGTATTTTTCTTTACTGAAAAGTATACTGGAAGTCTGGGTTTAGAAACATTTCTTGAAAACCCAAAATATTAGAATGATGTCATGGTTTTAGCCAATCTAGAAAATTGCTGGAATTTTTTCTAGAATTGAAAGGAGACTCTGATTCTTTCTTTGAGGAATTTATAATTTATTAAGGTATGTAATTAAATAATAAGCATACCTATAAAGTCAGTGACAGACATATACAAACACATAAAATATGCAATAATAAACCTTTTAAATAAATACAGTTGCAGTAGGCCAAGTAATGAATAAAGCAAAAATAATAGAGGACAATAATTACTGATTTGTTATTTGTATTGATAATAATGTTATTAATAATGAGGCATTGTAATAATGTTGGAAAAATTCTATCTTAATGGAGTAATGAGATATGATATGAAAATTCATTAATCATCAGGTTAATTGAATTTGTGATGTCTCTGACTTTTCTCGTTACAGGAATGAACAGAAGACTCATGAGTGGATCTCATTTAGAACATAACAAATATATTTGATATCCATGGACAAAAATAACAGTATTTTCTCTTATGTAGCTGCTATGCAGCTCACTGAGTGCAGTTTGATGTTCATTGGACGTAGGAAAACATTACTTTCAGATTGTCATTATTGCTCATACATATTATAATAATGTGGAAATATATAACATCAGTACATGTTGTCTGTCTTTCTAGTCTCTTTTTCTACCTTATATTACCAAATGAGAATAGTTTTCAGGTGAAAAAAAGAAACTTGTTACTTGTACCATACTTACTCTGTGCTGAAAGCTTTTAACCACACATTAGACTATTCCTTGGTCTGGAAAGTCAAGCTTCAAGTCATCAGAATATGAGAGTCTGATTTGACCCACTGCATCCCACCCCCAATTCCATTAACTGAACTGCTGATATGACTTTGCCTTCTTTTTAAAATATCTAAATACTATCTATGCTTCAATACCCTGTTTGCAAACTTTCTGATAGATAGTTTTATTATTATCAAACTTTTTGATAGACAGTTTTTATTATAGACAGTTTTATTTTTATTATTTATTTTTATTTTGATAGACAGTTTTATATTTTATTTTTTATTATTGAAAGCTCAATTATCTCTAATATCAATATATTATGTGATTATCTCTAATATCAATACCTTAATTAGACTTTATAATGTTTTTCTTATGCCAAGTTGGAATAATATGTTTTTTTCATTCTTATGTTAAATATATTGGAAATATATTGAGGCCTATGAGACTTTAAAATTGTGCTTAACTCCAACTGCCACTTTCTATGTGGCTTTTCTGAGGCTCAGCTTATTTTGGAGTTCATAGGCAAAAATTGCCTCCACATTCTCAGCTCACATCTGAATTTCCATCTCTCCAGGAGTCTGACCCTTCACATATTTACTGTACTAGAAATCCTCCATGTTTTAAAAAACATATTTGAATATTTTTCAGCTTTCCTAGTTGTACTCTCATTGAGCTGTTTTTCTTTGTCCACTAATACTCTTTTAGAAAAATAAATTAACTTTCCACTTATGGAAGTTCATTAAAGAACTCCTGAAATTATTTAATCTTCATTCGTCAAGAACACTATTTCACATCTTAAATCTCAGTGACCCCATGCACTCCTCGTGGGCTTCAATTAGATGTCCATAGTGTTGGGCCTGGTGAGGTGGCTCAAGCCTGTAATCCCAGCATTTTGGGAGGCTGAAGCAGGTGGTTCACCTGAGGTCAGAAGTCCAAGACCAGCCTGGTCAACATGGTTAAACCCCATCTCTACTAAAAATATAAAATTAGCCGTACATGGTGGTTTGCGCCCTTAATCCCAGCTACTTGGGAGTGTGAGGCAGGAGAATCACTTGAACTCGGGAGATGGAGGTTGCAGTGAGCTAAGATTGCACCACTGCACTCCAGCCTGGGCAACAAGAGCAAAATTTTGTCTCAAAAGATAAAATAAAACTAGATGTCTACAGTGTTCTCCTTTCTCAATGATAACATGCATCACATGTCTTCTTGGTGTCTGGGCAGGCACAGCCAGGCTTCAGCAACTTCTCCTGAGACTCAGATGGGGCAGGGCTTGGTGGAAGCCAGACCAGGCATCTTTCATGCCAAAACCAACTAGTGCAGACATCCTAAACTATCCCAGCCTTAGCAAATGAATTGCTTTTTGATGTAACACTAGTGTATCTTCAGCATACAAATAGCACTCACTAATCAAGATCACATTCAATTAACTATAAGTTGTGACCCTATTTTATAGGTTGTTGAAGTTTTGGTATGTGAAAATGAAGCTTCGCAAATCAATCAGAAAATCAATCGTATTATCTGGAGATATAAAATAATTCATGTATATTAAACTTGTAGCACAAGCCATTATTATCCATTTTGAAAGGGAAAATATTTACAATCATTGACTCCATTTTTGAAATGAAGAAATTGGTATGTATAGGAGTTAATTCTTTTCAGGAACTCAAAAATGTAATGCCAATTACTGAGCTAAAATTTCAGTTTTTAATTTATTTAATATTTTAGTTATATAAGAGCATTGTCAAAGAAAAATTCACAACATTAGAGATTAAAAATCTTCTAGGGTAACTCCTTAATTTTACAAATCAGGAAACCAAGACTCTGAGAGGTACATTTGAGCAGCACAAAACTAATACTTATTTTACCCGTTTTCTATATCAGACAGAGCTTGTTCCTTTGAATCTATCTTTTGAAGAACAAATTTAAATCAGACTTGATTTTTTTCTAGAATAACTTTATGAAAAAGTGTGTTAGTGTTAACAAATGTGTCATTGAAAATAATTAAGAAAATTGTATGTAGGCCAATTGCAATAAATAAATAACTTGAAAGAGTGGAAAAAAAGAAAGAAAAGACAACTTGATAATGAAATAATAATACACACTGCAGGAAAGCCAGTTAATTGAAGGTTTGTCATGACCAGTGAATGCTACTTGTAAATCCTCTTGAGAAAATAATAGCCTGCTAAAAGAAGAAAAATAATCAAGAGAACAAGGTTGCAGAGAAGTATAAATTAGCATATATTTGATCTATGTGTTGTCAAAATACAATGATCGTTCTTAGCTCATAATAGAAGAGAACGTATCTAAATGGACTGGTTAATTTAATCTAACTTATTGCTCCAAATATTATAGCAGCCCTAATTAAAATTTTTGTGTGTATCAGGCCATCTCCTTTTCTAGACAGCTGATAAGCAGTTCCATTTTAAAATGATACCCCTTTAGAGAATGCTACATCTTCACTTTTCTTCAGAATTTCCACGAGTGAGCTGTCATACAGCAGCAATGTGGTGTGTTAGAGGACGTGTCAGAACTCTGAGATAGCTACTCAGGTAAGTTTCATTTATTTTTCCTTCGTACTGAACTCCCTGAATACACCATTTTCACTGAATGATGGAATTCTGTTAGATACATCAAGCAACGTGGAGGGACAAATCAGATAACACCTATTTCATATTAGACAAAGTAGAAACAAGCATTTGTTCATTTACAACTTGAATATTGTTCCTATTATTATTCAGATAATTGGTGATGGCTGTCAGTGATGCCTGAAACAAATACATGTGATTTTCCTATTAGGATTCACCATAAAAATTTTGTGAACTTGGTGAGCTAGAAGTGGACCACAATGCAGAGCTTTATATAGGGTAGCCTGATTCTATGACTAGCTTTTTCTTGCTTTTGGCTATACTTTCAATAGGGATTCTTTAGTTCCTGAATTTGTCTGTTCTAACTACAAACACAGGAATTAGAGCAAGGAATATCTGCTGGTTTCAAAGTTCCACTGAGCTGAGTATGAGATGCCTTCTGGTCAAACTCCATTTACCATGTGCCTCACTGGTATAGCCCAATGGCATCTGTTGTCTTCAGGAATTCAAGTTAGCTCAGAAACTTTGAAAAAGTCAGTATCCATTCCTTTAAGTTTGGACTCTTTTCTCCATTCAAAAATCCATCTTTGAATGCCCTGAAGTCAAGTCAAAGGTAAACAGAAGGCAAGTTATGGTAAAAAAAAAAAAAAAAAAAAAAAAAAAAGTGCGGTTTTATATTAGCATACTAGGATCCATCCTCAAGCTAAATAAACTGCTGTTTATTTAAGACCTGAAGTCTAAGAGCTGAGTCCAATCTGCAAAGAGAGACTCTGACTTGGTGGTTCATTTTTTTTTCCTACAAATACTTTCTTCATCTACTTATACCAAATGATATATGACTCTTCAGTGTCCTTTATTGAATCTTAAAGTTTGTATTTTCCCATCGGCATACATACACGCACACACACACACACACAAACTAGAAATACATGTAGTAACCCATGTTGGCATGTTGAAAGCAGAATTTCTGCTAAGTACTACATCAATATTTAAAATAATAGGATAAACATAATGTAATATGAATAAAATACACACAAACTCTCATTCCTAATTATATATTTTCACATTTTTAAATAATATAAACTAGCAATTTTCTAAGATTTTTATTTACTTAATCTATACTACCCTACCTGATAAGCTGAAGGAACAGGATAGGGCAGCTACCTGGAGTCTGAGTAGCAGAAAATACTCCCTATTAGTGCACCACTCCTGTAATACATAGATCAAACTTGCTTTTTCTGTCTTCATTATCAAGATTAAAAATCTTCGGAATGTCTAATTAGCTAAGTTTTAGCAAAAAATTCCAATAGGAAAAGCTAAGCACCTTGATTCATGCAGAAAATGGGAGAGCAGTAATTCTCTAAATGTCTCTTGTCTAAAAACATTTACTGGATTCAAGATGCTAAAGTGAAGGAAGTTAATAAAGCCTCAGGATAATAAGTGAAAGAAAACTCCCATTTTTATTTGACTACAGTTACTTAAAAAATAATTTATATTTGACACATTTTTTAGTACATATTTATGAGGTACAATGTGATGTTTCAGTGCTTGTATACATAATGTAATAATCAAATTGGGCTAATTACCACACACATTACTTTCAACATTAATCATTTTCTAGTCATGACAATATTCCAAGTCTAACTATCTTCTAGTTATCTTGAAATAACACATTATTATTTGCTGTAGTCACCCTACCATGTAATAAAACAATAAAATTCTTTCTAACTGTAAATTTGTACCTATTGACCAGCCTCTTCCTCTCCTTCCCCCTACCCTCCCCAGCCACTAGTAACTACTATTCTACCCTACTTTTATGAGATCAACGTTTTTAGATTTCATATATGAATGAGATCAAGTGATGTTTGTCTTTCTATGCCTGTTAAGTGAAAATTATATTATTTCACTTAACAATGTCTTCCCGATCCATCTATGTTGCCACAAATGACAGGAATTCATTTTGTTTTATGGCTGAATCATAGTCCCTTGTGTGTGTGTGTGTGTGTGTGTGTGTGTGTGTACATATATATATATATATATATGTACATTTTCTTTACTTATTCACCTGTCAATGGGTATTTAGGTTGATTCCATATCTTGGCTATTGTAAATAGTGCTGCAATAAACATGAATGTGTACATGTCTCTTCCACATACTGATTTCATTTCTTTTGAACGCTTACCTAGAAATGAGATGATTAGATTATGTGATTGTTCTCTTTTTTATCTTTTGAAGAATTACAGAATCCATACATAAAGGAATGGATATTGACTTTTTTGAGGTTTCCATCCTGTTTTCACAATACGGAATAACTTACATTCCTACCAACAGGGTATAAGGGCTCCCCTTTTTCCACATACTGGCCAACATTTTTGTTATTTTTTGTCTTTTTTTATAATAGCCATTCTAAGTGAGGTGAAGTAATACACATTTACATTTCTCTGGTGATTAGTGATGTTGAACATTTTTCATGTACCTTGGCTATTTGTGTGTCTTATTTAAAGACATGTTTACTCAGGTATTTCTCTCATTTCTAACTGGATTTTTTTCTGCTATTGAGTTCATTGAGTTCCTTATATATTCTGTATATTAACTCCTTGTCAGACGAATATTTCCAAATACTTTCTCCCACTTGGTAAGTTGTCTCTTCACTTTATTAGTTGTTTTCTTTATTCTGCAGGAGCTTTTTAGCTTATGTAATACCATTTTTTATTTTGTTGCCTGTGCTTTTGAGGTATTATTCAAAAAAATGCTTGCCCACTTCAATTTCATGAAGGACGTCCCTAATGTTTTCTTCTAGTATTTACAGCTTTAGATCTTACACTTAAATTTTTAACTCATTTATAGTTTATTTTTGTGTGTGATAAAAGATGGGGGTCTAGATTTACTTTCCTGTGTGTGGTTACTCATTTTCTCAGCATCATTCATTGAACACAGTGTCTTTTCCCCAATGTCTGTTCTTGGGTCATTTGGCAAAAATTAGTTGGCTATATAAGTGAATTTATTTCTGGGTTCTCTGTTCTGTTTTACTTGTATATGTGTCCACTTTTAAGTTGGCACAAAGTTGGTTCCTATAGCTTTGTAGTGTTTTTTGAAGTCATGCTATATGATGCCTCCAGCTTTGTTTATTTCAATCAAGATTGCTTTGGCTATTCATGGTTTTGCGTTTTCATACAAATTTTGAAATTGGTTTTTCTATTTCTCTAAATAATGGCATCAGTATTTTGATAGGAATTCATTGAATCTGTAAGCAACTTTGGATAATATGGACCTTTTAACAATGTTATTTCTTCCAATTCATGAACAAGAGATATCATTAAACATAAATGAAAAAACTTTTTTCATCAATGTTTTATAGTTTTCATTGTAGAGATCTCTCATCTCCTTGGTTAAGTTTACTTCTATGTTTTTTGTTTTGTGTCTATTTTAAATAGAATTGCTTTTTTGATTTTTTTTAGATTATTCACTATAGATGTACAGAAACACCACAGACTTTTGTATATTGATTTTGTATCCTGCAATTTTACTAAATTATTTTATTAGTTTTAACTGCTTTTTGGTACAATCTTTAAAATTATGTACATATATATATATATATAATATATAATCAAGTCATCTAAAAATAAGGACTGTTTGACTTTATCCTTTCTGATTTGGATGCCCTTTATTTGTTTCTCTTGCCTGATTGCTCTGGCTAGAACTTCCAGTACTATGTTAAATAAAACTGTTGAAAATGAGCAGCCTTCTCTTTTTCCAGATCTTAGAGACAAAGCTTTCGACTTTTTCTCATTCAGTATGATGTTAGCTGCAGCTTTTTCATATATGGCTTTATTGTGTTATGAAATGTTCCTTCATTGTCAGGCTTATTGAGCATTTTTATTATAATGGAATGCCAAATTTTATGAAATGCCTTTTCACCATCTATTGAAATAATCCTATGGTTTTCATTTTTGATTCAGTTAATGTGATGTAGATAATTTGTTTTTCTGTTGAACCATCCTTGCATCTCTGTGATTAATCCCATTTGATCATGGTGAATAATCCTTATTATGCATTTACCAAACCAATTCAGCATATTAGCATTTTGGTCTGGATTTTTGCATCTACGTTCATCAGAGATATTCTCCTGACATTTTCTTATTTTGTTGTATCATTGTTTGGTTTTGATATTAGAGTAATGCTGGTCTCATAGGATGAATATAAAAGTATTCCTTTCTCTTTCATTTCTTCAAATAGTTTGAGTAAGATTGGTTTTCATTTTTCTTTAAAGGTTTGGTAGAATTTAGCTGTGAAGCCATCAGGTCCTGGGATTCTATTTGATAGGACATTTTTTTGTTACTGCTTTGATCTTCTTATTCATATTGGTGTGTTCACCCTGAAATTTCATCATTGTTAGCTTTTCTCATTTCTCAAGGCTATAGTAGGAAAACCATCATTTTAGCTTATAATACAAATAAGTATACTACTCTTAATCTCTTAGCTTGTAAACTTCTTTTACAACTTATTTTTATTTGATTCTTCATGGACTACATCTATATTTTGTCATTTAGAGTAATCAACAAAGTTGTCTAGGTTATCTAGACCATAACATTTTGCTACCTATAAGTGAGAAGCAAAAATTCAAGGGTCATCTTCATCAACAGCAGTGGAAGAATTAGAATTTATTAAAATCAGCAATTTTGAGCACCTACTAAACATTCCTTAAGGGTATTACACACATTTTTTTGGTTTAGTCTCAGAATAGACCTATTAAATAAATATAAATAAATTGGGATTTCAAGATAAACAGACATATATGTTACATCAACTGTGTATGGCATATTAGAGTCACCTACATAATTATGTGTAGTTCATAGCATACATAATTAATACTCCCAGGCTAATGTGTTTTGTAAGTTAGTTCAGCATTTTTTTCATGAGTAATTAAACTTGATGGCTCTGTAAAAAGACACTCAAAATGTTTGCACCCCCATTAATATTATCAGATATTATATTGAAATATATATGTATATTCATTAAGAGCTGTACACTTTCCTTTAATATAGCAAATTCCCTAATATTTTATTAATAATAGAGACTTAGAAATACAGATTTGAAAAGTCAAGGTAGCTTTTAAAGTCACAAAACTATTGATAGCACATTATTAACTTTCTTTATATTTATCAATATAATACATATACTATAGAATATTTATATAATATTCTATTTATATATTATATATAATCTATTATATAATATTTATATTATATTATATTAATATATTGTGTATATTAATATATTATACATATTTATAAGTATAATATATACTTACATATATTTGATAGATGGGGTCTCACTAGGTTGCCCAGGCTGGTCTCGAGTCTTGAACGCCAGGTCTCAAGTGATATTCCTGCCTCAACCTCCCTGGTAGCTGGGATTCCAGATGCATGTCACTGAGCCTGGTTTCAGTATCATATTTGCTAATATGTTTAAATATTTTACACATTTTTGCCTCTTAGTAAAGTTCTATTTGTTTCTTAATGATTTTCAAAGAAAATAATTTTTTTAAAAAAATTACAAATTCTTAGGAACCAAACACATATCTCTACTCTTCAACAGTAAATAAGACAATTCTCTGTTATACTAAAGATCTTCAGTAAACACAAGTCTGAAATATCCAGTCACACTTAAAAGAATATGTGCCCAAATATAGTTTCCTCCCTAATAATGTAAATGAATTTATATTGATAAAAATTATTTCTGAATTATTGAGGACATTTTAAGATAATGTCAAATAGCAAACTGTTTTTTTAAATGAGTTTTTTATTGTTAAAATAATAGTTTACAGCAGCCATATTCTAGTGTAAAACCAATCTTCTAAATGAACTTCATAAATAAATATTTTGGAAAATAGAAAGTACCTATGACTGAATTTTGAGAGTGGAAATTCTGCTTTATTATTCATTAAAACATGTTAAGAAGCACTGGCTTAGCTAACTTCATTGCTGCTGTTTAGTATTTTATCTTATTGTCTCTGTTTCTCTCCACAGGAAAGGTAAATTCAAAGCCATATTCATCAGCATTATCATGCAAAGTAATCTCACCTTAACAGATATTGAAAAACATTAAAACTTTTCATAATATCTGGACTGAACATTGTAGAATGAACAGAAGTGCAATTATATGAAAATTAATTTTAAAAAATACAAATAAAGTTGAATTTCTGGATATTTTTCTATTCTAAATTCAATAAAAATTCTAACTTTTCTCCCTTTTTTTCCTGCTGAACTAACAATTAAATGTTTATATTACTATACTTGCTCTGTCATTTCTTTCCATTCATTCTATAGTATTAGTGTTACTTAAAGGTCAGTCATGCTTAATGAATTACTAATATTTTATAGTACATTAACATTGTTTTATAATAATTCAAATGTAAGTTTTAAATGAAAGTTGTTAGTTTAAATTCTATATAAATATAGAAAATAAACAGATTTTGTTTACTTCCATATAAACTTCTATTTTGTCCCTTTTCCAGGAGTTAGTTTCTTATTTTCTGTTATATACTTAGAAAAGTCAATTTGACTTTCAAAAATATTAAAACAACTGTAATCCCATTACATTGGAAGGCTGCAGCAGGTGGATCACTTGAGGCCCAGAGTTTGAGACCAGTCTGGCCAACATGGTGAAACCTCATCTCCACAAAAAATACAAAAAAATTAATTGGGAGTATTGGCATACACTTGCAATTCCAGCTACTCAGGAGGCTGAGACATGAAAATTGCTTCAACCTGGGAGGTGGAGGTTGCAGTGAGCCAAGATTGTGCCACTGCACTCCATAATGGGTGACAGAGCAAGACTCTGTCTAAAAAAAAAAAAGAAACAAGAAAAAAAATTAAAGTAAACATTTGTGACATGGAAATACAGTAGATTGACTAAAGCTGTTCTGATACAAAATGTTTGACTGTTAGACTTACCCATTGAGAGCTAATTCTTCATGGGTCTCTTTTGTTTCTGAATGTCTTCTGAAGACTTAGTTATTTATAACTTTTGTCCTAGGCTTTCTTTTCAATAACCATGTATAGCAATGGTCTTGGAAGATACAAATAGTAACTCTGCATGCAGATTTGTTCATTACCAGAACAGTCCATAATGTCTACATTATCTGTATAATGTCTATAATGACTATATAGATGCTATCTATATTAACTTTTGGAGAAAGTTTGGGCAGGTTGGTTATCAGCCACCTTGGAAGACTGATGGTCTTCTAAACTTGAAACTCCAGTTTTGATAAAAACCTGTGTATGCAGCATCCACATGCACCCATCTTTTTATCACCCTCATTAAATATGGGGGACCAGTAGGAAGAAGATGGACATCAAGCTCAAGCTGATGGTGGTGGCTGTCCATCAGCAGCAGTCACTGCAGTGATGCCAGTGGTAGCGAGGAAGGTGCCACTGGGGCTGTGCACTCTGTGGAGCCAGTGGAACTGGAAATGGGCAGGAGCCCCGCCCCCTACTAAGTTGGCAGGGCAGGAACCCCACATTCCCGAGCACAACTGCAGACACCCAGCCACGGTTGCAGACCTGGGCATCTCTGTGCTCTCAGGTGCTAGGGAAGCTCCCTCTGTCCCTACAGGCTCAGAAGTGACCTCTTCTGCTAGCTGGCCTTTCCCCACTCCTGGTGCCTGCTCTAATTTTGAAGCAAAAGTGTAGCTGATTGCAGGGGCTGTTGCAACCTGGCTGGATGTGCATGCACTCAGGGTGATGCTGACATGTCCACGCCCCTCCCTGCTGCCTCACCCCCCTCCAGACTTTGGGCACTGATGAGTGTGGGAGGGAGTCAAGTATGTGGTTGAAGGTGACTCAGTGTGGGCCTGCATGCATCCCTCAGCAGGGACAGTCTGGACACCATGGACAGCTTGATGGTGACAGAAGGCAGACAGATTCCTGGGTGGAAAGGAGTGGATCCCCACTGAAGCCCCAACTTCATGTCAGGGAAGACATGAAGACTGGTAGCCAGGCTACCAGCTTCAGGTGGAGTCCGCATCCATGAACCAATCAGCATGTACTTCCTCCCTTCTGAGCCCATAAAATCCCTGCACTAAGCCAGTGTATTAGTCTGTTTTCATGCTGCTGATAAAGACATATCCAAGACTGGAAATTTACAAAACAAAAAGGTTTATTAGACTCACAGTGCCACGTGGCTGGGGAGGTCTCACAATCATGATGGAAGGAGAAAGGCATGCCTCACATGGCAGTAGACAAGAGACAAGAGGTTATGCAGGGAAACTTCCGTATTTAAAACCGTGAGACTCATTCACTATCACAAGAACAGCGTAGGAAAGATCCATCTCATGATTCAATCACCTTCCACTCTGTTCCTCCCACTACAGGTAGGAATTGTGGGAGTTACAACTCAAGATGAGATTTGGATGGGGACATAGACAAACCAAATCATTCCACCCTTGGCCATTCCCAAATTGCATGTCCTCATATTTTGAAATCAATCATGCATTCCCAACAGCCCCCAAAGTCTTATTTCAGCACTAACTCAGAATTACACAACCCAACATCTCATCTAAGACAAGGTAAGTCCCTTCCGCTAATGAGCCTGGAAAATCAAAAACAAGTTGATTACTTCCTAGATACAATGAGGTACAGGCATTAGGTGAATACAGCCATTCCAAATGGAAGAAATTGGCCCAAACGCAGGGATTACAGGCCCCATGCAAGTCTGAAATCCAGCAGAGCAGTTAAATATTCAAGCTTCCAAATGATGTCCTTTGACTTCATGGCGCACATTCAGTTCAAACTGATGCAAGAGGTGGGTTCTCATCGTCTTAGGCAGCTCCACCTACGTGGCTTTCCAGGTTACATCCTCCCTCCCTGCTGCTTTCATAGGCTGGCTGCCATTGAGAGTCTGCAGTTTTCCAGGCACATGGTGCAAGCTATTGGTGAATCTACTATTCTTGGGTCTGGAGAACGGTGGCCCTCTTCTCACAGCTCCACTAGGCAGTGACCCAGTAGTGACTCTGTGGCTCTGACACCAGCCCCACATTTCCCTTCAGCATTACCCCAGCAAAAGTTCTCCATGAATGCCCTGCTCCTGCAGAAAACTTCTCCCTGGCCATCTAGGCGTTTTCATACATCTTCTGAAATCTAGATTGGTTTTCCCCATGTTGGCTAGGCTGGTCTTGAACTCCTGGATTTAGGTGACCCACCTAAGTCTTAGCCTCTCAGAGTGGTGGGATTATAGGCACTAGCCAATGTGCCCGGGCACAAACCCCAGTACTTGACTTCTGTGCATCTGCAAGCTCAATAACATGTTGACCTGCCAAGGCTTGGGGCTTCCACCCTCTGAAGTCACAGCTCAAGCTCTACCTTGGCCCATTTCAGCGATGACTGGAGTGGCTGGGACACAGATCACCAAGTCCCTAGGCTACACACAGCATGGAAACCTGCAGCTCAATCCACAAAACCATTTTCTCCTAGGCCTCCATGCCTGTGATGTGAGGGGCTGCTGTGAAGACCCCTGATATGCACTGGAGACATTTTCCCCATTGTCTTGGGAATTAACATTCAGCTCCTTGTTACTTATGCAAATTTCTGCAGCCAGCTTGAACTTCTCCTCAGAAAATGGGTTTTTCTTTTCTATTACATTGTCAGGTTTTTTGAACTTTTATGCTCTCACTTCCCTTATAAAAATGAATGCTTTTTAACAACACTCAAGTCACCACTTTAATGTTTTGTTGCTTAGAAATTTCTTCTACCAGATACCCTAAATCATCTCCCTCAAATTCAAAATACCACAAATCTCTAGGACAGGGGCAAAATGCTGCCAATCTGTTTGCTAAAATATGTCAGAGTCACCTTTACTGAAGTTCCCAACAAGTTTCTCAAATTCATCTGAGAAAACTTCAGCCTGCCTTTCATTTATATCACCATCAGCATTTTGGTCAAAGCCATTTAACAAGTCTCTAGGGAGTTCCAAACTTTGCCACATTTTCCCATCTTTTTCCAAGCCCTCCAACCTGTTCCAACCTGGCCTGCTACCCAATTCCAAAGTTCTTTTACATTTTCAGGTATGTTTTCAGGAGCATGCTAATCCTGGTACCAATTTACTGTATTAGTTTATTTTCATGCTGCTGATACAGACATAACTGAGACAGAGCAATTTACAAAAGAAAGAGGTTTATTGAACTTACAGTGCCACGTGGCTCAGGAAGCTTCACAATTATAATGGGAGGTGAAGCATATCTCACATGGCAGCAGACAAGAGAAGAGAGCTTGTGCAGGGAAACTCATTTTTAAAACCATCAGACCTCATGAGACTTATTCACTATCACAAGAACAATGCAGGAAATACCTGTCCCATGAGTCAATCACCTCCCACCGGGTTTCTCCCACAACAGGTGGGAGTTACAATTCATGATGAGATTTGGGTGGGGACACAGCCAAACCATATCAGCCAGATTCACATAGACATTGGGACTACATGCTGTGGGAAGGAGATACCCACTATGGGTCTTCTTTTTGCTGAGAGCTGGACACTCCTCTGGCCAACCTGCTTGCAGAAAGAAGATATCCACTTCAGGTCTCCTGAGAGCTGTTCTGTCACTCAGTGGAGCTCTTCTCTGCCTTGTACCCTCCAGTTGTCCACATATCTTGTTCTTCCAAGACATGAGACAAGAACTTGGGTTCTACCAAATGGTGGGACTGAAAGAGGTTTAACACAAATAGGACAGAAATACACCCTTTGGTCATATTGTGGTGAGGAGAGAAGAGCTCACAAGAAAGAGAGAAGAACTGTGGCCCTTCAGGAAGCACAGACATAGGGGCTTCTGAGCCAGGGCTATGACACCCTCTTTGGGGCTCTGACCTACTGCCATCTCCAAGCTTCCAGGCACCACTGCATTCCCTGGTGCCCATAGTGAAGCTGCTTATGGTGCACCTGATTCAGCTGTAGCATCACACAGAGCTGGCACATGTGCTAATGCCTGGAGTTGCCCGCCCTGTTGCAGGTGGCACACTTGGCCTTGTGCAGATGCCAAATCATGTGCTTACTCATACACCTCTTGCCACTCTGTGCCTGGCACACCCTTGGCAGACATGGGATCTGGGCCAGTAATGTGGGCCAAGCAAAACCTCCTGTGCAGACTAGGTGGGACAAACCCATGGATTTGAGCAAAACTCGGGCAAAGGAGCTATTGGTCACAGAGGTTTCTGCCTGGAAAAGTGACACCCTAAGGATACTGTGACAAAACTGCCTGCTGTGCTGAGAATAGTAGCATTCTTTGTCTCTAATCCAGGTTTCATATCTTTTGCCAGAAACTGTGAAACTGTGGTAGGCTGACTTACTTGTTTACAAGCAGGGTGAAAATTCAGATATATCATACTTTTTGACAAAAGCCTAAAACTTTTTGTACTCATTTGATTCATACAATTTTACATTAAGTATTTCGTTCAGAATTGATAGCTTATCTCTAGTCACCCTATTTGTAATGTTCTCTTGAATAGAAGAGTCAAAATGACAGTGTAGTTACAATTACAGTTATAATATACTAATGTATAACAACTGAAAAGCAATAGAAAAGTGCTATATATGTTATGAAATATTCTGTTAATGTAGGTGTAATTTGATAGTGTTAAGTTTGTTAAACATTATGTGATATGAATAAAAAGTAAAAGCTGCATAATCGTTGAATTAATGAATGAGTGGTAAGCTGAATGCTCTTTGGCATTTCAAGTTTTGCGGGAAATTACTTAGCTCAACAGTAAAGGTGTGACTTAGAGCTCTATATTTCTAGGAAAGAGGACAGCATGTCAAAGGCAATGAGGGTGTAGTTAAGCAATATAATTCTAATTGGTTAATTTGAAAATTGTAGAATATTAATATTGTAAAATTGGGGTACTTTATCTTTTTCTATTACATATAAATGTTAAATTTGACATGCAAGAGGATATTTTAAAAACCTGCTGTTATGGTTTTTGTGATTTGGTATGATTAGAACTATGATATTCCTGACAATTCTGAAAAAATAGCAAATATAGCAGAAAAGGGCACAATTAGAGCTCTGACACAGTACTTCAAGGGTTGAAGATCTGAGTTAACAAATTAGCATAAAGGGCATAAAAGGCTGTTGAATTTTGTCCAAGACCTTCTCTGCATATATTGAGATAATCATGTGTTTTTTGTTTTTGGGTCTGTTTATGTCGTGGATTACGTTTATAGATTTGCATATGTTGAACCAGCCTTGCATCCCAGGATGATGTCTTCTTAATCGTGACGGATAAGCTTTTTGATGTGCTGTTGCTCTTGGTTTGCCAGTATTTTACTGAAGACTTTTGCATCCATGTTCATTATGGATTTTGGCCTGAAATTTTCTTTTTTAGTTGTGTATCTGCCTGGTTTTGGTATCAGGATAATGTTGTTCTCATAAAATTAGTTAGGTAGGATAACCTCCTTTTGTATTGTTTGGCATAGTTTCAGAAGGAATGGTAGCAGCCACTCTTTGTACATCTGGTAGAATTCAGCTGTGAACCCGTCTGGACCTGGACTTTTTTTTGGACTGTAGGTTATCAATTGCTGCCTCAACTTCAGACCTTGTTATTGGTCTATTAAGAATTCAATTTCTTCCTGGTTTAATCTAGGGAGGGTGTAAGTGTCCAGGAATTTATTCATTTCTTCTAGATTTACTGGTCTATGTGCATAGAGTTGTTTGTAGTAATCTCTGACGGTAATTTGTATTTCTGTGGAATCAGTGGTGATATCCCCTTTATCATTTTTTATTGCATCTATTTGATTGTTCTCTCTTTTCTTTTGTGTTATTCTGGCTAGCAGTCTATCTATTTTGTTGGTCTTTTTAAAAAGCTGGCTTCTGGATTTATTGATTTTTAAAAGGTGTTTTGTGTCTCTAGCTATTTTAGTTCTGCTCTGATCTTAGTTATTACTTGTCTTCTGCTAGCTTTTGAATTTGTTTTATCTTGCTCTTCTTTTAATTGTGATGATAGAGTGTCAATATTAGATCTTTTCTTGCTTCTCATGTGGGCACTTAGCGTTATAAATTTCCCTCTAGACACTGGTTTATGCTAAAAACTCTCAATAAATTAGGCATCAATGAAACATATCTCAAAATAATAAAAGCTATTTATGAAAAACCCACAGTCAATATCATACTGAATGGCAAAAACTGGAAGCATTCCCTTTGAAAACTGGGACTAGACAAGGATGCTCTCTCTCACCACTCCTATTCACCACAGTATTGGAAATTCTAGCAGAGCAATCAGGCAAGAAATAAAGGGTATTCAGTTAGGAAAAGAGGAAGTCAAATTGTCTCTACTTGCAGATGACATGATTGTATACTTAGAAGACCCATTGTCTCAGCCCAAAATCTCCTGAAACTGATAAGCAACTTCAGCAAAATCTCAGGATATAAAATCAATGTACAAAAATCACAAGCGTTCCTATACACCAATAACAGACTTAAAGAGAGCCAAATCAAAAATGAACTGACATTCACAATTGCTACAAAGAGAATAAGGTACCTAGGAATACAACTAACAAAGATGTGAAGGAACTCTTCAAGGAGAACTAAGAACCACTGCTCAAAGAAATAAGAGAGGACACAAATAGATGGAAAAACATTCCACACTCCTGGTTAAGAAGAATCAATATCGTGAAAATGACCATACTGCCCAAAGTAATTTATAGATTCAATGCTATCCCCACCAAGTTACCACTGATCTTCTTCACAGAACTGGAAAAAACCACCTTAAACTTCATATGGCACCAAAAGAGAGTCCACATAGCCAAGACAATCCTAAGCAAACAAACCAAAGCTGGAGGCATCACACTACCTGACTTCAAACTATACTACAAGGCTACAGTCATCAAAACAGCATGCTGCTGGTAACAAAGTAGAGATATAGACCAATGGACAGAACAGAGGTCTTGGAATTAATGCCACACATCTACAACTATCTGATCTTTGACAAACCTGACCCAACAAGCAATGGGGAAAGGATTCCCTGTTTAATAAATGGTGTTGGGAAAACTGGCTAGCCATGTGCAGAAAGCTGAAACAGGACCTGTTCCTTACACCTCCTGCAAAAATTAACTCCACATGGATTAAAGATTTAAATGTAAGACCTAACCCCATAAAACCCCTAGAAGAAAACCTAGGCAAAACCATTCAGGACATAGGCATAGGCAAGGACTTCATGACTAAAACACCAAAAGCATTGGCAACAAAAACCAAAATAGGCAAATAGGATCTAATTAAACTCCCGAGCTTCTGTATAGCAAAAGAAACTATCATTAGAGTGAATCGGCAACCAACAGAATGGGAAAAAAATTTTTGCAAGCTATCCATCTGACAAAGGGCTAATATCCAGAATCTATAAAGAACTAAAACAAAATTACAAGAACAAAAACAACCCCATCAAAAAGTGGGTGAAGGATATGAACAGACACTTTTCAAAAGAAAACATTTATGTGGCCAGCAAGTATATGAAAAAATGCTCATCATCACTCGTCATTAGAGAAATGCAAATCAAAACCATATTGAGATACCATCTCATGCCAGCGAGAATGGCAATCATTAAAAAAATTCTGGAGACAACAGATGCTGGAGAGGATGTGGAGAAATAGGAACACTTTTATACTGTTGGTGGGAGTGTAAATTAGTTCAACCATTGTGGAAGACAGTGTGGTAATTCCTCAAGGATCCAGAAATAGAAATTGCATTTGATCCTGCATCCCATTACTGGGTATATACCCCAAGGATTATAAATTGTTCTATCATGAAGCCATGCACATTTATGTTCATTGTGACACTGTTTACCATAGCAAGGATTTGGAACCAACCCAAGTGCCCATCAATGATAGACTGGATAAAGAAAATGTGGCACATATACACCATGGAATACTATGCAGCCATATAAAAGAATGAGTTCATGTCCTTTGCAAGGACAGGGATCAACCTGGAAACTGTCATTCTCAGCAAACTGACACAAGAACAGAAAACCAAACACTGCATGTTCTCACTCATAAGTGGGTGTTGAACAAGGAGAACACATCGACACACAGAGGGAACATCACACTCTGGGGTATGTCGTGGGGTGGAAGGCTAGGGGATGAAAAGTAGGGGGTAGGGAGATTGGTGAGGGATAACATTAGGAGAAATACCTAATATAGGGGATGAAGGCAGCAAACCACCATGGCGTGTGTATACCTATGTAACAATCCTGCAAAATCTGTGCACATACTCTAGAACTTAAAGTAACATTAAAAAATAAATAAATAAGTAAATAATAAAATAAAATAAATAAAAGTAGATATTGAAGTCTCAAAGCAACAACAACAACAGCAACAAAAAAAATAAATTAACTCCATGGTCCTAAAACAGGAAGAAATAACTTTTTCAGAAAAGGGTTTAAGCATTATTTATTTTTCTTCTCAATCATTGTCACTAGCAAGCATGTGGCCACTGTACATCAAAGTCTCCTTATTTGTAAAAAAATAAACATAATGTCTGCTTAGTTTATTCCATAGAATAATTTTGAGACTCAAATGAACTAATACTTATCATAATGTTTGACTAATTTTAAAGGATATAAAGGTTAAAAGTATTAAACTACATAATTACACATTTATTACAATTCCTGACATATGCCAAGTGCTTAATATTACAGTTATTTTTGCTTACTCTATTATATCGCCTTATTTTGGCTTACTATCACACACATATTTAAGTACGTTACCTCCAAACAACCAATTTCAGCATTTCACTTGTCTTTGTATCATTTTTCTTCTACATTTGTATGTCTAGATGCAAAATTGCATCAGAAAAGTAAGCATGCTTACAATTTTATATCCAGATCACTAACATCCAGTATCAGAGGACTACCTAACATATTGCAAACACTAAAGGCATATTTCCAAAATTATTGGTTTTTTTTTCTTTTACATCTTTAAAGAAGAATTCAGCTAGTGAAATAGATTAATTTTGTTTACTTTTTAGCCATAGAGTTTGCTTTCTGAAATAATCCTGGTAAAAGTGTTTTATTAATTAAAAGAGTATAATATATTGTAGCTGAGATTTACTGGTTATTTTCACAAAACAGAAATATATAGAATTACATTATATTTTAGAGCTATTGTGCTTGTGAACTATAGTGCTGGTGAACATATATCTGTAAAGTCATATAAATTTTAAAAAGATAAAAATTCAAAATTAAGAAAGATTTAGATTTACTAAATTTACAATTAGTGCCACATTTAGAAATGCAAGTCATAGAATGAATTAACCTATATTTTAAGCTACTTCAAGTATATTCATACTGGAAACGTGAATGCTACATTGAGTAGTAGCTTTCACTTTTATAACAGTAACCAATACTTGCTATGTTCTTCTAGACCCTCTGCTAAGTAGGCCTAGAACATACATATAAACGTGCGTTCTACATGTGCCACCTATTTAATCAATTGGAGAACTTTTTAAGATAGATACTACCAACTATTTTTATTTTCTATATCAGGAAACAAAACTGCTGAAAAATTAAGCATATTTGCTAAGAATATGCAATGACAATTAAATTTGAAAACAAAGACTTCTGGTTCAAAAGCCTCACTCTGAATTCTAAATCAAAAGTCTGGCTTCATAATATTACATCTTTACCGTGACACTAAACTTAGTATTATGTAGTTTTAGTGAATTTTACTGGAAAATTTTTAAAGAAATGTAGCTAAAATGACAATTGAAATAATTGAGTTGCAATTTCAGCTTAATGTATCATCTGCTCAAGTTGTTCTAAAAAGTAAAATTTATTAAGTTAAAAATACCTTGACAATTTATACAATAAAAATAATTGATTATTTAATCACCTCTTTTTCTTACATTTTTCTCATTTTTTTGTCTCAGTCTTCATCTTAATTTAGACAACACAAAAGCATCTAACTACATGCAATTAAAAAGAATTCACATTGGTTTCTAAAGAATATAATGTTAATTATATAGTCTTCTAAGTTTAATTTTAATTGTACTGAAAAAATTAAAATAACATTTCAAATATTTATAGAAGTTAGCTATATTAAATATGTTTTTTAATTTAAAAAGTTGAGTGTCTTTAAAAATGTTACATTGATGACAAAAGTGTAACTCAGTTACAGTGGAAATATTTACATTTGCCTAAGTTGCAGAGCACTAAATACAAGTTGATGTTATTTTCCATTATTTGTCACAGTTAGAGGACTTGGAAGATTTCTGTCACTGTTTGTAAATGCAAAGTTAAAGTTAATGCTGTATAATAGTATATTTAAGAAAGTTGTGCACTTTTGTCATTTTCCTTTGCTATTTTCTATCTTAGATATGATAAAACTGAGACTTTCCTAAAATCAATTCACATAATTAGTAATACTTTAAATATCTAAATTAATTGTAGCATAGTTAACTGGACATTTGAATTGACTTTAGGAAAATTTTGAAATTATAAATTTTTATGATTATTTTTAATTTTAGCTCCTTCTGTAGCCTACAAATGTCCTGAGATTGGGCACTATTACCATTTGTTCACTAAATAAACACTTTTTTAAATTAAATGTATCTTCTGATTATTTTGATTAGAAGGTATTACCATTATGTAGACATAGGTGCTATTGATAGAGACATAGACCTATTGATAGAGAAGTAGTATCTAAATAAACAAATAAACTAAAAACTAGGTATGCTAGTTAAAGTCATCAGGTGTCCTAGGAAATTACATATAATTGTTTAGCTGTTAACTATAATCTACTAAATATTTGGATACCTACAAAATCAAAGAGCAATAATCCCTGATAAATTATTAGGATTCTAATTCTCCTGAGTATTCTCCTCATCTACAGCAACAACTTGGATTCTCTAAGTGTACTGTTTAAAATGGTTTACATGATTGAGAATGGACAAGATATGAAGATTAGATTTGTTTCCCCAATCTAGGTTTTATGTACAAGCACATTTGTTTCAGAAAAAAGTATGTTAAAAACAGTATTATTTCCCAGTTCTCCTTTGTTCTTTCCCGACAAAGGTAGAGAATATCACCTTTGTGTTTTCACAGTAATGGATAGACCTTTCACTCCTCACAAATGAGTTACACTAGAAGGATGGTTTAAACAAGGAGTCATAACCCAGGACCCAGGAGGTGGAGGTTGCAGTGAGCTGAGATCACATCATTGCACCCCAGCCTGGGTGACAGTGCGAGATTCTGTCTCAAAACAAAAAAAGGTGGGGGTTATACATGAAAAGTTTTAAACTAAAACATACTTGATGCTTTGTACTCTATTGACTATTGCTCTGAAAAAAATTAATGATCACTTGGAAGGTGAGAATCTGACATTATTTGGAGATAGGGTAGATGTCATCAAGTTAAGATGAGATCCTATGGGATTAATGTAGGTCCTTATCCAATGAATGATGTCTCTACAGAACAGGGGAATTTGACAGACACCTGGGGAGAAGGCCATGTGAACATAAAGGCAGAGATTGGAGCGAAGCAACTTGAAGCCAAACAAAGTCAAAAATTGAAGTCAAATGATAATTTGTAAGAAAAACATGAAACCAATCCTCCCTCAGCCTGTAGAGAGAGTGTGGCCCTGCTGACACCTTGATTTTGGATTTTTAGCCTTCTAATTTGTGAATGAATACATTTCTGTTATTTTAAGCAAGCCAGTTTATGACGACTGGCTGCAGCAGCCCTGATAGACTGATACAGTACTTTATCAACCACTTGGTAAGTTATTCCTGGTAACTGATAAATTATAAATTCTATTCATTTATTCATCTGAATAGCTGTATTTTTATCTTTTATACAGGTCATGGCATTTTCTTTTAGTATGGGCAATCTCAGAGTTTACCATCATCTTGTCTACATAAAACACTGAAAATATGTTTTAAGTACAATTTCAATTACTTTTTTTTTAAAAAAAGTAAGAACTTAAGGTGTAAACAAAATAATGCATATTAAAGATGTTTCTAAATTTTGCCTGTTTTAAAAGTCTATATATTTCTACCATTTTAAAATAATAATAATTGACATAAATTTTCTACTGAGACAAGTATTTTTAACCAACTTGCCTTTTTAGTCTCTGCAAAAACTTAGTTATAACTTAATTTTTCAAATAAAAAAACAGCAATTCTCTCTTTGCTCACTTTTTTTCCAATAATCAAATTATATAATTATAACATCTAGTGTGACTGTCATAAATAGGGTTTGGAACAAACACAACTGATTCTTAGCAAACATGCAAGTAAACTGGTAGGAGTATAAACTCGAATGTAGCACATACAATATGCCTTGGGCATCAGTCAATCTGTTCTACAAAGGAAATACAGACCTTTGATGTTCTTGGAATAAGGTTATGTAGAGGCCAATTAGAAGAGTGATTCCTATATCTTATGTCTATGTTTCCATGGGAATAGCAACACCTGTTTATGTGCCTATCTTTTCTATTGAGTGTGAAGAAAAGGAAGAGACTTCTACCCTATCTGTGAAATACCATGGGTACCACAATGCCTGAAATTGCAGATGTTCACTTAAATGGATATAAAATAAACATATTAGTAACCTGGGCAGGGTGTGGTTGTTCACACCTGTAATCTCAGAACTTGGGGAGGCTGAGGCAGGCAGATCCCCTGAGGTCAGGAGTTGGAGGCCAGCCTAACCAACATGAAGAAACCCCGTCTCTACTAAAAATACAAAATTAGCCGGGCCTGGTGGTACGTGCCTGTAATCCCAGCTACTCAGAAGGCTGAGGCAGGGAAATCGCTTGAACTCGGGAGGCCAAGGTTGCGGTGAGCCCAGATCGCGCCTCTGCACTCCAGCCTGAGCAACAAGAGCAAAACTTCGTCTCAAGGAAAAAAAAAAGAAAGAAAGAAAAGAAAAAAGATAACCTATAAATGAAAAGATAAAAGATCTACTTAGAATAACCTACTAAACACAGTGGTCATTATTTGAAAACAGTTGTTAAGAAGGGATTTTTGAAGAGAAAAGTATTTTTCATATTACATACCGATGTGAATACATGCTGTAGGAAAATCTGTCACAGACTTAGTCAAACAGGTCTAATAAATTTGGGTTTTTCTCTTTTTGAAAAATAAGAAAGTGTAGGAAAAAAATTAGAAAAAAATTAGGAATCTTGAATACTGACAAAGATTAGTAATAATAATAAAGCAACACTACAATTTGAATTACTCAGAATTATTCAGTCTAATTGTAAGGCTATAACCCGCTTATTTTTACTATGTGATGGATGCTCTTTTATATTTTATAGTGATAGCTCCTAGGCAGAAATCTTTGTCGATTAAGACAAATTACTGTGCCTCCTGGATTTCTCTTTGTATATCTGTCAGTACATTATATCTTTATGGCCAGCATTTATTTCTGTACGAATATTGTAGCCCTATCAACTTCAACTTTAGAGGCATCTTGGACCATCTAAATAAAATTCAAATAGTCCATAAAGATAGCTATTTTTTCTAAAGAGTTACCTGATCTCTGTGTGATTTTATGGAAGAGATTTGAAAGTTCATCTTGCTTTCCTTAGGAGCTTCCCCGAGGGCAGATTCACTAAAGTGTTTAAAGAGATTCTGCTCTCACAAGTTAAATCTTTATCTTTCTAGAAAAGAGAGATTGATGGTCAAATATTATTTTTTCTCTGTATCAATTTCTTAAAATTTTGGTTAAAAGTGTTCTTTAGATTGAGATATTGATAATTTATTAAAAGTTCACATATTATATGTCAAATTAATACTTCAATGTCTAATGGTGAAATGAAAGATTCATACATTAATGTGTCAGCAGTCATGTCTCTTTCTTCATCTGACAGCCCCTAACACCAAAATTACATAACCTAAAATTTAAAAAATAAATAAAAACTAAAACTGAACCATAAAATATTTCTAGTTTACATATCATTTTCATTTTTCTTTTTGGAAATATGTAGCATCATTTCAATGAAGTATTAAGGAAAATTCAGTGAGAAAGCTTTACTGAGATTACCATTTTTAGCCTGCTAATGGCTGTGATCCTAAACTGTTAAGTAGTTCCCCAGGAACTCTTAAAGAGCTATGCTGCCATCTATTGACAATGTCTTTTAATAGTTATTAAATACGTGGTGCAAAAAAACACATTTTTTAATTTAAAAAAATATGTGTTTGGAAATTAGATGTTTTTTAAAGATACCTACTTTATATGGCAAATGGGTGATGTTCAAAATTATAATACACTATTATCTTTTTCTTTCAATATGGAAGGGCTTATTAACAATTATATTGTACTAGCAAATTTGTTGAATGTTGTAGATATTTTAAAGCACTACAAGCAAGCAATTTGCAAGAGTTAATGTATTAACTGTAACGGGGCTTAATTCATCACAATATTTTTATGCCATATTTACTACATTGAATTAAATGGGATTAACATGCATTATTAGGAATGTAAAGCATCGTTTTAAAGAGGTTAAAAAAACTCAGCAAATTGGCTATTTGGAGAAGGATAATTAAAAATAATGTATGATAATATAGATACAAAAGCATGTTTACCCATTTTATTTTCATTATTTCATGATGTATTACAATAAGGTGAAAAGCACCTGTATTTAATGCCTGCTGAAGCAAAGACTTCCCAAAGAGAACAAGACAGAGCTGGGTTTGAACAGGTAGAATTTAAATAGTTAACCTTCCCTTTTTTTTTTTTTTTGAGACAAGTCTGTCTCTGTTGCCCAGGCTGCTGGAATGCAGTGGCATGATATTGGCTCACTGCAACTTCTGCCTCCTGGATTCCAGTGATTCTTCTGCCTTAGCCTCCCAAGTAGCTGGGATTATAGGTGTGCACCACTACGCTCAGTTAACTTTTGTATTTTTCGTAGAGATGCCATTTCACCATATTGACCAGGATGGTCTTGAACTCCTGACCTGAGGTGATCTGCCTGTCTCAGACTTACATGTATGACCACTCCTGGCCTGTTAACTATGTTGAATGTAGGCCATATATATGTGTGTGTGTGTGTGTGTGTGTGTGTGTGTGTGTGTTAAAGAAGAAGCCCTTCTGAAAAAATTTTGTCCTCTTTTTCTATTGAAATATTTAAGATTTTTAAATAACAGGATGCTAGATGAAGAACAAATACCTAACTATACCCCCTACTTCTACTCTCATAAGTGAGGAAGAGCGGATTATTTGCTCTTTGTAGTGGGAAAATACAATTCCCATTGACTAGGAAAAGTGCTTGACAGAACATTGGGATTTGAAGGCTTTCTCTCTCTTGGATCCTTATTTTAAGATCTTAGTGAGAGGCTGGGGGTAGTTAATAAGAATTCTTAGAAATCTTTTGAGGAAATTATCACATCACCTATCTGCTTGGGACAAGTTTACGCTAATCAAAATTGGAAAACAGAAGCCACAAAAAGTGGGAAATAGGCTGGTAAACTAATGCCAGCACACACGAAGGAGCTATGTGTTTGTGATCGAGTAGCTAGACTGGAAACTTTTCCGGATTCTGCCACTCTAACTTAAAGTTCATATCCCATTCAGTCGTGTTTCCATATGCAATGTAAATGAAAAGAGCTATGACCTTTCACTCCTATGTAACAAAGACATCACTATGGCAGCAGACAAACATCCAGACTGGACAGAATGGTGTTCCTTGTCACCACCTGGTGACAGTGGCTAGAAAGCAAGAGCTCAAGTGCTACAGGACTTGTCTAATTAGGATATACAAAAATCCTAAAATTCTTTCAAAGTCAGAAAAAGTAAAATCCTTTCCCAACTTTTCCCTACCAAAGGCTGACCAACTCTGGATAAAAGGAAATTTTGGTACCTTTTAAATTTGCCATTCTTATGTTTTTATCCTTTCTTCCCCATTCACTAGACTGCTTTTTGGGGGCAAGGTTGTAGTAAGGAAGGAGTAGGGCAGGAAAACTGTTACTTGACTGGCGCATAGGTAATTCAGGGTTGTTTTACTCTAGATAATTCTAATTAAAGCTCATTTTATTTCTCAGTTTCTCTTGGGTGCTTCTTGGAATTAATTATGGGAGTGTAGCAAGTGGGTCTTTTGGCTTAGGTAGTGTTTCTTCTTGAACCGGCTTCTTAACATTTTCCCTCAAATTCTTTAGTGATTAATGTAATCAAGCCTCATTGGGTGTGGGTAGCATCACCCTCTGATACAATCCAGATCACAACTATCCCTTTTAAAGCAACTATAGACTGATACTGGCATTGCAGATAAGCATCAGGTCTTTCAACCAGTTCCTAATAATCACATAACTATGGCCTCCTATCTACGATAGAGCAGGTGATTTGCAAAAGTAACCATCTATCCTGTTGTAACAGGCTCATTCCATAAACAGCTCACTCTATTTTTTCACTTTTTTCAGGAGAGTTAGCCACTAACTCATAGTTTCACATATGTTCTAGGACACATAAAATACCTTCAAAACCTAAATGAGATGGAAGAATGTTTTTAAAAATAGCACACTCTCTTCAGAGAAACCCTCAGGTTTCCAACAATCTAAACTCTTGCAACATCAAATTAGTGATGGGTTAAGAATTGCAAACTGGTTTTAAGGATCTCCTTTACTATTCTGCATAAATCATCTAACAATTTGCTTTGGAATCTAGAAGCCCATTTATTTTATTTTATTTTTTTATTTTTGTGACCTAAACAAAAATTAACAAACAATGCAAAAAAAAACAAACAAAAACCAGAGTGTCATTTCAGGAAGACCAGAATAGAAGGATATCAGACTAAGCATTCTATGATGTTCCACACTGGAAATACGGAGAATGAGATAAAGAAGATTTAGGTATATCAGGTATTAAATCATAAAAATAAGAGTATCACAGACACACTGAACAAATCATTGTATGTTGTAGTCTGCTTGGAGGAAACCATTTTCTTTAGAAATCAAAATTCTGGGCCAAACCTTAGAACCTCATAGTATAAAGGTAGAACTTAGGAAGAGTTATCATTTGTTCCATACTTACACTACTTCGATTTTTGTATGCTAATTGGTACATCAAAATGATTTCATTGAGTAATTACTATTATCCCTCTTTAGTGTGGGAAAAGAAGACATGAAGCCAAAGGAAATTAAGTATTCTTACTATGTCCATTAAAATAAAGCTGTTAAACGGTGACTCTGGAATTTGACAACAAAGACTAGACTTTTTTATTTTCTACTTTCTGACTTCAAGAGTTGTTAAAGAAGGTCCTGATAGGTTCTGATGATATTAGATATATTGTTAGTTATGCCTTTGATAAAATACAATAAATATATGGTAGATTATTGAAAGGAGCAAGAATGATTCACATTTCCTATTTGGCTTCTGAAGTTGTTATCTAAAGGAGTTAGTAAAGTTTTCCCATGACACAATCTATAATTATACGCTTAGAATCAGGTCCTTACTCCCAACAGACGTGGGATCTGAAAATATACAGCTATCCATGTGCTCTAATTTCTCCTGCTGTGAGTGTTGCCTTTGTCTCTATAAAACTGCATCAAGAAAACCAGTAGCCAGAATATAGGAATACTCCAGGTTCTGAATAGCTGGGCTACAGGAAATTTGTGTTTATCATATTTACAAATTAGCATTATTAATATTATGAACTAAAGAACAGTTTTCATCTCCTTAGACTTCTGAGACCCATTTAAGTAAGCTGAGATTCTTTTTGTTTTTTTCAGGTTTAATTATTTTATTCTATTCTTAATTGGCAGATAAAATTGTATGTATTTATCATGTATTCAATACAACAGTTGGTTTTGAAGTATGTGACTTTTTTAAAATTTATTTTGCATATGTAAGCTAAGGATAATAATTATAGTTATTGAAGGTATTTGGGGTTTTTTAGGTATGTTGATACTTAAATAAGAATTTGGGGAATGGATTGCAAAGGTGACACATGATTTAGAGTAAATTGTCAACGATTGGATTTATAATTATGAAAGCATTGGCAATTGCACTGCTAAAGTCATTATATTCCCCCGAAGAGTGTGGTGTGAAACTCTACAGTTTTCATTTCAAAAAGGAATAAAGTAGAAATGTTTAGATACTGATTAATACAGTATAGTTTCTATTGTTTCTACTTGATCCATCAACAACTTCTATTGAAAAAAAGTGGCAGATACCAGTGAATTGGAGTCACCCTAAAAACACCAAGTCATTGAAGGTTATGTTTTATTTTCCCAGTTGTACCTGCATACTACGGTAATAGTTAGATTAATGTTTTATTGAGTTTATTCTGGAAGAGGTGGCCTAAGACAAAAACTTTTTATTTGTTTTTAAGAGATGATATGGTTATTAACTTAGAACTGATTGAGAAATTTCAGCATAAGATGCATGAATGTATTTTCTTTCCCCTCATAATTATAATTGTACTCACTCTATTGTAAATTAAGCCAAATTTTCTAGTTTCTTAGCTATAATTTATATGAAATTAACACACTTTTGGAAGTGTTTGCCAGTTTAACTGGCTTCTATTTAAGATACTGTCAAATGCAATTTGTCCTAGTAGAAAAATCACAAACTTTGGAGTCAACCCAAGATTGATCCAAATCCCAGCTCATCTATTTACTAGTTGAATGAGCTTCATCAAGTCCAAAATCCATGGATCTCAACTTTCTCATCTCTATAATTCTCCTGAGAGTTAAAGATAATGTATGTGACTGTAGATAGAGGATCAATAATTGGAAGCTGTGAAAATTTTGAATATAGAGTGACTCAGTTTTATCCTTTATTTGAAATAATTGTTTGACGTTCCAAAACTTAGCAGTGACAATTATTTTCCTGACAAAACTATGTAACGAGCAAGATTGACACAAAGGCATTTCTTCGCACATTGAGAAAGGAACTTCTGTTTAGATAAGAGACTCCTCGTTGTAGCTCTAAGAGGACAGATCTCATAAGTGACTTGTATCACCTCTGATGTAGAACAAAATTTCTATTGATCATAAAATAAAATAAAAGTTAAAGATTTTAATAAAGGTATTCATTTTACAAGATAATACTTTATTGAGAAACAGCATGGCATGGAAAATAAGTGTTTAGACATTTTAAGCAGACTATCTGGCTTTGACTTCTAAATCACACTTCTTAGCCTTGGGCTCTATAACTTTAAGCTACACATTTAAATGTTCTGTGCCTCCATTTCTTCATCTCTGAAATCAACAGAAATGAAATAATGTGAAGAGAAAGTCAGTTATTAGTATAAAATCTTACACTAATATTTTATTCTATACTTGTTAGTAGTAAATATCCAATACATATCAGCTATTATCATACTTGATATTCTAATTTTCTTATGTTTCTATTTTTTCCTATTGTCATCTGTCTTCCAGCCAGAATTTATGATACAGAAAATACTGATAAACTGGAATATTAGTGATCATCAAAGCACAGTTTCTGGTGTATTAATTTGTAATGTTTTTATAATTTATACATGAGGAAATGACCATTTATAAGTTTATTCACTATGTATAGGGATGTCAAAGTTTTTCTTTATTAATTAAATGTGTTATTCAGATTTTTTAAATCAGAGTGACACGTTATTCCAAAATGACTGTAATTTTATAGAGTAGTTATATGCTCACTTCTGAAGTTTATTATATTTGCTAGTAAGATGAACACACTGAAGAATGCAGCCACAGAGAAAGGAGATGGGTAGTGGGTGCAGAGGAAGAAACACCAACTCCTCCTTGGCTGTACATGTTGCCATCTTGCCTAGTGTTCACGTGTTACCAAGTCACCGGGAGATCTTCCCTCTGAGTTTCACTGCCCACTACCTAATGCTTCATTCTCAGTAACACTTAGAGTATATAATAAGTTTAGCATCAAAATCTATCCTCCATTAATGATAGTGACTGTAGGAGGCTTAAAAGTCACCCCTAAGAAGTTATGTTCACATCTTAATCCCTGGAATATGTGACTAAAACCTTACATAGCAAAATGTGTTACCAAGCTAAGGATTTTGAGGGGAGGGGCTTTTCCTGGATTATCTTGGTGGCCCCACAATTCACTAAGTGACCTTATGAGTGAGGCAGAGGGAGAGATGACAAAGAGAATAGGAGGAGACAGTGTGACCGTAAAGGCAGGGATTGGAGTGATGAAGTCATAAAACACGGAATGCTAGTCCCCACCAGGACCTGGAAGAGAAAAGAAAGTCATCTCCAGTGGAGTTCCCTTTGAAGGGAATGTGAACCTGCTGACACCTTGATTTCAGACTTCATGCCTCCAGAACTGAAAGAGAATACATTTCTGTTTTAAGCCAAGGTTGAGGTAATTTATTCTGACAGCTCCAGGAAACTAATATGAGTGATTGGATAATTGAAGAACTTTTCTTTGCTAAGACAACAATAAAAGAAGATTAATTGATAAATATATCCATTTCTTTCATAATAGGCAATTTTTAAAATAATTCAGACAAAAAAATTGTATTCATTGTTTAAGTGGCGTGTTTCTAAAGCTAATATATCACGACATATAGAAAGGAAGTGTGCATCATGGCATATAGAAATGCATGGAGAAAGAGAGAGAAGGAGGTGGGGGGAGAGAGAGAGAGAGAGTGTGTGTGTGTGCGTGTGTGTGTGTGTGTGTGTGTGTATTTTAGCAGTGGGAATGATATATGAATATAGGAATGACTGTAATCTTCAATTCACAATAACCAGAAGGCCACTATCTCACTTATGTAGCTGTTTTAAGTGCAGTTGTTGTGGCAACAGGATTTCTAGGTTACTTTAAAGGAAACAGTGGTTAAACTACTGTGAGTGTTCATGGAATGTTGAGAATATAAATACAACTAAAATTGGAATTTGGAGAGCATTCCAATGACCACAGGATTATTGATTTTTATTACACTTTTCAAACATTTTAGAACTGCCATGAATAAACAAACACTTAGTATATAAACACCCACTTGCATTAGTGGCAAATATCTCCAGAGATGTTAGGGATATGTACAAAGCTGAGTAAATAGACAGAGTGCAGTACTTTTACATGCTTAGAATCTCAACAGAACACCTTTTAGAGGAAAATATATGAAGGTATATTTACAGAAATAGCAATTACAATAGAGTATGCATCAGTGAAACACTAAATTAATTGAAATATTATGTGGCTTGCAAGAAAGTAATATGCTCAGGAAAAATCAAACAGGGTAAAAGCAACATCTACCTTCCTATTATTTCAAATAGTCTAATGAGAAATTTATAAAAATTTAGAAATTGAGAAAAGTAAGCATGTCGACCTTAGAACAATATTTTAGGCAAATGATTAAAGCAAAATACACACACATATGCATATATATAGGTATATGTGTAAATATGCATATTTCCAAGATAATTCAAATGATGATGGTAATTAATTATATAAAAATTTTCCTTCTATTTACCATATGAAAATTTCAGCTCAGAGAAAACTGTGCTGAGTTTTAAACAATCTTACAGATACTTCTTCATCTCCAGAATGAGTGTAATCTTGGTAGCAATGGAAGTAGGTAGAATTTTTACCTAATGGGGAAAAGAGTTGATCTGAATATCAAGAACTTAAGCTCTGCTTAACTCAACAGCATGCAACTCAAATAACAAAATAAGGCTGCAGAGCAATAATATGACTCTACCATTACAGATGAGTCCCTTCTTTCACACATAAATATCTCATTCTTTCTGTTTTCTTCTCAATCCTTTTGCTACTTTTCTTTCCACTTTCATTTTCAATTTGTGAACTTGTTCATGCTTTATTGAGAAAATAGAATAAAATCTAATATTTCTTCATTTTCCTATCATCATGTTTATACTCTTATCTATAGACTCCTTTACCGATACCTATAATCTCCTATTTGATGAATGATCCCGTCTTACTTCTATTAATGTTCAATCTCTTCCTTTGTGCTTTGGATCTTTTTTTCTTGACTTCTCAAGGACACCTCTTCTGCAATTATTTTTTTCTTCATCCATGTCATTCATTTACTACCCTCTACTGGATCAATTCCATAAGATACCCACATACTATACTACCTTCTATTTTAAAGAAAAGTAAAACCATCACCCCTACCATCCCAAGTAAATAACCGCTGCCTCCATTTCTTTGCTTTGCTACATGAAAAAAGAATCTCTAGAAAGAATCTCTAAAAAGTGGAAACATCAAGACTTTATCTCAACCCACTTAAATTAGACTGCTCCCTCACATTTCTACTTAAATGACTATTTTTAAAATTATCAGTGTCCTCCATGTGACCAAACCTCATAGTACTTATCTGATTTTTTATCTTACGGATATTTTCATAAATATTTAACACAGTTGATGAATTCCTAAAACACTCTCTTGAACTTCTATCCAATGCACACCTAGTTTTCCATAATACTTCATTAACTCCATCTTCCTTCTCTTCTTTTCTAGCTCCTTCTCTTTTGATAGACACCTAATTCACACTATAACTCTCGTCATGCCATTTCCATTCATGGTTTTAAATAACATGAGTAACAGTATGTTATATATATATGTTATATTATGTTATATATATATATGTTATATGTTATGTTATATATAATAACATAATGTTATTCATGTTATTTAAAACCATGGGCCTATGTTATATATATGTTATATATATATTTATATAACATATATATATATGTAAAACATTATATAATATATATATATATATATATATATATGATATAGGCCCAGTCTATTTCTTGAATTTCAGGCTATTTACATGGTATCGCCACTTAATATGCCCCAATTAATGAGCATGTCAAAGTTAACATATACAAAATTAACTTTTGCTATAAAACCATGCCTTAACAGTGCCCAATTGGCATTCAGTTTAGCCAGTTTCTCCAGTCAACAACCTAAGTATTATACTTGATTCTTCTTTTTCACTTAATCCCCAAATCCCATTGCAAAGATTGAAGACATCTAGATATTGAAAGAGCCCACAAGCATACTTCCATGACAAAGAGACTGCAGGCAAACATGGGGGTCTGAGGGATAACCAGTAACAAACTCCCGAGAGTCTTTCTTATTCTCACCAAGAAACTCTTTTTCTCTAGATTGAACTGGCAAGATTTGTATGACAAATTATAATTTCAAAATAATTAAAAGTAGGATTTCTTAGTAGGTTCTTTTATTTCTCTTTGCTGATATAGCAAAGCTAGACTGTCTAACCAGTCAGGTGAAAGCCACTCAGGACTGGGTATTCCAAGGGAATATCAGAATATAAAAAGCACATCATAAATCATCCATTAGTTATTATATCAGTTGCCTTTATCTTTGCCAAATGTCAAAATCAGACATCCAAATGTCCCTGGAGATGACCATAAGGCTGCTCCATTTCACTGCAAAATGACCCATTAGCATATACCCATCTTGCAGAAAATTCTGTTGACTCTACCTGTAAAATTTATCCCCATATTTTCTGCTAAACTTGGTCAAATCACCAACTTTTAAAATTTGGCAAACCTCAATAACCATGTAATTTATTTCATTTTACACTAATCTCCCCAATCCTATAATGCCCTCCACACATTTAGCAGCAATTGAAATATTTTTAAATAAAAATTAAATCATATTTCCCCTCCCATTAAAATATTCAAATGTACTTCCACTTCACAAAATAAACATTTCTGTTAAGCTTTTATAAATATTAAGATAATTATTCTAACAATCCTATGACAGAGGTATTTTTATTTCCTCTATTCTACTGTTGATGAAACTAAGCCACAGAGAGGTTCAGGAACATATCCAGAGTCACACAGGTTGTAAGAGTTAGATCAAGGAGTTGAATACAGGACAGCTAACTCTGCAGGTCATGCTATTAACTACTAAATTATGTTTTATCTTGATAATTTAATTACACTCATATAAAATAAGGCTTTCATACATTCTTTGTATACTGTGGAGTTATAGGAAATATTAGCTTGAATGCTTGAAAAATAAGGTTACTCTGCCTTCTTTTCTTACAGCTTAAAACTGTCTAGTGAAATTTTATGTCTTAATCAAGCTAGGTCTCACAGGCACAATAATATATGAACTTCACCATTTATTAGAAAAATTGGAGCTTCATTTTAAGCTGAATTCTCTTTAGAGGCAAATAATAGGCTATGGTTTTGTATTTTTAAAAGCTTATGCTATTTGAGTGCCACTACTGTTCATCACTATGAATAGAGCATGGTTAAGCAGACACCATGTCATAGTTGAAATACACGATTATTCTTTTTTTTTTAAACGTACTTCTGCATCTTTAGTTTCATCACATCCAATTATGAGATTATATCTTGCCATCGAATCATTCACCATTCTTCTCTCTTGTTCTTTAGGTGAGGTGACAACCAAGACACTAATATTGTAAAAGTCAGTCATGGAACAAAATGTAGAAAAGTTCAATAAGATTTTGAAATAAAATGAGAAATTCTCAAAACTTAGTGAGGCAAGGTTTTTTAAAGGCATTTTTTGCCCTTTAAAGTGTTCACATTGTGATTTAACCACATTATTACTAGGCAAGATAGGGGAATCTCATTTGATACGCTTCATTGTATTTTATATTAAAATTCAGGGATTCTGAGGCTTTTAATGCATAGAAATGCAGCAGAATTTACATCTTCTACTTTAGTAATCAGCCATGTTATTGTCTGTTACCCTTTTCTGATTCCAATGTCAGAAATAATACTTCTATCTATGTCTCAAATGGAATTCATATGTGACTTAGGGTACAAATGAAATATTGCACAATCTTTTTTTAGCAGCTAAAAAATAAATAGAAGTCAACCAGAAATGTAATTAATTGAATATAATTTAATAACACCAGCAACATTTCTTCTCAAAATCTTGACATACTATATTATGACAGAATCTTTATAGAAATACATATAACCTTCCTGGCAAACAATTAAGATAAAATTTTATTTTGAAAAAATTACTGCATTTTACAATGTTAAAATACTCACTCCTGGGAAATAAAATAGACACTTTTCATAATAGTTTTCATTACATTTGAATAATGAAAATTATGCAGTGACTGCGTAGTTCTAGAAATTTATACTTAAAAATGAATAAATTCTGATTTATCAATATTTAAGCATCTACAGGGTAGGATGAGGTTATTTAAATAGGTTCTTTGTGGTGGAAGCAAACACTAACATAGTCCATCTTTCTATTACTTTTTTTTCTCTTGTTAGAAACTAGGTCTCCTTATGTTGCCCAGCTGGAGTGCAGTGGATATTCACAGGTGCTATCATAATGCACTACGACCTCAAACTCCTGAACTGGAGTAACCCTCCCACTTCAGCCTCCTGAGTAGCTGGAACTGTAGGCTCATGCCACCGTATCAGGCCTATTTTTGAGGAATAAATATTTTAAGCATTATGTTACGACTTTTATGTGATTTTAAAATTTGATTTAACAATTCTACTGTAATGTATTATTGGCAAACTACTTTAAAAAATAGTAATCGTGATTATCCTACATGATATCGTAACTCTAAATTCATCACAATTAAAACACAATGGTATTGGCTTAGGGATCTATAGACAATATGAACACATACACTAAAAGATAGATCCATATAGAAAAACTGGCTTATGATATTTGATATTTCCAATTAGTGAAGGATAGACAAGTTAGAAAATACTTGCTTTCTAATTTGGAATCAATTTTGAAAAATTAAAGTCCTGACCTACATTATACTCAAATGGAACTAAATGTATTTCTTATGTAAATGTTTTAAAAACACATTAAAATAATTATTAAAAATCAAGATAATAGTTTGAAATCATTTTGAGTGTCACAAATCTTGTTAAGCAAGATAATATTTTATGATTTATAAAGGAAAGACTGCAGATTTAAGTATATATAATACCAAGTAAAGCAAAAAGTACTATAAATCAAGTAAAAAGGCAAGTGACAGAGTGGATTAAAAGTGTTTTCAGGATATGCAGTGAAATAGCCTTTAAAATTAATAATAAAATAAAATTAGCAATAGAAAAATAAGAAACACAAAGAAAAATGTGACACATGCACATTCATAAGCACATACAGACACAATGAATACAAATTATTAGTTTCCAAACTGCACGGAAAACAGGCAGTTTTGGTAGTAGCTGGGAATATAAACTTGAAAAAATGAAGCTATACTCTCTCTCCTACGTTAGTAAACATGCAAAAGTTTTTGGTATCTAGAGTTACAGAATGTGTAGGTGCGTGGAGTAAAGACAGACTCTTAACAACAGCAAACTTGTGAATTCAAAAGTATATTGGGTTTGGATGTAGGCTTGTCTATTTTTACAAAAATTTTAAAAGTCTGTAAACTCAAGCAGTTATTTTCTAGCTGAACTAATATATGTGCATAAATGAGAATATAAAAGACTACTACAAAAGCAAATTTTTTGAAACAACTCTAATTTCTATCAAAAGAGAAAAAATTAGGCCAGGCACGGTGGCTCACAGCTGTAATCTCAGCACTTTGGGAGGCCAAGGTGGGAAGATCACCAGATAAAGAGATCAAGACCATCCTGGCCAACACGGTGAAACCCGTCTCTACTAAAAATACAAAATACTCGAGAGGCTGAGGCAGAAGAATCGCTTGAACCTGGGAGGTGAAGGTTGCAGTGAGCTGAGATCATGCCACTGCACTCCAGCCTGGTGACAGAGCAAGACTCCATTAAAAAAAAAGAGTGAGAGAGAAAAATAAAGTTAAGTAAGCTTTAACACATTGATAATATACAAGTCTATGCATCCTGCAGCTGGGCACAGTGGTTTATACCTGTAATCCCTGCACTTTGGGAGGCTGAGGCAAGTAGATAGTTTGAACCCAGAATTTTGAGACCAGCCTAGGCAACATGCTGAAAACCTGTCTCTACAAAAAATACAAAAATTAGCTGGAAATGGTCATGTATACCTGTGGTCTCAGCTACTGGGGAGGCTGAGTTGGGAGGATCACTTGAACCTGGGAGGTCAAGGCTGCAGTAAGCCAAGATGGTACCACTGCACTCCAGCCCGCACAGTAGAGTGAGATCTTGTCTCAAAAAAAAGTAAGTCTGTGCATCAATTTAATATGTATATATTAATAAGTAATGATATGGACAATCAGCTATATACTGATGAATGGAGAAGACATTGTAGCACATTTTCACTGTGATCCAATTAAAATGCAGCAGCATGTTTGTCTCTGAATATGTCTGTTTGCGCACTAAATGCAGAAAACATGTAAGTGCAAATTATAAGCACAGAAATATTTGCATTGCTTATTGTTTAAGATGTGATTAATTTCCATAATCACCTCCTATATTTGCAGTTATATGTTTCAGTCCATCCAGGAAAATCTGCGAATTATCATTCATGCAATTGTGTAAGCACTAAATTCCTAAGCATTCTATAATAGTAATTTCTAAACATCAAGTGTTTATTCTGTGACAGGCATTATATTGATAACTAAATTTTAGTTCTTGTCATTCTCCGTTAAATACATTCCACTATTCACATTTTACAAGTAATGAACTAAAGCTGAAAAGGTGAATTAACAAATTGAAGGCCATGCTAAGAAGTGGTAAAGTAAGAATTCAGCCTAATTATTGACTGTCTTTTCAGTGCACCTGAGAAATGCACTTGACATTATCCTTTACAATACCTACCCCCAACTTTCTTTTCTGTCTTCTGTATCTGTCCTTTTGCAGTTTTTGAAAATATAAAACCAAAAAACAGGGAATTCAGTAAATAAATTGCAGAAAACTAAAAAAGTCAGTAAATGCTTTCAGAACACTGTCCTAGAGACTTCTCACTTTCATTTATATTGAATAAACAAGTCATTGGAGAATATATACAACACAATATCAACTGTAAGGTGCATGCATACATGCACACACACAAACACCACCATCACCACTTCCACCCAACTGTAGGCATTTCTGCCAATATGTTATTACTATTTATTTCTCAGTGTTTATTTTTTGTGTATCTATGGTGTTTATTTTTTTCATTGCTCTTGATTTACATGTAAAATACAATAAATACACAGATAAATAAAAATATTTAATTTTTATTTTAAATCTTTCTCAAATCAACATGTTAATCACCAAAGCTCCGATATATGGTTGAAATCAACCCCTAAATTTGTATATTTCTCTTCTAATTATATAAACATATTTATTTTCTCCTTGATAATTATGAGCTTAAGAATTTGATTTCTCTCCATGTCATTGTGTTCTGCTTTTAAAGGACACACAGGTAGGTAATAATTTTCTTTTTCTAACTTTTCTGCTCGTTTTATATTTATTACCATTTCTTTCCCAATTAACTGCCTAAAACACATCGACTCTCTTTTTGCTCCATCTATTATTTTTTAAGTTTAAATTTCTTCATATTCTCATATTTCCCCTTTTTATTACACCTCCATGCCAGAATACTCAACATATTGAGAAAATTTGGTATTTTTCATTTTTGGTATTTTTTAAACAGTAGTTTAGAGAGTGTGAGGATTTATCATGTGCAATTCAATATCACTTCTTTGGTGATTTCCCTGTGTGGTGGAAGTAACCTTTACCTGCATTTCAGGCAACTAATATTCAGTTCAAATCCATTAGGTTAGTTGTATACTGTATATTATCATTTCCTGCTGGGATAAAAGTGATACACAGGGAACGTATTCTCGTTATGGGCATTCAGAGGCTTTGAGAGTACAATACATACTATTTTAAAATGTATGCTACCTACAATTTTTAAGTGTAGCTGACTTCATCATAATGTGAAAATCTCTACTTTTATGAATTTATTACATAGAAATCCTATTTTTAATTAACATATATATCTTCAATTTTTTTAAAAAATACGTTTTCAGTATAATTAGTGTGTTTTGTTAGGGTAATTTTATAATGTACAAGAATTTGAAAAACACTGAGTGGCACATGTATAGTGGAATGCACTTAAATTTGTTATCTACATTATTTCTTAATGAAGAAACTTGAAGCATCCAAAGACTAGAACAGAAGAGAGAAATAGAAGTCTAAAGATTTGTTTTTTTTAATTATCTCTGTAGTTTTTCTGTGTTTCTCCAGGTCTTGTCTTTACACTTTTCATGCTCTCAAACACATTCAAAAAGACATTCTGACACTCACACACAGGCATAGCAAAGAAATATATTTCTATCAGAGAATATGCCATCTAAATTGAGGCCTATTTATGCTCAAATCTACAACAGATCAAATTAAAATACAAGAAGTGAATTGAGCTATAGAGAAAGCTGATTTTTTTTTAATATTCATTAACTGATTTTGCAATTCTAGTATGAGTACAACCTTTAGGATTCTCCATCACTTTCATTTTGTGCATTTCTTCCACACGTAATTCAGATCTTCCTACCTTAGAATGTGTAAAGGGAAGGACCATGGACTTCCATTTTGTGGTTCAACACTGACCCTACTAGCTGTGTATACTGAATAAGTTATTTAAGTTGGCTGATCCTCAGTTACTCCCTGTTCTAACACTAAAATATTGTATTGTAACAAAACATAGATTTTAGTATATGATAAAAGTAGTATTTCTCTCACTAATCATATATGTAAATGATTAGATATGTATATAGAGAGACGATAAATATAATAAAATAAAGCAAGTATTGTTATATGTATATAATATCTAGTACTAAAATACATTTTCTCCACATATTCAGATTGTTTGAAGAATGATGTATGGAGGAGAGCTAAGGATATTTTAAGAATGAAGTATTACTTTTGTATCCTTCAACTTTGCTGAATTTATAATGTGTTCTAATAGTTGTATATGTGTGTGCAGAAAACTTAGGAATTTTGTATTTGTTTTTACATATAAGACTGTGACATATGCATAAAAAAGATAATTCTATATCTTCTTTTACAATTTGAATGCCTTTGTTTTTCCTTGCTTAATTATTCTGGTTAGAACATTCAATACTATGTTTAATTAAAGTGACAAAACAAAACAGACATTTCTTCTTTTTCTTTTTCTTTTTTTTTTTTTTTTTTTTGAGACAGAGTCTCACTCTGTCACCAGGCTGGAGTACAGTGGCATGATCTTGGCTCATTGCAGCCTCTGCCTCCCAGGTTTAAGTGATTCTCCCGCCTCAGTCTCCTGCGAAGCTAGGACTACAGGCGCGCACCACCACGCCCAGCTAATTTTTGTATTTTTAGTATACACGGGGTTTCACCATGTTAGCCAGAATTATCTTGATCTCTTGAATTCGTGATCAACCTGCCTCGGCCTCCCAAAGTACTGGGATTAAAGGCGTGAGCAAACATGCCCAGCTTACACAGACATTTTTTGTTAGAATACAAAAAGTATATCTGTTCAGTTCTAAAACTCCAGCCAGGGGTCAAGCATAAAACAAAAATATTAGCAATTTTCTTTCCACTGGGCATAAAATTCTTACTTTATCTCAATATATGCAAATACACACATAGAAATGACTGGCAATGCAGATTCTCTGCCTTCACAAACAGCATGGAAATGAGAACTTTATAAAACATTAATCTGTTTACAGAAATTACCAAATTAGCAGCCTACGAATTGAGAAGAAATCATCACCAGATATTGAGAGAGTACTTAAAAAATCAAAATCAAATCTTTACTTTGCTATCAATGGACAAGAATTCAAGACACAGAATCAGGAACAATACTGACTGTAATGTCCTCAGATAGCAAGTTAAAAAGCTCTGAGAGGTTTTATTACCTGAGTGAAATAAATGGGGATCCAAAAATAAGAGCCTATCCTTTATATATATTGGCACTAAACTGTGAAATCAGTTAATAGGACCATTAGGAGGATGACTTTATTCATAATATTGTAATAGGAGAAATTTCCATTAATGAATAACCTCTCAAAGAAAAAGAAGTCTGGGGCTTTACAGAGACACATACACAAAGGGGATCTTACGAAAGTCATGTAGAAGAAGGTAAGTTGGTCTTATATGGTAATATTCCAGGAAAAGATGTCCTTTTCTTGTATGGAAGAAGAAGGACATGTTGATAAAAAAGAGTCAAACTCTGTAAAATAATTTAGGAGGTTTATTCTGAATCAAATATGAGGGATATTTGGCCTGAGGGATAGCCTCAAGAGGTTCTGAGGACACGTGCCAAGGCGGTTGGGTTATAGCTTGGTTTTATACATTTTAAAAGAACAGAACTTACAGGCAGACACCAAACAATGCATGTAAGATGTACATTTGATGGCAGCGACGGCCCATCTAGAGTGCTGCTGCCATGACACCAGGCTGAAGTGCAGGAGGTGTGGCCAGGATGCCCACTCCATGGAGCTAGTGAAGGCCAGGAGGAGGCAGGAGCTCCACTCTCTTGGGGATCTCTGCACTCTCAGGGGCCTGGAAAGGCTCCCCTGCCCCTGCAGGCTTGGAGGTGTCTGGTCCCACTACCTGGCCTCTCCCTGCTCCTGGTGACCTCTCTGATCTTGGAGCAAGTTTGGGGCTGAGCCAGGGTGCTGTCACAGTCTGTCCAGGTATGCATACACTCAGGGCAGCACTGACACACTGGCACCCTGCTGCCTTGACCCCCTCTAGTCTTTGGGTGCTGATGAGAATGGGAAGGAAACAAAAGGGGTGCTGAAGGCAGCTCAGTACTGCCTGGAGGCTCCCCTTGGCACAAGCAGCCTAAGTCCTATGAGCAGTGGCAGGAGGTGGACAGGAGGCAGGTCCCTGGTGAAGCCCTATCCTCAAGTTGGGGAGGGCCTGAAGCCTGGGACCCAGGCTACCAGTCCTACAGACCAGACTGGGAATTTGTGGTGCTTTTTTTATGCCTGCCAGTGGCTGCCCATTGACCAGTTGGCAGGCACTTCTTCTCCTCTGAGGGGTCCATAAAAGCCCTGGACCCAGCCAGACTCATGGAGATAATGGAACAATCAGCTGTGGAGTGGAGCTACCTACCCCCCAGGGTCTCCTCTCTGCTAGAGCTGAACATCCATGGGATATGGCCTGAGGGTTAGCCTCAAGAGGTCCTGAGGACATGTGCCCAAGGTGGTTGGGTTATAGGGAAGACCAGCTGCAGAGAGGAGCTATCTACCCCAGGGTCTCCTCTCTGCTGAGAGCTGAGGAGACAATGGGATGACCGACTGTGGAGAGGAGCTCTCTACCCCAGAATCCCCTCTCTGCTGAGAGCTGAGGAGATGACAGGATGACCAGATGCATAGAGGAGCTACCCATTCCAGGATATTCTCTCTTCCAAGAGCTAAAGACTTGTCCAGACACCCGGGCTGCAGAGAGGAGCTACTCACTGAAAGTCTCCTCTGAGCTGTTCTATCACTCAATGAAACATTTTCACCTTGCTTACCCTCCACTTGTCCATGTACCTCATTCTTCTTGGCATTGGGACAAGAGCTCAGGACCCACTGAATGGCAGGGCTGAAAGAGCTGTAACACAAACAGAGCTGAAATGTGTTTCTTGCTCACCATGTTGCAAATGACAAGAAGGTGAGAAGAGAGAAGGAGATAAGAATTGTGGCCCTTCAGGGAGCCCAGACCTAGGAGATCCCTGAGCTAGGGCTGTGACATCCATCCTCTTCAGGGCTTGGCAGTCCTGGCATCTTCATGCTTCTGGGCACCACTGCATTCCACAGCACGAGTTGTGGAAGTGGCTTGTACTATGCCTGGTCCAACTGCAGCCTTGCTGGAAGCCAGTTCCCATGCTGGCACCTGGATCTGCTGGCACCTGGATCTCCATGCCCTACCATAGGCAGCATGCCTGGCTGTGTGCAGAGGCCAGACTCCACACTCACTCACACACCCCTTGCTGCTCCATGCCTCACTCACCCTTGTTAGGCATGGGATCCAGGCCAGTAGCATAAGAGAGTGCTGCCTGCAATGCCAAATGGGCAGAATGAATGCAGTGGGCCAGAACAAAATTCAGGCAAAGGAACCACTGGCCATAGTGGTTTCTAGCTGGTGAAGTGACACCCCAAAGATCCTGTAACACATTGGTTCAGTTCAGAAAGGCAAGACAACTTATGCTGTGGCTTCCAGGTAATAGGTGGATTCAGAGATTTTTTGATTGGCAATTGGTTGAAAGAGTTATTATTTAAAGACCTCAAATCAATAGAAAGGAGTGTCTGAGTTAAGATAAGGAGTGTGGAGACCAAGGTTCCTGCTATAATAGATCTCATAGATGGTAGCTCTTGGAGGCAGTAGATAGCAAATGGTTTATATTCAAAACCTTAAAAGGTGCTGTACTTGCTCAGTTAATCTCTTCAGTATCAAAAGAAGACATGGAAAGGGAAGGGGATTATCTACAGAATGTAAATTTCCCCTACAAAAGACAGCTTGGCCAGGCCATTTTAAAATATGTCAAAAAATAAATTTTGGTGTAAAACACTTAAATTTCTTTCAGGACCTGCTATCTATAAAATTATTCTATATTGGAGTCAGGATGAAATTTTTTATTTTATTGCTACAAACTCTGGTCAGTCTTGAGATCTCTCTCTCTCTCTTTTTTTAATTGTACTTTAGGTTCTGGGGTACAGGTGCAGATCATGCAGGATTTTTGCATAGGTACACACATGGTAAGGTATTTTGCTGCCTTCATCCCCCCATCACCCATATCTGGTATTTCTCTTTTAATGTTAGTGCTAATCAGTTGTGACTGTATTCCAAAGAGAGGACAGTATACACTCCACAAAGTGTTCCATATTGCATTCCCATCATGGCATAAACTCATTTTTCTGTTTACTTTGGAATCCTCTTGGATGAGAGGGTTCCATTCAGCCAGTTGGGGGCTTACAATTTTATTTTTGGCTTAAGGGGGATTTGTCAATCATCACTTCTATCTAGGAATACAGGGCTCATATAAATTTCAATATTGTGGAAAAAAAGATTAAATAAAGACCTAAGAATGGAATAAAATTTTATTTTTTTCCTTTGATACAGTGAAATTGTCAAAGAAATCCCAAATCGCAATCACAGAACAAGCACTAATAGAAACCTACCTGATTTGAAAGGAAATATATCATCATTGTATTATATTTTTAGGAATTTACTTAATAAAGGCATAGTTATGAAATTATATTTCTTAAATGGATTAATTCATTTATCAATTTGTTATATTTATTTCAAAAATGAACATCATTTATCCATCTTCTTTAATATTTTACAAATTCAGGAAATGCTTTTAAGATACCACTGAATATAGTCATGTAGTTGTGCTTGAAGAGTTCTGTTGGCCAGATAGTAATTATTATTATTTTTAGGTGCTTTATTTCATGATGCACTTACAACATATTTAAAGTTATGTCTTATATTTACACAATAATGATTCATCTAGCCTTCACTCATTAGCCCAATAAAGTCTCCCTAATGGAACAGAATAAGTGGGTTTAGATTTTAGAATATAACTTTTGTTTTCTGTAAAGGCACATAAAAAAACAAATATAACAACTGAAGAAAAAAAAGGAACTAGGCATAAACAGACTAAGCAGATTTTGTTCTATATGATTTACTAATGGAAAAGGGTTAGTCTCAAAAGTAACCATATCCCCCAATTCACAAGAGAGGTCACCAATATTCAGGAATCAGCAATATTCTTAATGTAGTTCTTACATCTGAGGAGACCTAAATAATATGGCTTTTATCTTAAACAAAATAAAAATTAGAAGCTGAGTTTCTTGTAATGCCATTAAAAAAGAGTTAATTAAGTATGAAAATTGAAATTGTATCTTATTTATTTTGTAAGATATGTTCAGATTAAACTTTTTATCCTAAAAATCAAGCTGCAGGTACCATATAAACAAAAGCCCACATCCCTAAATGGAAACACCTACTCTGTGACCCCAGATGAACAAACTCCACTTTTGTTTTGGGCATATTTCTCTCCCCTCAGCACCTCTTTGTCCAACTGTGTGCACTTCCTCCCTATTGGTTTTTACCTTCCATCTGTTCTACATATACCTATCTTTCTGTGATCGGCTGCCAGACGAGTCTTCATTTGCATAGAGTGAAATGTCATTCCAGTCTCCTATTGATTTCAAACAAAGCCTTCACTTCTGCCCGCAGTTGGTTCTTTAACACTTAACGTTTCTCTTTCTGAATGGTGCTTTTTCCAAAATGGACTGCAGACTAGTCTGCACACTCCCCCGTCCTTCCTAGTCCATAAAAACCCTGAACTCAGCCCCTCAGCTGGCAAACCTCTTCCCTCTCTGGTGAGAGCTTTCTCTGTCACTTAATATATTCTACTCCAGCTTGCTTACCCTGCAGCCTCTGGTGTCTGTGTGACTTTTTCTTGGTGGGACAAGAACCCAGAACTCACCAAACTCCAGGAGCACAGGAACCGTAGTGCTCCAGCTCACTGAGCTACGGGCAGTGGGACTAAAAAAGCTGTAACACTTATTCTCACTCATGGAACTATGGGAGTAGAGAAGCCATTGGGAGCCACTTCCTCCTGCTCACCAAGCACTGGAACTAGGAAAGCCACAACACCAATACTAATAGTAATAAAATTCGAATTTTTCTTTATAAGTAACAAATAATTTTTAAAAATTAACACACATAATTAAGTTTATAAAGAATCATGGGAGAAAACCAAAGAGGAATAAGAAAATAACCTCAGAACTAGAAGGAATTAAGAGAATTAGAAGATTACTGTGATTAATGCTATGCATTTGTATTTCTAGGAAAACACAAATGACGTAAAATGATGCCATAAGAGTTAGAAAGCTCCAAAGTATCTATAGAACATATGAATATTTATAAAAATCTATTGGATTTTAAAAAGTTACTTATTTCAAATAGATTTATCAATGGCAGTGGAAATACATATACTCCAAATATTTAAAATAGACATACACTGTTGGAGCTCAAAAACCATTATCCTGAAATATGGCATTTGACAAAATGAACTAAGGAAGCATCAAAGCCTCTGACCCCTCCTCCCTCCCCTTTCTGCCACAAAAGTTGAAATTTCTTTATCTGCCTATGATCCAGACCCACCAAGAAGAACAATTGAATTTTCTTCCCCTCCCTGTTACATCATTATCTATTACAGAAAATAAGACCAATAATGTAAACACGTCTGAACAGTTCCTTTTACAAGATAATAACTTCTCCAATAATCATATAAATCCAAAAGAGGGACCAGGAGGGTCACAACTATAACTCTAGCACTTTGGAAGGCTTAAGTGGGAGGACCATTTGAAGTCAGGAGTTCAAGACCAACCTGGGCAACATAGTGAGATCCTGTCTTTACAAAATAAAAATGAAAGTAAATTAGCCAAGTGCAATGGTGTGTGCTGGAAGTCCCAGCTACTCAAGAGGCTGAGGCAGAAGGATCACTTAAGCCCAGTAGTTGGAGGCTACAGAGAGCTGTGTCTGTACCACTGTACTTCAACCAAGGAAGACAGAGCAAGACCCTATCCATTAAAAAAATTAAACAAGTAAACAAATTCCAGAGAGAACAAGTTAATTTCTGTTTCCTGATCCAGTCATTCATCCTAGTAATCATTTATTGCCCCTAAATAAAATTCCTCTTCTGCCTCCTCCCATAACCCATTTTAACAAGATCCAAAGTGCCACTCTTTCTTTAACCTGTAAACATACATGGTGTATATATTTCTGTACCTCATTGGGAGGTTGAGTCTTTATTCTGAAGGTTCCAGTGTGTATGCATTAAATAAATTTGTGTGTCCTTCCTCTTATTAATCAATCAGTCCCATGTCAGTGATTTTTGGCAGACCTGCAGCAGACCAGGTCTCCATTAGCAACCAGAGCAGACCTCACCACCGTCTTACTGTAATTGATGAATGCATAAACTAAACATTAAAGAACTGGAGAAACTGGTACCTTAGTACAAAGGCTAGAATGTAAAAGTATGTCCATTAAGATCCCGCCTCGGCTTTCTCAGACCTTAGAGTTTAATTAAAATAATATAGGTATTCTTGCACACCTTGTACCAAGACTCAGTTCAGATAAAGTAATTCTTCCTAGGACCTGAAGTAATTTTCCAGACTCCAGATGCTACTTAAAGATTTAGAAATAGAGAAACACTTCAGCTTTCAGGTGCACTCCACACTTAGAAATACGGTTTGAATGTGTATAAGCACTGGAGAAAAACTTACAGCTTTCAGTTGGTCTAGTGAGGTACTCCAGCCTTCTCCCTGTAACTGGTTGCAGAAGTAAATCCCCTTCTTTACAAGTCTGTCTGAATCTTATTACTGGACCACAAGAACAAGCAGCCAGACCCCTGATCAGTCTAGAAACAAATCTTTCAGAGGTCAAGAGCCTTGGTCCCCACAACCTCAAAGAGCTTTAAAATTAAAAAACATAGAAAACTGAGAAAAGGGAGAAAAAGTTTCTAATTTTTTGAAAGACAGCTTTATGTTTAAATGAAGGTATCACAAAGAAGTTTCTTTAAACTAACTCGAGTTTTAAATAATAATTCCAGAATTCTAAATAAAATAGTAACACAAATAATCACATTAACTTTAAAAAAAAAGTGCACAGCCATCAAGTAAAGATCCTACCAAGAATATAAGATTAGAAATGCATTTTTATGCTCAAATAAATAATTAGATTAAAATATATAATTCTTTTGACAAATGCTAAAAAGCATTTTATAAAATGAGAAAATAATGTTAAATACTGTAAAATTTTGAATAAATGGATTATTTTTTAAATTATTGGAATATATAGAAATAGAATAAAATAGTCAAGAAGCCAACTTCAAAATAATGAAAAAATAGCAGAAATTATCCCTTTTAAAATAGAAATAAAATAGATTCCCACTATTGACATTATTATGTAACATTGTTTAGGAGATGGTAGCTACTATAATTAGAAATGAGAATAAAGAAAGGTATCAATATGGGAAAGGATATAGTAAAATATTTATTTCTTTAAAAGTAAATTTGATTACTTCAAAAGCTTAATATGATTAACTTAACATTTTGTAAATTATAGTTTAATAGATTACTAGGTTCCAAGTTAATATTTTATAAGAAATATATACCTGTACAAAACAATGGCCAGTTTGAAAATGAAATGGAATAAAAGATTACAAGAGGAATTAAAATCACAAATAATAACATTTCAGCCACCATTTAATAACAAACATAAACATTAATATTGAAAAAGATTTTTGTCTACTTTGTCAAAGATCAGTTGTTTGTAAGCATGTAGCTTTGTTTCTGGGTTCTTTGTTGTATTCCATATACCTATGTGTCTGTTTTTACACCAGAATCATGTTGTTTGGGTTTCTATAGTCTTAACGTGCTTCCTCCAGCTTTGATCTTTTTGCTTAGGATTGCTTTTTGGGGGTTCCATACAAATTTTAGAACTTTTTTTCTAATTCTGTTAAAAATGACATTGCTAATTTGATAAGAATTGCACTGAATCTATAGATTGCTTTGGGCAGTATGGTCACCTTAATGATACTGATTCTTTCAATCCATGGACATAGGATATTTTTCGATGTGTTCATGTCATCTATTATACAATTTCTTTCATCAGTGTTTTGTAGTTCTTCTTGTAGAGATCTTTGACCTCTTTGGTTAAATATATTCCTAGCTATTTTATTTTATTTTTTCTTATTACAAATGGGATTGAGTTCTTGATGTGGTTCTCAGCTTCAATATTATGAATATTTAGAAATGCTACTAATTTTTGTGCATTAATATTGTATCCTGAAATTTTACTGACATCATTTATCAAATCTAGAAGTCTTTTAGAGGAGTCTTTACAGTGTTCCAAGCATAAGATTATATCATCAGTGAACAGATATATTTTGACTTCTTCCTTTTTAATATGTATGCCATTTAATTATTTCTCTTGCCTAATTCCTCTGCCTAGGACTTTCAGTATTATGTTGAATAGGAGTGGTAAAAGTGAAGATCCTTGTCTTGTTCCAGTTCTTACTGGGAATGCTTTCAACGTTCCACTGTTCAGTATGATATTTGTCATGGGTATGTCATGTATGACTTTTATTATTTTGAGATATGTTCTTTGATGACAATTTTGTTGAGGGTTTTTACTAAGACAGGATGTTGTATTTTATTATCAAATGCTTTTTCTGTATCTATTGAGATGATCATATGTTTTTTGTTTTATGTGGTGAATCACGTGTGTTGATTTACATATGCTGAACCATCCTTGAATTGCTGGAATGAAACCAACTTGACCATGATTTTGTGTTATCTTTTTAATATGCTGTTGGATACACTAGAGAAAGGACATCCTATTCAATAAATGGTGCTGAAAAAAATTTAATAGTCATATGTGAAAGAATGAAACTAGACCCATATCTTTCACCATAAACAAAAATTAACTTAAGATGGATTAAAGACTTAAATTTAAAACCTATAACTCTAAACATCCTAAAAGAAACTTAGGAAAAAGTAAGTCTTCTGGACATTGGCCTACACAAAGAATTTATGACTAGGTCCTCAAAAGCAAACATTAAAAACAGAAAGGATAGACAAATGAGACTTAAACCAAAAATGCTTCTCACAGAAAAATAAATAGCCAATATAGCAAACAGACAACATACAGAATAAGAGAAAATGTAAACTATGCAACTGACAAAGTGTTAATATCCAGAATCTAAAATAAACTTCAACAACTCAATGAGAAAAAAGTCATGTAGCTCCATTAAAAAATGAGCAAAGAATATAAACAGATATTTTTCAAAAGAGGACGAGCAGGCAGCCAATGAATGTATGAAAATAAATGCTAAACATCACTAAAACCAGGGAAATGAAAATTAAAATCCAAGTGAGATACCATATTGGCAGTCACTTATACCAGGTGTAAGATACTGTTTTATACCAGGCTATTATTAAAAAGTCAAAAATGAAACGATGTTGCTAAGGTTGCAGAGAAAAATAAACTCTTATACATTGTTGGTGGAAATGTAAATTAGTATAATTTATGAAAAATGATATGAAGGTTTCTCAAAGAACTAAAATTAGAACTACCATTCAATCCAGCTACTACTGGGAGTATACCTAAAGGGAAAGATACCTTATATACATATAAGCTATCTCTCTATATATTTGTATCTATATAATTGTGTATAGATACGTGTGTGTATATATGTGTCTACGTATGTATATGTATGTCTCTATATATATTTGTCTACATATGTATATATATGTGTGTATATACCTAATATGTGTGTATCTACATATGTGTGTATTTATATTTGTATCTATGTACACACACATATATGTATATATAGGGTATGTGTGTGTGTCCCATTATATCTACCTAATGGAATACTACTCTGCCATAAAGACATATAGGAGAACGAAATCATGTAGTTTACAGCAACATGGACAGAAATAGAGGCCATTATCCTAAGTGAAATAACTCAGACACAGAAAGTTGAATACTACATGCTCTCACTTATAAGTGGGAGCTAAGTGGGTACACACGGATGTACAGAGTTGAAAAACAGTTGATGGACACTCCAAAAGGGCTGTGGGGGAGGTTTGAAAAATTACCTATTACGATGTTCACTATTTGTGTGATGGATACATTAAAAGCCCAGATTTCACCACTATGAAATATATCCATGTAACAAAAATGTACTTGTATCCACTAAGTCTATAAAAATAAGAAATTTTAAAAAGAATACTAAATTAAAGTTAATATAGTTTTGAGAAGAATTAATTGAAAGAACCTTCTCAATGAGTAGAAACTGAATATAATTAAACCATTAATACCCTGATATCTAAAAGATGTTAATCTACATGCTCCATATGATCTTTTATATAAGTAGAATATACACACACATGCATGTGTGTGTTTGTATATCTGTGTGTGCATATATATATATATACACACACACACACACATACAAATATACATATCACAAACTGGTTTTTGTTGACAAAATAATCAAAGGAAAATAGCCAGGGAAAAAATCTAAGGAGAGCAACAAACCCTCTGATGTGGATAAGAACAGATACATTAGACAGTATAAGTCAAAGTGGTGATAATTAAGTACTATAATTAAATTTTATTCTGCAATTATATTCTTCTGGAGTAAAAATAGTTAGACAAATCAGTGAGGAATATGGATAAAAATGAAAATTAGAAAATTGAAACCACGGTGATATTTTAATAAGTTATTTTTACCTTTTGTAACATTGGGTTTAAAAAGCAATTGTATGATAAGCTTGTTTGCTTTATTCTTATAAATCTTTTTTTAAATTCCTTATAGATTCTGGATATTAGATTTGTCAGATGGGTAGATTGCAAAAATTTTCTCCCATTCTGTAGATTGCCTGTTCACTCTGATGATAGTTTCTTTTGCTGTGCAGCTCTTTAGTTAACTTAGATCCCATTTGTCAATTTTAGCTTTTGTTGCAATTGCTTATGACATTTTTGTCATGAAATCTTTGCCCATGCCTATGTCCTGAATAGCATTGCCTAGGTTTTCTTCTAGGGTTTCATGATTTTGGGCTTTACATCTAAGTCTTTAATCCATCTTGAGTTATTGTTTTGAACAATGTGTAAGGAAGGGGTCCAGTTTCAGTTTTCTGCATATGGCTACCAGTTTTCCCAGCACCATAAAAAAGTGGGTGTTTCAAGACAGTGTCAGAGGGAAGCTGAGCTCTCAAGTGGAAGAGAAGAGAAAACTGAAACTTTATTACTGTAAGCAAATATCACAACAAAAACAGCCTTATAACAAGAGAAGATAAAATGCAACCAAAGCTCAAAAAAATGTAACCAGAAGCTTATCAGAGTCATCAGTGGAGTCAAAAGGCAGACGCCCTGGATACCGCAGCCAGAGTTGGGGCATCCCCCAGGATGCAGCAACAGCATCTTTCAGCTCCTCCTTCAAGTAAGCTCCTTTTATTAAGTCCAGTTGTTACTTTTGGCACCCTTTGTTTTTTGCTTGGGAGGGCATTTGACGAGCAAGCATGGAAACAGTTGCTTCAGGAGTAGTGTTTTGGGAGCATCATTCCAAAACGTGCTTCAGGACTTGAACAGTCATTCAGGGAGCAGTGTCCAAGGATGTGTTCCAGGACTTGTGTTAATTTCTAGGCTTTTAGCCAAATCTTGCACCAGGTGTTTACCTTTTGACCTTTGGTGGTCCTGCCTTTTATAGATGGAGGCATAGGTTTTTAAATGGAATTAGTGTGGCCAATTTTTCCTCTTCCTACAGTGGGCAAAGGATATGAACAGACACTTCTCAAAAGCAGACATTGATGTGGCCAAAAAACATATGAAAAATAGCTCAACATCAGTGATTATTAGAAAAAATCTGATAAACATACGTGTGCATGTGTCTTTATAATAGACCCAAATGCCCATCAATGACAGATTGGATAAAGAAAATGTGGCACATATACACCATGGAATACTATGCAGCCATAAAAGAGGATTAGTTCCTGTCCTTTGCAGGGACATGGATGAAGCCGGAAACAATCATTCTCAGCAAACTGACACAAGAACAGAAAAACAAACACTACATGCTCTCGTTCATAAATAGGTGTTGAACAATGAGAACACATGGACACAGGGAGGGGAACATCACACACCAGGGCCGGCCGGAAGGTGGGAGACTGGGGTAGGGATAGCAGGGGGTGAGGCTATTGGGGAGGGATAACATTGTGAGAAATACCTAATGTAGATGACGGGGGGATGGATGCAACAAACCACCATGGCACATGTATACCTGTGTAACAAACCTGCACATTCTGCACATGTATCCCAGAACTTAAAGTATAATTTTAAAAAATCAAAAAGAAGAAAAAATGCAAATCGAATCCACAATGAGTTACCATCTCATGCCAGCTAGAATGGTGTTTATTAAGAAGTCAAGAAACAACTTATGCTGGGGAATATAGGAAGGCTTTTTACACTGTTGGTGGGAATGTAAATTAGTTCAACCATTGTGGAAGACAGTGTGGTGATTCCTCGAAGACCTAGAGGCAGAAACACCACTGGACCCCACAATTTAATTATATAAACCCAAAGGGTATAAACTCAAAGGAATATAAGTCATTCTACTGTAAAGATACACGCACATGTATGTTTATTGAAGCACTATTTACAATAGCAAAGACATAGTATTGGCCCAAATGCCCATCAATGATAGACTGGATAAAGAAAATATACTACATATACACCATGGAATATCATGTAGCCATAAAAATGAATGAGATCATGTTCTTTACAGGAACATGGATTAAGCTGGAAGCCATCATTCTCAGTAATCTAACACAGGAACAGAAAACCAAACACTATATATTCTCACTCATAAGTGGGAGCTGAACAACGAGAACACATAGACACAGAGAGGGGAACAACATACACCAGGGCCTGTCATGGGGTGGGAAGGGAAGGAGAGCATCAGGGCAAATAGCTAATGCATGCAGGGCTTAAAATCTAGACGACGGGTTGATAAGTGCAGCAAACCAACATGGCACACATATACTATGTAACAAACCTACACATGCTGCACTTGTATCCTAGAACTTAAAGTAAAATAAAAATTTAAAAATAAAAATAAAATTAAGAGCAATTATAGTCAGGTCTATTGAGTGGCATTGAAAAAATTCAGTCTCTACAATTTTCATAATAAGGAATTATAAATTAATAATTTTTAAAAAATGAATTTTATACTACTGGCAGAAAAGTTTGACACTCTGGGCATTTAGCAGTTTTTTTTCTTTCTTTTTCTTTTTTTTTTGTATGACAATAAATAGAGATCTCCTAAAAGGAAACACTAAAGGGAAAAAAAAACTCCATAAGTTAAGGTTACTTTTACATGAATGTTTCAGAAAATCCAATTAACAGTAGCTTGAAAAATATAGGGTTGTTTTTCCTCACACAGTAAAAAGCAATGTTACTTTTTAGTTAGAAGAACAGATATTTAAATCAAATTTCCAGGGCACAAATTCTAGCTTTTCTGCTTACTAGCTATGTTATCTTGCAAAATTTATTGTACATTTCTGTGACGTAGATTTCACATTTCTAAAATAGAGATTAAAGTAGTATCTATCATATAGATTTACTGTGAGAATTAAGTGAGATAGTATACTGTTGGTCCTCCCTCTGAATCTGTGGGTTCTGCATCCGTGGAGTCAACCCAACTGCAGATTGAAAATATTTTTTAAAAACCAAAATCCACAAAATTCCAACAAAACAATTTGTCTCATGCCATGTACTATGTGGAATTGAATAAAGGAAGTGATATGTAGGCATTGTATTAGGTATGGTAAGTAATCTCTAGATTATTTAAAGTATATGGAGGATTTTCATAGATTATATGCTGATACTATTTCATTTTATATAAGAAAAGATCACCTGCAACATTTTATCTGCAGAGGTTTGGGAATGAATTTCCTAGAAATTCCAAGGGACAGTTGTACAAATTACTTAGTATGTAGCTCGTTGTAGGTACTCAGTAACAGATTTGCTAAATTAATAAATGGATATTATTAGAAGTGCAGGGCTAGCAGTTGAGAAACTAGCAGTGACTGAGAGATGGCATCAAGGATCCATGACTCAGTTTTGCCAGTGCCTCATCCATAGGGTGTTAGAGGACGGCTGCAACGCCAGGAATCACGTGGCCATTAAAAGCATTGAGAAAAGAATAAGCAATGGCTTTTAGTTTTTTTATCAGACAAGTAAAATATTTGCAAACCCCCCTAGCAGAACTATCCTCTTTTTGTGTATAACTGAGATCTGTCCCCTTATACCTAAAATAGATCTGATATCATAATTATTTAGTAGTCCTTATATCTAAACCGAAGGAATCAAAGTGAAAAGAAGACAGGGAATGCAATTTTTATGTTCAACAAGTAAAACTTCAGCAAACAAAAATGAAGTGAATGCTAAATATAAACATATTTTTAGCTAATATCAAGTTGAATTCTTTTTTGTTTAGTGTAAAAGTGCTATCACAAATCCAAAAGAAGAAATACTAGAAAATTAGGAAATTGACAAAAAATTATCCCAATTGATCTTCTGTCTTCCAATTTTGTCACATACAGCTAGTGCTCAACGTAGCCTCAGAGTGATACTTTTATATAAGTGCTTTAACTCCAGTCCTCTGCTCAAAACACTGCCATGACTTCAGCAAAATCAAAGTCCTGCTAAAGAAAAGTTAAGATTTATCCTGTATAATTCAATGCCTATATTCTTTCTCTTCACCTTCTAGTCACAAGAGCGGTGCTTCACCATGAAAATCTGTAAACCTCCACTTCTCTCTTGTGAGCTCCATTTATCTTGCATGATGGCCATAACCTTAAATTCCCTGACAAAACATCAGTTAAATTTGCTGTGTGTTATTCAGACCAGGGTTGTAAAGAAGTAATCATCACTTTCTCACCTTTTTCCCTTTTTCTTACTAAATGCAAATGATTATAGACATGGGCAGAACCAAGGAGAGAAGTGTCCTTCAATCACTTCCTGGAAGAAAGCCAGCCACCAGAGAACGAACACACACACACACACACACACACACACACACACAGGCTCGCAGGCAAGCATGCTTGGACCATTACATGAATATAAAATAAGTTCATTTGTTAGTCTTCTTACAATTGTTACATCTTAATTGAAACATTCTTATTAATACTGATGATGAGACATTTATTCTACTCTACTGAGAATCCCCTCTTCCTTCCTATCCCAGTTTATATATCTGGACTAGGCATGTATATATGACAGTTTAAGATGTATTCTTGCTTCACATTCCATACCTTCTAAGATACTTTCTCTTTTATAAGGCTTAGAGGTATAGAAAACCTTTCCAGGCTGAGCATGGTGGTTCACACATATAACCCCAGCACTTTGGAGGCCAAGGCAGAAAAATCAGTTGAGACTAGAAGTTTGTGATGAAGCTGGGGAACATAGTGACACTCTGTATCTACCAAAATTTAAAAACAAAAAATAAGCTGGGCATGCCTGTAGTCCCAGCAACTTGGGAGGCTGAGGTGCGAGGATAATTTGAGCCCAGGAGTTTGAGACTACAGTGAGTTGTGATCTGCTGCTGCATTCCAGTCTAGGCAACAGAGACTTCATTTTCTAAAAATGAAAATAAAAAAAAAAAAAAGAAAGAGCAAAGGAAAAAGAAAGGAAGTGAGGACAGGAGAGAGGGAGGGAACCTTTCTAAGAGATGCTGATAACCAGTGGTAGAGGGTGTCAATCTTTATGTGATACAGCCTCTGTTTTTAGTAGCTTAAGTTCTTCCAAATGAATAATCTTTAGGGTATCATTATTTCTACCTGATAATTGCTATGATCTTGATCATTTTTTACGAATGTGTGTGTACGCGCGCGTGTGCGTGTCTGCTGCTGTCTGCATTGCTATGTTGCCAATTTCCACTGCACTTTGCAACTCCTTTCGCATCTATTTACTTATTAAGAAAAGTCTGATTTGATGTGTTTATCACTAAGCAACGTTTTATTATATACTATTATGGGTTTTAAATTTTTGGAGATGGTATCTCAATGATTGCTTATTAAAAAACTTGCTAGAAGTTTAAAATATTTTTCTTAGAGGTCGTGAAAGTAAAATGCAAGGAAGTTAAATAGTGTGCCCAAAGTCACATGGCTAGTAAATAGTGAAGACAAAATAGAATTTAAACACTTCAATATAAGTTTTCACAATCTACCCTATTGGCCATTGGGAAAATGAGGAATGGATTTCTTTGGTCAGGTATTAATTTCTGATTAAATTAGTGGTGCTCAGAATGACAGTATTATTTAGGATATAACATAGAGACATTTTATAAATTATAAACAGATGTTTTTCTCAGAAGATTGAGGGTATCAGAGTTACTCAAATATTGTAAATTGTCTAGCTCAAATATTAGATATATTTATTATGTCTAATCTCCTCTTCCTCCTCCTCCTCCTCCAGCTACTTCTTTTTCCTATCTATCTATCTATCTATCTATCTATCTATCTATCTATCTATCATCTATCTATCTTTCTATCTTTCTTTCTACTCTAGCCCCATCTATAAGTTTGTGTCTGGCTTTATTTAAACTCTGTCCTCAGCTGTATCACCATCATCGATACATATATATTGTTAAAGTAAACTCATTATTTCTAAGATAATAATTGATCCCAGATAATATTTTTAATTTTAAATTTAAAAGATATTGAGGCCAATACATTAATTTAAATTTGCAAACTTGTCATTATAGTATAATGATGATATCAACATAAAATGAATTAGTATACTGTAATTGAGTATCAAAATTTTATTAAAATGTTGTATTGCAAATAGCTTTAAATATAAAACAAGAACTAAATGAGAAAGGCTTTGAATTTTTAAAAGATAAGACAGACACAAAAATGACTTGCTCACATTTTATGTGAACATATATTACTAAGGTTATTTTCCATTTGCCACTTTATGAAAATCCAAACAGTTGCTGTATAAAAGTGTGAATTGATACCTAGTATTTAATATTAAAAAAAAACTTGTAATTTGTCACATGGGGATATACTTTATACATACATTTGCGTTGCACTATGTCATAAGCCAGCAAGATAGTCTCCAGTTTGACACATCAGAAATGCAATTTAATTCTGTCAAAAGACATACAGGAAAGGGATAGCTATTTTTGACTTCACAGTGAAAAGAAAATACCAGTTGTATTTTTGTTGTTTAAATGAAAATGTTTTTAAGTGAGAACATGAAATGTTGAAAGAAAAATAAAACAATGAGAAGTTCTTTTTTTCTTTCAAAATCATATATTATATGTTTAGAATTTTCAATTAGTTTTTTTAGAGTAAAGAAAGTTTATGCTTTTACAATGAAAATTAAATTAACAGATTTACAACATCAATTAAGAATCTCAACTGTTACATCAGTGAATTTTTAAGACATTAACAATTACTAATTAGTATTATCATATGATTATTATTTTAAAAATAAATACTAAAGTATGTATCATAGATTTTAGTTTTTGAATTTTAGAACCTTAAATCTGGTTAAATTTAAATTTATGGATTTAACTATATCATGCTTGATAAAATATGCAAATAATCTTTTTAAATAGGGAGATTAAGCTTAAATAAGTTTTAAATATGGAAATTATGCTTGAAGATAATATTCAGGTGGAAATTTATCAATTGTAAGTGTAGAAAAATTAACTAATTAAAGGACCAAACAGGGCAAACTCAGAAAACATTGAGTATCCTTCATAATCAGATAAGAAATATTTGTATTTCTCACTATTAGATTAGGGATACTTGAATTTTTAAAGTGTTCTATCTTCAGATATTAAGAAACATCACAAACACACATACACACAAAAGCAAAAATCAACCACATCTTATTCAAAGGAGAGGACTTAACATATTTTCTAAAACAAATCTTTTTAATTGAAGTCCTGCTATTGTGGCTGTACTGGTAAAGCTGATTTTGGTAAACTATCTCCTGGAGGTTATGAGTATGCGTAAAACATGAAAAGACATTTCATAATCTCATTGCATCTAATAATGCATAATCTCAGGTTACAATTTGACTCCAATAAATTCTGAGAGATATTTGCTTTTTTTTTTTTTTTTTTTTTTAGGCAGAGTCTTGCACTGTTGCCCAGGCTGTATTGCAGTGGCACGATCTCATCTCACTGCATTATCTGCCTCCTGGGTTCAAGCAGTTCTCCTGCCTCAGCCTCCCAAGTAGCTGGGACTACAGGCATGTGCCACCATGCCCAGCTAATTTTTTTGTATTTTTATTAGAGACGGGGTTGCACCACATTGGCCAGGATGATCTCGATCTCCTGACTTTGTGATCTGCCTGCCTCAGCCTTCCAAAGTGCTGGGATTATAGGTGTGAACCACTACGCCTGGCTAATATTTGTTTCTTCTATGTCATATGCCTGAGAGATTGGTTTTAGTGGCCCACATATGTGCTATCATGACATAGCAGTTTCCATGTTACACTTCTAAATCTGCTCAGAATATTTTCTTTAAATAGTTTAAATTTTTAACATGTTGTTGGCAGACAGTGGGCACTATAATTTATAGTAGTTAAAATATGAGTAAATTTTATTTGTATTTGTTAATGGATGAGTAAATTTTTTATTTTTAATTTACTCATCTATTAACAAAAATATACATATACATTTGTTATGTAACATACATACATATATATGTTATGTAACAATATATATACATACATATTTGTTAATAGATGAGTAAATTAAAAAAATAAATTTTCTGTCTATCTCATTACATAATGAGATACATAAGTGGAAACCTTCATAACATGAAAATTGAATCAATCCTTTGATTTTGTAATAGGGATTTTTCCTGTAATGATCCACTCATATGTCTAGAAAACTACATTATCAACTTTTAATTTTGATAAATTAATTAAAAGTTTGTATTTTTAATCTGCCCTTGAGAAATAATACTGTTTTCCTGAAATCTTTTTTCTTTGTTGATTTGTTTTGCTTTATTCTAAGATAATGGAATGATGAAATGGGACAGAAATTTACTACTTGACCAACAAAGTTCCAGAGAATGTAGTCATTACTTTATATGTTATTTCACTAATCTCTTATGATCTTAAGAATACCCGTTATTATTTGTCTTTATCTGTGAAAATAAAATTAATCAGCATAGCTTTAAAAAGGTGGCAGTCTATTATAGTGCTAAATGAACAGAAACGTCACAATTGACAAACTGACCTTGGGTAAGATATCCATCTGAATTTTAGATTTGTACTTCTATGAGATCAGAATAATAGTCCTCACAGCTTAAGGGTGTTATGAGAATTGTATGATATTATTGATGAGAAAAGAATAGCACAGTACCTGGTACATAAAAATGTTTAATATTTGGTAAGAGAGAGCAAGATTAAATAAGGTGTCAAAGATCAGAAAACCATGAATGGGAGCAGGGCATTTCATCATTTTATATCATCCTTTCTCCATTTATTCCACAAAATCTACATTGGTTTAAAATTACATAGAAAATAAGAACTTTTAAATAATCTCTAGGTTTTTGAATTATCTATTACTTTTAAAAATTATTTTAATACATATCTCTAGTTGTTTTCACTGATTAAATTAACCATGTTTATGAGAGTTAGCATTATCTCACCAAACTTTACAAATTTACAGCTTTTTGCATACCTGTTTAGATTTAGTAGTTTACATAGAAAATTCTCTAAATTGACACTAAAAGAATATTTGTATGAATAGATCGTAGGACAGTGTGGTAGAGTAGACATAAAGAAATACAAGTAAGTGTAATTCAAATGGATAGATCATAATTTCAGGGGTTTATTGAAACAAACACACAGCTTTCATCAGGTAAGTCAGTATCTCTAAGTACTCTTTAGGTTTTCACGGTCATGCCTGCCTGTCATTCCTATTAAAGTTCTCAAGGTTGATTTCGCTTTCAACATTACTGATATACAAAAACAACTGAATGCACTGTTGATTGTTTGTGTCCTGCTGGAGTATAGACCCAACATGAATTCGCAAAAGAACTCAAAATCAGATATCTAAGGATCAGGTTTCCTTCCCCAAATTCCATGATGCTTTTCAAAAGAACTTAAAGTTTATATTTTAAATGGGATGCCCTAAAAAGCAACAATACTTCAAGAAAACATAAAAACAAAATCTTCTTGGCCTAGACATAGGAGTTGGGGCTGTAATGTTTTATGTAGCCTGCCAAACTAGTTATTAATATGTTGGTCTCCCAGCTCAACATCTACTTTCTAATTTCCCCTGTGCATTGCTGGGATGGGGTTGTGCAAACGACATTTCTCTTGCCAACTGACATTCTGTTAGGTGCTTCCAATAGAAGATGCTGGTAGGTAATAAGGAAGGAAGGACAAGCAAAGCTTGTTTCTAACATCAAGAGGTAGCACTCACTGGGAATGACTGAAACAGCATGGGGGCGGTATGATTTGTGAAACTAGCAGTCCAAGGAGAAATAGTGTTTGTTGTTGCTGCTGCCGTCATTATTTCTGTAAATAAGTAACAGAGTACAAGATCATTTTCAATCATGTTTTAGCAAGTTTGGGTGCATAGACTCCAGCCTGGGGAATTAATATCTTGTATGCTCCAAATATTACCTTTTCTTTCTTTACAGTGTTCTCTTGGCTACTCTTTAGTTATATTTATAACCCTTCTGTGTTCTTTGAGGCCAGTTTCCCATAGTAAATGTCCAGTATTCAAATTATTGGCAATGGCATCAATTTTCTTTATCTGACTGATGTATATGATGCTGATTCTCAAAGCTCACATAGAAGAGATACTTTCACACTTAATTTACATTGAATATTTTATAACTCTGATCCTAAAATATATGTTTTCTTCAAAATTATTTCAGTCCTAAACAGTTTTTGCTGTTTCTAATGACTGCATTCATCTATACATATTATTATGATATGTAAACCGGTTCTCAGATCATGGTTCTAATGAGACCTACTTAGTCTGTAACACCACATTTTATGAGAGGAAATATTGGGTTCTCATGACATAATTTCCTAAGCACTTTTAAGAAATAAAATTATGCTATTGATCTCAGAGTGACCTAAGTAGAGAAATAGAATATTTAGCATAAATCCATCTCTCATAGATCTAAGGCCATAATGCCCTGAAAATGAACCAGAATAATTTTTATTCTGAATCATGAATATGCGTTTGCTTAGTGATCACTAACAAATACATATTTTTCCACATGTAATTTGAATTTATGATTAGCTACATCTTTAAATGGGAAAATAGATAGTGTGTCTTATCCAACTGATTAAGAACAAAAGCTCTGGTATCTAAATAGCTATTTTAGAAAGCTAGCTTTTCTAGTCACTACCTCCTTGACTCTAGTCAGACTATTAAATACCTCTGGATCTTGGTTCCCATTCTGTGAACCAGGTAAAACAATACTGTCGCATCGCAGGATGGTTTTAGTGATTAAATAAGTTGACACTCGGAACAGTGCTTGAAACATATTAAATCCTCTATCATTGTTAGTTCATATGATTATTACTATTATTATTTTCTCTAAAATGGTGGACAACTGTTTTAAATAAACAACACTAAAGGAAAATTTTCACAGATTATCATTTTGAATCATAGTATAGGATTTGTTTAAAATAATTTGCAGGTTCAAAGTACATATTAGTAGTCTTACAATTAAAATGTCACTGCAGATTGCATTTACAGTAATTATTTGAAACATAATTAGCAGATGCTACTATATATAATTTGTTTTTGATTGCATGGGTATTAAATACATATTAAGATTGTTTGATGCAAAATTTTGTATCAGGTTCAAATTTTACTAAAATAGGTCAAAGCTTTTACTAATACTAGTTTGTTGGGCTGTATCTTTGTACCATATCATAGGCTAGGACCTATGATAAGAGACAAATAAAGAATGGGGATATAGTCCATGACTTCTCAGAACTCATGATGTATGTGGGCTGGATAGGCATATTGTCAAGTAATTATAACATGATATGATAAAGATGGTACCAGAAATATGCTAAAAACTCTGTGAGAGCATAAAATCTTGATAATAACAATGATATCTGGCATGTAAAGGTATTCTTCAGAGATTTCAATGGAAGCTAACTTTTGAGCAATAAATGGAAAAGAGAAGCAAGATTTTAGGTGACAGATTGCCAAAGAAAACCATTTGGGCAGACACCAAGTGACCTCCAGCGGTTTTTTTTTTTTTCATACCCTAGTGGCACCTAGAATGCCAGCAAGACAGAACTGCTCACTCCCCTGAAAAGGGAGCTGAAGCCAGAGAGCCAAGTGGTCTGGCTTGGCAGGTCCCATCCCCATGGAAATCAGCGAGCTAAGATCCACCGGCTTGAAATTCTCACAGCCAGCACTAGAGCCTGAGCTCAACCTGCAAAGCTAGAGCTAGGTAGGGGGAGGGTCGTCCACTGCTAAGGCTCCAGTAGGTGGTTTTAAACTCTTAGTGTAAACAAAGCCTCTGGGAAGTTTGAACTGGGCAGACCACACCACAGCTCAGCAAAGCTGCTACAGGCAGACTGCCTTACTAGATTACCTCCTCACTGGGCAGGGCATCTCTGAAAATAGGCAGCAGCTCCAGACAGGGTCTTATAAATAAAGCCCCCTCCTTCCTGGGACAGAGCACCTGGGAAAAGGGGTGATTGTGGGCACAGCTTCAACAGACTTAAATGTCCCTGCCTGGCAGCTCTGAAGAGAGCAACAGATCTCCTAGCACAACATTTGAGCTCTGATAAGGGACAGACTGATTCTTCAAGTGGCTCCCTTACCCCTGTGTATCCTGACTGTGAGACACCTCCCAGTAGGGGCTGACAGACATGTCATACAGGAGAGCTCTGGCTGGCATCTGGCAGGTATCCCTCTGGGACAAAGCTACCAGAGGAAGGATGAGGCAGCATTCTTTGCTGTTCTGCAGCCTCTGCCAGTGATACTCAGGCAAGCAGGGTATGGAGTGGACCCTCAGCAAACTTCAGCAGACCTGCAGCAAAGGGATCTGACTGTTAGAAGGAAAACTAACAAACAGAAAGGAATAGTATCGACGTCAACAAAAAAGATGTCCACTCAGAGACCCTATCCAAAGGTCACCAACTTCAAAGACCAAAGGTAGATAAATCCATGAAAATGGGGAGAAACCAGCGCAAAAATGCTGAAAATTCCAAAAACCAGAACACCTCTTCTTCTCCAAGGGATCACAACTGCTCACCAACAAACGAACACAACTGGACAGAGAATGAGTTTGACGAATTGATAGAAGCAGGTTTTAGAAGGTGGGTAATAACAAACTCCTCCAAGCTAAAGGAGCATGATCTAATCCAATGCAAGGAAGTCAAGAACATTGTAAAATGTTAGATAAATTGCTAGCTAGGATAACCAGTTTAGAGAAGAACATAAACAACTTGATGGACCTGAAAAAACACAGCATGAAAACTTCGTGAAGTATACACAAGTTTCAATAGCTGAATTGATCAGGCAGAAGAAAGGATATCAGAGATTGAAGATCAATGAAATAAAGCAAGAAGGCAAGATTAGAGAAAAAAGACTGAAAAAAAATCAACAAGGCCTACAGAAAATATGGGTTCATGTGAAAAGACCAAATCTATATTTGATCAGTATACCTGAAAGTGATGAGGAGAATGAAACCAAGCTGGAAAACACTTTTCAGGTTATTATCCAGGAGAACCTCAACCTAGCAAGACAAGCAAATATCCAAATTCAGGAAATACAGACAACTCCACAAAGATATTCCTCAAGAAGAGCAACACCAAGATGCATAATTGTCAGATTCACCAAGGTTGAAATGAAGAAAAAATGTTAAGGGTCACTAGAGAGAAAGGTTGGGTTACCCACAAAGGGAAGCCCATCAGACTAATGGCAGATCTCTCAGCAGAAATCCCACAAGCCAGAAGAGAGTGGGGGCCAACATTCAACATTCTTAGTAAAAAGAATTTTCAACCCAGAATTACGTATCCAGCCAAACTAAGCTTCATAAGTGAAGGAGAAATAAAATCTTTTATATACAAGCAAATGCTAAGAGATTTTGTCACCAGCAGGCCTGCCTTACGAGAGCTCCTGCAGGAAGCATTAACATGGAAAGGAACGACGTGTACCAGCCATTGAAAAACATACCAAATCGTAAAGACCATCAGTGCTATGAAGAAACTGCATCAACTAACAGACAAAATAACCAGCTAGTATCATAATGGCAGGATCAAATTCACACAATGTATGTAAATGGGCTAAAGGCCTCAAAAAAGACACAGATTTGCAAATTGGATAAAGGGTCAAGAACCTTTGGTGTGCTCTATTCAGGAGACCAATCTCATGTGCAAAGACACATGAAATAACTAATATCAGAGCAGAACTGAAGGTGATAGAGACACAAAAAACCCTTTAAAAAAATCAATGAATTCAGGAGCTGATTTTTTGAAAAGATAAGCAAAATGGATAGAACACTAGCCAGACTAATAAAGAAGAAAAGAGAGAAGAACCAAATAAATAGACAATAAAAAATGATAAAGGTGATATCACCAATGATCCCAGAGAAATACAGACTATCATCAGAAAATACTATAAATGCCTCTACATGAATAAACCAGAAAATCTAGAAGAAATGGATAAATTCTTGGACACTTACATCCTCCCAAGACAAAACCAGGAAGAAGTAGAATCCTGGAATAGACTAATAACAAGTTCTGAAATTAAGGCAGCAGTTAATAACCTACCAACCACAAAAAGTCCGGAACCAGATGGATTCACAGCAGAATTCTACCAGAGGTACAAAGAGGAGCTGGTACCATTACTTCTGAAACTATTTCAAACAATAGAAAAAGAAGGAATCCTCCCTAACTCATTTTATGAGGCAAGCATCATCTTGATAGAAAAACCTAACAGAGACACACACACACACAAAGAATATTTCAAGCCAATATTCCTGATGAGTATTCATGCAAAAATCCTCAATAAAATATTGGCGAACCAAATCCAATAGCACATCAAAAAGCTCATCCACAATGATCAAGTTGGCTTCATCCCCAGGATGCAAGACTGGTTCAACATACACAAATCAATAAATGTAATCCATCGCATAAACAGAACAAAAGACAAAAACCACAATTATCTCAATAGATGCAGAGAAGGCCTTTGACAAAATTCAACAGCACTTCATGCTAAGAACTCTCAATAAACTAGGTATTGATGGAATGTATCTCAAAATAATAAGAGCTATTTGTGACAAACCCACAGCCAGTATCATAGTGAAAGGGCAAAAACTGGAAGCATTCCCTTTGAAAATTGGCACAAGACATGGACGCCCTCTCCTCTCAACACTCCTATTCAACATAGTATTGGAAGTTCTGGCCAGGGCAATCAGGCAAAAAAAAAAAAAAAAAAAAGAAAGAAAGCTTATTCAATTAGGAAAAGAAGAAATCAAATTGTCTCTATTTGCAGATGATATGAGTGTATATTTAGAAGACCCCATTGTCTCAGCCCACAATCTCCTTAATCTGATAGCAACTTCAGCAAAGTCTCAGGTACAAAATGTGCAAAAATCACAAGCATTCCTATACACAAATAGACAAACAGAGAGCCAAATCATGAGTGAGCTCCCATTCACAATTGCTACAAAAAGAATAAAATACCTAGGAATACAACTTACAGGGGATGTGAAGGACCTCTTCAAAGAGAACTACAAATCACTGCTCAAGGAAATAAGAGAGGGCACAAATGGAAAACATTCCATTCTCATGGTTAGAAAGAATTCATATTGTGAAAAATGGCCATACAGCCCAAAGTAATATATAGATTCAATGCAATTCCTATCAAGCTACCATTGACTTTCTTCACATAATTGGAAAAAAATACTTTAAATTTCATATGGAACCAAAAAATAGCCCACCTAGCCAAGACAATCCTAAGCAAAAAGAACAAAGATGGACCCATCACTCTACCTGAATTCAAACTATTACTAAAAGTCTGCAGTAATCAAAACAGCATCGTACTGGTACAAAAACAGATATATAGACCAATGGAACAGAACAGAGGCCTCAGAAATAAAGCCACATCATCTGATCTTTGACAAATCTGACAAAAACAAGCAATGGGGAAAGGATTCCCTATTTAATAAATGGTGTTGGGAAAACGGGCTAGCCATATGCACAAAACTGAAACTGTATCCCTTCCTTACACCTTATACAAAAATTAACTCAAGATGGATTAAAGGCTCAAATGTAAGACGCAAAATCATAAAAACCCTAGAAGAAAACCCAGGCAATACCATTCAGGACATAGGCATGGGCAAAGTTTTCATGACTAAAACACCAAAAGCAATGGCAACAAAAGCCAAAATAGATAAATGAGATCTATTTAAACTTAAGAGTTCTGCACAGCAAAAGAAACCATCATCATCGTTAACAGGCAACTACAGAATGGGAGAAAAATTTTGCAGTCTACCCATCTGGCAAAGGGCTAATATCCAGAATCTACAAAGAGCATAAACAAATTTACAAGAAAAAAAATCATCAAAGAGTGGGCAAATTATATGAACAGACACTTCTCAAAAGAAGACATTTATGCTGCCAACAAACATATGAAAAAAAGCTCATCATCATTAGTCATTAGAGAAATGCAAATAAAAACCACAATGAGATACCATCTCACACCAGTTAGAATGGCAATCATCAAAAAGTAGAATTTGCCCTTCAAGTTGATTGAAGGGCAAAAAGTCAGGAGACAATAGATGCTGGATAGGATGTGGAGAAATAGGAATGCTTTTACACTGTTGGGGGGAGTATAATTTAGCTCAACCATTGTGGAAGACAGTGCAGAAATTCCTCAAGCATCTAAAACTAGAAATACCATTTGTCCCAGCAATCCCATTACTGGGTATATAACCAAAGGATTACACAACATTCTATTGTGACACATGCACACGTATGCTTATTGTGGCACTGTTCCCAATAGCAAAGAATTGGAACCAACCCAAATGCCCATCAATGATAGACTGGATAAAGAAAATGTGGCACATATACACTATGGAATACTATGCAGCCATGAAAAAGGACGAGTTCATGTCTTGCAGGGACATGGATGAAGCTGGAAACCATCATTCTCAGCAAACCGACACAAGAACAGATAACCAAGCGCCACATATTTTCACTCATAAGCAGGAGTTGAACAATGAGAACACATTGACATATGGTGAGGAACATCACACACCCAGGCCTGTCGGGGGTTGGGGACTGTGGGAGGGTTAGCATTAAGAGAAATGCCTGATGTAGATGACAGGGTGATGGCTGCAGCTCACTGCCATGGCACGTGTATACCTATTAACAAACCTGCACATTCTGCACTTGTACCCGAGTACTTAAAGTATAAGAATAACAAAAATAAAGGAAATGCACAGAGGTATTCAAAATGGCACTTTTTTGTAGATCCTCAAGCAATATCGTAGTTAAACTGCATATGTGAAGTTGATGAAGGCTGAGGTATAAATTTTAGGAAAGCGAAAGAGAGAGAGAACTATTCAACTAGTTGCATGAAATTCTGACCAGTGCATAGGTGTGTTCCATTCTCATCACATTTCCCTTTGCCTAAGCCATAAATATTTTCTTTTGGAGAATATTCTGTTAATCAATCAGAAAAAAAAATAATACTTAAAGGCTTGGAAAATAAAATGATATTTATTTCTCATTTATATCTCTAAATGTTACTCATCATGTTGAATTTGTTCAAAATTTATATATTAAATGCATGTGTATTATATTCTGATATATTCTGTGAGCTACTCTGTAAATTCACATTTAAGATAATTACCAAGGCCCTAAGTTATATTGATTCAAATTATCCTCAATTAGGAAATCTTTTTGGAAAATTTCATGTGGCCTTTAATTTTGTATGTGGAAGTTAGACAACAAAACTTTTACCCTTAGTCTTTGAGTTTAGATGAGTTAAAAGCAACAGCTTCCTGCTTCAGAGTTTGTTATTTGTTTTGTACAGGCATGCTATTAATGAACAACTAAAACCTACTCTTAAACAGAGATTCCTCCCCAGAGTCTTCTGTGAAGTGTATGATCACTATTCACTCTACTGACAAAACCCGGTACTTTTAATGAACATCCAGGGTTAACCTATAGCTGTGCAACTCCCTGGCTTGTCTTTTTGAGATGAGAGTTCCACAGCATGATAAAAGACACTCTTCTCTCTCCAAACTAATGAGAAACAAGCCTACTGTCTGGGCAAAAATAGTGCAGAGAATGTGCCTCAGAGGGATCACTGAAACTATCCAGAAAATTATATTCAGGATCATTACTGATCTCAGTATAGTATTTTTCATATTTTTACTTGGATAGGGCATAAAATAGAATTTGAAACACATGGTGGAGACTCAAATCATTGACTCTAATACAGGTAGTTATCTATCTAGAAAAAATATTTCACATATTATTTAATTACAATTCTCATAAAACATCTGTCTTATTTGCTCTATTTGGTTATCCAAGCACAGACTGTACATTATTTTCCTAGAGCAAACAGCTAGCTGCATGAAGAAAGGAACCTCTAACAGGGCAATTAATTTTGGCCAGTGTCCCACGTTGAGTAGTAAGGAATTAAAATACCTACTTTTCTAATGCAGAGCCTTATAGGTGTAAGTAGAATTTGCCCTTCAAGTTGATTCACCATTTCTTGGGAAATTAAAGGGTATCCCTGCACTGTCTTATTCTCCTCCAATTCATTCCTTACATTGTATTCAAAGAGGTCTTTCTATGAGTCAATTCTGATAACTTTCCAGGAAATGTGCTGAAATAAATATAGTCAGAAAAATACCTTCCCTGAAAAACCCTCCCACCTTTATAATCCACAACAATGAACCATAGCAAACCTATTAAATAGTATAATATAAACTCTATATCTATGTATCTATCTATCTTATTCAGTATAATTTGGATCAATTTGAAAGAGTAGAGAAAACGTCTGCATATCAATCCTGAGAGTCCAGCATGTGAGCTATTAAGTGGAACACATTCTGAAGGGGTCACTATAATATAGCCTAAAACATATAAGTCTACTTTCTTAAATCCTTTGGTACATCTGTCTATTAAAAATCAGAGTATTTCAAATTTAAACGGACAACACTTTCATATACAATACATGGTATAACAACTCCAGTAGAATTTGGAATAATAGTGTAGAGTAAATAGAATATAAATAGCCTCATGTAAATTCAAGTGTATATAAGATACATTAATGAATTATCCACCTCTCCCCCCACAAAAAATCATTCTTAGTATATTGATGGATCTCAGAAATGTGGATAAAACACAGTGAAATCTATAATAACAATTTCTAAAAAGTAAAGATTTGAGAAGAGAATTAGAAAAATTGAGACTATCCATTTCAAAGCCAATCTATCTCAGTGAATGAATAATAATATCAAAACTAAAGAAAGGGTCTTACAGCCACATATTGAATATTTTTGCACAATCCTTATATGCTAACAAGATGGGTAAAGGACTAGAGACAAGGATAACTAGTGCAAGTAGGAGAGGCATGGGAAACCTAACCTTTGTAGGAAAAATTGTAGCTTGATTAACTTACCAGAGATAGACACATTTGAGGGATTTACTCTAATGCAATATTTTCTCATCAGACTTGTTCAGTCAGAATTGGATGAGCAAACTAAAGTCTGAAATCTGTGTGGTATACCTGCATTGGGAAAGATCAATTCCTCAGGACTCTTGAATGCTTCTACCTGTAGCACTTAGATTCTTCCATCATTATTGCATGAACCTAAATTCAAGTAAATAAACTCAGCTATTTAAATTTAAAAGCTGTTTTGATGAAATTATTTGAAAATGAAAAGCTGATAATTTTATTTTTCTTTTATGGTCATATTGAAAGAATATATGTGTTCTAAAAATCAAACATGCAAATATTGAATTACTTATGAATCAATTGTGTTAACATTTCAAGCCCCTGACCTGAAGTTTTACCAAAAATATAATGTCATTCAATTTATCCCTAAAATGTTTTCTTAAAGGGAAGAACAATTTTAGAGCAAAAATAATCTCTAGTAAAAATGTCAAAAACATGCATAAGAGTAACAAACAAAAATGAAAAAGTGTAAAAGGAAAGACGAATTATTTTACCTCCAAACTGAAAAATTAAATACAAAAATAAAGGCAATGTTAATTGAGAAAATATAAATAATTATGTTAAATAAGATATAAAATGTTAATGTTTTAATATACATGTTTTGCTACAAAAATTAAAAAAAGAAAAACTGGAAAATTGAGTGGCAGTCATAAAAATTCAGTTTAACAAATTAAAAAATAATAGAGTGCCTTTAAACATAGTAATCATCAGACAAATTAAAAACAGATAACATTTATTTACTTTTTATTTGTCAAGGACTGAAAAAGACTATATACCTGGGGGAATTGGGGATATAAAAAAATCAGACCCACTCATATAGTTCTAGATATACATGAAAACTGTTATACCATTTTTAGGATAACTAATCATATCTACATCTACATATAATATGTGCAGACACTACTTTATAAATCTGACATTAGTTATATAATATTATCTAATGTATTCATTTATAGTTGTTCAATCTCTATGTATAAGTCACATGGTTATGATAGCTAAAATTAAAGTATCCTGCTGTAGGGAGTTTATTAAATTCTGATATTTCTACGAAGTGGAAGACTTTTTGCCATTAAAATGATGATGCTGATCTGCCTTACATGTGTTTGCATATACATATATATGTAAAAATCTTAAGATTTGTGATTTTATAAAACTACTTGTAGAGTATAAATATTTTTCTGGAACTACTATGTATTAGAACTTGTGTTAAGAACTGGGAGGAATTGTTGAACAAAATAATTGTAATCTTTTCCTCATGCAGTTAACAGCCTAGTAGAAAGCAAAGGAAATTTTTAATGAACAGTCATAGAGCCTTTACCCTGGCTTTTCTTTATTTCACTTCCACCTAATTGAATTAACACATTTATATCAAAGAATATTCAGAAATATTCTTCTTGGCACTGAAATGACAGCACTGAGCAAAGTTTACCTATTCATACTCTTGTGCATGAGAAAAAAATTTAACAAAGGCCCATTTAAGATTGAGATTATGAACTTTTGGAAGGCAAGTATGCCTTTATTTCATTGATGTCCAACACATCTTTTTCCTTATTACATACGTGTATAAAATAGCTTGTCATAATTATGATGTAATTTCATGGCCTTGATAACTTTCAGTGTGTTGCATCACTACAGAATAAGTTGCAACTAATTTCCCCCTCATAAAATTTCCCCCTAAGGTTTTGTTCTAACTTCTTTCTCCAGTGTGATTTGACATTGTTCATTCTCATATATTCTTGAATTTTCCAAGTTACATTTTTTGCAGATTTCTATGCATTTCCCATTTTTCACATTTATTGGTCAGTCTCTCAGTGCAGAGCCTCAAATTCAACCCAGTCTTCAAATTCTAGCTCTAATATTATCCTCTAAATCTTGTGTTCTTGATAAATGTCATCTCAACTTGTTACTTGTTTCCAAATCCTCAATGAATTTGGCTAGCATCTCTCTTGCTCTCTTGTAGCTTTTTCTATGCTGTATTATGGAATTTTTACATAAACACACACACACGTGCACACACACATAGATTCATGTGTTTATATATGTAATATATGTAATATACAAATTTATATATAATCTTTTTTGAAACTATAGTTTTCATGAGAAGATTCATATTTTAATTAATTTTTGTGTTCAAAGTACTTACCACAGAATTATAAAATTATATATTAAAAACATGTATTATCTAATACATGCCAGACACTATTCTAAGTACTGTACATATATAGCTTCATATAATAATTCCAAATGTATGCATTATTATTATTAGAGAACATTAACTTAATCACTTAAGTCTCATTTTTAAGGGATTTACTGAAAATAGTAACATACATAGAGGAATATGTTTTCCTTGACTTCAATTCCCTAAAGCAGAAGATATGTGATAGCATTTCCCTTTGCAATGACCATTATTATGTTAGCCATCATGGATTATACACTAAAGAAATAGGATAGGCCTTAGTTGACCATAATCCTTGGGGCTCTGACTCTCTCTCTCTGTCACTCCCTTTGGTTCATGAGCATGCTCACGTGATATACTGTTCATTTGAACATGCAAACTTGAAGCACCTGAAATAATACAAAATTTCAAAACTATCAAAATCAGTTTTGTTTGACCTCAAAAATATTTTCCATGTTTCTAAATTTATTTGCATTTTTTTGCACTATTATACTTCATGTTTCTCAGAAAACAGCATTCTTTTCCTTATTTTTTCTCTTTGTTTCATAAATTCAAACATTGAATTTTCTTGATTGTTTCCCTGCAATACATACCTTTTGTGCTTCCTTGAGGCCTCTTAACTAAAACCCTAGGTCAGGTAGGTGACTACTCTCTGTGTCCGAAGCATTCGAATAACGAGACTGCAATTTCTCATTATTGTAAATGGTTGGCAATCAGTCTTCAGGGATAAGAAGATCTATTAGCTACATAATGAAGCAGGACTAGGGAATGATTTTTATTCTGCTGGCTGTTGCAGTTTGTGAAACAGGGTTACCAAGCTCTCTTGCAGGCTCTCCTAGACATAACTGTTCCCTTACTTTCACATATCAACTGCATTTATTGTATTATTCTTACCTAACATAATCCTCTCCCTGTTTATTGTGGGAAAATGATTTTGCTACATAATTTTCTGGCCTTCTTTCTTCTTTTGTTTTGAAACAGCCACTGCAGCTGTTCCTTGAGAGCTTTAAAAACATCAATCAGTTTCACAGCTAGAGGTAGAATGAAGAAGACTCAACCTTTACTTTTTTTCCCTCTCATTTTAACTCGGTTCTTCTATGACAACCACTTCTTTTTTTTGCATAAAGTGGAACGTGCTGGAGAAGGTAAAGAATGAAATTTTAAGAGCAGCTAGGTTTTTGCCTCTGCCTGTGATCAGACATAGGGAAGGCAGGGAAATAATTCCCTTCTGTAACTCCTGATCACTGCAGCTTCCTAATCCTCCTTGCTTCCGTTTTTCGATCACTTATTCTGGATCATTATCTGACTATTATCTAAAACTCCAATGGCATTCCACCATTTGAGGAAATTAATTTTTTCAAGTGACATTGCATTGTCTACCCATTTCTTCTGCATTTGGTCAAACCCTGATATTTGAAAATAAATTATTAATATGATGCTGCTTATTTGAATCAGTTTTTCTTGTATATAGTGATTGCAATATGAAAGTGACTGTCTTCTTTGAGGAAAAGGCTTACCTGGTTCTCACTTTTACATGTCCTTAAAATAGAAGGCAAGTCTGAAATAAGTCTGAAAATGGAGGGTAGAGTCAAGCTATAGAGTTCTCTAAGGAATTCTCACCAAATTCTGTTGGTGATAGGAAGACAAGTTTTTTGTTTGTAAAATCTCCATTTAAATGCAATGTCAACAATTAAATCTGTGACAGAATCTGTATTTTTTATTATATGTAAAAATATCTCTCTTTATCTTGAGTTATTTCTCAATGACAGAACTTTAATGTTTATCATTTTCAGTCTGACATGTGCTATGTGCTGAACAGACACGAATGTTGTAGTATATTTTAAACTGAATTTTTGTTAATATACTAATTAGGAAAATACTTTGAATAGAGCTCAGTTTTTAAAATGTGAATCCGCGATAGTGCACAGCATGGCTTGGGCTTGGGAGTGAGTAAAAATATGTAACTAAGGAATCACTGAAAAGCTGCTTTTTACAGTTTCTGGGTAAAGATGACATAGGTGAGATTTAGTAAATTTAGGGACTATTGAGTTGGGAATAATAACAGAAAGGAGAAACAAGGTGCATGGACATTGTGCTAGTAGAAACTATGGGGCTTAGTAAATAATTTCCTTTGTTTGGAGAGAAAGAAGTAGGAATAAATTATTTTTAGTTTAGGCTGAGTAGGGTAAGTGTGAAAAATAAATTTCAAAAGATAGCATGAGTGACAAAAGAAAGAAAGATGGATTTTATGTTTAAAATCTAGGTACAATTCTCAGCTAGGTAGTAATGTGACATTGTACAAATCTTTTCACTTATAGTGTCTTTATGTCTCATAAGTAAGATAAAAATATTGAAGAAGACTATCTTCAAGGTTCAACTAAAAATATTAAAATGTCTTTAGACATTATTCCAAGAAATTTTATAAGACATGAACTATAAAAGGCAGGGACAGAGAGTGGGAGTGGAATGACATTGTTTTCAGATTAAAAGAAAAGTGCTTATTAATTTGTTTTTGTTTTAAAGTAAGAAAAAGATAATGTATATAGGAAAGAAGAGGAGCCAAGTGATAAGTTTTAGTACATAGCCCTGTAGCATGTAAGTAAGGAAAAGTATTAAAATGTTAACAAAACACACAGCACATAGTTCAGGAGTGGCAAAAAAATATATACAGCAACAGTATATATAATTAAATCATTGTCTATTTTATATATGTCATAATATATTCTAATAAGGTTATATTGTTTTTATTATATTTTAATAAATAAATCAAAACTTATAAAGGAGTATATTTTTGTGTATATATAAATAAATAAAAAGTTATAAGGAAATAAATTCAAGAGCTGTTTTCTCAAGTTTCTGAAAAAGGTAGAAAATGAGGCTGCCTACTGAGTGAGAATACTAGAAATAAGGTTAAAGCTATATCAATGTTTAGAAGCAGTTTGCATGAGAAGAGAAAGGATTCAACAAGACAAAATTAAATTATTATAAAGAAATAGAAATTACTTTTGATAGTAAATATCATGCAATTTAATGATATGACTGTACACACTCTCTAAATATTTCTCAGCATTCACTTTACAGATTTGGTGACCACAGAGGATATATTCTTGAATTGGCTAAACAAATCGTCTTGGATAGAAAATTGTATGAAGTCATTTGGATTGGTGATATTATAAGTCAGAGAACAAAGATATATAAAGGAATTTGAAAAAACTTTTTAAATAGACTAAAAAGAAGATTCAAAAGTACAACTGGAAATTTGATTTATATTTCAGATTTTAAGATAAAAATGATAAAATTTGAAATGATGACAAAATGTAAGACATGGTCACATCAAAGTAAATGGTGAGAATATGAGCTAGAGGTTACTGAAGCAGGTATAGGATGTCTGACGTCAAGGTTTTCTCAGGGATATTAATATAGCTGTTAACATACCTGAAGTTTTCTTAGAATAATACAAACTCTGTTACACACTATAGTTATTCATATTACAGTTTTCGCAATATGAAGCATACATTTAGGAGATTTAAAAGTAAAAATCCCAAAGATATTATTATGATTTTTCTTTAACTTTTTAGAGCTATAGTCTAGTAGAAGAAATAGATGATAAGTAAACATGGAATAAATCTACAGCTACTTACAACAGTGAAGATTTTAAAGGGTAAGAACCTGATATTAAGAGAAAAACACAAGTAACTGATATAGATACGGATTTGTAACTTGTGAGAAAAATTCCTCTCAAGAACTGACAATGTTAATCTAAGACATGACCAAAGTGTGGGAATTAATGAGATGAAGGCTCAGTGAAGGTATACGTGGAGTGGATGTAAGAAAACCTAGACCTGTAGAATAGCTTGTGTCATTCCTTCTTTTTGGTGTGGAGTTGAAAATGGAATCAAAGAATACTAGTCCTTTATATCCTAATAATAATACAGAAATTCTAACACAGTATAGCCAATAATGTATATAATAGAGCGGGTAACTTTATTTTCTCTTCTTTATAATTTGAATAACTATAGATAAAGAGGGTTATTAACATATTTTCTATCTATAAGATGTAGAAATTGAATGTCATTGATTTAGAGATTACTAAAAAATGGAAGGAAAATGTATCAATTATGAGAGTACGTGGCATTTGTATTGCTTTCTCAAAGCTCTAAATAGTCTTCATTTAAAGGGGAAAACTAGAACCACAGCCAGGGTGTCAAACTCCTTTCCTGCATAGGTACGCGATTACAAATACACTTTTGGCTAGTTTCACTTTTTTTTCCCACTGGCGATGCTTGCCTTATTTCAAATATTGTATTCTCTGTTACTATCAGCTCTAACTTTCCATTCTGTTATCTGTCCTGAGCTATTCAGTAAATCCACGTCAAAGTATATATTTAAATGAAATGAAATCAGTATTTTGAAGTTATTTACATTGCCATGTTTGTTGCAGCATTATTGGCAATAGCTAAGATATGAAAACACGTGGCTATTGATGGATAAATCCATAAAGGAAATCAGCACGCGCGCATACACACACACACACACACACACACACACACACACACAATGGAATAGTATTCAACTATAAAAAAAGGTTTCAGCAGAGGGGGTGGCTCACGCCTGTAATCCCAGCACTTTGTGAGGCCAAGGTGAGTGGATCACAAGGTCAGGAGTTTGAGATCAGACTGGCCAACATTGCAAAAACCCATCCCTACTAAAAATACAAAAAATAGCTGGCCGTGGTGGCGGGCACCTGTAATCCTAGCTACTCAGGTGGCTGAGGCAGGATAATCGCTTGAACCCAGGAGGCAGAAGTTGCAGTGAGCCGAGATCATGCCATTGCAGTCCAACCTGGGCAACAAGAGCAAGATTCTGTCTCAAAAAAAAAAAAAAAAAAAAAAAAAAAGGAAGGTTTTTTCATTTGAGACAACGTGAATCAATTTGGAGGACAGTATGTTAAGTAAAATAATCCAGACACAGGTAGACAAATATTGTATGATTTCTCACATGTGGATTCTTAAAAAGCCAAATTCATAAAAGCAGAGAGTAGGGACAACAGTGTGGATAGTGAAAACAGGGAGATGTTGATACAGGTTACAAACTGAGTTATAAGATTGACAAGTCCTGGGGCTCTAATACATTGTATGGTGACTCTGGTTAATAACAGTGTATTATTTACTTGAAATTTGAAGTAGACTTTTTTCACCCATCTGCGCACACACATACACAAATGATAACCATGGGTGATAATGGATATGTTAATTAATTTGACTGTAATAATAGTATACAATGTGCATGTATATAAAATGATCACATTATACATCCTTTAATATATACAAATTATATGTTAAATAATTTAAATTAAAAATTGTGCAAAAAAAGAAAACACTAGAACACACACAAAAGCTGGAGCATTTTTATTTATTTGTGTATTTATTATTGTTTTTTGAAACAGAGTTTCATACTTGTGGCCCAGGCTGGAGTGCAATGGTGTGATCTCAGCTCACTGCGACCCCTGTCTCCCAGGTTCAAGTAATTTGATTGAGTATTTATTTAAATTAGATCAAAGTGGAACTGAACTGGGATTAGGTAGAATTTGGGGATGATGTCCAGTATTATTTCAAATGGGTAATCAATGCATGAATTCATTGAATTTTGTTTTTATTACTGATTTTTGACTTTTTATATACTTTAGAACAAAATTTTGAAAATCAGATGTATGATTTGCAAATATATTCTCTGTGTCTGCAGCTTGTCTTTTTATTATCTTAGTATGTTTTGAAAAATGGGAGATTTTAATCTTGATGTAGGCAATTTATCAATTTGTATATGAATTTTGCTTTTGGTGTTGTATCTAAAAAATTTGCACATACCAAGGTTATAAAATTTTCTCCTATGTTTTCATATACAAAAACATGTAATTCTAAGTTATTTAGGTCCATGATTCACTAAAATTTAAGTGTTATACATTGCGTGATGTATGGAGTGAAGTTAATTATTTGCATATAGATATCTAATTGTTCTGGCACCATTTTTTGAAATGGAGTTGAAGAATTATATATGTCTTGCAATTTGTAGGAAGAGGAAAATAGTATTATTTAAATATTGGTAATGATAATAATTGAAATGTTGTAATCTGCAGAAAAACCACGTCTTGATAAATTATTGAAATTTTTAGGGTATTTTGTATGACTGAGTTAAAATTAATTTAGAAATAAAAAATAAATTAACTAGAACATTGCTATATATTTGGAAATTAAAAATGTCAAAATAAACTATGTCAAAGAAATAGTAACCTATATTCAAGTAAGTAATCAGAATATATCTTATGAATATTTCAAGGAACATGGTAGAGAACATGCAGAATTTCAAAACTTATAGAATACAACTGAAGCCGTGATTACAAGAAAACTGTGTAAGTATGAGATTCATCTCAGTTAACCTAGTGCAGCTCTGCCTTTTTTTCTAGAAATACTTGGAGACACAGTGCTAAAACTTGAACAAAGTGGTGTGGAATTTACTAGTTAATGATTTATGCTTTTGTGTGTCTGATACATAAGGGATAATCTGTAGCAAATTTCACTTTGTTTTTCAGTAATGTACAGAATTATGTTTATGTTATGATGGTTTCTGTTATTGACACTGATGAAACAGTCTGACTTCAGTTACATAAGCAGAGGTGTATAAAAGACCTCTTTGTATTTTGTGGGGCTGAGAAAGTACTCTGAAGACCTCCCTAATGCTTTTCTAGACTTGTATTTGCTCTTCCTGCTATGTATTCTTTGTTTATGCTAAACTGTTTCATGAATATCTAATTTGTTTGCTCCTATGAGTCCTTTCAAATATTTGGATGGATATAATTAGTGAAGTTGGAGTTGTTGGTAGGCTGGCAGAATAATAGAACAATCAAAATCATGCCAGATTCTATTTAGTAATGTAGAAGGCTTTATTTTGAACATAGAAGAGAAAGAACAGGAGGAAAAGGAACTTGTACCTGGTTTAGGTACTGATCAAAATGGTATGGGAGGAAAAGATGCATGAGTCTGAGTGACCAGGTAGCTAAGGTCTGTTAGTACAATACCTAGAGAATATTTGAGATATTTTGCACAAGTGTGGATAAAATAGACTGAGAGTAGTGAAAAAACCTTAGTGGTTATCAAATATAGCTGATTAATTCATGCTGATACCTAAACCTGCAATTACAAAAGTGAAGGTTAATGTGCTAAATTTAAAATATATGGTGGTTTGACACAGTGGCTGTCACCTATAGTCCCAGCACTTAGGGAGGCCAAGGAGGGCAGATTACTTGAGTCCAGGGGTTCAACACCAGCCTGGACAACATATGAAACCCCATCTCTACAAAATACAAAAAATTAGCCAGGCATGGTGGTATATGCCTGTAGTCCCAGCTACTCAAGAGGCTGAGGCACCAGAATCGCTTGAACCCAAGAGGTGGAGGTCGCAGTGAGCTGAGATCAAGCCACTGCACTCCAACCTGGGCAAGAGCATGAGACCCGGTTTCAAATATATATATATATATGCATGTATATACACACACACACACATATGTACACACTAATATATATATAAATATATATACATATATATTCATACATATGTGTGTGTATATATATAAGTTTTAAACCTTTCACATACATATGGTGATGCTACTGTGGAAGGCTTAAAACTAAAAATGTAGCTCAAGATGTGAACTTGTATAAATATCAAGTATGATTATAATGTCACCTATAATTTATGCATTATTGGAATAGATGTGATATCTAAAAGGAAATCTCTTTTTTTTACACAAATAATCAAGGGAAGAGAATCTCATGAAAATTTGTTCTTCATCCTATTTTTTTAAAAAAAGATTTATCTAGGTATAATTGTCGTATAATGGTCATACAATAAACTCATAGTAAGCTGCATATTTTTCAAGTATACAAGTTAATAACTCTTGACATATGTAAAAATGCATTGTATCAACCCTCAATTTTTTTTTCATGTTTCTCCTTAATCTTACTCTCCTGATGCTCTCACTGTTTCATTCCCAGGAAAGCATTGGCCTGATTTTTTGTCACTACAGAGTGGTTTGCGTTTTCCTGAATTTTGTGTTTGTGGAATCATTCAGTATGGACATGTTTTGAGGGGAGGGAACTGCCTGACTCATTTTTTCTCACCACAGTCCCTTGAGATCGCCAATGTTGTACACATAAAAAGTTTTTATTTTATTGATGAGTGCTCTTACATTTCTTTCACTGTATGGTTGTATGCTGATATTTGTTTCACCATTCCTTTGTTGATATGTACTTGTGTTGTTTCCAGTATTGGGCTATTTAAAAAATCAGTTGGGAAGATTAGTATAAAAGTCTTTGTATGGACACATATTGTTATTCACTTTTGGTAAATACCTAAGAGTAGAATGGCTGGTAGATGGTACGTTCAATGTTTGATGAGACTACCAAACTATTTTCCAACGTGGTTATAGTATTTTATATTCCTCTGTGCATTGTGTGAGGGTTCCATTTGTTCCAAATCATCATCACATGCTATGATTAGTCTTTTTAAATTTAGTTCAAATTGTATATAGAGTGCCCTTATTGTGGTTTTATGTTTCCCTAATATTCATAATTTTTGCAACTTTTCACATATTCATTTACCTTCTGAATATTTTGTAGTGACATTTTGTTTAAGTCATTGTTATAAGGTTGTTGGAGTTTTTATTTTGAGAGTACTTTATTAGAAATATAACCTGAAATTGTGTCCATATAGCTTGTATTTTTTAAGTTTCTTTTGAAAAGTATATTTTTGTGATAAAAAAATAAGTACAATTTATCTTCTTCTACTGGCAAAATTTAATAGTTGGCATATTCCTTATTAATTAAATTAAACCTCATGGGCTCAATTTAATATCACATATTTTATAACAGATTTAAATATTTCTTTTGAAAAGTATATTTTTGTGATTTAAAAAAAAAATAAGTACAATTTATGTTCTTCCACTGGCAAAAATTTAATAGTTGGCATATTCCTTATTAATTAAATTGAGTTTCATGGGCTCAATTTAATGTCACATATTTTATAACAGATTTAAATGGGAAAGCAACCTACATACCTAATATAAAGACATGATGGAAAATATGCATTTTGCTTCCTTCAACAAGTTTACCATTGTTCATCTATGTCATGTGATCATTCTTAAGTACCTTACAACAAACATAATTATAATTGATTCCACTGAACAATGGATCAACAACACATATTCCCCTATATTTTTTCCCAGAAATACCTAAAGTAGTAAGGTGGGTTTTGGATCAACATTCTAATGGAATGAATATAATAGTGTCTTTCAGTGCATTTTAACAGTTATCTAAAGAAAATTAGCTCTCAATTATGTAAGTCTCTTCAAATTATCTTGTGTACTGAGGAGACATTTTATTCTTTGTCATATATTACCTATCCCAGTCAGAGCTATGAGGGCATGATTGCCATTGGCTTATCAATTTAAATTACCAAGAAAAAAAAAATATATATATATATATATATATAAAATAAACAATCAACATTACTGCACCAATATAAAACATAATTCAGGAATACCAAAAATAAAAGATCAATTATTATACATGCAGTACTTAATACATGGTAGGCATTGTATTTATCATGTTATATACGGTATACACAGATCCTCTTCAGAAATAATCCTGACTCAAAAATGGTTGTTTAGAGCACAAAGTTCATTGTCTTTGATCTCAACCTACCATGTACTGGTTTTATCTTAAGAAATAAATGTCTTCTCTTAGAAACCTTAATTTAGGTAGGATGCTCAATACACCAACATTTTAATAAATATAAAATTTAGGCCAAATTTTTGTCTCTTCTCCAGTAACATTCAGAATTTTAACATGAGTGGGATATCTCACACATAGAAAGTTGTTCTCCTTTAACCAATCTTCATATATAAGCCTTATTTTATTTATTTTTACTTGTCACTCTGTACAACAAGCCAACTGTACCAAGAGTATTTTCTTTACTCCGTCTGTGACATTAGTCTCTAAACTAAAATAAGCTCAATTCATTGTATGATAACTAATAATAAAGTGAGTTTTCATGTCCAGTTTTGACACTGAGCAGTTCCTTTAACCTTTCTATACTTTATCATTAAAACAAAAATAATACAAACAAATCTATCATAGGTTACAGAATAGAGTTTTGCCAAAGACTCAAATATGTTTTTGCCACCCTTAAAGTTGTGCATATGATGCATTTTACAATCATGAATTTGACTGTTTGGTTAGCCTCAATATCTACATGTATTTACATTGTTCTGAAAGTAAACATATATTTTGGATCAAATAATTATTATTACTTACAGCAATAACTACATCAGCCCAATACTCCCTTCTCCCCACTTGAGGATGATGCCGTAAGAGCCAGATAGATCATGCGCATGCAAAAGAGGCTTTGTGCACCATTGGAGAAAATCCACAAAGTTAAATTATGAATCTTGGAGTTTGTATGCTACACATAGCCCCCTCTCCTAAAAGATGAGAAATACTTGCTCCCTAATGTTTAGAATACTTTGTTATGTAAATGGCCAGCTTACTGACTTCAGGTTTCATTCTGAATTGAAATATAAACATGTTTTTTTGTTTGTTTGTTTGTTTGTTTGTTTTTTTGAGACGGAGTTTCGCCCTTGTTACCCAGGCTGGAGTGCAATGGCGCGATCTCGGCTCACCGCAACCTCCGCCTCCTGGGTTCAGGCAATTCTCCTGCCTCAGCCTCCTGAGTAGCTGGGATTACAGGCACGCACCACCGTGCCCAGCTAATTTTTTGTAATTTTAGTAGAGATGGGGTTTCACCACGTTGACCAGGATGGTCTCGATCTCTTGACCTCGTGATCCACCCACCTCGGCCTCCCAAAGTGCTGGGATTACAGGCGTGAGCCACCGCGCCCGGCCTGTTTGTTTGTTTTTTAAGCATGGGAGTCTCATTCTGTCATCCAGGCCCGAGTGCAGTGGCATAATTTCTCACCGCAACCTCTGCCTTCTGGGTTCTAGCAATCCTGCCTCAGCCTCTCTAGTAGCTGGGACTACAAGTGCACACCACCACACCCAGCTAATTTTTTGTATGTTAGTAGAGACAGGGTTTCACCATGTTGCCCAGGCTGGTCTCTAACACCTGAGCTTCCGCCATCCACCTGCCTCAGCCTCCCAAAGTGCTAGGATTACAGGCATGAGCCACCGTGCCCGGCCTATAAACACATTTTTAAGATAAATCCCTAAATCTCTCCGGAGGCCTTTCTTCCAGTCATCTTTAACTTCCAAGGCTTGTCCTTTAAACCAGGTTCCAGTTTCCTTGCTCAGAAAAGAATACACCTGAGCGAAAGCTTATTCACCTCCTAAGAATGTTAAATCTAAATTAAAATTGTTCAAAATTATGAGTGCTAGAAATCTACATCAACAAATTAACTCTGAAATTTTATCTATATCTTTTCTCAAACGTTACCCAGGGTATCTCACTATTAACATTTTTGTCAATCATACAACCAACCTGTATAACTTAGAGTCTTTTCTACATAACGCCAAAAAGTCAAAACATTTTTCAATGAAAATTAAATGCAATATGCTGTTTTCATCTATCTAACTGCCAATAATATGGGATAAGATGAAAATATTGCATTTCATATAATTGTTCATCATGCAATGCTTCCGCAGAGACTTAATCCACATGCAACATTTTTTGAAACAACCAAAGCTTTAATAAGTGAAAGTCAATGAACCTCATGTGCCTTTTATAAAACATGACATAAGGTAATATAATTAAAACTAAACTTATTTCCTGTGGTGAAATTAACTTACAGAAATGAAGGTGTTTATTTATTAAATGGGATCTCTGGAGCTCTAGCCTTATTCTTTCCCCTCCTGGGAAGGTTTTGATTGTTTGCCTCCTTTCTCTTGCCTGCTTGCTGTGTAATTTAAAACTGATGCTTTCCTTTGGGAAACAAAATTTGATCGGAGAACAGCCTGCACCACCAGCTAAACAAATTACCAATGTTTTACTCACTTTTCTTTCTGTATTCCTTTTTTTTTTCCCCAAGAACCAAAGAATTGCGTGCAGGGGTTTACAAGTGCTGTTGTACAGTTCAGATTTAATTTGCAATAAAGAGGACATATCAGTCCCTTTAGTGACACATAGCTGCTTGATGAGAGTAAACTTAGAAGCAAACAGGTTATTATTCTCTTTTTTCCTATTGCCTGAATCTTTCTCTGACAAGCTTTTGGTTTCTAAGGAACTAGATTTTGATGAGTGATTAAATTACAAATATAAAATAATTAAAATAGATGCAATTTTAAAATTATTTCTTATATAAGCAAAGACCAAAACAATTTTATACTACAGTAATTTTAACTAGTATGAGATATATCATATAAACACTGTTTCCTTCGTTTGTTAAATAAAAAAATATTCCTGGAACACTAATTCTGTCTCAAGTATTACAGAAATGACTATGAATACAGATATAAATATGAATAATATGCCACGTACGCTTGGAAAAATTTATGTAATGTTCTATTCACTTATATTGAGAAAAACATCTTAGAAATATATTTATCATGACTTTGGATAGTACTAAGATAAGCTTTATTAGTCACACAATTGCTAGATAATCATGTGAATAACAATCACATTATTATTATTATTCATGTGAATAATAATCAGAAATATTTTTAAAATATAAGCAAATTTAGTCAGTAAATCATATGCATTCAAGAATTATTTTTCACTTAACCTCATATTTGTTTGTGAAGAATTCTGTTCTAGACCACAGTGACCTACCAAGGAAAATCTAACTTTAATGCACAGATAACTATTCTTAATTGCTTATTTTCTTTGTAGTCAACAAATATTTTCCAAAGTTAAAATTAGTGTGAACATTTTAAAATATTATCATTTAATAAAAGCTTTGTTATAACTGTTTATGAATTTTATTTTTAAATTTGGAGACAGTTTATAAAGGCACAGAAAAATGCTACAAATGACACAGGCCTTAGGAATCTGGAAAGACCTTAAAAATTAAAATATTTTCATGTGGTCTTAAGGAGAGTTAGTATCAGAGTCCAGACTGTAACTCAGGCTTCTTTACTTGAGTCCAGTATTCCTCCCATAGAGAAGCCTACACAAATTAAATATTTCATCTATTCATTTATTCAGTGAAAAAATGTGCATTAAGTACTCTCTTCCTGACATTTTGTAGGTGCTGAAGTTAGAATAGTAAAAAGTCTAATAAGAGTCTAATAAGGAGGTAACTACCACCATTATAAAATATATATTAAAACATCAAAATTCAAGTCTCAACAACTTTAATCTAAAAAATCAAATTTGAAAAATCGAATAGTCTGAAGGAAACAGAGGACTGATATGAAATATATCAGGGTTCTGAAACTGTGTGTATTTTTTAGGGATTCTGTGATATGATAACCAAAGCAGACTTTTCTACAGTTGTGACATTTAAACTGTGAAAATAAGATGGAGCTAAATATGCAAAGAGGGTGAAAACAAGTGTTCTAATGTGGAAAAAGACCACAAGATATGGCTTTGAACTCTAGAGACTGAATAAAAACCAGTGATGGCTGGATTGCATAGTATGAGGATGAATATGATCATGTATGCCCTTGTATATGTATATATTAAGGAATTTGAATTATTTTCTAATTGTAATTAAAATGATGAAATGACTTTAAGTAATGATATATTGCAATTCATTTTCTCACCATTCTGCCTTGTGGGGAATATATTGGAAGGGTATAAGTGCAGACACAATTCAGGATATTATGGTAATCTTCGAACTGAGTAAAGTCACTAAGTGGATTAGAATGTTGCTCCTGGAGATGGAGAAGAGCAGATAGATTTCAGAAATATGTGATGAAATATTAACAGGATGTGTTGACAAAACAGATACCATTCATGAAGTTTTAAAATAAAGGGAGGTATATGACCTGTCACATTAGGAATTAATGTGAGTGTGATTTCCTGAGATTGATGAATTTGAGAATGAATTGTATCTGTGGAGGGGAGAAATTAAGATTTCAGTTTTAGACATGAGAAGTTTGAGATGTGTGAGAGAGATACCCCAAAAGAAAATGCCAAATGCAGAGTTGGCAGTGCATGTAGGAAATTGCAGAGCTCTAGAAAAGAGACATAAATTTGAAACATGACATTAAGCTGATCTTTCAAATCCTGGAAACCAATAGTATAATTAACTGGGGAATTCTAAGACAGACAAAGGATTAAATGATGTCTGTGAAGTCCATCTTTTTAGCAGTCAGAAACAGGAGAGTGAATAAAAGGTGTCAAAAAGGAAATGTGAGTTAAAAAGGGGGTAAAATGAATAATAATAGTGACTTAAATACCACCATGTGTCCAATAATGCTGAGCTCACCTCTCTAAATGCTGCCTAATTATTTTTTTGAATGTGAAGATAGAAAAGTTTCTGTTACGTTTTTCAACACTAAGGCCACTGGTGACTGGAATGAGAATAAGTTTTACTGGAATTTTGCAGGTGGGAGCTGATTTTGCAATTAGTTGAAGTGAACAGAAATTGAAATGTAGTTACATTGTGTATGTATGGCTCTTTGGAGATATTTAGTTTTAAAAGGGACCAGTGAATTTGGTAGTCTTCATATTATGTTATGGGGAAAGGAATTGTTAATTAGAGTACATCTATAAACTCATGAAATTTATTCAGTTGAAATGGAAAGAATGAGGATGCAAGAAAGATGGATTAAGTAAAAACACAGATATTAGAAAGTCAAGAGTGGAAGGAATCCACAGCACAAGAGTGTAAATTGGTTTTTAGTAAGAAGAGATTGGTTTCCACAAGGAAAACATTTTGACAAGAGAAAAGAAGATATGAAGATAGTATTTAGATTTCAGAATGCATTGTAAGAAGGTGTATAGTTGTTTTTTTTTCCTTTTTAATAAAATGTTGCCAAACCACAGCTGAAAGTGAGAGAAGATGAAGAGATATGCAATGTTTGAAGAGAAATCAAAGAGCAAAAAATAATTTAGGATATCGAGGAAAAGAAACTCTTTTCAAATAAAAATGATTAAAGATGGTTGTATTTGTTAATGTTAAACTATGAGTGAAAAAGAACAATAATGGATTAAGTAACATCACAGTTTTATATTTTCTTATGCATGTACATTTACAGAACAGAGTGAATATGAATATATCATGATCTTCAGGAGAACAACCTCTCACATTTTTGTTGAACCAACGTTAACAATGATTCTTCCTCATGAAACAGGTGGCCTGCTTAAGCTTCTGATTCCACCATTTATATGCTTTATAGGCAGCAGAAAGAAGAAAAGAGAAAAAGAGAATGAGAAGAGTAAGTTTTTTTTTTTCTATTCAAGTACAATTCCATTAGTTTCTTGCACCATTTTATGTTATATAAAATTTGGCTGGAACTTAGACACATGGTCATGCTTAGCTGCAAGGAAGACTGAAATGTAGAATTTATTCCAAGTAGCCATGCCATGAGAAATAACTTAAGATCTACTGCTATAAAAAAAGGAGAGAATAGATAATAAGCAACAACAAGTAATTTATGTTATGGCATATTAAGGACATTCTTCATATTTGTTATGAATTTCATATAAAATCAGGTGACTTCTATTACCCAGGTATTTTTATACAGCAGCCCTTAGACGTATATTGGGTGTACACAGAAATAAAGCAATACACAGAGTCAATGCTATTCCTATCAAACTAATAATGAGATTCTTCACAGAATTAAAAACAAAACCTATTTAAAAATATATATGGAAGCAAAATAGAGCCTGAATAGCCAATGCAATCCTAGGCAAAAAGAAAAAAATATGGAGGCATCATATTGCCCAACTTCAAACTATACTACGAACCACTATACTACAGTGCCAAAAGAGCATGGCACTGGTACAATAAAAAAGCACCAGACCAACGGAACAGGATAGGAGGCCCAGAAATGAGGCCACATACTTACAACTAAATGATCTTCGAGAAACCTGACCAAAACAAGCAATGGGGAAAATACTCTGTATTTAATAAATGGTGTTGGACTAACTAGCTAGCCACATGCAGAATATTGAAGCTGGACTCATTCGTTACACCTGTGAACCATGAAAATCTAAGACAGGTCTTAGTTAATTTAGAAAGTTTATTTTGCCAAGGTTGAGGCTGCATGCCCATGACACAGCCTCAGGAGGTCCTGATGAAATGTGCCCAAAGTGGTAGGCGCACAGCTTGGTTTTATACATTTTTAGAGAGATATGAGACATCAATCAATATGTGCAAGATGTACATTGGTTCAGTCCAGAAAGGTGGGACAACTGGAGGTGAAGGCAGGACAACTGGAATTAGGGAGGGAGCTTCCGGGTCATATGTAGATAAGAGACAAATAGTTTCATTATTTTGAGTTTCTGATTAGCCTCTCCAAATAAGGCAATTATATATGCATTTATTTCCATGAACAGAGGGGTGACTTTGAATAGAATGGGAAACAGGTTTACCCTAAGCAATTCCCAGTTTTATTTTTCCATTTAGCTTAGTGATTTGGGGGCCCAGAGATTTAGTTTTATTTCATGTTTCTCCCCTGTTAAAAAAAAATCCTTTTGGAGAAAACATTTTAGGAGAAAATGAGTCTCTGGTCTCAGGTTTTATCTGACCTTTTATGGCTAGACAGTGTATTCCCTAACTTGGGACTCTTGCATAGGTCCCAAGTTATTAGGAAAGTTCATTTTTAGCAGACTGTAAAGTCTCATGTCCTATGAAGAGAAAATAGGGGGAGGAAGGGAGAAAAACAACAACAAACAAAAGAACAATCCTGGAAAATCGATATAGGCCACAATATTCTGAGTCCATACATCAGCAAGCAGTTATGAAGGTGGTTTATGTATTTAAATAGGTTGCTGTTATTTCCTTCTGAAGTTTAGATTGTCTACCTTTAGTTCTCAGGTCTTCACAAAAGCACGGCTTAGTTTTCAGTGACTCTTAATTAGGAAAAATTAGGAAAATAAGAAGAAAAAATCAAAATATTATTTTGAAGACTTGTAGCCAAGAAAAATTAGAATTTGGTCCAAACTAGAAAATAATAAAAATTGGAAACATTAGGCAAGACTAGAATCTAATAACAAGTGTACTATACTTTTTAAAACATAATATTTATGTCTCCATTTTCCCATTTTCACTAAAGGCAAATAATGGTAGGACTGATTTGCTTTATTACACTTGGCCTGATTATTTGTATACAGTGCAGCAATAATGATAATAATTATTATTTTTTTTTACCCAGGCTGTTAAATTGGCTTTGATGGAACATTGTTCCATAGATGTGATCTCAGATAAAACTTCTTTAAAGTTGAGCTCAGCCATGGATTTGTACCATTTACTACCCATACGTTGGCTGAATTCCTATTCTCTTGAGGTTCCAAGGAAAACTTGAGCTTCTTGGCCTGTCAGAAAGTGACATTCTTTATATATCACAGGTCAGGAATTTTGTATAACGACTGTGTAGACAGGGTATGAAGCCAGTTTTCCCAAGGGGCTTTTATTGGCTCCATAAGTCAAATTTGATTTCTTAAAAGAAAGTACACAATTCCAGTCAAAGCCTTGGTAAAATAATCAGTCTCTCCAATTTTGTCCTGTTATAAATGAAAACAGATTCTTACTGCACTTATGAAAATAATAACTACATTGCCATAAGTTAAGAATACTCACAAATAGTTTCCAAATTCAGGAGAAATTAGGTGGAGAGAAAAACAAACATGTTCTAAATTTTGTTGATTGGCATATAGTAAATTGTTAAAAGTTGTCAATAGCACAAAAGAAAATTTTCCTTGTCTGAAAAAAAAAAAAAGGATCAGCAACGTGTTATGCAAAAAGTCACAAAGATTACTTCTGTCTTCTATCAGTTCAGTCAATTTAGTTAATTGTAGTTCTGCTTAATATTCATGAACATTTTAGTTCTCCATTAGTCCTAAAAGTTTTTCTTCTATTCTGATTTCACCACCTCCAAAGTTATTGGAAACTTGTATTCAAGAGTACTTATTAGAGTTTTATAGATGACTATAAAATCACCTTCTAAAGAAGACAAAAACAAGACAACAATTGTCTGAGGATAACAAAATGATTTAGGATGGTTGTAGTCAAGGACAAAATTGACAAGAACTGTGTTATATCTGTGGTACATAATAATCTAACATAACAATGATTTTATTATCAATAATGTACACTAAGTCATATCAGAATTAGAGTAATTTCTTATAATTTTGGAACACATACCAATAACATATTTATGCAAATATAGACCAAAGAAAACTAAATGCCATTTAATATTTGACGATGTTTCCTGTAATTTTTGTACCAAGTAAGCCAAATTATGTAATTTTTGGACTTCAGGGAACCTAATATCTTAAAGAGATAATTAGATTAGAAAAAGACATAATTTACAATTATTGATTTTGGAAAGTATGTCAAATAACAAGGGTTTAAAACACTTTGTATAACAGGTCATTGTAAAATAAGTTATTCATTTGACCAAAGTGATAACTTGATGGTTTCAAAAAAATATGAAACCTTTATCCTTTGAGAGAAAAGACTTAATTTTTCAACAATAAATTCTAATAAAACCAATTAAATTTGTTTTTCAAAATGTTATTAAAAATCTATAAACTTTTAACCTTGACCATAAGATATAACTTTCTTAATCCTTTTTTAACCTTTATAATCTTTGTTAAGAAGTTGGTTAATGCTTCAAGAAAACCTGGTTAATCTGAGATACATACCCATATGCTGGTCTTGCATCTGTGTTCCTTCAACATTAATGATTGATTTATAGAGAAACTGAACTTATTTTACTTCTCAAAATTAGTCCTTACAATATCACATGCACCTCTTTCATGATAGTTTCTGGACCTTGAGGAGCTGAATATCTTTAATTTCTATCCCTGTGTCTTAGGAATTATATTAGATTTATTTAGAGGGATAAGACTAATAGGAGAGATGTATATATAAAGAGGAGTTTATTAATCTGGCCATCTGGTAGCTGATTAGATTGTGCCCACCCACAATAAGGGTAGACCTGCCTTTCCCAGTGAACTGACTCAAATGGTAATCTCCTTTGGCAACACTCTCACAGACACCCCATGAACAATACTTCATATCCTTCAATGCAATCAAGTTGACACTCAATATTAACCATCTCAAGTCCACCCTTTGTCAACTTGAACCCATGCACATCTCCTGAAATCATACATAATCTTCTAATAAAGGCAAAGACATGACACAAGGCTGAAGAGTTGATATACTTCTGAAGTAGGACAGTAAAGCTATATTGCTGTCTATGCCAGCTGAAGGCAAATTGCTTCTGGTGGGCCTTAGGGACAGGAATGGAGAAAAGGCATTTGCCAAATTAACGGCTTCATACAAGATACCAAGATATATGTTAATTTGCTCAAGCAATGAAATTACATCTGGTACTGCAGCTGCAATTGGAGTCACCACTTGGTTAAGTTTACAATAGTCAACTGTTATTCTCCAAGGTCCACCTGTCTTCTGCACAAGCCAAATAAGGGAGCTGATTGAGGATGTGGTGGGAATCACCACCCCTGCATCTTTCAAGTCCTTGATGGTGGCACTAATCTCCACATTCCCTCCAGGGATGCAATATTGTTTTTGATTTACTATTTTTCTAGGTAGAGGCAGCTCTAATGACTTTCATTTGGCCATTCCCACCATAATAGCCCTCACATAGTCAGGGAGCCAATTGGGAGTTCTGCCAGCTGCTAAGTATGTCTATGCCAATTATGCATTCTGGCATTGCAGAAATGACCTCAGAATGAGTCCAGTAACCCACTGAACTCATTGTAAGTTGGGCCTGAGCTAAAACTCCATTAATTACCTGATCTCCATATGCGTGTACTTTAACTGGAAGACCACAATGACGTTTTGGATCCCCTGGAATCAATGTCAGCTGAGAGTCAGTGTCTGATAGTTCTCAAAATGACTCATTATTTCCTTTTCCACAATGCACAGTTCCCTGGTAAAAGGCTGGAGGTCTCCTTGGGGAAGGATGAGAGAAAGATTAACAGCATAAATTGTAGGTAGTGTAGTGAGGTCCTTCCTCAAAGGGACGTGGCTTCCCTTCATTCAAGGTTTCTAGGTCTGTAAACTTGCTCAAATCTGGAAATTGATTGAGGGGCCATGATTCTCTGTTTTTACAATGCATATTAGTATTTTGTTCATACAACCTGGAAGTTTTCTGCTTATATAAATTAAGCAACAATGTACAAGGTTTTCTATCAATTTTACTTCTAGGAACACCATGATTAATTAGCCAATGCCAGCGCTCTACAAGAGTCAGAATTTCTGCTTGCTGATTTGCTTCTGCTGTTTATTACAGTAGCTACACCCACCTTGCCTTTGATGGTTTAGTGCCGCCAGTTGGCCCCTGTCACCTCAGGATCAAATTATTCTCATTGTAATTTAAATTTTGTAGTTGAGTGACTTTGGTTCCCACTGTAATATCTGGTGTACAGAGAAGAGCAATTGCAGAGCTCTTCAAGAATGCAGGTGCTGCTTTCACAAATCTATATTGCAAAGCACTGGTTAAGCATCTATCTTCTTGACCTCCTAGCTGGGAGGAGTAGGTCTAAAATGACTAATCCTCTCCAGCATCCTAATCTCCCTAAGCCTTTGAATCCCTTCCTCTACATTAAACCAAGAGAGATCATGCATTTCCAGCTGGCTCACAGTGGGACACCTTTTAATCCATATTTCAGCCAACCAAGCAAATAAACTGTTAGAACATTTTTTATTTTTTAAACTCCCCACACTGCAACATTAAATTCAGAATCCCAGTTAAGTGGGCCCAAATCAATTAATTCAGCCTTATCCAATGCTATTTTTTTTCCGCCATTATCCCACACCCTTAATATCCATTTCCATGTCCGTTCTCCAGATTTCTGCTTATATAAATTAGAAAACTCAAGCAGTTCTTTTGAAATGTGTACCCTCTCATGGTCTCACTATGAACCTCACCTCTAGGGATCTTCCAGAACTTTAGTCTAGTCATAGGTCTAGAAGAAAACAGGTGTGGTTGGGTGAGTCCTGATGAGAATCAATATTACCTTGCCTAGCAACTGCCTCAGGAGAGGCCATCACTATTGTTTCAGGCAGTGCAGGTTTTGTATCCTCAGACAAAGGTGGAAAGGCTAATGGCAGCATGGGTTGGAGAGGGGATGGTATGTTGCCACTTACTATGGACAGGGAAGCTATTTCCTTTAGCAAAAAAAAAAAAAAAAAAAGCCTCATCAGAGTTCACAAACTCAGTATCTGTGGCTTCATCAGGGTCCTCCCACACCTCAGATTCCAAGTTGCAAGTTTCCATTCATTCCCAATCAATGCCCTCACTTAAAAGTAGATACCTGGCAAGGCTGTGCATGCACCTTTCATTGCAGGTCAGCCACTCACATAATACAAACTTGTGCCTGATTTTCCAGAATTTCAGCTCTTTATGGGAGATATGTAAGACTCTCAAGGCAATCTTAGAATATTTGAGGCTCAGTATGTACTTCTGGAGCTGGGAGACCAAATCCCTGAGCTTATCTTTTTTTTCATCACTTTTTCAGTGACCTTAGGAGAAACCAACTAACTTCATTAAATTCCTTGGTTCGCAACATACGGTCAAAGGAATTATGCATCGAATCACTAGTTCCTTGCCTCTCATTAGTGGTGCAATCAGGAGTATCAAATGCGTTTATTTTGCATAACTCTCTAAACAGTTCATGCCAAAGATTTTCAGTGTTCTCTAAACTATTTAAAGCAGAGTCCTTTGCATTTTGGGTTACAATCGTATTAAGAAACCAACTATAGAAAACCCAAAACCAACAGAAGAATTCCATCTTTAATATTCTGTTTCTCTAGAACTCCCCTTGGTACCAAAATCTGTATTAGTCAGGTTCTCTAGAAGGACAGGACTGCTAGGATAGATGTATATATAAAGGGGAATTTATTAAAGAGCATTTACCTCAAGATCACAAGTTGAGGTCCCACAAATCGCTGTCTATAAGCTGAGAAGCAAGGAAGCCAGTCCAAGTCCTACAACCTCAAAAGTAGGGAAGCCAAAAGTTCAGCCTTCAGTCTGTGATCAAAGATCTCAGACTGGCAAAGCTGAAAAACTTTAAGTCTGATGTTCAAGGGCAGGAAGCATTCAGCACAGGAGAAAAATGTAGGCTGGAAGACTAAGCCAAACTAGTCTTTCTACATTCTTCTTCCTGATTTTATTCTTGCTGTGCTGGCAGCTGACTAGATTGTGCTTACCCAGGTTGAAGGTGGGTCTGCCTTTCCCAGTCCACTGACTCAAACATTAATCTCCTTTGGCAACACCCTCACAGACACACCCAGGAACAACACTTTGCATCTTCAATCCAATCAAGCTGACACTCAATATTAACCACCAGGGGAATGCAGTTTATTTTGATTGGCATCTTTTACTGGGCCTGAAAATGAAGCTTTAATTGCTGCCAGTGTTCAGGATTTAGCAGGACTTGGTGTCCCTTTAGACACAGGAGTCAAATCCCTGTAACTCAAGGTCACAAGTACTTTAAAAGCATATACAGAATGTAATAACCTTAAGAATTTTTTTTCTCAGTTTTTATCCTAAGAAACAAAAACTTCATAATAATGGCATAGAAATTGTTCCTATAACATAAAATCTGTTATGCTAGTTACCAAAAGGCAAAAGAAAAGACCTTCTGCACTACACAAAATATTATGTTGGAAGAAAGCATTCCCTTTAACTCTTTGAGAAAACATTGTTAGCATCGGCCACAACAAGGAGAACTCAAGAAAAAAAACTTATATGAGCTGAAAATGAATTAATAGAGAGCATCACTATTTCCAGCCACTTAAAATGTGAGAGAAAAATGAAAATAATGGGCTGTAATAAAAGTTAAACTTTGGATTAAAAAAATTAAAATATATCATAATTTGTTAAGATTGTATCAATCCCTTAAGAAAATTTCATTGTTCTAACCAACTATTTAGTATACATGTTTTTCTTTTACATCAAGCCCAATATCTAGAAAGAACATTATAATTTCTCTCTAATTAATAGATAATGTGACCATATAAAAGCTTTTTTAATGTAAATTCTTTTATTGTGACTTACACAGAGCACTCATAACATGCTTGAACTTTCTTGTTTGTCTTGAACATCCTTCTTTCTTAAACAACCAGTCATTTATTCTAGGACTAAATCCACCATACAAAATTCTTTCTCATACAAAATAACTTCTGTTTAAGGATTCTTACCAAAAAACCCTCTGTATTTCTATAACTTTCTTTACATCTCTCTTACTTCCTTGCTCATTTTACCTTGCTTTATACATAACCTTTAAATAAGCTTTGAATTAGACAAAAATTATTCACCTTTTTAAAAAAGAGACACTTTTTTTTAGAAAGTTTTCCTATGAATATATTTTTATTTAAACATACCCAAATAATAAAACATTTATTATTTAATTTAATATAACTTTAGATTCTAAATTATGATGTTTATCTACATATATTTATCCCATTACATTTACTTAATTATTTTATTTTAATCATTAACCTAGGTGACTTATGAAAACCACAATAGTCATCATTTAAAGTTATGGAACCAGCTGGGCACAGTGGCTCATGCCTGTAATCCCAGCATTTTGGGACCTCAAGGCAGTTGGATCACTGGAGATCAGGAGTTCAAGACCAGCCTGGCCAACGTGGTGATACCATGTCTTTACTAAAAATACAAAAATTAGCCAGGCATGTTGGCATAGGTCTGTAATCCCAGCTACTCAGAAGGCTGAAGCAGGAGAATGTTTGAATCCAGGAGCTAGAGGTTGTAATGAGCTGAGATCACGCCACCACACTCCAGCCTGGGTGACAGAGCAAGACTTTATCTCAAAAAAAAAAAAAAAGATTATGGAACCACCATTGCAAAATTAAAACTGAGACAGTAAAAAAGATTGAACAAACTGACTTCATCTTGCTTCTACTTCCAAGCAGTTCTTGTTCATTCCTGGGCTTAGGCCAAACTAAATTTGAGAGGAACTTAGTTTATAGTTTAGCTTTGAAACAAATATAATAACAGTTCCTTTTCAAACAAACCTTACTGCCTGTGTACTAGACTGCCTAAAGCCACAAGATTACAAGTTATAATAATCTTACTAAATTCAAGATGTAGCTATTTTTATTAAACAAATATCAATATCTTACTTATTAAATATTACACAAGCAAAGATCATTCTGTTTTGGGCTGAGTTTATGGTTTTGTTACTCCCATGCCAAATGTTGACACATCATAGTATTTGGCAAGGATAAGTAAATAATTGCTTAATTAATAAATGCAAACAAAAATGTATGCTGGCAATTCTTAAAATATTTTTAATATTATTTTACCAATAATTTTAAAGCTAGCTTATTTATTAAAGATTTTATTTAAGTTACATAAACTTGAAAAAGCATTTGACTCATCTTTTTTTTCTGATAAAGTATTTGATTGAAGTGTTTTTATTTTCTTAAGTCAATTGTGATGGATTTAATTGTAAATTAAGCATAAAATTATAGAAATTATAAAGGCCTTTTAAATGTATACATATGCAAATACACACACACACACACACACACACTCACACACATCCACAATGATCCAATAGCTTTTTTTTTCTTTTAGAAAGAGTTTTGCTCTTGTTGTTCAGGCTGAAGTGCAATGGCATGATTTCGGCTCACGGCAACCTCCACCTTCTGGATTCAAGTGATTCTCCTGCCTCAGCCTCCTGAGTAGCTGAGATTACAGGCATGCACCACCAATACCTGGCTAATTTTGCATTTTTAGTATGGACGAGGTTTCTCCATGTTGGTCAGGCTGGTCTCGAACTCCTCGGCCTCCCTAAGTGCTCAGATTACAAACATGAGCCACCATGCCTGGCCAATCCTAGATCTTTTACTTCAGAATTTTAGTCATGAGATAAATACAAATTCATTGGCTTGCAATAAGAACCTATGTGATACAAAAAGTGGTTTTTATCTTAATGGAAAAATAACAGCTGATTTAAAACAGTTAGAAAAGAAAAACAGAGAAATAAAGAATTTAGGAATGCCTTAGTTTGCAAGTCAACTGTAGGGTGCTTTTTCATTAAGGTAAATGTACACAAAGACCAGATTACTTCTATTGTACATGAACTCTGGCAAGTAGAGGTGCCATAAAATCTACAGAGTGGTTGAAAGGGGGTCATTCTCCTTGTTTTTTCCTCATTATTAAATTATGTATTTTTCACATTTTTTCTTAAAAGAAGGAACTGAGATATTGCCTAGGGTTTTTATGTGGTGGGTCAATGTGTGTTGCTTGTGGGCAGGACTCCTCAGTGTGTTGCCAGTGAGCCATTTCCACCCTCTTAACATATCTCAGTTTCTCTCTCCAGAGGTCCATGACTTCTAAGAGAATTCAAAATGCTGAATGATTCAGCCCTTATATGTATTTACTGGATGAGCCTTTTTTTCAAATTACTTTTTGTTGACGATTTCCCCGCAGGGCTGCTAACATCATAAGGGTCAATCTCCCAATACTCCCTTGAGGTCCTTGGTCACCCAGGGGCACATTTTCACTGGGAGAAGCAAGTGTCCTTTCCATTGGGAGCTGAGAAAACTCAGTCTCTCATTTAACTATGAAAACAACAGTTCTTCACACAAATGTGCACAGGCAAGCCAAGTCAAGATTAATTTTGAGAGAAAAAGCAATTGAGAAGACCCCTTAGACTGTATGTCCGAACTAGAATTAGGATCCTTAAAGAACAACTTCCTAGGAGAGAAGAAAAACAACAGCCAACACAACTTCCTATAAATTGTGCTCAGCCACCCCCAGTTTGTAGCTCTCATCTGCCATTATACACAAAAAGGTTAAATCCTGTCACAGTACAAGGTCATCTCTGGCACCTCCAAATCCAACAGGGTCAGGTCATGCAACACAAAAAAGGGAGTTTTATACCTAAGAAGAATCTTCCCATGATGCTTGAAACTCCACAAGAAAACAGAACACCCCAAAAGGTGTGACTGGCACCCTTGTTCTTCAAAGAGGCTCATGTCATTAGAAGTCTCTAGATTTTTTGGTACTGCAGATGTCAAAGGGGGAAGAAGGCATAGAGTAAAAAAAAAAGTAAATGAAAGAACATTTTTTAGGACAGGAAGCAAACACAGAAGCCACGTACTTGAGTTTTCTTTTCTCTCTCTCTCTCTCTCTCTTCTGGAGCTATGAGGAATTTATCTAAGTTAGATGGGCTTTGCTGTCCATAGTTTAGAATTATAATTCAAATTTGACCGAGTCAGGTAGACTCGGTCAAATTTGATTGCAGAAAGACTGGAACAAATAACAATAACAAAAAATCCCAACAATATAATCAGAGAGTACTCAAATAATAAGGAGAAAATAAAACCAGCTGGTTGTTAAATTTTAGCCAAGACAAAACCCTATTTCAGCTATTTACCTAGGGATGAATCTCAGGCTGAAGACAGTTTTCTAACATCCTAGAAGCAGGAAAAAACAACAACAAAAAAAAACCCTCAAATTCTTCTTTCCTGCTTGGGAGCAAGCTCAAATTTCTTAAAGTTTCCTGCCTCCCTTGTTAGAAGCAAGTAAAATTCAAATAAAAGAGTTGTACAGAAAAATAAACTTTAGATCTTGACCAAATTTTGGAAAATCAGAGAGTCTCTGTAGAGGGTGCTTCTAGACCAGCAAATTGTCCTATTTGTTTGAGTCATAAAGTTAGCTCATGCTGATACCAAGCACCAATAGGAAATTAATCAAAAGTCAGGGGATCGCCACTCAGAATCCCTCTGTGGTTATCAAAATGTGAACCCCAAAATCTGAAACAGGTCTTAGCTAATTTAGAAAGTTTATTTTGCCAAGGTTGAGGATGCATCCACATGACACAGCCTCAGGAAGTTTTGACATGTGCCCAAGGTGGTAGGGACATAGCTTGGTTTTGTACATTTTAGGGAAACATAAGAAATCAATCAATATGTGTAAGATGTGCATTGGTTCAGTCTGGAAAAGTGGAGTGTTTCAAGATGAAGGCAGGAGAAGTTGAAGAAGGGTGTAGGCTCCAGGTCATAGGTAGATAAGAGGCAAATTGCTGCATTATTTTGAGTTTCTGATTAGCCTCTCCAAATGAGGCAATCAGATACACATTTATTTCAGTAAGCAGAGAGGTGACCTTGAATAGAATTGGAGGCAGGTTATCCCTAATCAGTTTCCAGCTTGACGTTTCTACTTAATGATTTGGGGGCCTCAATATTTATTCTTCCTTCACACACCATACCCCAAAATCAAACTAAAATGAATCAAAGACTTAATTTAAAACCAAAAACCATAAAACCCCTGGAAGACAATGTAGGCAATCTCATCTGGAACTTAGGAATTTGCAAATATTTCATGACAAAGACACCAAATGAAATTGCAACAAAACCAAAAATTGATCAATGAAATCTAATTAAAAATAAGATCTTCTGTACAGCAAAATAAACTATCAACAGAGTAAACAAACATCCTACAGAATGGGAGAAGATATTTGCAAACTATACATCTGAAAAATGTCTAATATCCAGTATCCACAAATAACTTAGACAAATTTACAAGAGATAAACAACCCCATTGAAAAGTGGCCAAACCACACAGCATAGACTTTTCAAAAGAATACATACATGCAGCCAATAAGCATATGACAAAAAAACTCAATATCACTGATCATTAGAGAAATGCAAATCAAAACAACAATAAGATATCATCTCACACCAGTCAGAATGGCTATTACTAAAAAATTAAATAATAACAGATGCTGGTGAGGTTGTGGCAAAAGGGAGCACTTACACACTCTTGGTGGGAATGTAAATTAGTTCAATCATTTTGGAAAGCTGTATGTCAATTCCTCAAAGAGCTAAAAGCAGAAATATCCCTTGACCCAGCAATCCCATTACTGAGCATATACCCAGAGGAGTATAAGACATTCAACCATAAAGTCACATGCACAGTAATGTTTATTGCAGCACTGTTCACAATAGCAAAAATACAGAATCAACCTAAGTGCCCATTAATGACAGATTAGATAAAGAAAATATAGTATATAATAGAGCATAGAATACCATACAGCCATAAAAAAGAATTAGATAATGTCTTTTGTGAAAACATGGATGGAGCTGGAGGCTCTATTCCTTAGCAAACTAACACAAGAACAGAAATCCAAATATTGCATGTTTTCACTTATAAGCGGGACCTAATGATAAGAACTTATGAACACAAAGAAGGAAACAACAGACACTGGGGTCCACTTGAATGGGGAGGGGAGGGAGGAGATAGAGGACCAGAAATTGTACCTATTGGGTACTAATCTTAGTACCTGGGTGATTTAATTATCTGTACAACATGACCTGTGACATATGTAACACAACCTTCACATGTTAAAAATCAGCATTTTTAAAGAAATTTATTTGGGCTCAATTTAATTACATATACTCGCTCAGAATAAGATAATGTCAAATTAATTAAGCAATACAAATTTGTAATTATTATACCCACATTTGTTTCTCTAATAGATATTTTAAACTGATTGTGAGTTAATTGAACCTGCTATTGAACACATCACTATTTATCCAGATAATTTGACTTTCTTTGCTACAAAGATTGATTTGTGCCTCTCTTATTCACTGAAGCAAATTAAGAAAAAAACATGCTTGCTGAAGTAATAACAATTCCAATAATTCAATACAAAGTATATTGTATCATAACACATCTACCTCATGTCCCTGACACCTGTCTCTAATTCTTACTCTCCATTTCTTTCTAATATTAAAAGTCAACCAAATTTATCATCCAAAATTCATTATGATTTTGGCTGCTGGATTCATTTCACCAAAAAATCGAAGTTCTTGAGGGATATAGGAAGAACTATGGAGGCAATTTCTGGGGACAAAAAAAAAACCTAGGATCTTTTATTGATCTCATGACACCATTCATACTGTGAAATCAGGCAATATATTAGCCTATCACTAAAAGAGAGATACTTTTGTAAGCAAGATTTTAGTTTAAGGTGAAATTATCTTTAATTCTCTCAGTTCTCATCTAATAGGCTTTTAAAAGTTTTGATAGTTCAATGTGTGATAAACCAATGTATAATTTAGATAAGTTGTCTGATTTTTTTTAATGGTACAAAAATAAGTTGTGTGATTTAGATTGAAGTTTACCAGAGATTGCATACCATTTGGTTCAGATCTCTTTCTGGAATGTTGGAACAATTTAAAACTTAATTGGTGTCCTAGAAAGAACAAAAGAAAGCCATTTGGTAGTTGTCCGGATGTTCAAATTATTCCCTGTAGAATCAGAAGTGACTGAAGTAACAAATGACCCCAATTTCACTGTGGTTTAGAAACAGAACAAAACAAGAAACTTCTTTTCATTTTTTGTTCATGCTGAATAGTCAGTTAACATGGGTCATTAAAGAGTTTTGCTCCATACAGACTTTCAAGAGTCCAAGCTAACAAAATCTCCATTATTTTTTTGCTGCACTGACTAAAATATAAGGCTTTCTCAATCAGTCAATGAAGCAGGGTGAAAAGATTAGAAAATTATTAATAAGATTTTCATTGACTAGGCTGTGAAGAGTACATCATCTTTCTTCACAGCCCTTTGGCCAGAGCAACACATGACCTCACAAGGAAGGTTTCTGGATAATGTAGAAAAGCAACAGCAGATGAAATCTTTAGTATGTATTAATGTCTGCTTCAATCGGTTCTTTTAATTACCAAATTCCCTCTTTCTTCCTTTTTCTAACTCATCAAAAATATTTTGATATGTTCACAAGCTATTTAACTTTCTGAGGGATTCTTTCATTTCACCGATCCTATTTGGCCAAATATAAAGTAGGCTTAGAAGTATATGTTCTTCCTGTTTTCTGTGCATCTTTTTCAGTTTATTACCTATCTATAGAATTTTTTTGGGTCAAAGCATAGTTATAATTACATCCAATCACTGCATCCAGTGATATAGTCAGAATATAATCTTTCAAAAAAGTCAAAAAAATTTTTGACTGTCTGACTTCAATGTATATCCATGATATGGTAGAAGAACAGTAAAAGTAAAAATCTGTAATAATTATCCCCATTCGTAACACTGAAAAATGATAAACATATTTAATGTATCATCAACTATTCCAAAGCAGCTATAAAATCCTGCTGAGTAGACATTGAAAGAGGCCGTTACTCGTGTTTCACTTGGAAGTCTTGGTTTCACTTCCTGGAAGGAGCTATCATCTTGTTTATTATTCACTGTTTTCTAGTCCAACCCACTGAGAGATTCTGCAATGTCCCTTATCCTGTTCAGCCACATCAGAAATAGGCCTAGGAGAATATGTTTTCACTGTAGGCTGCGTATTTTTTTTTTCAGTTCATTACCTGCAGATAGATATTTGCAAGGGCCAAAGAAAAAGTTTTGTCTTAAACACCAGTAGTGTCTTTTAGAACTGACTCCTAACTTTTTTCATAAAATATGTTTAGTAAACACACTAATGTATGGTTTAAGATGTGTTAAATCTGTTTGTTTTGGGTTTGTTTCTTACAATATACCTCGTAGTTTCTCTTCACCTTTCTTCTCAACTTAGTATTGGATGCCCTGGGAGTATTGTCTTTGATAGGAAATCTACACCCTCATTCTGATATTTGCTCTGCATAATTTGGATTGAAATGATGTGTGGGTAAGGAGGGAAAATACAGTTTGAAGGCAGGGAACATAAGTCCAATTCACACTTCACCTAGGACAGGAAATATCTTCTCCATAGGGCGTAGGCCAAGTATATGACTTTGGAACTTTATCCTCTCCTTTTACATAGGGCATACCCATAGTAACCAATAAAATCTTCTATGGGGTATTTAAACTCCAAAAAATCCTGTAATGGGGCTTTTGAGCCCCTGTGCTCAGGCCCACTCCCGCACTGTGAAGTGTACATTCATTCTTCACAAATCCCTTCATTCCTTCCCTGCTTTGTTTGTGCGGTTTGTCCAATTCTTTGTTCAAGATGCCAAGAACCTAGACACCCTCCACCATTAACATATTTTGCTGAGCTAGCCAGAAGGAAAAGGTAAGCCCAAAAACAGATTTATTCTTCTCCTTTCTCCTTTTCCTTTCTGCTTCATATAGAAAATCTCTTTTCCTTTCCCACCCAGGACGCTTAGTGGGCAGTGCCTAAACATGGAAGCAACTGCAGGTTTCTGGCTGTGGCTGGTGAAACTGAGCGGTTTCCTTGTGAAGAAGCCTGACTGCCACCACCTGGTTCACTTAAGGAAACTGGGTCTTTTTCAAGTTTTTTCCTTTTCTTCTTCAGTCTTTAAGCAGCTGTTTCGTACTAGCTTCTTAGAAATTGAGGACAATTGGCTGGTGTCACTCCCTGGTACTGCCTGAAGGCCTAGAAATGTATGGGAATAATTGCCCTTCCCCAAAGGGGAAAGGACTTTTTTTAAAAAAATCTTTTCCACATGTGATCACTGATTCCTACTTGTGGCACAGCTCAGAGCAAACTCATACATTTCAGGCAATTTAAACCTTCTTTTCTTATGCTAAATTCTTCCCTTCCCATACTCAACTGGCAAAGGGTGAAGAAACCCACCCATGCTAAAAGTCAGGGATTACACCCAGGTACCAAGGGAAACCTCATAGCAGACTCTGGAAAGCATGCATGCAAAGTGGCGTGGTGCTGACCTAAGTAAGGCCAGAGGCATCTGGAACTCTAAAATTGAACCCCACAGGAGGATGCTCTATTGGTCCTGCAGACCTCAACCTGCCCAAAGGGAATACTTTTGAGAGGTTCTGAGGTCTATTAATGAAATTCTCCTTAGAATGTTTTCTTGCAGTTGTAATGCTGCTTGGCCCCAAAACTGTTTAGAATCTGAGGTTTACTATCTAATGGGAAAGTGGGATGGCATTGCACGTATACAGGCTTTTGCGCTGCTGTTGTAAGCAGGAGGCCTGGTTAATGTTTGACATCCTCCTTTCATACTGTTTGGGCTCAGTGCTCCTTAAAGTCTGGGGAGATTTAGCCTTTAAAAATCAAACAACCATGGGGACTGATTTACCCAATATTTTGGTTCACAGTCTTCATTGGATTATCTATTGGGGCAAAGTAAAATTGTAACTGGATTAGATGCAACTGGATTTTCTGCAACTCAGGTTCTTAGCCTCTCCAAACCCAAAGAATGGGGAACTCATGGACCCAAAGAGTGTGGGTAGTGCAGTTTATTAGCAAAGAGAGAGGACAGCTTCCACATTGTGGAAGGGAACCCAGAGCGGGTGCCACTGCAGGCTTGGGCAGCTGTATCTTATATCCCTGAGTTATTCCCTCCCCTTTTTTTGTTCTCCTCCAGTGAGAGGGTTTTTTTCAAACTTTCTCTGAATCAGTTGATCTTTGAATCCTTTACTGAATTGTTTACTGTTTTAAAACCTTGAGTCACTGAGCCTCTGCCTTCAGGAACTAGAGGCAGGAAAATTCCTGCCCTGGAAACAAAGCCCCTAGCCGGCCAGAAGTGGAAAACTCCTGGCACTGGGAACAAAGCCTCTAGTCAACCCTGGAAGTTCCCCAACACAGTCCCTCAAAACCAGCAAGCTTTCATTGCATTCTCAAGGCTAAGGTTCCAAGCTATTGGATCTTTGTTTATCTGTGTGTATTCATATCTAGATGTGTTTATTTGTATGTACAGTTATTGTTATATGTTGTGTGTACCAATGGGCTTATAAATAAAAGAGCACTCATAAATTAAGTAAATAAGTCTAAGCAATTTTCATGTTCACATGACCTAAGTATAACTTTACTAAACAAGCTAGCTTTAAAATTATTGGTGGAATAAAAATAGGCATTCAGAATTGTCAGCATACATTTTGTCTGAATTTTATGTTTGTCTTGCTGTATATTTTTAAATGTCCGTGTTAATTCAAGCTGGGAGCTGCTTGGGGTGAACCTGCCTCTCATTCTACTCAAAGTCTCACTGAGATAAATGCATATCTGATTGCTTCCTTTGGAAAGGCTAATAAAACTCAAAAGAATGCAATCATTTGTCTTGTACCTGTGATTTGAGAACCCCCAAGCCCCCTCATCACCTTGAGTTGTCCCACCTTTCCGGGACCAAACCAAGGTTGGTTTTGCATATGTTGATTGATGTTTCATGTCTCCTTTGTAAAAAGTAAAAAATTAAGGACAGTGAATAGGATAATTGTGTTAGGTAAACCTTTTGTGTAAATTAAAATCTTAGAGTTATTTTGAATGCTTGTTTTATATCTGGATCATTTCCAATTAAAAAGAGTTCTATTATGGATAAATATGTTTCTAAAATATTGGAATTGTTCTTACCTATAAATGCTCATATCTGATAGTTCAGGATTTCTTGCTTTTTAGGGTTTAACTAAAGTTTTGTGTTACTAATGATAAAAATTTTAGTTAACATGCAATTCTGTATACAAAATGTGCTAGACAGGCTTATGTTATTAGTGAAAAAAAGAATAATTTTGTCTAATTCAGAAGTTATCTAAATGTTAGTTCAAATTACAGATTTGAAAAGGTTATTTATAAAACAATGTAGTAAGGAATCATTAAGTAGAGGAGAAAGATGTGTATAAGTTTAAATAATAAAATATTCTTTAAAACCTGATAGAGGCTTGGAGACATTTGGCTAATTAACATTTTCATAGTTAAAGTTCTTAGCCATGATTAAAATAAGAAGTATTGTAAAAATGTATCAGCTGTTTGGCAATTCTTTTTTTAATATAGTTAAGCATGGGCCAGGCATGGTGGCTCACACCTGTAATCCCAGCATTTTGGGAGGCCAAAGCAGGAGGATCACAAGATCAAGAAGATCGAGATCATCCTGGCCAACATGGCAAAACCTCATCTTTACTAATAATACAAAAATTATCTGGGTGTGGGGTGTTGTGCGCCTGTAGTTTCAGCTACTCAAGAGGCTGAGGCAGGAGAATTGCTTGAATCTGGGAAGCAGAGGTTGCAGTGAGCTAAGATTGCACCACTGCACTCCAGTCTGGTGACAGGGTGAGACTCTGTATATGTGTATATATAGTTAAGTTTTATATATATATATATATACACACACACATAAGTCTTGCCCTCTATACATACAGTTAACCATGAGTCTTTAGCTCCTAGTGGAAGGCTTTTATTCAGTTTTGTGTTCCTATGCACTTCTAGTAAGTCATTATTAGTTCCACTTATCTGGAATTTCTAAGCTACCTTTGTTGGGCCTGCAGGAATTAGTGAATCACACCTGCTTTTTATCATTAAACTAATTGTTTGAATTTTAGGTTCCTGATACTTTACGTGTGTTGAGTATAATCTCACAAATACAATTTGAGTCATATTTTGCTCCTTTCCTAGTTTCTCCAAAATTTGTAAACTATCTATGAATATTCTTAATTCATGGCAATGTGTCTGTTTGCATACAGTTAAGCAGGGTCACCAGGGCTGCTCAGGGAGAGAAAACCCAGAAAGCTGGCATGCCAACAAAAGGGTAAGAATTTCTTATCAGTCAGTCTCTGGCCTCTTTCTCTCTGTGTAAATTGATTAAATATAAAGTAAAAGTCACTGTATATCTCTCTGAAACTTTTAATTAATTAGTTCAAAAATATAGCTTGAATCAAATATTTTGTTAGAAAAGTAGAAAGTGTATGCCTTTTAGTTCATATGACTTTAGCAATCTTTGGGAAACAAAGATGGTTCTCAAGATTATTGATAAAATACAAATGTCTTCAAAATACAAACAGGTGGTCTAAATTATGCTCTAATATTAGGTTTGCCAAATACTTTAAGGTCATAAACTGCTTCTTTGGATTTTGAAAATTGTTTAACTTGCCTACCTTGCAGCTACCTGAGATCTGGGGAACGTGTGGAGTTGGCCACCCCCTAGCTATGCTGGAAACAGTCAAACCTTATCAGAACATAACTTACTAGGTTTTATGTTATAGGTAAAATTGCTGAGTCATCATTGTAACATACAATTAAGACTATTAGAAACAGTTTTACATGTAAGGTGTGTAAGAACAGTAATTTTTTTTTAAAGATTATAAAAGATTTTTGCTTCTTTAAAATTTCAGAGTCATCATTTTGGTAAAATAAATAATTTATTGTAATCTGACATTCCAAAATTAAACTTCAGTTCCAAAATTGTCTTTCCTAATGCCTGGCTTTCTGGATGGATCATAGAATCCCTGAAAACATCCAGAAAAGAGATAAACAGGATTACGTGACATGTTTAGGTACATGGGATTGCCAAAATAGTGTTTAATCTTTTCCATGTTATATTTTTTTGTGAATAATACTAATATATATTGCAAAATTGTATGGGATTTCTAAAACTCTAATGTCTAATTATATGCTACAAATCACAATTATAGTTATCATGTTGTTATTACAAAACACATAAATAACCAAATTTCCTTGTATAAAGCTACTAACCCAAGTAAAACAATAAATTAATTAAATCTCAAAAAAATACTTCTGTGTTAAACCAGCTAATACTGAAATTGTTTAAACTAGTTTATAACTAGTTTAAATGTTTGATCCCATATTCCTGGGAAAACAATTAGAGCTTCAGTGGTGGGCCATTTAAACATTATAAAGAAATTTCATTCAATTGTTATTTCCAATGCACATTTTCTGGTTGTATACAAGCTTTCCCATCCAAGAGGGTTGATGTTATAACAGTAGATTGTTATGCTATCATATATATTCACCAGGTAAAGAAAGCTTTTTGTCGTCTGAATCTTCTGAAAACATCAGAAAAAATCTCTCCATGCCATCCACACCACAACAAAACTTTGAGACTTAGGGATTTGGATTCATGGTCTCACAACTGAGAAGGGTCCCTCCACACTTTTTGAACTGTGCACCCATTGAAACCCTTGAGGAAAAGCTAACTAGGGAAATCTTGCCCAAGAAGATGACACCCTTGATATGAACAAACTTATATCTTTGAATACTTTTTTCTTCTTTTTGCCTCTATGAATGCAAGTTAAAAAGGGGTCTGTTATGTTCATTAATGGTGTGCACTTTTATTTACGAAGGAGTTTGCAGCCATCCTTATACATGACTAAACTTATACCTTTAGAGATAAAATGTGAAGATCCAATGTTGGTAAGAAACTTTAATGGTATATATGTCACCCCATAATCAGTCAAAACAAAAAACATTGGTCCACTTCTCTTAACTCATACCATGGGTTAAAAAGGACATTGTCAAATGGCGTTCATTCTTATAAAATGGCATCATTTGTTAAGTTATTTTCCCATGGTTTAAAGTTGAAGCAATGATTAGAAATTTATCCCTCATGATAGGTTCTATAGGAAAATCTACTGTAAAGGCTACAGTTAGACAATAGACTCTAAATTCCCTTGTAAAAGTTATGATAAAATTGGCTTAACAGAGAAGTATCTGTGATCCTGACACTTGTGGCCTATGGAGAAATACATCAAATGAAGATTATAGAAATTCAGTAGCAGAGGATTAACAAAGAGACTGTTTAATTAAGTGAATACACTATTTAGCTCATTCTTTGATCTATTTGATTTTAGGAGGTTTGGTTTGTGAGGACCTTGGGTAAGGAGCAATACTAACTCTTGGTATTTTCCTCTCAATAGTAATAATAGTAGCCTCCCTGGTGCACTGTATTCTCTCAAAGGTTTTAAATGCTTGCATGCAGCCATCTCTAGAATGTCATATAATCTCTCTTCAACTGGAATAACAGAAACTGAAATAAATATGCAACCATGAGGATACTGTAACCTATAAATAATGTTCTGAGACTGGAAACCCAACACAATAGTAACCAAGAGTAATGCTAAGGCCTAAGTTTTGGTTACATCTCATCTAAGTAAAAGTCTGACCAAAAAGGGGAATTTATTAAAACAAAATTATGGGAGGTCATTGATTTGGAACAGGCTCATGCACTAGGCCCCAAAAAAGTATACTAAACCAAAATGGAGTCGCTCATCCTAAGACTTTCAAGAAAAATATATCTTCTAGAACAGACCAGGTTTTGTGTTTCTTCCTACAAATTTCTATAACAAACATTTATGACAGCATAGGTATTAACCCCCTGAAGTTTCCATTAAATCTTTTAACCAAATTCCTTTCCTCTTGCCTAGAGACCACCAAGTTTCAGGTCATTGTGCAACAAAGGCTTCTTCCAGTTTCAGGTGAAGACACCACCCCTGGCCATCAAGAAACTACCCTGCCTCCACTAGATAGAACATGGTGAGAGTTCCATGATCCCCAACAGGTAGGGACTATGCCCCAAGCCAGCATGAAACAGTTAGAGAAAAAAGACCATAATTCCCTCTGCCTCCCTTAAAGATTTATGGGAATCAGATCTCTCTGATGGGAAGGGTCTAGAGGCAGGGAACATAAGGCCAATTCACACTTCAGCTATGACAGGAAATATCCCCTCTATAGGTTGTAGGCCCAGTAAATGATTTTGTAGGCCCAGTAAATAATTTTATAACTTTACTTCATCCTCTCCATAGGGTGCAGGACAAGCAAATGACTTTGTAACTTTACTTCATCCTCTCAATTTACATAGGGCATACCCCAAGTAACCAATGGAATCCTCTAGGGGTTATTTAACTCCTAAAATTTCTTCAATGGGCTTTTGAGCGCCTATGCTCAGCCTGCTTCTGTACTGTGGTGCATACTTTCATTTTCAATGAATCTCTTCATTCCTTCCTTGCTTTGTTTGTGTGTTGTGCCCACTTCTTTGTTGAAGACTCCAAGAACATGGATACCCTCCATGTTTAACATGGGAGTCACACGTTTTTTAATGCAATTTAATGATTGAAAGACTCTTGGCATTTTACATACTTCCTCAGTCATTGTTTTTACTTTTTTGGTTAAGAAGTGGTAAAGATTTTATATTATTATTTTTAATACTGAAAGGCAAAATTTTTATAGAAATTTTATGTTTACTTTCTATTTTACTTTCAAATTGACGTTTTTCTGAGATTTCTCTTTCTTTTAATACCTAGCAAATATAGCCAATAGACACTAACATGTGTTAAAAACATTCTTTGTTTAAATCTTTTCTCATAAGGATCTAAGGTCACTAAGCAAGTTATTCTTTTCAATTGAATTTCACATCACATCTTTTCTTAACCTCTTGGCACCATGTATCATGGTTTCCAGGCTTTGATATCAATTTTCTCACTGTATGGAAATATTTTAGTTTTTTCTTTAAGAGTCAACCCACTTTTGGTGTCAATTTCTTTACTACTCAGTACTGGCTATAACAACATAAATTAGTAAATTACCAGTCAGTATTATGCCATAGCAGCACAAATTTTTAAAATCTCAGTGGATGACAACTGTAAACTTATTTTTAATTATTTATTCTATTATTTGTATTTTATTTTATTTCTTTTGAGACAGAGTCTCATTCCATTACCCATGCAAGAGTGCTGTGACATGACCTTAGCTCACTGCAATCTCTACCTCCTGATTCTCCTGCCTCAGCCTCCTGAGCAGTTGAGATGTCCAGCTAATTTTTGTATTTTTACCACCATGTAGAACTAATTGTTGTATTTTTAATAGAGATGGGTTTTCACTGTGTTGGCCAGACTGGTCTCAAACTCCTGACCTCAGGTGATCAACCTGTCTTGGCTGGGATTAGAAGTGTGAGCCACCACTCCTGGACAACAAATGCAAATTTAAGTTCATGCTCAGATTCAGCGGTAGTATGGTTCCATGAGTTACTTTATGTCTGTTTATTAAACATACTTGTCCTCAAAATCTGGTTTTTGAATAAAGAAAATAGTCCTTGGAACCCCACTACAAATGCATCAGCTAAAATTCAAAGTCTTAAGATATAATTCTCATCATTATTTTCAACAATATTTTATTGGTATCAACACCTTGCCTCATACAGTCTGTGTTCTCCAAATATAAGTTTTGTTTTTACATAATTCTTTCATTCATTTGTTCATTCATTAACTCATTTATTCTTATTCTCTTAAAACTATCTAAATTCTAGTGCATTCTGGAATATTAAAGCTTGGGCCTTGGAATAAAAACTGGAAAAAAAAGTGTTAACTATCATCTGTGAAATTTACTTTAACAAATCATTTAAATTTTGATTTTTTATTCTATTATGTGATTTTGGAGGTCTACTCTGTTATTTTATAACAGAATTTTCAAAAGGCATTTATGAAACAAGTCCTTAAGATATATTAGTGTTTCCTTTGTTCAAAACTACCACTCAGTACTCATCATCAGACTGGCAATAAAGAAGTTTAGCTACAGAAAAACTAGATCCTGAACCTGCTTAGAGGCTTCGTAATCTAAATATATCATCTCCTCCCAATTCTGGATTTGTCATCTATTAAGGGAATATACCATTTTTTTCTGGTTTTTTACGGAATTACCAATGTAAAATAAGTCAAAGGTCTGCAATATACACGTTTCTTGAAATTTTAATATGCAGTAGAAATACCCATGTTATTTTAATTAAAATTACTGCCATTATTGAAAGTTCATTTAGTCTAATGTTAGAGTACAAGTCTAACATTCTCCTTGAAAGTTTCTATGTATCCCCAGGCTATGTATAGTGACTTCTTTTCTTCAGCATTGATTAGTTATAATATAGATTTTGCAGTTGAAAGATTGAGTGGTCCCACAGCTCTTTAGGTTTTCTGTCTGTGTTTCCCAAAACCCATTAGCTTTTCTCTAGGCAGGAATTGGCATTAAGCATGATTTTTGTCAAGCCCAATACTTAGTAATTGTCTAAAAATACCTAAACTAAATTAACACTTTTCCTTTTCTGGCTTGTTTACATTAATATTATTATCAAAAATGTCCACTAAAAAGAAAATTTGTTAAGTAATCACATTGAAGTTTCATTCAAAAATCTTTTGTAAATCATCAATAATTTAGAATTATTGAGAGTTAGGATCAAGCATTTTACTCTATTTACAAGCAAAAAAAAAGCTAAAGTTTAGGACTGTTTATTAAAAAAGAGAGTTTTTTTTTTTTTTAGTTTGGTAATTTATCCATGTAATTATGAAAACCCAAGGGAAGTCAGTCTTTTCTCATGTCAGATGCTTCTCCAAAGTTTTCAGTAACTAATCTTATTAACAATGATTTTTTGGGCTTTTATTTTTTGCCTATAGTGCAAATAAGAATTTAAAATACGGTAATTCAAAATCTTCATTCCTCTGTTTCACAATTATGAATGAGAATATAAAATTTATGTTCCCATAATCTGTTAAAACTAAACTCATCATCCAATTAACTCGGCAAGACACCTGGGGTATTTGAATGAACTTCCCTTGTCTATACTGCTTTGTAGTATCAGAAACAGATTCAGACCTCCTGCCTTGTGACTCCCACAAATATTTTCACTATACTGCAGCAAGTCCAAGTTTTCTTTTGGTACATATGTGATAATGTTAAATTAATAATGCTTTAAAATATTACAATATGATAAAGAAAGACCTATATGTGTCTTTTATTAAGGGTGATATAAAATATGTTCTAACATAGAATTCCACTACATAAATTTAATAAGACAAACAAATTGTTATTTTTATGTATGTGTACTTAAAGCATAGGGAACATTTAGAAAATTTTGCAAATTCATTGTGCCTGGAGTATTTCCATTAAGTTAGGCAATGGGAAGAGAGATAGGGCTTTTATCATACAGAACATTTTCTGCTGTATTAGTTATTTAGGACTTGGTTCTAAAGGTATCTGTATTCCTCTTGACCTTTACATTTTCATGTATGTGGCTTCTCAAGACTGAAATGAAGTCCCTTCTTTATCTGATAATTGAAGGCAGGATGAGAAGAGCGTCTCTACAATGTATATGGTAAAAGAATGAAAAGAGAAATTTCATACAACTTACATTCTATTTAATTTTACATCTACCACAGGGAATAAATAGATGTGAATCTTGAGAAAAATGTTTGAGATAACAACTCTGAAGCACAGCTACTTGGACTACCTTAAAATTATTAGATATTGGTATGGCTAGAGATAAAGAGAGAAACAAAAAGTCTATTAAAATAGCTCTATAAAGAAATGATAAAGTAAATTAGGGAAGACTTGAAAAAAGAGATGGAGAGGTAGAGGAGATACTAAGGCTAATTAGGAGGCAGAATAGATGGGCCATGATGATTAGCTGGAGGGTGAAGGGTAATAGGTCATTGTTTAAATTCCAGACTCACACTGTTCTTGCCAGCATGCAGTTACTTCCTCTGCCAGGTATATTTTTGCATTTTCATCTAGATTATTTCATCTGGATAATTTCTACTTATCTCTCAAGGATCTTTTTATCTGATTCCATATCTTAAAACCTAGCAGAGGGTATGGATTATATTATGTTTTCAAAATATATACGTTAAATTAGTGAATAAGGGCACAAATAGATGGAAAAAAATTCACAGAAAGAACAATAAAAGAAAGACACAGATAGAGCACAGTCTTTTCAAAGGAAGTGGTAGATTTCTAAGGTGTATATGATTTGAATATATCTGCTTGTCCTCTGAGTCACATAATATACATTTTTTTTTTAGGAGACACTTTTGGAGAAGCTTATATTTCAAAGTAAGCAAAAAAAAAAAAAATTATCTATTTCATTCATTACTTCCTGTTTATAATTTTTAGTATATGACCCCTGTGTTTTCTGTGTCCACAATATAAAAGATAATCTGGGCTCAGTTATAGGAGACATATGTATTGTCTTCAATATAATATTTTTATTTTATGCAACTCAAAGAAGGGACTTTGAGTTGAAATAGAGAAAATTAGACATAGAAAAGAGGAACTTATTTTTTCTGAATCCTAGACATACTTAAGTGACTATATATTAAGAATAGATTTGAAGTCTTTAAAAATATGTCTTACTAGTCCATGCATGGTGGTTCACACTTGTAATCCCAGCACTTTGGGAGGACAAGGTGGTTGGATCACGAGATCAGGAGATGGAGACCATCCTGACCAACATGATGAAATCCTGTCTTTACTAAAATACGAAAAAAAAAAAAAAAATAGCTGGGCATGGTGGTGTCCCAGCCACTGAGGAGGCTGAGGCAGGGGAATCTCTTGAACCCAGGCAGTGGAGGTTGCAGTAAGCTGAGATCATGCCACTGCACTCCACCTTGGTGACAGAGCAAGGCTCTGTCTCAAAAAAAAATTTGTTTTAAGTTGAAATTTCTTTTGATAGAAACTGCAGCTTAACAAGATTAAATTCTTATCTCAGGAGTCATTAAATAGCAAAACTATATTCAATTCTTCTTTAATAGAGACTACTCCTTAACAAAGCATTTTATTTTTCTTTATTCATAAATATGCATGCATTGCACTTATTCTTTTATTAAAAAATATCTATTCATTACTTGGAATTACACAATTGAATTAGGTTATACTTTTCTAAACCTGGTGGATAGTTTATGGGATCTTCAGTCTACTCAGTTAGACACTCTGTGCTATGACCCATAAATCTATATATTATCAAATTTTCTAGCTGATTCTCGTTCAGTCTATGACCTTGTACCAGGCTAAAAGTAATGTTTGTGAATCACTGCACTGGAGACATAAAGTAGGATTAATTCCCCTTTATAATCATCTAGTGGAATAAGAGTCATTAAAAATATAGGCCAAGAGTATGATTTATATTATGAAAATGTGATGGCTGATCAATGGGGAAGGACATTCAGATTTTGGGTAAAAATTTGGTAATTTTCCTCAGGCCTTTGTATCCTAACTTTGGATGGATGAACTAGGATTTTAAAAAGTGTAATTCAGGCTTCTCCAGAAACAACCAATGTCATGAAATCAGATGGGAAGTCAAAAGGTATGTATGTACGTATAAAGTGCATGTATAGATGTGTTGTAATGCGAATGTGTCATGCAGTTAAGGGACATCATCGTAAAAAAATCATCTGAAAATGTCTATTTCTGTCAGATTGTGAGGGTCTTGAATGTTAATCAGAAATCTGGAATAGAATGTACACAACACATATTGTAAACATGGTTAATTTTTTTCACCAAGAGCAAAATATTTTTATAATGAAACATAAAGTAAAAAGTTATAATTTAGCCTTGTATAAAGCAGATCACCAGAAGAGATTCTAGAGGTCAGAAGACCTGTGAGCTTATCATTGTGAGGATCATGAGGTAAAGAGCTTTTGAACTAAGATTTATAATGAGAAATAAAAAGCACAGACACTAGAAAAGTCATAAAATGGCAAAGTCCACATTGTAAAGCAGAAAGAGAAAATAAAATTAATCTAGTAATACTTTCAGAAAAAAAGCAAATCCTTACTATAATATTGGAAACTAATGGAAAAGAAATAGAAACTATAGGATTTTTTATAGTGCAGCATTCCTCAAGGAGATAAAACAATTATTACACATTATTTTCTCTCTTCTTTCAGATTCCACATCGATTTCTACATTATTTCTTTCAAGCTTCATAATGGGATTGAATGCCTACTGAACACTAGAAAATGAGGTTTGCTTATTTAAAAGCTCCATGACTTTGAACATTTCAAATTTACTTCAGTCACCACCATTGAAACTTACATATAATGCTAAACTTCAACTGAAAATCATGAAAAGTGTAACGTTTTCACAAAATAATCTAAATTTACTTTTATTTTTTAAACTGTTAAACTATATAGATACTTAGCTTTTATTTTACAGTACTACATTATAAATTCATTTAAGCACACAGTGAAGACATATTCTTCTTAGAAGATTCTCAAATGTTCACAGACTTCAACCCATTTCTTCTTTGGGCCAGCTGTAGAACTTTTTTCTTCATGTGCTTATTGTACTGGGTTATAATTCTACTTTTCTATCACAATTTTTTTTTGCTGTATAAGTCAATTTATAATAATAGAAACATTCCTCCTTAGTTATTAGGAGAAGAAATACCTTCAGACCTCTAGAGTGGTAGGAGGGAATGGAGTAGAGGGAAGCTGTAGAGTTATCTATGTACAGCCAAGAAGACAAAGCATAAACTTATAGGAAGTTGCTCTTTCTAATATGCTGCATCTCCACAAAACAAAAGAGCAGGAAAAAATTATCTAATAAATAAACTTTCCATTTGGGTAACCTGTTTTGCTTAAAGTCAGTCTAAGATATGCATAACGTAATTCAGTTTTCTCAATACGTTTTAACGATACTTTTTATGTGAATCTCTCAGTATTTGAAAATAGCAATTACAGATATTTTTGTTCCTATTTTGTAAAAGAGAGAAACTGGAGCTCACAAAATCTACTGCCTACAGGCAGACAGCAAAGACTACCAAAAATGAGGTTAAATGTAGGTTTTAAATAGATTCAAATGTATACTCTATTTTCTTCTGTTTTTCCCCCTTTGCTCCTCTCCTTTAACTTCCATTTCACTCTTCTCCCTCCCTGTGATATCTTTTTATTATTTCCTTAATATTTTTATTAAACATTTAGTGTTTTCCATATTAGAGTTATTTGAATCACGAGGCGAGGAGTTGAGACCAGCCTGACCGACACGGTAAAACCCCGTCTCTACTAAAAATACAAGAATTAGCCAGGCATGATGGCAAACACCTGTAATCTCAGCAACTTGGGAGGCTGAGGCAGGAGAATTTCTTGAAACGGGGAGGTGGAGGATGCAGTGAGCTGAGATCATGGCACTGCACTCCAGTCAGGGTGACAAAGGGAGACTCCATCTCAAACAAAATAAAAGTTACTAAAACACAATCTGTGACTTCAAACTACTAATAGTCCGTTGTTTAATAGCAATGTGTATAGTGAATAAACCAGATGTTAGAAGTTTTGTAGGGTAAAACTTTCTGATTTCAAGTCATATTAATATTCAGTCAAAAAGCAAAATATTTTACACTCTTAAAAAAAGAAACCTCTCATAATACAAACATTTTCTGTATGCTTTACAATAAACTCAAAGGAGAATATTTGAATTGTAAACTAGTCATCATTTCAATCCAATAATCATTATTGGCCATAATGTCTCAAGTGTTTCTTCTGGTATTTTGCCTGAGAAAACTCTAAACCTTTTTCCCTAAGGTAATTATTTATTTATTTTTATTCTTCATCTTCCTCCTTTCATAGGAATAACAACTTCTTTTCTGTTTTTCTAAACATCCATAGAAACATCTACCTATTGAAGCATAAAATATGCACCAGTTGTCCGTAGGGCAAAAGAATAGTAATACTCATTTTTGCTGCCAAAATTTTTATATTATAGTGTTAATGTTGTGGCAGGACTTTTCCTTAGTTCAGCTAAAGACAGGGTTTTTTGTCCCATGGCCAGAAAAATCCCGGCTTGCAGACAATTTGAATGGTGAGTAAGACAAGGTTTTATTGGGTGAAAAAGGAAGAAAAGGGGCAAACAGGGTCTCTCGCTATGCCAGAGTCCCTGCTAGAGGGCTTCCCACCTGCTGCTTGAATCCCACTTTCCGCACGGAAAGAGGAGGAGACAGGCTCCTCCCTACTGCAAATGGTGTGAACTTCCTGACGTTCCACCACAGTGCACAGCCTGTTTTGAATTTTTCTGGGGACCCCCTTCCACCTGGCTGTCTAAAGAAGTTTATCTAACTGCAATTAGAATAAGGGTAAGGATGAAGTACATGTAACTGCCGTTAGAACAAGCACAAGGATGAAGACTGATCTTAACTGCTTCCTGCTGACAGGGGGCACTGTTTTGGGAAAATAGCAATCAGAGCTCCATCAGAGACCTATATAAGGGTTGCCAGAGCCATCATCAGAGGCTCTGCTTGCATGACCACCTGGAGTTTGATTGTGTGAATGCAAGAACAGACAAACAAGGTTTTTAAAAATCATGTTTCAAAATGAAACAAGAGGAGGCATAAGGACAGCTCAAAAGTAAGGCATTTTTTTCAAAGGAGTCTCAGCGGTTTAGGATGCATTCAAAAGGGGTACAGACTGAAGATGAATGGCTACCCATCTAGAAGGAGGGGAGGAGGCATCCTTTCTCTTCCTAGCAGATACCCGGGGTACATGAAGGAGAGCGGGAAGAACATCCTTTTTCCCTCTTTCATCCTTGCATCCCCAAGTCCCGGCAACTTTGGCAGGTCTTGCTATGAGTGCTAAAGCAGCCTGCACCCACGAAGCAGGGGCGGCTAGGGAGTGAGGGTCAGACACTCTTACCCACATATGCCCCATTTCCCCTTCTGTCAGTAGCCTTGAATTTTCTAGACCTCATTTATGCCATGGATACTAACATGGCCTTTATCCATGAAACCAGAAGCTTGGGATTGGACCGTTCATCAGGAGTCAGCCAACCTCACCTGCATTCTGCCTTTTAATAAACCTCTGTTGTTTTCTCCCTCTGGGTTCCTCAGATCCAGCTTTTTTGTTAGGGCTTTGACTCAAAGCTTGAAATTGACTCTAGGACAAAAATGTATCTAGACTGAAGGGAGGTTGAATAGACTCCTTATCATAAGCTGAATGCTAAGATGAAACTGTGGAACTGAGTCCTTCTCTAACAAGAGAGAGAAAAGGATGTCTTGTGATAAGTCCAGATACCTGCTGGCTATAATTATGCTTGCTAGGATTCAGGTGCATGGTGCTTGGCTTTGGTGAGCCTCCTTGGTTTTATTTTCTCAAACAGAAAACCTCTGAGTGATGGGCATGCGATTTATTCCAATCACCTGAAAGGATACGTGGGATAATTGCCCAGAAGTAGAATACTCAACCAGATTTTGGCGTTACTCATTCCTTATGTTCTTTCTGAGCTGCACCTGGAGATTGCTGGTAGGTTCACAGGAACAAGAGGAGTCAATCTAAAATGTAGGTGAAAACTTAAAAACAATGAATTAGTTTAGAATTTAATGAGAAATGACTGAGATCATGGTGGTTCACACCTGTAATCCCAGCACTTTGGGAGGCTGAGGTAGGCAGATCACTAGGTCAGGAAATCAACACCATCTTGGCTAACATGGTGAAACCTTGTCTCTACTGAAAATACAAATAATTAGGTAGGTATGGTGACATGCATTTGTAGTCTCAGCTACTTGGGAGGCTAAGACAGGAAAATCAAATGAACCCGGGAGGCAGAGGTTACAATAAGCTGAGATCACGCCACTGCACTCTAGCCTGGGTGCAGAGCAGGACTAAATAAATAAATAAAAATAAACAAGAATTTAATGAGAAATATATGGTAAGTTTTGGAACATAATTTCTTTCTCTCTAGTCCTCATTTTTGTTAAAAAAAGAAAATCATAGGATGGAGTTGTTTGCAAAACAGACTTTAGCCTTTTACTTGTTCTGATTATTTGCATGAAGTATAGCAATAATAAATATTTTTACATAGGCCTTTTAGATTGGCTTTGAAGAAAGTTTGTTCCACAAAGAATCTCAGATAAGACATTTTGAAGCCGAGCCCAGCCATGGGTTTGCATCCTCAAATACCTGTGAGTCGGGTGCTTCTCTCCAAAGGTCCGAAGGTAAACTTGGAGCTGCTGGGACTGTTAGAGAAGGAGTGTAAATTAGTTCAACCATTATGGAAAACAGTGTGGCGATTCCTCAAGGACCTAGAAATAGAAATTCCATTTGACCCAGCAATCCCATTACTGGGCATATATCCAAAGGATTATAAATCGTTCTACTATAAGGACACATGCACACGAATGTTCATTGCAGCACAGTTTACAATAGCAAAGACCTGGAACCAACCCAAATGCCCATCGATGATAGACTGGACAGGAAAAATGTGGCACATATACACCATGGAATATTATGCAGCCATTAAAAACGAGGAGTTCGCGTCCTTTGTAGGGACATGGATGAACCTGGAAACCATCATTCTCAGCAAACTGACACAAGAACACAAAATCAAACACCACATGTTCTCACTCATAGGTGGGTGTTGAACAAGGAGAACACATGGACACAGTGAGGGGAGCACTATACACGGGGGTCTGTTGTGGGGGAGTGGGGGGACAGCGGGGGGGGTGGGGAGTTGGGGAGGGATAGCATGGGGAGAAATGCCAGATATGGGTGAAGGGGAGGAAGGCAGCAAATCACACTGCCACATATGCACCTATGCAACAACCTTGCATGTTTTTCACATGTACCCCAAAACCTAAAATGCAATAAAATAAAATAAAATAAAATAAAATAAAAAGAAAGTGAACTTGTTTACTGACCACAGGTCAGAGATCCTGTACAGGGACTGTATAGGCAAGGGTATGAGGCCAGTCTCTCCACAGGCCTTTTATCTGCTCTGCAATTCTAGATTGACTCCTTAAAACAAAGCATAATTTTCAGTCAAAGCCTTGGTAAAATAACTACTTTCTCCAATTGTGTGCTGTTGCAAAAGAAAACAGATTCTTATTCACTGATACAAACAACTTATTGCCATAAAAATACTTACTCACAGATGATTTCCAAATTTTAGAGAAACCAGACAGAGAGAAACAAGCATGCCCCAAATTTTGATCTCAGGAGTATGCCTTACTCAATTATTAAAGGCTGTAAACAGTTCAAAATAAGTTTTCTTAACTCTGTAAAATAAAAAAAGGATCATATTCCAAGCAAAAGTCAAAAAGATTTGCTTCAGTTTCCTGAGTTCAGTCCATTTAGTTAATTCTTGTTTTGCTTAATATTCATGAGCATTTCAGCTCTTTAGGAGTCCTGTACAACTTTTCTTTATGCCAATGTTATAATCTCCAAAACTATCAAAAGCCTGTATTTGGGAGAACCTGTCAGTTATATAGCTTATTATAAACCACCTTTGAAAAGATTAACACAAGACAACAATTGCCTGTGAATAGCAGAATGTCCAGGGTAGTTATGAGGGATTGCGTTAAGGAAAACCGAGTCCACAAGAGGCATGGTTTCAAAGGCAGGAATTTCCCAGTGCATTGCCTCCATCCAAGTCCCCATCTGGGAATGTAAAGTTCTTTGTCTGACTTCGCCTCTCCTGGGCTAAGTAGAAATTCCAGGTGTGCTTCTTTGTTCAAAAAGCCCACAAAAAGCTCTGGGAGGAGGGGCTGCTGTTGCGGACCTAGCGGGCAATCCTGTATCAGAGTCAAAAATTGATCATTCCAGCAGAAGTTTAAAGTAACTCCTGTCATTAGAGGAGAGCATAAATGGGGCAGAAATAACTCCAAAGTTAAAAACCCACTGCTCCTTACCTATACGGATTCCTCCCTTGGATCCTCTCCCAAGACAGCGTGGGAGCTTTCTCTCTCCTTCTCTCTTTCTGTCTCTCTCTCTGCCTAATAAATCGCTGTCTGCTAAACTCTTTGAATCTGTTATATTTATTCAAACGGTACGCTCACCACCCCTCTGGGACCCCTTCCGCCATTCTTGGGGCAAGAGAGGTTAAGCACCTGGGAACATCAGATCAGGAAAACTGGGAGTGTCTTCGGGACACCCCTGCAGCTCTGCTCCATCCCCAGGTTACATCTTTGGCAAGCACTGGGAAGGAGCTGAGCCCCTGCGCCCCACCCCAGTTACAGTTACAGTTAAAAACACAATTGGCAAAGATGTTTGGTTATCTCTGTGGTTTACGATAACTTAACATAACAACCTTAATTATGATTGATGCCATATTCTTAGACATTAGAATTATAGAAATCCCATACAATATTGGAACATATATTAGCATTATTTACCAAAATATAACCTAAAAACAATTGAACATCGTTTTGGCAATTCCATGTACGTAAACATGTCAAATAACCCTGTTTACTTCTCTCTTCTGTATGTCTCAGGGTCCCTCTGAAACATCTGAAAAGCCAGGTGTCAGGAAAGACAATTTTGAAACTGAAGATTGATTTGAGAAAGGCTGTTAAATATTCGAGGTTTAAAACACTTGATGTTATGAAATAGAATTCCAATTACCATAAACTATTTATTTTGCCAAAATGATGACTCAGAAACTTTAAAGGAGCAAAAATATTTCATAACCCTTTTGAATTTAGTCAATATGTTCACACAGAGAGCCTCTTCTGCAAGATTAATTTCCCCAATTTTTTCACCACTTGTTTGAACCTTCAGCTTTTCCTATCAAAGTCAAAACGATCCTTTAACCATAGGCAAAAATTTTTATTTCCAAGCCTTCTTATAACCTTTTGCTAAAATACACATTTTACTGTTTTTATATATTTTGAATGTAAATCTGTTTTTGATAGTTTTAATGACACATTACAATGGTAACTTCTAGTAATTTTTAACTTAAGGTAAAGCCTGTTAAGTTATTTATTTGCTTTCTAAGTATAATCAAGGTTTAACTCCAGCATAATTAAGGGTGTGGTTAGTTTCATATAACTCCAGACCTTACAAATTGTGAAGCAGGGAAGACAGACAGTTCTCCAAACCCAAATAAGGTTTTGTAACCTTAAAACACTCAACAAATCTTGCATCTGACCTGCATTTCACCAATAGTCTTTAGGGATGTTTTTATTTCTCAAGGATTAAAGTCACATGAACTGACTTTATACCTGGCCTGATTTTTTGCATGAAGTACAGCAAGAACTGAAGGTACCACAGCTTTTATCTTCCCTTTAAGAAATATTAGATTCAAGTGTGTGTCTTTCTTTAAGCTAAATTTATTAGAGCTCTTTTTGCAGACATCACACGCAATACACACACAGACAGGCAGAAGAAAACCCATTCACTGGCTTAGGCCCTTTAAGAGACAGGGCTAGGAAAACATGCAAATGTCAAACCAGACAGGGCTCATTCTCTAAATAGGATGGCTAAATAAAGCATTGCCACTGGAGTTACCAGCCTTGCCCTCAGGATGTAAAACCTGAGGGAGGCTTGATTTCACAACCAAAACTTCGCAGAGAATACAAATAGCGATGGTTGGGGGTCCTGGCCCAGTAAAACATCTTCTAAAAGAAAAAAAAAAACTTAGAAAGTTAACTTCCTGATGAGGTTGAAAAGGAAAATAAATGAAACAGTTTACAAATGCCTGGGGAATAACCTCTTATTCTTAGGAAAGTGGTTCCTCCAGGAGCAGCAGGGAGCTCCCCTCTGCTTATCCCAAAAAAGGAGAGAAAAGGCCATGAAGAAGTCTGGGAGTGACAGGGGTGGGGGTGTGCTTTTACTGACTGTCAGAAGTCCAAGGATGAAAAGGATTAGAAGCGACAGTGAGCAGTTCTGAGTCCCCATTTCACTCACAGCTTCTTGAGCCCCTATGTTGAGCACCAAAAATATTGCAGAACTTTTCCTTAGTACAGCTAAAGATGGATTCTTTGTCCCGAGGCCATGAAAATTCACACTCACAATCTGAATGGTGAATAAGATATAGTTTCATTGGGTGAAAAAGGAAGAAAAGGGGGAAACAGGGACTCTGGCTCTCACTATGCCAGAGTCCCTGCTAGAGGGCTTCCCATCTGCCACATTAATCTCAGGTTTCACACCGGGAGAGAAAGAGCCAGGCTCTTCCCTGCTGCAAATGGTGCAAAGGGAACATTCTGAGGTTCCATCCCTGTGCACAAGCCAGTTGGAATTTTTCCTGGGACGCCCTTCCACATGGCTGTCTCAACATGGCCCTAGAGGAGATCTAAAGATGTAACAGAAGACTCATGGGGAAAGCAGAATTGCCCTTTGTTATCTGCCTTCTGTTCCTGTTATGTAACAGAAATCTTGCATTGCACATATACATGGGTTAAACATTAGAATTAAAATCTACATATAAAATTGTGTGCAAAGATTTTGATTTTGTAGAGAGACAGTCAAAATGAAATGATTAATTTTATCTCATTTTCCAAGTAGAATTAAGCGTTAACTTTGTTGTGGTTTTTGCAAACTAATTTTCTGGGTTACTGAAAGCAAATGATTAAAACAGTTAATGGTAATAGATAGTATTTCTAATTTGAGAAAATTTGTCAACAATGATTGACTAATTTTACCATTGCTAGTTTTACCAGCAGAAACTTAGTGAATTTGAATCTGCCACTTATTCAGTGTGTGAATGGACAACCACTTACAGTCATTAGTGTCTTTTCTATAAAATAAAATAATACTCAAACAGGTTTATAGTATTTTTATATATGAGGATGTGTGTCAACATATCTTGTGTAGATGTCAGAGTTTATTATAAAGCTTTATTCACAGAAAAATAAAGTTGTTTGTAGTATTTAACAGGTTTTCATTCAAGAAACATTATCGGAATAAATGGTTAGGAAAACATCATTATATTACAGACAGGCTTTCTAAAACTATGAACAAATAAGTCAGTGTCAGTTTATGGATGTTACTTTATACTTACTACCATTATTTTTTAAATCAGAATATTAAAATGGAAAACTTAGAAGTCAAATTACCTTTATGCTGCTGTAGACATATACTGGCTGTTACTGTAGGAATGCTTGTGCCTACCAAAATTTATTTGTGGAAACTGAGACTGTGTTAGAGGAAGTTCCCGGGTTGGCTAGGGGCTTTGTTTTGAGTGCAGGAGTGTTCCTGCCTCTGGCTGGCTAGGGTCTTTGTTTCCAGTTTTCTTGCCTCTGGCTCCTAGGGGATTTGTTCAAGGGCAGGGACTTTTCCTGCCTCTGGCTCCTGGAAGCAAAGGCTCAGTGACTCAGTGTTTTAGAATAGCAACCAATCTGGTAAAGGATTCAAAGATTAATTCATCCAGAGAAAGTTTGAAAGAACCTTTCTAATTGGATGAGAACAAGAATAGGGAGGAAATAACTCAGGGGTAAAAGCTCCAGATGCCTAAGCCTGCAGCAGCACCCTCTCCGGGTCTCCTTCCATGGTGTGGAAGCTGCCCTTTCACCCTGCTACATAAACTGCACTACCACACATTCTTTGGGTCCATGAGTTCTATCTGAGCTGTAACACTCACTGAGACACCGAGGCCCCCTTCCCCATTCTTCCAGTTTGGAGAAGCCAAGAACCTCAGTTCCAGAGAATCTGGTTGCAGCTAATCGGGTTACAAAACCAACTTCCCAATGTGATAGTATTAAATTGGAGCCTTGAGGAGATTATGAGATCATGAGCTTTTAAGATTAAACCCATCCATAAAATTTTACTGGAAAGATAAGAGCTAATAGATCATGAAGGTGGGGTCCTCATGAATGGGTTAGTGCCTTTATCAAAGAAGCCAAAGGGAGCTCTTAGGCTCCTTTCATCATGTAAGAATGCAGAGTAATGAGTCCTCACCTGACACCAGGTCTGCCAATGCTTTAGTCTTGAATTTCCCAGCCTCCAAAATTGTAAAAAATAGATGTTTTATAATGTTTAAATTACTCTGTTGGTGATATTTTTGTTATAGCAGCCCAATGGACTAAGATTCAGGACTAAAAGTAACCAAATTTCTTAATTTAAATAAAATGGACCTTTAAATCGATATTCTGGTCTACTCTAACTGAAGAAAACTTGGTTGATGGAATTGACTGTGAAAGTAAGTATAACTACCAAGTGATTTGGAATTGCTGCACAACAGTTACTGATCACATGCCAAGACATTTTAACTCATTTGCAAGTATCAGCCATGAGCATTAACTGTAGTATTAAATCCATCCATTATATTTTACTGGGAAAATAAGAGCTAATAGTCAAAAGTTTTGTGCTGGCTTAGTAATAATTTTCTATAAATTTGCCTTTTGAAATAAATATTCAGGTACACATGAACAAACTTTGGTAGAATGTTTCACGCTAAGGTTGTGGAGGTTACTTGTTTCTAAATTTTGTATTGCAAAGATACGCAATTATTCAATTCATAGAGCCCTGAATTCATTCTCTGTTTGCACCAATTAATCTTCTGTCATTACTAACAGCTATTAGAAAAAATTTCAAATATGCAGGAAACTAATAATATAGAATATTATGTGGCCAATACTAATATATTAATCATGTGATATAAACTCAAAGTATAGTAATAAAGTTATAAAGAGACTAGACAAGAAATAGAAGAGATGGGCATAGTTTTTTGCAAGTTTTAGGAACATAGGTGAAAGAATAGTTAAAAGATTTCAGGAAAGAGAAACAACTGGAGTAACCTTAGACAGCTGATAGGTAGTGAGAATAACTGACTAAAAATTAGCAGTAAAACTCTTATGGAAAATTCATATTAGAGAGGGATTAATTAATCCCTGAGCTTTTTATATGACAGCTATCTGAAAAATGGCTCTCTTTTTTCAATAATAAAAATTATAATGTGTTTTCATATTGATTTAGATTTGTAATTTTCTTTCAAATAGATAATTACATTGTCTTCACAATACACCTGTGAGGAAAAATATCTTTATGTGTGTTTTGCATATAGGAGTAATTTGCTCAATTTCACAATGTAATAAGGGATGCAACAGACTCATGTACCATGTATAAGAATGCCCGCCAAGGAAGTAGAAGTCAGGCTGAAAGTCATCCCTGCATTGCTTGCCAAATCCTCTAACTTGGTTCAGCACTAACAGCCTGGAGGAAGGGAACCTGTACTGGAAATCTCTGCTCCTCTGGATTTACTTTCCATCTTTTTCTATCCTGATTTCTGACTGAGGATTTTGCTTTTGGCACCTAATTGTGGTTTGTTCAACAAGAAGAAAAGAAAAGGACAGACAGAAAGGAATAGAAAGAGAAAGAAAGAAAAGAAAAGAAAAAAGAAAAAGAAAGAAAGAAAAGAAAAGAAAGACAGAAAATTGATTAAAGGCAGGAAGAAAAATGTTTTGGGGGTATGTATTTATCAGGCTTCCTCTACTTTGGACTGACTGTTTTCTACCTGTCAAGCACTACAAGATTCTATCATACAGCTTTCCACCACTGCTTTCTCACCTTACCCTTTTAATAGAAGAGAAAGTAAACCTTAAATATATACAATTTAAATTAATTTTTTAAGAAGTTAAATCCAGGTTATACCACAGATCCTTGTGTTCTGTAACTGTTGTATTATGCTTTTATTTAATTACTCTAATTTGGATTATGTTGATTTTTTTTTTTTTTTTTTGCATAGACTTTGACTGACAAAGAACCTATTTCTAGTTTAACCAGAAGTGACAATTTCCACATTTATTTGTCTTGAAGAAAAACTTTTAACAACTTTGCAAATTTACTGAATGTTGTAGCATTTACTGAGGGTAAAGCTAATATTTACAGCTGTGCCCTTCCATCAGTAATTCGGAAGGAATCTAGTGCCACCTGTCCTACTGACCTGCTAGGTAAGATGCTCCATTTGAGCTATCAACACCACCTTCTTTCCCATTATGTAAAATTAGTATATTGCACCAGATTTTTTAAGTATTTTCTTTTGGGTTTTTTTTTTTGTTTTTTGGCTTTGCTTTTGTTTTGATTTTATGATTCTTGAAAATTTATACTTGGAAAAGCTTTTCACTTTAAGTAATCCCAAAACACAAACAAGCTGAAGTTTATTGAAATTTAAGTTATATAAATACAGAAATACAAAATTTTAAACAAAATATTAATATGTCTAGATTCTGTTTTAGTTGATATTTCTAATTATCTTTTATGTCGAGGCCTACTCTCCAAACACTTAAATGCTTTAAAATGTAAGTCCTACAAAACCACTTTTAGGTCTTCATTTCCTGCATACAGGCAAATATGTCATTAAACAATATTGTGAATATCCCCAAGGTATGTTGGTCTTCTTAATAATTGAGAAAACTTTGTGAAAATTGCTACAATAATAGATCAATGTAATTATGAAAATAAATTTAAAATTGTATATTTTAAACCAAATACAAGAATAGTGTAGTGCTTTCATTTTCTCAAAGTGTGATTTATGCCTATACAAAAAAAATGGATCTGAATCGTGAAAGCAATTTCCCTTGTACATAATGTTTTCTTATCTACTATATTTATATTTTGAGGAAATATGTAATTGGCCCATTAAAATTCACAGAAATGAAACCAAAACGTCATGCATGTAATTAATCTACAAACTCTAAGCCAAAAAACTTGGGGATTTTTTTCTTAATAAAGGAAAAAGGAGAAGCATATCATTGATTTTTTGAGTGGAAAATTCATTTTAATCTAATGCCAGAAGTGTCAAGTTAATCACGGTGCAGCATAACTCGTGTTTTGCATGGCCGTCTAAATAAAATTATTTATAAATTATCAAAACTTTTTCTTCTGCTCAATAGTCATCACTTTCATTTTCTACTGAATGAATTTCAAATGGTTCACATTTAGCTGGACACCAGGCAAGTCCAGTAACTCTACCAGCTGGAGACGTGATATGCTTGTAATGCAAAGGAACTTCCAGTTTGAACATTTAAGATATATGTCTGTGTGTGTGTGTGTGTGTGTGTGTGTGTGTGTTACGTGTATATATTACTGTGAAGATTTTTCAAATAAAGACTAAAGCACTATTAAGGTGAAACTTGCTATAAAACACATATTCATGTAACTAAGAAAAATAAATATTTATAAAATATATAAAATAATTATATAAAATATAAAAAAGAAATATTCATTTTATGATCACTAGAAAGGAACAAAAATGTAATCTTTTCTTCTATTAGAGTGTTAATATAAAAATGGTTGTAACTATGTTTAAAAAATGCAGTGTGAAAAATTTTATCTGATAGTATGACGTCCTAGGCAATCTGACTAAACTGTCCACCAGCTACAACCAGCTATTTCTGATATATTAGCACATATATTTTTTAAAAAAGTATGCATGATCTGAACTTTTGAAAAACTGAAATACTAATTGGAAGTGAAAGCTTAAAATTAACAAGTAGCTGAGAGAAACAGGGACAATAAAGCCAGCTTTCACTGTTGGACATCTGTTGAGTATGTTGAACTCTATTTTTTGTTACCGTGAAACCCAGCCTCAAGAATGATCACAAAAAGTATTTTTTTTAAAAAATGAGTCCATAGTGAAAAGTATTAAAATTAACTCTCAATACCATTAATGTGAGCTAGCATAAACAAATAGAAGAATAATAAAGCTCTGAAGATATCAGTTTATAAAATTAAGTACATTTAATGATAATGAGAAATGAAAGATCAATGAGGAAAAAGAAGAATCCAGTAAAGGTGGCCAACTTGAATTGGCCAATTTGACAGGGGATTAGTAATCAGAACCTATAAAGAGCTCAGACAACTTAAAAGCAAAAAAACAAATAATCCAATTTAAAATGGGCAAAAGATATCTATAGACATTTATAAAACAATGATATACAAATGACCAACAAGTACATGAAAAAAATGTTAAACATCACTAATCATCAGATAAATGCAAATCAAAACCACTATGAGATATCATCTCATCTAATTTAAAATAGTTTTTATATATAAAAAAAAAAGGAAAACAGATGCTTGTGAGGATATAGAGAAAGGAAAACACTTTTATTGTGTTGGTGGAAAAGGAAGTTGGTACAGCCACTCTGGAAAACTGTATGGAGGTTTCTCAAATAACTAAAAATAGAACTAAGATGCCATCCAGTAATTCCACTATTTATCCATCGACAGGCACTTAGATAAGTTCCATATTTTGGCTACTGTGAATAGTGCTGAAACAAACATGGGATTCCATATCTTGGCTACTGTGAATAGTGCTGAAATAAACATGAGAGTGCATATCACTATTATATATTGATTTGTACTCCCATGTTTATTTCAGCACTATTCACAATAGCCAAAATATGGAATCTATCGAAGTGCCTATCAATGGATGAATGAGTAAAAAAAATTGGGGTATATAGACATAATGGAATATTATTCAGCTATACAAAAATAAAATCCTTTCATTTGCTGTAACTTGAGTGGAACTGAAGGTTAATGTTAATAAAATGTTAATGAAATAAGCCAAACACAGAAAGACAAATATTTCCTGTTTTCACATGTGAGAGGTAAAAAAGTGAATCTCATGAAGACAGAGTATAAATTGTTGGTTACTAAAGGCTAGGAAAAGTAGCAAGGAGGGAGGAATGAAGAGAAGTTGTTTAATGTGTACAAATATATAGTTTGATAAAAGACTTACCATTTGATATATCAGTAATGTGAATACAATTAACAATCACCTTTTGTATATTTCAAAATAGCAAGAAAAGAATAATTTGGATGCTTCTAGCATAAAAAAAGATATATTTAAGGTGACGGATATTCCACTTAAAAATACAAAAATTAGCCAGATGTGGTGGCAGTTGCCTGTAATCCCAGCTACTTGGGAGGCTGAGGCAGGAGAATCTCTTGAATCTGGGACATGGAGGTTGCAGTGAGTCAAGATCATGCTACTGCACTCTAGCCTGGGTGACAGAGGAAGACTCCATCTCCAAACAAACAAATATTGAGGCTGGGTAATTTATAAGAAAAGAGGTTTAACTGGCTCATGGTTTTGCAGGCTGTACACAAGAAGCACAGCACTGGCTTCAGATTCTGGTGAGGGCCTTAGGAAGTTACAATCATGGCAGAAGACAAAGGAGGAGCAGCTGTCTCACGTGGCAAGATCAGCAGGAAAGAGTGGAGAAGGTACCATAAAGTTTTAAATGAGCATTCTTGTGTGAACTCCCAGTGAGAAAAACACTCTACCATGGGAATGGTGCTAATCTACCCATGACGGATCTGCCCCCATGTCCCAGTCACCTGTCACTGGACCTCATCTCCATCATTGAGAATTACATCTCAACATGAGTTTTAGAAGGGACACATATCCAAACTATATTAAATTGAAAGCCTTATTTTTAAGAGTACACATGACACCCAATTTTAATGGTACTTATGCTCATCACTTTTATCAATTATTGTAGTAAATAGTGTAGTTCACATAGATTTTAAAAATCAAATAAATGTAATAAAAAGTTTCAGAAAGAAGTAAAAATTCTCAAGCAATGCAGTTAATACTATCATCTAGTAAAATCAAATGAATATATGGCTACAATCACAAAGAACTATCGAATTTTGAATGTATTCTCCATGCAAAATTGATATACAAAAATTTGGTACATTTCTACATTCCACCAACAAATAAGAAATTATACTAAAGTAAACCAATTAATATAATGTAAATAGTTATTTTAGTATTTAAAATACTACAAAAAAGTATAAATCTGGAAGAATGTGTGCAAGTACTATAGGGAGAAAATTGTGAAATTTTTAAAAGACTTTAAGAACTCTTAAACAACAAATTTAGGTATATGCCATATTCTTATTTGGAAAGCTTAAACACAACAATGATTATAACTCTCTCCAAATAGATATAAGGGCTAAATATGATTCCAAAGTTCCACAACAGTCTTTCAAGAAATGTTCCAGGGTAAATCTAAACTTTATATAAGACATTAATAATTGGGAAATAGTAAGACAATCGTAATGCAAAAATAACAGGAAAGGATAGTGCTTTGGTCAGCATAATCTGCAATAACAAGTCCCAAAACACAACAGAAATTAAATCTTCACAGTTATAAAGGCAGAAAGTTCAAGATCAAGGTGCTGGCTGATTCAGTTCCTGTTGAAGGTCCTCTTCCTGGTTTGCAGATGGACGTGTTGCTGTATACTCACTCGGTGGAGAGAGAGGAAGCAAGCTCTTTTGACTGTTTTGTTATAAGGTCACTAACCCCATCACAAAACTTTCACCTTCCTAACCTAATTACCTCCCACAGGCCCCATCCCCAAATATCATCTCATTGGGGGTTAGAATTTCAGCATACAAATTTTGGGGAAACACAAGCATGCTGTCCATAACAGAGTACCTGTATTATGCTATAACAATAATTATTTATTCATCTAAGATTTTAAAATGTGTAATATTACCAGAGAGTGGATAAATTGAACAATTAAGCAAAAGGGCAAGAAACAAATATCACTGTAAGAAAACTTGACTTACAGCACAAATGGTATTGTCAGTCATTGCAGAAAGAAATAACTTTACAACAATATATGCTGAGATAATTAACTACACTTATGTCATAAAAAGGAACTGGATATCTACCTCACAGCATGAACAAAGATCTTAACGAATTGAAAATTTAAATATGAAAGGAAAACCTATAAAATTTACAGAACTTATAAGCAAATATTTTAAAACATAAAGCTAGTAAATTTCTCAAATCAGAGGCATACTTACCATAGGTAAAGACTGATACATGTGACTATATCAAAATATGAATCCCTATTCATTAAAATAAATTATAAGAAGTATGAAGACAAACCATGAACTGAAAGAAGATGTTTAAACTAATCTTATTTATAAATCTAGAACACATAAGAACCATTTACGAGGGTTTAAAAAATAACCCAATAACGTGGAAAAAAGACAGAATTCCTAGTAAATAAAATTTTAATAATCATTAAATATATGAGGATGTTAAACTTTGAAATAATCAGTGGAATTAAAATTGAACCCATAGTGATATATTAACTTATACTGACCAGATTAGCAAAATGTTGAGCCTGGAATGTTAGTGATAATATGAAGTAACTGGAACATTTGTATACTTTGATGGTAGTGCACATTGATACAACTACTTTAGAAAGCAATTTGGCTTGTCCTAACAGGAATGAAACTACTCATACCATATGATGTAATAATTGTATTTTTAGGTGTATATCCCTGAGAATCTCTTGCATCTGTGCTCTAGGATGCATCTATAAAAAGATTCATGATACTATTTTTATATTAGTTTTCAAAGTTGAGAATAATTCTAATGTTTGACGAATTTTATATAAATCTTATGTAATAATTAAGAACATACTGTATTCTTGACAATGCAAAGAGAGTAGATGTTAAGTGATCTGGCCACAATAATAACTATGTGTGGTAAAGTTTTTGTTAATCAATTAGATGTAACCATTCCACAGTGTATTTATATATACATTAAAACATCCTGTTTATATGATACATACATATCATATCATCTGTCAATATAAAATATTTAAAAATGAAACATACATTAGTTATTTACAAAAAACATAGATGAATTTCAGGAGCACATGGTTAAGTCGAATAAGCAAGTTGCAGAAGAATACGCAGTGTATTCTTGTAGTCTCTGGTATTAATGTCACCAGTAAACTGAGTTTTCTTTCTACATTATATTGGTCTCAAAGAAAGAACATACGGCTGGGTGTGGTGGCTCATGCCTGTAATCCAAGCACTTTGGAGACCAAGGCGGGCGGATCACCTGAGGTTGGGAGTTCAAGACCAGCCTGACCAACATGGTGAAACCCCGTCTTAAAAAAAAAAAAAAAATAGAGAAACGAACATTCAGACCATAGCACTCCATTTACCCCCCTGTCCACCTGTCTCTGTCACAGCACATCCTGGCCCCTTCTCTCCACTGACATATCTTTAAAAAAGAAAAAAAAAAAAAAAAAAAAGAACATACAATTAGACAAAGCAATCAGGTTTATTCAGTGACCAGGGAATGGGAAAAGTGAGCTCTGGATCGAAAGATACCTTCTCACTGCTGTGTGCAGTGGCTCAGCCTGTAATCCCAGCACTTTGGAAGGCCAAGGCAGGCATTTGAGACCACCGTGAACAACATGGAGAAACCCTGTTTCTACGAAAAATACAAAAATTAGCCAGGTGTGGTGGCATGCACCTGTAATCCCAGCTATTCAGGAGGCTGAGGCAGGAGAATCACTTGAACCCATGAGGCAGAGGTTGCAGTGAGCCAAGATCCCACCACTGCACTCTAGCCTGAGTGACAGAGCTAGACTCCGTCTCAAAATAAATATATAAATAATAAAATAAAAAAAAGATACCTTCTCCCTGAGTAATGGGAAGCAAGGGGATTTTAAAGATCTAGATTTGACTTGAAGGAAATATGTAAACATGCACAAGAAGGAGTCACAAACATGCAGGTGCAGTCCCCAAATGTAATTCATACATCACATGCACAAAAAATAGCAGCAATTTTCTTTTAAGGGAAGGGATTATAACACTATAATGATATCTAAACAATCTAAAGGTAACCAGGGGCGCCGGTTCTGGTTTGCACCCATCTGGAGCAGGTCTCATCTTCCTTCCGTGTTTGACAAAGGACTACTGGGCCGTCTGGAGTTCTTCAAGCGATAGTACCTACAGATTAAGAGACTAAGAAAAAAAGAAAACGTTTAAGAAAACAAGAAGCTTTTCTATCTATTTTGCTAGGGCTACTGTGGAATATTAATATAAAGTTTAAAAACATCCAGACACAGACACATATTTGTTCAGGTACGTACTTAGAAAACTACAGGAAACTGGAGAATGGCAGGCATAAGATGGAGCGTATGATTTCCTCTGGTGTGAAAGACTGAATTGAGATGAAGTAAGGACAAACGAGCAACCTCCCAAGGCAGTATTATTCTTTTCAATGTTTAAAATCTTTTATTTATTCATTTAGAGGCAGAGTCTCACTACGTCACCCACAGTTCACTATAGCCTTTAATTCCTGTGCTCAAGACCCTTCCCTCAGCCTCCCAGGTAGATGGGACTACAGGCCATGCCACCACTCCTGGCTATTTTTTTTAATTTTTATTTTAATTTTTTGTAGATACACAGTCTCATTATATTGCCCAGGCTGGGATGAAACTCCTGGCATCAAGTGACTCTCTCCCCCTGGCCTCCTCAAGTGCTAGGGTGAACAACCACACCCTGCCTGTTCATCATAAAGAACATGCTGGATACATCAGTATTTACTCTAAAACTCACATCTTCTAATATATATTTTTATTGTATTCACTATTTAACATACATGAATAAATGTAAGGGTTAGTCAAGTAAGGAAATAGGCATTATAAATTAAGATTAATCAATCACTTGGGGTTAGAAACAGGAAGTAATAATAGAGAACCCTGTCATTCAATACAAGGAACTCTGAATATTTACCAAGTGAAAACCGCCTTGAGGTTTGTAAAATCAATAAGTGAGAGTCACTGACTTATAAGAATTCATGATTTAAAGAAGAGATGAATTCTGATGCTAATGAAAACAATAGGTGTGGGATTTGGAAGATTAATTTTGATTGGGGTACCTAACAACTGCTTCTGTAAGACATCAAAGGTAGGCAGTTAAGGCAATCACTTCACGGAACATGTCATCTGCAGCCTCTGCTGAAGGAATGTATGTGAGGAGGTAGAAGGGAAAGTAAAAGCCTTTTAATGTGTGTGTATTGAGAATACAAACAGAAGGCTTGCATGGAATTTTCTCATAATGACCTTGCCTGCAGGTCAAATTAGAAATGATCATATAAAGCAGAACAGGGAAGTGGTAGAGTCTGGTCTATACTGGAACGATCACATTTATTATGGTCTAGGATCTAGGAAAATCTCAGTCTAAATTACACCTGAAATGTTAATCTCACTTTTCATGTACTGTTCAGGTAAATGTAGTTTATATATGGACTAATTCAATGCAGTAGGCAGGATAAAATGGCCGGAGCCTCGAGTATCTGAAACCTGTAGGTAATATGCTAGTTTCCTAGGGCAGTCATAAAAAACTATTTCAAAATGTGTGGCTTAAAACAACAGAAATGGGCTGGTGCAGTGGCTCATGCCTGTGATCTCAGCACTTTGGGAGGCTCAGGTGGGAAGATCATGAGGTCAGGAGCTCAAGACCATCCTGACTAACATGGTGAAACCCTGTCTCTACCAAAAACATAAAAAAATTAGTCAGGCGTGGTGGCAGGTACCTGTAGTCCCAGCTACTCAGGAGGCTGAGGCAAGAGAAATGCTTGAACCTGGGAGGTGGAGGTTGCAGTAAGCTGAGATCAGCCACTGCACTCCAGGCAGGGTGACAGAGCAAGACTCCATCTCATTAATCAGAGTATCTGTAGTGTTGACTTTTTCTGAAGTGTCTGTTCAATGCTGATATCACTGGACTACGTCCCCACCTGTGTTAGCCTAACTTGTGCTAGCCTAACTGACTCCATCTTAGCTGTGAGCCTGACAAGCTCCATCTTAGCTTCTCCCTCCCTTCCACAGCCCCCTCAGGTGCATTACTGGGTCATGCTGTACTCAAAGCCTTGAACCGTTGAGGTTTGGGTCATGCTGTTCTCAGTACCTGCAACCAATGTAACGAAATCCTGCTTGGCAAGTCCACCTGCTATTGTGAAAAAAACCCTCCTTGGTGATTGATTGTATAGAAAGCTCCCCCTGCTACCCTCCTTGATGATTGTATGGAAATTCCTTGGTAACCAGCAACTATGGGAACCTCCTGCCTCCTGGTTACCAGCTTCCTCTGCTTGTTCTGTTTTTGTTAAATTCTGCTTTGCAATTCCCCCTTTTCTAAGCAAGGTATGAAAAGGAATCAAGCCCCTTCTTTGAGCCAAGAGATTTTGAGCGTGAGCTGACTCTCCGTTGCTGGCAATAAAGGACTCTCAACTGGAACTCAGAGTGTGCCGCTTTCCTTCTAACCTGCTCAGGTATAACACACCCAAATTCCATCTTGAAATGTTATCCCCATAATCTCCCCATGTCAAGGGAGGGACTCAGTGGGAGGTGATTGGGTCATGGGGCCAATTTTCCCCATGCTTTTCTAATGATGGTGAGTGAGTTCTCACAAAGTCTGATGATTTTATAAGGCAGTTTTTCCTGCTGTTGCTTTCCCTTGCCTTCTGCCCTGTGAGATGTGCCTCTTCCCCTTCTGCCATGATTGTAAGTTTCTTAAGGCTTCTCCAGCCATGTGTAACTGTGAGTCAATTAAATTTTTTTTTAATAAATTACCCAGTCTTAGGCAGTCTTTATAGCAGTATGAGAACAGACTAACACAAATGCCTCTCTCCTATCTTCCATTGATGGTTGGTAACCTGGGGTTTTGTGGTTTTGGAACCCTTACTCCAGTCTCTGCTTCTGTTTTCACAAAAAGTTCACCTTGTGTTTCTTTGTCCTCTGGTAGCTTTTTTCTTATAAGGATACAGGTCATACTGGATTCCGGCACACCCTAATGTCATTGTCTTAACTTGACTGGATTTCCAGATACCATATTTTCCAATAAGGTTATGTTTACCCATTGTAGGGATTGTAAATTCAACATATCTTTGGTTAGAAAAAATTGTTATTCATATCAAATTTCATTCTCTTTGTAAAAAAAATATACCCTTCTCCATTATTTAAGTTACAGGAAATATGCTTTTCTTATTTATATAATGGGAAATTATCAATTACAATGCTATTGTATATGTAACCAACTGATTAATTTCTAAGTTTAACAGCTTTCTATATATTATTACTTAGATATAAATTATTAGCTGTTTAGGCACCAAAGACCGTTCTTTTATCATTCCATATTTTGCTGACATATAATAATTACATACACTTTATTTTTCTACTGTATTTATTCATTGTAACTTTAATACAGCAACTAAACCTCAACTAAGAGAATACCTAGTATAATTGATGGGCAGCTCAAACAGAACTGAATACAATGAATACTCCTGACAGTCTTAAGTGGTTCTTACAATACAAATTGATTTGTTATTCAGCAAAAAGCACCACAATAAAATAGGTGAAAAGGAGAATGAACCATTATTTATTCTAAACACTTACAAAATTGCTTTTTAAAGGTCATATCAATGGAGAATACTACATTAATTATAATATTTTTCAGTTCTGACACTTATGCTCCAAAAATTGACCCAATTCTTGTGTAATTTTCTACTAATGCTCTTCTATTTTCTTAGCCCTGCAGTAAATTGTTAAAATGGATCTTTATGCTATGGTCAGAAATATGTAGTTTCAAAATACAGATCAGATATAAAAATTAACCAGTGTCTGGCATAAACAAAATTAAATTATAAGTCAGTCAGATGTAAATGTAGTAAGAGGAGACGTCTACATTATAAGAATAATTGAGCTGCAGTATACATAATATAGAAATATTCTTTTTTTTTTTACTAAATGTCATTTTTTGAAGTTTTTCCTGCAAATTTAACATTATATTTTCTCTAAAACTGGATTAAAATGGGTCAGTTTTTCACCACACATTTTGTACAGGAGAAAGAATGAAGATGAAGACAGCCTTCTCTTATTAAATGTTAAATGTGAAGTTCTTTAAGTAAAAAAATTCTAATTAATTACATAAACATCAATTGTTGAAAAATAATTTAATCAGTTGCCTATTATAATCATATAGATGTATCTTATCTGTTAATAATATTCAATGTATTATTTTTAAGGCTAATTACTTTAGGCATAAGCTTAGAATAATTTATAGATAGGTAAATGAAATTAACCATTTTTCTAAGTGTTAACACAGCAATAAGTTTCTAGTAAAATTCAAAGGCACACTGCTTCCAGATTGCTCTAGTTGCCAGTTGAATCCTTATTTTCTCATTTGGACTTCCATTTAGCAATGATTTTGGTTTCTATTCTTGCTGTTTCTTTTAATTGCAACATAATCTGCTAGATAGAATGTGAAACTGCAGAAATTTATACTTATTATGGAAGTATAAATGGGATGTTGCCCAGAGTAGCTAGTATTTTGCTAGCAATAATGAAATTAATGAGAGAAAAAGAAGGGGGGATTTTCAGAGGAAAACATGGAAGAGGAGATAAAGAATTGCTTTATTAAAAACTAAGAAATGCCGACATAAATAATTCAATACTGTCATTTCATACATGCACATGTTGACAACATGTTTACTTTCACATTCTTATCCATGATCTTTTAAATAATTGTATAACAGAATGGAGTCCCCTGTCCTGCAATGCTTCTAAAATTGATTTGCAATGCAACATTTGTATAATAATTAATATTAACATCACTATGTGTTTTCTTTTTAAAGTGTTTGAAATGGTACTACTGAAATGTCAAGGCAAATATTCACATGGTAACAACAACTAATCCATAAACTTTACCACAGAAAAAAATACCTGAGATTTTTAAAAAGTACAATGAATTACTATACCTGGTCAATTTTTAGTCAGTTATTTTTAGAAACTAGTTAAAATTTTACTAACATCTTAGGTTTTAAATAAACTACATATTGTCAAAAATTCTTCTAAACATTTTCATGAGGAAAGAATATCTATTTACTGGGTTATATGCTTACAGTGTATGTAACTGAATCTGTGAATATTTCACTACTCAGGGATTGTATTGGTATTACAGAGGCATGGACTTAATGAAATTCTGTTTAAATTACGTAGAATAAACTATCAAACTCTACATTTGCACTCATAATATTCTAATTTGCCATTCATTTATTTTTATATAATTTTAAGTAAACTTTAATGCAAAGAATCAGATAAACTCCAAAAGGGGAAGAGAGATGTAGTATAATAGTACACATAATGTTTGTTTGCTTTCATAACAAGATTGAATTGTTGCTTAAAATATGGTTGTTATTACTTTGAAACAAAACAGATAAACACGTTGCCCCAATTAAATTGCATGTGGTGTTCATTATATCATTCTATTTTGAGTGACATTAAATAGAAAGTCTTAAAAATTTATGTTTGTAATCATCTTTTTATGTCCTAAGCATTAACGAAATCTATATGTAAAGTCATAGTAATTTAAAGAGTGGAATTAACAAATCCTCCTTTCTAGGTCTAAAATAAATGTTCTAGAAATTATAGTTTTCAAATAAAGGTTAAAATGAATTAGAAGATTTATCTTTCACTGCAACTTGATCAAGAATCACTTTACCTTGACATTTCTAAGAATTATCAAGAACAAACACTAATACTAAGAGCTTTCCCAAGGATGTAAAACAGCTTGCATATTACTGGACTGGACACATAACACATATTTTAAAGATCACTTTTAGTATTCTTTATATATTGATGTGGGGAGTCAGGAATTCACACTAAAAATTTTCTTTATTAAATGTAATTAAATGATCTTTTCTCCATAAATGTCAATCCACTTCAAAAAAGAAAATCTGCTCTTTTCTCTGAGAAGACTTTTTTTTTTTTCATGGCATCTCTCTCTGTCACCCAGGCTGGAGTGCAGTGGCACGATCTGGGCTCACTGCAGCCTCTGCCTCCCAGGTTCAAGTGATTCTCCTGCCTCAGCCTTCCAAGTAGCTGGAACTACAAGCACCTGCCACCATGCCGGCTAAGTTTTGTATTTTTTAAAGTAAAGATGAGGTTTCACCATGTTGCTCAAGCTGGTTATGAACTCCTGACCTAAGGCGAACCGCCCACCTCGGCCTGCCAAAGTGCTGGGATTAGAGGTGAGAAGACTTTGTTTGCTTATTTTTCTTGAAAAATCTCTCCTCACTATAAGTGCTTATCTTTGTGTTATTTCCCTCCTCAACTTGTTTAAAAATCTTTAACATTCTGGAATTCACATATATCCAGAACTGTAATAGACTGATGAAAATGTAATAATTTTTAACACCGTGTGTTCCTCTGAGCTTTTTTTTCTTTTAAGATTTGAATTATTTACTGGAAGAAATCTCCTTGGTTATGTCTTCTCACATACGTTTCCCCAATATTGCCCAGTGTAAAATGCCCTGTAAACACATTTTTTAATCTTAATCCAGCTGAGAGAACTTCTCTCTTAGCTAAATTGTTATACCTAATATTGTCATTGGAGTGCTTGTTGTCTGAAAAAAAGTTGAAATGTGTTCTGCAAAATACATTCCTCCTTCATATCTTTGGTACAGTTATATACAAGAATAGACTTTCTTAGGGGTAGATTAAGGCGTCCACACTGTTATATCAATCCTTGGAAATACTTCTAGAAATATTAAGAAATAAAGCATGAATCAACATAATGAAATATTTATCTTCATTTATTATAATGGTATTACTCAAAAATCCATGTGAATTCACTAGATACAAACATGGTGTAATAAACATTATTAATTATAGTTAATCTTAATAATTTTATGAATTTTGAGACAATATGGGCAAGCTGTGCCTGTAAACTAGAGTTGTTTAAAGTAATTTACACCTTAAGGACTCTTAATATTCCAAATAATAAACTGTTTATTTGAAGTTTGAGAAATGTTTATACAATGAAACAAAGTATACTAATAAAAACAGAAACCAGTTGTTCAGATCTGTCATGCGCCCGCCTCCAATATGTGTTATATGTATACATAGGTGTGCACACGATTTTGACATGAATTGCCTGGGAAAGACAAGATTATATTTTCTGGTTTATTTTATAGACACAATTTTAAGGATATCTAATGTTAGTCATGACTTAGGTGATTAAAGTAACTCAGTGAAGTAACAAAGTAGAATAGACTGGGAAATTGAATGTCAGTTCAGATCCTGTTTTAGAAGCCAACATTAGTTTGGATATTGACAATGGCTTTGATCAAATCTGTGTTGAAAGGAACTAGGTTTATTGAAACTAAACATTTACTGAAAATATATGTAACAGCAATTCACAAAAACATGATTATAATCTTCAACATACTTGTTATTTGTCAATATTTTAGTGCATCAGTGAAACAATAATTTTGTTGGCATCATCTGTGTTTTAATTAAATTTTTATGCCTAAACAAACTGATTTGAGGGAAAATTTACTTTTTTTTTTAACTATACTTTAGGTTCTGGGGTACATGTGCAGATCATGCAGGATTGTTGCATAGGTACATACATGGCAATGCGATTTGCTGCCTCCATCCCCCATCACACATATCTGGCATTTCTCCCCATGCTATCCTCCGCAACCTCCCCACCCTCTGCTGTCCCTCCCCTATCTCCCACCAAGATACCCTAGTGTGAGATGCTCCCTTCCAGTGTCCATGTGTTATCATAGTTAATCTCTTCCTGGACCTAATTTATAAAGTTTAAAGAATAAAAATAAGTTAAACTTTATCCTAGGTATGTATGTATATTGAAGAAAGCATAGTATAATATATTTAGGGCTCAGTACTATTACTGGTTTTAGGCATTCACTAGGGGACTTGGAAAATATTGTCCCTGGATAAGAGGAAATTATTATAGTGAAACCTATCAATTTAAAATCCAGTTAAGAAAGAAAACAATATATATACACCTTTGGAGAATCCTGCTCTAAATGAACATATTCAATCTCCTCCATTACTCTAGGTACAAAAGTAATCACTGATCTGATTTATTTATAGATAGATACTTCAATAGATTGATAGATTGAGATTTCAGTTATCTATCTATATATTATTTTGTACTTAGTTATCTATCACATTTCTAACCTAAAAACTTTACAGTTACTATTCTATTTCCATAGTGAGAACTGGGATTATTCTTTGCATAAGAAGCCAATTTTGGCATTTGTAAAATATGTGAACCAACTGTTTTCAAATGTTTTTCAACACACATGTAAGACTGTGATCCCTGTAAGGCAAACACATGAAGGAGTGTTATGATCTTTCAGGTAGAGGCAATTTCTAGATATTGGTGTAGGCAATGAAAACTGAAGTTGATTATGGCAATTTTGCTGAGTTTAGAAGTAAGAAATTAAAATTCAAAAGGCCTTGGCAGCTGGAATTTCCAGGACAATATGCCACAGAGTAGGGAGTCATATGCTCTTTGATCATTTCATCTTGATGATGCATGAATATGTTACATCAAATTTTCTTAGGTTTGAAAAAATGTTGATAAACTGTTCATATACATGTGGGCAATTTCAATTTTAATTGCACTACCAGGCATGTAGCAAGCAATAGCAATCAGAACTTCCAATGTAAGTTAAAATTACACTCTCAGCAGTGTATCCAATATAACTAAGTTGATGAAAATCCTGAATAGACACATATTTTGTAGTCAAGGCCGAGGTTGTATCCCTAATGTTTATAACATTTCATAAAGTCATATACTTCACTTTTTCCTCTTGCTTTCTTGCTAACTCAATGGATGCAGAAATATATTAATACACAAAATATGCTCTCATGTTTTTAAGTGAAAATTTAGATAAGAATACAGTTTTGACATAGTACAGTGTGATTGTTTCCACCAATGAACTAAGACCCTTGCATTTGCTGTTTATTAACAAGATTTTCAATATTCAGTAATTAATAATATTTCAATCTTTATGTCACTTAATAATATTGCTTATTTAAATTTTTATAGTTAATCAAATATGTCGATGGAATTGTGAAAACATTTTGACCTAATTTTTATACTTTAGAATTTATTTATTTATTAGTCAATAATATTATTTACTCGTAAGCCAAACAACATACTTCATGGGTGTTTCATAGTATTTATACTATAGAAATATTGGCAGATAATATTTTAATAGGAATTCAAGCTCTTAGGCAAGATCAACAGTTGTTCTTCTCAGTATCTATGAAAAAGAAAAAAAAATTAAAAATAAAACTCTATTTTTAATGATGTTTTTTAAACCACAGGAAGTTAGTCCTCAACATTCTTATTGCAACTGCATCCTAAACGTCATGTGATTACAATAGGAATGAAATTCACTTTGCAGGTTTGTATATTTCTCATTTCCCTCTTTAATTTGCAGTTAAACCAGAGAGATAAAAGCAAACCTATTTCTCCTTCTTTTTCCATCACAATTTTCTAGATTTTATCATGTCTTAATTTTATTATGTCTATATAATTAATGAAGTGTTTTGTGTTCTCATAATTATCATTTGAGCCTCTTGTTTCTGAATCTTTTTATACTCCAAGAGCTTATCCAAGGCTTTTACACTTGTTCATTCTAGTAATGTGGGCGTAGTATTGCATGCACTTCACGTAATACTGAGCTCCAACCACCCAGCTTTTATGAGCCAAAGATGAACTTATCAACTGTGTTAAATAGCAGTGTTGTTTTTAATGTAATTATGTGAAGAACTTATAAAAAGTTATGAAAATTATATAAAATTGAGAACAACCATAAGAATATATATCCTTAAAGCTTTAAAAATGTGCTAGTTGAAATATTATGCTCAACAGTTTGTTATTTATTGCTGTTATTATCAAACGTTTAGCAAAACTATAGTAGGGTAAAAAAGAAGTTGGATAGACTTTGAAGAAGGAAATTTCTCGTGTGTTGAATAAAATTATCCCCAATAAAATATTTCACAACTCTTGTCTCAACTGTTTTAATTTCAATATAAATGGATTTGGTGTATAAGAATTACAGAAATTCATAGTGTGCAGCCTGTAAAACTGGGTAAGAAACCAGAAACAGAAATAAGAGCAAAAATAACATATAATTTTATATGAAGATAATTTAAGTGTATGTCAGGGTATTGAGAAAGCATTTTGTAAGAGAAGATAGTTATATATGTATATCTTTAATTTTTTTAGCTAATACCAAACATAATTCTATTTTCCCAGGCATACAGCTTCTTTGAACAACACTTTTGTATTTTCAGTTTACTTATTCTTATACTTTCATTTCTGACCTTTCAGAATGTATCTCCTTGTACCCATGTGATGGTTCAATTAAGAGAAACATTATAAACAACAGTGTTTAGCAGGCCTTAAAGAAATTATACCATTAAACAAATAACGTGAAAAGACTAAACAGAATTGCTAACAATGAAGTACTGGAAGTCAGCCAGTCTGTAGGCAATAAAGAGATAGTTATTAGTTTATGAGCTTGCTAACCTGAAGATTTATGAGGAATAAATACAAATAAAATCCCCAAAGCATGTCTGTAAGACATTGTATGCAATAGGAGAATGAGAATAACTACAAAGAGAGAAAGTGTAAGTACTTAAAATATATGTTGAATTATAACCTCCAGTAATAAGACATTGCTATAAACTATTTGCCAATAATAGTGGCATGTAGAATTACCAAGATGTAAAAATGGAAAAGGGATAGCTTATGTCAAAAAAAAAATTAAAAAAAACAAATGCATTAACATGCACAATTCACGGAAAATGCTAACTAAAAAGTGGCCTTTCCCCAAAAATACACATTATATTTTACCTTTGAAGGGACTGAGTTTATTTTGTCCTTTTTTTTCTAACCACTTAAAAATGTACTTTTCAAATACAAAGATCCACTATCAGAGCTCTGAATACTTATGCTAAGTAAGAAAAAATTAATTTATAACACGTTTTCATGCGATTCTTACCATACATCATCATTACAAAACATAGTGTAGATTTATAAATAGAAATGTATTTATATATATAAATGCATTTGTATGTAGGTAAAATACAACATTTATTAAATATATTTAAATTGTACAATTGCACTCAATTATAATTATAGGAGATAAAAATATATTGATATATTTTTAAAAATCTAGGTGAAGGTTCCCAAACCTCAATTCTTGACTTTTGTGTACCCACAGTCTCAACACCACATGGAAGCTGCCAAGACTTAGGGATTCCATCCTCTGAAACAACAGCCTGAGTCATACCTTGGCCTCTTTTAGTCACAGCTGAAATGGCTAGGACTCAGGGCACCAAGTCACTAGACTGTACATGGCAGAGGGACCCTGGGCCTGGCTCACAGAACCATTTTTTCCTCCTAAACCTCTGTGCCTGTGTTGAGATGGGCTGCCTTGAAGACCTGTGATCTGCCCTGGAGACATTTTTTCCATTGTCTTGGGAATTAACATTCAGCTCCTCATTACTTATGCCAATTTCTGCAGTCAGCTTGAATTTCTCCTCAGAAAATGCTATTGCTTTGTCAGGCTGTAAATCTCTCAAACTGTTTCTCTTTTAAAACTGAATGCCTTTAACAGCACCCAAGGCACTTCTTCCTGAATACTTTGCTGCTTAGAAATGTCTTCTACCAGATACCCCAAATCATCTCTCTCAAGTTCAAAGTCCTACAAATCTCTAGGGCAGGGGCAAAATGCCACAGGTCTCTTTGCTAAAACACAACAAGAGTCACCTTTGCTCCAGTTTCCAACAAGTTGCTCTTCTTCATCTGAGACCACTTCAGCTTGGATTTCATTGTTCATGTCGTTATCAGCATTTTGGTCAAAGCCATTTAACAAGTCTCTAGGGAGTTCCAAAGTTTCCCACATTTTTCTATCTTTTTCTGAGCTCTCCAAACTCTTACAACCTCTGTCTGTTACCCAGTTCCCAAGTTACTTCAAAATATTTGGGTATCTTTTCAGCAATGACCCACTCTACTTGTACCAATTACTATATTACTCCATTTCACATTGCCAATAAAGACATACCAAGACTGAGGAATTTACAAAAGAAAATGTTTATTGAACTTACAGTTCCATGTGGGTGAGAAAGCCTCACAATCATGGTGGAAGGTGAAAGGCATGTCTCACATGGTGTCAGACAAGAGAAGAAGGCTTTGGCAGGGAAACTCCTGTTTTTAAAACTATCAGATTGCCAGGCATGATGACTCATGCCTGTAATCCCAGCACTTTGGGAGGCCAAGGTGAGTGGATCACCTGAGGTCAGGAGTTTGATACCAGCCTGACCAAAAAGGTGAAACCCCATCTCTACTAAAAAGACAAAAATTAACCAGTCATGGTGTCATGCACCTGTAGTCTCAGCTACTTGAGAGACTGAGACAGGAGAATTGCTTGAACCTGGAAGGCAGAGTTTGCAGTGAGCTGAAATTGCACCATTGCACTCCAGCCTGGGTGACAGAGGAAGACACTCCATCTCAAAAAAATAAAACAAAAAAAACATCAGATCTTGCAAGACTTATTCACTATCAAGAGAACAGCATGATAAAGACCTACCTCCTCAATTGAATTACCTTCCACCAGGTTCCTCCCACAATACATGGGAATTCAAGATGAGATTTGGGTGGGGCCACAGACAAACCATATCACCAGATTAGCACTTTTAATTTCCTTCAAGAAACTTACTGTTTTCCATCACAACTTGGCTGTTTAGCTCAAGAGACCTAGCTTTCAGCCTATCTCAGCTTTTGACACAACTTCCTCACTAAGCTTAGTCATGTCTAGCTTCTGATTCAAAGTGAGAGGTGTACAACTGTTCCTTTTACTTGAACACGTGGAGGCCATTGTAAGGTTATTTACTGGCCTAATTTCAATTTAGTTGTGTCTCAGAGAACAGGAAGGTTTAAAGAGAGAGAGAAAGACGGGAATGACTCTTTGGTGGAGCTTTAGAACACACACAATATTAATCAGTTAAATTGTCATTTTATATGGGCACAATTCATGATACCCCCAAAAAGTTACAAGAGTAACATCAAATATCATGACTAATCACCATAACAGATATAATAATAATGAAAATGTTTGAAATATTGTGAAAATTACAAAAATGTGACATAGAGACACAAAGTGATCATATGCTGTTAGAAAAAATGGTGCTGATAGAATTGTTTCACACAGGTTGCCATAAACCCTTCACTTTCTAAAATATGCAATATTTGCAAAGTGCAACAAAAAGAAGCTCAATAAAACAAGGATGTTTTTCATTACCTTATTAAGCAGAACCTTTTCTTCAATCCCCAATATGTTCCTAAATCTTGCATATTGTCTATATTGCTCTCTTTGTGTTCTATTAATCTTGATTATGTGGTATGGCATGGCCTGCATAGTATGTAGTAAATATTTATTTTCAGCCTGTATATCCATTGTTAGAATTGTCATTATTGCATAGAATATAGAATAGGAACCTTAGCAAGAGATAGCATGATGGGTCAAACTATCAGGAAAGAATAAAGACAGTCTCAAGCTCCTCATAACTCCTGAATGACAGGAAAGAACATATCACTATCCCCAGAAGGCCACTGATTATATTCCTCAAAGTTTTGCTGGTATGTAGTGGTTCCAAAGCTATTGAAGAGCATGGTACAGCTTCACTTGTGTCAGATGAAAGTGGACATATGTGGCCAATTGGATATAAGAAAGATGTGATAAAAACTCTTGGGAGTTCTCATATACATACAGAATTGCTGAGAATAAGGGCTGTTACAATTGGATTTGTCATATCTTGCCCATGTAAGGCCTCCTGACTTCAAGCTAGATTGACCATAGAACTTTGCAGAAAGTGAAAAATATGGGATAGGTATGAAAACTTCTGATTCAACCAAGTCATGGACAGCCATATTGACAGACATTTTACCCAATTCTATCCCATCTTTCATTCTGAGCAGGCCAGCAACATGGTCACGAGAGGTAGAGAAAAAGTCAGCAAGCAGATTGCTGTGGGTTGGGAGCACTGCCCAAGTCATAAAAGGGTGTTTTAATGAACAGAAATGGAGAATAATGGCAAATTCTCCATCCCTGTAAAATGTCTATTAAAAAATCATTAATTGGTAAATCATTTTGACAAAGGTGGGATAAAATATGTTAAATGAGTGAGGTTTTAATAGTCATTTTAAATTCAATTTATTGGGAAGTTCTGAGATAGCAATAATTGTTAACTGGTATATTTAAAATTTGACATTATATGTTTTAATGTCAACTTAGTTCACAAAATTGGGAGTTTCGGAATAAAAATGTGATTAGTTATTATTAAATATGAGGATATTTTTATTTATGCAAGGCTATTATTTTCATTACACTGGAAATACATGTAAATCACATCATTTATATAATGTGTAAGACATACATAATAATACTTAAATAAGATGATTTAAATATTGTCTTGTCCAGAGTTCCCCAATAGCAATTCTTAGAAAACAAAATATAAGGTAAGAGTTTTTCTGAAATCTGGCTCATGCTGTTGTAAACACAAATTAAGTATGCTCTTTTATTACAGCAATGTTTTTTAATAGTGGCAACGTGAATTATCAACCTCCAAGAGAATCCTAGACTCCATTCCAAAACACAACATATTTTTATACACTATTATATATACTAATGATTGTGATAAATTCAATTTTAGAAATTCTTACTTATTTATATTCCTAATTTTTCCACTAGGGAATCCAGTGAAATAAGAAATTAGATACTCATTCTTTCTCCTGCCACCCTGTGAAGCAGTGCCTTCCACCATGATTGCAAGTTTCCTGAGGCTTCCCCAGCCGTGTGAAACTATGGAGTTTTGCTCTTGTTGTTCAGGCTGGAGTGCAATGGCACGATCTCGGCTCACTGAAACCTCCGCCTCCCGGATTCAAGCTATTCTCCTGCCTTAGCCTCCAAGTAGCTGGGATTACAGAAAAACGGCAAAGTCCGCTCCTCAGAAAGGGAAAGTATGGGAACACTTCCATTGTCTCCTGGGGAGAGAAGCCATTGCTTATCTGATTGATTTGTGTATGTGGGACCAGCCTTGCATCCCCAGGATGAAGCCGGCTTGATCATGGTGGACACGATTTTTGATGTGCTGTTGGATTCTGTTTGCCAGTGTTTTGTTGAGGATTTTTGTATTAATGTTCATCATGAATGTTGGCCTGAATTTTCTTTTTTAGTTGTGTCTCTGCCAGGTTTTGGTGTCGGGATGGTGTTGGTCTCATGGAATGAGTTGGGCAGGATTCCCTCTTCTTGTATTGTTTGGAGTGGTTTTGGAAGGAATGGTACCAGCTGCTCTTTCTATCTCTTGTAGAATTTGGCTGTGAACCAGTCTGGTCCTTAACTTTTTTTGGTTGGTAGGCTATAAATCATTCTGTTATAAAGATACATGCACACATATGTTTATTGCTGCACTGTTTACAATAGCAAAGACTTGGAACCCATCCAAATGCCCTCAATGATAGACTGGATAAAGAAAATATGGCACATATACACCATGGAATACTATACAGCCATAAAAAAGAATGAGCTCATGTCCTTTAAAGGGACATGCATAAAGCTGGAAACCATCATTCTCTACAAACTGACACAAGAACAGAAAACCAAATACTGCATGTTCTCTCTCATAAGCTGGTATTGAACAGTGAGAACACGTGAACACAGGGAGGGGAACATCACACACTGGGGCCTGTTGGGTGGTTGGGGGAGGGTAGGGGTGGGATAGCAGGGAGTGGGGGGACAGGAGAGAGACAGAAATACCTAATGTTGATGGCAGGGTGATGGATGCAGCAAACCATCATGGCACATGTATACTTATGTAGCAAACCTGCACATTCTGCACATGCACCCCAGAACTGAAAGTATAATTCAAAAAAGAAGAAGGAAAAAAAAAAGAAAAGGCCATTGTAACTGCACATTTCAGGCTTGTGTACCTACCAAAACTTTGTCAATGATGAAGCTGATTTTGGTCACTATATGTAGGTCTGCCCTGTAGGGCTTGATTGGATATGGAATCAGAATAAAAGGGTGTCCTTCTCCATGTTCTGGAAACCACAATCACCCGTTAGGCCCATCTATGTAAACATTGTGCCAGACACCCATTCAGTGGCCTCTCCCAGGTCTCCCACACATGCACATAATGCACAGAATACATGACAACAAACTAAAGCCTGCATCTCACTCGTTTTCCCTCCTTCCTTAGAAGCAATCAGTATGACTAGGTTAGTATGTCTTTGTCCCAAGCAAACTTGAGACTCGATTTATAGCTGGGTAGGAGATTTCTTTTTCCCTTTTATAATTACATGTTAACACCTTTATTAAACTTGTTTTCTTCAATTCAAAAAAAAAAATAATTAAATTAAATAAATAAATAAATAAAATGGAACAGAAAAATATTTGGAAAAAGACAAGAATTTAACCTTAATTATGTCACACTGTTGACCTCACTACAGTTCTCACAAATTTGGATTCCTTTTCAGCTAACTTGTTAACAAAATCAAAGGATAGATTTCTTCTTTAATTAAGCTCACTACCAGTCTCCTGGTTGCATGTTATATAAAATAATTCTACTCATCTTTATTTTTTTAAACTTAAAAATAGAATTTTGCTTTTCTCATAACTGTGGGCTGACATTATCATTTCATAAACTTAAGTTATCCAATTTATGAAATAAGTGTTATAATTACATTTTATTTTTTATTTAAAGAAGCATTTTCAAAGTTTTCCTGTTGAACATCATTTTATTAGAATTTTAAAAACACGGATCTTACCTGAAACTCAGGTTAGCAAGACTGTATATTCCATTTAAACTGGAGTTACTTGCATGTTACTGTACTTCATGTCAAAGTAACAGATTCCTTGATATCACCATAACAATGAAGTGGAGGCAAACATCTTTACATATTCCCTTATCCCTTATTTATCAAACTTATCACTGTTACACTTCCGTCATTGAGTTAACATTTGCATCTGGATAAATGATGTTGATGTGCATGTATATTACTTGAATATATAAAATTAATTTCACTAAAAGATAAGTGCATTCTAATACAATGCAGTAAAGAATATTTCACAGAGTATGACTTGACCTAGAATAATTGGCAAAAAAATTATCTCTAAAATGTCAGCCTTTGAATTACAGGTATAATAGATAAAGTTTGTAAAAAATAAATAATTGTAAAAAGGGCATTAATAATTACTTTGGAACAATTAATAAATTCATTTTTTTAAACCTGCATTTATTAAGTGCTTATAATGGGTCAGACAAGGTGTTGAAGATACTGGGTTAAGAAAACAGTATCTCTCCTCAAATTATTATTAATATTATTATTAATTTTTTTTGAGATAATGTCTTGCTCTATTGCCCAGGTTGGTGTGCAGTTGTGTGATCATACTCACTGTAACCTCAAACTCCTGGTTTCAAGCTACCCTCTCATCTTGGCCTCAGCATTGGGATTACAGAAATGAACCACTATACCCGGCCCTCAAATTGTTTGTAGATAAGATAGACTTATTCCCTGTTTTACCAGTAAACTACATATCTATCTGTCCTTTAAAATCAAATTTATGAATACAAAACTTAGCTCAAGATGGTGGTGTGTGCCTATAATGCCAGCTACTCAGAAGACTGAGGTAGAAGAATCCCTGGAACCTGGGAGGCAGAGGTTCCAGCGAACCTGGCCTGGGTGACAGAGCGAGACTCCATCTCAAAAAACAAAACAAACAAACAACAACAACAACAAAAAAACAAAAACAAAAACAAATTTATGATGATTCCTTTTACTCTCAAATAGACCGTAGTACATATGACCAGTTTTATGACTACTCCATTTACAAACTATTGTTACAGAGTGTATATTTCTTATATGGTATAAAGAAATATTGAAATAGCTTGAATTGTATCCTACTTGCATCCATTAAAGGAACTTTTTTAAAAAAATCTCATTGAAAGCTGAATAAATATCTGACTACCTATCAAAAGAATCAATCTTATGTCACAGAAATCAGTATATTAATTCTACCCAGTAGTGCTAAATCCTGTTCGCAAAAATCTGTATAAAGAAGATATGACAGCATATTATAAATTGATTGTAAGCAAATCTGTAGTTTCCCATGGAGGAAGATATGGTATTTACTTCTTCAAATAAATATTCTCTTTTTTCTTTTTAGATAAAACCTAGATATGAAACATTAGTCATTAAGACATTAATTGTGGGTGTAGAATATATTTTAAAGAAATCTACTGAAGAAGTAATCTCTTAAAAACAATAAAAGCAAGCTGCTAAAATGCAAATATGAATATGAATTGAACTCAATCATAAAATAGAACTGAAATAGATTCAGAAAATTAAGAAAAGTTTACTCAGAACTCTAAAGAAAGGATTAAATAATTCCCACTTTTCTAAGAAACTATTCATTAACTGTGCACAGGTTGAATCTATACATTAGGTTAAATAGATGTTTTGATGATTTTTAAAATAATTCAACTCACCACAGACATTTTTGAGGCATACAGAGATTCTAAACACATGTTTTTGCTAACAATATACTTTTTTGCATATTTATAAATACTTAACAGAAATATAGTCTGCCTCTTCAGAAACATAGTCTGTTTATTCATAGAAATAAGTTTGAAGATGGCAACTCTCCATCTAATATAAACAATAAAGTATAAAATGTTTTTTCAATACTAATGAGTAATATTGCTAGTTACTAGTACTTAGCATAAATGACTTGTCTATATTTTCTGTATGTTTAAGAAGGAAGCTCGTCTGGGCACAGTGGCTCATGCCTGTAATACCAGCACTTTGAGTGGCCAAGGTGGGCAGATTACCCAAGGTCATGAGTTCGAGACCAGTCTAGAAAACATGGTGAAACCCCATATCTACTAAAATTACAAAAATTAGCTGGTCATGATAGCATGAACCTATAATCCCAGCCACTCAGGAGGCTGAGGTAGGAGAATCGGTTGAACCCAGGAGGTGGAGGTTGTGGTGAGCCTAGATCATGCCACTGCACTCCAGTTTGGGTGACAGAGTAAGACTCTGTCTCAAAGAAAAATAAAAAATAAGTAAATAAACAAGAAGAAAGCTCACATCACATTTTGCAGGGTATGGAGGAAAGGAGCAATAACTTTCTTGTCTTTATCTACACAGATGCTCTCTATCATGCCTACTAAAGTGTATTTCTTATAGTACATGCTTATTGAATATTTAATGGATGGTTAATTGAGAAAATAAGTTGAGAGACACTGAGAGGGGAGACCCCTCCCCATCTCCCTCTTGATAGGCCTCCACCTCCTCCCTTCAGATAAGAAGGAGGGTAAAGAGAGATAAAATACCAAAGTGCTGGAATCCATGGTCAAGCAACTTGCTAACACCACTGACCAGGCCCTAATGAGGCCCAAGGGCTGGGAAGATAACTCCCTTTTCAGTTCCCAGTGTCTAAGCTATCTATAAGTCTTGAAAGTGTTGCAAAGTATGTTATCACTGCTGACCAGAGCCTGGCAATGGGTCATGTCCTCCACGTTTACATGACCCAGACCCCGCTCCTGGAAACATCTCTGCCAACTAATGATTTACTGCCTTTGTCTTGTCTTTGTGAACCCCCTCCTCTGACTATTCCCATGCACCACATATGAACTAGAAAATCAATGAAGCCAAAGACTGTGAGGTCAATCATCCAGGCAATGGACAATGACACAGTTTCACCTCAGTTTCTCCTTTAGCATTGTAAGACTATAAAAAGGGAAAGAAGTTGCTTTTCAGGGAGCTCAGTTGTTAAGGCATTAGCCTGCCACAGCTCCCAGCCAAATAAAAAGCCACTTCCTTTCTCAGTATGGTGTTCAAGAGGTTTTGTCCACCACATGTCCTGCTACAACACAATTGAACATTTGTGGGGTTTTGTGAAAATAAATGAGGTAATAAACTAGATACAGATTTATCTCTACAGTTTCTGGCTTAAAATAATAATCTGCTAATTCTGGTACAATGAGTGAGACTAGATCATTTCCAAATAATCTTACAGTACTATTTTTAATGACATTTATTCTTTGGGAGAAAAAAAACAAAACTTTTGAGTTATGTTTATCCAAAGCACCTGGAGGATGCCACAAATTGCAGCAATTGAAAGATTTCTAAAGATGAAACTACGTAAACATGATGACTTAAAATGATTTTTGTATAAATAGCTTGTTGTATTTTTTAGCTTGGCTTGAAAATAAATATTTTGAGGAGTATATGTTATGTAGAAGTTTGTTTTGTGTTTCCTTTTTGTAATTTATTTATTTAATAGTACTAGAATTTTTAAATATTTATCAGTAAATTTCTAGTCAAACGTTCTGAGACTAATTCTGAAAACAAAATCAAAATATGTATAGTTACATTAAAATTAACAAGTATAGGTGCAGTCAGAATTAATTAGTGATATAAAATATAATTAAAAACAATGTAGTATGTAAACTTATGAATGTGAGTGATTAAATGACAGAAAACCTAAATGTCCAAGTCAAAAGTGAAATTTTCACTTTTAGTGATTCACAAAATAATTAATTACCAACTTATATTGTTTATATATCTACCTACCAATATGTCTAAATGGATAGATACAGACATATTCTTAGGAGAGTTTTATATATATATATATATATTGTTTTGAGACAGAGTCTCACTTTGTCACCCAGGGTGGAATACAGTGGCATGATCTTGGCTCACTGCAAGCTCCACCTCCTGGGTTCAAGCAAATCTCCTGCCTCAACCTCATGAGTAGCTGGGATTACAGGTGCCCACCACCACTCCCAGATAATTTTTGTATTATTTGTAAAGACAGGGTTTCACCATGTTGGTCAGGCTGGTCTCTAACTCCTGACCTCGTGATCTGCCTGCCTGAGCCTTCCAAAGTGCTGGGATTAATGGCACGAACCACTGTACCTGACCAGAATAGTTAATTCTATGTGTCAATTTAGAGGATGTCTCTGGATGAGATTGATATTTAATTTGGTGAATGTTGAGTAAAGCAGATTGCACTTCATATGTTGTAAACTTCATGCAATCAGTTGAAGATCTCAATAGAAAAATAAAAAGAATGGCCTCCCTTAGCAAGAGAGAGCTCCCTAGCAGAAAGTATTCAGATTTCACATGCACCATTGACTTTCATTGTCTTCTAGCTTGCTGTGCCTTTGAACTGGAACCACACCATTGGATCTCTTGAATCTCCAAATTACCAGCCCACATGGTAGATTTTGAACTCACCATTGACTTTGAACAATTGGCTTCTGTGAACCAATATCTTCTAATAAATTTCATATATATATATGTATATGTTTGTGTATATATAGGGATGTATGCATACATATATAGATACATATACACATACATATCTCCTATTGGTCCTCCTTCTCTAGAGAACAATGACTAATATAATCCTTAAAATCAATTTGATTGAAATATTTATTTATAGGAAAACTACCTCTGACTTTATAGTAGCAAGAGAAGGGATCACAACATTTAAAAAAAAATCAGTCACAACATCATAGATTCAAACTTTTAGATAATTTGTACTGATCAAAGCATTTATTTCTCATCATATGGATACTATTATTAAAAAATATATATCTGACCTTCAGAATAAAGCAGATCCCATCACTGCTACATCATGAAAATTTTGAACCACACTAAAATTTATATTTTAACTAGTTTATGTTTTGTTCCAAATTTAGTTTTAATACATTTTAGTTACAATTGTTATTATGGATATAATATACTATATTTTATTAATAAACAAGTCTAAATATCAATGAAACATTTATTTATAAATTTTTATATGGATTATGAAGATAAAATTTACTTTTATGCATTTCAAATGTATTTGTAGCATGCTAAATGTTCACTGTGGGACTGATGCATCTCTGCTTTATGTTATATTCCCCTAGTCCAGGCTGAAGAAACAGTCTCTCTTGGGGGAGTGCCGTTTGCTTGGCAAAGGGAACAACAAGATAAAGCTAACTGTGAATTGACTTTTAAAACTTCAGAAATGATACATATCACTTCCACACTAATTTCATTAACCAAAATGATTTACATGACCTCTCTTGATTTCAAAATGTATAATTTTCTTTTTAGATAGAGAACCACAAATCCCAATGACTAAATCTCAGATAATTGGGCAGGGAGGAAAGTGTGATCCTTGAGAAAAGATAGACACAGTGGATAATGCTGACAATCCTGATACTGATAGGCTAGGGCAGTAGAATCCTTCCTCAGGAGGAGCAGCAGATGTTTCAAACAATACGTATTTGGTGTCAATCCTACTGACAAAATGACAGACATCATCAATGGATAGAATTTTCAAAAAGTGACATGCTGTTTGCTATCAAAATGTTCTTAAACAAGAGTTGCCACAATAAAACAACTGTCCAATGAATGAATACATTTTATAAGTGATAATAACTTGCTTTTAAGATATTCACACATGAATCTAACACTCATACATCAAACAATGTTATATTGAAATCTACTGGAATAAAGAAAACCCAATTTCCATAATATGGTAATAGCATATGTTGTTTATTTAAAATGCTGGTTTGTTCTTAAGAAGTTTGGAAAGAAGAATGAGACAGCGCAGAAGGAGTTGAAGAGATAAATGAGGAGGAGGGAAAATAAGAGAAGGAAATAGGAATAGAAATCTGGATTAAGAAATAAAACTTTTCTTACTAGTTCTAATTTTAATCTCTCAAAAAACACAGTGATATAGACGAAAAGAAGAATCAATACTTGGTGGGGGGAAAAAAGTTTGTACAGTACTGTGGCCAAAACTTTTCTTTTGGAATTAGAGGGCATATATATGCAGACAAGCACATATTGCATGATGCTGAGTTTTGCAGTATAAACAAATTTGTCTCCCAGGAAGTGAGCATGGTACCCAATAGGTAATTTTTCAACCCTTTCTCCCCGCTCATCTTCCTCCTTCTTGTATTCCCCAATGTCTATTGTTCTAACCTTTCGTCCATGAGTACTCAACATTCAACTCAATATTTATATGGGCTGCAAATGTTAAGTGTTTTATTCATTGTGGAAATAAATCTATCTCTTTGCTTAAAACTATTAATTAAGTTGATGGCTGAAATTCATTAAAATAGATACATAGTATGCTATTGAAGACAGGCAAATGGCTCATCTATCACTACTAAGTAAATGATATGTCCATGAGTACTTGTGTTTCACATATAAGTGAAAACATGTGTTATTTGGTTTTATATTTTCTATGTTAGTTTGCTTAGGATTATGACTTCCAGCTGTATCCATGTTGCTGCAAAGACATGATTTTATTATATTTTATGACTACATAGTATTCCATAGTGTATGGCTACTACATAAAACATTTTATTTAAAAATATAAAAGAGAATCAACAAATACTGTTTAAGTAAATTGAAACCTTTTTATAATGCAATTATGTAATTTTAATTTATTTTAAATGGCAGATAAAATTTTTGAAAAGACACCATTATTCTCAGAATTTTTTAAATTGGTATAAAAATTTATTTTTTTCTGATTGCTTCATTGAATTGCTAAATTTATCAATATATTGTTCTTCAAAATGATCTTATGCAGGACATTGGGACATTTAGAAAGGTGCACATGATTTGAAATGATAGAAATTTGAATTGAAATTTTGACTCAGAAAAGATGCTGGCAATTATAGATTAATGATTACTCTCTCTGAACTCAATTTTATCACTAAACTTGTGATAAAAATCACATTTCAAATAAATTATGTATTGATTTTTTAATGCTTGTTTTATCACAACTTTTATCAGTTGAATTTTTCTCCAGTCTTACAAAATATTTAAATTCAAGGAAAGTAATTCCAGAAGAAATAAACACATAGTTTCTATGATACTGTTTTAACTGAAAATAATATTAATTTGATTCATCTGTGTTTTTAAAATTTGTGCTTCAATTGTGTTTATGCAAATTAAGATTCTACAGATTTGCCAATTAAAATAGTGAAGTTAGTTAAGAAAACATGCTGTTTGAGAACTCTGGGAACATGTATAGAGGCTTTGTGATGAGTGTTTACAATGTTAACCATACATTGTATTTCTAATCGGATGTAAACTGAAAGCTAAAGTGCTATCTTTTACATATCATTTTTTTCTTACAATTCATTTGCTTAGTAGTGATAGGTGAGCCATTTGCTTGTCTTCAATAGCATGCTATACATCTATTTTAATGAATTTCAGCCATCGACTTAATTGATAGCTTTAAACAAAGACATTTATTTCTGCACTGAATAAAAGACTTAACATATGTAGCTTATATAAATTAGGTTAAAACTTCCTTCCATTGGCTGTTTATTTGCAGTCTAATATACTGCTAATTTTAAGAGGAAAAGAAAAACCAAACTCTATATATCACTATCATTACATCACAGTTCCTATATAAATCAGAGTAGAAACATTTTTCTAGACTACTTTATAATTTGTATTAAATAATTTTGCCAGGAGCCTTCAATAAGCAAAGAAGCTCTTGACTTGTCTAATGTATGGCTCTGTGAGCTCCCTTTATCATTTTACTTTAGACTATTTGTCTTTCCTTGGAAACACCTGTACAAGTGAGATGCCTCTATTGTAATAATATATAGTGTGTTAGAAAATTTGTCTTCTAATTAAAAAGCATTAGTGACTATTTCCATGTAGTTTATTATAGAGAGTAAAAGGAAGTGATAATAAAATATTGATTTTGAAATTATGTGTACATAGCCTTTCTTGTAGAAGCAAAAAGCCCTAGGTTAAATTTCACAGGATTCAGTACACATCATGGGATCCAGCGCAAATATAAGGAAACACTAAGTTTCTGAATTTATAGAATGCATCATTTCTATGTTTTAATATTTAAAAATATGTTTTAATAATTTTTCACACTAAATCATGTATGTTAATTATTGTTGCTTCATTAGTTTAAAAAGTACAAAATCTGTTTTATTCTATTTTACTTTATGGAAAAGTAGTTTTGTCATTTAATAGTTTTCTCAACTAGATTAGAATTAATATGCTGCACAGAGGCAGATGTTTCACAAATAAAAACTGCAATCACTTGGAATTTACCACAATAATTGATTTATATGATTTAACATATCATATAATAATAAAATTATGTGAAGTCTATTTCTTGTTTTAATATCATTTTCTTTCGGTAGAACTACACAATGATTTAAGAATTCAATTAAATTAAAGCAAAATAAATGTTGCTTGATTTTTATTTTAATGTGATTTTAGAGAAATGAAAAGATAAATCACAGGGTGATGTTACAGACCTGTTAATACCAATACTATAAAATTAAGATACATTTTGACAAAGGAAAATTTAATTAAATTCAATTACCACAAAATAGTTTTATAAAATATGAATAAAAAATTTCCACTTACTGGAGGAGAGCAAATTTAAATATGATCTAACTATAAGTTGTAATGTTAATTATGTTAGATAGAATCTGAGACAGTCACATTATGTATAACAAATTATACAATAAAATGGCCTCTTCTGAATGCTCTCACTAGATATTAATGACCCCCTAAATTGTGGTTATGATTTTAAGATGATACCAGTCAATATGGTTGAATTGTGTCATTTTTCCCCCCAGACATGATAAAGTACAGGCAAAGTGTAGGTAAAAAGTTAAATTCTAGATTGAGACTTTTACTAATTATGTACTAAGAAGCAGGAAAGTGACAAGTATTTTGATGTTGTATGCAAAGTTATTTTTTAAATGATGAACAATGTAATTTAAGGTGAGTCATAAAGTGAAAACCTATCATTTCAATGATTATGGTTAATAGAATGTTGAGAGATTTGAAGCTGTGCAATAAATTATACAAAAGATAATTTTCAAAAGAACAGCTTTAATCTCAAAGCAGTCTTGAAATTCATAATGAAAAATGATCAACATGATTAAAATATGAGAAAAGATCTAACGAGACACCCTCCCAAGGAAGATTTACAGATGGCAAAGAAAGCATGTGAAAGGGTTCTCAATATCAGTTATCATCAGGGAACTGGAAATTAAAACAGTTAGATGCTACTACAAATGTATTAGAATGACAAAAATCCAAACATTGACAACCAGATGCTAGTATAGACATTTTTATAAATTTCTGATGGGAATGAATGAATGATACAAAATGATACAGTCAATTTGGAAAATAATTTGGTTTGTTTTTATCAAAACTATATATATTCTTACCATGTGATTTAGGAATGGCACTCCTTTATATTTACTCAAATGAGTAGATAGCTTCCTGGAACACAAGATAGCTTCCTGGTGCACATGAATATGTATAGAAGCTTTACCCATAATTGCCAAAATCGCAAAACTTGGAAGTAATTAAGATGTCTTTCAATAGAGGAATAGATAAATATACTGTGGTATATGTATACAATGGATTATTATTCAGTGCTAAACATAAGTAAGTTATTAAGCCCTATGAAGACAGGAAAGAACCTTAAATGTATGTTACCAAGTAAAATAAGCCCATCTGAAAAGACACATATTGTATTATTCTAACTATGCCACTCTGGAAGAGGCAAAGCTATGTATAATGTTAAAAAGATCAGAGGTTTGAGGTGAGGGGCAGAGGATAAACAAGTAAAGCACAGGGGATTTTCAGATCAGTGAAATGATTCTGTATAATACTATATTGGTAAGTACATGTAATTTTATCTTTGTCTAAACATTATAGAATGTACAACAGCAAGAGTGAACCCTAATATAAACTATAAACTTTGGGTGATAATTACACATCAGTGTTGGTTGATAAATTGTAACCACACTCATGCAGGATGTTTTGAGTAGAGGATGCTTTGTATGTGTTTGAGGAGGGTCTATATAGAAAACTTCTGCATTCTCCACTAAGTTTTGCTGTAAATCTGTGGTTTTCCTATAAAAAGAGTCACATATTTTTTAAAAAGAAACAAATAAAGATAGCCTTAGCAAAAAGCAAACAAATAACCAAACTGAAAAACACTTTTACATTGCCATAGTTAATTAAAATCTCTTTTCCTTCTAAAAGTTTTAATGATACACCTTTGGGCTCTATTCCATTTTTGATGTATTTTAATGTATGACATTTATTCAACTTTTTATTCTCATAGATAAGCAATTGTCCTATTGCTATTGCTGATATTTTCCTTTTAATGTATGCTCACGTGAAATGTACAAAGAAACCACTAGCCAAAATTAATTCATGCAAATCTTTCAAGAAGAATAAAGCAGGTGAGGTGCAGTGACTCATGCCTGTAATCCCAGCACCTTGGGAGGGGGAGGCGGGCAGATCACAAGGTCAGGAGATGGAGACCATTGGGCAAACATGGTGAAACCTCATCTCTACTAAAATACAAAAATTAGCTGGGCATGTTGGCGGGTGCCTGTAGTCCCAGCTACTTAGGAGGCTGAGGCAGGAGAATTGCTTGAAACTGGGAGAGGGAGGTAGCAGTGAGCCGAGATGGCACCTCTGCACTCCAGCCTGGGTGACAGAGCAAACTCCATCTCAAAAAAAAAAAAGAATAAAGCAAATCTAATAATCTTTGTTTCACTATTAAATGGAAACAGTTTTTCTTTCTTGGTGATAGCTAAAAGAATGTTACATTATAAAGTTAATGGTTTATTAGTTGTTATTAGTTGTTATAACATACATTATATCAATCTTAGTTATGTATAATACATAATAAAAATGTATTACTTATTGAAATATTAAAAAGATGCTTTAAAATTCTGTAATCTTATAAAATCCAAAGAAATAAAAACACATTCATACAGTTACAGTTAAACATGTATCTTCAAAGAATGCACTTGTCAAAAAAAGTATTTAATCTATATGATCTATCATTTTCTAGTTTTAAAGTTGTTCATTTCATTTTTTATTTCTGTTGTTATTTTATATGTTTATTGGCTAAATATGGTAATTGTATTAATTTTAGTAATTTTTACAATACATTAATTATTTTATTATCATATATAAAATATTTGCTGTCCTTTTAATTTTTTTTGCCATAGAATTTATCTGTTGCTGATAGTGATACTCAGGCTTTTATTTATATCTTAGATTTTTGACATAACTACTTTCCTACTCTTTATTTTTAATCTTTCAGTTTGATTTTATTATTATTATTAATACAGATTTTGTTTGCCTGCACATTCTTTTCAGTTTCGTTTATTTTCTTTCTGAGTTATATCTTTTGTATTACTTTTTATAATAGGTGATAAACTTTTTATGTTTTTTGTGCCTAAATATGCCTTTATCATCAATCTTGATGTGTAGTTCATTTATATACAAATTTTTAGATCGCCAGTGATTTTCCCTTAGCACTTTGAAGACATGACTTCATAGATTTCTACCATTGTTATTAAGAAGACTTATAATTTTTTTGTTTATAACACATAATATAAACTGTTTTTTATTTTGATAATTTTTAAATTTTTGTACAAAATGAATATTTCATAGTTTTATCACAATTTTTAATTGTCTAGATTTATATTCATTCTGCTTGATATTTGGGGTAAACCTTTGAGTAGAGATATGTCTTTCTTCAACTATAGGAAATTCTCAAGTTTTTCCTATGTTGCTTCCTTGCTACTTCCTTAGTTGTAGGAGATGTGTCGGAGTAGTGGGAAAAGCTATAGGGAAAGAAGCAGGTTTTCTGAAAGGTCTTAAAGCTCTGCACAGCTTTGGGGGAGAATAAGCTGAAGGCAGTTGTGTTTTTAACCTGAGGTAAAGGGCAAGGAGTAGGTACAAGGAAGTATAGGGTAATTTATCTTAAATAGGCTTGTTTACTTATGCTGTCTGGAAACTGACCCTTGATCTTCTGTGACTGCTCTCTGAAAGGGGAACAATAATGTTAATGACCCACAGATTGTGTTGGCTTGAGGCTTTTGGCATTATGACTGTACTGAATGAAAGCAAGCAGCTCCAGCTGTTCGAAACTGCACTTGGGCCACTAGGGCTGGCAGTCCCCCAGCTGCTCTTACACTGCGTACCTGTGTCTGAGTACTCCTTTCATCTGTCGCTTGTCCAGGGTTTGCAGGATAGACCTGGCACTTAGTCATCCTTTTTTAGTCTTCAATTTAAATGAGATTTTCTTTAGAACCTCTGTATTTATCAGCCCTGATTTTTTTTCTAATCTCACTTAAAAATATTATTCAATGTAGTATTAAAATTCAGAAACTTCTTTGATATTCAAACTACACTCTATCTCATATATTGCTCTATTCAATTAAATATGCATATATTAATACCAATATTTTTAATAAATTTATTTTTTAAATACACAGTTTTATTTAAACTGCTTCTTTCTAATACAGTTTTTTAATTTTGTAAACAAAGGTTATTTTTCAAAATTTTAAGTGTATTTGTTTAGAAAAGGTTTTGTTAAATGTGACTAGGAAATTGTTCTTTAGTAAAATCATATTTAAATTGTTGATTATTTTTCTATTTGGTTGTCTAAAAATTTTTAACTTGCTTACAGTTTGTTAAGAGAGAGTGTGTGTGTGTGTGTGTCTGTTCATGTGTATGTGTAATGATAATTTTTTCTCTTTTCCCATCCCTCTGTGGCTAGTAATTTTCAATTTTTTTCCTTTCCTTGTCTTCCAATTCAATACAGTCCAAGAGATTAATGTTCTTTTCATTGAGATTTGTAAAACAATTTGGAAAGTTTGCTTAGTTCTTCAATTTACAGTTATTTCTGTCTACTTCTACCAATTTAGAGGTTTTTTTTAAAAAAAACCCATGTTCAAGTTGAACACTCTCATGTGGTGTGTATGTGTGTGTATGCACATGCATTAAACTTTTTTTTTCCAGAATGTAATTGAGATTGTAGGATACATTGCAGTCCCTGAATGTAAATAGTGGGGGTGTATTTATTGATTCATCATGTGGATGAATGTCAGTATTCTTTTTCTAGGTGAACCTGAGCTGCCATTTTCTTCCTATAATCCCTTTCTCCCTCCTTTATTATGCACCTCTCAGACACATATAGATGTCCCCTTTTCATCTTTCCACAACACTAAGTTCATAGTCTTATTATGCTTTATTCCAGTCTGGTAAGAACAAAAATAATTTTTTCAGTGGAAAATTGTACATGTTTTCCATTATCCTGTCATGAGCAATATCCAGGAGACTCTAGAACTGAGTCTGGGACTGAAAGTAAAACAAGTAAATTTGTTGACAGGGAGCCAGCCAGGAGAACCAATCACAAGAAACCCTGTTAGGCAAAGGTGGCCTAGAGAAGAAAAAGATAAAGATATCAATAACCATAAATACAACATCAGGAGTGGGATATTAAAAAGAAAAGGAGAAACAAATACAAAAAGAGCAAATATAAATTAGACTGCAGTGATTGCCAATCTTTTTGGCACCAAGGACCAGTTTCCTGGAGGACAATTTTTCAATGAATGTGGGGATTGTTTCAGGATGAAAGTGTTCCACCTCAGATCATCAGGCATTAGATTCTTATAAAGACCACACAACCTATATCCTTCACATGCACAGTTCACAATAGTGTTCGCCCTCCTATGAGAATCTAATGCCACAGCTGATCTGATGGGAGGCAGAGCTCAGGAGGTAATGCTGCTCACCTGTCACTCACCTCCTGCTGTGCAGCCCCATTCCTAATAGTACACTGATGGATACAGGTCCACAGCCCTGGAGTTCGGTACCCTTAGGTTAGAGGATGTGTAATAAGACCAACAAGATTGAAGGAAGTAAAGAGGAAGTTAAAAATATTTCTAAAGGTATCGATATATACCTAGGCTCTTTTTGATAGATTTCTTGGTATTTGTGGATGAATATAGAGCTTGTTTAAGCTGAGGTAGCTAGTCAATGATCTGTTGCAGTCATGTTCAGAAGAGGAATTGTACCTGCTTATGAGAATTGAATGTATACAGCTCTTCTCACGTCCATGTTCAGATACTTCACACTGATAGATTTAAATTGGCTATATTGGAGTATTTATGCTATGGAAATTTGCAAAGTAGACTAATTCAAAATTTTAATTGGCTTCCTTGTTTTAGTAATTTCAAAACATTTAAATGATAACATTTAAATGAAATAGAATAAAAGTTAAAATTCTGACATCCTTTAAAAGATTTTTAAAATCTGGCCACAATTGGCCTACGTTATTCCTGAGAAATGATGGAATAGTGATACCTAGCAGTTGCTTACTTTAGAGGATAAATATGCTTTCTAATTTGTCATGGAGCTCATATATTTTGCCTAATCTCTTCCACTTATTTGTATTATGAACCTGAACTTTTCAAGTATTATACATGTCATAATGTTTCTAAAAATCATAAATTATGTCTGTAGCTGTAATTATTTCTGACCTGGTACTCTCTGTACTATTTCTGCTATTCTATTCTAACTGTAAATTCAGCAAAGGTTTACTAAATAATAACAAATATAACATGAAATAGATGATAATAATAATAAATATAATGAAACTTTTTTTCACAATCAATATGGTATGTCATTCCATGTAGAAAATGTTTTGACCATTCCTCATTACTTTCAGACTAAAATATAAATTTTGTTTGGATAATGAAGGAAATTAATTAGTAATTAATATTGTATGGTCAAATTATATTATGATTAAAATGCCTAAATATTTAGATTGGTTCAAAGCATACTTAAGATTAAATATATCTTTAGGATATTTCATGTAACTAATGAATGTACAAAGAAATATGATTGTATAGTGTAAAGAATTAAAATTTAAATTAGAAGTCATTATATTAACTATTAATATATATATTTTATTCAATATTTCTGTGATTTGTTTTTTAATTTCATACTTCTACTGAGAGTCCTATATGACAATGGAAAGTCAAATAAAATGAAAGTTTTCAGCACAAAGTTTGAGATTCAGAAAATGAGCAAATAACATAGATAAATGTTGACATTCTCTTTCCAAAATATTAGTGAAAAGATGACTACTTAAGAAAATGTACTCATTTCTCAGAGAAAAGTGAAATGGAATTACTATAGATTATATAGTTTAATCAACTATTAGAGTAACATAAATGTATTTAGAATTGATGCAATGGTACCTAGTCTGAAACATGTCACAGTAGAACTATTGGGTAAAACTTTAGTTATCATCAAATTAAAGAAGTTTATAAAGTTATTGAATATATTTAAATAAACAAACAAGAATATGGTAAAGAGACAGAAACTTTTAGACAGTTGCTCCCATGGAAGAAACATGGTAAATACTGATTTTCCTTATTGGTCGTTAGGGATAAATTTACTGGACAATCAGGTGCTTGCTACAGAAAAATAGAATGAGCTCCCTGAAAAAGAATATGCATAAGGAAATGGGAGGAAGTTACTAACAGATTGTAAAAAGTGGAATGGGCTTCTGCAGGTTGTAATAATAGCTCCTTAAAATTTCTGATCTTTCAAGCACAGTTTGGCCATATTCTGACATAACATTTCTCAATCTACATAATTTTAAACTTTAAAAAGATAATTAAAGGAGTAAAAATGCAAAATAATTTTATATGTTTATAAACTGAAAACATTAATGAATTAGAGTTTCATTGGACTTATCCTTAAGCCTATAAAATCAAGCAATCAGTATATAAAAATGTTTTCAAAGCTACTATGGGCAAAGTGCTAATAATATTTCTCAGTTTAATTTAAAGCTTATGTCCCTTTGTCATAAAGAAGGAACACTGTAGTGTTTCTTAAGATGAAAATATTTTTCTAATTACAGTTTATATATATAATATATATTAATATAGCAATACATATATGTAATATGGAATATGGAATATATAACTAATAGAGCTAAAAACACTTGGTGAATAATCACAAGTTGTCGATTTCAAAACTTGTGAAAAATCACTGTCATTCCATAAAGCTTGGTATTAAATGGAGTATAGTTATTCAACTTGAGTGAATTCTAAGTATAACAGAAATTTTTTACATTAATTGATCTTCCATCTCTAAAGAAAGTTGTCTCTAATAACTGAGGATTAAATGTTGTAATGGTGTTAGTAATATAGTATTGAGAATGATAGATATATGCTAGTTAATTAATATTTACCTAAACACTGAAATTCTTTATTTTTCCCCAAATACAGAAATTCTTCAAGTAGCAGCCTATGTTTTTCCTAAAATGGTGTTTTTTTAAACAAGAATATTAATCTTATAACTAAGAAGTTTCCCTAAATTAACCTCAGGAAAGAAAACAGATAGAAGGTTAAAAATTTGTAAATTTTTCCTGAATTGTGTTGAAAAAAAATTTTCTCACCCCAGCAATGAATCTGAATTGCTTGAACCTACCAATTAAAAATGTACACACTTCTAAAACAGTGTTTTATAACAAACAAAGTTATGTTGGGTTTCAAGCCCTCCTGCATCTTTTACCTGAGATACTACATATTTAAGTACAGAAAATATCTGACAGTAACAAACTCTGAAACTTCAAGTAAACTGTTGTACTGAGACTAAATATTCAGAAGTGAGGAGGGAGAGTGCAGCACTGGGAATACAACACAGAGCCCCACAGCTCCTGCTTGACAGTACTGCCACAGACCACAGTGTAAACTCCCACTCTCCTAAAGGAGAATAAAATTATTTTGCTTTGAAATGTGCTAGAGAAGTATACAACACAGGATATTAAAATAGCTATTTAAATGGTTATGAATCATAAATCACAGTTCTATTTACTTTACGACAGTATACATATCACACATTATTCTTCAAGGCATAAGATACCAAATATTATAATATAAAATGAGTCTCCATTGAATAATCACCAATAATTCTGCTCTCCTAAAAAAAATCTCTGCTTTATTGGTGGTGGGAAGATGAAAAGTGGAACAAAACCCAACTGTAGTCTGCCTACAAGAAACTCACTTCAAATATAAAAGTAAACATAAAGACTCTTACAGGTTAAAAATAGAATGATTGAAAACTATAGGTCATGCTATCATGAATAAAAGGAAAGCAGACAGAAAGACTTTTGCTTCCAGAAGTATATCTTGTCCCTGTTACTCCATCTTGGCTGGATACAAGTGACAATGTGCTCTGTTGATGAGGCCACTGAAAAATAGGCTTTCTCTTAAATGCATATGTTAATATAAACTGTTACATCTATGAGACAAATGATTCAGTTTCATTATAATTACAAAATTATTAGTAGTATTAAAATTATGAATGGACTCACCTGAGAAATATCCTATATATATATATATTTTCTCATTAGGGTCATTAATTGCACCATTGTTTGCAAAAGCAATAATTAAATGATCTAAATGTCTTCAGCAAGAAATGTTTAAATAAATTGCAAAATATGAAGTAGTGTAATCATGCATTGTTCTAATCAATGAAGATGATCTCTGTGTACATACATGAAAACGGACTTCAGGATATTTTAAATAAAAAAGCAAGGAGCAGGAAGTGTATAGATTGTACTACTTTACATATAAAAAGTGGAGGATAGGCCAGGCATGGTAGCTCACACCTGTAATCCCAGCATTCTGGGAGGCTGAGGTGAGTGGATCAGCTGAGGTCAGGAGCTGGAGACCAGCCTGGCCAACATGGCAAAACCACATCTCTACTAAAAATACACAAATTAGTCAGGCACAGTGGATGTGCGCCTGTGATCCCAGCCACTCGGAAGTCTGACTCCAGAGAACCGCTTGAACCGTGGAGGGGGAGGTTGCAGTGAGCCAAGATCCTGTCACAGCATTCCAGCCTAGGCAACAGAGCAAAACTCTGTCTCAAGAAATAAAAGGTAAGTGGAGGATAAGTGTACCTTTACAAGTGGAAAAATGTTCATAAATGTAATCTGGAATGACAGATAAGAAACAAATGCAGTTGTAATTTATCAAATAGTTTAGTGGGAATTGTAAGGATTCTTAGATCACAGGATGGGAAGTGATAATTTTTCGTTAATTACTTAACCATGTAAAATTATTGTCTATTTAAAAAGTAAAATGTGAAAAGTAAACAATGATTAATTTAATGCAAAAAAAAAGCAAAAATTCTACTCTGATATAAAGAGTGTCTTATCTTGATTGCTTAAAATCTTTTATTATGTTTTTGTTTTTTCATCCATTCTCATGATAATTTTATTGCATTTTACTTTAAAAAGTTAATTATCTCAAGTAAAATAAGGAAAAACATAAGACAAAAGTTTTGATTCTCTTGATTTATTTAATGAAGACAATAAGAATACCACTGCCATATCGTATACTCTTCAGAAAGTAATACAGAAAAGAGGTGGATTGAAAGATCAAAATGCAAAGGCATAACTTTGAGAACAGCTGGAATTGCTGAGATTTTAATACCAAGAGTTTTTCTTTCTGTTGTTGTTTCCTTCATGGCTTTTTTGTTTGGAAAAATGAGATAGTTAATCTGCAAAGGCAGCTTTCATCAACTATTCCAAATATGAAAACCTTTTGACATGAGCAAATGAATTTGGTTTTATGATTTATGGCTTTGAAATTATAATTTTAATTACATATAAAGTTGTAAGTAGAATATTTTTACTACTACTTTATATTAACTGGAATTATTAAGTTTTCCATATGATAGAGTTTCTGTAGTTTTACTATGTTTGACAACTTTAGAGAGTATGAAATCATATAAATTTAGAGATTATAATCACTCTTTGACAATCTAGTGCTTTGCAGGATAATATAATTGTACCTTGTGTCATTGTATTTTATTTCATTTGAAGCTTTTATGTTTTATTTGAGGTTTGAGGATACATGAGAAGGTGTGTTACATATGTAAGCATCTGTCATGGGGGCTTATAGTACATATTATTTTATTACCCAGGTATTAAGTCCAGTACCCAATAATTATCTTTCCTTGTGACATTTTTTAAAATAATATAAAAACTCTAGTGGAAAATTTTCTTTCTCAAAACCGAAAGAAAATTATTTGTGAATGGTTTCCAGAATTCAATTAAGAAACATAACTATGATTTGTAAGTTAGCTAGGTATTTTTACATTTTACTTAATTTCATTAACATAAATCCATAAAAGTAGGCATTTTTAATCTTTATATATGTGAAAATTCATTGCTAAATAAAAAAGAAATAATTATAAATCTGTCTAACTCAAAGTATATTAAATTAATTAAAACTCTGTGAAACCATACCCCAACCTTGTTGTGGAGTTTTACTCATATTATAGATTGTGGCCACTGTAAGTACACAGAAATACTATTAATTCCATGCTTGTTCTAGAGTCTGGATCATCATCAGCATTCAATTTCCACATATGTGAGGAAAGATACTCTCTATTTTCTCTAGTTTCACATATAAGAAAAATATTTTCCTTACAAGACTTTTATCATGAAACAAATGTAATCCATTTTCAGCTTTCTAAGTCTACTGGACACACATCGTCCTATTACTGGATAACTATTTACAGAATGTTACATGCACATAACATAACTTGATTATGTACATATGATAATATCTTAGTAAGAAGCTGCAGCAAACATTGATGGGTGGGAGAAATATTTACATATAATTTTCATTGTGTCATTTAAACTTAGGTTTACAGAATCATTAAAGTATTGAGAAGAAAAAAATAATCTGTGCTTCCTTCTCATTATGTCTACTGGTTTGTGTGTTCAAGAGTAGAATTATTTCTTGCCAACTTGAAGGATTTTCATTGATATCACCAAGTAGCAGTGAGAAAACTAAACTATAAAGGTTACTGTTTTCTAAAAGGAATGTTTAATGTTTTGTTAAAAACAATATGAAACAAAACAATGTCTGATGGCTTCATGAATCTGTGCAACATGATAAGATATCCAGTGCCAGGAAATATTTTTTTTTCCTCCAAAGGAAAACAAATTTTTAACATCCAACCAACTGCCACCTAGTGAACAATTTTAATTAGGCAGAATGTAGTGGCAACATGTTGAAGATAGAATAATTCATAGTAGAGGCATTTATAGATGTAAGATAACCTAAATAGAATAAGATTTCATTCCTCATTAATAAGTAACTAATGTTTAAAATATCTTCAAAGCAAATGGGAGAGGAGAAATCCTCCTGGGCATTTAATTGATAAAGACTCGGTAGTTAAAAGCAAGTTTGAATTATGTTTATGCAGACACATAAGAATTTTGACTACATTAGGAATGTGCAAACTGCAAGAGGTAGCCAACCATTCCAGGGCAGAAGGACAAATGAAAGAATAGCATGCACGTGCAGAAAATGATCAGAAGTCCAAAATTTGCTTGAATTTAAAAAGAAAGAAGAGATGCCTATGGGATGAACAGAGACAATTTTATACCATTATTGGGATCAAATTTTTGTCATACCCCAAATTGTATTTTATTGTACGTAATTATGCTAACTGAAAAATTATAATTTTAATTAATATAGTCAGTCACATTATCTTCTTTGTAGTTTCACAAAGTGCTGACTTAGATCACTCTTTTAGGTCTTGGCTTTTTTCCTGCATCAACTGCTGTCAGTATTTTCATCTAGAAAGTGCTCCAATCTGGTGAGAAGCCCATTCTACAGAATATTGCTTCTGTCTGGAAATTCAGGTTATGCAAGGTCCATTCTGCCTTATCTTATTAGGTCTACATTTATTTTCATTTATAAATATCTATCTCAGCCTTAGAATATATTCAAGATCAATTTTTTATTCTGTGCAATTTTAAAAGCGACAAGGTGTTCTATTTCTCCTTTGCTATTCTTTCCTAAATATAATTATTTTAGGGGATTCAAGAAAAGTATTGATAAATTAATTTTGCATTGCTGCCAGTAGTTGGTAGAGAGATTTTTTGTATGGTTTCATATGATGTTAACACTATAACCCTTGTCCCTATTTATTAAGGGATATTAGGACAGAGTCGGTACTTTTAACTTTGCCAATAAGTACAGCAAGATAAAAGCCCATAACTTCTATCAGGTAATATTTTTGCACAATAAGTAGTGAAAGTAAAGTAATTTTCTAGAGATGTAATGAAAATATTTATATACATGTTTTTGAAAAAAAAACATGACATGAAATCTGATGATTAGCTCTCTGGTTCTCACTATATATTCCATAGATTTCAGCATGGCCATATATTCATACACATGGGTCTTATAAGAAAATAATGTAAATACAAAAGAAAGCATAGCAGAAAACATGTATAGATCCCTTTTTCCCTCTGTGGGAAAATACTTAGAAAAATAATTCATTGCTTCTTGAAAAAAATAAATCTTGGAAAAACAATATTTGAAATACAAGTTATTTGAGGCTTCTGGTGTGCTGTGTAAGTATTCACAACTTACTTTTTCAGAACTATGGTTCTAATTAATTCTTAAATCCATAGCTTTCATGGAGAGTTCATTCACTTATCAAATCTTAGATAAAAAAGCAAATATTATCAGTTTGCCTATAATATGTTAAAGGATTATAGTTTATGTTCTCTTCAAATACTCTTTATTCATACAGTTTATTTTAAAATGTGCTTATGATCACAGCAGCGGCAATGTAAGAGTATGCCATCTATGGTGTGTATGTATCCTTCAATACTGAAATACAAGTCCTGTTTTCTCAGTTTACAACTCAATGCAAGATATTCTTACTGTGAACACAGCAGTTTCAACCTGTTATATAAATATCACACTGTCTATAATTTCTCAATTTATCTCTTCACTGTTTGAATAGCTGACTCATTTCTTTATATAGTACTTAAAAAAACTGAAAATTATGAGAAAAGCTTGAACAGCAAAAATACAAGTGGTATTGTTCATGTTTAGAAGGGTAACCTTTACTACTGATGATACAATGAAGTGTTTAAAGAGAAAACTAATACACAATATAAACGATCTTATTGAATACTATTCATTTAAGTATCTGTAATTGGTATACACATTTGTTATATAATATATACTTGTAAACTAGTGAAGGATTATACAAAAAGTACATGATAATCACTATTTTAGAAGCAATGAAGTAAAGGCTTTAATATTAATTTAGCAGGATTTTACCATGACAAGGGCATTTTTGTTTGTTTGTTTGGTAGGCTTTTTATTACTGATTCAGTTTTGGAACTCAATATTTGTCTGTTCAGGAATTCAGTTTCTTCCTGATTCAATGTGGGGAGACTGTGTCTTTTATAGGAATTCATCCCTTTCCTCTAGATTTTCCAGTTTGTGTGCATACAGTGTTTGAGGATGTTTTGCATTTCTCTGGTACAGGTTGTAGTATCACCTTTGTCATTTTGGTTCTGTTTATTTTGAATCTTCTCTTTTCTTCTTTATTAATCTAAGTAATAGTTTATTGATCTGCTTATACTTTCAATTAACCAACTTCTGGTTTTATTGATTCTTTGTATACATGTTTTCATCTCAATTATCTTCACTTTTACTCAGATTTTAATTATTTCTTTTCTTCTGATAGCCTTGGAATTAGTTTGACTTTATTTTTCTCATTACCCTAGGTGTGGGACTAGATCATTAATTGGAGACCTTTCTAATTTTTAATAAACATTTAATGCTATAAACATTCCTCTTAACACAGCTCTTGCCGCAACTCAGACATTTTGGGTATGTTGTATCTGTGTTTTCATTTATTTCAAATATTTTTTTCATTTCTGCCTTAACTTTGCTGTTTATCCAAAAGTGATTCTGGAACAAGTTGTTTAATTTCCATGTAATTGTGTAGTTTGGGGAAATCTTTCTGGAATTGATTTCTATCTTAATTCTACTGTAGTCTGATAGGACAATTGGTATGATTTTCATTTTTTTCAATTTTTGAAGATTCGCTTCATGGCCAAACATGTGGTTGGTCTTAAAGTATGTTTCATGCACAGATTTGATCAATGTATAATCTGTGGTTGAAAGTGAAGTATTCAGCAGATATTTATTAAGTCCAATTGGTCAACTGTCAAATTTAAGTCCAGAATTTTTTTGTTAGTTTTCCGCCTTAATGATCTGTGTAACCCTATCAGTGGTGTGTTAACATCCCACACTATTATTGTGTCTAAGTCTTAACTCATTTCAGCATTAACCCAAAAGTCCACAGTCCAAAGTCTCATCTGAAACAAAGTAAGTTCCTTCTGCCTATGAGCCAGTAAAATCAAAAGCAAGCTAGTTACTTCCTAGATACAATGGGGTACAGAAATTGGGTAGATACAGCCACTTCAGATGGGAGAAACTGGCCATAACAAAGTGGTTACAGGACCCGTGCAAGTCCAAAATCCAGCAGGGCAGTCAAATTTTAAAGCTCCAAAATGATCCCCTTTGACTCCAGATCTCATATCCAGGTCACACTGATGTGACAGTTCAGTTCCCATGGGCCGCTCTGCCCATGTGGCTTTGCAGGTTATAGTCTCTCTCCTGGCTGCTTTCATGGGCTGGTGTTGACTTTCTGTGGCTTTTCCAGGTGCACAATGCAAGCTGTCAGTGGATCTACTATTTTGGGTTCTGGAACACAATAGCCCTCTTCTTAGAGTTCCACTAGGCAGTTCCCCAGTAGGGACTCTGCTGGGAGCTCTGACTCCACATTTCCCTTCTGCATTTTCCTAGCAGAGGTTCTTCTCCATGAGGGCCTTGCCCCAAAGCAAACTTTTGCCTGTGCATCCAGGTGTGTCCATACATCTTCTGAAATCCAGGTGGAGCTTCTCAAACCTCAATTCTTGCCTTCTGTGTACCTGCAGGTGCAACACCATGTGGATGCTGCCAAGAATTGGGGCTTCCACCCTGTAAAGCCACAGCCTGAGCTGTATGTTGGGTCCTTTGAGCCATACTGGAGCAGCTGAAACACAATACACCAAGTCTCTAGGCTGCACACAGCACAGGGACCCTGGGCCAGGCTTATGAAACCACTTTTTCCTTCTGGGACCCCAGGTCTGTGTTGGGAGGGGCTGCTGTGAAGGTCTCTGACATGGCCGGGAGACATTTTCCTCATGGTCTTGGGGATTAACATTAGGCTCCTTGCTACTTCTGAAAATTTCTGCAGCTGGCTTAAATTTGTCCCCAGAAAATGGATTTGTCTTTTCCATCACATAGGCTGCAAATTTTCCAAACTTTTATGTTCTGCTTCCCTTATAAAACTGTATGACTCTAACAGTATCTAACTCACCTCTTGTATGCTTTGCTGCTTAGAAATTTCTTCCACCAGATGCCCTAAGTCATCTTCTTAAGTTCAAAGTTCCACAAATCTTTAGGGTAAGGGCAAAACACTGCCAGTCTCTTTGCTAAAACATAACAACAGTCACCTTTACTTCAATTCCCAACAAGATCTTCATCTCCATCTGAGAACACCTCAGCCTGGACCTTATTGTTCATATTGTTCAACAAGACTCTGGGAAGTTCCAAACTTTCCCACACTTTTCTGTCTTTTTCTGAGCTCTCGAAGCTGTTCCAACCTCTGCCTGTTTCCCAGTTCCAACGTCACTTGAATATTTTTAGATATCTTTTCAGTAATGCCCCACTCTAATGGTACCAATTTACTGTATTAGCCTGTTTTCATGCTGCTGATAAAGACACCTCCAAGACTGGGGGAAAAGAAGAGGTTTAATTGAACTTACAGCTCCACATGGATGGGGAGGCACTAGAATCATGGCAGGAGGTGAAAGGCACTTCTTACATCATGGTGGCAAGAGAAAAACAAGGAAGAAGCAAAAGAGGAAACCCCTGATAAACTCATCAGAGCTCATGAGGCTTATTCACTATCATGAGAATAGCATGAGAAATACCAGCCCCTGTGATTAAATTACTTCCCTCTGGGGCCCTTCCACAACATGTAGGAATTCTGGGAGATACAATTCAACTTGAGATTTGAGTGGGGATACAGCCAAACCATATCAATGTATAAAATCAGGCTGTGCTTAGACCACCTTGGGCACATGTCGTCAGGACCTCCTGAGACTGTGCCATGGGTGCACATTATTTTGCCTTAACTCTGGCAAAATACACTTTATAAATTGACTGAGACCTGTCTCATATATTCGGGGTTCACACCTTCATAATTTCTGTGGATTACCCTTTCTCTTCTTGAATTAAAAGTCATAGAGTTGATCTTTATGCACTGTCTTGCTATGTCCAAGTGGCTGAGGCATGCTAAAAGCATTTTGTTGCTGTGAGAACAGATGTGGTAAACACTGTATCCTCGAGTGGTAGAAGGGAAGGAAGAACAAAACGGATAAGGAGCTTCCTTGCATCTATTTTATTTAGTAATTAATTATACTCATATGTTCTTTACCCTCATAACTTATTTGATTCCTAAAGTCACTTCCTAGTAATACTATCACATTGGTAATTTTCAGCCTATAAATTTTGGGAATACACATTTACTTCATAACAGGTTCTATTTTACTTCTAGACATGCCATAATTCACCAGCCCATGCAATAGATCTACAACAACCAGAATATGCTGAATGCTGCTTTGACTTCTGTCCGTTATGGTAACCACAAACATGTTATCTTTTGTGTTTGAATGCCACTATTTGGTTCCTACCATGCCAGGATCCAACTATTTCCATTGCACTTATGTTTTCTAATTCAGTGATTGTAGTTCCTATTATGAGGTCTGGCCTACAGAGAAGAGTGATCACAGAGCTCTTCAAGAATGCCAGGGATCTCCTCAAAATATAATTTCTCACAGTTAAGGTGAAAGATATCTCCTCTGGACTCTTCCAGTTGGACAGGTTATGTCTTAAATGGCAAATCAACACTAACATTCCCATCTCTCGAAGCTTTTGAATTCCTTCCACTACATTAAACCAGGCCTTGTCTGACATGATCATTGTACTCACAGTGGGTCATCTTTTGATCTGTGTTTCAGCCAACCAAGCAAACTGTTGAAGCCCTTTCGAATTTTCCGAGTTGCAATATGTAATGCAGAATTTCTGCTTAGTGCACCTGATTTAAATCAATAAATTTAGCCAGATTCGTTCCTTCCACCATTATGCCACACCTAGTATTTATTCCCACACATGCTCCATGGATTTTTGCTTATATAAATTAGAACACTTAAATAGCTCTTATGGAATGTAGCACATGAGTCAAATTTTATTTCTTACTTTTAGGGGTCTGCTGGGACTTGTGTCTATTTTTATGTCTAGAAACAAAAAGGGAAGGTGAAGGTGGATGCTGTGGAGAATCAGCCTTGTCTTTCATGAAAACTGCCTCAGGGGAGCCCACTAGAGTTTCTTTGGGCAGTATATGGCTAATCTTCCTCTGATGGAGGTAAAAAGACAAATGCCACTATAGAGAAGAGACTAATACCACTGAGGGTGAGAACACTACTGTCACTGATTTTGGAAAGGTTGCTTCCACAAGGGTGGGAACATAACTTCCAATGCCAAGAAGGCTCATCATAATTTAGGGGCTGACTGTCCCTGGCTTTATCAGAGACTTCCCACATACCCCATCCCATCTTATAGGATGCCATTCTTTCCTAACAAATGTTCTCACATTAAGATTTGACATGTTGTGGAGCTGAGAGTTTGACTTGTGTTATAATTCAGCCACCCAGAGGAGGAGATTTTGTGTCTGATTTTCAGCAGTTTTAGTCCTGTGGCTATAGGAGATAAGAAACACATAGAAGCTCTTAGGTCATTTATATCTTGAACAGAGAATTCACATTTCTGAACTTATTCTTTTCTTTCACCAATTTGTCTAGCAACATTAGAAGCAAACAAACAATATTGTTATATTCCTTACTTTTCCAGAAATACTTGAGAGTATCATGTATAGAGTCACCTAGTTTCTTGATATTTAGAAGTATTTGATCAGAAATATCTGATGCCGATATTGTATGATATCAATCAATAGTTCACCACATTGACTATCAGTACTCTCTTTACTACTAGAAACAGAGTAATTAGCATCTTTAAATCTAATCAGAATAGATAACCAACTTCAGAAATTCCACAACCAAATTAGAAAACTTATCTTTAAATTTTAATTGCTTTAGACACCACCACCAATACCAAATTCTGTATTAGTTGAAGTTTGTCAGATAAACAGAAACAATAGGATATATGTGTGTATGTGTAAAAAGATTTTTTATGGAGGGCTTTCTTATGAGATTTGGAAGCCTGAGAACTCACACAATTTGTGATCTGCAAGCTGAAAGCAAGAAAAGCCATTGATGTTGCTGAAGTCCAATTCTGAAGGACAAAAAATCAAGAATGTCAATATCTGAAGGGAGAAGGTAGATGTCTCAGCTCAATTAGAATATGCAAATTGACCCATTCTTCACCCTTTTTGTTCTATTTAGGCCTTCAATGGATAAGATAAATGCTCATTCACACTGGTGAAGGTAATGTTCTAGTGTTCTTTACTGTCTACTAACTCATATGCTAATCTATTTTGGAGATACTCTCACAGACACATCCAGAAACAATGTTTTATCAGCCATCTGAGTATTCTTTAGCCTAGTCAGTTTGACTTGTTAACTTAACCATTAGAACACACAAAACACTGACTTATCATTGCCATAATCTATTTTTGACAACTTCCTGTTCTATACCTTCATGAGGTGAGATAATAACAGCTCTTTCCATAACTTTTTGGCCTTACAACTCAATCCAACCTGTGGTGGCTGAAGTTTAGTACTTCCTAGTTGTATGTTTTTTTTCTCTCATCAATATAAATGAACTCTAAAAAGAGACAGACAACTGAGGACATAAAAACTGATCCTAACATTCTTAAACTTATTATTCCAAAACTTTTCAACTTATATTTTTATGAAGGTAGTTTATGTTGGGGTTATGTGTCCTATAACCAAAAAATACTATATAATACCAACTTTTTAGAATTCAGATTTTAATTTGTCAGGTAATTGGAGGTAGAGACAAATTACATTATTTTATCAAATATTTTGGAAGTAGTAAAAATGGTATATAGGGATTGGTTATGTGAGAAATGAAGAGCAGGAATCAAATTGGTTCTTAGCTTTCCAGTTAAAAAAACTTTATATATTGGCAACATATTTTATTAAAAATATATTCAATTAAATATTTGCACATACTATTGAATTTAATGCTATTGTATACACAGTGACAACCCAGATATACTAATGTTGAATGCTTAATTACTAATTAGGTGACATACATGTTCATTCCTTTACATAATTTATATTGAACAGTTAGCTTTTTCTATACTATTTTCAGTATTTACTAGCATTTAGAATATTTGATATCTTTGATTTTAAAATTATATTCATTAATTTATCTGATTCTAAATCCTGTATGTAAAATCACTAATTCTGTATGCACTCATTATAAAAACTCCATGAGATAGTTAGCTTCTTCATTTCACATAATGTTATTTCTTCCAATCTATTACTTATGTATATCGTGTATGTATTATACATGTACATGTATAAACATATACTATTTATGTATATTGTTTGAAGTGATCAAGCATATTGATTGAGTATGCTAAATTTTATTTTTTTAGAAGTCTTTTTTGATTGACAGGGGTATTTTGGCTAGATTTTTGTTAATAAAGATAAATGCCTTGGCTGATAATTAATTGTGTGATTCACCTTCCATTATCTCAAGTTTTCAAAGGCAATTTCTAATATAAGGTCATAACAAATGGATTCTTGTAATTTTTAAAAAAGAAAAGGTAATAATAATTAAGAATTTCAAGCACAATTCAGAAGTGCACAAAATTTAAAGACAATTATGAATTGTTTTGAAGTGTTCTGAAAATAATAATATTGACATTTTAATCTTGTATTTAACATTTCTAGGCTATTTATATATGCATGAAGTTGTCTAGTTTGTTTCTTTCCAAGGGTTGAGATTGGGTTATGGGACACAGGGAGACTCACCTCCCCAATAGGATGTGTTTTTCCAGGCCCTTGGTTCCTCACTCACCCGAGAATGGGGAAGAGGACCTGGCCACATGTGGTGGGTTTTTAAGTAAATATCAGACCCCAAAAAGTTTTGCAGAAAGTGATTTATTTAGTCAGAGAGAGAGAAAAAAGAGAAAGAAAGAAATAGAGAGAGAGAGGGTGAGCTCCACACTGTTGTGAGGGGGATCCAGAAATGGAGTCCAAGCAAATGTGGAAGAAGGGGACTTTTAACCTGGGAGATATTTCCACCTCATTCAAGTTTTCTGTCCTATGAAAGAAGTTCCTTTAAAACTTCCATGGCAGTGATTGATCTTTGATATCTGACATCTGATTTGCTGTTTGGCACAGAGTCCTCCCATATCTTCTCTGGGGCTTTTTAAAAATTTTTCTTTGAGATGGCGTTTCGTTCTTGTTACCCAGGCTGTAGTGCAATGGCGCGATCTCAGCTCACCTCAACCTCCGCCTCCTGGGTTCAGGCAATTCTCCTGCCTCAGCCTCCTGAGTAGCTGGGATTACAGGCATGCACCACCATGCCCAGCTAATTTTTTGTATTTTTAGTAGAGACGGGGTTTCACCATGTTGACCACTATGGTCTCGATCTCTTGACCTCATGATCCACCCACCTCGGGCTCCCAAAGTGCTGGGATTACAGGCGTGAGCTACCACGCCGGCCCGCTTCTCTGGGGCTTTTCTAAACAAAGGGAACTCACCTGGGCAGTCTATCTTACTGTGTGCGAGAAAGTTAAACAAAGACCTCTAAGGTCCAGGATGGAGACATGGAAGAAGGCAGGTCGGGCATGTCACTGGAAGTTCTTGCCTTTGAAACCACGTCCCCTTGTGGACCCAAGGAGAGAGTACATTCCCTCAGGGTCATTATAATTAGTTATTCTTAAGCATGTAATTTATGAATACACATTTAGAATATGTATATATATTTATAGTATCTATATTTGAAAAGTTTTAGGGGTATAAATTCAGCATGATTCTTAAAAATCTCCATGCTAAGGCACATTCCAAACCAGCCTAACACAGAACTCTTTAAAAAAGTAGAACTAGAGAAGATTCTAAACACATTCATGAAAGTCATTGTAGATGACAAATTATGGGTCTACATTTCATCGATGAGTACCTCACATTTAAAATAAAATTACTCTGTTCTCACATTGCTAATAAAGACACACCCAAGACAGGGTAATTTATAATGGAAAGAGGGTTAGTTGACTCACAGTTCCACATGCCTGGGGAAGCTTTACAATCATGGCAGAAGGAAAAGAAGGAGCAAAGTCACATCTTTCATGACAGCAGGCAAGAGAATTTGTTCAGGTGAATTCTCTTTCAAAAAGCCATCAGATCTTGTGAGACTTATTTAGTATTACAAGAATCACACAGGAAAGAGTGCACCCATGATTAAATTAGCTACCATCAGTTTATCTCCCACAACATGTAGAAATCATTACAATCCAAGGTGAGATTTGGGTGGGGACACAAAGCCAAACTATATCATTCCATCCCTGGCCCCTCTCAAATCTCATGTCCTCACATTTCAAAACCAATCATCACTTCTTAACAGTCCCCCAAAGTCTTAACTCATTTCAGCTTTAATTCAAATGTCCACAGTCCAAAGTCTCATCTGAGACAAGGCAAATCCCTTTGACCTATGAGTCTGTAAAATCAAAAGCATGTTAGTTACTTCCTAGATACATTGGGAGTTCAGGCAGTGGGTAAGTACACCCATTCCAAATTGGAAAACTGGCCCAAACAAAGAGCCTACAGGGCCCATGCAAGTATGAATTCAAGCATGGCTGTCAAATTTTAAAGCTTCAAAATTATCTCCTTGGACTCCATGTCTCACATCCAGGTTATGCTGATAGAGGAGGTAAGTTCCCATGGCCATGGGAAGCTCCACTCCTGTGGCTTTGGAAGGTGCAGCTCTCTACCTGGCTGGTTTCATGGGGTGGCATTGAGTGTCTGCAGCTTTTTCAGATGCAAAGTGCAAGCTGTTGGTGGATCTATTATTCTGAGTTGGGAAGATGGTGGCCCTCTTCTTATAGCTTCACTAGGCAGTGCCCTGGTGGCGATTCTGTGTGAGGTCTCCAATCCCACATTTCTCTTCTGCACTACCCTAGCAGAGGTTCTTCATGAGGGCTCCACCTCTGCAGCAAACATTTGCTTGGACATTCAGGTGCTTCCATACATCCTCTAAAATCTAGGCAGGTGTTCCCAATCTCAATTCTTGTCTGCTACGTATCTGCAGGCTCAACAACACATGGAAGCTGCCAAGGCTTGGGACTTGCACCCTACAGAGCAACAGCATGCGCTCTACCTTGGCCCCTTTTAGACATGGCTGTAGTGGCTGGGATAAAGGGCACTAAGTCCTTAGGCTTCACAGAGCAGGAGAGCCCTGGGATTGGTCCATAAAACCATCTATTTTTCCCTAGGCCTCTGGGCCTGTGATAGGAGGAGCTGCCACAAAGATCTCTGACATGCCATGGATATTTCCTCCATTTTCTTGGTAATAAACATTCAGCTCCTTGTTATTTATGGAAATTTCTGCATCAGGCTTACATTTCTTCCCAGAGAACATGTTTGTCTTTTTTTTTCATCATCAGGCTGCAAATTTGTATAACTTTTATGCTTTGCTTCTTCTTGAAGTCTTTGCTGCTTAAAAATTTCTTCTGCCAGATATCCCATATCATCTCTCTCAAGTTCAAACTTTCACAGATCTCTAGAAAGCAGCAAAAAGCCACCAGTATCTTTTCTAGAGCACAGCAAGTGTCACCTTTGTTTCAGTTTGCAACAAGTTCCTCATCTCTATATGGACTTTATTGTCCATATCACAATCAGCATTTTGGTCAGAGTCATTCAAGAAGTCTCTAGAGAGTTCTAAACTTTCCCAGATCTTCCTGTTTTTAAGCCTTCGAAACTGTTTCGATCTTTGCCTATTACCTGGTTCCAAAGTCACTTTCAAATTTTCAGCTATCTTTACAGCAGCACCCCCCTCTACCGGTACCAATTTACTGTGTTAGTCTGTTCTCATGCTGCTAATAAAGGCTCACCTGAGACTGGGTAACTTGAAAAGGAAAGAGGTTTAATAGACTTATATTTCCATATGGCTGGGTAGGCCTCACAATCATGGCAGTAGGCAAAGGAGGAGCAAAGTTATGTCTTGCATGGTGGCAGGCAAGAGGACATGTGCATGAGAACTCCCCTTTATAAAACCATCAGATCTTATGAGACTTATTCCCTATCATGAGACTAGCACAGGAAAGATCTGCATCCATGACTCAATTACCTCCCACCAGGTCCCTTCCACAACGTGTGGAAATTATTACAATTCAAGGTGAGATTTGGATATGAACACAGAGCCAAACCATAGCAACTAGTATGTAAATCTATTATAAAATCAAGGAAAGATGAGGTATCTGCTTTTACTCAAAACTAAAAGATCTCTGAAGAAAAAAAATGAACAAAGAGAATGACCATAATAAAATGGAATATATGTTGACTTTTTAAAAGTTAAGTTTGTAGGTAGTCTCAAGGCATAATTTGAGTTGCAGTTTAATAATCTATGGCTAAAATAGCAAATTATTTATATTAGCCTAAAAATCTCAGGAATGTAACACTCAACTTTCTTATCTAATATGAAAATTTGAAGTAGTCAATAAAATATGGGTCCATTAAAATATCAGTTGTTAACTACTCTTCTTAAGTTATACATATATTTCTAATTTCTACTTATATTGCTTCAAAATTCTTTGTATTGAGCATAGGTTTAATTTGTGGCATTTGGTTTTATCTTTAGAAATCAATCTAAATTATTTTTTTCTTATAATAATTTACTCAAAATTTAATTTTATGCATATTTCCACAGGTTTATAATTGGCTGTAACTGATCCAATCTAGTTTATTTTGTTAACTTTTATTTTATTATGGTAAGAACACTTAACAGAAGATCTACCCTCCTAACATAAATTTTAAGTATGCAATACATTTTTGTTGACTATAGGCACATTGCTGTACAGCAGTTATCTAGAGCATATTCATTTTGCTTGACTGAAATTTTGTGCCTACTGATTAGAAACCCCTCCACATTCCTTCTCTCTGCTTCTGGAAACCACCATTCCACTCTCTGATTTTGTAAATTTGACTGTTTTAGATATCTCATATACTTGGAATTCTATAGTAGTTGTTTCTGTGACTGCCTTATTTCACTTAACATTATGTCCTCAAGATTCATTCATGTTGTCCATATTGCCACAATTTCTTCTTTTCTAAATCTGACTAGATATCATTGTGTGTATATTACACATTTTCTTTATCTTTTTATCTGTTAATGGACATTTAGTTTTTGCTTGGCTACTGCAAATGGTGGTACATTAAACACAGAAATGCTAATAATCCCTTTGAGGTTCTGATTTCAATTCTTTTGTATAAATACCCAGAAGTAAAACTGATTTAAAAAACAAAAGTCAGATGAAAAATCACAGTATCTGGTTGCAGCATAACAAGAAAAGATATATTGAAGAAATTAGGACCATCTCAAATTGCCTACACCACCCCAACCCCCAACTCTAGGCAGCACAGCTCAGAAAGTATCTGTGTGCTTGGAAGAGGTAGAGATAAGTTGATTGTGGGACCTTGTACTGGAACTCAGTGTCAGCCATGCCACAGTGGAACACAGCACTGGGTGAAACTTCATTAGCCTTGATTCCAGGCTAGTGCCCTAGACGGGAACATTTCCTCCTTGGGAAAAATGAAATGTTTTCTTTAAGTGAACAGAGAGAAATCTGCTGCTCCAACAAAATAAACTTGAATTCCTGCCTACTTTACTATCAGCTAACTTAAGTGGCCATGGGTTCTGAATGAATTTTAGTGGCCACCAGGCCACATCAACTGTGATTTTGGGGCAAGACCTGGGCGAACTAGTTTGAAAGCCCTAGTTGTTTTGGTGCAATTCAGTGCAACATCAACTTTAGCAGCAATGAGAGTGCTTGCATCACTCCTCTTTCAACTCCACACAATACAGTGTGGAGACAGATTTATTCCATTGGATGAAGGACGGGGAAGAGCAAAGACTTTGCCTTGGAATCTAGTACCAGACTTGCCACAGAAAAAAATAGCACCAGACAAAATTCTGTAACCCCTGCTTCCAGGCCATTGCTTCAAGATGGTGCTTCTAGACCCAACCTGGGTCAGAAGAAAATGTGCTGCTCCTACAAGATTGTTCCAAGACCTCACTAGTTTCACTGCTACCAAATAAAGTATTTTTGAGCCTTGAATAAATAACACTTACTTTGAGACTTAGATGAGCCCCACTTCTGTGCTGGTCTGGAAGGCTGTAAACATCAGGTGTGACTAAGTAAGGTGTCATCTGCGGTGGTCACAGTAGTTATAGTGTCACCACTCCTCCAATTCCTAGAATCCTAGCACAGAAAGACTCTTTCTGCTTGGTGAAATGAGAGGGAAGCAAGACAGGGACTTTGGGAACTCAGGGAATACTCCTTTACCTTTCTCAATTCATAAAGCTGAGTATCTAGGAGTCTGCAAGAGTCACAGCATACCTGGGCTTAGCACATTTTCTAGTTCTGGAAATGGCTGCAGTGTCCAAAGCCTTAGGAAACTAAATAGTCAATCCCCTTTGAATTCTTGGAACCCCACTTAAAAAGACTAGGTAAAAACAAGCCAGACTGTGAATACTGTATTAATACCTAACTTTTCAGTGCCCAGACATTGATGAATATTTTTAAACATCAAGAACATTCAATAAATAATACTTCATAAAGTGAACTACATAATGCACCAGATCAACCCCAGAGTGATGAAGATGTCTGACCTCTCATACAAATAATTCAAATTAACCGTTTTAGGAAACTCAACAAACTTCAAGAAAAAACATAACGAAACAAAACACACACATACACAGAACAATAATTTAAAATGTATTAGAGAAATTTAACAAAAAATTAAAATAATAGAACAGAAATTCTAGAGCTGAAAAACACAAATAATGAAGTAAAAAATGCATTGGAGTATCAACAATAGAACTGTTCCAGGATAAAAAAAAATTAATGAGCTAGAACACAGGTTATTTGAAAATACACCATCAGAGGAGAAAAAGGAAAGAAAAGAATAAAAACAACTTATGAGAGCTATAAAATAGGTCTCAAAAGGGCAAATCTAATCATTATATGCCTTATGGAGGGTACAGAAAGGAGAAAGGTAGAAAGCTTATCAAAAAATAATAGAGAACTTTGTAAACCTAGAGAAATATATGAATATACAGGAAAAAGAAAGAATACCAAATAGACTCAATACAAATAAGACTGTATCAAGATACGTAATAATTAAGCTCTTAAAGGTCAATGTCATAAAATAGTTCTAAAAGCAGCAAAATAAAAGAAACACAAAAAAAATCTTTGATATGTTTGACAGCAGACTTCTCAGTGGAAACCTTACAGGCTGGAAGACAATGGGATGATATATTCAAAGTGCTGAAGAAAAATATGAAACAAAACAAAACTTAACAACTAAGAATACTTTGTCTAGCAAAGCTACCCATCAAATACAAAAGTGACTTTCCCAAACAAAAGCTGAGGGAATTCATGATGAACAGAAATGTCTTGTAAGAAGTGCTTAAAAAGTTTATTCAATCTGAAGGAAAAGGGAGTTAAGGTACAAAAAGAAAGCATCTAAAGATTGAAAACTCACTGTTAAAAGTAAAAAATAGAGACCATAACTACAAAATGTTTTTAACTGATAGGCAATATGAAAATATGTAAGCAGAGGCAACAGAAAGTCAGGGGGTGGAATTAATGTGTAGAGGTTTTAATGTTTTCTTATTTGTATGGTTTTGTTTTGCAATTAAAATTGTCAGTTTTAAAAGACTTGTTATAACTAGAAGGTATATTTTTGTAATACTTGTGAACTACATACAACATAAAAGAAATGCACTTAAAAAACAATAAATTGCAAATCATATTACCCAAGAAAATCACTTAACAAAGAAAAACAATAAGAAATGAAAAAAAAAATGAAGGGAAAATTTACAAAGAAACAAGTAACAGAGTGGGATTAATAAAATCTTAACTATCAATAATAACATTAAATTTACATGGACTAAATTATTTGATTAAAAGACATATTGTGGCTTTAGGAACAAAAAGTAAAAAGGCACAACTGTATGTTGACTACAATAAACTTGCTCCTTTTACAACAACATGGACCAATAATGAGTAATGAGTGAGAAGCAACAATAAAAAAATATCCTATCAAACAAATGCCCAGGCCTGAATGGTTTCACTGATACATTTTACAAACATTTAAAGAAAAAGTAATAACAACTTTACCCAAAACTGTTCCAAAGAATTAAATATTAATACAAGGAAATTCTTCCAAACTCATTCTAAGTGACCCGCATTACACTCATCACCAAACCAGACCAAGACACAATTAAAAAAAAAAAAGAAAACCACAAACACTAGTATTTCAGATGAATACAGATGTAAAAATGTTCAACAAAATGCTAGCCAACGTAATTCAACATTACATTGAAAAAAATCATGATCAAGTGATCATCATCACCCAGGGATACAAGCATGTTTTAACATATGCAAATTGGTAAAAAAAAAAAAAAAAAGTGATGCTTATTGTTTTGTAGTATGTTTCTTCTACATACCAGAACAATTAGACATTAAAAATAAATAAAGAGTATCTAAAGGAAAAAGTTAAATTGTCCTTGTTTACATATGACATGCTCTTATATTTAGAAAGCACACAATTTCCACCAAAAACTTGTAGAATCAATAAATAATTTCAATAACATTGTCAGATACAAAATCAATACACAAAAATTAGTATCAAACCAGGCAGAGTGGCTTATGCCTGTGATCCCAGAACTTTGTGAAACCAAGGTGGGAGAATTGCTTAAGCCTAAGAGTTTGAAATCAGCCTGGAAAACATAATGAGATCTTACTTCTAACAAAAATAATTTTAAAATTAGTTGGGCATGGTAGCATGTGCTTGTGGTCTCAACTACTAAGGAAGATTAGTTAGGAGAATAGTGTGAGCCTGAGAGGTTGAGGCTGCAGTGAGTCATGATCACACCACTGCACTGCAGCCTGGGTGACAGACTGAGATTATCTCAGAAAAAAAAAGTGGCATATCTATATTGCCAATAGCTAACTATCTAAAAAAGAATTAAAGAAAGCAATACCATTTATAATAGCTGCAAAAGAATAAAATACCAAGGAATAAATTAAACCAAAAAATTCCTACAATGAAAACTCTAAAACACTGATGAAATTGAAGAAGCTATGAAAAATTCCATGTTCATGAATTGGAAGAATTAATACTGTTAAAACTTTCACACTAACCAAAGAAATTTATAGATTTAATACAATCCCTATTTAAAAAAATGATATTCCTTATAGACATTTTTTTAAAAATCCTAAAATTCATATGGAATCTCTAAAGAACCAGAGTAGCCAAAGTAATCTTGAGAAAAAAAAGAACAAAGATAGAGGCATCATGCTAACTGAAATCATAATATAGCACAAAACTATAATAACCATAACAGCAAGGTACTGGCATAAAAACAGAATCACAAAACAATGGGACAGAATTAAGAACTCAGAGAACACAGTTGCCTTTATATTTTCAACAAAAGAACCAAGAAAATACATTGGAGAAAAGATAGTCTCTTCAATAAATGATGCTAGGAAAACTTGACATCCATATGCAGAAGAAAACAACTTTTATGTCTCTCCCCATACTGAAAAATCAAATCCAAATGGACTAAAACTTTAATATAAGACCTGAAATTATGAAACTACTTGGAGAAAAGATAGGGGAAATGCTTGAGGAGATTAGTCTAGACAAAATATTTTTGAGCAACCGCAAAAGGATAGACAACAAATGCAAAACTTAACAAATGATATTAAGCTAATTGCACATCAAAGAAATTTATAATAAAGTGAAGAGGCAACCTGAAAATAGGAGAATATATTTTCAAACTGTCTATCCAACAAAGTATTTTTTACAAGTATATATAACAAAATGTAATATCTCATAGCAACAAAACAAATATAAAAATCCAATTTTAATAAATGGGCAAAAGTTCTGAGCAGACGTTTCTCAAACAATGACATATTAATGGTCAAGGAGTAAATGGAAAAATGCTCAACATCACTTATAATCTGGGAAATGCAAATGAAAAGCACAATGACTTATCTCACTCCAGTAAAAATGAATATTATAAAAAAGACATAAAATAACAGATGCTGCTGAGGATGTGGAGAAAAGAAAATACTTGTACATTGCTGGTATAAGTGTAAATCAGCATAATAATTTAGAAAACAGTGTGAAGTTTCCTCAAAAAATGCAAAGTAGAACTGCCATACGATGCAGGTGTTCCACTGCTGGGTATATATCCGAAAGAAAGAAAATGTCAAAGGAATAGCTCCATTTTCACGTTTATGGCAACACTATTCACAATAGACAGGCTATGGAATCAACTTAAGTGTCCATCAACAGATGAGTGAATAAAGAAAATTGGTATACATACGCATCATGCGGTAAGCACAACAGACGCAGAAAAAGCATTCGGCAAAATTCCAACTTAAATTTTTTATTTTGAAAGAATCAGGGAATAAGATATAACTAAATATTGTTATCTGCTTCAAAACAATGAAATTATAAAAACTATAGCTAATACATTTAGTGGTGAAATGTTGAATGTCTTTCATGTAAGATTGAGAAATATGTAAGGATTTTGTCCCTTTTACTCTGAAATTTATTGCAATTTTAGCTAGTGCAATAGGGAAAGAAAAGTTACAATAAAAAAAATGGAATTGGTCAGGCACAGTGGTCATGCCTGTAATCCCAGCACTTTGGTAGGCTAAGGCAAGCTGATCACGAAGTCAGGAAATGAAGACTATCCTGGCCAACATGGTGAAACCCTGTCTCTACTAAAATACAAATAATTAGCTACATGTGGTGTTGCTCACCTGTAGTCCCAGCTACTCGGGAGGCTGAGGCAGGGGAATTGCTTGATCCTAGGTGGCGGATAATGCAGTGACCTGAGATCACACCATTGCACTCCAGCCTGGCAAGAAAGTCAGAATCAAAGGGATATACCTATACGAAACAACTACAAGAACGAATGTGGTAAAAATTTTTGCATTCCACTTTTATGTAAATATTGCCTAAAAACAAAGAAAAAAATGAACAAATAAATCCATAAACATAGTATCTGTATAGTCATGTCACATGTCAATTAAAAAGCTACCCCTCACTCCTTCCCTTGCTATGCTCTATCTCATGTATAGGACTAGTAGTATATAAACAACTAAAAAATACAGTATTTAACATTCACCTACCAAAATAATTCTGTTCCACTGAGTTGGCACACAGAAAATTGTTCATAAGATAGAAGTTGTGCTTACTATTTCTGAATGGATACTATGAAAGGTGTATAACAAAATGTTCTCTCTACTAATTAGAGAAAGCTTCTCTCTAAAAATTGTAGAAAGACATCTGGTCTACATATATTTACATATGCATGTACTATAATACATTTTCCAAATAGGCTTCTGGGTTCTGCTGATCACTTTAATATCTCAGAGGGTAAAATCAGTGTTTTCATAAATGTGGTATACCAGCCTACATAATATCTGAAAATTCAGTATGTGACTTCAAGTAGTAAGTCCATTTATTTAGGTGGGAAAATAGCAAATTTATGAATGTAATTACTAAAGGTCCAGTGGCTTCATATTTAATTTACTAATATCAAAATAACAACAAAAATTCATAGAGTAAGTTATACATTTCTCCACTACTTTTATTAAGTCATTTTTTTTGTTGTTGTTGTTGTTCTAAGGCTTTTAACCTCAAAAATATTCCTGTCTTTCTTATGCAGGAAAGTCCACAGCCTCACTAAAAATGTTGCCAGGTTTCCTCACTGGAGGGATGAAAAAGTCTTTAGAGTTATTCTTGGTAATTCTTGTCAAAATTGAAGGATTCTACAACTTTCTCACAGCAATCTCATTGTTCCTTCTTTTATTTTTTATCTTTTTTTTTTTTTTTTTGAGAGGGAGTATCACTCTGTCACCCATGCTGGAGTGCAGTGACATAGTCTCAGCTCACTGCAACCTCTGCCTCCCAGGTTCAAGCAATTCTCATGCCTCACCCTCTCAGAGAGCTGGGATTACAGGTGCCCACCACCATGCCTGGCTAATTTTTGTATTTGAATAGAGATGGGGTTTCCACATGTTGGCCAGGGTGGTCTCGAACTCTTGATCTCAAGTGATCTGCCCGACTCTGCCTCTCAAAGTGCTGGGATTATAGGCATGAGCCGATGAGCCTGGCCTCATTATTTCTTAAGTGGTGAAAAAACCCTTTTTCAGAATACTTTTTTCTCTCTTATTCTGTCTTCGATAGATATGGAGAATTACTTAGAAGTTGTAGTTTAGCTTGTCATTGTTTTATTATAAATCCCCTAAAATGTAAAAAAAAAAAAAATGAAGTGTATGAGGTCTACTAAGATAATAAATTGATCAAAGCTGACTTACATTACAGTGAATGTTCCCATTGAAAAATTATAAGTATATATGTAAAAATATGTGTAGTTATATATTTTGTATGTAGACATATAACTATATGCATAGTTACATAAAATTACAAAAAATATATAGTCATACGAATTTACATATGATAACACATATGGTAATATATGATTTTTGTCTGCTTGATATGTTAAATATTGAGACAGACATATTGGAATCTTCCTTTGTGATTTGGGTTGACAATATCTTTTTGCAATATTTTGTTTTGAATATTTTTGAGCTATGTTGATAGGTAAATAATGGACAATAATTGGAGCATCTTGGTTAATTAAACTTTTTATTGAACCTTTGATCTCTGAGTGGCTCATTCTTTATTTTTTTTGTCAGGGAGCAAATATAATGAAAAACATAATTTATAAACTAGACTTTCATACCTTAACATATGAAGCATTGTGTCAGGAAAAAAATGATGATAATAATAATATGGCTGCTGTTATTTAGGAACTACTGGGTTGCTCACATATAATATCCAGAATTCTCCAAGCTCTTCAAAATACTTATTGCTATAAGAGATATAAGCCTCAATATACTGAAATAAATAACAAGGGTCACACAACTACTAAGCAATCGTTTACTAAGATTTAAGTAAAACATGTATTACTGATGCCATATCTGTGCTTTTTCCATTAAATAATGATAACTTTAGAGCTCTGATACTTCATTTTGTTATTTAATAATTTGTCAGACTGCCTATAAGTTTTAGGGTGACAAATCATATTATCAACTTTTTATTTTCCAAAATTTCAAAATAAAATAAATAGACAAACTCCATTCTCTACTACTATAATATGTTAAAAGAAAGGACTTTGTAAAATTACATTTTATTGATCAGACAGGCCATCATTATAAAATGTACCTTGATATGAACTAGCATTAAGAATTCATGTGTCAGGGTGTTTTGGGTGTGATCATATTTTTCAATTTTATAATTACTAGTCTCTTACTATTATTATGATTCTGGTTAAGGCTTAAATGATTTCATGGAATTGAGTTAACATCCTAATATTTTGATTAACAGTTCAATCTCTTCTAAGTAGTGATCATTCAATCCTCTATAGTCATGGATCTATTTTCCTCTTTTCAAAGATAACTGGCATATATATCTATCAAATTATATAATTAGAAGTATGACTTTGCTACTTAAATATATTGATTAAAGGAAAAATTTGCATGTCAATAATTATTGTTATTATATTCCACTGGAAAAGCTAGAGGCTAAATATTTGCTTGTGTTTTTATCAATTTATCTGTTTATTTTATAACTAGTGAGACAAAGCATTGTTAAACAACTAGAAGTCATTAGTACTTATTGAAGTAAAACTTTCATTCGTATTCTGTTCTTGCTTCAGAAAAGAAATATGTGTTGATTTCTTTACATGTCTATTGCTAATTTATTTTTACATGTTATTTTTATTAAAAATAATATTATTTAATTCTCTTTTAGGAATAATTTACCCCATATACGTTCTTTTATTTACCTAGAATGTTTTACTTAAATATACATGTTGTGTTAAAAAAAAAAAATAGAAATCTCATCAAACAAAAACATAAGTACTACAATCACAAACAATTCTTACCTAAATTCATTTCTTTTAATATTATTATTATTATTATTTTGAGACACAGTTTCACTCTTGTTGTCCCGGCTGGAGTCCAATGGTGGATCTCAGCTCACTACAACCTCCACCTCCCAGGTTCATGCCATTCTCCTGCCTCAACCTCCCAAGTAGTTGGGATTACAGGCACGCATCACTACGCCTGGACAAATTTTGCATTTTTAGTAGAGATGGGGTTTCTCCATGTTGGTCAGTCTGTCTCAAACTCCCGACCTCAAGTGATCCGCCTGCCTCAGCCTCCCAAAGTGGTAGGATTACAGGTGTGGGCCACTACTCCTGGCCTCCTTCATTACTACTTTTAAAAAGAGCTAAGTAAATTAATTTTATTGGTCACCATAAACATTGTTAGTAATAAATAGGCATTGCGTGTTTTTATTCTGTGTATATTAATGTTTGAGTTCAAGATTGATTTCTGTGTTCCTTTTCAGTCTCATTTTAATATCCCATAATCTTTCTCTGTTGAATTCTTAATTCACTGTGTCAACTCATTATCATTCTTTTATACTTTTTCTCAATTGTGTAACTTATTTAACAATAACTTTGAAAGAAATGAATTTAGATAAGAATTGTTTGTGACTGTAGTACATATGTTTTTGTTTGATGAGATTTTTTTTAACACAACTTATTATTATTATTATTATTTTGAGACACAGTTTTGCTCTTGTTGTCCCGGTTGGAGTCCAATGGTGGATCTCAGCTCACCGCAACCTCCACCTTCCAGGTTCAAGCCATTCTCCTGCCTCAGCCTCTGAAGTAGTTGGGATTACAGGCTCGTATCACCATGCCTGGACAAATTTCCTTCTTCACATTTGCATTTATGTAATTTCTCCCCACAATTCAACTAGATACCAATAAAACAAACTTATACCATGAATTCATTTTTAGTGTTGCTTCTTTCCATATGAATTTTTAACATAAATTGATCAAAAATTTCTAGGAGCCATTATAGTGAAAACAATTTGGGTCTAGAAGAAATAAAGGTTAAATCTTAAATGTTCATGACTACAGTATTTTCTAAAATGCTCTCAGTTAGATGTTTCTTCAGTAGAAAATCATTTGGTTAAGGGCTCTTACTATTTAATAATAATATAAGAAAGAATTTTCAGTGAGTAGAAATACCTACTACCATCCATATATTGTGTTAAAAATTTAATTTTTAAATAGTTTTAACAATTGTCTTTCCAAGTATTCAAATTAATTTTATAAGCTAAGGTCAAGATTCTCTTTGCTGCAACAATTTCATTACCAGAAATTGTTACTACTTGTTTAGAAATAAAACAGTGACACTTACTGGAGAGAATTATTTTGCATCCTAGTGGTATAATTTTGATTTAGATCTATAAAGGAAAATGTATCTTCCAATTGAGATACAGAATAAGGGGAAGCATTTGGTTCAATAAAATGCCATGTTTGGAGGGAGACAATTTTGAAGCATTTCATTTAAATTCATTGGTTTCATTCAAAATAAACTTTGCAAGTTATAAAACTTGAAATTTCCTAAAAGAATTGTAAGTAGCTGCACTCTTAAATGATGAATAAATGAGTCTGTAAAGAAAGGGAATTAATAGATTATCATATTTAAACTGATAAGATCACATTTTATTGCTATAAACTAAAAAGGTTGAGATGTTATTAGATAGAAGGATGAATAAATGATGACTTTGTGAATAATGACATAGTTTGAATTTTTATATTTTGCAATAGTTGATCAATAACATGTACAAATCGATATAAAATTTGGGAGGTTCCTTTCATTACGTATTTTTTAATATTATTCTTACAGATTAAAAATGGCTGGCAAATGTAGAATTCTGGTTTTAAGCTCGTGTTGAAGGTTAACATTTATTAAACATATATTCACATGTCATATATGTGTGTAGATGTGTGTGAGTATATATATTTATTTTTTTGACAGACTCTTTTAAGCATTTGAATTTTATTGCATCTTTAAAATTATTTGTTCTAGCATCTTTTAATTAAAGTTTATTTTATTTTTATTTTTATTTTTATTTTTTTAGACAGGGTATTGCTTTGTCACCCAGGCTGGAGTGCAGTGGCATGATTTTAGCTCACTACAGTCTCCACCTCCTGGACTCAATCAATCCTTAAACCTCAGGCTCCCAAACTGCTGGAAATAGAGGCATGAGCCACTGGTGCCCAGCCTATGACATTTTAATTTACATATTTTTTTTCATAAGATTAAAGTGCTTTTGTAATACAGTTTCTTATTTTTATATGTTCTAGTATTTTTCAGTTTAATATTATTTTGCATCAGTCATATGTATTTAAAATGGGTAATACATAACTAAAATTATGGAAGCAAAAATATAATTTATTTTAAATCATGAATGCTATAAGCAAAATATGGGCAAGTCACATCTCATTAACTATTTAGGGAAACTGATAAATTAGCTAAATCTATAATGGGCTCAGAAGTGAAAATTGTGCTTTTTGTGCCCCATATTTGCCATCTCTGTTGTTTTGAAGTAAAAATGGTCGAATAGAGAATCCTAAAATTGTGTAATATTTAAAGACATAAAGCAACAAAGAGTGTAGAAGGCATACTTTGACAGATTATCCAGAAAGGTAGAAAAAAAAAAAGCCAATCATAGAAATATCACTTAATCTTTGGAAAATATGTCTCAAGAAAAATAAGTAATATTTTCCATGAACTAAACACAAGATAAAAAAAAAATAAAAACAGGAGGTCTCCTATTTTGGCTTTGGAGACCACCTGCTTCTGTGTCTGTATGGGGGAGCTCCTTCTTTATGCCTTCCCAGTTCCTTCTTGCCTATTAAACTCCTCTGCTCCTTAAAACCAAAAAATGAAAATAAAATAAAAACAAACTAAGTGATATCCAGTAAATTTATCACTTGAGAAAATGATAAGAACAATGTGTTAGAGATGTGAGAAGAGACAAGGTATCAATTTGTTTCTCAAGAGTTCTCACAGAGGAAATGAACTAAATAATTATAAACATTATGTTTATTGGTGGGTAGATTGTATTTTTTAATGGCCATTGCAATAAATTTGCCTCTACATATCCTTCCAGAATTCCCCTTTTCTATCAACTGGAGGAGAAGAGTAACATTTTCTCTCCCCCTGTGACTGGGTAACAATTCTGACTGCCTTGATGAATAGAATGTGGTAGAAAATTCTCTATATGATTTTAAAAGCTATATCATAAAAGACTATTTCTTACACCTAGTTCTTCCTTGGAACAGAGTCACAAGGTTACCAGGAAACTCCAAACTAGCTAATATGGAGAGATTAAGACCATATTAAAGACCAGGAAGTGTAAGAAACCTAGGTTCTCCACTGACAACCAGTATCAGACACTAGACATATATGTAAATAAACAGCTTTGACCCTGGCCTTAAGTCTTCAGGTTGAGGCTCCAGTAATTGTGGAGTAGAGTAAAGCTGTCCTCACAATTCCATGTCTACATTTCTGATTGATAAACTACTTTATTCCATGGAGTCTTGAGATAGCTTATTGAATAGCTATAGTGACTGCAGTGGTTTTTGGTACCTGGGAGTGTATGCTTTCCTAAAAATTTAAAATTTGTCAGTGGATTCTGGACAGGAAGATGGGTAAAGTTGGCAAGGCTTTGAAGAAATTGTGAGCAAACACATAGTGATCTTTGCACAAATCTGTGAATGCTTCATTGAAAGTTAAAATGGAAGCTGGAGGAACTGGGAATCTTGTTACTTAGGAATAGAAAGTTTAGCAACACTGTTACATGTAGTCCTACAGAAAGTGAAACATATACATAAGGACTTAGATGATCTACCTATAAGGATTTCAGAGAAGTTGGCTGAAGGTGCCACCTGGTTTATTGCTTTTTAGAAATACACAAGAAAATAGTGATAAATTAATGAAAATACTGTTAAATATAAAGAAGCAGGGACTTCAGAAGTTCAAAAATGAGTCCATTTTCATTCTTAATATCTTCAAAATTTTCAAATTAAAAAATAACTCTGGGACAAAGCTCAAATTCAGGACAGGAATATAAGATCTTTTTTTTCTAAACCTCAGAAAGATTTGTGAGGGTCTGAAGAGTTTAGTTAGACGAAGATACACATAAGTATATTAGTTACAGGGTTTTTTTGTAGATAACTTTATCAAGCTGAGGGAGTTGCTTTTTATTTCTAGTTAGTTGAAATGTTTTGTTTTATCATAAATGAGTGTTGGGTTTTGTCAGAAGTCTTCTCAGTATTTATAGAGATGATCATGTGATTTTTCTCTCTCACCCTATTGATGTGAGAATTTACCAATTTCAAATGTTGAACCAGCCTTGCAAACTTGAAATAGATGTCACTTGGCTGTGATGCCTGATCCTTTGTGCACATTGTTGCATTATATTTGCTATTTTGTTTAGAATTATTTTTGTATTTATGTTCATGAAAAATCTCAGTGTCTTATTTTTTCTGTAATGTCTTTATCTTTAACGTTAGGGTAATGTTGGCCCCATGTAAAGAATTAACATGTATTCACCCTGATTCTATCTTCTGGAAGAGACTTTTGGAAAAATTGGAACAACTGGAACAATTCATCCTAAAATGGTTGGTAAAATTCACCAGTGAGACTACCAAGGTCTGGTGCTTTCTGTTTGGGAATGTTATTAAGTATTGGTTCAGGCCTATTCAGATTATCTATTCTGTGTGAAGGTGGCAGATTTTGTCTATAAGGTATTTGGTTTATGCATCTAGGTTATCAAACTCTAGGCAGAGTTGTTCACAGTATTTTTTTTTTATTATTATTGCATTTTAGGTTTTGGGGTACATGTGAAAAACATGCAAGGTTGTTGCATAGGTGCATACGTGGCAGTGTGATTTGCTGCCTCCCTCTGCTTCACCTATATCTGGCATTTCTCCCCATGCTATCCCTGCCCAACTCCCCACCCCCCTGCTGTCCCCCCCCAACAGACCCCAGTGTATAGTGCTCCACTCCCTGTGTCCATGTGTTCTCCTTGTTCAACACCCGCCTATGAGTGAGAACATGTGGTGTTTGATTTTGTGTTCTTGTGTCAGTTTGCTGAGAATGATGGTTTCCAGGTTCATCCATGTCCCTACAAAGGACGTGAACTCCTCGTTTTTAATGGCTGCATAATATTCCATGGTGTATATGTGCCACATTTTTCCTGTCCAGTCTATCATCGATGGGCATTTGGGTTGGTTCCAGGTCTTTGCTATTGTAAACTGTGCTGCAATGAACATTCATGTGCATGTGTCCTTATAGTAGAACAATTTATAATCCTTTGGATATATGCCCAGTAATGGGATTGCTGGGTCAAATGGAATTTCTATTTCTAGGTCCTTGAGGAATCGCCACACTGTTTTCCACAGTGGTTGAACTAATTTACACTCCCACCAACAGTGTAAAAGTGTTCCTATTTCTCCACATCCTCTCCAGCATCTGTTGTCTCCAGATTTTTTAATGATCGCCATTCTAACTGGCGTGAGATGGTATCTCAATGTAGTTTTGATTTGCATTTCTCTAATGACCAGTAATGATGAGCATTTTTTCATATGTTTGTTGGCCTCATGTATGTCTTCTTTTGTAAAGTATCTGTTCATATCCTTCGCCCATTTTTGAATGGGCTTGTTTGTTTTCTTCTTGTAAATCTTTTTTAGCTCGTTGTAAATTCTAGATATCAGCCCTTTGTCAGACAGGTAGGCTGCAAAAATTTTTTCCCATTCTGTTGGTTGCCGATTCACTCTATTGACTGTTTCTTTTGCCGTGCAGAAGCTGTGGAGTTTGATTAGGTCTATTGATTTGTCTATTTTAGGTCTATTGATTTGTCTATTTTGGCTTTTGTTGCCAATGCTTTTGGTGTTTTGGTCATAAAGTCCTTGCCTACGCCTATGTCCTGAATGGTTTTCCCTAGGTTTCCTTCTAGTGTTTTTATGGTGTTAGGTCTTAGTAAGTCTTTAATCCATCTGGAGTCAATTTTAGCGTAAGGTGTCACAGTATTTTGTTATCATTTTAATATTCATTGGAGTTGTAGTGATGTCCCCTCTTTCATTTCTAATATTTATATTTTCTATGACTTCTCATTTTGTCTTACACTGGCTAGAGACTTGCCATTTTTTATGTATTGAAAAATCACAGGATGAGGAATAGCAGAGTGTCCAGTGAGAAGATTTGAGAAAGGAATACTGTTTGATTTGGGTCTCTGTTAAATGATTTTGCAAAGCGATTAAGAAAACTGGGTTTGTTGCCGGGAGCGGTGGCTCACACCTATAATCCCAGCACTTTGGGAGGCCGAGGCAGGTGGATCACGAGGTCAAGAGATCGAGACCATCGTGGTCAACAAGGTGAAACCCTATCTCTACTAAAAATACAAAAATTAGCTGGGCGTGGTGGTGCGCGCCTGTAGTCCCAGCTACTAAGGAGGCTGAGGCAGGAGAATTGCTTGAACCCAGGAGGCGGAGGTTGCGGTGAGCCAAGATCACACCAATGCACTAGAGCCCGGGTAACAAGAGCGAAACTCCATCTCAAAAAAGAAAAGAAAATGGTATTTGTTCTAAATTGAAAACTATTGAAAAGCAGGAGTAAGTCTATGAGTTGATGGCCTAATAAATTTTGTTTTGGGGAAAGCAGCAAAGGAGAAAGGACTTACAAAGTGCCCACATAAATTGGTTATGAGTTACATATAAACTGGGAACAACAAACCACAGCAAATTGCGTCAGGCCTCTGGGGAGGCAAACGTCCCCAAGACTTCACTGTCTCCAGTACAAGTGATGGCCCCCGGTCCCACTTTTTGCATTCTTAATCTGTCCTTTTCTCATTCCTTTGTCACCAGTGAACTTGGGGTACCCAAGAGTGGGATGTGGGGGCTGGTTCCCTACAAATTTTATCTTAAAGGAAATAACCAGCATGAGTTTAAAACTACAATTGAGAAAGAAGCAACATCATTTATATTGGACAGGATAGAGGGACATGTGGTGTTTTTGTAGCTTGCATATTGATTTTTCATTGCTTTCGTTTGTGTATAGACAAGCTCTTTATATTACATCATCACAGTTATAGAGTGGCCTTAACTGATGTTGATGTTTATAAAATTACTGTTTAAAAAGGAAATATGCTGGGGCATTGGCTCTATCCTGTAATCCCAGCACTTTGAGAGGCTGTGGCTGGTGGTTCGCAAGGTCAGGTGATCAAAACTTTCCTGGTCAACATGGTGAAACCCTGACTCTACTAAAATACAAAAAATTAGCCAGGCGTGGTGGTATGCACCTGTAATCCAAGCTACTCTGGAGGCTGAAGCAGTGTAATCACTTGAACTCAGGAGGCGGAGATTGCAGTGAGCCAAGATGACCCACTGCACTCCAGACTGGTGACAGAGTGAGACTCTGTCTCAGAAAAAAAAAAAAAAAAGAATACAATTATTAGCTGTATCAGGCTAACTCCTTGATGTCTACTTTTCTTTTTCTCATGGTGAAATAATGTATGGCAGATAAAGTAAATAAATGAGAGCTACCCGTATAACCTTGCATTTATTTGGCTCCATCCACACCTCTCCTTAGAGTGGCAACTCCTCATGTGTTGAAAAGCCTAGGTCCTGGTGCGCTATTACTTTGTTATAGTTCTCTGGTCCCAATGCTGTTTATTTTAATTATTTTTCAAGAACATTGATTTTTGGTTGCTGTTTTCTACATGTCTGATAAAACAACTTGGTTAAAAGTTGATTAAGTTTAAGCTAGTTGATATATAGTGCTCGTTTTTGGTGACAGGCTCAAAATAATATGCAACAGTTGTTTTTATTTTAAACTGATTTGAGAATCAACACACATCTATCTTGGTTACTTTGGTTTGATTTGGCAGAGGGTATAAAATTTTGACCTAATAGACATATTTGAAATAATTAAATGATGTTGACATTGAAACTAATACTGTTCATGTTCAATAACTTATAAAACATATAAATGCATTGATTAATAGAGAAGGAGGCAGACAAATTTTATATATATATGCAATTCAATAATCTATGAATTTTCATATCTGTGCCTTTGATTTAACACACATACACACAATATTTTCAAATTTGAGGACAATATTAAGTATATTGAATCATTACCAATACTAGAAAATATCAAAGAAAACAAAACTTTGGCATGATCAAATCAAAATTATTTCTTACCATTCATTTTATTTACTAACCTTTCAGCATTGAATTCATGACTTCTAATAAATGTCGTCTCAAGAGAATTAAATCTATATAATGTACACAGTTGTGATTTAAACAACAATATTTTAAAAATTATTAAAAGGATTATCCTTTTGTATTTTTAAATACATGACATTCTATTTTATCTGCCCAAAATGTCAATCTTTTTGGGAGTAGATGAGTGTTTGCTCCTTTATGAATACACTTAAGAAGACCAAGGTAGAACTCAAACTAAAATAATAATAATAATAATAATAATAATAATAATAACAACAACAACATATATATTGCTTCTCAAAACTGTAGTTTCTTCACAGAAGATGGTAACAATTTTTTTCTACCCCCCTCCCATTAATATGTAAAGTACCTGCTTTGGGCTCAACATTTGCTATACAGTATTGAAAACACCAGTAATATTTGACTATTACAAACTTAAATATGGCTAGTACAAATGATATGAACAGTAAGTATAAAATACACGCAAAATTGGAAACATCTAAAATAAGGAAGCATATAAAACACTTCATTAAAGTGTTTTTAATATTAATTCCATGTTGAAATGTTTATTTAAGAATATATGTTATTGAAATAAAGTTTTCTTACTTTTCATGTGCCGATTAAGTGTAAAATTTACATTATGCTATTATATTTTTACTAGGCAGCACTTGTCCAGGCCACAGGAAACTTTTAAAAGGAAGGCACATATTGAGAAAGAAAACAGAAAGAAACAATAATTTCAGAACTTGCAGTAGTTGAGATGGATACTTTTTTAGTTGGTATAGTTCGATTAAATAAAAAAAGAGAGAAAGGAATTAAATAGCAATGTTAGGAAAAACAGACACACATATAAACACATAAAGGAACGTTTGTATCTCTTCCAATGAGCACTTACATTCTATATATGGAGAATGCTAAGTTGTCAGAGTCACTGAGGGCAGGAGGGAAGGGGAGGCTATCCAATTGTTTAAATTATAAAGTAAGATTTATTGAGCATTTTTCCATTTTATTTTTATAACAATCATCTGTTGGGGGATTTAAACATGCTGGATTAGCTAATAATCAAGTACAGAAAGAATAATTTCTCTTTATAGCTAAGTTATGAGATATTCTTTCTTTTTTTCTACAATGGCTATTTTGCAACATCACTCACATACCACATGATTAAAATACTTCTAGTATATTTACAGATATAAGCCATCATCACTATCCACAATTTTAGAATATTATCAACTCCTCAAAAATAAAACTTGCACTCTTTAGCCATTATCTTCTTTCATGTTGCTGGATTTAGTTGTTTATATTTATTTTTTAGAGAATTTTTGCAACCAAAGTTATAAGATATTTTGGTTTGCAATCATCTTGTGATGTCTTTGGCTTGGTATCAGAGTTATATGGGCCTTGTAAAATTAGGTAGGAAGTGTTCCTCTCATCTATTTTCTAGAAAATTTTACAAAGAATTGCTATCAATTCTTCTTTGAATGTTTGGTAATATTCAGTGTTGAAACCATCTGGGCCTGGGAATTTAATAATACGTAGTTTTTATTATTATTTCATTTTTTTCACTTACTCTAAGGCTAGTTTGAATTGGTTTTGATAGTTTGTGTCTTTCAGATATTTGTATATTGCATTTATATTACCAGACTTATTGAATGCTGAGTATCTAATTTGTTATATTATTCCTTTATAATTCTCTATATCTATATAAACTCAGTAATTATGTTCCCTCTTTTATTTCTGTTTCTGGTAAACTAAGAATTCACTGTCTTCTTACCCTCTCTCTCTTTAATTTATTTTACATTTTGGTCAAAATAGCTAAAGATTTTTCAATTTTGCTAATTTATTCAAAGAATAACATTTGCTTTCATTGAATTTTCTCTATTGCTTTTATTTTGTTATTTTATTATTATTATTTATTTTATTATTTCCCATTCTAATTTTTATTATTTTCTCCCTTCCGCAATTTACATTTAGCTCCTTCTCTTTTTATTAAGAGATACATTTAATTATTCCTTTCCAATTTGAATGTCTTCATTTATTTTTATTGTCCAGTTGTTCTGACTTAAAATGTTGATAGCTAAATAGAGGTGGTGAAAGTAGAAGCTTTGTCATGTTTCTTATCTTAGTGGCAAGTTTTTATTTTTCACTATTGAGAATAATGTTAGCTGTAAGTTTTCCATACATACCTTTTACCATGTTAAAAGTAATTTTCTTTATTCTTTCTTTTCTGGATGGTTTTATCATGATAGTGTTGGATGCATATTATAACTAATTATTTTCTTGTAAATTTTTACCATTAAATAGTACAGTGATTAATATGTGTTTTGAGTTCACTGGTATTTCATTGATTATACTCTTTATAATATAGTTTTATATTTTAATAACTGAATTGTTCAATATTAGATTTTAGATGATGTATAAGGCTTAGATTACATTATGTTGCATTATTCAAATTATTCCTTGTTAAAAAATCAGGAAAATTCCTGATTGCTATTACATACACTGTTCAGTAAATTTCTTGCAGATGTGAAGAGCTACTTCCTGCTCATTTTTAAGCTTGTCATATTCAGTACCAAATTGTCTCCCAGAACAGACATGCCAATATAGACTCTTACATTAACACAGTGTGAAATCACTCTTTGAGTGTTTAACTGATAGTGAATTAATTGGAAAATGCTTTCTATTGTTTAGAGGAGAAAATGTGGTCTGTAATTCTCAATTAAATAAAAAATATTATAAATGGGTATAAACTTGTATATAATTTCTATTTGACACTCTTCATATAAGCCTAGGCATGGAGCTCAGGAACTAAGCTTAAACTTCATGTAGTCCCATGTCTTCATTTTTTCTTATGAGAATGGTAAATTAGAATAACTCACTCCAAAAGGGAGACTTTTTTAATATTCTGCAGTTTAAAGTTTATGAGTAGGAAACATCAATGTTTGTACAGCTGTATCTAATTTTATGGACATTAGCTATATAATATGAACCCCTTTTACACTCAAGAAAGCATATTGGAAGGGAAACATAGGCTCAATGAATGTTTTATATGGATACCATTGACTCCATTGAAACATATATATGTATGTATCTATGAATCTCACATATGAGATTTTCATATGAAAATAATATCATGTATAAGAGTCATAGATATAGGTATATATATTCATAGATACATATATGATATAAAAATCATATAAATATGAATCTATGAATCTCATATATATGTTTATATATATATAAACCAACATATATATATATTTTAACAGATATCTTTCAATGCATTGTGATCTTTGATTATCTGTTAGATTACTGGAGGCAAACTAGACTCATGAGGGCCAAAGACCATTAACAGGTTTTATCACTAATCATGTTACCAAAATATTATTGGTATCATCATTATTTTTAAATTTTTGTGCTAGTTCTTAGCAATTATTACCTTGCCATATCTGGAATTAATTGTTTAAATTTTATCTCATACTCAGTTTAAACTTTACATTTATTCAGTTTATTTTTATATAAATACTCTTGTTTATACATTTATATTCTAAAGTAAAATTAACATTATGTAGAACATGCATTTAATGTGTTAGAAACATCAGATAATTTTGTTTTAGCAAATAATTTTTTAATGTTCAACACTGTAAGTTAAAAGCAATACACACTACCATATTATAGAGGTTGAACGTGTAAATTCTTAAAATCTAGCTTTGTGATTGGGGTAATTATTCAATTCAACCGCCTTGGTAAATTCAGGTATATAAGTATATATGTGTATGTGTATGTGTAAAATCTTGATAGCAAGTTGCTCTTCAGATTTCAGAAGGAAATAGTTGTGAAGTATTGGACACAATGCTTGGTATAAAAGAGCTTAATCATTAGTTGTTATTTTCATAAATATCTTCTGCATAGTCTTTGTTATAATTTATCATAAGCTATAAAATATACTCTACATAATAATAAATATATTATGTTCTTTATTATTTTGATGAGCAGTACTAGATGCACGAATTACTTCTTGTTTGTATTTTCTATTATAAATATAAGATAAATCCAAAAGAATCTTTTTAAGCATGGCACTTTTTACTTCTTTTTTAAATGTGAGAGAAAATCTTTTTTCAAATATCACATCACTATAAATAGTTTAAAACGTTTTTACCAACAAAAGGAGTTAAAGGGATTCAATATATTTGAGAAAAGAAAATAAGAGCTGGGAAATGTGGCACTGAATGGCTCTGACATGTATATTATCTTACCTGGAATCATTTCATTATGAGGTCTAAAAAAATAGCTGTTCTTTGGTGCTTAGTGAACATAGCTCTAATTTCAGCTTCTAATTTCAGGTTCTCATATATAATTACTCTCTCTCTGAGTGTTGAGTGGAGGGTTTTTTGTTACCTTGGGTATGAGCTTTAATTTAAATCCTCAGATTTCCAAAATTCTAATTTAAACTGTAGAGCAGCACAGCTATGATCAGATTGTTCTCTTGCAAATGGGGTTTATAATTTGCAAATCCCAAATGAAACAAATCATTTATCAGAAATCAAAGAAGCAGTTAGTCTAGGCTGTTTAAAAATGAAAAGAAAGAAAAGAAAAGCTTAAATACCATTCTGAGAACCTAATCAAGAAGAATTACAGAGTTACTCTTCAATTATATGCCCAATGACAATTTAAGACAGATCCTTTGGAGAAATATTAATAAGGTAAGTTAAAGAAATGGCAAAATGAGAGTAGTCTGAAATGTTAGTATTATATAGCTTATTTTTATAGTTTATATTGAAGAGAAAGGATCTTTGCCTCTTCAGATACGGCACAGGTTAGATGCCATTGCTACTGTAGTAGAGAACAATCCTCTATTTTCCATATTCAATTCTCCAAGGTTCCTAAAATGTCGGCTATCAAAAATTACTAGTGCTTTATAATTATCTTCACTCTTTTTCTATTCTGCACATATGGAAGAGCTATTTGCCCTGAAATTGATGACAACAATCTACTATACTCAGATACAGAAAAGCAGGAAGATATTTTTTATTTTTCAGTCAAAATAACCAGTATCTCTCTGAAAGATACGGCAAGAAGATAGTGAGTCTAAGATTGTGAAAGAAGGAAGATCAAAATCAAATAAGGAGGCAGCTTGAAAGCCCTTTTAATAGAAGCAAATTGGGTGCATTCTTATTTATGTAGCTTAGCGTAGAAGTGAGCTGACATAGAGATTATCAAGATAGACACATTTCCTTAATCTTAGTTTATCTCTCCTAGTGATGCATATGATGACTTTATTATTGATAATGGAAGGCTGTTGAACAAAGTGGATTATTTTTGACAATGAGTGGTCATCACAAACATTAACCTACTCCATATAAGGTCTACAGCAATTTCAGTTGCTTCAAGTGCCACAAATAACTTGTTAGAGCTCAAATTTTGAACCCATTAAACGTATGTATTTTGGTCATCTTGAAATTACAAGGCAAGTCACCAGGTGTTAGTAATATATAGGAGAAAAACAAGCTAAGTATGGTAGGTGTGTTAAGAAATAACATGTCATAGTGGCTACCATGAATAGAAGAAGGGACAATTTGTAATCAATGAGTCTTATCTTTATTATCTAGCTTTGGATAGTCCAAGAAATGGCTTCTAAGTTACACATATGGCGGGAAAAGTGTTAGATTAAATTTTCAACTGAGATACTTTCCTCTGGAGCCTGGAGCTCAGTAATATCTTTTTTTCTTTTTTTTTTTTTTTTGGAGATGGAGTTTCGTTTGGTCCTGTTGCCAGGCTGGAGTGCAGTGGCACACAGCGATCTCAGCTCACTGCAATCTCTGACTACCTGGTTTGAGCAATTCGCTTGCCTCAGCCTCCCCCATAATCCCTCCTGGGATTACAGGCATGCACCACCACAGCCAGCTAATCTTTGTATTTTTAGTAGAGATGGGGTTTCACCATGTTAGCCAGGATGGTCTCGATCTCCTGACCTTGTGATCCACCTGCCTTGGCCTCCCAAAGTGCCGGCATTAGAGGCGTGAGCCACTGGTGCCCGGCCCTAATAATATCTAGTAGTTCCTTTTGGTTTGGTCACAAATAGCTTTAATTGATAAAATGGAATTATAGTTTCAGGAAAGTGTTTTAGAAAGTACAAATGAAAAATCAGAAAGTATTAGGACTCCAGTTCTATTCCCAGTAGGCACTGGGGTGATTCTTAAGCTTAAAGGTATTTGGTTGCTCCAGGTACACAATCAAATAGTAGAGTAATTTTTATGACTCAGGATGATGAATGTCAACCTATGTCAAGTTTTACCAGGCAGACCTTGAAAGCCTGATTTATGATATAAAATTATGTAAGTGAAGTAAGGTGTTCCCGTGACTGAGACAAAAGCAATAGGTATAAAATGTGAGGCATGGCAGAAAATTTTTAACAAATCTAATATATGCCAATGGAGGTTTATAAACAGGTTTAAAACTCTTAAAAAAATTAGCAGAGTTTACAAAAATGGAGTAGCTAGACTAACTTCTAGTTGTGAATATTAAGTTATATGTAAGGAGTTTGAGAAAAACAGCATGTAGGAGAGTCAAATAGGCAGACTGCTTAGTCTGCCAAGAGAGGATATTCAAGATGTTATATTTGTATGTTTACACCAACTTTGAGAAATCTGTTGCTCTTTAGGAACTTAAGCCCTTTTTGTATAAGAAATATAATTTGATTATCCTGGGCCTGGAGATGAAGGTGAAAGATATGGGGTAGGACCATTCATAAAACCTACAAAGAGCGGATTCTAGAGGAATAGTCCAAATCCAGAATGTTTTCATCTTATGTATGTCACATGAATATGATATGAAGCTCTATTTTGCAAATTAATAATTCAGCATGAAAAAAATTTCTAAAAGAAAGTTAATACTCTTTCTTTAGGATATCAAGACTTAACAACATTTTGTATTTCTTACTTTATTTATACCTTTTATTCCAGCTTACCCTATCCTTTCTCTTTGTTTATACAACCTCTTTATTAATTTTATGGAGTATATACTTTCGTTAGTTACCCTCAAAATTATTTTTCAGAAAATAATGTGTATTTTGACTTACTCATTTAAAATTAAATTTAAAAATACAGTTAAGTAGAGTTTTTTAAAAACACCAACATAGCAACCAAGAACCATTTCTAAATTAAAAGTTATGATTCTACTTAGGTATTTTTGCTGATGCTCATGTATGAATGTTCATAAAGGGTTTAAAAAGGTGGCAGGAGTTTATTTTTGTATATTTTAACTGATAGTCTTCTCCATAGATTATGTCTTCTAATTACTGTTATGTTTAATCAAAGTTTTTATAAAATATTCCACCACACAGATAATTTATATAATCAAGTACTTTTGTGAATCTGTTTGTTTAAGAATATTCACTATAGCACTTTACACAACATGAGGACTTTCAAATTAACAATAACAGAAAATAAATGGCTTTTAATGTTTTGTCATGATGAGGCTTGTTGTCTAAGCTATAGCATATTTCTAATAATGTAATTCAAATGTCAATAATTTATTTCCAAATTAAGTCTATTGGTTGAACACTGACAAGCAGAATCATGGCAACAAAAAATAAAGATGGATGTTTTCTTATTGTCCAAGTCTTGACATTTTTATTAGGATCATTAATTTTATCTCCCGTTAAAACATGCATACTGCTTCTTCAAAATACCACATGATAAACTTCCAAATTAGAAATACACACAGGTCATAATATTTGAGGAAATCCCACTCTTTGATAAAGTTTCCTGTTAGACCTCAGGACAAGTAACTCAGAAAAATATGTGTTCTCCTAAAAAAGAAGTAAAAATAACTCCTGCTTTTAATAGGCACTACATCCCTAAGGAATGACCTTGATATACAAACTTCTCTACCAATCAGCACTTTGGTCCTACTTTCTTCTATCTGTTACTTTTTCTTTAATCTTAGGAAGTATAACATTCAAAGTCAGGGCCATTATGGAAATACAAATGAGATGTTAGGAGAAGTAATTAAGTTAGGTGTGAACTTGGAAAATTCAGCTCAAGCAGCCAACTGTTGCCCAGCCCCACCATGATTCTCACCTCAGATTCTCTTCCCTGAATTAATGATTCTGTTGATGCTACACACTGAGGGTGAAGATTTGTCTACAGCTCATAAATTGCACATAGTTAAGGCTGCAGCAGACATAAAACGTGTTAAAAATTAGAGATTTTAGTTCTTTCAAGTCCACTGTTAGACTTAATGTCTGGTAACTCTTACAGTAAATTCTGGCAAGTGAGAAAACTTAAAAACTAGAAAAATATTTCTTGAATGATGATATTTTATCATTATATATTTCATAAATAAGAATGAAAAATATCATTATGTCTTAACAAAATTTACCACAATAAAGTGAGGTGGCAAAGACAACTAACTGAACAAAAGAAAAATTAGATTTTAGTTATTTTCCATCTAACATTAAAAAAAAAATAAGAATCTAGCTAAACATTTATTTTCCTTAAAAGACAAGAAAATCCCATGTTTATATGCCACAAATGTCATATAGCTAGCCACATAAGCTGAAAATTATTTGGAAAGAAGTTCAAAAAGACTATATGAGTTAAATATAATCAATATTCCAGATATTAAATTTTTGCTTTTTATCCTTATGTATGAAAGTGAATTACACTGCATTTTCACATATGTGTATTTTGTGACAAAAAACTAGAATGGACTTTAAAATTTTAATTTTAAGTTGCATGTAGCATGTTGTAAATTGAATGCTAAGAATATAGCTCAAAATAATAAAAACTATTTACAACAAACCCACAGCCAATATCATACTGAATGAGAAAAAAACTGGAAGCATTCCCTTTGAAATCTGGCACTAGACAAGGATGCCCTCTCTCACCATTCCTATTCAATATAGTATTGGAAGTTCTAGCCAGAGCAATCAAGCAAGAAAAAAAAAAAAAAGATATTCACTTAGGAAAGGAGGAAGTCAAACTGTCTCTATTTGCAGATGACATGATTGTATATTTAGAAGACCCCATTGTCTCAGCCCAAAATCTCCTTAAACTGATAAGCAACTTCAGCAAAGTCTCAGGATACAAAATCAGTGTACAGAAATCACAAGCATTCCTATACACCAATAACAGACTAACAGAAAGCCAAATCAAGAGCAAATTCCCATTCACAATTGCTACAAAGAGAATAAAATACCTAGGAATACAACTAACAAAGGATCTAAAGATCCTCTTCAAGGAAAACTAGAAACCACTGCTCAAGGAAATAAGAGAGGACACAAACAGATGAAAAAACATTCCACGCTCATTGTTAGGAAGAATAAATATCATGAAAATGGCCATACTGCCCAAAGTAATTTATATACTCAACGCTATCCCCATGAAGCAACCAATGATCTTCTTCACAGAACTGGAAAATAAAAACACCTTAAACTTCATATGGAACCAAAAGAGAGCCTGCATAGCCAAGACAATCCTAAGCAAAAAGAAGAAACCTGGAGGCATCACTCTACCTGACTTCAAACTATACTACAAGTCTACAGTAATCAAAACAGCATGGTGATGGTACCAAAACAGAGATATAAACCAATGGAACAGAACAGAGGCCTCAGAGGCAATGCCACACATCTACAACCATTTGATCTTTGACAAACCTGACAAAAACAAGCAATGGGGAAAGGATTTCCTGTTTAATAAATGGTGTTGGGAAAACTGGCTAGCCATGTGTAGAAAGCAGAAACTGGACCTCTTCCTAATATCTTACACTAAAATTAACTTCAGATGGATTAATGACTTAAACATAAGACCTAACGCCATAAAAACCCTAGAAGAAAACTTAGGTAAAACTATTCAGGACACGGGCATAGGCAAGGCCTTCATGACTAAAACACCAAAGCATTGGCAACAAAAGCCAAAATAGACAAATAGGATCTAATCAAACTCCAGAGCTTCTGTACAGCAAAAGAAACAATCATTAGAGTGAACCAGCAATCAACAGAATGGGAAAAAATTTTTGCAATCTACCCATCTGACAAAGGGCTAATATCCAGAATTTACAAAGAACTAAAGCAGATTTACAGGAAAAAACAACTCCATTCAAAAATGGATGAAGGATATGCACAGACAGTTTTCAAAAGAAGACATATATGAGGCCAACAAACATATGAAAAAATGCTCATCACTAGTCATTGGAGAAATGCAAAACGAAACCATATTGAGATACCATCTCACACCAGTTAGATTGGTGATTATTAAAAAATCTGGAAACAACAGATACTGGAGAAGATGTGGAGAAATAGGAACACTTTTACACTCTTGGTGGGAGTGTAAATTAGTTCTATTGTGGAAGACAGTGTGGTGATTCCTCAAGGATCTAGAAATAGAAATTCCATTTGACCGAGCAATCCCATTACTGGATATGTACCTAAAGAATTATAAGTTGTTCTATTATAAAGACACATGCACACGTATGTTCATTGCAGCACTGTTTACAATAGCAACAACCTGGAACCAACCCAAATACCCATTGATGATAGACTGAACAGGGAAAATGTGGCACATTTACACCATGGAATATTATGCAGCCATAAAAAACGATGAGTTCGTGTCCTTTGTAGGGATATGCATTAAGCTGGAAACCATCATTCTCAGTAAACTGACACAAGAAAAGATAATCAAACACCGCATGTTCCTACTCATAGGTGGGTGTTGAACAGTGAGAACACATGAACATAGGGAGAGGAGCATTACATGCTGGGGTCTGTTGGTGGGGTCTACGGGAGGGACAGCAGGGGGTGAGGAGGTTGTGGAGAGTTAACATGGGGAGAAATGTCAGCTATAGGTGACAGGGGGATGGACCACTCTGCCATGTATGTACCTATGCAACAATCCTGCATGATCTGCACATGTACCCCAGTACCTAAAGTACAATAAAAGAAAAAAAAAGAATTTAGCTAATATATTTTTCAGACTACCTATGTTCACTAACCATGTTGATTTATAACATTTTACTTTGGTTCTGGGCAACAAGAGTTAGACTCTAAGCCACAGTGGAACATCAGTATCAATAAAGCAAACCTTAAGTATTCACCATAATCCATACTTTACACTAATCCATTTATATATTTTTTAAATTGTGAGATATATAATTCATGAAGAAGACTACATAAAACATATCTGTAATTCCAATAATAATTATAAAGCAAAAACCTATCCATATCATTAATAACATATTTATATGCACTCCTACTCCCCATCCTAAAATGACAAAATTTTGAAAATCTTAGAAATATTGTTAATAATTTTACAACTAAACTACATTATCCAAAGCAATGTGGTTTATGTTTAGTTGTTATCTTCACCTCATCTCTTTGACTTAATGTTTTCCAGATGCCCTTTCCTATCTTTCCTACTCCTTTGTCAGTATCTGAATCCCACTTTGTTTTTGCATAAAGTGCATGAAACTTTTTTCTTCCTTTGAAAAATTGCCTTTCGGCTTCTATCTTGTCTCTTCAAATTTGCACAGTGACTCTACTTCTGTGATTGCCAAATCTCTTTTGAATCTTAGATTTCTATCTTCGATTAATTATTTGTATTAGTCCACACACATGCATACATGCATGCATATTGGTATCTTCAGTTTTAATAATACACTCTCTTGACCTCAACTGTCTCTTAGCTGCTATCCATTTCTTCGTTTCAATTCATGGTACGATATCAGAATATTTCTTTATATTTACTAATTCGATGTCAAATTTTCCATTTTCTAGTCTTCTCTTTAGTTCACTCAAAATTACCTTAAATCTGTATCATTTTCATTAGAACTGCTGTGGTCAAACAAAATCCTACTCCAAATCCTTGAAGAAATTTTTCTATAGGTTTTATTGTTTTTATCCTATATTAAATAGGTGAATTACATCCAATTAAGTATTGTGACTTGTATGAGGACAAAAATTTACTTTTAAAAACATAAATATTTAATTACCAATTTTATTTATTGAAATGCCTGTTGCTTGTCCACAGCTCACATGTGTAAAAATTATTTTATAAATTAAATGTTTATAAATATTTCACTCTTTTTTAAATCTCTATTTTGTTCTACTGACCTATAGTTGTATTAATATGAAACTTAATTACCAAGTTTCTGAGTTATAATATCTGAAAATATAATTTTTATACTATTTTCTTAAGTTTTTTGATAGTCTTTTATGCATATTAATTTTAGAATAATATTAATTGATTTTAACTCAATGTCCTAAGATGATTTTGATTGATATTAAATTGAATTTATAGGTCAATTGATGTAAAATTGATAGAGAATTATAATAGAGTTTTCTAATCCAGGAACAGGACAAATCATGCCAATCATTAAGATCTAAAATTAATTTCTGTAATGTGTTACAGTATTCTATATAGAGGTCTTATACAGATTTGTTGAAAAATTTCTAATATTTAATTTTTTTTAAGGTACTTTGTATTTTAAAATTTTTATAGGAATGTAATAGGTGTATGTTTTTATGGGGTACACGATATATTTTGGCACAGGGATACAACGTGTAATAATCACATCAGGGTAAATGGAGAATCTATCACCTTAAGCATTTATCATTTCTTTATGTTCTCAACTTTGTAGTTATACTCTCTTAGTTATTTTTAAATGTACAATAAATTATTGTTTATTCTAAGCACACTGTTGTGCTATAAATATTAGATCTTATTTATTCTATCTAACTCTAATTTCATACCCATTAATCATCCTCACTTACCTGTCCCTGACCATGCTTCCCAGTCTCTGGTAACCATCAGTCCACATTCTGTCTCCATGAGTTCAACTGTTTTCATTTTTGACTCGCACAAATAAGTGCAAACATGTAGTTTGTCTTTCTGTGCCTGGTTTATTTCACTTATAATGTCCTCCAGTTCCATCTGTATTTTTGCAAATGACAGAATCTCCTTCCTTTTTATGGCTGGATAGTACTCTATTGTGTATAGGTACCACAATTTTATTATCCATTCATCTGTTGATGGATGCTTAGATTGCTTCCAAATATTGACTTTTCTCAATAATGCTACCATAAATACGGGAGTGCAGATACCTTGTTGATACATTGATTTCCTTTCTTTTGGGTAGATACCTAGAAGTGAGGTTGCTAGATTTATGGTAGTTCTATTTTTAGTTTTCTGAAGAACCTCCACACTGTTCTCCATAGAGGCTATACTAATCTACATTTCAACAAATAGTGTACAAGAGTTCCCTTTACTCCACATCCTCACTGGTATTTGTTATTGCCTGTCTTTTGAATAAAAGCCATTTTAACTGGGGTAAGATATTCCATTGTAGTTTTAATTTTTATTTTTCTAATGGTCAATGTTGTTGAGCACCTTTTCATATATCTGTTTGGTCTTTGTATGTCTTCTTCCTAAAAATATCAATTTAGATGTTTTGCTTATTTTTAAATCAGATTATTTTATTTTTTCCTATTGAGTTGTGTGAACTCCTTATATATTCTGCTTATTAATTCCTTGTCAGAGTAGTAGTTTGCAAATATTTTCTCCCATTCTCTAGTTTGTCTCTTCAATTTATTAATTGTTTTCTTTGCTGAACAGAGGCTTTTAAACTTGATGTGATCCCATTTGTCCATTTTTATTTTTTCTTGAGTTGCCTGTGTTTATGGGGTATTACTGAAGAAATATTTGCCCAGACCAACGTTTTGGAGTTTCCTCGAAGTTTTCTTATAATACTTTCATAGCTTGTGGTCTTAGATTTAAGCTTTTACTTCTTCTTCTTATTATTATTTCTTATATGGTTATTGATATGGTATCTCACTTCATTCTTCTGCTTATGGATATCCCATTTTTCCAGCCTCATTTATTGAAGAGATTCTCCTCCTTTCCCCAATGTATGGTCTCAGGATCTTTGTTCAAAATGGGTTCACTGTAGTTGTATGGATTTATTTCTGTGTTCTCTATTCTGTTCCATTGTTCTCTGTCTGCTGTATGCCATTACTATGCTGTTTTCATGACTATATCTACAAAGTATAATTTGAAGTCAGATGATGTGACTCCTCATATTTTACTCTTTTTGTCCAACAGAGCTTTTGCTATTGTGGGTCTTGTGGGATTTCATATAAATATTAGGATTATTTTTGCCATTTCTGTGAAGAGTATTATTTTTATTTTGACAGGGATTGCATGGAATCTTTAGAGTGCTTTGGGTAGTATAAATATTTTTAAAATGTTGGTTCTTCCAGTCCATGTACATAAAATATCTTTCAATTTCTTGGGGCTTTCTTTTTTGGATTAATGTTTCTTAGTTGTATTCTAGAAGTCTTTCACTTTTTTGGTTATGTTTATTCCTAGATATTTTATTTTTTGTAGCTATTACAAATGGGGTTACTTTCTGGCTTTTTTCTTCAGACTGTGCACTCTTGGCATGTAGAAATGCTACTGATTTTTGTATGCTGATTTTGTATCCTGAAACTTTACTGAGTTTCTTTATCAGTTATAGCAGTATTTTGGTGTAGTCTAGGTTTTTTGAAATATAAGATTATATCAACTGCAGACAAGAACAATGTGAATTTTTCCTTTCCAGTTGAATGCTGTTTCTTCCCTTCTCTTGTTTTATTATTCTAAATAATATCTCTACTGCTACGGTGAATAACTGGTAAAAGTGTGAATTATTGTCTTGTTCTAGATCTAGAGGAAAGACTTTCAGTTTGTACCTGTTCAATATGATACTACCTTTAGGTCTGTCATATATAGTTTCTATTGTGTTGAGGTTTGTACCTTCTGTATCCTGCTTTATAAAACTTTTGTCATGAAAAGATGATATAATATCAAATGCTTTTTCAGCATCAGTTAAAATGATCATATATTTTTGTACTTCATTCTATTAATATCACGTATCACATTGACTGACTTGCATAAGTTAAACCATTCTTGCATCCCTGGGATAAATTCCAATTGGTCATGTATAATGAATAAGCTTTTTATGTGTTGTTGAATTTAGTTCGATGGTATTTTGTTGAGGACTTCTGTATCTATGTTTATCAGAGATCTCTGCTTGTAGGTTTTCCTTTTTCTTCTTTTTTTAATGTAACTTTGGATGAGTTTGGAAGTATTTTAGCCACCTTTATTTTTTGAAATAGTTTGAGTAGGATATGTAATTCTTTAAATGTTCTGTAAAATTCAGCAGTGAAGCTACTATGATTTGACTGTGTCCCCCACCCAAATCTCATCTTGAATCCTAATCCTCACATGTTGGGGCAGGAGTCTGGTGGGAGGTGATTGAATCATGGGGTAAACTTCCCCTTGCTATTCTCATGATAGTGAGTGAATTCTCACCAGTTCTGGTTGTTTGAAAATGTGTGGCATTTTCCCCTTCTCTCTCTCTCTCTCTCTCCTGCCACTATGTGAATACAGTGCTTGCTTCTCCTTCACCTTCTGCCATAATTATAAGTTTCCTGAGGCCTCCCAGTAATGCTTCCTGTTAAGCCTGCAGAATTATGAGTCAATTAAACCTCTCTTCTTTATAGATTATCCAGTATCAGGTATTTTTTATAGCTGTCTAAGAATGAACTAATACAGAAGCCAATAGGTCCTGGGCTTTCATTTCCTGGTTGAACATCTATTATGGCTTTGATATCATTAATTGTTAGTGACATATTTAGGTTTTAGATTTCTTCATGTTCAATCTTGGTAGGTTGCAAGTGTCAAGGAATTTATTTACTTCTAGATTTTGCAGTTTATTGCCATATAGTTGTTAGAGGAAAGGGGTCCCAATCTAGACACCAAGAAAAGGTTCTTGGATCTTGCACAAAAAAGAATTTAGGGCAAGCCCACAGTACAAAATGAAAACAAGTTTATTAAAAGAGTAAAAGAATGGCTTCTCCATAGGCAGAGCAACCTGGAGGGCCGCTGGTTGCCCATTTTTAAGGTTATTTTTTGATGACATGCTAAACAAGGGGTGGATATTCATCCCTCCCCTTTTTTGTAATTTCCTGATATTGCCATGGCATTTGTAAACTGTCATGGCACTGGTGGGAGTGTATCAATGAGGAAGACCAGAGATCACTCTCATCATCATTTTGATTTTGGTGGGTTTTGGCCAGCACATTTATTGCGACCTGTTTTCTCGTCAAGGTCTTTATGACTTGCATTTTGTGCTGAGCTCCTATCTCATCCTGTGACTTACAATGCCTTAACCCTATGGGAATACAGCCCAGTAGGATTCAGTATCATTTTACCAAGCTCCTATTTAAGATGGAAATACTCTGGTTCACATGTCTCTGACATTTTCCCTCTCCTTTTTATAAGAGAATCATAATCCTAAGGTTTGCAGAGGGATGAAGATCCATCTTCTGTAACTTCGTCAGGCTGCACTGGGGTCCTCTTTGCAACACAAAGTCCCCTTCTCTCCTACAGCAGAAGTAAGGAGTCACTCCTCAAGCTATGAGCTGTGCTGCCTGGGGTTTAGGGAGAGGTGATGCAAGCACCCCTTGACCTCCCCAGCTGGTGTTTCTCTAGGTCATGTACCCCAAATCCACTGGATCTGAGCCCCACACAGAACAGGACTTACCCAGAAATTGCAGTTCTGTGGCCTAGACCACTTTTCTAGTTAATTTAGGACCTCAGGGCCCTTTAGTCCTCAGTGGTGGGGCTTATCAGAACTCAGGCTCTAACTGCTAGGATGAACAGTTCCACTCTGGCTAGGGTTTGTCTAAGTGCTCCATCCACGCACACTGGCCAATTTCTGTCCTCTGTTGCTCTTTGCTGTTACAGGGCAGAACTGAGTTCCAATGCAAAGTCTCTCAAGAGCAGTTTCTTCTCTAAGCTCACAGATTCTCTCTGTATGTGACACTGCCACTGCTGCTGCTGGAGAATAGGGGATGGGAGGTATCAGCAATTCAAGAGAGCCTTTTTTTCTTTCCTTTTCAGTGCCTCTTTCCTTGATATGATGTTAAAAGCATGTACCATGATTGTTCACCTGATTTTTTCATTCTTATAAGGTTGTTTCTTGTATAGATAGTTGCTCAATTCAGTATTCTGGCAAGGAAGATAATTGCAGGTAGGCTTCATTTGGCTGTCTTTCACTGCCTCCTCTTCAGTGTTTGATGTTTTGATGCTACATAAATGCAATCAGTTAATAAACTGAACGTGTACCATCATTATTTGTGATTGTTTTTGATATGTTAAAACTACAATATTTGCATTGAACTTGTATGCAGTCCTCTCCAATAAATTCACAAATTAGTCTCAATGCAAATAACTAATATTTTACTTCTACCGCCATAATATTTGTGCTTTAATATCTGTTTTATAATATTGCAGTAATTAGGACCCCTGAATACTGTTTGTTGAATTATAGAAATAGTGAACACAAATATGTTGTCTCCTTACTGAACTAAAGGCTCAACATGTTTAATATATTACTATTTACAATGATATCTATTATATCTTTTATTTTGCTGCATGTAAATATTCTTAATAAAATTAATAATTTTTTTCTAATCCCATATTGCACTTTTTGAAAGAATAATTGAACAATGGATTCAATTAAATGCCTTGACTTTCATCTCCTGAGATAATCATATAATTTATATCTTATATTCTGATATTTTTGTAAGTTATGATAATTTTTACATTTGAACTGAATTACATGGTTTCTGTTTTTTAATTCTCAGAATTGTTAGAGTTACTTTTAAGTACTGATCTGAAAATTTAAAAAATAAATATTTATTCCAGAAGATGACCGTTTCTCAGCATTTCAGTGACTAACTCTCCTGTATTATCTCCATAAATATCCTTGGGGACTATTGCTATGGTTGTTAATTACTCTTTCTGTTTCCCTTACATTAGATTTTGTAGAATTGATAGCATTATCTATTTAAAACATTAATGATATCATGTTGCTTCCCCACCAAATATCCTCCAGTAATTCTCTACATACTAAAAACCATACGTCTTTTAATGGTCTACAGGGCCATTAAAATTGTCTGGGATTTTAGTAATCCCATGACTTCAGCTTTATCAATCTTTTCTACAGCTCATTATGCTTATGTCCTGTACTCCTTAGGGTTCCTCAAATATAGTTGAGGACTTAGCAATGGCTATTTCCTTTTTCCAGAATGATCTTCTCCTACATAGCTACATAGCTTACCTCCATCAGTTTTTGCTTAAATTACATATTCTTGATGAGGTCTACCCTGGATATCTTAACAAAAATTATAGTCTTAACATCAACCTTGATGCTTCTAAACTTTAAATATAATTATACATTATATATTATGTTAATTATCTGTCTCAGTAATAAAAGCACTCAAATAGCAGGATTATGTTATTTTACCATATTAATGCATTTAATTCACAAAATAATCCTTATTTTATTTGTGAAGAAACTTAAGTGCTGGAAAATTAAGAAACATTTTCACTGTCACTCAGCCATGAATTCAGTGGCAGAATTGAAGCACAGACTATTTGTTCCTTTAATTATGATTGTATGTTGCCTCTGGTATGTAAGTTTACCACAGATTATTACCACAGTAACATTATTCATTGGGTTATGCACATCACCCACTGAACAATAGCTGAGACATTGTGGGGACAAAGTAGATACTTGTTTACTATATTGATATATATGGAGATTTTGGTTTATTAATTTAAATTTATTTATTAAAAATTTTAAAATGGATGTTTTTAAGAGTATTTAATATAAAATACCCAGAAAAAAGCCAGAGGTATTATTAGAATTCACTAAAGAAAAGTACGTTAAAATTATTACAAGAGCAGACTTGAGGGAAAGAAACATCATTGAAGATGTATATATGGTTGAAAGTTTTCTATAATGATCTATTTGAGCAGTCTTTTTTGATCATTACATTAAAATATGATCAATATATAAAGAAATTAATAATTTTCTCATAAAACTGTGAATAAAAAATTAAAATGTACTCTTAAGAAAGCAGTAAATGAATCAAATTATAAATTATTTGAGACCTCTCAAAACTGATAGATGATTGTGGAATCTTACAGTTATTTTCACAATCTGTCATTTTTTACTTATTTCAAATATATACTTTAAATGCTGCAAAATTTATACTGATTTGAAAAATATCAAATTAGTTTATTTTCTTTCTTAAGATGTATAATTAACCCCAGTATCAACATATGTAAAATATATTTATAAAAAAAATCTTATTCAATTGATTATTTGATTATTTTGGAAAAATATTTTAAGGAGAGTAAAATTAGTTATATAATACATTGTATAAGGAACACTGCATTAACTCAACTTCCCTAAGCGCCATTTACCAACCACTGAATGAAAATATTTTAATAGAAATATCTTCTAAATTATATATTTCAAAATAACATATTATACATTACATGGTATCTAAAGCAGACATAAAAGGGAATGACAAGTGAGAGGACAAAGCAAGAGGTTTCAGGTCTGTTATGCAAAATATTATGGTAATCTTAGTATATATTTACAATCCATTCACAAGCAAGGGAACACAATGTTTATAAGAATTAAAAGAAATTTTGATGTTGAAGCAGGATGGAAGAGAAATATAAATATCTATAATGTTTTGTTGCATAATAATCAATCATTAACTCCTAGTGGAACAGAAAAATGCCCATTCATTTTAAATTCATGTAGGGGTAGAATGGTGTCTTTAGGCTGAGCTCAGCTGGACAGTGATAGAGCAATTTTGCTAAAACATTTTTCTTTCTCTCTTTCTTTCTTTTCTTTCTTTCTCTCTCTCTCTTTTTCTCTTTCCTTCCTTCTTTCTTTTCTCTTTCTTTTCTTTCTTTCTTTCCTTCCTTCCTTCCTTCCTTCCTTCCTTCCTTCCTTCCTTCCTTCTTTCTTTCTTTCTTTCTTTCTTTCTTTCTTTCTTTCTTTCCTTCCTGTTTCTTTTCTCTTTCTTGCTTTCTTGCTTTGGTTCAAGCAATTCTCCTGCCTCAGCCTCCCAAGTACCTGGGACTACTGGTGCACACCACAAAGCCCAACTTTTTTTTTTTTTTTTTTTTTTTGCATTTTAGGTTTTGGGGTACATGTGAAAAACATGCAAGGTTGTTGCATAGGTGCATACGTGGCAGTGTGATTTGCTGCCTTCCTCCCCTTCACCTATATCTGGCATTTCTCCCCATGCTATCCCTCCCCAACTCCCCACCCCCTCCGCTGTCCCCCCCACTCCCCCCAACAGACCCCAGTGTATAGTGCTCCCCTCCCTGTGTCCATGTGTTCTCATTGTTCAACACCCACCTGAGTGAGAACATGCAGTGTTTGATTTTGTGTTCTTGTGTCAGTTTGCTGAGAATGATGGTTTCCAGGTTCATCCATGTCCCTACAAAGGACGCAAACTCATCGTTTTTGATGGCTGCATAATATTCCATGGTGTATATGTGCCACATTTTTCCTGTCCAGTCTATCATCAATGGGCATTTGGGTTGGTTCCAGGTCTTTGCTATTGTAAACTGTGCTGCAATGAACATTCGTGTGCATGTGTCCTTACAATAAAACGATTTATAATCCTTTGGATATATGCCCAGTAATGGGATTGCTGGGTCAAATGGAATTTCTATTTCTAGGTCCTTTTCGCCACACTGTCTTCCACAATGGCTGAACTAATTTACACTCCCACCAACAGTGTAAAAGTGTTCCTATTTCTCCACATCCTCTCCAGCATCTGTTGTCTCCAGATTTTTTAATGATCGCCATTCTAACTGGCATGAGATGGTATGTCAATGTAGTTTTGATTTGCATTTCTCTAATGACCAGTGATGATGAGCATTTTTTCATATGCTTGTTGGCCTCATGTATGTCTTCTTTTGTAAAGTATCTGTTCATATCCTTCGCCCATTTTTGAATGGGCTTGTTTGTTTTCTTCTTGTAAATCTGTTTTAGCTCATTGTAAATTCTGGATATCATCCCTTTGTCAGATTGGTAGGCTGCAAAAATTTTTTCCCATTCTGTTGGTTGCCGATTCACTCTATTGACTGTTTCTTTTGCCGTGCAGAAGCTGTGGAGTTTGATTAGGTCCCATTTGTCTATTTTGGCTTTTGTTGCCAATGCTTTTGGTGTTTTGGTCATAAAGTCCTTGCCTACGCCTATGTCCTGAATGGTTTTCCCTAGGTTTCCTTCTAGTGTTTTTATGGTGTTAGGTCTTATGTTTAAGTCTTTAATCCATCTGGAGTCAATTTTAGTGTAAGGTGTCAGGAAGGGGTCGAGTTTCTGCTTTCTGCATATGGCTAGCCAGTTTTCCCAACACCACTTATTGAACAGGGAATCCTTTCCCCATTGCTTGTTTTTGTCTTTTTTTTTTTTTTTTTTTTTTTTTAGTAGAGACAAGGTTTCACCATGTTAGCCAGGATGTTCTCCATCTCTTGATTCTGTGATCTTCCCACCTCCGCCTCCCAGAGTGATTAAAATATATAGACTGTATAAACCCAATTGTCTTTGAAACGTATAAAGGATACCTTAAGACCTCTTAGTACCACTGATGCTATAGAGATTCATCAATGAGGCTACCATGTAAATTTGCATTCGAGAACATAGGCCAAGCAGAATGTGAGGAAACAAAGTATCTCACAAAAACACATCCTACACAGACAACTTACTCTTTCTGTCTTTAGGTTGTTCTTTTAAACTGGAGGTCAGCAAACTTTATTTATACAAAACCAGAAAGTAGGTCATATTGTATTTGTCACAACTACTCAACTCAGCCATTGTAGCATGAAAGTGGTCAAACAAAAATTACTTTATTTTTGGGCTTTCCTTCCAAAACTTATTTTCTATCCCTTGTTTTGTGTGTATGTGTTTGTTTCAGTTATACTGGTTTTCTTTTCACACTGGTGTGCTAGTAACAAATTACTAAATGTGGCTGTGTTCCAATAAAAATTTAGCAGGCATATACAGAACCCTCCACTCCAAATCCACAGAATATACATTCTTCTCAGCATCACGTTGCACTTACTCTAAAGTTGACCACATAATTGGAAGTAAACATTTCTCGCAAATGCAAAAGAAAGGAAATCATAACAGTCTTTCAGACCACAGGGCAATCAAAATAGAACTCAGAATTAAGAAACTCACTCAAAATTGCACAGCTACTTGGAAACTGAATAACCTGCTACTGAATGACTACTGGATAACTAACAAAATGAAGATAGAAGTAAAGACGTTCTTTGAAACCAATGAGAACAAAGATACAATGTAATAGAATCTCTGTGAAACATATAAAGCAGTGTGTAGGGGGAAATTTATAGCCCTAAATGCCCACAACAGAAAGCAGAAAAGAGCTAAAATCAACACTCTAAAGTCACAATTAAAAGAACTAGAGAAGCAAGAGCAAACAAAATCAAAAGTTAGCAGAAGACAAGAAATAACTAAGATCAGAGCAGAACTGAAGGAGATAGAGACATAAAAATCCCTTCAAACAATCAATAAATCCAAAGCTGTTTTTTTGAAAAGATCAACAAAATAGATAGATCACTAGCCAGACTAATAAAGAAGAAAAGTGAGAAGAATCAAATAGATGCAATAGAAAATGATAAAGGTGATATCACCACTGATCCCATAGAAATACAAACTACCACCAGAGAATACTATAAATGCCTCTATGCAAATAAATCAGAAAATATAGAAGAAATGGATAATTATTGGACACTTACACCCTCCTAAGACTAAACCAGAAAGAAGTAGAATCCCTGAATAGAGCAATATCAAATTCTGAAATTGAGGCATCAGTTAATAGCCTACTAACAAAAAAAGTCCAAGACCAGATGGTTTCATAGCTGAATTCTACCAGAGGTACAAAGAGGAGATGGTACTACCATCCCTTTTGAAACTATTCCAAACAATAGAAAAAAGGGAATCCTCCCTACGTCATTTTATGAGGCCAACATAATCCTGATACCAAAATGTGGCAGAGACACAACTGAAAAAGAAAATTTCAGGCTAATATTGCTGATGAAAATGGATGTGCAAATTCTCAGTAAAATACTGGCAAACTAAATCCAGCAGCACATCAAAAAGCGTATACACCACAATCCAAGTCACTTTCATCCCTGGGATGCAAGGCTGGTTCAATATATACAAATCAATAAATGTAATCCATCAAGTAGAACCAAAGACAAAAACCACATTATTACCTTAGTAGACACAGAGAAGGCCTTCAACAACATTCAACAGCCTTTCATGCTAATACTCTGAATAAACTAGGTACTGATGGAATGTATCTCAAAATAAAAAGAGCAATTTGTGACAAACCCATAGTCAATATCATATTGAATGGGCAAACACTGGAAGCATTCCTTTTGAAAACTGGCACAAGACAAGGATGCCCTCCTTCACCACTCCTATTCAAAATAGTATTGGAAGTTCTGACCAGGGCAATCAGGCAAGAGAAAGAGATAAAGGGCATTCAATTAGGAAAAGAGGAAGTCAAATTATCTCTATTTCCAGATGACATGATTTTATATTTAGAAGACCAAAATCTCCTTAAGCTGTAAGCAACTTCAACAAATTCTCAGGATACAAAATCAATGTGCAAAAGTCACTGGCATTCCTATACACCAACAACAGAAAAACAGAGAACCAAATAATGAGTGACTTCCCATTCACAATTGCTACAAATAAAATAAAATACATAGGAATACAACTTACAAGGGATGTGAAGGACCTCTTCAAAGAGAACTACAAACTACTGCTCAAGGAAATAAGAGAGGACACAAACAAATGGAAAACATTCCATGCTCATGGTTAGGAAGAATCAATATCATAAAAATGGCCTTACTGCACGAAGTAATTATAGATTCAGTGCTATCCCCTTCAAGCTACCGTTGACTTTCTTCACAGAATTGGAAAAAATTACTTTAAATTTCCTATGGAACCAAAAAAGAGACCATGTAGCCAAGACAATACTAAGCAAAAAAAAAAAAAAAAAAAAAAAAAAAAAAAAAAGCTGGAGACATCATGCTGCCTAACTTCAAACTATACTTCAAGTCTACAGTAATCCAAACAGCATGGTACTGGTACCAAAACAGAGATGTAGACTAATGGAACAGAACAGAGGCCTCAGAAATAATGCCACACATTTACAACCATCTGATCTTTGACAAAACTGACAAAAATAATCAATGGGGAAAGGATTCCCTATTTAATAATGGTGTTAGGAAAACTGGCTAGCCATATGCAGAAAACTGAAACTGGATCCCTTCCTTACACCTTATGCAAAAATTTACTCAAGATGGATTAAATAATTAAACATAAGACCTAAAACCATAAAAACCCTGGAGGAAAACCTAAGCAATACCATTCAAGACATAGGCATGAGCAAAGACTTCAGGACTAAAACACCAAAAGTAATGGCAACAAAAGCCAAAATAGACAAATGGGATCTAATTAAACTAAAGAGCTTCTGCTCAGCAAAATAAACTATCATTAGAGTGAACAGGCAACCTATAAAATGGGATACAATTTTTGCTATCTTTCCATTTGACAAAGGGCTAATATTTAGAATCTACCAGGAACTTAAACAAATTTATCATAAAAAAAAAACCCCATCAAAAATTGGGCAAAGGATATAAACAGACACTTCTCAAAAGGAGACATTTATGCAACCAACACATTATGAAAAGAAGCTCAGCTTATCATCACTGGTCATTAGAGAAATGCAGCTCAAAACCACAATGAGATACCATCTCACAGCAGTTAGAATGGTGATCATTAATAAGTAAGGAGACAATAGATGCTTGCAAAGATATGGAGAAATAGGAATGCTTTTACACTGTTGGTGGGATTGTAAATTAGTTCAACCATTGTGGAAGATAGTGTAGTGATTCCTCAAGGAGATAGAACCAAAAATATTATTTGACCAGCAATCCCATTACTAGGTATATACCCAAGGAGTATAAATCATTCTATTATAAAGACACATGCACATGTGTATTTATTGTGGAACTGTTCACAATAGCAAAGACTTTGAATCAACCCAAATGCCCATCAATGATAGACTGGATAAAGAAACTGGCACATATGCCCCATGGAATACTATGCAGCCATAAAAAAGGATGAGTTCATGTCTTTTGCAGGGACATGGATGAAAATGGAAACCATCTTTCTCAGCAAACTATCACAAGAACAGAAAACCAAACACATCATGTTCTCATTCATAAGTGGGAGTTGAACAATGAGAACACATGGACACAGGGAGGGGAACATCACATACCAGGGTCTGTCTGGGGGTGGGGGGTAGGGAAGGGATAGCATTAGGGGACATACCTTATGTAGATGATAGGGTGATGGATGCAGTGAACCACTATGGCATGTACATACCTATGTAACAAACCTGCATGTTCTGCAAATGTACCTCAAAACCTAAAAAAAAAAAAAACTAAGTAAAAAAAAAAAAAAGAATTTAGCAGCAAAAGCAGGAAACTGGCAAGCCCAAAGGCTATAGTTTCCTGACCTCTGTTTTAGATTATCATTAGAAAACTAGCAGTACTCAAACATTCTATTGGGCTAAGATATTTTATGCTTGCCTCTCATAAATTTAGAAATATTTACAGATTATATTAGTAACAGAACTGATAAATCAGTGATGTTATAATTATAAAAGCTATTTTTCATCACTTCTTAGTAAAATAAATTAAGAAATAAGTTCAGAAAATAGGAAATTATACTTTATAAAATGATGGGGTCAATTTTTATGACTAAGCAGTGTTGCCATCTCTGAGGTGTTCTTCAATAAATGGCATCTCTCAATTTCAACCATGTTCTTTAGATATGAGAAACATACCAAAGGAGTCAAGATAAAAATGAAAATGTCAGATACAGTTTTGACAAAGATCAAGTAGAAGGACATAGCTTAATGAGGCAGCCAGTTGGTTCTGCTAAATACATATCAGAATTAAATATATGTATCCACCTTCAAAAAGTGGCACTTGATGTAATGAGGATTTGCCCTTTGGAGCAGAGCAAAGCAGAATCTCTGTCTATATGCAGTTAACTGCAAAAAAAAAAAAAAAAAAAAAAAGAGACGAGATAGAATAAGCATGCCTAGCTATCCTTTCCAAATTTGTGTATCTGAGCAGCCTATTTACCATTCAGAAACAGAGTGATTATAAAAGAAGACTGAAGCATTTCCACTAACAAATGAGATTAAGTCTCTTATTTAGTACCAATATATGTGACTTTCTTTGACAAATACACTGTTATCAGTATCTGAACTTCAAAGACTACTGTTTGAAAGTTATGTGATTAGCGATTTTTCAAAAATTATTAATCTCTGGTGGATTCTAAATACCTCTTTTCTATCATTATATTCAATGCACATCAGTAACACTGTATTTTCATGAATATACACTGCTGATTGTAATGAACTCATCAGAGATTTATGTCGACTGATATTTATTTCCCTAAAATATTCTACTCTAATGTAAAATGAGTTGAGTTCTGATTTCTGCAGTTCTGGAGGGCTGCGAAAACAATTTTTTTCTCATTGTTGTGTTAAATAGTACTTCTTTTTTACATATTTTGAAATTTGATTAGTGAAATATGCATATTACAAATGTTAGAAATAATAAATAAAATGTCCTAATTTTATACTGACATATGGATTATATAAATATTAAAAAATTTTCCAATTTAAATATATAGCTGTAACTTTAGACATGTAATGTAGATACATCATATAAATAAATGTATCTTATTGCTTTTATTACTTTTTCACCTGCTTAAAAATATAACCAATTAAATTGAAATAACTCTTAGAAAAATAGAATAGCAGAAGTTTCAAAAGGAAAATCTTGGAAGTAAATTTAAGAAGTTTCTGTTTGCATGCATGTAAGGGAGTACATATATTTGCCTTAATTAATTAACATTAAGAGTTATTTGGATACCTGTTTTACTTTTTTCCAAACTTTAATTAAACCACTATTTTTTTTTAGATATTCTTGATTGAAGGTGATGCTACCTTGATCACAGTATGTATATATAAACTGACAAGGAAGAAAGCATTTTGAATTTTCAATTTGAGATATTTTAAATGTGCAGGTTAGATAAGATATTAATGGAATTATGGATGAGTGATATGACCTTTAGATTATTTTACATAACTTATGATTTTTATTATAATGTATTCAGTAAACATGTTTTTGAGAGCCTTTATTTAGGTGGTCTTTATACTTGGGAGTCTATACTATTGAGATTCAGTAAGTCATAATAAAGGTTGAAATAGAATACAAACAGTTATGAATAAAATGTCATGAACATTAAGGGATTATTTAAAATGAATCATAGTCCTGACATAAAAGACTTGATTTCAAAATTATATTATTTTTTATAAAACTTGTCTCTGACTTTTTTGTCTATGGTTAATACCTGGTTTTCTTGAATATACATATCTAGTAAACAATACTTAAGACAGATAGTTAGATGATAGATAGATAGCACACTTTGTACTAATGATATCTGAGAATCAGAATTCCAATTACTTTCTTGTCCTAATGAGCTCAGTGAGTAGAATTTTAAGAGGAGTGGAGACTTTGCACTATTGGTGATGTTGCTCTTTGGATAGTCAAATACTGTATGATTTCATTTGTTTATGTAATATTTCTTGTACTTGTTTTTGGCCTTGAATCAATTTCTATGATGAAGGCTAACTTAAATGTGTAGAAAATAATAATATGTTCAGGTTTATTAATCTATACAACATGTAGTATCTTATTCAAATTATTTTTATTAATTCTTCGAAGGCCCCTCTTCATCATGCCAAGCCCCATGACAATTTCTCCCTTTCCCCAATCATTTTTATAATGAATTGAGAGTTCAGTATCCCGTGCATGTTTATACACTTATACACAAACATTATCTGATATTGGTATGGATATCTAAATCTTTCTGTAAATGATTCTTACCTAACATGCCATCTTAAATATTGTTTCTTTCACTCCATGGTACCTTCCCTAGATTCTAAGTTAATATAAGTAGTGCTGGATGATTTATTTTAATTCCTCAGCAGAATTCCATTGGATGGATATTTCAACATATATTCATTCAAAAACTGTTGATGGACATTCAAGCTATTTGAATTTTTTCTCTTATAAGCTATGCTATAATGGAAAACAAGTGCATCTAAATTATTGTGTCTTTCTGTGGCTTTTTCTAGAGAATATATATATGAAATAAAATCCCCAGGAAGAGTGCAAGCCTACTTGATTTTAATTCATTTTGTCAAATAGCAATTGAATTCATCAATCTTTATATTACATTTTTTGTTTCTGCTTTATGTCAAAGAAAATCTTTTCTATTTACCAAGTAAATTGTCTACAATTTTTACATTTAACATTGAGTTTTGTCTCTATATTGATTATTGTAACCCACTTAAATTTATTTCACTTTTGGCACGTTGAATGAATCTGAATTTATTTCTCTTTACATATCACCAATTGTCTCAAAATAGCTACTGACATTTAATTTTACACTTGTCATTTAACAAGTTTTTGCACATATGTTATCTTCTGGTTCTGGGCTCTCTAATCTTACTCATTTGTTTGTCTATCATGAGACCAAAAATAGTAATAAAAATAGTAATTTAACTTGGTAAATGTACCAGATGCTGTTTTAAGTACTTTATAAATATTTAACCACTTAATCTTTTTTTTTCTTTTTTTGAGGCAGGGTTTTACTCTGTAACGCAAGCTGAAGTGCAGTGACAACATCAGGGCTCACTGCAACCTCAGTCTCCCAGACTCAGATGATCCTTACACCTCAGTTTCCCAAGTAGCTGTTACTACAGGCTTAATCATTTAATTTTATAACCACTTAGGTTTTTTTAACCTAAATATCTATGTACTCAAACAACATTTAGAAAATACCTTTATTTTTGCTATACCTCCTACCAGTTAACCAGGCTATGGTGGAAAGGAATAAACTCATACTCATTATCCATTTAGCAGTTGAGAGGCAGAGATTCTAAATAATTTTTCTAAAATCACACAGTACATGGTAGAGCAAGTTGGAACACAGACATTTGACTCCAGATTTTGGTTTTCAATTTTTCAAGCTATACTGCCTTTCTAATACCATATTATCTGTCAGAGATACTACTATTTGTTACCAAGACGTATTTCATTTTTCTGTTAGGCAAAATTACTCACCTCTAATTTCCCAGTCTCTCTTATAGCGTGGTATGGTTGTATAATAATGTTCTGACCAATGAATGGTGAGAAGATGTGATGTGTGCCATTCTGAGCCTTGTATCATAAGCTAGTTCCCATGTATGATCTTTCATTTCTCTGTTTATGTGCAAGATAAAGGGGCTTGATTTAAAAATGTATCAGATTCTGAAGAGTAGAATAACCATAAGATGCATTGAGCCTGGTCTGTATATCATAATGTGGAACACAGATGGCAAATAATTGTTTTGAAGCTTTAAGTGGGTAGGAAATAATTTTCTAACACTGTGCTGTCTTATACAATAGCCACTAGACACATTGGGTACTAAAATTTAAATTTAAATGAATTAAAATAAAATAATATTGAAATTTTAGTTACACAACCACTGTAGCCACGTTTCAAGTACTCAGTAGCTACATATAGCTACCAAGTGGCTATCATACTAGACAGCATATATATACAAATGCTGTCCAGTATCACACACACACACACACACACACATATATATATATATCTCAAAAGTAAAACTTTAGACAAATTAAATTTCTCAGAGTTTCCTTGAACAAAGAATTATTCACAAATTAGGCAGCATTCAGAACAAGGAAAAGTTCAGAAAGCTCCACCCAGCAATGCATGCAAGCAATATTTATAGACAGAAAAAGGAAGCGGCATACAGACAGTTAGACTGGTTACAACTTAACATTTGCTTTATTTCATCATGGTATGCTGAGGCATTTGTTTTATATAGATATGATTTCCTTGACTGGCAGCTTGTGATCTACTAAAGCTTAGCTGCTGTGATTCTATTTGTTACTCTAAAGAAAATACAATCTTAAATTAATATACAAATTGTTTACATACTAAATTAGGTTACTATAGATATTGAAGTATGGAGGCAAGATCAGGCTGAGTTAGTTTAACATATATAATATTCTCATTGCAGAAAGTTTTGCTACAGCATATCATTCCAAAGTGTTAACCTACCGAAATTTTGGAGGATGTATATTATGACATTTAGCATATTTTGACAAAGTTTTTCTTTCCTAAAAACCTATCATTAATCTTGAAATCTTATGTTAAATTATTTCACATATTTTATTCTTCAAAAAAAAATCTCGACTTTTATTTTCTCATAAATTGTACTAATTTAAAACCCCAATCAGTAGAGCATAATAATCTCTAATGCTTCACATCTTCTCTATCACTTGTTATGGACAGTATTTTAAATTTTAGCCATTATTATAATGCTGTCTAGATGAGGGTTTACTTTATATTTATTGGAAATTAATGAGGTAGATGTTTTTTCATGTGCTCCTTAGTCATTCTGATACTTTCCTTTGTCCTCCTTACCATTTTGCTTTGCTCTTTTACATTTTCAAACAGACATTTATAGTTTTAGTTTTGGCTTTTGTATGTGTTTGCATCGTGTCTGCATCTGAGAAGTTTATTGAAGCATAAATTGACTGTCTTGACTTGGATGTTTGGCCTTGCATTTTTGACAGTGCTGCCAGTTCTGATACCATTTTCTTCCTCAAACTCTGGCACTGGATTATTCTTTTTTGATTAGACAATATTTTTATCCATGCCTACAAGGATACCTCTCATATTCTACAGGCTCATGACCCATTGACAATCTTTCCATTGTCTGACCCTGACCATGCAATGTCAATAAGAAACAACCTAAATCCACTATATTTATTTTGACTTCTTTGCTTTGTTCATTTAATTACATTTCCTGGATTTCATATGATATCTGATTTACATAGTCCAAGGTATTTAAATTTTCAGCCTTGTATATTCCTCTTAATTAACCCTACCTTGCACCAAGTGATTCCATTTAGCTCGGGAGATGACCTTACTTCCTCACTTTTGTACAGTTGCTAACTTAACTTTTCACAATGATCAAACATAATTTTGCCCAATAAAAGTCAAATATTATACTAAAATAAGTTTAAAACAATGCCAAAATACAGAGTCTTGGAATGAATAAAAATGGCTACTGTGATATAAATAGGCTATATGATTTTAAAAAGTAATTTTAGGTTATATACATATTTTTTCTAACACCTATTATAACAATACTGATAAATAAAATAACAAAACTCATGACCCAAGCTAATGAAGGTGCTACTGCATTCAACATGTGGGTCACAGGTCACTCAGGGGATCATTTCCTTTCAGCCACCTGGAACAGGGAAGGAGATCATGGGGGCATCTGGGAGATTTTATAAACCAAATAAGGAAGTAGAAGATAGCACTTCCCTATGGTAGCCAGGCTTTAAGAAGGCCCCAGTGATCTCTGCCTCATGGTATTCACAATAATGTATTGGTCCTTTCCACACTGAATGTAGCTAACCTGTGTAACAAATAAGATAGTGCAGAAAAGAGAGTATGTGACTTTAAAACCTAAATTTTACTCTCTTGAGTCACTTGAAGGACATCCAAATAGCACCAGTGAGAGGGCCAGGTAACCCAGAATTAAGCTTTTCTGCTAATAGTTGAGCCATCATGGAAGTGGTTACTCAAACTCTGGACAAGCCTTCAGATGACTGTAGCCTCAGACCTTACCTTGACTGCAGCCTCATAAGGGACCCTGAGCCACAACTATTAATTAATATACCCCTGAGCTCTAACCTTCAGAAATTATAAGATAATGCATATTCAGTATTTTAAAAAGAGAAAATGAAAAGAAGGGAACAAAACTCTGATGTTTCAGTCATTCTGTTCATATGGAAACAAAATAAAATAATAATCATCTATACTGCTCTCCAATGATTAATACTGGATGCTGAAATTAAGAGATATTATTTTGCTAAAGGTTATTGCCTTGTCAATTCAATAAGTTGTACACATCCTATAATGATGATAATAAATTTGTTCTTAAGGAATAAAGCATTTTATTCATTTTATCTAGAAACAATTAAAAATTTGAAATCATTGAATTTTGTAATATCAGACCTGTTCTCCCAGGCTCAGAATATCTTGACTAAATTATCAGAAATAGTAAAGTACAAAATTATCCTAGCATAATGACAAATATCTATATAGATAGATAGATACAGATATAAACATGTTTCTCATCAGTCTTTTGAATAGACTGGCTCCATTGTACACACACTTATTAGGCATTAATCCATACTAATAAAACGCATAGTAGTGACAGATGATATATTTTGACTCTAATAAGTGAAAAATTGCTATTCATCTTTTATATTCCTATAGTATTTTTTTCTTTTCAGATTATGTTATTAGTTTTATGAAATGCTACACACTGTTTACCAGTGAAGAGTCCCACTATCGGACAAAATGCTATGTATAATTTTTTTCATGTCCAACCATAAAATATTAAAATGAGGTAGACCTCATGGGGGCAGGCTGCCCTCCCCAGACCAGATGTGCTGCACAGTCAGTGCATTACAATTTTCTGGAGGAAATTGCATAGACAAATATTTACGACACTTTTGCTCTCTGTCAACTATGCTCATATACATATTTGCACTCCTAGCCCAGGTGCCTTCATTTTGAGGTCTCTTTATGAACTTGGCTGAGGCACGTTGACCTTACTTTGATTCAGTACTTACCCATTTCTACAAGTTCCCTTCTCCTCCTTAAAGCTTCCTAAATCGAGAAAAAACAAAAAAGAAGAAGCCTTTTGTTTGGGGGTCTTTAGCAATGAGACAATTTTCCCAACCTATATTGCCTGTTTTCCAACCTTTGCCAATGACAGTCTGTTGAGAAAAATGGAACAGAAGGAAACCAACACCTTTTGCTTTTGCCTCTGCATGTCCTATTTCAGGAAGTGAATAAAGACATGATTGTTCCTTTTGGTTTGGTTCATTGTCATAATGGACCATCTTCCCCCTGGTAGCTCACAATTAATAGTATATCTATAAATTTATATATTAATGTGAGCAAATCAGGTTTTGTGATCAACATCATATTTTTGTGCTACATTTGGCAATAATTCTATGCTAATTATTCTTTATATTCTAATATTTGTCTGTTTTTGGTAACCAGTAAATATAATCTTGAAAATGAAAATGCTCTCTCTTTCCTATTTCTATTTTCCCATCTAATCACCTATAACTTACTGAATAAATGTGATTCTATTTCTTCAAATATTCTCTTTATTTTATGTATTCATTGTTTATATGTTAAAACTATACAATTTAGCCATTAGATCCTCATATCTGTTAACTTATCTTTATAGACTGTATTAGTCTGTTCTGGCACTGCTATGAAGAAATATCTGAGACTGGGTAATTTACAAAGAAAAGAAGTTTAATTGGCTCATGGTTTTGCAGGCTGCATAGGAAGCATAATGCTGGCATCTACTTGACTTCTGGGGAGGTCTCAAGAAACTTAAAATCATTGTGGAAGGAAAAGGGGAAGCAGGAACATCTTACATGGCTGGAGCAGGAGCAAGAGAGAGTGGGGGTAGATACTACCCACCTTTAAATGACCCAGTATCACAAGAACTCACTATTGCAATGATAGCACCAAGAGGGACAGTGTTAAACCAGGAGAAACTGGCCCTGTGATCCAATCCCCTACTACCAGGCCCAACTTCCAACATTGGGGATTATATATAACTCAATATGAGATTTTCATAGGGACACAGATCCAAACCATATCATAGACTAAGACTTGTCCAATTTATTTTATTTTTTGACAACTTTTATATTTTAGTACCATTTTTAATTCACAGCAAAATTAAGCAGAAACTACTAGGATTCCCATATGCTCACTGCTGCAGAGAGGCACCAACTCCTCCGAAATCAACATCCCACAACACAGTGATGTATTTACCAATATATTTATGTTAACATATCGCTATAAACCTGAAGTTTATATTTTATAAATATAAAATGTTTTGATTTTATATAAATATTCCTACTGTACATTCAACGAGTATTGATAAATATACAATAATGCGTATCTACCATTATAGTGTCCTAACTTCTCTGATGGATTTAAGAAAAGTTGCCACTTTTTGAGATTAGCTTTTTACCTGTTAGATGAAGGGCAACTTCTAAGGTCCTTACATGCTGTACTGGAAACCAGAAGTACACCTTACAATATTAAGTAGTCCTCCCATGACTAACTGTATATTTTCCACTTTTAATTTCTTTTTTGTTTTGTGTTTGACTTTTATTTTAGATCCAGGGAGTGCATCTGCAGGTTTGTAACCTGAGTATATTACTATGCAAAGTAGTTTTTATTCAGATGAGTTCTATTTGTCTTTTACTTATCTGCCTCCTCTCTTCCTTCAAATCCCTTCTCTGTTTTGCTTTGCCTTTTTTGTAGTTTAAAATTTCACATTTTTTGATAAATAGTTTCTTTCTGGAAGAACATTTTAGGAGGTTATTTGTGGATAGTAATCAAAATTGTATTACAAATTACAAGGAATTCTCTCTCAATCGCCTTGAAGTTTATGGTGATACAGGGATTTTAAATTATGTGGGTTGCTTTAGTCTTTACTTCTTTCTAGTTAACTAAAATTGGCAGCTACAAATCTTTCAATGCTGACTCTTTCTTTACCACTGTGACACATAAACACGCCACACTTTACAAATAAGTCCTGACTGATTTATCTTTAAGAGCCACATCTGCTACTTTGGTGTCAAGCTGAGTCAAAAAAGAGCTCTTTGTTGCCTATGTAATCTGTAAAAATTATCATTGGACATAATCAATAAAAGTTTTGGCTATTTTAGAAAATTGTCGTTTGCCATATTTTTTAATCTTTATTGCTGCTGACAACTTTCTCTTGCCTTCTTTTTGTAATTTTTTCTGAATAGCTATATATTTAGTAGCATTTTCCCACATATTGTGTATTAGTGACCCGAGATCTCACCACTGCACTAGAGTGGTGACAGAGTGAGACTCTATCTCAAAAAAAAAAAAAAAAATTAAAATTGATGTCCCCACTAACATGTGAAGATGCAGTTTGTTTTCTGTTTAAAATTTTATATTAAGACTTTGGGTGATTTCTGAGAAGAGGTATGTTACTTTACTTATAGACTTAAGAATCAAAATTGTTATATTTTTTGGATATATGTAGTATATATTGGTTATCTATTGCTGCATAAGAAATTGCCCCCAAACTTAGTGACTGAAAACAACAGGCAATTATTATTCCACAGTTTCTTTGGGCTTGATATTTGGTACTGCTTACTTGAATCCCTGTATAAAGGTCTCTCACAAGATTGAACATAAAGTGTCAGTTAAATCCCAATCATCTTAAGTTTCGACAGGAACAGGACCTAATTCTAAGCTTACTCAGTTATTACTGGCAGAACTTGGTTTCTGTTGAGCTGTTACATAGAGGCCACAAGTTATTTTTTGCTATCTTGAACACTCCATAGGACATGTCACAGCATAGAAACTTGCTTCATCAGAGTAAGCCAAATTTTAGAGCCTGAGAGAAGGCTGGCAAGACAGAAGTCCCAGTCTTTTATAGCCTAATCTAGGAAGCCATATGTCATCCCTTTTTTGGTATTCTATTTATTAGAAGTAAGTTACTAGACCCAGCCCACATGTAGGAGAATGTTATTACAAAAGGGCACAAATACTATCAGATAGGAATCATTTGGGGCCACCTTAGAGGCGGCCTGTCACAAAATGTTAATTCATATTTAAAAATAGAAGACCGAAAAACTATTAAGTACAGGCTAATTGGTAATACATTTTTTGAAATATTTAACAAGTATTATAAGTGTGAAAAGAGCAACCATGTAAGCAAGGCTGTCAGGAATGGCAAGTTAGAAAATACATTAACATATGTTATTTAAGGAAATTGTTTAAAATTCAGGATTATTAATGAATAGGTGTTATATACATTTACAACATAATAAACAAAAATTTATAGAGACTGAACTGCAAGTGCAAATGCTACAAATGCTATAAAGAGCCTAGCTTAGATTTGCAGAAAGTGTTCATCGGATGACAGAATGCAGGGCTAAATTTTTATTGATTAGTACAGAGTTTGTGAATGTAAAAGCTAAATATATTAGCTAAAATTACCCTTGATATAGACTGCATACCATTTGAATGTATTTAAAGACTTAAAGATTCTCACTTCTGCAGGAAAGTGTGCTTTTGTTATATCTAAAAGGTGAAGTGACCTTTCTAGTAAAAATAATCAGAGCTCAAGTTTTCGATTTAATCCAGTTATACTACATTGATTAGATAAAAATGATTTTGGCCAAGGTGAGTGGATCACTTGAGGCCAGGAGTTCAAGACCAGCCTGGCCAATATAATGAAACCCTATCTCTATTAAAAATGTAAAAACTAGCTGGGCATGGTGGCTCACACCTTTAATCCTAGTTACTTGTGACGCTGAGACATGAGAATCACCTGAACCCAGGAGGCAAGTATTGCAGTGACCTGAGATCTCACCACTGCACTACAGTCTGGGTGACAGAGTGAGACTCTAGCTCAAAAAAAAAAAAAAAAAAAAAAAAAAAAAAAAAAAAGAAAAAGAAAAAGAAAAAAGAAAAAAAGATTTCAGGAGAAATGGAATTTAGTATGTTACAAATAGAAAAATCATGCCATGCTGGAAAGTACTGGCATGATTTCGGCTCTCCACAACCTCTGCCTTCCGAATTGAAGCAGTTCTCCTGCCTCAGCCTCCCTGGAAGCTGGGATTACAGGCGCATGCCATCTGCCCGGCTAGTTTTTGTATTTATAGTAGAGATGGAGTTTCCCCTTTGGCAAGGCTGATCTCAAATGCCTCATCTCAGGTGATCCCCTTGCCTTGGGCTCCCAAAGTGCTGGGATTATAGGCGTGAGCCACCGCGCCTGGCCAAGTTTTCTTCTTATGTGTGCTTTTCCCCTCTCAGTTCATGTCCTTGTCTTACTTTGTGACTCTTGTCTGCTGTAAGCCTTCTATTTAAAGATCTGATCTCTTCCCCTATTGCTTTAACATAGCTCCTCTGCCATTAGCGGTTTTTAGTAAGTTGAGTATGCTTGATAAGAACCCTCTCTGTTCATTACATTCATTCTAAGTTGTATGATATTCCATTGGGAGGAAATGCACTGCTTCAAATTGACTGAAATGCACAGCATTTTGATTGTAAAAATAAATAAATAAAAGATGAAAAACTTTTTTAATTAAAAAAACAATCCCAGAACTTTGGGAGGCCGAGGCGGGTGGATCACGAGGTCAAGAGATTGAGACCATCCTGGTCAACACTGTGAAACCCCATCTCTACTAAAAATACAAAAAAAAAATTAGCTGGGCACGGTGGTGCATGCCTGTAATCCCAGCTACTCAGGAGGCTGAGGCAGGAGAATTGACTGAACCCAGGAGGTGGAGGTTGCAGTGAGCCGAGATCGCGCCATTGCACTCCAGCCTGGGTAACAAGAGCAAAACTCCATCTCAAAAAAAAAAAAAAAAAAAAAAAAAAAAAGAAATTTCGTAGTTGCTGTTTGGAATATATTAACTTGTTTCAAAAGTCTTTCGATGGAATCCCAGCCCTTTGGGAGGCTAAGACGGATAGATCACTTGAAGTTGAAAGTTCGAGACAAGCCTGTCCAACAGGGTGAAACCCCATCTCTACTAAAAATAAAAAATAAAGTAAAATAAATTAGCTGGCATGGTAGTGTGCACCTGTAATCCCAGCTGCTCAGGAGGCTGAGGATGGAGAATTACTTGGACCCAGAAAGTGGAGGTTGTGGTGAGCCAAGATCGTACCACTGAACTCTGGCCTCGGTGAAAAAGGGACACTCTGCCTCACAAAAAAAGTCTTTAGATGGACTTGCTATTTTGAAATGTTTATATTTAATATGTAATATATTAAATATGTATATTTTAAATGTACTATAATTTTATATACTCATGTATATGCATATGTATAATATATAATTGTGAATCAAGTCTTTCAATATTTCTTAATTTTGGATTTTTGTATTATAAAAGTAGTTGTTTAAGATAAGTTCTTGGAATGAAAACTAAAACATATACATGTCAAAAAGATAGCTATAAAAACATTCTCCATGAAACATATTTCGTTCTGGGTTACAAGGAGAGAATTTTCTTTTCTTTTTTTTTTTTTTTTTTTTGAGACGGAGTTTCGCTCTTGATACCCAGGCTGGAGTGCAATGGCGCGATCTCGGCTCACCGCAACCTCCGCCTCCTGGGTTCAGGCAATTCTCCTGCCTCAGCCTCCTGAGTAGCTGGGATTACAGGCACGCGCCACCGTGCCCAGCTAATTTTTTGTATTAGTAGAGACGGGGTTTCACCATGTTGACCAGGATGGTCTCGATCTCTTGACCTCGTGATCCACCCGCCTCGGCCTCCCAAAGTGCTGGGATTACAGGCTTGAGCCACCGCGCCCGGCCGAGAATTTTCTTAATTACAGCTACTATAGGTCTACAGAGAAAAGTCAACTACAATTTTTAGCAATTTCTAATATATTTAGCATGAAAAACAACATTAAATAAATTGCTGGTCGCTTCATAAAAAATTTAAAGTAATTATCATATATATTTTTGAAAAGCCCTTTTGACATGACTGGCATTTAAGAAAGATTTGGCTTAAAAATTATTAAAGATAGTGAAAAATGCCATGATAATTCTTCAGCTTACATCACTTATGATAATAAATACCATAATGGTTTTTAAACGTTTTCAATTAATATATTCAAATACTTTAATTTTATAAATATATGTATTTTTGAAAATGACTAAATTATATAATATTATGAAGTCCATCAAAATAGCAAAGCATCATAGGTAAGAAATAACCCAGTACTTCCCCCTTACTTTAAGCCCTGTTTCCATCTTCTACTTCCTTTATGCTCAACCATCTACCAAGATTGCCTGATTTGAGGAATCCAACTTAGATTTCCTATTTGTGTTGCAACCCTTTTCTCTTTTCCCTTAGATCCCTATATCTTCATCAAAGTAACAATTTCATTTGTGTGATAATGGCTGCCTTGCCCATTGATTATGAGATAGTACATGGCAGAGACACTGTCTTATTCATCTTTTAAATCCAAAAAATCTATCAGTTATTTCCATTTAGATGAAATGTCTTGAAGACGCAAATCCATAGAGAGAAAATGTAAACATTGTTTGACACTAATTCTAATATACAAATGCTTCTTTGTTTGGATGATGAAATGTTCTATCTATTCTAGCATAGAGTTAGAGGTGGAGCTAAACTGAACTCAACTTGGGATGGTAACTGAAGCAATACTATTTAATCTGACAGCTACCTCTGGTTCCATTATGTAGGAAACATGTTCATTTATAACTTAAATACATTAAAATGAGATAATATATTATATAATTTAGGAATACTTATATCAAGATACACAGAGACAGAGTATAGATTACAGTTGTTTTGCAAGTACTGGTCTAGCACAGCTCACGTGGTAGCTACTAAGTAAATATATGCTGAATGAGGGAAAGTAGCTACCAAATAAATATGTGTTGAATGAAGTTAAGCTGCCAAGAAGTAGCAGCATTTTTATCTGATAGAGTTCCTTTCAACTGAATATATTACATAATAATCAGATACAAGAGAAAATGCATGATTGCCTAACAATAAGTTGAATAAGTGGTTAGGGTGAGCTTCAGAATATGGTCAAGAGAAAAATGTAAGTAAGTTCTCAGCTGCAAAGCTCTTAGTGTTTGCCAAATCAGCTGACCTGCTGTTGCCTTGACTTCTGAGACATGAGCAGTTTCAATGTTTTTTTAGTTCATTTATGAGGTAAATTGTCACAAAACAATATTAGGTTTCTACAATCTTGCTGATGTTTTTACAAATTTAGACATGCTTTATAGATTAAAGTTCATATATAACATTGAAAAACATACCAATTCTTGCATTACTTTGAGTAATCATAATATTTGGCAATCTAGTTTTGCAGAAACCAGTTTTATGACCCATGCTCATCAAAGCTACTGTGTAAGAATTACCTGTTTTATTATTTCAGAATTGTTTTTCTTAATGTACATCAATGTACCTCAAATTTTACACATATGTATATGAATACACACACATATATGTATATTATAGTGGAAAATTACTAGTATTAATGATAGAATTTAACTAGTATTAATAATATAGTAACTCTTCTAGGTAAACTTGACAACTTGTAATCTGACACAAGAGCTATCTGACATTTTTGCTAGATATATAATACAAGAAAAATTATGATGAAATTAGAATTACAATTATTGGTAAGTTATTGTTTACATAATGGCAATGACACATTGTTTGTTTTATATTTGAAATGTAAGGAATTATCCCATGAAAAGAATTCATGTATTATCTGCCTGTTTACATTCTAGAATTATCTTCATAATTTTTGTGAAATTAAAAGCTTTTTTTTTTTTTTTTTTTTGCAAAACACAGTTGCTTTATTGAGGTTGTGATGCAAATATACTTTTATAAATCAACCTACCATTTTTCTTTTAAAATCTCTGCATTTTCTTTATTAAATAAATGATTATGAAGTAATTTTTTCAACCTCTGCTGGTGCTATTTATTTATTTTCAAGGATATGAGTTACTATTAAGTACCTTCTATTTTAACCTGAAAAAATTCCCTTTAATATTTTTTGTAGAGTAAGCCTACTAATAATAAATTATTTTAGTCCTGTTTTTCTGGAAATGTAAGAGTTGTAACAATAAAGTCCTGAAATTATAGAGTAAATATTCATGACCTTGGAATAGGCAATACTTTCTTTGATATGTCTCCAAAAATACAGCAACAAAAGACAAAATGGACTTTGTCAAAATTATACCTTGCATTCTGCAAACAATGCTGTGAATTTCAAAAGACTATTTGCAGAATGAGAGAAAATATTTTCAAATTACATATCTGATAAGGAACTGTAGCCAAAATACCTAAGAAATTCTTTCAACTCAACAGGATAAAGTCAAATAATCCAGTTTTTATATGGACAAAGACCCTGAATAGAAATTTATTAAAAGAAAACGTTCCAAAGGCCCATAAACACATAAGATGCTCCATACCATTAATCATCATGGAAGTGCAAATTATAAGATACCACTTCATACCAACTAAAATTATTATAATCAAAATGACAGAAAATAACCAATTTTGATAAGAATAAATTGAAGTAATCCATTCCTAATGGAAATGTTACATTCTGCCACTACCTTATAAAACAGTCAGTTCTAAAATTTGTTAAAAATAGAGTGACCATATTATATTGCCCAGCAGTTCCACTCCTAGAAATCTGCCTGAAAGTAATGAAAACATACGTTTACACAAAAATTTGTACATGAATGTTCAGAGGTACACTATTTATTGTCGTCCAAAAGTGGAAAGAACACAAATGTTCATCAACTGGTGAATGGTTATGCAAAATGTTGTATAGCTATACAATAAAATGTCTTTCATTAACAAAATGATTGAAGTGCTAATACATGCTACAATATGAATGAACCTTTAGAATGTTATGCTAAATGAAAGAAACCAGTGTCAAAGATCTATTAGATGATTCCACTTAGATGAAATGTCCTGAAGGGGCAATGTAAACTATTATTTGACAGTAAATCCTAATACATAAGAGCTTCTTTTTGGGGTGATAAAATGTTCTAAAATTAGATGGCAGTATTTGTACAATCCTGAATATACTTAAACCACTGAATTACACCCTTTAAATAGGTACATGTTACATTGTATAAATGACAATGAAATTGTTACAAAAAAATACACAGGTTGCTGTGTTCATTGTTACATGTTTGTGTACAGGTACACATATATCTTCTGGTATATGCTTGAGGGTAAAATTTCTTGGCTTGCTCTTTATCACATTGGAAAATTTTACTATCTGGTGCACTGAAAGAAAACTCTATGTATGTTTTATCTCAGATGTAAGAGGTAAGGAGTATTATATTATATTACCTTGTCTCATCATAGCTCTAATAGACTAGAAAGAACAAGTAAAATATATTTAGTGAATAAAACATACAGTGAAAAGATTAATTATAAAAGGTTTTTGCTAAAAAGACAGACAAATTTTAATGAATAAAGGACTGAAAAAGACAAGTCATTAAGGAAATAAGCATGAAATAGTTTTCAAATATGGTAATTATTATGTGCTCAAATTAGCATGCATCTGAAACTATATTGCCATAATATTATCTCCTTCTTTTGGTAAAATATCCAAAACAAGCCTTTTTTAATTAAATTGAATTTTGTTTACCTTTCTTGATAGAACTATCTAAGAAGGACAACTAGTAAAAGTGTATGTTTATCTTCATACTAAACACATTTAATTTATAATTGTATCCATTAGAAATAACCATAAAATTAATTGACAAAAACAAATATAAAAAAGTAGTATATATCTAGGCTTACTATTCACCAGGCACAATTATTAGCACTTTACATAATTAGCTGAGTTAAAGCTTGTGTGATACTCTTTCCAGATGCTAAAACTGTGGCAAGGAGAAACTCCTAGTCTATGTTTTCTGAATACATGAACCCTGAATCTTGACTCCATATCTTTGTTTGTAAATCTCATCTGCAATGGTACAGTATTATATAATTTAATGAAAATTTAACCTGTGCCTGAGAAAAGACTGAGCTATAGTCAGAATAAAGTCTCAAAAGAAAAAAAAAGTTTGTCCACCTTTAAAATCTGTTTTTTTGTGTGTGTGTGAATCAAAAATATTCTGTTATCTAACTATTGATTTGGTAAAATAGCAAAATAATTTATAAGAGTAACTACTGGCCAGGCACAGTGACTCACACCTGTAATCCCAGCACTTTGGAAGTCTGAGGTGGGTGGATCATGAGTTCAGGAGTTTGATACCACCCTGACCAACACAGTGAAGCCTCGTATCTACTAAAAATACAAAAATTAGCTGGGTGTGGTGGTGCACACCTGTAATCCCAGCTACTCAGGAGACTGAGGCAGGAGAATCACTTGAATCCAGGAGGCGGAGGTTGCAGTGGGTTGAGATCTCGCCATTGCACTCCAGCCTCCGAGACAGAGTGACACTCGGTCTCAAAACAAACAAAAAAAGAGTAACTACTTCACTCACATCCTCATGACTTGAACTTTCCTTGTTCTTCACTGACTGTATCTTATTTTAATATTCTACACCAATCAAATTCTATAAAGCATAAGTGGTGCATTTTTTTCCACTACTGTCTCCCATTAGACCTCAATAATACACTCATTTCAAATGATAGTTTTTCTGGTATGTGCCAGTTTATGACTTACCATGTCTATTTAAATCCTTAGATTCAAGGATAAACAGATCTTATTCCAAAATAAATGAATATAAGAGTATTCTGCTTCCAATAAAATGTTGTCTATCCTAATATTTCTCATCAAAACTATGATGTATTGATATATTTTACATGACGCATGTTTTCCATATGTTGAGATGTTATGAGCTTTTTTATAGTCAAGATGTTTTCCAAGGAGCATAACATTCTTAATTTTTACAACACTTATTTGCAGTAGTAGATACATTAGTGTAGCTATTTTGTATTAGCTGCTTTATAGTCTATGGAAGGGAGCTTCAATGATAATGGTCTATTAATTATATCCTAACTTAATGTACATGTTTTTTATCACTGAGAAAAATATGTACATAATTATGTACTGCATTATATAATGGTTTATGATTTAAGCCAACAGGGTGACTGGGTGATTACAAATTTAGTTCCCTTATATTTTTTTATTATATTTTAGTTCCCTTATTTTTTTTAGTTCTCTTATATTTTATTATTTTTGATATCAAGTGTAAAAAATGTTATATTTATGGTTTTTCAACACTGGAAATTTATTACATATATCAGAAAAAATGAGTAAATCATGGATTACAAAACATTTGGAATTCTAAAATTGGAGTTGAACATCTATTATCAAATAACATACACAACTATTTTTAAATTTTTAATCTATTTTGCTGAAATTAGAATAAGATCCCATAGAAAATTCTAATTTAGTCCTGTTTAGGCATACCACTGCTAATGTCAATAATACTAGTTTATTGAATTTTAAATTCAGCATAAAATATTTAGCAAGTGCATTTTGCCCCCTCAGTTCTATACTCTACATCAGTAGTCATTGAAGTTAGCAGTGTACAAGTGTTTATCTTGACTTTTCCCTGTACTGTAAAGGTAAATTTATTTATATCATGTAAATAATATTTTTGAAATATTATCTGAACACTAGTAATGCAAAAAGAAATATGTAGATTGCCTGAGGGTTTAGATTTGCCTAGTAAAGTTCACACAGTTTGAACCCTTATTGAAACTGATTGATAGACAAACTATCTGAAATTACAACTTGAGATATTATTTATCTAGCTTTACCCTATATTCTGTAAAGAGGATCCTTTAGACTTCAGGTGTCTAACACAACAGCCATTAGCACCTGTAGCTATTGAGCATTAACATGTGACTAATTTGATTAAGGAACTAAAATTTTAAACTTCTTCATTTTGAAAAGGTATATTTTAAAATAATCATGATTTTAAAAATAAAAATCAAGAGGCCAGGCATGGTGACATTCATGCCTGTAATCCCAGTACTTTGGGAGGCCGAGGTAGGAGGATCAATTGAGCTCAGGAGTTTGAGACCAGCTCTGCTAACATAGCAAGATTGCATCACTATAATAAATAAATAAGGAAAAAATAACTTAAAAGGTAATTTTTCTTTTTCTTCTTCTTCTTTTTTTTTTTTTTTTTGAGATGGAGTCTCACTCTGTCACCCATGCTGGAGTGCAATGGCGTGATCTCAGCTCGCTGCAACTTCCATCTCCCAGGTTCAAGTGATTCTCCTGTCTCAGTCTCCGGAGAAGCTGGAATTACAAGTGCATGCTACCATACCCCGCTAATTTTTTGTATCTTTAGTAGAGATGGGGTTTCAGCATGTTGGCCAGGCTGGTCTCAAACTCTTGACCTTGTGATCCACCTGCCTCAGGCTCCCAAAGTGCTGGGATTACAGGCATGAGCCACCGTGCCCAGCCAAATTACAAGGTACTTTTAAAATTATTTTGTAATGATAACACTGGATAATATAGTTATAACAATATAAAATTTGTGGAACTCAGTTGAAATATTACTTAAATAGAAATATATAGCTTCAAATGTTTTTATTAGGGGCAAAATTTGATTTAAAGTCAATCACCTATCTTTGTAAGCTAAGAAAGGAAGCCCAAATGAAATTCAAAGTAGAAGTCATTTAAATTTTTCTATTGTATACCATTTAGATGAACACAATCTACTTGTATTTTAGTTCACACATTCTTGAAACAACTTTTATACATTTCGCAACAGGTCTTATCTATGTGTAACTGGAATACATAACAGCAGAAACTTTTTAAGACCTTTATTTTTTTTCACTGCCACTTCAATAGGAGCAATTCTGTTAGGCATATTTATACTTTTATGACATTATCAGTTTTGGAAACACAAACTTGCATGCAAGAGCTGATTTGAACATATAAAGAGGCATTTTTATACACAAATGAAATTATATACACCTTTTCTGCACTGCTATAAAGAAGTACCCCAATCTGGCTAATTTATAAAGAAAAGAGGTTTAATTGACTCAGTTCCACATGGCTGGGCAGGCCTCAGGAAACTTACAATCATAACAAAAAGTGAAGGGAAAGCAAACACCTTCTTTACAAGGCATCAGGTGAGAGAAGTGAGCAAAAGGAGGGAAAACTGCCTTATAAAACCATAAGATTTCAAGAGGACTCACTCATTATCACTAGAACCAGCATGCAGGAAACTGCCCCCATGATCCAATCACCTCTCTCCCTTAACATGTGGGGATTACAATTCTAGATGAGATATGGATGGGGGCACAAAGCCAACCCGTATCATTCTGCCTCGGGCCCCTCCCAAATATAAAAGACTCACATTTCCAAACCAATCATGCCTTCTCAACATTCCCCAAAGTCTTAACTCATCTCAGCATTAACTCAAAAGTCCACAGTTTAAAGTCTTGAGAAAAGGCAAGTTCCTTTCTCCTATGAGCCTGTAAAATCAACAGCAAGTTCCTTACTTCCAAGATACAATGCGAGTACATGTATTAGATAAATGTTCCCATTCCAAATGGGACAAATTGGCCAAAACAAAGGGGCTACAGGACTCATTCAAGTCTGAAATCTAGTGGGGCAGCCACTAAATCTTAAAGCTCCAAAATAATTTCCTTCGACTCCATGTCTGACACCCAGGTCATGCTGATGCAAAGTGTGGGCTCCCACAATCTTGGACAGTTCCACCTCCTTTACTTCCCAGTCTTGGTTATGTCTTTATTACCTTTATCCTGGCCATGTCTATATCTGAGTCTTGGCTATGTCTTTATAGGTGTGAAAACAGACTAATACAATTAAAAACCTTTTTTTTAGTAATGAGCCACTGTTTGTTTATATTAATTTGTAGAAAAACATATGCTGAGGACACAGTTAAAAACAACAGAGCAATCAGTTGGCAATTACAAGATTTTAACATCTGCCTGTGGTCAGAATAGGAAAAAAAGAATACTAGCAGTACTACTGTCATCTTAGTAACCTCAAACTGTGCCTTCCAGAGAAGAACTATCAGAGACTTAAAAACATTGGAAAATAAACTTCACTAAAATAATCTGGGCAGTTATTAAAAAGTAAAAAACAAAATAACACTAAAAAGCCCTGGATTATTAACCATTCTCTAGAACTTATGCAGTTATATTATGTAAAATGTCCTGTTTCCGATAAAAAAATTACAAGAAATGCAAGGTAATAGAAAATTATGACCCATACAATGTAATAAAGTAAGCAACACAAACTTCCTATGAGGATAACCAAATGTCATATTTAACACAGAAATAATTAAAAATGGCAATCATAATTATGTTAACAGAATTTAAAACTCAAAATTTAAAAAGAAAAGAAAGATATGATGATGTCACATTAATAATGAATATTTATTAAGAGATAGACATTGTAAAAAAAGATCAAATGAAAATTTCAAAGTTAAAAATTAAATTACTGAAATGCAAAATTCTCTAGAGCTCAACAGTGGATTTGAACTGGAAGAAGTAATAATTAGCAAACTTAAATATAAATAGACATTATTTAAAATGAAGAATGGAATTTATAAAAATGAGTGAGAAAAAAATTAAGCCATTTCAAAGAAATTGTGCGAGCATCAACATAGGTGTAAGTTGAGTAGTAGAGAGTGAGAAAAACAAAAACAAAAACAGAAAAAGTACTTCAGGACATAATGGCAGAAAAATTTCCAAATAGATTGAAAATTTCCAAATAGCCTACACATTCAGAAAATCTAACAAACTTCAAGTAAGATAAACACAGTGAAATCCACAAACACTTTCTGGTAAATATGCTTAAAGTCAAAGGCGAGGAGAAAATCTAGAAAGCAACCAGAGTAAAATCACTCATCAATTGCAAGAGAACTCTGAAAAGATTAGTAGCTGACATGCCAGCAAAAACCATGTAGAATAGCAGGTAGTTAAATAACTTATTTGAAATGCCCAAAGGAAAAAAAAAAAAAAACTGTCAGCCAAGAATTTCATTTCCAGCAAAGCTAATTTTCAAATGTGAAGATAAAATAAAGATTTTCAAGATAGATAAAAACTAAAAAAAATTGTTGTTAACAAATTTACCTTAACAGAAATAAAGATATTTTTCAATATCAGAACAAATGACCCCAGTCTATAATTTCAATCCACATGAAAAAAGCAACAGTAAAGGTGATTGTTAAATCATAAGACAGTATACATTCATATTTATATATTTCTAATGAATGTTTTAAACATCCCTTGTATCAAATAATATGTACATAATTTAATGTGGGCCTATAACATATAGAAATGTTAGAAATAAGTGTAATATATATGACAAAACATAAAGAATATATGTGAAAGCAAAGCTCTATCTGGCTAAGGTAGTGACTTCACATGGGCAGTAATAATCATAACAATATATTATGGGTTTGAAATGTTAAAAATGCAGTATTTATAACAATAGTTTCAAAAATTAAGATGCATAGGGTAAACCCTATAGTAATCAGTAAAAATCAAAATATAGTGAAAATACATTGAAATGCTATATTACAAAATATGTAATGGACATGAGACACAGAAAAAAAGAAGTGAAATGACAAACATAAATCCAACTTCATCAATAATTCCATCATATGTGAATTGATCAAATCAATCAAAAGTCAATAGATTGTCAGATTTGGTAAAACAATATGATTCACTCTACATTGTCTACAGAGACACACATTAGATTTAAAGATACAAAAATAAAAAATAAATGAATTAAGAAATGGAAATATATATCACACAAGTCACAATCACAAGAAAGCTGAATGGGTTACATAGCTAATGTTATCCAAAATAGATGTGAAACAACAACGAAAAACAGTTTTTAGTAAGGAAGAGGAACATTTCATAATTTCATAATTATATAATAGTCAACCCATCAGGAAGGTAAAACTATAAACATATATGTGCCTATCAACAGAACATAAAAATACATGATCAAAAATTGACAAAATGAAGGGAGAAATAGACAATTCAATGAAAAGTGTCAGAGACATTAATAGCCCTCTTTCAAAAATGCATTTAAGAACTAGACAGAAGATGAAATATTAAACAGGAGGCCTAAATCACACTGTGAGCCAACAGTATGAACTGAACAGACATTTAGGGAAACTCCACACAACAACAAAAGAATATACATTCTTCTCATGTGTCATGAACATGTTCCAGGATATACTATATGTCATATACTATATGTTAAGCCATTAAAAAAACGAGCAACCTAAGTACATTACAATGGGTAGAAATAATCCAAAGTATGCTCTCTGACTATGATGGAAAGAAATTTGAAATAGGAAATATTAAAAAATTGAGAAGATCACAAACATGTGGTAAACAACATCCTCTTAAATAACCTGTGTGTCAAGAAAAAATAAAAAAATAGAATGAAAAAAATAACTTCGAATGAATAAAAATGAAGACACAAGATATAAAAATTAGTAAGATGTAACTAAAGTATGCTTAGAGAGAAAGAAAACACAATAGCTGTAAATGTCTGTGTCAGTAAAGGAGAAAGATCTTAATAACAGAAACGTTCACAAAATCTCAATGGAATGAGAAGAGAAAACTGAACTTAAAGTAAAAATAACAATGCAAATATTAAAGATTAGCTCAGAAATTACTAAAATAGATACTAGAAAAGAAGAAGAGAAAACTTGCTGAAACAAAAAACTGAAAAGATGAAAAAAGACAGACCTTTGATCATTAAAAAAAGTGACAAAAGTTTTTGACCAAGAAAAATAGAAATATGACTCAAAATACTAGAATTGGAAATAAAAGAGGTGGCATTAATGCTGACTTCACATAAATAGAACGGATTATTAGTGAATGCCATTGACAATCTTATTCCAGCCCATTAGGTAACTTTAGAATAATTATGTAAACTAAAAAACATGGAGTAAAATTATTCATTCAAAAAAAAAAACTGAGTTCCTTAAGAACTTAATGAAATTGTGATTATTTAGTATATTTATCAAAAATAAGATTTGAGACTTGCCTTCTCATTATATTAAAAGCTAGAATACTGGACAAAATATATGAGAAAAAGTTTCAGTTGTTTGACAACAGGCAGCACAGGATGTGACTTTTGAGAAAAGAAAAACAAACAAGGTAAGCCCTATCATTTCCCCAGGTTGCAGCTTGAAAAACATTCTGTACTGCAATGCAGGGAGGAGGAACACAAGCAGAAAATGGTCCTCTTGTTGAGTTGAGGAGACTGATACAGTGACTTGGAGAAACCGAAGTAACTGAAACTTCCGATGAAAAATACCAGAGAAGAGATTATGAAAGGTAATATATTCAGAAACCTCTATAGAGTATTCTCTGATTGTTTTTCTAAATACTAGTCTCTACATGCATAGGGTAAAATTCCATGAGCTCAGACAATTGCCAGGCAATTATATGATGAACAGTCCTCAGAGTTCACATAAAGATTGAAGACAATTGATTTCTATATGACCAGAGTAAGGAGATCAGACTGAACACTTCTAGAATTCTGTATAGGCATCCAAAGACTTATGTCTAACTAGTAAGACTAAATTTTTTCTAGAAAAATGCCTACCTTATTAAAATGTGTGGTAGCTTTTTAAAAACCTGCAAATTCTTTGACATTTTTTTCCACTTGAAGATGGGGACTATGCCCACCTTAAAAGCTTTCCTGTAATCAATATAATGTAGCCTTAGTAACTTACTTATACCAAAAATGTAGCAGACATGATGAAAAAACACCTTGTTCCCTTGGTATATCTATTCTGGGGCAACCCTAGACATCATATAAGAATTTTGACTAATTTGGGACCAGCATTCTGAAGAAGTCACATCTAGACAGCTCAAGTATCAATCTCAGCTGATTCCCCAACAGAATGCCAGCCATATGAATGATGGATCTGGGATGTCCAACTAAAAAAAACTCCTCAAAAGAATGTAACCCTAAGCAACATCTGCAAAGATTGTATGAGTAACTTCAAATAATAATTGCAAAACTGAATCATTTCTGAATTTCTAGCCAACAGAAGCAATTAACATAATAAAACAGTAATTTTATAACACTAAATTTAATTTTTCAAGTGAAAACAAGTTTACTAGGAAGGTAAAGGGATAAATGAATGGCTACTCCATAGGCAGAGCAGGCCACTACATTTCAGAGAAGTGTGTTATACAGCAATAGAAAATAAAGCAATGTATCACTATAAGCCTTGAAAGGATCAAGTTAATGAGTTGTTTGCAAATAACTAACTCCGTGGCAGATATTAAATCTCTAACAATACTTAAATAAAGTAAACATATCTAGCATTTGACAATGAAAAATATCATACTTGGCATACGAAAATTACTAGATATGTGAAGGAGCAGTAATATTTGACTTATAAGCAGAAGAATCTGTTAATAGAGGTAGAACCTAAAATATCAAACATGGTGGAAAAAATCAGGCGGGAACTTTGAAGTGTATATTATAAATGTGCTCAATGTATTTTTAAAAACCTAAATAAAGCAAAGAAAAAAGATGAGCAGTCAAAGAAGAGAAACAACTGGAATTGCTGAAAAAAAATAAATACATATATGAAAATAAAATTTTAGTAAATAGACTTAATGGTAATATTAGATAATGCACAAGGGAAAAAAATGAGTTTGAAGACAATGGCAATATAATCAATCCAAACTAAAACCAGAGAAAAAGAATGAACCAATGAATACATAGTGAATTGTGAATCTATCCCAAGTAGTCAAACATATGTTAAATATCATTTTAAGGGGAAATGTACAGGGCAGAAAAATATTTGAACAAATATGGACAAAATTTTACACATTTATTGGAAAATATAAATCTATAAAACAATGCCAAGCTTGATAAACATCAAAAATTAAAAATAAAGAAACTTCACAAGGAAGTAATTTCTTAAATATAAAAGGAAATACTTTTAAAACACCCCCCAAAAAACAAATACAAATTATATATAGGAGAAAAATAAGAGCACATATATCTCATCAGAAACTGTCAGAATTCAATAGAATCTTACCAAAGAAAAAGTCTAGTTATAATCTATATTGAGATAAAATCTTCAAAAATAAAATGTGTGTATATATATATATATTTTAGATAAAAGCTAAAACCATTTTTGTAAGAGTTTTAATACAAGAAATGATAAAAGTTATTAGGCAAAAACATATAATTTATTTGAGCACTTGGATACATACAAATGAAGAGGACTAAAATGGCAAATATGTGGTTGAACATAAAATATTTACTTTTCCTTTTAAATTTGGAAGGATTAAGGCAAAAATAACAATTTTCTGTTGAATTTATAAAATATGTATGACAGTAGTGGTATAAAGGACACGGAGGGAGAAAAGAGAGTATAAGGCTGTAAGGCAATGCAATATTACTTTATGATAAGTTAATGATGCATATGCAAAACCTGACAGCAGCTATTAAAAACAAAATAATAAAACTAAAGAATTGTAAAGACAAATAGTAATTCTAAAAGAAGACAGAGAAAGAGAAAATAAAAAACAACAAATGGAACAAATAATAAAAATTTGCTGCATAATGGTTGAAACCAACCATACTAAATGTAAATGGTCTGGGACTCCAAAAATATGTTGAATTATCAATTAGAAACAAACATGCCCAACTTTATATTACCTACAAGGTAAAAACTAAATATAGAGATATAAGTTAAAAGTAAAGAATAAAAAAGATGAATCATTTCAGCACAAAAATGTTAAAAGCAACATGGCTATATTAATATTATGCAAACCAAATTCAGGGCAACAAACATGACAGGTATAAAAGGGAACATTTTATAACTGATAATGTAAATTTTAACTTAATAAATAAAGCAATTCATCAAAAGTATTAACTGTTTTAAATGTGTAGGCAGGTAATGACACTTCCATCATACGTGAATATCAGACAAAAATGCAAACCTGCAAAATTAAAAGAAGAAATACAAAAATCCACAATTACATTTGTATAATTCACAACACTTTCCTCACCAATTGGTAGAACATGTTTATAGGAAATTAATAATAATATACGTATTTTAAAAACACTATTTGCCAACATTTTCTATTTAACATTTGTACAACATTGTATCAGCAAATGTAGACTACAGATCCTCTTTAATTACACGTAGAATAGTATAGGCCATAAATTGAACCGTAAAACACATCATGAGTTTAAAAATAACAAAAAAATTGCAGTGTGTGTACTCTAACCATGATGGAATTAATATAGAAGTGAAAAAAACCACTGGTGAAAAGTTTCAGACATTAGGAAATGAAAAATACAATTCAAGTAAGTCCTGTTCAAAAGTAAATGGCAAATGAAATCTGTAAAGTATATTTCGAGTTGAATGAAGATAAAAACACACATATCACAATGAAATGCAGACAAAGCAGTACGCGGAGAGAAATCTATAGCTTAACATTTGAACTGTAAATAAGTGTGGCTTCCTTCATGGACAACTGTAGTAAGACATTTTATATATGAAATGTGCATGTATAGATTTTAGCATCTGCATCTGTCGTTAAATCAATCTGCTGTAGATATGGAGAGCTGACCAGATAAGATTTAAAGTAGTTCCAACTCTAGTCAAGGACTATATTCTAGAACCAAACATGTGTGTCTCATTTGTTAAAATAATTTATTATCTAAGAAATAACCAGAATTGATAATATGCCTTTGCACCACAGAATAAGATAGTTCATTATTCCTGAAGGAGCCAAATGTTTAGTTCAGTATAAAAAAAATGAAAGAACCCACGAAATACCTTCTGTGAGCTGAGATAGTTTGTGTCTAACCAGTCTTGTCACTCCTTAGTATATGTCACAAATTGGAGTGGCTAGGTTATCTAAAGCTGTACCTACACTACTTCCTGGAAAGCATTGATGTCCTCAACTCTTTATTATTCTTTAACCCATTTGCCTTTTGCCCCAAGAATACTCACCAGCAGTGTTTGCAGCTGCAGCATTTACCCTGAGATAACTTTGCCACGAAACATCTTACTTTTATTATTATTTTTGCATTTCATTAGTATATTGGCTCTGGAAACAAAGGACATCATTCTATTTATAGCATCCTGTTTTTAGTAGTGGTATTTTCATTTACAAAATATGGTAATTCACAATCACCAATAATGTCAACTGCCAGAAAATGTAGGATTCGTACCTGTGGTATTAACATTGTTCTTGAACAGTTGTTGGCCGAAAATTCATTTGATGAGTCTGATTTTTTCAAAATAGATGGCTCTGATGATTCCTATGATTCTGACATTAGTTCTATTTAGAAATAACTCTAAGAACAGTTTTTATATTTTATTTTCACACTGAAAATCAGTCATATTGCTTTAGCCTCAAAGAGCAAGTTTATATAAAATCAAATGAGTGCTGTCAGTGAGCTATACTTTCTTGTCTAAATGGAAAATTGGTTAAAGCTAAATACACTTGTTGCTGGGGAAAGCCTACTGTTTCTCAGCAATTTGTTAATGCAATCACAACTTCGTATCTATGGTAGAGCAGAATGGACGTTACAAACTCTGTTAACCAATGCATTCAAGTGTAGAAATGCCAGAGGTAATGAACTGGTTAAGAAGTCTGGGCATTCAGTGAAAATAAGTTGGTAGTAAGTCAGTCAAGAAATAAGCATGGCATGAAATAAAATAAAGGCAGTGAGGATGAAGGATACTAGACAGATTTCAAAGAGATTTAGAACTTTGATGCAATAAGACTTAAAGATTAACGTATGATAAGAAAGAATGTAAAGTAACTTTCGAGTTTCTGTCTTAAACCACTAAGTGACAAGAGGTGAAGAATAGTGTTAGAAAAGATCAGGAATTCTTTCCTGTGCTTCTGGAAATATATCAAAAATGAATATATCAAATTAGTAGCACTTACCTCTTTAATTTACAAAATTTAATTAAACACAAATAGAGCCTATTTTTATCTTACTAATGTTATAGAAGTATATTTAATGCTGTTCCAGCTGACATTTATTTACCAACAAAAATCTTCCTTTGAACTTACAAAATGTACTACTTAATACTTTCATAGATTTACAGTATTGTCTTGCCTCACTATCATTTAATCATTTGTCTTTTACTTGCCTCACTTATCTTTTCCCAAAGTGTGTATGTGTGTGTGTTTGTATACTTTAACCGGAATACATGATTATAGGAAATTGCAGAAATAGTTCTATATCTGAATATCTGTGATTTAATATTTATATCCCTTTCAATGCTTTCTCAGTGGATTTTAATGCACTTTGTTTAAAAGTAAGTAAATGAATAATGAATCTTCTATCAAGAGAATATAAAGGAAATAAAAAGAACATAGTATGCTGCAACCAAAAGATATTTAAATAAAAATTTGTAATGAATAACTTTCAAATAGGTATGGTTTCAGTCTCATATAACCTCTCTTTATTTTTATAATAGCTACAAAATTACCCTCAGTAAATTATTCAACATAATTCATTAATTATTGCAAATACATTTAAATATATTTTCTCTATTTAGGCATACATCTTGCTTCTCAAATGGTAATTACTGAAATCTTTCCAACAGGATAAAATTTCTAGACAGGATTTATGTATACCTATGTTAAAGAAATATATTCTCTTTGAAAATTAAAAAAGAAAAAAGTTAACAATAAAATCAGTTCACATGTTTTGAAGAAATTTTTTTAATAGAAATTTTTCAGAAGAAAAATTCTCAGGAGTGCTTTTATTTGTTATGTTGGCTTTTTTTAATATTTATAAATATATACTTAATCTAAAAAGCTCCCAATATATGGAAAGAGTAGACTACTAATATTTTGAGTAATGGGATTTAAGGCCATAAATTTAAACATAAAACTTCCAGTATAAGTAATATAAACTCAGATGCTCTCCCACAGCAATTTTTGTGATGAGGAAAATGTTCTATATATGTGCTATCCTGTGTAATAAAAAGTTAATCTCAATCTAAATATCCACGTGGTTCATGACCATCATATAGAAAAGTAAAGAAAAGATGAATAAATTTTACTCAGTCAATATTTCATCTAAAAATGAATCATCCACTTTTAGATTTTTATAATAAGAAATTATGACAGGGATCATAAAAGACTAGGTGGGGAGGGCTAGTCTTTTCACAGGCTATGTAAATGGCATGCTTCGTCAAACCAATCCTCTCGGCCCTATGGAAATTAATCACCACTTACTCAGGCCTCTGTAAATTGATTGCATTCTACCTCAAAACTGGAGACCCTCTCTGGGGTGACCTGCCTTCTTAGCATCAGGAAGTCTTCTCTCTCTCTCTTCTTCTTTGTCTATTAAAGCTCTACTCCTATTTCTAGATCCTTGATGAATCACCACACTGTCTTCCACAATGGTTGAACTAATTTACATTCCCACCAACAGTTTAAAAGTGTTCCTATTTCTCTACATCCTCTCCAGCATCTGATGTCTCCAGCTATTTTAGTGATCGCCATTCTAACTGGTGTGAGATGGTATCTCAATGTGGTTTTGATTTGCATTTCTCTAATCATCAGTGATGATGAGCATTTTTTCATATATTTGTTGGCTGCATAAATATCTTCTTTTGAAACATGTCTGTTCATATCTTTCACCCACTTTTTGATGGGGTTGTTTCTTTTTTTCCTGTAAATTTGTTTAAGTTCTTTGTAGATTCTGGATATTAGCCCTTTGTCAGATGGGTAGCTTGCAAAAACTTTTTCCAATTCTGTTGGTTGCCAGTTCAGAAACTCTAATGATTGTTTCTTTTGCTGTGCAGAAGCTCTTAAGTTTAATTAGATCCCATTTGTCTATTTTGTCTTTTGTTGCTATTGCTTTTGGTGTTTTAGTCATAAAGTCCTCACCTATCCAATTTGACCCAGCAATCCCATTACTGGGCATATACCCAAAGGATTATAAATCATTCCATTATAAAGACATATGCACATTTATGTTCACTGCAGCACTGTTTACAATAGCAAAGACCTGGAACCAACTCAAATGACCATCAGTGATAGACTGGATAAGGAAAATGTGGCACATATATACCATGGAATACTATGCAGCCATAAAAAAGATAAGTTCATGTCCTTTGCAGGGACATGGATGAATCTGGAAACCATCATTCTCAGCAAACTGACACAAGAACAGAAAACCAAGCACCACATATTCTCACTCATAGGTGGGTGTTGAACAATGAGAACACATGGATACAGGGAAGGAAACATTATATACTAGGGTCTGTTGGAAGGCAGGGCCCTAGGGGAGGGATAGCGGGGGTGGGGAGGTTGGGGAGGGATAACACTGGGAGAAATGCCTGATGTAGGTGACTGAGGGATGGATTCAGCAAGCCACCATGGCATATGTATACCTATGCAACAATCCTGCAAGTTCTGCACATGTTCCCCAGAAGTTAAAGTATAATTTTTAAAAAATGACATTTACATTGAAAAAAAGAAGCTTCTACTCCTAAACCCACTCCTCCTGTGTCTGTTTTCAGAATTCTTTCTCATGTGAGACAAAGAGCCAGGGTATATAACCCAGAAAACAAAGCCATATCTGAACCAATAGGCAAGATAGATACAAAAAAGACATTCAAATTGGAAAGAAAGAAGAAAAACTGTCCCTGTTTGAAGGTGACATATTCTTATACTTTAAAATGTCTAAATATTTCAGCCAAAAACACCTCAAAAACCCTGTGAGAACTGATAAATGAATTTAATGCTTTAGTAGGTTGTAAAATCAACGTACACAAATCAGTAGTATTTGGAACATCAAGAGAAAGCTATCTGAAAAAGAAATGAATAATTAAATCCTATTTAAAATAGGCACAACAATAAAATGTTTAAAAAAATTTCAACCAAAGAAGTAAAAAAAAAAATCTCTACAATAAAAATATAAAACACTGGTAACAGAAATTATAGAGGACACAAAAAATGAAAAAGTATTTCATGATCATGGATGAAAGAATTTAATATTGTTAAAGTATCTTTGCCATTAAAGGAATCTACATATTCAATGCATCTGGATCAAAATACCGGTGACACTCTTCACAAAAGTTAAAAAAACATCCTAAACATTTCTATGAAAATGCAAAAGTCTCCAGATAGCCAAAGCAATGCTGGGCAAAAAGAACAAAGCTGAGTTATACTGCCTGACTTCAAATTATACTTTAAAGCTATAACAAACAAATGTTATGCTACTGGCATAATGACAGATACACAGACCAAGGAAAATAATAGAGAGCCAAGAAATAAATCCACATAGTTACAGTCATCTCTTTTTGGACAAAGATATCAAGAACACACAATGGATAAAGGACACTCTTTTAAATAAACTGTATTGGGAAAACTGGATGTCCAGATACAGGCGAATTCAAACGTTGTTCATCTCAAACCATGTCCACATATCAACTTAAAGTAGATTAAGGAGTTACACATAAAATTGAAACTGCATAACCAATAGAAGAAAATGTATGGGAAATCATAGCCTTGGTCTGGGCAACATTTTTGTTGTTGTTGTTTGTTTGCTTGTTTTAAATATGACCCTAAAATCAAATATAACAAAAGCAAAATTAAACAAATTGTATTATATCAAACTAAAAAGTTTGTGTACAGCAAAGAATATAAACAGAGTAAAGGTACATCTTTACAGCAGAAAACATCAACAGAATAAAGAGATCATCTTAAAAAAATCAGAGAAATTATTTGTAAAGCACACATCTGAAAAGGGGTTCATATACAAAATACTAAGAAAATCAAACAGCTAAACAATAAGAAAACAACTCATTTTAAAAATGGGCAAAGCATCTGACTATAGATTTCTCAAAAGAAGACATATGAATGGCCACCACATATTTTTTTAAATGCTCAATATCATTAATCATCAATGAAATGCAAATGAAAATCCCAGTGAGATGTCATATCATATCTGTTGGAATGGCTATTATTAAAAACATGAAAGATAAGTGTTGGCAATGTTGCGGAGGAAAGGAAACCCTTATGCACTGTTCGTGGGAATATAAGTTAGTATAACTATTGTGGAAAACAGTATGGAGGTTCTGAAAACGTTAAAAATAGAACTACCATATGATCCGTCCATCCTACTACTGGGTATATATCCAAAAGGATACAAAATGAGCATATCAAATAGATGCCTGCACTCCATAGTCATTGTAGCATTATTCACAATCTCCAAGATATAACATCAACCTAAGCGTCTATCAAAAATAAATTAGTAAAGAGAATTTGGTATATATACACAAGGCAAAATGTGGAATATTATTATAAAGGTAAAAAGAATAAACCTGTCATCTGCATTAATATGGATGAATCTGAACAACATCATGTCAAATGAAATATGCCAGGCACAGAAAGCTAAATATCACATCATCTCAATTATATGTGGAATTTAAAAATGTTAAATGCCCAGAAACATTGTAAAGTGGTGGTTACCATAGGCTGGGGGGATGGTGGAATTGGGAGATGTTGGTGAAAGGACAGAACATTTCAAAGAGGAGGAATAAATTCATGAGATTTGTTGTACATCATGGTGCCTACAGTTAATAATACATTTTGTACTTAAGAAATGATGCTCAGTGCAATAGTTTATGCCTATAATTGCAGCTACTTAGAAGGCTGATGCAAGAAGACAGCTTAAGGAGAGAAGATCTAGATCAGCTTGGTCAACATAGCGAGACCAGTAGCTGGGCATGGTGGCACAAGACTGTAGTCCCAGCTACATGAGAGGCTAAGGCAAGAGGATTGCTTAAGTCTAGTAGTTTGAGGCTGCAGAGAGATATAATTACATCACTGCACCACAGCCTGGGCCACAGAGAAGATCAGTTTCAAAAAATAATTGTAAAAGGGTAGATTTTATGTGTTCTTATCACACACACACACACACACACAAAAATAATCCATATGATTCTTGCATTGGTAAAATAGCTTGATTTTGATTTAGGCATTCAACAATGCATGTATGCATCCAAACATAATATTGTACAACATAAAAATACACAATTTTGACTTGTCAATGACAAAATTTAAAAATCTTATAAAATTAAATAAAAAGTCTATGCAGTACAGAGTATGACAGTGATGTCCATTAAGCATCACTTATTCAACAGTGTGTTGGAGATGTTAGCCAACGCTGTAAGCTGTGAAAGTAAGATAAATCTTGGGGCCCTAAGTGCCTAAGCTAAAGGGAAAATATATTTATTTTACTTGATTTTACATATAAACTGTGAGATATACTCTTCAAAGGACTATTCTTTAATATTTAAACAGTAGCAAATAAAAAGTACTTGAGAAATATTTAGTGCATAAAAAATATTATTTTTTCTTCCAACGAAGTTTGTAACTGCAAGATTAGAAAAGAAAATAGTGATAAAATGGGAATAGTATGTGCAAAATTATTATATACTATTAAACATGATAACCAGCTACATGTTCTAAGTTGTATAAATACTGAAAATATTTGGAAAATGTCAGTACTCATGAGGTGTAAAAGAGCAAGTAGAAGTTTTAAGTTAACTATCAGGATAATTTTGAAACCTTTTATCTAGTGAAATATTGGGGCATAGTAAGGGGTAATATGTCTTAAACTTTTGAGATTTAATTAATTCTTTTAATTATTAATATTTATAATGCTGAAACTTTGTTTTCTTTGAATGGTTGAAGAAGCATGTACAAAATAAAATTTGTGATGTATGAGACAGAATTTTTTTTAATTAAAAGGCTGAGGTGGCATATAACATTATGGGTGGGTTGTTGATACTGAGGAAAAAATTAAATGTTATAAAATGAAGACATGATTAAACAATGCATATAATGCATAACTGTTTGCACATTGAAAGATAAAACACTGGTGATGGTCTGTTTAAATTTAGGAAATATTGCTTGATAACGTTGCTTTTGATCTCTGTATAATATTTTCTGCTTTCATGTTTGTACTCCTATTGGAGCCTACTGACAAGGGATGAAATCCTGATGTTCCAATTTCAGTCACAGATGTGGCCTAATTTGCTTCATCAGTGAGTTGGTTTTGCCTCTTGACTGGGAGTCTACACACCTGGTATCTCACCACCAAGCCCCAGACCTCCTACACAAAATTCAATAAGTGTATAAGACTTGTAGGACTTAGGAACTGAAAATACAAAGCTTCAAGTTGTTTATGTTTGTGTCCTCTAACCATTTTTTGTCACATTGCTGCTTCATTTGCTAGCAAGTTTAAAATTTTTGATGTGTGGTTAATATTAGGAAAGTTTGACAATAAATATTTTTAACAAAACAAAACGGTATAAATATATAGTTTCTATATATTTAAATGTATTTTGAAAAATTATATATATGAACAAAAGACAGAAAAAGAATGAAAGCAGAAGTAAATTTCATAGAATGATTAAGATGTGCTATTTCCAGCGTAATTGTTGTATAACTGACAAAAATGTGTTTAGAATAAAGGAAATAATCATATGTATGTGCAACATAGTTTAAGGACTTACCTACTATTATGAAAGTACTGAACATGCTTTCCGTATTCTTCATTCATGTGCATTGCTTGAATGAAATAATATTTAAATAGTGTATTAACGATGCATATAGTCAACACAGGTGCAAGTTAATTTTAATGAATTGCACAGATGAAAGTATTTTTGAACTTTCAAAATAAAATATTTTTAAAGAAAGTTGCCTGTCAAAATACGCCAAGAGTATGTACTAAGGTTATTATGCTGTTGTTGCTAGGTAATTTTTCAGAATGTCACCATATTGAACAGTTTTCAAATATTTATGTTTTAAAATTATATGTATATTAAACATATGTATAAGAAGAAAGAAGTAACATTGTCTAAAAAGAGAATTGCTTTGTGACAGTTTTATAGCAGATGTTATCTTTTAACTAACTTATAAGAAATAATGCCTATAAAATATTACAAAAATACATAATGCCTAATATGTAATTTATTACCTTTATCTCTAAAATGTTAACTCCAGTAATTGATTTATTAGCTATATTAAAGAAAATTCTGATCCTGAAAGAGCACTGTAAATGATTTTTATTTTTTCATTTTATATTTTTCCAAAAAGCATAGAAATATTGGAGTCTGCTATATCCAGAGGTAGTTAAAAGCTAAAAAAAGCAAAATTGTGCATTTTTTTTTCCTGAGAAGGACATGAAGGTATTTATGGCCCACCTGGCGGAGCATTTTCCATCAGACCTATGTTAAAAAAAGAGTGAAAATCGAGAACAACAACAACAACAACAACAAAACCCAAAAGTTTCAGAGACATTGGTGGTGGGCAGGATAAAATTTTTCTAGATTTTCACATTAGAACCAAGTCAGATTAATTTGATACTGATATTAGCATATGTCCACTTAAATGCAGAATGTGTACACTGAAAATTGCTTTAAATTTTCTGTACTATGTTTTGATAAATCTTACATTCTTAAATATGAAGTAATTAATTGTATCCTATTATATTTATAAGGTTATATTTTTATAGGAAGGTAGATGTTCCAAGGGATTATGTGATACTAAAAATGACAGTAATTATGTGGTCATACCATGAAAATATTTAGCTTGTTAGCTTCATATTTGCTAATGCACAGAGTGCACAGAGTGGCCAGTTAGTGGCAAGTGCACACATTCAATGAATAGCTTAGGAAGTAAAATTTCACATTATAAATGAGGACTTGGATGCACTACAGCAACTCTTACATAGGATTGCAGATTTTGTCAATACCCTTAAAAATTTATTTATCAAACCTCTTTTTGGATTGTATGCATTAAATGTGTTTTGCTTCACAGTTTTCTAGAAATTGTAGACACAAAGACAACATGTCTTGATTTCTAGTTTCACATATGTCTAATTATTGTAAGCAGTAGAGAAATACAAAAAAACAAAAACTAGGCAATAAGAATATGCAAATTGAATTAAGTCTATTTTCATTCTGCTAATAAAGAAATACCTAAGCTGGGAAAAAAAAAGAGGTTTAACTGAACTTACAGTTCCATATGGCTGGGGAGGCCTCAGAATCATGGTGAGAGGTAAAAGGCACTTCTTACATGGTGGCAGCAAGAGAAAAATGAGGAAGAAGCAAAAGCAGAAACCCTGATAAATCCATCAGATCTTGTGAGACTTATTCACTACCTTGAAAACAATGTGGGGGAAACTGTCATCATGATTCAAATGAACTCCCATTGGATCCCTCCCACAACACATGGGAATTATGGGAGTACAAATTGAGATGAGATTGTGTCCCTTCGTGGGGACACAAGGCCAAACCACATAATTCCATTTCTGGCCCCTCCAAATCTCATAGCCTCAAATTTCAAAAACAATCATCCCTTCCCAACAGTCCTCCTAAGTCTAAACTCATTTCAGCATTAATCCAAAAATCCACAGTCCAAAGTCTCACCTGAGACATGACAAATCCCTTCTTCCTATGAGCCAGTAAAATCAAAAGCAAGATAGTTACTTCCCAGATACAATGGGGGTACAGGTATTGGGTAAATACAGCTGTTCCAAACGGGAGAAATTTGCCAAAAGGAAGTGGTTACAGGGCACATGCAAATCCAAAGTCCAGCAGAGCAGTCAAATTTAAAAACTCCAAAATGATCTCCTTTGACTCCAGGACTTGCATCCAGGTCACAGTTAGGCAAGAAGTGGGTTCCCATGGTCTTGGGCAGCTCTGCCCCTGTGGCTTTGCAGGGTGTAGGCTCCCTCCTGGTTGCTTTCATGGGCTGATGTTGAGTGTCTGCAGCTTTTCCAGGCACATAGTCCAAGTTTTCAGTGGATCTACTATTCCGTGCTCTGGAGAATGGTGGCCCTCTTCTCACAGATCCACTAGATGGTGCCCCAGTAGGGACTCTGTGTGTGGGCTCCAACCCCACATTTCCTCTCTGCACTGCCTTAACAGAGGTTCTCCATGAGCGCCCTGCCCCTGCAGCAAACTTCTGCCTGGGCATCCAGGAGTTTCCATACATGTTCTGAAATCTAGGTGGAGGTTCATACACCCCAATTCCTGACTTCTGTGCACTTGAAAGCTCAACACCACATGGAAGCTGCCAAGGCTTGGGGTTTGCACCTTCTGAAGCCACAGCCTAAGCTCCAAGTTGGCCCCTTTCAGCCATGGCTGGAGTGGCTGGGACACAGGGTACAAAGTCCCTAGGCTACACACAGCACAGGGACCCTGGGCCTGGCCCACAAAACCATTTTCTTCTAGGTTTCTGGGCCTGTGATGGGAGGGGCTGCCATGAAGACCTTTGACATGCTAGAGACATTTTCCCCATTGTCTTGGGGATTAACATTAACCTCCTCATTACTTACACACATTTCTGCAGCTGGCTTGAATTTCTCCTTAGAAAACAGGCATTTCTTTTTTATAACATTGTCAGGCTGCAAATTTTCTGAACTTTTATGCTCTTTTTCCCTTATAAAACAGAATGCCTTTAACAGCACACAAGTTAACTCATGAATGCTTTGCTGCTTAGAAATTTCTTCCACCAGATACCTTAAATCATCTCTCTCAAGTTGAAAGTTCCACAAAACTCTAGGGCAGGAGCAAAATGCCACCAGTCTCTTTTCTATAATATTAACAAGAGTCATCTTTGCTCCAGTTCCCAACAAGTTCCTCATCTCCATCTGAGACCAACTCAGCCTGGATTTCATTTTCTGTATCATCAGCATTTTGGTCAAAGCCATTCAACAAGTCTCTAGGAAGTTCCAAACTTTCCCACATTTTCCTGTCTTCTTCTGAGCCCTCCATACTGTTCTAATCTCTACCTATTACCCAGTTCCAAAGTTGCTTCCTCATTTTCAGGTATCTTTTCAGCAACAAGCCACTCTACTGGTACCAATTTACTGTATTAATTCATTTTCACACTGCTGATAAAGACATACTCGAGACTAGGAAGAAAAAGAGGTTTAATTGGACTTACAGTTTCACATGGCTGGGGAGGCTCAGAATCATGGCGGGAGGTGAAAGACACTTCTTACATGGCAATGGCAAGAGAAAAATGAGGAAGATGTGAAAGAGGAAATCCCTGATAAACCCATCAGTTCTCACGAGACTTACACACTACCACTAGAACAGTGGGGGAAAACCACTCCCATGATTCAAATTGCCTCCCACCACGTCTCTCCCACAACATATGGGAATTATGGGAGTGTAGTTCAAAATGAAATTTCAGTGGGGACACAGAGCCAAACCATATCACCAATTAATGCTATTAGTGAATTACTACGGATGTTCAAAAGGGGAACGTGTAATATATCCTAAACTTTCAAGGCAAGGTTAAATCATTCTGAGAACTTCAGAAAAATTTATAGGGAAAGCTGATGGTCAAGATGGAAATGCCAGAATGGAAGTAAAAATGTCACAGTCACATTTTTATGCTATTATAAGAAATGTCACTACCTGAAGAAAACAATCAGTAACTAAATTTTTTTTTCCTGGAAAAACTGTTAAATTGATTATATAAACAAATGCATTCAGATATTAAAAATATAATAGAGTCAATCTGCAGCAGTTCAGCATACCTGCTACTTGCATGAAGTTTATGCTGAGTCCTTTAAAAACATAAAAAGATTCATCTCTCTGATTTTTATTGCTACTGATACCTTAAAACACTCTTCCCATCTCTTTCTATTGTTCTTGTTTTACTAACTGTTCTCAAAAGGAAGCTTGGTCAGAAAAATATCTATTCATATATTGATAGAAGAGGAATTCTACTGATTATTTTATTATGATTTGGAGTATAAGCAAATGATAGGTATAAAAACTATTTGGGGTAATTGAGTTCACCGGAAATTCATAATAAAATAATATTAGCATTTTAATATTAGCACTTTTATCATTTTCCTTGTAGAGATTTTTAACCTCCTTGGTTAAATTTCTTTCTGGGTATTTTTTTAGTTATTGGAAATGAAATTGCATTTTTAAATTTATTTTTCAGCTAATTTACTATTGGTATATAGAAATGCTACTGATTTTTGTATGTTGATTTTGTATCTCACAACTTTGCTGAATTCATTTCTCAATCCTAAGAGTTTCTTAGTGGAATCTTTAAGTTATTCTATATATAAGATCATGTTGTCTGCAGAGAGAGACAATTTGACCTTCTCTTTTCCAATTTGGATGCCTTTTACTTATCTTTTCTTGCCTGATTGCTCAGGCTAGGACTTTCAGTACTGTGCTAAATAAGAGTAGTGAAAGTGGAAATCCTTGTCCTTGTCCAGTTTTTAGAGGGAATGCTCTGTCTTAAGTAACGTACAAGAGCTGCTTTGTGCTGCAGACGGTATACCTAAGGTCATAGTTTTATAAGGCAACTTGCCTAATTTGTAAGGTTTTGTTTATGTTTTCAGTAAAAAGGGTGATATGTTGGCAGGTGTTATTAAAGAAAGCAGCCATCTGCTTAGGGCCTCCATCTGCAATTCTACATCCGTGGTCGCTCCTGGGGGAAAATATGGCTAGTGTGTAAATCCACCAGGATGCCCATTTATGTGGTGCCTGGCTTTTACACACTTCCCAGCTGTCAGAGAGAGAGTCTAAATGAGGCAGAATGCATCTTGGTAGGTAGGGTCAACCCCAGGTGCATCTGCAAGTCCAGTTTCAGAGCAAGGTCAACCATGCCTGCTGCAGACCCATAATGGATCCCCTGGGGAAGGATAGGCCCCACCATGTAGATGAGAGTTACTCTGCCACCTTAGCCACACACTGTCAGTAAGTTAGAAGGTTTGGTTAAATTGTCAATGAGGAAACCATTCTACATTATGGGTGACAGTTTGGAGTGTGCTGCTATTGTGTCTTTTGATGCATAGTGGTGCTTGATCCATTACCTGTATTCACACTGCTGTTAGCCATCCTATGCCATCATGTATGGCATATCCTACAGTGGGAGAGACATTAACTTGTTTACAGACCAGATGAAAAAGATGTTTCTTTGTTTCCTCAAAGGTAGGGAACTCATGATGAGCAGCAGTAATTATTGAAGGGAAATAAATGAGAACTCTCATCCTAAGTATAAAAATGTGTCTACAAACATTAGTAGAAATTTTTAATTTCTCCTTGTCATGGGAGTGAAGTCAACCTGCCAGTCTTTCAATGGATTCAGTCTCTTGTATTTCACTCTTTTCCTTGGGATGAGTAAGTAATTCCTTTATAATAATTTTTGGCACACAGATGACATCTCTATGTGATTTTATGGACTATTTTTTAAAATATGGTGCCCTCTAAGGTATGGCCACATCAGGTCAACCAAAATCTCTTTTTTCCATAGTGTGTCTCTTCATGTAAGTGTTTTACAATTTGATATACCAAGCATTCAGGGAGAAAATTCTGATGTCCTATGGAGTACCCAATAGCAACCAGGGTCGGTAAAGCAATTGCTTTCAGCAGGGTGAGAATCTCCATCTATGTTTAATATCCATTTTATCGAGGTCAGGAAGATGCTTTCCTTTCAAATGGCCCCATGAGCATGCATTACCATAAATGTGTGCTTAGCAACAGTGTAAATATTTGCCTGCTTTCCATATAAGTGTTCTAATGTTCTGGTAAGAGTGGTCAGTTCAGCTTTTTGTGCTGAGGTGCCAGTAGAGAAGGACATGGGTCTCTATTACCGTATCTGTAGTCACCATAGCATACCCTGCGTGGCATCGTCCATTTGTCATGAAGTGGCTTCCATTGATGTAAAGCTTCCAGTCTAGAGCTTTGGTCGGGCAGATTCAGCCTTCTAGAATAGAAAATCAAGAATTTCTGGACAATTGTGTTCTAGTTCATGGTCAGGCTCAGTGGTCAGGAGCAAGGTGGCTGGGCTTAGCTCCATGGTTGTCTGCAAAGTTACAAAGTCTTCCAGAAGGATGGCCCGGTCTGGTATTTGCCTATCCACCCTGAAGTAAGCCAATAGCCTCACTTTCTGTTCCAGCAAGGTCAGCTACCAATAAGGCACAAACACAGTGATGGATTGCCTCACAGTAAATTTCTCTGCTTCTCACAGGATGCCACAGGTGGTAGCCACTGCCCAGAGGCAGAGGGGATATCCTTTAGAGTTTTGATTCACCTTTCTAGAAAAATAAGCTATAGATTCTGGGGAGTCCCCTAACATTTGAACCAGCACTCCCAGCCCTATATATCTTTTTTCTCATGAACATAAAGCTTCAATGGCTTCTATCAAGTCCTATTGAAATGTCTTAATAAAATTTTACAAGAGAGCAAATAAAACATTTTGAAATGTGACAGAACCATCAAAAGCACAAGTAGGTAACAATTTGAGAAATTAATGCCTTGGCTTTATATTTTCTGCAAGCATATAAAACTTGTAAAGTTTAATCAGAATTGATTTTTAAAAATGAGTAACAGTTCACACTAAGGATCTCTTATTTATACAAAAATATTATGTATGAAATTATGATTTTTAAAGAATTCTTGGTTTTAGCCTATGATTTTCTTTGTCATAAATGCAGTAGCTTTAGACCTAAGGTTAAAATATGTGAGGCTTCAAAATAGATACACTAAATATTTCAATTCATAGTCCTTTTTATTTTTATTCTTTAAGAAGAAACAGGATCCTACTAGGTTGTTCAAGATGGACTCAAACTCCTGGGTTCAAGGCATCCTTCTGCGTCAGCTTCCTGAGTAGCTGGAAGTGCAGGTCCATGCCACTACATCAATCTCTCATCATGATTTTTAAATGCGTATATTTTAATAAAGCTAGGAGAAAAGACTTTGCATGTTGTTATCAGAAAGAAATGGTAAATGTTTAAAATGGTGGATATGGTACTTACCCTGATTTGATCATCTTTTATATATATATATATACACACACACACACACACACACACACACATATACATATATATGTATGTTGAAATACCACATTGTTCCCCATATAAATATGTAGAATTATCTTGTGTGAATTATAAATTTAAAAGTAAATTAAAATAAATAAACTCCTATACAATTATTATTTACTAATTGAATGTAGTAATTTTAGTGCAATGTTAAATGCACTGGTAACACAAAATCATTTGTGTAACTAGTTCAGTGTAACTGACATTAAATTTTTATTTTCCAGCACAAAGAACAGACTCCAAATTATAGGAAGCCCTTTTCCAGTACTTAGTGAATTTCTTAACCCCAGGTACAGTGACTTTTTTTAGATAAGTATTTGGCTCAGATTAGGACTAAAAATTCAGGTCGTGGATTTCATTTATAATATATTGAGAAAGAAAAGGTGCTCTGCTTTCTGTCGGTTTTACCAGGAAAGGAACCTAGACTGCAGATTTTTGACAACTATTCTTCTATAAGTTGAGAGACCGGATGAGAATGACACCAATGCTGAGTGAGCTTGGAATTTAGAGATGTAGATAGAGTAAATATGAAGTCATCCTCAAGCCACTTAATTCAGCTATACTTGAAATAAAACTTACTAATTTGTTCCAATGAATTATATACTATTTGTTACGTTTTCACTAAGGATATTTAAATTGGTAATATAGAGTTCGCTACCTGGTGAGTTGCAACTCATACAACTAACTAGTAAGTAAAAGGGCACTGATTGAATTAACTCACACCTTCCTAGTACAATTTAGTAATGGGAGCAAAGCCAACTGTCCACCATATACAGAATTCAAACTATTTTGATTTAGACTTAAATATTATAAATGCATAAATGACTCATTCTTTGACTTAAAAAGTCTTTATTACTTAATGATCAGCCACATTTGTGTGCTGAGCTTAATTATCTACTAAGGAAATGATGTACTTTCATTTCAGGATCAAATTTTTAAGCAAATGTAGGGGATGTTTAAACTGCCACTTGATATATCAAGTCACAACTTTATCAGCAACAGAAGAAATGTAAAAATGTGCAATTAAAAGAAATACAAAATCTATTTTTATATAAAACTTTCACCTCATTAAATTGTTTTTAGTTATTAGCCTGACAGATGTTAATGTGTGTAGGTGGAAGAAAAATGGTTTAATGTTTTAATATATTTAAGTGTAATACTTAAGCAGGAATAATGAATTTTTTTTGCACTCCTGCAGTTAAAAAGCTGTGTGACTTCAGAATGTTTTTTGAACTCTCTGATATTTGAAGTTCAAGTTTTATTCTCTACAGTAATTGTTGTAGAATTTGTTTCATGAACTCTTTCAGTGTATACATTTATACACTGCATTACTGTCCATGCAGTGCCTGAGACATATGCCTAGTAAGTATTAGGATCAATATAAAACTATTAGATTGATTAATACAAAAAAATAGCAGAAGGATAAATAATGGAGTTATTTATTTTCCAGCTTAAAAATGATTCAATAAAATAATTTTGTAAAACATATTCGAAGCAATATATGTAAACTGAGACAAATATCTCGTCATTATTTTGCATATAAAATATTTCAAGTTTTATGACTTTGAGATGATATTTACCACCTTCATCTAGGAATATGAAGTCTTGATTATCTGTTCGTTGCCCACTTCCCTGAGCTTCTATCTTTCTATTTTCACACACAACCCAGCTACTTTGACTTTAATTTTTACTTCGTCTAAGCTGTTTCCAGTCCTATATAATTTGTAAATGCATTTTTTTATCTTTCCAGAAAGGTAGTCTTTACATTTTTTACTTGCCTAATTCCTCCTCCTCTCTCATGTATTACTTTAAATGCCACATGCTAAGTTACTCTTACTTTAATACCTCAACACTAATCAAAATTTAGTTCCATCTTCATTCTTCCTCATAGTATGTTGCTGTTTTCCTAAAGATAAATTACTATAATTTGTAAATATATATATACACATATGCTATAATTTGGACATTTGTCCCCTTTAAATCTCATGTCGAAATGTGATCTCTAATGTTGGACATGGGGCCTGGTGGGAAGTGTATGGGTCATGGGGGCTGATGCCTCATGAAGGGTTTAGTACAGTCCTCATGATAGTGAGTGACTTCCCGTGATATCAAGTTGTTTAAAAGCTTGGTTTCTTCTACTCTTCACCCCCTCAAACTATTTTTTCTGCCCTGCTGCCACTCCTGATACGTGGATATGTTCCTGCTTCACCCTGAGTATTCCACAGAAGCTGAGCAGTTGAGCAGATGCTGGTGCCATGCTTCTTTTTAGATTTATGAATAAAATATTCAAGATTTTGTAAAAATTTTATTGCTTTTACTTGCTCAAATTTCTAAACAATATCTAAAATTCAATGTAACAAAATATATGAAAATATTTATCACACATTAATGTAGTTTAAAGTAAACAACTGCAGTGCATAGAAACATACTTTCAGTAATAAACGTGTAGTATTTCTTCAGAAGACACTGCCAGTTTCACTGAAAACAAAACTTGAATTTAAACTTACCCTATTTTGTAAACCTCAATTATTCCCTATATAGATGTTATGTTGTTTCCTTCTCATTGCATATATATAGATAGGAATTTCTGTCTTTCTTGTTTATTGGATTTATGTCTTAAATTTCAACCACTAATCACCACTCCATGAATCCCTCCATTCTCCCCTCCCCTGAAATGTGTCACTATCTCCTTTCCCTCACTGGTTAACTTACGTTTATTCTCTAAGATTTCATTTTAAGCAGGTTCTTTCATTGACACTACTTTAACTCTTATACTAAATTCAAATGTTGTATTTTCTAAAGTTTTTGTGAAAGTATAACATAGGTATGTAGCGGAGTGAATCAGAGGTTTGTAGCGTGACAAATCATTACAAAGTGCAAATGTTCACATGATAGAAATGCAGTATTATTGCTTTCCTAAACATCTACTTTTTTATCCCTTCAATCACTACCGTCCTTTTCATTCCAAAGGTCAACATTACTCTTATTTCTATTAACATAACTCAGTCTGCCTGTCACTGAACTTTAAAGATGAAATCGTAGTTCTTGTGTTTGATTTTGGCCTCTGCTGTCTTTGGTGATCATCATTATTTGGAGACTCTTCATAGTGTTTCACAGAGATGGGGTCAACTTTTATTGTTGCATAATATTCTATTTTGTAAATACATTCAAGTTGTTCTTTTCAATGTCATTCAACCAATTATTTATGAATATAAATTTACCTGTCTCTCTTTATTGGCTCTTCTGAATAATGCTGCTACCAACATCCCCATTTTAGCTTACACATGCTTATCTACTCAGGCTAGACACACAAATGCACAAGAATCCAGAAGTAAAATTAGTTAGTCATAGGGTATCTTTATGTGAATACTGCCAGATTTCCACAAAACATCTGTATTGATTTGCCAGCTACCCTCAAATCAAAGTACCAACTGTTACACAGCTGAGTTGATACTAAGACTTTATCTTTTTTATTTTGATTTTTCTCATGCATATGCACAGCATATTTTTTTTAAAATTTTTATAGTCTTGCTTATTTTTAAAATTTATATACATAGTTTTATGGAGTACACAGGACATTTTGGTACCAGTATACAATGTGTAATGATCAAATCTAGGTAACCGGGATATCCATCAATGCAAACATTTGTCATTTTTTTGTGATGAAAACATGTCAAATCTACACTTCTAGTCATTTTGAAATATGTAATAAATTAGTTTTAAGCATAATCATCCTGTTATGCTGCTGAACACTAGATCTTTATTTACATCCACACAAATTTATTGAAATATTGATTGAAAGTGCATTGGGGACATAAACAAATTTGTGAAAAAAAATTGTATTTAAAATAAATTTTCTAATAATTTTTGACATACTGATCTATGTATTTGGTTTCATTTTAATTTTTGGTAGCAATATTGTATAGTTTTTCTTATAGAAGTCTTGCACTTATACTTACATTGACATACATGTAACTGAAAGACAATAAAAGTCTTTTCTTTTTAGTTTATAACATTTTGGTGATTTAGAATAATTCAAGTGATTTTTTTATTCAATGACTTAGCCAGCTTTATTTATAAGTTAAAATAATGTATTGCTATATTCTTCTGAATTTTCTAACCACTCAAATATGTTTATTGTAATCATAGTCTTATGTGTTTATTTACAATTTTACAATTTTCTCTTTTTTATGATATAGGACTGGCAAGGACCTTGAATGTAGTACTGAATTGGCATGGTGACAGAGGACATGTTTTTCAGAGGAAAAACTTCAAAGTGTTTGTGGATTTTGTTGGTGTTATTAGTATCCTTTATCTAATTATTTAAAAACTATTTCCTTTGCAGCCACTTAAAAGTTTATATAATTATTTAAAATGAAATTTTACTGAATATTTTTTCTACCTGTTTTTATATCTCTACATATTTTTCTCTATTTTATCAATCTGATAAATTATCTTGATTGATTCATGAATAATAGAGTAATAATACAATTCTGGAATGAACCTACTCTGTTGATGATATATATATATTTAAATTAAATATTTGAATTTGATTTAATAATACTTAATTTAGAATTTTATGCTGATGTTTATGAAAGTTATTGACCAAAAATTAACTGTCAGTGCAAATCTTTGCCAGGTTTTGTTAGCAGGATTATGATAGTCCTCAAAGCAAGTCTAGGAATGTTTTCATCTATTCCTTAGATTTCAAGGCATTTCAAGAAATAGATGATTTGCCTCTTCCTTAAATATTTAATTAGATTTACTAGGAAGTCAACTCTACCTATAGTTGTTTTTGTGGGAAGGATTAAATTATATTATATAGAATAATTCAGATTTCAAAATTTTATCATGTCTGGGTATTTTGTAGTACATTTTAAAATTTCATCTATATTTTCAGATATATTTATATAAAGATATTTGTAATATGCTTTTATCATCATTTTCATATTCCTAACATCTCCAATAGCCACTTTATCATTCCTATTATAGATTATTGAGATTTATCTCTTATAACATGATCTCTCTCACCAGGGGTTTATTATTTTTAGAAATATATTATAGAATATATAATGAACTTTTATTTTAATTATTTTCTATCTTGTGATTTCTTCAGTTAATTTAAATGAGAGGAAGGCTTAGATCATTGAGTTCTCACCTTATTTTCTAGACTAATGACAGTTGGCAATTTTAGCATTCAATTAAAATATTTTCTAATTTTATAATTATTATTTTCATCTCAATTGTTGGTTACTTGGGAGTTTTCTTTCCAATTTAATTGGAATTCTATAGTTATTTGCTTTAGTGTTGATTTTTAAGTTAATAACATGATATTAGATAATATATCATTTATTTTATACTTCTGACATATTTTATGACTTACTCTGTGGCCCAGCATGCAGTAAATTTTAGTTAATCTCCCATCATGTGTACTTCCAAAGAATGTATATTCTGAATTCGTTGGAATCAGGTCATATTTATCAATCAGTTTGTTCATATATTGTACAGGCTTATTGGCTTGGTTATTTTTTTCTTGTCCATTTATCAGTTACCAAGAAAGGTGTTTAAATATTTCCAAATATGCTTTTGGATTTTTCTATTCTTTAGTTCAGTTAATTTTAACTTAACATATTTTAGGGCAATTGTCAGGGCATAAATCCTTACAGTTTTATATTTTATGGTAATTTACAATTTCTATTATGACATTTAATTACATTATTTCAACATAATTATAAAGTTGCTTATCATCTCTAGAAACAATATATAATTGACAGATACCTTAAAAGAAGAGATGTCATCAAATGCAGGGCTCCACACCCTGAGCTTCCTTTCCTGCCTGCAATCTCATGGCCATCAAACACTTACCACGTTCATTGCCCCAGTTCTTTCAACAAGTGGTTTTAGTTTTTACTTTGGTTTAGCTATTTTAGTTTTTTCACGTAGGAAGGTTTTTCTAATAACCAGTATACAATTTTCAGAAGATGGTTCTATTTTTTGCTGATTTTACCAAATGAGTTCTATATTCAAAGCATACAATTCAGTAACTATGTCTAATCTAGTTGATGTTTAATGATTTTAATTATATGGATATGTACATAATGACCACATAAGGATTCCTCAAAAAGCTAAGGATAATGCAAGTAAGTATAAAGACCACCATTGGAAAAAAATGAATCAAAATTATCTTTATATTGTAAAATAAAACTAATGAATGGTAGAAAGGAGATAAACTTCATAAAAAAACTTCCTGAATTAAAAGATAAAGCAGTAGAGATGCCTCACACTTTTACGTATGTATCTTATTTCACCCACAATGAATTTCTATAATAGCTGAAATGCTGCTATCCCAAGGCTTTCCATTCAAGGAATACTACTTCTCTTTGATAAATACATAAATATAGAGATGACATATGACTTCTGTATCTGGCTACTGTATGCCTCTCTAGCCTAACATTATGAAATTTTCTTTTCTCTTTAAGTTAACCAAATGTGCTACACTACTTCAGCTCACTGAGCATTTATTTGTATGCAGGGTATTCTTATCAAATGCTCAATCTTTCTCTCTTAAGCTGCTTTATTTCTTTCACTTTTAAAAATTAAAATAAAATAAAATTTTCAAATAAGCCTTTTTTTATCTTATCAACTAAGTAAGGACTTTTAAATTGTTATCTGCCCAGTATTTTCCTTCAGTGATATGCATTAAAAAAAATTGAGAGTATCTGTCTCGTAGGTTTATGACAATTGAATACAATGAATGTGTGCAGTAATCAGATTTTCCAGAATATTATTACTCAGTAAAGTTTAGCTATTATAATTATTTATATTGTTATGGAAGATGATGAATTTTCAAATGAGTAAAAAATTTCCTCCAAAGACCTGGTTATTAAATGGTCATATTTTCTTTCATAATCAAAAATATTTTTAAAATTCCTGCCAGCCTTTTTTTTTTCAGCCATTTTGTATATTTTCCTGACAATTTCCTGATGTGTGTGTAGGTATATTCATCTATATGAATATATAAGTTTGTACATTTGTACACAGGGACTCACATTCACACACTGACACATGTACGCTTGATGGACCTCCTATGCTATTTATAATCTACTAGTTAAATAAATATAAGTAGTCGGTTTGGTAATCCATTGTTGTCACAAAATAGTGCAAATTCATAAAATATTGGCAGTAGTTATTTCAATCATTTGGAAATATTCATTTATTTAATGGATTTAATACAAAAATATTTTATTACTAATATTCTTTTATGTTTCTTTGTTTGTTTTTTCAAAATAGCTAATATTTATCCAACATGGCAACCTGGAACCAAAAAGTTTCTGTTTAGGCTATAGAAAAATCTTACTGTCATTTATTTATTTTTTATTTATATAGCAACACTCATGTTTACTACATTTCATCTCTCATAAGTGGTTGAATATAACTTTTTCTGAACCTAAAAGAAATGTAAAATATAATTAAAATAACATTGTGATAGATATAAGGAGTTTTTGACACAGTCCATACATGTGTACCATGTAATGTGCTCTGATATGGTATGTCAGCATCTGATTTCAATCTTTTTTCCACTTAGCTGCTTATTAAAGTTGTTTGTTTTCCTCCAAGGCTACTAAAAGAAGATTATTAAGCTTATGAGATTTTAGCAACAAGCAAAGGCCAACCTACACCATTAATGTATAGCACTTAATCTAGTTTTAAAATAGAAATTTAAAAATATTATGTATTTTACAGTTCCAACTATATATTAAAGATATGCAAGCACACATAAATGTAAAACAATTTTAAAATATTTTCCAATTGAGATTCTTCCTGGCTAATAACTTACATAACATATAGTTTAAAAAACAGGCATTTGATAACAATATTAATGAATTTTATTAAACTACATATGTGTAGGAAAGTCTATGTGTCCTGTATGTGTGTGTATGTACATATGTATAAAAAGGGGCTGAGAAGAAAAATGCTACAAAAATAAGAGTTCCCTTTTATAAAATAACATGAATATAGATGTCTAGAGGAAATGTATTGTAGTTTTGACAACACAAAACTCAGATTATTTTATGGTTACTTGAAGCATGGGTGAATACTGACCTCAAAAATATATATATTATATAAAATATTATTTGACAGTTACTTGGACTATGGGTGAATGCTGAAATACAATTGAAAACATTCATTGTAACAAAAAGCTTCATTGTTTCTAAAAATACTGTTTCAGGATTCAACTTTCATTTTAAGACATAAACACATTTATTTTAATAGTTTACAAGACACTCTCCAGATTGCTAAAAATCTCCCAGAAAATTGCACTACATCTTAAATAGACTGTTGTCTCTGGATTTGTTTTCTCAGGTTTTCTTTGTTATCTGTGAAAAGCAAATGCTCATTTGTCAAATGCAAATATATGTTCTGTTTTACGCATATATATATATATATGTATATAATTCTATTTAATGATTATTTTAGAACGTCCCATGTAATAAAAATGGATTTGTAATTCAGAAACATTAAAAAAAATATGTTCCAAGTATCTTTTCCCTGGGTAACCTATTATTTCAACATGCTAAATATCTTAAACTTCTGGCAAATTAAGGCATTTTTTCTTCATAAGTCTCCCATAACAAATAAAATATTAATAAATGTGAATATTTAATTCATTACATAAACCAGAATGATATACTCCACTTATCCCAAAATGATTAATAAAAATTAGTCTTAAATATTAACAACACAAATTATCAATATCAAATATAGTGTCTTAATCAGTTTGGAACTAGAAGTTCAAGTTCAGGGTGTCAGCATGGTCAGAGTCTAGTGAAGGTCTTTTCTGGGTTGCAGATTTTCAACTTCTTGTATACTTACATTGTGAAAAGAATGAGCTAGTTCTCCGGACTCTTTCCGTAAAAGCACCAATACCATTTAGTAGGGCTCCACTTAATTGCTTCTCAAAGGTCTCACCTCCAAATATCATATTCAGTTCAGGCTTCAACATCTGAATCTCAAAGAGACACAAACATTCAGTCCATTACAACCAGATTTATTTGATTTACAATACATCTTCAAATAGTCAGCAATTTGTTGATTTAATTTTTATAACAGATTAATAGAACAAAATAAATTTAAGTTAAATTAAATAAAGTATAAGAAATATGTTTTAAGCAGATATGTATTGCAGTAATTGATTAGAATTGAGATCATTAGCCAATCCTAGTAAGTTTGGGCCCAATCATTTTCTTTCTGGTGTATGTCAAATTGATAGCTCAGAGGTGAGCACTGTTTGGTTATATTGAAGATATGACATACTACTTTAGGCATACTACATTTTAAGCACATTATATCATTTATTGGTATGTATATAATTTTAAGAATATATATATATATATATAATTTATGTCGGCACTAAAAAGTTGCTTTCAAAACAGTTATATTTTCAAAAATATTTTCTATACGATCATTGTTTATCTTTGAAGCAGTATAATTACAGTTTTATAAACAGCTGCATTTTCAAATGTCTCTCTAATTATCAGTGCCCAAAGTTAGAGGAAATATCATTAAATAAATTTAACATAAAAGAAATTTTCCCATCACCGTATTTTATGTTAATTTTTCTTGATTTTTTTAAGAATGAAAAAATTTGTAAATTAAATTAATGAATCTATAGTAACTGATTATAAAATTTTAAACATATTTAGCATTTCTAAATCATATCTAAAACACAAAGAAATAGTTTTTATAGTCAATTATTAAATGAAGTTACTACTCGTATATTAATTAATAAATGAGAAAATACTGAACTTTGTTTCTTTAAACCATTGAGAAAAATGTTTGAAAACGAGAATGTCTTTCCTTGATATTTCTTTATTATCTCTCCTTAACTTGCTTGTGATTTAAAGCAAGAAAGAAATATTCTCCAAGAATCAACAAGCAAAGCACAATCAATGCCTCTGAACAATAATACTGTTCATTACTTATCTTTATATTACACACAAACCTCAGGAAAGTGCCATATAGTACTTGAATATATTTTTATATATTCAAGTGGAATATAGTACTTGAATATATTTTTAAATTGGATTTAAGCAGACAGCCAATCCCTCCTGTTGCCTCTCTACTTTTAAGAAGTAAGTAGAAGAATGGTAGGAACTCATACTCTTCTAACATAAAGCTATAGGAAGACAAAAAAGGAGTATGCTACAAGGAAAGAGACAAATTCTTACTGGAAAAAAAAATAAGCTATACTTGAGGGAAATCCAAAATTTAAATCAGTAGATTCATCTTCTGGTATATGCTATATTCCTTCTAGTATTTTCTCTGACCTTCTAATATTTTCTCTGATGGGGAAAGGAACATCATCAGAAGTGGTGATGTATCCATATGCAACATGCAGTAACCTTTCAGTTTCTAATATCTGACCTCCTGAATGTGCTTCATCATCAATTGTTTCTTCAACTGGCTAAGTTAGAAGTTGCTCCTTTTAAAGAAAGGTTGGAGACTATGAATTTGGTCCAAGTTTCTCATCTTACTAGGGAAAATTGAGGTTGAAAAGGTTAAATGACTTTTTCATGGTCATGCATATATTCAACAGGAAGTCAACAGAAAACTTGCTTTTTTAACTATCCTTCAGAGATCAGGCACTGAATATGAAATATGAGGCTCCCCCATAAACCTGTGTATGTGTGTGTATGTGTTTAATGACTACAAATAAATACTTCTTATAAATTATATCTACAGTTACTGAGTCCGAAAAATTTGAAAATTGAGAAATGCGGAAGTATTAAATGACCATTATAAGTATATATTGAATCTGAGAGCATTTATTTAATGACATATCACACATTTATTTTTACTATCTAAAATTCCTTATAAGTTGGAGAATAACTCTTCTTTATGTTTATTATTAGATTAGATTAAATTTTTGAGAGTAATAAAGAAAATAACAAGTTTATTAGCCTATTTTAACAATATCGCTTTAATTCCTATGATGTATGTAGTTAGCATGATTTATTTATGAAACTTTTTGAGAGTTGGGGAAGTATTTGAAGAAATCAAAAATATAATCACCCTAAAAATTTCATTAAGATTATAATTTTACCAGAAATTCATTAGTTTTTAAACATTATTTTTAATCTAGAACTATTTGCTTTATTTAGTATTTTCTTCGTTCTCTCTCAAAGGATTATGTCAAATTCTAATCCGTGCAATTTTGTCTTGCAGCTAATTCACAAAGGCAATTCTTCAATTTGATTATTTTTCCTAAGATGTGATCATAATAATTGTTTCAATTTAAAGTATCATACTAAAACAGAGTATTTTCTGTATATGTAATTCTCACATACTCTCTGATGGAGAAATTATATAACAATTCATATTAAAAGAATTAACAGATATGAAACAAACTACTCCAAATAAAGAAAAACAAATGAGTTAATGAAAATGTATTATTTTCATAAAAAGTCAAGTTTTATTAATGGAAAAAGTTGTAATTATATTCTTTTCATTGAACTGAACTATTAAAGTATTATACCATTGGCCTGGATGTATTTGGAAGCTTATATTCACCTAGATATGCCATCAATTGACATTAGCTTATGTGTTCCTATATGAGCTTGTCATACTTGTTAATACATTTATTTAAAATATTTTGGAAACACTTATTTACCATTGTCTGATATGCTGAGTGGTGGTGCTATTTAAAGAATATGTGGCTTGAGCCATTAGTTATTCTGTTTAATATAAAGACTGTCTGTTTCTGACGGGGGGAATCACCACAGAAACAAAACCAGCATCCCAAAAAACCTTGGCAAACTTGGATCTGCGAAGATCTAAATGCATTTAACACTTAAATATCTTACAAATGTTGATATTGCAGTATTCACTTACAAATGTTGATATTGCATTATTCACTATATTGCAAACAGTTACCAATGTGTATTTTATTGTATGTTCTCCAAATTATGGCATTTGATTCTAGTTTGAACATTACATTCCAGAATATAATTTTGGTGCTCACTTGTATGTTGAAATAAGATTGTGAAAAGCCAAGTAAATGTAAGCAATGGCCTTGACTGGCTAAACAGGATTTCTCAAAACCAGTCCTCAGATCTCTTGCACAAAATTACCTGGAATGCTTGATTAAATTAATATTTTTGGATTTTTCCTAAGACACACTGAATTAGAATCTCTGGGATTGCAACGAAATAATCTAAAAAGTTATTAACTTGTTTTTAGTTTTTGGATTTGAATTAAATATTTTTTTAACTTTTCTATTTAAAACACTTTATTGAGTTATGATTGACATGAAAAAAGCTGTACATATTTAATTCACGTAACTAGATGAGTTTGGCGACAAGTATACAGATTTGAAAACATCACCACGATTGTCATAAACCTATCCATGTACAATTTTAAAATTATTTTAAGTTCATAAAGCTTTCATTTTAGAACCTTTGATGTAAGCCGTATCATGCAACCTATACTATGACATCAATTGTGTTATCCTAGAGGCAGAGACTGAAGCAAAGACCTTTGTGCTGGTACATTACTTGAGAAGTGCTGTCTATAAGCAAATGTGAGGAAGATGGAAAAATGAGGCTTTGAATTGGATAATGAAATAAACATGAGTAATTTATCAAGATTACTGCTGAACGAAAGTTATTCATTTCCTCAGAAATCTCTGTGAAGCACACAATGCCTCTCAAATAAACCTTAACTGATGGGAAGCTAGGGTATCTATCCACTGCACTCCACCCTCTACTAGTTGAAAGTTGTCGCCTAGAAGAGCCAAGTCTTCCACACTTCCAGAAGACATTTCTGTGCTGTCCAAGTGAGTTCCCACAGCTGCAGAGCAAGCATGGGGCAAAGCACAAAAAGACACATGGTACACACTTGTGAGTAATAATGTTAGCATGAGTGTGAGCTTGCAAAAACAAACCAACAGCAACAACAGAACTTGGCAATCACAGCCATGGTGTACCTAGTAATTTTAAGCAGTCTGCCAACTATCCTGCCTTTAATAAATGGGCAGTGTCTTGCCAGTGCTTAGATTAGTTTATGCCATATGTAAAGTCTTTTCTGTAATTTTGTAATCAGAATGGTTTCTGTTCACAATTTTTATAAAAGTCATCACTGGAGAACTAGTGGAAAAGCTTTAGTCTCTGCTACAATAGGACAGCATCATTATTGTCATGGTGACAGAGAGAGGTAATAATTATGAGTCCATACAAAACACCACTCCTAACACCAATACTACTCCATTCACGTGCACATTATGCAAGTACAAGATAGCCAAATATAGATGAAAAGTGAAGTATACAGGACAAGCCATCTTGTTCTACATGTGCTGAATGCCTTCTCTGCAGTAGATGCTGTCTTCTCTCTTATAGATGATAGCGTGAGCCACAAAGACCTGCAAGCTTTGTGTTAGCTCATATAGTTTGAGCTCGTTTTTCTCCAAATCTTAATGCCAGTCTTTCAATATTGCTCCTTCATGATTCCAGAAAAACCAGATGAGCCAGGAGTTCTTGTACATTCTTACCTCACAATCTTTTTCTCTACATACAGACTTGAATATCATGTATAATGCACTGTCCAAATGAAATAATTTCCTCTTAATGTTATTTAAAGCCAGCCTTGAATGGAGTTATAGCATGGCAGCAATTCATTTTCAGATTTGCTTCAAAATACTAAGCCATCCCTCTGTGAATCAAGCTTGAGCATTTTCCTTTTGTATCAACTGATCATGAAGAATCCCCCAGGAGACTATAGGTGAGAGCTGAGTTAGATGAGAAGGCACAAAGTTAATAGCTCTGATGGCAATTTGAGCAACTTGTGCCTGTAACATACTTGTATCACCTTTAACAGTTCATGTTTAAGTCTTAATGTAACATTTCCACTGTATAATTGGTAGCTTCAGTGCCCACTTAACCATATGAGGTGATAGATCTTGCTCAGGTTTTGATGGGGAGCACTCTGAGTTAAGCAGTAATGTACTCTTTATACTTAGTTATTTTATTTGGGTCCAGCAGTATATAAGAAATAGTTTTTCAAATGGTGAGTAATTCTCTTTGCCCTGAGTCTAGCTGTGACTCTCCTTTTAGAGTTCGCTTATATTACAGACTCTCCATATCATTCTTATCTACCTCAAATAATTCTAGTATTTTGACATCTAGATCTAATGGCTAGAATGTAAGGGTATTTTATCAGTTAAATTTGATTTCATGTTTAACCCTCTCTTGCTCTGGATTGCATTTCAAACTGACAATCTTGAGTCTCTTGACAAATGATATTTCTCAAATGTTGTTTTTTGTGCTTCCAAAATCCAAAGAAACCCATTAACTGGTGTGAAGCAATGCATCAGCATAATATTATGTTTAATGTCAGTATCATTAAGGTTCTTGTGAACCCCAGTCTACATTTATTCTAGTGAATGGAGATTGTTTAAAACACAAAACTAATATTTATTATGTATACTTGTGACAATATTGAAGGACTCTTCTTCAAAGGGATCCAAACTGCTATTCAATCAATGAGTGCTGTGATGGAGAACTAGTTAAGTTGGAAAACTGAGTAAGAAATAATTTTTTATTTCATTTACATCTAATCTCCGGTTTTTGATTATTTTTTCCTGGTTTCACTAGTCAAGCAGTACTCAAGTGGGATCCTCAGCTTTCTTCACCAGGGAAAACATGGATTCTTAGCCATTACTACATATCCCTGTGGATCAAAGCACTCAGTTTTTCCGTCTAGTTTTGCATTCTGGTAACTATGTCTACTTGTTCCTGTTGCTTAAGTGGAACAATCTCACCTCTATAATTTTGGAATCCTATCTAACATCAATGCTAGGATGCTATGCCTGTTTGCAGAGAAGAAATTCATACTATCATTGGACATGCTGATCTTACATTGCTGGTGCACATTCACTATTGCTTTGGATACCATCTTGCAGATATGTCTGTCTATTGGGCCCTCCTAGGGAATATAGTCAAGTAACAATTTTCTTTGTTTCAAATAATAAATTTGTTCTAAAGTTCTTCACTCTTTCAAGACATTTCTGGGATCTCCATCTCACTTGTGAGAATATCATAGGGTCTAAGCTTCAAGGACTGATCTATCTTTTAGTGTATTAAGGCTGATGAATTATGCATAATGGATGAGTGCTCCCATGCCAATAAAATCTACCCTATTCACATGCACCTTTTTGTTTCAATATGCTCAAGATTCATACCCACAAACATCTTCTATGTCTTTCAGATACATTTTAACTGTGTCTTGCAATTCTTTAACTAAGTAAAGTATGTCCTCACAAAGCAGAAACTGTATTTCTCTACTTGGTCTATTTGATTCCATATTACAGTTATTTTTCCGGATCACAGGCATGGGAAAATCTTGTGGACTATAAACATCATCTTGTAAAGAATACCTTTCCAAGGAGCCCCCAGTTGAGGTCTCAGGGTTTCCTTCTAAGAGCCTTTACTGTAGCATAGGATACTGTCAAGCCAAACATTCAGTTCCATTGAAGCTATTGAATGCTTATAATCATACCCTGTGCTGGAAACAGAATTATTGGTGTTTTCAATTTAACAGCTCAATGGTCAGAAATAACATCAGGAAAGTATCAGAAATGAAGACATTTTTATTCTAACGTCCAAACACATTGATAATTCTGCATTAAATTATATATTACATGATTACAATCAATTATCACATTGTAATTTCTAATGCCTTTTATTGTGTTAGCCAGGAAAAGATCCAGTGAGATCTTCTGCTGTGGGGAGCTTAACTGAATGATGGCCCAAGCTGTTGCCCTTGTGAATCCACTGCCACATTTGGCTGAAGCTACACTTTCCACAGAAGTCTTCCAGACAGTGATGGAGTGCACTACTTCCTCTAATGGAGGCCTGTTTCTATGAGATATGAGTCTCAACTTAGAGACTTTGGCTCAAAGTCTCTCAATCAGTCTGGATAAAACTTTTTTTGAACTATGTCACAGTTTAAGACTCTTTCTACCAACCCCTTCTCCCACTTCATCAACTTCAAAGGAATCATATTCTTTTTGTGTTCTGACATCCCTGCCCATCTTACCTTGTTATCTACCCCTTTTCTTTTATAGGCATTTTTCTATCCCTGTTCTGCCTTGATGTTTGCTTATGTACTCTAATTTCAGTGGTGCAAGAAAGATTAAAGTTAAGTTGAGACTTGGAGACTGGCTTACTCACTACCTGATAGGCAAGGAGAATGCTTTTCTGTGTGATATATGAGACACAGACAGTGCCTGAGAAAAGGTGGCAATCAAATTCCTGGTGATTTCACCAGTGCTGACCTGGGAAGATATCCTAGGTTGATTTCCTTGTAGTTCATATTTTCTGTATATTTGAAAGATGTGAAGTTAATAAAGACTACAAAGAAAAGAGAGTTGGCTCTTTATTGCTAGGTTATATTAATCGTATAGAGAAGGATAATTAAAAACTAAAGAGTAAGTGTGAAAGTATAATGTCTCTTTGATAGCAAGTCCTTTATTTCCTGCAGCAGAAAAACATAAATAGCCAAACAGTACACTAGAGATCTGACAAACTTGCAGAACTCCAGAGATGTCTAAATGCTTATTCAAGGCATGTGTGTTATGAAAAAACAGGAGCCTTACTTGAGAAAACCTAAGGTCTAAATATGTGTCCAAGAAACAGAGAAGGACATTTCTGAAGAAGTTGGCTCTACAGAGCCCTGTGAATGTTCAGAGATTACAGACACAACCCATACTTCTCTACTAAGATACTAGCTCTTCCACTCTACTGGAAAATGACGCAGAAGAATTTTACTCTTCTCCCACACCCACAAGCAAAAGATAGATGCCTTTGGAGCTGCCCCCACTTCCTCTCCTTCAAGCAGCCATATAGGGTTAAACACGAGCATAACCAACCCATCTGGTTATGTGCTTATTCTGATAAGGAGGAATGGTTTAACATCGGAGGCACTAGCACATAAAACTAGTAGCCAGAATATTGGTGTTTTTAATTGCATATGAATTTTGAGGATGCACTATAACAGGAGCAGATGAAAGTCTACATAATTGAGAATTCTTTATGAGTGCTTGTATTTGGAACACTGTAGCTAATAATCTGAGAACAGTCTCAGGGGGATGGAGCAAACTCACTGTGATGGTGACTCTTAGAAGCATAGAGAAATTGCTGAATAATGGTGATTACAATGTATATTCCTGATTTTTAGTAATAGGTGTTAGAGAAAAGAATAAAGAGGTTCAAGGCAGTGGGAGTGGAGAAAGGAAATATTATGTGAGACCCAAAGACTAATCAGAGATTATTTCCAGAAAATGCAAAGGAACAAACAATGCACCAACACCATTGGTGAGAGTCACCAGCTACATTAAGAATTTTAGTTGTAGTTCTCCTCTGGAGACTAGAGATTATGGTGTTGGTGGCAATTACAAAGCTGGATTAATACATATCTCTGAGGATGTGAGGCTCTGAAGTAACAGAGGTGATTAGTCACAAATATAGTAGTGATCAGAAAAAAAAGTGAAGCAAATTCCAAGGAACCTTGGCACAGAGATCATTGTAGAAATGATTAATACACCAGGGCAGCCCTAAGAGACACATAGTCAGTCAACTATCTTAATTTGTTACTTAATGTCTGTAACCTCACAAAAAAGACAAAAATGGAGTAGCAGGAGGTCAAAAACAATTATCTCAATTCAAAAATCATGATTCTTTGACCAATATCAGGGCCTGAGCCAATTTTTACATCTGAAATGTACTGACTGTAAAAATGATAAAGTCTGTATCAGGAAAAACATGATAATACAATGGCATATTCATTGTAATCATGCCCTCAGTCTTTCTTCAAAGTGACTGCATTACTGTATTAGTCTGTTCTTGCACTGCTATAAAGAACTGGGCAATTTATAAAGAAAAGAGGTTTAATTGGCTATATAGGAACCATGGATGGGGAGGCCTCAGGAAACTTTCAATCATGGCAGAAGGTGAACGGATAGTGGGCACATCTTACATGGCTGGAACAGGAGGAAAAGAGTGGAGTGGGAGGTGCTACACACTTTTAGACAAATGGATCTCACAATAACTCACTCAGTACCATATGAACAGCACCAAAGGGGGAATCTGATCCCATGATTCAATCATCTCCCACCAGGCCACCTGCAACATTGGGGATTACAATTTGACATTAGATTTGGGTGGAGATACAGACTCAAACTCTATCAGGGACCTATGACTATTTAGTAAAGTGACTGTGTACACTTAGAAATCGGAATAGGAATATCCAGACAATTTGAGGGCAATTGAACATAGAAGCTGACTTGACATTGATATCTGCAGACCCAATGTATCATTAAGGCCCCTGTTAGAGTGTTGGCATTGTGGCCAGGTAATAAAGTCCTGGTGAAATTCTTCCTTACTGTATGCCTGGCGGGTTTTTAGAACCACCCTAATAGCCTTTTCACCTGGTGCTTAATTAAATTAATATACTTGGCAGTAAGAGTAACCCCAACATGTATACTTGGCCTGTGATAAAAGTTATTACACTGGGAAAGATCAGGTAGAAACTTTTAAACTCTTCATCAGCACATATTAAGATACTGTATAGATATCCAAATAAATAGAGAAAAGAGAGGGAGGGAAGGAGGGAGAGAGAAAGCAAAGTTCCTATCTACAACCCTGGGAAAGGGCACAGATTAGTGCTAATATTAAAGACCTAATGAATGAAGGCCAATCCAATGCTCTGTATTGTATAATATTTTATTTTCCAGTCTGGTTCCTATAGAACCAAATGTAGTCTAAAAACTGACTATATATTACTACAGTTGAAACAACAACAGATATCTATTTTGAGCTTGGCTCTGTCATACCTGCCAAGTCATAGAGTCAGATAGGTCCAGAGGTAGCACACCAAAAGAGAGAAAATAGTAGGACAAAGGGGCATGCTTAAGTTACAGGAGCTGGTATCTGAGCGCTTATCTATCAGAGTTGTACCAGTGCTGCTCTCCAGTCATGAGGTATCCATTGTGACCAAATGAAGGAAGAAAAAGTCTGAATATGATTAATGAGTGAATTGACTCAGTGCCTGGAACAACCCAAAAATGAACTATATCAGACACATTCAAGTATTGTCTTGAAAAAATGTGGAAATGGAAAAAAATACCAATGAAAAAAGTGTGAACAGCGTCCCTGGTCATCCTAAATTAGTCCAAGAATATATAGACTATGATGGGTACCTGTCTGAGAATATGGCCAAGAGCCTGGAAATGTAATAATTAGGAAATAAGAGACAATGACATTTGGGACCAATGCATGTATATGAACATCTCATGAAAACCAAAAATACCCCATAATAATCTTTAAAATATAAGAAGGTTAAAAGATAAAAATGAAAAAAAAAATTCTAAATTTGAAACAAAACAAAAAAAATGATACAAAATTGGTGAAGAAACATAATAATAGATTGTGGTTTGTTATCAAAAAGACAGACATGTTTCTGGTATATTTATTTCTTCTGCTGACAAGACCTTAGCAAACACCAATATCCAGGCAAGACTGCCTGATCCACAGACATGCAATTCTGCAGAACTTAGTATTCAGAGATCTACTTTACAGCAAAGGAAGTACAAAAATGGACACATGATAATAGGATAAACAGGTTGCATTGTTGCATTACATAGCACATCATCTAGAAGGAGCTGACCTTACACAGTGCTTAAATAGACTTCTAAAAATACACTGAAGTGTCATCACTGAAGCAATACTTGAGGCTGTTCCCAAATTTCTGGCCTCAAGTGGTCATCCCAACTCAGCCTCCAGCCTTCGAAAGTGCTGAGATTACAGGCATGAACCACCACACCCATCCTCATCACTCCTTTTTAACATGACAGTGGAAGTCTTAGAAAACGCAGTAAGACCAAAAATAAAAAAATAAAAAAAAAGGGGGGGGGGAAGAAAAACAAAAACTATCTTTGTTCACAGATGACATGATTGTCTATGTAGAAAACTCAAGGGAATAAAACATAATAATAACAACAAAATCACTTGGAATTAATAAGCAATTATTATAACAAAGTTGCAGGATACAGATTTATATACAAAAGTCAATTACTTCTCTATATGTCAGTACAAGAACAAAGTGGAATTTACAATTATAAAGCACAATACCATTTATAATAGCTATTCTTTGAAATGAAATTCTTCAAATAGTTATAAATGTGACAAAATATATGCAAGATATATATGAGTCAAAATGCAAAATGAATGAAATCAAAGAATAACTAACTAAAGAGTCCATGCTCACAGATAGGAAGACTCAATATTGTCAAAATGTCAGACGAAATCAAAATATCAAACTTCCCAACTTAATATCAAACCAAATCAAAATCTAAACAATTTTCACCAGAATTCCAGCAAGTTATTTTGCAGATATTGACAAATCAATTTGGAAGTTTACATGGAGGGGCAAAAAACCTGAGAACAGTGAATATAATATTAAAGGAAAAGACCTAAATTCAGACGACTAAACCTACCTGAATTAAAAACTTAGTATAAAGCTATAATAATCAAGACAATGTGGTATTAGTAGAAGAATAGACAAACAGATTAATGGAATCAAATAGAAAACCCAGAAATAGACCCACATAAATATAGTCAACTGCTCATTTATAAAGGAGCAAATGCAATTCAGTTGTTTCAAATACAACAAATATCATTTGTTAAAAAAATATATTTTTTATCCAAAATATACAACCAACTTTTAAAACAATAAAAAATGGAAATCACAATTAATGAATGGGCAAAACATCTGAAAAACACTTAGCCAAAGAAAACATAAAGATGGCAAATAAGATATGAAAAGATATTGAGCATACCTAACTAGGGAATTGCAAATTAAAACAAAAGTGAGATACCAGTACACATGTGCTAGAATAGACAATACCCAAAAAACATTAAATGCATATGAGGATATGGGGCCACAAGAACTTTCATTTGTTGCTGCTGGCAATGCAAAAAGGTACAGCCTATATGAAAAACAGTTTCACAGTTTCTTATAGAAAAGAAACATATTCTTATCATATGATACAGCAATTGTACTTCTTGGTATTTACCCAAATAAGTGGAAAATTTACATCTACATAAAAACCTGCACATGAATGTTAATAACAGCTTTATATGTAATTGACAAAGCTTGCAACATTCCATTCTATCAATCTATTTGTCTATTCTTTCACCAATATCACATTGACTTGATTACTGTAGCTTTATATTAAATGTTGAACTTAGATAGTTTCAGCTGCTGCACTTTGTTCTTTTAGTTCAATATTGTGGTGACTATTCTGTCTTTTAAATAAATAAATAAACTAATAATACATTGTTAATAAATTTTAGAATCAGGTTGTTGATATTCACAAAATAACTTGCTGGGGTTTTGATTAGAATTTCTGGGATTTTGATTGGGATTGATATGAATGGATAAACTGTGATATATACATGCAACAGAATGGCATTCCATGCTAAAAAGAAAGAGCTATCAAGCAACCTTAAATGCATATCACTAAGTGAAAGAAACGAATCTAAAAAGGCTACATACTATATGATTTCAACTCTGTGAACTCTTGAAAATGCAGAACTATGGAGACAGTGAAAAAGTGAGTGGTTGTCAAGGGTTAGGAGAGGAAAGAACAGATAAGCAGAGCACAAAGGTCATTTAGGGCAGTGAAACGATTCTGTGTGATACTGTAATTGTGGACACATGTCATTACATATTTGTCAAAACACAGAAAGTACAAGAGGAAGAGTGAACCCTAATGCCAACTATAGACTTAGGGTGATAATGATATGTCAGTACAGGTTCATCCATGTTAAAAAACGTACCATAGTAGTGCAGGGTTTTGATAGTGGAACAAACTGTTCATATTTGGAGGCAAGAGTAATGAAAAATCTCTGTAACATTTTCTCAATTTTTTCTGTAAATCTAAAACTTCTCTAAAAATGGTCTATAACAGAAAATTACATATTCTAAATGTCTACTCCAACCAATTTAACAAGAATTTCTGGGAGTGTGGTCTTACAGTGCACAATTTTGAGCTCTACAGATATTTTACATACAGTAATGTGTATGATTAACATAAGTTCTCTATCAAACTTACATAGCAAACACCCATTGCTTCATTTCATAAAATTTACTATTGTAAAATTATACCTCACCTTTCATGTCATCGATTCCTTTCCAAATATTTAAAAAATCAATAAAGCTTAGGGAAAGTTTACACTATACTTAAAATTAGTCACACGTTTCTGACTCTTTTTTTTGTATCTGAGTTATTAAAACTATGTTTAATTTAGTATCAAATAAACAGAAAGATTACACATTCTAAACCTTTCTCTGATGTCTTTTAAAATAAACACCAACATCTATATCTAGCAATCATATTCTATTCATGTATTTAATTTAACATATTATTGTATTATAAATATTTTACTTGTCAGTTATGATTTTTTAAATTTTTATAAGACTTTATCATCCCAACATGAATATTTGACTTACTCTCAAATTCAAACTAATTATATTCCACTGTTCACACAGTGCCTGTCTCAGGCAGACACTCTACTGTCATCCTTCCCCGCTTTCATTCCTACTTTTTCTCACAATATAAAGAATATTAGATTATAAGCTACCTTAGCACAGCTGTTTATAATATCCCTCCCTAATTCTTTTTAGGGTGTGAAAAGTGAAAGATAAACATAATAACAAAAGGCAATATTGCAGTTATGCTAAATCATAATCATAAACCGCTTCAAATAGGTTTCATTATTTAAATTGACTACTGGCAGCAGAGTTTGTATCAGCCTTCGATACAATTTTTAGTTGATTTCTTTGATATAAACAGTTAAAACTATTGGTAAATATATCCAAGAAGGTCCTTAGTTGAAATTATCTCAATAGTGTGATAGAAATTTATGAGTCAATTCAAAGCAAACATCCTGTTTGTGAAATTATTTCAACAAATTATTGTAAATGTACTATCAGAATGAAAACAAATTGTGATGAAACAGAGAGTCTTATGGAATAGTCTAATTTATTTTACCTGCTTCCTGTGAATTAATAAAATAAAAATGAGGATTTCTTTTCAAGATTATCTTTATATTGAGAAGAAAAAACAAGATATTCAAAAGTTTCCTTTTAGTTGAAAAAGAGAAGGAAATAAAAAGCTATTTTTATTTCATAATATCAAAAAATTTGCTTGTAAGTGAGGGAATATGGAAGCATACAATATGTAATTTAACTTTCTCACCATTTTTAAGCTATTAATTTAATTATTTTATGGTTATTTTTCTAGTTTTGACCTAATAGTGTGAAATATTATTTATTGGTTGGCTGTTTTGTTAGTTAAGAATTTAATGCTTATTAAGTAACATTTTTTGTGAATATATCAGAAATTTTAGTAAAAAAGTTAACATTTATATTTTAAGACTATATTAATATAACTGTTATGCAATAGATTTAGCTTCTGATTGATTATACAAACATAAACACATATATGAATTCATATATTTGTGCACATGCATAAATATGTGTGTAAATATGTGTGTATAGTGGTTATTGCTATTTGTATGATTGTTCTTTTTTTCATGTATTGAATAGATTTAGGGGTACAAGCATAGTTGTGTTACATGGATATAAGGTGTGGTGAAGTCTGAGCTTTTAGCGTACACATCGCCTAAATGGTGTACAACGTAGCAAATACATGTTATCAGTATTCTGACTGTTTTCTTTAATAGCTTTTATGTGAGTCTTTATTAATTTGTTTGGCTGGGCATTAGATAGACCTCTTTGACTAATATGATGAGTTCTGGAAATTAACAAATATACATATATTTTGATAATCACCTTTTGTGTTTACTAATTTTTGAAGGCATTCATAATAGCACAATATTAAAACTTTTTAATATATCTTTAAAATTGTTATGCTTCTTCACTTATTTTATATCACTATCTGTTTGTTTTGGTTTAAATGTATAAACATTGCCTAAATTTTATCTTCCAACCTTCCCAGTAATTTTTTTTTTTAAATTTTAGGGTAATTTTTATTTTCATGAGATTATTATTGACTTATAAGTCTTCCTTTTCAGACTTATTTTTTATCATAATTACACTATTTGCTATCTCTGAAAGTTTAACTATACCATAGAAATATTTTCTTTCTAATCTCTTCCCATATTTATTTTTCCAGGTAAATATTAAAATAGAATACCTTTTACATCTTTCTTTTAGATGAAGCTTGAAGAAAGTAAATGCACATTCCAAAAGAAAAAAGAGATTACCATTCAAAAATGTTATCATCAATAGCCAAACACTGGTTAGATATTTTATAAACATCTAGAATAAATTAAAAATCTTACTAGGGATTTAGTTAAAGAGCTTTAATTTTTGATCTATCTGCCCAAGAAGGAGAGAAAGTTGAGGGAAGATGCCATATTCAATTGCAAGCTAAGAAAGCTATATATGTTTCCTTGTAGGTAAATGTACTTTGTACTGGTAACTGACTCATGACTGTGACAGAAGAGTGTAAGGTTACTTATAGGAGATTCAGTGACTGGCTGACCTATGAATGAAAATAGGACTGAAGGGGCTGGGCGCGGTGGCTCACGCCTGTAACCCCAGCACTTTGGGAGGCCAAGGCGGGTGGATCACGAGGTCAAGAGATCGAGACCATCCTGGTCAACATGGTGAAACCCCGTCTCTACTAAAGACACAAAAAATTAGCTGGGCATGGTGGCGCGTGCCTGTAATCCCAGCTACTCAGGAGGCTGAGGCAGGAGAATTGACTGAACCCAGGAGGCAGAGGTTGCGGTGAGCCGAGATCACGCCATTGCACTCCAGCCTGGGTAACAAGAGCGAAACTCCGTCTCCAAAAAAAAAAAAAAAAAAAAGTAAAGAAAATAGGACTGAATAAAGCTGGGAACATAGATTGCATATTCATAATGTGTTATAAATATATGACAGTTTTCAGTTCATTTTTTGTTCAGTTCATTTTTTGATATTCACAATACTAGTTAATCATCTCCACAGTCAAATACTGAAAACTCACAGAAAGTATGAAACAGCAACAATGACAACAATAAATATGATAATTAACAAACTGTAAAATCTTGAAAAAAATTTCTTCCAACTTCAGTTCAGTTGTTGCTGTTAGCAACATTTGCTCACTGATTCATCTATATTTGCCATCAAATTGAGTGGAAGTCTCTTGCTTGCCATGTACAAATGGATGCATGTCCTGTACGCTATATTTTTTGAAATGTTGGATTGACACAACATATTAAAATCCCTTAGATGAAGCAAAAGCATGGTTAAGGGTGATGTAGATAACAGTATACATCTAACAACAAAAAGTTAGAAAGATCTTAAATTAACAATTTAACCTCACATCTATAGGAACTAGAAAAACAAAAACAAACTAACCCCAAAACTAACAGAAGAAAAGAAATAACTAAAATCAGAGTGGAATTGAATGAAATTGACACCCAAAAATCCATATGAAAAATCAATTTAAAAAGTTTTCTTTTTTTGAAAGGATAAATGAGGTCAATAGACTAATAACTAGATTAACAAAGAAAAAAAGTGAGAAGATCCAAATAAGCACAATCAGAAACAACAAAGGTGACATTACAGTTGATCCCACAGAAATACAAAAGATCCTTAGAAACTATTATGAATACTTTTATGCACAGAAACTAGAAAATCTAGAAGAAATGAATAAATTCCTGAAATATACAATCTCCTAAGATTGAATCAAGAGTTGAAACTTTGAACAGAACAATATTGAGTTCTAAAATGGAACCAGTAAACAAACAAAGAAAACCCTACTAACCAAAAAAATGTCCTGGATCAGATGGATTCATAGCTAAATTATACAAAATGTACAAAGAAGAGCTGGTATTAATTCTGCTGAAAGTATTCCAAAAACAATTGAGGAGAGACTCCTCCTTAACTCATTCCACAAAAGAAGCATTTCTTTGATATCAAAATCTGATAAAGACAGAATGAAAAAAGAAAACTACAGGCCAATATCCCTGATGAATATAAATGCGTAAATCTGCAACAAAATACAAGCCAACTGAATTCAACAGCACATCAAAAAGTTAATTAACCACGATCAAGTAGGCTTCATTATAGCAATGTAAGGTTAGTTCAACATACACAAATAAATAAATGTGATTCACCACATAAAAACAATTAAAAACAAAATTTGTGTGATCATTTAAATAGGCATGGAAAAAGTCTTTGATAAAATCCATAAAACCCTCAAGAAACAAGGTATCAAAAGAATATGCCTCAAAATACTAGGAGCCATTTATGACAAACCAGTAGCCAACATCATACTGAACAGGCAGAAATTGGAAGCATTCCCTTGAAAACTAGCTAGAATAAGACAAGGATGCCCACTCTTGCCACTCCCATTCAACATAGTACTAGAAGTGCTAGCCAGAACAATCAGGCCAGAGAAATAAAAGGCCTCAAAATAAGAAAAGAAAAATCAAAATAAATCACTTCATGGATTATAAAATTATATACTAGAGAACCCTAGAGGCACCACCAAAGACACCTGAAACTGATAAACAGTGTCAGTAAAGCTTCAGGATACCAAATCAGTGTACAGAAATAAGTAGCATTTTTATACACCAATAACATTCAAGCTGAAAGCCAAATCAAGAATGCAATCTCATTTACAATATCCACACACAAAATAAAATACATCGGATTATATCTAACAAAGGAGGTGAAAAATCTCTACGAAAAGAACTGTAAAACCTTGCTAAAAGAAAACATGCATGACACAAATGGAAAAATATTCTATGCTCATGGGTTGAATGAATCAATATCATAAAAATGATACTACTGTCCAAAGTATCTACAGATTCCATACTATCCCTATCAAACTCCCAATAACAGTTGGAAAAACTATTCACAAATTCATATGGAAACAAAAAAGAGCAAAGTATTCCTAAGCAGAAACAACAAAGCTGGAGGCATCACATTACCTGACTTCAAACTATACTATGATGCTACAGTAACTAAAACAGCACGGTCATGGTACAAAAACAGACACATAGTGGAATACAATACAGAACCCAGAAATAAAGCGACAGACCTACAGCCATCTAATCTTTGACAAAGGCTACAAAAACATGGAATTGGGAAAGCATTCTATTCAACAAGTGGAACTGAGATAGCTAGCTAACCATATACAGAGGAATAAAACCGGATACCTATCTTTCATCATATATACAAAGTAACTCAAGATAAACTAAAGATTTAAATGTAAGACCTCAAACTATAATAATTATAGAAGAAAACTTAGGAAACACCATTGTGGACTTTGACCTTGGGAAAAAAACTACAACTTTGTGGACTTTGACCTTGGGAAAAAAACTACAACTTACCCCTTCAAAAGCAGTTACAACAAAGATAAAAATTGACAAGTGAGACCTACTCATGAAAGGGCTTCTGCACAGCAAAAGGCACTATCAACAGAGTTAACAGATAACCTGTAGAATGAGAGAAAATATTTGAAGACTACATATCCAACAAAGGTCTAATATATAGGACCTATAAGGAATTTAAACAAATCAACAAGCAAAAATCAAATAATGCCATTAAGAAACGGGCAAAAAGGATGAGCAGACATTTCTCAAAAGAAGACATACATGCAACCATATGAACCAACAAACATATTAAAAAATGTTCCACATCATTAACCACCAGAGAAATACAAATCAAAACCACAATGAGGTATTATCTCACACCAATCAAAATGGCTATTAATGAAATGTTATGAAAGAACAGATGTTGATGAGGCTGCAGAAAAAAAGAAAATAATGCTTATACACTGTTGGTGGGAATGTAAATTAGTTCAGCCACTGTAGAAAGCAGTTTGGAGACTTCACAAAGAACTTAGAGCTACCATTCAACCCATCAGTCCCATTACTAAGTATATATCCAAAAGAAAACAAGTCATTCTACCAAGACTCATGGAGTCATGTGTTTATTGTGCCACTAGCAAAGGCATCAACTTAGGTGCCCATCAATGGTGGACTGAATAAAGAAAATAGGGTACATATACACCACGTCCTTTGCAGCAAAATGGTGTTGTTGAAGGCCAGTTCCTAAATGAATTAATGCAAAAACAAAAATCCAAATACTCCATGTTCTCATTTCTAAGTGGGAACTAAACATTGATTACTCATGAATATAAAGATGGCAGCAATAAACATTGGGGACTTCTTTCAAATGAGTGTGTATGGTGAAAAAACTGTTGGGTACTATGCTCGGTGCCTGAGTGACAGGATTATTTGTACCCCAATCCTCAGCATCATGCAGTATACCCAAGTAACAAACCTCCATTTGTACTCCAAATTCAAAATAAAAGTTGAAAAAAAATTATCAATCATTTAAAAATTTAAATAGTCATGAGATTTGACTAGAGTTCAATTATTTTTATCTTATAACTTATTTTTTTTTGAGAAGGATCTCACTCTTGTTGCCCAGGCTGGAGTACAGTGGCATGATCTTGGCTCACTGCAACCTCTACCTCCTGGGTTCAAGCGATTCTCCTGCCTTAGCCTCCCAAATTGCTAGGATTATAGGCATGCATCACTACTACCAGCTAATTTTTGTATTTTTTTTTTTTTTTTTTAGTAGAGACGAGGTTTTACCATGTTGGCCAGACTGGCCTCAAACTCCTTACCTCAGGTAATCCTCCAGCCTCAGCCTCCCAAAATGCTGGTATTACAGGCGTGAGCCACCATGCCTGACCTTTGTAACTCTTTAATTGCATGAAGTAATGGTTATTTTATAAAATGCCTTTATATTGAAATATGTTGCAGCTCTGCTGAGCCAATAAATACATAAATATTTAAAAGAATAAAAATTACAATTATAAATAAATAACTAGAACATCTAGGGCTATTTCTATTGCCCTATGTAAATTTTCTCTTAAGTATTATCTTTTATTAATGAGGTTAAAGAGTTTACTTTCCCTAAAATAGTAACTGGGCAGAAATCAAGAGGAATTATAAGGTGTATACTGTACTATAAATTTTACACAAAGAAAGCATAAAACTAAGTAAAGATAGGTATTGGCAATATTATGAAATATTGTGGATTGCAATATTTTAAAATAAGGCACACAGGTTCAATGTGATGGAGAGTCAAGAATAGGAGTTACAGAGAAGATCATTATCCTTGAGAGTCACTACAGGACACTGGACCATGATGTTGCACAGAATTTCCCATGTATCCAACTGTAGATTTGTTGAGTGGGTAATAACTAGAACCTATCTTAATGCAATCATATTAAACAATTAAATTTTTTTTCTCACATGTAATACTCAGAGAAGATAAAGATGGAGAAAAAAGACTACTGAGAAAAGATAATCAAGTCCTGATCTTTTGAGATATTTACATATCAAGAGAAATATTTTAAAAAGTAAACTTTGACAGAGACAGTAAGTACATTGCAGACAAGTAGGAAAAATATCATAATGCTACATAAACCTAACTCAGAAATTGTTAAGGATTAGGGAGTGATCAATGGTGAGCATATGATTAGCAGTTGTCTATCAAAATATAAAGCTTTAGAGAAGTTTTATATGAATTCTGATGTTTTGGGCTAGTAACTGCCTGTGATGGCAGTCACCTCTATTCCATACAGGGACCTTTACGACTATGATATTTTGACAATATTAAAGCACTCTACTGATTCCCACTTGTTCCAGATAACAACTTGCCACAAAAACAACTTTCCATCCCTAAAATTGAACAAGCTTTCCTCTTTTGAAATACCCCCAAGCCATTAACTTGCCCTTCTGTAGACAACCAAGGGCTGCTGGATGTAGCAGAAGACCAATTATATCTTCCTGATTCCAAAAGTTCCATGTGAATAAAACGCTTGTCTAATCAGAGACTGCTTTTTCTTCTTTTCACTTATAAAACTTATTCCTCTTTCCAACTCCTTTGAGACTCATGCTGGAATGTAAGTGATGACAGATGGGATCCCTCATTGAAAGTTTGTAAACAGTCTTTGTAAAAGTTGTAGTAAACTTAATTTTGACTTTGGTATTAGCTGAAATATACATCTTCAATCCAAAGAACATCTGAAGACAAAATGGACTCCTTGTGGTTAATGGAGACAGCTCATATCAAAACAGGTTTGAGAGGCCATGACAAGAGTAAGGGAACAGTCTTGTCAGAAAGTACAACTCATGACAAATATTGTGCTTTGCAGTCCTAGACTGGAACAGTTACTATAACCAAGGCCAAGATAAATTGCACAGAGACTTGTGGTTTTGAGCCTAAAAGCCACCCAATTAGAGTTCAACTGGCTCAACCAATCAAGGCTCAGTTTTATCAACCAAATGGAACAAAAAAGTCTGAATTTTTTATTTGCACAAATGGGCCAAATTGGGAACCTAGATGGAAACTTTCTCTATAAAAGTCAAACACTTCCTTTGTTTTCCAGAGTGCAGTTTGCTTGTACTGAAGGTTGCATCTCCCCAATCTACAAATTATTTCTTAGCAAATAAAAGCTCTCCTTTTGGCCTCTGCAAGTCTCATGGTCTTTTATTTACAAAGGGACTCATGCATTTTAAAGATGAATACATTTAAATATTGAATAAGTAACCACAAAATGCCAAATCAACATAGTAGTAGCTATTAATATTTTTATAATCTGCTATGATTAACAAAATTTCCTTGCTTAGTTTATTTACACTTCACCACAACTCAGAGACAATCACTGATAAAGAGTATTGAAAGTCGGTTTTATATTTTTATTTATATTTTTCAAAGTTCAGTAAATATGAACTACAACTTGAACTTTGGCCTTTTATTGTAAGATTTATTTCCTTTAGGAATTCACTACATTGCTTACATTATATTGCAATGGCAAGACTAAGATATTGCTATTCAAAAATTAGAATGGTTGAATTCAGAAATATCAGAGAGTTGTCTTCTTAAGGGAATATTGCTTTGGCTTGGGATTTTTAAAATGATATATTCATTGATTGTGAAAAAACAGTTGAAAAAATGTCATTAGAACAGTGAAATTTGGGAAAACATTAAAACATAAATACACTTTGGAGAATAATTTCTCAATTTTAAATGCAGAAAATGAGATAAAAGTATATCACATGTTATATTTAACTTAAAGATTAAAGGATCAATAAAATACAAATTGTTACATCTAAATTTGGTGAGAGATTCAGTGCTTTACAAATGCTAACATAATATTCTTTCATACCGTATGTATGATTCACTTTGATAGAGAAATATGGCTTTTAATATCAATTTATAAAGTTCTCATATTTAATGTTTATTTTCTGTTGGTAAATCTTTTTATAAAACTCTGAATCTATTACTTTCTGGCCAGTAAAATACTGAAATCAGAAATCTGAATATTTAAACATTTAAGAACGTCAGCAGATTTGATCTGAACTTAATACTCAACACATATTTACCCCAAGCTACTGATTCCAAGTCAAATATTTTCAGTCACTGATCTCTTTACTTCTATTTTTCTAAATAAAATAGACAGTAATTTCTTTTTCGAGACAGGACCTTGCTCTCTTGCCTAGGCTGCAGTGCAATGGTGTGACCATAGCTCACTACAGCCTTTACCTCTCAGGCTCAAGGGATCTTCCTGTCTCAGCTTCTCAAGTAGATGGGACTTAGCCACCATGCCCACCTAAATTTTATATTTCATCTTTTTCATCTTATATTTTTAATGACTGGGTTTCACCATGTTGTCCAGGCTAGTCTTAAATTCCTCGCCTTAAGTGATGCTCAGTCTCCCGAGTAGCCAAGGTTACAGGAATAAGCTGAAAATATCTTCATTATATTCATTCATAATCATATCCTTATCTAAAAGTTTTAGTACTTTAAAAGATCTCTATTTTGCTATTTTCTTACACACAATTAAAAGTTCTTTTTATTAAATTGATTATTTTTTGGTCAAGTTCTCTTTCATATTCTGAAAATTTTATCATATGCATGTAATACTAGTAAAAGGCTATTAATCATGAAGTTCATCAACTGCCAATGTTTTCTGAAGGAATAATATGTAAACATGATGAACAACTAATTTAACAAACATTAAGAAAGTATATATACTACAATTTTCAAAGCAATTTTTAATTATATTTTAAGTTATAAACCAAAGCATAATGATGAGCAATTCCATGTTTAGATGTAAATATGTCTAAAATTTTCTAAAAGAAAAGAGGTAGAATAAGTTTGAGAGTAAAAAATCCCATGTTTAATCATCAGGATTAATAACTCTCTTGCAATCAACCTCGATTTGGTGGTGTTCTATCCAGAAAGCATCTGCTTTTAGATTTGGATTTGTATAATATACTCTGATACAGTAATTCACAATTATGGGTATTTGTGTCTTTAATGTGGCCTATTTTAATAACCATAATTATGAATTATTGTATCAGAGTATATTATACAAATATAATTTATATTATAAAAATATAATATACTTTATATAATATACTCTGATTATACAAATATAGTGTAGTGATGCTTTGGGAGATACACGTTTATGGGCTAAGTTCTAGCTGAGCCTAACATACAAGATGATTACTTTTTTCTTCTTAGAAGTTATAAATCTTTCTGTAATTATTTTCTTCTCTGCCCAGGTCTTTATATTTCTTCCACTTGGCTATATTTCATCCATATAAACCTACAAATCTGATCATATTATTACAATACTAGAAATCTTCTGACTTTAGGGTGAAATTCAAAACTCATTAGCACATAAAGGTTACATGTGGCATAGTAGAAAGATTGTAGTTTGGTGAAGCAATGAGAATTAAGAATAAATCTAGATTTTTCACTTCCAAAAATTCAATTTCTTAATCTTTGAGATAGACATAATAATAGACAATTTACCAAACTGTCATATAGACTGAGGAAGAGTGTGTTTATACAGCATGTGTTACAGCAGATGCTCATAAAATGGTAGATGAGATTATGTTCCTTAGCACGATACATTTATTAATGTCTCTAGCCTTCACCCACTATTACCTCTTGCTTTGTCTTGTTTTTTACGCTCTTCTGTTTTTTTCTGCTTTTTTGCAGTGTTTTGCTCTTTATAATCTAGCTCTCACTTATGTTATAGAATGAAGGAAGGGTGAACAGAAGAGATTGTAGAGGTGTAAAGGAAAAGTGGGAATTTATTGATTGATGGTTTCATTACCAGGTTTTTTTCATTGTGATGAATATGAATAACAGATGTATCCAAGAGAATAAAATAGGACAAATTGTGAAGGCTAACTTTTACTTCATAGAAAATAAGTGAAGGAAGAAAAATTCTAGGACTAGGCTTCCACATTTTGTTTTAACAAAGTTGTGTACTTTTAATGTGCTCTTTCTATTTCTGTGCAATATTTGAGACTGTAAAATGCTCAATATATTTTTGTTTCGTATAATTGGATTTTCAGCTAAATGAACTTTCCCAATTTTAATTGCTTTTTTCAAAATTCATTTTACTTTCACAAAACTTCCTTTGATACTGTCACCATATTAGGTTTTACCCCTAAGATGAGAAGCATAATGTATCCAAGTTAAAAAGCTGTTCTGCTGCACTTTACACACTTGGAGGTTTTGAACAAGAACAAAGATTAAGAAACGAAGGCAACACATCGTGTACTGAACACAAGTGCATGTACACATTATGCACATGATGTATTGCCTTCATTGTCTGCTTTGAACCTTGTCTGTAATAATATGTGAAACTAAAGCCTTGAGGCTCTACTTAAGGTGATGAGATCAGAGATAATGTTTATGCATAATAAATTAGAAAGCATAAAGTAAATATTCTTATTCATGCACTGACTACAGTGAATAATTTCAATGAAAATCTAGGAATATATCAGATGTCACTTAAGTTTTTTGCTTGTAATATTATAAGGCAAATTTTTACTATATATGTTAAAATCGTGATATCATAATAAAGGTAAATATGTTCTCTGTGTGTGTGTGTGTGTGTGTGTGTGTGTGTAAGAAGTTTAATTTTGTTCATGAAACTGACAACTGTGTATATTTGGGGGCTCATATTTAGTCATATTAATAAAAAATAATTGCGATTATAGAGAAAAACACAAGCTAAGATGGGATTGCATTAAATGCTTTTCCTAAAGGATTATTTCAAATGTAGACCCTCACTGACACTTTTAAATAATATCCTAGTAATAAAAAGAGAAATAATGTTAGGAGTCATCACGAGGCTCCTACACCATACTTCTAAATCAGGTAAAGAAAATATAACAATAAGTTGAGCAAAAATTATTCTAAAACCAACAATATGTTTTAGATTTATTCTAATTTTTAGATACGTTGAGTGGATTATTTAATTGACAGCATGGGGAAAAGAGAAAATGAGCTTTTAAAATGAAAATTTCTTTGCAACAAAACAATGTAAAAAGGATTTTATAAAATAGATAAAACAAAGACGAAAAATGACAAAGAACCACTGATGTGGCAGAGTGATGAACAGAAAAATAAAGGCAAATTTATTTAAAACCCCGTTCCACAGTAAATTAAAAATGGCATAGTAGACATCAAATCATAACTTTATTCTCTTATTCCCTATTATGGAAAGAATTTAATTTTCAAAAATAAAGATAATGCATTTTTTTCCTACTCAAAGCTTTTACCCTCTATTCATTGAATTACTCAGAATTAGTGAAAATCTGAATTTTATAAGGATATCCCCACTAAATTCAATAATATCTTGATCTTTGTTTCAAAAGAAGAGAAAGAAACTATGACTACTATGACCAATTTAAGCAAAACAGTCATTTATTGGATGATTCAGCAATTCATTGGAAGTAAAATTGTTAGGGAAGGTAGGTTTCCTAAGTATGAAAGTCAAGTCTACTGACCCTGACAAGAGATATCTTGAGACTTCACACTTGTCACACTTCAATCTCCAGGGAACATGTCTCTGATTCTATGGTCTTCCAAATCACCACATTAATAGAAACTAATCTCTAACTTTCCCTTGAACCTTTGGTCACTGTGTCAGTTTTCTAGGGCTTCCATAACAAAATACCACATACTGAGTAGCTTAAATAGCAGAAATTTATTTTCTCACATTTCTGGAGGCTAGAAGTCTCATGTAAGGATATACGTAGGGTTGGTTTCTTCTACAGGCTCTCTCCTTTGCTTATAGGTGGCCATCTCCTCCTTATAACTGTACATTGTGTTTCCTGTGTAGCCATGTCCAAATTTTTTTTAACTGTAAGGACACCAGTCATAGTAGATGAGAGTTTCCACCCACAATGACCTCATTTTAACTTTTATCATCTTTTTCAGTGCCCTATGAGCAAGTACAGTCACATTCTGAAGTATTGAGGGTTTCCCTCAGACCCAAGAGAGCCTCTATACTCATTGAGTCCTATGTACAAGTCCTAACTTGGTAGGTAAACACTCTAAAAGTCTAATTTAAAAATATGCTCTTCAACAACAGCCGAGTCCCACCAAATCCCAACAACTATACTTCAGCTACTCACTGAATAGCTACTCAGTTGAATAGTGGCCAACTATTCAAACCATATTAAAGTAAAACAAATACCAAGCTAGAATAAATCTGACTATTTCTATATGTCTCTTCTATTTTCTGTATTTTATTTTCCTTTTCCTGTACATAAATTCTGACCATGCAACAGCATCGGTCTGTCCAAATCAGCCGTGATTCTGAGGGTTGCCTGATTTGCAAGCCCTTTTTTTCTTACTGAATTAAACTCTGTTAAATTTGCTTTATGTAAGTTTTTCTTTTTACAGATCTGGTTTTAGAAGTAGTATCTGAAGTAAAACTCCAGTGACTCCAGGAATGTGAGTCCCCCAGGTGACTTGCCTACAGAAACAGTTGTGCTCACAAGTCTCTTGTTTGTAACCAGAGATTGTAGATGAGTGTTTTCTCAGATTGCAAACATAGCTAAAAAGTGTTTTGAGCTCTTGAGTTTATTTGAGCATTATTCAAACTGAACTGAGTCCCAGTCTGGTACTCCACATTCTAGAATTCCAGTTAATTTTATGTATAAAAATTATGGTTCCAGGATGTTTTAGAAAATGGGTTAATCTTTCTAGGGAAGACTTAGAATTAAGGTGGTTGCAATGAGAAAGTTTTGATTTTGATAAACTTGTTTAGTTGTGAGGCTACTAGAAAAATGGGGATTGAAAACCCTACAAAACAATGTGAGGATTCTCCAATTGGTATACAAAGGCTTATAAAAGACTAAGCAAATTGAAAATTGCACCTCTAAGGATTCTTTGCAAAAAAACAAACAAAAAGCTAAACAACAGACTAAAGACATTACAAATTAGGACTGTATTCTGACTAAACTAAACCTAATTGTTCCTTTTCTTTATTCATCTCTGCCTACATACTCTGAGTCTACTAACATTTTTGCTAAATTACCTGCCATCCTAGGGATAATATTTTTAAAGTTACATAAGACATATGCTTTACAGATTATGACCTTCTGATCAGCCAGATATTCCTCCTGTAATTACTTCTACTCCAAGATCTAGAACTGAGCTTAGAGCCATTGTAAAATAATTCCATGATCTAAGGAAAAAATCCTCCTAAATTTACTGAGGAATTTAAAATTCTCATAAGAGCTTATGATTCAAGACTCTCTGACTTTAAAACCTCCTCACAAAAAGAATTGAAAAGAGCTAAAAAAAATTATTAAAAACCTTTTAAATTCAATCCTAACAGACTTCCCCAAAATTTGATTAGTCCATAATACAATCTTGTAAATAAAAAAGAATAAACCAATTTCAGATTACAGAACTTACTTAGAAACACTGTTTGTAAAACATGCTGCACTCAAAATATAAAACAGAGGACTTCCTATATGGATTAAAATGACATTAACATTTATAAATGAACTTAGCAGTTTAATTAAACTAAATGTAATAGTTTAGTTAAAAAGTATTAATTGAGATAGAAATTTACAGATATGACTCAATTTGTGACCTTAGCTAAACAGTTGGAAAAAACTCCAGAGCAAGAAAAACCCAAAAGTTATGTCTGTAATAACGAGCTATGTCTCTGTATTACAATAGTTATAGAGGCTGGAACCAAAGAGACTTTCTTGTCCTTATTGTAAGTCATAACCAGAGGTCATAAAACCAAGATTCTTTACCCTGATATTTTTGCCTTTAGTATAAACAACAAAGACACTAAATATGCAATTGTTCACTTTGACATCTGTCCACCAATAAACCTCCTTTTAGGCTGGACTGTTTCACCATAAGAGGGAAAAAAGAGATTTGTTTTTTTAGCTTTCATGATGATTATCAACATTGATTAGGCTCCAAGAGATTCTGAAATAAATTGCCTCCTATAATATCATTCAATATACATAAACAAACCATGCTTAAGATAAATGGGGAATTGCATACAATCATGGTGGACATTTGAGCCACCTTATATACTATAAACTCTGTTACTTTATTATGTTTTTAGTCCATAAGCAATTTTTATTTATTTAATCATTTTTAGTATTTATTAATCTCAATTTCTATTTTAAAAGGGTACACGTGCAGGTTTGTTGCATGGGAATATTTTGTGCTTCTGAGGTTTGATATATGAATTCCATCACCAGGTAGTGAGCACGGTACCCCAAAGGTGGTTTTCAACCCACCCCCCATCCTCCTTCTTCCTCCAGCAGTCTCCAGTGACTGTTGTTCCCATCTTAACATCCATGTATGCTCAATTATTACCTCCTACTTGTAAGTGAGAACCTGCAGTATTTGGTTTTCCGTTTCTGTGTTAATTTGTTTTGGATAATGACCACTAGCTCCATAAATACTGCCAAAATAACATGATTTTGTTCTTTTCTATGGCTGCATGGCATTCCATGGTCTATATGTACTATATTTTCTTTATCCAGTCCACCAAAGATGAACTAGGTTGATTCGCTATCTTTGCTATTGTGAATATTGCTGCAATAAACACGTGAGTACACGTCTTTTCTGTAGAATGGCTGATTTTCTTTTGTGTATATTCCCATTAATGAAATTGCTGGAATCCACTTTAATAAGCCAACAAATTCATCAAAGTAAAAAGGTGATGAGGGCTTCAAATAAAGTTCTAGAGGTTCCCATATCTAAACATGTTCAATTAACTTTGGAAACTATTTTCTAAGAAAACATAACCTTTTACTATGTGACACTGCTCCAGTGAACTTAATGTAGTGAGACTTATGTTCAAGCTAGAAAGAAACATAAAATTCTTCTCAGGAAGAAGTAGTCTTAGAGTTTCTTGGTTTTCCTAAAATAGAACTCTTATGCAATCTACAGACAAAAATTAATGAAATCAAAACTCAGGCCTATAATGTCCCTGACCTTTCAAAAATACCTAAATGTTTATAGGTCTCCTCCTCAATTGGTATAAAAAATATTACAAACCTATAAAACTAAAGAGAACATTTTAAACCTTTGCATAAATTATCCAAATATTCACTAAAACTCCAAACAGTTCAAAGACTCTCACCAATTGTATTTAATTAAACAAAGACTTACAATTCCGTACGCAAGTCCTTGTAGCACTTCAGTCCTACCCAATAAAAATCCAAATAGATGAGACTAGAAATGTGTTCAAGATTTATGGGAAATTAATAAAATTGTAATACTATTTTTTTCAAGATGGCTAATTAGAAATGTAGGACTCCAGTTCTTCTCAGAAAAAAGAACCAAAGTTCAAGACGAATGATCATTGCCCAAGTGGAATACTGAGGGAAGAGTGCTGGAATCAATTGCAGAACCAATGGAGGAAAGGTGAGGCACAAAAAAATGAAGGAAGCAAAAAGTCGACAGAGAATGTTCTCCGAAGAACTTGGAATCCTATGAAAAGGGTAGGTGGGGATCCTTGTTTGCTCTCTTGCTTGTGACACAGCCTATGGACTGCCATACTGTTGGAAAGCCCCTCTAACCTCGCAAGCGCAGGAACTACTGTTGGCAATAATTTGGGGATATAATGAGAGCAGAGCATCAGGCTGCCAGCTCACATATATTTGCTCACCTTCACTTAAAACTAGAACTGAGGCAATGGGTACAATATTTGTGGTGCACTTGTTGTGGGCCACTATCCTGCCCAAAGAATCTCAGATCTTGTGTTTCCAAATCGCTAGATCCCCTGAAAACATTCCCCAGAACTTACAGAGAATGTGACAACCACAGAGTAAGGATGGAATCCTGCAGAGATGCAGAATTCCCAGAGGACTAGCCCTCATGGCAGGTTGCCCCTAGGAAAAAGTTAAATGCAACATGGGAAAGTGCTTCTTGTGACAAAAGAAACTTTTTTTTTTTTTCTTCTCAAGAGCTCTACTTGTGAGCATAAAATTACCATACCCTTCCTTATAGAGACATGGGTATGATGCTGGACTCTGTAGCAGAGGAGTGTTGCCCTACTCCAGCTGCCAGGTTGCACAAGTACTGAAGCCCCCCACCCCCACCCCAACACACACACACATAAATAAACGTGGAGAGGGAGACATCTCTTACCCAACCACTGCTATGAATATAGCCATGGTTGTTCCCATTAGGGGTTGGTGCAACAGCACCTGTGATAGACTTTTCCAAGCTATTGAGGGTAGCTGTGCCCCCACTGATGGTGTGTCGGCAAGCCCATGCTTAGATGCAGGACAGGGCATATTCCACATGCTATGCAGAGTGGTAGTGCTCTTGCAGCATAGTGTAACAAGACACACAGCTGTGTCTTTCGAGCTAAAGAAAAATGTTCCACTCTGAAACCATTTGGATAGTAGTCACAGGATTGGCATTTTCAGTGGACCTCAGGTGCATACAGCCTACAGATAGAAGATATGTCACAAGCCCTGGGACAATGGTGAAATAGTGAAGATCATGTCTCTTCCTTCTTAAGAGGTGGAGCTGGTGCAGCCTCTTTCTTCCCCTGACAGAGACCTTGGTGCAATTCACCAAGAGCTCCCCCTACAATTTCTGTCATGTAGGTGCTTTCAATTGTCACTGGAGTATTGAAAGACAAGCTTGGTCATCCAGTTCTTCCCATCTTTGTAAACCCAAACCAGGTCCGAGCAGGAAACTCAGGACATGGGGTAATCGACAGACTAGCTACCACTTGTGACAACAGCAATCCTTTATCTTCAAGAAAGAGCAAATAACATAAGCTCTTATTCAAAAGTAAGAGCTAAAACTTTAGGAATTCACATCCCTTACCAAAACTTTAGGAATTGACATCATTGTCACTATTGTAAATTCTTATTTAGTTTTAGTATGGAGCTTATAAGTCTTTCTTGGTCTCAATATGTATTTATACGTCACAGTTTTATGTCATTTGAATGACTTTCTATGTTTATGTTGACCAAGTTGAAAAGAGACCATTTAATTTTTGATAGATGACTGTATATAAAACATTTAAGACTTGAGAGGATATAATCCATTAGGGGGGTCTATGATAACTGTCAATGGGATAATGTCAAAATATTAAAGTATATTCTTTCACAAGAGTTTTTGTGAAACAAACCAAACGAAAAAAGTCAAATAGGCAGTTTAACAGTATTAGAGACTTAATTGGTCATAATCTTTAAAGTAACTTTTCCTATAAATTCTCCTAAGAGCTTCTATAAGCAGAGGACAAAATGTCAATAACCAATATCAACTCTAGCCTTAACATGGACAAAATAAGCCAGTTTCAACTGAAAAAAAAATGCATTCCTGAGACTCTCTTTATTTTAAAGGCAAGAGCAAGTCAAGCCAAATAGTAAGATCTGAAACAACAAGGAGGCAAAATGGAATACATAGATTCTCTACAGACAAAATATAGGTCTTCTGGGCATCTAGAAGAGGATACTTTGCTGTATTTAATAGAAGTCCATTAGATTTGTTTGCCTATACATCTGTATCCCTCTGAAAAAAAAAAAAAAATGAAGTGATAAATTTACTTGTTCCTGAAATTTTAGTGTTATTGTTGTCTATAATTGTTCCTGGTTCAAAGTATCTATAGTATTAATTTGTGAGTGTAGCAAAGATTCTGATTCATTATTGATATTTGACCACTGACTTCTTTATAAATCTCAACCTCCTTTTCTTCTTTGACCCTACATCTGGACAAGCATCTGCTAGCTTCCTCCTTTGATGCTAGTGGGAAATTTAAACCTTGCAATTTTGCAGGTGTCATAAATGCACAACCTGCTTTTACTACTTAGGCCAGTTAGGCTTCTCTGAGTATCTATCCATTGTGTAAAAATAAATAAATAAATACATAAAATTAGCTTGCTGGGTGGGGTATCATGAGCCTTGACATTTGTCCTAAAATGAACAAAAGTTGATTTTACCTCTATAAAATGGCTCCAAAAACACAGGATAAGTAAATAATTTGTTTTTCTAGAATGGGAGTATCTGGTCTTAATCTGTATAATGTTTTATTTTTAATTAAAAAGGAATCAAACACACAAAATTATATATTTCTAACTTCTAACTACACAATTGTGTGGTTAGTTCTAGAACTAAAAATTGGACATTTACTAGCAAATAAAATGATTATGGTTATTAAAGTTCAAGCAAATTTAAGAGTCAGCTTATTGTAACCCAGGGACTGAGATGAAGTATTACTCACTAAAAAATGTATGTGTTGAACAGTTGTATAGGTGCCAGTTAAAAGTAAGGGAACAATTATATGATAGATGAGGATGATAGAGAGATAGATAGATAGATAGATCTCCAAACTAGTACATTTATGTTAGCAAAAGAGAATATAATTAATAGTTACACTGAGAAAAGGAATACAAAGCAAAAATATCCAGAAAAATTGATGTGTTTGGGCATTTAGATTAAAATCAAAGATTCAGATTTATGTAACGATACATGTAAGTTTACCTAACTCTGTTATCTTATACTCTTTTCTTCATTTCTATTGAATGTCAATATTCAACTCTGAATTTATTCTACATTGCTAGATTAAATAAGTATCTCATGTTCTGCCTTAAGTCTCTTCTCTCAATGAATAATGGTAACACTACTATCAAATTTAAATTTCTAAAATTATAGGTTGTACCTATTTGCTGAGGAATCTTTCTGATTTCTCTAGTAATAAAAATAGAATTGCCCTTTCTTTTCTGGTATACGTCTTAAAACCCTGTTTGTAATTTATGACACTAAAATTTTCCAGTTCCCCAATAAGACAACTTTTTCCTATTGCAATTTCCACTGAATTCTGAAACATGTGGATTCCCACTGAACATAAAATATGTACTATACCACTTACCACTTTGGTATATATTGTTTCTCTCTCTCTCTCTCTTTCTCTCTCTCTCTCTCTCTCTGCCTATCCATCTCTACCCCTTTTCTTCCCTTTCCTCTCATCTCCCCATACATGTTAATCTCCTCTTCTCCTATTAAAGACTTTTAAAATTTATGATTTGAGCTGAGGATCAAAATACAACAAAGGAAACTGTTTAAATAAAAAAAAACAGAATAATAGATTCAGAATAATAATAATGGTAATAACTAGTATTTAATGAGCACATACTATGAAAACCAGGCTCTGTACTAAGATATCTACAGGTCTTTAGTAATTTTCCACAAATTCCATGAGGCACTTACTGTACTCATCTTCTTTTTAGGGGGTACTAAATTTGAAGCTTAAGGAGAGCAAACACTATTCCCTAAGATTTCCAGAGCAAGTGAAGCTATTAAAACCAGTTAATACCTGGCTTAAGAGTTTGTGCTATTAAAATCTGCAGCATATTTGAGGATTATACCAGTTAAGCCACATGTAGTGCATCTAACATGGAATTGACAGGAAGTAGATTTTCTTGTTTATTTTTTCTTCAAAATTGATTTAGTTGAAACTCAGTCCATCATTTGACTAGATAAAGTCACGTCTGGGTGTGGCTTTATTTATTAAGGTACTTAAATTTCTTTTAGATTCAGCTTCAAAAAATAGTGTTTTAAAATTTTATTTTGCGTGTCCTATCCTAATGAAGTTTAGTAAGTGACCACATATATATTTTTATAGTATAATAAGCAACATTACACTCAAATTAGCTTTGAAGGTTATAGACTATTGCACAAAATAACCATTACCTCATCTACTTCTATGTATTGTTTATTGAAGGTACATTGTTGAAACACAGAAGCAATATTGTACATCACCAACACCTTATCAGTTTTAAGTGTATAGACTATGCCAATAACTACAGAAGATTAAAAAATTGAGCGAACATTATAAGCATAAAGGATTAAATATACTAGAAACAATAATGTACTAAAGTAAAATAATGTCACAGTGTTTTCTAAACTCATACAATGTGCCTTCAGAATAATTCTTTCTTTGGCTAAATAGCTTATTTCAATTTTTTGTTTGCTTTAATCTAATTTTCACATGACTTAAGAAAACGGATAAGAATATAAAATAGATTGTGGTTTAACATTACTGTGATTACTCTTCCTGAGAGAACACATCTTTTTTGACACTGAGGCCAATCATACAATCATCTGGGTAATCTAGCTTTTAAAAAGCTGAAAATTATTTGTCTGTAGATGAATAAAAAGTTGCTTTATTCTTTGCATTGTTAAGAAGTTTAATGCATATTTATTATTACAATCTGTAGTCCCTCATGCATTATTTAATTTCGTTAGAGATAATGGGTAAATTGATACTCAGGACACTTTCTTACATTCTACTTTTGTCTCCATGCTGGCATGGAGGAAATATAGTCAGCATATAATCAGATAAGTATTATGGAATACATTGTCCTTTGTTTTAAATTTAGAAATCCCTTCACAGGTTCTTTTCTGTACTGAAATTCATTAGCCATATAGACACATGTCAATAAAAAAAATTTTAAACAACAGCCTAATGAGAAAAGGATATTTTATGCTTTCAGAAAAATTATTAAAATATTAATATGGTTAAAGCTTCATCAGTGGCTCCTTATACAAAATATAATTAAAATTTAGAACTATTTACTAAATTTCAAACAGTGCATAATTTTCTCCTTTATTGATGTGGTCCTGATTAAAAGAGAAGAAACTTGGCTTTAAAATTATACTATTTATTGAGATAATGAAGCTCAATGCTGGTTCAAGAGAAAAATAACAATGACAAAACCAAAACCAAACAAAACTTGAGGTTTACAGCAACATCTTATTTTACCAGGAACTTCAAGGAAAAAGGAAAATAACACTAATCAGGAAAAGAGAAATGAGTTATATCAGAATAAAAATTTTAAAAATAGACATCAATTATATCCATAGGAATCTATTAAGATTCATTAAAATGATAAATGAAGGTAAAATCCTACTATTTATAATTTATCTATCAATTTGTAGAATACAGAGTCATGACAATTTAGAAAACATGTAAAATAATTAAACATAAATCTCAAAGGAGATTTTAGAGGACACCTGGGCAATGTAGGTGTATAATTCTGTTCTTTTTCAAAATTATTTTATCCATTCAGGATCCTTTGCATTTCTACATTAATTTTAGGGGCATCTTGTTAATTTACACAAAAATAAAAATTAAAAATTAAAAACCCATAGCCAGAAATGATTTTGGGAAAATTGTGCAGAATTGTAGATCAATTAATGATACTAAATTTCCCAATCCACAAACCATGTGAAGTATTTCATTATTTAGCTCTACTTTAACTTTTCATATAAAGTTTTGTACTTTTCAAAGCATAATACAGATTTTTGTTAAAATAATTTCTAAATAGTTTATTATTTTCAAGCCATTGAAATTAGATTTGTTTTCTTAATTTTATTTTCAGAATATTCATTTATAGTATATAGAAATACAAGTTATTTTTGTTTATTGTTCATATATATTTTGCAACATTACTAAACTTACCTATTAATTTTAATAGTAAATTCCTTAGATTATTTTATATACAAATAGAAGTAATATTGATCCATCCATTTCATATTTGCTTATTTAAGGTTAAACCCTAAAGAAGGAAAACTTGTATTCCATCAAGGTTTATGTTCTTATAAGGTTATAAACCTAGAAAAAATTCCATGTTTGGTCGTGAGTCTTCAAGAATAAGAAATACATGTGTAATAAACCTATACAGAAAATAATACTTTATAGAGAGACATAATTATATATATTAAAAAAAATAAGCCAGAGTTACATTTCAGAATGGAAAGTAAATTTTCTTCCAAATGTCAATACTATCAAAATTGATTTATACATGTATCTCAGATGTAGACCAAATTATGATAAAGATTATCTATAGCACTTATTTCTGAACTCGGGGCATAATAAAGCAGTTTATCTAACAGAATAATTGGAATTTGATTAATAATAGACAATCATAAAAGCCAAGAGACTTTAAAAGTCAGTATTTGATTAAGAATTTTCTACAGTTTGTGAAAAGAGATACTTTAAATCTGCAAAGTGTGAAATAGTGTTTACAGTTGGTACTGAACTAAATAGTTCATCATCATTCTTTGGAATAAAATATAGTATGTGTCATCTTCCACAACCAGAATGAATCAGGTGTGTAAATTAAAGGCTATTAGACAATTTTGATGACACCTAAGTGACTATTTTTTTCATTTATACATAGAAGAATATATTTACAAAAAACAAATTAAGTAGTTATAGAGAAAAGGGAAAAAATAAGAAGTAGAAAGAAAACTATGAAAAATATTTGCAAAACATATGAGTAATAGGGTTTTGGTGTGATCAGAATTTTAAAATTGCCCACCAAAATTTTCTGCCTAATTTCTGGGAAGGAGGATATAATGTGACAGAATACGCCAGTCAGGGCTTTTGCAGATGTAACTAAAGTCCTTTATCACTTATATTTAAGTTAATCAAAAAAAAGATTATCTAGTAAGACCTATTCTAATATCAGTTATTTAAATAGTAATGAGTTTTCCACAGGTGGTCACAGTTTGATACATTAGGAGACTTGAAGAGCAAAAAGGAGTTTACATGTTGTTGGCTTAAAATGGAGGACACCCATGACAAGAAATCTGAGCAACGTCTGGAAGCTGAGCATAACCTGCAGGTAAACAGGTAGCAAGGAACTGGGGCCTCCAGTCGTACGACCACAGATATTTGATCAGGAATTGAATGATCTCTTAAGGGGATTATCCTCAAAAGCCTCTAGAGAAGAGTTTTGCGTGGCTGACAACTTGATTTTCGTCTTTAACTTCTAGAACTGCAAGATATGAATATGCATTGTTTTAATCTTCTAAATTTGTGATGTGTTTTGATGCAGCAATAAAACATAATCAAATGCTTAATACAAAGTATGTTTTAACAATCATTAAATAAAAGATGGATATCTTATTGAAAATATAGACCAAAAAGTGTAAAGAAGAAGATTATAAAATTTTAAATATTAATGACAAAAATCTGGAGGTAAAATTTTTAAGCACACTAAAGAACTAAAAAAAAAGGTGTTTTTCAGTGATCTATTGTGCAGAGATCTAAATAGAAAGTTATTCTTTCACTTATTCAGTTAGAAGCATTTACTGAGTTTTTACTAGTTAGTAGGTATAGGACTGGGTGCATACAGATTGGCAAATTGATTGGTACCCATCTCAATCATTCAGAAAAATTGCCTGGGTTGAACTGAATGGGCATAGTACAATACCATTCTTATCCACCTCCAGCTGACATATAAACTGATATAACTTTCAATAGTCAATTTGGTAATATATGCAGTTTTGCACAACTTTGTGTCCTTAAAATTATTAATTTTAGTGCTCAGAGGATATTCAAATTTTGAGGTTTATACAAAATATATGGTGTATTATACAGTATTATATATTACAGCATTTTAATTTCAAGATTATGACAAAATAACTAAAAGCTGTCTTATATAACACAAGAGAATTCTTAATGAAGTATAACCATATAATGGTATCTGAATCACCTTTTAAGAATCACATTTCTGAATAATAATTGATGCTCAGGAATATAGGCAATGAAGTTTCACATAGGATCCCATTGTCATAATTAGTTATATAAAAGCTATAAGCCAATATAATTTGGAAAAATAAGCTGCTCTTTGGCTGGTTTTCCCTGTCCTAAAAGAAAAAAGTAGCTTTGTGACCTACTAATAAACTTTATCAAAACATGAAGAGATAATTATTATTGCTTTAAGTACTGTTAATTTATTTCTATGATTATATATTTTATTCATGAGATATCAAACTTGATATAACTTCTTAATTTTCAAGAGTCTGACAGCTCTTTACATTATATATTTTATTCAAGTAGAATATGATTTAGCTAGACAGATTAAAAGTGACTGCTGTCCTATCTCAAAGCATTGGGACAGAGAGGACAGCCATGATTCTAGAGTGACAGATAAATAAAAGGAACAGTCAGCAGAGTAAACAGACAACCCAGAGAGTGGGAGAAAATCTTCACAATCTATACATCTGACGAAGGACTAATATCCAGAATCGACAACGAACTCAAACAAATCAGTAAGAAAAAAAAAATCCCATCAAAAAGTGGGCTAGGGACATGAATAGAGAATTCTCAAAAGAAGATACACAAATGGCCAACGAACATATGAAAAAAATCTCAACATCACTAATGATCAAGGAAATGCAAATCAGAACCACAATGTGATACCTCCTTACTCCTGCAAGAATGACTGTAATCAAAAAATCAAAAAACAGTAGATATTGATATGGATCTGGTGAGCAAGTAATACTTCTACACTGCTGGTGGGAACATAAACTAGTACTGAGATGAGAAAGTTCATTTGTTCCCCTTGCAGGGCGTGCAACAGGGAAAATGAGTCATTTCTTCAGTGCCCTGCTGATCAAAATTCTAGGAGAGCATACAGATGGGCAGGCTGCGAGGCTCTGACCCCATGGCAGTGTCTAGGAGTGGGTGTTTACAGCTCCTGAAGCCTGTTTGGCGTGTGTTAAAGGGTGCTCTTTTAGTTTTGCCAGCTATAGGTGGCTTGTGTTAACCTGCTCAATTACATGCTCTACCTTGTCGGGAAGACAGAAGGCTTTCTGTATCCCAGGTTCTTGCCTTGGTATACCAGTAGAATCAGATCACATGTGGGCTTGGAAAATGAATGTAAGGTCTTATTGAGTCAAAGTAGCACTCAGCAGATGGGGGAGCCAAAAGGGAGATGGCTTTGCCCTGGAGTCATCACTCAGCAGCCTGCACTCTCCTCTGACTGCCCCAGCCACACTCTGCCTCCTTCTGCCAGTGATGGCCTGTAGACCTGAAGGTGTCTGTTGGTGTGCTCTTTTCCTGGCGTGTTCCCCTCAACAACCTCTCAACATCCAGCCATTTGTGTCTTCTTCCGCAGATCTACTCTTGATGTCCAGCCTCTTGTGTGCCTGCCTGGTAGGGTGGGGATGGCGGGGGGCGGTACTTATAGGCACAGGATGAGGGCATGGAGGGCTTAGGTGGTCTTGGGAAACGCAACATTTTGGTGCGAAGACAGGAGTGCCTGTCACCACCTAGGTCTATAGGCACAAGCCCAGGGGTGGAGCCCTGACCAGGGATCCGCCCTTCCCTTCCCAGCACTTCCCTGGCCCCTTCTGTATGGAAAACAGTGTGGAGATTCCTTAAAGAACTAAAAGTCAAACTACCATTTGATCCAGCAATCCCACTACTGGGTATCTTCCCAGAGGAAAATAAGTCATTATACAAAAAAGATACTTGCACACACATGTTTATAGCAGCACAATTCACAATTGCAAAATTGTGGAACCAACTCAATGTCCATCAGTCATGCAGTAGATAAGTAAATTGTCATATATATATATGATGGAATACTACTCAGCCACAAAAAGGAATAAATTAACAGCATTTGCAGTGACCTGCATGAGATTGGAGACCATTATTCTAAGTGAAGTAGCTCAGGAATGGAAAACTAAGCATCTTATGTTCTCACTGATACATGGTAGCTAAGCCAGGAGAACGCAAAAGTGTAAAAATGATACATCTAACTCTGGGGACTTGGGGAAGAGTGGGAGAGGGTCAAGGGATAAAAGACTACAAATATGGGTCAGTGTATACTGTCTGGGTGATAGGTGCACCAAAATCTCACAAATCACCGCTAAAGAACTTGCTCATGTAGTCAAATACCACCTGTACCCGAATAGCTTAGGGAAAAAAATTTATTTTTTAGTAATTCTTTGATTGTCTATTAGCAAATTTTGTGAATTTTTTATCTGACTTTCACTATGTAACAACTATAGGAAAAGACAATTTGTGGATTGTGACTTTAAGATATCCTTCAAACCACTAACAAGTCAAGAAATATTCAATTAGTTTATTTACTTTATTTGTGTCTTAATACGTTTGCATTTTCCTCTTAAGCTTTCTAATGAATTGTTGAATTTGGGAAGGCTACCTATATTTAACTGCTCCAAATATCAAATTAAGTGTGTGCTCATGGTTATACTAACTGATTGTCCAACAGAATCACAAGCTCAACATATTTTCAGTTTGAAAGCTTATATAACAATGATCAAAAAATATTTTGTTTTTGTGTGCTTCCATTAAGGTAAAGATCACCTATGTCATACCCATGGTTCAAAATTTTTTAATTTTATTTTTAGTCCAAGTTTCTGAGAATATGTAAGAAGACAATTTATGTTCTTGCTTTTGCTAATGTCATTGTGCATTAGTTTTCATGCCCAACTCTTATCCTCAAGCCCCCATTTATTTATTATTTAGTGGGCAAAGGTATGTTAAGATAGGAAAAATGGGCTAGATCTACAATTTTGGTACACAAACACAGAAACACACACACACACACAGGTAAACTTCTGTGACATGATAATATCTTCCCCACTGTTACTTAATTTCTCATTGTTACTTTATTTTTTTTTCTTTTGTGTTTTGTATTTTTATTATGCTACCTTACATTTTCTCCTTCCTCTTGTTCCCTGAATTGGATATTGTTTAATGAGACTCTGATGACAAGCTTTTTTCCTTGACTTGTTTTATTTAATGGCCACAATTTTTATAGCACGTTGGGAGAAAGATGCAGAAAATATATGCATCGATGTCCTCTAGTCAGAAGATACATTCAAATCAATGAAAAAATGGGGTGCTGGATTGTTTGGGATTACACAATGTAGAAATCTATTCATACCATTGAGCAGTTATAACTGAGTGAGGGAGATGACATATCCACAAAAAAGAAGCAACTCAGGAGAAATTGTAAATTCTACAGAAAAGAAATGAAGAAATTGCTATGGAATCATAAAGGAAAGAAAAATTAATTGTGAGTGAGAGAAACAGAAAAAAAATAGTATCTGAATTCGGCCTTGAAATATCTGAATAAGAAAGAAGTCTGCTTACTTTTTCCGTCAATCTTCATACTTCCCTTTCATTTTCTCTTCATAAACCTTAACTTCCTTACTGTTTCTCTCAGCATCTAGCTCTGACTGTTAGTCAGAGATGGTTTTCCCAGCAGTCAAAAATTTGGACATCTTGAAAAGGGCCTCATACATAGGCTTATAGAAGCCCACGAAAGGGAAGATTGAAATCTTCCTTGGAAACAGGAGGAAATTTTCTCTGAAAAATCAGACAGGAGGCAATTGCAGGATATCAGTCTCCAGTCAGGGATAGGCAAAGGGTGCTTAAGATTTTACACAAAAATAGATTATGAATCCTTCTAGAAGTGTTTATCACAGCAGTGTGGCAAAGTCCAAGCAAAGTGTCTGAATAAAGAATCCTCAAGAGTCACACATTAACATTCAAGAGTCAAAAAACACATAAACTGATTCTCCTTGAGAAATCATTTTCTGCATTGTTTGTTTTAATTTTCACAATATGTGTATTACCTAATTGACCTTTCCTCACTTTAAGAATTCTATGAAAAAAGAAAATTATAGTGAAAATATATGATAAGACAGATTAAAAACATATTTAGAATTAAGGCACAATATAGGTTTTTTTTTCAGAGATTGTTATTGCACTCCAACACACTTCAACCACCAAACTACAATATTACAGACTATTTGAAACTTAAAGGAGTTTCATGAAATGTAAGCAGAGTGAAGAGAGAAAGTGTGAATTTGAAATGGAAGTGATGACAACATAATCAGAGGATCTAGGGGGCAAGTGAAAGTTTATCCTAGTATCACCCGCTTGAGAACATGTGAAGAACAGAAGTATTAGTGAAAAAATACATCTAGCACCTGATAGGAATCATTAACATGTCAACACCATTATTGCAAAGAACAATAGAAATCTGACATAATCATTTCTGTTCTTTGAATCTGGTTATATCAATCTAAAAATATATGTGTATTCATTATTAGAGGAATATGACAAAGCATCTAATTTTATAACAGAATATACTAGCTACACATAAGGCTAAGAATGTTAACCTCTTTGGAACTTACCTATGTCATCTAAGACATTTGTAAATTAACTAAGTTACTGGCACTAACCCACAGAATATCTGCCTTTTGTTGCTATGTTTTTGCTATGCCAGCATTCTATCCTCTTTGAAAAATGTTTTGTTAATCATTGCTTTTATAAGTATTTTTCTTAAATAGATTCCTATTGATAAATTTCTTTCATTTCAAAAATCCTTTTTATGCTTACCTATGAAAATGGATCCTGAATTTTCTTTTACCATGAAATCAAGGGAATGTTAAATTAATGGCTATTTATAACCAGATAATAAATTACTAGTGCTGATAAAATTATATACATAATAATTTTAGAGATCCAAAATATGATGCAAGGCATCTCACATAAGCAAAAATTTGAGCAACCACACATTAAACCTACTAAATTTCATTGTGTTTATTACCTTATAATGATTTTGAAAGTATATTTAAAAAGAGAAAAAAAATTATTTTCTCTATTGCCCTTAAAACAGAAGAGATATTTTAAGTATAATAAAAGTCTAAAGTTGATTCTAACAAGAAATTTGGATGAAATATATATCATAATCCAATAACATAATTTTTTACAGTACAAAATATTGTTGATTTTAATATTGTAGTGAACGAATCTGAATTAAAAATAACTTTAATATTGAGTGAGAAAGTCTTACACTTTTCCTTAATTATGTAAGCAATTAGAAAGTCTTGCTTGTACTTTAGTAGTCAAAAGTTGATGTGTTGTTAAGATTAACAAAACAATAGATAAGCACATTTATTATGTGGTAATCCTTTTTCCATGTGGCTGAGAGTTTTAACAGTATAAAAATAAAGTTATCTTGTGGTGACACAATTACATTAGAAATAGATTTAGAGACATGTTTTCATTTTCATCTTTTGGGGGAACTATTTTAACTTCATAATGTATTTTTAAGAGAACTTTTTGTTTGTCTAATAAACTGTTTAACCCTCAAAACACCTGTATCTGCAAGACTTGTTAATCATTGTTTAAAAATATAAGCAAGAACATTTAAGTTTGAAATGATATAGGAAACTAATATTTCGAATTTGATATGCTTGAAGTCAGATTTGCCAAGAAATTGTGAATCATTCTATTTAAAGAGTGGATTCCTATCTCTGATTGTTTCTTAGTTAATATTTTTCTAAAAAAACTCCAATCTGTCCCAAGGTGTACATCAGTTCTGCCAATGCTGAAGATGATCTTACATTGATATCCTAAGTTTTAACATTACTTTAGTTAAATATTTATTCAACAAATATTTACTTGTTGCTTACTCCACATTAGGATATCTTTGCCCTGGAAATACAGCAGTGAGAAGAGTGAATGTCCTGCTCCCACTGTGTCCTTATCTTGGTAAAATTTGTGTTGCTATATCAGAATGAGACTCAGTAACTTACAAAGAAAAGAGGTTTTGTAGGCCTAAAGGTTTTTAAAGGGCAGGGCATTGGCATCTACTTAGCTTCTGGTAAAGACTTTTGTGTTGGATCAAAACATGGTAGAAAGTCAAAGGGGAATGTTCCATGTGAGAAGGCGTACCAAGCATAAGGAGGAAACACTTTTTATAATAACCTGCTGTCATGGGAACTAATCCACTCTTGGAAGAACTCATCCAGTCATGTGAGACTGAGAACTTACTCACTAGCATGCAGACAGACACCAGGTCATTCAGGAGGGATTTGGCCCCATGACTTAAACACTTCCTATTTGGCCCACCTCCTAAGACTGCTACACTGGCAATTAAACTTCAACATGACATTGGGTGTGGACAAACCATATATTAACCATAGCAGTTTCCATTCCAGTGAGGGGAGACAGCCAATGAGAGGTGATAAACGTCATAAAGATAATAAGTCCCATAAATGGACAGTGTCACATGAAAAAAATAGATAAGCTGGCTAATCAGGGATGATTATTTGAGATACTTGAGCAGAGATCTAAAACAATCACATTTTTAAAAGACAAAAAAGAGAGGAAACATTAAAAAAAAAGACTAAGATTATCGAGCAAGAGTAAAGGGGCCGATGCAGTGTGCATGACTAAATAAGAATGCTTTGGAGATTACCAGATGTAAATTGGGTCAAGAACATACAGAACTCTGTAGGATACAATATACTAAGGTGTTTACATTTTATTCTAAGATGAAAAGCCATGGGAGGGCTATAAGCAGATTTGTCAAATGGTGAGACCACACTTTCAACGGATCACTCTTTCTGAAAAGTAAAGGGTAAAGTGTCTCTGCGGTAGTGAGAGTGGTGGCAGACGTGAGGGTGAGTAGGGAGGAAGAGAGACAGCTGGAAAGCATAAAGCAAGAAACAGTTTAAAAACTATAAAAGTAGTCTAGAACAGAGATGGGGTCACTTACAGCAAAGTGATAATGGTGAAAGTTGAAATGAATCTTTGAATTCTAGATGTGTTTTGGAAATAAAATCCCTAGATTTAGCAGATATAGATTGTGAGGGGAAATAAGCAATCAAAGATGATTTTGAGATTTTTTAGATCTGATCATTAGGCAGAGTATAGTTGTCATTTACTGTGATGTTTAATACTTGGAGAGTAGTAGGCTTGGTTTTTGAGGTGAATCATGAGCCAGCTTGGAGTTATCTTAAATTTGGAGTATCCATATGCCATCCAAGCAGAGAAGTGGAATAGATATATAGCAACCTTTCAATTAGTATCTCCTGAACACTTAAGTACTTAAAATAGCCAAGCATGAATAAACCAACAGAGGACATTTTAAGCATCATTCCAGTAATTCTGGAAACAAAGAACTTGAGAACAGTTACCATTAAGTGGTGACAGTCTCCATGTTCATAGACATGAAAGCCAAATGTCACATTACTGAAGCCAGACATTACTTTTTATTTTTAAAAAATTTTATCTTTCACTTGGAAATAATTTTAGACTTACAAAAAGTTTGCCAAAACACCACAAACAATTTGTGTATATCTTTGTTGTGACTTTTCTAATTGTGAACATTTTATATAACCACCACATAATTATCAAAATTAGGAAATCAATATCAGTGCATTACTACTAACCATTCAAATATTAAGTATTTCATCAATAACCATTATTGTACATTGTTTTTACTTGTCATCTTTGCTAACTTTGTTATCTAGGATATGCTTATTTATTTAGACTTTCTCTATCAAAACTTACAGTGGCCATGAATTTTGCATGTTGTCCCTCAATCTGAATTTGTCTGGTCAACTGTTATGACGAATTTAAGAAATGCACTTTTTGCAAGTATACAACAAAGGAGATGTTGTTCTCTTCTCGGTACGCCAGGAGGGACATAATGCTGATATGTTTCATTAATGATGATAACTTTGATCTCTTGGTTAATGTCATGTCTGACAGGTTTTTCTCCACTGTCACGTTACTATTCTTTCCTTTATGACTGTCAGCATCTTGCAGGGAAATAATTTGAGACCACAAACATATACTTTTTCTCATCATTTCTGGCCAAGAAATAAATAAGCCATTTCTCCAAAGATATCAGTACTTATTTTTATTAGAAAATGACTATTTAGAAACCAACATTTTACTGTCCAAGTGCTCACTGAAACTAAGGTCTCATTATTTCTGTGCCCATTCAGCAGACATAGAAAATACACAAGTGAGCGTATATGTATATAATCACACATTTATCTAAATATATATAACCTGTGTTCATGCTGATATCTCCAATATCAATTAAACAGCACAGGATTTATTCTAACCCCTCCTGTCTCTTCTCAGACAATGAAGAATTTGGCTTTCATTCTCTACAATATATTATCCATTTTCTCAACATTAAAATACACATAAAGCAGTTCTATAATTCCTAAACCACAGTCTTTATAAAGGAAAAAACTAATTAAAGAACAATATTTAGGTATGGGTCTTAGGTATTTGGTCTTAGAGTTTAAAATCAAATAACTGTGTTCTAAAGTTACGTGAGCTGATTATTTTCTTTTCACCCTTTCAGTGTGATTAGGTGATACATTTGTAATAGATTTGAATTCCTTTCACCTTTTCTGTTCTGCTTGTCCCCAGAATCTTTTTTGGCTTTAGTTAGGTTTTTTTTTCAGAATGTGAAACATCAGCTGTATTCTAAAAAACCAACATATACAAATAGCTATGTTCAAAGAAGTATTAACTTCCCACACTTCTTATTTATTCTGTCATTTTTATATATTCATTTTCTGCCCTCTTACCACTCATCTCTATATGAAACCACATTAATTGGTTTCTGAACTGTCCTTCTTGTGTTTCCTGTTGCAAGAAACACAAATACATAAGTATTTTCTTAATCCCTCTTTAGTCTTTCATGAAAGAAAGAATGCTACAGATACATTTTCACACTTTGTTTTTGTCACTTAATGATATATCCTGAAACTCTACATCAGTCTCATTTTCTACACCTGTATAGTATTAAATATTCTATGGTGTGGAGGTCCTGGTATTACAGTTTATTCAATCACTTTCTTCTAGGACATTTAGATTATTTCCAATATTTTACAACTGCATATGATGCTTCAGTATATACTGCGTTGCATTTGGATTTTTATACTATTGAAGATATATCTTCCTAGAAGTGAAATGGCTGAATCAAGAGTAAGTCAATATGTAGGCTGTTGGATATTATCAAATTCCCAAAGGTTTGTTTCAGTCTACTTTTTCAATTTGTATCTCCCCTTTTACTCAAAAGTTGTTTTATGAAATGAGTTTTAATCTCTAGGTAAACATGCCACATTTCTATTTCTATTATTAATTATTTCTAGTTCTATGACATAATTATATAGTATATTTTTAACAGTTCTAATTTATGGAATTTAATGATGTTTCCATTGTTAACTAATCTATGACTAATTTGTGTGAATGTCTCATGCACACTTTAGAACAAAGCATGTTCTCTTATCAGACCATAAATAGACACATGCATACATGCACACACATATGTAATCTCCATACAATCTACATTATTTATTGTGCTATTTATGCCTTAACTATCTGGCAAATATATTTTGTGCCCACTTACTAAGTCTTTTACATAGAATTGTGTATTAAATTTTCAGTAATTATTGTTTCTGTCTGTGTCCACGTAGTACCCATAGTTGTTGTTCATAGCAATCGTAGTGCTAGATGGTCTATGGAGTTTTATTTTTGAGGGCTTTTTTTGGTGAATAGCTACTGTAAATATAATGTTTTTGTTGTAAATTTTTGCTTTTTGCATTGAAAAGTGATTTTTTTGTCATGTTTAATGTTTCTGGGTTGATTTCTACATATCTGATGTCAAGACTGTTACAACTGTTTTAAAAAATTATTTTGTTCATTTGGTTTGCTCTTGCCCATTTCTTCTAAATCACATTATTTTAGATTTATGTCTGGTATACAACATTTGGCTGTGTCCAGCTTTGTGAGCCATGTCAAAATATTTTTTCTTTTATTAAGTGAGTTTAGTTATTCATATCTATTCTTATGACTGATATATATCTTTAACTCTGCAATACTATTTTATACTCATGTGTATTATAACTATCATACTTTTTCCCCTACTTAGTGTATATTTTTACCTCTTTTATTTAAAACTAGGTTTTGATACACTGGAATGTTTGTTTTACTGATTACTGAAAGCCTTTAGTTACTGTTTTCCAATTTAAAATTTTACTATGTCAATTACTTTTTAAAGTTTAATTTTAAATTTTACAATAAATATTTTATGAGGTTACAGGTAACACTTTGAACTACTTAGATAAATTCAGAAAGCATTATGCTTAAAGAAATAAGTGAAACAAAGAAAAGTAGAAACTAAATTATATTTATATAAATTCATAAAACAATTAAAACTAATCAATGTTAAAAGAAAGGAGAGTTTTAGTTTCTTCTGAGAAGAATTTTGACTGGGATAGCCAGAGGGAAGCTTCTGGGATGATGAAAGTTTTCTATTTCTTGATAGCTGCATACATTTCCCAGGTCTATGAATTTCTTAAAACTAATTAAATAATACACTTGACATTTATTCATTTCGTTTCACTGTATGTAAATTTACCTCAACTAAAATGTGTGTGTGTGTATAGAATTTAAAGTCATTAAATTTTTCAGAAATAAAAATCTGTGCATTATTCTGGAATAGATAGTACCAGTTAATCAACATTACATTACGACAGACCAAATATGATTTCCTATAAGTCATATAAATATCTCTGTAATATATATTGGCTTTTATGTGCTATTTTAGGAATATTTCAAAAATAGATACTGGGTATGTTTAAAATAGTAAATATAGTAACATAAAATATTTTTAATTACATATTAATATCATTGTAAGCTATCATAAATTCAACTCCGTAATGGAGAAAAGTTATTCTAACTTTTTTATATAAAGGAAGCATATGAATGTGTCCTTTTCTAATAAAAAGAAAATTATTACTAGTCTCAAGATAATATACTACAAACATCCTGCAAATGTGTATTTGGCAATCTTGATAATATAAACATTCAATTTGTTTTAGTTAGTATTTCTAAAATTAAATTTTAATTTTGGATTCCTGAACTATGGCATTTTGAGAAATAATAATTACCAGTCCAATTGCAAAAGTGAAGTGCACTATATTATATTCCTTTAGCTTCCTTTAGTCCTGATTCCTATATTCCTATTCACTTGAACAATATTATTAAGTTCTGAAGATGATTATATGGCTTGCTTTGTGAACAGAGACAAGGAGCATTTCAGACAGCTAAAATAACAGTCTATTTGGTTTTCAGTGAAATACTTAATCTATCATCTCCTTTGAAGAATATACACTGCATATCAGAATTGAAATTTTCACTACTTTAACGACTGGAAAACTAAGAATCAGTTAAAATTTTAGATATTATCTTTTATATAATAATTTTTGTATTTTGGCTTTCCACTCACAAAATTAAAGTTTTTTTTAAGTATTCTCAATCATTAATTATGAGTAGAAGAACATCATGTCCTCTCTTTTATTGCATGAACTAAAAGAATGTACAATGTGGAAAATAGTTATTCCAATGCACTATGTGATCTGAAGAAAAATTGTTATGCTGAAATTAATTTTCACATGTAATTATCAGAATCAGCCCTTAAGTGTGATGTTTATGAAAATATACATTAGTAATTACAATAAAACCATAAATATCAGTTTTATTATTGATCCTAATTTTGATATGTGTAAATTTATTATGCTAATTAAATGCTTCTAAAAATTAATGTGACATATTCAATAGTAGTTATGTAACATTGAGCTGCTTTCAATTATTACATATTTAGTAAGTATATTATATGGGTGATGGAAAATCTTTTATACAAATACAAAGTTCATAGAGCTTTACATTTTACATTAGTAGTTTTCAGAAATATCATCTTTCTTTTCATGCTCTCACATTAAAAATACAAATCTTTGCATTTTGTTTACATAGAAGTAGCCTACTTTAGGTTAGCAAATTCCCAGGTGAACACACAGGTTTGGTCGACATCAGCTACAAGTTCAAGTATGAGATATACATGGGATATTCTAGGAAAGATACTGGCTAAACCATTCCGATGAAAGCAAGTACAAAATGGAGTGCTTGGGGAGTCCCTATTTGATGCTGTTCAGCAGTGTACTCCAATTGCCTTACTTCTAATTGCTCCTTCCATTATTATTACAAACACATGAAGCTACTAATACACATATAAGTTTTTCTTCCATCTTCTTGTCCATTATCATTTTAAACACATGATTTCCAAATTCTCAGCTGGCAAGCAGTATCAAGAAAGAGAGATGTTAGCTTTCTTGTTTTGAAGTAGGCCTTGTCCACAGTGGAAGGGGACCGGAAAATGTCCAGTGATATTTACACTCTCCAGATTTCTTTCTGTATCCACCAGACTACTGCACCTCAGATATCCTTCTGCCACCTTCCCCTGCCCAAGGAACTCAACATCTCTCACCCTGTTTCTCTATTCATTGTTCCTGATGCCCAGTTCCAAAAATATGTGAAGCATAAAGTCCCAAATCTCAGAGTTTGCTGCTTAAAGAAGTGAAAATATAATTTATGGCAAATAGAAGATCATCTAAATGGTAGAAAGATAATGTGAAAATGAATACTGGAGTTCCCATTATTAAAGGAGAGACAAAGTAAATTACACAGGAGTAACTAAGGAACATGGATAGGAGAGCATCTCATGTTCCTTTTCAACCCATATTAAAAACAAAAAAGGGAAAAAAGATTACTTTTGGTGAAACAACTGACAAAACATTCTACATCAAATATTAGGTATACTTATCCTTAAAAATCACCAACTATGGATTACAATAATTTACAAGGTATCAAATACTTTTGCCCCCAAATTAAGGAGGTTATAATTATAAACATCTAGGTAGCTAAATAAAGCAATGTAAATGGTATGAAGAGCAGATAAACAAGACAAGCTAGATTACCTACGGGAGAGAGATTATATAGAATGTGTGATGCTTCCCTCCCTGTGTCCATGTTTTCTCAGTGTTCAACTCCCACTTATGAGTAAGAACATGCAGTGTTTGGTTTTCTGTTCTTGTGTTACTTTGCTGAGAATGGTGGTTTCCAGCTTAACCGATGTCCCTGAAAAGGACATAAACTCATTCGTTTTTATGGCTGTATAGTATTCTATGTAGATGTGCCACATTTTCTTTATCTAGTCTACCATTGATGAGCATTTGGGTTGGTTCCATGACTTTGCTATTGTAAGTAGTGCTGCAATAAACATATGTGTGTATGTATCTTTAGAGTAGAATGATTCGTAATCCTTTGGGTATGTATCCAGTAATGGAATTGCTGGGTCAAATGGTATTTCTGGTTGTAAATCCTTGAGGAATCACCACACTGTCTTCCACAATGGTTGAACTAATATACACTCAAATCAACAGTGTAAAAGCATTCCTATTTCTCCAAATCCTCTCCAGAATCTGCTGTTTCCTGACTTTTTAATGATTGCCATTCTAACTGCTGTGAGATAGTATCTCACTGTGGTTTTGATTTACATTTCTCTAATAACCAGTCATGATGAGCTTTTATTCATTTGTTAGTTGGCCACAAAATGTCTTCTTTATTCTAGATTTTCTAGTTTATTTGTGTAGTATTCTGTGATGGTAGTTTGTATTTCTGTGGAATTGGTGGTGATGTGAAAATCCTCAATAAAATACTGGCAAACCAAAATCCTCAATAAAATACTGGCGAACCAAAATTCTCAATAAAATAACACAAAACTGAATCCACTAGCACATCAAAAAGCTAATTGATCACGATCAAGTTGGCTTCATCCCTGGGATGCAAGACTGGTTCAACATAGGCAAATCAATAAATGTAATCCATCACATAAACAGAATGAATGACAAAAACCACATGATTATTTCAATAGATGCAGAAAAGGCCTTTGATCAAATTCAACACCCCTTCATGCTAAAACCTCTCAATAAACTAGATATTGATAGAATGTATCTCAAAATAATAAGAACTATTTATGACAAACCCACCGCCAATATCACACTGAATGGGCAAAAGCAGGAAGAATTTCCTTCAAAAAGCGGCACAAGACAAGGATGCCCTCTCTCACCACTCCTGTCAACATAGTATTAGAAATTCTGCCCTGGGCAATCAGGCAAGAGAAAGAAATAAAGGGTATTCAGATAGGAATAGAGGAAGTCAAATGGCCTCTGTCTGCAGATGGCATGATTGTATATTCAGAAAATCTCATCATCTCAGCCCAACGTCTCCTTAAGCTGATAAGTAATTTCAGCAGTCTCAGAATACAAAATCAAAGTGCACAAATCACAAGCATTCCTATAAAGTAATAACAGAGAGATAAACCATGAGTGAACTTTTATTCACAATTGCTACAAAGAGAATACCTAGGTATGCAACTTACAAGAGATGCAAAGGACCTCTTCAAGGAGAACTACAAACCACTGCTCAATGAAATAGAGAGGACACAAACAAATGGAAAAATATTCCATGCTCATGGATAGGAAGAATCAATATCATGATAATGGCCTTACTGCCCAAAGTAATTTGTAGATTTAATGCTATCCCCATCAATCTATCATTGACTTTCTTCACAGAATTGGAAAAATACTTTAAATTTCATATGGGACTGAAAAAGAGCCCATATAGCCAAGCAATCCTAAGCAAAAAAAAACAAAACTGGAGGCATCACACTACCTGACTTCAAACTATACTACAAGTCTACAGTAACCAAAACAGCATTGTACTGATACCAAAACAGATATATAGACCAATGGAACAGAACAGAGGCCTCAGAAATAATGCCACACATCCACTGTTATTTCTCAATAAAACAATTGATAATCCCCATTCTTGTTTTTTTTTCTCTAAATAATGTATGCATTGTTCTTGCTGTAGAGTTGAATGATTCAATAACTCTAGCATTCAATAAAACTAGTATAGTTATTCAATTATTCGATAACCCTACTATAGTATGTCAGCATGGATCCAGATTTTTTCTCTGTCTCATCACTCATATCTTTGCTTTTAGTTTATCCTTAAATAGTCACTGAAGTTACAGTTTTCAAGTACTGACAGAAAACTATGCAAAGGAATATAAAAGCAGTCAGTATATGTGTTTATATTCAAATGGTGCCTCAGCAAACTTACATTTACACATTATTGTCCAGAAATGTGCAATGAGTCCCCCTTCTGAACCAATTTCTTTTGAAAAATATGGCAGTTAGGTCAAATTTTCATGAGTCACATGGCTATAGGAAAAATGGATTTAAAGTTGAAATAAATGAGAGTTTTTTGGATTTAATTACTAGTTAGATATGTACATATTTATGTATATTATATATATTCTTTGTATATGGTACTATTTTACACATACACATACACATGCATACACACACACACACACACACACACACACATTTTTACCTAAGCTGCAGGCATTTCCCTATTCTCCATTTATAAATTGATTATGTGAAATATGTTGATTAAAGATGATGTTGTCTTCCAGGATGTTTATAGTTTTGGCTTTTATACTAAAGTCTTTCGTCCATCTTGAGTTAACTTTTGTATTTGGTATAAGGGTGGGGTCCAGTTTCAACCTTCTGCATATAGCTAGCCAGTTATGTCAGCAAGATTTGTTGAATAGAGAGGAATTCTTTCCCCATTGCTTGTTTTTGTCAGGTTTGTTGAAGATCAGAGAGTTGTAGATGTGCAGTCTTATTTCTGGGTTCCCTACGCTGTTTCAATGGTCTATTTTTTTTTATACTAATACAATGCTGTTTTGGTTACTGTAGCCCTGTAGTATAGTTTGAAGTTGGGTAGTGTGATGCCTCCAGGCAATACCATTCAGGACATAGGCACTATTTTACACACACACACACACACACACACACACACAAAGATTTCATGATGAAGGTGCCAAAAGCAATTGCAACAAAAGCAAAAATTTACAAATGGTGTCTAATTAAACTAAAGAGCTTTTGCACATCAAAAGAAAGTATCAACAGAGTAAACAGACAACCCACAGAATGGGAGAACATTTTTGCGAACTATGCATCCTGCAAAGATCTATTATCCAGCATTTATAAAGAACTTAAATAAATTTACAAGAAAAAGAAAACAAAAAAAATCATAAAAAGTTTTAGTTTTCATATTATTAGGAAGAAAGCTATGGTTTGATTTATATAAAGCATTTACTGAAATTTTAAAAATGAATTACCTATGTTAAATATATATAAAATTTGTGTGTTTATGTCATACAGAATATTATCATGCAGTACAACAATGCTTGGCCAATATTTTCTATAGAGTCTGGAAGTAATTGTTTTATTTTTGTTGGCTATATATGGTTTCAATGGCAGCAGCATTTCCTTTTCTTTATTCTTCCCTTTCTCCCCTTTTCTACTCTATTTAATAAAATAAATCACTCTTTGTAATTTTTATGTTATTGTGATAAGAACACTTTACATAAGAGCTACCCTCTAGAAAATTTTAGGTGCTCAGTGCAATATTTATATTATTTATCTTCTTAGATCAAGTGATGTGCAGGAACAAGCCATGGGCAAAATTAATCCAACGGGCCATGATTTACAAACATCTGCTGTAGCTGTATGATTATTTAGTGTGCTTTTCTTACCTCAAAACTGTATTTTGTTAACCTTTCATTATTTAAATAATAAATTTCTATAATTTATTTTACCACTGTTAACTACTCTGTGGTATATAATTATTTTTTCATTATTTTAAAGTAATTCCTGTAAATCAACATAGAATGCCATACTAAAAGTAGTACTTCATTGAAAATATTTTATACTTTCTACATATTTGTAAAAGAATGATCACAGACAAGTTAAATATACATATATTTCATGTATTCAGCTCTCTTTCTCTGAACACTCTTATTCTTCCTTTCCCCTCTACCTGATCTCTGCTGCTTTAAGGAAAAAGAAAAATGTTCAATATACTGTGGAATGTCAAGGAAGGGAGAGACTAAAACTTTTATGATTCTGTTGAACACAAACATTCAGGTAATCATTCTGCTTAGATCTTGTCATCTTGCTAAGGCTGCCACTTGGTTACTTTGCGTTCCTCATAGTTCTGAATCAACAAAGTCTGGAAGTGGCTGGATTTGGCTGATATATTTTGGCACGTTTCACAGTGTAAGAGGGAAATTCATGTGTACTTGTGGGCAAATGTTAGGCCAGTACTGTGAAGGATATTAGAAGGCACTTTACTTGCAATCTAATCAATAGCTTGACATAGGTAGAGAGACAGATTAGATACATTAGGTAGACAGATAGATGATTGATAGATAGATCGATAGATTGATTGATTGATTGATTGATGGTATTAAAGTACATATACAGAAAAAAACCCAGATCTCTGGATCAGGGAATATACCTTTCTTTCACAGAGCATCTGGTCCCTATTTCTCATGCTCTATATCTCCAGGCAGCAAACAATGAAGACCAGATGTGCCTGTGAATGCAGGAGTATACATCACACTGAGAATATCACAAATTTATGAAGCTCCAAGCTTTTACAAAAGTTGCCAACCCTTACAGGCTGATGTTTGTATTACCCTTTGAAAGGTGAGCAAATATCTCGTGGAGAGATACCACTAAATCTCTCCAAGGCCTCTATATTTAACATCTAAGAATTATTTGCCATTCAATCACCCTTTAACCCAGTGCCAGTTCTCTTTATCCAGAAAGGCCTAATGGAGCAGAAACAAGAAAATACTTATGGATCATTGACTCCAGAAAATGGGGATCTTTGAGACAACTGATGTAATATTTTCCTTACTTTTGTATTTGAATATATTCCAGAAATTGATGTGTCATATGCTTGAACTTCTCCACCCCATATCTGCCAGAGAAGATTATCCCAACAATGAGACAGCTACAAATAGAGAGCTGCTATTGAAACAGACTCCCTCTGCCATCTGCCACTAGGTGGATCAGGATTTGGCATGAGTGCCTCTATCCTCTGATGGGTAAGGCACTTACTATATGGATGATGTACTGTCAACTGGTTCATCAGAAATTTTAGTGTTGGAGGTCCTAACGGCAATGCAATTATCATTCTTCAAGATAGGTTACCAAATTATCAGTCTTTCTATTTAAAAGTTGAGATGTAAGTGGATTCACAATGATAAGTTCCTTTAATATTTGGGGAAATATTTCCTCCTTTTGGCTCCAGCATCAAAAGGGATGGGGATGCCCAGCAACCTATTCAATACTTTGAGTGTTATAGATAGTACAAGTCTCTATAACTTATAATTTTGCAAATGTCAGCCTCTGGTAGAGGGAGACAGCCTCCACCACCCAGAGATGCCTTTTGGAGTTTCAGACTGATGGCCTCTTTAACATAGCTACCAGGTGCACTGCTTTTAGGAAACAAATCTTAGCTTGGTGAAACTGAACACCTGACCCATAAAGGGCGCTTTGCTCTCTGGCCTGAAATTCTCATTGGTGAAATGTCAGCTCAAACCCAGTGACTAAAATGGACCCAAATACCCTAGCTTAGGAATGTAGATGGTATACTCAAAAACATAGCCTGTGTGACCCCAGCAACACATTGACTGAATGAAAACTAAATGACTGGCTGGGTGCAGTGACTCATGCCTGTAATCCCAACACTTTGGGAGGCTGGGGCAGAAGGATCACTTGAGCCCAAGACTTTGAGACCAGCCTAAACAGCATAGTTAGTCCTCATCTCTATAACATTTTTCTTTAAGAAGAAACAATTAGCTTGGTGTGGTTGTGCACATTTGTATTCCCAGCTACTTGGGAGGCTGAAGTGGGAGGATCACTTGAGCCCAGGAGTTTGAGCCTGCAGTGAGTAGTGATCATGCCATTGCACTCAAGCCTAGATGACAGGGTGAGACTCAGTCTGAAAAAAAAATGGGCAACAATCTCACTGGAAAAATTTATCCTTCACTACACTGCCTAAAGAAAAGCTGCTGGGTCAACTAGATCCTCGACTCACTGGCCTAAATGTCAGAGGCTGGCTCCTTGATAGCACATCTAAACTAAAACCCAATGTCCACGGGTTTTGCTTCCATTATAGATTTGGGTTATTTACTTTAGACTCTAGAATTGTTGCCAATGGTCTAGCTTTTTGTACTGCCACTTGGAAATCTACAGATTATGTGATTAAACATAGTAATGTAGTGTAAAAACTAAAGAAATGAATTATAGGTACTGATGTAAATATCTTTTAACTCATTTAGATACTCATGGTAAGGGTCAATTTTTTGATCAAACTGACTAGAATGGAGTTCTAAAAAAGATGACTCTTAAGTTTCTGAGGCAGAGCTTACCTCTGCATGCCATATTTGTGACCTCTGGCAAAAGCTGACCTGTTTGTCTCATGATGGGGAAGCCACATAACCATGGGCATTTCCCACTCCCACTCTTGGCAGATTGACGATATCAGAACTTCCAGCTCCTTTGAAAACTATTAGGGAAGACTATGTTGAAGACTATGTTGTGTGTGTGTGTGTGTGTGTGTGTGTGTGTGTGTGTGAAGCATATTCATAATAAGAAACAAATTCTCATAATAATTACAGTCCTTTTATCTATAATTGTTTAGATGGTTGTAGTTGGTCTTTATACCTACATTCTCCCACTACCCATTCCATATTTTCTTTACTTTCTGCAAGTACAGCAGCTGGTCATGGTTCTTTATCTGGTAGGGTAACCCAAGGCTTAATTCCTGAAATGTTTTGGCCATTAGTAGTTTTGCCTTGATTAGGTTTTTGTAATTTTTCATTGGCTTTAATCAGTTTTCAACTGGCAAGGTCTGCCACATATCTTTATTGTTTTACATTGGGGTATACCAACTCCTCAGTCCTATGTCATAATTAGGTTTGCTTGGACCTTGATCACCTTTCCCTTCTATAAGATTTCACACTGGTCTGTTATATTAATACATATGCTGATTGGACCTAGTGGGCATAAAGTAGCAACTACTCTAGACAGTGGAAAATAAATCTTACTAAAATTTAAAGGCCTTCCACCTCAGTAAAATTTCTATGAGCCCAATGGTGTTGGTCATATAGAACTATTAGCATGGGGCAAAAATAATTGCTGTTGTTGTCATTACTTTTAATGAATACTTGTTCTAAGGTGAAGCATTTGGCTTTTCCTATAACCAAGAAAGAGGCACAATTCCCACCTAGTGAGCATTTTTGAATTTTGGCAGCAAGATGTTCCTCATCGGCTGTGTTACTTTTACCAAGTGACTCAAAAAGCTGCCAGTTTTGAGTGGAGCCCAGAAAAAGAGAAGGCTTTGTGATAAGTCTCCAGGGTGCTGTGCAAACTGCTCTGCCACTTGAACCATATGATCCATTGGTGTTTCACGTGTTAGTGGTAGATAGGGATGTATTTTGGAGCCTTCAGAAGGAACCTATTGATGAATTTTAGCAAGGCTCTGTCATCATCTGCAGGTAGCTATTTTAATATTTTTAAATTTTATTTTAATTTTTTAAGTTTTAGCTGGTCTGGTTGAAGCAGGGTTTGGGAGATGTTGGTCAAAGGACACAAAATTTCTGTTAGATAGAAGGAATAAATTAAAGAAATCTATTGTACACCATGGTGACTGTAGTTGACAATATATTCTACTTTTGCAAAATGCTAAGAAAATAGATGTAAAATGTTCTCATCACAAAAATGATGAGTAACACATATGTTGAGGAAGAAGATTTAGTTATTCCACAATGTGTGTATATATATATATGTGTGTATATATATATATATGTTACACAATATGCTGAACATGGTACACACTTATAATTTTACCTGTCAAGTTAATAACATAAATTAAAAAATTTAAAAACTTAAAATACTCTGGAGTTTTCCATATGCTAAAAACATACAATGCTGAAAATCAGATTCGATGGTTACTTTAATTTTGATTGACAGTTATAGAACTCTGCCATTCGTTTACATGAGGAACTTTAATTTTGGTCTACTGCTTATCTGGAAAATCAGAAGACATGGCAAAAAGATTATAAAACATCTGAATGTGTAAGTCTGGGATAGGAAGAGGAAAATAAACAAAATGCATTAAAATTGTAACAGTCATTCTTCCTATGGTTTATTTTAACACATTAAATAAAATCTATTATTCCAAATACTAAACAGTTATTTTTCAACAAGAAATAGAAATTGGCCTAATGTAACTATAATCTTAATATTTTTTATCACCTGTTCTAAGTTTTAAATTATGGATCTCAAAATAAGTTTCAAAAATTTCAATTCACATTTTAAGTTTCATTCAAGTCAATAAGTAAGAAAGAACATATGCTTTTTTATTCAAATGGTTTTTCTGTGAATATAAATAATAACCTCAATTAATAACCATATTTGATTCAGATTTAATAAACATTATAAAATCATATGTATTGGGCTGAGCATGGTGACTTATGCCTGAAATCCCAGCACTTTAGGAGGGAGAGGCGGGTAGATCACGAGATCAGGAGTTTGAGACCAACCAGGCCAACATGGTGAAACCCTGTCTCTACGGAAAATGCAAAAATTAGCCAGATGTATGGTGGGTGCCTGTTATCCCAGCTATTCAGGAGGCTGAAGGAGGAGAATTGCTTGAACTGGGGAGGCAGAGGTTGCAGTGAGCCAAGATCATGTCATTGCACTCCAGTCTGGGTGACCGAGTGAGACTCCAGCTCAAAAAAAAAAAAATCATATATATCAAACATATAATGCATGTTATTTTATTACTGTAGTTTTCAAATAACAAAACCAAAAAGTGTTGTTTTATACATATTTATTCTCATATGTACACACAGTCTTAAATTTTGTTTCATATGTACATATATACAATGCTTCTAATGTTAATGTTTAATTTACTGACATTTACATTATCCTATCTCTTTTTCAGAAATATCTCCTTTGATAAAAGAATCTATGCTCCTTTCTGTTAAACTATTTTAAGGTTGGTTAATGATAACGACTTTATAGATTAAATCCATGATTGTTTTTAATTAAAACATACCAAAGACTATTAGAAATAGCTCAATTTTTGATGATTCCTTTCAGACAACTTTCCATTTCAGAAAACTAAAGGTGCCTATTCTGTCATTTGACAGAGAAAATTGTAACGTTAGATAATGTATTTCAAAGAGTATAGTGCCATCAATTGGATAACATTCAGTCCCAAATTTTACTCAAGATTAATTTGACATTTTAAGTATATTTTTTATATAACCATAACAAAATAAAAAAAAGGCTCATGGTTTATCTAAATATTGATTAAGTTTGTCTTTGTTCACATACACCAAAAAAAGTCACATTTCCCATTGTTTGGTAATTTCAGAGTGTTGCTGAATTACTATCATCAAAACTAAGAGTAAATAATAGGTCAGGTTTTACTCAAAATAGTTAAAAAACAAAAAAGGCAAACCTGATAACTGTCTATTTTGAGAAATAATTTTTAAGGTTATTTACATTTATGATAGTGAATTTGTGCCTGCAAAATTATTAACTTTAAAAATTTCTTGGTTACTCCTGATATTATTAATATCTATACATCAATATAAAATTTCATAGGGAAGGCCAGGCAGTAATTCTTCATGTAAATACAAAGTTTGCTGGAAAAAGAAAAGACAGATTCAAAGAAGGAAAAAAGAACCTAGGACACAAAATATATTTCAAAGTGAGAAAGAAATTTCAGCCTTTTACTTGGATTCAGGCCATCCAGATGCTTTATATGAAAGTGTTAGCTATCTTGTTACGCCCAATTAAAATTAGAAATATTTTATTTTGTTGATTGCAACTACTTTCAGTCAGGATAACACTTCGGAAAATTTAGCAAAACAGGCTGACTATTGGCTTTGCTCAAGTCTGAGCTGCTTCTTTCCTTCACACATGACACTGAGACTCTTACGTTATTGAGAAAATAGATGTGAGTAGCCAGTCCTAAGAAAGGCAATAAATAAGAAACACTCTAGTAAGTTCTCTGTCTCTGTACATTTTAGTGCCACTGTATAGAATTTAATTAAGTGGTGAGAAGCAGCCTTGAGGTTATTCAGAAATAATATAATTATGGCACATTACAGAGCTAGTCTTCTCACCTAAATTATTTATTTTTTGAAGTGTAGAATATTGCTGTATTTAAGTCCAAGTGTTAGTGTTGGAGGTGGGGAAGTGAGTAGTTAAGTATTGCATGCAGACTATACTAAATCTGAAAGCTAAAATATTTTATATTTATTGCTTAAATGCAGTTTTTATGAAAAATGTTTAAAAAACAAGTATAAAATTCCACACAATAAATTATTCCTGAACATTTTTATCAAACCGTCATTTAAAGAGCAGAATAGAAAAGTCTGTATGCTCCCAAATCTGTATGTCATTAGCTTATCTTACTGCCTACTCTTTATCATTTGAATTTGGGTTAAATAGGCTTACTAAATTTATACATTCATTTATACATAAATTTGACTTTAAGTGACATTAAATTAGAATGAGTAGCATTGGGGATTTAACATTCAAAGAATTAAAGAGAAGTTTATAAAGACTAATTTCATTTTTTCTGAAGTTAAAAACTGTACAGTACATATATTGTCATAATTAAGCAAATACTTTTACATATAAACACACACAATTTGATTCTCTAATTTCCACTATGTAGGCAAGACACATTTTTATTATCCTATTTTATAGATAAGAGAAACACAGCATAATGTTTAAATGATTCTCTCAGGCTTCCATGAGTAGTAAAGCTTGTTCTTGAATTCAAGCCAAAAAATTCTACTTCCTGACTCTACATTTATGTCAGTTTGCCTTTTAAGATTCCTGTTTTCACTATTCTTTCTGTGATGGATTAGACCTGTACATCCACACTTAGGAATAAGTACAGTTGATGTTCGAACAACACTGGAGTTGGGGGGGCAACTTCCTGTACATTAAAAAAATTCATGTGTAACTTTCAACTTTCCCAAGCCTGAAGTACTAATAGTCTATTGTTGACCAGAAGTCTCACTCAAACATAAACAGTTAACTAACACATATTTTGTATATTGCATGTCTTACACAATGTATTCTTACAATAAGAGGAAACATATTTACTATTACTGAAGAAAATCCTTGTGTACATGGAACCAACAGTTCAAATTTGTGTTGTTTGAGGATGAAATATGCTCAGGGGTATGACTAGAGTAGTGAACAATAACATTACAGTGATTCTCAAGGTTTTTTATATCCTCTGGAGTTTTAAAAAATGAATTAAGCATCATTGTGCAATTAAATAAAAAATAATAATAGTACTAGGAAAAAAATTGATCAATAGGGAAATAGTTTGATTTCTTGTTATGGAAATAGATAACTTTATTCTGATTGTCACTGAATTTTTTCAAGTACTCATGTACTTAATTTATTTTTAATTATATAAAAATAAAATGTATCTATGTATGTATTATAAAAATCAGCCAGAAATTTAGTAGTAACAATAATATTATGTTGCAGAACAGGAATCTGAAGAGGGTTATCTGCTATGTGTGAAAATATTTTTGTATTATTTGAAGATACAAAGTTTATGATATAATGAAGAAAAACATTTCTGTTTCCTCACTTAAAAGCCAAGAATTAATTTAAAAATATTTCAAATCACTGTCAAAATCAAAAAATGTCATAAACATTTAAGGTCACATGAATTTATTAAGATATAAGAGAAAAGGGCCGGGCACAGTGGCTTACGCCTGTAATCCCAGCACTTTGGGAGGCCGAGGCGGGTGGATTACGAAGTCAAGAGATCGAGACCATCCTGGTCAACATGGTGAAACCCCATCTCTACTAAAAGTACAAAAAATTAGCTGGGCATGGTGGCGCGTGCCCGTAATCCCAGCTACTCAGGAGGCTGAGGCAGGAGAATTGCCTGAACCCAGGAGGCGGAGGTTGTGATGAGCCGAGATCGCGCCATTGCACTCCAGCCTGGGTAACAAGAGCGAAACTCTGTCTCAAAAAAAAAAATATATATATATATATATATATATATATATATATATATATATATAAAAGAGAAAAAAAGTTGAAAAGTGATGTGCAAATGTTTGAAATTTTTAACTTTTATTTAAACTGGAAATAAATTTTCTATCGATCTATTGATTTTTCTGTCGATTTGTCTACCATTCCTGTATCTACCTATCTATCTGTCTATCTGTCTATCTATCTATCTATTTATAAGGCACAGCTCACTTATCTTGATCTGAAAATCTTTTCTAAAAAGGGAACCATCAAGTATTTCCGTAGCCTCCCTGCCTAAATTTGCCAGTAACCACCTGCCCCATGTAATTGCTATGAGCCTACTAAGACTGGTTCTTTGAATCAACCTAGCGAGACAAAATTAAGAGAAAATAACTTTAAAAAATAAAGAAAAGCACCAAGAATTATGGAATTTTGTAATGAGACTATATTTATGACCCCTGATATTCCCAAGAGAGAGGGAGAATAACTAGAAAAATAAATAAATAAATAAAACTAATCCTAAAGCTAGCACAAGAAAAGAAATAACTAAAATTAGAGAACTTAAAACTGAGATGCAAATTCCATTAAAAAAAATGAAACCAAGAGTTGTTTCTTCAAAAAATTAATAAGGTTGATAGACTGCTAGCTATATTAACAAAGAAAGAAAGAGAATATCTAAATAAATACAATTTAAAAATTACAAAGATGAGAACACGTGGACTCAGGGAGAGGAGCATCACATACTGGGGGCAGTGAGGTGAGACTAGGGGAGGGACAGCAGGAGGTGAGGAAGGATAAAATGGGGAGAAATGACCGATATAGTCAAAGGGGAAATAGAGGCAGCAAACCACCTGGTTATGTATGCACCTATGCAACAACCCTGTATGACCTACACACGTATATATATATAATATTCCATCAAAAAAAAAATACAAAGATGACATCACAGCTGATCCCACAGAAATGCAAAAGTGCCACATGGAGTTAATGTGAACAGCGCCCATAAACATGAATATGAGAATTTAGAAGAAAGGGATACATTTCTGGAGACATCTCTCAAGATTGAATAAAGAAGAGATTGAAACCCTAAATAGGCTATGTTTAAGTTCTTCAATGTAATTAGTAATTTAAAAATTTTCCAACCGCAAAAGCTCTGGAGCAGGTGAATTCACAGCCAAATTCTACTATACATATAAAAAATAACTGGTACTATTCTTACTGAAACTATTCCAGAAAATAGAGGAGGAGAGACAAATAGAGAAGAAGAGACTCCTCCCTAACTCATTCTATGCAGCCAGCATCAATCTAATATCAAAATCTGGCAGAGACATGATAAAAGAAGAGAACTTCAGGTCAATATTCCTGGTGAACATAGACGAAAAAATTCTTACCAAATTATAGCATACCAAAGCTGGCAGCACATAGAAAAACTAATTCACCATAATTAAATAGACTTCATTCCTGGTCTGATGGTCCAACATATGCAAATCAGTAAATATGATTCAACACATAAACGGAATTAAAAGCAAAATCCATATGAGCATCTCTACAGTCACAGATAAAGCCTCTGATGAAGTCCAACATCCCTTCTTAGTTAAAACCCTCAAAAGACTATGCATTGAAGGAGTATACCTCCAATAATAAGAATAATCTATGACAAAAATATAGCCAACAGAACAAAGCTGAAGGCACCACACTACCCAACTTTAAACTATATCATAAAGTTACCAAAATAACTTACCTTTTAAACATGAGTTCCAATTCCATACCACATCTTTGTGAATGTATAAAACTGAATGCTTTTAGGAGCACCCAAGTCATCTATTGAATGTCTTGCTGCTTGGAATTTTCTTCTACCAGATACTGTAAATCATCTCTCTCAATTTCAAGTTCCCCAGGGCACTAAAGCAGAGGCAAAAAAGACACTGTTGTCTTTGCTAAAACATAGAAAGAGTGACCTTTACTCCAGTTCCTAACAAGTTTCTCATCTCCACCTGAGACACCTCAGCCTGGACTTCATTGTCAATATCACTATCAGCATTTTGATCAAAACCATTCAACCAGTCTCTAGGAAGTTTCAACTATTCCACTTCTTTCTGTCTTCTTCTGAGTCCTCTGTACTGTTCCAACCTCTGCTTGTTACCCGGTTCCAAAGTTGCTTCCACATTTTAGGGTATCTTTATAGCAGCAACCCACTCTCTGAGGTACCAATTTACAGTATGACTTCGTTCTCACACTGCTATGAAGAAATACCTAAGATTGGGTAATTTATAAAGAAAAGAGGCTTAATTGGTTCACAGTTCTGCATGGCTGGGGAGGCCTCAAGAAACTTACAATCATGAGAGAAGGCACCTCTTCACAGGGTAGCAGGAGAGAAAATGAGTGCCAGCATGCAGGGGAAATGCCAGATGCTTATAAAGTATCAGATTCTGTGAGAACTTACTCACTGTCATGGGAACATCAGAGGCGAAGCTGCCCCCATGATTTGGTTACATCCACCTGATCTTGCCCTTGACACATGGGGCTTATTATAATTCAAGGAAAGATGTGGGTGGGAACACAGGGCCAAATCATATCACTATGCATCTGACAAAAGTCAAATACCCAGAATCTATAAGTAAGAAAACAAATAACCTTATTAAAAAATAGACAAAGGCCATGAATAGATACTTCCTAAAAGAAGACATACAAGGTGATAACAAACATGTTGAAAAATGTTCAACATCACCCATCATCAGAGAAATACAAATCAAAACCACAACAAGATACCATCTCACACCAGTCAAAATGGCTACTTTTACTTTTAAGTCAAAAAGCAATAGATGTTAGCAAGGCTGCAGATAAAAGTGAACAGTTATACAATATTGGTGGGAATGTAAATTTGTTCAGCCACTATGGAAAGCAGTTTGGAGACTTCTCAAAAAACCTTAAAACAGAACTACCATTTGACCCAGCAATGCCATTAATGGGTATATATTCAAAAGAAAATTGATCATTCTGCCAAAAGGTACCTAGACTTGTGTGTTCATCACAGTACTATTCACAATAGCAACCTGGGTGCCCATCAATGGTTAATGGATAAAGAAAATGTGGTACATACACAGAATGGAATACTACACAGCCATAAAAAAAGAATTAAATCATATCCTTTGGAGAACATGGATAGAGTTTGAGGCCATAATTCTAAGCAAATTAATGCAGAGCAGAAGTCCAAATACCACATGTTCTCACTTATAAGTGGGAGCCAAACATTGGGCACACATGGACATAAACATGGGAACAACAGACACTGCAGACTACTTGGAGAGAGAGAGTAAAGGAGATGTGGGTTGAAAAACTATATATTGGGCACTGTGTTCACTATGCAATATACCCATGTAACAACCCTGCACATGTATTCCCATATCTAAAATAAAAGTTGAATATTAAAAAAAAAAAGAAATTGAAAGGCATGTGTGGGCAATAATATGGAGAAATTAGAACTCTTATACAATGTTGATGGTAACAGAAAGCAGTATGGATATTCCTTTTAAAATTAAAAATAGAGCTACCATATGATCCAGCAATCCCACTTCTGAGTATTTATCTAAAAGAATTGAAATTAGAATTTGGAAGAGATATTAGCACTTCTATGCTCATTGCAGTACTATTTATAATAGTCAAGATGTGGAAACAAACTTCATTGTCCATAGACAGAAGAATGGAGGGAAAAAAATGTGGTATATACATACAATGGAATACTGTTTAGACTTAAAAACAAAGAAGGAAAGTCTTCAATGTGCAGCAGCATCAATGAAGCTTGAGGACATTATGCTAAGAAAAATAAGACAGTCACTGAAAGACAAATACTGCATGATCTCATTCCTGTGAGTATCCAAAATCATTAAATTTATAGAATCTAAGAAGGGAAGAATGGTAATTACCAGGGGTTGAGGTTTGAGGGAGAAATATAACATTTGTAATCAATTGTCATAAGTTTTCAGTTAAGCAAAATGAATAAGCTCTCTGCTGTTGTACATCATTATACCTACAGTAAAAATAACGCTATACACTTAAAAATTGTTAAAATTGAATTTCTTATGCTAAATGTTCTCACTAAAATAAACAAATAAGATTCATTATACAGGAATAAAATAATTAGTTGCACAGCAAGTGTGCACACACACTCACCCACCCACCCACCCCACACACACAAACTATATCATTCATAATACTATTTCTAAGTTAAAATGTGTAGGGATAAATAACAAAAAAGTGCAAGATCTATATACAGAAAACTATAAAATACCACATTGCCATGTATGCACCTATGCAACAATTTTGCATGTTCTTCACATGTACCCCAAAATCTAAAACACAATACAATATATATTTTTTAAAAAAGAAAATGTAAATAAATTGAAAAATACTCCATTTCTTGATCAACACGATCCTCAATATATCATCAGACATTTTTCTTTATAAGTTGAAAGTAACTCAAACTTTTTTGGATATGTAAATATGTAGAACGATTAAAACAATCCTAATACAAAGAAAGTTGGACATCTCATTTGATTTTAGAGCTTATTCTAAACCTATAGTATTACTGAACCAAACTTGGGACCATTTGTCTAGTGCAGCAAAGCCAAACACTGACACAAAAATGTGCAGAGAGAAAGGCATTTATTGCAAAACACCAAGGAAGGAGAATGGGCAGCTAACAGCAACAATCCAAATTCTTGCTTAAAAGCAAGAGTTTTTGAAGGCAAGGGCAAGGATGTCTCCAAAGTAAGTTAAGTGCTAGGAAATTTCTAGAACTTATCTATTTTTGGTTTCAGTCTATCTGAGGTCTACATAAGAGTGCTTGGCATTTTCCATTGAGTAGAGTTCCTGGTTTCTGAAAAACAACTCAAGGACACATGTCAAGATATTATATTTAGTTTCTATAAGCAAGTGAACATCTTGTGATTCTAACCTACTTGAATGACTATTTAAATTATTATTACCTTCTCGCTTAGCAATTTATTTATTCATTTCTCTAATTTTTGGTTGAAGGGCTAGCTAAGTGCCTGGAATCTCACTTGAAAGGACTCAAATTTTTCTTTTTTCTCCAGACTCTGTGGGAGTGAGGGGAGAGCAGGTCCCTGCTTCATCTCAATCCTAACTAAGATATTCAATTTATCCTGTTCAAACTCCATCTTAGATATGCCAGCCAACAGGACTTTATCTATGTAGTGAACATAGAGGGCAGAAGCACTCATGTAAATTTCTTAACTATCCATGGGTGTAAAATAGTACCTTAGGGAGTTTACGAGAGTATACATTGGAGAATTTGAGCATGAATTGTTCATGGTTCCTCAGATACCAGTGAGATAGAAAGGAATGTGTCAGCAATATCCAACAAAACACAGTAAATATTGGTAAGACAGGAGACAGACAAATTCTTAGGCAGACAGAAATGGGTAACCAGTGAAATCCAACATTCAAGCCAAAGACAGCCTGAAGCCTGAAAACACTGTCAGTTCTGGATAGAGTTCACAACCAGAGTGAGAACTCCCATCCCCATCCCATGCCCTCTCTCTTAATTGGTTCCTTCTGGATGATGCCTTTTAACCAATCAAATGGTGCTTCCTCCAAGACCATCCATGGACCAATCAGCATGCATTCCTCAATTCTAAGCCCATAAATACTGCATACTCAGCCACACAGACAGCTACCCACTTCGGATCCCCACTCAATGTCAAGAACTTTTCTGTAGCTTAATAAAATTCTATTCTCTCTTGTTCACTCTCTGGAGTCTGCATACCTCGTTCTTCTTGGTTGCTGGAAGAGAGTCCAGAATCCACTGAATGGTGAGAATGAAAAGAGCTGTAACATTCTCCAACTCACCTAATTATGGGAGTGAAAAAAGCCACTAGGAGCTGCTCCTTTCTGCCTGCTGAGCTGTGGATGGTGAGAGTAAATAGCTTGTAACACTCTCTTCCACTTGCTAAACTATGGGAGTGGAAAACCTGCTGGACACCACTCTCCACCACTCCCTGAACTGCAGAAACAAAAACATCACTACAATGTCATTGTTCTATGCAATGGATTCAGTAACAGTCACAATAACTAAAACAATATTCAGCTACTGTTACCTTTTTCACTGTCCATACATGGTGGCTGTATTGATTTCCTATTTTTGTACTACCCCTTTTACCTTCAAGGTCTTAATCATGGCTTTGAGTTCTTTTTTTTTTTTTTTTTTTTTTTTTTGTATTTGCCATTTAATCTACCAAGAAGGGACAGAAAGAAAAGTTCAGAAACATTTTACGCAGCCCATGAACACTTCTATACTTATAGCTTTTCCTGATGAAAATTTCCTCTAGCCTTTATAAGCATTTACTGCAGAAGCAGGTAAAACATCAGCGTTAATTATTCATTCTTCAGTGGAAGCCACAATGCTGTCACAGGATCCTTAGGGTGACACTTTACCAGCCAGAAACCTCCGTGGCTTGTGGTGCCTCTACTTGGATTTTGCTCATTCCTGCTGCACTTGTTCTGCTCGCTAGGCCTGGAAGGCTGTACTTGGCTCATGCTACCAGCCTGAATCCCATCCCTGCCAAGGGCGAACCAGGCACAGACCAGTGAGGGGAGTGTGAACCAAGCCAAAGACAACCTGAAGCCTGAAAACCTAACCGCCAGTTCTGGATACAGTCCACAACCAGAGTGAGAACTTCTATTTCCATCTCAAGTACTCTCTCCTGATTGGTTCCTTCTGGATGATGCCTTTTAACCAATCAAATGTTGCTTTTCTCAAGACCACTCATGGACCAAACAGCATGCATTCCCCAATTCTACACCTGTAAAACTGACAAACTCAGCCATAAATACGGCTACCCACTTCAGGGTCCCACTCACTGTCAAGAGTTTGGGGTCTGGCCACTGCACACAGCCAGGCACGCTAGCTCATGGGGTTGGGTGGGCAGCTCCATACACTGGCATAAGTGCTGACTCCATGCAAGGCTGTGGCTAGACAGAGCATACCACAATTGGTTTCTACTGTGTGCAATGGGGAACACAGTGGCCCCTAAAAGTTCATTACTTGAAAGCTCAGAGGCACCAGAAACTACAGAGACCCAAAGAGGATGTTACAGCATGTCACAGCCCTGAGAAGCACTGAGGTCTCATCTCCCAGAAGGGCCGCAGCTTTTCTCTCCTCATCACTCTCAGTGTGGTGAACAGGAGGCTGCATGTCAGGCTGTTTGTGTTACAGCTCTTTCAATCCTTCTACCATACTCTGTCCCACAGCTCCTGGGCTGCACTGGCACCAACACTGCTTCACATTGTGTGGGGCAGCCACCCAGCGCAGATGGAGATGGGGAGGGCTATAGTGTTACAGCAGCTCTGTCTCGGGGAATCTTGAGGTCTGGGCCCCCAAAAGGGTTGCCACATCACTCCTGCAGTTTAGGAACATGTCACCACCAACAGCTCAGCAAGTAGAACATGTTACAGCTCCTTTCACTCCCTCAGTTTAGTAGGTCCCAAGTTCTTGTCCTGCACCCGGGAAGAATGAGATTACACGGACAACTGGAGGGTAACCAAGTCAGAGAGGAGTTTTATTGAGTGACAGAACAGTTCTCAGGAGACCCAAAGTGGGTATTTCCTTTCTGCAGATAGCTTGTCTTGACAAGTGTAGGAAATATCCAAAGAGAGTAGCTCCTATTCACAGGCAGGTTGTTCTGATGCATGTGGAGGAATCCAAAGTGGGTAGCTCCTATTGGCAGGCAGGTAGTCTCAATGAGTAGCTGAGTCTTGCTGAGACTGGAGTTTTTATGTACTCAGAAAGGAAACACTGAGTGCTAATTGGTCTAAGGCTGGCCACAGTTGTACCTGAAAAAAGCATCATCCATATGGCCAAAAGGCATCAATGAAGTACTGACTCTGGGTAATAGACTCTACCTGCCAGTTCCAGTCTTTAGGCCATCTCTGGCTTGAAGACGGAGTCTCACCCCTTCCTGCCTAAGAACCTGTCCCAGGTAGTTAGGACTACAGGCACATGTCACTACAACTGGCTAATTTTTATTTTAAATATTTTGTAGTCATGTGGTCTCATTATGTTTCCCAGGCTGGTCTCGAATTCCTGTGTTCAAGTCATCTTTCCATCTCGGCCTCCCAATGTGCTAAGATTACAAGCATAAGCCACCATGCCTGCCCTGCAACAGCTTTTGAGCTCTCATTTATAAATTCTTTGCCAAGGAAGAGGCAAAATTCCTTTTAGTAGTCAGCACACACTAAAAACAACTCAGATCTCTATCAGTTTTGAAGGGCTTTAAAAGTATGTGATGAACTGTAAGATGGGCTGACCTATTAGATCCTTCAAATATTGCTTCATTTTTCATAAACATTACTCTTTCTGACACCTCATCTGCAAAGCAACCTGACTAAAGTTCTAGTGATTTACCTAGTTTCTGCTTATAGTAGTCACACATTTCTCTCTTTTAATGCTTCACATAACTGTGTGTCTCTGTAACTGGCATCTAAAACAAATGGAATCTTTTCCTTATTCAGGACAACTTCTTATAAAATTCTACTTATTATAATGGGGTCAACCTGAGACATTCCACAGATTGGTGGAAAAATGCCCACATCTAGAACAGTTTTAGTAATACTCATGACATTTGTGCAGCTGTTTTTGAACCTATGTTCCAGCACTCTCCTTAAAACCACCTCTGAATTACTTGTCATTAATATGCAAAAGAATGGAGATTCACTTATTGCCTGGGTAACTATATAATTTGTTCAATATATTTCTACTGATTCTCATAGAATTCCCCCAAATATCATCAATCAATCCATGAGGACTTCATCCTTCCACTCCTTGAAAGCCATATTTTTTCAACATTCTATCTATGCATTGTGTGGTTGTACTGACTGTGTTCTGCCCAAAGTCACTGACCAAGTTGAGGGGATTAGAGAATGAAATGTAACCAGTGCTAGTTCTCAAGCTACATCCTGGGAGGCACATGGTCCTGGAGAAAGGGACATCTGCTTATGATTGGCCTACCTGGGGGGCATTTATTTTCAAAGTTACTTATTAATAGGGTATAAGAAAGAGTCTCCATTTTTGATGTGCTGGTGATAGCTTTCAGCCCTACCTGTCCCCTTTGCTCTCTGGCCTCACCTCTGGGCAAGCTGATACATCACAGGTGGTCCTCCCTTGGCAGCTGGGAAGATCAAGCCACACAAGGCCCTGCCAAGAGAGAACCTTCACTTCAACCCCACACCCTAGCTGCCATAAAACCCCCACATCATTCTCATTTCTGGGCTCTCTCAATCCATTTTTAGTTGTGCCTGGGAGACACCATACTCGTCCCAGAAGCCTCATTGTGTGAGTTTTAATGAATATGTTCTCATTCTATTGGGGCATATGTGGTGTCATAGGTCTCAATATGCAAACCAAATTCTGGGTGGAGGTTCATTCGTTTCTGCAGAGTGGTTACAACAGAGGGGAAGCTTTTCTTCATTTTCCACAAATGCCTAGTATGTATGCTGCAAATGTATTGTGTGGTTGTTCAAGAGACATTGACTGAAAGAAGGAGAAGCAAAAAAGTTACAAAAGGAACACAGAAGAGTAGGCAAGAGCAACAGAAGATAAAAGCAAGTGTAACAAGATTAGAAACCTGTGTTGAGCAAAGAAACACTCTAGCAATGTTTGCATTACAGGAATTGTGACAGGTGTAGTGGTTGCACTGACTACTGCCAGAGAGAAATTATCAGTCACTCTCACATGTCCCTCTAGTTAACTGAAGTCATTGAACTCAAGGGGAGATAGAGCTGATAACACTCCCCTTGAGTTGATTATGTTGTCACTGTAAGGATTCACAAGTTTTTCTGAAGTATTTTCCAGGATTTGGTCAGGTGTACACTATTATATGACTATAAAACTTTTTAGATGTTTTAAGTATTAGACCTATATGCATTTTTTCCAGTTTTCAGTCTAAGCCCTTAGAGCTATGTAATGAGAATTTTTATTTTGGCTTTTATTGGATATTTTTTCCTTATTGCATATCTTTCTATTAAAGAATAAATCTTGTTAAAAGACTGACACAAAAGCCTGTGGGTTTTATTGTAGAAGCACATTTATTTTCTGGTTCATTTAATGATAATCAAATTATAGGCACAGTTAAAAAGTGAAAGTCAAGTCATTCAATCTAGCAAAAGCCAGACAGCCACAATTATGACCTGAGGATACAAACTACTTCTATTGAAGCTATTTTATGAAGTATCCCTTTCTTTTAGAGATGAAATTGTATTTGTATAAATGAACTTTTAAAAAACCAAACTTCAACTGTATATAGATGAAATAATTAGATTATTTAGACAAATCAATGAAAGTTAAATGTAATGTTTGGCACTTTATAAACAAAATGACTAAATATTCATTTTTCAACTAGGCAGAGTATTATATGTATAATCAGTGTCTTCTCTTTCAGTGGCTAGCTACCAATTCTTCATATACCTGAAGAGATACTAGAAATTTACTACATTTGATAATTATAGCATAAAAATTTTAAAACAACCAAAACTATGACATTTGTGTACCTTTCAATGACTGAAGGTAAAATTAGATTCTAATAAATATAAAGATGTATATTTGTACTTCACTTAGCCAAATTTACTTGTGCTTTAATTTCCATGTGAGTTTTTAACTTGTTTTAGTAATCTAATATGCTCAATGAATATTCTTATTATTGTGTGGTATGTTAGAGTTTTTGTTTCATTTTGTTTTGCGAAGGAATCTCACTCTGTCGCCCAGGCTGGAGTGTAATGCCACTGAAACCTCCACCTCCCAGGTTCAAGCAATTCTCCTGTCTCAGCTACTCAAGTAGCTGCAATTACAAGTGCCTGCCCCCATGCCTGGCCAATTTTTGTATTTTTTAGTAGAGACAGAGTTTATTTTTTAGTAGAGACAGAGACAGATTACAAGTGCCTACCCCCATGCCTGCCCAATTTTTGTATTTTTTAGTAGAGACAGAGTTTCACCATGTTGACCAGGCTGGTCTCGAATTCCTGACCTCAAATGATCCACCCACCTCGGCCTCCTAATGTGCTGGGATTACACCGTGCCTGACCTGTTACAGTATTTTATTTTTTAAAGTTAGTTTCATCTTCTGTGGCTTGCAATTATCATTATCTCCATCATCATCATCAATATCATCACCATCACCTGTAGGTGAATGAGTATTTTATATAGAAAATATTGCTAGTTTAAGATTATTGGACCAGGAATCAAAATATAGGATTTCTAGTCAGGTACAAACCCTTCTGTAATGTATAATGTAAGTAAAGAGTAAAAATCTCACACAGTACATAGAAAAATTGGGTGGGAATTATCTGCCCTGGGTTACTATTATGTACTATTTGTATTGTTATTCCTTTTCTTTTACTGGATTTCCATCTAGTAATTGCTACATTTTGTAACAGGAACCTAACTTTAAAAGAGATGCTTTACATGCATACTATTTTAATATGTTTACATCAGAAAATGTATGCTTTATTACACTTTAGCTATTTGCTATTCAGAACAATATCTTGAAATATATCGGTGATAAGTTTTAAAAACTGGCAGAGGCAATAATGGATAGGACGTTGAATATACTAAGTGGCTTTTTTTTGAATGATTTAAATCAATGCCAATGATCAGGAGAAAGAATTTGCAATGAGAAGTTCTTTGAATTTCAAATCCTGGCCTAAAATAATAGCTTTAAACAAGATTCAATGACTGATAATAAAAGAGAATCACTCTTCATATAAAATTTATAAATGTATATTGAAATTTATAGCCTATTATATTTTATTGCATTGAAATTTTTCCACTTACACTTGTGATTTATGAAAAATCCTTCAGTTTAAAATTAAATCCATTACATCTATTTAGTAGGGACATTTCTATGAACCCAATCACCTCAATTATTAGGTGAAAGCTAGAAACTGATATCTTAATTTGCTTTTCGTAATTGAATTGCTTCTTTTGTTTTCAGTTATCTTTCCTGGATGGAGGATGGGTGGAGAAGTCAACATTCCTAGATCTGGTTGATCACATTTTCAGTTCTGGTGTGCAGCATCAAACCCTGTTATAAACAACAGAATACTGCATCACCTTTCTCTCCTTCAGATTAGCCTCCCCCATGGGCTCTAACATGGCAAATTTAAATCTTTCAGGGATTTAGGGTAGAAAAAATGCTAATTTTACAGATATGCCTTAAAAACAATAAAATACAGCTTATATGTAATGAAATAGAAATAACCTCCTGAATGTTTTAATTCATTTTTAGATATCAGAAATATAATTTTAATAATATACAGTTTTAACATGTTTATTCACCTGTTTCTGATTTTTTGATTTTCCCCTTCTAATTATTTTAACTTCTTCATGATTTTACTCCATTTTTACAGATATGCCACGTTATGGCTTCTCTATGTTACTGGTACTTGCCGAAGACATTGTCCTCTAAAATTGTTCTTCCTGCAAGCTAGATATTTGTAGGAATTATATTTTTAAAAACAGAGAATATAATTCTAGATCATCTGCAATTTATGTTTGCAGCATTTCCTTTGAGGCACAGTAAAAGAGCATATCTGCACCATTATAACTTTAAAAAGATAGATGATAAATTGTTTTTATTTCAGGTGTTGAACCAAAGAGCTTTCTGAGAAGTCATATGTTTTTCATTCATCAAATATTTATTTTATTTATACTGGATAATGTATACTCCATCATTAAATTTTGGCCTGAAAAAATGGTTCCACTCTAGCACTACTTAGTGTGATGACAAAAAAGTAAAATTTCAGAACACCTAAGATTATTGAAGCTGTTTATCTACAATTACTATTTTATTCAGACATAAATAAGTACAAAGTATATGATTTATATGTAAACTGGTGAGTTCAAGAATTGTATTTACTTAGTGACTATAATTAAAATAATTGCTACAGGTGGATTTACTTGGTCAAAATACTAATGTTTTACTACTTAATATAAACAATCAAATTTTAATCAAGTAGGACTGTTTGCTTAAAGGTGCTTTTCTTCTATACACTATCCAGTAATAATAATAATTTTAGCAAATATTATAATCATGAAGTAGACACCAGGCTAAGCACCATGCATGTATTATAACTTCTTTTATTTTTCACAGTTATCTGACATACCCACTATTACTCTCCTTATTTTTCCCAAAGTCAAACTGAAGCTGAAAGAAGTGATGTAACTTTCTCAAAGTTACACAAACAAAAAGGTTAAAAAGCTTGTAAATGGTACGTTTAATACCATTAATATCTAACTCTCACATTCTACATACACATCTGATACCCACCACTTAAATTAAGAATTCCATTTTATGATTTGGAGCATTGTATATACATTAATTTATCCTTTTAAAAACATATACACATAGATAGCTTAATTTTAATTTTATTTTTGATTTTTAAAAGCATTTAAATAAACTGATTAATCCTTATTTTATTCTTTTTTTACCAATAAAGTATATAAATATCCAACAATATTAATTTCTGTATGTTTTGTTTTCTCTTTTAAACTATTTAAAATATGTTTTTGCCTCAATAACTGTGAGATAAGATATAGTAATATAGAAGCATTGCAGCATTAAATAATTATCATAACAGTTCCTCCTCACTTATCCATAGGCCAAATTTGAATGTAAAGAAATATTAATATTAAAAACATCTTTTGGGATATCAGTTAATCAATATTGAAAACATCTTTTGAGATATTATAAACTTTCTTATACTGTATGAAACAAAGATCATAAAGTGAATATCATATGGCTTCTTTGAAATGGACAGTTATATGCAAATTATATTTAGCATCACAGTGTATATTCTTAAAAATTATCATTCCGTTAGATAATTTTATTTTTATTAATTTGAAATATCCAGCTTCTTCGTTGTGGAAATTTTATGGGGATGCTGATTGTAATGCCATTTGAAAATAAAACTCTAAATTCCACTTATATATACCTTGGTACATACTTGTTGGTTTTAAATCAGACACTACTAATCTATTCACCCACTCTCCAGCCCAAGTAACTACATTATTTTTTATTTGATCATGAATCATTTTCTGTATTTCCCCAGCATTATTTTTACAAGCTCTTGGAAATAAAATGTATGTTATTAAGTTCTTATGACACTTTCTTTCCTTTGACCCTGCCACGCTTCTCATTCATCATGCATTTATTTATTCCTTTAGTGTTTTATAAGTGGAATATAAGTGCCAAACACTGTACTGGGCACTAGTAAGACAAAGATGATTAAGACATACTCCTTTCCTTAATAACTATAAGTTTCTGAAGAAGATAGACTTAGCAGGTAATAAGTAAAAAGAACTTGAAATTTAGTGAAAGGCATGTACAAAATTATATTCTATAACAGAAAAAAGTTCTATATGTAGCTAAATCAGGAAATGTTTCCAAAATAAGTAATATTTTAGTGATAACTGAAAAATTTTCCTGGTGAAGAAGAGGAAAGGCATTTCAAGCAAAATAAACAGTAGGTATATATGTGGAGATGAAAATCCTGCTACTTATTGGAAGTATGAAATAGTATCTCAGAATGAGAATGAAGGAAACAAGAAGAAATATATACAACTCCCTAAATAGTAAACACTATACATGAGACACTCAGTTGTTTAAATAGTTAAATAGATTTTATAGTATTGTTAATAATCAGCTGCTTAGATAGTGTAAGGTGAAAATAATTAGCATAATTAGAAAAATAGAGGAGTAAAAACTGTTATATAGTCATTACAGCAGTCCATATAAGAGATGATGAGACCTGATTTAATACTTTCTCAATGCATATAAATAAAGTGAGTAGAATGTAATGATAATGAAGTGAATAATTTTACAACGTTTAGTGACCAATTAATAAGATGATGAGACAGAAATAAAGAATAAAGATGAGCAATACACTATCTTGAGCTAAAATATCCCTAAATTTAGTTTGGTATATCAAATAATGAAGTAACTTGAGTTGGAAAATGCAGTAACTCAGAAAATTAAAACACTAGCTAAGATTTGTACATCATCAATTTTACAGTTATTTGGAGCTTTCAGATGTTTGAGAATGTGAATTTGGCAATTTAGAGTGATTTGTGGGTTTTAATGCTCATTCATTTATTCTTTAATAAATAGTTATTTAGTGCCTATTACATGTGCTAAATTCAATGATAAGTAAGATGGATAGATAAATAAACAAGATAGATTACTTTCTCTCTGGTAGCTTATATTCTATTTGGAGGGAAAACAATACATAAAGAAGCAAACAAAGTAAATTCAGACATGGAGATATGTATTTAGAAAAAAGGGAAAATTTGAATATGGTGGAATATGGGAAAAAACACAATGATAGGAAGAGTTTACTTCAGGCTGAACTCTCTGCGGAGGTGGCATTCAAGCTGAGATCAAAATGACAAAGATGAAGGGAAGCACCTTTCAGGACAATCAAGGGCAAATTGAAATATACTTGGTAATGCAAGAAAATAAGGAACAGTACAGTAAGACAGGTATAATTTTTTGGTGATACGCAGCTTCAAAACACTTGCTTTATTTAGTTCAGGTTCCCAGGTAACAGAGATTAGAATTCAGAACTCTGTTGGGGCGTTGATCTAAGGTACAGCATCTAAAAGGGAGTAAAACAAGTAGAATTGTGTACAGTGAGAATCTTATGAATCTTTCAAGAAAACTTTGTCCAAATCTAACTTATAGTTTTAAGGAAGTTTTTGTTCCTGCTACTGTGTATAGAAATTGAAGGAAGAATTGATGTGGAGTATGGAATATGAATGAGAAGTTGAATATTTGAGCAATCCAGTTGAGTGTTGAGGGATAATAATAGTTAAGTCAAGGGTAACAGAAGGAGACAGACAATAATAGAAGCTAAGACTCAGGGTTGGAGAAATTGTAAAAACAAGAAAGCTAAGGCTACATTTCTAAAAAATAACATTACATGCCGGGCGCGGAGGCTCACGCCTGTAATCCCAGCACTTTGGGAGGCCGAGGCGGGTGGATCACGAGGTCAAGAGATGGAGACCATCCTGGTCAACATGGTGAAACCCCGTCTCTACTAAAGATACAAAAAATTAGCTGGGCTGGTGGCGTGTGCCTGTAATCCCAGCTACTCAGGAGGCTGAGGCAGGAGAATTGCCTGAACCCAGGAGGCGGAGGTTGCGGTGAGCCAAGATCGTGCCATTGCACTCCAGCCTGGGAAAAAAGAGTGAAACTCCGTCTCAAAAAAAAAAAAAAAAAAAAAAGGAATAACATTACTTAAAGCAAAACAGAAAACAGAAGTAATAAAAAATAAATGGACACTAAGAGCTACAAAGTAAACCAGGGCATAATAATAAGAGAGTAGAATCATGTAACTATAAGCTTTGTGTTTCAACAAAGAGAAAACGATTGACCATTATCAAATGTCATAAAGAAATCTAACAAGATAAAAGAGGATTTTCCACTTGATTGGTGTATCTATGCTAGACTCATATATGTGCTGGTATGGAGGACACTGTAATCGACAGAAAAGGAAAAGGAAAGTGAGGAAAGGAGTAGCACAAAGTAACTGACTAGCTCTAGGTAAACAGAGGAAAGTTGTTTTTTTTAAGTGGCATATGGGATAGAAAGGAACTGTTTAGTTTATTTTTATAACTTTAGTTTTAAAGAGAAAGTTATCAAAGTAGATTTTGGAAGCAAACACAGACAAAAATAGATACACGAAAAACCCAGTATACAGAGTTGATAAAAGACAGGTTGAAGGCAAAGAAATATATTTCTATAATCAATCCTCCATCATAAACATTAGCTTTGCTTAGATGTATGTGGAGGTAGAAAGGGCTGTAAGTAAAAAAGCTCAAATCAAATTAATCCCATTTCCAAACTGAAAGGGAAAAACACATTATGAAATGGTTACATCATGACATAACTTGCAGATGGATTTTTCAAAAATATTAATGTGTACATTAAAGATTATTTCAGTTATCTTACACTATGATTTGCAATAAAACATCTTTATAAAACACCCAACCACAAATGAACTCAAAGCTATGATTCTTGTCTGAGAGTACTTGTTGGACAAAGTATGCGTTTATATACGTCAGCTGCCTTGGTCTTTACTCATTAACTATTTGAGACATTTAAAAAATTATTCAAAGTTTGCATTTCTTGTTGATGGATCCTCATTTTTCTACTGCTTGATTACTTTCTCAGTAGTCAACATTGGCTTTCTATGGTCATAACACAAACTGAGTAAGAGATAACAATTTCTACATGTAACTTAATCTAGAATTACCATAGTCATTGTACAATTGCATAATTGGTATTTAGGATAAATAGTAAAATCAATATATGCTTACCAGACTTGTAGTAGTATCAACAACTCACAAAATAGAATTATACCATATTTGTAAATTCCATTTAAATACCTGAAAATTTACTTATAAGAGATATATATTCATTTTAGTGTGTCTTTTTTGTAATTTTTTAATAGAATCACTTTTTTTCTCAATCATACAGCATATTAAAATACAAATCATGAATTTTTATAAGCAAGAAAGTTTATTTAAAATAAACTTTCATAAGTGAAATTACATTTATCTAGTTTGGCTTTTATAACCTGGGTGAGCTATCAGTAATGACTGAAAATGTAACTATTTTTCTTCCTATCATTTCTGAGGTTTAAAAACAATTTATAATGTACAATTTATAACATAAAGACTACCACATTCTAAAAGTTTCTTTAATATCAGATATAAAATGCATGGAAGAATGACAGAAAGACCATTATGAATTCTATTTTGGGTATTATAATGGAGATAATATGCTGCAATTTAGTTTAATGAGTTGCAATTAAGAAACTGTTTCAAGAGTTGCATGTGATTTCTTTTAATTATTAGTTATTAGTTGTTCCTGCATAAGTATATTTAAAATCACATTATTTTAACTGTAATAAAGGAAAAAATCTTCCATATATTAATATTTCTTGTGTACTATAGATCATCAAAATTTAAAAAGGAAATATAGTACTTTTTAACTTCTAGAACTTATCAGAGAGTCATTTTTAGGAAGATTATTACTTGTGAAATGGGAAGAACACATACCTATGTATGCAATTTGAGGCATATTTTGACAAAAATCTAAGACTTAATACTGAATTTTTATCCAGTAAGTATTGTCATTTTGCATAACTAATCAAATATTTAAGATAACTGATTAAATAGGTGACTTACTCTCTTATTTGGCCAGGGCTGCCATAACAGAATATCACAGACGGGGTGGTTTACACAGCAAAAATCTATTTTCTCACACTTCTGGAAGCTATAAGTTCAAGGTCAAGAGGCTAGAAAAATTGGTTTCTGGTAAATCCTCTCTTACTGGCTTGCAAATAGCCTTTCCTCTGCTAGTGCAGGTGGAGGGAAGAAGATATTTCTCACGTCCCTTCCTTTTTTTTATAAGGACAAGAGTCCTATTGGATTATTGCTTCACCTTTATGACCTCATTTAGTCTTAATTATCTCTTAAAAAGCCCTATTTTCCAACACAATCACATGAGGGGTTAGGACTTTAACATATGAATGTTGGTGGTGGTGGATGGGGGGCGGAGACAATCTTCAGTTTATAACACTATGCTAAATAATCTTTCAGTTTTAGAATGAGAAAATATTATTCTAAGACTTTGCAACAATCAACAGATATTTCCGTTTTATCTCAGAGAAACATGAAAATTCACTGAAATTAATTTTGATTTTGGAATTTTTTAAAAAAAACACTTTCTACCCTGATTCCATAGTACCCATTCCAGATTGCTCTGAGAAGTTTGAAAATATGGAAAATACAAAAGCGGTACTACTGAGGGAACACGTTAGAGGAACTTTCCAAGGCTGGCTAGAGACCTTTGTTTTTGCTTTCCCTCCTCTGGCCGCCTAGGGCCCTTTCCTGCCTGTGGCAAGCCAAGTAGCGCCTTTGCTTCTATTTTCTCTGCCTCTGGCTCTTGGAGGAGGAGGCTCTGTGACTCAGGGTTGTAAAACAGTAGCCAATCCGGTAAAAGATTCAAAGATCAATTAATCCAGAGGAAGTCTGAAAGTGTCTGTCTCATTGGACAAGAACATGAATGGGGAGGGAATAACTCAGAGTTAAAAGCTCTAGCCACCCGGATCTGGGCTGGAATCTTCTTGGGATCCCCTACCACAACAGCATGGAAGCTGTCCTTTTGCTCTGCTTAATAACCCGCACTACTGCATACTCTTTGGGTCCACGAGTTCTATTTGAGCTGTAATGCTCATCCCACAGCTTAGCAGCCCTCTTTCCCCATTCTATCAGGTTAGGAAGGCCAAGAGCCTAAGTTCCGGCAGCAGCTACTCTGCTTCCCTGGTGGCCTACTGGTTAGGACTCCTGGTTTTCACCCAGGTGGCATAGGCTTGACTCCCAGTGTGGGAACAAGGGAATCTGGCTGCAGTTACTCCAGTTACACTATATTTCATTTTCTGCATAGATGTATACAAATCATGATTAACCAATTGCAAAAGAAAATATAAAGTTTTGCTAAATGCAGAAATATCTTAACGTTTGAATGACTAAAATTAAAATCTCGAATCATCTTCATATAAAAAACTATGTGTAATTTAATAATGAAGAGTAGTTTGATCACAGATATTACTAACAAATATGAAATGCTGCAATAAAGTATTCAATACTCAATATCATAAATATATGTATATATTATTATGCCAATCACACTGTATTTATAGTATGAGTAAAATATGTTATGTAGAAACTTAAAAATTCACTAGGCAAATTATCATATGACATTTATTCTTCCCTTACATGTATCATATAGTTAGGTGAGAAAATGAATGAATAGTTGTTAAAATTCTTTCCCCAAAGCTCTACTTGTTTATGGTAGCATCACCAGCACATAATATGCATGTTATGCATAGTGGGAACTCAATAAGTATATGCGAAAAAGTTAGATAAACACTTGATTTTATTCAAAGTAAGTTTAATTAGAAGATCATAACAGTTTTATATGTCGATTCTAGACTGTTTTAGTAATTATTCATTGCACTTTGTGTGTTCCTAGATTTTCTCAACTGAGCATTATGTGAAATTTGAGGTCAAAGAGAATAATAGTAAACGCCCAAGAGACAGTGGAAGTAACTCACCTAGTAATAGCAGGACAAGCCCATCAGACACAGCTCCATATCCCAGGATTTCTCCTGAAAGAGAAAATTGGTATTTACTTCTCTTCCCATATTAGGGCTGAGATTTTAAAGTATTTTGTTTACCTTTTGTTTATAGTTACCATTTGAGTTATGCATTATATTTGGATGAGTTTTATTCTACCAAGACATGAAACAAATGATGCCATGACATACTCTTAAGCATATCAGTGTATTAGAGAAACTTCAAAGTCTTATAGTAAATTGACTTATCTGACTTTACTTAATTTCATGTATATCAATGTAATTTGCTCATATATAAAATTTACTGGTTCCTCAGGACTTACGTCATGAGAAATATATTTGGATAAAAACATGTGTACAACAAACAGCTTTCAAACCCTTTCATGAAATAGGGTTTGAGAATAATAATAAAAATGGAAACATGGAAGAATAATCTGCTGAACATAATAGAATCATATTAAGATAGGCCTTTTTAGGACTACATAATATTCATATAAGGAAATAGTTCTTTATGATAGAGAAAAATTCAAGGTAATCCATTATATAAACTAACATTAGAAATTCAGAATCTGAATGGGACACTGGCTTTCTCAATGATAAAATGTCATAACACTTCTAATAATATGTAATTTCTTGATTTACTTCATTCTCAAAATATGGAAAATATTCATATGGATAGACAGATTGAATTAGGGATGAATGCAAATAAAAAGTAAGATGACACATTTTATACTGAATGAAACTCATGTTTGCTACATCAAGTATATAAGCATCATGTAAGTTCTCTGCAAACGAAAAACATAAAACAAAAAAAACAAATACTCAAAACCAATAATGGTTTTTGTTTTTCACTTTATGTGTTAGACCAACAATAAAGGTATGACCCAAAAGCTGCAATTTATTTTAGATGTGATGGGAGCAAAGAAATAACACAATCAGGTTTAGGTTTTTAAGAATTCACTCTGGTTACTGTGGGAGAACCAACTAAAAGAAGCTGATGGTATAATATATATATATATATATATTTTTTTTTTTTGAGACCAAGTCTCTGTGTCTCCCTGGCTGGAGTGCAATGGCGTGATCTCGGCTCACTGCAACCTCTGCCTCCCAGGTTCAAGCGATTCTCATACCTCAGCCTCCAGAGTAGCTGGGACCACAGGCACGCACGACCAAGCTTGCTTAATTTTTTGTATTTTTAGTAGAGACAGGTTTTATCTTGTTAGCCAGGATAGTCTCGATCTCCTGACCTTGTGATCTGCCAGCCTTGGCCTTGGCCTTGGAGGTACAATAATTTAAAGCATATAATGAGTTAGGAAACTAAGTAATTCTCCAGGGGAGACTAAATGTTTGCTTGGAATAGGGTATTACTGATAGAGGCAAAAGTGGGGCAGAAGTGCATATTTGGGCTGTATTTAAACATCAAACCATCAGTATTTTCTGATAGTTGATGCAAAGCATGAGAGAAAACATGAGTTAAGTTTATGCCTTTTCACAGGAATAACTGGATGACAAGAAGGACCATTTACTTAAATAGGGAATTCTGGTGAGGAGTAGATTTTGGAGACAAAGGAATCAAGATTATTTTGCAGTGTATTATGTTGGAGATGCCTTTTGGGAGTTCTAGTCAAATAAACAGTGAGTCACTAAGTTTATAATATATGGTAAAGATGACAGACATCTATTATTATAGTTCTTAAGAGAAATTATTGCAAATGTATATTTAAAACTGTGTTCTAAACACAGCTATAGGGAAGCTAACATTTGGTTATAAAGAAAAAAGCCAGTAAAAGAACATTTTGATGTGCAATAAGAATTAGTGTAATATATTCATTCACTCTATAAATGTGGTTACTATTGGGTTTGTATTATTAACTCTTGGTAATTCAAATACAGGCAAAACTGATGAAGACCCTCCCCTCAGATTTTATAATGTAGTGATAAAGATGAATACTTCTATTCATTGATGAAAACATGTAGGGCTCTAAAATAACCAATGATAGAACAGTTCTTCCCTGGGTGAAAGATGATGATCTCGCTGAGGAAATATGAATAATTTGGAGTTAATCAGTTCATGTAGGAAGAGTAAGGAGGAGACAGAGTTTCTGGGAAGATTTCCTGGAACAAAGCAAGAGTTTATTTCTTATTCACAGAATTAGAAAAGTTTAAGAATAAAGTGGAATTTCTCGATACTGAATAACATAGAAGTATTTTAGCAGCACATAACTCATTTTGCTAAAATGATCTGCATTGTAACTAGGCGGTAAAGTGAAGATAGTTTCACAGGAGAGGGAATCAGAGCATTTCGTAAATGTGGAAGAAGAAGGCTTGTGGAAAGGTTATTGCTGCAGTTTTGCCTGAAGTGCAACATGTTCCTTACTTTCTTATGGGTGAAAATGTAATATTTGTTTTAGTACTCGTTGCAGAGTTAAAACCCAGAATAGGATGACAGGGGCCCCTTAATATTTCTTCTTCAAAGTGTATTCCCTTGGTTTGGTCCTTGAATTGCTGCTATAAAATTACTAATTAATATTTGGCAAGGAATTTGTAAAAGTGTGTATTCTCAGACATATCATAAAACATCTTGGTTAGAATGTAAAATCAAGGCTACAGTACACCTATTAAAAGGATTTATTACCATGTTTTAACTTAGAGTGGAGATGGAAAGAACACCAGACACCTCTTAAGAGATTGCAAGTAGGAAATAAGCTCTACTATTTATCAAAAAGAAGGCGCTAAGTTTATAGAAGTTTTTTTAAGCTGCTTAAAGATATTAAAGAATTAAACAAGCTTGGAACTGATATTTTGAAACTGGAACATACTTTGCTTCCTCCCCCCTGCAAAAAAAAGACAGAAGCACTCATTACTATCAGGATAGACACATACAGCTTGAAGCCTCAATATGTAATCTAAATGTCAGTTTACAACTTTATTACTTATAAATTAAAGTGCTTTTTCATAGGAATAAAAAATATGTATTACCAAACAAGGCAGCAAATATATAACAAAATTTTACCCAGGAATTTGTCATCTATAGAAGGTGTCCCCAGCCCCCAGGCCACCATGGCCTTTTAGGAACTGGGCTGCACAGAAGGATATGAGTGGTAGGTGAGGGAACATTACTGCCTGAGCACCACCTCCTATCAGATCAATGGTGGCATTAGATTCTCATAGGAGTGAGAACCCTATTGTGAACTGTGCATGCATGGGATCTAGGTTGCACACTCCTTATGACACTCTAATGCCTGATGATCTGAGGTGGAAGTTTCATCCTGAACACACTCCCCCACTGCCTGGCCATGGACAAATTGTCTTCCATGAAACTGGTCCCTGGTGCCAAAAAGGTTGGGAACTGCTGATCTATAAGAATAAGAACGTTAACATAAATGTTTGAGTAGAATTAATTTATATGTGTTCCTACGCACACAAAATAAAAATATACATTTTGCTTAGATTTTGTGCAAGTGTTATTTCTGCCAACTGAAATATTGCATTCATCCTAAGTTATCAGATGTAAATGACTAACATAAATTGGATAGAATGGGGAGTTTAATTCTATAACTAAGTAGAAAAATGTCACTTTGCAAGGAATTTCCTAGTGCATGACCACGATTTTCTAAGTGTTAAGGAATTCTCATAATGTTGCTGCTACTACTACTAACAGTAGTACTAGTAGTATTAGTAGTAGTAATTACCATTACTGCTGCTACCACCACTAGTATCGTTAATACTATCATCAGTCCTAATAAAAATACTAATTACATAGTAATTACAACAGAACATTATTAAATGTATGCAGTGTCTTCAGTACTATGCTGAATATTTATAATATGTTGTCTAATTTACTTTTCATCTTAATCATAGCAGGCAGGTATTATTATTACCCTCATTGTACAGCTAACATAATGTACTCAAGTTCACATAGTTAATGAAGAGCAGACAATATCTGAACACAAAATTATGTGTTGCTGTAATCAACTTTCTTCACTATAAAGTTGAACCTTCTTTGATTGGCTTCTGCTGAAAATACTCAAATCTACTTCATAATGAAAATATTAAGATGTGATAGTGGAATTAAAACACAGAGAGAAAACTGAGGAGGCCACATCAAATTATTGCTAGCCAAGTTAATTGAGAGTTTTGTTTTTAAGTAAGCTTTGCTGAAATATTTCTTTTGCTAATTTGAGTTATTATTTATCAAAAAACTGTGTTACTCTCTCTCTATTAAAATAATAAGGACTGCTGAGAGTAAGTAAGGCTAATGGAGATGCTTAGACCCAACCACAGACATTTACAGAGTTTGTTTAAATAACTCAGCCAATTATACAATATGGAAGGTATCAAAACAGATACTGCTGAGTTGTCTCTCCTACTTAGTTATCCATGATGAAGCAGTAATAAGGAGACTACAATAGGCATGGTATTTTGAGACTTCCTACAAATTCTCATCAGGATTTAGTTAAGATCTTATAATCAAACATACAGAAATTTTTGGTAAATCAAAGGTGAATGGTGTTTCCACGTGAATGGCCAAAACAACTCTACAGAATTTTTTGAAATACACTTTGTCACATACTCAGTGTCTGAACTAGAATCATATATACTAACTGCTTCTTATGAGCACAGTGGAGGTTTATTTCTCCTACAGAAGAATATATCCTTGGAACTCAGTCCTTTAAATACCCACTTTAAATTATCTGCAGACAAAGTTACAGTCATCCTCCTACTCATGTCAAATCCCTGAAAATTATGTTATTTTCTCAAGTAATACACTTATTTAAAATGGGTATGTATTTGTGGATAAACACCATACGGCTGACATACATTTTAAGAAAATGCTTGTTCATCAAATATCTTTAGCAAAGATAAACAACACTGAAGTTTAATAGTATGCAAATTTAAAAAATGTTTTTCTTTATGAATAGTTAGAAGAAAAAGAGGAGGAGGAGAAAAGAAAGAAAGAGCAGAAGAGGGAAAGAGGGAGGATGGGAGGAAGGGAAGAAGGGAGGAAGGGAGGATGGGAAGGAAAGGGAAGGAAAAGGAAGGAAAAGGAAGGGCAGGGAAGGAAAAGGAAGGAAAGGGAAAGAAGCAGGGACAGAGGGAGGGAAGGAAAGGAGGGAGGGAGGGGTTGAAAGAAAGAGAAAAAGGCAGAGGACTTGAGACTTTTGGTGAAGTTATAAATGTCCTAGTTCCTTATGCTAGTTAGTTGAAGGCATGTCAAGGCAAAGAGTCAAAATCAATAATTAATTTATGTTTTAAAAGTGCTAACATTAATATATAATCCAATAAGGAAAAATTACAAAAAAAATCTGAATGGAAATGTGCCTCATTGATAATAATAAAATTTTAAAGAAAAATTAAATAAATATGTAACATCTTAATTAGCATTTCAAAATATAGGTAAAAAGAAATAAACTGATTTAGCACATTTACTTGATAAGCATTTTACCTTCAAGAAAAGATAGCAAAAGTTGTTATTTTTCTGAAATGAACATAAAGCAACAGGGAAGAATTAGTTACCAACATGTAAATTATGGGTACTTTTAATTTTAATTCAGCTTTTGATGAATTAAACTGTTTTTACTTATTACTTATCATTCCATGTCCTTTTTAATTAATTGCAGTTAATATCAACATTTCAAGGAATTTACACTTTCATCCCTCACGGTATTTAGTAAGATGTCTTGTTCAGGCAAGAAAAAAAAATGATTTTCAATGTGTCTATTAGTTTGCTTGTTCAGAACTAACTGAATAATATTATGTGTTCTTGTTTATACCAGATCCTTGAGTAAGCAGTCGTCTACAGAATGCTCTATAGGCTTTTGCTGTATTTATTTATCTTTAAAGACAATCTAAATCTCATGGTTTGCAACTAGACCTATCTGTTACGGGGTCTTGATCTTAAGCTTGGAGTTCCTTCATAGGTACAGATCACAGGATATGAACACAGAGTAGGTGCTTAAAGATTGTTGAGAGATCATGCTTCATTTTGGTAGACATTAATATTATATGTCTTTAATCCATTTCCTATTTTTCAACAGTAATAAAAATTTTAGAGTGTCATATGATTCCCTTAGAATTGAGGAATACATTCCACAACCTCCTCTGCAACAAGTGTGAGCATGTTAGAAGGAATTATGTGGAAGCTTCAGGCATGTATTCCAAAAAACAGCTGAAGCTATTCTTGGTCCCTCTCCTTCATTTCTTCATCTACCCACTGATTGTAGCATTTGCTCTCTTGGATTATGAAGATAAGAAAGTATGCAATGAATACGGGGATAGAAAGATTTTAAGACCAACCTTGGAATGCATTTTGGAGATTTTATAGAAAAAGGAAATAAAAGTTCATCTTGTTTGTCATATTTATTCAAATTTTAAAAGGTTTTTGTTATTTAGAGTCAAACTAAGTACTAACCCCTATGCCATTTTTAGCGGCATTATATGCCTTCACCTGAAAGGAAGTCAGCAATAATTTGGGGCCCTTATATTTGCTATTTTCCTTGTAACTATTTGTTTCCCATAATTTTAAAAAATCCTATTAATTAAATTCACTATCAAATCTTCCTAATATCTCGCCTACTGTCCAAAACTCATGTCTAAAACATTTTACTCACATCTTTTGACATAGCTCCCTATACAGTTAGGGATTATTTTCGAATTACATTGCCTAGTTATGTCCATGTTTTTATTTTTAACTCTGTGCATCTATCTTGAAACATTCTGAAAAATGTTCACCAACAGTATTTTCTATTAGAAACATAACAAAATAATAATAGCCAACATTCATGAATATTTTCCACATGGATGTCCTTGAATTAATATTATCTTAATCTCCGTAATAACTCAATAATGGAAGTAGCCTTTCTACACTGATGATGAAGTAGACTCAAAACACATTAAGTGACTTGCCAAAGATCATATACTTATTAGAACTGAACAGCACAATAGTATATTAATTAAATCCCAGTGTCTCTTTCCACAAATTTACATTCAACAGAAAATGTTCCTGGTATTATTTACATTTTATGGGATCTGATTTTATGCCAAGTCAGTGGCAATAGAATTAGACATGAGAAAGTTTCTTGACCCGTAAGTGAAATACAGGATAACTAAGTTCCTTCAGATTTATGATGATAAAAACATGTTTGGTGAGTACAAGGGGGTAAATGATGAATTGTGAGACTCACAAAAATAGTCCTAAGCAGGTGAAAATGATTATTATTCAAGGAGCTAAAATATGACACATTTTTTAGTTATATATGTTCAGACCTGAGTATACTCCAGTAATACAGTCAATCTATGCTTTAGCTAGATTCTTTACTTACTTTCAATAATATTGTCAAATGATGATTAAATAGATAATGCAGTGTGGTCTAAAAATGCACTGGTTGATTTGTTTTAATATTACTTGTATCTTCACAACAAAAACTGAAACTTGACTGCAATTTTGATTTAGTTGTTAGCAGCAAGTAGGACTATAAGTGTCTGTCATCCTGTACTTAAACAATCTAGCTAATTGCTTTCTATACATTCATTCTTTAAGTTATGTTAAGTATTGTCAGATTCATCACTTCTTTCTTCCACTGACATGCATGATATGAACAGGTGACTTTTGCGTAGGGAGATGAAGGAAGGTTTTGAAAGGACTGAAGCTAATGTAATTTCAGGGTGTGGAGAGAAACTCTTTTAAGAAAAACTATGCATAATTAAAACTGTAATATGAGGTGTGGAAACTTGAAATGAGCCTGTTAAGTGAGGGTTCCTGAATCTTGTTCTTCACCGGTTTCCACACATTCACTTTCTTGGAACAGTATACATGTACACATTTACATATGTATATCTTATGATATTGTTTGGATGGATTTAATGCAATTTAAAACCAAGTTGAGATAGAAATTTTATTTTAAACTTAAAGTAAGTTTAATAAATAGTATTTTTATTACTATTTATTACTACATTATTACTAACGTATTAATGCCCCAAACTTGGTAAGAAACATAAAACTCTAATAGGAAAAAAAGACTTTTAAAAGATATTTCTTAATGTTACCTCCTCCCCTGCAAAGAAAGAAGGAAGGCAGAAAGGGAGAGAGAAAAGGAGAGAGGGAATAAAAGAAAGACAAATTATCAGTTGCAATGAACAGTATAGATGACGTAAATTCAAAATACAATTATGTCACACCAAGCTCATCAACATTGATTGGTATTATTCCTTTAAACACACACACACCTTGATAGGCAAAAAGTAAAAAGTGGTTTATTTTAATGTTTTTAATCATTTTTTATTAAATCTGAAAATATGTAGATTTGTTGACTGTCTTATCTGTAAGTTATATTTTCATTATTTTTTCAGTGTTCTTAAATGTAATAGATTTCTAAAAACTATTTGTTGAAATATGTATCTTAATATTGTTTGACACAGAAATTGAATTTATTTTCTTTTTTATGTCATTTAACTGTTTTACTTGCAGTATTTTATGGAACTACATATCCATATCCTTCAGTGTTTCTACTATAATTTGTGAACTGGATATAATGCTTAAAGAAACACTCATTATCCTAATATGTGAATATTAGCTTATGTTTTATTTAATATTTTTATAACCTATTGTTGCATATTTAGCAAATACAGAATTTATCAGTGATTGGATTAGAGTTATAGTTTTCTTTCTTCAAGCATTTATTCAGTTTACAAAACTGAATCATATTATGTTCAGATATATACTACATATACATATACACATTTGTTTCTAATAATTATTCCATTGATTAATAGATCTCTTTCTAATTCCTATTAGCATGATGTGATTAATTTAACATCATACACAAAATGATCATACACATACATTATTTTATTTTTCTCCACAAAACTGTGGCCTTTTTAGTTATATGTTATTTAAATTCTCTTATTAATAGAGAATTGGAAATTTGACGTTTCCAAAGCTTTAATTTCTATACAGTGTGACTAAATGCAATTAATAAAATGAGTCCAGAATGAATATGATTTTGTCTGTATAAACTATGGATTAACTCAGTTGTGATAAAATCCACTGTGTTTTACATGTAATTGAACTCTCTATCAAAGGATTACTTTCAAGAGGTGACATGTCCCCAGACAAGAGGGTATCTATGATGATGTGAATAACAGACACTTTGAAAGAAAACATTAAATCTGAGATTCAAGTCTGTCACCTGTCTTAAAAAGTATCCATTCTTACCCTTGGAATCAGATAAGAGTCATTGTGCTCAGGAAAGCATGAATTTCAAATAATCTGTTTTAATTTCCTGAAATTCACACCTTTATGTGTGTTCCCTGATACTTAAGTAACTAGGGCAATTCCACTACGTTCTGGAGTGTCAATTCTCACAAATTCATAACTGCAAGTGAGCCTTAGAATAAACAGGTCAAGTACTAGTTTGAATCCAGTTGAAATGTTTATTTAATTGCATTAAATTAAAAGAAAAAGTTTGGAAGAAGTATTTATAGAATGATATTTATTTCCATTTATTTTGATCTGTCTTTATATTATTAATTGAAGGGAGATTATGTTCTTCATGTAAGTCTATCCTCATATTTCTTATAAAATTTCTTAAACAATAATTTTGCTATATAAACAATACTTTTTAATGATGTGTTTTCTATATACAAAAGCTTATGATTTGTATATACATATATTATGCTTACAAATATTTATACTTATATATTTTAGAATTTAAATGTACAAATATATACATTTGCATATATATATATTTATTTATATATGTGAAACAAAACTTTATTTTGACCCTAATATTTTTTCAGCTTTACAAATATTATATAAAGTTAATACAATTTTTTGATCACCTATGCAATTTTCTACTTTTTTTTTCTTTTCTTACCTTGCTTGCACTTCCAGAGTAATAGCAAAAGAGATCTGTGGCTCTTGGGAAAATGTGAAATGTATGTGTTGGGACAAGCGATCTGCCATAAACCCAAACATATATGCCAAGTTTGCCAGGCTTGACCACTTTTTTTTAACTGGACCATTTTTTTTTTAACTGGACCATTTTTCATGAATGTTTGCAGTAAACAACTTTGATAGATGAGATAATATGATAATATCACCTTCTGGAGCCAAAAGCAGGCTTCCTACTGCTTAATCTGAAAGAAGTAGATTTCCCAGGTCAGTGTCCTCAGCTATGATGCAAACCCACTGAAAGTACAGTATCAGTGTAGTCCCTTTATTGCTTCCTTGGGATTTGGCAGAAAAGGGAATTGAGGTACATGTCAATGCTTATGTTACTTGAAGTATCTTTTAAATCTAATCCAGAAGCATCACATCTTCTGCTTACATCATAAAATAGTAATAATTTAATGTCATGGTTTGGCCATGTCTCCACCCAAAATATTATTGTGAATTGTTATTCCCACATTCCCCATGTGTCAAGAAGGGACCAGGTGGAGGTAATTGGACCATGGGACAGTTTTCCCCATGCTGTTCTTCTGGTAGTGAGTGAGTCTCATCAGATCTGATGGCATTATAACTGTCTGGCATTTCCCATGCTTGCACTCAATACATCCTGCTGCCCTGTGAAGAAGATGACTGCTTCTCCTTTGCCTTCCACGATGATTGTAAGTTTCCTGAGGCCTCCCAAGTCATGTGGAACTGTGAGTCAATTAAACCTCCTTCCTTTATAAATTACCCAGTCTTGGGTATTTCTTCATAGCAGCCTGAGAACAAACTAATACAGTAAGTTGGTACCAAGGTAGTGGGGCACTGCTATAAGGATACCCAAAAAGGTGGAAATTACTTTGAAACTGGGTAATAGGCTGATGTTGGAAAAGTTTGTAGGGCTCAGAAGAAGGCAGAAAAATGTGGGAAAGTTTGGGACTTGATGGAGATTTGTTGAATAGTTTTGACAAAAATGCTGATAGTGATATAAATAATAAAGTCCAGGAAGAGGTGGTCTCAAATGGAAATGAGGAACATGTTGGGAACTGGAGCAAATGTTACTCTTGCTATGCTTTAGCAAAGAGACTGATGAGATTTTGTCTCTGTCCTAGAGAGCTGTGGAACTGTGAACTGGAGAGAGATGACTTAGGGTTTCTGGTGGAAGAAATTTCTAAGTGGTAAAGTGTTCAAAAGTAAGTAGAGGACAGAAGTTTGGAAAATGTGCAGCTTAACGATGTCATAGAAAAGAAAAGCCTGTTTTCTGGGGAGAAATTTGCATAAGTAAGGAGAAGCCAAATGTTAATCACTAAGGCAATAGGAAAAATGTCTCCAGGGCATGCCAGAGACCCACATGGCAGCCCCTCCCATTACAGGTCTGGAGGTCAAGGAGGGAGAAATAGTTTTGTGGGCCAGGCCCCGGACCCCTGCTCTGTGGAGTTGCAGGACATGATGCCCTTGTGCCCCAGCTGCTTCAGCTCCAGCAGTGGCTAAAAGGGGTCAAAGTACAACTTGGGCCATTGCTTCAGAGGGTAAAAGCCCCAAGCCTTGGCAACTTCTATGTGATGTTGAGCATGTGGGTACACAGAAGTTGAAAATTGAGGTCAAAGAACTTCTGTCTAGATTTCAGAGAATGTGTGGAAACATGGATGTCTAGGCAGAAGTTTGCTGCAGGGGCAGAGCCCTCATGCAGAACCTCTGCTAGAGCAATGCAGAAGGGAAATATGGTATTAAATTTCCCACACAGAGTCCCCACTGGGGCATTGTTCAGTGGTGATGTGAGAAGAGGGTCATTCTCCAGACCCCAAAATGGTAGATTCAGCAACATCTTGCACCATGCACCGGATAAGTCACAGAGAGTCAACACTGGCCAGTGAAAGCAGTCAGGAGGGAGGCTGTACCCTGCTAAGCCACAGGGATAGAGTTGCCCAAAGCTGTGGGAGCCCCTTTCTTGCATAAAAATGACCTGGATGTGAGAAATGGAGTCAAATGACTTCATTTTGGAACTTTAATGTTTAAAGACTGCCCTATTGGATTTTGGAGTTGCATGGGTCCTGTAGCCCCTCTCTTTTGGTCAGTTGCTCCCATTTGGAAGGAGTGTATTTACCCAATGCCTGTACCCACATTGTATCTAGAAATTAACTAATTCGCTTTTGATTTTGCAGACTCATAGGCAAAAGGGACTTGTCTCAGATGAGACTTTGGACTTGGACTTTTGGGCTAATGCTTGAATGAGCTAAGACTTTGGGGGACTGTTGGAAAGGTGTTTTAAAATGTGAAGACATGAGATTTGGGAGGGGCCAGGGATAATAATGTGGTTTAGATGTGTCCCCATCCAGAATATCATCTTAAATTGTATTCCCCATAATCTCCATGTGTCCAGGGCAGAACCAAGTGGATGTAATTGGATTATGGGAACCATGCTATTCTCATGATAGTGAGTAAGTCTCATGGGATCTGATGGTTTTGTAAGCATCTGGCATTTCCCCTGCTTGCACTCACTCTATCCTGCCATCCTGTGAAAAAAGTACCTGCTTCTCCTTTGCCTTCCACCATGATTGTAAGTTCCCTGATGCCTCCCAGCAATGTGGAACTCAGTGAATTAAATTTATTTCCTTTATAAATTGCCCAGTCTCGGGTTATTTATTCACAGCAGCCTGAGAACAGACTAGTACAGCTAACTGAGTAGGGTGGATGTAGAGTAAAATTAAATCTTATTCTAAACTGTTTGGTTATAAGTATGGGATGTTTACAGACATATGACTTTAAGTAAGAGAACGGTCAAGTAACTACAAAGTAAGTTTGGGGATATGTGCACATTCTTTGGGACTGAATAGCAAAAATTCCTACTTATGTGGTGGACTAGGTAAAAGTAACTGTCTTTCAATATACATCCTGGTTATAGGTTGAACAATGAGAGGCAGGATATAAACAAGTCCAGGAATAGTGCTTTGGTTATTGCATATTCCCCTTTCCATAGGAGAAGGAAGGGATGCTATGAAGTTATCCCCATAACAGTAGAAAAGCAAGCCTTGAATCTACAGCTAGAAGGCAGTGTTTCTATAGCTTTGGGGGTTTCCAAAATTGAAATAAATTGTGTCAGTAATAACAACTTCAATAGTCAGTATACACTTTTGGATAAGCAAAAGATTTCAGAGGTTTGCTTGACTGAGCAGCAAGAAAGTGAATGCTCAAATGCAAAACTGAATGCAAAGTCTTACTTTCTAACATGAAGCTGCTCACCACTGCTGACTACTTTGCAGTGAGGCAGGGCTATAGAGGTATACACATGGCAGAAAGATAGGGGTATCTGGATCTAGTTGCTTACCAGACATTGGGCAGTACATGGAGAAAAAAAGCATCTCTGTCTACTCCTATGAGTTTCAACAGAAGTAAAACAGAAAGTCCGGAGAAAGAAGAAAACAGTAATAGTTAAATACTTGATGCTTCATAGAGTACTCAACAATTTATTTCCCAGTACAACAGCACCACCTGTCTCATGTAGCCACTAATTGTAAACTTTAAAAATCAAAAACAACTAGTAACTAGGTAAGCTCTTATTGAAACTGAATACCTGATCAATGAAGTCATTGTGAAGTTTTTCTCTCCTGAAATTCTTATTTTGATGTTTGTCAACTTAGACTCAATGACTCATAAGGGAAGAGACTCTTCCTATTGAAACAAAATATTAAAGAGTTCAGCTGGCTTGATTTTATTTGAAAAAGTGGCAGTTACAACAGAAAAGACAACTTTACTTTCTGTTCTACCACCTGAAGCAAAGCTGCTTGCTCAAAGAGCTGATGATTTACAAAGATCCCCCTAAATCCCTAACTTGACTAAGGTGGTTTAAGTGGAACTCCTAGGAAAAAAAGTGCACACACACATATTAAAAACTATAATTTCACCTCCTCCATTCCTGGCATAATGAATCTTTCTATTCTCTTACTACAACCCCAAGCCAGCCCGATTAGCACAACTTTCAGGAATCAACCCAGTCAAAGGAAGGTATAGGGGATTCCAACTCAATGCCAATTCAGCTATACGGATTCTCTTGTTGAACCGACAAAGCCCTAGATCCTGAAGACATTGACATCTTAGATAATAATACTGCTTAATGGGTCCCCCAGAGTGCCCCTCTCAAACCAAGGTGAAGGATGTAACAGGGCTCCAAAAACTTTATAGGAGTGAGCTGTTCCACTTGAAACTGACCTCTTTTGACAAAAAGTTCTGGATGTCAAAAGGAAATGATAGAGAATAAAAGTAAACTTTAAACTTCTGTAACGGGACACATTGATTTTGTGTCTATTTAGAGAGAGTAAGAACCTTTACACAAAGGGAGGAAACATCTTAGAGCAGGAGGTGTAGAGATGGAGGTACTATTAATGTTTCTTTATCTACTGGATCTAGTACCACAGTCTAGCAAAACAATTATATGGTTTCCCTAAATAAAGCAGCAGCTTCAGCTGACAATCTGATTTTCTGTGGGGTTTGTTATCTCTGTTTACACCCATTCCAGTATTTCGCATTCCCTTATTTCTGTCTATATCCCGCCAATATTCAAGGCCAGCTTTTCAAATCTGTTTTATCTTCACATTGTCTTCTTTTCTGTGTTTTCTTCAAGTCTCTCTCTGCATCCCTAGTATGATACATTGGCTGGCACTTTGAGCCTGATCCTGCTTAGAACAATAGCACAAAAGCCTAGATACATGGAACTCCATCCTACTTTCCCATTTAACAGCAAATCCAGGTTCTAAACAATATTTGGGTCAAGCAACATTACAAATGAATATCAGTTTACCAAATTCTAATTTTCTATGACTATATCAAACACAAACAGTCATCAAAAACACAATCCACTGCTGCCACAACAAACAAGCCCCACAAGTGTCCAAACTAAAACAGACAGGGTTTTTCCTCTCTTCATTGGTTGGGCTTGATCAACCTGCAAACAAAAATTCCTTCAGCATTTCTCAAATTGAGAGGAGCCAATCCCATTGTCTGGTACTCACAGAAGACAATTGCCAAGACACACACAAAATTACAAGCCCCCAAGAATGTCCATACTGAAATAGTCAGGACACTTTCCTCTTTCAGTCATTTGGGTTTGTTCAACCTGTAAATGGAAATTTCTTTTAAAATTTCCCAAATTGAGAAGGGCATATCCTGCTGTCTGGGCCCACAAAGGACTCTCACTTACCTAGATGTAGATATCAAATATCAAAGGCATTTATTATGAGGCAATCAAGAACATGGTTGGGACCTATTGTGGCAGGGCTAGAGAGAGATGGAAAATCACTTCCAGGCAAAATTGCATGGGTAGCTGCTTAGGAGGGCTTCCGAGACTCCCTGCCCATGACAGTCAAGCCACAAGCAACTTGTTCCTGGTCCAGGAATTAAAATCTGTTAAAAAAATACCAGGTGTTCAGTTTAGAACCTGCTGCTTACTGCACAGAAAGTCAATCACTGAGACAAGTGCTGCCAAGGAAGAAGGCTTTAATTGGGTGCTGTAGTGGAGGTAATTGTAGCTCAGTCTCAAATCCATCTCCCTGACTGACTAAAAGTAGAAGTTTATATAATAGAGAAGAAATTCAATGATGTGTAAGAAACAGGAACTAGAGAGGGGCAAAGAAGCAATCATGATGAATTAGGGGTTCATCATCTGATGCAGTGATCTGATGAGTTTCAGTTATTTGATACTTTTTTGAGAGGTCTGAAGGTCATTTCCTGAGGAAGGAACTCAGATAAAACAAATACAGGTTTTAAGTTTTAAGATCAGAAATGTTTTCTATGTTAATAATAATAATAATGAAACTATCCATGGAAGTATTTAGTAGGTTTCACAAGGATTAGGACCTGATAATTTTGGAGTTCATTATTCAGGTTACTACAGCTAATGACCCTTTGCAGATTTGTATTGGTGGCTTAATAGCCAAGCAACAAGTTTTCTATCAAGGAATAAAACAAATTTTCTATTAAAGTTTAAAGGAAGACTATTACTTAGCCATTTCTTAATTTTCATCTTATAAAGAACAAGCAAAAACAGGATTACTCTGTGGTCTGGGCTGATAGGATTAATTATTGTTGGTATACCTTGACCCAGGGGCTTTCTATTGAGATATATATACCATATACATTTGTGTGTATATATATACACACACATATTTACATATACACATATTTGTATGTATTTATATACACACTTGTACATATATATACACATACACATTTGTATGTATATATACCAATTTAAAGCCCCTGGTTCAAGAGGATTATAAAGAAAGATCTATAGTGTATAAGTAATAAGATAATCTCAGCTATATTATTGTACTCAGCCAACTATTTATCACAGCTAACTTTGTCCTTATTTCTAAGGACTTCTGAATCCATAATGCTTTGTCCAAACCAAATGAAATATACTAATATAGTGCTATGCTAGGGTGATTAATGTAGTACTGTGCAAGAGTCCAAAACAGAGCAGGTAGTAACCAGCCCCAGCTGGTCAACAATTTTTATAGCATATATATAGAATATATACAAATTATAGAATATGTATCAGGTTTTTTTTGGTTTCTGTTCATGATCCAGGTTCCCCTACATGATTCTGACTATGTAATCAAATGTACATTTTTTTTTTTATTTCTAATGTCACTGATTACTTGCTATTCAAGCTCTTACTTCAGGTTGCTTTCTGAATGAGGTCACTGCATTCCATCCTCTCCCGCTCAAGACAAATATGTTTTTATTTTTTATGTCTGACAAAATAAAACAATAAACAATGAAAAAAGGCCTTTTTACCATAATTTTTATTCATGCTTTTGCTATCTTCTTTGTTCCTCTTCACAGTAAAACTCGTGGATAGAGGTGTCTATAGGCATTGCTTCTAATTTTCTTCCTATCACTTTTGAATCTACTCCAATCAGATTTCAAAATCTCTCTTCCCCATATCCATTGCCTCTCTGACCTCATCCCTTTCCCTCTGCTGTCCTTCAGCCTCACTCATGACTTTATTATTCCTGGTACACAATAGGCATGATTTGCCTCAGGACATTTGCACTCACTAGCACTTCTTTCTGCCTAACTTGTTTTTTTTAATACATAAACTACTCTGACATTTGTTAAGTCCTTGCTCAAATATTAACTTCTTATTGAGATGTACCACAAGTAACTTAGTGGATCAATGTTTTCCATCTTTTTTAAACACTTGGTTTGCTTAATCTTCTGTTCATTTTTAAATAGGCATATGTAGGTCACCTACTTTGTGATTTTGTCAATTTCTTTAATGCTGACAGATTTTGGTTTTTACTGTTTGTTTTCATGTTATGCTGTTCCATTAATAGATTTCTATGGTTATTATCTTCTATGTGGCATCTTCATTTGTTATTCAGTGTCTCACTTTACCTTTCATAATGGATTTTGTTAAATTGTGTGTGTGTGTGTGTGTGTGTCTTTTAGTTATAATTTGTCTGGTCTATCTTTCTGATTCCTTTATTTTTCACCAGTCCACATGTGTATGTTTATGTGTGAGTTCCACTGTGCTGCTTATAAGCAGTATATCAGAGGATCTTTAGAATCTTTTTACTCTAATCAGGACTTACATCTTAATTTACATTTAGTGTGAACATTATATTATGTAAATATAATGTTACATAATTAACTAAATATTAAATGTAAACCTCCAGGTAGCAAAACTGTTCTTCTTTCCCTTATATCTATAAAAAATAAATAAAGGAAGAAAAAAATAAAGAAAAGATACACATATACCAATTTAAAGCAATTGCATTTAGTTTACCTATTTGGAGTTTATTAATATACAATTTCACATTGCTTCATATGCTGTGTTTATTTAATTTTATCCATAATTGTTTTATCTTTGAATTGTGAATTTGGCTATCTTTCTTAGGGTTGTATGTCACTTAGCAATGTGGTTCTTCAGGTTCATTTGGTGTATTCTCTATAAACCAAAAATAAAATTCTAAGTCCCTCAATCAATAGAATAGATGCCCTCTTGGCCAAGAGAATTTCAAAGTAAACCTGACAAACTAGTTCAGGCCATGATAGGAAGTGGGAATGGGGTTCAGACAGACCTTATTATACCCTTTGGAATTCAGGTACAGTTGAGCACCATTAACCAATTAAAACAGAGATCTTAGGACACATCATACTGATTCTTTGTAGCTATAAGATGCATCACAAAATAACAGATAGCAGACCGTGTAAAAAATAGAAGTATTTATCCTGAAATATATTTATTTGATGTATTCCAAAATGGTCCTGCAATGCTGCCTCCTGGTAGGAGGATATCTACATTTGGTAGCGAATCCCCTTCCCTTTCCAGGACTTATACGGATCCAGGAGAGATTAGCTAAGAGTCTGGCACTTTTTAAAGTATAAGATGTATTTACCATTTATTGTTTCTGAAGCATGTTACCTAGAGGCTTCATTTGTATATTAAGAACCTTGGTCTCTACAACGCCTTACATTAACCCACACATTGTTTTCTATTGATCCTAGGTCTTCAGGTAATAACTTGACTCTTTCAACCAATTGCTAAACAGAAAAATTTTTGAATCCACCTTTACCAACCAAACTAATGTAACCTTATGTACATCTTACATGTATTGACATGTACATGTCAGACATTGCGTGTCTGCTTGTAACTCCTGTCTCCCTAAAATGTTTAAAATCAAGTTGTAACCCAACCATCTTGGGCAAATGTTCTCGGGACTTTCTAAGACTGCCTCATGGACATATCCTTAACAGTGGCAAAATCAACTTATCAGTTAATTGAGATTTGTCCCAGATATTTTTTGGCTTACATCTCTCATACCCTCTTCTCTCAGCCACCCTCTTCAGCTACTGTGTATGTTATGATCCTACTTTCTTGGGGGTATCTCCTTTCTGAACCTAGGCTCATTTAAGTTGGTTAGGATCACTGCCACATTATGATATTGGATATATTTCATGGTGAGTACACAGATAGTGGGTAACACAGCTTAGTATGTGTTGTACCCAGGCCTTTAGGCCTTATTTGCATCAGGCATGGCCTCTGGTAGTCATTTACTGTAATGACTCATTTTACTCATTTACTATAATGACCCATTTAATGAGAATATAGTAGCACGACTAAATCTTGCACCTAAATTTGCATTTGGGGTATTTGTGTTACACATTTCTTCTATGAGCAAACTCTTAGCCATCTCTACCTACTGCCACACACAGATACTTCCAACACGTAATGAGACATTATATTTTTTGTCCATGAAGATTGCTTTTGTGCTTGAGTATCTTTTTTCTTTTCTTTGTTCAAAAAATAGTTTTTCATTCCAGTTCCTTATTGCACTAATACAAAATAACTCTGATTTTGAAGAAGCACAAATAAGTTTCTAAATTTTGTGCTGTCTTATTTAATTTTAATTTATTACAGTGTGTATAAAAGAAGAGTGCATGTTCTGTGTGCAAATTAGAAAATATTCCCAATCATCTGTGGTATCTACATCTTTTTACTTTGCAATGCATAAAATAAGAAGATTAGTAAGATATGACACTGCCATTCTGAGAAACTACAATCCAATATTTGGAATTAAATAAAAACAAATTACTATAATGCAAGGGAGAGCCAGATAATAGTCACAAACAACATTTAATAGATAAGACTGTAATAGATTAGGGTGTTGGTGGGAATATTAGCAAAAATGATTTTCGGAGGGATAATAATTCACATAGAAAAATGGAGTAACACATTTCAAAGAAATGAAACAACATGCGGAAAAGCAAAAGCTTGGACAGGCATTCTGTTTGCATTGGCAGTAGTCAAGCCATACAAATTATAGGAGTATCAGAAGAAGAAGCTTAATGTTAGCTTGGAGACTTGAGCGCTAGACTGAGAAACTGATTCTCAAAATTGTTGACAATTGGTATTGTCTGATGGGATATGAGATAATAAGAATAATTGTAAAAAAAAGTCATTTAATCTGGTAGTGGATGATATATGAAGACACTAAAATTACTAGAATTTTAAGTTTGTGAGGCTGGGAAATGTCCACTGGCATTTAAAAAACAGTAATAATCAGGCTTTGGAAGTATACAATTTGTTGTTTGAGAGTTTTTCCCCAAACTTTTGTTGAACATTACAGTAGGAAGATAAAACTTAAGTATTTTACATAAATTTTCTTATTTACTCCTTACAATAACCCTATAAATTCTACTACTGCCCACAAAGTAAACACAATATAAGCAAAATTTATGATATGTCTACTAATGACAGAATGATGACTAGAAGTGCTCAGAATACAAGGTCCTCACAATTAAATTCTTTGTCCAGTGCTCCCCTGGAGTATTTTGGGATATAAAAAGTCATGATTACATGTCTTGAATCTGTTCATTTTATTTGTTTTTAATGTATGGCTCTTCATTTTGGGATTATAACAATCCCAGTCTTTGAAATTATATTTAAATTGAATATAATTTCAAATATGATGAATTTGAAGTCTGGATAAATATGCTTAACAAATAGCCTCTTGTTGGAGAAATTTCTAGTAATGAGTTAAAACTATTCTTGAAAATTATTAACATAAATATAAGTGTTTTTATTATTATATAGATACAGTATATATAGATATTAGTATTATTAGTATTCGAATAGAATAACAATGAAATGATAATAAAAACCACATTTCTATATCTGAGATAACCCATATTATGTAGTATCCCAGGTTAATTTGTAAAATTAGAATGAAATAATGAATTGAAAGTTATTGTGCAGTAGGCAAAGTTTAATTTGTCGAGGTAATGTTCAGTTTAGTGATTCTAATTGGCATTTACTTTCTTTAGAGTTTTCTTCTTTCTGATGTGTAGATTAAAAAATTAAATGATGTTTAAAAGGTAATCAAAGCCTCCATTCTTAGTGTACCGTACCTTTATATGTGATTAGATTCATTCTACTATTTCATATCATATACATTCACTATGCATATTTTGACTCTAAGTTTGTGAGTATTATAATATAGATTATATTTTGTGAAATAGCTTATTCTACTAATTTAGAGGTTTTTTATTTGAAGCGGAGTTTTGTTCTTGTTGCCCAGGCTGGAGTGCAATGGTGTGATCTCAGCCTCTGCCTCCCGGGTTCAAGCAATTCTCCTGCCTCAGCCTCCTGAGTAGCTGGGATTACAGGTATACGCCACCATGCCTGGCCAATTTTGTACTTTTAACGTAGAGATGGGGATTTCTCCGTGTTGGTCAGGCTGGTCTCAAACTTCTGACCTCAGGTGATCTGCCTGCCATGACCTCTCAAAGTGCTGGAATTACAGGTGTGAGCCACCGTGCCCGGCCTAGACTTTTTATATTTAAGTAATGTGATATTTTAATCTAAATAAAATTATTACACATCATATTGATTTTAATTGTAGATTTTTTTATGCATGGCCAAGTATCTGTCACACTGTCAGTGTACAAACATATACATTAAATTAATGGGCTGAAATAATAAATGCAGGCTTAAATATGGACCAAAAGGCACTTTATAAAAATATTAATTTTATGATTATATATTGTATTTTTATAAATATTATTTTAAACAAATTCAAGGCAGAGTCAATTTTCTATGAATATCTCACCTCTGAGCTGTAGAAGTAGCTTTTTTTTTTTTTTCTTGAGGCAGAGTCTCGCTCTTATTGCCCAGGCTGGAGTGCAATGGTTCAATCTCGGTTCACCGCAACCTCCGCCTCCCTGGTTCAAGTGATTCTCTTGCCTCAGCCTCCCGAGTAGCTGGTATTACAGGCACCTGCTACCATGCTCGGCTAATTTTTTGTATTTTTAGTAGAGACATGGTTTCACTATATTGGTCAGGCTAGTCTTGAACTCCTGACCTCAGGCAATCCACCCACCTCGGCCTCCCAAAGTGCTGGGATTACAGGTGTGAGCATGCCAGGCCAGAGGTACCTTTTTTATATTCCTCTACATATTGACAGAAATTCAGTTTTCTGATAAAATGTCCTGTAATCCCAGCATTTTGGGAGGCCAAGGTGGGTGGATCACCTGAGGTCAGGAGTTTGAGACCAGCCTGGGCAACATGGTAAAACCCTATCTCCACTAAAAATACAAAAAATTACCCAAGTGTGGTGGTGGGCACCTGTAATCCCAGCTACTTGGGAGGCTGAGGCAGGAGAATTGCTTGAACCTGGGAGGAGGAGGTTGCAGTAAGTCGAGATCACTCCATTGCACTCCAGCTTGAGCAAGAAGAGTGAAATTCCGTTTAAAAAAATTAAAATGAAAGTGTACTTTGTTAATGCTTTAAACTACTTACATTTACATTTTGAAAAGATACATAATACATATTAAAACCCTCCTATCTCTTATATCCTATGGTATCATTGTATCTTACAGGCAATTAATATTTCTTGACCTGATGAATACTTTTTAAATGGTATTTATCACTTTACTCAATCAAAATCATCCACAATTGTACTATTTTCATAGAATTTATATTAATAATTAGTCTTGCCAAAAATGATTTGCTATCAATCTATATGTGTTAGAAATTTGATTAGACAGCATGCAAAACAAACAGATTGAGATTTTAATACATGAATTGAATATAATACATGAGTTGAATATTTTGAACATTTAGAGAGCTTTGTGTACAAATTACCAATGTGCTTTTAAAATTATTTTGTTTAATTTTCATTATCTTTTGAGAGTCTGTTATAGCTACTACTTTAGTTCAAACTTTGCACAAATGAGCTTTCATTATGAGAAAAGAATTTAGGAAGTTAACTAAATGTTCTATTTTTTAAATACAGATTACATGTGGTCAGAAGAAAAAAATGCAAAGTCCAGCACAAATTTTCACTTTACAAATTAGATACATCACTGAAAATATCTGATTTTACTGATTCAACAAACATTTAGAAGTGGAGATATATGAATGTATACTTTTTCATTAAGAAGCTCTCCATATTACTGAGGCAAAAATGCTCATAATGATAATATAAGTTAATCAGTGCAATTATAGATGCATCTTAAAATGCTGTAGGAGCAAAAAGGACTGAATTGACTAACTTTGCTTGGGTGGAACATGGTGAAAGGCAACTCGGAAAAATCTCATGGAGAGGATAACACTTATGGAGCCTAGAGAGTTTATCCAAGGTTAAGGATGTTAGATCAATTTCTGTGGGCTCTGAAATTGAATATGTTTAGACACCAAATTAGTCTACTTTTATAATTTCTTAATTTTTATTGAAGGAAATTGGGAACAAAGCTTAGAAAAATATTGTATTTAAACCATTATCACAGTGTTACTATTAAAAATAAAATGACATATAAATAATACAGAGCCTATGCACAATAAACACTATTATCAGTCACTTATTCATTTACTCAATATTCATATATTGAATGCCACTGTGTTTTTGGTAGCGCTCTTGGTGTTGCAAATATGGTTTCTGAAACAGGCAACATTTCCTGCACTGGGAAAATTTATTTTTATGAGTTAAGAGACAAAAAATAAGAAATATTAATAAGTTATACAAGAAAAAAATAAAAACCAGAAAAACAGTCATGGAAGATAAGAAGTGAAGTGGGCTTTTATTTGTAAATGGGGTGGTCAGAGAAGTCTTCTGTAAAAAGCATTTGAGGAAAGAAATAAAGGTGATAGAGAAATGAAGATACTTGGGAGGTGAACATTCCATTCCAGGCAGAAGTAAAAGCAGCGAACATCAGAAAGCTCAGGAGTGACTGGCATATGAAAGTAACAGCAAGAATGTCAGCATGTGTCTACAGCAGAATGAATGACGAGGATAACTATGAAATAAAGTTAGAAAGATAATGGTATGCAGAAGAAGATAATACAGAATTTCAGGGGTCATTGTAAGTGCCTGGTTTCTTACTTGGATGATTTTGGTAAGCTGCTGCAGCATTTTGACTAGAAGAAAAATGATTTAATTTTTATTTTAAATGAATTAGCCTGGCTGCCACACTAAAAGTAAAATGTAGCTGCACTTTGGGGGAGTGGGCCGAAGTTGGAACTAAGATTGGAAGCAATAAGAAGAGAAAATATTTCAACAAGGATGAAGGTGACTTAGGCCAGTGTTATCAGTGGAGGTAATGAGAAGTGGTCAAATTCTGGATATCTTTCGAACATAAAGTCTATTGAGAAAGAAAGAAAATGATTTAAGTGTTTTAAATTTGGGAGAAAAATGAATTGCCATTAACTGAAAATGGGAAAATTGTGGACGTATAGCACTTAAGGGGAGGAAGAGGATTTCAGTTTTGAGCAAATGAGATTTGAGTTTTGTAAGGGAAAACAAAAATTAAAAATAAGAGGCTTAATCCTTCCCATTGAAACTAAAAAACAAAAGTTATCTCACCTCCTCCATTCTCTTGGAACACTTGCTTCAAAAAACATGTACGTTCTCTCTCTCTTTAAAATGTATATTAAACTGTTTTAAAAGTTCAATAAGTCTTTTGCCAGCTTCCAGACTCAAGATTGCCTTTCCTAAGGACCCAGGAACCATCTCTTTGAAATATAATCATCAAGGAATACAGTGCCCCTGTCTTCTACCTACAAGTGCTCCTGTCTTCTATGTGTGAGACTGTAGGAGCCTAACTTCAGAGTGCTTTTCACTCCAAGTTGCAAAACTACCTCTTAACAGAAAGACAAAAGGTTTTTTTCTTTAGATAAAGAGAACTAACTACCACAGATACTCAACACAATTACCAAGTGAATTTAGTATAAACCATGTATGACAAATGGTGCATTCAAGTCCTCTTACTTGAGCACTAGTTATTGTTCATCATGAGAACATGTATGGAATGAGTTGTATCTTCTCGGTCACACAAGAGGATGTAATTTCTTTCTGTCTTTGAGGTCTCTTCCTGGATTGCCTGTGATGCATATCACACTGTGGTTTAATGATTATTAGGTAATAAAGCTGTTTTCTTTCTCTTTTATCATTATGGAAATGCAACAATTCCAGCAAGAAATATGGGTTGTTGAACAGTTCCTGAATTGAGTAGTCCAGCTGAAGGTCTGTGGCTATGCAACAGTCAGGTAAAAGGCCCTGGATTATAAAAAGTTTCCATTTTAGCTATCTACTCTTTTGGAATACAAGCTGAATGGACCACCGTCTCCAAATTCAAATTTTACTTTTGAATACGTATGGGTATTGTGGGGTCTAAATCCCATCAGGATCACCACATATTTAGAAAATATGGAATGTCAGAAATGTTGCATTCAGATCTTCCCCTTAAAGGGTATTATCTTCTCTCTGTTGCATTTAGAGTAGATTTGTCAGAATCTGTTCTTGAAATGGTCTAAGAATGGTTCTTCTGATTTGAATACATTTATGTATATGCCAGGGCCCTGAGACAGACCTCATCCCAAGCAAATGAATTACTAGTATTTATGGAATGACTATTATTCTAACAGAAAAAATTAGTAATTTGGATAGCCAAAATAAAATACTTCAGAAAGTGGAAGAGAAAATGTGCGAATGAAACTCATTTCCATTGTTGGACAACCCTCCTCCTTTTATCTCTGGTGTCCTTGCTCCCTCTACTTTTCCTGTTTATCTTTATCTCTCCTTGCCTTAGTCTACCTCAGGGAAAAAAGAAGTGATGATTCCCAAAAGTAAAGAAAAACTATGAATATTAGAGATGCAAGGAGAGACCTATTGAGAAGGTTGTTAATGGATATAGTCGAAGCCTTTCAACTAAAGAAAAGCTAAGAGAAGTTGCAGTGGTATACCCAAATGGCAAAGGAGTTCCTCATTGATATCCACCCTCAGTATGTTTAAGTTTTCTCACAATTCACTGGCTTAGACAGGGGCACAAGCTGAAATGACATTCTAGTCTTAGCCACTAGAATTTTGCCTTGGCTCTCTTGCCAACTGTCCAAATCTCAGAACATGCATTCTAAGGAACAGGTACTAGGATGGTCAGTACAAACTGTTACTCAAATCTTGTATTTATCTACACAGTTTTGGAACAATCTAAAGAAAATCAAAGACTAAAATAAAAAATAAAGACTGCTAGGTTCTTCTGTTCAGTTAAAATTTTACTAAAGAGAATAATTCCTACTGTGTCCAACCTATAAAAGGAATACAGAAAGAAGAAAAACTGTATGCCATTATTGCAAAAAGCCAGGATGTTGAAAGAGGGATTGTAGAAAGAGACTATGGAAGATGCAGTAATTTCGGGGATAAAATAATTAGAAATTCCTAGAAGGACAAAACTTTCAGCTAGAAAACGAGTCAAAATTGACAAATCGAGGGAATAGCACAGGTGGGAACTGGTGAGCCACATGTATCAATAACTTTTACTCAGGCTAATCTAGCATTACTCTTTCAGATAAATACGTATTTTGTAATTTTCTCAGAACTTTCTTCCTTTTCATTTGGTAATAGACCAGCACAGACTGTTGGTATTTTGGGTCAGCCTTTGACTTACTCTTTTTCCTCTGTAGTTCTCATACAGAGTGTCTGACTGAGGAACAGGTGTTCTTACCTTCTCCAAGTTCTTTGACAAATCAATTGAAAAAGACCTGCTGTGAAATTTAAGGCTACCATAGTCTCTACTCCAGATGGAGTAGCCCTGGAGCTCCTTTGGGAAATGGGACCTGATTTGATCACTATGCATTTGCCTTCCGATAGAAAAAGGGTATTGAAGAAAGTTGCAGTCTCATACTCTTCTGAAAAAGTACCCCAACTGAAACACACTGATGCATTGCTTTGATGTAGGGAATATTCATACTAGCTTAATCAGAGATACATAACAAATGAAAACAGTATACCAGAAGAATAATATATGGCCACATGTAAAATATCTTTTTTTTAGCGCTTAAAGATAATAAATTGTTTATAAAAAGGAAACCAAATAATAATTTATAAAGGCAATACTTACCCTGTAGTATCCCCATACTTCTAATAAAAAGACCTATTTGATAAAAATAGGTGACCACCATACATATATTCACATTAGTCATTAATACCTGTAGTTACTACACTGCAATTATTCTGACTTCTGACTTTGATATTTTGTCTGCAAATTGTTTCTTTGTAATTCATTTCTGTTCTAAAATTTTTTCTTTCTGTTATTTTAGCAGAACAGTCTATATTTTGTCTGCAAATTTATTCTTTGTAATTGATTTCTGTTCTGAAATTTTTTTCTTTCTGTTATTTTAGCAGAACAGTCTAAATTATTGTTTGTATTTGCTTGTGGAGGAGTTCAGAAGCCTATTATTTATGGCAAAGAATTCCTCAAGAGTAATCCCAGCACTTTGGGAGGCCGAGGCGGGTGGATCACAAGGTCAAGAGATCGAGACCATTCTGGTCAACAGGGTGAAACCCCGTCTCTACTAAAAATACAAAAAATTAGCTGGGCATGGTGGTGCATGCCTGTAATCCCAGCTACTCGGGAGGCTGAGGCAGGAGAATTGCCTGAACCCAGGAGGCGGAGGTTGCAGTGAGCCGAGATCCCGCCATTGCACTCCAGCCTGGGTAACAAGAGCGAAACTCCGTCTCAAAAAAAAAAAAAAAAAAAAAAAGAGTTTCACGACTCTCCTACTATATTTTCTAGTCATTTACCAAAGAGAGAGAGAAAGAGAGAGAGAATGAGAGGTGTCCCACCAAAATGATCTATACAAATTCAAAATTTAGATGATTTATCATCAGAAATGAGAGAGGAATACAAAATTGATACTTTTGGCTTTGTTACAATTCTTTACTTCACAGGAGCATAAAGCCACCCTTAAGAAATTGTAATACTGACCAACTGAAGTGAAATATTTGGGTTAACTGTTATCAGTTGCATGCCACATAGTGTTATGACCTAGGCGACAACTCATTTTTCAGAAAAATGGCCTACTATTTTAAAAAAAAAAAAAAAAAACCCTAGACAACTTTTTTGAGTAGTGAAGAATTGTAGGCAGTAGATTTCACCTTTTGCAGCGTGGCCAAACCTCTAACAAAGCAATTGCACGATAACTCCTGATTTTCTAGTTTTAGCTCTAGAATGAGGCTTTTGAATGACTAAAGTTAATTATAACTTCTCCCCTAGCTTTGGAGATTTCAAATATAGAAAAACTCAATCTGATTTATCTGATAGTCCTAAATATACTGCATATTTGGTAATGTTTACTGATGGGTCAGGTACCCAGTATAAAAGTGGCCCATGTAAGTCTTCCTACACTGTGCTGACTTAAAATAAAACCTTGAAAGAACATGTTTCAACTGGCATTAAGTCTACACAAAAAGATAAGTGAATAGCAGTTACTAGAGCTGTAATTCTTGTTTCTGCATTTTATATACCCATACATACATACACACATACACACAGATGGTGTCTGTCATGCAATAGAACAACATTTTTAAATTGACTTTTTAAATTCAATGATAACTAAGATATTTCATGAAAAAGTGATAGTTGAATTGTTGGAGGTTTTACAACTGCCTTCTCAGATATCAGCAATTCACTGGAGAGGTTACACAAGGCAGAAGGATAAAGTTTCTAAAGATAATAAGTTTTTGGTATAGAGCTCCAAAGGCTGCTGTTAAAATATGGTAGACTTTAGAAGCTCCCTAATTAATCTAATAATATACTTTTGTCCATTTTCAAAAAAAATACTTCATAAAATAAAATGAAAAAAATTGATTATAAAAGAAGATTCAATAATTTGACTAGAGGCCTGGCCCAGAGGCTCACACTATAATGCCAGCATTTTGGGAGGCTGAGACAGGAGGATAGCTTAAGCCCAGGATTTCAAGACCAGCCTGGGCAACATGACAAGACCCTGTCTCTACAGAAAAAAATTTAAAAATTAGGTGTGGTGGCATAAGCCTGTAGTTCCAGCTAATCAGGAGACTATGGTAAAAGCAAACAAACAATAATAATTAAAAAAAAAAAAACTGACCAACTTATGGGAATTACCTAAGTAATTGCCATACCTTCATCTCTATTTACTTCACGAGTATTTTATCATCAACAAATCAACCTAATAAAAGAAGGATTTTAAGAACAATAGACTCTTATCAAGCCTACCAAAAAATAATAAAAATTATTCAAGATATATTAAAGAGATGCATTATTTGTCAACAGCATCTTTTTGCAGGCCATTCCCAGGATAACCACAGGAAGTTCTCCCTGACCAATGTTACCTGATGGAAACTGTATGACAGTCAGGTTTCATGGAGCTAACGATATCCAATTTTGTATAACACAGAGCTCAATTTGTTTTCACAGAGCTAAATTATCCAATTTTGTTGTGTGTGATTTCTAGATGATATGAAGTCTTTCCCTCTTTTAAAGATAGTTTTTAGCAGGAATAAATGTTTTCTTAATAAACATAATTATTACTTTTGGGATACCAGAACACTCTGACACAAAGTGGAGGAAGTCATTTTATTTCTACTGTTTTATCATAGTTTTGCAAAAATTTGCAAATTGCTATAAACTTCAGCCTTCTGGACAATTAAAGTAGTGAATCAAACTCTTACAAATGTATTGGCTAGGAAAAAATAATCTATTCAACAAATGATAATAGAAAACTGGACATCCATGTTAGGAAATGCATCTAGACAAGGGCTTTACACTATTCACATTCTTCAAAGTATTGCTGATCACCAAAACAAAAAACAACAAAAGACAACTAGGTTTGGGCTTCCAATGGGAAGCCAGCTTCTCAGGAATACTGGACTATAGTTCTTAATTCCCAAAAGTATTTAAAATTTAAGTTCCCTAGAGTAACTTGCATTGATATCAAACTTAACTTAAAGGATGTATTCTAGCAACCCTATTACTATTCTTATAGACTACTCTGCTGTCCTACTTACAGCAGAGTTATTTAAATTAGTTTAAGAATCACATTTTACTAGAAAATAAATATATCATTTATTGCATTACTCCTTCATGTATCCCAGTAATAATCCCACAATCTCATTTCTGGTCAGCTATAAATTGCACTCTGATTATAAACATGGTATGGGCTTATTGTCTCAGACTTTTCTTTTCTGTTACATTAACAGAATACTGTTGAATGGGTAATTTATAGAAGAAAATACATTTATTTCTTACAGCTCTAGAGGCTGGGAAGTCCAAGAGCATAGCACTGGTATCTGATGAGGGCTTTTTTTTTTTTTTTTTTTTTTTTCTGTGTCAAAAGAAGGCATTACTGACTGACAGAGTCAAGAGCATGAATGTCAGCTTAGTTCTCTCTCCCATTTTTTATGAAGCCACTTGTGCTAACATGGTGCTACTACACTGATGACCTTTTCTAATCTTCATTACCTCAAAAGGCCCCAGCTCTTCACATTTTTATGGTGGCAATTAAGTTTCTAAAACATTAACTTTAGATAACATATTTAAACCAGAACATTTATAAATTCAACAATCTGACTATTGATTAATGAAAGTGAACAATTTTTATTAGAAATTTTTTGATAATAAAGTACAACTTTTATATATTCATCCAGGTACTTCAGCTCTAAATTTGACACAAAAATGTTTTATTTGGGAGAGAGATCCAAGATGGCCGATGACTAGCAGCTCGGGCACGTACCTCCCAGTGAAAGCGCAAAGAACGAGAGGACGTCACACTTTCAGACGAATATCTGTTGCTCACGGACCAGGAGATTCCCAGTGGAGGAGCCCCACAGGTCGCCAGGGCGACTCTTGTGGCCAGCGCGGCGGTTTTGCTGGTGCCTTAGTGCGCCAGTTCTAGGTGCAGAGTCCGGAGATTCCTGGGCAGAAAAGCACCATCAATCTTAACACCGCTGTTTTGGCCGGCACAGTGGACTGCTCAGATTTCGGCGCTGGGAATCAACAAGTTGGACGTCAGAGACCTAGTTAGAAAGTCGGCAATTACAAAGACGACAGATGGATAAATATATAATGAAGGGAAGAAACCAGCATAAAAAGGCAGAGAATACTCAAAATCAGAATGCCTCTCCCTCTACAGGGGATTGCAATTCCCCATCAGTAACGGAACAAGGCTTAATAGATTACACGTGTGTTCCAATAACAGAAGCAGGCTTCAAAACGTGGGTGATAAGAAACTTCTGTGAATTAAAAGAACTTGTTTTAACCCAATGCAAAGAAACTAAGAACCTTGAAAAAAGGTTTGACGAAATGTTAATGAGAATGGACAAGATAGAGAAGAATATAAGTGAATTGATGGAGCTGAAAAACACAACACGAGAACTTCGCGAAGCATGCACAAGTTTAAAGAGTCGAATTGATCAAGCAGAAGAAAGGATATCAGAAGTGGAGGACCAGCTCAGTGAAATGAAACGAGAAGACAAGAATGCAGAAAAAAGGATGAAAAGGAATGAGCAAAGTCTCCAGGAAATATGGGACTATGTGAAAAGAGCTAATTTACGTTTGATAGGTGTACCTGAATGTGATGAAGAAAATGAATCCAAGTTGGAAAATACTCTTCAGGATATCATTCAGGAAAACTTTCCCAACCTGGCAAGGAAGGGTAATATTCAACTCCAGGTAATACAGAGAACACCACAAAGATATTCTTCAAGAAGATCAACCCCAAGGCACATAATCGCCAGATTTATTAGGGTTGAAATGAAGGAGAAAATACTAAGGGCAGCCAGAGAGAAAGGTCAGGTTACCCATAAAAGGAAATCTATCAGACTTACCGCAGATCTCTCAGCAGAAACCCTACAAGCCAGAAAAGAGTGGGGACCAATATTTAACATCCTTAAAGAAAAGAACTTTCAAACCAGAATTTCCTATCCAGCCAAACTAAGCTTTATGAGTGAAGGGAAAATTAAATCTTTTGCGAACAAACAAGTACTTAGAGAGTTCACCACCACCAGGCCTGCTTTACAAGAGCTTCTGAAAGAAGCACTATACATATAAAGGAACAACCAATATCAGCCTTTCCAAAAATATATCAAAAAGCAAAGAACATTAACATAATGAAAAATTTACATCAACTAATGGGCAAAACAGCCAGCTAGCATCAAATGCCGGTATTAAACTTATATATATTTTAATAGGATAAAAAGCCAAAAGCCATCGGTATGCTGCATTCAGACCCATCTTACATGCAACAATACACAAAGATTCAGAGAGAAGGAGGAAGATTTACCAACCAAACAGAGAGTAAAAATAAACTAATAAACAAAAAGCAGGAGATGCAATTCTCACCTCTGATAAAGTAGACTTTAAAGCAACAAAGATCAAAAGAGGCAAAGAAGGATATTACATAATGGTAAAAGGATCAATGTAACAAGAAGAGCTAACGATTCTATAGATCAATGAGATAGAAAATTAACAAGGACATCCAGGACTTGAACTCAGACCCGGAACAAGTAAACTTAATAAACATTTATAGAACTCTCCACTTCAAATACACAAAACATACATTACCACCTCACACCTATCAGAAAAGTGACTATATAATTGGAAGTAAATCACTCCTCAGTAATCACATAGCATTTCATAGGTTTAAATGAAATATTGGTTGGCTGTTTGTTTGTTATCTTCTTCCCTTATTCTTTCCTGATTACATCATTAAGTATAATTATCATTATAAAAGAGGTTTTTAATAACCATTACTAAATTGCGTTCTAGCCTGGGCAAGAAAGCAATACTCCCATTCTCTCTCCCTCTTTCTTTTCCTTTTTCCTCCTCCCCATTCTCTCTCTCTCTTTCTCTTCCTTTTTCCACCTCCCCATTTTCTCTCTCTCTTTCCCTTTTTTCTTCCTCCTTTTCAAAAAAAAAAAAAAAGAATAGTTTTAGGCTGAGCAGGCTGGGTCACACCCGTAATCCCAGCACTTCCTGCCATGGCAGGAGATCGCTTGAGGCCAGGAGTTTGCTACCAGCCTGGGAAACATCTCCCCCCACCAAAAAAAAAATACTTTAAAAAAAAAAAAAATGTTTTATTTGAAGGAACATGTAGAAAAAAAAAACATCTAATTAATAGACAAATTAAAATCTGATAGCTCAAAGTAGATACTGTACAAGACAGATCTAATGTCACCTGATTAAGATACAAGTTCTCTCCAGTGACATATAGAGAAATAAAGATGAAATTTTATTATTCAGAGTGGTAAAGTTCACTGTTAAACTAGGATAACCATTGTTTTACATCCAATGCAAAACAAACAAGCAAAGCAAAAACAAACCAAAAAATTTATATGGTGAGTGATATAGGTTGGATCTGTGTCCCAACCCAAACCTCATGTAGAATTTTAATCCCCCGATGTAGAAGGTGGGGCATTGTGAGAGGTGATTGGATCATGGGGGAGGTTTCTCATGAATGATGTAGCATCATCTCCTTGGTGGTGGAGTCAAAATAGTAAGTTCTCATGAGATCTGGTTGCTAAAAGTAGGAGCTCCCACCTCTCTCTCTCCTCCTTCTCTGACCATAAGAAGGGCTTGCTTCTCCTATCCCTTGTATTATGATTTTAAGTTTCCTGAGGCTTCCCAGGAAACGGAGCAGATACCAGCATCATGCTTTCTGTACAGCATGTTTAACTGTGAGCCAATTAAACCTCTTCTCTTTAGAAACTACCCAGTCTCAAGTATTTCTTTATAGCAATGCAAGAACAGAATCATGCAGTGGGTTTGTCCTCAACACTTAAAAAAAATGAGAGCCATTTACATTAAACACTGAAAGTTCAATCTGTACCTTTCAATGGGGTCTCATTACAATGGGGTCTCATTTCAATGGGGTCTCATTAATAGTATTAGCCATTATCTAATACTAGATAATGGCTATGGGTGTCTGATTTTCACATTGGAGAACAATTATTTGGGAAGAAAGAACAACAGCTAAAGAGACTTAATTGTCTTATAATCACAATGAAACTTATGGGATTGACTGAAACTTAGGATGAATTTATTGGGCCTTACAAGAAAAAAAAAACTTTTAAGTAAATATTTAGAAAGTGATATAATTTTAATGTGTCCCTCAAAATTTTATGTGCTGAAAACTTAATCCTTAATGAAACAGTGTTAATTTATAAAGACAAATTCTTCATTGATGAATTAATGTTGTCATGAAAGAGAATCATTTATCTCAAGTGCAGATTATTATAAAAGTCAAGTTGGTCTCTCATACTTCCTTTTTCACATATGATTGTTTGTCTGTTCATTCTTCTGCATTAGGGTAACATAGCATGATTCAACAGACACTGACACCATGTTCAAACATTGCATTTTTCAGAACTGTGAGCCAAATAAACTTCTGTTCTTTATAAATTACCTAGTCTGAGGTATTCCCTTACAGCAACAGGAAACACACTAAGATAGATAAGGCAAGTAAATATTTTGGAATAGGATTCTCCTGGTATTATCCCCTTCTAAAACATCAATTTGAACAACTTTTTACACATCAAAACACCTTCACAAGAGCTAAGAAAATTAGGTGAGGGGTTACAGTATCAAAATATAGGATAGTAACCAGAAAAGATATATTGAAGAGGGTAGGAAGCACAGTTTTCCATTATGTATGTCACCTCTCCTTATACCTATGAAAGTGCAACACAAAGAGAAGTACCATTTTCTTGGGAAAAAGAGAGGGAAGTAAGCACAGGACTTTGTCTTAGACCCTAATATCAAGCCTTCCAAAGTAAATACCAGAACAAGATCGACTACATGGCCCCTGACTCCAGTCCAGTATCCACAGACTAAACCTTCAGACAAACCCTGGAACCAGGTGGAAACCAGTTAAATAAATCTGCAGTGTGCATCACTGCTAACTGACTACAGTTGCCTTCAGCCCTAGACAAACATCAGTGTAAGCAGGCCTCAGGAACCATGGAAACCAGACATGTCTCAGTGCTGAGCCAGCTTCAGTGGCCACAAGCTTTGGGCATACCCTATAGCATCACAGAAGCATCTGTGGCCATGAAATTCAAACCTGGCATCATGACAGCCTGGGTGGTCCCATGCTTATGACACTCCCAAATGAGGCAATGGCTTCAGCAGTTCTGAGCATAGAAACCACACAAGATGTCTGCCCAGAATTTATGCACAGACCTACTCTTATAGAATGTTTCTGGATAACACTGACCTATAAATACTTTTTCAAATGTGCAGTCATCAATATATAGCCATAAGAATCAAGAAAAATCAAAACATTACACTATTAGAAAGTCAAAATAAACTGCCAATAACTTATTCTAAAGAGAAAGAGATGTATAAACTGACTGATAAAAAAATTCAAAATAAATAAATTATGGAAACTTAGATAACTTTTAAAAAACACATAAAATCCATTTAAAAAATGAGGAAATAAATAAATGATCAGAACAAGAAATGTATCAGAGCTTGAGATGATAAAAAATAATTAAACAGAATACCAGAGCTGAAAATCATAATGAGTGAAAGGAAAATGTAATAGAGAGTATAAGCAGTAGAGTTAATGAAATGGAAGAAAGAATCTGTGAAGTCATACAGATTACTTGAAAATATACAAACAGGGCCACACATGGTGAATATGGCTGTAATCCCAGCACTCCTGGCTTACATAAAATCAGGAGTTTGAGAGCAGTCTGGGAAACAGAGTGAGACTCTATCCTTGCAATAAACAAACAAACAATATTTTGCCATGTAGGCACATTCCATAGTTCTAGCTACTTGAGAGGCTGAGGCATAAGGATTGTTTGAGCTCACGAGTCTCAGTCCATAGTGAGCTATGCTTGCACAACTGCACTTCAAGCCTGGGCAACAGAGCAAGACACTGTCTTTTAAAAAATTAATAAATAAATAAATATAGAGTCAGAGAAAAAGGAAAAAAAAGAATATTTAAAAATGAAGAAAGCTTATAGGATTAAAGGGACATCAAAAGAATAATTATTCGTTTCCTAAAAATTTTTAAAGAAGAATAAAATGAAGGTATAGAAAGTTATTTTTTTAAAAAATAAGGGCATAAAAATAAGGGTCACAGTTTTCCAATAAGATTTAATCTAAATAAGACAACCTCAAGATACATTATAATCAAACAGTCTAAAATCATAGTCAAAGAGAGGAAACTGAAAGCATAAAAATAAACAACACAAAACAGAATTCCAATATACCAGGCAGCAGACTTTTCAGCAGAAATCTTACAGTCCATTTGAAAGTGATACATTATATTTAAAGTGCTGAAAAAAGATGAAAAAAAAAAAAAAAAACAACAAAACTGTCCACCAAGAAAACTGTACTCAGTAAATCTGTCTTTTGAAAAGAATGATAAAGACTTTTAAAGACAAACAAAATTTGAGGGGATTCATTACTACCAGACCTTTTCTATAAGAAATAATAGGCCAGGCATTGTGGCTCATGCCTGTAATCCCAGCACTTTGGGAGGTGGGTGGATCACCTGAGTCAGGAGTTTGAGACCAGCCTGACCAACATGGAGAAACCTTGTATTTACTAAAAATATAACATTCACCAGAGTTGGTGGTGCATGCCTGTAATCCCAGCTACTAAAGACACTGAGGCAGAAGAATTGCTTGACTCTGGGAGGCGGAGGTTGTGGTGAGCCGAGATTGTGCCATTGAACTCCAGTCTGGCAACAAGAGCAAAACTTCATCAAGAAAAACAAAAAACAAAAAAAAACAAAAAAAAAACTAAGTATATAGTCAAATTCAGAATACTCTAAATAGATAACAGTGATATGTAAATTATACCTTTGTGATAAAGGTTAAAAGACAAATCTACAAAAATGCTAAGAAGGAATTTGTAAAGGTTAACTATAAGATGGTTTTGTAAGCCTAATTGTAATCACAAAGCAAGAATCTGTAGTAGATCCACACAAAATACAAGGCAAAGAATCAAAAACATACCACTAGAGAGAATCCTTTAACTACAGAGACAGCAAGAGAGAAAGAATGAAATAATCAACAAAACGACTAGAAACCAATTAACAAAGTGGCACTAGTAAGACATTACCAGTCAGTAGTAACCTTAAGTATAAATGTATTAAATTTTTATAGTCAAAAAGCATAAATTGGTTGAATGGATTAAAAAAAGCAAGATCCAACTACATTCTACCTACAAGAGACTCACTTCACCTGTAAGAACATATATCGACTTAAAACAGATGGAAAAACATATTTCATGCAAATGAAAACTCGAAGAGAGCAGGATTAGCTCTACTCATATCAGATAAATAGACTTTAAGGCAAACACTGAAAAAAATATATAAATAACATTATTATGTAATGATAAAGGTGTCAATTCATAAATAGGGTATAATACTTATAAATATATACACACCCAACATTGGAGCAGGTAAACATACAGAGAAAATATTTAAATATCTTAAGGGAGATATCAACTGCAATAAAATCGTAGCAGAGGACTTCAGTACTTAGCTTTCAGCAGTGTACAGATCATCCAGCCATAAAAATCAATAAGGAAACTACTAAACGACAATATAGACCAAGTAGAACTAACAAACATACACAGATATTAGAATGTACACTATTCTCAACAATGCATGAAACATTTCCCATAACACATCATATTATGGGTTGCAAAACAAGTCTTAATAAATGTTAAAGATTCAAATTATATCAAGCATCTTTTCTGACCAAAATAGTATAAAACTAGAAATCAATAACATGAAAAACTGAAAAATTCACAAATACATGAAAGTTCAACAAAATGCCCCTGACCAACCAAAAAGCCAATGATGAAATTTAAGGAACAATTTAAAAGTTTCTTCAGATAAACAAAAATGTGAACACAACATACAAAAACCTATCATATACAGTAAAAATAAGTTTTAAGAGGAAAATATATAGCATTAAACATGTGCTTCTAAAAAAAGAGAAAGAGCTCAAATAAATTACCTGGTGTTATATCTTAAAGGACTTAAAAATAACAAATGAAGCCCAAAATTAGTAGAAAAAAGGACATAACAAAGATAAGAGCAATATAAATGAAATAGAGAATAGAAAAACAAAAATGTTTTTATTTAAAATATATGCAATTTGCAAATTTTGAGCTAAGGTAATTATGCAAAAAGAAGATTAGTAAGATCAGAAATAAAAAGAAGCTATTATAACTGATGTCACAGAAATACAAAGGATCCTAAGTGATACGGTTTGGCTCTGTGTCCCAAACCATATTTTATGTTGAATTGTAATCCCCACTGTTGGGAGAAGGACCTGGTGGGAGGTGATTGAATCATGGGGGCATGATTTCCTTGCTGTTCTTGGGATACTGGGAGAGTTCTTTTATCATTCCATTTTCACGCTGCTGATAAAGACATACCTAAGACTGGGCAATTTACAAAATAAAGAGGTTTAATATGGACTTACAGTTCCACATGGCTGAGGAAGCCTCACAATCATGATGGAAAGCAAGGAGGAGCAAGTCATGTCTTACATAGATGGCAGCAGGCAAAGAAAAAAGCTTGTGCAAGCAAACTCCCCTTTATAATACCATCAGATCTTGTGAGACCCACACACCACCATGAGAACACCATGGGAAAGACCTGCCCCAGTGATCCAGTTACCAGGTCCTTCCCACAACACATGGGAATTCAAGATGATATTTGGGTGGGATACAGGCAAACCATATCAGTTCTCATGAGATCGTGTTGTTTAAAAGTGTGTAGCACTTCCCCCTTAGCGCTCTCTCTCCTGCTGCCATGTGAAGATGTATTTGCTTCCTCTTTGCCCTTCCACCATGATTGTAATTTCCTAAGGCCCCCCAGCAATGCCTCCTATACAGCTTGTGGGACTGTGAGTGAATTAAATCTGATTTCTTTATAAGTTCCCCAGTCTCAAGCAGTTCTTTATAGCAGTATGAGAACGGAAAACATTAAAAGACTATTATGAACAATTATATGCCAGAAATTTAATAACCTAGAAAAAAATAGATAAATTTCTTGATACATACAACCTAACAAAATTGAATTATGAAACAAAAGAATATCTGAACTCACAATATATACACACACACACACACACATATATATATTTATATATATATCAGACCTGACTGCTGAATTCTATCAAATATTTAAAGAAAAATATAACCTAAATTTTTTAGATGGAATCTTGCTCTATTGTCCAGGCTGGAGTGCAGTGGCATCTGATCTTGGCTCACTGCAACTTCCACCTCCCAGGTAGAAGCGATTCTCCGGCCTCCTCCTCCCAAGTAGCTGGAATTACAGGTGTGCACCATCACACCTGGCTAATTTTTATATTTTTAGTAGAGACAGCATTTCACTGTGTTGGCCAGGCTGGTCTTGAACTCCTGACCTCAAGTTATCTGTCCTCTTCAACCTCCCAAAGTGCTGAGATTACAGGTGTGAGCCATCACACAAGACCAAAAAGTAACATCAATTTACCCAATTCCTTTTAAAAAATTAAAGTGAAAAAATCCTTCCAAACTTATTTTATGAGGTCCATATTGCCTTGATACCAAAGCCAGAAAAGGATACAACAAATAAAGAGAACTACAGGCCAATATTCCTCAACAATATAATAGCAAAACTAATTCAACAGCATATTAACAGGATTATTTACCATGATCAAGTGTGATTAATCCTAGAAATGCAAGGATGGTTTAACATAAGCAAACCAATAAACTTGATACATCACATTTATAGATGGAAAGATAAAAAACATATGGTCATTTCAATACATTCAGCAAAAGCATTTGATAAAATTGCAGATCCCTTCATAGAAAAAAATAACAAATTAGTTATTGAAAAATGGATCATACCTCAAGACAGTAAAGGCTGTATATGTCAAACCCACAATTAACATCAGATTCGATGGGAGAAAATTAAAATCTTTTTCTCTAAGATCTGAAGCATGATAAGGATGCCCATTACATCACTTATATTTAATATAGTTCTGGAAGACCTAGGCAGAGCAGTTAGGGAAGCGAAAGAAATAGAAGGCATCCAAGTTGGGAAAAGAAAAAGAAGTTACATTGTCTCTGTTTGCAGGCAAGAAAACAACCTGATTTTAAAATGAGCAAAACACCTGTTTAGATATTTCCAAAAAGAAGACATACAAATGAACAATAGGCATATGAAAGATGCACAACATCACTAATTATTAGAGTAACACAAATCAAAACCACAAGGAGATATCACTTCATTTCTGTTGCAATGGATATTATAAAAAAAGATGAAAGAGAAAATATGTTGGTGAATAGGTGGAGAAAAGGGAACCCTTGCATACTGTTGGTAGGAAGGTAGACTAGTACAGCCATTATGAAAAACAGTATAGAGGTTCCTCAAAAAACTGAAACTAGAACTACCATATGATCCAGCAATCCCACTACTGGGTACATATACAAAGTAACTGAAGACAGTATGTCAAAAAGATATCTACACTCACATGTTTATTGCAGCACTATTCACAAGAGCCAAGAGTTGGAATCAATATAAATTTTCATCAACAGATGAAATTGATAAATAAATTTGTTATATAGACACATTAGAACACTCTTCAGCCATTAAAAAGGAAAAAACACTGTAATTTGCAATTATATTTATGAAACTGATGGACTTTATGTTAAGTGAAATAAGTCAGGCAGAAAAGTCAAATATTACATGATCTCACATATGAAATCTTAAAAAGTTCATCTCACTTAAACAGAGGGTAGAATGGTAATTACCAGAGACTGAGCCAGTTAAGAAAGAAAGATGGGGAGATATTAATCAAAGGATACAGAATTATATAGTCATGTGCTGCATAACAATGGTTCAGTCAAAGGAGTCACAAACACAATGGTGGTCCCATAAGGTTATAATACTATAGTTCTACTGTGCGTTTTCTATGTTTAGGAGTGTTTAAATATACAAATACTTACTTACCGTTGTATTACAATTGCCTACCGCATTCAGTATATTAACATCCTGTACAGATTTTTAGCTTATGTCCAATAGGTTACACCATGTAGCCTAGGTGTGTAGCAGGCTATGCCATGCAGACTTGTGTAAATACACTTAGCGTTATTTGCACAATACTGAAATCATCTGACACATTTCTCAGAATTTATCCTCATCACTGTGTCACATGACTATAGTTATATACTATAGAAATAAGTTTGACAGTCTGTTGCACAGTGTGGTGACTACAGCTAATGACAACATAGAGACTGAGTGTCTGTATCCGGAAAATGATCCAAACTCCACAACTTTTTGAGCATCTACATAACTCTCAAGGGAAATGATCTTTGAAGAATTTTGGATTTCAGGTTTTGAGACTAGGAATGCAAAAGTGGTAAATATATAATACAAACATTCCAAACATTAAAAATTAAAATCCAAAAGCATTTTGGATAAAGGATACTCAACCTGTACGGTACTCCAGAAATGTTAGAAGAGTGGATGTTAAATGTTCTCACCAAAAAAATGAGAACTATGTGTAGTGAGGCATATATTAATCAGCTACTTTTAAGCATTCCACAATGTATATGTGTTTCAATGCAACATGTTGTACACAATAAATACATATAATTTTATTTGTCAATTTAAGAAAAATACATTGAAAAAACAAAGAATTAAATAAGCAATACAGAAATATAAATAAATAAATTGTGAGAAATCATACTTGACTTCTGATAAGAACTTGCTTTGAGCTGAACTCCCAGCTCTTTTTCTCAATCAGTAAGATGTGGCCTTTTAATATAACATTTAGAATAAAACAAAAAAATAGATTTTAAGACTTCAGTGCTAAGCAACGCCTGAGGCTGAGATTGCATAAGTCTTCTTAAGGAACTATCAAATTATACTTAAAAATTTGGAAACAAAAGCATTAAATACACCACACAAATTCATAAAATTAATCTCTAACCCGAATAAATCTTTGTGAATTTCTAATGAAGAATATAAGTTTTAACCTATGGTATAATATAGGCAAAGCCTATTTCTTCAAATCAAATCATATATTTCACTTTTTAAAAACTTAGTATTTCTATTATTCTATCATGATACTAATTATTGATTTGCTTTGTTTTTACTGTGGACTTGGATTTTAGATGGCTCCAACTTCCCCCCAAAAAGGTAGAAATAACAATAGAAATAATTAGAAACATTATAGTGTTACTATTTTATAATGACCCAAAAAGGAGATTGTAAGGACAAGTACAAACTAAAAATAAGAAACTAATTCTTCCTGTTGGCAGTAAGAAAAAAGACTGTCCCTCCCTTTTCATAGTGCCATTACTTTAAAAACTTAAGTTTTTCTTACTGTATATTTGAAATGTATGTAGGTCTTTGTAAAAGCTAAATATTTCTCCTCCAGCTTCACGACCCAAAGTTCCCTTTCTCAAGGACTTGGGAACCATCTCTTTGAAATTAATCATCAAGGAAAATAGCACCACTATCTCCCACCTTCTGTGGGATGCTAGGGACCTAACTTCGAAGAACCTCGCTTTTCCAAGCTGCAGAAGTACTTCTGGTCATAGAGATAAGAGAATTTTATTATTCCTTTGTATAACATCAATTATCTATCACAGATAATCATCCAATCATCAAGCAATATTAGGATGAATTGTGACAAATGGTGCTGTCAAGTCCTCTTACTTAAGAACTAATTATTATTATTATTAAATCTTGAGAACTTATATGTAATGGGTTGCATCTGCTTGGCTGTATAAAGGATGAGATTTCTTAGCGTCATTACAGTTTCTTAGATTACCCCTGTTGCTCACCATATTCTGGTTTAATAAAATTCAGTAATGATATTTTTTTCTCTCTTACTTTTGTGGAGAGGTTTTGGGGCCTGGTGGGAGAACTTTTTAACTACATTTCCTCCAACAACAGTTGTCCAGTAAGCAGTTGTATTTGGAGGTTGGAGTCAGGAAAATGTTCCCTGACTACATATAGAAACAGTGTTTGTTAATATGCATATATCTATGCATAGACAAATTGTTGTTCTATGAATGGTATATAAAGCCAGAAGATTGGCTGAGATCACTAAAGGATGTAGGTACTCTTGAGACATCAAATCCTAGCAGTGCGTCACTTCAATATTAAAGGTTATATAAAAGAGAATCCAGCAATAGAGGCAGAGAAAAAAAAAACAACAACAGCAGCTAATAAGGTAGGGAGATGATGAGACAAGAAAACAGTCCTAAAGCCAATGGAAGAAAGTAAAGGACTATCATGGATTTAATTGCGTAAAATGCTGCTGTTAGATGGAACAAGAAGATGCTGACAATGAAATATTGGATTTAGCAACTTGAGATCATTAGTAATCTTTGTATAACTGTTTTGGTGGTGAAGGCATGGGATGGTTCAAAAACCCACTTGAGTGGATTTAAGAGAGCAGTTTTAGTAAGGTGGTCAGGTGTAGACTGGAATGTTGGAACTGGCTCATAGGAAAAAAAGAAATAAAACACAACACCTCAAAGAAGTCACATCTCTTTCAAACACCACATCGAGTAGCTTGAAATGAGCCCTGATACCTTAAAATTTACCCTAGTGGGAGTAGGTATTTATACTATTAATCTCAGAAAACACTTCAAATCAGAGCTTTGTTCTGCAGAAAGCTGGTTGTTAAAATATTTACCAGTATACCACAGAGTGAAAATCAGATGAGAGTGAGTTTAAAAGATTGAGAGAAAAAGCAGCAAGTAAAAATAATGTTCTCAAGAGGTTTTGCTCTAAAGAGGAGTAAAGAAATTGTGGAGATTGTGCAAAAGCTGGAAAAAAAAGTGTTGTTACAGAGGTGTTTGTTGTTATTATTCTTTGATGTATTTGTTTTGTTTGTCATATAGAAGAAAGTCATAGGCAAGCAGATTGAATGCTTCAGTCAAAAGGATAATAACATGGCAGAGAAGGGAGAAGGAATGATCTCAAGAGTAACTTTTTGGGCTTGAAGGAAAGAATGGGACCTAGTGTGTAGGAAAAAGGTGGGAATGATATCAGGCAGGAGTCTCTGACGTTACTGCCGAGGTGGACAGAGCATCTTGGAATTCCTGCAGACGGGTGAGTAGATAAAGTGAGGAGATAAAGGTCTCAGAGGATCTCTTCTGTTTACAGTCATAATTTCTCAAGAGGCATTAAATTTTGAACATATAAGGCCTGTGGCTATTTCATTCTTTCATACAAGACTACCAAAAAAAAAATCAAGTTACAGTTTAATTACCTGAACATATGCTTTAAAATATATCGCATTCGACTTCTGACCCACTCAGTTAGGCTTCTGTGCTTAAATAGGCACAAATTGTGTCGTTTTTCCAAGTAGTCCATTAAATAATTTACCTGGAGGGTTCATATGATATAACTTTTGTACAGTTTCAGAAGTTCTCTAACCTGCATTAAGCTAATTTAACTCACACCAAAAAAATAACAGCACCAGTAATGAATTTTCTAGCTCAATCTATGAATGGTCACTTTAATGAAAATATGCTTCAGTCTGTTTGCTTTTAGTGACTGCTTGGATGAAAGTTCTATTTACTAACATACTCTCTGGACAAATGTCTAAACGTCAATTTGACCACAAACGAAATTTATATTTTTTGGTTCTACTGTATATGTTGTTTTGCCCAAGAACAGATGTATTTATACACACCTTTGTGAGGGACTGTGTTAGAGGGACTTCCCCGGGTGGGCTGCGGGCTTTGTTTCAAACCCAGGACTTCTCCCGCCTCTGGCCGGCTAGAGGCTTTGTCTCCTCTTTTCCCGCCTCTGGCTCTTACGGACTTTGTCTCAGGTTTCCCGTCTCCGGACTTTGTCTCAGGTTTCCCGTCTCTGGACTTTGTCTCAGGTTTCCAGTCTCTGGCTCCTAAGAACTTTGGGGAGCAGAAACTTTTCCCGCCTTTGGCCCTTGGAGGTGGAGGCTCAGTCACTCAGGGCTGTAGAACAGTAGCCAATCTGGTAAAGGATTTAAAGATCAATTAATCCAGAGGAAGTTTAAAAGAACCTCTCTCATTGGATGACAACATGAATGGGCGGGAATAACTCAGAGGTAAAAGCTCTAGCCGCGTAAGCCTGGAAAGGCACCCGCTCCTGGTCCCCTTCCATGGCGTGGAAGCAGCCTTTTGCTCTGCCTAATAAACTGCACTACCGCACAGTCTTTGGGTCCATGAGTCCTGTTTGAGCAGCAACAGTCACTACTGAGGCCCCCTTTTCCATTCTTCGGGGTTGGGAGGCCAAGAACCTGAAAATTTGGTCGCAGTGAGTCTGGTTACATTTTTATATATATATAATGTATCACACATGTATATTTGTGTATATAAATGGAATTACGTATTTTATTAAATTAACTGTACATAAATAATATGGTGAAATAAGCTATTTCTTCCTCTTACATTATATAAAAATGCATATGGAATATTTTCAGGGATTAATTTGATCACATATTATGAAATGCTTTTATGATACATATTTTTATTAATAAAGATTATACCTGTTGCTGAATATACTCAAAGTGTTTTGTTTCTAGAAAAAGAAATCTTAGCTCAAATTAAAAAATATTTTACATCTTTACATCCATAAATTCAACAAGTCAAAAGGGGAAGGATAAACAGCTGTTTTTGTCACTACCTATCCAAAGCGTCAATAATATCCTATTTAACTGACAGAGTGACAAGCCCAGCATCTTTATTTTATCCTCATAATTTAATTTGCAAACAGCTAGCCTGACTCCCTTATTCTCCAGGCCCAGTGTCAGCCTTATTGAATGAAAATTCAATTCTCACCAAAGGCCTTCAAGGGTAATTACCGGTTCTGTGGTGAACAATTTTGCTGAAACAAAAAAATTTTGCTGAAAGACATTGTTTGGTGAAATACAAACAATGTCTTTTTGTAGTGATAAAAATTTCATCTCCCTGGATTTACATTTCACTCCTCTAGCAAAGCTACTTAATGATTTGTTTACTTTCTTTACTCTTACAGAGGCACAAGCATTGGGTTTTTTTTTTTTTTTTTCCAATTATTCTTAGTCTTTTCTTGTGGTCAGTTTATAAAGCATACTACAATTTTAGAATTTTTAATTTGTTTATAAATTTGTAGTTATAGAATTATATTAATATTTCTTTGTATTTTTAACCTACAAAAAATTATTCTGAAGTTATTCTATGTAATTTATTATTTATTGGTGTTATTCAGCATTATTTATTAGTGTTACTCATGTAACTGATAAAAAACTTCATGTGATTCTAACAAAATATATAGATGTTGTACTGGAGCGAGCATAGAAAGTCAACACCAAGACAAATGTATGCCAAATTGCAGGGTCTTTATTGCTGGCGACCGCAGAGGACTTGCGTCTCTCCAACCTGTGGCCCCGAAAGGAGGGTGTCAAGACCTTTTATGCCTGTAAACCACCTCGGGGGTGAGGGTGAGGGGCAGGGGGTGGGGGTGAGGGGCTTCAGACATTCCAAGGGCCAGTGGACTTTGGACATTCTGTAAATCACCTCCTGGGCGGAGATGAGGGTGAGGGGCTTCCGACTCTGATTGTTACTTAAGTGGTTCACAGAAGTCAAGATAAGCCTTAGTTTACACATTACCTGGGTAGGTGGAACTCACAGACCTTAGTTACTTATTACAAGTCGCAGGGGCCAAGATGGCTTGGGTTTGAACTGCTTTCCTGTCACATCAGGGTTACAGAGAGCAGTTTCAACAGAAAGCCAAGGTATGGTTGAGGTAAGGAGTTTTATGGGGCTTTTACCATGTCACATTCACCCCTTGTTTTATTTACAGGAATTAAATCATTAATTCCTCCAGTAGGTTAGTATTGTTTGTTTGTTCTAAAAGGGGTTTGCTATAGGGATTTACAGCACGGATTAGTGTGGCTAGGGTGGTGACTGCAAAAGTGCACAAGTCTTAGCTTTAGTGGCTCGGGGGTGAATGGTTGACGCTCCATTGTTCTTCCTGTGGGGCAGTCTTGACATGGGTGTGATGAATCCAGGCCATTAGTGCGTCCACCTTGAGTGCGGTGGGTGTGGTCAGGATAACCATGTAGGGTCCCTTTCAACAGGGTGGGGCGAGGGTGGGTGAGGCCAGAGTCTCCAGGCTGGAAGGGGTGTGTTGGCTGGTCTGCAAGGTCCAATGGGGTGGGACGGGTGTCCTTAATGAGCTGGTGTACCTGGGATTGAACAGACTGGAGCACCTGTAAGGACTTAAGGAGTGTATAGTTGTGGACTTAAGCATGCACGATGTCCATGGGTCTGGGGAGTAAGGGAGGGGGAATGCCGAATATGATTTCAAAAGGGAGAAGCTTTTCTGATAGGGTGTGCATCAGGCACACAGTAGGACAAAAAGATGCAGGTTGACCCAGTTTTCACCCGTCTCTTTTTTTTTTTTTAAAGATGGGGTTTCACCATGATGGCCAGGCTGGTCTTGAACTCCTGACCTCAGGTGATCCACCCACCTCGGCCTTCTAAAGTGCTAGGATTACAGGCGTGAGCCACCGCGCCCAGCCTCACCGGTTTCTAAGATAAACTTTGTCAGGGTTTCTTTTAGGGTCTGGTTCAGTCTTTTGACTTGCCCTGAACTCTGGGGATGATAGGCACAGTGTAATTTCCAGGATATACCCAGGGCCTTGGCTAGGCCCTGAGAAATTTGTGCAGTAAAGGCAGTACCATTGTCCAACCCCAGCATTAGAGGGAGGCCAAACTGAGGAACGAGGTCCTGTAATAGTTTTTTTGTGACCACCAAAGCGGTCTCGGACCTAGTGGGGAAGGCTTCGACCCATCCAGAGAACGTATCTATAAACACCAGGAGGTATTTATTGCCATTTGCTGGGAGTTTTATTTCAGTGAAATCTATTTCCTAGTGCTCTCCAGGGGTAGTCTCTCTGAGTCTTACTCCTACCTGGCTAGACCTGTTCCCTCCCAGATTTACTCGGGCACATACATCACACCGAGTAGTAATTTTCTTGATAAGTTCATGTAAGTGGGGAATGTAGTATTTGGCTTTTAGCAGCTCATTTAGTTTGGTCTATCCTAAGCGAACGGCCTGGTGTGTGTCCTTAACTAGGGCCTGTCCTAGAGCCTGGGAGACCACAATCCTTGTGTCCAGTAGAATCTACCATCCTGTGGAATTTTGTGTGACCCCTTGTTCTTTAGCAAAGTTTTCTTCATCAGATGAGTATGTAGGGGTAGGGGGCAGGGTTGAGCCTGGCAGAGTTACAAGAAGAGTCAGAGGTTTTACTGGTCCTGAGGCTGCCTGTCTGGCTTGTAGGTCAGCCGCTCTATTTCCCCTCGCTTCTGGTGAATCCCCCTTCTGGTGTCCTTTGTAGTGTATTAATGCCACTGCCTTGGGCTTCCATATAGCCTTTAGTAGGGCTAGGATTTCTTCTTTGTTTTTGATGGTCTTTCCCTCTGGGGTAAGTAGTCCTCTTTCTTTATAAATAGCCCCATGTACATGAGTCATAGCAAAGGCATACCCGCTATCTGTATAAATGTTGACAGTCTTTCCCTCCGCCCAGTCTAAGGCTTTTGTCAGAGCTATGAGTTCTGCCTTCTGGGCCGAGGTTCCATGAAGAAGGGCCTGGGCCCAAATAACCCAATTGAGAGTGACCACAGCTGCCCCAGCATACCTGACTCCATCGACCATGAAGCTGCTGCCATCAGTATACAGTAACTCCTCCGGATTCTGTAGGGGGACATCAGTGAAGTCCGGTTCAGCAGTGTGGATGACGTCCATTATTTGCTGACAATCATGTATGGGATTCTCTGGCTCGCCATCAGGTAGCAGCATGGCTGGGTTTAAAACCGTAGCCTTTAAAAACTTTATGCAGGGCTGGTCCAAAAGTAAGGCCTGATATTGAACTACACGAGCATTTGACATCCATTTTCCTGGAGCTCCACAGAGCAGTGACTCCACCCCGTGGGGTGCCACTAAGTTTAACTCCTGCCCAAAGTTAGTTTGTCTGCTTCCTTGACTAACAGGGCTGCAGCTGCTACTGACCTCAAGCAAGCTGGCCACCCAGGGGCTACAGGGTTAAGTCTTTTTGAAAGTAGGTGACTGGCGGGACCATGTCCCAGTGTGTGGATGAGCACCCCCTTAGCGACTCCCTGTTTTTCATACACAAACAACCGGAAGCGTTTAGAGATGTTTGGCAAGGCCAAGGCTGGGGCTGTAGTTAGGGCAGTCTTAAGTTTGTCAAATGCTCATTGTTTTACTTCTGTCCTAGCCAGGGCCTGATTTCCTCCAGTACAGGCATACAGAGGCTTGGCTATCTTGGCAAATCCTAGAATCCACAGCCGGCAATATCCTACCACCCCAAGGAATTTTTTAATCTAGCCTCTGTGGTAGGGATAGGTATTTGCAGTACTGCTTGGACTTGGTGGGGCGCCAGTGCCTGGTTGCCCTTCTCTATGATATAGCCCAGGTAAGTAACTTTCAGTTGGCAGAGTTGGGCCTTTTTAGCTGTGACCCGGTAACCCAAAGTCTGTAGGGTCTTTAATAATGACTGGGTGGTCTCTTTACAGGCCTCCTGGGTTTTTGTAGCCAAGAGTAAGTCATCCACGTATTGGAGTAGGGTACACAGCTCGGAAGGCGGCAAGATCTTGGCTAAGTGTCTCATCAAACAGAGTAGGGGAGTTTTTGAACCCCTGAGGCAGTCTTGTCCAAGTGAGTTGCCCTGAGACCGCAGTATCGGGGTCAGTCTATTGAAAAGCAAATATGAGCTGGCTAACAGGGGCCACTGGGATGCAAAAGAATGCATCCTTGAGACCCAAGACAGTGTAATAGTAGTGTTCTGGGCCCAAGAGACTTAGGAGGGTGTATGGATTTGGAACCATAGGGTGGACAGTTTCCACATGTTTATTTACCTCCCTTAAGTCCTGTACAGGCCAATAGTCCTTTGTGCCTGGTTTTAAGACAGGGAGCAATGGAGTATTCCAGGGGGACTTACAGGTAGTAGGGACCTCTCCTTTTAGGAGTCTGGTTATATGTGGAGCAATTCTGTCTGGCTTCCTGGCTCATGGGATATTGTCGTACCTGGACTGGAGTTGCCATTGCCAATAGCTGAACCACGACTGGGGTATGGCGACTTGCCAAGCCTGGAGAATTTGTCTCAGCCCATATTCCGGGTACATTCTCTTGGAACTGGTGGAGGAGGTCTGATGTTGGTGGTTGATCTGCCTCTGAGGATAAAGCTTCCTGCAAGAGATACTCGTCTGACAGAGCACAGGTGATGAGGATTTGCTGAGGTGGCCCTGATGCCAAGGGAGGAGGACTTGAAAGGCAAGCCTGACCCTCACAGAAAGAAATATTTGCTTGAAGTTTGTGAAGTAAGTCCCATCCTAGGAGTGGGTGTGGACACTCTGGAATGACTAAGAAGGAGTGAGTGATGGTGCTGTTCCCCAGATCAATGAGTCAGTGGTCCAAGGGCTTGTTGTGGTTTTTCCTGTGGCCCCCTGGATAGTTGTTTTTTTACTGGATAGTGGTCCCAGAGGCTAAGAGTTGTCCCCAACTCTTAAAGTGGCCCTGGGCTCCTGGGAGCTTAGTAAATAAGAGCCTCAGCCCCGTCAATACTGACCTTCTAAACTGAGGATAGCCCTTGGTGGCTTTTCCTGAGCGGTTACTCATCTTTTTCTCTCAGGGCACTCATTTTTTCTAACGTTTTTCTTCTTCTTTTTTTCTTTTTTTTTTTTTCTTTTTTAGACAGAGTCTCACTCTGTCACCACATGTCAGCTGGAGTGCAGTGGCACGACCTCGGCTCACTGCAACCTCAGCCTCCCAGGTTCAAGCAATTCTCCTGCCTCAGCCTCCTGAGTAGCTGGGACTACAGGTGCATGCCACCATGCCCAGCTAATTTTTTTGTATTTTTAGTAGAGATGGAGTTTCACCATGTTGGCCAGGATGGTCTCTATCTCTTGACCTCATGATTCGCCTGCCTTGGCCTCCCAAAGTGCTGGGATTACAGGCGTGAGCCACTGCACCATGCCTGTTTTTCTTCTTTACAGTACACATGTTGATTTCTTCCTAACGGGGGCTGGGGACCCCAGGGGCCCTTTTGCAAGCCCCCCTGCCCTCTTGGAATGACTTGTGTCTCCTAAAGGGCTGCTATTACTGCCTTAGTAACTCTTTTGTTTTATATGGCTCCAGGAATATCCTTGTTATTAAAAACTTTCTGGGCAATTTCCAGCAATTGGGTTAAATTTATTCCCTGGAATCCCTCTAACTTCTGTAACTTTCTTTTAATATCTGGGGCTGACTGGGAAACAAAAACCAGATTGATGGCCCACTGATCTTCTGGAGCCTCAGGGTCAATAGGAGTGTAAGTGCGATAAGCCTCTTGTAGACGCTCAAGGAAGGTGGCTGGCGACTTCTGCGGACCTTGAGTTACAGTCCTTACCTTGGAGAGGTTAATGGGCTTGTGGGCCACTCCCCTAACCCCTTCTAAAAGATACTAGTGAAAAGTGTTCAGAGCCTGGTGACCGCCCCAAGGTGTTGGGGTCCCATTGGGGTCGAGAGAGGGAAAAACCTTTTCAATTTGGTCCTGTTTTTTGTTTGTTTGTTTGTTTGTTTTTGTTTTCTACTATTCCTCTCCCTGGACCTATGATGGATTTCAGGGCCTCTTGTCTAATTTTGCCTCTTTCCTCTGTGGTGAACAGAATCAGTAATAATTGTTGACAGTCATCCCAAGTGGGGTGATGAGTCTAGAGTACAGATTCTAAGAGCCCTGTCAAAGCCTGGGGCTTCTCAGAGAAGGGAGGATGTTGAGCCTTCTGACAGAACTTACTCCATTGTAAAACCCAGCTGCCACCTTAAGTTCCCCAGCCTCCCAGCATGACCCCCTCCTTGGGAATTTCCATCTCATCAGTTCCTCCCCATCTTAGCAGTACCCCAGCACGAATCCCTCCCAGGAATTCTCTTAGCAGTTCCCTAGCATGACCCCCTCCCAGGAACTATTAAACTCAGCAGTTCCCCAGCCCCTCCCCTCCTTCACAGCCCCTCACACTGGATGCATCTGCCATAAAAATCCTCTTTTTTTGGATTGACAGGCCACGGGTGCTGCGTGCCAATTTTGGGTGCAGCCCGACAGCTTTTCCCTTGCTCTTAATAAAGTTTGTGCCAGCGCTTGGTGTTTTGGCCCTCTCTTTAATTTCTATCACCTTCCAGTTCTATAACTCACTTGACAAGAAGGGGATGTGAACAAAGAATGGGCAACCCCCATTGTCTTCTCCCATTGGGCTGCCTCTTGGAGAGGAAGGACCGCCGGTGGATGTGGAGCCCTGCTGTGGATGTGCAGGGGGGACAAGATTTGGTTACTGGTACTATCCAGGGGGGTGCTGAGGCCCTGGTTCAGAGGGCCTTGAGTAGGGTGGAGGTAATTCCTGATCTTCTGCTGGGGTGGGGAGAATGGCCGGCCCAGAAGGGGCTTTCTTTGGGCCAGCTAACGTGACCTGAAGTCTAGCCTGTTTTATGCAGCATTTTAGCCATGGAGGGGGTTGTTGGACTAAATCCAACCATTGGTTAATGTACGGAAACTGGTCAGGGTGTCCAGGAGTTCCTGCGACCATTTTCCATACAGCCTGGGTAATTTTTTGAGTCATTAGGTCCCAGTGTCAGGCCACTCAATTCCAAAAGATAGCCATTCTAGTTTACATAAAGAGCAGAGTTCACCTGGGGTTACTTTTACCCCATAGTTGGCCATCATGCATCAGAGTGGGGTACAAGGCCAGGAGCTAGATGACTACATTTGGTTTTTCTTGTAGCTTTTGAGTTTCCCCACAAGAAATTCCACTAATTTAAGACCAGCTTCACCGAGGATTTGAACCAACAATCTTGCAGTTGCAGGCCCTACACCTTAACCACTGTACTAACAGGCCATTTGCATTACCAAGAGTCAGAAATCTTTCTTAAGCCATATATACTTGGATGTAAATACTGCACCCTGAGGCAGTGTGGCCTGCCTGAAAGCCAGGCGGGGCTAGCAACTGGCAGAGAAATAAAAAAAATGCTTTTTGCGTCAGTTTAAAACTGAGATCACAGCCGCTGGGCCAGCTGTGAGTTCCCCGCCCCTGCAGCTTTTGGTCACCTTGACACAGAGACCCTAAAAAGCATTAAATTCCTCTGTCCCTATTTCTCTTCTTGCTCTCTCTCTCTTTTTCTCTCCTCTCTGTCTCTTTTTCCCCTACTTTCTCTGTCTCTCTCTCCTCTCCCCCTCCCTTCTCTCTGTCTCTCTCTCTCTTCTTCCCCTCCCTGACTTTCTTATCTCTCTTTTGTCTTTCTGTCTCTGTCTCCTCTCTCTTCTCTTGCTCCTCTCCCCTCTCTTCTCTGTCTACTTTCTCTCTCTCTCTTCTGTGTCTCCTCTCTCCTCTTCCCCTCCCCTACTTTCTTGTCCTCTCTCCTCTTTCCCTCCCTGTCTCTGTCTCCTCTCTCCTTTCTCCTCTCTTCTGTGTCTCCTCTCTCCTCTTCCCCTCCCCTACTTTCTTGTCCTCTCTCCTCTTTCCCTCCCTGTCTCTGTCTCCTCTCTCCTTTCTCCTCTCTTCTATGTCTCCTCTCTCCTCTTCCCCTCCCCTGCTTTCTTTGCTCTCTTCCTCTGTCTCTTTTTCTTGTGACAGAAGAGACAATTACTCCTTTTTTACTCTAAATGGGCAAAGAGGGCTGGTAGTTTTTTATTTAAAGTCTGATTCCCTAAGACAGAGAAAAAAACTACACTCGTCAGGGGCAGAATTTTCTCTCGGACATGAAAAAAAGGAAGAATGAGGCCTCAATAATAGAATAATAAGAAGAAAAGGAAAGTGAACAGAATTATTTCCAGGGGTGTAAACTCAATTAGAGTTTCTCGAAGTTAATGGTCACTTAGCCAATGAAGAATATTATCCACCTTAAGAGTAACAGGTCTAAACCACTGCATATCAGCTAGTAACTGCCTTAGGAAACTATAGGACTTACAATAAAGACAGAACCACATATAGGATTGACAGACAAAGGATGGGTGCCCCCCAGATGGGAGACCAGTCTGATGCCTGCCCTGCCATATCCCCGGAGGGATATTTCAGACCATCTTGGCTAAGGTGTACCCGTATAAACCCCAGGCCTGGTCACCTCAGAATTTTCAGTCCTGAGATGAATCACCATTATGCCTTATGACGTCCTTGTGAAACCACGGGTGAAGGCCCATACAAGCCCCGTATCCTTCCAGCTGTGGGACTACATATATATACACTCACTCTCTCATTCACACTGAGGTTATGGAAAACAACCGAAAACTAAATTACCTGAGTCTCCAGTGAGGAAACCCGAGCCTCTGGCAAGGCAACCTGAGCCTCCAGTGAGGAAACCCAAGCCTCCAGTGATGTCTCACTATAGGCTTGCCTCATCAGGGTTGCAATGACCATGTCCAGTCCCCCGAATCAGGCCCCCCTGACAGACTGGTCCCCTGATTTCCAGACCTGACTTACCTCCGGAGGTTCCCAGGACCCTCAGGAATTTCGGGTGAGTGTCGGCCAGGTAGTCACTCATCCTCCACAGGGCCGGAACTCTGGGGCCCTGGAACATCTCAGGGGGTGCCTCCCCTAGAGGTCCCCGAGGTGGGAGCAATCGCCAGGGAGAGACTCTGAGATGGCTTTTGTGGGGTGATGGATGAAGATAAATCTCAGTGGAACCTCCAAAATGTTGTACTGGCCCGAGCATAGAAAGTCAACACCAAGACAAAAATATGCCAAATTGCAAGGGCTTTATTGCCAGCGACCACAGAGGACTCCAACCTGTGGCCCTGAAAGAAGGGCATCAAGACCTTTTATGCCCGTAAACCACCTCGGGGGTGAGGGTGAGGAGCAGGGGGTGGGGTGAGGGGCTTCAGACATTCTGAGGGCCAGTGGACTTTGGACATTCTGTAAATCATCTCCTGGGCAGAGATGAGGGTGAGGGGCTTTGGACATTCCAATTGTTACTTAAGTGGTTCACAGAAGTCAAGATAAGCCTTAGTTTACACGTTGCCTGGGTAGGGTGGAAATCACAGACCTTAGTTACTTATTACAAGTCGCAGAGGCCAAGATGGCTTGGGTTTGGACTGCTTTCCTGTCACATCAGGGTTACAGAGAGCAGTTTCAACAGAAAGCCAAGGTATGGTTGAGGTAAGCAATATGGGACTTTTACCATGTCACACAGAAAATACATTTCTTAAAAATGTTTGAAGAGGGAAAGAAAGTATGATGGTTATTTATAACGTGCTTTGAGAAAATGAGAAAGCCATAGATTGAGATTTTGAACAAAGGTAAAAGAGAGAATTCTGTTGTTTTTGATCATGCAGATTATCTCTGAACCTGCAAGTTAATTTCAAGATTGTCATTTAAAAAAAAAAGAAAAGAAAATTAGCCTTGCTACTTATCTGAATCAAATAAAAATAATTCTGTCTAAGGCCTTTGCATGACAAACACTTTATTTTCCCAGTTAGGTATCCAGCTGTATGTTTACCTGAGGAACTTAGCAGTCAAAGATAACCACAAAATCACTTTGAACTCATGAAAATAGAAATATGGCATTTTTTAAAAAAGTATAATTTACTAGAATTTTTTCTTTCCTGTCATCCAAAATTACATTTCCTCTATATCCTTCGTAAAATAAGAAATAGGGCATCCTAGTTTCTAAATTTATCAAGTCTTCAGTATTATTTATTGGTGTTATTCATGTAACTGATAATCGTCATGTGATTTTTAACAAAATATATGGAAAATACATTTCTTGCAGATGTCTGAAGAGAGAAAGAAAATATGATGGTTCTTAATATTTATTTTTAAATTAGGACATGAAATGAAAAATTTTCTTTGAGAAGATTTCAAAAGTGATAATATTAATAAATCTTTAAGTGTGAGATAAGAGAAAAGGTGGGAGATATGAGATAAATTGTGATCTTATTTATTCAAATAGGATAAAATAACAGGACCATTTTCTGAGTAGTGTGCAATGCTAGAAACATATAAACTTCATTCATTCACTCATTTGTTCATTCAACTAATTTTCATGCAGCTCCTATTTGTGCCAGGTATCTTACCAAGTATGAAGGATGAAGCAATAGATAAGAAAATATGCCGGCTCTACCTTAAAGGAGAGTCGAGTTAAGAGTAAATAGTGAAAATATAAAAAGTACCTAATTAAGTCTTGATAATTTTTACAAAATGTGAAGGATATGTTTACATGCAGTGTCACCAGACACTCCATCTGGCCCAAAAGGTTACCTGCATGTTGCCTGCAGTTTTTGGGTCTGCTGTCTATTTGCTCAATGACTGTATAACAGATCCTGTCTGACCAAACTGGAGAACCTGTAGCTATCTTTTGGATTGTACTATACTTTCTCCAACAAGGTCTTTCAAGTTTGTCCTTCTTGTGGTACAGTTCCTCAGTTCTAGGGCGCTACACACGGTTTCTTATATATCATAATTAGTCTTTTATAATAGTTTAATAACCCTTTATATTAAATGTACTATTTAAACTATCATGGAGTTGCATCCTGATGGGATCCAGACTGATGGAGGTAGGCATTATTTTTTTTGTTTTGTCTTCCATGGGAAAACTTAGACACAAAACAAATAGCACAAAAAAAATCATACATCTGGTAAATAACAGACTGGGATTTGAGCTGAAATGATTTTGAAATCCATTAAGGGAGAGAGACAATTGAGAAAAGAAGAAACAAAGGCATCTGAGTATAATGAAAGTAATGTAACTCTTCATAATGAGTCAAATAATTAATACTAGTTAGGTATATTTATTGTAAAAGATGAGAATAATAAAAATCAAGAGAATAGAGAAGTAGAAAAGATACCTGTTATTCCATAAGTGACTACATAATTGGAAGTAAATCACTCCTCAGTAATCGCATAGCATTTCATAGGTTTAAATGAAATATTGGTTGGCTGCTCGTTTGTTATTTTCTTCCCTTATTCCTTCCTGTTTACATCAAGTATAATTATTGGTATAAAAGAGGTTTTCAATACCCATTACTAAACTGCATTCTAGCCTGGGCAAGAAAGCAATACTCCCATTCTCTCTCTCTCTCTCTCTCTCTTCCTTTTTCCTCCTCTTCTTTATTCTTTTTCTTTAGAAAAAAAAAAAAGATACCTGTGACCACTCACTGTTCCTATTATACAACAAAATTCAGAATGTTCAATGTCCTCTCAAACATCAACTTCAGAGGAATATTGGGGAATAATGGCAGAATTTCTTGGCAGAATTGCCTTGGTAGTGAAGACAGTCATTATGAAGGAGACTGCCGAAACGTATAAAAAAAAAATCACAGAAACAACAAGGACCTCAACAAAAGCTGAGCAATGCAACACAATGATAAAACTAAAAAAGTAAAATGGTTTGACACCGTGATGGTGTGGGGTAAAAAGTGATTGAGCGTCAGAGAGCTTATGTTTAGATTTTTGACTCCCTCTTTCTAGCTGGGCTATTGGAAGCATGTACTTAATCTCTTTATGGTTCAGTTTTCATTTACGAGAAAAGTAAAACTGCAGCTGGATTCCTTGGTTCCCACAGCGGGAGCCTGGGCGCCTGGGTGAAAAATCAGGAGTCCTAAGGGCTAGGCCACCATGGAAGCAGCGTAACTGGGACCGTCACTGAAGTTCTTGGTCTTCCTAACCCCGAAAAATGGAGAAAGGGGCCCCAGAGGCGCGGTGAGTTTTACAGCTGAAATAAAACTTGTGGACCCAAAGAGTATGCGAAAGTGCAGTTTATTAGAGACAGTGAAAGGACAGAGTGAAAGGACAACTCCCACGCTTTCGTGGAGTAGATCCGGACAAAGGATACCTTCCAGACAGGGACCGCTGGGGTTTTTACCCTTGAATTATTCCCTCCCCATTCATGTTCTTGTCCAATGAGAGTTCTTTCAAACTTTCTCTGGATTGCTTGATCTTTGACTCCATTACCGGTTTGACTACTTGTTTTATAACTCTGAGTCGCAAAGCCCCCTCCTCCAAGTGCCAGAGGCAGGAAATTCAGAGACAAAGGGCCCTACCTGGCTTGCCTGGGTGGGAAGGGGAAACAAAGAGCTCTACCTGACCCACTGCGGGAAACTGAACAAAGGGCCCCATCCACTGCCTGAGAAGGGAAAACCGAGAGTTCCTGCACACTAAACAATGCCGCCCCGCCAACACCCGCCCCCCGACCCCACCCCCGCCGCCAGCTGACCCCGCGAAGTCCAACACAGTCCCTCAGAATGAGGATAATATCTAACTTTCATGGTTGTCATGTGTATTAAAGAAAAGGTGTAGATTCTAGACCAAATGAAATGTCAATATATATCAGATATTATCAGTAGTACCATAAGCAAATTAATCAATAAATAACCTATTCTTGAATATATGACAGATATGATGAATAGCATTGTTTCAAACATTTTGTATATAATGTTAGTATAGTTATTTGCATATATTAAAATTGAAAAAAAATCATGTCATTTATTTGCCATGCTAACTTTAATATCGTACATAATGTTTTATATTCTATGTTATGGAGTTGAGTTGGGCATTTGTAAATAAGATGATTGTATGAAAACCTCAAGTTTGTGTTAGAAGTACTATTTTGGCTGGGCATGGTGGCTCACACCTGTAATCCCAGCACTTTAGGAGACCAAGGCGGACAGATCATGAGGTCAGAAGTTTGAGACCATCCTGACCAACATGGTGAAACCTTGTCACTACTAAAAAAAAATACAAAACTTAGCTGGGCGTGGTGGATACTACTCAGAAGGCTGAGGCAGAAGAATAGCTTGAACCTGGGAGGTGGAAGTTGCAGTGAGCCAAGACAGCATCACTGCACTCCAGCTTGGGTGACAGAGTGAGACTCTGTTTCAAAAAGAAAAAGAAAAAAAAAGAAGTACTATTTCATTATGATGGTTGGGGTTTTGTTTCTGTTGTTTAGTTATTTTTAAAAATCTAATGGCATGATCAAATAGAGAGGATCCAGGTTTGTTGTCGGGCAAATCTGATGTAGGAGCTGCCTGATCCTGGGAAATTTCCTGCCCTTTTCTAAGCACCTGGGAATAATGTAAATCAGCTTCTAGGATTGTTGTGATAGTTAATGTTCTAGGTAGTCATATAATCCTAGCGAGGGGTTTAATGTCCTACCAACAACTGCAGCTAAGACCAAACCCAAGAAAGCTAATTTTCGTATACTACACAGAAAACCACCAACTTTTAGGTTAAACATCTTTCCTCACAGCTTGTTGAAATGATGATCCAAGTTGACACAGATGAGACAAGAATTTCAGACCAGGACTTAAGTAGCATGGGTTCATGCAATGTTCCTAAAAATGGATTATTTTCACATATAATTCCTGCATGAAAGATGAAGCGTTTTTTCTCTCTAATGGAATGTCAGTACCCTCAAGACAAATATTGAAACTAGCATAAATATATTTTCTCATTGGCTCTTTTTAATGTAACCAAAAGGCAGTTTCAGTCACTCACCACTTGCAGAGTTCAACTGATAAGAGCAAGGTCTGGTATAAAGAAATTGACTTTTTATTCTAAAGCTGGTCTAGTGGAAGAAATGCAGGCTTTCCGACTTAAGGGTACCACTTTGCTTTTGGAGTAGAAAGCAGGTGCTTTTAAAAATCCGGGACAAAATGTGCTGCTGGAGTGTCCATGATGCCTTACCTACTTGACAATTGGTTCAGCGACTTCATGGGCAAAAACTGGTTTTAAAGGGGTCCAAAAACTGTAGCCAGGCATTCTTTGGGTTGTGAATTCAATTTTATCTCTCAGTACAAGCTCCTCCTGGTGGGTGAGAGTTCAGCTCTAGAGGTGCTAAACACATAGATGAACTTGGCCTGTAGGGAGTGTCTGGTGAAGAGGAGGTAAAAGGCTACAGTTACATTTCTAAAGAGCTAAGTAGGAAGTAGGAAAAAGGAGTAAAGAGAAAAGAAGAGAGACAATAAATAATTAAAATATTTTCTTAAAAAATGGGGTACTCGGTTATACTAACAAATCTTTGAGATAAAAATTTATAATTTGGTTTACAGTAAATTTGTATAAAATTCACACCTAGTAGCTGACAAAAATTTAAACCCAGTTTGTCTTTACACAAGTTTATAAATTTCAAGGCTGTACAACGTGCTACTGTGCCTGAAAAATAATTAAGATTTTAATAAATTTTTCTTTATTTTCCTCTTTTCGGAAAACATGATTTGTTACATGCTATGTATATATAGATGTGTGTGTGAATAACAGCAGTCAAAATTAGGGCCAGGAAATTATAAAACAATCAGTGTTCAAATCCCACAACTGTCTCAATAAAGTGAAACATTAGGAATTTATACCTGCGTATGCCTTTACCTGCACTATTTTGTACATTGGGCTGGATGCCTTTTATTTGCTCCTCTAGATTTCTATCTACTCTGATTCATCCTGTTTGTATTAGTCCGTTTTCGCATTTCTATAAAGAACTATTTGAGACTGAGTAATTTATGAAAAAATAGGTTTAATTGACTCACAGTTCTTCAAGCTGTACAAAAACATGGTTGGGGAAATCTCAGGAAACTTACAGTCATGATAGAAGGTGAAAAGGAAGTAGGCAATGTCTTCATATGGGAGAGCAGGAGAGAAGAACAAAGTGGGACATGCTACACATTTTTAAACAACCAGATATTGTGAGAACTCACCCACTAGCATGAGAACAGCAAGGAGGAAATTCACCTGTATGATACAGTCACCTCCCACCAGATCCCTTCTCCAACACTGGGGATTACAATTTGGTATGAGACTGGGGGCCCCATATTTTCAAAGGATGTCACTGCTCTCTGCCATAGCTGACCCATATGTATGACAACAATGGATCCTAAGCATTCCAGCTTCCTGATGAATTGTAGCAACAAGAACCCAACTGGTTTTTGGAATGAGGGAAGTGAGTAAGGTCAGAGTATTTGTTTCCTTGGCTCCTTCCTTGAAGGGTCATCTCTGGCTGGCGAGGTCCCTCCAAAAAGCATCACTTATGATGCTTATTCCATATCCCTGTGACTTCTCCTTCTGGTCTTTTAGGATACAGGGATGGTAATAACTTCACTGTACTGCTAGCCTTGAGGTCCTTATGGTTTCTTAGACCATGTCTCTCTAAAATATAGTAATTTGAGTGCACCATCTGTTTTTTTAAATGGGGCTCTGATTAATAAATATATAAATGTATTGAATGTATTACTTAAAGATAATGTAAAATTACTTGTGTGTTATGTGTTTAAGAATTATTTTACCATAGAGCCTAAATTATGCATGTATTATAGATTAAATATTTCTTATATGTTAAACATATTTACATCACACATGTTATGTTGAATTTGGAATGCAATTAAAAGCACATATTCTTCTTATTTTTTCCAGTTTCAAACATGAAAATGTTAATTCTAAATTTCTATTTTTGAATTCATTTCAATGGAGCACTGTTTTGTTCCTCAGAAAAGATGATTGGAAAAGTTTATGTTCACAGTTTAAAGTTTCCTATTGTTTCTAGATTTTTTTCTTTGAAATTAAAATATTTTGAAGGTGATTTGCTTTTGAAAATGGCAAAGCATTGATATAATATCATTTGTCTCTTTCCTTAATATGCCTTCTCTGTTTGTATTAATCACATATGTTATTAAGCTTGTAGCCTGGTACTTTTAGGTAATATGTAAAGAGCTACTTTAAAGCAATTCAAACACATCAACCAGTAGGAAGCTCAAATAGATACCCTGATAGGCTAGTCCCTTAAGGGAAAATATTGTTCTCAAAAAAAAAAAAAAAATAGAAAATAGAACTACTACATTTACTTTCAGAACAAGAAAAAGGCTCTCTATAGTAAGAAAGTCAGTCTACTATTTGCTATTAAAAACTTGTTTTTCCATAAATTTGCTGAGACTGAAATTGATTTTAATCAACTTTCACAAAACTTACTCCACGTTTCCTAATAGCCTATTGTGCTTATTTACTCAAGCCTAGGCTTTTGTTCTGTTCCCTCACATACAACCTCAAGGGCATTGACATTCTTATGACATTGTGATCACTAGACTTTAGATGACTCTGTACCACTATCTTATTTTTCATCCTTGTCTCATTTCCCAGCCACGTTAGGATGAAGTGTATAATAGCCTAGGCTTCTTGTGGATTGTTCACTGAATATGTCAGGAAACAGCCTGTGTTACCTCCAAGAAAAGAAGCCCTTTCTTATCAATGCCATAATTGCCATCCAAGTCAATATTAGCTAATTGAAATACCAGTGATTAATGATCTATCCTTTTAAAGGCTTTTTCTTATCTCAGTGAGGTTTTAAAACCATGCCTAGGAGGTCTATATCATTTTCCAGTAATCTTTTTTCTTCTTTTCTCTTCTAGTTTTAATTTTCCTGTCTTTCATCTTCATAGAAACTGTCCCTACTCAGGTGTCTAAGCTACGTGTCATTTATTTCTTTTGTCACTGTCTCCTTCCTCATTCATATTGCCATATATCTTTCTGTCCTGTGGTGTCTATCCCTTTAATAGTACATATTTATCATGGTATTTTATTCCTTCCCTTTGACTAAATATAGTTTAGAGAAAAGGCACAAAGGAAAAGGGAGTCTGATTAGCTAGTGACACTTCTAATTGCTTAGATGTTAGATAAATAAGGTGTTATGAACGTTGGTTTTATCAAGTCATCACAACCTAGCTTTTCTTAAAAACAAAGAAAACGCTCAAGGACTTTGAAACACACAGCTGTAGGTTTATAAACGGACAAGTCAACTATATATAATGTATTAATGTATGAAACACCATTTTGTTGTTTTGACATTATTCTCATCAATAGTATACCAACATTAGTTTTATTCTGCAAACAGTTCAACAAAAAGGAAGCTATTCATCTGAATTGTAACTAGGTCAGGACCTAAAAGTAAACAATAGTTTCACCACAATAATGCCTCAGAGGACATACAAGTTTTTAGTGATCAATCTATACTTATTGAAAGAGTTAATGAGAAATATAGTTCCTTAAAATTTACCTAATATAAGTACAAACTGTGGAGTTTTGTTTTGTTTTGTTTCTGTGTATGAGGATGTAAACTAAGGAGAAGCTGACAAAAAACCATACCTCCTGAATGCCCTTCTTCCCATAGGCTTAATAGGCTAATTCAAAGGGATATAAAGAACATTTATTATTCTAATATTACCTTGGTGTCATTTTGACATACCCATAGAATTCTAGAGATAAATGACTATTATAAATACATACTGGGAGGGTCAATACTGAGAAGCAGTTTAAATGTCATTTGCCATTTATTTGTGTAACAGACTTTTAAAATCTAACATTTATGGTAATGTATACAAAAATGAATTGTAACTCAGGACATTTAGTAAGACTTGAAAAAGACATAAATAAAACAGTATTAGGGTAGTTTAAAACTTCATATGTCTTGAGAGGTTAAGAGTCAGTTTTGAGATTAGAGAAATCTTTTATTCAGAAAATGATGTTGACAGGAAGCTTTCTGACTGCAATATATCCCTTCACCTATCCCAAGGAAAAAAAGGAAAATTGTTGTTTATTATTTCAAGTTAGAGAGATAATTTTTAAAATAATACAAAGAATTTAATATGTGTCCCTTGAAATTTGGAGGAAACTAGGAAGCCAAACTCTGTGTCACATCTGTGTTATATATAAAGAGAAGTTGGAAGAATCAGCGTATGAGGTCAGAATAGAAGGTTGATAGTTAGAATGTAGCTACATTCCAGATTCTTTTGGGAAAATGAATGCATACTTGTTTACAGTGAATTTCATACTGGTCACTTACATACGCTATGCACAAAGGGCACGTTTCTTAAGGCTTAGCAGAGGAGTAAGACATAATGTAATGAACATATGTGTGCATTTGTCTTTATAATAGAGTGATTTATAATCGTTTAGGGGTATACCCAGTAATAGGACTGCTGGGTCAAGTGGTATTTCTATTTCTAGATCCTTGAGGAATCGCCACACTGTCTTCCACAACGATTGATCTAATTTACACTCCCACCAACAGTGTAAAGGCATTCCTATTTTTCCACATCCTCACCAGCATCTGCTGTCTCCAGATTTTTTAATGATCACCATTTTAACTGGCATGAGATGGTATCTCAATGTGGTTTTGATTTGCATTTTCTAATGACCAGTGATGATGAGCATTTTTTCATATGTTTGTTGGCTGCATAAGTGTTTTCTTTTGAAAAGTGTCTGTTCATATCCTTCACCCACTTTTTGATAGGGTTGTTTCTTTTTTTCTTGTAAATGTGTTTAAGTTCTTTGTAGATTGTGGATATTAGCCCTTTGTCAGATGGGTAGATTGCAAAATTTTTTTCCCATTCTGTTGGATGCTGGTTCACTCTAATGATAGTTTCTTTTGCTTTGCAGAAGCTCTTAAGTTTAATTAGATCCCATTTGTCTATATTGGCTTTTGTTGCCATTGCTTTTGGTGTTTTAGTCATGAAGCCCTCGCCTATGCCTATGTCCTGAATAGTATTGCCTAGGATTTCTTCTAGGGTTTTTATGGTGTTAGGTCTTATGTTTAAATCTTTAAGCCAATCTTTAAGCCATCTGGAGTTAATTTTTGTATAAGGTTTAAGGAAGGAGTCCAGTTTCAGCTTTCTGCATATGGCTATAGCAAAGACTTGGAACCAACCCAAATCACCATCAAAGATAGACTGGATAAAAAATGTGGCACCTATACACCATCAATATGTGTATGGAATACCATGCAGCCATAAAAAGGGATGAGATCATTTCCTTTTCAGGGACATGGCTGAAGCTGGAAATCATCATTCTCAGCAAACCGATGCAAGAACAGAAAACCAAACACTGCATGTTCTCACTCATAGTGGGTGTTGAACAATGAGAGCACATGAACACAGGGAGGGGAATCTCACACACTGGGGCCTGTTGGGGGTGGAGGGGCTTGAGGAGGGATAGCAGGGAGTTGGGGATTGGGGAGGGCTAACATTAGGAGAAATACTCAGTGTTGATGATGGGGGGATGGATGCAGCAAACCACCATGACACGTGTATACCTATGTAACAATCCTGCACAATCTGCACATGTACCCCAGAGCTTAAAGTATAATTAAGAAAAAGACATAATGCAATGATACTGTTTCGCCACTATGGGAGTTCTGCAGTTGAGAATTCCCAGGTATGGAGGGAGGAAGTGGAGGGAGATCCTATAAACCCCATGAGTGATTTGTGAAAGAAGGAATAGTCTTAAACTCCTGTCAAGTCCAGATAGTGAAATAGATATGGATGTTACCAAGCCAGAAAGAACTTTATTGCATGTTATTCTCCTGTTCCCTTCTTGCTCCAACAGTGAAAGGCAAGAACTCAAGAGTCTATGAGATAGAAAAGTATGAAACAGGGACATAGATGAAGCTGGAAACCATTATTCTCAGCAAACTGACACAAGAACAGAAAACCGAACACCACAAGTTCTCACTCATAAGTGGGTGTTGAACAGTGAAAACACATGGACACAGGGAGGGGAACATCACACACCAGGGTCTGGTGGGGAGGCTGGGGGAGGGATACCAGGGAGGGGAGGAATTAGGGAGGGCTAACATTAGGAGAAATACCTAATGTAGATGATGGGGAGAAGGATGCAGCAAACCACCATGGCATGTGTATACCTACATCACAAACCTGAATGTGCTGCACGTACACCCCAGAACATAAAGTATAATTTTTTTTAAAAAAAAGAAAAGTATGAAACACTGAGCAGAAATTAAAAGAAAAATCACCTTATACACATGCTTAGATAGGAGTCAAGTCTCAAATCTAAACCAAGTTCCAACCAACTTCCAAAGTTTGAATATTGAATATAGCTGGACTTTGTAATTACTAAAGTAATATTGTAGTGCCTAAGAGTGACCAGAAATGTAGTGGAAATATCCAGTAACCTGTTGCTAAGGCAACCTAATTTACAGAATGGCTTTAAAGGCAGAGAAGCTTTCAAACTATGCAGTTGTATTAAGATTTTAGATCACAACTCATTTTTTGTTAAGAATTACAGTTGCACAAGTTATGTGACCTTGGGCAGGTAACACAATTACTTTGATTCTATTTTGTGTCAGCAAATGGTGACAGATATGATGACAAGTCCCAAGATCCAGTGACCAGCTGAAAAATGCCTGACAACAGTACACAAACAGAGACAAGTTAAAAATTTATAAAATATTTTAAAAATGTTATACTTCTGTTTTATAACTGAATATAATCTGAAAAGATTATAAAGAGAAATTGCAAGCAAATAACTAGGATTATATTTCTGAACTCATAAAACACTTTTATTAAATATAGCAAAATGCAACATCAAGAATTCCATAAAACTGCTGAAACTCTAATCTTACATAGAAAAAATACAGCCATTTAAAAATAATTTTGAGATAAAATGTGAAAATATATTAACATTTTAGCACTGGGAGAAAAGTTCACTGAAAGTTCTAGTAGAGTTGGTTGAGAAATATCTTATTCTCCAATGTCTAAGTAGTTTAAAAATGTTACTACCTTTAAAAAGCAACTAGCATAGGACAATATGTACTTCTAGAAAATGTTAGGTACGGTGGATTTGGAAAAAAATAATGTTATTGTTGCACATACATTATATTCTGAAATGCTCAAATCTAAGGAAGTCTAACAGTAAGCAGTTTGGTTTGCATATTCAGAAGTAAAGATAAAATTTCTAAAGAAATGTTCCGTTGTTGTCAGGCTGTCACCTCCAATAAGGGACATAATTGAAGCTATACAAAAGATTAGCTATGAAGGAAACCGTGAATGTTTGATAGTGACAACTACAAATGACATTTTTTTCTTTTCTTTCTTTTGTTAATTTTAAAGGGAGCTAGGGCTAGGTATGTATATAGGGAGGGTTTCCCCTTTTTTATTGTTCTTGATTAATGATAATTCATCAATAGCAGAAAGAGTTACCTTTTCTTTCAACAGGACAAAATTGACTGTTTATATTAAACAGCACAGTTGCAAAACAGTTTTATTAACAAATATAAAACTCTAGAATAATATCTAAGTTAATTTTTCTCTATTTACTAAAAATTATTGATGGGAAAATGGTATTTGGTAGGTTGGTGGGGAAATAAATGACAAAAATGTTTTGGAGAAATTACTAGGAATAAAATTGTAATAAAGTATATGTGAGTAACAAGGCAACAAATATAATTGTAATCTGAAAAATTCAAGGAAATTTTCTTGATGTTATGTAAGATAGAATCTACTATATACTATGTAAATCCAACATGTAATGCAAGTGTCTAGCAATGTAAAAATATCTTTATTTATTGAAGTATAACAATAATATATATATTTGGAATGCAGTATGTAATCTCAATCAATTTTTCATTTAAAAATGTAAACAAATCTAAATAAGTTCTGCAGTTTTTTCTATATAATTCAGGATTACTTTGATTACAATGGTGACTTAGTCTGTTTTCCATTGCTATAAACAAATATATGAGGTTAGGTAATTTATTTTAAAAATAGATTTACTGTGCTTATGGTTCTGTAGACTGTTCAAAGGAAGTATGGCACCAGCATTTGCTTCTGATGAGGGCTCACAGAACTTCCATTCCTGGTAGAAAGTGAAAGGATGCAAGCATCACCTGGTGAGAGGAAGGAAAGGAGAGGGAAAGTATCAGGCTCTTTTTAACAATCAGACTTCATAGTAACTGATACAGTGAGAATTCACTCATTATCTCTAAGACGGCACCGAGCTATTAATGAGATACCTGCCATCGTGACTCAAACACCTCCCACTAGGCTAACCTCCAACATTGGAGATTAAATTTCATCAGAAGGTTTGAAAGGGACAAATATCCAAACTATATCAAATGATCAGAAAACTAAATTCAAAATATTTGGAGGAAAATTATTAATATATCTTCCACTGGGCAGTTTCATAGAAGGGTGGGGATGACATGAGTATCTTATTTCTTTTTAAATTTATTGACACTGCATTAATTGACAGGACATTACACTTGGATAGGGCTCCTCTTCTGGATCAGTAAGACTGCTATGGTGCATGAAAATTTCTCCATGAAACCTAGGCTTCACTGTTTAGAGAAAAATGGATCCACCAACAGAAATTTGGGGAGCCGACTGACCAGCCTTAGAGACATATAATCTAAACTAGAGTTGGAACATAACTCAAAGCACGTGACCTAAGAGTAAGGAAGACATATTTCTCCAGGAGAAAATAATGATGAAATTAACATTGTCAATAAATAAAAGTGTCAAGAAAAAAAGCACAAAGTAATATTGTACTGCTGCAACATTTTAGAAGTGACCATATAATTGGTATGCATCATGCATTAGTTTGCAACAGTTCAAATATTTAATGTTTATTCATCCATGCTTTTCTCATTGGATGCTGGAGAAAAATAAATGAAGTTGAAGTCTGTCAACTGAAGTCATTTCTACAGGATGAGAAACTAAAATGAGAATGCTTATGTGGCATTTATAAAGTCAGATAGCTAGTTAGTAGCAGGATTTTAGTTAAGTTCTGTTTGCATTCTAAAATACAAGCACTTTACATTATTCTGTACTGTCCCCAATAGTTATTGAATCAATTTTGAATGAAGCAATAAATAAATGAATAGGCAACTGCCTGAAATAAAAACTGTAGTTTCCCTGAAGCAGACAGGAAGACCACTGCCATGACCTAATCTAAACCTCTTGTTTGGTTGTGAACCATATACTCTTAAAAAAAAAAAAAACCTGAATGATTATAACCGCCATCTCATCCTGTGTAGTCACTCTTGACTGGGTAAGAATAATAAAAATACAGCGAGACTGAATAAACCATAAGAATTGACCAACACCAAAAGTGGAGGATAGAATCAAAGTGTTCTTTATTAGAACAGCTTAGGGAAGGAAGTTCAGTGGACACAATGAGGATGTGATCATAGCATACATCCATTTTTATCAGCAGCTTAAAGTGGATGACACACATTTATTCTGCCAATATTTATGGAAACTAAGTGAATAGCAAAGCATATATAAGTTTGTTTTTTGTGTTGTATTTTTTTTTTAATCCAAGGATACAGTGGAATCCATTTTTCCATTCACTTTTTCCTCCTTGTTTTCATACTCAAAACACTATTTCTCTTCTTTTTGTACTTCTAATTTTCAACCCCTGATAGGAAAATTTTTATTCAGTAATTTTTCTAGAATATAGAAAGCAACCATGTAAACCCTATGTGATGAGTCTTTCTTTAAGACTCAACAAAGAAACTGCTTATTTTATTTATTTTTAAAATTTTTCCCTTGCAGGTCCAGCTAAAGGGAGAAACTGCTTACTTTAAAGATGAGCTTTAGGGAGGATGGCTTGAGCCTAGGAGTTTGAGGTTGCAGTGAGTGGTGATCATGCCACTGCACTCCAGCTAGATGACAGGGTAAGACTCTCTCTAGAAATAAAAAACAATAAATAATAATATAAAAGAAATAAGTAAGTGCTTTAGCTTACTTTTGTGAAATAAAAGTTCTACATAATTACTATGGGGGAAAATTTTCAAACTTAATTAACACTTGTACTCTAAACATAAAGAAAGTACCATTTTGTCTACAGCTAATAACAATAAGGATTAAAATTATCAGGCTGAAGATTTATCACTTATGGAAATCTTGCAACTTTTGATAAAGTCTTTAGTGACATTCGTAGTCATGGTCCACTACGAATTTAACTTACAACATTTTATAATTCTAATATATAATAATCTGAACTGCGATGTCATAGGTAAAATTTTATCTATTCAAAGTAAATCATACGTGGAGTGCAGGATTTCACTGAGATGCATTTCTATAGCTTGACCCCATGTGATCCTCAGGGGTTTTGAGAAGGTCTCAGGCTATCTGTCTCATTTACTGATACCAACTACTGTAAGATCTTATCACTCTATAGCACATATAACTTGTACATTAATTTTTGAGAGTTCTCTTACATGTCTCTTATGTGCTAGCAACAATTTTTTTTTTTAGGAATCAAAGAAAAACAAAGCATTTCTCTGGTCATTTTGTTTGAATTGAAAGAACATAGACCCTGAAGACATTTGCAGTTTAATTGACTTGTAAGAGATACATAGAAGTCATCTGACAACATGAGACTATATTAGCTGTCAAGTAAACACGTGCACAATTTGAATTATAATCTTTCTAAAAGAGAACAATCACTTGAGAATGGACTTCAGGATAGCTATCTGGCAATGTAGGTGATTCAGTTTCATGGACAAGGGACCATTAATGGCAACTTTATATGAATGAAATCCTGTCTTGGCTATGTATAATCTGGAGAAGGTTATTTACATCTCTGTCCTTTAATTTCTCATATTAAAATGGACACCGATAATAAAAATAGCCTATATTATTATAATAAATATTAATTACATAATAAATAAACAATATAGTTAGTGATCTATAAATATTAGCAGCTTTATTTGGAAAATGAGAGAGTTTCAGTAGTTTAAGAAATGGGAGAATTGAGTAATTTTTCTTTAAGAAAAGAAATCTCTTTCTCTTTAAAGCACCAGTTTAAACACTATAATGTGTTGACCTAGACCCAAGCCAGTTGTTGCTTTCTTTTACATTAGGTACCTTCCTACAAACATGTTTCCTCCAAGAGAAAAAAATATATATATACACATATATATTATTGGTCAATTAACATGCATCTTAAAATCCACAAAACCTTCTTAGATAGACTCATATTTTCTTCAGATTTATCATAGTTGGTAAAATAGTGGTTATTGAAATAGCAGCTAATAGATATCTTTGTCTCTTTTGCATTCCTAGAATAATAGTGTAGTTATTTTTTGTAGCATTGTGCTAATATGAATGAAACAATTTTGCTGAAATTGTTTGTGTTATCATGATATAAGGCAGTCTAAAAAAACTATTAGCTTGAAAGTTCACCATTACAATTTTATTAATTGTTTAAAAGCCCTAGAATGTTCTCTTTATTTCTGCAGGAACTCCATTTCACAAAGATATTATGTACCACTAAGGAACAATTAAAAGGATTTAAAATAGAAAGCAAATATGATCATAAATAGCCTGTAGATTCAGAAAACTGTTTTATAAAATGCGGAAAAGAATAGTGTCATAAAATTACCAGGATTTTTCAGTAGTTTCATTATAACACTATGATCCATGGACTTGAGAATATTGTATACAAGAGCTTGAGATATTAGATTTGTCTTTCTTGTCCCCGAAATACAGGTTTGGAGAAGTTGGTCTAGGACAGATCTGGCAAATTAAAAGAAAAAGTGTATATGTGTGAATTTATACTTACGTACATGTGTCTGCATATTTATAAATACATACACATACACACTCATAGGATATCATTTATAGCATATGCTGAAAGTATTTTTCAGCAAATGTATTTTATTACCATTTCTCTGTAACTTTCTGAGTCTTTTTGTAAAAAACTACCCAAGCTATAATAGAAAGACTACAGCTTATTCAACTAAAATAAATTCCCCTAAGAAATTCATGGGATTCTAATTTATCAGTTTTATCATTCAATTGTTATAGATGTGCATCAAACTTTTATAAGAATATTATTATGTGAAAGATCAAAATCATGGGGTTACCTGATATATATTTATCTCAGAATTGTTTCAAAATTTAAATAAAAACGTTGGGAGGCCGAGGCGGGTGGATCACAAGGTCAAGAGATCGAGACCATCCTGGTCAACATTGTGAAACCCCGTCTCTACTAATACAAAAAAATTAGCTGGGCATGGTGGCGCGTGCCTGTAATCCCAGCTACTCAGGAGGCTGAGGCAGGAGAATTGCCTGAACCCGGGAGGCGGAGGTTGCGGTGAGCCGAGATCGCGCCATTGCACTCCAGCCTGGGTAACGAGAGCGAAACTCCGTCTCAAAAAAAAAAAAAAAAAAAAAAAAAAAAAAAAAAAAAAAAAAATTTAAATAAAAATGTAAGAATATGAGATTTTATTTGTTCATTTTTAGAGACAGGGTCTTCCTGCCCTCCAGACTGAAGTACAGTGGCATGATCATAGCTTGCTGCAGCCTCAAACTCCTGTGCTCAAGTAATCCTCCCACCTCAGCCTCCCAAGTGGCTAGAATTATAGGTAGACATCACAATGCCTGGTTAGTTTTTTAAAGGTTTTTATAATGGCAGGATCACACTGTATGCCCAGGCAGCGTGCTAATTCCTAATCCCAAGAGATTCTCCTAGCTCGTCTTCCCAAAGTGCTGAGATTACAGGTGTCAGCCACCATGTGTGGTCTTATTGAAACATTTTGAATGTCTTATTTTAAAATAATACAATTATTTTGTTGGATTCTTTCATTAAAGAGTGCAAAAGAAATTTCTGTTGGCTTTTAATAATTTTTCTCCATCATGGAAGAATGAAAAACATTTATTTATTCATGGGCAAAGTTGATATAGATGATAAGTGTAATAACATTTTAGAAATTAAAACAAAAAACAGGTAGCTCTGTGAAGAATAAAGTTATACCTATTAGCTACAAGCAAATCAGAGAAAAATTCACTAAAAGATAGAAATCAAATTAAAAATCAGTACACAAATGTTTCTCTCTCTCTCTACACACACACACACACATACACACTTTCTCTCTCTTAAACACACACTCTGTCACACACATACACACACACTTTCTCTTAAACACACATACTCTCTCTGTATCTCACACACACACATAAACCCACACACATATACACATATAATATAGGCTAAAAAAACTATTAGCTTGAAAGCTCACCACTACAACTTTATTAATTATTTAAAAGCCCTAGAATTTTCTCTTTATTTCTATAGGAACTTCATTTCACAAAGATATTATATATCACTTAAGGAACAATTAACGGGATTTACAATAGAAAACAAATATGATCATAAATAGTCTGTAGATTCAGAAATAGTATTTTATAAAACGCAAGAAAAGAATGGTGTCATAAAGTTATCAGGGATTCATAAAAAAAAATAAGTAGTGGAAATAATAATATAGGACCTTTGCTTTGGAAAGAGTTTTAAATGTGGCAAAATGCTGAAGAACAAACTCAAATTAATTTTTCAGGATATGTACTTAAAATAAAAATAAACACTACTGAAAACTCAAAGTAATATAAATAAGTTTGAGTTGGCTTTTGATAAGTCAATATGAGTTAAGATTATAAATATGTGGAGAAGTTCTAGTTTGAAAATGTAGCAAGCAAAGTATATCCAGCTGCCGGTGTAAAATTGCCAAAGTAGTGAGAGAGATTTACAGAAGGTTGTCTGTACAGTTCGCACTAGGAACAGAGTCATTGCTGTTCTTTAGAGCCAGTAGTCCAGAAAAAGAATGAACCATTGATTAACGATAACAAAAAAGCAACCTAGAGAGAGACAATAAAGTCGTTTAACACCTTTGCATCTGTCATTCAACATATCTAAATGAGATGCCTTTCAAACACTGATAGTTGTTACTTCACTTCTACCTTCCAAATCTAATGGAAATTTCTCTTTTGATCATTTCTAACTGGTGACATATTTGGAAGGAAATTCTGGGTGTCCTACTCTCAGTTTCATCACATTTACCCACTACAAAATCACTACTGTGTATTACTTGCCCATTTGGCTAATCTACACCTTTTACAACCATAGTTAATTTCCAAATAAAATAGCAAAATTACGCTACCACCGTATATAGTAAAACTATCATAAAGGCTTGCCTTTTACTCTAATTGTATAATAGAAACACATTAAATATATTGTAATCAATTGTAATAGTAATAATTGAGGAGGTTTGGAATCAGATATAAAGAATGAGAGAGATCAAGAATGACAGCTTTGGAGGTTGAGGTGGCTGGATCACTTGAGGTCAAGAGTTCAAGACCAGCCTGGCCAATATGGTGAAACCCTGTCTCTACTAAAAATACTAAAAAATTAGCCTAGCATGGTGGCACATGCTTGTAGTCCCAGCTACTTGGGAGGCTGAGGCACGAGAATCATTTGAACCCAGGAGCTGGTGGTTGCAGTGAGCCAAGATTGCACCACAGGACTCCGGCCTGGGAGACAGAGTCTCACTTTCAGGTCTGTATTAGTCTGTTTTAATGCTACTGATAAAGACATATCCAAGACTGGGTAATTTGTAAAGAAAAACAGATTTAATAAACACAGTTTTGCATGGCTGGCGAAGCTTCACGGTCATGATGGAAGGCGAAAGGCACTTCTTACGTGGCAGCAGGCAAAAGCAACAGAAAGGATGCAATGTCCCTTACTTGCAATTAAGAAAATTATGGAAAAATTATGTTAGGTTGGAAGAGAACAGAAGTTCCATTTTGCATATTCTAACATTGAGATAAGTATTCCATGTTGCCATGTAAAGTATGTGGTTGGATATCTGAACCTAGAGTTTAGTACAGAGTTCTAGGTGGAATCATAAGGCTCTAGGTGACCTTTCAAGAAGTAAGGTTTGGTGAGATCACCCAGAGAGTGACTATAGATAAAGACTAGGACCAAATAATGAACTCTAGGGTACTTCAAATTTAAGAGGCAAAATACATAAGGTCAATCAAATTGAAGCTATGATTAGAAATCTTGTAATGAGGTAAGAAGAAAGCCACGAGAGTAAAAAAAACCAATATTCTAAAAAACATATTAACTGTTTTGTTTTCAAAAAAACGAAATGAACAACAGAAGATGCTGCTGACAAGGTAATAAATTATGGTCAGAGGCATGACTGTTGGATTTACCTATGTGAGGATCTTTGATGATTTGCAAAGATCGTTTGTGGTGGCGTGATATGAGTGAAAGCTGGATTGGACTGGGATAAGTAGAGAATGAAGGTGGAGGGAACTGAAGATAGTAAATTACACTACTGTTTTCAAAGGGCATTGGTGTAGAGGAAAACTAAAAACATAAAAAGGGAGTATGTCACAGGAATGGATAGTTTGATGAAAATATATTTTTAAGAAATACATATGGAAGAAATAGCATCATAGGAGACTTCTTTGATGAGGAAAAAGTGATGCAACCTAGAGCACAACTGGCAAGGTTGACTCAGTGAGAAAAGAGCATGCAATGTTCAACACTATGAAGTCTCATTTGTGTAGGAGTTTCATTTTGTTTTGTTTCTTCATTGAGCATAAAGTCCTTGTTGCCTATTAATATATTTTCATTACCTGTGTTAACATATTTTACCATCCATCTTATTAGTATTATTTTATTTAACAAATACTTATTGTGCACCTAGCATAGAGCCAGATGTTTAGTAGGTGCACAATAAATATTTGTAAAATACAATAATAGTAATAAGATGGATGGTAAAATATATTAACACAGGTAATGAAAATATGTTAATAGGTAACATTTCATGGAAAATCTCCTCTTAGCACTCCTATTTTATGAGGGAAACAGAAAACATGTAATTACTTCAAAGAGAGAATTGGAGAGGATGTTTTAGAAGTTTCAGGACAGACAAGTTACAAAATATGGGATATATATTTGTCCTGTATGAAATATTCAAGTTATATCGAATTATATTGCCAAATGAAAAAAACAAGCGAGGTGATAGAGGGAGGAAAAACACTGCTAAAATGGACTCTAATCGTGAAAATTTGAAAGTTCACTTTATTTTATTCTTACTAGAATGTATAATTATTTTTAGTTATTTTTAGAGTTGGTCTGAATTTAGAGAGCCTAATTAGGGCTATTAGAGAAGATACTTTTAAAAATCATATAGAACATACTATTCTATATGATTCGAGAATTTACCTTTTCTATATATATATATATATATGAATTTTTAATTGAATTTTGAAAAATGTTGACAGAAAAATTATTTTATGGAGCCTGTGCCAAATGTTAAGTATAAAAGTAGCAAATATGTTTGACTATTTTGTAGATGTGATTATCCTTTCACATTTTCTCCTTAAAAGTGTCTTCAGTTTTGAAGATGAGCATCTGAGGAAGCAAGATAATTTGTTTGTAGCATATCATTAGTAAGCAGTGGTACTCAAATCACAGTTGTTAATAGATATAAAGCATTTTTGAATAAACATAATATTTGGTTTTGGAAATACAACAGCATTTTAGATAATTGTAAATAAAATAGGAACTTCTAATATATGCCAAATTTGTAAGTTAACAAAACATAATTTGAAATATGAATGTCATACAAGTTTCAGTTAAGTCTATATACTAACATGTCCTACTTATCAATACCAACACCCAAACCAGAAATTTAGGTTTGAAAAAGAATCATCTTTTTGTTTCCTTATGGTGGTACTGAGCTTTCAACTTTTGGGTTTTTTGTTTGTTTTTTTAATCTAAAGATCACTAGTAAATTATAAAACCTTTCTAATTTCCATTTCTGATGCTTAGGATTCCTTTTTGTTTTGTTTTATTATAAGACACTTTGTCACTCAGGCTGGAGTGCAGTGGTGCAATCATGGCTCACTGCAGGCTTGACCTCCCAGGTTCAAGCAATCCTCCTAACTCAGTCTTTTGGAGTAGCTAGGACTACAGGTGTCACCAATTGTGCCGGGCTAATTTTTGTATTTTTTGTAAGATGGGGTTTCTTCATGTTACCTAGGCTTATCTCGAACTCCTGGGCTCAAGCAATCCCCTCCCAAAGTGCTGAGATTAGGCCTGAGGCACCACACCAGTCAAGATTCCTCTGTTTAATGTTTAAACTGACTAATGTATCAGTTCAAGGCTAAGTAAAGAAAAAACAAAAGCGAAAGCAAAATATCACATTAATATAGTCATTAAATTAAAAAAAAAACTAAAGTGCATGTTGCATGTAACACTCAGAAATACTAAATATTCAGAAAATATTCAGACATTTTCCAACCCCACATGTTGAAACATAACATTTCTAACTACTTCACTGAATTGTCCATCCATTAAAATTAAAATTAGATTTATATATGTGTTTTTAGTCACAACATCAGTTTGGCCTTATCTTCATGTCTTGTCTTATTTATGTGTTATGTTTTAGAAAGTCAGAGGTCTCTGAAGCACTTAGAATTATTAAGTACCATCATAATATATGTTGATTTTATGTACTCATCATCATCAATAGTGGTTAAGCTTAGGTTTGGTTATTTAAAGAGCATATGCAAGGCACTTACCTGGTAATCTAAAATAATGGCTTGACAGTGAATGTTTTTTCAGGGCAATTATGGAATACAGTTTTAAGGTCATAAATCTTACACTATAAAAATCAACAGCTAATACTCATGAATCTGAAAAATCATTTCTTTATCCTGAACTTAATAATTATAAGGTAGAGAATGACCTTGATTTACTGGACATTTATAACTATCCCAATCGCCAATCAGAGTAATCCTGTAAAATAAAACTGTAGGATATGAAATTTGTATCCTGTTTTTCCTTAAATCATTTTTTCTTTTCATTTAAATTATATAAATCTAGTATTTTAGAATAGCCAATCTATTGGATTCTTGCATTTTTAATCACTTTCAGGTCTGTATTAGTCTGTTTTAATGCTACTGATAAAGACATATCCAAGACTGGGTAATTTGTAAAGAAAAACAGATTTAATAAACACAGTTCCGCATGGCTGGCGAAGCTTCACGGTCATGATGGAAGGCGAAAGGCACTTATTATGTGGCAGCAGGCAAAAGCTGCTCAGCCGCAGGGGCTCTCCTCCCGTCTCCCGGGGCCAAACTCGGTCAGTCCACTGGTCAATGGCCTGCAGGCAAGCTGCCGGTGTCCTGGTGTCCTGGTGTCCTGCTGATGTCCTGGCATCTGTCGAGATGCTTTTCCGCCAGTGCCAGCATGTCCCCCTCAACATCCTCTCGACATCCAGCCACTTGTGCCTCTGTCTGCTAGGGTCTCAGGGTTTTTATAGGTACAGGATTTGGGCATGGTGGGCCAGGGTGGTCTTGGGAAATGCAATATTTGGGTGTGAAAGCAGGAGTGCCTGTTCTCACCTAGGTCCATGGGCACAGGCCGGGGAGTGCAGCCTTCACCAGGGACCTGTCCTTCTCTACCCAGCACTTCCCTGCCCCCTTCCGTGTCACTGACACCTTGATTTTTACCTGAATGTAACCAATGTTGGATTTCCAACTTGTAGAACTATAAGATAATAAATCTGTGTTGTATTAAGTTGCCACCTTTTGGTCATTTGTTATAACAGCAACAGAAATCTACTACAGAAATGGATTATGTCTAAGCAATTTAATACCATAGTATTCAAAATATGTGTGTCAAATTAAAATATTATTACCTATGTTGTACATCATTTTCCACAGTAATATATAGTATAGAGAATTTTAACAAATTTGAGTATTCATATGAAGCTGGTAAAATAACATGCCATGTTTCAATAAGTTTTAATATATGTTTTGCTTTAAAGAATAAAAAATATTTTAAAGGGAAGCATCATTATTTTGTCTCACTGTGAAAGTCAAGATAATTTATTATAAATATTTATAAATTATAGAAAAATATATTCAATGCTTACTAGGGAAAATTTAGCATACCATGTTGTCATATAAAAATATGACAACGATTTATAGCATAGCAATACAAATTATTTAATAAGTTGCAAAGGCATGACTATTTTCTTTTGAAAAAGGTCTAATATCACTGATAAGAATTTGCAGCACTTTTATATAACAATATTTTAAGGATATTTTTACATAAAAAATATATATCTAAGGACTGATGGCTACATTAAAAGAGTTTACCAAAACAAGAAAATTTTTATAATTTGTAACGTTTTTAATGTATGCTATTATACATAATTTTACAAAAATATGTGTACCTAATATATTTCACTAGGTTTTTTTACCTTCAGAAAAAAATGATAGAAGTTAAACTCCTTCCTCAGAAAAATATAGCTTTAATCCCAACACTGTTCTCTAAACTAAACATTAAGTACACAGGCCCTTCTCTTTATTACATAACCTCTGGTTGCACAAATTGAAATTAATTGGGAAAAAGCCAGCATATTCTAAAATAAAATTAAAAATTTAAATTATTTGTAAATATATTAAAAAAACAAATGACAACATCAATCAATACCTTGATAGTAGGACCGCACAGAGAATAATAGCTATTAAAAGTGTTATATTTTGTACTTGTACAGTGATCGTTTTCACTGCATCAGCTACAATGATTTAACTGTTAAACACTTTAGTTCTCATCTTCTTTCAGTTAACTCTGACTAGAAATTGAGAAAATAATAACAAAAGTGCCATATTTTTAATAATCAAAGTATAGCATAACAAAAAAATCTATTTATTAGAAAAATTTTAACAAATATATTAAGATATAAATATTAATTGTTAGCATGTGAATTTTATATATTTGTTTAAACAGTGAAAATTATTTAGAATAAAACTACATATGCAAACAAACAAAAAGCACTAGAAAAGTTATATACCCATAAATATACTATTACAAGAAGACCACATTTTCAAATTACAGTATGGAAATAAAAATTCTACCTTTGAGGTTGGATACGGTGGCTCATGCTTGTAATTTCAGAACTTTGGGTGGCTGAAGTGAAGAATCACTTGAGCTCAGAAGTTCAAGACCAGCCTGGGTAACAGAGTGAGACCACATCTCTACAAAAAATTTAAAAAATTAGGCAGGAATTGTGGCACATGCATGTAGTCCCAGCTATTCTGAAGACTAAGATTGGAGGATCGCTTGAACCCAGAATGCCCAGGCTGCAATGAGCCATGATCATGCCACTGCATTCTACTCTGGATGACAGAGTGAGACCTTGTATAGGAAAAATAAATACATTGGGTAGAGGAACTGAACATCCATATTCAGCCCTCTTCTTCCTGACATCTTCATGCTTTTATTAAGGATAAAATTCTGTTACATCTAATATAAATATCTGCAATTTTGGGAAAAGCAATCAATTTCCTCTCATAGCATCAAATCCACCAACATATTACTACTAAGGAATGGAATAAATCTCTTCTCCCTTTGTTGTGCATGGAAAATGCTTCTGTGACTTCTGGGTGATCATAGTTACAATAGAAAATAGTAACAAGAACAACACTTTAAGAACAACAACAACAATAAAAATCAGTTAAACCTTTACACACTCAACGTACAGACTGCAGAGCACATACTTTTTTAAGGGAAGTGTTTTTAACTTTAATTTTATTTTTTTCTATAGGGTTATTAGATGTTTTAGCCCTAATTAGACAATTTTGTTTTCTTTGATAGCAAAACTTTAAAAATTCAAGTACAAATATATTGAAAAGTATTCTACTCTAGAAAGTACATTTTTTTTAGATGAGGGCTCTCTATGTTGCTGGAGTGCAGTGGCACCATCTTGACTTGCTTCAATCACTACTTCCCACATCAGCCTCCTGAGCAGTAGTGGTTGGTACTACAGGCCCACATTACCATGCCCAGATAATTTTTTGTATTTTTTGTAGGGACAAGTTTTCCTCATGTTGCCCAGGCTGGTCTGGAACTCATGGGCTCAAGCAATTTGTCTGCCTTGGCTTCCCAAAATGTTGGGATTAAACATGTAAGCTACCACACTGACTCTAGAAGTAGAATTTTTAAATAAACTCTATAATATAAACAATTAAGACCATTATACATTTTTAGGTTTTATTTTTTCAACTTGTATGCCTTGTGCTTACAATTATCTATTCCACATTATTTGCATATTAACCAGATTGTTTTCTACACTTTTAAATGAGTGTATTTATTTTTTCTCAATATCTAGAAATAATGTAAATGTTAATTCCCTTACTATTTAGTTGAATATTTAAAATCAGAATTATGTGTACTTTACTTACAAAAACATTACTTCCTCCTATGTGAATTAGGAATGCTACCATGTACTTTGCATGCTGGAAATAATATGTAAGCACCTTCATAATTAATTATCAAGGCTCCTTATTATTTAGAAGAAAATTGCCAACAATCAATGTCTTTTCATACAGTCTTTTAAAAAATATACTGAAATTATATTATTTACTGTATCAATCTGTCTTCCTAGTAGAAACATAGTAAAATAAACTGTCAGAGAATTTCTTCCACTCATGTAAAATAAAGTATTACATATCATTTTGGGATATGTAAATGCCTTAAAAAACCTGTAAAATAAATATGATATGTACAAAGGCAATACCACAGTCAAAATAATGTTATTAAAATTGTTTAATATTAAGTATTGAAAAACATTTGGGCATTATGTCTGGAGGAAAAAGAGTGTGTGAAAGATTATAGTTTATTAAATACAAATTTCAAAAATAGATTTATCCATTCTCACTAATGCAAGACATAGTGTTTTGCTATGCTATTTATTTTAAGCATTTTATAATACAGCATTAAAAATCCCTCCTAAAGCTAGGAAGCAGACACAGCACAATTCAACAAATTTAATAAAAATTGATTTATCTGTAAAATATATTTGTATTGAATTTTCAAGATTTCATTAAATTTGCTAATTTATTCATATTAAATCTCAGTATGATTTTTCTTGATTCGTATTTACAGAAGATTATTCAGGGTGAAATATCATGGTTACAACAACCAAGAAATTTCAGATTCTCTAAATTGAAGAATTGTCTATCATTTTCATTAAGGATAAACTAGTAAAATTTCAACTTTTGAGGGATAAACCAGTATTTTGCCATTAAAATCGGTTAGACAAAGAAAAAGTGCAAACAGTAAGAAGATAAAAGTAAAGCTGTGAAAACAAAAATAAAGAGTAAACAATATATGTGTTTTTTAAGAAAAATTTATCTTTAAATCAGTTATTGTATTAAGAATTTTCATTAATTTTTGTTTTTGTATTTTTGATCCAATTTAAACATTTTAAATTATTATAGGGCAGTGAAAAATAATTTCTTTTGTCAACACCAGGCCTACCTTACAAGAGCTCATGAGAAAAGCCCTAAAAATGTAAAGGAAAAACCAGTACCAGCCACTGCAAAAATGTACCAAATAATAAAGACCATCAACACTGTGAGGAAATTGCATCAACTAACAGGCAAAATAACCAGTTAGTGTCATAATGACAGGATCAAATTTACACATAACAATATTAACCTTAAATGTAAATGAGCTAAATGCCCCAATTAAAAGACACAGACTGGCAAATGGGATAAAGAGTCAAGACTCATTGGTGTGCTATATTCAGGAGACCCATCTCATGTGCAAAGACACACAGTGGCTCAAAATAAAGGGATGGAAGAATATTTACCAGGCAAATGGAAAGAAAAAAAAAAAGCAGGAGTTGCAATCCTAGACTCTGATAAAACAGGCTTTAAACTGACGAAGATCAAAAAAAAAAAAAAAATGAAGAGCACTACACAATGGTAAAGGCATCAATGCAACAAGAAAAGCTAATTATCCTAAATATATATGCACCCCATACAGGAGCACCCAGATTTACAAAGCAAGTTCTAAGAGACCTATAAAGAGACTTAGACTCCTACACCATAATAGTGGGAGATTTTAACACCCCACTGGCAATATTAGACAGATCAATGACACAGAAAATTAACAAGGATGTTCAGGACTTGAACTCAGCTCTGGACGAAGAGGACCTAATAGACATCTACAGAACTCTCCACCCTAAATCAAAAGAATATCTATTCTTCTCAGTAACACATTGCACTTATTCTAAAATTGACCATATAATTGGAAATAAAACACTCCTAACAAATGCAAAAGAATGGAAATCATAACAAACAGTCTCTTGGACCGAAGTGCAATCAAATTAGAACTCAGAATTACAAAACTCACCCAAATCTGCACATCTACCTAGAAACTGAACAACCTGCACCTAAATGACTACTGGGTAAATAATAATATTAAGGCAGAAATAAGTAGGTTTTTCGAAACAATTGAGAACAAAGATGGAATGTATCAGAATCTCTGGGACACAGATTAAGCAGAATTAGATCTAAAACTGACACCCTAACATAACAATTAAAAGAACTAGAGAAGCAAGAGAAAACAAAAGCAAAAGCTAGCAGGACACAAAAAATAACTAAGATCAGAGCAGAACTGGAGATAGAGACATGAAAAACCCTTCAAAAAATCATTAAATCCAGGATCTTGTTTTTTATAAAGATCAACAAAATAGATAGAACGTCAGCCAGATCAAAGAAGAAAAGAGAGAAGAATCAAATAGACACAACAAAAAATAATAAAGGGGATATCACCACTGATCCTGCAGAAATATATACTACCATCAGGGAATACTATAAACACCTTTATGCAAATAAAATAGAAAATCTAGAAGAAATGGATACATTCCTGGACAAATACACCCTCCCAAGATTAAATCAAGAAGATGTTGACTCCCTGAATAGACCAATAACAGGTTCTGAAATTGTGGTAGTAACTAATAGCCTACCAACCTCCACCCCCCAAAACAAACAAACAAACAAACAAACAAAAAACACAGGACCAGACAGATTCACAGCTGAATTCTAACCAGAGGTACAAAGAGGAACTGGTACCATTCATTCTGAAGCTATTCCATACAATAGAAAAAGAGGGACTCATCTTTAACTCATTTTATGGGGCCAGTATTATCCTGATACCAAAACGTGGCAGAGACGCAAGAAAAAAAGAAAATTTCAGAATTTCAGGCCAATATCCCTGATGAACATCGATGCAAAAATCCTCAATAAAATACTGGTAAACCAAATCCAGCAGCACATCAAAAAGTTTATCCACCATGATCAAGTTGGCTTCACCCCTGGAATGCAAGGCTGTTTCAATATATGCAAATCAATAAACAGAATCCATCATATAAACAGAACCAATGACAAAAACCACATGATTATCTCAGTAGATGCAGAAAAAAATCTTTGATAAAGTTCAAAACACCTTCATGCTAAAAACTCTCAATAAAGTAGGTATTGATGAAACATAAGAGGAATTTAAGACAATCACACAGCCAATATCATACTGAATGGACAAAAGCTGGAAGCATTCCCTTTTAAAACTGGCATAAGACAAGGATGCCCTCTCTCACCACTCCTATTTAATGTGATATTGAAAGTTCTGGCCAGGGCAAATAGGCAAGAGAAAGAAATAAAGGGCATTCCAATAGGAAGATGTGCACATATACACCATGGAATATTACGCAGCCATCAAAAACGATGAGTTCATGTCCTTTGTAGGGACATGGATGAACCTGGAAACCATCATTCTCAGCAAACTGACACAAGAACACAAAATCAAACACCACATGTTCTCACTCATAGGTGGATGTTGAACAATGAGAACACATGGACACAGGGAGGGGAGCACTACACACTGGGGTCTATTGGTGGGAAATAGGGGAGGGACAGTGCGGGGTGGAGAGTTGGGGAGAGATAGCATGGGAAGAAATGCCAGATATAGGTGAAGGGGAGGAAGGCAGCAAATCACACTGCCATATATGCACCTATGCAACAATCTTGCATGTTCTTCACATGTACCTCAAAATCTAAAATGCAATAAAAAAAAAAAATCTTTCAGAGACAGAGAAGCTTGTGAGTAAAAAAAAAAAAAAAGTAGATCTTTTGTATTATACATAAATTTGACCTAATGACAGAATTATTACTATACTCACTAAATTTATTGTATTTACTACAAATAATTTCCATACAATTTTTAATGTATTACTTTCTTTTCTTTTCTTTTCTTTTTTGGAGGGGGGGAGTGAAGTTTCACACTGTCACCCATGCAGTGGCATGATCTTGGTTCACTGCAACCTCCGCCCCCAAGTTCAAGGGATTCTTCTGCCTCAGCCTCCTGAGTAGATGGGACTACAGGCACATGCCACCACACCAGGCTAATTTTTTGTATTTTTAGTAGAGACGGTGTTTCATCGTATTAGCCAGGATGGTCTGTGCCGGCCACATATTACTTTCTAAGAGTTAATGAAATCCACATAGATTTCCTTCTCTTAAAATTCAATAATCCCTCGTACTTTCATATGTAATGTGTTTTACCATATATTCATTAAACTTTTTATTGATTTTTTTTTTTTAAAAAAGGAAGAATAATAGACAATTCAATTTGCCTCTGTTTGCAGATGACATAATTGACTCTTTGGAAAATCCCATTATTTCAGCCCCAAATCTCCTTTAGCTAATAAGCAATTTCAGCAAAGTAACAGGATACAAAATCAGTGTGCAGAAATCACAAGCATTCCTATATACCAATAATAGACAAACAGAGAGACAAATCATGAGTGAATTCCCATTCACAACTGCTACAAAGAGAATAAAATAACTAGGAATACAACTTACAAGGGATGTGAAGGACCTCTTTAAGGTGAGCTAAAACCACTGCTGGAGGAAATAAGAGAGGACACAAATAAATGGGAAAAAAAATCCATGTTCGTGGGTAGGAAGAAACAATATCATGAAAATGGCCATACTGCCCAAAGTAATTTATAGATTCAATGCTATTTGCATCAACCTACCATTGACTTTCTTCACAAAATTAGAAAAAAACTACTTTAAATTTCATATAGAATCAAAAAAGAGCTGGTATAGCCAAGACAATCCTAATCAAATAGAACAAAGCTGGAGGCATCATGCTACATGACTTCAAACTATACTACAAGGCTACAGTAATCAAAGAGCTTGGTGCTGGTACAAAACCAGGCATATAGACCAATGGAACAGAACAGAAGCCTCAAAATTAAGGCTACATATCTACAACCATCTGATCTTTGACAAACCTGACAAAAATGAGCAATGGAGAAATAATTCCCTATTTAATAAATGGTGTTGGGAAAACTGGCTAGCCATATGCAGAAAACTGAAACTTGCTAGCCATATGCAAGAAACTGAAAAATTAAGTAAAGATGAATTAAAGAATGAAATGTAAGACTGAAAACCATAAAAAGCCTAGAAGAAAACATTGACAATACCATTCAGTACATAGGCATGAGCAAAGACTTCATGACTAAAACACCAAAAGCAATGGCAACAAAAGCCAAAATATACAAACGAGAACTAATTAAACTAAACAGCTTCTGTACAGAAAAAGAAACTGTCATCAGAGTGAATAGGCAACCTACAGAATGAAAGAAAATTTTTGTAACTTATCCATCTGACAAAAGGCTAACATCCAGAATCTATAAGAAACTTGAACAAATCTACGTGAAAAAAAAAAAAAACCTCAATGCACAGGTATATTTATTGCAGCACTGTTCACAATAGCAAAGACTTGGAACTAATCCAAATACCCATCAACAATAGACTAGATAAAGAAATTGTCTATATATATACCATGAAATACTATGCAGCTATAAACAAGGATGAATTCATGTCCTTTGCAGGGACATGGATGAAGCTGGAAACCATCATTCTCAGCAAACTTACACAACAGAAAACCAACCACTGCATATTCTCACTCATAAGTGGGAGTTGTACAATGTGAAAATATGGACAGGGGCTGAGGAGAATATCACACACTGAGGCCTGTCAGGGTGTGGGGGCAAGGGGAAGGATAGCATTAGGAGAAATACCAAATGTAGCTGATGGGTTGATGAGTGCAGCAAACCACTATGGCACATGTATACCTATGTAACAAACCTGCATGTTCTGCACGTGTATCCCAGAACTTAAAGTATTATAATAATAATAATAATAATAATAAAAGAATAATTGCTTTAAGGAAAAGTAATTGAAATTATCAACTGCAAAAACAAATTTTTAATTTCCCTGATGAAAACATTTAAATGAATTCAAATTGCTTTAGAAGAATAGCCAAATTTTTTAACATGAAAAATGAAGTTTGCCTGACAGTGCTTACTTATTCTCAGTTCCGAACAGCCCCTATATTAATCTCTGCATTCAAAATACAAACATCTAAAAATCCCCTAACTGCGGAAACATTTCCCTGATGAAGCTAGTAAATCATAAACTGTATCACAACCTGAAGCAAGGTAATAATTAACCTTATCAATTTAAAATATGCAGGAGTGTTAGTCTTCTCATATTTCTTTTTACTTTACTGGTGTTACCTACAAAAATGAGATAAATGCTGATGAATTAAATTATTACATATAGGACATTTTCTCTCCTGCTATATACTACACCCACTAGTTTTCTAAGATTCTGAAGAGAGAATAGGTCACATTTGGTAATATTGCTTGACTATATTTATCTAGTGCTATGAAATTTTCCAGCTTTGAAATGGTACTTTAAAAATAAAAAGACTCAAGAGCAGGTACAGGCTGTAGTAAAGCAGCTTTGCCATCTGGGCTGTATGAGATGGCAGACACTATAGCACTAAAAACATCTGTGGTGAGAAAAGATATGAAGTTGAGTTAATGCAATCCTAATTAGGAGAAGCGCAACATAAACCCCATGAGTGATGGAGCAATACCAACCTATCGGCAGATCATTACACATCACTCAAATACTCCTGACCACAGATCACCAAGTGACAATACAGCCAGAACTGAGCATCGTAAGTTAAATTCTTTTAGATCACCAAGCCATAATGTTAGGTGAATTCATCAACATTTCATATTAAGATGAAAATGTATACTTGAGATTCAGCATGAGGAGGCTCAGAGGTCACAAGTAAGTTATGCAGACAGATGGGCACTGTTTTTGTCTTTCAACACTATGCAGTTGTGCTTGTCCACTAGGTCATGCTCATGACCATATGAGGGCATTCTTGTAGCAAGCTGATAGAGAAAAAGGTTAGGTTCAGTTCATGAGCAGATTGACTGAAAACGTCAGTGGAAACAAAACAAACTGCTGCTGCATACAGCCCAATGTGTGCTCTGATAGAGCTTAGGATAGAGACATTTTTGCAATAGGCCAAACTTTGGCTAGGATACCTAGCCAGCCGCTCTGTGCAGAAAAAGAAATAACTGATGATAAAAATATACAGACTTCTTTTTTAAAATTTGTAAATTTACAAGGTAAAAGTGTAGCTTTTTAGCATAGGATATGTTGCTTAGAGTTGAAATCTGAGCTTTTTGTGTAACCATCACTCCCACATGTACCGATTAAGTAATTTCTCGTCCCTTAGCCCACTCTCACCCTGTTACCCTTCCAATTCTTCAGTGTCTGTTATTCTATTATTCAGCACTTTATGCTCATTTGCTTACATTCTTTAGCCCCCCACTTAAAAGCGAGAAAATGCAGTATTTGACTTTCTATTTCTGAGTTGATTCACTTGAGATAATAGCCTCTTTGGTGAAAAATATATAATTTCATTCTTTGTCATGACTGAGTAGCTTTTCATAGCATATATGTATTACATATATATGATGTTTATCCAGTCATTCATTGATAAACATTTAGGTTGACCCCATCTCTTTGTTATTATAAGTAGTGCTGTGATAAACATATGCTTGCAAATATCTTTTTAATAAAGTAATTTCTTTCACTTTGGGTAGTTAGTGGTGGAATTGCTGGATTGAATGGTAGCTCTATTTTTAGTTCTTTGAGAAATTTCCATACTGTTTTCCATAAAGGTTGTACTCATTTGCATTTCTACCAAGAGTGTATAAACTTTCCCTTTTCTTGGCATGTGCACCAACGTGTTATATTTTGACTTTTTAATACTAGCCATTCTGGTTGGTGTCAGATGATACCTCAATGTGTTTTTAATTTGCATTTTCCTGATAATTAGCAACGTTGAGCATTTTTTGATATGCTTATTGACCATAAATGTGTCTTCATTTGAAAAGAATTTATTCTTGCGCTTTGACCACTTTTTAATGGGGTTAGTTGAGTTTTTGATGTTGCTATTGTTATTGATGTCAATGTTGTTGCTGAGTTGTTTGAGTTTCTTGTAGATTCAGGATATTAGTCCCTTGTCGCATACGTAGTTTGCAAATATTTTCTCTCATTTTGCAGGTATCTGTTTACCCTTGATTATTTCTTTTGTTGTGCAGAAGCTTTTCAGTTTAATTAAATACAATTTACCTATTTTTGTTTTTGTTGCATTTGCTTTTGAGGTCTTAGTCGTGAATTTTTTGCCTAGGCCAATGTCCAAGAGTTTTTCCTGTTTTCTTTCATGATTTTCAAAATTGCATGCCTTAAATTTAAGTATTTAATCCATCATGAATTAACTTTGTTACGTATTGAGAGCTAAGGGGTCCAGTGTCGTTCTGCACCTGATAATTCAATGTTCCCAACACATTTGTTGAATAGAGTGTCCTTTCTTTCCCCCAGTGTATGTTTCTGTCACCTTTGTCAAAGATCAGTTGGCTATAGATATGTGGCTTAATTTTGTAGTTCTCTGTTCTGCTCTGTTGATCTATGTATCTAGTTTTATACCAGTACCATACTATTTTGGTTACTATAGCCTTGCAGTATAAGTTAGGTAATGTGATGCCTCTTTTTGAATCCATATGAATTTTTTCCTATCCTGTGAAAAGTGGCATTGGTATTTTGATAGAAATGCATTGAATCAGTAAACTGCTTTTGGTAGCATTGTCATTTTAATAATAATGATTCTTGCAATCCCCGAGCATGGCATATTTTTCCATTTGTTTGTGTTGTCTACAATTTCTTTCATCAGTGTTTTCTAGTTTTCCTTGTAGAGATCCTTCACCTCCTCTTTGGTTAAATATATTCCTGAGTTTTATTTATTTATTTTTCTAGCTATTGTAAATGAGATTGCCTTCTTGATTTGGTTTTCAACTTGATAATTATCAGTATGTAGAAATGCTACTAATTTTTGTACATTTAATTTGTATTCTGATATGTCACTAAATTCATTTATCAAATCAAGAATTATTTTGAGGAGTCTTCTTTTTTAAGAAATATATCATTGTGATTTTATTTTACATTTCCCTAACTATCAATGATGTTTAACATCTTTTCATGGGCTCATTGGCAATTTTTTTTTCATTTTACTTTATGTTCTAAGATACATATGCAGAACGAGCTGGTTAGCTACATAAGTATACATGTGCCATGGTGGTTTGCTGCACCCATCAACCCGTCATCTAGGTTTTAAGCCCCACATGCACTGCGTATTTATTTTAATTCTCTTTCTCCCCATTCTCTGCACCGCCTGAGAGACCCCAGTATCTGATGTTCCCCTCCCTGTGTCCATGTGTTCTCATTGTTCAACTCTCACTTATAAATGATAGCATGCGGTGTTTGATTTTCTGTTCCTGTGTTGGTTTGCTGAGAATAATGGTTTCCAAATTCATCTATGTCCCTGCAAAAGACACGAACACATTCTTTTCTATGGCTGCATAGTATTCCATTTCTTTATACAGTCTATTATCGATGGGCATTTGGGTTAGTTCCAAGTCTTTGTTATTGTAAATAGTGCTGCAATAAACATACATGTTCATGCACCTTTATAGTAGAATGATAATCCTTTGGGTATATGCCCAGCAATGGGATTGCTGAGTCAAATGATATTCTGGCTCTAAATCTTTGAGGAATCACCATACTGTGTTCCACAATGGTTGAACTAATTCAAATTCCCATCAACAGTGTAAAAGAATTCCTGTTTCCCTATAGCCTCACCACCATCTGTGGTTTCTTGGCATTTAATGATTGTTATTCTAACTAGAGCGAGATGACATCTCAATGTGGTTTTGATTTGCAGTTCTCTAATGACCAGTTATGATGAGCTTTTTCCTCATATATTTGTTGGCCACATAAATGTCTTCCTTTGAGAAGTGTCTGTTCATATCCTTTGCCCACTTTCTGATTGGGTTGTTTGGTTATTTGCTTGTAAATTTGTTTAAGTTCCTTGTAGATTCTGGATATTAGCCTTTGTCAGATGGATTGATTGCAAAAGTTTTCTCTCATTCTATAGGTTTCCTGTTCACTCTTAAATGATGTATTTTTTTTTAATTGAGCAGAAGCTCTTTAGTTTAATTAGATCCCATTTGTTAATTTTGGCTCTTCTTGCCATTGCTTTCGGTGTTTTAGTCATGAAGTCCTTGCCTATGCCTATGTCCTAAACGCTGTTGCCTAGGTTTTCTTCTTTTATGGTATTTGGTCTTATGTTTAAGTCTTTAATCCATCTTGAGTTAATTTTTGTACAAGGTGTGGTCTGAGAGACTGTTTGTTATGATTTCTGTTGTTTTTTTGTTGTTGTTGTTGTTGTTGTGGTTTTCTTTTTACATTTGCTGAGGAATGTTTTCTTCCAAGTACGTTTCAGGCCAATATCCCTGATAAACATTGATGCAAAAATCCTCAGTAAAATACTGACAAACTGAATCCACCACCACAGTAAAAGCTTATCCACCACAATCAAATCTGCTTCATCCCTGGGATGCAAGGTTGGTTTCGCATATGCAAATCAATAATATATTTGATATATTTTAAAGTGCTAACTGGTGCTGAGAAGAATGATTTTCTGTTGATTTGGGATGAAGAGATCTGTAGATATCTATTAGGTCCACTTGGTATAGAGCTGAGTTCAAGTCCTGAATATCCTTGTTAATTTTCTGCCATGTATGATCTGTCTAATATTGACAGTGGGGTGTTACAATTCCCTACTATTATTGTGTGGGAGTCTAAGTTGCTTTGTAGATCTCTAATAACTTGTTTTATAAATCTGGGTGCTCCTTTGTTGGGTGCATATATATTTAGGATAATTAGCTCTTCTTGTGGCATAGATCCCTTTACCATTGTGTAATGGCCTTCTTTGTCTTTTTTCATCTTTGTTGGTTTAAAATTCGTTTTATCAGATACTAGAATTGCAATCTCTGCTTTTTTTTTTTCTGCTTTTAATTTGCTTGGTAAATATTCCTCCACCTCTTTGTTTTAAACCTATCTGTTTCTTTGCACATGCAAGGAGTCCTCTGAATATAGCCCCCAATAGGCCTTGACCCTTTATCCAATTTGCCAGCCTGTGTCTTTTCACTGAGACATTTAGCCCATTTGCTTTCAGGTTAATATTGTTACATGTGAATTTGATCCTGTCATCATGATGCTAGGTGGTTATTTTGCACATTAGTTGATGTGGTTTCCTCATAGTGTCATTGATCTTTATATTTTTTGTGTGTATTTGCAGTGGCTGGTACCACTTTTTCCTTTCTTTATTTAGTGCTTCCTTTAGGAGCTCTCGTAAGGCAGGCCTGGTGTTGACAAAATCCCTCAACATTTGCTTGTCTGGAAAGGATTTTATTCCTTCTTATGAAGGAACTGCTTATGAAGATTACTTTGGCTGGATATGAAGTTCTTGGTTAAAAATTCTTTCCTTTAAAAATGTTGAATATTTGCCCCACACTCTTCTGGCTTGTAGAATTTGCAGTCTGATGGACTTCCCTTTGTAGGTAACCTGCATTCTCTCTGTCTGTCCTTAACATTTCTTCCTTCATTTCAACCTCAGAGAATCTGATGATTTTGTGTCTGGGATTGCTTTTGTTGAGGAGTATCTTAATGGTGTTCTCTGTATTTCCTGAATTTGAAAGTTGGCCTATCTTGCTAGGTAGGGGAAGTTCTCCTAGATAATATCCTGAAGTGTGTTCTCCAAGTTGGTTTTATTCTGCCCATCACTTTCAGGTCCACCAATCAATCATAGGTTTTGTCTTTTCACTTAGTTCCATATTTCTTAGGTGCTTTATTTGTTCGTTTTCATTTTTCTCTAATCTTGTCTTCACGTCTTATTTCAGTAAGTTGCTCTTCAGTCTCTGATATCCTTTCTTCTGCTTGATTGATTTGGCTATTGATAGTTGTGTATGCTTCATGAAGTTCTCATGCTGTGTTTTTCAGCTCCAATGGGTCATTTATGTTTCTCTCTAAACTGGATGTTCTAGTTAGCCATTCCTGTAACCTTTTATCAAGGTTCTTAGCTTCCTTGCATTGGGTTAGAACATGCTCCTTTAGCTCAGAGGAGTTTGTTATTACCCACCTTCTGAAGCCTACTCTGTCAATTCCTCAAACTCATTCTCCATCCTGTTTTGTGCCCTTGATAAAAAGGAGTTGTGATCATTTGGAGGAAAAGAGGCATTCTGGTTTTTGGAATTTTCAGACTTTTTTCACTGATTTTTCCTCATAACTGGAGTGCAGTGATTTTTCCTAAACTTTGGGAATTTATTGACCTTTGATCTTTGAGGCTGATGACCTTTGGATGGGGTTTTTGTATGAAGGCACTTTTTGTTGATGTTGATGTTATTGCTTTCTGTTTTTTTAGTTTTTCTTGTAACAGTTAGGTACCTCTTCTGCTGGTCCGCTGAAATTTGCTGGAAGTTCACTTCAGACCCTGTTTGCCTGTGTATCACCAGCGAAGGCTGCAGAACAGCAGAGATTGCTGCTTGCTCCTTCCTCTGGAAGCTTCTTCCCAGATCCTGTATGAGGTGCCTCTCAAACCCTGCTGGGGTCTCTCCCTGTCAGGAGGCACACGTAAGGAGGCAGTATGTCCCTTAGCAGAGCTTGAGCGCTGTGCTAGGAGAATCTGGAGGAGTCTTTAAAGTTTCTTAGATATAAGATCATGTCAGAAGCAAACAGAAATAATCTGATTTCTTCTTTTACAATTTGGATGCCTTTCAGTTGTCTCTCTTGCCTCACTGCTCTGAGTAGGAATTCCAGTACTGTTTGAATAGGAGTGGTAAAAGTGGCATCCTTGTCATGTTTCAGTTCTTAGGGGAGATGATTTCAACTTTTTCCTATTCAATATGATGTTCACTATGGGTTTGCCATATACGGATTTTATTATTTTGATATATGTTCCTTCAATGCCTTGTTTATTGATGAGGTTTTTTTTTTGTTTTTTTCAGGGTCTTGCTCTGCCATCTGGGCTGGAGTGCAGTGATGCAATCATGGCTCACTAGAGCCTCAACCTCCTGGGTTCAAGTGATCCTCTCACTTCAGCCTTATGAGTAGTTCGGACTATATGTGCACACCACCACACCCAGCTAATTTTTGTATTTTTTGTGAAGACAAGATTTTGCCATGTTGTCCAGGCTATTCATCCACTTTGGTCCACCCCCTGGGTGCTCCTTTGTTGGATGCACCCACTTGGGCTAAAGCTATTCACCCACTTCGGTCTTCCAAAGTACCAGGACTACAGGTATGAGCCACCATGCCCAGCCTATTGATGGTATTTATTATGAAGCTATGCTGAATTTTTATCAAATGCTTTTTATGCATCTATTGAGATGACCATTTGTTTTTGTTTTCAGTTGTATTTATGTTGTAAATCAAATTTATTGATTTGTGTATGTTAAACATCATTGAATCCTTGGAATAAAATCCACTTGATTGTCCTGTATTATCTCTTTGATATATTGTTGGATTTTGTTTGTTAGTATTTTGCTGATAATTTTTGCATAGATGTTTACCAGGGATAATGAGCTACAGTGTTGTTTATTTCTGTCATGTCGTTGTCTGGCTGTGATATTAGGCTGATACTGGCTCTGTAGAATGAGACAGGGAAGATTCTTTCCTCTGATTTTTGGGAGTAGTTTGAAGATAATTGAAACCAATTGTTTGTAAATTGGTTGAAATTCAGCTGTGAATCCATCTAGTCCTGGGCTTTTGTTGTTGTTTGGAGATCTTTTATGACTGATTCAATTTCAGTACTTCCTATTCTCCTGTTCAGAATTTTTATTTTGTCCTGGTTCAATCTTAGGAGATTGTATGTTTCCCGGAATTTATTTACTTCCCATAGGTTTTCTTATTTGTGGGTATATCGTTGTCCCTAGTCTCTGATTTTGTGTGTGTGTGTGTGTATTTCTATTGCATGAGTTGTAATTGTAACCAGGTTTTTGGGGTGCTGGTAAGGCACAGCTCCCTTGAGAGAATGTTGTAGGTTCTTAGTCTCTGCCCTCTCAGGAATGAGTGAGGGGACCACAGCAGGTGCACAGTAAGCTTGTAAAGTAAATACTGGACCCAAGAAGTGTTGCAGAAAGGTGATTTTATTTAGGTAGAGAAAAGAGGGGAAAAAAAGGAAGAGAAGAGAGGAATACTTCCACAAAGAGTGTGGAAAGGGACTCCAGAGGGGGAATCTAGGAAGGGAAAGAGAGCTCCCACTATATGGGAAGGGATTCCAGGAGCTGGAAATCCGGTGTGGATGTAGGAGCAGGGGAATTTATCCTGGGTAAAATTCCCACCTCCCCAAGTTCCTCTGGCCAATGAAAGGAGTTCCTTTAAACTTCCGCTGGGGTGATTGACTCTTAGTTTCTTCCCGTGCCAGCGAAATTTAAACATGAACTGTTAAATCTCCCAGATGGAGAGAGATGGGAGGGAGGCATGGCACTGGGAAGTTCTTGCCCTTAAAGCTATGCCCCCTTGTGGACCTGGAAAGAGAAAAACAGTCCCTCAGTAATATCTCCTTTTTCATTTCTTTTTGTTTATTTGGATATTCTCTCTTCTTTTCTTGATTTGTCTAATTAGTGTTCGATCAATTTTATTTATCCTTTCAAAGGACTTACTTTTAATTTCACTGATCCTTTTTATTATTCTTTTCTTCTCAATATTACTTAGTTTTGCCCTTATCTTTGTTATTTATTTTCTTTTGCTAACTTTTGATTTTATTTGTTCTTGTTTTTATAGTTCCTTGAATTGCAGTGGTTGTTAATTTGTGATCTATCTACTCATTTTACACAGGCAATATCAAGGAGATAAAAGATCTATACAAGGAAAACTACAAAACCCTAATGAAATAAATTACAGATAACACAAACATATGAAAAAATATCCCATGCTCAGGGAATGAAAGAATCAATATTGTTAAAATGATCATATTCCTGAAAACAATCTACAGATTAAATGTAATTCTAATCAAAATGCCAATCCAGCTGTTCACAGAATAGGAAAATACAAATTTAAAACAGTTTCCTCTTAGCACTAATTTTGCTGTAACCCAGAAGTTTTCATATGGTGTAGTTCCATTTTAATTTGTTTAAAATATTTTAAAAATTGATGTCTTAATTTTACCATTGACTCAAAAATTGCTCAGGGGTAAGAACATGTTGTTTAATTTCCAGCTATTTGTATAGTTTTGACAGATCTTTTTGAAATTAATTCTGTTTTATTTCATTGTGATCTTAAAAAATACTTGAAATAATTTTGATTTTTAAAAATTTATTGAGACATATTTTTTGGTCTAACATCCGGTTTATTTTAAAGTATGTTCCATGGGCTGATTAGGAGAATATGTATTCTGCAGCTGTTGGATATCTGTTAAGTCCATTTGGTTCAAAGTGCAATTAAGTTCAGTTTTTGTTGTTGTTGTTGATGATGATTTTCTGTGTCTATGATGTCTGGTGTTGAAATCCCCCACTATTATTGTGTTGCTGTCTATCCCTTGCTTTAGGTCTAGTAATGTTTGTTTTATGAATATGAGTATTCCAGTGTTGGGTGCACATATTTTAGAATTACTGTATTTTCTTGTTGAATTGATCCGTTTTCAAAATATTATGACTTTCTTTGTCTTTTCTTGCTGCTTATGATTTAAACTTTGTTTTATATGATACAAATATAACTACGTCTGCTTGCTCTTTGTTTCAGTTTGCATGGAATATCTTTTTCCACCCCTTTATCTTCAATATGTGTCTTTACTGTAAGGTGAATTTCTTGTAGGTAGCATATAGTTTATTCATTTTTTAAAAAAATCTATTTTACCAATCTCTACATTTTAAGTGGAGCATTTAATATATTTATTTTCAAGTTTAATACTAATATGTGAGGTTTTGTTTCTGTTATTATATTATTAGCTAGTTGCTTTGTATATTCTTTGTTTTTGTTTGTTTGTTAATTGTCTGTCTTCGTGAATTGGTGGAGTTCTTTCATGTTGACATTTTTCTCTTCCTCTAATTGTTTTTTATTATCCGTAAGTTTTATATTTATTTTGTGTTTTTATAATGGCATGTGTCAACCTTTCATTTTCATGTTTAGGACTACTCGGAGCATTTCTTGGAGGGCTGGTATAATGGTAATGAATTTTCTCAGGATTTGCTTCCCTGAAAATAAAACTTCATTTCTTCTTCATTTATGGAGCTTATTGCAGCTGGATACAAAGTTCATGGATGTCAGTTTATTTCTTTGGCATTGTGAAAATAAAATCCCAATCTTCTCTGGCTATGAAAGTTTCTTTTGTGAGAAGTGCACTGTTAGTCGTATAGAGTTTACCTTTTAGGTGAATTGAAGATTTTCTATTGCCAATTGTGGGATTTTTTTTCCATGTTCAACTTCTGAGATTTTAATGTCTGCTTGGCCTAGTTTATTTTTGAAGCTTTCAAGTGTATTCCTGTCAAGTGTAATCTTGTCAATATGTATTTAATTTCCAGACTTTGTTTTTTTTTTAAGATATCTATTTCTGGTAAATTTCTCATTTATATCTTGAATTAATTTTTTGCTTTATTTGTATTGGTTTTCAGATTTCTTGTGTATGTCATTGGGCTTCTTTAAAATTAGTATTTTGCATTTTTTTTTACATTTTGGAATTTCTTTTATTTGGCTCAATTGCTAAGAATTACTGTGTTCCTTTAGGAGTGTCATAGTACGTTGTTTTTCATACTTCCAATATTATTATACTGATTTCTTCACATCTAGGATAACAGTTGCTTTTTCTTATTTTTAAATTTACTTTCATTGGGGCAGAACTTTTATTTTTCCCCTGAAAATATGTCTATGATATATGTTCAGTAGGGTCATTTGGCTTTGCTTCTAGGTGTGTTCAGTGGCATAGACTCTGATTGGTTATAAACAAACAGCCTTCGTATGGTAGTTTTCTCAAACGCCAGTTGTAATGGTAATGTATGTATCAGGCAGGTACCAAGGCCTTCTAGGTAGCCAAGGTGATTTTGGCCATGGTGGTAGCGGAGGTCACATAAAACTTATGTTCTTCCTGAGTACTGTATAAGATCAGCATATGTTGTAATGATCTATGCAAGTCAACCTCCAGGCCAGGAATTAGCACTTGCAAGTGAGATCTAGCTGTGATGGTGGCAGTGGGGTTTATGCTTGGCTTCTTTTTAACCAGTGGAAGTACTTGGGTCTTCCAGGTAACACGTTTGACCATGGAACTCTCAGTGGTCCCAGTCTTGTGTTCTGCCTCCAGGGTAGGAGAGGGAGTAAAGCCAGGCAGAGCTAAATGGGCAAGCCTGTACTTGAGCCCCCAATGGCATGTGCAAGTGCCAGCCTTGACGGAGCTGGAAGGCAGTTCTTAGGCCCCTGGAATGGTGCTTCAAGGATGAGCAAAGCAATAACTGCTGTGCCAAAGAGATAGCACAGAGAAAGAGGAGCAACTTGCACTCCACAGGCTAGCAGGTCATAGTGGGACCTGTCTTGCTCTCATGCTCTTGACCCACCAATGCTCCCTTCTGTGGTGGAAAGTTGGGACAACTGGTCATAAGCAGTCGGTCTTCAAACCACTACACCACCCCAGGCTATAACATTTGCTGCCTGGGTCAAAACCATGTCTTCAGTGCCAAACCCCTCCTGATTTAGTCCTGAAAAGTCAGGGGGCATGGGTCATCCAACTCCAGCACCCATGACTGGCCTCCATGTCATACTTCCCTCTCAGTTTGGCTGTGGGAGCTTCTTCCCTACTTGAGACTATATCACAAATCCCAATGTCATTACTCTCTAAACCAGTGACTCTTTCCTATGCTGGCTGGCAGCTTACCATATTCCCCACTGAGGTAAGATAAAGAAGGGCCTTCTATTGGTGCTAGGGTCTGGAAGTGTGCACAGACCACTTCCTGCTGCCATTCTTTTTCAATCTCCCAACTATTCTCCAAGTCAAATCCAGGGATTGGTACAGTCAAGGTTTTCCACCATGGCCTGGATTGTCTGGCTCCCAGTGAAAATATGTATCATGTAAATATGTATCATGTAGATACTCTGTTTTCTTCTTAAACTCCCAGTTTTTCACCAAACCTGTCACACAGGTTACTGTCCACCTTATTTTTCAAACATCTGAAGTTTCTTTCACTTTTATATTGAACTTCCATATTCTGTCTTGGATAAAAGTTCATATTGTGAATCTCTACACACTATTTTGCTATTTCCAAGTAGGTGAGGTGCATTACTATAGCCTGTAATTTGCTATCTTAGATAAGTATATACACAGACATATATGCAGTAGAAAAATGATTTGGCTCTTTGTTCTGAATCCTGAAATAAAAAATTTAAAAAAAAATGATTAAAAAATTCAGTTCTGAGATGGTGACATCTCAGGACGATGTGTTTACTGGAGAAGATGTAAGTGTGATGAAATTTTTATTGCATGTTAATGCTCATAAGGGAACATCTATTATGAGTAACCCACAAAAGAGCCATGTAGACTGAAATATGTGGACAGGTGATTTCATCCACAATTGGTATTAGTTCACTCTATTGTTCACACAGTGGTTACAAGAACAGAGTAGCAATAGTGGCAGGGATGGAGGCAAGAGATAGGTACGATGACCTGGTCTCAGTCAGAAATGCTAACTTAGGTTTCTGCTATTGCTGAATTTCCACCTTGTCAGAAAAATAGATCAATGTTGAATCCAATAGACATTTATTCCTCAAAGAGGAACACTATTAACTAATTAACAATTTAAATACATAAATGACTTATCATGCTGAAAAGGATAAAGATTAACATTGTTTAATATCTGCATATATTCCTTATATAGGTTTTCATTTTCTGTCCTTAGTGTCTTGATCAGAAAATCTACCTGAAGACTTACAGAGGTATGATCCACCAATGTAATGTAGAATCACACATAAAATTGTCTTGGAACAAGGCACTCACTCTACACAAAGGAGCTATAGCAGTGAAAACATGGCTATAGGATCTATCAAACCTATCATTTAGAGCACAATGTATTACCAGCCTAATAAAGTTATCAAAAGGTCCTTTTTTCTTTTTTGAGTCAGGGTTTCACTCTGTCACCCAGGCTAAAATGCAGTGGCACAATCACAGTTCACTGCAGCCTCAACCTCCCAAGCTCAAGCCATGCTCCCACCTCAGCCTTCCAAGTAGCTAGAACCACAGTCATGTACCACCTTGACTGATTTTTTTTGTAAAGATGAAGTCTCACTATGTTGTCCAGGCTAGACTAGGACTCCCAGACTCAAGTGATCCTCCCACCTCAGCCTCCCCAGTTTCTGGGGTTATAGGCATGAGCCACTGTACACAGCCTCAATCATTTTTTGAAGACTTAACAAGGTTGTATCTTCCTGAATTCGAGTCTGAAAAAATGTGGTATAATTTCACAAGATGTGTATATACTTTAAATTAATAATCATTATGTGGTGCTATATACCCAATATACAGAATACATTGGTTTAGTCTGGGAGGCAGAGGTTGCAGTCAGCCAAGATTGCACCACTGCACTCCAGCCTGGGTGACAGAGCGAGACTCTGTCTCAACAACAAACAAACAAACAAACAAAAAGTATACATTGGTTTAGAAACCAAGTATATTATAAGAATGACTCTTCTAATCAATCCTTCCTATAATTGACAAAATAAATTTATTTCTTAAGAAACTTAGACTCTATGTATGGATAGATCCACGTTCTTGAGGGGAAAGCTCTTCCAACATAAGATAAAAATCTCAACTTTAAGCTACACCTGCTACCAAATTACTTTGAGCTCCTTATATCAAGAGAGCACCAGGCAAAAAGAAGACTCACCATCCCAGCAGAGCTAATTGTCACTTATCATAAAGAAGAGACAGTGCTGGTTTTTGCAAAGAACGCAGGAAATATTTGGCCTCAAGTAGTCTACTTGGGGGTATCTTTTATTACTCTCTGCTTAATCTTGATGAAAAGTGGCCCACATGTGCATTGTGTAAGGGTTGATGTTTTGGGACACTAACTTTATACTTGGATTTTTTTCCAAACCAAACTACTACCTACAGTCTGACCAGTGTGGCCTGAATTTTCTCTTTACTTGACTGACATTTAGACAGGCTTCTTCTTGACTATAGGCTCTGGGCCTCCTTCTTTGCAGTATTTACTTTAAAAAACTTAAAATTGCAAATTATTTCTCTGCCCCTGTGAGTGTAAATATTTTCTCAGCTTTTTGCCAGTTTTACAATCTAGTAAGTTATTTCTCAAAAATCTGGGATCCATCTATTTGAATGTAATCATCAAGAAAGATAAGACCTCTGTCTCTCAGTTTCTATGAGTAAGTAGGAGCCTAACTTTGATAAAACACAGTTTATATATACAGATAGCCTAATCACATTGACCAGTCTTCTCCCTTAGATCCTCTAATATTTTCGCATTAGCTCATACCAGCACTTGAAAATCTTTTCTTTTCTTGCAAGTTGAGTTGAATTTCTCTCCCCTGTTGAAATAGCCTTGACTCCTCTTGCAAGCATTTTAGGTAGTCTTCCTTGTCATTTTAAACAAGTGTTTGATGTAATTGTTCTTTGACAAGTCCTGGAGAAGCATGATCTACATGAGTTGAACTTATACTAATAAGCAAGTGAATGTGAGTGGCACGAGTGGTTGACATTAATGGTTATTGTAGGGCAGCATGTATATCTGCCTTTTCAATAGGCACTCATTTCCCCAGCTTCCTAGTGTTGCCTGCTGATTGCTCCCTAAGCCACCTGTCTCTGAGACATACCTTCATCCAAAGGTGTCTAGCTGCCTCCTGTGTCTAATGACTGACCAATGAGGAGTTACATATCCCAGCCTCTTTGTTTTAATTTGGGACAAGTCTGAAGGGCTGCTCTAGCTCCAGAACTCCTTTATTGCAACTATATTATAGTTCACACATCTCTCTCTGCGTACATACTTCTGTTTTTTTTCACTCTCTTACAGGTATTACTCTTAAGAGCACTTCCCAGAAAAACTCTAACATGCAGATTTCTGTCTCAGAGTTTGCTAACAGTGATCACAATTTAAGAAATTCTTTATATACAGCCATTCTTTAGACCATGTTCATTTGTACTATTTCGACAACATTAAACATCACCCCAGCTGCAAACCTGGATTACATAACTAATTTTCTTTGTGGAGAAAACAGTGTTTCACATTTAGAAAGCCAATATAACTACTCAAATAGAAATTTTATTTACTGGTCTATATTTATCTTCCTGTTTTTTGTTTGTTTGTTTGTTTGTTTTTGAGATGGAGTCTTACTCTGTAGCCCAAGCTGGAGTACAGTGATGTGATCTCGGCTCACTGCAACCTCTACCTCTTGGGTCCCTGTTCGGGCAATTCTCCTGCCTCAGCCACCCATGTAGCTAGGATTACCGGTATGCGCCACCATGTCCAGCTAATTTTTGTATTTTTAGTAGAGACAAGGTTTCACCATGTTGGTCAGGCTGGTCTTGAACTCCTGACCTCGTGATCTGCCCACCTCGGCATCCCAAAGTGCTGAGATTACAGGTGTGAGACACCACGCCCGGTCTATATTTATCTTCTTATCTTTACATCCACAACAGCTTTGACCAATAGCTTATTAGTATAATACAGTATTTTTATAAAAGCACTGTTACTCTGAATATTTATCTATGTCCTTCCCAGTTTTTTTTTTATATACTATGTATATGTTTTAACATTTTTGAAAACTATAAAATGTAATAATAAGTTATACAGTCTTTATTAATATCCTAGGAAAGGTCATTTTCCACTGCATATTTTCAAACTACTGATTTTATTGATTCCCATGTTTTCTACATTTTTATTCAAGTTGTTTTAATGTTTTTATACACTCAGGCATCTTACTTATCATGTAATTATTCGACAGTGTTTATTTACTTATGCTTGCTTAGCAGCAATGCCAATTCTCTTCTCACTGGGTTGATTTTGTATGAGGTGCTCTATTATAAAAGCAGCTGAGAAGCTGTCTTGGTGCTCTGGAATTGCCTAGTCTTCATAGTCTGTGTTTTCTGTCTAAATCAGAGCATGCGCAAAAATTAGTAGTCTTTTGTCTCTTCATTGTTTCTGTCTTGGTAATTACTTTTTCTATAACAGGAAATTTGATGGAATCATTTGGAGTTTAGTAGTATCTAAGTGTTTACCTATGTGTTTATTTTCTTGTTTCCTGTTATGATGTAACAAATGATCAAAAGGACCCTGTATTTCAAAATTTTTCTATAATAAATCTATCAATGTATAGGACATGTACATAGCAAGTACTCCAGATCTTTAAAAAATGCTTGCTTGGACAGACGTGAGCTCTGTAAATATTGAAATTGTCTATAATAAATCTATTATAAATTTTCAAAAATATTTGACCCTCAATTTTATTGCTAAAAATGCTCCTCTGGAGTGACAGCAGTTATATGTCCTCAGCCTCTACCCAGAGTCCCTGGGCATGTTTCTGTTATTGTGGAGGCAATAGTGGATCTGGGTACAGGGTGGGATGTACCAGGGAGTCTGGGTGGTCACAGAACACACACACACACACACACACACACACACACACACACACAAGCACATACACAAACCCTACAACTACAGCTACCAAAATAACCAGCATGGTGTTGGAACATTTCCCCAGTGGGAGCTAAAATTACCTATAGTGACCTGTGACCCACTCCCTGAGACAGGGAAGGCCAGGCAGGTCATGGATGGGGAGAGAGAAGGACATTTCTCCATGTTTAAATTTTCTATAATAAATCTATCAACATGCAGGACATAGTACATAGTAATTACTCCAGATCATTAACAAATGCTTGCTTGGACAGACATGAGCTCTGTAAACATTGGCACATCATTACAATATATTTTAATCTCATAATGCACACAGTTATACTTAGAACTGTGTTTTTGGTTTGGTAAAAATTTATCTGACAATTCTAATGCTACTTAGAGTCCATCAAGTCTTAGAAACCAAAAGCTTGATTATTACATCGCAATAATTTCTAGAGCTCAAACATAAATGCTTAAGAAACAGCTCTGCAAAAACAATCTAATTTCGAATATAGTTTCTGATAAGGTCCATTTTCCAAGAAGCCCTCCTGCTTTGCTGAAATATATGATTGTTGGCATACACAAACCACCCAAAGAGAGAGAGAGAGACAGAGACAGAGACAGAGACAGAGAGAGCGATACCATGTGCACATTTTAGCCTCTGGTTTTCTTTTCCGGAATTTTATCTGAAGCTCAAACACATCATCAAATACATTTGGCATCAATACTACTCAAGTGACTAATAACAAACTCTCTTAATGTCAAAAGTCATTCAATTTTTCTATAAGGAAGAATAAAGCCATACCTAAACATATTAAAATATTATTCACTTTGACAGTAGAAGTAGTTTCAAGACATGAACTATTGCTATATTAGAAAGGAGAAGCAATCAGTATTTTTCATCACCGAAGAATCTATACCACAAAAAAATCCATCAATTCTAATGAAATTGGCAAGTATCTAGCAAGCAAATATATATTTTTTTTATTTCTAGTTTGAAATATGGTTTAAAAAGTGCAGATGTAGTTAACTCACATTCCCATTCATGAGGAAAAACTTACCTAATAGTGAGTATATTTATCAAGTCTTAAAAAAAAAAAAGAAATTTTCATTTAGATTGCAAGGGCTATTATTGTTTTATTTTAACTAGATCTGTAGACTATTCTTAACATTAAACCTGCGGATAATAACATATTTACTTTTATTTAAATAATAGAGATTATTCAGTAAAAATATTACCTAAACTCATTTGTCTAAAAGATATATTTTTGAGTTTATATATAGGTTTTTATTACGAAATACAAAGACCACCTTCAATTCCTGCTTACAATTTATTATCTAGTACAATTTTTGCTTTACGTAGTGTGTAACTGGTTTATCACTATCCATGGTATTAATTACAAATCATATTTTCTAGTGAATTTGAATATTCTTTTAGCAAAAGCAAATGAATCCATATGGTGTGTAACTTTTTTATTTTAAAATATTTATGGCTGGGCACGGTGGTCCACACCTGTAATCCCAGCATTTTTGGAGTCTAGGTGAGTGGATCTCCTGAGGTAGGAGTTCAAGACCAACCTGGCCAACATGGTGAAACCTCATCTCTACTAAGAACACAAAAATTAACCAGGCGTGGTGACAGGCACCTGTAATTCCAGCTACTCTGGAGGGTAGGGCAGCTGAATCACTTGAATCCAGGAGGCAGAGGTCACAGGGAGCCAAGATTGTGCCACTGCACTCCAGCCTGGGCACAGAACGAGACTCCATCTAAAAACAAAAACAAAACAAAACAAAAAAACGAGATATTTACTAGAAATTAACTATAACCCTCCATGGTACCTTGGCCACAACTGGAAATTACATTAACACTTTCAGGCTGATAATATCCTTAAAGAATACTTTTCTGAAATTAAAATTGTCCCTAAGTATTGTTTTTAAATAATAAAGTTAGTTAAAAGTCTATATATCATTAAAACAAATTGCATTTAAAATAAATAAAAATGTAACATGTTATAATTTTTTAGGAAAGTAAATTGGCTATACATTTTTACTTTGTAAAGCTGGGCTTCAGTAGCTGTAGCTTTTCTTCATAACACTTATTTCAATTTTAAATTATACATTTATCTGTGTGAGTATTTGATTAATGTCAGTCTGTCTCATTAAGGAGAAAACTTCATGAGAGATAAGAGCATATTTGTATTGTTCTCTATTTGTCCCTCAAATTTCTCTGCCTGGCACATGTACTTAGTTTAATATATTTACTGAATAAATGAAAATAAATGAATAACAGAATCTGAAAGACTGACTCTCATGAAATTATTTTTACATGACCAAGAACTGGACCAATAGAAACAAATGTAAAACATAACAGATGACCATAGTTTAATGACAATATGATGCAAAATTTCATGTGCAACCTTATGCTTTAGGATAGTGTGACAGTATACAATTTCAAGTAAGATGGATGGATGGATAGCTAGAAAGATAGGTAGATATACAAATATTGATATGTCTGAATTTAACTTTTCTAATTTCAAAGGTGAATGTGAAATCAGAATTATCTGCTTTCTAATTTTTCTGTAATAATAATTACCAGTAATTTATAATAGATATTTGTATTGTCTCAATGAGATTTTGCTTTATAAACATAATCGTTTTTTATAAGATTTCAAAATGTGCTGATAATACATAGTTTAGAACAAAGTGAGGCTGTGACAAATCTTCTATTTTCCCACACACTTGATAAAGCTTAAAACATGCAATAGGGGCAAAGTTTGAAGACTAGAAATCTATTAAAACTAAAAAATAAAATAAAATTGTCATATAAACATAATTGTTCTGGATGGCCTTTGAAACGTAACCGTTTTTCAGTAATTAAAAAGTTATATTAGGTTCCCATGAGAACCAGCATTTTATATAATTATATGGTTTACAAACAGATTTTTGAAAACATATATAGATATAATTTACATTACTGCATGCCTTATGAATTCATTAAGCTAAATTGTTGAGATCAATAGAAATTTTCTACTTTTTTTCTGAACCTATAGTACTTTCTTCATTAATTTTTACAGTGTTTTCTAATAGTTTTATCAGAGATCATAGCATACCTGTATAATATAATCAAGTGGTACACCATGATGTTTTGCATGTGTATCAAATCTTTGGTTGACTATCATAAATTGTTATAAATTATTTTTATTTGTTGCATTAGTAATATGAGCACTTAGAAGAGATTTCTTCTCATAAGTATATGTATTAATCTTCTTGGGCCGCCATAACTGAATACCATGGACTGGGTGACTTAAACAGAAGAAACTCATGTGTTCACAGCTCTGGGTTTTATAGGTCCAATAACAAGATACTGGAAAATGTGGTTTCTGGTGAATCTTCTCTTTCCGGCTTGCTGATGACGCCCTCTCTCTGTGTCCTCATGTAGTCTTTCCTTTGGCTCACAAGTGAAGGGAAAGAGAGAGAGAAACAGAGGGAGAGAGCAAGCTCTTGTCCTTCTTCCTCATCTTGTAAAGACTTTGGTATTATTGGATTAGGGCTTCAATCTCAGGACCTCATTTAACCTAATTATCTGCTTAATGTCTCTGTCTACAAATATAGTCATATTGGAGGTTAAGGCTTCAAGCTATGAAACTGGAGGAAGAAGCAATTCAGTCCATAAGATTTGAAATGTGTGTGTATGGTTTTTTGTTTGTTTGTCTGTTTGTATTTTTTTTAACTGTTGTTTATGTTATTTTGTTGTGGCTGTTTGAGTGTATAAGCTACAGCCACCTAGGTATAGCCATTGACCCACAAAAAGTATTATGTACAAAGTGTTTTTCATAGTAGACAACAAGCTTGTATAATTTTAACTACTTTGTATATTTTTTTATAAATATTGAAATACAATTTAAAGGTTTTATTTTGCTGATTTCATGACTAATAACTTTTCAATGTGAAAATATGAACACAATCTCACTTTGCATTTAACTAAACCATTGTGATGGTAATAATATCAGAAAATACAATCATCAGCTCTTTTAAAGTCATTTTGGCATTTCTCATTAAATGGGATAGTACAATGTATTTCTAAGTCTATTCAGTTATTAATAGATCAACTACAGTTTTTCCACTGCTGTGAGGCAAATGGCAAAGAGAAATCGCAGAGCTTTAACAATACTTCTAGTGTGACACAAGATTAAAATAATCAATACAACTTCTAACTCTGTATTTTCACATTAAATGAAATGCTGAAAGTTTCGATTCTTGGATTCTCTTTTGTCAGTAATTGTGCCACATTGTATTCTGATAATTTTCTACCATTGCAAATAAATATTACCAGTTAAAGTGGCTTTAAATTTCAAACAGAGCTGTGTGACTGTGGTTGTTTACCAGATGCCACAGGATGTCACAATGTCTATCTCTTATAATTCTGTCTTAGTGATATTATGATGCTTATCATTTAAGTCAGTATATTATGGTTTCTGGCAGCTGGACCTGGCTTGTGCATCTGTTTTGTTTTTGTTTCTCTGACTAGGCTTTTCTTATGCCAATACAATTTGGCATTTGTAATTTTATCAGACATTTTATTAATAAACTAATCATATCCTATACACTGTTTAGAATTATAAAAATAAAAGTTATTTAGTTTTATACTATATTTTACACCATATGCAATCAATCCTTTGATAATGACAGGATTAAAACACAAGTCAAATACTATTATAAAAGTCTTACAGTTGGAATGGACTTTAAATGTCATTTATTGAGATATTTTATCCCATGCACTATAACAAACACCCATAGTATGACATGAAGAAATAAATAAAAAACTAGGAATCAAGTGACATGAATTTTCATTTCTTCTCTACCACAGATTAATAGTAAGAATTTGGGCAAAACTGTTAATCTCATTGGACCTCAGTAACCTCATTTATCATTAGCATTGCCTAGTTTTCAGAATCTTATCTGCAAATTCTATGGGCATGATCCCTCTCTATTCATCCAATCTGTGATGTACTGTTGAAACAGGGCACTGAGTCAAGAGTAGCCTGTCTTTCCTTCACTTTTCCATTCCCTTTTACTAAAGATCTCCTTTTATTTTTTTCCACACCAAGGGCCTCTAGTTATCAACACACCTTGGGTTCTGCTTGGGAGGACCTTTTGAGGTCTAAGAGTTATTTGTACTGAGTCATTTCTAATATCATATTTTGTGAGAATAGACTCTAACTAACAATATAGGATGTGTATGTGTGCATACCCAAGTGCATGTGATCTCAATATCCTCTTATCAGTTGGTCATTAAAGGGAAAGTGACATAGATTGTTAACTGCAAGGATTTTATATGTATCAGCTAGGACAATTTTTCAGAAATATAAATAACATTTTTTCCCAGTGTTTTAATTTTTGGAAACTCTGAGTCACAGGATAGTTCTAAGAGCAAATATTTGAACATAAATAATTTTATGCTCTAATTTGAACAGCCGTCACGCTGTTTATTAGAATAGCTTAATCAGTTGGTCAATGATGTCAGGAAGTTTACACGTTTAGCTGTTTTTTAGCAGTTCTTGTAGTGCTGGCTTGGTAGTGGTGAATTCTTTCAGCATTTGTCTGAAGAAGACTGTATCTTACCTTCATGTCTGAAACTTAGTTTCACTGGATACAGAATTCTTGGATAATGATTGTTTTATTTAAGGCAGCTAAAGACAAGACCTCAATCCCTTTTAGCTTGTAGGGTTTATGCTAAGAAATCTGCTGTTAATCTGATGAGTTTTACTTTATAGGTTACCCTGACACTTTTGCCTCACAACTCTTGTTTCCTTCATGTTGACTTTAGATTACCTGATTACCTAGGTGATGATCTTTTTGTGATGAATTTCTCAGGTGTTCTTTGAGCTCCTTGTATTTGGATGTCTAGATCTCTAGAAAGGCCAGGGAAGGTTTCCTGGATTATTCTCTCAAATATGCCTTCCACACTTTTAGATTTCTCTTTTTCCTTAGGAAAATCAATTATTCTTAGATTTGATTGCTTAAAAGAATCTCAAACTTCTTCGAGGCTTTGTTTATTTTTTTAGTTCTTTTTTCTTTGTCTTTGTTGGATTAGGTTTATTTGAAAGCCTTGTCTTTGAGCTCTGAATTTCTTTCTTCTACTGGTTCAATTCTACTACTTAGACTTTCCAGTGCATTTTGCAATTCTCTCAGTGTGTCTGTCATTTCCATAAATTGTGATTGTTTTTTATTTGTGCTATATATTTCACTGGAGATTTTTTATTTCATTCATATCATGTGTCTTTTTTGTTGTTGTTGTTTGTTTCTTTAAGTTGGACGTTGCCTTTCTCTGGTGCCTCCTTCATTGGCTTAAAAGTTGACCTGAATTCTTTTTCTGTCAATTCAGGGATTTTTATCTTGGTTTTAATCCACTGCTGGTGAGTTAGTGTGATCTTTCGAAGTATTAAGGACCCTTGTTTTGTCATATTACCAGAATTGTTTTTCTGGTTCATTCTCATTTGGGTAGACTATGTTAGAGAAGATCTGGGACTCAAGGGCTGTGGTTTAGATTATTTTGTCCCACAGGATGCTCCCTTGATGTAATGCTCTCCCCTTTCCCCTAAGATGGAGTTTCCTGAGGGCTGAACTACAGTGGTTGCTATTTCTTTTCTGGATCTAGACATCCAGCAGAGCTACTGGACTCTGGGCTGGTACTGGGGAGTGTCTGCAAAGAGTCCTATGATGTGATTTGTCTTCAGGTCTTCAGGTCTCTTCTTAGCCATGGATACCAGCACCTGCTTTGGTGGAGATAGCAGGGAAGTGAAGTACACTCTGTGAAGGTTCTTGGATTTATTTTTGTTAAGTGAGCTGCTTTTGTGTTGGTTGGGCCTTTAGCCAGGAGGTGGCGTTTTCAAGAGCACATTAGTTGCTGTAGTATAGGGAGGATTAGGCAGTGGGCAGGGCTGTAAAGCTCCCAAGAGATTATGTCCTTTATCATCAGCTACTAGGGCAACGGGCGGGGTTAGGCTTGTCTGAGTTCAGACTCTCCTTGGGCAGGGCTTGCTGAGGCTGCTGTGGAAGAGGTGTGGTTCCCAGGCCAGTGGAGCTTCCTTCCCAGAGGGATTATGGCTGCCTTTGCTGTGTCACACAGGTCACCAGAGAAGTGAGGGACAGCTGGCAGCCACAGGCCTCACCCAGCTGCCCTGCAGCCCGTAGCCCAAAAGGCCAGTTCTCACTCGCACTGTGTTCCTGCTCAACGGCACCAAGTTCATTTCGAGGCAGCTAGTGAGCAGCGCTAAGGAATTGCCCCAGGCTGCATGCCTCGAAGCTGAAGCTTAGAAAACAAGCAGACTCACAGTTCCTCATCTGTCCCACGGAGCCTGCTATGGCAATCCACCTCCTTAAAGGGCCTGTGTGTTCTCTCAGCTTTCCTAGTATGTTCCTTTGGTTGTTGTTGGTGCAAAAGTTCATCATGTGGGTGTCCACACACTGCTCTGTTCATCTGAGTCAGAGCTGCAAGTTAATCCTGCCTCCCACCGCCATTTTCCTGCATCGTCCCATATTAACTTTTATGAAAGCGGTTTTCCTATAGTCCTTTTTTAGCCAACTCAGGTAAAACACAGTTGTTATCTATCTGAAAGAAAATTCTTTCCTTATAATTAATAGGTATACATAACTAAGTATATTTCTCTTAAATAAACTACATTGGAATTAAATTCATGTGCATCTATAGTTTTGTAATGAGATTAATACAAGATTAAATGTAAATATTTCTTAATTAATTGATTAAGAAAATTGTCTAGATTTTCTCTCTTATTTTGGTGGTGAGAGTATCTGAAATCTATTATCTTAGTAAATTTTCAGTTTAGAGTACATACTAACTATAGTTACCACGCTGTACAATATATACCTACACTTCTCCTAGGTAGATACCACACTCCTCTAGGTTGTGACAATTTCTCAGACAATCACTACTTTTGATAATCTTGACAATTTTGAGGAATACTGGTCAGGCAGTTTGTCAAATTCTTCTCCATTTGATTTTTTCTTATATTTTTCTAATGATTAGAATGGAGTTGTATATTTTGGGGAGGAACACCACAAAGATAAATCGACATTCTTATTTCTTCATTACACCGTCAACTGTTGATGTTACCATTTTTTATGTTAACCATGATCACCTACCTGGCTAAGGTAGTATTTGCCAGGTTTAATAGTCTAAAACTACTGTTTTTTTTTTTTTTTCCTCTCTTCACACTGTACTCTGTTTAAGAAGTAAACTATGTGAAGTACACATGTAAAGAATGAGGAGTTATCCTTCATCTTTCTTGATGGGGAGTATTTCTACAGGGTATCTGGAATTATTCTGCACAAGGATTAACCTATATGCCCCATTTATTTATTTATTCAACAATATATTTATATCATATAAACTTATGAGTTTTTTTATAATTTGGGTTATTATTTAATACTACCGTATTATTTTATATCTCAAATTGTTCTCGCTTTGGCTTCTGGGGGCTCTTTCAGTTATTTATATATCCCTTCAACTTTGTGTGTGTGTGCATGAACATATTACTTCCTTATTTTCTGGCACTACAGAATGTCTCAAACTCATATTACACATTCCTTTCCCTAAAATTAGCCTTTTCTTCAGAAAGACACAGTTCTTTTATTGGAGACTCATATTCCAATTGGAATTAGAAAACAATATCTGGCACTGGCACTGAAATTTCAATGCCCAGATATTGTTTTCTAATTTAATTCGAATGTGACTGGGATTTTTTTTTTCTGGCATCTCAGCTATCTGAGCAAGGAAATAGATGTGGTTAGAAATAGAGCTATACATATTTCTATATGTATCTATCTGTAACTGCATTAAGCAATTCATTAGTTCATACTAATCTCTCCAGCTCTACTGTAGTACCATACAGATCATTCTGGCATTCCTCCCTTGTATATAACACCCCACTTCAACAGTGAGAAACATAGGTTTCTCTACCATTGACTTATTTGTTACATTTTCCAAAACAAACGAACAAAATACATGTCTAGTAATATCAGAATTCTTAATCTGTCCTGTGTAGAGAACTACTTTTAAACTATAGAACAGCGTTTATGTATAGTTTCTTTTGCCCTCAGCTGTATAGTCTCTTCCCATTTCCAGACTTACTCAGGATAGCACCTTTTCCACTTAATTCCATCACTGCTTTATTTGTATGTGGTAATACAGTTAGATTGTTTTGTCAAAGTCTGCATTAATACCATTGGGTTTTCAGAGTTCTTTGTACATTTGGGATACAAGTTCTTTATCCAATGTGTGCTTTGCAAATATTTTCTCTGAGTGAATTATCTGACTTTTCTTTCTCTTAATTGTATCTTCAGCTGTGTTCCACAAATTTGGATAAGTTACATTTTTATTTTCATTTAGTTCAAATTAATTTTTTAATTTCACTTGAGAGTTTTTCTTCAGTCTAGTGTTACTTAGAAGTACAAAATTTAGTTTTCAAATATTTGAGAAGATTTCCAATATTATCGTTTTATATCATTAGGAAGCTTTATTATAAAACCATCAAACTAAAATCTGTGTTTACAGTTGAGGCCAGGGCAATTATTCCAAGCTCCTTTCTACCACATGATTTTAGCCAAGGTATATACATTCTCTCGTCATTTGTTCCTATCTTTGAAATATAATTGAAGGGTACAATCTTAAGATCTTTTCACAAATTATTAGCAATTATATTTTTACATGGTTGTTTTCTTAATAATTGGTTCCCACTCTGCCTCCAAATCTAATATTCACGGTATGCCAAATTACTATGTCTGGCCTTTGCTTACTTTCTACATCTCCCAATGAAGCTATATAGCAGAGCAAATGTAACACAAGTCTCTTTGGCAAAAATTGTGTCATTTTAATTTTCTATTATTTATAAGAACACCTCAGAGGTTGCTTCAGGGAGAAAGGTAAATCTGTCAATTATGCTAGCTGACCATTCCTATTCAGCATAACAGACCATTTAATTTTACAGGATATACTAGAGGAGATTTTATTTTTTTTAATGATTTTTACCACTAAATGTGAAATAGTAAAAGAAAAAGGAAAGGAAAAGAAGATACAAAAATAAATGTAAATTAAAAAAATTGAAAAGGAAACAGAAAAGAAGAGAAAAAAAGGAATAGTTTACATTATACTTTTCCTTCCTGCTTCAATATTTTATGATCTTATAATTTTTAAGCATTAGGTTTCCTTAGGCTTAGAGCAAGATGCAATAAAAAAGATTAAGGTATCTTAAAATTAAAATTGTTTGCATTAAATATTGACAAGATTTTTCACTTTTTAAAATTTAATTTTCTAATTTATTTTTAAAAGATGAATTTTCCATAGGATTACACTATGATTAAAAAAATACTGAACCAAACGGGTACACTAGCTAGACAATAAATATTCAGTCTCTTTAATATAGTGTAAAGAATATTATGCCTATATCAAAATGTCTGGCTTGGATTCATGGTATTTCCACTTAACTACAGTCTAATTTTGAATAATTTATTCAACTTTCTTAGCCCAGGGTCATCATTTATCAAATTTGAATAACCCCACAAAATCTATGTCAATTTATTTTGAATCTTTACCAAATGATCCTTAAAACAATGTGTGTCAATATACTTTATTCACTGAGATATGCTATATAAATGCAAAATATTATTAAAACAAAGCCATCATCTCAGCTATGTACATGAACTTATTATGCCCTAATGTACTTTTGGTCATAAGTCTACTTTATTTTCAAACATAAATTATAGCTCACAAATAATAGTTCAGACATTAATTTTGTGGTCATTCCAAATATTGATTTTATAAAAATAAGCTTTCTATATGCAGATATTTCTTACCAAATATGCACATACTTCAATTAGTTTCATATTTTAATTTAGTAATAATTGCCAAATCCCTTAAAAGGTTGAGAAATCTGGCCACTATGCACATAAATCTTTATTGCTCTTCAATGTTCCTATAGCCTGTGCACCTAAGTGAATTCTTTCACTAATTTATTTAATATGATTTCTTGCAAGTTAATTGTAGATCCTTAGTAATATAATTAATATGTTCTTTGCTGACTACTTCAAATTATTTTAATCTTTGTTGATTTGAAATGTAAATTTCTCAGGTTAATTGGAAATTAGAGTATAACTAAAATTTTGTTTTCTTTAGTAGGTCTGAACAGATAAAACATAGAGTTAAACTTGATGCAATCCTTCTGGGAGTGCTAATTATTTTTTTAAATAGTCAAAGACAACATCCAATTGAATTACTTTTTACAATTTCATACTTTATCTTAGCCAATTATTAAGCTCTTAGAGTCTTTCTTTGTAAAGTTGGTATAGCAATTTCTTACTGTGGTGGCCCTTTAAAACAATGTCTATAGAGAATCGAATACGGTAACCACATAATACACTGTAAGAGAGAATGAATACCTCATACACTTAGCTAAATTGATTAATCTAGATAAACATATATTTTAAAAAATCTTCCTGGAGACATTGATTCTAATTTTCTAGTTTTTGATATTTAATACAGAAATATGACTGTTATTCTTTACTAAAATTATGGCAGCAAGATTTTTGGGACTGTTCAAAAGTTTGGCAAGAATGAAACAATATATAAATGACTTAAAAATAATTATCTTTTTAACAGAAACTATAGACTTATAGTCTATGTAACAAAATATAGACTTATAGACACATATGTCATGAATTAATATTACATTTATCCTATAGGTATTTTTCATTTTAAATTTTCAATACATACTCAAAAGCATGTAAAACACAAATTTTCACATTACAGTGTAAGTGATAATATAAAGCATAAAAATAAAAGCATATCCATATATTCAGTTATTCAAGAGAATATATAAAAATATTCTGCTATTCAGTGGATATTGGTAAGTAAGTTATCTTTTGTCAAACCTGTGTTATATACTAGAAAGCTATCAGTAACTTTGATAGAGGTGTAGAAAGCCACTTGCAAAGGAAAATGATTTCTGCATTTATTTTTCTAGAAGCTGCAAGTACACCATGTTATCAGTATATAAATGAGCAGTGTGGTTAATAGCACTATTTATTCCAGATGCATCCTCTGCTCTCTGCCACAGCTTTATCTTCTCTGTAGATAGAATATACTTCTCTGCCTTATAGACATTGGGTTTGTACAGGGAGTTCTTTGTCCATTAGAATGTAGGCATATGTGACAGAGCACCACTTTCTAAACACAAGTCTTAAGAGACCTAGAGAGTTCCACCAATCTTCTTTATCCCCTGCCATGCATTATGAAAAGACAATATCATAAGGATTCACTGACTCTTTAGCATGGGTCAACAAAGGAGACAGGTAAAGTATTGAATACAAACTGTGATCTGTAGTCTGAAGACAGGATGAGTTTACCGCACAGGGCACATTAATTAGCCTCATATAACTCCCAGACTAGTAAGCAAGAAGCAATAAGCTTACTGAAATCGCCTGATTTGGGGGTTGTTAATTATACAACATTATCACTAAAAAACTTGTACAAATATTATTTTGTAAGTTGAGAACATGACAAGGGAGTTGATTCTTGGATAATCTGGCTGTTTTAGTGAACTCATAGGTCAGAATTGCAATAGCAGAATCACCATTGATTATGGCAGTAGTTCTCAATGTGACTGCATAATAAAATTAACCAATTAACTAGGGTGCTTTAAAATAAAGCTGTGTTTCACAACCATCCTCACAAGTTTTGAGTTAATTGGCCTGAATGGGATTTAGGTATTATTTTTATTGCTGCTGCTGGTGGTGGTAACCCAGATGCCTTTACTAGTCAAGCAGGCTTGAGAACTGCTGGCCTATGATGTGTGCTCTCAGATCTACAGAGCTATAAATTTATTTTTATTAATGGATAATGAATTTATTGGAAATGATTTTTATCAGCCAAGTTCATGAGAAATATATATATATATTGACCATAATTAATTTATTAATTTTCAATATAAAAAGTGTATACCAATTAGAATAGCTTTTGGCCCTTATGAGCATTATGGCCAATCCCTTTAATTCCTCTCTCACTGGTCCACTTGTCACCTACCTGCTTGTCCCAACTCCAGGTAAGTGTTAATTTTTTGATTTCTCCATTTATGCAAGTTAAACAATAATCTTCTAATTGAATGTATTATTAATGCCAAATTATCTTGAATGGCTCTTTTGGTTTCATTGTGAATGCATTAAAGGCCTAAGTGTAGCTTAACTATTTTTCAACTTTTGATGGGAAGGGAAAATAGGACCTCCAGAATTTTTGATGCCAGATGTCTGTGAGTCATTGAAAACTATGGTGGTAAGTATCTAGAGCCATAAAAATGTTTGAGCATCAGAATTCTAGAATATAAAAGTTTCAAACATAATGGGAATCTTGGAATTTTCACTTGAATATTATATTCTTAATGAGCCTTACCTTACCCATTTTAGCTAAAATTGTAAGCCTTTTCCTCCTTTCTCCCTTTCCTTGCCTTATTTTTAAGTTAACACATACTTTTCCACTTCTACCAAACGTAATCAAAAACATTAAATATGCATTCTCTTTTGGTTTTCCTTTGCACCTTAAAAATGTAATGGCTTAACACAGCAACAATCACTTATTATATATCATGATACTAAGTAAGTGTTGACAAGAAGGTCATTCTTCTCCGTGTAGTGTTGGCTAGAGCTCCAATCATGCAGAGGTTTAACCAGCTAAAACATTTAGGTGATTCCTTTGAAAAACTGGCAATTGTTGACAGCCAGTTGGATGCTCAGCTGAAGCTTTCCAGTGGAGTATCTCCATAGTCTTCAATCTTGACTTCTCCTTTTAGATGAGTTTTTGACCCATTGGTCTAGTATCAGAAATTAGACAATGTCATTTTCTCTGCATTATTTTAATTAAAGCAAGTCACAGGGTGTTATGGTTTGGCTGTGTCCCCACCCAATTCTCATCTTGAATTGTATCTCCCATAATCCCCACATGTCATGGGAGGGACCTAGTGGGAGGTAAATGAATTATGGGTTTTTTTTTCTGTGCAGTTCTCGTGATAATGAATAAGTCTCATGAGATCTGATGGTTTTATAAAGGGAAGTTTCCCTGCACACACTCTTGCCTGCCACCATGTAAGACATTCCTTTATTCTTCCTTCATCTTTCACCATGATTGTGAGGCCTCCCCAGCCATGTGGAAATGTGAGTCCAGTAAACCTCTTTCCTTTATAAATAACCCAGTCTAATGTGTGTCTTTATTAGTTGTGTGAGAAAGAACTAATACACAGGGCATACTCAGAGTCAAAAGACAGAGAATAATCTTCATCTTTTTATGAGAGTAGTGACAGAGAATTTCCAGGAGTATTTAATTCATTGCATTTACTGATGATATTTCAATTTTTCTAGAATGTAATATTTGAGAAAAAAATAATCTTGCCTGTTCCATTCACTGTTGCCTTGGAATAAGAAATAAGAGACACTTAATGAGTATTTTTTGAATTGATTTTTAACATATAAAACTAATTTGAACATTAGTATTGAAATTACTATCTAATTTTCAGATTTATAATAATTCACTGTTACATTTAACTCCTGAATAAGGTTGCACTTTATATAATATTATCTATGGATAAGAAAATCCACATAGAGTAGGCAGACTTTGAGATAGTACAGATAGCCACAATCTAACTGATGTTTTGTCTTTGTATTATTAGTTAAAACAGTATACAAAAACAAGTTAATTGAATAAACAAGATGGGAGGAGCACTGGTTAATTTAATCAAGAAATTAAACAGTTCATGAAACAATAAAAAGTTCTGGAGTCATTGAGAGCATTATTAATATACAAGTGTGAAATAAAACTAACTGTATATTTTCTTAAGCAAGTACATAAAATCTCAGAAAAGACTTTTAAAACTTGCACTTTTGAATATTTAAGTAAACCAAAAGTGATTATTTTTTATTTTTATAAATTGTTATACATTTCCCTGTGAAATGTATGTAAGCAATAAATATATGATTCTTTGGTTTGTGCAGTTATGAAAGTCATCTTCTATAATTGTGTAATTCCTAAGTTTTGAGGTGTGTGTTGATAAATAGCCCAGAATTTAAATAAACATTTGCCATTCATCATCTTATGAAATAGGACCATTGATTTATAAATGTATTCATAAAGCAAAGCTGCAAAAGTCATGATTGAATAATTTAAAAAGGTATTTGCTCTCTTTATTGAGTACCGTATGCCATATATACACAATTCTCATGATTTCATACTTCAATTTTCATGAGAATGTAAACAAAAAGAGATAATGAAATATAATGGATCATTATATGTAACATTACTACTACTTGTCACAAACGATGCTGTGTAAAATGAGGCAAACTTCCTCTAAAAAATGAGTTGATACATGCAGTTCATATATAAAGGCAAAAATTACATTTCCAAATTTTTAATAAGGTACATGTACTTTTACATTGTGAATTCATATAGTGTTATTTGTTTGTTTGGTTTTTTTTACTTTTAAGTTGAGGATACATGTATAGGTTTGCTACATAGTTAAACATGTGTCGTGGGTTTTTGTGCAACCTATTTCATTACCCAGGTATTAAGCCTGGCACTCATTAGCTATTTCTCCTGATCTTTTCCCTCATCCCATTTTCCACCCTTCGATAGGCCCCAATGTATGTTGTTCCCCTCTGTGTGTCCATGTGCTCTGATCACATCTAACGGTGAATGGGCAATATTTGGCTTTCTGTTACTGCATTAGTTTGCTAAGGATAATGGCCTACAGCTACATCCATGTCCCTTCAAAGAACATAATCTCATTTTTTTTATGGCTGTAAAGGAAAGCTTTTATATACTATTGGTGGAAGTGTAAATCAGTTCAACCATTGTGGAAGACAGTGGTGATTCCTCAAAGACCTCAAGACAGAAATACTATTTGACCTAGCAATGCCATTACTGGGTATATACCAAAGGAATATAAATCATTCTGTTAATAAAGACACATGCATGTGTATGTTCACTGCAACACTATTCACAATAGCAAAGACATGGACTCAACCTAAACACCCATTACAATAGACTGTGTATTAGTTTCCCCTAACACTGCTATGAAGAAATATTCGCAACTAGGTAATTTATAAAGGAAAAAAGTTTAATTGATTCACTGCTCTGCAGGGATGGGGAGGTCTCAGAAAACTTAAAATCATCTCAGAAGGAGAAGGAAACATATATTTTTTCACATGGTGGCAGGAAGGAGCAGAATGAGAGCCAAGCAAAGGGGGAAGCCCCTTAAAATACCATCAGCTTTTGTGACAACTTACTCACTATCTTGAGAATAGCATAGGAAACCACACCCATGATTCAATTACCTCCCACCAGGTCCCTCCCACCACATGTGGGAATTATGGGAACTACAATTCAGTGAGATTTGGGTGGAGCACAGCCAAACCATATAGGACTGTATAAAAAAAATGTGGTACATATACACCATGGAACACTATGCAGCCACAAAAATGGACATTTCCAATTTTTAATGCTTTATGCTTACAAATATGCAAATAGTACTCAACAAATATCTAACATGTTGCTTCTAAGGAAACTGCAAAGAATAGCAATAGGTAATTGTATTAGTTTGTTTTCACAGTGGTATAAAGACCTACCTGAGACTGGGTAACTTATGAAGAAAAGAAGTTTAATTGATTCACAGTTCTGCAAGGATAGGGAGACCTCAGGATACTTACGATCATGGCAGAAAGTGAAGGGGAAGAAAGGCATGTCTTAGATGGTGATAGCAGAGAGAGATCGAGGGGTGTAGTGCCAAACTTTTAAACCATCAATTCTCATGAGAACCCACTCACTAACATGAGAACAGCATGGGGAAAATCCACCCGCATGATCCAGTCACCTCCCATCAGGTCCCTCCCCTAACATGTGGAGATTAAAATTCCACATGAAATTTGGGTAGGGACACAGAGCTAAACCATATCAGTATATTTTTTTAAAAATATTAATATTTGCTTTATTTTGCTCTTTTTCTTGGTACATTGGAGTATGTGTATATGTGTGTGCACATGTACATATACATATGTATTTACATGTATACTTATATTTGAATATATTTACATACAAACTAATCTATTGAGAGATCCAGCATATGAATACACACCTACCAAATAATATCTAATTAAATAATATTGAAAATGTTGTTATACTCCATTTTATCATAATTGTATAAATGTTTAGATCACAGGTCATTTGATGAACATGTTTTTAGAAATGTCATACCAAAATCACATTATTTGATTTGATGATATTTGTAATAAAAAAGCATAATAGATTTCATTAGAAATCTCCTAATGGTCAAAGTATTTAATCGTCCTTATACTTCATATCCTTTATCTCATTAATCACATTGTTCAAAGACATGGGTTAAGTTATACTGAAAATAAAACTTATGCTGCCCATGAGTTCATATATTTTATAAACATTCTCCAATTTTTAATTGCTAAGGAATTTCCTGGAGCTAATTTTTTAAATTCTTGGTTATCTTTATGAAAACCCTATATACTTCATAAATGATTTCCTTATCTTAATAAATAAATGTACCATTAGAGGATCACTGGTACTAAAAACAAATTTATGTGAAAAAATTAATAAAAATTACTCTAAATGGAGAACCATTTTGTTCTCTGTAAAATAATTTCTTTAAACAGAGCAAAATAATTCAAAGCCCTTTGGGATATTTTAGAAAGTCTACTGAGAAAGATGAAGATGTGAAGTCTAACAGTGAAAACTATCTAAAACATAATGAAATAAGTACTTTGAGGAGAAGGACAGACATGATTTACAGGTTTTTAATATATATATAAATTTAGTTAAAACCTGAATACATATTCTGTTCGGGATTGAAATGGGATTTATTTAGGGTGTCAGAGATATTTCTTAAATGTAGTTTGTGTTCAATAAGATTAATATCTAAATTTGTCAAAAATGCCATTTTAAGATGCAGATAACATGAATATTACAAATTGTAACATTATTAACTTTGAAAAAAAGCAACATTTGAATCTTTGTGCATGTAACTTTAGTATTTGTCTCCAGTCCCATAAATATTCACTGAGCATCTACAGTGTGAGGGACAGTTTCATTCTCTTATGCCAGTCACCAGATATGCAAGTAGGGCACATGACAGACACAGTCCCAATCTCTTAGGACTTAGAGTTCAATAAAATCTGCACAAATATATAAGCAATTAAAGTGACTTGGCAGCCCAAAGGATAGATACCCAAGTCAAAGTGAATGGAAGAATTCATGATGACTTCCTAGAAGGATGCCTAAATTGAATATTCATGAATGAGATGAATTTAGCTAGATAAAGGCTTCAAAGTGAAGGATACCATTACATGTCCATGGGGCTGGACTGTCAAGTGAGAAGAGTGGAGAAAAGAGAGAAAAATATGAAGTTATTGAACCATGGAGGACTTAGCAATTTGTGATAAAAGAAGTTTATATACTGATATGGTTTGACTCTGTGTTCCCACGCAAATCTCATCTTGTAGCTCCCATAATTCCCACATGTTGTGGGAGGGACCCAGTGGGAGATAACTGAATCATGGTGGTAGGTCTTTCCCATGCTAGTCTTATGATAGTGAATATGTCTCACAAGAGCTAATGGTTTGATCAAAGGAAACCCATTTTGTTTGGCTCTCCTTCTCTCGCTTTGCCTGCTGCCATCCATGTAAGACATGACTTGCTCCTTTTTGCCTTCTACCATGATTGTGAGGCCTCACCAGCCATGTGGAACCATAAGTCCATTAACTCTCTTTCTTTTGTACATTGCCCAGTCTCAGGTATGTCTTTTTCAGCAGCGTGAAAATAGACTAATACACATACTTAATCCAGAAACCAATTGGAAGTCATTTGTGTTTTTAAGCAAGAGATGGAGGTATTGGACCTCAATTTTAGTTGTTATGCTGTTGTATGGAAAATACATCAAAAGAGTTCAGTACTTGAAACCATTGTAATATTACGGCTCAGAGATGATAGTGGCCTGAATTAGGCAAGTAACAATGGGGATGAAAAGATATAGATTTATTTAAGATCAGTTCAATGCATGCAACTACTAGACTTATTAATATACTCAAATATGTCTCCTGTATATGCTAATTATAATTTATTAAAATATTCATAGAAAATGAGACATGTGGCCATATGGAGCAAGTATAACATCTTTCATATATAAGAACTAATCAAAATAATTTTTTTTACCTGCTAGATGAGCCTTATTTGAGATTATAATTAATCAGTTCTTCACAGTTACTTAAAGACAAGAAATTTAAAAAAACTTAAATGTTATAGCTAAGTACAGCTATATCATAATTATAGTAGAAGCTGTTATTTTCTGTTAATGAGCATGTATTTATTACCAGATGAGAAAATCTCCTCAGCTCTCCTTAGAGAAGTCAATGATACCTCTGTTGAGACAAAAATTAAAGCTTAAAAGTGTCACTGCTTATATTATTGATCTAGTATTCTAAGTAAAATGAATCAAAGTGGAAAATGAACAACTTTGGAAGCTTAATATAGAAATAAATATGCTATTTCTCCTCCCGCTCCATATGGTGATTTCTTCATGGATTTAACTCTCTTAAGTACTTTTATTTTAGTAACATGAAGAAGAATAGGAAAATGTCTTATTTTCCTTAAAAGAGAGATAAGAAAGAGATGCCATTTTGCCTCTGAAATCTGTAAAAAATTGTGTTATCAGTACACCATATTAAACTCTGCAGTTTCTCAATCAGATTTCTGTAAAATATTTTATCTACACACCTAAGAGTATGCCTTTTTAAAATCTATTTCATTCCTTTATGCATATACTTACTTACCTAACATTTCTATGGGCATAAGAGTGGGCAAAGAAGATACACATTTCTTCTCTCATGTGGTTTCTTCTATCAGGAAGAAAGTAGATCCTGAGGACAGGGATTTTTAAGAAGTGAATTTTCTCTTCCTCCAACTCATTTGCAGTTTGTATATATGGTCTTTCCAGGTAAATTTTTAAAATAATATCTTTTGCTGAGATTTTGGTGAAGTTAATTTCTTTTTCTATTTTTTAATTTGTCAATTCCATTGTTATATTTTCCCTAGAATTATGAACAGCTTTTTGTTCTTTACTGAATTATAAATATTTTTCATATATCTACACATAGTCTGAGTTATTTTGAGCCATACTACAGTGTCCATGGGTTTCCACTGATAAAGCAGTACATAAGAATGTGAAGCATTATGTTTGAAGAGACTATTCTGAATCACAGAAGAAAGTGTCTTCTGTAAAAAGCAAAATATATCTTATCGTGCACCTGAATCAGCTTCATGAAGAAGGAAGTTAGATGAAAGTCTACTTATTTGTAAGAATATGTTATAATTTCTATTTTATGGACAAGAAATACAAGAACAGTTTTTTTTTAACAGCTTCCCTGGGCACTCACAGGTGTTTGGCTTATTTACCATAAACACAGAAAAAAAAGTAGAAAAGTTGACTATTAATAAAAATTATAATGAGGAAACTATTTTAATAAGCTTAATTGGATGATAAGGTCCTAGCAGGTGTAAATCTATTTACTTTATATTAATTTTTTTGTTGTATTTATTTTCATTTCTGTATACAATTTTACAATTATGTAATTTATCTTGCTAGATATTCCAAAATAGAAATTATTTATTATTAAAACCCTTGGAATCTCTGTATGGATGGAAGCTACATATATACGTATTTTTAAATATCTCTATTTGAAGATATTCTTCTGTCTTACTGACACACAACCAATGGATGAAAAGATCTCTTGGAAAACTAGATCATCTTGTGTTCAGTCTGTATTTTAAAAGACAATTTTTTTCTGAAGAATATAATTTCTTAAACTGAAAAAGAACAAGACAATAAATTTTTTTGAACCAGCACATTTAACATGTAACTACATATCTTAGACCTACTTTTGGCTGAACACACCAAAATTCATTAAGAAATAATGTGTGGCAATGGAATTTCCCAATGAAATGTATCAGCTAGACAAGTGAGGTAGGAAAAGCTCAGACTTTAGTCTAGGGGGGTGGGGCTAGACTTCATTTCTGAAACTCTGAGAATTCTGAATGATTTTATCCTCACTGTCAGTGAGACTGTATATAAGTCCCTCAAGTTTCCTGCTTATAAGCCTATTTTCTCAGGTGTTAAAATCAGGAAAATCATGTGTGGATGGTTTTTTTAAATTAAATTAATGCTTTTAAGTGAAGCATCTGACTTTGCTTCTGGCACCAAAATATGTTAATTCGTCTTTTCTTAATTGGAAATCCTCTAGAATAAGAACAGCTTTTCTCAGTCATTTGATTTATCAGAAAATTAAATTATACATGAATGGTCAATTATAATTTTATGTCTTTGAATTAAAAACTTACGATTTTTCTGTATAGACCTATTAGCTACCAAATACTTTCTTCAACAATTGTATTTTTAGTCATAAGATACATTCAATTTTTGAAAGATTTTAAAAGCCTAGGCATGATAAAGAGCAAGAAAGACACTGTAAAGATTATCTTAAATCCTAATGCATGATAAAAATAAATCGGTAAGCAAATAAATCGTAAGTTATATGTAATCTCACAAAGTTTAAGTTTTTTAATAATAATAATTTTTGCTATATCACATTTTTCTCCTAAAAGATAAAAACCCATTACTTATTCGACATTCAGAAATATTCATCACTTGTTCAACTTTTATTATTTTATCATTCAATTTTTTAATCCTCATATCTGTTCTCTTATCCAATGTCACTGTAACTAATAGACATTTCTGTGACTTTTGCCTGTTTTTGCCTGTATACCTTTAGAACCTTGTTCACATGCTCCCTGTGAGTGATGTTCCCAATGTCTTTCAAGACTGTGGTGGTTTTAAAACATGGCCCCAGATACATTGGTACTCCTCCCATTGACAAGTGAGACTTAAGTCTCTTCCCATAGTATATAATCAACCTTGTGACTGCTGTTAAGTCAGTTAAGTTCAGCAAATGTGATTCTGTGATTTCCAAAGTCTGTCATGAAAAGTCATGACATTTCTAACTGATTCTCTTGAACCCTTTGCTGGTGGCACGCTCTCTATTGAGATGCTCTTTTTCAAACCTACATGCCTAGATGTGAGGAATCCAACACTTGTGGAGGAGCCCCGTGTCAGAGTTCGAGTCAGCAATTCCAGTTGAACAAACCTTTCAAACCATTCCATTCCATGCACCTGACAGGTGAGCGATGAGGTCTCCTGATGATTGTAGCTCCAGGGAAACGAACTTAGCCAAAGTCTTTGTCTTCCTAGCCATTGCTTTAGACACCGAGGATCAGAGACAAGCTACACCTTCTAGACCACTTTCTCAAGACATAGCCATCTACTCCATCGGGGGATAGTTCTCACAAATATTTTCATGTTTCTGTAGGCTCCAGGTCTTGTGAGCAAAGAGCACTGAAACAATGTTTACATAATAAATGGCTTTGGAAGCTATAGAGAATCTCAAAAACTAGAAACTCCCTGAGAGATATAAAGATGTAATGCCTTTCTTTTTCCTTCTTGGAAATACTTGTTTATATTCCAGGCCCAGGGACACCCTTCTCATCCCCACATTACCTCAAGCATATGTGCTTAATGAGTAATCTCTGTTTTTTAGAAGGGAAGATAGGCAGGTATATCAGCAGTCCTTACGTAAGTTCTGAATCTTACAATTTTGGAGTTTCTTACTGTGACACAAACTTACTTCATGTAGAGGTAACATCTGGCTATCATTATGTTGCTCTGTAGCGATTGGGGCTCTGGCTGCTGCATTTTATGATAAATAAAGTATCTATTTCTGTGATCCAGAAAGCCTGTGACTGTGTCTCCTGGCAATGCATGCATGCGCGTGCGCGCGCGCGCGCGCGCGCGCACGCACGCACACACACACACACACACACACAAGGCAGGCTTGTTTGCAAATAGGTATAGTGAGTATGAGAAATCTGGGGGCTGATGAAGGAAAAATATATGACCATGAAGTGACAATAGCACAATGAACTTTCTTTGGGTGGCACTTTGGCAGGTTTGTATGGGAAGTGGAGAGCTCCCTCAGGATGAGACCTTCAAAAGATACAGCACAGGGGCCACTATCTTGAAATACAGGAAGGCAAAACCACTCTTGGAAATGAAGAAAATCAGAGAAGGGGCTTACAAGTCTACATGATGTGTCTGAGCAGCATGATAAGGAGTTCCTATGTCAGAGAACTTTGAAGGGCAGCATCATTTTGTGGTCATTTATAGCACTGGGGTTTATCTTATGTATGGTGATACGGTTTGGCTGTGCTCCCACCCAAATCTCATTTTGAATTGTAGATTATGTCCTGGGAGGGAATGGGTGAGAGGTGATTGAATCATGGGGGCAGGTTTCTCCATGCTGTTCCCGTGATAGTGGATAAGTCTCACGAGCTCTGATGGTTTTATAAAGAGTTGTTCCTCTGCCACACACTCTCTTGCCTATTGCCATGTAAGGCGTGCTTTTGTGTCCCCTCCACCTTCCATCAGGATTGTGAAGGCTCGCCAGCCGTGTGGAACTGTGAGTTCATTAAACCTCTTTTTCTTTATAAATTATTTAGTCTCGGGTATTTCTTCATAGCAGTATGAAAATAGACTAATACATATAGCTGGTAGGTCTTGGGCACAGTTTCATAGGGTATGAAAAGTAGAGAGGTTCAAAATGTTAAAGATCTGCTTACCTGGGCTTTATTTTAAAAATAGTTTCTGGTTCACACTTGTAATCCCAGCATTTTGGGAGGCTCAGGTGAGCAGATCACTTGAGCTCAGGAGTTCAAGACCAGCCTGGGCAACATGGTGAAACCCCATCTCTACCAAAAAAAAAAAAAAATACAAAAATTAGTTGGGCATGGTAACACATGCCTGTAATCCCAGCTACTTGGGAGACTGAGGTGGGAGGATCGCTTGAGCCTGGGAGGCGGAGGTTGCAATGAGCCATAATCATGCTAGCGCTCCAGTCTGGGCAACAGAGTGAGACACTGTTTAAAAAAAATTGTTTGTAAAAAAAATTAAGTTTGGCACTGGTAGACTTTTGATCTAATAGGTCCCAGCCTGCTGTTAAGAAGTAATCATAGGGCTAATCAATGTACAGGGATCATCTTTGGCTTATTAATATCACAATTGGGTAAAATCTCAGATCTTCCATAGTTTCTGATTTAACAAGCCCTTGAAACGAATCTGGGTAAATATGTGGCTGCTTTGACAAATCGATAATAGCAGAGTGATGTTATATGGCTTCTGATAATTGGGCTATAAAATGCCACACAGTTTGTCACCTAGTCTCTGTGAGAGCTTGTTCTGCAGACTCTCCTACTCAGGATCTATCTCAGAAAGCAGACACTAGACTGTAAGAAGCTCACATCCAATGGAGAAGCCATGTGTAGGCACTCTGAATGACTCTATCTAAGCAGCAACATGTGAGGAGAGTAGCCCCAGATGATCTACCCATGGCTATATGAGTTTTCCAAGCAGGGGCCTCAAATCTTATATAATATGGAGCAAAGATAAGGCATCCCCACTGCACCTTGTCTGAATTTTTGCTTCACAGAATCTGTGAGCATTATAAAATGGTTGTTTTGTTAATCTACCAGCATTGAGGTGGCATGTTATGCAGCAATAGATAACTGGAAAAAACAAAGATCGAATCTTATCCCTTTCATAAAACTTTGCATAAGAATTTTCTCCATGTGGGTTTTCCTTGATTTTTAAACCTTTAAAGCATCTAAATATAATTTCAACAACCACTGCCCATTGTTGTCATTGCTATTTTATGTGTGGAAATGACAAATATATCCATTTATATCTTCTTAGAGGGCAGACTGTATCAGAGTTTCTTTCATTTCACTGTATTAATACTAAATAATTTTAACACTTTGATAGAGTAATTCAAATGAAATAGTTCAATAAACCATTGAAAATACTACATAGGAAATGGAATTAGAAAGATTAAGAGTATACATAAAAATGTGACCTAAATTAACCTTTAGTAATTGAGCAAGTCACTGCATTAAATAATACTATATATTTTGATAGCATGAATGCAGTTCGTTAAAACACATCAGTAGTAAATAACGAATACAGAAGAATGAATTAAGGCCTGGGATCATTTTAAATATTGCTTCTTTTTCATGGTACATATCCATTATAGGATTTGAAATTATATCTAGGTAGGTATTGAAAACACAATTATTATAACAAAATGCTATGTTTCACAGCCACATATTTAAACTCCAAATTTATCTTTTTAATTTTAACAGTATATATAGATATAGAAAATATTCTAATGCTTAAATTATTTGTTACTTGATTTGCACTTAAAATAAGTGCTATTTTTATTTTTATTATTTAACAAAAATTTTGAAATTTAGAGATTTAATGATGACAGATGGTAACATTACTAACTTTTAGAAAAAAAGTCAAATCATTGGTGTAATATTTCAATATAGTAGCAGCATTTAGGAAATAGAATGGTTTTATTAGCTCTCTATTATTTTGCAATAGACTCTTTTTGCATCCACTCTAATTTTTTTTTTTTTTTATTTGTTACTTTCTCCCATATCTACTAGCACTCTGAAATTGTCTTTTTTTCTATTTGGACAATTAAAGAAAAAGGTATTCATTGGCCTATTCAAATAAATCTCTTTTGAACTCATGTTATATTAAGTGGTGGCTCTTTTAAATAGGCCATCCCTTTGAATTCAAAAGGGAGTGCAGATAAATTAAGCCTTGTTCATTTAGACTCTATTGACCTGATTCTACTATAATGTAGTTTTGTAAACACACATCTGTTGTTTATCATGAAAGACTAAAAGTGTATTATAATTAGGAATCTGCCAGTAATTTATTTGCTCCTTAACCAACTGCTTCATACAGGATCATTTTTTCTCATGATATAATATTATTTTATTATAAAAATAAAGTCTATATAAAAGAACATTTTCTGAGGTTTTGAAAAGCATTTTGGATTTACTGTGATACATATTCTCAATAAGCACTTTTGTATCATGTTCGTAGTTACCTAGCAAGTAGAGACTATTGTTTTTGAAAACGTTCTATTCTAAAAAGTGTTTTAGTTATATAACAAAATGACTATCTTGACCAATTGAAAAAGTCACTTATTATTCTTATTATTCCTGATAATTACACAGTCTTTAAAAAACAGTTTTCTCAACTTTTCTTCATTGAAAAAAATATTTTATCATAAACAAATGTTAATAATTTTATTATTTTTAATGAGTAGCATCTATTGTTAAAACTAAGATGTAAATGATTATTTTTAAAGGACTTGTCTCATAGCTATAATCAAAATTACTTATGAAGTTTAGTTTATCTTTAAGATTTAATAATGCAAAATAACCTAATAGGTAGATTGTATACACATTTAGGATACCAATAAATAAAAAGAACAAAAATAAGAGGAAAATCATTTTTTTCAGGGGTAAAAGAGTTTAAAATTTTAATATCATGAGAATATTGTTTTAGGCACTGGTAAAACCTGCAAAAAGTAAGCCTGTCCCTTTTAAAATTCCAACAGATATAATGTTTGCATCATTTACTTCTTGCTTGCCTGACAAGGAAATTATATATTGCTAGACAGAATTTCAAGGACAACTTTGGAGTACTTTTACAGCAGCACTGTTTACAATAGCAAAGACTTGGAACCAACCCAAATGCCTACCCATCAATGATAGACTAGATAAAGAAAATGTGGCACATATACATCATGGAATACTATGCAACCATAAAAATGGATGAGTTCATGTTCTTTGCAGAGACATGGATAAGGCTGAAAACCATCATTCTCAGCAAACTGACACAAGAGCAGAAAACCAAACACCACATGTTCTCACTCATAAGTGTGTGTTGAACAATGAAAACACATGGACACAGGGAGGGGAATATCATACACCAGGGCTTGTCAGGGGGTGTGGGGTTAGGGGAGAAATAGCAGGGGGTAGGGGGATTGGGGAGGGCTAACATTAGGTGAAGTACCTAATGTAGATGACGGGGTTGGGGGTGGATGCAGCAAACCACCATGGCATGTTATACCCATGTAACGATCTGTGCATGTACCCTAGAACTTAAAGTATAATTTTAAAAAGTTGAAATACACTGAAAAGAGCAACTATATAAATCAAAGTTTATTTATAACCTTAGAATTTAGAAATTCAAACAATTGAATGGAAAGTCAAAGAACTAAATCTAGATCATATTTTTTTCTCCCTGAATCTGTAATTTGACATGTGGAAGTGAGGGTGGAGACCAGAAAGTTTCATTGATAAGTGATAAAAGTACTCATTACCATATATAAAAATGTGAGACAACATGTAAGAATGATTGTGTCAGTTTTTGAATGTTGCTGCTCTTTATGAAGATGGCCCAGAAATGCCATCTGGATACTGAAATTGATACAATTGATACAATCCACTGATCTTATTCAGATTTCAACACTTTATTTTAGCCTATATTGATTTGGGTTTATGTTTTTTACTTTTATACACTTTTATCATATCTGCACTTTCATGTGTCTACCACTATAGCCAAAATACTGAACAGTTTCATCACCCAAAAGATCCTTTATGTTTCCTTGTATGACTATAACCCCTCCCTCATGCCCCTGGCCATGTCTTTAAGCCCTGGCAATCACTAGTCTCTTCTCCACTTCTAAAATTTTGTCAGCAGCTCGTGTCTGTAATACTAGCACTTTCGGAGGCTGAGGCAGGAGTCGTCCCTAGAGTTTTACCAAAGTTGTTGCCTGTGTGCACAGTTTGTTCTTTTTATTGTGAGCTGTGTTCCATGGTATCTATGTACTAAAATTTCTTTAACCATTTACCTTTGATGGGATAACTGGGCTGATTCTAGTTTGGGGATGTTATAAATAATAATGAAATATTCTATAAATATGTACAAATTTTTGTGCCAACACAAGTTTTCATTTCGTGGTGTTAATAAATTCCAAGGGGTATAATTATTAAGTCATATGGTAGTTACATGTTAGTTTCATAAGAAATTGCCAAACTCATATCCACAGTGGCTGTATTATTTTATATTCCCACTGGCCATGTATGAGTGATCCCATTTTTTCACATCCTTGCCAGAAGTCAATATTGTCTGTGTTGTTTTTCTTTCTAGCCAATCAAGTAAGTGTGTGGAAATTTTTTGTTTATAAGATGGTCTCTTTTTTAAAGCAGAGTGGAACTGAAAACCAAGACATATATTATTCATGTTAATATGTCTAGTGCCTAGCATACTGTGAAAAATAATAATTCAAAATCTAAACTGTTAGAACTCCTAATTATTTTGAGCCTTAAATGAATATGATTATGGGGCCTGAGTCACACGCTAGGTAGCTATAATCTAAGCAGCTGCAATCTTTGTTTCTTTGATTATTGGTTAGCCTTCTTCCTTACCTACATTATTTTCTAAAATGTTGCAAATGACTAAAGGTCACCAGGGAAGACTCCTTCGCTCTTCACTGTTGATCCTCATTACAGATTAACTTCCCTCTTACCTTTCTCCCACAAAGACTTCATGGCTATCACATTGTCTTAAGATAGAATGTTAAATACACTCTTTAAAATTTGAAAGGAAATGAAAACCAGCCACAAGGAGAACAAGCTGTAAGGAAAGGGAACAAATGGCAACTAAAATGTAACTCATAATATTAGCGCCTCATATAGAAAATTTTATAATCCTACTAAACTTTGTTTTCTGCCTATATAAGCAAAAACTTATTTAACTTTAGAGTGCTGACCCGTTTATCTGGAGTCTTTGTCTCCCAGATGATCATTCCCAGCTTTTTGATTGAATAAACTCTTTAAATTGGATTCTGATCCTGTTGATTATTTTAGGCTAACAATATAATCTAGCATATAATAGGCGCACAATAAATATTTGTTGAATGAATAAATAAATAATGTGACTTTTTCTTATAAATAATGTTCTGTTAGGATTAATCTTTCTTCTACGTTCTTTAAATTGCAAGAATTTAAAATACCCTATTACATCCAGATATGTGAATTAGTCTTTGTGTACAGCAACACAAAATTTCTACAGTGTAATTTTCTTATATTTGAAGAATTGTCTTTACATGAAAATTAGACAAAAAATGTTTCTTGTTCATTCACTCATTAAAAAAATGTTTATTAATCAATAATTTGTGCCAAGGACCATGTTTGGCCCTGAGAATTGCACATTCAAAGATTAAAATTCCCCATTTTCATAGAAATATCTTTGTGGTGGAGTCATAAAATTAGCAAGATTTGTATATATATATACACACACACACACATAAAATGCATGTGACTATAAATATATGTTTTATAAAATTTAAATAAATTATCTATACAATGTATTCATATGTATGCATTTGTAGAAAATTTAATATACTAGTAAGTGGTATGTAGACAAGATAAATGGAAAAGAAATATATTCATTAGGAAGACATTCATCTGAAAGCAGTGGAAACATTTAACAAGAGTGGATTAAAATATAAATTTCCTCAAGTCAGATATTTTGGCTTTTACTAAAAGTTCAAGATGCCATCTCTTACAGCTTTACAATTCTTTTGGCATTCTGATAGTGGTCAAAGATTACCACTGTACCTCTTCAGGTCAGAATTACCTGCAGAAAAAAGAGAAGTTAGTAGCTGTATCAGAAAAGCTAAATACTTTGGCTAGAACAGGTTTGAATGGCTCTGAGTAAAAACAGAAGTCTCTGTTTCTCCTTAAGGGAAATTACTGCATTACCACAACGACTCCCACTGCCACCACCACCACCACTACTAAAGTATACATTGAGTAGTATGTACTGCACTGATTTAATAAAAAATTCCACCCACAATGAATTGTATTCAGAAAGTTTAATGAAGGACCTAGAACAACTAAATGACAAATCCTAGATTACTTCATCCCAATCTGCCAGCAGTAGGCCTCCAGAACCCTGCAGGCTGTTTTCCAGATCATATGTAGGAATCAGGGTTAAAATATATGTTCTCCCTCCAGAAAAGCTAATTTCATACAATTTGAATCTGAAAATGTCAAAATATTGAAATGAACCAAGCCACTGCAGAGTCACATTGGACTCTGCTATACATGGGAAAAAGAGCCCTCAATTTTGTGAAAACACTGATATTTGGGGGTTAGTTCGTATAACAGCTTACTGGTGAATAATAATGTTACCTATTCAATAGTATTATGAGAATTACATGTTAATAATTATACTTAGAAGAGATATGCAACACATGCAGGCCTCTATATATGCATTTGTTTATTTACAAAGTCAAAGTAAATATGTCCTAATTAAATGTATTATGTTCTTTACAAAACCTGTTTTTCTTGGCATCTGTATTTCATGCTAATTGTATCATCAGTTTTATTTCTAACCGATTTCTTACATACTCTTCTTACCCACCTCACCCTCAAATTCCTAGAACCTTATCAATGGCAGAGATTACCAGTCTTGGTACCACTGACATTTAGGATTATGTTATTTATTTGCAGGTAATGGTGGTGGGGCCTGTCTTGCACGTCACATAGTTTAACAGCATCCCTGACTTATACCCAATAGATGTCACTAGAAGCTTCCCAGTTGTGACAACGCAAATGTCCTCTTAGGTAAAACATCTCATATTGAAAACCAGTGGCCCAGAGTGAGGAGAAAAACTGAGAAATATTGTTTTTTTCTTTAATGTATTTCACACAGCACATTGTTGCCTATAACGGAAACTGCTCTAGTTAATTTAAACAAAAATATGTTTACTGCAATGTATGTATAATTGTTGGAAGGTGGTTCAGTACCCCAGAAGAGATTCTTAAAACAATGCAGCAAAACTTGTCCACTAAGGATTTGATATATCTCATTATCTGAAACTTAGTAAATCAAATCACTGGCCAAGGTGCTAGATCAAGGCCATTATATCTCAGCCTTGATTCATGATAGCAAAGGAGATAATCCATGTTATGCCTCTCACAGCCGCAAAACCAGAAATAATACATTAGGATCTCTTATGTAATATCGCTATGGAGAAAAAAAAAAAGATGTCTCCGCATGCAGGTTACCAGCAGAAGAGAAAATGTCTTGCTCTATCCCATATCAAACGTTCAAATTTATATGGCTACTTTTGCTTAGGTCGAAGTTGGAACTGAAATAAGTGAGTATGGGAAATGTAGTCTTTAGCTTTATAACCTCAAATATGAAGGAGTACACGTTACAATAGAAATGAAATAGAACAGAATGATCCAGTCTGCAATACCTGCCTGCCAGTCTATTACAATAATTCATAATAATTCCTTACCATTACGATCTGAATCTAACCTATGTTCTCAGGCTTTTAGATACACTTTTCCATTTATGAGACCTATATTCTAGTAAAACTTCCTTTTAGCTACTCTGCACATTCACCGAATTCCCCCAAATGCCTACTTTTTCATGATTTTGTTCTTGGTTTTATGTTTGTTTGTTATTTTCTTCTACTTGGACTCTACTAATCAACTTAAGAATGATTATTTTTAAGATTACAGATTAAATGCCACCTCATTCAAAATTTCATATTTACTGGCCCCAGCAGGAAGTATTATATTATTTCAAGTTGCACAGATTGTTTATGCTTCCATTAGTAAAATTATCAGGTATCTATTTCTCATGCATATCTTATCTTCTTTATTACAGTGTGAATTTACTAAAAATGGTGTTCATGTAGAAAAGTTCATTGAATAAATTTCTAAAAAAGAGCAACTGGCTATTTGGGGGATGTATTAGCTTTATTTGCCTAATATAGTAACCTGCTGATGACACATGCTAATGAACACTATAGTAGTAATAATCTTTAAGCAGAAATTTTAAAGCAACAGGAGCTACTATTATTTACCTCATGACTACCGCAAATAAAACAATTATCTGGAAAAGTATTAATGAAAGAAATTTTTTTTTGCTATTTAAGTAAAAATGCATTTCTTAAATATTAAAAATGACTATTTCTCCAGTATTTGCCTACTAACAAGTGGTCTTTATGAGTTCTTTAAAGTGGGTTTAACTAACTTACCCTTCTTGTCATAACATAAATTACTCTTACTTGGTGTATCAAACTAGCTCATGTTCTAGTATTACATATATTTTAAAATAATTATTTATTATATAGCTGTGAGTAGTAAAAGTAAATAAAATAGGTCCAACCAAATGAAGACAAACAGAGGCTATTTCTTTAGTCCTTCTATAGCAAGTGATAAGCCAACATCACTTGAGTTTTGCACAAACTTGTAGGCAGGCAGAGGAATGGGGAAACTCCACAGTGATAAAAGGAGAAGGCTTCAGTATGCACTGATTAGAGGTTGTGGCCATGGGAGAGAAATGCATGTTATGCTTTCTGTGGTTTACTCTGGGTTGAAAATGAGGGCAAAACATAGGAAGTTCAGCAGTTGTTGACCAAATCTTGATTATTCTAGGCACGTTGTGGCAGAGGTCATGATTTGACTTTCTGGCCCGATTGCTGCAGCATAGTGGTTTGACCTCCCAAGCTTCTCGATCAGATTTCTTTTATATCATCTGACTACTGTCTATTTGTATATTCAGTCTCATTCAGTCTCTTGCTGCCATAATCACACACTCCAATATCTGGTTGTCTTTCTTCCTTTCTTATTTTCCACTTTTATTTGCTTCTTTCCACCAAAATATATTAATGGAGCACCTAGCATAACTACAGTGAGAAATAATATTACAGTCGACTATGCAGGATGAATTATCTTTCTCAAACTCGTGGTAAAGACCTTTTTGGATAAAGTTAAAAACTTGAACCAGGCATGTAAGATGACAAAAAAAGCAACAACAACAACAAATTTTTGTTTTCCATAGATAATGCTAAATTTGTGTCCCTGGGTTCTTCCTGAAATTAATCTACTGATTAATTCTAGTCTTGACTATACCTATGTTTTCCTAAAAAACTCATTCCATCAAACATAGACAACCCTCAGAGCTTCTAGGGCCCAAAAGAGTAAGCAAATATTATATTGTCGAATAAGGCTGACTTAGACATTTACATAATCTGTATTGTGGGAAATAGTCTTACATTGAACTGTAACCGTATGGCAAGAAGTACCAATCATTCGACTGCTAAATCCAAATTCTGTCTCCTAGAGGCAGGCTATATCAGGTCTATAAGTATGCCTTTTGCAGCCTGATTTTAACTATGAATGTTAGTACCTAGGATGTAGCTAAAATAGGGTTTGTTTGTTTTTTATTTGTTAATTACGGAAAAACTCATACATGACCAAATAAGGAAACAGAAAAAGAATATGACAAATTATATTACCATTGTCATTGCAAACACCAATGAAATGCTGGGCAGCAACTAAAAAGAATTAGGTAGACACATTTAAAAATTATGAAAGAAGAATTGCTGCTAAATGGCATTATATTATGGGGATAATAAAGTTGTATTTGCATTGTATACTGTCAGAAGTCTTACTTTGTACATTAAAAACTATATTATGAAAAGAAAAAATGCCATGTCTAAGAGGTTTTTAAAATTATGAAAAGTGCACTCAGAACTATCCCTTTTATGTTAAAATGAAAATATATATAAACAAGTAGATAGGTGGTTGTAAATATGTATGTTTATAAATATACATGTGCATGAATATAATCATATATTTATGAATGCATTTATATATAAATATATAGCGCAGGCACCGTGGCTCACGCCTATAATCCCAGCACTTTGGGAGGCTGAGGAGGGCAGATCACCTGAGGGCAGGAGTTCAAGACCAGCCTGGCCAACTATGACCAACATGGTGAAACCCTGTCTCTACTAAAAATACAAAGTGTAGCCAGGTGTGGTGGCACCTGCCTGTAATCCCAACTACTGGAGAGTCTGAAGCAGGAGGATGGCTTGAATCTAGGAGGCAGAGGTTGCAGTGAGCAGAGATGGGGCCATTGCACTCCAGCCTGGGTGACAGAAGAAGATTCTGTCTTAAATAAATAAATGAATGTATGTAAATATATAAATAGAGCTAAGGATAGATCTGCTTATGCAGGTTTTAAAAAAGATCTGAGAAAAAGCACCACAAATTGTGACTATTGTTATACATGCAGAGTCAAAGTATGAAATAGAGATTAAGGAAATTGGGAAAGCTTGCTTCAATCTTTCAATTATCTACATTTATGTATTATTTTAATATTATTTAAGTAAGAACAATAATGTTCTATAATTTAAAATAAGCAAATGTGTTAAATGAACATATGAAGGACAGACATAATTGATTAATTATCTAAAATTTCTGAGCAGAAAAAGAATGCACAATCTATTTGAACAGAATCAGTGATACAAAATAAGCACTGGGACATCAAGAAAGTAAAGGATGAAATCATAGTGAGTTATTAAAGATTGCCGTTCTATAAAGTTTCAAGTGTGTTTGCTAATTTTCTAATAGAAACTATTGTCTTAAGATACAATGATCATTCTGTATATTGTAAAGGGAAATGTTTTCCTTGTAGTGTCTTCATAGTTATGTTTTGTTTATCTATTTCATTTTTAAAATATATCCTCTAAAACATTCATACATAAGATGTAGTTGAAATAATTCAGTTAGTGTTTGACCTTGAACATACGAATAAAACCAAGATATGCTGTCTCTATTTGTACACAGGAAAAGAGCTGATCATATTTTAGTTATTCCAAGAAAGTAATGCCATGTAAATACCTTTTCTTTTTATAGAAAACTACTGTATATGGATTTCTTTGACATCTTACTATAAGCTTCAGTTGCTTTTGTAGTAAAAAACCAGCAATTTATCTGAAAGGTCATTCAGGACTAGGCACAATAATTTCAGCTGATCAAATCAATTATTTATACAATGAACTACAGTATGGTTCCCTCTAGAAATTACCTTATTATAGCCACTCACTCCCACTGAACTCTAAGAAAAGTGACATTTTGAAATACAAAGCCTGTTCTCTTCACTGAGCTTAATATGTATCGGTATCTCTCTGTGGCTCTTTTCTCTATTGAATAGCTGTCAGTCAGCAAGAGAGGGCCCATTCCCTAAGCACACTGCACAGTGGGTTTTCTCGACATGATGGAAAATTTTCCAGTTGGCAAAAGTAAAGATTGAGGGAGGTAAAGCTTTGGACTCAGCATGAAAGGTAATAGAGCTATTAACCAAATACCAAATTCAGAGATGCTGGTACTGCACAACCAAACAACTAAGACAGCTAAGAAGGAGGTTTAATGTTCTATGGGGCACAAGTTTAACAGAGTGTTTGGCAGATTAAAGAGTGCAGATAGACACAGAATCATCTTTGAAATAGAGCTTTTGGTATGGAATTAGTGTTATTTAAATTAACAATAATATTTAGTACATAGAGCTTTTCGCATAAATAAGATATCCAGTCAGTGGCATAATTACATAAATAAATCACTATCTTACACTCTAGCTAGAATAAAATAAGTAGATCTATAAACCTTACATTTTATTATATTCCCTGTTGTTATATTTATTTATTATAATAAGACTAATATTCTAATAATGACTATGATAACAATGTTCAGGAGATAGTTTGACTTCTGTGTTTATATAACTTTTTATGCTTAGGTGAAATTGGAGATTGCTCCAAAATTTTTTAATAATAATTTTTAAAAGAACATGCTTATATAATCATCAGAGCCCCATATTGTGTTAAAGCACATGTATTTTAGGTGAAGATGGAAGCTTAAATGTGCTATTTCCTGTGGCAAATAGGAAAGCATATCAATTATCAATTGCTACACAAAAAAAGAAATAATCTCAAAGCTTAGCAGTCAGAAACAAACCTTTATTATTGTAGCATGTCTGTATGTCAGGAATCTGGGCACAGCTGATGTGGTTCCTCTGGCTAAAGGTCTCTCATGAGGCTGTTATCAATATGTTGGCTTGGATTGTAGTCATCTCAAGGCTCAAATGGATTTGGATTGGCTTCTAATATTTCACATGGCAGTTAGCAGGATTCAGTTGACTAGTAGCTGGGACCCATCTTCATTTCCCTGTTAGTTGTCTTCCTTCAGAATGTGGTTAGGGAGGACTAGAAAGAACTCACATTTTTTAAGTGTGATATTCTACTACTTTTGCAGTACTATTTGTCATAAGTAAGTCACTAAGTTCAGTTTATACACAAGGGCATGAATACCAGGAGGCAGGAATCATTGGGAGCCATCTTAGAAACTGCTGTAAAGAATCAATAACAGTAGATTGGATTCTAGTAGAATTGGGAATTTAAGATAGGGAGAAAATGTGTATATTATTAGGTAAAAGCAATTGGGTAAAAACTGGAAGAAAGTAAATAAAGTGTCAGATTCTTATCTTAATTTTTAAAAACTTTTTCCAAATCTAGTTCTTTCAAAATTATGAGGTTGAATTCATAAAGGGCTTAAATCATTTATAGGGAGTGGTTCATATTGTAAAATTCTCTTAAACAATTTAAAAAAGAAAATCCTTCAACTAGCCCTTGCAGGTTAACACAAAAGATATTCTTCAAAATAAAATTGTCTTGAATTCTGGACATATGGTCCCTTGAGCTTTGAAGAGATCATGTGTCCAGCCAGCTCCATTTATAAACAACAAAATGTAGTGACAAGAATACCATGAATAAACATGACCACCATCCACAACTCACTGTCAAATATATGACATCAGACTAACATATGCACCCACTTGTGTCTGTTCAAATATTATACATCACTATTTCTAGCCGAAACGATGTAAACAAACAAGCAAAAATTGTAGTCAGAGTGTTCTGCCCCTTTGCATCATTGATAAGTAAAACACTAGAATAGTGCCTGGTACCGAGTAGGTTCTCAATGAATATTGAGAAAAAATATTGGAATGAATGAAGAGCTTGACTATTGCATGTGTATTAATTTGAGGAAATAGCTTACAGTGTTTAAAATGTGCCTGCCTGTGTATGTATGTGTATTTTCTTTAAACAAAGCATAAATTTATCATTGGTATATTCTCAATGTAATAACTATTTGATAAGAATGTGTAAGTATAGGTATTTTGCATATGTTTATGTTAATAGCACTCTGGGCCATTGGAAATCTTTCCTCCCCTAATTCTTAGCCTAAACTTTTTAGTTCTAATATGTTGGTATCTATGTCTTTGTCAATTACTAACTTGAAAACATAACTGTATTCCCTCTCCTTTACCATCTCCAGAAAAGCTAACACTAGTAGAACTCTTCCCCACAAATACAAAATGCAAATGTTCTACTCATATCAACATAATCTTTTAGGGAATCCAGAAAGACAATCTTAATTTTAAAAATTAAAGGAAAAGTATACAATTCAAAGGTTTAAAGTAAGTAATTATTTTATGTGCAGTTAGAAAAAAAATCAAATTATTATTTTAAAATTTCAAAGCAAGAAACTGAAATGGTCCTTTGAAAGTTTGTTAGTAGAGCCCCTGCCTTTAAAAAGGTTAAGAACTCAATCACTCAGAGTAACTCTTACCTTTGTAAGCATTCTGCTAATTAAATGACAGAGTAATAGAGTCCCTGTTCTGTCATTAATGAACCACTTTACATTTTCTGGTTAACACTGTACTTCTCTGATAATCCTTTCTTAAAAGATAATAACATATAATGTCTTCTTTCTAACAACCTTTTAGTTTTCTAGTTCACTTTTCTATCTTAAAATGAATATGATCTTTAGTGTAGACAAAAAGAAGTTTGTTTTTAAAATGTATTCCACAAATATTCCCAATTTCCAGAGAGTGCAAAATGGTAAAAAGAAATAACAAGTAATAGTTGTTTTTAATTCATTGTCTAAATATGAGTTATCTTGGTTCTAGGATAAATATATGAGAGTATTTAAAATGTTGGGTTTTAAAGTTAGACCAACCTGGGTTCAATCTTTAGCTGATACTAATTCCATGCTTTAGAAAAATTCATTTAAGCTCTCTACTGCTTGGTTTTCTTATTTGAAAAACTAAGGATATATCAAGTAAATAATATTAAGTAAGAATATAATAGTATCAAGTAAATAGTATAAAGTAAATAATTTTGATATGGTAGTTAATAGGTATTCTGTTAGTGCATTGCAGAGAGCTAGCCAAGTCAATTAATAATAATGTATTATTAGTAGTATATTATCACACTATAGTAGACACAGTGTCTTTGTTCAAGCTCTAAACTCTAAAAGAAATTCTAGATACTTTTCATGAGTGAGGGTTATTTATTCAGAATTTCCTTTAAAACATAACAGAATGGGCAGGGTTAGGCTCTTGCTGCAGGTGCCATTTGACCAGAAGACCTAAGTAAAGTGAGATAGCAAAGCATGCAATTGTCTTAGAGAAAAACATTTCACACAGAGAAAAGAGGAAGAATATAACCTTGAATAATCCAAGTAATGAACTAATAAAGTAGACACAATGATAGCTGATTCAGGAGACTGAGTTATTAGGAATAAGAATTTTTTTTTTGATAATTTTAACAGCTTTCTTGAGATATAATTGAAATACAATTAACTGCATATTTTTATAGTATACAATTTGACATATGTATATATCCAATAAATCATTACCACAAATGAAAAAATGATTACAACCAACATCTACAAGTTTTATAAGGCTGCTGCATCTTCGTTATCTCTTCTTTATGCATCTCCCTACTCTAATTCCCAGAGGCAATACAAATCAGCTTTGTGTCAGTATGCATTAGTTTACATTTTAAACAATTCTGTATAAATTAAATAATACAGTATAGTCTCTGTTGTTGTCTGGTTTCTCACTTGGAATAGCTTATTTTGAGATATTTCCAAGTTATCACATGTTAATTTATTTTGACTGCCAGGTAGTATTCCACTGTGTGGATATACCACACTTTATCCATTTATTCACTGATAGACATTAGGACTGTTTTCAGTTTTGTTTTTGTTATTAAGAGATGAGGTCTCACAGTCTCAACCAAGCCGGGGTTCAGTAATGCCATCACAGCTCACTGCATCTTCGAACTCCTGGGCTCAAGTAATCCTCCTGCCTTGTATGCTCCAGCACACAAGCTAAGTTTTTTATTGTTTTGTAGAGATGAAAATCTTACCATCTTGCCCAGGCTGCTTTCAAACTCCTGAGCTAAAGAGACACTCTCAATGTGGGCTTCCAAAGTGATAGGAAAACAAGTGTAAGCCACTAGGCATGTTTTCAGTTTTGACTATTACAAATAAAGCTTTTATGAATATTCATGTGCATTTGTTATCAAAATACACTTTTTTCCGCTTATGTAAGTCCTTAGTGATGAAAGGGCTAGATTATATGAGACATATATATTTAACTTTTTAAGAAGCTGATAAGCAACTTTTTAATATTTTCTAACAATTTACTTTCACAATAGAATATGAGAGTTCCATTTTCCCCATATCTCATCAACACTTAATATGTTCAATATTTTTAAATTTAACATTTCCAATGGAAGTAAAGTGATAATTCATTTAGATATTCATGTGTATTTTCCTAATGATTAGTGACTCATGTCGTTTTTGTCTACTTATTTTCCTCTTTTGTTTTATCTGATGAAGGGTATGTTTACATCTTTTCCCCCATTTTTACTGTAGGTATCTTGTATATGTCCTGGGAATTCACTCCATTAAACCAGATAACCCTGAACAGATTTTTTCTGAGTACTCCCATTTCTATCCCTGCATTCTGCTGAGATAGCTAACTAGATCCTTGAGTCACATATAGAATTTCACGGAGCCCTCCATGTTACTAACACTCTGAACTTTTGATCCTTTTGAGAAAGTTTTCTAGACACACCCTTGACTTTCTTTCCAGAGCATATTTTCCTGATAGCGAATCTCCTAATTTTAGGGGCTTTTGTAATCCGAACATTTCCAAAATACTGGTTTCCTTTTGCTACCAATTCTTCCCTCAATCAGTTTCATTCTTTTCACATTTAATAAGAAGCAGCAAGGAGAATCCAGACTGTACCTTCAACATTTGGCCTGGAAACATTATCAGCTAAATATCCAAGTCCATTGTTTGCAAGTTTGGTTTTTACATGACTGCAGGGCATCATTCAGCTCTGCTTTCTGTCACTATATAATAAGGATCCCCATTTCTTCAGCTACCGTGAACATATTTGTCATTTCCATATAATCCCTCGCTAGGAGTATGTTCAAAGAAAATATTTCTTACAATATAGTCTGCTTATTATGACTTAGTTCCTAAGAAGATACAAATATATTCTCTTCCATCATCCTAACATTCAAGTCTTCAGTAGCATAGTCATTAGTATGTATATTTCTAAATTCTATTTGATATACTGTTGCTCTTTTTTTAAATTCTATAATGCTCCTAAAAATTCTTCCAGCCTCTGCACACCACCCAGTTAAAAAGTCACTTCTCGATCTCTTGACCTTGTGATCCACCTGCATGGTGGCGCCTGCCTATAATCCTAGCTACTCGGGAGGCTGAGGCAGGAAAATTGCTTGAACCCAGGAGGTGGAGGTTGCGGTGAGCCAAGATCGCGCCATTGCACTCCAGCCTGGGTAACAAGAGCGAAACTCCGTCTCAAAAAAAAAAAAAAAAAAAGTCACTTCTGTGTCTTTAGGTATTTGTTAAAGCAGCACTTCCTGGTACAAACCTGTGTATTCATTTTCCATTGTTAATGGAATTGTCACAAATTTAGTGAGTGTAAACAATATGAATTTATTATTTTGCAGTTCTGAGAGTCAAAAGTTTTCAATGAGTCTTACTGGTATAAAATTAAGAAGCCATTAGAATCATATTCTTTTGGGGAATTTTAGGGGATAATCTATTTAGTTTTTTTTTTAGCTTCTAGGGGCTGCTTATGTTCATTGGCTTGTAAAACTTTCTTTCCCCAAAGTCAACAATGGACATTCAAGTTTCATTGCATCATTCTTATACTTCTTCTGCTTCTTTCTTCTACATTTAAGCACCCTTGTGATTACATTGGGCCACCCAGATAACTCATGATACTATTCTTATTTTAAGGTCAGCTGATTAACAACCTTAATTTCAGGTATGACTTTATTTATTTGTTTATTTATTTGTTTTTGAGACAGAGTTTTGCTCTTCTCTCCCAGGCTGGAGTGCAGTGGAATGATCTAAGCTCACTGAAAATAGAACCATTATATTATTCCACATTCCCACTTGTGAGTACACATTTAAAGGATATAAAATCACTATCTCAAAGGGATAGCTGCACTCTTATGTTTATAGACCATTTATATTTAATATGACTATTGTTATGGTTAGATTTAACTCTACCATCTTTCTATTCTTATCTTTGTTTATTTTCTTTATCCTTTTTTTTCTGCTTTACCTTTTTTTTTTTTTTTTTTTTTTGTACTTTAAGTTCTCAGGTACATGTGCAGATCTTGCAGGATTTTTGCATAGGTACCCACATTCCATGGTAGTTTGTTGTCTCCATCCCCCCATCACCTACATAAAGCATTTCTTCCAATGTTATCCTTCCCCTACCTCTCCACCCGCTCTGTCCCTCCCCATCTTCCAGCAGACCCAGTGTATGATGATCCTCTCCCTGTGTCCATGTGTTCTCATTGTTCAACATCCACCTATGAGTGAGAATATGTGCTGTTTGGTTTTCTATTCTTGTGTCAGTTTGTTGAGAATGATGGTTTCCAGATTCATCCATGTACCTACAAAGGACACAAACTAATCATTTCTTATAGTTGCATAGTACTCCGGGGTGTATATATGCCACATTTTCTTTGTCCAGTCTATCATTGATGGGCATTTGGGCTGGTTCCAGGTCTTTGCTATTGTAAACAGTGCTGCAATGAACATACATGTGCATGTATCTTTATAAAAGAATGATTTATAATCCTTTGGGTATATATCCAGTAATGGGATTGCTGGGTCAAATGGAATTTCTATTTCTAGATCCTTAGGAATTGCCACGCTGTCTTCCACAATGGTTGAATTACTTTAGACTCCCACCAAGAGTGTAAAAGTGTTCCTATTTCTCCACATCCTCTCCAGCATCTGTTGTCTCCAGATTTTTTAATGATCACCATTCTAACTGGCATGAGATGGTATCTCAATGTGGTTTTGATTTGCATTTCTCTAATGACCAGTGATGATGAGCATTTTTTCATGTTTGTTGGCCTCATAAATGTCATCTTTTGAAAAGTGTCTGTTCATATCTTTTGCCCACTTTTGAATGGGTTACTTTGTTTTATTTTCTTGTAAATCTGCTTTAGTTCTTTGTAGATTCTGAATATTAGCCCTTTGTCAGATGGGTAGATTGAAAAAATCTTTTCCCATTCTGTTGGTTGCTGGTTCACTCTGATGATTGTGTTTTTTTTGCTGTGCAGAAACTCTTAAGTTTAATTAGGTCCCATTTGTCTATTTTGGCTTTTGTTGCCATTGCTTTTGGTGTTTTAGTAATGAAGTCCTTGCCTATGCCTATGTCCTGCATGATTTTGCCTAGGTTTCCCTCTAGGGTTTTTATGGTATTAGGTCTTATGTTTAAATCTTTAATCCATCTAAAGTTAATTTTAGTGTAGGGTGTAAAGAAGGAGTACAGTTTCAACTTCCTGCACATGGCGATCCAGTTTTCCCAACACCATTAATTAAACAGAGAATCCTGTCCCCATTCCTTGTTTTTGTCAGTTTTATCAAACATCAGATGGTTGTAGATGTGTGGTGTTACTTCCAAGGCCTCTGTTCTGTTCCATAGTTTTATATCTCTGTTTTGGTACCAGTACCATACTGCTTTGATTACTGTAGCCTAGTAGTATACTTTGAAGTCAGGTAGTGTGGTGCCTCCAGATTTGTTCTTTTTGTTTAGGATTGTCTTGGCTATGCAGATTCTTTTTTGGTTCTATATGAATTTTAAAGTGTTTTTTTTTTTTTTTTTTTTTCCAGTTCTGTGAAGAACGTCAATGGTTGCTTAATGGGGATAGCATTGAATCTATAAACAAACACATTGATTCTTCCTAACCAGGAGAATGGAATGTTGTTCCATCTGTTTGTGTCCTCTCTTATTTTCTTGAGCAGTAGTTTGTAGTTCTTGAAGAGCTCCTTCACATCCTTTGTTAGTTGTATTCCTAGGCATTTTATTCTCTTTGTAGCTATTGTAAACGGGAGTTCACTCATTATTTGGCTCTCTATTTGTCTGTTATTGGTGTATAGGAATGCCTGTGATATCTGCATATTGATTTTGTAGCCTGAGAATTTACTGAAGTTGCTTATCAGCTTAAGGAGATTTTGGGCTGAGATGATGGGGTCTTCTAAATATACAATCATGTCATCTGCAAATAGAGACAATTTGATTTCCTGTTTTCCTAATTGAATACCCTTTATTTCTTTTTCTTGTCTGATTGCTCTGCCTAGAACTTTCAAAATTATATTGAATAGGAATGGTGAGAGAGGGCATCCTGTCTAATGTCAGTTTTCAAAGGGAATGTTTCCAGATTTTTCCAGTTCGGTATGATATTGGCTGTGGTTTTGTCATAAATAGCTTTTATTATTTTGAGATACTTTCCATCAATACCTAGTTTATTGAGAGTTTTTAGCATAAAGGGCTGTTGAATTTTGTTGAAGGCCTTCTCTGCATCTATTGAGATGATCATGTGGTTTTTGCTTTGGTTTTGTGTTTGCAATAGGTTACATTTATAGATTTGTGTATGTTGAACCAGCCTTGATCCCTGGGATGAAGCCTACTTGATGATCATGATTGATATGCTTTTTTATGTACTGTTGCATTCGGTTTGCCAGTATTTGATTGAAGATTTTTGCATGGATGTTTATCATATATATTGACCCTAAGTTTTCTTTTTTTGTTGTGTCTCTGCCAGATTTTGGTATCAGGATGATGTTGGTCTCATAAAATGAATTATGGAGGATTCCTTCTTTTTGTATTGTTTGGAATACTTTCAGAAGGAATGGTACCAGCTCCTCTTTGTACCTCTGTTAGAATTCAGTTGTAAACCCGACTGGAACTGGACATTTTTAGATTGGTAGGCTATTAAATGCTGCCTCAACTTTAGCCCTTGTTATTGGTCAATTCAGGGTTTCAACTTCTTCCAGGTTTAGGCTTGGGAGGGTGTAAGTGTCCGGGAATTTATCCATTTCTTCCACATTTACTGGTGTATGTGTGTAGAGTTGTTTGTAGTAATCTCTGATGGTAGTTTGTATTTCTGTGGAATTGGTGGGGATATTGTCTTTATCTTTTTTATCACATCTATTTGATTCTTCTCTCTTCCCTTTTTGATTAGTCTGTCTAGTGGTTTGTCTATTATGTTGATCTTTTCAAAAAACAACTTCCTGGATTTATTGATTTTTCAAAGGGATTTTCCTGACTCTATCTCCTTCAGTTCTGCTCTGATCTTAGTTATTTCTTTTCTTCTGCTAGGTTTTAAGGTTTTTTAATCTTGCTCCTCTAGCTCTTTCAATTTTGACAATAGGGTGTCAATCTTAGATCTCTCCTCACTTCTCATGTGGGCATTTATTGCTATAAATTTTCCTCTAGATACTGCTTTAAATGTGTCCCAGAGATTCTGGTACATTGTGTCTTCATTCTCATTGGTTTGAAGAACATCTTTATTTCTATCTTCATTTCATTGTTCATCCAGTCATCATTCAGTAGCAAGTTGTTCAGTTTCCTTGTAGTTGTGCGGTTTTGGGTGAGCTTTTTAATCCTGAGTTCTTCTTTGATTGCATTGTGGTCTGAGAGACTGTTTGTTATGATTTCTGTTTTTTTTTTTTTTTTTTTGCATTTGCTGAGGAGTTATTTAATTCCAATTATGTGGTCAATTTTAGAATAGGTGAGATGTGGCGCTGAGAAGAATGTATATTCTGTTGATTTGAGGTGGAGAGTTCTGTAGATGTCTATTAGGTCCATTGGTCCAGATCTGAGTTCAAGTCCTTGATGTCCTTGTTGGTTTTCTGTCTCATTGGTCTGTCTAATATTGACAGTGGAGTATTAGAGTCTCCCACTGTCATTGTGTGGGAGTCTAAGTCTCTTTGTAGGTCATTAAGAACTTGCTTTATGTATGTGGATGCTCCTGTATTGGGTGTGTATATATTTAGGATAGTTAGCTCTTCTTGTTGTTGCATTGATCCTTTTACCATTGTGTAATGCCCTTCTTTGTCTCTTTGATCTTTGTTGGTTTAAAGTCTGTTTTATCAGAGACTAGGATTGCAATCCCTGCTTTTTTTTTTTGCTCTCTGTTTGCTTGGTAAATCTTCTTCCATCCTTTTATTTTGAGTCTATGTGTGTCTTTGCACATGAGATGGGTCCCCTGGATACAGCACATTGAAGGGACTTGATTTTTTATCCAGCTTGCCAGTCTGTGTCTTTTGATTGGTGCATTTAGGCCATTTACATTTAACGTTAATATTGTTATGTATGAGTTTGATCTTGCCATTTTGTTACTTGCTGGCTGTTTTGACCATTAGTTGGTGCAGTTTCTTAATTGCTTTGTTGATCTTTATCATTTGGTACGTTGTTGCAGCAGCTGGTACTGGTTGTTCCTTTCCATGTTTAGCGTTTCCTTAAGAAGCTCTTGTAAGGCAGGTCTGGTGGTGACAAAATCTCTCAGCAATTGCTTGTCCATACAGGATTTTATTTCTTCACTTATGAAGCTTAGTTTGGCTAGATATTAAATTCTGGGTTGAAAGTTCTTTTCTTTAAGGATGTTGAATATTGGCCCCCACTCTCTTCTGGCTCGTAGGGTTTCTGCCAAGAGATCTCCTGTGAGTCTAATGGGCTTCCCTTTGTTTGTGACCCAATCTTTCTCTCTGGCTGTCCTTAGCATTTTTTCCCTTCATTTCAACACTGGTGAATCTGACAATTATGTGTCTTGGGGTTGCTCTTCTTGAGGAATATCTTTGTGGTGTTCTCTGTATTTCCTGGATTTGAATGTTGGCCTACCTTGCTAGGTTGGGGAAGTTCTGCTGGATAGTATCCTGAATAGTGTTTTCCAGCTTGGATTCATTCTCTCCATCACATTCAGGTACACTGATCAAGTGCAGATTAGATATTTTCAAGTAATTCCATATTTCTTGGTGGCTTTGTTCATTTCTTTTTAGACTCTTTTCTCTAATCTTGCCTTCTCATTTTATTTCATTGAATTGATCTTCAATCTCTGATATCCTTTCTTCTGCTTGATTGATTTGGCTATTGAAACTTGTGTATGCTTTGTGAAGTTCTTGTGCTGTGTTTTTCAGCTTCATCAAGTTGTTTATGTTCTTCTCTAAGCTGGTTATTCTAGTTAGCATTTCATCTAACCTTTTTTCAAGGTTTTTAGTTTCTTTGCATTGGGTTAAAACAAGTTCCTTTAGCTCACAGAAGTTTATGATTACCCACCTTCGGAAGTCTGCTTCTGTCAATTCATCAAACTCATTCTCCATACTCCTTTGTTTTCTTGCTGGTGAGGAGTTGTGATCCCTTGGAGGAGGAGTGGCATTCTGGTCTTTGATGGTTTCATCCTTTTTGCACTGGTTTCTTCCCATCTTCATGGAATAACCAGTTTGATCTTTGATTTACCTTTAATCTTTGAAGTTGGTGATTTTGGATGGGGTCTCTGAGTGGACCTCCTTTCTGTTGATGTTGAAGCTCTTTCTTTGGGTTTTTAGTTTTCCTTCTAACAGTCAGATTTCTCTGCTGTAGGACTGCTGGAGGTCCACTCCAGACCTTGCTTGCCTGGGAATCACCCATGGGGTTTGCAGAACAGCAAGGATTGCTGCCTAATCTTTCCTCTGGTACTTCATCCCATAAGGGTATCTGCCAGGTGTCAGCCACAGCTCTCCTGTATGAGGCATCTTTTTGGTTATACAGGGGTCAGGAATCTGCTTGAGGAGGCAGTCTGTCCCTTGGCAGCCTGCAGTGGCACTGCTGGGCTGTCATGGACTCAGTCCAGCTTCAGTGTAAGCTTCCTCTGTCTTTTGTTTACAGAGGTAGGTTTAGACCTACCCCAGCAATGGCAGATGCCCTTCCCCCCACCAAGCATGATTGTTCTGTGTCAAGAGAAACTCTCAAGCAAGAGGGCTTCAGTTTGCTGGTCTTTGTGGGGGTGGGACCTGTTGAGCCTTATCATCTATCTTCCTGCTTTCAGCTCCCCCTCTTTCTGGGGAGCAGCTAGTTCTGTCCATCAGGTGCTCTCGGTGCTAGTCAAAATGTTCCCCAAAACTGTGCTGACAACCCACTGTGCCAGCTGGAGCTGCCGCTCAGATCTGTGCTATTAACTCACAGTGCTTTTCAGCCTGACAGGGATCTCCTGGTCTGTGGGTTGCAGAGTGCCGGGGAGAAGTCCCTGATCCTCTGGTCAGTTGCACCTCCTGGGTGAGGGAGCACCCCACCCTGCCTTGGTTTGCCCTTCTTGGGCTACACTCACTGTCCAACCAGTTCCATTGAAATGAACCTGGTACCTCAGTTAGAAATGCTGAGATCGCTCACCTTCTATGTCTCTCTCGCTGGTAACTGCACTCTGGAGCTGTTCCTATTTGGCCATTTTGGTGGAATCCCTGCTGCTTTACTTTTAAATTTTATTTTATTTCCTTTATTGACTTACTAGCTGTAAGTCTGTTTTGTTATTATAGTGGTTGATCTCAGGCTTATAATAAAGACATATTATTGCCTACCTTAAGGTGATATTATACCACTTTACTTGTAATACAAGAAGCTTACAATAGTAGTGTGCTTTTAGTTATCCACTCCTGAGTGATGTGTGTGTGTGTATATATATATATTTATATATATAAAACACTAGTTTCTATTTCTGTTTAAGTAGTCAATTAACATTTAGATAGACTTAAATAAAAAAAGAAATCATATATTTGCCAGGTAATTTACCATATTATTTATCATTCTATTGTGTGGTTTTATATTTTCATTTGTTGTCATTTTACTTCTATCTGAAAATTTTATTTTCACATTATTTTGTATTATAGATCTCATGATAATCTGTCAGCTTATATACATCTGTGAAATGCCTTATTTTATGTTCATTTTTGAAATATTTGTTTGCCAGGTGTAGAATTACAGGATACTTTGAATAATGGCCCTCATCTCAGTCACAGGCATTCCAAAGTTAAATTGAATAACTAGTTCAAGCCATGATCGGATGGAGAGGTCAACCAGAAGGAATTATCACAATAGTTTTTATTTAAGATCTATTCTATGATTTTAAATTCCTTATACTTAGTTAATTTAAACATATTGTCAATTTTCTGGTCACCATTGGCATTTCTGGTAACCATTATCTGTCATTTTCATACTGCTCCAACATGATCCTTTGCATGCATGGTACCGAATGCTCTCTGATAACATACTTGATGCAGTTTGAACACCCCAGCCTGTTTCAGGCTTTATCTTCTGAGATGATTTGGCTGTGTCCCCACCCAAATCTCATCTCAAATTATAATACCCACATGTTGAGGGAGGAACCTGGTGGGATGTGATTGGATCATTCAGGAGGTTTCCCTCATGCTGTTCTTGTGAGATCTGATTGTTTTATAAGTGTGTGACTCTTCCTCCTCCATGCTCTCTTTCTCCTGCTACCATGTAAGAAGTGCTTTGCTTCCCCTTCTTTTTCCTGAGGCTACCCCAACCATGTGGAACTATGAGTAAATTAAACCTTTTTTGTTTATGTATTACCCAGTCTCAGATAGTGTCTTTATAGCAGTGTGAGAATGGACTGACACATCTTTTCTTAGTACTTACATTTCTTCAGTGATCCTTCCTTCACTATGAATATGAAGATCTTCCTATAACACTGATTTCCTGATTACATAGCACATATTCATTCTCTAGGAAATCTTTTCTATGATCCTTTCTATTTGAATTAACCATGGCCTTGATTGTTTTTCTACTTTCTATAAATTTGGTTAACACTGATAAAACTTTATTTGCCTGAATTACTACTATGTTATAAACTCCTTCAAGACAGCAGTGATAATTGTTTCATTTTTTACTCCAAAACAAAGCAAAGCATCTCATACAAGTGGGACCTAAGTAAACTACAGAACTTCTGCACAGCAAAATAAACTATCAACAGGGTGAATAGATAACCTACAGAATGGGAGATTTTTCAAACTATGCATCTGGCAAAAACCAGAATCTACAGTGAACTTAAACAATTCAACAAGCAAAAACAAAATAACTCCAATAAAAAATGGAAAAAAGGATGTGAATAGTCATTTCTCAAGGAAGACATACATACAAGTAGTCAAGACACATTATGAAAAAATGCTTAACATCAATAATCATCAGAGAAATGCAAATCAAAATCACAATGAGATAACGTCTCACACCAATGTCTTGCCTATTTTTAAAAAGTCAAGAAATAACAGATGTTGGCAAGGCTGTAGAGAAAAAGGAATCCTTATATGCTGTTGGTGGGAATGTAAATTAGTTCATCTTTGTGAAGAGTTGTAGACTTCCCAAATGTAAAACAGAATGACCATTTGACCCAGTAATCCCATTAGTTGGTATATACTCAAAGAAAAGAAATTATTCTACCAAAATACACATGCATTCATATGTTCATCACTGTGCTATTCACAGTAGCAAAGATATGGAATCAACCCAGGTGTCCATCAATGGTAGATTGAATAAAGAAAATGTGGTATATACACATGATTGAATACTGTGCCACCATAAAAATAATAAAATCCTGTCCTTTGCAGCAACATGAATGGAGCTGGAGATGATAATCCTTTTATAATTAATGCAGGAACAGAAAACCAAATACTGCATGTTCTTACTTATAAGTTGGAGCTAAACACTGAGCACACATGGACATAATTATGGGAACAATAGGTACTGTGGACTACTAGAGGGAGGGAGGTGGATGAAAATCTACCTATCAAGTACTGTGCTCACTATCTGGGTGACAGGATTCACACTCCTAACCTTAAGCACATGTATTATTCCCATGTAACAAATCTGCACATGTACACCCTGTATCTAGAATAAAAGTTGAAATTAAAAAGTATTGGTTAAAAAGAGAAATAAAATATAGTGGTGTGTATAAGAAACAAATAGCTGGTTAAATAATACTGTAGGCCAAAGTTTCCAGTTGCTCTCTGAAGTATCACTGAAAATCATGAAGAAGAGGCAAATTAATAGGGAAAAGACACACACGTTTATTAATTCATGAACAGTAACTTTCGGAATGAAGACCCAAAGGTATAGGATAAATTGTGAATTTTTATGCGTAAATTTTACAAACTATAAACAGTCATGTAGAAATGTAACTGAACAAAAATGGTATGATCTAATGCTGATAGACCGAGTGGGGAAACCCAGCAGAGTCTAGATTCTTGGCCTTTCTGAGCATGCATTTCTTCCTTCTAGATATAGGACAAAACTTCTTCTGAAATGGAAAGTTTATAACCTACAGTCAAATAAGAGGTCAATTTCTTTATGGCCAGGATTTACACAGAAAGGTGGAGGAAAAGTTAGACTAATATTTTTAGGTTTTATGGCTGGCTTTGGGGAAAAAGTGTCTGGTTTCTATGACCTACCGTGAATAAGACGGATTCTAGTTTCTATGGCTGGCCTCATGGGAAAATGTGAATGTGAGACAGGAGGGCAGAAGATCAGAGAAAACCTTTTGTTTCTGAAGCTGCTTCTGAGGCCTTCATTTTGGGGCATTTTTTTTATGAGTTCCAACTGTACCCATAATTTAAAATAGTAGCTGAAAATAGAATATAATATTAGTGTCCATTATGAATTTAGTATAATATACTATAAATTTAATATGATTTATAGTATCTACTTCTGGGCAATAGGATACAATCAGGGCATCATTAAAAAGTCATCTTTAAAGTGATTTGTAAACTAAACCCATAAAATATGATACATACCGGTTAGAAATAGAAATAACATCAAATGTCCCCTTTATTGATTGTTTGAATAATTTTTATCAGCAAATAATTAGTAAATATTTTATACTTTTGCTTTGTGTATTAGTTTATTCTCACATTGCTGTAAGGAAATACCCAAGACTGGGTAATTTATAAAGAAAAGAGGTTTAATTGACTCACAGTTTCTCATGGCTAGGGAGGCCTCAGGAAGCAGTCAAGATGGAAAACATCTCTTCACAGAGTGGCAAGAGAGAAAATGAGTACAAACGGTGGAAATGCCAGATGCTTGTAAAACCATGAGCTCTCATGAGACTTACTCATTATCATGAGAACAGCATGAGAGAAACTGCCCCCACAATCCAATTACTTCCACCTGGTCCTGCCCTTGACGTGTAGGGATTACTACAGTTCAAAGTGAGATTTGGGTGGGCACACAGAGCCAAACCGTATCACTTCAAAAAGGTTTTAGTTTGTATTTTTTATTTAATTATAATAGAAATGCAGCTAAGTAATTGTTACTACCAATAAGTATGGTGGCACAGACCTGTAGTTCAGCAACTCCAGAGGCTGAGGTGGTAGGATCATTTGATCCCTGGAGGTTGAGGCTGCAGTGAGTCATGACTGAGCCACTGCACTCCAGCCTGAGTGACAGAGCAAGTCAGTAGCTTGAAAAAAAAAAAGGCAAGAATGTATTTCTGAAGATATGCAATAATAGATACTTCAGTTTGATTTTGTTACCTTTATGTTTATACACTCTGTAGCAGAGAACACAGTGGCAAAAGCTCACTACAAACTAGATTTCTTGGCCTCAAGCAACTCCACCCCGCCAGCCTCCTGAGTAGCTGAGTCTACAAGCATGCACCACCATGCCTGGCTAAATTTTTCCCCCCACTTTTTATAGAGATACGTTGCTCACATTGGTCTCGAACTCCTGGGCTAAAGGAATCCTCTGCTGTCAGCCTCCCAAAGTGCTAGGATTACCAGCGAGAGCCACTGTGCTTGACTCACATGAAGCTTTTCTACAATTTATATATAGTTTTAATAGAAATGATTCAGAAACTCTTTTCTATCAAAGGAATCATGAAGATCTAAAATAACTGAATCAATACTTACCATAGAAAATTCTATAAAATAAGAGAATGATGGATGTTTAAATTGAAGGTATTGATTTAGGATACATTGTTTAACATTTAAAATTATGTACAAATAAATTATAAGGACCTAAAAAATGTATTATCTTACATATGGTTGAACTTGATTTATAAAAGGTGAATTGTTCAATCAAGCCATTTTATTCTAATTTTAAAACTAAATTTTTTGTCTAAATAATTGTCAGTTCTTCTGACTACTAAAAAGTTGGGGTTTAAAAATGTATATTGTGATTCTTGTTTTCTGTTTGTTTCCTATAAGAGTATACTAAACAGGTGGGGGGGGATGAGGAATAAAAGACTACACATTGGCTACAGTGTACCCTGCTCGGGTGATGGGTGCACCAAAATCTCAGAAATCGATACTGAAGAACTTACTCATGTAACCAACACCACCTGTTCCCCAAAAACCTATTGAAATAAAAGTTAAATTAAAAAAAAAAAGTATACTAAACAGATTTTTTTATTTTAAAAAAGTATACTAAGCAATTTTTTTCTTATTGAATGCTGCAATAGTACCTCTAAATTCCAATAATAGACCTTGAAATTTCTAGTTTAGGTATTTGGTTAATCCAGTAAATTTCTCCTCATTAATATAACAATTATTCCTGTGTAACAAGTGTGATTGATAGACCAGTTTGGGACTAGATGCTGATGTTCCTGTCTTGTCATCAGTCCCTGCCTTACTTACTCAGTGATTATTTGATTTCCTGGTAAAGTAATTACTTCAGAATAGAAGGGGATGAAGTAGAAAATTATTCTAGCAAACATCTTACGAAATACCTTTCCATTTGTCTTTTACAAATGAACCATGTAGAAAAATGTGATTTCATGAGGATTTCAAGAGTCTCTCTTCTTGACATATTTCCATAGTAGCTAGACAACAAGATGTCTCCTTATGTTCTGTCAGAGTAAAATTAAGTCTGATAAAAAATTAACTACAACTATTTATTCATAAAATTAAGAGAGCCCATGTGACAACACAGCTCAGCAGGGAAAGAATAATCCATTTTATAAAGTGAATAGGTAAAAGATTGAGACAGTCTTTGATTGGCAAGCTTTGTTTCAAAATGCAAGTTTCGAAAGTGGAGGCAGCTTTCTTCAGTTACATTTAAGCAGTCGCTGGTTGGCTGCAAGGAGGCAAGGGAGCTTTTTCTAGGATGTTTGAAAAGAGGAAGGGTTGTTTCATGTTAAGGGTGGAGGATTTTCTGTAGCTGTCTATTTTATAAAAGGTAGAGGTAATTGGGATGCTTTCTTTCTGCTGTCAGGCTTTCACTGTTACAATAGTCCTTATTAAGGGGGTGGCTATGAGGTTTGGCAAATTATGTTCATTTTTGGGGTGGGGGCTTCTTCTTTAGGAACAGTGCAGTATCTACTGGTGAAGGCAGACTATATTCAAGAGATTACTAATGAACTTCTTTTACTTTCTGGTGTGAAAGGAGGTAATAATATCAACATTATTTGAGCAAATACAGGATTTGGAAAAGGACTAAAATAGACGTGCTAGTAGCTTCCCAGTTTTCCCCTAGCCTTCTACCATTGCTACTCCTTTTTATATGTTGCTATTTACTTCCTTCACCCTCTGAAGTTTTACTAGCCCATAATTCTCTCAAGTTGGTAAAAAACAGTTTCCAAAAAATACCATAGTGATGGTTTTCAGTATTGCACCAATGGCCATGAGCAAAGAGCCCAAATTTAGGACCAGCTTTCAACTGTGAGTTTCAGCTAAAGTAAAAATTGCTGCTTAAGTCAAAATCACAAGACAAGTATTTAACTTTCCCCTTGCTATAAAAACCCTGACCCTTCAGTGGGGCATCTCTGGATCTTCAGGTGCTATCCGATACATCTCAGCTAAATAAATTCTTTAACTTCTACTTCAGTTGCTTAAGTAATTTTATTTCTGATACATATGTAAATTCAATCTTGTCTGGTACTGATCATAATTGACTTTCCCTCCACTATGGAAAATCTGGTGTTGTCCCCATTCACAATGTACCTCAACGTTCCTTTACTTCATGGAAATTTGTGTTTCTAATTTTTTTTTAACTGCTATAACGTCTACCTGGTTACCTCATATTATATGAGGAAATAAATTGCTTAATATGTGTTCATTATTATACTATATGCAAGTCGCAATTTTATCTTTTTCTAAAAATTACCTTTTAACATCTCTTTGTAACCTTGCTAAATGCATCAGAATAGTTTGTGTATGTATAAAAGTCGAATTTCTTTAAATGATGTTAAAGGATCATTCTTCCATATGAATTTCATGTACTAAAGCAAGGATGGTCAATAAATTTAAATGTTTATGTCAGAGCTAATAAAATCAACATACAAATAGACAGACAAAGGGAGAGATTATATTCCAGTAATTGGTGACCTTCATTCCCCTGAGTTTCATCAATTGAGCCTCTGAAAATTAAAAATGGATACTTTAAGAAATAGAACTATTGCACTCTTATAACCCCTAGTCATACAAAACAGATAAATTCAATATATTAGGAAAGAGTTCATAGTAGTTCTACCACATGCAATAGTTGTGAAGCAGAGAACACTTGTGACCAAAGTGAATAGAAAAAGATAAAAATATGCTTGAGAGCTAGTTTTGAGTAGCAAAAAAGTGAGAAGGGAAATGAATCTCTTCCATCTACATCGCACTCATATCTCCACTGGACTCTATTTCTCCTTCCACTTTAAAATGTCTGTCATTGGGAAATACAAACCATCTATTGTCAGAGCCTGTTGATGACTGTCAATAGCAATGTTTCTTTTCTGCTAAATGCAAAGTAAACATTAAGATAACAGTTATTGGGTACTTTTTTCATCTTGGGTAATCTACAGATAAGTTTAATAGCTAAAATTGTATTGCTCTGGGAAAATATCAAAATAATGAATCTTGCTTGGATTCATGTACTATAGGTGTACCCATCATAGAACTGATTGTTACAGACTTTTCACATGGCATGCATGAAAGAATTTCATTTTAATTCATTTTCTATTCATACATTATTTTCTCAGAATTTGCTTTACATACAAATAGTGTTTGTATTATTCTCACAAGTACTGGGAATTTTTACTAAACCATTCAATTCTTGCTTCTTTATTACCTCAATAAATGTCCATTAGCTAAACACCTGAAAGTCTCTGAAGAGAAGATTTAAGACAATAAGGAAGGGTTAAAAGAGAAGAAAGAAAGATAACACACCAAGGAAAGAATTGAATAAAGTATTGAGGACATTAACAACAAACACAATAACAACAGCAGATTAGCAAGAAGCATGTAGTGATTCATAGATTACCTGAAATTAGAATTGAATTACTATCATAAATATTAGAAGGTCAGCTTTCTATTTTGGTTTTATTGCTCACTAGCTATTTTTTTTTTTTTAAATACATCACACTCATTATTACATTATGTCTCTAAAATTTGAATTGATAATTCACAGGTAGGTAGTCAAACATGAGCAGGGCAGGAGACGGCTCCCTTATTACGAAGAATGTTAGGCGACCGTTAGGTCATGGTCAGGCAGTTGTTAAAATATCTCTCTAAAATAATAATTGGTTGCAGCCTGCACCAGGGAAAGGCAGTCTTCCAATAGAAAGAAAACATCTAAAGCTGATGAGCAGCAGCTACCTGATAAGATCTCAGGAGTTAGGCAAGTGGGCTCAAGCATGCACATTAAGAGACAAAATGCTAGAGTTTAATTGGCATATATTCTTCCTCTAGGAACACTCACCTGGTAAGGGAAAAACACCTCAAATGGGCATGCATAAAACTTCTGTAAACACACTGAGCATGCAGCGCCTCTCAAGTACTGACAGACTACTGTGCATCCAAACAGTCCACCCCCAAGGGAGTAATCAGGAGAGAAGGATGCAAAACCTGGAAGAATGCCACTGTATAAATCCTAAGTCAAAGGTCAAATAGTGCAATTGAATCTTTCAAGTCGCCCACTTGGCCCTCTTTCAAGTGTACTTCGCTTCCTTTCATTCTTGCTCTAAAACTTTTTAATAAACTTTCACTTCTGCTTAAAACTTGACTCAGTCTCCCACTTTGTCTTATGCCCCCTCAGTCGAATTCTTTCTTCTGAGGATGCAAGAATTGAGGTTACTGCAGACTCATACAAATTCACTACTGCTAACAAAGGGAGAGGTATTTTAAAAACACAGAAATACTGCATTGTTATTTATTTATTTTTTTGTTCACCCATGAATCTACTAGGTTTTCATGAGTAGGTGTGGAATGTCTGTTGGTTGGTTTTTCATAAATAGGTTATTTATATGGTTCTAATTAGAGGACAATAAGATCTATACTTTAATGAGAAGAATAAAATCAGGAAGAAATACCTTTCTCCAAAACTTGTTGGCTTAATTTTCCATGTAAGGTTTTGAACCTTGAATACTTACTAATACATACTATATGTCATATAATGTCTGCCACATAATAAGTACATAATTGGATCTATAAATGAAATTTGACAGATCACTGGTCTATGGTCCATTAAGTAATTCAATTGACTAATATTTTAATAAAGAACTAACTTTGTGGCATATCTCACCAATTAATTAAAATTACAGAAATATTTGGTAAAGTTTTTAATTTAAGAGACATTCAGCCTTCTTCTTACTTCTTTTGGCATTATAGATGATTATTGTAGTACCCAACCTTTTTGGTACCAGGGACTGGTTTTGTTGAAGACAATTTTTCCATGGACTGTAGGGGAGGTGGTTTTGGGATGATTCAAGCATATCACATTTATTGTGCACTTTATTTCTATTATTATTACATTGTAATATGTAATGAAATAATTATACAACTCACTATAATGTAGAATCAGTGGGAGTCCTTAGCTTGTTTTCCTGCAATTAGATAGTTCCATTTAGGAGTGAGTGGATACAGTGACAGATCATCAGGCATTAGATTCTGAGAAGGAACACACAACCTAGATCCCTTGCATGTACAGTTCACAATAGGGTTTGCACTTCTATAAGAATCTAAAGCCACTTGCTGATCTGACAGTAGGAAGAGTTCATATGGTAATGTGAGTGATGAGAAGTGGCTATAAATACAAATGAAGCTTTGCCCACTTGCCTGCCACTCACCTCCTACTGTGCAGCATGGTTCCTAACAGGACTGGTCTACGGACACAGTAGATACTGTGAAAGGACTTCACAATTAAAAGAAAACCCTGGATAACCTACAACAACAACAAAATATATTTTATACCTTGCCCGGTGTACAGAAAGAGGGAATTTTTCTTTCACTTTGAAGGCTCAAAAGTTTGAATCTATAAAACAAACTGACAATAGACAGATTAACAAGAGAAAAGGCATAGAAGTGTATTATGTGCACATATATATATAGAAGCCACATAAAATATGAGACTTGCAAATGGGACAGATAACTGAAGTTTCTGTACCATACAGAAAAGTATAGGGGCTAGGAGTTCATGGAGGATGATGGTGACAAGCCATGGAAGGGTAAGGAGAGGAAATTTACTATAAATAAAGATTGTCCTCTTACTAAGCAGGGAACAAGACTCTCAGGTGATAGCCCTCAGATGAATATGTGACATCCTGTGGCAGTCTCTGAACAGAGCTGTTAATATGATCATTTCTAAATTCAGGTGAGGCAGATAAAGGGGCCTTAGAGAAAACCTGTTTACATTTGCTCTTTACTAATGTAAATGCATTCCTTTGTAGATGAAAATCTATCCCACAAAATGACTTTTTTTTTTTTTCAGAGCTATCCTGTGTCCACAGCCTCTCCCTATACCCATCTCAAAATATGCCAAAGAAACATACATTGAGGGGACATATTTTAATCTCCCACATTGGCTTGGCACTAAATAAAATAAATTCACACCACTTTCAACATCCTCATTAGATTAGGATATTTTGTTACCTATAATTTAAGTCTATCCTTAATTCCAGTTATATTAGGTCACCTAGAGTAGAACAGACTCTGAAAGACAAATTTTCATTAGCTAAACTCAGAACTGATTACTTAACTCATCAGACACAGAGCATTCTAGTTACTGAAATACTCCCGACTTCTTTTCTTAGTATCAGAACTGATAGTGCTATTATAAGTTAGTTTAGTGTTTATAGAGTTATTAAATCATGATAAGTGATAATTTATATGAAACAGCCAAGAAATATTCAGAAGTAATTTCTAATTATTCAAATGTGTAATGTTATTCTTTCTTAGGTGAGACTATCCTTACTTACTGATGTAACCACCCAACAGTTTCACCTTGTCTGCTGCCTCAACAGAGCCAATTTTTCAAGACAGGGAAACTGCAATAAAGAAAGAGTAATTCACACAGAGCTGGCTATGCAAGAGACTGGAGTTTTATTATTACTTAAGTCTCCCAGATAATTCGGGAATTGGAGTTTTTAAGGATAATTTTGTGGGCAGGGGGCCAGTGAACTGGAAGTTCTGATTGGTCAGGTAGGAGATGAAATCATAGGGAGTCAAAGCTATCCCCTTTGCTGAGTCAGTTCTTGGGTAGGGGGGACCACAAGACCAGATAAACCAGTTTATCAATTTGGGTGGGTACAGCTGATCCATCAAATACAGGGTCTGCAAAATATCTCAGGCACTGATCTTAGGTTTTACAATAGTGATGTTTTTCCTGGGAGCTATTTGGGGAGGGTCAGAATCTTGCAGCCTCCAGCTGTATGACTCCTAAACCATGATTTCTACTTCTGTGGCTAATTTGTTAGTCTGCAAAGGCAGTCTAGTCCCTAGGCAGGAAGGGGGTTTGTTTTGGGAAAGGACAGTTATTGTCTTTGTTTCAAGATTAAACAAGAAACTAAGTGTCTCCCAAAGTTAGTTCAGCCTATGCCCAGGAATAAAAAAAGGACAGCTTGGAGGTTAGAAGCAAGATGGAGTTGGTTATGTCAGATGTATCTCACTGTAATAATTATCTCAGTTATAATATTTACAAAGGCAATTTCACTGTCAGCTGAAAAAGATAAAAAATTGTTGAAGTGTCTACAAGACTATAGCAGGCTTTCTAAGAAAGAGAATGATTGGATTACAATGCCGAGGGAGAAGTTTCTGCTAGTGGGTGGTATTTGTATTTTAAGAGCAGAATTTTATGGTTCATAGGTTCAAGCAAATACCCATTGTGCCAGACATTAACTGCCACTTAGCAACAGTGATAAAGAAGAAGAAAACATCTGGTTGTGGATAATGAGCCAGAGCTTCTCAGCTCCCTTGGATGCTAATAGTATTGGGCAAAGGTCATGGTGAAAGGCCATCTGGCTCCCTGTTAAAGATCTGTAGAGATCTTTCCAAGCACTGCAAATCATCAGCATATTTGTAGGAAACTGCAGATTAAGAAAATCCATTAAGTAGTAATATTTAACCCCCAGTTTTAAATTTTTGACATCAACATATTTGATTAGGATTGTGGCTACTAAATATTAGATTGTATCACAAACTATTAAAACAAATGAACTATGCAATGATAATATGCAAATTAGGAAAGCTATATTTTAGAAACAAAACAAATCACACTCATGTATTTGTTACTCACGCAGAGCAGCTATGTGTAGAATTGCAACTTAGAAAAGATTTACTTTCAACAAATATTTGCATTCTCTGATTTTTCCTTAATTCCTACATTCATCATATTTCTATCAAAAATTACTTAATAGAAAACTTACATTGTTACTTATTCCTTATGTAAACTCAATTACTATCTTTTTTATTTAAATAAATTGTGGCATATCTCTGTGTCAGACACTATGCTTGGCACTGGGGACCCAACAAAATTAACACTCTAAAAATTGATAGTTCTGTTGCAGAAAACACTTACAAAATACCATTTGGAAATATAATACAATGCATGCTTTAATAGATATATATAGTGACTCTTATAAATTAATCAAAAAATAGTTAACAAAAGAAATGTCACCTAAGATCCATCTTGTGTGACAGATAGGTATTAGGCAGGTAGAACTGATTATGAGCATATTTAGGCCTGAGAAAATAGCAAAGAGCATGAGAGCATAACTATTCATTTAAGGAGCAGAGGAGCAGGTAATAAAAAGGGAGTTATACTCTTACTTGTCATGTCAGTGTGCTTCATTTTCTCAAGTCATTAGAAAACTCAAGAATGACTTTGAAGTCTTGAAAATAGTTTTAGAGACACAATTCTGCAAGTAAGATGTTAAAAATGGTTTGTAGCATTATCAGACGAAGGCTAGAAAGTCATCTAGAAAGCAGTTGTGGTAACAGATGAAGAAAATTCTGGTTATCTAAACTAAACTAAAATATGATTCAGTGAGGATAAAGAAGGGGATGTATATTTTAGAGATATTTAAAAAATAATATCAACAAATTTTGTTGTGAAATTGAGCATGAGGGCTTTGATAGAAATATTATGCAAAGGTGGATTGCAAATTAGAGTTTTGTACATTAAATGGATTATTATCACATTGAATTTTGGAACCCCAAAATCACAAAGCTAAAGGAAAAAGTAAAGCTGGGAACTGCTTAGGGCAAACCTGCTTTCCATTTTATTCAAAGTCACTCTTCTGCTCACTGAGATAAATGCATATCTGATTGCATCCTTTGCAGAGGCTAATCAGAAACTCTATTATTTATCTATGACCTGGAAGCTCTGTCCCCACTTCAAGTTGTCCCACCTTTCCAGATCAAACCAATGTTCATCGTACATATGTTGATTGATGTCCCATGTTTCCATAAAATGTATAAAACCAAGCTGTGCTCTGACCACCTTGGACACATGTTGTCAGGTGCCATGGGTGTGCATCCTCAACCTTGGCAAAATAAACTTTCTAAATTAAGTGAGACCTCTCCCAGATGTTTTGGGTTCACATTTTGGTAATCATGAAGGGATTCTGAGTGGAGATGCCCTTGACCTTTGATTAATCTCCTATCAGTGCTTAGTACCAGCATAAACTAACTTTATGGCTCAAACCAATGGGATCATTTGGTAAAGTCTTGGAGCACTCCCTCCAGAGAATCCCTGATCTCCCAAAATTTGGTCAAGATTTAAAGTTTATATTTTCTTTTGTTTTTTGGAGTTTTACTTTCTAATGAGAAAGGCAAAATTTCCTGTTTCCATGATGATATAAGGCAGGTAACTCCTTTGTGGAGTTTGAGCTTGCTCCCAGCAGGGAAGATGAGTTCAAGTTACTTTTCCTTCTTTTACCATGGCAGGAGGCAGTCTTCAGCCTGAGATTCATCTCTAAGTAAATAACTGAATTGGGGTTTCGTCTTGGGTAATGTTTTAACAGCCAGCTGATCTTAATTTCTTTTTACCATTAGGGTGCTCAGTAATCACATTGTTGGGGTTTTTGTTGTTGTTTGTTCTGGTTGTTCTCTCATCAGATTTGACCAATTCTACATGACTTTGTCAAATCTGAGTGAGAATTCCAAAGTATGGGTAACAAAGCTTCTCTGTTTTGGCTAAAATTCCTTACAGCTGAAAAAGAGGAAAATAAAAAGACAAAACAAAAACCCCCAAAACCATATGCTTGGTTTCTGTGTTTGTTTCCTGTCTTAGAAAAAAAAAAGTTCTTTTGTTTACTTTTCTTCCACCCTATACCTCCTTCCCTCTTTTGCCATCTGCAGTACCAAAAGTGTAGAGAAGGCTTCTAATGACTTCAACCCCTTTAAAGAATTCAGAACCAAGGCACCACTCATCCCTTTTGGGGTGTTCTGTTTCTTTGTGGAGTTTCAAGTGTCATGGGCAGATTCTTCCTAGCTCTAAAGCTTTGTTTTCCTGCATTGCATTACCTAACTTCTTTGGCTTTGGGGTTACCACAGATGACCTTGTACTGTGAGAGGATTTGATGCTGGTGTGTGTAATGGTGGACAGGAGCTACAAAGCAGTGGGCAGCTGAGCCCAGTTTACAGAAAGTGGTCTTGGCTGTTGTTGCTTTTTATTTTTCCTCCTAGGAAGTTGTTTTTAAAGGATCCTAATTCTAGTACTGAGATGCATTCTAAAAGGTCTTCTATATTTGCTTTTTCTCCCAAAATTAATCTTGACTCAGTTTGTCTGTGTGCATTTGTATGAGGAACTGTTGTTTTCATAGGTAAATGAGAGATTGAGTTTTCTCAGCGCTAAGGAGAAAGAGCATTTTGCTTCTTCCAGCTGATACACACACCTTGGTGACCAGGAGCCTCATGGAAGTGTCTAGGGAGTTGACCACCCCCCCATGATGTGCAGTGGCCTCACAGGGAAATTGCCAAAAAAGATTATTTTTTTAAAAAAAGGCTCATTCATGAAACATATATAAGGGCTGATCACCTGGTGTTTTTAACCCTCTCAGAGCGTAGACCTCTGGAGAGAGAAACTGAGACACCTAAGAAAGTAGAAATGACTCAGTGGTAACACACTGTGGAGTCCTGCTCATAAGCAGCACATGTTCATATGCCACACAAAAACCCTAGGCCACAGCTCAGCTCCTCATTTAAGAAATTAAAAAAAAGTGGAAAACAAATAACCTAAGAATGAGGAGAAAGTATGGAGAATGACCCCCTTTCAAGCACTCTGTCGGTTTTATGGCACCTATACTTCTAAAGTTTATGTAAAATAGAAGTAATATGGTCTTGGTGCACATTTATATTATGAAAAAAGAGGCCTAAGGTCAACCTGCAAACTCTAGAGTTTGTGAGTTCTCTTTTTTTCCTCTGTTCTCTTTTCTGCCTGCTTTAAATCTGGTGTTACTTTTCTATTAACTTAAAAACCAATCTTTGGATCAGGTTTTCTGTTTGTAAGCAGGTAAGTTTGTATTTATCTCATGGCTAAATTTCTGAAGTAAAAGTGTAAAACTTATAGGATGTCTGTATCTGTGTGTATGTTTGTGTGTGTGTATGTGTTTATATTTAGAAGGACTTTATAATTTTTTTTTTTTTTGAGATGGAGTCTTGCCCTGTCTGGAGTGCAATGGCATGATCTCAGCTCACTGCAATCTCCGACTCCCGGGTTCAAATGATCCTCCTGCTTCAGCCTCCCAAGTAGCTGGGATTACAGGCACCTGCCACCACACCCAGCTAGTTTTTGTATTTTTAGTTGAGATGGGGTTTTATCACATTGGCCAGGCTAGCCTCAAACTCCTGATTTCATGATCTACCTGCCTCGAGCTCCCAAAGTCCTGAGATTACAAGTGTGAGCCACTGCGCCTGACCAGACTTTATAATTTCTATAATTTTATGTTTAATTGGCAATTGAATCCATTTTAATTTCCCTCTAACATGCCAGATGTTTTCTCTCTGTAACTTACAATGTAAAATTTGCTATCTTTCACCTGAGTTATTTCCATTAATATGCAAATTTAAAGCTATTTAGCTGCTGACTAGGGTTAACAAGAATTGCTACAGGTTACCTGTTGAAACAGGTTATCATGACTTTTGAAAGTTTAAAATGGAAAATAAAAGGTTTTTACTAATATTTAAACGTCACTTCTGTTGGCATGTGTAACATGTCTATGTATTTATTTATTATGTACACAACGTTTCACTACTTAAAATATATAAAGAACTCTAATTAATAGGCTTAAGAAAATAAAAGTGCTTGAATAAAATAGTTTATCAGAAAAAAAGAAAAGACTAGTCAAATACTTTTTCAAGTTTACATAACAAACTCTTTAACAAATAAGCTAACTTTAAAATTATTGGTAAAGTATAATAATATTAGAAATATCTTAAGAATTGACAGCATACATTTTAGTTTGCATTTATTGATTAGGCAATTTCATACTTATCCCTGACAAATACTATAAGGTGTTAAAATTTGGTATAGGGGTTAAAAACTATAAACAAAGCCCAAAACACAATGATCTCTTCTTGTGTAATTTTTAATAAATAAGACATTGATATTGGTTTAATGAGAATAGCTACCTCTTAAATTTTGTAAAATTATAGTGACTTCTAATCTTGTGGCTTTAGGTTGTCAAGTCTACAGGCAGTAAGGTTTGTTTTGTGAAAAAAATTGTTATCAAATTTTTTTAAAGCTAAACTATAAACTAAGTTTCTGCCAAAGTTAATTCTGCCTACATCTAGGAACAAACAAGAACAGTTTGGAGGTTAAAAGTAAGATAGAGTCTGTTAAAATCAGGTACTTTTAACTCTCTCAGTTTAATTACTTTTAGCTGTAATTTTGCAATGATGGGTTCATAACTTTAAATGATGCTACTGCACTTTTCATTAATAATCTAGATAAATGATTAAAATAAAAAATTGGTAAATGTAATGGAATAAATACTTGTAGCCAAACTGATCTTTATTTAGAATCATTAGATAAATAATGGATATTTCATTATTTATTTCTCAGTAAAAATATATTTGTAGAAAATCTGCATTCTAAAAATAAATGTGTTCTTTTTAAAAAGATTATCAGTTTTTTTCTAATTCAAAGCATATTTACAGATTACATATAAAATGAGGTAAAAGGAATCAGGAAATGAGAGATATGTAAAAAAACTATAATACAAAGAGAAGTTTTTTTTGGTAAGAAATTTAAAGAGAAATAATTTTACGTAAAAAACAACCTGGTGTGGTAAATGCAGTCCTAGAATAAAATGACTGATTGTCTCAGAAAGCAAGATATTCAGGACAAACCAGAAAGTTAAAGCAGATCATGAATGGTCTGTGTGAATCATAGTAAGAGGATTTAGACAAAGAAAAACATTGTATATGATCAAGTTGTCTATTATTAAAGAGAAGTTATAATGGTCTTTCTAGATTGGGCTTGATGTAAAACATAATTATGCACTAAATAATTGGTTAGAACAATGAATTTTTAAAGAGATTGATTTACTTTTAATAAATTATGAGTTTTTTTTTTTTAACCTAAGTTCAATGTTTATTGCATCTCACTATTTTTGGTTTTCTCTCCCCAAAAAATGAAATTAAATTAAATGAAACTTGAGGTGAAACACTCATTTTCTTCTAAAATGCTTTCTTCAAAATTTTTTCAAAAGAGAACAGGAAAATTGTGAAAGGAAAATAATTCTTGGGCCCCAAAATCACTAAGTTAAAGGGAGAAGTTGAGCTGGGAATTGCTCAGGAAAAGTCTGCCTCCCATTCTATTCAAAGTCACCTCTCTTCTTACTAAGATAAATGCATATCAGATTGTCTCTTTTGGAGAGACTAATCAGAAACTTGAAAGAATGAAACCATTTGTCTCTTATCTACCTATAACCTGAAAGCTCTCTCCCCACTTCAAGTTTTTCCACCTTTGCTTCAAGTTGTCCTGACTTTCTGGACCAAACAAATGTTCATCTTACATATGCTGATTGGGGTCTCATGTCTCCCTATAATATGTAAAACCAAGCTGTGCTCTGATCACTTTGAGGACATGTCATGAGGGGCTCCTGAGGCTATGTCATGAGCATACATCCCCAACCTTGGCAAAATAAACTTTCTAAGTTAACTGAGACCTCTCTCAGATATTTGGGGTTCACAGTAGCTAGAAAGTGACCAATTACATTAAGGCATAATAAGAGAATGTCCATGAAGGAATCAAGAGAGAAGAGGAAAATCAAAAGAAAGTGGGAAGTTCTAGATAAGGAAGATGATTTCAAAATGAAGGCATGGGCATTGTACCAAATGTTAACAACAAATGATTCCAGCAAAGCAAGGTCTGCACAAAGACACTGGGGCATCCAGATTAGAATGCCAGTTTTAGGCCTGACTTTGTCACTTTTTTTTTAATTGAAGTTTGCATGAAAAGGCAGGTAATATTGAAATAATCCTAGAAATCTAGAATAGTCATCTCTGACTTAGAAGATATTATTCATAGAAATAACTAACAAAGTAAAATGTGTCTTTTAAGAAAGTGAAAGTCAAGAAAATAGTATATCTGCATCCCCATTTCTATAAAAAGTAAAATAAAAGAAAATAAAATAAAAGTTTATTGGGTTTGCTGGCATATACCTATAATCCCAGCTACTCAGGAGGCTAAGGCAAGAGAATAGTTTGAAACCAGAAGATCAAGGCTGTAGTGAGACATGATTGCCACTCCCCTCCAGATGAGGTGAAAAAAATAAGACTCTATCTCAAAAAAAATTTTTTATACATTCATATAAATATATACATATATACATATATAATATGTATTACATATATACATGTCTAGTTCATAAAGATGTAATACGTCTTACATATATATATGATTTATATAAAATATGTGTATATATATAAAACATAAATAACCTTCAAATTTAAAAAGATGTAAAAATGTAATACAATAAGCTAGAAAAGTATCTTAGAGAGAATATGACATGCAGTCAAGACTGAAATTTATTCTAAATCAAATAGAGGAGTAGAAAAATATAGCTTCAATTATTTTTTTCTTTGTAACTTTTACACAGCCATTTACTACTCACTGAATACTCCTGAGTTCTTCAACATTTCCTATTCTCTTTATAGTTAGGCAAACTCTGGGTTTAGTCCTGGAGAATGAATTCTGAATGAAGGTGCATTATGCCATTTCTAGCCAGAAACATTGAAGACTCATTATGCAACCCTCCAGCTCTTTCTTTCTCTATTATGTCATTCAAGATGATCATGGGTCATATATGGTGAGGTTTGAGCTCCATCAGCTTAGATTTTTGATCAGTGATTTGGAACATAAATCTCATCAATCTGTAATAGACCTGAAGCATTAGCAAGATGTAGAGTCTCATTGTATTAAACTACTGATATTTGTGGGCTAGTTGTTATGCAGTATAATTTAATTTTTCTGCAAAAGTCAGATAATAAATACTTTAGATTTTGTGGGCTCTACTGTCTCTTTTTCAAAGGTTTAACTCCACTTTTATAGCACAAATGCAACTATATAATACATGAACAAATGAGTGGGGTTGTATTTCAATAAAACTTTATTTATACAAATAGGCAGGGTGCCAGATATGAACACTCAAGCTATAGTTTTCTGACATCTGATCTAGACTATATAGATAATAAAGTAACTAATTTTATCTTAATCATGAGCCCTTACATGCTGGGTAGTAGAAATATGAAGTTTTGGTTCTTTCTGTTTAAATTGAGAAAATGCTCTGTGTTGTCAATGGGAAAAAAATATTTGTTATTATTTCCATCTACTCACTCCATCTTTCTAAAATACTGTGTCTTGTTTTATGGGAGTGAAGGGTCTAAATGTAGGTAGGCTAAATTAACTTGTGGTGGTAGTTGATTGTGCCCTCTGGTACACCTTTGTTGCCGAGCAATGTGTTGGCAGTAGATGCCAAAGTTGGTAATTTCTTACATAGGTTTTTTTTTTTTTTTTTTTTAATCTTTTTTTGAGATAAAGTCTCACCCTGTCACCCAGACTGGAGTACAATGGTGCAAACTTGGCTCACTGCAAACTCTGCCTCCCGGTTTCAAACAACTCTCCTGCCTCAGCCTCCAGAGTAGTTGGGATTACAGGCGCCCACCATCATATCCAGCTAATTTTTGTATTTTCAGCAGAAACAGGGTTTCACCATTTTGACCAGCCTGATCTCAAACTCCTGACCTCGTTATGTACGTGCCTCAGCCTCCCAAAGTACTGGGATTATAGGCATGAGCCACCGCGCCCAGCCCTTACCTAGTTTTTCTCCTGGATTTAACAGAACTTTCGTTTATTTGTATATATAAATTCATATATAGGAATTTTTTTCCTGAAAATGTGGTGTTAAATAACGTGTTATACACAGGGGAAGCTCCATAGATAAATAATGTCCAGCCAAAAGTATCAGTAGTGTCCCTAATCAGAAATCTTCACCTAGGTGTGCCTTGTTGAGCCTCCACTCAAAATTCACATCACCCCACATGTTAAGCGTGGTCCTGTCTGAAACTTTCAAGATACCTGCTTTTTAATTGACCTTATTAAAATATCTGAGGGAAATCACAGGGACTAAATATCACTACTAATATTATTTTTGCTGTAGTTCTACTACCTAAGATCTGAGGACAACGTCAAAAGATTATACTTATTAGATTTGATACAAAGGTTTTCTATTCAAAGCTTCCCATACTTATGTAATATACATCCCTCTTAAGACCTAATCTAGTGAGGGAAATTTATTTTCTTCTTCCATCAATATGTCTCTAGTTTCAGAATTAGTAAGTCTTTTTGCTTCCTTAATGTCATATTAATCCTTTTCATAATATCAATTTCATGTCTGAACTTTAACAGTGGACAGGAAAATCTTCTGTATACGATGCTGTACACCCCAATACAGTGATCACTAGCCAGAAGTGACTAAATTAGAAATATTCAAAATTAAACTTTACACAACTGTAGAAAGTCTTATTGCACAGCACTGCTATAGACAGAACTCAAAGGAATTGTCTGCCATTGGTGGAGTATGGTGGCTCATGTCTGTAATCACAGTACTTTGGGAGGCTGAAGTGGGCAGATCATTTGAGGTCAGGAGTTTTAGACTAGTCTGGTCAACATGGCACAACCCCTTCTCTACTAAAAATACAAACATTAGTCAGCCGTGATGGCACCCACCTATAATCACAGCTCCCCAGGAGGCTGAGGCACAAGAATTGCTTGAACCTGGGAGGGGGACACTGCAGTGAGTTGAGATGGATCGCACCACTGCACTCCAGCCTGGGCAACAGGGTGAGACACCGTCTCAAAAAAAAAAAAAAATGTCTGCCATAGAGTAGATACCGCGTTGATATACAGATACACCCTCTACTGTCTCTGGTAATAAATCTCATGCCTTAATTTAAGAGGCGAATGGTTATGAAGATATAAGGTCTCCCAGATCCCTCCACTTTCTTTCTGTGTCCGGACGGGGAATCACAGTGTCATAACCACTCTGTGACCCAGCCAACTGCAGATTTTTTACAGCAGGCTTGAACATCTTCAAGCACTAACAAAGATATCTAGGCGTAGTAGATCTCCCTACTAAGAGAGAAACTGTCCCCATCCCTGAGCCAAATTCCTTAAGCCCTCATATAAACTCCATACTGTGACCCCACCTTACTGTGGACATATCTAGGGAGAATATCATTTTTTTCCTCCCTGTCTGTCACAGTATTGTGACAGTATTGCTGCAGCCACTCTCTACATAAGTGCTCCTAATAAATGCTTTGGTTGGACTGATCACCCTGCCATTTAGTGCTTCTTTCTTTGGAATCCCAGCTGCCCCATCTCAGTTCTGTTTGGGACACTCCCTTGTGAGAATTTCTTTGCTTCTTAGTTTCAGTTTTGTACACTCCAGGTGCAGAGTCTATGGGATGAAGCAATCGCCGTTGTCAGCAGGATTACAAAGAAATGGGCTGGGAAAATGAAACTGGCAGTGAGACCCAAGGATGACCGCAGGATCCTATGTAGGGCTGTGCTACCCCGTTGCTTGTTGCTTGCAGACTGCCCCGGAGTACTGAGATTCTCCAAAAGCTCCAGAATCCAGCAGGCTTGACTAGCCTGACCGAGGATATAAAAGAGCAAATGGCCTGCAAGGAAGCCCAGTACTTAGTGGTGGAGATAGATTGGCTCCTGTTGTGGGCAGCCACCATGACAGCAGAGGCTCAGCTGGTGGCCAAGAGTAAGGTACACAAGTTAAAGGAGGAATTACAACTGGGAAGTGGCATGCACTCCACCGCTCCTCCGTTATTTGCCTACAAGGTAGGAAAAATGGAAGGAAGAGAGGGGCTCTGCTGAGAGGCGCCCAAGGAGCCCACAGCCTCAGTCCTGGAGAGCTTTGGGCTGCTGCAGTGGCAGCTTGGTCCCACCTGCTGGCAGTGAACAGAGGAAGAAAAAAAATAGAGAGAATATATTCACACTATCATTCCTTTGTATGAGCTTTTAATTATTTTTTTTAAGTTTTAAATACTATAAAAACATAAATTCTTGTATTTTTAACTAACTGAAATGACTTTTGCAAAATACTTAAGCCAATGTTTAGCACAAGGCTGGCAATAAGAAACTACTGATCCTCATGCTCCATTCTAGATCCTTTCTTCCTACTGAGTTTCCTTTCTAGGGTTCAGTCATGCTGTCGCTCGTAAAGAAAATCCTGGTGCCTGGATCTCTTTTGCCCTTCTGGCACTTCATTAACGGAACACTGTCTTTCATCAAACCTCCTTCTCTATGCAGTAGTCACTTAACTAAAATCTCTACCTGTTTCCCAACCTGGAGCTCCCTGATGCTGTCTGGCTGCCTCCAATTCTCATTTCTCTCTAAAAGAAATTTACCTAGTCCACTTGTCTCCTATGTAGTTGATCTCCACTCTGTTCTATGCCATCCCTGAACTATGCCATCCCACTGAAAATTTAGCTCTTGTTAGACTATAGATGAGAGGATATAAGGGTTATTTTCTTACTTAGATTATTTCGGTCCCCTGAAAAATTATATTTAATGATAATAATCCATATATTTATCAAGTAATTATAGATTCATGAAATTATTACCTTATTTAAATATTACTAAGATAAACGTATTTGCTTTTATCTTAATGCATTTATCTTATCCCACATTTGGTTCTACAAAACCATAAAGCTAAAATTGACTTCATTGTTGAAAAGACATATTATTTCTTAAATATTTGATAAGGCCAATTTTTATTTTTCAGAAATGACATTCCTGGGCAGCTGCCTTTGTTTGCATTGCTATAAAGAAATAGCCAAGGCTGGGTAATTTATAAAGAAAATAAGTCTGTTTGGCTCAGGGTTCTGCAGGCTTTTCAAGAATCACAGCACCAGTTTCTGCTCCTGGTGAGGGCTTCAGGAAGCTTCCACTCATGGTTGAAGGGCAAGGGGAACAGCTGTCATATGGCAAGAGAGGAGGGAGGAGAAAGAGGCAAGAGGTGCCATGTTTTTTAAGCAACCAGTTCTATTGTGAACTAATAGAGTAAGAACTCACTCATTATCATGAGTATGGCACCAAGCCATTCGTGGAGTCTCCCTCCACGACCAAAATACCTCCTTTTAGACTCCACCTCCAAGATTGATAACCAAACTTCTTTTTCTTTTTTTACATCATTCCAATTTTATCTACTTAAATATTGTATATCTGAAAGAAGACACATCAGAAAGTTAACAGTGATCATCTCTGAGTGCTATGATTGTGGCTTATTTTAAATTTAAAAAACATTATTCTCTTTTGCAAACTTTCTACACTGAGCTTTATTACTTTTACAGTTAGGAAAATCTTTAATCTTTTTTTTTTCTTTTTTGTTTGTTTGTTTCTTTGTTCAAGACAGGGTCTTTCTCTGTCACCCAGGCTGGAATGCAATGGTAAGATCACAGATCACTGTATCCTTGACCTCCAGGGGCTCAAGTGATCCTGCCAGCTCAGCCTCCAGAGTAACTGGGATACAGGTTCATGCCACCACCCTGACGGATTTTTTTGTTTTTTTGTAGAGACAGCATTTTACTTTGTTCTCCAGGGTAGAGGCATCCAAATTTCAACCTGAGATTTGGAGGGGACAAATATCCAAACTATATCAGCAGTCGTGTTGTCTTATGAAGTAATAACATTTATGGTAAGCTATAGTACATTTTTCTTTAGCTATATTCAATGCAGTTTCTTAAAGGTTAACTTCTAAAAGATGTTCCTCATCATTTAAAAAAGAAACAGCTAAAGTGTATAAAATGTTGATGGTAATTTCTGTATGAAGCCTGCAGAATATTATGATCTTTATTTAAGCATGTGTTGCTTAGCTGCACAACTTTCAGTTTTGCTATTCACTTATGAAAAATACAATTTTGGTTTTTAAAATTAGTTATGTTTGCATTTTAAATATTTAATAACCTACTTATGTTCACCAAATTGCTTATCTGACATGAACAAGATTCAAATCAACTCCTTAGTAATTTCAGATTAATTAAAGTGGCAAAATTAGAATACAGAATTACAAGTGTAAAAAAAAATAATTCATCTTAAACTTAAGGTATCTTGATTTGTATTTAGAATAAATCATGTTGATAATAATGCTTGAAAAGCAGACTAAAAGGAAAATGAAATCTGGTGAACTAAACTATAGGGGAAAATCTGTCTGTTGTTTAAAAAAGAAAATCTAAATATAAGAAAACAAAAATAGATAATCCGAATTTAAATTGACCAAAAAGCTTGTTTTTTTCTTTTTTCACATTTGGAGTTTTTCAAGAATACGGTGGACATTTCGGAAGAAAAATATCATAAATTACATGATGGCTTTAAGAATGCTTTTGAAATATTTATAAAAAGTTTGATTCAGCTCAATTCTAATACTATATTAGCAATGGACCACTGATACATTTAAGAAGCTTGCTAGACTAATCTGTTATTAAAGATTGATCTTCATGCTCTCTGAAATACAAAGAATAATGAAAACAATTGAAAGTCAGAAGACTATTCAGAAAACCAGTTCAGCAATCCAGGCATACAGTAATGAGCTAATAGGCAAGAAGTGGCAGTTGGAACTGGGGAAAAATTGAGAAACATACTGAAAAACAGTAAACTAAGTGTCTTGGAGAAAAGACAAGAAAAAGTCAACTTTATTTAGCATTGTCTAACTGTACGATTTATAATAGTAGATAAACAAGGAAGTAAGATGAAACCATTAGTTTTGAGCCAAATAAATTTATTTGACTTAATACAGGAAGAATATGAAAAATGACATATGGTCATTAACAAGAAAATGTCAAATAAGTAGAGTGTGAAGATGAAACTCCAAGGAAATATTAGGGCAAGAATCAAACATTTTACAGCCATAATTTTAAGGGATATTTAGCACTCTGAATGCAGATAGACTCTTTAAGGAAAAGAGCTAGAATTTCAAATAACAGAGGGATGAATGATATGATTGTTTATGCCTCCATGTAAAAAATGAGACCATAAAGTGCCAGAAAGTAGAGTTAAAGCAGAACAATCAAATGTGACAATTACAGTGTGAGGAGAGGGAAAAAAATTAATAAAGTGAAGATGAAGTCAACAGTGTCCAATCTGCAGAAATTTAAGGAGAGATTTGGGAATGAGACTGTTAGGTTCATTCATGACAAGAGTTTCTAAAGAAAGCTTACTCTAATTTAAAGAATTAGATGAGGACTTCCGCCAAGATGATAAGATAGGAATAGCTCCAGAGTGCATTTCCCAGTGACAGTGACACAGAAGGCAATTGATCTCCGTATTTCCAACCAAGATACCAGGTTCATCTCAGTGTGACTGGTTAGACAGTGGATGTAACCCAAGGAGGGCAAACTGAAGCAGAGTGGGGCACTGCCTCACCCAGGAAGTGCAAGAGGCAGGAGAACTCCCCCTCCTAGCCCAGGTAAGCCATTAGGGACTTTTCTAGACACTTTGGCACTCCAGCTCAGATACTGTGCTTTTTCCATGGTCTTTACAACCCACACACCAGAGATTCTCACCAGGGCCTATAACACCAGCACCCACAACACCAGCACCCCAGATTTTCAGCATAAAACTGGGTGGCTGTTCTAGCTAGTGCCGGGAATGCCAGCAAGACAGAACCTCTCATTCCCCTGAAAAAATGGGGGGTCAAAGGCAGGGAGCCAAGTTATCTGGCTCAGAGGACCCCATCCCCACAAAGACCAACAAGTTAAGACCCACTGGCTTGAAATTCTCAAGGCCAGAACAGCAGTCTGAGCTCAATATGGGAAAGTTGAGCTCAGTGTGGGGAGGGGCATCCATCATTACTGAGGTGGTACTAACCTTGCCTGTGTAAACAAAGTCACCAGGAAGTTTACACAGCAGCTGGGCAGACTCTCTTCTTACCAGGCAGCAGTCCATCAGGGACTTATAAATAAAGCCCAATCTTCCTGGGACAGAGCACTTGGGAAAACAGGCATTTGTGTGTTCCACTTAACCAGACTTAAACATCCCTGACCAGCAACTCTGGACAGAGCAGTGGAGCTCCCATTGAACAGAGCAATGGAGCTCCCTTGAACACTGATAAGAGACAGACTGCCTCCTCAAGTGGCTTCCTGACCTCCATATATCCTAAGAGACACCTTATACAGGAGAGTTCTGACTGACATCTGGGAGGTACCCATCTGGGATGAAGCTACCAGTGGAAGGAACAGGCAGCAATCTTTGCTGTTCTGCAGCCTCTGCAGGTGATTCCCAGGCAAGCAGAGTCTGGAGTTGACCTCCAGCAGTCCTGTAGCAGAGGGGCTTGACTGTTAAAAACTAAAAAACACAAAGAAATAACTTCAACAACAACATAAAGGATGTCCACTCAGAGACCCCATCCAAAAGTCACAAACTTTGAAGACCAAAGGTAGATAAATCCACAAAGATGGAAAGAAACCAGTGCAAAAGGTCTGAAATAACCAAAAGCCAGAATGCCTCTTCTTCTCCAAGGGATAACAACTCACCAGCAAGGAAACAAAACTGGATGAAGAATAAGTTTGACAAATTGACAGAAGCAGGCTCCAGAATATGGGTAATAACAAATTTCTCTGAGCTAAAGGAGCATGTTCTAACCAATGCAAAGAAACTAAGAACCTTGAAAAAATAGACAGAAGTCTAACTAGAATAAGTAGCTTAGAGAATAACATAAACAACTTGATGGAGCTGAAAAACACAGCACAAGAACTTCATGAAGCATACACAAGTTTCAAAAGTCTAATTGATCAAGCAGAAGAAAAGACTTCAGAGACTGAAGATCAACTCAATGTAATAAAATGAGCAGGAAAGATTAGAGAAAAAAGAGTGAAAAAAATGAACAAAGCCTACTAGAAATATGGGATTATGTGAAAAGACCAAGTCTATGTTTGATCAGTGTACCTGAATGTGATGAAGAGAATAAAACCAAGTTGGAAAACACTCTTTAGGATATTATCCAGGAGAACTATCCCAACCTAGCAAGGCAGGCCAACATTCAAATTCAGGAAATACAGAAAACACCACAAAGATAATCCTCAAGAAGAGCAACCCCAAGGCACATAATCATCAGATTCACCAGGGTTGAAATGAAGGAAAAAATGCTAAGTACAGTCAGAGAGAAAGCTCAGGTTACCCACAAAGACAAGCCCATCAGACTCACAGCAGATCTGTTGCAAGAAACCCTTGCCAGAAGAGAGTGGGGATCAATACTCAACAGCCTTAAAGAAAATTTTCAATCCAGTATTTTACATCCAGCCAAACTAAGCTTCATAAGTGAAGGAGACATAAAATCCTTTACAGACAAACAATTGCTGAGAGATTTCATCACTACCAGGCCTGCCTTACAAGAGCTCCTGAATGAAGCAGTAAACATGGAAAGGAACAACCAGTACCAGCCACTGCAAAAATATACCAAATTGTAAAGTCCAATGACACAATGAAGAAACTGCATTAACTAAGAGGCAAAAAAACCCAGCTAGCATCAAAATGGCAGGATCCAATTCACACACAATATTAACTTTAAATGTAAACAAGCTAAATGCCCCAATCAAAAGACACAAACTGGCAAAATGGATAGAATCAAGACCCATTGGTGTCCTGTATCCAGGAGACCCATCTCATGTGCAAAGACACACATAGGCTCAAAATAAAGGGATGAAGGAAGATTCACCAAGCAAATGGAGAGCAAAATAAGAGCAAAGGTTGCAATCCTAGTCACCGACTCAGGATTAAGAAACTCACTCAAAACCACACAACTAAATGGAAAGTAAACAACTTGATCCTGAATGACTACTGGGTAAATAATGAAATAAAGACAGAAATAAAAATGTTCTTCAAAACCTATGAGAACAAAGACACAATGTACCAGAATCTCCAGAACACATTTAAAGCAGTGTCTAGAGGGAAATTTATTGCACTAAATGCCCACATGAGAAGCAAGGAGAGATATAAAATCAAACATCCTAATGTCACAATTAAAAGAACTAGGGGAGCAAGAGCAAACAAATTCAAAAGGTAGCATAAGACAAGAAATAACCAAGATCAGAGCAGAACTGAAAGAGATAGAGACACAAAAACACTTTCAAAAATTAATAAATCCAGGAGCTGGTTTTCTGAAAAGATCAACAAAATTGATAGATCACTAGCAAGACAAATAAAAGAGAAAAGAGAGAAGAATTGAATAGATGCAATAAAAAATGATAAAGGAGATATCATCACCAATTCCACAGAATTACAATTACCATCAGAGATTACCACAAACACCTCTATGCACATAATCCACTAAATCTAGAAGAAATGGATAAATTCCTGGACACTTACACCCTCCCAAGACTAAACCAGGAAGAAGTTGAATCCCTGACTATTCAGGGATTGCTGCCTCAGTTTCATACCAATAACAAGGTCTGAGGTTGAGGCAGCAATTAATAGACTACCAACCAAAAAAAGTCCAGGACCAGATGAGTTCACAGCCGAATTCTACCAGAGCTACAAAGGGAAGCTGGTACCATTCTTTCTGAAACTATTCCAAACAATACAAAAAGAGGGAATCCTACCTAACTCACTTTATGAAATCAAAAACATTCTGATGTCAAAACCTGGCAGAGACACAACTAAAAAAGAAAATCTCTGTTCAATATCCATGATGAACACTGATGTAAAAATCCTTTAAAAAAGTACTGGCAAACTGAATCCAATAGCATATCAAAAAGCGTATCCATCAGGATCAAGTCAACTTCATCCCTGGGATGAAAGGTTGGTTTAAGAAATGCAAATCTATAAATGTAATACATCACATAAGCAGAACCAAAGATAAAAACCACAGGATTATCTCAATAGATGCAGAGAAGGCCTTTGACAAAATTCAACAGCACTTTATGCTAAAAACTCTCAATAAACTAGGTATCGATGGAACATATCTCAAAATAATAAAAGCTATTTATGACAAACCCACAGACAATATCATACTGAATGGGCAAAAACTAGAAGTATTCCCTTTGAAATCTGGCAGAAGACAAGGGTGCCCTCTCTCACCACTCCTATTCAACATAGTATTGGAAGTTCTGGTCAAAGCAATCAGGCAGGAAAAAGAAATAAAGTGTATTCAATTAGGAAAAGAGGAAGTCAAATTGTCTCTATTTGCAGATGGCATGATTGTATATTTAGAAGGTCCCATCATCTCATCTCAAAATCTCCTTAAGCTGATAAGCAACTTCAGCAAAATCTCAGGATACAAAATCAATGTGCAAAAGTTACAAGCATTCCTATACACCAATAACAGAGAGCCAAATCATGGGTGAAGAGACATTCACAATTGATACAAAGAGAATAGAATACCTAGGAATAAATCTAACAAGGGATGTGAAGTACCTCTTCAAGGAGAACTACAAACCACTGTTCAAGGAAATCAGAGAGGACACAAACAGATGGAAAAACATTCCATGCTCATGGTTAGGAAGAATCAATATCATGAAAATGGCCATACTGCTCAAAGTAATTTATAGATTCAATGGTATCCCCATCAAGCTACCACTGACTTTCTTCACAGAACTGGAAAAAATCACCTTAAACTTCATATGGAACCAATAAAGAGCCACATAGCCAAGAAAATCCTAAGCAGAAAAAAAAGAACAAAGCTGGAGGCATCAAACTATCTGACTTCAAACTATACTACTAGGCTAGAGTAATCAAAACAGCAAGCTCCTGGTGCCAAAACAGAGATATAGACCAATGGAACAGAACAGAGGCTTCAGAAGTAATGCCACACATCTACAACCACCTGATCGTTGACAAATCTAACGAAAACAAGCAATAGGGAAACAATTCACTGTTTAATACACGGTGTTAAGAAAACTGGCTAGCCATATGCAGAAAATTGAAACTGGACCGATTCCTTACACCTTAGGCAAAAAATTAACTCCAGATGGATTAAAGATTTAATCATAAGACCTAACACCATAAAAACCCTAGAAGAAATCCTAGGCAATATCATTCAGGACATAGGCATAGGCTTGGACTTCATGACTAAAATATCAAAAGCAATGGCAACAAAAGCCAATATAGACAAATGGGATCTGATTAAAGTTAAGAGCTTCTACACAGCAAAAGAAACTATCATTAGAATGCACCAGCAACCAACAGAATGGGGAAAAAATGTGCAATCTACCCATCTGACAAAGGGCTAATATCCAGAATCTACAATGAATTTAAATAAATTTACAAGAAACAATCCCATCAAAAAGTAGGTGAAGGATATGAACAGATGCTTTTCAAAAGAAGACACATATGATGCCAACAAACATATGAAAAAATGCTCATCATCACTGGTCATTAGAGAAATGCAAATCAAAACCACATTGAGATACCATCTCAATGGTATCTCATTGGCAATCATTAAAAAATGATTTAATGGCAATCATTAAAAAATCTGGAGACAACAAGCAGATGCTAGAGAGGATGTGGAGAAATAGAAACACTTTTACACTGTTGGTGGGAGGGTAAATTAGTTCAACCATTGTGGAAGATAGTGTGGCAATTCCTCAATGATCTAGAAATAGAAATACAATTTGACCCAGCAATCTCATTGCTGGGTATATAACCAAAGAATTAGAAGTCATTCTAATTATAAAGACACATGCACACATATGTTCATTGCAGCACTGTTTACGACAGCAAAGACTTGGAACCAACCCAAATGCCCATCAATGATAGACTAGATAAAGAAAATGTGGCACATATACACCATGGAATACTATGCAGCCATAAAAAACAGATGAGTTCATGTCCTTTGAAGGGACATGGATGAATCTGGAAACCATCATTCTCAGCAAACTGACACAAGAACAGAAAACCAAACCCTGTATGTTCTCACTGATAAGTGGGTGTTGAACAATGAGAGCACATGGGCACAGGAAGGGGAACTTCACACACTGGGGCCTGTTGGGAGGTGGGGGAGCTAGGGGAGGGATAGCAGGGTATGGGGGGATTAAGGAGGGATAACATTTGGAGAAATACCTAACATAGATGATAGGGGAATAGATGCAACAAAGCACCATGGCATGTGTATACCTATGTAACAATCCTGAATGATCTGCACATGTACCCTAGAACTTAAAGTATAATAAAAAATAAATTAATTTATAAAATTCTACAGCATAAAAAGTAATATATAGGTTCCACCTAACTGTAACTATGCAGTTAGAAAAACACATCTCTTGTAGCTCTAACAAAACAAAACAACAAAAAGAATAAGATTAGTGGTATGGTAATATAGTTGGCCTTGTATTTCCCTGGGTTACACATTCATGTATTTAACCAGTCTCAAATCAAAAATATTCAGAAAAATAATCCCAATAAGTTATGCAAAACTTGAATTTGTAGATTGCTGATTACTATGTCAAGTCTACACAATGGTGTGTAAACACAGCATTAGGCATTATAAGTAAATTAGAGATTATTTAAAATATATGGGAGGATATGTTTAGGTTGTATGCAAACAGTATGCCATTTTATTTAAGGGACTTGAGCATCCACAGATTTTGTTATCCACGGGGTACCCTGGAACCAATCCCCCACAGAACTTGAGGGATGACTGTAGTATCTTAGCACTAAAGTTTTCAAAATTAATGCTCTTTTTATATAATACAGTTTTCATATATTTGGTCATGACTTTCAGTGGATTCCAAAATCAATTCAGTGGACCTCTAGGACCAGCATTTTCACAGTAAGAAATAGAATAAGAGCTACAAGATTACGATACAATAGAATAGAAGGCATCAGAATAAGGTTAAATATTGTGCTGACAGACGTGTGTTTCATTTGAGTGTGTGCATGCATGTGTACTTGTAAATACTAACTCAGAATGTTACATATATTTCATACATCGGCCCTTTGACAAAAATGTTGAACAGCAAATAATACTTAAATATGGATAAAACATTACAGAGGGGCAGGAGTTTTTTTAGCCGATAAAACTGAAAGATTTCCAGAAGGAAAAATAATTAACTAGAGAATATCACATAGAATGGAGGGAGGATTTAATCGCATACATTGGGAGTTAGTACTAGAAAGCCAAGACACTGCTGTCAATATTAACAAAAATGTAAAATTGGGAACCTGTACAATTTTTTATTAAATTTAAGACTAAGTCTACATGTTCTATGTTTTGTTTTGGTTTTTTAAGAGACTTTCTTCTTTACATCAGTTTAAGGTTCACAGATAACTTGAAGAGAGATCACAGTTTCCATATACGCTCTCACTTCTGCCCCACTCAAAGCTTCCTCTATTATTAATTTTTAATTTTTGAAGGTACATAGAAGGTGTATATATTTATGGATTACATGAGATATTTTGATACAGGTATGCAATGTGTAATAATCACATCAAAATAAATGGGATATTTATCACCTCAAGAATTTACCTATTGTCTTAAAAACAGTCCAATTATACTTTTAGTTATTTTTAAATGTAGAATTAAATTATTTTCACTATAGTCACCATGTTGTGCTAGCAAATACAAGGTCTTCTTTATCCTTTCTATTTTTTTTTTTTTTTTGCACCCATACCCCATTCCCATCTCCCCCAACCTGCCCATTATCCTTCCCAGCCTCTGGTAACCATCATTCTACTCTCTATCTCCATGAGTTCAACTGTTTTAATTTTTAGCTTCCATAAATAAATGAGAACATGGGAAGTCTATCTTTGCCTAGCTTAGTTCACTTAAAATACTAACCTCCAGTTCCATCCATGTTGTTGCAAATGACAGGATCTCATTGTTTTTCATGGCTGAATAGCACTCCATTGTCTATGTGCACACATTTTGTTTATCCATTCATCTGTTGATGGACATTTAGATTGCTTCCAAACCTTGGATATTATGAATAGTGCTGCAGTAAACATGGAAGTGCACATTTTTTTTTGATATACTGATTTCCTTTCTTTGGGGTATATACCAAGGAGTGGGATTGCTGGATTGTATAGTAGCTCTATTTTTAGATTTTGAGGAATCTCTAAACTGTTCTCTGTAATGGTTGCAGTAATGTACATCCCCACAAACAGTGTACAAAGGTTCCCTTTTCTCCACATTCTCACCAGTGTTTGTAATTGCTTATCTTTTGGATAAAAGCCATTTTAACTATGGTGAGATGATATCTCATTGTAATTTTGATTTGCATTTTTCTGATGACCAATGATGTTGAGCACCTTTTGATATAACTGTTTTATACTTGTATGTCTTCTTTTGAGAACTATCCATTCATATCTTTTGCCCATTTTTAATTGGGTTATTAGATATTTTTCTGTAGAGTTTCTTATATATTCTGTTTATTATGGGTAGTTTATAAGAATTTTCCTCCATTCTATAGGTTGTCTCTTCACTTTGTTGATTGTTTCCTTTATAACTTGATATGATCCTATTTGTCCATTTTTGCTTTGGCTGCCTGTGCTTATGGGTTATTACTCAATAAATATTTTCCCAGTCCAATGTCTGGGAGAATTTCCCCAAAATTTTCTTTTAGTAGTTTCACAGTATGAGGTCTTATATTTAAGTTTTTAATTCATTTTGATTTGATTTTTGTATATGATGAGAAATAGAGGTCTAGTTTCATTCTTTTACAAATGAATATCCAGTTTTTCCAGCATCATTTATTGAATAGACTGTCCTTTCTCCAATGTATGTTTATGACACCTTTGTCAAAAATGAATTTACAGTATATGTATGTATATGTTTCTGGGTCCTCTATTCTATTCCTCTCGTCCATGTGTCTTCTTATGCCAGTGCTGTGCTATTTTGGTTACTATAACTCTGTAGTATACGTTCAAGTCACATAATGTGATTCCTTCAGTTTTGTTCTTTTGCTTAGGATAGCTTCAGATGTTCTAGGTCTTTTGTGGTTCCACATAAATTTTAGAAGTGTTTCTTCTATTTCTGTGAAGAATTTCACCATTATTTTCACAGATATTATATTTAGTCTGCAGATTGCTTTGAGTAGTATGGACATTTTAACAATATGAATGTTTCCAATCCATGAACATAAATATCTTTCCAATTTTTGTTGTGTCTGTGTCCTCTTCAATATCTTGCATCAATATTTTCTAGTTTTCATTGTAGACATATTTTTTCTTTGGTTAATTCCCTGTTATTTTATTTTATATGTAGCTGTTGTAGATGGGGTTACTTTCATGATTTCTTTTTCAAATTGTTTGCTGTTGGCATATAGTAATGCTACTGACTTTTGTATGTTGATTGTGTATCCTTCAACTTTACTAAATTTGTTTATCAGTTCTAATAGCTTTTTGGTAAAGTCTTTAGGTTTTTCCAAATATAATATCATATCATCTTCATACAAAGATAATTTGACTTCTTCCCTTCCAATGTGGATGCTCTTTATATCTTTCTCTTGTCTGAATTGCTTTAGCTAGGACTTTCAGTGCTATGTTGAATAACAGTGTTGAAAGTGGGAATCTTTGTGTTCCAGATCATGGAGGAAAGACTTTCAACCTTTCCTCATCAAATATAATAGCAGCTAAAAGTCCATCACATATGGTTTTATTATGTTGAGTGATTTTTTTCATACCATATTTTTTAATGTTTTTATCATAATAGGGTGCTGAATTTGAGCAAATAATTTTTCAATATCAATTGAATTGATCATATGGATTTTGTCTTTCATTATCTTGATATGATGCATAACATTGATTAATTTGTGTATGTTGAACTATCCTTGCATCCCTGCGATAAATCCTACTTGGTCATGATAAATGACCTTTTAAATGTATTGTTGAATGTTCGCTAGTATTTTGTTGAGGATTTTTGCATCAATAAATTCATCAGTGATACTGGTCTGTATTTTTGGGTTTTTTTTATGTCTTTTTTTGTACGGTTTGGTATCAGGGTTATACTTGCCTTGTGGAATGACTTTGGAAGTAATCCCTCCTCCCCTATTTTATAGACTATTTGGAGTAAGGTAGGTATTAGATCTTCTTTAAATGTTTGGTAGATTTAACTTGTAAAGCCATCGGGACCTGGGCTTTTCATCTCTGGGAGACATTTTATTACAGCTTCGATCTCATTACTTGTTTTTGGACTGTTCTGGTTTTGTATGTCTTCTTGGTTCAATGTTGGTAGGTTGTATGTGTCTAGGAATTTAACCTTTTCTTCTAGATTGTCCAATTATTGGCATATAATTCCTCATAGTGCCCCCTAGCAACCCTTTTAATTTCTCTCATCAGTTGTAAAGCCTCATTTTTTTATTTCTGATATTAGTTTTGGGGTCTTAACTCTTCTTAGTCTGGCTAAAGGTTTGTCAATTTTATCTTTTCAAAAAACAACTTTTTATTTTATTGATAGTTTATATGGTTTTATTCCTCTCAGTTTCATTGATCCCTACTCTAATTGTTATAATTTATACAATTTTGAGTTTGGTTTGGTATTGCTTTCCTTGTTCTATAAGATGCATCATTAGGTTGTTTATTTGAAGTTTTTCTTATTTTTTGATGTGTGCACTTATGGCTATAAATTTCCTTCTTAGTACTGTCTTTGCTGCATCCAATAGGGTTTGGTATATCATGTTTTCATTTGTTTCAAGAAATGTTTTTTGTTTTGTTAATTTTTTAATTGACTCACTGATCATTCAGTGAGTTTGTATAGTTTCTTATATTCATCTTGTTATTGAATTCTAGTTTTATTCTATTGTGGTCAGAGAAGATGCTTGAGATTATTTCAATGTTTTGAATATTTTGAGACTTTTTGATGACCTAACATATGGGCTATCCTTGAGAATGAGCCATGTACTAAGGATTCTATAGCCACTGGATGAAATATTCTGTAAATGTTTATTAGGTCCATTTGGCCTATAGTGCAGATTAATTTCTGATGTTTATTTGTTGATTTTCTCTCTGGAAGACCTATCCAGTGCTCAAAGGTGTGTATTGAAGTCTCCAGCTATTATTGTACTGGGGCTTACAGCTTTATGTAGCTCTAATAATATTTACTTTATATATCTGGGCTCTCCAGTATTGGGGGCATAACTAATTAAAATTGTTATGTCATTTTGCTGAATTGATCCCTTATCATTATATAATTAACTTCTTTGTTTCTCTTACAGTTTTTGTCTTGAAATCTGTTTTGCCTGATTTAAGTATAGCTACTTCTTCTCTTTTGTGGTTTTCATTGGCACAAAATAGGATTACCTTTTTCCATTTCTTTGTTTTTAATCTATGTGTTTCTTTATAGGTGAAGTATGTTTCTTGTAGGCAACAGTTCGTTGGGTCTTGTCTTCATAACCATTCAGTCACTCTATGTCTTTTGATTGAAGCGCTTATTCAGTACACATTTAATGTTATAATTGATAAGTAAGAACTAACTCTTTCTACTTTGTTCTTTGTTTTCTGGCAATTTTGTGGTCCTTTATTACTTCTTGCCTTTATTCCTGTCTTTTAGTAAAGGTCATTTTCTCTGGCAGAATGCTTTAATTTTCTGCTTTTCATTTTTTGTGTATATGTTGTATATTTTTTAATTTGAGGTTACCATGGAGCTAGCAAATGCTATCTTATAACCCATTATTTCAGGCTGATAGCAACTTAACACTGTTTGCATAAACAAACTAACTAACAAGCAAATAGAAAACTCTCTCATTTCTCTCTTCTCTCTCACTGTCTCATCTCTCTCACACACACTTTTTTGCTTCCATAGTCAAATTACCTTTCATGCATGGAATTCTCCTATATATGTCTTATAAGAGCTTTGTGATTACATTGGTCCCACCTAGATAACCAAAGGTAATCCCCCATTTCAAAATCCTTAAATTAACCAAATCTTCAAAGCCTTTTTGCAAAGTGTGGCAATGTATTTACAAGTTCTTGGGATTAGGACATAAACATCTTTGTGGGGAGGCTGTTATTCAGCTTGCCATATCTATATGACAGCTATTTCTAAGAAAAAGCAAGATAAAATAGGAGGCCCCACTGATCATCCCTCCTAAGGGAGCATTGAATTCAACCACTATCAACTCAAAAAACCACCTTCATAAGAACCAAACTCAGGTGTGCACTCACAGTACCTGTGAGGGAATATATTCTCCTCCCGTGTCCATAAGGAGGCATAGTTTCAAGGGCAAGAACTTCCCAATGCCCTCCCTCCCCTCTCTCCATCTGGGAGACTTAGTGTTCTTTGTTTTAATTTTCACAGCCATGGGAAAATAATCAAGATCAATCACTCCAGCGGAAGTTTAAAGGAACTCTTTTCATTGGCCAGGGGGCTTGGAGAAGGTGGGAATTCCTCCCAGATTAAAAGTCTCTGTCTCCCTCATCCTAGTGACTTTCCCCCTCTGGGGTCCCCTTCCACAATCCTCATGGAAGTTGCTTTTCCTCTCCTGGATTCCGTCTTTCTGGATGCTCTCACTCAGTGTGAGAGGAGCTTTTCTTCTTGGTTTTCCCCCTCTGGGAACCCTTCTCACTCAGTGTGAGAGTGGCCTTTCTTCCTTGGTTCTCCTCTCTCTGGGAACCCTTCTCATTAAGTGTGAGAGTGGCTTTTCCTTCCTCTCAGTGTGAGAGCTATCTGTTTCTCTCTCTTTCTCTCTACCTAAATAAATCACTTTCTGCAAAAACTTTTTAGAACCAGTATTTACTCTATAAGTGCACCACACCCAGAGTCCCATTCTTGGGTAGGTGAGGGACCAAGAGCCTGGAAAAACATCCTCTCTGGGGAGCTATGCCTCTCCTGCACCCCCAAATCCAGAAACACCTGGTTTTAATTTCAAATTTCTGAAGGGGGTACTGAAAAGGGTGGGAAAGACAGCCATGAATTGGTGCTGTCACCCCCTCCTCACTCACTGGCAGTAACTGCATGGTATGGAAAAATCCTTGCTCTTGGAAGAGGAAGAACACAGTGATTGTGATACATGACACTGAACTCAGTACTGCCCCGACACAGCAGAAAGAAAAACCATGTAGAACTCAGCTGATGCGTACCTACGGAGAAAGTATTCAGACCACCCCTAGCCAGAGGGGAATTGCCCATCCCAGTGGTTGAAACTTCAGTTCTGACAATCCTCACCATTTTGGGCTGAAGTGCACTGGGGACCTAAATAAACTTGAAATGTAGTCTAGACCACATGGACTGAAAGTCCTAGTGCTGAGCTGAGCTCAGAGCCAGTGGACATAGGAGTGCATAACTTACTGAGACACCAGCTGTTTCAGCTAGGGGAGTGCTTGGACCACCCCTTACTTACCAAGCAACACAGCTTCCTTCTGCTTGAGGAAAGAAGAAAGAGTAAAGAGGACTTTGGTCTTGCATCTTGGATACCAGCTGAGCCACAGTAGAATAGGGCACTGGTTGGAGTTGTGCAGCCCCCATTCCAGGCCCTAGCTCCTCGTCAAAATTTCTAGATAAACCCTAGGCAGGAGGAAACCTGCTGTCTTGAAGGGAAGGACCCAGTCCTGGCAGGATCCATCTACGGCTAAAGACCTGTGGACTCTGAAAAACCAGCAGTGATAACTAGAATTATACTGTAGGCCTTGGGTGAGACTCAGAGTTGTTATGGCTGAGGGGAGACCCAGCACATTTGCAGCTGTTGTGGCTATGGTGAGAGACTCCTTCTGCTTGAGAAAAGCAGAGGGAAAAGTAAACAGCACTTTGTCTTTCACTTTAGGTACCATCTCAGCCACAATGTGGTAGAGCACCAAGTAGGCTCTTGGGGTTCCTGATGCCAGGTCTTGGCTCTTGAACAGCATTTCTGGACCTGATCTTGGCCAGAGAGGAGCCCACTACCCTGAAGCATGAGTCCTAGGCTTGGTATCATTCACCATAAGCTGAATGAAGAGCCCTTTGGCCTTAAGTTAACATCAATGGTAGCCTGGCAGTACTCCCTGTGGGCCTGTGGTTGGGGTGGCCATGGGATGAGGCTCCTCTGCTTGTGAAAAGGGGAAGAAAGAATGGAAAGGAGTATGTTTTGTGGTTTGAAAGCCAGCTCAACCACAGTAGAATAGAACACCAGGGAGATTGCTAAGGTTTTTGACTCCAGTCTCTACCTCCTGGATAGCATTACTGGATTTGTTCGGGACCTGGGGAGGTTGCCACCCTGAAGGGAAAAAGATAAACATGGATGACTATGCCACTTTTTTTACTGTAGACCCCTACAGCCTTCAACCAACATAGGCAGTAGACAAGTAGTGGTTATAGTGAACCTTGGGCAAGACCCAATGCTGTGCTGGCTTCAGTTCTGACCCAGTGCAGTCTCAGTGGTTGTGGTAACAGGGGTGCTTGTGTCATCCCACCCCTAGCCTTAGATAGCTCAGCACAGAGAGATAATTTGTTTGTTTGGAAGAAAGTAAGGGAAGAGAAAAATAGTCTCTGCCTGGCAATCCGGAGATTTATCTCAGATGTTATTCAAGACCATCAAGGTGGTATCTTTATAGGTCTGCAAAAACCATAGCATTACTGATCTTGGGGTGCCCCTAATGCATAAATGGCTCTGATCACAATACCCAAGTCCTTTCAAGTATGTAGAAAGCCTTCCCAAGAGGATTGGCACAAACAAGACCAAACTGTGAAGGCTACAATAAATACCTAACTCTTTAATGCACAGACACAGACAAACATCAGCAAGCATCAAATATGAAAATGACCACCAAATGAATTAACTAAGGCACCAGGAAGCAATCCTGAAGAAATAGAGTAATGTATCCTTTCAGAAGAAGAATTTAAAATAATAATTTTGGGGAAACTCAAAATAATTCAAGATATCAAAGATAAATAATTCAGAATTCTATAAGACAAATTCAATAGAGAGATTGAAATAATTAAAAAGAACCAAGTGGAAATTCTGGAGCTGAAAAATGCAATTGACAGACTAAAAAAAAACGCATCAAGTCTCTGAATAGCAGAATTGATCAAGCAGAGGAGAGAATTATGTGTTGATATGAGCAAGAGAGAGAGAAGGAGAGAAGGGTGGAAATAGAGGTCAGACAAAGGAGAAGATGCTATGTATCTAGATTTGCAGATGGAGAAAAAGGACTTGAGCCGAGAAATGCAATGCAGGTAGCATCTATAATCTGGAAAAGGCAAGAAAATAAATTAGAACATAAAGGCTCCTGAAGGACTGGGCCAGCTGACACCTTGATTTTAGCCCTTACAAATGACTCATGATCTCTCATCTACAGAATTGTAAAATAATAAAATATATTGCTTAAAAATCTCTGCTTGTGCTAACTTGTTACAGCGGCAATGAACAACTAATATTGTTGTCAATTGTATCTTTCAATATTTTTCTACTTAAATTTTCTGAATGTATTATTTGTATTGTTATGTTAATAAATTTTGAGAAAAAATAAGTCATAGCAAAATTCAACCATCTCCCCCATCTGTGTGTATGTACATGTATAAATATATTTATGTGTTGATATGCAGCTATCAACACATATATTTTATAAATATATAGCAATACATATATTTTGACTAGCAAAATATATGTATTCATACATAGATATGCATATACATATGTATGAATACGTATATTTTGACTAGCAAAAGAAATCTGCAATTTTATTTAGTCAAATATTCTGTCTTATTTGAATATGTTCTGTAACACAGCTTTCTAATTTATCATTTTTCAATTATCTAAGAAATTTCAGATATTACTTGAAATTTAATCATATGTTTCCAGAATTCCCTTAGGCTTAGTTAATAAAATATTTTGAATATAAGTTTATGTTAAATCCAATATTCATTTCAATCTGGTGGTTTAATTTAGTATTATATGTGTAAAGCATGTTTTAACAAGAAAGCTTAAATGTAAAAAAAAAGATACAATTCAGTATGAAGTTGAATGAGAAGCGTTTCTTTCTCTAATTTCCTTAGATTTTAAAAATTACAATACAAACATTCTACTGCATATTTGCAAAATTAATAAAATCATTAAAAAGCAAATTATGGGAAACATTATACTTCTATTTACTGCATACATTAGTCCATAATAAATAATAATAAATAATAAATATAATTGATTTTAGTTTGTATTTTTTTCTTTTTTATCAGGATTTAAAATTTGGAGAAATCCACACAGATACACTTACACATACAAAAATATCTGTGTATATGTGTGTATGTATATATAGAATATATATATTTTTAATTACTGAGGAACTTTCATTTTCTTATTATAAATTGTCAGGAATCATATTTATCTGTTGATCTTAAATTATCATTAAGTGATTTGATAGTAATTTAAAAATAATATTACTTTAGGATATAGTTCCTCTGAACTATGTTTACAAAAATAATATACATTAGCCAGCTGTAACAAACTTATGCCCAACTTTATACAAATCTACAACTTAAACCAAAATAAAAAGAAAATTTCTATTTCTTATTTAACCAGCTTACAATTTTTGTACCATATTGATGATAGATGTATTGTTGATCCCAAAATGAAACTTAAAATATTTGCCAACTAATTATGCTATTTGCTGAGGGAATTTTTTGTAGATAACCTTTATCACATTGAAGATGTTTTGTTATAAGAATAAATGCTTAAGTGCATGGTCCAAATATTAATTTTGCTTCTGTGAGTGTTGTGGCTAATAGCTAAATCCTGAGATCGTCTCCACAACATTGCATTTGGCTAAGGGAAGGTTACTTGTATATAGAAATACACAAGGTGATATTACCTTTGATAGCAGAAAACTGAATGATATGAAGATTCACAGCCCAGTTAACTTGTTTCAAGAGAGAAAAATTGATTTTGCTATTTACGTTCTAGATGCTACCTATGAATGACAATAAAGCTAAGCTTTGCCAGAAGACTCATCTTTGCTCTGTCCTTTCCCCAGCTTTTGTTCTCTCCATTACAGTATTTTCCGAAGAACAGGTTTTCAGTGAAGCATAAACATATGAATTCCAGTCATAGAGATTCTTGTTTTTTCTAAGGTGCTTACCTAAGATAACTCCTATTTCTCATTTGCTATGAATTTTCATCATGAATAGTTGGTGGATGTATGCATTTATTGTCCTGATTTCTGGTGGTAATTACATTGCTTTCCTCCTTTAGAATAAATGAAACAATGTAAATGTTAAATATTTTATATCTGTACTCATAAATGATATTGCCATGCAATTGTCTTTTATTTTAATAATCTCGTCCTACCTTAGTTCATTTATATTGGTATAAAAATATAGTTCAGAATTTATTTTCTCCTTGTTAACATATTTGAAAACTTAATAGTAATGTTGGTGAGGCTGGTTTTTTTAATTGTGGAACTTAAAAAATATATATGAGGTTGGGCACAGGGGCTCACACCTGTAGTCCCAGCACTTTGGGAGGCTGAGATGAGCAGATCACTTGACATAGAGTTCGAGACCGGCCTGGCCAACATGAAAAAACCTTGTCTCTATTAAAAAACACAAAAAATTACCTGGGCATAGTGGCACGTGTCTGTAGTCGCAGCTACTTGGGAGGCTGAGGCACGAGAATCACTTGAACCCAGGAGGCAGAGGTTGTAGTGAGCTGAGATCATGCCACTGCACTCCAGCCTGGGTGACAGAGTGAGACTCTGCCTCAAAAATAAATAGATAAATAAATAAATAATAAATAAATTTCAAAATCTGTTACTTTCAAAACTATAGGGATGTTTAATTTATTCCATCAATTTTGGCAAATTATGTTTTTTTAAAATTATTCATTTCATTTAAATACTTAAATAGATTAGAATAAAGTTGTTGATAACATATAACCTCTATTTGTCCCTATGTAGGCAGTATTCTAAGGTGCCCCCAAAGATTCCTCTCCCAGATGTATAGGTCACGTATAGTCCTTGTTGTTTGCATGTGGATGGGAGAAGTGATATACTAAGAGAGGAGAATATGATGGTATAGCACTACTATGATTAAGCTATTTGTCAGTTGACTGAATTAAAATGAAGGTGATTCTGGATGGGCCTGGCCTATTGCAAAAGGCATATTTACAAGGGTGAAGTGGCAGAGATTTTCAATTAGTGACATGTAAGAAAGGAAACTATCATGTTGTCCAGAGGGCCACTTGGCAAGGAATGGAGCATGGCCTACAGGATCTGTAGACCTCAGACTTACCAAAAGTAATTGAATTCTACCAACAACCAGTGAGCTCAGAAGAGCACCACAAGATTCAGGAGAAATCAAGCTTAAATATCTTCCTGATGAGACTGAGTAGAAAATCCTGCTCAGGATTTTCAGAAATCCGATAACTGCTCAGATTTCTGAGCTCCAGGACTATGAAATAATAGACTTGTGTTGTTAAATTTTCTTAGTGTTTAGTAACTTCTTAGCAGCAATAGAAAAACTAAAACACTAACTGTTACTGATTGATTGATTGAGACAGGGTCTTACTCTATCGTCTAGGCTGGAGTGCAGTGGTGCTCACAGCAGCTTCGCTCTTCCAGGCTCAAGTGATCATTTCACTTCAGTCTCTCAAGCAGCTATGACTGCAGGTGCAACAACTGCACACTGTTGTTGTTGTTGTTTTTTGATTTTTAGTAGAGAAAAGATCTTGCTATGTTGCCCAGGCTGGTCTCAAACTCCTGATCTCAAGTGATCCACTGGCCTCACCTCGACCTCCCAAAGTGCTGGGCTTACAGGTATGAGCCACCATGCCTGGTCTAATTTGCAAACTTTTGATATGTACATCAGTATAACCAGGTTTATCATTGGTATTACATATGTTAATATTTTTTCCTTTCAACTTTTTTCATCCTTATATATGTAAGGTGGATCTTTGATAAGGTACATATGATTTGTATGCTTTATAAATAAGTGTAATGACCTCAGTCATTAAATTGACATATTTAGTTTGCTTGCATTTAATATAATCTCTGTGTTGTTCTTCAGTGGTTCCATTGAGTCATCTTTTGGTTATACCAATGTGTGTAAAAAGACATCTATTACCCTTGGTAAAGTGTGTAACAAGAACTTCTGTTATCTTATCCACAAACATTGTCTGACCAATATATTTTACAAAGGTAGTCTTTGGAGAGGAGATTGATCATTTTGGGGTCATTATGTTTCTAACTGGAAAAACAGGGTTAGGGAACAAAAATAATTCAAGATGCCAACTTGGAGGAAAGAATAGAACCTCATTCCTGGGTTGGAGTTTAAGTTATCTTCCAGCATCAGCAACCATGGCATCTGGTTCTGCTTTGGAAAATGACTAGACTTGGAATATGAAGTAAAACAGTGTGTCTTGAACATCTAGCACTCATGCAACAGTGACTGAGTGTCAGAACATGCTCTTTTCATACTTCATTCTGTCTCCTCAATAGGCTCTCCATTCTCTCCTATGATTAGCTGGAGGGACTTAACACCCTGGACATAAAAAACAATAAAATGGCTTATTTCTTACAACTGCCCTCACAGTTCAAACAAAAGGACATCAAATAGTTAATCCTCTCATAGGAAGATTCTCTTACCTTTCTGTTCTAAGCATCTAAAAGATAACTGTTGAAGCAAAACATGGACATACATGAAAACTTCATTCACGAACCAAGATTAATTTTTGAAAGCAATACGGCCCGCCTTTTTAGTGAGGAAGAAAAATTCATTTCTATGTAGAACATAACGTGAAGAGGTTATCTTGACTATATCGAAATAACGCTTAACATTTCTGGAAAAGAAATTCCTTCAGTTCTTGTCTTAGACTACGCCTCAGGGAATAAGCAGTACCCGAGGAGCAGAATATAGAAAATACTATATAGGAATCATCTCCTTGAGGGTGATCAGCCTCATCTGAACCAAGACTCACCAGAATCTTAAACACAATGTTTTTTATTTCCTTATGTTAGCGCCAAGGTACGATGAAACTCTTGCATAAGATATTAGCCTAGAATCACTGTAAAAATGGTACAGAGCAGGTTTTGAGAATTTAACCTCTTCAGTCCAAGAGAAGTTCTTAGAGTTACAAAAGGTAGAATATTTGCTCTTGCCTTTGTGCTTTGAATTCAGTAATGGGAGGAGAATCTATATAGTTTTCTAAATATCCAATAGGTTCAAGCACAGACCCTGGGATATAGTGGGTGTTCATTTCAAAACAACTGTTTTAATTTTAATTTAGAATCAAAAGCAAATTGGAATCCCTTGGAATACATAGTGAGCTGAACACTGTGGGAACAGCAAGCTAATCACATGGAGATAGTGGAAATAGCAGATGCTATCAAGAAGGGTGTGTAGGGCAGGGAGAAGAGCAAATAAAAAAGGAAGAAACTGATGGTTACTCAAAAGAAGATTAAAGCCCTTTGTGAGCATAGCCCCACAGCTGATAACACAAGTCTTAAGTGAGAGCTGAAGAAGCAGTGAGTGTTGCACTTATCAACACCTCCTGTGTACTCAGGAGACTGCTGGAGATGAAAGACCAACAGAGGCTCTAATTTATCTTTCCTGGAGCTTTCACTTATGATTTAGCAAAAAGACAGTCATAGGTTTTTTTTTTAAAGATTAGGATTGTTTTGTAGTATGTTACCTACCAATAGCAAAAGAAAACTACATGTTTTACAGAGAAGGTAAAATATAGGTCTTATCACCATTTCCACTTTGTGTAATAATGCTCAGCCATAGAGGAAGGATCAAGGAACAGAGGCACAATGCCATGTGTAAAACTTCACAGTATTTTCAAAGTAAGTGGGTCAATACTTAAAATACACAAATTAACATTGGAGCAGCCTGTTTTTACTATAAAAATTCTTCATTATTTTCAGGTTTGTGTCTTTTTTTTCTGAAAGTATCAGAACTTCAAGTTTTTCTTAAATTCCATGGAAAACTATATTTGTTATAAATAGATTGTTATTCATTATACTTGATTACATACATTTCTTACGTCTGTGTAAAACAGTTGTTATATTTCATTAAATCACTTCCTTAATACTGAATTATTTTTACATGCTATAGTAATTAGCACATAAAACTGTGAAATAGGTGTGACCTAACTTGTAAAACAACTCTGCTGTTCATTAGTGTGATCTAGTTAAATTAACTAGCTGATGGACCAAAAAAAAAAAAAAAAAAAAGAATACTATAAGAAAAAAATAGGAAGCTTGCATGTTTGTTTTGAAATATTTTGTGAAAATAAGATGATTTTATTTTATCCCCAAATAAATATCAATATGTGTTCAAATTAATTGAGCAAAACAATTGCAATGGCTTTAAATACAGTAAAATGAATCATTTTTAGTGCTTTAAAAGTGTGTGTTATCATATGCTAGAAGTTAAATGAAATGTGCACTCAGTTTGTGAAGTTGTTCTTTTTTTGTTGGAGATGGAGTTTCACTCTTGTCACCCAGGCTGTAGAGCAATGGCATGATTTTGGCTCACTGCAACCTCCACCTCCCATGTACAAGTGATTCTCCTGCCTCAGCCACCTGAGTAGCTGGGATTACAGGCGTGCACCACCACACCCAGCTAATTTTTGTATTTTTTTAGTAGAGACGGGGTTTCGTATGTTGACTAGGCTGGTCATGAACTCCTCACCTCAGATGATACACCCACCTTGGCCTCCCAAAGTGCTGGGATTACAGGTGTGAGCCACTGCGCCCAGACATAAAGTTTTTATTGGGATATCTTCAAAATCACTGACTCTTTCCTTGGCCATTTCCAGTTTAGTTACGAGTCCACTAAAGGCATTCTTGCCAGGTGCAGTGGATCATGACTGTAATCCCAGGAGTTTGGGAGGTCATGGTGGGTGGATCACTTCAGGTCAGAAGTTTGAGACCAGCCTGGCCAACATGGTGAAACCACGTCTCTACTAAAAATAAAAAAATAAAAAAATAAAAATTAGCCAGGTGTGGTGGTACACGCCTGTAATCCCAGCTACTCAAAAGGCTGACGCATGAGAATCTCTTGAACCCAGGAGGCTAAGGTTGCTGTGTTTGCAGGGAGCCAAGATCATGCCACTGCACTCCAGTCTGGGTGACAGAGCAAGACTTAAAAAAAAAAAAAAAAAGAGATTTTCATTTCTATTACAGTGTTTTTAATTTCTAGCATTGCCTTGTGATTCTGTTTCCATCTTTTTGCTTACATTACTCATCTGTTCTTTCATGTTATCCATTTTTTCTATTAGAGACTTTATCATATTAATCAGTTATTTAAAATTCCCACATGTCAATAGAGCACACCCATGTATAACAACTATATTCAGAGACAAAATATGTAATGTAACATACATAAAATAACACAGTGAGTTTATTATGTCTCTCAATATTTTAAGTATAAATAATTTTCAGAATGTTAGTTTATATAATTTTTAGAATACATATTTAATATCAGAAGGGTCTGCTAGATTATAGAACCCTTACAAAACATCTTCTGAAGGTCTACAATATTCCTCACACTGTGTTAAGTGTTAGATCCTTAACAACTTTAATATCCTATTATTCTGTCTCTTATATTCATATTTTACAAACTCATACAACTTGAAATTCTGTTTTTCCTCTCTTTGTTTAGTATCTCCAGCTAGTTAAATGATAGAAAAGAAAATCAGAATAATGAAAATAAATAGGTTGTTTCCTCATGTATGTAAAACCTCTCATGGGTTACCTGAGAAAGTTAAAAAAACAACAACAGCTAGAACTGAGCAGGAGAATAGGGTCTGAAGTTAGGGGAACTAAAGCCGTTTCAAACTGACTTCCTAGAACTAAATTGAAAGGAAAATCCTAACTTTCCACTGCTAAGTAACTACAAGACCAGAGACTACTCCCTTTTCAAACACCCACCTTTTCTTCACAGCAGATGGGAAGTTCCTTTTGTAACCAATCAGACTATTGCAGGCCACCACTTCATTTACATGGGGTGAACACCAAGTGTCCAATGGGAAACTTCTAGGGCGTATTTGGACCTGAGAAGATTCTGTATCCTGGGCCCTTCAGCAACTGCTCAGCCAGCTCCCACCCTGTGGAGTGTACTTTCATTTTCAATAAATCTCTGCTTTTGTTGCTTCATTCTTTCCTTACGTTATTTGTGCATTTTGTCAAATTCTTTTTTTCAAAACACCAAGAACCTAGACACCTTCCACTGGTAACAGAACTATTCACTTATTAAACTATATATGAGAATAGATCAATAAGAAGATCCATATTAGGTTAAGGTCAGAAGTACCTCAATGCTTCTGTGCAAGAAGCAAGGTCGAAATTCTCTATTGCTCTAAGTGGTTGCAGTGCACCACCTTATAGATGTTGAATGTAATTTGGAACTCAATGCTATCAATACCAACTATTTTCAGCAATTTTTCCCTCTATAAAATTGCAGCTATTTTAATCGATTCCTTTATCTGTCATACTGATTGAGTAGCAGAATTCAATCATAGTGTCACTTTTGTAGTATCTGTGACCATCTCATGACAGTTTGAGTCCACAGACCATTAAATGCAATAAATCTGAAATATATATATATATATATATATATATATATATATATATATATGTAAAATAACAAAAGACAAGGAGACATGATTTCTCTGTCTCAAGAATAATGACTTGGATATCTGATGTAAAGTTGAATTTTAAAATGATTCCATCTATACATTGCATCCCTTCATTTCATAATTAGTACTACAGCTGTGGCAAGGCATGCCAACCCAGACTAAGAGCAAAGCTAATTAGCAGTAAGGAACTGAGGCTCACCAAGTAGTTGTAAATTTTTACTTAGCTGGGTGAAAGACCCCTTGAGAGGTCAAATGATACTGACATCAAACCAGCACATGGAAACAGAACTACACAGAATGGTCAAAGAGGTCATCAATAATAATAATACAGAGAAGTTAGGGTACAGGACTAAAATCCAGCAGAGTGATGAGTTGCACAGTTTTTGAAAAGGCAATTAAATTTGAAGTACTTCTAATTAACTGCAGGGGTGAAAAAGAGCCATAGAGAGATAGTGGAGGAGGAATAAATCATACGCCTCTAAGAAAAACATTGTTTTCTTCATTAAAATTCTTTTAAGTTTTTACTTAAATTTTCTTCCATAAAGTCTTAGGGATGGCAGAAGCTACCTAATTAAAAATTCACACATTACCTATTAGTCATTTTTCAATCACATTATATAATACCCTTGGAAAAGAAACTTTTGATAATGAATGTATTCTACCAATTAAAGTAACCCAGAAATTTCTTTGATTTATAATAAAGAAACTGTATTTGACTACGAAAGTAAAAATGCTTGATTTGCAGTCTCTAAAACAATTTCAATCATTCTGTGCTTCCTTTAGTGTCGCTTTCTATACCAAATAGGGTGTATCTTTATCAGGACAGCCTGTTAAAAGTAATTTGAGATTATGACTAAGTGAAAAATGCCTATTAGGGACTACGGGATTTGTTTCATTTACATTATATTCTTATTTGAAAGGCTTCCATTTGATCAGGAAAGAGTAAAGTACAAATAATTGGGGTCATATGTAATGATTAAAAGCTGCACTAATTTTTCAAACACTCTTCAGTTTTGAAAAGCTTACAGAATAAAACTGAAATCAGAGTGATTGAAAAGGCATTTTCTTCCAAATGATCAGTTTGTCTAACTTGTCTTCATTCATACTGTTGAGAACATTTAGATAATTCTAATCAAAATATTAATACATTAGGAGAGTAAATGCATTTGTATAATTTTACAAATGAGCAATACTTTGAAGAGCTGAAATTTAAGGTAGATATTTTCTTTGCATAAAAATCAATTAAATTCATTACATGATTAATCAAAATCTACTTAGTAAAAAAAGTTTCAGTATAATAATCATAAAATATTGGTGGGATTATAACAGAAAAAGAAAAGGATATCCCAAGTTAAGGATGGCAGGGGCTTTAACATGACTGGGATTCCAGAGTTTAGTGTAAAAAGAAGACCTGCATTCTAGGTCTGGCTGGACAACAAACTTGATTTATATCATTCAAAATATGCCCTTATTTCTTAAAGCTTAATTTATATATATAAAATAAAAATAAGACATATAAGACAAATTATTTACATTCCAGCTATTTAATTATCTATAATCCAGAGCATTAAACTGTAGGATAGCAATAATGACATGGGAATTAAAGTCAGAGAATTATTATGGAATCATGTTCTGGGAGCCCATGTATGGACAGGCTGAGTTAATGTATAATTTGGCAAATTATGTGAAACTGAACTTTTTCATCAGCACATTCTGTCAATAGAATCAATAAAATAATTAGCTATCGGAGAGAGATCCAAGATGGCCGATTACTGGCAGCTCAGGATTGTAGCTCCCAGTGCAAGCACAGAGAACGAGAGGATGCCACACTTTCAGATGAATATTTGTTGCTCATGGACCAGGAGATTCCCAGTGGAGGAGCTCCACAGGTCAACAGCACGACTCTTGGGGCTGGTGTGGCAGTTTTGCCGGCGCCCTGGAGTGGTGGTTCTTGGTGCAGAGTGGCGGTTCTTGGTGCAGAGTAAATGGGACTCAGTCCCCTTTTGGTCGACATTTGGAGCTCTCGAAGGCAGAGTTGCCTATTCAGCTGATTGAAAAAGGGACTCAAGAAGGAAGCCAGACCGGAGATTCCCAGGCAGAAAAGCACCATCAATCTTAACACCGCTGTTTTAGCTGGCGCAGTGGGTTGCTCAGATTCCGGCGCTGAGAATCAACAAGTTGGACGTCCACTCAGAGACCTAATTTGAAAGTTGGTAATTACAAAGAAGACAGGTGGATAAATTCACAACGATGGGAAGAAACCAGCATAAAAAGGCTAAGAATACCCAACATCAGAATGCCTCTTCCTCTACAGGGGATCACAGTTCCTTATCAACAAGGGATCAAGGCCCAATGGAGAACCAGTGTGTTCCAATAACAGAATTAGGCTTCAGAAAGTGGATAATAAGAAACTTCTGTGAGTTAAAAGAACATGTCCTAGCCCAACGTAAAGAAACTAAAAACCTTGAAAAAAGGTTTGACGAAATCCTAACAAGAATAGACAATTTAGAGAGGAATATCAGTGAATTAATGGAACTGAAGAATACAATACGAGAACTAAGTGAAGTATGCACAGGTTTTAACAGTCGAATTGATCAAGCAGAAGAAAGGATATCAGAGGTCGAAGACCAACTTAATGAAATGAAATGAGAAGACAAGATCAGAGAAGAAAGAGTAAAAAGGAATGAGCAAAGTCTCCAAGAAATATGGGACTATGTGAAAAGACCTAATTTACATTTGATAGGTGTACCTGAATGTCATGAAGAGAATGAATCCAAGCTGGAAAATATTCTTCAGGATATTATTCAGGAAAACTTTCCTAACCTAGTAAGGCAGGACAATACTCAACTCCAGGTAATACAGAGAACACCACAAAGATATTCCTCAAGTAGAGCAACCCCAAGACACATAATCATTAGATTCACCAGGGTTAAAATAAAGGAGAAAATTCTAAGGGCAGGTAGAGAGAAAGGTCAGGTTACCCATAAAGGGAAGCCTATCAGACTCACAGCAGATCTCTCAGCAGAAACCCTACAAACTAGAAGAGAGTGGGGGTCAATATTCAATATCCTCAAGGAAAAGAATTTTCAACCCAGAATCTCATGTCCAGCCAAACTAAGCTTCATAAATGAAGGAAAAATAAAATTTTTCACAACCAACCAACCACTCAGAGATTTCATCACCACCAGGCCTGCTTTACAAGAGCTTCTGAAAGAAGCACTATACACAGAAAGGAACAACCAGTATCAGTCATCCCAAAAACTTACCAAAAGGTAAAGAGTATCTCCATAATTAAGAATCTACATCAACTGATGGGAAAAATAGCCAGCTAGTATTAAATGACAATATTAAACTCACAAATATCAAGATTAATCCTAAATTTAAATGGATTAAATGCCCCAATCAAAGACACAGACAGGCAAAATGAATAAAAAGTCAAAACCCATCAGTATGCTGTATCCAGATCCATCTCATAAGCAAGGACACACAAAGACTCAAAATGAAGGTTTGGTGGAAGACTTACCAATCAAATGGAGAGAGAGAAAAAAAAAAACAGGAGTTGTAACTTTCATCTCTGACAAAATAGACTTTAACAGTAACAAAGACTGAAAGAAACAAAGAAGGACATTACATAATGGTAAAAGGATCAATACAACAACAGGAGTCAATGATCATAAATATATATGCACCCAATATAGGAACACCTAGATACATAAGACAAGTTCTTAATGACTTATAAAGAGACTTGGACTCCCGCACAATAATAGTGGGACTTTGATGCCACATTGTTAATATTTGATGGATCAACGAGACAGAAAATTAACAGGGACATCTATGATTTGAATTCAGACCTGGAACAAGTAAACTCAGTGAATATTTATAGAATTCTTCACCCCAGGTCCATAGAACATACATTTTTCTCAGTATCACATTACACCTATTTTGAAAGTGACCACGTAATTGGAAGTAAATCACTCTTCAGCATTTGCATAGCATTTCACAGACTTAAATGAAATATTGGTTGGCTGTTTGTTTGTTATTTTCTTCTCTTATTCCTTCCTGTCTCTGCTGTTAAGCACAATTATTGGCAAAAAAGAGGTTTTTAATACCTATTTTTAGATTGCATTCCAGCCTGGGCAATAGAGCAAGACTCCTGTTCTCTCTGCCTCTTTCTCTTTCTCTTTCTTTCTTTCAAAAAAATAATAATAATAATTAGCTATCTATAATGGGAAATATAAAACCAGTGTAGTAGTTTAAAGTGATACTTCTCCATACTTCTATTGATATGCTCCTAACATAAAGTAGTCTTAAGTCATAGTCCAAAGAAACTTTCTAAAAGCAAAACATTTTTTAAATGTTTGTGTTTATTTTAAAAATTCACAATTCCATTATGTACCATAATATGTCCACAGTTTTTGAAATAGTATTTTCCCTAAAAGCTTCAAGGTAAATTGAACTCCCGAAACATGTTCTGTGTTTATTCTCTGGTTTGACCCACTGCCTCATATGCTATCTCAAACTTCCAGGGATATGTTGACACATTTATTTAGGCAATATAAGACTTTGTGTATTTTTGTGTGTGAGCATTAATTACTGATAAATTACCAGGAGAAAAAACAGAAGAGAAAAGAGAGAGAAGAGAAAGGACACTGGGCCCTGTGGCTCATGCCTGTAATCCCAGCACTTTGAGAGGCTGGGATTATATACATAATTACATATTACATATATGTAATATATATATATATAAAATTATATATAGACCCATTTGAAAGAAGTTTATATAAAAAACCATTGCTCCTAAAGTGAGATTCTTCCATAAAATAAATTTCATTTGTAGCAAAGTTTTATCAAAAAAGATAAGTCTTCTCAGGTATAAAGGAAAGCATAATTTATGTTGCCTATACTTTTATCAGATACTAAAACTTGACTTGATTAAAAAAATTTGACCACACTACAAACTTTGATTTATCAAAGTAAATCACAAAAATGAGTAATGGGGGAGTTATTTTTCAAATAATTTATTACTATGACTAGCACTACTTCATATATATTAAATATCTACTCTGTATTAAAACATTGCTTCAAATTGTATAAGACATGCTTTTGACATTTAATACAGGAATATTTTATTACAAAATCAGAAAAAAAATTTCTCAGAAACCTATTGTGTGCCCTAGACTGTCTAACGTATTCATTCATGTTATCATTAAAATTCATAAATTCCATAAAAGGTAATATTATACTAATTTCCCTAATGAGTAATCAGACCATCACATAGAAAAGTTACCTAGATTCACCTACCAATTAAATTACAAAATTTTAATTTACTATTAAGTTTATTTGAGTAAGTATTCAAGATTTTGTTCATTATATTATGGCTTGCTGCCTCTGAATCTACAAGAAATATTAGTAGTTTTAAAATTCTCTTTATAGTATAAAATACTCAGGAAATGACTGTTTATTAGCTGTGAAGAAGGAAATAATTCCAATCCTTTGTCTTCAATCTCTAAATTTAGTCCACTTCCCAGTTCTTTGCATGTCTCGTACATGCTCTTTCTCATAGTCCAGTTATCCTGGAACCAGAGATTTTAAGAGACAGACTTGGGTTAAGAATGTCTCTCTAAATTTTAAGTTGTAACAGAACATGATGAAACTTCAAGTGTTAAGACTTTCACAGACTCTGTCCCAGTTTTCCAAACCATAATTACAGATAAATTACTCTGTGGGAAAAAAGAAGAGATAAGAGAAAGGAATGAGAGAGGTAATTGGATCATATAAGACATACATTGCCATATATGCATATTAACCAATTTATTTTTCTTTCTCCCACTTAAATTTATTTAACTTTTCTCAGCTGAATTGAACATCCCTATATGACATATGTTTTCCTACATATAGATATGTCTAAAATATATGTTCTATCCATGAGGAGGGTTATTTTAGTATGTTAACTGTTAGAAAACCTTTGCATTAAGTTATGATTTTCTAGATATCCATGCAATCTGATTCATGGAACAGTAAGACAGTAGATGTTCTATAGAACTAGCAATGCATTATACATTTTACAAAATGAGTAATATTTGATAATAACATGAATTCAACATTGGACATGTTGAGTTTATAGTCCTTGGGAGCATCCATATGGGAATACTGGCTAAGCAGTTGGGGAAGTACTATAGTGTGGCAGTCAAGAACATAGAATGGAGACTAATTGTCTCACAACCTGTGTAAACTTGAGTAAGTTATTTGTATTGTTTGTTTCAGTTTCATTATCTATATATAATAATGAGAATACTCAACGTACGTACCACATTGGATATTGTGAGAATATATGCAAATTACTGGAACAGTGCTTGACATATACAACGTGTTAGGTATTTTTAATATTGTATATAGATTTGGAAGTACAAAGAGATGACTATAACTAAAGTACAGAATTAAGAGCCACAAATATGCACGTTATAAGTTGGGATGTGTGGGACTGACTGAAAGTACAGTCTGGAGTGAGTAAAGTATCAAGAAATAGAGGAAAATAAAGAGAAACTGGCAAAAAAAAAAAAAAAAAGCCTGAAAGGAAGCAAATAGATGTATAGGAGAAATGCCAGAAATAATCAATGTCTCAGAAACAAAGGGGTAAGTAAAATACCTCTAAAGTGACCAATTTGGTGGTTAGAAAAACACCTATTTGTTTTAAAGACATGGATTCCATGTGTGACTTAACAAATGCACTTTTCATGCTATGGACTGGTAGAAGTTGCAGTCAATTGAGAAATGAGTAAAATAATAAGAAATAGGAATAGATAATAAGGGTCATACTTAACAAAATATTAATTGTCAAACATAAGAGAAACTAGTGAGGTCTGGGCAGTGCCACTAGACATGGAGATCTGATCATATTGATGTAAAAATATTAGCACAAAGGAAGAGGATGAGAACATAGAAGTATGAGAGATCATTAGAATACAACGTATATGCATAAGAGGTGAAAAATAAGTGAAAGGATTCATCTTAGCAGAGGAAAATGCTTCTGTGTATTAGGATAAGTGAATAAACTATGAGTTTCAAAGCAAAATAGTTTTTTTAGAAATTAGATACTTTTGTCAGAAATTGAAGAAATTCTCGGTGTCCTTCCCTCCGTCCCCCCTTCCCCCCTTCCTCCTTCCCTCCCTTTCCTTTTTTTTCTTTTAGGATACAACGTTATTTTTTGAATACCATGGGTAAGGTGCAGGGGGTACTCAGAGATCTGAGAGCAGTTAAAGTTTGAAATAGTTATTTTAGTACATGGGAAAAGTGAAGTAAATAAAGGTACTTGGCAACTTTAAGTGATGGTTTGAGGTTGGTGATCATGAATTTATACTAAAACCAGGCATTCCTGTTTTATGATTATGTCCATGAAGCAGATAACATTTAAAAAGTTTGATTTGTCTTTGGGTATAATTTTTATGGATAAATATAATAATGAGACTAAGAATCAAGGGGATTAAAATAATGGCAATAGAATAATGAAAAAGCATGGCTCGTGAAATAAAAATTTAAGGGTAGTCAGCAAATAAACAGAAATGTGTATATATTAGAGGTACACATGAGATTTTCAGATTAGGGTATTTAGTGAATAAGCTGGAAGAAATGGAAATTTATTCACAGAATAGGATTTTGAAATTACTGAAAAGTAGAGCAGATTCAGGTAAACATTAAATTATGACAATGGGGAAAAGTTAGAGTGAAACAGAGTGGATGTTTAAAGATTATGAGGCCTCTACGAACTGAGATCAATGTGTTGTGTGGGCCAGAGCAATTGCATGACTCACCATGATTCAATTGTTATTATTTTCAGCAAATGAGAAGACATAATCAGGATATTTGTAAATAATACTCAAAATTAGACCATTGTAGTAGACAAAACTCAAGAAAGAAGTTTGAGTTCATATATGTGCATGTGCATATTTGTTTTGTTGTTTATTTTGTCTATTATGAGTTCACAGAATTGTACTTTCTAGCAGAGACTCAAGAGTGAGGAAGACAAGAGTTCCACTTCTACATAGTGCACCGTATAAAATATTAGAAAAAGCAGTTGCTACCTGATAGTACTGCAGGGAAAGCTAGTTTCTACTAAGAATGGAAGAAGCAGGAAATAATCATTAAAGAAGTAGAAATGGGATGCATTTTTGATAATAAAGTAGGAATTTCAGATAGCAACAGAAAAAGGTTGAGTGAAGAAGACAGAGGAGTGCAAGAATGTAGTCTGATCAGTTGATATGTCAAAGAGAATGCCAAACGCACAATTTTAAGACAAGAATAAGAAGATGAAGTATGGATTATTGAGCCCTTTTGAGAAAAAAAAAATTGAGAGTCATTGGGCTTACATGTTATTTTTTTCCAAGTCTCTGTAGTTACTCTACACATTTTTCCACTTGTTAGCTTATGGAGGCTTCAAGCACTTTATTCATATTTACCTTTAATCTATACAAGACTTAAACCTTCTGTCTCTAACAAATATGTATTCTCCACTGAAAATAAGTTAGATTAGTTCATACTGGCAGAAAGTCTTTATCTTTGGTAACTCACAACCTAATACTCTGTAGAGTGCCAATGGTCCATCAGGTTGCTTTTCGAAGCCTCACCTACAGAATAAAGTAATTTAATGCATAGTAAGCTCCTAAGTCTCTCCTGAAATGTCAGTTATTTTCCTGTGTGAAGGAATAAGTAGTCCTCACAGGTACTTTCCCACGGTAGAGAAGCTATTTTTAAAAATCCCAATTTTTGCAGTAGTAGTAAGGTGAAGAAAATAAGAGACCTTGGATACTTTACCTCCATTTTCTTGTTTACACCTTGTATGATAGTGATATTATGTGTTTTATTATCTAAAATGTTTCTAAGAGGCTAACATGTTCTGTGATCTTGGTGTTCTTTCAGGCTCTGTGATGCATATCCCAGAACTCCCTGCTTGCCTAGTGTTTCATCAAATTCTAAATTCCAGAATGATGAAACACCTTGCCTGGTGTTTCATCAAATTCTAAATTCCATACCACGTGCTTGAGTGACCACCTACTCTCTATCTTTATCATGGTAGCAGTTACATAATAGGTTCACTCTGCAAAAATGCATGAAGTTTTTAGACTTAAAATTTTTGCACTTTCTACATTTATGCCAGCCTTCAGCAAACATTTACTTTAAAAAGAATCCCTTTGGCACATAGTAAATGAAAGCACATTGTAAATGGAGGATGTCTTAGTGAGGCAAATTATATTCCAACTTGATGGACAAGCACTCAAAGTAAAAGGCATATTTGCACAGTAGAAAATAGAGGATGAAATACAGTTAGTGCTCTCTTGCTGAAAATGGAGTGTATGTTAAAATTAGAACCTGTTTCAGAACTCTGTTTCCACAGACACCATATTTTCAATAGAACCCAAAATTTGGTCCTATCCCATTCTGACTACAATTATTCATATTTTTTATTGTTGTATTGCATATAAGAGACTTTGCATACTTGTAAGGCATACTGTGCTTATTTTTATCATACGGCCAATAGTTAGTACAACTTATGATGTCATTAAATCAATATCAAATGTTGTAATACTAGCTGTTTTCTTCATCTTATGAGAATTTTCTAGTTTCCATTAGTGTCGAGCTTATTTAAATATTTCACTTTTTATATTAGAGTAAGTTAATGCATTATCACTCTTTAAACAAGCAAAACAATTTTAAGATGTTATTTAATACGTTTATTACTTTATTATAAATCTAAAAGCAATTTTTAAAATTTTTACATTTCTGTTATATGTCAGATGTTTAAGAAAAAAATGTTCTAAAAAGAAGATCTTAGTTTGCCCTTCAAGATGAATGTCATATTGCTTAAGGAATCTGCTTACATAAAAATGCAAAAAATAAAAGGTATTTCATATCGCATTTAACTATCTGTTAAAATCTTTTTGTTACACTCAGAATATTTAAAATCTATACCACAGACTATCATATTCCAATTTGATGGACAACCAAGTAAAGAAAAATGCGTATTTACACAGTTGAAAATGGGACAAAATACTGTAAATACGCTCCTGCTGCAAAAAGGATATGTGATAAAATTAAACTCATTTCAGAGCTCTGTTTCCATGGACCACACATTTTGAACTGGCCTTCTGGCTTTTGACTTCACTTCTTTCCTTTAATACTCAGTTCCAGCCAGATAATCATTCTTTCTCACTCATCTATAAAAATCATGCTTCTGTCTCATCATTTACCCTGATTTTTATTCTAATTAGAATTCTCATCTCTTAAACAACCATATCTTACTCCATCTCTTAGGTCCCTACTACAATGTTTCTGAGACTCACAGAGTACTCTATATGGAATGTAAATCCCCTTCACATCACTCCAATCTCTATCTCCCTTATCCTTATTTTTCTTCATAGCACATAAAGCCACCTGACATATCATTTATGTGTGCGTATATGTCTTTCTGTCTTGGAGCTCCGGATTAAAAGTTTTTAGAAGATCAGAGATGCTGTTTTCTTACTGTTGTAACACAGTGCCTAGAATTTTTCTTGAATAAATGAATCAATTTGCTGTAATCAAGGTAATTATAGCTTTTCAAGAGTCCCCTCTGTTCTCTTATCTGTGTAAACTGCTATTATGAGAACAATTTGAATTTGTAGCTTATAATGGGCTACATAAAATTAGTAAGACTCCACGAAACATTAGGTTTGTGAACTAGCCTTTCTAAAACATTTGAACATTGCAGAAACAGAATTTGTTACCTCTCAGTAAGTTAATATCTACCATTACTTTCTGGAATAGAATTTGTTAACTGCAGTTTCTTGATGCACTTCAGAAACCTCAAATCTCATTGAGATAAACCTGCAAAATATGTTATGTCTTTGCTAGGGTCTGAAAGTTGTCATTCTAAAATACCTATGGGGAAATCCTAACCCCCAAGATGATGCTACTAGTGGGTGAGGCCTTGGGAATCAATTAGGTAATAAAGTTACAGTCCTCATGAATGGAATTCATTTCCTTATAAAAGAGGCCTAAGTGAGCTACCTTGCCTCTTTCATCATCTGAGGACACAGAAGGTGTCATCTACGAACCAGGAAACGGGCATTCACTAGACATGGAATCTTCTGGTACCTTAATCTTAGATTTCTCTGCATCCAGAAATGTGATAAATAATTTCCTATTCTTTATAAGCTACCACGTCTGGGATTTGTTATAGCAGTCCAAACAGACTAAGACCAGAATGTAAGATAACCACATCTCAGTGTTCCCTTGGGATTATTCCTGTCTTTCCAAGAGGTGTTTGTGTAATGATTAATGAACTTAAAGTTTTTAACCTTTTATAGCACCTCATGATATATAATTAACAAACTAAGCTGAATCTATTACCTTGACTGATCTCCAGCACCTATTCAGATGAGTGTTCTCCTAAATACAATCAATACCTCCCTTCCCAAACTGAAATTTAAATTGGCGTCTACCAACTGAATTCACAAATTCTGTGTACCTTCTATCTTCTTGAATTATTGGTTTCCAAGCCTTTCATTCCAGACAGAATTTGCTTATTCATTTTAATTAAAAACCTCAGTGAGGTAATAAAGGCTCTGTGAACTTTGCCTTCACCATCCTCTTGAGGTCCACTGATCTGCATATTGTTTTTTAATCAAAATCATATGCATTTAGCCATGCTATTGCTCTTGTGTTTGTAGGTCAAATAGTTTTTTAAACTACTTTTTGACATTTTGTATTCTGAGATCACCATAATTATCTATTGTGTAAATATACCTGTTTACTATTCCACCCTGCCCACCACCCGTAACCTCCCTACTTTTGACATACAGCCATTTGAAGAAACTAATAATTAAAAGCATATCTATTATGGTCCTGCTTAAGTAACCTCTACTTACGTTAGAGTTCTAACCCTAGAGCTCTTTTGGAATGCCTATCATAATATATTTCATGTTATATTCCTTTTTATAATGTTGGGATCCTGATGAACAGTGCCAATGAATGCCAGGTTGCAGTAAATACAGCAGTTTGGCTCTCCACACCTATTCCAATCCCCTCTAGCATGTCTCCTTCATGAATGCTGGAAAGCCAAAAACTACATTTTTCAGATGTATTTGTAGTTAGTCTGCAGTATGATGTTTTGACAAAGCAGAGCAATGTGAAATGGTATCTGTTCCCAGAATGAACCTTGCAGAGTGGCTTTTCTTCTTGGGCATCTGTGACAAAGAACCGGTTACTGGTCTCTAGTGAGTGCAGCATCTTTTACCAATTGTTTGTGCGTTCAGTTAAGTGTTTCTCATGGCTTCATTTGTTCCTGACTGCATAGCATATAAATTTGATTCTATGTTCTGGAAATTCTGTAAGATAGCCATTATGCTATAAAATTTCATTGTGTTATGCTAGCTTAAAAGGATTCTGTTCTCTGCAACAAAGCTTGAAAGATAAAAGAGTTTCTTTAACTAAATTTCCTATTCGCCCCTTCTCAAATCTGTCCTTATTTTAGTAACATAAGCACAGAAGCTATTAAGTAATAATTTTTTATACTGAATCCTACATGTAGATTTATGAGGATAAGTCTCAATGATTTCCTAGATTTTGTCTTCCTTTTACAGTTGTGTCATTTGACTTTCTCTCTGTGTTAGAATTATGGGATCTAAATTATTACCTCTTATTTATTAGCCATTTTTTATTTCCAGAGCAACCCTCGGATTCAGAAATCCACAGATGCTCAAGTCTCATTTTTATTTTTAATTATTTAAATTAACAATGTTTCCTTGTTTGTTCTTATCCATAGCAATAATATCTGAGGATGCGTTGTGGAAAGTGTATATATTTTAACATTTCAAATAATTGTAGCTTAACCTGTCAAATAATTTTTAATCTTTCTTCATTATCTGGAACTACATGTCATTTATTAACCTACAACTCTTTTACTAAACCTTCGATATCTGTGGATATAAAAATCATCTTGTCATTTCTTTGCTTGTTGCTATGTTCTTTATTCTATTTCTGGCTCTCTTAATTTCCAAGGCAGTCCCAGTACAGATTTTCTTTATTCGGATCTTTGTATTTTATTATTTATTCTTTCCACAAACACAAATATGCTTCTTAAATAATTTTTACATGCTATTGTTCATATTACTTATATTATAAATACATTTAATTCCATCTAGATCTTTACCTTCAATCTGCTGGGCATTTTCTACTGATTTAACTTTTAATCTACATTGAGAATCCATATCAAATTTAGTTTATTTTCATAAATTTGGTAGGAGTTCTCAGTGTAGAATATGAGTTAAACTTTCTGTTAGACCCAAATTGTCTTCTTTACCACTAGATCCTGGAAACAAAGAATAAGAGCTCAATAAATATTTATCAAATGATAAGCTAAATTTATTTTCTCGTGTGTTATTGATTGCTATTTAGTTTCAAAAAATGAATTTATTTACTTTCTTTTTTACCTATAGTCAGCCTTACATATCCACAGGTTCCACATCAGTGAATTCAACCAACTGCAGCTCTAAAGTAGTCAAAAATGAATAAATATGTAAATAATTTTAAATAATGTAAATAAAAAAATACAATATAGTATTTTAAATAATGCAAATAAAAAATAGTATAGTATATTAAATAATGCAAATAAAAAATATAGCAACTATTTACATATAATTTGCATTGTATTATGTAAAGTAATATAGAGATATTTAAAATATACAGAAAGATGTGAATATGTTATATGTAAATATTATGCCACTTTATATAAGGGACTTGAGCATCTGTGGATTTTGGAATCTGAAGGGGGCTCTGGAATCAGTTTCCTGAGAATATCAAGGGACGACTGTACAGTTGCCCCATCATTGAGCTCTTCTTTGTAGTAGTTCTACAAGATACTCTCATTAATTGAATTCCATTGAGTGATTTGATCTTGAATTGTATCTATAAATGAATAAATTGGATAACAGCAACGGCATTTGGGCTTAACTTTCTCTAGGAGCTACAAAGGTAGGAGGTAGGAAATATGAGAACAACAATATCTGGGCATAACCTTTTCATAGGACCATATCTTCATGAGCAAACTATACTGTATGCACTAAATAAATAGAAAAAAATAGTTATTATTAGAATACATATATAAATTGGTAATAGAAATCATTTCTTTATGCAAAATGCATTAAATAAGTACTAACTCTTCACAGCTATAATTATGGACATTTAGTTCATAATTATTAACAATAATAATACGAAGATAGAATAGGTTTTTATATTCACAGAACTCAGTGAATAATCGGAGAGACTTTATCAAATATTACAGCAAAAAAATAAGTTATCAAAGCAAAGCACAAGATTCTATGAGTCACAGTAAAAAATAAATATAAATTAGTCCAAATGTCTAGGGATGACTTTTCTGAGAAAATAAAGGGTGAATATAGGTTACTTAAGTTGGGGAGAAAGTGGGAATTGTTTCAGGAAATCAATACACAAAGTCCTTATGGGCGTTGGGACCTATTGTACTGGAGCACAGCAGTAGTTTACAGCACGAAAAAGAACAATGAGAGATAAGTCTAGATAGCTAAGCAGGAATCAGACCATGCAAGACCTTGCAGGCCATAGGAAGAATTTAGTTGTCATCTTAAGAACAATTGGAAATTGTTGAAGAACCTTAAGCATGGATGTGACACAATTAAAATGTGTGTTTCTGGAAAGTAGATTAAAGGGTTAAGAGTTAATGCTTAGCAAGCAAGAGGTGATTGCAGTACTGTAAAATGTAACTCAGTTTCTCAGGTATATTTATGCCATCCTTATTCCCAATCAATGTTCATGCCTCTGAATGAATAAACACTTTGGTTGAATTAGAGTTTATATATAAAATAACCTTACTACTTCCATTTATTTTATTATAACTATATATAAGTAAAAAGCTCTGATTTAAAACCTAATTCTTGCATTCTTCTAGATTAATTAATGAAGCATTGATATTGACTTTGCATTCTGGGTGCTTATTTTATTACTCACACATCCCTGTGTTAATATGTCATTTTAACATCTGAAATAAATTTTGAAACTGAAGTAAAATTATGCAACTAAAGGTATAGGTTTCAGGGTAAAAAATTCTTATATAAATGCACTCTCATTAATATTGTGGGTAAAAAGACCTCATTGATGTAATCACTAGTAGGTATATTGAAGAAGACAAGAAGAATGGTGAGTTATAATCATTACTGAAATAGGTCACATAAAATGAAAGACCAACTGAGTATTTTATTTTTAATTGCTAACACTTGAGGTTAGTTAGATTTTGGGGAAACTTTGAGCATGTTGTATTAAAATTGTCAAAGTCTGAAGATATTTATGTAAGTTCATTATTTTATGATCGAATAATAAGGCTTAAGGGAAGATATTATCTCAAAGGATAACCCAGCCACAATGTTAATAGCATAGTTTTTGGACTTTGGTGCTCAATTTTAATAAGAAATTAGATTATGATTGTTCTATCTTACCTTTAATGCAAACTTTGATCTCCGTATTTCTGGTGGGATTTTGAAAACTTAAAAGACTAAACTATCTTTACTCAAGCTTACAATAGTTTTGTCTTTCAATAAAATAATTTCTGTATAATCCTGTTTCAGTTTGAAGTTCTAAATCTCTGGGAGATTGTATCTCTAGTCAGAAATGAAATATAAAGCCAGAAAATTAATGAGCATGTATCATGTGTGCACATGTGCAAACATGTGGGTGTGTGTCCTTGCAGATTAAGATATTCTTCCTCTATTGCATATCTTACCTTTCTCTACCCCTTTCTTTTCCCATGGATTGACAGTTGAATTGTAAGCTGAATAGATTATCTGTAGGCACAACTCTTCCAAAGTGATGTAAATCACAAGTTTTCTTGTCTCTCTGTTTTGGCTTAAGGAACAGAGATTCATAATTACCTGCTAATATTTATCTTTCCTCGTCTAGTGACAGAAATGGGCTTGGCTAGAGACTACAATTCCAAGCCTCTTATGCAGTTTTGGTATAAACATATATATTTTCTGACTAATGGGATATGAGAAGTGATATCCACTTCTGACGTGTGCCTTCAGAAGAACTTGTGTGCTTTTCTAACTTTTGTTTTACCATCCAGTGGCCTGGAGATGGTGTGAAAGAGCTACCCATGAAATAGACACTTGAACAAAGATGGCAGTCTCCCTACCAAATCTGGACCTACTACTTCTGTTTTTTATGTACAAGGTAAGTGGTTTTATACTGTTTTTACTACCATATTTTGGTGCCTCTTTGTTATAGCGACTTGCCTGACCACTCATTTATACAGCATGAGAGCTAGGTCAAATATTCTTGGCGTTTGGCATATGCCTAAACAGCATGTAACCTATGATTTCTTTGCTTATTTTGCAACTACCCCTTTCAATCCCATTCCTGTCTACTAGTCCATTCTTTCAGAAAATAAGTGATCAAGCATATGGGAACACGGTAGGGCTTTTGTTCCTTGGTAACTGGTAAACCATGGGTGGATTTGCCAGTGAAACCAACTAAAGTCTGAAACGATATCTCTTATAATTAGGCATGGTGCTGAAACTACAAATAGAAGGAAAACTATTGTCAGGAAATATAAGGAACACAAGAAAAGGGAATAAGAAGCTTTTCAAAGCACAGCTTATAAAATGATGTGATCGTTATAGACATGAACTCAGTCTAAGCCAGTTGTTTATCCTCTTACTCTGTCATGGCACATATTATAAAGAAGCACGGAGAGACCAAGAAATATTTACATACATATACTGTATTATCGTTAAAAATCACCTACTTTGTGTTAATTAGAATATATTTTAAAAATTGACTCGAATCAAATAATTAAAATCTTATGTATACAATATTTATATGTTAAATGGGAAAAACTAATGTGAACATACTCAGGTAAAATGGAAGGGCACTAGATAAGAGATTATAAGATCACTTTTACTATTTCTACTTAATGTTCTTTGGAATGGAAAAATTATTTTTCTAATATATATAATTAGTGAATAAACATGGCTCAGAACATGCCTAAAATACCATTTTTGCTATGGGATAGTAAGAGTGACAACTTTATATTAAATAAATGAAAAAGACACACATAGAGTATTTATTCTTTCCAAAGGACTATTAAAAAAGAAAGTGAATAATATAGGTTTCTTGCTTTTAAGTGACTAAAAATTTAATTTTAGACAAAATTTGGTAAACCATTCTTATAAAGGGAGGATTAATAAATGATGAATAAAAGTTCAAATAAAACACCTTACAATTAATTCTGACTCGCAGATAGGGACAATATTCAGAGAAAAATGTGTCTTTTGATTTAAGTTTTAAATGTGGAGGATTTCAACTATAGGAGAGTGAAAGAAAAGATAATTCTGCATAAAAGTGACATACTGGAAGTTAGTGTCAAAAAATAAATCCAGTCTTGGGTAAGGAGAGACTTTATTTGAAAAAACTATTGCATTGGGGGTCAGGGATCATTGCAATAGGGAGAATGCAATGGCCATATTGTCTACAGTTTCTTTGAGCATATGGATAACCATTTGTCCAACTCTTATTCTGTTATGTTGGGTAATTTTTCTTGTGGTCTATGCTCTTTGGCTCTGACAAAATCTATAAGAGTCTCAAAAGTGAGAAAGCGCTTTTTAATAAAAACAATAAACAAGTCTGAAAAGAATTAGGTGTGGAGTAGTGGGATGTTTTTCTTCACAGTCAGCTAATTCTCTGCAGAGGCCATTGCAAATATGGGCATTCAGGCTGAGTTTTCTGTTAACAAGTTGGGGGTTGGGGAGAAAGATTGGGAGCATTGGTTTGGTTGTAATGAGATATTGAAGAAAACAAACATAATTGGGAATTTGATAAGGGTTGTCAATTTATACAAGGTGACAGGATCTAATACACATTATAGGTAGGTAACAAAATTTTTTTTCATAGTAGAAAAAGTCAACTGAATCTCTGTGAAACAGACTTTGCATATCAGTTACTTGCAATTTACAAAAAGCTGGAAAAATAGTCAAAAGACAGCAAACAGGTTCAGAATATGATTACCCAGTACTATAAGCTCTAGTTTTCTACTGAAACATAAAATATCTCTCTACAATCACCATTCCTTTCCTCTGACCAAATATAATCTTACAGAAAAATTATTCTTGATCATAAAATAAGGCCTGTCTCTGAGTTCATGCGATTATTTATGTAAGTTTAACAAAAGTAATTTCCTCTACAAGCCTTTTGAAGTTTGCATTGTTGGAAATTCTTATAAGGAATCTCAGATTGGACTTTTAAGAGCCTCTTGAGGTTAGGAATAAGCCAATAATTTGCCATTAGATTTCACCTGCAGTAGCTATAAATTTGGATAAATTTCTTTATTCCTGAAGTCACCAAAATATCCTAAGATTCCTAAGCTTTGCAGGAAGTTTTCATTCTTACTCATCTGTATGACTTGGAAGCATTGTAAGCCAACTTTCATGCCAATTTTCAGAAGAGAGCTGTGATGCCTAATTCTGAGTGTCAAGTTGATTGGATTGAAGGATGCAAAGTATTGATCCCGCGTGTCTGGTGGGGGGTGTTGCCAAAAGAGATTAACACTTGAGTCAGTGGTCTGTGGAAGGCAAATCCACCGTTAATCTGTGGACACAATCTAATCAGCTGCCAGTGACTATAAAGCAGACAGAAAAATGTGAAAATTGGAGACTGGCCTAGACTCTCAGCCTACAACTTTCTCCTGTGCTGGATGCTTCCTGCCCTCAAACACTGGACTCCAGCCTTATTTTTATTTTATTTTCTTTTTTTTGAGACAGAGTTTAGCTTTGGGACTCAGACTGACTCTCCTTGCTCCCCAACTTGCAGAGAGCCTGTTATGGGACCTTGTGATCATGTAAGTCAATACTTAATAACACCACCTCTATCCTATTAGTTCTGTCCCTCTAGAGAACCCTGACTAATACAAGAGCTTTGTAAGCCTTGGCTCCATTTAAAGAAAAAAATCAACCTTATTTCTTTCATACTGTTCATATCTGATTAGATAAGCAACATTCTCCAATATGGCCTTCCAGTCAAAGTGTTATAGAACCAGTGTTTCCAATTATCTCTGTTTAACAAGCACCTCTGCAAATGACAAAATTGGCAAAAAAGTGTTTCTGAATTCTTTAGGGTTTGGGCAGGGAGAAAAAACGGCAAACGTTTTGTTTTGTTTTCTGTTTACAAAAGCATAGTCTACACATGCCATAATTTATACATAACTTGAGAAAGCAAAAAAGACTTTTTATATACAGAACATAGGACGTTAAAATATTGGCAATATTCCAAACAAAACCTATAATCATCTTTCACCATTTAATTCAGTTCTATGTAATTAAGTCTTATTCTATTCAGTCTTACTGGGTTAGCAATCCCATGAGTCCATCTGCTTCTCCACTACAATTTTGGAAATCCTGACTTAGTCCAATGGTATGGTCTTGAAGTTGTTTAAATAATGTATAAAAATCTTATGTCTGGGAGTACCGGCAGAATTCCTTACCATGAGTGCGCAGCCATTTTCTTTGTTAAAGATGAAGCACACTGACAGGTATCTGATTTGCGAGCGCTTTAAGGTAAGCATCAGACTAAAACCAAAATCCTTCTATAGTAACAAAAACTAAAAAAATTGCTATGGTTAACTTTGATAATTTTTAGAAGTAGAAAATTTATTGAAATTTCTTCCTAAAAATAATGCAACAGTCTAGAATTTATTTTTGAAGCATGTGAAACAAAGTCAATCCAAAATAGTTTTTGACAAAATACCTCTCAACATAATTAACTATGTTTTCAAATTAAAGTGAATATACATCTTACGTATAAAAGTGAATATATTATTCACAGAGAAAAACATTTTCAAATACAATATCTAACAATTATGAGACACATTATGAATATACATATATAGCTAGAATATATAAAGAATACTTCAATGTCCTAATGAAGAGATTTGGTAAGTTTGGAGTAGGTCCTAAATATCTATATATTTTTAAAAATAGCACAGGTTAAGTAACGTAAATACTCAACTGAAACCCAGTATCTCAGAATATGCTGGATTCAAATTAAAGAAATAAAACTGAAATCAAATTAACATTAAAGAGTAACTGAAAGTATGAATGATAACACTATATTGTTGCATAATGTAAGGCAAAGCAGCACCAGGACTCTGAAAAATAGCAATATATCAATGGCAAGGGCATCAGTAAATCTTGAGGAACTTCATACAATTTCTGAAATACTTATTTTAACAATATTTTCCCCATAAAATAAAATTAATCAAGGGAATGCTTAACATCTCATCTGATTAGATGCCTCCCTTGAAACTTATATCAAATAATCTGAATTATTTGTAGCACTTCTGTTTTTAAAAGTAAAAGAAGAACTGATTTCTGATTCTTAGGGGATTCAGGGAACTCTAAAAGACAATTTTACCTGCAAAAGATATCCCTTGGAATTTGATTTGAGAAGGCAAATATAATAACAGTTGTAAGAAGGTTTGAAAACTTGATTAAATTAGATTGTGGGCTACTGAGAAAATACTTGGCTACCTATTTAATGAAAAGGTCAACAAAAGATTTTAAAAGTAAGCATAAAATGTAACGATTGTAAAGAGGCTTAGTTCTTTCAAAGGCAAACAGATTTTTCTTAAATATTCAAGGATATAATAAAGTTGACAAAAGCACAACAAATTTTTCTAATAAATGTCAGAATTTTTGCCCTCTAGGTAGATTACCCAGAAGGTGAAGAAAAACATGCTGTAAACTCTTATTAAAGGTACACTATTAATCCAAAAAGTTATTATCATTTTAACAGAGATAAATACAAATTCGAGTTTTGCATCAGTATATCAGTATATTTAATACTGAAGTCCTTTTTTTTTTTTTTTTGAGATGGAGTCTCGCTCTGTCGCCTGGGCTGGAGTGCAGTGGTGCACACAATCTGGGCTCACTGCAACCTCCACCTTCGTGTTCAAGCAACTCTCCTGCCTCAGCGTCCCAAGTAGCCGGGACTACAGGCATCTGCCACCACGTCCATCTAAGTTTTTGTACTTTTAGTAGAGTCGGAGTTTCATTGTGTTAGCCAGGACGATCTAGATCTCCCAACTTACCATCCACCAGCCTCGGCCTCCCAAAGTGCTGGGATTACAGGTGTGAGCCACTGTACCAGGCCTAAACTTCTTTTTTATGTATAAACACATGAAATCTTATCTAGCTTTGACCACAGCAGATAAAATTTATTTTCTATAAACCTTCTAGAACTTTCTGAATTCATTCAAATTTTTACCTATACTTTCCTCTTTCTCCTTCTGGAAGAAGCAGTCATTTTACTTTAAGAGAAAAACTACTCTTTTTCTTAACAAAAACGAATACTTTATGCTTTCCATACTAATGATTTTCCTTTCCGTCATTATTTCTCCCAATAGGTTCTTATTTACATGATTGGTTACAAATTTTAACTACCATAACTTTTATCATGCAGATGAAACTATGAAGTAGGTAATTGTGAATACTCTTTTACAGCACAAATATTCTGTAGCAGATAAGCAGATCTTACAAATATACACCTCACAGCGTTTTATAGCTGTATACTTCGTTATAGTATAACTTCTCAATTTGGTAAAAGTGAACGTTTATTAAACCACTGAGATCAAACCTCTAGCTATCTATAACACCTCTAACTACCAAAAAAAAAAAAATGGCAAAGGTATGCAAAATTAAAACATTTGAATTAGTTTCTATAAAAATACATCTGAAAGTATTAAAAGTTCAATTTTCTTAATATCTGGGAAATATAGAAATGATTAATTCATAAGTTCTTATTTATCACAAAGTCATTAAGAATAGAGTTCCTTTAAAATTTTTTAAATACAAAAATTTGGTAACAACATCTGAGGGTAGGAAAATAATACATGCATATAACATATATACAAAAATACACACAAGTGTTGAAAGTTTGATTTTCTTAATATCTTGGAATTATAGGAAGATTTAATTTATGTAAGTGCTTTTTTATCAGTCAATAGGAATAGAGCTCCTTTGAAGTTTTTAAAATTCAATAATTTGGTAATACCATCTGAATCTGAGAAAATGTCACATACATATAAAATACACATACATTTATGAGCATCCAGACAGACACAAAATAGAGGGCATACAGCTTCAACTATAAAATTTTAGACAGCAATTAGGGATAAAAACCAGAAAAACAAATTCCCCTGCTTCATATAAAAGATCTGGCCCTTCTCCTTGCCCTACCTCTATAATTTTACTAAGATTGTGTTTTTATCAGACAGAACAAATTGAGGTTACCTGGTCAATGTGAAGGCTGAAGTGTCTTCACCAGTATGCATGAATAAGATTTTTAAGACTGTCTTTGCCTTCATGTCTAATCTGACGAAGTCTGTGAACTCAGTTTTGGCTGAGAGACTGAGGGGAAACCAAGTGGCCATTGCAGTATCTCGAAAGTCCATCTGAGTTGAAAAGAGATTCAGCACGTCTCCACTTAGCCATAAAAGGTCTCACAGAAGGGTCAAAGAAAAGTCTTTGCCTGAAAAAAAATAAAATCAACTCCTTACTGAGCTTCTGCAGGAAGTACAACTGCAGCACTGGAATAAGAGGTGAAACTCACCATCATGGACCCTGATTTCTCCAGCCAAGTAAAAACATAAAGGATCCACTAAGCTGGCATGACTACCTAGGAGAAGAGAGTGGGATCCAGGGAATCAGCACTCCATCCAAGTCACAATACAAACAAAACAAACTTGGGCTTAGGTTAAGAAAAAAAGACTTTGTTCCAAAGACTACTGCTGTAGGGGAAATGCTGTGACCATTAGATCTACAAGTATCTGGCAGGTCAGAAAGAAGGGGCTTTGCTTTTATAGGAAGGAATAACTGATGCTAGAAAGACTAGGTGGGGGAGTGGAAAGGCAGATGGTGTGAGTTTTGATCAGGGAATGTTTTTCTGTGCAGACATATGACTCTTAGGTGAGCCCATTAAGGAGATTTTCTGTTTCAGTGTTTGTTTAATCTGAATCAAGGTTCCAAGGTCTCCAGTCAAAAAGAGAAGCCTATCTAAATTTAGTCAAGTTAGAGGGCATTCTTTCCAGATTGGCTAGAGGACAAACAGGTCAGTTACACATTTATGAGCCAAATAATAGAAATTTGAAGGGTCTCTGTCTGGCCTTTGCACAGGTAAACAAGGGTATCATCCACAAATCTTACTTAAGTCATATGGAGAAGGGCTGTTCTTTTTAGTAAACTATATCCTGGAACTCAAAAGGATGGGAGTTCCTGAATTACTATTATTTTCAGGAAGAGAGGGCTCAAGTAAATTTCAATGCTGTCAAAATGAGGAAATTATAAAAATGCATGTAATATTGGATTACTATTTGAAATATCCAACTTGCGTGGGCCTTCTAAATGAGTCCATGATCATTTAAAAGTGAATAATTTACTGTCTATGGCCATACAACTCTGAACGTGCCCAGTCTCATCAGAATTCAGAGATTAAGCAGAGTCTGGCCTGGTTAGTACTTGGGTGGGAGACTGGGAGCTGTAGGCATATAAAAAATTAGCAAACAATTAGGAAATTATCTAAAATATTTGTGTCTCTAATACCCAGGTTTTATAAAACTAACAAGGGAATTATGATCAACAACAATAATTTATGGCTTTCTTAAATATCCAAAGAATCAAAATTGGATTAACAAAACAAAACTGTTGATGTTATAAAACTTAACTGTGAAAATAAAACTGAAATAACATTTTCTATGAATACACAAATATGCATTACAGAATTGGCTCAATGTTTTCTTAAAATTCTGATGAAGCTACAGAGATAATAAAATAGTCATGGCTTTCAATCTTGGAAATTGTAGTTTCACTTCCAATCTTTCCATATCAGTGAGTTTAAGAATAATGAAAAATTTAACAATAATTAATAATAATTTTTCATCAGTTGAAGGAAGGCATATGCTAATCGCATCTCTGCCTGGGTAGAAGCATGGGAAATGTGCAGAGAAGAAATCTACGGAGCTTAACCATGATGTGAACATCTGTAGTTGTTTCCACGGAGTGCACATTGTTTGGAAATACTTCATATTAACTGTGATTTGCTCATGAGAATGTTTACATTCAATTCTGAGCCTAGGACTAAATGTTAAAGCTTGTATTTCATGACTAAGAAGGCAATTATTCTGTCAGACTCGGTAACAATCATAGCAGTTATTTGATTACCAGGTTGAAGGTTCGTTAACTACCTGGAGCTGTTATTTAAATTATACTTTAAGGTTTTATTATCTTGACTCTTAACCATGCCAAATCCATCTCCCATTTCAATTCTCTTTTTCCCTTAAGTCGTATCTGTCCTTTTGCTTTATTTCAAGCAGTAAGTCTATTAAATACTATGCACAGAGTCCACAAATTGCTACCAGAAGTCACTGTTTATTGCTGCTAAAAAAATCAATTGCAGGTTAGATATTTAAATGTGCCTATTTGGACATTGTGTATGTTGGCTCCAAAATAATATTCCACATAATCTTTCTTACTAGTTATAGAAATAAATAAGTCGGAGAAAACTACTATGATAGTTGAACGTTGGAATTAGCATCATTAATCTCAAATAAAACATGAATAATGTTTTTGTCAATATAATAGTTTTTTAAAAACCTTAAATTGAGGGCCACTTTTCAAATTTCAATCCAGTTGATAAGGCTTTATGGAAAAGTGAATAAAACTCTGCACTTGAGAATAAAAGTTTGCAATATTTTTGGTTTTTTCATTTCCTAAGTAAATTTACTCAATCAGTTTTTAAATATGTACCTCAAATGGAGGTATAATGCTAGTTGGTAACACTGTTGTAAATACTAAATCAGATTATGTATGTGTTAGAGCAGCTGAGATGCTTTGTAATATTAATGATGTTAGTTCAAATAAAATACTTACCCCAAGTCTTATTTCCTATTTAGTGAAAACTTATTTAAATACATGATAACAGAGTGGCCTCATTAAATACAATAATCAGATTGGAAACTGGTCCTTCTTAATCAGAATTATTAAGTGCTTTTGGTGCTGAGCAGATCTGACCAGATTTTCCCTAATAGTGCAGTGCTACAAATAAAAGCCAGCATACTTTTACATCTAATATTGAAATCACTGTAAATGTTCTTTTGCTGGTATTATAAATGTTGCTACTCAAGGTTCATTCATTCATGTATGGTTGCAATAAGATAAATTATTTTCCTCCTCACTTCCCTGGCTCCCCAAGAGCCCTGACATTGCCTTCTGGCCAGAATTTGCTAAAATTACACCTGGGGATGCAGTAGCCTCGAGAGGGTACTTGAAATTACAACTACAGCAAGAAAGCACTATGAACCAAAACTGGGGACTTTGTGAACATAATGGAAAAGGATTCCAGGCAGTCTAACCTTATACAAAGCCTAATAACTAGTCCAAATATTACTAACCAGTGTCATTCAAGGCTTTACTTTCTGGCTTTCTGCTTCTACCTGTGTAACAGACAGTGGCAACTTCTTGTGTAATGCCAACCACAACCCTGAGACATGATGGCAAAGTTGTAGTAAATGGATTTGACCATATCAGTTTCCTCGTCACCAGGGTTGTCTTTATCACTATCACAGTGGATACTGTTACCATCAATGACTTCTTTCTTCACTAGCCTCAACTACATTGTCTATATGTTCCAGTATGTGATTTTACCTATGGCAGGTTTCGTGACACAGTCAAGGCTGAGAACAGGAAGCCTGCCATCAAAGGGAAGCCCATGTCTATTTTACAGGAGTGAGATCTCACTGTCAAATAGGGTAATGTTGTTGCTGAATATGTTGTGAAGCCCACTGACGTGTTCAGTATCTTGAAGAAGACTGATGATCATTTGAAGGGTGGAGCCAAAGGGCTCACCGTCTCTGCCTCTTCTGCTGATGCCCCACGTTTGTGATGAGCATGAATCATGGGAAGTATGACATTTCCCTCAATATCTTCAGCAATGTCTCCTCTACTATAAACTACTTCGCACCCCTAGCCAAGACCATTCATGACAGCTTTGGCATCATGTTGAAACTCATGACCACATTCCATGCCGTTACTGCCACCCAGAAGACACTCTGGGAAACTGCAGCATGACAACTGTGAAACTGCTCAGAACATCATTCCTGCATACATTGGTGTTGCTGAGGCTGTGGCCTAAGTCATCCATGAGCTGATAGGAAAGCTTACTGACATGGACTTCAGTATCCCCACACCCAGTGTGTTGCTTATGGATCTGATCTTCCATCTGGAAAAAACTGTTAAATATAATGGCATCAAGAAAGTGGGGAAGCATGAATATTATGGCCCCCAGAAGGCATCCTGGGCTAAGCTGAAGACCAAGTTTTCTCCTGTAGCTTTAAAAGTAAAACCTCCTTTTCCACCTTCAATGTTTGAGCTGGCATTTTCTTCAACAACCACATCGTTAAGTTCATTTCCTGATGTTACAATGAATTTGGCTATAGTAACAGAGTGGTGGACCTTGTGGTCTACCTCGCTTCCATGAAATAAGAGCCCTCTGAACAACTAGACCCAACGTGAGTATGAGAGGAGGAGAGAGGCTCTCAGCTGGCAGAGAGTCCCTGCCCCAATTCAGTCCACCAATACACTGAGGATCTTCACTCCTTGACAGTTTTTCTCTCTGGACTCTTGAAGATGAGGGATTTAGGGTGTGCTACTATATACAGCAAAAAGAAAAAGACGAATTTCCTGATATAGGACAGAAATTCCATTTTAAAACATATAAACACTTTTCAGATACCTACCTAATGTCCTCCAGAGTTTTATCCTATGTTGGATAAGGTGTTCTCTGCCTGATGAAAAATGTACATGTGGTGCTCAGCCTCTAGTCCTGGAGTATTAAAATTTCTCTTTGTTACCCTACAATTTTTCACATATGTTCAATTTACTTAGATTACCTTTTTTTCAGTGCCTTTCAATGTTGTGCACTCCTATTCAACCTTTAAGTTTTGGTTCAAATATCTTCTTGCCTAGATGAATGTATATATCTGTGGACAGAGTTTCTATAGGATTTATCATGTTATAACAGTTATTGTATCATACTCTTTATGCAGTTGATGAGGCTCTCTGTTCTTTTCATCACTTTTGAATCTCCCCACCCTACCACAGTGCCTAGCACAGAAAAGATGCCCAATCAATACTGACTAAATGAGTGGTGGTTTAAGAAATATTTCTATAGGATCTACTATGTAACAGACATTGTTCCAGGAAGAGCAGTTTGTTTGTAAGTGTGTTTGTTTATGTTAACCTCTATAGGATGTCTTAGTTGGCCCATTCATCCCAGGAACCTGAGCATTTCAGTTTTGTTAAGGTTAGATTCTGACAGTCCTTTCTGTGTGTGGATTCCTGAAGAGACCCTAGGGAGATTCTGTAACTTCCCAAGTTGAAACCTATCATAAACTGTGGTCTTTTGTACTTACACAGCTAAGTACAGAAATAGAACACTTCTATTCTGATGTACTCAAAAAGAAGAGAAAAAATGTCCTGAAATAGGAGGTAAAAGCAGACACAGTAATTTATCAGCCCAGAGACTCTTGATTGGCAGTACTTCCAAGCAAAAAATTCTCCAGCACAGGGCAAATATCTACTAGTTTCCACCAGTGAAAAAACTATTATAAAATGATAAATGAGTCTCCCTACTGACAGAGAAATTACAGGAGGAAAAACTTACACAAAATGTTAACATATAAAAACATATCATGGAGGTGTTAGCTTGATTGAAGCAGACAGTAGAGGTACTATGGTTCTACCACTTTGACATTTGTCTTACCTCCTAAAAGCCCATCATTAAATTTCTGGGTTTGAGAAGCACTACTGGAAAATCATACTGTATGATTTGAATTACTATGAACAGATATAGGTTCATTTTATATGTATAGTTAAATAGCAAAAATGAGGAGGACATTAGGTGTGAACAGGTTAAATTACCTTGTTAGTAGATAATCATTGTATATACCAGGGAAATTACTTCTACTCTTTATTTTCTCAGCCATTTTAATTAAGAAAGGATCTTCAATTATGTTCTCACATATCTTTCAATATGTTTTACTCCTTCCATCTCCACTTCTGAGGCCATCATTCAAATCCTGTCATTTCTCACCTTATAATAATTTTCTAATGATTGCTATGTGTTCAACCCACTATCTTTGAAAATTTGTCTCCATATGAGCAGTTCTGAACTAAAATGTAAGGACGCTCTTGAATCAGAGCCAGGTGAAGAGATAGAATTACTGTTACTGACTTATTCAAAATCAGAATGACCCAAATATTATGCTGTAGCTCATGCTATATGTCTCCCTAACATTCTTTAAGAGTCTCTAATTTTTTCCGTGATGAAATCCAAGCATTTTATCATGGTCCATTAGTTAAAGTAGGCTAAGCTGTCTTGTGTTAAGAAATTAACTCCAACTCTCAGGGGATTAGCCAAATAAGACATTTATTTTTCACTCAAAGAAATCCACCATGGGTCAGGACTCTCCTCCAACTGTAGCTACACTGTATGAATGTTTGGTGTCCTCCAAGGTTTCTCTAGACTAGAAATAAAGATCATGAGAAAAACACTTGTTCTTAACTGCTCAGCCCAAAAATCACTACTTATGTTGTCTTTCTGTGAAATATATGTTGACAAAAAGATTCAAACTCTATAAAATATTTTATGAGATTTATTCTGAGCCAAATATGAGTAATTGATGGCCCATAACACACCTCCAGGAGCTCCTGAGAATATACTTCTAAAGTGATCGGCTGTAACTTGGTTTTATACATTTTTGGGAGACATAAGACATCAATCAGGCTGGGCATGGTGACTCATGCCTGTAATCCCAGCACTCTGGGAAGCTGAGGCAGGTGGACCATGAGGTCAGAGGTTGGAGATCAGCCTGACCAAACATGGTGAAACCCTGTCTCTACTAAAAATACAAAAATTGGCTGGGCATGGTGGCATGCACCTGTAGTCCCAGCTACTCAGGAGGCTGAGGCAGGAGAATTGCCTGAACCTGGGAGGCAGAGGTTGCAGTGAGCTGAGATCGTACCATTGCACTCCAGCCTGCATGACAGAGCAAGACTCTATCTCAAAAAAAAAAAAAAAAAAAAAAAGACAATCAGCACTTTGAGAGACCAAGGAGGGCATATCCCTTGAGGTCAGGAATTTGAGACCAGCCTGGCCAACATAGTGAAACACTGTCTCTACTAGAAATACAAAAGTTAGCCAGGAGTGGTGATGGGCACCTGTAATCCCAGCTACTCGGGAAGCTGAGGCAGGGGAATCACTTGAATCAGGAGGCAGAGGTTATAGTGAGCCAAGATTGCGCCATTGCACTCCAGGCTGAGCAATAGGGCAGGACTCAGTCTCAAAAAAAAAAAAAAAAAAGACATCAATCAGTACATATAAAATGTACATTAGTTTAGACCAGAAAGGCAGGACAATTCAAAAGCAGGGTAGGGGAGCTTCCAGGTCATAGGTAGATTCAAAGATTTTCTGATTCGCAATTGGTTGAAAAAGTTTAGTTACTGACTAAAGACCTAGATTCAACAGAAGGGATGCCTGGGTTCATGGAGACCAGAGTTCCCATTATGCAGATAGAATCAATAAAAGGAAATTTCTGGGTTAAGATAAGAGGTTATGGAGGAGATCCAAGATGGCCGCTTAGGAGGAACTCGGGAATGCAGCTCCGAGAGAAAGCACAGAGGGTGAGTGGACGCCGTATTTCCAGACTGATTTTTACTGCCCACAGACCAGGAGATTCACACGCAGAGAAGCCACACGGGTCGCCAGCGCCGCTGGCGCCGCTGGCTTGAACGGCGCAGCCGCTGGGCCGGCACCCTGAGGCAAGGGCTCACTGTACAAAGTGAGAGAGTCTGAGTTCCCTATAAGCCAGCAAGGGGAGCTGAAACGGGGAGCCAGGCCAGCGCCACGAATCTCAGAGCCGCGGCTTTAGCCAACGCAGCGGCTCCGGAGGCAGATCAGATGAGACGGTGTCCCCTCTTACCCAGCAAGAAGACCTGAAACACAACTGAAACCGGGACGGTACAGCTCTGTGGAGGAGGGGCGTTCTCCATAGGCACCCTGCTGTTCTCTACCAAGGCAATCCGCCACTACAGAGACTCCGTCACTACAGGGGCGGGCCAACATAGCGGAAGCAGTTCTAACTACACCCAGAAGTTCACACGGAAGCTGGGTGGAGCCCACAGCAGCTTAGCGAAGCCTCTGCAACCTGAGTGTGACTAGGCTGCCACCTTGTGGGCAGGGAAAACAGCAACCGCACAGGGGAACACCATAAAACCGTAACTCCCTGGGACAGAACACCTGGGGGGAAGAGCAGGGGGTTTATGAGTTCTGCCACAGCAGACTTAAAATTACCAAAATCAGAAAGACAACAACTACAAAGTCAACAGGTGGATAAATCCACAAAGATGGGAAGAAACCAGCGCAAAAAGGATGAAAACACCCAAAACCAGAACACTTCTCCTCCTACAAGGGATCACAACTCCTCACCAGCAAGGGAACAAGACTGGATGGAGAATGAGTGTGATGAAATGACAGAATCAGCTTTCAGAAAGTGGATAATAAGAAACTTCCGTGAGCTAAAAGAACATGTTCTAACCCAATGCAAAGAAACTAAGAACCTTGAAAAAAGACTTGACGAAATGCTAACAAGAATGGACAACTTAGAGAGGAATATGAGCGAATTGATGGAGCTGAAAAACACAACACGAGAACTTCGTGAAGCATGCACAAGTTTCAACAGCCGAATTGACCAAGCAGAAGAAAGGATATCAGAGGTCGAAGATCAACTCAATGAAATAAAACGAGAAGGCAAGATTAGAGAAAACAGGGTAAAAAGGAATGAACAAAGTCAACAAGAAATATGGGACTATGTGAAAAGACCTAATCTACGTTTGATAGGTGTACCTGAATGTGACGAAGAGAACGCATCCAAGCTGGAAAATACTCTTCAGGATATTATCCAGGAAAACTTCCCCAACCTAACAAGGCAGGCCGAGATTCAAGTCCAGGAAATACAGAGAACACCACAAAGATACTCCTCTAGAAGAGCAACCCCAAGACACATAATCATCAGATTCACCAGGGTTGAAATGAAGGAGAAAATACTAAGGGCAGCCAGAGAGAAAGGTCGGGTTACCCACAAAGGGAAGCCCATCAGACTCACAGCAGATCTCTCGGCAGAAACCCTACAGGCCAGAAGAGAGTGGGGGCCGATATTCAACATCCTTAAGGAAAAGAACTTTCAACCCAGAATTTCGTATCCAGCCAAACTAAGCTTCATAAGTGAAGGAAAAATAAAATCATTTGTGAACAAGCAAGAACTCAGAGAGTTCATCACCACCAGACCAGCTCTACAAGAGCTCCTGAAGGAGGCACTACACATAGAAAAGAACAACCAGTTCCAGCCACTCCAAAAACACACGAAAAGGTAAAGAGCATCAACACAATGAAGAATCTGCATCAACCAAAGGGCAAAACAGCCACCTAGCACCAAAATGACAGGATTGAATCCACACATAACAATATTAACCCTAAATGTAAACGGACTAAATGCCCCAATCAAAAGACACAGACTGGCAAATTGGATAAAAAGCCAAAACCCATCAGTGTGCTGTATCCAGGAAACCCATCTCGCATGCAAGGATACACAAAGGCTCAAAATAAAGGGATGGAGGAAGATTTACCAAGCAAATGGAGAGCAAAAAAAAGCAGGAGTTGCAATTCTCATCTCAGATAAAATAGACTTTAAAGCAACAAAGATCAAAAGAGACAAAGAAGGACATTACATAATGGTAAAAGGATCAATGCAGCAAGAAGAGCTAACGATCCTAAATATATATGCACCTAATACAGGAGCACCCAGATACATAAGGCAAGTTCTTAAAGACTTACAAAGAGACTTAGACTCCCACACAATAATAGTGGGAGACTTCAACACACCATTGTCAATATTAGACAGATCAACGAGACAGAAAATTAACAAGGATATCCAGGACTTGAACTCAGACCTGGAACAAGCAAACCTAATAGACATTTACAGAACTCTCCACCCCAAATCCACAGAATATACATTCTTCTCAGCACCACATCACACCTACTCTAAAATTGACCACATAATTGGAAGTAAATCACTCCTCAGCAAATGCAAAAGAACGGAAACCATAACAAACAGTCTCTCAGACCACAGTGCAATCAAGTTAGAACTCAGAATTCAGAAACCAACCCAGAACCGCACAGCCTCATGGAAAATGAACAACTTTCTCCTGAATGTTGACTGGATAAACAATGAAATGAAGGCAGAAATAAAGACGTTCTTCGAAACCAACGAGAATGAAGACACCACATACCAGAATCTCTGGGACACATTTAAAGCAGTCTCTAGAGGAAAATATATAGCAATAAGTGCCCACATGAGAAGAAAGGAGAGATCTAAAATTGACACCCTATCGTCAAAATTGAAAGAGCTAGAGGAGCAAGATCAAAAAAACTCAAAACCTAGCAGAAGACAAGAAATAACTAAGATCAAAGCAGAATTGAAGGAGATAGAGACACGAAAAACCCTTCAAAAAATCAATAAATCCAGGAGCTGGTTTTTTGAAAAGATCAACAAAATAGACAGACCACTAGCCAGACTAATAAAAAAGAAAAGAGAGAATAATCAAATAGATGCAATAAAAAATGACAAAGGGGATATCACCACAGATTCCACAGAAATTCAAACCATCATCAGAGATTATTACAAACAACTCTATGCACATAAATTAGAAAACCTGGAGGAAATGGATAAATTCCTGGACAACTGCCTCCTCCCAAGCCTAAACCAGGAAGAAGTCGAAACCCTGAATAGACCAATAACAAGGTCTGAAGTCGAGGCAGCAATTAAGAGCCTACCACCCAAAAAAAGCCCAGGTCCAGATGGGTTCACAGCCGAATTCTACCAGACATACAAAGAGGAACTGATACCATTCATACTGAAACTATTCCAAATAATCCAAAAAGAGGGAATCCTTCCCAAATCATTTTATGAGACCAACATCATCCTAATACCAAAACCTGGCAGAGACTCAACAAGAAAAGAAAACTACAGGCCAATATCCATGATGAACATAGATGCAAAAATCTTCAATAAAATAATGGCAAGCCGATTACAACAGCACATCAAAAAGCTTATCCACCATGATCAAGTAGGATTCATCCCGGGGATGCAAGGCTGGTTCAATATACGCAAGTCTATAAATGTAATTCACCACATAAACAGAACCAAAGATAAAAACCACATGATTATCTCAATTGATGCAGAGAAAGCCTTCGACAAAATTCAACAGCCCTTTATGCTAAAAACCCTCAATAAACTAGGTATCGATGGAACGTATCTCAAAATAATAAAAGCTATTTACGACAAACCGACAGCCAATATCATACTGAACGGGCAAAAACTGGAAGCATTCCCTTTGAAATCTGGCACTAGACAAGGATGCCCTCTCTCACCACTCCTATTCAATATAGTACTGGAAGTTCTAGCCAGAGCAATCAGGCAAGAAAAAGAAATAAAGGGTATTCAATTAGGAAAGGAGGAAGTCAAATTGTCTCTATTTGCAGACGACATGATTGTATATCTAGAAGACCCCCTCATCTCAGCCCAAAAGCTCCTGAAACTGATAAGCAACTTCAGCAAAGTCTCAGGATACAAAATCAATGTGCAAAAATCACAAGCGTTCCTATACACCAATAACAGACTTAAAGAGAGCCAAATCAAGAACGAACTGCCATTCACAATTGCTACAAAGAGAATAAAATACCTAGGAATACAACTAACAAGGAATGTAAAGGACCTCTTCAAGGAGAACTACAAATCACTGCTCAACGAAATAAGAGAGGACACAAACAGATGGAGAAACATTCCATGTTCATGGTTAGGAAGAATTAATATCGTGAAAATGGCCATACTGCCCAAAGTAATATACAGATTCAATGCTATCCCCATCAAGCTACCAATGACCTTCTTCACAGAACTGGAAAAAACCACCTTAAACTTCATATGGAACCAAAAGAGAGCCCGCATAGCCAAGTCAATTCTAAGCAAAAAGAACAAAGCAGGAGGCATCACACTACCAGACATCAAACTCTACTACAAGGCTACAGTAATCAAAACAGCATGGTACTGGTACCAAAACAGAGATATAGACCAATGGAACAGAACAGAGGCGTCGGAGGCAACACAACATATCTACAACCACCTGATCTTTGACAAACCTGATAAAAACAAGCAATGGGGAAAGGATTCCCTGTTCAATAAGTGGTGTTGGGAAAACTGGCTAGCCATATGCAGAAAGCAGAAACTGGACCCCTTCCTGACACCTTACACTAAAATTGACTCCAGATGGATTAAAGACTTAAACATAAGACCTAACACCATAAAAACACTAGAAGAAAACCTAGGCAAAACCATTCAGGACATAGGCGTAGGCAAGGACTTCATGACCAAAACGCCAAAAGCATTGGCAACAAAAGCCAAAATAGACAAATGGGACCTAATCAAACTCCACAGCTTCTGCACAGCAAAAGAAACAGTCAATAGAGTGAATCGGCAACCAACAGAATGGGAAAAAATTTTTGCAGCCTACCCATCTGACAAAGGGCTGATATCCAGAATTTACAACGAGCTAAAAAAGATTTACAAGAAAAAAACAAACAAGCCCATTCAAAAGTGGGCGAAGGACATGAACAGATACTTTACAAAAGAAGACATACATGAGGCCAACAAGCATATGAAAAAATGCTCATCATCACTGGTCATTAGAGAAATGCAAATCAAAACTACATTGAGATACCATCTCACACCAGTTAGAATGGCAATCATTAAAAAATCTGGAGACAACAGATGCTGGAGAGGATGTGGAGAAATAGGAACACTTTTACACTGTTGGTGGGAGTGTAAATTAGTTCAACCATTGTGGAAAACAGTGTGGCGATTCCTCAAGGACCTAGAAATAGAAATTCCATTTGACCCAGCAATCCCATTACTGGGCATATATCCAAAGGATTATAAATCGTTCTACTATAAGGACACATGCACACGAATGTTCATAGCAGCACAGTTTACAATAGCAAAGACCTGGAACCAACCCAAATGCCCATCGATGATAGACTGGACAGGAAAAATGTGGCACATATACACCATGGAATATTATGCAGCCATTAAAAACGAGGAGTTCGCGTCCTTTGTAGGGACATGGATGAACCTGGAAACCATCATTCTCAGCAAACTGACACAAGAACACAAAATCAAACACCGCATGTTCTCACTCATAGGCGGGTGTTGAACAAGGAGAACACATGGACACAGGGAGGGGAGCACTATACATGGGGGTCTGTTGTGGGGGAGTGGGGGGGACAGCGGGGGGGTGGGGAATTGGGGAGGGATAGCATGGGGAGAAATGCCAGATATGGGTGAAGGGGAGGAAGGCAGCAAATCACACTGCCACGTATGCACCTAAGCAACAACCTTGCATGTTTTTCACATGTACCCCAAAACCTAAAATGCAATTAAAAAAAAAAAAAAAAAAAAAAAAAAAAAAAAAAAAAAAAAAAGAGGTTATGGAGACCAAAGTTTCTTATTATGCAGAGGAAAGCTCTAGGTAGAAAATTTCAAAGAAAACAGATTGTAAATATTTCTTATCAGAGTTGATCCCTTCTGGATCAGGAGAAAGGCCTAGAAAATGAAGGAGATTCTCTTCAGAATGTAGATTGTCCCTACAAGAGACAGTTCTGCAGGACTATTTCAAGATATGGCAAAGAACATAATTTGGGATAAAATACTCCAATTTCCTTCCAGGCCTGCTATCTGTCATGTAATGCTGTTCTAGAGCTGGGCTGGAATTTGCTATCGTATTGCTACAAAAGGTCTGCTTTGTCAGTCTTGAAATCTGTTTTAATGTTAATGTTGGTCATCTGTGCCTGAATTCCCAAAGGAAGGAGGGAATAATGAGGTATATCCACTTCCACTTTCCATCATGGCCTGAACTAGTTTTTCAGGTTAACTTTGGAATGCCCTTGACTGAGAGAAGGAGTCTATTCAGATGGTTGTGAAGCTTACAATTTTAGTTTTTGTGTACATATATTATATGTAACATATGTGACTTTTGTCATTACTGCATAAAATTATTTGAAATAAACTCAATTTCAGGTTCTCCAGGAGAGGGTTTCTAAGTCTTCTTAAGCAGCTATAAAGAGTAAAATAAAAAGAGATTTTCAAATGTCCCTTTCATGTCTAGTATCCAAAGTCTGTCTTGATGTGCCCTTTATTTTTCAGCTTCATATTTCTCCATTGTCTTTAACAGATTTATTTGTTCTATCCACAACAGAGATATCTGTTACTCTCAAATGCACTATGCTATATTTTATGCTTTTATGATTTAGAAAGTATCTGAAATGCCATCTTAACTATTCTCTTCAGCCCCTCTGTTTTCCTACAAAAATCTTATACATATTTAAGATTAAGCAATTTTGCATTCTTTGCCTTGCAGTTGCTGGGTTGAGAGTTGTTAACTGAAATATTATTTAAGATATGACATTCTGAGAATAAGAAAGATTGGTTGTCAAAGAAGATATTGTAGAACATAAAAGAAAAAGGAAGGAAGGGAGAAAGCAGGCAGGAGGGAAAGAAGGAAGCAAGGAAGGAGGGAAGAAATGAAAGCAGAAAATAGAGAAGGAAGAAGGGAAAGAAACAATTAGATTTTGTTATCAAGCTATATAGAGAACAAGGGTATTAATAGAAACTAGGCATTAAAGGCAAGAACATGGAGAAATAGGGAAAGAAAAATTTGGTTGAAAACTATTTTAGTAAGTCTTTAACCAGAGAAAGCAAAATCATCAGCAGATTATAAATACAAATATAGATTTAGTTGTAGAGAAGATAGCATGATAGAGCAATAGGATAGATAGATAGATAGATACATAGATACATAGATAGATTAGATAGATATAGATAGATAGACAGATAGATAAATAGATGATAATTTTATTACTGAAATTATCTGACCACTTGAGGCAGGTGGTCAGAAAGGGAAGATTTAAGGGAAAGAAAAACAATTGCAGGACCAGTTACTGCTTAATGCAGTTCAATGATGTGAGTCAGAAATCAGCAAAAATTAAGTGATGGATGAGGTACCAGAATATACAAATGTTTTTCAGTCTTTGTTCTTTCTGTTGTGTGAACTCTGATTTTAGTCCCTCTTTATAGGGCTTTAAGCTAGCTAGCACAGGATAATCTCCCTTTTGATTAACTAAAATCAACTGATTTGATACTTTAATTATATCTTTTAAGTCTTTTTCTAGTAGCACCTAAAGTTGCTACTAGGAAATTAGTAGCAGTTAGTCAACTGGGGGAAGATGTGTATATGATATAAAATGGCTAATGGATTTCTTCAGCCATTCAGCTCTTTGAAGAATCTTTCTTGTTTCTCATGCTAACTGGAAACACCCTAGAAAGGGAATCTCGTGGGTTTTAGTTCAGCCTAGACAAGTTGACGTGTTGCAAAACAATAAAGTAAAACAAAACCATTAATGCTGTGTACACTGGAATAAAACTTCTCAGAATACTCCCTGATACTATCCCAGAAAGAATGAAACACTCACTCTTTTTTTTTTTTTTTTTGAGATGGAGTTTCACTGTTGTTACCCAGGCTGGAGTGCAATGGCGCGATCTCAGCTCACTGCAACCTCCGCCTCCTGGGTTCAGGCAATTCTCCTGCCTCAGCCTCCTGAGTAGCTGGGATTACAGGCACGCGCCACCGTGCCTAGCTATTTTTTTGTATTTTTAGTAGAGACGGGGTTTCACCACGTTGACCAGGATGGTCTCAATCTCTTGACCTCGTGATCCACCCGCCTCGGCCTCCCAAAGTGCTGGGATTACAGGCGTGAGCCACCGCACCTGGCCTTGAAACACTCACTCTTTCAGCAATCACATATTGGCTTGTGTATACAGTCGATTATTGTTACTCATATTAGTTATGTTTATAAAGTCACTGCAAATACTGAATTAGTGAACACTGAACTGTTGCTAAGGAAAACACAGAATTAGGTTCCTGTGATTCTCTAGTCTCAACATTTTTTATCAACCAAAATGTAGGTTCATTTGCAACATTGTTGTAAAACAATCCAGACTCACTAGTGTTGAAAATCTACTCTTACACATAACCGTTTTTTCTGCATAGCACTTAATAGGTTTAAATATACTTCTGCAACCTCTTAATCTACAGAACCTGTCCATCTGAAAGCCTGGCATTGTTCATGCCATATCACCATTTGAAATGTGAGAGCTAGCTCATACTAGTCAAAAAGCAATTAACATTTCCTTGACTCTGTGTAATGTGACCATAAATTTTTTTGGCCGTCAGCCTCACAGCAATACTCTCCACTACACTTTTTTAAAAATGTGTTACCATCTCTTGAATCTACAAATTTTCTCACTTTTCTACTTTTTTCATATATTTATCTTCCTTTGTGGCCATGAAAGAAAGCTATTCACTTCACCTATTCCAAAGACCCACATTAGTGAGTGGGAGACTTAGAGTGACAGTGGTCTAAATATTGTCTATTGATGATAATACAAAACAATATCCATGCATGAAAATTTGTTAAACTCTATAAGAAGTGCTCTGAAGAAGCATTTCCAGTGAGCAGGAGGCTTTCATAGCCTCCACCTTCAAACTGAGGGGCAGTGTGCATATTCTGCATGGATTATAGATGAGAATAGAGAATATTGAAACACAAACATTTATGTGAAGGGGAATAGGAGATAAAGTTGTGTACTCCTATATTAATTCAAAACCACAGGATTGAAAAATATTAGCCAATAACTTATTTATTTCTCAATACTTTTAAGAGAGGTAGTCTTTCTAAATAGTAAATTTAGATAATGAAGTTCATCATATTATTTTCGCAACAAAATAAGAGGGATTAAGAAATAGATATGAGTAACTCCCACCTACATCAACCTAAATGGAAGAGAAAGTGATTGAACAACTAAAACCCAGGGACCAGGGATATTTTAAGCACTGAATTTACTAAACTATATTCACTGACCCAATTCACTACAGGGTTTCTGCTCTCTAGACACACATACAAATTACTTCCAGAAAAAAAAAAAAAAAAAAAAAAAAACTGTGGAAGCTGAAGAAAATTGCTTTTTATCTTTTCTTGGCATAAAAGGAAAAATACGTGACTGATAGACAAGCACAGGAAAATCAAGTGTATTTTAAGCTATTAAATAAAAATATGGTTATATTTACATGTATAAGTACACATTGCTAAGTTTTTATTTAGAATGAATATAACACTTTGTAAATAGAGTTGATACTAACAGAAAACATAAATATAATTTAAGTTATAGTAATTGCTTTCCAACTTCTTTCAGAGTAGCACACATCTTTTTTTAAGAAATAGCAATTTGGATTCATTTTGAATATTTTTCAATTATGAGGATGTTGCCTGCAAGTAGAATGTAAATGTAGTGCCTATTCCTGTAGAAACAGTTCAAGGTGTCCAAAGTGGGCTTTAAGCAGTTGAAAAAAAAAATAACAATAGTAGGCCAACAAAAAAAGAAAGAAAAAGAAGAGAAGTATGTCTTCTCAGAAATTGTGAGAAAGCACAATTTCAGAAATGGAGTAAGGACCAAATTTCTTCTAAATGTCTCCCCCACTAATATTTGCCATCACATCTGGAATTACTATTTTTAAAGTCATTATTTATAGCTGAAACATTGTTTTCAGGTAGTTTAGTTTAAAAATATGTAGTTGTAGACATAGTATTTTTAGTAATAATAGCACCAGCAATAATAATAAGATGGTGATGATCTACCGCATTGATGCCATGCATTCTTGGAAGTCCTCTACAATGCTTCCTTCTTCCAACCTCTCACATCTCTTTCCCACATCATCACCCTCAGCTAATGACTTTGCTTCTTACTTGAGTGAGAAAACAGGAGCATTTAGAAGAAAATGTCAAAATGCTTCAACTTCTGCATTTATCTACTTAGTTGTATCTATGCGATTCACTGTCTCAGCTGTGCTGTCCTCATAGATAGAATAAGCTCGATCTTATTTAATATCAACCTCTCCACCAGAACACTACATCCTCTGCTAGTCCCTATGAAGGCCATCCCTCTCTTCTCTCCTAATCAATTTGTCCTTCTCTACTGAATTATTCTCCTCAGCAGACAATCATACTGTTAATTGTCCCTTTTAAAAATGTTACAATACTTAATTTCACACCTTCAAGCTACTGCCCCCGTACTCCTGCTTCTTTCCTCTTTACAGCAAGCGTTGATTGCCTTCTCATTTCCTCTTGAACCTAATACAATCTTTTACCTCTACTACTCCAACAAAACTACTGAATTGAGGTCACCAACTTACTTTGAAAAAAATGTAGTGATCACTGATTACGTCCAGTGGGTTAATCCAGTGTTTATGTGTCCTTGTTCTGTTTTGACTAGCAATAACATTTGACACAACTGATTACTCTCTCCTCCTTAAAATATGGTTTTCACTTTACTTTCAGGACAGCATATACTCCATTTTAGTTCTCCCTCACTTTCTACTTCTTTGTTTCCTTTGTTGCTTCCATCTATTGGCAAAAAATGCTTATCATTTAAAATTTTCCATTTAGGAAAAAAAAGTACAGCTTGCCGCCAGCACTCACTTAATTTTACATAAACATGCTCTTCGAGGCTGAAGCAAATCTGACTGATTTGCAGTGTGAAAGTAAAATACAAGGAAATTGTTCTTGGAGTTATTTCTAACAAGAACTTGTCTCTAATTCTAATGTAACAGAAATGTATGTGATGATAAGTATTTAAATTTGTGTGTGTAGGCAGGGGGTGGGTAAACTTTCAAAGCAAGGAACAACACAAACAGGAACATCACAACATTTTGTACAAAAATATCACATTTGTCTCTGGATCTTGTTGCCATCTTTGTTTTTGTGCAAGCAGCAAACTTTGCAGCAACAAGTTAGATTCTGTTTCACTGATGTTGGTAATATGCTCTTGGGGAAATGCCTTCCAGACAGGTGAAGGGGTGTGGCATCATCACAGCACAGACAACCTAGAAGACATTGCTGCCCTGGCTTGTGATGCTTTTCCAGCATTCTTTCCATCAATGACCGTCTTGACATTTACATGGCTAATCATGTACTCAGAATTGTCCTTCTTGAACACGATGTGGGAGTTAAGCACTGTAATATTTAGAAAGTGGCGAAATATTTTGGGAGGCTGAGGCGAACAGATCATGAGGTCAAGAGTTCAAGACCATCCTGGCCAACATGGTGAAACCCCGTCTCTACTAAAAATATTAAAAAAACAGCTGGGTGTGGTGGCACACGCCTGTAGTCCCATCTACTCAGGAGGCTGAGGCAGGAGAATTGCTTGAACCCAGGAGGCCGAGGTTGCAGTGAGCCGAGGTCGCAGTGAGCCGAGGTTGCGCCACTGCACTCCAGCCTGGTGCCTGGTGAGGGAGTGAGACTCTGTCTCAAAAAAAAAAAAAGAAAAGAAAGTGTCGAAATAACTTTTTCTACCAAATCCCATGTCTTTTGTGCTCAGGTGCATAAAAAGTGAGCATCTGCTTAGCTGAGTCCACTGCTCGCAGATTCTCATTATAATCCACAATGATGCTTGACTTCTTACTTTTCTTTCCATTTCTGTTTTCTACTTCAATCACAGTATTATTGTGAAATAATAACAGCACTGTCACCTCCTTGTCACACCGTTTCATCTCAGGGTAAATGCTGAAGCCACAAGCACCACCAGTGAGTATTCTTGGGGCAAATGGGAAATTTTGCACAAAATGTTGTGCAAAATCTTGGTTTAGTGCTTCAGAATTCGGTCTTCATCACTGATTATTTCTTCCTTTTCTCTTGCCTATCTCATCTAGTCTCGTGACTTCACTTCTTAGTTTGACACTGTCCTTTCAGTGTCTAAGCATTATTTATTATTAGCTATCTGAGTTAAATTCTTCTTTTCCTCCAGCCTCAAGCCTACTCTTCTCAGTTTTCCACATCTCAGTAAACTCATGCTCATTCCTTTCAGTTCTGTAAGTCTAAATCCTTATATCCATCTTTCTCTCCCATGCAACATAACTTAGAAATTCCTTTTACATCCATTGTTATCACATATCCAGAATGTGACGTTTCACCACAAACCTTTGCTACCCTAATTCAAGCAACAGTCATTTTTCATCTGGTTATTGCAGTTGTTTCCTGCTTCTGCTTCTACACCACATACCTGTACCCCCTATAATACGTTGCCCACATAAGTAGTCAGAATAATCCTTTACAAATGAAATACAATGTAATTCACTCCTCTCTTGAAAGACTCCAGTATCTTCCTATTCCACTTAGATTAAAAGGACCAACTCCAAGGTGACCTAGTTTTGTGTAACCTCCCATCAACTTATCTGTTACCACTCTCTCCTTGCATCTGTTCTATCCACACTGGCTTCTTGTTTACTCATTGAACTAATTAGGTCCACAAGTCTCAGAACCGTGGAACCATTTGATCCCCCTGAATAAAAAACTTACTGTCTAAATATTCAGTTGGTGATATGGTTTGGCTGTGTCCCCATCCAAATCTCACCTTGAATTGTAATAAACCCCATGTGTCAAGGGCAGGGCCAGGTGAAGATGATTGAATCATGGGGGCAGTTTCTCCCATACCGTTCTCATGAAAGTGAATGAGTCTCACCTGATCTAATGGTTTCATAAATGGGAGATCCCCTGCACAAACTTTCATTCCTGCTGCCATATAAGACGCCCCTTTTCTCTTTCTTCCTCTCTATCATGATTGTGAGGGAATATGTTCTCTTTCTGGGTACACCAGGGGGTGTAGTTTCATGGGCAAGAACTTCCCAGTGCCATGACCCCCTCCCATCTCTCTCCATCCAGGAAATGTAATGGTTTCTGTTTAATTTTTGCAGGTGCAGGAAAAGACTAAAAGGTCAATCACTCCAGCAGAAATTTAAAGGAACTCTTTTCACTGGCCAGGGGGCTTGGAGAAGGTGGGAATTCCTCCCAAGTTAAAAGTCCCTGTCTCCCTCATCTGGGCACACTTCCCCCTCTTCCCCCTCTGGGGTCCCTTTCCACTCTAGTGGAAGCTGCTTTTCCTCTCCTGGATTCCATGCTTGGGTCCCCTTCCACACTCATCGTGGAAGCCTTTTTCTCTCTCATCTTTTTCTCTCTCTTTTTTCTCTTTCTCTGTCTAAATAAATCACCTTCTACAAACAATTTTTGGGGTCCAGTATTTGCAAGCATACCACGCCAGCCATAGTCCCCTCTCTCATTCTTGGGAGAGCAAGAGACCAAGAGCCTGGAGCCCACTGGGGAGCAAGCTGAGTGCTCTCCTGCACCCCCAAAACCCACTGACACTTGGGAGGCCTCCCCAGCTGTATGGAACTGTGAGTCCATTAACCCTCTTTCATTTATAAATTACCCAGTCTCAGGTATTCCTTTATTAGCAGCATGAGGACAGACTAATATAGTTGGCTTGCATATTAGTCCATTTTCACACTGCTATAACAAACTACTGAAAACTGGTTAATTTATAAAGAAAAGAGGTTTAATTGACTCACAGTTCCACATGGCTGAGGAGGCCTCAGGAAACTTACAATCATGGCAGATGGCAAAGGGGAAGCAAATCATATCTCTTCTGGCAGAAGAGAGAGAGCAAAGTGTGAGGTGCCAGACTTTGCTCTCATGAGAACTTATTGTTTCATTCATCACTTTGGGTGGAAACACAGAGCCAAGCCATAGAATTCTGCCCCTGACCTCTCCCAGAGCCCATGTCCTTTTCATGTTTCAAAACCAATAATGCCTTCCCAACAGTTCCCCAAAATCTTAACTCATTCCAGCATTAATCAAAAACTCAACAGTCCAATGTCTCATCAGAGACAAGGTAAGTCTCTTCTGCCTATGAACCTGTAAAATCAAAAACAAGTTAGTTACTTCCAAGATACAATGGGGTACAGGCATTGGGTAAACCTCACTCCAAAAGGAAGAAATTGGCCAAAACAAAGGTACTACAGTCCCCATGTAAGTTCAAAACACAGCAGGGCATTCATGAAATCTTAAGCCTCCAAAATAAAGCTCCTTTGACTCCATGTCTCACATCCAGGGTACACTTAATGTAAGAGGTAGGGTCCCAAGGCCATGAACAGTTCTGCCCTTGTGGCTCTTCAGGGTGTAGCCCCTGTGACTGGTTTCATGGACTGGTGTTGAGTGCTTGCAGCTTTTCCAGGTGCGTGATGCAAGCTGTTGGTGGATCTACCATTCTGTGGTCTGGAAGATGGTGGCCCTCTCCTCACAGCTCCACTAGGCAGTGCCTCAGTTGGGACACTATGTGGGAATTCCAACCCTTCATTTCCCCTTTGCATAGCCCTAGTAGAGATTCCCCATGGAGGCTCCTTCTTTGTAGAAGACTTCCGCCTGGAGATCGGGCATTTCCATACATCCTCTGAAATCGAGGCAGAGGTTCCTAAACCTCAGTTCTTGCCTCTGTGAACCTGCAGGCTCCAGACCATGTTGTATCTGCCAAAGTTTGGGGCTTGCACGTTCCGAATCCACTGCCTGAGATGTACCTTTGTTCCTTTTAGACTCAACTGGGGCTAGAGTGGCTGGGATGTAGGATGCCACATCCAGAGGCTGCACAGAACATTGGGGCCCTGGGCTGGGCCCATTAAACCATTTTTCAATAAGACTGCAGCCCATGATATGAGGGGCTGCCATGAAGATCTCAAATGAAATGCCTTGGAGACATTTTCCCCATTGTCTTGGCTACTAACATTTGGCTTCTCATTACTTACGTAAATTTCTGCAGCCAGCTTCAATTTCTCCCAGGATTTTTTTTTTCTTTCATACCACATGGCCAGGCTGCAAATTTTTCAAACTTTTATGCTCTGCTTCTCTTTTAAATATAAGTTCCAATTTCAGGCCATCTCTTTCTTAAGCCATATGAGCATACATTTTTAGAAACAGCCAGGTTACATTTTGAATGCTTTGCTGCTTAGAAATTTCTTCTGCTGGATACCCTAAATTATCTCTCTCAAGTTCAAAGTTCCACAGATCTCTAGTGCAAGGGCAAAACACCACCAATCTCTTTGCTAAAGCACAGCAAGAATGACCTTTGCTATAATTCCAAAAAAGTCTAGGTTTTCTTGTTTGTGTGCATAAAGGTGTTCCTAGTATCCTTGAATGAACTTTTGTTCTTCTGTGGTGTCAGTTGTAATATCTCTCATTTTGTTTCTAAATGAGCTTATTTGGATCTTCTCTCTTCTTTTCTTGGTTAATCTTGCTAATGGTCTATCAATTTATTTATCTTTTCAAAGAACCAGCTTTTGTTTCATTTATTTTGTGTATTGTTTTTGCTGTTGTTGTTTCAATTTTGTTTAGTTCTGCTCTGATCTTGGTTATTTCCTTTCTTCTGCTGTGTTTGGGTTTGGTTTGCTCTTGTTTCTCTAGTTCCTTAAGATGTGACCTTAGATTGTTTATTTGTCTTTTTTCAGACTTTTTGAGGTAGGCTATAAACTTTCCTCTTTAAAGGCTATAAACTTTCCTCTTAGTTTTGATAGATTGTGTCATTATTATTGGTCGGTTCAGATAATTTTAAATTTCCATCTTGATTTCATTGTTGATTCAAGAACATTAAATACTTAATTTCCATGTATTTGCATGGTTTTGAAGGTTCCTTTTGAAGTTGATTTCCAGTTTTATTCCACTGTGGTCTGAGAGAGTACTTGATGTAATTTCAATTTTGTTAAATTTGTTGAGAGCTGTTTTGTGGCCTATCATATGGTCTATCTTGGAGAAAGTGCCATGCACTAATGAATAGAATGTATACTTTATGGTTGCTGGGTAGAATGTTCTGTAAATATCTGTTAAATCCATTTGTTTTAGGGTATAGTTTAAATCCATTGTGTTGTCAGTGGAGCACTGAAGTCGGCCACTATTAATGTACTGCTGTCTATCTCATTTCTCATGACAAAGTGCCTAGGAGATAATCTTTTTGTGACGGATTTCCCAGGTGTTCTTTCAGTTTCTTGTATTTGAACGTTTAGGTCTCTAGCAACAGGAAAGTTTTCCTTGATTATTTCCCCAAATACATTTTTCAAACTTTTGAATTTCTCTTTTTCATCAGGAATGCCTATTATTCTTAGGCTTGATCATTTAACATAATTCCGGACTTCTGGGAGTCTTTGTTTATTTTTTAAAATTATTTTTTCTTTGTCTTTGTTGGATGGGGTTAATTCAAAAACCTTGTCTCCAAGCACTGAAGTGCCTTATGCTTGTTTGATTCTATTGCTGAGACTTTCCAGAACACTGCATTTCTTCAAGTGTGTCTTTTTTTCCTGAAGTTGTGATTGTTTTTTATTTATCCTATCTATTTCACTGAAGATTTCTTCTCTACTTTCTTGTATCATTTTAAAATTTCCTTAAATTGAACTTCACCTTTCTCTGGTACCTCCTTGATTAGCTTAATAATTGACCTTCTGAATTCTTTTTCAGACAAATCAGGGATTTCTTCTTTGTTTGGATCCATTGCTGGTGAGCTAGTGTGATTTTTGGGAGTGTTGAAGAACATTATTCTGTCATATTACCAGAATTGTTTTTCTGGTTCTTTCTCATTTGGGTAGACTATGTTAGAGGGAAGATCTGGTGCTCAAGGATCTGCTGTTTAGATTATTTTGTCCCATGGAGTGTTCCTTTGATGTTGTACTCTTCCCCTTTTCCTAGGGATGTTGCTTCCTGAGAGCTGAGCTGAAGTGATTGTTATCTCTTCTTTGGATCTAGCTGCCCAGCAGGGCTACAAGACTCCAGGTGGTTACTGGGGGTTATCTGCTAAGAATCCTGTGATGTGAACTGTCTTCAGGTCTCTCAACTGTGGATACCAGCACCTGTTCTGGTGGAAGTGGCAGGGGAATGAAATGGACTCTGTATGGGAACTTGGTTTTGGTAGTTTAATGCACTATTTTTGTTCTGGTTGACCCTCTACCAGGAGGTGACACTATTTTTTTATTCTTAGAGTTATGCTCTTGTTGGAGTGTAATGCACAATCTCAGCTCACTGCAACCTCTGCCTCTCAGGTTCAAGAGATTCTCCTGCCTCAGCCTTCTGAGTAGCTGGAATTACAGTCACATGCCACTGTGCCCAGCTAATTTGTTTGTATTTTTAATAGAAACAGGGTTTTGGCATGTTGGCCAGGCTGGTCTCGAACTCCTGACCTCAGGTGATCTGCCCAACTTGGCCTCCCAACGTGCTGGGATTACAAGAGTGAGCCAATGTGCCTGGCCACTTTTAAGAGTGCATTAGCTGTGATAGTATAGGGAGGTAGTGGGCAAGTCCCTAGAACTGTCAAGAGAATTTGCCTTTTGTGGTCTGGAGCAGTGACTCATGCCTGTATTCCCATTACTTTGGGAGGCTGAGGCAGGCAGATTGCTTGAGTTCAGGAGTTTAAGATCAGCCTGGGTAACATGGTGAAACCCCATCTCTACTAAAATACAAAAAATTAGCCTGGCATGGTGGCATATGCTTGTAATCCCCACTACTTGGGAGACTGAGGCAGGAGACTCACTTGAACCTGGGAGGTGGAGATTTCAATGAACAGAGATTATGCCACTGCACTCCAGCTTGGGTGACCGAGCAAGACTCCATCCCAAAAAAAACAAAAAATGCCCATCGTCCTCAGCTACCAAGGTGAGTAGGGAAGAGGGAAGGACCATCTGGTTGGAGGAGGATTAGGAATGTCTGAGCTCAGACTCTCCTTGGGTGGAGCTTGCTGTGGCTGTTGTGGGGATGAGGGTATAGTTTCCAGGTCAATAGAATTATGTTCCCTGGAGGACTATAGCTATGTCTGCTGTGTCATGCAGGTTGTCAGCGAGGTGAGGGAAAACCAGCAGTTACAGGCCTCACTCATCTCCCACGCAATCAAAAAAGTTGGTCTCACTCCCACCGTGCACCCTACAACAGCACTGAGTTTGTTTCCCAGCAGTGTGCAAGCAGGGCTGAATACTTGCTCCAGGGTACAAGCCTCCCAGCTGCGAAAGCAAGCAAGGCTTTCCTTCCTTGGCCTGTGAAGTCTACACACCAGATTCATGCCCTCCCCTGTGATCTGGCCAGGAGAATTTGCATATGATTGGAATTGTTACAAAGTTCATCTGGAGGTTTCCTTCTTCCTTTGGTCTTTTCTGAGTTCCTCTGGCGCCCTCCCCAAGAACCCCTGTGTGACAAATGGCTTCCCTGGGAATCCAAAAAGTCCACAGGGCTTTTCCTGCTCCTTCTTTTACCACTGTATTTTGCTCAGCTCTCTAAATTGAGTTGGTTCCAGGTAAGGTCACATCCTTCTCCTGTGATCTAGACCTTCAGGTTCCCCAGTGGGGGTGTGTGTTCAGGGGTGGATGATCCCCCTTTCCCACTTTCACAGCTTGAGCACTCACAGTATTTGGGCTGTCTCCTGGGTCCTGCAGGAGCAATCCACTTCTTTGAGAGTGTCTGGATTTTCTTGGCTTAGTGCTGCCGTAGTTCTGGAGCAAAATTTCATGATGTAAGTCTCCTACATGCTGCTTTTCTTTTTCAGTTCCATATCTTATTTGTCACCTACGTACTTAATTTCAACATAAACATCCTCTAAGACTTGAGAAAAGAATATTCACTACCCCTTCCATTGCTTCTATTGCCACCTTACCCTCACCACTGGCTGCCACCTATCTTCCTGATTCACAAATCTTCTCTCTGCTCCCTACCTCCACACTGTTTTTACATCTTTCACTATAGTGCTTTTATTTCTTATGTATCCTATATTGCAGCTCCAGTGCCTCATCTCACTGTTTGACCTGAAAGTCTAAAAATGATTTTAAAATATTATGTCTTAAAATCATAAAGTTTCCACATGAAAGTAAAAAGAAAGAAAAAAGAGGCTGACAAAATATTGCTGCATTGGCATAGTTGCTGTGGAATTTTGTGTTTGTTTGTTTATATGTGAAATAATATAAAAAAATAAAGAGGAGATCATTTAGAATTCTTTCACACTTTATAAATCGTGATGCCAGGGTTCATATGGAAGACATCACTATTCTATTAGACACAGAAATTTCTGTTCTATTCTGAAGTTGTTTTGTTTCTTCTTCCCCCACTTTAATCTGACTGATCTAGAGACTCTATTTATATTATGTGCCTGACAAAATTGCTTAGGAACAAAATGTTCATTAATGGTTTTGGTAGAGTAAATGATAATTTCCCAATACTTGAATGTGTTTGGGGGGGAGGGAGAGACAGAGAGAGAGAGAGAGAGAGAGAGAGAGAGAGAGAGAGAGACTGTTTCTCATCTGGATGTCTGGATTCCTTATCATTGTGCATTAAAAATTATCTTCAATGGTGGGCATGCTCATTAAAGGAGTTTTTAGGGGGGATGATCCAAGATGGCTGAATAGGAACAGCTCTGGAGTGCAGTTCCCAGCAAGAGCAATGCAGAGGGTGAGTGATCACTGCATTTCCAAACGAGTTTTCACTGCCACAGACCAGGAGATTCCTGGGCTGAAAAGTGCCATGAGTTTCCAGAATGGCTGTTTCAACTGGTACCACAGGTTGGAACACAGAAACTCATACAAATCTGGAGAGCCATTTTAACTGGTGCCTGGAATGCCTGGGAGACAGAGCTGCCCATTCAACTGAAAAGGAGGGGACTGAGACAGAGAGCCAGGTGATCTGGCTTGGCGGGTACCACCCCCACAAAACAAGCAACCTGAAATGTTCTGGATTGAGTTTTGCAGCAAGTGCAGCTGGACCTGGGATGGTCCAGCTCAGTGCAGGGAAGGGCATCCACCACTACTGAGGCAGTCTGCCAATACCAAGGCAGTTCTAACTGTACCTGTATAAACAACACCTAAAGGAAGTTCACACAGCAGCTGGGCAGAGCCCATGGGGGCTCAGCAATGCCTCTGCTGGCAGACATACTAGACTACCTCCATGTGGGCAAAGCATCTATGAAAAAAGGCAGGAGCATGACAGGAACTTATAAATAAAGCCTGACCTTCCTACGACAGAGCACCTGGGAAAAGAGGAATTGATGAGTTCCACTGCAGCAGACTTAAACATACCTCTGCACTGAACAACAGCTGTGCACAGAACAATGGAGCTCCCAGCACAGCACTGGGGCTCCTATAAGGGACAGAATGTCTCCTCAAGCAGCTCCCCAACCCCAATATAACCAAAGAAACACCTCATAAAGGAGAGCTCAGGCCGACATCTGGTGGGTACGCTTCTGGGACAAAGATAACATAAGAAGAATCTGGCAGCAACCCTTACTGTTCTGCAGCCACCACAGGTGATCTCCAGGCAAGCAGGGTCTGGAGTGTACCTCCAGCAGTCCTATAGCAGAGGGGTCAGACTGTTAGAAGGAAAACTAAGAAACAGAAAGAAATAACTTCATCATCAACAAAAAGAGCATCCACTCAGAGACCTCATCCAAAAATCACCAACTACAAAGGCCACGGGTGGATAAAGCCATGAAGATGGGAATAAACCAGTGCAAAAAGGATGAAAACACCAAAAACCAGAATGTCTCTCCTCCTCCAAGGAATCATAACTTACGAGTGAGGGATCAAAGATGGATGGAGAATGAATCTGATGAACTGACAGAAACAGGCTTCAGAAGGTGGGTAATAACAAACTTCTTAGAGCTAAAAAAATATGTGCTAACCCAATGCAAAGAAACTAAGAACCTTGAAAAAGGTTAGATGAAATGCTAACTAGAATAAACAGCTTAGAGAAGAATATAAAGGATTGATGGAGCTGAAAAACACAGCATGAGAACATCTCAAAGCATACACAAGTTTCAATGGCCGAATTGACCAAGCAGAAGAAAGGATATCAGAGATTGAAGATCAACTCAATGAAATAGAAAGAGAAGGCAAGATTAGAGAAAAAAGAGTGAAAAGAAATGAACAAAGCCTCCAAGAAATATGGGATTATGGGAAAAGACCTAATCTACCTTTGATAGGTGTACCTGTATACGACAGAGAGAATGAATCCCAGCTGGAAAACACTTTTCAGTAATTACTCAGGAGAACTTCCCCAATCTAGCAAGGCAGGCTAACATTCAAGTCCAGGAAATACAGAGACCACCACAAAGATATTCCTCAAGAAAAGCAACCTGAAGGCACATAATCATCAGATTCACCAGGGTTGAAATGAAGGAAAAAATGTTATGGTCAGCCAGAGAGAGAAGTCGGGTTACTCACAAAGGGAAGCCGATCAGACTCACAGCACATCTCTCCTCAGAAACCCTACAAGCCAGAAGATAGTGGGGGCCAGTATTCAACATCCTTAAAGAAAAGAACTTTCAACCTAGAATTTCATATCTAGTCAAAGTAAGCTTCATAAGTGAAGGATAATAAAATCCTTTACAGACAAACAATGGCTAAGAGATTTCATCACCACCAGGCCTGCCCTACAAGAGCTCCTGAAAGAAGTACTAAACAAGGAAAGGAGTAACCAGTACCAGCTACTCCAAAAACATACCAAATGGTAAAGACCATCAACGCAATGAAGAAAATGCATCAACAAATGGGCGAAACATCCAGCTAGCATCAAAATGACAGGATCAAATTCACACATAACAATATTAACCCTAAATGTAAATGAGCTAAATGTCCCAATCAAAAGACACAGACTGGCAAACTGGATAAAAAGTCAAGACCCAACAGTGTGCTGTATTTGGGAGACTGATCCCACGTGCAAGGACACACATAGGCTAAAAATAAAGGGATGGAAGAAGATTTATCAAGCAAATGGAGAGCAAACAAAAGCAGAAACTGCGATCATAGTCTCTGATGAAATAGACTTTAAACCAACAAAGATCAAAAGGGACAAAGAAGGGCATTACATAATGGTAAAAGGATCAATGCAACAAGAAGAGCTAAGGATCCTAAATATATACGCACCCAATATAGGAGCACCCAGATACACAAAGCAAGTTCTTAATGACAAAGAGACGTAGACTCCCACACAATAATAGTGGGAGACTTTGACACTCCATTGTCAATATTAGATCAATGAGACAAAAAATTAACAAGGATATCGAGGACTTGAACTCAGATCTGGACCAAGTGGACCTAATAGACATCTACGGAAAACTCCACCCCAAATCCACAGAATACACATTCTTCTCAGCACCACATTGCACCTATTCTAAAATTGACCACATAATTGGAAGTAAATCACTGATCAACAAATGCAAAAGAAGGGAAATCATAAGAAACAGTCTTTCAGATGACAGGGCAATCAAATTACAACTCAGGATTAAGAAACTAACTCAGAACTGCACAACTTCATGGAAACCGAACAAATGGCTCCTGAACGTTGCTGGATAAACAATGATATGAAGGTAGAAATAAAGATGTTCTTTGAAACCAATGAGAACAAAGACACAATGTACCAGAATATCTGGGACACATTTAAAGCTGTGTCCGGAGGGAAAAACATAGCAATAAATACCCACATGAGAAGTGAGGAATGATCTAAAATTGAAACCCTACATCAAAATTGAAAGAGCTAGAGGAACAAGATCAAAAAAACTCAAAAGCTAGCAGAAGACAAAAAATAACTAAGATAAGAGCAGAATTGAAAGAGATACAGAAACATAAACCTTTCAAAAAATAAAGAAATCCAGGAGCTGGTTTTTTGAAAAGACCAAAAACATAGACAGACTACTAGCCAGATTAATAAAAAAGATAAGGGAGAAGAATCAAAAAGATGCAATAAAAAGCGACACAGGGGATATTACCACTGATTCCACAGAAATACAAACTACCATCAGAGATTACTACAAACAACTTCATGCACATAAACCAGTAAACATGGAAGAAATGGACAAATTCCTGGACATTTGCACCCTCTCAAGCCTAAACCAGGAAGAAGTTGAAAACTTGAATAGACCAATAACAAGGGCTGAAGTTAAGGTAGCAATTAATAGCCTACCAACCAAAAAAAGTCCAGGTCCAGAGAGATTCACAGCTGAATTCTACCTGACTTACAAAGAGGAGCTGGTACCATTCCTTCTGAAACTATTCCAAACAATACAAAAAGAGGGAATCCTTCCCAAATCATTTTATGAAACCAACATCATCCTGATACCAAAACCTGGCGGAGACTCAAAAACAAAAAACAAAAAACAAACAAAAAAAAAAAACATCAGGCCAATGTCCATGATGAACATAGTTGCAAAGACAAAAACCACATGATTATCTCAATGGATGCAGAGAAGGCCTTCAACAAAATTCAACAGCCCTTTATGCTAAAAACTCTCAATAAACTAATTATTGAAGGAATGTATCTCAAAATAATAAAAGCTATTTATGACAAACCTACAGCCAATATCATACTGAATGTGTAAAAACTGGAAGCATTACCTTTGAAATCTGGCACTAGACAAGGATGCCCACTCTCATCACTCCTACTCAATATAGTATTGGAAGTTCAATGTGCAGAAATCACAAGCATTCCTATATACCAATAACAGACTAACAGAGAGCCAAATCATGAATGAACTCCCATTCACAATTGCTACAAAGAGAATAAAATACCTATGAATACAGGTAACAAAGGATGTAAAGGACCTCTTCAAGGAGAACCACAAACCACTTCTCAAGGAAATAAGAGAGGACATATACAGAGGGAGAAACATTCCATGCTCATGGATAGGAAGAATCAATATTTTGAAAATGGCCATACTGCCCAAAGTAATTTATAGGTTCCTCACTATCCCCATCAAGCTACCAATGACCTTCTTCACAGAACTGGAAAAAACCACCTTAAACTTTATATGGAACCGAAAGAGAGCCAGCATAGCCAAGACAATCCTAAGCAAAAAGAACAAAGCTGGAGGCATCATGCTACCTGACCTGAAACTATACTACAAGGCTACAGCAATCAAAATAGCATGCCAAAACAGATATATAGACCAACGGAACAGAACAGAGGCCTCAGAAGCAGTGCCACACATCTACAACCATCTGGTCTTTGACAAACCTCACAAAAACAAGCAATGGGGAAAGGATTCTGTGTTTAATAAATGGTGTTGGGAAAACTGGCTGGTCATCTGCTGAAAGCAGAAACTGGAACATTTTCCTGACACCTTACACTAAAATTAACTCCAGGTGGATTAAAGACTTAAACATAATACCTAACACCATAAAAACCCCAGAAGAAAACCTAGGCAAAACCACTCAGGAGATAGGCATAGGCAAGGACTTCATGACTAAAACACCAAAAGCACTGGCAACAAAAGCCAAGATAGACAAATGAGACCTAATTAAACCCCAGAGCTTCTGTACAACAAAACAAACAATCATTAGAGTGAATTGGCAGCCAATAGAATGGGAAAAAAATGTTTGCGATCTACCCATCTGACAAAGGGCTAATATCCAGAATCTACAAAGAACTAAAACAGATTTACAAGAAACAACCAAACAAACCCATTCAAAAGTGGGTGAAGGGTATGAACAGACACTTTTCAAAAGAAGACATGTATGAGGCCAACAAACATATGAAAAAATGCTCATCATCACTGATTATTAGAGAAATGCAAATCAAAACCACATTGAGATACCACCTCATGCCAACTAGAATGGCAATCATCAAAAAATCTGGAGACAATAGATGTTGGAGAGGATGTGGAGAAACAGGAACACTTTTACACTGTTGGTGGGAGTGTAAATTAGTTCAACCATTGTGGAAGACAGTGTGGCACTTCCTCAAGGACCTAGAAATAGAAATTCCATTTGACCCAGAAATCCCATTACTGGATATATACCCAAAGGATTATAAATCGCTCTATTATAAAGACACAATCATATGCATATTCATAGTGGCACTGTTTACAATAGCAAAGACCTGGAACCAACCCAAATACCCATCAATGATAGATTGGACAAGGAAAATGTGGCACATATACACCATAGAATACTATGCAGCCATAAAAAATGATGAGTTTGTGTCCTTTGTAGGGACATGGATGAACCTGGAAACCATCATTCTCAGCAAACTGACACAAGAACAGAAAATGAAACACCACATGTTCTCACTTATAGGTGGATGATGAACAATGAGAACATGTGGACACAGGGAGTGGAGCATCATACACTGGGGTCTCTTGCGGGGGCCCAGGGGAGGCACAGCAGAGGGCTGGGGAAGTTGAGGAGGGATAACATGACAAGAAATGGCAGATATATGTGATCAGTGGATCGAGGCAGCAAACCACATTACCAGGTATGTACCTATGCAACAGTCCTGCATGATCTGCACGTGTACCCCAGAACCTAAAGTGCAATTTAAAAAAAAAGAAGAAAAAAAAAAGTTTTAGGCTACAGGCATAATATCTTACTTCAGCAGTTCTGAAGTAAATTTCCTCACAATTCTTCCTTCTTAATAATTTCTTCCTCCATATTGATTTCTTTACACAGAAATATGATAAATCGATATTAAAGATCAAGTAAAATATATGACCAATAGTAGAGCAGAACTGAAGGTGGTGCCTCAAAAGTCCTACAAAGTAATAAATACAGCTGCTAACTTTTCTCTAGCTGCCAGGAAAAATGTCAATGTTGCAATGGGTGGATAAGTAATACTATTAATCTATGTAATTTAAGGTGTACACGTGTTTAGTGTGAAAATCAAAATAGAAGGAAATCTATAACCAGTTTGGAAGTCTTTAGTGTTGCTTTCAAAAAAGGTTATTATAATAATAAGATTTACTAACATTTAACTAAGTATGAGGATTAATACACATTGTCTAGCCATACCCCTTTAGCACAGGATTTATTAGTTCAATAATTTTCTACTTGGAAACAAATTTTAAAATATGACTTAACAACTATTTTTAGTTTTGTTTTCTCATCAGTGTTTTAAACAATGTATGGCTTTAGTTATATTTCTTTTGAAGGCAAAATCCACTGCCCATTGTAGCCTTTATGCCATTCTTTGTTTCAGCAGTTTATATCTTCATTTCACATATAAACAAACATATATAAAGTTCCACAGCAACTATGCCAATTCAGCAACATTTTGTTGGCACTTATTTTTCTTTCTTTTTATTTCCATGTGGAAACTTTGTGATTTTAAGACATAATATTTTAAAATCATTTTTAGGCTTTCAGGTCAAACAGTGAGATGTGACACTGGAGCTGCAATATAGGATATAAAAGAAATAAAAGCACTATAGTGAAAAAAATAGAAACAGTGTGGAAGTGGGGAGCAAATAGAAGATTCATGCATCAGGAAGATGGGTGGCAACTAGTTACTTCAGAAGCCTCTGCACCTCAGATAATACAAGCATACTGTGGAGGTATTGTAGGTTCAAGTACAGACCACTGCAATAAAACACCTATCACAATGAAGGGAGTCACATAATTTTTTTGTTTTCCAGTATATATAAAAGTTATGTTTATACTCTATTATTTTCTAAATGTGTAATAGCATTATGTCAAAAACATACACATACCTTAATAAAAATACCTTATTGCTAAAAAATGATGATAATTATCTGAGCCTTCTGTGAGTTATAATCTGTTTCCTGGTGGAGGGTCTTGCCTTGATGTTGATGGTTACTGACTTATCAGGGTTGTGGTTGCTGAAGGATGGGGTGGCCATGACAACTTTTTAAAGACAACCATGGTGTCTTTAAAAGGCTGGTCATGGTGGCTCATGCCTGTAATCCCAGCACTTTGGGAGGCTGAGGCAGGTGGATCATGAGGTCAGGAGTTCGAGACCTGCCTGACCAACATGGTGAAACCCCATCTCTACTAAAAATGCAATTAATTAGCTGGGCATGGCACATGCCTGCAATCCTAGCTACTCAGGAGGCTGAGGTGGAAGAATCGTTTGAACCTGGGAGGCAGAGGTTGCAGTGAGCCGAAATTGCACCACTGCACTCCAGCCTGTGTGACAGAATGAGATTCCATCTCAAAAAAAAAAAAAAAAAAGAAAGACAAAAAAATTAAAAAAGAAAGAAAAAAGAAAACCATTAAGTTTCCCACATTAATTGACTCTTCCTTTTATAAACTATTTCTCTGTAACATGTGATAATGTTTGATGGCATTTTACCCACAGTAGAACTGCTTTTGAAATTGAAGCCAATCCTATCAAATTGTGCTGCTGCTTTATCAACTGAGTTTATGTAATATTCTAAGTTATTGGTTATAAGTAAAATAACGTTTAAAGTATCTTCACTAGAAATAGATTTAATCTCAAGAAACCACTTTCTTTGCTAATCCATAAGAAGCAACTTTTCATCTGTTCAAGTTTTATCATAGCGATTTAATCTAATCTTTAGACTCCACTTCTAATTCTAGTTCTCTTGCTATCTGCACCACATCTGCACAAGTCCTCTTGCTATCTGCACCACATTCCACACACAAGACTTGAATTTCTCAAAATATTCTACAAGATTTAGAATCAACTTCTTCTAAAGTTCTGTTAATGTTGATATTTTTCCACCCTTTGACAAATTATAAATATACTTAATAAAAACTTACATTAGGAATGCTTTCCAGAAGGTTTTCAACTTACTTTACCCAATTCATTATTTACTAATAATCAAAGAAATTACTACTGATGGAAGCTAAAGACTTATGCATTTATTAAATAATAAGATTTGAAACTCAAAATTATTCCTTGGTCCATAGGCTTCGTAAAGGATGTTGTGTTAACAAGCATGAAAACAACATTCATCAGAGCTCTTGAGTGACCAGGTGTGTTGTCAACGAGTGGCAATATTTTCTTTCTCCTAAGCAGTGAGTCTCAACAATGGGCTTAAAATATTTCAGAAACTATGCTGTAAACAGATATGTTGTCATTGAGGCTTTTTTCTATTAATAGAGCATAGGCAGAGTAGATTTAGCATAATTCTTAATGGCTCTAGGATTTAAAAATGGTAAATGAACATTGACTTTAACTTAAACTCACCAGCTGCATTAGCCCTTATCAAAAGTTGGCTAGTCCTCTGAAGCTTTGAAGCCGGGCATTGATTTGCTCTCTAGCTATGAAGATCCGAGATGGCATCTTCTTCCGCTATGAGGCTGTTTTGTCTACATTGAAAATCTGTACTTTAGTACTGTATCATCATCAAAGATCTTAGCTAAATCTGGATAACTTCCTGAAGCTTTTCCACTAACACCTACTGCTTTACTTGCACTTTTATGTTATGGAAGTAGCTTCCTTTCTTAAATATCATGAACCAATTTACTGGCTTCCAACTATTATTCTGAAATGTTCTCACTCTCTTAGCCTTCACAGAATAGAAGACAGGAGGGCCTTACTGTGGGTTAGGTTTTGCCTTAATGGAATGTTGTGGCTGGCTTGATCTATCCACAGCATTAAAACTCTCTATATCAACAATAAGGCTATTTCACATTCTTATCATTTGTGTGTTCACTGGAGTAGCATTTTGAATTTCCTTCAAGAAATATTTCTTTGCTTTCACAATTTGTCTGTTTGACATGACAGGTCTAGCTATGGTCTGTATGAGCTTTCAAAATACCTTCCTCCCTAAGCTTAATCATTTCTATAGTTAGATTTAAAGTGAGAGATAAGTGACGCTTCCTTTCACTTGCACACTTAGAGTCCTTGGAGGACTCTTAATTGGCCTAATTTAAATGCTGTTGTGTTTTATAAAATAAAGAAACTATAGAAGAGGAAAAGAGATGTTAAATACTTTTAGCCATTCCATGATTTATACATATATAAAGCATCATGTTTTTCACCATGAATATATATAATTTTACTTGACAATGTATGTGAATAAATAAACAGATGAATGAAAGTATAGGTGGTCTTGGATTTGGTAATGATTTCTCAGATAAAATAACAAATGCATAATCCATAAAAGAAATAATAAGTTGTATGCCATTTAAATTAAAATCTTCTGCTCTGCAAATGGCAAGCTACCAATTAGAAAAACATATTTGGAAAACATATATCTTTTAAATGACTGGTCTCCAAAATATACAAAGAAGACATAAAATTTAGCAATAAGAAAACAACCCAATTAAAAATTGGTCAAAAATCTGAATAGACACTAAGCCAGGCATAATATGCACATGACAAGTAAGCATATGAGAAGACACTCAACATCATAAGTCATTAGAGAATTACAAATTTTTAAAAATGTGATACCACTACATACATATAGAATGGACAAAATCCAAAATACTTGCAATATCAACTTTAAAATTACTTTAAGTCAAATACAAGGAGAAAATACTGAAGGCAACAAGATAAGAATGACTTATCACATACAAGAGACCCCTTAAAAGGTTATTGACATCTCATCTGAAATGGAGGCCAGAAGTCAATGAGATATTAAAATTTCTCAGACTTAAAGGAAAATATACTGCCTATATTCAGCATTATTATCTTTCAAAAAGGAAGGTGAAATAAAAATAAAACCAGACAAACAGAAACTGAAAGAATTATTACTTGCAGACCAGTTTAACAAAAAAAGAATAGGAGAGTTCTTCATGTCGAAAGGAATTGATTCTAGATTCAAACACACACACACACACACACACGCACACACACAAAAAAAATACAGGGCATCAATAATAGTAATTATGCAATTATAAAGATAATATAAATTCATCTTTTGTCTTTTTATTCTTTTAATGCATTAAAAATAATATAAAATATATGTGATTGCAATTTTGAAACTGTAGTTCATAGAAAGGTAGTATATTCCCTAACAACAACAAAAGAAGTTGAGTGGGAGCAAAACTGAATTGGACTAAGGAAATGACATCAGATTGTAACTCAAATCAACAAGGAAAAAAACAAAGCAAGAAAAATGTCTGAAATGGTAAATATAAAGTTTAACATAACAAATGCTATAAATATATGTTTCCTCCACTTTCTTCTCTAAAAGCCTTAAAATTATATAAAGTAATAATTATACCAATGTAGTATTTGTTTTATAACATTTATAGATGCAACATTTTTTTTCAGTTATGAATTTTTTTTAATTGCATTTTAGGTTTTGGGGTACATGTGAAGAACATGCAAGATTGCTGCATAAGTGCACATGTGGCAGTGTGATTTGCTGCTTTCCTCCCCTTCACCTATATATAGATGCAACATTTTTAACAGTATTACCACAAAAATGTGTAAAAGAAAATTAAGCTATATAGAAAAAAATGTCTCTATGCCTTGTTGTAATTAAGTTAATATAATTAAGTTAATAATAATATATCAGCCAATCCTGATAAGCTAAGAGATACATGGTAAGCCCTATAGCAACCACTAAGAAACCACCTCCCAAAAATACAGTTGAAGAAGTTATTTAAAAATTAAAAAGCTACATTGTAAAATATTCAATCAATGCATAAAATAAAAAGAAATAAAGAATACGGAAACAAAAGAGACATGAGACATAGAGAATACAAAAAAGTAAAATGGATGATGTAAATATAACTATTAAATACCTACATAATAACATTACATGTAAATTGACTAAGTAATCAATGAAAAGGCAGAGAATCTCACATTGGATAACAAAATAAGATTCAACTATATCATACAAACAACAATTATAAGAAATATTGCATCCCATACTAACATCAGGCAAAATCAAATTTAAAACAAAAAATGTTACTAGAGATAAAAAGAGGTATTTACAACAATAGAATATATAACCAATATGTAACAATTATAAACATATATGAACCTAAAAATAGAATCTCAAAATACAAAGGCAAAAGTGACAGAAGGAAATGGAGAAATAGGCATTTCAGCAGTAATAGCGATTTCAACAGCCCATTTTTGATAATGAATAGAACTAGGTAGAAGATCAAAATGGCGATTTCAGCAACCCACTTTTGATAATGAATAGAACTAGGTGGAAGATCAACAACTAGGTTTTGAGCAACAGTACAAACATAGACTGAGCACTCATCTATAGAATGTGCTATTCCTAAACAACAGAATATACATGAAACATTTTCCAAGATAGATCATATGCTAAGCCACTAAAAAAAGAAAAAAAGAAAAAAACTATGGTTATCTAAAAAAAAATTCATACTAGTTTCTTGCAAACTCTTCCAAAAAATGAAGATGAGGGAAAGGGACATTCTCCAATTCATTCTATGTAGCCAGTGTTACCCTGATATTAAAACCAGTCAAAGATACTGTAAGTAAAGAAAACCACAGACCAGAATCTCATATTAATGAATATAGGAGTAAAAATCCTCAACAAAATACTAGTGCAGTGAACATGGCAACATATAAAACAGATCAAACACTATGAAAAACTGATATTTATTCCAGATATGCAAGGTTGAATGTTCATCTGAAAATCAAATATTACAAAACATCATGTCAATAATAAAAAACAACAAAATCCACAATATCTTCTTTAGAAACAGAAAAGCATTCAATAAAATCCAACATTTATGATAAAGCTGTCGATAAGGAAGAAAAGGAACAGTCTTAATCCAATAAAAGGTATCTATGAAAAATCCAAAATTCAAATTATACCTAATGATAAAAACTGAATTCTTTCCCTCTAAGATCAGAAACAAGATAAGGAGATCTGCTCTAGACACTTGTGTTTAACATTGAACTGGAAGTTCCAGCCAGGGAAGTTAAGCAAGAAAATGAAATAAAAGACATCTGTATTGTAAAGGGAGAACAAAAACTATTTCTATTGATAGACCATACATTTTATATGAAAATGTTAATAACTCTACTAGTAGGATGTTACTATTAGAACTAATGGTCTTGTTCAACAAGTTTGCAGAATACAAGTTTATATGCATTTAATTGCATTTATATACACTTGCACTGAACAATGGTAAGGTAAAACTAAGAAAACAAGTCTCTTTACAAATAACAACCAAAAAAATAAATGAATAGGTGTAATATTTTTTTAAAGTTCAAAACTTATATTCTAAATAGTAGAAGGTAATTTTGAAACAAAGAGGATATTAATAAGTAAAGATTTCTGTATGTGTAAATTTTGAAATATTTCTTAAGGCTACCAACAAATAAAGATAATTCAACATTAAAATATTTTTGAAAAGAATATATACTCTCAGAATGGTTTTGTTGAATACATGAGTCTAACAACTTAATCCCTGCCCTGATTAAATTTTGTTATCCACCCCTGATTTTTTTTAGGATATGTGCTAAATTCAAATTATTTTCCTTGATTTATTCTAGTAATTTACTTAGATAACAAGTCTTCATTACTATAGCAAATATATAAATAGTATATTTAAAAATCTTTTTCTACGTAGAAAACAACATATTATTCACCTCAAGGTTAATTGTTTGAGCTGTGCAATTTAAAGAACAAATCTGCTTTTTAACAACTCATCTTTCTGATATCATGAGGGGCCTTTGCGCTCTTTCTAAGTGGCAATATCTCCATATTAAATATCTTTTGAAAACTTCACTAGTATTTCTCTTACTTTATTTCTCCCATACTTGAGAATATTTCAAAAAAATTAAATGTAACACAAGTTTCCATGAAATTCTTTCATATATGAGAAAAATTACATTTTTATTCATAACTTATTGTCACAAAACTCAATGAGCTGCTTTTAATAACGATTCAGCTTCTCATTTAATGGACTAAGCCATTTAGAACAGCTATCTCCTACCTCCTCTTCCCTAGGCCCTAATAACAATTTAGTTACTGTGATAATTTGCAAGCATAACATAATGAATGACATTTAAAGAGAAGACAAGTATAGATGGTTGTATTTTTAATTAAAAAATGCCTTCTCACTTTTCAATGTAATATAAGCCACAGTAATCTGGTGATACTATGTTTGAAAAGTTACCATTGATACCAGATTTCAATTAATAATGAATTTAGGAGACAATAGTAGATAAAAATTGCTATAACAGAGTATAGTGGTTATTACATCAAGAGATGACTAAATAAGTACATGGATCCAAATCCCAGGTGGCCTTAAATGCCAAGTTAACATTGGATAAATGTTAATAATGATTAAATAGTTACTGACTCTTCCAGGCTTACCATGTATTTAATACCAAATGCTGCATAAAATATGCTATATGTAACCTGGCAACATTCTGATAATAAATATCTGCATTTTCTCAATAAAGTAATCATATTTTACAGAAAAAAATTGAATTAGAGACGTTATAAAAATTAGGCAAAGATAACACAGCAATAGAAAATCTGAGATGAAACCTAAGGAGTTAAAAAATGTGTTGTATGGACTAAGATATCGAGGTATTTAAAATTGGAGGAATTTTTGGCATACTCTAGTAGCAGAAGGTGGTAGGCTGGAGGGACGGTGCATTATATGGCATAGTGTTAACAGAAGTTGACACCAGCATATCCTTCCTTCTTACATGTGTCCATCCTTTTTACACTTCTTTATTCTGCTGATTGCTATGATACAACATCCTGATTTTCCTCCTCTCTTTCTTCTTCTTCTTCTTCTTCTTCTAATTTACTGCCTACCTCTGTCTTCACTCTTTGTGCTTACCCCTAGGAAATCTTGTCCACCCCAACATACTCCCGTATCCATGTGTATCATTCACAAATCTACAACTGTTGGAACTCTCTCCTGACCATTAGTTCTAAATATTCCATTTCTATATTAGTACTTAAATCTACATAATTTCTATATTAAACCTAATTTTTTCAGTTAGACTGCTATTGCCTTAGCAAAGGTGTATTCCATTCCTTTCCTATGCTTTTCCAGAAGCCTACAGACCAGTTATCTGGCATTTAGTTTTCCTCTTTTAAATTGACTATCAGAGTGCTTTTATGAAACACATAATTGATTTTATCATAGCTCATGACATAAGGTTTACAGTTCATAGTACTTCATAATGGATATATAATGCATATAGACACCACTATTTATTGATACTATTTTCTTTATGATAGCTGATATTATTACATGTTAATAGAATGTATAAAGAATAAATTGTGTCAGTTGCTAGTCTAATCTAACCTGATTAGAACCCAGTGAATTCAGAGAATCTCCCATTTCTTTTTCAAAATGTGCTTTAACTCTGAAGTAACTCAGATTTTTGAGTCATGTATCCCTAAAATCTTCCTTAGCCTATAAAGTAGAAGAAAAAAAATCTTGTTTCCTCAGTATTATCACTTTTTATAATTTTCTAAAACCATCAATTTAAAGGATACTTTTATATTTTAATATCTCAAGGAATTAAAAACCAGACTCTACTTAATCTAAAAAAAATAAAAAATATTCAGACTAAAAGATTATCAAGAGCCCCAAGTCTACCACTAAATAGTTGTATAAATAGCTCTGGAAAAACACCAAAATCTCAGTCTCATCATCTGTAAAATGAATTGTCAAATATGTATACCCAAATCTCCCCTTCAATTCTATGATTTATTGGCTTATTTTTCACATGTATCTATTTTCCCATGACAGTTAATAACTTTTATGTTTTTCTTCTTATGCAATGTACTTTTTCAATGTATGCATTCATTTCTCTGTGTTTCTCAAACATTGTGGATTTATTTGCTTGGGATTTTTATTTGCTTAGGATATATATATATACACACACACACATATGCATATATATGTCGGGAGGAGTGTATTTTGTTATGCCACTGACTATGTAGGTCTAAGGCAAAAAAAGGTATTCACATATTGTATTTGAAATAAGTGATAATGATAAAGAGGTAGTGTGTGTGTGTGTGTGTGTGTGTGTGTGTATTTTGTTATGCCTCTGCCTGTAGGGTTGGTTCCAGGTCTTTGCTATTGTAAACAGTGCTGCAATGAACATTCGTGTGCATGTGTCCTTATACTAGAACGATTTATAATCCTTTGAATATATACCCAGTAATGGGATTGCTGGGTCAAATGGAATTTCTATTTCTAGATCCGTGAGGAATCGCCACACTGTCTTCCACAATGGTTGAACTAATTTACACTCCCACCAACAGTGTAAAAGTGTTATTATTTCTCCACATCCTCTCCAGCATCTGTTGTCTCCAGATTTTTTAATGATTGCCGTTCTAACTGGCGTGAGATGGTATCTCAATGTAGTTTTGATTTGCATTTCTCTAATGACCAGTGATGATAAGCATTTTTTCCTATGTTTGTTGGCCTCATGTATGTCTTCTTTTGTAAAGTATCTGTTCATATCCTTCACCCACTTTTGAATGGGCTTGTTTTTTTCTTGTAAATCTGTTTTAGTTCGTTGTAAATTCTGGATATCAGCCCTTTGTCAGATGGGTAAGCTGCAAAAATTTTTTCCCGTTCTGTTGGTTACCAATTCACTCTAATGACTGTTTCTTTTGCTGTGCAGAAGCTGTAGGGTTTTATTAGGTCCCATTTGTCTATTTTGGCTTTTGTTGCCAATGCTTTTGGTCTTCTGGTCATGAAGTCCTTGCCTACGCTTATGCCCTGAATGGTTTTGCCTAGGTTTTCTTCTAGGGTTTTAATGGTGTTAGGTCTTATGTTTAAGTCTTTAATCCACCTGGAGCTAATTTTAGTGTAAGGTGTCAGGAAGGGGTCCAGTTTCTGCTTTCTGCATATGGCTAGCCAGTTTTCCCAACACCACTTATTAAACAGGGAATCCTTTCCCCATTGCTTGTTTTTGTCAGGCTTATCAAAGATCAGATGGTTGTAGATATGTTGTGTTGCCTCCGATGCCTCTATTCTGTTCCATTGGTCTATGTATCTGTTCTGGTAGAAGTACCATGCTGTTTTGATTACTGTAGCCTTGTAGTATAGTTTGATATCCAGTAGTGTGATGCCTCCCGCTTTGTTCTTTTTGCTTAGAATTGACTTGGCTATGTGGGCTCTCTTTTGGTTCCATATGAAGTTTAAGGTGGTTTTTTCCAGTTCTGTGAAGGAGGTCATTGGTAGCTTGATGGGGATAGCGTTGAATCTGTAAATTACTTTGGGCAGTATGGTCATTTTCACGATATTGATTCTTCCTAACCATGAACATGGAATGTTTCTCCATCTGTTTGTGTCCTCTCTTATTTCATTGAGCACTGGTTTGTAGTTCTCCTTGAAGAGGTCCTTTATGTTCCTTGTTAGTTGTATTCCTAGGTATTTTATTCTCTTTGTAGCAATTGTGAATGGCAGTTCGTTCTTGATGTGGCTCTCTTTAAGTCTGTTATTGGTGTATAGGAATGTTTGTGATTTTTGCACATTGATTTTGTATCCTGAGACTTTGCTGAAGTTGCTTATCAGTTTCAGGAGATTTTGGACTGAGACGATGGGGTCTTCTAGATATACAATCATGTCATCCGCAAATAGAGACAATTTGACTTCCTCCTTTCCTAATGGAATACCCTTTATTTCTTTTTCTTGCCTGATTGCTCTGGCTAGAACTTCCAGTACTATATTGAATAGGAGTGGTGAGAGAGGGCATCCTTGTCTAGTGCCAGATTTCAAAGGGAATGCTTCCTGTTTTTGCCCATTCAGTATGATATTGGCTGTTGGTTTGTCATAAATAGCTTTTATTATTTTGAGATACGTTCCGTCAATACCTAGTTTATTGAGGGTTTTTAGCATAAAGGGCTGTTGAATTTTGTCAAAGGCCTTCTCTGCATCAATTGAGATAATCATGTGGTTTTTGTCTTTGGTTCTGTTTATGTGGTAAATTCCATTTATAGACTTGCATATGTTGAACCAGCCTTGCATCCCCAGGATGAATCCTACTTGATAGGGTGGATAAGCTTTTTGATGTGCTGTTGCAATTGGCTTGCCAGTATTTTATTGAAGATTTTTGCATCTATGTTCATCATGGATATTGGCCTGTAGTTTTCTTTTCTTGTTGAGTCTCTGCCGGGTTTTGGTATCAGGATGATGTTGTTCTCATAAAATGATTTGGGAAGGATTCCCTCTTTTTGGATTGTTTGGAATAGTTTCAGAAGGAATGATACCAGCTCCTCTTTGTATGTCTGGTAGAATTCGGCTGTGAACCCATCTGGACCTGGGCTTTTTTTGGGTGGTAGGCTCTTAATTGTTGCCTTGACTTCAGACCTTGTTATGGGTCTATTAAGGGTTTCAACTTCTTCCTGGTTTAGGCTTGGGAGGAGGCAACTGTCCAGGAATTTATCCATTTCTTCCAGGTTTTCTAGTTTATGTGCATAGAGTTGTTTGTAATAATCTCTGATGATGGTTTGAATTTCTGAGGAATCTGTGGTGACATTCCCTTTATAATTTTTTATTGCATCTATTTGGTTATTCTCTCTTTTCTTTTTTATTAATCTGGCTAGTGGTCTGTCTATTTTGTTGATCTTTTCAAAAAACCAGCTCCTGGATTTACTGACTTTTTGAAGGGTTTTTCTTGTCTCTATTTCCTTCAGTTCTGCTCTGATCTTAGTTATTTCTTATCTTCTGCTAACTTTTGAGTTTTTTTTTTTTTTAATCTTGCTCCTCTAGCTCTTTCAATTTTGACAATAGGGTGTCAACTTTAGATCTCTCCTTGCTTATCATGTGGGCACTTACTGCTATATATTTTCCTCTAGAGACTGCTTTAAATGTGTCCCAGAGATTCATGTATGTGATGTCTTCGTTCTCGTTGGTTTCAAAGAACATCTTTATTTCTGTCTTCATTTCATTGTTTATCCAGTCAACATTCAAGAGAAAGTTGTTCAGTTTCCATGAAGCTGTGCGGTTCTGTGTTGGTTTCTGAATTCTGAGTTCTATCTTGTTTGCACTTTGGTCTGAGAGACTGTTTGTTATGGTTTCCGTTCTTTTGCATTTGCTGAGGAGTGATTTACTTCCAATTATGTTGTCAATTTTAGAGTAGGTGTGATGTAGTGCTGAGAAGAATGTATATTCTGTGGATTTGGGGTGGAGAGTTCTGTAAATGTCTATAAGGTTTGCTTGGCCCAGGTCTGAGTTCAAGTCCTGGATATTCTTGTTAATTTTCTGTCTCGTTGATCTGTCTAATATTTACAATCGTGTGTTAAAGTCTCCCATTATTATTGTGTGGGAGTCTAAGTCTCTTTGTAAGTCATTAAGAACTTGCCTTATATTTCTGGGTGCTCCTGTATTAGGTGCATATATATTTAGAATCATTAGCTCTTCTTGTTGCATTGATCCTTTTACCATTATGTAATGTCCTTCTTTGTCTCTTTTGATCTTTGTTGCTTTAAAGTCCATTTTATCAGAGATGTGAATTGCAACTCCTGCTTTTTTTTACTCTCCATTTGCTTGGTAAATCTTCCTCCATCCCTTTATTTTGAGCCTTTGTGTATCCTTGCATGTGAGAAGAGTTTCCTGGATACAGCACACTGATGGGTTTTGGCTTTTTATCCAATTTGCCAGTCTTTGTCTTTTGATTGGGGCATTTAGTCCATTTATGTTTAGGGTTAATATTGTTATGTGTGAATTTGATATGCCATTTTGATGCTAGCTGGCTGTTTTGCCCATTGGTTGATGCAGATTCTTCATTGTGTTGATGCTCTTTACCATTTGATATGTTTTTGGAGTGGCTGGTACTGGTTGTTCTTTTCTATGTGTAGTGCCTCTTTCAGGAGCTCTTGTAAAGCAGGTCTGGTGGTGATGAAATCTCTGAGTACTTGCTTGTTCACAAAGGATTTTATTTTTCCTTCACTTATGAAGCTTAGCTTCGTTGGATATGAAACATGTTCTTTTAGCTCATGGAAGTTTCTTATTACCCACTTTCTGAAGGCTGATTCTGTCATTTCATCACACTCATTCTCCATCCAGTCTTGTTCCCTTGCTGGTGAGGAGTTGTGATCCCTTGTAGGAGGAGAGGTGTTCTGGTTTCTGGTGTTTTCATCCTTTTTGCGCTGGTTTCTTCCCATCTTTGTGGATTTATCCACCTGTCGACTTCATAGTTGTTGACTTTCTGATTGGGTCTCTGAGTGGCTGTCCTGTTTGTTGATGATGAAGTTATTTCTGTTTCTTAGTTTTCCTTTTAACTGTCTTGTCTCTCTGCTGTAGGACTGCTGAAGTCCACTCCAGACCCTACTTGCCTGGGGATCACTTGCAGCAGCTGCCGAACAGTAAAGGTTGCTACCAGTTTCTTCTTCTGCTTTGTCCCAGAAGGATACCTGCCAAATGTCAGTCTGAGCTCTCCTTTATGAGGTGACTCTTTGGATATATGGGAGTCAGGGAACTGCTTGAGGAAACAGTCTGTCTGTTATAGTAGCTCAAGTGCTGAGCTGTGAGCCCCATTGTTCATTCAAAGCTGCTCGGCAGGTAAGTTTAAGTCTGCAGCAGCAGAACTCATAAACCCCTTCTTTTTTTCCAGGTGTTCTGTCCCGGGGAGTTAGGGCTTTATGAGTTTCCACTGTGCTGCTGCCTTTTTTTTTTTTCTTCAGGGCTGCCCTGCCCACAAGGAGGCAGCCTAGTCACGCTCAGCCTGCAGAGGCTTTGCTGAGCTGCTGTCCACCCAGCTGCCATGTGATCTTCCCTGCAGTCCTGTTTATATGGGTGTAGTTAGAACTGCCTCGGCAATGGTGGCCCGCCTCTGTAATGACGGACTCTCTCTGTAATGCGGGGTTGCCTTAGCAATGGTGGGCTGCCTCAGCAACTGCAGGCTGCCTCAGGAATGGCAGACTGCCTCCTTAGTGGTGGAGTGCCTCTGTAATGGCAGACGCCCCTCCCCCACCGAGCTGGACCATCCTGGGTTCAGCTGTGCTTTCTGTGAAAGTCTCAACCCAGAGCGTTTCAAATTGCTGTTTTTTTTGTTTTTGTGGTGGTGGGACCAGCTGGGCCTGATCACCTGGCTCCCTGCCTCAGAGCCTTTTGCTTTTTAGTTGAATGGTCGGCTCTCTACCAGGTGTCCTGGTCGCCTGTTGAATAGGTACCGGGATCTGTGTGATTTCCCGTGCGGCGACCCACTGCACCAGTTGAAACCGTGGCTCTGAGATTCGTGGCGCTTTTTTGCCCAGGAATCTCCTGGCCTGGCTCCCTGTTTCAGCTCCCCTTGCTGGCTAAGTGGGGACACAGTCCCATTTACTCTGCACTGGGAACTGCTGCACCGGGGAGCAGGCAAAACAGCCACGCCAGCCAAAACAGCCGCCCTGGTGACCCGTGGGGCTCCTCTGCCTGGGAATCTCCTGGTCTGTGGGCAATAAAAATCCATCTGGAAATGCGGCGTCCACTCACCCTCTGCGCTTTCACTCGGACCTGCAATCCTGAGCTGCTCCTAACCGGCCATATTGGATCGCAATCTTTCTTCATTCACATTTCTAATAACAGTTTTATTACAGCATCCTAAAATATCTCATAGATTCAGAAGCTATTAAACATTTTTAACTAATTATATAATTTTCTAAACTTTTAAAAATTTTCATTAAGCTTGGATATTAAAATCAATGTCACATTAAAGCATTTTGGTTTATTCAGTAGTTTCTATTGCAAAGATGTCCTAATTGCATGTAAGTCAAGAGAGTCATATTAATATGGGCTGCCTTGCCATTAAACACAGATTATTTTAATGTTAAAATACATTAAGATAAGTATTTTCAGACATTTAGGCTTAAGACACTCCAATATATTGGTGCCTACTGGTAAAACACACAGAAGTCAAAGTAATGAATCTAGGTAATTTATTCAAATTATTTGGCATTCCTATATTGTATAGACTCTGGAAACATTAAACACAGTTGTTATCATAAAAGTATAATAAACATATGGTGGTAAGTGAGACTCCATGGCTTCATATATTTGAGGTAAATCATCTCTAATATCCACTTTATCATTAGAGTGTATATATTTCTTTTATGTTGTAAAATATCAATACCCATAGTATTTGTAGACAGGGATTGGCCTATAGGTAGTATTTCTAAGATGTTTGCTGATTAACACATTGTAAGTGCTAATAATTTCATAATTAAGCTCCTACTTTTATATAATTATTACATACTAGCAATACAATAGTTTTCTGACTTTCTGCCTTTGAAAAATTTCAAAATATTATACTTCAAATTTAATAATTGCTTGAATTTATCATATTTACTTCCTCTCTTATTTTGTTGAACTATTTTATAAAATACTAAAAACACGTTTCATCTTTATATGCTGTTATGCATCTCTGAACAATAAATACATCCTCATAGTTTATCATAATGCTAGTAATAAAAAGCTTTTCAGACATTACAAAAGGCCCCCCAAACTTTCTGACTTGGTGGATATAACAGATTCAGCTTACAATGAGCAGTTCTGGATGCATGGTTACATGGTGCCACAGAGTTAAGTGTTGCTTGTCCACAAAACTCCACTTACATACCAGGAGCTGTCTCTCAAAAGGCATAAAATAACTGCTGCAAATGGCATGGCCTTGCTCCCAGTTGGGAGGCAGCTTTTTGCATTGTATATGAGAAAGCTTGACAGTGTCTTATATTATATGAGAGAAATAGGCCACTCCTGTAACCGCTGAGTATTTATGGAGTCTAGAGAGCCAATTTTTTTAGGAATATCTATCTTGATATTCCTATGTCATATTTTCGGGTGCCAGTTTTCCCCATCAGTGCTCTGACCTTACTTAGCTTAATATAACTATGTTTACTCAGGATATAACATATCCGAAGCTCTCCAATTCTATTAACTCATGTATCTGCTAATAAACTCTGATATCCGTTGCAGGATATCAGTCTCTTCATAATCTATCAATGATTCCTTCTGCCTTTCCTAGCCTTAACTATTTAACTGCCCTCAGTCATTATCCTTCTTTAGTGTCAATTCCACTTAGTAATAATCAGCCAGTTTTGATGTCTTTGTAAGTACTGTTTCCTGCATATCTTTTAAATGTCTGCCTCCTTATATCAGCAAGAACATTTTCCTTCATGGATGTTTTCCTAGGCCAACACTGGGGATATCTTCAGCATTGTGACTGTCATCTTATGCCAGGGACTAACTGTGCCTCATATTCCAAGACAGTCCTTCAGCTGAATGATGAGTGAGTTAGTTCCAAAACTCCAACTTACTGCTGTTTTTTCAGAACCCTGAGTCAGTACCAGTTATGCCGTTTGGGGTCTTCCAACACGCAGATGTTAACATGGAATCAGACATGCAGGAGGTTTATTGGAGGAAATTCTGGTGAAACACATATTGGAAGGGAGAAAGAGTAATCAGGAAAAGTGTTTATATAATAACACAATTCTCACACTTGTGAGGAAGTATAAGAATGGTGATTTGGGTAGAAGCAGTTTTAGATTGCAGGGCTGTTTTTGATTGCTGTTTTGTTTTTGTTGAAGTTTTTGGCAAGCTGATGTTAAGTCCCGTGGCAAAGGCTGCCAATTGGAATAACTGTGAGATTGGTAGAAACATACCAGCAAGAGTGGTCCTTCATATCCATTCATGGGCTAGAAACAGCCTAAGAAAGTTGTTACCATCGTGCAGTTACAATGGTGAATGGAGTTGCAATCATGAATCCAAAGGGGCAAGACCTAGAGCTGTAGTCATTATGCACCCCACAACAAATTCTCTTGAAGGATCTCTGAGTGGCACACATTTATGGCCACTGCACTGAGACTTGAATAAATTCATGAGAAATGTATCTCCCAGGAATATATTATGTCCACTCTATTTGTGGTGGGCATAATAATGGACCCCATAGATGTCATATCCTAATCTTGGATTCTGTGAATATATTATGTTACGTGTCAAAAGAACATTACTGTTGTAGATCAAATTTAATTTGTTAATCAACCGATTTTAAAGTTGGGAGGTTTTCTTGGGTTATCAATTTGGTTCCAATGAATCATAAGGGTCTGTATTAGTCCATTCTTAAACTGCTATATAGAAATTGTTAGAGACAGAATGCTTATTCCCAGATGTTTCAAGGAAAAATTAGTATTCTGACAAAAAGTTCTCTCAACAAGGCAATTTTACTTTCTGCAGAAAGGGTGCTGTTTGTCAGCAATCTTGCCACAAAAGTACACTGAACAAATGAAAGGCAGGAATATTTATTCCTTATGCATTGGGTCCTTACTGCTGTGTTCTGTCTCCATTGATTGGAACTGGGCCTCACAGTCTAAGCTAAACCCAATTGGCTAATAACTTAAAACTTTCCTGAGTGGGTAAAGTAATGGAGAAAAAAGGAAAAGGGAAGTCACTTACAAAAAGACTTAAAAAAGTGATAACATTTCCAAATAAGGAAGGAGCATAGGCTGTGAGCTGGAACATGACTGTGAGCATGTCCAGCACAAATATCTTGGTTAAAGTACAGGGACATAGAATGTACTTATTCCCTTATATCTAACAGCTATGTAGGATAGCGCTTAACAAAGAGCAAAAGGCAAGAAGTCTTTGAAGGAAGTTAGTCTTTAAAATAAACTATTATTTCTAACATTTATTATTATTATTATTTAACAAGAAGGGAAACTTTGAAGAGGAGCTTTTTGCTTTCTACAGAAATACTCAGGACTGGGAAATTTATAAAGAAAATAGGTTCAATGTGTTACATAAACATATATGATAACTTTCATTCATTCATACAACACATACTTATCAAACTCCTATTGTATTTCTGACACTTTCTGTATTCTAGGAATAAAGCAGAGGAAAAATAAAACCTGTGTCTTGATATAATTTATACCTTAGATAATATAGGGAGACTGTAAGCAAATATACACAAAAATACATATTATATAAAGGGTGAACAACCATGTAAAAACATTGAGAAGTGTTCGAATGAGAGGTACCCAGGGAAAAATGGGCTTCTATTTTATAGTGTGACCAGGCAAGCTATTTCTCATAGAGAGCCTTTTGAACAGAAAACAAGTTATATAAGTTTATTGGATTCTCTTTCCTGTTATCACTCTCAATTTCTTCATAATTGAAAATACTGTGAGAACCTACAAATGCTGTGACTGGAAAATGAGCAAAGTCTAGTCTGTGTTCATTTTAGAATTCTCATGATTTCTCCTATATTTAAGTTTTTCTTGGATACTGCTCATCTTTCTGTGACTAACCATGTGAGAACTATAAACTTCTTTTTGGATTTTCTCCACTGTTTCCATATTAATTTTAATCTCATGAAATTGCTTAAAGTTTGCTTCAGTTGTCATGTCCTTATATTTTTCTGTATGGTTTTCTTGTTTCTAGTAAATTTAACAAAGTACTGGATACCCTATGTGTGATGGGCATAATAATGGTCCTCCATAGATGTCATATCCTAACCCTTGGGTCTGTGAATGTATTATGCTACATATCAAAGGGACATTACCTTTTTAGATAAAACTGAATTTCTCAATCAACTAACTTTAAAGTGGGGAGAGGTTCTTGGATTATCCAGGTGAATCCAATTAATCATAAGGGTCTGTATTAGTCCATTCTCACACTGCTACAAAGAGATACCCAAGACTGGGTAATTTATAAAGAAAATAGGTTTAATTGCCTCATGGTTCCACAGGCTTTTGAAAAATCATGTCAGCATTTGCTTCTGGACCTCAGGGAGCTTTTCCTCATTGTAGAAGGCAAAGTGGGAGTAGGTATCTTACATGGAAGGAGCAGGACCAAGAGAAATGTGGAGGAGGTTCCATATACATTTAAACAACCAGATCTCATAAGAACTTGCTCATTACACAGTACCAAGAATAGTGCTATATCATTCATGAGAATTCCACACCCATGATCCAATCACCTCCCAAGAGGTCCCACCTCCAACACTGGGAATTAAAATTCGACATGAGATTTGGGTAGGGACACAGATCCAAACCATATCTGAGTCATTAAGAGTGAAAGATGAAGTTAGATGTAGTTAGAAGAGGAGATCACAGTGATGTGTTATAAGGACCACCCATCCCACCATTGATGGCCTCAACAATGGAGAAAGGAGCCATGAGCCAAGGAATGTGTGGAGCCTCTAGAAGTTAGAAAAGGCATGAAACTGAATTCTTCCAGAGAGTCTGCAGAAAGGAACATAGCCATACTGACACACTGATTTTAGTCTGGTTAGACCTGTGTCAGACTTCTGTACTACAGAAATATAAGATGATAAATTTATGTTGTTTTAAGCCACTAAGCTTATGGCAATTTGTAACAGCAACAGTAAGAAATTAATAATATATCACATTAACTAAAAATACCTTTCTTTTCTCTAAATTGTTTATCTTTTGTAGCTGACTTTGATTCATCATTAAGATTAGTATTTATTGCTATTAGGATAAGAAAGTCATTTTAATGTAATTTGCAGAAAGTTTATTTATTTTTTATGTGAGATAGGGTCTCACTCTATCACCCAGGTTGGAATACAGTGGTGTGATCTTGGCTCCTTACAACCTCCACCTTCCAGTCTCAAGGAATCCCCTCACTTCAGCATCCTGAGTAGTGTGTGCCACCATTTCCAGTTTTTTTTTTTTTGGTAGAGAAAGGTTTTCACCACGTTGCCCATGCTGTTCTTGAACTCCTGAGCTTAGGCAATCCACCTGCTTGGTCTCCCAAAATGCTAGGATTATTGGTGTGAGCCATTGCTCATGGCAAGAGAGTGTATTTTTTATTGGAACCTCAACTATTAAAAAAAAAAGTTTTTACTTTTCTTGCTAAGTAAGAAAGTAAATACTTTGATAACCCCTGGAAATTGCACTGCAATCTTATCTTTCCATACCATAAACTCAGGGCCACCTATTTAGCCATATGTATTCACTACAGCAAAATATAAATTTAGATATTTTGGGCTATGCATTCTGATTATCTCTGAGTACTCTAGGCCCCTTTTCATGTCTTGATGATATGTTTTGGCTCCATTTTCTAGCTAAACAATCCTAAGATTTCCATAACCCCTGCAACTCAATGTTGAACTCTGTATACTTTTTCAGTTGGTCATCTTTCTTCAACAGAACTTCCAGAGAGGTAAAGAAATATAACTTCCCAACAAACGTCAGATGATTTGAAAACATATATTATATCCAAATTTTTATTTTTTTTCTTAATCTTTATCCATACAGGGACAATGCCATCCCATCAAGGAATTTAGACAAGAACAAAATCTTCTCTTAGAAAATGGAACATTATTATTTACATTCATACTTCAGGAAAAGAAAAAAGAATCAAACTCCTACACATATACTATTAAAGTTCAGAAGATATTTTGGCCTATGTCCTATAAAGGATTTTATCATTAGTAAAAATTAGATTATTTTACTTATATGTAAGTTATATAAATAAAAATGGATAAACAATTGTACAGCTAAATAAATTAAAATATTTGTTTGGATAGCAATAGCTCTGTCATAAAATATCCATTCATCTATATTTTATAATGCCAGTTTTCCTCAGTTTAATTTCCTCAGCAGCATCTTAAATCCTCATGATTAGTGAATCAGAGTTCCAGTTTCTCCATATTCTTGTCTGCACTTGATACTTGGCAAAATACTTCCTTTATCTTTATGAAATGACTTTCTTTATTGCTGATTTATACATTGCTGTCAGTTATACTTTGTCAGATATTATTATAGGCATATTAGTATTAGCATGGTATATTTTTCTCTTTTACTGTTAAACTGTCGGTGTACTTATATTTAAAATGTGTTTTTTATAGACAGCATAGAGTTGTGTCTTTGTTTTACAAACTGTTGTTAATTGTAGTGTTTAGAAAATTTACATTTAACATGTTTATGTTTGAACTTTGAATTTAAACCTTGTTATTTGTTCTATTTGTCCCTTTTGTTTTTCTTTTCTCAACTTTTATTTTAGGTTAAGATGGCAGTCAGGCATGGTGGCTCACGCCTGTAATCCCAGCATTTGGGTGGCCGAGGCTGGTGGGTCACACGGTCAGGAGTTCCAGACCAGCCTGGCCAACACTGTGAAACCCCGTCTTCACTAAAAACACAAACAATTAGCCAGATGTGGTGGCATCAGCCTGTAATCCCAGCTACTCAGGAGGCTGAGGCAGGAAAATCACTTCAACCCAGTAGGCAGAGGTTGCAGTAAGCCAAGATCACACCATTGCACTCCAGCCTGGATGACAGAGCAAGACTCTGTCTCAAGAAAAAAAAAAATAAAATAAAAAAAAGTAGGGCACATGTGCAGGTTTGTAACATAAGTAAATTGCGTGTTGCTAGGATTTGGTGTACAAATAATTTCGTCACCCTTGTAGTAAGAATAATGCCTGATAGGTAGTTTTTTGACTCATACCCTCTGCCAACCCTCTCCCATAAGGCAGGCCCTTGTGTCTATTGTTTCCATCTTTGTGTCCATGTGTACTAAATATTTAGCTCTCACATGTTTGGTAGATCAAGTTTTCTATCTGCCATTATTTTTCTTATCTCTGAGGACTTCTTATTACACTTCGTATTCTACCTGTCTGAGAATGATGATTTTTTTCTGTATTTATAAACCTAAAACACCTTTCTTTTTGTTTTAGGAGGATGTTTGCCAGATGAGAATTCTAGGTTGACTTTTGGTTTTACTTACATGAAAATGTCATTACACTGTATTCTGACTTGCAACTTTTCTAATGCAAAGTTTCTTTCATTCTTAACCCTTTTATTTTGTTTATAGTCCATCTTTTCTCCCTCTGTGTGCTGTTAAGTATTTTTACATTTATTGTAAGCTTAAGTACTTTATTTTCTGGTTGAGCTTCATTAACCTTCAATCTGTGGGTTTATGGTTTTCACTGAATTGAAATTTTTTGCACTTATTTTTCTCCATTTTTTTCTTTGCTCTTCTCCCTCCTACTGGGATTTCGGTTAGATTTATAATAGGTTATTTAAAGTTGTCTCATGCCTCACTGGTACTGAAGTTTTAAATATTCTTCTTATTTTGTTTCATTTTGAGTAGTTTCTATTACTAAGCAGTCACAATCACAATTTTTTTTATGCAACATATAATCTAGTGTTAATTCTATCAAGTATATTTTTTAATCTAAGACTTGGTGTTTTTCACATCTAAATTGTAAATTTGGTTATAGCTTCCGAGCCTCTTATCATACTCTTGCTTTCCTTTTCTTTTAAACATATAGAGCATATTTATAAAAACTATATTAAGGTCCATTAATATTAATTCAATTAAATGTTCATATCTGGGTCTTTTTATTGATTGTTTTTCCTTGATATGTCTGCTTACATGCATATTTCATTCTAGGTATTATAAATCTAACATTGTAAGGCACTGGACTTTTTTTCTGTATTCTTTTGATACTTTCTAGCTTTTCTCTTGGATGCAGATAAGATCAGTGTAAATTGTTTCATTCATTTGAGCCTTGCCTTTCAGTTTTGTTAGATGAGTCCTAACAGATTAACCTTAATGAATGGCTAATCTCACCATACCACTCAGGCATTACCAGTGTAAAGACCCCTTTTGATACCCTACTTGTTTAGATGTTCTTCTTCTCTAAATAGTGAGGAGAAAGTAAGGACATTTCCCAATCTTCTGTGATCTCTAGGGATTATTTTATCTGCTCCTTTCCAGATGCTTTTCCATGGGCTTGGACGTTTGCTCAAACATATGTGCTTATCAGTATTCAGTTGAAGACATGAACTCTCAATACATTTGTGAATCTCTCTGTGCTGTTCTCTAAGACTCTGTGCTTCTTCAGTGTCTACTCCCTTTACCTCCTCAAGCACTTCAATCTGTTTTCTCATCTCAGGGAGAGCTTTGGAACCTATATTGGCTTCCTTCTTTGTGTTGTTGCTGGGAAATTGTCTTAGGCAATTAGATGGTACAATTGTGAAGCTGATCTTGGATGTTCCCCATCCCTCAGTGGTCTCTGCTGATTCTAAACTATTTTCCAGTGAAAGTAATTGATTTCATAGATTTTCTCTAGTTTTTTTCTTGTGTGTGGTACAGAAGGTGGTACACTTAGTCCCTTATCCTGCTGGAAGTGGAAGTCATCGTTTTTATTTTTTTCTTAATATTAAATCAGCTTTTTAGATGTTAGGCATTTCTTTGTACATCTAAACTTTCATATTCCTTTAGAAATTGGGTAAAATTTCTTTCTAGCAATGGCTTAAAAGGAGGAAGAAGAGAGAAAGTAAAGAAAGTGGTGTAAATACTGCCAATTTTTTTATTTAACCCAAGTAGCTTGGTGGAGAAAAAACAAGTGTCTGTTGCTTAGTATATGTAAAGTTGCAGTCTATATTTATGAGACAATTGCTTAAAGATTATAAATTATGTAAATATGTTAATAACTTCTAAGTTTTATTTTAAAAAAGGGAAATATTTTAAAATGTATTTCATTTTATTTCATACTAGTATGCTGTTCATACTAGTATTTTCTTTTGGTATATTATTCTAAATATTGAATACATATCTTACTTTATAACTAGCCCTTGCCTTTTAGATTCCATTAAGTTTCAGATGTAAAGATTTCACCAATGTGGGATTCACCTTCAGCCACACTTAAAATACGTATTTTTACTATCCATCCTTTCTGACATCAGTGACTCTTCCCTCAGAGACTTAACCTATTCTAAAGCTCCATTTCAAAATTCTTCACTTCTGCTTTTGTATTATTTCTCTTCACTTATTTGTCTACATTCACAAATTCTTTCTTTTAAAAATAATCAGTTGGAGAATCATTCATCTACTAGTAGCCAAAAAGGAGTATAGAAATAAGTATGCTTAGACCAGAAATCACTCTGCCGGCTAGCCTGAGTAACTAACTCCCAATGTGAACACTTTCTGTAGTAATATATTCCAAATGCAAACCAACTGACTTAACTAACTGACTGCTTTGAATACTTATTATCTGAATGTATACATCAATTATATACTAGTCATTTGATATTATACTTATTTTACTGTTTTAGTATCATTTAAATCAAAATATATGAGATAATTAAGTTTTTGAGAGAACAACAAAAATGTAGGATGATAATGCTCTAATAAGTTCATATTTACTTTAATTTGCATTTGGATGTCTATGTAACTTTTAGCCACTTGAGGGAAGAGTTTCTGTTTTATATAATGATAGTTGTTATATTACATAATGTATAGGTGTATTTCAGAAACTTTTGTTCAGGCCGTGTGCAGTGGCTCACCCCTATAATCCCAGTTCTTTGAGAAGCTGAGGCTGGTGGATCACTTGAGGTCAGGAGTTCGAGACCAGTCTGGCCAACATGGTGAAAACCTGCCTCTACTATAAATACAAAAATTAGCTGAGCATGGTAGCACATGCTTGTAATCCCAGCTATTCAGGAGGCTGAGGAATGAGAATCACTTGAATCCCAGAGGCAAAGGTTGCAGTGAGCAGAGATTGCGCTACTACACTCTGGGTAACAGAGTGAGACTCAGTCTCAGAAAAAAAAGGAAGTTTGGTCAGTGTTTATTGATTTTAAGAACAGATCCTTGAAGGTTATAAAATTTCAAAAACAGATGTAGCTTCTATTGAGCCAGTTTCTAATATGTAAATTGAAATAAACATGTCAGATTTTCATAATCTTTAGTATTGACACCAAATAATAAGTGCAGTTTCCATGCAATGTACTTCTATGATGCTTATGAGAACTTCAGTTTATTTGAAGCATAATATTGCTTGTAGCAAATAACAGTCCTGTCTAGATACACAGTTCGCTCTCAGAAATGCTCCAGGATGAAATACCTTCTGTTAAATATATCTGTAGGTGTTGAATCTTTTTACTTTCCTTAGTGTATGTTCTCAGCTGTGAGCTAATGCCATTTTTGTTACATTGAATCTCTTTAAGTCATTTGTTATTTGAAAGGTCAGATATCAAAACTCTTTTAAATACCAGATTGGATTCATCAGCAGTTCATAAAGATTTATCATCAGTGTTCATCTTCAAACCTAACAGCCACAAATAATATCTAACATAATGGTCTACAGTATGTTCCCCTTCTGCTTACGAGTAGTAATGCTATTAAATATGAAGAGATTTTTTTGCATATCATTTACTGTGGTTGCTGTTGCAAGCAAATATGAAATTCTAAAATAAATAATACATTTCAGTATTACGTGAGTTAATTATAAAATAAATCAAACAAAACAGTTAATATGACTGCTTTAACTATAAGTAGATTTGCTTATGGTCAAATATGTATTTATTTTTGTCTGGAAACAAAGCTTTCTCAGTTCAGTCTCCATAGCTGAATTCTAATAAAATAATATTCTTTTTAAAAACTGTAAAATAATATTTGTAATTAAAAAGCATAATAGTTATAAATGATTGATATGATCATATTTTTCATTCTCTGAAAAGGTCCTTACATGTCTCTCATTACCATGTAAATTGTAATGTTTTGTTGCATTCGTGGGGAGGATTTTAGATCTTTGCTCCATTGTTGTTGTTTTTTGGTTTCCTATCTTTATTCATTCTCAACCTTTCTTGATAAAGTTTCAAATTTGAATTTTCTATCATTTATATGAATATTTAACTTCAAACATTACTATTATTCACTAACATATCTGAGTTTTCCCTTCATTAAGAGACATGGGTTCTTATACTTCTATGCCTCTTTGAAGATAAGCAAATTTTTTTATGCATAATTTTCAGAAATATCTATTTAGGCAAAAGGGTTTCATTATGTATGCTCTTTTATATAAAAGTAGTTATCATCATCATATTTCTTGATTTTGAGGTTGCACCTGAATGATACCATGGAAGACCGATACATTGGAGAGTCACTTGATCAACAGAAGAATTTTGTTGTGAGTGATAAATAAGTTATGCTGTGAAAAACATTTGAACTTGATAACTTATCTTGCCAAAAATAAGTTCTCTTTACTGAGACCATTCTTCTACACGTTGTTAACTCATACGTGTGGTACTTATTATTAAATATTCAAGTATTTCTCACTATTTATAAGTTATACCAATCTATTTGTGTCAAGTTTTGTCACAAGGTTCTTTGCAAACATTTTCCCAATTATGCCAGAATTTATCTTAATTCTGTATTTCTATTTTATCTGTAGTCTATGGCATTTTATCTATCTTTTCTCAATTTATCTCTATTTTATCTGTAATCTATGTCATTAGTCACTAAAATCAGTACTCTCTGCCACACTGTTTGCAAAAGTAACTTGAGTACACAAAAAATTAAAATTTAATTAATATGTATATTTTCTATTAAAAGATTTAAAAGTCATAAATTTTTGTGTATTTTCTGCTGTCAGTTTCTACATATCAGACATTCAATTACTGTGCATCTTAAGTGGTATACAATACATCTTAAGAAATGAATAGAAATGCTATCATATGCAGAAGTTGGAAATGGACTCTTTGAATTCTTATATTATTTCAGTGCTTGAAATGCATTGCTATATATAGTTTAAACACATGATATTAAAGATAATAATAAGAAATGCAAAAACAAATCACAAGGAGATGTACTTCATGTACTCTTCTTTAATCATACTTACTAAATGAGATCTGAAAGGATCAATAAAAAATCATTAAGCCTAGCTGAAATACAGACTGAAAATTCCAAATAATTGGAAGGATTATATGCAGTAAGGATCTACCTCAAAAAATGAATTAATAAAGCTTAATATAAATATTTTATAATTAATTTATTATATTTTCATATTTTTATGTTGAACACCTTTTATGAAATACATGTTAATACAGTTCTACTTATATAGATTTTATACATAAACACATAAATGTGTATGCTAAATGGTTTTTGATAAAGATGTGTAAATATTGAAAACCTCACATAAAAAAACTGTATTTTCATTGCATTTTTCTTCATTTTTTTAAAATCTGTTGATATTGTATGGAAGGAATATTTTAAGCACCCTGAGAACAATGGGAAAATTTTATGTTAATAACATTTATATATATAAATATATAAAATATATATTTTTATAAATATATAAATATATAAAAAATATGTATTTTTATAAATATATAAATATATAAAATATATATATTTTTATAAATATATAAATATATAAAATATATATTTTAATATATTTATTAATATATATATTAACATTTATCAATATATTAATGATTAATATATTGATTACTGTAGGCTTGTAGTATAGTTTGAAGTCAGGTAGCATGATGCCTCCAGCATCTTTCTTTTTGCTTAGGATTGTCTTGGCTATGCAGGCTCTCTTTTGGTTCCATATGAAGTTTAAGGTGGTTGTTTCCAGTTCTGTGAAGACAATCATAGGGAGCTTGATGGGATAGCATTGAATCTATAAATTACTTTGGGGAGTATGGCCATTTTCATGATATTGATTCTTCTTAATCATGAGCATGGAATATTTCTCCATCTGTTTGTGTCCTCTCTTATTTCCCTGAGCAGTAGTTTGTAGTTCTTCTTAACATCCTTTGTTAGTGGTATTCCTAGGTATTTTATTCTCTTTGTAGCAATTGTGAATGGCAATTCATTCTCTTTTTAAGTCTGTTACTGGTGTATAGGAATGCTTGTGATTTCTGCACATTGATTTTGTGTCCTGAGACTTTGCTGAATTTGCTTATCAGTTTAAGGAGATTTTGGGCTGAGAAGATAGGTGTCTTCTAAATATACAATCATGTCATCTGCAAATAGAGACAATTTGACTTCCCCCTTTCCTAATTGAATATGCTTTATTTCTTTTTCTTGCCTAATTGCTCTGGCTAGAACTTCCAATACTATATTGAATAGGATTGGTGAGAGAGAGCATCCTTGTCTAGTGCCAGATTTCAAAGGGAATGCTTCCAGTTTTTGCCCATTTAGTATGATATCTTTTTTTTGGTAGAGAAAAAAAGATATCATTTGCTGTAGGTTTGTAGCAAATACCTTTTATTATTTTGAGATACCTTCTGTTGATACCTAGTGTATTGAGAGTTTTTAAATAAAGGGCTGTTGCCTATTACTGAAGGCCTTCTCTCCATTTATTGAGATAATCATGTGTGGTTTTTGTCTTTGGTTCTGTTTATGTGGTGAATTGCATTTATAGACTTGTGTATGTTGTAAAAGCCTTGCATCCCTGGGATGAAGCTTACTTCATGGTGATGGATAAGCCTTTCGATGTGCTGTTGCAATCCATTTGCCAGTATTTTATTGAAGATTTTTGCATCTATGTTCATCGTGGATATTGGCCCCAAGTTTTCTTTTTTTGAGTCTCTGCTGGGTTTTGGTATGAGGGTGATGTTGGTCTCATAAAATGATGTGGGAAGGATCCCCTTTTTTTGGATTGTTTGGAATAGTGTCAGAAGGAGTGGTACCAGCTCTTCTTTGTATGTCTGGTAGAATTTGGCTGTGAACCCATCTGCACCTGGGCTTTTTTTGGTTGGTATGGTATTAATTGCTACCTCAACATCAGCCCTTGTTATTGGTCTGTTCAACGTTTCAACTTCTTCCTGGTTTAGGCTTGGGAGGGTGCAAGTGTCCAGGAATGTATCCATTTCTTCAGGTTTACTGGTTTATTTGCATAGAGTTGTTTGTAGTAATCTCTGATGGTAGTTTGTATTTCTGTGGAATCAGTGGTGATATCCCCTTTATAGTTTTTATTGCATCTATTTGATTCTACTCTCTTTTCTTTTTTATTAATCTGGCTAGTGGTCTGTATATTTTGTTGATCTTTTCAAAAAACCAGTTCTTGGATTTATTAATTTTTTGAGGGTTTTTTTTGTGTGTGTGTCTCTATCTCCTTCACTTCTGCTCTGACCTTAGTTATTTCTTGTCTTCTGCTAGCTTTTGAGTTTTTTTGATCTTGTTCCTCTAGCTCTTTCAATTTTGATGATGGGGTGTTGATATTAGATCTTTCCTTGCTTCTCATGTGGGCATTTATTGCTATAAATTTCTCTCTAGACACTGCTTTAAATATGTCCCAGAGATTCTGGTATGTTGTGTCTACATTCTTGTTGGTTTCTAAGAACATCTTCGTTGTGTCTTCATTCTTGTTGGTTTCTAAGAACATCTTTATTTCTGTCTTCATTTCATTGTTTATCCAGTCAACATTCAGGAGCCAGTTGTTCAGTTTCCATGAAGTTGTGTGGTTCTGAGTTAGTTTCTTAATCCTGAGTTCTAATTTGATTGCACTGTGGTCTGAGAGACTGTTTGCTATGATTTCTGTTATTTTGCATTTGCTGAGGGGTGATTTGCTTCCAATTATGTGTTCACTTTTAGAATAGGTGTGATGTTGTGCTGAGAAGAATGGATATTCTGTGCATTTGGGGTGGAGAGTTCTGTAAAAGAAATTAGGTTTGCTTGGTCCAGATCTGAGTTCAAGTCCTGGATATCCTTGTTAATTTTCTGTCTCATTGATCTGTCTAATATTGACAGTGGAGTGTTATAGTCTCTCACTATTATTGTGTGGGAGTCTAAGTCTCTTCGTAGGTCATTAAGAACTTGCTTTATGTATCTGGATGGTCCTGTATTGGATGCATATATATTTAGTATCATTAGCTCTTCTTGTTGCATTGATCCTTTTACCATTATGTAACGCCCTTCTTTGTCTCTTTTGATCTTTGTTGATTTAAAGTCTATTTTATCAGAGACTGCGATTGCAGCTCCTGCTTTTTTTTGCTGTCTATTTGCTTGGTAAATCTTCCTCTGTTCCTTTATTTTGAGCCTATCTTTCCATCTCTTTTTATTTCATTGAGTTGGTCTTCAGTCTCTGATATCCTTTCTTCTGCTTGGTCTACTCGGCTATTGAAACTTGTGTATGCTTCACGAAGTTCTCTTGCTGTGTTTTTCAGCTTCATAAATTCATTTATATTCTTCTCTAAGCTGTTTATTCTAGTTAGCATTTTGTCAAACTTTTTTCAAGGTTCTTAGTTTATTTGTATTGGTTAGAACATGTTCTTTTAGCTCAAAGAAGTTTGTTATTATCCAGTTTCTGTAGCCTGTTTCTGTCAATTCATCAGACTCATTCTCTATCCAGTCTTGTTCCCTTGACTGTCAAGAGTTGTGATCCCTTGAAAGAGGAGAGGTATTCTGGTTTTGGGTGTTTTCATCCTTTTTGCACTGGTTTATTCCCATCTTTGTGGATTTATCTACCTGTGGTTTTTGTAGTTGGTGACTTTTGGATGGGGTCTCTGACTCGTCATCCTTTTTGTTGATGATGAAGTTATTTCTTTCTGTTTCTTAGTTTTCCTTCTAATAGTCAGGCCCCTCTGCTGTAGGACTGCTGGAGGTCCACTCCAGACCCTGTTTGCCTGGGGATTACCTACAGTGGCTGCAGAACAGTAAGGGTTGCTGCCAGTTTCTTTTTCTGTTATCTTTGTCCCAGAAGGATATCTGCCAGATGTTATCCAGATGAGGTCTCCTTTTTGAGGTGTCTCTTTGGATATATGGAGGTTAGGGAGCTGCTATAGGAGCTCAAGTGCTGAGCTGTGAGCTCCATTGTTCCATTCACAGCCGCTGGGCTGGTACCTTTAAGTCTGTTGCAGTGGAATTCATAACCATCTTTTTTCCCCAGGTGCTCCATCCTGGGAAGGTTGGGCTTTATTTATAAGTTCCTGACATGCTGCTGCCTTTTTTCAGAGATGCCCGGCCCAGTGAGAAGGTTGCCTAGTCACAGTTTGCCAGCAGAGGCATTGCTGAGCTTCCATGGGCTCTGTCAACCTGCTGTGTGAACTTCCTTGTGATTTTGTTTATAGAGATATAGTTAGAACTGCCTCAGTAATGGTGGTCTGCCTCAGTAATGGCAGACTGTCTCTGTAATGGAAGATTGCCTCTGTGATGGCAGACTGCCTCGGTAATGGTGGACTGCCTAAGTAATGGCGGATTGCCTAGGTAATGGTGGACTTCCTTGGTAATGGTGGACACCCTTCCCCCCACAGAGCTAGACCATCCTGGGTCCAGCTGTGCTTGCTGTGAAACTCTCAATCCAGAGCATTTAAGATTGCTGGTCTTTGTGGGGGTGGGACCCACTGAGCCAGATCACCTGGCTCTGTTTCAGCCTCATTTTTTTTCATTTGAATGGGTGACTCTGTCTCCCAGGTGTTCCAGGTGCCAGTTGAAACGGCACCCAGATTTGTGTGAGTTTTTGGGTGGAGACTCGCTGCGCTGGCTGAATCAGCCATGCTGGATACTCGTGGCACTTTTCCACCGGGGAGTTTCCTGGTCTGTGGGCAGTAAAAATTCATTTGAAAATGCAGTGATCACTCATCCTCTGCGTTCTCACTGGGAAGTGCACTCCAGAGCTGTTCCTGTTCGGCCATCCTGGATCGTCTCCAGAAAGAATTCTTTTTAATTTTGTGAGTACAATGAAGATCATATGTTTATTTTGAAAAACAATCTACTGAATTGATGATGTTAACTCTTAACAGAAATCCCGATATATACTTATTTGAAAAAAAATTATGTTATCTGAGAAAATTTACTCTAACATTTTCTTCCATTATGATATTAAAATATTAATCCCAGCCATCTAAAACTTAAATATGCCTTTTTAATTTTTGTTCAGATGACTTATTCTCTATGTTTAAAACAACCTAGAGCATATGATATTATAATAACTATAGATCCAGGTAAACAGTAAATTTATTGGAAAAGAGTTAACGTAATGAAAAGTACTGATGTTCCTATAGAACCATAATTACTTGTTTGTTTCATTTCAAAGAGATCAGTGTATAAATAGGAACAAGGGATTTATGGACAGCAGATGTATACTGCATGTTTTTTGTCTTACTTTCTGGCTTGAGAAATGATAAATGGTTGCAACATGTATGTCAGCAACAAAAGCTAGGAAATCAATGTTGGTAACATCTGATTAGTACTTACAGTCTCTGAAGTAAAAGTCAGGGATTATGTTGAAAGTTTTTCTTTTTTAATTATGTCTTTCTCTTGGACTTTTAGATCTTTTTTGCTTTAATACAATAAAAATAATCAGTTATCTTTTTTTTTTTTTGAGATGGAGTCTTGCTCTGTCACTTAGGCTAGAGTGCAGTGGTGTGATCTCACCTCACTGCAACCTCTGCTTCCCTGGTTCAAGCAATTCTTCTGCCTCAACCTTCTGAGTAACTGGATTTACAGATGCATGACACCACATTGGGCTAACTTTTATATTTTTAGTAGAGACTGGGTTTACCATGCTGGCCAGGCTGGTCTCAAACTCCTGACATCAAGTGATCTGCCCACATCAGCATCCCAAAATGCTGAGATGAGAGGCTTGAGCCACCACATCCAGCCAACTAACTTTTAAGCCATGAAAATAGAAAGAGAACCACATATTTTATATAACAGCCATATATAGATTAATTGATTTTTCTCGTGAGTGTCATTGTTGTCAGTTCCTAAATGTGTGTCTTTTTCTACATTTTCCAAACAAACACATTAGCAAATTATAAATAAGCCAAACAATGGAACATAGACTATATAATGAATAATTTAAAAATAACAAAGCAATAACAAAAAGAAATAAAAATATGCTGACAGAACTATAATCAAATGTATCTGCCATATCATTAACTACAAATGGAGTAATAAAAAAGAAAAAGACTTTTAGAGTGAGTTATGAAAAAAAATCTAAACGTGCTACAAATGAGAATGTAACAGTGTTTAACAATTCAGATCCTAGAGATTTAAATATAATTGCAGAAAATTGTGGCTTTTGCACCATGAGCAAGTAAGATAACCAATTTCTAACTCAGTTTATATTTTCCAAAATGTGAGTAATGACAGAATCTACCAGGAGGTGTTGTGAGAAAAGTAACTTAATTAACAAATGAAATGCACTTACAAAATTACTGGGCTCCAGGATCTCATATCTGAGATTTTAGCCTCCAAACCTGTCCTACAAATTTAGTGCACTTAGATATCCCCATTGGTGACCTCTTGCAAATCTATAGTACAATATCACAACCAGGATATTGACAGGATACAATCAAGATACATAATATTTTCATCACAAGAATCCTACGTTACCCTGTTATATCTACACTAAATTCCATCTTGCCTCAACCCCTCCCTTAATTTCTGACAATTAGTCAAGTGTTCTCTATTTTATAATTGTACGACTCCAAGAATGCTATATACAAGGAATCTTTATGTAATAGTTTTGGAATGGCTTTTTTGACTCTGCATAATTTGCTGGAGATTCATGCAGGTTGTTTGTATAAATCAATTATTCATTCCATTTTATTGTTGAGTAGTATAACATGGTACGATGTACCAGAGTTTATTTATCCATTCACTCTTTGAATTAATCTGAGTTGTTTCTAGTTTTGGATATTGGAAATATAGATGCTATAAACATTCAGGTACAGGTATATATGTGAATGTAAATTTTAATTTATTTGAATTAAATTCTCAGGAGTGAAATCACTGAGCTGTTTCATAGTTACAAGATTAGTATTTTTTAAAGTATTTATTAAAGAAACGACCAGATGTTCTCCAAAGTGGTTCTATCATTTCATATTCCCATCATCAATGAATGAGTAACCAAGTTTCTCTGCATCCTTGATAATGTTTGGTGTTGTCATTATTTTTTTATTTTAGCCATTCTGATAGATGTGTAGTGATATCTCATTGTGATTTTTATTCATATTTCCCAAATGGCTAATGATGTTTAATGGCTTTCATATATTTATCATCTCTGTACTCTCTTCAGTGAAAGGCCTTTTATGTCCTTTGACACATTCTAATTGGATTGTTTACTTTTTGCTAATGTTTTGAGGGTTTATATACTCTAGGTACTAGTAATTTGTTAGACAGGTGGCTTGCAAATATTTTTATCCGGTCTTTAACCTGTCTTTTCATTCTATTAATAAGGTCTTTTGCAGGAAATAAAAAAGTTTTTAATTTCAACAAAGTCCAAATTATCAATTTTTTCTTCTATATATTGTAGTTTTTGTATCAAGTGTAAAAACTCTTGCCTAGTCATGCATCCCAAAGATTTTTTCCTGTTTTTTCTAAAAAATATACTTTTTATGCTATACTCTTATGTTTTACATTTAATTCAACAATCGATTTTGAGATAATCTTTATGTAATGTATAAGAATGTTGGAGGTTCAATATATTATTATACTTTCTATGTAGATCCACTTGCTCTTCCTTCACGTGATGAAAAATCTATGCCTTTCCTTCAAGAAATTATTTCTCCACTTTGCAAAAGTCAGTTTGGCTTATATGTGTGGATCCATTTCTGATTCCTCTATTTTATTCTGTCAATCTAGGAACATAATCTTTTCCCAATACCACACAATCTTCATTAACTGTAGTCAAATAATAATGTCTCAAAATTAGGTATATTGATTTCTTGCAATTTATTATTTTTTTGTCCAAGATGTTTTACCTGTTAAAGATATTGGGTAATCTTACCAAAAAAATCTTGCCTATATCTACAAAATAACTTACCTGGATTTCAATATGAATTAAGCTAAATCTGGACATCAGCTTGGGGAGAAATGACATTTTTCCATGTTTAATCATACAATGCATGAATGTGGCATACCTCTCTATTTAGATCTTGTTTTAGCTCTATTTTATCAACAAGTTGTATTTTTCAACATACACGTGATGTACATGTTAGTATTTTTTGAGCCATTATGAATTGTATTACATTTTTATTTTAATATCCACATGTTCATTGCTAATATATAGACATACAATTGATATTTTTATATTTGTCCTATATCATTGACTTTGCTGAACTCACTTATTAGTCTAGGGGTTTTTGCATTTTCAAGAATATATGAGATTTTCTATGTAACATTAATCATCTGTAAATAAGGATACTTTTAATTCTTCCTGTCCTTTATGCCTCTTTTTACTTTCTTTTCTGACCTTGTAGAGCTGTCTACAACTTTCAGATATATATTGAATTAAAGAGATAAAAATAGATATTCTTATCTTTTTCTCCCTACAAGGAAAGCATTCAGTTTTTTATGAGTAAGCACAATGTTATTTGTAGGCTTTCTCTAGATGCTCTTTATCAAGTTTCAGAAGTTTTCTGCTCTGGGCAGGGAATCTCTGAAAATAAGATACAGCCCCATTCAGGGGCTTATAGATAAAACTCCCATCTCCCAAGACAGAGCCCCTGGGGGAAGGGGTGACTGTGGGTGCAGCTTTAGCAGATTTAAACTTTCTGCCTGCCAGTTCAGAAGAGAGCAATGGCTCTCTCAGCACAGTGCCTCCTCAAGTGGGCACATGGCCCTCATGCTTCCTGACTGGGAGACACCTCCCAGCAGGGGTTGACTGACACCGCATACACGAGAGCTCTGGCTGGCATCTGGCAGGTGCCACTCTGGGACAAAGCAACTTTAAGACACATAATTGTCAGATTCACCAGGGTTGAAATGAAGGAAAAAATGCTAAGGACAGCCAGAGAGAAATTTCAGGTTACCCACAAAGGGAGGCCAATCAGATTTATAGTAGATCTCTCTGCAGAAATCCTACAAGCCAGAAGAGAGTGAAGGCCAATATTTAACATGCTTAGAGAAAAGAAGTTTTAACCCAGCATTTTATATCCAGCCAAACTAAGTTTCATAAGCACAAGAGAAATAAAATCCTTTACAGACAAGCAAATGCTGAGAGATTTTATTACCACAAGGTCTGCCTTACAAGAGCTTCTGAAGGAAGCACTAAATATGTAAAGGAAAAACTGGTACCAGCCACTGCAAAAACTTACCAAATTGTAAAGACCACTGACACTATGAAGAAACTGCATCAACTAATGGGAAAAATAACAAACTAGCATCATAATGACAGGATAATATTCACACATAGCAATATTAACCTTAAATGTAAATGGGCTAAATTGACCAATTCAAAGACACAGACTGACAAATTGAATAAAGAGTCAAGACCCATCTGTGCACTGTATTCAGGAGACCCATCTCATGTTCAAAGACACATATAGGCTCAAAATAAAAGGATGAAGGAATGTTTACCAAGCAAATGGAAAGCAAACAAACAAACAAAAAAGCAGGGGTGCAATCCTAGTCTCTGATAAAACAGACTTTAAACCAACAAAGACCAAAAACCACAAAGAAGGCCATTACATAATGGTAAAGGAATCAATTAATGCAACAAGAAGAGCTAACTGTCCTAAGTATATATGCACCCAATACAGGAGCACCCAGATTCACACTGCAAGTTCTTAGAGAAATACAAAGATACTTAGACTTCCACACAATTATAGTGGCAGCCTTTAACATCCCACTGTTAATATTAGACAGACAATGAGACAGAAAATTAACAAGGATATTCAGAACTTGAAATGAGCTCTGGACCAAGCAGACCTAATAGACATGTACAGAACTCTCCACCCCAAACCAACAGAATATACATTCTTCTCAGCACCACAAAGCACTTATTCTAAATTTGACCACATAATTGGAAGTAAAACAGTTTTCAGCAAATGCAAAAGAATGGAAATAATAATAAACAGTCTCTTTGACCACAGTGCAATCAAATTGGAACTTAGGATTAAAAAGTTAACTCAAAACTGCACAACTAAGTGGAAATTGAGCAACCTGCTCCTGAATGACTACTGGGTAAATAACGAGATTAAGACAGAAATAAATAAGTTCTTTGAAACCAATGAGAACAGAGACACAATATATCAGAATCTCTGGGACACAGCTAAATCAGTGTGTAGAGGGAAATTCATAGCACTAAATGCCCACCAGAGAAAGTGGAAAGGATCTAAAATTGACACCCTAACATCACAATTTAAAAAACTAGAGAAGCATGAGCAAACAAATTCAAAAGCTAGCAGAAGACAAGAAATAACTAAGATCAGAGCAGGACTGAGAGAGACAGAGACATGAAAAACCCTTCAAAAAATCAATGAATCCAGGAGATAGTTTTTGGAAAAGATCAATAAAATAGATGGTCCGTAGCCAGACAAAAATAGAAGAAAAAAGAGAAGAATCAAATAGACACAATAAAACATGATAAATGGGATATCACCACCAATCCCACAGATACAAACTACCATCAGAAAATACTGTGAACACCTCTATGGAAATACACTAGAAAATCTAGAAAAAAATTGATAAATTTCCTGGACACATATGCCCTCCCAACATGGAACCGGGAAGAAGTCGAATCCCTGAGTATACCAATAACAATTTCTGAAATTGAGGAAGCAATTAATAGCCTACCAACCAAAAAATAAAAATAAAAAAATAAAAAAAACTCAGGAGCAGATGGATTCACAGCCAGATTCTACCAGAGGTACAAGGAGGAGCTGTTAACATTCCTTCTGAAACTATTCCTAACAATATAAAAAGAGGAACTCCTTCCTAACTCATTTTGTGAAGCCAGCATCATCCTGATACCAAAACTTTGCAGAGACACAACAAAGAAAGATAATTGCAGGCCAATATCCCTGAAGAACACCGATGTGAAAATCCTTAATCAAGTACTGGCACATCAAAAAGCTTATCCACCATGATAAGGTCGACTTCCTCCCTGGGATGCAAGGCTGGTTTAACATATATGAATCAATAAATGTAATCCAACACAGAAACAGAACCAATGACAAAAACCACATGATTATCTCAATAAATGCAGAAAAAGCTTTCAATCAAATTCAACACTCCTTCATGCTAAAAACTCTCAATAAACTAGGTATTGATGAAACATATCTCAAAACATCAAGAGTTATTTATGATAAACCCACAGCTAGTATCATACTGAATAGGCAAAAGCAGGAAGCATTGCCTTTGAAAACCAGCACAAGGCAAGGATGGCCACTCCCACCTCCTATTCAACATAGTATTGAAAGTTCTGGACAGGGCAATCAGGCAAGAGAAAAAAGTTAAGCATATTCAGACAGGAAGAGAGGAAGTCAAATTATCTCTGTTTGCAGATGACATGATTGTATATTTAGAAGATCCCATCGCCTCAGCCTCAAATCTTCTTAAGCTGATAAGCAACTTCAGCAAAGTCTCAGGATACAAAATCAATGTGCAAATATCACAAGCATTCCTATACACCAATAATAGACAAACAACCAAATCATGAGTGAACTCTCGTACATAATTGCTACAAAGTGAAGGAAATATCTAGGAATATAACTTACAAAGGATGTGAATAACCTCTTCAAAGAGAACTACCAACCACTATTCAAGGAAATAAGAGCAGACAAAAACAAATGAAAAAAACACTTCTTGCTCATGGATAGGAAGAATTGATATCATGAAAATGGCCATAGTGCGCAAAGTGATTTATAGATTCAATGCTATTCCCATCAAGCTCCCATTGACTTTCTTCACAGAATTAGAAGAAAAAAAAACTATTTTAAATTTCATATGGAACCAAAAAAGAGCCCATGTAGCCAAGACAATCATAAGGAAAAAGAGCAAAGCTGGAAGCATCAGGCTACCTGACTTCAAACTATAGTAAATGGCTACGGTAATCAAAACAGCATGGTACTGGTACCAAAACAGATGTAGAGACTGATAGAACAGAACAGAGGCCTCAGAAATAATGCCACACATCTATAACCACCTGATCTTTGACAAACCTGACAAAAACAATAAATAGGGAAAAGATTATTTAATAAATGATGTTGGGAAAACAGGCTAGCCATATGCAGAAAACTGAAACTAGACCTCTTTCTTACACTTTATACAAAAATTAACTCAAGATCAATTAAAGACTTAAAAATAAGACATAAAATCATAAAAAAACATGAAGGAAAACCTGGGAAATACCATTTAGGACACAGGCATGGTAAAAGACTTCATGATTAAAACACCAAAAGCACTGCAACAAAAGCCAAAAGATACAAATGAGATCTAATTAAAGAGCATCTGCACAGCAAAGCAAACTATAATCGGAATAAACAGGAAACCTACAGAATAGGAGAAAAAATTTTGCAATCTATCCATCTGACATAGGGCTAATATCCAGGATCTACAAGGAACTTAAAAAATTTTACAAGAAAACAAACAACCCATCAAAAAGTGGGCAAATTGTATGAGCAGACACTTTTCAAAAGAAGACATTTATGCAGCCAACAAACATGAAAAAAAGCTCATCATCACTGGTCATTAGAAAAATGCAAATCAAAACCACAATGAGATACATTCTCATGCCAGTTAGAAGGGTGATCATTAAAAAGTCAGGAAAGAACAGATGCTGGAGAGGATGTGGAAAAATAAGAATGCTTTTACACTGTTGGTGGCAGTGTAAATTAGTTCAACCATTGTAGAAGACAGTGTGGTGATTCCTCAAGGATTTAGAACCAGAAATACCATTTGACCCAGCAATCCCTTTACTGGGCATATACCCAAAGGATTATAAATCATTCTACCATAAAGACACATGCAAATGTATGTATATTGTGGCACTGTTCACAATAGCAAAGACTTGGAACCAACCCAAACGCCCATTGATGACAGACTGGATAAAGAAAATGTGGCACATATAAACCATGGAATACTATGCAAAGGATATGAACAGACACTTTACAAAAGTAGACATACATGAGGCCAACAAACATATGAAAAAATGCTCATCACTGGTCATTAGAGAAATGCAAATCAAAACTACATTGAGATACCATCTCACGCCAGTTAGAATGGCGATCATTAAAAAATCTGGAGACAGATGCTGGAGAGGATGTGGAGAAATAGAAACATTTTTACACTGTTGATGGGAGTGTAAATTAATTCAACCATTGTGGAATACAGTTTGGCGATTCCTCAAGGACCTAGAAATAGAAATTCCATTTGACCCAGCAATCCCATTACTGGGTATATATCCAAAGGATTATAAATCGTTCTACTATAAGGACACATGCACATGAATGTTCATTGCAGCACAGTTTACAATAGCAAAGACCCGGAACCAACCCAAATGCTCATCGATGATAGACTGGACAGAGAAAATGTGGCACATATACACCGTGGAATATTATGCAGCCATCAAAAACGATGAGTTTGCATCCTTTGTAGGGACATGAATGAACCTAGAAACCATCATTCTCAGCAAACTGACACAAGAACACAAAATCAAACACCACATGTTCTCACTCATAGGCGGGTGTTGAACAGTGAGACCACATGGACACAGGGAGGGGAGCACTACACACTGGGGTCTGTTGGGGAGAGATAGCATGGGAGAGAATGCCAGATATAGGTGAAGGGGAGGAAGGCAGCAAATCACACTGCCACGTGTGTGCCTATGCAACAATCTTGCATGTTCTTCACATGTACCCCAAAACGTAAAATGCAATAAAAAAAAAAAAAGGATGAGTTCATGTCCTTTGCAGGGACATAAATGAAGGTGGAAATCATCATCCTTAGCAAACTAACATAGGACAGAAAACCAAACACTGCATGTTCTCACCCATAAGTGGGGGTTGAAAAATGAGAAGACATGGACACAGGGATGGGAACATCACATACCAGGGCCTGCCATGGGGTGGGGAGCTAGGGGAGGGATAGCATTAGGAGAAATACCTAATGTAGATGATGATTTGATGAGTACAGCAAACCACCATGGCACACGTATACCTATGTAACAAACCTGGATGTTCTGCAAATGTATCCCAGAACTTAAAGTATAAGATAAATAAATAAATAAATAAATAAATAAATAAATAAATAAATAAAATGTCATAGCACTTGCATATAATCTACACATCCTCCTATATATTTCAAATAATCTCTTTAAAAAGTTTTTCTTTATTCTTAGTTTTCTAAGAGTTTTTAAATTGTGAATTAGTGTTGAATTTTATAAAATAATTTATCATCAATTGATATGATCATCTAATTTTTCTTCTTTAGCTTGTTACTATGGTAAATTAGATATATTGATTTAGAGTATTAAACAAGCCATACTTCCCTTGAATAAACCTCAGTTGATCATAGTATATAATTGTCTCTATGTGTTGCAGAATTCCATTTGCTTATACTTCATTTAAGATTTTGTCTAATTCATGATAAAGATTGGTCTTCAGTTATTTATTCCTTTTTCTTTCTGTTCTACCTTTGTCTGGTTTTGATATCAGGGTAATATTTGCTTCATAAAATAAACTAGTAATATTCCCTCATCTTTATTCTATAAAAGATTGTGTAGGATTGGTGTTAGTTCTCTTTAAAACATTTGACAATATTCTTTAGTTAAGTTAATTAGCTATAAATATGTATTTCGTGGAAGTTTTAAAACTATACATTCAATTCTCTTAATATTATACTGCTATTCTATTATCTATTTCATATTGTGTGTGCTGTGTTTTGTGCCATTTCAGAAATTGTTTTATTTTTTCTAAGTTGTGAAATATATGTGTATAGAGTTCTTCATAATATTTCTTTATTACAGCTTTGATATCTGCATATTCTGTAGGGACAGCCCATGTGTCCTTACTGATACTAAAATCTGTGTCTTCTTTCTTTTTTCTTGCCATTGTTGCTATAGGTTTTAAATTTTATTGATTGTTTTCAATTATCCATGTCTTCAATTTTTCTCTATTTTTTAGTTTTCAATTTATTTCATTTCTGCTATTATCTAGGTTATTTTTTTCTCTGTTTCTTTTTGGTTTATCTTTCTTATGCTAATTTCTATATTACTATATAAGATTAGATCTTATATTATTGGTCTGAGGTTTTTTCTTTTTTCTAATGTAAGTATTTAGTGCTATCAGTTTTCTTCTTTACCTTGCTTTTGCTGTTTCAAATATGTAAATATATTATATTTGTATTTAACTAGTTCATTGCACATTTGGATTTTGCTTGAGACTTCTTTGACTCAGATTTTCTAGAAATCTGTTCTGTCATTTCCACGTCTTGAGAGATTCTCCTGTTGTCTTTGTTTTCAATTCCTAATTTGGTTTATATTTGTTAGATAATAATGCCATATTATTTCAACTCTTCTTACTTTGTTAAGGCTTCTTTCTGAAAGCAGAGTGTTGTTAATCTTTGTATATGTTCTATGAGCACTTGAAAATTTGTATTTTATTGTTGGGTGAAGAGTTATATAAATGTCAATTAAAAATTGCTTGTTGATGATGCTAAATTCTACTCTTTGCTTGCTTCTGTCTACTTGTTTTATCAATTATTGAGAGAGGGTTGATGAAGAGTAACTAAATAGAATCTGAGATTTGTCAATGTTTTCTTTCACTTATATGAGTTTTTGCTTCTTATATTTGTGGATGTGTTGCTTATTGCATACACATTAGGATTCCTATTTGTTCTTGATGGATTGATCTTTTTATCATCTAAAAGTCTTTCTCTCTTTCTTTAGATTTTTTCTTTGTTATGATTTTAATTTTTTTAACATTAATATTGCTCCTCTTTTTTGATTATTGTTTGCATGGAATACATGTTCTATTCCTTTACTTTCAACATAACTGCATCAATTTATTTGAATTTTTTCTGTATGGACAGCCTATAGTTGGGTCATATTTTTTATCAATTCTTCCAATTTTTAACATTGGTGTTTCTAGGACACTTATATTTAATATGATAATTGATATGTATGCCTTAAGTTTGCAGTCTAATTTTGTATGTTTCTTAATTTATGTTTTACATATTTTATTTTTTCTGTATTCTTATGTTTTTCCTGAATTTTTTAGCATTTTGTTTTCATTTACTCATGTTTTTAGTATATATATTTGTATTACTATTTTAGTTGTTAGTCTAGGTAATATAATATATACGCAAAATTCATTACAGTCTCTTGGTGTCATAATTTTAGCAATTTAATTGAAATGTAAAAACTTACTTCCCTTTATGTTCTTTTAGCCTCTTCCATTTATATTACATTTATTTAGAATAATTCTTATGCCTATTTAAATCAGCTAGTGGTATAATTGTGCTTTAATTATCAACCTTAATTTAAAAAGCTCAAGAGGAGTTGGGAACCTAATGTATTTACTCATATTGCTACTCTTTCCATATCTTTCTTGCTGATATTACCAGATGTTTTACCTATCATTTCCTATTTGGAGTTCTTTTCAGTATTCCCTTAGCACTGGCCTTCTGGTGATAATACTGTATTTAAGACTGTTCTAAATACCTAATGCATGCAGGGCTTAAAACCTAGATGACAGGTTGATAGGTGCAGCAAACCACCATGGCACATGTATACCTATGTAACAAACCCACACGTTCTGCACATGTATCCCAGAACTTAAAATAAAATTAAAAAAAAAAAAAAGAATGTTCAACTTCCCCTTTGTTCCTAAAGATGATTTTCACTGGATATAGAATATTGTGTTGTCTTTTCTTTCTTCGTTGAAAAAATATTGTTCTACTTTATTGTAACCATGAATTTTCCGAAATCTTTTGTCATTAGAATTGTTTTTCCCCATAAGCTAGCGATTGTTTCTTTCTTTTTGCCTGAAAATATTTTTTTTTCCTTATCTTCATTTTTCAGCTGTTTGACTATACTGTGTTTTACTATAGGTTTCTTTGAGTATTTTGTGGATGGAAGCTTCCATCAGCTTCTTAAATCTGTCATTCCATGTCTTATGTCAAATGGAAAAAAAATTCTGCCATTTTTTTACTTGTCATTTATTTAATCCCTGCCCTCTTTCTACTCTCTTCTAGCAACCCAGTGAATGAATGCTAGATCTTTTTTTATAATTCCACAGATCTCTGAGACATACATTTATTGTTTAGAGTTACATAGAACAAACTGAATAGATATATAGAAATAAAGTCCAATTTGTTACCATTAGGATAACATTTGGTACTTTTCCATCACGCTTTTGTTTTTATAAACTTGTGGAAAGATTGCAGGTAAAACATTCTTTTTTTTTTTTCCATGTTCCTTCTTTTGGAAAAAAAACATTCTAAAAAGTCATTGATCCAATAACTCAACTTGAGCAATTCATTCCCATTTTACACTTTTCAAACGTCTTCTTTAAAATTCTGCTTTAACGTGTTTACTCTTCCCATTATTCCTATGAGTAATATTCCTTAGAGGTAACCACTTTGGCCTTGTTTCTAGTTAGCTATTCTAGTCTGTTCTTTTTAACTTGAACAATACATTCGTAACCTGAGGTGATATTTAATATTTTTAACATACAATGTACCAAAAGCACATCCACATCTAAATGACTGCTCAACGGTACTGAAGTTAGGCCAAGATTTGTCTCCTGAGTATTGACTACATTTATATCTATATTGGTTAGTTTATAAAATGAAACTATTATCTGGAAACCCACATCAATAAATATAAATAACTTAGCTTATAAATAGTTTCTTTCTCCCTTAACATATCCCCTTTCCATATTATTTATGACTTTTTGTTCAGTTAACTTTAAATCCTATGACTTCTCTCTATAGCCTAATATATGGGTAACTCTCGTAAGGATGCCAGGAAATAAAATCAGCAGATTCTCTGATGTTCTGATCTCTCTCTCTTACACACACACACACACACACACACACACACACACACACACAGTTTATGAATTAACTCTAAGGTTTCTTAAGTTATCTTTTTTATGAGGATATGAGGAGATTCTCTGATAGTCTAATCTCTCTCTGTCTCTCTCTGTCTCTGTCACACACACACACACACACACACACACACAAACATAATTTTCTTATGAATTAACTTTATTTAAGGTTTCTTAAGTCATCTTTTCTATTCACTTGATCTGTCATAGCAGAAATCACCTACCAATTATGTTTTTCTAATCTCTTTTCTGAGGGTTTTATTTTATGAGTGTAGCCTATTTATAATCCCATCTCTTCTCAAATAATATTCTTCCATGTAATATTAAATATTTAGTATTTTTATTTGTTCTTAACAGTATTCACTATCTCATTTAAATTTTCATGCCTTTAATTCTGTTTTTACATACACTATATACAATTTTAAAAATAATGCACTTTTGTAAAAAATATTTCTAAACATTAATATATAAAATTATTCTAATTGACATTTAAAACTCAGTTGGAAGAAATATTAAAGCCCTTGACCTAAAGAAGATCTGGGTGCTGGTCCTGGATCTTGCACACACAAAAATCTCCATACTGCCATTTTAATTCTTCTTTCTCTGCTCCTTGTTTTGTGTAATAATAGTAATACTATTGCATGGTGTTATTACAGAGATCAAATGTTATTTATTCTGTGAAACCACTTGTAATACCCAGCATTAGTTGTCCTTCTTGTAACAAAATGTATGTTATTTGCTTGGGACACATCGGTTAACACAATGCAGCACATCCTTACAGCAATGAACTTATGTACTAAATGAAACATTTTAGGAAGCCTTTCCATGCTCTGCACCTATATTTTCTCACTTTTCCAGTTTTGTTTATACCCAGTTTCTTTAATTTCAGCAAGTTGTGCTCCTGAAGGTAGTCATATCACATTACAGAATCTCGTTTTCTATCAAAAAATTATTTTTATCTCATTTTCTGTCAAAAATATGCCTGTTTCCTTTATCATGCAATTCATGATTATCTGAAAATAAGCAGCCTGCTGTTGATGCTGGCAAAGGAATTAAAGACAGGATAATGTTCGTTTCTATGCATGTGCCTGAACACTCTTCAGAGACATGTGATGTAATTTCCTGTAATAATCTTACATTAATGCTCTTTTACACGTCTATGGCTTAAAGTTTACATTTTTTAAAATCCTTTCTGAAAGAATCAGCTTATTCATGAATATATTAAAACTGCATTGTCCTTTATTCTGTTCAACATTGATAATGCAAATTATTTCATAATTTTTAGGCCACTGTTTTAGGTGGAGTAAGATAATATTACTCTTTAATTAAGTGAGTACATATGTGTATCTGCTTTAAAAATGTAATTGGTAAGTTAGAAATTATGAATTCTTTTCAATATCCAGATGAATTTTTAGTTACTGAAACTTAGAAAATTATCACCAAGGAAATGTCTTCTAAAACTGCTCCGGTAACGTAAGAGTTGCTTGAATTCTACCAGGCAATCAATTTTTCTCACTAAAGATGTTACCAAGTTGGGGGATAAAAGATTGTATTTTGAATCAAGAATCATAAGAGAGACTTAGATTGTAAGTATGTGTTGTAGAGCACAATTGTATCACCCTACTCTATTTACAGTATACAGATTTTAAGTAGACTCTCATATTTCTGTTATGCAGGCAGATCATTCTAACTTTAGACTTAACAGATTCTAGGCCAGGTGTAGTGGCTCACACTTGTAATCCCAGCACTTTGGGAGGCCAAGATGGACAGATCATTTGAGTTCAGGGGTTGAAGAGCTCACTGGGCAATATGGTATAACTTCATCTCTACTAAAATACAAAAAATTAGTTGGGCATGGTGGTGTGTGCCTGTAATCCCAGCTACTCAGGAGGCTGAGGCATGAGAATCACTTGAGCCCCAGAAGTGGAGGTTGCAAGAAGCTGAGATGGCACCACTGCACTCCAGCTTGGGCTACAGAGTGAGACATTGTCTCAAGACAAACGAACAGAAAGATTCTAAAATAACTCTTCATCCTTCATTTAGCTATTTTTATGACTATGTTTCAATGCAATCATTGTGATTTTAACAGTTTTTCACATTAATCTATTTATATATTTAGATATCTGAGTTCTTCAAATAATTCTGATTTTGTGAATATTGTTGAGCCTATACTTGTATATTCTCCTTATTTCACAGGGTATATTGTTGCTCATTATATTCTTTATTTCATGTCGTTTGTAATGCTTTGAGTGGATGAAAAATGGTAGCCAATATTAATTAGGAATTAAAATTGAAAATATTGCATTTTCTCTAGTATTTATAAAGATTTAAAATTTTAACATGAAAGGTCACAGAATGACCAATTACTGAATCTATAAAGTTATTCAAAATGGTTGTCTCTCTAATATCTCTTAAGCGTTGTTACTAGAACAAAGTGATTTATTTGAGTCACATATCCCTTAGGCCATGAAAGAGGAAAAATGGGTGTTTATGTTATAGGCAATATTATAATAATGAATCTGATGCATATGCTGCATGAAAAGAAGGTAATTTGACTGTACCAACAGAAGATCAATGTCCTTTGATTAAAGGTTAAGAATATTGACCACATTAAGAATATTAACCAAGAGACATCTCATATAGCCAACAAGTTCTGTTTTTTTCTGAATATTTTAGACCATTTTTTTCACTTGCAAAATGACCAATATAATAAATTATAAGAAAGTAGGAAGGGGCAGAACAAGATGGCAAAATAGTTCTCTCTAATAATCATGCTCCAACAGTAATAACCATTTGAACAACTATCCATGAACAAAAATACCTTCACAAGAACTATAAAAAATATAGGTTTCAGATTACGATACCTGATAGCATGATAAAAAAAGATGCATTAAAGAGAGTAGAAAGAACACTAGTATATTACTTATGTCACTACTCCCTGACACCAAGGCTGCACAGTGCAGAGAGTTACTGTTTGCTTGGGGTCAAGAGCAGGAAATAAGCACAGAACTGTGTGAGACCCCCCAACATCAGACCTGACACAATAAAATCTAGAACTGGAAAAACCTGATGGCCCCAGATTTCAGGCCAGTACCTCTAGACAGAGCTTCTAGATCTGCTGCAGGGCCAGGTAGGACAACACAACCCCAGGCTTCTTCTGGCTTGCATGGCAGACTTGATCTCTCTTCCATACCACCACTGAGCCAATGTCAGAGGCCTCAAGTTCCAGACAGCCCTCAGTGTCAGCCAGCCTATAGCAACCCTGAGCATCAAGGGCACACTAGTGCCACACCAGCCACAATGGGCCCCAAGCTAAGAACTAGGCCAAAGAGCCTGCCCAGAATCTTTGGGCAAGTTGACTGCTAAGGGATTTGCCCAGGCAAAGTCAGTTTGTGATGACCGCAATAAGCATCTTTGTCTTCAAATATACAGACATTGATGCATATTCACAAGGATTAAGGACAATCTGGGAAAAATGGCATCATTAAATGGACAAAATAAAGTGCCAGTGAATTATCCTAAAAAATGGAGATGTATAAATTGTGTAACAAAGTATCTAAAATGAATATTTTAAGGAGGCTCAGTAAATGTTAAGAAAATACAGAGAAAAATTCAAAAAAAAAAAGAAAAAAATGTGAATGTGAGCAGAATAAGAAATTTAATAGATTGAAATAATAATTTTTAAAAATGAAGCTTAAAAATACAATGAACTAAATAAAAGAGCGAAAACAAAAAATGTTATGGAGAGCATTGATAGCAGAATTAAGGAAGAGGAAAGAATTCATAAACTCAAAGACAAATTATTTGAAAATATTAACCCAGGGCAGAAAAATAAAGAATAAAAATAAATTTAAAAAGCATATGAGATTCACGAGATTGTATCAAAAGAGCTTATTTTGAAGTAATAGAAATTTAAAAATAAGAAAACAACATAAAGGAGTAGAAATCTTATTTAAAAAATAGTAGCAGAATGCTTTACAAATCAGAAAAAAAATGTAAATGCCCCAATAGAGAAAAGTCTAATATCTCCAATCAGATTCAATACAAACAAGACTACACTGAGACACATTACAACCAAACTGTCAAAAACCAAAGAAAAAGAGAAGATCCTGAAAGTAGCAAGAGAAAATAAGCAAATAACATATAAGAAAGTTTTTTTAAAAGGCTAGCAGCAGACTTCTTAGCAGAAACCTAACAGGCCAGGAGAGACTAGGGTATTATATTCCAAGTGGTAATGGAGAAAAAAGAAAAAGCTACCAACTGAAAATTTCATATGCCACAAAAATCATCCTTTAGCCAAAGCCAGATGAAGATACTCCAAGTGAAACAAACAAACAAAAAAGACTAATATTCATAATGAAAGTAGATTCAAAAATCTTCAAAAAAATACTGCAAACCAAATTTACCAGCACATTAAAAAGATCATTCATCATGACCAAGTAGAATATATTCCTGGGAGGCAATGATGGTACAGCAGACACAAATCAATAAATGTAAAATATTGCATTAACCAAATGAAGAATAAAAATCATATAATATTCTTAGTAAATTCAAAGAAATGGAAAAAAAATCAACTTTTTCTTTCTTTTTGAGATGGAGTCTCACTCTGTCACCCAGGCTGGAGTGCAGTGGTGTGATCTCAGCTCACTGCAACCTCAGCCTCCCGGACTCAAGTGATTCTCCTGCCTCAGCCTCCTGAGTAGCTGGACTACAGGCATGTGCCACCACACGTGGCTACTTTTTTGTATTTTTACTAGAGAGGGAATTTCACTGTGTTAGCCGGGATGGTCTCAATCTGCTTACCTCATGATCTGCCCACCTTGGCCTCCCAAAGTTCTGAGATTATATGCCTGCACCACTGTGCCCAGCCAACATTTTTTTTAACAATAAAAAATCAATAATTAGGGATAGAATGAATGTACTGCAACACAATAAAAGCCATATATGATCCAGGTCAAAGTACATAAAATTTCACTTATGAGGAATAAATTGAAAAGATCTATTATATATCAATATGTGACCATAGTTAACAATATTTTGTATTCTTTAAAAATGCTAATACAGTGGCTGTAAAGTCTCTCACCACAAAAATGTATTAATATATAAGGCAACACATATATTAATTAGCTGAATTTAATCCTTCTGTAATGCATACATACTTCAAAACATCATGCTTTACAAACTAAATTCATACAATTTTATCTGTCCATTAAGAAGTATTATAAATTTATATCATTAATATATGTTATTTGAATTCTTAAAGGAAATAGCATGTTAAAACCCTAATCTATTTTTGTATCTCCTATAAATTTATTTCATTTTAATCATACAGCTTAAACTAAAGGTATCACATGGTTTTCTTCTTTTTAAGATCAAGTCTTGCTCTGTCACCTAGTCTGGAGTGCAGTTGCACAATCTCAGCTCACTGAAACATCTGCCTCCTGGGTTCAAGCTGTTCTCCTGCCTCAGCCTCCCAAATAGCTGGGATTACAGGCACCCACCACCATGCCCAACTAATTTTTGTATTTTTAGTAGAGATGGAGTTTTGCCATGTTGGCCAGGTTGGTCTCAAACTCCTGACCTCAAGTGATCCACCGTCCTCAGCCTCCCAGAGTGCTGCGATTACTGGTGCGAGCCATCACCCCAGCCACATGGTTTTCTGTAAATAAAAAAAAGATGATATCGGCCGGGCACGGAGGATTACTTGAGGTCAGGAGTTCGAGACCAGCATGGCCAACATGGTAAAACTCTGTCTCTACAAAAATACAAAAATTAGCTGGGCATCATAGCAGGTGCCTGTATTCCTGGCTACTCAGGAAGGCTGAAGCAGGAGAATCACTTGAATCTAGGAGGCAGAGGTTGCAGTGAGCAGAGATCAGGCCATTGCACTCCAGCTTGGGTGACAGAGTAAGACTCTGCCTCAAAAAAAAGAGATAATATCATCTCTCTAATGCCTAAGTAATGGTAGACACGTCATATTGATAATGTGGACAATAACGAACAGGGATTATAGAAAAATATTGTGTTTAGGGGAAACCCTTATAGCACTAGAAAAATACATTTTTTCTCAATTCCAGATACTTCATTTCAACTTTTGTAATGTTTTACTTGTTTCATTTATTTAATAACTCAAAATTTAAATGTAATTTTTCTATTTAGTTTTTCCTTACTTATATTTAAAAATAAGTAATGTTTAAAAATAAGATGCATGTGGCCATGACTTTGGACCTGGGCTTGAAATGTACACCCCTATGAGGCATTTTTAGGAATTCTTAGAAGATTTACTTTAATTCCATGAAGTTCTGGAAATATTAACATGAGACCATAATATCTGCTTCCTCTTACTCATCCAGAATTATCTTAATTTAATATATGGATACGAAAATCAGGGTTTCTGTGTATAAAATTTGTTATATATATTTGTTATATTATTTTCTATCAGCTCAAATTTTATTATTTTCATAGAGCCAGGGCTTTGAGGCCTTTTGTATGTCTGATGTATTACACAGTCTAAGTGAGTGTAATTATGACTGATCAATCCATATAGTCTTTCAACCTTTTCAAAAGACTTGTGTGAAGAGACAAAAGAAATCTCCTATTGAAGGAAGAAAGAATGGTTTCATTCAAACTTCTTTTTATGTGCACAAATGCTTTCAGTGTTTGAGAACTATTATTCCATATAATTATTAAAATAAAATACCAATTTCATTATTAAATAAAACATGTGATATACCTACTCTTTTACAATCTTAAATAAAATAATTATTTTAGTCCCTAAGTAGTTGTTTCATTGTTTAAAATAAAGCCTAAGATTTCCTAAATCACCAACTTTCACAGCAACACAGATAAAAAAACATATTTGTACTGCAATTTAAATGGACTAGTAAAAAGAACATTCAACCGTTTGGCACTGAAATATTCATAGGCTACTCAGAGAACAATGAAACCAAATATCTTCAGATGTCCTACAGGAACAAGAGTCAAGGAAACACTTGAATAATGAGAGACTATTCTATTTTAAACTTTTTCTTTTTTCATCCTTTTTTCCCATTAGATGATAATACACAATTTAATCTTGCTACATTATGAATAGAATGTGACAAGCTCACTAGTCTATGCTAAAAATTATATGAAAGCTTTTGACACAGCTTAATTCTATACTTTTAGGGATATTGGGACTTTACTTGGTCTTAAATATTTAATTGGGTAACTAGAATTATGACTAAAATTGTCCTTATCTAGGTAAACATTGAGGGATATCTAATGGATTATCTTCAAGTAAAAAATTTTTAAAAAGCCATATCTACACTAAGTTCTACTAATACACTATCTTAATAGGATAAGAACTCAGAGTTTTGAAAATTATAACCCATGTTATCTCTACAAACATTCTTCAGCAAATAATAATTACCATTCATTTGAGTTAGTTTTACATAGTTACATATTCCTATTTTTAATTTCAAATCAGCTATACAGTTTTTAAAATTCCCTAGTATACGTGTCATAGACATTAAAAAGAAAGTTTGAAAAGGGCATTTGAATATTTGGGAGCTTTAATCAGATTATAATTCTCAAAAAGGATAATTTTTATGTGCAAATTATCTAGTTGAAAACAGAATTATTATGTCTATTTTTTCATAAGCTCAGTGACATTTAGAAAAGTCTATCATGTAAAACTTTCATTATTTTATTTTTAAAATTGAATTCATGAATCTTCACTCCTCATCCAACACACTTTCAAATCTGCCTTTGTTCCTTGATCTTTTTCTTAGTCAGTTTTACTACCTTCTCCAGTTTCTTCAGATCGGAAACCTATGCATGTATTACTAATTCTAAATCCTCACTGTCACTTTCTTTGGTGTACTGCTATAATTTTTACTTTCTTTGCTAAACTGGTATCATCCTTTCTCCAGGTTATATTGCAACAGTTATAATCACTATGCATAGAAAACTATATAGCCTCCAAACTGCTATCTCCTTCACAATTTTGACACCAACAATATAACCCCTTCACACAGAACACAGAGTGCTTATTTATAGAAATATATTTTGTCTCACAACTATATTAATTAAAATAGCTGATGATATGTAAACCAAAAAGTATCTGAGAAGGTCTCAATAAATTTAGAAGTTTATTTTGACAAGGTTAAGAACATGCCTATGACATAGCCTCGGGAGTTTCTGAGAACATTTGCCCAAGGCTGTTACTTCACAAATTGATTTTATACATATTTAGGGAGACAGAAGTTACAGGCAGACATTAATCAACACATGGAAGTTATACATTGTTTTGCTCTGGAAAGGCAGAACCATTCAAAGTGGGGACTTCCAGATCATTGGTGGAGTCAAAGATTTTCTGACTGGCAATTGGTTGAATGAGTCAAGTTATTGTCTAAAGTGCTAGAATCAATAGAAAGGAATGTTTGGATTAAGAGAAGACATTGTGGGCTGGGCACAGTGGCTCACGCCTGTAATCCCAGCACTTTGGTAGGCCAAGATGGGTGGATCATCTGAGGTCAGGAGTCCGAGACCATCCTGACTAACAGGGCAAAATCCCGTCTCTAATAAAAAATACAAAATCAGTCAGTCCTGGTGGTGTACGCCTGTAATCCCAGCTACCTGGGAGGCTGAGACAGGAGAACTGCTTGAACCTAGGAGGAGGAGGTTGTCATGGGCAGAGATTGTGCCATTGCACTCCAACCTGGACAACAATAGCAAAACTCTGTCTCAAAAAAAAAAAAAAAAAAAAGAGAAGACATTGTGGAAACCAAATATTTATTATTCAGATGAAGCCTTTAGGTAGCAGTCTTCAGAGAGAATAAATGGTAAATATTTTCTATCAAACTTAAAAAGGTGCCGTTCTCTAAGTTAATCTCTCCTGGATGAGGAAAAGTCCTGGAAAAGCAAGGGATTCTATACAGAATGCAGATTTCCCCACAAGAGACATATTTGTAGGCCCATTTTGAAGTACATCAAAGAAATATATTTGGGGTAAAATACTTTGATTTCTTTCAGAGCTTGCTGTCATTTGATGTCATTGTTACAATGAGTCTGTTTAGTGAGTATTAAGATCTCTGTTTCAATGTTAATGTTGGTCAGCTTTGCCTGAATTCCAAAGGGAGGAAGGTACAATGCCACATGTCCGACTCCTCCTACCCATCATGGCCTGAACTAGTTTTTCAGGTGTACTTTGGAATGCCTGTGGCCAACAGAGATGCCTATTCAATCAGTTGGGGTTGTTACCAGTGAAATGTATCTGAGTTACATGGCACCAAAGAGTGTTAGCCATGGTGAATCTGGGTCTGCAGCAAGCTCAATTCTTACTTCCTCAGAAGAAAGAATTGGACTGAGGGCCACAGGGCAGAAGGAAAGATCAAGGAGTGAAAGTTTATTTAGAAGCTTCAGAGCAGGAATAAAAGGAAGTAAAATACACTTGGATGCAGGCCAAGCAGATGATTTTAGAGGCCACATCCACAGTGTGACCTCTTGACTTGGGGTTTTATACATTGGCATACTTCTGGGGTCTTGTGTTGCTTTCCCCCTGATTCTTCCTTTGGCATGGGCTGTCTGCATTTGCAGTGGCCTGCTAACACTTGGGAGTGGAGCATGAGCAATCAGTTATTTGAGTTGTATGCATGCTCACTTGAGCTGTTCTTCCCTTACCAGTGTGAAAGAAAAACATCTTGAGCCCCTCAAATCACTAAGCTAAAAGGAAAATCAAGCTAGGAACTGCTAAGAGCAAACCTGCTTCCTATTCTATTTAAAGTCACCCCTCTGCTCACTGGGATGAATGCATATCTGATTGCCACCTTTGGAGAGGTTACTCAGAAGCTCAAAGGAATGCAACCATTTGTCTCTTACCTACCTATGACCTGGAAGCCCCCTCCCCACTTCAAGTTATCTTGCCCTTCCAGACCAAAGCAATGTTCTTCTTACACATGTCGATTGAGGTTTCATGTCTCCCTAAAATCTATAAAACCAAAATGTGCTCTGACCACCCTGGGCACATGTTGTCAGGACCTCCTGAGTCTGTGTCACATGCATGCATTCTCAAACTTGGCAAAATAAACTTTCTAAATTAACTAAGACCTGTCTCAAATTTTGGGGGTTCACACCAGTTGAATGTCTCTAGGGGGATCATATACCTATTATAGTTCATCATTTTGCCTCAGTGCACATCTTGAGCCCACTCGCCCAACTCCTGAGATCTTATTGGGAAGCTGCTGATCACCAGCTTCAGTTGTTGTCATCTATTAGGAGACTGCTTCCCCTGGTGCCAGCTGCAACCAATTATTTTAGAGAGACAGTATGAAAACTGCCTGACCATCCTCTGTTGATTGCCTGACCTTCCTTGTGGGGTTGGGGTAGCCCTTTCCTGCCCTGCTTATGCCTGACTAGCAAACTACTGTAACAGGGACTTCAAATTTTATTTCTGGTTTACAAATGTGTCAAGAGACAGTTCTCCGTAATATTTCCACAGGTCTTCTATTGCTTTTTTCCTGATTACCTTTTCAACGATGTATGTATGACAAACAGCCATGGAGGATGAAATGGTCCTTTCTCTTGGAAACAGAGCAGATTTATTGTCTATCAAGAATTAAAGAAAAAAAATGTCTATGGCTAAGGTAAGCCAGGTTGGCAACCTCCTTTACAAAATAGGGGTTTCCTAGATTTGGACTTCCTCAGCTGTGACAAAAACACCTTATACGGGCAGCATCCACTTGTGCCTGCTTCTGCATTGCTTCTGTGGGTCTTGGGAGACATAAAAAGTACCTTTAAACATAAAACAACTGCTGCCTGCTGTGCTGTAAGTAATAGTCTTTTTTTCGGATCCGAGAGATTTTTATCTTCTGGAAGTATCCATGCAGGCTCACTTGTTAGCTGAAAAGAAGGATAAAACCTCAAACCCTTCACAATTCTTAATCATTGCACTTACTGCAAAATTCTAATTTTTGAATAACCCTTATGTAATTCTCAAGTTTTCATTTGTCTTGTCTGCTGGCTAACTAGCTACTAGCCCCATCAACTTTATATTAGTTTCTTAAACATGATAAATGCTTTCTAATATCAGAGAATTTTCTCATCATATGCCTTCAATATTCATCTTGTTTTACTAAACTCCTATTTCTTGATGCTCTGATATTTATGAATGATCTGTCTCCACCTAGATATTTTCTCTCCATGTAGTTTATTCTTCTTCTCAGAGTGTTTTCCACAATTTTAAAATATATACATAAATACATAGTAAAATATATAAATATATTATTTACTTAAATAGCCTGTTCTCCCTTTTCCTTTTGTTTTATTTGCTTCTCTTTATTTTCTCTAGGCCTTAAGTTATCTAGGTTTTCTACAGCAAAAACAAGACAGTTTCTTGTTCTGAGAGTTTACAGTTAATTCTGACCATGTTTTCCCCACTCTACTGTGGACAGACAGAGAAAAAATATCATTGTGTTAAAAGTGTGAGAAGGACAGAATCAAATACAATATTTCGTTAATATTTAGTAATATAACCTAGGCATATATATTCGTGTTTTCAATTTTGCTTCAAGTTTGTTGCACTGATATAATGTAAGCTCTGTTATGGAAAGTAGTATATCTATTCTGTTTTCCACAATATCCTTAAACTTAACACACTATCAAACATAGAGTAGGCCATGTTATATGTATGTTGAATGAATGATTGCAGAGCAGGCCAAATGGTTTTTCTATTACTAGTCTGATCCATTCTAAACACTTCATCACAACAATCTTTGTGAATAAAAATATATTTCTATTAGACATCTATTTAAAATTTTTCAAGATTTCATACTGCTATGAGAAGCTGCAGCCTCTTTTTCATAGTTTAATAATTATCCTTCACCATTATGGTTCAACTTCTCCCTTCATATTCGTTGCAGAGAATCCTCCTCTAATGTTAAGTGCCCTCCTTTAGCACTCTGAATGTATTCTATCATTGTTCTTTTACAGCTGGTTTTAGTTTTGCATTTTCTCTATTCAATTACAACCTCTAAAAACACATATATTTTCATGTCATTGTATACACAGTTTCTACCTCAGGCTGTATACAAGGAAGATACTTCGTATATATTTGTGGAATTAATTAATAAAACAATCCAGTAATGCTACTGTATTATCTTATTAAGTCAAGTTTAGACTAAAGCTGCCTCCTTACATATTTAAAGTTCAGTCTAAAGATTTCTCTGTACTTAGTGACCTATACCTAAATGGAAGTGTAAACAGACTGTAACCTACTCTTGTGCCAATCACAAAGATTTGGCCAATCAAAGGGTGCCAACTATTCACACCGTGTTTAAATAAGGCAAATGCTAGGCTGTGACCAATCCAATTGTTTGTGTACCTGACTTCTGTTTTCTCGATGTCAACTTCCTTTTTCTGTCCGTAAATCTTCCACCACGTGGCTGCTCAGAGTCTCTGAGAATTAGGAGGCTTCCCAATTCACAAATCATTCTTTGCTTAATTAAACTCTGTTAAATTTAACTTGTCTAAGGTTTTACTTGTAACACCTTTCATAAAACAGCATTTCATTTTTCAAGGTAAAATTAATTTCCCTATCATTTATGTATTACATATTATGGTATATAAATTAATTTTTATTTTTTAAAGTAATATTGTGCCATTGACATTCACTTATTACTGCTTTTATCTAAACTTTCTTCCCTAAAAGATAAATAGCATCTTCTATTAATAAAATGGTCACTAAAAAATCTAAAATACTTTCATTTCTTATATTGTAATAACAAAAATATTTATATTGTTATAATGACAAGTATCAACATATTAAAAGTACCTTAATGTATATGGCAAAAATACAGAGGTAGATATTTATAACCACATAGGTTTTAAAGATATCAATGTTTGTTTTACTACATTAGGAAAATGTGATTTATTATAATTAAATGACTAAACAACTAACCTAATACAGTATATAAAATTCCCAGATTACAAACATCTCATGAATTAATAAATAAGACAATAAGCTAATCTTTTAACATGTACTGTGAAAAATGCAGAAAATATCTTCTGATAATTATGCATTATTTAAAGAATTATACGTTACAAATTGCATATTATTTAATACAATTCCACATTGTTCACATAATCCAAATCTTCAATTACATACTTCATTTTCTGCCTAATTGGAGCTTATAAGAAAGTACCACATGCATATACCAAAAGAGATAAGAGACGTATTATGATTATCAGGTTATATGCTGAAGATTAATCATTGAAAATCCACTTATAATATGATAGCCTACCACAACATATTTGATTTTACCACCTAAATATTCAGAAGAGTAAATTAGGAACAGTGTTTTCTATCAATAACTTAGAACACAGAAAATATTGTATACAGTCGGGCAACATTTTCTCCCTATTAAATTAGATGCTTACATAATATCATTGGGTTACCTGGAAATACACCAATAAAAAATTCAACTGGAATTTAATGTCTCAAAGGAAAACTTTTGGAATGCTGATGTTGGGCCAATTACTTTCGTGTTGTTAGTAAAAATTTCTTGATTACAGACAAAACAATTCTTTACTTAAGATAATATCTATGGCATATGTCTGTGGAAATGACTTTCTAAGAAACAATAAAATATACAAATATTTTGCATACTACTAGAAAGTAATTTTTCATATCTCCACATTAGTCATCTTTTCAATTTTATATTTCTAAAGTATTGGAAAGAAAATGAGGGTGGTGATTTATATGTGCATTTCTGGAATAAACAGAGAAAATTTCTTACAAGGTATATATTTGTTTTAATTTGGTTTTATAGGGTTTCTCTAGATTGTATTTCTATGCCTACCTTAAAGCCAATCTAATACATGTTACAGATCAATAACAGAGTTGCCTTGCCCCTCTTTAGTATTTAAATTAGGTTCCAAGCTTTACTCTTAATGATTTCTCCCTAGTAATCATTAGTAAATATACAAAGAAAGAACACTAAGAATTTATATACTATATAAATAAAAACATAAGCCTAACTTTCATGGAAAAACACACAGTCACTAAGAAATCTGCTTTAAAATAGCACTTATGGTCACGTGTTGAAAAATTTCATCAAAGTATTGACAATATAAGCTTACAGAAAAGGTTTATTGTTAGTGCTGCTTGAAGTGATTAATATTAATGACCATAACCTCAAGAATAGTAGGGCAAAAATGATATAATGCTTCATTCACTTTAAAAATCAGTTGCAGTGTTTCTTAAAATGACAACGTTGTATCAAATTTGCCTTGTAGTGCCTATAAAAATTTAGAATCTGAGATCCCACATCCAAATCAATGGAACCAGAAATTTAGGGGAAAATAAGACAAGTGGATATGCATTTCAAATAAGTTTCTCCTATGATTCCAATGAATGAGTTTAAGATTAATTGAAGAATGCAAACACACACACACACACGCATCATATGTACTCCAAACTAAAACCAATCAAACTCGGCCGGGCACAGTGGCTTATGCCTGTAATTCAACACTTTGGGAGGCCAAGGCAGAGGATCACTTGAGGGCAGATGTTAGAGACCAGCCTAGCCAATGTGGTGAAACCCTTTCTCTACTAAAAATACAAAAATTAGTCAGGTGCAGTGGCATGCACCTGTAGTCCCAACCACTAGAGAAGCTGAGGAGGGAGAATCACTTGAACCTGGAGTTTTGCAGTGAGCAGAAATCGCACCACTGCACTCAGCCTGGGCGACAAAGTGAGAATCCACCTCAAAAAAAAAAAAAAAAAAAAAAAAAACAACCAACCAAATAAACAAAAACTACAAAGACATAAATTCAAAATTCATATTCCTCATTATTCTAACACCACCCTGTGCTGCCTTCAATTTTGACAGGTGATCAATAAAATATGTCAGCATAAAACATACATTCTTAATATATCACTACTCTGTAAGACTTTTTCTAACAAATATAATGTCTTTGGGTGAAGGGGAGACATCATTAAACCAGAATATGAAGCTAAGCAAAAGAACCATGGCTTAAAATTTATTTCTACTCACCTTATTGGCTGAGCAGTGTACTTGCACAATCATATTTATGACCCTGAAGACATATGGCCTCAATAAGTTAACTAATGGAAAGTCACTTTAGAGTACTCTACTATGCTGAACTAAACTATACCATACTTTACTGTACCTTGGTATATGATAAAATCCTATTCTATACTGCAATATAATACAGAACATACTCTTTATGTACTCTATATAATAAATAAAAGATATTACTATTACAGTTAAAGTATTCACTTTTTATATCCTATTATAAGAATATAAAAATTTTTCTGAAATATATGAATAGGTTAAATCTTGCAATGTCACTTTTCATGTAATAGATTAACTTCTACTTTTTATATTTTGTGTGCCAACAGAAACAGGTGATTATAGCTCAATATGGAGAAGCAGATGCACCTGACAAGGGAACTAACATGGTCAGCATGTTGGACAGATAATAGAAAGCTTCTTTGTGAAAAATTAACTTTCAGATAACACGTATGTCTGTATAGGTGTGGGTGTGTGAATATATATACATATATGCATATTTAGTGATATCTCTTTATCAATGACCTATCTATCTATTCATCTCCAGATTGGCATATAGTCTTTAGGCCCTGCTTCACGGTGGACCTCAAAATTCTAGCTCATAGAGCATACCCCAAATTCAGGATCTAGCAGCCTCGCCTGACATGGGCAGGCATAGTATAGAGAGCTTAGCTGCAGGGAAATTTAAATCATGTTTAAAGAGGGCAAACATTTTTTCCAAAGAAGTCATGATCATTTTCCATTCAAAAAGAGAATATAAGATAGACAGTTCATGAGAGCAGAGGTTAAAAATCTGTCATAATAGAAAGCATACTTATTATAATGAGATTGATCAATTTAAACAGTTTCAGTGTTAGGCCATGGGAAAGGCTAGATGGTTAGAAAGTCTATGTAGAGCAAGCACCAATGTTGCTAAACAAGTTGCTATGATTATTCTGAAGATAAATGAACCAACCAAATTTTAAACATTTTTAACTTGAGATATTACAGATAATAAAAATTTTTTTAACATATCTATTGTCTTAATCCTATCAAGCTGCTATAACAAAATACCATAGTATGAGTAGCTTAGAAAGGATACAAACTTATTTCTCACAGTTTTGTAACCTGAGAAGTCCAAGAATGAGGAATGGCAGATTCAATGTCTCGTGAGGGTCCATTTTCTTGTTTATAGATGGCACCTTTTAGCTGTTCCTCACATGGTGAAGGGAGCAAGGAAGCTCTCTAAGACTTCTTTGATAAGGATGCTAATGCCGTTCATGAAAGCTCCACTTTAATAAACTAATCACCTCCTAAAGGCTCCATCTACAAATATCGTCAAGGGTTAAGTAGGTTTTAACATAAAAATTTTGGTGGGACCCAAATATTCAGACTATAGTACTTATGCTTGTCAATTCATGAATATTAACCAAGAACTCATATATTTATTTTATATATATATATACACACACACATATATATATATAAAGATAATATGTTTTTTAAACCATTGCATTTTAGCTATAAAGAAATAAAATAATCTGGTCTATTCTTTAAAAAATTAAGTCCCTATCTTAGAAAGCACAAATCTAGTGATGATAATGAGGAACTGGAAACAAATAATACAATCTAGCAATCTCACAAAATTACCTGTCTGGAGTAAGCTACTACAAGGGACCACATCTTGAAAATATGGTCTAAACTGAGGTCTGCACAAACTTGCAGTCTGAGAATTGGTGATGGAGACACATGCTCCTTTACTTCCTAATAATCAGTAGGTAAGCAACTGATGAGAAGGGGTCTGCATGTACATGGAGTACTCAGTCAAGCTGTGAACTGGTAACACATTTTTCTCGTCTTCTTTGTTTTCTTTAGAGATCTTTTTTCATACAGTAATGTTACCACTCGGGGTAAGTGAGGCAACGTGCATCCATGTGCACTTGCTTTTGTCTACTTAACACAACGGAAGTAGATAGGGCTCTGCAATAGGCTTACAAAACCCACAAAATGCCAGAGGATTGTGGCTCAATAGAGTCCCTGTTATTTCACATAGAAATTAAATGACTTCCTTTTCTTCTTTTATTTAATTCATTTGTCCAAAATGTATCATTTTCTTTTAATTTAATCTTTTATTCTGCTACATAAATACCTCATGCTTCCCCAGTTCTTGTTCCCTAAGTTGGAATTAAACCATCTATTGTTTCTAACCCTTATTGTTCTTTATTCATTATCATGTGGCTATTTTAACTCTAATTTTACTAACATGATGAGGGGGTTCCATTTCCTTGGCAACAAGGAAAAGGGCCTGAAAAGTATAATCTCATTTATATTATATAAGCTATTTAGTCACACTTGAGCTCTAAAACTTGTGTTTATGTCTCATCTCACTCTTGCAATGAGAACAATGCAAACACCCTGCTATGTGTTATATTCTTACAACATTATCTGGTAAGGGTGAGGATAAAAATAAGAATTAGGCAGAAACATCTCCTCTTGTAAAATATCCATATTTTAAATATATGAGAAAATGACACACATATGAACATTTTTATAGTTCGCATTTTTAACCTTTATCCTGCCTTACTCTATTTTACTTTTGCACATGCAGTATAATGATAATATGTTAATATTAGAAATAGTGGGTGTCTTTGTTTACTACTAACTATAATGGAAATAAATCTGATATTTCCATTTTAAGCATTATTCTAATTAGGAATTTAAAATTTTTACATTTTCTAATGATAAATATCTATATGTCTAATCTTAATAAATTAAGAGTTTTAGAAAGATAGATTATTGCCTTCTATCAATCCCCATTTTAGCATCCATGGAGATGATCATATCATAGTGTTAAAATACACGAAATTTGGAGCTAGGCACATTGTATTCACAATCCAATTTCACTATGATACACTAGCCTTAAAAAGCAACTTAACCTCACTTTACTTTAGGTTCTAGTTTTCTTTTGTAAATAGAAATGGTATGGACCTATTTCATAAGGTCGTTATGATGATTAACTATAAAGTGCTTTGAGCAGAGAGGTACACAGAAAGTACTACATACATGTTTCTTATTACTGTTTTTATGTATTTTCCTTAAAGATAAAAATTCCCCAGTATTTATATAAAAATCACTGCTTAGTTATGATGATTTATCCTTTTAATAACTGATTAATTCTGCTGTTAATATTTTACTTAAAATATGTTCATCAATATTTTTATTACTTACATGAAGTGGCCATACCAAACTACCACAAAGTGAGTGGCTTACAGCAACAAAAATAAATATTTTTCACAGTTTTGGAGGCCAGAAATCTGAAATCAGAGTGTTGATTGGCCACACTCCATCCAGAGGATGAATCTAGGAGCGATTCTGCTCCTTGCCTCTTCCAGGTTCTGGTGGTCCCAGATGTTCTTGGCGTGTAGCTGCTTAACTCTTATCTCTGCCTCTCTCTTCAGAGTCTTCTCCTCTGTGTCTCAAATGTCTCTTTTCTTTCACTTATAAGAATATAGAGGCCACCTGGATATTCTGAGGGACTGTATCTCAAGATCCTCGCCTTATATTACATCTACAAAGGCTTTTTGTTCAAATAAGGTCACACTCACATTTTCTGGTACAAATATCTTTTGGTCACTACAGTATTCACAATCAAGCTTGTCTGTAATTCTAATTTGGGTAATGTTTGTCAGGTTTAATTTTGAAAATATACTTGCCTTTAAAAAATGATTTATTTTACTTCCTCTTTGTAGAACAGTTCAAATGGCATTTAAATGAGCTCTTCTTAAGGAGAGTCCTATAAAATGGTTTATGCTTCATCTGTTTTGTTTATTTTTAGGGACTCTTTTTCCAACTTTCTTTCTTCATACTTGCAAATAATTCTCAAAAGGCCATTTCTTCTGTGGTCTATTTTATTAAATTGCAGTTTTCCAGAATTTTTTTTTAGTTTTTCTAAGTTTTCAAATTCATTTATTTTGACTGAAGCAAATAATTTATTTTAATATTCCAATTATTTTAGTCTTCTTCTATTTTCCTCCTATCTTTTAATATTTTGTTTAGCTGAACATAAGTTTTTTTAAAAAAAAATTGATTGGATAAACTTATATGTCTTATCTTCCCCCAAATATTTACCCACACAACACTTTACAATATGAAGGATGATATAGGTAGATCTTAATGCAAATTAGCTTTCAAATAAAGGTCACAATCTGAGGTGAGGGCACTAACAGGTCTTCAAACCTGCATTTATTAGTATTTTTGTTTTTGAAAACACAGTAGTAATTGGAGCCCACGAAATTAATGTCACCTAAGCGATAGTATCCAGTAATTCCTTAAAACAAGATATTTCCCTTTTCATTGTGTTTATTCACAATGATAATAAGCTGAAAAAAATCCCTTTTGAAAGAAGAGTAGAAAAAATTGCAGTGCATATTTTTAACTAAGTTTCAGAGTTCAAGGGACTGGAGCTGTGAACTAGGTCTGGGAAATCACTGGGAAATGGTGACCTTCTATGACAGAAAGTAGACAGGTAGTACAACAGACCTAAAGTGTTTGGATTGTTTTTTTTTTTTCTGTTTTGTTCCTTTTCAATGATAAATATACATTAAGATCTTAGCAAACTGTTAATATTTTGGTCCTTGGAACATCATGATCTCTACTGGTAAATATTCTTATTATTACTTAGGCTCTGTTGGCCTAAGATTGTCACATTAACTATGTCCCAGATATTTAGGGAGAGTCATTTGACTACTACTACTCTGAGATCTTATCATCCTCATGAAATTACTGAGATTCATTTTAATGATGGCTTCTTCCAGGCTATAGAAGACCTCTACTGTAGAGTTCTCTAAGCATGTTAACATCGATTTTACCAATGGAGGTTTCCATTTCTTGATAAAAATGGTATCACTCAACCACTTCTTGGAGACAAAGATTTATAATAGAAAGGAGAGTAAGTGAGTCAGGTAAGAATTCACAATAATCAAGATATGGAATCAACCTGAGTGTCAACAATGGATGAAAAGATAAAATGTAGTATGTAAACACAATGAAATATATTTAGCCATACAGAGGCTTAAAATTCTGTTATTTGCAGCAACATAGATGGAACTGGAGTCATTAGGTTAAGAGAAATAATCCAGGTACAGAAAGACAAATATTGCATATTCTCACTCATACGTGGGAGATAAAAGAGTTGATCTCATAGAGGTAGAGAGTAGATACATGGTTATCTGACATTGGGTACAGTGTGGTGTGTTGGAAGAAGGATGAAGAAAAGAGGTTGGTTAATGGCTACAAACATACAATTAAATAGTAAAAATAAGTTCTATTGTTCAATCACACTAGGGTGAATATAGTTAACAACAAAGTTATTACACATTTCAAAATAGCTAGAAGAAAATATTTGAAATGTTCCCAATACAAAGAAATGACAACTCTTCAATATGGTGAATATCCTAAATAGCTTGATTTGATCATTATACATTATATGTGCATGTACAAATATTAGGTATTAATACCATAACTTAGAGAAAAAATCTGTGTCAAAATTTTTATCTTTCTAACTTTTCTAACTTCTATTTCTATATTATACCAAGAAAGTTGTGGCATTCAGGCTTTATTTAATGTAGGCCACTGTTGACTCAATAAAAAGTTACCAGTTATGCAAACTGTTAGAGTTAATCTCAGAATTGTGAATTAAAGTATTAAACCTAGCATATTTGGTAAGTACATTTGGCTTGCCATTTTTTTCCTATCTAATCCTAGAAGCCATTTTCATTCATTTCCTTCAGGTTTCTGTGTATATAAACCACCTCCTGCTTATTCAGATGTGGGCCTCATTACCCTGGAATATGACAGAATCTAGTCTAGCCTTCCTTAGTCTATATACAAAAATGGTGTTATGGTTAGCTCTTGCTTAGAAGCAGCATATAAAAAAGGTTGATGTCCCAATTAAGACTCTTAAAGAGGCTTTTAAAAAAGGGATTCTAGCTTCTTCATATAGAGGAAAATTATTATTAATGCTGAGAAGATAGACTTTGTATAATTTGGCAATTTAAGAACGTTGATTTTTTCTGATTCCATCAAAGTGTGCCTTTTTAAAAATTTTCCAGGTGCCATTCTTTTCCTATTGATACAATAACATCCACATAGAAGACTTGGCAAAGCTATAAATCTGACTTGAGTTGTCCTTCTGCAATCTAAAAAATCTAATTTCTGTCATAGTAAGATATGTCAATCCCTGAGCTAGAAATAATAAAAAATAAAATAAAATAAAACATTTTATAGCAGACCACAAATCTTTTTATTTTTCCAGGCTTGCTTTAAGCTCCAGATGTAAAGCCCTGAACATTCCATTTTCTATGTAAGACTTTTGCATGCAATACAAAGCAGTCCTCCGCTAACACTAAGAATCATTACTCCTATTGTTATGCTCCATTTCAGCAGCCACTTGATTACTCTTATACTAGCTTTTAATAGACACTTTATTCCAGTGAAATAGACATTATAATTCACATACTCATTTTTATCTAAATGATAGAAACTGATAACCAATTTTTGTCTGATGATGTAATCATCGTCTTCAAAATTAACTAAGTTGTTAGCAAATACTAGCTTTATGTTTGTGCAGTTGTCTTTCTTGGAACCACTTCTAAAGTAACAGTATTAGTCAGGATTCTATCTAGTATTAAAAAACCAGTCTACATTTCAATCTAGAAAATATTAAACACAGGAAATTAGATGTTTACACAACACTCAAAGTGTTAAAAGAAAGATAGACAGAGAATATTCAAACTCTTTTTTAGTTTTTGACATTAGCTTCAGTATTGCCAGGAATTTTTGGCCAGTGGTCACAGTTGCCTGTAGGAATGACTTAAGAAATTTCTAGGATCACTAGCAGCTTGGGATTGTAGTTCCCAGAGAAAGTACACAGGACGAGAGGACACCACACTTTCAGACGAATTTTTGTTACCCACAGACTGGAAGATTCCCAGTGGAGGAGCCCCACGGGTTGCCAGGGCGACTCTTGTAGCCGGCGTGGTGGTTTTGCTGGTGCCCCAGTGCAGTGGTTCTTGGTACAGAGTAAACGGGACGGGGGCCCCTTTTGGTCGATGTTCAGAGCTCTGGGAAGGCAGAGTTGCCCATTTACCTGATTGAAGAAGGGACTCAAGAAGGAAGCCAGACCAGAGTTTCCTGGGCAGAAAAGCACCATGAATAATTTTTTTTTTTTTTTTTTTGAGACGGAATTTCGCTCTTGTTACCCAGGCTGGAGTGCAATGGCGTGATCTCGGCTCACCACAACCTCCGCCTCCTGGGTTCAGGTAATTCTCCTGCCTCAGCCTCCTGAGTAGCTGGGATTACAGGCACACACCACCATGCCCAGCTAATTTTTTGTATTTTTAGTAGAGACGGGGTTTCACCGTGTTGACCAGGATGGTCTCGATCTCTTGACCTCGTGATCCACCCGCCTCAGCCTCCCAAAGTGCTGTGATTACAGGCTTGAGCCACTGCGCCCGGCCCATGAATCTTAATGCCACTGTTTTGGCTGGTGCAGTGGGTTGCTCAGATTTCAGCACTGGGAATCAACAAGTTGGACATCCACTCAGAGACCTAATTTGAAAGTAGGCAATTACAAAGATGACAGGTGGATGAACTCACAATGATGGGAAGAAACTAGCGTAAAAAGGCTGAGAATACCCAAGATCAGAATGCCTCTCCTTTTACAGGGGATCACAGTTCCTCATCAACAAGAGAACAAGGCCTGATGGAGAATGAGTGCATTCCATTAACAGATTTAGGCTTCAGAAAGTGGATAATGAGGGATTTTAGTGAGCTAAAATAACATGTTCTAGCCCAATGTAAAGAAATTAAGAACCGTGAAAAAAGGTTTGATGAAATGCTAATGAGAATAGACAACTTAGAGAGGAATATAAGTGAATTAATCGAACTGAAGAACACAATATGAGAACTTTACAAAGTATGCACAGGCTTTAACAGTGGAATTGATCAAGCAGAAGAAAGGATATTAGAGATCGAAGACCAACTTAGTGAAATGAAATGAGAAGACAAGATTAGAGAAGAAAGAGTAAAAAGGAATGAGCAAAATGTCCAAGAAATACGGGACTATGTGAAAAGACCTAATTTAAGATTGATAGGTATACCTGAATGTCATGAAGAGAATGAATCCAAGCTGGAAAATATTCTTCAGGATATTATTCAGGAAAATTTTCCTAATCTAGTAAGGCAGGACAATACTCAACTCCAGCTAATCCAGAGAACACCACAAAGATATTCCTCAAGTAGAGCAACTCCAAGACACATAATTGCTAGATTCACTAGGGTTGAAATAAAGGAGAAAATTCTAAGCAAAGCTAGAGAGAAAGATCATGTTACCTATAAAGGGAAGCCTATCAGACTCACAGTACACCTCTCACCAGAAACCCTACAAACTAGAAGAGCGTGGGGGTCAATATTCAATATCCTCAAAGAAAAGAATTTTCAACCCAGAATCTCATATCCTGCCAAACTAAGCTTCATAAGTGAAGGAAAAATAAAATTTTTCACAAACAAGCAAGCACTCAGAGATTTCATCACCATCAGGCCTGCTTTACAAGAGCTTCTGAAAGAAGCACTACAAACAGAAAGGAACAACCAGTATCAGTCATCCCAAAAATTTGCCAAAACGTAAAGAGTATCTCTATAATGAAGAATCTACATCAACTAATGGGCAAAATAGCCAGCTAGCATCAAATGACAATATTGAATGCACAAATATTAATTCTAAATTTAAATGGATTAAATGCCCCAATCAAAGACACAGATATGTAAATTGAATAAAAAGTCAAAACCCATCAGTACGCTGTATCCATATCTATTTCACAAGCAACAACATACAAAGATTCAAAACAAAGGAATGGAGGAAGATTCACCAATTAAATGGAGAGCGGAAAAAACAACAAGAACAACAGGAGATGTAACTTTAGTCTCTCACAAAATAGACTTTAATAGTAACAAAGACTAAAAGAAACAACGAAGGACACTACATAATGGTAAACGGATCAATGCAACAACAGGAGTTAATGATTATAAATATATATGCACCCAATACAGGAGCACCCAGATACATAATACAAGTTCTTAATGACTTATAAAGGGACCTGGACTCCCGCACAATAATAACAGGAGATTTTGACACCACATTGTTAATATTCAACGGATCAACAACACAGAAAATTAATAGGGACATCTATGATTTGAACTTAGACCTGGAATAAGTAAACTTAGTGAATATTTATAGAAATCTCCACCTCAGGTCCACAGAACATACATTTTTCTCAGTATCATATTACACCTATTTTGAAAGTGACTACATAATTGTAAGTAAATCACTCTTCAGCATTTGCATAGCATTTCACAGACTTAAATGAAATATTGGTTGGCTGTTTGTTTGTTATTTTCTTCCTTTATTCCTTCTTGTCTCCATTGTTAAGCACAATTATCGGCATAAAAGAGGTTTTTAATACCTATTTTTAGATTGCATTTCAGCCCTGGCAATAGAGCAAGACTCCTGTTTTCTCTCCCCCTTTTTCTTTCTCTTTCTTTGTCTCAAAAAAAAAAAAAAAAGAAAGAAAGAAATTTCTAGGGGAGTTTCAGAAGAGATTAAATTACCCAGCAAACCCATTACTGGGTATATACTCAAAGGATGATTATAAATCGTTCTATTACAAAGACACATGCACACGTATATTCATTGTGGCATTGTTTACAGTAGCAAAGACATGGGACCAACCCAAGCACCCATCGATGATAGACTGGACAAGAAAAATGTGACACACATACACCAAGGAATACTATGCAGCCATAAAAAACAACTAGTTTGTGTCCTTTGTAGGGACATGAATGAACCTGGAAACCATCATTCTCAGCAAACTGACACAAGAACAGAAAATCAAACACAGCATATTCTCACTCATAGGCAGATGTTTAATAATGAGAACACAGGGAGGGGAGCATCTCACATTGGAGACTGTTGGCAGGGGTATTAGAGGAGGGACAGCGGGGGATGAGGAGGTTGGGGAGGGATAGCACGGGGAGAAATGCCATATATAGGTGATGGGTGATGGAGGCAGCAAGGCACCTTGCCATGTATGTACCTATGCAGCAATCCTGAATGATCTGCACACATACCCCAGAACTGAAAGTCCAAAAAAAAAGGTCCCATGTTGAGGTCTGCACTCATATCTTCCTTTCTCTTTCTGAAACAATTCTGCTCTGCTTTCCATATCTCACATGCAGGCCGCTCACTAGAAGAGTTTTCACTGAAATAAAAATAATAGGGAATTCTAGGAAACATAGTTTACAGACGACTTCCAACCTCTGTGATACAAAGAAATCATAGAATATTTCAGAAATGGCATTACCTGTCAGCAGAGACATAAAACACACATTTGTTTTGTTTGCAAATAATAAGTATCTCATGCTCACTAAAAATTGAGCTTGCAAGACACATTTTTTTAATCATGTTTTTACAATCTTTTTATGGTTTCCTGGAATAAATCACAATTTATTTAACAATATTCATGTTGGAAACAACTAATGTTTTAATATAAAATACTGCATTTCTCAATAATATTTTTCTCCTAAATATATGTGAAAGTGTGCCCAAATCACTTTTTAAAACAAGGTGAGTACTTGATTTTATGTTCCTCCTCATATAACGCAAATGAATTACAGCCCTTTATCCTAGATATCCAAGTTTAATACAATGATGTGATGTAAAAATAATGTCTTGCTTATTGCAACCACTTACTGGATAAAGCAATTAGATTGTATTTAATGTTAATTATTTACTAGTAAGCTATCAGATATCAGCTTTGTAACCACAAAACATGAGAAAATGCTTCCTTAGAAAATCTATATCCTCCACAAACTGAATCATAAATAAACCTATTAATTTACAGTTATACAAGTCAGTTACGCAATTTATACCAATTGTACAGAAGTTATATAAGAAGTCATGTACAAAGTTATAGAAAACTTTACACATGAAGTCAGTTGAAGATAGATAAGAATTCAGACATCTATGGTTCAAATAATCCTTGTGAATGTTAATAATTCACTTCAAATTAGATTAATTATGAATATGGACTGAAATTTTGAGTACTATCACTGATATTAATGAATATTTCTATTTTATGGGCTTGAAAATTTATACATGATATATAGAGGTAATCTGAAAGAGCAAATGCTATCCATAGAAACGCTGCCACAATTAATTCAGTCAGCCACTAAGCCTTTAATGATGGTACTTATTCATTGAAGAATAAAACTGACCATAATGTTTCTGTAAAGAGGGAACTTCAGAGCTCAAGAAATTGAGTTGAAACCTGAACACAATGACTTACTGTATAACCTTTGGCAAGTTAGATTTGAGGCACCTGACTTACATCATTAATAAAATAGATGTGTATATATTATTTACTTCATATTGTTTATTTGATTATTACAAGAATTAATACATGAAGAGTGGTTACAACCTTGCTCAGTATGTAATATTAAACACAGGGAGCTATTAATGCATGTTAATTGTTGTATTATTAGGTGGCAATAGCAGTAGAAATAGTAGCAGGTTGTACCTATTATTTTGAGAACTTAAAATTTTGCTATACAAAAATTCCGTTACTTGAACAGACAACAATTCAAATACCAAATTGATGCCCTGAGGCTGTTCCGCTGATTCTGATAAACAGGTATCCTAGTTTTGAGAATGAGAGAAACTTGTGAATCATTTCTTCTAAATTTAAAATATAATAGGCCTGACAAATTAGGTTGAAAAAGTTTCCTTTTTTTTTTTTTTTTAAATCTCCATTTTTCTCCAAGCAATAAACTCACTGGAAACAAATTCTTCACAAATGTATTCAACCTAAACAGTATATTTGAGTATATAAGAGAAACAGAAGAGGTAGAGTTAAAAATATAATATGACAAAGACACAGAATAAAACCAACAAAGACAAACAGAGTAGATAATTTGTATGTGTATTTTATTATTTTAGGTTAGTACTACCTGTTTCTTCTTCACTGTAGGTATGTAATAGAAGAGATTTTACACTTATATCTCCATAAAGTATGTTTTATATATTGGTAATGCAAATATGTGTTCAAAATATTATTCATGCTTGGAAAATGTTATATAACTATTAGGATGATTCCAAACTGAGGTGCAAATATTAAGAGAAATTCATGTGAGTGAAATGGAAAATAAGAAGAAAATGTTGATGGAAGTTCATCAACCAGCCCGACCCAGACTGTTCAGGAATCCTTTGCTCCATTTCACCACCATCTTTAAATACTTTTTTGGTTCTAAAATGTACATTTTACTTCCTGAGAACTGTATTAAGAAAATATACTTTATACCTGGTTGATCCTGCCAGCAGCATACGCTTGTCTCAAAGATTAAGCCCTGCATGTCTAAGTATGCATGGCCAGTACAGTGAAACTGCAAATGGCTCATTAAATCAGTTATGGTTCCTTTGGTTGCTTGCTCCTCTCCAAAAACATACCAAATGGTAAAAAGCATTGACACAATGAAGAAACTGCATCAACTAACAGGCAAAACAGCCAGCTAGCATCAAAATGGCAGGATCAAATTCACGAATAACAATATTAACTCTAAATGTAAATGGGCTAAATGCTCCAATCAAAAGACACAGCCTGGCAAATTGGATAAAAAGCCAAAACCCATTGGTGTGCTGTATCCAGGAAACCCATCTCACATGCAAGGATACTCATAGGCTCAAAATAAAGGGATGGAGGAAGATTTACCAAGCAAATAAAGAGCAAACAAAAGCAGGAGTTGCAATTCTCATCTCTGATAAAATAGACTTTAAACCAAAAAAGATCAAAAGAGACACAGAAGGGCATTACATAATGGTAAAAGGATCAATGCAACAAGAAGAGCTAACTATCCTAAATATATACGCACCCAGATACATAAAGCAAGTTCTTAATGACTTGCAAAGAGACTTAGACTCCCACACAATAATAGTGGGAGATTTTAACACCCCATTGTCAATATTAGACAGATCAATGAGACAGAAAATTAACAAGGATATCCAGGACTTGAACTCAGACCTGGACCAAGCAAACCTAATAGACATTTACAGAACTCTTGACCCCAAATGCACAGAATATACATTCTTCTCAGCACTACATCACACTTACTCTAAAATTGACCATATAATTGGAAGTAAATCACTCCTCAGCAAATGCAAAATAATGGAAATCATAACAAACAAGTCTCTCAGACCACAGTGCAATCAAGTTAGAACTCAGAATTCAGAAACTAACTCAGAACCGCACAGCTTCATGGAAACTGAACAACTGGCTCTTGAGTGTTGACTGGATAAATGATGAAATGAAGACAGAAATAAAGATGTTCTTCGAAACCAACGAGAACGAAGACACAACATACCAGAATCTCTGGGACACATTTAAACCAGTGCCTAGAGGAAAATATATAGCCCACATGAGAAGCAAGGAAAGATCTAAAATCAACACTCTGTTGTCAAAATTGAAAGAGCTAGAGGAGCAAGATTAAAAAACCTTAAAACCTAGCAGAAGAAAAGAAATAACTAAGATCAGAGCAGAACTGAAGGAGATAGAGACACAAAAACCCTTCAAAAAATCAATAAATCCAGGAGCCAGGTTTTTGAAAAGATTAACAAAATTGACAGACCACTAGCCAAATTAAAAAAAAAAATACAAGACTTCTTCCTGCTTTAGGCTTGGGAGGAGGCAAGTTTCCAGGAATGCCACATATAGGTGAAGGGGAGGAAGGCAGCAAATCACACTGCCACGTGTGCACCTATGCAACAATCTTGCATGTTCTTCACATGTACCCCAAAACCTAAAATGCAATAAAAATAATAATAATAATAAATTACTTTAAAGCACTCCCAAAGGCATCAGAAAATATGCTGAGCCACATTAAAATGCAGCTTGGAGTGATGTAAAGTATCACATTAAAGTTTAAAACCCTTAAAAAAAATAAAATAATAAAATAAAATAAAAGAGAATAATCAAATAGATGCAATAAAAAACAGTAAAGGGGATATCACAACAGATTCCACAGAAATACAAACCATCATCAGAGATTATTACAAACAACTCTATGTACATAAACTAGGAAACCTGGAAGAAATGGATAAATTTCTGGACACTTGCATCCTCTGAAGCCTAAACCAGGAAGAAGTCAAAACCATGAATAGACCAATATCAAGGGCAGAAGTTGAGGCAGCAATTAACAGCCTACCACCCAAAAAAAGTCCAGGTCTGGATGGGTTCACAGCTGAATTCTACCAGACATACAAAGAGGAGCTGGTACCATTCCTTCTGAAACTACTCCAAACAATACAAAAGAGGGAATCTTTCCCAAATCATTTTATGAGACCAACATCATCCTTACCAAAACCCGGCAGAGACTCAGCAAGAAAAGAAAAATTCAGGTCAATATCCATGTTGAACATAGATGCAAAAATCTTCAATAAAATACTGGCAAACTGATTGCAACAGCACATCAAAAAGCTTATCCACCATGATCAAACAGGCTTCATCCTGGGGATGCAAGGCTGGTTCAACTTATGCAAGTCTATAAATGTAATTCACCACATAAACAGAACCAAAGACAAAAACCACATGATTATCTCAATTGATGCAGAGAAGGCCTTTGACAAAATTCAACAGCCCTTTATGCTAAAAACCCTCAATAAACTAGGTATTGATGGAACATATCTCAAAATAATAAAAGCTATTTATGACAAACCAACAGCCAATATCATACTGAATGGGCACAAACTGAAAGCATTCTCTTTGAAATCTGGCACTAGACAAGGATGCCCTCTCTCACGAATCCTATTCAATATAGTATTGGAAGTTCTAGCCAGAGCAATCAGGTAAGAAAAAGAAATAAAGGTATTCAAATAGGAAAGGAGGAAGTCAAATTGTCTCTATTTGCAGACAACATGATTGTATATTTAGAAGACCCCATCATCTCAGCTCAAAATCTCCTGAAACTGATAAGCAACTTCAGCAAAGTCTCAGGATACAAAATCAATGTGCAAAAATCACAAGCATTCCTATACACCAATAACAGACTTAAAGAGAGCCAAATCAAGAACAAACTGCCATTCACAATTGCTACAAAGAGAATAAAATACCTAGGAATACAACTAACAAGGAACATAAAGGACATCTTCAAGGAGATCAACAAACCACTGCTCAATGAAATAAGAGAGGACACAAACAGATGGAGAAATATTCCATGCTCGTGGTTAGGAAGAATCAATATTGTGAAAATGGCCATACTGTCCCAAGTAATTTACAGATTTCATGCTATCCCCATCAAGCTACCAATGACCTTCTTCACAGAACTGGAAAAAAACCACTTTAAACTTCATATGGAACCAAAAGAGAGCCCGCATAGCCAAGTCAATTCTAAGCAAAAAGAACAAAGTTGGAGGCATCACACTACTGGATATCAAACTATGCTACAAGGCTACAGTAATCAAAACAGCATGGTACTGGTACCAAAACAGAGATATAGACCAATGGAACAGAACAGAGACCTCGGAGGCAACATTACACATCTACAACCATCCAATCTTTGACAAACCTGACAAAAACAAGCAATGGGGAAAGGAATGTCTGTTTAATAAATGGTGTTGGGAAAACTGGCTAGCCGTGTGCAGAAAGCAGAAACTGGACCCCTTCCTGACACCTTACACTAAAATTAACTCCAGATGGATTAACGGCTTAAACATAAGACCTAACACCATAAAAACCCTAGAAGAAAATCTAGGCAAAACCATTCAGGACATAGTCATAGGCAAGGACTTCATGACTAAAACACCAAAAGCATTGACAACAAAAGCCAAAATAGACAAATGGGACCTAATCAAACCCTACAGCTTCTGCACAGAAAAAGAAACAGTCATTAGAGTGATTCGGCAACCAACAGAATGGGAAAAAAATGTTTGCAATCTACCCATCTGACAAAGGGCTCATATCCAGAATCTACAAAGAACTAAAACAGATTTACAAGAAAAAAAACAAACAAGCTCATTCAAAAGTGGGTGAAGGATATGAACAGACACTTTACAAAAGAAGACATACATGAGGTCAACAAACATATGAAAAAATGCTCATCATCACTAGAGAAATGCAAATCAAAACTACATTAAGATACCATCTCACGCCAGTTAGAATGGTGATCATTAAAAAATCTGGAGACAACATATGCTGGACAGGATGTGGAGAAATAGGAACACTTTTACACTGTTGGTGGCAGTGTAAATTAGTTCAACCATTGTTGAAGACAGTGTGGTGATTCCTTAAGGACCTAGAAATAGAAATTGCATTTGACCCAGCAATACCATTACTGATTATATATCCAAAGGATTATAAATCGTTCTGTTATAAGTGCACATGCACATGAATGTTCATTGTGGCATTGTTTACAATAGCAAAGTCCCGAAACCAACCCAAATGTCCATCGATTATAGACTAGACAGGGAAAATATGGCAAATATACACCATGGAATACCATGCAGCCATAAAAAATGATGAGTTCGTGTCCTTTGTAGGGACATGGATGAACCTGGAAACCATCATTCTCAGCAAACTGACACAAGAACAGAAAATCAAATACCGCATGTTCTCACTCATAGACAGGTGTTGAACAATGAGAACACATGGACACAGGGAGGGGAGCATTACACACTGGGGTATTTTGGGGAGAAATAGGGGAGGGACAGCGGGGGGTGGGGTGTTTGGGAGAGATAGCATGGGGAAAAATGCCAGATATAGGTGATGGGGAGGAAGGCAGCAAATCACACTGCCATGTGTGTACTTATGCAACAATTTTGCATGTTCTTCACATGTACCTCAAAACCTAAAATGCAATAAAAAAATTAAAAAATATTTAAAAAAAGAAAACATAGTTTAAAATTTCTTTCTCTTAAGAAATAATATAAAATACACAATAACATCAAAAGCTACACAATTGCAGAAGCAAAAAGTCATTGCCATTATCATATTCTATACCTCACCATGATGCTCTAATTGCACTAACATTCCTTTAATATCAGAAACTATTAACCTTTGAAATGACTCTCAGAGAAGCTCAACTTATTCTATCTACATTGTGGTGGTCATAGAAAACTAGTAGCTTTTAAAAAAATCTGCTAATCAATTATCCAAACAGCAAGTTTTACAAGTCCCAGAAGAGAGTGGAGCATAAAATATTTGGATAAATCATAGTCGAAACTTACCAAATTTGGTATGATTTCATCTCCCAGATAGGATGATGGAAATAATAATAAAAAAATTCTATGGAAACATATTAATATTAGAGATCAGTAAAATAAAGTTTTAAAATAAGATCTAAAATTGATAAACATCTGGATAGAATAATAAAGATAAAAGAGAGAAGTCAGCAATTATCAAAATTAGAAATGAAAAAGGAGATATAACTGCTGATTCCACAGATGTTAAAAAGTTAATATGGAGATATGTTGAACAATGATATGCCCATAAATATATATGAAAACTTTACATTGCTTAGTACACAAAAATTATAAAAAGTTACAAAAGAATGAATAGAAATTGAATTTCATCATATTCATTAGAAAAATAATATATATAATTACAAAATTTTCAAAAGAAATTCAGTCCCACATGTGCTTATTGAATAGTTTCATCAAAAATTTAAGGATTAAAAATTATTTCAATCCTATATAAACTCTTTCAGAACTAAGAATGGAGACAGATACTCTCAATTTATTCTGTAAAATCATCATTACCTTGATTCTGAAACAATACGAGAACATTACAAGGGAAAACACACACAAAAAATTTTATAAACACAGAAAAATAAAATAATATAAATTGTATATATCTATAGATAGATTTTTTTATCTATATATCTATCTATCATCTACCGACCTGTCTCTCTATTCTCTGTTAAAAGATCATGCAGTATTTTGTGGTTTTCCTTGTAGAGATCTTTCACCACCTTGGTTAGGTGTATTCCCAGGTATTTTTGTTTGTTTGTTTCTGGCTACTGTAAATGGGATTGCATTCTTGATTTGGCTCTCAGATTGAATACTTCTAGTGTATAGAGACTTTACAGTTTTTATACATGATTCTTTTTATCCTGAAACTTTACTAAATTTTTTATTAGTTGTAAAAGACTTTTGGCAGTGTCTCTAGGGATTTCTAGGTATAGAATCCTTGGTGGAGAAAGATAATTTGACTTCCTTTTTTTCTATGTATATACCTTTTATTTTTTTCTCTTGCCTGATTCCTCTGGCTAGGACTTCTAGCATAATGTTGAATAGGAGTGGTGTGAGTGGGCATCTTTGTCTGTTCCTCTTCGTAAGTGGAAGCTTCTAGCTTTTGCCCATTTAGTGTGTTGGGTTGGTCATAATGACACTTATTTTTAGATATGTTCCTTTGATGCATACTTTGTTGAGAGTTTTTATCATGAAGTGATGTTGGATTTTATCAAAAGCTTTTCCCATATCTATTAATCATATTGTTTCTGCTTTTAATTCTGTTTATGTGGTAAATCATATTTATTAGTTCTTTTTTCCTATGAGAATTAGTGTTCAGTTCGATATTTGTTGTTTTGTGTATATTAAACCAACTTCGAATCCCCAAAATAAAGCCTGCTTCATTGTGATGAATTAATATTTTGGTATGACGTTAGATTTTGTTTACTAGTATTTTGCTAAGGCTTTTTGTGCCCATGTTCATAAGGGATATTAGCCTGTAGCTTTCTTTTTATGTTGTGTCTTTGCCAGATTTTGGTATCAAGATGATATTGGCTTCATAGAATGAGTTAGGAAAAAGTACCCACTCCTCGATTTTGGAGCTTCTTCCAGTTGAATTGGTACCAGCTCTTCTTTGTACATCTGGTAGAATTTGGCTATGAATTCATCTGGTTCCAAATTTTATTGATTTGCATTTTTTTATTTACAATTCATTTTCAGACCTTGACATTGTTCTATTATCTTCCTCATTGAATCTTGGATGGTTCTGTGTTTCCAGGAATTTATCCATTTCCTTTAGATTTTCTAGTTTGTTTGTGTAAAGGAGTTCATAATAGTCTCTGAAAATCTTTTATATTTCTGTGGGATCCCTTGTAATGCCACCTTTGCCATTTATGATTGTGCTTATTTGGATCTTCTCTCTTTTTTTCTTGTTTAATCTAGTTAGTGGTCTATTGATCCTGTTTATTATTTCATAGAACCAACTATTGGTTTTGTAGATACTTTGCATGGATTTTGGGTTTCAAATTTATTAAGTTCTGTTCTGATCTGATTTATTTATTTTCTTCTGCTGCTGTTTGTTCTGTTAGTTTGTTTCTATTTTTCTAATTCCTCTTATTATAATGTTAGATCATTAATTTGAGAATTTCTTTAACTGCTTGATGTATATGTTTAGCACTGTAATATCTCCTCTTAATGCTGCTTTTGTTGTAGCTCAGAGATTTTTGTATGTTGTGCTTGTTTTCATTGATTTAAATTTTTTTTTTAATTTGTCCCTAATTTCTTTTTTTACTCAAAAGCCATTGAAGAGCAAATTGTTTAATTTCCATGTAATTGCATGAATTTGAGAACTCTTCTTGGGGTTGATTTCTTTTTTTATTCCACTGTGGTCTGGGAGTATGGTTGGTATGATTTCAATTTTTTCAAAAATTTATCAAGAGTTGCTTGATGGCTAAGCATGTGGTTGATCTTAGAGTACGCTTCATGTGTAGATGAAAAGAATATATAACTTATAGTGATGGATGGAGTACTCTGTATATGCTTATTAGACCCAATTGGTCAGGTGTCAAATTTAAGTCCATTATTTCTTTGTTAATTTTCTGCCTCATTTATCTTTCTAACTCTGTTAGTTCTTCACTGCTATTGTGTGGCTAAGTCTTTTTGTGGGTCTAGAAGTACTAGTGTTATTAATCCAGATACTCTATTGTTGGGTGCATATTTATTTAGGATAGTTAAATCTTCTTGTTAAATTGAACACTTTATATAGTGCTCTTCTTTGTCTGGTTTTACTGTTTAGGTTTAAAGCCTATTTTACTATTATAAGAAAAGTTTCCTTCCTTTTTGTTTTTGTTTTATTTGGTTTGTTTTGTTTTCTGTGTGCATGATAGCTCTTTCTCCAACCCTTTACATTGAGCCTCTGGATGTCACTACACATCAGATGGGTAAGATTTTTTCCTTCCTTTTTGTTTTGTTTTCTGTGTGCATGTTAGATCTTTCTCCAACCCTTTACTTTGAGCCTATGGGTGTCATTACACATCAGATGAGTCTCTTGGTAACAGAAAAAAAATGGGTCTTTTTTTAAAATACAGCTTGCACCTCAGTGCCTCTTAAGTGAAGCATTTAGACCATTGACATTTCAGATTAATACTGATAAGTGGTGTTTTGATCCCGTTATGAAGGTGTTACCTGGTTGCTTTGTAGTTTCTATTGTGTGATTGCTTTATAGGGTCTGTGGACTATGTACTTAAGATTGTCTTTGTAGTAACAGGTATTGTTCTTTTGTTTCTACATTTGGAACTCACTTAAGGATATTTTATAAAGATGTTGTATAATTGCTAACAAATTTCTTTATTGATTGCTTATCTGGAAATTATTTTATTTCTCCTTCACTTATGAAGCTTAGTTTAGACAGGTATAAAATTCTTCATAAGAATTTCTTTTTCCTAAAAATACTGAAAACAGGCTTTCATGTAGTACTTTCTTAGAAGTCATATCCAATGAGTTACTTTTGTTTTGCAATTATTTATAATTCAGGCCTAAATTGTATGAATTTCACTTACCATGAACTGACCCAGATTTTTTATCAGTATTGAATTTACATTTCCTCAATTCTAAATATAATGAATATATGATTAATTGCTGATTTTCAGTCAGTTTGCTTTTGGAGATATGTTAATATCCATAGTGTTTGATATCACCAGAGATGAATAATGATAACAAATTATTTTCAAAGAAAATAATATTTAAATTAAAAATGAATAATAAAAGCTTCAAAAACAGGTTATGAATAAAAACAATCACCTTTTAATAATAAAAATCGTAAGTTGACTAGTGACAAATACTGAATAGGTATTAGATTTACCGAGAAATAAAATTCAATTACAACAGTATGCATTAGGCGTAACTATTATTTCTGAGAACTAGAAAAAAAATCCCAATAAAATTATTCTTTGGCATATCTGTGCTCTGACAAACCAAATATAAGAAGTAAGCCGCAGTGACAAAATATTAATGCCATTTTCACTTTTCAAACTTTGAACATTTGGACTGACCTGTAAAGAATTTATTTACAGTGAGTTTTTCCTCAGTAGTAAATATAAGCATAATGAGCAAAACTTTCTTTCTTTGAACAAGTCTTAACAACACCTTGGCAACATTGTAAACATCTAACATATGGCTCATTTACATGAAGGGGATTTTGGCAGAACATTTTAAAATATCTAAGCCTCAAAGATGATGAGAAGACAAACAATCTGGCCCATGAAGTGATTAATACCATTGTAGACAATCATGACTGATTGTCTAGAATACCTGCTACTATCACGTTTTCAGTAAAAATCCAGTGCAAATGAAACTTTTTTTTAGTGTAATTTCAAGTATTTTTACAGCTTCATTTCTTAGAGGTAAAATGATTAGTGCATTATTATTAGCATATATTTCTGTTGACTATCACGAAAACAAAGTTAGTGCACACTTTCAGAATGTAAACTAGTATAATTTAATACTATTTTGTTTACTAAGCAAATTACAGAAATGTCTTATTATGGTGATGTAGAGGACAACATAGCCACCAAATACACAGAACCACCCATAAACATTTTGACAAATGTATATATTCATATATATATATATAATTTTGAAATGGAGTCTCACTGGCTGGAGTGCAGAGGCACAGCCTTGGCTCACTAAGGCCTCTGTCTCATGGGTTCAAGTGATTCTCATATCTCAGCCTCCCAAGTAGCTGAGATTACAGGCACCTGCCACCACACCTGGCTAATTTTTGTAGTTCTAGTAAAGACAGTGTTTTACCATGTTAGTCAGGCTGGTCTTGAACTCCTGACCTCAAGTTTACACCCCAAACCCTTGGCCTCCCAGAGTTATGGAATTACAGGTGTGAGCCGCCATTCCCAGCCATATATTCTAATTTAAAAAATCATCTCAATGGTTACTGGAATTACTAATTTGTTATTTACAAAAATATCTCTTATTTCTATATGGTATAGTAATTAAATTTTCCTTCCACTGTAAATTTCTATTTAACTTTAATTGTACATTTTTTCATGGTGTTGAGTGTACCAGCTTTCAATTGTATTTTTAAACTGCATTTGTTTTAATTTTATAATACTAAACATAGTTTATAGAAATAATTATTTTTAACATTACTGCTGATAATAGTTTTTTCTATTTTCAAAAATAATACAACCAGCCCTCAAAATATCTACCTTGTCTTTTAACATAAAATCTATATATCTACACCTCTGTATAAATCAATATCTATGTCTATACCTAAAGACTAATATCTACACACATAATAATAGATTTATTTTATCTCATCAAAATACTATGAATATATGTTCAGTCAAAATAATCTATTATACCTTCATATGTAATATGTTATGTAAAAGATGAAGAATGAATATTGAATCAGTTTTATGTCCTCAGGGCTTTGATATACTGAGAGTAAAGACAGGCATTTGAATAGATAAACTAATAGAGCAAGACGTGCATGACTGAGTAACAAAGAGACCTCTAAGTACAGAAGCTTAACACCAAAGCTATTTATTTTTCTCTTATGTGACATTCAAGAGCTAAGCAATGAAAGAAAGCAGAGAAGCTGTTTTTCTCAACATGTAGCTTCCTCCCTAATTCCTAGGTAGTTGTTCTACTTGTCACTACTTTCCATTTCTGAGGTTCTAGAGAAAAAGAAGTAAGCCTAATAAAAATAATATGTAAAGGTTCAGTTGTGACTTAAGTACAGGAAAAAAAATTATATTTCAACAATTTTAGTAATATACAGAAGGGTAAAATATGTGAACTGTGTTTTGAAATAAAGATAAAGTGAACAAAACCTAATAAATCAAAAAGAAATCCAGCAACAAATAAACACAATATAGTTAATTAGAATTATTCTTTCTTTATGATGTAAGTAAAAAGCATTTGCCATAATTTGAGAGAAAGAATCACAGAAAAAAAAGAATATTTTAAAAAATCTTGAAACAAATGTAAATAAAATCAAAACACACCAAAACTTACAGGATGCAGCAAAAGCAATCCTAAAAAGGAAATTTAGAGCAATAAACTCTTATGTTATAAAAGAAAGATCACAACTAAACAATCTAATGTTATAATTCAAGGAACAAAAAACGATAGTAAAAAAAAGAATAAACTTATCCCAGAATTGGCAGAAGGAAATAAATAAGATAAGAAGAGAAATAAATTAGAAACTAGAAAAGGCAAGAGAAAAAAAATCACAAAACTGAGTTTGTTTTTTGAAAAGATAAACAAAATCAACAAACTCTTAGCTAGACTAACTAGGAAAAATAGAGTGAATGCTTAATAAGGTCAGATATGAAGAAGAGATTATAACTAATACTTCCAAAATGCAAAGACAATTGTATCAGTTGGGTAATCTAGAAGAAATGTATAAATTTCTAGACACATACACCCTACCAGGACTGAATCATGAAGAAATAGCCAATATGAACAGACCAATAACAAACAAGGAGCTCAAATCTGTAATCTTCTTAAAATGTCTTTCATCAAAGAAAAGCTGAGAACCAGATGGTGTCACTGCTCAAATCTACCAAACACTTAAAGAGAAAATAATATCAATTCTTCTTAAACTCTTGCAAAAAGTCAAACTAGAGAGAATACTTTCAAACTTGTTTTATAAGACTAGTATTACTCTAACACCAATGCCACAGAAGGACCTACAAGGAAAGAAAATGTATGACAGTATCTCTGATAAACATAGATGCAAAAATTTTCAATGAAATATTAGAAAATTGAATTTGAGAATGTATTTAAAAAATTCACCATGATCAAGTGAAATTTATTCTTGAGAAGAAAGGATGGTTTTACATATGAAAATCAATAACTGATACGATAATAACAAAATAAAATAAAAATTATATAATCATTTTAACAGATGCAGAAAAGCATTTTACAAAATTCAAAAAATGAGATGATGTATAGAGGGAAAGTACTATCGCACACTAAAGGCCATATATGACAAGTCTGTAGCTAATGGTGAAAAGTTGACAGCTTTTCCTCCAAGATCAGGAACAAGGTAAGAATACTCACTCTCACTGCTTCTTTTCAACATGGTACTGAAAGTCCTAGCCAGAGCATCTTGACTTCTGCCAAGATGGCTGAATAGGAAGAGCTCTGGAGTACAGTTCCCAGTGAGAGCAACACAGAAGGCAAGTGATCTTTGAATTTCCGACAGAGGTACCAGGTTCATCTCAATGGGACTGGTTGGACAGTGGGTGTGGCCCAAGGAGGGCAAACCAAGGCACGATGGGGCACTGCCTAACCTGGGAAGTGCAACGGGCCAGAGGGCACTCCCTCCTACCCAACAGAGGCCATCAGGGATGTTCAGCCACTCCAGAGCTCCAGTTCCGATGCTGTGCTTCTCCTGCAGTCTTTGCAGCCCACAGACCAGATCTTTCATGCTGACAGGCACTGTGGGTTCCCAGGGCAAATCTGGGTGGCCAATTCAGCTGGCACTATGAGTTCCCAGCACAAATCCAAGCAGCCATTTTGACTGGTGCCTGGAGGTCTATGAGACAGAGTCACCCATACAACTGAGAGAAAGGGGGCTGAAGGTGGGGAACCAGGTGATCTGGCTTCATGGGTCCCACTCCCACGGAGATCATCAAACTAAATTCCACTGGCTTGGGATTTTCCCAGCCAGCACAGCAGTTTGAGCTCGACCCTGGACGGTCAAGCTCCATGGAGGAAGGGGTGTCCGACATTATAGAGGCAGTTCTAACTTTACCTGTGTAAACAAAAGCACAAAAAGTTTACACAGTAGCTGGAGGGAAGCCCACGGCAGCTCAATAATACCTCTGTAGGCAGACTATGACTAGAATCCCTCCTTGCTGGGCAAAGCATCTCTGAAAAAAGGCAGCAACCTGTCAGGGTCCTATAAGTAAAGACACCACCTTCCCAAAACAGAGCACCTGGGAAAAGGAGCGGTTGTAAGTTCTGCTGCAGCAAACATAGATGTCCCTGCCCAATAGCACGGAAAGGAGCAACGGAGCTCACAGCACAGCACTTGAGCTCTGAAAAGGGACAGACTACCTCCTGAAATTGCTCCCTGATCCCTGTATATCCAAAGAGTCACCTCATACGGGAGAGATCTGGCTGGCACCCAGTGGGTATCCTTCCAGGAGGAAGCTACCAGAGGAAGAAACAGGCAGCAATCCTTGCTGTTCTTCACTCATGCACGTGATTCCCAGGAAAGTCGGGTCTGGAGTGAACTCCCAGTAGTCCTGCAGCAGAGGAGCCTGACTATTAGAAGGAAAACTAAAAAATGGAAAGAAATAGCTTCAACATCAACAAAAAGCATGACCACTCAGAGACCCCATCCAAAAGTCACCAGCTCCAAAGACCAATGGTAGATAAATCCACGAAGATGGGAATAAACCAATGTGAAAAGGAGGAAAACACCAAACCAGAATGCCTCTCCTCCTCAAAGGGATCACAACTCTTCACCAGCAAGGGAACACAATTTGATGGAGAATGAGTTTGATGAATTGACAGAAGAAGGCTTCAGAAGGTGGATAATCACAAACTTCTTTGAGCTAAAGAAACATGTTCTAACCCAATGCAAAGAAACTAAGAACTTTGAAAAAAGCCTAGATGAAATGCTAACTAGAATAACCAGCTTAGAGAAGAACATAAATGAATTGACAGAGCTGGAAAATCACAGCATGAAAACTTTGTGAAGCATACACAAGTTTCAGTAGCTGAACCGATCAAGTAGAAGAAAGGATAGCAGACATTGAAGATCAACTCAATGAAATAAAATGAGAAGGCAAGATTAGAGAAAAAAGAGTGAAAAGAAATGAACAAAGCCTCCAAGAAATATGGGATTATGTGAAAAGACCTAATCTACATTTGATCGGTGTGCCTGAATGTGACAAGGACAATGAATCCAAGCTGGAAAACACTCTTCGGGATGTTATTCAAGAGAACTTCCTCAACCTAGCAAGGCAGGCAAACATTTAAACCCAGGAAATACAGAGAACACCACAAATATATTTCTCAAGAAGAGCAACCCAAAGGCACATAATCATCATATTCACCAGGGTTGAAATGAAGGAAAAAATGCTAAGGGCAGCCAGAGAGAAAGGGAAGCCCATCAGACTCACAGTGGATCTCTGAGCAGAAACCCTACAAGCCAGAAGAGAGTGGGGGCTAATATTCAACATCCTTAAAGAAAAGAACTTTCAACCTAGAATTTCATATCCAGCCAAACTAAGCTTTATAAGTGAAGGAGAAATAAAATCCTATGGACAAGCAGTTGCTGAGAGATGTCATCACCATCAGGCCTGCCTTACAAGAGCACCTGAAAGAAGCACTAAACATGAAAAGGAACAATCAGTGCCAGCCACTGCAAAAATGTACCAAATGGTAAAGATCATCGACACAATGAAGAAACCGCATCAACTAGTGGGCAAAACAACCAGCTAGTATCAAAAATGGTAGGATAAAATTCACACATAACGATATTAACCTTAAATGTAAATGGCCTAAATGCCCCAATCAAAAGAGACAGACTGGGAAATTGGATTAAAAGTCAAGACCCATCGGTGTGCTGTATTCCAGAGACCCATCTCATGTGCAAAGAAACACACAGACTCAAAATAAAGGGATGGAGGAATATTTACCAAGCAAATGGAAAGAAAAAAATAAAAAAGCAAAAGGAGGGGTTGCAATCCTAGTCTCAGATAAAACGAACTTTAAACCAACAAAGATCAAAAGAGACAAAGAAGGGCATTACATAATGGTAAAAGGATCAATGCAACAAGAAGAGCTTACTCTCCTAAATATATACGCACCCAATACAGGAGCACCCAGATACATAAAGCAAGTTCTTAATGACCTACAAAGAGACTTAGACTCCTACACAATAACAGTGGGAGACTTTAACACCCCATTGTCAATATTAGACAGATCAATGAGACAGAAAATAAACAAGGATATCCAGAACTTCAACTCAGATCTGGATCAAGTGGACCTAATAGACATCTACAGAACTCTCCACCCCAAATCAACAGAATATACATTCTTCTCAGCACCACATCACACTTACCCTAAAACTGACCACATAACTGGAAGTAGATCACTCCTCAGCAAATGCAAAAGAACTGAAATCATAACAACAGTCTCTCAGACCACAGTGCAATCAAATTAGAATTCAGGACTAAGAAATTCATACAAAACCACACAACTACATGGAAACTGAACAACCTTCTCCTGAATTACTACTGGATAAATAATGAAATGAAGGAAGAAATAAAGATGTTCCTTGAAACCAATGAGAACGAAGACACAACGTACCAGAATCTCTGGGACACATGTAAAGCAGTGTCTAGAGGGAAATTTATAGCATTAAATGCCCACATGAGAAATGAAGAAAGTTCTAAAATCAACACCCTATTGTCAAAATTAAAAGAACGAGAGGAGCAAGATCAAACAAATTCAAAAGCTAGCAGAAGACAAGAAATAACTAAGATCAGAGCAGAGCTAAAGGAGAGAGAGACACAAAAAAAACCCTTCAAAATATCAATAAATCAATGAGCTTTTTTTTAAAAAAAGAACAACAAAATAGACTGCTAGCCAGATGAAAAAAAGAAAAGAGACAACAATCAAATAGATGCAATAAAAAATGATAAAGGGGATATCACCACCAATTCCACAGAAATACAAATTATCATCAGAGATTTCTACAAACAACTCTATACACATAAACCAGTAAATCAAGAAGAAATGGATAAATTCTTGGACACTTATACCTCCTAAGACTAAACCAGGAAGAATTGCATCCCTGAATAGACCAATAACTAGAGCTGAAGTTAAGGCAGCAATTAATAGCCTACCAACCAGTAAAAGTCAAGGTACAGAAGGCTTCACACCTGAATTCTACCAGACATACTAAGAAGAACTGGTACCATTCCTTCAGAAACTATTCCAAACAATACAAGATGAGGGAATACTCCCTAACTCATTTTATGAGCCCAACATCATCCTGATATCAAAACCTGGCAGAGAGACAACTAAAAAAGAAAATTTCATGGCAACGTCCATGATGAACGTCAATGCAAAAATCTCCAATAAAATACTGGCAAACCGATTGCAGCAGTACATCAAAAAGCTTATCCACCTTGATCAAGTAGGCTTCATCCCAGAGATAAAAGGCTGGTTCACAATGCACAAATCTATAAACATAATCCATCACATAAACAGCACCAAAGACAAAAACCACATGATTATCTCAATAGATGCAGACAAGGTCTTTGACAAAATTCAACAGCCCTTTATGCTGAAAATGCTTAATAAACTAGGTATTGATAGAACTATCTCAAAATAATAAAAGCTACTTCATGACTTGGCTATCTGTTTGTTTTTTATTGCTGTATAGGAATGCTTGTGATTTCTGCACATTGATTTTATACCCTGAGATTTGGCTGAAGTTGCTTATCACTTAAGAAGGTTTTGGGCTGAGACGATGGGGTCTTCTAAATATACGATCATGGCATCTGCAAATAGAGACAATTTGACTTCCTCTTTTCCTAATTGAACATCTTTTATTTTTTTTTTTCTCGCCTAATTACTCTGCCTAGAACTTCCAATACTATATCGAATAGGAGTGGTGAGAGAAGGCATCCTTGTTTAGTGCCAATTTTCAAAAGGAATGCTTCTGGTTTTTGTTCAATCAATATGATATTGGCTATGGGTTTGTTATAAATAGCTCCTATTATTTTGAGATATATTCCATCAATACCTAGTTTATTGAGGGTTTTTAGCATAAAGGCCTGTTGAATTTTGTAGAAGGCCTTCTCTGCATCTATTGAGATAATCATGTAGTTTTTGTCTTTGGTTCTGTTTATGTAATGGATTACATTTATAGATTTGCATATGTTGAATCAGGCTTGCATCCCCAGGATGAAGCTGACTTGATCATGATGAGTCAGTTTGCTGAGAATGATGGTTTCCAAGAACAGAAAACCAAACACCACATGTTCTCACTCACAGGCAGGTGTTGAACAATGAGAACACATGGGCATAGGGAAGAGAACATCACACACTGGGGTAGGTTGGGGGGTGGAGGGCTAGGGGAGGGACAGTGGTGGAGGGAGGCTGGGGAGGGAACACACTGGGAAAAATGCCTGATATAGGCAACAGGGGGATGGAGACTGCAAAAAACCATGGTATGTTAGTATCCATGCAACAACACTGCAGGATGTGCACATGTATCCAAGACCTTATAAACAAAAAAAATCATCTGTATAATAATGTCACTCTTATTTATAAAAAATAAATAAATAAAAAATAATATAATAAAAGCTATCTATGACAAACCCACAGTCAATATCATACTGAATGGGCAAAAACTGGAAGCATTCTCTTTGAAAACTGGCACTAGACAAGTGTGCCCTCTCTCACCATTCCTATTCAACATAGTATTGGAAGTTCTAGGCAGAGCAATCAGGCTAGAAAAGGAAATAAAAGATATTCAATCAGGAATAGAGGAAGTCAAAAAGTCTCTATTTGCAGATGACATGATTGTATATTTAGAAGACCCCATCATCTCAGCCCCAAATCTCCTTAAGATGATAAGTAACTTCAGCAAAGTCTCAGGATACAAAATCAATGTGCAAAAATCATAAGCATTTCTGTAAACCAATAACAGACAAACAGAGAGCCAAATCATGAGCAAACTTCCATTCACAATAACTGCAAAGAGAATAAAATACCCAGGAATACAACTAGCAAAGGATGTGAAGGGCCTCTTCCAGGAGAAATACAAACCACTGCTCAAGAAATTAAGAGGATACAACTAGATGGAAAAACATTCCATGCTCATGGTTACAAAGAATTAATATCGTGAAAATGGCCATACTGCCCAAAGTAATTTCTAGATTCAATGCTATCTCCATTAAGCTACCATTGACCTTCTTCACAGAACTGGAATAAAACACTTTAAACTTCATATGGAACCAAAGAAGAGCCTGCAAAGCCAAGGCAATCCTAAGCAAAAAGAACAAAGCTGGAGACATCACACTACCTGACTTCAAACAATAATATAAGGCTACATTAATCAAACAGCCTGGTACTGGTACCAAAACAGAGATATAGACCAATGAAACAGAACAGAGGTCCCAGAAGTAATGCCACATAGCTACAACCATCTGGTCTTTGACAAACCTGACAAAAATAAGCAATGGGGAAAGGATTCCCTGTTTAATAAATGGTGTTGGAAAAATGGCTAACCATGTGCAGAATGCTGAAACTGGACCCATTCCTTACACCTTATACAAAAATTAACTCCAGATGGATTAAAGATGTAAACATAAGACCTAACACCATAAAAACTCTAGAAGAAAACATAGGCAATACCATTCAGGACATAGCCGTAGGCAAGGACTTCATGACTAAAAACACCAAAAGCAATGGCAGCAAAAGCCAAAATAGACAAACGGGATCTAATTAAATTTAAGAACTTCTGCACAGCAAAAGAAACAATCATTAGAGTGAACCAGTAACCAAAAGAACAGGAAATATTTTTTGCATGCTACCCATCTGACAAAGTGCTAATATCCAGAATCTACAAAGAACTAAAACAAATTTTCAAGAAAAATATCAACAATCCCATCAAAAAGTGGGCGAAGGATATGAACAGGCACTTTTCAAAAGAAGACATTTATGCTGCCAACAAATATGAAAAGATTTCCCCTTCAAAATTTCAAATTCATTTCTTATAGAAATAAAGAAAAAAATCCTTACATTCTTAGAGAATCACAAAAGACCCTGAGTGGACAGAGTTGAGCAAAATGAACACAGATGGATGTGCCTCCCTGATTTCAAAATGTATTCCAAAGCAATTATATTCCAAACAGCATGATGCATGTATAAGAAAAAGACACACTGAGCAATGGAACAAGATAGAAAAGGCTGAAATAAACCCATAAATTTGTAGTCAATTGATTTTTGACAAAGATGCTGAGAACACACACTGGGGTAAGGATAGTATTTTCAGTAAATGGTGCTGGGAAAACTGTGAATCCACATACAGAAGAATGAAAATGGAAACTTTATCTTACACATGTATAAAAATTAACTTAAAATAGATTAAATACTTAAATAGAAGTCCTGATGCTGTAAAAGTACTAGAAGAAAACTTAGGGGAAATGTTTTACAACATTGGTTTGAGAAATAACATTTTGGATACGACCCCAAAAGCACTGCAACAAAAGCAATAACAAATAGGATCACATCAAGCTAAAATGCTTTAACACACAATGGAAACAATTAACAAAATGAAGAGATAACCCACAAAATGGGAGAAAATATTTGCAAAGCGTTCGTTTGAAAATCAGTTATTATCCAAAATATACAAAAACTTAATTCGATAGCAACAAGAAAAAAAATACAACAAATAACTTGATTTTAAAATTGGCCAGGGAGCTGAACAGATATTTCTCAAAAGGAGACATACATATACCCAAAAGATACCTGTTAAATGCTTAGCATCAATAATCATCAGGAAGATAAAATTAAAACCACAAAGGGGTATCACCTCACACCTATTAGAATGATTTTTATCTAAAAGATCAAAACATTAGGAAAAACAATATGACAATTCCTCAAGAACTAAAAGTAGAACTACCATACCATTTATTAATTCCACTCCTGTGTATGTGTCCAAAGAAATTGCAATCAATACATGGAAAGCTTATCTGCATTCCTTTGTTTATTGCTGAACTACTCACCATAGCCAAGATATGCAAACAATCTAAGTGTCTGCCAAGAGATGAATGGATAAAGGAGATGTGGTATACCTAGGCAATGGAATACTATTCAGCCTTTAATAAAGGGGAACATCCTGTCATTTGTGACATGAATAAAATCTTGAGGACATTATGCTAAATAAAATAAACCAAGCACAGAAAGACAAATATTACAAAATCTCACTAATAAGTGGTATTTATTAAAGTTGAACTGATAGAAGTAGAGAGTAGAATGATGGTTACCAGAGACTGGGGGTCAGGGAGGAAATTAATGGAAAGTTGTTGGTCAGAAGGAATGTGGTTTCCCATAGATGGAAGAAATAGGCTTTCAGATCTAGTGCATAGCAGGGTGAATATAGTCAACAATAAAGTATTGTATATTTTAAACTAACTATAAGAATAGATTTCAAATGCCTCACCATAAATAATTATAAGTAAGATGAAGGATATGTTAATTAGCTTGATTTAATCACACCACATTGTATACTTATCACTAAGTTTATACAAGCTTTATCAAAGCTGAGGTAATGGTAACCCAACACTATTCTGTGTACCGTTTACCCAAAATTATCTGATAATTTTGTATATAATTCATAAACTAGCAAAGATGGTATTACAGTCAATTGTTTTCAACTCCAAATTTTTTAACTAAATTTTAATAATTTGAATATCTTGCTTTGAACATTCATTGGTTCAATTTTTTAAAATTCTGCCAAGCTCTGTGAGAATATTAGCTGGACAACTGCTAGAAAGATTATGAAATATTGTAAATTCTGCACTAATGAAGGAAAAAGAAAGTTTTCTATTTCTATTATTAGATTTCTTAAAGCCATCATTTTGCTTCTGTAAAGCCTATTGAAAATTCATACTACAGAAAATTGTTATTATGATATAGTAAAACAAATAAACCAAAAACAGACATTTTGGAAATATTAAACTACTTTTAAAAGTTAAGCAATGTTATCATATTAAAATCAAACATTTCCACATTTAACATACATGAGACATACCAGCTCAAAACAATAGAAAAAAAGTACATATTGAAGAAAATCCTAAATTTGTTGCAATATAATTTTAATCCAGAAAATAATTTGTCCCATTACTTATTTTCAGAGAACAAATACTCACATAACCAAAAAAGAGTATCTGTCTGGATTATCTCCAAATCTTTCCTCCCTGTCTCCCTTCTCTCTTTTCTTTCTTTCTTTCTTTCTTTTTCTTTCTTTCTTCTTTCTTTCTTTCTCTCATTTTTTCTTTCTGTTGAGGTTGTATTTTCATTCCATTTTTTCTGCCAGTTTTAATTTCAATAATATATTGTAGACTACTGTTCACTGTTGACCTCTAACAAGTATCTGTATCAATAATTAACATTGAAATGGAAGTAGAAATAAGCTAAAAACCAGTTTAATTTTTGTTTTTAATTAATCCCTCCCCATTTGACTTTAAGAAAGATAAGTTTCTGGGAGGGGTGGGGAAGATGGCTGACTTGGTGCGGCCAGATGAAAGAGCTGCCACCAAGGGGCTGGGACTACTGGTGCACTCCTAAATCTTCAGAGGGAAGTTACTCAGCGTGCATAGAGGGAAGATATGAGACCTGGGCTGAAGAAGCAAGAAGTTGGGAATACTGCATATGGCTACCAAACACCAGGACTCATCCTGGACCCTAGTTACTCTGGGGGAACAGGTGAGTTGAACTGGCAAGGAGCAACATATTCTCACCACAGGCCTCTGGAATCCCAGCAGGAAGAGATCCTTCAACCACTATGGACATTCAGACACCGAGTTGGCAAGAAGAGCTGTTTAGAGCAGTGGTAGGAGCAGCACATCGGCTGATGCGGAGCCCAGGGGGTTTAGTGCAGGAGCATTTCTAGTGGAAGCTGACCAGAGATTCCCATCCCTTTAGGCTCACGTGCTCCCATAGGAGACTTAAGACCTATGGGAGCTATTGAATCTGAAATTTGCAGGGCAGTCTTGCCCAACCAATGGGGCTAGTCTGACCTGAGCTCCCCTTAGTTTGCTGGCCTTTCACAGGGCTCCAGCCTGGCTTTGTCTACTTGCAGGGCTGCCTAGGGTGCACTCAGGTCCTGAAGCATAGCTCCTGTGCTGGTGAACCTTGTCTGACTGGCAGGTAGAGAACACTAACAAGGCAACCCCTTTAGCCATGTACCAGTGTGCCTGCTACCTTCCCATACTGCGGCTTTTCCTGGGCCCACAACCTCTCCCCTCCACCATCATTGCTTTAGGGGTGTGTGTGCGCATGGGTGGGTTTGGTCTTCCTTTTATACCAGCATGGATTTGTGTGTGCATCCTGCCATGTCACTACTCCAGAATGAGTACATCCTGCCTCCTGCTGTACCAATGTAGCGGTCAGAGCTTTGGCAGGTACAGAGCCTGGTATTGTTTGCCTCTGTGTCCCCACCCAAATATCATTTCAAATTGTAATTTACTTGTGTGAAGAGAAGGGCCTGGTGGAAGGCGATTGGATCATGGGGATGGTTCCCCCATGCCGCTCTCCTGATAGTGAGGGCATTCTCAGGACATCTGCTAGCTTGAAAGTGGCAGTTTTCCTTGCGCTGACTCTCGCCGGCTGCCATGTAAAATGTGCCTTGCTTCCCCTTCACCTTTCTCCACGATTGTAAGTTTCTTGAGGCTTCACCAGCCATGTGGAACAGTGAGTCAATTAAACCTCTTTTCTTTGTAAATTACCAAGTCCCAGGTAGTTATTTATAGCAGTGTGAGAAGGTACTAATACAGAGCAAGACAGCCCCAAACTGCCAGTGGGAGTAAAAATAGGCACAGAGAGCAATAGACCATCCTCTACTCTGAACGACCACTCCTGCCTGTGGTGCACAGAAAGCACACACAGACCTGCACCCACCCATGCCCTGTCCCCATGCTACCACCACCACCAATGCAATTGTGCCTTGGAGCCTCCCAAATCACTCAGCTGTGCTGCATCTGTCACTGTTGTGAAGACCTGCATGGAGGCAGGCACCCCAGCACCCACTATCACACAGCGCTGCCACTGCCACTTCAGCTGGCATGTGCAAATGAGGATGTATTCCTCTACTACCACACTATGAAATGCTCTGGCTGGCACCACCTATCACAGTGTAGTGACCAGTGGTCTAGAAACACCTTGGGTCACATAAAGCAGTGGATTCCTAACCTTGAAGAGTCAGAGAACAAAGTTGGGGGCCAATTCAAGTCTCACAGAGTTAGAGTGTGCAGTCCACAAGTTGGGAGCTGAATATAGGCCCCCTTAAATCTTTCAGAAGTAAAGCCAGTTGACTGATTCCACCTTATACCATAATCAAATCCCCAAGGCCATTAAACAGGAAAAAAGAAAAAGAAAAAACCATCCAAAGGTCAGCAACTACAAAAATTAAAGAAACATTAGCCCACAAAGATGAGAAAGAACCAGTGCAAGAACTCTGACAACTCCAAAAGCCAGAGTGCTTTTTCCTTCCAAGCAACCACAATACCTCTCCAGAAAGGGCTCTGAGCAAGACTGAGATGGCTCAAAAGACTGAAATAGAATTCAGAATATGGATAGGAATGATGATCATTGAGATGCAGAAGTACATTGAAATCCAATCAAAGGAAGCTAAGAATCACAACAAAACAATAGAGAAGTTGACAGACAAAATAGCCAGTATAGAAAAAAATGTAACTGACCTGATAGAGCTGAAAAACACACTACAAGAATTTAATAATGCCATCACAAATATTAATAGCAGACTAGAGCAAGCAGAGGAAAGAATCTCAGAGTTTAGATACTGGCTTTCTGAAATAAGACAGACAAGAGTAGGGAAAAAAATGAAAAGAAATGAACAAAAACTGAGAAATACGGAATTATGTAAAAAGACAAAATCTGTGTCTAGTATATCTATTTGGAAACAAAAGATATGATTCTATTTATAGCATTCCATTTTTAGTAGTGAATCTCCATTTTCAAAATATGATAATTCTTGATGGCTGAAAATTTTAAATCCTAGAAAACATAGCATTCTTACATGCAATGTTAACACTGTTTACAAACAGTTGTTGGTCAAAGATTCATTTGATGAATCTGATTTTTCCAAAATAGATGATTCTGATGATTCATACAATTTTGATGTTAGTTTTGTTTAGAAATAACTCCAAGAAAATTTTTATACTTTTTTTTTATTTTCAAATTGGAAATCAAATTTGCTTTAGCCTCAGAGAAAATGTTCATGCAAAATTAAATGAGGGCTGGCAGTGAGCTGTACTTTCTTTTTCTAAATGAAAACAGGTCAAAGAAAAGAAATTCTAACATAGAATTTCATATCCAGTCAAACTAATCTTCATAAGTGAAGGAGAAACAAGACGCTTTTCAGACAAGCAAATCTGAGGGAATTCATTACCAACAGAAGTGCCTCACAGGAGCTCCTGAAGGAAGCACTAAATGAAAAGGAAGGGTCGTTACCAGCCATCAAAGAAACACACATCATAAGTACACAGACCAGTGACACTATAAAGCAACCACGCAAAACAAGTCTGCATAATAACCAGTTAACAGCATGATGATAGGATCAAATCAACTCTTACCAATACTCACCTTGAATTTAAATGAGCTAAATGCTCCCAATTAAAAGGCACAGAGTGATAGGCTGGATAAAGAACCAAGACCCACTGGTATGCTGTCTTTAAGAGACATATCTCATATGCAATGACATCCCTAGTCTCAAATAGTAGGATTGAGAAAAATCTATCAAGCAAACAGAAAACAGAAAAAAGCAGGGATTCCAACCCTAATTTTGGACAAAACAAATTTAAATCAAGAAAAATTGAAAAAGAAAAAGGATGCTACATCATGTTAAAGGAAGGGTTCAATTCAACAAGAAGATCTAATTATTCTGAATATATATGCATCTAACACAGGATCACTCAGATTCATGAAGCAAGTTCTTAGAGACCTTCAAAAAGACTTAGACTCCCAAAAATACTGTTAGAAGACTTTAACTCTGCACTGACAGTATTAGACAGCTCATTGAGGAGGAAGATTAACAAGGATATGAAGTACCTAAACTCAGCATTGGAACAAATAGGCCTGAGACCTGATAGACATCCACAGAAATCTCTACCAACAAACAAACATTCTTCTCATCACCACATGGCATATATTCTGAAATTAACCACATAATCAGACACAAACACTCCTCAGCAAATGCAAAAGGACTGAAATCATAACAACCACTCTTTTGGGCCACTGCACAATAAAATTAGCAATTGAAACTATGAAAATCACTTGAAACTATACAATTACAGAGAAATTGAATAAACTGCACCTGAGTAGCTTTTGGGTAAATAATGAAATTAAAGGAGAAATCAATAAATTATTTAAAACAATGAGAACAAAGATACAACACACCAGAATCTCTTGGACACAGGGAAGGCAGTGTGAAGAGAGATCTGTATAGCACTAAATTCTCACTTCAAAAAGTGAGAAAGATTTCAAATCAACAACCTAACATCGTAACTAAAAGATGTAGAAAACCAAGTGGAAACCAACCCAAAGCTAGCAGGAGATAAGAAATAGCCAAAAGCAGAGCCAAACTGAAAGAAATTAAGACAAAAGACCATTCAAAAGATTGACAAATCCAGGAATTTTTTTAATTAGTAAAATAAATAGACTGATAGCTAAACTAATAAGAAAGAAAAGAGAGATGATTCAAATAAGCACAATTAGAAACAACAAAGAGAATATAACCACTGATCCCACAGAAATATACATAATCATCAGATAATATTATGAATACCTCTGTGTACACAAACTAGAAAATCTAGGAAAGCAATGGATAAATTTGCAAACACATACACTTTCCCAAGACTGAACTAGGAAGAAAGTGAATCCCTGAACTGACCAATAATAAGCACCAAAATTGAATCAGTAATAAACAGCCTACTAACAACAATAACAACAAAAGGCCCACGACCAGAGAGATACACAGCTGAATTCTACCAGATGTACAAAGAAGAGCTAGTATCATTTCTACTGAAACAATTCAGGAGTAACTGGTTCTATGAGGCTATTACCTTCCTTATACCAAAACCTGACAGAGACACAACAAAAAAAGGAGACTTCAGGCCAATATCTTTGATGAACATTGATGCAAAAATCCACAACAGAACACCGGCAAAACAAAACCAGCAGCACATCAAAAAATTTATTCACCACCATCAAGTATGCTTTATCTCCAGGATGCAAGGTTTGTTCGTTACATGCAAATCAATAAATGTGATTCATTACATAAACAGGATTAAAGTTAAAACCATATTGTGATGATCTCAGTAGATGCACAAAATGGTTTTCAATAAAATTCAACATCCCTTCAGGCTAAAAACTTTCATTTAACTATGTATTGAAGGAACATATCTCAAATAATAAGAGCCATCTATGACAAACCCATAGCCAACATACTGAATGGACAACACATCCAAACATTCCCCTTGAAAATTGGTACAAGAAAGGATGCTATTCAACATAGTATTGGAAGTCCTGGCCACAGCAATCAGGCAAGATAAATAAATAAAGAACATCCAAATGGGAAGAGAATTCAAACTATCTCTGTTTGCAGAGGACATTATCCTATATTTAGTAAACCCCATAGTCTCATCTCAAAAGCTCCTAAAGCTGTTAGACAACTCAGCAAAGTCTCAGGATATAAAATCAATGTAAAAAATTACTGGCATTCCTATATACCAACAGTCAGCTCGAGAGTCAGAAATGCAATTCAATTTACAACTGCCACACAAAAAATAATAATAAAATACCTAAGAAAACAGCCAGCCAAGAAAATGAAAGATTTCTACTATAAGACCTATAAAACACTGCTCAAAGAAATCAGAAATGACAAAAACAAATGGAATAATATGCTTATGGATAGGAAGAGTCCATATCATTAACATTGCAATACTACCCAAATAAATCTATAGATTCAATGTTACTCTTATCAAACTATCAATGAGATTTCTCACAGAAATTTTTTTAAAAAATTTAAATTCATATGGAACCAAAAAAGAGTATGAATAGCCAAGGCAATCCTAAACAAAAAGAACAAAGCTGAAGGCATCATGCGAGCCAACTACAGGGCTATAGTAACAAAAACCAGATGGTACTTGTACAAAAACAGACACAGACATGTAGACCTACAGAGCAGAATAGACATCCCAGAAATAAGGCTGCACACTTACAACCATCTCATATTTAATGAAGCTAACACAAACAATCAATGGAGAAAGGACTCCCTGTTCAATAAATGGTGCTGGGATAACTGGCTAGCCATATGTAGAAGATTAAAACTCGACCCTGTTCTTACACTATATACAAAAATCAACTTAAGATGGATTAAAGACTTAAATGTAAAACGCAAAACTGTAAAAACACTGGAAGAGAACCTAGGCAATACCATTCTAGACATAAAAATAGGTAAATGATAAAGATGCCAAAGCAATTGTTTCAAAAGCAAAAATTGACAAATGGGATCTAATTCAACTACAGAGCTTCTGCAAAGCAAAAGAAACAATCAACAGACAACCTACAAAATGGAAGAAATTTTTGCAAGCTATGCATCTGACGAAGGTCTAATATCTAACACGTATTCAGAACTTAAACAAATTTACAATAAAAAAACATATAACCACATTAGAAAGTGGGCAAAGGACATGAACAGATGCTTTTCAAAAGAAGACATATGGCCAGGCATGGTGGCTCATGCCTGTAATCCCAACACTTTGAGAGGCCAAGGCAGGCAGATCATGAGGTCAGGAGTTTGAGACCAGCCTGGTCAACATAGCGAAATGCTGTATCTGCTGAAAATACAAGAATTTGCTGAGCATGGTGAGAAGCGCCTGTAATACCAGCTACTCCGGAGGCTGAGGCAGGAGAATTGTTTGAACTCTGGAGGTGGAGGTTGTAGTGAGCCAAGATTGCACCATTGCACTCCAGCCTGGGTGACAGGGTGATACTTGGTCTCAAAAAAAAAAAAAAAAAAAAAGACATATATGCAGCCAACAACCATATGAAGAAAAGCTCAACATCACTGATCATTGATCATTAGATAAATGCAAATCAAAACCACAATGAGATACCATCTCAAACCAATCAGGATGGCCATTGTTAAAAAATCAAAAAATAACAAGTGCTGGTGAGGTTGTAGAGAAAAGTTAACACTTAAACACTGTTGGTGGGAGCGTAAATTAGTTCAACCATTGTGGAAAACAATGTGGTGATTCCTTACAGACTTAAAAACAGAACTACCATTTGAACTTGCAATCCCGTTACTGGGATATACGCAAAGAACCATAAATAGAAATATAAACTGTTCTATCATAGGGTCACATACAGGTGTATGTTCATTGTAGTGCTATTCACAATAGTGAAGATGTGGAGTCAACCTAAATGTCCATCAATTGTAGATTGGATAAAGAAACTGTGGTACATATATGCCAGGAAATAATACTATGTTGTCATAAAAAAGAACAAGATCATGTCATTAGCAGGAACACAGATGGAGATGGAGACCATCATTCTTAGCAAACTAATGCAGGAACAGAAAACCAAATACCACATCTTCTCACTTGTAAGTGGGAGCTAAATGAGAACTCATGGACACATAAAGGGAAACAACAGACACTGGGGCCTTTTAGAAGGTGGAGAAGGGGAGGAGGGAGAGGGTCAGGAAAAATAAGTAATGGGTACTACAATCAATAATTGGGTGATAGTCTGTATAAGGAATTCCTGTGGCACAAGTTTACCTATATAACAAACCTACATGTGTACCCCTAAACCTAAAATAAAAGTTAAAAAAGAAAAAAACTTTAATGTCATTAATATAAATTGACAGTCATTATCATTCATTATGAAACAGGGTGTAACAAAATATAAATTAAAGAGAAATAAAACATCAAATTAAATCTATAAGTCATTGCTTAAAAAAAAAGACAAGTTTCTTATCTTCTTAATGATATTGTTGAAGTAGACATTAAAAACTAAATTAAGAAGTAGGGAAAAAACAATGACAAAGATCAACTGACAAACTAACAAGTATAAAATTAATACATCTTCATTTAACCCATTTTCATGTATTTTATTCCTTACAATTGTTCCTAAGAACTATGGGTGCTAAATATTGTGGGCATTAAAGGGAGGTAGAGAAAGTGAAATTAATGCCTATTTAATAATATTTCAGTTAGTGTTGACCAAATTGAATTTACTTCATCACAGTCATTGATTAATTCTACCCTACTCTTGGTTTCTACTTTTTTTATGTACGTGACATGCAGAGGCAATGTGTGCCAAATACAGATTCTGACTCCTAAATTTGCAACACAAGCTGAGAGGCCAACTATCCTCAACACGATTTATTTGCTTAAAGACTATGTTCAGCATAGATGAATTCCAGAGTGTGTAGTATTTTGCTCTTTGTTCATAACAAATATTTCTGGACAAATAGCTTAATTTTCTTGCATTTGTTTATATTGACTGATTTGCAAGGATTCCAGATTTACACTAAAGCAAATGCTACTAGTGTAATAAGTTTATTAGTTTATGTGTTTCCTTTAAATACAGGATATATCATGGTCAAAACACGTTTTTCTAATACCATTATTCATACTAAACTTTTCATCTGTCACAATCATGAGTTCGTATTTGTAATAGCTGTTATAACCAAAAACACTTTGAAAGTTAACATTTCTCTGTGTTACCTATTTCCTGACTCCTTTTAATGCAATATTTTTGCCCAAAAATTCAAATAAAGCACAGTGTATTCCACTTGTGAGTTCATAAGTTGAGCATCATATGTTTAAAGCTACTTTACATAGGCAAGTTTGTCAAATAATATTAAAATAGAGTCAAGAGTCATTTATTGTTGAGTCTGATATGGGACAATCGACAAGGTTGCTTGATTCATCTAGCCGTTTTAAATGTAAGATGCTATTGCTGAATGTATACACACTCAAACAAAAGCACATGGGAAACGAATAGTATATTTACAATTGCAGGCAACGTAGAAAGTTATCAGTCTGATGTTTCTTCTCATTCCATTCCAGCATGTACCATAGTTGAAAATGAAATGTTGAGATATACTTTGATTTCAGCTTTGAAGAGAGAATTACTCTATTTGTAGCAGTTAACGGTGTTTGCCAATGAAAGATTTATATAATTTAATTATTTCAACTTCAGTGCCTAGTAATAAGTGTGGGAGGTCTTGAGGCAGGTAGTAGGAAGTAATACATGCAGTCTTTAAAAATTTTTATTTTATTTTATTTTATTTTTTGACACAGAGTCTCACCTCACACTGTCACCCAGGCTGAAGTGCAGTGGTGCAATCTTGGCTCACTGCAGCCCCTGCCTCCCAGGTTCAAGGGATTCTCATGCCTCAGACTCTTGAATAGCTAGACTTACAGGCATGTGCCACCACATCCAGTTAATTTTTTTGTATTTTTTAGTAGAGACAGAGTTTCACCATGTTGACCAGGCAGATCTCAAACTCCTGGCCTCAAGTCATCCACCTACCTTAGCCTCCCAAAGTGCTGGGATTATAGGCCTGAGCCACCATGCCTGGCCTGAATTTTGTTATAACAGAATTCCTTTTTATTCTCCTACTAATAATCCCACCTCCTGCAGCAAAGGAAAATGGATTTACCATATAATACATATACAAAACAATGCACTGGGGCATGTTTATTTGGAAATGAGGTGCTGTGTATTAAAAGACACATGTTCATGTTCTTTGCTCTCTCTTTGATGTTCGCTGTTACCTGATATTGAGCAACTTGCTGACCACAGTATCTCTCTCATAGTTTTTTGAAATTTCTTCTCCCTTGTGGCTAGACAGTAATAAAACCCTATATTACTTAGAAATGTTTGGTTTTAATGGAATCCCAAATTGTACTTGCTTCAGTTAAGTTTTTTTGAAAAAGTAATTTATTGACATGTAACCAAAAATACTGATTTCAGATATAGAAAGACCAAACTCCCAGTGAATATTCTGAAGGTTCTTATAGTATCATTCTCAGTTTGGTTTATTAGCTCATTAGAGGGATAAATACTTTTCTAAAAGCTGTGGTGCTTGGAAGGCTGAAGTACAAGAATAGTTTGAACCTGGGAGGCAGAGGTTGCAGTGAGCTGAGATCACGCCACTGCACTCCAGCCTGAGAGACAGAGAGAGATTCTGTCTCAAAAATAAAAAAATAAAAACTCTGATGACAAGTCTCTGGTAAAATGTTGACCCAGTTTTGGTCAATTTCCGAAACGAACAGATTGGAGTTGGGACTATTCTAGTTGACCATGCCCAGATTTTATTTCACCGTTTCACTAAAGATTATAGAGAGAAACTTTAGCCATATCACATGAGATAAAAGTATAAAAGGAATGAAGAGTCACACATTGAATTGTATTGTTTAGCTATTTCTGCATAATGAAATATTCTAAAACTTGTTGTTTTAAAACAACGAACATTTAGTATTTGTGTTAAGTCTATAGTTATCTGGGTGATTCTACTGATAGCTGGATTCTAGTTGGATTCAGCCTGTCTTAACTGTGCTTGTTCTTATGGCTGCTGTTATCTGTTGTGGGTTGAGTGGACCTGGATTATGTAAGATGACCTTGGCTGTTATGACTTGGCTGTGATCCACATTCTACCTCATTCTCCAACAAACGAACGTAGACTTGTTCTCATGGCGGAGAAAGGGCTTCAAGCAGAGAGTGGAAAAAACAGAAGCCTCTTGGGTCTAGGTTCAGAAATTGCTTGTCCTATCTACTGCATTCTACTGACCAGGCCAAGCCATCCCAGATTCAAGGATGAAGAAATATACTATGCCTCTTAATACGGTCCCCTCTTAGTGGGGTGACCAGGTCAGATCCAAAGGGCAAACTTATAATGCAAAGGGCAAAAATAGAAGGAGTAGTGGAAATTTAGGAACATTAGTACAACTAACCTGAAGCACCAATAAAGGGAGAAAGTAAAGCTGGGCAGGAGAAATAAATTTTAAAAGACGTCTTTACTGCTGACTTTAAATGTGGACTGTGACTTTTGTGGTTAAGACCCCCCCTTAAGCTTCTGGCTTAAGGCTTAGGCTAAACTCAGCTTTATAAAGTCCCACAATTCTTCCAACATAAATAATGATTTCTCAAAGATAATAAAGCAGTACCTTGTTCCCCATTAGTTTTCTCTTTCTTGCCTGTATCTTCCTCAAGAGCCCTATAAGGAATGTGTATTTTTCAGAGAAGTTGTGGGTGTTTCTGTGCTACATGCCATTAAAAATCAAAACCCAACTCTGATTTCTAACTTTGGCTGAAATATTAATCCCACTTGTCTGGACTCTATCATTTATCCAGGGCTTTTACAAGAGTGACTTTTTAGTTCTCAAATAGCTCAGCAAATAATGTATTTATTTTGATCCTTTTTTTTTTTTCAAAGAAAAAAAGGAACTTTCTAAATTAGTGTGTAAGCAAATTGGAGACACATTGCGTAGGGCTTGCCTACCAACACTTTTTAGTCAAACATAGAACAGGCGACAGCTATTACATGGGAGAATATGAACAACAGTTCTGGGGTGAATAAATTTTTCTCAATGTGACTGAAAATACACATAGTGCTAGAGAAGTCTAGGCACTAGGTCAGATCCAAAGGGCAAGTATTTTAAATTAGCAAAATTTCTTTCTTTTATACCAAGCTTGTACAGCCTGTAACCCAATGCCGCCCAGGACAGCTTTGAATGACATCCAACACAAATGTGTAAACTTTCTTAAAACATTATGAAATTTTTTTTGCAGGCTTTTTTGTTTTGTAGCTCATCAGCTATCATTAGTGTTAATGTATTTTGTATGTAATCCAAGACAATTCTTCTTCAACTGTGACCAGGGAGGCTAAAAGATTGGACACCCCTGTTTTATATCTTTAACAGGATAATAAATTAGGTCAGTGATAGTTATCAAAAGGTTTTTTTATTTTATCATATTATGTACCCAAGTTTATATATTTTCAATGGTTTTAAAAGTATGATTCAATTAATATTCTTACATATATATTAGATACTAATTTTAAAAATAAAGAAAATTTATTTCCAGGGATCACTATATTACTGCTTTGGATAGAATAAATAGTGTTAAGATAAATGAATCATATTTTTAGAAACTAATATTATGCACTTTTCACCATTTTAAAAGAATGTTAAGAAAAATTTATTAATGAGTTCATTAGGAGAGGGTGATATCTTAAAGGCTATATTGATAATTCTGACTTTTGTTTAATGTTTTCAAATAAATTATTTTATTTATATGAATATCCAGAAATAATAAAGATAATGTTAATAGGTTTATTTTTTAATGCTGTGCTTTGTGTTTAATTCAACAAGCAAACATTATTTGTAATATTTACAATCATTTAACATAACATCCCAACTCTGTGCAAATAGCCTTTTTCTTACTGGGGAGGATATTAATTAGTAAAACATAAGAAACATATACTGTAAGAGAAGACCTGTGCAGTTTTTTTTTTAATTTAGTCATAATAACATTATCCAAACAGGTTACCATTTTCTTTACAGAAGAGTAAAATCAGCCTCTAAAATGATGTCTTGATGATTATGTTCATTACTAGGGTGTTAGCACTGTGTAAATGACAATGACCTCAATCTCTCCTTTTCACAAAATGAAAGCTCTTATAGAAGAAAACAGCACCACAAATAGGATATTTTATGGAGATCTTACTTCACTCTCTACCCATATAATTCTATAAAGTAGAGGGGTAATTTACCTTGCAGAATAAATTTGCACACCCAAGGATTCCGGTCCATAAATGTATTAATAATGTTTATATATTTTCCTTGAGGCATAAATTGTCAACTGTATTAAAAGCAGAGACAACCAGAAACTTTCTCCCAAAAAATAAAATAAATTACCTAATTCATGAAACCCAAAATGTATCACAAAATAACTAATGTGGAAATAATTAAAGAAAATCAGATTCAAAATTTAAATATATAATTACTATTTTTATATAATTAATTTCTTGTCTATATATGTGCATTTTATTTCAGATTCTAATTTGGTAGTCTGAAAACATGTTTTTATATTCTTGAATAGAGCTGGAAATTAGACAGCACGGCCATGTTTGCTAATATCTTCTGATATGGAAGAGACACAAGATTCTACATAATGCAGAAATGGAAAGTCTTGCATCCATTTTTCTGGATAGTTCAGCTGAATACAGATTTGCTTTTATTTTTGAGGGTAACACTTTCATACTTTCATAAACTGAATAGATTTTAATTGCACCTGTGATATATCATATGTGGATTGAACCTAGAGGCATATTACATGTAAGGCTGAAATTACTACTGCTTGATAAACTACCAGAGAAATGTATTCATTCTTTCCAGCTACTAATTTATTACTCAATATACTGAATAAGCAATGTATTAAAATGCACTCTCTGAGCTTTCTAAGCTCTGTTGGTCTTTCAATTAACAAGTTGGCATCAGCTCAAACTCTTATCTGACTCACTATGATATAAAATCCAACTTTGTAAATTAGGGATATATTGACTTTTATATTTTTACTTTTGATTAAAATCTGAAAATTTATCATGCAATATTGTTGTTTGGGGATAGAAAAGAGTTTGAAGTATTTCTGGCCAGGAAAAAATAATGTGTTAATTGAATGCTTATCGATTAGTTTATTTGAAACCATTCATGATAAGAAATCATCAGAATAATCATGCTTTACTTTAGCTTGAAATAAAATTAATTTCATTTTAAACTGTTTTAATGCCCTTTAATATTGAATATATAATGCTGAGATAAGTGAAGTGGTATTTATTCACCATTTATCAGACAAGTTTAAGAAAAATTGAAAATTTTAATTGTATTTGATTTGACCACTGTTAAGATGATTAGTTTTCCTTATCATATGGACATAATTTTAATATTTACTTTTGGAATAAGAATAGAAAAATGAGGGCAAAGGCTGAGCAAGAAGGAGAGGATGAAGAGTCAAGGGAGGGTAGTGGGGAGTAGAAAGAGGATAAAGAACTGAAAGAAAGAATTGTTACGGTTTAAAATATATCACTTAGCTATCAATTCATCACTAATACTAAGCCTATACAACACAGCATTAAGTTGTACATTAAGAATTACAAAGTTAATTTTGATGTATAGAAGGCTGTTCTGGATTCAAATCTGAAATGGCTATTTTGACACGTAAGATTTTCTAGTTTGTGCGGTTTTAAAAATATTTTTCCATTTTTTGTTATTGTGGAAAAATATATGTAAAAAAATTTGCCATCTTACCCATTTTTAAGTATACAGCTTGGTGGTGTTGAACACATCTCCGTAACTCTTCATAGTGTAAAGTGGAAACTCTGTACCCATGAGTCAATAACTCCTCATTCTCTCCTCCCCCAGGCCCTGGTACCCACCATTCCACTTTCTTTCTCCATGATTTTGACAATTCTAAATATCTTATATATGTGGAATTAACGGTATTTGTCTTTCTGTGACTGGCTTATTTCATTTAACCATGATTTGTTTTTAGTTCAGCAAATATATAGGTTATGTACAGAAGTTCTGTCTTAGTGATTCAGTTTATGCGTGTTTATGCAATGGAAATGAAAAACTAGTCAATTATTAAGCTAATTTATTTCCAAAATACTTTTCACAATTGAATTTTTAAATGTTTCATAGCTTTCATCCCTAATTCACTTATCATAAGGAAACAGAATAATATATCTATATATCACTAGAGAGAGAACTTGATATAAATATTTTTGCAGGACCTATATAAAATGTTATAGCAATATATATGGCACACACCTAGAAAAATATAAATGCATATGTATAATTACATTGATATATGGACATTTTTATTATTATTTATTCAGAATTTAGATTACTCTGACTTTTCAACTTATTTGTGACAAACATCGAATAACAAGTCAATGAGATTATTTTACATATATAGACACTGTGTGAGTCCTATGCAGGTTTTCATCCTACTGAATAATAAAGACAGACTCCCTAACACGCAGAGTCAATCTAGAAATAAAACTGAACACTCTGCAAAATAACATGGAAGACAATTTGTGTTCTTAAAGAATTACCAAGATTCATTTTCTTCCCTAATGTCACTGTTTCATGACTTCCCAAGTCTTTGAGATTTTTCTGGAGAAAGCTTCTACTCGAGTATATTTGAATCATAGGTAAAGTTTTTATTGTTTTCTCAATTTGAGTTTTTAAGACACTATATGTGAACTCCATTTTTTGCCAACAGTAACAAACCACGTGGCTTGTTAGGTTATCTAGGCTGAGCAAAACTTCAAATGCAACAAACTGAACAACAATAAAGATAATAATAATCTACCAAATTTTTCCATTTCTACTGATTGTTCTTCCTATTACAACTTCTGACATATGCATTGGTTAACCATTGACTTTTATCAAAAGCAATTATAAACATCCATTCTATCATGAAACTACAAAATCTGGGGAAGATTATAATGAAGGTTTCAGGTCACTCATGTTGTGCAGTGATTCACACTTTACGTTATAATTGCATTGGAGACTGGAACATCTGTGACTAAATCTAACCTGACTCAAAAATTCATCATAACATCAACTTTATATACGATTTATTATGGTCATACAAAAGAATACAATTATGTCTTTTGAAGCAACAGGGATGGAACTGGAAGCCGGTATCTTTAGTTAAATGACTGAGAAACAAAAAGCTAAAATATGTGTTCCCAATTAGAAGTGAGAACAAAACGATGGGTACATATAGATATACACAGTGGAATAAAAGCCATTGGAGGGAGGCCAGGGATAACATCCTAACTATTGGGTTCAAAGCACACTATTCAGGTGATGGGTACACTAAAAGCCCAAACTTCACCACTATGAAATATATCCATGTACCAAGACTGCACTTGTACCCCTAAGTCCAAAAAAAAATAATTTTAAAAAATAGAATAAAATTGTATTTAAACTCATACATCAATTTCTAAGAGCAAGTGAACCAACATTTCTGAAAATAAATAAAAATTGTCATTGCTTATACATTTAGAATATTTTAAAAAAGAGGTATCAAAATATATAAAATGTGAATTATTATTATATATGTTGGGTGTATATTAATGTAACCTTCAAACTAGCAAACTCCAGTTTATCAGAAGTTTATAAGAGGAGTGGGGCTTCTGCCTACTGAGGGCTACTCATATGTATACAGCATCTAGTCTTCTGCTTTTCCCAAAGCAAGTATCAATGAATGCTTATATCTAAAAACTATATTCATATTATTTCTGCTAATCAAATAATTAAGTTCTACTTATTTATATGTTTATTTGTCAAAGGAAATATGAAACTAATTTGGAAAATACATTATGTGTTTTTCTGCATTATTCAAAAACAACTTAGAGTTATTTATGGATTTATTTATTTGAGATGGAGTCTCACTCTGTCACCCAGGTTGGAGTGCAGTGGTGTGATCTCAGCTCACTGCGACCTCTGCCTCCCGAGTTCAAGCGATTCTCCTGCCTCAGCTTTCTGAGTAGCTAGGATTACAGGCATGTGCCACCACACCAGGCTAAGTTTTGGATTTTTAGTAGAGATGGGGTTTCCCTATGTTGGTCAGACTGGCTTCAATATTTACTTTTAATATATGAAAATTATTGCATGCTTACTTATAGATACTATGGGCTTTCCAAGTAGGTACCATGTCTGGCTCATCAAGTAATTATCACAGTGCCTAATCCAATGCCTGACACAAAGTAAACATTCAATAAATATTCAAAGGAAAAAAGTGAATTTCATATATTAGTTTATAGGATGGTAGTAGTTTTTCTATTCACTAATTCTGATTCCTCAGTCTGGTATGGAGATTATATAAATACATATATATCAATGATAGTGTAGCCATAAATAAATAACACCACTTTTTCCCTAGGTAAAGCTCAAAATAATTTTGGTTAAACACGGATTATGACCCTTTTTAATTTCTTGCAATTAAGGATTGGAAAACACCCTTGTCCTATGACTCTTTTAGAAAAATACTCTCTAAGAATTTTTTTAGAATATCACAACAGTTAAAGCTGTAATTGTAATTAACAATTACAAGACAGTAATAAGAGTAAAGCTATTCCCTCTGTAAATTCAACTAAATCATAAGTGAATTCTACTCCAAAATTCATACTGAAAATAATGTAAATTCAAAATAACTTTTCCCACTAATTTATTCTATAAGCATTCTGTTATGATTCTAAATAAATGATAACGAAGCATACAATGACCCCATCTTGTTAGATATATGAATCTAATTTTTCCTATTAAATATTATACTTGGTCAATAGCATTTCTGACTAAGACAGAGTGTGCTTTTCATAGGTAACCACAACAATGCCTTCCAACTCACATAATCATCTCCCTGAACCTGGAAACATAGTGAAGGTGACTCCACAACTATTCTGGAACCATATAATGCCACACACATCTATCTTGTTTCTGAGGATGCTCCCATTTGGAATACAGTCACTATGCTGCAAGCAAGCTAAAATTAGCCCTCACAGAGAGTAGATGTTTCAGCTCACATCCCAGTGGAGGTTCCAGTTGACATTTAGCATCAACCCCTATTTATAAGAGAAGTCATCCCTTTTACCAGCCATAGAATCACCTCTAACCTTCATGTATTTCCGGCTGAAACCCATACTCTGTGGAAAACAACTAAGCTCATCCCCGTACTGAACAAGAAGGCTTTAAAATTCCCCTCAACTTGACTAATCTTAGACAGGTTTCTTCCTGACTGCAGATCCAAGACCTTTCTTTTATAGAGCATCTACTTGAGAAAACGTGCAATTATAAACTTTTTCTCTGCCTCTATGAGATGTAAAGCTTCTTCCACTTCTCACCAGTTTTACAATGAATGTCTTCCTTAAAGTCTTGGAAACCATCCCTTCGAAATGCGAAATCATTTAAGGAGATATTGTCCCTAATTTTGAATCTCTGTGGGAGGTTAGGAGTCTAACTTTAAGCAAAGATAGATAACCTAATCACTTTGCCCAATCTCTTGGCTAATGTTGCTAATAATGTCTTTGCTAATATTTTTCATTAGCTTATTCCAATATTTAAAAGTTCTCCAGCCTTTTCTTTCAGTGAAGTTGAATATAATCACTCTCCTTTATTGAAATAGTCTTGATACATATTTCAAGAGCCTTGAATGAAGTCTTCTTTACCTTATTTTTATTTTTATTTTTCTAGAAACAGGGTCTTGTTATGTTGCCAAGGCTGACCTCAAACTCTGGCCTCAAGTGATCCTCTTGCCTCGGCCTCTGGAGTAGCTGGGACTACAGATTCCTTGCCATTTGTAACAAGTGTCCAGAGCATTTTTCTTCTTTTATAGCTCCTGGTTGAACTTTTAGCCTACAAAATTCATTTACATTTTAAATGTTTTTATGTCATTAAGTTTGGGGTTATTTTATTATAAGAAATAGTAGTTAGAACACAGTTTATCCTGAGAAAAATTATCACTGCAATATATAGTTGAAATTATATACAAATTAAAAATATGAGATAACAGTACTATTTTAATGTAAATGATTAGAAGAAAAAATAGGAAGATTAATAATTTTAAATTGATCCTTTTCTCAAATACACCACAATTTTTTTTAATTAACCTTTGCCACAGAAACCTAACACAATTCATGCTGGAAGGGAGGAAATTGTTCACCTCCTCTTGGCCAACAATTGGACTGATGACTACTGTCAGAGAATGCTCATGATCAAGGTTAGATTTACCATTCATTCTTTGTCACTACTATTAACCTCAAGTCTTAATCACTGCTACCAATTCTATTTTTACTGTAATCATAATCTTTCTTTGTCAATTCAAAGTTTAAGCTTTCTCCACTCTCCTCATATGTTTTTTTCAACTCTCTTTTATTCATCAGTGTAAACAGAAGCCAAGAAACCAATTATAGTGTAGACTCATCTGTTTTATTACACTTTTTTCTTTTTTCAGGTTTGGTAAAAGAGATACCACTCCTTCTGTCTTAAGCCAGTTCTTTCAACTACGCCTTACATTTCAACACCTTCCACATTCTCAGTAGAAACTTACACCATAGAGACAGACCATAATAGATGCAAAGATTTCCATAGACATTTTGTTAGTAAATATAATAATTATATTTCACTTTCATATTGGTTGACTTCTCAGCAGCACTTGAGAGTATCTGCAAACCAAAAGCTCAGAAAACAAAAGCAAAAATAAACAAGTGGGACTACATAAAACTAAAAAGCTCTTGGGTGCACACACACACATACACACACACAGAGATACACACAAAATAACACAGTGAAGAGTGAAGAAAATCTAATGATTGGGAAAAAAAGAATTGGAAACCATATATTTGTTCAGGTGTAAATATCCAAAATATATAAGGAATTCACACAACTCAGCAGAAAAAAAGAACACAAATAACCCAATTAAGAAATGAGGAAAGAAACTGAATAAACATTTTTCCAAAAAAGGCATACAAATGCCAAAAGATATATAAGATGGTGTTCAACATCACCAATTAGCAGTGGAATGCAAATCAAAACCACAGGGTGATATCACCTCCCACCTGTTAAGATGACAATTATCAAAAAGACAAGAGATAACTAGTGTTGGTGAAGCTGTGGAGTAAAGGGAACCCTTGTATACTCTTGATGGTAATGTAAATTGGTACAATTCTGCAAAACATTATGGAGGCTCCTCCAAAAATTAAAAATAGAACTACTGTGTGACTCAACAATCCTTTTTCTAGATATAAAAGAAATCAAAATAGCACCTAGTAAAACAATCTTTACTTCCATGTTCATTTTAGCATTACTCATAATATTCAAGATATGAAAACAGCCTAAGTGTCCATTGACAGAAAAATGGATTAAAACAATATATTAATATGAAAGGGATTATAAATATATATATTACAATATTATATATATATATTACAGTATTATTCAGCCTTGTAAATAAAGAAGATACTTTCATTTGTGACAGCATAAATGTTGTTACAACATTCATATTGGTAACCCAGAGGACATTAGGCTAAGAGAAACAAGCCAGACACAGAAAGAAAAATATTTCATGATTTCACTTCTACAGAGTAAACAGAGAATAGAGCAGTGATTACCAGAGAAATCAGGGAAAAGAAATAGAAGGAAGTGGATCAAAGGTTATGAACTTGCAGCTATGTAGAATGAATAGGTCTAGAGCTCTAATGCAGGTCATGAGGTTTATAGTTAACAATATTGTATTGAATACTGAAAATTAACTAAGAGAGTAGATTTTTAGCCACTATTGTTTCAGGAAAAAAATGTAATTATAGAAGGTGATGGAGAGAATAATTTGCCGGACTGTAGTTATCATTTCACTATATGTATTAGTTCATTTTCAGGCTGCTAAAAAAATTTACCTGAGACTGGGTAATTTATAAAGTAAAGAGGTTTAATGGACTCAGTTCCACATAACTGGGGGTCCTCACAATAATGGCAGAAAAGATGAAGGAAGAGCATAAGTACTTCTTACATGGCAACAGGCAAGAGAGAGCGTGTGCAGGGGAATTCTCCTTTATAAAACCATCAGATCTTGTAAGACTTATTAACTATTACCAGACTGGCATGGGAAAAACCTGCCTAATGATTCAATTACCTCCCACTAGGTCGCTAATAAAAACATACCCAAGACTAGGTAATTGATAAAGAAAAGTGGACTCACATTTCCACATGGCTGGGGAGGCCTCACAATCATGGCAGAAAATGAAGAAAGAGCAAAGGGACATCTTATATGGTGGCAGGCAACAAAGAGAACATGCAGGGAAACTCCCCTTTGTAAAACCATCAGATCTCATGAGACTTACTCACTCTTATGAGAATAGCACAGGAAAAACCTGCCCTCATGATTCAGTTGCTGCCCACCAGGTCTCTCCTACAACATCTGGGGATTATTACAATTCAAGGTGAGATTTGAGTGGGGTCATAGAGCTAAGCCATATCATTCCACCCTTGGCCCTTCCCAAATCTTATGTCCTCACATTTCAAAACCAATCATGACTTTCCAATAGTCCCCCCCAAATCTTAACACATTCCAACATTAACCCAAAAGTCCATAGGTCAAAGTCCCATCTGAGACAAGGCAAGTCCCTTCTGGCTGTGACCTTGTAAATCAAAAGCAATAGGGGTACAGGTATTGGGTACCCATTCCAGATAAGAAAAATTGGTCAAAATGAAGTGGCTACAAGCCCCAGGAAAGACCAAAATACAGCAAGGCACTCAAATCTTAAAGCTACAAAATGATCTCCTTTGACTGTATGACTTACATCCAGGTCATGCTGATGCAAAAGGTGGGTTTCCATGATCTTGGTCAACTCCTCTCCTGTGACTTTTCAGGGTACAGCCCCCATCCTGGTTGTTTACATGGGCTGGTGTTAAGTGTTCACAGCTTTTCCAGGTGCACAGTGTAAGCTGTCAGTGTATCTACCATTCCGGGGTCTGGAGGATGGTGATCCTCTTTTCATAGCTCTGTTAGGCAGTGCCCCAGTGGAGACTCTGTGTAGGGGCTCCCACCCCACATTTTCCTTCTTCACTGCCCTAGCAGAGGTTCTCCATGAGGGCCCCACCCCTACTGCTAAATTCTGTCTGAACTTCCAGGCATTTCCATACATCCTCTGAAATCTAGGTGGAGGTTCCCAAGCCTCAATTCTTAACTTCTGTGTACCTGCAGGCTCAACACACATGAAAGCTGTCAAGGCTTGTTGCTGGCATCCTCTGAAGCCATGGCCTAAGCTGTACCTTGGCCCCTTTTAGCCATGGCAGGAGCAGCTGAGATTCAGAATACCAACTTCCTAAGTGGTACACAGCAGGGGGGCCCATTTTTTCATTCTTGGCCTCATGGCCTGTGATAGAAGGGGCTGCCCTGAAGGTCCTTGATATCTCTGGAGACATTTTCTCCATTGTCTTGGTGATGAGCATTTGGCTCCTTGGTATTTACACAAATTTCTGCAGCAGGCTTCAGTTTCTCCCCAGAAAATGGATCTTTATTTTCTATAGTATTGTCAGGCTGCAAATCTTCCAAATTTTCATGCTCTGCTTCCTTTTGAACACTTTGATGCTTAGAAATTTCTTCCCCCAAATACCCTAAATTACCTCTCTCAAGTTCAAAATTCCATAGATCTCTAGGGCAAGGGAAAACTGCCACCAGTCTCTGCATAGCAAGAGTGGCCTTCACTCCAGTTCCCAACAAGTTCCTCATCTCCATCTGAGACTACCTCACTCTGGACTTTATTGTCCGTATCAGTATCTGCATTTTGGCTAAAGCCATTAGATATGTCTCTAGGAAGTACTAAAATTTCCCACATCTTCCTGTCTTCTGAGCCCTCAAGGTCTCTAGGAAGTTTCAAACTTTCTTGTATTTTTCTGTCTTCCTCTGAGCCCTCCAAACTGTTCCGACCTCTGCCTGCTACCCAGTTCCAAAGTCACCTCTGCAATTTATGGTATTTTTCACCAGTGTCCCACTCCTGGTACCAAAATCTATGTTAGTCAGTGTTCTCTAGAGGGACAGGATGAATAAGATAGATGTATATTTACCAAAGGGAGTTTACAAAGGAGTACTGACTCACACAAGCATAAGATGAAGTCCCACAGTAAGCCATCTGCAAGCTGAGAAGCAATGAAGCCAATCTGATTACCAAAACCTCAAAGGTAGGGAAGCCAACAGTGCAGTCCTTAGTCTGTGAACAAAGGCCCAAGGGCCTCTGGGAAACCACTGGTGTAGGTCCAAGAATACAAAAGCTAAAGAACTTCGTCTAACATTCAAGGGCAGGAAGCATGCAACATGGAAGAAAGATGGAGGCCAGAAGACTTAGCCAGTCTAGTCCTTCCACATTTCTCTGCCTGCTTTTATCCTAGCTACAATGGCAGCTTATTAGATAGTGCCCACCCAGATTGAGGGTGGGTCTGCCTCTCTCAGCCCACTGACTCAAATGTTAATATCTTTTGCCAGCACCCTCACAGAAATACCCAGGGACAATACTTTGTATCCTTCAATCCAATCAAGTTGAATTCAGTATTAACCATCACACTATATAGGTGTGCGTACTAAATTGTTGTACACCTAAAATGTATGTAAAAAGAAAAAAGAACTTGAAAATAAAGACACATATAAAAAAGAAAGTACATATCTGAAAAAAACTGCCATGAATTTCCTATACCACTCCAATTTTTAGGCTTTATATTTTTGATTACTTTCATTCACTCTAGCATTCTTATTTCTCCACCGTGTTTACCCTATGCACCCCCATAGCTTCAGTTACCAATTATATACTTCCATCTCACAAAACTATACTTTCAGTGAAGCTCTAGTTTCAAAATTTCAAAAATATATAATCAAATGTCTCCTGAATATGTACACTTTAAGGTCTTACAAGCAAATGAAACCAGAAGAGAAGATTTTAGCACAGGCAAAGAGATTAGAAAATAGAGAAAAAGAAGGAAGAGCATTCAAAAGGATATATATGACATGTGACATAGAAGTTTCCCAAATGAGAATGAACTGCAGTGCCAGAACAATAATGTAACTAGAATAAATACAATGCATATTACATCTGGTGAGGGAACAAATTAAAATGGAGGAAAATAAGTTTGGAGGTCAAGTCCCTGAGATTATTATGCCAGGAGGGTGATCCAGGATGTCTGTAGTACTATTAAAAGCTGAACAAGGCTAAGAGAGATGACAGAGGCCTATTTACTCTGTAGTAGAAAAGGTAATAAGAAATTGTTATATGCAATATTATTTATTATATAGGATTTATTAAGTGTTGGAGTGCTGACTCTATAATGAAAACTTTAAGTATATTAACTCATTTATCCTAGCAACAGTGTTCTTAAGTAGAAACTCCTTTATCCCAATCTTTCAAGTAAAGGGTGTGTGAAGAGTTGTACACCTTGCCCAAGTTCAGGAAGATAAATAAGAAGTAAGGCTAAGATATAGTCTCAGCTATACTGACTTGAGTTCATGCTTTATGGCATCTGTCACAGTTTTAAAGCTGAAAAAATAACTCCTTCCTTGAACAAATTTTAGTCAGGTTTCTCTAAGCCCTTCTCCTGACTTGACCTCAACCTTAGCCCCCATCCATGCTAAGCATGCATGGCCCAGTTGTAGCAAAAATTCTACTAAGTCAGTTTAACGAAAATTCCCCACCCTTGATATCTGATCGCTCTTCACATATAAGGAAATTTATAATCCCTTAACTTTGATAGCTTATCCCCCAGCCTATCTTCAGCAAGAAATATGTAAAGTTTGCTTAGAAAGAATTCCTCCACCCTGAAGTTTCCTCTTAGTAATTTTTCTATTGATCCTTCTAATTCTGCTGGTTGACTCTATTTCCACTGTCTTTGCTGTACGCAGAGCTGACAGTGATTTCACTACCCAATTGCAAAAGATTTGATGGCTATTGCAATAGGGCTAAAGAGTCTTCTTCCTCAAAAACTATGCCCTTAAGGAACATATCTCAAAATAATAAGAACTATCTATGACAAATCCACAGCAAACATCATATCAAACAGGAAAAAGCTGGAAGGATTTCCCTTCAGAACTGGAAGAAGATGAGAATGCCAACTCTCACAACTGATATTCATCATAAAACTGGAAGTCTTAGCCAGAGTAATCAAACAAGAGAAAGAAATAAAAGGCATTACATGGGAAAAGAGGAAGTTAGATTATCTCACTTCACTAAGGATATGATTCTATACCTAGAAAACCCTAAAGATTCTGACGAAAATTTTTTACAGACAATAAACAATTTAGTAAAGTTTCAGAATACAAAATTAATGTACAAAAATCAGTAGTATTTCTATATACCAGTAGCTTTCAAGGTGAAAGGCAAATCAGAAATGCAGTAAAATTTATAATATCTACAAAAAATACCTAGAAATATATCTAACCAAGGAGGTGAAAAATATCTATGAGAATTTGTAGAGAGAAGAAAACATTTCATGCTTGTGGATCATTAAAATGACCATTTCTCCCAAAGCAATCCAGAATGTTATTCCTATAAAACTACTGCTGTCATTTATCACAGAAATAGAAAAACATATTCCATAAATCATATGTAACCAAAAAGAGAGCAAATAGCCAAAGCAGTCCTAAGCAAAAAGAACAAGCCAGAGACATCACATTCACCTATTTCAAGCTATACTGTAAGTCTACGGTAACCAAAACAGCATGGTACTAGTACAAAAACAGGCACATAGACCAATGGAACCAAATAGAAATCCCATAAATAAGACTGCACACCTACAACTATCTCCAAAGTCAACAAAAATAAGAAATGAGGAAAGGACTCCCTGTTCAATAAGTGGTGCTGTGATAAATGGCAAGCCATATGCAGAAGAATGAAACTGGACCCCTGCCTTTCACCATAAACAGAAAGTAACTCAAGATGGATTAAATATTTAAGTGTAAGACTTCAAATTATAAAAATCCTAGAAGAAAACCTAAAAAATACCCTTCTCAACATCAGACTTGGAAAATAATTTATGGTTAAGTCTTCAAAAGCAATTACAACAAAAATAAAAATTGACAAGTGGGATCTAATTGAACTAAAAAGTTTTGCACAAAAACTATCAATGGAGTATACCAACAACCTACAGAAGGGGAGAATATATTCATAAACTATGCATCTGACAAAGGTTTAATATACAGACTCTGTAAGAAACATAAATCAACAAGCATAAAACAACCCCATTTTAAAAATGGACAAAAAACATGAACAAACACTTCCCAAAAGAAAATGTACAGGTAACCAACACAGATACAAAAAAGGACTCAGCAGCAGCAGCAGTCAGCAAAGAAATGCAAATCAAACCCACAACAAGGTACCATCTCTTAACAGTCAGAAGAGGTATTAACAAATGATAATACCTCTTATCATAAATGATAACAAATAATAAAAAAAAATATGCCAGCAAAGCTGTGGAGAAAGGAGGTGCTTATACAATGTTGGTGGAAATGGAAATTAGTTCAGCCACTGTGGAAAGCGGTTTGGTGATTTCTCAAAGAACTTAACACAGAACTACAATTTGATCAAACAATCCCGTTATTGTTTATATATCTAAAATATAACCACTCATTCTACCAAAAAGACACATGACTTGTATATTAATTGCAGTACTATTCACAATAGCAAAGACATGGAGTCAACCTAGGTGCTCATCAATGGTTAACTGGATAAATAAAATGTGGTACACCATGGAATACTATGCAGCCATAAGAAATAAAGATATTATACCCTTTACAGTAACATGAATGCAGCTTGAGGCTGTTATCCTAAGTGACTTAATGCAGAAACAGAAAACCAAATACAGCATGTTCTCACTTATAAGTAGAAGCTAAACACTGAGTCCACATGGACATAAACACGGGAGCAATAGACACTAAGGACTGCTGGAAGCAGGAGGGAAGAAAGGGGTGAGAGGCTGTCTGTTGGGTGCTATGCTCATTGCCTGGATGATGGGATCATCCATACCCCAAATCTAACCATCATGCAGTGTTCCCATTTGACAGACTTGCACATGTATCCCCTGAATCTAAAACATAAGTTGATTTTTTAAAATAAGTAAGTAGATGAACATACTAGTAATTTTAGAGCAGTTCATATACATCGGCAAATTTTGTCGTGTTTCACCAGAAAGAACCTAAATGTTTAACATTATAGATATATTCGTGGGAATCATGGACTGTCATAAAACATCTTTAAGTTTTTAATATATGAAAAATGTCTATGGTATTATGCTATTTTTTAAAAGGACATGAAGAGATCAAAATGTCAGTAGTGACCATGTAATGGTAATTGAATAATGGGTGATTGCTACTTTTATGTGTTTTATATGTACATATTTGTTTACAGTGAGCATGTTTAACTTTCAAAATATGAAAATATAATGAACATTTTTAAAAGTTAAATAATAATAATAAATTCTTCCTTACTCTTTTAATAAATATCAGAATAAATTTTCCTTAACAGTTATGGAGTCATAATTTGAATAAGATCAGATTAATCATTGGAGCTCTGAACTTCTCGGCCCGGATCTCAAGTGTTCACTTTTGAAATCTTTGTCTTCGCTCCTGACTGATTGATAAGGGATTAATTGGTGATTTGACTCCTGAGCCAGTGCTCCAGATGATAATCCATTGAAGTATAGTAAGGATGGACTTTGATTCTTACGGTTGCTGAACCCCCACGGACTATATGCTCTACCAGTTCTGCCGGGTTCTTCTATTGTTGGAATAATTATATTAAGGAAAATATGTCTTAGCCTGTTTAGTCTGCTTTAACAATACTACACATTGAATATCTTGTAAACAAAGGAAATGTATTTCTCACAGTTCTGGAGATTGGAAAGTCCAAATCAAGTTATAGGCAGATTCAATGTCAGGTGAGGGACAATTCCTCACAGATAGTACTTTTGAGCTGTATTTTCACATGAAAGAAGTGGGAAAAAAGCTACCTCATACCTTTTTTATAAGCACCTATCCCATTTAGGAGGGCATCACACTCATGATCTATTGATCACCCCAAAGTTCTGTCCCTTAATATCATCACCTTGTTAATTAGAATATCAGAATACAAATTTGGGTGGGACAAATACATTTAGGCAACAGCAATTTTAAACTTCAGAGGCTCCCCGAAATAGGCTCTTCTAAAACTTCTCTCTCCTCATAGCTTGCACTCCTCCTTCCTCATTTTGCCACCTTCAATTTTCTCTCCAGTTTCCTTGAATCCTTTGATAAGTTGATCTTTAAACTCCTATGTCTTCAAACCTCTGTTCACCCCTGCCAGACGTTTTCCTTTCACTCACGCCTTTCAATTCCATATAGTTACAGAAAGTTTAGGACCCTCGATCTCCCACTGGGACCTCTCAAAGGACCCAGAGGCTCTGAAAACAGCTGCACATCAGGTTAAAAGAAAATCTTAAAAGGCTCCTCCACAAACATTGGCAAAATGCATTCGTCCTCATATTGAACAGGTAACCTAAACTTGTTCCATGTCAGAAACACTGTTCATATAAAAATGTAAAATGGAGCAAAGATAAGAGACAACTGTTTTATATAAACCAGTAAGTTTGTATTATTTTGTTTACTTGACTCATGGCTAAGATTTTAGAATGGAAGCTATAAGGTCTTTGTTTTCATCTATTTGTATATTTATGTATATACGGTGAATTTTTCTACTTCTATATAATATTACCAAATTAACTTGTAAAATCCTATACAGAAGCACTATTCAAATTACTTTAGTGATAAGTAAGCCTTTATATAAATTTAATATTCAGAAAATTTCCAGAAATATAGAAACTAACCTAAATGCTTTCTAAACTCATGTGTATTGGATAGATATCTATGGGATGTTTAAGATTATAAAAATTATAAACTCAACTTAAGAACAAATGTACAAATTAAGATGCAGTTAAAAATGTTATAATGCATTAATCTGAAAATAGTCTCCAAAATATTTTGGTAACTTACAGCTTTACAGTTATGCTAATTTAAATAATATATATTCATTAAATATTTAAATCATTAAGTAAGATGAACTACTGATTACAAAGAATGAGTTTTACTTTGTATGCTTTTGAATTCTTATTTTTAAATAGTACAGAGAGGCTAAATATATTTGAGTATGTTAATTAGTAGGTTATTTTTGCTACAGTGAAAAGTTGCACTATGAGGACACATATAACTATCAAAATTGTTAGATGTTATATTCATTAAATTTCCTAGCTAGCCTGCTGTAGAATTCTAATATATAGCAGACAATTCACAATTGTCTTCTTTCTAGTTTTTTCTATAGAAGAAAGTTTACTAATGATTAAAAATTGTAATTAATATATGTAAATGAAAATACTAAAAGTAATAGGGATATAAGGTAAACCATTTTGTATGAAAAACATAAGGATTTGTTTTTGTTAAATGAAAATGATTTTGTCCTAAATTAAAATGACTGATTTCTCCAGAAAAGAAAGAGGAAAATAAAGAAAAAGTAAATAAAAGTTTTTAAAGGTTTGTGAAAAAGATATATTGGAAGAATTATTTTATCTTGTGTGTCCAAAGATGGCCAGCATTGAATGAATTTATTTATAATTTTTTAAATCAACTTTAACATAAAAATACACACGTATAAAACTAGAGTTTGGTTTTATCTTGGTTACAATGACAAATTTTTCTTGGATTATTCGTTTGCTCTGAAGAGATTTTAAAAGGCTTCCTTTACCTTTTAAGTAACACGCCTAAGGAAAAAAAAAAGATAATGTGTCTTATCAGAATATTTTCCTATGTTTATGTTAACCTTTATGAATTTGATTATTCAAGAGAAATTCATCTTTTACTTTTCAAAAGAGCTAAAGTTTTTTTTTTATATTTATGAGACCTCATATAGTTACTTTTGAATTTTTTTAATTGTCACTTTGGCTAAAAAGGTACAAAGGTATAGAGTATTGTTTCACAGTAACTCCGGATATTTTTTAGTCAAATATTCAAATTTTTTGACAATTTTGACAATTTTGTCTTCCTAAAGTCATAGCATAAACGAAATCTTAATATTGAACTCACTTTGAGACTTTCCATAGTGCTCATGGAAATTTTCAAGGAATTTTTTTCCACTTTTTTAGAAGAGAAATGTTAAAAAGTAATTAGGTTTATTTGATATCTTCGATCACATAAAAGTGTCAAATAAGAGATGCTTTAATCTTCCATAGTTTACATATATAGTTCAAAATCACCCATACAGGTATTTTATAAATTTTTATAAACTTCTCTGAAATTTGACAATACTCTTGCTGTCCATGGTTTAGTGTTACCATCTCCTGTGTCAATGTTATCAGTCATAATTCTAGTTATAAAATATTGTATGCCACAGAAATTACATTCTTGGCAAATGAACTTTTATCGTATCTTTAACCACAGCCATTTTAATTTTTTGTCATTCACAGGTAATTTTTGTTTTACTCTAATTTATCTCTGAAAGCACTTTCAATTAACTGTAGGCCAGAGTGCTTCATCTTCAGTATAAGGAACTGTTTCAAAGATCCATCAAAAGCACTATGGCAAGTATCTGGGGCACAGAATTTTGATGGAATTGCTTATGTAACTTTGGGACTATACTCCACTGTAGTGGAGTAGATGACAGGTTCATAAAACTGCTAACTCGAAATCAAGTGGCACAATAATTTATTACATAGAAGTGAATAAACTTATGAAGAGTAATTATTATGTTTTATGACTTGTATTTGGAGTATTTCTGGTTCTTTAATGTTCTGTGTTCTATGTTTAAGGAACCTCTTTCTATTTTTAAGTTATCGATAATTTATCTAAATTTATTAAAGTATACTTTTGTAAACATAAATAAAACATTCATCTTTTCTCCTTGTTTGATCCCTCCAGAATTCAGATACACTTATTAAGTATTCCTATTTTATGGGAACATAATTATTTGCCTAAATTTAGTAAGAATCTTCCTAGCTAGTAACAGTGAATATTTGGAAACATTAGTTACATAACAAGGCTTAGATTGGAATGTCATATTTGAGAATGATGTGCATAGAATCAGATATAATCAGGCCATTTTGTGGAACTAAGGTCAACTTTATGAAGACAATGCTTACAAAGCCCTCTTGGAAAAACTGGTCTGTTACTTTGGATAGAAGCTTACTAGCCTTACATGTGAATAAGAATGGTTACTTCCCAGCAAGCCTGAGAAACTTAGGATAGTTTGAGGCACTCATGAAGAGAAGAATTCACTCAAATCTGTAAGCATTGCAGGTGAAGTCTGATGGCAAGATCTTGGCTTGGTTTCCTAGTCTCAAGAGGCCTTCACAAGAGCAAACTAAAAGTTATTCAAGCAAAGCAGACTCACAGTGGCTTATATGGTCAATTATCATTTTTGTATCACTTAAAATAATCAGCCCAACTCTAATGAGATCATACTTATGTTTTAAAATATATTATCAATTGGGGGGTAACCGGAGGGAGAAATTTTAGGTTTCAATAGAACACTACAGCACAACCTTAGTTTCCAGTGCTATTTATTGTTTCGGAGGTTTTGTCACCTACCTGTAAGTTGGATTGGATCCTGACATCTTATATGTTTTATGATTTCTTACCAAATTCTAAACTATTCTAGCTTTCTCCAATATCTCACTAAAACTCTCCAAATTAACATTTTCAATTTTCCCCTACTTTCCTGTCTTGGTGTGGTCGAGAACTAAAACCAAATGTCCAGATCCTTATTGGAATGCTAGTTATCTATAGCTGACTTTCCCCACGGGATCTAAAGAAGCCCTGCAAGCTGACACTGAGTAATAGGCAAGATTTTGTCTGGAGCAACTGTTGTATGGGCCACTCAGGATTCTTTAAGACCAACATCTAGAATTCTTCCTGTCTGGTTGCCCTTCTACCTAGACTCACTTGATGGCTCAGCTGGTCTTTAATGAGCAAAAGGCAATCAGATAAACAAAATGAATGTCTCTTCTTTTCTTGAACAAGAGGAGTAACTGACAAAGACTGTCTTCTTAATCAAACTTTAGTCAGGCTCCTCTGAGCCCTGTTTTCAACTAGGTCTTGACTTTGGCTCCTGTCCTTGCTATACTTGCATAACAAGTTGTAGCAAGAATCCTGTTAAGTCAGTTTAGACAGAGTTCCTCACCCTTGATACTTGATCAACCTTAATATCTGATTAAATTCCCCTTCCCCACTTTTGATATCTGTTCACTCTGGCTTATCTTCAGCAAGAATCCTGTTAAACAGGTTTAGCAAAAATCCTCTCAACCTTGAAGTCTCCTTGTTTTTTGGTTTTTGGTTTTTATTTTATTTTATTTTATTTTATTTTTTTATTTTTGGCAGAGTCTCCCTCTGTCATCCAGGCTGGAGTGCAGTGTCATGATCTCAGCTCACTGCAACCTCCACCTCTCGGGTTCAAGCAATTCTCCTGCCTCAGCCTCCAAGTAGCTGGGATTATAGGCATGCACTATTATGCCCAGCTAATTTTTGTATTTGTAGTAAAGACGGGGTTTTGCCATGTTTTCCAGGCTGGTCTCGAACTCCTGGCCTCAGGTGATCTGTGCACCTCAGCCTCCCAAAATGCTGGGATTACAGGCGTGAGTCACCATGCCAGGCTGAAGTCTTCTCTTAATAGTTTTCCATTCACCAATCCCTCCAACCTCACCACTGTCTCTGTCTCTCTCTGTCTCTGTCTTTCTCTGTCTCTCTCTCTCTCTCTTTCTCTCTCTCTCACTCACACACACACACACACACACACACACACTCTCTCTCTCTCTCTACCACACACACACTCTACTCCTTGGTTGTAAATCACGACTTGTCCTTATTGTATTTGGAGTTGAGCTCTATCTCACCTATACAGTATAATTGACACCTATCACAAGAGTCTTGAATAAAGACTTTCTCACCATTTTAACAAGGGTCAGAATAATTATTTTCTCTTTAACAAAACTTCTGGATATATTCTATCTACATACTATTTACCATTCCAAGATAAAGAAATGAGGCAGTTTGACTGAAATCAAATAAAATATAAAAATAAGAAGGGAAGGAAGAGTAGAAGTGAAGATGAAAGAAAGAAAAGAAAAGAAGCCAAATCTTCATTTGGAAGACTATATAAAATGAAATTTCCTATTAGCTTTCTCTGAGGCAATTTCCTCCTCTAGAAACAATATGCAGTTGTATGAGAAAGAACATAAGCTTAGGCTAACTTAGGTTTAAATCTAGTCTTTGAAAAATATAAGTTAAACAAACTGAGGAATGTTCCCTTAAACCCCATGATACTCAGGATAAAGATGAATGAAAAATTTTACAGAAATTTCCTAGCATAAGGTCTGGTTTTAGGTATTTATTAGGAGTGTGTTTTTTTCTTTACCCTGGAAACCATCTTTACCCAAATTCAGTGATGCCAGAACCTTCCTTCAATACCCCCCGTAGACTCAGGCTTACAGCACTGAATTCACCCTGCTGCCTCTGCTGCTGTTCCTTAGTTGGAAGGCAGCACAAAATGAGGAACAAAGGTGACTCAAAGAATATTTTAACTCATTTCAAAATGTACACAGCTGAACAAATATAAATGTATTGAAAGTGTAATGCTTCTAAAGGAGACACTAAATAATGTGTTTTATTGCCTTGGTTTTTTTCACATGGTAGCTAAAAGAGCTTTCGTTAATTTTTTTCAGGCCAATAGTACATACTTTAGTAAATCATTCCTTAATTTCATTAAGTTGCATCCAAGCATTCTATTCATTTAAGTGAAGGTAAAATTCCTTCTTTTATGGCTAAAATACATAGCTAATATCAGAGCTCTATTTACTTAAATCTGATTGAATTGTGGGCTAAGGTTTCTTGATATATTATTCTGTATCCAATACTATTTTCTTTTTCAAAAACATTTTAGATGCAAAGAACATCAAAGCTAAATAGATAAGAAGACAAAGAAAAGCAGCTGTTCCATGATAAATGAAGTAGGTTATCACTAATATGATAAAAGTTAAGAAATCATAAGGAGTTCTCTACAGGTGCTAATTTTACTACTTGAATGAAATTAATAAGACTCTCTATAAAACAGCAGGAGATTCTTAGATTACACAAGTAATCAGCAAGAAAATTTATTGTGGTTTTATGAAGCATAAAATGTTTGTGTAATATATGCAAAAGTGGTACTTTATTCTCTTCAGTGAACAATTCTCAGTCCTTATAATAGAAAATATTTAATAGTTCGACACCTCTTGAAGCAAAGTTTTTAAAAGTTGTTCAAGTGTGATTAATTTGACTCAATACAAAATAACAATGCAGCAATGTAGAGTCATTTAAAACTACTGGAAAGCTTCTGCATTAATATGATGACATAAGTAAGGAGAAAATGTAAAAGGACATCTAAATTTCCACCTTGAGATATAGGCCAAGCTCTGAAGTAATCCAGAGCACATAGTAATGTTTCAGAAAATATGCATTCAAGAAATAATAGGAAAAAAATGAATGATCCTAAACCTAGTGCAAAGAATGAATCTGAAACTTGAGAAGTAACTGTTAAGAAGGCTAACTGGTACTTTGAATATATTTTCAAAGGGGATTAAAGCATATAATACTTGTTTTTTGACTATAATCTTTAGACTATATGTGTTACACTTAACTGAATTTAACCAGGTCCTATATTGTACTTTGCTTCATGTTGCTGAAAAAATATTACACACACACACACACACACACACACACACTCTATATGTATTATATATATAGAATTGCGGTCTTTTCCTCTATATTTTCCTTCATCCCATAAGGAAAACATAAATGTAGGCCTTGATCCAGGCCTAGATATATGTTTCTTGAATTTCAAACACTTAGGCTTTGGGAAATGGATGTCTTTGAAGAGAACCTTATGCAAAGGTTAGCATAGTCACATTCAATCTAATCCTTAGTAAATGCTGTAGTATCTATTAAGTGGTAAATAGGTGTGATATTAGGTTTTGTTTCTTGCAAAAGCAACCAAGATCTTTCAATACAATTTTAGTGCAATCAGTTTTCTTTTTTTTTTTTTTTCAGCTCTAGTTTCAGGAGGATTATTGGGAACATAAAAAGAGAAAATATAGAAAAGAGAAAACATAGTAATGGCAAATTTTAAAACTCTTTTTAAGGTAACTCTTTTCCTAATATGCTAGAAGAAATATATACCATTTTCAGAAAACTTTTAAGCACATACATGTTACATACAAGGCAGTTTTCTAACAAATTTACATACCAACTTAATTAAAATAACCACTTTATTAGATATGGTTATTCTCTTCATTTTATTGATGAGAAAATTGAAGCTCAAAGGATCAATCAGTCTGTGATATTATTTGGTAGAGTTAGGATTTGAACTCTAGTTGTTATGGCATTACAACCAAGCTTTTTGTCGATATAATATACTGCTTTTCATAGAGTGCAACAAGAGATAAAGATGTTGGTTTATCCAAAAGCAAGTGCTGAAAATCAATTATGTTTCTATATGTATTTCTGACAAATTTTGGAGATTCTCGGATTCCATTCGCTCTTTTTATAGAGTATCTTGTTTTGCCTCTTTCTAACTCCCCAAGTGCTTTACCCTGATGCCCAATAAAATGTATCTTATTACATAGAGGATGGGCTGCTCTAAATCATTAAATGACTCTAAAACTGGATATTTTCCAGGAACAGCATATGCCTGAATGACAGAGAGTGGAATGAGTGGTAGGAAATAAAATCATAGCAATCAAATGGACATCTATTTTGGACTGAACTGCAGTCTGATTCCTGTCAAAAAGGATAAACTAAATGGGAAATTGCCCTAATAACCTATACATCATTTATGGTAAAATGTATTTGTCTGATTTAACCTTAGATTTTGCTAACATGCCATAATAATGTAGCTAAGAAATAAATAATAGTCAATTTTAGATATTCACAACATATATATGCCAAGTGTATTTTTAAGGATCATGAAAACTTTAATGTCCAACTTCTTTGTATAGAGTTGATCTATTATTCATAAGTCTTCGTTTTGAATTTATGAATATTTTTACTTCGGGGGCATTTAACATTCATTGATTTGAGACATTAATTGCAATTTTCTGCACTTGTTATTTTAATTAACTGAAAATATCAATATAATAGCTGAGAATTTGAAGTTCAATTGAATTAGAACTAAGCCAAAGAAAGATTAAAAAAATGCAAGCTTTAGTGCAACTGACTAAGCCAACTATTTTCTCTAAAGTAATTTTTAATTTTTCTATTACAGGCAGAGCTGCTAGATCTTTTTATATTGATGATTAAAAATGAGTATTTTTCTATGATCAGACTTACTATCTTGTTGTGACTATTTAAGAGAGTAATTAAGCTTATGATGACAGATTTGCCAGTTTTAAAAAATGAAATACATAGCATCCACTTGTGTAACTACATTATTTTTTCTCAGGTCAAATCTCTAGTGTTGGAAAAATAACTTATCATTCAGGCTGGCCCCTTAATAGCAAATTTAAGTCTAATAATCAGCTTCATAATTCTAGACCCTCAATGTTATCAGTTAATCTATGAATGATTATGTTCTCAAGATGTTAGTTCTTATATCAATGCATTTATTCAAAATGAGACGTATTTCCAGCATAATAAATGAGTAGTTTTGTTCATGGCACTGATTTTTATTGCATAATTCTCCTCAAAGAGCACATTTCTGAGCCAGAAAGAAATAGAATAAAATTAAACTATAGTTCAATATTAGGATTATCACAAAAATTTGGTAATTTGATGATTTAATTAAATATATAAACACATTTTATATACACATATTTATGTGTGTGTCTGTGTGTCCATATATATAAGATTGGGTTGTAGAGAAAAAATTCTCTTTTGAGATAAATGATGAGATGTCCATTATTCAACAAGCCAGAAGTATGAGGAAATATCATGTAAATATCATGAGGAAGAGGATTCCTAGTAGCAGAATCAGAAGAGAAGATAAGGAACAGAAAGAGATAGAGATAAGTGAAAGAAGTAAAAATTAATGAGCTAGAGAACGATGTTGAAAAACAACATGGGAACAAGATCATACTACAGGCCCATTAGGACATATTTGGCACTTTGAATTTGATTTTGAATTACCAGAATGTATTGAAGAGTTGCAAATGGTGATGTAGTATAATATAACTGAAATTTTACAGTATAGCACTGGCTGCTATATTGACTAATTATTGTAAGAAAGCAAGGTGAAAAAGGGAATACAGAAGGGAGGTTATTATTATAGTCTAGGGGAGAGACTATAGTGGCTTTAACCAGAGGGACAGTGGAGAGGTGATGAATAATTAACCACATTACTAGGTTCGGCAAAGAAAACTGGCCGATATATAGGATGCAGACTATAGTAAAAGGGTGAATCAATAATAAACTTTAGGATTTGGGCCTGATAAATCAGGTGAATAGTGGTGGCATTTACTGAGATGATGAGGAGTGAGAGGCATGCAGAGCTGAGAGGAAAACCAAATGTTCTGTTTTATCATATGTACTTTGAGATACTTTTTAAAAATCCAAATGGAATGGCAAGTAGGTAGTTGAATACCTAAATTCATCAGAACAGTAGAACAATGAAGTCTTGAAATAAACTGTAAGTATCATCAGGATATAGAATTTACTTTAAGCTGTGGGACTTAATAGAATTACCTAGGGCACAAACAGAGAGACAAGATTGTTATCCCAAAGGCAATTGAAAACATAAGACTGTAGGTAGAACATCATGGTGGTGTATATAGATTTGGAATTCATCCACATAGAATGCATAATATCTGGAGCTTAAATATACCATAAGAGATGAAAACTAGATTTGTCTTTTTTCTTGTATATTTTAGATTTTTTTACTTTTGTTGTTCTAGGGATTGGGGAGCATTTTCACAGAGACAACAAATCTCCTGGATCAGTTGTTAAAATAACTGAGTCTGTAGTTCCCCAAAATGTTGTTTAGAATTTGTAAGTATAAAAGTACAGACTAGGAATAGCCAAACGGGCAAAAATAGGTAATATCTGAACTAGATTAATCTTCCCTTGTGATGTCCCTAAAACATTGTTTATGTCTCTTTTAGAAATGGGGGAAACGAAGATGGCCGCTTAGGAGGAAGTTGGGATTGCAGCTCCGAGAGAAGGCGCAGAGGGTGAGTGGACGCCGCATTTCCAGATGGATTTTTACTGTCCACAGACCAGGAGATTCACAGGAGGAGAAGCCCCATGGGTCGCCAGCACCGCTGGTTTGAGCGGAGTGGCTGCTCAGCCTACGCCCTGGGGTGGGGGGCAGTGGCTTCTTAAGCAGAGCGAGAGAGACAGAGTTCCCTCTGAGCCAGCAAGGGGAGCTGAAGCAGGGAGCCAAGCCAGGAGACTCCCAGGCAAGGGAGTGCCACGAATCTCAGAGCCGCTGCTTCGGCTGACGCAGCGGCACACAGGGCAGCGGATTTTAACTGCCCACAGACCAGGAGATTCACAGGCGGAGAAGCTCCACGGGTTCCCAGCGCCGCTGGTTGGACCAGAGCAGCCACTCGGCCTGCACCGGGGGTGGGGAGCAGCGGCTCCTTGAACAAAGTGAACGAGACTGTGTCCCCTCTGGGCCAGCAAGGGGAGCTGTGGCAAGGAGGCAAGCCAAGAGATTACCGGGCAAAGAGGGCCCCTCTGGAAACACGGCTGAACCCGGGACGGTCCAGCTCTGTGGGGGAGGGGCGTCCTCCATCGGGAAACACCCTGCAGTTCCCGGGGCAATTTTCCATAACCAAGACAACCCGCCACTACAGAGACTCCGTCACTACAGGGGCGGGCCAGCATAGAGGAAGCAGTTCTAACTACACCCACAGGACTGCAGGGAAGCTCACACGGAAGCTGGACGGAGCCCAAAACAGCTCAGCGAAGCCTCTGCAGGCTGAGTGTGACTAGACTGCCACCTTGTGGGCAGGGAAAACAGTAGCAACACAGCTGAAAAGCATAAAGCGCTAATCCCCTGGGCCAGAACACCTGGGGAGAAGAAAAGGGGGTTTATGAGTTCAGCTGCTGCAGACTTAAAATTACCAAAATCAGAAAGACAGCAACTACAATGTCAATAGGCGGATAAATCCACAAAGATGGGAAGAAACCAGCGCAAAAAGGATGAAAACACCCAAAACCAGAACACCTCTCTCCCTACAAGGCAGCATAACTCCTCACCAGCACGGGAACAAGACTGGACGGAGAATGAGTGTGATGAAATGACAGAATCAGTTTTCAGAAAATGGATAATAAGAAACTTCTGTGAGCTAAAAGAACATGTTCTAACCCAATGCAAAGAAACTAAGAACCTTGAAAAAAGACTTGATGAAATGCTAACGAGAATGGACAACTTAGAGAGGAATATGAGTGAATTGATGGAGCTGAAAAACACAACACGAGAACTTCGCGAAGCATGTACAAGTTTCAACAGCAGAATTGACCAAGCAGAAGAAAGGATATCAGAAGTCGAAGATCAACTCAATGAAATAAAACGAGAAGGAAAGATTAGAGAAAACAAGGTAAAAAGGAATGAACAGAGTCAACAAGAAATATGGGACTACGTGAAAAGACCTAATCTACGTTTGATAGGTGTACCTGAATGTGACGAAGAGAATGCATCCAAGCTGGAAAATACTCTTCAGGATATTATCCAGGAAAACTTCCCCAACCTAGCAAGGTAGGCCAATATTCAAGTCCAGGAAATACAGAGAACACCACAAAGATATTCCTCTAGAAGAGCAACCCCAAGGCACATAATCATCAGATTCACCAGGGTTGAAATGAAGGAGAAAATACTAAGCGCAGCCAGAGAGAAAGGTCGGGTTACCCACAAAGGGAAGCCCATCAGACTCACAGCAGATCTCTCAGCAGAAACCCTACAGGCCAGAAGAGAGTGGGGGCCGATATTCAACATCCTTAAAGAAAAGAACTTTCAACCCAGAATTTCATATCCAGCCAAACTAAGCTTCATAAGTGAAGGAAAAATAAAATCCTTTGTGAACGAGCAAGTACTCACAGATTTCATCACCACCAGATCAGCTTTACAAGAGCTCCTGAAAGAGACACTACACATAGAAAAAAACAACCAGCACCAGCCACTCCAAAAATGCACGAAATGGTAAAGAGCAGCAACACAATGAAGAATCTGCATCAACCAATGGGAAAAACAGCCAGCTAGCATCAAAATGACAGGAGCAAACTCATACATAACAATATTAACCCTAAATGTAAATGGACTAAATGCCCCAATCAAAAGACACAGACTGGCAAATTGGATAAAAAGCCAAAACCCATCAGTGTTCTGTATTCAGAAACCCACCTCACATGCAAGGATACACAAAGGCTCAAAATAAAAGGATGGAGGAAGATTTACCAAGCAAATGGAGAGCAAAAAAAAATCAGGAGTTGCAATTCTCATCTCTGATAAAATAGACTTTAAAGCAACAAAGATCAAAAGAGACAAAGAAGGACATTACATAATGGTAAAAGGATCAATGCAACAAGAAGAGCTAACGATCCTAAATATATATGCACCTAATACAGGAGCACCCAGATACATAAGGCAAGTTCTTAAAGACTTACAAAGAGACATAGACTCCCACACATTAATAGTGGGAGACTTCAACACACCATTGTCAGTATTAGACAGATCAACGAGACAGAAAATTAATAAGGATATCCAGGACTTGAACTCAGACCTGGAACAAGCAAACCTAATAGACATTTACAGAACTCTCCAGCCCAAATCCACAGAATATACATTCTTCTCAGCACCACATCACACCTACTCTAAAATTGACCACATAATTGGAAGTAAATCACTCCTCAGCAAATGCAAAAGAACGGAAACCATAACAAACAGTCTCTCAGACCACAGTGCAATCAAGTTAGAACTCAGAATTCAGAAGCCAACCCAGAACCACACATCCTCATGGAAATTGAACAACTTTCTCCTGAATGTTGACTGGATCAACACTGAAATGAAGGCAGAAATAAAGATGTTCTTCGAAACCAACGAGAACGAAGACACCACATACCAGAATCTCTGGGACACATTTAAAGCAGTCTCTAGAGGAAAATATATAGCAATAAGTGCCCACATGAGAAGAAAGGAGAGAACTAAAATTGACACCCTATCATCAAAATGGAAAGAGCTAGAGGAGCAAGATCAAAAAAACTCAAAACCTAGCAGAAGACAAGAAATAACTAAGATCAAAGCAGAATTGAAGGAGATAGAGACACGAAAAACCCTACAAAAAATCAATAAATCCAGGAGCTGGTTTTTTGAAAAGATCAACAAAATAGACAGACCACTAGCCAAACTAATAAAAAAGAAAAGAGAGAATAACCAAATAGATGCAATAAAAAATGATAAAGGGGATATCACCACAGATGCCACAGAAATTCAAACCATCATCAGAGATTATTACAAACAACTCTATGCACATAAATTAGAAAACCTGGAAGAAATGGATAAATTCCTGGACAGTAGCCTCCTCCCATGCCTAAACCAGGAAGAAGTCGAAACCCTGAATAGACCAATAACAAGGTCTGAAGTCGAGGCAGCAATTAAGAGCCTACCACCCAAAAAAAGCCCAGGCCCCGATGGGTTCACAGCCAAATTCTACCAGACATACAAAGAGGAACTGGTACCATTCCTACTGAAACTATTCCAAATAATCCAAAAAGAGGGAATCCTTCCCAAATCATTTTATGAGACCAACATCATCCTGATACCAAAACCCGGCAGAGACTCAACAAGAAAAGAAAACTACAGGCCAATATCCATGATGAACATAGATGCAAAAATCTTCAATAAAATACTGGCAAGCCGATTACAACAACACATCAAAAAGCTTATCCACCATGATCAAGTAGGATTCATCCCGGGGATGCAAGGCGGGTTCAATATACGCAAGTCTATAAATGTATATCACCACATAAACAGAACCAAAAACAAAAACCACATGATTATCTCAATTGATGCAGAGAAGGCCTTCGACAAAATTCAACAGCTCTTTATGCTAAAAACTCTCAATAAACTAGGTATCGATGGAACGTATCTCAAAATAATAAAAGCTATTTATGACAAACCGACAGCCAACATCATACTGAATGGGCAAAAACTGGAAGCATTCCCTTTGAAATCTGGTACTAGACAAGGATGCCCTCTCTCACCACTCCTATTCAATATAGTACTGGAAGTTCTAGCCAGAGCAATCAGACAAGAAAAAGAAATAAAGGGTATTCGATTAGGAAAGGAGGAAATCAAATTGTCTCTATTTGCAGACGACATGATTGTATATCTAGAAGACCCTATCGCCTCAGCCCAAAATCTCCTGAAACTGATAAGCAACTTCAGCAAAGTCTCAGGATACAAAATCAATGTGCAAAAATCACAAGCATTCCTATACACCAATAACAGACTTAAAGAGAGCCAAATCAAGAATGAACTGCCATTCACAATTGCTACAAAGAGAATAAAATACCTAGGAATACAACTAACAAGGAACGTAAAGGACCTATTCAAGGAGAACTACAAATCACTGCTCAACGAAATAAGAGAGGACACAAACAGATGGAGAAACATTCCATGTTCATGGTTAGGAAGAATTAATATCGTGAAAATGGCCATACTGCCCAAAGTAACTTACAGATTCAACGCTATCCCCATCAAGCTACCAATGACCTTCCTCACAGAACTGGAAAAAACCACCTTAAACTTCATATGGAACCAAAAGAGAGCCCGCATAGCCAAGTCAATTCTAAGCAAAAAGAACAAAGCGGGAGGCATCACACTACTGGACATCAAACTCTACTACAAGGCTATAGTAATCAAAACAGCATGGTACTGGTACCAAAAGAGAGATATAGACCAATGGAACAGAACAGAGGCGTCGGAGGTGACACAACATATCTACAACCACCCGATCTTTGACAAACCTGAAAAAAACAAGCAATGGGGAAAGGATTCCCTGTTCAATAAGTGGTGTTGGGAAAACTGGCTAGCCACATGCAGAAAGCAGAAACTGGACCCCTTCCTGACACCTTACACTAAAATTGACTCCAGATGGATTAAAGACTTAAACATAAGATGTAACACCATAAAAACACTAGAAGGAAACCTAGACAAAACCATTCAGGACATAGGCGTAGGCAAGGACTTTATGACCAAAACACCAAAAGCATTGGCAACAAAAGCCAAAATAGACAAATGGGACCTAATCAAACTCCACAGCTTCTGCACGTCAAAAGAAACAGTCAATAGAGTGAATCGGCAACCAACAGAATGGAAAAAAATTTTTGCAGCCTACCCATCTGACAAAGGGCTGATACCCAGAATTTACAATGAACTAAAAAAGATTTACAAGAAAAAAACAAACAAGCCCATTCAAAAATGGGCGAAGGATATGAACAGATACTTTACAAAAGAAGACATACATGAGGCCAACAAACATATGAAAAAATGCTCATCATCACTGGTCATTAGAGAAATGCAAATCAAAACTACATTGAGATATCATCTCACGCCAGTTAGAATGGTGATCATTAAAAAATATGGAGAAAACAGATGCTGGAGAGGATGTGGAGAAATAGGAACACTTTTACACTGTTGGTGGGAGTGTAAATTAGTTCAACCACTGTGGAAAACAGTGTGGCGATTCCTCAAGGACCTAGAAATAGAAATTCCATTTGACCCAGCGATCCCATTACTGGGCATATATCCAAAGGATTATAAATCGTTCTACTATAAGGACACATGCATACGAATGTTCATTGCAGCACAGTTTACAATAGCAAAGACCTGGAACCAGCCCAAATGTCCATCGATGATAGACTGGACAGGAAAAATGTGGCACATATACACCATGGAATATTATGCAGCCATTAAAAACGAGGAGTTCACATCCTTCATAGGGACATGGATGAACCTGGAAAACGTCATTCTCGGCAAACTGACACAAGAACACAAAATCAAACACCACATGTTCTCATTCATAGGCGGGTGTTGAACAAGGAGAACACATGGACACAGCGAGGGGAGCACTATACACGGGGGTCTATTGGGGGGAGGGGGGATAGCGGGGGGGTGGGGAGTTGGGCAGGGATAGCATGGGGAGAAATGCCAGATATAGGTGAAGGGGAGGGAGGCAGCAAATCACACTGCCACGTATGCACCTATGCAACAACCTTGCATGTTTTTCACATGTACCCCAAAATCTAAAATGCAATAAAATAAATAAATAAATAAATAAATAAATAAATAAATAAAAGAAATGGGGGAAACACAAAAATAAAAGATAGAAAATAAGCCACAAACAGTAAGAAATCCCTTGGAAAGTGATGCTCACACAACGCAGAGTACTAACCACTATACGAACATACAAGCCCATTCAAAAATGGGCGAAGGATATGAACAGATGCTTTACAAAAGAAGACTTACATGAGGCCAACAAGCGTATGAAAAAATGCTCATCATCACTGGTCATTAGAGAAATGAAAATCAAAACTACATTGAGATACCATCTCATGCCAGTCAGAATGGCGATCATTAAAAAATCTGGAGACAACAGATGCTGGAGAGGATGTGGAGAAATAGGAACACTTTTACACTGTTGGTGGAGTGTAAATTAGTTCAACCATTGTGGGAGACAGTGTGGCGATTCCTCAAGGACCTGGAAATAGAAATTCCATTTGACCCAGCAATCCCACTACTGGGTATATATCCAAAGGATTATAAATCGTTCTACTATAAGGACACATGCACACGAATGTTCATTGCAGCACAGTTTACAATAGCAAAGACCTGGAACCAACCCAAATGCCCATCGATGATAGACTGGACAGGAAAAATGTGGCATATATACACCATGGAATATTATGCAGCCATTGAAAACGATCAGTTTGTGTCCTTTGTAGGGACATGGACAAACCTGGAAACCATCATTCTCAGCAAACTGACACAAGAACACAAAATCAAACATCGCATGTTCTCACTCATAGATGGGTATTGAACAATGGGAACACATGGACACAGGGAGGGGAGCACTATACACTGGGGTCTGTTGCGGGGGAGTGGGGGGGAATAGCAGGGGGTGGGGAGTCGGGGAGAGATAGCATGGGGAGAAATGCCACATATAGGTGAAGGGGAGGAAGGCAGCAAATCACACTGCCACGTATGCACCAATGCAACAACCTTGCATGTTTTTCACATGTACCGCAAAACCTAAAATGCAATTGAAAAAAAAAAAAAAGAAAGTGACACTCACATAAATTGTTTACTTTAAAGATATTTCCTCCTTCTCAATATTACCAGATTCACTTGCATATCTTTTGTTATTATATGTTCTTTCAATTTAAATTATGTAATTACATTTATGATTTTACATAATTTATATTTTACTTCAGTGGGCTGCCTTTATAAAAGGGACATTCTTTTTGTTGCCCAGGCTGGAGTGCAATGGCGCTATCTCGGCGCACCGCAACCTCTGCCTCCTGGGTTCAGGCAATTCTCCTGCCTCAGCCTCCTGAGGAGCTGGGATTACAGGCACGCGCCACCATGCCCAGCTAATTTTTTGTATTTTTAGTAGAGACGGGGTTTCACCGTGTTGACCAGGATGGTCTCGATCTCTTGACCTCGTGATCCACCCGCCTCGGCCTCCCAAAGTGCTGGGATTACAGGCGTGAGCCACCGCGCCCGGCCTAAAAGGGACATTCTTGAACCTCTGTGGTAATCACGTAGAAAGAGAGAAGGACCTTCCAGCTTAGAGGAAACAATGGAAACAGTCAGCTGATGTGGAGAAAGTCAAGGTGGAGAAATAGTACCTGGATAGACTTAATATTTGACTTTGTATGCTTGAAGAAGTTTTCAACTTGGTCTTTCTTTTTAAAGACAAAATTAATATAAGAGTACTAGGTGAGCTGTCTATGTCTTTATTATCTTTTGGAAGACTCCCTGCATTTCACAGGTTAAAAACACATTTAGTCACATCCCCTTCTCTATTAATATGTAATATCTTTAATATGACATAGGCAACTAAAGGAAATTAATTTGTAAATGCAGTGGTAAAATCACATGGCTCTTAGTGACAGCTGACATGTTCATTTTCATTTTCCTGTCACTGTTGCTGATGGACAAGCAGCCTGGCAGAAGGGTTACATAGGTAGGACTCTGTCAGCCATATCAACTGCAGAACAATTTATTCTCAAGACTTGGTATTAGAATAAAATATGTCCAAAAAATGAAGGGGAAATATGTGGCTAGATATTATCCATGAACTGCTTGTAAGTTGAATTTGAAGATATTGTATTACTTTCCTATAGATGCTGTAACAAACCACAATGTAACGGTTTAAAGCAAGACAAAGGTATTATCTTTTGGTTCCAGAGGTCTAAACTCTGTAATGAGTCTCAATGGCTAAAATCTAAGTATCAGCAAGTCCGTGTTCTTCTAGAGTCTCTAGGGAAGAATTCATTTCCTTATTGTTTCTAACTTCTAGAGACCACCTCCATTCCTTGGTTTCTAGTAGCATCGCTGTGAAACTGTTTCCCTCATCACATCTCCTTTTCTGACTCTGACTCTCTTACCTGTTTCTTACAATGGACCTTATAATTGAATTGAGAATAACTGAATAGTCCAAGATAATCTGTCTCAGGGTTTTTAATTTAATCATATTGGCAAAGTCCCTTTTGCCATGTCAAGCAACATAATTACAGACTCTGAAAATTAGAACTTGGACATCTTTGCAAGGCCATTATTCAGCCCACCACAGGGATCATTAAGCCTTAGTTTCGACTAATGACTCTGCTTGATTTCAGAACAATATCACCTTCCTTGATATTCTTGATATTGTAAAAGATAGAAACTTGACACAAATACACAAATACAACTAAAACCAAAATCATTCTAAAATTTAAAAATTGATTTAAAATACTGTGATTGTAAATGATTTCAGCAATAATTTAATTAAACTAAACATTTAGAAATTCTCAGAAAATTTAAGTGTATTTCCAAATGTGCAAATATATCATTTCCTAATATTAAATCAATTTTTGGAATCATGGAAATTAAATAGTATTAAAACAAACATCATTATGTACCAAAAATATGTGGAAAACGGATATAGGTCTCACTTATTTTTTAATCCCTTATAGCCAGATGGTAGAATACGTATAATCATAAAAAAATAAATAAATCAGTATTTGAGAAAGGAAAAAGAATTGTGTATGTATGCATAAACTAGTTTACTTATAGAATATTTAATTTTATCTTTAGATGCCTGTGAAATAAATAATAAGAAAATGTACAGTTGACCCTGAACAATATAGGATTTAGGGCACTGAAAGTTTCACTGACCTGGACAGTGAAAAATCGGTGTATGCATCTTACTCCCCCAAAATACAACTACTAATAGCCTAATACTGACTGGAAACCTTACCAATAACATTAGCAGTTGATTAACACAAAAAAACACTAGCATCTACATGTATTTTGTGCATTAATACATATATTTCTCTTAATTTTTTTATATTTCTGAGCTACACAATTTATCTGTTAAGATTTTTCCAATTGTTGCAAATTTCTAAAAAAAAAATTCAAATATACTTATTGAAAAAAATCCTCACATAAGTGGACCCAAGCAATTCAAACCCATGTTGCTCAAGGGTCAACTGTGCTTTTTTCAAAAAGAGTTTATTTAACAACTATTAATAAACAGTCTCTTGAAATTCAGGCTTTTTTACATGAACCACTCTAATAAGACAATTAGTGAAAAGCATCATTATGCTAGCTATTATAAACCAAAACCTACATCCAAAATAAAACTAACAATGCCCCTTAAAAGTTCACTGTAGCCGAATTCTCTACTTACAGTTCAAAATCACTGAAGAAAAGAAAAAAAGTATAACTGATCCCGTAAGAATGAACTACATTGCAACACAAACAGTTTATTAGGAAGTTTTCTGGCCGGGCACAGTAGCTCATGCCTATAATCCCAGCACTTTGGAAGGCTGAGGCTGAGGTGGGAAGATTGCTTGAGGCCAGGAGTTCCAAACCAGCCTGATCAACAGAGTGAGGCCCCATCTCCACAAAAAAATAAAAAAATAAAACTTAGCTAGTTATGGTGGTGCACACCTGTAGTCTCAGCTTCTTGGGAGGCTGATGTGGGAAGATTGCTGGAGCCCGGAAATTTGAGGTTGCAGTGAGCTATGATCACACCCCTGCACTCCAGTCTGGGTGACAGAGTGAGAGACCCTGTCTCTTAAAAGAAATTCTTATGATTTCTCAGCAATATCTATGCATAATATTGAAAGGAAAACTCAAAATTTATGAGGAAATATAGGATGGGCTGCCATAACAACGTACCAGATACTGAGTTATTAAAAAAAAAAAAGAAGAAGAAGAAATATATTTCTCACCATTCCTGAGGCTGTAAGTCCAAGGTCGGAATGCCAGCACAGTCCGGTTCTGGTGATGGCTCTCTTCCAGTTGGTGACTGCCAACTTCTCATTGTATCCACACTTGGCAGAAAGAAAATAAGAGAGCTCTTTTAGATCCCTTTTATCAGGTCATTAATCACAGTCATGAGCACTCCATCCTCATGACCTAAGTACCTTCCAAAGGCTTCACCTCCTAATATTATCACATTGGAGGTTAATATATCAACATTTAAATTTAGAATTGGCAGGACACAAATATTCAGTCAATAAGATTAATTATAAATATAATTCTTAAGGTATAGCTGTAGACTATAGTTCAGGCATAATACTTATTGCTTAGAATAAGCATAAGATAATATTGACCTTAAGTAGACTAATTCACATTCCTCAGTGGCTGCAGCTGTGTGGTCAGAAAGGCAGTGTAGAACTCTGTGCTTCCTAAAACCCGGCAACTGAAACAGTGGACAAAATCTAGCATTCAAGGGCATTGTACAGATATTTGATCACCTTTGGGTTGTTCTGAGTCAATAAGCCCATGAACAGGTGGCATTAGTCATGAATGTAATGTTTTTATTGCTAAAGAATAAAATACTTATCTGGCATTGCTCACATTTGCTAAAAGAACATTCCCTCTCCCATTTTCTTTAGACTAATTTTCAAAATTTCAAGGGGAAAAAAAAAACAAATTAAACATCACATCACTGCTGAAAATGAGCATTGCCTATGCCTTTAAACTATCAATTATTCTGTGATGTACTTACATGTGTTTCTGCAAAATAATTTTACAAATCTCTATGAGTGGAAAAAATAACTTTTGAAACCCTTGAATGATTACTGGCAGGTGGCAGGTGGCATGGGTAACAGAAGAGTTAGAAGTTTTTTGCATGCTTTCTGGTTTCAAGTAGACAAGTCTATCTCAGACTTGCAAATCTCATGGGCCAATTTAGACAATCTCTTAGAAGATAAAGTTTGCTGTCTTGCGCGGCATGTATCACTAGATGTTAGGCCATACCTTGCATATCAATGTCGCCATGGTTGATGCAGTGTGTCCTGCCAGACAAGAAAAAATGAAGAGCCCCATGTTGACATGAGACATTGGCAGAGCAGAGCTGAAAGCAAAGGTGCTGATCTCCTCTAGTTCAAATGCTATCATCATCTCTAGGAATTAACTTTACTCTTTCGGATCTCAGATCTCAGAGGAATAACTACAAACCAAACTATTAAGGCATGTTCAAGAAACTAATCAAATGCAGAATGGTATAAAGGAGGCTTGCAGCTACACAAGAGATTTATTTTACATTAGTAAAATGGACTTCATTAATGCTGAAACTGAAGATCTGTACTTAACGTGTATGCTTCTTTCGATTCATTTTTCTAGTGTTTCTATTTCTCCTACTATGTCCTATAGGTAGCCTGAAGACTAGTGCCTAATCACTTGCTTTATTCTATTTGCTGATGACTTAATAAACATTTCTCTCAGAAGGCATAAACTATGTTATCTTTGATTACATCCACAAAAATGACCCATTAGTAGAACTACAATAAGAAATAAAATAGCACAAAACAAAATAAAAATACTGTTCCTTTATTTCCGTCTATTATAAAACTATTAGACAAGAATATGCAGAATTTAACCAATAGGATTAATCTGCAGATTAAGTTTTAGGCTCTATGAAATTTGTATGTTTTAAAGAGTTCATTTTTTACCTTAAGAAAAATTTAAGTAAAAGTCTCTGTGACTGCAATTTGTAACAAACACAAATATGAATGATTAAATTATTTTATGAAATGTTTTATATTCTCAATGCCAATAAATTATGTAATTATAAAGTGTATATTCTTGAGATCAGAGTAGCTAAAACCGTCTTAAAACAAAATGTCCTTTTACAGTTTTAAAACTTAATTGCCTGTTGGTTGAAAAGTGATCATGAGTTATTCACGTGTGTGTGTGTGTGTGTATATATATATATGTGTATATATATGTGTGTGTGTATATATATGATAATTAAATACATTATGAAGATTACATTCTAACTAGAAGTTAGAAAATACAATCCTGTTCATGTATTTGTGCCCATATATATTTTCAACAAAACTAATCATTTGAGTAATTATGACATAATATCACTCATTATAAAATCTTTTTTTTCTGATTATTTTCTATTAATATCAGTGTGATGTTAACTCTTAAGATAAGGCATACATCACTTTTTTTCTAATAAATGTTACGACCAGGTATCTCTCATTCCCTACCTGAGAACGAAATTTGACTTCTTCATTCTCCTCCATATTCCCATAATCAATTCTTTTTTATATTGTCCAAAGATGATTAGTTTATAATAAGTGGATAAGAGTGTAGATTTTGTTTATGCTAAAGCTATGTGTTAAGTGATTACAGAAGAGACTGGAATAGCATTTTAATATATATCTAAAATATTAAAGGGCACTGTTATTCTGTATATAATTTATTTTCCACAGAGAAATAATGTGCTTCAGAAAGGCTAAACATTATAGAAAAGAAACATGAATTCCAGATAAAAGCACCTAAGATTAATTTAACATGCACAGAATTTCCCAATCAAAACTTTCACATTAGCATTGCATTTTAAACAGTTAATCTCCTAATGAGACATCCCCAGCAATGAGGATGAGAGTTGCAGGACTGAGTGTGGCCCTGAGGCCTGCATCTGGAAAGGGCTACATTTTGCTAATTTTTAAACTATTTTAGTTCATTTGGGAAGGAAAGTACTACACTGCCACCTTCTGACAGTGACTTTCTCCTTAATGAGAAAAATTTCAAGACTAACTTGGGGTATATATTACTTATATGCCTTCAAAGTCCAAAAGATTAGAATATCTCAGTTTCTTTCTTTAAATAGTTTATCATCTGTACTATATGGCACATACAAAATAAAATAGCATATATGAAACTAACCATGAACCTATCATCCAAATTAAGAATTAAACAGTATGGACAATGTTGAAGCTGCCTATATGTACCTCTCCAATCCTGAGTAAGTTTAAGTTTTAACTCGGAAAACGTGGAGGTTTTTGGTTTGTTGGTTTGTTTCTATCTTTACTGATGCCATTAGAGTGGCATTCATTCATGCCACGTGTTGTAGCTCGTTGCCTTGGCATTTCCTCCATTCTCTGTTTCTCCTGCCCTATCTGGCACATATGTGGTTGAAATGCCTGTTGTGTTTCCACAGCGAGATTACCTTTCTCCTTTAACTTTTACTGTGTTGGCGGAAGATTAGTACATTTATTTAACAAACATTTATTGGAAAACTGCTATGTGTCCAATAATACCAAACATAATAGATCTAATGGAGAACAAGATGAAATCATTGAGTGGCCACCAGACGTTTTTATTTAAAAAATTTTAGGGAAGTTACCAAACAATTAAAATCAAGTTGGATTAGTAACATAGTAAAACTAATGAAAAGTTTTCTGCCTAAATCCGGTTGATTTTCAAGAAACTGAAGGTACTGAAGACACTGAAGGAAGCTCTGGAGAACAGAGAATCTTAATTAAATAATGGATTGGCTTGGGACACTGTCATTGAGTCAGTAATATGATTGAACTGACTGAGGATTTTAAATTCAAATATATTGTGAAGTTTTGTTTTTTTTATCACAGTTCACTTAGGTAATAGATTTCATATAAAACACAATACTTAACCCCTAGTAGAACTGGCAAATGTTATTGGATGTAAGATCCATAAAAAATAAATACCTAGAAAGAATATAGACAAAAATGGTATCTATTCCTTTAATAAGAAAAGAAAAATTCTAAAGGTGGAGGTTAAAAAAAGTTTGTTTATGTAAATGTCCAGAGTAAAAATTGTGGCTTCTTACTGTTTTTTATAATGTTCCTTCAAATTTTAAAGTAAAACAAATCAGACTGTAAGCTCTTTTAGATAATAAAAAACATGTTTGGGCCAGGTGCAGTGGCTCATGCCTGTAATCCCAGCACTTTGGGAGGCCGAGGCGGTTGGATCACAAGGTCAGGAGTTCGAGACCAGCCCGGCCAATATGGTGAAACCCTGTCTCTACCAAAAATAAGAAAATTAGTCGGGTGTTGTGGCAGGCACCTGTAGTCCTAGCTACTGGGGAGGCTGAGGCAGAAGATATTGCTTGAACCCGGGTGGGGGAAGTTGCAGTGAGCTGAGATCGCACCAATGCACTCTAGCCTGGGTGACAGAGTGAGACTCCGTTTCAAATACATATATATATATATGTATTTGAAATATATATATATTTGAGACTCCATTTCAAATATATGTATATGTATGTATGTATGTATATTTTTCAAAGTAAAAAGCTTTTCATAGAACATTGACACTAATGTTAATTGAAATTAATTATTTTCACTGTTAGAATTACTAAGAAATTCTAAACTATATTTTAAAACATTAGATTTAACTGATGGTCATAAAATTAAACAATGTAGTAAGGAAAATAAGTGTCTTCAATTTCAGTAGTAATATGGGTTAAGTTTGGAAAATGACTAGAAATCTTAGTTATGTGCTCTTCTGGCTCTACATAGTAATTCTTAACATTATATATAGTTATTTTGTGATGTTTTAGTTATTGTCTTAAGTAAAATAAAATGACAAATCATCTAACAGTAATTTGTATATCTTTCAATGAAAATAAAAAATGTCTCATCCTAGTTGATTATAAAGTCATAGAAAGTAAATTATCTAACAATTTTGGAAACTACTTTGTACCTTTGCACCTTGAATAAGGCCAGTCTAACCAGTGCTCCTCCACTGTGTTTTTCTGGTTGGTCCTGGTTAGTTACTAAGAAGACTTTTGTCTTTCTTTACATCCAAACAATTTGGTTATTGAAATATCTCTAAGCAGCAGAGCCTTAAACTGTTTACAGTATTAAACAATCCTGGATTTAGAGCAAACAAGTATCAAGTGGTTTTTCCAAAGGAATTACCCTCAGATTTGAATCTTACCTGGATATTATCTTCATGAAATCCACTGCCTAAAAAATAGTTGGATCTCTCTAATTTAAGCACGTTCAGAGTTATTTTTAATTGTTTAAAGAATGAGATTAAATTATATATTAAACAAATGTGATTATTCCATTCTATACTTGAATTTTTTCCTGTTTAGCTTTCATGCATTTAGTTCTTATAAAACATTATACAGTTTGCTTTGTCTACTTAAATCCCTTTTTATTATTGCCATTCATCTTCAGTCTTTTAAAAGTCTACTTCTGTAATTTACAATACCCACTTAAGTTCTGTTTCTCCTCCTATGGTGTTTTTAGTTCCTCCTTATTACTTGTCATCTGTTTCATCCCTCTGTACCTTAATGGAATTTATAAAAGCGTATCATTTTTGAAGACTAGACCAAGCATACTCGAGGCATTTATATTTGAGCCATTTAGTGCTTGAAATATTTTTCAGGAAGATAATAGCAGGTATTGCTTCTTCCAGACAATTAGTAATCTTTATTTGAAAGACAAGTCTGCACCAAGGTGCACATTGCCAGTTTACTTATTGTGATGTTTGGACAGATTACTGACAGGGCACCAAACAGTCTATGCACTCAGACATCAGAGAGAAAATGAGAGCCTGATTTGCTCCATGTAGATACATGATTGTTAGTTCCTGTGTTTACAAATATATAATTTATTACAGAGAAGTTGTCTGGAGTAAAATTTTAATAAACTGGTTTGAGAAAGAACATTTTTCTGATACTTGATCCAGGACATTTATAAGAAGACTGAAATAAAAGCAACTTTGAAGTATTATCAGGTCCCTCATTTTCCTTTTAGTCAAACAGGAATGGCATTGCACAAGGTTAAATTATGCATCCAAACACATCATGTGTTTTGTTTCTACTGTGAATTAACTTGCAAGTGCCTCGCCTTGCAGTATTAGAACTGTTTTCCTTTAAGTCCTAAAGGTTTTTCAATCTTCAATAGTTTCTTATGAAAATGCAAATACTCTAACTTTGGAAAGCCCTTTACTCAAAAGTATTTAACACTTTGAGAAGCAGGAAGGCATGGTGACCTCTAACTAGAAGTCACTGATAGCTGTGATGATGAAGAGAAGACACACAGGAGGCCAGGGAAACCACCTGGAATTGCCAGTGTTGCTTCTCTACAGCTTAAATATGTTATATATTTGTTGTATTTAATTATGTATCTTTTGTCTCTTTTATTTATTACATAGAGGTGAAGATTTTCTCTCTCATTTCCATGGGGTTCAGAAAGGAGCAAAACCAAATCAATCAGATCAAACTCCCTGCCATTCTGAGGCAGAAATGACATGCTTCCTCCTCAAACATGCTACAGATCAATTGTTCTGGTGCAGTGTCCATAGATGAATAAAATCCTATTTCATTTTGAAAATAATTTGTTCAGTGATGCATTGATTTACAAAAACACAGGATTAAGAAATGCTAAATGCTTCTTTACATATAAGTATATTTATAGTTTGTTTCCGTTTCAGAGAATTGCACTTCAGTCAATGTACCTGTTGAGGACTACATTTATTTTAAGTTTATTATCAAAGTTTGGAGAGTTTATGAACTGAAACTATGACACAGTTTTGGAAAATATTTCCTGTTCATCATGATATGGCAACTTTGTACACGTAATATATACTATTTTGTGACACCTGAGTATAAAACAGGAGTTATAAAAATTATGTTTGAAACTTTAATAATCTATTTGCTTGTATCTGTGAGATACAGTTTGTGAATAACTCTTTAAATAAATTAATGAATGAGCTAATGAATCCTGAGTTTTGCTGGAGAATTGAAATATAATGTATCTAGATATTTTAAGAAGTTTAGATATAGAAGTAACAAATCAAACTGTCAAAAGCACATTACTTTTTGGCTCACAACTTTAAGATGAGGCAGAAAAATGTTCAATTTTTGTTTGATGCAGGAATCTACTTACTTTTGCAAAGACTCTGTTTCACCCCAAGCTTTCCTCTTAGTAACGACATTAGTTCCTGGCTTCCATCTGCATACCACATTTCCAGGATAAGAAAATGTTAGCTTCTTGCAGCTATTTCAGGATAGGGAAGACATTTTCTTTCCCATATTTTCCAGAAAACTTGTCATCATCTTTTATTGATTCAGACAGACTCAAATGCCCATTTTTGAACATACTATTTTCTCCAGGAATATGTCATGTGTTAGCTGCAGTTGGCATAAGTTACCTGAGTTTATCATTACGGCAAGAGGGAGAGGGTGCCAAGAGGGAGGGAGGTTTCTTTCACTGAGGTGAAAGTCAGAATCCACAAATATTGCTGATGGATATGGTGAAATGGATGTTAAGAAGAAAACTAGATTGCCACAAGCAACCTACCCAAAATATAGCTTGTCTCTTCATTGTTTTTGATAATATTACATGATTTTTAAAAATAAAAACAGTTCATAAAGATAAAAGAATCAAAGAAACCTGATTCATATTGGTGTAATAGCACATAGAGAAGGAAGTGGTGCTAATACACACACACACACACACACACACACACACATATACATACAAAAGCAACCTGCAGAGGATAATGTACCTACGTATACCTATCATTTCAGGCATATATGCATATCTTAAATTTTGATATTTAAATACAAAACCTTATGTTAATATTAGTTAAGGTGACCAAAAAATACTTTTTTTAACTTTGATTTATATGTTTTTGTACAATTTCATAGCATACCACCCATATATTCACACAAAGCAAATTTCTCTGTTGATGCCTTATTTAAAATAGCAACACCTCTTATTCTTGAAAAATTATCAGAACACCACTATTCTTTGACAATTAAAATGTATTATTATTTCAAATGAGCATTTACTTTAAACATTTGAAAATATAATAAAGATATGCTCCTAAATCTCATCCTGTACAGTATATATGTTTTCCATAATATAGCACAGGAAATATTTTCTGTTAAAGCTAAGAGAATAAGTATTTTCTACTGAACGTGCCACATAGTCACTGCTGCAGCTACTTAATTCTAATATTATAGCATAAAAGTAGCATAACTAAGTTGAAAATGAATGAACTTACCTTTGTTTCAATAAAACTATTTACAAAAATAGGCTGGAGGCCAGGTTGGTAGGTTAGCAGGTGGTAGTTTGCCTACCCTTGTTATATGAAGTCATTAATTTATTCAAATTTAAAAATCTAGTGTAGATGCTATGCTCATTCATTTTCAAAGTAATAAATATTTTGAAGTCAGCATCTAATAATAAATTTATTATATCTAATGATGATTAAGAATGTAATTTATAGGCATTAACCTAAGCGACACATAAACTTAGTCTTGTAAATATGCGTAGTCTCATCTAATTTTGTGAAGATAAACTTTTCCCCTTACTTTGTAGATGCAAAGATAGATTTTCTCATAAACTAAACTTATTTTTTCTTAATAAGAAACATGTATACTCTGGGTTAATAAAGAATCTTACTCATTGTTATCACTGAATAATCAAATATATAGCAGTGCCTAAGTAATTTGTGAAAAACAGAAAATTTTGAGTAAAATTTTATCTTTATGTATTATCACACTCAGAAACACAATAATCTGGGTTGGCTAGGCTAACAGAGCAGGACCATCAAAAATAATCTCATTGTTAAGCATAGAAGCGACTTGGTAAAAATTAGAATTATAGATGTTCTATGGTTATTGTTTTGTAAATAATAATTAATGCATGGTAAAAGTAATTTTAAAAAACTTTGTTAATTGGGAAAATAAAAGCTTAATAAAATGGACACTTCATATTTTTTCTGAATTATAATAAGCGGATATTTTTACTTATAATATGCTGGAAATAGTACTAAATATCTTAACATACATTAACTCAATTAATCTTTTAAACATTCTTATAAGGTAGGTATTATTACCACTCTCATTTTACAGATGAGAAGACTGAGGAGCAAAAAACTTAAGGAAAGTACTACTCAGGACACATGGCTATTAACTAGCAGCACAAAGGTTTACATCCCAGGCATTCTTTTAAAAAAATGTTATTGATACATAATCTTCCTACATATTTATGAGATGCATGTGTGATATTCTTTTACATGCATAGAATGTGTAATGATCAAGTCAGAGTATTTAGGGTACACATTACCTTGGGTATTTATCATTGCTGTGTGTTAGGAACATTTCAATTTCTCTCTTCTACTTATTTTGAAGTATATAATGCATTGTTGTTCATATAGTTAACATGCCAGGCATTCTGAATGCAGACTATGGCATTGAAACCTTTTTGTGTGGAGATTTTTGTTGTGGTGGTGGTGGTTTTTATTTTTAAGGAGATCTAAGCTCTTGCTCTGTCACCCAGGCTGGAGTGGCAGTGGTGTGATCGTAGCTCAGAGTAACCTCAAATCACTGGGTTCAAGCAATCCTCCCAACTCAGTCTCCCAAATAGCTAGAACTACAGATACATATTACTATGTTTGCCTAATTTTTTTAGTTTTTGTAGAGACAGGGTCTTGCTGTGTTGCCCAGGCTTGTCTCAAACTCCTGGCCTCACCTCCTAAAATGCTAGATTATAGGCATGAGCCACCACACCTGGCCTATTTGTGTTTTCTGTTTGTTTTTAATTACTAATTTATACCACCTTGTATTAATCATCAAGATTTTTTTAAGATATGAATTAATCATTAAGCAGATATGTTGAAGTCTTATTTCCTGAGCATTTGAAATGAAAGGGATGTTGGTTTTAAACATTTTTCTCTACATTTGTGATGAATATCTAGATTTTTTAAACCTTTACTTTTTATTTTAACCATTAAACACTACATCGTATACCACGTGCTATTAAGACACTGCCTAATCTTCTAGCAGGGTAGGCGAGCATAACCAATTTTATTTTAATCAATGAGTAAAATGCTTCCTTAGTCAATCCTCTCCAAACTCTTTAATATACAATCATGATTAAACACAAAGATCAAGCTGAGTCCATCAAACTCCACCCCATAGTACTAAATAGCTCAACATATTTTAACTTACTTAATCTTTTAAACAGTCCTATAACGTAGGTATTACTACTACCCCCCCACCTCATTTTACAGATGAGGAAACTGATGAGCAACCAGCTTTAGAAAGCACTCAGGGACATACAGATATTATGTAGCAATATTGCAGACAGGAAAAAATGGGCAACCATTTTCTATTTATCCCCATTAGTTAAACTGTGGATGTTCACAGTGGCCACTCCAGTGATGAGCAAACACCAAGCCACGACAGTGATTCCAGCAAGAATATCCACTGTGGCAAAGTTACCTACCTAGACATTTTTTCTAATCACTACAAATTTCAAAGCATTATTCATCAGAGTTCAAATAATACCATATTAAAATCAAAGGGCCATTCAAATCAAAATTATAACAGGTGAGAAGAAGTATAATATAGTAGTAGATGGCAGACAGGAATTTAAGCTTTTAATTATGAGTTCATGAAATTAAAGAACTCTAGAAACTATTTCAGCAAATTATGTTCTGGAATGAATTTATAGTCTTGTTTAGAAGTTAAAGAAGTTGGCCAGGTGTGGTGGCTCATGCCTGTAATCCCAGCACTTTGGGAGGTCAAGGTAGACAGATCACCTTAGGTCACGAGTTCAAGATCAGTCTCATCAACATGGAAAAACCCTGTCTCGACTAAAAATACAAAAAAACTGGCCAGGAGTGGTGGTGGTGCATGTCTGTAATCACAGCTACTCAGAAGGCTGAGGCAGGAGAACTGCTTGAACTAGGGAGTCAGAGGTTGCAGTGAGCCAAGATCACGCCACAGCTGGGCAAGAGAGAGAGAGACTCTGTCTAAAAAGAAAAAAAAAAAAAAAAAGAAGTTAAAGAAGCTTAATGATGGGTATGTTTGAACTTCTAAGCTTTTTTTCTGATCCCAAAATTCAAACTAGATCTCTTAGATACTGTCTATTGTTCAATACATTGTGAAGAAATATTTGAAACTGTGGAGAATTTTCTTTTCTGAAAATAGAGAAGATCACAGAAACATTGAGCTATAAAAATGTTGGGCCAGGTGTGGTGGCTCATGCCTATAATCACAGCACTTTGGGAGACTGAGATGAGCAGATCACCTGAGATAAGGAGTTTGAGACCAGACTGGCCAATGTGGTGAAACCCCATCTCTATTAAAAATACCAAAACAAAATTAGCCAGATGTGTTGGCGTGTGCCTGTAATCTCAGCTACTCAGGAGGCTGAGGCAGGAGAGTAGCTGGAACCTGAGAGATGGAGGTTGTAGTGAGCCAAGATAGTGCTGAATCCCAGCCTGGGTGACAGAGTGAGATACTGTCTCAAAAAAAATTTTTTTATAAAGTCGGAAGTCCACAGAATTTGAGACATGCCATTGCTTCAAAGAGACTTTACAGTATTTGGCATTGAGAATTACCCATTGATCCCAAAGCATAAGAAGTGTCTTCTGGTGTTGATTTTATAGAAAACTTGATTGATGTACAAAACAACTATAGCAACAAACATGTGGCAAGGTACAGGGTGATGAGATTTGTGACAGGGACATTTAGAGTTCAGCAAATCTGGCCCGTGACGCCTTACTTTCCTAGCCTCCATTGCAGTTAGGTAGAACTCATGTGAGATGGGTTCTGGCTGCCCAAAACACAAGTCATGTATTTTATGCTTGTCCAAAAGAAATTAAGAACTGGTAGGCAAACTCCCTCTTTCTCACAGTTCTACAGAAATTTAGAAGCCAGATATACTAGCTGATGCACGTTCTGATGAAGGACCACACGTTTTAGAATGTACAAATCCATTAAGCTGAAGAGATTTCAGCACTTGTTTACTGGTCCTACTTAGATTAGTTACTGTGACTAACAGAGCGTTCATGTAACAGCCTGATAACCATTTGTAAGAAATTGTCTGTCTAGGAGAGAGATTTTTCCGGGTAACAATCTAAGAGTGTATCAAAGAGCACTTTGAAGAAGTACACACTTGTGAATTGAGACAGTGCAGCAGAGTTTCTAGTAAAGGCTTACTGCACAAACTTAAATTGTCTTACTTTTCCTATGAGAGAGGAAACAGAGAGAAGAACCACTGAGGATGTGATATAACTGAGAGGTCAGACATTAGATAACAGTATGTTTCCAGCTCCTGTATCTCATCTCCAACCAGCAGGTTCTCCCGGAGAAAAGCAGGGGTTGTACTAGAGTCCTGCCAGTCATCCAACTGCCCCTACAATTTAAATCGAAAGTGCCAGTAACTGTTACATACTGGGAATTCCCTTGAATCTCTCCTTTGGCATTTCAAAGACTCCATTTCTTGGATGGAACAAATTCTTTAGCAAACTCTAGATTGGCCAGGATTTTGATGTAACTTGACATGTTTTTGTTTCAGATTTAGTAAGAAGTAGAGTCAGTGGCCAAGAGAATCATGCTTTTTCCACAGGAAAAGTAATAGGGAAGATAATTACTGATGTTGATATTTTCACCATGACATTACTTTTTTTATTTCTTCTTCTTTTTTTTTTTCTTTTTGAAGAGCTCAGGTTTTCTAAAAGTGACTTTGATAGACATAGCTTGGCCAACATGAACATACGAAAGAAAAGATGTGTAATATTAAACGGAGCTTTAAAAACATGACAGAATAGAGAATGTCTAGCATATGTTTATTCTGAGTGTCAGAAGGAGGAAAGGGAAGAAAGAGGGAAGAGGATGTTCATAAAGAGAGACACTAGTCCTTAGGTTCAAATGATCTGGTAAACTCAAAGCAGTGTCAGAAAGAAAAGAGAAAAAGAAGGAAGTAAGAGAGCAAAGGAGGAGGGAAAATGAAGGAAGGAGGAATGGAGAAAAGAAGAAGGAGGAAGAAAGGAAAGAAGGAAGGAAGGAAAGAAGGAAGGAAGGAAGGAAAGAAGGAAGGAAGGAAGGAAGGAAGGAGGGAAGAGAGGGTGGGAGGGAGGGAAAACATCCCAAACTAGGTCTTTTATTAGTAAAATTTCAGATGGGAGAGAAAGAGTCATATAATGCGTAGTTACGATGGCAGTGGCGGCCAGTCTGGCAGGGCCAATGCAAAGATGCTGACTGCAGTCTGGAGGTGCAGCCAGGGCTATGCACTCCATGGAGCCTGCAGGAGCCCTGCCCCTTCTGAGTTTATAGGCTGGGAGCCTCAGGCTCCCTAGTCACAGCTGCAGCCTCCCAGCTGGCTGCAAACTCGGATATCCTTGCGCAAATGCAGGAATCTCTACATACTCGGGGACAAAGAAGCCCCTCTGACCCAGAGAAGCACGGGCTTGGAAGTACTTGTTTGCATTGCCTAGCCTTTCCCTGCTCCCAGTGCTCACTCCAATTTCTGAGCAAAGTGGAGGCCAAGCCCAGGCACTGTTGCAAACTGGCTGGGTGTGCACACATTTGGGGCAGCAATGACACACCAATCCCCTGTTGCCTCTGCCCCCTCTGGACTTTGGCCACCGATGAGCAGTGGAAAGAAGCCAGGGAGCGGCTAAGGGGAGCTCAGCACAGGACTGCAGGTGCCCCTCAGCATGAACAGCCTGGGTGCTGTTGGCACCATAGGCAGCAGATAGCAGGAGAGAGACAGACTCCTGGACAGAAAGAGGTGGGTTCCCAATCTGCAGGCCAAGAATGGCCTGGGGGCTGGGCTGCCAGTTTCACAGCCTGGAATAAGAATTTATGGTGCTTTTTCTGTGCCCACCTACGGCCACCCATGGACCAATCAGCTCACACTTCCTCCCCTCTGAAGCCCATAATAACCCTGGACTCAGTCAGACTCAGAGATGATGGGACACCCTGCCTGAGGAGAGGAACTATGCACTGTGGGTATCATCTGAGCCATACTGTGGCTTTATAAAGCACCTCTATGCATTGATCACCCTCCACTTGTCCACATACCTCATTCTTCCTGGACATGAGACAAGACCTCAGGACCCACTGAATGGTGGGGCTGAAAGAGCTATAACATAAACGGGGTGGACCACGCCCCTTGCTCACCAGGTTACTGGGTGACAAGAAGGAGAGAAGAGAGAGGGAGAGAATAACTTTGACCCTTCAGATCTAGGTGCTCCACAAACCAGGGCTGTGACAGCCTCTTGAAGCTCTCTGGTTCCTGGGATCTCCAAGCTTCTGGGCGCTGCAGCATTCCCCAGTGCCAGCAGTGGAAGCTGCTTGAAATACACCTAGTCCAGCTGCAACCTTGCCGGGAGGAAGTGTTCGTCTTGGTGCTTGGAGCTGCCCACCCTGCCACAGCCAGTGTGCTTGGCTGTGCACAGTGGCCAGACCTCACATTCACTTGCTCACACACTTGGCTCATCCTTGATGGCATGGGATCCAGGATGGTAGTGCAAACTAAGCCCAGCCTGCCAGGCCAAGTGGGGAGAACTAGCCCAGTGGGCCCAAGCAAAACTCAGGCAAAGGCATCACCAGCCACAGAAGTTTCCAGCTGGAAAAGCAACACCACTGGGATCTTGTAACAGGGAGACATTATTGATAGATTTCTCTTTCATAGATTTTTTTTCACAAATTTTTTGTATAATTTTTTTCAAAGTTAAAAAATCATTTAAAGGGTTAAATTGAAAACAAACGTCAATTTAGAAGACAGGTTGATGTCTTAATATGTGACACCATTCTAACACAGCTATAAGTCTACATGGGTTCAGTTTGTATAGTTTTTTAAGAATTATTTTGCCTAGTTAGAGATGATCAGAATTCTAACTTAAAAAATTATAAAAGGTTGTAAGCAGTTAAACTATCTTCCTACAGTAAAAAGAAACATACCTTTCATGTTAAAGGAAAATGTGTAAAAGCTTAAAAGGTTTTAAGAGTAGACCAATACTTCATTATATATATTTTCATTGAAATTAAATGTAAGGTTCACATTTTATATAGATCATCTAAGTATTTTGTAAATTGAAATAAAACATTGTATTAAGTGCATAAAACTACTGTAATATTGCCATTTTTGTTTGACAGTCAACACTTAGGATCATAATGCATATACTATAAATATGTACAGAATGACTAAATGAATGAATTATAGGTTTCATATGCCAACAGAAAAACAGATTTGAAAGAGAATAAAAACATTGATTTTTAGTAGATGTTAATTTCTAGAGCAATGCCTAACAAATTGTTTACAACTCTTTTCAACATTTTCCTGCTAAATCTTAATAGGAAAAAATTATGATGATGATTATTATTATGCTTCCATTGTTTCTGAAGAAATTCTATGAAGAAAAGAAGAGAATGAAACCTGTTTCTTTTACAGTTATTTCGGAACAAATTAAGGAAAGCAATACATACATAAGTATACACTGTTTCATAACATTTTAGGACTCAGTAGTGTCACCACTTACTCAGAAACCACCACCCGCTTAAAAATAGTTGAAACCTTCCTACTGTAAGCACCAAGTATCTCTTTTGTAACTTCTCACTTTTTCTGTTATTATTTATCTATGTGATCAACATCTGTCTCTGCCACATCATAAGACCTCCAGGAGAGAAGTGGTCATTGACGGTCCTGCTCCCCAGAATGTCCCCAGGGCCCAACACCATTGTGCCCTCTGTGAATAGGTCTCAGATGAACAAATCCTTGACAGACAGACAAGGCACACGTGAGAGAAAAAGAAAATTTTTCTTGCTGCTTTTATTAATCTGTGTTTAATTTGACCAGTTCTACAAAGTTGGTATAAAATTACGTTTAGGCATATTTCACTTCTAGTCGCAAAAGTAACTTTGGGGCTGGGCACAATAGCTCCTGCCTGTAATCCCAGCACTTTGGGAGGCTTAGGCAGGCAGATCACCTGAGGTCAGGAGTTTGAGGCCAACATGGTGAAACCTGGACTTTGCTAAAAATACAAAAATTAGCTGAGCATGGTGGTGCACGCCTGCACTCCCAGCTACTTGGGAGGCTGAGTCAGGAAGATCACTTGAACCTGGGAGATGGAGGTTGCAGTGAGCCGAGATTGCACTACTGAACTCCAGTGTGGGCAACAGAATAAGACTCTATCTCAAAAAGAAAAAAAGTAACTTTGGAAATAATTTATATTATTAAAAAATCTCCTTCGTGATTATAATTTATATTCATTAAATGCATAAATTCATTTGCAGGTAATTAATACTTTAATAAGTTCTCCTGGCTGAAGTAGTCTTTTCTTATATTTATATTTAGAATTATTTGTATTTATATATTTGTATATATGTTTCTGTACATATAAAATACTTTTTTGAAAAGGAAGCTTCACTTATAATTCAGATTTTTTAAATTCTCTATGACCATAGTTTAAATTTTAAAAATTCTTAGTTTTCAGGTTTGCTCATTTAAAAAAAAGGATAGATCATAGGTCATATTTGAGTTGGAGTCTGGTATAGATTATGGTGAGTCATCGCACAAAATTTGAGTAAGTGTATTTTTAGATGCAAGTAGAAATGAGGAAAAGTGTTTAGATTTATAGCAAATATTAATTAACTTAATGAATATCCCATGTCCCAGAAAACAGAAGTAGTCTCAGTTATAATAGCTATGGCACAGTGGTATTTCTGTGCTGAGTGTATGAATAAATTACAATGGGAACCACCATTACTACCCAGTCCACACCTCTGGAGGAATTCCTGTGAAAGTTGCAAACCCTTGATCTTTCTATTGGTGTTCAATATGCATCCAGACTGAAGGAGGGGATAAAAATATGTTGCTTTTCTCTGTGTATCATCTGTAACTTTTGCTTTTACCAAGTGTGAGATGTCAGTGTTTTCCTCCACTTGCTTGTCTGGTTTCTGCTCCTTCTTGTTTAAGATATGTGTGGAGGCAGGAAGACAGAAGTAGAGAAGCATGAAGCATGAGGATCAGGCTCCTTCCACTCAACAGTCCATCAGCCCAATTCCATTGATAGATACTATAAGACAGTCTTAAATAATGTTGCTTATGTATGTCAAACACAGTTATATTGTCAGTGCTAATGCAGTAGCTGACAAGTTTTTAATATCTATATTTATTTATATCATCCTGAAAGTAGATGCAAGATTTCTGGGACAAAGAAAGATTAATTATTACTTAGACAAGAACTACATCTATTCTCCTTGTCCCACATGTTCAATTTCTGGGGTGATATGATTAGAGCCAGATGGACAGTCTCGTATATGTGCAGCCTCGTATATGTTCCTGAAACCCTCAATTGGAGAGTTTATTAGGACAGAGCTGCCCACTCTTCCTCCACTCCTAAGAAAAGGACAGAAACCTTTGCTTCTTAATATAAATAAACTCTTCTTTGGAAGAGAAGGGAAACAAATTCTGGTATATTCCCCTTTGGAATATAAGTAAATGTCTCCAGAGGGAATGTAAGAGGAGCTTCTCAGAGTTTATAAGCCCTGAAATATGTCTGTAGATCTGGGTTTCTTCTCTGATTAAAAAATAAACAAATACCTCTGGATAGGTACATTTCTCCAGATGGTCTCTCACTATCTGCATAGTCAGTAACTTCAAGGCTTACACTTTGATTCTGTCCCAGTGAACTGTTCAGAAAGCACTAAATATTCAGAAACATAAAAAAATTATTTTCCTGAAAGTAATGTCCTCATAGAAAACACCTCAAGCATTTCAAAAATAATTTGACAAAGAGGCAATCGCCAATGTATTTTATGGTTATTTTGCCAAGAAATCTTTGCATGTTCACAAAATGAATGTCTCTAACCTAGTTTCCGGCTTAGTTTGGAACTATGGTCCTCAAACTTCTTGCAATGTGATGCTATACCATATTTCATCTATAAATTCATCTAAATATTTATCGAGCATTACTCAGTGCCAGACACTGTTCTAGGTGTCGGAGAAACAGCTGTGAACAAAACATAGCAAAAAAAAAAAACAAAAAACCCCACTTGTACAGAGCTTGAAATATGGCATCCCATAATATTTGCCAATAATTTATTTCTAATAATGAAGTGTATTTCTTAAATGATGATTACATCAATTCAGTATTATTATTTCTAATAATAAAGCATGTTTTTTGATGATGTAATCATCATTTAAGAAATATGCTTTATTATTAGCACGCGTTTTTGTGTTTTCATGTATTTAATACAAAAGTGTGGATATCCATAAAAGGGCACATCTCTTGACTTTATATTCTAACATGTTACTGAAAGGTAGATAGCAGTGGATTAAAGCTTTGGTTACCTGAAGATGTGTGTCATCTGGAGCATCTGTGTGCAGGCTAGAAATGTTCTGAAGGTTTCTGGTTTGGCAAGCTCAAACCTGGGACCTGGGCACCTCTTTTCCCTTTCCTCAGTTGCTACCCTTTAAAGAATAAGGACTTGATGATTTCTAAGGACTTCTAAAGCTCTAACATTATAGTATTTTTTTTTTTTTTTGCCTAATGCTAACAATTTATTTATGAAATATCTTTTATTTTTTTTATATTTTTATTTTTTTCTGTTTAAGTTCGTTCTTCAGGATCTCAAATTTCTGTTTAAAAGATTTATGATTTAATGTCTCCTCAGAGCATCATTTGGTGACCACTCAATCTAAAGCAGACATGAAGTTATTCTGTATCTTAACATTATTTTGTTTTTTGGGTTTCTTTGTAGTTTGTATGTGTTTATTATTTATATCTGTCACCACAATGTCAGCCTATTAGAACAGGAACACTGTCTTTTTCACAGCTGTTCCCTACTGCTTAGAACAGTATGAGACATGGTAGGTACTCACTCATTTATGAGGCAAATGACAGGATTGTTAAATTTTATACATAATCACAATTCTCAAGATAATTCAAATGAGGTAATGTACATTAGAGTGCTTTGTAAACCCTTCCAAAAGATTTATGGTTTAAAATTTTATGAATAGAGAATATAAATCTGCTTTTTTTTTTTCTTCCAGCTAGAGAAATATTTAGGTATAGTATAGGAAATTTATATTAAGTTTAGGTGATTATTTCAGTAACTCTGATAGGGATATATTTTTACTTAGTATAGAGATGGTTATTAAAGTTATAAATCTAGGGCACAGCATGAGGGCTCACATCTGTAATCTCAGTGCTTCAGGAGGCTGAGGAGGAAGGAAGAATGCTTCAGCCTAGGAGTTGGAGACCAGTCTGGGCAACATAATGAGACTCTGTCTCTACGGAATATTTAAAAATTATCCAGATGTGGCGGCACGCATCTATGGTCTCCGCTACTCAGAAGGCTGAGGTGGGCTGAGCCTGGGGGTCAAAGCTGCAGTGAGCTGTGATCATGTCATTGTACTCCATCCAGCCTGGGTGACACAGTGAGACCCCATATAAAATCTCTCTATATATGCAGTTACCAACATTTAACTGAAGCTTTTTGATGCATAACACATTTTTCTTAAGTCCATCATATCTAAAATCAATTTTATAGAAACAGTAGAATATTTTCAAATAATGTTAACTACACATTTGATAGCCCAAATTGATCTAAATGCATAAAATGGTTTTTCAGTAAGAGTTATCTGTTTTAAACCACGTAAATGTAGGTAGATAAATATTGTGCTTCTCCAGAAATAAAGTACATTTTCTTAGTACTATGAGTGTCAAAAATATATAGCATTCAAAATATAAAAAGTGCAGGAGGTATATTTTTAATAAACACCAATTCAGTGATCCCCATTGTTATTTTTAAATTACCTAAAATTATATTAATATATTGGTTGATGTATTTTCACTATTTATATGATTTTAAGAGCAAGAAGAAAAGTCATAATCTAAAGCAGAAATAGCCTATCAATGACAGTCTATGTGTAAACAGCCACTTCTAATGGCGCTGAGGGCTCTTGCTCTACAGGTGAGATCTCTAGTAGTAATTGATTTACTGAAGGTAATTGCTGTCAAGTTTTCCTGTCAAGTTTATTTTCTGTGATCAACTTCATTTAAAAAAGCTCATAGTATAGAGAATACTTTCTTTGTTTTGATACAACTTGAGTAGGTATAAAGTAGTTTCCGAAGCTCACCAAAGGTGAATTTAGTGGGCTGCCTTTCTCGGTAGAAAAGTAATCAAAGCAGAAAAAACAAGAGCAAGAAATCTGTCTTTGCTTCAATGCAAAGTTGTGTGCAATTTACTTTGTAGTTCTGGGTCCGACTGAAAGCCAGTAGAAAAAAAATGATATAGTAACCAGTACTTGTGAAAAATGTGAAAGGAGACTTTGACATTTGATTCAGTGCTAAACTTTATGATTATAAATAAGAAAATGCAATATTTTAAAAGAAGTAAAGGTAGAGTGGGAAAAAGATAAGTGGCACTTACAAAAAAGCATCACCAAAGTTTGTCTTAGAAATCCAAAGAGCTCAAGCAAATGCTGCCAGCAAAGTGTCAGGATGGCCCAGCACAAAGAGGTGCAAATCCAGGAAATTAGGTTTTCTCTCTTTTCTGAGGTCTGAAGTCAGTACTTGTGCTCCGTAAAATGGAAAAGACCATAATATTCTGGTTTAATCATCTTTCCTTCGAATAAGATGAGTCACAGATTTGTACTTGAAATCCTCTACATTCAAATGTGATATAGATCTAAGCTGGCACTCCCATCTGCCTGCCATCAGTTTGAACCCACTTGTAAGAAATAATTCAAATCATTTTGATAAAAATGAGAGTAAAACTTGCCTAAATACCCCACCACTGGGGAAAGATGCATCTAAAATCACAATAGGGATACATATTTTAAGACTCATGGCTACCTATTTAGGTAGAAAGGGAAATTATATATGTAGGAATTACAGCATACAAAGAAAAGCTAAAATAAATTCATTATTTCTGTGCAATATAATATTGCATTTTGTCTTCATACCATCTGTGTGATGCAATGAGACTCATAGAAATAGAGTATAAATTTGAAAGTTTCAACTTTTAAATTGTAAAGTCACAGAAGAAACAAAATAGGTTAAATTATTTTCATTTTAATCTGCCATTCAACATGTGTATTACAGACATGTGCACACACATACAGTAAAATTATTTGATAAGCAATTATAATATTAGAGAGATAGCTAGACCAATGTTTAATTCCTCATCAATACACATAAACAATGAGGAATTAAACATTGATCTAGCTATATAGCTAATATTACAATTCCTCATCAAATGATTTTAGTAACATAAACCTCCAGTTCTATAGCATGCTTTTTAAAAATAAGGCTTCACATAGTCATCCCAGGTGGTCTGAGAAATTGCTGAAGATTACATGCCTATGCTTGAATTCATGGCCTGCTCTGTGGTTACTGGATAATAAAGCTCCCAAGGCTATTTGTGCCATTTTAAGGCAATACATCCTCCAAAACAATAGCCCTGACTCTATAGCCCTCTCCCTGTTTGAGGTAAACAGATAGACTAGGCAACTGCAGAGCTGTAGAAAGTGCATCTATCTAATAGCCTGTATAACGAAAGCACATGCCTTTCTGATGAAGCGAAAAGGGGCAGCAAGTTTGGAGAGCCAAAGGAAAAGTTAAAATGCAACATTCCAAGTCAATATTTTTTCTCTCACTGCCAGTCACTGCTCTATCATGGCAAGAGCATGCCTCTACTGCACTTCAGAATCTTAGCCACGATAGTATCTGTCAAATGGGAAGGAGAGTAAAATAAAGTTTTTCTCTTCCCTTCTTAAAAAAAAAGATCTGTCATAGACCAAGAATGTAGCAACCAGCCTCATAACAAAACAATTAATGGCTACATTTCACGAAGTGTAATACTATGCCCCCAAAACAGAACTAAACAGTCTACAGACATTATGTAAATTATTCCTTAGGCTAGTCATATGGAATAGATATTACTTTATTTCACTAATTCATGGAATAATTTTTTTGACACTTTAATATCTTAAAACTTGGGGTGTGTCTTAAAATGTATGCAATGTCATAGTTTGATCATTATTTTTCTTAGTGGTAAAACATGCGCTTAATTCTTAGATTTGATGAAAGAGTATTTTCCCATTTTTAAGACCCAGGAAATGGATCCACTATGACACAGACAGCTTCAAGTGCAGGACTCTACAACTGTAAATTTATTTTTTAACTGATATAAGATACATCAACCATATTCCCAAATCCCTTGGAAGCAAGCTCACAGCACAGAATCTTATCCCATTATATAAATGATGGCCCAAAATCAGAGATATTAGAAGCATGAATGGGATTCAACATGAGGGAGATTCTTGGTTGCTGCTTTTAAAGACGGAGAGGGTCATGTGTCAGGAATATAGTCAGCTTCTATCTTCTAAAAGTAGACAGAACCCTCAAGCTGACAACCCTCAAGGAAATGAGAAACTCAGCCTTAAAACCTCCAGGAAATGAATAATAAAATAATAAAATTTGTGAATATTAACACCCTCAATAAGCTTGTAAGCCGTTTTTTTCCTAGAGCCTCCAGTAAGAATGCAGCCTGGCCAAGGACACACTGAGTATGAGAACCCAGTATGAGTCTCTGATTAGAAAACCCAGTGGAACTGTGCATAAGTATCTGTGCTACAGGACTGTGAGCTAATAATTGGGTATCTCTAATTAGGCTACTAAGTTCTTATTACACAGCAATAGAAAACGAATCCAGATTTTGATAAGAGAAAGAGATAAGGGGACAAGGGTAATGAATGATAAGAAGTTTTTTAAATGTCATAGGCAATCCATGACAGGGTATTCTTTTTCTTATTATTGTAAACTAAATACTACTGAGATATATGATCACCTAAATATGTGGTAAAAAATGGTGGTATGTTTCTCATCATCTCAACAGTAAGATGAGAAGCTTTGTCAATGTGACCTTGTACTTCATTCAATATTTTTCTTGGGAGAATAGGGCTTTTTTATGTTGATGATGAATTCAGATTTCTGTAGCTTGGAGTGATGAGTAGTTTTTGTAGGTCTTAAATCAACAACGAGAGCTTTTATATGCTGAGTATACCATATTCATCAATTATCATACCATATTCTTTGTATAGATACACTCAACTCTTCTACACAATGATATGGCATATCTATTATTATTTTATTTTGCAAATGAGAAAATATGAACAGAGTGTGAACAATTTACTATTTAATTTTTAAAGCCATGATCTTTCGCCTCTGCTGTACTCTCAATCACGGTCTGTTTTGTTGTGGTACTGCTTTTGTGTCTCTCAAAATAGAAGTACATAACTTATATTGGAAACAAAAGTATAAGTAATGCTATTTTGATATAGTCCCTCTTGATAATATGAATATTGAATGTGGGAAAAAATCATCAAATAAGTGTTTTTAAGGTGCTGAAATATATTATGAATTTCTTAAGCTGTTTGTAAAGATATTTGTATATAAGAACATAAGATATATTTTAAAGCATCATTTAAAATAGTTTTATTAGTAAAAAAGATTCATAATCTATTGTACTAACAATTTTAAGTCAGTTGACTGGAATCACTAAAGGTTAATAGCAGAAAAAATTATCTGTCAACGGCAAGAGGAAATAGCAGAATGAGTTGAGTTAATATACTTTTCTAAATTATTGGTTGAGAATTTGAAACACATTTTTTCTTAGAAACAATGTTTTAAAATGTGGCTGTATAACTGTGCCAACCATCAGAAATATTCATAATGAATTAAGAAATATTAATTAGTATTATTATAACATTGTGTACTTCCTAACAGTTTACAAATTTTTCAAATGTGTTATGCAAATGTGGGTTTATAGTACTAGACCTGTTTTACATAAAATTGTTAAAATATCATTTCTATGTGCAAGTGCATTGTAAATTCCCACTTGGAATACAGGATATGACCTTGAATTCTTGAAGACATTATTAGGGAATGACAATCTATTTTTACCACATTATGAGCTTCTAGCCCACCAGTCAGCTCAACATCACCCTCCTTACTTAGGCTGTGGTTGACTTTTGCTTTCAACAGCTGTCAATGGCAAGCTCTTTTTTGGAGGCCTGCCCTTGGGTTACCTTAGTAACTTTGTCCACACATGAAAGAGCTGGAAGTGTTTGTAGTTTTTGTCCTCCTTGGCAGGCAGTTCAATGAATTTAGGAGTAGAAAAGTCCAACATCCTTGAATTGGGGTGGGGAACTCTGAGTTGTACTCATAGTTCAGGATCTGCTGTGGGTTCAGGCTGAAGCTCTCATTTGCCTGATATTGCACCTTTGCTGGTCATTCTCTCACTCCCTCTCCTGCTTCCCCAAGCTGTTACCAATCAGCATCTCCTGGGAACACTTTATTACTATATCATTTGCACGTGGATATTTGTCTTAGGTCAGCTTCTGGGAAACTTGACTTAAATCAGTAGTGATCCTAAAAAGCAAATGCGGAAGATGGGATTCTGAAGTGCAATCACTCACAGGCTAGACGGTAGCAAGGACTGATCGTGGTGATAAATGGAGTATGGATAATCTCTGACATGCTGACCGTGCTGGTAAGACTTTCACCTGTGGTGAAGTGGAACAGAATACGGGTAGAAAAGGATGCACTGAGTCATGATATCTCTAGCAGTTGAGATAATGGGGGGAATAATAATTATAAAAAGTGAGAAATTGATTTTCGCTGAATTCTATCGAAGAAAAAAAATGGCAAATTCAATTCAATCGCTCAGTAATAAGGCACAGTATAGAAGTCAGAACACCTTTATCTCAGAGCCAGAGAGCAGGTTGGTTGAAGACCAAGCCCAAAACTAATATAAAAATAGAAGAACCTCGGGGAAGGCAAAATTCGCAGGCTGTGTAAGTCTCCTGAATCTTGAGATAGAGACATTTTAGTATATATTCTTAAGAACATTGAATCTCTAGTTTCCTCTTGAGTTTATGAGACTCAAACATACAAATTAGTCTCTTTGGCCTTTACTAGAAGATGAATGATTCAATTGAATGTTGCTCCTACAAAGACCCAAAAGGGATTAATCACCAAAGAAGCTACAAAGCAAAGCTCTTATGACCAATAGAAACTGTGAATCATACCTAGGACAGATCTTGAGAGATCTGTTTCAGTAAAAGCAGACAGTGAAGCTGAGAAAGGGAGAGGTTTTATGTGGGAGTAAATCCATGACTCAAGTTTAATACACTGGAATAGGTATCTGGATCAGATCTTAATATGCTGAGGGGTTGGCTCTGTGACTCTTGGAAACAATGATGGTATGTGTTAAATAAAATGGAGATGTCAGATTTGCCTTGATAGAATGTTGAGAAGAGATTCCCATGGCTTACAGAAGTGGGCTTTATCGTGTGACTCTGTTATATAAAATCCAAAATCTTCTCCCCTGATGATCATGGTCCTTAAGAGAGTCAAAGGACACTTTATTTTCAAGGATGATAAGAAATGCATCAAAGAGCAGCCCAGTAAGTGACTGTTTTCTCTAACTTGGTGCTGACAGTAGGAGACACTATTGTGCTACTGGGCTCTCTCATTTCAAAAATAATGACAGATTTAAGTCCTATAATCTGCAGCCAGTTCAGAGTGGCAGCTAGAGAAACTGTCCCACAAGAATCTTGATAACACTTAATGGATCTCAGTTTCCCTAAGGAAACTCAACAATAGTTTTGCTGACATGGTCTTCGCCAAATCATTGTCTGTGGGCTCACAGACTGCCTGATTTACCAACAAGAGATCCCACATCGCATCCTTTACACAAAGGAGCTCAATTTAAGACAGAAGAGAGCTACTATGAACAGGTTACTATGGATTCACTGGTACTATCACATATAGCATCACCAGAAGTTGCATTTTTTAGAGTATTGAAATGTGCTCTTAAAGGTGTAGCCAAAGACATCAGTTTGGAGATAATCATGTGTATGAATGAGGTTCTGCCTTTCAAGATGTGATGTCTACCTTGAACCAAATATCATATCATTGCCTGTGACAACGATTGGTGAAAGGTAGAAACCTGGGAGGCAAGGAGTGCAAGGAGCGGTCCTGCTTATTGTCACTCCCAGTGACCCTGCTGGGGGAATCGATGATGTCTGCTTTCAAGTATTATAGTTCTTTTTGTCTAGAGAACTCAGTTTCCAGAAAGAAGATACCTTCGTCGGGAGACATTATAAAGGTCCCATTAAACCAAAGGCTACAGCTACTATCTTAAATCTACTATGGTGCTTAAATCTTGTAGAATATAATAGGCAAAGTAAGGAGTTGCCACACTGGCAGAGATAATTGGCACTAATCCTCATGAGAAGGTAGGTGAGCCACTACCTAATGGGGAAAGGGAGAATGTGTTTATAATTCAAGGACATTTTTTAGCACTGGTATATCCAGTTTTAACTGTGTATGAGCAATTACCACAACCACAGTCTGCCTAAAAAAGATAGTAAAGAACAGATTCCTAAGAAATGAAGGCCTGGGTCTTCATTACCACAAAGTAAGTCCTAGGGACAGGCAGAAAGAATAGCTGTGGGAAAGAGTGATCTAGAGTAGGTTGTGGAGGAAAGAGATGCTTAACGTAAGTTTTGCTAAGTACCATTTGTGAAATGCATTCTAATAATTCTTCTATTGTATGCTTCTCCAAAAAAAAAATCACCATCATTTTAGTGGTGGATATCAACTAATCATCCAATCAAAAACATTGAATCTGAGCAATGCAAGAAGGTACTGTAGCAGACAATGTTGGTGCTCAGTCCAGATTCCTGCAGATACCTTGTTGTTGTGTCCCTCCCTCTTTGCTTGAATAGCTCACTCTGCATATAATGTGTGCCTTCACTTACATGCCAGTGGTCCCAGTTACTTGGGAGGCTAACTAAGGTGGGTGGATTGCTGTAGCCCAGGAGGTTGGGGCTGTAGTGGGCCATGATGGCACCACCGCACTCCAGCTTGGGTGACAGAGGGAGATCCTATCTCAAAAACAAACAAAAAACTGATTTCCTCTGCTGCTTTAGCTCATAGCTCACTGACCATCTATGGACTGTCTACCTTTGGTGAAGTTCCTAACCCTGATTCACTCAGCTGAGCACAGGAAAGGAGCTAGGGCTCAGGGCACAAAACTTGGCTGCCTAGGTAAGAGGGGCTATAGAAAGGGCAATTTTTTTTCTGATAATCCCTAGTATCCAGAATTATGCCTGGTACATTATAGGGGCTCAATAAATATATGTTGAATAAATGGAGTAATTTTTCATGAAAAAAAAAAAAGCCAGTACCTGAGGACCTATGTTGTCAGTTCTAGAAGATAGCTGCAAATGCCTGGGAGAGTGTTAGCAGCAGTGAATCCTTATGAGTCTGCAGCAACTCACTTCTTGCCTCTTTGGAGGAGAGAACTCATCTGAAGGTTGTAAGGAATAAGAGAGACCAAGGTTACTTTTAGAGCAGGAATGAAAGGAAGTAAAGTACACTTGGAAGAGGGCCAAGTGGACAACTTGAGAGACCCAAGTGCCGAGTTTTACCTTTGACTTGGGATTTTACACGTTGGCATGTTTCCAGGATCTTGCACCTCTCCTCTTTTGATTTTTCCTTGCTGTGGGCTCCCATATGCACAGTGGCCTGCCAGGTCTTTGGAGGGGCGCATGCACAATGTGTTTGTGCACATGCTTGCCTGTGGCATTTTTTCTTTACCCGTCGAGCATTCCTAGAGGAAGGTCATATGCCACTTAATCCCTGCCATTTCGCCTCTTAATGCTCCTGTTTGATCCACTTGCCCAGCTCCTGAGATCTTACCCAGAAGCTGCTGATGGCCAGCTTCACATGTTTTCTATCTATTAGGAGAAGCCCTTTCCCTAGCACCAGCTGCAACCAATTATTATTTTAAAGAGACAGTTTAACAACTGCCTGACCATCACCTAATGGTTTCCAAACATTCCTGTAACCGGGTCGCAGGATGGGGCTTAGCTCCACCCCATCCCCCCCCTCACAATTTGATGTGCTGAGGTTCTTGGGCTTCCTGGCCCCATGAATGAGGAAGAGGCCCTGGTGTCACGGTGAGCTTACCTGTTAAGTAAATATCGGACCCAAAGAGTTTTGCAGAGAGTAATTTATTAGGCGGAGAGAGAAAGAGAGAGAAGTAGAGAGAGCTCCCACGCTGTGGTGGGAGGGGATCCTAGAGAGGGAAAGCAAGACAGGTAGAGAGGGATAGACAGCTGCCACATTGCTGTGGGAGGCAATCTGGAGAAGGAGTCCCACAGGCAAGGAGCACTGGGGTTTTAACTTTGAAGTTATTCCCACCCCATTTATGTTTTTGTCCAATGAGTGGAGTTCTTTCAAACTTCCTCTGGAGTGATTGATCTTTGACTCTGATCCCAGATTGGTTGCTTGAGCCCACGACAGAGCCCGTCCTTTCAGGGCTTTTGGTGGGCGTTCTGAACAAAGGAAGCTCACCTGGAATTTTAGGTAGCCCAGGCATGGGAAAATTGGACAAAGAACTCTAAGTTCCCGGATGGGGAGGTGGAGGCATGGCTCTGGGAAGTTCTTGCCTTTGAAACCATGGCCCTTGTGGACCTGGGAAGAGAAGTTAACATAGTCCCTCATTCCTACAATGGTTGGTAGAGGAGTACCTCTCCATTCCTGCTCATGTTGGTCTAACTACCTACAATAACAGTGGTACCCTGGACCAGTGCTTATCCAGTATAGTAATTTGAAAGCCAAGTTCCCTTGCATCAGGACAATACCTCTCTGATCTATAACTTAAATTTAAAATTTCCCTTTGGCTCAGGTCAAAGCTATGTTTTGTGGCTCTTTGCTTTGGTAGATTGTTGAAATAATAACCCAAAACGATTTGCTTCTCCCTTACTTATACCCTTGCATAACCCCTACATACGTTGACTGTGGTTTGACTCGGAAAGTGAAGCCACTTTTGCAAAATTATAACAGGAAATTATGACAGTGAAATAAATCAGACCTAACTGACTCCATTTTGCTGCTAATCTTTAAACTGTCCTTGTTCATTCCTGGGCATAGGCTTACCAAATGAACTTTGAGAAGGAATTCAGTTCATGGTTTAACTCTGAAAGAAAATTGGTACCAGCCCTTTCCTGAGAAAACTTCCTTCTTGCCTAGGTACCAGTTTGCCTTTGCAGGACTAACAAATTAGCTACAAGATTATAAATTACTGTATAGGGGTCACACAGCTTCTGGCTCCAAGAGTCTGAACCTCCTCAAATTGCTCCTGGGGATAACATCACTATTGCAAAATCTAAGATCATTGCTTGAGCTATTTTGCAGCCCCTGCACTCAATGGATCAGCTGACACCACCCACACCAGTAATCTGGCTCAGCCAATTCCCCCATCCCACCCAGGAAGAGAGGATGGCAAGAAAAACTTACTTCAACCTCCTATGATTCCATCTCCAACCTGACCAATCAGCACTCCCCACTTCCCAAGTCCCTGCTTGGCAAATAATATTAAAAACTCTGATCCCTGAATGCTCGGAGAGACTGATTTGAGTAAAAATAAAACTCCAGTCTCCCGCACAGTGGTTGTGCATGATTTCCTCTTTCTCCATTGCAATTCCCATCTTGATAAATCAGCTCTGTCTAAGCAGTGGGCAAAGTGAACCAACTGGGGAGTTACAAAACTTGCTTTGACTAGGGAAACAGTAGCAGACATGATGCAGACAGAGCTTGAACAGTGCTTGTACTTTATGGCCTGTCCTCTTGTTCCTCTTGAGGACTTTATTACCATTACCTTGTGACTAAGGCTGAACTAATCTGCTGGAGACAAATAGTTGGCCAAGACAAACTGTCAGACATGTGAGTAAGCCTATCCTAGACTAGTCAGACTGCAGCTAACTAAAGTCTGATGGAACTCAGCAAAGCAACCATTCAGCTGAGCCCAGCCCAAATTGCTAACCCCCAAAATCATGGACTAATAAGTGACCTTTATTAGATTTTGGTGTGGTGTTTTTGTAGCAAGTGTTTACTGATTTGCCACTATTGTTTCAACTTGCCCCTCCTATGTCCTACACTCTTTTACGAATTTCTCCTGGAAGTACCGTCTGCATAGATTACTTCCATAGGAATCTTTGTCTCAGGGTTTACTTCTGGGAAACATGACCCAAGACAAAAATTTGTTAACTCTCTGGATTTTAAGAAGAGAAAATAAGTGTTAAACTTGTAAATTTACATTACAGAATGGGCACTTATGTGTCAGGTATTCTGAATTTGAGAGGAAAGGCATTCAGAGCAAAGCATGAGGGGAATCAAGTAGATTTTCGAGCTCGGGTTCCTCTTTTGATTCTCTGTGCTGTAACCATTCCATCCTTTTTTTTTTTAATCAACTTTATCTATGAATATTGTGTGAATTAGTGGATTAGATCCTGTGTGGATACTTACAAATAGATTAATAATTCTAGAAATTTAAAACATATTTTAACAATAGGACAGATTATCTTTCTGTTGTAGTCTTAAGTGCTATTTTCTACAACAGGAAAAGTAACAAAAAACACAGGCAATGAGATATTTGTTGTCAGTTACAACAGCCAAGCATATGTATGTTCCTGTCATTTATTTCTTGACAGAAGAATTCTCAGAGCTCAAGAAGGGGTGAAAAGACACCCACTGAGGAGATGCCGTCATTGCAGTGTGTTGGAGATTTTTAGTTATTTTACTGAGTTAAATGCCACTGGAGATCTCTTGCGTTATGACAGGAGTTCACTGATATTTTTGAAAAAACACTGTATCAGCATTTCAAATATAATCTTGTTTTGAAAGTGACAAGAACTGTGTTTCAAGGCTTTTTTACAATGAAACTGTATATAATAAGGTAATTAATATTTAAAATTTCATTCATTTCTATTGTCCTTGGTGTGCTTTTCCCAAAAGTGAGAAACATATTCTTTATCATTTTACCACATTCTGTTAAAGTTTTATTGTTTTTCTGATAAAATATGGGAAAAGAAAATTGGCCTTTATACATCATTGGCTCTTGTATGATTATTAAAAATTTTAACTTTCACAGATTAGCAGTATATCACAATTTAAATATACACATTCTAACCATTCTGTGGGCCATTTCTGAGAGATGATATATGGTTAATTTTATGGTTAACAATCAGGCTTTAGATAAAATTATAAAATGAAAAATTAACTAAATCTTTGGGGATGATTATTTCTAACAATTAATGATATTAAAGGAATAAGAGACTGTGATAAATGGGGAGATTATATTTCAACTATTAAAATTAGCAGTACAAAGAAAAAGGAAGGCTGTGAGTTATATAAAAAACAGTATTAATTTGAATTTTAACAACTCATCTCTGAAATAAATACTGTGATTCATAATTTTAAGTAAAAATAGAGTATACACTAATAAAATTATTCACCATTATATTTTAAATAAATCCTGAAAATAATATGAAGTGATTTATGCTAGAAAAATACTGTGTCATCTCTGATAGGAGGTTTGCATGTTTGAAGCTTTTGAGTGACTCTAAAAATTCTGGACTTTCCATATTATAGTATGTTATTTGTCAATCAAACAAAAGTAATATGTTTTTAAAAGTGTAAAATTTTGTCTAAATAAATAGTACAGAGTTTTTATAAAGATCAGTCTTCTAATTGTTACTTGTCTCGACTATACTCCAGAAATATTAGGTATGTACATTTGTCACCTTTTGTCATGTACGTTGAATTGCATTTATGGATATATGATTTATAAATAATGAAGAGCATTCACTTTTTAATGGAGTTAAATCTCCTCCTGTTAGGTTTCTTGTTTGGCAGATGTGTATTGTTTTGGATGATATGCATGAAGTGTAGAAAGTGTAGAAAGAAGCACATAGAAAGAGAAGAAGCACACAGAATCAGCTGCTCTCAATATTTTGAATAGCATAAACTACATAATCACAGCAAAAATAGTATAACACCACAATATAGAGAATTTAGACATAAAATGAATTGACTGTGAATTAGGTCTTCTATCCAAACTTCATTCACAAACTGGGGTGGAATGATCACTTTTAGGTGTCAGCTTGTGTAGGCCGTCCTATTCAGTTATTCAATGGAACACTAATCTGGGTCTTACTGTGTAGGTGTTTTAAGATCTACAATCAGTTGACTTTAAATAAAGGAAATTATTCTTAATTATGTGCATGTGCTTGTCATCTAATCAGTTGACAAGCCTTAAGAACGAAACAGATTTCTATGAAGAAGAAATTCTGCCTCAAGACTGACTAAGTGTGGTATCAGCTCTGACCCAACACTGCCTTCCCTGCAAATTTCTGACATGGCAGCTCCCACAATCATGCAATCCAATTCCTTGAAATACATGTTTCTCTCTCTAGTACATATATGCATATACAGTATGTATATTTGTGTATGTATATAATAATAAATGCGCACATATATAGGTACGTATATAGTTCCTATTAAATGAAGCTTAACCTTAGGTTGCCTCTATTTTAATTAAGTTCAGCCTAAAGCTTTCTCTGTACATCATGAACTATAACCTAAATGGAGCTGTAAACAGACTTTAGCCTACTCTTGTGCCAAGTACTGAGTTTTGATCAATCAAAGGTGGCCAACTGTTCAAACAATTTTCAAATAAGGCAAATGCTGAGTTGTAACCAAGCCAGTTTTTCTGTACCTCACTTCCATTATCTGTATGTCACTTTCCTTTTTCTATGTATAAATTTTCTTCCACCATGTGGTTGCGCTGGAGTCTCTCAGCCTACTCTGGCTCAGAAGGCTGCCTGAATTGCAAATTTTTCTTTGTTCAATTAAACTCTTTTAAATGTAATTTGGCTAAAGTTTTTCTTTTAACACTCCTATACGGTATATATATATATACATAGATGCACACATGCATGCACATGTGTATACAAGTTTATGTTTTAATACATATATAACATATACAGTATTATATATAATTTTGGTTTCTCTGATAGCTCTAACCGATATGGGTAAATTAAATTTCTATTTCTTTCTCCTTTTTTTTTAAATTGTACTTTCGGTTCTGGGGTACATGTGCAGATCATGCAGAATTGTTGTATGGGTACACACATGGCAATGTGGTTTGCTCCCTCCATTCCCTGTCACCTACATCTGGCATTTCTCCCCATGTTATCCCTCCCCGAACTCCCCACACCCCACTGCTGTCCCTCCCTTGGCCACCTCTACAGACCCCAGTGTGTGGTGCTTCCCTCCCTGTGAACCTGTGTTCTCATTGTTCAACACCCACCTATGAGTGAGAACATGCAGTGTTTGATTTCCTGTTCTTGTGTCAGTTTGCTGAGAATGATGGTTTCCAGGTTCATCCATGTCCCTACAAAGGACACAAACTCATCATTTTTTATGGCTTCCATGGTGTATATGTGCCATATTTTCCTTGTCCAGTCTATCATCGATGGGCATTTGGGTTGGTTCCAGGTCTTTGCTATTGTAAACAGTGCCACTATGAACATGTGTGTGCATGTGTCTTTATAATAGAGGGATTTATAATCCTTTGGGTATATACCCAGTAATGGGATTGCTGGGTCAAATGGAATTTCTATTTCTAGGTCCTTGAGGAATCGCCACACTGTCTTCCACAATGGTTGAACTAATTTACACTCCCACCAACAGTATAAAAGTTTTCCTATTTCTCCACATTCTCTCCAGTATCTGTTGTCTCCAATTTTTCAGTGACCACAATTCTAACTGGCATGAGGTGATATCTCAATGTGGTTTTGATTTGCATTTCTCTAATGACGAGTGATGATGAGTATTTTTTCATGTTTGTTGGCCTTATATATGTCTTCTTTTGAAACGTGTCTGTTCATATCCTTCACCCACTTTTGAATGGGTTTGTTTGTTTTTTTTCTTGTAAATCTGTTTTAGTTCTTTGTAGATTCTGGATATTAGCCTTTTGTCAGACGGGTAGACTGCAAAAATTTTTTCAGATTCTGTTGGTTGCCAGTTCATGCAAGTGATTGTTTCTTTGGCTGTACAGAAGCTCTGAAGTTTATTTAGATCCCATTGGTTTATTTTGGCTTTTGTTGCCAATGTTTTTGGTGTTTCAGTCATGAAGTCCTTGCCTATGCCTATGTCCTGAATGATTTTGCCTAGGTTTTCTTCTACAGTTTTTATGGTATTAGGTCTTATGTTTAAGTCTTTAATCCATCTGGAGTTAATTTTAGTGTAAAGTGTCAGGAAGGGGCCCAGATTCTGCTTTCTGTACACTGCTAGCCAGTTTCCCCAACACCATTTATTAAACGGGGAATCCTTTCCCCATTGCTTGTTTTTGTCAGGTTTGTCAAAGATCAGTTGGTTATAGATGTGTATGTTGCCTCCAAGGCCCCTGTTCTGTTCCATTGGTCTGTATCTCTGTTTTGGTACTAGTGTCATGCTGTTTTGATTACTGTAGCCTTGTAGTATAGTTTGAAGTCAGGTAGTGTGATGCCTCCAGCTTTGTTCTTTTTGCTTAGGATTGTCTTGGCTACACAGGCTCTCTTTTGGTTCCATATGAAGTTTAAGGTAGTTTTTTCCAGTTCTATGAAAAAGATGGGGATAGTGTTTAATCTATAAACTACTTTGGGTAGTATGGCCATTTTCATGATATTGACTCTTCCTAACCATGAGCATGGAATGTTTCTCCATCTGTTTGTGTCCTCTCTTATTTCCTTGAGCAGTGGTTTGTAGTTCTACTTGAAGAGGTCCTTTACATCCTTTGTTAGTTGTATTCCTAGGTATTTTATTCTCTTTGTAGCAATTGTGAATGGGAGTTCACTCATGATTTCACTCTCTGTTAGTCTGTTATCGGTGTATAGAAATGCTTGTGATTTCTGCATATTGATTTTGTATCCTGAGACTTTGCTGATGTTGCTTATCAGTTTAAGGAGATTTTGGGCTGAGACGATGAGTCTTCTAAATATACAATCATGTTGTCTGCAAGTAGAGACAATTTGACTTCCTCCTTTCCTAATTGAATACTCTTTATTTCTTTTTTTCTTGCCTATTTAGTCTGGCTAAAACTTTCAATACTATATTGAATAGGAGTGGTAAGAGAGGGCATCCTTGTCTATTGACGGATTTCAAAAGGAATGCTTCCAGTTTTTGCCCATTCAATATGATATTGGCTGTAGGTAATAGCTTTTATTATTTTGAGATATATCCCTTCGATGCCTAGGTTATTGAGAGATATTAGCCTAAAAGGCAGTTGAATTTTATCAAAGGCCTTCTCTGCATCTATTGAGATAATCATGTAGTTTTTGTCTTTGGTTCTGTTTATGTAGTGGATTACATTTATAGACTTGCATATGTTGAACCAGCCTTGCATCCCTGAGATGAAGCCTAGTTGATCATGATGGATAAGCCTTTTGATGTGCTGTTACAATGGTTTGCCAGTATTTTATTGAAGATTTTTGCATCTATGTTCATCACAGTGATTGGCTTGATGTTTTCTCTTTTTGTTGAGTCTCTGCTGGGTTTCGGTATCAGGATGATGTTGATCTCATAAAATGATTTGCGAAGGATTCCCTCTTTTGGTATTGTTTGGAATAGTTTTGGAAGGAATGGTACCAGCTCCTCTTTGTACGTCTGTTAGAATTTGGCTGTGAACCTGTCTGGACCTGGGCTTCTTTTGGTTGGTAGACTATTAATTGCTGCCTCAACTTCAGCCCTTGTTATTGGTCTGTTCAAGGTTTCAACTTCTTCCTGGTTTAGGCTTGGGAGTATGCAAGTGTCCAGGAATTTATCCATTTCTTCCAGGTTTACTGGTTCATGTGCCTAGAGTTGTTTGTAGCAATCTGTGATGGTAGTTTGTGTTTCTGTGGAATAGGTGGTGATATTCACTTTATCATTTTTTATTGCATGTATTTGATTCTTCTCCCTTTTCTTTTTTATTAATCTGGCTAGTGGTCTATTTTGTTTATCTTTTCAGAAAACCAGCTCCTGGATTTATGGATTTTTTGAAGGGTTTTTTGTGTCTCTATCTCCTTCAGTTCTGCTCTGATCGTAGTTATTTCTTGTCTTCTGCTAGCTTTTGAGTTTTTTTGATCTTGCTCCTCTAGCCCTTTCAATTTTGATGATAGAGTGTCAATTTTAGATATTTCCTCACTTCTCTGGTGGGTATGTATTGCTAAAAATTTCCCTCTAAACATTGCCTTAAATGTGTCCCAGAGATTCTGGTATGTTGTGTCTTCATTCTCCTTGGTTTCAAAGAACATCTTCATTTCTGCCTTTGTTTCATTGTTTATGCAGTCGACATTCAGAAACAAGTTGTTCAGTTACCATGAAGTTGTGTGATTCTGAGTTAGTTTCCTAATTCTGAGTTCTAATTTGATTGCACTGTGGTCTGAGAGACTGTTTGTTATGATTTCCATTCCTTTGCATTTGCTGAGTAGTGATTTACTTCGAATTATGTGGTCAATTTTAGAGTAGGTGCAATGTGGTGCTGAGAAGAATGTATATTCTGTGGATTTGGGGTGGAGATTCCTGTAGATGTCTATTCCTGTAGATGTCTTGAACTCCAGATCTGAGTTCAAGTCCTGGATATCCTTGTTAATTTTCTGTCTCATTGATCTAATATTGACAGTGGAGTGTTAAAGTCTCCCACTATTATTGTGTGAGAGTCTTTGTCTCTTTGTAGGTCGTTAAGAACTTGCTTTATGTACCTGGGTGCTCCTGTATTGGGTACATATATATTTAGGATTGTTAGATCTTCTTGATGCATTGATCCTTTTACCATTATGTAATACCCTTCTTTGTTTCTTTTGATATTTGTTTAAAGTCCATTTTATCAGAGACTCAGATCGCAACTCCTGCTATTTTTTCCTCTCCATTTGCTTGATAAATCTTCCTACATCCCTTTATTTTGAGCCTATTTGTGTCCTTGCACATGAGATGGGTTTCCTGAATACAGCACACTGATGGGTCTTGACTTTTTATCCAATTTGCCAATCTATGTCTTTTGATTGGGGTATTTAGCCCATTTACATTTAGGGTTAATATTGTTATGTGTGAATTTGATCCTGCTATTTTGATGCTAGCTGGTTGTTTTGCCCATTAGTTAATGCAGCTTCTTCATTGTGTCAATGCTCTTTACCATGTGGTACATTTTTGGAGTGGCTGGTACTGGTTGTTCCTTTCTATGTTTAGTGCTTCTTTCAGGAGCTCTTGTAAGGCAGGCCTGATGGTGATGAGATCTCTCAGCAATTGCTTGTCTGTAAAGTGTTTATTTCTCCTTCTCTTTTGAAACTTAGTTTGGCTGGAAATGAAATTCTAGGTTGAAAGTTCTTTTCTTTAAGGATGTTGAATATTAGCTCCCACTCTCTTCTGGCTTGTAGGGTTTCTGCTGAGAGATCCTCTGTGAGTCTGATGGGCTTCCCTTTGTGGGTAACTGATCTTTCTCTCTGGCTGCCCTTAGCATTTTTTTCTTCATTTCAACCCTGGTGAATCTGATGATTATGTGCCTTGGGGTTGCTCTTCTTGAGGAACATCTTTGTAGTGTTCTGTGTATTTCCTGGACTTGTGTGGTGGCCTGCCTTGCTAGGTTGGGGAAGTTCTCCTGTATAATATTCTGAAGAGTATTTTCCAGCTTGGATTCAATCTCTCTGTCATATTCAGGTACACTTATCCAAGGCAGAGTAGGTCTTTTTACATAATCCCATATTTCTTGGAGGCTTTGTTCATTTTTTTTTCACTCTTTTTTCTCTAATCTTGCCTTCTCATTTTATTTCATTGAGTTGATCTTCACTCTCTGATATCCTTTCTTCTGCTTTGGGTGATTTGGCTATTGAAACTTGTATATGCTGCGTGAAGTTCTTGTGCTGTGTTTTTCAGCTCCATCAATTCATTTATATTCTTCTCTAAGCTGTCTTTTGTAGTTAGCATCTCATCTAATCTTTTTTCTAGGTTCTTAGTTTCTTTGCATTGGTTTAGCACATGTTCTTTTAGCTCTGAGAAGTTTCTTATTACCCACCTTCTGAAGCCTGCTTCTATCAGTTCATCAGATTCATTCTCAATCCATCTTTGATCCCTAGCTGGTGAGGAGTTGTGATCCCTTGAAGGACTAGAGGCATTCTGATTTTTGGTGTTTTCGTCCTTTTTGTGTTGGTTTCTTCCCATCTTAGTGGCTTTTACTACCTGTGGTCTTTGTAGTTGGTGCCTTTCAGATGGGGTCCCTGAGTGGATGTCCTTTTTATTGATGTTGAAGCTATTTCTTTCTGTTTCTTAGTTTTCCTTCTAACAGTCAGGCCCTTCTGTTGCAGGACTGCTGGAGGTCCACTCCAGACCCTGTTTGCCTGAGGATCACCTGCAGGGACTGTAGAACAGTAAGGGTTGCTGTGGGTTTCTTCTGTTATCTTCATCCCAAAAGGGTACCCCCCATATGTTGGCCTGTGCTCTCCTTTATGCGGTATTTCTTTGGGTATTCAGGGGTCAGGGAGCGGCTTGAGGAGTCTTTCCCTTATAGAGCTCAAGTGCTGTGCTGGGACCTCTGTTGTTCTCTGCAGAGCTGCTGGGCAGGTACGTTTCAGTCTGCTGCAGTGGAACTCATAACCACCTCTTTTCCCAGGTGCTCTGTCCTGGGAAGGTCCTGACGTGCTGTTGCCTTTTTTCAGAGATGCCCTGCCCTGCACAGAGATAGTGTAGTCACAATCTGCCAGCAGAGGCGTTGCTGAGCTGTCACGGGCTCCGTCCAGCTGCTGTGTGAACTGCCTTGGTATTGGTGGACTGCTTCAGTAGTGGCAAACACCCTTCTCCCCACTGAACTGGACCATCCTGCATCAAGCTGCGCTTGCTGCAAAACTCTCAGTCCAGAGTGTTTCAGATTGCTTGTTTTGTGGGGATGGTACCTGCCAAGCCAGATCACCTGGCTCCCTCTCTCAGCTCCCTCCCTTACAGTTGAATGGGTGGCTCTGTTTCCCAGGCATTCCAGTCACCAGTTGAAATGGCTGCCCAGATTTATGTGAGTTTCTGTGCTCCAACCCAAGGCACCAGCCATGCTGAAAACTCGTCACACTTTTCGGCCCAGGAATCTCCTGGTTTGTGGGCAGTGAAAACTTGTTTGGAAATGAGGTGAGCACTCACCCTCTGCATTGTTCTTGCTGAGAACTGCCTCAGGAGCGGTTCCTGTTCTGCCATCTTGAATCCTCCCTGCATTAAGTAAAATTTCTTAACTTATTTTAGGTTTGGGGATTCTGGAGGGTTGAAGGGAGATTTTTAAGGCAGGGAAAAATACTGTTGCAGAAATTCTGAAGATAACTATTTGTCATTAACACTGCCTGTTCTGAGCCCTGCAGAGTCAATGAAAATAACACAAGTATCCACCATCTGGGAGAGTCTTAAAATTACTTCCTAGAATTCTTGACTGGCCTTGCCCCGCAGTTATTTATGCCAATATTTCACTTAGCATATGCACCACTTCCAGATAGGACCAAATTGTAGCTGGGACAAGGGGGATTTGAACAGTGTAGAAAGTCCCTCAGAACTCCCAATATTGTTGTTGTGAAGTTTTTTCCTAAGCCTCACAGTAACACAAATTCTTATCTCATGTAATTAGTTTTTATATCAGTTATCACATGATGATGGAGTTTTTGTCTACTAAACTTCTATGCTAGAAATCTAAAGTGAATATTAAACCTAGATATGGAGATTTGAAAGAGTCCTTGAACTTAAAAAAATAATAATACAGGGGTAGAAAATCAATATGGTGATCTGATGAGATAGTACAGCGTACACTAATTGGACATGTTTACTAATTTTCCAGATAATTGTGTGTTGAAAGAATTTTCCATGACTGTTCCATGAATATCATGATTCTGCATGGTCCAAGCCTTTTAATAATAATAATAATAATAATAATAATAAAATGTTTGAATAGCAAATGTCTGGGAAGGTAGAGGTTTAGAGGTTTGTCTTCCCAGAGACATTTGCATCCATTCCAAGATAATAATAAATAAGGATAAATACTCCCTTTCTCTCCTGTTTGTTTACATTGCAGTGTTAAGGTTATCTCTTCAGAGGGTTGGGCAGCTGTGTTATCAGCACTTGTGTAAGCTCTTAGTCTCATAATTTTGTGTTTGCTTCCTTATAATGTAAACTAACTACATGAAAGGTAATATGTGATTCTCATTCATGTCACCCTGTAAGGATTCATAGCATGGGAACCTGACATGACATTCTACTCTGTGAGTAATAAACTGTTTCTCTGATCTGGAAGCTTCATGATCTCACTCTGTCTCCCTCCATTTCTCTCTGCTTTTTCCCTCTCTCTCCTGATCTTTTTTTATGAGTATATATTTGTGTGTGTATGTGTGTGTGTGTATATATATATATACTTGCATGTATTAGTATACATGTAGATGTACACACATATGAAATTATTACACAATCAATAATAATTTTTTTAAGTATTCCAAAATCTATCTTAAGATGTTCAAAAGGATATTCATTATCAGAATTCTTTGCAAAAGAGCAACTTAAAAAATTTATACCTACTATATCTGAAAATTTAGTTAACACTACAGATCATACAGTTTTGAATAAGGTGGTCCCTTTTCCATTAACTCATTTTAATTTTTTAAAAAAGAAAAAATTATGAAACATGATAATTACAATATGTTAGATAATATGCTGAGCACTATTAAAACATATCTGAGTGCCATGATACAGTGATACATGCTTCAAATCTGTTTGACTCTTCCTATATTTCATCTTTCCTGCCTTCAGCCAGAGAGATTCATTTCTGCTTTTCACAGTTCACCACATTAGATTGTTTTCATCAGCAAAATTGACTATCATCTTGATGTTTTAAGGTTTATGATCTCAATTACATCTACAAAGCCCCTTTTGCCATGTATATAACATATTAGCTGGTTCCGGAGATTGGGGTATGTGCATATTTTTGGGTACTCTCCCTATTGTAATTAGTGTGATGTGTGTAATTTTTAAAAAAAAATTTCAAGAGTCTTAATTTCCTCATTTGTAAAATAAGCATACTAATACCTGACTCAAAAAGATGTTTTGAAAGTAAATCAGATAATTGCAAAGCACAGAATACCACTCCTTCCTACTTCCTTTTTCCCTAGAGTGAATCTGAATTAATCTGACTTGTATATGTATTAGAGAGTGGTGATGATGAAAGCATTTCTCATGGAACTGAAATCAAGCGGTTCCTTCATATTGCTCACTATTTTCAGACAGTACAGAACCTAATGAAATGTGTAGTTAACACATGGGACAGAGCTAAATATCAAGTGACTCAGTTAAGCCTTTGACAAGCAATGATTCAAAGTCAATCCAATATTGAATTCTATGACAAATGACTAAAGTATTGATATTTTGTTTTGCTGATTAAAGAAGGATCCAAATGTGTTAGAGACAAACCTGCAGAATAGTTTTGTTAATAAAGTCAATGATAAGATGGACATTTGTTTATCCCCTACAGCATTACCCTAAATCTAAATTGATCCTCAGAACACAGCTGATAATGATCAAACATCACACTTTCTTGCACTGTCAGAAAACATGCTTTAGTAATATGCCATTGCAAAATTCTTACATATTCAAAATAAATATGCAGATTGAAAAAATTCCCAGAAGAATAAGAAATGGCATGTACTGGATTAAAAGAGAAAGCTACAACAGAATTTTTTTTTGAAAATACATATGTTTCCAGATTTTGTAAAATATTTCAACAATTATCATTGTGATAAATATGAATTATTTTTCAAAGTTTATGTATTGTCATGGAAGTTACATAATTTAAGTACATGCACATAATAAAAAGTCACAGAAATAGCATCCATATTCAGATAATTTTCCTTTTTATATAAAAATGGTTTATTTACTCAATTTATATGAAATATGGATAATCTATTTCCATTTTGTAACAGTTAAAAACATTTGAAATTTTCACAAATTTTATGGTGTTTACAAGACAACAAAAATGTTACACAGAAGTGTATGGGTTATAAAATTTGCAGTATGTTAAATTTGTGTAAACATTTAAACTACAAAGCAAGAATGGAAACTAGGAAAAGTAATTTGGAATGCAAAAACTAGAAACTCCCTGATTGGATAAAGAATAGATCAGTGTGCTCCTACCATTTAAAGCAAATTTTTTAAAAGTAATTTTTTAAAACTAATTTTGAAAAGCAACTGCGGTTTGAATGTGTCCTCTTTAAAATTCATGTGTTGGAACTTAATCCCCAATGCAATAGTGCTAAAAGCTCAGATTTTTTTGGAAGATGTTTAGATCATGAGGGCTTTACCTTCATAAATAAATTAATCTCTTTATAAAAACAGCCTTTGGAAGTCATCTCACTGTTTTTCATTCCCTTACATGTGAAAACAACAACTTTTGTCCCATTTTTGCATTTCCACTGTCTGCCATGTGAGAATGCAGCAAGAAGGCCCTTACAAAATACAGGGTCTTGATTTTCAACTTCCCAGACTCCAGCTCTATAAGAAAATAAATTTATGTTTTTAAAAATGACCTAGTCTTAGGTATTCTGTTATAGAAGCACAAAATGGACTAAGACATCCATTCCAAAAAAAAAAAAAAAAAACTCTAATTTTTTCTTCTACAAAAGCATTAGTGCTAAAAGTTCAAGGAAGTGGAAAAGTAACTCTATCTAATGACAGATGACAATTGTCAAGGGAGGAGATAAGGTAATACAGTCAAACTCTTTGGATCTAAAGGATCTAGTTTCTTAAATTTTGGAAATAGGAATCTTATATTCTAATATCATTCTATAGAAGATGAAAAATGAACATTAATAATGTTTTTAATAAAAAGTTTATTAAAACATGAAGAGTGGAGATTTTTTCTTATCATATTTAGTAATCAAGGCAAGAAGGACGATTTACTTATGCTTTATATATAAGAATATCATATGGAACCAAAAGAGAGCCCTCATAGCCAAGTCAATTCTAAGCAAAAAGAACAAAGCAGGAGGCATCACACTACCAGACATCAAACTATACTACAAGGCTACAGTAATCAAAACAGAGTAGTACTGGTACCAAAAGAGAGATATAGACCAATGGAACAGAACAGAGGCATTGGAGGTGACACAACATATCTACGACCATTCGATCTTTGACAAACCTGATAAAAACAAGCAATGAGGAAAGGATTCCCTGTTCAATAAGTGGTGTTGGGAAAACTGGCTAGCCATATGCAGAAAGCAGAAACTCGACCCCTTCCTGACACCTTACACTAAAATTAACTCCAGATGGATTAAAGACTTAAACATAAGACCTAACACCATAAAAACCCTAGAAGGAAACCTAGGCAAAAGCATTCAGGACATAGGCGTAGGCAAGGACTTTATGACCAAAACACCAAAAGCATTGGCAACAAAAGCCAAAATAGACAAATGGGACCTAATCAAACTCCACAGCTTCTGCACAGCGAAAGAAACAGTCAATAGAGTGAATCAGCAACCAACAGAATGGGAAAAAATTTTTGCAGCCTACCCATCTGACAAAGGGCTGATATCCAGAATTTACAATGAACTAAAACAGATTTACAAGAAAAAAACAAACAAGCCCATTCAAAAATGGGCGAAGGATATGAACAGATACTTTACAAAAGAAGACATACATGAGGCCAACAAACATATGAAAAAATGCTCATCATCACTGGTCATTAGAGAAATGCAAATCAAAACTACATTGAGATACCATCTCACGCCAGTTAGAATGGCGATCATTAAAAAATCTGGAGACAACAGATGCTGGAGAGGATGTGGAGAAATAGGAACACTTTTACACTGTTGGTGGGAGTGTAAATTAGTTCAACCATTGTGGAAGACAGTGTGGCGATTCCTCAAAGACCTAGAAATAGAAATTCCATTTGACCCAGCAATCCCACTACTGGGTATATATCCAAAGGATTATAAATCATTCTACTATAAGGACACATGCACACGAATGTTCATTGCAGCACAGTTTACAATAGCAAAGACCTGGAACCAACCCAAATGCCCATTGATGATAGACTGGACAGGAAAAATGTGGCACATATACACCATGGAATATCATGCAGCCATTAAAAAGATGAGTTCGCGTCCTTTGTAGGGACATGGATGAACCTGGAAACCATCATTCTCAGCAAACTGACACAAGAACACAAAATCAAACATCACATGTTCTCACTCATAGATGGGTATTGAACAATGGGAACACATGGACACAGGGAGGGGAGCACTATACACTGGGGTCTGTTGGGGGGAGTGGGGGGGACAGTGGGGGGTGGGGAGTTGGAGAGAGATAGCATGGGGAGAAATGCCAGATATAAGTGAAGGGGAGGAAGGCAGCAAATCACACTGCCACATATGCACCTATGCAACAACCTTGCATGTTTGTCACATGTACCCCAAAACCTAAAATGCAATAAAATAAAAAAAAAAAGAATGTCATTATTGGTGAGAGAGTATTTACATTTAAATTCATTGATCCCAAGCCTAGTGCTCTCTATAACCCAGTATACAGTCGTTGCAAACAAAGATATCTATTGAACTGTATGGAATTATTTCAAAATACCTATTAAGTTAAATTCTGTTAACTAGATTATCCAAACCATGTACCCAGATGGGGCAATTAGGTAAGAATAGTGATATAAAACAATGCTCTTCTCTTTTTAAATGAATGGAGAATTACAGAACCTTAACAAAATAGTGGCTGGATATGAAGGACTGCTATGCAGATTCCACAATGCATAATTTCAGAATGATTTAAAAAATCTGGCAAGTACAAATGATTTTCGTCAAAATTAGGAAATTTTAGCAAAGGACTACTGGAAAAACTAAATCATTTAAACTAAGCACAATTTTATTTGTAATGATGACAAACAGGGCTCAACAATCAAGTGCTGCAGAAAGCTTGAAAATATCACTGTCCTATATGAGTTAAACCATGGGGCATCAGAGAAGAAAAGGTATAGTTTCTGTTTTTTTTTTTTTTTTTTTTTAAGGAAAAAAAAGAGCATTACTATCAAAGCAGCAGCAAGAATTGAGAGAAAGCTCATTGTTGGAAATAGTTCTTGGAAATAGAGGCTTGGTCCTGCAAAGAAAAATTAGCACTGAGACAATGGATCTTTCAGCAATACAATTTTTACTTCTCACTAGCCATCTTGCTATGAGAATACAAAGAACAAAATAATACACACAAATTTATTCCTTACCCATTTGGGGTTGTCCTTACTGCTGTGTCTGATCTCTGTTGGCTAGAGCCAGACCTCACAGTTAAACTAAAATCCGATTGGCTAACAACTCAAAACTTTTTTAAACAGGTAAAAGCAATAGAGGGCTAGGATATGCCTGTGAGCATGTCCTGCACAATATCATGGTTAAAGTACAAGGACATAAAGTGTACTATGTGCCTTAAGCACGGCATCTCTAACAACTACATAGGATAGGGCTTAACAGTTATTAGCACACTTATGATTTAAAAAGAAACTTTGAAAAGGAACTTTTCTACTTCCAACATTGGTTAATGATTAATGTTTGCCTTAGAATAAAACATTTTTCCAAAAGTTTTCTTTTATTATAACCTGAATTATGTTTTTAAATTCGTATGTTATGTATTTTTACTTTTCTTTTTCTTCTTTTATTTATTTTACCCAAAAAGATATTGCTGAATCTTTGGGGTTACTAACAGTCTTAGTAATTTAGAATTTAAGAAATAAAACGTTGATTTAGCTAAAGATAGACTTTATCAGTAACACAGAGATTCATTCAGCAACTGTAACGTATGTAAAAGATACATACACTGTGTGAACTGAATATACTCCAAAGAAAAAGACACCACAGAAAAAGAAAATAAAATATCTGATCCTCACATAGTAATTCCTTGGCAATAGTTAATTATTTCAATTCCGGTTAATATATTCCTGCATTTTTCAACTCAAAGTGAATCGATTAACTGAATTCTAGTTAAATCTGGGAGCCAGGCAAGACTGAGTTTCTACCCATGCTGGCTGAAGTCCTGAGCCTGGGCTATGGTAAATTCTCCAGACAACCAATATCTCCTGCAAACATTCTTTAGAAGAATTTTGTATGTTTCTTACAGTAAAATTCCTACATTTTTTAAATTTAATAAATAGAGCAAATGGCAAAAATCAATTCTCAAATACCAATCATCTTCATGAACAAGGCAATTTATTCTTATGGGACAATAAATTAAAAGAAAAGCTATAGGCACCGGCAAAACAACAACACAGAAAAAACAAACCTGGAATTAATTTTTTTTAAAAAGTATAAATACAAGAACACTAAATCCTAAAGTCAACCTGCAAGCATTGGAAATTCCATTAAACAGGTAAAACAGATTTAAATGGTCACAGACATTACTTAAGAAGCCTCCAGGGGTCAAAAAAATGAATTGAAGTAGAAAAAGAAAAACAGGATGACAACAGGCATTCTGCGTGAGGAAAACAGTGGGAGCAAAGGAAAGACATGTCAGAGTCAAAAATAAATTCGTACTTGCTGGAGAACAAATTGTGATTTCAAATAACACATATTCTTTTAAGCCCTTATTTAAATGTGATGAGAATAGTGGATGCAGTGAAAACAATATGCAAATATATTTTAAACTGAGATGAGGACTAATTAAAGGCATGTGTATGGAATCTCAAATGGAATACAGCTATGTGCTGTATAATTATGTTTCAGTCAAAAATGGGCCACATATACAATGGTACACCCAGAAAATTATAATGGAGCTGAAAAATTCCTGTATTCTAGTGACATCATAGACATCCTAATGTTGGAGCACAATTCATTATTCACGTGTTTATGATGATGCTCGTGTAAACAAACCTACTGCACTGCAAGTCATATAAAAGTATAGCACATATACACTATAAAAAAGCCTCAGGCAAGTTCTTTAGAAGATATTTTAGAAGGAGGCATTGTTATCACAGGAGATGAAAGCTCTATACTGTGGGGATCCCCCACCAGCGTAGAGGCCCCTCCGTGTCTCCGCCATGACGGGGTTTGAGCCCAGACACGTCTCTCTCCACTGGGTGCAGTCGAGTGAGGTGGCTACAGGAAGACGTGGGAAATGTTAAGCTTGCAGAGAGTTACTCTCAGTTCACTGCTTCTAAGGCATGACTGAAGTAATGCCAGATTATTGTGTTTCTCCTGAAGTCAATGTTCTGGGCTAGTTCTATGACTCTATTTACCTGTAGCCATAGAAGCATTGAGATCATTCACTGAATCACTACAAAATTGTTCCCCTCCTGATTTATTGCTTGCCCACCTGTCTTAACGTCATTTTCTGTAACAATGGATAAAAGGATAAGAATCTTTTGTGACCTTTAGGTAAACTTGTATGTTGTTCCCTTCCTTGGTTATTTTGTACTTTCCTTGGTTACTTTGTAACTTTCTATTCTTTCCCCCTGATAATGATTCTGTAAGAAAACTGACGTCAGCCACTGTATGTAAAATCATATATAAGAACATGAGCACAAATAATAAATCGCTGATCTGAGCATATCTCTTATCAGTCCTCCAGACCCATCTTCTCTATCTCTCTTCTCTTCCGCGCACTCTCTCTTCCAGGTATTAGGACCCTCTTGCTGGTCAAGAGATCCTTGGCAGAAGTGCTGATCTCACGGCCAACAACATCTGGCGCCCAACGCCGTGGGGCCTGGACACGAGAGACTACAGTGACGCTCAATTCAATTAACAGTGAAGGGCCGGCAGTTCAGCAAGTGAGTTTTTGGTTACTTTTAATCTTGTAAATATAAGCTGTTGATTTTATTATCAATCTGGAGTAAAACTATGGGAAACATTGAGTCTAAGGAACATAATATGTTTATTCAGTTGTTGCATTCTATGATTAAGTCTCATGGTCATAATGTTAAGCAGAAAACTGTGGAGGAATTTGTGCACATTGTTCGTGAAATTTGCCCTTGGGCTCCTGAAGGTGGTTTTCTTGATGAATCTGCTTGGCTTGCTATAGGTGAAAAGATTGATCAATTTTGTGCCCACAATGAGTCTTTGCCTCAGTCAGCTGTTTTACTTTCTGTTTGGCCAAAATTGCGTGATTGTGTTTGTCCTTGCAAACCTCCTGCTGCTACTGCTCCTTTGTATACTTCCATGCCTGATGTTTCTACATCTTTTTCTGTTCCCCCTCCACCTGAGCCTCATACTCTCCCCGATCCTGATATCCCGCCACTTCCTGATGTTGAAACCCTTTCGGAAGTTTTAATTGACACCACACAACAGCAGACACTGCCTGTATGCTTGTTAAGCAGTTGGCTTTTGAAAATACAAGTGCCGCCTGTCAGGCTGCTATTAGACCTTGGAGCCACAAGGTGGATCTCCAAGGTTACATTCGCCTGTGTGCTGATATTGGACCCGCTTACCAACAGGGTCTGGCCATGGCGGCAGCTCAGGCCGGTATGACTGTTGCTGCTTTTCTTAAACAAAAAACTAATCAGGCCAAACCTAATCTGAAATGTTTCCGCTGTGGTGGTCTCGGACATTTTGCTAAGTCCTGTAAAGCACCTGTCCAGCCCTCTCCACCTCTTTTGTCATTGCCAGCTCCTCCAACGCCTGCAAAGCCATCTCCCCGGCAACCAGGGGAATGCCCACGTTGCCACCGTGGTAATCATTGGGCTAATGAGTGTCACTCTAAACGTGATGCTCAGGGTAACCCACTGCAACCACGTTCGGGAAACTCCCAGAGGGGGCTGCCCCGGCCCCCTCAACAACTCGGGCAATCTCACATTCCCCAAAATCCATTTCTCAGCTCTTCCGAGCAACCCCAAACAGTGCCGGACTTGACCTCTGTCCCTCCGCCACTCAAATATTAACTCCTGATATGGGACCACAGGCCATCCCCACTGGTGTTTTTGGCCCTTTACCTCCTAATCATGTTGGTCTTGTCTTAGGATGCAGCAGTTTCTCCTTAAAAGGTCTTCAAGTTCTCCCTGGTGTTATTGATTCTGACTATACAGGTGAAATCAAAGTCATGATTTGGTCTCCCACAGGTGTTTATACACTTGCCCCTGATCAACCCTTTGCTCAGTTGTTGCTCATACCTGTTAATTTGCAAATTGGCTCGCCGCTTGTAAATGACTCCAGAGGAGATCGTGGTTTTGGATCTTCCTCTTATGCTTATTGGATACAATCAATTTCTGCCACTAGGCCTGAATTGTGTCTTACAATTAATGGAAAATCTTTCAAAGGTCTTTTGGATACTGGAGCTGATGTCTCTGTTATCTCTTCTAAATTCTGGCCTTCTTCTTGGCCAGCCACCCCTACCATGACAGCCCTGCAAGGTATAGGAATGAGTAATCATCCCTTGCAATCTGCTGATCTGCTTTCCTGGACAGATCACGAGGGCCATTCTGGCTCCTTTCGCCCTTACATTGTCACTGGCATTCCTCTTAACCTCTGGGGCCGTGATGTCCTGGAGGCTATGGGGACTCATTTGGTTACTGGTGGTAAAGCTTTAAATATGATGTTACAGCAAGGTTATCAACCTTCTAAAGGACTAGGAAAATATTTGCAAGGAATGCCTGAGCCGCTTTCCTTGTCACAAAAAACCGATCGTTCTGGACTAGGTTATTTTTCCAAGGGACCACTGTAATTCCCGATGCTCATGCTGATGCCATCACATGGAAATCTGATGTCCCAGTGTGGGTAGAACAGTGACCCCTGTCCTCTGAAAAGATTTCTGCAGCCCGTGAGTTGGTTCGGGAACAACTTGCTGCCGGACACATTCGTCCTACTAACAGTCCTTGGAACTCTCCTGTTTTTGTCATAAAGAAAAAATCTGGTAAATGGCGTTTGTTACAAGACCTTAGAAAAGTTAATGAAACTATGGAAATTATGGGACCTTTACAACCTGGTTTGCCTTCTCCTGTTGTTGTTCCGCAACACTGGCATTTGATAGTCATTGATTTAAAGGACTGCTTTTTTACTATTCCATTGTCACCTGCTGATTGCAAACGCTTTGCTTTTAGTATTCCATCAACTAATTTTGAACGCCCTTATGATCGATATGAGTGGGTCGTTCTTCCACAAGGCATGGCAAACAGTCCTACATTATGCCAGTCTTATGTTGCTAAAGCTATTTTTCCTGTTCGCCAGGATTTCCCTGACGTGCTCCTTTTACATTACATGGATGATTTATTATTGGCAGCTCCCACAGAGATTCTGTTGTCTAAAGCATTTTTCTCCTTACAGCAATGCCTTGACAAAGCTCATCTTGTCATTGCCCCTGATAAAATTCAGACTGTTACTCCCTACCATTATCTTGGCCGCTTAATTGAACACAACCATGTGTCTTTTAAAACTCCCATTTTGTCCACGGCTAATCTTAAAACCTTGAATGATTTCCAAAAATTTTTGGGTGATATCAATTGGATTCATCCTAGTTTAAAATTAACTACTGGTCAGTTGAAGCCTTTATTTGATATCCTGAAAGGCTCTTCTAATCCAACCTCTCCCAGGTCTTTGTCTCCTGAAGCCTCAGAAGCTTTACAGTTGGTTCATCACGCTCTATCACAACAAAAGCTGTCTAGAATTAAAAATGATGCTGCATGGTCTTATTGTGTGCTACGCACTGCCTATACTCCTACTGGTGTTTTCTGGCAACAAGGAGTTTTGGAATGGATGCATCTTCCTGCCACCCGATCTAAAGTTATTTCCCCTTATTATGATCTTGTGGCTATTTTAATCACCAAAGGCAGACAGCGTGCTCTTACTCTGTTTGGATTTGAACCACCTACCATTATTGTTCCCTATTCCACTGCACAGAAGCAGTGGCTTTGGCAATTTTGTGACTCTTGGCAATTAGCATTTGCAGGTTATCCTGGTCAGATCTCCTGTCATTATCCAGCTGACAAGATTTTACATTTTTATTCACAATGCTCTCTCATTTTCCCTCAAAATTGTGTAAAAACTCCTCTGCCTTCTGCAGCATTGGCTTTCACCGATGGCTCATCCACAGGTCTCGCTGCTGGCACCATTAACCAACAGCCTTTTTCTTTTCAGACCAAAGAAACCTCTGCCCAGCGTGTGGAATTGCTTGCTGTTCAGCATGTTCTTACTAATTGTGATGTGCCTTTAAATTTATATTCTGACAGTCAATATGTAGTTAATTTGGTTCAACATCTTGAAACTGCTCCCCTTTCTCTTTCAGACTCCTCTTCCATAATTCATCTTCTTCTTCCTTTACAGCAAGTTATCCGTCGCCGTCTTTCCCCATTTTTTATTGGACATATCAGAGCTCATTCTTTCCTTCCAGGACCTCTGGCTGAAGGAAACGCCTTTGCCGACCAACTCACTCAACAAGTTTTTCCTGTTTTAACATCGGTTCAGCAAGCACAGGCCTCTCATGCACTCCATCATCAAAATGCTCGCAGTCTCAGGTTACAGTTTAAGATTACCAGAGAACAAGCTCGACACATAGTTAAATCTTGTGCGGCTTGTGCTCCACACTTGCCTGTTACTCATCATTTAGGAATTAACCCTCGAGGTCTCCTGCCTGCTCATATTTTTCAAATGGATGTTACTCATTTTTCTCCCTTTGGTAAATTACAATATGTTCATGTTACCATTGACACTTATTCTCATTTTGCTATTGCTTCTGCACATACAGGTGAAGCTGTTAGAGATGTTGTTGCTCATTGCCTACGAGTTTTTTCTATTCTAGGTGTTCCAAAAATCTTAAAGACAGATAATGGACCAGCTTATGTTAGCAAAGCTTTTGCTTCTTTTTGTTCTCAATTTCAGATCTCTCACCGAACGGGCATTCCTTACAATCCTCAGGGTCAAGGAATCGTGGAACGTTTCCACTCTGTTTTAAAAACTCTTTTACAGAAATTACAACATGACCCTTCTTCTGCCCTTTTGCTTAAGTCTCCTCACAACAGATTGAACCATGCCCTGTATGTTCTCAACTTTTTAACTTTAGATGCTGAAGGCCGTTCATCAGCTGATCGCTTTTGGCATCCCCAAAACAAACCTACTCCTGAGGTTTTGTGGAAAGACTCTCTCTCTAACCAATGGCATGGGCCTGATCCCGTCCTCATATGGGGACGAGGACATGTTTGTGTTTTCCCCAGGTCCGCTGAATCTCCTGTCTGGGTTCCTGAACGTCTTGTCAAGCATGCCCCCTCGCAACTCTCCACGAAGCCTCATCCCCCGCTTTCGCCGTCTTCATGTGACGACGCCTCAGAATAACTCCAGTCACCTTCGCAGACAACGCTGTAGACGTCGCCCCGACTCTCCAATGCCTCGTCGTGCAGTGTCCCTTCCCACCTGGAATCAAATACGCCGTCTCAGCGCTGAAGCCTCCCGCCTCATTCGTGAACAAGGACAGTCTCGTACTCCTTCTAATTTTTTTTTTGGCTATGTTGGCTATTCTGTCATGTCAAACCATTACTCCAGTTCAAGCTCAGGCTCAACTGTTGCCTGATTCTCAGGTTCTTTGGGCCTATGTTCCCGATCCCCCAGTTCTTCGCCCGGTCACTTGGAATGATCCTTCTTTCTCTGTTTACCTCAATGATACCTCTGTTTTTGGACTTCCCTCTTCTACTCATATTATTCCTCAATCTGCTCCCTACTCTTATGTAGCTCAAGCTGCCAGTCCTCCCATGTGTTTTCATGCCCCTGCTTATTCAGACACTGCTTTTCCAGACCTTCCTAGATTCTCTCCCTTACCTGTTACCCCTTTCAAAACCTCTCCTTACTGCTTTCATTTGGATTTTAAACAACTTACTACCTACGAAGGTCCTTCTGATTTACTCCCTGGTGAAAACGATTTCTCTCGGAATTGGTTTTTGTTTTATTATGCCATTAAGGAATCCTGGAATCTTACTTCTCCTCATTTCCCTGGTAAGGATAGACCTCGTTGCTACCCTACTAATCACTCTTTTGATTCCTTTCCTCCATGGAGAACCTGTTACACAGTCCATCAAGCTGTACGGTATACCTTGTCTTCTGGTTTTACTTTATATGATTGGTCTGTTCCCTTTCCTCGTAATAACTTTGCTCCTCATTACCATGTCCCTGGTGGTTGGAGCACTCCCCTTGTCTCCACTCCCTCTGGTCGACTATTCCCTTCCCTTTGGCGACTCTTTCCTGCTTTGGTGCCTGCTTATTACAAAGTTGGCTCTCGTAGCCCTACATATGTCCCTTCATCTTCTCCTTATCACCGTCATTATGTTAAAGCTTGTGTTGCTGCTCCTTATGCTCTTCTTTATGGTTCTATCAATATTACTTTTACCTCTGGACAATACTTTATTTCTTGTTCCTCCTGTACTCTTACCAATTGTTTGGATTCCTCAGTTTTTCCTACACCCACTATTCTTGTTGTTCATCAACTGCCTTATGTTATGCTCCCTGTTAATATTTCTGGTCCCTGGTATGAAGAACGCAGTCTTCAAATCCTCCACCAGATGCGGGACCTCCTTCTTCGCCCTAAACGCTTCATTAGTTTACTTGTTACTAGTATTCTGACTATTGTTTCTATTGTTGCCACTGCTGCCACAGCAGCTGCTGGCCTTGCTCATAGTGTTCAAACTGCTACTTATGTTAATCACCTTGCCCAAAATATCTCTGTTTCCATGGGTACTCAAATGGATATTGATAAAAAACTGGAAGTTAAACTTAATGCTTTAGAGCAAACTGTTACTTTATTGGGTAACAAAGTGTACAACATTCAATCTCGTCTACTGTTACGTTGTCATGTTGATTTTAAGTATATCTGTGTTACCAATACCCCTTACAATGATACTCAATGGCAATGGCCTTTAGTTAAGGCTCACTTACAAGGTATTTGGAGTCATAATAACTTGTTCCTTGATATTGTCAAACTTCAACAACAAATTCATGCTATTGATTTTTCACGCCAAGTGCTTCCACGGGATGATACTGTTGCCCGTGACATTGTTAACACTTTGTTTTCCTGGACACGTGGTTTTCACCTGCCGTCCTTCTCAAGCATCATAGCTGTTGGCGGCTGTGTCCTTCTGCTTCTCATTTTTCTGCCCTTCCTGTTCCGCCTTGTGTTCTCCTCCATCCAGAAATTGCAGTTCAAACTATTTGAACTCAATTTTAAAAAATAAAAATGGAGGAGATGTGGGGATCCCCCACCAGCGTAGAGGCCCCTCCGTGTCTCCGCCATGACGGGGTTTGAGCCCAGACACGTCTCTCTCCACTGGGTGCAGTCGAGTGAGGTGGCTACAGGAAGACGTGGGAAATGTTAAGCTTGCAGAGAGTTACTCTCAGTTCACTGCTTCTAAGGCATGACTGAAGTAATGCCAGATTATTGTGTTTCTCCTGAAGTCAATGTTCTGGGCTAGTTCTATGACTCTATTTACCTGTAGCCATAGAAGCATTGAGATCATTCACTGAATCACTACAAAATTATTCCCCTCCTGATTTATTGCTTGCCCACCTGTCTTAATGTCATTTTCTGTAACAATGGATAAAAGGATAAGAATCTTTTGTGACCTTTAGGTAAACTTGTATGTTGTTCCCTTCCTTGGTTATTTTGTACTTTCCTTGGTTACTTTGTAACTTTCTATTCTTTCCCCCTGATAATGATTCTGTAAGAAAACTGACGTCAGCCACTGTATGTAAAATCATATATAAGAACATGAGCACAAATAATAAATCGCTGATCTGAGCATATCTCTTATCAGTCCTCCAGACCCATCTTCTCTATCTCTCTTCTCTTCCGCGCACTCTCTCTTCCAGGTATTAGGACCCTCTTGCTGGTCAAGAGATCCTTGGCAGAAGTGCTGATCTCACGGCCAACAACACTATACATGTTATTGCCCCTGAAAACCTTCCAGCGGGACAAGATGTCGAAGTAGGAAGACAGTGATACTGATGATCCTGACCCTGTGAAGGCCTAGGCTTATGTGAATGTTTATGTCTTAGTTTTAACAATAAAGTTTAATAAGTAAAAAATAAATAAATAAAAATAAACAGAAAATGTTTATGGAATACAGATATAATGAAAGAAAATATTTTGTAGAGCTGTACCATAGAATGCCATGTGTCGTGTTTTAAGCTAAGCATTACTACAAGGGAGCCCAAAAGTTAGAAAATTAAAAAGTTTATACAGTAAAAAAATTACAGTAACCTAAGGTCAATTTATTATTGAAGAAAAAACTGTGTGTGTGTTCATGTGTGTGGTGTACATTTTTTTTTTTTTCAGACAGGGTCTTGCCTTGTCACCCAAGCTGGAGTGCAGTAGCATGATCATGGCTCACTGCAGCCTTGACCTCCCAGGTTCCAGTGATCCTCCCACTTCAGCCTCCTGAGCAAGTGGGAATACAGGTGTATGCATCCAGCTAATTTTAAAACTTTTTGTAGAAACAAAGTCTCCCTATTTTGCCCAGGCTGGTCTCTAACTCCTGGGCTCAAGCCATCCTCTCACTTCTGTCTCCCAAATTGCAGGGATGACAGTTGTGAGCTGCCATAACCTACCAGAAATATATTTGTTATACATTTATTATAGCCTAGGTTTACAGTGTTTATACAATCTATAGTAATGTACAGTAATGTACCAAGCCTGAATATTCACTCACCATTCACTCACTGACTTTCTCAAAGTGACTTCATTTGTGGTAAGTGCCCTAAATAGGTGTACCGCTTTTAAAAATCTTGTATACCACATTTTTACTGTATCTACAAATTCCATTGTGTTACAATTGCCTACAGTGTTGATACAGTAACATGCTGCACTGGTTTGTAGCCTAGAATCAAGCAGCTATACCATATAGCCAAGCTGTGTAGTAGGTTTGCATAGGTATACTCTATGTTGTTCATACAATGGAGAAATCACCAAAAAACATGTTTCTCAGAATGTATCCCCATCATTAAGTGATGCACGACTGTAAACAAATATTCTTGGTAAATGTGTGTTACTCACCATAATTATTTCTTACTAAGTAAAATGTCCATGGGGAAAAGACTACCAGCTTGACAGGGGAGAAAATATTTCTTACAAAATTGAGTATTAGAGTGGGCTTTAACCCATTTTTATCTCAGTGTTTCCTGAGAAAAAAAGTTTATGTATTTTTTAACATTATAGAGCTCCAAAATTTTTCTCTCATCTTTCATAAAAATATACAGATATTTTATGAAATTATGTATTGCAGAGTCACCTATCTCTGTGTGCCTCAAGTAATATTCATTCATAAATTATTTCCTGAGAATGAATATAGTTGTGAGTATGTGCCTTATTTTAAAATGTATTTAGTAGTAAATAAGGAAATTTCCTAGATAGAATCATCCTCCCCAAAATTACATTTATGCAAATGTTTAATAAATACTTTTTAAAAATACTCTTTAACAAAAAATTGTGTTAAAATTTTTAAAGAAAATAAGTGGTAAGCCCTTATTTTAAAAATGTCTGAAATTCATCACATGAGAAGAACATGATTGGAGAAATTTGAATACAGATGGTTATTTAAAGATTATTTCTTACTTAATGTAGCAATTAAATAGCATAGTTGAAAGCTAGTCAGCCAATCTCTTTCTGAACATTCACAAAAATGGGAAGTTCACTGCTTTGCAAATAAGTTTCTGCATTCCATCAGTTTTACAGTTATTGTGTTTTTATCTTTATAGTGTTTCTCTTGATTGCTTGCAATCCTTACAGTAATAAACAAATCAACTCTCTCCCTGTTAACAAATCTTCTCATTTAAAGATTGGCATTTGTTTTTCTTACCATTCCTCAAAGTAGTTGTTATACTATGTGAGCTTTTTAACTCTAGGAATAGTCTGATTTGTCAGCATTCTGTTTAAAAACATAGAACTGTCAGAAGGAAATGATTATAGCAATTCATTAAGAGAGGTTAAATTTCTTGTTCAGCTAATCTGTGTTAGGGAGCTCCTAAAAACAAGATGACTCTAACTCAAGCATGGTCAGGGTTTTTATGGGATCAGAAATGTATCCATGTCCATGCATGTTTGACTTAAGTAGCAATTTTTAATTTTAACTGAAATTCAAGGTTGGATTTTGTTTCTGTTATCATGCCCCTTGCTTGAGGTCCCAACAACCATCAGATCAGTATTTTCTCAGAACTATTTTTGCGATGCTTGCAATTTTTCTGGCTAGTCAAAGTTTATGGGACTGGAGAGGTAGATAGTAATTTTTTTTTAAAGGAGCAAATATAGAAGTTAAAGAGGAATCTAGGGACCCCTGTCATGTCTGTTTTAGTATTCTTATAGAAATAGTTGTTCCAGCTATGCTTTGATGAGTAAAAAATAAAGTGGACTTCACCCACATTTATTTTAGTCTTTTATTAGTGCCAAGGCTACATTTATTTTTTCATATTACTTAAAATGTCATCTTATAGTTAGTTTGTAATAATCTGACATGTTTAAGTGTTATCTATAAAAATTGATAACACTTTTCTATGTTATAGAAAATAGCTATATATTTTCTTTTGAGAAATATACAAAATTTTCCAAAATTATTTATTGCTATACAAATATACCTATAGTCCTCAATCATTTTATGTTTCATTCACCCTAAGGGAAATAGCACTGACTGGCAGAGACTCCTACTCAACACAAATTTCTTACCTAGACTACCACCACCAACCAATTGCTCTGTCCTTCAACCATATTCTTATGGCAAGATGAGCTTTTGATATTATATTTGCACTTTGATTTTTCTCCCTCCTACTTATCATATTCTAGCAAGAAATTTATTTTTAATGCATATTAATGATGTTACATTTGCAGTTGTTAAAATCAATCTTGGAGTTTCTGCCTATTAACCTAGTCAAATAGAGGGTTTTGGTCATGATTCTTGAATGAATGTGTAGGCAGTCCAATCATCATATATTCTGGTGTTGCTGCTATCATTCTGATTTATGCTTGTTGGTTCAACCTAATTATGAATAGTGCCTCCTTTTATTTGCAAAGAATCCCAATTTGAATAACAAGCTATATATTCACACATTGATAACTTGGAATAGGCAGTGGCATTATCAAGTCAAATGCAGTAAGACAGAGCTGAGAGGTAGAGGACGTTACATGAAAATCATTATGATAAATGTCAGATCTATATCTGGCCACTAAATCAGAAAAGACTGCTATACACCCTTTCAATTTGGTCCAAGTTTCTTAATATTAATTGCCATAGCTAATTCAATTATTCAACAAGCATCCCACATTATTAAAATCGCTCAGATGGCTGTGCTAAAATGTTATACAGATCTGACCTAAGGCTTGTTCTAAGACAATTTGTTATGCCAAATAGAGAGCTGTGTTATTTCCCATAGGTGTCTTTCCAGAAGTGAAAAAAGTCAGAATTATAAGAGATATATATAAGCAGATAAAAAAAGCAGCCATATCATGGAAATGCTCCTCTCTGGAACATACACAGAGACCAAATTTAATAAGAAATTCCTCTCAGAAGAAATCTAGAGCTCATGTAAACATCACTGCTGCTTCTTTTAGACTTACTGCTTTCAAGGTTCCTGTTAACCTATTTTGCATCAACCAGCACAGAGGCAACCCGATTTGTAAGGGATCTGAGGAACTTTATGCAGACGCCACTAGAAAGTTCCTTACCTCATGCCTTACCTCAGTGTGCGTTCATAGCTTTCGCTTCCATTTCCAGGACTAACCTAAGACATTAAGGCACGAGAGGTTTGTGGGATCTTCTTTGGGTTCATATATGTAGAACCTGGTACTCTAAGAACACTAATTTCAGGTATGAGAAGACTCGAAACAGGTGCTTTAAGTTGGGAAGAAAAACAGAATATGTTACAGGGCTTTTAGGAAGAGGAGGTTAAGCAAGATTCAGGAAGAGAGGAACTGTGCTTGTGGATGTACAGCTGGTTTGTTGTTGTTGTTGTTGTTGTTTTTGTTGTTTTCTTTCTTTCTTTCATTTTTTTGCAATTTGAGTTTTATCAAGTGGGGAAGAGAGAAGTAGCTAGAAATTAAAGTCATGTTCCAGAGGAGATGGGAAGAAAAGCTGTGGAGAACAAGGACATAGGAGGGCCACAAGTGAAAATTTGCAGCTTTTCGGTGTCTTGTTCTTTAGTATCTCTTGCAATATGCTATTCTAAAAATAAAAAGTGAAGCAGATGAATAGCTCCAAGCTAGAAAGAAGGAGAGGCAGAGAGAACTTTTGAAAGATATAAAATCAGGGAGCCCTGGAACCAGGAAGGGTGAGGGCTGTGTTGAAAGTCAAACAAGAGGAATTTAAGTTGGTAGTGTGGCTGGAGACAGACTGGTGGGTGGCATGAAGAGAGGAAATTGATTGATTAAGGGTGTACTCTTATGGGTATTGTGGGAGAGTCACATTTCCCTGTAAAATATGAGGAAACCTTGACTTGTTCACTAACGTTTGTGAGGAAGGTTATGTGTGGAAAATAAATGAAATAGAAGTATTAAGTCCTTCAAGTTATGAGAACATGAAGTGGTTATGAAAGAGGAGGGATTTCCAAATAAGAAGATGGACAACTAGAAACAGGATGATTCTACACACTTATTTTTAATGAATTGGGCAGATTGTCATATTTGAGAGGACTCATGGAAAATAAGTTCAATGGACAGTGTGCTTTCATATGTAAAATTGTATTAGATTTTTCTTGCTGCCATTAGAAATTAATACAAATTTAGCAGCTTAAAGTGGCTCACACCTGTAATCCCAGCAATTTGGGAGGTCAAAGCAGGTGGATCACCTGAGGTCAGGAGTTCGAGACCAGCCTGGCCAACATGGTGAAACCCTGCCTCTACTAAAAATACAAAAAATTAGTTGGGCGTGGTGGCATGCCTGTAGTCCCACCTACTCTGGAGGCTGGGGCATGAGAATCGCTTGAACTTGGGAGGCTGAGGTTTCAGTGAGTCAAGATCATGTCACTGCACTCCAGCTTGGAAGACAGAGCAGGACGCCATCTTAAAAACAAACAAACAAACAAACAAAAACACTATTCGTTAATTATCACATAGTTCCTAAGGTCAGAAGTCCATTAAGCCTGTCTGGGTACACTGCTCATGGTTGCAGCAAGCTAAAATCAATATACTGGCCAATTTAAGCTCTTCTCGGGAGGCTCTGAGGAAGAATCCACTTCCAGGCTTATACAAGTTGTTGACAGGGACTAGCTCCATTTGCTTATATGGTCCAGTGCTTATTTCCTTGCTGAACATTGGCTGGGTATTGTTCTCTGCTTGTATGATAGATGCCAACCTCAATTTTTGGCTCGTAGTCCTCTTTCTTCTTTTTCATAACCACAGTGTTGAATCACGTCTTTGTCAAACATCTAATCTTTCTTACCATTTCTGCCTCATCTCTTCTTCTCATTTTTTTCTGTAACATCTCCCCTTACTCCAACTGGAGAAATGCCTCTGCTTTTAAGAACTTGATTAGAGTAGGACCATCCAGATAATCCATGATAAATTTTTATTTTAGGTTTGTAATATTAATTACATCAGCAAAAATCTCTTTAGTAATGTATTGTAACATTTTCACAGGGTCCAATAATTAGAGCGTGAGCATCTTTGGAGGAGTCATTACTTATTCTACCACAATCTGCATATTTAATGTCCTTTATAACCCTTTCTCTATGCATTTATAAACGCAATTCAAATATTCCCTCAAACGGAATCTGTAGAGAAAGCAAAATTTATTTTTGAAGAAACTCTACAGTGGAAAGGCTTATGTCAATCAGCATGTAATGGCTCCTAAAACATGGGAATTTTGTATTAGAAATTGAGCAAATTTGAGTAAAATAAGTGATCTATATCTATGTGCTTGAACCACTGTGGTACTCAGAATTTCTTTCTAAATGTTTTTGAGTAGTCCCCTTCTCACTCTGCATGCTCACTCTTTTTAACCTTTGCCACTCTCTCAGGTCCTTTACTATTTTTATTACTCTGGATTATTAGAAGAATGACTTTGCCCTCTAATTCACAAGGAACAGAAATGTATGTGCTGTCCACAGAAAATCTAAACAATATGCATAAACATATTCATTGGTATTATAATTTTGCAATTCTCCACCACAGGAAATGGCCAGACCTACTGAAGAAATTCTCAATAAGAAAAAGAACACAGGAACAAGTTGCCACAGCATAGCACGAACTGCCTCGTGTGTTAGATCAGCACTATCCAGCAGAACTTTCTGCAACAATGGAAATGTTCTATCTGTGCTATCCAAGCGGTAGCTACTAGCCTCTCATAGCTACTGAGCATTTAAAATTCAGCTAGTGAAACTGAGGCACTGAATCTTTAATTGCATTTAATCTTAATCTAATAGAAATTCATTGGACACATGTGGCGTGTGGCTAGAGGCTACTGTACAGGAGACTGCGGTGTTAGAAGATGGAAGCTTCAGCCCATCCCATCCCCCTGCCTATTAGACTCCGAATTCCTCCGGCGTGAAAGTTGTTTTACTCTGCTTGGATTTCATTGATCAACAAACTTCGGTGTATTGCCGTAAAGAAGTTCTGAGAAGCTGTGCCAGCTCATGCCAGTTATTTTCTTAACTACATCCTTTGCTCTGTTTCCCAGTCTACTAGTAAACTACAAAGCAACCATAAGCAGAGTTGGAGTCATCAATCTGCTTAGTTTTGGAATCAGAGCCACCGTTTTTGGTCTGACCTACTTTCTCAGACACAAATGAAATATGGTTTCATTACTATTTGGGAATCTCTTTATATTTAATTTATCTTAATTTATTTAAATATTTACCCTTTATAAAGTTTTCTAGATATAATGTGTTCTTCTAAATTTCTTGTAGAGCTGAGATATAAATTCCAGAAAAATACAGTTGATCATGGAAACATCAGCCAAGTCATAACTCTAGCCACCTCGCTATAAAGTTTGGCATACATTACACTCTTCTTCAAAAGGTCCGTTATTCTATGTGAAGTAATTCCACCTCTCTAACAGATGTATGCATGATGCATTTCAGTGCATTACCTACCTCTAAGAATAAATCATTAAAATGTTATCCTCCACTTCCTTCCAGCACTGAGAGACTTTTGATTATGATGCCATTCTATATGGGATTTGACAAACTTCAAATAATTTAATGAAGCAATAATCCCACTCTGGGAGTGTAGCACTCATAAGGAAAAAAAATCAGTCATGCATTAGTATTGTAGACAATTTATACGAGCAAGCCTCGCTAATATATGTCATCTTAAATATGTATTATTTTACTTGGTTACTGTTATTCATACTCCAAAAATTATTCTCCAGCCTTCATTTCTCTTCTCCTTTGAAAAAAAATCGAAATAACTGATCTGCCCTCTGAGAAAACAAGAAGGTATGCTACAAATGTAGACAATGCTGGCATGGTGCATGGCTTCAAATTTCCTGAGGGTACTACTTTCTTGATAAGATGAAAGAAACTTTTGTACTTCATCCCGTCTTTTGTTAACTTTCTGATTTTTCTTTCTCAATTACTCTATACCAAGTGTGTTAATGATCACAATGGGCATGATGGAAACTCATCCTTGGGAATTCACGGTTAGAATACAAACCGTACAGGGTGCAGAGCTGCTATAAGAAGAGAATGATTTTTTTTAACCTAACCTGCTGGCTTAAGAACATCCTATTGAATTGCCTCTGATCTAATTGGTACAAGGGAAGAGAAGGCAAAAGGAATACAGAGAGAGGTATTGTTGAAGAACAATAAGGAGAAATGCATAGCAATAGATATGTTCTTTTAATAATCTTTTATTTCATAATTTCTTTGTTACTTTTTTGTTTAAAAAAAAAAAGAAAGAAAATGGCTATAGAAAACCCAAATCAAAGACATAGATTTCTGGTTTCAAGTTAATGGCACCAAATATTTTAGCATTTTGAACTTTATATCAAGAGAGTTTCTAATATTAAGGACCTTGGTAACATATTATTTGAAATCCAAAATGGAAACAAAGAAAAAAAGATAGCCTAAATTGAAAGATGGGCTAAACGTCTTAAGATTGCCAAAGAGATTTTCATTTGGTTAAATATGTCGTCAAACTCTTTTAGTCATGGGGCTGAAACACCTAAGAAGCTCCATTGCTTACAGCACGGTACAGACTTGCTAAAGCCTCTACTTACTCACAAAAGAAGTGAACTAGAATTAGATGAGAGTTTATTTCCCTGAAGCTTTATATTTTAATATTGACTTCAGTTGAATTAGTAGCAACATTGTAGTCCATCCAATATCCTGATATTATCAACTCTGAGTTTTAAAACTACAAAATGAAAATAAATGTATTTTTAAATATAAATTAATTTGAAGCAAGGAACTGAGTTTGTAACCGTGATTTAGCTGCTACATGACAGACCACACTGTAAAATTGCTTCTTAAGAGATTTTAGATTTTAAACTAATTACCGTAAGTATCATCTTGTCAGAGAAGGACTTTGTTGACCACTGTTATTGGCTACCTCAATTTCTCATTCATTTTCTTTGTAAACCTATACTCATAATTATCTTATTATTGGTTTCTATCTTATAGATGGTTTCTCTCTAACTCTGTATTTCAGTTTAAGTAACTCAAGAACCTGTCCTCCTTTGAATCTTCAAATCTATTTAAACTAAACCCTGGCACCAAGTAGGCTCTAAAGATGTGTTGGGAAGATGAATTATTGCACATATATTAATTATTATTAATAATTAAATATTAATTAATCATTATGTATAATTAATTACATATAATAAATTAAGACTTGAACTACATTATATCTAAAATCCCTTTAAGTTCAAAATTATATGACTATAAAACAGTAACAAAAACTCTTAGGGACTAATTTTAATGGTAACTGTCAATTTTTTGGGTAGTTTTTCCTTATGTAAAATTTGTATTGACATGATAGTTGGATAGTAAAATACATAGTCTTACTTTAATTTAAATTTAATTATCAGTAAAGTTGAATCTTTTTTACACGTTTACAATCCAATTTCTATTTACATATATTATATGTTAAAATTCCTTCCCTATTAACTTTCACTTTCCTTGGTGTGCTATAGTGATTTTATCTTTTAAATGATCCTAATATATTTTAACTATTACTCATATGTCAGAGTTACAACATTTTTAGTTTTCTTTTTAATTATATATTAAGCAATACATCAATATTTTTGTTTGTGTTTCAACCTTATACAAACCTACAGTCTTTTATTTGGTATTTTTAAAACCAAATCTCAGAATTTAGAATTTTCTCCAAATTAAGGAAAAAATAATTTTTAATCATACATAATGAAACATCTGGCTTCACCCAGCCTCATATAACTAAACACATGAATTTCTGAAGTAAAAATTATGAGTGTTCATGCTAGGCTCTCCAAATGAGTTTTGGTGTCACATAAATAAATAAACAACCACAGACTCCTGGTCTGCATACTTTTTGAACTTTGCAATTGTGGAAAAGCAGTTATGAACCTACAGTACTTGTGACTTTCCAAATAGTAACTTTCTTAAGATAGTGCCATGTTACTGATGACTCTACAGTTTTAGGATTGGTGATACAGAAAATATTTAGTGAGAACAATTTTTTCTGCAAAAGGTTTTTAAAAAGTGTATGCCCTCCACATCTTTGTTCTTCTTAGCTTGCCCCATTATTTGTCTAATTCTTTATTTTCTTTATCTTAAAATGTAAGATTTTTCCTGACCTATTGACTGGGATATAAAACAGAATCCTCTCTTCATTTAATTAATAACAATTTATCATTGTTTTGGCCAGGCACACTGATTTATGCCTATAATCTCAGCAGTTTGGGATGCCAAAGCGAGTGGATTGCCTAAGCCCAGGAGTTTAAGATCAGCATGGACAACATGGCAAAATCCAATCTCTAAAAAAATACAAAAATATTAGCCAGTTGTGGTGGTGTGTGCCTGTAGTCCCAGCTACCTGGGAGACAGAGGAGGGAGGATCTCCTGAGTCTAGGAAGGTGGAGGCTGCAGTGAGCCATGACGGTGCCACTGTACTCCAGCATGGGTGACAGAGTGGGACCATGTCTCAAAAAAAAACCATTTTTTAGTCAGTGGCGATACAGAAATAAACATAGCAGGGACATTTTCTACTTTGTAAGTCTAACATTGTAGAAAGGAAGAAGAAATAAATGTATAATATATAATGTCAAGTAGTGATCTGTACTCTGAGGAAACACAAATTAGAAAAAGGGAGAGAGAATGATGGAGGTGAATGCTGTTACAGAATCCACAGAGAAGACCTCTGAACAAATAAATTTAATCCTTGGAGGTATCAAGAAACAAGGCTGAAGTAAGCAAGAAAGAGTGGTAAGAAATGATTCCTCAGTTCCAGCCAAAGATCTTGCTAGGTATTATGACATATGTCTGTATCCTTTCATTTCATTCTTCTATATTTTTTAGTTGACCTCTGAAATCCTGCAAACCTGAATAAATAAAGCACATAAAAGTATATGGTTCATATTTACACCTGTGTCAAGACATTGGTTGCTCAGTAAATGCTTGTTAATGAAATTGAGTAAATACATTTCAAATAACAGCAAGTAACAGAAAGGGATATTTTTTCTTTGCTATTACAGAAGTATAAACAAGAATTGCCTTCAAAAAGAGAATACAAGTAGCAAGCCTGGTAGGTAAAACATGCAAGTTTGGATGGGGATGTTTAATAGAGAAAATATGGATTAATTCTATATACTAAATTGAATAACTCCTATAGACTCTCAAAATAGATAAGAAAAAGAATGACATCAAACTAATAAAAAGGAGATGAGAACCAGAATAAGCGCTCATAATGAATGAAGTTATTTATTGAAATCAATTTGAGATTTGCCATTTAAACAAAACATCACAAACTGAGTGTTCTTTAAATTGAATGTAATAAAGAGCTGGAAATCCAGTTCTCTAAGTTTCAATTTTCAATGTGTCCGTAAAAACAATTGGAAACTTAGGTGAAATGAAACTATATTAGGGATAAAGAAGCTCTTTAATTCCAAGGGTAATTGATTAATAAGTTTATAATGATTTCTGTTTTAGAATTATCTTGGCAATGTCTCCTATCTGCTGAAAGAATAACATCAAGGCACATAAATTGATAAATGAAATATTCCTAATGAATGGACTATGCATCATTCTACTATTAAGAATTTCAGGCAAAAGTGAATTTCTCTTCTGTGTCCTATTCTTCAAAGTAAAGTATTCATATTTATGTTGTTTTTTGAATGAGATGTTTGACTAACTTTAAATTCATTATTTGAGGTTCCCAGAAGAATTACCTTAACAAACATCATAGCTATTAGGAAATCTGTCACATGAGAGTTTGTTCTATGTGTTTTTTGATGAGCTTCTAATACATTGCTTCTGCCTCTAGCCATTTCTGAATTTGAAACTACATATTTCGTGGACACTAATGAATTACTTTGTAACTTAAGATGAACCACATAATCTCGCCATATAAGACACATGTTGCATACTTTTTTAATTACATGGATTAGAAAAGACTATTTAAACCAGGGATTCCCAATGTTTTTGGCACCCAAGGGTTTTGTGAAGGACATTTTTCCATGGACCAGGGTTAGGGGTATGGGGTTTTGGAATGATTCAAGCATCACATTTATTGTGCACTTTATTTATGTTATTACTACATTGTAATATATAGTTAAATTATTATACAGCTCAGCATAATGTAGAATCAGTGGGATCTCTGAGCTTATTTTTCTGCAGCTAGACAGTCCCAGCAGTGGAGGGGGCAAGGGGATAATGGGAAACTGTGATTGATAATTAGACATTAGATTCTCATAAGGAGTGCACAGCCTGGTCCCTCACATGCACAGTTCACAATAGGGTTCAGGCTCCTAAGCGAATCTAATGCCATGGCTGATCCGACAGGAGGTGAAGCTCAGGTGGTAATGTGAGTGATGGGGAGCAGCTGTAAACACAGCTGAAGCTCCACTAGCTCACCTGCCACTCACCTGGTTCCTAACAGGCCATGGGCCAGTACTGGTCCCTGGACTGGGGGTTGTGGACCTCTGATTTAAACTATCCTTCCAATTCCAAGATTCAATTATTTTCAGAAATTTGAAGGAATCAACTGTTTGAAAATCTGTTGATGTAAATCTTTCGTTTTTTCTTCTGAGACGCAGTTTCACTCCTGTTGCCCAGGCTGGAGTGCAATGGCGCAATCTCAGCTCACTGCAACCTCTGCTTTCTGTGTTCAAGCAATTCTCCTGCCTCAGCCTCCCAAGTAGCTGGGATTTACAGGCATGCACCACCATGCTCTAATTTTGTATTTTTAGTAGAGATGGGATTTCACCATGTTGGTCAGGCTGGTTTCAAACTCCTGACCTCAGGTGATCTGCTCACCTTGGCCTCCCAAAGTACTGGGATTACAGGTGTGAGCCATCACCCCAGGCCTCCAATTTTTAATGTATTAATGGTGCCAATCTTTTACTACATCTAAACACAAAATGATAAATAATTGTTCTCAATCTTATGTTAAAATGTTGCATAATTTTCATATAATGTAGATGCACACATTTTCCAATTTACCTAGTGTACACATTTTGAAACCAATAATTTAATCTTTATTTTTAGATTTTTTTAATAACAAAGAATTCCAAGTAATTGTCAAAGTCTTTAGTCATTTTTTTCAATCTTTTTGTAAACAAATCAAAGAAAAGGAATATGGAGAACATTTGGTTTATATAAATATGGCATATGTTCATATTTATATGTTAAAAAAAGTCTACACTAAAGTCAGAGTTCTTTAATATCATGCCTTTAGTTGTCAAATTTAAATATTCTTCTGTAATTACATTCTTCAAAAATTAAACAAAGATTCTTTCTCATCTCCCTGGAATTAGCAAATTCAAAGAATTCTAAAGTCTTATGAGCTTCTCAAAGTCTATCAAAGGACAAAACAAAAACTAACATTAAAAAAAATCAACATTTCATGCTCATGAAAGCACTAGTAGAAAAAGGCTTACTAATACGCTTATTTCCAACCCTTCCCTTAAACCACATGAGATGAAAATTTAGGCAATACAATGTAAATTGGTTGTAGAAGAGGTGGTGATCACTAATCTTACATTTAAATAACATTTTCCTTCTTCATTGTGTCTATGGTTTGGCTATGGTTTATTTGTCCCTGACAAAACTCATGTTAAATTTGATTCCTACTGTGGTAGTGTTGAGAGGTGGGGCCTAGTGGAAGGAATTTGGGTTATGGGGCCATATTCCTCATAAATGACTTGGTCCTGTTCTCACAATACTGAGTTCTCACTCTGTCAAGACTGGATTAGTTCTCAGAGGAAATGGATTTGTTTCTGCCCCAGTGAGTTTTTTACAAAGCCAGGAAGCACCTTGGGTTTTGCCTGTCTTTGCACCCACATGGCCATTTTCCCTTTGACCTCTTCTGCCATATTTTGACCTACCACGAGGCCCTCACAAGAAGCATAGCAGACGCAGGTGTCGTTGTCTCATACTTCTCTGCCTGCAGAACCATGAGCTAAATAAACTTCTTTTCTTTATAAATTACCCAGTGTCAGGTATCCTGTTATAGCAATACAAAACACACTAATAGTCAATTGTATGTTTAAATGAGCTTGTCATTGCTTTTACTGTAACAATGTTTGATAATAAAATGTTTCTAAACTTCTCTATTTTACTTCATCATCCACTAATATTTAAGAATGGTTCATTAATTTGGATAGCCAACGCTCATATTTTCCTTCTATTTTCTGACATTCCAAGTTTTATTATCTCATTTATGCTCATCTACTATTTACAAACAATACAAAGTAAACTTTTCAAAAAAAAAAAAAAAAACCCAAAGATCTATGGCCAGTTACTAATGAAATATGTCCCCTGAAAAACTAAAGTTAGTGGATAATTGTGCAAACTTTGTAATTTTTCTACATTTTCTGACAAAACTAATTTTAGAATTTGGAATTAGTCCACACAGTAGTAAAAGAAACACAATTATACGCTAAAAAGATATTTTGTTACATCAAGCCAATAACACCAGGAACCTTAAAAAATAAATGTATATAAATACTCATTTAAAAAAACTCTTGGGTGTACTACATGCTTATTTGGTGCTCTGAGCTTGTCTACCCTAGTTGGTAGTTACATATTCTTAGTATCCTTTAATGGCTGCCTTTAGATTACAATACTTATTCTCAATTTATCAGGTTCAAATATATTCTAGTTATCTATCACTACATAGAAAACTATCCCAGACTTACTGGTTTAAAACACCAATGTTATTCTCAAAATGTTATCAATTTACTCATTGTTTCTGCTTGTCCCACTGAAGCTCATTCATTCATGTGGCTTGCCTCACTCGTCTGGTACATGGGCAGTGGTAGAAGGTTCAAGATGTCCTGACTTTCATATCTGAAGTCTTGGTGCTTGCTCTCTGCTTGGGTGTCTCAGTTTCACTCCATGTGACTTCTCATCCACCAGTAGGCTTGGTAGGATTTCTTTGCTTCATAGTTATCTCAAGACTTCCAAAGAGTGAGAAAGGAAGCAAAGCCTCTCAGCAACTGAGATCTGAAACTCACTTAATGTAATTTCCATTACATTCTATTGACAAAAGCAAATCCCAATTCCAGTTCAGATTAAAGAGGGTGATAATAGACCTCATGTTTTAATGAGTGTAGTGTTTTAACATTACATTGCCAATGGGTATGGACAAGCATAATTCATTGTGGGGAATTATAATTATCTATTCCAGTTAGTACTCAGTTCCCAATACAAAATATACTCAACTTCCTTTCAGGTCTGTAAAGTTTCAGTCAATGACAGTATCTGTTTTCGGCTCAGAGTTCTGGACCTCATTCACTAAATCAGTTCCAGATGAAGATGAGGCCCACTGAATGTAGTTTCCAGGTGCAGCCCCTCAAATATACTTGTTAATCCAGTGACCTGTACACTAAACCGAAAAATTACCTGATCCCACAACACACAATAAAATGGTAAGATAAGAACAGCATAACTGCAATAGATACTACTATTCTTCAAAATGATCAGGGGAGTGGGGAAAATAAGCCATAATAGTTACCAATCCATTGCCATCTTCAGACTCTTGGGACCAGGAACAGTTCCTCAGTTAGAGACTGATTCTACCCCATAGACATAGTTCCTTAATCTGTGATTCTTTGGGGTTCTTGGATTTTCCCTCTGGGTTCGCTGAACTCTCAGTAATCCCTCCTGTTTCCTAAGAAATGGCTCATATTTGCGTGGTTTCAGGCTGCTTCTTTCTTATGGAAATTGGGGCCTAGAGTCCTATTATTACTTTGAACTATCTCAATCCATTTTATTCTAAGAAGGTATAATTCTTTTTAAAACTTTTCCAGTTTATAGTCTACCCTATTACACAAGGCCTTGCATAATTCTTTTAGAGGCAAATCCCTTTCCACTTTGATTACCATGTCATAGAGCTGGAGAATCATTCCCTTAAAATTCTTAGAATATTCTTTTGTATAACTTAAAAGTTCTATTATCCACTGCCTAAAATTACTCTGTAACATTCCGTTGATTTGATCTTGACCCAAAGCTCATTTCTTACTTTTAGAATGCTTTTCTGGCTGACGAAATTATCTTTTCATCACTTTATTTTCTCTAAATTCTGCTAAGAAAGAGAACACTTCCTTCTTTAATTGACCTCTCTTTTGCAATGTCTGATCATTTACATCTAAAATAAGCCAATTGGTACTTTAAATATTCTGCCTGAAAATCTTATTAGCAAGATCCAATAGTTCACTGAGGCATTTTCTATCTGCCAAGTTACTGTAGGTGACAGATTTGCTAATTTTTCTGTCATTATATGACACAGGCTGCCATTGCCCCCGCTTCTACTAATGGTGCCTGAGTGAACCATTATTACTCTCTCCACCTTTACCTATTGATGGCCTCAAAGCAAATGCCAAATATTTTGTATTTTTATATCAGAAACTACTCCCATAATCAGTGCCTGTTTCACTTATTTATGGCTGCGTAACAAACTACCCCAAACTTAGTGTCTTTAAATAACAACAAGCTTTCTTTTATAAAACCATTCTTGAAATTAGGAAGATTTATCTCGACATGACAATTATCAATGGAGTATATTAATTCTTCTTGGCTCCTTTGAATGAGCACAGCTGGGGCATAAATATCCATAAGAATGGAGCCCACTTGGTCATGGTGTATAACATTTTTTGATATGTTGGTGATTTGGGCAGATTTTTGTGTGTTTCCTTTTGGGGAATTTTATTTTGGGGCTTTGTTTTGTTTTTATGTAGTCTTTGCCTCATTTGGTGTCAGGTTAGTGCTGGCCTCCTGGCATAAGATGGGGGTTGTGCCCTCCTTGTCTGTATTCTGAAGGTTAGGTAGAATCAATGTGAGTTCTTTGAATTTATGGTGGAGTTGTCCAGTGAGACTATTTTGTCCTGGAGATAACATTTTCAGGAGTTTTTAAGTTATAACTTTGGTTTCTTCAATGTTTTATAGCTATTTGGATTGTCTGATTCATCTCAGCTAAATTTTGGTAATTTGTGTTTTCCAAGTAATTCATCCACTTCTAGGTTGTTGAGTTAATGACTACAAAATTGTTTATAGTATTATCTTATTATCTTTTTAATGACTATAATAATCTGTAGTGACTTTTTAAAATGAAGTAAATCTTATGAAAGTAAAATATATACGTATATATATTTATGTAGGAATTTCACAAATGAAGGTATAAATTGATATGCTTAATTCAATTTCAAGCTCAATCCAGATGTTCTCTTGACAGTCATCTCATTAGTTTGAAATGTACAAAACAGGATGATTCTACAATATCACAGTAGACCATTCTCAAATATTCTGGCATTTAGGAAACTTACAAACTACTATTCACAAATGAATAGCCACCAGACTATTTGCTGGTTTCACCCATCCTTACTAATAGAAAACATATCTTACAAATCAAGAAACCAATCTTGATACAATTTCTCACACTTCCTTGCTGCTTTCTTATTCTGTAGATCTGTTTTCACTGAAGAAGTTTAGTAAAAACTGGAATTTGAGAACAGCAATTTTGTTGTCTCACAAAACATTTCCTGTAAATAGTTGGCCAATTTTCTGATAACAGAGATACTAGGCCTCTGACTCAAGTAACAGACATGTATAAAGTTATAAAGTATATTCTTTGGGTTTTTTAAAAAAATATATATTTTATTGCACTTTAGGTTCTGGGGTACATGTGAAGAGCATGCAGGATTGGCAATGTGGTTTGCTGCCTCCATCCCCATCACCTATATCTGGCATTTCTCCCCATGTCATCCTTCCCAAACTCCCTACCTCTCACTGTCCTTCCCCTAGTTCCCCCCAACAGACCTCAGTGTGTGATGTTCCCCTCCCTGTGTCCATGTGTTCTCATTGTTCAACACCCACCTATGAGTGAGAACATGCGGTGTTTGATTTTCTGTTCTTGTGTCAGTTTGCTAAGAATCATGGTTTCCAGGTTCATCTATGTCCCTACAAAGGATGAACTCTTGGTTTTTTATGACTGCATAGTATTCCACAGTGTATATGTGTCTTACTAGGCCTCTGAGTCAAGTAACAGACATGTATAGAGTTATAAAGTATATTCTGTTTTTATATTCTAGTTCTGTTTTATAAATTTGCAGAAAAATTAAATGTGAGTGGATTTCTCTCATGTGAGACAACATCACTAGAATTCCCTCTCAGGTCTTATATGCTCCTATATTCTATTTGACAGAATTTATATAAGATGTACATTTATCTTTACGTTTTCTTTATCAAATAAAGCAGTGTTCTATTCTACTCCATAGATGTAGTTCCTTAATCTGTTATTCTTTGAAGGTCTTGGAATTTCCCTCTAGGCTCACTGAACTCTCAGTAATCCTGTTTCTTAAGAAATGACTCATATTTGCGTGTTTCAGGCTGCTTCTTTCTTATGGAAAATTGGGGGCCTAGAGTCCTCTTATTACTTTTAACTATCCCAATTCCTTTTATTCTAAGATGGTGTAATTCATTTTAAAACTTTTCCAGTTTATAGCCTACTCTATTACACAAGTGCCTCAGGTGCCACTCGTTTTAAGGCAAAACCCGGTCCACTTTGATTACCATTTCATGGAGCTGGAGAATAATTCCCTTGAAATTCTTAGAATCTCCTTTTGTATCACTTAAAAGCTCTATTATTCACTGCCTTAAATTACTGAAAAGGGGCATGTTGTCTCCTTCCTTCTCCCTCCAAACTCTTACCTCTTCCCACCCTCCCACATCCATCATTTTTCACTTTTTGTTGTCACAACCTGGGGCTGCTACCACCATCTAGTGGGTAGAGGCTAGGGATGTTGCTAAACATCTCAAAAAGCACAGGACAGCCCCCTCAAACAAAAGATCCACCCCCAGATGTCAATGGTGTCAAGGTTTAGAAACTGTACTAAAGCAATAAGTTGTCCAAAGTAAGTGACTAATAAATATTTCTTCAATCAATAGAAGTGTCAAAGATATAATGTTAAGTAAACAAATGTTTCAGCAAATAATTCCACAAATGCCTCTCACATAAAGTGTACAATATGAAATGTACTTTTAAAAATTGCCATAGTTGGCTAAGCACAGTAGCTCACACCTGTAATCCCAGCACTGTGGGAGGCTGAGGCAGGCAGATCACCTGAGGTCAGGAGTTTGAAACCAACCTGGCCAACATAGTGAAACCCCATCTCTACTGAAAATACAAAAATCAGCTGGGCATGGTGGCAGATGCCTGTAATCCCAGCTACTCGGGAGGCTGAGGCAAGACAATCACTTGAACTCGAGGGGTGTACGTTGCAGTGAGCAGAGATCGTGCCACTGCACTCCAGCCCGGGTGACAGCAAGACTCCATCTTAAAAAAAAAAAGAGAAAAATAATTATAGTCAAAAAAGGTAATGAATAACATTTATTGCATACTCATTCTATGTAACATACACACTATTAGATGTTATATATTCTAGTTTCTTACCCTTTTGTAGACAGTTTCATCAATCTTCTGGTGCTTTCCATATGTTTTTTGGAGCATTTTGCACATTATTATTGCATTATATTCAATAAACTGTTTCATAATAAAATGTTTTGCTTGAAAGATTTTCAGTTACCATTGAGAAAACCAATACTTATTTTTCTCATAGAGAATACAAAACTAAACCTTCATGAAATTTGCATTACCTAACTTGAACAACAAGCTGGACAATATGATGCTTCATGTTATACTTAACTCGTTTCTGCAACATTCCTTATCCAAAGCCATCAGCCAGACACATTCCATGTGATTTTGTGCACACACATCTCAAATGAAAAAAAAATTAATCGTGGTAACTTTTGCAACCCTGAAAAAATATAAATGGTTTCAAAGTAGAACATTATATTAAATTCCTTTTATTTCATATTTTTGTGTACATTTATTCATTCATAATATATATTTGGTTTTTAATAAAGTCTTTGGAGTATATTCTTGTGCAGGAATCCACAACCTTATGAGAGAGTGAATGTGTTAAAAATGTGGAACTTTAATAATGTAAGCCAAACTAACTACAAATGAAAGTGTAGCTGATAGATACAGAATGTCATCACAGCAGCTTGGTGCAGCCAGTAAAAACTTTGTTCACTTAAAATATTGCCTAATTACTGTAAGACCTCTATTAAAATTAATGAAAATTATAATCTGTAGTATTTCCTTCAAGCTCTTAAGAAAGACTACTTTATGACTGTAAGTGTAGATAGTCCAGATTCAAAAACCTGAATGAGAATAAGCAGAAAGAATTATAAATCAGTCCTGGTGCAGTGGCTCACGTCTGTAATCCTAGTACTTTGGGAGGCCAAGGTGGGTGGATCACCTGAGGCCAGGAGTTCCAGACCAGCCTGGCTAACATGGTAAAACCCTGTCTCTACTGAAAATACAAAAAATAGTCTAGGCATGGTGGATCACACCTGTAATCTCAGCACTTTGCGAGACCAAGGCGGGCAGATTGTCTGAGCTCAGGTGTTCAAGACCAACCTGGACAACACAGTAAAACTCTGTCTCTACTAAAATACAAAAAAGTTAGGCCAGCATGGTGGTGTGTGCCTGTAATCCCAGCTGCTCGGGAGACCGAGACAGGAGAACCGCTTGAACTTGGGAGGTAGAGGTTGCAGTGAGCTGAGATTGTGCCATTGCACTCCAGCCTGAGCAACAGAGCGAGACTCCATCTCAAAGAAAGAAAGAAAGAAAAAAAAATTAGCCAGGGCAACTGGTAGGCAACTATAATCCCAGCTACTTGGGAGACTGAGGCTCAAGAGTTGCTTGAATCATGGAGGCAGAGATTGCGGTGAGCTGATATCATGCCACTGTACTCCAGCTTGGGCAACAGAGTGAGATTCCATCTCAAAAAAAAAAAAGAATTATAAATCAAAAGCACAATTAAGAGGCTATACATTAATCATTATTGGTGAGCATTGTCTTAGATTATTTGTGCTACTATCACAAAGTACCTGAGACTGAGTAATTTACAAACAACAAAAACACAAATTTAATTAGTACACTTATTCAGGCTGGAAAGCCCAAGATCTAGGCACTAGCATTAGTGACTGGTGAGGAGCTTCTTGCTGTGTGTCCTTACATGCCAGAGGAGCAAAAGAGAACAAATTCATTCCCTCAAGCCCCTTTATAAGGATATCCCATCTTGAGGACTCCACTCTCATTACTTTACCACCTTTTAAAGTCTCACCTCTTAATGCTACCACATTGGATGGTTCAGTTTCGACATAGGAATTTTGGAAAACACATTCAGATTGTTGCAGGCATTCAAGTCATATAATAAAGGGTTGGAAAGACAATTAGAAACAAAATTATAAAGTGTGTTAAAAGTCACAAAGGCAATAGATAACATGGCTGCTTTAGGAGTCAGACATCAGAGATTTTAAAGACTATTCTGTCAGTAGCGTTCAGGGTGAATTGGCATTGGGGCAAATGTCAGAAAAATGGCATAGATATTTACTAATGTCATCTATTTGTGAGATAAGAGTCAAATCTAAGATAATAGTAATAAGTTAGTTATGAAAGTATAGACAGACATATAGAATAAAAATGTATCTCCTCTTGCAAATAAATGAAATGTAGAAACTGAGTAAAGAGAGGCAAAGCAGTTTCAAGGTAAGATGACTAGAATATTGTTGGTAAGCACACAGTATAGGCAAAAGAAACATGGTTTTTTGGAGAAGGGTGAGAAGTTAAAACTTGAAGTTGTTAGCTGGTCAATGACTAGGCAAAGCCTTGTAGCTCTGCCCAAAGCTATTAGTAACAATCCATTAGTTAGGGCTACTGCATTGTTAACATGAGTGTTCTTTTTATATTAAAACACTGTTTAAAACCATAAAATGACATTATCAATTTAAATTATACGGAATGTACCAAAAAGTACAGTTAATTTTTTTCTTTTGTCTAAATAATTTATGTGATCCATCCAAGAATTGAAAGGTTACAATATATAAGGAGAAGCAATTTTCTTGTGCCCAACTCCTCCTCTCTCTAGCCTCCCATCTCCAAAAGCCACAAGTTTTAAACGTTTCTGATTTTAGTTCTTATGGTAACATACATCTCTGAATAGTGTAGTGATATTGCTCTTTAACTGACTGAGATTGAATATCTGCAGGCATTCCTGCTATGCTGGATGAGAGCTGAATTCATCTACATAAACCCTCATCATCCTTCTGTCTTACAATATAGTTATAACAATACTCAAAGCTCCTCCACACATTAACACTGAACACTAAGTAGTATACTAAAACATTCATTTATTTTTCCATCAGCAATTGTCTATGCCTGGTGCCTCTCTGTTCTCCAGATTGGGAACATTGCCAAACATTAGATTCCTGCCCTGGTCCTGAGAGCGAGAGGCTCCTTGTGGTCACCACCACCCATTTTTCACTTCTTTCTTGTGCATACATCTTGATCACATCTTCCAGGCTCCCTTTTAGTTAGATATTACCATGTGACTACCCTACTTCTAGCCATGAAAAGTTACCACAAATAGGGGATACCATGTTCAATCTGGTTTCTAAAATCCTTCTCTATGTTTTTGTTCTTTTTCAATGCTCACAAGCTGAAGAGAAAAGAATCTGAGTGCAGATTACGGGAAAAAGAGGGAGTCTGTTTCTCAGAATAATTCAGTGAAGCCCCCTTCTCTACCAAACTGTAATGTAAAGAAGAAATTAATTTTGACTTTGTTTAAATATTGAAACTGGTGAATTATTGTTACAGCACTTAGCCTACCCTGACCAATATAAATATTGTAACTTAAAGTTCTATACTACCAAAAAAATCTGATAGCAGTGGCAAAGAAAGGGTCAAGGAAAGCTGGCATATTGGAGAGACTCATTAGCCAAATGTTTGGTAAAGCTATAGCCCACAACAACTTAGAAGATAGATCACATACTTACCAGTTCAATGGGAAGTGATTGGAAAGAGTCATAATCATAGTGTGTTGATTATAACTGGCCAACTTTAGTAATGTATCATCAAAAAGGAGTAAACTCAGGAAAAAGATTGGTGGGCTTACAAGCAAATTTGAAAGAAAACAGAGAGTTGAAACATTTGAAGTTTAAAGGATTTGAAAAACTGACTGCTTCTAAATCTAAAAAGAAAGAAAGAACACTTAAAATTGCATTCAAATAACAAAATCTATTAAAATCAATTATTGCAGCAAAAACCAGTTGAGAAGATTGGCTTTTTCACCTAAGTCTGATGGTTTCATTGTGAGCTTCATTAAGTTAAGAGAGATTCTTGTGGGTGAGAAAGCAAAGACATAAATCAGGCTTGAGGATTAGGTGTAGAAGAGCAACTTAGGTGTTGTCACTGACATATGGAATTAAACATGTAGAGCCTAGAACCACATTTCTTTTAAAAGGAATTCATATCCAAGTATATTATAAACCTAAGTTTAAAATAAAAAGCCTTTATTTAGTTATGCCTGTATGAGTTGAATTTTGTCTTTCCAAGACTCATATGTCCTAACCCCCAGTACCCTAGAATGTAATCTTATTTGGTCATTGCAGAGATAATGAGTAAAGATGAGGCCATACTGTAATGGAATGGACCCCTAATTCAATATGATTTATTTCCTATTAAAAGAGAAAATTTGGACAGAGGAACATTTATACAGGGAAACACCATGTGAAGATAGAAGCAGAAATCTACAAGCCAAAGAATGCCAAAGATTGCCAGTAAAGAGGCTAGCTGGGACAGGCATTGAACTCATTCTCCCTCACCACCCTAAGAACGAACCAATCCTGCTGATACCTTGATCCAGACTTCCAGGCTCCAGACTGTAGGACAATGAATTTCTGTTGTTTAAGCCATCTAGTTTGGAGTAGTTTGTTACAGCAGCCTTAGGAACTAATACAATGATTTAGAAAACAGCAAACAAACATAAAATACCAATATCCTGCTTCCTCTTTTATCAAAATTTCATCAAGGAGCTCCAGTTAATTCTGTTGATAGGGGGCCTTTATCACTTCTGCCCAAAGAAGTTACCACATTATTATGGACAAGTAACTATTGTTTGTATCATTCTTCTCTCTACTGACAGTAAATTTCTAGTATTGTCATCCCATGACTGGAGATTTTTTTAAATGGTGAAACAGATAATTTGTCTCTTTACTTCACGGGTTGCCATTGGACAATCTTGTGACCTAATATTCATCCTCAAAAAATCTTGCGTAATTTGCTAGATGTAATAATTTGATGGCACTTCAAATTTTTCTTCTGGAGGAAGAACAAATGTGTTTTAAGTGGAGGAGAGTATAAACTCAATTTTCATGAACAGAGGGATGGATTTTTCAGAGATTGCTTCTGTTTTTCAATATTATTTTCTAGTCTTCCTAGAAACCACAAGATTATGTTTTTCACCTCTACTTGCAATTAGGTATAACCTTCTGACTGCATTCAGCAAGTGAAATCTTCACAGATGTGACACATGTAACTCCCAAGTTTGGTCCATGAAAATCATCCTTGAATGAATGTACTTATCTTTCTCCATCCACAATTGAATGAAGAGGATTCTGAGGCTGGCAAGATGAATTGCCCCCACTTACCTGGGCAAATCAAAATAGTTGACTGATGAGGATACTGAGGAGTGTACAGACAAAAGAGGGGAAAATGTGGGGTCTCTGAATGACTATAGAAAACAAAGCTTTTTACCAACACACACTAGATTGTGATATGAGGAGAAATGAACTTCTGTTGTGTAAAGAACCGAAAGTCCTGGAGCCGTTTTTAACAAATTATAATACACAAATATCTTCCATATCTTCTTTTTCTCATGCCCGTATTTTTCTACCTTTCAAGGTATCAGCTCTAGTTTCACTTTTTTTTGATAATAACTAACACTAATATTCTGTCCTGTTACTTTAATTATCTTTGTTCTTTGTAATTTAGTTTATTGTGAAAGTTAGAAACTATACAGATTGGTTCATTGAAGAAAGTTAAAATAGAGATATTATATATATACTAAGCAGGAATAAATTTAATAGTGGCGATTTAAGAACTTACACATTGTTGAAAAGACTGAGAGGGATTGTGAATGGGTCCATTGTAATGACTTCCAGAAAAATTCATAATTGGTCCACTATGGACGTACTGACAACCCTATCACACTCTAGTGTACCTATTTATGTCTATACTAGAAACTACCCTTCCACAAACTATCACATCTGGAGACGAAAAATGAGCACCCAAAGTAATGGCCCAAATTTTAGGGAATCAAACCAAGAGGTTGCTACTACTGACACACTTTCACAAAATGCAGGGTGCATGGGAGAAAAGGGAAATTCATTGTTAAAAAAAAATCATTGTCTTGTTAGCCTTACTTAGATAATGCTAACTAAAAAAAGTAAACTTCTGTACCTTTAAGTATGACACAGCACAGGTTAGTATATGTTTTCTTTCTTGTTCCTGCTCTTCTTCAAAAGGTCATTTAGGGGCTGGGCGTGGTGGCTCACACCTGTAATCCCAGCACTTTGGGAGGCTGAGGAGTGGGGATCAAGAGGTAAAGAGATCAAGACCATCCTGGCCAACATGGTGAAACCCCGTCTCTACTAAAAATATAAAAAATAGCCTGGCATGGTGGTGGGCGCCTTTAGTGCCAGCTACTTAGGAGGCTGAGGCAGGAGAATTGCTTGAACCTGAGAGATGGAGATTGCAGTAAGATAAGATCTCGCCACTATAGTCCAGCCTGGCGACAGAACGAGAATCCATATCAAAAAAAAAGAAAGAAGAAAGAAAGAAAGAAAGAAAGAAAGAAAGAAAGAAAGAAAGAAAGAAAGAAAGAAAGAGAAAAGAAAAGAAAAGAAAAGAAGAAAAGAAAAGAAAAGAAAAGAAAAGAAAAGAAAAGAAAAGAAAAGAAAAGAAAAGAAAAGAAAAGAAAAGAGATCATTTAGGGACCAAGTCTTCTTTCATCTTACATCTCCTCCATCTTAAACATGTTTTCTAGGGATCCTGAAAAAACATTTGATGCTAGTTTTATTGTTTTTCTTTAGTAGGTGGCATGCTATTTTTATATGTGAACGAACATTTATAATATTTTCTTTAATGTTAGGGTTATAAATTACAAATTTATGTTTTAGGTCTAAATCTTTTTTCTTTCATTTGTTATGTTAGAAATTTAGTTGAATTTTGATTTGGACATATAGATTCTTATTCAGCCTTGGAACTTATATCATATCTAATTTATTTTTAATAAGTCCTTATAAGGCTGCATGAAGCACAGCAAAAGAAGTAGACAAAAATACTGATGGATGATTGAGGGCTAATCAAGACCACAGTAACTACTCAGGGAGAGTGCATCCCTGGCTTCAAAGGAAATGCAGTTGAAGGTTCCAAAGATAAGGGCCATTCTGCAAAGATCCCACAAAACCAAATGAGGAGAGAAAGGCAACTCTCCAGGACAAGACTGCTTAGCCTCACATGGACGGCATGAATCAAGTAGGAAACTTCAACCTCCTTTGCCCTCCTTTGAATGCCCTGACCCTTCCCAGAAAGGTCAGAAATTTTGGTAAGCAAGCTGAACTAGAAGAAATAAAAGTAACAGGATGGGGAAAATAAAAATCTAACTAGTGAGTAACCTTTAACTCGTTAGTAGATTCAAAGAGGGCAATGACATATTAATCACTAAAAAAGAACACTTAGAACTTGAGAGTGACTAGGAATTGGCCTAATTTTTTTCTTTAGAGAAGCACAAACCCACTAACTAGCTTTGAAAAGCCTGGGAAACAAAAATTAAATCACTTTATAATAACATTCCTGAAGTCTTTTTTCTAAGAAGTGGTTTTAAAAATGCACAAATATAGTGTTATTGAAACATTATTCTCTGGCCATATTATCAAATGGATTTTTAAACACCGATTGTGAACAGTTGTAAAGAGAAAGAAACAAGCAGAGCTTATAAAAATTATCCTAACTTCATTAAAAATAGGACATGAAAAACTATGTAAGAACTCAATATATAATTGTACAAAGCCCTTTTAGAAATCTTACTATATGCTCTGGAAAAGATAAAAAATTTGAATGAACTAAATAATAATGTAGGTATAATAATCTGTAGCCAATTTTATAGCCACACCTAAAATATGTTAAGCATTGAATTAATAAGATATTTTACTCCTGTACTTTTGGATATTTCAGTGTCGTGGATAACGCATACATGGCAGCAACATCAAATGGGCAAAACAGAACAGTTTGGAATAACATAGCTAGTATATTAGATCCAAATACTCCCCAGATCAAGCAGGGATAAACTTTAACAAAAAGGAGTGATGTGCAAATGAGTGTTTATTTTGCTTATTCTAATTCCCAACTTCTCTTTCTGAAAGTACATATTAAAAGGGCATACCCAGCCCTGCCAGTTTTAATGTGGGCTTTCATTTTATCTCGAGCATTTTATAATTTATGATGAGACACTATAGGGGATAAGTATAAGCATGTAGCTTAATTTTGTTATCTCATTTTAAGTCCCAGAGAGACACAATGTAGATTAGGAATGAAGAAAAAACATATTCAGGGTTTTTTTTTGTGATCCTATACCTATCATCTCCAAAACTTAGCATCCCCGTACCTGATGTAGAATAGCTAACTCCAAATAAATTTTCTTGAAATGCAATAAGTCAGCTGTATCCTACAATCAGATTTATTAGGAGATTGCTATTTCCATTTCCGGAACTTTGTCATTATTGCTACATCACTTGATGTAATAATATCAAAAAGAGATGCTCATCTGACACCAGATCAAAGTGAGAGATTATGTTCTAGGAAAAAATATAACATAAGCAATTTCTACTATGTATCATAGAAAAAATATTGGAAGCTTTAAAAAGATGTATAACCAAATGCAGTTTAAATTAAACACTAGTTATGTAATATTTTAGAGAGCACTGTAAAGATGAATAAATCATCATAAAGCATAAGAGCCACACAACCTTGAAAACTTATATTATTATAAGACATTATATTTTAAAACATAAGATTTATCTGTTAAAACAATCGTTTTTTCCAAGTACACTTTTCACTTTTTCCAGTGTTAAAAATCGAAGCTAAATAGGAATACAGAGTGGTTAAGTTGTCAGTCCAGAAGAGAGAGTTTTGGTATCATTTGTTTGACTGTCACCACATTAAGCAAGGCATTTAAAGTCCCTGAGAAAAAGGTGTCCCATTTTTGAATAAGGGAATCAAATGTGTTAATTTCTAATCTCTTTTGGATCCAATTTTCTATTGTACAATTATTCTACTTCAGCATTAAAAAAATATATTAGTATGGTAAGGAAGACCATACTCAGGACCATTGCAATAGGTACAGGGACCCCTGGAAAGGGGTTTTGCAGTGCAGGAGAGAGATTAGACTCAATTCCAGATATAGCCTGGGCAAGCAGAAATTTATAGCCAAAGGGCAGGGTGGGGTTCGATGGGTGGAATATTGCTAAGAGTAAACTTCAGGGGTGAGAGGGAATTTTGGCGAACTAACCTAACAGGATTCTTGCTGAAGACAGAATAGAGTGATCAGACATCATCTGGGGGATGGTGAAGCATGAGGAACCTGTCACATATGGAAGGTAATGAGACACGAAAGGTTTTTGCTCAACTGTCTTAGCAGGTTCTTTGCTAAAAGTAGATTTTACAAGGAAGTGCACATACGGGCACAGAAGTTTCAGGAGCCTAACTCAAGTTTGGCCAAGCAAATAAATGTTTCTATAAGAATGAACGTTAATCCCAATCAAAGCCTACTGTTTTTTTAAAAGCTGCTTCATAAAATATTTTACTTTTTAAATTTAAAACATTTGTTATACATTTCACGTTAGATCTCTTTTTTTGAGATGGAGTCTCACTCTGTCATCCAAGCTGGAGTGTAATGGTGCAATCTCAGCTCATTGCAACCTCTGCCTCCTGGGTTCAAGGGATTCTTCTGCCTCAGCCTCCCAAGTAGCTGGGACTATAGGCGTGCGCCACCACACCCAGCTAATTTTTGTGTTTTTAGTTAAGACGGGGTTTCACCATATTGGCCAGGCTGGTCTCCAACTCCTGACCTCTTGATTTGCCTTCCTCAGCCTCCCAAAGCACTGAGAGTCTGAAACTGGAGGACTTGGGAAAACAGCCCCTGCTTGTGTGCTTATTACAAGACAGCAGATGCCCAAGCAGAAGGCCTGCAGAAAACCAGGCCCTAGGCTAAATGTCAGACAGTAGACAGGTGATAGTGTCTTGCATAAAAGGTGCTCTTTGAAATGTTAATGTATTTTAATAGCTTAATCACTCTCAATTTTAAGAGGAAGAAGCAATAAGAGTGAAGAAAGAGGAGCATCCCTCTCCTCAACAGTGTCTCCAAATGTTGGCAGCGTTTTCTTTTTTTTCCCTTGTGAGTTCAGGCGGGAATGGACGCTCTCTCGAGGAAAGGGGGAAAAAATCCACAAAACCGTGTAATTAGTAAGAACCATTGTGTAGTTTCAAGGTGCAAGAGAAATGAGAGATGGATTTTGGATTTAAATATAATGCAAAACTAACATTAATTTATTTGAGAGAATTATGATGCCTTTCTACTTATGATGCATTTCTACGAAGTGATTGGAAAGTAGGAAAACAGATAGCGTTCTGAGCTAGTATTTTCATTTAGGAAAGCCTAACATTGTTTTAGGTTAGTGTAGGGTAAGATCCAATGTGAGGCCAGGCACAGTGGCTCACACCTGTAATCCCAGCACTTTGGTCCCTGTGTGGGTTCCTGGATGTTTTCAAGTGGGGTGTTTCAGTTGTGGAAATAAATTGTCATCTCATATCCACAAATTTGGAGGATTACTGGACCTTTAGCTACAACCATTCTTAAAGATCATCCTTTCACTCACTGAGCATCCTACCTATTCATCGATTAGAACCAGGAAGGAAGGAAGGTAATTATATTGCTATCCCTAAAAAACTATAGTGTTATTATTCTGAAATATTTTAAGAAATTGGGTACTTCTAGCACTCCAAAAGAAGAACACTTTTTATGTTTTGCAGTAAGCCTCCTGTTTAATGGATTTGTATTGGATAATTTCAATGCTCTGAGAAGTATCACTGCAGATACAAATGTACTTTGTTATGCATTAATGGACATTTTAAACATCCAACATTTCAATAACTGGTAAATACAAAATATATTTTAGTTTAATTTTTCAAGCAAGATGATTTGAAACATCAGAGGAAGTGGGGCTTTTAAGAAAAGTATAATAAATTATCCTCTAGTGAAATAAGTCTCTCATTCAGTACAAGGACCATTACCATGAAGAGACTGAATTATGCAGTGAAACAAGGCCCAAAGAGTGAATCATTCTATCAAACAGTGACCTCATTCAAAAATCCATTTCTAAGATAAAAAAAAATTATCTTTTGAAAAACTAATTGTGAAAGAGCACCAAAAACCTTTTAAAATATTTTACAATAAAAGAGATTCAAGCCCATCAAAACAGGAATAGAGGATTCAATCGTCATTTTAAAAATGACAAATAGTTTTTAATATATAAAGTCTTTAAAGTTACTTCTGTTTTTCACTGACAGTCCATATTTTCAAAGTTTTTATAATAAACAGATAATGTTAAACACAATAAATATCAACAAAACAGTGGAAATAAGGACATTATTCTAAAATTAAGAAACCAAGATGCAAATAAAGATTTACGTCACTTCTTTGTAATGTATGAATAACGGTCTCTAAGCTTCTTTATATAATGCATTCAGTAAGAAAGATTTTCTAGCTACTTAGTATGGCAGAAACTTTTATTGCTTATTTAGGAGAGCCCTCAATATTTTTATATTGCTAAAAGAAATACTTTATTTTTCCAAAAATTTTTTCATTTGCCACACTACTTAGGGGTAGATAACCTCAAATTTAATTTAAAAGACCCTGATCAGCCTAGACTAGTCATAATAACCACATTCTCTTTTGCCAGGCATTGACAGGGATTGATGTGTGGCTACTCTTGGCCAATAAGACTTGAAAGGAAGTTGGTACTGAGGCTTCTGAAAAGCTATGTTTTGTGAAGATTGCTGTCAGGTGATGTTGGGATGTGCCACAATCCTTTTGCAAGCATGAAGAGAATCAACTGCTAAACGAAGTCAAAACAAAAAACAAAAACAACAACAAAAAAACGCCAAAGCCGAGAGATGGACATAATATTTGTATCTAAATGCAATACATAGTATCATCAACCTTCCCACCTCCCATGCCTCAGGACATTCATATTTATAAAATAATATATAATAAATATCACTGGTGTCTGTGACTTGTGATTGAGAACATAATACCTGATAAGCTGAGAATATAGCTGGTTTTAATTCACAAAGGAAGCAGTTTTAGATAAAGTAGTACTATAAGTCATGGATCATTTAAAAATAAAAGTTAAGCTAAAGAAATTCTAGAAATTCTAAAAAATGTGATATTGTAATTATCAAGCAACATTAATAAGCAATTTTATTTAAATGTTCTTAATAGAAAAGTTAAAGAAGAAAAAAGTATAGGGGTCAGATTATTTCACCTTCAGTTTCAGAAAAAGTGTAGAGACCATTGTAATCTTTGAACATTGCTTAGTCATGTTCATCTGACAGTGTCTCAGCTAAATAAAGGTTTAGTTGAAAATTAATTATCCAATCCATTAGAGATGCCCAGATAAATGATAGCTACAATTCAGAGTTTTAAAATTTAGACACAATTCTTGAAAAATTTCAGGAATGTTTAAATTAGGCATTATGTTTTATTCATTCATTAATTTATCCATTCTTCATCAATTTATCATTCATGCATTCAATTCATAAATATTCATTTCAGTAATACATATGTAAGTCTCAGAATATGAGGCACATTAGATATATTGGAGAATATGAAAAATGTTTTGCTTTCTTGGAGATCATAATCTAGAGGAGAAAAAGAAGTCAAAATTAATCAAATAATTAACTATTTATTTTAACTGTGGGACCTACTAAGATAAGAGTTAGTGTTGAAAGGCAATGGATGATAAGACTATCTAATCTAATGTGGAAGTTGTCTATGAGCAGTGGCTTACTTACCAAAGGAGATGACTATCAGTAGGAATAGTCTACCTCATGGGAGAAATATTCTATTAACGACATTCAGAATTGCCAGTGCATTATGATAATAAAAAGCAGATCAACTTTTAGTTGGTTTTATTATTGCTTTAAAATTTTCACATATTCCCAAGATAACAGGCATCTCTTATTCCCTGAAGCATGGATGGGCTACTATTGCTCCCCTGTTCTTGGTGAGCATTGTCCATAAAGTAGTGACCCATATATAAAATGACATCTTCACAAAATTCTCAACCATGTGACTCCGTAAAAAACTAGGATGCATGTCGCTCATCTATCCCACACTAAAGAAACTCAGTTTAAGAGCTTTGAACGGATTTTAGATGTGGACATTGAGTCTATCCAATTTGCCATACTCTTATTTCTGCAAGTCATGTTTCTACTTCCCTACCCTACTCCTTTGCAGGCTGACGTAGTGTCACTCTGAAACATAATAATGGAAACTATGAGGAAACACACACACACACACACACACACACACACACACACACATTCTTTTGAGAAAATCCTTGAGATATTACATCAGAGTGATTTTAATTATTTTAATTCATTCTTCTCTAGAACCTTCTTGTATTAGATAAACTTTTGTTTCTTGGATTGGTTAGTTTGTAGAAAACATCATAGCTACAGAGATGAATAACTGGTGACTATACTTTTATTAAAATCTAGAAACAGGATTACATTCTGGAGAAGAGTTCTTAGTTGTCAGACATCTTGTCTTGCCATTCTTAACTTTTATTAAATTTTCTGTACTTAAACTAGTGATAACTTTCTCAAATTTTAATTTAAAATTTTAGTTTATTATTGCCCCTTTTATATATATACAACTTTAGGTCTGCATCATTTCTACATTTTTAAACTGTATCAAATTAGCTTTAAACATTTGCAAAGTTGATAATATAAAAATATGTAATGGCCAGTTATGTTTTTAGTCAGAAATATGAATATAGGTGACAGAAAATGGGACATATGTGACATAAGGTTCTAATATTAATGTAAATTAATACAAACAATTTTGAAAGTTCAAATATATATGTGCAGCCAAAAGGAAAAGTAAATATTTTTAATTTAAACTAGAAAATTAGTTTTGTCACATAAAAATCTGTAATTATGCAAAATGAATTTTTAGTTTTATTTTTCACCTTTCATAATTAGGAGACAATTTTATCAGCACAAATGATTAATACTATTAGTGTCAATCTCACTGTGTATTTGGAAAAATGGAGTTAATTATACAGATGTGCTAAATGGAATAGAAATATATAAGAATCCTAAAAATATTAAAATTCCTTTAAATGTTAGGAACCTATTTTGACATACATGTTTTCAAAGATCACCTGTGGTTTTATTACTGGGAAAAGACGTTTGAACACCAAACCACCTTTAGATATATTTTATGTCTTAAATAAAAGTTTTAAATCTTTGAGTCTTAAATATTTGCTAATAATTTTACCTCTTATCTAGTAACTGAAAGTATCTTCTTCGAAATCAGTGTTTCCCAACCTTCACACTCCTAATATTTTGAGGGGAATGATGCTCCGAATGTTGTGGGACGCTGTCCTCTGCATTATAAGATATTTAGCAACTTCCCTGGACTCTGTCTCCAGATGCCAGTAGCACTGCCCCTCTCCAGAAAAAAAAAAAAAATCTTCAAATCTTGCTTGAGAACCACTTCTCCAAACACTATGGGGAAAAACAAGAGGCGACCCTGAAATACTTCCTGTAATAAGAAAATAACTCCAAGCCTCACGGATAAACAAGAGTCAGGAGTAACATTTCAGTAATTAAATTTTTTTTTTTTTCAGGCAATGTGTGAGTTTCCATGATGGTTATGATAGAAGTAAACCAAGCAAATTATTTTAAAATGCTGAGATTAGAAGACTCCTAAGGAATGCTCTAACTTAGCATCTGAGGGCAGGATAATTTATAGGATTCTAGAAGAAGTTTCAAAGTTCACCCCAATTTCAGATTGTCCAATAATTCACCTATTTCCCCAAACAAATTCACCCTTGTTTGGAAAACAGGGGTATTATCTTGTAAGTACCCTTCACTGGACAATCTGAGTTTTGTTCAGATGAGTGGCAAGCCACAATTAGGGACTATATATCATGTGCAAAGTTGGAGGAGGGGATAGAAAGGAATAGCTGAAGGGTATAAGAACATAAGAGGGCCTTAGTGAAGAGATCTCAGTCTTTCAACGTACTGTCTTTCTGGGTCTCTCCCACATTTACTTAGTAATGTACAATAGTTTAATCCCCAGATGGCTCTCATGTATCTTCATGGTAGTAAGTTGCAGGCTTTCGTTCTCTATCCTTCAGATTGATAGTTTTTCTCTGAGCCCTACAATCTCTGCTTATTTGATTCCCCCACATGCAATTGACCATATGCTAAATACAGAATAGAGCTTGTTGCAAAGGAATTAGGCTTTTAATCTGTATTGTAATGTTAATGTGTCACTGAGATTTACTGCAGACAAAGATAGAATTAATTTTTTATTTAACTAAAATTTTATAATATCTATGACAAGAGAAGCCATGTTTTCATGGTTCACAGCATTTCACATCGCTAGCATGTTTTGTAAAGTAATGACCAAAATGAATGAATACATCAGAGGACAGGTCTATTTGCCAGGTTTTCCTACTTTAGTCCACAGAATTGCAGCTCTCAATTCCAGACAAAATAAAATTAGCCAAGTTGTAAGTATTAAGATATATAGACAGACACACACACACACACACACACACACACACACATGCACACAGTGTCTGAAAGTTTTTTAAACTTAAAATTTTATCAAACTGACAAAAAAATTGTTAAAAGTAACTATAGTCTCATGCTACAAGGACTGTATATTATTTACTATCCAAACCATAGTAAGTTGAGAGAGATTTGATGTTGATACTAATATATGTTTAGGCAATGTATCTAAGTACTTTGATAACAGACTCATGACTCAACCATTTCTTAGCTCTTTTTATATCTTTATGTTTCCATTTTTTAAATTTGAGATTCAATATTCTATCATAAGATTGTTTAAAAGTCAAATAAAATCATGAAAGTAAAATGCTTCACTGCTTGATGTAATGCTAATATTCATTCAAATATTAACAAATGTTTAATACATGCTGAATCTATTAATACTTTACTGTCCATCCCAAGAACCTAAAAACCATGCTGCCAACACTTTATTATAATCAAAATTTCATTTTTCCTCTTTCAAATTCTTTTATGCTTCTACAAGCTCCATAATGCTCTTATTCTTTATGTCTGGACTTTTGTTTTTATTCTCCCCATTTAGGGGCTCTTATTGCAATGTTCTTAACCTGTGAAACCTTAAATGCTAGTTGGCTGGTTAGTTTAAAAACTAAGACTTTATATTTTGATTTTCATAGAAAGCTTTGCATTATCCAAATTGTGTGTTAAACCCTTGTTGTCTTCCTGGATGGCCAATCTGTGAAACAGCTGAACAATGCTACATCACTTGCTGTCTTTAATCTTGCCTTCAACTTCTCTGGCACCCAGCTGGCCATCTCCTGTACAATATCATCAATACCTGCTCTGACAGCAGGTCAGGATGTTGTTCAGACATTTCATCCTTTCAATTACACGGCTATATGAAAGTCTCCTCCAAGACCTTCAATGTCAACCTAATTGTAGTAAAGAAAACTCATCACCTTTCCTACATTATTATTTTGCCCATGTCTCTGAATAAAGGCAAGAATGTAGAAGCAATAACATAACTCAGAATGACTCACAACAGTTCTTTGTATACAAATAGATTCATTTATAAACACGGCAGGACTCCAGGTTATCATGAAGAACACTACTGACCAGGTTCATGAAAACCTATCAATTTTAGGTAGCCTATAGAGCTTGATTTTGAAATGTTTTATGGAGAGAAAAAATTGACTATATTGTCAAAGATTTAAATCAAAAGTAGTAGAATCATAGAAATTGTTACGCAAACAACACACACAAGCATCAAACCAATTTTAAAATACCTCTTTGTATGTTATATTGATTTTTCATTATTATGACCTTATGCTTAAACCTACTTGGTTGTGATACTAATTTTCTACTCAATCTTTGTTTAGATCCCACTGGGATAGTGATATACTGTGATTATTCAGAAAGGCAGAGAAAGAGGAGATTAAGACTCCCTGCTAATGAGAACAAGGGAAGGAAAGAGAAATGTGCCAATCTAAGTGTTCTACTTGTAAATTGAGCTGCCAGAAACGAGGAAATAAATAATATTTCATCACAAATCCCTTTTTGATGCAAAAAAGGGTCTAAAAATAAACATAAAGCAAAACACACAGATTAGATTGACTACAGGGAAGTAGCATAAATTTATCGTACTACATTTCAATAATACTACAAATGTAAAATTATCTCCAGATTATTATTCTATGTGACTATAAACAGTATTGTTTTCTAAGTATTTGATTACTTTTGTAAGAATCTAAATATGACACATTTCAGGTACATATGGACTAACTTCACTTTAAATATGCTATTTTATTCATGAAAGTATATATAACCATAAGCGGGAAGTTAATTATAACATGGAAATATTTGTATTTGTACATGAATAAGTAAAATAATTACAGATAATCCATTAATAACCTATTCTTACAGTATGAGGCTTCTAACAAGTAATGAAAATAAACAATGATATCAGAATGTTACAGCTTCTGAAATACATATCTGCATATATATTTCCATATCATCCACTTGATAATTTTTATAAATATTTATTTTTGTATAAACTTTTAACTTTCCTTTATTCTCCTTGATTTTCCCTAAAGTATCTCTAATACAATGCAATGTAAATAGCTGAATTTTAAAAATGAGTTTTACTCTAAGAATTATAAACACTTTCAAATCTTGCAACTATTCAGATATAACCAACACATATTTTTAAATGTTAATTATATTGGGTAGTTCTGTATTCCATTTGGTTCCTCATTTTGAAACGGAATCTGTGAATATTAATTAAATCCAAATGTTCAAATATACTACTCAGTTTTCATTTTCTCTCAAACTTGAGTTTTCTTCTGTATTAATCTGATTTTTGAGAAAAATTTAAAGTGTTTTAGTCACGCTGTGAATGTGTTACTAAGTTAATAGACATGAAGAGGATTTGAGTTGCACTGGACAAAAAGGACCAAAGAGTATACTCTGAGGATGTATTAACACTATGTGTTTAAGTGAACCAAACAGTGGCTGGAGCCTTGTGCTTGTGAAGCAGTCTGGTGCAGTTGCTTAGATTGGGAACTATGAAATTCAATGGATTTAGGTTGGGTAAGCACACTGCTGCTCCTAGATATATAAACTTGATCAAATTATTTAATTTCTCTAAGCCTTACATTCTTAATCTGTATTAGTGCTAAAAATGCCTCTTTGCTTTATTGGGAAGATGTTAGGTTGCTATAAGAAAATGAACAATTTTCACTTAATTGCTTTATATGCATTTATCGTGATGACACAACAGTATTATTATGTTTGAGTATCCTATTGTCCTCTTTTGGGAGGAAATAAAATGAAAGAGGGGCAAAGCTGACTGGTTGAAGTTGGAACCAATTAGAGTGAAATAGTTCAGAGGCAGAGGAGAAGTAAAATGAAGAAAATTCTGTTTCTCTGAAATTGGTATTTGTCAATGAAAATGGCATCCTATTTTGAACAGGATTTTGACACCATCTGGAAATGTTGTATGTGTTGGTAATCATGGCATCATGGACTTTTAGGACTGGTTAAATACTATGTGCATAACTCGCTTCATAATAATGTTCTCCTTAAAAAGTCTCTGACATTCTTTATATATTGTCTGTCACTTAGAGTACTGACATGCTTTCTAGTGTAAATTTCTGAATCACAGGCTGTCTATAAATTCATGTAGAAAACAGCAAATGTGTATTACCTTTGAAAAAGAAAACTACATTTTACAAAAATCAAAAACAGATTTTAGTTAGGACTGCTTATACCCCTTCAACTATATTTATTGAATCATTCAAGTGACATTTTCATTTAATTTGAAAATGGTGAAAGGATTTTTATATGTGATACATTTCAAACTGCAGTAAAACTTTGTTTAGAAGACCTATAAATACTCACACTCATTTTAACATATTAATATTTTTCTCATACTTGCTATAGACATTGAATTTTTGGTAAAGAAAGAAAATAATACAGATGTGTTTAAATCTCTAATCTCATCCACTTCTGACTTCTCAGAAGTAAGCATTATCCTAAAGCTGATGTCTATGGTTTCGTTCATTTTTAAATATTTACTTAATTTCATATTTTATTATTTGGGGCATTTTGATACTAAATAAAGGTTATCTTAATTTATATATCTATCATAACAATCTTATTTTACCCAACATTATTCTTTCCACATTTATCCATGTTGATAGATAATTGGACAAAGTTCTTCTACTTCAGCTACTCTAAATTATTCCATTTTATGAGTTAATCACAACGTTTTATCCATTCTTACATTGGTAGACATTTACATTGTTTCTAATTTTTTATATTGTCACAATTCTTTAATGAATATCCTTTCTTCACAGTCAGAATTTTCTCTATGGAATAAATATATATTTTATTACATATGTATATATAATATATATAATAAAAAATATAAATGTGTATATATTAAAACAGATACATACATACATATAAGTTGAATATATATGGGCAGAATTAGTTGTTACCTATAATATTTTCAACTTAACGGTAATTTTCAAATTTGTCTTCTAAGTGATTTTACAAATTCACATGCCCGTGTGCATAACAGTTTCTCTGTCCATAGTCCATTCACACTTGTTGCTTTTGACTATGTTGTTGTGCCTACAAAACTTTAGGCAGGTCCCTTAGTCACAGTTTTTCAGTTTTCTCATCATTAAAATTAGTATATTCTTAGCTGCAGGAATTGCCTATAAGCAAAATAATAATCTAAATTCAAATGTATTTAACTTTCTAATTTAATATTGAGAGAAACATTAATTGAAAAAGAAATATCTAAATTATATTTTGAATTATCTATATATCTATAAGGCACTTCTAAGATATATTGGCTTACTGGATACCAAACCAGCTAATTAACAATATTTAACGAGCTCCTCATTTTGGTTCCCAAATTTTGGTGCTGTATGTGAGTAAAGGAAATGTCAAAGTCCTTACTCTTCATGTGGTCTATCTAGTCTAGTACCTTAAATATAGCAGAGTTCTGATAACGTTTATGGAAAGTGAGTCTTGCTTACTAATAGTTTAGAATCTAACATGCTTAGAAAGAAAATAATTCTTTAACAATCTTAAAATTAATATTATAACTTTAATTTCCTAATCTTAGGAAATTAAATATTACGTGTTCAATTCATGGTTCTACTACATTCATAGACAAATTTCTTAACCTCTGTGTGCTTAATTTTTTTATCTGTAAATTGGGGATGATTATAGTACCTGCCTGATATACTGTGGTAAAAACTAAATGAGTTAATACATGGAAAATATTGAAAATAGGATTTCATACATAGTACCATAAAATATCTGATGTTGTTATAGCATTTGAATAAAATATGGACTGTCTTAAGGCATTACTCTACCATTTGTAAGTTAAATAGCTCTTTCACCTTTAGCTTCACTGTAGTCCATCTGTCCAACAGATTTTTTAAAAATGTAACTGTAATAACTACTGACCACCCACCCTGCCTACCCATAGAAGAATTGATTAGGACCTTTTATTTCTTTCCATTATGCCTTGAAGAGAAATTCAAACTCCGTACTGTCACCTACAAAGTCCTCTGTGGTCAGAGGTCTGCCAGTCTTCCCAAACTCACCTCTTCCTCAGTCTGTGGGTCACAAGTTTCAGCAGCTTTTTTGTGTTCTTGAACACTCCAGTGACTTTCAGGCCTCTAAGCCCATGCACTGGCTATTTTCTCTGCTTTTCCCTAGACTTACACTTGGTTTGCTTTCTTATTAGGTTGATGCAAAAGTAATTGGGGAACCATTACAATCAACACGTTTTTGCCAACAAGAAATAAGTTTTGTAGCATAAAAATCTATATGCCTCGGGATTTAACAAACCCCTGGAAAGCATTTTCTGCATCCCGCTGGTTGTGGAAGCATTTGCCTGCACAAAATCATTGAGACGGTTGAACAAGTAGTAGTCGGTTGGCGAGAGGTCGGGTGAATATGGCGGATTTCATAGTCCAATTCATTCAACTTTTAAAGCTTGGATGTGCTAAATGCCGTCACTTGTTGTCATGGAGAAGAATTGGGCCCTTTCTGTTGACCAGTGCTGGCTGCATGCATTGCTGTTTTCAGTGCATCTTATCGATTTGCTGAGCATACTTCTCAGATGTAATGGTTTCGCTGGTATTCAGAAAGCTATGGTGGATCAGACCAGCAGCAAACCACCAAACAGTGACCATGACCTTTATTTGGTGCAAGTTTAGCATTGGTAAGTGCTTTGGAGCTTCTTCTTGGTCCAACCACTGGTTTTCGCTGGTTATCGTATAAAATCCACTTCTGATAGAGAAATGGTTCACTTTTGTTGCATAGAATCAGAGAATATGACGTTTCAAAATATGATTAAAAAAAAAAAATTCACTCCACTCATGAGGCATCCACTTATGGAGCTTTTTCACCTTTCCAATTTGTTTCAAATGCTAAATGGTCATAGAATGGTTGACATTGAGTTCTTCAGCAACTTCTTGTGCAGTGGTAAGAGGATCAGGTTCGATGATTGCTCACACAATTGGTCATTGTCAATTTCTGATGGCCCACCACTACATCCTCATCTTCAACGCTCTTGCCTCCTTTGCAAAACTTCTTGAACCATACTGCACTGTATATTCATTAGCAGTTCCTGGGCCAAATGCGTTGCTAATGTTGCAAGTTGTCTCCTCTCCTTTATGACTCATTTTGAACTCAAATAAGAAAATCACTCAAATTTGCTTTTTGTCTAACATTATTTCCATAGTCTAAAAATAAATATAAAATAAACAGCAAGTAGTAATTAGCAAAAAAAGCAAGAAATGCATATTAAAATAATTGTATAACATAACTGCATTTTTAAAAGAAAGTATTTCAATATCAAATGGCAAATTTCAACAATGCAAAAAAACTGCAATTATGTTTGCACCAACCTAATACAATCCTGGGGATGCAACTTAAGTGCTGCCTTTGTATAACGTCTTCCACTGAGCAACATATTTAGAGTTCTCCTCTCCTGCATTTGGCAGGTACCATCAATGTATAGTTTGTTAATATAAACATGTTTTAGTACACAATATATTAATCAATTCTATCATATAGATGTATATATATGCATTTAGTTATTAAAAAAATTTAGACCTAGATAACCATAGCAGAAAATTACAATCAAAAATTTGATATTCAAGTTTAAATGATAACTATAAAGCTTGAATTCTACTTCAATAGGCCTAGGAGTAAATTAAGTCTGTATAGAATTTTTAAAAAACAGTATACAGAATAACAGTACCTGACACATACTATAGCATCTACTGAATAACTGCTTCAGTAATATTTAATATTCCATACAATACACTTATAGAGAGTTGACTAATTAAAATAGAGAAAAAACAATGAAACATAAAATCTTTCCATTTTAGCAACATTTTTAGTTGCTTTATAAAATAATCTTGAACATATTGTCTGCATACTACTTAATGTCATTTATTGAAAAGTCAATGGATTTATTCTTAATTCAAATACAAGATTTTAAAAAATTTCTTGCAGATAAATGTGAATAATCACTTCTACTTATAAAATTAAATAAGGGAAGATTCATTTATTTTCTCACCATGTCCCGATTAGAAAATGTGGTCACATGAGTCTGGGAGATTTGGTATTGTTATCACCCCATCACAAGTGTACATGAACCAATACCTCTTCCATTTACTTTAAATAGATTCTGTTAGTTTCAAATTTTTATTTTGTAAATTAGATTGTAAATTATGAAGAGATTGGAGCACATTGAGCATAACGTTTTGAAGGAAAAATACAGGGTTTCAAAGAAGTGCATAAAAATACAGAGTTTCTAAGAAGTGTTGACTGGTATGGTCATGGAGAACTTTTTCTGAAGAGAAGATACTTGAAATAATTGAAAAAGAATATGTAGGATTTGAATGGGTGATGAGGAAGTGAGATCCTGTGTCACTTTCAGGGAATGAGTTGAAGTAGAAATAAGGCATGTTTGTGGAATGGTGTAGAGAACTATCTGTACTATAAAAAGTGTTGAGTTAAATAAACTTGGTAGTCTATATACAGGTCTATTTCCTCCTACATCTGCAGTTATGTTACCCTACAATTCACAATGACTCTCGAGCATCTTGAAATTCTCAGCAATCAAAGAAAGATTGAATAACGTTTAGTGAATTGCATTTTTAAAGTATATCATTACACTTGGAGTAGGTTTTTCATCATAAAAAGTTTTAAAGAAACTTTATTCAAAATGTGTTTGAGGAAATTATACAATAATTAAATCTAATTTTTTGTTATTGTTTGGAAGCATTTTATTTAAGTATGATATCTGCAAAAGAGTTTAAAAAATAAAAAAATACTAGTCCTAGATAATAAGTTATTCATTCATTCATTCATTTTTAAGAGAGTGTTGCTCTGCTACCTGACTCGAGTGCCTGGCACAATCTTGGCTCACGGCAGCCTCTACCTCCTGGGTTCAAGCGATTCCCCTGCATCAGTATGCTGGGCTAATTTTGTTGTTGTTGTTGTTTTGTATTTTTAGTAGCGATGGGGTTCCACCGTGTTGGGCAGACTGGTCTCAAACTCCTGAGTTCGAGACCAGCCTGGCCAATATGGTGAAACCCCATCTCTACTAATAATACAAAAATTAGCCGAGTGTGGTGGCGTGCAACTGTTGTCCCAGCTACTAAGGAGGCTGAGGGAGGAGAATGGCTTGATCCCAGGAGGCAGAGATTGCAGTGAGCTGAGATGGTGTCACTGCACTCCAGCCTAGGTGACAGAGAAAGACTCCATCTCAAAAAAAAAAAAAAAAAAAAATTGTTTGACATCACTAATCAACAGAGAAATGCAAATTAGAATCATAATGAGATACCATGTTACCCCAGTCAGAATGCGTGTTATTTTAAAAGTCAAAAAATAAAAGATGTTGGCGAGGGTATGGAGAAAAGAAAGTGCTTACACACTGTGGGCGAGAATGTAAATTAGCACAACCTCTATGGAAAACAGTATGGAGGTTTCTCAAAGAACAAAAATAAATCTACTATTTGATCCAACAAATCCACTACTGGGTAGCTACCCAAAAAAAGTATCAATATATCAGAAAGAGACCTTACGCATGTGTTTATCACAGCACTATTCACAATAGCCAAGATATGGAATTACCGTTAAGTGTTCATCAGTGAGTAATTGGATACAGAAAATATGTACACACACATAGAGACACACGTATACAATGGAATACTAATCAGATATAAAATAATGTATTTCACAGCCACATGGATGGAACCGGGGTCATTATCCTAAGAGAAATAACTCAGAAGCATAAAGTCAAATAACTCATGTTCTCACATGTAAGTAGAAGCAAAATAATGTATATACATGGACATAGAGAAATAATAGACACTGGCGACTCAGAAGAGTGAGAGAGTAGGAGGGAGCCAAGGATGAAATAATGTACTCCCTAAATCTATAAAAATTTTTTAAAAATTAAAAATTGATAAAGCACCCAAATATTTAAATAACTTCTATGTGAGTCTTTAATATAAACATATACAGGTTGCCTGGTATGTTCTAAAGTCTATTAGGTCAAAATAATGAAGACTACAAGATTTTCACTTTTTTTTTTAATCTCACAGATTCCAATAGCACAACAAATGAATAAAATATTCCAAAGCAAATTTTAGTTTGATCTGAGGCTTTTGACATTCCGGTAGTTTTTTTGTTTTTTTTTTTCCCCCAATTTAAGATATATTTGTTGGCCTGGCACAGTGGCTCACGCCTGTAATCCTAGCACTTTGGGAGGCTAAGGCAGGCAGATTACTTGAGGTCAGGAATTTGAGACCAGCCTGGCCAATAAAGTGAAACCCCATTTCTACAAAATTACAAAAACAAAGACAAGAAACCGGCATGGTGGTAGACATCTGTAGTCCTAGCTACTTGGGAGGCTGAGGCAGGAGAATCACTTGAACACAGGAGGCGAAGGTTGCAGTGAGCTGAGATCGCACCACTGCACTCCATCCTGGATGACAAAGCAAGATTCCCTCTTAGAAAAAAAAAGATAAATTTGTTTTCTTCAAAAGTATTCTTCATACCTATATATATATAAGAAATTAAGCATATTCATATAAAAATCATGATATGGTAACATAAGCTATATTCCTTTATATTATGTGAACCAAGTGGAAATAATACGTTATTTTATAATTCACTTACAATGACAATTCTACAATAAACCTCTAAATAACTATAGATCCTTCCCAAAGAAACAAGGCCCAGATTATACATTATATGTATACTGATAAATTTAAAATTCCAAGGGTGTTCATGATTTTATTCATATTTTATTATGACTATGATATGGAATGATTCTAAACTTTCAAATGGGATGATTGGGAAATTGGAAACCATTTAGCTCAGACTTCATAATTTCTGAGCTATATTTTAAAGACAATTAATACCCCAGTTGTTTGTGTTTATGGTACATTAAGTTTTAATTTACTTAAAAGTAAAGCAACAAGAAAGGGAAAAATTTATTTTAACTACAAAAGAGCTAAATCACATTTGTATTCATTTTTTACCATTTTAAGGCCAAAAGAATCCTTCATGGGGAAAATATTCAAATTACCAGAGGCTTACTTTTTTTTTATAGCTGTAAATAAAATATCAACTACAAGCAAACTACATTTTAAACATTAATTAAAAATCTCAGACTTACAGAGGGTGGCAGGAAAAGCTTTATGTTAATTTAGCTGTTTTATTTCAATCTGACTGACTTAATTATACTTTTATACTTAGTTGAAATAGAAATTTTTGTTCTTTTGATTAAATTTAAAATATACAAAACTTACTATTCTTTTCTGAAATAATGGCATAATCCACAGATTACTGACATAATATGTAAAAATGCAGAATGACGGTCTAATTTGCTTGCTAAATTCAAGTATATATTTGTTTCATTTGTATTTATGAACAATTTTCTCTGTGCTATAAATTAAGAATTATTTGTGGTCCAGAAAAGGTCTATACTATGATATAATGAATAAAAGAATAGCATTGTTTGCACACAATGATTTTTTTTTTAATTTGGTCAAAATTTTGTTTATATTCATTCTTGTTTTACGTGTTGGCCATGCTGAAAGGATCTACAGAGACAGAAATTTTATCTTAATTTGGACCTTATATGGGTTTGCCAAGCATTTAAAGTTGTTTTTCCCCATCTTTGCTTACTTTTTCAAATCCAGAGTTTTGTTATCTTGCTCACCAATGATACTCTTCTTTTTATAAACTCTTGTTTTACAGACAAAATACCCAAGATAGTCTAGACTGCTCCAAGCTTGCACGTCAATTATGTACTGCATGAAAGAATTATTTGAATCATGTTCATTACTACTGATAAGTTTTCTGGTTCAGAACATAAGGCAATGGGAAAATATTTTAAATTTGGTAGTGATAAGTTTCACTCCAAACTCTACTATAAGCGCCTTTCCAAACTTTCCAATTTAGAGAACCACATTGGAATCATTTCTACTTTTAAATGAGAACATCTCCATGACAATAGAAAGGGCAGTCAACACTTGTAATCAGGACTTGCAAGCAGTGAACTTTGGTCACCTCTATAACCATCTATTAGAATACCTAGAATCCCGGAGTCTTAAAGATGGATGAAAATACAGATGTCTTCCCATAGTAGATAACATAAAGATTCATAAATTTCACCTTCGTGAATGTTTCCAGGTTATGTAGTTTGTTAGTGGAAGACAATACTCAAAGTTTTGTTCAGCTAACACTGAGGCCAAGGATCTAAAGATAATATCAGCTATTTAAAAATAACATTCATATACAGGAATTTTTAATAACCATTAAATACAGAGGTTGATTCCATCTTTCTTTATATGAGTGTCTCTAATCAGATGACTTTAACCACATTCTCCTTCCCCAACTCTGACATAACCACAAATTATTTACTCATCAGATAAGCTCAGCTGTGAATCCAGTGAGAAGTACCATAAAAGCAACATTAATTCATGCTACACATTTCTCTTCTTCATATCCATTGTCATTATCCTCCCACATCATTTAGACTAATTCTAATTGATGGATTCCATCAACAAATTAAAAAACAATACTCTCTAGACTTCAGCGATGAAAAATATACAGAGTGAAGCAATATGTTCTTCCGAAATGCAGTACTTTGTTATCTTTATGGTGCAGAGTGAAAGACAAATTAAGGGAAGAATGCTGTGCAAGCGGTTTTTATTGCTTTTATGATAATAAGGAGATAGGCCTTATTTGTTTGGACTGGGTGGTGCAAATTCATTGTCCTGCTACAATTTATTGATTTGGTTAAAAATCAGAGGATGCCTGGTTGAAAACTTACAGGTGTTTCCTTCTGATAGTTTACATTTGCAATTTAAATTGCATTTATAATCTTAAATGGCTCATCCACGGCTACAAGATTCACTTTTCAATCCTTATAGAAGATGCAGAACCTACATTTTATGAAGGAGTTTTTTTATTAGTGTTCAGTTGTAATTCATAAAGCCATTTCTTTTGATAAAGAGATAAATGCGATTTATTATGGGGAAAGTTAAAATGATATTGCAAAGTAATATTTATTACTTATTGAAAGCGAGGGGGAATTACAATAATATTTTTACTTGTTTTAAATTAGAATTAAACCTTTTTATTGACTACTCAGGGTACAGTAAAAAGCACTCTCCATTTATCTGTAAGCTTCTTTTGGTGTTGCCTCTCTGTCTAAATTTCAGAAGTCAATGTATAATTTTATGAGATTTAGATAAGAAGCCCAGATATAAAGATGATTCATTGCAAAATGCAATAAATATCTATTGTTGGCACAGTGATTTTTACTGAAATCATCCTTAATCTCTCTCTATAATCCTCTAACCCTGCTAAGAAGTACTTCTTGTTCTTGTTTCAAGTTCCGGTATTGGCTAGAGAAGAACATTGTAAGAATAAAATGTGTAGTTTAAAGCAACTCTGTATTGTTGCCTTGACTTTAGTATATATGGATTGTCTTCATTAAGTTTTGAAGTAGACTAATGATGTATAAATAATGCTAGAAAAACAATGCTACTTTAAAATCTTGTACTCTATCTTTCATTTGAGATGTTTCAACCAAGAATAGCAAAAATTTTCTTGCCATGGGAATTCAAAATAGTCCTGACTCTTTTATTCTCTGGTTATTTTTTGACTAGATAGTAGCCTCGTTTCAATGGGAGAACAAAACCCTGTCACCTCTTTCTGAAGCTACTGATTTTTTTTTCCTCCTTGAAAAAAGAAGTTAAGGATGGCAACCAGCAGCCATCAAATTCCCCCCATTTTTATGCCAGGCATATAGATATATTTTAACATGAATGACAGGACTCTGTAGCTGTCTGTAGAATCTGTAAATGAGAATGGAGTGCCCAAATATATTTTCTAAGTTTTTGTTTTTCTTCGCTTTTACAGAGAAGTTCAGTTATTATTATAGGCAGAATTATAATTTGTTTTTGGTTGGAAATGATAATATTAATATTAATTCCCCTTTCAATCTCCTCCTTGATTTTCATCCCTCATATTCGTTATGGAGCATTGAGATTAGACGTATTCCTCCCTTTCTCAAGTATGTCTCACTATCAGACCTGACTTCACAAGGCTTTACTTCCTGTGAAAAATTTCGAATAAAAATCAACCTGAACACTGCAGCTTACTGACATCTTCAAAGTTCCAGATTAACAATGCCCTAAGTGGGGAGTTTCTAGACACATTTCAAGTTCAAATCGAAAGGAATGACAAAGTAGAACAATGATATTTTCCTGGATTATAGATTGTTAGAGAATATTCATAGACACTGTCTTTCCTGAGAATGCTCACTTAGATCACTTCTGTCTAAAATGAAATCTTTTCCTTATTCTTCGAAAGGGCCTGGTATATTTAAAAATCACTGATTTATTAGCAGTGTTTTCACATAAGAAAAAAAGGAACCTAAAGGAATACAAATTCCTGACAATTAAAATATGGAAATTTATAGTGTTACTTTCTAAGCCTACAAGTAATTATTTATAAACTAGATTCATGGTGTAAAGACATGTTATTTATTTAAATTAGTTTCCATAAATTGTCATGTCATATCAGAAGATAGTGAAATAAAACTTCAAGAGTTATTTGAAGAAAATCAAAGCACCAATGCAAACAAGAGACAAAATAAAGAGTATATGCTTTTGTTCTTGATTTAGCACAGCATTACAAGTAATAGAGCAGTTTTTATCATTTTGTTTCTAAATGATTTCTTTCTAGTGATTACATATAGTCTAGAATAAGAAATTAAATAGGTGACACTCCACACACAAGAAATTGTGAAACTGAAAGGGCACAGCTGTAACCATCAACTTCCATCAGTGAGTGACTCCAATCTACTCATAAAGAATTAAAACACTTTAAGTTTCAATAGCTTGAAGGACCAACCTATGTATCCCCAATGTGTATTAAACTCATTATGCAGTATGTATTAAACTTCCTACCTTTAGTCTGTGTCCCATTTTCTTTGCAGTATAGGAAACTAAGTTTTTTAAACCAAGGGGAATTAGAAAGCAAAGTATAGCTATTAACCACTAAAATCTGCACGAGACCATTTACAATTGTGAGAATTATCAGCAGCCATTTAAGAAACTTGAGAGAGTGCCAGTCAGTAGGTTACTAATTCAGAGACTCAACCATTAGCTTTGGATAAAAAAAATCACAAGCTCACAGGGGGTTTATAAAGCTTCCAAGTCACCCTTTGTGGAACCACGGGCATTAAAACCGCAGCTGGTGTGCATAAAAGGAGTGAAAAGCATAGCTCTGAAGCCCAGGAGGGAGAGAAGTTGGTAGTTTCGGATCACAATAGAGGCAGAACTATGAATGTAAAGCTTTAGCTGCATAGTCATGTTTTACAAAAATTCTCTGGCACTGTGTGTGTGTGTGTGTGTGTGTGTGTGTGTGTGGTGTGTGTGTGTGTCTAAGATAGATTTCAGCAAGTAGTGGCCTTTCTCTACCTCCTTCATGTTGGAATTCCATGACCATTCATGACCGTTGTCAGGGATCTCTCCCTTCTCAACTTGTCTGTGCTAGAGAGGCATAGCAGGCCAAAAAGATACGAATGCAGCCAAGGCAAGGCTCACTAAGCAAAATAATAGAGGTTATAGCACCATGTATTGCTAATTGTCTTCCACTGGAGCCATCCCCAACATAGCATTAAGGAATCATTTATATCTATACAAAAAATTTTAAGAATAAGAAGAGAAGGACTATGGAGCACACATTAGCAATATTAACATCAATGCAGTACTGAAGCATATCAAAGCCTAATGCAGAATATTCTCACAACACTCTTTTCAAGTAAATGAAAGTTTGAGAGACATTTGAGAGCAATTTGTTTCCATCTGGAGATAAAGACAGTTTGACAAAATTGAGTAAATATGTACAGAATTGCTTGGCACCTGCCTCATTCTACAGTTTAAAAAAATTCAATAAATGAGTCAATATATGAAGGACTGAATGAATAAAGTTTGAGTCAGACAAATAGCTATTAATTTAGTGTCTCCCAACTATATGATGGCATATAATGGATTCACTCATTATTCATTTTGAAACAAAGTATTAATATAATTGGAGGACTTTAAGCAGTTTGAAAAGATGGAATATTTAAGTTTGATGTTATACATATATAATCAAGGGTTGAATTATTGCTTATGGTATTTTAGTTTATCATTTCATACACAAACAGTGATTAAAAAGTAAGTCAAGTTTTTCTGGATACCTCCTGAGTATAAGTGTTAATTCTTAAAGATTTATTGAGAAGTTATTATGTGCCTGATAAATTTAATGGAGATGTTGGCACACTCCAGGGTGCTAGTCTCCTCTCTCTCTAAAATATCTTTCTTTCTGTCCTTATATTTTCCCACTTGGCCCTCAGTCACCATGATCCCACTCCTGCCTTTCATGTTTGTGTGGTGGGAACATTCTGCCACCAGATCCATGCTGGCTCCTTCCTGCCATTCAGTTCTTGACTCAACCATTGTCTGTTCGTGCATGTGTATGTGTGTGTGTTTGTATTTTGTGTGTGTGTGTGTGTTTGAGATGGAGTTTCGCTCTTATTGCCCAGGCTGGAGTCCAGGCTCATCATCACCTCTGCCTCTCAGGTTCAAGCAATTCTTCTGCCTCTGCCTCCCGAGTACCTGGGATTACAGGCATGTGCCACCTGACTAATTTTCTATTTTTAGTAGAGATGGCTTGCATGTTGGTCAAGTTGATCTGGAACTCCTGACCTCAGGTGATCTGTCTGACTCAGCCTCCCAAAGTGCTGGGATTACAGGCATGAGCCACCTCACCCAGCCTACTCAACCTCTGTCTAATCAGTAAGATACTCACTTAATAACAAAACTATATTTTCAAATCTCTCTCTGTGTCATCTTTTTTCTATAAAGCCGTTGACATATTTCTAATTAATAAATATTTATTTTTTAACTTAATACCCTGCCTCTTCACTCATGCCTTACTTAGCAAAATGAAAAGAGAGACATCATATATATTGTCACCACTATATTGACAGCAGTAGAGTTTAATGCATAATGATTGTCTGGTAATACTTTGTTGAAAAAATGAGCATGAGTCATGTTGATAGAAACTGGTGATAAAAGAGCAAATAAAAGATAGTTTCTGTCCTTGAGAAGCATGTTGTCTATATGGTTAAGTTTTGAATTAAAGAAGTCTCCAGATCATAAAATATATTTCAAAATTGTGTTATCTCAGAAAAAACAAAACACTACTACACAATAAAAGAAAGAACATATCCTATTAATGAAAAATTATCTTTAACACATTTTATTTTATATTCTTATATCCCTGGGGTGTAGAGAAAGGGAGAGGAAGAGAGAGAAAAAGAATGAGATAGCATTGTCATTTCAATTAGAAAAGTCATACAGCCTTAATTTGTACTTCTACTATCTCTGAAAACTTAAAAATACTTTGGAATATGCTGTATTTCTGAAACCAGAACTAAAATACGAGGGATCCTGGGTCAGAAACTAAGCCATACCCCAGAAGGGATTATGAAGTTTAGAGTATTCACTAGCTCATTAGTCAATCAGGGAAAATTGCACTTTTAACTTAAGCAGTTTCGTACCTTGGCAAATAACAGAATGCACTATTAGAACATTCATTTCCACCTTAATTGTGTCCGTGTGTGTATGTGTATGTGTGTATGCTTATGCAGGAAAGTATTTCTAGGTGCATAGAAAAAGGATACAAAATATATATATCAATAAAATAACATATATATTCCATGGAAAAAAACATTGTATCTGTCTTATATAACACTGACATCCGGTTCATATCAGTATCTTGTTCAAAAGAACGTTAATAAATAGTTATTAAATATGTAAATAAATGATAAATGCAAATTTATATATAACCTTGAGGGCATTTTATATTCCAAAATGAGCTGCTTTTCCGTTAGTTTCACATACAAAGCAGAGATGCATTAAAGAATCCATGTATAAAATCAATTAGAATTAGAAGTCTCATTTGTCCTATGTATATAAGGAATGAAAAGTATTTACTATAAATGTTAACGATAAGTTATGGATAGGAGTATAAATGGAGATGTGGATGTAGATAGGAATATTGATGTGAATAAAAATACATATGAATAAAGAATGACAAATGATAGATCAGTAGTTTAAATGTCACAATCATAGATATGAACACAGAGAGAGACAAATTGAAAGAGAGAGACTGAAAGAGAGACTGCTTTTAAGAATATTTTATTCTTGTGTATATAAATGTCTAATTTCATAGTTTTATCTTTGATCCTAACTTTTATTTTTAAATAAAAATATTAAGGCAGTCTTCTGCGTCTAGAAAGATTGAATATGTATTTATATTTCTCCTGCTGAGTACAACTAAAAATCATGAACTTTATATATAAAACAAATGTTTTTTTTAAAAAATACTCTGAAATGTGGAGAGAAAAAAGTAGACCAGTACTAGGGACTTTGTGACCCTTGACATAAGGTAGTTCCTAACTTTCCAGATTTTTCTTTGCAGCAAACATCCCTGACTTGGAGCTCAATAAGTCAACAACTCAGAAACACGAATGGTCAGAGGCAAAAAAGCCCAACAAAAGTCTGTTATTTCTGAACAAATGACCCACAAAGGGTCAGCCTAGAAACACAGAAAAGTTTTGACAGAAAGTTTTCTATTCCAGCCAAACACACACACACACCTGTGATCCCATGACCATAAACACCACTGAAGCCATCAAAGATGAATGAAAAGCCTGGATTTAATCTTCAAGAAGCTACAAAGAGGGTCCCCAGTACTCCCACCAGAATGGAATTAAGGAATGCCACGTGAGATGCTGGAACTTTCACTATGGTCTGGCGATAATAAGGCCACACCACCATAGTATCACTGGAGACCTTGTAGGGAGATGGTGCTTACACCTCTGCCCAGTTGAAATAAGAAGTTTCTATGTTCAGTTTTCGAAAAGCCAAGTAGAAGCCAGGATTTGTACCCCCACCTGGCAACACAAGGCAGTACACACACTTCCCTAGTCTGAGCAGTGTCAGAGTAAACCAGATGCAATGAGTTATAAATCTAAAACAAAGTCTCAAAAATAATATTAAAGTGTCCAGGTTTCAATAGAAAATCGCTCATACCAAGAATCAAGATCTATTAGAATAAAATTTTATATATAGAAAAATTCATAATGATAGCACCAAGATAACAGAAATGATATAATTATTTGATGACTATTAAAGCAGCCATCATAAATAGCTTTAAGAAAAAAGTATAAGAACAATTGAAGCAAACAAACAAACAAAAAAAAAAATAGAAAGCCTCAACAAAAAATATAACATCTCAGGCTTTTCTAGTTTTCAAATGCCAGCATAGAAGAAAACTGACTTCACTTCTGCCAACAGAAAATATAAAAAGCAAATACATAGTATGGAGTTTATCACCAGCAGTATCTCCGAATTCAAATATAAGAATAAGGCAGTTCTCAAAGTCACAGAGACAAGAAAAAACCTGATCAGATGGTAAGTGAATCAAATTCCCATGTCCACAGTACCCCTTCCCCAAATCTTCCCAGCACCAAGTGAACTAAAAATCACCCCCAAATCAGTTTCTACTCTGGAAGAGGCGAGATACTCCTCTGTTTTGAGTTCTCTGAAAAAAAGACTTGTCTTTGCTTCTACCCATGGAAAGCATCACAAATACCTGAAGGGAGAACTATTCCTGAGGATACCCAGAGACAATGGGAGGACGTGGGACTACCATTTCAGGCTGGAAATTTTGATCTGTAACTTGGCAAAAGGAGACATAAAATCAGAGTGGCTTTTCAGCAGCAGCAGGCTGTAAGAGGTATATTCCACAGGTCTCCTGGGCATGAAACTCTACTCAGCCTTCCCAACCACTAGAATATACCCTTTGGGAACTCATCCACTAAGGACAAACAGTGATCCAACTGTTTACCAAAGAAGAGGCAAACCAGGGCTTGACGTGTGATCTGGTGCTGAAAAGGAAGCCATGAACTAGGAAAAATATCCAATAAATAAATTTTTTAAAAAACCAGACTGAGAAGACTCTAATAAATAACTCAATCTTTAATACAAAGACATCCACAATAAACAACAGCAAAAAGGGAACTATGACCTCCTCACACACACAAAGCAAGAAATCAATGAATGACCCTAATAAGACAGTGATATATGAGCTCTCTGAGAAAAAATTGAAGAGTAGTTTTAAGGAAACAGCAATCTCCAAGATAACAAAGGAAAGCAACTCAGAAATTTATCAGAGAAATTTAACTAAGAGATTGAAATGCTGATAAAAAACAAACAGTAATCTTGAAACTGATAAATGTTTTTACTAAACTGAAAAATTTACTAGGTGCTCTCAACAGCAGTATAGTATTAAGCAGAGGAAAAATACAGCGAACTTCAAGACAGCCTATTTTAAAATATGTAGTCAGAGCTGGAAAAAGAAAGAATGAAAGGAAATGAAGATTGCATACAAGATATAGAAAATTACATCAAAAGATCAATTCTAAGAATTATTGGCACTCAACATGGAGTTGAACAACATCAAGGGGTAGAAAACTTATTTAAAAAATAATAATATTTTAAAAACCTAAGAAAGATATAAATATCCAGGTACAGGAAGGTCAGAGAATATCAAACAGATTAGAGTTAAATAAGACTACCAAAACATAGATAATAATCAAACTCTTAGAGGTCAAAATTCTAAAATCAACAAGATTTTTTAAAAGCAAGTAACATATAATGGAGATCCAATGCATCTGACAACAGACTTCTCAACTGAAACATACAGGCTAGAAGGGAGTGACATGACATTTTCAAAATGCAAAAAGAAAACACACTACTTTCTGAAAATACTGTATACAGAAAAGCAACTTTTCAAACATGAAAGAGAGAGTTTTTCCCAGAAAAAAAAAAAAAAAGCAAAAAAACTCTCCCCTCAAAGTAAAGACCAAGTCCGAATAGCTTCATTGTTAAATTTTACCAAACATTTAAAGAAGTGCTAAAACCAATTCTACTTAATCTACTCAAAAATAAAAATAAAAAAAGGAAACACTTCCAAATTTGTTCCATGAGGCCTGCATTATTCTGACACAAAAAAACAGACAAGGACACAACAAAAAATCAACAAAACTATAGGCCATTATCACTAATAAACATAGCTGTAAAAATCCTAAACAAAATATTAGCAAACTGGATTTTAACAACATATTTAAAAAGATCATTTATCATGATCTACTGGGATATATCCTGCAAATTTAAGCATGGTTTTACATACACAAATCAACAAATATGATACATAACATTAACAAATCCAAGAATAAAAAACTCATAATCATTTTAATAGATGCTGGAAAGCATTTGATAAAATTCAACATCCTTTTATATGAAAACTCTCAACAAACTAGATATAGAAAAAAACATACATCCAGGCTATATATGATCATCAAGGACCTCAGACAAACCCATGTTCAAAATTATACTAAACAGAAAAGCAGAAAACTTTTTATCTAAGATCTGAAACAAGACAAAGAAGACTAGTTTCATCACCTTTATTCGACATAACACTTGAAATTCTAGTTAAAGCAATTAAACATGAGAAAAATATAAATGAAGAGCCTTCAAATTGTAAAGCTATAACTCAGATTAGCTTTGCTTGCAGATGACATGTTTTATATTTAGAAGAACCTAAAGAATCCACAAAAAACTGTTAAAACTAAAACATTAATTCAGTAAAGTTGCTGAAAACAAAATTAACATACAAAATCAATAGCATTTATATACACCAACAGTGAACAATCTGAAAAGAAATAAAAAAAGCAATCCCATTTGTAATAGCTACAAAGAATATGAAATGCCTATGAATCAATTTATCCAAAGAAATGAAAGATCTATACAAGAACAATTAGAAAACACTGGTGAAAGGAATAGAAGAAGCAGCCAAATTTAAAAGATATTTCATTATCATGGATTAAAATAATTAATATCGTTAACATGACAATAGAACCGAATGTGATCTACAGAGTCAATGAAACCTTTATTAAAATTACCAATGGCATTCTTCACAGAAGTAGAAAAATCAATTCTAAAATTTATATAAAACCACAAAAGACACCAAGTAGACAAAGCAATCCTGAGCAAAAAGAGCAAAGCTGGAGGCATCATGCTACCTGTATTCATCCATTTTCACACCGCTATAAAAGACTACTTGAGACTGGGTAACTGAAAAAGAAAGAAGACTTACCTGAATCACAGTTCCAAATGGCTGGAGAGGCCTCAGAAAACTTACAATGATGGTAGAAGGCAAAGGGGAAGCAAGACACATCTTTTATGGCATCAGGAGAGAGAGAAAGCAAGAAGAAGTGCCACACTTTTAAACCATCATATTCCATGAGAACTCCCTTACTATCACAAGAACATCATGGAGAAAAGTGTCCCCTTGATCTATCCACCTCCCACCAGGATGCTCCCTCAACACTTGGGGGTTGTAATTCAAGATATCATTCTGCCCTGCCCACTCCCCCAAATCTCATGTCCATCTTATATTTAAAAGCCAATCATCTCTTCCCAACAGTCCCCCAAAATCCCAAATTATTCCAGCATCAACTCAAAAGTCCAAGACCAAAATCTCATCTGAAATTAGGTAAGTCTCTTCCTCCTATTAGCCTATAAAATCAATAACAAGTAAGTTACTTCCAAGATACAATGAGAGTACAGGTTTTGGGTAAATGGTACCATCCCCAAAGGGAGAAATTGGCCAAAACAAAGAAGCTATAGGTCCAATACACATCAAAAATCCAGTGGATCAGTCTTTAAATCTTTAACTCTAAAATAATCTCATTTGACTCCATGTCTCCTATTCAGGGCACACTGATACAAAGGGTGGACTCCCAAGGGTTTGAACTGCTCTGCCTCTGGGGCTCTGCAGGGTAAAGTCCCTGTGGCTGCTTGTACAGACTAGAATTGAGTGTCTGTGTCTTTGACAGGTATACAGTGTGAAGTGTCAATGGATCTACCATTCTGGGTTTACAGGACAGTGGTCCTCTGCTAACAGCTCCACTAGGCAGTGTCCCAGTGGTGACTCTGCATGGAGTTCCAAATCCACATTTCTCCTCTGCATTGCCCTAATAGAGGTTCTCCACAAAAACTCCACCTCTGCAGCAGACCTCTGCCTGGACATCCAGGCATTTCCACATATCCTCTGAAATCTAGGTGGAGGCTGCAAAGCTCAACTTTTGTCTTCTGCAGATCCACAGGTCTAACATCCACATGGACGCCACCAAGATTTTGAGCCTGCAGCTTCTGAAGCAATGGCCAGAGCTGTACCATGACCCCTTTTATCCATGGCTAGGGCTGGAGTAGCTGGAACACAGGGCACCATGTCCCAAAGCTGCACAGAGAGGGGTGCCCTGGGCCCAGCCCATACAACCATTTATCCCTCCTAGGCCTCTGGGCCTGTGATGGGAGGGGCTCTCATGAAGATCTCTAAAATACCCTGGAGATGTTTTCCCCATCCTCTTGGCAGTTAACATTCAGCTCTTCATTACTTATGCAAGATTCTGCAGCCAGTTGAATTTCTCCCCTGAAAGTGATTTTTTTTTCTTTTCTACCGTATGATCAGTCTGCAATTTTTCCAACTTTTATGCTCTGCTTCCCTTTGAAACATAAGTTTCAATTTCAGACCATCTCTTTGTGAATGTATATGACTGTACATTTTCAGAACAAGCCAGGTTAATTCTAGAACCCTTTGTTGCTTAGAAGTTTCTTCTGCCAGATACCCTAAATCATCTCTCTCAAGTTCCAACTTCCACAGATCTTTAGGGCAGGGGAAAAATGTTACTAGTCTCTTTGCTAAAGTATAGTAAGAGTGACCTTTACTTTAGTTCCCAGTAATTTTCTCATCTCCATCTGAGACCACCTTCTAGGCCTAGACTTCACTGTCCATATCACTATCAGCATTTTGGTCAAAACCATTCAACAATAATCTAGGAAATTCCAACCTTTCTTACATCTTTCTGTATTCTTCTGAGCATTTTTTTTTTTTTTTTTTGAGACAAGAGTCTCATTCCAGGCTGGACTTCAGTGGGGTGATCTCAGCTCACTGTAACCTTGGACTCCCTGGTCCAAGCAATTTTCCTGACTCAACCTCCTGAGTAGCTGGGATTAAAGACACATGCCACCACACCCAGCTATTTTTGTATTTTTAGTAGAGATGGGGTATCATTCACCCTGTTGGCCAGGATGGTCTTGATCATTTCACATCATGATCCACCTACCTTGGCCTTCCCAAGTGCTGGGATTACAGGTGTGAGCCACCACACCTGGCCTTTTCTGAGCTTTTCAAACTGTTCCAACATCTGCCCATTATCCAGTTCCAAAATAGCTTCCACATTTACAGGTATCTTCACAACAATGCTCCAAATTCCCAGTACCAATTTTCTGTATTAGTTTGTTTGCATACTGCTATAAAGAAGAACTTGAGACTAGGTAATTTATAAAGAAAAGAGGTTTAATTGACTCAGTTCCACATGGCTGGGGAGGTCTAAGGAAATATAATCATGATAGAAGGTGAAGTGGAGAAGCTGGAACCTTCTTCAGAAGGCAGCAGGAGAGACAGAGTGAAGGGAAATGCCACATTTTTAAATAATCAGATCACATGAGTACTCACTCATTATCAAGAGAACCACATGGGAGAAACTGCCCCTAAGATCCCGTGACCTTCCACCATCTCCCTCCCTCAACTCATGGGATTACAATTGAAGATGTGATTTGGGTGGGGACACAGAGCCAAGCCGTATAACTACATGACTTCGAAATGTACCACAAAACTATAGTAAGCAAGTCAGCATGAAACTGGCATAAAAAAAGACAAATAGATCAATGGAACAGGATAGACAATCCAAACATAAACTCACGCATTTGCAGCCAACTCATTTTTACCAAAGTTTCCAAGATATACAATGAGAAAAGGACAGTCTCTGCTTTATACAGCACTGGGAAAACTAGATAATTGTATGCAGAAGAATGAAATTAGACACTTATCTCTCACTACATATAAAAATAAAATCAAATTAGATTAAAGAAAAAGCTAAAGCTTGAAAGTACAAAATGAGTTGAAGAAAACATTGGGAAAAATGCATCAGAACATTGGTCTGAGCAAAGAGTTTTTGAGTAAGTACTCAAAAGCACAGGTAACCAAAGCAAAAATAGACAAATGGGAGGATATCAAGCCAAAAAGATAACAAGAAAGGATACAGTCAATGGAGTGAAGAAAAAAACTCACAGAATGGGAGAAAATATTTTTAAACTATCCATCTAACAATGGATTAATAACCAGAATGTATAAGGAACTCAATTAAATAACATAATAACAATAATAAATAATCTGTTTTAAAACAAGAGAGATTTGAATGGATGTATCTCAAAAGAAGAGATTCATATGACCAACAGATACATGAAAAAAAATGCTCAATATGGCCAATCATCAGGGACATGAAAATCAAAATCATAATAATGTGTCATTTCACTCCAGTTAAAATGGCTTTTATCAAATAACATGGGATAACAGGTGCTGGTGAGGATGTGGAGAAAGGAGAGCCCTCTTACACTGTTGGTGGGAATAGAAAGTACTACAGCTGCTATGGACAATATATGGAGGTTCCTCAAACAGCAAAAAATTAGAAATACCATAAAATCCAGAAGTCTCACTGTTGAATATATATCTAAAAGAAGAAAGGTTGACAGGTATGGTGGCTTATGCCTGTAATCCCAACACTTTGGGAGGCTGAAGCAGGTGAATCATGAAGTCAGGACTTCGAGACCAGCCTGGCCAACATAGTGAAACCTAGTTTCTACTAAAAATACATAAAATTAGCTGGGCGTGATGGTGGGCACCTGCAATCCTAGGTACTCAGGAGGTTGAGGGAGAATAATCACTTGAACCTGGAAGGTGGAGATTGCAGCGAGCTGAGATCATGCCACTGCACACCAGCCCGGATTACAGTGCAAGACTTTGTCTCAAAACAAAACAAAACAAAAAACCACACAAAATCAATATATTGAAGAGATGTGTGCACCCCATATTTATTACAGCACTATTCACAACAGGGAAATATCAAATTGATCTATGTGCTCATCAATTGATGAATAAAGAAAACATGCTATCTATACACAATGGACTATTATTAATCCATAAAAAAGAATAAAGTTCTGTCATTTGCAGTAACATGGAAGGAGTGTAGATCATTATATTAAATGAAAGAAGTCAGACATGGAAATACAAATATCACATGTTTTCAAGAGCCTGTGAGAGCAAAAAAAGTAGATTTAATGAAGATAGACAGAAGATTGTTGGTTACCAGAGTCTACGTAGGGAGAGGAGAAATAAAGAGAGGTTGACTAATGGGTACAAATGTAAACTTAGATAGAAGAAATAAAAGCAGTTTTTCGATAGAGCTATAGGGTGACTGCAGTAAACAATCTATTGTACATTTCAAAACAGCTGGAAGAGAATAAGTTCAATGTTCCTAGCATGAAGAGAAGATACTTTTTTATGGTGATAAATACCCCAAGCACACTGATCAAATCTTTATACATTACATGAATATATTAAAGTATCACATGTAGTCTGAAAATATGTACATCTATTAACTATCAATAAAAAATACAATTGCAGGCAAAAGTTAGAAGATATAAAAATAACCAAATGAAAACTTTACATTTGAAAACCATAAAGAAAAAAATAATTCTAAGTTGAATTGATTTCTCTTGAGAATTCTACCAAACTTTAAAAGAAGCACAAATTATATACAATCTCTTCCCACAAACAGAGCAAAACACTCTTCAATTTATTTATGAAGCTAATAATACCCTGATACAAGACCAGAAGATGACAATAAAAAGTAGGAAAGATTGCTGTTCAAAATTTCTCCTGAATTAATAAGAAATGTTTCTAACAAAATATTAGCAACTATTTATCAACAATATATTAAAAATATTATATACCATGGCTAAGAAGGATTCACTCTAGGGTTGCAAATGTGTTTTAATATTTTAAACTCATTATATATAATCTACCACATGAACAGACTGAAGAAAAAAATCACAGGATCAAAACAATTGATGGCAAAAAGCATTCGACAGAATTCAACACCATTTATGATAATTATTTTTAGAAATCTCTGAAAAACGGAAATACATAGTAAGTTCCTGAACTTGAGAAGGAGCACCTACAAAAAACTATTGCTAATATATACTTAGTATGACATACTGAATACCTTAAGGATATGCATAAAAACAAAGCATATGTCCATTCTCCCTACTTTTATTCAACATAGTTCAGAAATTTTTAGCTAACACAAAAAGCAATAAAAGGACATATAATGCACCCAGCTTGGAGTGAGAGAAATAAAATTGTCCCTAATTGCAGGTGGCAAAATTGTCTTCATAGAAAATCCCAAAGAATCTGAAAAAAAAAAAAGTCTTAGAACTAATAATTGATTATCGATTTAAAACTTATACTCACTTCTAATGGATGAATTTAATACTATAAATTTATCTTCAGCAAAGTGGCAGGATATAAAATAAACATGCAGAAATTAATTGTACGTCTGCATTCTAGCAGTACAAATTTGGACACTAATTTAAAAATGCAATGCCATCTGTAATTGCTAGAAAAAATAACACTTTAGTGTAAATCTGCCTAAACATGTATAAGATATGAATGCTGAAAACTATACAACATTAACAATACTGATGAATGAAATTAAAGTAGATCTAAATAAAGAGAAAGACACATTATATTCCTGAATTGGAAGACTGACAATATTCAGAGATGTCAATTCTTCCAAATTGATATATAGTTTGAAGGTCATTCCTATAAAAATTTAGGCACAGAATTGTTTAGGTTTAGGCAAGATTATTCTGAAATGTCTATAGAAAGATAAATGATTAAAATAGCTAAAACAGTATAAAAATGAATAAAATGCAAGAAATTCATCCAATCAAATTTGAGACTTATTGTCCAGCTACAGTAATTTCAATTCTATTACATTAGGGGAGAGATAGATATATTTTATAGACACGCGTCAATGGAAAAATGAAATAGAACCCAGATATAAACCCTTACAAATGTGCCCAACTGAATTTTGATAAAGTTGCAAAAGCAATTCATTGGGGGAAATTTAGTCTGTTCCATAAATAGTGCTGAAACAATTGGTTATGCATATTTTTTTTCTAAAAAAAAGATTTTACTGTTAACATAAAACTGTCTTAAAAATAAAGTCTATTTAAAAAATGATTCCCAACTTAAATCACACTTTATTTAAAAAATTGCTTCAAAATGAATAAGGGATTTAAGTGTAAAATATACAACTAAATATTTAATAAACATTTGTGGAAAAAATCTTTAGGATCTGAATTTACATAGAATGTTTTTATATTTGACATAAAAAAAGCACAATCCATGAAAGTAAAGATAGATAATAGAATTAGATAGTTAGAAACCATATATCCAACACAGGACTAGTATCCAGAATATAAAAGGAACTTTGAAAACTCAATTTAGAGCATGGACAAAAGACATTTCACCAATAAAGGCATGTGGGTAGCAAATAGGCTCAGATGAAGATGTCATGCATCATTAGTCATTAAGGAAATTCATATAAAACCACAATGAGCTATTACTGCAGACTTATCAGAGTTGCTAGAATAAAAATAATTACAATACGAAATGTTGATGAGGATGTGGAGAAACTATCACTCATACACATTGTTAGTGGGAATGTAAAATCAGTTTGGTGGTTTTTCTTAAAAACAAAAAACAGCTAGGTGTGGTGGGTCATGCCTGTAATCTCAGCACTTTGGGAGGCCGAGGTGGACAGACAACAAGGTCCAGAGATCGAGAACATTCTGGCCAACAGAGTGAAACCCCTTCTCTACTAAAATACAAAAATCAGCTGGGTGTGGTGGCGCATGCCTGTAGTCCCAGTTACTCGGGAGGCTGAGGCAGAAGAATTGCTTGAACCTGGGAGGTGGAGGTTGCAGTGAGCCGAGATTGTGTCACTGCACTTCAACCTGGCCCTTGGTGACAGAGCAAGACTCTGTGTAAAAAAACAAAACAAAACAAAAAAGACAAAAAAAAAACAACCCTAAAAACTAAACATCCAACAACCATAGATCCAGCAATTGCACTCCTGTATATTTATCACAAAGAAATGAAAGCTAGGCCAGGCACGGTGGCTCACCCCTGTAATACCAGTACTTTGGGAGGCTGAGGCAGGTGAATCATGAGGTCAGGAGTTCAAGGCCAGACTGGCCAACATAGTGAAACATCATTGCTACTAAAAATTCAAAAAGTAGCTGGGCATAGTGGCACATGCCTGTAATTCCAGCTACTCAGGAGACTGAGGCAGGAGAATGGCTTGAACTGGGAGGCAGAGGTTGCAGTGAGCAGCGATCACACCACTGTACTCCAGCCCAGGTGACAAAGTAAGACTCCGTGTCAAAAAAAAAAAAAAGAAAAGAAAAGAGGAAAGAAAACTTATGCTCACATAAAAACCTGCACACAAATATCAAATATTTATAACAAATTTTGTTGCAGTAGTCAAAGTTCAGAACAATCCTCATGTCTTTCTATGGGTGAATAAACAAATCCATTCCAAAGAATACTGTTTTACTAAAAACAATAAAAGAAGAAACAGAAATGTTGATACCTGCAATAACTTACTTGAATTTTCAGAGAATGTATGCTAAGTGAAAAAGCTCATTGCAAAAGTTTACATGGTGTGTGATTCAATTTATTCAACATTCTTAAAATGACAAAATGTAAGAAATAGGAAACATATAAGTGATTGCCAGCAGTTAGGTGTATATTGGAGGAGTGAGAATTATTTGTGGTTTACAATGTTATATAACACTAGATATTACTATTTTGGTAGCGATGTTATTTATCTTTGCTGTTTCAGTGTCAACATTCTGGTTGTGATAGTGTATTACAGTTTTATAAGATCTTACCATTGGGGGAAACTGACTAAAAGCCAGTTTCTCTGAATAAAATCTGTATTTCTCTATATTTCTTATAATTTCACGTAAATTTACAATAACCTCAAAATGAAAAGTTTAATCAAAAATAATTTTTTAAATTGTGATGGCAATTTTTTTGGTGTCAATATGACTGGGCCACAGGGTGGTGAGAGAAGTGGCCAAATATTAGTCTGGGTGTGTCTGTGAGATTGTTCCTGGATTAGATTAGCATTTGAATCTTTACACTGAGTAAAGCAGATTGCTTTATCTAATTTGGTTGGGCTTCATCTAATGGAATGAAGACCTGAGTAGAACAAAAAGTCCTATTAAGAGGGAACTCCTGCCTAACTGCCTGAGCTGAAACTCTGGTCTTTTTCCACATTCAGACTCATACTAAAACATTGCTCTTTTTGATTCATGAGCCTGCCAGCTTTCATACTGGAACTATACTATTAACTCTCCTAGTTTTCAAGCCTTCAGATTCAGATTGGAACTACACATTGGCTCTTTTAGATTACCAGCTTGCCAACTATAGGTCTTGGGACTTCTCAGCTTCCATAATCAAGTAAGCAATTCATAATAATACATCTATATATATATATATGTATACATATCTATCTTATCAATTCTATTTCTCTGAAAACCCTGACAAACATAAAAATATTAGGAAGGTGTTTTAAGTATGTAATTTAGCTTCTAAAAAATAAAACTGAACACCACTTCTTTTAGACTCTCAAAAAGAAAAAAGACTAATTAGAACATTATTTTTACTTGATCAATATTGTGTGTGTGTGTGTGTGTGTGTGTGTGTGTGAGTGTGAAGCCTAGTAACAGATGTTTTGGTGTGAAGTTAGAGGTAGATAATGAGAAGTAGGAAGGTTTCAATTAATAAAATACATATCCATGGAAACTTAAGACACAAAAGGAGCAGTTGATCCTTCTTAAATAAATGCCTATGTTCATTACCTATTCAGATCAGCGTGTGGCAATTTTTATTTGTCAGTGAAAATCAATCAAGCTCCACTTAAAAAAAAAAAAGGGTTGACTATTTTGGGTCATCAGTATGATTCAAGTGATAGTCTATTTTAGAAAAGTCATTTCTTTTTAAAGATGTTTTTAATATTCATGATTTGAACATTTAATTATGGTTGATATTAAATAAAAAAGAATGAGAGCACATTTTGACTTGCAAAGTTTGTAGTTCACTGAGAATTCATTAGGCCATACTCAGTAGTATATAAGTCAATCTTCAACTTTATGAAATTCAGTTAAAGTCTATTTAACTTTAGATAAATCTAATTGTAAAACTTTTTTAAAGTTTTTTTTTTAATAAGAGAAGTATAGACTATGGCTCTATTAAAGTGAGTATAATTTATATTTAAGCAATGTTCTTGTTTCCTATAAAAATTTAAACCAAACTTCTGCACATCGTTTCCACATGTCATAAGACACCGAACTCAGATTTTCTTGAAAAATATTATATAAAGTTAAAACATATTTCAAAGTCCAAGAGATTTTTATTCAAATCACCCAATCCTACCTATTCTGGCCTCTATAAGACAGTAACACATTGCTGCTACTCATTTTGAATGCCTGCTAGATGCCAGGTAATTTATATGTGATATCTCATTCTGCTCTTATAATAATTCAGAGATGAATATATAGCTGACCTCATTTTACAGCTATAGGATGAGGCTCAAACTAGTTGCAAATCCTTCTATAGTTACCTAAATTTTCTTAGTTTTAGTTTTCTCATTAATGAAATAGGAAAAACCTCATCTACCTCACTTTGTTATAAATTTTAAGCAACATAATATGTGCAATACATCAAACTCAGTGCTGTAAACCTAATAATCACTAAATAACATAATATCCCTTCCATTTTAATTAAAGTACTCTTCAGGTTCACTTTATGCTCAGAAATAAGTCAGGATCTGTCTATAATGTGAGATTAGGAGTCAGAACATTCACTATGCAGCTGATCAGGACTGAGTGTTTACAGAGTTAGGTTACCTGACTGGGTCAACTTCATATGCAGCAATAACTTCCTCTTTAAACGTAACTATGATGTATGAAGAATTAAATGATTCATCCAGGACTTTGATTTTCAGGTAGAGAAAGTTTGTTTCTTATGGTATGCCATCTGTGAGAAATGGCTAACAAGAAAAGGCATTGTGCCTTATGCATTTATCAAATTAAAAATAAAGTATTAGATTCATATTAAGATAAACAAATTTTTAAGCTTTCTAAAATTCAACTCTAAAGACTTTTTATGCTTTAATGTTCAGAACCACACTAAATAACTCCCTGGGCTCACTGCTAATTTTAAAGCTATTGAACATAAGGACTGGATTTCAACGAAGGTACGCTACTGAATTCATTCTTTTTTCCTTTCCAGTGGGAGACCCATAAGGCTTCAAGATTTAGTCAGTCAACGCAACAGACCATGACAAGTCTTGAATCCTCTTGATGCATACGAAAAAACACATTAAGAACCTGTTTGACAGGGCTGTGTTGAGAACGGCTTTGAGCAAATATTTGATTATTTAAGATTCTTAAGTCCTAGAACAACAAAGCAATCTCTTATTTATCTCAATATTCCAAAATTTTTTATTTGTAACGTGAGTCCTGAAAATCTGAGAGAGGTCCCAGTTAATTTAAAGTTTATTTTGTGAAGACTAAGGATGTGCACCCCTGACACAGCCTCAGGAGGTGCTGAAGACATGTGCCCAAGGTTGTTGGGGTACAGCTCAGTTTTATACATTTTAGGGAGACATGAAAATCAATCAATATATGTCAGATGTACACTGTTCCATCCAGAAAGCTGAGACAACTCAAGCAGGGAGGAGACTTCTAGGTCAAGGTAGGTGAGAGACAAAGGGTTGCATTCTTTTGAGTTTCTGATTAGCCTTTCCTAAGGAGGCAATCAAATATCCATCTATCTCAACGAGAAGAGGGATGACTTTGAACAGAAGGGGTTGCAGGTTTCCCCTAAGAAGTTTATAGCTAGATTTTTCCCTTTAGCTTAGTGATTTTGGGGCCCCAAGATTTCCAAGATTTATTTTCCTTTCACAGTAAATACAATTTAGGAACATGGTGAAAGATATTTTTTAGATTCATGTAGCTGCATCTCTGATTACTGATATCTTACATAGCAATCTGCATTTTTTAATGATATGTAATTTCTGATGTCATTATTTTTGCACAAGATTAAATAACCAGTGTGTGACTTTTTGATCTTGATGAATAATCTAAATAACTTTTTAATTTATAAAATCATATGCTTATATAATGTGTTATTACACGTGATACATTGTGTGTGATGTAATGCTCATACCTCATTTTGCTTAAATTATCATTAAATATCAAATAAGTCACTGTAATTTGAAACATAAATTAATGCCAAGAGAATTTTCTACCTCAAGATAATTAATGAGATTTTTAAATTACACACAAAAAATAAATTTTGTATGTCATTCAAAGTATAGTTATTTTAGCTCAAGTAAAATTGAAAAAGAGGTAGTTTTCATCACATAAATAAAGAACTGGCTCTGTGATTCAAGGAATGCAACTAACAAGGATCAAAATTATTTTGCCTGTCTGGATATTTCAGGCAAAAGTGTCTTTCTGCTAAACTTGTTTCAGAAATTCCCTCAATGGAATTGGTATAAGAGATATTCTAGGCAATGTGAATTATTAGTTTGGGCCAATGTAGATTCCATTTGCATCTAGAACATGCAGGCACATTGAATAGATTGATCATGACAAATTCAGCTGTAGCATAGCATGGCCAAAGCCAATCATAAAGAAGATGCCGGCACACTGAAACCAAACTAGAAAAGAAAGAAACATAGCTTTTGACAAATTACTAGGCATTTTTTTAGATAGTCACTTCCTTTAGAATGCCACTAGGATTTTACTGGCTCCATTATCTCTAATTTCCCATAGCAGTGACTCATTCACATTCACTTGTTCAGGCTTCTAAGATGAGTGGCATGAATCACAGAGATACCTTGAGGGGTGATTAGGAAAGCATTTGCCCAAGGAAAATGGTCACAAGTTCCTTGAGGGATTGAACTCATGTCCTTGATCTCTTTAATATCAGGCTCCAAAGAACTGTGATAACTGGCCAGATATTACTGTTCTATAAAATCAATTAAGCTATTATTTCCTAGAAGACCTTACAAAGACTCTTTTCAGCTTCATATGCCCTCAAAGCCCTCTAAATTTAAAAGCAAATTTTAAGAATATTTAAAGGACTAAAATTTATCTTTAATTCCTACAAGTGATATGTTTCATTCTATGTTTAGGTAAAAGGCAGTCAGATAAACATCAGAGTATTTTTTTTCCTTCTAAAAGAGCAAAATGTTTCTTATGGTAGATAATCTCTTTCCTTAGTATACCTTTATTTCCTTTACTTTAAAATAAGAAATTTAGAAGCTGTGATATGTCCTAATAATTTTTGTAATATTATCTTCTCTTTTCTTCATTTCTTTGTCCTTTAGCAGACATTTTTCATCTATTAGGGTAATAATGTTCTTTGCTTATCATCACCCATGACTTTCCTTTTTTACTTCCACAATAAAGAGATAGAAATAAAATATACATTTTAACCAAATATGAAAAGGTGATCGCAGTTTTTATATTTTCTTCTTCTTTTTGGTAAGCTAGTTTGCATAGAGTTCGGTCACAAATAGTAAAGTCAAGAGTGATAGTCCTGTTAATGCAAGGATGTAAGTTAGACTCATGAGTAGTTACTTTCCTGGGGATCTTGTTGGAAGAGCAAATGTAGATTCTCTAATGGTTTGCAGGTGTATGAAGGGCCATCTCCTGGAACTTCAGGCTGTGGAGTGGAGGGTCTATGACTTTCTTCAGGAGGTGTTCAAGGCTTCAGCCCGGTGTGATGAATCAATGAGTCAATTCCCTTCACCTTAACTGACATTAGGGTAGACAGAATAACTGAAAATGGTCCTTCCCAAATGGACCTAGAGAGGGAGAGCCTGACGGGAGAGACTTAACAAGCACCAGGTCTCCAGGGCAGAACAACTCTTTCCCTTTTTCCCTAAGGTGTCCTTCAGGTAAGGTCCTAAGTGATAAAAGAAGGTTATATCTTTTATTAGATCTGCTGTTTCCTTGTCTAATAAGAGATCATTAGTAAGAAAAGGACATTCATAAAGCATCTGATAGGGGCTGAGTCCTATTTTCTGAGGAGAGTTTTGAGCCCTTAAGAGTGCTATGGGTAACAGAGAAGGCATGGGAGGTGGGTTTCCTGTGCCAGTTTCTTTAGGTGTCTCTTAAGAATTTCATTCATTTTTTTCCACTTTCCCTGATGACTGAGACCTCCAAGCACAGTGGAGATGATACTGTATTCCTAATGCTTTGCAAATTCCTTGGGTCATTGCATCTTTGAAGGCAGGGCTGTTATCTCTTTGAAGACAGCAAGGGAGTCTGGATCTAGGGATTATTTCATTAATCAGGACTCTTATTACCTCTTGAGCTTTTTCTGTTCTACAGGGAAAAGCCACAACCCAGTTTGTGTAGGTATCTACACATACTAACAGATATTGATATACCTGAGACTTAGGCATACGGGTAAAGTCCATTTGCCAGTCCTCGCCTGGGTGATGATCAGTTCTCTGTTCCCCAGGAAGAACTTTGCGATGTGCCAAAGGATTATATTTTTGGCATATTTCACATCCTCTATTAGTTGGACAGGCTTGAAGAGAACTTTTTCTGTAAATATAGATTTGGCCATTCGATATGTATTCCCTAGGCCCATATGGAAGGTTTGATGCAGGGTTTTAAGTACTTTCCACTGGCTGGCAGCAGGTAGGAGTACTCTTCCCTCCTCAGTAGCTAGCCATCCTGAAGGAAGAAGATTATGTCCCTGGGAGATTGCCCCCTCTACCTCTTCTGATGAGTATTGAGGTCTAGTTCCCTGGAGAGGGTTTCCCATATTAAAGGTCCTTCTGAAAATTCTTGTCTAGCTGCCATTTTTGCCTCTATGTCAGCTCGGTGATTGTCCTCAGCTTCCTTCTCATCTCCTTTCTGGTGACCCCAGCAGTGTAAGACTGCTACCTCTTTGGGTTTTTGGACAACTAGTAATAAGTCTAAATTTCCTTATGATACTTAATGGGAGTTCCTGCCGAGGTTAGGAACTCTCTTTCCTTCCATATGGCAGCATGAGCCTGCAGAACCAGGTGAGCATATTTGGAATCTGTGTATATATTTATTCTTTTACCTTTTCCTAATTTTAGAGCTTGAGTGAGGGCTACTAGTTCTGCCAGTTGGGCACAAGCTCCAGGAGGAAGGGAATTACTTTCAAGCTCACTGACTCCTGCATATCCTGCCTTTCAAACTCCATTTTCCATAAATGAACTTCCGTCAGTGTATGGCTTAAGGTCAGGATTGCCTAGAGGAGTGTCTCAGAGATCCTCTCAAGGCTCATAGTTGGCGGCTATAATCTGCTGACAGTCATGTTCTCTGTCTGCCCCTTCCTGAGGAAGAAAAGTAGCTGGAATGAGGGCTGCACATGTGCACAGTTGAAGTACAGTCCCTTCAAGCATTAAGGCCTGATATTTGAGTAAGTGGTTGTCAGAGATCCATAAGCCACCTTTAGAGGCCAGAATTCCAGCTACATCATGTGAAGTCCCTACAGTTAGATCTTTCCCTTGAACTATTTTAACAGCTTCTGAGATCAATATAGCCACCACGGCTATAACCCACAAAGCAGTGTGGCCAGCCATTTGCTACTGCATTAATTTCCTTATTTAAGTATGCCACTGGTTGTGGCATGGTCCCCTGAGTCTGGGTGACAATCCCCAGTGCCACTCCTGACTTTTCCATAACATATAGGGAGAAGTCTTACCCTGTAGGAAGGCTTAGAGCTGGAGCCTGCAGTAGCACCTGCTTCAGGGTCTGAAAGGCTGCCTCAGCTACAGGGTCCCATTATATTAGATGGGTGTTAGCTTTTTGGGTTTCCTTAATCAGAGTGTATAGGGGTTTGGCTATTTCACCATATCTGGGAATCCACAATTGGCAGAAACCAGTTATTCCTAAGAACTCTCCCAACTATTTTAAGGTTTTTGGATGGGGGAAGGCCAGTATAGGTTGGAGACATTCTCCATCAAGGTCCCAAGTGCCCTTAGACAAAACAAGCCTTAGGTATTTTATCTGTGGCCTACGAGATTGGGCTTTTGACTTGGAAACCTTACATCCACAGGTGGCTAGAAAGTCTAGGAGGTCCTGTGTGGCCTGCTAACACTGGGTTTCTGAGTTAGCAGTTAAAAATAAGTCAATCATATATTGAAGAACCAGGATGTGAAAAATTGCTAAGGTCCTGAGCTAGAGCCTGGTCAAACAGGTGGGGGCTATCTCAAAAGCCCTGAGGTAGCACTGTCCAGGTGAACTGAGAATTCTAGTCTAAAGGGTTTCAAAGACAAACAGAAACTGGCAGTCAGGATGTAATGGAACAAAGAAATAGGCATCCTTAAGGTCTAGGACTGTAAACCATTGTGCCTTTCCTAGTATTTGAGAGAGCAAGGTGTGTGGGTTGGGTACAGCTGGGTATAAAGGGGTCACAGCTTCGTTATTAAGCCTGAGATCTTGCACTATCCTCCATTATCCATTAGATTTTTATACTCCTAAAATTGGAGTATTACAAGGGCTGTTACAGAACCTCACTAGACACTGAGCTTTTAAGTTTTTCTACAGTATCTTGTAGCCCCTTTTTGGTTTCTGGTCTTAGGAGGTACTGTCTTTGATAAGGAAAATAGATGGGATTCTTTAGCCTTATTCAAATGGGGCAGGCATTCTTTGCAAGCCAAAATTGTCCCTCCATTGTCCAAACATTAGGATTAATCTCTTCTTCAAATAATGGACAGGAGAGAGGGATCTCCTCCCTGACATTCATATAGATAATGGTTCCTTCTCTGGCTAACAGATCCTGTCATAGTAAGGGAGTGGGACATTCTGGCGTGATGAGGAAAGCATGGGAGAAGAGTACATCTCCCCAGTTACAGCTTAGGGGCTGTGAGAAATATCGGGAGACTGCTTGTCCTAGGACTCCTTGGACAGGTACAGACTTGGAGGACAACCATCCAGGACAGGAAAGCAAAACTAGAAGGCCACACCAGTGTCCAGGAGAAGATCGACCTCCTGGCCCTCCATGGTTAGCTTTACTCAGGGCTCGGTGAGGGTGATGGCTTGTGCTGGCACTTGCCCCAGGCACCCTCAGTCCTGCTGTTGGGTCATCTGGTTAGCCACCTCAGGCCCTGGGAACCTTTGTCCTGGCACAGTGTGCTTTCCAGTGATCCCTTGGTACAGTGGGCAAGGATGAGGAGGTGGTCCATTACTCTGGGGACAATCTTTCTTAAAATGTCCTGGTAGGCCACAGTGGTAGTCAGGTCTGCCAGACTGGCAGCTAACCCAAGCCTTTCCCTCTTCTGAGCCCCTTTGGTCTACTTGCTTGAAGGCCATGACTAGGGCTGCGGCCTTTCTCTTGTCCCTCCTGTCCCTTTCAGCCTGTTCCTCCTGGTCTCTATTATAGAACACTGACTTTGCTAGATTTAGTAATGATTCTAGACTTTGTTCTGGCCCCAGGGCCAGGTTCTGGAGCTTCCTCCTAATGTCTGCTGCTGATTATGTAATAAATTTGTTTTTTAGTATTAGCTGACCCTCGATGGAGCCTGGTGACAGGGGAGTATACTTTCTTAAGGCCTCCTGTCCTCCTGTAACCGCTCAAGGAAGGCTGTTGGATTTTCCTCCTTTCCCTGAGTTATGGTGGATAACATTGCATAGTTCATGAGCTTTTTCCTGGTTCTCCTTAATCCCTCAAGTACTCAGGTTAATAGGTGCCTACAGCTCCAGTCCCCTTGTTCTGAGTCAGGGTCCCTGTGAGGGTCCATGCTAGGGACTACCTGTCTGCCTGTAGGGAATCTATCCTTCTCCTCTGGTGTCTTTTGGTCATGTACTTGACTAAGGTACCAGGTCTCCCCAAACTCTTGAGCCGCTGCTAAAGCAGCCTCTCTCTCATTGCTGGATATTGTCTGACTAAACAATAACATGATATCCTTCCAATCTAATTCAAAAGTCTGACCCAAGCCCTGCAGAACATCTACGTGCTTGCTCGGGTTATCTGAAAATTTTCCTAAGTCCACCTTGATTTGCTTTAAGTCAGAAAGTGAAAAGGGAGTATGTACTTTGGTTGGGCCAAGTTCTCCTCCTACTTCCTGCAGGGGGCAGAGTTGGGGCATCCTAGTAGCCTGAGGTACCTTGGCAGTTTCAGCCTTCCCTGACTTCTCTTAAGTTTTAGGAGCTGAAGAGACCTGGTCAGCATCGGTGGAGGGAGAAACCACAGGGAGTCCTGGATATAGGGGTAGTCCTGAGGAGGGGCCAGTAGGGCATAGGTTACAAGCCTTATATACCTGAGGATTATCCCTTAGAGAAAAGAAAACTGACAAATAGGGGACCTCAATCCATTTACCTTACAGAACAGGTCTAATTATAGGAGGGTGTTATAATGTATACTTCCCTCAGGAGGCCAGGTTTCTCCACTCGGCAGAGGGTATCACGGCCACACTGTTTGGCAGAAAAAAAGGAGCCACTTCTTCAAAGATTGTGGATCAAATTGGTCCCACTTATTCAGGATACATTTTAAGGATGATTTTGCCTTGAGAAGAGTGACACCCATCTGAAATTGAACACAGGCATGCCTGCATCCCTGGTTATTCCTTGCAACTGCTAGCAGCCCTGGGGCATCCCCCAGTTATAGCGCCTTGTAGTTTCCTTGCTGGGTACCCCCCATAGGCTGAGTTTAATCATGCTTATCAGTGTCATGGGCACTCCCTCACTGTCTAATGTCCTTTATAGCCATCTTAAGGACATGAGGACTGCTGGGATTAATGGCTCTGTGCCAGCACATCTTTGAAGAACTGGGTCAGAGATGCTTGGGTGATGGGTGCCAATATTCCCTAGCAAGAGTTTAATTAACCTAGACCTGATCATAAAACTGCCCTAGGAGGATAAACTCTTAGAGAAGAGCCTCTATGCACAACAATCTTAAAGAAGGTAATGGCTGGCCACATGGCCAGGGCCGGAACAATGCCTTTGGGACCCGGACCTTCTCCCCCAACCCACTTTCCACAATAGGAATATGCCCTAGGGTTGTGGGCCCTGTAATTAACTATTTGAACCTCAGACCAGGTCTTACTATGGTATTCTAGATGGAGAAGTTCTGCTCTATGGAAAGCTTATCCTAGGCAAGATAAATTGTACATTATCAGATTCTGACACCATTCGGTTGGATTGGAAAATTGCAGGTGACAAAAACAAAATGTCCTATAGCCTCTATTACCCACTGATAGACTCTGGCTCTGTTAGGACATAACCTAGCACAGTGGACTAAGGGAACTGGCCCTGTGTATTTATACTGTAGGAGGTCCTCATAGGCATAAGCCTGAGGGCACCATGGGCAAGGGTCCCTGGACTGCCAGCAAGAGCCTCAAGGTCCTAGCAAGAAGGGTAATAGCCTCATGTGTAGGAAATATCTTACAGGAAAGAGCTGGGAAGAAGTTGGCCTCATGGATATCTGGACCCAGGAGGTTCAGTCTGAAAGGCTGGGCATGGCTTGCATAGGGGATTTTTTCTTAGGAGGTCTAAGTGGGGCTCCAACCTCAACCAGACTGAACGGGGAGCTCGGGACCGCTGCCCTTCCCTCCTGTCAACCCTTGGCTTGGCCCAGAGAAAGAAAGAACAGTAAGAAAGGGAAACTGGTTCAGGGCTAACCAACGCTCCCAGTTCCAAAGAGCCAAGGGTTGTTAGAGAGTTTGTTCCCAGAAAGCCTGACACGGGTGTCTTTGAGTCTGACAGCCACGCTAGTCACTCTTAGATGGCCGACAGGTGCCTGGTTTTACTTCCTTAACAAATTTAAAAGAAGAGAAAGGACAGATTAGCAAGCGAATGCTGTCCAATATCACTCACCACTCACCAATAGATGTAACCAGGGGGTGTACCCCGCTCCCAGAGCTTATACGTTCTTGGCCTCTGTAATCCCAAAGAATGGGGAAAGGGACCCCAGAGGCACAGTGAGTTTTGAATAAAATCATGGACCCAAAGAGTTTCACAGAAGAATGATTTATTAGATGAGAGAGAGAGAGAGAGAAGGAGAACACAGCTCCCATGCTGTTGTGGAAGGAGAACCCAGAGCAGGAAATCCATTCAGATAGGAGAAGCTGAAGTGTTAAACCTTGTTATTCCCTTGCCATTAACGTTCTCATCCAATGAGAGTTCTTTCAAACTTCCTCTGGAGTGATTGATCTTTGACTCTGATACCAGATTGGCTACTTGGTCTACAACTCCACGTTACAGAGCCCCGTCCTCCCAGAGCTTTCATGGGAATTTGGGACAAAAGCGCTCCACCTGGCTTTCCCTACCTGGCCCTTGCAGGAAAACCAGACAAAGAATTTCACATTTGAAATCAGTCTGGTTCCTGGATGGAAGCCTCGAGCTGAGAAATTCCTGCATTTGAAACCCCTCCCCTAGCGGACCCTGGAAGAGAATTTTCTTTAATACAGTCTCTCAGTAGCACATGTGAACTTAATTATTTTCTTCTAATAAAGGGAATAGTTTACATGAAGTCTCTCCCGTATTATAAGAAGTCTTTCCCGTGTTTGTAAGAAATTACAAGAAGTCTCTCCCGTGTTTGTAAGAAAGTTCGAAGTAAGCAAGATTGTTATTTAGCAATCATATCCTACATACAAACATCTATAAATAAAGAAAAAACAAGTATTCCAGACTCTATGCTCCTTATTTATCTGAGTGTAATGTCACTAAACTTTACATTTTTGACATATATGAAGAATCCATAACATTGTTTTAAGAATGTGTGTGCCTATATATGTGTTTAGTTTATGAATTGACATTATCTTATAAATTCTGATGCTGCACTGTATTTCATTGTAGGCATTTATTATCATTTACCTACCAACTTAGCTGATAATAAACACCTAGATTCAGCCTGGGCAACATAGTAAAACCCAATCTTTACAAAAAAATACAAAAATTAGCAGAGATTAGTTGTACATCCCTGTAATCCCAGCTACCTGTAGACTGATGTGGAAGGATTGCTTGAACCTGGGAGCTCGAGGATGCAGTGAGCCAGGATCCCACCATTGCACTTCAGCCTGGGTGACAGAGTGAGATTCTGCTTCAATATAAATTAAAAATAAGTAAATAATTAAAAATCCTAGATTATTTTCATATATTTGCCATGGCAACCAACGTTAATATTGTTTTTTTTATGAGAATATAAACAAGGATTTTGCTGGTACTAAATGTATTAAGGAGTACCAGAGGCTTTCCAGAATGGCCAGTTTCACTTCTCAAATACACACATGCCTGCACACATATGCAGACGTAGTATATAATTTTAGATCTAATATATAGTTGGGTTTTTATTAAATATCATATTTTTATTTGCTTTCCAATTCTTAATTAACTATTTCTTATGGATTAAAAAAAAAAATGAAAGAAAAAACTATGAAGTTGGAGAACAAATAGAAGAAAAATAATTTCTTAACACACAGAAAAGGAATGCATACTGAAAAATTTTGTCACTTAATTTAATAAAATTATCTCTAAATTAAAACCAATATCTAGATATTTTATCAGTCTAATAAAATTGGGTTTTTCTTTAATTCCTGGTACATACCTCAAATCTCATGAAAGATAATTTTAGAAAATAATTCACTGTTTCTTGTATTATTGGTTCTCCAGTTACACGGTACTTATCTGTCATCAAACACTTAGAAGAATAGTTTCATTTGTGGGTAAATAGTTAAGCTGACAGTATATAGCTGGTAAAATTATGACTATTATATTTTAAAATATGTTGACACCTCAGAGGATAGAGAAGTCTAGCAAATATGTCCAACCCAGAAATTACACATTCTCAATGCCAGCAGAGAAGGCAGTAACATACATGGTTTCTCTCAGGTTAATTTGATGGATTTTGATACACTGACCACAAAAATCAAATAATTTTTTTATTTTCAAAATGCCAATTAATCTCTTTATACTGAAATATTCCTTAAATATATATTTCATTTTCATTGCTTCACTTTCAATGTCCACACAAGAAAAGATAATGTAAGCAATGGCATATGTTATTATAATAATTATAATACTGTAAGCATATTAATAGTAATATAGTGATAGGTACATTTATTCACTACCTACTGCATGCCTAGGACTTTCTCTTTATTACCTCATCTAGTCTTGAGAACACCATTAAATAAAGATTATTATTACCATTATCAAAAAAAAAGCACACATATAGGTGGAGTAATTTGACAAATATCTCACTCTTTATAAGAGGCAGAAACCTGACATGATGGTTCACACCTGTAATTCCAACACTTTTGGTGATTGAGACAGGAGGATCGCTTAAGCCCAAAAGTTCAAGACTAGCCTGAAAAACATAGAGAAACCGTGTCTTTATAGAAAAATAACAAATAAATAAATTTGGCTGGCAGGTGTGGTGGTGCATACCTGGAGTCCCAGCTACTCAGGAGGCTGAAGTGGGAGGATCACTTGCGCCTTGGAGGTTGAGGCTACCATGAGCTATGATTGCACCACTCGCCTCCAGCCTGGACAACAGAGTGATACCTTGTCTCAAGAAATAAAAATAAAGAATAAATAAAAATATAAAAGGCAGAGCCAGAACAGTATGATTTCATCAACTCTACTGTTTTCATGATATGCACTCTTTGAGACATAATCCTGTGAAGTTTAATTTTATGTGTCATCTTGGCTAGGTCATGGTGCCCAGATATGTGTGGTCAAACCTAATTTTGGTTGTTTCTGTGAGGATGTTTTTGGCAGAGCTCATCATAAATTGGTGGACTTTGAGTAGATTCCACAATGTTGGTGGGTCTCATCCAATTAGTTAAAGATCCAAATGGAACAAAAGACTGACTTCTTCTAAACAAGAGGGAATTTTGTCAGATGATAGCCTTGGAAATTGAACAGAAACATCAGCTGTTCCCTAGGTCTGCAGCAAGCCTGCCTGCCTACCATGAGTATTTGGGACTTGCCAGCCTTCATAATTGCATGAGCTTTTCTTCAAAACAAATTTTTCTTCATAGATAAAAGATAGATAGAGAGAGAGAGAGAGAGAGAGAGAGAGATAGAGTCTATTGGTTCTAGCTTTCTGGAGAATCGTAAGACAAATCTTAGCAGTTATAGATGTGTTTGTGAACTCCAAGTAGTATTCCTTTATTTTATTAATGCTCTTTCTCTTCCAATTTTTTCTCCTCCTCATCTTCTTTTTCTTTTTTTCTTTAAAAAATATGATTTTGTCATGCAAAGAAACCACTTTTTTTCCTCGAAATCTCTGAAACTTTATTTTATAATTTTATTGTTCCTTTAGTCCAGCAAGAAAGTCCAGGCTAAGACATTGTCCACTCTTCCATGGCCAACCTGTATTTGCTTTATCACTGCAAATGGATTCTAGATGTTACCTATTCTCCTATTCTTACCCTTCACATCAGAGGAGATAACATAAATTCTCTCTATATTTCCTATATCTTACCATTTAGTTTAATCAATTATTGTTTTATTTATTTATTTATTTGTAGAGAAGGGATTTCAGCATTTTGGCCAGGACTGATCTTCAACTACTGACTTCAAGTGATCTGCCAGCCTCAGCCTCTCAAAGTGCTGGGATTACAGGTATGAGCCACCATATCTGGCTTTATCTCTTTAAATCATCAGTCAAATATTTATTTTTTAATTCTTACATATTTAAGCTACATTTTTAAGCTATGTACACATCAAGATCTTTGTCCCACTATGTATTACTGGTAGGCAATTTCTTTGGTCTCAAATACAAACTTCCTACCTACTATATGTATAGTCAATATTGTAAGATTAAAGTTGTGAACAGAAAGTCTTCAATAAATTCCATTTAAAATAATAAAGTGCAAGAGTATTTTGCCTTAGTATGGCCAGCACATTCTTCTGAAAGATCTTAGGTCTTTATACTTTGATCGAGGCTCTTATTGCCAGCCAAAAAGGGATGCATTCATAATTTACGACCTTATTTTTTCTTTCCTGGATTGGTGGTTTATCTTTCTTGGGTGGTAGCAGTGACAAACATTAAAGGAAGATCTTGGAGATTTTTTACTAATCTATTCTCCAAAATGAAATATAAATGTTTGTTTTACTACAAAGAGGGTTTTTATATTTTTATTTATTTACATTTTTCCCAATGCTTGGGGAGTTCAAAACAATATCAACATAGTTTGTGAACTTAACATTGTCCCAAGATAAAAAGCTGAATAAAAAAGAACATTGACAATTTCAGGAGGTCATTTTAATTCAGTCAAACAGTAACAAAAATTAATGGTTTTCAGGTTGATTTTAATAAATGATTTTAGCCTCAGGGCCAACAAAAATATATGTCTGGGATGACAGATACTTCTGAGTTTAAACCATCATGATGAAGTGGCCATAGGAAAGGCTAATGAAAGAGAAGCTATTATTCTTTAAGTTTTCCTAAGGACAAGCTATTTCTTCTTTATCTTTGGATCTTCCACACTAAGAATAATCTGTAAATACTTTTAAAGGCATAACTTATAACTCTCCCATTCTTCATGCCTACTTTCAAGGCTTTCTATATTCTATTTGTTCTAGACACTGTGCCAAGTTGGGAAATGAATCAAAGAAGCAATCTAAAATTAGCTCAGAATGTTTAATATATTTGCTAATCATACTTTCTTTGGACCATCAAAGATAATGAGGTAATTGAGCTTGTAATAGAATTTACTCATTTTTAAAAGAATGGAAAATTTCAGAATCAATAGACAAAATCCTTTATTTTCCAGACAAGTAAGTTGAGATTCAGAAAGCTAATTTATCTGAGGTTATATAGCTTTTGTATCAAAGTCAAGATGAGAAACCATTTTCTTTTTCTTACAGGTCTTTATATTTCCTCCTAAATTATTACCCTTCTGCAACATGAACTATCTTTTAGGGATAACAAAAGATTTTGTAACTTACTTTATCATTTGAATAATTGACAGGCAATTACAAGATTTTTATTTCCCCCCAAAATAGAAAAGTGTTTCATAGTTTTATAATTATGTTAAAGTTATTAATTAATTTTTTTAAAAGCAAAATTGAATAATTGCCAATTCAGGTTCTGATTATGTTAATTTAAATTATAAATGCATTTTTTTTAGTGTTATCATGTATAAAGACTTTGTGATTGTTAAAGTACAAGGAATTGGAGAAAAAAATAAGTGTACTTCAAATGGTAATGAACTTCACATTTTTAATGAAATGATTTAACTCAATATTTACATTTAATCCCTTCATAATCCTTTAAAAAATAGTCTGTGACATGTTAGTAATAAACTGCTTTAATTACTTACAAATTTATATGATCTATAATTGGATTTTCCAATAGCATTATCAAAAGCATTTCTTTCATAACTCCTTTTAAGTTCCTAAGATAAGAACATTTTGTACAAGTAATTAAGGTAATGGAACATACCTAAATTTAGTTACATTCTAAAAACATTAAATTTAATGAATTATACATCTAGCTACTATGTGACCTTTGAAAAAATTCATGATGTAGCCAAGTGATCAGGAAAAAGCATCGTCCTTCCAACTAATGTGATTCTCAAGGATATAGAATACTTTTAATACATCAATAATTTACTTAAATGAAAATTGGGATTATCTCCTTCCTGCAATTTTGAATGCTCTAGTTACAGTTATATACATACTTGACTTCTCAAGCTACCAGTTAAGAAAATTTCAACTTTTGCCTGATAGATTCTTGACGCTTTATTTGGCAGGAGCTAGCAAGTTTGAGAATTGGGAAATTACCAGACATACTTAGTGAGAGAGAGTAGGGGTTGTCGGGGGAGCAAATAAATATGAGAGGACAAGGATTCAAAAAAATTAAAAATACAGATTGCAAAACTGTAGAAATAAGAGAAGCGAAAGAAGATCAAGTTGCCATTGGACTAATGGGAGACACATGAAATAGGCTAGTTACGGGTATTTATGGAATGCTTGTTAATCTTAGTTCTAAGTCCTTTTCTATGCTTCTAGTCATTTAATTTTCAGAACAACCCTAAAATATAGGTATATTTAGTCCTATTTTTCACAAAAAGAATGGGATTCACCAAAGGTTACAATGTTTAAGATCACAACTGCTTAATTTTGTGAAGTAGAGAATTATTAATATAAAATTAGAATTCAAATCCAGATATATGATTTCAGAGTTTACATTTTTAACCAAGACACCAGGAAAGATCTTAGAACAAAATATATGGTATTAAAGTGCAATTCTTCTTTGAAATATTGAGAAACTATTGGCAAAAATAAAAAGTTAATGTAAAAGGACTTCTTGATAGATTGTGGTTTAAGGTGATAGCATCTCAATACTGTGTCACATGGTAGTTCATCATGATAAAAATTACATATATATATTATTTGATAATATTTATTTAATGTCATTAATGTACAGCATTTGGCAAGCCAGTGAAATTAATCAAATCAATTAAAGTTAATTTTATTGAAATGCCTTATAATTTTTACTCTATTTACAGTATATATTTACTTAGTGTAATTCAAGAATGACAACACACTTCTCTATCCATGATTTTCCAGTTGCACTTGTAATACTGAAAAGAAACTTTCTATAAGAAAGGAATAGATACTTAGTATAGTAGCAGAACATTATTAAAGATATAAACCGATCTTTATTACACACACATAAACACACACAAAAAATAGAAACCAACCTAATTGTGTTTGATGAATCTTAAATGATTGTAATGCAACTTTTGCTAAAATGTAAATTTTACCTATTATATCTATTTAATTATGTAGTTTATTAGGAACTAATTTATTGTCTCTAGTTCTGTAATTAGAAAGGTAATCTTTTCAAAAGGGCACAATTAATGAGACAAACACATTATAATTCAATGCCTTTTGTTTTTAATTGTGACAGAAATAAATTTATTCATCATTGTTTTCAAGAGTAAATAGAGTAAAAATTGTAAGGCATTTCAATAAAAGTATCTATAATTGATTTGATTAACTTCACTGGTATGTCATACGCAGTATATAAACAACAAATAATTGGAGTCATTAAAATAAAAGGAAAAGATTATTTTGTGTCTGCTTATGTGTATGTGTGTGTTTAAATATATATGTGTGTGTTTGATGTATATACATACATGATCTGCTGTGTTACTAATTTAGATGTGATCTAAAAAATATTTTGAATTGTTTACACAATTTGCAATATTGAATTGAAGGTTGCTTTATGAAGAAGTTTAGTTTTCTCATCACAGCTAATATAATGAAAAAAATTAAAAAGAAAGTCTGAGGTTTCTCTATTATTCTATGAATCTTTTGTTTTTATTGCTTATTTCTTTTGTTTTTTAAATCTCCCATTACTTGATAAAAATTGTATTTGTATTAACATTATATAAGCCTATGAAGGATTATTCTTCATTATTTATCTTTTATAGAGACTGTAGTATGTTAATTTTAATATTTTCTGTTTTGTATTTTGGCTTGAGATGGGTTTATACTTCCTTAGTTGGTGGAGGGAGGCAAGGTCATGCTGTGCAGCCAATACTTGCAGGAAAGAAGACTGCCATGTGGGCTCCAGGCTCCCTGATCAGCCTTTTCTCTCTCTGTTCACTTAACTTCATAGGAGGAAAGGAGATGGTCATTCTGTTTTGCCAGTTTATAATGCAGTGCAGAAAATGTAAACTTGATAAATTTAGAGTTTTCCAAAGAGCAGATTAAATTTCATTATTAATTCAGGACATTTATTGAATACGCATACATGAGAAAATGTGTCTGAAAACATCAGTATTTGTTTTCTGTTATTCACATCTATTTCTCACATATATAAAACCAAAATGACTGGGTTAGCAGCTACAATAATGAAAAAAGTAATTTAAATTAATAAAAAATATGAAAATTATTTAGGCCAAATATTGTATGTTGCTTGGAAAAAGAAGTAGGAGGAGAGGTAATTTATTTAATTCTGGAAGTTTATTTTCCTAAATCCAAAGGAATTCTAACTGTTCAAGTTCACACACTTACACACATAAACATACACACACAAAAAACCTCACATGCATACATTAAATATATGTTCCAAGGTTATTATGAACAATGAGTAACTTTACTTACTGTTAACCTTAAACCTACATAAAAACAAAAGTACTTCCTCCAGTGCTATCCCTAAGGCTTAATATAAACAGTGCTACTTTATCAGTCTACATTTGAAGATATCCAACCATCAAAATGTTGTTTTATTTTATAACCACTGTTTATGACACAACGAATTTATAGAAATCAAAAATAAATAACATTTTGTCATCGTCCCTGTGTTACATCTATTTTAGTAGAATTTCTAAGTTAATTTCTTAGTTATACTACATTTTTATGAAAAATGATTGAAAATTTCTGATATGATACTCTCACATAAATACCTTTTTATTCGTTCAAATAATTATTTTCTTTAGTGTATGGACATATTTTATCATACTTTATCTGTTCTTCATGGTACCATATATCTTCACATAGTTTCAATTATTTAAATAAAATATATGAATTAGCGCTCTATTATTTCATTCTGCCTTGCAAAAAAATATAGAAAGAAAGAACAAAAAGACAAAAAGAAAGAAAAACAAATTCTTGACAACACTAATGATAAAATAGCTTTTTTTTTTTTTTTTTTTTTTTTTTTTTGAGACAGTGTCTTGCTCTGTCGCCAGGCACCAGACTGGAGTGCAGTGGCGCAATCTCAGCTCACTGCAACCTCCGCCTCCTGGGTTCAGGCAATTCTCCTGCCTCAGCCTCCTGAGTAGCTGGGACCACGGGCGTGCGCCATCACCCCCCAGCTAATTTTTGTATTTTTTAGTAGAGACAGTGTTTCACCATGTTGGCCAGGATGGTCTCCATCTCTTGACCTCGTGATCCACCAGCCTCGGCCTCCCCAAATGCTGGAATTACAGGCGTGAGCCACCGTGCCCGGCCAAAATACCTGTCTATTAATGAGTCAGAAATATCCATGGATTTCTGGAAATCTAAAGGTAAATGAGATTGTATTAACTGATAAAGCAGACAAATATAGGGACAACAGGAAAAAACTGTCAAGAAGTTAGGCGCCAATTTTCTGAATTCCAGGAAGGTGCAACCTGAAAGGGGATAAGGAGAAATGAAATAGGCAGGAACAAAACAGTCAAAATACTGGAGCGTCAAGATAACAGCTGGAAAATACAAAAAGATTAGCATTTGCCTAAAACCTCTTTCAGTATAAACTGAGAAAAATGGGGTGGGTGCAGTAAGAGAGAATAAAAGGAAATAAACATTTTTCTGGGCCAAATGAAGACCATAATCTTTAAATTGAAAGGATCCACAATAAATGGAAAACAGCTAGCACCTTGATACATCATGGTGAATATTTAGAAGTTAATAAATTTTTTAGAAGAAGGCAAGAACAGACTACTTGTTTAAAAATAAAATAATATTGGTGCACACTTTCAATTGAGAAGACAATAAAATGCCTTTAGAGATCTGACAAAACAAGATTATAGATTAAAAAATCTACAGCAATCCAAAATAGCAATCTAATGTGAATCTGAAATAAACAATAAGACAAACTATCCAAAAATGTTTTCTGTACCTTTAAAAAGGTACAGAAAAGAAAGTTTATTTTCCTAAATCCAAAGGAATTCTAACTGTTCAAAGTAAATATTTCAAAAACTGTTCAAAGTAAATATTTACTGTGTGAACTTGAACAGTTAGAATTCCTTTGGATTTAGGTTAGAATTCCTCACTAAGTAAATAAAGATTAATTTTCCTGAAATGCTCTCACTAAAATGAAAGTGGAGTACAATAAAACAGAAAGAAAAGTTTCTATTTTTGAAACATCCAAAAAGTATAACAAAAGAAATTTCAATTTTATAGTATGTTATATATTTCCAAAAATCAAAAGTAATTAGAATGATAGTTAGATGACTTTATGAAAAAAGCATTAAAAATGAATTATAATTTATTTCTAGTATAGTACAGACAAGTATAGAATTAAATTAAATACTAATAACATAGGGGTCTATGTCATTTTTGTCAATATGCAGAAAGAAAGATATTAGATATTGCAAGAAAATCAATAATATTTTAGTGAAATCAAGGTTTACTAATGAAATAATCACAGGAGTAGTTTTACTCTAATCAATTTATAAGGCACAAATAAAGAGACTTTACTAGTCCCAAATACTTAAAACATACTGTCAAGTAGCACTGATGTAGCACAGACGTGGTAGCATATTGCACTTCTTTTGCTAGAAATTCAATCATAATAATGTTGACACAGTCATGACTTAAATACTATTTATACATTTTAACACAGGATAATCAATATTAACTAAATATTAAAAGGAATTATTGTATAAAACTATAATAAAAAATTGGTGAAATAATAATGATAGTAAAACTTAAAGGAATCGGTCAGGGTGTTGGTCATTAAGAATGAGAGGTTCAAATACATGACTTAAAGTTAAATTATGTAACTACTGAAATATATAAAAAGAATAATGTAACTAACTTTGCTGAGAGGGCCTGGTTAGGTTACTCACTCTTAGCCTTTATATCATCATCCACAGGAACACTGAGAATAACTTTACAGAAATAATTATCTATCTCGCTGAGACAGTTCCTACCATTTCCTCAACATCACCGTTTTAAAGTTGATAACTGAACCTGGAAACCATCATTCTCAGCAAACTGACACAAGAACAGAAAATCAAACACCACATGTTCTCACTCATAGGTGGGTGTTGAACAATGAGAACACACGGACACAGGGAGGGGAGCATCACACACGGGTCTGTCGGGGGAAAATAGAGGATGGACAGCAGGGGGTGAGGAGTTGGGGAGAGATAGCATGGGAAGAAATGTCAGATATAGGTGATGGGGAGGAAGTCAGCAAATCACACTGCCATGTGTGTACCTATGCAACAATCTTGCATGTTCTTCACATGTACCCCAAAACCTAAAATGCAATTAAAAAAAGAACGTGAAAAAAAAATAAATGGTACATTTATGACCTTTATATGTTTCTGTATGTTATACTTAAAAATTTCAACAACAAAATAGATCTTTAATTTTATCTTTTCTAGCCACCTTCATTACTACCATTCTATGATATTTGCTGTACATATTTTATGAAATAACCTTCTACTCTTACCTTACAGTTTATTTTTATCATAATTATAAATGGAGATTGAGATGATGAGATCTATTCAAATGATTATATATTTATATCTTATATTCTGTTAATATGGTCAACTGATTAGCCACATTGATTGATAGCACTTAATGAAATTAGCATATGCATACATGTACTCACGAGTAATACTATCTGTTAATTTTTTACTATTTTAATATCCCAGTTATTTTTGATATCAGAATTATGCTGACCTCATAAACATTTTGGGAAGTATACTATGGCTCTTATATTTTTAGTGTCAGTACGAATTTGTATATTTTTGGCATTATTTATTTCTTAAATGTTCTATAGAAATTATTGATTATGCCAAATGAACTTATAGGTTATTTTATACTTTTTTTGCTTTTTTAATTTAAAATTGAGTTAAATTTTAGCAAATGTGGGACTCTTTGGATTATATATTCATTACATTTTAATAACTAATTTAACCATTTCAGCTAACATATTTATCAGCATAAAGCAGTTTATGAAATCCTCCTGTAGCCTTTACTGTCTATTAGCTGACAGGATGCCTCCTTTTGAACTATAATGCTAATTATTTGTTCTGTAACTTTTGATGTTTTATAAATCTTGTCAGGTGTTTATATATTTTATTAATCTTAAAAATACCACATTTTGTTAATCTTCATTAAATATTTGCTTTAAACTTTTATGTGTGTTCTTATGTTACTGTGTCTTTTTCTAACTTCTTTAATGTACTTTTGTTTATAGCTTTATCAGATCAATGCTTAGTTTCATTATTTTCCCCTTTTTTTCCCTATGCAGTTTAAGTTACAAATTTCTAAGCATAGTTTTAACAATTTCCCATAAATCTTGGCATACAGTATTTTACTTATTGAGTAACTCAATGTATTTGTTAATGTCTATTATAATTTTTACCTTCAGTCATGTGTTATTTATCCTGTTTAGAATAGTTTTTCTTGGCCGGGCGCGGTGGCTCAAGCCTGTAATCCCAGCACTTTGGGAGGCCGAGGCGGGTGGATCACGAGGTCAAGAGATCGAGACCATCCTGGTCAACATGGTGAAACCCCGTCTCTACTAATACAAAAAATTAGCTGGGCACGGTGGCGCGTGCCTGTAATCCCAGCTACTCAGGAGGCTGAGGCAGGAGAATTGCCTGAATCCAGGAGGCGGAGATTGCGGTGAGCCGAGATCGCGCCATTGCGCTCCAGCCTGGGAAACAAGAGCGAAACTCCGTCTCAAAAAAAAAAAAAAAAAAAAAAGAATAGTTTTTCTTATTTTTGTCACTTTTCTATTATTGATTTTTATCTTAATTATGGTCAGAGATTTATAAAATGTCAGTCTTCTGAAATTTGTTGTGGCCTGCATTATAGCTTAACACCCCAGCATCTATTCTAAAAAATAAAATAAAATAAAACTTGTTAAATAAAAGCAGAAAAAGGCTATCTCAGAAAATATCTATAGAAATATATCTAAAAGTGAAATGTTAACAAAGGTACATTGAGAGATACAAACTTACATTGATCATCTCAGTGATAAATCAAACTCATTTTTAAGTGCTCCTCTCTCTGTTTAGTAAATTTTTGGCATCAAGATCCATTTCATCTGATATTATTATAGCTATATGTGCCTTTATTTGGTGAATTTCTTTTGCTCTATATTTTTTCATCCTTTACTTGTCACCCTTTATGTACTCATGTTTAAATGTGCTTTTTATAAGGAATAAGTTCTTGTCTACATTTTTATTTAATCAATCCACATTTATGTTTTGATTTTAGCATATAATCTAAGTTTATTCAACGTAATTCCTGATATATTTGGTTTTAAGTCCATAATCTTTCTATTGTTTTATTCTTGTCTTGTTGCGTCTATATTTCTTTGTCTCTCTTTTTATAATTTTAAAAATATGTGGTTTTTAAAAACTTAATTGTCTACTTCTTTCTGCATAATAACTACATACTATTTAATTGGTTACCCTAAGTATGGCAGCATGTATTCCTGGCTTAATGAAGTCTATGGGAAATTTCTGTTTTATCACTTCCTGGATAGTTGTAAGTAATCAGAATGATTTAACTTCACCATTTCCTATATAAATTGTAATCATATTCTATTTCCTTCTACTTTAATAATACATATGTATAATAAAATGGTTTTAGTTTTTATTAATATTCATATGGTTAGTATAGATTTTTTTTCCTTTGCATCTGAGCTTTCATCTGGCCTTTTCCTTTATCCTTAAGAAAACCTATGTCTTTCCTTAGTGTGTCTACTAATAAGTAATTCCCTGTTCTTTAATTACCTTTATTTTACCTTTATACAAACAGAATCTTTCACTAATTATAGAAATCTTCTTTAGCCAATTCTAGTTGTTTATTGAAGATATTATCTCATTTTACTGGCTTATAACTTTTCCCTTTTGTTTTGAGAAGTCAGATCTCTCAATTATTCTCCTTCAATGGTAACATTTCCCTTTTTTTTCTAGTTTCCTTAGGATATTCTACTTTTCTTTATATTTCAGCAGTTTTGCTATGGTGTTCATTTCTTTGTATTGTTCCTGTTTGGTGAAGAATAAATCTGATATTTGATTTATTTTATAATTTCTGAAAAATTCTCAGTGATTAAGTTTTTATTATTACTTCTGTATTGTTCTTCTATGCACTTTTTCTGGGAATCAATCTTTAGCTAGGAGTATTTTTATATATTTTATTAAATTTTTATGCTTTATTTTGAATGTTTTTTCTGATTTATCCTTCAGTTCACTAATTCTCTAGTTGTAATATTACGCCATTAAGCTTATTCCTTCAGTTTTTAATATTAGTTGTAGAGTACTACTGTTGAAGAATTTCAAATTTTAAGATTCTACCAAATATTTAATTTAAAAAAACATAATTAATAGTCATTTTAAAGTCTATGTTTTGTATTGTCTTTGAATCAGTTTTTATTTTCTCTTAATTTTTCTATCATGTTGACTTGTAACCTGATATGCCTGATTATTTTTTACCAAGATAAAGAAATTATATATTAAATTTTCTAGAAGAAATTTGAGATTTTTGATGGGTTTATCTTTTATCAGAGAGAAAATTTCTTTGTAATTTCCAATCATCTAGACATATTAGCAATCCAGCAACACCCTTAACAAATATAGGTATCTGAAGTTACACTTAGCCTCTTATTGTTACTCTTAGAGGTAATGGTTTGCAGCCTTAAGACAGCTTCTCTTTGAAAGGCCCTGGATTCCTATTTCCATTCCCTTGCTGCCAAAAAATTGGCTTAGGTTTTCAGCTTCTTGTCCACCCTCTTTAGATTTATTTTAGGAAAAAGAATGACCTAAGTATTGACTTCCTTTTCTAGACTTTCTTCCTTGAATTTTTGCCTCACAATTTTTCACTGCTCTTTTTAATTCTCCTATGCCTTCCAGCCTATTTTTAAACAAATATGTTGTCCAAATATGCTCGCTGTTCTCTAGCTGTGGAAAGCCTCCTTCAGCAGTATTCAATCTGCTTTTGAAAAAGGCAGGAATTCTGAATTTTTCTTTTCTCTAACACAGTTATCTTCTGGTGTGATTATTTATAATTTTTCTATTTGTTGTTGTTATTAATATCTCTATCCTCAGTTAGAATAAAATATATATCTACATCAGGGTCTCTATCTTTTTTCTTTATTGACGTATTGCTGGCCCCTGAAACAATGGCTGATATATAGAACCGTATGATGAGTAGCTTAGTATAATTTGTATCATTAGTAGCTTACTAATTGTTAGTCCAATAAATAAAATCCAATAAATAAATAAATAAATGGAAAAGTTGAACTAGATAACAATTCCTTTTCTCTTTCTTTCTACTGTAATCTTTGGTAGAAAGTCACTATGCACAGTCCTCATTTAGGGAATGGAGTTTATGCTCACCTTTCTTGACATCAGGATAACTACAGAAATTTCCTTTGGCAAAGGAAATGATTAATTTGTTCCCACTTATTTATTCCATCACTTGTTTCTAATAGTTTGAGTTGTAATGTAACACTGTATCATTTATTTTGTTGTTCACGTTTTCTCAGCTTTGGCCACTGAAAGTACTTTCGGTTGGTTGCTGTTTCCCTTTGACATATCGTCATCACTGTGGGCTTTTTAGTTTCTATTTTCGTTTGTTTTGGTGTTGATTCTGGCTTTTGAGCACTTTCTCACTTTCTGGCACTTCAAAATGCTCTAGGCTCATCTTGTATATTTCTCACCCCAAACCTAGACTCAGCCATTTCTCCAAGGAACCCTGAATAATCCAGACATTTTACATGCAAAAAGAACTTTAAAATTTTTTTCTGTGCTAATATTCTTCTCTAAGGCAATGAATGCTTTGTTTTCTACATAAATTGAAATTAGCAGAAATATATATATATATAATAAATTATCTCAACATCAATAATGTAAAAAATAGTAGGAAAAGTCTGTATATAGAGAGTCTTTTAAGATCAGGTAATACTATCAGTACCTTATAACTATTAAGTCATTTAATACTGACAACAACCATGTAAGTTAGTGTAATGGGCACTGTTAAGTATTTTATTTCATGTAATTCCATAATAAATCACCATGATATAATTAATTATTATTATCTCCATTTGGAAGTTGAGGAAACTGGATCCTAGGCTCACATGGATTTTAGTTCAGGATTTGAATTCAAGTTTATCAAGTTCTTAAATGCAAAACCTTAGTTGTTAAAAAGAATTATCTCCTTGGCTACATTCATGGAGGAAAAAAACCCAAATCTAATTCTCTTCATTACTTCTACTGCAAAATGATGGAATTGAATGTTAATATTGAAAAGCTCTTTTCATTGTAAATGCTGTGATCTGATTATTTCTTTGATTCTTCTGATGGCGTTAGATGCCTTTGTCTCTGTGTTATTTTCGTAACCTGTATATATATTTAGGAAATGATTTATCATATGAAGCCACATTAATCCTTTACATGCCTCTTTCTACCTCTTTCTACATGCTTTATCTATATAACCCAAATCATTTTCTTGTATCTAACATAGATAAGATAGAAATTTTAATTTAATGATTAAATAAATAAATGAATTACTCAAACATCAATGCTAAGATTAAAGGTCTTCATAGGCAAGGCACACACTAAGTCATTTTTTAAAATTATTAAAGATAACTAAACATAATTTCTTGTGAGGGTTCTCAGGTTATGGCTAAACTCTTATTGTTAGTCTTAAAACTAGATATTTTAACAAACAGACATTATAAAAGAAATTTCTGAAAAGGTAAAAGATAACAGGCATTTCTCTGATTTTATATATTAAAAATATATGTAAGATACAATACGCAAAGGAGAGGAAAACAAATGCTGCTTTCTAAGTAACAGAAATTTGCATAGAGTAATTGGTTCCAATTTCAACCTAATTTTACTAGCATATATTTTCAGTATAATTTATGACTGCTTCATTTTGAAATACTTATTGTATTTTTAAAGGTAGATTGGTAAAGATCAGCCCAATTCTCTGTTTAACTTATCTAATGCCTGAGCTTTAATTGAGTTTATCCATCAAAGTCACATTTCATTTGGAAAATGGATGTCAGACTAAAGCACTTAGCAATGATGAAGGAAGGAACTTTAAATTAACTAACAATAGTGTCTTAGGACAAAAAGTCTATATTCATGGACTGCTTCAAACTTTAATTCAAAAATTTTTTTAAAGTTTAATACTGAATGAGCCTCGAATATTGGTTAAAATTAGGTATCACTGTAAATTGAAAGCATATGATAGAAGGATATTTAAGCCTAATGAGTGTACATGTCCTGGCATGTCAATTTGTAGAGTTGTATCAATATGTAGATATAAATTTTAAGTCAGTAGCTTTAGATACAAATTATGTTAAATTTGATATGCTTTGGTTTGCATCATTGATGGTCTTACAGTAGAGTCCCTTTATCCATGGTTTAGTTTCCATCATTTCAGTTACCCAGAGTTAACTTGGATCCAAAAGGATTAAATGAAAAATTTTAGAAATAAAAAATTTGTAAGTTTTATATTGCATATCTCTTGCCTCACCCAGGCTATAAATCATCTTTTCATCCAGTGTTTTCACGCCATATACACTACTTGCCTGTTAGTCACTGTAGCCATCTCAGTTAACAGATCGGCTGATACCGTGTATATAGCATTTGGTATTATAGCGGTTTCAGGTATGCACTAGGGGGTCTTGGAACATATTTACCACAGATAAGGGAAGACTACTGTGTAATTGTCAATGTAATCAGATACAAAATTATTTTTTTTTGATAATTTAAACAAAAATAGCTCAGAGAATGAAGAAACTGAAGGAAGGAAAACATGTATTGTCTGTACTTTCTGGTTATCGCTGCCCATGGCTAGTGTGATTATTTCCCCAATTCTAGAATACACAGTTAAAATAAACATATTTGGCTAAATGACATAATTCCTATATTTGTTGCATGATCAATGGAGTTAGGGCTTTTGTAGTAGGAAAGACCAAGAAGAAGCTGATATCTATTAAAATAATATACCCAAAGCAGTGTTACCTAACTGGAGAGATGTCAGAGATCTGTGCCACCATCCAGGGCTTGACAAATGCAGGAGTGTTGATTATTGCCATGTATCCATTTAATTTGATTATTTGGTCTGTGTAGAAGACAGAAGTATTGGCCAGGCACAGTGGCTCACACCTGTAATCCCAGCACTTTGGGAGGCCAAGGCAGGTGGATCACCTGAGGTCAGGAGTTTGAGACCAGCCTGGACAACATGATGAAACCCTGTCTCTACTAAAACAAAATGCAAAAATTAGCTGGGAGTGGTTGTGGACACCTGTAATCTCAGCCACTTGGGAGGCTGAGGCAGGAGAATTGTTGGAACCTGGGAGGCGGAGGTTGCAGTTAGCTGGAGGTAGCAGCGAGTCGAGACTGTGCTGTTGCACTCCAGTCCAGGCAACAACAGAAAGACTCTGTCTCAAAAGTAATAATAATAATAGTAATAATAAAAGACAGAACTATTTGGAGAAAGGCAATGTATTTACATAAACTTGAAAATGTGATTGCACTTGTTCTGGATGTGTCTTCTGGATGTTCTGGATATGTGTGCATGTTTGTGTGTGTGCACAAGCATAGTTGATGTATAATTCTTGATTTGACCAAGGCATTATTTTCTGTATCTGTTCATAAAGACGATATGAAATAGTTTACATTCAGCTTGTATAACCCACAAGATACCTTTGCTGTCTTACTTAAATGCTATCGACAATTGCCACCTCCATGCCAAACCTAGTCTGCAAATAGTTGATCACTTTTCCCTTCCACAGGGTATTACCCTGGTCCACTGAAAATTTCATGCAGCTGGACCTGCGAAGAATGAAACAACAACTACTTATATACCCTGGTAAGGCATATGTGAGTCAATGAATAGAAAATAATTCTCATGAAAATTCAAGTGTCTGCCACCTCAGTGACATTTCCAGGTATTCAGTGATCTGGGATGTGTCAGTATAATCTAAGATAAAGGTCAAGTTGTTCCATCTGGCCCCTCTTACCACTGAGAAAAAAATACAATGCCTCTTTTTTTGAATTTAGAGGAAACATAAATCTCATGTGAATGTGCTACTCATACCCAATCACTAAGTAATCCAGCAGTTTTTAGTGTAGCCTAAAACAAATAAGGGATTTTTGACAAGTCCAAAGTGCCATAAAAGCTGTTCTGCTATGATTTTCTCAATCACAAGATCTCGTGGTGTTCTAAATGTTAGTGGCAGACAGAAATGTGCATGGCAGATTCTCAGAGGTGAACTAAAGTACAGACCTTTACATTTTAGTTCATACCTATACCAGTCTCTATATGCAATCATTCTCCTTTGAGAAACAGCTTTTGGCTTTCTACTGAACTTCAACAAGATTGAATATTTTACCATAAGCCCCTGAGCCACCAAGTTGCTATGAATGAATGTATTCCAAAGCCATAAATGTCATGTACAATTGTTTCTCTCTTCAAATGGAATATGAGAGCATGAACAATCAGATCTTGAAGATACAAGTAAGTTTAATGAGGAGGTTGCCCAGATGTCCATGACACCTTTTTCTAGTACATTTCCTTCTCTTTCCACATACGTATATGGTCTCTTGGGGAATTTCCTATAACCAGTTGTCTGTAGAAAAAAATTATTGAGGTTTTATTTACAAATGGTTCTGCTAGATATTCTTTCACAACCTGAGTAAATGACTATAGAATGACAGTTCAACTCTGAAGTGGCTGTAGTGACATGAAGAAGAGTGATGAAGCAAAATCTTGTCAGTGAAAATAACTTCAAACCATGTACTTGAATGCTCATTTTTTCCTGGACATGAACAGAGCCAGAGATTTAGACCTAACTGATTCATAACTCTAGCTAATGATTTGGCAAGATGACCAGGGACTTGGAATGAACAAAGTTCAATAATTAGATAATTGAAGATAAGTTAGTCTAGGGAACAGGTATGCAAATAGACCTCTTCAAATGGGCCCAGAATATGGAAATATTTGTCCTCCATATTAATGTTTACTGAAGAGTGACCTCAGCAGATGAGAATCTTAGTAATCAGGAGGACAAAGTGACAGTTTGATAGATGTCAGTCAACGTCTTTTTCTGGACACCTCTGTCCCTAATCAATGAAATCAATGAATTCATGAACACAGTGACCAGGACAGAAGGGATAGAGGTTCTGCATGAGCTAAGCAACATGTATTATTGCCCACAAAGGTGGATAAAACTACAACTGCAGCTTAATGCCACAACAGCCAACAGCCAAAACCATACTGAGCACATAATATGATGCTTTCCATTGGGGAATCAGCCAGTCACCTGGTTCATTTTCTAGGGCCTCTTCCTTACTGGAAGGGGTAGTACCTTTTCTTAATGGAATAGACAGTTTTTGTAGACATTAAATTGTCTTGTCTGCCTGCAATGCTTATACAAAAAAAAAAAAAAAACATAATATATGATTTTATTGAATGCCTTACTCTTTACCATGTTGTTTCATACAACACTGCTTTCAACCAAGGAACTTATTTTATGGCTAATTCAGTGTGCTAATGACCCATGTTCATGAAATTTACCATGTTGCCAATCACTCTTGAGCAGCTGGCCTAATAGAAAGATAGAATGATAGTTCTGCTTTTCAGAAGCATCAGGGATCAAAATACTTCTATCTTATAATATGTCATCACTTTCTTATGAGGTCTACAACAGACAACTACCCCAACTGTCAGTGAACATGCAGAAAGGAGAAAAAGTAAAGGGGAAGGAGAAATCATATCCATCTACTTTAAGGCATAACAGGAGGTTAAGTACATCACTTCATCTCATATCTCATTGTCCCAGAAAAGTGAGTGGGCATGACCAGATTTTGGAGGTACATAGTAATTGTTAGTAACAAGGTATTTTATGAAGAAAAATTGTCATTTTCAAGAAAATGTCTTAAAGAGGAACCTTAGTTAGAAGGAAGCTTGCTTGTGAGAATGAAGTAGCAAGAGAAATGACTCCAAAAAAGCAATTGCATTGATGGGCTTTACCAGTGACAGGGCATTTCAGGATGGGGAGAATAGGAAAGCTGAAAGACATTCACTGAGACACATAAAAAGAAAAGGATAAAAAAGATTTTTTAACACAAGAAAATCAGACATTCCATATTAAACAGGCTGTGTCCCTATGTTATAATTTATGGCTTCTGTCTCTTCAGAAATGTTGAACAATCTCACAAAAGACTCATGTGTTTAGGCTTTTGGAGGGAATTAAAGGAAAGGGCTGAGTCCATATTTGGGTTGACACAGCAGTAAACATAAAGCAACAGCTGCAAGATGCATGAGTGGAGACAGGAACACAGAAGTAGCAAGAAGTGATCAAAACTATGACAACATATGACAGTTTCAGAAATTTATAGAATTTCTAGAAAAGACTTTAGGCTTTTCCATAGAAAAGAGTATGGGATAGAAATTAGTTAATTAGGTAAATTAATATGTTAATAGGAGAACAATCAAATAGAAGTATGGTATATCTTAACCTAGATCCTAATGGGTAGACAAGCCCTGCTGATAGGTGGTTTACACATCTTACGACACTTTTAGGGTGTAAGACATTATACATTTCTTGCCAAGCAGTGTGAGTAGGGAAGAAAAAGTTCTTTAATTCTAGTTCATCAGAAATCAATTAGAAGAACATATTCAAATTACACAATTATTTCAGCAATGTAGTGAAATCAGCATACTATTTAATAGAAAACAGTTTCAGAGTTGTTAAGTGCATTAACTAAAATTTGTGACAGAGTTAAGAAGAGGATTTCAGGTCTGTGGCACTTGTTTATATGTCCTTTCCATAGTGGTAAAGCCCTCTGATCATAAAATCTTCTTAGGTGTTTGGATTTATTAACTAACACCTGTTAAGTTTTTAAACTAAGGAAGCTAATTAATTATTAGTTAATAGATATATTAATTACATTATTTTTCATAGAAAATAAATTATCCATATATAGGTTGTATCTGTGTATATATCTGTGTGTGTACATATATGTGCTTTCAGATAATCAGCCCTCATTCATTCTTTTATTCGGTCTATCAAAAAATGTTAAACACCAATTACAGGTCTATGCACTGTTCTAGATACCAGAAAAACAAGAGTAAATGGAACAAACAAATATATTCTTCAGGTATGGTACATTTTTTTGGAAACAACAAGCAATAAATCCACTCTTCAGAAATCATTTATTTCTGAAGCATTTATTTGTTAGCACCTTATCAATATTACAGGCATAGCATCTAACATTTATTTAATACTTAATAGTTTTCAAAGACTACCTGCAGTGCTCTAAGTCCTTAATTTACTTTTCATTCTAACCCTCTGAGGTTAGTACTTTTCTGAGTTTTACAAATGAAGGAATTGAAGGATAGAAAATTGAAATAACTTGCTCAACATTACACGGCAAATAAGCGGAAGTGCCAGAAATGGAATCCAGAGAATCTGATTCCAGCACATGCTTATCATCACTATATGTGACCTCTGTTTCTCTCTGTTGCAGAATGATGGGAAATACTGATATAGAATATTTCCTGATACCACCTTACTTCATGCATGCATCATCTTACTTTTCTCTTGAAGTTATAATCCTTGTTTTGGTGTATATACATATTTAATAGCAATCATTTATACATACATGTGTTTATACGATAAAATCATTAATAAAACAGAATGTGAGAAAGTGTGATCATTCAGTATTCTTAGATATAAGCAGAAGTAATGATATAAAAATAAAGGAAAACACTCCTCTTTATTGACAGAAAGTGCATTTTCTCCCGCTTTACTGAAAAATGAACAGTCAGAAAACACTTAGCTAGATGAGCCTACAAGCAATCATACACTACTGCTCCTTTTTAAATGAAATATTCAGGAGAGCAAGATAAAATAAGTGACCGTGAAAAGGGGTTTGGGAACATAAAACTAGAAGGTAGATTCTGTTGGAGCATTTCATGGCATTGGAAAAAGATCTCCCCTCCAGGCCTGCCAGTGGTGATGAAGCTGGAAGTGAGAGTTCCAGGAATCAGTCTCAGTACAGCTGCAAACAGAAGAGCAATCAGAATTATTTTTTGTTGTTGTTGTAGTTTCAATTACAGGAGAAACAGGAATTAGATTAATGTGTCAATAACAATTTCTGTTTGCACCTGGTAATTTATTGTCCAAATCATAAATTTGGAAAAATCAAAAACTTTGTTAAACTTTAAGGGGTGATTTCTATCTAGTTTAGCTATAGATTATATTATGCTCTTTTCAAAAATGCACTTAGGTTTACTGAAGGCCTCTCTATTTGAAATGGGTGGGTATTTTAAAATGTCTTACATAGGAGACTTTCTAAAAATTGTGAAATAGTGGATGAATAAAAACAAGGGAGATAAATGTCTTATACCTCTCAATCAGACAGCAGAGAAATACAGGTATAATTTTCTGAATTAATTTCTAAAGATCAACATCATTTTTATGTATTTAGAGCATATGCCTTTCTATTGGTATTTGATTAAATTAGACAGTAATGCAAGCGCATGTCTATATGTGTGGATTCCCTATGAAAAAGGCAGTAAGTAAGCACAGTGTGAGCTCTTACTATGGCAATACTGAGCATCAAAAGGTAAAAATAGTCAAAATCATCAATCCCTTCCCCCATATTTTTCTAATTCATATTTCAGTCAAAATTAATATAAAATGATTCCTTAATCTGTATTCTTAATTTTTTTCTTTAATTTCTTACATTCTGTTTATAAGACACATAGATTAGTTAATTAAACTGTGTCTAACAAACTGAAACAATTTATTCCTGTTCCAAAGCCTCAAAGGAGATTATTAGACCAGATATTGCTCCTTCCTCGTCTAAGTCACTCCAATCTTAATTCTCAGTATTTGTGGCCCTTCAGGTCTGAGGCAAAAGTGGTGGCAGGGAATACCTAATGCATACTCTCTACTCACTTAGACTCATTAATTTTCAATTTACTTTATCAAGAAATATTTTAATATGTACTAAATAAAGGGTAAATAAGACTATAGAAAAATGAGTAGAATGTACCACTGACTGTATTTAGATTTTTTTATTAAGATAATTTTCATCTTTTTATTCATCACTTCTGGGAACACTGCAATGGCGATGACTGTCATGTCTCCTAGAGCCACAAAGGAATATGTGTGTGGGATTAGCAGAGAAATTAAACCTAACATTCTCAATGATTTTTCTCTAAACCATGTAAAACTAGGTAAACTAAGTTTTCTAGAATTTCCCTTTAATCCTCTCCTCCTTTTTCTCATTGTAAAAGCTGTAAGCCAATCAGTGTTGTTGGTTATGAAGCAGTTAGCAACTGATTGATTATGTAGTTTCAACTGGTTATAATGAGTAAAAGTTAAAGGAAAATTACTTATCCTTTCCATGCTCTCTGAGAACATATTGAAGTAAATCCAGTTCAGTTCTGAAAATCAAAATGAATCAAGAAAAATGACAACTTTAAGGAGCTGTGAGAAAGCTCTATTAGGATTGAGCAAAATGTAAGAACTGGCCTACAGTATCTATAATGACTCAAAGGGCATTCAATCTATAAATTCCACCCTGATTTAGGCTTTTTTCCAGAGTTGAAATGAAAATTGTATCAATCACTCATATCAGTTCTAACTAAAGAATTTTAATTTGCTTTGTGTATTGATTGAATTTATAGAAAAATTATTCAACTGCCAGATTTCTTCTCTATAGACAATTGAAAAGGATGAAAATAATTTGTTTTAGCTCATAGTTTCACTATAGAAGTTGTATATTATTTAAAATATGTTATCTCACATGTCCCAAAGGTTATATAGATGTGAATAATGCATACTTAGATAAGTCTGTATTTTATTTTGAAAAGGGAAAAGAAGTTTCCACCCACCTTCTTTACCCTTTCATTCTAGGCTAGATACTACATTGATTCAATTAATGGTCATATATTTTAATTTAGCTTAGCTTTGTCACTTAAAAACTTACTGAGATTCAAAATCTCTGTTTTCTCATAGGAAAACATATCAAAATTATCTTTAATGTTTTTTGAGGTTTGAATAAGAAAATACCTGTAGAATGGTAAGTGTAGTGTTTTTGCTGAGTGATCAATCAAATGCTTAAGTAGTTACAAAACACAAAAATATAAGTAAAATAAATGGGAAAAAGGTCAAATGATATCAGTGAATGCCCTCCATTACAAAATACATTTTTTTCTTTGTCATATGAGCCTGAGAGAACATTAATACACACACACATACACACACACACAATATCACACACTTCACAAAATGAAATTATCAATCCAACACACTTCTATATTTGGATGCAGGTTTGCTTATAGCAAAACATTTTCTATGTAAATGAATTGCTTTTTCTGAAGCAGTGTTCTTGTTAAATGTATAACTCAGACCAAATAGCTAGAATTCAGTCAATAATAGCATATTCTCTCACACGGGCCTGACCTTCATTAAGAACAATGCAGAATATCATTAAAATGTGTGAAGAATAATTTAAAAGATAACTTTTTTGATGTAATAATAAGAATTTGTCATATTCATAACAAGTACAGACTTAGTAACAACAAAAATATACATATTTCTAAATCATTCCATAGATAACCACAGAAGTTTTTTTTGTTAATAATTAGAGTTTGAGAAATTGAAGGTAGGAGAAAAATAGAAAGATTTGGAAAACATCGACTTTCATTTTACAGTGATAGCTTTTTAAAAGATAGAATTGAAGTCTTTATCTTTTCTACTTATTTTGTTCCTAGAGCAAGCTTAACTGCTTTCTAGCTTTCCAATTTGGGTTCCTATTTCAGTAGCTTGGTGTTAATATTCAAAAGATCATCCACAATTTGATACATTACAAAAAGTAAAGCCACTTGAAGCCAAATAACATATTTCAGGGCTTAAAATGTATCTTAGTTCCATCATTAGGTATCTGCTGCATGACTTGAAATTTTAGTCTATGCCACTTCACCAACTTTTCTAGAAACTTTTAGAAGTAGTTAGAAATACCGGAGGAGCAGACTCAGTGCTATTTGAGAAGTTTAGTGATTCAAAGAGATGCTATGGAAAACAACCTCCGAATGACTCAGAATTAATTTTCCCCCGCTGGGAGATTGCAGCTTATGCTTTTCCCCAGGGAAAGTTGCATTACCCACACGTAGTACTTCCAACTGGGAGGCTTCTGTGTATTTTTGCGATTGAACAAACACTGGTAAAGGGTAGGGGCACATCTACATGTACTTTACAACAGTTTTCTGTGGCTATTGTTATGTCTCCTTAGAAGCTTTCTTCTACCCAACTTTTTTACAGCCCCTCCAGACCTCAGGAGTAAGAATGTGAACTGGACAAGGCTGGCAGCGGTCCTTCTTCCATATTTTATGTTGGAGTAAGCAGGGAAGTCTGACTTTGCTTCATGACCCTGTGTCCCTGTGAACAGGACACTAGACTCACCTGTTTCTATCCATTTAGCAAATGTTGTTAGTGTGCACACCATGAGCCCGAAATCATTCTACATCCTGCGCACTGAGCAATGAACATGGAGGTTCTCTTGGAGCTATGATCTCTGATCTCAGTCATGAGGAAAAGAGGATAAAATGAAAGTAGCCCAAATGAAGAAACGTTTTATGTGATATTGTGACCTATCTTACCTTGTCTTCCAAAATTTGTAATCTTGAAAGTCTTATTTGTCCTATATTGGGTTTCAACAAGTTTGGTGCAATATCTTGTAGCCACAAATTTCCAAAAAACAAATAAAAGTTCACTATTAGAGGTATCACAAATTACAAACTTAAATGACTATTAAATTCTTCACTCTTCTGTTAATTCTCTCAATTTATATTATGAGAAAATGTACTACTTGTGTCACTCACAAAAATGAAAAAAATCATTTATTATACGATTTTTAATTAGTAGAACTTGAGAATTAAGCTAAATAAGCAATTTTAGTTAGAAAGAATGATTGACATCATCAGCTTCTGTTTTAAATATATGTGTAATCCAGTAGATATTTTCTGAAATCATAGTAATACATTTACATATTTCCTCCTCTGACATGCAAAAGTGAGATAAGGTTTTGACTATATGCTCAATATATTAAAAGATAAAATAACAAACACTATTTATACTTGCAGCTGAATACCCATAGAAAATAATGGCAAGGTCAAATCATATCAAATGAAAAAATATTTATTGAGTCCCTACCTCTATGTGGAGTGCTTTGCGAATTATTTTCAGTTGTTTATAATAACCTAAGAAAACATCATCTTTTTCCAAGGATCTAGCAATCCAGCTGGGGAGACCAGATAGTTACCTACAAAATGAGCAAAGAAGAACTTAAATAATAGTTCAAGAAAACAGAAGTAGTTTTTCAGAAAACACATATTTAATTACTGCATTAATTTTAGCAGTAAATGGTTACATGCTTTGCAAAGACTTTTCACAAGTTTTTTTCTGTTCATCTATATTTTAATACATGATCTTTCTATTCTTTACATAATGATTAAATATAACCTGCAACATTTATGAGGACATTCACTTATTGCTGAATTAGCCAAAGTTTTATAGATTTGTGTATTTTTTCCATACATATGTGCTTATGTGTGTAATAACCCTTCCATATGGGTGTATGCAACTTTTCCATATAGAATAGGGGGATAATAAATAAATATATCCTTTTATTAACTTATCCCTTTAAGTTTGAATGTTTAGTTTGACCATTCAAAAGCATTTGGGCTTCCTGAGAAGATAGGTGAGGGTGTCTTCTATGCTTTTGAATGCCGAGGAGAAAGAGAAATCCCAAACACAGTCACTTGTGTTTTGAAGAAATAAGAAAGACGATTAGGAAAATTTGTTGCTAGTAATCTAGCACAATATGAAAAGGCACCCTAAAATTTGAGAGATTTATCTCTAGAAAACAGAAAACCACTAAGTGTTCTTTGAAAAAGGGAGCAAGAAAATGTAATATTTTAAGAATAAATAGGTATTCAAGAGGGGCTCTCTTAAATGAAGTACTCTATAGGCAAGGAAACGATTTAAGAAGTTAAACAGTAGAATTTTGATGTAATAAAGAGAAAACTAGGAGATCAGTAAGAGTATATGGGAAGTAAATAGGATAAATAATTTACTCTAATAACTGCTTATCATCACATATTAGAAAAGAGAACATAAATATTTCAACATTCAAATGAAACAAAAGCATATTTTTTTTATTTTAATACTTATTTATTATACTTTAAGTTCTGGGTTACAGGTGCAGATCACACAGGTTTGTTACATAGGTATACAGGTGCCATGGTGGTGGTTTGCTGCATCCATTGCTCTGTCATCTACATTAGGTATTTCTCCTAATGCTATCACTCCCCAGTCTCCCTACCCCCTGCTATTCCTCCCCTGGCCCGAACCCCCCAGGCACCGGATGTGATATTCCCCTCCCTGTGTCCCTGTGTTCACATTGTTCAACACCTACTTATGAGTGAGAACAAAAAGCATATATATTTATAATGGTTTTAAGTTAAATTGACCTACTTGTACATGTTTAATCTAAGATTTTATTTACATAACAAACCTTAAAATTAAATGCATCCAATTTTGGTATATAATTTAACATATTACAGCAAATAATAATAATAAACTAATATCTCATCTCAAGAAAGTAATTCCTCAGACAAAATGTGTTCATAATTCAATGACCTTTCACATTTTGTGTTTCATGTCAATATAATTCAAGTATTTGCTCTTTGCTTGAAAAGATTTCCAAAGTTTTTACATATGAGGTTAGTACTGAGCAGTTAAATATGTTGATTTATTTTTTCTGTATCTATTACCCATAATTGCAGCATTCATTTTTCAAATGATATTTAAAATTTCAAGGAAGATTAATATAGTACTGAATAATGGTAGCACACATGTAAAACATTAACGCTGCCCTTTACCCATCTTGAATATTTCACATTTATTTATTTTAAATATGAGCAGTGCCACGAGGCTTTAAGCATCTGGCATACAGATGGAGAATTGTGGGTATCAAAATATCAGATCTATTTTGGTGGAGTAATGAATACCCCTGCGTATGTTGACTTTGAAAAAGAAAGTTTGGTAGTTTTGTGCAAAGTACAAGAAAAAAAAAGAATATTATGGTTAATTTGGAAAAATAATATGTATGCATTTAACACATTTCCCATAAGATGAATGTGTTTGGATAAGTCACATTTCAAATAAAAATTCAAGATTAAAATAGTACTTAGTAGAAGATGAACTGTTATTTTTACAAAGAAGCAGCTGATAATGGGTGTAAGAGCACTGGTAGAGGTGTTATCTTTCACAAAGTCTGATGCTTCTTCTAGTAAGCTATCTGTCCATAGAAAGAGAAACATAGGTACACAATTAAGTTGCATACAAGATCATTATTGAGATGATTTGATGAAGATGACTGAACAAATCAAATCAAACTTTCACGACTAAAGTTGCTTGGAATTTCATAGAAACCCAAATAGGGATGTTGCAAAGAATCACCCTGCACTTTTTCTTTTCTATATAAAGCAACCTGAAACACTTCAGATTTATTTACCACTCAACTCCCTTTCTCTTTTTTGATCTGCAGGATTGTTGCATAGATACATACATGGCAAAGTGGTTTGCTGCCTTCATCCCTCCATCGTCTATATCTGGTATTTCTCCTCAAGTTATCCCTCCTCACCCTCCCCACCCCACACTGTCCCTCCCCTAGCCCCTCCCCAAACTGACCACAGTGTGTTATGCTCCTCTCTCTGTGTCCACATGTTTTAATTGTTCAACACCTGCCTATGAGTTAGAACATGTGGTGTTTGGTTTTCTGTTCTTGTGTCAGTTTGCTGAGAATGATGGTTTCCAGATTCATCCATGTCCCTATGAAGGACACAAACTCATTGTTTTTTATGTCTGTGTAGTATTCCATGGTGTATATGTGCCGTATTTTCTTTATCCAATCTATAGTCGATAGACATTTAGGTTGGTTTCAGGTCTTTGCTATTGTAAACAGTGCTGCAATGAACATATGTGTGCATGTGTCTTTATAATAGAATGATTTAAAATCCTTTGGGTATATACCCAGTAATGGGATTGCTGGGTCAAATGGAATTTCCATTTCTAGGTCCTTGAGGAATTGCCACACTGTCTTCCACAATGGTTGAACTAGTTTACACTCTCACCAACAGTGTAAAAGTGTTCCTGTTTCTCCACATTCTCTCCAGCATCTGTTGTCTCCTGATTTTTTAATGATCACCATTCTAACTGGCATGGGATGGTATCTCAATGTGGTTTTGATTTGCATTTCTCTAATGACCAGTGATGATGAACATTTTTTCTTATGTTTCTTGGCCTCATAGATGTCTTCTATTGTAAAGTGTCTATACATATCTTTCGCCCACTTTTGAATGGGTTTGTTTGTTTTTTGTAAATCTGTTATAGTTCTTTGTAGAGTCTAGATATTAGCCCTTTGTCAGATGGGTAGATTGCAAAAATTATTTTCCATTCTGGTAGTTGCTGGTTCACTCTAATGATTGTTTCTTTTGCTGTATAGATACTATTTGTCTAATTTGGCTTTTGATGCTATTGCTTTTGGCGTTTTAGTCATGAAGTCCTTGCCTATGCCTATGTCCTGAATGGCTTTGCCTAGAGTTTCTTCTAGGATTTTTATGGTGTTAGGTCTTATGCTTAGATCTTTAATCCATCTGGAGTTAATTTTAGTGTAAGGTGTCAGGAAGGGATACAGTTTCTGCTTTTTGCACATTGCTAGGCAGTTTTCCCAACACCATTAATTAAACAGGGAATCTTTTCCCCATTGCTTGTTTTTCTCATATTTGTCAAAGATCTGATAATTGTAGATGTCTGGTGTTGCTTCTCAGGCTTCTGTTCTGTTCATTTGTCTATATCTCTCTTTTGGTACCAGTACCATGCTGTTTTGATTACTGTGTCCTTGTAGTATAGCTTGAAGTGAGCATGATGCCTCTAGCTTTGTTCTTTTTGCTTAGGATTGTTTTGGCTATGTGGGCTCTCTTTCAGTTCCATATGAAGTTTGAAGTATATATTTTTTCCAGTTCTGTGAAGAAGGTCATTGGTAGCTTGATGGGGATAGCATTGAATTTATAAATTACTTTGGGTAGTATGGCCATTTTCAAGATTTCAATTCTTCCCAACCATGAGCATGGAATATTTTTCCATCTCTTTGTGTCCTTTCTTATTTCCTTGAGCAGTAGTTTGTAGTTCTCCTTGAAGAGGTCCTTTACATCCTTTGTTAGTTGTATTCCTAGCTATTTTATTCTCTGTAGCAATTGTGAATGGCAGTTTGTTCTTGATTTGGCTCTCTGTTAGTCTGTTATTGGTGTATAGAAATGCTTGTGATTTCTGCACATTGATTTTGTATCCTGAGACTTTGCTGAAGTTACTTATCAGTTTCAGGAGATTTTGGGCTGAGATGATAGGATCTTCTAAATATACAATCATGTTGTCTGCAAATAGAGACAATTTGACTTCCTCCTTTCCTAATTGAATACTCTTTATTTCTTTTTCTTGCCTGATTGCTCTGGCTAGAACTTCCAATACTATATTGAATAGGAGTGGTGAGAGAGGGAATCCTTGTCTTGTGCCAGATTTCAAAGGGAATGCTTCCAGTTTTTGCCCATTCAGTATGATATTGGCTGTTGATTTGTCATAAATAGCGTTTATTATTTTGAGATATGTTCCATCGATACCTAGTTTATTAAGGGTTTTTAGCATAAAGGGCTACTGAATTTTGTTGAAGGCCTTCTCTGCATCTATTGAGATAATCATGTGGTTTTTGTCTTTGGTTCTGTTTATGTGATAGATTACGTTTTTAGACTTGTGTCTGTTGAACAACCTTGCATCCTCGGGATGAAGCCTACTTGATAATGATGAATAAGCTTTTTGATTTGCTGTTGCATTTGTTTGCCAGTATTTCATTGAAGATTTTTGTGTCAATGTTCATCATGGATATTTGCCTGAAGTTTTCTTTTTTAGTTGTGTCTCTGCCCAGTTTTTGTATTAGGTTGATGTTGGTCTCATAAAATGAGTTAGGGAGGACCATCTTTTTGAATTGTTTGGAATAGTTTCAGAAGGAATGGTACCAGCTCCTCTTTGTATATCTGGTAGAATTAGGCTATAAACCCATATAGACTTGGCCTTTTTTTAGTTTGTAGGCTATTAATTGCTACCTCAACTTCAGTCCTTGTTTTTGGTCTATTCAGGGTTTCAATTTCTTCATGGTTTATTCTTGGGAGAGTGCAAGTGTCCAGGAATTTATACATTTCTTCCATATTTACTGGTTTGTGTGCACAGAGTTGTTTGTAGTAATCCCTGATGGTAGTTTGTATTTCTGTGAAATCTATGGTGATGTCCCCTTTATCATTTTTTATTGCATCTATTTGATTCTTCTCTCCTTTCTTTTTTATTAGTCTGGCTAGTGGTCTATCTATTTTGCTGACTTTTCAAAAAACCACCTTCTGGATTTGCTGGTTTTTTGAAGCGTTTTTGTGACTCTATCTCCTTCAGTTCTGCTCTGATCTTAGTTATTTCTTGTCTTTTGCTAGCTTTTGAGTTTTTTTGATCTTGCTCCTCTAACTCTCAATTTTGATGATAGGGTGTCAATTTTAGACCTTTCCTTGCTCCTCATGGGGGCATTTATTGCTATGAGTTTCCCTCTAGGCACTGCTTTAAATGTCTCCCAGAGATTCTGATATGTTGTGTTTTCATTTTCGTTGGTTTCAAAGAATGTCTTCATTTCTGCCTTCATTTCATTGTTTATCCAGTTGACATTCAGGAGTCAGTTGTTCATTTTCCATGAAGTTGTGTGGTTTTGAGTTAGTTTCTTAATCCTTAGTTCTAATTTGACTGCACTGTGATCTGAGAAACTGTTATGATTTCTGTTTTTTGCATTTGCTGAGGAGTGATTTACTTCCAATAATGTGGTCAATTTTGGAGTCAGTGCTGTGTGGTGCTGAGAAGAATGTATTTTTAGTGGATTTTGGGTTGAGAGTTCTGTAAATGTCTATTAAGTTTCCTTGGTCCAGATCTGCATTCAAGTTTTGGATTTCCTTGTTGATTTTCTGTCTTGTTGATCTTTCTAGTATTGACAGTGGAGTGTTAAAGTCTCCCACTATTATTGTGCAGGAGTCTAAGTCTCTTTGTAGGTCATTAAGGACTTACTTTATGTATCTGGGTGCTCCTGTATTGGGTGCATATATATTTAGGATAGTTAGTTCTTCTTGTTGTATTGATCTTTTTACCATTATGCAATGCCCTTTTTTGTCTCTTTCGATTTTTGTTGGTTTAGAGTCCATTTTATTAGAGACTTGGATTGCCACCTCTGCTTTTTTTTTTCTCCATTTGCTTGGTAAGTCTTCTTCCATTCCTTTATTTTCAGTCTATATGTGTCTTTGCCTGTGAGATGGGTCTCCTGAATACAGCACACTGATGGTTCTCGGTTTTTTATCCAATTTGCCAGTCTGTGTCTTTTGATTGGGGCATTTAGTTTGTTTACATTTAATGTCAATATTGTTATGTGTGAATCTGATCTTGCCATTTTGTTACTGGTTGGTTGTTTTGTCCTTTGGTTGGCATAATTTCTGCATTGCATCATTGGTCTTTACCATTTGGTACTTTTTTGCAGTGGCTGGTACTGGTTTTTCCTTTCTATGTTTAGTGCTTCCTTCAGGAGCTCTTGCAAGGCAGGTCTGGTAGTGACAAAATCTCTGAGCAATTGTTTGTCCCTAAAGTATTTTATTTCTCTATCACTTATGAAGCTTAGATCGGCTGGATATGAAATTCTGGGTTTAAATTTCTTTTAGTTAAGGATGTTGAATATTGGCCCCCACTCTCTTCTGGCTTGCAGGGTTTCTGCGAAGAGATCCGCTGTGAGTCTGATGTGCTTCCTTTGTTGGTGACCCAACCTTTCTCTCTGGCTGCCCTTAGCATTTTTTTCCTTCATTTCAACCCTGGTGAATCTGAGGATTATGTGCCTTGGAGTTGCTTTTCTAGAGGAGTATTGTTGTGGTGTTCTCTGTATTTCCTGAATTTGAATATTGGCCTGCGTTGCTAGGTTGGGGAAGTTCTCCTGGATAATATCCTGAAGAGTGTTTTCCAGCTTAGATTCTTTCTCCCCGTCATCTTCCGGTACACCATTCAAGTATAGATTAGGTCTTTTCACATAATTCCATATTTCTTGAAGACTTTGTTCATTTCTTTTCACTTTTTTCTCTTTCTCATTTTATTTCATTGAGTTAATCATCAATCTCTGATATCCTTTCTTCTGCTTGATCTGTTTGGCTATTGAAACTTGTGTATGCTTCATGAAGTTCTTGTGCTGTGTTTTTCAGCTCCATCAAGTCGTTTATGTTCTCCTCTATCCTGGCCATTCTAGTTAGCATTTCATCTATCCTTTTTTCAAGGTTTTTAGTTTTTTTGCATTGGGATAGAACGTGTTCCTTTAACACAGAGAGGTTTGTTATTACCCACCTTCTGAAGCCTGCTTCTGTCAATTCTTCAAATTCGTTCTCCATCCAGCTTTGTTCCCTTGCCAGTGAGGAGTTGTGATCTCATGGTGGGGGACGGGCATTCTGGTTTTTGATGGTTTCATTCTTCTTGTGCTGGTTTCTTCCCATCTTGTTGGATTTGTATAGCTTTGATCTCAGGTAGCTGCCAGGGGATGCGGCCTTTCCTTTGTCTGCCTGCAGAGGCACTGCTCTGTTGCCATGGATTCAGTGGAGCTGTTGTGTCTTTTATTTACTGAGGAAAATTAGACCGGCTTCTGCAATGGTGGCTGCTCTTCCCCCCACCAAGCTTGATCATTCCTCATCACTCTCTAACTGATGTTCTGGGTGCAAAACTCTGGAGTGAGAGTTTTTTAGCCTGCTGTGCTTTGTGAGGGGGACTCATCCTGCTGTCTGACTTGTTTCCCTGCTTTCAGTTCCCTTCTTTCTGGAGGGGGATAGTTCCATCCAGCCAGCTTTCTGGCTTTCATGCCAGCTAGTGCTTCCACCTAGATCTATGCTGACAGCCCCAGCACCGGCTGAAGTTGCTGTTCTGCCCTGTTCAGGCAGCTCACTGAAGCTTTTCAGCCTGCCGAAGACCTCCTGTTCTGTGGGTTGTAGAGGGCTTGGGTGGAGCGCTGTATCAGAACCAAAGTCCCAGAGGGGGAGATCCCCCGGTCCTCCAGTAGGTTGCATGCACCTCCTGGGTGGGGCAGTGCCCCACCTTGCCTCAACTTGCCCTATTTGGTTTATACCCACTATCCAACCAGACCCAGGAAATGAACCTGATACCTCCTTTGGAATTGTGGAGACCACTCGACTTGTGCATCTCTCTCTCTGGGAGCTGCTTTCTGGAACTGCCTCTTATTCAGCCACCTTGGGATCCCCCCTCCACAAACTCTTTTGAAATGCACTCAAGATTTTCTATATTGCTTTGAAAGGGAAGTGTCACATATTAAATACAATAACTAGAATTCCAAAATCAGGGTGATTGGAGAGGCAGTCTGGGTGCTGTATAGTAACTGTGTGAGCCACACACTGTGTAATCACACTGTAGGAAAATAAGCATCAAAAACAGAAAATGCATAAAAAGTTATTATAATGCTAGAACATATGTTACCAGAGTGGCAGAAAAAGTTTTTGGTTCTCATGCAAATTAGGTGACCTGACAATAGAAACTTAATTAAATTATAAGAGAAAAGAGATGTTTTTATTGATAAGTCTACAGTATCTGAATCAAATTATTTATTTTGAAAGATTTTCTAGTCCAAGGGTTTTTGGGATACATGTGAGTCCAGAAAGATTAACGAAATCTATATTTATATCAAAGCATTTTATCCACAAAGAAGATAAATAGATCTATTAGTTCCAAGAAGTTCACTAAAAGTCACTTGGAAGTCAATTAAACTAAAGTAATATATGTTGAACAGTGAGTCTTTAGACTTCCAGTAAATTTTTATTTTAACTTTAGTATGTCATTTTTTTGCTTTTGCGTCTCTTACTCTTCAAGTTCTTCATCATTTTTTTAATCCATTAATTTACTCCATTTTTTGGTAGGGACAGTCAGGCAAGGATTATTTTCAGTCTCAAGGGTTTATTTTGGAAATTAAATCATGGTGTCTGTTGTCCATTTCTTAAAAGAGTGACCTCAAAACTCTTTATACAACATTATATGTATGTGTTTATACACACACACACACACACACACACACACACACACACACACAAAATATTTTCTGCCTTTAAGTTAAAATCTTAATTTGCCTTCATTAGACTTAACAGAACAGCTTTAGAAGTAGGACAGGTACTTCTCCCCCTTATAAAGAAGGGATTAAATTCCTTTAGATGGAAATTAATTGCATTTCAACCCCAGAACCTCCCCATACTCCAAATATATTTCAGACAATATTTTATTTAAGAAAGAATAAATTATTTCCAAAGAAAGATTTTCAAAAGTAAATAAGAAATTAAAAAAAATTGTTTTCTTGATATAAATGAAAAAACTTCGTTGAAGTGTTTATTCAACATTAGAAGGACTATATAAAAGATATTTGTTTGAAATACCAATGAATAGGAGAACTGGAATCAGTATGCAATTTGAGAAGAATGTGTGCTTCTAAACTGCTGATACAACAAATAAACAATTTATCAATGAACAATTATTTGGCCAATTATAACTACTGCCATCTTCAAAATATAAAACAATATTTACTCAAAACATCCTTACTTTCATTTTTTGTTTTGTTTTGTTTTTGCTTTGCTTTTTTTCTTAAACTGAGTTATTCTATTCCCTCATTTCCAGAGCTAGAGATTTAGGCAAGTGAATTACCATGTAAATTATTTGAATATATATTATTTTACTTCCATTAACATAACAACCTTATAAAAATAGGAAGCATAGACAAATTGCTTGCAAATTATATAGAGCTTATTAAAAATACCATCTTGCTGTTAATAAACATTGCATAGTAGCTTCAAGGTGGGATGGGATTTGCAAAAATCTATGAAATCCTGGGTTTGAAACACACTGTTGCCATTAACTAGTTATTTTTACTGGAGACTTAGGGCCAAATACAGCAGGTATGATCATTATTTCTCCATCTAGTTATTATATAATACAGTTATCGCTTGTTATACTCACGTGATTCTTTCCAGGACCTTCCATGTACAAAAATCTGCACATATTCAAATCCTGCATTTGGCCCTACAGAACCATTGTATATGAAAAATCAGCACTCCATATAAGGGTCAACTGCATGATTTTTGTCTAATCTGACATATCTCCCACTTCTGATAATGGCATTTAAAATTTTCTTTTAGAAATTTCATCCAAGGGATTCTAGTGGACTTGTTGAGTGCACACTTGAGTGGTGGTCATGTAACTAGGCCAGCCAGATTATCCCACATACGTGCACACAGCTACTATCCAGGAGTAAATGCTAAATGCTAACCCACAGCAGGACAGTCTGTGGCTTTTCTGTTACTGTTCACTGTGAGGAAGAAATAAACCTAGAAATGTCAGAGGTATTCTGCCATACATGGTGTAAGCCTGCCTAAGAATTAAGCCAATACAGAGTAAAACGGAGTCAAGATATGAGAAGAACAACATAGATTTGCAGTTATTTCGTTAAAGCATTTGGATTTAACCATTTCGAGGTCAGCATCAAGGCCTCACATACTCTCTATTGTGAGCTACACAGGCTAATGTTGTTACAGGATCCTTGGGGTGTTGGTTTTCTGGCCAGAAACCCCTGTGGCTGTTGCTACCTTTGCCCGAGTTCCACTCAGGTCTGCTGGGCTCATTTTGCACACTTGGTCTGGCAGGCTGTGCTCAGTTCGTGCTAACAGCCTGGATCCCACAACTGCCAAGGGTGAGTCAGGTGTGGAGTTGTGAGGGGTGAGTGAGTGAGCATGGGGTCCAGTCACCGCACAGTCAGACAAGCTAGTTGCTGCAGCAGGGCAGGCAGCTTTAGGTGCCAGCATGGGCAGCCACTCTTTGGGAGGCTGCAGCTGTACCAGGCACACGGCAAGCAGCTTCCATAGCTGGCACTGGGGAGCATGATGATGTCTGGAAGCTTGGAGATGCCAGAAACCACAGGGCCCCAAAGAAGGAGTCACAGCCCTGGCTCTGGGAGCTTTCAGGTCTGGGGTCCCTGAAAAGCTGCCTCTCTTTTCTCCTTCTCTTGGCCCACAATATTGTGAGCAATGGGCATGTTTCAGCACTGATTGTGTTATAACTCTTTTACCTCCTCATTCAACAAGTCCCAAGTTCTTATCCTAATGACGTATGAAGAGAGCAAGATGAAGAGGAGCTTTATTGAGTGACAGAATAGCTCAGAGGAGACCCACAGAGGGTAGCTCCTTTCTGCAGCCACGGTGTCCCGTCAAGTGTTTAGCTTCCAGCAGAGAGGGTAGTGCTCCTCTTCAGCTGGTTGTACTGTCATCCGCTCAGCTCTGGTTGAGCCCAGAGTTTTATGGGCCTCAGAGGAGAGGAAGTGTGCACTGACTGGTCCATGGGCAGCCAGAAAAGGCACCACAAATTCACACTTCTTTCCACGAACTGGCAGCACAGCCAGCAGCCTTCAGGCCCAGCCTGGTCTGAAGGTGCTGACTCACCAGGGACCTGCCCCCTTCTACCCAGGAGCCTGTCTACTGTCACCCCTGTGGCACCCAGGCTGCTGACACCAAGGAACACCCACAGGTCAACACAGAGCAGCTTGCTTGCTTGCTTGCTTTTCTCTTCCTTTTTTCTTTCCTTCCTTCCTTCTTTTTCTTTCTCTTTCTTTTCTTTCTTTCTTTTCTTTCCTTTCCTTCTTTCTTTCTTTTTCTTTCCTTCTTTCCTTCTTTCTTTCTTTTTCTTTTTTTTATTTTTCTTTGACAAGGTCTGTCCCTATGGTCCAGGGTGAAGTGGAGTGGTGAGATCTCAGGCTCACTGCAATTTCCACCAAGCTGATGCCATCCTCCCACCTCAGCTTCCCAAGGAGCTGAGATAGGTGTGCACCACCATGCCTGGCTAATTTTTGTATTTTTTGCAGAGATGGGGTTTCACCATGTTGCCAGGCTTGCCTTGACCTCCTGAACTCAAGTAATCTGCCGACCTTGGCCTCCCAAAGTGCTGACATTACAAGTGAGCCACCGCACCCAGCATATACCACATAGAATTCTTATTAAAAGAACACCTGAAAAGTGTTTACCAGAGAACATGGATATAGTGAGACCTCGATAAAGAGTATCAATATTATAAACGTATATCCTACTATTTCAATCCTATTAATGATGGTAGACATGATCAATATCATGGTTATGCAAATCAGAATGTCGGGATATGAAAACAACTATTGCTACAAAATTACAATGACTTTGAGAAAGTCAGTTAACCACACTAAACTTCAGCTTCTTCATTAAGAAAGTAGAGGAAGAGTGAGAAATGATACTATCTCTCATAAATTTGGGGGATAATTAATTCAACATTAAAATACAAAGGAGAATTACATAATAGCACTCAAGAAATATTATTTATTTTTTTTTCTTGTATATGTTCTTTGCAAACTATAATATTGCAAGGAAACTTAAATATCTTTTAATCCAATCATTCAACTGATGTTTAAATTCCCTTGCCAAAACCTGATGAATCATCTTTCATGTATAGTTAAATACTTCCAATGACAGTAGTGTTGCCTCATTTGAAGAGAGATTATGTCCCAATTTTAAACTGTTCTTCCTATACTGATCCAAAACGGTGTGTTTTTAAAAGCTCCTACTCATTGAACTATTTCTATCCTTAGGTCATGCAAATTTCTGTTGATGCCTCCATATGACAATCTTTCAAGCACCTAAAGGCATGTGTCATGTGCCTCATAAGTAAGGTTGCCATGTAATTTGCTGCCAAAATTGAGACACTTTTGTGAGTAAAAGAATTAGCATTAGAAATTATGCCAGGATACCTGGTATAAATCTGGACTATGCCATGGAAACTGAGTAAACAGTGTTTTCAACTCTTCTTGATACAGGACTGGTTCTATTTTAATATGGCTATTTTGATATGTTTGAATCTTTGTTTCAGTTTACAGTTCCCTATAGCTGGATACAGCACTCCAATAGAAAATGTGTGTATTCAAACACTCTGTAAAGGGTTTATCAAAGCAACTCTGTAGGTAGAACAAATACATAATCACAGCATTTTGTAACAAATGGCTTTTTGTTTCTGTTTCAGTATATTCTGATCACTCAGCTGTGAGCTATGTGAATGTGATTAAGACCTTAGAAAGAATATAAGATTTGATTTTATCACTAAACAAAGGGAAAGACTATGTATGAGCTATGAGTAGAAAAACAAAATTGATTATGTTCAATGGTTAGACAGGGAAAAATGAATGTATAAATGATGTGACTGCCGAAGCCAGAGCAACATCTATCTATAAATCCTCTATTAAGAAGCTAAGAATTTAGGATGAGCATCTAAATAACTTGCCAAAGAAACAAAAATATTTATAAGCATATGTTCATTTGTGTGTGTGCGTGTGTGTGTGTATTTTACTGTATGTTCTTCCCAGTAGCTCACATTTATAGAGTAGGTGTATTAGTGCTGTGCATTATTGGTAAATTCAGCTTATAGATTTTTTCCTAGGGTTACCTTTGACGGTCATTACACAATAGCATTCAGTAGTTATCAGTTGTAAGTGGTACTTCAAATGTTTCAAATAAAAAATGGCATAAAACATTGCTAATTATATAAAAAGTCTACGATTTTCTGAACCCCATTTTGTAGGAGGTAAAATTAAGGTAAATCAAGTTGTGATTTTCTCCAGTGTGATTTTTCTCTCTCTCTCTTTTATTTTCATTTGTATGTGTGAAAGGTCAATTGACTTCACATATTTCCATTAATAACTATATTTTGCCCCAATTTGTAAACATGCTGTGCTCTTTCTTGAAATCGGCAAAGTAAAATTTCATAACCAGTTTGGATTAATTCATATCAGGTAACTCACAGAAGGCAGAGAAACATTTGTAACTATAATCTATAGTTTACTATAAAAATTATCCTTATGATAAATTTTAAAGTACTTTTAACATAATTTTATGTTATGTAAATCATAATAAAATATAATATACTGCCATAGTCTAGACATAATCTTGATAGAAAAAGGTTAAAAATAAATATTTGAGTTCAAAAACACTTTAAAATACAGACTTTTGAGTCGTTAACTTGCTTTTAATTTCCGATTGAATTTGTTGAGATAATTGTAATTTCACATGTAGTTGTAAAAAGTAGTGCAGAGCGATTCTATGTACACTTTACCCGGTTTCATCCAATGCTAAAAGTTTGCAAAGTTATAATGTTATATAATCAGCACAACATTAACATTGATACAATTTATCAGTTTACTTAGATTTCTTGTTTTACTTGTTCTTGTCTGTGTGTGTGTGTGTGTTTAGTTTGATACAATTGTTTCATGTGTGTAAGTTTATGTGTTCATAACCAGTCAATATACTGAGCAGTTTCATCACCACAAGGATCCCTCATTTTGCACCAATCTCTCTTCCTTCACCACTCATCTGCCACTTAACCCTTGCCAACTAACATTCTTCTATTTACAAAATTGTATCATTTTAAATGATGTTATATAAAATGGAGTCATATGGCACATATGTGTTAGGCATCAATTCTTTTCACTCAGAATAATTGAATATTCATTCAAGTTGTTGCATGTATCAGTAGGACAATTTTTGTTGCTATGTAGTATTCCATGATATGCAGGTACCACAGTCATGTTTTGACATTAACTGTGGACATTGAAGGACATCTGGGTTGATTCTATTTTTAGCTATTACAAATAAAACAAATATTACAAATAATGATGTTAACATTTATGTACAGGTTTTTGAGTGAAAATAAGTTTTTATTTTTCTGTGATAAATGGCCAAGAATGCAATTCCTTTGCCATATGGTGATTGCATGTTTTGTTTTATACAAAAATATCAAATTTTTTCTAGAGTGGCTGTCTCATTTTTTATTCTACCAGCAATGTGTAAATGATCAGTTTCTCCGAATCCCTGCCAGCATTTGATGCTGTCACTCTTTATTATTTAAGCTAGTCAGCTAGTTGCATAGCTGTATTTTATTGTGGTCTTTATTTACACTTCCCTGATGGCTATTGACGTTGAACTTTTCTTCATGTCCTTATTATCTATCTGTGATCCTCTTTATGAAATGTCTTTATCTTATTTGTCCATTTTATATATATATATATATATATATATATATATATATATATGTATGTATATATGTTGAATCTTGACAGTTCTTATATATTCTAGATACTAGTCTTTTGTCCAATAGGAGCTTTGCAAATATTTACTCTCAGTCTGTAGCTTGACTATTCATTATGTTCTCATGCACTTTTGCAAAGCATAAGGTTGTAATTTTATGAGATTCAATTTATAATTTTTCCTTTTATACATTATGCCTTTAGTATCAAGTCAAAGAACTCTTTGCTTAACCCTAGATCTAGGAAACTTTTCTTTTTTTTTTCCAAGAGTTTCATGATGTTACATTTTATATTAAGGTCTGTGATTCATTTTGAGTTAATTTCTGTACAAGGTGTGAGACTAGCTCGAGGTTTTGTTGCTGTTGCCATTGTTTGCCTGTTGATGTCCAGTTGTTCCAAGCAGTATCTGAGTATCTGTTGTCAGAACCGTCTTTCTTGCATTGAACTACTTTTGCCTTTCTGTCAAAAATCAGTTAAGCTCTTTGTATAAGTCTGTTTCTCGGTTCTTTGTTCCATTCTAATGATCTATGTGTCTATCTCTCAGCCAATAACACACCACACTTACACCAAACTATCTTAATTATTGTATCTACATAGTAAGGTTTGATGTCAGATAGAGTACTTCTCCTTTATTTACTTTTGCTGATCAAGATTCTTTCAGCTCTTTAAGGAACTACACATTTTCATATAGAGTATGCTTATCTATTTAAACACATATATTTTCTGGGATTTTGATAGCAATTGCATTTAATCTATAAATTATTTTAGGGATAAAGGACATCTTCACTAATCGTCTTTCAATCAATAAATATAGAACATCTTCCCATTTTTTTTGGTCTTCTTTTATATATTTTATCAACATTTTGTAATTTGGGGCATACAGATAACTACATATTTTAACATATGCATAAGTATTTCATGTTCTTTAAAGGCATATAAATGGTATTGTATTTTTATTTTGGTTTCTGAATATTCATTGTTAGCATATAGTGATGTAATTGAATTTTTGTGTCGGTCTTGTATGCTTATATCTTGCTAAACTCAATTCTTTTATGTAAGTGTTTCTGTAAATTTCCTGAAATTTTCTACAAAGACACCCATGTCATCTAAAAATATAGTGAGATTTTTTTTAAACTTCCTTTTCAATCTGTGTGTGTTTTATTTCTTTTCTTTAACTTTTTGCAACAGTTAGGACTTCCAGTGCCATATAGAATAAGGGTGATAAGAGCAGACATGCTTGCCTTTTCATAATCTTAGGGGGCAAAAATTCAGTTTTCACCATTCTATATGAGGTTAGCTGTACATCTTTTGTAGATGATCTTTCATGTTGAGTGTTAATTCTCCTACATTAAAAATAAGTGTTGAAAATTGCTCAGATACTTTTTCTGTGTCAACTGATATAAACATATGATTCAGTTTAGCTTATTGACATTATTGTTTATACTGACTGATTTCAAATGTTGACTCAGACATGAATACCTGGAATAATTTCTCCTTCATCACACTATATAAGCCCTTTTATACATTGTTTGATTTTATTTGCTGAAGATTCGTTGAAAATTTTTGCATCTAAATTAATGAAACATGTCAGATTTTAGTTTTCTGTGTTTGTGCATGTGTACATGAGTGTGTTTCTGTGTGTGTGTGTGTACTCTTTATCAAGTTGTGCAGTCAAGGTAGTATTTGCCTCATAAAACAAGTTGAGAAGCCTCCCCTTTCTTCTGGTTTCTTAAATGTTTGGTAGAATTCTGTCATTGTATTTTTCAGTTTTGTTATCTTTATTTGACTCTTTTTTATAATTTCTATTTCTTTGCTTAGATTTCTCTCCTTTTTCATTTGTTTAAAGAGAATGTGTAATTAATTACTGACACATTTTTAAAATGGTTAATTTAAAACCCTTTCCAGACAATTTCATCTATGATTTATCTTGGACTATTGTTAGTTGATTGTCTTTTCTCATTCAAGTCATGATTTTCTTGGCTCTTGGTATAATGCACATTAGTCAATTGTGTGCATTCGGTTTTCACTATTCTGTGGGAAGTTAGCTGTACGTTTTTTGTAGATAATCTTTGTCATGTTGAGTATTAATTCTCCCACATTGAAAAAAAGTGTTGACAATTACTCAGATACTTTTTTTGAGTATCTCAATATTTTTCTGAATATTTCAAAAAAACAGACACTTCATCTCTTTGTTTAGAAGCCTATATATTTTGTTCAAATGTATTTTAGCAGATGATTCATCTATTTAGGTTTAGCACACATTTTGATTTAATTTTGTGAAATACGTTTTCAATAGCAGTTTAATTTTCAGAGTATTTGAGGTATTATTTAGGTTTCCTTGGTTTACCTGGTGTATTCAGGGCTTTCTGGATATCTGATGGTACTTCTGGAGAGGATGAAAAGTGTTTTCCCACTCTGGGGTGCTGAGTGTCTTAGTGGTGGAGCAGGGAGGGGTGTTGGAATCTTTTTACTAATGCACCTCAGCTGTTCTACTGTCTCTATACAGAAAAAGAGGATTTAGGCCCATGAGGTCAAAGAGGCTTTTTGGACCAGAAGACTTACTGTTGATGTATCCCTTCACTGGTTCTCCCTGCCTGCCACAATGTCTCCAGATGGAGGAGAAAGGTCTTGGGCTATGGGTTCAAAGAGGCTTCCTGGGCTGCCCACTTGCTGTAAGCAACCAGGTCCCTTTTACCAGTTCTGCCTGTATGCCCAGTCCCATTTCCTTTTTAGGATTTCAACATTCATATTAAGATGGCAAGTAAAACATATCGAGCTGAAATGGTTATTAGTTCACTTAGTAACAATATCTTCCATGTGCTAAAGTACATGTTGACAATGTCATATTTTCAAAAGATTTCATTTTATGACACCAGAAATTTTGTGACTTTGCAAAGAATATATAAAATGTATCATATATATGATTGTATATATAACATATATAGTTCAAGAAAATGTTATATAAGCTACATAACATATTACAAATTAACATATATCACATATATAAATCATGTTATGTTATATATATTCTTGAAATCATATATTTCTAAATATATGATTTCAAGAATATGTGTTATATACATTCTTGAAACATATATATTTTTTTATTTACCAAAAATACGTATTTATATGAAGTGATAATATAAATAGCTAAGTATTACATTATATGTAGGTAATAGCTAAGTATTACAAAGTAAATATATAGAAAGTCCAAGTATTAGGATATAACAGAATACTTCCTTCATAAATCTCTTTCACAATGTTAAAAATTAAAAATTACTCTTTTATTTTAAACTCACCAAGTGCCTGTAGCTTCAATTATCATTCTCTCCCATAAAGAAAGGAAAATTAATAAGCGGTCTTCTGATAAATACAACTCTTATGTTTGCTGCCAATTTTTTTAAAATTGTCATAAAAATTTAGGAGGTGGTTGATAAAATCAACTTGTTTTTATCCATGAGTTTTGATGTGTGATTGTGTGTTTATGTGTGTATGTGCATATGTGTATGTGTGTCTAAGGCACAGACAGACATGCTCCTCTTTATCTGACTTGAATTTGCATGAATTTTTGCGATCTGATGTAGTATATGTCTGCCTATTATTGTAACCAGGTGAATGCTTTTTACAGTAAACCTGGCCATTTTCATTTACACTTTGCTATGAAATCTTGCCAAAGAGTATAAGAGCCACCTTGGCAGATAATAAAAGCAGCACTAGTGAATGTGAATGGTTCTGGAGAGTTCGCTTAGCAATATCTTGGAGAAAATTATAGGGAGGGACTAGAGCGAATAAGAGGCTCTTAATAAATATTACTAAATACATGAAGGAGTTTTAAATAGGCACCAGTTATGAAGCTAAATTTTCATTTTCAATTCCATTTTTTCTACTCTTCACCCAAAAATTATGAAGTGCTTTTATAATATTTGATCGATTAAGAAACTATTATTTGAAAAGAAAATAAGACCTCAATATTACATACCTCTCTTGGGGAAGAGCCAAGAATTAACTAAAAATGTGAATTCTCAGACTTATAAACTATTCCACAATGATGTAACAATTTTCAATTAAAAAAAAGTTTTGAAAAATTTTAAAGCCAATAATGATCTAAAAATTTGTTCACATTTGCTCTTGGTTTGTGATGACATCATATATTCCATAACTTTATAGTCTTATAAAATATAAAACTGTGGCCTGCTGTGATGGCTGAAGCCTGTAATCCCAGCATTGTGGGAGGCTGAGGAAGGCAGATTACTTGAGCTGAGTCCAAGAGTTCAAGACCAGCCCGAGCAACATGGCGAAACCTCATCTCCACAAAAAACAAACAAAAATACCAAAAAATAAAATAAAATAAAATAAGCCAGGCATGGTAGAGCATACCTATAGTCTCAGCTACTCAGGAGACTGAGGTGAGAGAATTATTTGAGCCCAGGAGTTCAAGGCTACAGCTGTGATCATGCCACTGAATTCCATCCTGGGCAAAGGAACCACCCTTCATAAAACCATTAGATTTCATGAGACTTATTCACTATTAAATGAATAGAATGGAAAAGCCCACCTTCATGATTCAAGAACCTTCCACCAGGTTGTCTCATGACACATGGGATTATGAGACCTACAATTCAAGATGAGATTTGGGTGGGGACACAGAGGCCCGGAGATCTTGGAGGGGAAAAATGGTTTTGTGGGCAGACCCCATGAAACCCAACACTATCAGGTGCCTTCTGCCATGATTGTAAGTTTCCTGAGGCCTCCCTAGTCATGTAGAACTGTGAGTCAATTAAACCTCCTTTCTTCATAAATTACTCAATCTCAGGTATTTCTTCATAGCAGCATGAGAATGGACTAATACAGTAATATTACTGTGGCAGTATCGATCCCTACTGCTCCAAATACCTAAAATCTGAGGAGAGTTCATGTTTCATCAAGATGTTAGGTTATGCTGTAGAAAAAAAGTTAATGGCTTAATTTAAAAAAGATTTATTTTTCTCTCACATAATATTTTAATAGATGCATGAGAGCAGGGGCAGGAATTTTGATCCCAGTAATCAGTCCGGGACTCAGGCTCACAAAGGCTTTCTCTCAGGTTAACAGCAGCAGCTGGTATAAGGTACATAGAAAGTCACACGTCAGTCCCTAAGACTTTCATCAGGACATAAAACATACCACATGATTCATATTTCATTGACCACAATAGGTCATCTGGCAATGCCTACCTTCAGAATGGGTGAGATGTGAAATCTTGCCCTGTGCCCAGAAGGAGAAGAACTAGTTTATGTGTAAACAGCCCCAAACATGGGATAATTGGTGCTATCTACAACTGTTACATTGACCCCATATTTCTTTCACTTGCAGAATCATCAGTAGTTTGTAACCTTGCTATATTGCATGAATTTGTTACAACATCTTTGAAACAATTAACAAAAAACTTGCCCCCTCTGCCATCTGGCCAAAGAAATCATAATTACATATGTGCACCAGAGCAAATAACAGCAGGTTATATGCCACTGCAAGATTTAGTGACAAATTTATCATTGCAAATTTTGGACCTTACATTTTTCATTTTACCAAATATTTATCATGCAAATACACCTTTGAATTTTATAAAGAAATATGACACAAGCTCCATCCTAAAAAAAAAAACTTAAAATCTATTGAGGAGTAAATACTTGCATGGAGAGAATCATAACACAAAGATGAATATCAAAACCACCGAAGAACTAAGTGAGTAACATATCAGAGCATAGGAAGAACTATCAAGCTGATGGTGCTGGAAAGCAGTGTTCATGAGGTTGTGGGAGACCAAATATGCCACTCTGAAACATGCCTCTTTGGCATAAAAACTGTTGATCAGAAGACAACTAAGAAGAAGTGGGTGAAGGAAATTCAACTGTTTTTTATCTGCTTATTTAAAAGCAGGACATAAATTTACAATGACAAAAGGTATACAGCCCTCCAACTTCCTACCACAGAGAATAAAGGTTAGCTACTTAAGAGAACATTACATGTTTATGAGCCTGGAGGTGGCACCAGGGGCCTGGAGGTACCACTGGTGTGTCTACATTGGCAAGCTTTAGGAGCTAGCCTTTTTATTTATTTATTTATTTTTCCAATTTTTTTATTGCATTTTAGGTTTTGGGGTACATGTGAAGAACTTGCAAGATTGTTGCATAGATACACACATGGCAGTGTGATTTACTGCCTTCCTCCTCATCACCTATATCTGGCATTTCTCCCCATGATCTCTCTCCCGAACTCCTCACCCCCTGCTGTCCCTCCCTTATTCCCCCCTACAGACCCTAGCGTGTAATGCTCCCTTCCCTGTGTCCATGTGTTCTCATTGTTCAACACCTGTCTATGAGTGAGAACATGCGGTGTTTGATTTTGTGTTCTTGTGTCAGTTTGCTGAGAATGATGGTTTCCAAGTTTGTCCACGTCCCTACAAAGGTTGCGAACTCATCGTTTTCGATGGCTGCATAATATTCCATGGTGTATATATGCCACATTTTCCCTGTCCAGTCTATTATTGATAGGCATTTGGGTTGATTCCAGGTCTTTGATATTGTAAACAGTGCTGCAATGAACATTCGTGTGCATGTGTCCTTATAGTAGAATGATTTATAATCCTTTGGATATACACCCAGTAATGGGATTGCTGGGTCAAATGGAATTTCTATTCCTAGGTTCTTGAGGAATCACCACACTGTCTTCCACAATGGTTGAACTAATTTACACTCCCACCAACAGTGTAAAAGTGTTCCTATTTCTCCACATCCTCTCCAGCATCTGTTGTCTCCAGATTTTTTAATGATCGCCGAGTGGGCAAAGGATATGAACAGACACTTTACAAAAGAAGACATACACGAGGCCAACAAACATATGAAAAAATGCTCATCATCACTGGTCATTAGAGAAATGCCAATCAAAACTACATTGAGATACCACCTCATGCCAGTTAAAAGGAGCTAGCCTTTATCTGCCACTGATTTGCCTTTCCCCAAGGTACCACCCTTAGAGATTCAAAGTCCTTTTCCATTGTCTTGTCACTACACCTTTACTCTTCCTTGTTGAAGATGTTATCTCAGCTGGATTTGAAGCTACCTCTTTGAAAACTATGCATGCCCTAGGTGTCTCCCATGCGTGTTTGAAATATGTATGTTAATAAGCTTCTGTTTGGTTGTCTGTTTTTAGTCTGTCTTTTGTTACAGGGGTCTGTTCCGACTAATGACTTATGAGGACTGTGGTAAAAAATATATAATTTCTTCCCCTACAAATTCCAGCAGATAAAGAGTAGTCTGTAAAGTTTGTTAGAGTAGATTCCTCTGATGCCATTTCCAGGCCCATAAGGGTCTGAAGTTGTATTAAGTAATTAAATTCTGTTCTCCATGGTAGAAAAGAGGTGGGGGATATATATTTTGTTCATGTAAAATTAAGTTCTACTTTTAGAAAAATAAAAGGAAGACAGAACTTTCCTTCATCTGTTCCTTTTTCACTGCCTTCAGCTCTAAAGTCCTTGTATCAGAGACATATTTTGGGGTGGCATATTCTAGTATCCCATGGGGGCTTGAGGATAAATAGGATATTGATAGGCAATAATAATTGCTATATTTTCTGTATGCTTATTATGTATCAGGTATTGCTTTGAAATGTGTTTTTGTATTATCTCAGGTATTCCTCATTGTAGCTTTCATACCATCATTTATAGACGAAGACACTGAGGCTTTGACAGATGTTGACATACCACCCATTTGGTATGTAATAGGACCAGGATTCAAATTCAAGAAGTCTCACCCTAGCCACTTTTTCCACTGCCTCCAGCCCTGTTGAAATGGTAACTGAAAGAGAATTTAGGGGAAAAAAAATGAAGCACCAATGGGAAAATTGTTGCTATGTTCTGGGAGCAACACTGAGGCCAGTTTGCTAGTGGTTAAGATAGTTTTTAAGGAGAAATAGCAAGTATGGGATTAGAAAGAAAAATCTGAGACATTCTGATATAACAACATATCTGATCAAAGTCATTGGAAGCAGGAGAAAAGCATAGAAAGATCATGCTGGAGACATCTGAGAATAAAAAATATTGGTATGAGAAATTCTGTCACGTGACTTGCTTACTAAATTTATATGTATAATGACCAGGTTATGGAGTGATGTCTCTTGTCACTCTTTATTCTGATCACTCTAAACCTGCCAGAAAGATGTGCTTAAAATCATAGAAATATAACATAATATGTCTAGCTGGGAAAATAGATGTTAAGTGATTGTTTAAATGTCTAAAATACAGTATATGAAGCAGGCATCATGGTAAACTTCCACTCTGATATATACATTAACGTGTTACTTGAAATGGAATATTTTGTACTTTTGCATAAATCATTCTAATGATGTTGTTTCAAGAGCTAATTAGACCTTTTGTTTGGCTTAATCTTCTTTTAATTTGAGAGAAAACGTTTAACCTTGCTCCACTTTCCATCTCAGTAATATCTGACAGACGGTATAGAGATCATGAATGTGGCACTTTTCATGTGTATGAAAAGGGCTTAGCTTTATCCCTTATCTTTTTGTGCCAAACAACATGCCAGGATTCAAATTCCCAAGTAGGCCATCAGGGCCATATGCCTAATTAAATATGACTGGTCTTCTAGTACCCTCATTATCATTATTTTAAGAGAATGTTGGCATGAGTGTATGTATCTGTAAAACTGACTTAAGTTATTAGAGATTGAACATTAATTTGAGTTAGTACTCCAAAATTACTTGCCCTTAACTTTATATCTATGGCAATGATCACATAAAACTTACCTGTAAAATAGTGGCTAATTATTCCATTTACAAACTCATTTTAACCCACAAAACTGTTTATTTCATTCTTATGTGGTAACTATTTTCCTGCCTATTTGCTTTGAATTGAAAGCAAAATTGTTTTTAAATGGAGTAGCCATGGGTATAATTTATATATATATGCAAATCTACTAGCTAGATCACTATCATTTCATGAAAGGAGATACATTTTAATAACAAAATGTGAAATAACCACAGTCATGCATTTGGGAATAAAAACTTTAAATTGAATGAATTAAGCATTGCACGGTGTTACTCTTTCCTTCTTCTCTCTCTCTCTCTTTCTCTCTGTTTTCTCTTTTTCAGTGCCAAATTCTAAAACAAAGAGTTACAGTACCAGGCTTGGGTACAAAAATGTTTAATATATTTTGTTCTTGAAATAAGTTATCAAAAAACATTCATACATGGATGTTCAGGTGACATATATGTTAATGTTAATGTTAATGTTAATGTTAAATGAGAGACTTTATAATGCATTAATTCAAATACCCCAAGGATGATTATGAAATGAGCAAATTAGTCCATTCTAAAGAAGCACTGTAAAGAAAGAAACATTTGCGACATGTTCACCACTAAATTCCCATATTCTACATCATTTATACATAGATGATACATAAATAAGACTTGAATAAGTGGATGAAGTAACTTTTTTGTTGCTGTTGTTGTTTTGAGACAGAGTTTCACTCTTGGTGCCCAGGCTGGAGTGCAATGGTGCATTCTCGGCTCACCACAACCTCTGCCTCCTGGGTTCAAGCAATTCTCCAGCCTCTGCCTCCTGAGTAGTTGGGGTTACAGGCATGTGCCACATGCTGGGCTAATTTTTTGTTTTTTAAGTAGAGATGGGGTTTCTCCATGTTGGTTAGGCTGGTCTTGAACTCCCAACCTCAGGTGATCCACCCACCTGGGCCTCCCAAAGTGCTGGGATTACAGACATGAGCCACCGCACCCAGCCATGAAGTAACTTCTAGTAGAATGTTGAGTACTGCAATTTGATTAAAACATTCTGAATGCTCTCATGGCCTAGTAAAATACTTAGGTCCTCTAAACTTAACTTCTTGAGGAAAAAAACCATAGCAAGAGAGAACAATATTCCATAGGTTTATAAATTTAAAAATTATTTGTTAAACTATTAACTACTAAAAATGTTTATTAATTGCTCTATTGAATGTGTTCTTATTTGGAGAGGTTAATGTGATTATATAAAGCTGTCATTGAGATTTAGGGAGAAAGGAGTTCTAAATAACCCATGAACAATATAAAATGAAAAATAAAATATTTTAAAGTATTGCATTGTTCTGTATTAGCTGAGATAGTTTACTAAATGCTAAGGCAAGGAACCTTAAAAAAATTAAAATATTTGCAATAGGCTAAGTGCAATTGTCACAAGTTCTCAATCAACTGCTATATAAAGCTGAACATTAGCATTTCAAAATGAGAACATTACTTGATTGAGTGAAAGGTTGAAAGAAATCAGATCAAATGGAAGATCCTTGAATAGAATATCAAAATGCAGATCCAGGTTTGAAGTAAGGAAACATATCACTGGTGAATTAAAAGAAAATAAGAACATGGCATTGTACACAAAAATCTAAGAATTTTAAGATTAAATAAACAAAATCATTTGAACAATTTAGTGTCATTTTCTCACTCTTGTGGAGGAATAGTTAAAATGTTGTCAATAACTTTAAATTAGATGATATGTCTTCCATGGGAAATCCAAGTTTTCATGTTTTATTGTTTATGTCCTTTTCCTAGAACTTGATATAATCTCTGATGCATGAATTACTTCTTCCTTTTATCACTTCATTTGTGAATTATTAGACCAGGATAAAGTTTTGCATTACAATGGCACTGAATTGGCTGCACTGCAGGGATTTAAACTATCACAGTGTAGGCACATGGAACCCTGCTCAGAAAGCGAATGTACTAGGCTTAGACTTTTGGGAACAATGTAGGTTGCATTTATTGCTTAAATCTGTATAGCTAGTAAATTTTTTCAACAACCATAGGTTAAATGAATTAGACATTTGTATCCTTGTACTTTTTTTAATTAACTGTTACTTGCTTACGTCCTTCCTAATGCTTTTTACAATATGCTAATTAAATTGTTATCAGACTTTAAATAATAATGATAATCATAACAATATTAAGAGTAATTGAATAAATGATAAACATGAATGTCCTGAATTAATTCTCAAAACAAATATTGGGTATATGTAATTATTATTAGCTTTTTACAGGCAATAAAACCAATTTCCAAGATTACAACAGGCTATCTCAAAGATTATACAGTTTAAGAACATAGGCTTGTCTGATTCTTAAATGTGCTTTCAACCACCATGCTAGACTCTTCAATCTAAAATATTTTTTGAAAGAGTTTCTGCTTTTCTTTTAGTGCTGCTAAACATGTGTGGGCAGTCCATGGCTGGATTCACGATTCTGTGCCTCATGTACCTTTTCCACAAGGCTTGTCATTTTTTATTGTATGTGCAATCTGGGGTCACTCATCTCATCTTAGATCCTCCAGATAACATAAATTCATTAACTTAAAAGATATCCTTGATATAATGGAATAACAGCTTACCTCTGCCTACTTAACAATAGGTTAACATTTGTTAAATGTTGACTAAGAAGAAACTCTTCCAGGTAATTCACATGTATTAACTCATGAAATTCTTCCAACAATGCTACGATTCAGACAGAGCCAGCTTTATATGTGTAATACCTGTGCAGCTGCACAAGGCCTCATGCTCTGAAAGGCCTGTGCTTAATTTAATGATGTGCTGTCAACCATTTTCACATTCTAAATAATGTTATCTTTGAACATGTGTTTTTAAGTAAAGTTTCATGGGATAATGAATGATGTCGTTTGGCTGTGTCCCCATTCAAACCTCACCTTGAATTGTAATAGTCCCCAGGTGTCAAGGTCAGGGGCAAGTGAAGATAATTGAATCATTGGGGCAATTTCCTTTATGCTGTAGCGAATAAGTCTCACAAGGTTTTACAGATGGAATTTCCCTGCACAAGCTCTCTTGCCTGCTGCCATGTAAAACGAGGCTTTATGCCTGCTTCAACTTCCACTATTATTGTGAGGCCTTTCCAGCCATGTAGAACTCTGAGTTTATTAAACCTCTTTCCTTTATAAATTACCCAGTCTCAGGTATGTCGTAGCAGCCTGAGAACAGACTAATAAAATGAAGTATGCACATGAGCACAGAAGGTGCATCAGGCTCCTTTTCCTTGGCCCCCTTATTTGCATACATTGTTCACAATCCCTGGAGAGTACAGAGTTCCAGTGGACTAACATGGCATAGGAGTTTAGTGAGACTCAAAGCAAATACAAAGAAAGCATGTTACCTCTACTAATGAGTAAGTGGAGAAACTGAGAACTGTGAAACTCCATGCTTTCTCTTGGAATCAAAACTTGCTTCAAACACAGAAGGAAGGCAAAGACATTCCAAAAAACACAAGAAACCAAGGAATTTTTTCATATATTTTCTTACTCATATTACTTTCCTGGATTAACCAACCACTTATACTAAAAGGATGACATAATGAGAAAGGGAATGATAAGTCGAGCCATTTTTTCCTTTTCCTTTTAGTCCTTCCTTAGTCATCAATAAGATATAGGTAAAGCGTGTTGGTAGAAAAGTGCTGGTAGAACATATATTTACCAAGAAGTAAGGCTTGGCATGCTGGCTCACACCTGTAATCCCAGCACTTTGGGAGGCTGAGGCAGGTGGATCACCTGAGGTCGGGAGTTAGAGACCAGCCTGACCAACATGCAGAAACCCTGTCTCTACTAAAAATATAGAACTAGCCAGGAGTGGTGGTGCATGCCTGTAATCCCAGCTCCCCAGGAGGGTGAGGTAGGAGAATCGCTTGAACCTGGGAGGCAGAGGTTGCAGTTAGCCAAGATGGCGCCATTGCACTCCTGGGCAACAAGAGGGAAACTTTGTCTCAAAAAAAAAAAAAAAAGGAATATATATTTATCAAGAAGCAAAATAAAAACAATTCAGTTAGTTTTTTGCATTGTCCCCACTTTGGGTAAGGGTAAAATACATAGGCATCTATAAATTATGGAATAAGAATTATATAACATCAGCAATTCCATATACAAATTAAATACTCATATTAATATTTGACACTAGTATTGTACAATACAAACTGATAATTTATGGGAATAATTTAATCTTTAATTTTTTCTTTACATAGAACGGAAAATACATAGAAGTAAAAACATCATGACAAGTTAAGAGAAACTGTAAAAGGAAAACGCTTTGTATTTTGATACCTTAACTGAGCTACTTTCCTGCTTTTTGAACAAGGGATCTTGCATTTTCATTTTGTAATGGAACCTACAAACTACGTAGCCAGTCCTTTAGAGAGACGTTATTATAATCATTTCTATGTTACCAATGAGGAATCTGAGACCCTGAGAGATGAATTAACTTGCTCAATGTCAAACAGCTAATATATGAGAGAAGAATTTGAAGCCAGGCAGTAAGGTTTCAGAATCTATGATATACATCACTAAGTTAAACAGTACAGTATACAGAATTTAAATGACAAGATGTGAGGGTAAATCATTACCTCGCCACTTAATTTCTGAGAAAGTCCCTTAAAGTTACTCTGATGAAAAGTTTCACACACACACACATAAAAAAGATTATTAACATCTATCTATCTCACAGGTTTGTATATCTTAACAAAGCTGTGAGACAGATATTAATAATCCTTTTTATATAATCCTTTTTAAATAATGTATATAAAATTAATTTAAAAGCAGGGAAGCACTACGCAGATATTACTTACATGTGTTGAGGCTATTTTGAATGTTGGCATGCAGTCAACTTGCATGTAAATAAAATGAATCTTTTAGGAAATTATTAATGATTGGATGTTATTGCCAGAAGAAAAGAAAAAAAACAACTGAGACGTTTTTAAAAACCTAAGCACAATGAGAAGAAAAATTACATGCATTATCTACATAATTCAGTTTGGAAAATTAATATATGAATCATTTACAAGAATAATCCAGGTAAATACTTAATTTGCCCTTTCTTTCGACACTTATACTATATGAAATAAGAATTCTGATAAAAGCATAACTTTAGCTCATAATGTGACCAAATTGCAGCCTATGGGCTTAGGTCACTCCCCGATAGAATGTGTTCTTCCAGGCCCTTGGTCCCTCACTCACCCAAGAATAGGGGAGAGAATGCTATCAGGCATAAATATTTGACCCCAAAGAGTTTTGCAGAAAGAGATTTATTTGGGCAGAGAGAGAGAGAGAGAGAAAGAGAGAGCGAGCGAGCAGGCTCTCATGCTGTCGTGAGAGGGGATCCAGAAATGAGTCCACCCAGATGAGAGAGAAGGGACTTTTTAACCTTGGAGTTATTCCCACCCTATTCAAGTTTGTCCTCTGAAAGGAGTTCCTTTAAACTTCCGCTGGAGTGATTGATCTTTGATTCTGACCTTTGATTTGTTGTTTGGCCCAGAGTCCTCCCATAGCTTTTTGCAGGCTTTCTAGACAATGGAAGCTCACCTGGGAAGGCTATCTTCCCGTGAGGGGGAAAGTTAAAGACCTCTTAGCTCCCGGATGGAGATGTGAAAAAAGGCAGGTCGGTAATGTTGCTGGGAAGTTTTTGCATTTGAAACCACTCCCCCTTGTGGATCAGAGGAGAGAATATACTCCCTCAATAACTAACTAACTAAATGAAAATGCCTCTCTATAAATAAGCATTCTTTAATAAAATCAATTCTTAATTAGGTCCTATATGTTCCCTCATATTTTGAATATAGTGTTTTGTGTCTCAAAATGCCTATGCTTCCACATTTATATGGCATTAAAGTGCATATCATTAAAGCAGATTTACTCATCACCTATTCAGTATATGTATGACACAACCCAAGAGCTTTCCTTATTTAAAAAAAAATTAAATTTAGGTTTCTCACCTAAAGTCCAACAGTTGTGTTTAGGACTTTAGGTGTCAATTCAAAAGATATCAAACATTTCAAAAACGACTAAAATTTTAAATGTTTAAAATGGAGGGCAAATAAATTATACATGCTGAAGTCAGATAAGCTCTCCATTTAAATTTGTCCTATTGTAAGACAAAAATTAAAATATGAGATCTCAGTTTATAATTGTGCAAACAGCTTTGAGAATATTTGGTTAAAAATAGCTTGAAGACCCCTCTTTGGAAACATTCTATTTCATTTAAACATAAACCACACTTTCTAACTGTCAGAGCAAAGAATGTTCATATTTTTCCATTGACAAGAGGAAAAAGATAAAGGTTCAGCCTTCTTTTCTTTTGAGATGGACTCTGTCGCCCAGGCTGGAGTACAGTGCTACCACACATGGCCAATTTTTGTATTTTTTGTAGAGATGGGGTTTCACCATGTTGATCAGGCTGGTCTCAAACTCCTGGTCTCAAGTGATTCACCCGTCTCAGCCTCCCAAAGTGCTGAGATAACAGGGGTGAACCCCCATGCCCAGCCCTATTCAGCAATCTTGATTCCAGTTGTAAAAACAGGCATTCTTACTGACAATCTCCTGCAAACCTGACTTTTGCTTTTATTCTGAGGGACTCTATTTCCTTCAACAAAAGGGAACATTTAATAAAATAAAAATAACTTTGAGCTGACCTCTCAGTGTTTTACAAAGATCAAAATTGTGTATTCCCAAGATTCACTCAGGATAATTTGCAATTTCTGAAGTAAGATCCATAAAGTTAGAGATACCTATTTTCCATGATTTGAAAAATGTATCCCTTGAGTTAAAATTAATTTGGTGCCTTCCTTTCCATTTTTAAGTATGCCTAACTCTATTTTTTAATGTCCTCATTTATTATTTTTATTTTTTGCTCTCTCTGATTATTTTCTCTAAACATGGCTTTAGACATTGCTCCTAAATTTCTGTAAATTAAATAAGATATTTTATAATTTCATTTTTACATAGTATCTTTGCCAAGCACTTTCACATATTTACAACATATCATTTTCACAGTCCATACATTTATTAGAAGGTAGACCTGCCAGGCTGAAATGTATGTGTCCTTTCCAGACTAAAATTTTATTTCTACTGTTGGAATGTCTGCATGTCTTTATTTCTACCCCAATCTTGTCTCTTGCTCTTACTTTTTGCACGTGTTTATTGTCCTTCCCCTTTTTCTTTTTACTTTCTCAGATTATTTTTTTCTTTCACCTTTTATTCTTCATAGGATATCTATCTTAGCTAGTTCTATAACATATCTGGCAGGGCTTTTAATAATTATTGAACTAAGTTTTATGCATAGTGCTACCATTTTTAAAGCATATAAATGCCTTTGTTCCTTGCTTGTTTCCATCATAAAAAAAGAATGAGGTGTGTTTGACTTGCAAGACTCCATGACATTCTTCACTCTTACCTTTTCTTTCTTTTTATCTCTTCCTTTTCACTTCTATTCTTAAAACTCGCATTAAGATCTGATTTTACATCTTCTCTGCATTTAAACATATCAGGGAATAATTCACTTCTAGATAAGTATAATTATAGATAAAAATTAAAGGGTAAACTGTAATTCCTATAACAAGAAATAATATAAGAATAATCAGTGCCTTCAATTTCAAAGTTCTACTATTGCAACTGGTTTTTACTCCGACTTCTAAGTCTAAATATTTAAAGAACTTATGGTTTTAAAGTCCTTGCTTCTAAAAATAAATGGTGATTTTAAAAAAATTAAAAAAAGGAACAGCATGATATGGCATCATTTATTCCTCATAATTTTTCTCCCACTTCACTATTTTATTTTATTGTCATAGCATTTTTGTGTTTACTTATAAATAAAAGAATAATTACTGGTCACAAAAAAATGACAAAAGTCTGTTCATTTGCAAAACATAGAATAATTACTCAAATAAAGTTATAACTGCAGGAAAGTAGAAAAAGTCATGAAATATGTATGTGAAATGCATTTATATTTTTTTGAAGCTTCTGCTTTCTTTTCATTTGCATCTCTGTGTAAAAGATATCGTGTTGCAGAAACAAATAGTCACATTAGACATGCCTGCACAGCTGCTGGGCAAGTTAAGTTTATTAAAACCTTAGGGTAGATACTTAAAATACATGCTCAACTTTTTTAATGTCATGGGAACCAATGAAATGAATTGTATATTTTTATTATATCTATTCTAATTCACACCTTACACAAATGTATATATTTTCATCCCCAGTGTAAATATAGGATTCTACAGTTGCCAAATGCAGCGTTGATATATCTGTATGTGCATAATATATGTGGCAATGAATATTGCAAGTGGAATGTGGACAAAAGTCAAGCATGAAGTTTCTTAAAGCAAAAGCTTCTCTATGTTTCTGATATTCTGTAAAGATACTTTACGTGGGGTTGAGGAAAGCAAACTCACAAAAAATCAGACCTAAGCAAAAATAAAAGGTTGACCATGTTTTAAGTTGTCATACTCAAATGTTGCATTTAGTTTTGGGCAATTTCTGAAATTTAATGGCTTAAAGGAAATAAATTTGTCTGTTCTGTAAGTAAAGGGCAGTAATTAAGAATGCAGCCTTGGAATCTGAGCTGGGGGCCTGAAACCTGTCACAGGAGATAAAACATGCGAAGAACTTACTAATAAATACTGCTTTTACTTTATTATTGTTATTATTATTTTATTACTAGAGGGCATCATATATGGTGTTTTGGGAAAATATGTGTAAGATTCATAATTACATGGATATTCACCAAAACAACAGGCACATTGTGCTTCCCATCAACTGGCCTGTATGTATGTATCATTTGTTGGATTTTTATACTTTGCTTATCCCCTGTGATCATATGATGGAATCTGGAACCAGACTAAGTTGAAATCTCAGCCATGCAACTCATCAGTTGTGTGATCTAGGGCAAGTCATTTACTGTCTCTCCCCGCTTAGATTTCATTTGTAAAGTGGAGATAAAGGAGTACCTTTTTCATAAGATATTTAGGAGAATTCAGTGAATCGATATACATAACAGTGTTAGTGCAGTGCTTTGCACAGAGCATAAAATAGCAATTAGCTACATTCTCTGTGCCTTTTTTCTTGAATTTATTTTATAGAGAAAGGTGATAAATGTGATGTAATATGTATAAAATGGACAAAATACATGCGTAATGCCTTAGAACGATCTGCATCTTCCATACATTGCTGACTAGTGACTGTGACTAAATGAGCATCATATACTGAATTACATTGGTGTATGTTCATAACGTTTTTAAGTGTCTTTATTGCACAGAAATATGTAAGTGAATTAATAGAGGAAAAGTAATTATTTTATGCACAAAGTCACCGTGGAAAATATTTTTAGTTCTTTGAAGTGTTTTTCCTTCTCTCAACTAATTATCAAGTAGCTGCCTGATTGCTGATGATTGATGACTGATGGAGAGGAGGCTCAGCAGGTGCTAATAGTTTGGTTAGCATAAGTGATTCTGAGGAAGGAACAGCACATCTTTGAGGCAGGCAGAGCTACAGAAGATTATCTCAAGGGTGGTGATTTGGAAGGTATGTGTAGGATTTGTGTTACAAATGGAAAGAGTGGGATCTGAAGATTGTCTTAAATATAATTGCTAATGATAATAATAGTTCTTCTTCTGAAAATGATGCATAAAAAGACTTTTTTGTATTTTAAACTTTGAATAGGCAATAGAAAGTCAAGAAAAACTTCGATAGAGACAAATCTAACTTCTCTAATCAGATATAAAGAAACAGCTGCCTTTAAAAAAAACTCACATTAGGTGGTAAGTAAATCATAATATTGAAAAATGAATTATAATTATATAATTTTATATTAAAACAAAACTATCACATAGTTTTATTCAGTAAATGATCACATTAAAACATTTAAAATTTTAATTTTTCAACAAAATAAGAAATTAATAAGTTATTTACTTTAATATTACTATATAGCACAAATAATATATTTTAAACTTTAATAGTAAGCAGTAATTTCTTTATTTCAAACTATATCATTTTAATAGGAGTATGTAAATTAAAATTTTCATACACATAAATGTTCTTGAAAACGTTTATTCTTAAACAGTAATCCCCTCATTTAGCTGAGATACTCTAAAAAACAAAATTGATTTTCTCATTTTTTCTTTATTTCAATAGTTTTTTGGAAACAGGTGGTTTTTGGTCACATAGATAGGTTCTTTGATGGTGATTTCTGATATTTTGGTGCATTCATCACTCAAGTGGTGTACGCTGTAGCCAGTTTGCAGTATTTTTATCCTTCACCTTCCTACCCTTACCCCCTGAGTCCCCAAAGTCCATTATATCATTCTTATACCTTTGCATCCTCATAGCTTAGCTCCCACTTAGAAGTGAGAACATACAATATTTGATATTCTATTCCTGAGTTACTTCACTTAGAATAAGAGTCTCCAATTCCATCCAGGTTGCTGCAAATGTCATTATTTTGTTGTTTTTATGGCTGAATAGTATTCTATGGTATAAATATACCACATTTTCTTGATCCACTCATTGGTTGATGGGGATTTAGGTTAGTTCCATACTTTTGCAATTGCAAATTGTGCTGCTTTAAACATGTATGTATATGTGCCTTTTTTATATGATGACTTCTTTTCCTTTGGGTAGATACCCAGTAATGGGATTGCTGGATTGAACAGGAGATCTACTTTAAATTCTTTAGGGAATTTCCATACTGTTTTCCGTAGTGGTTGCATTAGTTTACATTCCCACTGAAAGTGTAAAAGTATTCCCTTTTCACCACATCCCTTTCAACAAACATCTGGTTTTTTTTTTATTATTTTTTTAATTATGGCCATTCTTGCAGGAGTAAGGTGGCATCCCATTGTGGACTTAATTTCCATTTCCCTGATAGGGATGTTGAACATCATTTTTGTATACTTATTTGTAGCCATTTGTATAGCTTCTCATAAAGCCAACATAAAAATGGCCCCTAAAAGTACAAAGGGTTGTAGATGGCCTAGAGAAGCCAGCACCAGAATGCAGCTCCCAGCGAAAGAGATGCAGAGGGTTAGAAGACGTCACAATTCCAAATTAGGTGCAGCATTTGTTTCTGTGGGACTGATAGGGCATTGAAAATAGGCCCAGGGAAGGAGCTGCAGGGTGAGAGCTGCCCAGGGGAGCAAATCTAGACGTGGGGGGCATGTCCCCACCCGAAATGTGCAGCCGGCTCAGAGGTTCAGGGGACTTAACCCCTTCGGTGCTGCATTTCAGATCTGTGCTTACCTCATCCCTCCTGCAATCCACGGTCCATGAGAGCACTGCCAGATGGTGGGGCCCTGTGGGTAGTTGACGCCAATCTGAGCAGTGGCTACCGCCCAACACTGCAAGTTGTCTCAGGGACCTGGGAGGGAGTTTGGACTAACACCAGCGGGACTGACCATCCCACAGAGGCGGGCAGAGTTGAAAGCAGGAAAATAGACCATAAGGCCTGGCAGGCCCCACCTCCACAGAACTCAAGCTGAAGCCCTCGTTAGAGAGCTTGGCAGCAAATACATCAGCTTGACCCCACTAGGAAGATCCAGCTGAGGAAGGAGGGACACCATTGGGAAGCTGGGGCCAATCTCACCTGCAAACAAACTCCAGGGAAGAAACACCCACCCAACAACCTGACTGAACCTGAGGGAGCCCAGCAATGCCCTCTATAGGCCAAAAAAGATACAGCATCAACCTCAACAGAAAAAAAGTCCACTCAGAGATGACTCCTGAAATCACCAACTTCAAAGATTAAAGGGAGATAAATCCATGAAGATGGGAAAAAAACAGCACAAAAACGATGAAGCCATCAAAGAACAGAACACCTCTTCTCCTCTGAGGGATCACAACTCCTCACCACCAAGGGAACAAAAAAAGACAGAGAATGAATTTGACGAATTGATAGAAGCAGGCTTCAGAAGGTGGGTAATAACAAACTTCTCTGAGTTAAAAGACCATGTTCTAACCCAATGCAAAGAAACTAAGAACCTTGAAAAAAGGTTAGACAAAATGCTAACTAGAATAACCAGCTTAAAGAAGAACATAAATGACTTGATGGAGCTGAAAAACACAGCCAGAGAACTTCGTGAGGCATACACAAGTTTCAACAGTTGAATCGATCAAGAAGAAGAAAGGATATGGATATCAGAGATAGAAGATCAAATCAATGAAATAAAATGAGAAGGCAAGATTAGAGAAAAAGGAGTGAAAAAAATGGAAAAATCCTCCAAAACCTATGGGATTATGTGAAAAAACCTAATCTGTGCTTGATTGGTGTACCTGAATGTGACAGAGAATGAATCCAAGTTGGAAAACACTCTTCAAGATATTATCCAAGAGAACTTTCCCAACCTAGCAAGGCAGGCCACCATACAAGTCCAAGAAATACAGAGAACACCACAAAGATATTCCTCAAGAAGAGCAACCCCAAGGCACATAGTTGTCATGATTCACCAGGGTTGAAATGAAGAAAAAAAAAAATCCTAAAGGCAACTGGAGAGAAAGGTCAAGTCACCCACAAAGGAAAGACCATCAGATTCACGGTGGATCTCTCGGCAGAAATCCTGTGAGCTATAAGGGAGTGGGGGCCAATATTCAACATTCTTAAAGAAAAGAACATCCAACCCAGAATTTCATATCTGGCCAAACTAAGCTTCATAAGTGAAGGAGAAATAAAATCCTTTATGGACAAGCAATTGCTGAGAGATTTTGTCGCTACAAGACCTGCCTTACAAGAGCTACTGAAGGAAGTACTAAACAAGGAAAGGGACAACCAGTACCAGCCACTGCAAAAAAGTGCCAAATGATAAAGAATAATGATGCAATGAAGGAGCAACATCAATTAATGGGCAAAACAACTAGCCAGTGACAAAATGGCAGGATCAAATTCAAACATAACAATATTAATGTTGAATGTAAATGGCCTAAATGCCCCAATCAAAAAACACAGACTGGTAAACTGGATAAAAAGTCAAGACCCATCAGAGTACTGTATTCAAGAAAACCATCTCACATGCAAAGACTCACATAGACCCAAAATAAAGGGATAGAAGAAGATTCACTAAGCAAATGGAGAGAAAATAAAAAAAGCAGAGGTAGCAATCCTAGTCTCTGGTAAAAAGGACTTAAAATCAACAAAGATCAAAAGAGATAAAGAAGGACATTATAAAATGGTAAAAGGATCAATGCAACAAGAATTGCTAACTATCCTAAGTATTTATGCACCCAATGCAGAAGCACACAGATACATAAAGCAAGTTCTTAAAGACCAACAAAGAGACTTAGATTCCTGCACAATAATAGTGGAAGACTTTAACACTTCACTGACAATATTGGACAGATCAACAAGACAGAAAGTCAACAAGGATATCCAGGACTTGAACGCAGATTTGGACCAAGCAGACCTAACAGACATTTACAGGACACTCCACCCCAAATCCACAGAACACACACATTTTTCTCAGCACCACACTGCACTTACTCCAAAATTGGCCACGTAATTGGAAGTAAATCGCTCCTCAGCAAATGCAAAAGAACGAGAATCATAACAAACAGTCTCTTAGACCACAATGAAATCAAATTATAACTCAGGATTAAGAAAAGCACTCAGAACCACATAATCACATGGAAACTGAACAACTTGCTCTTGAATGACGAATGGATAAACAATGAAATGAAGGCAGAAATAAAAATATTATTTGAAACCAACGAGAATGAAGACACAATGTACCAGAATCTCTGGGACACATTTAAAGCAGTGTCTAGAGGGAAATTTATAGCCATAATTGCCCACATGAGAAACAAGGGAAGATCTAAAATCGACACCCTATCATCAAAATTGAAAGAGCTAGAGGGGCAAGATCAAAAAACTCAAAAGCAAGCAGAAGACAGGAAATAACTAAGATCAGAGCAGAACTGAAGGATATAGGGATGCAAAAAATCCCTTCAATAAATACAGAAGCTGGTTTTTTGTAACGATCAACAAAATAGACTGAAGCTAGATTAATAAAAAAGAAAAGAGAGAAGAATCAAATATATATAATAAAAAACGATAAAGGGGAGATCACCACCGATTCCACAGAAATACAAACCACCATCAGAGATTACTACAAAGAACTCTATGCACATAAACCAGTACATCTGGAAGAAATGGATAAATTCCTGGACACTTGTACACTCCCAAGACTAAGCCAAGAAAGAAGTTGAAACCCTTAATAGACCAATAACAAGGTCTGAAGTCGAGGAAGCAATTAATAGCCTGCTGACCAAAAAAAGTCCAGGTCCAGACAGGTTCACAGCTGAATTCTACCAGACATAGAAAGGGGAGCTGGTACCGTTCCTGTTGTACCATTCCTGTTGAAACTATTCCCAACAACACAAAAAGAGGGAATCCTCCCTAACTCTTTCTATGAGACCGACATCATCCTGATACCAAAATCTGGCAGAGACACAACTAAAAAAGAAAACTACAGGCCAATATCCATGATGAACATTGATGCAAAAAATCTTCAGTAAAACACTGGCAAACTGAATCCAACAGCGCATCAAAAAGCTTATCCACCACGATCATGTAGGCTTCATCCCGGGGACACAAGACTGGTTCAACAACGCAGATCTATAAACATAATTCACCACATAAACAGAAACAAAGACAAAAACCACATGATTATCTCAATAGATGCAGAGAAGGCCTTTGACAAAATTCAACAGCACTTTATGCTAAAAACTCTCAATAAACTAGGTATTGATGGAACATATCTCAAAAGAATAAAAGTTATTTACGACAAACCCACAGCCAATATTATACTGAATGGACAAAAACTAGAAGCACTTCGTTTAAAAACTGGCAGTAGACAAGGACGTTCTCTCTCACCACTCCTATTCAATATAGTATTGAAAGTTCTAGCCAGAGCAATCAGGCAAGAAAAAAAAATAAAGGGCATTCAGTTAGGAAAAGAAGAAGTCAAATATCCTCTATTTGCAGACGACATGATCATACATTTAGAAGACCCCATCATCTCAGCCCCAAACCTCCTTAAGCTGATAGGCAATTTCGGCAAAGTCTCAAGATACAAAATCAATGTGCAGAAATCACAAGCATTCCTATACACCAATAACAGACAAACAGAGAGTCAAATCATGAGTGAACTCCCACTTGCAGTTGCTACAAAGAGAATAAAATACCTAGGAAAGCAACTAACAAAAGAGGTAAAAGATCTCTTCAAGGAGAACTACAAACCACTGCTCAAGGAAATAAGAGTGGACACAAACAGATGGAAAAACATTCCATGCTCATGGTTAGGAAGAATCAATATTGTGAAAATGGCCATATTGCCCAAAGTAATGTATAGATTCAGTGCTATCCCCATCAAGCTACCGTTGACCTTCTTCACAGAACTGGAAAAAACCACTTTAAATTTCATATGGAACCAAAAGAGAGCCCACATAGCCAAGACAATCCTAAGCAAAAAGAACAAAGCTGGAGGCATCATGCTACCTGACTTCAAACTATTCTACAAGGCTACAGTAATAAAAATAGCACTGTACTGGTACCAAAACAGAGATATAGATCAGTGGAACAGAGCAGAGGCCTCGGAGGCAATGCCACACAACTACAACCATATGATCTTTGACAAACTGGACAAAAACAAGCAATAGGGAAAGGATTCCCTGTTTAATAAGTGGTATTGGGAAAACTGGCTAGCCATATGCAGGAATCTGAAACTGGACCCCTTCCTTACACCTTATAAAAAATTAACTCCAGATGGATTAAAGATTTTAATATAAAACCTAACACCATAAAAACCCTAGAAGAAAACCTAGGCAAAACCATTCAGGACATAGGCATAGGCAAGGACTTCATGACTAAAACACCAAAAGCAATGGCAACAAAGCCAAAATAGATAAATGGGACCTAATTAAACTTAAGAGCTTCTGCACAGCAAAAGAAACAATCATTAGCGTGTACAGGCAACCAACAGAATGGGAAAAAATTTTTGCAATCTACCCATCAGACAAAGGGCTAATATCCAGAATCTACAAAGAACTAAAGCAGATTTACAAGAACAAAACAAACAAATCCATTAGTGGGTGAAGGATATGGACAGACACTTTTCAAAAGAAGACATATATGAGGCCAACAAACATATGAAAAAATGCTCATCATTATTGGTCATTAGAGAACTGAAAATCAAAACCACATTGAGATACCATCCCACACCAGTTAGAATGGCGATCATTAAAAAATCAGCAGACAACAGATGCTGGAGAGGATGTGGAGAAAAAGGAACACTTTTACACTGTTGGTGGGAGTGTAAATTAGTTCAACCATTGTGGAAGACAGTGTGGCGATTCCTCAAGGATCTAGAAATAGAAATTCCATTTGACCCAGCAATTCCATTACTGCGTATATACCCAAAGAATTATAAATCATTCTATTATAAAGACACATGCACATGTATGTTCACTGTGGCACTGTTTACAATAGCAAAGACCTGGAACCAACCCAAATGCCCATCGATAATAGATTGAAGGAAAAAAATGTGGCACATATACACCATGGAATACTATGATGAGTTTGTGTCCTTTGTAGAGACATGGATAAACCTACAAACCATCATTCTTAGCAAACTGACACAAGAACAGAAAACCAAATACCACGTTTTCACTCATAGGCAGGTGATGAACAATGAGAACACTTGGACACAGGGAAGGGAACAACATTCACAGGGCTGGTGAGGGGAGTAGAGGGGGTGACGGTGGGGGTGAGCGGGGAGGATGGGTGTTAACTTTTCAATCCATGCATAGGTATTAACTTTTCAATCCATTGTAAGCCTGCTCACCAGGGGAGGTGCCTACTAGTAACTGTGACCCAATTAGAGTCTGACAAACTTTATCACCAATCCTTCTCACTGAACATGTTCCCAAGAAAAAATCTGGGCACCATTAGCTGTGATAACCTCTCCTTAGCAGTTGAGTATGCTTTTTATCTGTAGCATAAATTACTTTCCTCATGCTACTAAAAGACATAAGTAGGGACAGTAATATCAACAAAATATAAAGTAAATAAAATAAAAATTAATATTAATGAAAAGATCATTAGCTAATCTAATTTAGCCATTGTGATATTTCAGACATTGTTCTAGGCAAATAAAATGGGTTACCAATTTAATCTTCATTGCAGCTTCCTGTAGTAAGTGCCATTGTAGCCATATTTTACAATGAAATGTTACTTACAGAAAGATTTAACAACTTAACCAAGTTTTTATACCGAGTAAGTGGTAAAGCTAAAATGTGGTTTGAGTCTAAATTCGTTCCTTTTAAAATTAGACTCACTGTGTCCCATAATTACAGAGACTTAGTTGAAATCCTGGACCCTATGCTGTCCTAGAAAAGTTACTTATGAGTTGCAAATGCTGTTGCCCACCTGAGAGACTTGTGAAAATTAGACTAAGCCATTTATATGATCCATCCTTTGGTCTCTTCTTTTTCTTCATCCACAGTGTTGTTAACCTCAAGTGCTTTTTCTTACTCATTGTCCCCTATCCAATAATACTTTGCTCATCCTACTCTAAAATATCTTCATTGCTTTTTGTATAGAAACCTTCTTCCTTGATAAATAAATATCTTGATTCTATTTTCATCTTCAAGAAGACATTTATTTTATCTCCCAACTTTAACTAAAATTTGTTTCCCCTACAGCATTCTCCAGTTCGATCTCTGATTTCTTCCTATACTCTTTCACCATAAACTCTAGAAACGGGACTACAGCTAGAATATAGAGTTTGTATAAATATATATTTGGTATATATTTGGTATATATATTTGGACAGATACATAAAGAAACTATATATAGTATAATTCTGTATTATATTTTATTAAACATAATGAAATATTTTCAGTCTTCCCCAAATGTTTAGAAAGTCAATGATAGTACATCTTTGTTTATGTGTTCATCAGGATATCTCCAGATTCTAAACTGGTGCTTGGTACTTAGCGGTTCTCAAAATATAGCTGTGAAATGATTGAATAAATAAAAACTGAATTGTCAGGTAATATATATCTTTTCTCTTATAATTCTGGAAAAGGGAAAAGAAAAGCATAAACTATTTTATAACATTTATCTCCATAAATATGTGGAAATCCCACTAGTGTATAAAACTTCAATTTGTTTCATTTAGCAAAGCAAAGAACACAGGCATCTTTGATACTACTGTGCTTAAGATCTTCTATTTTATGAAAAGCACACCTAGGTCTAATTGCATCCAATTAAGATAAAATCAGAATACATTGTTGATGTTATTGACTTCATAAATCTTATGCTCAATTACAAAATGACTCCAAACCACTGCCAAGATCTAGACAACTGTTGCCTCTCCCAGAATTAATTTTGCAAAAACAGCCTATATAATGAATTACTTTGTAGGCAATGAAGGTCAACTGTCTATAGTTAATGGAATGTTTTCCAGTGGGATAATTTATGTATATTGCCTTTCTTTTATCAAAATATATTTCTGGCTACATATGGCCTGATAGTGAAGCGTCTCCATATTTCTCAAGACAGATGTCTTACTGGATGTGACTTGGCTGAAAAAATATTGCAATGGAAATACTATACATAACTAAATTTTAATTTTAAAATGACTAGTAATAAGCATATAAATAGTGGGTATGTTCTTATTTCAAAATCAAAAAATTAAGGGAATGTTATATGACATGAAACTGGATAAGGGAGTAGTTGGGCTATAGACTGAAAGAACATTGGTTTTTGAAATAGAAAAAAAAAGAGAAGTCTAATAGACTTTGAAATGGCTATGAAAATTTACATTTTAGGAGCCAAAACTATGAAACCTTTATTACCATAAGCCATCTGTTGAAACCTCATTCACATAACATATGTAGTTGTCTTGATTATCACAGGTTAGAGCTTGGCCCAGTGACTTCTCTAACAAAGGAATTGTTTCTGAGGGAAGTAATGTTAGACGAACTGGATTTAAATCTCAAATCAACTACTGTCCCAGCTTGATCAAATTTTCTTTGCCTCATTTGTAAAATGTAAGTATTTGTATTTTTGGATTTTCATGAGGATTAAATGAGTTAATACATATGACATGTTTTAAATGATATCTGATTGCACCACTGCACTCTAGCCTGGGTAACAGAACGAGACTCAGTCTCAAAAAATAAAAAATGGTATCTGACTCATAGCAATTATTCTTTAAACTTTTGCTATTATTTTATTTTTATTGCTTTGGCACATATTTCTCATACCATAGATAGGTTAGCAATACTTACAAATATCAAAGTTCTTATGAGCCTTTTCAAGTCATGCCTTGACTTATGTCAGAAACAGTAAAGGTTTTAAAGAATTAAGTTCAGGTATTTATTAACCACATAACTTTAGAAAACCTACTAGTCATGCCTAAAACTCTATGTTTTCCTGTAACTAGCTACCATATACTGCTATTTGAGATAATTATTTTACAATCTGTGGTAGCTTTTTAGTAACTTTAGGCAATAATGCAAAGGAAACAATAAATTAATAAAAATGAGCGTAAATTGCCCAAGTTTGTAGTGTTTTTCAATGAGTGTAAATATCCCTACCATAGGTAATTTTTTAGCTATAAAAATTATGTCAATTAACATGGCATTAGGAAATTATGCATACAATTGACTCTCCTGGGTCAATATAGCTGGCTTCAGCACATCACTGTTTCTACCCAGCAGAGGATTACTTATCAGTTTGTACTCCACATTCAAAGGAACTTCCCCCAGGTGTAACAAAAAAACTTTGCCCCATCACAACATCCGTAGAAAAATTAATGCTACCAAGAAGAGTTTGCTAAGTCGAGAGGAACCAGTAACAGAAATGGCTCAGGCTTAGTTCTAATCAACTAAAAGATATTTGCAGGGTATAGTGGAGTGAGGATATAGTATTCTGTAGGACTTAAATGCTGAAAATCTAGGTTTGAAAATATTCTACTTAGAAAAAATTAATAAAATACATGGAGTAAATAATAAAAACTAAAGGCAAAAATTGAGCATCAAAGCATACACTCAAGAGTGTAGAATTAGATAAACTGGAGAGAAAAAGCAGTCTGTGTTGTTTCAGCATTTGTCAGATTTTAATGTGCATACAAATCACTGGACTCTCTTGTTAAATGCACTTGCTGATTGACTAGGAACGCGATGAGGTCTGAGATTCTGCATTTCTAATAGTTAATACTGATTCCTCTGGTCTCTCAATCACATTTTGAATACCAATGTACTATGTTATTTTAGCTACCTTCAGTTTCTCAATGATTAAAAAAAGAAAAGAAAACTTAATCTAGAGAAAAGAAATTCAAAGTAGTCAACACTGAATTGTTTTAGAAAGTGAAAATTCAGCCATTTTTACAGGTGTAAGGTAGGAAAGAGGTTCATTGGTTAGTTAGTTATTAGTTTGGTTGATGACTTATCTAGGAAGCAATGTCAAATAGCTTGGAAAGTGAGAACAACTTGATTGAGGTGTGAGAAGGAAGGGTGGAGCCTCCTCTATTTTCGGAAACGCTTTCTGAAAAAGACAATCCCTTAGCTTGTATTTTAACCTCACAATGCCTCCCTGGATGAAGACAAAAATCCAGCAGATGCATGAGTTGAATACTCCTCTGCCGCTCAGCAAAACATCCACCGGTCAGCTTGGTAACTCTTTCTTCCACCACAAACAGAATTGGAAACTTGGGAACTGTTGGTTTCTTTCTAGGCTTCAGTGGTATAGAAAGAGTAAGTTTATCTCAAAGCCGCAATGTTCTCAGCCCACCTGTGGCATTATAAACAAAGACACCTAGCAGTAATCTCTTCCAAAGGATATGAGACATTAACCTTCTCTTTAGGTTTGGACTATTAGTATCATATTTTTGCAATTCATCCCAATAGGGAATTTCAGGAGAATTATCATCTAAAGATGTGAGTTTAGGCTGTTATTCTCAAAAAATCATTCTGCAAAGAGCTTCTCTAGAATATTGAACTGGATAATGTTTTGAGAGCTAATGTATCCAGTTTCTTCTTTTCTTTCTCTTCAGTGTAAATAAATAGTATGTGTAGTACTGCAACTGACTTAGGGAACACACATGGCCAGCAGCACTGTTCTGAGCCACATTGGAGCCTGTGGCAAAAGAAATAAATTAGTAATATTGATCCTATTTTTACTTAAGAATCAAATACTTTGTTCAACATGCATTTTCTGGCCTTAATTTTGATTTTGAGAAAACTATGCTACAATCTTACTAAGCTTGATTATTAAGATGATATTTTTGGTGTTCCTTTAACTTTTGTGCTCAAGGTTATTACTGATCTTTCACAATTCGCTAGGTAGAAAGACCCTAAGACTTCCTGGTTTGGATTGTGCAAAAATCTAAGCCTATTGCATAAGAAGTAGTCTGTAGGAAGACATAGAGAAGGTATGGAAGAATTTTCTACATGAGTAGGCAGAAAATTTTTGAACTAGGAGATGAAAACTCTTCTATATGTTTCAGAGCAGCTTGGATACAGAGTGTAACCTCAGTAATACTTTATATGGGAGGCATATCCTAAAAAGGCCTATAATTTTGTTCTTCTAAGTAGATTTGATTTTACTCACTGAGATATCAGACTTGGAAAATATTATTATTTCACAAGGATAGTATGAAAACAGCAGAAAGCCTTGAGCTTGGGAAAGATCATGGAGACCTAGAGAGATTTAGGATGACTCTAGGATTGTTAAGGAGCTTACTTAAACAGGGTCAAACATTTTTATCATTTCAGCAGAATGTGTGTGTGTCTTTATACGTTTGCTAAAGAGAGTGCTTAAAGAATACTAAAATGATGTGATATTTCTTGTGTATCTTAAACCAAAATTCATACCAAGTATGCATACATACACAGATATTGATGACCTTGCCTATTCAGTAGCATCCAGATGCTGGTGTACATAGTGGAAAAGCCTAAATATTCCCTAAAAATCACTTACCATTATGGAAGATTATTTCTGAATGGGTATATCATAAATTTTAATTCTTGCTTCTTGATCCAGTGTCTAAGAAAATTACTTCTTCAACATCATTGAAAAAAACAGTATCCATTCACCATGATTATATTATTAAACCACAACCTTCAGGCCTTTGATGATTGAATTTGGATGGACACGGTATTTTCCATAAATAAATATATGGGTTAAGTTGAGTGCATTAAATTATCTTGAAAATTTGTGATTAGAACATCCCAACTGAGATAGTAAGACCTTTAGAATGTGGAAGGCACTTGAATCTAATGATCATGTGGAATCAAGGGCAAAGTCAATGCTATGACTATGACTCTAGAAACCAGAGAGACAGAGACACAGGTGATAATAATAATAACTGAAAATTGGATCAGCAGGTCCATTGATGTTGACTACTATAGAGAAAGGTGAAAATGGGTATGGGATTTGATTTTTTAATATTTCCCCTAAATTGAAAAATAACTTAAACTATTTTTTTAAATCATACTGATTAGGTCTAAGGGAGAAATAGCCAATAAGAGAAAAGAACATTGTTCAGAGATAAGACCAGGGAAAGTTCTCCCTGAAAACTGTCAGGCACTGAGGACTACGTATAGAATTATGAAAAGGCCAAATGCTGACTACATGAAATGCAGGTGCTTAATATCACATGCATCATACTTCTAACCTAAACCACAACTCTATCTCTCCAGTTATTAATAAAAAGGGAATTATGTTTATAGTCTGAACTGAACCATGGCATTTTAAAAAGGTATTATTGCACTAATAGGAAGCCACATCTACCCCAAAGGAAAAAGTGCTTCGGTCACAAAAATAAACTGGCAGAAGTGAAAGCCTGGGGAGCATATTGGAAGACTGAAATTGGCAATCTGTATAACATTTAAACTAACCCAAAAGCCATTCTGTAGCCACATACTGGGCAACTCAATCATTCCATTGAAAGTTTTAAACCAGTTACTGTTCTAACTGCTTTTCAGATATAAAGAGATACTTTTAAACGGCCTGTGCATTCTGTTTAATGTATACACATTCTGAAAATCATGAGAAGATGTAGCTAGGGCATTGATGTTATGTTAAAAAATAAAAGTATATAGTCAAAGTTAAAAATGTCAGGAAACTTCAGAGAGATACTACTTTATTTTTAAATTTTTATCTCTTGTAACTTTTATTAATCTAAACAAATCTTAAATGTTTTTTACCAAAAATCCACCAGATAATTAGATTAAACAACTAATGCATTAGAACCTGATTTCAAGTCATTTTCTTGAAGATCAGTTGTTTATTAGGTTATACTGTGCATAAGCACAAATTTTCATTATAATTGCAATACCTACGAGGTGAATAAGTTAAAGGAAAAATTTTTTAAAGTAGTAGCAAAATTTTATTACAAAGTGTTGCAACATCACTAAGACAAAAAATTCAATAGTAACAGATTTAAAGGAGACAAATATATAATACCTAATCATTTAGATATAAATTTCACAAAATAATTCCTTCAAAATCATGAATTAAAATCTAATTCACACAATTTATTTAGTGAATTACACAGCAATCACACAATTTAATACTAATGTGTCAACATGTTTTTTCTCTTTTGATCTAGTAATATGATAGAAAAGTCTTCTTTAAGAAAAATCAGTACAAGAGCCTTTCTCAGTCCTTTCCCCAGTCATTAGTCCTTAAATTCTTACTTTTCTTTTTCATCCTCAGTGATTAAATTTATTTTTTACATTTCTGAAATTTGGATACCTTTCTTCCTATATTGTAAGAACATTTTTGTTGTGGATCTTATCTCACCCCTTTTCCCTAGCAATCTTCATTGTCTTTGAATCTACCTGCCTAGATAACCATTTTAGACAGATCACTGGGGCTAGAGTTTGGTGAGTGAATTTGAAAATGAGAAAATCTGTGATTTTCTATGAGACCAATTAGGAGTATTACAAGGGTTCAGAAAGAAAAAAATATAAACCCTGAACTACAGGAAAAAACTCAGATTGCTGAAAGGAAACATTTATGAGAAATGCTAAGCAGGAAGACAGTACAGCACTTAGTGACCAACTGAGTATGGAAGTGAGAATGAAACAAGCCTGTATTTTTGCTCTGGGTGACTGAATGGCGTCTTTCACTGAGATAGGGACAAGGAAGAGAGGAAAGCATTTTTTGTGGCTCTGAGTGTCCACATGTCATGGAGGTAACAGTAGTGGCACTCTTACCATGTGAATTTCATTTGATTTATATATTTGTATATTACCTATATTTCATTAAAAATATCTTTTATTTCAATGTTCTTTCCCAACATGGTAGAGTTGTCTATTCCATTACTCTAATTTCCCTCACAGTGAAGGTCAATTGTATTCATTATAATTACAGGGAATTTTGTTCAAGACATATGAAAAGTTTAACTTAATAGTTTCCTAAGTTTTTCCTCATAGTCTATAGATTTAAAATATGTTGAAAACTTGAATCAAAAAGTATACCAGATTCCTATATGGAGGCCATCCCAACATAAATGGGAAATTTAAGTCATCTGTGTACAAAAACCAAATTCCCCAGAAGTAAATCAAAAGCTGACTTTATTTTAAAAATTAAACCCCAGTTACCAATTTCTAAATTGATCTATTCATTTTTTTCAGTTGGAAATGTTGATCAATATCTCTGCCAAAATATGGAAGTACAAAGCAACCAAAATAATAAGAAAAGGACTTTCAATAACCTACTTCTGTGATGCATACATATCCAGAGTAGATATAAGCAGGCAAAATAGCATCATGATGCAAGGATTCTAAATTAGTCTGTAAAAATTAGTTTTTCCATCTGTGAAAATAAGACAATAGTGATATCTACATCTATTGAAATTTTCTGAGGATTAAATAACATGGAAGTAATTCAAGAGTTATTTATCCATAATACTATATAATTGTAACTGGGCTATAAAACAATAAATATATCATTATGCATGTCCATTCCTCATATGTGCATTGATAAAATTTTCTTAAATTTGATAGATGAGTGCTTTGTCAGTTATTGATGTGGCAGAAACTTTTCATGCTGTGGCTTGACTTTTTACCCTCGTATTAGTGGTTTTAATGAGCAGACATTTGTAATTTTAATAAAACATATTTTTCAGTGTTTTCCTTGTCTCTTTCAAGGTCATGAAGTGAAAAAGAAGGAAATGAAATAATTCAAGAAGATATGTTTATGGACTGGATGGGAAAAGATAAATCAAGGGTTTTGGGTATGAGTAATTGAATGTTCAGTATATCTATGTAACAGGGAAAACTGGACAGATTGGAGACAAGCAAAATTTCTGGTTTGAATATGTTAGATTTTAAATGACCCTTACTTATTTTGGAGATGACATGGTTGTGTATGTGTCTCATGTTCAAAAGAATAGTACTACCATAGATTTAAACTTGGCCGTATGATATCTGATATGGTACTAGATGAAGCCCCTAAGGAATAAGTATATCGCGAGAAGGGGTTGAAACAATGCTGGGACATGCCTAAATTTAAAGTTCGATAGGAAATAACTTGTAAAAGAGACTGAGAAGTAATCAGAAAGGCAAAAAGTCAGAACTGATTGATAACATAGAAATCTAAGAAAGGAAAATGAGGCAAGGAGAATGATCCTGAGATGTAAAATAAGAGAAAATCAAAGTAGTATCATTAGATCTGGTAATACAAAAGTTATTTTTGATCTTGACAAAAAATAGCTTCAAGGAATTGATTAGAAAGGTAGGAATTGAGTGATGAGTATAAAATGCAGAGACAATGAGTTCAGATGAAAATTTCAAAGGGATATTCTGTAATAAGGTAGACAATAAAAACAGAGGAGCATTTAGAGGAGAATATGGAATCAAGGGAATTTTTTAATTTGACAAAAGAAGGAGGGGAAGGTTCTGTGATGACAGGATATCCAGAGTTCAGTGAAAGAGGAATTTAGCCCATATATGGAAGGAAGCATTCGTTCCCCTGGTTGGTTTGCAGGCAGAACAGTAACAAGACTGGATTTATAAAAATCATTCTTGCTGCAGCATGAAGAATAATTGAAGTGGTTATTCTGATATTCCAAATGAGATATGGTGAGAGCCTGATCTAGAGGAGGAGCAGAGGTGATCAAGAAGGGGAAGCAAGTTGGTAGAAATTAAAAAGAGAATAGACTGGTGTTGATTATGGATTAGAGCACAGAAGTTATACCTAAAAGAACTTGAGGGTGATTTCTACTTACCATCCTAGGGGACAGTAATGGCACCTTATTATCTAGCTAAAAAATACTAGAAGTAAAGACAATTTGCACCTTGCTTATATGAATTTTGAGGTGCCTGGGAACATCAAGTGAAGATGTCCAGGTGGCTGTTATATATGATATTCATTTAATTATGTTAATTTAAGACATATCATTTTTAATCAAAATAAAAACATCATAGCTTATACTGTGTATAGATCGATACGGGACTAGATGAAGTCCCTAAGGAATAAGTGTATAGAGAGAAGAGGGGGTTGGAACAATGCTGGCATATGCCTAAATCTAAAGTTTTACAGGAAATAACTTTTATAAAAGAGACTGAGAAGTAGTCAGTAAGGCAAAAAGTCAGAACTGGTTGATAACATAAAACTCTAAGAAAGATAAATGAGGCAAGGAGAATGCTCCTGAGATGTCAAATTTGAGAAAATCAAAGTGATATGTGTGTAGACTGTCTAAACACACTATAAGCTATGATTTTTTAATTTCAATTAAAAATGATAGTGGCCAATTTCCCTTTTTACTTATGATTTGTTTAGCTTCCAGACATATGAAAAAATTAAAATGCATTTAACCAATAAATGTAGAAGTTATTTTAATTAGTTTAATAAACATTAAAAACACCTAACCTAATTTTTCATATCAAGATAAGGTAGCAATGCCTTGTGAAAAAGCAGTAGAGTTAGCTCCAGCCACGCTACCCTATAGTTGTTAAAATAACTTGATTGTAATAGAGTAAGTTACTCATCTAAAACTTTTAAAAGATGTAAACTGCATTTCATTCATCTAATTGATAATGTGTTGAATGTATAAACAGGGATATATTTAGAATATCCATTTTCCGTCTTGGAGTTAAACATTTTCTACACATTTCACATATACATTGCAATTGCATGCAAATAATACCCTAGAGAACATTTTTATAGAAATTGGAATTTTTTGTTTCAAACATGCTTAAGATTGGAATGAAAGCAATATATTATAATTTCTAATGTGATTCTTTCCATTTTCAGAAAGATTGCATCTTGCCCAAGGAAGATACGTTTTTATATGGATATTTCTCTCTCATGAATTTATTTATTTAGTTTCACCAAAGTTTAGGTAGGGAAATAGCTACGCATCAGAAACAAACATATTTTTGTGACTGCAGTGTAACCTTCTAGTTAATTCTAACAATTATTATTTCAATATTTCATAATATTGCCTTTCACTATTAATTAGGCAAAAAAACATACTCTACATAGAGATTTTTTGGCACAGTTCCAAATTTTAAGTTATTTCTCTATAAAAGTGAAATTAAAAATTATCCCATCTCCCTTTTTTTTACTCCCACAAAGATGACAGTTATGTTTGAAAAGCATTGTGACCAATGATATCACCTTAGCATAGCAGGCTCTGAGAAGGGGCAGTGGTTGACAGGGAGAAACTAAACTAGCCACTGTGTGTCAATCACTGTAACAAATTCTATATATTCATGATTGTATCTAGTACTAACATCTCTGTGAAGTTGGTATTGTTATTGATTACATCTCATTTTGAAGGTGACAAAGTGATGCTAACAGATTTTTAACTATATTTCTAAATTCACATAACTTACTGGCTAAGCTTAAGTTGTCAGCACAGGTCTGTACAACATATGAACTCAAGTTCCGCCTACTACCTTCTGCTGGAGTGAAACAGGAACTGTGTAGGGAATGGTGGGCTGGGCTTGTTTCCATGATTTCCTTGATATTCTGGTGGCATTTTGCCATTTGTTGTATGGTTCTTTCTCTAAGTCAAATTTGCTTGAAAGTAAGCCACATAAATTAATTCAAAGTATAAAAGGGATTTACTGGGAAAGAACATAGAGAACAAGTTTCTAACTGAATTCAACAATAGGGCAATGAAGATCTGTGTCACATGTAAATGGGAAATAAAAATCAAAACCCAAAATTATATTCTCTGTCCTTGCATGTGGTCTCTCTCCTCCCTAATTTTTTTATATCAGCTGTTTTCTCCTTCAGTTGATCTTCTTTCCCAGTGTACACATAACTAAACAGAGCTATTTATCTCTACTACTGTAATCTTCCAAATTTTCTGCTATCAAGTGAGGTAGCCGCTAATCACATACCACTATTTGAACTTAAACTAATTAAATAATATGAAATAAAATAATCAATTTATCTATATTATTAGTCACATTATTAGTTACTAACAGCCATATTTATATCATCACAGAAAGTTCTATTAACAGTGACCCATATATTCTAGTTCTTCTTTGCCCATAGTGTTTTTTGTAATTTATTTGTCTCCTGGTTCTAATTCTCAATTCATTGTAGACATTTCATGCAAGCTCCTGATCCTGTGTCAGAATTTGATGTTCTTCCCTGGTCCAATCATTCTGGAATAGGAAGAGAAAGATCCACTGTCAAATTTGCAGGCGATGTGGACAGGGGAGCAATGTTATGTACTCTATCTTTTCCCAATTTTCTAGATACAATGTCCATATTGCAGAGGATTATAAATTATCCATTACTATTAAATTTTCCCTTATAAAGGAACATGGGCCTTGATTTTTAAATTCATCTCATTCTTCCTGTTTTTGTAAAAATTTTATTACATTAGAAATTGGTAACTAGTAGATATATAGTTATGTTAGAAAAGATCCACAATCTCTCCTCTGATATTGCTTTTACAACAAAATTAAATAAGTAGTTCAACAATAGAACATGCAGAGCTTAAAATTATTTTATCAGAAGAAAAATATTTTCCAACTATATTGGGAAAGCCAAAACAATTCTTTATCTCTTTGTTTTACCTCCCTATATAATGTTCTCTAAAGTTGCTCTCATGAGCAAACTGTTGTTTAATATGTTTTACTGAAATGTATGCTTGTTCATGATATAAGTGAGGCAATGTAAGCTTATTTTTCAAACTAAAACCACAAATGTCAATTCATCTACACAAGAAAGAGTGTCAAGGGAGTTTTATTAGCCACATACATCTACAGACTTGGGTATGATTTACCTATGTTCCTATGGACAACACATTTATAGGTGCTTCTCAAGGCCATGGAAGTAGATGTTCAAGTGAGAACCCAAAAGGTTAAATTTCATTGTCTATAAGGAAAATCTGCCTCTGATTCTTGGCAAATGTTATTAGAGATTTTCTTTATAATTCTAAAGAAGGGTTTATGAAATCTTTGTGGACAATGAAAAATTGACACCATAAAATAAAATTCTCCATTAGTATTCTATTTTATTGAAACTTATGTTAATCTTGTGCTCAAAGTGTCTGATTACCAGGTATATTATTCTTTAAAACCATTACCTATAAGTGATCCTATGAGAGAAGCTTGCATAAATGATTCTATCCCTCAGAGACTTTTACATGTAATTAATGCTTATGATAACTTTGAGTTCTTTGGATAAAAGGAGCTTTTGAAATAAACTGCTTATGATGTTATTAAATTGCTAATGATAGGAAAAAAACACATCTTAGAATGTTATTTGCATGAAAATTGGTGCTATAGTTTTAGTGTGTGAACAACCAAAGGAAACTCCATGATATACATGATTTTATATTCTTTGAATTTCACTTTTAAATTGATATAAATTAATAAATGTATATATTTATGAGGTATATGGTGATGTATTAATAATAAAATGTATAGTGATCAGATCTGTATCATTAGCAAATCCAATTTTTACTACTCTGTAATATAAAATTCTTCCTAAAGGTGCTTTTATGTGATTAATATAAATATTATAACCATTTCACAACTGTAAATTATGTTAATATTATGGATAATAATCTTGTATATTCTCATTAGGTTGAAATCAAATCATCAAATATCTATTATCAGCAATATTTTCCAATATGCTTCAAAACCAAACTTAATAGCAGATAAATTGTTCACTTTTAATAATTACAGAAACAATATTCCATTATGCTAACCCAGTTTTCATTGAAACTTTCATCCTCTTGAACATAGGCAATTACAATGCCTTCCTAGCAAGTATCCCTACCCTTCTTATAGTCTCTTTTTACTCCAATCATTCTTTACACTGTCGTTGCCATGACAAGGTAAAAAACATCCTGATGCATAAGCGATGGACTCTCAGTTCTATCTTAGTGTAACTTGGAAGCATTATTTTATTTCTATAATATTGGCTTTTCTCATCTGTAACATAAAAATAATTCTTATCTCTCAATGTTATTATAATGATTAAATTATGTATTATATGGGAAAACAACATGCATATTATAGAATCAGTTGTTCTTTGTAGGGATTTGCAATGTCTACTCTACTACCTGTGGATTAGGGCCAATCTTCTTATCAGGGCAGCCCGAGTACATCAGCGTGACTGCAGTCAGTAATAATTTATTGCACATTTCAAAATAACTAAAAGAGCATACTTAGAATGTTTGTAATGCAAAGAAATGAACAATGCTTAAGGTGATGGCTAAACCCCTCTCATCACCCAAAAAATTATGCTTCCTCTCTAGGCTTTTTAACACTGGATTCTGACCAAATGAGAAGTACCAATGTGTGATAAAGGAGGCTTGAATTTCTTCCACTCTTAACCTATGACTTTCTCTAAAGTCACACTTGTATAGTGTGCTCCTTCCATCCAGAATGACCCAGCCCATTATTTCCTTTACGTAGAACTTATCTACGTTAGTTTCCACATACTTTCCTCAAGACATTTTTGAATCACTGTAGCAGAAATCTACCCTCGCTTTTTCTCTATTGCTGAGGTCAATAAAACCCAATTCAGAGATGCTACAGCTACTAAGTGAGATAAATTACAATATATGTCCAAATATCATGTGAGGTTTTTTCCTTGAAAATTACGTCTTAGAAAATAGGAAGGCCTTTATTGTGAGATTTTGTAGTCATTTGTTTTATAGGATAGCCTTTAAAAAAAGAGAGAGAAATATACATTAGGCAAAACAGTTATTCCTATATCAGGATACTTACAGAGGTGACTTGACACAGTCAGTAAAGTGAGAGCCAAAAACAACAACAACAACAACACAAACCAATAACCAGATTTAGTCCAGTCAGGACTTCTGGGAATATGCTCTCACAATTGGAAGTATTCAATATCATTGACAGAAGAAAGAAAACTTTTAAAAGATGGTTTGGAAACTATACAATGTAAAGCCGTTGCACTGTGGGGATCAATCACTCTGAAGACAATTACACCTAGGAGAAAAAAATTATGGGAAAATTATTCTCCTAATTTTATGGAAATTTGTGAATTGGGTTACAATTTCTTCCATTTCCATCATGCATAATTCATCTTATTCCATTATCAGAGAGACTAGGAAACAGACTGTTTTAGGTAATATTAATATCAAAGAGGAATACAAATAGTTTATAAAATGACAATGTACTATGAAAAGTAATATTTAAAATTAATATATCATTATGCATCATTTTAATTGTGTGTATAAACAAATCAACAAATTAAATAAAATACATATATTTCTGTATTATCAAAATCCTGGAATGCATTCATTCAAAATGTTCAAAACACGCTTTAATAATTATTCTCAATGAGAAAATAGATATCCCTTTATATTTGACATTATCATATGGTTAAGATTGTCATATGTTTATAATGTTGTATAATGTTATGTAAAGCACAATATCTGTATCTGAGTGGAAATTTATAAAGTTTCAATTCTCTTTATTCCATATTTTTCACTTCACCTACCTCTGGAAATTATTTGTGTACTTCATAATACTTATTCAGTTAATTTGTATACTTTATAATATTTGTCCATTTAATCAACAAATATTTTAAGCACTTTCTATATATTATACATTGTGCTACACACTGAAAATATATTAACATACAAAATAGGAAAAAGTCCTGTCTCATGATACTTCCATTCTTAATGGGGAAACATTAAAAAATAAATAAGTAGATAGATAAATGAATAAATTAAATACTAGGTAGTAAGAAGAGCAAAGGAAAAAATGCTGGTGGATAAAACACTTAGAAAGTGCTAAATATGGGTTTTATTATTTTACATATGGAGGTCATAGAAGGCTTTTTGTTAAGGCATCTTTTAAGCAATGTCCTAAAGAAATCAAGAAAGAAAGGCTTGGAAGTATCTAGGGAAAGGGCTTGCCCAACAGAGAAAAGAGCAAGTATGAAGCCCAAATGCCAGATATCCTATGCGGCTAGAGCGATGTAATCAAGGCAGAATTAGGAGTTGAGTTTGAGAAGAGGGAGGAGGTGCAATTTATGGAAGGTCTTTGGGCGCTATAAAGACTCTTAATTCCTATTTTTACTTTGAGAGAGAGTAGAGATCATTGGATTTTGAGCAGAGGATCACTTTAGTTGCTGTATGGTGTGTGTGTGTGTGTGTGTGTGTGTGTGTATGTATGTGTGTGTGTGTGTCAAAAACAGCGAGACTAGTGAGGAGTCTGTTACAACATTCTGTTAAAGATGATACCTAGAAGAAGTGGTAAAGGTTTTGAGAAACAATTTGACCCTGGATTTTATTTTTTATAAGGGAATGTCCATTAATAAAAAGAATATGCTGATTCAGTGGATGCGGCATGCACCAGAAAGAAAAGCATTGAATATAACTCCAAATAGTTGAATGTATGACTTTTATTACAGTTATTACAGGTATAGATTATATCCTTTTTGAGACTTGGAAATAATGACACTGATAAAATCTTTTTAAGTTTTCTTTACCTGCATTAATAAGGGTAGTATATTCTCACTAGATTGAGTTTGTCAAGAATGTTAGTTTAAATGACGATAGTAATTGAAGAACCATGTTCATGGTGTTAAATGAGACTGAAGGAAATTTGGGTGAGAGCGTTGGGATGAACGACTGGTCCCTGCTCTAGACAAATTTAAATTTGAAATATGTTTTTATAATCACTAAATGAAAATATGGAAGAGAGATCAAAAGCTAGAGTAACAGATTTTGAAATCCTTTTCATAGTTTAGTAGTTGAATAATGTAATGAAATGAAATTTCTAGGCACGGTAATGATGGCTCATGCCTGTAATCCCAGCACTTTGGAAGACTGAAGCAGGTGGATTACAAGGTCAAGAGATCGAGACCATCCTGGACAACATGGTGAAGCCACGTCTTTACTAAAAATACAAAAATTAGTTGGGCATGGTGGTGCGCACCTGTAGTCCCAGCTACTTGGGAGACTGAGGCAAGATAATCCCTTGAACCTGAGAGGCAGAGATTGCAGTGACCCAAGATCACACCACTGCATTCCACTCCAGCCTGGCAAAAGGGCAAGACTCTGTTTCAAAAAAAAAAAAAAAAAAAAAAAGAGAAAGAAAAAGAAAGAAAGAAAGGAAAGAAGGAAGGAAGGAAAAAAAAAAGAAATTCCTAGAGAGCACTTATAACTGTTACTAGAAAGGAGTCCTGATCCAAACTCCAAGAGAGGGTTTTTGGATCTCACACAAGAAATAATTCAGGGCAAGTTGGAGAATAAAATGTAAGCAAGTTTATTAAGAAAGCAGAGGAATAAAAGAAATGCTATTCCATATGGTTGATGATATGCTAAACCAAGGAGTAGATTATTCATGCCTCCCCTTTATAGATCATACAGGGTAGCTTCCTGAGATTTCCATGGCATTTCTAAACGGTCATGGTGCTGGTGGGAGTGTAGTGAGGAGGACCAGGGGTCACTCTCACTGCCGTCTTGGTTTTGGTGGGTCTCTATGACCTGTGTCTTGTGCCAATCTCCTGTCTAGTCCTGTGACTTAGAATGCCTTAATTGTCTAGGAATGCAGCCCAGTAGGTCTCAGCTTCATTTTACCCAGTCCCTATTTAAGATAGAGTTGCTCTGTTTCAAAAGTCTCTGACATAATTAGAAAACAAATAGGACTGAGAATAAAATCTTTGAAATATGCAACGTGTGTGAGGTTATTCATAGATTTAAATTAATGGAAGAACTAGGGAATAAGGTAATGTATACAAATGAAGAGTTTTATCAAAAAGCATCTAAGTATTGCCAATATGTCAACTCAAAAAGACTTCCAATGTAAGTGACATATGACACAAGGGACATAAAACAATCTTAACTTGTTGTAGTTGGGTTTTTCGGAGAAATAGAACTATTAATAACAGGAAATAGATGATAGATACATACATACAGAGAGACAGACATACATACAGACAGACATAATACATAAATACATAGAGATTTATTAGTGGCTCATGTGATTATGCAGGCTGAGAAGTACCACAATCTGCCACCTATAACCTGGAAACCAAGGATAATCAACCATATAGTTCTGAGAACTGATGTAAATCCTAGTTTGAGGGCAGGAGAATAATAATACTTCAGCTCAACAATCAGGCAGAGAGAGCAAATTCTCCCTTCTTCCATCTTTTTGAGTACCTCAATGAATTGCATGATACTCATCATCATTGAGGAGGGCCATCTGCTTTATTCGGTCTACCAAAGCAAATGCTAATCATATCCAGCATCATCTTGCAGACACACCCAGAAATAACTTGTAGCCAAGTATCTGGGCACCCCTTGTCCAGTGAAATGGATACATAAAATTAATCATCACATTGACCAAATGTCATTGTCAAATATAAAGTAAATACCATTTCCCCATTGAGAAGATTCACTTAAAATTTTGTTGGCTACTTTAATGTTTAAAGTCCAGGGTCCTAGATAATAGTAAGAAATAATTAATTTGTTAATTTAACTATCTACATAGTTAAAATTACTTTAACAACAAATCAATTTTAAACATTATTTAACAAATATCACAAAATGATAGAGTAGAACATTGATTTTTATTTTTTCATGTTTGTGGACAATTTTACTCAGGGGATGTGAGATCTTCCTCTATCCTCTGATATAAAAATAATCTTGACATCCCCACACTGATTAAGTTGGGGTGACCATGTAGAATGCTTTTGGAAATTCAGGCATATGAGAAAGTTCATTGAGGTGCTTTTGAAAAATCAAAAACCAATGTTCTCCTGAGAAAGGAACATAACGCAAGGGATCTTCTTCCTTTTCCTGCCTTTTGACACCGTTGTTTAAGAATATGATGCCCTGAGCACTACCAGCATTTCACATGTGCATGACTTCCTACCTTCCTATCTTGTGGGGCTTAAACCTGAAGACAAAAATCAGTATATTTATGAAATAGCAAAAAGACCTAAGAACTTAGGTTCTTCATAACATTATTGAGCCACTGAACTAGCTCTGGTATTGCAACCTTATGACATTTTGTCATCAAGGTTAACAAATATCCTTGCTGTTTAAGCTGCATAGTCAGACATTCTCTTACCTCCAGCTCAAAATATTTTAAATGATGCAATAAACAAGAGGAGAAGTTAGCAAAATGGCAACAGACTTGACTCAGGCACAGTTCAACACTAGAATGCACATGCTTTCAAATGGTAGTTAGCAGTAAGAAATACAAAGACAAATGACATTTGACGTCAAGCAACCGCAAATGTCATAGTTTTGTGAAGCTTCTTAGTTACTATCTTATCACCAATTTGTTTGTTTTCTGAGTAGCTTCCAAGTAGGCAAATCATAATCACCCAAAGATGCTTGTTATAATGTAGATTTATAGGCATCATCACTTTCAGGCTTTCAATCCTCCAGGGATTTGAATCCACATTTTAAACAATCCCAAAGGAATTCTTGTGTAGATTAAAGTTAGGGCTGCCAAGAGATTAATTTAGGGTATTAATCCCATGGCTCCAAATAGGAAAAACTAAACACAGAGACCTGGGCTCTGTTTAGCCCCTCACCTTTCCTGAGCCAGAAAGGTACCTCTAGTCCTGGGTAAAATTAAGATTTTGGTGTCGGCAACTTAGAGAATACGGATTTATCAACATCGGCAGCTAATGATGGTAATTACCCAGCACTGAGGTACTTTGCTGGCTCAAGAAAGGTGAGGTGCTAAATCTTCCAATGGGGCTACAGTTCTCCTCCTTTGAAAAGACATGAGAACCAGGAATAAATAGAAATGCAGCAGAGATTTTGTGATCATGGTATCTCCCCTCCCATGTAAGTATGCAGCAGAGATTTCAAGCTAGATGATATTTGAAAAGAAACATGTGTTTTTCATAATTAAATAAAGAGCCAAGTAAAACAAATAATAACTGAGGCAAAATCAAGATAATTCAAAAATAAAAAATATGTGAAAAAGTACAGATAATCAGCACAGGTGACTCCATTTAAAAATACTAAACAAGAAGAGAGATGAAAGAAACAGTGAATTGGGAGGCAATTCCATCACCAAAACAATGTCAATACACGACTTCCTGAAAACACTTTTCCTTGTATCTAAAGGTGACAAGTAATTCACTAATGTATTTTGTGTTACTGTATTAATAGAGAAAAATGTGTGGTGGGTATTCAAGGCAAAGGAAAGAATGAGTGATTGATTCTACCACCCATTTCAGAAAGAAAACATGCTCGAGTGAATAAACAAATGAGTTCATAAATAGCATGTTTAAGATGAGTAACTCAACAATAGGTAATTTAAATATAATAATATAAAACTTGTTTTTTGTTTTTGTTTTTGTTTTTATTGAGACAGAATCTTGCTCTTTCACCAGGCTGAAGTACAGCGGCAGGATCTCAACTCACTGCAACCTCCATCTCCCGGATTCAAGTAATTCCCCTGCCTCAGTCTCCTGAGTAGCTGGTACTACAGTCTCGCGCCACCACGCCTGGCTAATTTTTTTTTTTTTTTTTTGTATTTTAGTAGAGACGGGGTTTCACCACGGCCGGGATTGTCTCGATCTCCTGACCTCATGATCCGCCCGACTCGGCCTCCCAAAGTGCTGGGATTATAGGCATGAGCCCCCGCGCATGTTCTATTTGTTTGTTTTTTCAAGATGAAGTCTTGTTCTGTTGTTCAGGCTGGAGTGCAGTGGCATGATCTCGGCTGACTGCAACCTCCACCTCCTGGGTTCAAGCAATTTTCCTACTTCAGTCTCCCAAGTAGCTGGGATTACAGGTGCCTGCTACCACGCCCTGCTAATTTTCGTATTTTTAGTAGAGAGGGCGTTTCACCATGTTGGCCAGGCTGGTCTCGAACTCCTGACCTGGTGATCTGCCCGCCTCAGCCTCCAAAGGACTGGGATTACAGGCGTGAGCCACCACTTCCGGCCAAAAACGTGTTTTAAAAATAATAAAAATTTCTGTTTCAGTGCCTTAGAGGCTAGGGAAATCCTGATATGAGGAAGACCTTTAAGCTAATTGTCTTCCTCAGCCGTTCTTCAAACTACCCCTCCAGAAGCACCTCAATAAAATGACTGGAACCCTACAAAAAAAAGTTTAACGTTTTAGGGCAGGTGAAAAGAAAATTTAGAAACATAGCAAAAATATTCTGAACCAAGAATGAGCTGTCAATATATTTCCTAACTGTAGCAGGCAAATGTCAACTTGATTTTCTTATCAAAACTGAGAAATATATGCCCTCCTTGTAAAGAGAATATTAGTCAGAACTTGGTCTCTCTAAACTACTCTTGTAGTTTTTATATAATAAATGAGTTATAAAATAATGTTTCATTAATATCCTTGTTTATTCTCAGTTATTAAGGATATTGTAATTTGTGTTTATTTCAGTTTTATCCATATGAAAATTGATGACCAATAATCAATATTATATTTTCCCATTCTGCTTTTCCACATTCTTTTATCGGGAAATTATTCAAGATAGAAATTAAAATATCTCAGATTTTTTTAAAAAATGCAGAACCCCTTGCAATTTTATTCTTCTAAGCAGTGTTTAGTTCATGACTATCACTCAGCTGTTCAGGACAAAAATACTATTGCTTGATAGATTCTCTGGGATTAGAGTATACTTTTGAAACATCAATATACAGGAGTCTTTAAATGGGTTAAAAACAGACTTGATTGTAGTGGCTCCATTGCAAAACAATGGGCCATCTGTTTCATTAAGTCTTTAACAGTACTCAGTCCTTTACTTCCTCTTGGCTAAATCTGTTTTTTTCCCCCCAGAATTGTTGAGTTTCAGCCAGCCTAATTCAGAACCCTCTTCAAGAGTTGTTCTTTTGCTAAATAGCTGAGCATCAGCTGGCTCAGCCACTGAATCGCTACCAGAATATTATTGCCTCCCTCCTTTCCACATTCTCCTTATAAGTCTATTTTCTCTAGTAGTTGGAAGCAGCTGACATACATAAACATGAACAAAAAGAACTTTGATATAATATAATGCATTATAAAATACAGAGATACCCAATAGATACATATTCTATACCTACTTGTATATGTGCGTGTGTATAAAAAGTGATGTCTCGCTTACAATTTCAATGTCATAAACATTCCATGCTTAGTATCACTTAGAAATTGTCACCAAAATAATGCCATTGTGCTAGATGTTGTTGACTGTCTTTTCACAATTCTATCTACCAACTTTTCTCTTTCCAAAGAGAATCTTAATTTTACTTAATTAACCACTTCCATTAACTTCACTATTTGCCTCTGCTTTTACTCCAAAGGTGTTTGTGATTAGATCTCAAAGACTGGCTATTTTACTAGCTGATTTCACTATTAAAAAAATTCAATCCAGCAGAATTTATCATTTGTATATTCAAAAAAATTATAAATGAGATACTACTGTACACCAAATACAGTGCTACTGAGCTCTCTAAGCTCTGGGGAGCAAATGCTGGGTAAACCTCTCTTCGCAATACCACACTGAATATTCTGTATAATAACATGTAGACAGTACATAATGGAACCAATAAGCAAAGTGAAATCTGACTGGAAAGATAAGGTGGACAGCTTCAGGGAACAAGCTCTTCTATGATAAGTAGGGGTTTTCTAGATGGCTAAAGAAGAAAATTCACTGTGGCTGGCAAAAGGAAATGTTCTCCATCATGACTAAGTGCATCATAACATAGTGCATAAAAATGACTGCTTGTAATTCAGTACAAATGTGTCATCAAATATAAAAACAGAGAGGCCATAAATTATGCCCGAATCTAGATCCTGGAGAACTCTGTAGGCCAAGCAGAAAGAATTAACCTTTATCCTAAAGTTTTTAGGCTGAGAATGGATATGAAAGAAAGAGTGGTCATAGGCTATGATAGAGGCACAGAACTTGTTATTATTCAGAGGAGAAAAGAATCACAATACAAAAGTAATTTCCCTGGAGATAGAAGAAAGACCAATTTAAAGAATGTGTGGGAGGTAATTTCAATGATGTTGGTAGGCAAGTGGATGTAGGAAATTAAGAAAATGAAGATTTGTTATTAAATTCTGGTTTTTCTTTCAGTTTTTTAGATAGAGCTTTTTATGATAATGTGAGGCCATTAACAGAGAGTTGAAATTGTGTAGGAGAATAGATTTGTAGAGTGTGAAAATTGTTTCTTTTTGGACATACCGAGTTTGAGATGCCTGTGGTAGATTTCAACAGACAATCGGATACATAGATTTGAAGTTCAGGAAAAAGCACCATGTCGGAGATAAGATTTAGGAGTCATCACTGTAAATCATAGTTATAAAAGTCAATCCAAGGAAAGTTGAGAGAAAGAAGGTACTGAGGCTGGGAAACTTGGGACTATCCATACATGTAGGATATAAAGATATAGAAATTCCAGGAAAACATTGCAAATAAAAATATTAGAGAAATGGGAGAGAAAATAAAAATTTGTGATGAAGTAAAAATTTTTAAAAATGAAGAATAAAGTAATTATCATATTGTGGGACTGTGTTAGAGGGACTTCCTGGGGTAAGCTGGGGACATTGTTTAGAGTGCAGAGATTCTCCGGTTTTCCCGCCTAGGGCCCTTCGTTCAGTTTCCCACAGCCCACCAGGTAGAGCTCTTTGTTTCACCTTCCCACCCGGGCAAGCCAGGTAGGGCCCTTTATCTCTGAATTTCCCAAGGCTGGCTTTTGGAGAAAGGGGCTCTGTAACTCAGGGTTATAAATCAAGTAGCCAATCCGGTAATGGAGTCAAAGATCAATCAATCCAGAGGAGGTTTGAAAGAACTCTTCTCGTTGGATCAGAATATGAATTGGGAGGTAATAACTCAATGGTAAAAACTCCAGCAGCCTCTGCCTGGACGGTATCCTCTTTCTGGATCCCCTTCCATGAAAGTGTGGGAACTGTCCTTTCACTCTGACTAATAAACTGCACTTTCACCTTCTCTTTAGGTCCACAAGTTTTAATTCAGCTGTAAAATTCACAGCGTCTCTGGGGCCCCTTTCCCCATTCTTCGGGGTTAGGAAGGCCAAGAACCTAAGTGTCAGCTATAGGGAACCAAGGAATCTAGCTGCAGTTTTACTCCTCTGGTAACAATATAAAAATTATAAATACAATTACATAAAAATTAAGAAGTAGCATGATTGAAGAGTAGCACTTAATTCCCAAAATGAGGATATTTCGTGTCAAAATTTTATAGGGGGTAAAAAAGCAATTATTAATTTGTTTTTAATATCCTCTCTAAGGTAAAGTGAAAATGTAAATCTTTCTATTCTTGTGTATTGTGTATCTCACAAATTGTCTCCTTTACATCTGACTCCAATATCAATCTGTCTTTATCTCTCTTATGATTCTTATCACTATCTACATGGAATTATAGTGCTCCCTGTAGGTATTTCTCATAGACTCAACAATCTCATTATTGGGTATATACCTAAAGGAATAAAAATAATTCTTTTATAAAGGTATATGCAGATGTATGTTCATTGCAGCACTATTCACAATAGTAAACACATGGAATCAACACAAATGCCCAATGATAGACTAGATAAAGACAATGTAGTACATATACGCCATGAAATACTATGCAACCATTAAAAATGAGATCATGTCCTTTGCAGGGACATGGATGAATCTGGAAGTCATTATCCTCAGCAAGCTAACATAGGAAGAGAAAACCAAACACTACATATTTTCACTTGTAAGTGAGAGCTGAACAATGAGAACACATAGACACAGGGAGGGGAACATCACACACTGGGGCCTGTAGGGGGATGTTGGCAGTGGGAAGCATCAGGATAAAGAGCTAATGCATGCTGGGCTTATTACCTAGGTTCTGGGCTAATTGGTGCCACAAACCACCTGGCAACTGTTTACCTATGTAAAAAAACTGCACGTCCTGCATATGTACTCTGGAACTTAAAATAAAATAAAAATAATTAGTTCAACAAATATGAGAATAAAAGGAATATTTAACTAAAAAAGGAATACAACAAGAAGTAAAAAAACAGAAACAAAACAAACAAACAAAAAAAACATCTTAAATCGCTGGGCCGGGTGGCTCATGCCTGTAATTGTTTGGGATATTTTGGCAGCCACAGGTGAGCAAATTGCTTGAGTTCAGGAATTCAAGACCAACCTGGGCAACATGGTAAGATCCTGTCTTTACAAAAAATACAAAAATTAACTCAGTATAGTGGTGTGTGGTTGTGAGTGCCTGTAGTCCCAAATACTCTGGAGGCTGAGGTGAAGGGATTGCTTGAGCCCTGGGAGGTCAAGACTGCAGTAAACCAAGATTGCACCACTGCCCTCCAGCCTGAGTGACAGAGGAAGACCTATCTCAAAAACAAAAACAAAAACAAATATACTTAAATATTCTTAAGTGTGTGGAATATTACTTTACTTTTAAAAAATTTTTATTGATACATAATTATATATACTTATGGAGTACATATGATACTTTGATACATCCATACGATGTGTAATGATCAAATCCTGTTAATTAGGATACCCATTGCCTCAAGCATTGATTATTTTTTAGAACATTCTAAAACTTTTAGTTATTTTTAGATACACAATAAATTGTTAACTATAGTCATCTTATGGTGTTCTCAAATGGTAGAACTTATTCCTTCTGTCTAACTGTGTTTTTATACCTATTAACCAACTTCCCTTCCTTTCCTTCTCTCTGCTACCCTTCCCAGTCTCTAGTAACCATTATTGTACTCTTTACCTCCAAGAGACCAGCATTTTTTAAGCTTCCACAATTGAGGGAGAAAATGCAATATTAAGTTTTCTGTGCCTGGCTTATTTCACTTAATATAATGCCCTACAGCTCTTTCCATGTTGCTGCAAGTGACAAAATTCCATTCTTTTTGAAAGCTGAATAATATTCCATTCTGCATATGTACCACATTTTCCTTATTCATTTATCCATTAATGAATAATTAGGTTGATTTCATATTTTGGCTATGGGAAATAGTGCTGCAATAAACATAGACTACATACATCTCTTCCATATACTGACTTCTTTTCTTTTGAATAAATATCCAGTGGTAGGATTGCTGAATCACATAGTAAATCTATTTTTAGCTAATTGAAAAACCACCTAATATTTTCTATTAGTGGCTATACTAACTTACATTCCCACCAACAGTGTACTAAGATTTCCCTTTCTCTGCATTCTGGAAAGCATTTGTTTTTGTGTGTGTGTGTGTGTTTTCGATGACAGCCATTCTAATTGGGTGAGAGGGTACCTTATTGTGGTTTTGATTTATATTTTCCTGTTGATCAGTAATGTTGAATATGGTTTCATACGCCTGTTGGCCATTCGTATGTTGTCTTTGATGAAATGTCTATTCAGATCATTTTTCCACTTTTATTTGCATTATTTGTTTTTTGTTATTGAGGAGTTCGAGTTCTTTATATATTCCAGTTGTCAATACTTTGTCTGATGGATAGTTTGTAAATATTTTCTCCAATTCTGTAGACTGTCTCTACCTGTTAATTATTTCCTTTGTTGTGTGGAAGCTTGTTAGTTTGATAGGATCCCATTTGTTTATTTTTGCTTTGGCTGGCTGACAGTACTTTTGAGGTCTTGGCCCTCAAAATCTTTGCTCAGACCGATGTCCTGAAGAATTATTCTAATGTTTTCTTCTAGTAGTTTCATAGTTTCAGCTCTGAAATTTAAGTTTTTAATGCATTTTAATTTGATTTTGGTATGTAGTGTGAGGGATGTTGTTTTATTCTTCTCAATGTGAATATCCAGTTTTCCCAGGACAATTTATAGTAGATACGATCTTTCTTCAAAAAGTATATTCTTGGTGCCTTTGTCAAAAATGAGTTCACTGTAAATATATGGTCCTCCCGACCGCCAATTCTATATTCTATCGTACTGATCTATGTGTCTGTTTTTATATCAGTACTATGCACTTTTGGTTACTATAGCTTTGTAATATATTTTGAAGTCTGGTGATGTGATGCCTCTAGCCTTGTTCTATTTGCTCAGAATTGCTTTGGCAATTTGGATTCTTTTGAGGTTCTATACAAATTTTAGTGGATTTTCTATTTCTGTGAAGAATGTTATTAGTATTTTGATAATGATTACATTAAATCGTAGATAGCTTTTGGTAGTATTAACACTTTAAAAATGTTATTTCTTCCAACCCATAACATGGGATATCATTCCAATTTTTCGGTGTACGTCCTCTTAAATTTATTTCATCAATGCCTTATAGTTTTCATTGTAGAGATCTTTTACTGTTTGGTTAAAGCTATTGCTAGGAAGGTTTTTTGTAGCTATTATAAATGAATTGCTTTTTTGAGTTCTTTTTCAGATTTCTAACTGTTGGTGTATGGAAATACTAACCCTATCTTTGTGTTTTGCAACTTTACTGAACTTGTTTTAAAACAAGTTCTAACAGATTTCTTGGCAGAGTCCTCAGTTTTTTTTTTCTAAATATAGAATCATGTTGTCTGTGAACAATGATAATTTGACTTATTTTTTTTCTAATTTCGATACCCTCTCTTCGCTTCCCCTGCCTATTAGCTTTGGCTAGTACTTTCAGTACTATGTTGAATAAATGTGGTAAAAGTGGACATTCCTGTTCCAGATGCTACAAGAAAGGCTTCCAGTTTTTTATCAGTATGATGTTATCTATGGGTTTGTCGTATATGGCCTTGTGTTGAGTTATGCTAATTCTATATACAGTTTGTTGAGTTTTTATCATGAAAGAGTGCTAAATTTTATTGAATGTTTTTTCAATGTTTATTGAATGAATAAACATATAATTTGATTCTTGTTTCTGTTAATATCATGTATCATATTTATTTGCATATGTTGAAGCATCCTTGCATCCCTGAGATGAATCCCACTGGATCATAATGAATGATCTTTTTAATGTGTTGTTGAATTTGGTTTGCTAGTTTTTGTTGAGAATTTTCACATCTATGTTCATCAAAATATTGGCCTATGATTTCCTTTTTAGGTTGTGTCCTTGTTTCATTTTGGTATCACACTAATGCTGGCCTTATGGAATGAATTTGGAAGTGTTTTCTCCTCTTTACTTTTTTAAAAGAGTTTGAATATGCTTGGTTTGGGTTCTTTAAGAGTTTGGTAGAATTTAGCAATGAAGCCATAAGATCCTGGGCTTTCCTTTGATGGGAGTCTTTATGTTACTGCTTTAATCTTGTCACTCATTATTATTCCATTCATGTTTTCTATTTTTTCACAGTTCTACTTGGTACGTTGTATATGACTAGGTATTTATCTATTTTCTCTAGGTTTCCCAATTTGTTGGCTTATAGTTATTTGTAATAGTTTCTAATGATCTAATAGTTTCTAATATTTTTGTGGTATCAGTTGTAATGCCTCCTTTTGTAATGTATGATTTTATTTATTTGGGTCTTCTCTCTTTTTTACTAAGTCTTCCTAAAGATTTGTCAATTTTGTTTGTTTCAAAGCACTAACTTATTAGATTGTAGCTCTTTTACGTTTTTGTCATAATTTCATTTACTTCTGATCTGATCTTTGTTATTTCTTTTTCTAGTAATTTGAAGTTTGGTTTGTTTTTGCTTATTTAGTTCCTTGAGGTGCATGATGAATTTATTTATTTACATCTGTTCTTATTGCTTATTTCTTAACCAATTATAGTTTTTGCTTTAATCCATTTATGCCTAGTGTTCCATTATTGGAATGCTAAGCATGTGGGAGTTATTTATATCCTATTGCTCAAGGTCACTACCAAGATCTTATTCCAAAAATTCAAAAAATTACACCATCAGGCATACATGGGTTAATAGTTTGTCTTTCAGTCTTCATACTTTCAATATAAGTGATTTACTTAGCTGAATAATAGGCTATAGTGACCTGAATTTGTTTTCTTTCTTGTACCAGTGAGTTTAACCTTCAGATGTTTTCTTCTTACATGTTAGCATCCATTTCCTACATTGGAAGAACTCTCTTTAGCATTTCTTGTGTTGATGAATTCCCTCAGCTTTTGTTTGTCTGGGAAAGTCTTTATCTTTGTGTTTGAAGCATAGCTATGCTGAGTACAGTATTTGTTGACATTTTCTTTTCCTTCAGCAGTGTTAATATAGCATCCCATTCTCTCCTGGCCTGCAGGATTTCTGCTAAGAAATCTGCTCAAAAGTATACTGACATTCTGTTTAATGTGATATGTTTCTTTTCTCTTGATGTGTTGAATATTTTTTCTTTTTCTTTGATTTTTGCTAATTTAATTATGATTTGCCTTAGGAATTTCTGAGGGACTGTATTAAAGAAACTTCTCTTCCCGTGTCCACAAAGGTTGTGGTTTCAAAGGCAGGAGTTCCTGGCTCCACACCTCCATCCGGGAACCAGAGGGGTTTCAAATGTAAAGTTATTTGATTTTCGCTCGCTAGGGCTAGGTAGGGAAAGCCAGGTGGGGCTCCTTTGTACCAAAAATCCCTCTGAAACTCTGGGAGACGGGGGTCTCTGTACCAAGTAGCCAATCCAGTGTCAGAGTCAAAGAACAATCACTCCAGAGAAAGTTTGAAAGAACTCCTCTCATTGGAAGAGAACATGAGGAGGGTTAAAACTTCAGCTGCTCCTTACCTCAGTGGATATCCCTCTCTGGGTTCCCCTCCCACGACAGCGTGGGAGCTGCCTCTCTCTCCCTCTCTGTCTTTCTGTCTAATAAATGGCTCTCCCGCAAAAGTCTTTGGGTCCACAATATTTATTGGAACGGTAAGCTCACCGTGCCTCCGGGGCCCCTTTCCCCATTCTTCCGGTAAGAGAGGCCAAGAACCTCTTCGGAAATGCGAGCTGGGGATGCTCCCCAGTTACATTTCCTCTTTGGGTTGAATTTAATTTGTGACCCCTCTGCTTCCTTTACATATATGGTGTTGTCTTTCTTCAGATTCCGGAAATTTTAGCCATTATTTCTAATACATATTTTTTAGACATTTTTCTCTCTCGTCACCTTTGAAATTTCTATTATGTATAGGTTAGTTCATTTGATAGTGTCACATAATTCTCAGGCCTTCTTTATTCTATGTAATTTATCTTTTTGCTCCTCTGTTTGAATAATTGTATATATTCTATCTTCAAGCTGCTATTTTTTTCCTCAGTTTGATCAAGCCAGCTGTTAAAACATTTTAATGAGTTTTTCAGTTCAGTTATTGTATTCCATATGTCTGAATTTTCTATTTGGATAAAATTGTTTGTATTTGTTTGTAAAATTTCTCATTTTTTTTTCCTGAATTGTGTTCCAAATTTTATTTAATTTTCTACCCACATTGTTGTGATTTCCTGATGTTCTTTGAGAGGATTATTCTAAAATCTCTGTTCAGTATTTCATAGACTTCAGTATTTCAATTCTTCTGGGTCTCTTCTTGGTGCTTTGTTGCTTTCTTTTGGTGGTGTTATATTTCCCTGAGCTTTCGCCACTCTTGTATCTTTACACTGATGACTGCACATTTGAGGAGACACTCACTTCTTCCAGTTTTTGCAGTTGTTATTTGGTGGTGTTAGACTTTTGCTGTATAACATCAAAACTTAAATGCTGGCTTGTTGTTTTCTACCATTCTGGGGAAGACTACTAGTGAGCACTGTAACAAAAACATTGCTCTGGAATTAACTTGTTGCCCTACCATTATTTCCAGGACTGGGGAAGACTTATAGTGAACACTGGTACTTGAACACCACTACAGAACTAACCTGCTGCACTGATGTTGTTTCTCAATGTGAGGAAGACTTAACAGTGAGCACTGAAAGCTGAATGTTGTCCCAGAACCATATTGCTGTTTTGCCTTTGTTTTCCAGACTGGGAAATATTTAGCAGGGACTCAAACTTAATCCCAACCTTTTTTTTTTTTTTTTAGCTTTATGTGTGTGCTATATCCAGCATTTCTCCCCATGTTATCCCTCCCCATCCTCACTGTCCCTCCCCTACTACCTCCAACTGCCCCCAGTGTGTGATGCTCCTCTCCCTGAGTCCACGTGTTCTCATTGTTCACCAACCACCTATGAGTGAGAACATGCGGTGTTTGGTTTTCTGTTCTTGTGTCAGTTTGCTGAGAATGATGGCTTGCAGAGTCATCTAAGTCCCTACAAAGGACACAAACTCACCGTTTTTTATGGCTGCATAGTATTCCATGATGTATATGTGCCACATTTTCTTTGTCTAGTCTATCATTGATGGGCATTTTGGTTGGTTCCAGGTCTTTGCTATTGTACACAGGGCTGCAATGAACATACGTGTGCATGTGTCTTTATAGTAGAACGATTTATAGTTCTTTGAATCCCAACCTTTTAATTGTTTCCAGACTAGGGGAAGGTGCCATGAGAAAACAGGAGCTTTGTGAAAAAGCTGTTTAAGAATTCAGGCCTTCCAGTGAATTGTGACCCCTGCTGTGCTAGTCTTTTTCACTATGATAACTCTATTGATGGGAGCACAGAATATCTGAATGCCATCAAAATCTGAGTGCCAGCTACTGTGATCAGCACCGGTTCAGCCCACCTGACACTCCCAGTGTTTCCTGTGGGACAAGAGCATAGTGGGTTTTTTTTTGAAGATTCCCAGACTGGTGAGGAGATCAAACTCCCACCTTCAATTCCCTCCTCTTACCTTGGTAATCATGGTCTAGGAAAATTCTCTGTGAATATCATTATCCTGGCTTGTGGGAGAGGGGTGCATAGTCTGAAATGACCAATTCTTTTACTGATAGTAGCTTCTCTTGATTCCATAGGTCCAGTGGGTTTCTTTGCTTCTCACTGAATTCTGGTGAACTCAGGTTGCTATTTTTGTCTTTGAATTGTTTCTAGTTGTATTTTTGTGGGAGGAATGATGTCAGGGAATATTCTATTCCACTCTCTTGCTTACATTCTCCCCATACTGCATTTTTAACTGCTTGTGGCCATGACACATTGGTATATTATGTTTTATCTATATATGTCAAAGCACTGAACCAACATTTTGCACAGAACATGTGTGCTGAAAATCTGACAACACACATAAACATGTTTTTAAACATCTTAAATCCATACATGTGAACATTGAATAAAAAGTAGCATGGACAACGTCAAATAACTGAAATCTGTCAGCTAGGATAGCCAGGATAAGGACAGAAATAGAAGAGAATGGTAGTATGAAAAGTGACATATATGCAGTTTGATTTGGAAAAGACCATAGGTCACTGGACTATTTGTGCAGTCTTAGATAATGACACCTTTGCCTGAGCTATTTCTGAATGACTAATGATAATGTCAATAACATTATCTACTCTTCACTGGAGTTATTGAAATCTGTCATCAGCATGAATTGATGTGCTTGTGCATTGGTAGCGAACAATATCCTTTAGCCATAGAGATTAGATCATTATTGACCAAACATATAGCCCAAAAGATTATAGGTTAGGCAGAGTGTGGTTGAGGAAAAGAAGTCAAAACACCCATCTTTTTGTTCTGACCATTTTGTCAAGGCTTAGTTCATCTTGGGCTTTAGAATTAATGTTGCTCTTCTTACAGGTTTTCTAAACTTGGTTTTTGTTATACTGTATATTTTGAGAATGTGAGCTCATTAGAGAATTTATTGACAAAAGCCTCAGATTCTCTAGGTGTCATTAGATATTCTTTAACAGCTATAGTACCTGTGCTTACATTAAAAGTATTGGGTATATTGCAAGTTTAAAATTATAGAAGCCTATTTATATTTTCTTAGAATATTATTATCATTAGAATCTTGAATAAAACTCTGATTATAGTAATATTTTTCTGATATCACTGGTATCTATTTTTCTGATAGATAGTTTTATTTTAGGAAGTAATTACTCTTCATATTCAAAATTGATGCAAAGAAGTGACCTTGCTTCAGTTTTCTCTCTTCTCCAGAAAGCTACCATGAGAAATAACAAATGACCTGTTGAAGTCCAGATGGAGAGTTCAACATATATGACTCATCAGTCAATCAAGTAACTTTATTAAAAAGGTAATGTTATATAAATGTCACTGTTTTTATAGATAATCCGTATCACTCTTCTTCTGCCTTATATTGACTATTTATTCCTAATCTCAATATTTTAATTTTTGTGCATGCAGATTATTAATAACTTTGTTTACTCTCATTTCTACTTATCTCCTATATTAATTTCCTTCTGATGGACCCCATATCTAAAGTCTTTTTTCTCCAGTGTCTCTTTCTCCATTACAGCCTACACATTCCTAATCAGATACACCTTTTAAAGCTACTGCTCTATGTATTGCCCTGTTTAAAAGCTTTCATTGTCTTCCCATGTCTATTGAACAGGCTTCCATGATTCACCACTTAATATTAACATTCTGTTTATTATATTTTGATATTTTTAAAATAATGATTTGGCCTTTCTTCTCTTCACCTGCAGGAAGTCCAATGGCATACTTAGGGCCAGGTGTGGGCAGTGTCTCCTGGATATAGGCAATGAGGGATGAAGAGGAGTGTTGAGTTTGTTATCTGCAGGCAATTATTACAAAATAAAATCTAGCAGAAGACTATTTGATATTTATTGTCACCTATTTAAGCAATTATAAATGACATCTGAAATAAAATACTCCTTTATTTAAAAAATTCTATTTGGTCTAAATTCTAAATAGCTGCTACAGTTATGACTGGATTTTCATACTGTATGCTGTAAATTTTCCCTGTTTTACTATCCTACAATAACTTTGTTTTCTATATAGAGTTAATTCATATAACTCCCAATTATTTAACCAGCCAAAACAGGTATGGACTGAAAGAAATGGGTTCATTTTCAAGAACATGTATGTAAGTAATTATTCAGTATGTTTGAGGCTGCTTTGGGCAAAAAGTAATATACCGGGATGTAAATACTAGATTCAAATTAAATAATAATATTATAATGATAAATACAAAGAAACAGAACTCAAGTCACTTTAATTCTGAGAGTCTATATAACTACTTTAGAGTTCTTATTTGTATACAAACTTATAAGTGTGAAAGAGGGCAAACTGAAGTGGAATATATTTGTTTAGCAAGCACAATTGTTGGCAGAATTTAGCAGGCAAAAATTATATGTGGAAGTAAAGACTTTTCCTTCCTAATGCTACTATATTGTATGTATCATCCCATTATCATAGATATTTTCTGCCTTATATTCAAGATATTCATGTGCAGGCATTATTAAACTTATGAGTTTCTTGATGACAAGTAATATGATTGATTATATTATGAATCCCTCATACCATTATCCTACTCCTTTGCACAATATATACTTGTTGACTAAATGCAAATTTGTTCAGTAAAACTTTAATATTTGCAATTTTAGTGTATAATAAGTGATAAAGTTGGTACCCAATAATTAGTAATGTTTGTCTTATACTTAAATTGGTTTAAAATGATGCATCACTATTCAGATGACAATTAAAGAAAAAAGAGGAAAACTCTCATAAAATTATATACAGTAAGCAAATTTGGAAACTATCTCTACATTTACTAATCAAACAAAAAGCATTGAGTAAGCAAATGTGGCAGGAACTCTTGTATGTGCAAGAGAGACAGAGCCCCTGCTCTCATGGGGGTTGATAAAGCAGTAAGGAAAAATTAGATAGATAGTGATAAATGTTATAAAGAAAATAGGACAAAGAATGCAATAGTGTGATAAATGCTAAGGGGAAGTTTAAGAGTTTTAGAATGGACTATCAGGGCTAAGAATTAATTAAGATCAATAAATTTTTATATATGTAACATTACGTATATTACATTATGATATATAATATGTATACCAGACATATAACTATATATGTATGTCTGTATGTCTATTTCTGTATCATGGTACCAAAGAAAATGAAGAAAGTCAATACATTTTTGGACGATGAAAAGAGAATAGAGATGCTCTGCAAAAGAAACTGTGAAGAAAATGAGAAGACTGGCCACAGATTGTGTGAAAATATTTATAAAAGATATATCTGAGAAAGTACTAATATCCAAAATATGTAAAGAACTCTCAAAATTCAACAATAAAAAAAATAGCTTAAATTTGAAAAATGGGCAGAAGAGTAAACAGACACCTTACAAAGGAAAAAATAAAAATGACAACTGATCACATACAAATATGCTCAATATCAGATGTCATTGTGGAACTGCAAATTAAAACAACAATGAGATACCACGATCTACCTGTTAGAATGGCTAAAATCTGAAACACTGACTACACCAAATGCTGAGGAGAATGTGGAGCAACAGGAACTCTCATTCATTTCTGGTGGGAATGCAAAATGCTACAGTGACTTTGGCAGGCAGCTTGGTAGCTTCTTACAACACTAAACATACTCTTACCATATGATCCAGCAGTCTCATTCCTTGGCATTTACCCAAATAAAGTGAAAACTTATGTCCATATAAAAACCTGCACATGAATGTATATAGCAGCTTTATTTATAATTGCCAAAACTTAGAAGCAACCAAGATTTCCTTCAGTAAGTGAATGGATAAACTATGAAACATCCAGAGATTGAATATTATTTGGTGTTAAACATAAATGAGCTGTCAAGCCAAGAAAATACATGGAACAAACTTAAATACGTACTGTCATGTAAAAGAAGCCAATCTGAAAGTGAACCTCTCATTACCATTGCAGAGTAGATGATTCATTCCCTGGAAAAGAAAAGGATGCAATTAAAAATAGAGAGCAAGAGAAACAGAACTTGCAGAAGTGAAATATTTATCATAGTAAACAATGTTAGAAATGTTAGAAGCTAAAGTTAAGAAAACCTCCAGAAATGGAAACAAAGTAAAAAGAGATGGGTAATACAAAACATATGGGAAGTTGATTGATTTAAGAAGTTTAATACACAATTAGTAGGAATCCAAAGAAAGGAATACATGAAGGAAAGTTTCCAAAAAATAATTGAAAAACATTTTGATAAGACAGCAGATTTTAAGTGTCCTCACTGCCACCCCCTACCACCACCTCCACACACAAAATGGTAACTATGGATGATGATGGATGTGTTCACTAATTTGATGTGGTCATCAGTGTACAATATATACCTATATCAAATCATCCTATTTTACAAGTTAAGTATATGCAATTTTTATTGGCCAACTATACCATAACAAAGCTGTAAAAATAACTCATTAATTACTTAGAAAAAAAATGAAACAAAACAGGCTCACATAAGTGTACATTTTAGTGAAATTTTAGCGTATTAGGGATGAGGAAAACTTCTATTTTTTTTTTTTTAAAAGCATAAAATAACGAGTTATATACAAAAGAATGTGGATACAAATTCTCTAACATTAGAAGGTAGGCTATAATAAAACAAAGCCATCAAAATCTGAAAAACCAAATCAAGCTAAAGATTCTGCAACTCGGCAAAGTAAGGGGAGAGGGCACAGAGGAAGGAATTTCCAAAATGAGAAGAAAAGCTTAAAAAATTTACCTTCCTTACATCTCATTTCAAGAAGCTCCTAGAAAATACGTTTTCCAAATATGACAAATTAAATTAAAAAAGAAAAGACACAGGATCCAGCAGTGTGTTGCCATAAATGAGCGGTAAAGAGAAATTTAGTAGAGAGTGAAAAGAGTGCTCAGCGTGATGGTTGTGTAGCAGGCTTGGAACTCAGTCTATCCAGACTGAACCAAAAGAACCAAGAGGACTCAGAAGAGAGGTCTTGATGAAAATGTAATGAACTGATTTCATAAAATGTTTGACAAAGTGGTAAGTTATATAAAAGTGAGTTCACATCTCTTGGTAAATTTGGAAAATTATATAATACATGTATCTGAAAATACACAATCTTTTAAGGCAATTATTATCCAGGAAGAGCAGAGAGGAAATGTAATCATGGTAAAAGACTCACAATATTTACATAGTTTTTCATAATGCAGCAAAAAATATTGATTTAATTAAAACTCATAGCATTAATTTAGAGGGATGGTGGAAAGAAACGAGAATAGGAATTAAGATTGATAGTTTTCATGAAATGGAATCAGATAACTTCTGAAGTTCATACTTCAAAATATAGCAGTAAAATATACAATTTTAAATATTGGAGTAAACAGAAAAAATCTTTTAAAAATAGATGAAAACATTTGTCCATAGGGAGTCAGAATGGGATAAGTGAGGCAATAGAGTTCTAATATTCTATTACAGGTTTTTAGGACTAGTTGACTTTTTAAACCATATGCATTTATCACTCTCAGAAGAATAAAAATGCTTAAAAGATTAAACAGAATAATAAGATGAGTAGGAGTAAAAAATGTCAAGGTTGGATGCTTTCGACAGTTCCCCATGTATGGGTGCACGTAAGGCAGTTACCAGTACTGTACAGCTATTGTTGGAACTGAGACAGGCACCCAACTTTGCCCTAGGCAGAATATTTAAAGAACAAAGATGTTCGGATTATCATAATTATATTTAATATATATTTTTTTAGCATAATTCCTTCAATTACTCAAACTTTTCCAAGGTATTTGAAATATTCATCTGAACACACACATATGCACACATTTTATTTCTATGGCTGATATTAGCTTTATTGGCCTTTTCATTTTCTATGATATCATATGTCTAAACTCAAAAATAAAAAGATAATATTTTCATACTATATTAGTCATAATATTTTAGAATGAAAACTGTGTTCATTGGATTTTTTCAGCTTATTCTTGAGTGGCTCTTTTCTCCTTTATTTGATATAGTCACGTCTATCAATTAATGTCATAACTTTTGGACATGCATGCATACACACACAAACATACCTATATACATAACTAGTGAATAATAAAGGTATTTAGTTGTTATTTATTTAAAATAATAAAATCCACCTTTTTAAATGATTAAAACAACAAATAAAAGTAGAAAAAGGAATGAAGTAAGATGATTATATTTCAGATAAAGGAGAACACACTTGCTTCATGATCTATTTTAGATCAGTGATTTCAGGAACTAAGTTATCTTCTACTTAATTGTATACATGATACAATGTCAACAATATATTTCCCCTTATATTAAAAAAAAAGTTGCATTTTAAAACATCAGGAAAAGTTGCATTTTAAATGATAGTTGCTTCATTCGAGCTCTAAAACACTGAAAACAATTTCTATTAATATTATAAGTTCAAGAATAATAAAGATATAACTGCATGTAGGCACAAATACAGAGAAAAATAATGTGATAAAAATAGGGTCTAGATGCAAAGTACAAAACTATTTCATATGTAGTTAAAAGGCCATTAAAAATCTATAGTAGAATAAAAGGTCATTCAATATAGGCTGCAAAACTATTACTAATTGGTCAATTTACTCGTAAATTCAGCAAATGTTTATTGAGTTTCTATTACATGCTAGGCACTCTTTAGATATCGGAGACGTAGCAGTGAACAAACAAGATACCTAATATCATGGGTAGGACATTATGATAAGGTGACAAGACAATAACTAAGTAAACTATTAACAATTTATATAATAAGAAAAAATATGAGGTAAAAAGATGAAGTAAAAAGAATGAGAGGAGTTACAATAGAAAAGAGTCAGACAATTCCATCATGAGGAGTGATGTCTTAACTAAGTGTTGAAGGACTAAATCAAGCAGTCACAGAATTACTTTAGTACAGAGTATAGAACATCAGTATTTCACTCAGTGAATTTAGTATAAAGTGGACACATATACAATGTCCAACCTGTTTAAGAAATGAAGCACTGCTAAGATCTCAAAAGCCCCCATAATGAACCTTCTCTATCACTAATTCTCCCTCAAAGCCAAATTTATGGGAAATTCTAATTCAATAGTTTACATTTGACTGGTATTTTAATTTTCATTTATTATGCATTTTTTCTATGGATCCTTTTACTTTTCCTGAGTTGCTATATTCATATCTCTTGTTACATGAAACTGAATTTCATTAATTATATTGATATATAGAGATATATAATTGATATATATACATCAATTAAATATGATATATAATATATATCATAATTATATATATGTCATATATCAATATATCAGATATATGATATATATATCATATATAATTGATGTATATGTATCAATTATATATATCTATATATATCAATATAATTTATATTGATATATATCAATTATATTGATATATATATTTATGTATTCTAGTTTTGGACTGCTTCCAGTTTTTGTCTATAATGGATGCTACTATTATGGGCATTCTTGTACTTATCTCTTGATACAAATGTATTCCTGTTGATTATAAATCAAGAGTGATATGTTGGGTCATCGTACATGAATATTTTCTAGTTGAGTAGGGTAGCAACTTGGGGTTTTTTGAAGTAAATTCTAAGATAAAATTTGGTATAGAGTTATTTGTTAGGCATCAAGAAATGTGGAAGGTGGAGGAGGAAGTAGTTTTTGGTCAGGAGAGAATCAAACTGTGATGAAGTCTAATAAAGCATCAGTCAACTTCACAAGAAACTTTAAAGCATAAATAGCCAATCTGAGTTTCCTACGTTGTGTTGAAATGACTACTTCTCCCTTGCATTTCTTTTCATAAATTATTCTTAGAAGACCATACATTAACCTCAAAGTATACCATTAGTTGTATTTTACAAGTTGACAGAGGTAGTGTTTTTCTTATTTTTCAGTTTAAAATATTTTCCTTCTTTTGCCCATTACATATGTAAAATTCTATTCTCTATGTGTAATAAGCATATAGGAATTTTTTTCAGACAATGTTTTTAATTTCTAAATTTCACTTCTTTCAGAGAAAAAAACTCACTGATACCTTCTTTATTGTCTGGTGTAATCGTTAATTCTATTTACTTGGTTGGGCCATCATGCCCAGATATCTGGTCAAACATTATCCTGAATGTTTCTGTAAGGGCATTTTTAGATTAGATTAACATTTAAATCAATGGATTTTGAATAAAGTGACTAGTCCTCATTTAGTAAGTGGACAGTATAAATAGAACCAAAAGACTGACCTTTGCTGAGTAAGAGGGAATTCTACCAGCACCTGGCTTTCAAAATTAAATTTTAATATCAACTTTCAAAATTAAACTTTAACATCAGCTCCTCTGGGAATCTCCAACCTGGCAGCCTACCCTGTAGATTTTGAACTTGTAGGCCTTCTCCATAATGCCATGAGCCAGTTGTGTAAAGCAAATTAATCTCTCTCTTTGTCTCTTACCCTCCATATACGTAAGTACATACATATCCTATTGGCTCTGTTTTTCTAGAGAACCCTGACTAATATATGTAATATATGGCCAATTTTAGTAAACGTATCAGGGCATAAGGGAAGTGTGCATGTCCTGCAATTGCTAGTTGCATGATTCTTTCACTCTTAGGCCATATTTATTCAGGTGGTTCTAATATTCTGTTTTCTTACTGAATTTTTGACTAAATCCCTAGAGAAGCATGTTAAATGCTCTCATTTTGGTTATGGATTCATTTGTTGTTCTTTGAAATCTCCTCTATTTTTCCTTTACACAATTGAGGCATATTATCAGATTCATACAGATTTATAATTGCTTCCTCCTTAGCCAATTTAAACTTTAGTATATGATATGGTATATTGTTCTCAATTGTTTAGTGAATTAAAAGTTTTATCATTATGATATACCATTTAGTTGCCTAGTATATTAAAATTTTTGACGTTATGTTATAATGGGTAGATCTTTTGTCAATTGTTGTTATCCTTTATGTAATATTATATTGTAGATTTCACCTTTCACTTTGCATATATTTAATAATTTTATTCTGAAATATCTTTATTATTTAACAAAATAATTTAGACTGTATTTTTTGTAATCACTGATACATTTGGTTTGAGATATATTATTTTTTTGAATTCCATTTTCCTTCCCTGTACTGTCTGCTCCATGTTGCCCCCTTCCTAGGTTATTTGGATTGACTATATCTTATTATTTCACTTTTTCTTCCACTAGCCAGAAAGTTGCATACTTCTTAACTATGTATTTAGTCATTTCTCTCAAGATTGTGGTCACTCAATGGAGGCAATTGAGCCCTTTTTCAAGTATTAAATCAGATGTCAAAGCTGATGACACTTCACACACCTTGAAAATGGAAAAAAAAAAATTATTACTCACACCAGCAACTTCTGGAGAGAGCAGAATAAGTGCAAGCCAATCTGGAAAGAAACGAGCAAAATAATAACAGTAAGTTGAAATGGTGCAGTGTCTAAGGGATGGGGCTAAAAGGGGTGTTCGTGCATGAAAGTTAGGGCTACAAAGCTCAAACTGTCCACTAGTACAGAGAGTGCAGGAGGTCAGTTTCCTTATCTAAAATACCAGATATGTGGTAATGGGGAAAGAAAGGGCAAAGTTTAAATCCTACAATGGTAAAACATCCAAAACTAGGTCAAAATATTCAATAAACCTTCACTTATAAAAGACAAGTATTAATAATATTTTTCAACATCACCAAGAATTATACCTTTCACCTAATTGCTATTGTTGTTAAATCACAAGATGATGCACCAGTGTGTTCCACTTGTCCAAGTGCAGTTATAAGCTTAAATAGCTTAAAAAGGTAAGCTAATAGCTTCTTAAAAATGTGCTAACACTTCTGAAGTACCTTTATATTTTGTTTGTTTGTTTAGTATTTTTATTACTTTATATCTTAAACCTTTAATCTGGGATGACATTTCTTCTCCCTGAAAAATACACCTTTTTAAATGTTCTTTTATTTCCATAGGTTATATTGGGGAACAGGTGGTGTTTGGTTACATAGTTAAATTCTTTAGTGGTCATTTGTGAGATTTTGGTTTACCCATCACCCGAGCAGTATACAGTGCATCCTTTTTGTAGTCTTTTATCCCTTGCCCCCTTCCCACCCTTTCCCTCTGAGCCCCCAAAGTCCATTATGTCATTCTTATGCCTTTGCAGCCTCATAGCTTAGCTCCCACTTATGAGTGAGAACATACAATGTTTGGTTTTCCATTCCTGAGTTACTTCACTTAGAATAATAGTCTCCAATCTCATCCAGGTCACTGCAAATACCATGAATTCACTCTTTTTTTATGTCTGAGTAGTATTCCATTATATATGTATATATATAATTATATATATAATATGTCATATATATGACATTATGTTATTTTATGTATATATACACATCACAGTTTCTTCATCCATTCATTGATTGATGGGCATTGGGGTTGGTTCCAAGTTTTTGCAATTGTGAATTGTGCTGCTAAAAACATGTGTGTGCAAGTATCTTTTTTGTATAATGACTTCTTTTCCTCTGGAAAGATACCCAGTAGTGTGGGATTGCTGGATCAGATGGAAGTTCTACTTTTAGTTCTTTACAGACTCTCCACACTGTTTTCCTTAGTGGCTGTACTAGTTTACATTCCCACCAGCAGTGTAGATGTGTTCCCTGTTCACCGCATTCATGCCAACATCTACTATTTTTTTTTAATGTTTTTGATTACAGCCATTCTTGAAGCAGTAAGGTGGTATCTCATTGTGGTTTTGATTTGCATTTCCCTGATCATTAGTGATGTTGAGCATTTTTTCATGTGTTTGTTGGCCATTTGTATATCTTCTTTTGAGAATTGTCTATTCATGTCCTTAGCCCACTTTTTGATGAGATTATTTGTTTTTTTTCTTGCTGATTTGTTTGAGTTCATTGTAGATTCTGGATATTAGTCCTTTGTCAGATGTATAGATTGTGAAAACTTTTTCCCATTCTGTGGGTTGTCTGTTTACTCTGCTGACTACTCTTTTGCCATGCAAAAGCTCTGTGGTTTAATTAAGTCTCAGCTGTTTATCTTTGTTTTTATTGCATTTGCTTTTGGGTTCTTGGTCATGAAATTCTTGCCTAAGCCAATGTCTAAAAGAATCATTCCAATTTTATCTTCTAGAATTTTAATAGTTTCAGGTCTTAGATTTAAGTCTTTAATCCATCTTGAGTTGATTTTTGTCTAAGATGAGAGATGAGGATCCAGTTTCATTCTCCTACATGAGGCTAGCCAATTATCTCAGCACCATTTGTTGAAAAGGGTGTCCTTTTCCTACTTTATGTTTTTGTTTGCTTTGTTGAAGATCAGTTGACTGTAAATTTGTGGGTTTATTCTGGGTTCTCTATTCCGTTCCATTGGTCTGTGTGCCTACTTTTATACCAGTAGCATGCTGTTTTGGTGACCATAGCCTTATAATATAGTTTGAAATCAGGTAATGTGATGCCTCAGATTTGTACTTTTTGCCTAGTCTTGCTTTGGCCATGCAGGCTCTTTTTTGGTCATATGAATTTTAGAATTTTTTTTTCTAATTTTGTGAATAATGATGGTGGTATTTTTATGAAAATTGCATTGAATTTGTAGATTGCTTTTGGCAGTATGGTCATTTTCACAATATTAATTCTACCAATCAATGAACATGGAATGTGTTTCCATTTGTTTGTGTCATCTATGATTTCTTTCGGCAGTGTTTTGCAGTTTTCCTTGTAGAGAGGACTTTCACCTCCTTGGTTAGGTATATTCCTAAGTATTTTATTTTGTCTTCAGCTATTATAAAGAGGGCTGAGTTCTTGATTTGATTCTCAGCTTGTTTGCTATTGGTGTGTAGAAGAGTTACTGATTTGTGTACATTAATTTTGTATATGGAAACTGCTGAATTCTTTTATCAGTTCTGGGAGCTTTCTGGAGGAGTCTTCAGGGTTTTCTAGGTATATAATCATATTATTAGACACAGTGACAACTTGACTTCCTCTTTACCAATTTAAATGCCCTTTTTTTTTTTTTTTGAGACGAAATTTCGCTCGTTACTCAGGCTGGAGTGCAATGGCGCAATCTCGGCTCACCGCAACCTCCGCCTCCTGGATTCAGGCAATTCTCCTGCCTCAGCCTCCTGAGTAGCTGGGATTACAGGCATGCGCCACCATGCCCAGCTAATTTTTTGTATTTTTAGTAGAGACAGGGTTTCACCATGTTGACTAGGATGGTCTCGATCTCTTGACCTCGTGATCCACTCGCCTTGGCCTCCCAATTAAATGCCCTTTATTTCTTTCTCTCATCTGATTGCTATCACTAGGACTTCCAGTACTATATTGAAGTAAGAATAAGCATTCTTGTCTTGTTCCAGTTCCCAGAGGGAATGCGTTCAACTTTTCCCCATTCAGTATTACATTGGCTATGGGTTTGTCATGATGGCTTTTATTATATTGCAGTATATCCCATGTATGCTGATCTTGCTGAGAGTTTTACTCATAAAAGGATGCTGGAATTTTGTGGAATGCTTTTTCTGCATCTATTAAGATGATCATGTAATTTCTATTTTTAATTCTGTTTATGTGGTATATCACATTTATTGACTTACACATGTTAAACCAACCTTGCATCCCTGGTATGAAACCCACTTGATCATGGTGGATTATATTTTTGATATATTGTTGGATTCAATTAACTAGTATTTTGTTAGGGATTTTAGCATCTATATTCATCAAGGATATTGGTATGTAGGGGTTTTTTTAATGTCATTATCTGTTTTTGGTTGTATTATGGTGATACTGTCTTCATTGAATGAATTAAGGAGGGTTCCCTCTTTCTCTATTTTGTGGAATAGTGCTACTATTCTTTGAATGTCTGGTAGAATTCTGCTGTGAATCCATCTGGTCCTGTGTTTTTCTGTTGGTAATTTTTTAATTACCATTTCAATCTCACTGCTTTTTATTAGTCTGTTCAGGGTATCTGATTCTTCCTGATTTAAGCTAGGCGAGTTGTATTTTTCCAGAAATTTATCTGTCCATCTCGTCTAGGTTTTCTAGTTTATGCATGTAAAGGTGTTCATTGTAGCCTTGGATGATCTTTTGTATTTCTGTGGCATCAGTTGTAATATCTCCTGTTTCATTTCTTATTGAGGTTATTTGGATTTTCTTCTTTTCTTGGTTATTATTGCTAATGTTCTGTCAATTTTATTTATCTTTTCAAAGAACCAGATTTTTGTTTTATCTTTTTTATTCTTTTGTCTGTCATTTTAATTTTATTTAGTTCTGCACTGATCATGCTTGCTTCCTTTCTTCTGCTGGGTTTTGGTTTGGTTTATTCTGGTTTCTGTAGTTCCTTGAGATGTGACCTTAGATTGTCTATTTGTGCTCTTTTGGACTTTTTGATGTAGGCATTTAAAGCTATAAGCTTTCCTCTTAGCACTGCCTTTGCTGTGTCCCAGAGGTTCCGATAGGTTGTGTCACTATTGTCATTCAGTTCGAAGAATTTTTCAATTTCCGTCTTCATTTTTGACTCAATGATCACTCAGGAGCAGATTATTTAATTTTCATGTATTTGTGTGGTTTCGAAGGTTTCTTTTGAAGTTAATTTCCTATTTGGTTCCACTGTGGTCTGAGAGAGTGCATGACATAATTTCAATTTTCTGATATTAATTGAGGCTCATTTGTGGCCTATTATATGGTCTATATTGGAGAAAGTTTCATGCACTGACTGTTGAATAGACTGTATATTCTGCAGTTTTTGGATGGAATGTTCTGTATATATCTGTTAAGTCCATTTGTTCCAAGTTATATTTTAAATGCATTGTTTCTTTGTTGACTTTCTGTCTTGATGACCTGGCTAGTGCTGTCAGTAGAGTATTGAAGTCCCCCTCTATTATTGTATTGCTGTCTATCTCATTTCTTAGGTATATTAGTCATTGTTTTATAAATTCACGCTGCAGTGTTAGGTGCATTTATGTTTAGGATTGTGATGTTTTCCTGTTGGACAAGGCCTTTTATCATCATATAATATCCCTCTTTGACTTTTTTAACTGCTGTTGCTTTAAAGTTTGTCTGTTATAAGAATAGATACTCCAGCTCGCTTTTAGTGTCCATTTGCATGAAATGTCTTTTTCCACCCATTTACCATAAGTTTGTGTGAGTTCTTATGTGTTAGGTGAGTCTCTTGAAGGCAGCAGATGGTTGGTTGATAAATTCTAATTCATTCTGAAATTCTGCATCTTTTAATTGGAGCATTTAGGCCATTTTATTCAATGTTAGTATTGAGATGGAAGGGATCATTTTATTTTTGTTGTTTTTGTTTTTTTTAATTGTATTATTGTTTTAGAAGTTCTGTGAGATTTATGCTTTAAAGAGCAGGTTCTGTTCTGATGTGTTTTCAGGATGTTTCAAGATTTAGAGCTCCTTTTAGCAGTTCTTGTAGTGATAGTTTTGTAGTGGCAAATTCTCTCAGCTTGTCTGAAAAAGACTCTGTCTTTCCTTCATATATGAAGCTTAGTTTCACTGGATACAAAATTTTTGGCTGATAATTGTTTTATTTGAGGAGGCTGAAGACAGGGACCCCATCCCTTCTAGCTGGTACAGTTGCTTTTGAGAAATCTGCAGTTAATCTGATAGGTTTTCCTTTATAGGTTACCTGGTGCTTCTGTTTCACAGCTCTTAAGATTCTTTTTTTTCATCTTAACTTTGGATAATCTGATGACAATGTGCCTAGGCAATGATCTTTTTTGTGATAAATTTCCCAAGTGTTCCTTGTGCTTCTTGTGTTTGGATGTCTAGGTCTCTAGCAAGGCCAGGGAAGTTTTCTCAATTATCCCTCCAAATGTGTTTTCCAAACTTTCAGATTTCTCTTATTCCTCAGGAACACCAATTATTCTTAGGTTTGGTCATTTAACATAATCCCAGACTTATTGGAGTCTTTGTTTATATTTTCATATTTTTTTTTCTCTTTCTTTGTTGGATTGGGTTAATTTGAAGACCTTGTCTTTGAGCTCTAAGTTTATTTCCTCTCCTCATTCAGTTCTCTTACTGAGACTTCCCACAGCATTTTACATTTATATATGTGTGTCTATTGTTTCACGAATTTATTATTGTTTTTTATTTATGATATCTATTTCCTTGAATATTTCTCCCTTCACTTCTTGTATCATTTTTTTTCCCTTACATTGGAAAAACATTACATTTCCTTACTTCCCCGTTATCTGATGCCTCCCTGATTAGCTTAATAACTAACCTCCTGATTTCTTTTGCATGTAAATCAGGGATTTCATCTTGGTTTGGGTCTACTGCTGATGAGCTCATGTGAGTTTTTGAGGGATGTTGAAGAACCTTGTTTTGTCATATTACCAAGTTGGTTTCCAGGTTCCTTCTCATTTGAGTAGGCTCTGTCAGAGGGAAGGTCTAGGACTAAAGGCTGTATTCAGAATCTTTTCTCTCTGGGTATTCCCTTGATGTCGTACTCTCCCCCTTTTCCTATGGATGTGGCTTCCTGAGAGGCGAGCTGAAGTGATTATTATCTCTCTTCAGTATCTAGCCACCCAGCAAGTCTAACAGGCTTCAGGCTGGTACTGGGGGTTGTCTTCACAGAGTCCTATGATATAAACCATCTATGGGTCTCTCAGCCATGGATATCAGCACCTATTCCACTGGAGGTGGCAGGGGGTGAAATGGATTCTGTGAGGATTCTTAGCTTTGTAGTTTAATGCAATATTTTTGTGCTGATTGGCCCCTGCCAGAAAATGGCACTTTCCAGAAAGCATCAGCTCTGGTCGTGTGCGGAGGAACGGCCAGTGGGCAGGACCTAGAACTCCCAAGACTATATGCCCTTTGTCTGCAGGTACCAGGGTGGATAGAAAAGGACTGTTGGGTGGGGGCAGGGCTAGGCATGTCCGAGCTCAGACTCTCCTTGGGTGAGTCTTGCTTCAGCTGCTGTTGGGAAAAGGTATGAGATTCCTGGGTCAATGGAGTTATGTTTGTATGAGGATCATGACTGTCTCTACTGTGTCACTCAGGTTGCCAGGAAAATGGAGGAACGCCAGAAGTCACAGGCCTCACCCAGCTCCCATGCAATCTGAAGAGCCAGTCTTTCTCCCAGCATGACTCCTCTCCCAACAGCACCAAGTCTGTTTCCAGAGACTGAGGGAGCAGGTCTGAGAACTTACCCCAGGCTACTGGCCTCCCGAGTGTGAAAGCAAATATGGCTTTCCTTCTACCTCAGCCTGTGGAGTCTGTACACTGGATTCACACCCTCCCCCAAGTTCTGGCCAGGAGGCTTCTTGATCAGTTCAAATTGTTACAAACTTCAGCTGGAGATTTCCTTCTCCCTGTGGCCTTTCCCCAGCATCTCTGGACCCCCACAAAGGACCAAGCAAAAATGTGAGGCCAAACAAAAATGGCTTACAAGGGGACACAGTAAGGTCCCAGGGCTTTTCCCATTACTTCTACCCCTATACTTTGTTCAGTTATCTAAACTGACTTAGCTTCAGGTAAGGTCAAAATCTCCCATAATCTAGGCCTTTGGTTTCCCCAATGGGGTTGGATGCTTGAGGGTGGACGATCTCCCTTTCCCACTTCTACATTTGGGTACTCACAGTATTTAGGTTGGCTACTGGGTCCTGTAGGAGCAATATGCTTCCTTCAGGTGGTCTGTAGATCCTCTCAAGGTTCCTGATTTATTCCTGCAGTCGTTCTGGAGCAAAAATTCAGGATGTTAGCCTCTGCAGCTGCTCTGCGGCAGAGTTAGAGGTGAAATCTGGTCCTGTCTCCCATTCACCATCATCTCAGTATATGCCAGAAATATAGTTTTGTATTTCCCTTTAAGATAAGCTGATGGTGTCAATTTTCTTAGTTTTTGAAAACTAAGAAAAATCCTTTAAAAATCTGTATTTTACTTTCATTCTTAAAAGAATATTTTTATTAGATATAGAATTCTAGGTTTGTAGTTAATTTTTTTAACCCCTAGAAAATAATGATACATTGTCTAATGGTTTCTGTTATTTCCTCTGAGAATTCTGCTCAGTTTCAAAATGAGCGAAATTTTCTATCACTCCTTTCAAAATGGTATATGCATTATACTCCTTTCTGACTGCTAGTATTTGTTCTTCAGCAATTTTATGGTAATTTTTGTTGTATAAGCTTTTTTATATTTAAATTGATTTGGGTTAATAAAGAACAAATCTGTGTCTTAATGCAAATCCTGAAAAATTCTTAATTATTTCTCATCATTCATTGGTTGTATTCCCTTTCTTTTTCTGCTTTTCTCCTAGAAATCCAATTTCATTTTAAGTTCAGATATTTCTCTCCATCCTCTGGAGTGTTTCTCACCTTCTCCTCTGTATTTTCCACCCCTTTGTCACTCTATGCTTTAGTCTGCATATTTTCATTAACTCTGTCTTCTAGTTTATATATTCTCTTTCAGCCACAGTAAATCTACTGTTCTGTCTATTGAGGCTTGTTAAAAGATTTTAATTTAAAAAAAAAAACAGTTTTAGATTTACAATTTCCTTTTTTATTAACATTACATATTAACATTTTTATTAACATTACATATTAACATGGTACATTTGTTAACAATTAATAAGTCAATATTGATACAGTACTATTACCTGTTGTTCCTTGTATATTCAGATTTTCTAAGATTTTATCTAACACTCTTTTCTTTTCTAAGATACTATCCAGGAAAACATATTACATTTAACATTCATATATCCCTAGGTTACTTTTGCCTGTGACGTTTTCTTAAATGTTTCTTCTTTTGGATGACCTTGAGAAGTCAGGTATATTGTAGCATGCCCCTGTGGAATGTATTTGATGTTTGGAATTTATCATGTTTAGACAAGGCTTATTAGATCATGCAAGTAAAGTACTATTCTCATCAAATTAAGGGTCCATATTATTAACATGTTTTATAACTGCTCATTTTGACCCTAACCGCCTGGCTGAAGCAGTATATGTCAGGGCTCTTTACCCCCTTTCCTTTTGGGAAAGGAAGTCACTTTGTGCAACCTACACTGAAAGACTGAAGAATTAGTCTCCATTTCCTTTAGGGCAGACTTTTTAAATAAATTATTCCAAATTCTTCTTCATGAAAAATTTTCATCTTATTCCCCATTAATTTATCTATTCAGTCATATCTTTATATCAGTATAGAATTAGAAATATGTACTTAATACTTTGGGCTTTAATCCAATGCCATTTTATTTATCATGTGGCTCATATTGTTCCAGTTTTGCCACTGAGACCTCTTTTGTTTGGCTCCTGTGTCCTTTTAATATACTCATTATTCTGTTTGGTTGATTTTGTATCTTCTTATATTCTGGCACTACAAGATGAGCCAGGCTCATTTTGTATATTTCCTTTACCATTCCTACAATCAGCTATTTCTCTGAGGTTCCTTGGTTCCTTGTATTGGAGAAAAATATTAGAAGCCAATATCCTGGTACTGCACATCATCATTGCTACAGGTGTGTTTTATGGAGTTTTACTTTTGATTATGTATTTTTTAGATTTGTAATTACTATGTTATAGTAATTATAAAATTGTTTAGCTTTATAATTAGTATATTATCTTATTTGAAAAATGTTTTGTCCTTTTTGTTTGTTTTCTTTTCAGTCCTCTGTCAAAATTGTCTTTTATATCTGTAAACAGGGCAAATATTATTATTTTAGGTCTGTGTGTGGTAATTCTAATATCTAGGGATCTTTCTGGAGATGGCTTATTGGATATTTTCTTAGGCCATTTTCTGTTGCTGTAACAGAATATCACAGACTGAAGAATTTATAAAGAAAACGAATTAGTGTTTTACATTTTTGGAGGCTGGGAAGTCCAAGGTAGAGAAATCACATCTGGTCAGGCTCTTCTTGCAGCCTTGTAATGTGGCAGAAGCATCACATGGCAGAAGGGCAAGAGTGGGCCAGCTCAGGTCTCTGTTCCTAAACAAAGCAATCAACTCCATCATGGGTTCCACACCTTTATGACTTTATCATCCTAATTACCTTTAAAACCCCTACCTCCAAATGCATCAGGATATACATTTGGGTATCAGGTTTCTAACACATGAAATTTGGGGAACACATTCAAACTATAGCAGATATTGTTTTTCTTTTGGTTGCTCAAGTTGTAGTAGTCTTCACTTGATTATTTTTCATTGTCAGAGTATTGTATTTAAAAATTTGTGAAAATAATTTGAGGTCTAGGATTATGTTATCTTTCTCCAGGAACAATTAACATTTGTGTATGGTAGGTGGCTAGGGGCACTAGCAATACAGCAGTCCCTGGATAGAACAACTCAAACCCCAAAATTAAAGGCCTACCAGAAGAAAATGCATACCATTTTAAAAATTAAGACTATTTATTTCAGTTCCTACAATCTTACATAAGATTTCTGGCTTTCAAAACAAAATAGAAACTTTAAAAAAAGCAAGATGAACAAGACACTGCCAAGAGACAGAACCAGACTCAGATATAATGTAAATGTTAGGAACAAGATAGACAATTTAAAATAATCATGATTAAAATAAGGCACTAATGGAGAATATTCATAATGGATGTTTTCAGAGAATTCATGAAGACATCCATCACTGATATAATGAGCTATAAATATCTACCATGAACCAAGTGCACCGATGCTAGATAACTACCAAAAGAACCCTTGAGTAAACTTTCCTGCTCTGCTCATCTCCCTCTAACCTACTCAAACCCTGCTTCAACCTCTATTTGATATACGCTTAGTAAATTTAGAAACTGCATCTAGCAATATGGAAGACAGGACGGAAAAGTGCTGAGTGAGCAAAAAAAGATCTATCCCTTTCTTGACTTCAACAACTCATCATGAAAACCCTGAGAAGAGAAAAGACTCACTTTAACCCATGTTCATGGAGTTTACTACAAAGTACCAGGCATTTGGTTACTGAAATAAAATGATTTTTTGAATTAAAAGGATCATAGACATTTTTATTACTTAGCAGCAATCAGAAAAAAACTGAGCGCCGTTCAAGTTTTTATCCAGAGACTAGATAGATATAGACTACCTAGCCCCACAAAATAAATGTAAAAAAGAGAAGAAAATTAAAAATCAAATGAGAGACAAACACTAAGTTTTTTGTTACATTCATGATTGTACTGTTTGTATAATGGCTGTGATTATTAGACTTCCAGGTAGACATTGGGCAAGATGATTAAGAACGTATTCAATAAAGTGAGCTTGTCCCTGGAATAGCAAACAGCCAGTTTGATCCCTGCATGGTACGAAAGAATCCCCAGTTTGGGGGAACTGGACTCGCTAATGATTGAGACTCATATTTTTATGGTCCTTTTTTCTTAAATTAAAATTAGATTTTAACATCCTAAATTTTCATCTGTTTACATTTGACCACTGAAGCCATTTAAAATGATCAACTCTTAAAATCTTGTGACAAGGTACATGTAAAACTCAAGTTTGTACAGTAAAATAAGTAAGACTTGAAGGAAGCTTTCCAAACCCTACAGATGACCACCTTAACTAAGCCATCAAAATTAACATAAACAGTAATAGGACAATTCGATAGCATATGTCTTCTGCTACAATGCACTGACAAAGATTTGACCTCACTTTTGTGGGGTTTCTCCCCAAAACAAAATAAACTGAATTAAATCATGAGAAACATCAAAACATCTAAATTATGAAATATTCTAAAAAGAGCTTGCCTGTTCTAAATTAAAGAATTTTAAAGAGACATGACAAATGGGTTACACTTATTTATTGTGTCTCTTTAGTATTTAGTATAACTGCAAATTCCAAAATCAACAGAAGCACAAAACACCAACATAACTCTTTTTCTCTGTAATTATGTTTTTTATAATTACTATATATTTTATATAATTACTGATGGCCCTAAGATATGGTATCCATATTTACTTGTAATTTCAATTTTACCTTAATAATTAAAAGAACTATGTTTATCTATTTACTCATTCTGAAAAATTGAGTTGACTTTGTCATGAAGACCTTTCACATTTTAATATTATTTGCAATATAAAAAAGTCTCTGCACTACATTACCATTCAAAGATAAAATACACAATTTAAAGGTTATTATTTAAAGTTCTAAAATAAACCATTTTCTGTGAAGGTTTAAGTGTCTATTTTACACCGCTATTTGAACACATTCCAGTATCTCTAATGTCATTTTCCAATATTGACTTCTCCTAGTTAGTCTGATATTATGAAGAAATAAATCTCAAGGATAAAGCTTTAATGAAAGCAACTGTCTCTTTCCTCATCTCAAAAAGTATCATCAGTTGCCTTTGAATTTTAGCAGCCGCTATGCAGTATTAATAGTTTTAGAAACTTCCTAAAATGGATGTTGTCAGCAAAAAAAAAAAAAAAGAAAGAAAAAAACCAAACAAAACTACATCCCGTTATTTTCATTGAAAATCTAGAAAGAAAGCTGACCCATCATCTGGCAGTTCTGTTCACTGGTAGGTAGGAATAGAAGAGAGTTTATGTTCCATGAAGTGGCAAAAACCAGAAGTACTTCTCTGGTTTTGGAAATGATTTTGACCCCCAGAGCAGTATTTTTAAAAAGTCGTTAAAAATCTCATTGCTAAACATTGGGATTCTTCTGGCTTGTAGGGTGAAAGGGCTTGGCTGAATTCCAACAGAAACTTAGTAACATAGTATGATACTAGGAAAGAAATGCAGCAAAAGCCTCCGCCTGGGAAACAGGGTTACCATCTGAGCAAAGGACTGAGCAGCTGTTCCTAAGGAGCAATTTAGAAAGTTAGAGTTGACATGGACAAATGAGAATGGAAACAAAATCATTTGGGTTTTTAAAAAAATATCCCTAATAATGGTATTTTCATAGACTGGTGATAATAGGCCATTATTTTTATTTATATAAATAATTGTTTTAAAAAATATACTTTAGAAACTAATCATAAACATCTCTTAAAGAAATGTTTGTAAATAGAACGAAAAATTTAGGTCTACAATAAGTGAGTATTGTTACTATTTGTAGGTAACTGGGTATATAGGGAAAAAATAGTTGAGGACATCAACTTTGCTTAGTATTCTGATAAAAGAAGCTCCTAATTAGAAGGTGTCAGTATAAGAAGCTCTTTAAAAATTCAGTAGTCCTTTGAATCATTGTTCTAAGCAAAATTGTATTCAGTTAATGCTTTGATTATGTTAATGGATAAGAAGATATTTTAAGAGCTAAACTAAACTTTCAAATAGAGCAGGTGCTAAAATTTTCAAAAGCATTCATATATAGTGTATGTAAGAATTGTAAGCAAAATGTTAGAAAAAAGCTAAATTGTTTTACAGACTTCCATACTTCGTACAATTTATAGTTAAGTAGACTAAAGTGACGTCTTAATACATTTTCAATTATCTCGGAAGTTCTGGCCTTATACTTTCTTGATTGACTGAGTCTAATGCGAACTTGAGTTAGAAGAAGTATGTATTTTGTTTATTACTGAGTCATGCCACTTGACTATTTTCTTATTTTTGTAGAGTGCATACATATTAGACTCAGGTCCTTTACCCATTTTGCTAAAATTTTTTAAGTTTTCAAATAAAGAAGTAATTTCTATTATAAACCAACAAATTATTTGAACAAAGTGAAAACTTTAGATAGTATAAATCTAATTTTTTAAATAAAATTTTCATGTTAAAATTTTGATTTTTCCAATCTACATACATTTAAATACATTCTATGTGTCCTTAAAATACTTAAGCCTATATTTCTTCTTTTATTCTTAGAAATAACCTATAACAATTAAAAACTATAATGATGGCATCTGGCATCCTGTGATTCTCACAAAGAATTCCTAATACTGATTTTCATTTTGTTTTTATGCAGTTACTTTAGAGGCAAAAATATAAACTCTCTAACTAATGGAAACATTCCTACAAAGTATATGGGAATTCACGGCAGTTTTACTGCTAAAAAAAAAAAATGTCAAAGAGAAGCTTCCCATTAAGGCCCCAAGTGAAAAAGAATGCCAACAACAATTAAGCTGAAGCAGGCTTACTGGCCCCTTTGCACTCACTTAGACAGAGTCGTGAAACATATTTAATCAAAAGGGATTGGAGAAAGATTATAAAGGATTGTGTTTACCTTACCCTGGGCATTGAATGTTCAGCAATGTGTAACAAGCCATGGAACTCCAAGATGTAACTATAAGATTTTAAAAGAAGAAAGGGAAAAGTAGCAGACAACATTAAAGCAAGAAACCCCATCTCTTTCTTTTGAACTTTAGAGTTTTGGTTAGTTCAGCTGAACACAGGGGACCCATCCTATTGTTGGCAGCTCAGTAGACAGTGGGAAATTGTAACTTACAGCTTTAAAGGTTAGTCTGTGTTCAAAAGAGACATATAAAGGCAGTGTGGATTCTGGCATTATTTATCATCTATAGACACAGTCATTACAGAATGTCTCCGACTTCTGTGTCAGTGGGGAACCCTAAAACCCTGTTCAGCAGGCCATCTACCTGATAAAGCACAGCCAACCTCAAGACTGAACAAAAAAAGATGAATCAAATTGGGGTCTCCTTTTGTAAATCATCCACTTATAGTTTCTTCAGTAACTGAAGTGCTTGAAATTATGTAAGGATAAACATCTACTCACACTTTTTTAAGGAACAAAATATGAATAAGAGTACCTAAGTGGACAAATTTAACCTAAGTGTACATAGTAGCCTTACAAATGACAAATATATACCGATATTTTTTCATTTCTTCCCAAAGAAGTGTTTTTAAATATAAATCAAGTTTCTGGCGAAAATGCATCCAATTGAACAACTTTTTTTTGAGACCAACAAAAAAGAGCATTTGCTGTGTGCCAAGCACTTCGTAATGTTCTTTGGAAGAGATAAACAGAAAAAAAGATGAACTTTACAGAGCTTGCAGTCTAGTGAGAATGATAATAAATACAGAGAAATCACCTTAATACATATCTGAACAGAAAACATGTTAAAAGCCACTTTCAAAAATGCAGTAATACCTTAAAATGAGAAGAGAAAAGTTCTAACCAAGAGTAATGAGTAAGATTAGGAAGTGTTCATGGAGGAGGTGATGTGTTAATGTGGAAGTTTCTCTTTGACATTTTCTGGGTCTTGAGCATTGAGTACAATTTCTATAGGTAGAGAAAGCTGTGAGAGATATTGTAAGAGAAGGGAACAAGATTAGTGAGGACATGTTTGGAATCAACTTTGTGAGGATTCAGGAGCTGTTAAGCAGTCTGGTTCACTTGGATGGAGACTTCATAACTTGGACTTCAAGTAAGCTGGGAATCCACATGAGCCCCTGTGGCAAACACTGTTATTTCGCCCAGGAAACACCAGTCATAACTCTCTTCTCCCTCACTTGCCTCCAGCACAGAAGAGGCAAAAGCTACTTATTCCTTCCTAGAGCCTCACAGCCTAGTAAGTGTAGCCATGAAACACTGTTTTACTAATACAGAAAACAAGATTGCTGATGCTGGCCTTCCTCTCCATACTACCATCAAACTTTTTTTAAACATGTTTCAAAGTAAAATGAATAATGGATACAGATAAGTTTATGTATTATCTATACATAAGTAAAAGAAGAATAACTGAACCCCATATACCTACCAGGCAGTTTGAGAAATACCAAATAGTCTCATGTTTTTATAGTAATCTTCTCCTCTTATAAGCTTTTTTCAAATGTTCATTGATAGCTCATATTTAAGGGTGATGCACTGGAGAAACTCTTTGTATGTAAACAAGGTTTGCTAATTGTTTTATTGTTGGGCAGATGCTTAGGTATTTTACCAGTGAACTACAAAAACTTAGTTTCTAAGGATGTATTCTTTTGGGCCATTCACTTTCACCAGAAAATATTGTAATTTTCTGTTGGAGCTGTGATGGCATCTTCTAGTCATGAGGGAAAGATCAAGAGAAGGAAGAGGTGTCAGCCATGACATCATTTAGCAGATATACTAACAAGCGCTCCTCTGAAATATCTGTTATCAAGTAATAATAAAATTCAGTTGCTCAAGCTGTTGTTCATCAGTATTCTGTTATGTTTCTCTGAATGTTTTTAATCAATATGATACATCAAATCATAAATGATTTGGGAAAAATGAAATAAGAATAAACTGTCCTTCAAACTACCTTTTATTTCCACTGTAAATAAGTAACATCCCAATAGTTGAATGAGAAGAGCTAAAATTCAACATTTTCCCATTTTGTCCCAACAAAAGATAAAATAAAGGCAGGGAATTATTTCCAAATTGTAGTGGTGACAGATAAAATGGCAGCAGCAAACACAAAATAAAAGTACATTGTTTAAAAGATAATCACTTGCAACATGAGTCTATTCACTAGAAGTTTATACGATAATGATTGAATTACATGTAAGTATATATGTAAGTGTGTGTGTGTGTGTTTGTGTGTGTGTGTGTGTGTAGAGAGAGAGAGAGAGAGAGAGAAAAAGAAACAAGATCTTTTTCTTTTTTTTTTTTTAGACAGAGTCTCACTCTGTCGCCCAGGCTGGAGTGCAATGGCGCAATCTCGGCTCACTGGAACCGCCTGGATTCGGATTCAGGTGATTCTCTTGTTTCAGTCTCCTGAGTAGCTGGGATTACAGGCACGTACCACCACACCCAGCTAATTTTTGTATTTTTAATAAAGACGGGTTTTCACCATGTTGGCCAGGATGATCTCGATCTCCTGACCTCATGATCTGCCTGCCTTGTCAGCCCTCCACCCCCTCCCACGCACCTCCCTTTTGAAGTCCTCAGTGTCTGTTATTTGTTATTTCCCACTATATGTCCACGTGTACCCAATGTTTAGCTCCCACTTATAAGTGAGAACATGTGGTATTCGATTTTCTGTTTCTGAGTTATTTTTCTTGGAAAAAGGACTTCCAGCTCCATTCATGTTGCAAAAGACATGATTTCATTCTTTTTTATGGCCGAGTAGTATTCCAGGGCGCATATATATATATATATATATACACACACACACACACACACATATTATATACATACATATATATCCTGGATATGTATACATATATATATATATATGTGTGTGTGTGTATATAGATATACAGTAGTATTCCAGGGCATATATATATACACACACATACACACACATTTTCTTTATCTAACCATGTGTTGATGAACACTTAGATCGAGTCCATGACTTTTCTATTGTGAGAAGTGCAGCAATAAACATACAAGTACAGTTGTCTTTCTGATTTAACAATTTATTTTCCTTTGAATAGATAACCTAGTAATAGGATTGCTGGGTCAAATAGTAGTTCCATTTTTAGTTCTTAGAGAAATCTCCAACTAGAGGTTGTACTTACTTACATTTCCACCAATAGCAAAAGTGTTCCCTTTTCTCTGTATCCTTACCAGTATCTGTTATTTTTTGACTTTTTAATAACAGCCATTCTGACTGGCATAAAATGATACCTCAATGTGGTTTTAATTTACATTTTTCTGATTATTAGTCAGTCATGTGGAGTCTTTTGTCATGTGTTTGCTGCTTATATGTCTTCTTCTTAGAAATGTCTGCTCATGTCCTTTCCTTTTCCTGCTTTTTTTTTTTTTGAGATGGAGTTTCACTCTGTCCCTCAGGCTGGAGTGCAGTGGCATGATCTCGGCTCACTGCAACCTCCACCTCCCAGATTCAAGCAATGCTTCTGCCTCAGCTTCCCAAGTATCTGGGATTACAGGAGCACGCCAGTGTGCCAGGCTAATTTTTTATATTTTTAGTAGAGATGGGTTTCACTACGTTGGCCAGGGTGATCTTGAACTCTTAACTTTGTGATCTTCCCACTGGGCCTTCCAAAGTGCTGGGATCACAGGTGTGAGTTGCCGAGCCCAGCTTTTGCCCACTTTTAATGGGTTTATTTCTTTTTTTCTTGTTGAGCCATTTGAGTTTCTTATAGATTCTGGATATTAAGTCTTTTTGGTATACATAGTTTGCAAATATTTTCTTACATTTTGTAGGTTGTCTGTTTACTCTCTTAATTAGATCTTTTGCTGTGCAGAAACTTTTTAGTTTAAGCTCCATTTTTCTATTTTCATTTCTGTTGCATTTGCTTTTGAGTTCTTAGTTATAAATTCTTTGCGTAGGCCGATGTCCACAAGAGTTTTTCCTAGGTTTTCTTCTAAGATTTTTATAGCTTCAGGTCCTAATATTTAAGTCTTTAATACATCTCGAATTCATTTTTGTATATGGTGAGATTACTTTCATTTTTGTACATATGGCAATTCAATTTTCTCAGCACAATTCATTAAATGGCATGTTCTTTTCAATATTTTTATATTTTTAATATTTATATATTTTTAAGCTTTGTTGATGATCAGTTGGTTGTAGGAATGTAGCTTTATTTCTGTATTATCTATTTGATTCCATTAATCTATGTGTCTATTTTTGTACCAGTATCATGCTGTTTTTAGTTACCCTAGCCTCATAGTATAATTTGAGGTCAAAAAATGTGATGTCACCAGTTTTTTTCTTTTTGCTTAGGATTGCTTTGGTTATGATTATTCAAGCTCTTTTTTTGGTTCTGTATATATTTTTGGATTGTTTTTCCTAATTCTATGAAAAATGACATTGCTAATTTGATAGGAATTGTGATGTATCTGTATACTGCTTTGAGAAGTATAGTCATTTTAACAATATTGAATCTTCCAATCCATGAAGATGCAATGTTATTCTATTTGTGCTATCTATGATTTCTTTTATAAGTGTGAAAAGATCTCTTTAAAGAGATCTTTCACAATTTTATTTGTTTTTGTTATTGTAAATGGGATTGAGTTTTTAACATGGTTCTGTTTGAATGTTATTAATGTATTGAAATGCTTTTGATTTTTGTACATTGGTTTTGTATCCTGAAACTTTACTGAAGTCACTTATTAAGTCTAGACATCTTTTGGAGGAGTCTTTAGAGTTTTCCAGGTATAAGATCAATGTTATCAGTAAACAAAGATAATTTAACTTCCTCTTTCCATTTGGGATGCCTATTAATTGTTTCTCTTGCCTAATTGCTCTGGTTAGGACATCCAGTACTATGTTCTATGTTGAATAGGAGTGGTGAGAATGGGCATCCTTGCCTTGTTCCAGTTCTTAGACGGAAAGCTTTCAACTCTTCCCCATTCAGTATGATGTTGGCTGTGGGGCTGTCCTACATATATGGCTTATTATTTTGAGATATGTTCTTTCAATGCCTAATTTGTTAAGGGTTTTATTATGAAGGGATGTTAGATTTTATTGAATGCTTCTCTTGCATCAATTGAGATTATATATTTTTTGTTTTTCATTTTGTTTATGTGGTGATTCACATTTATTGATTTGCATATGTTGAACCATTCTTACTTCCCTAGTATAAAACCCACCTGATCGTGATGCATTATCTGTTTGATGTGCCATTGGATTCAGTTTGCTAGTATTTTTTGAGGATATTTGTATCTATGTTAATCAGAAATACTGGCCTGTAGTTATCTTTTATGATTGTGTCCTTGTCTCATTTTGGCATCAGAGGGATACTGGTTTCATAGAATGAGTTAGGGAGTAATCCTTCCTCCTCGATTTTTTTGTATAGTTTATATAAGATTAGTATTAGCCCTTCTTTGTCACTGTAGTACAATTTTGCTCTGAATCTATCTCATTCTGGGCTTTTTTGTTGGTGGTGGGTTTTTTTTTCTGATTCAATTTCATTACACGTTATTGGACTGTTCAGAATTTTTATTTCTTCCTAGTTCAATCTTGGGGACTTGTAGGTTTCTAGGAATTTATCCATTTTCTCTAGGTTTTCTAGTTTGGTATCTTATTTTTTTGGTAGAGAAGGAGTTTTACCATGATGCCCAAAATGGTCTCTAATTCCTGGACTTGGGCATCCGACCTACCTTGTCTTCCCAAAGTGCTCATAGCTGATTGGGTAATCTTGAATTGTGTGTTACAAAAAAAGATAACAAGACAGATATTCATCAAATCAGATAGGGTACTTCCTGGTACAGAATTAAGAAAAAAGAAAATAACAACTAAGTACATCTGGTCCTCAAGCTTTCAAGTTCAACTCAAGACCAAGTTTTAAAATTCATCCACCTAAACAAGGCCATAGATAATTCACTCATACTATCTAGAAACCAAAAGACCCATACTGTCATCAGTCAAAAATAAACATGCAAGGAGAAAACAAGTAAGACTAATTTGATAGGGAATATAGAATAATATATAAATACAAATAAGAGCTTCATATAAAAAATACAATCAGGGCACAGTGACTCATTCCTGTAATCCTAGCACTTTGGGAAGGCAAGGCAGGTGGATTGTTTGAGTTCAGGAGTTAGAGACCATTTTGGGTAACATGGTAAAACTCTGTCTCTACCAAAAAAATAAAATACAAAAATTAACTAGGTGTGGTGTTATGGGAGGATCAGTTGAACCAGTGAGCCATGACTATGCCACTGCACTGCAGCCTGGGTTCCAGAGCAAGATCCTGTCTGAAAAACAAAAACAAAACAGAAAAACAGATAAAGAGCCTGTTTTGGAAATTGATTAACCATCCAAATCCAAAACAAGCATAGCCAACTTCTTAACATTGTCAAGAAATAATAATTTTAAAAAATATTAATTTAATGAAATGAGTTTTCAAAAGTGAGGTGCTAAAACAACAGAAGAAAATGTAAAAGAAGCTGTCAGAAAAAAAAGAAAAAACAAAACAATATCTCTCAACCAAAAAACATATTAGAAACAGTGAGGATTAAAATTGACCACGCACAAAACCAAATCAGTTATGTGCAGAATAGGGCTAAGAAAATCACAGTAATGCAAATGAAAATAACAAAAAGATGAATGATTAGAAATAAAATGACAGATGTGGAAGTCATATTGTAGAATACAATGCACAGAGATGATTAAGTCACTGAAGAAGAGAATAGGGAAAATACAACATAAAAAATATTTTGAATTTAAAACAGAAGAGGAAAAATGTATTTCCTAAAATGAGGAAGGAGCCAAACTATCTGAGGAGTTGGTTAAAATATTGTAGGAAGATCCAAGATGGCCGCTTAGGAGGAACTCGGGAATGCAGCTCCTAGAGAAAGCACAGAGGGTGAGTGGACGCCGTATTTCCAGACTGATTTTTACTGCCCACAGACCAGGAGATTCACACGCAGAGAAGCCACACGGGTCACCAGCGCCGCTGGCGCCGCTGGCTTGAACGGCGCAGCCGCTGGGCCGGCACCCTGAGGCAACGGTTCACTGTATAAAGTGAGAGAGTCTGAGTCCCCTATAAGCCAGCAAGGGGAGCTGAAACGGGGAGCCAGGCCAGCGCCACGAATCTCAGAGCCGCGGCTTTAGCCAACGCAGCGGCTCCGGAGGCAGATCAGATGAGATGGTGTCCCCTCTTACCCAGCAAGAAGACCTGAAACACAACTGAAACCGGGACGGTCCAGCTCTGTGGAGGAGGGGCGTTCTCCATAGGCACCCTGCTGTTCTGTACCAAGGCAATCCGCCACTACAGAGACTCCGTCACTACAGGGGCGGGCCAACATAGCGGAAGCAGTTCTAACTACACCCAGAAGCTCACACGGAAGCTGGGTGGAGCCCACAGCAGTTTAGCGAAGCCTCTGCAACCTGAGTGTGACTAGGTTGCCACCTTGTGGGCAGGGAAAACAGCAACCGCACAGGGGAACATCATAAAACAGTAACTCCCTGGGACAGAACACCTCGGGGGAAGAGCAGGGGGTTTATGAGTTCTGCCACAGCAGACTTAAAATTACCAAAATCAGAAAGACAACAACTACAAAGTCAGCAGGTGGAAAAATCCACAAAGATGGGAAGAAACCAGCGCAAAAAGGATGAAAACACCCAAAACCAGAACACTTCTCCTCCTACAAGGGATCACAACTCCCCACCAGCAAGGGAACAAGACTGGACGGAGAATGAGTGTGATGAAATGACAGAATCAGCTTTCAGAAAGTGGATAATAAGAAACTTCCGTGAGCTAAAAGAACATGTTCTAACCCAATGCAAAGAAACTAAGAACCTTGAAAAAAGACTTGACGAAATGCTAACAAGAATGGACAACTTAGAGAGGAATATGAGCGAATTGATGGAGCTGAAAAACACAACACGAGAACTTCGTGAAGCATGCACAAGTTTCAACAGCCGAATTGACCAAGCTGAAGAAAGGATATCAGAGGTCGAAGATCAACTCAATGAAATAAAACGAGAAGGCAAGATTAGAGAAAACAGGGTAAAAAGGAATGAACAAAGTCAACAAGAAATATGGGACTACGTTTGATAGGTGTACCTGAATGTGACGAAGAGAATGCATCCAAGCTGGAAAATACTCTTCAGGATATTATCCAGGAAAACTTCCCCAACCTAACAAGGCAGGCCGAGATTCAAGTCCAGGAAATACAGAGAACACCACAAAGATACTCCTCTAGAAGAGCAACCCCAAGACACATAATCATCAGATTCACCAGGGTTGAAATGAAGGAGAAAATACTAAGGGCAGCCAGAGAGAAAGGTCGGGTTACCCACAAAGGGAAGCCCATCAGACTCACTGCAGATCTCTCAGCAGAAACCCTACAGGCCAGAAGAGAGTGGGGGCCGATATTCAACATCCTTAAGGAAAAGAACTTTCAACCCAGAATTTCGTATCCAGCCAAACTAAGCTTCATAAGTGAAGGAAAAATAAAATCCTTTGTGAACAAGCAAGAACTCAGAGAGTTCATCACCACCAGACCAGCTCTACAAGAGCTCCTGAAGGAGGCACTACACATAGAAAAGAACAACCAGTACCAGCCACTCCAAAAACACATGAAAAGGTAAAGAGCATCAACACAATGAAGAATCTGCATCAACCAAAGGGCAAAACAGCCACCTAGCACCAAAATGACAGGATTGAATTCACACATAACAATATTAACCCTAAATGTAAACGGACTAAATGCCCCAATCAAAAGACACAGACTGGCAAATTGGATAAAAAGCCAAAACCCATCAGTGTGCTGTATCCAGGAAACCCATCTCGCATGCAAGGATACACAAAGGCTCAAAATAAAGGGATGGAGGAAGATTTACCAAGCAAATGGAGAGCAAAAAAAAGCAGGAGTTGCAATTCTCATCTCTGATAAAATAGACTTTAAAGCAACAAAGATCAAAAGAGACAAAGAAGGACATTACATAATGGTAAAAGGATCAATGCAGCAAGAAGAGCTAACGATCCTAAATATATATGCACCTAATACAGGAGCACCCAGATACATAAGGCAAGTTCTTAAAGACTTACAAAGAGACTTAGACTCCCACACAATAATAGTGGGAGACTTCAACACACCACTGTCAATATTAGACAGATCAACGAGACAGAAAATTAACAAGGATATCCAGGACTTGAACTCAGACCTGGAACAAGCAAACCTAATAGACATTTACAGAACTCTCCACCCCAAATCCACAGAATATACATTCTTCTCAGCACCACATCACACCTACTCTAAAATTGACCACATAATTGGAAGTAAATCACTCCTCAGCAAATGCAAAAGAACGGAAACCATAACAAACAGTCTCTCAGACCACAGTGCAATCAAGTTAGAACTCAGAATTCAGAAACCAACCCAGAACCGCACAGCCTCATGGAAAATGAACAACTTTCTCCTGAATGTTGACTGGATAAACAATGAAATGAAGGCAGAAATAAAGACGTTCTTCGAAACCAACGAGAATGAAGACACCACATACCAGAATCTCTGGGACACATTTAAAGCAGTCTCTAGAGGAAAATATATAGCAATAAGTGCCCACATGAGAAGAAAGGAGAGATCTAAAATTGACACCCTATCGTCAAAATTGAAAGAGCTAGAGGAGCAAGATCAAAAAAACTCAAAACCTAGCAGAAGACAAGAAATAACTAAGATCAAAGCAGAATTGAAGGAGATAGAGACACGAAAAACCCTTCAAAAAATCAATAAATCCAGGAGCTGGTTTTTTGAAAAGATCAACAAAATAGACAGACCACTAGCCAGACTAATAAAAAAGAAAAGAGAGAATAACCAAATAGATGCAATAAAAAATGACAAAGGGGATATCACCACAGATTCCACAGAAATTCAAACCATCATCAGAGATTATTACAAACAACTCTATGCACATAAATTAGAAAACCTGGAGGAAATGGATAAATTCCTGGACAGCTGCCTCCTGCCAAGCCTAAACCAGGAAGAAGTCGAAACCCTGAATAGACCAATAACAAGGTCTGAAGTCGAGGCAGCAATTAAGAGCCTACCACCCAAAAAAAGCCCAGGCCCAGATGGGTTCACAGCCGAATTCTACCAGACATACAAAGAGGAACTGATACCATTCCTACTGAAACTATTCCAAATAATCCAAAAAGAGGGAATCCTTCCCAAATCATTTTATGAGACCAACATCATCCTAATACCAAAACCTGGCAGAGACTCAACAAGAAAAGAAAACTACAGGCCAATATCCATGATGAACATAGATGCAAAAATCTTCAATAAAATAATGGCAAGCCGATTACAACAGCACATCAAAAAGCTTATCCACCATGATCAAGTAGGATTCATCCCGGGGATGCAAGGCTGGTTCAATATACGCAAGTCTATAAATGTAATTCACCACATAAACAGAACCAAAGACAAAAACCACATGATTATCTCAATTGATGCAGAGAAGGCCTTCGACAAAATTCAACAGCCCTTTATGCTAAAAACCCTCAATAAACTAGGTATCGATGGAACGTATCTCAAAATAATAAAAGCTATTTACGACAAACCGACAGCCAATATCATACTGAACGGGCAAAAACTGGAAGCATTCCCTTTGAAATCTGGCACTAGACAAGGATGCCCTCTCTCACCACTCCTATTCAATATAGTACTGGAAGTTCTAGCCAGAGCAATCAGGCAAGAAAAAGAAATAAAGGGTATTCAATTAGGAAAGGAGGAAGTCAAATTGTCTCTATTTGCAGACGACATGATTGTATATCTAGAAGACCCCCTCATCTCAGCCCAAAAGCTCCTGAAACTGATAAGCAACTTCAGCAAAGTCTCAGGATACAAAATCAATGTGCAAAAATCACAAGCGTTCCTATACACCAATAACAGACTTAAAGAGAGCCAAATCAAGAACGAACTGCCATTCACAATCGCTACAAAGAGAATAAAATACCTAGGAATACAACTAACAAGGAATGTAAAGGACCTCTTCAAGGAGAACTACAAATCACTGCTCAACGAAATAAGAGAGGACACAAACAGATGGAGAAACATTCCATGTTCATGGTTAGGAAGAATTAATATCGTGAAAATGGCCATACTGCCCAAAGTAATATACAGATTCAATGCTATCCCCATCAAGCTACCAATGACCTTCTTCACAGAACTGGAAAAAACCACCTTAAACTTCATATGGAACCAAAAGAGAGCCCGCATAGCCAAGTCAATTCTAAGCAAAAAGAACAAAGCAGGAGGCATCACACTACCAGACATCAAACTCTACTACAAGGCTACAGTAATCAAAACAGCATGGTACTGGTACCAAAACAGAGATATAGACCAATGGAACAGAACAGAGGCATCGGAGGCAACACAACATATCTACAACCACCTGATCTTTGACAAACCTGATAAAAACAAGCAATGGGGAAAGGATTCCCTGTTCAATAAGTGGTGTTGGGAAAACTGGCTAGCCATATGCAGAAAGCAGAAAATGGACCCCTTCCTGACACCTTACACTAAAATTGACTCCAGATGGATTAAAGACTTAAACATAAGACCTAACACCATAAAAACACTAGAAGGAAACCTAGGCAAAACCATTCAGGACATAGGCGTAGGCAAGGACTTCATGACCAAAACACCAAAAGCATTGGCAACAAAAGCCAAAATAGACAAATGGGACCTAATCAAACTCCACAGCTTCTGCACAGCAAAAGAAACAGTCAATAGAGTGAATCGGCAACCAACAGAATGGGAAAAAATTTTTGCAGCCTACCCATCTGACAAAGGGCTGATATCCAGAATTTACAACGAGCTAAAAAAGATTTACAAGAAAAAAACAAACAAGCCCATTCAAAAGTGGGCGAAGGACATGAACAGATACTTTACAAAAGAAGACATACATGAGGCCAACAAGCATATGAAAAAATGCTCATCATCACTGGCCATTAGAGAAATGCAAATCAAAACTACATTGAGATACCATCTCACACCAGTTAGAATGGCAATCATTAAAAAATCTGGAGACAACAGATGCTGGAGAGGATGTGGAGAAATAGGAACACTTTTACACTGTTGGTGGGAGTGTAAATTAGTTCAACCATTGTGGAAAACAGTGTGGCGATTCCTCAAGGACCTAGAAATAGAAATTCCATTTGACCCAGCAATCCCATTACTGGGCATATATCCAAAGGATTATAAATCGTTCTACTATAAGGACACATGCACACGAATGTTCATTGCAGCACAGTTTACAATAGCAAAGACCTGGAACCAACCCAAATGCCCATCGATGATAGACTGGACAGGAAAAATGTGGCACATATACACCATGGAATATTATGCAGCCATTAAAAACGAGGAGTTCGCGTCCTTTGTAGGGACATGGATGAACCTGGAAACCATCATTCTCAGCAAACTGACACAAGAACACAAAATCAAACACCACATGTTCTCACTCATAGGCGGGTGTTGAACAAGGAGAACACATGGACACAGGGAGGGGAGCACTATACATGGGGGTCTGTTGTGGGGGAGTGGGGGGGACAGAGGGGGGGTGGGGAGTTGGGGAGGGATAGCATGGGGAGAAATGCCAGATATGGGTGAAGGGGAGGAAGGCAGCAAATCACACTGCCACGTATGCACCTAAGCAACAACCTTGCATGTTTTTCACATGTACCCCAAAACCTAAAATGCAATAAAAAAAAAAAAATAAATAAAAAAATAAAATATCAAAAAAAAAAAAAAAAAAAAAAAAAAAAATATTGTAGGAAATTTAATGGAATATGATCAGGAAACAACTTATTCAAATGACATTTCTAAATTTTAAGAAAAATTAATGATAAAAAAGTCAACATTTATTGCCAGGCCCATGAATTATTTCACTTAAATAATTAAAAAAAGAAAAATAAATTCCTGTTTGGCAAGTAAGATCATTTCTCCATTTTGCAGAAAAGTCATGTGGCCAAACTCAACCAAGCAAGTGAGAAATGACTTTAAATTTAGAAGTCAGAGCTGTGCCATTACAGAGGCTTTCTTAGGTACATATTAACCAATATTCTATAAGATATTAGAAAAAAAACTCATCATCCGCTTCTCATCTAGCTGTTCTCAGAACTCTTTCAAATGAGACATAGGTTTTTCTCTTAAGAAGACATTGTCTATTGCTTTTACAGTGATCAATCTTTCCTAAAATCCCAGTTTTCTTCAGAAGCCACCAGCTCCCAAGTAGCCTATGTGACTCAGTAGAAGCCGATCCTTAACCCAACACAAGGAGTGGGCCTGTATTAGTTTATATCAATCATAGATGTCTTAGCTCTTTTGTCAGAAATTGGTTAGGGAATCTTTTCTTACATCAATCAATGCATATTACTTTCTGATGATGGTTACTGATATGGGTACTTCACCTAATTTGAACCAATGAGACTGAATGAAAGAATATTATGTTCTATTGTTTCTGGGACAGAATTTTCTTTTACTTGTACTAGAAATGAACCAGGAAGCTAATTCCCTTGTTTACTGCTAACAACCATCTTATGACTATGAGAAAAGGTAGTCTGAGGAAATAAAACAAAATGAAACAAAGTGCTTACCAAATGAGGGAAGGGAGTTCGAAGACAGGATTAATGGAGCTGGAGCTTCTACCTGTCTTACTTCCAGACTGTGGGTTCTGTGAGATTAAAATGTCTTTACTTTAGCCATTTTAAATGAAGCTCTTTAATACTTATTTGACAAAGTTATTTGCATTGATAACACAAAGGTTCACATATATATAAACATACATATACATGCATACATACACAATATTCATGTTAATGAATTTCAAAGACACCACACTACCTGGGATTTAGCCTTAGCAATGCACCTTGGTACCCAGAGAAACAACATTTTCTTCCAGATTTAAAGTTATAATGGAAAGCTTACGTAGTCTACATCCACTGATGGAAAAACTAACTCCTCGCTTTGTCTGTGACAATGCAAAACTAAATTTGTGTCAATCACTATAGAAATATAAGTAAAGGAATATTAGTAAATACTAAATTTGCTTTAAAATAAGAAAACGTAGAGGGATATTATTTCAGTAGATGTAAGAAGCAGGACTATATTTTAATTTTTCTAGCCTCTCTATTCTTTTATGATACATGCCATCTCAAAATCTTGCTATGCTTCTGGTTCCCATTACAAATGGTGACATTAACTAACGCTGAAACATTAGCAGCCAATCCCAAACTTCCTGAAGCTCTGTGAAACCAGTCCTTAGATACTTTTACTGCTTCTTGCCTGCCCGTTACCGAAGTGATGTCAGCAACGTCCCAGACAGCACAATAGGTAGAAAGAGAGGAGCATTTTTGAGTGCCAGCCTCTAGATTTAGAGAAAGTATAAAATTAACACATAAAAAAGATCAGTTGGAGCCACTGGGGTTAGGATCTGATTCACATGGCACCTTGACAGCAGAACAACCACCTTTGATTTCCTTTCTATCTTGGACACTGACAGTTGTGCCCAGACCAATGTTGAAAGAGTGGTAGTAAGAAATGAGGCATCATTAGTTTAGGGACTTTCTATCTTATTGAACTTCTTAAACCTTAGTTTGGCCTGATGAAAACAATATTCCTGTTATAGAAATCTTTTGGTTAAAAGTAATATATCTCCTGTTGTTTAAGCAACTAGGGACAGAGATGTTTATGTTTTCTCATGGCAAATCTGAGTAGGAGACTCTAGTGGGATCCGATCATGTGTAGGCTGTGTTGAAGATTTTGAGCTTTTCCTAAGAGCAATTATAAATAATTTGTAAATCATATATGGCATGAAACGGAGGCTTTGGGTCAAATATAAGTCCTAGGAATTCACCCGATAGCAACCCGGCAGACTTCAGAAGGATTGGGATTTTAAATAAAGACCTCTGCATTAGCCCCAGGGTTACAAAGCATTTTAACAACAATCAACTAAAAAAAAAAAGATAACGTGTCAATAATTTGGATGAAAGATAATATTTCAAAGTTACTCTACACCCAACAATATTATAATTCAATTATATAATTAACATAAGGACATTCTTATGAATTTGAGGAATCAGGAATTTTGTATATACCCTTCCCATAAGCTCTATTTATTATTGTAACTCATTAGTAACCCAGAAATACCACAAAATAAAGAAGACACAAATGAGGACATGTGCTATAAAAGACAAACAGCAGGTATTCAGTCTCTGCAAACAAAGAACTAAGTCCAAAAATATTTAGTAGTTATATGTGCAATACAGAATGCCGATTTGAAAGTCTTTGCATAAAAGACCATGAAATAAAAATAACAAAAATACATTAAGACAAACATCACAAAATAGACCACAAACATCTGGAAGATAATTGGAGGAGCATGTGTAAAGCACAACTTCTTTTGTTTTTATATAAGGAATAAAACATTTTGCTTCTGATGTGAAGTTAATAAATTGATAAACATGGATTCTGTTGTGTTATTTAAAGTTAAAAGTGTAATGAATGAATTAAATGTGTTACATATCTCCTCAATCATAACAAGCAAGAAGAAATAAAAATATTGCAAAAGATAAGAATTTGGAAAATGCAGTCTTTTAGTTAATATTTATGGAGCTATTATTTTATCCACACCTCGTTTGCTATTATCTCGTTACAATGGCGAGAAATATCATCCATGTTCCTTTCTCTATGGAACTTAGAAACTACTTTTGGAAGAAAACATTTAATATATAATCACTTTCCATTTTAATTGAAATTGTAATCATGACTTACTAATTGTAATAGCCACAAAATGCAAGTAGAGTCTTAAACATATGACTGGAAGATCTGAAGTCACCTTGAGATAGGGATGGTCTGGAAGAAGACAGCAGTGATTTGATGGTGAAGAAGTGGAGAAAGCAATTCAGTCTGTAGAAGTAGCTTGAGTCGAAGTCCTCAGGGGAGGAAAACTGTGTGGTGAGGAAACTGAAATGATGTTTGTATAACAGCGGAAGTACAAAGACAATGATGACATTAGATGTACTAGAAAAGAACAGAAGAGAAAGAATACTTGTGGCAAATAGTGGTGTTCCCAAGAACCAACTTTCTTCCTGCTAAGGATCTTATGTTTTCGGCTCTGGTCCTGTGGCTTGCTGTGCTTTTCCATACGGCAGGGTTCATTCTGGTTCTCTTGTCAGCTGTGCTCTTGAGACTTGCTATGGTCAGTAGAATGGGATTGTATGTGGTATGTACTAATTCTGAGCAAATCTTTACACGGGTTTTGTGGATCCGTTTGTATGTCTACCTTTGACAGACAGGGGCAGATTCTTCAGCCTCAGTCCTAACATAAGGATATTCATGGAATTCAGGCCAGCAACAAAGACTCTGAACTGCTGATGTAATACAAGGAACAACAACAACAATTTGCGTGTTGTCTACTATTGAGACTTTGAAATTTGTCCAGTTTACACATACCCAGCAAAAGTTCACTGAAATAACATGTAATTCATATTTTGGCAAAAGAAATAAAAATGAAAGCTTTCTCCCATCCAAGGCACCATGGATCATGATTATACATGTAGATTTATAGACACATAGAAAATTCTTTTAACAAAATGTTGTTTGTAGCTTATATCTAAGTGTCAGTTCCTCTGTCCCTTTTTCTTACATTTCTTTTTATTGTATCTTATGAATATGTGGAAATGTAATGAATTTTTTAAAATCTTACTAATAGAAAAATAAAATAAGAACAGTGTTTTAAAATATGCATTTTAAATAAAATTTATATAAAGTAACAATGTTATTATATTTATGATAGTCACCAGGAAATTGAAGAAAAGAAAATGTTATTGCCATGATGAATGGTATATTTTACATGACAAATAAAAAGCAGTGCTTCTCCAAATTTAACATGTGTCAGAATCACCTGGAGAGCTTCTTAAAGCACAATTTACAAGGTAAGTCCTAATCCCAGGGTTTCTGATGCCTTAAGTATGGAGAAGGGCCTAATAATTTGCATTTGAACTATTTCCTAGGTGATACCGATACTTTCGGTCTAAGAACACACTTTGAGAACTAATATATTAAATAGTCTGACCCAACCATCTCTAGATAAGAATTTAATTTGGCTTCATAATTTCAAAAAAAAAAAAGAGTTAATTTTATTGTTCTTTTAGCCAAACAAGTGCCTAAGAAACCTTGGATTGTTTACCTCTATGTTTTCATTTCTTTTCTTGAGTATGGTTAAGTAAATATTTGAAGACAGATGAGTTAGTTCTAGTTAAATAACTTTATTTTTATAAGTGTATATCCTAGTTAAACATATTTGAAGAATTAGAAATTATGACAGACACACATATATACATGCAAAAACACAGATACACATTTCATTGCCATCCATGGAAAAGTTAGATTTCATAGGTTACGCATTGACTTTATGATTTCAAATAACTGTCTCTGCTACTGTAATGGTTGTTTTCCCCTTTCTTTTGACTTACAGTTTTTCTCCAGGCATTTAACATCTTTGACCTCATGGATAATCAATTCACAAATATCCTACAGAACTAATTTCTAACTTCAGATTCTCTTATAAAATAAAAAGGCATCATTTTCACAGCAGTAGCCAGGAAAAAATGAGAAAATTACTGTTTTACTTTGCAGAAACCAGAATATGGTTGAATTCCATTCTTCTATTAGAAAAGAATGAAAAGGAACAAAACAAGGACTTGGGAGGTTATAATTTTTTTTCCAGTGTATCTTCATTAAAGCTTGAAACAACATTGAGGCTTTATCACACAGTGTTATTTTCAATGTCAAGATCTAGTACTCCATTAAAGCATTTTGCCAGAGGAAAAAGTTGTTCAAAAGTACATAAAATGCTAGATGATCTGCCTTTGGTGGAACTTGACTTCCGGAAACATCTAAAATACAACTGTCTTTTATTAAGTTGAAATAGAGAGGTGTGGGCAGGAGCCCTGTGGGGATGGAATGCTCAGCCTCTGAGTCAAAGCCATACAACATTTCTTGTTATCACTGAACAGTTTTCCTTCTAACTCACTAACAAGAGAAGCATTAATAGCCTTTGAAAGGTATCCAATACAATTTGCCTTGAAGACATTTATGTGGGCAAATCCATAGACTTTCTAAGGAATAATACAATTAAAACTGGGATATTGAGCAGGTATTCACAATTCATAGAATTTTAGTGTTAGATAAAACTCTTTCAGTCTCTACTTTCAAAGTGAATTGAGAAAGAAAATTTAAGTTGTAGTCTCTTCAAGAAACCCCATAGAACCTTATTGCAAAAAAGAAATTTTTCTGTATTACTCTTCTTTTTTTTAATAAGTTTCTCCTACCCCACTCTAACTTGGGAACAGTCTTCAATGTGCCTATTTGAAGTTAGAATTTCAAATCTTCATTAATAGTTTGCTATTGCACCAGAATGATTCATGCTACACTGCCTTTGCTAATTAAATTAATAGCTGCAAATGCTTACCAAAGAGATTAACTTATGCACTGCCCTCCCTAGAAGAGCTAGTTGCTAGGCAGCCCTGGGTGAAAGCTTGGCATCTAGCTCTTGTTTTCTCAGGACAGAGACTGCTATGCATCCTTGACTGGGAAAATGAATGAGACACTGCTTTCACTAGAAGCATTCACCTTTATCTTTACATCTCAATTGCTCCATTTTAATTATTTTAATCACTTAGTGCATTCTAGTGTTTCAAGTCTATTTAATCTGGAATATATTTTGTCTCATGCTTGTGGACCTGTTTCACTGTCTTATCTTATTCTTGTATCTTTACAAGCATCAATTCTATGTTGCACATGGCTTTCCTACCATAAACAGGCATACTTTATTCAACCATTTTACATTTTACAATTTATTATTACTTCTACAGATTTTTGCATATTACTTCAACCTGTAAAACTACATACTGCCAAATATTTGTTTGGTGTAGCTCAGGATTTTCCACAACACCACATTCTTTGTATTTTGAGATCACATCCTTTGATACAATTTCTCCCACTACTATATCTATAGATAGTACAGACACTGGGTGTTCATACTAAAGATAGATGTGGCAGATCTTTCATGCTCTAGGATGTGCTTTATGTTGCTAAATTTGCTGCCAGCAAGTTTGTCATTTATGAAAGTTGGCCTCAACCCAAACTTTAATTGACATTCTTTCTTCTTTGCAGTCAGGTGGTTCTTCTAAACTTTAAACCAAATAGAAATGAACAATAAGTATTTGCATAACCAAGATTATAAAAACCGAGTTATGAATGCAATACATGCTTACTAACAGTACGGTATTTTTTAAATACTTATATAATACTAGCCTACCTCCAGAATGATCAAGGAAATTCTGTGCAAGTGGGGTTTCCTAGAGAAACATAGATCTTGGTCAAGTAGCTTGTTTCATTGAACACTACCAGCCAAAGCCCTGAGGCAAGTGTCTGCTTCATGCCTACCTGGTTCTAATATGACCTCAGCCTCCATCTGCCATCTTATACCTTGTTACTTTACACTTGGAATGTGTATGGGTTTACCTTTAAGTGTGTGTGTGTGTGTGTGTGTGTGTACTTAAGTAGAAGTGTGGGGGAAAGTAGCAACACAAGTGTATTGAAGGGCTCCACATAAAAGGTATAAAAATCACAAGGGTTTGGTAATATTGCCTGCAATATTCAGTATATGGCTTTCTTTAGCTAAGAGAATTTGTAGTAACTTAAATATGACAGAGTTTTTTACATGCTCACATAACATGCTAGAAGTGAGAGATCCAGGCTGGCAGGATAGCTTGACTCCAAAGATTATTCAATAATAAGTCTTAATAATAAGAAAGAGTACACTCTTTCTTATTTTACTACCCATTAAGAACAATCCTCATCTAATATTGACAGTGGAGTGTTAAAGTCTCCCACTATTTCTAGCCAAAGCAATCAGACAAAAAAAAAGAAATAAAGAGTATTCAATTAGGAAAGGAGGAAGTCAAATTGTCTCTATTTGCAGCCAACATGATTGTAAATTTAGAAGACCTCATCGTCTCAGCCCAAAACCTCCTGAAACTGATAAGCAACTTCAGCAAAGTCCAAGATACAAAATCGATGTGCAGAAGTCACAAGCATTCCTATACACCAATAACAGACTAAAAGAGAGTCAAATCAAGAGCAAACTGCCATTCACAATAGCTGCAAAGAGAATAAGATACCTAGGAATACAACCAACAAATGATGTAAAGGACCTCTTCAAGGAGAACTACAAACCACTGCTGAAGGAAATGAGAGAGGACACAAACAGATGGAAAAATATTCCATGATCATGGTTAGGAAGAATCAATATTGTCAAAATGGCCATACTACCCAGAGTAATTAGAAATTCAATGCTATCCACATCAAGCTACCAATGACCTTCTTCACAGAACTGGAAAAAACCACCTTAAACTTCATATGGAACCAAAAGAGAGCCCACATAGCCAAGACAATCCTTAGCAAAAAGAATAAAGCTGGAGACATCACGCTACCTGACTTCAAACTATACTACCAGTCTACAGTAATCAAAACAGCATGGTACCAGTACCAAAAAAGAGATGTAGACCAATGGAACAGAACAGAGGCCTTGGAGGCAACACCATACTTCTACAACCATCTGATCTTTGACAAATCTGACAAAAACAAGCAATGAGGAAATAATTCCCTGTTTAATTAATGGGGTTGGGAAAACTGGCTAGCCATGTGCAGAAAGCAGAAACTGGACCCCTTCCTGACACCTAACACTAAAATTAACTCCAGATGGATTAAAGATCTAAACATAAGATCTAACACCATAAAAATCCTAGAAGAAAACCTAGGCAAAACCATTCAGGACACAGGCATAGGCAAGGACTTCATGACTAAAACACCAAAAGCATTGGCAACAAAAGTCAAAATAGACAATTGGGATCTAATTAAACTCCAGAGCTTCTGTACAGCAAAAGAAACAATCATTAGAGTGAACCAGCAATCAAGAGAGTGGGAAAAAATTTTTGCAATCTACCCATCTGACAAAGGGCTAACATCCAGAAGCTACAAAGAACTAAAAAAGATTTACAAGAAAAAAACAAACAACCCCATTCAAAAGTGGGTGACAGCTATGAACAGATACTTTCGAAAGAAGACATATGAGGCTAACAAGCATATAGAAAAATGCTAATCATCACTGGTCATTAGAGAAATGCAAATCAAAACCACATTGAGATACCATCTCATGCCAGTTAGAATGGCCATCATTAAAATAATCTGGAGACAACAGATGCTGGAGAGGATGTGGAGAAATAGGAACACTTTCACACTGTTGGTGGCAGTGTAAATTAGTTCAACCATTGTGGAAGACAGTGTGGTGCTTCCTCAAAGGTCTAGAAATAGAAATTCCATTTGACCCAGCACTCCCATTACTGGGTATATATCCAAAGGAATATAAATTGTTCTATTATAAAGACACATGCACATGTGGAACCAACGCAAATACCCATCAATGATGCATTGGACTAGGAAAATGTGGCACATATATACCATGGTATACTATGAAGCCACAAAAAATAATGAATTTGTGTCCTTTGTAGGGACGTGGATGAATCTGGAAACCATCATTCTCAGCAAACTGACACAAGAACAGAAAATCAAACTCCACATATTCTCACTCATAGGCAGGTGTTGAACAATGGGAACACATGGACACATGGAGGGGAGCATCACACACTGAGGTATGCTGGGGGGTACTAGGGGAGGGACAGCAGGGATTAGGGAGGTTGGGGAGGGATAACATGGGGAGAAATGCCAGATATAGGTGATGGGGGATGGAGGGAGCAAACCACCTTGCCATGTATGTACCTATGAAACAAAACTGCATGATCTGCAAATGTACCCCAGAACCTGAAGTGCAATTATATATATATATTTAAAAAAACAGAACAGTCCGCATTTACATATGATAAAAAAAATCTATCCCATTGGACAGAAGGAAGAGAATGTGTAGTTCAAGTCAATTTTACTTTAAGAAAATAAGAAGGTAATTCCATATATTGTTGCTTATAGCAAAAAGCAAAAAAAAAAAAAAAATTAGTTGTAGTACCTAGTTGCAAGTGACACTATGAAATGCATTCTCCAGCAAGGAACTACATGCCCAGCTAAAACTTTAATAACTTTAATAAAGGAAAAAAATTGACTTCTGTGAATGTCTCATTCAGAGAAGTAGACCCTTCTAGTTACTATAAGTTTTATAATAGAAGTGAGACCTTATGCTATTATGAGAGGAAATGGGTCTGGACAGGGAATTAGACAATCAGAGAAGAGTTAAAATCAACCTTCTGAAGGCCATGTGGATAAGTGGAATCTCATAGGGAAATCTGGGAAGTGAGGCAAAGACCATCCAGGTTGGCAGCAAAGTCTATGGAAAGCGTTGCCTCTATATGCTTCTTGGTCCTGTGGGCCCACAGCCATGTGAGACAGAGGTGGCTGTGGTCAGTGAGGCTGACAGTCAGAAAGAAAACCTGGAGGTAACACAGAGAAAAGTCAGGACAAGCTTCAACCCTCTGGACACTTCTGTGTCTTTTTCTGTATCTATCTAAACACCATTAGAGATTTATGACTGTTGTATCACTTTTGCCTCTGAAATTTGGGTAATGTGTACTTTGTCCATTACTAACCCAAGACTATAAAGGAAAGGAGATTCTAGAACATGTGACCAAGCTTACAATACAATTGTCCAACTCAGGGAACCACTAGAAGTTGATGACGCTGTCTTTATCAGAGTGTTTGCAGAACAAGGACTAAAGTTTTGGATGGTATTTTTATTATAAACTTTACCACAGCAAAACTTCCCTACATAAACAGACATATTTTATGTGCACTCTTCCTCTCTATCAAGCTACCTGTTCATATTTTTTAGGGAAATACACAAAGAATACAAAGAAATTAAGGGGAGAGAGAAGTAAAAGAGGAGGGGAGAGAGGGTAAGCTACTGGGAGGGTGTGTGGCTGATCTCAACTAATAGAAACCAAACAGTAGTTGAAAAAAATTCTAAAGTGGCAAATTGATGTTACTTGAAGGCTATCACTTAATATTTGCACTTTTAATTATTTAACACTTTAGAAGTTTTTTTTTAATGTAAGAAAATGGGGAAGGAATGAGACTGAGAGATACATAAAGCCCTTCAGGAATTGCTTACATTATATGAATCTTAGCAAAAAGCATATTTTCTCAAATAGCATATTTATAATATTTATGGCATAATGCATTTTCATTTTCTTCCATTATTGTATCTATGACATTGATAATCCTTTATTTTGAAACTAAACAGATTTTGAGATCAATTTAAAAGAGTAAATCAGTGCAATAAAAAATCTTATAAAAACATGTTGGGACAGCTCTATTTGTCATCTCAAAATCAACCAAGAGTAGCAGGTGTCATCTAGACTACAAAGGACACAAGACCTGCCCAAATGTTCAGAACCACTTTTAAAATGAATGTTCTATTTTAGATTTAGATTATTTTGTCATCTAGAAGAGAGAATGTGAGACTGGATCTTGACACCATTTTCTTCAGGCTACACAGAGCTGGGTGAAACTAAGAGGATTAAGGAAACAAAAATATCTTATCCCAAATTATCATTGACTTTGTTTGTTAGTTTGTTGGCTTTAATTTAGAAAAAGTAATATATGACATACAAAAATCACCTAAAAGAATTAACCAGGCTCTGAGAAAAATTTGGTTTTGAAGCTATTCTTATATAGTATGGGAAGTCCTAGCCAGAGAAATTAGATAGGAGAAAAAAAAAGACATCCAAATTAGAAAGAAAGAAGTCAAATAGTCCTGGTATGCAGACAACATGATCTTTTATGTAGAGAACCCCAAAGACTCCACCAAAAAATGTTAGAACTAAGGAAAAGAATTCAGTAAACTCACAGGATTCAAAATTAACACATTAAAAAAACTCAGTAACATTTCTATATGCTAATAGTAAAATATCTGAAAGATAGAATATATATATATATAGTATATATATATATAAATTAAAATATTTAGAAATAAATTTAACCAGGAGGTAAATGATCTCTAAACCGAAAACCATGAAACATTGATGAAGGAAATTGAAGATGACACAAATAAATGGAAAGATACTCTGTGTTCATGGATTGGAAGAATTAATGTTATAAAATGCCCATACTACTGAAAACAATGTAATCCCTATCAAAATACCAATGACATTCTTTACAAAAGGGAAAAACGAATTCTAAAATTCTTATGGAAACACAAACAATTTGAATAACCAAAAGAATCTTGAGCAAAAAGAACAAAACTAGAAAGATTATACTACCTGACTTCAAAATAGACTACAAAGCTATGGTAAGTGAAACAGCATGATACTGGCATTAAAAATAGACTTATTGGCTGGGAGTGGTGGCTCATACCTGTAATCCCAGCACTTTGGGAGGCTGAGACAGGTGGATCACCTGAGGTCAGGAGTTTAAGACCAGCCTGACCAACATGTCGAAACCCCATCTCTACTAAAAATACAAAAATAGCCAGGTGTGGTGGCACATGCCTGTAATCTAGCTACTTGGGACACTGAGGCAGGAGAATCACTTGAGCCAGGGAGGTGGAGTTTGCAGTAAGCCAAGATCATACCATTGAACTCCACCCTGGGCAATAGAGTGAGACACCATCTCAGAAAAAAAATAAAAATAAAAAAAAAAGACATACTGAGGAATAGAATAGAAAAGAAGAACCCAGGAATAAATCCACACATGTGTGGTCAATTGACTGAGGTGCCAAGAACACACAATGGGAAAAGGATACCTCATTAATAAATGGTATTGGGACAACTGGGTATCAATTTGCAGAATAATGAAATTAGATCCTTATCTCAACCATATACAAAACCAACTCAAAATAGATTAAAAAGTTAAATGTAAGACCTAAACTATGAAACTACTAGAAGAAAACATTGAAGAAGAAGAGCTCCATGATATGAGTCTGGGTAATGTTTTTGTTTGTTTTATATGACCTCAAAAGCACAGGCAACAAAAGCAAAAATGGACAAATAGAATTACCTCAAACTAAGAAACTTCCATTGTAAAGAAAACAATCAACAGAGTGAAGGAACAGTCTACAAAAATGGAGAAAATATTTGCAAATTTTATGTCTGATAAGAGGTTAAAGACCAAAATATATATAAGGAAATCAAAGAACTCAATATCAAAAAAACAAATAACCCAATTTAAAAATACACAAAAGACCTGAATATACATTTCTAAAAATAAGACATACAAATGACTGAAAGGCATGTGGGAAGTATTCAGCATCACTAATTATCAGTGAAATGCAAATCAAAACCACAATGAGACATCACCTCACTCTTGTTAGAATGGCTAATATCAAAAAGACAAATTATAACAAACGTTGGTGAAGATATAGGAAAAGGGAGCCCTTGAACACCGTTGGTGGAAATGTAAATTGGTGCAGCCAGTATGGAAACAGTATGAAGTTTCCTTAAAAAAAATAAAATAAAAATATAGCTAAAACCATATGATCCCCAATCCTACTACTGGGTATATATCTAGAGCAAATAAAACCAGTATCTCAAAGAGATATTTGTATTCCAGTGTTTGTTGCAGCACTATTCACAACAGCCAGAATATGGAATCGACCTAAGTGTCCTTGAATGAATGAATGGATAAAGAAAATGTGCTATCCAGACACAATGGAACACCATTCAGCTATACTAAAGAAAATCCTTTCATTTATGACAACATGAATGAACCAGAAAGCATTATGTCAGGTGAAATAAGTCAGGCACGGAAAGACAAATAACACATGATGTCGTTCATACATGGAATCTGTAAAAATTGATCCCATGGATGTAGAGAGTAAAATTGTGGTTGCCAGAGGCTGGGATACTTGAAGGGATGAGGATAAGGAGTTGTTGGTCAAATGATACAAAACTACAGCTAGATAGGAAGAATAAGTTCAAGAGATCTATTGTACAGCCTGGTGACTACAGATTATGACAATATATTGTACTATTGAAAAATGCTTAGGGAGTGGATGAATAAGTGTTCTCATCACAAAAATGATAACTATGTGAGGTAGTGCATATGTTAATTATTCACATTTAACCATTCAACAAGGTATATATGTTATACTTCAAAACATCATGTTGTGCATGATAAATATAGACAACTTTATCTGTTAATTTGAAAAATGTCCTTCAAATTATTTTCAAGATTATTGCTTTTAATAGTTTAAAAACATATTCTTTCTATATTTTTTTAAAAGAAGAGTTTGGCAAAGGTCAGTTTTACACATTTACATGACGGTGTATTAAGCAGTCACTTAAAAATATGTTGCATAGCTGTATTAGTGCAGAAAATTATTACAATATAAAATTAAAAGGAAAATTATTTTTTAAAAGACAAGTGTTACAGTTTTCATATTTAAATTTTCTATAAAAGGTTTTGTGGCTTTTAATATCAACAATATATTTGTTCCTGATCTATGGCTTTGTTCCTGGTCTCTGCAGAAATGATACTAATATTTTCAACCACCTACTTCACATCTCAACTTGAAATGTGTCATAGGCATGTAAATTCACTCTAGTATTATGCAAGCTATTGCTATCTTAAAAATGACATGAATATATGCAACTGCTCAAGACATTAACAGAAGATTTTTCCTTTGGCCCCAACTTTGAATTCATTGGTAATATTTGTTTAAACACTACCAGTGATCACATTTCAATTATATCCATTCTCTTCATTTCCAATACCCTCATCACAGCTTGGAGCATGCTGTCATCATTTCTCCCTCAACCAAAATGAGACCAGGCACTTAACTTGTCTCTCTTCTTCATTATTTGCCTTTCTGCCATCCTTTACTATCAGAAGTCAGAGTGATATTTTCAAAATGTTTCGTTTCCTATTCCAGTTTATCTCTTGGCTTAAAACCTTCCAGTCTCTTCTCAGATTGCAGACTTTTTGTCTTGATTTATAAAGCCTGACATGATCTGGCTCTGTCTACTTCTGTAATATGTTCTCAAAACTCTATTGGATTTGCCTTTTATAGTTAAGCTATGCTAGTTATTCTTTCTGTTCCTTGATTGTGCCAGGCTCCACCGGGTCTTCAGGCCTTTATCTACTGTTTTTCTGTTGGGCTGAATGGACAAATCAATGGTCTGTTTTGGATATTAAAGCCCTTGATGGTAAGGTGGTAAGGGGTCCTAAAGAATTTTGAAGAACATGTTTGTAACCATGATTTATCTTGTTTTGTTTTCTTTTAATTTTATTTGGCTCAGAGGGCTTTCTAAGAAGAATGTGTGGAAGACTTTTAAACTTATATCATCTTTAAAATTGATCTCAGAGGATTTTATGAAATGTTATGAGCTGAAACATCATGAACGAACATATAGCATCCCAAATCCACTTCAGTGAGCACACTCACAGTAGGGCTGTTCTAGATGACATGTCTAAAAACTGAGACAAGAGAAGCAGGCTAATAAAGGAGGTTCTAATGCACAAAGAAAGAATTGTAATTATAACATTCTTGATTGGACTGTATGGCTACACTTTAGGAGGCACTAAGATCACTATAAATCTTAAGCATTTTTAAAGGAAAAATATCCTTAATGTCCACCTGAGACACAAATGGACCTGAAATGCCAACAAAAAGTACACAAAATTCCTATTGCTATAGGAAGATGATTAGAGGAAAAAGATATATTAAAAGAAAGAAAAAAAATCTAAGTTAAGTTTATTTCCTTTATAACTAGATATATGACCATACATTCTATTAACAATCATATGCACAAATCCGTAGATGATAAGAAGGATAATTTTTTTCAAATATTTAGTGCTTTGACAACAATGGGACTCCTTGAATCTCAGAAGAATTTCTCTTAAATGCAAGCTTATTTCTCTTAAAAGCAAGCTCATTCCAGTAAGTTTATTGCTAGATCCCAAATTCTTTTTTTGTCATTGATGTGATTCTTACTATTCTGCTATAACATACAAGCTTGAGTTGTTATTAACAGAAATTTTAAGATCTAAATTTTTTATGCTATTTCTCAGACAAATATGCAAAAATAAAATATAATTGCTACTGATTCAAAGTCTATTCCTATGCAAAAATTCATGTTTATTGAAAATTATAATGCAAATTTAAGTTATGCAGCTCTGCACTGGGCTTCTTTAGTAACTGAGCATGTTTTTTTTGTTTTGGGCTATAAATGTCTACATAAATTAGAATAATATCTCTATATTTCATCCATAAATGCCTCTATAAAGTGTGACTAATGTTTCTAATGTGATATTATAATCTTGGTACAAAACAGAATCCAAGCGAATCCTTATAAAAATAAAGAAAATAACTGCCAGAGCTTTTGTGGCAGCCTCTCTTTTCGATATTGTCTGAAATAACACTTCTGATTCCCCAGCAATGCATTTCTAAATTGCTTGAAGTTACTCCTGTCTATTCAAAGTACTTAACATTTTTTTTCCCAGACTTTGTCTTCTAATCCGTTCATTGAATCATCTGTGTCCTTTCCTCATCCACTCCTTGAATTTGCACAGTGGTTTCAAACTCTTGACAGAAGAACTCTAAAGTTGTTTATAGGTTTGTACCTTTGCTGAAATTACAAAGTAGTTCAAACCACAGAGATATAACACAAGAAGAAATTGTCTGAGTGTAAAGTTGAACTCCTAAAATAACTGCATTGAATGGAAAAGTAAATGAACAAATCAGATAGCAGTGCAAGAAATTAGTTAATACCTAATTATTTCTAGCACATTTGTGGAGGGGTTGTTTAATTACTTTTATTCATAAAAGTTAAGAGTCCACATTTCTTGACCCGGTGAAGTGTCTGACAATTTTCAGAAAATCCAGCTGATCTCTTTAGATAGCTATCTAGTTCCATATTCATGAAGCTACTAAGTTAAGTCATAAATTATAGTTGAGGTTCAAAGTGGTCACGTTACCCTTTGCATATTGGTACATTTGAACAGAAGTGAGGGTTTTCAGGAGCCAAAAGGATAAATTCCAATTTCTGATTTCCATTCTAACTGATCAAATAAAAACTTGATTTTGAGTTTAGATATGGATTAACTACAACTCATTTTAAACCATGATCTAAATTGAACTTTTCTTTCTGCATAGCCCTTTTATCCTTGAAATTCCTACATTGGTTGTTGACTTTTCCAACAATTCAGTTACTTAGGTCAGAAAATTTGAGTTCCTTTCTATTTCTCTTTCTGTATTTCCCACAAAGTACCAAATAGCATGTCTTTATTTTTCTCTTATGTCACAAACCCATCTTCCTTTGTCCGCCTCCCTGGCACTGCCTTAATTGGCAATCTTGTAATCTTGTATCACTCAAAGAATACTGTATTAAGTGTTTTATTTGTTTTGCCTGTTTCCAGTTTTAAAACTTCCTACAAGATCTTATATTTTACTGTTAAATGGAATGACTTCAGATATACACCTAATGGTATCACTCCAATAAAAATGGTTGTTCTAGTGATCCATTTCTTCAGTCACTAAAAATCAAATAACAAAAGTAAAAAAAAAGATCTGTACCTCATCTATTTGCCACAAACTGAACTGGGCTCAAGGGATTTATAAAATAAAAATTAAAATTAAGAGAGCCTGCCTGCCCTCAAGGGGTCCACAGTCTGATAGCTTTCCATTGTGAAAGGCCTCAAGGTACCTTATCATAGCATAAAAGACGCTCCAGAATCTGGTGCTTTTTCCCTCTTAAGGATAATCTCCAGGCTCACTATAATTAAAGCAATGCTGATGTATTTATATTTCCAGGAATACACATTGCTATTTTGCTTATTTGTTTCTTCACAATTTTTTTCCTCCATCCAAAATACTCTTACCCTGTTTTTAACTGTGTAATTACTATACTTTATTCATAATGTGTACTTATTCTATGAAGTTTTTTCTAACCTCATCTTTCCCTAGCACAAATTTCCTATATACAAGCTTTCTTTCTTACATATAGTTTTTATTATATTTGATAAAGTAATAGTATTTGCTCTTTATGTCTAACGTCCCTGCTAGATAGTGAAAAATTAGCTTTTTGGGAATAGAAATTCTTACATTTCACTCTCCAGCACTTAACAAAGAGCCTAGAATATTGTACAGAGTTTAAATATATGATGTATAAATGTTGTTAAGCTGAGCTATTGTTCTCACTTCTAATTCCACTACATTCAATTATGTTCAGTTTATCAAACACAGAGAGCTTCTAATATGTTCACATGTATATTAATTATTCATTGTAGTAGAGACAGGTGGTAAAAACAAATAGTTCTTTCTTCCTAATACCTTCTATTCTGATCAGAGAGAACATGCTGAAAACTTTTTAAAAAATACGATTTCATAGAAATTTGAAATACTCAGAAACTTTCCACTATATGAAAAACATTTTATTAGATAAAGCAAACTTGACAGCATATAACTTCCAAATATATTTTACATATTGTTTCTTAATCTGGCATCATGGCAAGAAATTACAAAAGCCTAATTAACAAGATGAATATATGGCATCTATATTAAAAAACAAAGGGTATAGTCACAGAATTATTGGGAAGTCTTATTATTTGAAACCCATTCATTGAGAAAAGCCATGACAGCATTATTACTTGACTCAAAGAATGATTCATATGTGAAATGTTTGGGGTTAATTACCTTGATTTCCAGTCTCCCGGGTTTCCCAAGCCTGCGTGGTACGTGCCAAGTCTCCAGACTACAGATATACTGTCAGGCCTTCCTAACCAGAGCTACCAACATTCCCACTATTGTTGGCTCTGCCCCCTGGTTGTTCTGTCTTTTTCGATTCTAGTATCTAGGAGCCACTTGCCACAGAGATGATGATGAAAATCAAGTTTCCTCTTTACCAGGGACATACACGAAGCTTTACAGCCTCTCTGGTATCCATGGAAGGATGGAGACATAACTTTTACTAGTGTTCATACTCTTGTTTTTCTCTTTCATTGTCCCACTAAAGACACATAAGCCTGTTCTGTAAGCCAACATCATAGTACTCTGAGTTACTTTTCAATAAGATTGGACTAGTTACATTTATTTTCTTCAAGGATTACATGGATTTCCTCCAGGGCCCTATTGCATATGCCTGAGAAGAGAGGATTGCTATTTAGAAACAATATTATTGCTAACCAGAGAGTAAAAAAATAAATAAATAAATACATCTCTATTTTTTTTAATCTCCAAATTTATTCTACATTTTGTGACAGTTAAATTAGATTTCAGCCCCAATGGCAGAGCTCCTTTTGGGAATGATGTAGTTTCTAGCAGATTTTAAATGTCAAGGGAAAGTTCATCAGAATACTCTCAGACATGTTTCTTCAAGCACTGAATTTGGACACAGAGTAAAGTCAATGTGAAATGTCTATTTTTTTCACAGGCTTCATTCAAAACTGGGATAAGAATGTAGAAATTCGAAAAAGATTGCAGAGACAGAGGGCAAGGGATGCTTAAAGCATTTTTATTTAAGCACCTTTTGTATGAGTTCATGGCTTTGTGCTCTCAAGAAGCTTTTAGCTGCACATTAGCAAAGGATTGAACAGTGCTGCATTTCACAACAGATATTTATTCAGCCCACTAGAAATGAGGCTGCAAGCCAACAGAAATGAAAAGATGCCGTCCAAAATCCAAGAATTTTTTTTGTATATCCACAGAAGGAAAGTGAGCTAAACATAGAAATACTACAAACTACTATTCTTAATGCCTTTGGGACAAACAAAAGACTCCTTAAGAAACACTGTTAATATAACTTTCATCAGGAGGCTAGGCCTAAAGAAAAGATAGTAGGGGGAAGGGAAGGGCTTGATTTCTATCAGCTAAATATTCCAGATACATATTGAACTTAAAACAAAAATTACCTTAAAAAATTACCTGGTAAATATAGATTTCATAGTTAGACTTGCTCTAGTCATACTGTAACCATAAAAATAAAATGGTAATAATTATAATATTCAAAATTTCCTGTGTGTGGTTTTTTTATTATTATTATTATTTTTGGAGAGAGGATCTCGCTGTGTCACTGAGGCTAGAGTACAATGGTGCAATATTGGCTCACTGCAACCTCTGCCAGGGCTCTGGCAATTCTCCTGCCTCAGCCTCCTGAGTAGCTGGGACTACAGATGGGCTCCACCACACCCAGCCAATTTTTGTATTTTTAGTAGAGATGGGGTTTCACCATGTTGGCCAGGATGGTCTCAAACTCTTGATCTCATGATCTGCCTATGTTGGCCTCCCAAAGTGCTTGGATTACAAGCATGAGCCACCACGCCCAGCTGGGAAGAGCAATCTATTCTAATATGAGGATGAGGTAAATGTTATGAGTAGGGAGTTCTAAGGGAAACAATCCTGAGAAAAAAAGGTAAGAAGTAGCCAGGCACATAAAGAGAAAGGAGCCAGGAAAGACCTCTCAAGCAAAATGATTATCTAATAAAAATGAATAGGGATGAGTAAGAACCTTCCAGAATTTACTGTACGTGGTCAGGAGACATAAACAAAGTTCCCATCATGAACCATGGATTAATAAGGGGACTTTGATTACTGACAACAGCAACTGACTCTTACTGAAGGAAAAAGAACAAGAAAACTAATTGGAATCATTCCCTATATCTCTTAGAATCAAAGTAAAACCTGAGGACCTAATCCCCAGAAAGAATTTTTAAAAAGTGAGAGAATTTAACTGGGGATAAAAATAATTTACAAAAGAGGATTCTTTGACTTTTTAATAATAGCCATTCTGACTGGTATAAGTCGATATCTCATTGTGGTTTTAATTTATATTTCTCCAATGATTAGCCATGTTGAACATTTTTTTTTCACGTGTTTATTAGCCACCTGTATGTCTTCTTTGAGAAATGCCTGCTTCTGTCCTTTGCCTACTTTTTTACGAGAATTTTTTTTTCTTGTTGAATTGAGTTCCTCGTAGATTCTAGATGAGTCCTTTGTTGGAGGCATAATTTGTAAAAAATTTTCCCATTCCGTATTTTGCCTGTGTACTCTGTAGATTATTTCTTTTGCTGTGCAGAAGCTTTTTAGTTTAATTAATTACCATTTGTCTATTTTGTTTTTATTGCATTTACTTTTGGAGACTTTATTGTAAATTATTTGCTTAGGCCAATGTGCCAAAGAGTATATCCCACATTTTCTTCTAGGATTTTTATAGTTTCAGCTCTTATGCTTAAGTTTTATTCCATCTTGACCTAAATTTTGTATATGATGAGAGGTAGAGGTCCAGTCATATTATTCCGAATATGGCTAGACAACTTTCCCAACATCATTTATTGACTAGAGTGTCCTTTTCCCAGGGTTAATTTTTGCTATTTCAAAGATCAGTTGGTTGTAGGTATGCGGCTTTATTTCTGGGTTCCCCGTTGTAGTCTACTGATCTGTGTGTCTACTTTTATGCCAGTACCACACTGTTTAGTTACTACAGTCTTGTAGTAAAATTTGAAGTCAGGCAATGTGATATCTCCCAAGTTTTATCTTTTACTTAAAATATCTCTGGCTCCTTAGGCTCCTTTTTAGTTTTATATGCATTTTAAGATTTTGTTTTCTACCTTTGTGAAAATTGATGCACCTGTACCTCTGATTCTCAAATAAAATAAAATATTTCAAAAGAGGGCTTAAGGGGAGATGGAGGAGGGAGAAACTTGGTGAATAGAGGCCTTTGAATTAATCTATAGTAACACATCCATCCTCAGGTGAAAAGATATATACAAAAGATGAAAAGATTTCACCAGAGATAAAGAGTAGGCAATCTAGGAGTGTGGATTCAACAACTCCAATTGTTTTCCATTCTCCTGTTATTTTCCTCAAAATTTAAATTCCCAGAAGGAAAAGCATGATTTGACTAGTATTAGTGACATAGCCAAACTAGTTCCCTACCCCAAGGAAGCTACAAGCTTTGTAGAAGAAATAATCACAAAAAGAAAATCAAGGCACCATTACCAGGAAAGTAAGGATTAATGTTGGCCCAATTCAAACTACAGATTTCCTCTTTTGGAATTACTCCAGAAAGTTTGGTTTTCTATCTCACAGGACTTGAGTCCCAACAAGACAGTCTACATTACAGAAGGGGCAAATAACAGGAGAAAAATCAAGGCGTTGTTACCAGGCAGGTGAAAATCGATGTTGGTGTTATGAAAACAGCAGAGATTCCGTCTTTTGTGGATTCACTGCAAAGTTTCGATTTCTATCCCTTGGGATTTGGTACATAAAGGAAGCACATGGCTCTTTTGTGTTTTAGTAAAATATCTGTGATGGCAGAATACATAGTTTGCAAGCTGTCAGGATCAATCGAAGACAAACCAACATAGCTGGTTTCCTTAATATGTAAGTAAAAAGCATATGAAAATGTATTCTCATGGATATGATCCAAATTCCTCATACATGGATATAATTTCTTAAATATATATGTGTGTTGGGAGGGCTCCATTTCTTTGTAATGAGCCTTTGTTATCTGATATCAGGAACAACTTTTCAAGTTTTACAACGAAAGACAGAAATGACGAATTAGGCAGTAAGATAAAGTACTTCCTAAAAGTAGTGTTAAATAGTGTGGTTATCAATCAAACTAGAGCTGCATTCAAAAGAAATGTAAACTAAGAAGAAAAGAGACATGAAATAAATTAAGGTATCAAATTTTCAAGTTATTGTGGTTATCATAGTAAATTTGTATTTGGAGCAAAAGTAAAACTGCAAACTATTCATATTTTTAAAAAATCACTTTTGATTGAGAGCATTGTAAAAAGAAAACAATTTATTTCTGCCTCATAAAAAGGTAAATTAGTACAAATTCTTGCAAAATACCAACCAATAGTTTCACTGAGTTGGACAAAATACAACCTTCCTGGTTATCCAATCTAATTGCACACTCACCTAAAATGAATCCTAATGCCTCAAACTAAGGTAAAGTCATGGTCACTATTCCTTTTATTTCTTCTTTGTTTCTGACACTTCTTTGAAAGTTTATCCCATGTTTTCATTTCTTTGTGTTATTTGTAAGTTAAAGGTAATTAGGGTTATGATATGTCAAAACAGTAAAATCAGAGATGCCTTAAATTTAATATTAGTTAATGCATAAACTCTATTTTAGTAGTCAATTGGCTTATAATTGAATAATCCTATGTACTAAACTTTATCAAGTTACTAGCTTTGTGTTGGCTGTTCAGGTTATTATTTCTTGATATAGCTGTATATATCATATATATATATATGTATATCGACAACCATATATATTTCTAGTAGCCTTTTTTATCTTAAAAGATTCTGCTTATAGAAATCCTGAGCTCATTGAGACCAGATAACAAGTTATGTTTGAATTATTTATCAAATTATTTCAAATAAACTAATAGAATGGAGGGGGAAAGAATGACCCGGGTGAATTGTACTCTTAAGAGTAAAAAGCATTACCATTTTTGTTTGTATAACAGGTGGTGCACCCATGCATATAAATAAACCATGCTCAGGAATCAGTTTATCTATCATGCTGCTGACCTGACTTTTTCTGCTTTAGATCACACATCATGACTAGAATAGTCAGGTAGAATCCATTTAGTCTATGCACAGGTCCATAAAAATGTACGTGTCTCTGCAAAACTACAATAAAAGTAAGTTGAAAATCCTTAGCCATGAAATGAGAACTATATCTATTTTAACTGTATAGTTATTAAAGGTGTAACTGTACATAATACAATGTAAAATGCTGACTTGAAGGTGGTTATGAGGAGTCTCTCTGTTGAATTGCTTCTTCTTATGTGGTGCCTTTTTTATTCACATGTAATGACTGTTCCAGACTTCTCTAATCTTAGTTCTTGCTACATACACATATTAAAGATTTTTAGTCTTTTAGTCTGCAATTTCTCGATGTTTGTTTTTAAAACTTAATTTTATTGCTAAAGGATACTTTCTCTGTGCCAGAAAGTATCTGTTTATATTATGTCTTTTGCTATCTCCTTTTTGTATATTATAAGAAAATGTTATTTTTATCTCATTACTAGTAAAATAATCCAGTTCACTCCACCCCTCAGAGTTAGATTGCTTATGTTGGCTGAATATTTTAATAAGTTTCCCTTAATAACAGGTGAATAATAAGTATTTCACAATACTTTAATAAGTTTCCTTGGAACCTGGGAGTCTGAGCTCCAGAAAATGATAAATAGAAAATATTATAAACTTGAGATTAAGTCATATTGCTCTACATTAAAAAAAAGAGAGAGAGAGAGAGTGGCTGGAAAATTGATGGAAAGTGGAGGGAAAGGAAGTTTATGCTACATGAAACGATTGATATAAGTTTTTAAAAGAAGGTTTATTTAGTGTGTGTGTGTATTTATGTGCATTTATTGTGTGTTTGTGTGTATTCATGTGCATTTAGAAGTAAAATTTTATGAGCTGCACAATACAAACTACCTAAATTTTCCCTATGATATACTTTGTTAAATATCATGTAGATCAGTAATTGGCTTATGCAGAAATTTGTATTTTGGAGTAATTTAAGAACATCTGTGTTGTGCTTCAAAGTTGGAATGAGGAAAAAATAAAAAGCTGCCTTTGGGTGGACAGTCATATCTGGCTATTTATTTAAAAAAAAGAAAAACAGCAGCTAAAATCCATAAAGTAAGATGCAGCACTTAGTGACATTTTGTTTTAGATCACATGTCTTCCAAGACACATCTTCCACTGTGATAGCCAAACGCTCAAATTTAGGATTCTGAACTGAACAATGGTTTTTTGTATATAATCTGAATGTCATAAGAAAGTTAAGGAAATGACTCTGAATTCATATATTACTGCTGGGGAGCCCAGACGAATGCATTGTTTATGATATGATGTTTTACAAATCATTTGTAAGCTAACTTTGGAGTAACATGAAGTCATAGACAAGAAATTGGCCTTCAACTCTGCTTTGAAGAACTAAACATTTCTTAAGATTTTTGAGTATTTCATTCAAAAGGCAGCTGTGCTTTGGTTGATTCTGTGACCTGTTTTTTTCATCTGCTAAAATATGATTATGTGGTTAGTTCTTAAGAATATTTTGAAACTGATGACAGAAACTATGTGCTACATTGAAGGAAATGTGCCAGATATGAGAGAGAAAGACTGAGTTGTGGTGAGAACGTGCCGCTGCATGAGAGAGGTGTCAGGCCTCAGACAGAGAAGCGATGGCATTTAATAAACTTTTTTCAGGGTTAGCCATTAGGATTATCTATGTTCTCAAATCCTCAAATGCTTCTGTCAATGTTGCTGACAGCTCTTGAATGGCTTTTCAGTAATGAGGATGTTACCAGGGACTTATATGTCAAGTTTCTTACTAGATGTCAGCATCTGGAAGACAGGACTTGCACATATATGTTAAGTTGTGAGATTAAAAAAAAAAACAGGAGCAATATGACAAGGTAAAGTAGGGCAGAGTATGGAAAATCAGAGCAGGCAGCACAAGTCTCTTCGACATTGATGCATAAAAACTCTTTCTGAAGAAATCTAGAACAATCCACGCTGTCACAGACAGTAGTGACCCCTCAGATTCTTAGTATTAAGAGAGCTATTTTGGAGGTTCAAAAGTAAAAGGCAGCATTGGCTGCTCTCAGACAACAAAACTGGGAAGAAATGATGTATCAACTGGATACATCATTTTGTATAAGAGAGCTGCTGAGGTTGTGCTCCTGACAAAGAGATCCTATCAACCCAGGGCAGTCAGCTTCTCCACCTCCAATAAGAAGGCTAGCAAGCTTGGGGTCCTTCAAAGACAAAGACTACCTTGATTTTAGTGTGAGTAACTTTGCCTACAATGATGTCTGGAAGCTACATCTAACACACAAGCCCATAGAAGGTCTCAGTCATAGGCTGGATGCAGTGGTTTATGCCTGTAATCCCAGCACTTTGGGAGGCTGAGGCAGGTGGATCGCCTGAAGTCAGGAGTTCGTGACCAGCCTGGCCTACATGGTGAAAACCTGTCTCTACGAAAAATACAAAATTAGTCCAGTGTGGCAGCTTGTGCCTGTAATCTCATCTACTTGGAAGGCTGAGGCAGGAGAATTGCTTGAACCTGGGAGGTCAAGGTTTCAGTGAGCCAGGATTGTGCCATTGCACTCCAGCCTGGGTGACAAGAGTGAAACTCCATTTCAAAAAAAAAAAAAAGGTCCTATCTAAGAAATTAAGAAAAAAATATATATATCAACACTGAGATGGGCATCTTATGTTTAATTGTTAAGGTAATTTTTGTCTTTATTGCTCAGTGAGGAAATAACTAACAGCAAAGGTGCTATATTTTGAGTAATCCTGGTCACAGGAGTTGGAATGTGAGGGGATGGAGTAGAGGAACCAGCTCTTTCCCTTCCGTAGATGCAATGCCCTCTAGTGACAATGCTGAATCTCTCTTTTGGTGTCAGGAATTTAGGGAAAAAAATATATTTAGGGGAAAAAAGAATTTAGGGAAAACCCCTATTGTTCATTTGGAGAGGCTGTGGAAAAAAAATCAGGCTATGCATTTCTCCAACTCACTGAAGCACTTGAAGCCCCTCCCCCCGATAGTTGCTCTTGAATGAAGAAAGTCCCTTTATGCAAAGTCTTATCATTTTCTTGGCATTGCCACATCCAAATGTGAGAGCACAGAACATGCATTACTTTTGCTGGAATTAGAAGTACTTCTTTCAACTATCTCATCTCTGGCTTTGGCTGTCAGCTTTCCAATCAACCTTTATCATTTGTTATGGATCGCTTGGTATTGTCATCTGGAGTTTTCAAGGTTCCCTAACGGGAGCAACTGGAGGAAAGAAGGAAAAAGCGAGTTGTTTTTTTTTTTTTGTCAATATCCCCCATCAATAGTGGCCCTTCCAGCACCTTCCAACACATTTACAATCAATTCCCTGAGTTAAACATCATTCTGCTTGAAATATCTGTAATATAGTAGTTTTTATTTTTCTGAATGGAGGTTGACTCAAAGTACTAAATATTCGGAGGAGATGGAAAAGCAATTATGTATAAGGTTAACTATCTTCCAAAAAGGCATTTGGTCTATTAGTGGATCTTGACTTTTTGTGACATTGTTGAAGTTTCCAATTTACCAACCTCAAAGAAGTCACTTAACTTCTGAGTTCTTGTTTCCTTCGGTGTAAAATGAAGGGCTTAAAATGTATATTCTTTAAGATGTTTTTTAACTTTAAATTTTATGAATCCACAGAAAATGAAAGTATTGAATTGTCACTAATCCCTAAATTTTTTCATGTGTAAAGATCAGACTCAAGAACCAATGGTAGAAAGATCAGATAGTAATGGATTTACAAGTATAATTATTTGAGGGATGCTTGATATTTTAACACATGTCAGCAAACAATATATCATGCTACAAGTAATAAGAAATGTAGAAACGAAACATATGTTAAAGGCAACATAAAGTACTTTACAAATAAGAGACTGCCACTTTTTTGTCACAAAAAGTAAAATGTAAGCTCTGAATTCTTTCCTGAAAGTCTAAAGCTAACAGTGTTGTACTGCTGCTATATTCTAAGACATTTCAAAAAGTGTTTCCTGAAAGTCTGACGCTAACAGAGTATAGTACTGACACTATATTCTACGACTTTGCAAACAGACAACTAATCTTGCAATAAACAGAAAATGGATCACTTGTCATAGTCAGTAACTGATGTAACTAATAATCAAGACATGCATAGATGTCTTTTCATAGAAAATAACCTGCTATGTGAATGCTGGCAACTTGGATATTAATATCTCAAAAATATTATTGCTATCATTTAAAGACAGCAAAGTGTGACTTAAATCTGAACTCTGTTTGGCATAAGTGTATTTCAGAGTCATAGAAGCTGTTGAGATCATGGTCACAGTTATATATCTAGTGAGAAATATTTTTTAGCTGAATAAATATAAGGTTTTATCCTCATCAGCTATCTTTTCCCCAAACCAAAATCATGCAAAATTACTGGTAGTGAAAGCTTTTGTTACTGGCACTCACAGAGTAATTTATAACATTAGAAAGGCCTTTGCCATTTTCCTAATTGACGCTCTAAGTCGGGATTGCATTTGGATCTATCATTGTCACTTAGTTGTCACAGAGTCCAACATAAGCTGTGCATTTTAAATATCATTGCTATATATACTGTTTCTTATGTTTCAGCAAGGCAGCATGCACATGTTTGAATTCATCACATGTCACGACAATGCATTCAAACCTTCAAATTAGTATTCAGAATTGGAGTGAATTATCTTGGAACGAAACAAAACAACCCTAAATAGAGGAAGTGATATTACCTTAAAATAAATTGATCTTTAGATGTATTTGAAAGCTGGTCATTAATCCATGCTAACTCTTATTTAAGTTATATCATATAAGTTTTGAAATAAAGACTTTATAAAATATAAGGTTTTTAATGGTTGTTTCCTCAAATGTTATCAATTACTGAACAATTGCTGAGTATAGATAGAATGGAACTATTCTAAAACAATATGCAAAACTCAATTGTCATATATGATGATTCTAAAATAATACAAACTACATTAGAATATGAACAAACCATGCATAAAAATAACATATGTGCCTGTAATTCCAGCACTTTGGGAAGCCAAAGCAGGTGGATTGCATGAGTTCAGGAGTTTGAGACAAGCCTAGGCACCATGACAAAAACCCATCTTTGCAAAAAATAAAAAAATTAGCTGGGTGTGGTGACACATTCCTGTAGTCCCAGTTACTTGGGAAGCTGAGGTAAGGCAATTGCTTGAGTTCAGGAGGCAGAAGCTGCAGTGAGCTGAGATTGCACCACTGCACTCCAGGCTGGGTGACAGAGTGAGACCCTGTCTCAAAAAAAAAAAAAAAAAAAAAAACAACCCATGTGTTAAGCATATAGTTGGCATATTTATGCATCACAAACACCCCCACATTTATCTTCCAATTAACTCTGGATTCTAAAAACTAATATAAACTATAATGAAGTATTCTGTTATCTAATATACCTTATAAGGTACAATAAAAAATTTATATCTTAGTGTATTAGTTATATATTACTGTGTAACAAATTATTCCAATACCCATGATACAGTTTCTGATCATAATATTATGTATTTAAAGAGGTATGTATACATTCAAGTGAATAAAACAGCAATGGTCTGCCTCACTATGGAAACAAACTACATATTTTAATCTCTTTTTAGTTTAAACAATTTATCAGAAATGGATCCAATATAATAGTTACCAACAATGAGTAAAATATTAAAGACACGTGCATAAAGTATATGTAGACAAAATCTTCTGAAATATTATTTTTAAATTTGCAAAATAGTTTATAAAACCTGCCTAAATGTTAAAAAAAGAAGAAATTTGTAGCCTGAAAACATTAGTTCATAGATAATGAATCACTTGTTTCTGGTTGTTAATTTGTGTCAGCATATATGGGTTAAAGCCACAATTATTTGAAGACATTTCATAATGTGTTGTGTACAGATTTTCTCTAGGCCTGAAATCTAACTTAAGACCTTGGCATTCCAGGAACAAGACAAGCCTATTCAGAAAAAAAGGAGCAGGTGACAGAGAATGAAAGACAAAGCAAGAGAGGCTGAGAGAGGTCCTCCAGTACTCACTTTCCTCCTACCTCATTTTGAAACCTATAATTTTTTCCTGCACAAAGTCAGATGCTTTTTGGAAATTGGAGTTTAGCAAATTCATTTGTAAAGTAATTGTTTTCTTCAACATAAGCTAAAGTGTATACTCTGTTGGTCTGTAAAGATATGCTGTTTGCTATTACACAATTTATTTTTGTAACATGAGAAAGATAGAGAATATATTTGTTTTTATTTACAGTGTAAATTTCTTTGCCTAAGAACTAAACAAAAGATTATAGTGTTTAAATTTCATTCACTATTTCCTTTGAGGCTTTTCCCTTTGAAGATTAAATATCCATCCTCTCACCAGTATTTTATTGTATAATTTGGCACTCTATCACATAGTAATATTTTTTCAATTATTTTGTCAATATCAGGCCCCAGTAAAACAGGACAATTTCATCACCTTGTTCTGTTGCCTCCTTCATGTTACCTTCAAGGAGAAAGACTGTGCTTTATCTGTCAAGTTCAAGGATGCAGATTAGGGTTCAGAGCATACAGAATGATGGTTATGGTTTGAACTCATATTCTCTAAGGTATGAAGACATAGCCAGGGTCTTAGACTACAGCTACTTCATGAAAGCACATTCACCTCTGTCTTTGTCACTTCTCCCCACATGCTCTGTCCCATGTGGCTGGGACAGTCAGATGGACAGCTAGACTGCACTTCTACTCAGGAGATGCCTTGGTGAGAATGCTCAGAAGAAAGGCACTAGCCATGGAGCAGTTCTCTAGCCATAGGATTCTCTTAATCTTTTGTTTAATGTTTATGTGTAGATTTTTATCATCCTTCTTTCCTACTAGAGCTATAGGATTTGTGTTTGTGAGCTGAGAAGCCAAGAAAAATTGAATCATTCAGCCTGCTTTGGTTCTAAGCCTTAGCTTGTTTTGAACCTAAGTAAAAAGAGTTCTGCAGGTGCTCCCATCTACCTCACCACACGCCACACAGTGTTTGCTGGCCTGGCACACTGTTCTTCATGGTAATTGCTTTCTGAACTCCAGAAACGAGTACTTTTTAAAGGACAAGATTGTAGGCTGTTGATCTCTCACTTTCTCTTTTCCTATTTCTCTTTCTGTTTTATAAATCTATGACATTTTATATTTATGTAAATATACTATTTATTTATATAAACGTGTGTTTTATTTATATAAACGTATCTGCTATATTGAAATTGTTCTGTACGTTAAAACGTAGACAGACATAGTATAAATTTGATATGAATACAGCCCTTTTAAACAAATATTATATGATGTTCAAGAAATTGAAGGCTTTGAATAATGACAAATAGGATTCATATTAGTAGGCGTCACAACATTTAAACATGTAAGGTCATAAGTAGATATGAAATATCATGTCTACTTTAATAAATGTAAATGAAAAAGAATATTTCAAAACCATAATAGCTATTGTATATTGGTCATGCAAAGTAGATTAGGAAAAAGATTATCTGTCAAGATGAGAACAAAGGACTCAGGATGGATTACTAAACCTCATGTAGGAACTAATGATGATAAAGAGATCAACTAAAAACGTTTGACAATATGGTTTTCTGCTGAAGACTGCACTTAGGTACCCCCACCATAAAACTTTTCCTAACGTTCCTCTCAGTAGAATTTGGAAACTCTTTTGATTTTGGAGCCTTCTTTTTGAACCACATGATAATTGTGTATTTTTTGTTTCATATTAATCTAAGTAAACCATTTAGAGTCAGGATATGTTTGAACTATAATTTCTTCTTTGGAAATAGTGTAAAGATATCCACATATGTATTGCTTAATAAGTTATTTTTTGGAAGAATGCCATTATTATTCACAAGTATGTGAATAAAGCAGATTTATGCCAATGGAACTTCAGAACAAAAAATTTTTTTAAAAAACAGATTCATTTGTTCAACAACAATTAAGTACCAGACACTATTTGGGCACTTGCTATCTGTGATTGAATTAAATATGCAAGGATTCCTGCCATCATGTAGTTTATATTTCAGTAAGAAAGATAGATAATAAATAATAACCTTAAAGAGTTAATAAAATTAGGTTAAAATATAGTAAGTGCAATGAAGAAAAGAAAAACCAGGAGAAGTTAAAGGCCATTGAGAGTGGGAGCTTAGGTGTGGGGAGAAGAGACCACTCATGTAATGCCAATCAAGGTAATAACCAACAAGAGGCAATGATGAAATTTTTACCATGTGTAAATAGTGATGCAAATTTGGCATATATAAAAATTCCAGATTTTTGGTTGACATAGAATTCACAGAAATCATGGCTGAAACAATAGCAGCAAACCATTTGATGTGAATAGTTTCAAATTAGAAAACTGAAGTATACTTCCAGAATGTAAAGGGTTTTTTTAAATAAGAAAACTGTAGCAAATGAGTATTCTAAACTCTCCCCTAAATAGAAACTGAAGAGCAGACTGCTGTGCTATTTCTCTAAGAAAGCTGACTACTATTATATCCCCCAATCATATGCCAGCTGAGAAAAATTTGTTAGTAGAAAAAAAAATTCGCTAATTTAATGCTTAGCAATCACCCATAGCAAAACCCTTTCTTGTTGTTGTTTTCTTTAAAAATGTCTTCACTATAAAGGAAGACACAATGCTATAATGCAGAGGAAATCTTAGAATTAAATTTCAGATTATGACTGAAGATATCTTTTGAAGATGCCATTTAGTACAGGCTTAACAAATTGCATTTTACTGAATTATACAATTGAATGAGTTTCCCTCTCCAATGCAACTATCAACTGCTTAAATCAATACTCAAGAAATCATTCTGCACAATACCACCTGGCTACAGAGAGTAATTTTTCAATTGTGGAACCATACATATTAGACACAATACAGAAAATATATACTAAGTGCTAAACAGATGTCAAGAAATCTACCTCTGATTGGCACACTAAACAAAGAAATGGACTTTCAGCTGCACATTACATTCTGAAGGGGATCACAGGCTCACAACATGGCAAAACAATTAAAGAGAACTTGGGGGAATAGATCTCTGTATGTCTACCAGGCAACAGAAAACCAACGAGCTGTGACTGATAGGACTGTAATTGTTGCATGATTTTGTGTGTAAATATGCCAAAAGATTTTTCAGCTGCCATAAAGCAGCATGTACAATAATGAGAGAATGTTAAAGAAGTTCATCATATTGAAAATGTAATTTCATAGTCATAAAAGAATTCTAGACAAAAATAAAAGAATTCTAGACAAAAGTCAAAATATCTGGGATGACTTTCTCAACAAACTCTTCAGTCAACAAACAGTGAAGTCTTGGATTGTACCTATCTTTGATAAGAGGATTCTTATTAGATGACTTCTAGGATCTCTTATGTCTTATAGAATCTATGATTATATAACATAACTTTTATTTATGCATCTACAAAGCAAATGATATACAAACACATCTACAGAACAAATAATTCCACATAAAGGATTTTTAAATTGACGAAAGTACCAACTAATTAGGTCCACTTTTAAAACTTGATCTTGTGTCTTTTTTAGAACTTAGCAGATTATACACTATTATTTACTACTCCAAGTGTCCAAGCATTTGAATGCTGGATGATATTAAGCAATCTATGCTGATCATAACTGTGATTGTAATATATATTGTTAATGGGGAAATTTGACTATTATACTTGCAGTAAATGAAAAAAAGTATGCAATTAAATAAAATCCTTTACAAAATTGCTATAGTTCATTAAGAAAGAAAAGTAGAACAGAAACAAAAGTGTGTATTTAGTTCATCCCATAAAAATATTACATGAGTCTCCAGGGATGCAGAGAAATAGAAAATTATAGTGTCTTTGTATTTGTTTTGTCATATCTTTGCTTCTATTTTCATATGTGTAAAGTTGGATAGGTAAGAGTGACTTCACATGTAGCTGTAATAAGACCATTAGAAAGAATAAGTAACAATACACATTAGAGAGCATGGGAAACTGTTATCATTAATGCATTTTCATTGAAATTGGTATAGGCCATATTCTTTCCAAAAAGTAACAATGTGAGAGCCCTAAAGCCATTCAATGATACAGTACAAGGACATGAGAATTAGAGACTAAGTTGATTAGTCTCTTATTAACACACTAAGTATATTACACTTTATTATTATTATTCTTTGTCACTCAAATCAACTTTCTCTACATTTATATGCATATTTAAAATGTCTTTATTAATACTTCTAATATAATCAATGTAAGAACATATTAATGCAAATTATTTAAAAGAATTATATGTAAGTATGCGTAGATAGAAAATTTTAAACAAATATAAGTATAATAATATACAAAATATTCCAATTATGAGTTCTTTTTTAAAAAGTAATCACAAAAAGAAATTAACTAAAAACAATTATCTCACTACTAAAATAACTTATGTTCATGAACATCATATTATCCCTGAACTTTTCAGAGGCCTCACAAAATTTTAATTTATGTTCCACAAAATGCTGCCATTCTTAAAGTTCAGTGTTATTTACTGTATTGAAGCATTCACAATCAACCAAGTACTGAAATTTTCTAATAAGTGACTGACATTTCATTTAACCTTTTAAAATAAAATAGCACATAAAATGTATTTCCTTGAATCGATATACAAAGTAGGACTAATCTTTACTTGATTCAACAACCCAGATATAATAATGTGACATATCACATTATTAATGCTTTATTAATAAAAACATTAGTTTACACTTAGGAGAATATGAAGCCAGGTGCTTTTTCAAAACAGTGTTCAATATTGGATTAAACTTTACCAAAAACATATAACATGGTTATTTACTCAGCTAAAAGAAGTTCTTAAAAATTATTTTTATTTCTCAGCCAAAAACAAATACCTTAAAAATATTCAGCTTAATCATCAGGATTTTATTGTAAGTTTCTATAAAAGAAAAACATTGAATTAGTAAGACTATATTTAGATTATATATCTAAAATTAATGTTTACATATTAATCGAAGGTTTGATTAATGCATTTTCTTGTAGATTATTTTTACTTTGCCATAGAATAACTTGCAGCAAACAAAACCAAAGTCATGGAAGACATAAAATCTCAAGCTATGAACAACTCCAAGCATGAAACAGGGAAGTGAAAGGCCCCAAGCAAGGATTTGAAAGTTTCACAGACCTAGGAAAACAATAAATGACCCTTGCTTTTTTTGCTCTCCATTTGCTTGGTAAATCTTCCTCCATCCCTTTATTTTGAGCCTATGTGTGTCTTTGCACATGAGATGGGTTTCCTGACTACAGCACACCAATGGCCCTTGACTTTTTATCCAGTGTGCCAGTCTGTGTCTTTTGTTTGGGACATTTAGCCCATTTACATTTAAGGTTAATATTGTTATGTGTGAATTTGATCTGCCATTTTGATGCTGGCTGGTTGTTTTGCCCATTAGTTAATGCAGTTTCTTCATAGTGTTAATGGTCTTTACAGTTTGGTGAATTTTTGCAGTGGCTGGTACTAATTGTTCCTTTCTGTGTTTAGTGCTTCCTTCAGGAACTCTTGTAGGGCAGGCCTGGTGGTGACGAAATCTTTCAGCAGTTGCTTGTTTGTAAAGGATTTTATTTCTCCTTCGCTTATGAAGCTTAGTTTGGCTGGATATGAAATCTTGGGTTGAAAATTCTTTTCTTTAAGGATGTTGAATATTGGTCCCACTCTCCTCTGGCTTGTAGGGTTTCTGCTGAGAGATCTGCTGTGAGTCTGATGGGCTTCCCTTCATGGGTAACCCGACCTTTCTCTCTGGCTGCCCTTAGCATTTTTTCTTTCATTTCAATCCTGGTGAATCTGATTATTATGTGCCTTGGGGTTGCTCTTCTCAAGGAATATCTTTGTGGTGTTCCCTGTATTTCCTGTATATGAATGTTGGCCTGCCTTGCTAGGTTGGGAAAGTTCTCTTGGATAATATCCTGAAGAGCGTTTTCCAACTTGGTTTCATTCGCCCCATGACTTTCATGTACACCGATCAAATGTAGATTAGGTCTTTCACATAATCCCTTATTTCTTGGAGGCTTTGTTCCTTTCTATTCACTCATTTTTCTCTAATCTTGCCTTCTCACTTTAATTCATTGAGTTGATCTTTAATGTCTGATATCCTTTCTTCCGCTTGATCAATTTGGCTATTGAAACTTGTGTATGCTTTGAAGAACAAAAAAAAAGCAGCGGTTGCAATCCTAGTCTCTGATAAAACAGACTTTAAACCAACAAAGATCAAAAGAGACAAAGAAGGGCATTACATAATAGTAAAGGGATTGATGTAAAAAGAAGAGCTAACAATCCTAAATATATATGCACCCAATACAGGAGCACCCAGATACATAAAGCAAGTTCTTAATGATCTACAAAGAGAGTTAGGCTCCCACACAATACTAGTGGGAGACTTTAACATCCCACTGTCAATACCAGACAGATCAATAAGACAGAAAATTAACAACGCTCTCCAGGACTTGAACTTAGATCTGGAGCAAGAGAACCTAATAGACTTCTACAGAACTCTCTACCACAAAACCACAGAATATACATTCTTCTCAGCATCACATCACACTTGTTGTAAAATTGACCACATAATTGGAAGTAAATCACACCTCAGCAAATGCAAAAGAAAGGATATCATAAGAAACAGTCTCTCAGACCACAGTGCAATCAAATTAGAACTCAGGATTAAGAAACTCATGCAAAACCACACAACTACACAGAAACTAAACAACCTCCTCCTGAATGACCTCTGGATAAATAATGAAATGAAGACAGAAATAAAGATTTTCTTTGAAACCAATGAGAACGAAGATACAACATACCAGAATCTCTGGGACACATTTAAAGCAGTGTCTACGGGGAAATTTATAGTACTAAATGCCCACTAGAGAAGTGAGGAAAGATATAAAATCAACACCCTAACACCAGATTGAAAGAACTAGAGGAGCAAGATCAGACAAATTCAAAAGTTGGCAGAAGGCAAGAAATAACTAAGATCAAGGTGGAACTGAATGAGATAGAAACACAAAAAAATCCTTCAAAAAATCAGTAAATCCAGGAGCTGGTTTTTTGAAAAGATCAATAAAATAGATAGACCACTAGCTAAAATAATAAAAAAGAAAAGATTTAAGTAGATGCAATAAAAAATGATAAAGGGGCTATCACCACCGATCCCATAGAAATACAAACTATCATCAGAGATTACTACAAACCTCTATGCAGATAAACCAGTAAATCTAGAAGAAATGGATAAATTCATGGATACTTACAGCCTCCCAAGACCAGACCAGGAAGAAGTTGAATTCCTGAATAGACCAGTAACAAGGTCTGAAGTTGAGGCAGCTGTTAATAGCCTACCAACCAAAAAAAGTCCAGGACCAGATGGGTTCACAGCCAAATTCTACCACACATACAAAGAGGAGCTGGTACCATTCCTTCTGAAACTATTCCAAACAATACAAAAAGAGGGAATCCTCCCTAACTCATTTTATGAGACGAACATCATCCTGATATCAAAATCTGGCAGAGACGCAACTAAAAAATAAAATTTCAGGCCAATATCCATGATGAATATTGATGCAAAAATTTTCAATCAAATACTGGCAAACCGAATCCAATAACACATCAAAAAGCTTATCCATCATGATCAAGTCGGCTGCATCCCAGGGACTCAAGGCTGGTTCAGCATACACAAATCTATAAACATAATCCATCACATAAAGAGACCCAAAGACAAAAACCCCTGATTATCTCAATAGATGCAGAGCAGGCCTTTAACAAAATTCAACAGCCCTTTATGCTAAAAACTCAATAAACTAGGTATCAGTGGATTGTACCTCAAAATAAGAGCTACTTATGACAAACCCACAGCCAGTATCATATTGAATGGGCAAAAACTGAAAAACTGGCACAAAAACTTGAAAACAGGCACAAAACTTTGAAAACTGGCACAAGACAAGAATGCCCTCTCTCACCACTGCTATTCAATATAGTCTTGGAAGTTCTGGCCTGGGCCATCAGGCAAGAGAAAGAAATAAAGGTATTGGAATAGGAAGAGAGGACGTCAAATTGTCCCTGTTTGCAGATGACATGATTGTATATTTAGAAAACTCCATCGTCTCAGCCCAAAATCTCCTTAAGCTGATAAGCAACTTCAGCAAAGTCTCAGGATGCAAAATCAATGTGCAGAAATCACAAGCATTCCAACACACCAGTAGTAGACAAACAGAGAGCCAAATCAGAGTGTAAATTAATTCAACCATTGTGGAAGACAGTGTGGCGATTCCTCAAGGATCTAGAAATAGAAATACCATTTGACCCAGCAATCCTATTACTTGGTATATACCCAAAGGTTCATAAATCATTCTATTATAAAGACACATGCACACATATGTTCATTATGGCACTGTTTACAGTAGCAAATATTTGGAACCAACTCAAATGCCCATCAATGATAGACTGGATAAAGAAAATATCATCTTGATTCAATTAATCACATATAAACCATGGAATACTATGGCACATATACACCACAGAAATGCAGCCATAAAAAAAATTATGAGTTCATGTCCTTACAGAGACATGGATGAAACTGGAAACCATCATTCTCAGCAAACTGAGACAAGAACAGAAAACCAAATACCACATGTCCTCACTCATAAGTGGGTGTTGAACAATGAGAACACACAGACACAGGGAGGGGAACATCACACACTGGGGCCTGAGAGAAGGGGTTAGGGGAGGAATATCAGGGGATGGGGGAATTGGGGGCGGATAGCATTAGGAGAAATACGTAATGTAGATGACGGGGCCATGGATGCAGCAAACCACTACCACGGTATGTGTATACCTATGTAACAAACCTGCACGATCTGCACATGTAACCCAGAACTTAAAGTATAATAAATAAATTTACAAAAAAAAAAAAAAGAAAAACAACTAATAAATTTTATATATATTATAAATTTTTATTTATTTATTTGAATGTTTTAGCTGGTGGCAGGCATATAGATCAGGAAAATATCATCTTGATTCAATTAAAGATTGGACAGATTCAAGAGTGGATTTAACTCTTTTCAAGTCTTGGTGTATTTTTTTTTTCTTTTTCTTAGAAATAAGAGTCTTATTTGAGAACCTAAGATGTATATGTGGGTCCTCTTCATTGGTGGAATCTGAACCTTGTTCTGCTGGCACTGGAAAACTGCCAAAATTTACTCAACTTCCCAGCTTCTTAGCTGCTGTTTTCTGTTTCATCTGTAGGGCTAGGGAATTGGTTAGTTTCTCAAGTGGGGAACAAACTCAGGATACATTCACTCACTTCTTTAGATTCCTGTCACTCCTAGATCTTGTTCCCTCATGTCCTGGCAGTTCTGTAGCCCTAAAACAGAGAGCCTGGAACATCTTATAGTATCAGAAACTAAGGAAGTGCTAAAAGTAAAAAGAGAAGGTTGGGGAGGGGAATGGAGGAGGGTATGGGGCATCACAAAGGGACATAGGAGACAATTGAAAGAGCTGCAATGGCCAAATCTGAAACAATTTGAGCAAGAAAATAGGTAAAGTATAAAATGAATTATTGATTTAATAAGTAAATTGAAAGTGAAAGACAAATTTCATATATGTAGAAGAATTCCACGTAATCTATGCAGATAGTTATAAGTCAAGCATATACCCTTGATATGATGTGATGTGAAGATGGCACTTTACTGATGTATTCTTTCTCCAAAAAACTGTAACCCAGACTAATAATAATAAAAACAACAAAGTTTAATATAATGAAACCCTACAATATACCTGATTAGCATTCCTCAAATGTTAAATTATCAAGGTTATTAAAAATAAGAAAAGTGTGAAAAAATGTTACAGCCAAAAGGCACCTAAAAAGACATGACAACTAATGTCAAGTGATATTTTGGAGGGTAACCTGGATCAGAAAAATGGCATTAGTAGAAACTAAGGATATTTGAACAAAATATGTACTTTAGTTAATAATAGTGTGTGGATACTAATCAATTTTTGTGACAAATGTGCCATAATAATGTAAGATGCTAATAATAGGGAAAAACTGGCTGTAAAGGTATATGAAAACTCTCAGTATCATCTTTGTAACTTTTCTATAAATCTAAAACTATTCTAAAATAAAAGGCTCATTTAAAAACTAAATGTGAACAAAATTAATATTAAAGACTTATAAATGGGACTTCAAGTGGTTCAGAGGTTGGAACTATCAGCCATGGTCTTTAAAATAATTATGATTAATATATAAGAAAAATATAATGACATGATGAATTTTACCAGGACACTAGAATCTTTTGTTTATGCAAATAAAGCTGTAAAACTAAACAATACAGTAATTGAAATTAAGGTTGAATGGCAGATCAGAACCTGCTAAAAAGAGGATTACCAAAGTAGAAGACAGATGACTAGAAAATATCCAGATCCAACTGGGCACTCACTCTCTCTCCCGCCATCCTGTGAAGAGGTGACTTTTGCCATAATTGTAAGTTTCCTGAGATCTCCCCAGCCATGCAGAACTGTGAGTCTATTAAACCTCTTTCCTTTAGAAATTACCCAGTCTCAGGTATGTCTTTATTAGCAATGTAAGAAAGGACTAATACATACATACAACTCTTTGGGTCACACCATACTTTCAAACTTAAATTACATGTGAGAAAATTTCCCCTGCCTCTTGAGAAAAACTCTGGCAAAACAATGACTATTGTGATATTAATGAGAGTTCAAGATCATTTTTCTCTTTAAATGCAGTCTTGAATATGTTTTATTTCCATCTAATAATATATAGTCCCATCTAGTAAAAAAAAAAAAAAAACTATAAGTTTGACTTTATAATAATTTTTCCCTCCTGTCCCAGATTGAAATTTCCTGGCTATTCTGGCTATTGTGATGGTTATTCTTCCCTCTCTTCCCTGACTTGTTGGCCCTCTAACAGCTGTTTCTTCACCTTAATAATAGGATAAGGGAAAGAAGAGGCAGAGGAGAAGGAATGTCTTACTAGGCCTCTGGGCTCCTGTCTACTTGTCTTGGAAGGTGATCAAAACTGATTCTATCAGAAGCACTACCAGGGGATCCTACATCAGACTCCTTTCTGCCGTCCTCCAAAGATTTACCACTATTCCTGGTAGTTTTCCATGACACCTATCTCAACCATTGGTATCCAATAAAAGGGCTCCAACCTCATTCTTCTGGTTTGTCCCTGGTATTTCTACTCCATATTATTGGATAAGATTTAGGATTGCTCTACATTGTCTTTCATTCCCACAGGGTTCCCATCTGGTCATAGTAAGGCACTCATCAACCTGAAAAACTTACCTGAAAACTCTTACTTGAGCCACTCTGGATAAGTGTTACCCAAAAGCTTACCCTAATAAATTCTGGGGCTACAGAGCAACCTAATCACTCTCTTGGGTCCACTTTAAAACATCTCATCTCTGATTATCTAGATTTGCAGGGTCACTCCTCAATTTACATTCTGTGTTAGCTTTCTCAGACATAATTCCATTCTTTGACTCTCAGATGCATAAGAAACACTTGAAAGATCTCCAAATGGTCCCTTCCTGAAGTCCTACTTGCTAGACTTCCGGATATAGGGTAGCACTACATTAGACATCTCCAATAGGAAGGAGGAGAATCCACATTAAAAGGATCTGTCTCCAAATAAATCGCTTCACCAGTATCCACTTTTGAGGCCTTTATTGGTTCTTTTTTATAACCAGAGGCTTAGAAATTATAAAATGGGCTTTCCTTCTTCATATGGAAATTCCATAAAACTTGCATGAAGTGTCTATTTCCCATATATAAATACTTTGCTATTCTGATATAAATTATATCACCACCTCACTTAAAGAAGTTTGTTTTAACATCCAGTTATAGTTTTAAATATGTAGTAAAGTTACTATAAGATCTCTGTTCAAAACCCTCCAACCTCTACTATAGGTCACAATGGAGGGAACTGTAGTTCCCTAATCATTCCAACAAAAACAATTGGAAAAGATAGAGAAAATACAGAACAATATTTTAAAGGCACAGAAGAGCAACCAAGCCAGCCAGAACACAAAAGATAATATCTGAACAAAAAGGGAAGTACGCTAAAGAAAGCCCTTACTAATTTTTTCTGGTATTTCCCTTCAGGCGTTTTCTGCTTGGCTCAGTCAAGGAGTCATAGAAGACATAAAATTTCAAGCCACGATCAAATACCAGTGAATACACACTTTAAAACAAAAAACTGACAATTATAGTAATAACAAGAATGTGGATCACCTGCAATTTCTTAGAACTATGTATATGAACATAAATTAGTTTAACCACTTTGGAAAAGTGTTTATTTTTCACCAAAGTTAAAAGGATGTGCATTATGTCTAGCAATTGCATTCATAGGTATCTACCCAGGAGAAATAAGTGCATCTGCGCAAAAAGATATTTACAAAAATACTTACAATAGCTGAATATTTACAATATGCTGAAACTGTAAATAATCCAAATGTCTATCAACAGAAGAATGGATAAATAAATTATATTTGTAGAAAGGAACACTATATATAGCAACGAAAAAGAATGAATTGGGGCTACACACAGCAATACAGATGAATTAGAGAAATGTTATTTTTACTAAAAGAAGCTAGTCTCAAAAGAATACAGTATGATTTCATTTATATAAAGTTAGACAACAAGGAACACTAATCAAGATGATATAAGTCAGAATAATGGTAAGTTTGGAGTGTAAAAGAACATAAGGGAGGCTTCAAGGCTTCTGTTCCTATTCTGTAATTGCATCTGAATGGTAGCCCAGTGGGGATATTCATTTGCAAAATGACTCTGAAATAAAAAAATAAAATCAAAATTTTCACCAAGGATCACCTGCTACCAGTTTGACCTCATCATTTTACTGTTCATGTCCTCCTTATTCACGGCGCTCCTGCACACCAGCCTCCTTGCTGTCCTCAAGTGTAGCAAGCACGCTCTCATCCAGAAACGTGTGCACTTCTTCCCTATGCCTAGGATACCCTTCAGATAAAGCCACATATTAAATATCTCCTCTCCTTCAAGACTCTGCACAAATGTTGCCGTCCCTGATCATTTTATATAAAATATACATACACCCACCACTCTACTTTTATCCTGGTTACTATTCACAGCCCTTACTACAACTTAGTTATTTTATGTAAATATGTTCTAGTACTTAGAACCTTTTGTGAGTCCTAGAAATCTGAGAATGCATTGTTCCAATCACTGCTCTGTCTCAGTCTAAAACCATGCTTGGCACAAGGTAATTGCTCAGTAAAAGTTTATTCAATAAGTGATGAATGAATGTCCTAGTCTAGAAAAAAGCTATTTTTTTTAAATCAAAACTTACAGTAAGTTCTCACTTAACATTATCAATAGACTATTGGAAACTGTGACTTTAAATGAAACCAAATATAAGGTAACCAGTTTTACTAGTTTACTGGTATAGACTAATTGATATGAACAAGAGTTTAGTTCTTGCAGCATATTTCTGGTCACAAAAATATCACCCAACTTCTAAATAAAGACTAGAACACTTCTAATAGTAAATGTTGAAATAACTGCGAGCTATATATACATTTAAAAAAGGTTAATTTACAAAATAAGATAATTACCCAATTTTTCCAGTTCAGGGCCATGGGTAACCAGAGGCTATCACTGCAGCTGAGGGTGCAAGCTGGGAACCAGCTCTGGATGGGAAGCCATCCCATTGCAGACTCACACATACACCCCACTTTAACGCACCAGTTCACCTAACATGCACGTGTTTGGGATGTGGGAGGAAAAAGGAGTTCCCAGAGAAAACCGAGGCAGATGGGAGTGAAACATGCAAACTTCACACAGACAATACCTTGCTAGGAATCAATTTTTTTTTTCTCATCAATGTTATAATGAAATGATATTGAAGAAAATGACATTATTCAAGAACAAGCTGCATGTTATTTATAAAATATAAATTAGCCTTTTACAGATTATTAATTCCATAATCAATTTACATCAAATGAAAGACTATTGAAAATGTTCTTCCTCTTTGTTTTTAAGGTTCGTTTTTAACAGGCTTTAGGATTCAAACAGGAAGAAATTATTCAAAAAAGAGATTATACCCAAAGTTGTCATCAGTACTAATGACAGCTACTTTGTAACAGTGGGAAAAGTTATTTTCCTTCTACTTTTCTCCTTTAATCCCCCATTTATCCAAAGAAGTTTCTGAGATTCTGATGCATTCACTATCTTTTTGATAGCTATGGTAAATATTATCTCTCTGTACATTCCATGGTTTTACTTTATTGCAGACACAGAATGGTATTCCCTTTTCTACGTTCCAATTCCTTCATCCCTTAAAAATATGTTGAATTCATAAATTGTTCAACAATTGTAATCAGATATGTCTATTAGTTCATCAATCCCCACCACCAATCTTGCCCTAAAGCCCCACATAAGTATTATTTTTATTACATATTTATATTGCTAATATAAACACCTCTCCTAGCTAGCACCTGCCTTTCATAAGGATGTAGCCCCACTTAAGGCACAGAGAATTTACATTGGTTTAGTCTGTGGCCCAAAGAGGGAAAAAATGGATTCTTCTCTGTTCTTATTTTGCCAAAAAAGAAGCAGCACTGAATACAATAAAAAAAGATTGCTCCCTCTCACTGGTTACAGGTGCAAGACTCCTACTCCTCCTAAAGCAGAAATTCTGCCTGGTGACCTGGCATCCAGGAGTTTAACATTCTCGATTAAATGAGGTGGTCTAACCTTCTAATCTTTCTTTTCTGTTCAGAATGCTTGAAAGATAATAGGGTTAATCACAAAAATAATAAAACTTGCAATATGTGTTGCAAGTGTCTGCACTTAAACCTAAGTATATTCCAATTCTGCACGTTTGTGACATTGGTTAAGGAACTAACCCCTGGGGTCTTACTTAAGTATATGAGTGAACAATGTTTAGGAAATTAAACTTATCCCAAGAAGAGAATTGAGCATTAGTAAAATAAACGGGGTGCTACTGCTAAATAGAGCATTTTATCTTTCACATACTTAATTCCTACTTTTTGATACTCTTGCTAAACCCAAATATCATGACCTGTAAAATAATCTTGAGTGAAAACCTAAACAACGGAGGTAAAAGGAGTCAACTGGATCAATGTGAGTACCTTCTGGCTGCAGCAGACAATCTCGTCGCATGCAGCCCTTGGCATAGTGCTGATGCCTATGGCAGGCTCCAGGCAGTGTTTGGCAGGCACTGGTGGAAGCTGATATGATGAAGTGGGCTCACCTGCATGTCTCCTGCTTTCAGAGAGCAGCAGTGGCAGAGCAACGGCAACACCAGAGAGCAGAGTAGGTAAGAAGAGAAAATGGCAGCTGCCTTACAGTAACCAAGAAAAAGTCTGTGGGCAAAACATCAAATTCATTCAGAATTTAGAGAATGAGTTAGAGGAATCTGAAGGGTGCTAGAATTTCAATGAAGCCAATACAGGTGAATTTAGGCAAATATTTCTGTTATTCTTTTTGAAAGGTAGTTTATCATTCACTAACTCTATAACTTTGGAAAATATTGTTCTTGGGTTTCAATTAACTCATCTTTAAAATGTGAGAAAGTAATAGCTATCTGGCAGAATTGTTGGAAGGATTCACAGGAGAATCCTATGAATCTATCTATCTATCTATAAAGATATATATAAAAATCCTAACAAATCTTAACACCATATAAATGTTACTGTTATTATTATTATGTAATTCCTCTTCACCCCTGAATGCTGTGTCCTGGGGAGTATGAATTATACTATTCATAAAAGATTGCATATCGTGGCAGGTGAGGGAACCCACAGTAAAGAAAGTAAAACTAGAAAGTGAACCAAGAAAGTTGACAAGAGTAGCAACTGCTGTTCATATTTCAATTTCAAGTAAATAGTAAAAATGGCAATGTAAGTGCACTGGCGGATGGCTTAAGACATTCTTTAAAGCTAGTTCAGGTAGACAGGTTTTCGAATGTGATAAATGAATTAAACTGTGTCAGTTTCAAACTGTCACCATTAGAATTTAATTTAAATTTAAACAGCAATTTAAACAGTACAAAAGATTGCCTCATCAGTCCTCCATAATCTTAACCTTTGGAGCTTTCCACAAAATAGATACTAAATTGAATTAATTATTAGCCTTTCACTTAGGGGACCTAGGTAGAATTCACCAGCTCAGAAGACAACTAATGAGATTGGTAGGTTCATTTCAGTTCCCAGTGTACTTTAATCCCCAAGAAATACCCACCTGTCATATTTTTCTACTTCTTTTTTTCTTTTCAGAGAACAAAATTCTAAGGAGTCAGAGTTGGCTGACATTTAAAATCCTCTTTGTAAAGCGACATAGTTGTATATACAGTAAGGTCAGATCAATGTCATGTGTAGAAAATCATGAAAGAAAATAATTAAAAATAGTGTCCAGCAACACAATTGATTCCCATCATTTTGGGAGTGCATTTCTATGTCTAATATCTTCCATCAGAGCAAGCATCTCATTATATATCTATTAATTCATTTATATGTTCAATTAGTACTTATAAGCAATGACCATATGACAGTCTTTGTGGGTTCTGGGTACTTATTATCATAGAAATTATTGCCTGGGGCCAAACAGGTAATCAGCAACTGTATTAAGGTACAGCAAGATATGTAAAAGAGGGAGTATGAAGTTGTGTAACATGGACTGGGAAAAGTCAAACAGTTTTTTTGAAGAAAATGACATCTAAGTTGGATCCTGAAGAATCAGTAGGCATTAATCAAGCATTGGAAAGAAAATGAGGGTCTAGCATAGTATTTCTCAACAAGAAGGAATAGAATATGCACAATTCTGGAACTTTAATGTGGCTTCAATATAAGAGTATGAGAGGTGGGTGTTAGGCGAAGACACTGAAAAGAAAAATAAGCTCAGCACATTGTAAGACATTTAAAAAAATGTTAATTTTTTCCAGAAGGCAGGAACACAACTAGTTTCTGCTAGGGACCATATCAGATTTGCATTTCAGAAACATTGTCCTGGCAGCATTAGTGCTAAACTGGCAAACCTGTGAAGAGGCGCTTGTAAAAAGTCAAGTTACTGATCATGATGAACTAGAGTAAGGAAAAACAATGAATACAGAGAAAAGTGAGTGAGATTGAAAGATATTTGCTAGAATAAACAGAGCTAATGAATAGATGAATAAGGAGAAAATGATGTAGGAGTCAATTGAAAGGTCCACCTTTCTTGATCCAACATGTAGGGGATGTTTTTGATTGGAAAAAACCCAAAATCCTGGATATGTATTTCTAATTCCCTATTTGAAGCTAAATCTCCATGGGGTGCCAACGTTCTGCATGTGTTCTGTTCCAGACTACCTTTTAAAGGATGTTTGTACAACAAAGGCACTCAGAAGATGCAGTGCCCATCTCTTGGGTAGAGTGCAGATTTTTAAATAAAGATAATGTCTTACTGCAGTAAAAAGTTTGAACAGGTTTGCTAGCAGCCACATTGAAAAGCTTAGGGCTGCCTTAGCTTATAGTTCCACAGCTGTGACACAGCCCCACTGTGTATGCACCACTGGGCCCTCCTCTACATTGCCCCATGGTCCTTGGGGGCCTCGCAAAGGAAACTGATGTAAGCATACAGTTCCTGCTTCCTGCTTTGCTATGAGTAAGAATATTCTTTTTCATTGATCCAGTAGTCTCTTGTTTTTTGGGGCCTCCACGAAACAGTAGCCGGCTAACCTTTTATCATGTAAATAAATTTCAGATAATTCACAATTCTTGAACACTGCTCCTCAACAGCTGTTTATGATCTCCAACTTAAAAATCATTTAAGGTGGTGGGTTTGGACTATTTGTGGGAAGTTATTATACTGAGGGTAGAAATTTGGGGTTAAAAAACATGTTAAATGTATCTGAAACATTTTCAGTTTTACATCTGTATGAATATCTAAGTCCTATGTTTTTGTATGTCAGCTTGTGTTTGTACATCTAACTTTTAATAGGTCAGCAACTAGCATATTACACTTGTATCCAAGTCTTTAAAACTCTGAAATGGGCTTTTGCAGAGCTTAACTTCCATATTTGGAGCCGAAAATTTTAAAATATATATATAAATTTAGATTTTAACATTAGAGAATGCAAATTGACAAATTTGTAGGAAATTCTAATAACCCACTTAAAGTTTCCTGCAATTACTGCTAAATTGCCACCAACAACTTAATAAGGGAATTCTGACTTGCAAATTCCAAAAGCAATGATACATTGTATAGCTAAAGTAAAACATTCTTTTAAGAAGCATTTATTAGTACATTGTACAGGCTAGAAACACAGCAATGAATAACGGATTATCTCTATTTTCAAAAACAATAATGTAAATAGAAAAATTGAAGCTGAGTAAAAAACAAAACATTTATTTTTATTAAGTATGCATACCAATCTTCTGGTTCTGGTCAAAGAAATATGAGGAATTTAGACATCTTATCATCTTTGCCTTCAAGTATTCTACCTTGCTTTTTCCCTGAGTATAATAATTCAAAAGAATGATATACCCATGGTTAATTAATAAACAATAATAGTCTCCTCAACATGTCTTCTAATTCTTCTAGTTCTTTTTTTTTTTTTTAGACAGAGTCTCCCTCTGTCCCCAGGCTGGAGCGTAGTGGCGCGAGCTCAGCTCACTCAACTTCCGCTTCCCCGGTTCAAGTGATTCCCCTGCCTCAGCTTCCCGAGTAGCTGGGACTACAGACATGCCATCACACCCAGCTATTTTTTTGTATTTTTAGTAGAGACAGGGTTTCACCATGTTGGCCAGGATGGTCTCGATCTCCTGGCCTTGTGATCCGCCCACCTCGGCCTCCCAAAGTGCTGGGACTACAGGCATAAGCCACCGTGCCCAGCCTAATTCTTCTCATTCTAATATTTATACCCTGACTCTCTGAAGATACGCCATAAAAAAAATGTTGGTTTTCTGCCATGGGTCTAATCATTTATATTAAAGACTCAAAGGAATAAGGAGAGCTGAAAACATAGCACTACAGCTAGCTATAAGGACCAATAAAACCTATGCCTACTGACTAAATTCTGTAGCTGTTCTTGTAATAAAAGGTTTAGTTCTGGGCATCTAGCACACTGGTAAGTATATCCAATTCACAAGTTAAACCCCATGCTGCATCTTCCTAGAAAATATAGTTTCCTTGAAGATTTGGAAAACAAATGTGATGAAATGTGGAACTCTTAAATTAAGTGTGAAAGCAAAACCTACAATTTACTCCTTTGCCAGCTCATTCTTATGGTGTTTGATAAAGTTAAGAAAGTTGAAAATTTCTGTGCAGAAAAAATTTGGTATTAAGCAATAGGGCAGTATTCATTTTCTCACATTCAGAAGACCATGTTATTGCCAAGAGATAAATTTATGCTAACATCACAGGTCTGCAGAGGACTAGCACTAATTTACCAGCAAGAGCAAGAGACACAGCATTCTGCAGAGTGTCCAAAACACCTACACAACCATCAGCTTTCTTAAAATTAGTTTGACACTGTACAAACCAAATAAAACTTAGTTTTATTATTTTTTATTTTGTTTATATCTCTAAGCAAAAGGTTTTATTTGAAAACATACATAAAAACAAGATTGCAATTTGGATCATAAACACTGACTAAGGTAGTCTTCAGTCTTCCAAAGAATAAAGGAAAAGTTTGGGGCTTTACTGGAGAAGAGAAATGTTATGCAAATTGTTTTGAAAGAAAGCTCGTTAGCACTAGTAAAGTTTTTTTGGGAGTTGGCAAACTCTGATTGGTGAGTGGCAGTGGTAGGTAAACTCATTTTAGAATCACAGAAGGTAGTTTTGGCAGCTACTAGGTAAAAATGGTGTTAAGAGTACAGCAGGTCGTTTTGACAGATGAGCTTGTGAGATAGTCTCTGGGGCAGGTGCTTTGTGACCTTAGTGCTTCTTCTCCTTGGTCCTTCGACTCTAATTTAGTTGGGTTTGAAAAAAATAATTCCAATTTGTAAAGTGAATTTTCACATTTCCCCCTTTTGACCAAGATCTTTCTCTGAAAGTTTTGCTGATCAACCGTCCTGAAGTTAGGTCTAATTGTCTCTTAATGCTGGTATATCCTAATCGTGTCTGGTCCCAAACTGAAAGCAAAGTGTGGGAATCAATGTTAGAAACCCAGGCCACATTTGTGGCCAGAAAGAAACCTCTCAGGGCAAGTTTGCCTGGAGTTCAGCATACAGATCCATCTTACCAGTCCCATAAGCATTAGCAATCATCTTGAAGCATTGGGCTAACATTATTCTGTTGGGAGGACTGGCTTTATAAAAATTAAACAGACCAAAATGGAGCTTAAAGATCATAATACAAAGAATGATCAGGAATAACATCATAAATTCCAGTTTAGATAATTGATCTTAACCATGAACCCAATTTTGAAGTTAATCAACTGAATAGATCAAAAAGTCCAGATGTATCTGCTGAAACCTTTTGGCGCCAAGGTGCTTGCTTTCTTACCTTATGTAATTGCCGTTTGACTTCTCCAGAGGAATTTATCCATGTGCCGCAAACAGTGTTAGGAACTGCACAAATATTACCTTGTTTAGCTGATAAGAAATCCAGAGCAATCCTGCTACCTAATGCCACTTTAGCAAGATAATGTAAGGAAGTTTTTTCAGCTGCAATGGTTTTAGCTGTGGTGTTGGCTATGGACCTAACTGTTAAGGATAAATTTCTGATGATTGTTCCTAAGTGGCTAATTCTGACACTGGGGAAAAAGATTTAACAGCTGAGCCCATCTGCTAGATTTATGCCTCCTGACAAAGTATCTCTTTTAAAGGTCATGGTATAAACTAAAAGGTAGGACCCACTGTTTAAATTTTGCTGATTTAAGTTGAATACAGAAGTATTTCAAACCACGTTGGTCTTTTAATTTTCCATTTCTTAAGATGTAATATTGCCCAAGCAAGTAGTCGACTTTTGAATCCCTCACAGATGAAAATGTATTCCAATGGAATACAACAGGTAATTCCATAGGGACTACCCTGCATATTAACAGTTACTCATAAGGAGGTGTCAGCAGCATTTAGCCAAGATTCAATTATTCAACTATTGCATTGCTGGAGGCCATCAACAATTAGAAGACCAGGGGAAGGAATAGTTTTGCAATCTGTTCAATCTCTTTTCTCTTGAATACTCTTACCATATTTCTCTTTATATAAACTTAATCTAAGTTTAAAGTCTTTTGTGTAGACCTTAGATACTGTTAGGGTGAAGCAGGAAATCTGCATACGTGAATCTCAAAACTTGACCGTATAAAAAGAACCAGATACACAATTTGAACAGTTCATTGGAAACATTAGTAAAATATGTTATGGGGTAAAATAAAGATTAACTTGCATAATGAACAGGAAGTTGTGGTGACAAATCCAATAGTCAGTTATGTGTCTCCCTTTGGCAATAGATTGGAAAATGTGAATTATAGCATTGTCATTTCATGAAAATAAAGGCATATAAGAAGAGACCAATAGATTTTTTATAAAAAGAGTATGCATCCTGGTCTGGAAATGTTGGAATGGAAGTCTGCTTCAGCTGTCATCTGCTTCAATTCTGGAAGAACTTTAGTTTTAAATCACTTGTTGGAGTACTGGTCCAGTCAGGAGTAGAGGACTTTTAAAAATATGATATGTAGATCCACAAGTCAGTGCCTTTGAGCTTCACAGCAAAGGGATTGGTGAAAAGGGCTTGATATGAACCCTTCCAATAAGGCTGAAGAGAATCTTTACGTAGATATCTTTCCAGTAGACTAAGTTGCCAGGTTGTACATTTAGGTCTTTATCTTTAGAGTGCACCATCAAAAGATTGTTCTACCAAAGTATAGTTTTTATCCATTGTGTTAATAATGCTTTTACAATATTGAAGTATATCTTATTTTATCAACTGATGGTCAAAAGTAGAGAGACATAAGTTTATAGGACGACCTGTAATGATTTCAAAATGTGAATGTTTGTGAGTTTTAAAGGGAATGGCTCTCCAACTAAATAACATCAAAAGAAGAATCTTAGATCAGGAAAGGTGTAAGGTTTTCATATATTTTTTTTTTGGAGTCTCACTCTGTTGCCCAGGTTGGAGTGCAATGGCTCAATCTAGGCTCACTGCAACCTCTGCTTCCCAGGTTCAAGCAATTATCCCTGCCTCTCTCCTGAGTAGCTGAAATTACAGGTGTCTGCCACCACGTCTGGCTGTTTTGTATTTTTTTTTTTTTTTTTTTTTGGTAGAGATGAGGTTTCATCATGATGGCAGGCTGATCTCAAACATCTGACCTCAGGCAATCCACCCGCGTCAGCCTCCCAAAGTGTTGGGATTACAGGTGTGAGCCACTGTGCCCAGCTGCCAACTGGGTTTTTATAGTTCCACTTATTTAGTCTATAAAGTAAGAAGATTGAGGATGGTAGGCACACTGTAAATGCTATAAAATTGGTCACATTGAACATACCTACTCTATTAGTCCATTTTCACACTACTATAAAGAACTACTTCAGACAGGGTAATTTATAAAGAAAAGAAGTTTAATTGACTCACAGTTCTGTATCGCTGGGGAGATCTCAGGAAATTTACAATCATGGTGGAAGATAAAGGGGAAGCAGCCATCTTCACAAGGTGGAAAGAGAGAAAAAGAACAAGGAGGGAAGCACCGCACTTTAAAACCATCACATCTCATGAGAATTCACTCTATCACAGGGCAGCATGGGAGAAACTGTCCACATGATCCAAACACTTCCCACCAAGTCCCTCCCTCAGCTTACAATTTGAGATTAGATTTGAGTGTGGACACAGAGTCAAACCATATAACCTACATTATTACATGATCAATAAAGTGGTTTCCCCAGTTACTATAAAGCTCAATGGGGCCGGGCGTGGTGGCTCACGCCTGTAATCCCAGCACTTTGGGAGGCCGAGGAGGGCGGATCATGAGGTCAAGAGAGCGAGACCATCCTGGCCAACATGGTGAAACCCCGTCTCTACTAAAAATACAAAAAATTAGCTGGGCATGGTGGTGCACGCCTGTAGTCCTAGCTACTCAGGAGGCTGAGGCAGGAGAATTGCTTGAACCCGGGAGGCGGAGGTTGCGATGAGCCGAGATCGCGCTACTGCGCTCCAGCCTGGCGCCTGGCAACGAAGCAAGACTCTGTCTCAAAAAAAAAAAAAAAAAAAAGTTCAATGGGAGTCTCCTACATGGGAATAATTTTCTCTAGAAGAGTTTTGGCCATGGCTGAAGCAGTGGCTTGTCTACAAAGAAAGGCTTCTACTCAGTTGAAAAACATAGGGATGATACTAATATGTATGCATCCAAAGGAGAGAGGTAGCTGGAAAAAATCCATTCGCCAAATGTCTAGTGACCCATTAAGTACATGAAAATGTTCAGAAATGATGTATATAGTATTTCTTGGATTAAACTTAGGACCACTAGTACAAGCCAAATAAGCACTTTTGGTAGACATTTTAATGTCACCCCACCAATATCATTTCATAAAAGAAATAAATGTGTTAGTTGTCTATGAGTCAAATTATAAACTATAGTTAACAGTAGATATCTCAATGGATTTGGGAAAATGGGTTTATTTACATGTCCAAATCATAGTTCTTTTTTTAATCATCAAACTAGCTGCCATGATTTTTCCAATTATTTTCTAGTTTCTGGTAGTCAATTTTGTGCATCTTTGAATCATCATAATGTTCTTTTTGTGAGGCCATGACAAAGGTTTGATCAGTTGAAACTTTAAGAGTGGCATTACTAGCAGCATTATAGGCAAAGTGGTTTTCTCTAGCCTCTACAAGATCCTCCAGCCCCCACTGAGTCCAACCTTAAATGTCCAGGAATTTTGACAATAGCTAAAACAGCTTGTACCTATATGGCATCCAGTTAAGTCTTGTATATAGGATCTATTTTTTATTTGACCTCCTGTGAAAGTGAGGAAGCACCTTTACTTCCATAAACTCCTGAAATCATGAACAACCAAGCAGGCACAACTACTGTCTGTGAACTTGAATTAGCAGATTTCCCTTTAGTAAGGAGCCAAGTCTGAGTATGGGCATAAAGTTCAGCCTGGTGGGTAGAAGTACCCATAGCTAAGATGGCAGCCTCAATACCTTTAAAATAAGTAGTAATAGTGTATTCGGCACAGTATTTACCAATGCCATCGTTTAAATATGCTCCATCTGTAAATCACGATAGTTCAGCATTGTCTAACAAAGCCTCTTATAAATTTCTGTGTTAGTCGAAAGATAGAGTCCAAAAGTAATACAGATGGGGCTATATCAGAAGGAAGGGGTAAAAATTAGAAGAATTAAGATTGTTCTATTGAAAATGAGTTATGTAAAGAGCAAGTAGCCAAAAAAATTTTATAAGAGGTAAAATTACTGGCAAATAGGTGTTGAGTATAATGTAAATTTAGAACTTAATAGCATGGGAAATAAAAAATGTTTGAAGGAAATCCCATGACCGTTTCTTCAGTGAATTGACTAGCAGGGCAGTAGTTGCAACAGTTCTCAAACGAGGAGGTAATTCTTGAGCCACTGAGTCTGCCTGTTGGCTGTACTATCCCATGGGGCAGTGTTGATCTCCATGTTTCTGAGTTAGGACACTCAAGGCATTTTCTTTCTTTCCATAAACAAAAAGAAAACAAAGAAGTTGATAATTAGAGTGTCCCAGGGCAGAGTGATTTAAGAGTTCCTCTTTAATCTTATAAATGCAATATGTTTGGATTTTTTTTTCCCTACAATGGGATCAGGCTTAGAATCCTTAAGTAGAACATGCAAGGTTTTAGCCATCAAAGAAAATTTGATATTCCGTTATGGCAGGAATCAACAAGTCTGAGAAACCCTCAAAGTTGCCATTTAGTTTTGGGTTTATGGAACTGCAGGACACCTGGGATTTGTTCGGGGTTTAAATGTAGTTCTGTTTGAAAAATCAGATAATCCAAATGTTTAACTTGGGTTTTAACGAGTAGTAACTTTTCTTTAGAAAACTATGATCTTTTATGACTAGAAGTTTTCATAAATGCACACTGTCTTCCTCACAGGATGCCTGCATGGGAGAGCAAAGAAGTCATCTGCATACTGCGGTAAGAATGAGCCTTAGGGGAAAGTTACATCTTCTAAATTAACCTTCAGAATTTGATAAAGATTGGAAAGAATTTCAGTTTGGTATTGTGGCATAAGAGTCCAAGTATATTGTTGTGCTTCCCGAAAGAAGGCAAAGAGATATTGACTGGTTTGATCAAGAAGGATGCTAAAAAAAGCACCACAGAGGTAAATTTCAATGGACAATTTACTATAAGTTGGTATTGAGGTCAACAAATTATATGGATTTTGGACTATGGTATAATGTGATATAGCGATATTATTTATCATTCATAGCACAGAAACCCTGAACAAATCTACACCTGCAAACATTAGATTTTCTCACTGGGAGAATGGGAGTGTTACAGAGACTGGTGCAAGGAATTTTTTTTTCTTTTTTTTTTTTTTGAGACAGTCTCACTCTGTCACCAGGCACCAGGCTGGAGTGCAGTAGCACAATCTTGGCTCACTGCAACCTCCACCTCCCAGGTTCAAGCAATTCTCCTGCCTCAGCCTCCTGAGTAGCTGGTACTACAGGCGTATGCCACCACGCCCAGCTAATTTGGTGCAAGGAATTTTTAAGCCTTGAGTTTTGTATTCTTCAATGATGAGCCTTTTCCCTTGTTAGTGTAGATTGGCCCAAAGGATTTTGTTTCATATTAAGCAAGGGCTTTGTTCAGTGAATTTGGATTTTGATCAGGAATGCACTATGACTCTGTGTTGATGTTGTGGCCCACAAAAAGGTACCTGTTTCGATAAAAATCTCTGGGAGCTAGCAGGAATATCTTTGGTGTTGAGACAATGTAACATATAAGCAGGGCATCAAAAGTAGAGTCCAGTGGATTGTTGTTATCAAGGCATAAAATTATTTTTCCCTTTTGGGAGAAAGAGATGCCAGCGTATTTTTCCAAAAGTTTTATCTCAATAAATGAGCTGGAATAGATTCCATCAGTAAGACAAGATAGGTATTCTGTAATAGCTTAAGGTGAAAAGTAATAGGCTGGGACAGAAAAATCATCAATGGTTCATTTAAAACTCCCCCACTTAAATCTTTTTATTACTCCAAGGCAGGAGGTGGTTGAGGTTAGTGGGGTTGAACACCAATGGGATTGCTCCTGTATTTATATAAACAGTCAGGACCTCATTGCCATTGAAGTGGTCTCCCCAAGGTGAATAAGTGGAAGAATTGGAAAAAAAAACTTCTGTATTTTCTCAAAGCCCCTCCATTGGGAAGGAGAAGCAGAAGCCTTAAGTGAAGAAGACTATTTATAAACTTAAAAAGGATTGCTTATGTTTATAATAGTTCTTCCAGTGGCCTCGGCTATTTACGATAATGACAGATGCCAAGAGGTGGCTTTTGTGGATTAAAGTTGTGTCATTTAGAGACCAAATTGTTTTTTCTGGGAGCATTCATTTGTTGCAATTGGAGGGTTAGGATTTTAGTAGTCTTCTTTTTATTGGTATTATTTATGGTGCAAGCCAATTGATTTGCCAAATTAATAAATTCAGCACATGGTGTGGTCTCCCCCACCATGCAAGTTTTGTTGTTGTTTTTTTTTAACTTACAGAGAAAGCTCTTGGCTGAGATCATTAGCAAACATAGAGTTAGAGGTAAGTCTAGTACAGTCAACATCCATAGGAAGGCCAAAATTTTCTCTGATTATAACCAACAGTCTGTTATAATAGTTATGAACTGGTTCATTTGGATCTTGAGTATAAGCTGAAATTTTATTCCAATCTATGGCTTTAGAAAATGGATTGAGGTGATGGGGAGGAAGGCAGCAAACCACATTGCCAAGTATGTACCTATGCAACAATCTTGCATGTTTTCACATGTACTCCAAAACCTTAAATGCAATAAAATATATATTAAAAAAAAAAAAGAAAGAAAAAGAAAATGGATTGAGGATGGCCCTCTGTAAATTATTTGAGAGTTGCTGAGCCAGCTTCTAATATTGTAGGTCTGATTCTGGGAAATGGGGACAGATAATGCTAAATCCACTTGAAGATAAGTCCAATAGGCTTTTGCAAGCCAGTATTGGGCTGGTCTTCTCCCACAAGTATGCAAATAAGTTGATAGAAGACAAGAGAATTGAGGCCAGTAAGCCTGAACTGTAATGTTAAATATGTCAGTAACACAACAAGAGTCCTCCATGTCCTTGGGAAATTCTTCGGCTATTGTCCAGAGTTCTCTTTTACTGCAAAAGACATAGGATACCTGGGGAACCTCAGAATCAATACAGGTCAGTCCTTAAGGGGACGAATTTTTATATGGTGAGGTTAGGAAGCAGAAAGGGGAGAAGTAGTAGGGGGAAAAGTATTAGGGAACAAGGGAAGTTCAAAGGGCGAAGAGAGAGACAGTAGGTGGCACCTAAGAGACAGAACAAATTTGAGTTCCTAAAGCCTTTCTTTCCCTATCCTTCATTTATTCCAGTTAACTTAGAGACAGTATTTTGGGGTGAGGCAAATTTTGATTCTTGAATATATTATATGGACACCTCCAGATACCGATTAAGGTATACGTCCCATTCAGATTGTTTGGTTTTGTAGCCTAAACTTCTCACGTATCTCTGAGAATAACAAGTTTAGAGAGGTCAAAAACAAAACAAAACAAAAGGAATGTCATTGTAATTCCAAGTTGTCTTTAGTATAACTCACCCACTGAGATGAGAAGGCATAAGCTGATGTGGGATAATGCTTAAGCATAAAACTAGCTGGAGTCCCTGATAGGGGGTACCAGGGTGTACCTTGGCTTGCCCTTGAACCTCAAGGGCCCATTTTGTGAATAAATTTATCTAGGAAATTTGATTTAACACCAAATACACATAAGCCAAAATTAAAACCAAGAACACTAAATGAATAAAATAAAGTATGTATTCACCAGGAAGGTGGACAAAGACTTCTTTAAAAGAAGGGAAGTCCTTCATAAACAGGAGTGGAAAAAACCCTCAGAAAATCTAATCCCCCAAAAAACTGGACAACTCAGACAGCAGGACATGCGGTTTAGATCCAAGGGAGAGACTCACCAGGTAAAAAGGGCACACACAGAAGGGCTCAAGGGGCCCATGTATCAAAACCTCATGCCATAGTTCTGGGGGCTGTGGAATCTCTCCAGGCAAGTTCAATTCAGACCCACTTATGACACTAAACATGTCAAAATCAAGTAAACTATAGAGACAAAACACTAAGCAAATGGTTTGATTTGAAAATATGTACAAAAACAGAATTGTCATTTGGGGGATAGGCACAAACTGGATGCCCAAAGAATAAAGAATTTGGTTGGGGTTTTATTGGGGAAAATATTACAAAGAAGCATCTTGAAAGAAAGTTCACTGGCTTCAGTGAAGTTTTTCAGGAACTGGCAACCTCTGAGTGGTGGGTGACAGTGGTAGGTAAAACTAGTCTTAGGGTCAGAACAGGACATTTTGGCAGCTACCAGGTAAAACTGGACTTATTGTTATAGCAGGTGGGGTTTCAGCAGCTGGGTTTATGAAACAATTCCTGGAGCAGGTGCTTTGTACCCGAGTGCTTTTTCCCCCGGTCCTTCAATTCAAATCTAAATGCGTTGGACAAGAATAACTCCAATTCCTATAATCCATTTTCACGATACATAATGAATTTAAATTCTTATGATAATTTCACCTGATCAGATGGGTGTGTTGTTTTCTCTCATTTCTAAGTACACCTTACCTATCCATTAATGTATTCTGAGAAAGTGCTTCAGGAATTTGTTTGGGAAATACTTATGTCAGCTGACTTAGTAGATTGTAGGTGTTTTTTTTAAATCAAGATTCTTGACCTTATCTCTTCTTTTATTGTCACCATACCTCTTTATTTCATAGTTCTGCATATGGATTCAAAATTTGTCTTCACTTTGTATACTCAGTGATTCTAGTTCAACTTTCCAGACCAAATCAAAATAGCTGGGATTTTTCTTTTTTACAGAATTATAATGACATCCTGAAAATGTAAAGGACTGTTAGCCCAACAGCCCTGGTATTAAATTCTAGTTCTACCATTTATTAATTTGTGTAATGTCATCTGAGTATCATTTTCCTCAAATTTTTAAATTTTACTTTATCATTCAAAGGGTTATTTTGAACATTATGAGAGGTAAAGTAGGTAAAAATACTAAGCATTTTTATCTCAGAGAAAAACAGATCTAGAAAACCCTTTATTAATGTAATTTGGGTTTAGATTCTCAATTCTTTAGTCACCTCACTTTCAAACACCAACTTATCAATGACCCTTAAAATGTTGAACCCCAATTTGGGAAGCTGAGGAGGGTGGATCACTTGAGCTCAGGAGTTCAAGACCAGCCTGAGCAACATGGTGAAACCCCATCTCTACTAAGAAATAAAATCAAAAATGCAACTTACAAAAATTGGCATAATGGTGTGCACCTGTGGTCCCAGCTACTCAGAGGCTAAGGTGGGAGGATCACTTGAGCCCAGGAGGTGGAGGTTGCAGAGAGCAGAGGTCAGGCCACTGCATTCTAGCCTAGGCAACAGAGCAAGACCCTGTCTCAAAAAATAAAAATGTTGAACCCCAAAATGCAGAGCATATTTCAATTATTTTCTGTAATCTGTATAGATATTTATATCATATTTAAAGTCAATTAAGAGAAAATATGTATGAAGTAGACATTTTAATCCTGAAAAGAAACCTCTTATAATTCAATTAATTTATAATTGAATTAAGTAACTTAGCCCATAATAGAGCAACCTGTAGTACTATCAGATTTTAGCTTTCCTACTTGTGTTAGCAGTAGGATTTCTAATTACAGTTGTATGACTTAGTATTTATGTTTTAAGAATGGCAAACTTGTTTTAATAAATGTAGAAATGTCCTGAGTCTATAGTGAAAGTTAGAGACAGACTGTAGAAAAGAGAGGAGGCAATGCTAAAGGGAAGGAGAAATGCCAAGTGAGTAACCGAACACTTGTCTTTGCATCAGTCACATCAGTGCCAGGGCAATAATAAGCAGAAATTGAAACAAACTACCTTATGCTTCCGTAGCTCCCTGGAGGAGTCTATACTCCACACACATTTGTTTGTACTGCAGGGCTTGAGTAAAATTTATATGAGTCTGTCTAACATTTTGGGGCATTAGTGACTTATAGGAAATTGAAAGTATTTCATAATTCATGTAAGTCTATTTTACAAGAGGAAATATCTAAGTGGAAGAATTTGTTAGTTCAAGAATATTGAGGCATAAAAATAAAATGTGAACAACTCAGAAAATAGACTAGAAATTAGATCCAAACAAATTTGGAAACATCTGGGTGACTGAGTCATAAACTGGCCTACATCATTTTCTGAGGTAGAAAAGTTATGAAGAGTTAACATTATCATGACACATCCGTGGATGGATTAGAAAATAATAATAATACTAATCATGCGCATCACTTTTTCAGGGCTCCTTTAGGTAAGATGGAGCTATGATGTAAATTTTAAAGCCAGATATGCCTTTTAAAATTGAAGATTCCATGCTCTAGGATCTGTATAAACAAGCCATTTCAGTGAAACAAAACTAGTTTATCTATGGTTAAACGAATTCCTCAAATCCCAAAAATGACCTACACATGGACCTAACTTCATGAGTGAAACTGGCACAAAAATGGAAGCAGATAAGCAATTAACTTCTTGTGGTTTTAGAGTGCATAAATGAGGGCATACTTCTGAAAAACAGGCTGCCAGCATCAGTGTAGGGTGGCTATTTTGGCATGGACAGATCCATTAACTAAATAATTAAAAGAGCACTTGGCCCTGTATCCTGAACAGATTCCAGCTGGGTTATTATATACACTTATTGCCATTTTAATCTGCCCTGAAATTTCAAGTGGACTCAAATTTTTCCTTGATCCTCTATCCTAAAATAGGGTTCCATTGAATAACGGTGCTTTTCTTCCACTACTGTTTGTGCCCAGTTGTTTGGCATTATTCCCATGAACTACAAAGGAAGTTCATTTTGTAATTTCCAATGAGAACATTAAAGCAGAACCTAATCTGAGGAAAAATATGGTGACAAAATGTGTTCAATTTCAATGAGTCACCATGAGATTATAGGAAACTAAAACATTAGTATTATAAAATACAGTTGACAAGCTAGGTTAACTATGAAAATGGATTCCCACATGAAGACTTGAACATCTATCAGATGTCTGTATTACTTAATCAATATATAGCTGTAAGAAGAGGCACTAATGCAGAATTACTGTCATAGGCTATTTCACAATATTTGATAATTTAAAAAAAATAATTTTTCTTATTGGATGACCTGTAATCTACAATTTAGAATTTCTTTTACAGTTTCCACAAAATAAAATCATAACATAATATAGATACATATATACATAGATACGTACATAGATATATATTGCAATATATATGTGATATTAATTTCTCAGTTGTCCTTTATAAAGTAAAAGCCTAGAAATTAGACTTTTACTTTACAATGAAAATATCCAAAATTGTTACATTTATCTTTCGCCTTGTATGAATACATCCTACTTTATCAATAACCCCTCAACAAATAATGTACTTTAAAATAAGAATCCATTGTAAACAGACATTTTGTTTTTGCAATGTTGATACTCAATCTTAAAGAACATTTAGATAATTTTTAGAAATATTGCTTCAGATAGCCATATCTGTAGATATAGATATACACATACATATATACTAAATGCATTTAAAAAATAAATTTTAATTTTAATATTGATTATATTCTGTAACATCATATAATGTCAGATTAGGAAGTAATGCATCAAATTTGCATAGATAATATGCTTTCAAAATTTGATATAAAGTTAGAAGAAGTATTAAACACATTTGGTTCATCATAATAATGTACATTTACAAATAAAATTTCAGAATGTTTACCACTATTTTTACCATATCATATGAAAACTACACTAAGTGTAAAGAACATGTTTGAAATAATCTATTTAAAACATAAGCTAACTAAAATATATTAAATTCACTTGTTGGAATGGGATATGGGAATGAGGATAAGCTCAAAGAGCATATCAACTATACCTTGACTTCATGCAGCTGCTGCTACCACACGCATGCATGACTTTATGCTGAATGCTCAGGGTGAATGCAAAAGGAAGTTGTATATTTAATGATGGCTACTGTCTCAAGAATACATAGGAGTCTGGCTAGTCATTGTTAATTTCATCTGAAATATGAATTTTTGATTTCAGCAAGATCCTAGAAAGTTTTGATTACCCTTGACATTTGTCCAATGAGTATACTGTGGGTTGGGTTGACAGTGATATGCAGTGTGCATTATAAATATGCAATACATATGGGATAATTTAGCATAACTATTATTAAATAATTTCTAGGTATGCATTACTGAAATGAACTGAGAATTAATGTTGCAGGGAAATCAAATAAGAAATTTAAAATACTCTTCTTTTAGGTCCTAGTGATCTGATGACATGTCTGAAAGACACAAGGGATTAGAAAGTTGAATTGGGAACCTGATCTTTTTTTCTTAAAATGACCTATGGATATAAGAACCTTAAAATAACCTGCAGGACATATTTGGGGGCCTGAAATACCCATCAAAGATCCCAGAAATAGCTCACTTTTGATAAATTTTATTTCTCAAATTTCAATAATGCCTAATTCATGTTATGGTTATGATAGAAAGGGCTACTTTACTTTTTAACATAATAACAAGCTTTAACTTCCTGTGGATAAACATATGAGATAGACAGTTTTCCCACTATAAATCAATATAAAATACCTCTAGTTATTAATTACTAACCAGAGCATTTTATATGTATTTAATATAATTAAAGAAAATTATTTCATAGCAAAGATTTGGTGATCTTTTAAATCTCCTTTCATTGGCTTCATTTGACACGAATTATGAATCTGTACAAAGGAATGTTTATTTACAGAAAGCTTGCCTCTGGAGTTACCTGCACATATAAAGCCTTGAAAAAACATCTGTGGAAGGCAGGACTCATTTGGTTCCTAATAAAAGTTACCCTTGGGAAGGTCATTCAGTCTACATGATCTTTCACTGCCACTGCAGACTTCAGAGGGAAGAAAACAAGAACATCAAAGTCTTACTATTTTATATATAACTTTGTCAGTTACCAATTTAAGACCTTTTTAAAAATGCACAGTCAGCAATATATTGCAAAAGGTAAAAGAAACTTAAAGACAACCCCCACTGTGCTTGCAACCTCTGTGCTGACTGTAGACTGTGAGCTGTTTGAAGAGAAACACTGGAAACAAAGAGCAGAGAAAAGACAGAAAGGCATACAGGCCTCATAGACGGCTTTCATCTGTTCTTCTCAGTTGCAGTCATTGAAGCAAGTGGGAGGTGCACTATGTCCTGAATAGTTTGGTTTTTATTCGACAACATAGGGGAGAAATATACAAAGCTCATACATGTCCACTAACCCTCAAACAGAGCACTTAATGAAACCTGGTTCAAATTGGATTTCAAACCTGGTCAAAATTTGAGTAACTATTTTTGTTTTTTTTGTATTAAAAAAAGTAATGTAGGTAGGACCATTTTTACAAAGAGAATAATCACATTTCTATGAAAGAAACATAGTGTTAATTTTCTCTCTCATTCATAGAAATTTTTTTTCATTAATACAGTTTCTTTTGCCCAGGCAAGGTGGCTCATGTCTGTAATCCCAGCACTTTGGGAGGCCAAAGTGGGTGAATCATATGAGGTCAGGAGTTCGAGACCAGCCTGACCAACATGGAGAAACGCAGTCTCTACTAAAAACACAAAATTAGCCAGGCATGGTGGCACATGCCTGTAATTGCAGCTATTCGGGAGGCTGAGGCAGAAGAATTGTTTAACCCGGGAGGTGGAGGTTGCTGTGAGCTGAGATCGCACCATTACACTTCAGCCTAGGCAACAAGAATGAAACTGTTTCGGGGAAAAAAAAAAAAACTTATTTTCAGGTAATACAGCCTCAGGGATACATGCACGAATTAGTGAGGAAGAAGATAAATACCTCTCTAGTCACTCAGAGGCAACAAGTGCAACCTGGCAATCAGTGTGGTGACAGATGTCACCCAGATCAGGCTCAAGTCCAGAACCCACATCTGCTAGTTTACACTTGAAGATGATTTCTCTAACACAGGATATGTTTGTTAATTGATAATCTGATTTGTTTGCATTGTCATATTGAAGAAGAAATAACTTTAACAGGAAAAGGCATTGAAAAATCAAAGTTTAGATAATAATATAGCCTATTTAATCTTAATAGAAGAAAAAAATTCATTTACATTTTCATGGCAAATTATAAACTAACTGCAGAATATCCTGTTAAGGAATTCTATTAAAATAATTAGTAATATTGAAGCAAAGTAGTTATTCTACTTTCAAATTTGTTTTTCCTCTTTCTAATAACTGACGTTCTGTCAACCCATCACGTGTCAGTCTCCAGCAACTTTGAACAAAGAAGTCCAGAGAGAGTCTAGTCATTTTTAGTTTCTCAATTCAGTTCAATAAAAATGTATTAAATATCTGCCATGTCACAGATACCATGTCAGAAAAGACTGTAACATAATGAAAAACAAATGATTCTAGTTGCAACTATACTAGTTTAATCCTAGGGAAAGGCTAGGAAAGAGAAAAAGACTTAAAAAAATATATGTTTAATACAAAGCTTGGATTCCCTAGGAACTGAGCCATGTCTAACTTGTAGTGAATCCATAGAGGCCAGACTTCGCTTCTGGTACACAATAAATGCTCAGGAAGCATTTATAGGATGAATGCAAAAAAAAAAAAATGTGGTTATTAGGCACTGTGAAGGGTAGGACAGAGGGGAGGATAGGGAGAGGTTAGTTCATAGATAGAAAATTATGCAGAAGAAATAGAAATTCTAGTGCTCTATAGCACTGTAGGGTGACCACAGTTAATAATTTATTATATATTTTTAAATAGCTAAAAGAGAAAACTTTGAATATTGCAAAGCAAAGATATAAAGACTTGAGGTGATGCATATGCTAATTACTCTGATTTGATCATTACACATGATACACATTTATCTAAATATCATTCTGTGCCCCCAAAACATATACAAATATTACATGTGTAAAAAAACAGTGCAATGTTTTGGCCATAATAATAAGAGTATGATGTGCTATAGCAGAAGAGAAGAGACTCTCGGTATGGCCTGAGGAATCCGTGGGAGGTACTCACTTGTTCTTTCTGACTTTCCAAACACACACACACACACACACACACACACACACACACACACATCTCTCTGAAACGTTACAGATGCTACAATGGAACGTTTAATTTCAGTTTGCAAAGATTCCTGCATAATTTTAAATTTATTGTTTTAAGCACTGATTTTTTTGGTACATCCTGAGTCTGAATATTTAGCAGTTTCAGTATTCCTCTATTTAGGGTGGGTAACATGGCTGTGTTGCGACTGTCTGTGCTGGTCCTGGGTGAGTTTGCCCACAAAGCACTCCTCGCTGGCTCCTGCTCCGCTCTGTAGCATGGGGTGATGATGTCGACGCTGAATGTCCCAGGTTCTGCAATCAGTGGGCTCCAGCTGGATTCAGTCTATGGGAGGCACTGGTGAGGGGCTGGATAGTGAAGAAGAGAGAAACCAGGGTATATCTCCTTCTCCCACAGTGCCTGTGTTCGTTTATCCTTCCTCTCTTGGGCAACTCAGGCTCCTGAGTTCCAGTAGCTTTGCATCTCTAATAGGCACTTTCTGCTGTGGCTGACCCGTGGATTGCTTCAATGTCTCTTTTTCTGTTTGGCTTCTCAACTATTCTATCACCATGTAAACAATCTCTTGCATAAAATTCACTGAGGCTTAAATACTCAAGGTAGATTCTTTTTCTGGGTAAGATGCTTGCTGACATGCTTCCCAGATACTGTATCATGCCAAAGAGTTGAAGGGAGTTATGTAAGCTATCTTCAACTGCAAAAAATCATCCCAATCAGTTGTACTCTCATGATAATAATAATACTTAATACAAATTGTGCTTATTAATTTCCATATGTTTTACATGAATGATTTTACTCAATTCTTACAAGAACTCTAGACTGTCAGTGCGACTATTTTCCTAGTTTCACAGACAAAGCAACTGAAGCCTCTGGAGTTAACGTGACTCATTGAAGACGACTTTGTTAATAGCTAGCAGAACCAGGACTTCTACCCAGACTTCTAACTACACTAACACTGCTTATAGTGGGTACTATTTGTATATTCACTCAGAGCCAGGCATCATTTCATACTAGTGCCAGCCTCCTTCCCTTTTACCTATAGTCTACATCTGTGACTTGCTACTTTAAATATTATGCATTCTGGGAAATCATACAATTAGACTTACTAGAACTGAATCTACAACGTGGGCCTGTGCAATCCATGTGAGAGCATAGAGAGAATGCCTATGATCACATTATTTACGCTTTAGTTTGTGAACAATACGGGAACTGTTTTATTTTATAAAAGCTTTTTTTTGCTTTCTGATTCTCTGCAGTGTTCTAAACGGTGAAGTTTGTTTCCTACCTGAACTCTTAGTGTCCGAATGATTTCTACACATGTAGGAACCCTGCTAAATTGTGATGTCCTTGAAAGCAAAACTTGTACCTTATCAGTCTCTGCATTCACAGTGCATAGTTCAAGATCCGAGTAGTCAGAAGCACTCAATAAATGTGATTTGTAACGCTAATTGAATGAGTATATGTGTAAGTGCATATGTTTAAAGTGATGTATGTGTGAAATATTATAAAATAAATATGTGTTTAAGTATCTCTAAAATACACATCCTCAGATTATCCAGAATAAACCAGCAGTAGCTGCACAAATTATTTCATGTTGTCGTTCGCAGGTAGAAAGTGATTTATTAATCCATTCCTTGAATAGAATAAACAAACTCAAAAGTGGTAATACAATGGTCATATTTTAATTGAGGACTACTATCCCATTGATTAAGAGTCAATTTAGATTTCTGGTCTAAATACACAGGTTCCTCTAGAATCTGCTAAAACTACCCCAAAAATGGCAGTGAAGAGGTTAAAAAAAAAACTAGTGCAAATCCACAAGGGAAAAAAAAAACAAGACAGAACAAACAAGAGCTGTTAACTACATTGTATAAGTTAAAAAGTTAATGGACAACTAGACTAGTCATGTGAGCAAAACTGAAAACCACAAAGAGAGAGAATCAAAGTAGGGTGATTGACCATGCAGAATAAAAGGAAGGTTCAGGATTTGGAAAAGTCAGGTACCTCACAAGGCAGGAAATGTGTCTGGAAGTGATTATAGGAAAGATTGTTGGAAAGTTTGTATGGCAAGCAGTTACATCCTCAGATGTCTCCCCTCAAGACAGATAAACAAGTCCATACCCACTTTCTATTTTGGTAAAAGAATAGCCTTTACTCCCCGGAAATAGTGAACCACACAATTTCTGATCTTGAAGATACTCTGTATTATTATTATTTTATATTATTTTTATTAATGAGAGAGAGTCTTGTTCTGTCACCCAGGCTGGAGTGCAGTGGCGAGATCTCAACTCATTGCAACCTCCACCACCCAGTTCAAGTGATTCTCCTGCCTCAGCCTCATGAGTAGCTGGGACTACAGGCACGTGCCACCACGCCTGGCTAATTTTTGTATTTTTGGTAGAGACGGGGTTTCGCCATGTTGGCCAAGCTGGTCTTGAACTCCTGACCTCAGGTGATCCACCTGCCTTGGCCTCTCAAATTGCTGGGATTACAGGCATGAACTGGCCTAAGCTCAGTATTATTGAAAGTAGTGGTAAATATTTTCATGTAGAAAATATTAAAATGTATTACTAAATTGTGATCCCTCCCATTATTTGGCCCTCCCCAGAACTTCTCCCAAGCTAAGAGACAGGCCTACACTGCCAGTAGGATTTGGACTCCCTGCCTCTTACAACTGATCTGTCCAAGAGAAAAGCCCATGAGAAACTGACAGGTAACATTTTCCTAATAAAAAAGCCAGATTCCTTTCTGCTTACACTTGCAGGGAGACCAATAAGTCAACAAACACTACCCAGTCACATAGATCTTTCAAACAAATTTAGTGTTTCAATAATAATATAAATAAACTGTAAAAAATGCCCTGAGGAAAGCCACTTACATAAATCATTAAGACCAAAATAAACACACACACACACAAACCAAACTTAAAAGTTATGCAAAGAGCGAAAGAAAAAAAACCTTTAAGAATTCTAGATTTGACAACTTAGATGTTAAGACACTAAAACAAAACCAGAATACTATAAAAGGAAGATTCAGGAAGAAAATAAAATACTCTTTAAATAAAACTATGATAGTAGAAATTTATTTTAAAAAGCTCTCTATGGAGGAATTGAATGAAAAATTTTCTCCAAAAATCCCACAAAAAAATGATCTAAAAATATAACGAAAAAAACCTAACATTAGATGATCAATTCAAGAAATTCATATCGTGAATAGGAATTCCAAAAAGAGAAAATAAAGAACATGAAAAGCCCAGGCTCGGTGGCTCACAGTAATCCCAGCACTTTGGGAGGTCGAGGCTAGCAAATCACTTGAGACCACGAGTTTGAGGCCAGCCTGGCCAACATGGCGAAACCCCGTCTCTAATAAAAATACAAAAATTAGTTGGGCATAGTGGCGTGTCCCCGTAATCCTAACTACTCAGGAGGCTGAGGAAGGAGGATCATTTGAACCTGGGAGGTGAAGGTTTCAGTGAGCCAATATCATGCCACCACACTCCAGCCTGGGTGACAGAATGAGACTCTGTTTCGAAAAAATAAAAAAAGAATATGAAAAAGACAGATTTATAAAGGAAGTAACACAAGTAAGTATTTCTGAACTTAAGAACACAAGGCTCTAAGTTTTTTTGATTCCAACTAAATCCTAAAAAAAATGAATGAATAAAAAAGACCTGAAGGCTCATAATCGTTAAATTTCAAAATACTGGGATGTAGAGAAATTTTTAAAAGCATCAGAGTGCAAAAGCAAGTCATTTATAATTGATCAAGACTCGGAACATTTTCAGAATTCATAAAATATCATTAAAAGCTAAAGTAATATCTTCTGAGTGAAAAATGTATGCTGGTTTGGACCAGGTGGAGGGAGAGTGTAGAATTTTTCATCTTGCCAAATTAGCAATCATTATACATTTTAATGATTTTCTATATTTTTGTACTCCCAAGTACCATTCTTAAGCGGTTACCGTAGAATAGTATGTAGTAAAGAATTAAGCCTTCACTAAGAGATTTTCTCGTCTTTGCCCTTTGGAAAGTAATGTCTGAAATCTAGGGGTTTTATGCCTGATAGAAATGTCTTTCTTTACCTATAGGCCTTGGAACATGCGGCACAGTCTAACGGTGTGATCTAGGGTGTGGCTGGCCATCCCAGAAAAACAAGGTCATTTATGTTGAAGGTTTTGGGCCATAAGGTAGCAGTCAATCTAGAGACTGAGATCAACCGTGTGTGCAATTAATCCATCAATCATACCTGTGTAACAAAACCGAAAAAGAAGCTCAACAGCAAGGCTCAGGTGAGCGTCTCTGGCTGGCAATACTCTGTGCATGTTGTCATACACCAGTGCATGGAAAGTAATGCATCCTGACTGCACAAGGATGAGACAAGAGAGTTCTGCATTTGGTATTTCCCCAAACTTTGCCCTATGTGCTTTATGCTTTGGCTGATATTGATTTGTATTCCTTTCCTGCAATAAACCATAGCCACGAGTAAAATGGCTTTCAGTAAGTTTTGTGAGTCCTTCTAGAAAATTATAAAAACTGTTTTGGAGACTTTCCAAACTTACAATTGGTGTTAAAAGTGAGGGTGGTCTTGTGTGGCCTGTGCTCCCTCCAAACTTCGTAGTTGGTTCTCCAAATACTGTAAATATGCTCCACCAAATGAGAAAATACGCTGGGAAATGTGTTTTGGGATCCTAGAAATGAGGCACGTAAGAGTGAGAGGTGAGTAGAATTCTCAGGATGAAGAAGGAACATCCCAAGATGCCAGCTGTGCAGCAGGTCTTAGTAAGCAGCCAGACTGGAACAGGAGGGCAGAAAGCTCCTGACAAATTCATTAAGGAAAATAAGGAGGAAAGAAAGAGAACTTGGAGGTTTCTACATGGGGGGCACTTTTACAAGACCCCAATATACTAGGGTTATGTAAGAGCGTGGGCAACTATTGCTCAATATTTTCATTTCTCAAGCTGGAAATACAGATTTTTTTACATGATAACTTTGATTTTTATATGAAAATGCCCAATTTCTAAATGTTGACAACAAATTCAAATTCAAACATTTTGCTGTATAAACATAACAAATCTGTGGGAACAAATTCATTCCACTAGCATACCACCAGTTTGCAGTTTGCAGCTTTGCTCTGCAGCTTTATTTTCTTGGCTCTGGCAGTGTTGTAAGCTAAAGCAAGGCTCTTATGTCTCTCTGTTCTTGTTGTTAAAGTCCTATCCACCCCTATTCCTTAAGATCATTGGATTTTTAGTTGTTGTTTTTCCCCCACAAATGGTAATTTGTTTGGTTCCCTCAATGCTGAATGTTCATTTACTAGCTTAATCTACAGACATGGGAGATTTCGTACTTCCTAGTGGATTATCCGATGGGAAGTCGGCTACCAAGTTTGAGTCAAGAGTCTTCATATATATTAGTAAATATAAGAGCTTGCGTTTTCTGTTATCACTGGGAAAAGACCACAGCCTCCCTAATCTTGCTACTCTCCAATGTAGAGGATATTTTCCAAGGAACCAACACTCTCAGGGATCTCCAGCAAAATGGTGCCCCTGTCAAAGTACAGCCAGAGTCCTTGAGAAATCAGTGCTTCCTTTAAATAGTATCTAGAACGCAACTATTCTCACTCTTTCTACCTCTTCCAGCCACCTAGAATGCAGCACAGACTAATGCTGCAAACTGGTAACCAGCTTCTACTTTTGCTCTTGACCTTTTCTCTCCACAGCCCAGAGAGTGTTCCTGTAAAAGGTCAAATGATTTCAGTCATTTTCCCAAAGTCATCCAGTGGCTCCGTCGCACACAGAGTAGAAGCCCATGTAATCTTGTCTACAATCCCTGCCCCTCTTCCCAGCCTTCCCTGATCTGTCTTCATTCACCCTGCCTTTAGTCATATTGGCCTCTGCGGTAAACTGGAAAATGGCTCCCCAAAAGATATCCACCTTCAGTCTCTAGAACACGTGAATTTAAAGGTCATAAGAGGATCTGCTTATCCTGGATTATCTGAGTAAAAACTGCAAGTCTATGTATCCTCATAAGAGAAAGGCAGAGGGAGTTTTGAGAGAGACACGCAGAGGGAGTTTTGAGAGAGACACACAGGAAAAAAATGGTGTGAAGACAGGCAGAGATTGGAGTGATGTGGCTGCAAGCCAAGGAACACAAAGCCGACATCATCTAGAAGAGGCGAGGAATGGAATCTCTTCTGCAGTCTACAGAGCAGCGGCCCCCAACCTTTTTGCCACCAGGGGCTGGTTTTGTGGAAGATGATTTTTCCCTGTAGTTGGGTGGAGATGGTTTCAGGATGAAATTATTCCACCTCAGAACCTCAGATTAGCAGATATTAGATATTCATAAGGAGCGCACAACCTAGATCCTTTGCATGTGGATTTCACAATATGGTTTGCACTTTTGTGGGAATTTGCTGCTGCCACTGATCTCACAGGAGGTGAGCTCAGGCAGTAACCCTGTTCCACCTGCTGCTCACCTCCTGCTGTGAAGCTGGGTTCCTCACAGGCTAGGGACTGGTACTAGTTTTCAGAGGGGAGATGGGGAACCCCTTGCTCTAGTGGGACTTTGATCTAACAGCTTGATTTCAGAATTGGAGCCTCCAGAAAGGTAAGGAATGCATTTATGTTGTTTTAAGCCGCCCCATTTGTGGCCATTTGTTACTGCAGCCACAGGAAAATAACACAGCCTCTGCTGCTTTAGACATGTTGGCCTCTGAGCTTCTTTTTAAAAGTTATTGTAAATTATTTATATATTTAACATATTTGTTGTTTTAAATTGACAAATGATAATTGTATGTGTTTCTGGGATGCCAGGTAATGTTTTGATCCATGTATACATTGTACAATGATCAAATTGGTTTAATTTGCATATCCATCACCTCAAATATATGCCATTTCTTTGTGGTGAGAACATCAAAAATTCTTTCTTTTAGCTATCTTAAAATATGTAACACAGACAGGTGCAGTGGCTCACGCCTGTAATTCCAGTGCTTCAGGAGGCTGAGGTGGGTGGATTACCTGAGGTCAGGAGTTCCAGACCAGCCTGACTAACATAGTGAAACCACCTTTCTACTAAAAATACAAAATTGGCTGGGCATGGTGGCACATGCTGTAATCCCAGCTACTCAGGAGGCTGAGGCAGGAGAATCACTTGAACCCGGGAGGCAGAGGTTGCAGTGAGCCGAGATCATGCCATTACACTCTAGCATGGGCAATGAGAGCAAAACTCCTTCTCAAAAAAAAAAAACAAAAAAAAAAACTAAAAAAAAAAATATGTAATACATTATTACTGACTATGTCACTTTGCTGTGCAGCGGAACACCAGATTTATTCCGCCTCTCTAACTGTAACTTTGTACCCACTGACCCAAGTCTCCCCCTTTCCCCATTCTACTCTACTTCAATGTTTTGGACTTTTAGATTCCACATTGTCTCTTTGTGCCTAACTTATTTCACTTAGCATATTGTCCTCTAGGTTCATCCATGTCTCTGCTTTCTTTGAAGAACTTTAGGCACAGTCCAGGCTCAGGGAAATTGCATCGCCAGTTCTTTCTGATTGAAATAGTCTTCTCCCTAATAATCGAATAGCTTCTCCAGATCTTTCCTCAGTACCAACTACTTGAGAAGATCTACCCTAATCACCTCACTTAAATCTGCAGGGTCCCAGCACTCCCCTCCTCCACTGCTGTATTTCTCCCCACAGCATGCATCTAATACACTTTTTTTTACTTATGAATATGTTTATTATCTGCCTCCTTCAATGGTAACAGTGAGAATAGGAACTGCGGTCTGTTTTGTTTATCCTTGAATCCCCAGTGCCAATGGCATGAAAAACAACATTGGAAATATATTTAAGGAATCCACGCATGCAGAGTGAAGGAAGAAACCATCCAGAGAGTTGAAATGCTGACTAATAAGGTGATAATGTTTTTGTTTTTGCATTGGATCAGTGTGTTAAGACTTATATTTCATGTTGCCCTTCACTAAACTTTCTTTCTTTTAACAAGTTTTATTCTCTTAACACAGTCTATTTCCTTTCAGTGATCTTATTCAAATAAAATTTTAATGCTTATGAATTGTTGTATTTTTATTATTCCAAAGCTTGTTTTGCAATTTCTATACTTTATACATTTTATTTTTAACCTACTTTCTAATGATCAGTGCATCTTTTTACTTTAAGACGTTTACTGCCAATTTTCTGCTATTTATTATTAATTTTATTTTACCTCTTTTTTACATTTTATCCACATGCATAGTACTACAGTGGTTAAAGGTATAGACTCCGGAGCCATTGTATCTGTTTAAATCCCACTTTCGATACTAGAGTTGAAACTCTGAGGAAGTTACCTAATTTTCCTGGGTTATAAAATGGTAAATATAATCACATCCCAAATATAAGGTTCTCATAAATATTAAAAATTGAATAGATTTTAAGATTATCTAACAGCGTCTGGCTTACAATAATCCACAAAAAAGGATTTCTAAGATCCAAAGTAATTTTGTTACATGATTGTTACATCTGATTTCTTCTTACTTATCTTATTTTGACCAGCAGTCATAACAAATAAATAAATATCAGAATCACCAAATTTTTAAAGGAACAGTTTGTTTGAGGGAACTTTAAATATAAACTGTTTGTCTCCATCACATCTCCCATATCCAGCTTCATTCCTGCAAAACCTCAAATGGCCTAAAACCTCAAATTTGTGTACTGGTAAGAACTAGTGCAGGGATTAGGAGATATCACTAACATTAGGCTTTCAAAACAGGAAAATCTGTATTTTGTATCCCATAATAAAGAAGGGAGGGGAAAAAGCATTTTAAAATCATGAAGTAAACTGCCCTAAAGGCTAAAATTGGTGCCAACTTAATAAGCCCACTACGGCTTATGAAATATTTGTGCTCTGTCTGACAGCCACAGTAAAAACCTCTGGTAGGTTTTCAATTGGATAAAAGAAAAACCAGAATATATTGGAATGAGGCCACATTTATCTAAATCAACAGAGACATTTTTTACTGCGGTGGCCTTGACTGCATTCTGAGGACTACAGCACATTAAGAAATATCTTTTTTGATATTCCTTATATATATATAAAATATATATAAATTCCTTTATATATTCCTTATATATATAAAATACCCTGAAAAGATCTCTCTTTATCTAGGTTTTTTCCTGTGATCATGTATTCAAGACCTCCTTATAAGGATTTCATATGCTTAAATTTATTGTACATTTTTCTCCACCTCTATAAGCTACTGTTACATTTTACATAAATGCTAAAGTTCTCCTAGAAATGTCTTATTCTTTTCCTTAATGATCATCACTCAAAACAACAGCTTTCAAAAAACCCATTGTGCTGACATCGAAGGAGAGAAATATTCTTAAGATGACTGGAATCAATCAACATAATGAAAAACCTAATGTTTAACATCTGTATAAATACTTAGATATTGGATAAAGAGTCTGAGTAAACTGATCTCATTTCTTTTTGAAAGAGACATTGGACTGAATTTGTAATCTCTTCATTTATCACAGATCCCAATACAGGGGACAAGATCCTCCAGACATTTTACATGCATCTTGAAGATTTTTCGAGACATTCTACAAATCTTTATAATTTCAAAATCAGTCATAATGTTTTCCAAGTTGCCAGTTTTTAAAATATACTAATTTAAAGCATGGTTATTAAAAGAAATAATTTTGTTTTTTAGATGGTGTCTCGCTCTTGTTGCCGAGGCTGGAGTGCAGCAACGCGATCTTGGCTCACTGCAACCTCCACCTCCTGGGTTCAAGTGATTTCCCTGCCTCAGCCTCCCAAGTAGCTGGGACTACAGGTGCACACCACCATCCCTGGCTGATTTTTGTATTTTAGTAGAGACGGGATTTCACCATGTTGGCCAGGATGGTATCGATCTCCTGACCTCGTGATCCACCTGCCTTGGCCTCCCAAAGTGCTGGGATTACAGGCATGAACTACCACACGTGGCCCTAAAATACTTTTAAACTGGAAGGAGAAATGGAATTAATTTTATTTTGGTTTCCTCCATCTTTCCATTTGGCCAAATTAACTTTTCATTAACTTTGTATCACTTGATAATTAAAATAAATAGAATAGATAGCCTTTTATATTTTATAATGTCTATATTTGCATATATTTGTTCATGTGTACATAGATATTATGAATAAAATATTGAAGTCTCACATACATGGATGCATTTCCCTGGCATTCACATATTTAATATTAACATGCCCATTGGGTAATGTGAAATGACTCACTAAAGAGTAATCCAAAATACCACATAAGTTCCTATAATAAGAGAAAAGAAAAACTTTAATCATCCATGCTATTTGTTTATCCATAGCTTTTCTTATGTGTAACTTGCTAATAAGTTATGAATGGAGGCATGCCTAACCTTAGTTCTTCAAAATGTGACCCATTTGTCTCTATACTACTGACCAAAGTTGCTTCACAAAGCTTCCTTTGAGTTAGACAATGAAGGAGCTGTGAAAACTTAACACTACCTATTACAAGTGGTATGTTATGCCTTATAAGCCTTTGTTATTGGCTTAGCAAATTGCTCTGCAATCTAGCATGGCCATCAAGAAAAGAATAAAGAACTGCTGAACTTTAATCTAGTGAATGGGTGTGAAAGAGCAGGTGATAGGAAAATGCCTTGAAAATGACAAGATCCTTAATTCAAGGAGTCACATGCTGGCATAGCATGCGGTCATCTGGGGGATATTGGAAACATAGGAAGTATTTAGAATATAGGGACAACTACAGACTTCCGAATCATAATCGAGAGCAGCCTCATAATGTTTTGTTTGCAGATAAAATTTTAACTAATTCATTTATTTTAAAATATTTATCGAGTTCCTATTCTATTCTAGTATCTGTTCTAGGAATTGAGGTTCACTAGTGAAGAAAACACAGCATAGAGAAGAAAACAAAATTTCTACCTGCATGAAGCTTACTGTCTTGGGTGGTAAAAAGAGACAATAGACATAACCAATGATTAAAATATATAAAATAATTGAAAATAATACACTGAAAAATATAAAAGAAAGGAAGCATTATAAGGAGGACCAAGGGTAAGGGATTCAGATAGGTATGTTGCAATTTTAGATACAGTAACTGGATTGGGCCTCATTGAGAAATGTCATCTGCATAAAGATCTGAAAGAGGTGAGAGAATTAGCAAGGCAGTTGTCTGGAAGGGCAGATGTTGAAGCAGGGGAATAGAAGTAAAAGACAAGGTCCGGAAGATGGTGAGGGCCACCCTGCTGACCATTTAGGATTTTATCAGTCATCGTAAGGACTTAGCTTTTACTTTTAGAAAACTGAGAAGCCACTGCAGGATTTTGATCTAAGAATTAACACGAGCTGAAATTTTTACAAGATCACTCTGGCTGCTATTTTGAGGACAGATCATAGTTAGACAACAGTAGGAATAAGGAGAACGACAGGGCTACAATTACACCCATCCAGGTGAGAGATGATATTGCTAGGGTCCATGGTGACAGCAGCAGAAGTGATGAAAAGGATCACAGTCACCTTATGAATGTATTCCAGTATTATTCCCTGATGGATTGGATGTGAGCATAAGAAAAACAAAGTAAAATAACAACTTCATGATATTTGGCGGAGTTGACTGTTTTGAGCAGACTGAGCTGGAGAGAGCTGAGCTGCCTTGTGTCAGAGTAAGACAACAAGTCTTTAATCACTCAATAGCATAGCAAGAAGCTAAATGGGAGAACTTGCTGGTTCTCCAATGTTTCATTCTTCTTTCATAGAATGGCTGCAGGCAAGGGTTAGGTAAATCAGCATAGACTTGAGGATCATCTTACTGTTGTTCATAGAGGCTCCAAAAAACTCCCAGATAAAAAGACCTCCAAATGGAGGCACTTAGCCCAGGAATGAGGATGTAAGAGCACGGGCAGCCAAGAAATCTGGAGTTCATAACTGCATCTCTCTTTAGAGACAAGAGTGCACTCTCTGTGCCTCGCGTGGTGTGGGAAGGGCAGCTTCCCTCCATGAGTCCTATCTGGTAAACCCTTTGTAAATGTCTGAAACATCACAGATAGGTTTTTAGCTATGACACAGACTCCATATTGAATAATGTGATATGAAGCTGACTGTAAATTGTAAAGATTTTTCACAGAAGATGGAATGATTCCGTTTTAGACATTTCATTTTCTGAGTCTGTCAGCTTAAGCTAAAATATGATGTAATATTTAAAAAAAAAGAATCTCAATGGTTTATAAAGATTAAGTTTTTTCTCATATTACACATTCATACACTTTCTGAATTTTTCTTTTATTTCCTAGTCTACTATTGTTCCCTTCATGTTAAAAGGTATTTTTAACTCCAGAAGATCCCCCAAAGTATTCTTTTTAGATACTACTTTGGGATTCCATGAATATCTTCTCCTTTTAGTAAAGATACTGTCAATAGATGAACTTAATTAAACCTTGACACCCAGATCCCATGGCAAAACTCCCATGGCAAAACTCCCTATGTAGCCAACATTCCATTCTCCAGAAGCTTCCAAGATAATTGAAGATACATTTTATTTTATTTAATTTTATTTATTTTTTTTGAGACGGAGTTTCGCTCTTGTTACCCAGGCTGGAGTGCAATGGCACGATCTCGGTTCACCGCAACCTCCGCCTCCTGGGTTCAGGCAATTCTCCTGCCTCAGCCTCCTGAGTAGCTGGGATTACAGGCACACTCCACCATACCCAGCTAATTTTTTTTTTTTTTTGTATTTTTAGTAGAGACGGGGGTTTCACCATGTTGACCAGAATGGTCTCGATCTCTTGACCTCATGATCCACCCGCCTTGACCTCCCAAAGCACTGAGATTACAGGCATGAGCCACAGTGCCCAGCGAAGATACAACATTTTATAGAGGCAAAAACAGTAAATTGAAAACTAGTAGACAAGATTCTGGTTCCTACACTGACCCCCAATATACAATTAAATTTGGGGCCATTTTCAGACCTCAACCTTGGAAATATTTGTAATTTTTAACATACTTAATCAAATGAGACTCTTGAAATTGAAAGTAACAGAAAGTCAAACTCAAACTCTATTAAGAGAAAACAAAATGGATTTCCTCTCCTTATTAAAAAGTTGTCATATAGGACTGCAGTCAAGCACACCAGGCGCAGAGGGGCCTCAGGGAGCAGTGGCTGGACAAATGAAAACCAGCAGCATCAGCAATTCAATCTTGTCTTCCTTCTCAAACTAGTTCTCCCCTGCATAGTAGCATATGGCCACAAGAACTTCAGATCTTACATATTCATTACCTGAAGCCCAGTAGAAAAAGAGAGAATGTTTCCTTTTAAAAGTAAGTAGGACAACAGACCTGATGCTGGCTATCACTGTTACAAAATATGCCTCTGCTTAGTTAAATCGCTGTGGCCAGAAAAATGACTTAAGATAATTAATTATATTCCTTTTCTTCAGCTGGGGAGTTTAGCCACCATGAAACATATGTATTGATAGCAGAGGAGCAAATTTCTCAAAAGAAATGTGAAATTATCCTTTAACAGAAAAAAATGAATGTAGACCTTGCGAGTGTAAAGGCATGTAATTTGACGAAAGTTACCTACTGTTCTTTATCCATAAAGTGAAGGTTTTATACTAGATGATTACAATGTCTCTTGTAGATCAATGCTTTTTACACATCCCAAAGTCATTTCATGTTGTGAGCCTCTGGGTCCCCTTTACAGGTAAGACTCATGCTGCTCTGAGGACCCTGGTGAAATTAGGACATTAGACAGACACAAGTTTAAAACATTATAATATATTTAAAACAATTTTTTCTGTTTAGAAGCTAAACTGCAAATCTTTTATTTTTATGACGGTTAAGTTAGCCTTTATTTTTGTGAATGTATGTACCATTAATGCATTTGTGATACCTACTAGTTGATTTTAATTATTTTCTTACATGGTAGTTTCACTACATGGAATTTGTTAACAAATACATATCAAAGATAATATTAAATTTGTGGAACAATTAAATAGTGTTGCTTCATAATAAAATTACCTTTAGGTTTTATATTTTAATTTTATTAGTTACGACTTGAAATGGACAGTTAATACATTTCTTCAATGCACATTTTAATATAGTACTACCATACATCTTTCATATTTAGGTATAGCATTATCTGTTACTTTTTCAAGCCATCATGCTTACCTTTCAAGGGCTGACACTAAGTAATTTTCATTTCATTATGCTTTGGAATAGATAACCGAGAAGAATAATTATCACTTTCAAAATAAGGGTACTGATTCTTGACCCACGTATTACAGCTATGACTGAATGTGTGCTTTGTGCTTAATGAACCATAAAATAATAGAATACTTACATTTTCAAATAATGTACAAACACTTAAAACATAACAGCAATTAAAATCGTTAACAGCAGACATCTGCACTATTGGGACAAAATGAACATGTTTACACGAAATCATAGGATCAGGGGTTTATGATGATTCTAAACTTTTGAATTTAAGAAATTAATCGTTGTCAATCAAATTAACTTAATAAATTTGACCTGGGAACTTTAACCATGTGATAAAGAATTTGCTATCAGCTATCTCAAGTTCCCCTTCCTTATACCAAGGATGACTATTTAGTAGTGGGAGGTGTGTTTGTTTTTAGCCAAACCAGTTGATAATGGTCATTAAGGTGATCTAAACAAGTACTCAGGATTTCTCCCTCCTTCCGGGCACTTCCCTGAGGGAGAGAGTATTTGACCACCCACATTTACTTTGTCCCTATCCAAGTGTATTTCCTACCTCTTGAACATGCTCATTATCCACTTTTCCCACTAGCAAATATTCAGTGTTATCTCTGGCTTAGACTACATATTCAGAACGAGGTCAGCTCATTATCTCATGGTCTGTGGTGACAGACAAGTTAAGGGATTAGAGTGTCATTCAGTAAGATAAGATACTGTGACAGAAAAGGAGCAAATAAATAAAATCACTGTTTAGTGATTCTGGAGTATGGATGCTACAAAGCTGCAGTATTTGTAAAACAGAGGAGATACATGTAGGTTCATAAAATTTCAATCATAGGCATAGTCTCCCATAAAAATGTTTGAGACCATATATCCATTTGAAGCATTAAAAAAAATTAAGACAACTAATTTACACTGGAGATAAAAGTTTTTTATAATATTAAGATAATTCATTGATATAAAAGTGATACTCAGAAATTATGCATTTTAATTCTCATCTTTTGTAAACAAATAAAGAATTTTCATTGAAAAATGCTGATTTTGAAGAGTCAACACCTAAGTATCACAGAGCTGTATCCCAGCTATATGACTAAATTTCTAATTTTAATAATTGTTGTTTTTAAATCGAACTAAGTTTGGGCTTTACAAGCTTCAGTACAAGTCCTTCTAAATAAACTGCAACCTAACTTGGTACTTAAGCTGAAAACTTATCTTAGGAATTTGCCTTTGTAACAAATAGCTGAGACTCAGCCAATCACAGCAGCCTACCTTCAGTCTATGGCAGGCAGCAGGCTGTTCAAACCACATTCAATTAAGGCAAATGTGGAGCTTTAACCAATTGATCTGACTGTACTTCACTTCTGATTTTTGTATGCTACTTCCTTGTCCCTGGCTATAAATAAAACCTGCACTTGTGAGGTGGAACATTCTGAACGATTTATGGTCCTGACCGCTGTCCCATTCTGGAATTGCAAATACAAGCCAATTAAGATCTGCAAAGCTAGATTTGTTGCACTTTTGTCTTTTAAGAATATAATAATTTGATTTTATGAAGATAATTATTCTACTAAATTCAATTTAAGAAGTAATATAGCCGAGCATGGTGGCTCACACCTGTAATCCCAGCACTTTGGGAGGCCGAGGTGTGCAGATCACAAGATCAGGAGTTCAAGACCAGCCTGGTCAATATGGTGAAACTCCGTCTCTACTAAAAACATTTAAAAAATTAGCCGGGCATGGTGATGCATGCCTGTAATCCCAGCTACTCGGGAGGCTTGAGGCAGGAGAATTGCTTAAACCTGGGAGGCGAAGGTTGCAGGGAGCTGAGATTGTGCCACTAAACTCCAGTCCAGCCTGGGTGACAGAGATACTCTGTATCCAAAAAAAAAAAAAAAAAAAAAAAAAAAGAAAAGAAAAATAAAAGAGGTAATATAGGTATTTTTCTAAGCTCATATTATCCAAGATTTGGCTATTAAGCACCTGAATGTGGCTAGTCCAAACTGAGATGTGCTGTAAAGAATATATACACCAGATTTAGAAGTTCAAAAAAGTGTAAAATATCTCAGTAATTATTTTATATTGATTATATATTCAAAAAATAACATTTTTGGATATGATAGAATAAAATATGACATTGTAATTAATTTCACCTATTTCTCTTTACTCTTAAATGTGGCTGCTAGAAAATTTTACATTCCAGTGTAAAGCTTACATTATATTTCTATTGGATCACTGTGTTCTAGGCAGTACAGCATAGCATTAGCATATTGAAAATTACCTTTTTCCACTCCAGACTCATGCACAGTTCATATAAATCATGGCCTTTGTATTAAAAATGCTCTCATATAGCTAAAGCCATTAGAATGTGCTATCATAAAGGAAAAAAGAAATGAATTTTCCTCCACCTACAGTTTCATAACTGACACTGAAGTCTTTTTCTCTGTAACTATTCCATGCATTAAGAATGTCTGGTACAAAGCAGAAATCTACACAGTTGTACATTTTGTTATGATTCGTTTTGACATTCCCAGTTACATTTTGAAAACCTTAGCTACAATGTCCCCAGCATTTTTTCAACCAGCTGAATAAACGTTGTCAAAATCATCTAAGGTATTGAAACTAATTTATTTATTTAGCTATTAGCTCTATTTTGTTTGGCACACCCAAAAGTTGAATTTGCACCAAAACCTATATACTATCTTATTATTAAATAGTACAGAGTTGGTAGGGCCCCACTTTCAGAAACACTGGGCTCCTGTGGTTCCTTCCTGGAGTAAATGGAATGTGTGAAATTATTAATTTTTGTTCAGCAAGTGCCGGTGTGAAAACTGATCTTTTTATAAACACTGGTGAAATGAAGAAAATAACCTCTTGCTATTTCTATTATCAACCCAGCTTTTTTGTCTAATACATAAACTTGACCAAACCCTTGAGCCAAATCAACTTTTTTCTAAACTCAACTTGCCAATTTTTTTTTTAAAGCTAAACTTTTTTCCATGCACCACTTTTATCAAAATAAAGAACAACCAAATGTCAAACAATCTGTTTCTATTCTAAGAAGACTTCTATCTAGATGGTGTTTGCAGTACTCAAATATAGAATACATTTTTGGAATATCAAATAAGGTAGCTAGGAGACCTAAAAATCCACTCCATAAAATTTCTATCATAAATTATTTTATAATCTATAGCCACAATAAAAATAAAAGATCAAAATAAAAATAATCATAATTAAAGAACGTTTTTTGACTGAGAGTAAAAATACCCTATTTCAACTGCATGAAATAAACTTGTGAGCACTTACCTTAACCCACTATAAATCCAATTAAAGTTGTTTTTCAGGTTCCTAAAAAGATAATTCATAAGTAGTATTAAAAGATATCTAAAGTGAAATATAAATCTATTTATTTGTAAGCTCTCATTTTCAAAAATCCAATTTTTGCATAATATCAATTGTATACATTGATGTCCCTGAATAACAGCCAACATATGCTGTGTAATCCCCAAATCTTTTTATAGTGTCACCTCAGGAACTAGACTTCTTTTCAAATAATTCTATTTACAAAATGAATTACATGGGGATTATCTTTTGAGCATACCAATGAATTCTCCGAACAACATTTTTTAAAAATCATGAAATTTAACAGAATGCCAAATTTTAAAAATAATATGCTTACAATTGATAGTAAAACGCAGTCATCCAACCTTTATGTTATTATTAGAAAATTTATGTTTGCAATGGAGATAGTGTATAACATAAATAGATGTAAAGGCAGACTGGGAAAGATGTTTCATTTTTAATTTTCTTACTAAGAACTAGAGCATTCCTCCTTTGCTTTTGTTAATTGGCCACTTTCGCACTGTATAAACCAATACAAGTTCTCAGATAATAGAGGGAAGAGGAGGTGATCCACCTGGCTGTATTCACTTTTTAGCAATTCTGTAGCATTGTTGCGGAAATCAATTTAGCTCCAGGCAGTTAGGAAGTTAGCTTTTACTGAGTGCTTACTACACACGGAGTAGAGCACTCACATCCTCAAGGAAGAATTGGGACCACCTGTGGAGCAGAGGAAGCAAGCACCTGGGGACAAGTGAAGAAGCAAACAGAAACCAATTAGCTTAATAAGGCAAGGTTTTCCACAGGATGTAGCAGCTTGAGTCCCACTGTTCAGGCTTTCCCTTTACTATTTTGTCCTCTTATTTTATTTTTTTCCCACCAAAGAAGCCTGCCTTATTCCATTTTTTAAAAATTGGCTAGTTTAATTTCTTATTTTCTTAGCAATTTGTCTCACATTTTAATATATAAGGATATTATTTATGTGTATTTGTTCTTTGCAAATAACTACATGTACTGGGCAAAATAATTATTATTTCTATTATTTTATACAAAAAATTTATTATATAATCATGTAAGTATTTCATAAAATCTTTTTACTTTTAAGCATATGATTAATCCTGTTATCCATTAATTTTAATTAATGTAGTTAAGGATTTGCTACTGTAAGTGTTTCAGAGAGTCCAAAAAGAGTACTGTTCCTAAAAGCACATTAGAAAAAGAAATAGAAAATAAACAGTATGTAGCATACGGTCCATGGGAAGGTGACAAGATTGCTACAGAAGAACAGAGAAGAAATGAACCAAATATTTGGAATAAAGTATTCTTATCTAAAAACACTTTACAAAGAAACTAATAAAAAATGTTTTCTAAATTCCGTAATGGAGAACGCAATAGACATACAACAAATTAAGTCAACAAAGAACCCACTAAAATGAAAATCAAGGTAAACAAAAATTAAATTACATTTGACACAGTAAGTAGCAAGCCATAAGCTGTAGAAAATCCAACATATGAGACTCCTAAATGTCTTCTAAACTCTATCTTTGGGCCCACTTTTACTTCAAATTGAGAGACTGTGTTAAGGAAAAAAATCTCAGGTCTACAACGGGCATGGTTTCAAAGAGGAGTTTCCCAGCACCAGCCTCCATCCACCCGAAAGTAAAGTTCTTTGTCTGGGTTTCCTGGGGTGAGCTAGGTAGAAAAATCCAGGTGGCCTCCTTTGTCCGAAAAGCCCCGCCCCAAGCTCTGGGAGGAGAGGGTTCTGTTGTGGACCAAGTAGCCAATCCGGTATCAGAGTCAAAAATCAATCACTCCAGAGGCAGTTTAAAAGATCTCCTTTCATTGGAGAAGAACATGAATGAGGTGGGAATAACTCCAGGGTTAGACTTCAGCTGCTCCTTACCTATACAGATATCCTTCTCCGGATTCCCCTCCCACAACAGTGTGGGAGCTCTCTCTCTCTCTCTCTCTCTCTCTCTCTCTCTCTCTCTCTCTCTCTCTCTCTCTCACACACACACACTCTCTGTCTCATAAATCGCTATTCTGCAAAACTCTTTGGGCCCATGATATTTATCCCAACAGTAAGCTCACCGGACCTCCAGGGCCCCTTTCCCCATTCTTTTGGGAAAGAGAGGCCAAAGACCTCGTCGGATTGAGGAACTGGGAGCATCTTCGGGACACCCCTGCTCCCTCCCCCATTACAAAATCACACAAAACTCACTCTAATTAACTAGTACCATCAAACAAATAGATCAATAGGCCACTACGTATTGAGTCTCAGTTGAAGAATGCCCAGCAATAATGTGTGTCCCAATGTTACAACCATGAAGCTCACGATTGGTGCAATTAAACTAAAAATCCAGAGGTAATACCAAAAACCCTTCTGGGATTACAGAAATAAATCAAACTATAGCTCATTCTAATCCCTAGGATGATTATAAATATGAACTCTGCCAACAATGCACGTCTTTATAAATATTGGCTCTCTTCCTATTAGTTATAATGATCTCCTTTACTGCAGTGCAAGACTCATTTATTGAGGTGGGAAGAAATTGCACTAAGAGACCAAGGATATCTGACCATGGGCCTCATTCCTGACCACTTATAAATAAATATATATAAGGAAGATGATGTATAATAATATTACTTGGGCCAAGGCATTTCTCAAAAATCAGGGATTATAATTATCATAGGAACTGTTTTCTAACCTAATCTTCTCACAATACCAGCTGCAAGTTTTACATAACCCTCAAAGTAAAAGTATCTACAACTCCAACACTGGCTGACCACAGACACAACCAGAGCTCTTGGACCTTACAGCCAAGGGAATTCTTATTACAAAAAAAGTATTTAATTTATTTAATATATATAAATATACTTAATCTTATGGAGAAGTCTAGATGTTCCATGAATGAGTTTCCCCATCCAGGTCTACTAAGACCACTACAAATAAGAAATTAGGAAAACCAATATTATTCTGGGAAATTCTTAAAAATGTACACACCCCACCTTAAAGGAGACAGAAACAATAAGGAAAAACCCAAGGATAAATTTGACCTGTGAGGAAATATACTGGTGTAATTACACTGCCATCTTTGAAGGGGCCACCTCTGAGGCTACTAAAGGTATATAATTGGCTGACCTAGAAAAATTTCCCCTACTACAGAAGTGATGGAACAAGTAGTGACCCAATGAAACACAGCGATGTCATGATAGCAAGAATAGAAATAGGTCAAATGTATAATACAATTGATGTCTATTTCGAAAATAATTTGGTCCACTTGTGTTATCTCATATGTGAATCACATAGTTCTGATTCTGAACCCCATAGTTCAGAATCCAATTTAGTGAATTGCTGAATTCAGAAAGGAAAGCAAGCATTTGTATGATCTTTATTTTTCTGAATACAGTACAGTTTCTTCATAATAATATTTTTTCTTTTTTGGTGGGACAGAGAGTTTAGCCTAAAACAGGTTTTCTCAACCTTCACACCATTGACATTTTGGGTCAGACATTTTGGGACTTTCCTGTGTATTGTAGAGTTCAATAGCATCCCTGATATGTATCCACTACATATAACTTTTGTCCTCCCTGTCCCCAATATGACAATCAAACACATCTCCAGAATTGCTGAATGTCCCCTATGGAACAAATCCCACTGCACCCCACCTGACTGGCCTAGAAAGCATGCTAGACTTTTTTATTCTGGCTTGCCTCTACCCATTTCCAGTCCTCCTATTTCTGGTTACTGGAATCTTGTCCACTCACCAGATTATTTTTGCATAGGTGTATAATGGACTTTTCATTAATTGCCAGAATTTCTTCTTCCAAACAACGATTTTAACTTTAGCCTTAATTTTTGCTTTTTTTTTTGTCCAATTTGCAATTTGCACTTATTTTTATTTTTGTTTTTTTTAAATAGCAAAAAAAAATGTTTGTACGTCTGTGACCTTTTCCCCATATTTTCCCAGAACTATTTCTATTTTTTTAAGTGGGACCTACTCACAAAAAGATTTTTGGCTGAATAAAATTCCCAAGTTCAGCCACTTTATAGGTTAAGAAAATTTTCTTTCAAAGAATAAACATAACTGGGAGACGCGAAATACTGTCACTGATGAAATTAATTTGGTGAGTTAAAAAATTACTGTTTCAGCATATGCGTCTAAACTAAAGGTTTAAAATACTGTCATTCAGTCTTTGTGGATGTTGTTAGTCATCAGTTTTCTTCCTTTGCCTTGACTCTCCTAAGAAAAATGAAGTTTAAAATGCATTTTATACAAAAGAGTTTTTTCTGGTCTCAGCGAAGAATAGGCACTTTGAATCAGTGATGCTGGATTTTTAAAAGGGGGATTCTGTGTGCTGGTGCCTTCTCAGAGTGTCTTGCTGTGAACTGTGAGCAGTTCTGTGAGGTGGGAGAAGAGATTGGCTTCCTGGCCCCAGTGAATATAGATATTACAATGAGAGAGAACATACAAGGAGTTAGGAAATCTTCATCTACTTAAAGATTTCCTCAGAGTAACAGATAAATGAAATTATATGCTATTACATATCTCTATATTGAGTCTACTTTGTTCTTTCTCTTGCCTCTTCATTCTGGGAAATATCTTCTGGATTCTATAAATATGAATTACGCATTTCGTAACTTAATTTTCTAAATTCTTCCATTTATTTTCAAATTCCACTTGAATCATCCAATATTATTTGATACTGCGAAATAATGTAAATTCAGCCTCTGCTTCAAAGATAAAGGTGCAGCGTCCACAGCTGTCCAAATGCATGCTTGGGGTGGGTCTCTGATGACAATTATTGATGATGCTGAGACAGGCAAGGAAGTTTTTTTTTTTTTTTCCCTTAAGAAAACAGTCTCTGTTCTTCATGTGTGAAAAAAAGAGGCTACAGGAAAACTTAATTTACATGTAAAAATTGTACAAGAGATAATTAAGCACCTGGATATTTGTACACCAATCACAACAAAAGCAATGCCAAGAATTGTGAAGAACACATTCCGATGAAACCTTGGAAAATCCAGAAAAAATACATATCTCTAGAGCCAAGTTAATTAATATTAGGGAAGAATTAATACAATACCTGCAAAAAGCTACCAATGAGAAAAGTTGTTTATTGCTTTATCCATTTTAATAATTTCATTTTTTTGATCTTTTTATATGCAGTTTAAACCCATGTCTTGGATTGAGTTTCATAGAGAGAGAGCCCAAGACAGGGAATCAGGAGCATGTGATTATAATGAGGGAGAACTCTCAAATGAATCTATAAGGAAATGAAGTCTAATAGGAAAATGGGGGGAAACAAAGATGTGTTCTGAGCTATATCCCACCCTTGGCCTGATCTGCAGGAGCAGGGTGCTGCAACATAAACCACACTGCAGTTACACCTCTTGAGACCAGGGTAGCCTTATACACCTGGCTCAGTCAGCCATTGGTAGTAAATGTCCGCTGAAGGCAGAAGAATGCAAGGCAGCAACGTTTCACTTGGTCATACCCCAGCTGCAGACTTGTGAGCAAAATAAATTTGATTGTTGTTTTAAGCTACTAAAGTTCTAGGGTGTAATACAGCCGCAGCAGCATGGGTTTTAAAGTTAGATGAAGTCTCACTTCACATAAAATAGCTATGCTTTAGTCGAATGAATCCTTACCTTATAACATCTTCCTAGGAAGATTAAAGAATATGTATATGTATATGCATATGTATAAGAATATGTATATGTGTATATATATGTATGTATATGTATATGTATATACCATCAGCCCTCCTTAACCATGAGTTGCATTGGTGGATAAAACCAACCTCACATGTAAAATATTCAGAAAAAGAAATGTACTGGTGTGTCTCTACTGAACATGCATAGCTCTTTCCTTGTCATTTCCTAAACAATGCAGTATAAAAATTATTTACAAAGCCAGGCATGGTGGCTCATGCCTGTAACCCCAGCACTTTGGAAGGGTGGGGTGGGAGGATCGCTTGAGGCCAGGAGTTTGAGACCAGCCTGGGTAACATAGCGAGATCCTGTCTCTTTAAAAAAGAAATAAGTAGCCGGGCGCGGTGGCTCAAGCCTGTAATCCCAGCACTTTGGGAGGCCGAGGCGGGTGGATCACGAGGTCGAGAGATCGAGACCATCCTGGTCAACATTGTGAAACCCCGTCTCTATTAATACAAAAAAATTAGCTGGGCACGGTGACGCGTGCCTGTAATCCCAGCTACTCAGGAGGCTGAGGCAGGAGAATTGCCTGAACCCAGGAGGCGGAGGTTGCGATGAGCCGAGATCGCGCCATTGCACTCCAGCCTGGGTAACAAGAGCGAGACTCTGTCTCAAAAAAAAAAAAAAAAAAAAAAAAGAAATAAGTAAAAATTATTTATAAAATATTTATATTGCATTAGGTATTATAGGTAATCTAGAGATGATTTAAAGTATACAGGAAGGTGTTCATAGGTTATATGCAAATACTACACCATTTTATATAAGGAACTTGAACATCTCATCTGTGGATTTTGGTATCCATGGAGAGTCTTGGAATGAATCCCCCGTGAATACCAAGAAACAACTACACCTGTGTGTGGAGGGATTATCTTACAAAGTACCTAATAAATAAATGTAAGTTCCAGATACAGTACCAGGCAAGTACAGATTTTACTGGTTTATCAACCAGTACAGATAAACCTTGATTTACAATAGGGTTGCATCTGATAAACCCATTGTAACTTGAAAATATCATAAGTCAGAAATTCATTTAATACACCTAACCTGCAGAACACTATGCGTTACCTTAGCCTTCCTTAAATGTGCTTAGACCACTTACAGTAGCCTACAGTTGGGCAAAATCAGCTAACACCAAGTCTATTGTATAATAAAGTATTGACTATATTATGCAATAATGTACTGAAAGTGAAAAACAAAGGGTTATATGAGTACTTGAAGTACACATTCTACTGAACACATCACTTTCATACCATCATAAAGTCAAAAAATTGTATGTCAAACTGTTGTAAGCCAGAGACCATCTGTATTAGAATCTGGATTGGTTTATGGAGGTGTCTCAGTCTTTCTGAAGGCCCTCTGAATTAACAAAGGCATTTCTACATGAATTTCCTTGGTTTATCACATAACAGCTTTGTGATACTGTGATATAACGGGAAATAAATAGGTGGTCTTCATCCCTGCATCCTAGCACACAGCATTTAAAATCCTTGGAATTTCTTGAGTAATAGGTGTGAGGAGTATTTTTGTTGTTCATAATAAATCCCTTTCGATCATATCTGGGTTTATGCTGATAGAGTGACTCTTGATGTGTGCCTAGTTAGCCTCAGGATGAAAAGGGTGGTTGCCATGTAATTAGAGGGTCTGAACTTTCAGCTGTACCTCCGACCTCTGGGAAGGGGAGTGGAGCTGATGATAGAGCTGATCACCTAAGGTTCAATTTAATGTCATGCCTACGTAATGGATCCTTCATAAAATCTCTAAATGATGTAGTTCACAGAGCTTTCAGGGTGATTAATGCACATATGTGTTAAGAAGGTGTCACATCCAACTCTGCAGAGCATAAGCTACTGTGCTCCGGACCAGTCCAGACCTCCCTTTATGTATCTCTCTATCTGGCTTCATAGTATCTTGTATACTAAACTGGTAATGTTAAGTAAAGTGTTTTCCTTGAGTTCTGTGAGCTGTTACAGTAAATTATTGAACCTGAGGAAGGGCTGTGGAAAGCCACAGTTTGTAGTCACGTCAGACAGAAGTGTGGGTAACCAGGGGACTCACTACTTTCAATTGATGTCTGAAGCAAGGGCAGTCTTGTGGGACTGAGCCCTTTCTCTGTTGGGTCTGTGCTAACTCTGGGTAGTTAGAGTCAGAATCACAGTATATTGTAGGACGCCCAGGTATGGTATCTCCAGAGAACTGGAGAATTGTTTGGTGTGGAAAACCCACACATTTGATGTCAAAGGTGTTGTGAACATAGAAACAGTTTTCCTATAAACCTAAATATAATTCTCTTCAAATAGATGTTGCCTTTAAAACAATAACATTCATTTCATTGTAATTTATGTACATTATGACTTAAAAGATGTTTAACATATCAAAAACAAAAAAAGTACAATTAACAAAAATGACAGCTTAGTGTTAATTTATATAAAACTTGTATTTTGTAAGATTCTCTGTGATAAATTTATATTCATTATTTCATTCAATATCACAAAGTATATATGATGAATGTTAGTCAACCTCGTTTCACAGAAAAGGAAAGAGAGATGGCAGTTAAACAGCCTGATGAAGGGCACAACGTTAATATGTAGCAGAGTGGCAATTAAAAAAAAAATAAGCTCTGTTTACTAAGTTAACATGGTCATTTTAAAGTTTAGTGACCTCCCACTGAGTTGTAAACTCAGAATTACAAACTAAGAGTCTATTATTTCAGGCATTAGTTCTTAAATAACTGCAAATTGCTTTTTTCCCCTTTTACTCACCTATCCTGGAAGAGCCAGTGGATATGAAACTTGAAAATTTTCAATTACAAAATGGTGGAGGAACAGCAAAAGCCATTTTGTGCTATTCCTAGGGTAACAAAGGACAAAGGATACTCCTTCAACTCAACATGAAAAATTTTTCAACAATCATTGCTGCACAGCATAGCAAGGAACTGTTTGTAAAGGAAACAGCTTCAGAAAATATATCTAGTAAAAGTTCCATGAGACTGTATCCTGAAATCCACTGACTATATTTGTTTTTCTATCTGCCCCCAAATATTTATGTTTCAACCAATTTTAAGTTAACAGAATATTTGTGTTAGAGACTTGTGTAAAAGTATATTTTTGGTCCTTTGAATTATTTTAATAGTATGTAATTTATATATTAACATTAAATATAGTATGAATATATACAAACCTAACAGTACTCCGATGTACCTTAAATGATTATAAAAATATTTGTTACCCTTACTCTCCAATAGTTTATGTGTGCATGTATTGTTATTTTGCAATACACTAGGAAATCCTGCCATTTTTAACCTATTAAAAATCTCAGAATTTAATTAGCAATGTAGATTAACACACTCTGCCTCTAGGATCTACCAATTTTGTGCACTAGACCATTTTACCATTAAAGGTACCAGGATGATATTTTCATGGGCAGCCAATAAATATTGTTTCCAACCTGACACTGGTAATAACTCTTCAGGTTTTAGTTTAAAGACAAGTTTATCATCTTGGCTTTCCATCCTTGAAAATAGGTTGTTAAAGTGAAAAATCTAAAGGACCTTTATAGCCCCATTTCCCTCGACTAACTTTATACTAATATTAATTTTATTTTAATTCAATGCCATCTTAAACTTCTCTTGTACATGATTTGTTCACCAAATTACAATGGTTTCTAGACTGCTAAGACAGCCACAATTCAGAGGCCAGACCCAAGTGGTTAAGGACATTTTGTGTCAAAATAGAACCTGGAGAAATTCCAGCTGGTGGACATCCCATGGGGCATATATATCTTAGAAGTAAAGTAGTTATCTACTACTTTATGGACTTCTGCACAATATAGCTAGACATAATAAATTCAGATAAAAGTTAGCCATAGATAATATTTCTAGAGAACTACCCACAGAACTCCTATAATCTATAGCACATAAGCTGAGCATACAAGTAGGTTATTAGGCATAATCTCCACAATTTTAAGTTAAGTGCCTACAGAATCTTAGATGAATGGATAGTGGGTTTAGCAGTCTGGGATGCATATTACAAGGTGCTGCAGTATTAGAGGCTTAATGGTAAACCTTTTCTAAAATAATCAAATATTATTTATTCCTCGCTACCCAACCTAAAAAAACTTATCAGAATTGTTCAATGGAGAGTCACAAAGGCTGACCATTTTCTAATACTCAGGAATATGCTTTAAATTATTGCAAAATTCTATTTATTTTTATTGACTGACAACTATTTTAGTTATGTGCCTTAGACTCTTTACAATTGTTTGCTAGGAAAGCAGACATTTGGAAACTGGGATTCTAGTTACACAGCTAACAGTGCTTCAGAATCTCTGAGATTGACTTTATATGTCAAATTAGAATAATCAAGATAATCTTTATTTTGCTTTTCATTTCTATTAACAATGGAGGGGTGTGTGTGTGTGTGTGTGTGTGTGTGTGTGTATACAAACCTACCAGTATTCCAATGTACTTTTATACACACACACATACACACACACACACACACACACACACTTCCCTATGACTAGTTTATAAAGAAAATATTTCAAAATAAAATTAAAGAAACATGCTTTGATTAAATATAATTCTATTTTTAAAAATAACAAAAGATAAACTGACATCACATTATGAAAAATAATCATCCAAAAAGTTGGTCAAAGCTAACCAGTAAAAGAAAGAATAGTCATTGACTCTATTATTTTGTTGTCTTAGGACAAATAATAGAAAAAACGGAACTGAAATATTTAAAATGTGTACATTATAGATAGTCATTGTTACTTAAGAAAAAATTAGAATATGAAGGTCTATAATATCTCATGTTTCAGGGAAAATAAATGAATACAGTGCTTTATTGTTATTTTATATTATAGTACCTTATATTAAAAATTAAAAGGATTAGACACTAAGAGTTTCATTTATTTTCAGCTGGTTCCTCCCATTATGTATGATGATTAATCAGAAATGTAATATGTCAGTGACTTTGTCTCCTATCTACGTAATACAGATTAAGTACTTTTTTTTCCTTTCCCATAAAAAGACAAAAGAAAAAGAAAGTGTGCTTTTTGCTTTAATTATCACGACACAAAAGTTAAAAGCATGTACATAAATTACCAATTATATTAAATTAATATTAACAGTTAATGATTAATAAATTCTATATAGGCACATGTAATGAAAAATACGGAAAATAAATTAGATGTTTTTCAAGTCTCAATATACTGTTCTCAAATATAATTCCTCCAAAAATAATGAAAATAGTCTATATTTGCATATACAATATGCTACTGAATATAAATGCAATTTACAAACGATACTACCAAGTCATGTTCTTTATAACAATGTTAGCTTTCATGCACCATTTCTATCAGCATGGATGCTGAACTGTTCACCACCTGACCCTTGACTAATTGAGGGGCTTAGCAGCATACTCAGGGTTTTCCTTCAACTATTCTGCAATGTCAATGAGCAAGTTTCCACTAACCAACCATAGTTTGGCCTAATTGGTGACAACTGTAGATTTTCAGATTCTGGACATAAAGTGTTGAATAAAGAGAATACTAGATATGCTATGAGTGTGCTCTTCCATCTAGATCTAAGGATTTCTTAAGCAAATAAATAACTAGGGAAACTTATAAGTAAATAAAGACGCTTAACACATACTTAATTAACTATTTGCTACATAGGAGTAAAAATCTTAACCCCAGTCCCTAGAGGTCATAGAAAGAACAGCTTTGCTCAGATTCCAGCTCTGGTCACAGAAGAAAATGTACATCTGCATGCCAAATATAAATATAAATACAAATATGTACACATAATTTTTGAAAAGAAACTATGAAATCTTACTGCTAAAGGGACTGCTGATATATGTACTAAAAATGTGAACTTGAATTTTCCAAGCGACTAGTGACATACATAGTCATGCTGGCTTTGTAGCAGGCAAATCTCCTTTACAGAATTGTATGAGCCTAAAACTGCAGGATAAATAATAGACAAGTCGATTTTTATTCTGAACTCTTGTGTTTCATCAAATAACAAAAGCATATTTTGAATTATGAGACTATAATATTTTATACCAGGGTTCTACTGGCCACATAAGCCACTTGCTTTCATTATAGAACATTTTATGTAACTGCAGTCCCATGATTTAGAGTAGCTTATTAAATTTTTGATATCATTCATCATTCACAACCATTTTAATTCTGACCATTGTCTAGATGGATAGATGAGGGAGGAGAGTTGAGATGTAAAACTAAAACCACGTTAAACACTTAGGATCGCTGTAAGAGATCGGTGTAAGGAAGCACTGTAAGAGCTTCCAAAGGAGAACGAGACTTCCTATACAAAACATTTTTAAATGGTAAATCTGACCATAAATTCTCTACAGTGCAACGTTTGTCTGTGGGTTGTAACCTACAAATTGGAATTATCAAGGATGCAATATATCTCCCTGAGACTCAGTTTACTTTCTGTAAAACGAGGATGCAAATTTAACAATATATAAAATTCAGTCTAGCTAGTTCTGACATTCTGGTATAAAATCTAGATACACAATCCAGAAATCAAATAAGCTCTTGTGAGAAAACACTACCTTCATTTCTGCACATATGAAAATACCTATCGAGTCAAGAGAAGAATACTGAGATCTCTTTTTTTCAGAGCTATCTCCTTAAGGGAGGGAATAAATATAAATCACCAAACACATGATCTTTCTTTCTCAAAAGCTTGAACCTAGTTCTGAAAGGTAGTTTCTTCATCTCTACAATGCTTTCCAAATAGTTATTTAACTGGATGAATATTTCCTCTTCCACTTTTTTTTTGTTTCACAGAAATCAGATTTCTAGTTCCTAAGCCAAGATTTTAGAATCTGCGTGAAGAACATTGTGCTTTTTCTTGGCAAACATGGTACATGAAAAAACATTTCCAATGTCTGCTAAAATGAAAGCATGAAGCGTCAGAAATTGAAACAAACTCTGTTCGTCTATTATAATTTAAAACTTTCCATTAGCTTTAGGTACAAACTAAAGGTGCTTAATATATATGTAAAAAAACTTCCAAAATAATAAACAAGTAGCCTATGAATACAAAAGGTATACCTAGAAATTCTATTACTTTTTAAAATTTATCTTTGACTGATTTTATCAAGTAAAAGTTCTTACAATGTTATAATTAAAGTAAGCATGAATATATACCATACATTATAAGTAGAAATCCTTAGAGTTTTTAAAATATAGAATTCACAAATCTTAAAATATTTAAAAACTAATTTAGTTAATCCATGTTTATTGAGCATCCCTCTATTTTATTTCATTTCTGATAATATCTTTTTTTTAAGTTGGATAAGTAAATAAAGGAATTTTTGAACTATGTATTATCTTCATGCAAAATTTTCAGATTCCTTAGTAGATGATTTCATGATTGTGAGGTGTATTTTCACATTTGCTTAAGCATTTTTAGTTTGGACAAGTGGTGTGCTTTTATCATCTCCTGCATTTAGTCTGATTTCACTTGTTCATTTCTAAAAGTATCTCTTTCATGAAGGTGCAAGCCTAACTGGATTTGGAATAGTAGAATATTAGGAAGATGTTTTAATAAACCCTGAAAGACTTCAATTCAGGGTATTCTGTTCTATAAGATGGTCAAAATACTTAAGACTATTTACAACTTTTAAAGTAACTTTGTTTCAATATTTTCTACACAAAATGTTTTATTTAAATGTGCTCCTATCAAATAGGAATTTCATTTAATTGTTTAAGTGATTTGTCATTTAGAGCTTGATATCTTAGAAACAATGTTTCTTTTAACATAAATACATGTCAATGTCACCACCATTATGGGACAAATAAGATCCAATAAACAGATATTCAGAAAATATACAGCAAACTCTGTATGAAACAAATAAATCTGTAATATACAATAAAACACAGCTATCTCTTTACAGAAGCACTTTCTTTTATTGCAGACATATTGACTAATCCATTTCTGTTTTGTTCTGCATCCTTACAGCCTTTCATGTTTGTCCCAAAATTGTTAAGTGCATACTGGCAGACATCCATCAGTTCATTCAGACCTCCCTGAAATGACTCTCGAAGGCTACCTCTAGACTTTATGCAGAAAGTAATCTTATTTTTTAAAGGAATGGTGATGCTATGGCCATAGAACACTTCTTCAGATATCTTTGTAAGATAAGAATCATTTTCCATCAAAACAAATGCGACTATTTTCAATGTACTCACTCTATCTGGATCACTAATAAAATTTTTTTTCACCCTCTTCTGCTGTCAAGGATAATTACAAACGATATCAGAGAATGACCTTTATCTTTTCTCAAGAAACAGTATAGTGTCAGGATAAGATTTTTTTACATTTGTTGGTGGAAGGAGAATTGGAAAAGGACAGCCCTTGAGAAAGTTTGTGAATTAAGTCATTTGTCTTTTTCCTGGTACCACTGGATTCCTTCTCTGCTAATTTCTAGACCCTGAAACTTTCCACACAACTTTTAACTCTTGCCTCTTTGGGCAACTTTAGATAATAATTTGCACAATATTTGGGACCAGAACAATAACGGCATAACTTTAGTCTTGTGATTGGTGGGTAAGAGATATCTTGCCTTGTGAAAAATTCTCAGCAAAATCTGTAGTTAACATATGTTGAAGGACACCTCCTGATTGGCCACATTTAGGGCTGGAAAAAAATTGTGAATTAAATGCGTTGATAAGCCTTAAAAGCTGTATCATTTTATTACCTCTCCTTCTATTACACCCTTTGCTTTTTGATGAATGTTTTGGGTGATAAAATATAGATGAATTGCCTGTTCCTGATGATATATACGCTCATAAAGACACCACATCAGACACAGATAATACATGTTTGTGTGTTTCTGAACCTTTGGTGTTATTTTCTTTAAATGCACAAGGATGGTCTGTGAAGACTAATCCATCTATTGGCATTAACACCTTGGTCCAAATCACCTCTCTTATAGTTTCCAAGTATCCCATCTGACCTTAGTGACAACTCATTTTAAAAAATGATGAGCATTATGCGGTGTTTCGTATTAGAAGTATGGATGCAAAAAGCATATTACAAAGGATGAAAAATGTAACTACATGTTGCAATCTATTTCTTATGTAGGTCATTCTCTTTGATCCTCACTTGAAAGCATTACCATTTCCAGGAGATGCTACAAAAAAATAAAAAGCAATTACCACCACATCTCAGTTAGAGGAGCTTATAGTATTAAGGGTTCATCACATTTTTCACTCTTCCGCTTATAGTATTAAGGGTTCATCACATTTTTCACTTTTCCTCTTTTCCCATCTGAAAAACAGTGTTACATGGTCTCAGGCCAAGAAGTTGTGATTTTACTTTTCCATTAGCACTTTTTTTCTTTAGCCTTAAAAAGAAAATTCAACTTGGGAGTAGGACTTTTTTAAAGAGTACTAAAAAATAAAGAAAGGATACTCACTCTTTTACTGAACAAGAAACTGTAATAGGCGATGCTCAGTCTTTCAATACCATTGCTGAATATTAAAATGGCATTACTACTTCGGTAAAAACTTTACATTATCCACGGTACTTTTCAAGTTAAGAAAATGTTCACAAAACTTGAAATTCAGCAAATTTAGACTATATCAAAACCCCATATTTGAATATATATATATGATGCAGATGGAAGATTTCACCAATCTAAATAAAAACTGTGAATCCAAATGGCTAAAGTCAAATTATTAAGATATATTGAAACAATATTAAGATGTACATAATCTTAACATTTGAAATATTTTTTACTATATTTTACAAATTTATTCTCTAGGGAAGGAAGAACATTATTATTAATATTTTATTAATAGGGAAGCAGGAGCAGCAGTGACAAGAATTTTCAAAGTTGCCAAGCTGGAGTTAATGGCTGGATTAAAATTAGACATTTGTCTCTTGAAATATAAATCAATGAATACATTATTTTATGCCTAGAAAAATTAATTAATTAATTGCTTAGATAACCAAAATTGGGAGTATAATTTTGTTAGACCCACTTATGATGGATTTGTATTTAATGTATTTTACAAGTAATAGAGCTTTGCTGGTTATTTTGAGACTCAAGACTTAATTGGAAATCTGACAAATAGTCTGGAAATCTTTTGGTCTTAAGTCTTTTAAAAGAAATCTCAAAAAGAAAGAAGAAAAGAGATTTCAGAATTATTTTTCTCCCCTCAAAACACCTTATATGTTTAATATCCAATTCTTTGGTCACATTTTCTAATAGTTTTGAACCAACTGTAAATATTTTCTTCATATAGAATTGATTGTAAACAATTCATATTTTAAGCTTGGTTATGTTAATTTTTAATGCTTACAACTTGAAATATTATACTCGGAGAAACTCCCTCCATATTATTCATTCTTGTATCCAAGTTTGAATACATTCATAAACTTTTATGATTTCCTGTTATTGAATCTAACTGGATAAAAAAATCATATACGAGATTTTAACAATTACATTGAGATATTATATATGAAGATATGTAGCTCATCATAAGTGTTAAATATCACCTTCCCCATTTACAAGGGCAGATTGCCAGTTTCCTCTGTGAGTGATAACAATGGTTATCTTGACGTACTAGTACATTAAGGGATTTTAATTTTTTGTCGGGGGAGGATGGGAGTGTGGGGCACCTGTGCGGAGGGGAACAGGGTCTCACTTTGTCACCCAGGCTGGAGTATAGCAGTGTGCTCTCAGCTCACTGCAACCTCAACCTCTTGGACTCAAGGGATTCTCCCACCTCAGTCCCCCTTTAAGTAGCTGGGATTACAGGCACAGGCCATCACGCCTGGCTAATTTTTTCCTACTTCTTTGTAGAGATGGGGTTTCAGCATGTTGCCCAAGCTGGTGTTGAACTTCTTAGCTCAAGCAATCCACCTGCCTTCGCTTTCCAAAGTGCTAGATTACAGGAATACACCACTGTGCCTAGCGGAGGAATTTCAACTTCAAGTATTCATCTTCAATGTTAACTTCATTCATGGAAATACTGAGCTTGATATCACTACCCACAGATTTTCCTGGCACATAGCGAGTGCTCTATTATCTGTCAACATCAGCAGATGATATCAACTGAAAGATGTCAGCACATTTCTTACTCGATTTTTCTTATTTCTAACTGCTATAATCTTTTCTAAGGTTGGCATTAAATAAAGTGACATACCAGAGCACTGTACTATGTGCTAGGAAAGTAGAACCAAAATAGAGGACTAACAGCCTTTATTTTGTATTTGTCCTCAGACATGCCATGTGTTAGACTCAGAAGGTTAAAAAAATTATAATGAGAATTCTGGAAGGCTTCCTTCATGACCAAATTGTCAGAACTACATTTCCATAAATCAGTAGTAATTATAATTATTCTGCTTAGAATCATATGTAATATACATATGTGTATAATAATTTTAATAGTTGTTACTTATTAAATGTCTCCCATGATGTAGGCATGGCGTTAAGCACTTTATTTCTGCAATGTTATATAAACCTCAAAACTACTTACACATAGGTAGTATTGTCATACACAAATGATAAAAGTGACACAAAATGTAAGTTTCTGCACCAAAGTTATATTAGTAGTTAGTGGCAAATTCTGGATTTGAAGAGATCTGTTTGGCATCAATTATGAGGTCTTAATCATTGTGTTATATTATTTTCTAAGTGATCTTATATTAGGTAAACATTTTTTTTTCTTATGAAAACTGATGGGATCTGCCTTGACAACAAACCAGTAAACCAGTGTTCAGTCATTCCCATCACAGATATGAACAGACAAGTCTTAGTGCATCATCTTAGCAGGAAGTAAGTCAGGGAAGGAAGCCAATAATTTCTGTTAAACATTCCTGGAAGTCAAGAATATTGTTCTTCATTCACTACCTACTCTTTTGGGATCATTAATATTTTCTAAATCAATAAAGTATATATTTGAATATTTTAAGGAAGGAGACACTTATAAAAGTCATATAACCAATGGTTTGCACGTCATAAAAGGCCTTGATGGAAAAATTAGTAAAATCTCCAAGACAATCAGCCCATATCTCTAGCTGAGACCAAGGTTGCTACTACCCAAATCACTGAGGAGGAAGGGAAAGTTTATTTCAAGCCCATTGATCCAATATTGGACACAAGCTCGAAGTTCATTATACACTAATATATCAAGCTTAATATGATGAATGTGTTAAAAATGTGAAAAGAAATATCTTAGTCTTATACCCTTAGGGGAGATTAATTAAAATTGATTTAATATTTTATAACAGCTCAAGATAAAGTGACTTATGGTTAATATAATAGAAAAGACTATTTTAGCTCAAAAGCAAGCCTACTTGAAAGTAAACTTTACATGTAAACAGAATTAGGAGAAAACTTTCCATGTAAAGTATTTTTCCAGCATTGTGATCAACACAAATCTTTTTATCTATGAAACATAAAATAGAGAAATATAATTTTTTTTTAATTGTACTTTAGGTTCTGGGATATATGCCCAGATCGTGCTGGATTGTTGCATAGGTACATACACGGCAATGTGGTTTGTTGCCTCCATCCCCCCATCACCTATATGTGGCATTTCTCCCCATGTTATCCCTCCCAACCTCCCCATGCCCCCACTGTGCCTCCCCTGGAACCCTCCAACATACCTATGTGTGATGCTCCCCTCCCTGTGTCCATGTGTTCTCACTGTTCAACACCCACCTATGAGTGAGAACATGTGGTGTTTGATTTTCTGTTCTTGTGTCAGTTTGCTGAGAATGATGGTTTCCAGATTCATCCATGTCCCTACAAAGGACACGAACTCATCACTTTTTATGACTGCATAGTATTCCATGGTGTATATGTGCCACATTTTCCTTGTCCAGTCTATCATCGATGGGGAGAAATATGAATTTTAGAATACCTCTTGGCTTCATAAAAGTTTGACTCAGGCTATGTATTTTTATCAAATAGAGATTAATTATCTTGCTGCTTGGAAGTCATGACCACGGTGACACTGTTACAAAAGTTAAAAGGGACACAAAGGTAGATAACAGTTTGCTTCTTAAATAACCTTTTCTTCATGACTATATCAGAAACTTCACATTTCACAGATCAACTGGTATCCTTGTTTGTACTGTATCTCTACTGATTCTATTTTCCATGGAGTAAAAATCCCTATGCAATAACCAGAAATCATAGCAGCATATCATTTATAAGATGAAGATGGAAGATTTCACCAATCTAAATAAAGTATGAATCCAAATGGCAATGTTTTAAAATCACAAAGTTAAGCCAGGTTTTTTTTTTTTTTTGGCCTCATGATAATTGAAACACAGGTTTAATATATGTGTGTCAAGATGGTCGGAGGCAGACCTATGTTGTTTCTAGTTAAATAATCATAAGCTTACTTTGCTTATTGTACACTGAAGTTTATACCCTGGACTAATCTATATCAAATATTGGTGCAGTTGTGCTATAGCTGGCCTGGAGCCAGAACCTGAGCAATGCCATTTTATAAGACAAAACTGTGTCTCCAAAAATGAGTAATAACTGCCCCATTCTCCTTGCAATAACTGCTGACTTTGGTTTTTGCTTATCAGGATATGTGGCCCAAGCTAATTTCATTTTGACCCCTGTGAACTAGGATCTGTAAATTCCACGCTTACCCAGACAATGTGTAAACTAATGTTTATCTTGACTTCTGTAAATCACTTAGGTAGCAATTAGAGTGACAATAAGCCCCCGAGCCCTCGGAATGTCCGGAGGCCCTCACCCCCATCCCTGCCCAGGAGGTGATTTACAGAATCCACTAGCCCTCGGAATGTCTGAAGCCCCTTCATCCCCCTCCCCGCTTGTCACCTCCACTCCCAAGGTGGTTTTTCGGGTATAAAAAGTCTTGGCACCCTCCCTTCGGGGCCGCGGGTTTTAGAGACGTGAGTCCTCCACGGTCGCCGGCAATAAAGACCCTGCAATTTGGCATACTTTTGTCTTGGCGAATTATTTTAATCTCGCATCCCAATACAGCACAGTAAAATAGAAATCAAGCGGCAACAGGAGGCCTAAGGTAAAGACCATCTGAGAGCGCTGTAAAACTGTGGTACACCGCGGAGTGGCTGCAGAGTAGGAAATACTGCTTTGGTGCCAAGAACGCCTTCTCAACATAGAGTTTGCATGAGGGTCTCATAAAGAGGGCTTATGCAAGATCTCTGAGAAGGGAGGCGACCCTGTTCACAAGATCCAGGAGGGTCTTTGCAGATGGGAACTCGCAAGGAAGAAAAGCCTTCCAGGGCAGAGATTATAGGCTCTGCCTAGGTTCTCAGAACACGGAGTGATTTTGATTGCTATGTGTCTGCAATGCTCTGGAGATAAAAGCCCCTTGATGCGTTGGGTGTGGTCAGACCTGGCGGCACCTTATCCGCTATGCTTCTGATGCAAATGCACATTGACAGCAACCCATGGTAGAATTCAGTGTTCTAGGTTTGCCTAAGAATCACATCTGCTGCTGAATACTGCAGACCACACATCCCCCCTCCCCCTCCCTCCCATCTCACCCACATTAGTTTCAAAGCCTAGCTCGATAGTTTCAAGGCCTCCTCTGATCGACCCCCCACCCCACTCCCCCACCCCTCAATTAACAAGTGTATGCACCTAATTAAAGCCTGTGGAAACCAGAATTCGGCGCCAACGGGGGTCCCCACCTTGTGCTAGTCCCCTGCACCCCTGGTGTAAAATTCTACTCTTGTGTCTTTATCTTTATTCCCTTTTCTCAATCCCTCCTCACCGCCAGGACTAAGGGCACCCACGGTCAGGGTCAGAGCTGGTACCCAACAAATATATTTCTATCCTATTGTAAAAACAAACTTTATAATTAGTCTGGGGGAAAATCTGCAGATTTATGAATTTTTATCTCATCTAGAATTCCAACACTGCTTTGCAATCACCAATCCTTTATTATATGCAAGAATGGGCAGATCTCTCTGGAATTCTTCCCTTGAATTCAACATTACCACTTATATTTGCTCTTCTCCTTTAGATTGTTTTTCAGTCTCTCTTACTAGATCTTCTTTCATATCCAGAGTTTTCCATTTTTCATTTCCTATTATTCTGGAGTTGGAACTATTTTCTTCTTCTGCATATTCTTCCCAAAGTCTACCGAGGTAGTGGCTTCACTTAATCTCTCAAATCCATATTGGCACATCAGCATCTCTATTGTAGTCCATCTTTATTTTTTTAATAGTAATGGTAGCTGAGATTTCTTGGGTACTTACTCTGTGCCAAACCTGTGTGGAGCGTTTGACATACATGACCTCATTTAATCTTTCTACGTATTTATTTATTATTTGTACAAATCTATGGGACACATGTCAAATTTTGTTACAGGTATGTCTAGTGATGAAGTCAGGATATGTAAAGTGTCCATCTCCTGAATACAATATATTTTTGTTAAACTACAGTCACCCTACTCTGTTACCAAACATTGAGTTTATTCCATCTTACTGTATGTTTGTACCTTTAAACCCATGTATCTTCTTCTCTCCTTCCCCTCACTCACCCTTCCCAGTTTGTTTTCTTCATCTTTCCACGCTCTGCCTCCATGTGATCAGAGTTTTTAGCTCCCACAAATAAGTGACAAAATGTGGTATTTGTCTTTTTGTGCCGGACTTATTTCACTCAAAATGATGACCTCCAGTTCCACTTATGTTGTCACAAATGACATAATTTCATTCTTTTCTTAATGACTGAAGAGTATTCTATTATGTACACATAAATTTTCTTTATTGATTCATCTGTTTGTGGGAACTTAGGTTGATTTTGTATCTTTCCTCTTGTAAATAGTACTGCAATAAACATATAAGTGCAGGTATTCTTTAATATATTAATTTCTTTTCTTTGGGTAGATAGCCACTAGTGGGATTGCTGAATTGAGTTGTAGTTCTATTTTTAGCTTTTTGAATAATCTCAATGCTGTTTTCATTAGTGATTGTGTGACATGGTAAAAGCCCCATAAAACTGCATACCTGAACCATACCTCGGCTTTCTATTGAAACTGCTCTCTGTAACCCTAATGTGACAGACAAGCAGTCCAAACCCATGCCATCTTGGCTCCTGCCACATGTAATAGGTAACTAAGGTCTGTAATTCCCACCACTACTCAGACAATGTGTAAACTAATGCTTATTTTGACTTCTGTAAACCACTTAAGTAACAATCGGAGTGACAAAAGTCCCCTGGCCCTTGGAATGTCCAGAGCCCCCCCACCCTCATCTCTGCCCCGGAGGTGATTTACAGAATCCACTAGCCCTAGGAATGTCTGAAGCCTCTCATCCCCATCCCCACTCCTCACCCTCACCCCCGAGGTGGTTTTAGGGGTATAAAAGGTCTTGACATCCTCCTTTCCAGGCCATGGGTTGGAGAGACGCGAGTCCTCCTTGGCCACCGGCAATAAAGACCCTGCAATTTGGCATACTTTTGTCTTGGTGTTGACTTTCTACGCTCGCTCCAGTACAACAATTGTACTAGTTTACATTCCCACCACAGCCTGGCCAATAGAGTTAAACCCATCTTTAAAAAATAAAAAATAAACAAGCAATCAAAAAGATAACTAAGAAAAGCTCTAAACTGTAACTTCCCTTCACAATTTTTAGCTTTGTTGTTTTTATTTATCTTATTATACGATGTCTTTTTTTTTTTTACCCAGGCTGGAGTGCAATGGGGCGCGATCTCGGCTCACCGCAACCTCCGCCTCCTGGGTTCAGGCAATTCTCCTGCCTCAGCCTCCTGAGTAGCTGGGATTACAGGCACGCACCAATATGCCCAGCTAATTTTTTGTATTTTTAGTAGAGACAGGGTTTCACCATGTTGACCAGGATGGTCTCGATCTCTTGACCTCGTGATCCACCCACCTCAGCCTCCAAAAGTGCTGGGATTACAGGCTTGGGCCACCGTGCCTGGTCTTATACGATGTCTTAAAATGTTGTTACAGTTAATGTTTTTGATAGGTTCATAGTCTTTTACTCAAGATACATGTAGTTTGCACACCACAATTACAGTATTATTATTTTGTGTTTTTCTGTGTACTTACTATTACCAGTGGGTTTTGTACCTTTAGATAATTTCTTATTTCTCATTAATATCCTTTTCTTTCAGATCTGAGAGCTCTCTTTAGCATTTCCTGTAGAAAAAGTCTGGAGTTGAAATTTCTCAGCTTTTGTTTTCTGGAAGAGTCATTATTTCTCATTGATGTTTGAAGGATATTTATGATGGATATAATATTCCAGGATAAAAGTTTTTTTTCTTTGTCATTTTAAATATAACATGTCACTTCCTCCTAGCTGTAAGATGTTCACTGAGAAATCTGCTTTCAGGTGTATTGGAGCTCCTTTATATATTATTTTTTTCTTCTGCTGCATTTGGGTTTCTTTCTTTATTCTGGACCTATTGGAATTTGATTATTAAATGTTTTGAGGTAGTTTTCTTTGTTAAATCTGCTTAGTGTTCTATATATTTCTTGCATTTGAATGTTAATATCTTTCTGTAAGTTCAGAAAATTATCTGTTATCTCTTTGGATAAACTTTCTACCCTGATCTCTGACTCTGCATCCTCTCTAAGGCCAATAGCTTTTAGATTAGTCCATTCGAGGCAATTTTCTAGATTCTATAAGCACACTTTATTTTTTATTCTTTTTCTTTTGACTCTCCTAACTGCGTATATTCAAACAACCTATCTTCAAGCTCACTAATTCTTTCTTCCATTTAATTCTGCTATTGAGAGACTCTGATGAATACTTCAGTTTGTCAATTAAATTTTTCAGCTCCAGAATTTCTTCTTGATTCTTTTTAATTATTTCAGTCTCTTTGTTAACTTTACTGATAGGAATCTGAATTCTTTCTTTCTTTGTGTTACCTTGTATTTCCTTGAGCTTCCTCAAAACAGCTATTTTGAATTCTTTATCTGAAAGATCATATATATCTCTGTCACACTGGAATTGATCATTAATGTTTTATGTAGTTTTTTTTTTTGGTTGATGTCATGTTTTCCTAGATGGTCTTGATGCTAGTGGATATTTGTCAATGTCTGGCATTGAAGAGTTAAGTATTTATTCTAATATTTACAATCTGAGCCTATTTGTACCCATCCTTCTTGAGAAGACCTTCCAAGTATTCAGAGGGAATTGAGAATCATGACCTAAGCCTTTGGCCACTGCAGCTGTATGTGCAGTAGGGGGCACTACCAGCCCTGTGACACTGTGACTCTTGCAGACTTGTAGTTGAATCATTTTGTTGGTCTTAGATAAAATCTAGGAGAATTCCCTGAGGTGCCAGCAGAGTTTCTTGTTCTCTTCCCCCAAACAAATAGAGTCTCTCTTTTAGTGTGAGCTGCCTGTAGTTCGGGGAGGGGTGGTGAAAGCACTCCCATGGCCACTGCATTTGGGTCTGTGTTGGGTCACACCTGAAGCCAACACAGATTGTCTCACCCAAGAGCTATGATGACTATTTCCTGGTTGATACTGATGTCTCTTCAAGACCCATGGGCTTTTTAGTCAGCAGATGATAAATCCTGCCATGACCAGGTCTTTCCCTTCAGTGCAACAGGTTTCCTTTTGGCCCAGGGTGGGTTTAAAAATGCCATCCAGGAACCAGATCCTGGGACCAGGGGCTCTAGGAGTCTGCTTGGTGCTTTATTTTACTGGGACTCAGCTGGTACTCAGGTTGCAAGACATACCATTTTTACTTTTTCTTCTTTCCTCAAGCAGAAGGAGTCTCTGCCTGTGGCCACCACCACCCTAGGCCTGTGGAGACCACAGCCTGGCTACCACTGATATTTATTCAAAACACCAGGGCTCTTTAGTTCGCAAGTGGTGACTCCGCCAGGCCTGAGTATCTCCCTTCAGGGCAACAGGTTCCATTCTGGTCCAGGGTGGGTCTAGCAATGGCCTTCATGAGTTAAGGCCTGAAACCAGAGACTTTAGTTTAGGAGTCGGCTTGGTGCTTTATTTTACTGTGGCTGAGCTGGTACCTAACTTGCAAGACGAAGTTCTTTTTACCCTTCCCTCTCCTTTCCTCAAGCAGAAGGAATCTCTCTCCATGGCTACCGCAGATGGGAATGTGCTGGGTCACACCTAAAACGAACACAATATTGGATCTTGCCCAAGGCCCATGGCAACTGCTGCCTGGCTACCACTGATGTTCACTGAAGGCCCAAGGGGTCATTAGTCAGCAGATGGTAAATCCTGCCAGGACTGGGTTCTTTTCTTCAGAGCAATGTGTTCCCTTCAGGCCCAGGTGGGTCTATGTCAGGAGCTATGGCCTGGAAAGTGGGCTTCGGGACTATGCTTGGTGCTTTATTTTACTGTGGCTGAGCTGGTATCCAAGTTGCAGGACAAAGTCCTCTTTTATATTCCCTCTTCTGGAGCGATGAGCTGCACTGCCTGGAGTTGGGAGACAGGTGACTTAAGCACTCCCTGGGCTTCCCCAGATGGTATTTGTCTCACTGGGTCACATGCACCTTAAGTCCACTGGCTCTGAGCCCAGCACAGCATCAGAACTTGCCCAAAATTGTAGTCCTTGTGGCCCAGACTGCCTTTCAAGTTGATTTAGGACCCCAGAGAAATTTGGCCTGTGGTGGTGGGGGTAGCTGGAATGCAGACACCAACCATGGGGATAGACAATTCTCATCTGGCTAGGGCTGGCCTAAATGTTCCCTTTATTGGCACCAACTGATTTATACACTGTGTTGCTTTCTTCTGTGACAGGACGGCACCAAGTTTCAGTGCAAAGTCTGACGATCACTTTGCCCTCCCTCTCCCAACCACAGAAATTCTCTCTCTGAGCCATGTTGTTCTGCTGAAGCACGAAGGAGGAGACATGAAGGTTATTCAGGACTGTCGTTCCTACCCTCATAAGTGACTCTTTGCTTTATGCGATCTTAAACAAGCTATTGTGATTGCTCATCTGATTTATTTTTCTTATGTAGGTGATTTCTTGTGTGGATACTTGTTCAATTTGGGGTTCCCATTAGGGGGACAATTGCTGGAGGATTCAATTCTTCCCTCTTATTCCCAGTGAACAAACCCATTTTAATTTTTAAATATCAATATTCACACAGTAGTCCAACAAATATTCTAAAACCAAATATATTGAAAACTATTCACCTCTTTGAAATGCAAATTTCCTTCCTTACCACATGACCCAGTTGACCAAGCTGTAAATTTCAGAGTTATCTTTGATTCCAAAATCCCATCTATCCAGTCAGAGATAACTGACTCTAAATCCAAAACACCTCTGAGGTGTGTCTTTATCTGTATTCTCACTTTATAGGAATAAATCTTTCCTACATACAATTGTCTAGTTTATTCCTCACTGTCTTCCTATTTCTCATTCACGATTTTATTTTTATGAGTTGATGCTAAAGTTATATTTTTGAAATTTAAATCCAAGTAGAGGACACACTGAGATCTTAGAAATCATCTGTTATATTATTGTAACAAGTTCATGATTTTCCAAAGAAAGTGCCCTTGGGCCATGTGGTCTTTCCTGGAGCATGGTTATGGACATTTTAAACTTCAACTTAGATTGCACTTTGGACAAGAAACAGGGAAAAATGACTTCAATGCATATAGATTGCAATATATGAGGTGTGCATCTGAATGAAACCAATCAAATTGGCAATGCTAATGAAGGAATTAATATAACCCCATGGGAGTAATATCAAGAGTATGTGATTCAAGTGAGGCATTTCAAGGTAAGAGTTTATGCTTGCATTAGATCCTTGTTGTTGCTGTAACAGATAGCCACAAACTATTAATATAAAACAACACAAATTTATTAACTGACAGTTCTGGAGGGCAAAAATCAGATATATGGGTTAAAGTCAAGGCGTTGGAGGGCTGATTCCTGTTGGAGATTTGAGAGGGGAACCCGTTGCCTCATCTTTTTCAGCTTGTAGTGACTGCCTGTGTTCCTAGGCTTGTGGCTGATTCTCCACCTTCAAAGCATACCCTCTAATCTCCGTTTCCACCACACATCCCTTTCTCCTTCTCTATAGACAAATTTCCTTGTTTCCCTTTTATCTAGACACTTGTGATCACGTTTAGGTCCCATTCAGATAATCCAGGATAATTTCTCTTATCTCAAAATCTTCAATCACATTTGCAAAGTCCCTTTTCCTAAAGAAGGTAATTCTCCTAGGTTCTAGGGATTAGTGTCTGGATAATATGGGAGTCCCATTATTCAGCTCATCACAATGTTTCAGCCCCCAAAGTAACTTTCCACATACATAAAATATATGACTATATAAAAAATGTATACCCTTTTGTTTTACTAACCTTGCCAAATTTCTACTCAATCTTCAAAACTAACCTGAAGGATCACCTCCTCCATGAGATTTCTTATGCCCTTAACTGCATTACAGACACTCCCATCATGTCAACCTATAGAACTGTGTTTATATTTCTGTGATGTAACTTGCTGGTATATATCTCTTGCTGAACTCCAGGCTTCTTGCTCTTTTCCATCTTTGCAATCTTAATGATGAGCACAATGAATTACCCAACATATATTAACATAGTAAGATGTACTAAAATTTTGTCATATACAATAAATACAAACATAAAGTGATTTCTAGAATTTCACAAACCCTGTAGAGGTATATAGAACCCAGGTAAGAACTTCGGAATTAAAAGAAGGTAAATCACAGCCAGATGGTTTAATATACAAGTTTTACCAGTAACATTAGATGTCAAAAAAATGCTAAAAAAAAAAAACCTTAAGCCAAAAGAATAAATAACTGTTGAGAAATTTTACATGCTATTTTCCTAAGTCATGTTTTCCAATTTTCCACCATAAAGAAAAAATAATAGCAAAAGCAACTGAATATTTTTATTTTCTATAAAGCTAATATGTTAATCTCGGCTGGGCACGGTGGCTCATACCTATAATCCTAGCATGTTGCAAAGGAGGCCAAGGCGGGCGGATCACCTGAGGTCAGGAGTACGAGACTAGCCTGGCCAACATGGTGAAGCCCCATCTCTACCAAAAACACAAACATTAGCTGGGTGTGGTGGTGGGCACCTGCAATCCCATCTACCTGGGAGGTTGAGGCAGGAGAATTGCTGAAACCTAGATGCAGAGGTTGGAGACTGCAGTGACCTGAGATTGAGCCACTGCACTCCAGCCTGGGCAACAGAGTGAGACTCCATCTCAGAAAAAAAAGGAAGTTAATCTCTTCCTCAAAAACATTTTTATTTGTTCTAAAGGTATTTGTATGTATGAAGGTATTTACAGGGGCCTTCTCCCTTAGATTCACTGTAGTCTTATGGACTATACTTTTCATGCTCACGCTAAAGTCCTCAAAGTTGCATTAATGGACTGAGAGAGTTAAGCACTTGATTTACTACCAGCAAGGGATATTTATAAAAGGAAGATTCTAACTTATTATACAACATTCTTTCTAATCTTTGGTTTGTAGTATTTCAGATTATCCATTCACAATATCATTTGTCAACATACTATTATAATAAAGAGACTTGGTAATATATCATACTTTCAAATTATGTCAGTGTTTTAAAGCAAAACAAAAACCTCAGATGTTTCCACCAACATTTATCATCTTTGTGTTCCTGAATATTTTCTTCGTGAATAATGGTTAGATATAAAAGAAACTGTATAGTCACACAGGTTTGCATTTTACTTGTATATAATAATTGATAAGCATAGCATAATGTTTTAGATGAAGCTTATTTTTAAAACTGTGTTTATTCATTCACTACTCATGTTAAATATTGCTAGCAGCTCTATTTCTAACACGTCCGTGTTACCAATCAACAGCCTTAAGGCTAAAGCAGCTAGCACACAATGTCTTCCCCACAGAAAAGTGGCAAACTCCCTTGTGTTAATGATTAAAAATGTTTGCTCACTTCTTCTATGAGAGAATAATATTGATGTCTTGAAAGTTATTAGTCATCTCATTTGGAAAGTAGGATGGAATGAGCACCTGGACACTACATTTTTGTTGTTGTTGTTATTGTTGGATTTGTTATATAAATATTAGGGAATAGTAACACAACAATAACAAAATACAAAAAACATAGTCTATACATTTCTAATTTTAAAGCACACCCTATCAGTGCCTAAAATGGAACCAATCAAGATTACATGCTGAAAAAAATATTAATGAAAGAAAATATTTTTCAAATACTAATTGCTTCAAGCTTTTAGCTCAGTTGGAAAGAATGGGGTGCTAATTAGCTTTTGATCCCCAGAAGGGTAAATTAAATTTATACAGAGAAATCTCAGATCCCTAGGCACAGATTACACCCTAATATCTCAGCTGGTGATCCAGTAAATGCATTCAGTTGATCACCATGGGGTTCACCACGGGGGAAGTTGGATGCTTATTGTAAATTCATTACTAACAATGTAAAAATAACTTGAAAAAATTTCCAACCCACAGTGGGTAAATCATATCATTTTCATATACAGAAGAACAAGTTGAAAAAATATGTTGGCAAAATACAGCAATCAAAGTAACTGAGACTCTGCTTCTGGGTAACCACAATAAAAATCAGATATAGCATCAGATCAATAGCTTATTCAGAGACCCCACAAAATAAATTTATTTTAGATTCAAAAAGTATAAAATTACCTCTATTGTAAATATTAAATGACTGTTATGAACCTACATTGGAACTTACAGATCTGCATCTGCAAGCAAAGTAGTTACTTTTTAGATGTTTACAGTGTGGATACATAATGATCCATGCTGAGCATATGGGCTTTCTTCATCGAACACAATTAAAATTTCACATGTATGCAAAAGAAAAGAATGAAAAATAAGCAGATAATATGGGGTGAATTAATGAGCACCTTATTAATTTCAATGTACTCTTTTAACCTTAAAATCATTGGGTCCTTAAAAAATTTTTTTGGTTTTATACTAAAGTGTCACTTAAAATCAAGTTCTGTTTTCTAAATAGAATTATCTGTGTTCTTCTTAGGCATATAATGGTTTTCACCTCAACTGAATAGCTTCTCTTATTTGCTCTATAAGAATTTATTTGCAAATTAAATTAAGTAGTTTAATAGCTTCTAACTTTTATTCATGATATTAAAGTCAAGGTCCTGATTAAGCAAATATGGAGCTGTAATTTGATTCTTCAATTTTCAAAACAGAAAATAGATTCACAAAGTTATTTAGCATGCTCCCACATGTAACCACCCAACAGGTTCACAGAGCTGATTTATCAAGACAGGGGAATTGCAGTGGAGGAAAAGTAATTTACGCTCAGCCATCTGTGCGGGAGACTGGAGTTTTATTATTACTCAAATCAGTCTCTCCCATCTGAGATAAGCGTTTTTAAAGATCATTTTGTTGTAAGGTCTCTGGAAGTGGGGAGTGCTGATTGGTCAGGTTGGAGATGGAATCGTACGGGTTGAAGTAAGATTTTCTTGAAGTAAGATTTTCTTTTCTGTTCCTGGGTAGGATCATAGAACTGCTTGAGATAGATTACTGGTCTGGGTGATGTTAGCTGATCCATGGAGTGCAGGGTCTGCAAAAGATCTCATGCACTAGTCTTAGGCTTTACAATAGTGATGCTATCCCCAGGAGCAATTTGGGGAGATTCAGACTCTAGCAGCCAGAGGATGCATGACCCCTAGATTTCTACAAGATTTCTAAGCTTGCAGTTAATTTATTAGTCCTACAAAGGCAGACCGGTCCTGAGGCAAGATAAGGGTCTTTTTGGAAAAGGGCTATTATCAATTTCCTTTCAGAGTCAAACCATAAACTAAATTCCTTTCCTAGGTTAGTTTGACATATACCCATGAATGAACAAGGACAGCTTGAAGGTTAGAAGCAAGATGAAGCTTGTTAGGTCTTTTCTCTTTCACTGTCATAATTTCCTCTGTTATAATTTTTGCAAAGGTGGTTTCACAAATACTGTTATTAGTTGAAGGTGAGATTCAATCGATGAGTGGCCATAGGAAAATTTTTTTTTCCAGCATATCTATCTGCCTCCTAAAGCGCCGCCTTGTCCCTGTATCTCTTCCCCTCTCTCTCTAGCATTGCGGCAAACAGTTTTCCATGTGGGTTCTGCGTGAGGTATAAAGATCTAGACGGAATCCCATCTCCACTGCTCAGCAGATGTGTGACTTTGAAGAAGTTACTTATTTCCCTCAGTTTTGTTATAAGCAAAATAGAAATGGTAGTAATGGTTACCTTGCAGAGTTGTGGGAAAGATTAAAATTACATAGTACCTGTAAAGTGTGTAGCACAGTGGCTGTCACATATTAAGTACCAGGATAATGCTAGCTGTAGCTCTCATTAAAGTATATGAGAATGCCAGCTCTAACTATAAACATCCATGTGAGTTTGGGCAAATTATTTTACCTCTCTCTAGACTTTGATGTCCTCATTAATAAACAAAATTAGTGTAATGTTCACTTCCATAGGCATATAATTTTTGCTATAAAAATAATAGCAAGAAATAATGTAATTATAATTAAGTAAATTCACATTTTAACCATTGTTTATGGAACTATATTTAGGGCAAAACAATCTGTTTTGTGTCTCCAACTAAGGGGCTGATTCTTATATTTCCAAATTAACTTAGGCATTGAAAAGAACACTGGAGAAGAAAGCAGTTGGGGGATTTCTGTAAGTATGACATAATAAATTCTGTAAGAGAAATAATAAGACCCTAGCATGCAATTATTTTAAAGTCCATGTATGATTAATAGAGTTGTAGGTATTAGAGAGAGAGAAGCCCTATTCCTATCCTAGAAACTCATAAAATGTTTAATGGGGAAAAAAACATATACAACATGCAGAATGTTACAATAATGATTAGTCAATCAACGAATTGATGGTATTAATTACTGAATCAATGAAGTGTTTGCCGTGTGATCACTCTGGTCCACCTACATTGCAAAGATGCTTTCCTAGAAGATGCTGAATGTGGAATCCTCTGCTTGATTATGTCTTGCTCCCTATTTTCTACCAGTGTTTGCTGAAAATAAAGCTCCTTACCATATGTAAACATCTTCTCCAGTGAAGCATTCTCTTTTCCCTTTCTCCTTTCAACAGCTTGATCTCCTTAAGAATAGTTGTAAAATCTGTACTTCTTGTCACTGTTTAACATATCATGTATTTTACTTATGTGTTGTGTTTGTTATCTCTTTCCTTCCCATGAAATGTAATTTTTAAAGTATTTATTTCTGTCTTTGTTTCCACTGCAATAAATCAGTGCTTAGAACATTGCCTATCTTATTATAAATAGGCACCCGGTAAATTTGTTAGAAAAATAAATAAAATAGCTCCAAAATATTGCAAAAAAATAAGAGGCAGTAGTTATCACTAAGCAGTGTTACTAGAAAACTGTGGTATAAACATGGAAGAAAAATATACTTTTAACTTTATTTACTTTTTCTATATTTTGAATGAACAAGTTCAATTGCATGCATTTGTGTTCAAAAGTAAGTATTTTTTAGAAAAAAGGATATCTCACAGAAACTCTAAATATTGGATAAGATGGAGAGAAATAAGTTGGCTGACCTCAGATTAATCTTCTATCTTCTTTAAATGACCACTAGATTTTTCTAAATGTTTATTACACAAGTAATTTTATTTCCTGTATTTTTATGGTTTTTATCTTTTTGTGAGTGGCTGTTTCTTAAACGATAGACATAAAGAAAATTGTTTATTTTAACTCTTTTGGGTTCTTGAAAAAATCAATTCCTGTGAAATTTCATCTGTGTGTTTTGGCAGATTTTTTGATATCAACATGTTCACTTTTTATTCCCCAAGTGAGTGGGAAAATGAGCTTTTGTTCACACCTACATTTTTTTCTCAAGATAAGTTTTCCCTTATTCCAAGAAAATATCTCTTTCAATTACATCCAGGCCACAAGATACAAGAAATATCAAGTTCATGCCAAATGTATCAAAAGTATTGCAGTGAGAACTTAGCAGTCTTTTTCTGAATCTCTTTGAAGTGTCACTGTGCAAGTGATACTAGCCATATGCAGCTATTATGTTAAAATTTAATAAAATAAAAAATCAAGTTTTAGTTGTACTAGCCACATTCCAAATACTCAATAGCCACATGTGGCAAATGGCTACCATATTGGACAGTATAGCACTATAGCACTGCCAGAATAGTTTTCCTATCCTACCTGAGGCTATGACAGGAAAAAAAAAAAAGGAGATTAAAAATCTAGAAAATATAAGTATATAAACATATATGGAATTGGCTTTTCCAAAGCAAGAAGAATTTTTTTTAACTGCATCCTAGCCATTCGTTGGTCAAATACTAGAGGATAAAAAGCTAGGCCAGGTGCGATGGCTCATGCCCGTAATCCCAGCACTTTGGGAGGCCAAGAGGGGCAGATACTGAGGTCGGGAGTTCGAGACCAGCCTGATCAACATGGTGAAACCCTGTCTCTACTAAAAATACAAAAATTAGCCTGTAATCGCACCTACTCAAGAGGTTGAGACAGGAGAATCGTTTGAACCGAGGTGGCAGAGGTTGCAGTAAGCCAAGATCACACCACTGCACTCCAGCCTGGGTAACAAGGTGAGACTCCATCTCAAAAAAAAAAAAAGAAAAAAAGAAAACTGCTAAGAGCTTCCAGTGGAGTGCTTGCACATATTGCACTTGCTAGGTTTTCAAAAAATATAGGCTGAAATAATTAACTAATTATTGTTTTGTGACTGCTTGTCATGTGCAAAACACTGTAAGACCTTTGCAAGAATACACAGACACACACATGCACATACACACATAAAAAATAAACACATATATATCCTCCCAGAAATTATTACTTTAAAGCAATCATTTTATTCTCTATTTTTGAGTCATGTTAATTTAAATTTGCAGGAGGCCATTGTTCTGGACTGAGCTTCTGCCCTGGATTCCAACAGACCAAACCAAAATGGAGCAATCACTGAAGCTGTAAGGAAGTAAATAAATCCTCAGACAGACCAGATTTTCTGAAAACAGGAGCTTCAACAACCGATTGGAAAGAACCCAGTCAACCTCTGCTGAAATAAGGAAGTTGCCTCTTTAACGCTTGCAAGAAAAATAACCTAGAGTACCTGGTATTAACGAATTTGCTCTTTTGATTATCTGTTTCCTTGTTCCTAACTTACGAAAGACAACTGTTCAGGCTATGTCCAACATAGCACCTCTCTATTTTTATATGGGATGCTCCCTGATTCACGAATCTCAAATAAAAATCAATAAACTCAATGAACTAAATTTGTCATACTTTGGTTTTTGGATAGTCATCACTAAGAAAAAGTATTGAATCAGAATTTTCTGACTGAATTTCACTACATAGCTATTTAAAATGAAGAGAGAATTCTACCATGTTGGTTTTAATTCAGGGTGCAGGACGATTAGCACGCCAAATTGTTTGGTCATACTAAATTCTTTCATTTATTCATATATGAGTCTTCCTAGCAGGCTCTGTGCCTGCCCTAATTCTTCTCAGCTATTTCATTCTTATTCCTCCTTTAGAATTTAAATCAATTGCCATCCTTCTAGGTAAGCAAGTTTCTCCTGGCCTTCTCAGCTCTTTGAGACCCATGTAAAATTATTTCATAGCATTGTATACTTTGCCTTTATATTTGAGCTTGTACTTAAAAATTTATTTTTGTTGTTTGACAAAAAGCCTACTTTTTGCACTGGAAAACAGGCTTCAGGAAGGCTTGAACTCTAGCTATTTTTGCTCATCAATGTATTTCCAATAATGGGTAGAAGGTTTACTTACAGTACATTAAAACACACACACACACCACACACACACATACACACACACACACACAAATGAATGCTACCCTTGCCCCTTCATGACAGCCATCTCTTTCTACACTCCTGGTTTACTGAAATTTACTTAGACTATAGTAATTGTTCAAGTGTGTGGGTGGGAAAAGAAACTCATTTTGGATCATTGCCTTAAATGCTTCCTTTTCACAGCAGATTTCAATCTCCTCCTGTTTAAAGATTAATACCACACTGTCAACATAGTGTAGTGGAAAGTATAAAACTGTAGAACCCAGAATGCTTCTGTTCTCCCTTATGTTATTTACCTGCTGCATGACCCTAGCAACTGAGCTTCTGTTTCCTAATCTGTGAAATGGGAATAGAACCACCTGTCTCACTTCACTCATACTTAAATAGTTTGTGTAAAGGTCATATACAACAACTATGTGAAAATACTTTGTGATATCCAAATTATTCTACAGAACTGGGAAAGACACTGAAGCTTCTGAGTGGTATGATTCTTCTGTTTTCCTCACTCTCTGTCAAATTTAATTTTTCCACTTCAGTGACTTTCCTTTCATCTGCCTTCAAACATGGAGAACTCTCCTTCACTTCTCTTGCTGTATTTGGTTCTCCATCTGTCTATTATCCCATTACTGTTCTCTCTTTTAATGCCAACTTTTTGCCTTATTTTCTCATCAGACGAGTTATCTGTAAAATCCTATAGTCTTGCTCCTTTCCTTATCACTTTACCAAATCTGTACTCAAGTGTCCATTTTCATGCCATTGACTGCAGCCATTTTACTCTGTTGGTACTAACGAAAGCCCAATTCATGCGTTCAGCAGTTTCTCCCAATTGCTGAAAATATGACAGTGTTTATACAGTTAGTCTACAATCTAATTTCAGTATTGCTCTAGAGGAGTTTCTAAGTTTCTATCTAAAATCCACATTAAAATAATTAAATAGTTTATTTCTTTATAAAATGAAGTATACTAACACATGACAATCAATTATGAAGTAAATGATTAATGTACTTTGAGATAGCTTTGGTGTCACTGAAATGATTTAAATAAATTGCTAGTTCGGGTTTTTCTTTGTAATAGGAAAAAAGCCACCACCACTACCACCGCAAAGAATAACAAAAGCTGATCAAAAACTAAGTATTAAAATCAACAAAAATCAATATAAAATCAACATTGTCTATTCCTTCCCACAGCAAACTTGCCTCTTCTATAGATGTGTTTCTAAATATAATATGATACATATTCAACCGATGAATATATATGCATCTATATATATATATATAATTTTTTTTTCTTAGAAATAGATTTTTTTTGAGGGGGTAGTAACCACAGCACTACGTTTTTGGTCTTTATGCAAGTCGGTCACACATTAAAAACAATATTTATTGACCTTCTAATGTATAACAGTCATGTTAAAAATGTATATATTGACAGATGAAGTAAAAGGCACAAGTCTATCTTCTTAGAGTTTATCTTCTTAGAGAGATAATGAACATAAAAATATACATATGGAATTCAACATAAATATTCATATAAAATTCATGGTAGTTGCTACAAAGAATACACACAAAATGCAGTGATAAAAAATATCATGTGTTACGAGATTGAGACCATCCTGGTCAACATGGTGAAACCCCGTCTCTACTAAAAATACAAAAAATTAGCTGGGCATGGTGACACGTGCCTGTAATCCCAGCTACTCAGGAGGCTGAGGCAGGAGAATTGCCTGAACCCAGGAGGCGGAGGTTGCCATTGCACGCCAGTCTGGGTAACAAGAGCGAAACTCCGTCTCAAAAAAAAAATCATGTGTTATGTACCCACTAGAATTACGTAAGTGGGATATTAACAAGGAGGCTCTTGGAGGAGACCAGATATAAGATGTTGGTCATGTGTTAAAGAATGAGGCCAGTAAAAGTGGGGACTAACTGACCTATTTGAAATATAGTTAAGAAGCAGAAACAATGGGTCATACAGAAGGATTAGAAATATGGGGTAAAGGAAAGGTAAGAATTAAGGATAGAATACACGTTGCTTAAAAGAAGACATTCAAGGTTGGGTGCGGTGGCTCAAGCCTGTAATCCCAGGACTTTGGGAGGCTGAGGCGGGCAGATCATGAGGTCAAGAGATCGAGACCATTCTGGCAAACATGGTGAAACCCCGTTTCTACTAAAAATACAAAAAAAATTAGCTGGACATAGTGGCGTGCACCTGTAGTTCCAGCTACCTGGGAGGCTGTGGCAGGAAAATCACTTGAATTCAGGAGGGGGAGGTTGCAGTGAGCCAAGATCGTGCCACTGCACTCCAGCCTGGCACCTGGCAACAGAGCGAGACTCTGTCTCAAAAAAAAAAAAAAAGAAGACATTCAAATAGCCAACAGGTATACGAAAAATTCTCAAGTCCTCTAATTATCAGGGAAATGCATATTTCCACAACGAGATGAGAAGTCAAATAAGATGAAGACTAAAACATGATCACTGGATTTGTTTACCTGAAAATAGTTTTTGTGATAACAACAGCAACAAAGCCGTCCATCTATTTGAATGGTGAAGCAAATGTCAGGCAGTAAATGCATTTTGTGTAAATGCTGAAACATCCTTAAAACCAAAACCAAACCAAACCAAACAAAAAATAAACAGCATGCACAGACAAATTTACAAGTCTGTGAGAAGTTTGTGAAGAAGGGCAAAAAATTAATACGTATCACTGACAATGAGCCTTATATGCTCCAATTATAGTCCAGTCCTGAATTTCCATTCCATCCTCAATTTCCAATTACTTTATAGATGTTGCTTAGCATGGCACTTAATTAAAGAAGATTTTTAATAAAATCTTGTTTGATAATTTTATTAAAATGATGCAGCTACACATATTTCTACCCCAAGAGTGGCACAAAGTAATTAAGATAATTTTAGGTGGGAAATATTTCAACAATTATATATTTCATAGGGAAATATTTCTGTACTATTAAAAGACTTTCAAGGGGAGAAAATAAATGTGGTTAATTATTATCCAATTAGCCTGAAGTATTTTCATGGGAAAAACAATATATGGGTAAAATAATTTGTTTATGTGGTGGTCCTAGATATCAATTACAAAAGTGTAACATTTTATACTTTATTTACATAATCGAACTATCAGCATAGTTGTTTTTCATGAAAAAACTAAAACTTTAGACCTTTTAAATTCTAATCCAATAAAAGGAATTTTGTTTCTTTTCAGTTTCTCTCATCTTTAACATTAGAGGATATGTTTCTGCCACCCAATTTCTTCCCTGGTAACCAGGATAGAGTATCAGGGCTAGTTATGATAGGACAGAAAAAAAAGGAAGTTGTTTTAATATTCAAATGGTGCTCGTCACTCGCTCTACTACGTATTTAAATTCTTTCTGCTGTAATTCAGCCTATTTCTTTTACTCCTAACATGGTTAAAAATATCGTTTCTAGTCATCAAACCCATGGTTAAAGGCTTAGGCAGGATTGCTTTTGCTGCATTTCAGATCTTCAAAGCAGGGCCTCCGTCTCTTTGAGATGCATATTAATTAGATAGACTAAACTGTGGTTCTTTAAAATGCTCTAAGACTCTTTGTCCTCAAAATTAGATTCCCTCACCACCTCTTCCATGCTCCTTTCATGACATTCAAGGAAATAAAACTTATAATGTTTTCTATCATAAATAAGTCATTGAATTGTTGCACTTCATATCAGAAGAGACTTTCCAAATATAGAAACTTTACTTTTGCTATTTAGCCCCTAAAGTCAACAATTTTGAAGTGAGTACAGCCTGGAAATGGTTCTCAACTGCATCTATTAATAGTCTTTCTGTTCTATGGAATAAATAAAATCTCTTTCTTAGTATATTTACAGCCTTCCCTGGTAAAGAAAACATTTTTTCAATTATTTCCTTTTTCATGACTGACCCTTGTTTTTCAGATCTTTTTGTATTCTCTTTCAGTCTGAAATCTGACTTTGTTTAGTTAAATCAGAATCTTGAGGGGCAAAATCCAGTCCTCAACATCTTTGAAAATACCTGAAATAATTGCATTTTGGGAACCTCTGGTTAAGGTCACTTTTGATAATTATAGTCTCTTTAAATAATATTGATTGAATCTCTGTACCATGTATAAAACATATTTTCACAATGAACCTAAAATATAAGATATTATTAAATACATTTTGCTAATAAAGAAATGACATTAAAGGTTAAATGCTTGCAAAGACCACGAAATAGTGGTTGAGCAGAGATCAGGCCCCATCACAGCTCTGGTTCGAAAGCTTGCACACTCTCCACCCTCCCAGCTGCCTTGCTGCAGGAGCATGAAACTGCACGTCCTCTTACCTTTAAAATGACGTTTTGTCAGAGCTCAATGTCTTGACAACCTTCTGGCCCTACACCCACACAGCCTCCCATTCACTTACTTTTCAGAATTCGACTCCACATCACCATCTCCAAAACCTCCTATTACATGTTAGACTGAGTAAAGTACACTCATGTAACAACTTGTCCTTTAGACTTATCATTTTAAGTTATAAAAATGTTGACTTATCTCTCTACCTCATCTAGCTGTGAGATTCGAGTATAAGGGGGTTACATTCATTTCTGGATCTCCAGGGAGTAACAGTCAATAAATATTTATCAAATGAACAGCAGTGTGACAAAACCACTGTCTCAAATTTAGAGGCAGAGACATTCTAAAGTCTTTCATGTCTTAAACATTATTCTTTTATGAATCCATGTAAAAATTATATAACTATATAATTAATGAGGATTTAAAAATGTGTGTGTGTGTTTGTGTGCATTTTCCAAGTTTCCAGAACATCTTGCAATCACTAGATTTTGCTAGATATAAGGAGCGAAAGCATAGTCCTGATTCTATTAGCTAGATTCTTGCTGACCAGGAGTGCAAAATTGGGCCACTGCAAGAGGTTTGTGACCCATTTAATGCAGCAAATTTAGTACTCTGTTCTAATATACATTCTACCTGCACAGGTCTCTATTTATCATACTTGGTAATAATATATAGTTTTGTTAATAGTTATTTTGCAAGGTACCTCTCCATAAAGATTTGCTTTTAGTGAATCAGTTTCAAGCAGACACTGTGAAAGCCTTGCTGATGTACATCAACTTGTAAACATTCTCCTCCAGCCTATTCTTTCTCCAGCCTTTCGTGAGTCTGATATTAGCAACCCCTTTTAAGCTGTGTCAGATTGCATGTTGACTCTGTGATGCACAATCAAAGAAGCATCAACACATTTATTTTCCCTTCTAATCTGATGTTCTACCATTGGAACCTAAGTCTCTAGAGATGTACATTCTATCTTTTCCTTCTCTTTTGATTAGGGTAATAGTCAATACCTAAGATACAAATCCTTGCTAGCTAGTTCAGCTTCTAAAATGCCTCCCATATTAAATTATCAGATAAACCAATAGCTTTCTGTCCTCAAGAAGTTAAGATCTGAACCTTAACATGCAGCTTGTGTCACTCAACAAAGTCATAATATAATAGATTTCACTTAAATAAAATTGCTTCCAGAACTCAAGCTGCTAGTTAGCAGATATAGTACTCAGCATCCCTCAAGAATATGCTTCAATCAAAACAATGTTAAAAATGAGCAAAGTAAATGAAGATATATTTTATCATTGGGCAGTATCAAAACAAATGGAGCCACTGCTTATTGTGCAATTCATGAGACTGATGCCTTAACTATTGATTTCCTACTCACTGTCATTGTAAGAAGGCATTTTATTTTTTCCCTGTGCCATAAATCCGACTTTAAACAGTGTAAGGAGCTTTTAGCAAGAAAATTTTACATCTGTTTATGTCTGAAATTAAAACCACCAGAATTGAAAGGAAGAAAAAATAACCAAGGGGGTTTTCAAAAATTTAAAACTCCATCATGCATAAATGGAGCTCATCAAAGAAAGTAATTTCCCTGCAGAAAACACTCCATCTTTTGTTTTATGTAAGTTATCAACATGAATATTTTATTCTCAATGAAACTGCCTTTTCCCCTTTGTGTTTCATAGTTTTCACATGGTGTCTCGAATAAATAGGCTTCCTTCCTTCCATCCTACTCTATTATTCAGGTCAGTTGCGATAAACTATCTTTCTTGCCTAGTATAAGTAGTAATTATAGATTAAGCTTTACTAATTCAATATTTTTATTCTTAGTATTGTTATGTTTTGGAGACTAGAACCCTAACCACTTGAATTTTCCCTCGGTAACAGAAAATCATTTCTTTTCCAGGTTGGATCATATTATCTAGTTGTACCTATCAAACTGGAAACTGTATCTTAGTTTATTTTCATTTTCATTCTTGATTCAAACTATGGCATAATGCCTCCATGGATGACAACTCTAGTTGTCCAATTTACTGTAGTCAGTCCAATCAGCCTAAGTGGATGCTATAATCATTGAGTCTCATTTGCCTAGTACTGCGCTTAATGAATGGTTCTTCCGCCTCCTCTCCTACTGACAATATTCGAGTAACTTGCTGTATCTGCTTGCTCTGACTAGACCTTTGGTAACTACATTGTGGTGTTTGCAACATCAGATGGATTTGTTTTATTTGTAGATATATCAAAATAATATTTTATTGTTTAAAGTTTTCAACCAGAATTAAAATGTACTGATAACTATTGACTGAAAAACTAAAGCAAATATAGCTATTATTCCTAACTTCTGTGAGTCTAAAAGATAAATGAAAATATGTTTATAACTTTAAACTTTTGAATAGTAATATATAGGTTCACTCCCTATGTTTTCAGATATTTCGCTAAATAAGAAGTTGTTGTTTAGTTTTAAATTCCTGTAGTTCAACTTAGAAGTAATCTTATAAAAGTTTCAAGTTCTCAAACCCTCATAATTTATAAGCAGAAATGTTTTTCACATTGGCGATAATTACCTTATATACCAGACCATAACATTCAAGTCCTCACACAACCATTTAACATCTCAACTGCACAACTGAGGAAGGTATTCATAATTCATTTGAGGTTAAAAATTATGCTGATTATAGTGGGTGCTGGTAAAACACAAGCAGAATATTTGTGAAAATAATTCTTTCCAAAAAGTATAATGAAAATGGAAAGCACTATGCATTCTTTAACTTCTGCATAACTTTATATAGCTGGTATCTTATAACCATCTAACCAAAAAATGAAACACTGAAAAGTAACAAATAGGCAAACATCAGTCATATTTGAGCTTGCTAGATTGCTTACTCTTAAATGCAGCCCTATAAATAGGGCAGATAGTCAATGATCATAAACTACGTCAAGGCTAAGTTTTTGACAAATACGACTTTTAGCTTCCTTCAGTCTCTGGTTTCAGTATAGCATTGCCCTTTAAAAATGCAACCATAAATCAGTAGCATTACTTGCACTGTAACGTAAAAAATGATAAAAACTATAGCATAACTCACATAAATAGAATGTTATGCTAATACTCGAATCCTTCACTCAAGGCAATAGAATTTAATTTTGAAGCAAGGCAGTCATTCATCCTTTCCATTAAGCACATTTCAAAAAAAAAACAAAAAAACAATAAAGTGATTAAACCACATTGTCCCTATTTTATCCTGATGATCTATGATTATAAATATTTTTCACCACCTCTTAGCTGTATCATTCAAAACATAAATATAACAGCAGCTAGTGTGGAGAAATAATTTGAAAAGTAACTAGATTTTTTCCTAATGTTATTGTTAGGGCCATTCAATAAGTTACAACTATGAAATCCCATCTTTATTCAATCTTTGAATGTAAGTTGTACATTGGAGACATTTTCAATTTAATTTTTCTTAGCAACATCTACCATGTGGCTTCCTTTAAGGATAGGAACAGTGATTTATTAAAACGTTTAAAGCAGAATAAAAATTTAAGAGCTTTCTAAAATTTGCTTTTGAACCATTAAAGACACTTCAAATTAATTGTAAGGTGTATCATCTATAACAAGTTTTACTAAGAGAAAATGGTTTGGGGCCGGGCGCGGTGGCTCAAGCCTGTAATCCCAGCACTTTGGGAGGCCGAGGCGGGTGGATCACGAGGTCAAGAGATCGAGACCATCCTGGTCAACATGGTGAAACCCCGTCTCTACTAATACAAAAAAAATTAGCTGGGCACAGTGGCGCGTGCCTGTAATCCCAGCTACTCAGGAGGCTGAGGCAGGAGAATTGCCTGAACCCAGGAAGCGGAGATTGCGGTGAGCCGAGATCGCGCCATTGCGCTCCAGCCTGGGTATCAAGAGCGAAACTCCGTCTCAAAAAAAAAAAAAAAAAAAAAAAAAAAAATGGTTTGGAAGGCTAAGGCATTCTCAGAGAAAAATGGAAACAGCTTAAAACTATGGGAGTAGTGTAATGTTGGGGTTCAGGGGAGCCCTCAGTTCCCCTGAGAGGATGTTTCTCCAGGTTCTTGGTCTATCACTCCCCAAGAATGGGAGAGGAGACCACGGTGCAGTGCGCTCATAAAAGTAAATGCCAGACTCAAAAGTGTTTGTAGAAAGTGATTTATTTAGATAGAGAGAAAGAAAGAAACAGCTAACTCTCACACTGAGTGAGAGAATCCAGAATGATGGAATCCAGGAGAGGAAAGCAGCTTCCACACTGAGTGGAAGGGAATAGAGAGAGATGGAGTTTAGGAGGGGAAGACAGGCTTCCACGAGAGAGTGTGGAAGGGGACTCCAGAGGGCAAATCCAGGTTTCCACAAAGGGGGTGTTCATGGAAGGGGATCCATACATGGAGTCCAAAGGGGTGTGGAAGAAGGGGACTTTTAACCTGGGAAGAACCCCCACCTTCTCTAAAACCCCGGGTCAATGAAAGGAGTTCCTTGGAACTTCCGCTGGAGTGATTGACTTTTGACCCTTACCCACGCCCAAGAAAATTAAAACAGAGAACTTTAAATCTCCTGGATGGAGAGAAATGGGAGGGAGGCATGGCACTGGGAAGTTCATGCCCTTAAAACTCTGCCCCCTTGTGGACCCGGAAAGAGAACACATTCCCTCAGTAGTAGGATTCCTTATAAACATTTGCTTCATTAATGACTTAAATTTCAGCAAATACATTTTTAATGATACAATTTGATCAGATATAAGGGGTTATAAAATCTAATAAATTTAGCTTAATTATTAGTTGGGCTACTAATAAGTACTCATGTAAGTCTGGCTATGAAAAAAGTACTCAAGCATAATGTGTCAATCAAATTAAATGTAAGCAAAACATTTTTATTTGACAATCTCCATAACTGTCTTTAGTCTTCAGACATGTATACTTATTGGGTTCCAAACAGATTAAACAATCTTTAAAAAAACATGAAAATGTGCTATTCTCTATGAGCAATTGTTTCTACATAGATTTTAGTTTGAGAAATTTAAAACTAAGTCCTGATGCAATAATTAACTTTTTTGTGTTATTTGTGGTGTATGTATAGCTCCTCACTCTGATATTTATTACTTTTAAATTTATCATCCTTTAAATATGAATTTTAATTTATATATTTTGAAGAAATATTTAACTTCAGCATCTACCAAAGGAGATATATATATATAGATAGATAGATATAAATTTTACCATGTTAACATAGTGTTAGCGTTCATATCTCTTATGAACTTTTTCAAATATTTAATGTTTTACAAAATAAAAATATTTTTTCTCATGCAAATTTAAGTGTACCCCCAAACAAATGTTAGATTGTTCATAAAATTTCCATTATATTTGTTTATATACAATAGTAGAACAAATGAAAAAGTGAGGCAATTGTTAAAGTAGTTTAGGCCAAAACACACACACACTTTCATTTAAAATATTCAAATAAGAGGAGTGTCAGATTTGAAAAATTTTGGTTTAGTTATATATTTTTTGATTCTACATGGAAGGTATGCAAAGTATTCTAAAATAACTAAAGAAAAATAGTCAAAAACACTTATGAAAACATAACCAATACAATCTTAAATTAGCACAATTTGCAACAGATCATTATAATTGAAAAGGTGCAATAGAATATACTATATTACTTGTGATAAATAGGAGGCTGTTGCTCTCCCACTAAGAGTTTACATTTTATGAGAAAATAGTATGACAGAAGGTGAGACAAAGAATAAGTAAAAGTGATATTATTGACATAAAGATGAACTATCAGGAGCCAACATTAATAGTCTGTATCTATATTGACCTACAATGAAGTATGGATATTTGGTAAGTACATTTTAACATTTAATGAATTGTTCTACACCTAAATTTCTGTATATTTCATCATCATTTTCTATGCCAATTAGTGATATCTTACTCTTCTAGATTTTCTATGTGTGTTGCCTTATAGTTGAAGTATTACATTATTTTAATAAGGTATTTTTGGTTAAAGATAGGATAATTTTGGGCAAGAACTAAGAATTCTGAATGAGTAAAGCCTAAAACTCACTGTAAGTGGAAATACAGAATAAATACATTTTTGTCAGTGCTGGAATAAACTGTCACTGACATTCTCCTTGCATAAAAGATAGAGTGAAGAATAATAAGGTTTTTCTATTCTATGTTGCCCACCCTGGGAGACACAGTATTGGGCCTAAGCACAAATAAATAAGGCAAATAAGTATACAACTTTACTCTGGGGAAGATGTCCAGAAATATTCCACATATCCACCACAACTAGTTACCAAATCTTTTCAATTTAACTGGAATTAAATTAGTAATTTCATTGACAGTATCCCTTTGACAGAGCCAGTAAACTAGAATTCATTGCCTCATTCTCAGAGTAAGCCAAAAAAACCATAAAAAAACAAAAACAAAACAAGTACATTTATTTCATGGGGAAAATAGGAATAGATGATTTCGTAGAGTAAATAGCTTTTCTATTTTTTTCCATATGATGGGTTGTCAGATTAACCACTATTACCTTAGAAATATGAAAAGCAAAACTAGAAAGACTGAGCTATAGAAAGAAAAAAGATACTGAAGAAGATGGTTCCCAGAAGATACCACGACAGAGATCAGACATGGCAGAAGCAGGTTATAGGCTATTTAACCCTGAAAACAATGCTACACCTAAGGAAGAGATTCGCCCTGTTAATGACGATGAAGATTAATATTTTGGCACTCTGATTTTAAACAGTTGTCTCTGGAATGTCTGCCATCACAGTCACAGACACTGTTGTCAAATTAATTTTCAAATGAATGTAACCAACATTGAAGACATGCATACTTTAAGTAGACTGGAACCTATTACCTCAACAAAATTAAGTCATGCTGCAATATTTGATGGTATGATTCTTAATTCAATGATCAATTCAGATTTAATACTAAGAATGTCTTGCAAAATGCTATATAATAAAAATATTTTAAGAGACATTCACGGCCAGGCATGGTGGCTCACACATGCAATCCCAGCACCTGGGGAGGCCTAGGTGAGTGTATCACTTGAGCCCATGAGTTTGAGACCAGCCTGGGCAACATGATGAGACCATGTCTTTACTAAAAATATAAAAATTAGCCTGACACAGGGACACACTCCTGTATTCCCAGGTACTCAGGAGGCCGAAGTGGGAGGATCATCTGAGCCCAGGAAGCCAAGGCTGCAGTGAGCCAAGATTGCACCAGACATTCCAGCCTGGGCAGCTGGAGTGACACCCTATCTCAAAAAAAGAAAGGAAAAAAAAGAAAAAGAAAAAAGAAAAGAAAAAAATGACAAATATTTGCTCTTTCTGACCTTTCTTTCAGGAAAATAGGAAGAAAACAGGTAAGAGTCTCTGCAGCTCAAGCCTCTGGGGCTACACTGTTGGGAAAAAAAAGGGAAAAGGAAATCTGAGAGCGGTAATGAAAGATACGGTCATGGAAAAGGGTGTACCAAACCAGTAAGAGAAGTGCTGAAGCATAACAAATGGCATCAACCAGGACCTGTTTCATGGGCAGAGACCTACACATTGCACAAGTCCTCACACTTACAGGGTCCCATACTTGGCTCTGCTGCTGCCATCATGAAATTATGAATAATTTTTTAACAAAGGGTCTGTATTTTTATTTTTCACTCAGCCCCAGTCTTAGAACTGGCTAAAGTAAAATGTGTTTTCTAAGTAAAGAGAATAGGCAAGTTAAGAAGTCAAGAAAAGCTCAGAAACCACAACAAGAAGCCTTTCAGAAAGGGAAGAAAGGTATCGAGATATCAAGACACAAAAGCAAAGAGACGGGATTGGTTCATGGCATTTGCTGAAAATGGTTGTTCTGAAGATTAAAATTTTAGATAAGTGCCAGGATTTATGGAGAGGAGTATGAGCAGAAACTATCAATAGGAAATACATAGGTGAAGAGATGATTATTAGTACACCTCAAAAGTTTTAAGGGAGATTTTTAAAGAAGTATCGCTTCAAGGATTAACAGGTGCAACACATTGCAGTAATACTAATTACGGAGTAACACTAATTGACAGAAGCACACCATTTCAATGAGCAAATAATGTTTTCTCTAATGTTAAAAAAGTATATTCAGTTGTCTGATAGATTTTGACATTTAAAACTCAGAATGGAGCCCCCAAGTAGATGAAGTGTACTTTAAAATTTCAAGTGGAGTTACGAGGTAGTGTCTTCAGCTTTTCTTTGACTTTGTGTAAATCAAACATGTCTACAAAATTTTGTCATTTCCTTGAAAATAGAATTTTTACATTCTACATTAATATGTGCTTTTTATTTCTGATAAGGTTTTATAAAAATCCTGTAGAGGATCATCTCACAAAATAATAGTATTTGCAGCATCTTCCATTTTCACAAAAACATGTCTACATAAACTTCTTTACTTGGAGATTTATTTATGGGAAACAAAAAGTAGACTAACACAAGTCAAAATTATGTTTATGAACAATTTTTGTCTTAAAATTACTCACTGCTATAGTTTAAAAGAATTCTCTGTCATGTATCAGAACATGTTGGAAATGAAAAGGATTATAATTTTATTCTAAACAATAAATCGACTGACATTACATTAAGGCAAAGTGCCAATGTAATAGAGTTGAATATAGTTTTATTGGAAAAGAAATTTCATTTACAAATACATAATGTCCAGGCTAAATAGCCAGTTCAATAAAAACCTAAAGGAAAAAAATGAGGTAGCGTAAGAAATAACCCCACGTGTTAAACCTAACGATCCACCTGTTTGCGTGAATGTATGAATCAGTTAACTGTTAAATATGAAAATCCTACAGAAGATATAACACCTCCTATTGTGCTTCACCCGTGTCCAAAATATACAACCTGGTTTGTAGGAACAAGTAGTGGTAAAAACAAGACAGGAATCCAAGTAATCTTTATTGTGTTATTCTCTATCAAAAGTGCAATTACTACTGACAAATTCAAGAAATTATTTTCTCACTAAAAAGATTGTTTTCTGGATCGATGGGTGGATGGATGGTTGGACTGTGAGAGCAAGGAGACTCCCTGAAGGGCATAGGTTTTGGAACTGAATACATACTTGAATTATACCTGGAACATTCTCAATTCCTGCTTTAAGTTGGAAATGTATATATCATCTCCAAGTCTCAGATTTCATACCTATAAAACAGGGTTCATAAGCTCATATTACTGTAAGAAATAAGTTACCTGGAACATAATAAATGTTGAATAAAAATAAATCTACATTGGCTTATAAACATAAAGGTACATTGGGTCTGATTTCAGCAGACCCCATACCTGAAATGGAATTTTATAAGAAAAAACTCTAAATGAGGCCATTAGAAAAGCTAGGATTAATTTCAATTTGGTATGTGAAGAAATATAGGGTTGAGAAAGAAGCAGAATATTAAGGAGAAATCGTCTGATTTTGTGTGAACCTTTGAATTATCCTAAAGTAAGTAAAAACAGGGATACTTCAGACAAAATTTTAGACATAAGTAAACTCCACATTTTCCATTTAGATAATCAGAAAGAACTATGGTGCCTGGAGCTTGTGTTCATTTCTCCACGAAAAATGTGGATGGTCCTTGCTCTTATCTCGATCATAAGAATGGTATTACAAAACATGCTTGAAAGTACTTTGAACTATTTGAAAGGTTTGACATATGCGTTTGTGTACACAGGCTCATCTTCCTCCTGAGGGACTATGATATTATTTGGATTATTTCTTCAAGTGGTGTTCCAGGACGGGCTCTCTTGACCACTTTACCATCACTCTAATAACTTTGTTGCTGAAAATTACTTCTTGGGTCTAGTTCTCCAGCAGTAATGATTAAATAGCTCACATAATTTAGAATCATGAATTTCAATGTTTTATTTTGGACTCTATCCATGTGCAGAAACTTAAATGAGTGGCACCAAAAATAACTTTATTTATACTATAATAAATTGCTTTACCCAGTAAGGTCAAATTACTCTCCTTGTGGCACTACCTTGAATACATTTAAAGAATTACATAAATCACAGATGACCTTTTTTTTTCCTTTCATCCATTTATCTGATTAAGGTCACACCTCATTTTAAAAAATCATACTTTGGAAGTTTTATGAACTCATCTAACTATGTCAAATACAGATTTTGCCAAAGTCAAAAGACCCCTATCAACAGGCATGGCAGCCTAGGATATTGATGATTACTTCAACAAGTAATAATCAAATTCAAACAACGCACAGTGTAAAACAGTGTATGCTCTTTCGATGTTAAAATCCCTGAAATGCCTCCCTTTCTCTTGATTTCTACCATGTTATGAGACCAAAATTTTCTTTTTAAGGTACTAAAAGCTCTTCGGTGCTTTCCAATGAGATATATAAAAATATCAATTCCTCAAATATATAAAAAATAATTCAGATGATCACAAACACTAGCAACCTTCCTTTTATTATAGCCATTATAATCAGATCATTGTCTCGAAAGAATTGCAATGACATTCCTTTGTGCACTGTTTTTGTTCCAGAAAATAGTATCCAGAGAAATCCTTGATATTATTTGCCATCATCTTGACATATTGCTACTTCTACACGTAGAAATATTTGCATCATTGACATATATCTCCATAGACTTGCTAGCTTATTTTGTTTGATATTGTAACATCATATCCGTGGGTTATAGTATAAGAATCTCATGAGAGTGTCAATGACGCAAAATCCCATTATGTTGGAGGGGAATTAGTGACATTAGAAAAATAAGTGAAAAATGACTGGATACCTCATTTCTGGGAACTTTGTTTATTAAAATGAAAAAACTCTCTATTTAAACTAATTTCAATATGACTTTTTTTAAAAACGTTATTTTTTAACATTTAAAAGACAAACTTTAAAAACTAGCAAAATGTGTTGGCTAAAATAATTGGCTATTTTTTTTTTTGTTTTGCTGTCTTAATTTGTTTCACAATTTTAATGGCAATGTTACTCAGGTGAGAAAGGTAGGAAGGGAGGTCTTTCTCACTTGTCACTTGCTGCTCCAGCATACAGCTCCACAGTATGAGTACCGAAAATTCTCGTAGGGATTAAGGCAGAGTATTGAAATCTTAAGCCAAATACTATTTCTGTTACTAATAAATTAGAATCCACTAGGTTGATTTAAAAGCCATCTAGGGATAAAACTAAGTACTTCAAATTTCACAGTGGATAAAATGGTTCTTTTATTTATATTTTTATCTTATTTTATTTTAATTCCATTTTGAAGTAAGACATCCTGTCTCATCCCTCGGTTACACCAACGGACAAGTTATTTCGTGACAGCTACAGGAATAGCCTCCACTGCAGTTACTTTCATTCACAGCATAAAGGAAAATGAGTTGGATGCCTTTCAGTTGACAGGGCAGAACTATGAATCTTTCAGATGTTCCCAATTTTGTATGCTGCTAGCCACATCATTTTTATTCTCCTTACTGATATGGATATTAATGTGTAAGATTCCCTAGAGTCTCTCGCTTTTATGCAAAAGAAGGTTGGGTATTTTACAAAAATGGGACCCTATATGAGTTTTCTTTCTGAATTTATGGAGTTTAGGAGTACTGCGTAATCATTTATAGCTCAGCTGACAGGGGCACGACGCACATTACTATTCATCTGCTCGGTGATTTAAAATCACCTGTTGGCAACTGTTGCTGATATTAGCTCAATTATTTTATTAGATGTATTGGTTATAAAATATATGTATGAAGAAGACAAAAACATTTTGTAGATTTCTAATCTTCTTAAATCTTTTTTAAAAACTGGAAAATTTCCATTCAAGGACAAGTTCAGTTCTCAGTAGTTAAATGATGGACATGCTATTTTGATAACAAATCATTGTTAATTGGGCCTTCTGGGTGGAAAGTGAACAGCTTTTGTAATCAGGCAGAAATGGCAGGGAATTATAGTCCTCTATTTATTAGCTGGGAGACATCAAACAATGGAAGGAATAGAATTGATTTTTAGGATAACTTTGTGAATTAAATGAAATAGTACCTATACAGCTTTGATGGTTAATTTTATACATCAACTTGACTGGACCACGGGATGCCCAGACAGCTGGCTAAACATTATTTCTGGGTGTGTCTGTGAGAGTGTTTCCAGAAGAGATCAGCAAATGAATTGGAGAATTGATACGCATCATCCAGTCTAGTAGGAACCTGAATAGAATAAAAAGGAGGAAGATTGAATTCACTCACTACCTTAATGTTTGAAGCAGGACATCAACCACCTGCCCTCAGTGCTTCTGGCCTTCAGACTCAGACTGGAATCTACATCACTGGCTCTCTAGCTTTCAGGCTTCAAATTTCACCACTGGTTTCACTGGATCTTCAGCTTGCAGATGGCAGATGGTGGGACTTAGCTTCCACAAACACGTAAGCCAGTATCATGTATGTATATGTATACATGTGTATATACAAATTTCACACACACACACACACGCACACACATCTTTTATTGGCTCTGTTTGGAAAATTCTCACACAACAGCACCTAGCGGGGGCCTGCCACACATGTACACAAGTATCTCCATTCATGAAAGTTTGAATTACCTTTTTCACAATAGTTCCAAGAAGAATACATGTTCATTTTTGCAAATAACAGTTTTCTCAGTAATTAAAAGAAAATAACCTTCCCACTTTAAAGCATCTAGAAGGTCTAGATATCATAGTCCAAGTCTATTGTGACTCAGAATTTGAGTGGGACTCAAGTACCAGTATCAATATTTTAGATGCATTTTAAAGATTCATTTATTCGCTCTTGCCTTCTAATTGCTCTTCTAACTCCTTTTTTTGGCATTCCTAAAACCTCGCCTCCATTGAAGAGAAAGCATGTGTTTCGAAGAGTTCCCTATTTTTATTACCTATAAGTTTGTAGAAAAGATGGAACAAGAGTGAGACATATAAAAATAGTGTTTTAGGCCGGGCGCGGTGGCTCAAGCCTGTAATCCTAGCACTTTGGGAGGCCGAGGCAGGTGGATCACGAGGTCAAGAGATCGAGACCATCCCGGTCAACATGGTGAAACCCCGTCTCTACTAAAAATACAAAAAATTAGCTGGGCATGGTGGCGCGTGCCTGTAATCCCAGCTACTCAGGAGGCTGAGGCAGGAGAATTGCCTGAAGCCGGGAGGCGGAGGTTGCTGTGAGCCGAGATCGCGCCATTGCACTCCAGCCTGGGTAACGAGTGAAACTCCGTCTCAAAAAAATAAAATAAAATAAAATAAAATAAAAAATAAAAAATAGTTTTTTAGCCTGGATATATAGTGAGAGAGGTTGTGTTCATAAGGTTTACTTTATTTTACATTAGTCATTTTACCTAAAATATTTTCTTGGACACTATATTTCCTTCCTTATTTATTGATTTAAAATACATTTTACATGATTAATGTTTTTTATGAAAAAATGTTTGTTTTGTTCATAAATATTTGCATTATGAATTATGTGAAAAATGAATCTAATTTTTGGAGGACTGAGAAAAATTATATTTTTCACCTAAATCAATAAAGACATTTTAATAAACACATTTTACTTTAGAATTAGTGGCAAAGATAAGTAGTATATAAAGTTCTCAAAGGAAAAAATATGTTTTATTGGCTCATTGCTGCCATCTGCTAATGAGGCAGAGTTTGTGTGAAAACGTAATTTTCTGTTTCTGCTTACAGCTCTTCCATCTCTAGGAGTCAACCCTTGGATAATTTTTTTTTCTTTTGAGATGGAGTCTTGCTCTGTTGCCCAGGCTGGAGTGCAGTGGCATGATCTCGGCTCACTGCAACCTCCGCCTTTCAAGTTCAAGTGATTTTCCTGCCTCAGCCTCCCGAGTAGCTGGCACAACAGGCACCTGCCACCATGCCCAGCTAACTTTCGTATTTTTAGTAGAGAGTGGGTTTCACCATATTGGCCAGCCTGGTGTCGAATTCCTAACCTTGTGATCCTCCCACCTCAGACTCTCGAAGTGCTGGGATAGCAGGTGTGAGCCACCATGCCCAGCCCCTAGGAGAGATTTAATAGATTGCATCAAACTCAGGTGCCCATATACATACAAAATACTGAATGTATATACACAATATTTTATATTACATGTTTTATATATATACATATATAATATAGAATTATCTTCTATATAACACATATATATTATATCAGTTATAATGAACTATTGAAATAAAGTCTAGAATTTAATGTGAAGTATTTTTATATCAGTCATGATAATTTTTATACTGTACTAGCCAATAATCCTCTGTATTTTAGTAACATAGTGACACATAACATCATCCCTTCTCACACCAAATGCCCACCAGGCATACACTGTAGACTCTTTGTGTTGTAATTGTCTTCACTCTCAGAACAAAAATGACAGAATAGCCTCTAGCTGGAGCATTTCAATGGTAGGGAGTAAAAGATGCTCGCTAATATCATAACAACAAATACTCAATCTAAGGCGACACTTGTCCTTAAAACTTATTGGATAGAATTAGTCACACACATCAGAAAAAGACCAAAAAGATGGGAAGTGAAATTTTTCCATGCACCTAGCAGAAGTGGACCATTTGGGAAATGGTTGTAGTTACTATTAAACTATAAACTAAGTTGTTACTGGCAGTAAGGAGGCATCTTGAACACATGTATTTATTCAGCAGCTGCCACAGAGCTTGGCACTAAGAAGGTGTCCAGAAAATAGATATCGAGTGAAGAAAATTATTGTTAAAAACAAAATTGAGGCCAGGCACAGTGGCTTATGCCTGTAATCCCAGCATTTTGGGAGGCCAAGGCAGGCAGATCACTTGAGGTCAGGAGTTCAAGACCAGCCTGGCCTACATGGCAAAACCCTGTCTCCCCTCAAAATACAAAAAGTAGCTGGGCATGGTGGGAGACACCTATAATCCCAGCTACTGGAAAGGCTGAATCAGGAGAATCACTTGGACCAGGGAGGCAGAGGTTGCAGTGAGCTGAGATCATGCCATTGCACTCCAATCTGGGTGACAAGAGTAAAAATCTGTGTCAAAAAAAAAAAAAAATTAAATGTCAATAATTTTACAAAGCTATCCTCTCAGTAACCTCAAACTACCTGTTGAGGAAAGATTGAGATTTGCAGTACATAGACTCGAATCATATTGGCTTGTGGTGCATGGCAAGTTGTAATCAATAACCTCTAATTCCTTATTTTTAAAATGCAAATGAAACCACCTGCCCTGGGGTAGAATGCAGAAGTACTTTTTAAACTGCAATATGCTTATAATATTAAATAGATCTCATTTCTGCCATACAGAGATGAAGCCACACAAGAAAATCCAGCTGGGATAGGTTTATAATCCAAATAAAAAGTCAAAATTGCAATTATAAGCACAGATGGAAATATACAGCTCTGTATAGTGTCACTAAATATAAATCCAGGAACAATTTTGAAGCAAAAAAATATTGATTAGGGAACATAGATTTTTCTCAATTGGACAATCTGGAATGCCTGTCCAAATTCCTTCGAGTTTTCCCATGCATTGCCTGCCAACATTACATATCATTTTGTAGTCCGCTCACTGACACCCTGTAGCTCAGTTGAATAAATGAATCAGTAAACAATGAAAAATATGTTGAGGCATGCTGTCACTTAAGGAATAAAGGTAGTTGGCTAGAGTTATAGAGAAAAGGAAACAGAATATAAAAATATAAAAAGAAAGGATGTGTAAGTGATTAAATGTGAGGTCGTGCACAGAGAACTCTAGGACAAGTGAAGGAAGAATTGTAACAATAGAGACATTTAGACTAAGATGGACAAGGTCTGTGTTCAAAGTACAAATGTGTATACTTTTTAAATCAATCTTTGTTTTAGGTAGTCCATTAGGTTCTGTGAAACTAATGACTAACCGACTCCAAAATATAAGCTATTAGAGGATCCACGTATAGGGACTTTGAGGTTCAGCCATACTACTGCTATGCTGAGGACTAGCAATATTCCTTGGATAATTGGATTGCGTTGCCTGCTGCTTTGATGTCTCATCTCACTTGGGCATGTATTTGATATTCAGAGAAAATTTAGGGTAACTAATGAATGCTGAAAGCACAAATGAATATTATTTTTATGCAGATTTTTTGGCAACTGCGTAAACCATTTGGAGAGAGCAAACCCACATCAGAAACATGGATGGAGGATGGAGGCTTTGCATTCTAATCATACGCCCGCCTCTAGCTCCATACTTAATCTACTCGGGTCTTCCCTCTGTCTCCTGGCTGCACCATCTGGCTAAGTGAACTGAGAGTTCTCGTTGTATATGTTATCTGACAATAGAATAGTGATCATTTAAAATTCAAAGAATTGAGTCATAAATCAAAGTCCCTGTTTTTGTCTTATAAACATTCTGAACTTCTAAGTAGCTGTTGGGCATTTCATTTACATTCTAGATGCCTTTGGAAGGCAGGAAGATAAAGCTAAAATACACAGAGAATTTGAAACCAGAAAGTATAAGGCTTTGTTCTATCACTTGCTAGCAGAACCAGACTGAATCACTTCATGTTTCTTAATGAATGGTAGTTATATCAAATTTTAAAAGAATATAAGAAAGTATTCTGTGCTGTCTATGGGATTATATGAGTCATTCACTGAAGTATTTTATATATTGTACAGCAATATACAAGCATAAGAAAATTTATCAAACTTTAGCACAGTCTCTAAGAAATAATTCTAGATGATCATAAAAATGCCCAAATATAGTAATATTTTTAATATTTCCAAATCAATAGAAATATCATATTTATTAAAAATAACAGATGCATGATCATTGCTTAGCAAATGCTTTGACAAATACACTGATGGTTGGGTTCACTGAGGAAGGTGAACCTTGGTGTTAAAATGGTTGGAAATCAGTGGTGTAGGGAGTCCTTGTTGTATGTACCTTAACACCGTGCAAGTCAATTGTACAGATTGGTTTATTGTCATACTCAACTAAAAAGAGAGTTAAGGCTGGGCACAGTGGTTCACACCTGTAATCCCAGCACATTGGGCGGCTGAGGTGGACGGATCACTTGAGGTCTGGAGTTGAAAACCAGCCTGGGCAAAAGGTGAAACCCATCTCTACCAAAAATACAAAAATATTAGCTGGAGGGGGTGGTGCATGTCTATAGTTCCAGCTACTCAGGAAGCTGAGGCAGGAGGATTGCTTGAGCCTGGGAGACGAAGGTTGCAGTGAGCAGAGATTGCACCACTGTACTCCAGCCTAGGTGACAGAGCGAGACTCCATATCAAGAAATAAATAAATAAAAATTAAAATAAATACATAAAAATAAATAAAAATAGACTTGAGAAGCCACTGGTAAAAAACACTCATGGCACAAAATATTGCTTCAAATATGTAATTCTATAAACCTAGCAGCTGAAACTGCCTGCTGTAACTTGAAACCAGTTTTATCCAACAGCTGCTGAAACAATCTGCAACTCTAAGACTAGTTTTTTCCACCATCACCACTTACCAATGAGAGCTTGCCTGCTCCTCAAAACCTAGCTGGCGCCAAGAAAATTTCTCAAAGAGCAATAAATAATGTTTCTCCTTTTTTGTAAAATATGTAATCCTCTCTTTGTCCTTCAGACATAGCAAAGATTACCTGGTCTGTATGTATGCCCTAAATTGTAACTATTTCTCCCTAAATAACATATTTTAATTTGAGAGATTTATCTCTATATTTTACTTGACTTTGACAACTCTAACATCTTATTGAAAAATATGAACAGTCTATGAAATAGCCGGAGAGTAATTTTTATATGCTTCCTAATGTTTACGCTGTTTTTTGAAAAGTGTTTAATTTCCCGGAATAAAATTTTCAGGTTCATATTCCATTTGAAAGGTAGTTTGTCTTGGGTTAACTATAACAATATTTAATATTTGTCTCAATAACAGAAACATCCACAGAGATAATCTAGTTTTTGTGTAAGTTCTTTAATAAGGAAAACAATAGCTAACATTGATTGCATTCTTCCTATTTTCCATGTACAGTGTTAAGATTGTGTGTGTGTTTGTGTGTGTGTGTGTGTGTGTGTGTGTAGTTTTATTTGAATAATAGTCATGTAATGAGGTAAACAGAGACTTGTTCAAAGTCACTCAATGCAGATGTTTTGTCTCCAGTGCCTTATTCAGTTGACTAAGAAACTCCATACATAACACAGTACTTTGGTGGCTAGCCAGCAGGATATTGGCATATGTAACAAATTTAAAGAAAATAAAACGAGAGAATGGTTTTTCATATGTTGGTGTGCTTCAAATAAACCACAATAAAATGCCAAACAGAAGGTGAATGTTCGCTTTGTGGAATGAATTTTATACAGAGGACAAAGGGACTCAATTCATATTCAAAGCAAAGCACACATTTTAGGAACAGTTAAATGCTGATTACTCTTCTGCAGTTCTGTTTTAATTAAATACTACCATTAAACACCACACTAAATAATGTGCTAACATTTCAGTTTGCAGATAAGATATTAATCTGAGGTTCACCACCACAGAAGTGTTAAAAGATTGGACCTAGAAGTCCAGTAGATTTCCCAGGACTGTCCCACTACAACTCTGTGTATATAGAGACATTTGCACCTAAGCTCTGTGTTCACCTGCAACTGTGATAAGCCAGCCTTTCTCAGTACTGCATATACACAAATTCAAATGAGAAACATGAGTGATTAGAATTATGTAAATGGAACCATAAGTTCTGTTATTCTTTTGGCTCTGACACTACTGTTCTTGAAACATAATATGCTACAAACAATGACATTGCAAAAGAACAGAAAGTTTATAACCAACCCCTCATTTGACAGATTACAAACTGAAATTTGGAGAATTAAAGGTATTTGCGAAGATCACACAGAGAGTTGGTGGCACAATAAGATTAAATCCCAGTTTGAGCAATTCATGTTATTTTTATAATATATATAAATGTATATAATAGTAATTAGTTCTGGATAACTCGTTCAATAATTACACATTGAAACATTATATGTTCAATTTGTTTTACTGTAACTTGAGTGAAATGTAAGCCTTTGATAAATAACTTGGTCTCTCTGTTGCAATTAAACCCAAAATACATATAATATTATTTAGTTCTGGAAAATAAAAACTTGAACAAGATTACTTCTTAGCTACATCTCACACAAAGGGCTGTAGTTATCGTTTAAAGTCTCAAATGAAAATTATATGTATACAGGAAACAATAATCCAAGAGACTTAGCTTCACAGTTAAGCTACCCAATCTCTCAGAGCTGTGGTTTCCTCATATTACACAACAGTGTGTGTGCATGTGTGTCTGCACGCATGTGAAAATTCATAGAATATAAAGTTGGTGGAGGTATCTTTTGGTCACCTCATCAGCATTTCAAGAGATCTTTGGTTGTATAAACTTAATAAGCTTCATATATACTGTTTGTTTAGAAGACACTGATATGTTCAGTTAAAATATAAAACTCTACAGAGACAAGAAGTCAAATTCTTTTTGTTAACTTGCCTTAGAATAAGTAGTCATCAGAATTTTACTGTATGACAGGCTTTAAAGGAAGATTAATGTCCTCATTTGCTTATGTATCACATGAGTGCCCAGTAAGCATAAATAGAATCACAAATTATGTATTAATGTATAAAATTAGAATGTTAGCCTCCTATTAATTAGTTACTTAGTAATTAAGCAATTATTAGATCTATGAAAGAGTCAGTTTCTTCATCTATAAAACTGAAATATTAAAACCTCTGTTAGGATTTCCTGATAGGCTAACCAGAAACACAATACATAAAGTACTCAGGATAATGCCTTCTATGTAGCAGACAGCAATAAATGTAAATATTATTACTACTTTCATCAATAACTATATATTAAAACATTATATGTCCAATTTGTCTTACAGTAACTTGAGTGAAATATAAGCCTTTGATGAATAACTTAGTCTTTCTTTTGCAATTAAACCCAAAATCCACAATAGGAACACAGAGATTAAAAAGCAGCTATATTGGACAAAAAATATTTCTTAAAGAATAGTGAGAATAAAAAATATACACACTCTTATCAGGAAGATGTTATACTTCTGAAAGAATGATGAAGACCAAAAACATAAGAATACAGACAAAGTTGTAAGGAAGAAGTTATTATTACTAGGTTGATGCACAAATATTTGTGGGTTTTGCTACTATAAGTAATAATAGCTATTTTATACTTCCTTCAAAAATAGATAAGATTTTTTTTGCTCTAGCAATGTGGGACCTCAAAGCTTTCTTCCTCTGTTTCTAAATTTAAAAGCATCATTGCGTGCAATGACAGAATCACTCCCCAAAGTTTGTATTATCATCATTACTATTGGCAATAACATGTTCTAAATATCTGGAGAAAGCAAAAACAACATAAACTGTAGCTCCATAAGGATGCTCTTTGCATATCTGTACTCAAACTTAAGCCCATATAAATGACAGTCTTAATAAAACCAAACAACCAAGGGTAGAAAAATAAAGAAAATTGTGTCCCCATACTGGAAAGGAGAGAATTTTTTGAAGGGTTCAAAATTCAGTATTGTTGAAGAGGTTAACCATTAAGATCCACTTCATATAAAATTCATTTCAATACTGACTTTTCAATTCCATTTGGCTGAAAATAAATAAATGAAAACTGCTGTTTGTTAAGAATGTCCATCACTTCAATATATGTGTAAATTGAATGTTGGAGAAAAGCTTGCAGTAGGGATTCAAGAATTGAGTAATTTGCATTCTTATATTTCAGGGAAAGTTGGTTTAAGCAAAATATTAATGTGACAAGTAACTATGAGCTTGGAGGTAGAAGAGCATATTAATGCACTGATCTTATTCCACTGAAGGAATATGACACTTCTGGACAGCTCAAGAGATTGGCTGCAGTATATGGAAGGAAAGAAAGGTGATCACTGAAGCCACACTGTGCTGCTCTATGATGCTCAAGTCATAGCAGACATTAATAAGTCACTAGCTATTTTCACATGCTTGTCATAACCTTTGTGTCACAATTTCAGTGAAGAGAGAATATAAGACAAAGAACTTCAGGGAGAGAAAGTTAAAGCAAGCCTGTCGAGGATTGGCAGGCCCAAATTTGATCTGCTTTCTGTTTTTCTCACTGTTCCCTGAGAAGCTTGTGTCAATCTCACTTGGCCAAGTTTTTAAACATGGCACCTAATTTGGGAAGTGTCTGAACACAATCATGTTGTCACAGCCCATCTTGTGGGCATTCAGACTTTCTGGTAATGATACTAATTTGGAAAACAAAATTTAGAGTATTGTGCTTTTATTAGCCTCTATGAAATTAGAATTTATATTTTGCCTTTTAAAGTTGTAAACATAAGACATCTTAAGCGGTGCTCTCAAGTTAGTAAGGCTGTGAAAGTGGTATCAGTTCTCGTATATGACTTCGTGATGCTCTCAAAATGACTGATGGGAGGTTTATCCACAGCTTCTTTAGTCACATATAAATATTGAATAGAAGATTAAAAGCAAAAAGCCTCAGACACTGTGTAACATTTTGGGGATAAAGATATTTTAATTGAATAACTATTCCTATGAATACCATTGACACAAATGCTATGCAGAAATCAATATGCATCAACCACAAAGAAATTTTAAAAATATGAAGAGAAAGAAATTAAATAAGTTCTATGTATATTTATGATACTAATGCTGCTTATTTTCTCCTTTGCTGATCTGGACTTAATGCTGAAATTTGTCTTTATGTTACTAAGCCATTCTTAAGCATGTATATCATCTTCATGCCTTTAAGAAAAGTTTTAATCAAAGTTTAGAAAGAGTTTAATGATGACTTCCTTAAGCCTAGGCATATAGAAAACAGCTACGCAGCACTGTGTTAAGAGTGAACAGTCAACACACATTTACAGTTAGTAATTTTTAATCGATTTATGTTTTCTACAACAGAATAGTTTATATTAGAACATTTTCCACTAAAAAAGAAAAATAAATTTGGAATTAGTTTTAAAAAAATTATATCTGTTTTCCTCCCTAATCGCATCATTTATTTTTGTTACAGTTGCAAAGATTTCTTTTGTCTTTCATTGAGCAGAAAATCTATTAACTAAACTAGGTATCAGCAGATTTCAAAATGTACATGCATACATATCATGAGCATTTACATTTTAATTGTGTTAGTTAATAAATTTTTGTGAAATAGTTACAAAAATACATGCACCTTTCAAATTGCGTTTCTCATGTTTTGGTTCTAGTTTAGGTTGGCCATCTTCTCCATAGGTGTCCTAAGGACCCTGGTTTCTTTTGACTGTTTTTGTTCTGTAACTCCTTTGTTCCCATCTACTTGTTTGAAGCTGCTTATTCTACCAACCCCGAGAAAGGAGAAAGAGAAGAAATAAAGGGGAAGCAATAGTCTCTTAAGGAGCTGGCATTGGATTTGTCTATATGGCAGCTGCTTATATATTTTTTAATACCAAGTAGAACTTTTAAATTTATATAATAATTCCCTGAGATGAGGTTTTCTGTTTCTTTGTTTGTTCGTTGTTTTGAGACAGAGTCTTTCTCTGTCACCCAGGCTGGAGTGCAATGGTATATTCTCGGCTCATTGCAACCTCTGCCCCGTGGGTTCAATGATTCTCCTGCCTCAGCTTCCCAAGTAGCTGGAATTACAGGCATGCACCACCACACCTGGCTAATTTTTGTATTTTTAGTAGAGATGGGGTTTCACCATGTTGGCCAGGCTGGTCTTGAACTCTTGATCTCTGGTGATCCACCTGCCTCAGCCTCTCAAAGTGCTAGGATTACAGGCATGAGCCACCACGCTTGCCCATGATTTTTAAAAACTGATTCTCTTTTCTGTTTGTTTGAATTTCATTTCCAACTTTTAGGTTCAGAAGTTACATATGCAGATTTGTTACACAAGTAAACTAATGCTGTGGGATTCTGGTATACAGATTATTTCGTCACCCAGGCAATGAGCATAGTACCCAATAAGTAGTTTTTCAATCCTTACTCTCCTCCTACCTTCCATCATCAAGTAGGACTTCATGTCTATTTTTCCCTTCTTTGTGTCCATGTATAATTAATATTTAGTTCCAACTTACCAAAGAGAACATACAGTATTTGGTTTTTCTGTTCCTGTGTTAATTTGTTTAGGATAATTGCTTCCAGCTCCATCCATGTTGCTGCAAAGAACATGATTTTGACTTTCTTCATGGCTTCCTACTAGTTCATGGTATATATGTACCATATTTTCTTTATCCAGTCCACCATTGATGGGCATCTAGGTTGATTCCATGTCTTCACTATTGTGAACAGTGCTGTGATGCATATATTCATACATATGTCTTTATGTTACAATTATTTATATAAACAACTTCAGTAAAGCTTCAGCATAAAAAATTAATGTACCAAAAACAGCAACATTTCTATACCCCAATAATATCCAAGCTCAGAGCCAAATCAAGGATGTAGTTACATTCACAGCAGCCACAAAAAGAACAAAATACTTGGGAATACAGCTAATCAGGGAGTGAAAGATCTCTACAATAAGAATTGTAAGACATTGTTGAAAGAAATTAGAGACAACACAAACAAATGGAAAGACATCCTGTGCTCATAAAGAGGAAGAATTAATGTCGTTAAAATAACCATACTGCCCAAAGCAATTCATGGATTCAATTATATTTCTATCAAAGTACCAATGACATTTTTCACAGAATTAAAAAAAAAACTATTCTAAAATTCATATGTAACAACAACAAAAAAAGCCTAAATACTAAAAGCAATCCTAAGCAAAAAGAAAGCTTCCTTCCTTCCTAAGCTGGAGAAATCACATAGCCTGACTTAAAACTATACTACCAGGCTACAAAAACTACAACCGCATGGTAAAGGTACAAAAACAGACACATAGACCAATCAAACAGAATAGAGAACCGAGAAATAAAGCTACACATCTACAACCATCTGATTTTCAACAAAGTTGACAATAACAAGCAATGGGGAAAGGACTCCCTTTTGAACACATGGTGCTGGGATAACTGGCTGGGCACATTAAGAAGATTGACACTGTACCCCTTCCTTATACCATATACAAAAGTCAACTCAGGATAGATTAAAGACTTAAATGTAAAACCTAAAACTATAAAAACTCTTACAGAAAACCTAGGAAATACTATTCTGGTCAAAAGCCTTGCAAAGATGTTATGACAAAGACTCCAAAAGCAATTGCAACAAAAACAAAAATTGCCAAGTGGGACCATTTAAACTTAAGAGCTGCCACACAGCAAAATAAATTCTCAACAGAGTAAACAGACAACCTATAGAATGGGAGAAAAATATTTGCATGCTATGCACCTGACAAAGACCTAATATCCAGAATCTATGAGGAACCTAAACAAATTAACAAGCTAAAAACAAACAACCCAACTTAAAAATGGGCCAAAAACATAAGCAGATACTTCTCAAAAGAAGACATTCATATGACCAACAAGTATAGGGAAAAAATGCTCAACATCGCTAATTATTAGAGAAATGCAAATCAAAATCTCAGTGAGGTATCATCTCACACCAATCAGAATGGCTATTATTAAAATGTCAAAATGACAGATGCTTTTGAGGTTGCTGAGAAAGGGAACCCTTATACACTGCTGGTGGGAATGTAAATTGGTTCAGCCACTATAGAAAGCCGTTTAGAGCTTTCTCAAAGAACCTAAAATAGAACTACCCCGGGACCCTGCAATCCCATTACTGGGTACATACTGAAAGGAATACAGATTGTTCTACCAGAAGGGCAGATGCTTATTTTCAATTAGTAAGAACTCAGTAACATGTGAACAGACAAGAAAAGCCAGGAAATATAGTCTCCACCTTGATTCCCATGGATCATGCTTAAACAAGATTGGAAAGGGTGGTATGAGACAGGTGCTAAGGAAAGTTAGAAGCTTTGCTGTATTGACGCATTTTCTTTTGTTTTTTTTCAATTTGTTTTGTATTTGACCAATAAAAATTGTATATATCATGTACAACATGTTTTGAAATACATATACATGATGGAATGACTAAAGCTAATTTACATATGTATTACCGCATATACTTCTTTTATCATGAAAATACTGAAAATCCACTATCAACTTTTAAGAATACAATATACTGTTATTAACTATGTTTGCCATGTTGTACAATAGAGATCTTGAATTTAGTCCTCCTCTCTAACTTAAACTGTGTAAACTCTGATCTACATCTCCCCAATGCCCCATATCCCACGTCCCTAGCAACTACAATTCTACTCTCTATTTCTGAATTCAACGTTTTTAGATTTCACATATAAGTATGGTATAGTCATGCATTGCTTAACAACAAGGTTATATCCTAAGAAATGGGTCCTTAGGTGATTTCCTTGTTATACAAACATTATCATCTACTTCCACAAATCTAGATGGTATAGCCTACTACATTCCTAAGCTATGTGGTAAGGACTATTGTTCCTGGGCTGTAAAGCTGCACAGCATGTTACTGTACTGAAGACTGTAAACAATTTTAACAGTGTATGTATCTGTGTATTTAAATATAGAAAAGACACAATAAAAATATGGTATAAAACATTAAAAAATGGCCTAACTACATAAGGCGTTTGTCATGAATGGCCTAAATATAGAAAAGACACAATAAAAATATGGTATAAAACATTAAAAAATGGCCTAACCACATAGGGCGTTTGTCAGGACTGTTGTTGCTCTGGATGAGTCAGTGAGTGAGTGGTGTGTGAATATGAAGGCCTAGGACGTTACTATATACTACTTTACAAACACTGTATACCTAGGCTACACCGAATTGATAACAAATATTTTCTTCCTTAAATAATTAGCCTTAATTTACTGTAACATTTTACTTGAGAAATTGTTACTTTTTAAAAATAAATTTGATTCTTGTAATAACACTTAGCTTAAAACAAAAATATATTGTACAGTAGTAAAAAGTATTGTTTCTTTATATTTTTATTCGATATGTTTTTTCTATTGCTTATTTATTTTACGTTTTAAACTGTTTTGTCAAAAACTAAGAAACAATCACCCCCATTAACCTAGGCCTGCACAGGGCAGAATCATCAACATCACTGTCTTCCACCACTATATCTTGTCCTATGGAAGGTCTTTAAAGGAAATACCATGAATGTAGCTGACATATCCTAGGATAACCATGACTTCTTCTGGAATTCCTCCTGAAGTACCCGCCTAGGCTGTTTTACAGTTAACTATTATTGTAATATGTAGAAAATATTGATAAAATATTGATTAAAAGTATATAGTATATAAAATATATAAAATAGTGATTAAAAGTGTAGTATATTAAAAATATAAACCAATAATATAGTCATTTATCTTTATTATATTATATATTGCACATAATTGTGTGTGCTATACTTTATACTGCTGATAGCCCAGTAGGTTTGTTTACACCAGCCTCACCATGAATGTGAGAATAACATGCTGCACTACAATGTTAGGATGGTGGCTTTGAAGTCACTAGGGAATAGACATTTTTCAGCTTCATTTTAATCTTATGGGAACCCATCACACATGTGTCCACCATCGATTAAAAGAGTATATGGTATATGATTATATTTGTTTTCTGTCCCTGGATTATTTAATATAACATTTAAAATAAAATCCTTCCTATTCATACATGTTATGTTAGTCCTTTCTCACATTGCCATGAAGAAATAGCCAAAACTGGGAATTTATAGAAGAAAGAGGTTTAATTGACTCACAGTTCCAGGAAACTTAGAATCAGGAAACTTAGAATCATGATGGAAGGGGAAGCAAACATGTTTTTCTTCACACGGTCGCAGGAGAGAGAAGAACCAGCAGGGAAAATGCCAGATGCTTGTAAAATCATCAGATCTCACTCACTCACTATCACAAGAACAGCATGGGGGAAACCTTCCGCATGATCCGATTACTTCCCATTGGGTCCCTCCCATGACACATAGGGATTATAGAAACCACAATTCAAGATGAGATTTGGGTGGGGACACAGCCGAACGATATCACATGTTAACACAAATGGTAGGATTTCCTTCTTCTGATGGCTGCATATTATCCCATTGTGTGTATATTCACCACATTTTCTTTATCCCTTCATATGTGAAAGGGCATTTGAGTTGTTTTTGTTTCCTGGCTGTTGTGAATAGTGATGCAGTGAACATGGGTATATCTTTGAGATGCTGATTTTGTCTCCTTTGAATATCTACCCAGTAGTTGGATGGCTAGATCATATGGTTGCTCTATTTTTAATTTTTTGAGGACCCTCCATACTGTTTCCATAATGGCTGTACTAATTTAAATTTCCACCAACAGGGTGTGAGGTTCTCCTTTCTTCACAGCCTCTCTAACACTTTCTAATTTGAAATTTTAAAAATATCTATCATTTCAAGTAAACCCAAAAGTACTCTGAAGTTGAGAGTTCCCTAGGCATTCTTACTCTTTTAAGTTAGTACTGCTTAAAACTTAATCTGGTGAAGAATCCTTCCTTTCTGTGGCCTCTTGCTTTATCAGAATTAAAGCAGTTATGAGCTCAAATCCATTGCGTGTGTTCCACAGTTCATGATGGTAGCAGTAATAAGTGGCAATATTGAATACTTTTTTGAAAGGAACTGGTCAATGACACTCCCCTTTCTGAATATTACATGGCAACCAAAGAATTCCAAATGATTTATAATTAGCAGTAGATTGTAGTATGGTGACAGAATAGAGATTGGAATGCAGAATATATTCGACAAGACCACAGAAAATATCAAATCATAATCCCATAATAAGAAAATATGCATTCTTATTTAACTCACAACTCAGCAACATCCCCATACGGTACAACAAAAGTTTTCATATGTAATAATTCTGACTTGTTCTGGATGCAAGAGTCTTACATAGATCTGTCATAAAAAAAATTAGGTGGAATCAGTGTGGGTTATAAAGGTATACTTCAATTTATGAGATTAAAAAAATTGTAATTTAGTTTCTAAAATCTTTAGGTTTAGATTTTCATATGCTGTTTAATTTGTTTTTATGAATTTTAATAATATTTGGCAAATAATTGTTAAAGGTTTAGTTTAAGTATTGAGGAAATATAATTTGCTTACTTTAGAAGGGTCCTAATTCATGAAAATCAGTATTTACAGCCTACTGAATGGTAGAATCAAAGGACGAACACTAATTGCCCCAAGGTAAAGAAGTTGGATATAAATATGTTAATGTATATTTGTCCACAAAGAAGATGGCTTTATGGTTCAAGAAATGTATAGTGTAGTAGACAAAATGGTATTCATTTACTCAATTACTCATTGCATGCATTCTTTGATCCTCTGACAGAAACAAAGAATTTAGCAGAGTGAATTAAATAGTCTATTCCTCAATGCAATTTAAATTCTAGGGAGAAATACCCAGACAATAAACAAATAATTACAATTCTGAATAATGTCATGAGGGAGATGCAGAGAAAGTATTAACTGAAGAACCCTTATCTACTCCGGGGAGACTTGCAAAAAAAGTGAGATATTAGTTAATACATACGAGATTGTGTAACCTACCTATGTGTAGAGGTAGTGGTGATGAACAAGAGTTCTAGGAAAAAGGATTTCCTGTTTTAATGTTTCAGTATGAAAAATAGTAATTCCGTTTGCCTGAAGCATAGATAAGAGAGTAGAGAGGAATGAGAGATGAGCTTCAATATTTGTAGAGACAAAATTTTATATGGTATTTTCTTCGTACTAAGAACTTGGAACATCAAAAAATGTCCATGGGAAATTGCTAAAGTCTTTTGAGTAAGGTGAAGGTGTAATTAGACTTGTATTTCTAAACAAAGACTCTGTAAAACAGGGAAAAGCATAGATTAAAGAAATGGTGGATCTGAACTACAAAGAAGGCCAAGGGGCTCTATCCCTAGTTTGGGCAATAAAGGACAGTGTCTGTCTGGCTTACAGCAATGGCACTGGAGGTGAAAAGTTGATGAAATGATGGAGAAGGTGAGGATCATTAACGTTTGGTGAATAACTAATAAATTAATTTTTTTATTAACAAAATAATAAAATTTGCTGAAGGAGGAGTAAGGAAAAGAGAGGAATAAAGGATGATTTCACAACTGCTTGTTTCAACAACTTGGTGTATATAATTATCATTTAATACATTTTAAAGCAGCAGAGGAAGGGTAGTTGGAAAGGTGGAGAAGGGTTATGAAACAATTAGTGCAAACTGTGTTTAAAACATCAAAGTAGAACCATCTAGTAAGGCATTGGATATGTAATTGGTAGTTCAAGACAAGCTCTAGATTGAAGATAAAAATTCAGGAGTTCTCAGCCTATCTTTGGTAGCTGAATGAATGACAGTTGATGAGATTACTTAGAGATAATATTAATGGACAACAAGTACACATGAGGAAAAATTAAACCAATACATTGAATTAAGGTGAATGATATTCTTTCACTTTGCTAAACAAAGGGTTTATACAAAGTTATTCATACACTTCTCCATTGTTAGCATATAATTAGGATCAATGAAAATCATATTTTGAGAAAAAGTAATGATTTTTAAATAATAGTTATTGGTTTCAAGAACAAAATCATTTAATTTGAAAGGTTGGAGAATTATAAAATATAACAATTAAATAATATAAAATTTCTTAGTAATATAAATAAATTAACTGTAATTAAAATACTCTAAAGAAGACATTGAATATAATATTCTAGGACTATGAAAATGATTACATGTCCTAGTAACAGACCGTCTAGTTAATAATACTCTTATTAGATAATACATTAAAATTTATTTAACGAAAACACAATTTTTATTCTGCATATGACTGTCTAGAGGTGCTCAAGAAAAGCTCAGGCAAAAATCTGAAACAAAGTTTCAGGCTTTATTGAAATGTTTTATTGGGCACAGTGGTTCTCATAACAAGAAAATAACAAGGCACATGTGTACATTTTTGTAGGAATTAACTTCCTCTCTTTAAGACTCATCTTTACTCCTCTTGTTAATACTTAGGGATACTTTAGTTATTAAGTTCATGATCCTGAAATATTTGGTAACTTTGCCTTCAGAATTAATGTGAAGTAAACTTGTTAGAAAAGCACAACAGAGTTACAATACCTATATTTACATCCTGATTTTACTATTTATTTAAATTTTGTGAACTTCAGTTATTTCATATGAAAAATAGATATAAAGATACTTCGATTACTATGCAAACCAATTTATGAAGAATAAAAAAAGATGAGATAAGTGATTTTATTGCAATATTCAACACAGCTTAATTGCTACTTGGAATTGGATCATATAAATAAGGAGCACCATTACCATATGATTCAAGGAGAAAAATAAAAAGGAATCTATCTGTGACATAATAAATTTATTCCTGAGCACTCAGGAGTAAAGAAGAAAGGTCCTGGCAACTAAGCCCCCGATAATACTTCTTCAAGACAGCCACACTGACGTCATAGAATAGTATTCTCCTCCATTTTTTACACTTCCACAAAGGAAAAAACATGAAGTCAGGTATAACAATGGGAGCATAATAGACCTTCATAATTCAAAGGTGAATACTAAAATGTCATATGAATGTCCTTGAAAATGTTGAAACTCTTTGAAGATGTAGGAAGTGTAATTCTAGGCAAATGTTAACTTTGGAAATCTCACATACAATGTAATAGTTGAAGAATCCATTAAATATCCATAAGATGATGTTTTAAATTAAATTTGTCTCTTATTTTTATAAAATATATTAATGTAATAAGTACAACTGACTTGGTTTTCTAGGAAGATGACTTATAATCAGTAATTTCTAAGTGAATTCCTCCCATTTGACTAGTCATTGCTCAAATTGGTATTTTTTTCTATGTAATATACCCTTGGCGTTTTCAGATTGGCAGTCACATAATTTAAAAGTTCAAGTAACTAGTCGTCCTGAAACTTTTGCTATAATTTTACATCACTATCTAACTCTATGCTATAGACAAGCACCCTTACAAGAGCTATATGCAGTGTGACAAGTGTCTGCCGTATATTGCAAACACAAGTGAAATTAGCTTTCATTTCTCAAAGAAGTCATTAAATAGTAGATGTGAACAATATAAATTACTTCCTGTCATCTTTTACATTTTATCAGTCGAAAGATCCTTTCTAAAATGTGGGAAAGAGGAAAAATACTGGAAGTGTGACACCCCTTTATGTTCAGTTTGAAGGTTTGTTCAGTTTTACATTCACACTACTTTCTGATGGTCTGTCTTTTCAAAATGCGACTCTTTTGATAGTCAAGCATCTTATATCTTATTCCTCCAGGCTAAGATCTCTATTTTCACTGCTTCCTTCAGAAAATTAGAATTTCTGTCTTCCACAATATTAAGTAGAGACTTTTTTAAAGTGCTTATGACTTGACAAAAAATGCATTAGCTGTGAAAACTGACAAGAATTTGTGCTTGTGGAGACAGCAAGAAGCAGCAAAGCCTCTATTACTAACATATTGCTTTTTATTATAAAATATGAGTCCCATTAGTTCTGGGCTACAGCCAAGTCTCTTCTCATAGTTTAAAAAGGAGTTACCTTGACAAGATTCGACTTAAATCACATCTTGATCTATATTATGAACACAAAAGAATCCTTTCTGCATTAAAGTGACAATAAGAGTCTGATTTATAATCCTAAAGCAAAGAAATTCAAAGTAAATCAAATGACTTAGCACTTGTTCCTAGGTTTCTTTTTTTCTTTTTTTTTTTTTTTTGCAAGGGTGTGAAATCTAAGAGGGAAAAAAGAGTAAATGTTATACCAAGCATTCCATCTGTATACTCAAGGTATTATGTGGTTATATTAAGCATGCATTTTCAGTTTAGTGAATTTCAAAGAGATAATTTGAAGTAAGATAACTGTCTTTTCAGAACTACAATGTAATTTATGGTGTTTCAGTAATTTGGAGTGTGCTTTCTTCTTCCTTTTTTCCCTTCTCTTCCCTTCCTCCTTCCCTCCCTCCTTCCCTCCCTCCCTCCCTTCTTCCCTCCTTCCTTCCCTCCCTCCTTCCCTCCTTCTCTCCTTCCTTCCTTCTTTTTTTTTTCTAGAGGCATGTTATGGATACACATGTTTCATAATCTTAAATACTCTCCAGAAAATTTATTTCTGGTTAACTTAGGTTAACCACCTAATAGTTCTCTACACTTCTAAGCATAATAACTCCATGTAAAAGAAAGTATCTCTCCAGAACAAAAAAAGACACAAAGAATTATTTATTTTAAAATTATTCTATCAGTATCAAAAGCTGTTCTGAATGCTGACAAACAAAACAAAATCCGTGCTCTCATGGAACTTACCTTAAGGATGAGTCTAATATAAACATGACAATTATATAGTAATTGTCTCCTGAGTAGGAGGGTAGATCAGAGAATGGAAGGTAAAAATGGGGCCATGATATTGGGGGAAAACTTTTGAAAGAAAAAAATATTAAACTGTGTTTTCAGGGTACACGAGGGGGCAAAATATGCTCTAAGCTGAAGAAATGCTATGAATAAAAGCTTGTCTTGAAGAAGCATGTAAAAAGAGCAGCTTAAGAAAGATAGTGAAGAAATGTTAGGGAATATTAAGCCATGCATTTGGAATATCTAGGGTAAGTTTTACTTAGATATCATTTAGAAACCATAATTCAAGACTTTGGGTGACATTCTCTGTAAAAATACTGATCATCTGGAAAATGATGAGTACAGACAGCAAGGATATTTCTATTCGCCTTCAGACAGCACATTTCACAGGCAAGAGGAGAAGTGAAACCTCACATTCTTTTCTTTATTTTGGTTCTAGACATCCCCCAATCTCTCTAATATGCACATAGATTAATACTCTTTAAATAGTGGCTTACTAGAAATAATTAAAAATAATACAGTAAACTAAATTTAATACTCTTGATATTTAACAAAATGATGTACAACTAAATTTTACATACTAACAAAATCAGTCAATATTTTTGCAAAATGTTTGTAATACTTTAAGTTTCTTTTTTCCAGAAATGCTTAGAGGATGATTTCTTGGTCAGTGTTCTACTAAAAATCCCATTACAATTTAAAAGTGCTTAAATAGTTTCATACACAATATAATATGTTTTTAAATATTAATGCTGTTTCTATGTCTTATTAAAATTAACACAACAAAAGTTAGTATTTGAATTAAACTGCCAACACTATTTTGCAGTGGTACTACAACCATTTTGCTTATGAGAAATCTAATATGATACCTTTATTCTAAATAACCATGATACATAAAGAGTTCCACATATTTACTTGCATCAAATTGAAATATGAGACCTTTACTTTGCTACTGTATAGTTTTTCTATCATGGAAATACTATGTTAAAGTTGATGAAAAGAAATACAAAGAAACTAAATTATAAATAATTGTGGTGTTGTCATTACTTTTGCAGAAAAAACTGCGATTACTTTTGCACCAACCTAACAGTGGTCCTTTACACGACCACCAATAAAAATGTATCTTCTAAGTAACATAAAACAAAGGAACTAATAATTACAATTGGACCCAAATTCTCATTATAGGGATTAAGACTAACTTTTTTTTTACTTGTTTTTAAACAAAAAACAAGGAGCCTTTGTCATGTTTATGTAAAATCAATAGATTTTACTCAAGTAAACAAGTCTACAGTGAAAGGATAGTTGAAGTAGAAGATAATTTTTAGGTGATGAAACTCCACACTTTTCATGAAGCGTGTTTTATAGATTGAGAAGCTAAGACTCCCCCATAATTTGTTGGTGCCAGAGCTGAGAACACATCCAGCTCTTACCTATAGCTCAGGGGTTTATCCACCACATCACACTGAGTGATATACCTTGGCATAGAGTGCTTAACTCTGTGATCATGACCATAATAACATAGCTTTTACCAAGGACAGCCCAAAATGATAAACCATCTCTCTGCCATGAACATTTTTAACACAACCCAGTGAAGGATTCTGCCTTACCTCATACTACTAGATGACTTAGGTATTATGAAGAGAAAACCTGAAGAAATATACAAATATACTAAATATACAATAAAATTATTTCCCCAAAACACATAATAATAACAGTAATATCATAATTATAATAAACTATGTTTTAGAGAGAAATTCTCTAGTATTATACAAGCAGATGAAGGAGACTCAATTGGATTCAAGACTGCTTTTGACTGTTTAACGCTGCTTCAATTGAGTCTACAAGCCATCAGTTTAATTGACTAATAGTCAATCATGTGTCAAATAGTTTAACCAAATGGTTGCTTGACTTAGTGTACTAAATAGTTGATTGAGGGCAAAAAATTAAAGTTGTCAAAGGATATAATCAATTACTTTTTTAGTGGAAATATATACACATCCCCAAATATTTATAGTAACTGTAAAGTAATACAAATAAGACTAGGCTTGAAAGTAGAAGGTGAGATCGAATCCAAGTTCTACCACTTCCCAGCTAAACATCTTAAGCTGGGCTGTTAAAGTGTTTGTCAAGTGAGGCCAGCCTTACCTGACTTATACCCCACAAGATTAAGAGATTAGTATGATATATTCTAAGTTGCTTATAAACAAAGATATAGTATATTTTCATCAGAGACTATGTGAATTGGTTAAAGAAATAGAAATAATTGGGAGGTTGGCAAGATGGCTGAATAGGAACAGCTCCAGTCTGCAGCTCCCAGCAAGACCAACACAGAAGGTTGATAATTTCTGCATTTCCAACTGAGGTATATGGCTCATCACACTGGGTCTGGTTAGGCAGTGGGTGCAGCCCACAGAGGGCAAGCAGAAGCAGGGTGGGGCATTGCCTTACCTGAGAAGTGCAAGGGTTTGGAGAACTCCCTCCCCCAGCCAAGGGAAGCAGTGAGGTACTGTGATCTGTGCTGTGAGGAACTGTGCACTCCAGCCCAGATGCTTCACTTTTCCCAAAGTCTTTGCAACCTGCAGACCAGAAGATTCCCTTAAGTGTCTACATCACCAGGGCCCTGGGTTTCAAGTACAAATCTGGGTGACCATTTGGGCAGACACCGAGTTAGCTGCAGGAGTGTTTTTTTTTCATACCCCAGTGATGCCTGGAATGCCAGAAAGACAGAATCATTCACTCCTCTGGAAAAGGGATTCAAGCCAGGGAGCCAATTGTTCTTGATCAGTACATCCCACCCACACAGAGTCTAGCAAGGCAAAATCCACTGGCTTGAAATTCTCACTGCCAGCACAGCAGTCTGAAGTAGGCCTGGGATGCTTGAGCTTGGTGCGGGAAGGGACATCCACCATTGCTGAGGATTGACTATGCAATTTTCCCCCTCCAGAGTATAAACAAAGCCATGAGGAAGTTTGAACTGGGTAGAACCCTCTGCGGTGCAGCAAAGCCACTGTAGCCAGACTGCCTCACTAGATTCCTCCTCTCTTGGAAGGGCATCTCTGAAAGAAAGGCAGCAGCTCCAGTAAGGGGCTTATAGATAAAATTCCCTTCTCCCTGGAACAGAGCACCTGGGGGAAGGGGTGGCTGTGGGTGAAGCTTTAGCAGACTTAAACATTCCTGCCTGCCAGCTCTGAGAAGAGCAGCGGATCTCCCAGCACAGCGCTAGAGCTCTGCTAAGGGACAGACTGACACCTCAAGTGGGTCCCTGACCCCCCATGCCTCCTGACTGGGAGAGACCAAATAGAGGAGAGCTCCAGCTGGCATCTGGCAGGTTCCCCTCTGGGACAAAGATTCCAGAGAAAGGAGCAGGCAGCAATATTTGCTGTTCTGCAGCCTCCACTGGTGATACCCAAGTAAGCAGGGTCTGGAGTAGACCTCCAGCAAACTCCACCATACCTGCAGAAGAGGGGACTGATTGTTAGAAAGAAAACTAACAAACAGAAAGAAATAGCATCAACATCAACAAAAAGGATGACCACACAAAAACATCAGGGTTCATCCCTGAGGACTTTCCAACAGGGAAGGTCACCAATAGCAAAAACCAAAGGTAGATAAATCCACAAAGATGAGGAAAAACCAGTGCCAAAAACCTGAAAATTCCAAAAACCAGAATGCATCATCTGCTCCAAAGGATCAAAACTCCTTGCCAGCAAGGAAACAAAACTAGGTGGAGAATGCTTTTGATGAATTGACAGAAGTAGACTTCAGAAGGTGGGTAATAACGAACTCCTCTGAGCTAAAAGAGCATATTCTAACCCAATACAAGGATGCTAAAAATCATGATAAAATCATGATAAAAGGTTACAGGAACTGCTAACTAGAATAACCAGCTTATTCTATACAAATTCTTATACAAGTGATCTGATGAAGCTGAAAAACAGCACAAGAACTTTGTGAAGCATACACAAGTATCAATAGCTGAATTGATCAAGTGGAAGAAAGGATTTCAGAGATTGAAGATCAACTTAATGAAATAAAGCATGAAGACAAGATTAGAAAAAAAAGAGTAAAAAGAAATGAACAAAGCCTCCAAGAAATATGGGACTCTGTATAAAGACCAAACCTATGTTTGATTGATGTACCTGAAAGTGACAGGGAAAATGAAACCAAGTTGAAAAACACTCTTCAGTATACTATCCAGCAGAACTTCCCCAACCAAGCAACACAGGCCAATATTCAAATTCAGGAAATACAGAGAACACCACAAAGATAATCCTAGAGAAGAGCAACCCCAAGACACATAATCATTAGATTCACCAAAGTTGAAACGAAAGAAAAAATATTAAGGTCAGTCAGAGAGAAAGGTAGAGTTACCCACAAAGGGAAGCCTATCAGACTAAGAGCAGATCTCTCTGCAGAAACCCTACAAGCCAGAAGAGAGTGGGGGGCCAATATTCAACATTCTTAAAGAAAATAATTTTCAACCCAGAGTTTCATATCCAGCCAAACTAAGCTCATAAGCAAAGGAGGCATAAAATCCTTTACAGACAAGCAAATGCTGAGAGATTTTGTCACCATAGGCCTGCTTTATAAGAGCTCCTGAAGAAAGGACGAAATGTGGAAAGGAACAATTGGTACCAGTCACTGGAAAAACATCTCAAATTGTAAAGACCATCGACACTATGAAGAAACTGCATCAAATAACAGGCAAAATAACCAACTAGCATCATATGACAGAATCAAATTCACATGTAACAATATCAACTTTAAAGGTAAATGGGCCAAATGGCCCAATTAAAAGACACAGACTGGTGAATTGGATAAAGAGTCAAGTGCATCCATCATCACACTGTATTCAGGAGACCTGTTTCATGTGCAAAGACACACATAGACTCAAAATAAAGGGATGAAGGAATATTTACCAAGCAAATGGAAAGCAAAAAAAGCAGGGGTTGCAATCCTAGTCTCTGATAAAGCAGACTCTAAACCAACAAAGATCAAAAAAGACAAGGAAGGGCATTACATTACGGTAAAGGAATCAATGCAACAAGAAGAGCTAACTATGCTAAATATATAATAACCCAATATAGGAGTACTCAGTTTCATATAGCAAGTTCTGAGAGACCTATAAGGAGACTCAGACTCCCATAGAATAACAGTGGGAGACTTTAACACCTCACTGTCAATATTAGACAGATCAACGAGACAGAAAATTAACAAGAATATTAATGACTTGGACTCAGCTCTGGACCAAGAGGACCTAATAGACATCCACAGAACTCTCCACCCTAAATCAACAGAATATACATTCTTCTCATCACCATATAGCACTTACTCTAAAATTGATCACATAATTGGAAATAAAACACTCCTCACAAAGCAAAAGAATGGAAATCCTAACAGTCTCTCAGACCACAGTGCAATCAAATTAGAACTAGGATTAAGAAACTCACTCAAAATTGCACAACTACATGGAAACTGAACAACCTGCTCCTGAATGACTACTAGGTCAATAACAAAATTAAGGCAGGAATAAATAAGTTCTTTGAAACCAATGAAAATAAAGAAACAACATATCAGAATCTCTGGGACACAGCTAAAGCAGTATTTATAGGGAAATTTATAGTATTAAATGCCTACAAGAGAAAGTGGGAAAGGTCTAAAATTGATATCCTAACATCAAAATTAAAAGAATGAGAGAATCAAGAGAAACAAATTAAAAAGCTTGCAGTAGGCAAGAAATATCTAAGATCAGAGCAGAACTGAAGGAGATAGAGACATGAAAAATTCTTAAAAAAAAAAAATCAATGAATCCAAGAGCTGGTTTTTTGAAAAGATTAACAAAGTAAATAGACCACTAGCCAGACTAATAAAAAAGAAAAAAGAAAGAATCAAATTGACACAATAAAAATGATAAAGGGAATAGCATCACTGATCCCACAGAAATACAAACTATCACGAGAGAATACTCTAAACACCTCTACGCAAATAAACAAGAAAATCTAGAAGAAATGGATAAATTCCTGGACATATACACCCTCCCAAGACTAAACCAGGAAGAACTTGAAACCCTAAATAGACCAATAACAAATTCTGAAATTGACACAGTAATTAATAGCCTACTGACCAGAAAAAGCTCAGGACCTGATGAACTCACAGTCAAATTCTACCAGAGGTACAAACAGGAGCTGGTACCATTCATTCTGAAACTGTTTCAAACAACAGGAAGAAAAGGGATTCCTCCCTTGCTCATTTTATGAGGCCAGCATCATTCTGATACCAAAACCTGGCAGAGACACAACTAAAAAAAAAAAAAAAAAAGCCAATATCCCTGATGCACATCAATGCAAAAATTGTCAATGAAATATTGGCAAACTGAATTCAGCAGCACATTATAAAGCTTATCCACCACAATCAAGTTGACTTAGTCTCTGGCATGCAAGGCTGTTTCAATATAGGCAAATTAATAAACATAATCCATCACATAAACAGAACCAATGACAGAAAACACATGATTATCTCAAGAAATGCAGAAAAGGCCTTTGATAAAAATCAACACTTGTTGATGCTAAAAACACTCAATAAACTAGATATCGATGGAACGTGTCTCAAAATACTAAGAGCTATTTATAACAAACCAACAGCCATTACCATACTGAATGGGCAAAAGGTGAAAGCATTCTCTTTGAAAACCAGCACAAGACAAAGATGCCCTCTCTTACCACTCCTATGCAACATAATATTGGAAGTACTGGCCAGGGAAATCAGGAAGGAGAAGGAAATAAAGGGTATTCAAACAGGAAGAGAGGAAGTCAAATTGTCTCTATTTGCAGATTACATAATTGTATATTTAGAAAACTCCATCATCTCAGCCCAAAAACTACTTAAGCTAATAAGCAACTTCTGCAAAGTCTCAGAATTCAAAATCAATGTGTAAAAATTACAAGCATTCCTATATAGCAATAACAGACAAACAGAAAGCCAAATCATTAGTGAACTCCCATTCACAATTGCTACAAAGAGAATTAAATACCTAGGAATACAACTAACAAGGGAAATGAAAGACCTCTTCAAGGACTATAAACCAATGCTCAAGGAAATAAGAGAGGACACAAACAGATGGAAAAACATTCCATGCTCATGGATAGGAAGAATCAATATCATGAAAATGGCCATACTGCCCAAAGTAATTTACAGATTCAATGTTATCCCCATCAAGCTACCATTGACTTTCTTCATAGATTTGGAAAAAAACACCTTAAACTTCATATGGAACCAAAAAAGAGCCCACATAGCCTAGACAATCCTAAGCAAAAAGAACAAAGCTGGAGGCATCATACTACCTCACTTCAAACTATACTACAAGACTACAGTAATCAAAACAGCATGGTACTGGTACCAAAATAGAGATGTAGACCAATGGAACAGAACAGAGGCCTCAGAAATAATGCCACACATCTACAACCATCTGATCTTGGACAAACCTGACAAAAACAAGCAATGGGGAAAGGATTTCCTATTTAATAAATGGTGTTGGGAAAACTAGCTTGCCATATGCAGAAAACTGATACTGGACAACTTCCTTACACCTTATACAAAAATTAACTGAAGATGGATTAAAGAGTCAAACGTAAGACCGAAAACCATAAAAACCCTAGAAGGAAACCTAGGCAATAACATTCAGGACATAGGCATGGGCGAGGACTTCATGACTAAAACACCAAAAGCAATGGCAGCAAAACTTAAAATAGACAAATGGGACCTAATTAAAGTAAAGAGCTTCTGCACAGCAAATGAAACTATCATCAGAGTGAACAGGCAACCTACATAATGAAAGAAAATTTTTGCAATCTACCCACCTGAAGAAGGGCTAACATCCAAAATCTATAAAGAACTTAAACAAATTTACATGACAAAAACAAACAACTCCATCAAAAAGTGGGTGAAGTATATGAACAGACACTTCTCAAAAGAGGACATTTATGCACCCAACAAAGATATGAAAAAAATGCTCATCATCACTGGTCATTAGAGAAATGCAAATCAAAGCCACAGTGGAATACCATCTCTCTCCAGTTAGAATGGTGATTATTAAGAAGTCAGGAAACAACAGCTGCTGGAGAGGATGTGGAGAAATAGGAACACTTCTACACTGTTGGTGGGAGAGTAATTTAGTTCAACCATTGTGAAATAAAGTGTGACAATTCCTCAAGGATCTAGAAATAGAAATACCATTTGACCCAGCAATCCCATTACTGGGTATATACCCAAAGGGTTATAAATCATTCTACTATAAAGACACATGCACATGTATGTTAATTGTAGCACTATTTACAACAGCAAGGACTTGAAACCAACCCAAATGTCCATTAATGATAGACTGGATAAAGAAAATGTGGCACATATACCCCATAGAATACTATGCAGCCATAAGAAGAATGAGTTCGGGTCCTTTGTGGGGACATGGATGAAGCTGGAAATCATCATCCTCAGCAAACTAACACAGGGACAGAAAACCAAACACCACGTATTCTCACTCATAAGTGGCAGTTAAACAAAGAAAACATATGGGCACAGGGAGGGGAACATCACACACCAGGGCCTGTCAGGGGATAGGGGCAAGGGGCAGGATAGCATTAGGAGAAATACCTAATGTAGTTCAGATTACATTGAATATTGCCCTATGCTCCTCTGCTTTTCCAACATTCCAAGCTCTGTCTGTACCCAATGACAGTACATCAACACAGTTCCTTGTGGTCTTCCTACCATTTGTGCCTCACCAAAGGGAACGCCAGCAGGAGAGTAGAAAAAGGAAAAAGATAATAGTTACCATGTCTCTGGCTCTTTCCCTATGGAGTTTTCAAAGACTAGCCATGTGTTATCTTCTAAGTGAAGATCACAAATCTTGGCAAGGTGTCTTCTCTTGTTTCCTGTAACCTCATATTCTCCTTATTTTTCCTATAACCTCATCTTGTCTTTATTTTAAAAGTAATAAGTGTCCCATGTTTCCTATAATCTCATCTTCTCCTTATTTTAAGGGTAATAAATGTCCCATGTTACTATACTATCTCCTTTGATTTTTCTGTAGCTTGCTATATATTTGTAAATACTTTCATGGAACTCTCTTCAAATTCTCAATTTGATAATGCAATCTATTTTTTTTTTTTGCTGAAGACCTGACTGAACGTTAGCTGAATTTTAGCATTAGGTAATAATTCCACAAGTGCAAGGCATAATATCTGGGTTGCATTTTTTCTGGTAATAATTAGTGATTTTTCTAATTTTGTATCCATTGTCTTACACAATCCACTTTAAAGCAATAATGTATGTTTTCAGGTAAGGAGTCTTTTTTAGGCTGTTCCACAGAGCAAATGCAGCTAACTGGCATATACTTCAAAAATCAATCCCTTGCAAATAAATAAAAAGGTAAATGATAGAGTTCAATGAAGCAATCTATAATATTTCTTGACAAGATATAACCAACAATTTTTCACCAGTTTTTGATGCTAATTCTGTGAGAGATTAGAAAGCCAAAATAAGGATCATGGAAAAATCAACATGAAAACCTTAGTTGTAGATTCCAGTAAAACCAAACAGCAGCCAGGAAATACGTTCTGGGGAAACTGAAGCTACCTGAAATTTCCATTTCTCCACCGTATTAGGAATTTGGAGACAGAGGTCAATATTTTGTGGAAATAAATAGTAACATGAATTACATAGTGCCGATTTCATAGTCACCTGTATTTGTATGAGAAACATAATGCATGAGTTTTTTTTTTTTTTTTTTTTTTGTTAGGATTGCTCTTTACTTCATTTTTATTTGTACTTGCTTGAATGTTATATAATAAATAGATGATCACATTAGGTAATGATTTTGAAGAAGTAATGTTCTCAGCACCGAAACTATTCCTGGATCTTGGGAAATTATGGTTACATTTCTATGTTTCTAGACTACAATGCGCCAAGTTACTTAAAAACAGAATATATGCTTTGAAATGTTTTGTATACAAGAATTGGCACTGGTGGTTATAGCTACAAATGATAGTTCCATGTTTAATGTTATTCACTATTTAAAATTATCCAAATTCTCAAACCAAATCTCAACATATGCTTTTCTTACACAGCAAACCAGAATTTGATTTTCATTTCATTTATCAAAATTTTACTCTATTGCCTCTATGTTTTACAAGCCAAATATCAGGGAAGTAGGGAGTTATGCATTTTAAAATAGCTTTTGAAACTAAGTGTTAAAATCATCTCAAATGATTTAATTGGATTATAAGCAATAGCTTCCATACTGAATAACCTAAATTATTTAAAATAATAGCTTTTTTTGCTTTTCTACTTAAAACAGTGTGATGTTAGGGAGTGGAAATGTAATAGCAAGTCTGTAGAAGGCAACTATTGAAAACAGAGTAGCTACGTCTATAGAAAATCTTTTCATTTGAATCTGAGCTATTTTATGGATGCTGAAAGTTTTTCAAAAGAATGTAACTTATGACTTAAAATGAGAACTTCAACAATATAATAACATACCATGACTAATCATTGTTTCATTCATGTAAATAAATCATCTCATAACTCATGAAAGTAACAGATACTGAAGTGGCAGCTAGGGAAATAATCTAAACTCTTTAAATTATATACATGTATTAGCAAAGTGACTCAAGATTGGATTTTTTGGCCACAAATGTAATTGATGAACTAAATACATGTGGGAAGTTATTGTTCATTTGATATAAATTTTTTTATTCCATGATATTTTTACATAAACGCCAAAATAATTATTTTTAAATTTGAATTCTACTGCTAACCATGTTTTTCTCTTTAGATATATCTTTTTTATCAATTTAGATTACGTTTTAGGTGAAGAAAATATCCTAAAACTCTATTGAGCATTTTAAATGACAGAAACAAATCATTTCTATGGATAATAAACACTTGGTAGGAAAAAAAAGAATATGTAATCTTTTAGTTCATGTGTAAGGGAAGTACACTGTTAACAAGAATGATTTGGGTAGTGTTTAGTTTTTAGTGTATTTTCCCTATTTGTTTATATAAGTATAAATTGGTTCATCTTATTTAAATTGCTTGGTCATGAAATTGTGTTTTTAATATGTTTATGTAAAAACTTAAAAGAATTTGTCCAATTCACATAGTTTCTATGTGATTGGCATTAAAGCTTTTATTGCTAGTACTTAATAAGAGCTTTGGATTATATATGTCAGAAGTACCTTCTAATTAAACAATAAAATAGAAGAATTGATTGTAGCTGAATGGATTTTGTTAAAATACTTAAGATTTTGCTTTCAAAGAGTTATATGAAGGCATATAATTTAATAAGTGTAGTTCTAGGACAAGAAAGAAAAATGTAGAATAGAAAAATATTTTCTTACTTTAGGTATGGTTACAAATATTCTAACTGCTATATGCTCTATTTATCTTGGCTTTTTGAAATGTCTGTATCTCTTCCTCTAAACTGCTCTTGTATAGTGTCTCTTCAGGAGATAATGCATTTTCATTGCCAGTATGTCACAAAATGTCGTTACATGCATCTTAGTATCACAATACTTTGCTGAGTGAAGCATTAAAAAGAGAAGGAGAATGTTGTATAGACACTACAATGTTGTATAGACACTATCCATTGGTTTATGTAGATTACCTGATGTAGTTACTCAACTGAAGAAGAAAGTATTTTCTTGGGGATCCTTTTATTCCCAAATTTTTAGGGCAATTTTAGAAAGTGACAGACTCTTCTTCTCTAGGTTTTATTTAAAACACTTAGTAAATTCTCATTCATTCATTTAAAAAATATTATTGAGAACCTATTTCAAATAGGCATTTTGCAAGAAACTTATGATAAAAGAAATGAAAAGAGCTTGCATATTTCTGGTCCCCATTGCCTAGGTGGATGATGGTGACATTAATCAAGGTAGGGAATGCAAGGAGACTAAGATTTTTTAAAACAGGATTTTTCCTTGACCTCTTACTCTATTTACAACAATTTGCTTGAGAGCCATAAATTAAACTTGTTATGTTAGCTTGGAAGGTCTAAAATTATATATTTTTTTGAGTTTATTTCATAAATTTTAATTATCAAGATATGTATGGATTTCCTCTCTCTTTGTTACTTGTAAATTTCTGTAGTTTTGAATGAGTCTAAAACTCCAAAATGAAAATCCGTATGTCACCAGCAAAAGAGTCTGGCTGCTCACCACTTGTAGAAAGAAGGCAAAATAATAATAGATGAAATAAAAAAGAGAGCGAGACTTTATCTGTGCCAGCACGGGGAAGAGCAGGAAACAATTCCACTCTTCAATTTGTAGAGGGAATGCAGAGGTTTTTAAAGAAAGGATTTGGAATACAGAAGAGGCAAGGGGCGGGGCTAGGAGGCACCAGGCGGTTTGACTTGCTCGGATGCCTCATCTTGAGTTCTTGCTCCATCTGGTGAAAGGGCCGGCACTATCATGGGTCTAATCAGGTTATTAATTAATCACAGACGCAGTCAATCTTTTTTTTTTTTTTTTTTTTTGAGACTGAGTTTTGTGCTTGTTGCCCAGGCTGGAGTGCAGTGGCGCGATCTCACCTCACTGCAGCCTCCGCCTCCGGGTTCAAGCCATTCTCCTGCCTCAGCCTCCTGAGTAGCTGGGATTACAGGCATGCGCCACCCCACTCAGCTAATTTTTTGTATTTAGTATTTGGCAGAGACAGGGTTTCACCATGTTGGCCAGGCTAATCTCGAGCTCCTAACCTCAGGTGATCCACCTGCCTCAGCCTCTCAAAGGTCTGGGATCACAGGCCTGAGCCGCAGCGCCCGGCCAATCATTGTCAGTCTTACAGTCAATCTTCAGTTGCAAGTGGGTACCCGCATTGAAGTAATCTTTTGCTGGAGAGAGAATTCGGAGGTGTTTGGTCCATTTCAGGATCTGACCGGTAAAGCCTCTAAAGAAATATATGACTTATAAGTGAGTATGATGTGTGCTTAAAAAGCATCTAGGTAAATGCAGATGCATAAGTCATGGGAGCACAAAATAGAAAAGGGAAAGGAAAGAAAACATTTCCGAGTCGTAAGGTTTATCTCAGAGCTGCATCTTGAAGCTGGGTTAGGGGTAGGAAGAAAGGGGAAAGAAAAAAAATTTTAAATGCAGTTTGAGGCTAAGCTGCTAAGCTGTTCAGTTACACATATATTAAAGGAAAATATTTTGCCTGACTCTATTCCAAAACAAAATTGAAGACATACCAAGAAAAATATCTTTCCCTGCAGATACTCTGAATTTGCTTTCCCATCTTATTTAATTTTCTTTGGTATTGTCAGATTCTAGATCTTAGGAGAAAGTGATTTAATCTCATCAGGCTTAGACATTCTTTCTTTCAACTTTAGCAAGACATATAATATTTACAATGACAATAGTACACAATTTAGTCAAATTGATTAAATGTAGTAGTAATGCTCGTAATGTACAGTAGATTTGCATTAAACTGAACACATTTCCCTTTTATTTCACTTGGTTATTGGAGTTGTAAATAAGGGACACATTACACTAGAATAACTGAACTTGACCATAGTATAAAATGTGCTTCCACAGTGTCTTGTGCATATAAAACTTTAATTTACTTCTCTTTCAATTTGTGATATACTTTAATATATAGTGGTGCTTAATGCCTCTGACTCTCTCATCACTCAAAGAACATGGTTCAAGGGCACTATGAGGCCACAGTACTGGAAGATAGACACTTCAGATACGAGTGAAGATTAAATCTTCCTGTACTCACATGATGGGCCAATTTGAATTCCCTCTTTTAAACTTTGCTTCATAGCTGATAAAGGAAGGAGAAAAAGAAAGATAGGGAGAAAGAGATGGAGGTGGAGGAGGAAGAGGAGGAGGAAAAAGGGGTGGAGGAGAAGGAGAGGAAGAAAAAGAAGAAAGCGCTTGTAATGTGCTAAGTAATTTTCATGCATCCCTAAGTTATATTTAATCCTCATTAAAAACGATATTATTGTAACTTAAAATGATAATTAGTGTTGGAATATTTACTATATGCTAGGAATGTTCTAAGGAATTTACGTGGGCTAATTGACTATAACTTTGCAATAACTATGAAGTAGGTACTACTGTTATTCTCAATGCTGTAGTCATCATAATGCTATATTGCATAGTATTCATTAAAAATGTGGACTCTGAACTTTCTCTGTAGAACAAGAGAAATAAGCAGGCATTCCCAGGTATGACTTCTTTCTGTTACGTAATCTTATCTTTCTTATTGTCTCAATCTTTGCAGAGGCTCACTGCTCATTTATTCCCCAAAATGTAAAAACACAAAGACTGTGTGACTGCATCAGACTTATTGAATTGTTGAGCTACCAAAAGAGAAATAAAATATGGAATGACAATGTTTTATGGCAATTAACATAATGTTCATATTAATAACTATTAATATGACTGTCTTGGGGAACAATTGAAAGGGAAAAAAGGAGGTCTTTAGTGCAGATGCACTTATGTATGCATTAACACAAAATCTTGGCTACCTAGGCTGCCAGTTTCTCCTACCCACTATTGTGATAGAATTTTATGTTTTATAATAGTAATAATAATTATTAGAAATTAGGCAGCCTAATTTAAATGAGGCTTTATTTATCAGCTATTAGAAATCAGGCAGCCTAATTTAAATGAGGCTTTACCGGCTATCCGTTTTTGTGTTAAAAAGACAGTATTGAAATTTGTGAGTCCTAAGTACCTTTCAGCTTTAATATTTGCTTTTCTATATGACCTTCACAGCAAATTGATAGTGCACAAATAATTTAAGGTATGCAATTTCAGAACACAGTGTTTTTAAATCTCACCTTGGTTTAAATAACACAAGTCTCAGTTCTATATCCAAAACTCTTGGGGCAAGATGTGTTTAGTAATTATAAATTTGTCAAGTTTTATAAGGTTAATTTGATGCGTATATTGTGTATTGTGTAATTCTCACAGTAGGATCGGCACTTCATATAGTAATCAAACCTTAATATATATGCAGCAAAATGTATGCATATCACTCTAAGCTAGATAAACACTATAAATAGTAATACATTGGTTCAGGACTGGTAGGTTATGTTAAAAAAATAGTTTTCCAAAAGATTTGTGATTTCGATGCTTTTTGGATTCAGAGTTGTGGATGATAGATTCTGTACTTGTAGTATATATTCATGATACATTTAATAAAACATTGCTTTTAAAGATCTTAGTTCTGTGCAAAATCTTAGCTAATTTTCTCAAATTTTACAGTGCAAATATGTTAGACTTGGATACCAGTAAGAGAGAATATTTTCTGTTCACCTATATAAACATGCATTAGCAAAATGCAGAATGGAAGCTATAAAAATATCTTATAATCCACATACAATGACCTTTAAAATGAATATTAGGTTGGTGAGAAAGTAATTGCATTTTGCCATTCCTTTGGTTAAAACTGTAACAACTTTTGCCAACCTAATAATATGAATTGCTGAAGTAATAATAAAATCATAGTAAAAATATTAGCTGTGGAATGCATATCTAGTTAAGATATAAATATCAATAATATTATATGGTAATATTATCATATAATATTATGACATTTATGCACATGAATAGATTTAAAAATCTATGCTCTTTTCAGATGCAGGAATTCCCAATCTACAGTTTTCATCTCTTACTTAAAGTGTTCTATTCCTCCACTTCCCTATTTGCCATGCAGCTGCTATGATCCCCTGGTACATTATTAATCAATTATTTTCTATCAGGACAAATACCCGCATATGAGGACCTTTTCATGCAACCTTAAAAAAGGATACAGCCATGTTTAAATATTCCTAACCTTTAGGCATAATAAAGACCTTGCCATTGCTAATAAATACCAATTGTTACCAAAATACATATGAAATAAAACAATTAAAATATAAAATCATTTAAAAACCTACATTGTGGACTACTGTGGAAATTACTGTAAACTCAGGAACAAATACCACCGGATCTAAATAATAATCCCCACAGTGGTTTTTGGAGTTCACAACACAGAAAAGTGCTGATTATTTTTTGTTTTGAGCAATCCGATTTTCTCTTTGTTTTGCCAAGATTTATATGGAAGTAAGTTAGATCTAAATGAACAATTATTTCTCCAGTTAGTGCATGTTGATGACTTATAAAACTAAGTTGTCCTCCAAAGAGTAGTAGGATCGGAACATAAAATCTAGTTGAAGATGTTACAGAAAATGAGTGATTTTACTATTGTTCTGGGTATAAATTAGAGTAAGAATAATTTTTAAATATATGAAGTCTTATAACAATGACACACTTAAAAGTACTGGTTAGAAAATAAGTAACTCTAACTCAACAAATAAAAAAAGTTTGCTGTAATCCTAGCACTTTGGGAGGCTGAGGCGGGTGGATCATGAGGTCAAGAGATCGAGACCATCCTGGTCAACATGGTGAAACCCCGTCTCTACTAAAAATACAAAAAATTAGCTGGGCACGGTGGCGCGTGCCTGTAATCCCAGCTACTCAGGAGGCTGAGGCAGGAGAATTGCCTGAACCCAGGAGGCGGAAGTTGCGGTGAGCCGAGATCGCGCCATTGCACGCCAGCCTGGGTAACAAGAGCGAAACTCCGTCTCCAAAAAAAAAAAAAAAAAAAAAAAAAAGTTTGCTGCCAAAGAATATCTTAACTTATAGAACTTAAAAATATACACCTTAGCTCTGGAGTATTTTAGTTTATTTTTTTTAAGAACTTAATGAACATGATTAGAAATCAAGATATTATTTTGAAGTATATGTTTACTTAAAGCTAACTTAAGCATATTTACTCCTCAATGAGTAAAATATAAGAAAAAAGTATTTATTCAAATAGAAAAGCCAGAAATTGAAGGCTATAACTTATTTGCTGTCCTAGGTGCCATTGAAAAGCTGTCAGAAATCTCTAGTCATCTAAGATAAGATATTTTCTTCAGTAAATGTTTTGGTTATGTAGCCAGTTTTTAGATTCAGGGTTCCTATACCTTAAAACAATTGTTGCATCTTAAAAATATTTTTGGAATCATTTTTGCATCTCTGAGATAGTGTAGTTCTGGTTGAAGGAAGGAACCCAACTAAAAGTTTCTTAGAATACTTTCAACTCTAGGATTACAATTCCATTTAGCCTTCAGATATTTACTCCCCGTATGATCTAAAAGCTATATCTAAAAATCTAAGTAAGTAAATCAGAATAAATATATTTTGAAGTCAAGAAGCTTTTATTTTCAATAGTTTAACCTGACAGTCTTTTACTTAGCATCTGAATAGTACCTGGCATAATACTTAGAATAGTATAGACATCAATGGTGTCTGATTGTATGCAGAAAATATGCTTGGTCTCAATCAGAGTTTAAATGTCAATCTCCAAAATGTAATGAATTTCACAATTGATTCGTCATGCAATTGTCCAGAAACAATAAGTGTATAGAAAATTTGCTATATACTGTCTCTCAAACAAAGGAGTTAAAAGATGTTTCATGCAAGTTGAGTCTTTTCCTTTAACTTCAGAGATTTTTTTTATAAGATAACTTCTCTTCTGAAGACAGATTGATAATAACTTATGACTTTGAGGTCTTAGGCCAGTCTATGATATTATTGCCAGTTCAAAGAAAATTGTCTTTTGAATGACATGCCATCTAACCTTCAACACTAATCATTTAGTAGGACTAGCTAGTGAGAGTTCAGATATTAAGAATACCCAGATTATAGATGCTATTCTTTTAACTCCCTCTTCTTGAAAAATTAAATCTATGCTTTGGGATTCATATCCAAACTCTATTAAAAAATGAAGGGGGAGTCAATGACTTTGTTTTACGTTTCTATATAGAATTCTGTATATAAACACAGCAAGAATAAAATTAGAAACATATTATGAATGTTTTATGGTCATTCAAAATCTATTTAATATAGTAAAAAATAGCCTATGTTTTTACAAGGTGGAAATTTATACAGCAAAAAATATATTTTTGTGTTTTAGTCAGTGTTTAAGAAAATCTTGCAAAATTGAAGATGTATAACCTTCCATCTAGACACTTGATTTAAAAATAATATTAAAGTATCACTTCACAGAACAAGTTTTCTCACTTGCATATGCATGTGATGATGGCAGATGGAGAAATGTCTAATGAACTGATTAAAGACCAACTTCAAGGATATTTGAAAGAAAGATACTTTAAAATATATAGATCTTAATTATTTTAATGTCTACTTCCAAAAGAAATCCAAAAGTCTCTGTCTTCACGTTTTCCTTGAAGAGAAAATTCTATTTTAATAAGAAATATGCATAAATCCTTTTTAATGATTAATATAATTTTCTTCACAAATGGAGTGATAGGATTCTGACTAGTATTATATTTGCTTTACATTTCTTTTTAACACTTCTTTAGCCATAAATATTGGCAAACAAAGCTATTCATATTGACTAAAACATTTCATCTACAGCTTCAAATATTTTTAGACAAAAATTCATCTAAAGGATTTGCTTCCTTATTTTAAAAGATATTAACATTCCCCTTTAACTTATTTCTTTATATCTTGCTCGATTGCTTTATTTTCAAGAAAGTGTCATACTATAAAGAGTACAATTATCTTCAATAAAAAATAACACAGCATGAGGATAAATTGCAACTATATCAATAGGAATTGGCAACTAGTATAGAAATACTATTCTTGCCTAGGGCAATAGTTAAGGTTGAATTGAGTTGAAAATCCAAAGCAAGAAAAGAAAATCTGAATTCTAGTTAAATACTGTGGGAAAATAGAATTAAAAATAAAACTTTATCCCAGTTCAGCAATCCTCTGCAGAAATGTAGTAGAGAAAAAAAAAAAAAACTTTTTATTATTGTATATGTAAACTTTACACTAGAATGTAATGAGCATCACAGGCAATCTGCTGGGAGATTACAAAAACAGAAATCTCACTCTGATCAATAGTCAAGAAGATACAACCCATTACCTATATGTTTTCAAAATACGCAATAACTTGCTCTCCAGTGAGAGGACTTGAAAACATCATTAACCCATTCTAACTTTACCTGGTAATTAAAATGACTATCTGTGTTAGCTAAATAGCTTTATCTGAAAATACACACACACACATACACACGCGCACACACACACACACACATTTTCTTATGACAGTAGGTAGTTTTGCAACTTGGGGCAAGGTGATCACCATGGAAATTAGGTTCCTATCCATCCCCTGAAACTGGCAGATAGGGGTGCTATCTTCCTGGATGGTTGTATGTTAAAGAGATTTTGCTCCCAGGTTCTTAAGAAAGACATTAGTGGGTCATAAAAGGCCAACAGACAAAGGCCTATGTAGTCTTTAGAAGGATTTATATGCATTTCGAAGAGTTGAGAAAATACACATTTTCCAAGTTAAAACAAAGAGGAGATAAAAAATATTTCGTTTCCAACAGGAAAAATTATATCTCTTATTTCAAACTACTAAGATTTATTAAAAATAAATCATTAAAAGAGAAGTACTAATTTTTTTTTTTTTTTTTTTTTTTTTTTTTTTTTTTTTTTGAGATTCAGTCTTGCTGTGTCGCCCAGGCTGGAGTGCAGTGCCACGGTCTCTGCTCACTGCAACCTCGGCCTCCCAGGTTCAAGAGATTCTCTTGTCTCACCCTTCCAAGTAACTGGGACTGCAGGCGCGCGCTGCCACGCCCAGCTAATCGTTAGTAAAGACAGGATCGAGGTTTCACCATGTTGGCCAGGCTGGTCTAGATCTACTGACCTGGTGATCCACCCGCCTCGGCCTCCGAAAGTTTTGGGATTAACAGGCGTGAGCCACCCCACCCGGCCTAATTTTTTTTTTTTTAATTATAAAATCAAACTTGCAAAGCAAGTTTACTATGTCCCTTAATTCTTAAATATATGTAAATTTGAAAATGTATTCATTATTTCCACAAGAGATGCTGTAAATGCCCAAGCGTTTCACCTGCTCACTGCCTAGAAAAGGCCAATTCATCAAGATGGGAATTGCAATGGCGAAAGAGTAATTCGCGCACAGCAGACGGTGTGGGAGACCAGCGTTTTTATTGCTCAAATCAGTCTCTCCGAGCATTGGAGAACCAGAGTTTTTAAGGATCATTTGGCGAGTGTGGGCTTGGAAAGTGGGGAGTGCTGATTGGTCGGGTTGAAGATGAAATCATAGGGGATCGAAGTGAGTTCTTGCTGAGTTCTGGGTGGGATCGCAGAACTGCTTGAGCCAGATTATCAGTCTGAGTGGTGTCATGTGCTGCATGGAAATGCAGGGTCTGCAAAAGATCTCAAGCACTAATGTTAGGTTTTACAATAGTGATATTACTCCAAGGAGGAATTTGGGGAGGTCCAGACTCTTGCAGCCAGAGGCTGCATGGCCCCAAAACCTTGAGATATCCCATCTTGCGAAGGCAGACTGGTCCCCAGGCAAGAAAGAATTTTTTGGGAAAGGGCTGTTACCTATTTTGTTTCAGAGTTTAAACTATAAATGAAATTCCTTCCCAAGGCCAGTTTGGCTTACACCCAGGAATGAACAGAAAGTTTAGAGGTTAAAAGGAAGATGGGGTCAGTTAGGTCTGATCTCTTTCAGTGACATAATTTTCTCAGTTATAATTTTGCAAATGTAGTTTCAATGCTATCCTTAATTTAAACGCTGTCAAAATTATTGTTCATTAGATATTTAAATACAGATCCAAAGATCCTTTGCAGTTTATGAATTTTCCTTCACCATATTCAAGAAGACTTATGCTAAGCAATTATGGGGGAAAAAAAGAAGCCATCCCTTGTAATTATTGATTTCTGAGATTTGAACTGATTAGTAGTTCATTTGGGGACCAATCTAATCAAGTCTTAGAGATTCTGAACTGAGTAGGTTCTCCAGGAGATACTTTGCCAATGAAAGTGAGGTTAGACATTCAATTCTTCATGATAACTAAAGGAATATTAGGTATCTATAAGTTAGTTTCATTTATCTTACAAATAAAATGGCAACCCTGATTATTTAATGGACTTTTCATAGAATGAGACTATGACTAGTACCTACATTTCTTACCTGAGCAATATTTCCTCATTATACCACATTGCCCCTTCATCGACTTTCATTCCTGATAATACAGTAGTCATCCCCATTATCAAGTGATATGGTCCAAGACCCCCTAGTGCATGCCTGAAACCTCAGGTAGTACCAAATCCTGTATATACTATGTTTTTTTACTATACATACAAACCTATGATGAAGTTTAATTTATAAATTAGGCACAGGATGTGATTAACAACAACAATAATAAAATAGAACAATTAGTATAGTAAAATAAAAGTTATGTGATATGGTCTCTCTCTCTCTCTCTCTCTCTCTCTCTCTCTCTCTCTGTCAAAATTATGTACTATACTTACTCTTCTTCTTCCTGAATCTGGGTAACCATTCCTTACTTCCAATAACTGGGTTAGTGTCACTTATTTCAGGGAATTCTTTGCTGAAGTCTGTGTACATTCAATGCTCTCTGGAAGAACACCTTGCTACCAATTGGAACATGTTGTCTGTTCATGTCTTCTCCCCACAAATTTAATTCTGGTTCCATTTTAACTAATTATTTATCATGCACTTTGGTTTAACATTTGCAATTTGAAGTGTGACAGCAAAACTAGAAAAACTTTCTTTATTCTTCTTCACAATTCTATAGATAGAAGATTCTTACCAAGGTTCTTAGCAACCTCTGCACAGGAATTTTTCTTTCTCTCTTAAGCCAAGAACTTTTGCACAGACACGGTGGCTCACGCCTGTAATCCCAGCACTTTGGGAGGCACAGGCAGCTGGATCACCTGAGGTTAGGAGTTTGAGATCAGCCTGGCCAGCATGGTGAAACCCCATCTCTACTAAAAATAAAAAATAAAATAAAATAAAATTAGCCAGGCCTGGTGGTGCACATCTGTGATCCAGCTACTAAGGAGGCTGAGGCATGAGAATCACTTGAACCTGCGAGATGGAAGTTAGTGAGCCAAGATCATACCACTGCACTCCAGCCTGGGCCACAGAGCAAGACTCCATCTCAACAAACAAACAAACAAAACCCCTTTCTACTTTTTACCTAAAGGAAGCACTTTAAAGATTCTCTTCAGCACTCCAAATTGCCAGCATCACCACTCTTGCACTTTGGGGCCATTATTAAGTAAAATGTGGGTTACTTGACACAAGCACTGCAATACCACACCTAGACCTAATCATCAAAAGGGCTACTAAGTGGCTAATGAGCCAGGAGCACGCATATGTGGCTACACTGGACAAAGGGTTGATTCAGGTCCTGGGCAGGACAGAATGGGACAGCACGAGACTTCATCACACTACTCAGAAAGGTGTACAAATTAAAACATATGAATTCTTTATTTCTGGAACTTTTCATTTAATACTTTTGGACTGTGGTTGACCATGAGTAACTGAAGCAGTAGGACACAAAACCACAAATAAGGGGGAATTACTGCATATCTCTTAACCCCTCTCATAACCCCAAATGGAATCACAAGTTTAAGGTTCAATGCACTGAAATAACTCTATAGAACTGAATAATATCTTAGTACATTCTGTGACAATGTATTCAAGAGTTTTAACATATCGTCCCATTCTCAGAATTTTCCCACTAGTCAAAATTCTTAGAATTTCTCTCCAGAATATATTATTCTTTTTTAGTTTTTATAATCTGCAATGAGTTCAGAAGCCATGGCCTTTGATGTACATGCAGACTGCCTAGCAAGCTTTAAGTTTTTAGGCATATTTAATATTATATATTATTATATATGCATATGTATATTTACATGAAATATCACTAGAAACATCAAAGGTTATTTATTGGGAGAAGGGTGAAGAGATAAAAGAAACAGTGAAAACATATCAAAACAACTTTCTTCGATGCAACAGCATTCCTCTGGATCTGTATTAATAGTGCAGCACCGCTGGGCCATAGCCGGCTGCCGTGCTTAAGTGAGGGTATGATATGGATTTGCTAAAAGTACTTCAGTTTGAAATGGAGGTTCTGCAATTCCTAGTTATTGATGGTATAGTTTGTAACATTATTTTTATTCAACTCTGACCAATGGAAAATTAAAACAACTTTGATCACTTTGGAAATTCTAGGCTTGGCTTTTCATTTGTAACTATCAATTATTTAAAGAATAGTTTAAAGGGGCTCTTGGAGCTCTTTTTTTGGGGAAAATTACAGTAATTTAGGTAGTAAATGTGAATGATCCCAAGTCTTTAGTTCCATATGGAATAAAAATGCTTTATAAAACAGTCACATTGCCATCTACTGACAGCTTTTTATAAGAGAACCAACATTTTCTCATTAGCCCAACTGTCTGACTATGCACTTAAATGATCTATTACTTGACACGTGGCAGTACAAAAAAGGGGGGAGCATAGTGTATCCGTTACTCCATACCTCTACTTGAAATAATCTCGCCATTCACAGCAACCATTTCAAGCTATTCAATGTTTCACTTTCATATGCTACAATTAGATACATTTATTAATGGCATTATTGCATAGTATTTCATAGCTGGTAAAACTGTTTTTAGGAAAGTGACTACAGAGGGTATGTTAATAAATCTGCCCTGCATGTACAGTACATAGGGACTTGCTAATAGGATTTTCATAATAACAGCATTTATCTCACAGCACATTTTATAATACCAATCACTATATAACAGCAGTGTTGCTATTACATTATGTGAAAAATAGGATTTAAGTGCATGCATTCTAACATGAAACACAAAAGTACAATGGTACTTGAATTACTTGTGCATCAAACCATTTGCTTTCACATCCTTTTTTCTTAGAAACTTTTTTGCTTCTACCAGAGTTGATATAAGAAACACATCTAGTGCAATTATGAAAAGATCAAAAATTTACATCTGTACTTCCAATGAACTAGTAGCTCTAAAGTGTAGCATCCTGATAAACAGTAACTATGATCCTATGGATGGTACTAATCAAGTCTTACCATAGTTAGTAGTAATCAGCTCACATACCAAATGCAATTCACTTCCCAATTTAATTCTTAGAACTAAGTTATTAATTATCTTTCTTCCATGTTCTAAGACTCAGAGCTTACAATTAAACTTGAACTTTAAAGTACAGTATCCTTTCCACAAAAGTCATGAGTACTTATATCAGTTTTTCAGATAACCACATGCTGTGCATGTTTTACAACTTGAGAAAAAGGAAAAAGAACATATACACATTTTGGCCAGTCATAATAATAGCTTGCAAAATAATTAAAAAACAAAAGCTGAGCTATGACCCTTTTGAAATGATAACTATGTAACTCAGTTGCTCATAATCTTTGCAAACAGCGAGAACTTTTTTTAAACTAGAATTGCTTAGAATAGCTTAAATATATTTAAAATTGATTTAGGAGATATATAGTTAGCTTATTGTTTTACATGTTTTTACCTGAAATTAATCAATGAATGGAGAACATACATTATTGCAGAATTGAAAGCCATGCACTATTCAAGTAGCGCACACCATCATGTATTTTGTCATAACTGGCTCTACCTGGATTTATTATGAAACAGAGTGAGTTAAAGGTTTCCTTGACTGAAGATCCAAGAAAGCAGAACATTCTGCTCTGAGAACTCCAGCTGAGTTTGAATAAGAAATCATTCAAGAAGAGATGAAAGGCCTAGATTTTGCTGCCTTTCAACTAGTTCTAAATTAATGTTAAAGATTTTTGCTACATTTCCTGACCTTGCAAAATAGAGTATTTCCAAATGATAATTCAGTTATAGTCACTATTCAAAAAATCAAGATAGAAAGACATTTAGGCTTTCCCTTCCCCCCATGCAATTCACTTAATGCAAAAAGAAAATGTGTAGATTATAGAACAACTCCATTAAAAGAACTGATTTATTTCATAGAAACACTATAATGAATTTTTGTATTTAAACTATATATTTTTTTACTTTATACTGTGTATTTCATATTAAAACTAGCATATTTGGAATAAAAAAGTATTTTAAATTCAATATTATATTTAACCACAAAAGCAAAAATACCAAGCAAATCAAAACAACAGAAAATGTTGTGGTGACAGACAGAAGTTTGAACTGGTAAGAGTGAGGGGCGGCTTTAATTGGGCAGAAGTCAGCCTATAAAAAAACAGAAACGCTCTATGGGAGCTCTGCTTCTGTTTCTCTCCGGAAACTATATTAAAACAAAAGATGCCTGTCCTCACCTATGACTATTCAGAGCTCTGATACAAGTATCTTCAAGAATAAAATTAGAATAACAAAGACATCCTGTGCTTATGGGTAGCTGACAAAATGGGGAAGAAATTTGGAAAGCTACTTTCCTACACCTTCTCCTTCAAACTCCCTGATTGATGGATTTGTACCTATTGCAGAGATACTAATTCTAAAGCTAAATTTTCTTGGGAGTCAAGGGGTGAAACAAAAAAGGATTTGCTTAATGGGGTCAGCCATTATTAATGGTTTATTGATGACTGGGGTTTTCCCCCCTGGGGCTCATCCATCTACCTTTCCCCAAAAATTCCTTTAGCGCATTGGAGTTGATACTTTAATTCTGATTTTCATGAGCATTGTCAGAGTTGCTTTTATTCCTAAGGGAACATAAACTCCTAGATACAAATAACAAGACACTTGAGAAGGACACTACTGCTTTTGTCAGAAGTAGAGTTACTAAAACATATTTATCAAGATTTAAAACTAGCCAGATAAACCAAAAAAGAAGTGGGAAGATATTATAAAGATGCAGCAAGAGTAGGAAAAAATACAAAATAAATAGAACATATAATACACAGTAGATGAATAAAATAGGTAGAATTAAGTTATATGGATAGAAATGAGAAATGTATTAGTAAATTGGAAGATCAGTTCAAGAAAACGTCTCAGAGACAGAAATAATTTAAAAAAATAAAAGATGAAAAGATAAGCTAAGAAATAGGGAGATTAGATACCAAAGGGCCAATACTTAGATAACATATTTATTTCAAAAACATAAGAAATAAAAATGAAGCGTGATACTCAAAGTAATAATGAATATACATTTCCCAGATTATTTTTAATAAAAGATGTCCCTGTTTGAAAGGACCCTGAAAGTGCTAAAGAGAAATGATGAAGAAAACCCATATTTATATTTTGCAGGGGAATTATAGAATATCAGAAAGTGCAGAAGGCTTAAATAGAAAGATTGCATGATAAGCAAGCCTCAGGGTGTGAATGACATCAGAACTGCAAGCAAGGTGCCAAGAGTTAGCGCTAACAATTATGTAAAGAAAAATTATCAAAATCATGAAAATAAGATCAAGAGAGTATAGAAATAGAAATATTGTTTATCAAGCTCACTCAAAGATTATGTCATCATCTAGGGGAATGTATTTTTGTTTGAATTTTACTATTAAAGGGTTGAGACTTTCAAAAGTTATACATTAACTCCTTATTATTTGATAAAGATGTAATACTCATTTTAAAAGGATAATCTCCAACATATAGTTTTTACTGTTCTTTCAGACATTAACCAATTCTATATTTAAACTTTAAAATACTATAAAATCCCAGTTCCTAAAATGCTTTCAGAAACAGCTTTACCCTCTTACTGGTTCAATCATTAATGGGTTAATAAATCTTTGACAAACATCCATTTCATATTTGTATTTCAGAAATTTTAACTTGTGAAAATTATGCTTTGGCATCTGGAATCTGGAAGTGATATTTTGTAAGAAAAGATATTTACAGAATCTTTTGTATGTCTACGTCTTCCATAACCCGGAATATTTTTCTTGAAAACAACTATGCTTAAGATCTATGGGAATGATACTTGTTCCTTCTATAGGAATTTGTAAAGATTAAATAAAATAATACATAGAGAACACTTACCACAATACATGACTGAATGAGCACTCAACAAATGTCAATATTGTAACTTTCACTCTTAAAAATGACCAAAAGAAATACGTAACTTTGCCTAAAAACCATTTATGTAGCAACATAGACTTGGAAAAATTCAGATCCTTAGGAGCCAGAGAAAGCTTTAGAAACCTCTGTGGCATATTTATGTTTTTTTTTCCTGCACCTATGTATACTTTGATATTTAATAAAAATAGTGTTGAGTATGAATTGTTTACTTATAGTTGAACACTTTGAAATTATCCAGTTAAATATCTGTCAGGCACCAAAAGGAATGTGATATCTGTTGTCTTTTTTATTTTCTATTGAAGCTTAAATGTATTAAGTAATGTCTCTGGCTGTTCCAGAAGAGTTCTCATTTCTTTGGTTTGCAAATTGGAAAGTTGGGAATTTTAAAAGCTTATTTTACAAAGAAAGGAAGAATTCAAGTTTCCAGAAAATACAAAGAAATCAGAATTGTAGCTCAAAAACAAAAAAAAGAAAAAGAAAAAGAGTTAAAGATTGCATTAGCTTTAGGAAATTTATCAGGTAGATATTAGAGTGAAAAGGGCAAACTAAAGAAAGAAAGTCCGCTTCACGTGTGTGTGTGTGTGTGTGTGTGTGTGTGTGTGTGTGTGTGTTTTGAAGAATATTTGAGTCTTTTGCTTCTTAGGTAACATAACTATTGTGTTTATTCAAATGGATTTTTTCATTCAGGTTAAAATGTTTTAGGCATATATGTGTAGTTAAATGGCTATTCCAAAATTACACTACCGATATTTCTGAAAACTGCTTTAATACTGAGAATACAGTGTAAATGGTACAGTATGTAACCATAACTGATGTGAAATTACTAAGCAAAAATCATGTCTGGTTTTATTTCAGCTTGGAACAGTGAACATTTTTAGTGACTAAATCTTAAACATTAATAAAACCAGAAAGAAACTCAAAGAGCAGAGGAATAGAGTATAATCCTACTTTTTGATGAATAGATTATATGATTATACATTGACATAGATAATACATGCATGTAGATGTGTGTATCTATAAATAGATAATAGATATTTATGTCACACTATTAATTCATGAATAGATACAAGATGAAATAAGACAATTAGGGTTGCTAGCCTTTTCAAGCATACTTTTCTATACTTTTACTGTCATAAGGTGAAAGTCTCCTTTGATTTAGATAAAATATTAAATGAAAGGCAGAGAAAAAGTAAGTGTCTCTTTGATGCAATTAAGTTTTTTGGCATACTGGGTGAAAACATTGGTAAACGAAATTGGGCCACATTTCAGAATAAGAAGCAAGAAAACAGAACCAAGATACAGGCATATCTTGGCAATATTACCATTCGGTTCCAGGCCACTGTAATAAAGCAAATATTGCAGTAAAGTGAGTCACACATTTTTTGTTTGTTTGTTTTTCAATGCATATAAATTTTATGTTGGCATCACTCCTAATGAGAAAACCAGGTATTGACTTCTCCTTTTTAGTTAGAGGTTTGAATGGCATCTTCTTTCAATAGAAAGCTGTTTCTTCTACGTTAAAAAACTGTTTAGTGTAATTATCTTCCTCAATGATCTACGCTAGATCTTCTGGATAAGTAGCTGCAGCTTCTACATCAACAGTTGCTGCTTCTCCTTGCACTTTCATGTTACAGAGATGACTTATTTCCTTCAACATTATGAGCCAATCTCTGCTAGCTTCCAACTTTTCTCCTGCGGCTTCTTCAGCTCTCTCAGCCTTCATAGAATTGAAGAGAGTTAGGACTTTGCTATGGATTAGGCTTTTACTCAAAGGAATACTGTGGTTGGTTTGATCTTCTATCCAAACCACTAAAACTGTTTATATCAGTAATAAAGCTGTTTTACTTTATCATTCATGTGTACGCTGGAGTAGCATTTTTAATTTCCTTCAAAAATTTTTTTCTTTGCATTCACAAATTGGCTAACTGTTGAGTTAAGAGGCCTAGATTTTGGCCTACTTTATTTTTTGATATGCCTTCCTCACTAAGCTTAATCATTTCTACCTTTTCATTTAAAGTGGGAGATATGTGACTCTTCCTTTCATTTGAACACTTAGAGGACACTGTAGGGTTATTAATGAGCCTGATTTCAGTACTGCTATATATCAGGAAATAAGGAAGTCCAAGGAAATGAAGAGAGACAGGGGAACAACCACTCAATGTAGCAGCCAGAACACACAAAACATTTATTGATTAAGTTCAGTGACATAAGAGCATGATTCATGGCACCCCCCCAAAATTACAATAGCAACATCAAGTATCATTGATATCATTTGGATATTTGTCCCCTCCAAATCTTATGTTGAAATGTGCTCCCAAATGTTGGAGATGGGGCCTAGTGAGAGGTGTTTTTGTCATGGTAGCGAATCCTTCATGAATGGCTTTGTGTCCTCCCTGCAGTTATGAGTTTACATGAGATCTGTTTGTTAAAAAGAGTCTGGCTTACCCGACTCTCTTGCCGCCTACCATGAGTTAAAGCTCCTGAGAGCCTCACGGGAAGCAGACGCTAGTGCCATGCTTTTTGTGTAGCTTACAGAACTGTGAGCTAAATAAGCATCGTTTCTTTATAAATTACTGTATTAGTCCATTCTCACGCTGCCAGGAAGAAATACCTGAGACTGGGTAATTATAAAGGAAAGAGGCATAATTGACTGAGTTCTGCAGGGCCAGGGAGGCCTCAGGAATCTTACAATCACGGTGGAAGAGGCAGCAAACACGGCCTTCTTCACATGGTGGCAGCATGAAGTGCTAAACAAAAGAGGGGAAACCCCTTATAAAATCATCGGATCTCATGAAAACTCAGTCACTATTATGAGAAACGCGTGGAAGTAACTGCCCCTATGATGCAATTACCTCCCACCAGGTCCCTCCCACAATACATTGGGATTATGAGAACTACAGTTCAAGATGAGATTTGAGTGGGAACACAGCCAAGCCATATCAATTACCCAGCCTCAGATATTCCTTTATGGCAATGCAAAATAAAATAATATAATCACCGATCCCAGATCATCATAACAGATATGTTAATAATGAACTATCTAAAATATGGTGAGAATTACCAAAATGTGCGGAGGCACAAAGTGAGCACATGCTTTTGGAAATATGGCACTTAAAGACTTAACTTGATGCAAGGTTGCCACAAACCTTCAATTGTAAAACATGCAGTATCTGTAAAGTACAAAAAAGCGAACAGCAATAAAGGAAGTATACCTGAATCTCTTCAACATTATAGTTATGACATCACTTGTATATGGAGACCAGATTTAACACATCAACTGAAACCTCACATGGCAACTGCTAAAGTGACAGAGAAAGCACCTGCTTCCAGCTGTAGTCAATCCTAGAAAAACATTTTTGTGAAGGTCATAAATATGCTTCACATTCTGTTTCAGTAGCATATTTATATTGTTATTGTATTTGAATTATAATTCATTTGCATGTCCTCCATTGTCAAAATGAATTTCAGATTTTAGATAGGAAAAAAAGAAATTACTTGCTGTGGAAAAAATAAATCTTTAGTATTTAATTGGATATATAATGATAATATCTGTAAAACTAATAGCAAAATTCAAATATGCTTTTATTGAAAAGTTCTTTAGCACTCGCTCTTATCATGTCTCATTTTCTCTGATGTACTAGACCTAAATTGCCACTTATAACGTGTGATGAACATACAGAAACTTACATGTTGCCTTTTGTTTTATCTAGAAGCAAGTAGATTGTACAAATAGGCTTGATTGCTCTGTGATAGAAAATGTGACCATCTGTAACAATTCATATTGTGAACTTATTACATAGATAATTATTATGATTAGTGTTACAATTCAGCAATCAGAAATCTGTACAGGATCCAAAGGAACACAGCAGGATAATACTCTATCTAAATGGGCTCAGGAAAAATGCAATTTATTTGACACACTCCACAAGAGAGGCAGAATCAATTGGACATATAACGTAATCATTTTTCTCTCCCTCAGCAGCTTGGCACAGGAGCCAGCATCATGCATGGAAGGGAGTTTGTCATACAGAACCATGGTTATCGCATCTGCATGAGAATAGATCAACCCTTGGGTGCACTCAAAGTATTACTGGAGTTTCCTTCATTCAGACAGGACAGGTTTTCCTAAAGATGCTGTCCTTTTATATCACACAGGACACATATTTCACCTTCAAGTGCTATCTTCATGTCACTCACTTAGGAAATTAAACTTCCTCATTTCTCTACCTCTACTTAGTTTCAAGCGCAGCAATAACATTTAGATTAAACTATATATTTTGCAAGAAAAATCTATCCTCCCTCCTTGCATTCTTCGTGGCTGACCTATGAACTATTCTTTGAAAACCAGTGAATCATATTCTGAGAATTATAAGCTTATTTAAAAATGTTTAACACTGAATGGTCTTCTGAGCTTGAAAGACATGAAAACTTTTTACTATCATGCTGATAAAATATGTAATTGTTCAATTTCTGAAAAGCTGTTGCGTTGTCTCTAGTTAATCCACATCTGCTACATTAAATAAGATATGGCAGAAGGGAACTTGGTGGGAGGTAGAGAGGGGGAAGGCAAAGGAGTCCTAAAGACATGCAGGTGGAAAATTGTTATCCCAAACATCTGGACCTATTTACTAGCTAGTTGCCACCCTGGGATAGATACATGCTCTATTTACAAAGTCCCTTACTAGAAAACACATTTTTTAAAAAAGGAATGTCTTATTGCATAAAATACCCAAATATGAAAATATTAACTTTCAAAAATAATCAAATATGTAATCATTAAGATGGAGCATCATTTGTTTCCACTTAATGGAAAATTAAAAGGATATGTAAGTGTTCACTACAAGTTTTTGAAGAAATATTGATTTCAATATTTATTTTTTATTTCTAAGCTTTGTATTCACAAACAAATGACATTAAAATAGAACTTCATTATATATCATTCTCTTCAAGATATTTTATACATATTTATTGTCTGTTTGGTGCCACATATTCCAGGCACCATTTTATTAAAATTATTTATGTACTTAAGGAGTGAGTGATTATATATCATGTCAGTTCTTGGTTTTCCTTTTATCTTTATAGAACATATTAATTTTGAATGCACATGGCATACTTTCTATACGTATAAAAAGAACTGACAAATGCAAAGCATGACTGCTTCCATGGCCATTTGCTTTCTCCATTTGGAGGATACTAAATATAAATGTGTCTTTTGTTTTCACAAATATTCTATTGACATTTTCTTTGGTTTTTATTTTCGTAAAAATCATGCTATTGTTGTTGAAAATAGTATGAATCTTTCATCAAAGCAATTTTCTTGTTTTCCCGTATTCCAGATTGTCAGTCTCCAGAGTTAACCAAATTCAACATTTTTACCTGTTTCTTCTTTTACTTACTTTTGTATTTTCTAAATCACATGCATATTCTGTTCTTTCTTTAGTATTTAGTCCTACATAGTATCTAAGGACCTCCAAAAGTGGAAAGTAAAAGAGAAAAATTGGCCTTTCGTAACCTGCCTTCTTCGTGCCAAAGCACATATACATAAACACATGCATAAACCTATGCATAGGCACACACACACCACACACACACACATGCATACATGCTTTCTTCCAATAGAATTATATAAAGGTGTAAGTTAATAATCAATATTTGCATTATTGTGACTATGCAAATATTATTTGTAGCTAAGTAAAATATTCCATATAGTATCACCACATTATCATTATGTTTTATATTTTGCTCATCTCTTCATTGCCCTGGTGTTAATTTTTTCATTTGGTTCTTTTCAGCATGGCCATCACTATTTCATTCGCAATCAATCTCTACCTTCTCAATGAATCAAAACACATTCATATAACTCTTCAGCTTAAATTTCTCTGAGACATCTCTCCTGAAGTCTCCTGTACTCAGCTTCAATCTGAACCATGTGCTTTCTAGAATCATTGCTCACTGGTCAACCTGTAACTTTCTTCCCTTGACCATCAAATCGGGAATTTCTTTCATTCCTCATCCATGGGAAGGCCTTCTTTTCAGGGTCCTCTCTCATGCTGCTAAACAGAGCACACACTCCAGTAGCTTCCTGAGAGTGTGTATGTGCATCAAAACCTTGAGTACATGAGAATCTTTTTCTTCAGCCTTCACACATCTTTCATAGTCTGGCTAAATATACATCATCTCGCCTTAGAATTTTTAAGACACTATTTCACATTCTTCTAGCTTTTAGTAAGTCTGAGGACATTTTATAGTATTTTTTTTTTTGTAGGTGACATGTTTTTGTTTATTCTCTCTTTAAAAATTTAGGAACTTTATACCCATTGTGAATTTTTAAGATGACTGTTGTTGGGGTTGTTTTTAGAAACCATTGCTCATAATATTCTTTGTATATTTCTGAAAACTATTATTCAGTTATGAAATATTTGCATAAATTTAAAATATAAATTTTACTTCCTTTTTTATTTGATTTTTCTGGAATTCACCTTGTTAGATGGTACTACTGAATGGATACTTTTAATTTGGATATTTTTTTCTACTGTATTTCCTTGTCTTTTGCTGTTTTAGCTTTCCGAAAAATTTCAATTTTTAACTTTATGCACAGACACAAAGATATTTTCTCCATATAGCATTCTCTATAAATTTTATTTCCCCTGAATTCATATATTTATTTTTTCTTTGTTAAGACTTATTTTATGTAGTTGCTTTCATCAAGTGTCTGATGATTCTTGTTCATCTCTATATATGTAAGAGAGAGGGACTAAAGGAAATTTTCAACTACCCTTACTTACAAATTCTGAAATTTAATGAAATAAACATATTTTGACTACCTAATCCACATTTTGTAAGCTTTCATAGTAAATATATAACTCGATGTATTTCTTACATGAAGAGATTACCCTAATGGGGGGAAAAAAGCGTGCACAATTAAATACCACATAAGATGAGATGAAATAAATAACATTTTCATTTTGTTTTGTTTTTGTTTCTTATCAGTTGGGAGCGATTAGGTGCTAATCTGGAGCACATGATTTCCTCTTGCCTCTGAATATTTAAAAAAATAGACATCTAAGAAGACTTTATATATTAAGATTTATACATAAGATGAGGCTTTATATGATAATAATAAAACAGTGTGCAATTAAAGTGATATCTGTGATTGACTTTCTTTTTTTTTTTTTTTTAAATTCTTAGTGTGTTTATTGGAAAATTTGGTCATTGTCATGTCTTTTTTTTTTTCTTTTTTTTTTTTTTAAAGAGAAAGAGAGAATAGGAAGGAGGAAAAAGGAAGAGAAAGAGAGAGAGAGAATGGGGAGGAGGGAGAAGGAAAAGAAAGAGGGAGAGAGAATGGAAGTATTGCTTTCTTGCCCAGGCTAGAATGCAATTTAGTAATGGGTATTGAAAACCTCTTTTATACTGATAATTATACTTAATGATGTAGTCAGGAAGGAATAAGGGAAGAAGATAACAAACAAACAGTCAACCAATATTTAATTTAAACCTATGAAATGCTATGCGATTACTGAGGAGTGATTTACTTCCAATTATATAGTCACCTTTGGAATAGGTGTGAGGTGGTAATGTATGTTTTGTGTATTTGAAGTGGAGAGTTCTATAAATGTTTATTAAGTTTACTTGTTCCGGGTCCGAGTTCAAGTTCTGAATATCCTTGTTAATTTTCTATGTCGTTGATCTATAGAATCGTTAGCTCTTCTTGTTGCATTGATCCTTTTGCCATTATGTAATGTCATTCCTCGCCTCTTTTGATCTTTGTTGCTTTAAAGTCTACTTTATCAGAGGTGAGAATTGCATCTCCTGCTTTTTGTTTATTAGTTTATTTTTACTCTCTGTTTGATTGGTAAATCTTCCTCCTTCTCTCTGAGTCTTTGTGTATTGTTGCATGTAAGATGGGCCCGGATGCAGCATACCGATGGGTTTTGGCTTTTTATCCAATTAAAATATATATAACTTTAATACCGGTGTTTGATGCTAGCTGGCTGTTTTGCCCATTAGTTGATGTGAATATTTTATTGTGTTAAAGTTCTTTGCTTTTTGATATATTTTTGGAAAGGCTGATATTGGTTGTTCCTTTATATGTATAGTGCTTCTTTCAGAAGCTCTTGTAAAGCAGGCCTGGTGGTGGTGAACTCTCTAAGTACTTGTTTGTTCGCAAAAGATTTAATTTTTCCTTCACTCATAAAGCTTAGTTTGGCTGGATAGGAAATTCTGGGTTGAAAGTTCTTTTCTTTAAGGATGTTAAATATTGGTCCCCACTCTTTTCTGGCTTGTAGGGTTTCTGCTGAGAGATCTGCTGTAAGTCTGATAGGTTTCCCTTTATGGGTAACCTGACCTTTCTCTCTGGCTGCCCTTAGTATTTTCTCCTTCATTTCAACCCTAATAAATCTGGCGATTATGTGCCTTGGGGTTGGTCTTCTTGAAGAATATCTTTGTGGTGTTCTCTGTATTACCTGGAGTTGAATATTACCCTGCCTTGCCAGGTTGGGAAAATTTTCCTGAATGATATCCTGAAGAGTATTTTCCAACTTGGATTCATTCTCTTCATCACATTCAGGTACACCTATCAAACGTAAATTAGGTCTTTTCACATAGTCCCATATTTCCTGGAGACTTTGCTCATTCCTTTTCATCCTTTTTTCTGCATTCTTGTCTTCTCGTTTCATTTCACTGAGCTGGTCCTCGACTTCTGATAGCCTTCCTTCTGCTTGATCAATTCGACTGTTTAAACTTGTGCATGCTTCGCGAAGTTCTCGTGTTGTGTTTTTCAGCTCCATCAATTCACTTATATTCTTCTCTAAATTGTCCATTCTCATTAACATTTCGTCAAACCTTTTTTCAAGGTTCTTAGTTTCTTTGCATTGGGTTAGAATAAGTTCTTTTAATTCACAGAAGTTTCTTATCACCCACGTTTTGAAACCTGCTTCTGTTATTGGAACACCCGTGTAATCTATTAAGCCTTGTTCCGTTACTGATGAGGAATTGCAATCCCCTGTAGAGGGAGAGGCATTCTGATTTTGAGTATTCTCTACCTTTTTACGCTGGTTTCTTCCCTTCATTATATATTTGTCCGTCTGTCGTCTTTATAATTACCGACTTTCTAACTGGGTCTCTGACGTCCAACTTGTTGATTCCCTGTGCCGAAATCTGAGCAATCCACTGAGCCGGCCAAAACAGCGGTGTTAAGATTGATGGTGCTTTTCTGCCCAGGAATCTCCGGACTCTGCACCAAGAACTGGCGTGCTAAGGCACCAGCAAAACCGCCACACCGGCCACAAGAGTCGCCCTGGCGACCCGTGGTGCTCCTCCACTGGGAATCTCCTGGTCCATGAGCAACTAATATTCGTCTGAAAGTGTGGCGTCCTCTCGTTCTTTGCGCTTTCACTGGGAGGTACGTGCCCGAGCTGCTAATCATCAGCCATCTTGGATCTCTCTCCCCGACTTTCTAACATTCTGGCTACACTAAATGACATATCTCTGCCGATATGGCTATCTTATTCCCCTTGGCAGTGACTTGTTTAGCAGTGAGCATACAAATGAACAAAAGTCCTGGGTGAAGTTTCAATTCTCCTTAGATAACATGGGATGAGATAGTCTCTTTGTCTGGATATTTTCATATTTTGATATTTTATCTGAATCTGCAGAAGCACAAAGCCAAAATAACCTCATATTTTTGAGTACATCATTGGACCAATGTGTCAAGAGTCCTGGGTTAATTGTACATTACTACTGTATTAGAAAATATTCTTTTATTGAATCAATTTGGGTCATGCATTCAGCTACAGGCATTTCAGCCAACACAATAAATTGCTTTATATTTAATATAAAGAATATATTCTCAAAGGACAACTTACTATAAGATCAAAAAAATGCAGGAAGAAATTAAAATACTCGTACTAGTAAGTATAAATCCCATGTTGCTTTCAGTGCAAATAGCAAAGGTCTATTCACACTTTGTGGTACAATAAAACTAATTCAGTTAATTGAAGAGGTAACTATGAGAGTGTTTCAGGTTACAGCCGTGTTTCAGTTTGTACATAAATTTGAAAATAAACAATTGAATAAACTTTCAGAAAGTTTTAAAGATGCAATCCTGTATATAAAATTTTAGAGGAAAGATTTTAAGATAGTAAGATTATTATAAAAGTAGTATATTTTTGTTAACATTTTTAAAATAGAGCCATTTTCTTTGTTTTATTTAGTACAATACAACTATCTTTAAGTCACTACTGAGACATGGATTATTTCTGTCAATTTTTAAAGTGATTGCATTACTGTAATTTTACAAAAATTAAAATTAATTTTATTTTTTAAATTTTCAAATGATGTTTATGAATATTACTATATTTAATATCAAATACAGTTCTAAAATGAAATAAGACTATATTACTATGATTTATATTATGCAGATCAAAAAAGTAATGCAGGAAGAAATTAAAATACTTGTACTAATAACTAGAAATCTCTTGTCACAAACCATGTTATCTGGTGATCATCTGTTTCAAAGCTTGATAAGCTTCTATGATGCCCTCAGCACGTTATAATGATTATGACTAAAATATTCTTTTCAAAATAAATCTTAATATTAAAGACAATATTCTGCCCTCTGTTTGCTTCCTCATTTTCTTTCAGGCTTAGATTAATTTTGAGAGGGAATCTGAAGGTGGATTAGACAGTAATCCAGCAAAAACTATTTAGAATGGCACACGATTCAATTGCAGCAAATACATAGTCTTAAATAAAAACCCTGTATTACTGTTAGCAACAAAATCACAGAGATTAATACAGTAGAAATGCTGATTCTATATCCAGGAACCTGTCATCTTGAGGGATTTAACCATGATAAAATTTAATATCAACCAATTTGGAGTTTTACTTAATATCTTCTTCCTAAAGAGTGGAAAATACAGTTTTGTGGGGAAATGACACTAAATATGCCTTTGTATATCGCAATATACACTTTATCAGTAATGCTTTTATTTGAACCACAGGATATTACTAAGAAATAACCATCTTGGGCCTACAAATGGCAATTTCATCTGATTCTATCTGGTATTTTTTGTCCATAATTTTTACTAAAAAAAAACCTGAGAAAAAGACAGAATAAGATCAAATTATCAGCTTAATTTACAGGATTTCAACTTTTAAAAATAATTCTTATGTACACAATGAATAATTTTAATTTAAAATATTTGGTTTATGTCTCACTAAAGGAAGACTCATACTGTAGAATCATAACCATAAGTTTAAAAAGCCTACTTAAGTACTTTCTTTCGTATGGATGACAAGGTCTCTATTAGAATGTCACATCAAAAAAGTATTTTGCAAAATTTAGTATGTAACACTAACACGAAAACATAAGAATGCAAATATTTACTTTATGCTATAACATCATCAAATCCACAAATAACATCTTTTTAAAGAATTAAATGGCTCATGGTGAAAGGAATCCAGGAGAATGACAAAAATAAATTCAGAAAACAAACTTTCAATTATAGTCTAGAATTGATTTTTTTTAATATTGAAGGAAAACCTTTTCCTACTGCTCAATGCATTTCTAATCTCCTCCCAGTGCCTGAGCTTTCTAGTTGACAGGCACTTTATAGTGTTTTATATTATGTTTTATATCAAAATATGATTATGCTCTTAGTGACTCATGGTCAAAGGAACTAAGGGAGGAAAAAGCCTACATAACCGATAAAGATGTTAACAGTATATTTGACACTGTATAAATTATAAACTTATGCCCTTTTACTTTTTTTTTTTTTTTTTTTTTGAGACAGAGTCTCACTTCATCACTAGGAGCCAGGCTGGAGTGCAGTGGCTCGACCTCGGCTCACTGCAACCTCTGCCTCCCAGGTTCAAGCAATTCTCCTGCCTCAGCCTCCTGAGTAGCTGGGACTACAAGCTCGCGCCACCACGCCCAGCTAATTTTTTTGTATTTTTAGTAGAGACGGGGTTACACCATTTTGGTCAGGATGGTCTCGATTTCTTGACCTCGTGATCCGCCCACCTCGGCCTCCCAAAGTGCTGGAATTACAGGCATGAGCCACCACGCCCGGCCACCCTTTTACTTTACTATAATAATGATATCTGTTTTATAGCACTCTAAGTTTTACAAAGATTTTAATCTAAATTACAGTATCTCATTTAGTGTTTTTTGCTTTTGTTTTTGTTTTGTTGTTGTTTGTTTTTTTTAAGACTGTGTCTCACACTGTCACCCAGGCTGGAATGCAGTGGCATGACTATAGCTTACTCCCTCCTCAAACTCCTGGGCTCAAGGAATCCTCCCACCTCATCCTCCCAAGCAGATGAAACTACAGACACACATCACTATGCCAAGCTAATTAATTTTTTTTTTTAAGGCAGAGTCTTGCCATCTTGCCCATGCTGGTCTCAAACTCCTGGGTCTATGTTTTTATTTTAAGGTTTTACATTATACTTAACTGAGAACTATAATAAAATAAGTTTTAAGAAACAATTCAAAATTCTACACAGAACAACAAAACTACTAAAAATTTTCCTTTACTGTTCATAAACTTAATCACAAAATAAAACTTGTAAATGAATATAATTTTATATTTATACAAAAAAGCATTAAAGATACCCCTAGTTTTAAATATTTTAATTACTCCTTTATTAAGATTAATTTTTATACTATAAAACTTACACTTTTAAAGAGTACAATTTAGTGGTTCTTTGTATATCCATAGAGTTGTGTAACTATTGTCAATATCTAATTTCAGAATATCTTTAACACCTCAAAGGGAAATTGTGCTCATTAGCAGTGCATGTTTGCAATATTTTTTAAAGAAAAAAAAAATTACACATACTTTGTTTTAAAAACAGAACCAAATAGAAAACTTAGATGATTTTTTTTCCCTTGGATGTGCTTCTACACAAACTATACTCAGCAGTTTTGACTTCATGCTTGGGAAAAGACTTCCAAGGGATAATGTTATTATAATACATTCTCTGAAATATTTTATGTAATCTGAACTTGAGATATCTACCCTGAAACTGTCTTCCTTCCATGTATACAATGAATGTGGTAATTCAATGCATGAATGGCTCCGATTCCTTACCCTTTCTACATCCAGGATTTTTTGCCATACAAATGTGTAGTGCCTTTCCACTGAGGCCTCTCAACTATGTGAACAAGAGTCAGCCAGTGATTCTATTCGTTCACTAATGAATTAATTCATGCTGTACATATTGGCTGAGCACCATAATATATGTCTACAATCATAAGTACTGTGCTGTTTGTATTCTGGAATTGAGAATATCATCATTCTGAAAGTTATATTCTAGTGGAAAGACCAATAATATTAAAAAATCATAAAAATAAAAATTTTTAAGTGTTATAAAGAAAAATACAATCAAGTTAAGCAGGGAGGTAGTTGGGAAAACTCAATTTTAAATGTTGATCTAGGAAGGCCTCTCTGAGAAACTAACATTTCACATAAATTTGAAGGAAGCAAGACAATGAGGGAGGTGACACCCAGGGAAACAATCTGAAGAAACAGTAAGCACAAAGAACCTGATCAAGAATGCATGTGATTCTTTTGTGGAATTGGCAAGAGAGCCAAAACGATATTAATATGCTGAAACTTCAAAGCTTTCTAAACACAGTTTCTTACTTTGAAAAAAAAAATGACTGAACAACATAGAGTTTCAAACATTAAAGCAAATAGTCAACTTGAAATTACTTGTCCTTTTAACACATTTTCTGTTTTATGCTTTAAGAGTGCCAATCTCCTAACAAGTCTCTCAACATTCAGACCCTGTCTTTCACTCCACTGATGATACTGCTAATCTCATTTAAGATAGTTGGCCACTCAATATTTTAGGCAAAGCAATCTTGAATGTCATGCTTACAAAAGAAAAGTTAATTAATCCATCAATATAAATTTTAGACTTTTGAGCAGTAAGTAACTCAGTTATTAATACAGCATGTTCTGTATGTTCTGATGTATATATGCTATCTTTTTTTTACCTTTTATTTTACATTCAGAGGTGAAAGTACAGGGTTATTATATACATGAACTTGTGTCATGGGGGTTTCTTGCACAGATTATTTCATCACTCAGGGATTAAGCCTCGTATCTGTTAGTTATTTCTTGGTCCTCTCCCTCTTCCCACCTTCCAGCTTCTGAAAGGCTCCAATGTGTGTTGTTCCCCTCTATGTGTCCATGTGTTTTCATCACTTACCTCCCACTTTTGAGAACATTCAGTATTTGGCTTTCTTATCCTGTGTTAGTTTGTTAGAATAATGTCCTCCAGCTCTGTTCATGTCCTTGCAAAGGAAATCATCTCATTCTTTTTTATGGCTGCATAGTATTCCATAATGTATATTTACCACATTTCGTTTATCCAGTCTAACTAGCTTTATCAAAATGATGTCTGACTATTTTCCTGATATAACCAATTCCAAATTCCTCCCAAATTTATGAAGGTAGCTCTAAAGGCAAAACCTCAGTAAACTACCAGCTAAGGCGACAATCAATCTATTTCTGAAATAAAGGAGAACTTTTAACTATAACAAGTATAGATTTGAAAGAGATAATAATTCAAAGTTAACATACTTTGCCATCAGATACAACACTCCCACCAAAAGCAGGGTTAATGTCCTCTTTTCTACCTCCCTACCCTTTCAAAACCATCAAAATAGAGAGTTTAATTCTTTCATCTTCCCTCTGGGTCAAAGATTCAGGGACTATACTAATCAAAACTCTGTGCCACTGTGTTTTCTCAGCCATGTAGCTAATATTTTCCTAATGGCCAATGAACTACTCTAAATAACCATTCATATTCTCATATATCAATTTGAATGCATTGATTCTTATAATACCACATAAAGAAGTGGGCTTATCTTGTAATCTTAGGAGGTAAAATTTCAACAATTAAAGTACTATAGATAGAAAAGTAAAAGGAACCCTGAAAGATTTTTTCACATTAACAAAACTCAATTGGCAGAAAACTAGTACATGCTTTTTCGCTTTTTTCTATCTCACTTCAAACTTTAAGAGTAATACACTAATTGATTTCTGTTAGATTATGTACATTGATCTATGAATGATGCAGGACAATCTGACCTGAAATACAGATTTTGGAAGAAGAGTAGGTGTGAGTGAAAGGCTACTATGAGTGCTGTCAACAGATAGTCATCTATTGGTGTATGTCTGGAATGTAATTTCCTCTCTTCTAATAATGAGTAGAGAGAAACAAATGCATTTGCCTAAACAAATAAAGAAGAAAAGTAAAAACTATTACCCTGAGAATGGACATAGTTCTGAAAATTATTTGCCATAGGAACCTAAAGAATATTAGAATGAACCACGAATTTTAATGCTACAATATAGTGCTACTTTCTAGGACTTGTGGCCAGACATCCTTAGAATATGCTGGAATGGGAAGAATTCTGAGTGAGCGATAAGGCAGAAGGCAGGAGAGCAGAAACAGCAGAAGTGACATTTACATTGCAGTCAGTGAAAGGCAGAGCTGACACTGGATATTCTGAAGAGAGGTTTCAGGGACACTTCAGAACAACCTCAAAATCCTTCTTTGAACACAGTCAAAAATTAAAACAAATCAAAAGTAGAGTATGTATATAGAAGACAAAGAAAATAAATCCAAACCAAAAATAACTTGTGCTCTTTGCTATATGACTTGGCCAATGAAAACAAAAGCAGTAATTACAGTCACACTTCAAGGAAAACCTTCTTCCCCCAAAGAAAAGAAAACGAAGTTTTCTAGGTTAAAATGGCTCACATTAGATCACTCAACCTAATTTTCATTTTGGTTAAATGTGATGGACTGAGCACGAGTTTCTGCTTCTCTTCACAAACAAAGGGACATTGAAATTATAGACAACTGGACAAGAACAAAAGAGAGAATGAAATGATCGTGCTGGAAGTTGGAAAAAGGAAGTTGCTTTTGTCCTTTCAGATAGCTACAGCAAAATAGTGTGTAATTTATAAACAATAGAAATTTATTGTTCATAGTTCTATAGGCTGGAAAGTCCAAGATCAAGATGCCAGCAGATTCTCTTTCTGGTGAAGGCTTGTTTTTCATAGATGGTATCTTCTATGTGTCCTTAAATGGGAGAAAGGGTGGACAAGCTCTATTGAGCTTTTTTTGTAAGGACACTACTCCTTATGAGCTGAGCCCTCATGACCAAATCACTTCCCCAAGCCCCTACCTCTTAATATCATCACTTACGGGGTTAGGTTTCAAAAAAGGATTTTGGGGAGACACAAACATTCAGGCCATAGCAACATCCATCACACATTCTGGGTGTACTGGAAGGCAGAATAGATTGAATGGTGGCAGAATAAGCTGAGGAAACCAAGATAATACTTCTAATGATCCTCCCAGGCAAACCCCAGAGAAATAAAACATCTAAAACAGCCACATAGCATAGATTCCATTTTTTTTTCTCAGTTTTCCAGTGGATCATATATTGTCTATATGATCTGTTTTAAAATAAAAATTTCTTAATATAAATTAAGAAAATGTTCTGGACTTCATACCTTGAAAATTCTTTAGTAGTTGTAGAATGGGGTCCAGTTATGTGTATGTATTTAAATTTCTTGGGTGACTTTGAAGGACATTCTTGTTATGAATTGTTACCTTCAAAAGTGGTTGTGGTTCTTACTGCCAAACTTCTATCCTAAGGTAAGCTAAATAGTGACTTTCTGCACAGTATGCAAGTTTAGGTAAGAGCATGGGCTAAATGTTTTATTTAACAAATTGCTTTTATGTTGTCCATAGTTTAGAAAAACATTTAAGTATGTAGTTTAAAATAGTTTGCATTCAAAGGCTTTTCATAAGAAAATGCTCATTACATTTTTATAGGAGTTGTTTGCAAACATACCCATTTTTCATCCTTAGTTTTTTTCTCTCTCTATCCTTCTCTCTATATAGTATAAAATGTATGTAATTATATTATATGTAATAAATTTATATGCAAAATATGGTATAGTGATCGCTAAACACAAAAATTATATATAGATATATAAATTATATGTTAAATAACATTGATGTTACACATATAATTGTATGCATGTGTGTGTGTGTGTGTGTGTGTGTATGTATATATATATACAGTACATATAATTTCTGTAGTTAGAGATCACTATACCAGATTTTCTGGAGAAGAATTTGGTGGTATGTATCTGCATCTATATGTCCATTTTATGTGAGAATTTTACTTTCTCAATATTATACAATTGACCCAAAATTAAATATCAAATCTGCAGAGATAGTAAACTACATCCAAAAAAAGTAGTTTATTTAGACATTTTTCAGATTAAAAACTAAAGGAGAAGCTCAGTTGAACCTATATTTTTAAAAATTTTAAAATAATTTGCCATATTAATATATGTGGCAAATATATATAAAATATAATAAAATACATAACATCATAATACAAAGATTGATGGAAGTACGTATTGATAGGATGGTAAGCTGATAACAGCTTTTGATTTCTTCATACATAGCAAAAAAGACAAAAAAAGGAAAGAGTTTAAACTCCTCCTTCTTCCCTGTCCTTCTCCATAAAACCCACACATACACACAAAATATATATCAACAATGAAAAAACAGATCCAAGGTGAGCAATCTATTTCAAACTATAAAGGAGCATTGGACCATTAAATTGTATAATTGAATTATGGTTAAGACATAAAGTCCTATGCAGTTATTTTCTATTCATTATTAGTATGAATTAAAGAATCCTAATCAATAGAACTTAAAATTTCATTTTGATGTTTGGAATTCTTTATCTTCCTTCAACTACTGTTCACAAGACTCAATCAAGGATAGCTATTTGGAGTGATGATACCAATATCTATTTCATAGTTGGGTGGAAAATTCTAAAATAGCCAATACATCATTTTGATCTAGATATGGAAGCTAATAAAACATGGCTACAAATGAATAATTAACAAACCAAATTACGAAATCATATCCCTAAATGGACCTTTCAGGTCCCCAGAGTGTTCTCCTACAATTGGCTTCCTGTGTAGGAGTAATGAAAATCAAGATTTCTGTTAACTTAATTGATCCTGAAAACAAAAACTGCTATAACCTTTGTTTTGAAAGTATTAAAGACATTTGGTTTTATAGAAACATTCTTCAATATTTAAGATTTGGGAAGTACAATAATACTATCTTAAATAGTAGATTCTTCTCAACAATATTGGTTTAGGACCATGCTTTTCTATCTTAAACATGGATAAGAATCACCTGGAAAACTGGTTAAAACCAGATTGCTAGCCTAGACCTGTGAGTTTCTAATTGGCCAGATCTAGGATGGGGTCCCATAAATTTGCAAACATTGAGGACCACTGGTTTAGGATATGTGTCCATTAATTAATCAGCTGAAATGATATGTATATTTAACTAATGAAAAACAACTTATGCTGATTTGAACTGTGTTTATGTCATCAAAAAGTCAGCTTCAGAAAATGTCAACATATAGTTCCATATACTCATATTTAAAATAACAAATTTTATTTCTAGTAGCAACTTTATGTTATTAATGCCTCTTGCTTAAAATGAAGTAAAACTGTGAATATTACTAATGGTATTACACTGAGAAGTAAGTGTGGGGATCCCCCACCAGCGTAGAGACCCCTCCGTGTCTCCGCCATGACGGGGTATGAGCCCAGACATGTTCTCCCTCCACTGGGTGCAGTCGAGTGAGGCGGCTACAGGAGGACATGGGGAAATGTTGAGCTTGCAGAGGGTCACTCTCAGTTCACTGCTCCTAAGGCATGACTGAGGTAATGCCAGATGTGATTAGATGAGACTATTGTTTCTCTCTTGAAGTCCCTGTTCTGGGCTAGTTCTATGACTCTGTTTACCCGTAGTCACAGAAGCTTGAGATCATTCACATGTCACTAGAAAATTGCTACCCTCCTGATTTATTGCTTACCTCACCTGTCTTGACATCATTTTCTGTAACAATGGATAAGAGGATAAGAATCTTTTGTGACTTTTAGGTAAACCTGCATGTTGCCCCCTCCCTTGGTTGCTTTGTAACTTTCTGTTCCCCTCTGATAATGATTCTGTAAGAAGACTGACGTCAGTCACTGTATGTAAAACCATATATAAGCTCTTGTGCACAAGAATAAATCGCTGATCTGAGCACAGCTCATTTCAGACCTCCAGACCCATTTCTCTATCTCTCTTTTCTTCCGCGCACTCTCTCTTCCAGGTATTAGGACCCTCTTGCTGGTCAAGAGATCCCTGGCAGACGTGCCGATCTCACGGCCAACGACAAGTAAGAAAGTATTTTAGATTTATAATCCTTTCTTACTTGTCGTTGGCTGTGAGATCGGCACGTCTGCCAGGGATCTCTTGACCAGCAAGATTATTAAATTGCTAGTTTTTAACTTTCTGTGCAGTTTTTGGCTTCAAATAAAATCTTAACTACAATAATCTCCTTGGGCTTTTCATTGACATCTTTTAAAGTAATTCACAGACTGAGGAATGCAGAAGTTAATCATTTTGACTAATTTGTAATTAGCTCTACCTGTATTCCAGAGGAAATGATCAATATTACCATTTGAAGAGGCCAGGCTTAGATCCAGCAACACTTTTAGAATATCCACAGTTAATTTTTGACTCTTCAGTTCTTGTTCCTTGCTGGAAAAACTAAAATTCTCTTATTCGATCACAATTTATTAGAAAGTTTTTTTTAATAGAGAAAATAAACTACCTCTTTTTAAAAAAATTTGGGGGGAAGAAAGTGTTTAAAATCACGTAAGTCAGCTATTATTGTTGAAATTATTACTGAATCAATGAAAGATAATTCCTGTCATATGTGTTAAATTTTAAGAAAATAAAAAATTTCCCTTGCAGATTATTTTTCTAACACATTTGACATACTTAAAGTAGAGCTGAAATGGTTTGAAATGTGAAATAAATTTACCTTTAAACAACTTTTAATTTGATTTTCCCAGCAAATCAGAACATCTGTTTTGGGATCTGGTTATACCAAACACTATTTCAGAGACTGAGGAAAACAGCAGAAAAACACGATAATTCCATTCCTGGGGGCGGGGTGTATATTTTAGTAAGAAAAAGGAATTCAACTTAGGACATTATTTCCCCTACTTTTCAACATGATGTATGAGATCCCATAAATAGACTCCTGTTGACCATCCCTATTTTATTTTATTATTATTTTTTTAGTTTAGTTTTTCAATGTTCAGTTTCCTTTAATGAGCCCCATCACTCTGAAGGGCAGATGCAGGCAGGTAGGCCACGGCAAGAGATGTTCACTTGATGATCTCGCCCTGATTGAAGGCTTTGTCATATTCTGAAAGGCCCCTTCCTAGGAAACACGCTCCAAACAGCTTCTGGGTCTCCTCGCTTCCGGGAGCCAGTTTCTGCCATGTGTATGACTGGAAGTCCATCTGCCAATCTGCACTCAGCAGAAAGGCAAGCTCTTGGCCTCGGAAGTCCCAGACTCCAACCAAATGGAGCTCTTGGTTCCAAAGAGGATGACACCGGCAAAGGCATCTTCCTCAGCTTGTCCACTCGCTTGAACATTCCAGTAATGAGACTGTGAATCATAAAAGTCTGAGTGAGTGCTTCAGGGAAGGGATATTCTGAATGCCACAGGGACCAGCCATCCTTATCAAGGTGCTCCCAGAAATACGGCAGTGCGAGAGAGTGTGTCCTTGTGAGTACTTGCGCTATAAATATGCCTCCAACACAAAGGTACTCTTCGGCAGGTGAGCGAAGGAGTCTTTCACCTTGGGCTCAGCAGCCAGCACCTGCTCACATTCGTCCATCTCCTCCTCAGGAGCAGGGGCAACTGCCATTTCCTCTTCCTTCCACTCAGCCTGGGTATTCTGCTTCTTTTCCAGTGAACCTTTCCCTTTTCATGGGGTCTCCTTTTCAGGCTGGCTTTCTGCAAGCTTTTTAGCATCAAACTGGGGTATGTTCTCAGACAGTTTCACCTTCCCTAAGACAGCGAATTGGGGCTGCTTAATGCAGTTGAAGAACCAGTGGTTGGTATGGGGAAAGGCCTGGAAGAAGGAAGGCTCCAGGACCTGCCAATAGAGCCATGACAGGGTGAAGACGACTATGACGTCAGCCAGACGAAGAGTCCTTGTCTTCAAGTGAGCAACCAGCAGCCCCAGAATTGGCCTCACCTCCTGCTTTGCATTCTCAGTAGCCTGTTTGTTGTGGTGCATGATGCCCAAGTGGGGAACACCGAGGTACTGGGGGCACTGCACAGCTACCAGCAGAACTCACCCACTGCGCCATGGGCTGCTGCCTCTGGAGTATTTCCCCACAGTTCCTCATTGCTCATGGAGTAGGCAACGACATTGCTTTCAAACACACAGAATCCATCGTTATTCTCAAATGCTGGAAGCTTGGTGACAGGAAATTTGCGAAGAAATTCAGGAGTGCTATTGGTTTGGCCAGAGTGGAAGTGGGGTAGTGCAAAGAGCACGCAGACCTGAGCCCTGCTGTACTGAACAGCGATGAGGGCCTTGAAGGCCCTCAAGTTTTCAGGATATGTGTACCAGGGTCCTAGCTACCATGGGGATTCCCAGTTTAATATTTTAGTGTTAGGATAATTTTTATTTTTTAGCAAATATATAATATATAAAATTATAAACATGTAGCACATAAAAATATGCAACATAGAACAGTCTACAGTGCTTTCTGGCATCATATAGAACTCCAAATAGAAAATCAGTGCATGAAAATATTTCTGTAAAAATGGAAAACACTGCTGCAGTAAAATGCTAACACCCTAAAAATTAATTATGTCTTTCATAATCAGATGATGATTTAACTATGATGATTCTGTTGCGTATTTCTACAGGAAACACACTAGCTATATGAGTGGTATAACTTCTGAAATCCCCACATATTCAAACTGTACCCCAAAGCCTTATTTATATCTTCAGTTCCTCTATATATTCACAACTCTACGCTTCTCTTATCCTTTCTTTAATCTGATTACTGTCATGGTCAGTGACTGCCTGAGGCCAACGCAGGGATAAAGAATTTACCAAGACAGTAATTAGTTTAGAAAGGCAGATTTATTAGAGAAAGGCAGAGATACATTGCAAGAAAGCAATGGGCAGTACAGCAGAGAGAAGGCTGTCTGTGACAAAGCGGGGACTTGGATATTTTAAAGAGTTGTTGCTTGAGCTGAATGCTTGAAATAGGATGTTTGGGTGCTGGTGGGCAATGGGCTGAGTGCTTGGGTTTGATGTTTGGGTGCAAGTGAGCCATCTGCAGTTGACGAAATTTCTGGGAACATTCACTCCCGTCTATCCCTGTTTCTTTCCGGCTAGCTAAGCTCATTGATTAATTTTCTTTTTAACTATTTTGGGCTCCACATTCCCCTATCCTCTCTGACAGAATGACAAGGACAAATCTTAGGCATTTGGGCAGAGGTGTCATCTTTCAACTACTTTCCACCGGCCTGGGGCATAGAGCTGACCCTACCTACAGTTATTGGTGGGTCAAGGGACCTCATGGGCCACTGTCTCAGATTATGGGACATAAAAGGTTGGGCACATCTGGAAGATGGATTTTGGGGAGAGAGAGCATGTTTCTATGGAAATGATGTCCAACGGAGTCTAAAGGAGACTCTGGGGTCTCCAGGGACAATTTGCTGATTCCCTTGCATCATCAGAAGCTTGGTGTGAAATGGCTACATTCTGGAAGAAACAAATTTAACCAGAAAGTTAGAGGGACAAAGGCTAGCGGGGAAAAGTAGCAGTATAGATGCAATCGGTCCCCGTAGAGGGAACTCCTAGAGCCTCCTAGAACCTTCTTTAAGAAATTAGGTATTTGAAAATGGTTTTCTTCATAATCAAGCTTCCATTTCCTGCACTTTTCTTATTTTTTTGGCTTTTCACTGATTGATTTACATAGAAACAACATTCTTCCTGGGCTGCTGTGAGATTAAGAGCTCATCTGTTTTGTAGCACTGCTCCAGCCGAGGGGTTGATTTATTGATTCATTGTATTTAATGTTTCTCTGATTGTGTGTAGGAATTTTGCAAATTCTTGGGTAAAGAATAGCTAAGGACAACTTCTGTAATTCCTGCCACTGCAGCATCAGTTTTACTTAAGCTGGCAAGAAAGGAAATTAGGTGACTGGCCCTTTTATCTCAGTATATGGGAGACTGTTGGAGGCATAGCCCTGGCATTAGTTCAGTTAAGTTGAGAGTGGGGGATGGGTGCTACATATTCCAGAGAGCAAGCAGGGATAGCTAAGTTATAGTTACACAAATAAAGAATAACCCTGATTTTGGGAGCAGTACTGTGTTAACTAAGGTGATGAGATAAAGGCCAAAATGGTGGGAATTTGGTCCGATTTGGGAGTGATACATGGTGTAATTTGTTAAGGTGTCTTTTTAAGACTTGTTTTGCTCTTTCTACTTTCCCCGAAGATTGTGGGTGCCAGCCTGTATGTAAGTAATATTTAATCTGAAGTGCTTCACTTGCTCCCTGTGTAATCTGAGATATAAAAGTGGGGCCATTATCTGACTGTTGGGAAAAACAGAGACCAAAATGGGGAAGTATCTGGTCCAAAAGGTCCATGATGACTTCAAAGGCCTAGTCAGTTTTTGTGGGAAAGGCTTTTATCCATCCAGCGGCAGTATCTACAAAGCATAGCAATGAGGCATGTGTGTAAACTCTAGTTGCCAGTCTTCCCCTGTCAGAGCCCCTCATCTTTGAATGGGTTTAAGGAGGAGGGCAGATTTGTGGGGCCCCTCTCAGTTAGACTGAAGCAGGGCACTGTTAGGAGAGAGTTGGAGGGTGGACAGGTCTTTAGCAAGAGCCTGTCCAAACAAGTGTTGGCTATCGCTAAATCCCTGGAGAAGGACCGTCCAGGTTAACTGTTGGGAAACATGGGTGGAGGGGTTTCCCCATTTAAAGGCAAATAAGAATTCACATCTAAAATGTACTGGTATGCAAAAGAAGGCATTTTTAAAATCTAATACTGTGAACCATGAAGTGTGGGTTGCCCTAAAGGGTGTAGGGATCAAAAATGATTGGGGTGTTCAGGGATTACTGCCTCACTGATGACCCTTACGTCTTGTACCATTCTATATGTGCTATCTGACTTTTTAACGGCTACCATCAGGGTTGCATGGCCAGTTGCAAAGGCTTAATGACCCCGTGACCAAGAATTTTCCTATTAGAGTCTGTAGGCCCATTTGGGCTTCAAGCTTTAAGGCATGTTGCGGGATCCTAGGGAAAATATTAGGTCTTTAGATGAATTTTTAGAATCTGCAAACAAAGAATTTCCTGGAGTGGAGATATCCCATACCTCTGGAGGAACTTGTAAAATGGAGGATTTTAGGAGATTGGAGCATTTGGTGGAAGGAGCTAGTAATGCCAATATTGGGCAGGCACACTCAGGGAATTTAAAGCTAGTTTGGAGTTTGTCATTATGTCCCAAGTAGTGGGATAGGACAGCTTGGTAGAACCTGGAAAGTGAGTGACAATATTTTTCCCAGCCTGTATACTAAGGGGAGATAAAGCATCGCTGCTGTGGCCTGCCATCTGTGCTGGTGAGAAGGATCAAAGACAGAGAGGTAGGTCGAGAAAAACCAATTAGGGCTGAATAAGTAGCTCCTGTATCAAGTAAAAACTCAATCTTAATCCATGGTTTATTTAGGGTTACCAAAGGCTCAGCCATAGAAATGGTAAATACAGGGGCCTGGATGGCCTCTGGGCCCTGTCAGTCATCTCTTTCTGCTTTCTCAGTTCTATCAGCTTCCTTATGGTAGAGGAACAGAGTTAGGGGAATTTGCCATTGCTGTTCTCCCAAACTGGCCCATAACTGGTGTTGCTGATTATGGGATGACTCTCCTACATGAGGAAGAAAGGGGCAATCCATTTCCAATGCCCCACTCATTTGCAGTGAGTAGAAGGTCAGTGGGGACTAGAAGATGGTTGAGGAAGGTTTTGGCAGTTCTGGCTGATATGCCCTTGCTGATTACAGCACTAGCAGATAGTGAGCTCCTTTGTGCCCATAAGGCTCCACACTGATGGCTGGCTAGGGGTCCTTGGTATAGGCAGAGAGTTTGCAGTGGCAACAGACATGTAGTGAGTCTGCCACTCACCTTTCTCAATCCTTCCTATCCCATTTGGACTGTGATATTTCCTCCCATTATTAAAGACCTTGAAGGCCATGTCCAGCAAGATGGGGAATGGAGTTTGAGGTCTTTGGTCTAGTTTCTGGAGTTCATGTCTAATATTTGGAGAAGACTGGCTGATAAAACAAATAAAAAAACAGCCAAAATGGCTAGGCTTTCTGGGCTTTTGGAGTCCACATTAGTATATTTTCACTTGACTGCAGCCAGCTTGTAATGAAATAGAGGTGGGTTTTCATTTGACCCCTGTGTTAACCTCTCTTAATTTGGCATAGTTGACCGTTTTATGGCAGCCTTTTTCATGCCTTCAATTAAACAAGTAATTACATGATTATGGCATTCCCTGCCAGCATTTCCCTCTTGGTAGCCCCATCTAGAATCAACATCAGGAACTGCTGTATTCCCAGGCTAGAATCCTAAGGGTTCTGGTCATGAACCTTATCTTTCCACCATTGAGCTAGAGACCAAATGAGGGACCTTTCCTCACGAGTACAACAGGTGGTAAAGATAATATAAACATCCTGACAAATGAGATCAAAGGAAACAAAACATCCTCTGAATTCTTCTATGATGTGAGAAGGGTCCTGGTCTTGGTCCTAAAGGATCCAAGTTTAGCTCGTATCTGATAGAAGTCCAAAGTGGGAAAGGAACATGGACTCTGATGGTTTTTGAAGCTGTTTGCCACTATGAGAAGTGGCAAACCATTTTCTGGGGCTGAAGTGGGATAATAAATGGCTCCTGATCCAGTATGTGAGGGGAGAAAAAGGTTTCCCACAGGGGAGAGGCATAGAGAAAGAGGTAGAAGGTGGAGCGGAAGGAGGGAAAGGCATAGGAGGAGATACACTGTTGAGGAGAAGGAAGGGGAGGAAGGTGAGGAGGATCTTGACCATGGGAGCATAAAAGAGGGTTCATCTAAAATGTTTGGAGTCAGGAGGAGGTAAGAACTTTGTTAGGCACATTCAACAGTTTCTTTGAAGGTCTGGGTCCCAATCTTGGGACATAAAGTCCTGGATATAAGAAACCTCAGACCATTTAGAGGAATTTTGACAACACAGATCGAGTTGCAAAAGAGTATTAAAATCCAAAGTCCCATTCAGAATCTAGGCTAATTGGTCTCCGAACCACATTACACAAGAAAATTAGTTGCTTCTTCTTGAGAGTTAGGGAGTCAAATTTGTCCTAATGTTTTAGGATGTGACCCAGAGGTGAGTCTGAAGGAATACACGAAGTTTGTCCCATGCTGGGATGGGAAAATGATAAGCCACTGGAGACTGATGTCTGCTGGGGACATGGAGTGCACTTTCTCTCAAGGTGTCCTGGCAGGGGAAAGGATACCACTCAAGTCCGTTGGGGCACTTCGGAGATGTCATTCCTACAGTGGTGTTGCACCTATTAGGAAAGACCTCCCAGAACTGGGGCCAATGCCTCTGGGGCCTTACACAAGATGGCTTATCCAGGCAGGAGGTATGAAGGTGAAGGGAGAACTCAGCCTGGAATCAGCCCAGAAGAGGGGATGGGAATGGGGAGAAGCTCATTACTCTGAGGCCACTGGTGATCACCTGATTTGGGAATACCTGAAGCTAGAGGTCTGGCTGTCTTGATGTGAGAATTTGAATAAGAGGAAGAGAGGATTTATGTCACCCAAAACATGTGTAGATTTGCCCTAGAGAAGCCACTGCTGCTAATTGCACAACATGCAGGAATTGGGGACCTCTGACCAGAAAGGATAGGAGACAACCTTTCTCCCTTCTGGGCAAGGCAGCCAGATGTTTGCCCTTTGACCTTCAGGCAATACCAGGGGAGCTGCCCTGGGCAGATACCAATTGCCACAGCACTACTAGAGCTCAGCTGCTGGAAGTCTGAAAAAGGAAAATGAACTTAGGTCCCTCACCCGAGTGGGTGGTGGTTGTCAGACACTTCCGTGCAGACACCTTTCAATTGCACCAGCGTATAGCCCTGGCCATAGACTGTCAGTTGTTTCCATCTTAGGTGCTGTCCACAGAAGGTCCTCAACTGGAAGACAGAAAGGAAGAGGGGAGAGAGTTCCCTGTAGGGAGAGAGATTCCCTGTACAGGTCACCAAAATGTCATGGTCAACGACTGCCTTAGGCCAGCATGGGTGGTAAAAGAATTTACCAAGACAGTCATGAGTTTAGAAAGGCAGACTTATTAGAGAAAAGGGAGGATATTGCAAAAGAGCAATGGGCAATACAGCAGAGGGAAGGGTGTCTGTGATGAAGTGGGGCCTGGAGGGCTTTGTAATGGGTCGTGTTGCTTGGGCTAAATGCTTGAAACAGGATGCTTGGGTGCACGTGGGCCATGAGCTGAGCACTTGGGTTTGATGTTTGGTTGCAAGTGAGCTGTTTGCAGTTGACCCAGTTTCTCATAACATTTGCTGTCCTCTATCCCTTTTTCTGTTCCTACCAGCTAAGCATTTTTAATTTTCTTTTAACCCCTAAGGCTCCACAATTACTAATAATTTAACCAAAGAGTTAAATTTTCGGTTCTCATTAACAATATACATAAATGCTAAGTAATGAAGCATTAAAAATTCTTTGAAAACTTCAAATATAAACAAAATGATCTGTCTTTGTACAATGGTACTTCCACTATGTTGACTAAAATAGTTTCCCCAGCCACCTGACAAATCTAAAACTGATATATCCACTATGTTAGGTAGTAGGTAGTACTATGTTAGGCCACGGTACAGTTGGGTTGGCAATAAATTTGTTTTGAATAAAATTCTCTTCTGAAGCTTTCTGAGCTAGTTGATGGGTTTTTTTAAAGGTAGAAATTAACAGAGCCACCGGATGTGGTGGTTCATGCCTGTAATCCCAGCACTTTGGAAGGCCGTGGCGGGCGGATCACCTGAGGTGGGGAGTTCGAGACCAGTATAACCAACATGGAAAAACCCCATCTCTACTAAAAATACTGAAAATTAGCTGGGCATGGCAGCATATGTCTGTAATCCCAGCTATTCAGAAGGCTGAGACAGGAGAATCGCTTGAACCTGATAGGTGGAGGTTGTAGTGAGCCGAGATTGCACCATTGCATTCCAGCCTGGGCAACAAGAGCAAAACTCCATCAATAAATACATAAATAAATAAATAGAGCCACTGCTTTCCTGATCAGATGCACCTTTATTATAATCCTCTTCTAGTGACTCCTTAGATATATGAAACTTTCATCTCATATCGTTTGCATTGCTGGGATTAGGGTTTTTTTGTTTTTGTTTTTGTTTTTATTTTTCTGTTTTAAGGAATCTGTGTGTACTTTACTCAAGGCTGCAGTTGGTATCTAGTTAATTGATGCCACCTTACAGGATAGAGGTCAGGGCCTCACCTTCTACCCACTAATCAATATTGCCTTTCCATCCATCAAAATATATTCTTAAGAGACAATAAATAATTCAAGTTGCTATGGCCATGCATACTAAATGTGGCTTCATAAAATCTACCCCTTTTATCATCATTTCTGTATGATAGCTCTGATGTAGAACTTCTTTGTTAAAACAGTTTTACTGGTTCAGTGATGGATTCAGTTTCTCTAAAGTTTTCAAAACACTCAAAAGAAAGTTTTTATAACTTCTGGGTGGAGTAATATCAATTATGTTAATATCATAGAAGCCAAGAGAGAAAATATAAGGGTAAAGTGCATAATAACCATGAGGGACGGTGTTCTCTTTCTGGGTCCACAAGGGGGAGTAGTTTTAAGGGCAAGAACTTCCTAGCACCATGTCCCGCTCCCATCTCTCTCCATTTTAATGGTTTATGTTTAAATTTTGTGGGCACGGGAAGAACCTAAGAGTCAATCACTCCAGTGGAAATTCTAAGGAACTCCTTTCATTGGCCAGGGGTCTTAGAGAAGGTGGGGGTTCCTTCCAGGTTGAAAGTCCCCTTCTTCCACACCCCTTAGGACTCCATGTTTGGGTCCCTTTCCATGAACACTCCCTTCATGGAAGCCGTCCTTCTCTCTCCTGGATTTCCCCCCTAGAGTCCCCTTCCACACTCTCTCGTGGAAGCCTGTCTTCCCCTCCTAAACTCCATCTCTCTCTATTCCCTTCCGCTCAGTGTGGAAGCTGCTTTCCTCTCCTGGATTCCATCTTTCTGGATTCTCTCAACTCAGTGTGAGAGTTAGCTGTTTCTTCCTCCTTCTCCTTTTTCTCCCTCTGCTTTAAATAAATCACTTTCTACAAACACTTTTGAGTCCGGCATTTACTGTGCACTGCGCTGTGGTCCCCTCTCTCATTCTTGAGAGGGCAGGAGAACAAGAACCTGGAGAAACGTCCTCTCGGGGGAGCTGAGGACTTCCAGAACCCCTGAACCCCATTATTACAACAATACCAATCTGATTATTGATCTCAATCATTAGAAGTTCATCAGCCAGCACCTTCTAATAATGCAACATATATCATATATTTAATGAGTCTATATTTTTCAATATCCTTTATTCTTTGAACCAACCATTCCTTACTCTTGTCTACTCTTTATATCTTACCAAATAAATGTATAAAATTGTCTAGCCTATTTTTTCATAATATCAGATATGTTGAATCAATGACCCACACTTCAAGTCAGCCAAAGTGTTGAATTAATGGGCCTTGCATGTGGTTCCACTATCTTTGTTTTACATTTTGCATGCGTGTAAATCTTTCTCCAGTTATAGTTTTTGCCATTGTTACTCATGTTTTACATATCATATCTTAGCCACTTCTAATTCATTCAAAGATTAAAATCCTCTTGACTTTTGGAAAACTTTTCAAAATATTAGGTGGAAGCATTTGGCACCTTATATAGTTTGGATATTTTTCTTTTCCAAATCACATGTTGAAATGTGATCCCCAGTATTGGAGGTGGGGCCTGGTGGGAGGTAATTGAATCAAGAGAGTGGATCCCTCATGAATGGCTTGGTGCTCCCCTTATGGTAATCAGTTATCTGTGATGAGCTCTTATTCTTTTAGTTACCAGGAGATGTAACTCTTCAAGAGTCTGGCACGCCTCCCTCTCTCTCTTGCTCCCTCTCTCACCATGTGACACAGCTGCTCTCCCTTCATCTTCTACCATGAGTAAAAGATTCCTGAGGCCTCACCAGCAACCAAGCAGATACTGGTACCATGCTTATACAGCCTGCAGAACCATGAGCCAAATAAACCTCTTCTCCTTATAAATTACCCAGCCTCTGATATTCTGATTTATGCATTACATTTTTCCACTAGGAAAACTTTCCAACTTGTATACTCAAGTATGTTGAATACTTCTGTTCCCTACTGTCAGTTCATAAACCAATGTGATTAAAGGAGCATCAGAAAATTGGACTGCAGTTCATTTTAAAATTCGGATCTTAATAGGGCATTACATTTGTAAATTTTCTATTTCCAGAAGTTTAGAAGACTATGGTAAGTTGACTTCAGTCTTCATAGGAACATAGACCATCACACTTTCTGAGCACATCCTGTGAGTGCATGCTTAAAGCCAGTCATAAGCTTCAGAAAGCTACTGCTAATGATGTTGTTATCTCAGCTGAAACTTCCATGGAGACTGCTGCTGCTTTAGTCTTCTCTTGATTCTCCAAAGTGGCATGATCCCAAGCATATGCTGCCAGTTGATCAGCTAAGTCTGTTTCTGAGGAACTCTTGCTTTCTTTGATGGAGGCTTACCTGTTATCTGAAGTTGAGCCAAAACTCTTTGGAATTTGATGAATTACTCCTGAACAGGAAACACTGCAAGAATATTTTGTTTTAGAGTTAAAAGTCCTGTAAACCAACTATTTCATGCATAGTGCCAGCAGGATTGCCAGATTTTCCATCTGTGTAGCTAAAAGTTTGTCCATTCATGTTTTGTAATTAGAAGATTAAAAGGTAAAGGAGCTACTTCTCACTTTCTTTCACCAGAGCCTGAGCTATTACTTGGGTCCTCACTATAGCCACCATCTAACTGTCAGTTCTCCCAAGTGAATCTCTTCTTTTTCAGATCCTTGCAGTTATTTGTCAAGACTGCAGAGAAGATGATTGCTTTGGGTGGAAGTTTCAATTTAGATAGTCCTTAACATCTTTATGACTCAAATCCTTTATGATTTCCAACAGAGCCTCAAGGATAGTTTGCCCATGCTTCCAGGACTAACCAGTCCTTTTTCCAACTCCAGCAAAGCTCTGCTGGATCCTTCTTCATTCTTTTTCCTTTTAAAGAAAGTGTAGTCAGATAGATATGCTATTTATATTAGAAAGTTATTCTATTAGTTATCTTCTGATACGTAATAATGTACCCTGAAACTCAGCTTAAAAAACATTCATTATCTCACACAAATTCTGCAGGTGAGGAATTTGGAAAAAGCTTAGCTTCTTGTCTCTGGTGGTAGGTCTTTAAAAAGCTGCAAACAAGCTATCTGCTGGAGCTGCAGTTATCAAAAAGCTTAACTGGAATCGTGGTATCTACTTCCAGGCTCTCACATGAAGCTGTTGGCAGTATTTCTCAGTTCCTACTAATATTAAGCCTAGAAGATATTGATATTTTGCATATGTGGATATAAATGTGATGACATAAAAGTATTAATAAAGTTGATGAGGAGAAAAATTAATGAATTTTGTTTTGACAATGTTAAGTTTCAGGTAACCATGAAGAACTCAGTCATAGTAGATATTTGGAGGCTTGACACTGTTTGTCATGGGAGAATTCAGAGATTGGAATGAAGATTTTTGAATTTTTATAGTCATGAACTGTACAGGGCAGGGAATATAATCTCAAAACAAAAGGTGGGAACTGAATAGTGCAGGAACAGCAAAAAGAAAAATAAAAGACCTTTCATGAGTGAAAGGAAAACAGATAATCACTGTGTTGTGGCTCATGAAATTATGGGAAGAAACCGAGTTTCAAGAACAGGTTCACAAACATTAAGAAGATGAACACACACACACACACACACACACACACACACACACACACTCAAATAAGAAAACTGGTTCCTTCTCAAGCCAAGATTTTGTGATTTAAGTACTAGTCACCTCTGGTATCATGTGTTCCCCACAATACTATTAACTGGGATTAATTTTTATGAGGCTTTTACTGCCAGTTTTTTAAAAAAACTAATTTATCCAAATTTTTAGAGCATTAAACAGTAAACTTAATCAGACACCAGATCGTGTATTTACCTTCTATCAGCTTGTCACTGCCTTTAGCTATAAAGCTGATTGACACTATTCCAAATGGAAAAAGGTATGGGAAACTGAATATAAAGGGAATATAAACATTTGACTGTAGATTCAAAACAGAGAGAGAAAAAAACACCTGAATAAACATACTTATACGTAACGTTTATTGAAACAAGCTAAAATACTAACATTTTTATTTAAATGTCATGTGTCTTTTTATGCTACATTACAAGAAGCTACTATTTGCTCGATCGTTTTCTTACACAAAGTTACCTTGCAGAGACATGTAGTGAAATTCTCTCTCCTTCCGCCTATGTGAGCAGTTAGTGGTGGAGTGTCTCGATCACCCATTTCTCCTCACACTCAGACCCTCGGGGGATTACAGCTTTCGGAGGATGGAGTGAGGGGTTCCAGTCCAGGAAAGGGACAAGGAATCTGAGCAGTTGATGCCTCCTCAGCTGGAGAAGGAGCAATTGAGGATGTAAGTCATCTAATATCTCAAGCTGAGCAGATATCTCAGATGTGTCAGAGTACATTACCCCTAACCTGGCCATGTGACCGTGAGTGAAGAGGTGTGAAGAGAGGAAATAGAAGAAACAGCGCGGTGAGGACGAGCAAGCACTGCAGCAGCCTGCTTGGTGGCAGAGCCAGGACATCACACGGCACTACAAGCCAGGGGAGCCCAGTGAGAGCAAAAAAAGGGGATGGCAATTGTGAAAACCTCAAAGAATTTCCTTTAACCTCTCACCCACAACAGCATCCCCTCCCCTTAGGCCAGGATTCAAAGGGCTGTGACCCCAGACCTCCATTTACTGTTTTATTTTCCTGAAATCGATGTGTCTATAGCAAATGATTATTTACAAATAGTAATAGCAACAGTAAACTAGATCACTTAGGAGTTAAAATCCTGACTCAGCCTCTCATTGCAGCGTGGCTGGGATAGACTCTTGACTCTCTAAACCTCAGTTTCCTTAACTACAATACATAAGATTGTTGATCTTATATGTAACTATGTTTTGGAATTGCAAAATGTAAGTGAAACAATTGGCTTTGACTGAACAATTTTTAAGTGCTTTATAAGCCTTGTCATATATTAATCTGTGAAACACCTCATGGGTGGGTTATTTACAGAAGACAGAACAGAGAAGATGGCTAAGATTTCTGATACTACGAAACTAGAAAATTACAGAGCTGCTCTCAAACTCAGGTATGCTTGATTTTGAAGTAAATATTTTTGACCCCTGCCTGGCAAAAGGTAAGCATTTAATAATTTCCTGCTATCATTATTAATATTAAAAAATAGAAACTGAAAAAATAGAAAATAATTAATGATAAAAATAATTAATATTGATTGAGTACCAGTATGTGATCAGAGCCTTTGCATGTATCATCTCATTCAATTGTGAAACATCTTTATGAAGCTAGGAGCATTATTGTTCCATATTCAAAGATGAGCATACTGAGGTACAGAATGTTGCAATAACTTACTCATGATCACAGAGATAGTAAATGGAGAAGCCAAAATCCAAACCATGCCAATGTGACTGGAGAATCTGCAGAAATGAGCACTCATCTATAGAAATGCTGCCTGCCCCCGCTTAATCCAACTTCTCTTTCTTAACCAGGTTCTTACATTTTTCTCTTTCTGTGTGTGCGTGAGTGCATGCATGTGCATTTCAATAGTAGTATTCATATTAAAATATTCCAAAATTGTATTCATAATGTACTTAACATTTTCATACTGCTTTTTTCTTCCAGCGTTCTCTCATACGTTTTTCCTATATTCTTCAATTGCCATAATTATCTTTATTTTATTCATAAATAACATTCTATACAGTAATGTTCTAAAATTCTGCAGGTATTCTTCTATGATTGGACATTTTATTTAGCTTGCATTTGATTTTTGCCCAACATAAATAACTTTATAATATATTTTTATAGATATAAACTTTATTTTAGTTATCAAATTATTTTTAAGGTAAATTTTCAGAAGATAAATTGTTACATTAAAGTATATGAAAATGTTTATGACTTCTTATACATAATACCCAATACTTCACTGAACTGTCACCACATTCTCCAATAATAGCATCAAGAGAATATCAACAAAATAACTGTAAAGAGAAGAAATCTCATTTTTGTTTACATACATGTGTGTTTGTGTGTGTGTGTATTGTGTGCATGCACACACACACATATGTAGAGAGAGAGAGAGAGAGATTGAGAGACAGAGGAGTACAAATGTTGTTTCAATAGCTACTGGAATGTGCACGGCTTGAGAGTGTGCATCCAACAGAAGTGATGGGTTATGGAGTTCCCACAATCATTCTGTACCCTGAGCCCAGTAACACATGAAAATGGCTTGCCGAGGCTTTCTTGGATTCAGAAGCCACTGAAGAGCACACCTAACCGACCCGAAAGTCAATAGAGAACACTCAACCTTGGGCTTACTAACATTGTGCCAGAACCAATAGAGCTAATTTTCCAACTAACGCCTCATAGCATGTACTTAATAAGTTCTTGTTTCCCATCTTTTCCTCAGTCTCACATGCCCACATTTTCCCCTGCTCCTCAGAGTTCCCAATAGCCTCAAACTTTAAATCTTGCAAACAATTTTCATTTTTCATAATAGCTTCACAAAGGTCTGACTCTTGTAAAGATATTTTCATTTGAAGAATGTAGAAAAGGACTTTATCAACATCTTCTGAGCCATTATTTCTATCTCATATTTCTTTTTAAAAATTATTTTAAAATAAAAATGGTATATATTTTAGATGTTTAACACGATGTTTTAATATACATTCTTATACATAGTGAAATGATTACTATAGTCACGCAAATTAACATATCCGACTTTCTCTTTTTTGTGGTTAGAACACATGAAATCTTTCTTAGCAAATTTATAATGTGCAATACAAGATTTATTACTGACTGCAGTCATCATGCTGTACCTTGAACCTCTAAACTTCATCCTACGTAACTGCATTCGTGCCCTTTGCCCATCTCTCAATGTTTTCCCACCCCCTTGTCGCTGGTAGCTACAGTTCTACTCTCTGCTTATATGTCTTTGACTTTTTTCTATTCCACATATAAGTAGGATATGCAGTTCTTTCTCGTGTGTCTAGCTTATTGCACTTAGCCTAATGTCCATTGGGTTCATCCATGTTATCCCAAATGGCAGGATTTTTTAAATCTCTCTTGAATTTCTGAATTTACAGCTGATCCTGAGTACTACAGTCTTGGACAACATTTTACATAGTGAGCATAGGTAATAAGTGAGTACTTTTTCTATCAGTCTTACAATGCTTATTTTCTGGTTGAGGCTTTCATCTTTTGGAATACAAGGAAGCTGTTTTCTTGACTAGACATTGTGGTTCATTGGTAATATCAGTAATCTAGCTATTTTGCTCAGGTTCTCTACAAACGATGTAAAAATACAAAGCTTGCACCTATGGAGGCTTCTGTTTTATTTAGAGCTTTGGGGAATTCATTAAAATATTATCAATGGCTAACTTCAATTTATACATTCTGTCTTATGAGTGAAATATGACTGCATTTTTAAAGAAAACTAAATGTTAAAGTAGGCTTCATGACTTAATATGTGAGCATTGCTTTATTTTGTATTCTAAGGTAAATATATGTAATTAAGTAAAAGGAAAAAAAAAATTCCCAGGGTAAATGTTATCTGATTAGTCCATTTACAATTTCTTTTAGGCTTTACATATGACAAACTTACTCACAAGACTATTCTGTCTTGTCCATGGCAAAGGTATTTTAAAACACCCCATTATCAAAGGGTTTATTATTATTATTATTATTTCAGTTGTTTAAGCATTTCTCAAAGCACTATTGTGAGGCTGTAATTTGTTCTAGGTGCTAATGAAACAAGGATAACTAAGACATTGTCCTTCCGTTAGGGGTGTACAGTACAGTAAGGAAAACAAAATAGAAGCATACCACCACAGTTCATTGTCACAACTGCTAAGCCAGAGGTATGCTCAAAGCAGAAACACTTGTGAAACCTTTTTTTGCTTTTAAGGGTACTAACATTTGCTGCTGTTTTGTTCTGTATATGAAATAATGTAGTCTCTCACTTTTCTGTGTTTTATTTTACCAAGTCCTCTTGCTGTTCAAGGTAAGCCTATGAGGCCCCATATTAAATTTTTACTTTCCTATCATGATGTTGAGATGATAATACTTATTAACTTTCTTTGAACTACAGCAAAAATAAGAGTTTTTAAAAGGCATTGCTTATTTTGATCTAGCATCTTGACACTTTGATCTGTCCTTACTTTGAAGATGATTCTAAAAGGAAATTTCAGATATACTCGGGTAAAAAGATTTACATAAAAGACCCCAAACTCCCAGCTGAAAGATATATTTATTATTCTACTGTAGAAAAGCATGTTTTAAACTTATTCATGCTTTCCCAGAAAATGATGACAATACAAACTTTAGTCTTCCCCAAGGTATACAGAAGTCCCTTTTTGATACGTAATTTATTACTGTTTAGTAATTCATTAAGCTTCCAAACAGCTTTTTTAAAAAGGAGTCAAGAGGCACTATTTACATATATTTGCACACGATATTTTGTTATCTAAACTGATAACTTGGTTTTAATATATTTTTATATATCAAGAATATAGAGTTCTGTTAATTTAAATTCTCCTTCATCTAAACTATACAAAATAAACTTGATGAAATACTGTTGCTTGCTTTCAGAATGGTAACAATATTGTTCTTGCCATATACTTTAAGTATATACATTTTTAAAGTATAATAAACCTGCCTTTACACCTCAAGCAGATTCTCTAATTCTTAGCCCATTACCTGCCTGTAGCAGAAGCTTCTTAGCTAGTATTCCTTAAAATGAAAGCCCAAACACAGAAAATAAAGCTCTTTTAGCTTTACATATTTTACATATTTTGTTAATGGCCTTTATCTGGAAGTGTATAATAAGTTTTGGTTTACACGGCTGTTCATCCCACTAAACTGACACCTCAGTACCACACCTAACACTCTAGTAAGCATATTAATCATATTAGCGAATGAATATGTGATCATCCTCAGATATTAAAATAACAAATATAACAGAATTAAACATAGAAACTTTCTTCATGCCCCGTTTATTGCTTTTATGTAAAATGTAATGTTGGAATGAGAAAAAGGTTTTTAAATGTAATTGGTATCAGAGAAGTCATATTTTTAGAAAAGAAGGAAGAGGGTCTCTTACTGTCTACCCTGATGCTATTAAATTACAAGATAAACCAATGGGCATAAAGAAAATTTTAAGATTTTTTTTCATTAGATTTGCTATGCTCATTAGTCTTTCAGTTAAGACTACGCTTCTGTTTTACAAAGATTTAGTTACAGTTTATATAAGTGAAGAGGAAGTAGGAACTGATGTGGGAAATTGCCTTGCTAAGAACCCTGGTTTATAGTGGTGATAAACGTAAGTCAAAGAGTCCAACAATCTTGAAATTGATTTTTATGCAATGAACAGATGGTGAACCACATAAAAATACTTAAGGAGTAAATACAGTAATATGAAGAAATACTTATGCTACTGTGTTAATTGCAAAAGGAAAATATACACTTTTGCAACAATTAGTTCTATATGAACAAATATTTATTGATCCTACTATGTGCAGAGTACTTTGTTAGTTGCTAGAAATACAGTAATGGTTAAAACAAAGAGTTCTTGTTTTCTTAGAGCCTACAACCCAGTCAGGTTGGTGTGGGAGTGGGAGGCTGAATGCAGGCAAGTCAACAGATATTTAAAGAAAAAATTTTAAGTCCTAGAAGGGGGAAATTGCAAGCTGCCTCAGAAACCACTGTGTGAAAACAATTCTAAATCAAAGAACCAAGGAGGAAAACCTCATAAAATGCATTTCAATTAAATTTTAAAAATAGATGGGATGTCAAGTTACTACCTGTGATTATGTCTAGGAATAAAACTATATACAGCATATATCTTTTTTTTCTGTTTTTCTTACAGTTTTGATTTCTTGCATTTCCTTTTAATTCTCTTTCAGAATTTTCATTTGTCTACCGTGTTCATCTATTCTTGTATGCTGTCTATTTTTTCTACCAGAGGCCTTAACATTTTAATGATTTATTTATTTATTTGGACGGAGTCTTGCTCTGTTGCCCAGGCTGGAGTGCAGTGGCACGATCTTGGCTCACTGCAACCTCTGCTTCCTGGGTTCAAGTGATTCTTCTGCCTCAGCCTCCTGAGTAGCTGGGATTACAGGCACCCACCACCACGCCCGGCTCATTTTTGTATTTTTAGTAGAGACAGGGTTTCACTAAGTTGGTCAGGCTGGTCTCAAACTCCTAACCTCATGATCTACCTGCCCCGGCCTCCCAAAGTGCTGGGATTACAGGCGTGAGCCACCGCGCCTGGCCTCATTTTAGTCAGTTATTTAAATTCATTTTCCGCTAATTACAGAATTAATGTTATATTCACATTGGGTTCTGAGTCTTGCTTTGCTTCTCTGGATTTTTTTTTCCTATTATCATGATTTTAAATGTTTTGTTGAAAGCCACACAGGACCTATTGGATAATAGGAACTGAGGTAATTAGGCTTTTAGTGTGAGGACCTGTGTTAATCTTGCTAAGAACAATGCCGCACAAGCTGTAGGTGCCAGATGCATCAGTTTCTTCTAGTTCCCTCCTCTGTTTCTTCTCTTATCGTCTCTGGATTTCACTAAGAGCTCCTTCAACAGATTCTGTATCTTCCAGCTCTTGCAGTTGTAATCCACTGTTCTTATAGTGGAGCACTGCTGATGTGATGATAAAGTGTTAGGAACAGGAAACATTCTATAATTTTATGATTAAATCGCAGTGTTTAGTGAGCCTGACTCTAAACTGTGATGTTCAGCATTTCTTAGCCTTTATTCTCTCTCCTTACAGGGGACAGAAATGCTACGGTTGGCTAATTGTTCTTCCTTCCAAGTCATATAAGGCTCTGGTACAGTAGCATTTAGAGAGCAGGCCTTTATTATGGAGAGTGTTCTCGGTACTTTAAAGTAGTTACTTTTCCTTTCCCTACACCTGCATAAGACTGGGCCCCCAAAGGCCACTCCACCTTGTAATCTGCTGGTTAGGATTTGGTGCTTTCAACACTGTGGCCTAGGTTCAGTTCTGTCAGGAAATCAGTCCCCTAGAGATCTAAATTCTTTAACTCAAAAGGAAAAGAAGTGGGAGACTGGGCTCCCTGGAATTTCTAATTCTCGAACTATGCAACTAGGTTGTGAATTCAAACTAGTTTGCTAGAGGCCGCGTGTAAACTCAAACTGGTTTACACGCAGCCTCTAGCAAATCATCAAAATTACTATTTAAGTGTTCCCACCAGTCACTGGCTCCAGTGGCTTCTGCTTCAGCTAAACTGACCTTGGCTGTGATTCTCTGTTGACCTGTCTCCCATATTTCAGAGTGGCAATTTGCCCTGGGACTTCAATTTTAAGATGGCTTTTAGAAAATTCATTACTTTTTAATTTGCTTATCTTTTTATTTGTGGGGACAAGAGTGACTGCTTCTAAGTTTTTTATATATCAGAGCTGAAACTGAAAATATAACATAACTTTTTAAGGAAACCATTGCCCAATATTAAAAGCTCTGCATACAATTTTAATATAATGAAGGGAAAAATAAAAACTTTCAACAAATTATTCATTTGACTTTCCATTTATTCACTAAAAAGCATTTACTGCTGTATTCTAATTTTGGACATATGATTTTCTCATCATGCATAATTTTCACAAAAGTATTTCAAAATAATCTCAAACCCCTAAACATGTCAATCATCTAGGACAGTTATTTACAAGGCACTGTTGCTACTGCCTTTTTAAGCTACACAGTTTTACAGTGCTAAGGTTCAAGTGGCCCACTGATCACAATTTTTTTCACCGAAAAACATCACAGGCAATCTCTTAGATAAATTTCAGATATTTATTTAAACGTATGGACAATGCTAACTACTATTAAGATTTCTTTATCATTGAATAAAATTTATTTTTCCTCTTGAGTAGTGTCATTGGCAATACCTTTGTCTTTTCACCTTTCATAGTTCTCAGCATTTACTGTTATGTATACCACAATCTCACAAACAAAAGTCTTTTGCCAAAGCTTTTTCAATCTGTGTATTCATGTTTTTTTCATGACTTCTGAAAACTCCTAGTCATGATTCCTCAGTGTATTTTCCTTCTTCTACTCTCTCTACTCTTGTTCTCTGGAACACTAATCAGATCTTCTAGTTGTAGTTTTCTTTAATTTCTCTTTCATATTTTCTGTAAGCTATCCTATCTGTGCTGAATCCTGGATAATTCTTTCAGATAGATATTGGAATAATTCTGCATTCAGCTATGTAGGAACCCTTTAAATTTGTGCACTGAGGTTTAGTGTATGTTGTTTTTGTTGCTGTTGTTACCTTTTTATGTTTTTGATATCTGAAAGTTCTATTGTTTCTTTTTTAAATATGCCTCGTCATCCCTAAAAATCACTTACTTAATGCCTTTAAAAAACATTTTTTATGGTTGCATAGTATTCCATGGTGTATATGTACCATATTTTCTTTTTCCAGTCTGTCATTGATGGGCATTTGGGTTGATTCCATGTCTTTGCTATGGTGAACAGTGTTGCAATGAACATACATGTGCAAGTGTCCTTATAATAATTTATATTCATTTGGGTATATACTCAGTATTGGGATTGCTGGGTTATATTGGATTTCAGTAGATCCAGTTGTAGTAATTGCATCAAGATGAGCTGAATCTTTAGAATAAGTTGCAAGACCAGATGCAACTAATATGTCTGCCAAATAGTTTTTCTCATGAATGACATCTACTTTTAGTTTTGTTTCAGAATTATATTCCCTAAACTGGAAAAAAATTGTTTATAATCATTATATAGCCTATATCTGAGCATTCTTGCAGTTCGTGATGGGTGGTGTAGTGTCTAACCATGTTAACTGTTTCAGCTGACACAACTTGTTTGTGGTTTCCCTCATTATATGCTTGGTTACCTCTGTAAACTCATTCCTTGATCTTATTTGTTGAAATCTTATAAATCTATTGGCAATGCTTTCTTCTAGGGGAGTTTTACACCTTCTAGGAGAGGCATAAGTAGCCAATGATCTGGAACTCTTTAACTCCAGTGAAGGCCCCAGATCCATGCGAGAGCTCCAGGCTCAGCTCAGAAACCTGTCTACTGGCCTGAGAATCAGTGCTTATTTTAACACTTCTTTTGGTATCTGTTTTAGGACAACTTTATTCCTTCACATACCTCATTACTCTCTGTTTTAGCTCAGACACAAGTTCACAGATAATAAAGATGAGGAGGACACAAACCAGGAGAAGAAGGAAGAAGAAAAATTTGAATTTTCAATATCAATGAAAAACTTGCTTACATTTGCAAGTTGTCATTACATAAAAATATCTGTGTTATTTCGGACCAATTTTCTAATTTAGGAAGTTCTATCAGAACATGTAGTCTCCCAGAAGCAGATATCCCAAAAGATTTTTTTAGACTCCACAATGCATTGCTATCTCATATTCAATCTTTTGGTCAACTAATTACTCTTAATAATTTAATATAGCATGCTATTAATTCTTGCATATTCCATATATTGACAATAGAATTTTAATTATAAATAAAATATTTTACATTTCAATTTATGTTAAATTGAATTTTGCTGTTTCAATCCAGCAAATACATATTATTTTAATCTTAATTGTTTCACTGAATACATTTGTGATTCTTCTTTGCATTGGGTTATCTGCAAATTTGATACATTAATAAAAGAAGGAGCAAATTAGTCTAGGCTGCTGACTCCCTTCCATAACCCAATTCTAGAAATGCTATGGAATTTAAAAAAACTCTGAAAAAGTAGGTTAAAGGCTACAGAAAATCCTGGTGGAATAGTTGAGACAAAGTGCTCCCAGGCAGAGGAGGGCAGATTAGCTTGAGAAAGTGAGAAAGATTTAAATTGTATTTTTCTTTCTTTGCCACATTACCTTTGGTGGATGATTTTCTGGGTTTATAACACTAATACAGGAAAACATTAGAAAAATAGAATCCCATAATGTATTAAAAATGACACATTGTGATTAAGTGTTTTTCAGGAATGCAATAAAAATTCTATACCACCAACATACTTCATCATGTAAAAACACTGTTCTGGGCACTGAGATTAAAGCAAAATATAAACAGAAATCTTGCCCTCATGGAATTTATATTTTGGTAAATAATAGTGACACACAAATAGTGCCTATAACATGTTAGACCTGGTTCTAAGTGCTTTTATTTATCTTTGCTCATAGAGCTTTTACAGTACCCATATGAATTCAGTGCTAGTGTTATTAATATTCCCCTTTACTGATGAAGATCTGAAGGGCAGAGGAATTATGAAACTTACCCGAAGTCACATAACTTGTGAGTGTGGTGGAGGCAGGATTCCAACTGTGCAGTCTCCTAGGGAACTATGCATGGAACTAGAAAATAAGTTGATGAGTTATCACTCATTCCTAATAGAATAACAAAAATTAAAGAGGCGGATGTCATTGCATGTTTCTGACGAAGTAGAAAAGATGATAACCTAGACCAATTAAACTGGTTCAGCCATTCTGGAACATCATGTTGGAAATTTTAGAAAAGTTATAAATGTGTGTTCTGTGACCTAGTGCTTGCACTCTGAAGTTCATACACGGTTCTTCCATGATATTTATCATGCTGCTGTAGAGGGCTGCAGAAAGTTGAAGAAAGCCTGGTTAAACCTAATGTAATGATGAACACAATGAAATAAATTCTGTTAAAAGCAACAAACTGGAGGGACATTCAGCAATAATAAGCATACCTCAAATTCCTAGTGTTGAGCAAACAGAGTAGGAAACAGAATAAGTCATTCTTTAGTTAACTTAAAGGACTTATAGACAAATAGATATTGAAGGGATTCATAAATATTTAAGGATGTACTTCAAATATCTCAGAGAGGGTGAAGGAATGAAAATGGAGATGAAGGAAGGAGATAAAAGTAAAATAAAACAAGAGAATGGATTTCCACAGATTGAGAACAATAAGCTGTGGACCAAAAATGTGACTAGCTCTATTTTGTACGTGAAGAATAAATAATCAATCAATCAACTGATCAACAAAACCAGATTAATTTTAGTGAGAATTAAATAGAAAATAAGTACGTATTTCCCCCCCAATTTTACTGTGAATTTACTGTTTATTTGTTATAATTCTTTTTGCCTCTAGTTGCACTTCCGTATTTTTAATCCATCCTAAAAAGCTGCGAGGGTTAACCAAATAACTAGAAAAAATTTACAGAGAAAGTGTAATTGAAATATATATAAAAAACCATGCTGCATTACTCTGAACATTTTTATGGCAACGTACATTCTCTTCATTCAAAAACCATCTTTTAATATTTTAATTAGGATACTGTGTTATGTGAAAGGAACATCCGATTTTAGAAATGCAAATGAGGGTATGCTATGAAACAAAGATGAAGAATTAAAGAGGTAATATGTAGTTAAGCAACCAGCTATGAAGGGAAAGAATGCAGAGATGAATCAAGGAAATAAACTGATTTTTGAAATGAAAATTGTACTCTCATTTTTCAAATTTAGCAATTGGACAAGATTAATGATAGTTTCAATATTTTTTTTACTTACAAATGCAATAATTATCTTTGTCTAATGAACTTGATATCCATCAACTGGCACGTTTTTATTGACAGTAATTAGAAGCAGTTACTGCCCCGTGCCTGTGCCCTACAGCACTTCCAGCCAGTTGAGTAGGTGAAAACACTGTACTCAGCTACTGTCTCCACTTCCCTCTTTCTCCCATTTTCCCTTTTTGCTCGTTGCTACAAAACAAAAAAAGACTTTCTTTGCAGCTATATGAAATATAGCTGGATTGTGCAGTTTTCCCATTTTAAACATGATGGAATTAAGTCTCTCAAGGATTAAGGAACTTGGCCAGTGACTGAAGTGGGACTGAAATCAGATCTACAGTCAAAGCCCATTAGCTTAACAACTAGACCACACTGCCTTGGGACCACGGGCTTGGGACTTCCTTCTTCCTAGAGGATAATTTGGATCACATTTTTTTTTTTTTCAAAATTAATGTTTTGTTGTTTCTTTGTTGACAAGAAAATAAATCTAGCTAGAAGAAAAACTTCAGAAGAGCCATGAGACTTTCCTCAATCAGGAGATTAACTGTGAGAACACATTTTTTTCAGGAGAGAAATCTTATGGAACAGTGAAGACAGAAGAGGAAGAAGATAGAGAGAGGCACTGTGGAGCCATAGAGGTAACAAAGCAGGTGAATAGAGAGCTAGGTAGCCCAAGACAGAAAATGTGTCCCGGAATGGGCTCCCATTGCCAGCAAGTGTTGGCCCCACAGTTCCTGACATCTGGAGATCTGTGGCTGTGTTTGTTCATCAGTGAAAGTTTTCACAGCCAACCCTATGTCCAGTATCCAGGTCTCATTGACTGAGGAGGACAAAAAAAAAAAAAAAACTAGAACATAATAATTAAAACATACTTTGCAAATTGAAAACAGATGGACCCAAATAAGGTATGAAAGAACCACACATTTAACAAGAGAATTGTTTATCATCCTATGCTTCAGGTTCAAATTCTGAGTTGTTTTCTCCCAGGTCTACTGCTAAAATCCATAGTTAAACTTTATATTGCATTTTGGACTAGGCAATAAGAAACAACTGACTTGTGAAGAGCTACTTATAAATATGATAAATTCTTATGTGCAGTACATGGTTTGTGATTAAACTGAATAGTGTAGTAAGTTATATCTGCTCTTTAGGGTCATATAGAATTTGTCAAATTACAGAGCCTTGGGAACTCATATTATTTATTTGTGAAATAATATTAACAATATATATATATATCTCATAGAACATTTTCAAGGTTAATTTACATGTGAATAAATAAAGTGCTTTTCACAATACTTGGTCCAAATATAGCAAATGGCCAGTAAGCATTGCTATTAATAGCAGTAGTAGTAGTAGTAATAGCATTGTATTAAGTATATAAAGTAAGGGGAAAAAAAATCACAATCACACGGTGTACGCTCTGATTCAAAGGTTTTTCACCAATAGCAAGAGATAAGATATGAGTTAAAAAAAATCAATTTAATTCACATGGCCTTGTCGTTGAAGTCTTTAGAATGAAGGAGTTCCACAAGTGAGAAAGTTCAGAAAGAAGACTGAGTACATCTTGGTGATTGCTCAAAGTTTGAAAGTTTCTTTTAGAAAGAAGGTTTTAAACAGAGGAAATAAAACAACAAATCACAGCTAGATAAGAAGGACTGAAAAATATAAAAAAGGACCAGTGGTTTTTAAAGTAGCTGGTAATTTTGTAAGTAACTTATATAGAATATTTTTGTAAGAGGGATACAAGTTAGGAATTTTAAAATATTAGGTTTTAGGAATATTTCAGACTATTAAACTAGACAATAAAAAAGGCATTGTCTTTGCCATGTACACTATCAGCTGGATAGAACGTGCAGGGTAAACTCTGAAAGAAGATAATTATTTAGTGTGTGTACTAGTCAGGGTTCTCGAGAGGGACAGAACTAATAGGATAGATGTATATATAAAAGGGGAGTTTTAATGTGTATTGACTCACAGGTTCACAAGGTGAAGTCCCACAACAGGCTGTCTGCATGCTGAGGAGCAAGGCAGCCAGTCTGAGTCCCAAAACCTCAGAAGTGGAAAAGCCAACAGTGCAGTCTTCAGTCTGTGGGAAAGGTCCAAGAGCCCCTAGCAAACCACTGGGGTAAGTCCAAGAGTCCAAAAGCTGAGGAACTTGGAGTCCGATATTTGAAGGCAGGAAGCATCCAGCACAGGACAAAGATGAAGGCTGGAAGGCTTCACCAATCTAGTCTTGCCGCGTTCCTTTGCCTGCTTTTATCCTAGCTTCACTGGCAGCTGATTTGTTTGTGCCCATCCAGGTTGAGGGTGGGTCACCTCTCCCAGCCCACTGACTCAAGTGTTTTTTTTTTTTTTTTTTTTTTTTTAAGAAAGAAAGAAAGAAAAAGAATAAAGAAGAGGAGGAAAAAGGAAGAGAAAGAGAGAGAGAGAATGGGAGTATTGCTTTCTTGTCCAGGCTAGAATGCAGTTTAGTAATGGGTATTGAAAACCTCTTTTATACCAATAATTATACTTGATGTAAACAGGAAGGAATAAGGGAAGAAAATAACAAACGAACAGCCAACCAATATTTCATTTAAACCTATGAAATGCTATGCGATTACTGAGGAGTGATTTACTTCCAATTATGTAGTCACTTATGGAATAGGTGTGAGGTGGTAATGTATGTTTTATGTATTTGAAGTGGAGAGTTCTATAAATGTTTATTAAGTTTACTTGTTCCAGGTCTGAGTTCAAGTCCTGGATGTCCTTGTTAATTTTCTGTCTCGTTGATCTATAAAATCGTTAGCTCTTCTTGTTACATTGATCCTTTTGCCATTATGTAATGTCCTTCTTTGCCTCTTTTGCTCTTTGTTACTTTAAAGTCTACTTTATCAGAGGCGAGAATTGCATCTCCTGCTTTTTATTTGTTTATTTTTACTCTCTGATTGGTTGATAAATCTTCCTCCTTCTCTTTGTTTTGAGTCTTTGTGTATCGTTGCATGTGAGATGGGTCTGGATGCAGCATAGCAATGGGTTTTGGCTTTTTATCCAATTAGAATATATATAACTTTAATACTAGCATTTGATGCTAGCTGGCTGTTTTGCCCATTAGTTAGTGTAAATTTTTCATTGTGTTAATGTTCTTTTCTTTTTGATATATTTTTGGAAAGGCTGATATTGGTTGTTCCTTTATATGTATAGTGCTTCTTTCAGAGGCTCTTGTAAAGCAGGCCTGGTGGTGGTGAACTCTCTAAGTACTTGTTTGTTCGCAAAGGATGTAATTTTTCCTTCGATTATAAAGCTTAATTTGGCTGGATAGGAAATTCTGGGTTGAAAGTTCTTTTCTTTAAGGATGTTAAATATTGGTCCCCACTCTTTTCTGGCTTGTAGGGTTTCTGCTGAGAGATCTGCTCTAAGTCTAATAGGTTTCCCTTTATGGGTAACCTGACCTTTCTCTCTGGCTGCCCTTAGTATTTTCTCCTTCATTTCAACCCTAACAAATCTGGCAATTATGTGCCTTGGGGTTGGTCTTCTTGAAGAATATCTTTGTGGTGTTCTCTGTATTACCTGGAGTTGAATATTACCCTGCCTTGCCAGGTTGGGAAAGTTTTCCTGAATGATATCCTGAAGAGTATTTTCCAACTTGGATTCATTCTCTTCGTCACATTCAGGTACACCTATCAAACATAAATTAGGTCTTTTCACATAGTCCCATATTTCCTGGAGACTTTGCTCATTCCTTTTCATCCTTTTTTCTCCAATCTTGTCTTCTCGTTTCATTTCACTGAGCTGGTTCTCGACTTCTGATATCCTTTCTTCTACTTGATCAATTCGACTTTTTAAACTTGTGCATGCTTCGCGAAGTTCTCGTGTTGTGTTTTTCAGCTCCATCAATTCACTTATATTCCTCTCTAAATTGTCCATTCTTGTTAACATTTCGTCAAACCTTTTTTCAAGGTTCTTAGTTTCTTTGCATTGGGTTAGAACAAGTTCTTTTAATTCACAGAAGTTTCTTATCACCCACGTTTTGAAACCTGCTTCTGTTATTGGAACACACTCGTAATCTATTAAGCCTTGTTCCGTTACTGATGAGGAATTGCGATCCCCTGTAGAGGGAGAGGCATTCTGATTTTGAGTATTCTCTGCCTTTTTATGCTGATTTCTTCCCTTCATTATATATTTATCCGTCTGTTGTCTTTGCAATTACCGACTTTCTAACTAGGTCTCTGAGCAGACATCCAACTTGTTGATTGCCAGCGCCAAAACCTGAGCAATCCACTGTGCCGGCTGAAACAGCGGTGTTAAGATGAATGGTGCTTTTCTGCCTGGGAATCTCCGGACTCTGCACCAAAAACTGGTGTGCTAAGGCACCAGCAAAACCGCCGCGCCAGCCACAAGAGTCGCCCTGGCGACCCGTGGGGCTCCTCTGCTGGGAATCTCCTGGTCCATGAGCAACAAATATTCGTCTGAAAGTGTGGCATCCTCTCGTTCTCTGCGGTTTCACTGGGAACTACGAGCCCGAGCTGCTAGTGATCAGCCATCTTGGATCGGTCCGGAACATGTCTTTCAAAACATCTTCTCTAATCTCATTTTATAGATCTTGTAGCTCAAGTGTTAATCTCCTTTGGCAGCACCCTCACAGACACACCCAGGAACAATACTTTGCATCAATCAGTTTCATCAAGTTGACACTCAGTATTAACCATCACAGTACGGTTTATAGAATATTAACTTTCCTTAGATGTTAATTCATTGCAATAGAATTTGTGGTAATAAAAACTGAAAAAATCAGTGTTTCACAATAGAGAAATGAATAGATGAATTAGAGTATATCTAACATCAGCCATTCATGTCATTTTGTTACAATTAATGGCATGGGGCATTTCCAATAACAATATAACATAAAATAAAAAATTCAAATACGTATGGGGGTGTGTGTGTCTGTGTGTGTGTGTGTGTGTGTACATATCCCACAGTGTCCAGCACTTTATATGTTTAAATGCAAGATTCAATGCATGCATGTACGATCATGCACATGCAATCCAAAAAAGTGGCAAAAAATATGTTAAAATGTTGTCCATGTGTTTTAAGATTATGGACAAATGTTTTGTTCTATACATTTGTAAACATTTTCCAAGTTTCTAAATCCATGCCTTACTTTTACAATGTCAAAAAAAAGAGTATTTAAAGAAATAATTAAGTTCTACATATACAGCATAATGCCACTAGAAATGGCTATATGGAAATTATGAACCAAGAGCAGTGGCTCATGCCTGTAATAGCAATACTTTGAGAGGCCAAAGCAGGAGAATTGCCATCATGGAGTTTGAGGCTGCAGTGAGCTATTATCAAGCCACTGAACTCCAGCCTGGGTGACAGAAAGACATACTATCTCAAAGAAAAAGAGAAAGAAATTATGTTTTTCAAATATCTGCTACTGTGACTAACATTGAACAATATTGGGCAAAAACAGTTCTTTACAGACAATATGACTAAGAGCTTCAAAATCCCCTGTACTAAGCAACACTCAAATGCCTTACGTAGTCTACAAGGGTAGCTCTTTAAAGCAAAGATGTAGGGTGTCTGCCTGAAAAGCAGATCCCATATGTAAATGAGGTGTCTAGCCTTACCACTGGTGTGAATGTAATATAGATGAAAGTTGCTCCTGGCCGGGTGCCATGGCTCACACCTGTAATCCCAGAACTTTGGGAGGCCAAGGTGGGTGGATCACCTGAGGTTGGGAGTTCAAGATCAGCCTGGCCAACATAGTGAAACCCCATCTCTACTAAAAATAAAATTAGCCAGATGTGGTGGCGGATGCCTGTAATCCCAGCTACTCGGGAAGCTGAGGCAGGAGAATCGCTGGAACCCAGGAGGCAAAGGTTGCAGCGAGTCAAGATTGCACCATTGCACTCCAGCCTGAGCAAGAAGAGGGAAACTCTGTCTCAAAAAAAAAAAAGAAAAAGAAAAAGAAAAGTTGCTTCCCATTACTCAGCATACTTTTCCACACACTCCCAACTTACACATGACAATCAGCAAAGCCCTTTATATGATGGAGGTATAGAGATGCATATTCTGTCTATATTATTGAAACCACCACTATCATATTCCCAAAGTAACAATTTGTAAATCAATCCTATTAATTTTTACTTCAATTATTTAGCTTTATTCATATCTTCCACATTGAAAGAGAAAATAAATTACTCTAGGCTCAAATTATATCACAATAAGAACAATTAAATATCTTATAAGCTCAGCCTTCTCTGGTGAGTTATAAACAATAACTCTCTTTTTGAGAAGAAAATTAAATTCTTATTGCATCTGGAAACTCTTGCTAAAATATTTTATTGCTGCTGTTAGGAGGTTTAGAATAATGAAGGCAGTGGCAAAGTAAATATACTATCTCCATTTACTGTCTCTTTAATTGTTGAATTGTCCATTTTAGCACTAGTTTCATAGTTTATTTAATGTGAATTAATGAAACAGAAGCTGAGGGTACTGTGTGCTATTGGAGCCATACAACCCAAGGCAACTAAGAAAATATGTGATCATCTCAAACAAACCACACTTATTTTTAATTTCATAGCAGACATCTTTATAAGATTCAGCATATGTGCAACTCTAGCTATCATGGGAGAAGCAGTAGAAGTTGGTTTAGACTGAGTAATACAGGAAAACAGAAAACAGCAAATGTAGAGGATAATTAGCTAAAGAATTACTGGGTATATGAATTGCATATCTCCCTTTTTTTTCCTATTAATTGAAATTTTACTGAATTTGAAGACAAATTAGAATGCTTCATTCAATTTCACTGAATATATGCCATTTTCAATACCAATATCCATTCAGATTAACTCATCCAAATTGTGTGTAACATCCACTTTGTGGAATGCATTTACACTAAGACTGTCAATGGCAAGAGCTTCTGATCCAACAGCCTAACTCTTCAGTGAAAACAACCTCCAGTATTTTTAGCAGTCACTTTATCCTAATAGAAAGCATTAATGTCTTTCCCAGTTTAGGGGAAAAATATTTTCCAATAAATCAAAGCAAAAGAATATTAATAGTATTCATGAGCATTTGTGTTCCCTGGTAGTAATGTGGCCCTAAGTAATTCTTCAATTGCATCACCATTGGAAGAAAAATATTCCATAGACAGATAAGTAAGTAGATAGATAGATAGACAGACAGATAGATAGACTGATAGATAGATGATAGATAGATAGATAGATATTTCCTTTTTTTTTTTGGCTGGAAAATAAATTATAAATCCATAGAGCCTAAGTAGACTCACTGATAAAATTTACTAAGTATTTAATGCTCATCTTTTTCATGCAAGTTACAGCCTGGAATACAAAGATGAGTAACTCACCATACTTGGCATCTCAGTTTTATACCTGGTGGGGGGAAATGAGGGAATAAACACAAAACTGATCACATTTCCAAAAACATTAATCATGGGTGACGATATATCAGGGAAAATTTTTACAAAAAATTCACATGACCAGAGTCTATAATATTGAAATATGTCTATATTATTGAAACCACTACTACAATATTTCCAAAGTAACAATGTGTAACTCAATCCTATTAAATTTACTTCAATTATTTAGCTTTATGTGTATCTTCCACATTGATAGGAACTATATATATATATATATATATAGTATATATACAGTATATAATATATTTCCTATATATGCTATTGAATGGATACCAATATCCATTCAAATTAATACATTCAAATTGTGTGTAAATCCGCTTGGTGGAATGTACTCACACTAAGGCTGTCAATGGCAGTGTGTATATAGTTATATATATGTATACAGTTATGACACTGGAAAAAGTTCTAATGAAGTTAATGGCATTTGAAGTGGACCCCAAAGGTAGATAGAGTAGCAGAGGGATTGCACCTTGAGAAGACTAATCAGCAGTGGGGTATTGTTGACAAATAAAGAAGATAAGAGAAATAACCCTGAGAATTACTTTTGGAAGGACTTTTCAAATAGTTAAGGAATTAAGGGGCTCTGTATTAGAGGAAATGGTCTAAAGATGGAAACATAGGAATAAAATATTAACATACTATAAAAATAGAATTTTCATTGTTAAATATAGAAAAATAAAGGAGGGATAATAAGTTCAAAAATGTAGATCCATTTAATGAAATAAAAAAGTCTAGAGGAAATAAATGTTTTGGGAAATATTGAGGTATAAAAGTGAATGGGCTTGTTTTTTAACCTGCCAAATTTCAGTTCCTTGTAGATATCCAAGGCTGAGTGTCAAGGAGACTGAAATGCTAATCTAGAGATAAAATTTCAGGATTCATTCATACTTAGAACGTGGAAATAGGTGAAATTTTTGAGAAAGAAAATCCCACAGAAAAGGTAGTTTTAAAGAGAGAAGAAAGATATTTGAAAGGTAAACCTAAGGAACAATATCTATTAAAGGATTTTAAACTATGATAATGTAAATCAATGTGATTCCCATTTCTGCTGTCCAGCACTTACCAATAAAATTGTAGTTTTATTGATATTCAACTCAGTGTGAGACAATTCAATGAGGTTTACAGTTTTATTGAGAATTTTATAGCCTGTGGAATGTCCCTCATGTGATGAAAAATATTGGAATAAAATTTTGTGTTACTGATGGGGTAACTTTTATTTTCTTCTAACTAGATAGCAATAAATAAATTCTAGCACTTATGTAGCATATTATGGAAACATAAAAACTTGAGAGTTCCAAGCAAATTTTTGTACATCAGGCAAATTCTTATCCAAATGACAGTATTTTTTTTTTTATCTGATAAGCTATTCTTCATTCTTGTTTTCTTATGATAGCTCTAATTTTGTTTCCGATATCAGAGCCCAAGCAAAGCAGAGCTGGGTAATTGTATTCCTCTCATGAACAAAAGAATCGACAGAGTTCACCATCTTGTCCCATCAATAACGTCAAAACACTAATATATAAGTAATAGTGGTAATGAATAACAACAACAATAATAAGATAAGCCAGGATGCCTTCAAACACACAGCCTGCAGTGGCAGTAAAATTCTTCCTTGAATTTTCCTCTCCGGTAAGATGTCTGTGTACACACTAAAGCCAGTTCTCTCACTTACCATGGGGTCCTCTACTGTCCTCCTCCCTCTGTCTATCTTGTTAAGTCATCACATCTCAACAATGGGGATGGCCTTAATCCTCCCCTGCTTTTAATTCTCTTGCAAACCGTTCCTGCTTTATTCTCAGGCTATGGGGTTTTAGGAGTGTCCGAAAAGTGGGAAAAAGAAACCCCCATTCCCACTCTTATTATCTAAGCAACAAAATACTGCAGCCTCTATTTTTATTTTTAAAAGCCTCTTTTAAATTTATGCAGTTGAGACTACAGTCCTCTCTCCCTAATACTCAAGCTCATGGGAGTCAGGATGTTAATTTGGGTGTCACATTTTCAAAGCAAATTTCCACATCCTGTACTCTGTCTAGTGGTAATATATCATGTCCAATGCATGCCTCTGTTCTCTGATAAGGAATTTCTTTTTCTCCTTATTAAAGTGCTGTTTAGTGGCTCACAGAGAAAATAAAATATTCCTGTAAGGCCAACTTATTAGGCTTAACATTAAGGATAAAAATATCATGGTGAATAAAGCTTAATGTTAAAAGCTGGGGAACAGAAAACTTGTTTACATCATCATCATCACTATCACCATTGTTACTGTCATTGTAATTATATATATATATATATATATTTATTTATTTATATTGAACTTTAGGTTCTGGGGTACATGTGAAGAACATGCAGGATTGTTGCATAGGTACATACATGGCAATGTGGTTTGCTGCCTCCATCCCTATCACCTATATCTGGTATTATCCCCCATGTTATCCCTCCCCAACTCCCTACCCTTCACTGTCCCTCCCCTAGTCCCCCCTCTACAGACCCCAGTGTGTGATGCTCCCCTCCCTGTGTCCATGTGTTCTCATTGTTCAACACCTGCCTATGAGTGAGAACATGTGGTGCTTGATTCTCTGTTCCTGTGTCAGTTTGCTGAGAATGATGGTTTCCAGGTTCATCCATGTCCCTACAAAGGACATGAACTCATCATTTTTTATGGTGGCATAGTATTCCATGGTGTATATGTGTCACATTTTCCCTGTCCAGTCTATCATCCGATGGACATTTGGGTTGGTTCCAAGTCTTTGCTATTGTAAACAGTGCTGCAATGAACATATGTGTGCATATGTCTTTATAACAGAACGATTTATAATCCTTTGGATATTACCCAGTAATGGGATTGCTGAGTCAAATCGAATTTCTATTTCTAGATCCTTGAGGAATCACCACACTGTCTTCCACAGTGGTTGAACTAATTTACACTCCCACCAACAGTGTAAAAGTGTTCCTATTTTTCCACATCCTCTCCAGCATCTGTTGTCTCCAGATTTTTTAATGATCTCCATTCTAACTGGCATAAGATGGTATCTCAATGTAGTTTTGATTTACATTTCTCTAATGACCAGTGATGATAAGCATTTTTTTAATAGGAATTTCTTTTTCTCCTTATTAAAGTGCTCTTTAGTGGCTCACAGAGAAAAAAATATATTCCTGTAAGGCCAATTTATTGGGCTTAACATTAAGGATAAAAATATCAAGGTGAATAAAGCTTAATCTTAAAAGCTGGGGAAAAGAAAACTTGTTTACATCATCATCATCACTATCACCATTGTTACTGTCATTGGTAACTGTGGTAAGTGGATTAAGGTGGGTAGTGAAGGTTCTCAACTCTTCACTGCCCACACCCACTCACTGTAATAGGATTACATCCAAACCTTTTGTCTCAGACTCTTACAGGGCGTTCCAGTAGAGTGGGTGGAATGTTCATTCTTATGCAGCTAACTTTGGCTGGAACCATGTAACTTGCTTTGGTTGGTGGGATGTTATTTAATGTAATGAAGATAGAGGTAATGAATATAGTTGAATAGTCTGTCTTGGCTGCTTGTGTTTTTGTCATCTGTGATGAGAAGAATATGTTGAGTAGAGCCATTAGTTCTGGAATAAGAACAAACATTGAGCTTTAACTTGTAGCCTGGATCCCAGGCCAGCTGATTCCATCTGAGCTCAGCATTGCCAGAGCTGGCCTGTAAAAATGCATGAGCAAGAAATTGTGTGGTAAGACACTGAGATTTTAGAATTGTTTATAATGCAGCAACACTATAGAGAAAGGTATGCTTTCTAAAACAACAAACATTGAATACTGCTGTCTAGCTTTTCAAAACCAGACCACAGGTCTTAAATCAATAAGTAAGTTAAAAATACAAAGAAAAATTATAAAAACATATCACAGAATGAAAAAACTTTCTGTTTCATTGCAATGAATTGATTTGAGAGCCTGGAGCTGTGACTAGGACACTTCTAGAAAGTGAAGATGGAGAAAGTTCTTTCCCTTTCCATTCTCCCCAACAAAAAGAAAATAATTTGTGTGCACATTGTGTTGGTTTGCCTGAAGACTGAAGATAGACATAACATGCATGATCCTCAGAGAGCACAGGAGGATGTAAAGTATGAAATAGATCTGCCACACCCCACACAGTGTATGCAGAGTCTGGAGCCAGGCTAACTGGGTTTATATATTAGCTCTTCTACCCTTTTGCATGTGTGATCTAGCCATGGGGTTTTAGGCCTCAGGAAGAGAGAGTCACGGAAATGTAGGGAAAGAAACGTTCTCCTCATCTCTATCCCTGATCATAGAATACCTTTGGCACGGTGAAAGGATTAGGTGGCCACCTTTGGAGGATGTCACGGCCCTGTGGGGGCACATAGTCAAATGAAGGGTGCAGAAAGCAGAGAGACAAAGAGATCGCCTTAACTCAGAGCAAAACAACACAAGGTGATATGTCCTTGAGCACATGGGAGACCTGCTTTATAGTCTCAGAATTAACAGAGTTTTTAGGTAAAGGACAGGTGCTGCTATTTGGTAAGTAGAACCTCAGAGCTTGTGAAACTCATGAATTGATATTAATGTGGTGAAGCCTTGAAAAGATGTGGTACACTATATTTATCCTTGAATAAATTTAATTCATTTCAACAAATATTTATCAAGCATTTACTATGTGTGAAGTGTTATTTATGAATAAGAATGAAAGTAGCAGGGCTAAAGCAGTATAAATTATTAGTTTAAGCTTTTTAAAATACATTTCAAATGACTTGAGATTGGAAAGCATATTTATTTCTTATTTCTTCATTCTTGGTTTCAGTCTTGATTGACAGAGCCCTGGATTAGTGGCACATGAGAGGCTCGTGCTCTGGTGATGTTCCAGTCTTAATTGGTGATCACAACACTAGTCACCCCTTGGTTTCACCTGCACAACCTAAATTTTCTTGAGTGTAAAATGAAACAATTATCTTAAACTACCCTTGAATTATTATTTTCCCTTGATTTAAAATTTCATAGTTGAACTCTAGGATCTCAATTCCTTAGCTTTATGCTTGTATTTCAAATACCATCGGAATTTTTAAATGCCATAAGGCCAGTATAAAGAACGCAAAATGGTAGTTTTAAAAAGTAGATAGACTGAGATTTATCACTTATATTAATCCAAATGTTAATGAATTTATACAAATTATCATGTTGGGTTATCATAATTCTACATAGGATTAATGGAGAGAAGGGTCTCAAATAAATTAGCAAGTATATCACTTGCACTTCGCATTGTGTTACATGTACCCAAGGATCAAAGTGATAGCAAAAAAATGTGCTCAGTGAAGAGTTAAGTTTGGGTTTTCACTATAAAGTGAAACAGCCGTTCAAGCAGTTCTCAAATTTGATTTTCTTGATTTTGTTAAAGATTTTTGTTTCCCAAACAGCACAGCAGACACTGGAATTGAAAAAAAAAAAAAAAAAAAACTTAAAAAAAAACTAAACTAAAACTTAAAAACACTCCTTTAGCATACCTTGAATGTGACTTAGGCAAAGAAAGACTTATTAGCAGTGTGTAGGTAGCCTGAATCTAATGCCACCAAAAGGTTTTTTTTTTTAACTCTGTGAAAGCTCTAGGTGGCCAGAGAGCCTCCAGTTATTGTTAACCTGATTTAACATTGTCTTCCCCAACAACCACGCGTGACTAGCTTTTTTAAAAAAAGAAAAATAAAGCTCTATTTTAGGGTCAGAATAAAAATATCTTAACTTACATGAACTAAACCTGTGGCATTTTTATTTGATCTACCTAGGTCCTGAATCGGAATTATTATTTTTGTATTACTACTAAGAGACATGATTGAAAACAGAAATTGCCCCCATCATCTTATTACTAAAACTGTCAGCTGTTGTAAATATAATGAAAATAAATAATTAATATTAAAAGTAATATTTTTCATCTATTCTAAGCTTAATATTTTGAACAGAATAAAAGAATCACTGTTATATAAAGAGTTTTTCTTTCTGGAAAGAATATGGTCCTTTTTAAAAATAAGCCATTTCTAATTTACATATAGGCAATGATTTAAAATTTTAAATTTTACCTAAAAGAAGATGTTGATCATATCTGATTTTAATTATATTGGTAGTCACTTAAACATGCATTCTCTGTGAAGATAATAAATAAATAATTTTTGAAACATTTTTATTTCTGTAGTTTCTATCATATAAGTGAAGGATACCAGTAAGTTTGGAAGGGCAAAAAATATGTTCTCATGTTCCCTGTAATTCAGTCTTATTTTTCTTTCTCATCATTTGTTGGTTTTCTGGATTTTTTTTTTTTTAGCCTGTTGATTGCCAATTTATTTCTTTATAACTTCTGTCACTTCTGTGGCATTGTAGGAAAAAGGTCGTGTGTGTGTGTGTGTGTGTGTGTGTGTGTGTGTGTGTGTGTCTGTTTGTCTGTCTGTCTCCCAGTAATCATATCATTCATAATATTTGGCATAACTGTCCTTGAAGGACAGACATTTATAACAAGCCAAAGTAATTTTCATTTTAACAGAAAACATTCAAACAAAACTGGACCAAAAATCTCAATCTTACATGCCCCTTGTAAGTTGAAGGACTAACATGTTTCCCTGAGGCATTTTTCACTCTGTTGTTTCAGGTCAGGGCTAAATTCTAATGGCATATTTCATACTATATGAAAGATACTAGTCTTATAACATTTATATAACTTCGATTAACATCGTTAAGAAAAAATGACTAAGGACTTTTACAGAGTAAATATGTAATACCCTTTTAAACAGATGACTAAAGATATCATGCTATTAATACAGAAAGAGCCACTAAACATTACATTTTATTTACTTACCATACACAGACTAGAAGAACTCATAGCAAAAATATATAGGTTTGCCAAAAGTATTTCACTTCATCATTTCTTAAGGATGTTTTTGGATAAAGCAGTAAGAGAATCAAAACACATTTTAAGTCAGTCTCCATTTAAGGATAAAACTATTTCAAAAAAGATGGTAGGGAACAAGACATAGAATCTCTAAAAGCGTTTATCCACACTGAAGCTATAAAATATAGAGAAGGGGAATTTTATAGTTGGTGGTTGTTAGGCTCATGAGTCCTACCCCTACTGTCCATAAGAACAAGGGTTGGGAGTGCTTCATTATTTGCCATTTGGAGAACTTAAAATATGCGCCTTGCAGTTTGGAGATTCAGTAGCCTGGTTTTTTCTAACTTTTGCCTGAAAAGCTGAGAGGGCAAAGGTGGGCTGCTTTCCTGCTTTGAAGCTGCACAGACAGAGGTGCAATTGTGGGCCAGCAGAGTCCACCAGGGCAAAGAGTGTATAAATGTCTTCCATGCACCAGATTGTAGAGTCAGGATGGGGTCATATTACATCCTGTTTGAGATGGCTTCCTTGAAAGAGAAACAAAAACAGAAACAAAAACCTGGAGAAAAAAATAAAGAAGTTGAGGGATGTACAAGGATGAGAAAAAAGTGACTGACCTGAAGAGATATTCATTTGCTCTATCCGGGGAACTGCAGCTGAGAAAACCTCGGGGACAGGGTGAGAAGGAGCCATTCCTCCTGGGTCAGCAGGCTAGCATCGATGCATTCAGACTTTCTGCGCCCTCCCCTTATCCATTCTTTTGCCCCATACTTCACATTTAGAAGAGGTCAGAAAATACCCAAGAGGGGATGTCAAATAAAGTAGAGGGGATAAACGAAGGAGGAAAATATAAACTGGAACTCATGTTTGAAGTTTTTATTCTACATAGGACTGGACATTTTATATTTTGAATTGTGACTCAAATTTAAAATACTAGAAGACTTTTACCATCTTAAGAATGATGATAAAAGTCATGGAATCTGCTTGAGTTTTCATCCAAAAGTAAGGGAATAAAATAGCTCCACGTAGCGTTAAGTACAAAAGGAAATAGAAATAAAATTGCTTGTGATTGCCCCTACAAGTAAAACCAGTTCAATTACATTGAGAATTCAAGGGCTGATGCACTTATTAGTAACAAATAAGTCAAAATTAAAAACAGAATTGGTAGTGACTTATCAGGTAACAAAGAACTAAAGAGGAAGTTTTAGCTACAATTACTTAAAGGTTTTTTTTTTCCCCTTTCTCCCATTCATTTTTCTTTTTCTTCATAGTTTATTTCCATCTTAGGAGAGGAATATTCTGCTTTTTATCAGTCAGCAATACATTTCAGACAATCAGATGTTCTGTGCCAAAATGTTAACTGGATACCTATTTCCTAATGTGTAAAAAGAAAAGATTATGGTACATTACATGTCGATCCCAAATTCCAAAAGTTGATTTATTATAAAATCGATGAACCTTAACCATCAAAGTCCTTCACTTGCATGAGCCCCTTCCAAGATCCTGCGAAGAAACTACCAATGAATATTTGCAATGTTCATTAAGGTAAGATAATTTTATATTATTTTAGTTAAAGGAGGTCCACCAAATATTACAAGATGCAGCTCCTACAAAACATAGATCCATTCTAACAGATTGACTTATTTCCTAAATGTAAATAAAATAGGGAAAACCCCTATATAGAAGTATGCTTGGATGTGAAATGATTCAACATTGTTTCCTGAATGTTAAATAATTGATATAATTAGTGCAACAGTTGCTTTTGCATATAAAAATATCTATTCTGCTATTTTTTTCATTTACTTGTTTTCTTATTTATAGTTTCCTTAATACTTTCTCTTTTTTAAACTTTTACTTTATGTTCAGTGGTACATATGCAGGTTTGCCTTATAGATAAACTGCATGTCTCAGGGATTTGGTGTACAGATTGTTTCATCACTGAGGTAATAAGCACAGTACCCAATAGGTAGTTCTCTGATCTTCTCCCTCCTCCCATCCTCTGCCCTCAAGTAGGCCCTAGTGTCTGTTGTTCCCTTCTTTGTGTCCATGAGTTCTCGTTTAGGTCCCACTTATAAGTGAGAACATGTGGCATTTGTTTTCCTGCTTCTGAATTAGTTTGCTTAGGATAATGGCCTCCAGCTCCATCCATGTTCCTGTAAAACACATAATCTTGTTCTTTTTATGGCTACATAATATTCCATGGTGTATATGTTCTCCATTTTCTTTTTCCAGTCTACTGCTGATGGACATTTGGGTTAAGTGCTGTGATGAACACATGTGTGCATGTATCTTTATGACAGAATGATTTATATTTATTTGGGTATATACCCAATAATGAAATTGCTGGGTCAAATGATAATTCTGTTTTAAGTGCTTTGAGGAATCTTCACACTACTTTCTATAATGGCTAAACTAATTACATTCCCACCAGCAGTTTATAAGCATTCCCTTTTCTCTGCAACCTTGCCAGCAGCTGCTCTTTGACAAAGTCAACAAACACAAGCAATGTAAAAGGACTCCTTATTCAACAAATGGGATAACTGGCAAGCCATATGCAGAAGATTGAAATTGGACCTCTACCTTTCACTATACACAAAATCAACTCAAGATGGATTAATTACCTAAATGTAAAATCTAAAACTATAAAAACCCAAGAATATAACCCAGGAAATACCATTTTACACATAGGACCTGGCTAAGATTTCATGACAGTGATGTCAAAAGCAATTGCAACAAAAAAGAAAATGGACAATTGGTACCTAATTAAACTAAAGAGCTTCTGTACAGCAAAAGAAACTCATCAGCAGAGTAAAAAGCCTACAGAATGGGAGAAAATATTTGCAAACTATGCATCCAATGAAGGTCTACTATCCAGAATCATAAGGAACTTAAATTTACAATCACAAAACAAACAACCCCATTAAAAAGTGGGAAAAAGACATGAGCAGACACTTTTCAAAAGAAGACACGCATGTAGCCAGCAAGCATGAAAAAAGTCTCGCGTCACTAACCATTAAAGAAATACAAATCAAAACCACAATGAAATACCATTTCACACCAGTCAGAACAGCTATTATTATTGTTATTATTATTTGAGACAGAGTCTAGCTCCATCACCCAGGCTAGAGTGGAGTGGCTCAATCTTAGCTCACTGCAAACTGCCTCCCAGGTTCAGGCAATTCTCCTGCCTCACCTTCCCAAGCAGGTGGGATTACAAGCACATGCCACCATGCCCAGTTAATTTTGTATTTTTAGTAGAGACAGGGTTTGCTATGTTGCCCAGGCTGGTCTCGAACTCCTGACCTCAAGTGATCTGCCTGCCTCAGCCTCCCAAAGTGCTGAAATTACAGGCGTGAGCCACTGCAACTGGTCAGCTATTATTAAAAAGTCAAAATAATACTTTCTTGATTTGAGGGGGGTGTTTATTATATAATACTTGGTAAAACGTTGAAAGGCATTCTGAAAACACATCAGGACAAATGCACCAGGCAGGGAATGGCTCACATTGAGAATGATGCTGTGATGACTCTTAGAGCCAGAAATATCCCATACTTGTCTCCTTTGTTTATGCATACTGCTTTCTTCAAAATATCTACATGTGATTGTCGTGTGTTACTAATTATAGTTCAACTGTAACTTGAGTACTTACTATACACTGTTTTCTCAAAAACATCACATGTTCTTACTCATAGGTGGGTGTTGAACAATGAGAACACATGGACACAGGGAGGGGAGCACTACACACTGGAGTCTGTTGGGGGGAAATAGGGGAGGGACAGCGGGGGGTGGGGAGTTGGGGAGAGATAGCATGGGGAGAAATGCCAGATATAAGTGAAGGGGAAGAAGGCAGCAAATCACACTGCCACGTGTGTACCTATGCAACAATCTTGTATGTTCTTCACATGTACCCCAAAACATAAAATGCTATTAAAAAAAAAAAACTATTGTATTTCGGCCTGGCACAGTGGCTCACGCCTGTGATCTCTGTACTTTGGGAGGCCCAGGCAGGAGGATTAGCTGAGGCTAGGAGTTCAAGACCAGCATAGGCAGCAATGTGAGACCCCCAACACTACTAATATTTAAAATTAGCTGGGTATGGTGGTGCAAGCCTATAGTCCCAACTACTCAGGAGGGTGAGGCAAGAGGATCACTTGAGCATAAGAGTTCAAGGCTGCAGTAAGCTATGATCGCATTTCTGCACTCCAGTCTAGGTGACCCTGTCTTTAAAAAAAAAATTGTATTTTGCTTTCCAAACTCAAATAAAATTTCCCATGTAAACATCACCTATAAATGTATTGACAGTTAATGCATTATATAAAGTTTAAGTATTTGAGAACCAAAAAGCACTCTACTGGGAACAGTGTAATGGAGGGATAGATGTTGGGAGACTTTAACTTACTTTTCAAAATTGCCTTGCAGTTGAAGCTCTATGGCATCACTGAATAACAGCAATGACAAGAATAAAATAATAACAGCAATAGCCAATGTTTGTTATTTCTTAAGGCTTCACTAAACCTTCTCAAGAACGATTTCATTTAATCTTTTAAACAATCCAATAAAATAAGTATAATTTATCCATTTTAGAACTAAGAGGTTCAGTAATTTATTCAAGGTGACACACCTCATAAGTGACAGACCCAGAAGTCCACTTCATTCAGTTCAATTTCCCAACAAATACTTAGCATCTCCTTAACACAAGACATGCCAGGTTGTTTTGCTTAAATGGTATATCATGCAACATTCACTACAGAGACTTACTTCTCTGTATTACAAAACATGCACATAAGTTTTGTGTCAAAAACTTTTTCTTTGTAAATAAATAATAGGTTGATGACATCCACCCTACATTTTTTTTTTTTTTGAGACTGAGTCTCGTTCTGTCACCCAGGCTGGAGTGCAGGGGCAGAATCTCCGCTCACTGCAACCTCCACCTCCAGGGTTCAAGTGATTCTCCTGCCTCAGCCTCCCTAGCAGCTGGGAACACAGGTGCATGCCACCACACCTGGCTAATTTTCTGTATTTTTAGTACAGATGGGTTTCACCGTGTTACCCAGGATGGTCTTGATCTCCTGACCTCATGATCCAACCACCTCAGCCTCCCAAAGTGCTGGGATTACAGGCATGAACCACTGCACCCAGCCCTGCATTTCCAATGGTAGCAAAAACCATCACAAACCTTCTGGCGAACAGTATGAGAATATTTGGTGAAATTAAGTATGTGAATACCACATGATACAAAAATTGTGCTCTTGGCTATAGATAATGGGAACTATGTGTCACTTAGAATAAATAAACCAGTTACACACACAATGATATGAATGCATCAAAACTTAGTGTTGAGTAAAGCAATGAAGAAAGAGAAGTTTACAGTACTGCATCACATAAATAACTACACGTTTAACCAAAATTGGAGAAGAATAGTAACTTCAGAAACACTAGACATTTCCAAGAATATGCACACATTCAAAAAATCTTAAACTGACCTCATTATATGGTTACAAAAGAAGGGCTGGGAAACAGGTACTGGAATAAAATAAGGAAGAAATTTTACATGATGTGGCAATAACAATGTTTCACAAATTAAGAAATATTAATAATTCAAATAATTGACCTGAGTTCCTGGGAATTTTGATTCAATGTTATGATCCAGAAAGTTCACACCTGAAATCAAACACCACTTAAGAGTTGGAATACAAAGCAAAATAAATTCAGCATTGCATCCTCAAAGCCATCAATCACCAAAGATAGTCCCCTCCATTCAGTAGCTCATCACTGAGCTCATTTTATCAGTTATTTATTCAGGTAAGAACATTTAATTAAATTTTCACTAGAATAGCTAGAAGTGATTTAAAAAAAAAAAAAGGTGTACTCATAACAAACCAGTATACTGAAGTACAGCTTGCCTATCCTTATAATTTTGTTAAAATAGAATTTTTCAATGTGGCTTGCTATAAAGCAGAATTCCTCAAGAGGTCTTCTGTAGTATTAATATCTAATAAACAATGTGTTATTCTCTTCCTCAATGTTTCTCTCTCTCTGTCTCTTTGTTTCTGTCTCTCTCTATGCCTATTTTTCTGAAAGTCTAAATATTCTTAACAACAAATCATTTGATTCTCTTCCATTTATAATTAATGATAGAGAATGTTTACAATTGCCACATGCTAGATGTTGCTGTGTGCTCTATTAAGGAGTTTAAATGAGATATTTGATTCTCAATTTACTCAGATTGATGCTATTATCATCACCAGATATTACATACCAGCATAGACTTCCCTCATAGGTGATACATGGCATATTTAAAAACTTATATTCTAGAAGCTAATAATATACTTATGTGGACCAAGTGCTTAAATCATCTCATATTGATGATTCAACCCATTTTTTCTGTATATGACTTCTTTGTTAATTTTTCTTCTGTTGTATTGACCAGGTCTCTCTCCTTTATATCCCTGTATTGCCCAGTGCAATACCACCAACATCATATTCACCTCTACACTGCATGGTATTTTTCTGTTTGTGCCTATCTTTACCATTAGAATGTCAGGCTCTCTGATATGGAAACTATCTCTTGAATATCTGTATCATGAAGAAAAATAATGTAGTAAGCTCTTGTCTACTGTATTTGTTAAAAGAAGTAGGAAGGAGGATACAATTGATATCTTCGAGATACATTCCCATCAAAGATAATCTCCAGAATGTATCTGAACAAGTAGCTAGTGCATCACCTGGGTGAAATAGACCTTAACTTTATTTTCATTCACCTGAGGATATGCGAATGCACAAAACATCATACATTTATAGAAGTCTATTAGAAAAACACATTTCAGTAGCAGCATTTTGGTTCAAATTGGTTTCTTTAGATGCAAATTATCAGGGGCCGGCAGTCTCATCATAGCTGAGTATTAGTGCTTGGTGAGTTTGTATGCTCTCACTCTTGGAAAGGGAATACTTTTCAGGTATGAAAACCCTATTTCCAAAAGCCCAAGTGGATTGGTTGTGTGGAAGAGATAACCCTGCAGCTGCTTAGTCGGTGGTAATGCAGTCATCATTCCTCTCAAAATGCAAGGTATAATAAAGGCCTGCAAATGTAGAGTGTAATATTCAGCCAAGGCTTCACGAAACACAATTCCTACTGCATTAACATCCAAACCCAGTTTTCTGTTGGGAACTTGGTGCTATGAAGAGTGCCAATTCATTTCCTATTAAGAAAAACATCATGGATACAGCTACACAATGGCTTGTTTAAGTCTCCGTCAGGACTAGCAATTACCTGTATCCTTGAAAAATAGAAGGAACGGCATGTGGAGGGTCAGCAAGAGTGGACAGCTGGTCAATCCTCTGGGCCGGAACTACATGAAGGCTCAGCACTGCTGTTTAAATGTGGAGTGTCATTAAATTGGCATTTAATTGAACACTATAAACAATGTCACTAGTACAACCGTGTTGTTAATGATTAACCCTAAAGTAATCAGATGCTGTCTTCCTTCTTCTGGTGACTTCTCAAAATGTCACTTATCCAAAGGCTCTCCAGGGGGAACTAAAGAAGATACCAATGCTGCAAAGGAAAAAAAAATCTACCTGTATAAAGCTACAACCTTACTTCTTGCTTGTCTCAGTTATAACTGCATTGGTACAGAGCCTACATAATTTCACTTTCTTTTTTTTTTTAATTTATTATTATTTTTTTGAAGATGGGGTTTCACCCTGATGGCCAGGCTGGTCTTGAACCCCTGACCTCAGGTGATCCACCCACCTCGGCCTCCCAAAGTGCTAGGATTACAAGTGTGAGCCACCGCACCTGGCCCATAATTTCACTTTCAATGACTTGCTAAATCAGTAATTAAAACACAAATAAAATTCAAAGATATTTGAGATTATATTATTATTTGCTTTGAATCTGATTTATCTTTGATAAAAATACATTGATGATTTGAGATACCTGTTAAATTTTAAAGTAACCTTAAACGGCAGGTACAGACTTTGGGCTATATCTGCCTGCAATGCCTCCTCATTAATCACTCACAATCCCTTCTATAGCAGCTAACCACGAGGTTACATATGTCTTTCCAAAGATATACATGTATTTGCATCAATGATTTTGCTTTATGTATGTTTGTAATTTGTTAAATAGTGGGTTTTTGTGTGAAATGTTTGATGAACCCAATTGTGACCAGAAAACAAAACAGTTATTCAGACAAAAAGTTTCAATCCATCTAGATGTGGGTGTATGAGCAAAAGGAAAGTGTGATGAGTCAGAAGGTGAAAGCCAAGGATAAGGGGAGCTAAAAGCAAGAGAGAGGCGGTTTAAAGACAGGCTGAATATCTCTGGAGAGCTGGTTCAGGAACATTTCTGAGTGAATGAGAAACACACTGTAGACATTTAAGATAGGCAGAATGTCTCCAAAGAGCTGGATCAGGAAAATTTCTGATTGAGGGAGACACAGTAATCAGCTTAATATATCAGACACCCTTCTGGCTATTTCAGGATAAGACCAAGTTTTATGTCTAGAAAACCATCTAAAATTGATGTTGCCATGTCCTCTTTATCCAAGAGAGCTGAGAAAGATTGCTGTGGCATGATGTCAAATCACTTTCAATTTACCAAATACTGATTGCCTACTTTGTGCCAAGCACTGGGCTAAACACTTGAGGTACTATAATGGACATTGTCTTTAAGGAACTTATACTCTGTTGAAAGAAGCAAGTGATGATTTTGCTCCTTTTGAATATTTTTAAATAAGAAAAGGGTGCTTAGGGGCACAGAGGAGGAATGCCTGTATTAGTCGAAAGAGAACAAGTCTTTTTATAAGAGGGACATCCAAAGGGAAACTAGAAGGAGGAATCAGGAATCCACCAGCTGGCAAGGAATGGGGCAGAGATGAGGGGCAGAAGGGTTTTCCAATTAAAGCTCTAGAGACAAAGACACGTGTGCTGAAACACAGAAGACCAGAGAGAGCACAAGAGTGAGCGAGTGAGCAAGAGAGAGAGATCAAGAAAGGCTCTGGACATTTTTACTCAGCAAAATAAGGTAGAATGAAAATATGTTAAACAGAAATGCTGCATATGCGCATTAGAAAAGTGACATTAGCTACAGTGTGGAGAAAACTAGAAGTGGGGATAAGACAGATAGCAGAGAGACCAGTTAGGAAGCCAGCTATTGCAACATTCTAAACAAGGGATGATGGTGTCCTGAGCAAAAGTGCTGATAATGGGAACAGGATAAATACAAGCATCTGAGACATACATAAGAGGCAGGAGTGGTAGACCAAATTGTGCTTAGTACCAAAATAGGACTAAGTTGGTAGAGAAGCAAATAAACTAAACCTGGGAATATCCTATCCTTTGTAATTATTTTTGTGTAGTCATTTTATACAGCTTTGCCCAGTTACTTCCATTAATATATTCGAAGAGGTTTTCAGTTATAAACAAACAGTAAAAGAGAATGCTGCTGAAATAATAAAAGTGTAGGGATCCAGCGAAAGAGAACATGATTTCTTTTTCAGGCCTTGAGGTTGGCAGAATTTACAAGCAATGAATAAGAAGCCTTATATTTAGTTGATCTTGACAATTTGCCCTGTGCTTAAAAGATTTTGATTGGAATCACTGCATGATATTCTTACCTATTTCAAGTCAGAAACATCACAGTCTTATGCCAAAGAAGATTTCTGACAAGTCACTTGAAGTGCAAGGCCTGAAACAGTCTTCTGACAGTAGAGTGGGTTCCATATAGTGGTAGAATTATTGTTCTGTCTCTGGCCAACTCAGCTAATGGAACCATTAGCTAACTTTTCTGCAGTCCTGGAAATGAAATCCTGGCTTCCCAGTGTTATGTATAAACCACAAATTACTCCTCCTCTCAAAAAACATTTCTCTTTTAAGATTCAAAAAAGCTCTAGCATCCTCTACAGAGATATTAGCTGGGAAAACTCAGAATTTACTCTTGACAGCCTCCCATTCCCCAAGATTCATATATCTCACAGTAACTAAACATGAACTCAATCTCTTCTTGGACCACAGAAAAAATTCTCACTCTGAAAAACAGTGATTTTTGTTTCTCTTCTTTATGCATCTTGGATGATTGTTCTTTTGCACCACACTCTCTCAACATCCTCAGCCCCTTCCTCCTCTGTGATCTTCTCATAGTTTGTGAAGGGCCGGTTTTCTGAGGGCTGGTGGGAAAAATCAAGTCAATGGGAAATCTCCGACCAAACTGTTGCCACTCTCTGGACATGTCTTTCACAACCCTCAATCCCACTGAACCATCTGCTGCACCAGAGTCATAGAGGATACTCAACATATTAGGGCTTTGAAATTTGAAAAGCTATTTCTGAACAACCGAGCTTTTATGAATGTTTACTGCTCTTTGGATAGTTCAATCTATGCAATCATCTGGAAAAGAGAAATTTCCAAAGGCTCCAAAAAGGAGAGTTAGAGGGGATTGGTGACTTACGTAAAAGTTAGTTTCCAAATTCTCATTCTCTGACAAAGGTATTTGCTGAACCCAACTATGGCATCCAAACAGAAGACTCAGCAATAACAACAAAAGTTAAAGTTAAACCTGTGTTTGGCAGAGAAGCATCATTTATAAATTATAAACGAAGACTTAATTGTATGTTTACATAAATAATGGAAAGATGAAAACAAACAGAGCTGCATTGCCATAGCAAAATGTCAGCCCACCTGCTTCTTCGGCATCATCTTTTGTTCTGCACTTGACTGGCTTTAATTAATATTTAAAGATCATTTAAGTCATATAAAATAAATAATTATAAAGTTTTATGTGCTGTACAATATTGTAAGAAATAATTACTCCACTAATTTTTATGACAATGAATTCCATTACTTAACCAAGTAGTGAGTTCTTTTAAAAAAAATAGATCTTCTAAAAGAAAACAAAGCAATGCATCTTTCCATGAGATACATGAGCACATAAATATACCTTCTCATTTAAAGATAATTAACACGGCCTCTATTTTTTTCTCTGTCCTTTTGTCTTATAATTCACAGACACTCTTGGCAGAGTTTGCCCTGATAATGGCTGACTGTTCTTTTCGATATAATCACTCTTTTCTCCTACGAACAGGCCAATATCTTTTGTGATTAGCAAGGGACAGCCCTGTCTATCTCGATTAGTCATGGATACTTAGCAGTTCACTACATGCATCACCACTAATTGCAGCAAAAGTATTCATCTGGCCTCCTTTTCTTTTTATATTTTCTTTTAACCCCAAACAAAATAGGCAAGTAACTCTATCCCTACGAGATAAACTGGTGTTGGTGAAATTTACTATGCTTCCTCATAATTATTATTTGTAAAAATGTTACTTTGAATTATCTTGGCTGTTTTTAATGAAAATTAGGTCACAAATTTAGTAGCTCATTTAGTCCCTAAATTTTAGTTGCTAGTGTTCTTTGAAGGTAGTGGCTACAGGAATGAGTTAAAAAATACCACGTCGTGGGTGGTGGTGGACGTTTAAATCAGTGTTTTACTATTTTTACTCTGAATCTGTATCCAAAGTCTTATTTGCCAGTTAAACATTTACAATGAAAGCAGGTGGCCGGCGCAGTGGCTCACGCCTGTAATCCCAGCACTTTGGGAGGCCGAGGCGGGTGGATCACAAGGTCAAGAGATCGAGACCATCCTGGTCAACATGGTGAAACCCCGTCTCTACTAAAAATACAAAAAATTAGCTGGGCATGGTGGTGTATGACTGTAATCCCAGGTACTCAGGAGGCTGAGGCAGGAGAATTTCCTGAACCCAGGAGGCAGAGGTTGCGGTGAGCCGAGATCGCGCCATTGCACTCCAGCCTGGGTAACAAGAGCAAAACTCCGTCTCAAAAAAAAAAAGAAAGAAAGAAAGTAGGAACTAGAGTGCAAATTAATGGAATATATTTAACAATAACACTTATTAAATCAAGTAATTATTATAACTTGTAGAGCTACTACCCCATAAAGCTCAATGAAGTATTTATTTTCAGGTTTTTAAATTATATTTTTTCCCAGTATTATACTTTCTAGTGTAATAATGACAGTTATGAAACTTTAAATATTAGTAATTCAGGAACTAATACAAATATTAGTAATTCAGGAACTAATACAATTTATAAAATATAGGCAATGGGCCAGGGGCAGTGGCTCACGCCTGTAATCCCAGCGCTTTGCGAAGCTGAGGAGGGTGGATCATGAGGTCAAGAGATCGAGGCCATCCTGGCCAACATGGTGAAACCCCATCTCTACTAAAAATACAAAAATTAGCTGGGCGTGGTGGCATGCGCCTGTAGTCCCAGCTACTTGGGAGGCTGAGGCAGGAGAATTGCTTGAACTCAGGAGGTGGAAGTTGCAATGTGAGCCGATATCGCGCCACTGCACTCCAGGCTGGCACCTGGCAACAGAGCGAGACTCTGTCACAAAAAAAAAGAAAAAAAGAAAAAAACAAAAACTAGGTGATGTTCTTTTTGAAGATTTGCTCAATAAATAATATCAATATTATTATCTCAATTTCTGTCTTTATTTTCTATTATTTGAACAGATAAATCATGAGTAATAACTCTGGGACATTAATTAGATGTTGGAAGTTCAGAATAAAATGCTTTATTGCTACATTTGAAAAAATAAAAATAAAAAAAGGATAAGATCAGAACTGTGAGTCTCATAAAAGTCAACTTCATCTTGTGGTTAATAAAATAATTAGCACAGGTAAATCAGGATAGCAAGTTATTGTAAGAACTAAGAACATTTTATACAGCTATAAGTAAGCCCCAAATCAGGAAGGATGACCTTGGAAACAACTGACAATGGACGATTGAAAATGCCTGAGATGGGGGTCAGGGTTGGAGTAGCTGGGAAAAATAGAGCATTAAGCACAGGGAACTAGTACTTACTGTCTAGGCACTTTCCTTAGACTCAAAACCACAGTGTGATTTAATTATTATTAGTCCTATGTGATGCATAAGCCTCAGCATAATCACCTGTGGTCAAAACTAAGCGGCAGTAAAATTAGGCTTCTCCTCACTTCTTTGTGAGTCCAAAGTCCTTGTTCTTTTTACTACACGAGGATGTCTCCCAGCCCAGGAAGGGTGCTAGGTAGGAGACAAACTATGGTTAAGGAGAAAACAGACAAAGTCAAGTAAAAAATAAAGTCAAAATCAGAACTGAAGCTGTGGAAATTGATTCTAAAAATAAAAAGCAAGCAATGGGGAAAAAATAATTTGGAATACTAAGATTTGAGAATTATTTTTCCAGAATTTTAACTTTAAGTACGTTCTCTTTCAAAATCAGGTGATCAGAAACAAACAAACAAAAAACCTCTTCCCAGATATACTGTTTAAACAGGTTGCAAGGATAACAGAAAAGTTGGTTTGAAACCCTCAAAACAAATTTTAATAGTCAACAAAAAGAGCAATTTAGTCCTCTGTGGAAAAACAGAGTTAAATTTAAACACGTACATGTGATATAAATAAAATCGAGAAAGGAAAACAGAAACGTTTTTAATGTGCTACATTGACAAATATCTGGTGGGAAATTCAGTAAGTGAATAAATACAAATTTGGTGTTGCCAGGGCAATTGTCACCACCTGGTTTGCAGCTTCTGTCTTCTTTAGCCACACAAAAAATCCTATTAATTCTTTTTTTTTTTCTGTAAAAGGGAAGAAAGAAGAGCTTTATAATTAAAATCTAGCTCAAACTACTAAAATAAAATTATGACCATTTGCAGGTTTAAAATCCTAAAACAAATGGACACTTGAAAGAAAACTGACCACCACATTTACTTTAAAGGGAAAGTCTAAAATTATATACACAACCAACAATCATATAAATAACTTCCTACCAGTTTAAGGACCTATTATTTCTGACAAGATATAAACTAATAACCAGACTATATTATAGGATTATACTATGTAAAATCATGTTTTATAAAATAAAGAACAAGTGACACAGGGAGACCCTATAAGCATAAGATAATTGCCCAAGGATGACGAGGATAGAAAATAAAGGGGAAAAAATGACAATATCCTCTACAACTTAGCTCTTTTCTCATTCCATTGTAGAAACTTGAATTTCTTATTGGTGTGTGCACAATGATAAAAACAAAAATAGATTAAGCAGCCTGGAATAATGCCAATCACGTATTCTCATGAGTAGCAGTTCTAGCATTTCATAGCACACAGACGACTCGCTGGAGACTGCAGAGGTAGCTCTTTCACGGAGACAGAAGGAATGAGTGTATCTAGTATGTTTCTGCCACATCAGCAAAACTCTGAGCTTGAATCATGAAGCTGCACATGCATACTGAGAGAAAAGTTAAATCCTGGCTAATAAAGTGGCTTTGAATCCAGACAATTAAGAATTGAAATCCCAACTCTGCTATCTCTAAATAAATTTTATTGAGACAACTTCTGTGCAATCATCTGCACCCATTTAAAGTGTACAACTCAATACATTTTGGTGGATACACCTGTGAAACCACCGCACGATCAAGATACAGAACAATTTCATCATTTTCAGAGACAGATCATGCCGTTTTGTGGTACGTTCTCCCTTCTGTCTGTATCCAAAGTCAATTACAGATCATCTTTTTGTCATTCTAAATATCCTTTCATTTCCTCTGCTTGTGTATATATGGATGCATATGGTACATACTCCTTGGTGTTTGATTCTCTCACTCAGCATGGTGAATTTTAAACTTATCTCTGTTGTTGACATTGTCAGTATCTTGATTTTGTTTATTGCAGAGTGGTATTTCAGTGACTACTTATGCCACGTGTGTTTCACCTGTTGATGGACCATCAAGTTATTTATACATTTTGGCTGTTATTAGTAAAATCTCTGTCATCATCTGTATATGAGTCTTTTTGTAGACACATGTCCATTTGTCTTGGATAAAGATTTAAGAATTGGATAGCTAGTTTTTCTAGTAGATACATAATTCACCATTTATAGAAATGTCAGTCTTCTAAAGTTTTTATTCCACCAGCAACAGTGTATCAGCACTCTGGTTGCTGTACATCTTCACCAGAACTTGGACTTTTTCAGTCTTTTTAATTTTGACTATCATAATGTGTGTATAGTGATTTCAGCTTGTAAGTTTAATTTGCACATTTTCTGATGAATAAAGATGTTAACCTTCTTTCATGTGCTTGTTGAATATTAGTATATCTTCTTTTCTGAAGTGTCCACTCAAAATTTCAAGTCATTCTATGAACTTGTCTTCCTGTTGTTGAGACAGAAATATAATTTGGGATTACTGGGTATATATCCAAAAGAATATAAATCATTCTACCATAAAGACAGATGTGTGCGTATGTTCATTGCAGAGCTGTTCACAATAGCAAAGACATGGAATAACCTAAATGCCCATAAGTGATAGACTGGATAAAGAAAATGTGGAATATACACACCATGGAATATTATGCAGTCATAAAAAAGAATGAAATCATGTCCTTTGCAGGAACCTAGATGGAGCTGGAGACCATTATCCTCAGCAAACTAACATAGAAACAGAAAACCAAATACTATATGTTCTTACTATAAGTGGGAGCTAAATTATAAGAATACATGAAAACAAAGAGAAGAACACTCAGGCTTTTCAGAGGATAAAGGCTGAGAGTGGGGAGAGAGGATCAGGAAAAATAACTAGTGGGTACCAGATTTAATAACTAGGTGATTAAATAATCCCTACAACAAACCCCCAGGACACAGGTGTACTTATGTAACAAACCTGCACATGTACCCCAGAACTTTAAAGTATTTTTAAAAAGAATTCTTTTAAGTATTCGAGAAACAAATCTTTTGTCAGCTCTATGTTTTATGAATATTTTCTCTCAGAGTATGACTTTCCTTTTAGTGTTCCCTATATTATCATTCAAAGAACAAAAGATGTAAATTTGATAAACTCCAATGTGTCTGTTGCCTTTTATTGTTGATGTTTTATGCTCCTATTAAGAAAATCATTGCCTACTCCAAGGATAAAGATTTCCTTCCTATGATTTGGCTAACAGACAGGCAATCATAAGCAAACTCCCATTCACAATTGCTACAAAGAGAATAAAATACCTGGGAATACAACTAACAAAGGATGTAAAGACCTCTTCAAGGAGAACTATGAACCACTGCTCAAGGAAATAAGAGAGGACACAAACAGATGGAGAAACATTCCATGCTCATGGTTAGGAAGAATCAATATTGTCAAAATGGCCATACTGCCCAAAGTAATTTATAGATTCAACACTATCCCCATCAAGCTACCTATGACCCTCTTCACAGAACTGGAAAAAACTACCTTAAACTTCATATGGAACCAAAAGAGAGCCTGCATAGCCAAGTCAATCCTAAGCAAAAAGAACAAAGCCAGAGGTATCACGCTAACTGATTTCAAACTATACTATAAGGCTACAGTAATCAAAACAGCATGGTACTGGTACCAAAACAGAGATATAAACCAATGGAACAGAACAGAGGCCCTGGAGGTCATGCCAGACATCTACAACCATCTGATCTTTGACAAACCTGACAAAAGCAAGCAATGGGGAACGGATTCCCTGTTTAATAAATGGTGTTGGGAAAACTGGCTAGCCATGTGCAGAAAGCAGAAACTGGACCCCTTCCTGACACCTTACACTAAAATTAACTCTAGATGGATTAAAGACTTAAACATAAGACCTAACACCATAAAAACCCTAGAAGAAAACCTAGAGAAAACCATTAAGGACAGAGGCATAGGCAAGGACTTCATGACTAAAGCACCAAAAGCATTGTCAACAAAAGCTAAAATAGACAAATGGGACCTAATTAAACTCTGGAGCTTCTGTACATCAAAAGAAACAATCATTAGAGTGAACTGGCAACCAACAGAATGGGAAAAGAATTTTGCAATCTACCCATCTGACAAAGAGCTAATATCCAGAATCTACAAAGAACTAAAACAGATTTATAAGAAACAAACCAACCAACCAATCCAAAAGTTGGCAAAGGATATGAACAGATACTTTACAAAAGAAGACATATATGAAGCCAATAAACATATAAAAAATCCTCATCATCACTGATTATTAGAAGAAAATGCAAATCAAAACCACATTATGATACCACCTCATGCCAGTTAGAATGGCGATCATTAAAAAATCTGGAGACAACCAATGCTGGAGAGGATGTGGAGAAATAGGAACACTTTTACACTGTTGGTGGGAGTGTAAATTAGTTCAACCATTGTGGAAGACAGTATGGCAATTCCTCAAGTACCTAGAAATAGAAATTCCATTTGACCCAGCAATCCCCCTACTAGGTATATACCCAAAGGACTATAAATCATTCTATTATAAAGACAAATGCACAGGTATGTTCATTGAGGCACTGTTTACAATAGCCAAGACCTGGAACCAACCCAAATGCCCATCAATGATAGACTGGACAAGGAAAATGTGGCATATATACACTATAGAATACTATGCAGCCATAAAGATGATGAGCTTGTGTCCTTTGTAGGGACATGGATGGATCTAGAAACTATCATTCTTAGCAAAATGACATAAAAACAAAATCAAACACTGCATATTCTCACTCATAGGCAGTTGATGAACAATGAGAACACATGGACACAGAGAGGGGAGCATCACACACTGTGATCTGTTGGGGGGGTGCCTAGGAGGGACAGTGGTGGGGCAGGGAGGTTAGGGAGGGATAACATGGGGAGAAATGCCAGGTGTAGGTGATGGGGAGATGGAGGCAGCAAACCACATTGCCATGTGTGTACCTATGCAACAATCCTGTATGATCTGCACATGTACCCCAGTACAATTTAAAAATAATAATAATTACTTTAAGTGTAAATGGATTAAATTATCTAATTAAAAGTCACAGAGTGTATGAATGAAAAAAAAAGATTTTCTTCCATGTTTTATTCTAGAATTGTTATAGTTTAGTTTTTACGTTTAGATCTGTATTCCCTTTAAGTTATGTCTTTGTGTATGCTGTGAGGCAAGCATTAACGTTTATCTACTGCCTCCCCTAATCTCTCCTCACTATGTCCAGTTGTTTTAGTACTATTGCCTGGGAAGACTTTTACTTATCCATTGAATTTTCTTGACATCTTTGTCAAAAATCAATTTGTCCTACATAGTCTTTTTTTAAAGTTTCTATACTGTTTCATTGATCTAGTTGTCTATCTGTCTTTACACCAATACTATGCTGTCTTGGGTTGTTCTCTGAGTGCTAAAATAGCATTGTTAAAGTTATTTACTACTTTTGAAGGATATCTACATTTTATTCTAATTTGTGTATTTTGAAGCTTTTTTATTAGGCCCAATAACATTTAAAGTTATGTTTTATCATGCATGGTACTGTGTTTTAATTGATAGAAACTGATCTTTGTCCTATAAAGAATTTTGTTAGAAGACCAGTTAGTTTGTCAAACATAGGTGGGCAGGTCCTATTTTCCTGGAAGAAGAATTTAACATAATCTTTAGTTTGCCTGTCTGTAGTAGATTTGCCAAAGTTTTTACCTCTTAGAATATAGACCTGACCATGGCAGAGATTATGGAGTGACTTGTGTCAAATCCCCTAGAAGAAAGGAAACCGAGATGTATCTGAACCTTCTTCCTGAAATGCAACAATGGAGACATCATTTGCCATGAATTAGAGTGGCCATATATTAAGGCCCAGATCAAGGGAGAGCAAAAACAAAGAGAGCCATTTAGCTCATTAAAGAACTGAGTCAAAAGGAAGAGAAATATTTATTTATGTGACCCATCTTGCTTGGGGTTAATTTGCATTCTGAGAACTGACCAAAGTTGTAAACTGAAACAACTGATCACTAAGCATGTTGTACAACCTTTGGGTCTAAAACCTATCAACCTATTCTAGGCCCTGACTAGGCACACGACGTATTTGAGTTACTGTATTGCACTCTATTGAAAGCGTTTCATGTCTTAACAAACAAATCTGATTTTCAGATAAATCACCCCTTGAGCCAAAATTCACTTATTCACCCAGTTGGAGATACTCAACTACCACTAAGCCCTTGATTCAACCCACTTTAGAAACAGCATGTTGCTGATGCCAGTGTTCTACTGAAACCCGAATCTCCACAAGCTTGTACTGACTCTAGCTTAGGCTCTTTGTTAGCCATCCTACAGGGACCTAACACCTATGATGGTAACTGAATGAGAAATCAAAATTATTTTAGCCTAAATATCCCTGACCATGGCTGAACTCCCCTTTATTGAGTCTAATACGGAAAAAGAGTCTGCTTACCTTCTAAGGCTCACGACCACTTTTACAATATGCTACCCCTGCACCTGTGACTACTACTTTAGTAAACATGCCTCCTCAGCTGGTATACTTTATACATGCAATGCTCAGCTTGGAACAGCAGCCAGCCTGAAATTGCTATAGGCAGTGCACAGAGATAGATCCAGGCAAGAATAGATGCTTTGAGCTTAAGACATGTTGTCTAAGTAAAAGAGGACATCCTTAAATTTCTAAACGGAAAGCGGATGGAGCCAATGTGAAGCACAGGATAGACTGTTAGACTAAATCAGCTTTTACCTGTAGATGAGCAGTTTGATGATTATATTCTATAAACGGATCAGGACTATTTACATATACCTTAAATCATGAAGTAGAACACTCCTGTTAAAAGTTACATAAATACTTGCACAATTTCTCAAACTTTGAGATTTATATAACTTACAAAAAGTAATATGGTTGACAGAATTGTTTATAAAATCAGTGACACTGAAAATAGGATTCTGTGGAAAAAGTGATAAAAATAGATTTAAATAAGTGTTTTTAACTGTAATAAATAAGTCTTCTAAAAAGCATCTACTTCTGAAACAAACCAAATTTATCTCCATTAAAAACCTGCTTAGGCAAGTAAGTCTTATCCTGAATCCCCTTCTTTAATTGTTCAGGAAATATTGCTTTGCTGTTTATCTGCTGATCTAGTGATATGTTTATTCAAACTATACCACTTTTTAAAGTTTGTACACCACGCATAGTGGCTTAAAATTTAATACCTCATTCACTTACATTTGGTTTCATTTTTTTTTTTTCAAGTCACAAGAAATGCTTATGTTACCACTTGGCCCTTTCACAAATTATAGAAAACATAAAGTCATGTTATTAAGGTCTGGTAGCTTGTTCTTATACAAGAGGGGAGAGTGCAGATGGATTTGCTTTTGCTGCACTACCCAATAAATGCATTTACGTAGTCTGTGGACAGGAAGCAATAATTTCTGTTAAATTATTAAATGTTATTTTATGTTTTTATTTATGTTAGCTTAACGAATCAAAGATATTCATTCAGTATTTAAAACATTTATTGGGCCTCTTATATGAGCCAGGCAGTGGGCTATGTGTTAGGGACACACTAATGAATAGAGATATATGGTAGTCCATTTATGATCACATTCTTCTGGTGGTAAACAGATTATAACACACACCAATAAAAACTCAGATATAAAAATAAAATAGAACAATTGTAGTCAGGGATAACTTACATGAAGAGGTAACCCTGGATCCTAGACTTAAAAGGTGAGAAGCAGCAAGTCCTAAAAAGAGAAGAGGAATTATTCTAAGCAACAGCAATTGTGGGAGCAAAGCCAGGAGGCAGGAAGAGCTCAGCATGTTCACGGAAGCGAGACGAGACAATATGCCGTGAGTATATTGAGTAAGTGCATAAGATGGGGTCAGAGAGGTAGGAAGGACAGGGTCATTCCAGCCTTGTAGTAAATGAAGTTCAAGGATCATGTACAGTAGCACTGAAACATCATCTGTTTCTCTACAAAGCATCATTAAGAAGAATGGATTCTGTGAGTTGGGAGGCAGGTCTTAGAAGACAGTGCTCTGGGTAATAAGATTATATGATGGTGATGCATATGAAGACACATGAATGGTTTAAAGACTTATATTAGTAGGTAAAGTGATAGTTTTAAAGGACATGAAGAGATGAAGAAAGGGGGCAAAATTAAGCTTTATTCCTAGATTTTTGGCATACTGGTGGGATGGTAGAAAACTTGAATGGGATGATATGATTTGGTTATGTCCCCACCCAAATTTCATCTTGAATTGTAGTTACCACAATTTCCATGTGTTGTGGGAGGGGCCCAGTGAGAGGTAATTGAATTATAGGGGCAGGTCTTTCCCATGCTCTTCTTCTCATAGTAAATAACTCTCATGAGGTCTGACGGTTTTATAAAAGGGAGTTTCCCTGCACAAGCACTCTTCTCTTGTCTGCTGCCATGTAAGACATGCCTTTCACCTTATGCCATGATTGTGTGGCCTCCCCAGCCAGGTGGACCTATGAGTCTATTAAAGATCTTTCCTTTGTAAATTGCCCAGTCATGGGTATGTCTTTATCAGCAGCGTGAAAACAGACTAATACATGAGATTTGAACAGTATAATAAGAAAGGGCTGTGAAGTATCAGGAAAATAAGAGCCTGTTTTGATCATATTAAGTTAGAAAAATGTATATCCATGTAAAGATAGCAAGAAAGCATTTAGTTTTTGAGGTGGGGCCTACACATGAACATTTGGTAGTTTTAGTTTTTAGGTGATATTTAATCCATGGAACTGGAGGACATTACCCATAGAGAAAGTTGACTTGGTGGAGCAAAGAATGTCCAAGAACTATATCTGGAGAACTCTAACATTCAGACCACCTATTGCTAGATGAACCAAGAGTAGCCAGCAGAATCTTTGCTAAAAAATAGATAAAAATCATTAATCAACCACACATTTGTCTGGTCTAATCTTCAATAATATCTCAATTGAAGTATATATCTTAATCTTTTTCTTTTGAATGGGAGTTATTATCTCCATTTTTAAGGAATATTTAAATCCTGCTTAGGATATTCTAACCTTAGATATTGGCAAATAATATACTTCTAAGCCTATGTATAAAGAATTTCCTTATAAATTCCTTTTTATACCTCATTAAAAGAAAAACAACAGTGATAGTGACAGGTTTGGGGTTTGGCTAGTAAATACTAACAGGGACAATAAAGTAGAGATATTGATTCAGTTCAGTGTGATCTTCGACAATACAAAGTTTCATTTATATTATATGCATTTCTAAATCAGATTAAGAGAAATTAGACTTCATATTCACCAACTGTGAGAAGTTATTCCTTCCTCAATTTCTCCATTCTGAGGCGAGAGCCTTGAGTCCGGAAGCCAGTGAAAAGCTCTCTTGCTCCAAAAACAATATAAGCATTAGAAGGAATACTAGTAGAGACTGGGTTTCTAATCAGGGAGTGGCCTGCTATAGGATACATCATTATTTTTTCAGATGATGAAAAATTCAACTTAACCCTCTAGCATACGCAGGGAAGGTTTGTCTAGACCAATGTTGTTTTATCCTTTTGTACCAGGGTAATTATTAATAGCATTTCACATGTGTCTGGGTTTCAGTGATAAATTATATGGTAGCTCAACAAACATCACAACTCCCCACTTCTTGTTCCCACAACAGATATCACAACAAGCCAAACGAGGCAACAAGGTGTGCATCACAGCCAATTACGGATAAAGAAGTATTTAACATCACCTCCCCTGCTAATAATATTCATTTAGAAGACTAACTCTTTCTCTCCTTTTCATCACTATGTCTCCTCCTCCAAAGGAAAAATGGCTTATCGTATTTACATGGTGCTAAATTCTTGCTCTTTAGATATGGTAGGGAAGACATAAAAGAAAGTAATTGAAAATCACATGAGCCAGCCCAGAAGTCTTTGTACGATGGCACTGAACTGATGGGAAAACTGAAGGTTTATGTTAACTTACCTTAGGTAATACAATTGTAGAAAAGTTACAGTGTGAACATAATTGTGATCCCCAAACCTGTGCTTCCAATCACTCCACTCTTCAGTTATCTAGTTTACAGTCAGATGGGGAGTGGGGAGGCTGCCTTTAGCACTACTTTAATGACAGGTGTAACACATGACATCTATTCATAAGTCCAAAGTGAACTCCCAGGCGAAAGTTGAGTTCTGACTAGGGGATTAAAAAAAAAATCATCTCAAATAGGTGATCATTAGTTCACTAGTTATAGACAGAAGGAAGTGGAAGAAGAAAAGGAATATTTCAAACTAAGGAAATTACATATGATTAGATTTGTGGAGGCATGAAAGTGCAAGGCAGGTTGAGATTACAGCAACTGTTGATGAAACTTAAGGTGCAGAATACATTAAAAAGGAAACTGGAGGAATAGGAGTAAGAGATTTTGGCTGACAAATAAAAAACGTTTTATTTTATTGGACACATTTGAGATTTTTGTAATGATTATTTTGGTAGCATTCTGAAGGGTGACCTGGAGAGATGGATTCTCAAGTTGTAAATTTAAAAACTGTTGTACAAAGGTTGGATAGCACCTAACCTAGGGGTTAGATAGAACTAAACATATTTGAGACTTTTGTTTAATGTCACCTAAAAATAAAGTAAAATAAAATCAACAAGCACTGAATCAAATGATTCATACAAGCATTCTGTTTGGACAAAGTTCTACTGAAGCATTGACCCTGTTCAAATATTTTTGAAAAGACAGATGCCCTCTAGAGAGCATTAGCTATTTGGAAAGTCGAATCTCCCACTTACAGAAAGAAAAGGTAATGGAGTCAACCCCTGATTTTCATAACAGAATATTCTGAGACCTTTCTCCCTAAATGTGTTAACTGCTCTACTTTCGTGGTCAATGTTGCTTTCCCTTTACATCCTGCCTAGCACAGGTATTTAGCTCTTGTTTCATGATCATATTCTACCAGGAAAAAGTTTCTTTCACTTAACAAGAAGCGGGGCACGTTCGGAGAGAAGCAGAGGATGTAGAGACTGAGTTTCTACATTTTTTTTTTTTTTTTTTACTATGGGGGATTGATTTTTTACTATAGGATGGAGTGTAGATGCTGGCTGAGCACTAGGTACATCTGAGAGGCTCTTTGATCTTGATGGGAACTTCCATTTGCTGTCCTGCAGCAAATCTTTTTCTTCCATATACTAGGACTTCAAATTTCTCTTAGGTTATTTCCCCCACTCAGTGAATGTTTTGGATGGTTTACCTCAACTCCAATTTCCAAGTAAGGACAATAATTGTGTACATCAATCTGCATATCATATCTTTTGACCACATACATTTTGATTCAGGATTGAGGATATGACCCAATTCTGAGAGATGTTAACACTCTCTTAGGCTAAGCTGAGAATATAAGACCCTTTCTCTGGCTTTTGATGAGTATGTGACTGTAAGAAATGCAATAACCATACCAGAAATGCCTACAGTTGCCTTATGCAGCCCAAGCCTGGAATCATCCATCTTGAGGAAGCCAACGAGATAAATGGCTAAAGCAATTTACATAAATCAATACAGAAATGGTTTTAAAGGAAGCAAAAAGCTACTATGTGAGTGCAGGAAATGTCTTCAGAACCTGTGCTATCATCTACCATGCAATAATGCTCTTCTAATGCATGTTTCACTATTTTTTTCTAAATCAGATTAAGAGAAATTAGACTTCATATTCACCACTCCCCATCTGACTGTAAACTTGATAACTGAAGAGCAGAGTGATTGGAAGCATAGGTTTGGGAATCACAATTACGTTCATACTGTAACTTTTCCACAGTTGTATTACCTAAGGTAAGTTAGCGTTACGTGACATTAAAAAATTATATTCACCATATTTGTCTAGATAGGCAAAAAGACAAAACCTGGCGTATATCAAAGATGCAGGAAAGAAGGCCTAGAATTGGAGAAGTCACTGCTTATCTTAGTTGGGTTTTCTGTTTATAAGACTTTCAAACTTCCAGCAAAATATTTATGTCTCAAGATGTAAAAATTACTATATGTCATGAATATCTGAGTGACTCCTAAATCAATGAAACCTCATATATTAAATCCAATACTACTATTATTTAATTAATAAGGGATGTAGTAACTACACACATGAGGTCAATAACTGTTTCTCTTTTTGTCTGGCTTATGTTTCTGATTTGGGAATCCCCCATAGTAAAAAAAAAAAAAAAAAAAAAATTAAATATCATTTAAATAAAAAATGTCAATGCATTTATTTTACAAGGTAGTAGGTAAAGAGTTTTTGCTTTGCAAATTTGTGCCCTCCCACTCTATAGTCAATCATCAAGGGAATGGATCCCCAGATGAGAGAGTGGACAGTGGTCTCTCTTTTTAAAAGATATAAAGCAGTTAAAATAATTACGTCTTGACAGATGGAAGACTAAGCTTCTGGATTTAACTTAGTTCTCATAAAGGTCTTGGAGAGCTTAAAAGTAGAAAGTAATCATAATTACTAAATTCCAGACAACTCAGGAGAAAATTATTTCTACTCTTTTCTCAGCATTTGCATGAAGCTTAACCCAGAAAGCCTAGGAAAAAAGTCTTTAATGTATAGAATTAAATGGATATATGTATTGATACTAAACTTCTTTCAACAAAATGCATAATTATTTGTAGGGAAGTGACTATTTCTAAAGAAGATGCTAAGTTCACAATACTTAAAAGTGGGGACATCTATTTACACTTTGGGTCTGGAACTTTATATTTTATATGGTATAATGATGTATATGAATGCAATGTATTTCATATTGTAAAATAGTACATAATATATGTAACAGTTCATCAATCGAAGTTACACGTAATCAAAAAAGCAACCCACATGTTTATTTAAAGTAAATTGTCACACTGGAAAGTTGCTTTAATGGAATAATATTAACAACAACAAAAAAAATAAATAGGACTGTGAATTTCACAAAGAAAAATTCAGCATTTGTCAAGTATTTTTAATGTACTAATCAGGGTTTTAAGTGTTTTCTGAGTATTACTTCCTTGGATCCAGATTCCAACACTGCAGTTTAGGTGCTGTTATCATCCCCATTTTACAGAGGAAACTATTAAGATAGAGTGGGGTTAAGGAATTTGTTTAAAGCCACAGAGTTAAGAAGCAAACAGAATGTGAAACTCTTCCTTAGACCCTGAACTATTTCCCATAATGCTATAATGTTTTGTTAAGGAGGCGTTTGACTTTGTTTCATGTCTAAATAGGCAAGACAAGACCTGGCATATATAATAGATCCAGCCAAGAGGGTTTGGAGTTTGACAAGTCTCAGTGTTAGCAAGAATATCAATATAAAAGTGCAGAATCTGGGCTGCTCCCTTACTGCCTAGCTGGATAATGTAATGCTGCAATATAGGTGACCTTTGTCTAACAGATGGTGACAGATTTTGAGACAAGCTTGAAGAAAATTAAAAGCCAGCAGGTAAATGTTGTTCCTACTAATGATAAGAAATGTTAAGGTCATCTAAAAAAAGGCTTCTGTCTTTATTAAAAACTGGTGCTGATTTAAGTGGCTCTACCACTGACTCCATTGGCTTCTATAAAAGAAACTGCACATTTTGTTTTCATTTTCTGTCTTCTCGCTTTCTTTGACCAGATTGGTTCTCAAACCTCAGCATGTATCAGAATCACCTGGAGCACTTGTGAAATCACAGAGTTCTGGGTTCCACTCCTGGAGTTTATTATTTAGTAATGTGAGAATTTCTTTTCCCGATAAATTCTGAATTGATGGGGAGCTGCTGGTCTGTAGACCATACTTTCAAACCACTGCCTGCCTCAGTCGACTGTACTCCAAAATCCTTCACAGAGGTTTAGAAGGTGCTCATCAATGTATCTACAATTGTTCTTACCACAATGCCTGGAATATATGTAGCAAAACAAGCAAGTAAAAAACAAACAAAAAAAACTTGTAAACAGGTTGGTGCAAAAATAATTGCGCTTTTGCAATTGCAAATTGTGGTTTTAATAGCAAAGATAGCAATTACGTTTGCACAAACTTAATAACAATATTTCAAAGATAAAGCTTGTGAGAAAAGGAGCTTCTCCTTATTCCTTTCTTTAACAAAAAGTAATTTTGACATAGTGACTCACAGTGTAAAGTGTTTTAGGAGATTTAGATAAATATTCTTAGCAATATGATTCATAATAACCAATAACTGGAATGGGGTGAATATATTGTGATATAATCATGTAATGAATATTCTACAGTAATAAAAATGAGCTAACTACTGCCATACATACAAGAAGAATGAATCTGATAAACATAAGGTTGAGTGAATGAAGCCAGACATAAAATATTACATTCATATAAAATTTGAAAACAAACAGGACAAGATAGTGGTTAGCTTTGGGAAGAGATGAGTATAGCAATTCAGAGGGGATATAGTGGGACATTCTGGAGTTCTGGTAATCATCTATTTCTTGTCAAGAGCATGTTTGTTTTTGACAATGCATTGAGCTGTACACATTATTTTTGCTTTTTCTGGACATATGTAATATTTTAATGTGATATTTTATTAGCAGAAAATGTTTTAGCTTGAAAAAAAGATCAAATCTACCAATTTTCAATTAGTGGACAGAAAATATTCATTCATTGGATATTTTCAAGGTATTATGGGCTAAATTGCAACTCTATCTTTCAACTTGTATCCTGAAGTTCTGACTCCCAGTACCTCAGAATATGACTGTATTTGGAAATAAGGTTTCTGTAAAAGTAATTCTGTAAAAGTAATTAGGATAAAGTTACATGGGTGGGGCCCAATCTAATATGATTCATGTCAGTATAAAAGAGGCAATTAGGATGCAAACAACACACAAACCTCGAGAGGCGTGACCATGTGAGAACACAATGAGAAGACAGCCATTGCAAGGCAAGAAGAGAGCTCTCAAAAGGTATCTGCTCTGCGGACATCTTGGTCTTAGATATGGTCTTCAGAATTTTGGGAAAATAATTTTTTGTTATTAACGCCACCCAGTCTGTGGTACATTGTCATGCAAGCCCAAGCAAATTAAGATATGAAAATAACTTTCATATCTATTATTATTGTATATGTTTAGGATAACAAAGGATATGAAAGATGATAATCCTGAATAATGTCTACATAGTCCTGAAAAATTAAGGAGCACACTTTTTCAAGCTCTTGTTTGTGCTCTGTGTTTATGAAATTGTGCATTGCTTCATCAGGATCGAATTGTGAACGAAAATTTATTTCCAAATATTCCTTCTTCCTCAAACATAATAAATTTTATGCTTCCATTTTCCCAACTTGAAAATGAGGCAGAGGAATTTAATTTGCCTTTGCTTGAATAGAAATGTTATTTACTAGTGTCCCTGATAAATATCCTTCCTGATGTCATTTATGTCATTTCAGAACGTGATAGTTATGTCACCACTGCTAGTCCAGAGAGCTCAGTTATTTGGTCCCACACCAGTTTGGATTATGCTGTGAAAGTACTTTTAAAATGTGATTAACATTTTCATCAATAGACTTTGAATAAAACAGATGACCTTTCATATTGTGATTGGGCCTTATCCAATCAGTCGAGGGCCTCAAAAGAAAGGCTGAGGTCTCCTGAAGAGGAAACGATTCTCCTCTAGTCTGTCTTCCAACTCAAGGTTGCAACATCAAACTCTTGCTGGAATTTTTAGGTGCCTGTCCTGAAAATTTCATATAACCAGCTCCCCAAAATTACATAAGATAATTCCTTAAAATAAATCTCGACAGATAGATAGATAGATGGATGGATAGACAATTTGTTTATCTGAAAAACCCTGACTAACATAACATACAGAGTAATTTTTAATTCTTAAATAAATCTCAACTTTTGTGATTTTCTTTCCTTTTGTCCGTTTCCCAGCTTTTCTTCCATTTCTTATGTTTATTGGTGAAGATAGAAAAAAATACTGACTCAACATTAAAGTTCAAGCCTCAGACTTATTCTAAGATAATTGTCAATCCCTCGGGTCCACAAACTCTATCTGTAAAGGGCCAGGTAGTAACTTACTTCAGGCTTTGAGGTCCATCCACATGGTATCTGCAGCAATTACTCAACTCTGCTGTTGGAGTGTAAAGGCCCCTGTAGAAACTGCAGAAATGAACAGGCATGGCTGTGTTTCCACACGGTGTATATATTTACTTGGGACATGGGTATGCTGAGCTTCATGTAATTTTCACACATTACAGAATAATATCCTACTTTTGATTTTTTTAGCCATTTAAAAATGTGAAAATAGTTTCTTCTCCAAGAAAACACCCATATGGCTGATGATGTTGGGGGTGGGGGCAGAGACCTCAGAGGCCCTAGGATATAAATTTAAAGAAAATAAAAAGAATTTGAAGAATATATAAAAATAAAATTATTTTAGCACAGGAACCTTAAAGAAACCAGCGATAGGCCAGATTTGGCTCAATGGTCATAGTTTGCTGATCCCTGTCTAGTCAATCCCCTTGGTTTCCAACTAGGAAAAGTATTTTTGTTATGTCTGGTGTTTTGCTGCATGGTGAGGGATTTCTTACAGAAACTAGATTTTAACGAAGAACAACACAGTCCATATGCCTGGAGGACAATGAGGTTTTTCAAGGATGTTGCTAATTAATGACATTTTGAGTCATAAAGAAGAAGAAAGGTCACTATTGCATTTTCAACACATTCCTGTGAACACTGCCAAGAGCATCCACTTACATCAAAGATTGTACCCACCAGTCATGACCTTCCATCTTTTCTTTTTGGTTTGCTTTGTTTTCTACATGTATATTCAGTTGATTTTCTGGGAACATAAACCACTGAAATCAATTTAGTGATCAACCATTATTATCTCCTTTACTCCTCCTGCCATCTTACAGCTCTCTGCTTTCCTGCAAGCAAGATGTCAGGGCATTTTTATTGTATTGCTATTTACTCTTCAGCTCAATAGTTTTTTCAAAGCAGACACATCATTGACATTTAGCGGTATTAATCTCTGCCAGTGCAATACGCCTAATTGGTTTTAATGAAATAAAGAAGGAGAACTTAGTGAGAAAATTGGAAAAAAGCTGCAATGAACTAAGATCTCTGTTTTCAGATATTTTCTAAAGTCAATGTCATCGACCAACAGAAAATAGAATGCCGCTAAATAGCATTTAGTCCTCCACAAATTGTCAAGGTTGTATGTTACTGAAAACAGGGGTGAGAATCATTTCTATTTTAAAATTTGTTTATTTGGAAAGGATTTGAATATCAAGCCCAGACTTAGGGTGGTAAAAAAGTAAGCATTCTATTAATAACTTTGCTAGTAAAACCTCTTATATCCACATAAAGATAATCACTGACTCCCAATGTAGACATACAAAAAGTCTGCATAGGCTGAAGAAAATCAGAGAGTGATTCTAATGAAAAATCAGACTACAAATGTTCAAGTTATGTACATAGAATATCTTATCCAATGCTTTCTTTCGTTGTCATGAAATTTATTTTAAAAGCTATTGCTAAGTATATAGTTAGTAGATTTTTATTACATTATGAAAATCATCTGTATAAAAAATGGAAGTTTAGAGCATAGAAGGTTATGTCCACATAAATCACCTGTATAGGCTCAGTTGACAGATATCTGAAATATCGCTAAGACACTAAGACAGATTCAGAACCACCTCAGAAGCAACATGGCTCAGTGGACCAAGCAATTGAGTGTAACTCTGGGGAATCTGTATTCTAACGCTGATTTTTCTAGTGTCTAATTTTAGCCTCTCTACATATGGAGCAGGCTGATATGGGGCAAGTAAGCATACCACCAGAATTGCAGAAAAAATAATGCAATTTACCAAGTACAACTTGCCTTTCATCATCCTCCAGATCCTAAATCCTCAGCCATGCACACAGTGTAAAGGTTGCCACCCACATGCCAGAAATGCATGCTTCGACAAAGCCTAGAATAATGATCTAGAAAGCCTAAGAGCAAGTAGTTTGATTATTGAGAGATATGGTATAACGATCCTGCTCCCATACAAGTAATTGGAAGCAGGATTCAAAATAACACTTTTGAAATAAATTAGCTCACCTATAAAATGTATTTGTTATTCTAATTCATTATTGCATTTTACTTGTCTTACTTTTACCTTACAAGGTATGCATATTTTTTAAGAATCAATATTTATTAGACTGGTAGATTCACTGATTTACTGAACATTTAAACTAACTTACTCATCATAAGCAACAATTAGTTGTACCCTTATTAAATTTTCTCTCATCATAATAGAATAATCTCAAACCTACTCAATACCAAAATGCTCATTTTTCTTGGCATTCTCAAGACTTGGATCTTCACACACACACAAAAATAGGTAGCTGGGATTAACTGAGAGACCTTATGAGCTCCTTTACAGATTCACCTGGAGAGAATAGAATGTTGCTATAGACAGTATACAAGCCTTCGGTGCAAGCTAATACATCTCTGGATTGCAGGTTCTCACATTGACTCACCACTCTGTTGTGACACTGCTGAAGAGGGCTTTTTCTTTGGCTGACTTGGTCTCTGCCATTGACAGTGCTATCTCTTTTTCCCACAGTGTAATTCTTTCAAATTCCCATTTCATCATTCTTACAGTCCAAGTGCAATCTCCACTTCTACCCCATTATACTGTTGCAAGCTCAGGGATTTCATTATCCTACATAGAGGGCTAATACTTCACCAAGAAGTGGCCTAGAAAATCCATGAAGCCTTCCACCACAAAAATTATTTAGCTTTGCAATGTTTTAACCCAGATGAACATGTTAGTAAAATCAGAAGCTGTGAAGCATGGAATTCTAAATTGAGACTACTGAAAAGTATCACAAGAACAAAAATAAGAGTATGATGTCACACTGGCTTTCTAAAATACCTAGAAATAATTTACATGCTTTCAGTAACTCTATCATACTTAATTTTAATATTACTTTATATTTATAAAACACTTTATAATGTTAAAATATCACATATATTATTTGATTTCTATATCTGCTTCTATTGCATTTTTTCCTGTAGGAGAGATGTCTTCAAATATTATAAATGTTTTAATCAAATAGTAAAATCATGCTAAGAGTCTCTAAAGAAAACTATAGTGAATGTGAATATAAATGCATTTGACAATTGCAAAATCAGTTGGTTCACTAACACATAATTTACATTTCCCAGGCTTTTTTGCATCTTAGAATTTCTAGTCCTCCAAGACTATCATTCTTTTATAAAAATGGCCAGAACCTTTATGCCAACAACATTTAAATCTACACCTCAATGCCTAAACTAAAAATAAATATGCATTTTGAGAGAAATAAAATGATTATTAAGTGTTTAGTGTAAATATCCAAAAATGTCTCATTCTGTTCACTTAAGAATCCTATTACTCATGGCACTGTAGATTCCAGAATTTTTTTGAACATTTGGGCTGTTTGTGAGTGAGAATAAAATTGTGAGTGTTTGAAGAAGCCATGGAGATTATTTCATGCTAACCATTCATTTAGCGGAAAGGGAAAGGGAGAGGTCAGGTGACTCGCAGGAACTAAAACGCTCATCAAGTGATAGAGTTTAGATCTGAATGCAGAACTTATGACTCCCAAGACCCCAGTCAACTTCTATGGCAGAATTTCACTTGGAGCCTGCTATAATAACTCTAGATGTGCCACGTGACAACTTTATTTTCCAGAAAAAAAATTAAACCATCATCACGGTTATAGTTTATCTAGTTACTTTCATACATTGTATCTCACCTTTAAAATTAAAGAAGACTCTGTTTTCTTCTTTATTCTACTCTGAACTACTTCAGAAATTTGAGAAGTAGACATAAATTCTGTGAATTATCCATTTTACCTTGTTGATTATGGAACTTAGTTAAGTTTCTAAACATTTTGCTAAACTGATATGATGGATTACAGAAGCCAAACAAGACAAGGGTCCTGTCTCTGCAAAAACTTATCAGGCTAATCAGAGGAACACCATGGGTTCCATGGAAATGACTCAGATGTCCCAAGAGGATTAAGAGGTTGGAGCAATCTCTCTTCCTTCTCTTAACCCTCTAACCTTCAAGTACCTCCACTGCATTAACAAAACAAAAGAAAATTTTTAAATGTAGAGAAATTTTGTTCTATTTTCATCAGCTCCTACTTTCCTGAGACAGGAAGGTAAAGTGATCATCACATTTCACTTGGAAAATAGAAACAAATGATCATATAACCTTGGACAATTAGCCTAAAATGCTTGGAATCACTTCGTTGCATAGGTTTACTATGCCACATTCTGTGAATGAGTTTGAGATTCCCACGTAGCTTCCGAACTGCAGCGTTCCTCATTTTATCTGGACTTATTGAACCAATGTCACATTTGAGTTTCTGATTCAGGTCCTCGACCAACAACATCACCTCTGATGGGTGAGCAAGGAGCCCTATGCTGGCATCAGACCATCCCGTTGGATCCACAACAGCTTACCCTTATCAAGAATCCTGTTTTACCAGGTGTCAGCTGGGATCCCACTATGAATGGGGCTAACTATCCAGAACAAATATTGTATTATCCCTTTTTCTTTCTGTCTTAACCTCTCAACTAAATTCAATGTTCTTTTCATACCCACATTTTTCTTCACCATACCTTGGTTCACTGTGCCTTTTGAGCATTGTTGGTGGGACCACTTGAATAATCATAAGGGCAGCCACTCAGAACACATACTTTCTTGGTTGGATTTCCCTGAGAGTGGAGTCTCAGATAAGAACTTGAGTGCAGGTAGTTTATTCGATAGATGATCTCATGAAGCAAGAGAAAAGGAAGGCTAGACTGAGACATAGAAGAACAAAAAAGCCAACAAAAAATTGTATTGAGGTTACAACTATGAGACAGATTGGCTTGAACCTTTGAAATCTTCTCAGAGAATGAAAAATAAGATCATCTGGAATTGCTCCTCTAAAAGATGGTGGGGTGGACTACATAGGTTCTTATTGGTACTAGAGAAGCCTTCAGGCAGAAAATGGACAGGCTTATGGCCAGCTCTGGATGGGCCAGCAGAAGATAAACTGGAGCTGAAAGGAACTGTCTACTAAAACTACAGCTAAAATCAGATCTGAGCAAGGCAACATGAGGCAGGCACCAAGCTCTCTGCTGCATCATCTTTCCTTGTCCCAGTTTCTTTTTCCTGTCCAGGGAGTACATGTGCCAAAGGGCCCAGCATATCTTAAATACAAGTTATGTTATGACACCAGAGAAATCACACATTATAACACCAGAGAAATCTAACACATACTTAACTATTTTTACACATATATCTAAGGTAAACAGGTGATGCTAATTGTTAGAGATTCTACCATGATCATTTGAAACTAAGAGAGAAATCATGGCTATTGGTTTTCTTTTTAAATCTGGAAAACACAGATTAAGCAGGAATAACCTGTATCAGAACGATAGGAGATATCAAATATCAATCTTAAGCTGCTAGTTAACAAGCTAATAAGTTTACAACAGAGTGATCAATACATTTTATTTAAAATCTCAAATCACCAAACCCATAGGTCACAGGTGGTGGCAAGGAGACTTGTAATAATTTCCACTGTAAATCAATAACACGAGTCCAAAATTTTAAAATTATTCTGAGATGGAGAAAGGTTGATTTGAAGAATTTTTTAAATGACAGTTTTTTAAAAAACTAGTATTTTAAAACATTAAATAGCTATTATTATTACCATTTACAATTAAGGTCATTAAGCTTTGGAAACAGTGAGGTAAAATGAGACCCAATGGGACAGAGGCAGAGTGTGGCAGAGGTGATGTTTCAGACCAGCTTTGTCAGCTTTTAAAGCCAATGCTCTTTCTTTTCATTTTTATAATTTTAAAACATTTTTCAGTTCAGGGATATATGTGCAGGTCTGTTACATGGATATATTGGGTGATGTTGAGATTTGGGCTTCAATGGAACCTGTCAACAAGATAGTGAACATAGTACCTGATAGGTAGCTTTTTAGGCCTTCCCTCCTTTTCTGGTGTCTATTGTTTCGACATTTATTTTCACGTATCCCCAGTGTTTGGCTCCTATATGAGTTAGAACATGTGCTATGTGGCTTTCTGCTTCTATGTTAATTCTCTTAGGATAATGGCCTCCAGATGTATCCATGTTGCTGCAAAGTGCATAATTTCCGTCATTTTTTCTGGCTGCAGAGCATTTCATGGTGTATGTATACCATGTTTCCTTTAACCAGTCCACAGTTGATGGATACCTAGGTTGACTCCATGTCTTTGTAATTGTGGATGGTGGTGCAGCATGCAATTGCATGTGTTCTTTTGGCAGAATGATTTAGTTTTCTCTGGATATATACTCAGTAATGGAATTGCTGGGTCAAATGGTAATTCTATTTTTAGTTCTTTGAGAAATCTCTAAATTGCTTTCTATAGAGACAACTGCTTTCTATAGAGTCAGAACTAATCCCACAAACAATGTATAGGAATGGCCTTTCCTCCACAGCCTCACCAACATCTGTTATTTTTTGACTCTTTTAAAACAGCCATTCTGACTGCTGTGAGATGGCATCTCATTGTGGTTTTGATTTGCATTTCTCTGACAATTTTTCAGATTGAACAATTTTTCAGTGAACAATTTTTCATGTTTGTGGCCATTTGTACATCTTCTTTTGAGAATATCCATTCATGTCCTTTGCCTACTATTTTTATATTATGTATGATATTATTTTATACCTTTCAATGCTTGTTTCAGTTAGCATTTATTTTGCTGCAGGTGTCTAGTAATCCAGCTTTATTTTTCTCACATGGTAGGCCAGTTATCTTTTTTTTAAGCAAATTCAATTATGTTATTTGTGTACATTATGGGGTACAAGTCTTTGCCTATATTAATGGTATTGTTTTTTTGGTCTTGATTTGTTTTAGTCCTTTATAGATTCTGGATGTTAGTCTTCTGACAGATGCATAGTTTGCAAATATTTTCACCCATTCTTTAGATTCTCTGTTTACTCTGTTGATAATTCGTTTTGCTGTGCAGAATCTTTAGCTTTTAATTAGGCTCAAATTGTCAATTTTTGTTTTTGTCATAAATTATTTACCTAGGCCAGTGTCCAGAGAATATTTCCTAGGGTTTCTTCTATGATTTGTATAGTTTAAAGTCTTATATATAAGTCTTTAACCCATTTTGAGTTAATTTTTGTATAGGGTAAAAGGTAGGGACCAAAAAAGAGCCTGAATAGCCAAACCAATCCTAAGAAAAAAGAACAAAACCAGAGGCATCACATTACCTGACTTTGAATTATACTACAAAGCTATAGTAACCAAAATAGCATGGTACTGGCACACAAAAAATAAACACATAGATCAATGGAACAGAATAGAAAATGCAGAATGAAGCTACACACCTACAACCAACTGGTTTTCTGCAAAGTCGACAAAAATAATAGAGAAAGGACGTCCTATTCAATCAATGGTGCTGAGAATACTGGCAAAACATATACAGAAGAGTGAAACTCAACCCTACCAGTGTTCTTTCTACTCTTCTAGATAGCAACTCAAACCTTCCAATGATTGCACATGTTACAATGCACTCTCTGGCTACAGGAAATATGAGATTTTTTAAAAAAATGTACAACTGAAAATAGTTCAAATTGTTTCAAAATTATTGGATAATTTAATTATATTATATTTAAAATTCAAAGTTTTCAACTTTATATAAAATAACTGTAAAGACAAAAATTCAATTATGCCCTGGTGATACACAAATTTTCTCTTTGTCAAACCTATATGAGGTACAATTTTAGGGACACAAAAATCAGATTTGTATGAACCAGATATATAAATATTCTAAAAATATATGGAATCTTACTATTAATAGTTTTACCCATACTATTTCTAAAAATAAGTACTTGAGTTTAAACTCTAGTATTTGCAATATACATTATGTCTGATGCATTTTCTTGGTCTTACAACACTAGAAAGGAATATTTTTAAGATGAAAGTTGAAATAAGCTGTGGAGGAAGAGAAAAACTGGGAGACTGTATGAAGTAGATCAAAGTGGAAAAGGAAATAAGTCAGAATGAGAGCTATGATAATCTGGAAGAGAAGTTTCTGCCAACAGTCTGAATGTTTAATAGTATAAAACAGTTAATGGAGGAAGAAAAATAAATGACAAGCACTATGATGTTCACTTAAAAGCCAGCATTGATATCTAGAGGCAAAAACAAACTCTAAGAAAGAAACTTAATAATCCAAAATATAGACAGAGTTCTGTGACTATTTCAACTCTTGCTAATCAAAGAGGTGGGTTGGTCTACATCCCTACTAGAAAGTTCTTGAGCACATACTGCCACCCCAAATATGTTTACTTAAATAATCTGTAAGGATATAATAAATATAGTAGATGTCCCAACTTGGACAAAGTAGGAATTCAGATATGTTTGAGCATGTCTCTTAAACTAGTGATTGAGACAAAATAAGCCAATTTTGCATGACTGATTTTAGCTATAAACAGAAAATAGTTTTATTCAAGTAATTTCTGTGGGTTAGGGGAAAATATATTACCCTGTCAATGTTCAATAACTTTTCCTCTTTCTGACACTATGGATTTGTATCCGAATCCAGAGATGCAAATGAAGTTAACCAAACTTTTCTCTCCAAAATATGAGATTCAGAAGCACAGATTGGAAAAGAATCCTCTCTAAGGAACACACTTGGCTTTGTTGCAGTCATGACTGCAGAGCATGTACTCATGGGTCTGAGAATTTGGCAGTTAAAATACTTGGAACACAGTGTGTTAGAAAGAGTTTTAACTGCAAGTAATAGAAAAATAGAAAAACAACGGATCAGACAAATTTATCTTACACAGTAAGAAGTACAAGAAGGTAAGTCATTGGGGATGGCAGTTCTCCTGCTCAGAAATCATCCACGGCATAGGATTGCTCCATACTTTTGCTTCATCATGCCCAGTGCATGCCTTTTCCTCTGCATGTTTATTGCTGCATGATCACAGAGGCGGTGCTGCAACTCCAGGTATCACATCCATGCTCAGCCTCACTTGATCATTATATAAGGAAAGAAAAAGACATTCCCAAAACCCCTAATCCATATAATCACTAAATGACTTTCTTCCCCCGTGGGGACAGAACTGTGCCATACACCCACCCCAAGCTCCCGAGAAGGTTTTCCACACATCTTTGGTGGAAAGTAATAAGCCTTGAGCCACATAAATTAATAATCCAATACATTTTTTGTATTGAATGTGTAGCAGGATTTAAATATTTGTATCGTTTTAACATTGAAAGCATCTGTTTTATTTTCTTTCATTCATTTATCAAACAATAATGAAATAACAATGCTTTTCCTCTCTCCATGAAGTTAAACTTTAAAAGTCTCAAAGAAAGTCAAAGTCATTTTCAATTATTACTAATGATTCAGATCTGAGTTATATGAGCCTTCAAGACTATAACAAAAGAACTAGAGAACAATTACATTTGAGAAGAAATGAATGTGAGGGTGCTTCTGAAAGAAACCAGAAAAGAGGAGAAGGATTTTCTAAAGAGAAGAGCAGAGGAGTTGAGGGAAAGCTGAGGGGTTTGAAGTGGAACCCCACAAGTAATCTTGGAGAGTTTCCAAGGGAAAGGGCCTAAGCCTGGGAAATAATAGGTGGGTAGATACAGAAAAGGACCTTCAGTTCCCAATAGCCATTTGGAGGCTGAGTCACCCAGGAAATGCCCAGTGTTCACTTTGGAAATCATTTCACAAGATTATTACTCATCAAATAAACACATGAAAATAAAAATCAGTGTTAAAGGAAACAAAATCAATGTCTTTAAAAACTTAAATAAGGAGCCAAAAGTAAGCTTGGAATAAGAGAATAGAGAGTTCAATAAAGGAGCAATAATTCTCACACACTGTCCAGAATAGAAATCAGACTAAAATGAATTTTCTCAATTGTTACGAATTACTTTGTTTGATATGGAATTAAAATAAAGAAAACAGTACAAAATCCAAGAAAAATAATTATATGGCTAATTAGCTCTTATTTGGGGCTTTCAGTAAAGGAGCAGGACTCCTTTCTCTATATTAACATTTCTATTCTTTTCTAATTAGGGTTACAATAGCTCTGGTGAATTTACAATATAGTTTTACAAACTACAAAATTTCAAGATTGTCAGGTACTGAGCTTCTCTTTATCCCTTCCCCAAAGGCTGCTTCCTCTCATTTGTTCCTTTAGTCTGACATATAAAATAAATTGAATTTATGCTAAAACCTGAGTAGCAAAAACTGGCATTTCTTTCAAATAATATTCTCACTTACAGACATTCAGATGTATATTTTTGTAACCCTCTGAGACCTTTAATTCTGTGACTTATTTACTCTTATCTGCTTCTACTTGCTCCTCCAAATTGTTTCATGATTATTGGATGACTATGTTCCCACCCACAAAGTCTGAGGCCACTTCTCCTTAAGACTTCATTTTTCTTATCCTCCAATGACTTTTGAGTTGGGGAAGGGGAACATGGGGTTGTTACTGAAGCTTGACAATATTCAAAGATTGATTGCTATTTTTTTAATCTTCATTATAAGGGAAATGGTTCTGCCTTACTCCATTACACTTTTTTAAGCAAATGCTGGAAAAGAGCAGTTGCTCTCTTCCCTTAATCTTGTAGTCTCATAGATCTCACCACATCATTGAGTCTGCTACTTCTATTTTTACACTTTTCATTTAGCACTCAACCTTCTGTTGCCTGACTTTCAATGCTGATGCTCAGCATCACAAAACAGACAAAGAGCAGTGAGAAGGCACGAGTGGCATATGTGTACATGCATGCATGCACACATACTCATACACACTCACAACAGAATCTCTTGAAAAGAGCCAATTTTAACAAGAAAACTAGAAAAGGCACACAGGAGAAATCTAAATTTGTAGTATCTGGTTCATTTGCTGGTCAGCCATTAATATCCAGACTTTTTGAATATTTCTACTGGTGAATACTTAACTTCCTTTTTGCTACTTTATAAATATTTCTCCTGGCACATCAATATCTAAAATCTAATATTTTTACATGTCGATTATTTCCCCACTTTCAGTTGTAAGATCTCTTTGCTTCTCTAAAATTGTTCCATTATTAATGCCGTAGAAGTATTCAGTTTCAAAGGTTAAAATAATGACTCATTTATTTTAACCTTTTCTTCTTCAGATATTTTTTATGTCTTTGCATTTGTTTTTTGCTTCTGCAATCATAGGCTTCACTTCACTTGTAAACACTCTATGATTGAACTGTACTTGGAGCCACTGGACTATAGTCAGCTTCTCCCACTGATTAACACATTGCAATCAATTTATTCATTTTGGCTTCTACACTGACTCTCTCTTATCTTTCTAATTAAACTGAAATTCCTAATTATAAATAATAAGTTAATTTTATCTTAATATCCCTCAAATATAACTTTGTACTTACATATTTTCTATATTGTGATTTTTTGTTTCTCCTACAAGTACCATGATGGGGCATCGCAAATCCTGAGCCAAATTGAATTTTGAATCTCAACTCATGTGTAAAGAACTGCTCTTCTACTTCTCCTCTGCGTTTTCTTACCTGGTTCTACAAAGTCACTTCTTTCATAAAGCGTTCTCAAACTAATGCTAGTTTTCCTAGTTAATCCAACCGTCTAACAAACTCCATTTTTGTGGTGACCAGAATAACGTCATAAGCTGGAGCTAAAGACAATACTTACAAATATATACAGAACAAGGATTTATCTCATCATGAATTGTAATTCTTTTTATACTGTATCCACAAAATCATTTCATTAACTGAGGAGGTATGCTGATTATAGCCATTGAAGGTGTCTTCATATGTCTGTGCAAATGTTAAAATTTCAGAAATCTTGCATTTCACATCAGGAGGCCAGGCTCAACAGATACTTCCATATGTTCACACCCCTTGTTAAGGCAGAAGGTGTTAATTAAACAAATAATTTATAATAATGTATTTGATTTTAAAAAATCAAAATGAATTCATCTGTTGTGTTCTCTCTGTGATGGCTGCCAGCCAGGATGAAGCTTTTATTCACAATAAATACATTTGCAGACCTGGTGTCACATGTATGAATGTGTACAAGTAAAATAGTTAATACATTATAAAGACTCTCATTACAAGAGAGATTGTAAGTTTGCCACAGAGAAACATTTCATGGAAAATCGACTGAAGATATTTAGAGTAGGCATAACCTAGGGCCTCAGAATTTCTAATTAAGCCCTGATAGTATAGTTAATTGTTCTAGAGGCTTAAATGTGTGTGGTAGAAGTAAACCCACAGGACTTTGAAACTTATAAGAGGTCAGCAAAGAGAGATGCTTCAAAATCTACTCTGAGACTCAGTGAGACCTTTGAGGGAAAGGATCAAGTTTCTTGTTGAAACATCCCTTCCACTCCATTTCAAGTATCCTGGCCCAATCCAGTGTTCAGTGCTCAGACTCACATTGGGATTGAGTGAGTGGGTGCAAAAATGGGGAAAAAAATGAGCTATGATTTAGGAAATCAACTCTGTGTTTTAGGGGAATAAAGTCTATAATACCTAGAAACAGTGCCAGTTGTCATGAGTAAGCATGGAATCGAAAGTGGCTGTCTGCAAAAACAGCACAGAGCAAGTGGCTTTAACAGGTAGCAACTGGAAGGGATTCCCTGAGACGAGTGATAAATAAAATGTTTTTGAGGAGTTCATGTGACTCAGTTACCAAGTGGAGTGATGGGGGTAAAGGTGGAACTGATCAGGGTGAAAAAAAGTTTGCCCTAGTTCAGGTCCTCCTCACCTCAATACAGAAGTCAAAAAATCCATTTTTCCAGTTTCCTTCAATGCCCTTCTCCACTCCACTTTTCTTTTTCTTTCTTTTTTTTTTTTTCATTTTTGAAACAGGGTCTCACTCTGTCACCCAGACTGGAGTGCTGTGGCGCTATCTCGACTCACTGCAGCCTCTGACTCCCAGGTTCAAGTGATTCTCCTGCCTTAGCCTCCCGAATAGCTGGAATTTACAGGTGTGCACCACCATTCCTGGCTAATTTTTGTATTTTTAGTAGAGATGGGATTTTGCCATGTTGGCCAGGCTGGTCTTGAACTCCTGGGGTCAAGTGATCCACCCACCTCGACCTCCTAAATTGCTCCAATTACAGGCATAAGCCACCGTGCCTGGCTCATACATTCCCCTTTTCTAACTGATTCTAGAATTGTCTTTCTTAAATATGTAACTTAAATATTAATTATTTGCCTGCTTCAATTGCCTTTTGATACTTCCCAATTGCTAACAAGAATAAGTCGATCACTATTAATTTGAACTTTTAGGGCATTCGAATTTGTCTCAAAGAACATGAGCTCTAGGTAATGCTGGGGTTCAAATCCAGAATTTCACAAAATGCTAATTATTTGACTTTAAGACACACCTCAAGAGTCTGATAATATTTTAAGTATTAAATAAGCTAACATAAAAGCATTTAGAACAATTTCTGATACAGTATTCTACAAGAATAGTTAGCCATATACTCATATATCTTGGGCCCCAGACCATGTATAGAGTCTTCCTATTGAATCTTGTAGGTACCATCATTTCCACGAGGGTCCAATAGTTCTTACCACATGGACTATAGTAAGTTGTTGTCATAGTTTGGATATTTGTCTACTCCAAATCTCATGTTGAAATTTGATCCCCAGTGTTGGAAATGAGGCCTAATGGAAAGTGTTTTGATCTTGGGAGCAGATTCCTCATAAATGGATTAATGTCCTCCCTGGGGTTCAGGGACTGTGGTTAGTTCCCTTGAGAAGTGGTTGTTAGAAAGAGCCTGGCATCTCTACCCTCTCTCTCCTACTTCCTCTTTCACTATGTAATCTACACACCAGCTCCCCTTCACCCTCCACCATGAGGGGAAGCAGCCTGAGGCTCTCACCAGCTGCAGATGCCCAATCTTGAACTTTTCCAGACTTCCAAACTGTGAACCAAATAAACTTTTTTTTAAATACAAATTACCCATCCTCAGGCATTTCGTTATAGCAATACTAAACAGACTAAGTCCGTTGTAAATGTGACAGTTTCGCTAGCTAGCTTTTGAGATTTTGTGGGCAGAGATCAAGGGTTTTCATTTAGCATTTCTATTACCTGGCCCAGTTTCTTTCACATAGCCAGGGATTAGAAATATTTAACAACATGCATTGGACATAATATTTTTAAAATGAAGTTTCCAAATCTGTGCAGTTAAACTCAAAACGGGTGTTGATTAATTAATCACTGTCAGCTGAAAGAAATGTCTCTACTTATCTACCACAAGTTTCCATATTCACTTTGTCCTCATCAACATTACGATCCATTCACAAAGAAAAAGAATAGTTAAATACCAGATGGTAGAATTAATGTGAATAAAAACAAATGAACTAGAATAAATGACTCAAAACAAAGCAAAACAAAAACAAATCAATGTAACATGATAAATATAAATGCCTCAACAAGAGTTTTTTTTTTTTTAATTACATTTAAGAGAAAAATTTAGCTTCAAATAAGTTAATAGAAAAAATGTATAGGAAAATTTTAGTTGAACATAAGTTCTACAAGTGTATCTGTTAATCTCATTACAAACAGACTGCATAATCTGAGGGACATAATAAAGTGCTTGAAACAATAAGATAAATGACTATTACATTAATTACTGGTTTCTTGTCTCCAGAATCATCTGTGAGACAAAGGTGTACTGAAGAGATTTTCAACTTAAATCTCTCCTCATAAGAATCCAGAATCTACTTTGAGTGGGATCTTTATATTTTTATAGATTGTTATTAGTAGTAATAACATTGTCATTGATATGGAAGTTTTAGTAGCAGCATTTGGGGTGCCAGTTTCATTACATTAACTTTAATACATACCTAACATAGATGGATGCTGGTTTATCTTGATTTATACCGTGATGTAATAGGTTTTCTATAGGAACTTTTCTTCTCTCTAAAGTCAGTATTGTTTATTTTCTTAGAAATAATGTAAGAAATAACAAGTTTTAACTTAATGCATATTGTTTTCATACAATATCATACTATACAAAAATTTAGAAATCAATTAGAACATTAGATTCAAAGACTTGAAATGACCTCTAAACCAAAATTAAGCTATTAAACTGTTATTTTCTTAGGAGGTATTTGCACATATAATCAAGGATGAAATCTAATTACATATTCTAAATGAGCTTTACTAATAGAATTCCATTATTAAATAAGTCTTCTGTGGTTATTGGAGTTTTTCATTCAACCATCTGTTGTGAAATAAAAACAAAAGAGTATAATACTTCATTTGTGATTTCTGTTTATTTATTCTGCATATGTTCTTTCCTTCTAGTACTAGCACTATTGATTTCACTCTTTCATTCTATAATGCTACACTGCCCACCAGATGACCCATGGACTAGACTTTGAGTCAGCTTCATTTACTGCAGTATATACAGGTTTAGTGCGGTAATAGGAACAGAAACATGGGTGAGTATTCACTGACCGAATTTTGAAAGGGAAGTAATGAGAGATGTCTTCTATCAGTTATTCCAAATTTACTCCCAACCCCTTGCTTTTTGACCTGGTACCCTCTGACTTTGGAGTCAGTTGATTGAGATGTCCTGGGAGAGATCTGAGGAACAAAGGGAAGCAATTTCAGCAAATTTATTCTTCTGGTTTCCTCTTGAAGCTCATCTCTCTCTAGCTGTGTCCTTTGCTAGTCCTCTCAAAACAATGGGATTTACGCAAATTTTTCTTGTTGGCATTCTGACTTCTTTAGACTCAAAATTCATAGTCTAGATTTAATGGTATTTGCTATTTACATCAATTTCATCACATTTATTTTCACTTAGATATATAGATGCAAAGAAAAATTGGAAAATGAAATAAGAAGTCTGAAATATTATAATACTGGTTTTGGAGACAGCAAATATATTATGCTAGGCCCCCTTATTATGTGCAAATATAACAGCATACTAGGATAAAACTGGCTGGACACTTAGATTGTCACTGTGAACTGCTATACAGAGGGATTTTCTGTATACATGTATCCCCTAGAAATTAAGGTGAGCATTGGCAGGAGATAGCTGATCTGGGGACTTTGGATCTTGGCCGTCTTCTTGTCTCAGTAACACAACTAACATCTGGCAAAATTTGGCAGAAATGAAGTGAGTATATGCACAGGGGACAATTGATATTGGTTGTGGGGGAGGAAAAAGCTAACAAGCCTCAAACAGGAAGAACAGATGTACTTCCCAATGGCCATGTCCCCTATGGAGAAAGCAAACTCCCTGAACTGAGAGACAGCCTGGTTTGGTTTCTTTTGTTAGTAAGAAACTGGGAGTGATTGAAAAATGTATCAAAGACTTCAGTAAGAGAAGTCTAAGCATTATATAATGCAAAAATATCCAAAGATCTTATCAAATATTAATGGTAGACATGACCTTATATACTTTGTGCTGATCTTATTTTTCAATTGGAATGAGTAATTTGTAAGTTATTACCCTAAACCAGAGTGTATTAGTCCATTTTCATGCTGCTGATAAAGACATACCTGAGACTGGGCAATTTACAAAACAAAAAGGCTTAATGGACTTACAGTTCCACTTGGCTGGGGAGGCCTTAAAATCATGGTGGAAAGGAAGGAGGAACAAGTACATCTTACATGGAAGGTGGCAGGCAAAGAGAGAGAATTTGTGTAGGGAAAGTTCCTCTTATAAGACCATCAGATCTTGTGAGACTTATTTACTATCACGAGAACAGTACAGGAAAGACCTGCCCCCAATGATTCAATTACCTCCCACTGTATCTCTCCCACAACATGTGGGAATTCAAGATGAGATTTGGGTGGGGATACAGGCAAACTATATCATTCTGCTCCCAGTCCCTCCCATATCTAATATCTTCACATTTCAAAACACAATCATGCCTTCTCAAAAGTACCCGAAAGTCTTAACTCATTTCAGCATAATTCAAAAGTCCACAGTCCAAAGTCTCATCTAAGACAAGGCAAGTCCCTTCCACCTATGAACCTGTAAAATCAAAAGCAAGTTAGTTACTTCCTAGATACAATGGGGGTACAGGCATTGGGTGAATATAGCCATTTCACATGGGAGAAATTGACCAAAATAAAGAGGCTATAGGCCCCAGGCAAGTCAAAAATCCAGCATGGCAGTGAAATCTTAAAGCTCCAAAATGATCTCCTTTGACTTCATGTCTTACATCCAGGTCACACTGATGCAAGGGGTGGGTTCCCATGGCCTTGAGCAGCTCTGTCCCTGTGGCTTTGCAGGGCACAGCCCCCTCTTGGCTGCTTTCACAGGCTGGCATTGAGTGTCTGCAGCTTTTCCAGATAAACAGGGAAAGCTATTGGTAGATCTACCATTGTGGGGTCTGGAGGATGGTGGCCTTCTTCTCACAGTTCCACTAGGCAGTTCCTCAGTAGGGACTCTGTGTGGGGGCTCTGACTCTACATTTCTTTTCCACACAGTTCTAGCAAAGGTTCTACATGAGAGCACCACCCCTGCAGCAAATTTCTGCCTGGACATCCAAGTATTTCCATACCTCCTCTGAAATCTAGGTGGAGGTGCCCAAACCTCAGTTCTTGACTTCTGTGCACCTGCAAGCTCAACACCATGTGAAGGTTGCCAAGGCCTGAGCCCTTTGTAGCCATGGTCTGAGCTGTACCTTGACCTCTTTTAGTCAAGGCTGGAATGGCTGGGATGCAGGACAGCAAATCCTTAGACTGCACACAGCATGGGGACCCTGGGCCCAGCCCATGAAACCATTTTTTCTTCCTAGGCCTCCAGGCCTATGATGAGAGGGGCTGCCATGAAGACCTCTGACATTCCCTGAAGATATTATCCCCATTGCCTTGGGGATTAGTATTTGGCTCTTTGCTACTTATGCAAATTTCTGCAGCCAGCTTGAAATTCTCCTCAGAAAATGGGATTTTCTTTTCTATTGTATTGTCAGGCTGCAAATTTTCCAAACTTTTATGTCCTTTTCTCTCTTAAAACTGGATGTTTTATCATCACACAAGTCACTCCTTGAATGCTTTGCTGCTTAGAAATTTCTTCCACCGGATACCCTAAATCATCTCTCTCAAGTTCAAAGCACAGATCTCTAGGGCAGGGGCAAAATGCCATCAGGCTCTGCTAAAACATAACAAGAGTCACCTTTGCCACTCATCTCAAGTTCCTCATCTCCATCTGAGACCACCTCAGCCTGGATTTCATTGTCCATATTATTATCAGCATTTTGTTCTAAGCCATTCAACAAGTCTCTGGGGGAATTCCATACTTTCTCACATTTTCCTGTCTTCTTCTGAGCGCTCTAAAATATTCCAACCTCTGCCTGTTACCCAGTTCCAAAGTCACTTCCACATTTTCAGGTATCTTTTCAGCAGCTACCCACTCTACTGGTACCAATTTATGATATTATTCCATTTTCATGCTGCTAATACAGACATATGGGTAATTTATACAGGAAAAAAGATTTAATGGTTATAGTGCCATATGGATGGGAAGGCCTCCCAATTACGGGCAGAAGGCAAGGGGGAGTAAGTCATGTCTTACATGGCTAGCAGCAGTCTAAGAGAGAGAGAGAGAGAGCTTGTACAGGGAACCCCCTTATAAGACCATCAGATCTCATGAAACTTATTCACTATCATGAGAACAGCACTGGAAAGACCTGAGGCTGTGATTCAATTACCTCCCATTGGGTCTCTCCCACAACATATGGGAATTCAAGATGAGATTTGGGTGGGGACACAGCCAAGCCATATTACATGGGTTTTAAACTTTTTCTATAAAAGGCTAGATATTAAATACGTTAGATTACTGTAATTTTTATTATGATTATTTTTGAGACAGAGTCTTGCTCTGTCACCCAGGCTGGAGGACAATGGTGCAATCTTGGCTCACTGCAACCTCTGCCTCCTAGGTTCAAGCAATTCTCCTGTCACAGCCTCCTGAGTAGCTGGGACTATAGACACCTGCCACCACGCCCAGCTAATCTTTGTACTTTTTTGTTTTTAGTAGAGATGGAGTTTCACCATATTGGTCAGGCTGGTCTTGAACTCCTGACCTTAGGTGATCCACCCACCTCGGCCTCCCAAAGTGCTGGGATTACAGGCATGAGCCACAGCACCCAGCCAATATGTCAGATCTTAGACTTTGCAGGTCAAGAGACAAAATTCAGGAAACTCTAGGTACTTACATAATAAAAAATAAAAACAAACACCAACAACATTTTAATTGACAAAATTCAAAACATAATAGATATAAAAATTGAGTATAATTTCTGTAATGCAGACCTACTAATTTGAATAGAAGTCTTTTGGGGGTGGAAGATACATTTTCTGATTAATTAGGATTTAAAGTTAATTCCCTATTATCATGGTAGAAGCATGGTCTCATCCTACAAAGTCTTTCCTTGCTTTAATTAAACAAGAACTCTTATTCTGAATTACATCAGAATGTGTTTCCTGTTCCTCTGTTGTTCAAACTTAGAGATTGCCATCACTATCCTTTTTCATATAAGAAAGCAAGTGGAGGCGGATCCAAGATGGCCGAATAGGAACAGTTCTGGAGTGCAGTTTCCAGAGAGAACAATGCAGAGGGTGAGTGAACACATTTCCAAATGAGCTACTGCTCACAGACCAGGAAATTCCTAGGCTGAAAAGTGCCATGAGTTTCCAGCATGGCTGTTTCAGCCTGCACAGCGGTTCTCCGCACAAAAACTCACACAAATCTGGGTGGTCATTTCAGCTGGCATCTGGAATGCCTGGAAGACAGAGAGGCACATTCAACCAAAAAAAAGGGGGCTGAAACAGGGAGCCAGGTGATCTGGCTCAGTGGGTTCCACCCCTACAAAGACCAGCAATCTGAAACTTTCTGGATCGAAAGCTTTGCAGCAAGTGCAGCTGGATCCAGGATGGTCAAGCTCTGCTGGGAGAAGGGCATCCACCATTACTGAGGCAGTCCACCACTACCAAGGCAGTCAATCATTACAGAGGCAGTCCACCATTACTGAGGCAGAACACCATTACCGAGGCAGTTCTAACAATACCTCTATAAACAAAACCGCAAGAAAGCTCACACAGCAGCTGGGCAGAGCCAACGGCAGCTCAGCAATGCCTCTGCTACCAGACTGTGACTGGGCTACCTCCTTGCTGGACATGCAGCTATGAAAAAAGGCAGCAGCACATCAGGAACTTGTAAATAAAGCCCCACCTTCCCAGGACAGAGCACCTGGGAAAAAATGGTTAAGAGTTCCACTGCAGCAGACTTAAATGTACCTGCCCAGCAGCTCTGAATGGAAAACGTAGCTCACAGCTCAGCACTTGAGCTCCTCTTATAAGGGACAGACTTTCTTAAGCAGCTCCCTGACCCCCATATATCCAAAGATATATGGGGGTATAAAAAAGAGCTCAGGCTAACATCTGACTGGTATCCTTCTGGGACTAAAATAATAGAAGAAGAAACTGGCAGCAACCCTTACTGTTCTGCAGCTGCGACAGGTGATCCCCAGACAAGCAGGATCTGTAGTGGACCGCCAGCAGTCCTACAGCAGAGGGGCCTGACTGCTAGAAGGAAAACTAAATAACAGAAATAAATAACTTCATCATCAACAAAAAGGACGTCCACTCAGAGACCCCATCTGAAAGTCACCAACTACAAAGACCACAGGTAGATAAATCCCCAAAGATGGGAAGAAGCCAGCACAAAAGGAATGAAAACACCCAAAACCAGAATGCCTCTTCTCCTCCAAGGGATCAAAACTCATCACCAGCAAAGGAACAAAGCTGGATGGAGAATGAGTCTGATGAATTGACAGAAACAGGCTTCAGAAGGTGGGTAATAACAAACTTCTGTGAGCTAAAAGAATATGTTCTAATACAATGCAAAGAAACTAAGAACATTGAAAAAAGGTTCCATGAGATGCTAACTAGAATAAACAGCTTAGAGAAGAATATAAATGACTTGGTGGAGCTGAAATACACAGCACGAGAACTTCACGAAGCATACACAAGTTTGAATAGCCGAATTGACCAAGCAGAAGAAGAGATATCAGAGATTGAAGATCAACTCAATGAAATAAAACCAGAAGGCAAGATTAGAGAAAAAGGAATAAAAAGAAATGAATAAAGCCTCCTAGAAATGTGGGATTATGTGAAAAGACCTAATCTACTTTTGATAGGTGTACCTGAATGTGATGGAGAGAATGAATCCAAGCTGGAAAACACTCTTCAGGATATTATCCAGGAGAACTTCCCCAGTCTAGCAAGGCAGGCCAATATTCAAGTCCAGGAAGTACAGAGAACACCACAAAGATGTTCCTCAAGAAGAGCAACCCCAAGGCACATAATTGTCAGATTCACCAGGGTTGAAATGAAGGAAAAAATGCTAAGGGCAGCTGGAGAGAAAGGTCAGGTTACCCACAAAGGGAAGCCCATCAGACTCACAGCGGATCTCTCGGCAGAAACCCTAGAAGCAAGAAGAGAGTTGGGGCCAATACTCAACATCCTTAAAGAAAAGAATTTCATATCAAACCAAACTAAGCTTCATAAGTGAAGAAGAAATAAAATCCTTTATGAACAAGCAATTCCTGAGAGATTTCATTACCACCAGGCCTGCCTTACAAGAGATCCTGAAAGAAGCACTAAACGTAGAAAGGAACAACCAGTACCAGCACTCCAAAAATGTACCAAATGGTAAAAAGCATAGACACAATGAAGAAACTATTTCAACTAATGGGCAAAACAACCAGCTAGCATCAAAATGGCAGGATCAAATTCACACATAACAATATTAACCCTAAATGTAAATGGGCTAAATGCCCCAATAAAAACACACAGACTGGCAAATTGGATAAAAAGTCAAAACCCATTGGTGTGCTGTATCCAGGAAACCCATCTCACATACAAGGACACACATAGGCTCAAAATAAAGGGATGGAGGAAGTATCAAGCAAATGGAGAGCACAAAAAAAGCAGGAGCTGTAATCTTAGTCTCTGATAAAATAGACTTTAAATGAACGAAGATCGAAAGAGACAAAGAAGGGCATTACATAATGGTAAAAGAATGGATGGCATTACATAATGGATCAATGCAACAAGAAGAGCTAATGATTCTAAATATATATGCACCCAACACAGGAGCACCCAGATACATAAAGCAAGTTCTTAATGAGCTACAAAGAGACTTAGACTCCCACACAATAATAGTGGGAGAATTTAACACTTCATTGTCAATATTAGACAGATCAACCAGACAGAAAATTAACAAGGATATCCAGGACTCAAACTCAGATCTGGACCAAGCAATTCTAATAAACATTTACAGAACTCTCCACCCAAATCCACAGCATTCTTCTAGCACCACATCACACCTACTCTAAAATTGACCACACAATTGGAAGTAAATCACTCCTCAGCAAATGCAAAAGAATGGAAATCAAAAAAAAAGTCTCAGACAACAGTGCAATCAAATTAGAACTCCAGATTAAGAAACTAACTCGGAATTTCAAAACTTCATGGAAACTGAACAACGGTTGTTGAATGTTGACTGGATAAACAATGAAACGAAGGCAGAAATAAAGATGTTCTTTGAAACCAATGAGAACGAAGACACAACATACCAGAATCTCTGGGACATATTTAGAGCAGTGTCTAGAGGAAAATTTATTGCAATAAATGCCCACATGAGAAGTGAGGAAAGATCTAAAATTGACACCCTATCATCAAAATTGAAAGAGCTACAGGAGAGAGATTAAAAAAACTCGAAAGCTAGCAGAAGACAAGAAATAACTAAGGTCAGAGCCGAACAGAAGGAGATGGAGACACAAAAATCCCTTCAAAAAATCAATAAATCTAGGAGCTGGTTTTTTGAAAAGATCAACAAAATAGACAGACCACTAGCCAGATTAATAAAAAAGAAAAAGAGAATAATCAAATAGATGCAATAAAAAACGATAAAGGGAATATCACCACTGATTCCACAGAAATACAAACTACCATCAGAGATTACTACAAACAACTCTGTGCACACAAACTGGTAAACTTGGAAGAAATGGATAAATTCCTGGACACTTGCACCCTCCCAAACCTAAACCAGGAAGAAGTTGAAACCCTGAATAGACCAATAACAAGGGCTGAACTTGAGGCAGCAAATAATAGCATACCAACAAAAGCAAGCCCAGGTCCAGATGAGTTCATAGCTGAATTCTACCAGACATACAAAGAAGAGCTGGTACCATTCCTTCTGAAACTATTCCAAACAATCCAAAAAGAGGAAATCCTTCCCATATCATTTTATGAGACCAACATTATCCTGATGCCAAATCTGGCAGACACTCAACAAGAAAAGAAAATTTCAGGCCAATATCCATGATGAACATAGATGCAGAAATCTTCAATAAAATACTGGCAAACTGATTGCAACAGCACATCAAAAAGCTTATCCATAACGATCAAGTAGGTTTCATCCTGGGGATGCAAGCCTGGTTCAACATACGCAAGTGTATAAACATAATCCACCACATAAATAGAACCAATGACAAAACCCACATGATTATCTCAATAGATGCAGAGAAGGCCTTCAACAAAATTCAAAAGCCTTTTATACTAAAAACTCTCAATAAACTAGATATCAATGGAACGTATCTCAAAATAATAAAAGCTATTTATGACAAACCCACAGCCAATATCATACTGAATGGGCAAAAATTGAAAGTATTCCCTTTGAAATCTGGCACTAGAAAAGGATGCCCTCTCTCACCACTCCCATTCAATATAGTATTGGAAGTTCTAGTCAGTGCAATCAGGCAAGAAAAAGAAATAAAGGATATTCAATTAGGAAAGGAGGAAGTCAAATTGTCTGTATTTGCAGACAACATGATTGTATATTTAGAAGACCCATTGTCTTAGCCCAAAATCTCCGGAAACTGATAAGCAATTTCAGCAAAGACTGAGGATACAAAATCAATGTGCAGAAATCACAAGCATCCCTATATACCAATAACAGACTTAAAGAGAGCCAAATCAAGAACGAACTGCCATTCACAGTTGCTACAAAGAGAATAAAATACCTAGGAATACAACTAACAAAAGATGTAAAGGACCTCTTCAAGGAGAACTACAAACCGCTGCTCAAGGAAATAAAAAAAGGACATAAACAGACGGAGAAACATTCCATGCTGATGGTTAGGAAGAATCAATATCATGAAAATGGCCATACTGCCCAAAGTAGTTTATAGATTATACACTAGCCCCATCAAGCTACCAATGACCTTCTTCATAGAACTGGAAAAAAACCACCTTAAACTTCATATGGAACCAAAAGAGAGCCCACGTAGCCAAGAGAATCCTAAGCAAAAAGAACAAAGCTGGAGGCCTCACACTACCAGACTTCAAACTATACTACAAGGCTACAGTAATCAAAACAGCATGGTACTGGTACCAAAACAGAGATATAGACCAATGGAACAGAACAGAGGCCTCAGAGGCAATGCCATATGTCTACAACCATCTGATCTTTGACAATCCTGACAAAAACAAGCAATGGGGAAAGGATTCCCTGTTTAATAAATGGTGTTGGAAAAACTGGCTGGCCATGTGCAGAAAGCAGAAACTGGATCCATTTCTGACACCTTACACTAAAATTAACTACAGATGGATTAAAGGCTTAAACATAAGGCCTAACACCATAAAAACCTTAGAAGAAAACCTAGGTAAAACTATTCAGGACATAGGCATAGGCAAGGACTTCATGACTAAAACACCAAAAGCATTGGCAGCAAAAGCCAAAATAGACAAATGGGATCTAATTAAACTCTAGAGGTTCTGTACAGCAAAAGAAACAATCATTAGAGTGAACTGGCAACCAACAGGGGAAAAAATTTTTGTAATCTGCCCATCTGACAAAGGGCTAATATCAAGAATTTACAAAGAACTAAAACAGATTTACAAGAAAAAAACAAACAAACCCATTCAAAAGTGGGCAAAGGACATGAACAGACACTTTTGAAAAGAAGATGTATATGAGTCCAACAAACATATTAAAAAATGCTCATCATCACTGGTCATTAGGGAAATGCAAATGAAAACCACATTGAGATACCATCTCATGCCAGTTAGAATGGCAATCATTAAAACATCTGGAGACAACAGATGCTGTAGAGGATGTGGAGAAATAGGAACACTTTTACACTGTTGGTGGGAGTGTAAATTAGTTCAACCATTGTGGAAGATAGTATGGCACTTCCTCAAGGATCTAGAATTAGAAATACCATTTGACACAGCAATCTCATTACTGGGTATACATCCAAAGGATTATAAATCATTCTATTATAATGACACATGCACACGAATGTTCATTGCAGCACTGTTTACAATAGCAAAGACCTGGAACCAACCCAAATGCCCATGGATGATAGACTGGACAAGGAAAATGTGGTGGCACATATACACCATGGAATACTATGCAGCCATAAAAAATGATGAGTTCCTTTCCTTTTTAGGGACATGGATGAATCTGGAAACATCGTTCTCAGCAAACTGACACAAGAACAGAAAAACAAAAACCACATGTTCTCACTCATAGGTGGGTGTGAACAATGAGAACACATGGACAGGAGGGGAGCATCACACACTGGGGTCTGTTTGTGGGGAACAGGGGAGGAACAGTATAGGCAGGGAGATTGGGGGGGAATAACAGGGGGAGAAATACCAGATATAGGTGATGGGTGGATGGAGGCAGCAAACCATATCGCCATGTACATATGTATGCAACAATCCTGCATGATCTGCACATGTACCCCAGAATCTAAAGTGCAATAAAATCTATATTTAAAAAAATGAAAATAAATAGCATGATGAATAAATCAAATAATAAAATACTAGAATATGTAAGAAAAAAAGAAAAGAAAAGAAAGCAAGTTAGAACTGCAGCTTCTGTGGAAGCCTCCCTGGGTTTTGGTTCCAGCTGACTGACTTGTAATCTTTGACTACTTACTTAACCTATATAGAAGTTTCAGTTTCTTCATCTAAAAATTACTGATAGTATCTACTTTACAGGGTTGTGATAAGGCTTAAGTGAGTTAACAAATGCAAAGTTTTGGAAGAGTCAGTGCATGGCTACTGTCAAAACAGTGAATATAAATAAGTATTCTACTTTTGATATTTTTTCAACCATATAAAAATGTAAAACTATTCTTAATTCATGGTTCTCAAAAACAAAACAAAACAAAAAAAACCAGCCATAGGGCAAGATTTGGCCCACAGTCTATGGTTCATGGACTTCTCCTCTAACTGATGATAAACATCTGTGTCCTCACTTCCCCCTTTTTAGACATAGAGACCTACTTAACTTTTATCCTTTTAATGCAATTGAGATTCATCAGCAGGTGATAATTGCTACCTATCCAACTACAAGGAGGGTTGTGTCAATTCTTTCATCAGAGTGATTTTAATATAAATTCTATTCAGAAACTTTGAAATAAGAAATTCACTTTCTTCTACTGTCATCTATTGTCATTCACCAAGTATAACTATCTTTTAATATCTTTCTTCTATGTTAGTTTCATTTCAGCCTTTGTCCATACATTTAGCTCCTTGCTTTATTTCTCCATCTCAATTTGAACTCTCCTTCTTATATTTGGAAGTCAATACCATATCTTCATCCTAGTAGCAGTTTATTGCTGTTTCTAGCTTATTGCATCACACACTTCTTTAAAATTCATTTCTTCTAATGCAAATGAAAGCCACAATGTGATAACACCTCATTCCTGCAAGAATGAACAAAAAATAATAGATGTTGGCATGGATGCAGTGAAAAGGGAACAATTTACACTGTTGGTGGGAATGTAAACAACCACTTTAGAAACAGTGTGGAGATTCCTTAAAGACCTAAAAGTAGAACTATTATTTGATTCAGCAATCCCATTACTGGGTGTCTACCCAGAGGAAAAGGAGTCATTATATGAAAAAGACACTTGCACACACATGTATATAGCAGCACAATTTGCAACTGTAAAAATATGGAACCAGCCCAAATGTTCATCAATTAACAACTGAATAAAGAAAATGTGGTATATACATTCCACAGTGTGTGTACACACACACACACACACACACACACACACAATGTAATACTACTCAGTCATAGAAAGGAATAAAACAAAGGCATTTGCAGCAATCTGAATGGAACCGGAGACTATTATTCTAAGTTAAGTAACTCAGAAATGGAAAAATGAACATCATGTGTTCTCACTCATAGGTGGGATCTAAGCTATGAGGGCACAAATGCATAAGAATAATATATCCGACTTTGGTGACTCAGGGGAAAAGGTGGAGGGTGGCGAGGGTAAAAGACTACACATAGGGTACAGTGTACACTGCTTGGGTCATGGGTGCACCAGAATCTCAGAAATTACCACTAAAGAATTTATTCATCGGGCAGTCCCCTGGCACCAAGCAGCCTGAAAGTGCCCCAGCCCAGAAGCTAAGAATTTATTCATGTAACCTAACACCACCTGTTCCCCCAAAACCTATTGAAATTAAAAAATTAATAAAAAGTAAAACAGCCAAGAACACATTTAAAAAATTCCTTCTTTAATGTCCTCACAATTAGACTAATGTCATTCTTCATTGAACTCCTACACATTCATTACAGAGTTTTGTACCCAGTTTATCCTACTGGTCACCCCTCTAGGGATTGCTATTATCTTGCAGTTGTTTAATTTCCTTGTATCTGACACATGAAACAAACCAACCTCATATATTCTAGACCTCTTAAATTCTAATTACTTTTCCCTTCATTCAACTTTATCCCTTCACCTAGGACCATCCCATTGCAGAAATTTGACACTCCAACTTTATACTCTCACATTGTTTTCTGTTAAGAGTATTTATAGGCTGGACGCGGTGGCTCACGCCTATAATCCCAGCACTTTGGGAGGCCGAGGCAGGTGGATCACGAGGTCAAGAGATCGAGACCATACTGGTCAACACGGTGAAACCCCGTCTCTAATAAAAAATACAAAAAAATTAGCTGGGTATGGTGGCGCATGCCTGTAGTCCCAGCTACTCAGGAGGCTGAGGCAGGAGAATTGCCTGAACCCAGGAGGCGGAGATTGCGGTGAGCCGAGATCGTGCCATTGCACTCCAGTCTGGGTACCAAAAAGGAGCGAATCTCTGTCTCAAAAAAAAAAAAAAAAAAAAAAGTATTTATAAAGCGATTCAACAAAATGATTTAGAGCATGATGTAAACTTATTACTAGGGTATTACTCTAGTCTGGAGTGACCACAAAAAATTCCCTAAGGAAGTGATACCTAAATTGGCTTCAGAAACATTAGTTATTCGTGTTAAGAGGTGGGAGAAGAGAAAGAGCATTTCAGAAAGTGAGAAAAGCAAATGGTGAAGTTGCTGAAACAAGAAACAGAAACCAGTACAGCCAAACTATAGAAATTACTTGCATGGAGGGCATAGTCAACGGTGTGAGATTTGGTTTGAGATGGTGGCAGAGTTCAAAGTTTAAAAACCATGTTAACGATTTCAGGTGTGTCTAGTTATGTTTTGAAACTTTTTTTTAGCTTCAGTGTGAAGTGTGAATTAGAGAGCAGGAGAGAAGGAAGCCAAGACAGGGAGATTCGTTCAAATGGTATTTCACCGCAATTATGTGGGAGTGGGAAGAAAAAGCAGTAGAAAGATTTGAGAAATATTTTTAATAAAAATGTATAGAACTACATGACTATTGGATATGGAAAATAAGGAAGAATGACATTTAAGTCTGAAAAACAAAAGAATGACGTTTAAGTCTGAAAAACAGATTGAGCTAAGAGGGAAGCAAATGATGATGGCATAAGTAAGATATATCCAAAGGGGAGTACCTCTGGGAGCAAGAGAACCGTGGGACCCAATGTGTTGACATAGATATTAGACACGAAAATGGTGAATTTAGAAAGATGGGCAAATAAATGGGAGGGTCTCACCAAACATCATCCTAAATCCTTTTCTCATTCAACCAGCACTTCATATTCAACCAGTTAAGTCCAATCAACTCCATTTTCTAAATTTCTCTCCTATTCATGCTCCTGCTTCCATCAGACTTCAGGTGCACTGGGTTGGACATTTATCATCTCTTTACTGGGATACTGGAGTCACACCTCACCCCACTGTCTTACCCCTGCTCAATTTATTTATCCACACTGCCATCAGAGAAATCAAACTCACAATTAAATGTATTATATCCCTCAACTGCTCAAAATTCTTCAATTTCCTTGCATTCTTATGAAGAGTGAAATTTGTATTTATTTTCATGGCATGAACTGCCATATTTGTTCTAGACCTCACTACTCACCCGGCTCTTTACCCTCAATACTTCCCTCTATGACACTTAACTCTTCAGTAATCTGAACCATAGTAGCTAAACATTCCAAGTTTCTTCAAGGTTTTGTAATTGTAGGTTTGTTATTTATTTTGTCTCTTTTGTCTAGAGGATATTTGCCTAGTTTTCAAGTCTTAACAAGTAAAAATAATTTTCTCAGTAAACAAACCTCCTCTTATGGTCCTTTCACATTTTTCCATAATTAGTGCTTATATTTGCTTTTTGGGGTGCCCACTATGCAGTAAATAATTTGAGGGCAAAGTTTGTATCCTTGCATTTTTGGATCCACAATATCCCATACAGCCTATGAGTAAGCATTCAAAAAAATCGATTTCAAATAAATGGAAATTCACATTTGGCATTTAATTTTTTTATTGCCCATTAGTACATTAGCACACAGCAAGTTATATTGTGAGATTTTCCATTTCTGGAAAATTATCATAAACTCTACTTGAAATTTTATTTATAAGAGTTAAAACTTAACTCTTTCCATAAGACCTTTATTATGGGCTAACTTTAGATGACATACTTTGTATTGAAATAGAGTATTGTGTAACGTCTCTAAATTGTTGAAACACATAAGTGGCATTGAAGAAAAATGCCACAGAAAAACACAATATGGAGGGATTTCAAAAGAAAAACCACAGTTGGGTGCAGGTAAAACCTCATATCATACTACTGTGAATAAATTTCACAGTCTACACTCTAATTACATTGTGCATTTCACTAATGGCTCTGTCCCCAGAGGGCCTCTTGGGAATCAACTGGCAGATTTTATTGGTCCCAGAGTGAATTTTAATGTGGTGAAAAGGTAGTACATTCACAGTCTTACCTATTCAGAGACAAGATAGAGAGAAAAAATACATCACTCTCTCCTAGTAAACATTAGGCACTATTTTGAGAGGTCACCTTAACAAGTAAGTAATTCAATCTTCAATCGCTTTTGTCCTTTATTATCAACATGCAATTTCAAATAGAACTTGTTTGAAGAAATGCTTAGAACTAAGCATTTCTATGAAACCTAATGAAGGTTTCATAAGTCTTCTCTGATTTTAAGGAAGAATGTGTTACGGAAACGCGTGCATTAGTCATTCTCTTATAAGGAAAGGCTGTTTGAACCATGGTCCTTGTATTGAGAGAAACCACTATTAAAGTGAATTTGAAATCCACTTTAATCTCAGGGAGAGACAGTTGAATCATATGAAGTTGCTGATTGTTGACCATTTTTGAACTACAAAATGGAAATTTCATATGGTTCAACCCAAATGTTTCTAGAGAAAATTTACAAGAGTAAACTCATTAGTTTATATGGCATATCAACTAATATTAAGAATAATATTTATGGCTCATATTACTAAAACAGTATAAAGGCAAGTACATATTTTAACAGGAGACAACTTTGACGTTTGTGAGTAATATCAAATATTTTCAACTATTCAAATTTCATTTAAAGGCAAATCATCTTCCAAATTAACTAAAAAATGTAATTTAATGTTTTGTTGAATATCAACCACTATATTCCTGAACTTCAATATATTTTAGTGGCAAATATTATGAATTTAACAAACCTTTGAGAGTTAATTGCATATTTTAGGGAGGTTTTGACAATCTGGGGTACAAATACTTTTTCCTTTCAGCATTTGTATAAAATAGACACATGCATAACATATTGTCTCAATCTCATAGGCAAGATTAACTAAAAATGAGATAAAATACTTTCTTCTTCCTGGTAGTTCATTTCAAAAGAAAGCAAAGGTCAATTTCAATCAATTGGCCACTTAAAATCCTATATATTTTCCCTTGAGTCGCTTTAAGTATTGCAGGCTTAGAAGAGCTATTCAATAGATCAAAATATTAGAATGAGATTCTCCTAAATCTAATTTGTTAGCATCCTCTATCAAAATATTTTTGTGGTTTGTCGATTTTGTTAACTCTGTAACTGTCTACAAAGCAGTGAGGATAGTTGTGCAGAGAAAATTGGCAGACACATTTTCAAAGGAGGAAGATCTGAAACAGACTTGGATTGTTCTGTGTTTCTGTCATAGAAGATTTGAATTACTATCTCTATTAATTGACACAATTATGCATCTATTTTCTCTTGTAATAACAGGCTGAGAGAACTTCAGGCTAATTGTAGGGTAAGCAAATTTCATTTTCTTTTCAAATAAATGTCAGCATTAAGATCACATGAATTTTTGTAGAAGTTTCATGTATGCATTGTCTTGAGAACAGTATCAGCCCATCCAACTACTGCGTATTGCTGACTCCATGATGCAGGGCCCATTTCTAAGTCATCGGCAAACTTCCATAATAGTACTGAACAAAGACACAGCCCCAAATAATAACCACACACAGAGTGTAAGGAAAGGGGAAAAAACTGTAAAAAGAAATCCTAAAATCAACGGCTCCCAGTGCTTCCATATCACTGATTAAGTGGGATTTGGGAAGGGTGGTTTAGGGTTTTTTCCTCCCTGCCTTTACAGTTCTACAATCACAATGGCCCTCTAGTGGGATGCTAAATTAAGAGGCATTTTGTTTGTATTGTTAGCAACTAGATCGAAACAGTCACAGAGAAATGTTTTATTATGGTGAGGAAAGGACTCTTAATAAGGCTCTTAGGAGACTGAGTTTTAATGATGCTTAACACAATGTTTTAAACCACACACCACATCTACATGTTATTTCTTGTTAAATGCTGGTTATTAAACAGCAGGCTGGCTCCAGATTGCCTGCAGAGGGTAGTTAGGGTTGGTTGATACATCTCTGACAATTTAATAGTTGATGGAGTGACAAGTGCTGTTTGCATTTAAAGGATTTTACATTTTAACATAAGCACAGTGAAACAGTATATATTATTACCCAAGTACTTCTACACAATATGTTGAAGGGTTAAAGCCAATTAAGCACAATTGTAAGTTTCAATTTCTTCTAGAATTCTGTGCCTTCATCCAAACTTAACATGCTTAAGGTAGAATGACTTCTCTCACTACTTAACCCAGGGATCTCTGTGGTGAATTGTTGCATAAAACTGCAGACCAGAGAACAAGTAAGCAAAATAAACAGAATATGCCCCAAGGAAACACCTAAGCTCTAAAGCAAGACATGCGTATAACTAGCATTTTTTAGCCATTTAAAAGCTTAGAATTTTCATATTAAAAAGCAAAGAGAACATTGTTTGCAATGTCTCTGTTTTTACCACTGTTAATTTCACAACTTTCTTGTTCTAATCTATTTCAAACCCTAGGAGAACAAGTTATCATTTGGGTCAAGCAGGAAACTTGATGTCAAGGAACTAAGGTATCCAGTTTTTAGATGCTAATTATCAGCATTAAATGTGCTTTCCTTGATGTAACCTGCTTTCTCTTTACATTTTTTATTTTGGGATCCTACTTCAAAAGTGTTTAGTTCTCTTTGGAATTACATATTCCCTGAAATAGGGTGTGTAAGGAGAAAAAATCTATCTGCAACTTGGAAGAGATCTTCATCTTGGGGATGCTTATAGGTGAAATCAATGGGTTTAGTTGTCTCTTTAGTAAGTTTTGGAGAAAATCCATTATTACACTTGCCTCTTTTCTCCTTCAGATTTTTATTCCTTGCCTCTTCTCACCATTGCCATGGTAAGATGTAAGAAAGGAATATGTTGTGGGCCCAGATGCAAAGGTGGTCTGCATGTAGTATGGGTCAATGATTTCCAGTGAGAGGTTTAGTGACGGCTCTTTTCATAATTTCCAGGGTCAGAAGGGGAAAAGTCCTGTCTTTAAGGAGTCTTGAGTGTTTACATTTATCAAAACGGGCTTAAGAACTAGAGCAACAGAGTCTGGGAGGAGTAAAGACTATTGGGGTAAGACAGGTTGGTTAATGGGCATAAAAATACAGTTAGATAAGGGAAATAATTTCTAGTATTTGCTAGCATGGTAGGGCAACTATTGCTAACAATAATTTATTGTATATTTCAAAATAACTGGAAGATAATATTTAGAATATTTGCAACTACTTAGGAGGCTGAGGCAGTAGGATCGCTTGAGGCCAGTTTGAGACCAGCCTGGACAATATAACAAGACCCCATGTCTATAAAAATAAAATTAAATTAGCCAGGCATGGTGGTACATGTCTGTAGTCCAAATACTCAGGAGGCTGGGGCAGAGGGATCATTTGAGTCCAGTAGTTTGAGGCTGCAGTGAGCTATGATTGTGCCATTGCATTCCAGCCTGGGTGACATAGCAAGACCTCCTCCCTACAAAAGAGAGAGAGAGAGAGAGAGAGAGAGAGAGAGAGAGAGAGAGAGAGAGAGAGATTCTTAACAAAAACAAATGAAGAAATAATGAATGTTTGAGGTGGTGGATATCCCAATTACCCTGATTTTATCATTACACATTGTATCCATATGTCAAAATATCATATGTACTCCATAAACCTGTATAACTATCATGTATCAATAAAATTTTTAAAAATAAAATCTTCAACCACATGAGAGAACTTTCAAATCTGAATATGGTCATGGAAATGGCATGAGTAGAAATGTGATGCATTACTGGAAAGCAATTGTGTGAACCATTGGCTTAATAAGTTTAAAGCAGACTAAAATAAGTTGAATGCTTGTCCACAGTCCAGGCCACTTCAAGGCTAGGAGATTTATAGGGTTTGGTGTCAAACCCAGTCTCTGCATACTTAATCATTTCTTTTCACTCAGAATTCTGTGGGGGTAGTACGGTGTTGTTTGAGGATCAGGTTTGAACGATCCTGTCTTCTTCACATACACAGGAAAACCAACCACAAACACAACCAGTATCATCAAGTATGTCCTTAAACCACGTAGAATTATGTATTAAAATACTCCATAGCACATTTAAATTACATGTAGTGATAGTGCTGCCACATGGACATATTGGATTCAGACAGAACTCTCAATTCTAATATTATATCTAAAGTCCTTGGAATGAACAAAAGTATGAACTAAAGAAACTCTGGTTACAATCTCATTTCTGCCACCGATTTTCAGGTTGATATTGGACAAGTCACTTAACCTATTTGAGGACAAGTAGATTCACTTCTGAAGGCAGAATAATAATGCCTGTATTATATCTATCATAGAGGTAACATTAGACTTAAAATCAAACTGATATAAAGTATGTTAGTAAAGCTAAGTAAAACACTATATAAAAGTGTGAATTATAATTATTGATATAACCAAAGTTTGACAGAAGGTCCAAAACATACAAGGTTCTCCCCTTTCCTTGAGAGTGATATGGCCGGAGATAATGCACTGTTAATTCTGTTTCTTCACTTGGATAAAGAAAATACATTTGGATTGCACAATCTGATCTGCTGGAGACACTAACAAGTCGCTAAATGATAGATAAAAGGCGGCCAAATAAGTTACACATAAGTCCATTCTGCTATAAGCATCCTATGTCAAATTTGAATATACAAATATTTTCTAATTAATTTTTTATGATTGTCTCCTGATCTTTATACTAGAAGCCTGAAATTCTTGGTTTTGGCATGCTTAATAGACATATAAGCGTTACCATGGAACTTGAACTTTTATTTCCACAGTCTTCCCCATCTATATAGCTCTGTTTAAAAGCATAGTTATTAAGAAATTACCAATGTTCAATTTCTGGCTGTGCTGCTTACTACTGGTTGTATGATATAGTGGATAGTTATTAACCTATCTCTTCCTCAGTTTTCTATCTGGAAAATGGAAATAATAACAATGCTATTCAATAGAGTTAATCTGATGTATCTGAAATTCAAATAAGTCTCTATATATTTGTATTAAGTGCTTCATAAATGTTAATATTCAATGCTAATATCTCAGTAAGAGGCACACAATTCTTCAGGAAAAAACAAACCAAAAAAAAGGAGCTATTCCTATTTCCTCTCTTTCCTTCACACTTGATAGCTATGGGCTCTTTCTTCGAAGTATATCCTAAATCTCACCACCTTCACATCTAATATTAGTTATTCCTTAGTTATTACCAAACTTACCTTTCTAATTTATTTTACTATACCATATTAGATTGACCATACTACAATCTACCCACCACAACCACCACTGCCAAATAGTTGCTTCCTACTTCAAATTATCCAGTGGTTATATGTTCTCCAGGGTTAAATCTCAATTTCATATTATGCCCTACCAATATAAATCATAGGGATGTCTAAGCATATTTATATCATGAGGATGTAAGAATACAAAGATAATGTTTCCTTAACATAAATATTTGATATTGCATGATTCTTGAAAAGTTACAAGAAAATATTTAAAACATCAAGACAAATTTTCAGTTATAAAATGAATCAGCTCTGAGAATCTAATGTACAGCACAGTGACTGTAGTTAGTATTATATTGTTTACTTGAAATTTCCTAAGAGAGTAGATTTTGTGTCCCCATCACATATACACAAATGGTAACTATGTGAGGTAATAGATGTGATAATTAATTTGACAGTGGTAATCATTTCATAATGTATGTACATATAAATCATCATGTTGTATACCTTGAATATATGTAATTTTTATTTGTCAGTTATACCTCAGTAAAGTTGAAATATAATAAAATAAAATATTAAGACATTGGATACACTATTTACATAATAACAGGGTCTTTAATGCTCTACTTTGAAGAATGAGGAAATTCTTCTTAGATTTCCTCAGATTTCTTGTATCCTTATTGCCATTTTATTTTTATGTTATCGTTTTCATTCTATCTAGGTTTTACAGCCTTTATATAACTAACCCCAGCTGTCGTTCATATGTATGTTCTTTATTTAAATATTCCAATGCTCAGAAAAGTCCTCACTTTCAATAAAATTTCTCTAAGTTTTATACATTTTCTTTTATCTCTCAGTTGACTGGTTTTTGTCATCATGAAGGCTTAATTTTACAAAAAGTTCTTGAAGATTCTTGCTTGCTTAAACACAACTGCCTGTTGTTTTCATGGTCAAATGTCAACTTGAACAGTTATAAAATCTTTGAATCACAGAATTCATATTCATGGCCCAGCATCCAGTGGATGAAATACCAATTATCTACCTCAACCCCATATAATATACAATAATGGGGAGATTAGAATAAATTTACAAAAGCTTTCATTTGAAAAAATGGGATATGGGTAACAACACAATAGCCATTGGCCTAGTACATCTACACCTTGTTGGGCTATGACAGCTCGGAGGAGGCGGGAGTTCTTTAGGCAGCCAAATTGCTCACCCTCTGATGCAGGCCTCTGGTTAGATCTCCTTTGTTCATTGTCCTCTGTAGTAAGATCTGTAATTGGCAATATAGAAGTTTATCTCCTTGGGGAATGTTCAGTTTTGTTAACTCACCTCCTGGGGTATAAATTTTTGTATTCTGGGTATTGCTTTAGAATTTGAACAGTCATAGAAATTTTTAACTTGGCTATATCTTTAGCAGAAACTCTTTTAAAATACCCTGTTTAGCTCTCAGTACATTTTCTTTACCTCATTTCCACAGCCAGATATATTGCCTAGAGACTCACTGAATCTAGGGGCATTTCACTTCCTTATCTCTGTTGTCATTTTAATGACCTCTGTATTGAAGTGAACTCTACTAGCTCTAGTGAGAAGGAATGATTATCTTCTCCTTGCACCTTGCTTTGTGTCAATTTAGTCTTCACAATGAGAGAAGTCTTCTTCAGCCAGGGCCATCTTAACAGGAATGCTTGCAGGTGTGCTCAGGTTAAGGGAGGTAATTCTCAGTTATGTTAAATTGTATCTCCTGCTAACACCCCCAACACAGACCCTGATCATATGAACTCTTGAGGTATAAAATTGTGTCTCTCTTAGCATTTAACAAAGTTATAATTTGTTGATTTTCATCTTTCATACATAAAGCTCAACTCTCTTCACCTTCAGCATAAATTTGTTTCTTTCTTGTGGGACTTTAATGAATGCTACAGAAAGTAGCCAACATAGACCTATGTCATGATCTAAGTATCTATATCTACATAAAATAAGCCTAAATTTAACTAACATTTTAAGAAAGGCATAAATACTGAAACTTCTTCTTCTTTTTTTTTTTTTTTTTTTTTTTGGCACAATCTCAGCTCAATGCAACTCCTGCCTCCCAGGTTTAAGTGATTCTCCTGCCTCAGCCTCTCCAGTAGCTGAGACTACAGATGCGTGTCACCACGCCCAGCCAATTTTTGTATTTTTAGCAGAGATGGGGTTTCACCATGTTGGCCAGGTGACCTCATGATTCACCCACTTTGGCCTTCCAAAATGCTGGGATTACAGGCATGAGCCTCTGCACCCAGCAGAAACTTCTAAATCTGAAAAAGCAAGGTACTTAGTATTCTCTTGGCTCTATATCCTCAGCTCGATGTGGTACATATTTTGAAATCTGCTACTTTCAAGATACCATATAATACAGACTTCAAATCTTTCTCTAATGTTGAAATAGAAATAGAAATAGAAATTCCATTTGACCCAGCAATCCCATTACTGGGTATATATCCAAAGGATTATAAATCATTCTATTATAAAGACACATGCACATGTATGTTCATTGCAGCACTATTTACAATAGCAAAGACCTGGAACCAACCCATATGCCCATCGATGATAGACTGGACAAGGAAAATGTTGCACATATAATACACCATGGAATACTATGCAGCCATAAAAAATGATGAGTTCGTGTCCTTTGTAGGGACATGGATGAACCTGGAAACCATCATTCTCAGCAAACTGACACAAGAACAGAAAATCAAACACTGCATGTTCTCACTCATAGGTAGGTGTTGAACAATGAGAACACATGGACACAGGGAGGGGAGCATCACACACTGGGGTCTGTTGGGAGGGATTAGGGGAGGGACATCAGTGGTAGGAAGGTTGGGGAGGGATAACATGAGGAAAAATGCCAGGTGTAGATGACGGGGGGATGGAGGCAGCAAACCATATTGCCACGTACATACCTATGCAACAATCTTGCATGATCTGCACATGTACCTCAGAACCTAAAGTACAATAAAAATATATAACAAAGAAAAAAAAAGGAAATATCTCAGTCTTTTGCTACTGTGAAATATCAGATTTTTTTGAAGAAATGTATAACTTGCCAATATTTATAGAAGGATCTTCCAGTGAAGATGAGATATAATTTGGGGAAAGTGTATCTCAAAACAGCTTAACGTTGATTTTGGTTCATATATCTTACAGAGCAATAGAGAGTAACAGTGAGAGGAAGAGGGTGAGAAAGATAATTTTTTTTGGTATACAGCCTCAGCATTTATCAGGACACTGTTTATATTCAAGTGGTCAGATAGATTCAGAAAATAAAATGAATTGGGCAATCATAAATGGATTAGGCTATCAAAAAAATAAACCCAATATTTGGCTTTCTAAGTGAATACAATGTATCAAGATTCAGAATGAGCAGTAACACAAGATTGGCCAAAGCACCTAGAATACTAAGTTTAGTTCTGTGTCACTTAGGAAGGCCTTTTTTCCCCAATAATCCAAGAGCTGATCACAGTAGTTAAATAAATTTCATCTCCCATTGCAAGAGGTCCAGAGTAGGTGGCACTGACATTAGTTCAGCAGTATCACATGACCTAGCTACTATATTTGCAAATGACTTGTTTTTTGATTTTTTTAAATTTATTTTTATTTTTTAGATTTATTTATTTTACTTTAGGTGCATACTATATCTGGCATTTCTCCCCATGTTATCCCTCTCCACCCTCCCCTCCCTCCCCATTGTGGAAGACAGTGTGGCGATTTCTCAAGGATCTAGAAATAGAAATTCCATTTGACCTAGCAATCCCACTATTGGGTATATACTCAAAGAACTATAAATCATTCTACTATAAAGACACATGCACACGTATGTCCATTGCAGCCCTGTGTACAATAGCAAAGACCTGGAACCAACCCAAAGGCCCATCAATGATAGACTGGACAAAGAAAATGTGGTACATATACACCATGGAATACTACACAGCCATAAAAAACGATGAGTTCGTGTCCTTTATAAGGACTTGGATGAATCTGGAAACCATTTCTCTTTAAAGTAACAAGGCTGTTTCAGCTATGGCAATTACATGCAGTTTTTAATAGGACAAAAAAAAAAAAGAAAGAAAAAAATATCTCATTATCAGAAAGCAGTAACTCAGAAAGATCATAGTTGACTGCCATTTATGTCCCATGGGTCAAAACTGTGTGATATGGTCACTTCTGTGCAAAAGAGAAGGTTAAATATTAGGTATTGTCTACCAAGGATAAACATTAAGTCTTGCCTTAAAGAAAACTTCAAGAAGTTTGACATCCAAAATGTCACACAAAAATGCATAATAAGTATCAATGACCTTAGTTAAAGTGAAGTAGAGTAGGATTAAATATTTAACACAATATACATGGCATTTTAAATAGTTTCACTACCCTGAACCCCATACAGTCTGCCATACCAATTAGCATCATACCCATGCTTAAATGGAATCATGTTAGGCATAATATAAGCCTGAAATGGCCTAAAGCGTATGTAATATAATCTGTCCCTCTTAATTTTGGCTTACAATTTTGATAAAGCGTTATTCCTGTATAAAGAATGAATACATCATATATTTGTAAACGTTATTTTTATGGAAAGATAAGACCTACTTTTGAATTTATGCATCCTTCTCACATGCTGGAATATATTGTCTCATCACATTTTATTCTACTAATTATTAAATATTTATTTTCTAAATAAAAAAATCAGATATTCAGAACAGTTTGCCTAAAGTCACAGTAAAAGAGGAAGAACTTGAAATCAATGAAAACCCCTACTTTTCCATGACACCACAATAGACTGTAATATCTTGCTGTATGAGAGAAAGTGAACACCAAGCTCATCTCTTCCTTTATAGTGAAGATTATGTTCTGCTTGCAACACACTGCTGGAACAACACTTAAGGGTCACCCTCCCCACCCAATTCTCTTTTTTGTTCCCAAGCTTGAGAAAACATGTTCTCTGCGTCTGAGATATAAAAGCAGCCCCTCTTACCAAAAAATCAACATTCTAGATCACAGTTCAGCAAACACTCCTTTTCCCCCAGTTTTCTGGCCATGTTTGTGCTGTCCAGTGTTATTTATGCCTATCCTTCACTCAAGTGCAAGTTACTTTGTGTGCAAGAACTACCTTGCTTGCCTTTCTTTTTTTCCTGAAAATTTCTGTCTTTCTCCTATCTTTTTACTCACTATGAGCTCCACTCTATGCATTATATTTGCTGACCTCACCTGAAAGGGGGCCCACCTAGTTAGGCCAGTAAGGCTAGAACAGAATTCAGGCAAGTCTAAAGATTAAATGCTATAAGCTTTTCCAAAAGAATGTGCTAATGTCAAGTAAGAGGTTATGCACAAAATTTGTCATCCGAGTTGAGTTATGCAGTGCCTATATATACTATAAAGGCAAATGATTCGAGATGTGATTTATGTTAAACCAGAAATCAAAGAAGATGGGAATGGGACATTGTTTTGATTAATCAGACATTAGTCCAATAACTCTCAGTACAGCTCATTACTTCAAGCAATCGTTTCCTTGGTGGATTGATATCATTTAAAAGGGCTAAAAGATAATAAATTGATATTGAATATATGTTTTAAAAGTATGTCAATAGGAAATCATGTGCAACCTGGTCTTTCCAGTCATCTATTTCAGTCATTCAACATAAAAAGGCTATTGATTTAACTCCCACTTTTAAAATGATAAAGGTTTTGCCTTCTTCAGCGTTCTTCCACCAGAACATTCTTCTGCTCTTTTGATGCTTCATGTCCCTCCCTAACAAGTTATTACCCCTTTTATTCAAGATATTGACTCATGCCCATGCTCTTGTCTTAGATGTTTCTATTGAACTTCCACCCACCTATAATTCTTCACCCCTATACTTTCCCTATCCTCCTCTCTCCTGTTGACATTGCATCCTTTTCATCTACTTGGTTACTTGGTGGGAAGGATAAAAATCAACTCAGTGTAGACTGAACATCTGGAAGACAATCTATTTTTTCAATCTGGCCATGTTTTTCCAATCATTCAAGCCTTATGGATATCAAGTATGATCAATTTCAAATGAAAAATTTAATGATTCTTTTTTTGCAGAAAAAAAGCATTAGAATGAATAACTTTTTCATACTTAGGTGTTGCCTGTTAGTAGTTTTCTATCACTTTTGAACATTAATCAAAAGATAAAATAAAGGTGATTTTGTTTCATTAGAATCAATGAATAGTTTTAAAAACCATTTGATATTACTTTCAAAGAACTATATCTCCTAGCAAACTGACTGTCTTTACTTTAAAGGTTCGATTTTCATAAGTCAAGAAGCACTCTGAAAACTGGCTGGGTTCAAAACAGTCTCCTAATCGGTCTTTCCATCTCATCTCTTTCAAATCTCATCTCACAAATTTTCCCTGCACATCACTGCCAGAATTGTCCTAAAATATAACCACATCTAGCTTTTTCTTTCTTTCTTTCTTTCTTGCAATAGAGCACATTCATAGTTCCTATGTAGGAGGTTTAGGCTCCTAGAGTGGCATCACGTTTTTCTATCATAACATCCATAACCCTTTTAATATACTTCATGCTAGTCATGCTAGCTAATGATTCTTTTTAATCAGTGTCCAAAACTATTGAGCTTCTCTGCTTTTGATCACACCTCTACTCCTGGGCAATGGCTCCACTTAAAAACCCTTCCTATTCTTTTCTACTTAATGACAACTTTCTCATCTTTCACAATTCAACCCAAGCTTTTTCACCTCCACAAAGGTAACTTAACTTCATAGTAGGTTTATCTCTATTTATTGGTGACATTTTTCTTAATCTCCACTTAATTTCTGTACTTTCTTCTTTTAAAAAATTTTTGCAGCTTGTTTTTTACTTGTCCTATATTCATTATGCAACTTTCTAATAAGTTTATTAAATGCACTAAGCATGATAATCAATGCTATTTTCAAATTCCAAAAAAAAAAAAATCCATTCAGTCCCACCAATCAGACAGAAAAATATGATAATGGGAATAAGACAAGACAAATAAAAAAATGTAAGTAATTCACTCATAAATTTCCCCAATACAAAAATGGCATACTAACTTTAGTAGCATAAAATTTTTGAGATAAAACAGATTGTAGAATAAGACAATTCAGTTTATAACTCAGGAATGTTTTATGAGTTAATTCTATACAATGTCTTTTGTATTATTTTCATTTGTCCCTTAACCTTATTCTTAAATAACTATTTTCCTAATAATCTGGTGAATTCCCCCCAAAAAAGGCCATTAGCCATTTTTCTTTTTATTTAAGGCAATATCCAGAATTTAAAACTTGATATGATAATATAAACTTAGAGTTGACCCTTGAACAACATGGTAGTTAGGGTGCTGAGATCTCATGTCAGCAGAAATCAGCATGTAACTTTTGACTTCCTCAAAACTTAGCTATCAATAGCCTACTCTTGACTGGATACCTTACTGATAACATTAACAGTGGATTAATATTTTATGTTATATGTATACTGTATTTTTACAATAATGTTAGCTAAAGGAAATGTTATTAAGAAAAGCAAAACAAATGCCATTAGCAAAATATTTCTGATTGAGGGTTATTTTAGTAAATAAAGTCAACATCTACATATTGGAGGCTTGTCTTCCTAGAAAATGCCATGCAAGCTATACAACTCCCTTGGGTACAAAATGGAAATAATATTCCTCAGGCTTATAATACATAATTTAAATACTCTTTCTGCAATGAGAGGTAATAATCCTAAAAAACCTCACTTATGTATCTCCTCTATTATTCTGGGCCAAGATGTATGTCTGGTTTGAGAAGGAAAGAACAGAGGAAAGACTCTCCCTGTCCCATAGCCCTCTTTTATTCATCTGAACCCCCTTATTGTCTGTATCCTTGAAATCCTTAGTAATGTTCAATATAGGATATAATAGTGGATTCACTTGAGTATGATTTATTAATCCAATTCTAGAACCAGTGGTATATCAAAAGTATGCATTCCCCCATTTTTCCTATACTCACAGAAACACAAAGGATAGGAAAATGATTATAATGGAAACTAAGCTCTGCCAGTTCTTCTGTGCCTACTGGGGATGAATTTGGCAATATTGTTTTATTAGTGAACAATGTCCACTAATACGAATTATTACATATTTAGATATTAAAACATGGACTGACAAAAAGTAAAGGGTAGAGAGAACAACTTTCTTAAAAAACAAAGTAAGAAATTGAGTTTGCTGGAATGGAGATGCCTGGAGAAGTGGAGAAATATATTGGGAGTGCCACATCATTGGTATAACATATTTACCTCACCAAACCTTCATTAGAGTCTGAAACACATAAAATGCTTTCTGTGGACAATTTCAGTGGGAAATAGTGATAATAAAAAAGCTATACTTTATATCTGTCTGAAATGGTCCCCAGGATAATGGTAAGATGATCCAACATAGGCTAAGTAAGTGAAATTAAAAGTTCATCAATCAAGGTGTATAGAAAAGAGCAGAGAAGGAAACGTCACCATTATTCTTCCACAGAAACTTCACAAAGACTGCAGAAATTCAGAGGTTTAACAGTCTGTGTGATGGGCTTTCAGTTTACAAGTATAGAAAATTTCAGCTGACAGCTATGACACAATCGGTAACAGGCAATTCATGTGTAATGTCACATTGCATGTTTTCTAAATCCAAAAGTTTGAGACAATGGTCTAGAACCTGTACCTTTAAAAAGACACACCTGACTCAACAGGCTGGTGAAAGACACAAATATTACGATGGAGTTAACTATATAATTACATAGTTAAGAATTTCCTCAGAAGAATGTGTGTAGGGGTTCAGTCAGGGTGGTGGGAAAAGTTGTAAGAGAAATTATAAAGATAGTTATAGGAAATAGGCACAAACCTTCTTGGAAGGCCAGGAGGTTTGCATAGCTTCAGTAAAATGTTTGGCTGAAGGCAGCTGAATTCTCTTAAAGGCTTAGATACATAGGAATGTAGAGGAGTTTATCTAAATAGCTTGTTTACTCAGGGAGTCCTAAGACCAACTTTTGCTCATAGAGAACGTGGGGAACTGCTCTCTACTCCGGGGATTGGCAAATTCAATTACCCGCTAATGGTGTTTATTTTAGGCCTCAGAACCTGGCCTTCAATTATTCATAGGCAACCATGTTAATTATCCACAGGTGTGCTGACTCAAAGCCTCTGTCATTATATCTATACTGAATAAATGCCCAGACTGACAGCTGGTCCCGGCTGCAGCTGCTAACTCTTTACCGGACCCTTCTCGGTATCTGTGAGTGGCCTGGACCCCTAAGCCCACACTTTCACTGGATACTTGTGTCTGAATACATTTGTTCATCTGTCACTGGGACTGGGTCTGCCATTCGGACCAGCAAATGTGCCACTCTGACATACAATTTCAGTTTCTATTTCTTCAACTATCATATTTACTTTTGTAATTTACCAATCCTAAATTGAATATATCCTCACTCTTTTCTAAAAATAATGTAATTAGTCATACTTAGTAGCCCACATATATACTACTTTAAGAAAATATCCCAAAATTTAGTGGTTTGGAATAACTACCTTCTAATATGTTTTATAATTTTGTGAAGTAGCAATTGATACAGGCTCATTCTGGGCAATTATTAGCTCCACATAACATGACATGAGTACTTGGTAGTAGTCATAGACAGCTGAGGTAATCTGCTGGATCCAAGACAGCTTTACTCCAATGTTTGGGATCTTGGCAGAGATGGATTCTACTGGAGTTACTATTTTATTTTGTAATCTCAGGACCTCTCCACCACATAGGTTATTCAGGAAGATAGTTGAACTCACACTATGGCTTAGGGCTTTAAGAGCAAGAGCCGTAAGAGACAAAAAGGGGATGCTATTTAGCCTCTTAAGGCTGTGGCCCAGAAACTGGCATGGAACTATTGCTGCTACATCCTATTCATAAGGCACTCACAGAGCCCAGCAAGATTCCAGTGAAGAGGAACTTGAACTCTTCTCTCAGTTGAATGAATATTAAACATTTGTGATCATTGTTAATCTACTGCATAACTCAATCTAAAATTGTAATAGTCCAGTCCATTTAATTTGTAATTATTAGTTTTAAATGTATAGTCTTTTAATGTTTTATTATTCCATCCTACAATAATTGATTGAAAGAGATTAATCTATAAAAACAAATCTATTCATTTTTATCTTCTTAACTAACCTAACTCAGGCAATGCATAATCTTTTAAAAAGTGTTCTTTTTCTTTAAAAAATAACTAAGCATGAGATGAAAGTTGACACATCTATAACTCTTTGTTTGGATTTTGAGTTGCATAAGGCAGAATAAGGCACATTTTCTTTTGTCAGGTAAAAGCTGCAGAATATGAATTATGTTGATTCATAATAGACATGTCATTTCTAACCTTCCCGTCTTTGCAGTCTGAAAAACACATTCCACTAGTCATAAACATCCTCTTAACTGTACATATGCTCCACCTCAACCTTGCATCTCCTCCAGGTAATTCTCCATGCTGATTTGTTCTGGTCTGACATCTCCTTTGTGTGCCAGGATTTAAGTTAACCTTTTATACTTTTATAACAGATGCCATATACGCTGTAGTCAGTCAGGGATTTGGTTAATTGCTTCTCTGATGGAGAGACCATCTTCAGTTGAAAAGGATTTTAAAAGATTCAGGAAATCAACAATAGGTAAATTACGAGAGGATCAGAGTCTTTCCTGCTAGGAAAAAAATGTAAATGTTAAAAGCTTGATCCTAACCTCATGCTCATGCATATTTCTAAAACAAGATTTGTCAACGGCAAATGCAAAGTAGTTCAAATTTGATATTAGTGACTTTGTCTGTTTTATATGCTAAAGCCCTAAAGCAGCAGAACTGATTGCCAAGTATTGATGTAAGCGTATTGACAAAACAGAAGGCTTCACAGTGAGGATATTCTCTCATAAGGCTCCACACAGTGACTCTGTAATTACAGCTTCAGTCACTGTATATCACATCTCTAGTCCACTGGCCTGTTGGACTTGATTTCACCTCTCACCCTCTTCTAACAGTGAACAACAATCAAGAAAACAACACAGGGAGGAAAATGAGCTAAGTAACTACTATAGCTAATAACAGACAACCTAAAACAAATATTCTTTCTGAGATGAAGAAGTTAAGGTTTACCAAAGATTCAGGAATAGTAGATACCCTTTACATCATATCTTTTGCTAAATTCCACTTTAGTGGAGTGTACAACTCTGTTGTGACTTCTTAGAAAATAACATACTGCAGAGGAAATCTCTTCTCAATAATGCATTAGATAAAATAAACCTTGTTCCTAAGTGAAGTGTGAATTATTTCACACCAGAAGAAATATTGATCATCATAATAGATTCATGGTTGTTATGACCTGCTGAAGAGACTTAAATCAACACTGAGATTTTGTCATATTTATGCAACCCATATGCATATCCTATAGGAGATAGTATTGGTGACATAGAACAGTAGCTCTATGGTAGGGTCTGTTTGTCCTGTGGGCTGAATTAGACAACCATTTGAGATACAAGCAAAAAATGTTAGCACTTCTAATTATAATCACTTTTAATTTATACTTCTATAGTTTTATGTGTTTCATAATATACATTGTATTTTTATATTTTTATAGAATTGTACAGATACATTTTATAAAGTAGATTGCAAGTATATATATGATGGAAGGGCATGCTCAAAATATTTTTAACCCATGTGGTGCATGATATAAAATGTTTGGTGAACAGTAATCTCAAATAGTGAAATTTTTCACAGGGTAACCATGGTTTTCTGACGTTAGCAAGAATACCATAAGGAGTAGTAGAATAGAAAGAATGTAATATTTGAAAATTAACCAGTCTAAAATATGAAATCCATTTCCATCTTTATAAAGAAACTATGATCTTAAACCAGTTGTAATATATCTAAAAAAATCAAGATAATAATAAACCTCACAGAGATGTTGTCAGGATAAAATAAAATCAAACAAATGTTACCACTTAGTACAATGATTAATATACACAAGCACTCCATAAACATTAGTTCTTCTCTGCCTGTTCCCTCTCCTAGTTTCCTTGGGCCTTTTTGTATTATTTTGTATCTATGGCTATATTCTGTGTAATAAGTCTCCATATAGTGAAGGCTTAATCTGTCTCACTACTAAATATCGACATCCTGTAAGTTTATTTTGTTAGTTGTTTTATATGTAATTTAATCTTTATTTAAACAGAAAGAGATTATGCCAAAGAAAATTTTTTTAATATTCTAAGACAACTAATACTGAATGAAGTAGAAAAATGGTATTTTTTTTTTCTCTTGACCGTCATTTCTTTCTTAACTCTCTCTTGTTTCCACTCAGTCACTTTTACCTTTATACCTAATAGACTAGTTCCACTCCACCTGGACAGAATGGCTGCAATACTAGACCTCATTCCTCATCATTTTTTAGTTTCTCTCTCTTTCTGGTGGGAAACTCCTGCCTTGTTCCACTTCTCCCCTTGTGAAAAGATTCAGATTGGCTTAAGCTCCAAACTTCTGTCTCACTGGAGCAGAATTTTTGTCTCAGTCTCTCCACCTCAAGTCTTACCTTGAAAACTTTGCCTTTTATATTAAAAAATCAAACAAAACCCTCTTTTAACATGGCATTGTGCTTTCCTCTTATTTCATTTTATTTATCCCCATGATTTGATCCTTCCACTTATCTTCCCACCCAAACGACCCCTTGCTAACACACACAAACTAGTAGCAATAACAAACATGAAGGCTCAATTTTAAACTGTAGCCCCAAAGATTTAAATATGAGCAGTAACATAAAACTATTTTCGTTCCTGCATGCTGCTGAGTTATCATCTCATTATTAATTGCTTGAAAAACAAACATGTGATCCCTATTGCAAGACATATAACAAGTAAGAAAGCATGATCAATAAGATTCTAATGTGTACTTTATCAAATTATAATAGAAAACCCAAATGGAGAATATAAGACAGGGGAAATAGACAAAGACATGCTACAAATAAAACCTAAGAGAATGGAGATCCAAGAAATGGACACCTTTTGAGCCTTATCCAGGAAAAAAAATATTGTTATCTCCAAAGATAAGAAAACAAAATCAATCGACTCCAATATAGTAGATGTTGTAAGATCATACAGATGAAACCAAAATTAGCTAATTTATTATTCTAAAATATATTTCTCTCATTGAAGATAGTCAGGTAATTGACTCCATGTTAATAGTTTCTACTTTCAGTGCCTCTTTTTTAATGTGTCTTTATATAAAGTCATATTAAATAGTAGAAATAAAATAATTATCCAAATACGTCATGGATAAAACCCCTTCATTGACACTCACTACATTAGAAGGAGCTGAATGATCCAATTTTAGCTACACGTATTGGTAAGGTCCATTCCAAGCTGCTAATATTTTACCTTGTGGAATTTCATAGATAAATACAAGACTGCTTATCCTTCTCTAATATCTAAATTGTAACAGGTGGGTATGGCCCAGTACAGAAGTGACAAAATGCAATTAGCTATGCAGAATTTTACATAGGTGGGAAAATAAGGGGTAAATCCCCATGCAGTTTTCTCTCTGTCACTTAGGTCTAGCTGCCTGAAACACATATATAGCCTTGTCAGTGATAATAATAAATAAAAGAAGACCATCACAATGTGTTCAATTTGAATGGCATAAGTTTGTAGCTGTTCTCATAGCATAAATCTACCATTGCAGTCTAGTTTGGTGATTAAGAATGCCGGCTCTGGAGGTAGACTGTGGGCCTTGCTAGCTCTGTGACATAATGAAGCTATTTAACTTCTCTCAGGAGTTTGTATGAAGTTTAAGTGGATTAATACAGTGGAACACTTAGAACGGTGTTATCAATGCTCAGAAAACTGCTATTCTTTTTAGACTATCTTGTAATAACGATGGCACTATTTATAGGACACTTCTGTCTAAAAATCCAGAAGCTACCACATCCCAGAATTGAGGCCCTGACATTGATGTGGTGGATTCAACATAAATATAAGGTTACGAGTACATTGAGTTTAGATAATCAGGCATAGGGTGATGAGAATCTCTAAAATGTTCTTAGGACCTATTAAAGAAATTAGAAAATAACACTTTAAAATCAGGTTAACAGTTTTAGAAATCATCACTCAATAAAAAGGCTTGTAACATTATAATAGGAAGACAATACATCTACGCCTACCCCAGGATGACTAAGACGCTTCAAAGAGATAGTCATGATCTATAGAATACAGGTAGACTAAGGTGAACTATGAAGTTAGCTATAATCTCCTTATAACAGAAACTTTATATAACGTAAAAAATAGAGAAGAAAGAAACCCAAGTAAACTAATTTGTCAGTTTACTTTGCACTTGTTCCCGTGAGAAGGGTTCCCTGAGTGCCGGGTAGAAATATTCCCAAGCACTTAGCCATTATATATCGATTTTTATGATTAAGATCATTTCACTATCTATCTTTACTCTGTCTAATCATGCACATACACCAAGAAATCCATCTAGAAGATTGCAAAATAATCTTTTCAAAATGTCGATTTAATCCTGATATTGTTCTTTTTAAATTGTTTACTATATCCCCAAGTTGATGGTTTCAAAAATGAGGCTCACATATTCCTCAGGGACAGCAAAGAGAAGAAGAAAGAAAAAAAGTGGGATGAGTAGGGAAAAAATAGGGTGAGAATCAGGACTGACCAACAGCACTTCAACATTGGAAGATGAGACAAAGTAAGACCAGCACGGGAGAGGAAGAAGGAGAAACCAGGGAAAGAAAAGAAGACGAATGTTCTGTCCTTGAAGCCAAAATAAGAAAGAGTGTTAAAAGAAAGGGGTGGGTAAATATGTCTCCTTCTGCTGAGAGTTTGAATGGGATGAGAATAGTGTGACATGACACTGATTTTGACACATGAAGATTGTTATGACGTTATCAAGAGTAGGGGTGAAGGGATTTGAGTAGATAAGAAAGGAATGGGAGAAAAAACAATAGAAATGGTTGTAGAAATATGTACAAGTTTAGCAGAAATAGGAGAGTAACTGAAGAAGTCAAGGGAGGGTATTTTAAAATCAATTCTAAGCTCTATGGTGGTCAGGGATTTTGTTTTGTTCACTACTCAATACCCAGTCCCTAGTAAGGTGCATGGCACACTCAGTTGCATAATGATGGATGGAATCTAGGGCAGAGAGAAATTTATAGTCAGAGAAGCTGAGCAGCCCCCCTCCACAACCATACCCACTATCACGCAGGGAGCTCTCACCTTGATTGAGTGCCATGCCATTCCACAGGTACAGAAATCAGAGAGTACAGGATAGACTAATTGTTTTCTCTAACTATCTAATTCCACTTACTTTCAATTCCACTTTGTTTCACCCCCTCAGGGAAGCTTTTCCAGATCTCTATTCAGATTTGGAATCATCTTCTCTTCACACCGCTATAATTATTTTTATTTGGCTGTCTTTCTAACCAGTCAATAAGCTCCTTGATGGGGGAGACTATGCCCTGTTTGATTTTTCATCTCAGTGTCTAGCACAATGTCTAGTATGAATCAGACATCAATACACATTTGATGAATAAATAATAAATGACATTCCTACTGGGAATACAACGTGCTTTGCAGTAAGCACAGATATTCTAGTCTTCTTGGTATTTCTTTTTTATTTCTCATTACACAGTAATCCATGACTGGATATTCATATTCAGGTTTATTAGTTTCTTGTGAGTTGGTGAGCAAGATCCAATTCCTTAGAGCCTTTTAAAAGAACTAATTTGCTTTTTGTGATTACACCAATTTAGGAAGTAGGACCCTAATCCTTAGAGGCAGAGGCTAGTCGCCTTCACTCTGCATCAACTTAATCAGTGTAAATAAGAAAAGAAATTATTGTGTCATCATACAAGCATTGTGTGATAATTTTTCTATCTTCTTGTGAGTGACTTGAACCTTTAGAATATTAAATTACATTTTGATTACATTGCATATTGTCACATAGTCTTCCTTTTAGCTACCATAAAAAAACAAACAGACAATAGGCACTGTCACGAGTTTTACTTAACTATCTTTTTATTTAATGTCCAGATTAGAATTTTCCTAATTGAATAAAAATAAAAAGGCTTTGATGGTTAATTCTCATCTCTATTCTTTATTGTTATAGAAATTGTCACTAAATGAATTAACCATCATTTCTTTGAACATTTATTCTAATATCCTATGGCTTCAAAAAGCTACCCTGTTTTGAAATATTAATGTTTTTTGTAACTATATTCCTCCAGTCTTTCATTTCTATTATTAATATTCAACATGAAGTAGGATGCCTTTAAATACCAATAACTGTCCCAGTTCATCCATAATTCATAAATCCCTTTTTAACATGTAATTCATAGATATTGGTATTGCCCACTGACTCTGGAATTAAAATGAGATAGAACAGTGGCTAGTATCACTGGAAAAATAACCAGTCAGTTTCTGCAACCTTATAAAAATCAGCTGGTTAGCTGAAGTTCATATTAGCTCCATGTCAAGGAGGAAAAGCTATTAGAGGCACCCCATGGATCCAAATTTTATTTTATTTACATTTTAACAAGATTTGATGAGATACAGCTCTTAAAAAATACTGTATCATTTGCAAGATGAGTTGCTGAATCCTAACAAGGAAGTAGACCTAACCATGACAAATGCCATTCTCAAAAATAAACTTTAAATATATTTACAACTGCCAGTCAAAAAATATGGCTATGTTCATAGAAATAAGACTATATTTTAAAAACAATATGTGAATGGAATATTATGCATTCTATTGAATTAATGAATAGCAAAAAAGATTACAGAGAAGTATCCATTTAAGGGCTAAGATGTCTTATAAAGCCTTATTTAATTATACTAATAATGAACAAAGCTTTATTACAATGTACATTTTAAAAATGTTTTACTCCTAGAGTTGCCTCAAGTAATTTAATCTGCTGCCTTCCATATAGCACAATACAATGGTCCCAATTCCTGACACAGAGCTCCAAAACGCCTTGGAATTTTATGGATGATGTGAGCATCTTTTGTTCTAATGAAGCAACTCTTGATGGATTCCTGGATAGTTTCAGGATGGGGATTTGTCACCAGTAAGACCAAGCCATGATTATAAGCTTAGAACTTTTAACCCCACCCCCATCTTCCAGGAAGGGAAGAGGAGCTGGAGATTGAGTTAGTAATCAATCGTGTCTACATGACGATGCCTCCATAAAAACCACTAAAAGATGGTTTGGAAAACTTCCAGGTTTGTGAACACATCCATGTGCTGAGAGGGTGGTACACCACAATCCCACTAGGAATGTGGTTCCTGCACATGGGACCCTTCCAGACCTTGCCTTATGTACCTCCTCATCTAGCTCTTCTTCTATATCCTTTGTAATATCCTTTACAGTAAACTTGTAAATGTAGGTGTTTCCCTGAATTTTGTGAGTCCTTGTAGCAAATGATTAACCTGAGAAGTGGGTTGTGAGAACCTCTGATTCATAGCCAGATGGTCAGATCAACAAGTAACAATCTGGACTTATGACTTGTGTCTGAAGTAGAGCGCAGCTTTGAGGAAATGAGCCCTTAATCTGTGGGGTCTGTACGAAGTCCAGGTAGATAGTGTCAAAATGGAATTGAATTACAGGGCCTCCAGCTGGTTTTTGAGAATTGGTTGACGTGGAACTACTACTCACCACCTCCCTGCTCGCCCCTACCCTGCCACATCTAGCATCCGAAGTAAAGTGGTTTTGAAGTACTGAATACTGTGAGAACATAGAAATTAACAGCAATATTTTTTCTATACAGTTATTGACTATCTATGTTCTAATGTGCTTATTCTTCTCACAATGACTACTACATTGCCCAACAGGCAACCATGGAAACCTTTAAATTTGAACTCCAGCATCACCTCCTATTTGAAGGCATTTTTATGTTGCTGCTGTTCCTGTTAAAGAGCTATGCAGCCCCTCCTCTGTTGGTCCTCTGTACTCTGTTCAAACTCTGTCATAGTGTTTTCACCAATGCCCCATCCCGAATTTGTTTCTCTTTCTGTCTTGGCTGGCTAAATGGGAATTTCTTTTTTGTTTTTCAGTTTCATTGTTTTGTTTTGTTTTGTACTTTGGGCTCTGGGATTCATGTGTACATCCTGCATCCTGCATGATTGTTGCATAGGTACGTATATGCCATGGTTTGCTGTCTCCATCCCTGACTCCCCACCTACATCAGGCATTTCTCCCAGTGTTATCCCTCCCCATCCTCCCTGCCCCTGCTTTCCCTCCCCTCCCCTCCCCTCCCCTCCACCTTCCCACCTAGCCCAGTGAGTGTTGTTCCCTTCCCTGTGCCCAAGTGTCCTCATTGTTCATCACCCACCTATGAGTGAGAACATGCGGTGTTTGATTTTCTGTTCTTGTGTCAGTTTGCTGAGAATGATGGTTTCCAGGTTCATCCATGTCTCTACAAAGGACATGAGCTCATCGATTTTTATGGCTGCATAGTATTCCATGGTGTATATGTGCCACATTTTCCCTGTCCAGTCTATTGTCAATGGGCATTTGGGTTGGTCTCAGGCCTTTGCTATTGTAAACAGTGCCACAATGAACATACGTGTGCATGTGTCTTTCTAACAGAACGATTTATAATTCTTTGGGTATATACCCAGTAATGGGATTGCTGAGTCAAAAGGAATTTCTATTTCTAGATCCTTGAGGAATCGCCACACTGTCTTCCACAATAGTTGGACTAATTTACACTCCCACCAACAGTGTAAAAGTGTTCCTTCTTCTCCACATCCCCTCCAGCATCTGTCGTCTCCAGATTTTTTAATGATCACCATTCTAACTGGCGTAAGATGGTATCTCAGTGTTGTTTTGATTTGCATTTCTCTAATGACCAGTGATGATGAGCATTTTTACATATGTTTCTAATAGCAAAGATGACTTGTACATTAAAATAGGGGAATTTGGGAGAGAATGTAAATTTTTGAATTAAGAGATAGGTTTAGATTAATCAGGTTGATTTCGAGAATGAAAAGGGAAGTGTACACTCTCTAAGAAAAATGCTATCTCTGAAAACTAAAGTTCCAACAGAGTTACAGCCACAATATACAATTATATCCAAGTGACATAGAATAAAATATCTTGATTTAAGTTCTATAAATATAAAATTAATGGTTGAATTTTTGGCATAGAATCAGGTTACATTAGAAACATATATACCAGACGTATTAATCATAAGGTTTCAATTTGAATTTCAAGAATGTATTCTTTCCTTAGATTCAGTCATACAGATAACATTAACAAATAATCTAGTAACTAACTCATCAAATTGTGAATAATTGAAAGTTGCATGACTTAAGAAACTGACCAAAAGTGACAGAAAAAGAATTTATCAAATCAAAAACTCAACTAATGGTTTACAATGTATACTCCATATACCTATAAACAATGTACAAAAACTGGCCAGGTGCGGTGGCTCACGCCTGTAATCCCAGCACTTTGGGAGGCCGAGGCAGGCAGATCACTAGGTCAAGAGATTGAGACCATCCTGGCCAACATGGTGAAACTCCATCTCTACTAAAAAATACAAAAATTAGCTGGGTATGGTGATGCACACCTGTAGTCTCAGCTACTCGGGAGGCTGAGGCAGGAGAATTGCTTAAACCCAAGAGGTGGAGGTGCAGTGAGCCAAGATGGTGCCACTGTACTCCAGCCTGGTGCCTGGCGACAGAGCAAGACTGTTTTAAAAAAAAAAAAGTACAAACATTTTGAATATTTTATTAATGATCTTCTCTTCCCTATCCCAAGCTTGTACTGTAATTAATACATATTCAGGTTAAATCAAATCATCAATACCGAAGTCCTTGAACATAATTGATAGGACAGCATTTAAGTAACGCTCATCCAGTACAAAATTTCTGGTCAAGTAGAGGGCATTGAAAGGATAATAATGACATGCCCATATCATGGATAGGAAGAGAGTCAAAATTACGTAATTGAGAGTGGGGAGGTCAAAATCAATATTGAAATTTACCCTTAAGAAATGTAGCACAAAGGTGAAAGGAAAACTAGCCACAATCTGCAGCATCACTTGTCACATACACATACACATACTGAATTTGTGTATTTTTGAGTTACACAGACATTTTTCAAAAGCATATGAACAAGTTAATGTAGTCAAAGAAAAGCCAGAGGCCTACCCACTGAGAGACTTCATAGAGTGACATTAACTTGGTAATTTCACCATGTCTGGAAGTTGATCTTGAGTTTGGCTGAAACCAGAGCTCCAGTGTCCCTGAAACTGAGTTTAACTCTTGAAAATTATACTCACACATGACAAAAGATAGATAGAACACTAGCTGATTTCAACTGCTAGACCAGTGGATATGCCTTTTAGGTAATCTTAGGAGTGCATCTTGAAAAGAAAGGAATCAAAATAAAGTTAGTTATATAATTCAGATGTTCAGTTACATTATCCTCTGTGAGCGGGTCCATCTGACTCCACTACAAGGGTATGCAAGTGGACATGAGAACTCATTAATAAAATATGTGTTTTTTTCTCTCTCTGCTCCAGAATTTAGTTTTGGCCCTTTTCCCACTTTGATTAAGACTTATCTCTAACATGAGAACCATTCTGCCTCTGTTCTTATTCAATCTGAGTTTTCCTCTTCCAAGTTTTTGGAGAAAAGAGGAGGAGTGGAACTTACCATTACACACAGTCCACCTATGTTATATAATGTTCCATACTCTTAAGTCAGGCCACTTTCAGACTCACGATTGGTGTTGGCGTGCAGAAACAGAGGGAAACTTTTCAGTCTCCTCTACAGCATTTTGGGAACCTCTGCATTGCCACTGCTATTGCCAAAGATAGTCTTTGAACATCTTTATGTGTGACATTGATCTGATTAGTTTCCCGTGTGTTTAATATGTATTAAACCCATAAGGAGAGAAATAAATGTTGATGTAAACCTACAGATGTTAGTAACCTTCCCCCCTCTGCTAATCCTTTAGATAAAGATTATGAATAAAATCACTAATGACATCTTATCTCAACAAAATTATGCTTCTGTGAATGAATCTGGATAAAGCAGGTTTTGGGGTTGATTTTTTTCACAAAATTCAATTTTGTGATTCCTCAACTGTTGAAATGAATCAGCATGATTAAATGACTTTTCCCTCTCTCGCCATCTGCAGTAAATGTTTTCAGAATTGATGAAGTTAGACACACAGGCATGTTCACATGCTTAACGGTGAGAAGGACTAAAAAATAAGTTTTTAATAAAAAAATACTAAATAAAAGCATTTCTTTGCAAAAATTCACCACTACTCTCATATCACTAGGTCATAAAATAATACTCTACCTCTCTATGTTTTTCCACTTTACTTTCAAAGTGTTTCATCTGATCTTTAGTACAAAGATATTTTAGTTTCCCTAATTATAATGAGGTAAATAGCTACTTATAGAGGCTAAGCAATTTCCCATAATGATTCAACAAGTGGTTAGCAGATCCAAACCAAAAACCAAAACTAGAACCCATGTAAACTGAATAAAAATTGAGGGCAATTTTCAATATACTAATGATAGCATCATTTGCTTCCCTTTGTCAAAGAAAAGTTGAACAACGAATCATTGTATAAATGTTCATTTAGGAAAATAAGCTGATTTTAGATTATTCTCCTTAACGCTGTTTCAAACATATAGTGCCAAAGCTCCTTCTAATGTTATCTTTTCTAATCATGAAATAACCAGAATAGTATCAAGGTAAAAAAGGAATACATAATGTATGATACATGGTATATGTTGGTATGAATTGGTATTGGTATGATATATTGTATATGATATTGGTATTGGTGTATGGTATATGGTATTATGATATAATGCCATACATGTATAGTATTATAAGGCCAATGTTACCAGCAAAATGAAAACCCCAAACAAGTAAAAAATGAGAACAACATCTACAATAAAATCCATGTTCTGGGCTCAGTTATATTTTTCAAAGTGGTTGAGGGTCGCAATGAGACTTGCTCTTAACAAGCAAAAGGTATTATTATCTGTCCTTTCAGACCTAGGCTTCCAGTATGAAAAGTAAATAATGGTCTGATACTTTTCATGAAGCTTCTGCAACTCTTCCCCAAAGCTACTGATAATGACTTCTTGTCAAAAGGAATCTAGGAAACATTTTTTCAATTCCTGTGAAAGTAGTTCTACATTGATTTTAGAGATGTACTCATGCACCTGGCCAAGTGGACACACAGTGCCCTGCAGCTCTCCGAAGCAAATCAGAGGCTTAAATAACAGTGGCAGCCAAAACATTCCCTTGGACTCTTCAGATTTTCTAGCACTGTGTCACAATTGCAGTAATATAATAGATTTTATCAACACAGATTCAGTGTATTACAATTACATTACAAAAGTAGTATTTTTACAAATGCAAAAAAAGTAGTATCATTTATAACTTAGTAAGTTGCTTAATAATATGTATAAACTTATATGTATTTTCTATTGTCAATTTGGTTTCTTTGGGAAAAGTCACAGTCTATAGAAAATGTTCATTCTATCTATGACATTAAATGAAATCAATTTAGATTTTCTGAATTTTCCATGTAATTGGCTAAAAATGGATTTGTGCAAAGCTAGATCCAGATTCTGACCACTCCACTGACTTGCTATGTGAATTCGGAAGCATTACTTCCTATTTCTAAGTCTCAGCATCTTGCTCTGCAAAATGGAAGTAATGATAACACTCATTTCGTAGATTTATTAAAGGATGCAATCCACATCAACCCTTTTAGTGTCAGGCATATAGAATATACTCAGTAAATGTTATTTTTATGATAATTTAGTTTTATTATTGATAAATATCTCAAGTACATTTTAGCAATTAGGATTTGTAAGAGAATCTTATCTCCCCTAAACAATTTTTATTTCTACTCTTGCTGTTTATTGATTTTATCTACTTTTTTTTTTTCTTTTTGGAGACAGGGAAGAGTTATACATATTTCATGTAGGTAATTTCCATGTAAGTCACTTTGGCGAACAAAAGAATTATTAAAATAATTGATAAAAGTTACTTGAACATATAGGTTTATCCTTTAGGATGAAAATAAATGAGGAAAGCTAAAAGCTATTAGTGTCTTTGCAGTAAGATAAATAATTCATAATTGTCAGTATAAAAACAAACATTTTGAAACATCACAAAGTTATATTACAACATCAACAGCAAATTTCTTTCTTCTAACCATATTTTCTCTGTGAAACATTTGATTTTCAGTCCAGATAATGATTACTGCTCTTTTGGGTAGCTAAAATATTCTCTTCATCTAGGCTATCACCACTTCTGAGTCATTAGAATGAGTAATGGTTCTCAGGAGTCTTCCCCAGCCTGACTGGCTGTCACTTATCCTAAGATAACTGACAAAGGCGTCTAGAACTACTTCACATAGTCTCAACCTCTGCGCCTTCCTGTGGAGATTGACCAGAGTGGCTATAGACGGAGTTCTGCTTTACTGTCTTATGTCTTCCGGTTACAGAAAGACTCTTCTCATGGCCTAGACACACATGTTCAATGTGATAGCCACTAGCTGGGTGCACGATTTAAACTTCCCATTAAATTAAATAAAATGTAAAATGCATTTCCTTGGTTGCACTTACCACATATGTTCAATAGCCACAAGTGGCTAGCAGGCACCATTTTGAGCAACACAGATATGGAAGATTTCTCTCATTGAAGAAAGTTCTATTGGACAGCACTGACCTAGACCTTGGGTGAACAAAAAGAGAAGCAAAGTCTGAAGCCAACTGTCAAATCTCCAGCATACAAAGTGGTCAACATCAACATCTCTTGTTCTTATATTCATTCATATAGTTTCTTTTCCAAATCATTCCTGATTTCTTATTTGTTGTGTTTTAATTTGTAATTTTATGAACGTAAGCCAGTAAATAGTTTTTCTACTTCTGGAAGAATAAGAGAAATGTGTTATGTATATGGATTGACGGAGAAACTCTCCCAACTATGTATTTGTACACACTGTGTTTCCTCAAAACTCCAATGACTGGATTTTATTCTACATGAAAATAATTTAAGACAGTATCTCTGTATTAAACTGCCTATTTAAAATTTCAGAGGGCTTCCCTGAAATCTCCCACTCACAGGTTCATAAGATTTCATTTGCAATGCTTAATATTAATATCTTGTCCTTGTCATGTCTCTTATTATTATAGTTATCAAGAGAATCCATGAGCTGTAAAACTCTAGAGAATAATACATTTGAAACATGCTAAGCAACTGTGCTTCCCTAAATTCTGATGATGAAAGGTATCTTGGAGGAAGGGCTACATTAAATGTTCAGATGATATTCTGCTCGCCAAAAAGTGCCAGCTGTTTATACTTGGCGGCATACTGCAACAGAATTATCTCATTTGCAAATCTTGGGATATGGAGATGCAGATAAATGTTAGCAGTATAAACCAGCAAATGTAGAAAGGGTTATATTCTTAGTACTGGGAGGAACACTTTGTATTTCATATTTGTGCATATGGAGCTTTGAAAACTTACTCATAAACATGCCTTCTGAGCAATATGGCACATAAGGCATTTTTAATATGGCAAAATCTGTATTAGGATATTTCCTTGCAGAATGTTATATAAACAAATATTTTGAAATTCCACTTATAGAAAATGTGAATAAGAAAGGTGTTTAGCCATGAAACAAAAGCGTGTCTGGTGCATTTTTAATAATAAAATGTGTGTTTTCTACCAATCAAGTATCATATATAATGATAGTACTGTTTCTTAGATGCAAAAGACCCTCAATTAGAAAATAAGGACATGTTAGAATTTCTTTGACAAATTCACCCAGTTAATACATTCACATCTTAGCCTTCACAAAAAGTTCTGCACTCAAGAGAAAAAAAGTGTATTCATAAGAAAATTGTTTGACTCTAAAAATGAATAAAGACTTTTCATCATAGTAGAACAAATAATATATACATTACTTTTTCTTGAAATGAAGGAAAGGAAATTTAACCATCACTACTAGTAGCTAAGCAAGGAAAATCTATTATTTTCCCTTCAGTTGAAAGACCCTATTTTAGTCCTGTTAATCAATTCATTCCTCTAACTATAGTCAGAATGATCCTTTAAAAATACAAACATGATCACATGGAATTCTTAATTAAAACACTACAATGGCTTTCACTGTTCTTAGAAAAACATCCACACCTTTCACCTTTAACATGGCTTACAAAACACCTCTTCGTTGATCTTTCCTGCCTCTCTACCTGCCATGACACTGCCACAAGGCCTTACAGAGTCCCTAATACACAAAGGCATTAAAGGAATATTGAATGAATAGGTAAACAAACATTGTAACTTTTTTTCTCAGACAAGAAGCATCCAGAGAAAAGTAATGAATGGGGTGTGGACATTTCCCTGACCACCAGTTATAAAATAACACCTTCTTCCCCTCATTCTCAATTTTCTAATAGTGTTTTATTTTTCTTAGAGCACAAATACTTGGGATATATTCATTTATATAAATAAACTCAATAATGGCAAAGATGTGGTCTGGTTTTTCCACTGCTGTATCTCCTAGTGACTTGAGTAGTCTTTGATATAGAGTAGGTATATAATATATTTCTGTTGAATGAATGAATGAATGCTCTGCTCCTTAGGCATGTACTTGGCTCATCAGCTAAATGGTCTGAAAGCATTTTCTGAGGCCACTTTGACTTACGTCATTATCCTCTTCCCTACCTACAATTCTACTCACCAAGTTACCATTTGAGGGACTCATTTATTCATTATGAAGCCCAGTTTTTCTTCCTTCACTTAAAGAGGTTCATTGACATCCTTTGCCTTCAGCATAAGTCCAAAATACTTAGCATAGATACATGACATGGCCCCTGCTAATATCACCAGTTCTGACTCTCACCTTCACCCCCTACTTTCTGTGTTATAGTCAAACTAATCATTTCTCAGTTCTTTATGTGCACAGTGTTATTCCTCACTCGTGGGTAAGTCTTCACATAAACTGGTTCCCCTATCTGAGATACTCTTCCCACAAATCTCTTTCACTCTTAATTTTTCTGCAGGTTTGTGCTTTAGAAGTAGCTGGGAAAGGTGTCTTTAGAGTGCAAATATTGGAGAAGTATTTTGTGTTCCCCTAGTATTTTGTACTATCATACAGCACTTAGCATCCCATAATTTTCATTGCTTATTTGTACGTATTTTCCCCAGATAGGAAGACATTTGATGGCAAAGGTGACCATTGTTCACACACAGCTGTGCATAAAAATAGTATTTGTTGAATGTGAAAATGAGAAAAATAGCTTAGAATTTTAAGTCAGCTGCAAATCTCAGGCAGTTGCTTTTTAGATTAGGACTAGATATTTTTCCGCTGGAACCTAAATCATACTGGGGATATGATAAACATTTACAGGTTGGCCAGGCTTGGTGGCGCATGCCTTTAATCCCAGCACTTTGGGAGGCTGAGGAGGGTGGATCATGAGGTCAAGATATCGAGACCATCCTGGCCAACGTGGTGAAACCTCATCTCTACTAAAAATACAAAAGTTAGTTGAGCATAGTGGTGCATGTCTGTAATCCCAGCTACTTGGGAGGCTGAGGCAGAAGAATCGCTCGAACCTGGGAGGCGGAGGTTGTAGTGAGCCGAGATTGCATCACTGCACTCCAGCCTGGGTGACAGAGCAAGACTCAATCACAAAAAAAAAAAAAGAAAAGACTTACAGGTTACCACAAAGAGAAAAAGCATGATGATTGATTGTCTGATGTGGATATAACATGCTTAAAGGAGCTCAGCTTAGTTGAAAGACAAACCGACCCTGTCCAGAGAGGAACTGTGCTCATCTCCAGCAAATTGCTTAAAAAGACCAGCTCTTTTTTTATCCCAAAATTTCACACCCGACTCACTGCAGCAAATTCATCTAAGCTCTATATAACTTTTCATAAATCTGCAAAAGCTGCAAAACACTGCCTTGAAAAGCAAGCAAATGTAGGAAATATCCTGGAAAACATAGCATAGCGCTGTGTGACATTAATGTATTGATTAGTCTTAGATTTCTAGATAGTACTATCTTTGGGATAAGATCTTAGATTTCACCATAAGTCCCATTACATTGACATATGATATTGTCTCTAAGATTGTAATATTATAATGCTACATGTGTCAGAATAGGTAACACTGTAATCTTAGCATAGCAAACTTTGTTCTTAAGCAGCAAAAAAGAAGGCTAAATTCTATCTCCTCTTTTAGGACAATCTGACACTTCATTGAGAGGAGCTGCATACATTTTCTCTGCCACCACAGCAATAGGAAGACAATTTGCTTCTTCTAATATAACAAACAATTTACTATCTTTGTTGTAAATGGGGGAGCAGGTTCCTGTTGTGGGGTCTTCAAGGATCACGCCAACAAAGCTGTGAAAATTACACTTGGGGAGGCATATAGGATTAAAGGATGAAGCATATTAGGTTAAAGGTCCTAGACAGGGAGGCACTGCATGGCTAGCAGTCCACACAAGTGACGCAGAAGCATGAAGTTTGGTCATAGTAGACAAGAATAAAGCAGAGCAAGGACCCATGAGCCACTGCCTTTATTGAGTGTCATAGGTCAGGAGACTTGTGGCAAGCAGGAAGCATTCTTGCTGGGTAATTTCCATGTAACTGGGTCAACATGGAAAGGAGGAAGAGCTAGAATGGGGAAGTCATGAGGCTTGTGTCTTGAATATACAAGCTGGGGATGGGTACCCAAATACAGGTAATAACTAGGTAAAAGTTTAAAAATAAGCAGGGCAGGTGCCAGCAGGAAGGGAGTCATTAAGGCAACAAATAACAGCTTTAAATTACATTATCATAAATCAAGAACTGCCTTAGAAAGTAACTGGAAATATTGATCAATTGCTAGGAGAAAGAATAGTTCAGCATCGACTGAGTCAAAGCTCAAACATACACTGTGAGATAGATGCACATTGTATCCATGTAGACATCATCAGATATAATTCTCTACAATAGGCTGGGTGCGGTGACTCATGCCTGTAATCCCAGCACTTTGGGAGGCTGAGGTGAGTGGATCACTTGAGGTCAGGAGTTCAAGAGCAGCTGGCCAATATGATGAAAGCCTGTCTCTATTAAAAATTCAAAAATTAGTCAGGCTTGGTGGCATGCACCTGTAATCCCAGTTACTTGGGAGGCTGAGGCAGGAGAATTGTTTGAACCCGGGAGATGGAGGTTGCAGTGATCTGAGATCATGCCATTGCACTCCAACCTAGGCAACAGAGTGAGACTCTGTCTCATAATAATAATAATTCTCTAACACTTTTTTAGGTTATTGAAAAATCCCTTGCTTCTCTTAGCTTTAGTTTCTTCATAAAAATGAGAATGATGATATCTGCCTCCCTGGTTTGTTGTGGAGATTTGATTAGACAAGACACACAAAGCACTTTGCACATTATTGGTACACAGAAGCTCATCAATAGTTGATTGATATGCCATTTAGGTGCTTTTTGTGGTTTCCAAATCAAGCATGATAATTTAATTTTAAAATGACCCTCAAATTTTCCCCGCTTGGTACTAGCTGTCTGGGAAGAGAGGAGGAGGAGAGACCAATACAGAAAAAATGGAGTGTATGGCTTGAGGGTGGAGGAATTATGGGGAGCCCAGGATGACGTTCTTACATTCAAGATGTTTCACTGACCAGTCGGGCTGAAAATGCAAAAGCCTGCCTTTAAGCAGGTGACAATAGAAAGGGCAACCTTTTAAAAAACCAATTTGTCAGGGATTAAGCTAACTCATTATGTAAAGAGCTCACTGTTCTTGAAATGGGTCATTTTCTGAGAGTTATCAAAAGAATCAGCTCCATTTGGCTAACACAGTATCTTCTAAAAGTTTTAATTAAGATTAAATTAGATTACATAAAAAGATGCTGTGTTAGCTAGTCTCTAAAGATGGTGCTTCAGTGAGCCACGGTTCCTGATAGTCACACCCTATGCAGTCTCCTCTCTCTGAGCGTAAGCCAATTGTTACTCACTTTTGACCCACAGAAGGCAGTGCAGGTGATATGATGGTCATAATGACCAGGCGCTGGGTCAGAAGAACTTCAGATTGAGCCTCTTGAAACACTTGCTCCTGGAATTCTCCCTCTCAGGGAACTAAAAGCCTGCTATGAAGCCCAAGCCACATACAGAAGCCAAGGTAGGTACTCCAATTAAAATCTTCAGCTAACTTTTAAGCCAATAGCCAGTGTCAACCACCAGCACTGTGAATGAACAAACCTTGAAAGTCCAAACCAGTTGAGCCTTAATTTGATGGTATGTAGCTCCAGCCAGCATTTGACTATATCTATATGAGAAGTCTCAAGTGAGAATTGCCCAGCTGAGCCCAATCAATTCACAGAACAAAGTAAAATAATAATATATCATTATTTAAAGATCATGTTTTGGGATAGTGTTTGGGGGATTTTGTTGTTGCTTAATTTGCTGAATTAAAAGCAACAACATTGGTCTCTTCCCCTCCTCCCTTCACAGATAACAGGAACAGATGCCTATCAAAACTCTTGGCACAGAGTATAGGGTGTAAATAAAATAAGTTTGGTTGGTTAAATCACAGATTTATTAAAGAGCTTAATTTTTAATCTGCTAGTAAGCTCATGTCAAAACAAACTTAGTGGAGAGAAACAGCATGATATTTCGATAGTTTCAAGATGAACACATTTTAATTCCCCTAAAATTAAAATTCATCTTATAATTATATTGTGTAATTTACACTATTTAGTTTTCTTTCTTAGAAGTACTTAGGGATCTATCTTATAGTTGGTGGCATCTTAGATCATGAAATATAACATATTTGTTAGATGGGTAGTCTAAAAGACTCCTCCTTCGGCCAACTTCCTCAGAATTTTTTGGAGAACCAGTTCACATAGCTTTCTGGTTCTCACTAAATCAAAATATAGTATCAAAATATAGTGCATTTGGAGCTAGACAAATTTCCAGGTAATACTTAAGTTTAATTATGTCTGAGAAGCATTGACTCAGGTAGAAAAATCTCTGTAAGTTAGAAAATCAGGTGACCAGGCCTATACTACTTTAACTCTTCATTAATATATATTCATTAAGTTGTAATTGGCATTATGCTTTTGCATTTGTAAAGACTTGAATTGAGTAATTCAGTAAAGAGACTTACAAATACTCTTACTTCAAAACTCCATAAATTGCAGCCTCATATTGTTAGTGGAAAGGTCATTTTATTCTTTATTTTATTTTACTTTAGGTTCTGGGGTACATGTGCAGGTCATGCAGGGTTGTTGCATAGGTGCATACTATATTCGGCATTTCTCCCCATGTTATCCCTACCCACCCTTCCCACCCACTGCTGTCTCTCCCTTGGCCCCACCCAACTGCCCCGAGTGTGTGATGCTCCTTTCCCTGAGTCTACTTGTTCTCATTGTTCAACACCCACCTATGAGTGAGAACATGTGGTGTTTGGTTTTCTGTTCTTGCATCAGTTTGCTGAGAATGATGGTTTCCAGATTCATCCAAGTCCCTACAAAGGACACAAACTCATCATTTTTTATGGCTGCATAGTATTCCATGGTGTATATGTGCCACATTTTCCTTGTGCAGTCTATCATTGATGGGCATTTGAGTTGGTTCCAGGTCTTTGCTATTGTAAACAGGGCTGCAATGAACATACATATGCATGTGTCTTTACAGTAGAATGATTTATAGTTCTTTGGGTATATATCCAGTAATGGGATTAATGGGTCAAATGGAATTTCTATTTCTAGATCCTTGAAAAATCACGACACTGTCTTCCATAATGGTTGAACTAATTTACACTCCCACCAACAGTGTAAAAGTGTTCCTTCTTCTCCACATCCTCTCCAGCATCTGTTGTCTCCAGATTTTTTTAATGATAACCATTCTAACTGGCATGAGATGATATATCAATGTGGTTTTGATTTGCATTTCTCTAATGTCCAGTGATGATGAGCATTTTTTCATATGTTTGTTGGCCTCATATATGTCTTCTTTCTTAAAGTGTCTGTTCATATTCTTCACCTACTTTTGAATGGGGTTGTTTGTTTTTTTCTTGTATATCTGTTTTAGTTCTTTGTAGATTCTGGATATTAGTCTTTTGTCAGATGGGTAGATTACAGACATTTTTCCCCATTCTGTTGGTTGCCAGTTCACTCTAATGATGGTTTCTTTTGCTGTACAGAAGCTCTGAATTTTAATTAGATACCATTTGTCTATCTTGGCTTTTGTTGCCATTACTTTTGGTGTTTTATTCATGAAGTCCTTGCCTATGCCTATGTCCTGCATGGTTTTGCCTACATTTTCTTCTAGTGTTTTTATGTTGTTAGGTTTTATGTTTAAATCTTTAATCCATCTGGAGTTAATTTTAGTGTAAGGTGACAGGAAGGGGTCCAGTTTCTGCTTTCGCACATTGTGAGCCAGTTTTCCCAACACCATTTATTAAACATGGAGTCCTTTCCCCATGGCTTGTTTTCATCAGGTTTGTCAAAGATCAGATGGTTGTAGATGTCTGGTATTGCTTCTGAGGCCTCTGTTCTGTTCCATTGGTCTATGTCTCTGTTTTGGTATCAGTACCAAGCTGTTTTGATTACTATAGCCTTGTAGTATAGTTTGAAGTCCAGCAGTGTGATGCCTCTGGCTTTGTTCTTTTTGCTGAGGATTGTCTTGGCTATGTGGGCTCTCTTGTGATTCCATATGAAGTTTAAAGTGTTTTTTTCCAGTTCTGTGAAGAAGGTCATTGGTAGCTTGATGGGTATAGCATTGAATCTATAAATTACTTTGGGCAGTATGCCATTTTCAAGATACAGATTCTTACTAACCATAAGCATGGAATGTTTTTCCATCTGTTTGTGTCCTCTCTTATTTCATTAAGCAGTGGTTTGCAGTTCTCCTTGAAGACATCCTTTACATCCTTTGTTAGTTGTATTCCTAGGTATTTTATTCTCTTTGTAGCAATTGTGAATGGGAATTTGCTCTTGATTTGGTTCTGTTTGTTTGTTATTGTTATATAGAAATGCTTGTGATTTCTGCACATTGATTTTGTATCCTGAGACTTTGCTGAAGTTGCTTATCAGTTTAAGAAGATTTTGGACTGAGATGATGGGGTCTTCTAAATATACAATCATGCCATCTGCAAATAGAGGCAGCTTGACTTCCTCCTTTCCCAGTTGAATACCCTTTATTTCTTTTTCTTGCCTGATTGCTCTGGCTAGAACTTCCAATACTATATTGAATAGGAGTGGTGAGAGAGGGCATCCTTGTCTAGTGCCTGATTTTAAAGGGAATTCTTCCAGCTTTTGCCCGTTCAGTATGATATTGGCTGTAAGTTTTTCATATATAACTTTTATCATTTTATGATATGTTCCATCGATACCTAGTTTATTGAGGGTTTTTAGCATGAAGGGCTGTTGAATTTTGTTGAAGGCCTTCTCTGCGTCTAATGAGATAATGATGTGGTTTTTGTCTTTGGTTCCATTTATGTGATGGATTACATTTATGAACTTGCATATGTTGAACCAGCCTTGTATCCCTGAAATGAAGCCTACTTGATTGTGATGAATTAGCTTTTTGATGTGCTGTTGCATTCTGTTTGCCAGTATTTTACCGAAGATTTTTACATCGATGTTCATCATGGATATTGGTCTGAAGTTTTCTTTTTTAGTTGAGTCTCTGCCTGGTTTTGGTATAAGGATGATGTTTGTCTCACAGAATGAGTTAGGGAGGATTCCCCCTTTTTGTATTGTTTTTGATATAGTTTCAGAAGGAATGGAACCAGCTCCTCTTTGTAGGTCTGGTAGAATTTGGCTGTGAACCCATCTGGGCCCGGACTTTTTTTCGTTGATAGGCTATTGATTGCTGCCTCAACTTCAGCCTTTTTGATTGGTCTATTCAAGGTTTCAACTTCCTCCTTTTTTACTCTTGGTAGAGTAAAAGTGTCAAGGAATTAATCCATTTCTTCCTGGTTTACTGGTTCATGTGTGTAGAGCTGTTTGTAGTAATCTCTGATGATAGTTTGTATTTCTGTTGGATCAGTGGTGATATCCCCTTTATCTTGTTTTATTGCATCTATTTGATTCTTCTCTTTTCTGTTTTATTAGTCTGGCTAGTGGTCTGTCTATTTTGTTGATCTTTTCAGAAAACTACCTCCTGGATTTATTGATTTTTTGGAGGGATTTTTGTGTCTCTATCTCCTTCAGTTCAGCTCTGAACTTAGTTATTTCTTGTCTTCTGCTAGCTTTTGAGTTTTTTTTGATCTTCTTCCTCTAGCTCTTTCAATGTTGATGATAGGGTGTCAATTTTAGATCTTTTCTTGTTTCTCATGTCGGCATTTATTGCTATAAATTTCCCTCTCGACACTGCTTTAAAGGTGTCCCAGAGATTCTGGTAGGTTGTGTCTTCATTCTCATTGGTTTTGAAGAACATCTTTATTTCTGCCTTCATTTCATTGTTTATCCAGTCAACATTCAGAAGAAAGTTGTTCAGTTTCCAAGTGGTTGTGTGGATTTGAGAGCGTTTCTTAATCCTGAGTTCTAATCTCATTGCACTGTGGTCTGATAGACTGTTATGATTTCCATTCTTTTTCATTTGCTGAGGAGTGATTTGCTTCCAATGATGTGGTCAATTTTAGAGTAAGTGTGATGTGGTGCTGAGAAAAATGTATATTCTGTGGATTTGGTGTAGAGCATTCTGTATATGTCTGTTAGGTCCACTTGGTCCAGCTCTGCATTCAAGTCCTGTTAATTTTCTGTCTCGTTGATCTAATATTGACAGTGGGGTGTTGAAGTCTCCCACTATTATTGTGTGAGAGTCTAAATCTTGTTTTAGGTCATTAAGAACTTGCTTTATGTATCTGGGTGCTCCTGTGTTGGGTGTGTATATATTTAGGATAGTTAGCTCTTCTTGTTGGCTTGATCCTTTTACCATTATGTAATGCCCTTCTTTGTCTCTTTTGATCTTTCTTGGTTTGAAGTCCATTTTATCAGAGACTAGGATTGCAATCCGTGCTTTTTTTGTTCTCTATTTGCTTGATAAATCTTCTTCCATCCCTTTATTTTGAATCTATGTGTGTCTTTGTATGTGAGATGGGTTTCCTGAATACAGCACACTGATGAATCTTGACTTTTTATCCAGTTTGCCAGTCTGTGTCTTTTGATTGGGGCATTTAGGTCATTTACATTCAATGTTAATATTGTTGTGTGAATTTGATCCTGCCATTTTGTTACTGGCTCTTTTTCTTGCCTGTTAGCTGACTCATTTTCTTCATTGCATTTTTGGTCTTTGCCATTTGGTGTGCTTTTGCAGTGGCTCCTTTCCATGCTTTGTGTTCTTTTAAGGAGCTCTTGTAAGGGAAGATCTGGTGGTGACATAATCTCTCAGTAATTGCTTGTCTGTAAAGGATTTTACTTCTCCTTCACTTGTGAAGCTTAGTTTGGCTGGACATGAGATTCTCGGTTGACAGTTCTTTTCTTTAAGGATGTTGAATATTGGCCCCCACTTTCTTCTGGCTTGTAGGGTTTCTGCCAAGAAATCCACTGTGAGTCTGATGGGCTTTCCTTTATGGGTGACCCGACCTTTCTCTCTGGCTGCCCTTAGCATTTTTTCCTTCATTTCAACCCTGGTGAATCTGACAATTATGTGCCTTGGGGTTGCTCTTCTTGAGGAATATCTTTGTGGAGTTCTCTGTATTTCTTGGATTTGAAATTTGGACTGCCTTGCTAGGCTTTGGAAGTTCTCTTGGATAATATCCTGGAGTGTGTTTTCCAGCTTGGATTAATTCTCCCCATCATATTCAGGTACACTGATCAAGTGTAGATTAGATCTTTTCACATAATCCCATATTTCTTGGAGGCTATGTTTCTTTTCACTCTTTTTTCTCTTGTCTTGCCTTCTCTTTTTATGTTATTGAGTTGATCTTCAATCTCTGATATCCTTTCCTCTGTTTGATTGATTCAGCTATTAAAACTTGTGTTTGCTTCACATAGTTCTCGTACTGTGTTTTTCAACTCCATCAAGTCGTTTATATGCTCTTCTCTAAGCTGGTTATTCTAGTCAGCATTTTGTCTAACCTTTTTTCAAAGTTTGTGGTTTCTTTGCACTGAGTTAGGATGTGTTCCTTTAGCTCAGAAAAGTTTGTTATTATCCACATTCTGAAACTTGTTTCTGTCAATTTGTCACACTCTTTCTCAGTCATGTTGTGTTCCCATGTTGTTGAGGAGTTGTGATCCCTTGAAGGAGAAGAGGTGTTCTGGTCTTTGATGGTTTCATCTTTTTTTACTCGGTTTTTTTGCCATCATGGACTTTCCTCACGTGATCTCAGGGAGCTGCTTGATGAGGTCACTTGTCTGCCTGTCCAGGCACTACTTGGTTTCTATGGACTGCTTCAGGTTGCTAGGTAAGTTTCCTGTGTCTTTTTTGTTTACACTGGGAGATTAAGCCCACCTCTTACACTGACCTAGAGGCGTTGCTGGGTGGTCAAGAATGCTGTCCCATTGGTAGGCTTCCTGTGTTTTTTTTTTTGTTAAAACCTGAGGCCTAGTCCGACCCCTTCAATGGTGGGCTATGTCCTTCCTCCACAGGGCTGGATCTTTCTGGGGTCAGCTCAGACTGTGGCACTGGCTGAGCAACCCGCTAGAGTTAGTGCTTCAGCCCTCTGGGGTTTGTGGGGGAGGGTAGGGACCCACCCAACCACACTACCTGTCTCCCCATTTTCAGCTTCCTCTCTCTGGTCATGGGGGAGGGGCCCACCCAGCTGCTTTGTCTGTCCTCCCTCCTTCAGCTCCCTCTTTCTCTGGGCAGGGGGAGGGGCCAATAGCTCATCTGCAGGCTCTCTCGGCTGACTTATGGGCTTATGCCTTTGCTTAGATCTGTGCACCAATCTGGGACACTGTCCTGGATTATTATTCAACTCTGCACTTGCAATTCCTGGTGCTTGACTGGCAAAGATCCCCTGTTCTGTGTATTGCTGAGGCTTTGGGGGAAGCTCTGTATCTGGACCAGAGTGCCAGAAGGGGAGCCTCCGACTCACTGGCCAGATGCACTTTCTGGGTGAAACAGCACCCCTCCCTGCCTCAGTCTTCCCTGTCTGGGCTTTGCTTACTGTCGGACCAGACCTGTTGAAATGCACCTGGTACCTCGGTAGGAGCTAGGAGATCTCTGGATTTCAGCATCTCTCTTGATGGGTGTTGTGCACTGGAGTTTCATCTATTCAGCCATCTTGACTGTCTCCCATCGAAAATTCATTTTAAAGATTATATGAATCTCTTCCTTGCTACATATCTTTTGATCTGTTATTCTTATTTCAGTGATCTAATGGCTTATGTTTCATATATTCTAAGTCATCTCAAATATGTTGGTTACATTAAATCCCAACTTTGCCAGTAATTTTTAAATATTTAGATATTATAATGAAGAATGTCATCTGTTAATTATATATCCCTGGAGAAACCATAAAAATAATTTTCAAATTGAGATGTACAGTACTCTAAAAGTTAATTTAAATTTGTACAGAACATACTTTCTAAATATTTAAATTTTTCTTCCAATGTTTGAACTGCATAGGGAAGTGTACTTGTATTGCAAACATGAAACAGATTACCTTCAGACTTACAAAAAGTGCCTATTGCTTAGATCGTAAACTCTCTTCCTAGAAATTCAGAAATTGTTGAGGGAATTGTGAAGTTAAATTTGACTTTTAACACCATTACAGTCATGTTGCTAGTTATTTGTGTCTTCTTTCTGTGCACTAAAGTACAGCTTGGAGGCAAATACACTATGAAGATACTGTAGTCTTTGGAAACCTTGGTGATGAAATTTTCCATTTGATGAATAATTAAAGCTATTGCAATAGCTTTATAGTATTGCAGTCATCTCCATCCTTCTCATAAAAAAAATCTTTTTCTATGATTTTATTTTTGGAATATTTTGTTTAAATTTTAACTTTGAGAAAATAGGGACAAAAACACACATTAATAAAACTGTAGAGAGTGAATTCTGCTTCTTCCAGTGGCAGAAAATAAGGGTAGATTGTGTAACAATCATCTTTACCTTACGGCACTATACATAGAACTGCATTTTGTATAGCAATTCAAATTTATAAGTTATGCAACAAATATTTATAGAATGAATTCTGCAACAGAATAAAATTCTGTGTGGCTATAGAAATCCTATATAGGCATAATTCTCTCAAAGGTAGAGAGAATTAACTTGTGGTAATAATATTTTCAAAGTTGAAAAATATGTAATTTACTTTTAGTTAGAACCAATTTCAATAAGGAACAAAGGGGATAAGTTCACATTAGATATATCCAGGGATTAAAGTTCATCTGGGATTACACACTGAAATATGTATGGAATGTTTGTGATTTTTAAATAAGAATTAACACAATATTTATCCTAAACATGTCTCTTTCTGATTGTGAATTTGAATAATAATGTTCCTTCCAAAAGTATTTATATTTAAGCAGTGTACTGTGTACTGTAGTACACTGCTTAAATATAAATACTTTTGGAAGGAACATTATTATTTCCTTAAATATAAATACTTTTGCAAGGAACAGTTGAACTTTTCCCATTCAACTGTATTTGGACAAAATAAACTTTTTCCAAATTTTTTTTACATTACAAGAAATATAGTAGCAATTAAACTAATGCCATTCCAAACCAAAAGAATTCATTTTGATAATAATCAACATTAAATACCACTTGAACTATCATAGTCTAAAAGGTATCCACTGGGAATACTGAGCTGGGGCAATTAAATGTTTCCAAAGTGGGCTTTATAATTAGCAGTGTCTAATAAAAGAACATCTTAATCCTCTTAATCATGGCAGTGTGATATACAGAACACTAAAAAATGCCTCCTACCATAAAGCTATTGATGTTCATCAGTTATTATTATTATTATTCATTCCATAGCTTTAGGTTTTTCTCTTTCTTCTAGTCTAACTAGTGGTGGATGGTACTTAAAAACAGTAGTGGTTATACTAGTTGTACTGGTTGTACTAATTATAAGAATAATAGCAATAAGAACTTTCATTTGCTGAGAATTTACTATATTCCTAGTACTGGTGTAAATGCATTAGTCCATCTAAGAGATGAAGAAAATTACTTAAGATTTTGCAACTATTAAATGAGGCAGTGGGGATATTAATCCCTAGTATCTCCTAGGACAGACTGTGCACCTCTACCAAAATTTTTGTAAGTATTATGATTTTTGTCTATAACCTTTGTTTTAAAATATGTCACCAAAGCAAACATAAGTTTTATTAAAATGTGATAAGGATAACATATTATAATTTACATAGAACAATATATTTTATGATATGAATATTCATTTTGTCAATAAATTAATAGTGATCCAAACATGCATATGAAATAGTCTCCACTTTTTACCTATTATTTTAAATTTCCAGTTTTCAGTATTGTCAGCATGAATCAGGCCACTGTAGAAATTAATACATTCTTAGAATGGAAACTAATCAGCAGAGATTATCAAGCTAGAAAAAGAGTAAGAAATTGTGTGATTCACAGTCAAGTGAATCAGGAATGCAGAAGTCAGATTCAAGCTTCCAAGAGTGTCTCGGTTATTTAGAAAAAGGATCTGAAATATTACCAATCAAACTTTTAGGAAGTCAGATTCTCAGCCAATTAACTATATAAACTCCACATGATTACTTTGATTAATTGAACAGATATCTAATAAATGAGTGTGGTCCATAAATATGATTACCTGTCAGGATCTAACTAACATCTGATCAAGAATAGTAGAAGCCGAGCAAAACCAAAACAGGTCAGGTAAATCAGGGAACCAAGAGTATGACTTTCTGCAAATGCTTGACTGACTCACAAGGTAAAATATTTTTCAACTCAAAAAATATGATTCAGTAAAATGTGTCCAAACAAGCTAAATTATTAAAGAGAATTGCAAAGTCTGCATATGAAAAGATGCACATGAACCTTGAAAATGCTTTTGTTGCATTATTTAGAATAGTTATAAATGTCAGGTTACTGCTAGTGGTACTTCTCTTAAGAGTGGCATTTGCAAAATAATATTTGCCAAAGTTCATGTGACTATTTTTGTGAAAACCATAGGAAAACTTCCTTTTACAAAAGTTATACATATTCTTAACGAAGATACTAGAACTGATGCTGGTATAACTATTATTTTTTCATTCTTACCTAATAGGCTTGAATTAAAATATCCCTAGGATGTCTTCAATACATATTTCAGATTTTTATGAGCAATGTGATTTTCCCATAAGGAAATTAATTAAAATTGTTTGACAAACTACCAAAAGTCACTGAAAGTATTCATGGTTATCCATTAAACATTCAAAAAGGTCATTTGTTCAAAGTATTTTAATTTTGTTTTCATTTTGGAAAATGCTTTAGTCATATTTAATACATTATATTTTCCTCATTCCACTATTTATGGACAAAATAATTTGTAATGATTCAGATTATTCCTGCTGTTATTAGTTTGTAGTTTTATTGGAACTCAGAAATTTCAGAAAATTTATTCTAGAGAAGCATAATCATCAACATTCTGGTTTTGACACATAATGTTAAGGAATCAAAATTCTCCATAAAATAAATTTATATTGTTGGGAGGACTTGGAATAGTGAAATGATATTTAATAAATAAATGAGACAGACTATCCAAGATGGTCAAATAGGAACAACTCTAGAGTGCAGTTCCCAGCGAGAATGCAGAGGGTGAGTGATTCCCAGACTGAAAACCGCCATGAATCTCCAGCACAGCTATTTCAGCTGGCACAGTGGGTGCCACACAAAATCTCATACAAATTTGGGTGCCGTTTCAACTGGAGCCAGGAACACCTGGGAGACAGAGTCACCCATTCAACTGAAAAAATAAGGGTCTGAAAGAGGGAGCCAGGTGATCTGGATCAGAGGGTCCCACCCCCACAAAGACGACAATTTGAAAAGCTCTGGATTGAGAGTTACACAGTAAGCACAGCTGGACTCAGGATGGTCCAGCTCTGTGAGGGGAAGGGTGTCCACCACTACCGAGGCAGTCCATCATTACTGAAGCAGACCACCATTACTGAGGCAGTCCATCATTACTGAGGCAGTCTGCCATTACTGAGACAGTCTGCCATTACTGAGGCAGACCGCTATTACCAAGGCAGTTCTAATTATACCTCTATAAACAAAACCACAAAGAATTTCACACAGCAGCTGGGCAGAACCCATGGCAGCTCAGCAATGCCTCTGCTGGCAGACTGTGACTAGGCTACCTCCTCACTGGGCAGGGCATCTCTATAAAAAGGTAGTGGCACATCAGGAATTTATAAATAAAGCCCCACCTTCCAAAGACAGAGCACCTAGGAAAAAAAGGTGGTTATGAGTTCTGCTGCAGAAGACTTAAAGGTACCTGCCCAGCAGCTCTGAACGGAACAACAGAGCTCATAGCTCAGCACTTGAGCTCCAATAAGGGACAGACTGTCTCCTCATGCAGCTCCCTGACACCCATATATCCAAAGAGACACCTCATAAAGGAGAGCTCTGGCTGATATCTGGCAGGTATCCTTCTGGGACAAAGATAACAGAAGAAGAAATTGGCAGAAACCCTTACTGTTCTGCAGCTGCTGCAGGTGATCCCCAGGCAAGCAGTGTCTGGAGTGGACCTCCAGCAATCCTACAGCAGAAGGGCCTGACTGTTAGAAGGAAAACTAAGAAAAAGAAATAAATAACTTCATCAAGAAAAAGGATGTCCACTCAGATACCATCTGAAAGTCACCAAATACAAACACCACAGGTAGATAAATCCACAAAGATGGGAAGAAACCAATGCAAAAAGGATGAAAACACCCAAAACCAGAACACTTCGCCTCCTCCAAGGGATCACAACTCCTCACCAGCAAAAGAACAAGGCCAGATGGAGAACGAGTCTGATGAATTGACAGAATCAGGTTTCAGAAAGTAGGTAATCAAACATCTCTGAGCTAAAGGAATATGTTCTAACCCAATGCAAAGAACTAAGAACCTTGAAAAAAGGTTTGATGAAACACTAACAAGAATAAACAGCTGAGAGAAGAATATAAATGACTTAATAGAGCTGAAAAACACAACACGAGAACTTCGCAAAGTATACACAAGTTTCAATAGCTGAATTGACCAAGCAGAAGAAAGGATATTAGAGACTTAAGGTCAACTCAATGAAATAAAACTAGAAGGCAAGATTAGAGAAAAAAGAGTGAAAAGAAATGAACGAAGCCTTCAAGAAATATGGGATTATGTGAAAGGACCTAATCAACATTTGATAGCTGTACATGAATGTGAAGGAGAGAATAAATCCAAGCTGGAAACACTATTCAGGATATTATCCAGGAGAACTTCCCCAATCTAGCAAGGCAGGCCAATATTCAAGTCCAGGAAATACAGAGAACACCACAAAGATGTTCCTCAAGAAGAGCAATCCCAAGGCACATAATCGTCAGATTCACCAGGGTTGAAATGAAGGAAAGAATGCTAAGGGCAGCCAGAGAGAAACGTCATGTTACCCACAAAGGGAAGCCGATCAGACTCACAGTGGATCTCTCAGCAGAAACCCTACAAGCCAGAAGAGAGTGGGGGCCAACATTCAACATCCTTAAAGAAAAGAACTTTCAACCTAGAATTTCATATCCAGCCAAATTAAGCTTCATAAGTGAAGGAGAAATAAAATCCTTCATGAAAAAGCAAATGTTGAGAGATTTCAACACCACCAGGCCTGCCTTACAAGAGCTCCTGAAAGAAGCACTAAACATAGAAAGGAACAACCAGTACCAGCCACTCCAAAAATGTACCAAATACTAAAAAGCATCGACACAATGAAGAAACTGTGTCAACTAACAGGCAAAACAACCAGCCAGCATCAAAATGGCAGGATCAAATTCACACATAACAATATTAACCTTAAATGTAAATGGACTAAAAGCCCCAATCAAAAGACACAGACTGGCAAATTAGATAAACAGTCAAAACCCATTGGTGTGCTGTATCCAGGAAATCCATCTCACATGCAAGGACACACATAGGCTCAAAGTAAAGGGATAGAGGAAGATTTACCAAGCAAATGGAGAGCAAAAATAAAAAAAGCAGGAGTTGCAATCCTAGTCTCTAATAAAAGAGACTTCAAATGAACAAAGATCAAAAGAGACAAAGAAGGGCATTACATAATGGTAAAAGGATCAATTCATCAAGAATAACTAACTATCCTAAATATATATACTCACCCAATACAGGAGCACCCAGATACATAAAGCAAGTTCTTAACGACCTAGAAGGAGACTTAGATTCCCACACAATAAGAGTAGGAGACTTTAACACTCCACTGTCAATATTAGACAGCTCAACGAGACAGAAAATTAAGATGGATATACTGGACTTGAACTCAGATCTGGACCAAGCAAACCTAATAGACATTTACAGAACTCTCCATCTCAAATCCACAGAATATACATTATTCTCATCATCACATCACACCTATGCTAAAATTGACCACGTAATTGGAAATAAATCACTCCTCAGCATATGTAAAAGAATGGAAATCATAACAAACAGTTTCTCAGACCACAAAGCAATCAAATTAGAACTCAGGATTAAGAAACTAACTAAGAACTTTACAACTTCATGGAAACTGAACAACTGGCTCCTGAATGTTGACTGGATAAACAATGAAATGAAGGCAGCAATAAAGATTTTCTTTGAAATCAACGAGAACAAAGACACAACATACCAGAATATCTGGGACACATTTAAAGCTGCATCTGGAGGAAAATTTATAGTATTATGAACACATGGGAAGCAAGGGAAGATCTAAAATCGACACCCTATCATCAAAAATGAAAGAGCTAGAGGAGCAAAGTGAAAAAAAACTCAAAAACTGCACAAGACAAGAAATAACTGAGATCAGATCAGAACTGAAGGACATAGAGACACAAAAAACCCTTAAAAAATTAATAAATCCAGGAGCTGCCTTTTGAAAAGATCAACAAAATAGACAGACCACTAGCCAGATTAATAAAAAAGAAAAGAGAAGAATCAAATAGATGCAATAAAAAATGACAAGGGGGATATTACCACAGATTCCACACAAATACAAACTGCCATTAGAGATTACTACAAACAACTCTATGCACATAAACCAGTAAATCTGGAAGAAATGGATAAATTCCTTGACACTTGCACCTTCCAAAGCCTAAACCAGGAAGAAGTCAAAACCCTGAATAGACCAATAACAAGGGCTGAAGTTGAGGCAGCAATCAATAGCCTACCAACCAAAAAAAGCCCAAGTCCAGATGAGTTCACAGCTGAATTCTACCAGACATACAAAGAGGAGCTGGTACCATTCCTTCTGAAACTATTCCAAGCAATCCATACAGAGGGAATCTTTCCCAAATCATTTTGTGATACCAACATCATTCTGATACTAAAATAAGGCAGAGATCCAACTAAAAAAGAAAACCTCAGGCCAATATCCATGATGAACATAGATGCAAAAATCTTCAATAAAGTACTGGCAAACCGATTGCAACAGCACATCAAAAAGCTTATCCATCACGATCAAGTAGCCTTCATCCTGGTGATGCAAGGCTGGTACAACATATGCAAGTGTATAAATGTAATCCACCACATAAACAGAACCAGTGACAAAAAACACATGATTATCTCAATAGATGCAAAGAAGGCTTTTAACAAAATTCAACAGACCTTCATGCTAAAAACTCTCAATAAACTAGATATCAATGGAACCTATCTCAAAATAATAAAAGCTATTTACGGCCAACCCACAGCCAGTATCATACTGAATGGACAAAAACTGGAAGCATTCCCTATCTGGCACTAGGCAAGAATGCCTTCTCTCACCATTCCTATTCAATACAGTATTGGAAGTTCAAGACAGAGCAGTCAGGCAAGAAAAAGAAATAAAGGATATTCAATTAGGAAAGGAGGAAGTCAAATTGTCTGTATTTGCAGATGCCATGATTGTATATTTAGAAGACCCATCATTTTAGCCCCAAACCTCCTGAAACTGATAAGCAACTTCAGCAAAGTCTCAGGATACAAAATCAATGTGCAAAAATCACAAGCATTCCTATATACCAATAACAGACTTAAAGAGAGCCAAATCAAGAACGAACTGCCATTCACAATTGATTCAAAGAGAATAAAATACCTAGGAATACAACTAACAAAGGATGTAAAGGACCTCTTCAAGGAGAACTACAAACCACTTCTCAAGGAAATAAGAGAGGACACAAATAGATGGAAAAACATTCTATGCCCATGGTTAGGAAGAATCAGTATTGTGAAAATGGCCATACTGCCAAAAGTAATTTATAGCTTCAACTCTATCCCCATCAAGCTACCAATGACCTTCTTCACAGAATTGGAAAAAAACACTTTAAACTTCATATGGAATCACAAGAGAGCCCGCATAGCTCAGACAATCCTAAACAAAAAGAACAAAGCTGGAGGCATTATGCTACCTGACTTCAAACTATACTACAAGGCTACAGTAATCAAAACAGCATGGTACAGGTACCAAAACAGAGAGACCAATGGAACAGAACAGAGGCCTTGAAGACAATGCCACACAACTACAACCATCTGATCTTTGACAACCCTGACAAAAACAAGCAATGGGGAAAGGATTCCCTGTTTAATAAATGGTGTTGGGAAAACTGGCTAGCCATGTGCAGAAAGCAGACCCTGGACCCCTTCCTGACACCTTACACTAAAATTAACTCCAGATGGATTAAAGACTTAAACATAAGACCTAACACCATAAAAACCCTAGAAGAAAACCTAGGCAAAACCATTCAGGACATAGGCATAGGCAAGGACTTCATGACTAAAACACCAGAAGCATTGGCAACAAAAGTCAAAATAGACAAATGGGATCTAATTAAACTCCAGAGCTTCTGTGCAGGAAAAAAACAATCATTAGGGTGAACTGGCAACCAATAAAATGGGAAAAAATTTTTGCAATCTACCCATCTGACAAAGGGCTAATATCCAGAATCTACAAAGAACTAAAACATTTACAAGAAAAAAACAAACAAGCCCATTCAAAAATGGGCAAAGGATATGAACACTTTTCAGAAGAAGACATCTATGCAGCCAAGAAACATATGAAAAAATGCTCAACATCACTAGTCATTAGAGAAATGCAAATCAAAACCACATTGAGATACCATCTTACACCAGTTAGAATGGTGATCATTAAAACATCTGGAGACAACAGATGGAGAGGATTTGGAGAAATAGGAACACTTTTATACTGTTGGTGGGAGTGTAAATTAGTTCAGCCACTGTGGAAGACAGTGTGGTGATTCCTCTATGATCTAGAAATAGAAATTCCCTTTGACCCAGCAATCCCATTACTGGGTATATACCCAAAGGATTAAAAGTCATTCTATTATAATGACACATGTACATGCATGTTCATTGTGACTCTGTTTGCAATGTCAAATACCTGAAACCAACCCAAATGTCCATCGATGACAGACTGGATAGGGAAAATATGGCACATATACACCATGGAATACTATGCAGCCATAAAAAATGATGAGTTTGTGTTCTTTGCATGGACATGGATGAATCTGGCAACCATCATTCTCAGCAAACTGACACAAGAACAGAAAATCAAACACCACATGTTCTCACTCATAGATGGGTGTTGAACAATGAGAATACATGTATACAGGGAGGGGAGCATCACACACTGGGGTCTGTTGCAGGGGGCTACGGGTGTGACAGTGGGTGGTGGGGAGGTTGGGGAGAGATAACATGGGGAGAAATGCCAGATATAGGTGATGAGGGGATGGAGGCAGGAAAACACCTTGCCATATATGTACCTATACAACAATCCTGCATAATCTGCACATGTACCCCAGAATCTAAAGTACAATTAAAAAAAAAGTCATTGTGATGTCAGACAGAACCATTCTAAGTGTCATTTATATATTGGCCATTCATATATTCCATAGCATAAAATTAAAGATATACTGAATTATCTATTAAGCTTAGCATATCTTGTAAGTCTTTACCCACAGAAATAGAACCAGGAGGAGAGGTGTATTAAGAGATTTATTATAAGCTATTAGATTATTGTGAGAGCCAGGCAAGTTCAAATACTCAGGGAATGCCATCAGGAAGAGAACACCAGGTGAAGCTGCTATCCACAAGTAGAATGTCTTATTCTTTAAGGATATTTCATCTCTGCTCTTAAGCCTTCTCAATCGATTTCATCAGGTTAACCTGATTCATTATCTAGCATGACCACCCTTAGGGTCAACTGATTATGGATTTTAATCACATCTATAAAACACCATCACAGTAACAGCTATATTAGTTTGTGATTGTATAACTGGGGGTGGTAACCTAGCCTAGTTGACACATTTAACTGACCATCACACCTAGTTTCATTGATTAAACTGTTTCACCTCCTTTAGATGTGTCTTCAAAGATGTCTCCACTTTTTGAGGCTTTCTCCACCTCTTCCATTAGAATTGCATTACCTCCCTCTCAAAACTCCTTATTCTCATTTCTTGTAATTTTTTCCTTTGCATAAATTGCTGTCTCACAATTTAAGCAATATTTTAATTGTTTTTCTCTCCATCACTAGGATATGGGCACCATAAGGGTAGTTGTTTTGTATGGGCTATTGTTACATTTCTGATACCCAGAATAGAGGCTGGCATACATTAGACATTCATTAAATATTTGTTAAATGGATAAACACAACTAGCCAGATAGTTGCCTAATCGTCACAATTATTTATGTTACATAAGTGTAAATAGAAGGTGACAGTGGGTAAAAGAGTATGATGCTCCATATTAAGAAATTAAATAACACAGCTTAATTTGCAAATCCAATAGTCCCCTGAAAAAGATTATTTTTCAAGATTTTACTTGAAAATAGAAATATCTTTTTACTAAAAAATTGTAGTATTATTTCTATGCAGCCAGAAAATAGGTGTGTATCACAAGAAAATAAACACTAAAGCTATATAGATTTTGAGGAGATAACTTTTTACTTCAAAATGCATTGTTTCATTTACATTATAGATCTGAGAAATAACATTCTAAGAACATAGTAACACTAACATATATTAAACCCCACAAAATACTCATCCACACACCAAATTTTAAACTATATGGACATTCTTTGACAAATCAATTCCACTTTTAGAATTTCATTTTATCTATATGCTTTCAAAAGTTTGTAAAGATAGTTGTATATGGATGTCCAACACAAAACCCATTTTAAAGGCAAACAGAATAACCTAAATGTTTATCAAGAAAAGATAGTTAAATAAAACATACACTTATGCTATGAATTACTATGCAACAGGTAAAAAGAAAGACACAAAACTATGAGTACATAGTTCTGAAGTACATTAAGTGAAAAATTAAGAATACAATAAAGAATATGTATTATGAGCCCTTGTATATTAATAATAAATGTGTATATTTAAATATTATTGAATATCACTAAAGAATTGTGATAAAAATGTTAAGAATATAATAGTGTTTATCTCTAATTTATGATGCCAATAAAAGCAAATTTTTACTTTTATTAACATTTAAGTATTGATTATTTTCAAAGTGCATTTGTTACTTTATGATTAAAAACTAGGCTACAGTAAATAAATATTATATGCATATGCTTTGGCGCAGCAATTTTGTATCTAGTAATTTATCCTAAAGAAATGATTAAGGATGTGCGTAAAGATTTATGTATGTAATGTTCATTGCAGTATTGCTTATTACAACAAAAATGGAAAATAGCCAATCCTGCAATATGAGAATGTGGTTAAATAAATTACAATACATCTATTTTATGAATGCTATGTACTCATTAAAATGGTGCTGTGAAAGTTTTATCCTAAATGCTGTATCATCTTTTATTAACAAGTTTTAAAAGGGGGAGGAAAGAGTTACAAAACAGCATATATAATATATGCCTATTCTCAAGCTGTCTATATGCCAAAGTCTTAATTGATTGTTTAGTTGGTTTGTGGATGGCTTTTATGTTCTTTTTTGTGTATTTACATACTTTTCAAAATTTTTGTAATAATTTGCATTACTTTTAGAGACAGAAAACATATTATAAAAAGCAATTAGCATTATATTTACAAGCATGAGAATTTTTTCTGTATAAGAAAATAAAATGTGTGAAATTTAGAAACTCTGATGCCCTTGTCTCAGATATTTATTACTTACACCAAAAAGAGTAATTTACAGTCCTGAAACAGAGTAAGAATAAACCTGATCAAACACTTGATGTGATAAAGTTAGATAAAATCAGGATCACTGGGAAACACTCAAGAGCCAAGTCTTAATGAAGGCAAATACCTATTTTTAAAAGACATAATGATGATTTAGTATAAAATAATTAATTCTACTTTCATTAGTGTTATATTACCTCACTTTGTTCCAAAATAAAAATAATCATGAAGATTACCATTTGTCAAATACCTACTATATGATTTTTATGTGATATTTGCAAGATATGTCTACATAATTAGCTTTAATACTCACTTTTGGGGGGATTCATGGCTATTGAATTAAAATGTCAAAGAAGCTTAAAAGTTTGCTCAAATATTTGCAACTAATAAACAGTACAGCTAGAATATAACCAGATTTCCTTGAACCTAGACTCAATACTTTCTATTATCTTCCCAGCCTGCCAAATAGTTTCCTGTTTATGTTCAACAAATCTCATGCCCAGAAACTCTCCAAACAGTGGGACACTTGAAGGAATGAATTCAGATAATGTCCATTTGTCAAAGGGAAGTGGGTCATGAGCCAAAAACAATTATAGAAGAAAGCAGAATTAGAGGAAAGATTTTACTTCAGTAGTAAGAGAAATTGAGACAAACTTCTAGTTTTTTATTTTTATTTTTTATTGAGACAAGGTCTCACTCTGTTGCCCAAGCTGGAGTGCAGTGGCATGAGCACAAATAATTACAGGCTCCACCTCCTGGCCTCAAGCAATCCTCATGCCTCAGCCTCTTGAGTAGCTGGGACTACAGACAGGTGAAACCACCATACCTGGTTACATTTTTATTTATGTTTATTTTTTAGAAAAAGAGTCTATGTTGCCCAGGCTAGTCTTGAACTCCTGTGCTCAAGTGATACTCCTGTGTCAGCCTCCCAAAGTGCAGAAATTAAAGGCATCAGCTACCACACTTGGCCAAAACTTCTAGGATTTAAAAAGTGACCAAAGAATAACTTTTGCTTCTTTTAGGGTCATCTGTTTGTCTCAGACTGAAGATTTTGAGAATGGTATCTGGGCTTGTTTTGGGCAAATCAATTATTTACCAGTTTCCACCTTTTCTTACTCACAGAAGGGCAATGATGAAGAGAATAGAAAAGGTTTTGTGGGGACTCCCTGTTTCCTGGCTTAGAGAAATTTGATATACACCTGGAAGAATCTGATGACAGTATGAATGGCATCTTGACAAAAGTACAGTGGAGTTGACTAAGGCTACAGAAGTGGAATTAGCACTGGTGCTGGCTCAGCAGTACTGACGAGGTGTCTAGACTAGTGAAGATAGCGGGGAAAGCTCAGACAGGCTAAAAGGTTGCATGAATGGTTGCCTATGATAGGAGGCCAGAGCAATTCAACTTGTCATTACAAGCAGAACAAAATGGAAGAGGGACACAGCCTACAAGATGGGTCTATTCACTGACTAAATCTCAAAATAAATCCCCTCGCCTCGAAAAGGAGTTAAAGCCATCAAACTGTCACAAAACTCTCCAAAGGCCTTGATAGTACCTATGCAGTATACAGAAAAGTGAAGTAATATATTTTCTCATAAGAATGGAAAATGTAGATTTTTATTAGTTTTTAATATATAAATGAATTACAACTATAAACATTTTTATCATAATCAAATAATCTCTGCTCCATTTGTATTTGGCAAACCTATCTTCAGGAATATGTTTAGTGATGTTGAAATTTCACAGCTTTGCAATCTTTTGTATCTTAGAATATTCTGTGATTTTTTTTCCCTAGTTACTGTAAATATTTAAAATTACTGGTTAAAAATAAAATGTTAAGGCCGGGCATGGTGGTTCGCGCCTGTAATACCAGCACTTTGGGTAGCCGAGGCGGGTGGGTCATGAGGTCAGGAGTTCAAGACCAGCCTGGCCAATATGGTGAAACCCCATCTCTACTAAAAATACAAAAATTAGTGCACGTGGTGGTGCCTCCCTGTAATTCCAGCTACCTGGGAGGCTGAGGCAGAAAAATTGCTTGAACCTGGAATGGGAGGTTGCTGCGTGCCAAAATCATGCCACTACACTCCAGCCTGGCGACAGAGCGAGACTCCATCTCAAAATAAATAAATAAATAAAATATTAAACACCTCTTCTCTTTTACTAGTGCAATTTCTCAGTTTCTAAGCTCAACCAAGAGGTGTCTTTCATGTATTTCTCTTGCTCTTTCTGTTCTTTCCCACCATGATCTCTTTCTCTTCTCTGAGTCAGATTTCCTGGGGAAGATAAAAAGGAATCATCAGTGTCTGAGAGCTTAGATGGGGACGAAACAATGCATTAACAATAGTGACTCTAATCTATGTAATCATATATAGAAGGGAGAGAGTAAAAAGTAATCATGTAATGTATAAATACTGTGAACTCATCAGCAGGCAATACTGAGCAGTTATCTTTCAAAAGCAGTAGTATAATAATGAAGATACCCATTTTGGAATAGTGGATACAGATAGGATTTAAAACAGTAAGACAGAATGAAAGGAAACAAAAAAGTATAGATAGAGGAGAAAAGTCCATGGACAGAGCTCTGGAAACCTAGCAAAGAATACTGGAAATGAACAACCAGTAAGATGGGAGAACTAAGAGAAAGAGAGGGTAAGCATTTCAAGGAGGAGAGAGTCATTAACTAAGTCAATTGCTATTGATGGATAAAATAAAATGAAGAGTGAGAATTGGTCGTTAGATTTAGCAATACAGACACTGGTAACCTTGATTAACTACTTTCAGTAGACTTATGTGGGAAAAAATACAGATTGGAGTACAAGAGAGAAAGGATCAAGCAAAATTAGAAAAATTTTTTTGAAGAGCTTTGCAGTTAATTGTGGGAGTAAAAGTATATTCGTTGGCAGTAAAACTGCAATCAAGTACAGGTTCTTTTCAAATGGGAGAAATAGCATATGTTCATGTGCTAATGGGAATAATACAACAGAGAGGAAAATCTGAGGATAGATAACAGAGGAAGGAATTGTACTTGAGTAGACAAGAGACCAATATCTAGTCAATAAGAGTACGTGGTCTTAGCAAGAGCACAAGCATCTCATCTGTAGTAGCAAAAGAGATGAATGTGCTAATTAGCTTATTTGTGGTGATCATTTCACAATATATGCATACATCAAATAATCACATTCTACACCTTAAATATGTATAACTTATGTTTGTCCATTATACCTCAATAAAGCTCAGGGGAAAGAAAAGGTAGAAAATATGGGCATAGATACGATAGATGGGTAGCTATTTTGGTGGAAGTTCTTTTCTGATGGTTTTTATTATCCCAGTGAATTCCAAGGTAAGATCTGAAAGTATGGGGGATGGAGAAAGTATAAGAAAATTTGAACTGAAAGAAGATAAGAGATCGTTATTCAAGAGAGTAGGAATGGAAAATGACTTGGGAATATAGTGTGATTACTGTAAAGTTTTAAGGGCCTCTTAAAGATAAATTACTATGAATTTAAACTGAGACCTAAGTGTACGTCAGTTGTGCAAGGGCAAGCAGAAAGAAGGTAAAGAGTTGGATCTAACCAGGCAGTGATTTAGCCAAGAGCACAAAATCAATTAAGAGAACCACAAAGGAGTTGACGGTATATGCAAGGAAATAATCATAATTGACCATGGTATTAAATCCAGGTGAGGAGGAAGGGATACGAGAGTAAGGAACAGTGAAAAGTGTTGGATAAATGGATCCAAGACTGTATTAAGCTCCTTGGATAGTAGGAAATGGCTTACTAGAAAGAGTAAACAAAAAAAAAAAAAGCAAAAAGTTGTAGTCACAGAGTGAGACAAAAATAGGTGTTTATTGAAAATCAGAAGCAATGAAGTGTGCTTATATTTCTCTCAGTTGATGGTCCTAGACACGAAAAATGTCCTGCTTTTCATAATATATGCATTGGAAATTTGAGGCATTTTTAAATTAGTAAATAATCCCATTTGGGAATCTATGAGTATTTTGAGAGAGGAGGTTTCATAAAATAATGTGAGAAGATTCAAATGCCTAAGCAATAGCATCATATGCTTGCAACTATATAAACAAGCATATTGACCAAAACACTGAGGTGTCTTTTCTTAGCTGTCTGTTTGTGTAGCTGAAGTAAAGGCTTTTCTCTACAGATGAATTTACATCTTGTTAATCTGACATTTAAATGGAATTTAGAAGTTCCTTTGCTATTGCATTGTCATTTAATCTAGCTAATCTAGATATTTTAAAGATATATTCCTTAGCCGTACGTTAGGCTTTGAAATTAATTAGTATACAGATTCCCTGAAGTGTACATTCTCTGTAAATCAAGTGCAAAGAGGATTAGCGTACAGGCAGTGAAAATCACTTGTGGGAAATATGAGCACTTCCAAGCTCACTGCAGTTAAGTACACCAAATGTTTTAGTTTGGCTTGTTCTTGATCAATGGGCATTTCAGTTTGAATGCTGAACTAATTTGGCCAGACAGGAACAAAATACATAAGAACATTTGTCTACCTATATTATTATGACTATATCTAAGGTTGCAGAACTTATGCATAAGAAGGAAGAAAATAATAAATTTTATTGATATAAGCACTTCAATGGTCATGATTCGGCAACCTCTGCATTATGACACAATGAAGTAGTAGTCCCTTCAAATTTAACTATCTTTCTTCAGTTATTCAAAACGAATAAGGAAAGCTTGGAAGTCTATGTTGCCAATAGCCCCTGGTCTGTGCCAAGTAGTAATTATCTGAAAAAGTTTATTAGAGTTTTGGCCATATTGTGCATGAACAGGACCACAATGAATATTTCATTCACAAGTTCAACAATATCAGTCTCCTGCAAAAACCCAAGATCAACCTTATGCAACAACTGGTGAATATTTAGTCACTAATTGCAGATTACAATTATTGTCTGTGCATCCATTAGGTCAATGTTCCTAGTTCTAACTTACTTTCTGTCAAAAACCAAAAGTCTAGTCTAAGTTGCATAAAACGATAATGATGAGCTAAAAACAAACAAGATGTGTAATCCACTTCACACTTGTCAGGACTGGTGGGCCCATATATTTGCATCTTTCCTTACAGGTTTCTGAAGTATCACTCCCCAGTAAAAAATTAATTAGTATTGAAATGCATAGATAAGGAAATGATAAGGTTTATTGGTTCATATTCAATAAACAATAAAACAAGCAAATGGTAGAATAAAAAGTAATCGCATGTTTTCAATATTTATTATTTTTTACCAAACTACTACAGGCAAGCATAAGCTACAGGATATGAAAGCTTTAGAAGAAAGTTGCCAAGGAGGCAAAACACAAATAAATATCTACTAGGCAAGAAAAAAAGGATGCTTACTTAACAGAGGTAGAAAGAAGTGAATTTTTTAAAGTTTCCTAAAGATGATTGAAAGGATTTAGACAAACATCAATAGCATAAGGGCAGACAGTGGCAGTGGGGAGGAGGAGGGAAAGGTGGGTGGAAAGCTCGAATGGAGGGAGCCTAGAGGCTGTATTGGGATCAATGGTGATGCTCACTATGGCAAAGGCATAAGACTTATTTAAATGAAATGACAGGAAATCAGAGAGGTAAATTGGGCTGCGTGTACATACAGAAACCAGCAGTTATCTGCTGGGTGCAATGGCTCATGTCTGTAATCCCAACACTTTGGGAAGCTGAGGTGAGAGGATCCCTTGAGACCAGAGTTCAAGACCAAACTGTGCAACATAGTGAGACCCCATCTTTACAAAAAGAATTTAAAAAATTAGCGTGGCATGGTGGCACACACCTATAGTCCTAGCTGCCAAGGAGGCTACGGTGGGAGGATCACTTGAGCCCAGGAGTTCAAGGCTGCAGTGAGCTATGATTGCACCACTGCAATCCAGCCTGGGCAACAGAGCAAGAACCTGCCTCTAAAAATTATAATTAAAATAAATAAATAAATAAACAAACGGTTCTCAGAGTGTCATTCGGAAACCTCTGGGAGCTCCTGAGACCATTCCAGGAGGTCTGCAAGGACAAAATGATTTTAATAACATTAAGATTTCATTTTTTTTCCTTTCATTCTCATTCTATCATGAGGGTAGAGTAGAGTTTTCTAGAGGATACATGCCACTTAATTTCTCAGCAGATTGAATGTATGCAGGGCAGATATGAGAAAATAAGCCTTCTGTAAAGCCAGACATTAAAGAGATGATCTGCAAAAAAAAAAAAAAAAAGAAAGAAAGAACAATGTGACTCTTTTCACTACTTCTTTGGGGAAATATAGTTATTTTTCATAAAAATATTACTATTGTTAACCAGCAATATGTTTTTAAATGTATTAAGACTATTTAAGATTTACTCTAAGTATGATAAATGTGAATATATGTAACTTATAGTTACAGAAGCACTTTGAAATCTTCAATGATTGCATAAAGGAGTCCTGAGACCAAATGTTTGAGAATGCTGGTATAGATTAAATAATTTTGGCTTTCTCCATTAGGAAGGAGTGGAAGGACGCAGAAGTGGTGACTGGAATTTAGTGAAAATGATGGGACATGGTCAAAGTTTAGAGCTTGGCCATATTTATCTGCTATTTCAAATTTCACTAAAAACAATGTTTTGCAGCATTTATAAACTTGCCCCTTTAGCTTTTGTAAACAAGTTTCCTTCTATGTTAAAGAGCACACAGGATTTACATTAGGCACCTCTTGTGTCCCATTTTCTTTATTTTTTATTTTAGATTCAGGGGATACATGTGCAGGGTTGTTACATGGGTATATAGTGATGCTGAGGTTTGGGCATTTATTGATCCTGTCACTGAGACAGTGAACATAGTACCAATAGGAAGTCTTTCAGCCCTTGTCCCCCTCCTCCTCTCCCTGCTTTCATAGCCCCTAGTATCTGTTGTTTCTATCTTCACATCCATGTGTACCCAAGATTTAGTTCCTACTTATAAGTGCCAACATGTGATATTTGGTTTTCTGTTTCTGCATTAATTCCCTTAGGATAATGTCATCCACCTTCATCCATGTTGTAAGGAACCTGATTTTGTTCATTTTTATGGCGGTACAGTATTCCATGGTGTATACGTACCACACTTTCTTTATCCAATCCACTGTTGATGGGACCCAGGTTGATTCTATGTCTTTGCTATTGTGAAATACAGCTGAAATGAACACACGAGCACATGTCTTTTTGGTAAAATGGTTTCCTTTAGATATATATGCAGTAATGGGATTGCGTGGTTAAATGATAGTTCTATTTTTAGTTCTTTGAGAAATTTTCAGACTGCTTTTCACAGAGGATGAACTAATTTACATTCTCACCAACAGTGTATAAACGTTCCCTTTTCTCTGCAACCTCACCAACATCTGTTATTTTTTGACATTTTAATAATAGCCATTCTGACTGGTGTGACATGAGATTTACTGTGGTTTTTATTTGCATTTCTCTGATGATTAGGGGTGATGAGAATTTTTTCAGATGTTTATGGGCTGCTCCAGCTATTGTCATCATCAGTCCTGCATGGGCTTCAGCCATTCTGCCCAGGGGCCCTCAGCTTTGACTCAGGCCGGCACTACCTGTGTTACTGTTAGCTCCTGGGATCCTATGGATTATAGTATGGGATGCCCATGGGAACCCACTTTGTGCTCACACATGTACCACACCCAAAAATATATAGTGCCATTATTGAGCAATGAATGATAAGGGCTAATAAACAAATATTTCCACGTTTTCTCCCCGAGTCAAAAGTTCTGAGTCACATTTCCTAAGGCTCCTCACAAGGTGCCAAGGGAACAAGCAATGTTGTTTATTAGAGTAAACAACTTAATAACCCAGCCTTGCTTGTTTTTTCCTCCTTTGTGGTTTTACCTCCTCTCTATCCTTCACTTCTTTTTCTTTAGATGACATTTGCCAAATGCCCATAAATAAGCATAAAGACCAAAAAATATGTTAACCATACAGTAGTTCATCAATAAAATGTATCCATTGGTTTAGCCTCTACGGGGTACTACTACTACTGTTACTGCCACTCCCATAAATAATAATAAGGATAATGATAATAATAAGTAAAAGTATTCAATGAATCAGAAAAATAAAATATTTAAGTGCTTGAGATCCTTCTCTATATTAAATCTGAAGAATAATGGTCAAGCATCTAATTTAACATTTTCCCAGTGCCTCTGAATTTTGCATAATTTTTCTGTCTTTAACAGAAATGTTTCTCTTACGTATTCAATTTCATTCTATCCCCATCATTACCATGTACTGACATCTTATAGGTCATTGTTAACTTCCAAAATTTCCTCTGGCAGAAATCCCTCTTCTCAGGACTTCCAGGCAAAGTTATGGCCCCAGTTGAGTGTGCTGAGCATACGTAGAAGAAATAAACCTGTCATGGTTGTATTAATAAGTCAGAGACTATGACCCTCTCATTTAACACACTCTGCTTAGTAATTATTAAATAACTGTGAAGGGAAGCTTAGTGCCCTTTTAGTAACCTACCTCATTCACAGTTTTGGCCTTGTGGTCAAGACAGACGTAATTTTAAATATAATCACTGTTTCCCTAAGAATTATTATTCCATTTGCTGTTCTACCTGTTCATTACATAGAAAGCTGACTACCTATTACTTGAAATATGTAATTATGTGAAACATAATAGAAAATAAGCTTCAAATTTGTCATTTCTAATTATCTGCAAATGTCAATGTTTCTTGAAATATTCTTCCTGTTACAGTATAGATTTCGCAGATTCCTGGCAAATTTTAAGCCCTCATAAGGAATAGCTCAAATAACATCTCTTGTTTAAAAGCTTCCTTGACCATATATACCACACTAGCATAGGTAAATTTAAATACTTCTGCACCCCACTTTAGCATATTAAATGGCACCATATTTTACTATACATACTGATTTATATGCTTGTCTGTCGCTTTTAGTACTTCAAGAGAAGATATCATACCATATTCATTTTGCATGTTCAATGTATACCCCAGTACCTAACAAATAGCAGAGAATGTTACATAAATGAATAGATTAATGAATGGATAAGAGAATATGTCAATCAATAAATGAATGACTACATGAATAAAAGAACAAATAAATGAATAATTAAAACAAGTAGGTTCAACAGTGTACCCAGTTAGAACTCCAGAAGTACAATAAAAAATTTCAAACCAATTAAAGAAGGCTGATTTTTTTTTTCTTCCAGTTTCCATTGCAGGCTTTAAATTGTTTCTGATTTAGTGGAAATGAAAAGATACTTTTCACTGAGCTAATTTTTCTATTTTAATGTTCCTTCTGACTTTAATTAAATATCTTCCATAAGCCTGTCTTTTTGCCTTCTCTCTCTCTCAGAAGTGAAGCAGTGTGTGCTCAACTCACAGGCTTCACAAAGATTTCACAGCTCTATTTTTAATGCTTGCAGTACAGTTGAAGACATGCGTTCAGAATTTTTTCTCTTATTATTATTAATTCCAACAAACTGTTACAGATAAATAATTGTTCTGATCAGAATTATACTAATTAATTTTACATAATCAGTGATTTGCCATCACAGAAGCTTTGTGTGCTCTTACAGTGTGTCGTTTTCTGCTGGATGCCAAATTTGTACCTTTGTGCTTTTATACATTCAGCAGTAGTGTGGTCTACTCTAGGCATTAAGAATTTAGAGCTTTACAAGTAAGCTGATATAAGTTAACAGGAGAATTATTGTTGCTTGATTAACATTGCTGTTTAGAGGTAGGGCAGGATTTTGTTCCTCAATCTTGCTTTTGTCTTATGTTTCATTTTCTTTTCTGGAAAGGTCAGTTATTTCGTGTATTCTTGGCATGGCACAAGGGATGCTGCAGTGTACGACAGACTTGGTTAAATCTGCTGTTTTGTAACTGGACTTAAAAATTTGCTTTTGGCCATTTGTCTGTGATGATTTCATTTTCCTATCTTAGAGCTTTTAAATCATCAATCATGTGTTTTTTTTTTTTTTTTGTGTGTGTGTGTGTGTGTGTGTCTATCAGTTGAAGAGCTAGCTTGACAGTTTTGATGGGTCATTATTGTAGTTTAAATTTTATTTGTGGAAGGTTTCATTTGACATTTCAGATTTATTATGCTACCTTGAAAGCTGGAGTTCCAAAGGTCTCTGTCTTTGATCTCAGGTCATCATTAGTTAATGCCAGTGATCCACAGCCTGCCGTTGGTGAAAATAACTCCAAACACTTGTGAAATACCATTTCACTGTGGGTCTTTCATCAATGGTAATTATTTTGCACAGTTTGGCAACAGTCTGTACAGATTATAGGAATTCTTCCAATATAGCTTCATGAATCATTAAGATAAATAATAATTAGAAATTGCAGTTGAGTTTGATGAAGTTTAAATAACAAAGTTACAATACAGTGATACTTCCTCTTCATACACATTGGAAATAGGAAAAGGAAACTAAGAATTTCCTCCAACTAAGAGTTTCTGATTTCGTTTTCTCTTTTGTTGCCACTCGAAAGAATTTCTGGCATTGCATTAAATCAAGACAGAGTGTGACCATAATTAACTATTGTTAAAAAGGTCACGTATAGGTTTACTTTGCTTTCAACAAGTAACGAGTCTACTTTAAAAAGAAAAATAAGGCAAATCTACTTTAAAAAGAAAGAAGAAAAATGAGGCAAATGCTCATATTTAACAATGCATTACAAACAGCAACGTTGTAAAAGAAATTCTGCTTTAATGTTTTGAAAAGATCAAGTGGCTCACAAAAATTATTTATACACTTGGTAATGGTATAAAGCATTAAATATGTTATGTTATAGGAAGAAAATATATTTCAAATTATAATTTTATATTCTGGCATATAGAAATAATCATTCCTTAATTTTCCTTATTCTTTCATTCTTGAAACTATGAAGAGGAATTTCATCTAATTAAATAGGAACAAACTGTTTGGGGCTGATAAGGAGAGTAATTTCCTGGCAGTACCTGATTCAGTGCTACAGCATTGCTGGTTTTCTCATAGTGGTATCTTCTAGTTTTTAGAAATATCTTTTTTATGCTCTACAAATACTCGGAAATCACAACAAATCCCTGTCATTTCTTTCTTACACTTTGCAAATCATTGTTATTCTATTCACCAATTTATAATGATACTTACGATTCCCTTTACAATACCAAATGACTTCTATCTATCACTAATTGACCAATGCATTTTATTCTGAGTAGACTAAATTATCTCTTTCAAGTTACCTTAAGCCTCAGTCAGACCTTTCTTTTGCATCTTTGGACAGAATTGCATTATCAATTTTACATTTTATTTTATTTCCTTATGTATTGGCAATTGAGGTCAGGGACATTTTTCAAAGAAAATAAGTGACAAAGAGTGGCAGCGAAAAAATAATGCATCAGAGAATTTGTTCTGCATGGTGTCCAGATAGTGCTATTTGGCTGAGAACATTTGCAGCACAGTATACGAATGCTCACTGGCCTAAAGGATGCAGTTGGCCTGCTGGACCAGCTCTCTTGGGCTGAGAATGTGTGATAGCATTCAACATGTGCAGCAAAAACAATGTGTGTGTGCACACATACATAAACAATGTACCATAATATATGTATATATAACACATTTTTATTAAATTATACAGAAACATTAAAAATCAAAGATGTACAAATTGATGTTAATCCAGTTATGTGTGTAATACCCAAGTTTGTAGAACTCAAAGGAATTGAAATTATAAGAAAACAGCACATCTCTTTCTCTCTTTCTATTCTCAAATACAATTTTTATGTGCTAATTAGCTACTAGGGGAACTATAGTTCTTTTCTATTTTCTTTTGATCATGGGAACTGAGAAGATTTTCAGAAATATATTAATATTAACAGAATCCCATTATAACAAAACAATATGTGTGACCACATGAGATAGCTTTAAAGTGATTTTATTTCCATTGTTGTCAGAGTCATCTTTGTATTCAGCTTTAAGGTATAAAAGCAGCTTTAGAAAATTTCAGCAATAATGTGTATTATGGAAACTACCTGTAGATGTCATAAAATGATGTACATTTCTGTTTCAATTAACTTCAGGGGAAATAAACAAAGTTTGATTATACGCAAAACCTACAAGAATGAGGACCTCCCAACTCAGTGTACAGAGTGATATTCTGCTGAAACAATTGGGTATGTTATTTGTTTGCTCATGTTAAACTCTGATGAAGACACATCCTTCCAGATTAGCCCAAAATTCCTATTTCAAATATTTGCCTTCACATGCATACACTTTATCTTCTAAGCAAGATAACATTTCTTGCTTCCCATTACACTTTCTGTCACTTTCCTTCCGCCAACTGAACAGTTCTTCCTTTTGGGAAATTCAACTCAGGGTAGTCAGATGAGCCAGTCTCTAGCTGTCAGAGACCCCCATCTCCCTGGCCATGTTGGTAGTTAAGAGGTGTAGAGATACTAAGGCAACAGAACCCTCCATGGAATTTTGCTTGAATGCCTGAAAAAGTGGCTTTTGTTTTTCTTTTCACTGGGAGAATTGGTGTAAGAATATCAGAAGCCTGAACCTATCACTGTCTGCTAATGGTCTGAAGTCTTTGCCACAACATGGGAAGAGATTGCCTGGGAATGAAGCCAACTCTATGGGAAAGCATAAGAAATAACCAAAGAAAGTGAGAGGAGGATCCTCATGACATGATTTGAATCCCCAAACCCTGCCTAAGTGAGGTTTATTCCTTGAACAACCCTCCTTCCCCAACATGTTATATGAGGATAAATGCCCCTTTTAGTCATGTAGCTTGAATAGATTTCTGTCACTTGCAATTGCAAATTTGTGACTAACATATCTGCACACACACACACACACACATTTAACACTTGCCATATTGAACATACAGAATGGCACATCTTATCTGGACAGTATGGAAAGTGAACTTTTAAAAAGAAGTAAATGCTCTTGAATCATAGCCTGAGACAATGAAGGGGTAACTTAGGAGAAGGTAAGTAACATGATGCACTGTTAACCTAAAATAGTTTTTATTGGAAGAAACATACATTGCCACTTTTCTGTTCTATCTCAAGCCTTGATTGCCATGCTAAACAAAATTTCAAACCAGATCCCAATCCCAGATTTTTCTCATTGACTCAAGTCCACTCTATAGTTGACTTAATCACACTTCCTTTCTTTTTATCACATGCTTAGCTCAACCAGTAAGTGAATGGTAAAGAATCATCACATATAGGTTCCTCCCAATTTGTAAACTGACATAAAACTACTCCACAAAATTAGTTGTTTGGAATTCCCAGAGCTGTGAGTGATATCTTTGTATGCCACCCTACTCTTAGAACAGCTACCTCTGAATTCCCTTTTTTGACCACATGCTGGAAGTCAGGTGTCAGATACAAGCTGACTGTAGAAAACGGCTGGAAGGAGAGGCACTTTTTCTCAGCCTTACCTTTAGGTAAACACATGGTAAAATATCCTTTGGAAAAAATGCATCTCTTCTCTTATTTAAGTAAAAGATGGTTTGATCATTTTTCTTTCAGGAAATCCAAAGAAAAATGTTGAATCCTCACTGAGTGGAGGGGAGCAAAGAGCTCAGGTACTAAGGACAAGGCACAATCTATTAGGTATAAGACAGAAGCTAGAAAAAAAAAAAGAGAGAGGACTATGATTTAAACACAAACTCAAAAAGAGGATTTTGTTTTGTTTTGTTTTTTGGGTTTTTTAAATTTTTTTTTGAGACTGAGTCTCATTTTGTTGACCAGGCTGGAGTGCAATGGTGCAATCTCAGCTCACTGCAACCTTCACCTCCCGAGTTCAAGTGATTCTCCTGCCTCAGCCTCCCTAGTAGCTGGGATTAGCGGCACCCGCCACCCCATCTGGCTAATTTTTGTATTTTTAGTAGAGACGGGATTTCACCATCTTGGCCAGGATGGTCTTGAACTCATGACCTCGTGATCCACCCACCTCGGCCTCCCAAAGTTCTGGGATTACAGGCGTAAGCCACCACGCTGGCCCCAAAAGAGTATTTTTTAGTGTAACAGTCTTTTCAGGATATAACTCATAATTACCAATCCTTATCATTTTGGTGCCTACTTAACACACTTTTAACTTCCACGATCTGCAATTCTTTGCTGAGGGCTTTCTCTGGCCAGTGGAGCCTGCTCTGCCTGTCTTCAGGGCAGGAAGCCAGAAGTTCTGGGGAATTAATGTCTCCAACCCCAGCACTCAGAAGCACTGACAGACAGAGGTTGGTATGCAAATTCCGTAGCTTCCTTATACTTCAGGTGGAAACAATCTGAGCTGTATATTCTATATACTGTTTCTCATAGCTCCTCAGAAGGATTGACTTCCAATTGCTCACAGTGGTACCTTGATTGGCAATCCATCCTTTATTGTCCCTCTCACTTTCCTATCTAAATTTGCCACTTCTGTACTGTTGTTCCCTATTAACTCCCAGCCAATTCCAAATCCTTGTCCCAGTGACTGCTTCTTTGGGATCCCAAAGCAAGGCACTTACTAATGTTAATTGTTATCCTAGTCCCCATCCCATTCATGGCCAATTAAAGATGGCCACAAAATCTTTGACATTTCTGCCATGGAGAGGTGGGATCTAATGCTCTTCTGAACCTGAGCCAAATAATTCATAATTATTATTATATCCAAACAATATTTGTTTACATAAGGCACTATTGTTGTTTCTTTTTTCACTACTTCCATTTATATCTTAACCCTGCTTTCTGGACACTCAATTTCATTCTTCCCATAGTTTAATAACATTTAGTATATATTTTGGTAAGAATTTGTTTGCACTCACAACTCATGGTGTTTGTTTTTCTAGAATATACTTTATTTCACTACCATTTTCTTAATAAATGTTTATCTGGATATAAAATGTGGCTAAATGACTAGATATAAAATTTTAAGTTGCTAGTTATATTCTCTCAGTGTTTTAATTCTTCTTCACTGTCATCTGTTTCTATTGTTAGTGTTAGCAAATGTGCTAAGTTTCATTTTTTGTAAGTAATATTTTATGTGATTGCTTTTAAATATACTTCTGCTTGACTGTTCTGTGTTTGATTAAAGTGTGTCTAGATGCAGAGTTCTTTTTATTCATTCTGTTTGAGATGCGCCATGATTCATGAACATAAGAAATCAAGATTTTCTTCAACTCTAGAAAATTTGCAGGAATTATGTTTTTCACGTTGTCTCTTTCCTACTCTCTGTATTCACTCTTCTTTTCAATTAGAAATATATTGGTCTATCTCATCCATTACTTCCAGTTTCCCTAAGACTGCTTTCATTTCATTTTATACTTTAATTCTCTGTGCTTCATTCTGAGTAATTTATTCACCCCTTGTTTCCAGTTCACTCCTTTTCCATAGACATATCTAATTTTCCATTTAACTCTTCTATTAATAAATCAATATATTTTTCCATCAATACATTTTTCACTTCTATAAGTTCTTGTTAATTTTTTGTTCTGATTTTTCATAGCATCTTGTTTCTTAGTTGTGTTTCAATCTCATGTTTTATTTTTTAAGACATTTATACATACTTATATTTTATAATTTCCTTATCTGACAGTCTGTGTTCTATTGTGCTGTTTGTTGTCTCAGCTGATTCTTATTTGTTATACCTTACTTATTGTATTTGCAGTTGTGAATTAATCTTCAGGAAAGCATTTTCTGTAAGAACCCTATGCAGCCTGCATTGTGAGCATTTGAATTTGCATTTTTCAGTGCTGGGGCACTAATAACAGAGAATTAATTTATTGGCCTTATATGTTCTTGACCTGTCTGGCAGTATAAATTAAAACCTCAACATTTTATGAAGGCAAGAATTTGGTTACAGACCCATAGAAGTTTCTGGTTTTTTCCTGAGGGCCAAGGAATAGGTGAGGATGTTCAAGCATTCTAGCTTTAGGCAGTGTCATCTGACTTTCTACCTAGACAAACCCTAGTGCTCTGTCTTTATGGGAATGTGGAAAACCAAGCATCCTGTTGACCTACATTGACAAAAACACCCCCATGCAAAGCACAGCTTCAGTGCCCACTTTTCATGCACATCACAGCTTTCTCTCTATGGCTTCTTGGCATTTACCTTATTTAAATTATTAATTTAATATGTTAATTAAAATATGCATTTAAAAATATTTGTTGTATGTTAGACAATGTTTCTAAATATTTTCAAGTGGAAATGATTTTGTACTTCTATTAGGTTGAGCCATAGAAAACCTCTATTTTCTTTACCAGTCCAAAACAGTTCAACATCGACTTCATATAGTTCAACCTAATATTATTATCTATATTTCTGAAAATGGATATCTCCCTAGTCTTTCATTCTGTTAAATAAATGGCATTTACTGGAAATAGCAGCTCGTTTTTAGTAGATTTGTCAAGCACTTGCCAGATATTTGAGTAGAATTTATGGACTATTTCTAAACAAGGACTATTTTCAGTGTTACATCAGATTCTCAATTGAAAAATATCACAATCAAATCTTCAGGGGTGAATGAATTAATTTAGAGAGTCACAAATAAACATTCAAATAATTCTTCAGTTGCATTTAGGTAGGTAGGTGTAATTTAACATACATTTTAAAATATGTTGATTTCTTTCATCAACAAGTGAAGAAAATACATGTTCTGAGGGAACTAAAATCTGAGTAAGCTAACCATTTGCATCATAGTTTAAAAAACCTTTGTATTTATCCTGAATTTTTAAAATTGACTTATGGTGGTTCATCAAATGATAGATTCTGGTCCCGCAGATAGAGCAAATTTACTAAATTTGTCATTGAGATAAATTGGTAAGATATATGAAATTTTAAAAATGGTCTTTATAAGCATTTTCAGTGTCATGAATAAGTGATTTGTGTTTGTTTCCTAATTGCATTTTAAAATCATTATACTTTTTACAGTCTCAGTATTGCAGGATAGAAAAGCAAATTCATGACTCAATATGCATTTTTTCAGAGAGCACACTAAAAAAATGCAGAAAACATGACATGACCATAATTTGGTCTCTTTTACAATTTTCCCTGTTTCATTCAACAGTGGATTAAGATCAGCCAGCATATTTTGAGTCATAAATATGTGGAGAATAAAAAAAAGTGCACAAATTGGCATTGCATTATAGCCACTTCCATTCAGTTCATAAAATAGCCCTTAATTAAATAAGAAACCTCTTATCATGTATCATGGTTTTTCAGTAATAAGAAAATATATGATAAGCATTTCTCTCCTGTATACATACCATGCATAGGGCAAGTTGGCTTACACTTTAAACATCAGTGTTCTTTCCACAGATAAGCTACATAAACAATGGCATATTGGATGGTGACAGCGCTTCCACAGTATGTACTTCTCACATGCAAAGACATACTATGTCAGTTTATAAGTGTATTTTCCCTGCAGTTTGTTGTGCTTTCCCTTATGATCATTCACTGGCTGTGACGCTTTAAAAAATTGTATGACTTTTTTTATTATAAAATTAAAATTTGAAATGGTATAACTTTGATTGCTGGGTTTTGCTTTCTTCTCTTTTATTTGAACAAAATTTATTAATTTCATACAGAAAATGATCATTTTTATCCTGTTCAGGTAAAACTCAATTACCACAGAGGTCATTACACTTTGTTTTAAATTGGCACATAAGCTGTGAAGCCTCCTTGTAACTATTTGCCAAATGATCATAACAGTTTAGGCGTTGCAACTCAGCATAAAGGATTACCAGTTTAATAAATCTAATTTAAAACACCCTTCTTTGAAATTTCCATTTGCAATTTTCTTTTGTTGCTGTCTTTATGAAATCATTATATGCTCAGAGATTTTGTTCTGAGAACAAACAAATTCACATTCTACATTCTACTCCAGACCGAATCACTGCTTATATTTATTGCTTTATGTTTTGTAGTAGCTATGATCATATTTTATCACTACCTTCATGCTTCAGTGAATGACTTTTAGGCTATTGATCCAGTTCTGTGAATTGAGGATATGATAAAGCAATATCTAAGTTACAATAAATATGCAAATTTAATTAATAAAATTTAATTTATATGAAAATATCTTAGTCAAGACAAATTAGTCCCTATTAAATGAATGTTAGCCTAGACCAACTGTCCCACACAGTACTTTTAAACCATTATTAAAAACTTAATAATAATTATGGATGTAATAGAATTTCTGTGAATATGGTTAATCTCAAATTTTAAATGGATGAATTTTATGTGAACCAAAGGTTTCATCTTTTCATATTCATAGAAAATTGTCAAATCCCTGTTGGATAATTGATAGTCTGCCAGAAACTACACTTTAAGAAAATGATTCCAGACAATGGGAACCATTCTGTAGAGGAGAGACATAATTTTCACAAGCAAAAAGTAGTCCAGAGCTCATTTAAAAGGCTCAGAGGATAAATAATAGGGCATGAATTAAGGCAGAGGAAATGGTTATGCAGAAAGAGGTAATGCAAAAGAAACAGAAAACGATAAGCAGAAATTTAATACAGAGCCATTTTTGTATAAAAATGTATACCTGTAGTCTTTCTCCATTTTATACCTGTAGTCTTTCTTTACCCATTCTAATTAAGCATCTATGGCCATCAGTCCTCTAAAACAGGAAAGTATATTACATCTATGCTGCCCAATACAATGATCAGAGGTCTGCTCCCATCTACTTCACTAGATTTATTAACAGCATTGGGCTCACATGAAACACTATCCTCTTGGTTTCCATGATATGACACTTCCCTCTTCCCTATGCCTAGAACATTCAACTGAGCCCCCAATTCAAAGAGTCAACTACTTACTTAGCATTGCAATTTTCATTTCTAATAATTATCTAGAAAGTAAACTCTTAATTAATACCCATATCCTTTGCTTTCCTAGTTTTCCTCATTTCAGTAAAAGTCACCATGGCTGACTCCATTACAGACATCATTCTCCTTCACTTGCCTATCATTAAAGCATGTCAACTCCAGCTCCAAAACATATCCAAAATCCATCTTTGCTGTGACTACTCTAAGCCTAGCCACCACCAGCTATCAACCAGGTTGCTTCAAAAACCTCTTAGCTTCTTTGTTAGCTTGTAGCCTATTCTTTACATCAGAAGTCAGAGTTATCTTTTAGAAACATAAATGAGATCATGCTACCTCTTTACCTAGAACTCTTCTAAATGAGGACTACAAGATTTTACATGAATTCAGCCAAGTCCCCAACTTTTACTACCATACCCAGCTTGCTAGGCTTTTGTTGCACTCACTCTCCTTTTGCCCCTACAAGACAATAAACCTGGTTCCACCTTAGGGACTTTTCACTTTGTAATCTCTCCACAGAATACTCTTGCCTCTCATCTTCATGTGCCTGCCTTTTTGGAACCCTTTGGATCTTTGCTAGGAAGTTATCTACTTAATGAAATATTTTCTGATTATCAAAATTATCATGCTGGTAACTCTTGAATATATTTACCCATCTTAATTTCTTCACAGTAACTTTAATTATCCAAAATTAGCTTTATATGTATACATATATATATATACATATATATATGATTTATTAGTTTATTGTCTGTCTTTTTCCTGATAGAATGAACGCTGCATGAGTCTAGGAACTTCTGTTATGTGTTATTACAATGCAAACACCCAGAGGAGCACCCATCAGAATGAAAACATTTAGTAAATATTTGTGGCATAGATGGTAAGTTAACAAATGGATAATTTGGTAATCAAAACAATATTAAATATAAGGAGTAACAAAGACTTAACAATGACTGAAGCTGAGAGTCTAAATGACTAAGAAAATAGTGATGTCATTAATGTAAATACAAAACCCAGAGAGAGGATGAAGTTTAGAAGAGACATATTGAATTGGCCAAATAGCAGGTACCAGAATATCCATGTAGTAATTTTCAGTAGTTTGAAGCTCAGTGGAGAGACTGGGATGAGAAACACAGTACTGGATTCATTTGAATCCAGATGATAGTTATAACTGAAGTGATTGCACTCACTAAAAGAAACAACATAGAAGAGAATGACAAGCTCTGAAGGTCAAGGAATGAAAAACATTAAAAAACAGAAAAAACAGGAAAAAACATAAGAGTAGAAAAGTAAATTTAAATTCACGTAAGCCAAGAATGAGGTAAGGAGACTTTTTCACAGGCAGCAAATAATCAACATCGCCAACCATGAAAAGTGTCCAGTAAATACTGAGTAGGATGGGACTGAAGAATTTGAACTGGACCAAGATAGTGATATCTGAAGCCAGTTTGTAAATGTCAGGGAGTGAGAGCAAGATGAAGTGCTAAAGACAGTGAACTACTCTTCCAAAGTGGGGCACTAGATGATAGGAAAACCATACAATGACAATTTGAATGTCTTTTTAAGATAAAACAAACAAACAAGTCAAGGAAAAATGGTCCGAGAAGTGGGACGATTAAAGATGAAAATCAGAGGGATGTCAAGATGTAACCAAGAGGGCAGGTAAAATGGGTGTCAGTATCGTGATTGGGAAGTGAGTGAAGCCACACCCTGAAACCAGTGATGGCATTTATCACCTAAACATCATGGAGGCAATAATGTAGGTAGATAAATAACCTGTCTCATGGACTGAATCTCTATGAAGATCACGTTAAATAAGAACTTTCAACAGGACAGCATAAGTGAGTTATCACTAACAAATTGTCCTTGACAGTTTCACTACTTACATAATCATTGTGAACTCTCTTTTGAGTTCTGTTGCAAATACCTGCTCACCCATCCTAAACAGCCTTATTGCCCACACCCTCGTTAATTCAAAAGGAAAGAGTATAGCTAACAAGAAGTTACATACAAAGATTTTAGAGCATATTTTAACCTAGTTTTATTTAAATAATAATAGGATGACAGCATGCCCAAGACAGAACCAGTGTAAATATTAATTGAACCTCTTTTTCCACTTAAATGTACTCCAGTTGTATGTAGATGACAAACATTATGCTTTATAGTATCCTAAATAAAAATACATAATAATATTATATGTCATAAGTTAACAAGAATTTGTGATATAGTTAAAATACAAGATCACATTTCAACAATACTTAGTGATTCACAACCAAAAACAAAATGAGTAACAGAATTTATCTAAGTTTGTGACTTGTCAGGTTGTCATGGAATGAAATAATATCTACATGTAGTGAGCAGCATGTGCCAGGGACTGTTCTAAACTGTTGTGTGTTGTTTCCGTTACTCGTCACAATAAGCCTAAAAGAGAGGTCTTTTATAATTCCCCCCAAGCAAGACTGGGAAATTAACTAACTTGGCTAAGGTAATACAGCAAACAACGGACCTTATAACCCAAAGCAGACAATTTGTGGAATTTTAAGGTATTGGTGAGTACAGAAGTAAAATGATTGGGATGTGGTTTGGGAGATAAATGAAGCTAGTGGGAGACTCTATACTAGGATAATAAAAAAAGACAAGAGTTGAACATAAGGGCAAAACATATGTTCAACAGAAATAAGAGGCTAACTGAGCCGGCAGTTAAAAGGCTGTGGTCAAAGAAAGGGATTTGAAACTTTGAGGCCATGTCCATAAAACTACATTAAATTTTGACAGACCTGAGAAGTAACCATGCTTGTGAGTACCTGGACCACAATGGTAAAGCAGAGGAAAGTTTTGGAAATTAAGGAAGTCAAGAAATTATAAACCAGGAAGTTCATCTGAAAAATATTGAATTCTAAAAATAATATAGAGGTATTAACACCTCAGAGAGAGAAGTAGAAAAGAAGAAATGGTGCCTTTATGAAACAAACTTTAGGCAAAGCTTATTGCCACATTTCTTTGTAAACACACACACAAACATACACACACCTACATGTGCATGCACACCCATGTGCTCATATTGAAATTCTTTTAAATCTAACAGCAGGTATTAAAGAGAAAAATTTAGAAATGTAAAATTGGATGTTCAGCAAACGCTTCCTTTCTTGATGATACTATATAACCATTAATATGCTAATAATAACTTTGTCTACTGATTAGAATGTTTTAAATATAGTTTGAACTTATCATTAATATAAAAATAGATTTACATTTCCATTAGTTCAAAACTAACTTCCCATAATGGTCAATGTACTCTGGTGTATAAAATCTATATCATCTCTCAAATAAAGAGTAAATCTCCACTGACCTAATTATGTAAAAGAGAGAATTTTCTATGCTCTTATTCAAAAACTGTTTATTTCTTTCAGATGTCCCTCGATAGAAACAGATTTCATAACTTAAAAAGGAAACTCATTTAATCAACTGATATTGTTCATCCCTTTGTTTGTTCCAATAATTGCTACATTTTTAACACCAAAGGAAAAATTGCTGAGCTTGTCCTTAAAAGACTTTCTTTTCTCATATTAAAACAGGAAAGATTATACTTATGCATAAGTTGAAACAGTGATAAACTCCTGCCACCATTATACAGGAGCCTCATGAAGAAGCAGCACTCTGGTACTTAGAGAGTTTAGAAAAGTAAATTTGACAATGTTCATTTCACCCCCCTCAAAAACCAACAAGCAACACCATTATTTGTTAATGGTAAAGGGCTATTGAGGAAAAAAATTCCATGGAATATGAACCTACTTTTCCAACTCTACCCACTAGATCCATCAATGTACAATATAGTAAAAATGACTTGCCCTGTTTAGCCTATCAAAGTTAATTCCTTGTGCATTTAAAATTTTAAAGGCTATTTAGGTATGTTTCAGAAATCAAAGAGTTTAACTTTTACAATTCAGATTTATTGATAAACAACTCAAGTTGATTAAGAAGAATCTGAAAATACACAGAAAATTCTGAAAGCTTAGTGTTAAGATTCAGGAAATGTCACTGAGTAACCTTATACATTCCTAACCCTTCTGTCCTTAAGTGTCTCTACTTCTACCAGAGAAAAATTCCCTTATTTGCATTGGCCTTTTTTTTTTTTTTGGTTTCTAGACAGCAAAACTGTCCAAAAACTGTCAGTTTCCTATAGTTTGGGGGACACTCGCAAATACTATAGACATTTTTTTTAACCTCACTTGAAGTTTCAAGATTGCTTTTTGGAAAATTCCAAAATACCTATCACGTTTCATGTTGAAATCTATTTACAAAATGGTAGTGCATTTTCCCAACACCCTTCTGAGGTCATTAAATGCATTTTCATTTTCACTTTTAAACTGTGTCTATATTTTGACAAGGTAATCCAATGAAGAGTGAAAACTATACTTAAAAGAATGTTTTCTTTAAACCATAGTAAACAGTTTCATTAGAGGATTTTTCTATCCACCTTTACTTTTGAAAATATTTATTTCTGGAAATATTAACCCCTCTTAATTTTTGATGATTAATTTTGAGAGTACATTTAAAAAGTCAGAGAAAACTTAGTTTGCAGAATCTTCTATTGTATTCATTTCAAGGTATCTTTCCATAGCACCAGTCAATGTCCAAGTCCAATTCTAACTCCAATGGGAAACCTTCAAAAATATAGACTAAATTAGTCCCTTTAACAATAAATATCATTTTCATTATTCTTCAATCTGTTTGCATTTATACCTCTTTCCACTAGCATAAGCTTAAGAATCCCAATGCATGCCTTAATATAGAATCAGTCTGAAAAATTCTGTGTTTCTGAGACTGTTGAAATATTTTAAGGTTATAAACAATACATTCTTCATTATCTATATATCAAATATTCCTGTGTATTAAACAGTTTTACCTACCACCTAGATGAACAGATGCTTTCATAGTTGTATTAAATTGTACCTTGTTCATAGTGACTTAACAAGTCCCAGGCAAGATTATCTCTGTTCTTTGAAAGCACAATATTACAGTAGTTCAGCATATAAACTTTGGGCTCAGCTTGCCCAAGTGAGTCTAGAATCTGACACTGAATATTTATGTGTCCTTGGGTAGGTTATATAATCTCTATTCTTTTCTGTGTCTTCATCTATTGGAGATAGTACTAGAACGTACCCTGTCAGGTTAGTCTGAGGGTTAAAGGAGATAATGTGCACATCTTTCCTATTAGGAACCAGAGTTTCCAACACAAAATCATAGCTCAGGCTTAATAAATCTGATCTGGTTTAGTGTAAATACAAAGCTATTCAAACCTCATTCACATTTGAGAACAGGTTTTTTTTCCAAAAGTGGTTTCAAATCTGAGTTTGCTCTGATTCTCTTTAAATGAGCAATCCACAATAGTTTCATAATAAGTTTTGTTAATTAAATGGGCTCGACATTAGAAAATATGTGCAGTAGAAAGAAGTATAAACTGTTTCTGTATGTTCTCTGTCATTTAAAACCTCAGTACAAATACAGTCCTTGAATGTTATACAGATAATGTCTTGATTAGTGTCTTTTACACTGTTTGGGTTGCTATAGCAAGATACCATTGGCTGGTGGCTTAAGCAACAAACATTTACTTCTCAGAGTTCTGGAAACTGGAAGGTCCAAGATCAAAGCATGGGTAGATTCAGTGTCTGGTTAGGGCCACCTCCTGGTTCATACACAGACAACTCCTCATTGTATATTCACATGGCAGAGATCAGAGAGACACAAACTCTCTCTGTACTTTTATTAAGGCACTAATTTCATTAATAAGGGTTCTGCTCTCATGAATTCATCTCATCTAATCCAAACTACCTTCCAAAGGCCCTATCCCTATCACATTGAGAGATAGGGTTTCAGCTTACAAAGTGGGGCAGCATAAACATTCAGTCCACAACAATAGGTCCACAGAGTTACCTTTTTATTTTAGCTTAATAATCTCAGCCATTTCAAATATTATCAATTTCAACCATTCTGTAATGCTATGAAATCAGAGTCTCAATCTAAAGAAGCTTCCTCATTCAATATCGAGTTGCAAAAATAATTCTTTCAGTAGGGAAGGCTAAATGAACAGAATCAGATCAACACAACAGCAACGTTAATCTTTCAGGAGCTTTAAAGACAGAGTTGATGTTGTTTTTTATTATTTTGATAGATATAAATGCATGTTTATAAAACATACACATCACTGAAAATATCCAACAATTTTATACCCAACATTTGCTTGAAAGCAGTTTTTACTATATATTCTTATAACTTTTATCAATGTACTAGTACAATGTATATGAAGAATGAAAGCTCACACAGTTTTCTCCCCATTACTCCTACTGAGTTCCAAATGCTATAGAATGACATCCATTTGCTCTGAACCAAAAGTACAAGTTGTATTCCCTAAATGTATTGATTTACTTCATTACAGTAAGCAGAATTCTAAGATGACCCACTGTTATGCCCTGAATAATGATCTCTCCATGAATATATGTAGGACTTGTTACTTGCCTCTAACCAACAGCATATGAAATAGGTCCCATGATTAGGTTATAATATGTTTATAAGACTCTACCTTGCTAGCACACAGGAGTGACCCTCCTGCTAGCCTTGAAGAGGTAAACTGCTATTACATGAACTGGCCATGCAGAGGGCCAAGTGGCAAGGGAGTGCAGGCCTGAGGGCAGCCTTCAGCAAAAGCCAGAAAGAAGCCAGGGCTTGCAGTCACAGAACTACAAGGAACTGAATCCTGTCAACAAGAGAAATGAGTTTGGAAATAGATTATTCCCAGTCAAGACTTCAGATGAGCACGCAGCCCTGACCAACAACTTTTTATAGCTCTGTGAGAGCCTGATTATAGAACTAAGGTAAGCCATGCCCAGAATTGTGTACTACAGAAACTTTGTGAGATAACAATATGTATTATTTTAAGCCACTAATGTTGTGATAATTCATTAACAGCAACAGAAAATTAATAATTGATAGTTTATAATCTCCTTTCTTTATATCCACATATCTTTTGGTGAGAGTATGCACAGTGACTTTTTAAAACTAAAACAATGTATTATTCCATGTCCCAATTTTCTGCCACCAACATTTTGCCTATCTCACTGAGCTGTAGTAAATTCTATATATCGCAATTGGGGAGTAATTAAAATAATGCAAAATATTTTAAATTAGAAGGAGATCGATTATGTCAAATGACAATAAGCTTATCAGTAGTAAAGCCTCTAGGCCCTGCAAACTAAAACTCCAGCTCAGCTTCTCTGTAATTCTTTGAACAATTTCTTTTATCAGTTGGTTTTATCCCACAGCAGGTCCAGAAACCACATCTAGACATGACATGTTTGGCATTCAAAGAAACATTGTTTTTCTCATTCTCTCTCCTTTCTCCTTTCTATCTCTTCAAAAAATAACTTCCTCCAGAAAGCCCCCAGCAGACTTATTCATATATCATTGGCCAGAATTAAGTGTTGGTGACATCTCTCTCTCTTAAAATGTTCATTGACAAGGTTTAACCAATTCCTTACCCAGGGATAGGGTTGCCTTCCCTGATGATTAGATAATGTGATCAAAATAGAATTTCATCATCGGTAACATAGAAATGAGAAAGTAGCTCAGGGAGAGATACTTGAAGAAGTTACACCTGTTTGGATATTGAAGGTCAAGTCAGCGATAGTCCAGCAAAAAATGGGCAGGAGAAACTGAAAGTAAAGTGCATGAAAAATGTTCAGGCCCAAATTAGGATAACTGAGTTTGGATGAAGGAAGTATGAGAAAAGGGAAATGATTTGTGAAATATTTAGGGGATAAAATTACAGAAGATTTGAAAAATCTATTATAAAATATTCGTCTCCCCCATACACTGTGCAAACCAACTTTCTGCAACTGGTTCACTTATAAAATTGAATTACTTCCAAAGATAAACTGAGAAATCTCACAAATATACATAATTCATGCTAAAGGTCACAAATGAGTTAATTTCTTCTAACTAATCTGAATATTTCAGACTTGAGAGCAACTAAAAAGTGACCAGTACACTAATTGCAAATACCAGAGATAATTGATTCAAAATATGAGAGCCACTTAAGCATGAACAGCCTTCATTTCAAGACAGAAAACCATAAGCAGCAACTATTAAAGTAAATTGTCCTCTTACGAAAGTCCCCTTATATAATTTTAAATTATATATTCCTTTAGAAAAAATCTTCAACTGGCATTGGAAAAAGATTCATGTCATTTAAATATCTAGCATTAAGGCTTTAAATTGTTGTGCATGTGAATAATTTTGTAAAGTTCAAAATAATTATATATGACTCCTCATAATTAAAATTGTTAAATTTTAAAAAGACAAAGCTAAAGTAAAATGATCTGTGTTAAAATCGTAAAATCATCATTGCTCCAATTATTAGCAAAACCCATTTTTAATCTATGACATTTACAAAGCAAGAGATTTTACTTATCTAGTCTTATTAGCATAATAATCATTGCACTTTACATGGCTTTAACAATAAATTACTTTCCTTATATTTAAGTTTTGCCCAGACAAACAGATTAAAATATGTATTGAACTGAAAGGTTAAAGCCCCTTTATTAATTCTGTTATTGTTTTTCATAAGCCAAATACTTCATTTGGGTAGCTCTTGACTTTGTATCATTGATTCTAATCATTTTCTAGTAATAAACCCCAGCCTGACATGAGATAATGCCTTTGGGCATTTTTACTTGTAAGAAACCTCAACCCTTAACCCCTTTCACTTCCTTTGCATAATCACTTGCATAGATCTTCCTCCATTTGGGATGTGTGTGTGTATGTGTGTGTTTCCATTGAACTTCAATTTTATTATATTGAAACTAATTTTCTTGATTTTCTTTTTCTCAACATTTTATTTTGTGTCTCTATGCCTAACCCTGCTGCCCTTGAGGTTTTTTCCCAGTGACTGGCCTTCCTGCCTGCACTTGTTTGGTCCCTACTTCGAAGAGACACTTAATGATATCGATGGACTTCCTGATGTACATGAGCAAACCACTATTCCATTCTTTCTTTTTTACACCATTGTACCCATGATTTGGTATAACAATGGCACTAAAATATAACTGTGGGAAAGGAGTATAAACGCTTTCTTTTCCTGTATACATTCTCTATATCAGGGGTCCCCAACAGACCTGGGCCTTATAGCAGGAGGGGAGTGGCAGGCAAGCAAGCAAACTTCATCTGTATTCACAGCTGCTCCTCATCACTGGCATTATTGCCTGAGCTCCACCTTTTGTCAGATCACATGAGGAATGAGACTCTCATAGGAGAGGGAATCCTATTGTGAACTGTGCATGCGAGTGATCTAGATCGTGTGTTCCTTATGAGAATCCAATGCCTGATGAACTTTCACTGTCTCTCATCATCCCCAGATGGGATGGTTTAGTTGCAGGAAAACAAGCTCAGGGCTCCTACTGATTCTACATTATGGTGAGTTGTATAATTATTTCATTATATATTACAGTGTAATAACAGAGAAAAAGTGCACAATAAATGTAATGTGCTTGAATCATCCCAAAACTGTTCCCCAACACTGCCCTGGCCTTTGTCCATGGAAAACTTGTCTACCACAATACTGGTCACTGGAGCCAAAAGGTTGGGGATCACGGCTTTACATTATATTTTCAAATGTTATACACAATTCACTGAAAGAGCTATTATAATGCAATGTAAGGATTCTCCAATTGCAAATTATATGGGGATTAGTGCCACAGAGTCATCAGTCTCCCTTGAATGTGCACTGGGCTTCTTTTCTTAGAGTCACCCTACTTCACTCATCGTACTTCAAGTTCATTCTTTCCGTAACTATTCTTTACAAAACAGTATCCTTCTTAGTAGCTCTACCTGTTTTCCCAATAATTGATCTTTCCCCAAAGAATTCATTTTCTTCATTTCAAACACAGAATGTATAATATTTATCTCTTCCCAACTAAATTCAATTCTATTGGTTGCTCTTTTCTTCAGTGATGATTTTAGCAACACAATATTCTCTTTAGACTTCTTTGAGACTTTCCTTTTCTTCAGACTGGGTTCATTTCCTCAGACCTAGTGTCACATGATTCCAACTGGTTTCACTGTCCATTGGTTTTTCTGCTGTTGGTCCAGTATTAATCACATCAACCTCATTCCTACCCATATTTGCTCCACACAGTTTCAAATGTATATATATCTACACTCAGCTGAAGCCTGTTTAGAAAACAATATAACTGGTCATATTTTAATATTAACCTAAATTCTGTTCAAAATTCTTCATTGATTTTCCATTGAATTTAGAATAAAATGGAAACTTCATCATAGCCTACAGGCCCTGTGATATTTAGCCTCTATTTTCTACCTCCTTCATTTCTTAACCCCGAGCCTTCCTCCTGTAATGCAGCCTGGAGAGGACTTATAAGTCATTTAGGATCTCTGCCTCCCCTAGGATGTTTTCCTCAGATGTTTGCCCATCTCTTTCTGATCTCTTTCAGATTAAATATCACCTCCCTGGATAACTTTTATTGACCACTCTATCTAAAAGATAACCATGTATATTGCCTGGCACATAACTCTTTTATTTGCCTTGCACAATTCATAATTACTTTGTGTATTTGTTTGCTTATTTACTGTCACAGAATGGAATGTAAGCTGCCTGAAAGTAGAGACCACGTTTGCATTTTTCACTATTGCATTCTTGGCATTTGGCATAACATCTGGTTCACAGCAGAAACTTATTAAATGTTTTCTAAATAAATGGACAAACAGATGCATGTGTACAAACCATGTCAGTGCAAAAAAATCACTTCTATTTGCAAGCTGATGTATGTCAAATCTCATTCCCCCAAAATAAGTAATATGGAATTCTTGAAGAAATGAAAATTTTTCAAAATCTGCTTGGGATTAGTAGACGTTTAATCCAATTGACAACTTAAAGTGGCTTATGTTTTACAGGCAAAAATTTCTAAATTTCCAAATATCCTAAAATATTGTACTTCTTCTTTTTAAAGTTTTTTTAAGCCTAGATTAAATGGAGGGATTAGAAATCAAAGTACCTTGTATTTCCAGGCAATTGAAAAAGGCAATTTCATAGACTGTAAACTCCTTCCTGAGACTATGAGCTCCTTGAGGGCATGTCTAACCAAACCTCTGAAACACTATTATTGCCTATAAAATGTTTCCTTGTGAATTCACAGCAACAGTTTACAAATGGTGATGATAAATAGTTATACAGAATCACTTTGCGGTCTCAACTATTTACGAAAGTTAGAATTTACAAAATAATTACAGATTTTTAATTTTTTCAGACTCCAAAAAAATGAAATCCATATTAAATACACATTTGCTCAGCATATCAGGAATATTAAATGCTGAGGCACTGTCAGGTAAGTGCTCTGCAAGCACAGTCATGCTGTGGCTCAGAGGAAGCTTTTTAAAGCAGCAATATGGAATGCATTAAATGGCCCGATTATGTCTTACGGGATGACCCACCTATAGATTTCACTTATTGGTTAGAAATGATTCAGGAAACCCAAGGAAATTGTCTACAAAGAGGCAAATATAATGAGAGACTCTGGCATTCTTTCATATGACGTGAGGAGTTTTAAATGAGGGAAGAAGGAAAAACTAATACCTAAGACCAGGAACCGGGTAATGTTTTATATATCTTCATTAGAGTAAATATCTTGGAAGCTTAATTTAGAATCAATACATTCTTTGGATTTTGATTTAGAAAGAGTCAGAAATGTAAAACCCCTTTCCCATATAACTTTTATAAAATTTGTCATTAAACCTTTGAAGTAGTATTCTGTACATTTTTTGTCTTAAGTGACATTTTTGTGAATTTGCAAGAGGTAGTCAGATCTTTGGGAGAATATTCCCTGAGGCATTAATGGAAGAATGCTCCCTGAGAGTTGAAGTCCCATGATATTTGAATAGAAGACATCTGTCAAAGTGATTTTGATAAAAACAGGTGGGAAACGCGTATCAAATCATGCTTAGGCAACAATGCCCTAAGAAAATCAGAAAATTTTACCTAGAATGGTTGTCAGGTGCAAAAGGCAGATCAGAATACTAAAAGCCATTATGAAATAGCCTGAAAGAGCCCTATAAAGGAGTACTATAGCGCTCAGATGAAGGTATCATCCATCTAAGGGGAAAAGCGGGAACATTGATTCATCAGTTTCTTTTCCTCATTGGTCAGTTATTCATCCCCAAAAGTGTTAATGCCTCTGAAGTTGCAAGCTGCACAAGTGCGGACACAGAGGCAGAAACCTGAGGCTAGGTTAAGTTAAACCTGCATGAACCTGTTGGAGCCCACACAGAACTGGTCATTGCAGTGGTGCCTTATGTATCATTATCTATCCATTATAAGAGATAGGTGAGGTCAAGAGGATCTGCAGCAGTACCAAAAAGGTAGCCAATACCCTTCCTAAGCAAACTATGGATTTTATCAACCTGGGTTACAAAAAGGATTCCCTTCTATATATGTATTTATTAACATAAGTGTGTGTGTCTGTATGCACTAATGATGCTACACTATCAAAAACACTGCTTTTTCTGTAACTTTGGTAAGAACATTATGCTAGTCAACTCTTTCAATCAAGAAATAAGAGCACTCTTCATAGTTAAACTCAATTTCAATGCTATCCAATTCCACCCTCCTCTACCACATACACATATACATATTATATACACAAGAGAGCTGTCAGTTGAAATCAAAAATTGTGGATTTCATTCTGAAAAGAATACGTATGGCTATAGAGTGTTTTATTTGCATAGTCTCATTCTTTTTCATCTTGTACTCTAAAAATAATAAAGATATTGAGAATTTACAATAAAAATAAAAAATTACTCTACATTTTAATGGAAACTTAAGATTACATGTCTTAGTCCAATCTAGCTGCTGTAACAAAATACCATTATAAAGAAAAAAAAATATTTCTCACAGATTTCGAGAATAAGAAGTCCAATATCAAAGCACTAGCAGGTTCTGTGCATGGTAAGTTTCTGCTTTCTGGTTTGTAGGTAGCAACTGCTCAATGTGCACCCACATGGAGGAAAAGGCAAGGTAGCTTTCTGGGACCTCTTTAATAAAGGCACCATTCCCATTAATGAAGTCTGTGTGGTCATGATCTAATCACCTTTAAAAGGCCCTACCTCCTAATACCAGCACATTTATGATTAGGTTTCAACATATGAATTGGGGGATGGGGCACAGACATTCAGAACATAGCATTACAATTACACATATGTGTTATTTTCCCTGTTTTTCATTGTTCCCAAATTGATTTAGTCAAGTAAGTATAAAGATGCTCCTCTGTTTATTGTTATCAAAGCCAAATATGCATATGCATGGTACTTTGTGCTCTTGGAAAAGTTTGGAAAATATGCAGATACATTTATAAGTAAATGTGACATATCTTAACTTTTTTTAAACATGAATTTGATCACAAGTTTAAAATCTCAATGAGCAGAATATTTTTTGGTATGAGCAGACAAAAGCTGCTTTGGGGAGAAGTTTTAAAGAATGCAGGGAAAACTCCAAACACAAGTGAAAGATTGATAAAATTATATGAAATTTCTGCTAACAATTCTGTGGTAAACAAATCTGAAATCTAAAAGAAAGAAAAATTGTCTGGCAAGATCTAAATTGGCAAAATTAACACTTCACAAAGTGAAAACCATGATTTTTGAAAAGTGATTAAACATATGGTATTGGACTAAGTAAGGAAACCCAATGGACTCATAGCTGAGTTTAATCAAATTTCTAAAGAGCAGATACTTCCAAACTTACTAAAAATATTTCAGACTATGTAAAAAGAAAGTTTCACAAATTTTTATAAGGCCAGCATAATAATAATTCCAAAGTATGTTAGATAGTTTTTAAAAGAAACATATAATAGACTTATTTCATCATTGAATATTGATGCAAAGTTTTAAATTATCTCTTAGAAAATAGACTCCAATAATGCATGGAAATAATTGTATATTATGACAATTAGGGTTTACTATAGGAACGTAAAGGTGTTTTACTGTTAGAAAAAAAAATCTATCAACATACTCCAATTGTGTAACATTAAAGGAAAAATCCTTATTACAAATCAATGGACACTGAATATTCATTTGATACATTTTAGCAGGTATGGCTAATTAAAATTCCATGTACAATAGGAATTAAAAAAATACAAATACCTACTTCTCACATGTAATAGTAAAAATGCTAAATATTAAAACACCTAGATACCTGGACTAATACAGTTATCTATCTATGAAACTTAATAGCAAATGTGCTAAATGTTAAAACACTTAGATAATTTCAATTAAAGCCTTAAACAACATGGGATGCTTGTTCCTACAATTATCTGGCATTGTCTCAAAAATAATATATAAAGCTATCACATTTTGCTAATGAAATAATTATATCCCTTGTTTAACTCAGCTCTAATTTTTAATAATATACATATGAATATGTGTGTATTCATATATACACATATATGTGTGTATGTGTGTATACATGTGTATTCAGCAACTTTCACCTTTTCTTGCAAAAAGCACCTACAAATAAAAATGAGAGAAGATATCCTATCCATGATAGTAGCACAATTTCAATCACTGTAACAGGAAGAAAAACTAGAAAATACCTCGGAATAAGTTAAGGAAGAAGGCAGATAGGACCAGGAAAAAGGAAACTATGAATTATTATTAAAATAAAATGTGTTTATCTGAAAAAAGATATATAATATCCTGATGTCAGAAGGCATCTGTCTCTCCAAAATATGCATATTATATACAAATTTAATGTAATATACTATAATTATTTATAGATTTGTATAAAATCTTCTTAAACCATAAATGAAAAAATAACTTCTGGGTAAAAGCATGGAAAAGAACAGTGAAGGGACAGGTCAGAGATTAGCCTTACTAGATATCAGAGCATAACCCGAAGCCATTGGTGGTGGGCAGAATAATGGCACCCAAAGATGTCTACACCCTAATCCACAGAGCCTGTGAATATGTTGCACTACAAGCCTAAAGGGGCTTTGCAGGTGTGATTAAAGTTAAGGACCTCTAGATGGAGAAATTAGTCTGAATTTCCCAGGTAGGCCCAATCTAATCATTCAAGTTCTTAAAAGCATTCTTTCCTGCTGCAGAAAACGAAAGAGATGATGGCAGTGTGTAGATTACGACTTGCTGACTTGGAAAACAGAGGAAGGCGGTCATGAGCCAAGGAAGGTGGGCAGCTTCTAAAAGGTGGAAAAGGTGAGTAAACAGATTTTCCCCTAGAACCTCCAGAAATGAAGACAACTTTGCCAAGACCTTGATTTTACCCCAATGAAACCCATGTCAGACTTTTGTACTATAAAACTGTAAAATAATACATTTGTATTAATTGCCAAGTGTGTGGTAAACTGTTATAGCAGCAATAAAACACTAATAAACCATTACAATCAATTAAATGTGTTATTGGAGAAGAAACAGAAAGCAGGTCAGTGAAATGTAAGATAATTTAGAAATAGATCCCCATTTACATAAACATAGAGTGTCAAGGTAGCCGTTCTATTCAGTGCAGAAGGGGAAATGGTGAATAGGTTATTAATTAAGGTGGTACAAGTTCTATGTGGAAGAAAATAAATCTTTATCTTTGACAATAAATAAGAAATAACTCCTCATGGATTTTAGCTTTTATGGAAAAAGTGAAAAAAAAATCTTAAGAACTAGGAGATTACAAGTATGTCATATATTATACATTCATAGTAGGTTACTGACATGGTTGTGGGGAGAGACAACATACATAAGAGGCAAACAGGAGGAAGCCAATTGGCAAAGGAAAAAAAAAGATATCTAAAGAGTATGTATGATATGATATTCTACATACATCAAATTGTTATATGATTATATATAAATGTTAATGTAACAAAAACAATTATTTGCACATGTGAGTCTCTTTCATGTCATTTTATGCATTTCAATTTTTGTAATTTTTAGTGATAAATGAAGAATATTTGAATATTTACATAAATTACTGAAATTACTAATATACTCAGATTGCATAGAACACATAGTACAGAGAAATATGCTTTTAGATATCAAGTTCTTAACTTTTTCAAAAGGTCCACAAGTTGTTCAGTATTATTAGATGTTCACTCAAACTCTCAGTTGCCTGGAGTATCTCCAATCCCTATTTTATCATCCCTCCTCTGTTCTGTGCTGACAGCTCTCCAGTTGAAATTATCTTCTCCTTGCAGTCAAATTTTAACAATCTAGTTATCTTTTTCTCTCCTTATTATTCATCTGTCTTAAACCAAATGAGAGTTTTTTTTTCCAGTGGGACTTACTCTCCACACTTTTTAAAAATGAAAGTATATTTCTTTATTACAAAATTGAATTGAATTCAAATCAAAAAAGGTCTGAACCTCATTTAAAAGATGGTTTTGTTACTGAAGAATTGAAAGGATTTCTTTGTGAACTAGCATCACCTTAAGACAAAGCATAAGGACCCTGAAGACAGCATTATAGTGAATCCCAGAGGTGCGCTCCAAAATGATGCTAATACAGAATCCAGGTATGGGGAAGGATGTAGAAGCCTATCTAACCGGAGAAAGCACCACTTATCCACCAAGATGGCAGAGGCCTTCTTCTCTGACCTGCAGTCCCAAAAAAGTATTATAAGGAGAGACAATAAGTAATAAAGAGCATATGAGAAGACACACAGAATGAAAGAAAGGAAGGACAAACAGAAGAAAATAAGATCACATGAAAGTGATAATCCAGACTGTGTAAACAAATTTTGGAAATGAGAACTCTCCAAGAGCAGACTCAAGGTGATCTGAGCTGGATCTTACTCTATCCATGTCTCAGGTGGCCTTCCTTTTGTGCCCCAGGAGGACAGTATTGTTCAACAAAGTTTAGACTAAAGCTGACTCCTTACATATTTTAAGTTCAGCCTAAAGATTTATCTATACATCATGAACTATAGCCTAAATGGAAGTACAAACATACTGCAATCTACTTTTGTGCCTATGACTGAGTTTTGGCCAATCGTTTGTGGTCAACAGTTCAAATCGCGTACAAGTAAGACAAATGCTGAGCTATTACCCATCCAGCTGTTTCCGTACCTCACTTCTGTTTTATGCATGTCAGTTTCTTTTTCTGTCTAGAAATCTTCTTCCACCACGCAGCTGCACTGCAGTCTCTGAGCCTACTCTGGCTCCAGAGGCTGCCCGACTGGCAAATCATTCTTTGCTCAATTAAACTCTTAAATGTAATATGGCTGAAGTTTTTCCTTAAACAGTATACAACTGTGAAGTGGTTTTATCAGCCATCATAGGTGGAGGAACAGTAGACCAGAAGTTCAAGAGGCATATGCAATGCTAGTCACTGCTGCACCAGTATTACCCAGTGGCACCTTATCTGGTTATTAACCAAAGCTGCTTTGGCATAATTCCACTGGTTGAAGTGAGAGGAACCAGGATATGGCTGACATTCTCCAAGAAGCAGTGATCTCAGGAAATGATTGGCATCTTGAACTTCAGGAAAACGCTTGGCCTTTTTAACTCTGAAAGTCTGTTTGAAACTCAGAAGAAAATTAGGTAAACACAAAATTTAGAAATTTGCTTACATACCCTGCCAAATTTAGAAACTTACTTACATATCCTGCAGAAAATATCATGGGCTTTTCAGTCTAGTTAAATATCTACAGATTATATTTCCAGTTTAATACCTGGGGCATTTACTGTATTCATTTTATTAGCTTTAGTGAATTTTACTTCTGGAGCATAACATTGCATTGAAAATGTGTCCTCTAACCTATGATATTTATGTATCATTTAATATGAAATTTATGAGGTTCCATTTCTGATTTCCAAATGGATGCAAATTAGAACACAGGATATTTACATTCCTTCATTTCTAACCCACATACGTAAAGTTTGACTTTAAAATGCCACTGTTCATGTCTGTTTCATAGAAGCTTTAGGTATTTATACGTCCTTTGTGTCTCTGGCACACTCTGAATTTCAGTTTATAGTCTAATATTAGGCAGGGATTGGCTATAAAAATACAATGCCATTGAGGACAAAGCTGGATTGCTTTCTTTTTTTAATTCTTGAGACCTTTATAGTTTCTCAGGGAAGTATAATGTGTAACCACATCATCATCTAACACTTTTCCTGTCTTTTTTGGAGATTGGCAGTTGAAAATCTATAAGATATTTTTGCAACTAAGATCATATTATAGGGAGAGGAAATACTTTAGTCAGATCCTATTTATGTTGTTCAGATAGGATTTATCTGTAGAAAATGTGCCTTATTTGGTGCAAATAGAGACGTGGTCGTCTTCCAAAATAAGTCTCTTGTATTCCACTTTTTAAAAACCTTTTATTATAGGTTTGGGGTATATGTGAAGGTGGGTTTACATAGGTTAACACATGTCACAGGGGTTTGTTGTACATATTATTTCATCACTCAAGTATTAAGCCCAGCACCCAATAGTTATTTTTTCTGCTCCTCTCTCTCCTCTCACCCTTCACCCTCGAGTACACCCCAGTGTCTGTTTCCTTCTTTGTGTTCATAATTTCTCATCATTTAGCTCCCATTTATAAATGAAAACATGTGGTATGTGCTTTTCTGTTTCTGCATTAGTTTGCTAAGGATAATGGCCTCCAGCTCCCTCCATGTTTCCATAAAAGACGTGATCTTGTTCTTTCTTATGCCTGTATAGTATTCCATGGTGAATATGAACACATTTTCTTTATCCAATCCATCATTGATGGACATTTGGGTTGCTTCCATGTCTTTGCTAGCTGCAATCAACATTTGTTTGGGTATGTCTTTATGGTAAAATGATTTATATTCCTCTGGGCATATAACCAATAATGGGATTGTTGGGTTGAATGATAATTCTGCTTTTAGTTCTTTGAGGAATTGCCATACTCTTTTCCACAATGGTTGAACTAATTTACAGTACAACCAACAGTATATAAGTGTTCCCTTTTCTCTACAACCCTGCCAGCCTCTGTTATTTTTTTTGACTTTGTAGTAACAGCCATTCTGACTGGTATGAGATGGTATCTCATTGTGGTTTTTATCTGCATTTCTCTAATGATCAGTGATATTGAGCTTTTTTTTCATATGCCTGTGGCTGCGTGTATGTCTGCTTTTGGGAAGAGTCTGTTCATGTTTTTTGCCCACTTTTTAATAGGGTTGTTTGTTTTTGTTTTGTAAATGTGTTTCAGTTCTTTATAGATACTGGATATCAGACTTTGTCAGATGCATAGTTTTCAAATATTTTCTCCCATTCTGTAGGTTGTCTACTTACTCTGTTGATGGTTTCTTTGGCTGCACAGAAGCTGTTAAGTTTCAGTTTATCCCACTTGTCATAAGTCTTTTGCTGCCATTGCTTTTGGTGTCTCTGTCATAAAATCTTTGCCTGTTTCTATGTCCAAGTTGGTATTGCCTAGGTTGTCTTCCCAGGTTTTTATAGTTTTTTGGTTTTACATTTAGGTATTTAATTAATCTCAAGTTGATTTTGTGTATGGTGTAAAGAAAGGGTCCAGCTTCAGTCTTCTGCATATGTCTAGCCACATATCCAAGCACCATTTATTGAATAAGTAGTCTTTTACCCATTGCTTGTTTTTGTCAGTATTGTTGAAGATTAGATGGCCATAGATGTGTGGCCTTATTTCTCGACTCTCTACTCTGTTCCCTTAGTCTATGTGCCTGTTTCTGTACCAGTACCATGCTGTTTTGGTTATTGTAGCCTTGTAATATGCTTTGAAGTCAGGTAACATGATGCCTCCAGCTTTGTTCTTTTTGCTTAGAATTGCCTTGGCTATTCAGGCTCTTTTTTGGTTCCATATGAATTTTAACATAGTTGTTTTTAGTTCTGTGAGGACTGTCATCAGAATAGCATTGAATCTGTAAATTGTTTTGGGCAGTATAGCCCATTTCAATAATATTAATTCATCCTATCCATGAGCATGGGATCTTCTTTCTTTTGTCTGTGTCTTTGATTTCTTTGAGCAGTCTTATGCTATTCTCATTATAAAGATCTTTCACCTCCTTGTCTAGCTGTACCCCTAGGCATTTTATTCTTTCTGTGGCAACTGGGAATGGGATTGGCTTTCTGATTTGGCTCTTGGTTTGGCTGTTGTTGCTGTATAGAAATGCTAGTGATTTTTGTACATTGATTTTGTATCCTGCAAACTTTGCTGAAGTTGTTTATCAGCTGGAGGAGACTTGGGTCCAAGACTATGGGTTTTCTGGATATAGAGTCATGTCATCTGGAAACAGAGATAGTTTGACATTCTCTCTTCCTATTTGGATGCCCTCTATATTCCACTTCTTTTAATAAACATATTAAGTTGGTTAAACACTTAATCCATTTGCATTTCTACAGGTAATATTTGGGTGGTAAAATGCAAATCTAAGATTTGAAATCATAAATAATTTTTAGGAATTTCTTTCAAAGGTGTTAAATGATAGTGATTGGACATACATACTTTGAATATAGTCACTAATTTTGCAATAATAATTTCATAATAAGGAAGCCTACTGTTAAAAAAGCAATATTTTTATGTGGTGAATTTGGGCAAAATACTTGATATGTTAGTAATTTTGGCATGTAATTGTTATTTATAAGATAATGACATGAGGAATACTCCTTCATGAACTCAAATACCGGAAAATAACATAAATATTTAAAGAAAGACATTATGATACTGTGTATGCTTCCTAGAGTGTTTTCACTTTCTTTGATAAATTTGTGATATATAAGCTGTTCCTTCACTTAAAAAAATTCAAGTACCAATAAAATGTTCTTGTGGTCTTATAAGTGTCTTCATAGTCTTGAACTCTATAAAGCCTGTGTTGAAATAACAAAATAATACATAGAAAGGTTTTAATAATTAATTTTCCAAATGGGAGATAAATATTTAAAAATGTGTTTACATACAATCTGAATAAAAAGTAAATTAATGTGAGCAGATAGAAAAATACTTGATCTTCTCTTTCCTATTCAAGATTAAGTCACGTTGATGTGTGTTACAACTCAACCGAAATTTCTAACACTTTGTTCTGGGTCCTGATTCTGTCATTGGATGTATAATGGTGGCAGATGATAAGCCTCCATTCCTCAGTATTTCTTCTTATAATATAGGGATACTAAGTTTTAACCTTATTTGATAAGATTACTATGAAGTCAAATTTATATGTAAAAATGTTATATAAATAGCAAAGGTATAATCCAATATAAGATGACACTGTTGTAATTCTCAAGCTTTTCAGTTATGGTTTTTGGCAACTTTAAAGGAAACAAATCCCAAAGAATGTGATCCTATGGAGATCCTTTAGCTTTCTCTGGGATCTAGAGCTCTTATCTCAGAATAAAACAATATTATGGCTGAATTAAGAATTTTGCTTTTGTAGTTTCTATGCCTTTCATAACACATTTTGGATTTTTGTTTGTTAAATTTATTCTCCCATTAAACCTTTTCAGAATACAGGTTAAAATTAATATCAAAGGAAATATTTTCCAACAGATTTTCAAAATTTTACAACTTGAGCTCTGTGTACCAGAACAATTCACACTGTGACCTATTTTTATATTCAAGTATCTATAAGTTTATCGAAATATATTTTGAAGTTATAAATAGGTGCGAATTTAACCGACTTCTAAACTTTTTGTTTGTTTGATTGATTGTTTTGTTTTGTTTTGTTTTGTGAGACAGAGTCTCACTCTGTCTCCAGGCTGGAGTGCAGTGACACAATCTCGGCTTACTGCAACCTCCACCTCCCAGGTTCACGCAATTCTCCTGCCTCAGCCTCCCAAGCAGCTGAGACCACAGGCACATGCTACCGTGCCCAGCTAATTTTTGTATTTTTAGTAGACGTGGGGCTTCACTATATTGGCCAGGATGGTCTCGATCTCCTGACCTCATGATCCAACCTCCTCAGCCTCCCAAAGTGCTGAGATTACAGGCATGAGCCACCACACCCAGCTCCTACTCCGGAACTTTAAACAGCATGCTTAATTAATAAGGAATTTTCTCTGTGGTCTAGGATCAAGGTATTTATCTTTTTAGTACTAAGAAACCAATCATCTTAGATAATTGCAGCCCAGAAACCAAGATTCTGTAATAGAATCATTAATATTTGTGAACACAGAAATATATTTAATGGTAAACCATTAAAATATTTTATAATATCCACTAAGGTAGATTATTTCTGATTTTGTAATAATTTTTAAAATACTGTTATTAGCTTTCAGATTGTAGGAAAACTTGATAAAGTATTTTAGAAATTTGAAATCTTTAAAGTGTATTAAAATTGTTTCATATATTGAATTATATTTATATCCACTTGAATATTTCCTTGCATCATCACTTTGTGGTTTTTTTTTTTTTTTTTACATTATTGTGTTTTCTTTTTTCTTTTAATTTCTTTTACATTACTACTATTCTTTCCATTTTTCCTTAAGTATGAAATTCTACCCTAATTTTTAAAGTTATATTTTACTGGCCATTTAATTAAACACAAAAAATATATAACAAATAGAAGACAAATAAAAATAATTTTATAATTCATTGAATAAAAATACCCATCATTTCTCCCAAAAACATAGATTGTTTTGCTCACCAAGCTTTCTTTTTCCATCTAACCACATTATGACAAAATTTTAGACTATTTTTACCTATTCTTTCATCTGCCTTTTTCTCAATCTCACCCCTGAGAAAGAATAAAATATGGGATAGAATATTATTACCCTCCTCCTCAAGCTATCCCCAATGCACAGATTTAGTGAAACTGTTTACTATTTTTAGGCAAGTGTTATTGTTGGAAGTTGTCTTACTCTACATCCCTTTTGCTACAAGAGTTCTTGCAACAGATATTGAGGTGGATATTGCATATTCTTACTGTATCCCACTTATTTAGCCTCAATTATCATAGAAGGTGAGAAACAGAAAGGTTAATTGCTCACCCCATTTTCTCTCTTTTTCCATCTTAAGGCCTTTGTTCTAGTTCACATATTGTTAGTTGGCACAAAGTCTCTTCCTTGAAAATTTTCTTCAAAGGAGTTATATAAATAACATATTTTTTGGATTCTGAATATCTTTTTCTTCCCCTGACAAGTTAGCATTTCAGGATTTTGGGATTGTAGACCTTTTAGTTTATCAGTTCATCAGTGTTCTTAGTATTCTACTGCCACTGTTGCAAATTAAAAGTCTGATAACAATCTAAGTTATTTTTCCTATTTGCTTAGAAGCTCAAAAATTTTCTTTTTCTTGAGTATACAAGAAATTTAATAGGTTAAATCCAAGAATATTCTGTTTCACTTGTCAACTTTGGAAGTTGATAAAGAAACTTAATGAGTCTCAGATCTCCATCTCAAGAAAACTTTCCTCTATCATTTCTTTATCACATCTAACATTTATTAATTTTTTTCCGGAATTATGTTAGTCATCTGTTAGTTTACCAGGATATATTTTCTATGTCTTTTTTTTCTCATTATTTATATCTCTATATAATTTGCCTTGGTCTTTGAGCCATTTCTTGCATTTAAATTTATAGACCATTAATTCAGATCTTAGGTGAACAGCTTAACTTTAAATCACTTATTAAATTATCTAGCTAGCAAATGTCATTTTTTCATTTTACTTTATTTTATTTTTGGTGTGGGAATTTATTTTTCTTGTGTGCTTATTCAAGTGACCATCTCATGCAACAGTTATGTTCTATTGAATAAATATCATCTGGTTCAGATTGATCATTCTCTCAGAGAACTGGCTGATTTAGATGGGTTGTAACTCATCCAACTGGGCTCATGGGGCTCAGATCTAATTGTTTTTCCCAAGCAGCATAGTCTTACAGGGGCTAGAGAGAAAGCAGTCTTGTCCCTTATGGGCCAGGGACAGGTAAAAAGACACATGGCTTGGCTTTGCTGAAACTCCCAAAGAACTGTATCTCATTTCCCTAAATTATACCTGCAGTGGGTCTGGTAAGGCTTGGCCCAACTGTTCATTGACTTTGTGCCCGAAGAAACCAGTTATTTATCAGACAAGTCCATGTCATTACAGTTTCTACAATTCTCCAAGAACCTATAATTTCCCAGGATACTCCATCTTCTATATCTGTCTTAAGGCTTTCAATTACTAGCTCTCTTTATGTAATTCCAACAAAATCTAGGCCTCACTTGCCTATACTCATTGACTAAAGGCACAAACTAGCATAAGGCTCAGGGGAAATAGGTTGATTGAGGCTATTAGAGGTGGAGGGGAAAGAATACATATTCAGATTGCATGTTTCCTATTTGTTCCCAGAACTCTCCCAAAGGGTTATAAAAACTAAGTTTTACAGCTTTTGTTAGTGTTAAGCTATATGGAATTAGACCACAGTGTTGTATGTGCATGTTTGTGTGTATTTATAAAGATATAGTTACATTAAAGGGCAGATTATTCATGGAATTTTATTTCTAGGTCATAGAAAGATAAGTGATCTTTGTTTGTAATTGTCTTTCTTGTGTTTTGTTGTGTTTTCCAAGTTTTCTACCATGTGTGCATGCATGTTTGTATATATATATGTATACAGCAGTTATATAATCAGAAATGTTTCTATAACACCTTAGGTGTTCAGAGTGTAGGTTAAAATGTATTTATTATTTTAGTTTGTCTACTATATTTTTGAGTTTGAAGCTCTGAGTAGGTCACATTATTTGACATCCTTTTAGATATTTCATGTATCTAGAAGTGTTTTAAAATTGTCAATTTCTTCCTTTTTTAAACTAAAAAGGTAGTAGTTGTTGAAGTTTTATCTACTGATGAAGACATCCTCTATTTTGAAGCCTGCACTAGTCTGCTCTCTTATCAAGTGCAGCTTTGCTTTCCATTTTTTTTAATCATACTTATGTGAAATTATACTTTTCAGCAGTCTACTACAGAATCCTGTTGAGAAAGAAATATATTATCTCAGCTGGACAAAACTCTACTAAAATATTGAAAATGAATGAATGGCAGAAACACTGAGAAAGAAATTTAGGATGTAACCAAGTAGTACCTAGGTAATAGTGACTTAAAAGTTAATGACAGCAGGGGGTGGGGAGAAATGCCGGATATAGATAAAGGGGGAATGGAGGCAGCAACCACCTTGTTATGTACGTACCTAGGCAACAACCTTGCATGATCTGCACGTGTACCCCAGAACATAAAATACAATTAAAAAAGAAGAAGAAAAAAGCTAACGCCACCCTCTGTCAGGCATAATATATAGATTTCACAGAAGGAAATTCATGTTACTAATATTCATGAACCCTGCTCTATTTCTTGAAATAAACCAATACTATTTTTCTTAATATAAAGCTTAATTTTTGAAATCTAAATCAGATCCTTAGATTCTACGTGGGTGGAGAGAATAATTTATAAAGTCAATCTAACATTTCTCATTCATAATGGTGGAAAAAGTCAAAGAACAAAGTTTTATTTATTTAGCAGTGGGTCTAAGAGGCTTCAGATTCTAGAAATCATCAGGGATGGATGCTTACCAGCCCCCCTAATTTTCCTTGGAAGGAAGGCAGCCATTTGTTCTAGCGGAATTAGAAACCTGTATTACTTTTTCCTTCTATTGTAGGTCTTACCAAGTTGTATTTCAAATTATATTTTACACATTTTATCTCTCATTAAACTGAGTCATCTAAAGGATGATGCCATATCTTACTCGTTTTTGCATCATCAGTTTGGCTCACTGCTTAAATGAATGAATAAACCCTAAGGTAATTTGTAACAGGTTACAAGAAACCAAGACAATAAGACAAGCAAGCACAAAAATAAAAAACAAATACAAAACAAAATGAAAACTCTAATCACTTTTAGAGAACAAGCAAAGGAAACAATTGGCCAGATTTTGAAAGCCAGTATAACAAAATGAAATGGCATTATGTTTATTTTATTTTAAAGAACTTTTCTCTATTTATGTTATCATAGAGATGCTTTATATTTACCTGTTATTACCACAACAAAAGCTGGATCCAACAAAACAGAATTTTTTTAAAAAAGGTAAACATTATCCCCTGTATCAATCAAAGTTGTTTTCAACTAATAAACAGGATTTTAGAGATTGAAATAAAGTAGGGGATTGTTCATTTATACAGGCAATCCAGGGCTGGTTTAAAATGTTTTTAAAGTCATCAGTGAAGTAGGATTATTTTGTCTATCTCTTCCACCATAAGTTGTATATGTCTATCATCCTCAGGGTTCCCCTATGGTTCAAAGATAACTGCTCAAGCTTCAGCCTTCACAGTTGCGACAGACAGGAAGGGAATAACAAAAGAGTTTTCCTTAAAGTGTGTTGGTCACAGGTCTCTTCAAGTAAATGTAGAGAGTAAATGTAGCTTTTGAGCATAGCACGCTGTTTGTTAGTATTATGCTACCAAAAAAGGACAGAAGAATGGAGAGTAAGTCGACTACCAGCATTTTATACCACATCACAACTTCGAAGAAAAACTCAGTTATCTTAAATGGGACCTTGATTCAGAATAAGATGTTCAAATTTAAAAACAATATCTGATATTGGAATCTTCCTTTATGGGATACAGATTTTGAGATCAAACTCTTGATCAAAGAATAATGTATCTTTTTCTAAGGACATTCTGTTTACATCATAAACCTAAGTCACTTTTGCTGAAAGTCAAGGAGATCACAGCTTATGTCTTCATACATAGTAGGCTGATCTCTGGTTATCCATATTTACCCAGTCATAATATTTACCAGGGATACAATTTGTACACATTAGAGATTATTTTTGTTCAAAATATGCTATACTCATACAGCAACCAGGCTGAGTTCATAGGTGTTTGTGATCTGTGTAATCACATAGGGTGACTCTCTTCAAAAGGTCACTGCTCCAATTCTACTGTTGCCATCTTAAAAATTCTCAGTAACTTTTCAACAGGGGACTCATGTTTTCATTTTGTATTAGGAACCACAAATTATGCAGTTGGTCCTGTTCCCAAACAACACAGCCAAAGAGCTCAGAAAGTAATCAGAAACAGCAGTTTTGAATGTGTGATATCCAGGGAATGAAAAATAATTGTCTACTACTGGCTATAGATTAAATATATTTATATTGCCACAGGTAACATTTACTAGACATTGTAAATAGCACACAACTTAGAAATCACATAAATTGTGACCCTGGAGATAATTAAATTCAGCATCTAATGGAGTGAAATTTATTGACAGCTCACTAAAATGAATTAAGAGAAGCAGTCATTGCAGTGTGTTAAGAGTAATAAAATGTTGATTTTTTTCCCCCTACGCTCTTAGAAGATTATAACAAAATTGCTCTAGGCCACTTAGTTAATGCGCTACACCCAATTACTATTCTTAAATCAGTGAGGACATGTCTATTTATTGAAAAGTAACTTACTTGTTATTGTTTCTAATTTTTATTCATACTTTAAAAATTGGACACTTATTAAATACTGAAATTGAGCAAGGCACATCATAGATGTCAGGTTAATGACATGCAAAGACCAATTTGCATTGTATTATCTCTGTTTTCAGGCACTTTTCATTTCTAACATAATTTTAGCACAGGGAGCATGAATCTATGCAACTTTCAGATTTAATTTTTTAAAGCTGAAATTTTGCACAAAGAGTTTTATGGGCAAATATAGACTCATATTCACTTGATAGGGAATAAAATCCATTTAAAATCTCTTTTTCAAGGACAGTGAAGATTATATCCAAGCCCCAACTGTTCAAGGAAATGAAAAAAATATTTATAGCTGCTATCCATAATTGATTCATATCATCATGCTGCGTATTATACAAAAGGTTTTGACCCTGCCCTCTTTTATTCTACAGTCAAAGAAATTCAAAACAACCAAAAGAAGAAATAAAATGTATAGATCATAGTACATAGGGCTAAAACAGCAATGCCATCTGTGCTACTTTAAGAAAGCATAGAAAACTAAAATCTAAATGTCAAGGTAGAGATATATCAAGGTAAATTTTAAATTGTACAAATTAGTCATTGATTATACCTATAAAATGATTAGGTTCAATTTTTTTTTTTACTTTAGTGTTTCAGATTTTGCTCTTTGTTTTTGTTTCACTTGTTTAAACCAGAGAACTCCCTTAGAATAGTTAAATGCACAAAATTAACTTTGTAAATTTTACAGCAATATTTGACTGAGGTACAGAGAAGTTTTCCTGACCATTGTCAGCCAGTAAAAGTAAATACAAAATGTATTTTAACAAAGCTATGAGCCCCTCATTTACATTTCTTTCTTTCTTTCTTTTTCTTAATGAAAGCAAAGTCAGTTTATTAGGGCAACAGGGTATTGGAAAATGGCTGTTCCACAGACAGAGCAGGTTAGCCCACAGGCAGGGCAGCCAATCACTTACATTTGTAATGTGATACTGCAGTGCAACTAAAAGCATGTATGTTAATTACCTTGATTGTGGTGATCATTTCAACAATGCATACGTATAGCAAATCATCAAGTTGTAAACTTTAAATAAATATAATTTTTATTCGTCTATTATATCTTTAAAAAGCTGAAGGAAAAATGCAAAGAAAGGTTCAGGTTTTGCTACAATTATTTGACTAATTGACACAATCTTCTACTTTGTTTTATTAGTGAAGAGGAATCCTTTAAAAGTTGATGATCTGGCAAAATAATGTTATCCTTATCTTGTATGAAATGAAGACAGGCTAATGTAAAACTAAATCAATTCTGAAAAATGGAGCAGCAGGAGTCACAAATGCAGAAAACTAAGATGATTAAAAGCAATCCATCAGTCCTAAAAAAATTCTGCTTTCCACAAGATTCTTAAGGCATCCACTCTAAAGGAATTATTTTTGAATCACGTGAAAATACAGTGTTTTCTCTACAAGATATATTTTTAAGTGTAAATCTGTAACTTTCACAGCACCATATTAAAGCATTGGCACATGACCCTTTTAAAATCCTCAAAGGGAGCCTACCTTCATTATCAGCTGTACTAAGACAGAAAGATAAATTAAGATATTTATATATTTCAATCTTTATATTTCAGAAAGCTCATCCAAAAAAAAAGAACCCTTAAATATATTAGTACAAAAGCTTTAAGAAAAGAAGTACAACTAATTTAGAATTGATGCTTACATGCTTTTAGTGAGAAGATGCTAGAGAGGCCATGAGATCAAGAGCAGGTGGCATTATGCAAGCCAAGAGAAAAACTAATGTCTTTATTCTAAAGATGAATGGAAGGTACTGAAGTAGGCCCATAAGTAGATGCTCAGTGAGCTCATCCTTTTTCCTCTGTACCCATTGCTTAACGTAACCAAACATATAACACCCAAACATAACTTCTTTCTAACTTTTTGACTAAACAATGTACTACTAGCTGTCTAATAAATGTAATCTTAGAAAGATTAAGATACCCACTCTTGAACATATAATTAGATGTGAAGACACAGGTATAGTCTGAAAAATCAGATCAAAAATTATATAAGCTTAAAAAATAGAAAACAGAAAAAAAGTCTTAGTGCTTTTAAGAATAGGGACATTTTAATTTTCTTTTCTAAAGCCAGATTATCCTATTTATTTTAAACTAGTATTTTTTTGTAGGAAAACACACATTTTTCTGTCTGTGTCTAATAGCAAGATAGGTTATGTAACATGGAAGCAATCATAAAATAGAGCTTGAAGCCCACATGTTAAAAACAAAGTGGGAATTCAGTAGGTATTCAGAACAGCGGAGAGAATGGGGCTCCTCATCTTCTCCTGTGTATACTGCAACTACAAATATCAATGACCACAGTCCACAAAAGATTCTGATATTGAATTTAGGAAATCTTTGTGTACCATATTTTCCCCAAATGATAAAATTATTTATAGTGGGAAGTGGCATTAGAAGGAAAAGGAAATTATTTTGTACTTTTTGCACAGGGGACCTTTTGTGCAGAGCAAATTTCCTTCCACTGACTCTGCATAAATATCTCAAGTGACAGGAAAGCCTGTTCATGGACGGTTGGTAGAAACAAAATCTTCCTTTTTTTAAAAACCACCCATTACACCTAATTTGGTTGACAGCAGCAATATAGAATTAGTTTTAAATCCCCTTTAAATAAAATTACCACCATGTATTTGACCATATTTATTCTGTTTTCAATTTGTTTTCTCCTGTATATATCCACACATCTGACTATTTCAACCACCACTGCAAAGACTTATTTGATTAGACCCCAGACTGCCTGTTTGAATTGTGTTTGCTCCACTTTCTCTTTAACATACTATGCTCCAGACACTCTCATCTTTTTGTTCCTTGATCTGGAATATTCTTGCCAAGGCCTTCAGGCTTGCTATTCCCAATGCCCTGTGCCTGTAGACGTTCACATGGATAACTCTTTTGAATCTTTCAAATCTACATACATGTGTTACCTCCTTTTCTCCAAACACCTAGCATTTGAAACTATATTTTTTATTTGGTGATAAATTAGTTTTTTCTATTTCCCTCATATCAGAATACAAGCTCGATAATTATGGAGACCTTGAGTATCTTACTACTTTCTGTATCCTACAATAAGTAGGGGCATTTCTGGCTCATAATATACATATATAATAAAGATTTGTTTATGAGTGAGTAAATGAATGTGTGTGTATATATACATATATATGATAAACTATCTATGTTTTGCATAGCAGCTAGAGTGTTCTTAAATAATTATAACCCCACCCCCGACCCCGGCCAAATTATATCCTCTTCTGTTTGCCTGATATGAAGGGACTTCCCATTTGGGATCAATGCAGACAGTTGCACAGGCTATGCACTACATGACTCTGTAAGCTGTTGCTAGTAATAGAGAGACCACAGTGGCCATCACCCACTGGAGCTGTGTAATACCAAGATCCTGTCCCATTTGTTCCTAGGATTAAATGCCAACTTTAATGCCTGGCTAACAGAGCTCTCAGTATCCGGCTCCACTACTGTTTCTGTTTTATCTTTCCTACTCTTCTCCCTTGAAATTACTCACCAGACTTCCTGATTTGCTATCAATTTCTGAAGACACCATACTTTCTCTGATCAAGTAAGCCTTCTGAAGAGAATCAATTATGCCTCTTTTTTCACTCTGTTTCTTCCACACACTCTCTTCTGATTCCTAAACTTGATTAGGCACCTTCCGATATGCTCTCCTATTTTCTCTGACTTTCCTGTAACATTAATCACTTCATTATGATTTTCAACAGTCTTTTCATTTCTTCTATAAAGGTGGGGCCATGTTTGTCATATTTATTATTGCATCTCTAGTATCTTACAGGGAGCCAAATAAAGGTGACTCCATAAATGAACAGTCAGAACGTGCATTCCAAATGCTATACTATCTTGGGCATTTTTCTTTGTGTGCTCTATTTCATCACTGTCCAATTTTGTAAAGTTAAGCTTACATTTGATTTGTATTTCTGATGGAATTTTACCTTGCATTAACCAGTACGGAAAAAAAGTAGGATAATGTGTTTATGTTAACATAGTCTATAGTATAATTAAGAACATTATTACTTTAAACTTAAAATTTTCAAAAATATTATTCAGCTATGCATTAACCAAAGTGATATTTAGCTAGGTTTGATTTGATTCGTGCCTTCTATTTTTATTTTACAAATGCCTTAGCAAATATATGATTAAATATATGATTCCCTTAAAATATGATTGCAAATCAAAGTTTGCGTTGAAATGATAGGCATAATATATTTAGGTTCATCTCCTTGTTCTCACTAGCCTTAGTTTGAATCCATTATTCATCAGGGTTTCATACCTATTAAGAAACTTAACTTTTATATGGCAATTTAATTAGGTTTATTTCTGTCCTTTTAAAAGGATATTATCAGATATTTGAATGTCCCATATCGTGACCTCATCGGTTATAAACAACCCAAGCCTGTGGTAACAAGAATAGGGGCCCCTCTGGTGCTACGGGTTCACATTCATTAGAGTCACTCCACCATCCATCCTGTTTTCTGAGCAGCTCACTCAGAGGAAATATATCCTACTTCTTGCCATTAAGCCTGTTTTTTAAAAGCTACATACTCCCTATCACTTAATGTTCCTTTAAAGGAAATTTTTATCAAGGTCAAATCCTTTAATTTGTAGAAGCAGAGTTATTATCACAGAAATCCCAGTACCAGCCTTACAATATACATTCAAAGTGATACTTGAGTTGACCTATTATACAAGCAAATGGCTCTCTCCAGATTTTTAAAGTCAGGTGGATTCGTGCTGCTACCGTAATCTGATTATAAGCTAAGACAAAATTTTAATTTGTTTTAAATGGCAACAAATTCAAAATGCAAATCAATGTCACTGTGATAGGATCAAATGCCTTTCAAACACAGAGCAGAGAAGGTAAGAATGATTTTCTTTGAGTATTATCTTTTAGGTATAAAATTAAGAACTAGATATTAAATCACAGAGAGGAGCTGATCTTCTTAAGAAGCATAATGAATATGAGAAGAAAATGAATGACATGAGAGACCTCAACGAACCTGAGCAAGAGTGGGGCAGGCTGAGGGTGTGAGATAAACACCCTGGAGAAGAGAGATGGGAAAAGGGACAGTGAGTGGGAGCTGCAGAAAAGATACCACTCAGGCTAGCAGCAGCAGGAGCGGGATAACTGTGATAAAGAGCTTAAAAAGGTAAAAATGCCCATCAAGTTTCAGATGGCAGATGTCACTGTGTGTGACTCCAGGGGTGGAATCATAGCCTAAGACAGAAGAGGATGTCAAATAGAAATAAATAATCAAAGACTTAAAAAAAGTCAGGAAAGGGCTTTGTTAGTTACCATTTTACTTGAAAACAACTGTGTTAACAAGACAATGATGAATATTCTAGGACAAACATAAAGGGCATTATTGAAATGGTAGATATCAGTCAGGGGAATTGGAAATGAGCTTTCTTTAATTAGGAACCAGAGTGGAATAACAAATGTTAAAGCGACATTTGGAGACACTAAAGATGAGACAATATGTTTTCATATGTTACTATTTGCTGACGGACCTGATGATGCATTGCTGCAGAGGAACTTAAGGAGTGAGTAATAGTTGGCCATCTGCTTGCAAACTTCGATAGCTTTTGAAGATAGTAGTTTATAGGGAGCAAGGAGTAAAGAAAATAGTGTTTTACCCACTGCATCAAAGTTATATGGGAGAAAAGGGGTTGCCTTTTAATGAAGATAATTACCTCTTCTTGATAAGAGATGAAGGCACAAAGCTACAGCTGGATAATAAAAAATTCTTCTAGTGCAGAACAGCATAAAATTATATTCAGTTCAGGTCCCATGCATTATTAACTCCCTGGAAATTAAAGCATTTCTTTAGTCTCTGGTGAGGCAGAGGCATGTAATAGATAGATCACAGCCTTTGAAGTCAGATAAACATGATTCAAAATCCGGCCTCATCATCTATAAGTATGATTTGGAGCAAATATGTTAACCAATCCTCATTTTGAAAATGAAGTCATAAGTACGTATGTCATGGGTACATACAGTAAATAACTGTGTGGACTGCCAAAACAATGGTAAATAACCACAGGGACTGCCCATATTTACTATTGTTTTGAGTGGTCAAAGAGATGAGTATGTTAGAAGACCACCATAGTGATTTTAATTGATTATTCACTTAACAAACTCCCATTGAGTGCTACTACGTGTTAGGCACTGTGCTAGTGTCTAAATATACAAAGGTGATTGAAAACAGAGTAAACCCTCCTTCCCTCGTGTGTTTTATAGACTCATGAGAGAGATAGTCATGAAACTACAAAACTAAATGTAGAAATAACAATCCTCAGTGCTGCAAAGGGAGGATGCATAAAATTATGAGAGTAAGTTACCAGATTATTTCATATACTCAGCAGGGTCAAAGAAGGCATCTGAAAAGTGGCAACTGAGCTGATATTAGAAGAAGAAGCTGGAGTTCACTGAGAGAAATAAAATGAAAACAGGAGAAAGCGTGAGATGAGATTGGAGAGGCAGTGAGACCAAGATTACATAGAGTAGAAAAGTCTTGAGGTGTATGCATAAGATGATCAATGAAAGCTACCACTTTCTTTGTTATTGCACTTTAGGTTCTGGGGTTCATGTGCAGACCACGCAGGGTTGTTGCATAGGTACGTACATAACGAGGTGGTTGGCTGCCTCCACTTTCATTGCATGCATTGCTGCCATGATCTTCTTTGTCTAACCAATGTGAAGACACCTAAACCTGGCTTCTCTGTCCTTCTTAATATAATTCTAGCTATGTAGCAAATGAGGTCTTAAGAGATTGACAAAGTTCTTCTTGAGCGTATTAACATATGTAATGACCCACCCTGTATAAACAGGAATGGGATAGAAATAGGACAATAAAAATAGGAGCAGCCACTGGGCAGAATCTGGGCCTCTGACTTCTAACTGCTTGATACAGCACAGTGGAGGTCCTTTGACTAACCCTTTCTCTGAAGAGTGCAATTCTCTCTCACACTCACACTCCCCAGAACCACCCCACCCCACACCATATTAAGATCCACTCCAACTCTTGCTCTTGGCTTCTCCGATGAAAAAGCAGAGATTCTCATAAACCTCTGGATGAGTTACTTATCTCAATGTATTCTATGTATCAGGAGAGTCTAATTTGCATTGAACTAACGAAAACAAAACATAAAATGTTTTAAGGCAACACACATTTACTCCGTGCTTATTTTTCATGGTTTTCACTGGTCAGCTGGGGCCTCTGGTCTATATTGTCCTCATGCGTGGTGAGCATTTGGCCGAGGGAGTGGCTGCCATCTGGTCATGAATGCATGTCATGACGGTACACACCTCGTTGGCTAAAGCAAGTCATGAGGACTCATCTAATTTCAAAGGAGCAGAGAAGTACAGTTCTACCATGTTTCTGGGATGGGAAGAACCAAAACAATGGTAAATAACTGCATGGACTGCCCATATTTACTATTCTCAGGTAGTCAGGAGACTAAAACAGAATCTCTCACAGCTGCTTCTAGGGCTTTCACTGCCTTTCATCCTGTATTGTGCCTTTTTTAGTGTGATGACAACACTAACTCCAGGGCACTTACAATAACAAACTTCCAGCTACTGCTATTCTTCTCCAGTAGTTCTCCTATAAGGCACAAATCTTTTCTATCTTTTTCTTTTTTTTTTTTTTTAACTTATATAACAAACCTGCACATGTATCCCTGAACTTAAAAATTAAAAAAACTGTGTGTGGAATGCGTGGTGAACTTATACAGAGTCACATTTCTAGAATGTAGTAGAACTGGGATAGGAAGCCAGCCTAGCCTTCATCTCTGCACTTTTTTTCCCTCTTTGCAGGACCAGGTATTTAATTTGCAGGACTCAGTGCAAGAAAAAAAAAAGTAGAATCCTCTATTAAAAAATTAAGAATTTCAAGATGGTCATGGCAGAACATTAAACCAAGTTCATTTTAAAGTGTGAGGCTCCATGTGACTACAGAGAACACATATCCAGGAAGCTGGCCCTGCCTCCTTGGCCCCCACTGCCCCTTGCATCCCCATGAGGCTGATCCCAAACCCTCTGGCCCACCTAAGCTTGCCTCTTTCGGGACTTTTGGGATGGATCACCTCTTTGACTTTCAATCCTCTGAATCTACTGCTGCCTTTTGTGTTCTAGGTATAGGTACTGGAAGGATGGGCGAGTTAGAAAGGAAGCTTGCACCACAGGGTTGAGGTGGGGTAAGAGACGGTAGAGCTGAAAAGCAGGGTGGCCAGGGCTTAGGTAAATGCCAGGCCCTCCTTACAGATGCCAGTGGCAAGGTTGGGTGGAAGCAAAGACATGTTCGTTTGAGGGATGATTTAGCATATGGCAAAATAAAGTTGCTGTAAGGCTTTCTATCTTTATTTTTATAGAGACAGGGTCTCATTCTATCACCCAGGCTGGAATGATGTGATCATGGCTCACTGTAGCCTTGACCTCCTGGGCTCAAGTCTTATCCACCTTCTCTTGAATAGAACTCTCTCTCCAAGCTAACATCTCCTGGAACTGATAGACAGTAATCTCACTAATCAAAATAAGGCATTGCCTTGGTATAGAGATGTATTTGAAAGGTATTTTGACAAATAATTTCTCATGATATCACAATCAACTTGGAGGTCAATAGTATCTTTATTTTATAGCTGTCTTTATTTTTAATTTCATTTCAAAAAAATGACATTCAGATTCACAAAGTGCCTAGCCAGGGTCATGGGCAAATAAATGATGAACTCTAGATTTGAATCTATGTCTGATCACAGAATATATATTCTTTCCACAGCACTAGCACTACATATTCCCAAACCCAACACCTACGTTTCATGATTAAACATTGTCTATATATAAACTATTATTCCAGAGATCGCACTACCAGAAAGCAAAGAAAAAACTTAGGGACTGATAAGTTACTTATAGTACGCACGCTCCAGAGACTCTGCTTCAAATTCATTAATTGAATGTAGGCACTCAGAGTCCCAGTGCATTAACCTCATCAGACATTGCAGATGATAACTGACCCCACCCAAATAACGGGATGGGGAAGTATTGACATTAAATAATGGAGTCACGTCTTCCAAGTAGTAAAAGGATTAAAATACATTCAGAGATAAAAGAAGTAAAATACCCTTTCAAAATGTAAATTACTTCTTCCATAGCAACAATGATAATGTACTAATTCTAGGAGTCAAATAAATTATTCAAGGACACTGCCATTTAGTTTGTTTCTTGACTCCATAGGGAAAAAGTAATTATGTCTAGCCCAGCCAAGCCTATGATAACAGCTGGCTATAAGGGAACAAAAGTGAAGGTAATGTCTTCAGAAATCCACCATGATGCTTCATATTTTAGTAAGAAACGTCCTTGGAGGGACCTTCGAATCAATCAGTGTGAGGATCTCATTTACATTCGAAGAAGTTGAGGCCCAGAGAGGTTAAGTACTTACCTTGAGGTCACATAGTTTGTGGCGGTACTTCCAGGCAGAAGGCAGATTGTAACCATGAAAAGGCTGGAAAGAAAAATACTAATTGTTAAGCATGTTCTTTGAGGCTTTATTCACGTTGTCTCACCTCATGCTCAGATGAGCAAAATGAAAAAGATACCATTTTCTCTTCCATTGTAAATATATCAAGAAGTTAAAATAACTAGCCCACATTCACATAGTAAAGCACAGAACTTAGACCCCAGGTCTCTTTTGCCTCCAAAGCTGTGGGCTTTCTCCTACATCAAAATGCCTGTGAGTGTGTGCACTGCCTGCTGGTGTAAGAGTTTAAGCATAGATAATGTTTTACCAGCGCTGCTATTTTAAGGAATTATTTGCTTTAGATCAATTTTGACTAAAGTCTCCTCTAATGCTGTCAGTTTAGGATATCTGATTAATGTGACTGTGCCTTCTTGAAGCACTGTCTTATTTGAAGGGTTGGTTAGATAATTGAAATAATTCAGGGATCATTAAGATGACTGAAATTGTCTTTCTGGATTATTGTCCCAGGCCTTTAGAATACAATCTAAATGAGGGGCCTTGTATAGAAAAGGTCCCTGAAGACTAAGGAAGTATTGTTCTCAGATTTGCAATGGCTTCCCTTTCTGAGATAAGAGTTTCTGTTGTCCTTCTGGAAAGTGAATAATCAAGTCCCCTTAGAGGAAATGGTGCCATTTTCACCCGGCCATTCTCACCACCACACACCATGTCAATGTGGTTCAGGCTAGAAATAATAGACTGGGAGATGGAATGATCCAACAGCTGAAAGATTCAGTCACTCCTTTTCTGGGACTTCCATTTGCCTCACTGCCCTCTTCTAAGCACCTAGTGGCTTTGCCTTTCTATTTTAAGGTATGTACTGTCGGGTTGAGATGGGGACAGACGTAAAGGGGCAGAATCCCCCCAGGCAGTCATGGTAACTGGTGGCAAAATAGCAACTTGCCTGGCTCCTTAGACTTGCCTACATTCCTGACACAGTGCCTAGACCTCCTTGTATTTTCCTGAGAGGTTTGTTTCAACCTGCCAGAGAGACTTCAAGCTACCATTCATATCCACAACCAAAAGAGCACCCCCACAACGAGACCTTCCAACTGAAGGTTTAGAGAAAGGAGGGATTCAGTTTGGGCATGACTTCTGAATGAAAATTTAATCACAGTCTTCCAGGTTTCATTCAGGTACATTCTAAGAATAGTAAATAGCTAGAAAGCATACACAGTTATCCAAACACATAGTTGTTCTCAAAAGCAGCCTATGTACTAGAGTCACTTGCAAAGGTCGGCTTTCCACTGTAGAGAAGAGGCAAAACTCACTGTAAGGTCAGCAGAAAGATTTCACTTCTTCTTCCCTACCTTCCCCACCCGCTTCTCCATCTCTTGCTACTGATGCCTAACTGGACTCTAATTCAGGTCTCTCCACCACATATTTCCTTGGAAACACAGAATGTTCCTAAGTGTTTGGCATATTGTCACTGCTTAAAATGAACTTCACTAGGAAGAAAAAGATTCAAGAAGGATGGTGAGTTAAGCAGTGAGTGTAACCAGATAGCTATTATAATGAGCAAGAGCCACCTAGAACCTCCCAATAGTTCCCAATAAAGATGATGATGATGATGATGATGATGATTATCCTGACAGAGTCTCCCTCTGACGCCCAGGTTGGATTACAGTGGCCTGATCCTGGCTAACTGCAACCTCTGCCTCCCGTGTTCAAGTGATTCTCATGCCCGCCTCCTGAATAGCTGGGACTATAGATGCATGCCACCAGGTCTGCCTATTTGTTTTCTTTTTATTTTTTTTCTTTGTATTTTTAGTAGAGATGGGTTTTTGTCATGTTGGCCAGGCTGGTCTTGAACTCCTGACCTCAAGTGATCTGCCTGCCTTGGCCTCTTAAAGTTCTGGGATTACAGGCATGAGCCACCACTCCCGGCCCCTAATAAAGATTCTATTACAGCCAACTAAGCTCCAAAATCCATATTACATATGTGAAAGAATGAAAATATTTTGAACATCTTAATAATTATTTTAGAAATTATGACATCAGTAAGTTCAAAAAGTAATCTTTTATATTACATAATTCTTTACAGTAGTAACACTTTTTCATCCTAACTTTGAATTGTTTCAGATGGGAAAAGCAAGTATTATTTTTATTTTAAAAATAAAAGACTACAAGCAAAGACCTGGAACCAACCCAAATGCCCATCGATGATAGACTGGACAGGAAAAATGTGGCACATATACACCATGGAATATTATGCAGCCATCAAAAACGATGAGTTTGCGTCCTTTGTAGGGACATGGATGAACCTGGAAACCATCATTCTCAGCAAACTGACACAAGAACACAAAATCAAACATCGCATGTTCTCACTCATAGATGGGTGTTGAACAATGGGAACACATGGACACAGGGAGGGGAGCACTATACACTGGGGTCTGTTGGGAAGGAGTGGGGGGACAGCGGGGGGGGAGGGGAGGGGACAGCGGGGGGTGGGGAGTTGGGGAGAGATAGCATGGGGAGAAATGCCACATACAGGTGAAGGGGAGGAAGGCAGCAAATCACACTGCCACATATGCACCTATGCAACAATCTTGCATGTTTTGCACATGTACCCCAAAGCCTAAAATGCAATAAAAAATAAAAAATTTTAAAAATTTTAAAAAGACTACAGAAATTAAGGGAACAAATGACCATAGAAATCAAGAAAAATAACAAAAGTTACACAGAACATACATTTCAAAGCAGTCAATAAATGGGTCTTCTTCCTATTTCCTCTCAGCCTCCTCCTCTGTCAAGTTCTATTTTATCTACAAAGTGGTCATAAGCCAAGTTTTTCTTTTTGCTTATTTTCCTTTCCTGGAGATATTTATATTCTTCTGCATTTTAGTAAGAAACACAGTAATGTGTTTTATTTCTCCTCTACTCTTCCAAAAAGATAAGTGGCTTATAATCCTGTTAAATTTTGTGGGAGGTCTCATAATATTAAAAATTAAGTGTAATGTGCTGGAATTCCTGACACTTTTTAAATGCTAGGATTTTTTTTCATATTTGGAAAGCTGACTCTGACATTTTGGCTATAGAAAAATGTTAATAAGTCTGTTATATTTGTCACCTTACCAAAACTAAGAAAGGTAAGAAAAGGAACAGCTGGCAGATATTTCTAATCTACACTGTCAGACAGAGTCGGCATGAAGAGAAATCTGTTGAGGATGATGCTTTTGATCTAACCTTCCAGGCAGGGGATGGCTCTGGCAGAGAATCACTCCTTAGTACAACTTTCTGGTGGGAGCTCTAGTAAGTATCCACATCCAAAATGCCTGGAGGATTGAAAGCACTTATCTCAATAATGAAGTTTATTTCTTTTTCATATAAAATGCCTACTTTGAATGAATGCTTAAAAACTGCATGATATGGTACCAAAATTAATGGAAGAGATAACTCACCCTTATTATGTTCTCTATTCAGAGTTAGCAATTCCAGAAACAGGTACCAAAATTATTGATTACAAGTAGCCATCTTGTGGTATTTATATTGTACTATAAACATAGAATTCATATAGTTTTAACAAATATAACTTGAAAAAGGACTATTCCTTTTTTTTTTTTCTTAAGTGAAACACTTTCTATGTTTGGGGTTGATGGGAGTTATGGAAAAACAACCAAAGTTAAATATTTGTCCCCAGAGATCAGATGTATGAAAAATATTTTATCAAATGTAGTGGGCTGAATTCCCTGTTATTTTTTCTCCCAAATTTAGTTCACATTCTGTTCAAATAATCGAAGTTTTCTTCACAGAGTATTCAATGTTTAATTTTAATGCTTAAATGCACATTTGAAATCTGCTCCAGTGTCCTAAAAGAAGGCATTGACTTGATTAGTTAATTGATGGTCTTCTTATGTGCTGTGTATTTTAGTTTTGTTTTCATGTAGAAAACATATGAACACTAGAAGCTATTTAACAAGTTAGGTTTCTCAAAGTATTTTAGAATATCATTTTCTCCTTAGATAAATGTGCTGATTTGCTTAACACCGATTTAGAGAGCACACAAAGCAATTTGAAAAATATGCAAATATCGTGGGTTTTTTAACCTTAGAATAAAAAATTAAATGTGTCCTACTTGTATGTACTGCTCTTTTTGTTTTTGAAAAAAAAATACAGATCCCTAAGAAAAAGCCTGATAAATAACTGAGTGTAATTAAAGACTTCCAAAGCAGGGGGAAAATTATTTTCAGTCAATCTTCAATGGGAGCCACTGGAGAATTTTCCAGTAGAACAAAAGTAGTAGTCAAAATAGCATACCACTCCCTCTTTTGGTTACATTAAAAATGTTTAAATAACCATAGACAATTATAAACAACAGTAATTTCCCCAGATAGTCTGTCTCATCTTCACAGTGATTCTTCCCACTAAACTAGTGAGTAGATCATGTTATTGCCTAAGGATCTATATGACTAACATAAGTGCTTTTTATCTTTTGAATCTAGGTTTTCCCTTTTGAATGTTTATCTTTTAACTTCTGTTGGTTTATTCTCTCCTTATATTTAAAATGCATGCAGCCTCCACCTCTCAATAATATGCTTACATATATGTATATTTTCCCATCTTTGCCTTTTCAATCCTTTAAAAAGATGTAATGCCTTGAACTCACAACTCACAATGGAGGAAATGTACTTTCTTCTCCAGAACATGTTTTCTCATTTGATCTTAAACAAGAGCTCACCAGAGTGTTTTGAGACTCAATTTCTTCTTTCAAAAAATGTCAAGATTACAACCCAGATCTTCTTCACAAATCTTAAAATCTTATAAACAATTAAAACCTGAAAAAGACCAGTCTATGATGTCAACATATTTACCTTGCTATTAATATGTGTTTTCTGCAGACAAGGTTTTCAAAGCAAAATTGCACTTGAGAAAGTTCAACAGGCAAAGAAGAACTTTTTTGAGGTTACTGCAATAGGTCAGAGAGGCCAGAACTAAGTGTGAACTCAATTCCATTGCAACAAAGGGCAGTAGGATTTTTAAAGGCTGGGCTGAGAGGGAGCTCATAGGCTGCCTGTGTTTGCTTGCTAATTGGCTTTAGAGGAAAAAAAAAAACTTAACATTTATGACAGGAGATATGTTTTAAATTTGGAGCAAGGAGACCACAAGTTAGTCTCCTTCCCTCCCACAGAGACTGGTAGATAAGGGTGTTATCTCAGATGACATTGCAGATGTGTTTCCTAGATGCTTGACATATTCCTGAGATGTGGAACTTACAAAAGACTTTTTTTAAAACATACATCTCAAATGAGCAGAAAAAGCATTTACAATGACAAGTTCCTAAAATAAATGCTCTAGGAAAAGGGAGGTCAGGGTACCAGAGACAGGGAGAAGACTTTGTAAAGTTTAGTCAAACTGAGAGGACCATTAAGGCCATCTTGGTTATGGATATATAAACAGAAAAACATGTAAGTCACAAAATGAAGCAGAAAGGCTTAGAAATTCAATGTTCTTTACTTATAAACAAATTTGGTCTTTCTACTATCAACAGAATTGAAATACAGAATACACTATATCTTTCCTACTGATAAACAAGTAAATAAAAGGATCCCTAGCAGAGGTGAGAACAAGGAGTTTAACCACAAACAACAGCAACATGAGTTAACAAATAAAATTTATATTCAAAGTAGCATAGAAAAAGATACTTTGAAACACTCCTCTAAAGCCCTACATAATGGTTACAATCACAGATGCTGGAGTTACACTGCATGTTTTCAAATATGTTACTATTTATGTGAACATAGGTCATTTATTTAACCTTTGTATGTGTCAAATTCCTAAATAAAACTAAAGAATGGCAATAAATTATTTGTAGCTAGTCAGTAGAATTAATAGGTGTAAAGCACACAGAACAGTGCCTGATATAGAAAACATGTCATGAAAACAAACTATTATTTTAGTCAAAGAATATTTGCAACTAGCAGTGGATAGCTGAGCCCTTCTCATTCTTGGTACCCCACAATTCTGGTAAGTTTTATCAGGATGGTGATCAGTATTTTCAATCCTTTTCTCTTTTATTCCCTCTAGGTGTCATTGTGTTTGTTCACATACCCCTAGGACAGATGGCCTTCAGTGATAAATTCATAAATACCTCTGAACTGAGTTGAGCATACTGACTAATAAGGCTATAGCTGATAGAATAAAAAGCAATCTTATGTTGTTGACATGGGATCTGGAATAATAGCAATAGGGGAGCTTTTAGTACTGTCAAGATACCAAAACAACCATCACAGACTCACTGTTATAAGATGTTCCAAGAGTCTTAAATGGATTTCTGCCAAGGAAATTAATGATGCCTCCTACTTCTTCCCTTTAATTATTTTCTAGGCTTTTGGCATGAATGAATAAATATTGTAGAGCAGAAGAAAGAATAACCTAGAGTTTGTATCTTAGCTCTGTTAGCCGCTATCTATGCTCTTAAGTTGCTTAACCTTTCTGAACACTAGTTTTATCTATTTGTTTTAAATTTTCAAAGATTGAAAAAAGTAATACATTTAAAAACATTTAACACACTAGTGTGTGTTAAATAAATGCCATTTATCTTCCCATTAAGTTCTCACCTCCTCTTGTATCTTTATATGAATTCCTAAAAACAAATTAATTCATTCATTCACCATGTTGTGTGTTGTGTCCTCATAATGCAAGGTGCTAGGAATACAAGGGACAGCATGCCAGACAATGGTCATGTCTTCATAAAAGGCATATAGTCAGATGGGGATTTATTCAAGTGATTAATTAATTACAATTTAATGTGACAAGTGCTGTGAAGAAGGACACATAACCAGTGTTCTGTAGAAAAACCTAAAATGTAACCCAGACTTGTCTGGTCAGGAGAGGTTGAGTAGAGACAGCAACATCCTAACTGAGGTGATCCCTTTAAATAAAAGTAAAGGGATTGCCAGAGCATACAGTTGGGAAGGAAAGGGGTGGAAAATGAAATTAAAGAAGTAGGCATGGTCCAAGAGAGGAAGGGATATTTAAACTGTGTTCTAAAAGTTTGGCTGTTAACCTGCAGGTAATGGGGAACCATCAGATGATTTTAAGCTAAGGAAGGAGATGACCATTGATACGGTTTGGATCTGTGTCCCCACCCAAACCTGGTCTCGAATTTTGATCCCCACATGTGTTGCGCCAAGGCGAGCACAGAAAATCAACACCAAGACAAAAGTATGCCAAATTGCAGGGTCTTTATTGCCGGCGGCCACGGAGGACTCATGTCTCTCCAACCCGTGGTCCCGAGCTCAGGGGGAGCAAGGCATTTAAGCTGTAAAACCACATCCTTGTTCAAGGGGGGCACAGGGTTGAGCAGGTGTGCGAGGCAAGCAGTCTGTACAGAGGCTAAAGTTCGTGATTTGTTGCAAGGGAAGGGGGGCAGCAGTGGAAATTTTTACCCTTAACATTTCTGAGAATTGATGGACATTAACAGTTCTGAGAACTACACCTCTGCCCAGGGCCCAAGTGGTTTCTCTATAAGATGGCAGTGCTTAGGCTTCTGTGTTAACCCCTATCTCACATGTCAAGGGAGGAAACTGATGGGAGGTGATTGGATCATGGAGGCAGTTTTCCATATGGTGTTTTCAGGATAGTGAGTTCTCACGAGATCTGATGGTTTAAAATTGTGACTTTTTTTCCTTGCTCTCTCTCACCTGCCACCATGTAAGGGGTGCCTTGCTTCCCCTTCACCTTCTGCTACATTTGTAAGTTTCCTGAGACCTCCCCAGCCATGTGGAATTGTGAGTCTAATTGACTCACAAACCCCTTTGCCTTATAATTACCCAGTCTCAAGTCTTGAGTAGCATCTTTCTAGCAGTGTGAAAATGAACAAATATAACCATTTATATATTATACATATAAAATATTACTTATATATAATATATATATACACATATATATTAGAAAGGCCATTACAGATATAATACAGAAGATGAACCAACAAAGAATAAGGGGAGAGGCATTAGAATACATTTAGTGATTGGGGCTGAAATTTAAGATGATCTGAACTAGGATAGTAGAAGTAAGAATGTAAATAAGTTGATGAATTCAGGATGTATGTAAGCAGTACAATTAACATGAACCAAGGTGAGAAATCAAGAATAGCACTTAATTTTCTGGTTTTGGAAACTGAATGTGATCATGCTCTAGATGAAGAGCAATGGAGAAAAAAATGGGGTTGAGGAAGGCAAATACGAATAGTTCATCTTTTCATATATCAAATTTGAGGTATTTATGGGGTATTCAAGTGGTCGTATTCAATGATAGTTTGAATATACACTCCCAGAATTTAATGCCAGAATATACACAGATCTTGAAACCAAGAGGTAGATGGAAGTGTCTAGGGTTAGACTACAGAATAAGACACGGACATAGGACAAAATGCTAATGTGTTTCAGTAAGTTGAGAGATAAGGAGAAAAGACCTCTTAAAGACAACTAGAAGAGAATGAGAGAAAAGGTCAGATAAATGCTATCTACATGTTCTACGAGAGAAATTTTAAAAATCAGAGCATTCCAAGCAGACTTAAATAGACAAGAGCTTGAGTAAATCCATTTAACACAAGTTCTAAAAGAGTATATTTGAGTGAATGGCAAATTAAGATAAAATAACAGAAATAAATGCAATGTTCAAAATTTTAATAAGTATAGATAAATACTCTACTAAATGACAAATATTTTCATTACAAAAATCCAATTATATGCTATGTATTGAAAAAACTCAATACACACAAATTTTGCAAATAAAAAATATGCAAAATATGGTAGGCGATGACATAAAAAACAAAATTAGCAATGTCATGCAACATAAAATAGAATTAAAGGTCAAATTTAATAAAGATAATTTTATATTGTTAAAAATTATAACTCTTCAGGACAATTATACTATAATAAACTTTTATCTAACATATACTGTAGCATTATATGTCCAACATAAATGATGTATTTGAAAAACACTGTCATAGTAGGATAACTGGCAAGCCTTTCTTAGCAACTAAGAATTCATACCAAAAAATACACAAAATCAAAAGCTTCATTTAATAGAATAATATAGAGAACTGAAGATACAAGAAAAGAATGTTGTAATTTTCCAAATTTCCCATAAATATTTGTAAAGAGAGCATGTTTTAGCTCAGAAAAAATATATTTATGGTTTCCAAAATGTGGAAACTATCCACACATTATTTCTCTGTAATGTAATTATAAAATAACAAATAAAATATGCTTCATAATAATTATTGAGTCAAAATACACTCAAATTTTGAATTATACTACTTGGAACCAAATGATGGCCAGAACCACATATTAATACCTAGGTGATCCAATAAACACAGTACTTGGAAAAAAATGTATTTATAATTAATAAATACATCTATAAAAAACATAATATTTAAAATAAATGTATAGACATTAAAATTAAGTTAGAAAAAACTTCAAATAAAAATTTCAAAGACAGTAGAAAGACAGTTTTTACAAGATAAAGCCTCAAAGGAATAAAGTGAAAAACAAAAACAAAAGGCAAAGCAGTAAGTAATATAATAGAAAACAAAAATCACAATTACCAAACCACAATTATTAAAATATGATTCCTCAGTTGCCTGAGACAAGTAGCCAGTTCCCACTCCAACTCATCCCTGGAGAAATTGTTAACACTTTACTTTCTGTTTACACATTTTGTTAGAATTTAATCTATCCCTGGTAAGATTCATTATAAGCATAGGCAGATTTCTAATATGAGTCAATGTGAAGGCACAAGCTAGTAAGGGTAGTTCACCAGGCCCAATGGAAATAATTTCCTAATATGCTGAAACGTTATGAAAATACTATGAAAACCAGTCAATTCTTCAAGGGCACAAACTGGCAGCACTTGCATTTTTATTTCTATTAGAAAATCCAGAGGTAAAATAGTGATGAATAAGCAGAGCAACTATCTCTAAATCCACTCTCCCCCTGCAAAGAAGACTTGAGGCCTTTCCGTTATTTAAAATAGTCCCAAAATATTTAGGATAGGAAGGAGGGGAGGATCTATAATATACACATAGGAGGAGGATTCCTCTGAAATAAGGGTAATACATTTTATAAAGAAGACCTTTTTGGTACTTTAATAAATAAGCAGAGTCAGATGGGACCTTCAAGAGGTCTGAAATAGGAGGCAGATTGTAGTCAAGAGAAGAGAGCACATTTTAGAGCCAAGTAAATCTGGTAGATTCTCAGTTCTTTTGCTGATTAACTATGTAAAATTAGGCAAGTCTTTCAACCTCTCTAAGTCTCAATAATTGCACCCACAAAATAAAGATCATATTAATCCTTTGGCAACATTCTGGCAATTAAAGATAATGTAAATATATGGATTAAAGATAATGTAATATTTAAAGATGATAACGTCAACTAGCATGATGACTTGCACTCAATGAAGTTTTTACTATATACTATTTATAAAAAATGGTATATTAACTATAATATTTGTGCAAGTTCCTTGCACTGTGTAGGTGATAAAGATGGAGAGCTGAACAAAGCTGACATGGTCCTGTCTCCTCTTAGGACATAATGTCTGAATTGAAATTTGAGGGACCACATTTTTTCCTGCTCAATCAAGAAGAGTCAAGTGCTCTTCTCTCCTCTGAGTTTCCTGTATATTCCTTAATTGTTGGCTGTTTCATTATATCATACTGCATCACGCATTTATCTATCTTGCCAATTGTATGCTTTTTGAGATCAGAGCCAAGGTTTCAGGTGCAGGTGTTTATCCAGAGACAGCAAACTTCCAAGAACAGAGCAGGGAATTTGTCAATAATATTGAATTGAATTTCTTAAGAGAGTTTATGTAGATGAAGATCTATAGCATTACAAATGTTGTCCTTATATAACCAAGTTTACCATTTTGAGGCTTCTGTGGAAACATTAAAGGATCTTTTTCTAAGAGTCAGAAAACCTGTTTCAAGTCCTGGGTCCATCTGAAACGAGCAGGTACAAACTAGGTGTACTATACCTGCTCATTTCAGAAAACGTGGATGTATGATTCAGATGAGATAAAATCCTTAAAAGCAGTCTTCAAAATCATGAAATAATATAGGTATGAAAGTTATCTATTATTTGGAAGCATAGTTTTGAAAATTATATATGATAATTTTTTTATATTTTGTAACAATATGTAATATGTACACATGATTTTGCATTTAGTATATATTTTATGGTTAAAATATAGGAAAAACAGGAAGCAATATATATGGATTAAAGATAATGTAATATTTAAAGATGATAAGGAAGCAATATTTGAAGGTCCTTTATTCTCTGTTCTTCATGTCCATAGCGGATCAATCTTTTATCATTGAACCCTCTACTATTTACATATTTCTACAAAATGTAAATTTTATCCTGAGCTGGATTGGGATGAAAAGCAATTCATTACCTCTGATATTTATACTTTCGAATCACAAAAACAGTAATTAAAACAATGCTTTAAGAACCTGGTCTTATTTATCCTTTAATTTCAGAGTTTAGCATCTAACAAGAGATTATTTTAAATGTTCAATAAAAAGATGCTCAGGAATTCCAGTCCTGCTGAAATAAGAACCGATACCAGATCATTCAAATTACATTTTGTGTAAGCTATTTAATTGGATCATCAAAATACAAAAATGAAAGCTATTAGCAACATCTGATTAAAATAATGGTGTAGCATACTTGATTATATTTGCTCATTACTTTTCTTTGTATTTTTCTTGTTATGTTATAAAATGAAATAGTCACAAGGCCTGCATATGAGAGCTGCAGCTAAAGGTCAAGGCTTCCTGAAACAGCTTCAGTAAACATTCTTAATGTTGTAAATTGTTCTTCCATTTTCTAGAGATTTAAAAGGACAGGATGAGTGGAGGAATAACTATAGTGATGAATTCCCTTAAGAGAAACAGAGTGGTTTGAATTTGTTAGAAAATGTGATTGAAAATAAGCTTCAAGAGATTATTTTTAACCTATAAATGGATAGTTTATAATTCTACTTTCATATCTCTAGGGAAAAAAAATAGACCTGTGGATCATTACTTTTACAGTGTGTATAGGGTCCCCCAAGTAATAATTTTTTAAAGTATTTTTGATCTGGAAGATAAAATCCTAACCTTGATATTAAAAATTATCAAGGCAGATAATGCTGCTCACCTAAATTGAAGGATTATCACTATTAAATTGCACATGTATATTTCTGTAGGAAATCTATAATTCCCAATTTTGGTAACAATCACTTTCATTTTCATTTGCTGTCAAACATTGATGATTCAGATTAACTTGACAGCTTTATGAGACATGATAATTCTGCCCAATTGAATGTAACAGGGCAGAGATTATCTACCAAGAAGCCATAATAAAATTAGAAGTATCAATGAAATATTCAGCTATTCCAGTAACAATATTATTTTGCTCCTAGATTAAAGCATTCTTCTTTGTGTATTAAAAAATAACAATCTTCAGTAACCAAATTAACTTTAAAATTACTCTGCCTCTCTTTAGTTTTCATTTTTCCAGAAATAGAAACTCGTCTTTTGGTGTACAGTGAGATGGAGCTGCTAAAAAATAAAGGTCACATTAAAACTTGGTCTGATAAGTTGTAGCCTAATTATGGACCTGTGTCAAAACACAAAAAAGCAAAATAACCCCACTGAGGTATAAAGATTTTACACATCTTCTGTGATTCTGTTTATAATTGGCATCAACAGATTTCTCCAGGTACCACTAATTCTCTTCCCTATCAGAAATGTTACTTAAATGATTTCTTTTTAAGGCAAGGTTTCGTTCTATTACCCATGCTGAAGTAGTGCAGTGGCACAGTCGTAGCTCACTGCAGCCTCAACCTCCCAGGCTTGAGTGATCTTCCCACCTCACCCTCCCTAGTAGCTGGAACTACAGGTGCTTGCCACCACATCCATATTTTTTTTTTTAGTTTTTGTAGAGATAAAGTCTCACTATGTTGTCCAGACTTGTTTTGACTCGTGGCCTCAAGCAAGCCTCCTATCTGGGCCTCCCAAAGTGCTAGGATTACAGCCGTGAGCCACCATACCCAGCCCAACAAAGAAATATCTAAAAGAAGAGTGAAGTTGTTTGTTCCTTAAGTGTGAAAGATATACAACTGTTTAAGGAAGATCGGCATTGTTTACTGCTTTGCCCTGAATTTTGGGAGAAGCATCCGGGAAACTTGACAAGTAGCAGGTGAAAGACCAGGAAAGCATACGCAAGACCAGGTCTTTGGGGTGAAGAGCAGATATAACTCTGGACAGACTACTACATGTTGAAAGGGATGGGAGGTGACAGGGTTCTATAGTGGCTATATCTTGAAAATTGAGCAGCAGCCAGAGAGTATGGACACAAAAGGTAAACAGGTATTGATAGTTTAACAGGGCAGGACAGGGCTCTTGAGTACAGAGTTCCTCCCAAAGGGCCATCCAACACAGTTCCTGGGAAAACCCAGTAGGTGGAAGTGCAAGCTGTTAGAGGGTCCATCATTTTTCTTTTCTTTCTTTCTCTTCTAGATACAAAGGCAGGGCAAAGAGTTTAGGCTTATTTAGTAAAAGAGAAAATTTACTAGATAGCATATTGAAGTGCCTTACCCCAAGTAAGAGGACTATTTCCAAAAATTTAGGGTAATCTGTGTCTGTTTGTTTGTTTTTTAAGAAAGGGCACATTTTAAATTGACTTATTGCAGTTATTGCTACCATTACTTTGATAAGTTGAGCTCCCACTTATAAGTGAGAATATGTAACAGATGGTTTTCTGTTTCTGCATTAATTCACTTAGGACAATGGCCTCCAGATGTATCCATGTTGCTGCAAAGGATTGGATTTTGTTTTTTTTTATGGCTGTGTATTATTCCATGGTGTATATGGACCACAGTTTTTTTATTCTACCATTGATGGGCATCTGGGTTGATTCCATGTCTTTGCTATTAGGAATGATGCTGTAATACACATATAAGTACATGTGTCTTTTTGATAGAATAATTTGTTTACTTCTGGGTATATCCCCAGTAATGGGACTGCAGGATCAAATGGCACTCTGTTTTAAGTTCTTTCAGAAATCTCCAAACTGCTTTCCACAGTAGATGGATTAACTTACATTCCTGCCAGTGTATAAGTGTTTCCTTTCATGCACAGCCTCATCAGCATCTGTTGTGTTTTTGACTTTTTACTCATAACCATTCTTACTGGTGTGAGATTGTATCCGTTTGTGGTTTTGATTTGTATTCTTCTGATGATTAATAATGCTGAGCATTTTTTCATGTTTTTTGGCCACTTGTATGTCTTCTTTTGAGAGATGTCTGCTCATGTAATTTGCCCATTTTAATAAGGGGATATTTGTGTTTTTGCTCTTTACAAGTTTTTAAATATTCATTTAAAAAGAAAACAGTAAGTTTACATAGGTGAGAAGAAATCCCATGAACAATAGAAAGCAAGCAAAAAATAATGAACTGACATAAAATAAATAGTAATTAGAAAACAGAGACAGGTCTATCAAATGAAAGCAAAAATAGACATTGCATACTTGGTTACTAAGAAAATCCAAGGAAAATTATGAATATCCTAAAATACCACATTTTGTCCTCAGACTGCCAAAAATTAAAAAGGCTATGAATATCTGGAATTCAGTGGCTGTGGGAATATAAACACACACACACACACACACATATATATATCACTGGGAAAAAAAACTTACGGAGAATAATTTGCCAATATGAATTAAAATATTTTTTAAAAATCTCTGCTTACCCTTTCTCCAAGAATTCTAAGAATTTATCCTAGCAAAGAAAAATTAGTCATTCCATTCCTACCCTGGTTTTTTTCTAATAGAGAGAACTGCTCTATATAAATGCCCAATGGAGATTTAGCTTAAAAACCATACTACAAGTCTACAGTAATCAAAACAGCATGGTACTGGTACCAAAACAGAAATATAGACCAATGGAACAGAACAGAGGCCTCAGAAGTTATGCCACACATCTACAACCATCTGATCTTTGACAAACCTGAAAAAAACAAGCTATGGGGGAAGGATTCCCTATTTAATAAGTAATGTTGGGAAAACTGGCTAGTCAATGCAAAAAGCTGAAACTGGATCACCTCCTTACACCTTATACAAAAATTAACTCAAGGCGGATTAAAGATTTAAACATAAGAACTAACACCATACAAACCCTAGAAGAAAACCTAGGCAATACCGTTCAGGACATTGGCATAGGCAAGGGCTTCATGACTAAAACACCAAAAAGCAATGGCAACAAAAGCCAAAATAGACAAATGGGATCTAACTAAATTTAAGAACTTCCACACAGCAAAAGAAACTCTCATTAGAATGAACTAGCAACCAACATAATGGGAAAAAAATTTTTGCAACCTACTCATCTGACAAAGGGCTAATATCCAGAATCTACAAAGAACTTAAACAAATTTACAAGAAAAAAAAACAAACAAATCCATTCAAAAGTGGGCAAAGGATATGAACAGACACTTTCCAAAAGGAGACATTTATGCAGCCAACAAACATATGAAAAAAAACTCATCATCACTTGTCATTAGAGAAATGCAAATCAAAACGACATTGAGATACCATCTCATGCCAGTCAGAATGGTGATCATTAAGAAATCAGGAGACAACAGATGCTGGAGAGGATGTGGAGAAAGAGGAACACTTTTACATTGTTGGTGCGAGTGCAAATTAATTCAATCACTGTGGAAGACAGTGTGGCGATTTCTCAAGGACCTAGAAATAGAAATTCCATTTGACCCAGCAATCCCATTACTGGGTATGTACCCAAAGGATTATAAATCATTCTATTATAAAGACACATGCACACATATGTTTACTGAGGCACTGTTTACAACAGCAAAGACTTGGAGCCAACCCAAATGCCCATTAATGATAGACCGGATACAGAATATGTGGCACATATACACCACAGAATACTATGCAGCCATAAAAAAGGATGAGTTAATGTCCTTTGCAGGTACATGGATGAAGCTGGAAACCATCATTCTCAGCAAACTGACACAAGAACAGAAAAACAAATACTGCATGTTCTCACTCATAAGTGGGTGTTGAACAATGAGAACACATGGACACAGGGAGGGGAACATCACACACCAGGGCCTGTCAGGGGGTTGGGGGGACTAGGGGAAGGATAGCAGGGTATAGGGGGATTGGAGAGGAATAACATTAGGAGAAATACCTAATGTAGATGACAGGGTGATGGATGCAGCAAATCACCATGTCATGTGTATACCTATATAATAAACCTGCATGTTCTGCACATGTACCTCAGAACTTAAAATACAATTTAAAAGAATTAAAAATAATAAATAAATGATTTGGAATTCTTTGTATGGAGGATTTGTCTATTCTCTTCCATTAATTTACTTTTCCAATCACTTATTTATGTCACCATGGACAAATGGATATATATATATATATATATATATATATATATTTTATACTTTGGGTTATAATCCAGTATAATTTTTGTTTATTTTATCGATCAGATTGTTCCAGCTTTGGCCATTGGCAGTTCTTTCAGTGTGTCCCTGTGTCATACCCTCATTATCAAGTTGTAGTTTTAGCACTTCATTCCTTTCTGTTACTGCAACATGCTTCCAGCTTGTCTCAGATAGCTCTGTCTCAGCCTTAGAGTCAGTTATTTCTCCAAGGAACCTTGTTGTCATGTGTATTATGTGCTTTGTATTAGAAACCAAATTCTGGATGCTAGGTGTGCTGTCTTTCTCTTTTTGATTTCTAGTTTAATTCCACTGTGGTCTAAGAACAATATTTTGGATGATTTTTATTGTTTAAAATTTGCAAAATTATGTTTTATGGCCCAGAATGTGGTCTATATTCTGGTGACTATTCCATAATATGATGAGCTTGAAAAGAATATGTATTGTATTCTTGTTGTATGGCATATTACATTAAAAAAACTGACATAATTCAGATTACAAGGTCAGGAGTTCTAGACCAGCCTGGCCAACACAGTGAAACCCTGTATCCACTAAAAATACAAAGAATTAGCCAGGAGTGGTGACGTACACCTATAATCCCAGTACTTGGGAGGCTGAGGCCAAAGAATTGCTTGAACTTGGGAGGCAAGTTTGCAGTGAGCAGACTGAGACATTGCACTCCAGCCCAGGCAACAGTGTGAGACTCTGTCTCAAGAAAAATAAAATAAAATTGACACAATTGAATTGCAAGTTGGTTGATAATGTCTGTTGTTCAAGTCAACTGTATTCTTAATGCTTTTCTGCCTGTTTGACTTTCACTTACTGACAAGAGGTCTTGAAGTTTTTAACCATGGGAATGGATTTGTCTATTTCTCCTTTCAGTTCTAACAGTTTTTGCCTCACATATGTTGAGGCTTTACTGGTAGGTGAATAAATGTTTAAGATTGTTCTGTCTTCCTGGAGAATTTATTGCTTTATCATGATAAAATACCCCTCTTTATCTTTGATAATTTTTATTGTTCTGAGGTCTGCTTTGTCTGAAACTAATATAATTACTCCAGCTTTGTTTTTACTGCTGTTGGCATGGTATATCTTTCTTCATCCCTTAACTTGTAACTGATCAGAGTCTTTACATTTAATGTGGGTTTCTTATAGACAACATATAGTCAGGGTTTAGTTTTTAATCTTCTCTGACAATCTCTGTCTCTTAATTGGCACATTTAACAATCACACTTAAAGGGATTATTGATATATTTCTTTTCACGTAAACCATAGTACTTGTCTAGTCATTGCCAGAGGCTTCTTTTTCTATCTTTTCTAGTTTTAATTGTACATTTTGTGATTCTATTTTACCTACTCTTTTAGCTGATCAGTTATATTTACTTAAAAAGACCTTCAGTGGTTGTTCTAAGTCAGCAGGAACTCTGGAACTGTCTGCATTTGCATGTCTCTGTAGATTTTAAGGTGAGTTTTCCCTCAAAATTCAGTTATCCCATGGGTCCGGAAAAGCCATTAATTTTCAAGTTTTCAGGTTTTTCTAATTATACGGATATTATAAGGATAGGAATGACAATTCCCAAGCTCTTTACCTGTCAGAGCTTGGAATTGTCATCCTTATCCTTATAATATTAAAAATAAAATTGAAAATCAAACAATATTGCATTTTGGTTTCATAGTCTTTTGAAAAAGACTATAAATATTGCATTTGGTTTTATAGTCTTTCCTGCATAAACAAAATACTCTGATAATTGATAATGCTCTGATAATTATTTACAGACCATTTCTAACTATATCTATTCTGCTCAAATACCTCTTAAGGGATATTGACAATTATAATGCTAACTATGTCATAGACTTCATATATTAACCATTCCCAAAATATAGAAGAGGAGAGATTTTTAACTTTTATTAAACATAAAAGTAGATTGATGATAAACTAACATCAATCAACTGCTTTTAATTCTTTTCATTATAGTACTTTTAAAGTAAACATTTTATAAAAGATATTCCTAAAACAAGCCCTTAGCCTATTCTTTAAATATGTTTATAACTTTAGTAATGTTTACAACTGTAGATGTTAATTAGCCTATTGAAGCTAGCTCCAACTTACAGATTTTCATGTTGCATTGATAATTATTTGAGTAGAAATTATGATACTAATTAAGTATGATATATTTTTAGTATGTGATTATAAGAAAAATAAAGATACTTTAATGACTCCATTAATAATGCACATGTGGGACTAACATCAAGAATAAACTATTATAATATACATTAGAATGAAAATGACAGTAGATAATGAAGTAGGGTTGTGTGGAGAACTTTTGTTCCATTGTTTCATTTCTTGTTACTTAATTCGCACCTAGAAAATCCCATTACAAATGGGTTTTTCAGCAAGGATATGTCTTTCAGCTTTCATATACAAGAACATTTTCTCCAAAAATATTTATAAATCTAGTTAATATGTAAAGTTACCATATTTCACAGACTTAAAAATGCTTAGCTACAAGCTAATACTAAAAAATGTATAACAGCGTTAAGGATGATAGGAATACCACAATGTAGCACTTTCCCTCTCACAAATAACCTGAAGTACTTGGAAGTTTCTCTTATCCTTACTTTTTTTTTAACAAAAAATATTTAGAAAGTTTTACTTAACATTAATCTGTAGCATCTTTAGAAATATCAGAAAATCAGAACACACTAGGCCAGAATTCCTACATAGTATCTAACAATCCTCTAGAACTAAATATATGTTCAGATCTCTACACACTGGAATGGTTAATCAATAAAGGACAGGAGTTTGGCTTTAATTTTTAAGCAGTCCCCTGTAGTGCAAAAACAGTTTTCAGGGTCTTTTTAATTGTTCAAATGTAACTTACAGTTACCTATTTTTAATTGAGGAAAGACTGAATGCACAGGCAAGTGTTTTAGATTAATCATTTAAATCCTTGGCTCACTATTGATGCAACTTGAGTATATGTTTTATAGAGCTATGTACTGGAAGACTCAATTGATTCTGAGAAATACTTCTTACCGCAAGTTTGTTTCATTCCCTTTCCTTATCTGCCTGTCCTCTGTGGCCATTTGAATTCAGAATCTCTGCTTTATACTTAGACCATCCTAGGTTAAATCTCAGTTCTGCCACTTACAAGCTGTAAAACTTTGGAAAAATCAATCAACTTCGAGTCTCACCATTTAAAAAAGATAATTTAAATGTCTCTATCATTAGTTTGCATGTCATCAGGAAAGCAGAGCCACTATGAGCCTTATGGGCTCTTTTAAGAGCTTTCACTGGATTAAGTCAAACCCATCCAGCAGAATCTTTCTTTTGATTAACTCAAAACTAAATAATTTGGGATGTAAGTTACACCAGGAAAAAAAACAAAACATTATCTTTGCCATTTAATGTAACCTAATCAAGAGAGGATTACCTATCACCTTTGCCCTATTTTATTGGCTAGAACAAGTCATAAATTTGAACTGTATTTAAGAGAAAGGAATTGTACAAGAGCATGACTTATACAGGGGCATCCAATAGAGTGATTTTTTTCACTCAAGACACTTTATCGGTAAGAAATAATTATTTATGGCCGGGCACAGTGGCTCACGCCTGTAATCCCAGCACTTTGGGAGGCCAAGGCGGGTGGATCATGAGGTCAAGGGATTGAGACCATCCTGGTCAACATGGTGAAACCCCGTCTCTACTAAAAATACAAAAAATTAGCTGGGCATGGTGGCGCGTGCCTGTAATCCCAGCTACTCAGGAGGCTGAGGCAGGAGAATTGCCTGAACCCAGGACGGGGAGGTTGCAGTGAGCCAAGATCGCGCCATTGCACTCCAGCCTGGGTAACAAGAGTGAAACTCCGTCTCAAAAAAAAAAAGAAAGAAATATTTATGCATCAGCATGAATTCATCTCTATGATGCCAAAAATTAAAAGCAACATAAATGTTCAAATGTAGAGAATAGTTAAATCAATTATAGCTTATTTATACTATGATATTCTATTGCACCTTTATGTCATTTTAGAGAAGAGTATTGAGACTAATGCAGAAAAAATGTTTAGAAGTACTCCTGAGTAGAGGTTAAAAAGCCCATAAAACAACATTTTTAATGGTGCTTTAAATAATATGTTGGCATTTTGTTTTATATATACATTAAAACATATATATGTGTATGTGTGTATATTTCTATGATGTAACAGAAACATACCTCTTTAATTATACCATAGCCTTTTCATCTGCTGATATGGCAGCATAAGGAAGAGTGAGAGGGCCAATGTGTCACACTGACTCAGTTTCAAGCCTGAGTCCACAACCTGCCAGTCTGTGACATTGGACAAGATGCTTAATTCTGCCTCAGTTTATTATCTACAATGGGAAAATTTTTACAGGGCTGTTCTGAGCATTCAATGAGATAATGTATAAAGACACTACAAGATCTAACAGAGAGGAAATAATGCACTATTTTAACTATTAATTCACACAGTGACCAAAAATGTATGGAATAATTGGATTAGCAACACAAAAGACAGAATGACCTAGAATATCTGAGAAAAATTTCTCACAATTTGCTCACATATTTGTTAATAATTCTATAAGACCCTAGTTTAGTCATTCCACAATGAATATTATTGGCCATCAAACACAAAATGAAACAAAATATTTACATCATTACCTAGTATACTGTACTACAGAGAGAAAAATGAGTCTCAAAAAACTGACATATAAATAAGACATATAAGTCCATTTTCAAACTGCTGATAAAGACATACCCTACACTGGGAAGAAAATAAGGTTTAATTCCACATGGATGGAATTTCACCATGTTGACCTCAGAATCACGTCAGTAGGCGAAAGGCACATTTTACATGGTGGCAGCAAGAGAAAATGAGGAAGAAACAAAAGCAGAAACCCCTGATAAACCCATGAGAAATCATGAAATTTATTCATTATCACGAGAATAGCATGAGAAAGACCAGTCCTCATGATAGTTACTTCCCCGTAGGTCCCTCTCACAACATCTGGGACTTCTGGGAGATATAATTCAATTTGAGATTTGGGCAAGGACACACCAAATCATGTCATTCCACACCTGGCATGCCCTCACATTTCAAAATCAATCATACCTTCCCAACAGTCCCCCAAAGTCTTAACTCATTTCAGAATTAACCCAAAAGTCCACAGTCCAAAGTCTCATCTGAGATAAGGCAAGTCCCTTCCACTTATGAACGTGTAAAATCAAAAGCAAGTTAGTTACTTTCTAGATACAGTGGGGATACAGGTATTGTAAATACAGCTGTTTCAAATGGGAGATATTGGCCAAAACAAAGGGGTTACAGGGCCCATGCAAGTCCAAAATCCAGCAAGGCACTCAAATTTTAAAGTTCCAAAATGATCTCCTTTGAATCCAGGTCTCACACCCAGGTCACACTGATGCAAAATGTGGATTCCCATGGTCTTGGCTGGCTCCACCCTTGTACCTTTGCAGGGTACAGTCTCCCTCCTGGCTGCTCTCACCAGTTGGCATTGAGTGGCTGTGGCTTTTCCAGGTTCATAGTGCAAAATGCCAGTGAATCTACCAATCTGGGGTCTGGAGGACAGTGGCCCTCTTTCTCACAGCTCCACTAGGCAGTGCCCCAGTAGGGACTCTGTGTGGGAGTTCTGGTCCCACTTTTCCCTTCTGCACTGCCCTAGCAGAGGCTCTCCATAAGGGCCCTGCTCCTGCAGCAAACTTTTGCCTGGGCATCCAGGTGTTTCCATACATCTTCAGAAATCTAGGTGGAGGTAACCAAATCTCAATTCTTGACTTCTGTGTACCTACAGGCTCAATACCATGTAAAGACTATCAAGGCTTGGGGCTTCCATCCTCTGAAGACACAGCCCAAGCTCTATGTTGGCCCCTTTCAGCCATGGCTGCAGTGGCTGGGACACAGGGACAAGTTCCTAGGCTGTACACAGAATAGGAACACTGAACCTGGCCCACAAAAACCACTCTTTCCTCCTGGGCCTCCAGGCCTATGATGGGAGAGTCTGCTGTAAAGGTCATTTACAGTCATTTCCCAGTTGGGCATCAAGAGCTCCTGATTGGGCTTTCCACTATAAGATGCATAAAATAAATGAAAAGCCAAAAACATTTTTATTTCATCTGTAGCTGTTAAAATTATGACAATTGTAAAAATGGCAAGGCCAAGTCTATTCAAGTGTATCACAATAGGTATAGAGACTACTACAATGAAGTTTTGCCATAAAGCAGAGAGATTGGGCTCAATTCTGAATATAATAAAGAAAAGTTGGGATTTATAACCAAGGACAAGGGTGGTGGTCGGGAGGTCAGTAGATAGAAAATTCCTGCGAGGGTAAGGTGATTCTTGCTAAGCTAACCTAATAGGATTCTTGCTGAAGGCAGGTCAAAGTGATGAGATATTACCTGGTGCAAGATGAGGAATTTGGTTAGATAGTGAGGGTGATTAGATCTTGAAGGTGGGGAATTATCAACCGGACAGGATTCTTGGTAAAACTGGGTTTTTGAGAACATGTCCAAGCATGGGGCCTAGTCAGGTTCAGAGAAGCTTGCCTAGAGTTTGAGCAAGAAAACGATTTTTATAACAGCATTATTAAATAACCAAGTATAACTGCTGTGAAATAAAGAACTGGGCATAAAAGAAATCTGCTCTTACACTAACCACACAAATCAGTGAAAAGTGTCATAGGAATAGAAAAGTAGATGATTTCTGAGGAGAAAAAAAATTTGGTTACAAAATAACTTACATATGTCCTAAACTATTGGCAAAGTTTTCACTGGCATTAAAATTTTACACTTGAATTAATTAATGTTTTGAATGTCAGAGATTCCTGCCTTTTGAAGACCATAGAAATGTAATCACGTACTGGTCAGCATAGGCATTTGAGAGCTCTTGATGGTTTAAAATCTCTTCAGTTTGTAACCACTAGAAATGCAACAACCAAAATCGCAATTCTGCATATAACCGCAAATCCTTTTTTTAGTTTTTTACATCCAGTAAGTTGTTTTGGTACCATAGTGAATAAATAAAAATATAAACAATGCGCTCTCTCTCTCTCTCTCTCTCCCTCCCTCCTTTCTTCTTTTTGATCAAGTTTTGGTTGCCAAAGCAGAATGCAAATAATGGGTATATAAAATTGAAATAAAAAACACAGACATATATAATTATATACCTAAATCCTAAACATACACATTTATTTAGATTTCACATGCTTTCTGAATTTGGGTGGGATTAAGAATGTAATGTGAAAGTGGATGCTTTAAGAGAGGCAGCACCCAGATTGAAGTCAGCATGCTCACTTTTTGGCTCTACATCTTCCAGTAATAAATCTGGGCTGTGGCATCTTTGTAAACTCTCTATAAGCTGACAATGTGACACTAAAGAATGGGATCTTCACATCACCTAAAAGTCTATGTGATATAAGCATAATATTCAAAACCATAGTATGGATTTAGACAAATATACTGCCAAAATCTCTTTCCCCAGAAAAAGAAATCAAGAAACAAAAATGGAATGCTTTATGTAAAACTGTTAATACTAGCTGTATATATCTCTTCTTCTAGGAAGGCATCCCAACATTCTCAATTACATCTCTCCTTAATGTGGCATTACCATTTTAGACATGTGCTGTTTATGGCATAGAACACATTGTTGTAATCATCTCTTGCAAAGTGGCATCTTCTACTATACTGAGAATATCTAAAAGCAAAACCACTCAAGGCCTTGCAGAGTCAGCACCTAGCAATGAACATATAACATGTAGTCAATACGTGGTGGCATTAATAAATGAATGAATGAATAATTTAGTTGTGCTTAACATAATAAATAGCTACCTAGAAACAAAACACATTAATCTATCTCTCTTGCCCTTGTTTTTGCCCAAAAATAGTAAATTTTTAGTATAATTGTATATACATAAATATATATGCATATAAACATATATACAATGTATATATAATTGTATATACATAAATATATGTAATATTCATAAATATACATATACATAATATACATATACATTGTGTATATACAATTATATATACATTGTGTATATGTTTATACATTGTATATTTATGTATATACATTGTATATATGTTTGTACATTGTATATATGTATATATAATTGTAAATGAATATACATTCATTTGTAAATTGTAAATAAATATACATTATTTACAATTATATATACATTGTATATATCTTTATATATGTAATTATATACAATGTATATATAATTGTATATATATAATTACATATATAAAGATATATACAATGTATATATAATTGCATATATAATTGTATATATAATTGTAAATGTATATATAATATATAACTTTATATATGACCAAAGATTTATTTACATGTTGGTTAAACTAATGGTAAATCCTCACTGCTGAAATTTTATCAGAGTCACATATTCCAGTTTTAAACCAGAAAGACTTTTATCTAAGCAGGAATTTCTTTGCATTTTTTTTCTGTCTAAGAGATCATTTATGTAGAAAGACAGAAACCCTGAAGCAAGTCAAATTAAATCTTAAATTAAAAAAATAATATACAGTCCATGATTACCTTGAAAACAAGTTTTGAGTCATTGTAATCATATAAAACACAGCTGTATAGAAATATTGAATGTGAATTTAACAAGTTTGAATTTATAAAAAAGACAACGACGATTATCTCATGTTTGTAAAATCCTTTATGCTTTATGAGGAACTTCTGATACATTAACTCTTGATCTTTACAAGAATTCAGTGCATTATTTCCATTTTGTCAAGGCATAAACTAAGTCTCAGTGAAGGAAATGACTTGCTGGCATCCATGCAAATGACAGTTGGTAGAGCTGAAACTACAGCTGAGGCCTCCTGATGCAGAGTTCACTTGTCTTTGCATGATACCTCAGTATGTTTTTGTTACATATCAATTTAGATAAATAAATACATTTTAAATATACATTTCATATATATTACTATGGATAATGCTATTTTTAGTATTTTCCCACAGAAACATTACGTTTGTAAATGTAAAGTTCTTTAAGTGAAAACCAATATAAGCATAAAGTGGCATTATTAAAACTCACAATATTATGCATTTAAAAATTGATTTGTCTCGATTGATGGAGAATCTAATTTAGGTTAAATAACTATGTTTATGAAATTACTTCAGGATTTATTGGCTGTAGCATGATAACTCATCAACTATAGTTGAGCTTGCAGGAATTTGAGCAGAAAAGTTAATTAACAATAATTTTAAAACTGCCAAAAGCGGCTGCAACTTCGGTCTGCACTCTGAATACATAGCGACATGTGCTGGGCTTCAAAGAAAAAGTCATTTTCTAAAACTATTTACTTTTATGTCACTGAACTCATTATTAAAAATGAGTGAACAGTATTGATTTGAATGGTTTAATAATTCAAAATGGTTCAAGGCAATAAGAACACTTGAACAGACAAATATTTCCTACTATTGTTTATTACTAATGTTAATTGTGATGATGCAATTAATTCAGGCATGATTTCCAAAAGAGAATTGAAATGCAATTATCAGACAAATTAGATGCTAAAGTCAGTAACTTAAATCTCCGGCAGAAGACTTTACAAAGTGATATAATCAATATTACATTCAAGGTGGTATATGGTGTTATTAATTTGCCACAGAAAATATGGAAATTTCATTACCTTTTAAAAATCAAAATAAAATATCTCAAAATCTACCATTGTGATATTGGTTGTATTTTGAATAACTACTTTGCAGCATATATATGATTTACAAAATAGCTTACATTGATTAGCTTTGAATGAGGACACCTGCCACTGTTAGGTAAGAGAAATCATAGCTAATAAATGCTTGGACCTAGTAATACTTAGTCAGAAGGAATATAAATTGCCTTATCAACATACAAATAAATGTTATATATCACTTGTGTTAGAGAAATATCTGTAAATGATTCTGGCTCATAAATCCACTCATGTGCATTGCATTTATTCCATTTCCATTTCCATTTAAAATAATAAACTATTGGCTCTAACACCAACATTGTTTCCACATTTGCCTAACACAAATATCTTTAAATTGAAGGTAACAAGAATACACTAACATACCTTCGATAGAGGAACACATTCTGTCTTCTTGGTATCTGTTTCAGTTATCCACTTTGGACTATGACTAGTTTTCTCTACGAACCTTTATAATCTTTCAGTTCAGAATTCCTGATATTAAAAAACTGCACAAAGCTATAAATGGAATTCAAGTAAGAATTGAGACTATGATCAGGAAATTCCTTGAGCCAAAGGAAAATCTGTTATTGGCTAATGATGTAGTCAGCTTTCCTTCTTTTCTTTCTTCCTTCCCTGAATTCCTCCCTCTCTTCCTTTCTTCCCCTTTTTTCCATCTTTCTTTCTTTCCTTCTTCTCTTTCTTTCCTTCTTTATCTCTTTCTTTTTTTCTTTCTCACTCTTTCTTTCTCTCCCTTTCTTTCATGAAAGGACTCTTACATCCAACCACAACATAAGAAAGACTACAAATTGGCTTTCTGCTCAAAGATACTCAGCCTTGGTTGTCAACCAAGGTGGCGAGAATAGTATTTTCTCCTACTCACAGCTTTAAAAATGAGAAAAAAATGGATGTGCTGAATATAGATTAGAAAATCTTTCAAATCCCATAAACAAATATTCTTATGATCTTTTAGATTCTTACTGGTATAATAATAACCACTGTCTTTTCAGAAATGCAATCAGCATTAAATATAAGAGAAATCTGTATGTCTTCTTTTGTAAAGTATCTGTTCATATCCTTCGCCCACTTTTGAATGGGTTTGTTTTTTTCTTGTAAATCTGTTTTAATTCTTTGTAAATTCTGGATATCAGCCCTTTGTCAGACGGGTAGGCTGCAAAGATTTTTTCCCATTCTGTTGGTTGCTGATTCACTCTATTGACTGTTTCTTTTGCCATGCAGAAGCTGTGGAGTTTGATTAGGTCTCATTTGTCTATTTTGGCTTTTGTTGCCAATGCTTTTGGTGTTTTGGTCATGAAATCCTTGCCTATGCGTATGTCCTGAATGGTTTTGCCTAGATTTTCCTCTATAGTTTTTATGGTGTTAGGTCTTATGTGAAAGTCTTTAATCCATCTGGAGTTAATTTTAGTGTAAGGTGTCAGGAAGGGGTCCAGTTTCTGCTTTCTGCATATGGCTAGTCAGTTTTCCCAACACCACTTATTAAACAGGGAAAAAATGCTCATCATCACTGGTCATTAGAGAAATGCAAATCAAAACTACATTGAGATACCATCTCACACCAGTTAGAATGGCGATCATTAAAAAATCTGGAGACAACAGATGCTGGAGAGGATGTGGAAAAATAGGAACATTTTTACACTGTTGGTGGGAGTGTAAATTAGTTCAACCATTGTGGAAGACAGTGTGGCAATTGCTCAAGGACCTAGAAATAGAAATTCCATTTGACCCAGCAATCCCATTACTGGGTATATATCCAAAGGATTATAAATCATTCTACTATAAGGACACATGCACACGAATGTTCATTGCAGCACAGTTTACAATAGCAAAGACCTGGAACCAACCCAAATGCCCATCGATGATAGACTGGACAGGGAAAATGTGGCACATATACACCATGGAATATTATGCAGCCATCAAAAACGATGAGTTCACGTCCTTTGTAAGGACATGGATGAACCTGGAAACCATCATTCTCAGCAAACTGACACAAGAACATAAAATCAAATACCACATGTTCTCACTCATAGGTGGGTATTGAACAATGAGAAAACATGGACACAGGGAGGGGAGCACTACACACTGGGGTCTGTTGGGGGGAAATAGGGAAGGGACAGCAGGGGGTGGGGAGTTGGGGAGAGATAGCATGGGGAGAAATGCCAGATATAGGTGAAGGGGAGGAAGGCAGCAAATCACACTGCCACGTATGTACCTATGCAACAATCTTGCATGTTCTTCACATGTACCCCAAAACCTAAAATGCAATAAAAATTTAAAAAAAAAAAAAAGAAATCTGATATTAAAATACCATTTTATGTGTTTCAAATCTTAAGGAATATTGTCAGTACTATTTATAAAGATGAAATAATAGGAAAATATACAAAGATAAAATTAATATGTCTACCTGCATGCCCCAAACCCAACCTCCTGCATTGACCACTATTAAGACTCTGGTATATATCCTTCCATTAATTTCTACCTGTCTGTACTAACACATACTCATATCCTTTAGTGGATGTTGTGTTACACTGCCCAGATCACCTTCAGAAATGAAGGCCTCCCCACCCCAGGTGTTGGAAGTGCAGATGTAGGATGCTCTGAGCCATCAGTTATCATTGGGATTATCTCAGCTAAAGAAAACTGACTGTTCTAAACTCATGTCTTCTTCCAGGGGCAGTCAACATACAGTGACTGTTCAACACAGGAGTGAAAAGGCCAGGCTCCCTGGTGTCAAGGCAGAACAAATCAAAAGGAGTATGCCAGCTCCAAAGCACCCAGAGGGGTGGACGGAGGCTTTTACTTGTTCTTCATCACAAATATTTCTTTCTCTAATCATGTTTCAGCCCCCTCTATTCATGTTTGGGGATGCCAAGAGCACTCCTAATGAACAGCCAGTGCACTAATCCCCTTCTCAGTGGGCTTACTTGGAACTTTTACATAATACTATATGACTTCACAAAGAGAGTAAGAGCCTTAAAGCAGTCTAATGTTCACTATCCATCTCCTGCCTTTGTTATTCTTTGTCTTACAAGCAACCACTAACTTTACATACACTCTAAACCCCATAGGACCTATTAGTTTTGCTTTAAATAGTCAATAGTCTTTTAAATAAATATAATTACACATGTACACATACACACAGAGAGAAAGAGAGAAAAGGGGAGATGAAGAAAGAGACCTACAAAGGCACTAAAAATGTCTTTTACATTGGCCTACCCAGATAGTTACTTTTGCGCTCTTCTTTCCTCATTAGAAATCTGGAATCCCATCTGATATCATTCCCCTTTAGCCTAAAGAACTTCTTAAAGCATTTCTTATATGGAGCTGATGAACACGCTAAGGTGTCATCTCTCTGAGAATGTCTTAATCTTTCCTCAATATTTGAAGTATATTTTCGTCAAATATAAAATTTGCATTCACAGCTTTTTCTTTCAGTATTCTAAAGGTGTGATTTCATTGGCATCTGGTCTTCATTATATCTGAAGAAATTTAATTATATTTTATTTCATTTTTCCAAGCATGTAATGTATCCTTTTTCCCTCTGGCTGGTTTAGAAGTCTCTACCTGTGGTTTTCAGCAGCTTGACTATAACATGCTTAGGTGGCTTTGTTATAGTAGCGGTTGCTTGTATTTCCTTTACTTGATATTTACTGAGTTTCTTGGACCTATGGCTTGATACTTTTTACTAAGTTTTGAGAGGTCTCAGTTGTTATCCCTTCAGAGATTTATTTTGCCTCATCAACTTCAGCAATGTATATATTAAACTATCTTTATTGCTTCATATATCTTGAACATTTTATTCCTTTTCAATTCTTATTTCCTTTCTTTATGCTTCAATTTGTATAGTTTCTATTAATCTTTTTTCTATTTCACTGATCCTTTCATTTGCTGTTTTTAGTTTGCTGTTAAGCATACCTAATAATTATTCTATTTCTAAATTCATATTTATTTCTAGCCTTTCCATTTGGCTATTGAAAATTCCATTTCAATTAGACCATATCTTTGCAAAATTATCTCTGTGTGAAATTGTCCCACCTTTTCCACTAGATTCTTAGGCATTTTTATCACAGTCAATTTAAACAACCCTATTGGATAATTATAATACTTGAGGCATCTCTTAGTCTGCTTCTATTAAATATTACTTTTCTTGACCTTCAGTCACTTACCCTTTCCTTCCTTTCTTCCTTCTTTTTATTTCTCTCATTCTCCTTCTTTCTTTTGTACTTTCATTCCTTTCTTCCATGTTGTAATTTTTTTATATGCAAGACATTTTTATTAATGTCCAGTTGAGACTAAAGACAATAATACTTTCCTCCATTATGAAGCAGACTTTTTTTTTTTTTTTTTAAATCGGGCCACCATGGGGAAAAGCTGAGTCAATCTGACCTAAAATGGGGCTGTGTCTAAACTTTATAAAACTTTAGTTTAATTCAGCTCACCATGGACTTCAAATACTCTTAAGGCAGGATCAGGGCTTTTCTCTTATTAGGGCCTTGGATCTGAGCACTTACAATATTCCAGAGAGCTGCCTGTGTTTTAAAGCTGAGCTGCCAGCTGTGGTTACTCTCTCCCTGTGTTCCAGCTTGGCTCCCTGATTCTTGGATAGCAGAGAAATCACTTTTTCTTTATATTCACACTTTTTACTTTCTGAGTCTTACAGTCTTCCTCTATACGCTGAGTCTCCTGAGGCAGCATCCCTATACTTAGTCTGAAGTAACTCAAAAGGGTCTCTCTTAGCTATTCTCCCTTCCCCCTAGTGTTTGGTAGCTGGGTCATTATCTGGGTGTCTCTGGGGTCTCTGTGAACTCTCCTGTCTTTCTCCTCTTTGATTTAGGATGGTAGCTCCCTTGTACTTAGTCATCTCTCCTTCTCTGTCTCCTTCTTTCGGTGATCAGTAAAGACCCACAGGAAAGAATTGTCAGAGGATGGAAACTTTCTCTGTGACTACAGTCTAATCTATCACATGAGCCCACATATTGCCATTAGCAGTTGATTGTAATTTTGATTGATTTCTCCTTTGCTGGTCTATGGTATATTCCTCCTCTTTTGACAATTCTGCCAAAGATAAAAGTGCTTTCCTTTTCTATAAAAGGCTCCATACTTCCTAGATCTCAGCTCATTTGGGTATTATCTCAACAATGTTTTAAAAACTTATTATTTTGAAGTTTGTCTTGCCCTTTTGGGATGCCGGGCTGAAAGTGAGAATCTCATGACTTCATTTTAAGCCTCTAAAGCTCTTTTTCTATTGAGGATATTGTGAACTGATACTGAAACATGTTTTAAAGGTTTTTAGAGTCAATCTATGTGATTTTTTTAAACATTAAAATCTTCAATTACTTCTCTGCCTCCTTTGAATGATCAAACATATGGATAGAAGGAATAATTCTTAAGTCTTAGAACAAATTATTTCCTTATTCAAGGAGACTTTACTCTCAACAATAATTGCTGTCACTAAATCAGGCTTATAATTAATTTATCAAAATGCATACATAGGTTATTTATATTTATACCAGATCACAAGACATTATTTTGATACACATTTTATAGAAATGTATCCTGGGATGGAATAAATTTAAAAATTAATAAAACACTTGATCTATGTCTAATATAATCTGAAATACAGCAGCTCTGCATCAAGTGTCTATCCACACATAATGATGACTTGTCAAGAGTATAATTTTCACTAATATCAGAAAACCTAAGATCTTTAAGAGTTGATTCTCTTGGGTTTATTTGGTTCTGTCAGAAATAATCTAATCAACCAAATTTCCAAACAACTCCAGGCACATCATATCACAAACCATGTTCTGCATTTAGCATGAAAGTTAAGAGGCTCCAGAAATCACAGTGAAACACACTTCCAAAGTTATATAATCTCTATATATCGACAAAACCTGTTTCCTCTTTACCCTCATTAGCATGGATATATGGTAATACCAGTACACCGTTCTGACACTCTAACCATAAGAAGTTTTAAGCTCCATGTATTAGTCTCATAACTAGGGATATATATAAACATGCCTGTTGAAATTTTATCAATTTTTTGCATTATCGCAAGCTGGGAGGTAAATATGTTTTAGAATTTAGTGATGATTCCACAGCCCATTAATATGATCTCTCGAAATATTAATATCTGAAATATCTGATCATATAATTCTCCTACAGTGTTCTGGAACAACTTTGACACATTTCCCTTGATAGTTACTTGCTCATTTGACATGTTTTTTTTCATGTATTATTCATGTACAAAAATATGTGGGCTCTGTATTGAGATTTCTTTTCCTTTCAATCCAAAGGCACCATAGGATTCTCTAAGTTAAAGACAAATACTACATGATCTCATGTATCTGTGGAATCTGAAGAAGTTAATCTCATAGAGAAAGGGAGTAGAATGGTGGTCACCAGAAGCTGGGGTTGTTTTGGAGGAGACAGGTTGGGGGAATGTTGGACAAAGGATACATATTTATACTGAGATAAGTGGGACAAGCTTAAGAAATCTAATGTGCTACAGAGTGACTATAGTTAATAATGATATATTGTGTTCTTGAAAAATGCTAAGAGTGGATGTTGTGTTTTCATCACAAAAAGTGATAACGATGTGATAATGTGATGTAATGTATTTATTAATTAGCTAGATTGACCATTCCACAATCTACATATAGTTCAAAATATCATGTTATACCCAGTGAATACATATAGCTTGATGTCAATTTTTAAAAAACAAATAAATTTGTAAAAACTTTCTGGATTCTGTTTATGAAATACCCTAGGAAACAGAATAGGGAATTTCTGAAAGAAAATAAATAGAAAGAAAAAGAAACTGAAAACATCTTTTGTTTTTTCTTTGCTCTGCATTTTTATATATTGTTAGTGCAAGATGTATACAAAAAAATATGTTAAATGCCTGCCTCCAGGCTGCTTCATGTATTTCTGCAATGACTAAAGGTGAGACAAATTAGCACTGCCACTCCCGCCACATACACCCAGGAAATCCAAACCCTCCTCAGTGCCTCTCTGAAATGTTCCCGTTTCTTTAACCATCTCATTGAAATTTATAATGTGGTTTAACTTTTATACCAAAAGAGACACAATTCTAATACATAGTAAGGGCTGTGTGAAATATTCATCACAAAACACTTTAAAATTATAATTACCTGAGGCTTACACTTTATTATAATTTTATTATAATGTTTCCTTGCATCTACACTCACATCTTTGATGTTCCCATCAAGTCCAAGAACGGAGCACATTATATTGACATTAGGTTTCACACTACTGTTTTATGAACAAGGTTCGATTCCTTTTTTGAATCATCATTAACATTTCCTGACTTAGCCCAATTCAATTTTAGTTTTAGAGGAATGGCATGGTCTCATTGAGGGATACTACCACTGATTTTAACTTCTATAATGGGCATATTTCTCATTTTTGGCTGTTTCATGTCCAAACAGTACCTTCCCCTTGGCACCCTGGTCACTCTTGGAGTATAAATGGGTAGAAATGATCACTTTTCACTATTGCAGAAGTCAGATCCTCCACCTCACTGTCCCATTGAAGATTAGGAGACTTTTATTGCAAAAGATGGGGCACAAAACTTGGAAATAGTTAGAGGTCAGATGCATGACTACCATCAGTAGCACACAAAGCTTCCTGTTCTTGTTTGTAATATACTTGCTACGGTTTCTGTTGCCTGACCCTTCAGACCTTACGGAATCCCTTTCTGTGTACTCTCAATGTTCCCTCACATTGTATGATCTCTAATATCTTTTAAATAAAATCATTTTTAATTTTTAAAAGAAGATTGCCAGCATTAGATTTTGTTCCATAGCTAAGGCATGTGTACTTATTCAGTGTGTTTTGGAAGCCACACTGAACTTTTTAAAATAGTAAATGCACATGCATCTACTTTTACATTCAGAAGTATAATATGGACATCTCCTTTCTAAGGACTGAGTAGGTTAAAAATGCTATTTAGAGTGAGTTCTGTTTTAGCTTTCGAGCTACTGAAGACCCCTTAGAAAGCATTTTGCTGTAGATATTACTTTTATTGGAAATTAGCCATCTGTTCTAGTTCACTCATTTAAAAATTTATTCAATAAATATTTATCAAGCTTCTGTATGCATAAGACATCATGTTTAGAACTGGGAACATAGTGATCAACTACACTGTTATCTTCCAAAGGCACTCTGGCTTTGTTGAAATAAGAACTTATTGAATACATACTATGTATATTAAAAATGCGTTAGGGATTGGATAGACAAAGAAAAAGAACACATGATCACTGTCTTTGAGTTTAAGATATAGTGCAAAACATCAATTCAATCAAATAATTGATTACAGAATACCGTTAAGATTGATATGATGTTATTAAAACATCAGGAAATTCACTCAAAAGGTGGTGGTCATTGAACCAAGTTTTGAAGCTAGTCAAGAAAAGGATGAAATTTATTATAGGCCAAAGCACTAAGTATGAAGCATAAAGAAGTAAAAGGTGCTCATGGGTAAAACTACTACGTTGTATATGTGCAAAGGCCATGGTGGTAGCCATGGAGGATAAGGCAGAAGATGCTTTATATCATGTGATTTCTTCCCATAACCCATTTATGCCTGAGGTTGCAATTGTTTGAATTTTTGCAATTAGACCTTGACGATGACCCACATGCTTAGCGTTCCAGTAATGGAACACTAGGCATAAATGGGTGAGGTAAATCTCACCCCTAAGATTTACCATTTATCTCATCCCACCCCTGAGGTAAATCCTCATCAAGAGACTCTACAGACAGAGTCTAATTCTGTTGCCCAGGGTGGAGTTCAATGGTGCAACTCACTGCATCCTCAGGGTCCCAGGCTCCTATGATCCTCCTACCTTAGCCTCCAGAGTAGCTGGGACCACAGAATTGCACCACCACATCTAGCTAATTTTTTATACTTTTTGTAGAGACAGGCTCTCAACATGTTATCCAGGCTCGTCTTGATCTCCTGGCTCAAGCAATCTGCCTGCCTTGTCCTGTAGAATTGTTTTTATAGTTCAAGCTATCATACATATAAGAATTAGTGGGATATCCTTTGAAAAATTGACATTTACTACGTATCAAGTGTTTCCAAAACGCTTGTAAAATTTAAACATCCACCAGGAAAATACGGGAATTTTCTTTACCCCACATGCCTATAGCAATAAATATTAATACCCTCATCTAGATTTAGAGTCTGATGTGTTAAAAAGTATATCTATGGATGCTTTGATTTGCATTACTGCTACTGAATTTGAGCATCTTTTAATATGTTTTTGTTACCATTTGTAAATTTTCTAATTATATCCTTTGCTTTTTTTTGAGAAAGGAGAGGTTAGTTGTATTTATGTCAATTTATATGAGCTCTTTATTATGGAATGTCAAGCTTTTGTCATAATATGCAAACATTTTTTCATATTTATAATATAAACTATTTTATATTACCTTTTGACATCCAAAGAATTTTTTAAATAGCATGTAGTTAAATATGTTTTCTTTTCTTTATAGTTTCTAGATTTTTAGTCTTTGCTAAACTGTTCTTTTTTTCAACTGTAGTTTGAATAGGAAGTTTCCATTTTAATTCTCTTCATGATGGTCAGTTGTATCAACATCATTTATTAACAAGTCAACTATTTTCCTTTTAAATTGAACTCTAAAATTTTTGACATTTTATTTTTCATAACGCTTAATCTAATTTTGTAACCTCTATTATATTACAGTGATCCTATAAAGTTGTTAAAATGAGTTCAGTAAAATGGCCTTAGAGAATGTTGTTTCAGTATCTGCTACAGCAAGTATTTCTCCTCAGTTCTCCTTTTTCAAAATAGTTTTTTTAAACCAATTTGTGGATATTTATTTATCCATATAGATGAAATAAATTGTTACTTAATTCCAAGAGAGAAAACTTATTGTGATTATAAATCAAGATGATATTGGAAATAATCTCATGGTTTATTGCTTTGTAAGGTTTTGAGAAAGGTTAGTTAAATTCTCAAACTATGACAGTGGATTTGTTTATTTCTCCTTAATTCTGTCATGTTTCTTCATATTTCTTAAAGCTATGTTATCAGTTATACTCACACTGGAATTGACATAGCTTTCTGGTAAATTTAACCTTTTGTCATTATATAGGCATGTTTTTTATCTGTAGCAATGCCTTTTGCTCAAAGTTTATTTTGTACTACATTCAGATAACTATCAGCTTTTTTGGTTTTACTTACCTGGCCATATTTTCAATCATTTTATTTTGAGTCTTTTAGCATTCCTAATTTTTACACCTCTTTATAGTAACAGCATGTAGGTGGGTTTTGATTTTTATCCATGTGCCTTTTAACTGGAGCATTTAGTCTAGTCACATATTAATATCATCATTACTAATATAGCTGGATTTATCTTGACCATCGTATTTTATGCTTTTTTGTCTCAGATTTTTACTTGGAATTTTTCTTCATCTTAAGGGGTTGGATATATTATTTTAATTTATTTCACTTCACTTTTTCCCTGTACTTTTGTAGAATTCACTCTACAAACATACATACTCCTCCATATTTGTACCCTCCTCACAAATAATACACCACTACCCACTGTCTAGCCTATATTTTAGTTTGTTTTTATACCTTTTCTGTGCTGAGACAGTATTGTTACTGTGCTCTGAGGTGAATGTTTTAAACTTATGCTTCTTACTTCAAAGATAGCATAGACTCAGTCCAGTCCAATCAATTAGCTCTCTTCTGGGGTTTATCCAACTTCTAGAACAAATTTTTGTGTCAGGCATCTTTTGCTGTATAGGAAACTACTTTGAAACTTAGTGATTAAAACAAAAACAAGTCATTAGTTCGCACAAGGTGATGGGTTGACTGCACTCAGCTTGAATAGGTGAAATTACTGAAGCTTATCTTCATGCGTTTATCCTCAAGGAGACTAGACAAGGTTTCTTCATTCAGCAGCAGCATTCCAAGAAGGCAAGCACAAACCCATATCAAGACCACTGCTAATAATGTCTCAGTTACCAATATCCCATTGACCCAAACAGGTTACAAGGACAAGCACAGACTGAATATGGGCAGGATATACACAAAGGTATTCTGCAGAAAAGGGTTAACTCACAGGCTTAGATTTCAAAAACCCTGCACATTTCCAAGAAATAGTTTTCCTCAGGATTGGTTTTTGGAAAAAGAGCTCTGAGCTCTTGGAATACTCTGCCTGATATGAGTGTTTTTGTATGCCTGAGGCCTTACACTACAGCATACAACTTTGATGAGATAATTTATGCTAAAAATGTCATTTGTGGTGAATGTCGTTAAGGCTTTTGTATGCCGGAGGTAATGGGCCATCCTGTGCCAATTTTATTGTATAGTTCATGCTAACAAATGTAATCTATGGTGAATGCCTGTTTCTGCTCTGGGAGGCTGGAATCAGTGCTGAGATCAGTTGCATAGGCATGTGGTGACTCCCAATAAAAACTCTGGATGCAAGGCTCAGAGTCATTACCCTGGTTGACAAAACTTCCTATATGTTGCCACTTACATGTTGTTTATGAGAGAAATAAGCATGACCACACCACTTACTGGGAGAGGACATCTAGAAGTTTGTCCATGGTATTTTTTAGACATTTCTTCATGTATCTTTTTTCTTTGCCTATTTGAATTTATATCCTCTTACAATAATAAGCTATAGCCATGAGTATAACCACATATGTAAGTCCTGTCAGTCCTTTTAAGAAATCATTGAAACTGAAGTTGGTCTTGGGGACTTCTAAACAACTATGAATACCAAAAGACAAGCTTCACTGGGGACTACTGATGCAGGAATCTATTGCAGGGGGTGAGACAGACACAGACCTAAAACACATGGATTCCAAGCATCACTTAAAGTTTAAAGAGATATTCTCTATTCATACATTGAAAGTCTTAATATGGTTAATATATCAGATTTTCCTGGCTTGACCTCATGGTTTCAATGCAATTGCAATCAAAATCATAGCAAGCTGCTTGGTAGATTTCACAAACTGATTCTGAGGTTTATATGATGGTAAAAAGCCCTAGAACAGCCACAACACAATCTTGAAAAAGGAGAAAGTTGGAGGAATCACACCACCTAATTTCAAGCCTTACTAGAAAGCTATAGTAATCAAGACAGTATGATACTCGTAGATTGATAGAACAGAAGAGAGAGCCAGGAATAGTCAATTGACAAAGATAGTCAATTGTGTTTTTAAAAGAATGCAAAGGAATTCAAGGGAGAAAAGTACTTTCGAACAAATGGTACTAGAACAATTGGATGCTCAATGCAAAAATATAAACTTAGGTACATACCTTACAACTTACACAAAAATAAAAAGAAACCATAGAAATAAATGCAAAATGCAAAACTATAAAACTTCTATAAAAACCAGAAAATGTATAAGAACTTTTGTTATACAAAATTATATATATAAAATACACATAGAAGTTTTATAATTCTACAGTAAAACCTAATAATAATCTTAAAAATGAACAGAATACTTGAAAAGATGATATGGTTTGGCTGTGACTCCACCCAACTCTTACCTTGAATTCCCATGTGTTGTGGGAGGGACCCAGTGGGAGGTAATTGAATCATGGAGGTAGGTCTTTCCTGTGCTATTCCCATGAAAATGATAAGTCTCATGAGATCTGATGGTTATAAAAAGAGGAGTTTCCCCGTACACGTGCTTTTCTCTTTGCTTGCCACTATCCACATAAGATGTGACTTGCTCCTCCTTGCCTTCTGCCGTGATTGTGAGGCTTCCCCAGACATGTGGAACTGTAAGTCCAATTAATCCTCTTTATTTTGTAAATTGCCCAGTCTTGGGTATGTCTTTATCAGCAGTGTGAATATGGACTAACACAGTAAATTGATACCAGTAGAGTGGGATGCTGCTGAAAAGAGACCCAAACATGTGCAAGCAACTTTGGAACTGGTTAACAGGCAGAGGTTGGAACAGTTCATGGATGAAGCCAACTTGACCATGGTTGATAAGCTTTTTGATGTGCTGCTGGATTTGGTTTGCCAGTATTTTATCGAGGATTTTTGCATCAATGTTCGTCAGCGATATTGGCCTGAAATTTTGTTGTAGTTGTGTCTCTGCCAGGTTTTGGTATCAGGATGGTGCTGGCCTCATAAAATGAGTTATGGAAGATTCCCTTTTTTTGTGTTGTTTGGAATAGTTTCAGAAGGAATGGTACCAGCTCCTCTTTGTATCTCTCACAGAATTTGGCTGTGAATCTGTCTGGTCCTGGTGATTTTTGGTTGGTAGGCTATTAATTAGTGCCTCAATTTCAGAACTTGGTATTGATCTACTCAGGGATTTGACTTCTTCTTGATTTAGTCTTGGGAGAGTGTAGGTGTTCAGAAATTTATCCATTTCTTCTAGATTTTCTAGTGTATTCCCATAGAGGTGTTTATAGTATGATCTGATGGTAGTTTTTATTTCTGAGATATCAGTGGTGATATGTCCTTTATCATTTTTTGTGTCTATTTGATTCTTCTCTTTTTTATTCTTTATTAGTATAGCTAGCGGTTTATTTATTTTATTAATCATCTCAAAAACCAGCTCCTGGATTCATTGATGTTTTGTAGGGTTTTTCATGTCTCTGTCTCCTTCAGTTCTTCTCTGATCTTAGTTAATTCTCATCTTCTGTCAGCTTTTGAAGTTGTTTGCTCTGTCTTCTCTAGTTCTTTCAATTGTGATGTTAGAATGTTGATTTTTGATCTTTTTCACCTTCTGATATGGGCATTTAGTGCTATAAATTTCCCTCTTAACACTGTATTAGCTGTGTCCCAGAGATTCTAGTACATTGTCTCTTTGTTCTCATTGGTTTCAAAGAACTTCTTTATTTCTGTCTTAATTTAGTTACTTACTCAGTGGTCGGTCATTCAGGAGCAGGTCGTTCAGCCCATGTAGTTCTGCAGTTTTGAGTGAGTCTCTTAATTCTGAGTTCTAATTTGATTTCACTGTGGTCTGAGAGACTGTTTGTTATGATTTCTGTTCTTTTGCATTTGCTGAGGAGTGTTTTACTACCAATTATGTAGTTAATTTTAGAATAAGTGCTATGTGGTACTGAGAAGAATGTGTGTTCTGTTGCTTTGGGGTGGAGAGTTCTATAGATATCTATTAGATCTATTTGGCCCAGAGCTTAGTTTGAGTCCTGAATATCCTTGTTAATTTTCTGTCTCATTGATCTGTCTAATATTGACAGTGGGATGTTAAAATCTCCCAATATTATTGTGTGGGAGTCTAAGTCTCTTTGTAGGTTTCTGAGAACTTGCTTTATGAATCTGGATGTTCCTGTATTGGGTGCGTATATATTTAGAATAGTTAGCTCTTCTTGTTGCATTGATCCCTTTACCATTATGTAATGCCCTTCTTTGTCTTTTTTGATCTTTGTTGGTTTAAAGTATGTTTTATCAGAGACTAGTATTACAACTCCTGCTTTTCTTTTTTTGCTTTCAATTTGCTTGGTAAATATTCTTCCATCTCTTTGTTTTGAGCCTATGTGTGTCTTTGTACATGAGATCGGTCTCCTGAACACAGCACATTGATGGGTCTTGACTCCTTATCCAATTTGCCAGTTGGTGTCTTTTAACTGGACCATTTAGCCCATTTACATTTAAGGTTAATATTTTTATCTGTTTATTTGATCTTGTCATCGTGATGCTAGCTGGTATTTTGCACATTAGATGATGCAGTTTCTTCATGGTATTATTGGTCTTCATATATTGGTATGTGTTTTGCAGTGGCCAGTTTTTCCTTTCCATATTTTGTGCTTCCTTCAGGATTTCTTGTAGGGCCAGCCTAGTGGTGAAAATCCCTCAGCATTTACTTGTATGTAAAGGGTTTTATTTCTCCTTCGCTTATGAAGCTTAGTTTGGCTGGACATGAAATTCTGGCTTGAAAATTCTTTTCTTTAACAATGTTGAATATTGGCCCCCACTCTCTTCTGGCTCATATGATTTCCACAGAGAGATCTCCTGTTAGTCTGATGAGCTTCCCTTTGTAGGTAACCCGACCTTTCTCTCTGGCTGTCCTTAACATTTTGTCCTTCGTTTCAACCTTGGAGACTCTTACAATTATTTTTCTTGGGGTTGCTCTTCTCGAGGAGTATCTTAGTAGTATTCTCTGTATTTCCTGAATTTGAATATTGGCTTGTCTTGCTAGGCTGGGGAAGTTCTCCTGGATAACATCCTGAAGTGTGTTTTGCAACTTGGTTCTATTCTCCCCATCACTTTCAGGTACACCAATCAATCGTAGATTTGGTCTTTTCACGTAGTTCTACATGTCTTGGAGGCTTTGTTCATTCCTTTTCATTCTTTTTTTCTCTAATCTTATCTTCACACCTTATTTCATTACGTTGATCTTCAGTCTCTGATATCCTTTCTTTCACTTGATCAATTCAGTGATTGAAACTTGTGTATGCTTTACAAAGTTCTGGTGCTGTGTTTTTAAGCTTTATCAGGTCATTTATGCTCTCTCATCTAAACTGGTTATTCTAGTTAGCAGTTCCTGTAACCTTCTATCGAGGTTCTTAGCTTCCTTGCATTGGGTTAGAACATGCTGCTTTAGCTCAAAGGAGTTTGTTGTTACCCACCTTCTGAAGCCTACTTCTGTCAATTTGTCAAACTCATTCTCTGTCCAGTTTTGTGCACTTGCTGGAGAGGAGCTGCACTCATTTGGAGGAGAAGAGGCATTCTGGTTTTCGGAAATCTCCACATTTTGTGCTGGTTTTTCCTCATCTTTGTGGATTTATCTACCTTTGATCTTTGATGCTGATGATCTTTGGATGTCATTTTTGTGTGGGCATTCTTTTGTTGATGTTGATGTTATTGCTTTCTGTTTATTAGTTTTCCTTCTGTCAGGCCCCTCATCTATAGGTCTGCTGCAGTTTGCTAGAGCTTCATTCCAGACTTTGTTTGCCTGGGTATCACCAGCAGAGGCTGCAGAACAGCAAAGATTGCTGCCTGCTCCTTCCTCTGGAAGCTTCATCCCACAGGGGCACCCACCAGATGCCAGCTGAAGCTCTCATGCATGAGGTGTCTGTCAATCCCTGTTGGGAAGTCTTTCCAAGTCAGGAGGTATGGTGGTCAGGAACCCACTTGAGGAGGCTGTCTGTCCTTTAGCAGAGCTTGAGTGCTGTGCTGTGAGATCTGCTGCTCTCTTCAGAGCCAGTAGGCAGGAACATTTAAGTCCACTAAAGCTACTCCCACAGCTGCCCTTTCCCCCAGGTGCTCTGTCCCAAGGAGATGGGAGTGTTATCTAAAAGCCCCTGACTGGGGCTACTACCTTTCTTTCAGAGATGGCCTGCCCAGAGAGGAGGAATCTAGAGAGGCAGTCTGGCCACAGCTGCTTTGCCACACTGCAGTAGGTTGTGCCCAGTTAGAACTTCCCGGCTTCCTCTACACCGTCAGGGGAAAACCACCTACTCAAGCCTCAGTAATGGTGCATGACCATCCCCTCACCAAGCTTGATTGTCCCAGGTTGACTTCAGACTGATATGCTGGCAACAAGAACTTCATGCCAGTGCTTCTTAGCATGCTGGGCTACATGGGAGTGGGACCCACTGAGCAAGACCACTTGGCTTCCTGGCTTCAGCCCTCTTTCCAGGGCAGTGAACAGTTTTGACTTGCTGGGGTTTCACGCCTCACTAGGGGGGAAAAAACATCCTGCAGCTACCTCGGTGTGTGCCCAAACAGCTGCCCAGGTTTGTGCTTGAAATCCAGGGCCCTGGTGGTGTAGGGGGTTGCAAAAACCATGGGAAAAGTGTAGTATCTGGGCCACACAGCACAGTCCCTCCCGGCTTCTGTTGGCTAGGGGAGAGAGTTCCCCGATCCCTTGTACTTCCTGGGTGAGGAAACGCCCTCGCCCTGTTTCTGCTCCCTCTCTGTGGGCTGCACCCATCTTCTGTGTTGGTCTCGCTGGGAGCTGCTGACCAGAGCTGTTGCTATTTGGCCATCTTGCCAAATAAGATTCTAAATCCCTAGAATTCTTAAATCATTCTGAAAATATAAAATGCTAACATGTTTGTGTTGTAAACCAGAGTTTACCTAGACTACTTCCCAAAGCAAGTTGCTCAAGAGAAAAAGTTAAATGCATAAGCAATCTAGGAAATACAATATAATATATTCTTCTATTAGAGATCTACCTAGTAAATACTCTGAAAAATCAAGCAATAAAGAATCATGCTCAGGCTGGGTGCAGTGGGTAATGCCTGTAATGCCAGCATTTTGGGAGGCCAAGGCAGGTGGATCATTTGAGGTCAGGAGTTTGAGATCAGCCTGTCACTAACATGGTGAAACCCTGTCTCTACTAAAAATACAACAAATTAGCTGGGCATGGTAATCTGTAATTACCATGTAATTACAGTATCTGTAATCCCAGCTACTTGGGAGGCTGAGGGACAAGAATTGCTTGAACCTGGGAGACAGAGGTTGCAGTGAGTGGAGATAGCATCACAACTCCAGCCTGGGTGACAGAGCAAGATTCAGTCTCAAAAAAGAAACGTGTTTAATTTTATTTAAGCTTATGTTTTCCTATCTTATTGAAAGAGAACTTTTTTTTTTTTAATTAAGAGATATTTTTCAAAAAAGTATCTCTTCTTTGAGTGAAACTTTTCAAAGTGTCTCTTAATGTCCCTTGGAACACATTTTGGGAAAGGTTTTAAATATGTATTGTTTTCCCTTTTTAAATATACCTAGTTTTAATTTTGGTTCTTAATATACCAAGAGACTTATTGCTTAAAATTGCTTTTAAACTAGCATGTTAGAGTTCTAATCTTTGTTTCACTATTTAGATCTACTTCTGTGATCTTGGGAAAATAACATAAAATCTAGAGATCTAGTGTGTCTGTTTCCTCATCTGTGAAATGGAACAATAACAGTGCCCAACTCACTGGATTGTTACAAGGTTAAAATAAAATCGTGTATGTAGATCAGGGCACTTGTCACAGAGTAAGTTTCCCATATATATAACTTATTTCTTTCCGCATTAACATCATCACCATTTTCATTAATATATATAAAGGAAGAGTGATTGGCCCCTTCAGTCTCTCATTCGCATTTTCACTTCACTTCCTTCACTCACCAATTCCAATGTTAGCTTAATAATAAAGAAGTAATTATGAGAGGGACCCCAATGAGAAAGCCAAACTCAAGGTCCCTAGACTCTCAGAAAAACAAAAAACAAAAAGCAACAAAAGCTGTCTTTTTGGATGATAATCTTCAAGAATTTGGTGCTATTTCTTATGAAAGAAAATATTATTTGCTTCTTAAATTTTAGAATTTTATTCTGATTTTTCGTAAAACAATGTACATAAGAGAAAAATAGTGATTAAATATGACAATATTTAATATAAGAATTATTTGGGCCAGGTGCAGTGGCTCATGCCTGTAATCCCAGAGCTTTGGGAGGCCGAGGAAGGCGGATCACCTGAGGTCAAGAGGTCAAGACCAGCCTGGTCAACATGGTAAAACCCCATCTCTAATAAAAATACAAAAATTATCCAGGTGTGATAGCAGACCCCTGTAATCCCAGCTACTCAGGAGGCTCAGGTAGGAGAGTCTCTTGAACTTGGGAGGCAGAGGCTGCAGTGAACCAAGATTGTACCACTGCACTCCAGCCTAGGCAACAGAGTGAGACTCTGTCTGGAAAAAAAAAAAAAAGAATTATCTGCAGCACACTTCATGCCATGCCTTCTATTATATTTACCTATAATAGATTATAATCCTCCTAATGTCAAGAACTCTTTATAACTAAAAATATTTACAACTCAATCACAGTTACTCTATAAATATAGTAATATTTAAATTGTTTCTGTGAATCACAGATCTTTTAGATGCATGTTCAATTTTAGAGGAATCTTGGGCAACCTTCAGAAAAGAAGAGCTGCATTGAATTAAATGGACTATAAAAGGAAATCTTTCAGCTGAAATATTCTGACAGCAGCATATTCTGGCCAACCAGGTCATTCCAAATGTGTATCTGAACATTACTTTAAATTAGAAGATATACCACTGTCAAACCATATCAGCCATGAGTAAAAAGTGACAAAACAATGTTAAAAGAAAAACCATTGACAATTTTTTCAGTAGTTCTCATCCAGTGCCATAATGCAATACAATGTCATAAATAATTTGTTTCTAATAATACTAAAAGCTTCAAAATTCAGGAGATAATTTACTTTACTATAAAACATTGTCTTGGCATGGTTCAATGTTACTCTTATACATCACCTTTCCTTGGTTGCATTCATTAATGAGAAAAAAAATGGGGCTGACAATACAGGTACTGCCCTGGAGAATTGGCCTCAACCCCAGTTTATAAATACATCAGTGAGATGTATTCTATACCATGATAAAGAGAACATAAAAAACCTCTGGACTATAGAAGGATTCATACACATTATGATGCTTTTAGATCCCAAATGAAGACAACAATTAATAGAAGTAAAGAGAATGTTGAAAAATTCAGAAGTCATTTCTGTTTATCTTCATCTTCTATTTCATAGTTCATAAAATAATTATACCCTACACTATTGTGCTATAATAATACCAATTAATTAGACAATGGAAGCAATAATTCCAAGTATGAACTATTCATGATAATTGATAACATACTCTGTTCTGAAATCATGTGTATAAAACCTTGTTGTTCGGTGCACTGTAGCTGAAGCTTTGGCTAATCAAATATTAACTGTATATAATAACTTGATATTTTAGGAGTTTCCAATTACTCTTTTTTGTTTGTCATTTATAAAGGCAGAGTTAGGGCTAATATGATTATATAAAATACTTGTACACATTTACAGAAAAAGAACTGCACAACACTTCAGAGCAGCTATGGAAATACTTATTAAATGGTCATATAAATTCTAAAGAATAGCTTGCATTCCCAATATGCCAAACAATTAAAAACAGAGAGGGGATTGTGTGGCCCTATAGGAAAATATTCTTTACAATATTTTTTTTAAGTTTTGTTTTGCATTTTTAAAAGAATGAACAGAGATATCTTTTAGGAACCTTATGTGTTCTTCAAACTGAATTACCATAGAGGCATTAATTTCTACCACTATCCATGGATAAAAAGTAACTTTAAAACTAAACTTAGGGACTCCCTTGTTGCCTCTTCTTCCCCTTCTCCCCAAGAGTTATTTACTCCACAAGTTATTTGTTCCATGAGTGATTTTCTGCTCTAATAGAACACTTTTTAATTAAATAAATATTAATTTATATAAGGTTACAGTTCCTAAGTTCAACTGTGGGACATCTTTAAAACACAAATCATTGTAAAATTATATATTTCAAATTTAATGTAAATAAAAGTGATCTAAATGTTGTTTTGTTTCTATTTTTTAATTTCTATTAATTAGAAATATAAATATTTCACCCAAACAATTGTCTCTTTAATTGTATTAAGATACCCACTTTGTACTACCATGTCTTTTTGATAGCATCGTGGCTTGATTTAAACATTGTTTTATTATTTTATGCTGCTGCTCACGTCTCTGACCAGGATACCACAAAATATAAATCATCACTTCAAATGTCTCCAGCTGCTCTTTTGTATTTTGATAGGTCCAGTCATTCTTAACAAGAATGCTTGATAGCTTTGGAAACTTCAGGAATACACTGCCACATTCTTGACTTTTATGAATGTTATTGTTTTATACTACAGCATAACAGGTGCTTCATTTTTGTTGATTAAACCAAAAGATGAAAATTTCAAACTTTCAGCTCTTTCTTGTTTAGGTTAATATTCCAAATTCTTTACAAAGTTCATAATTTGCAATTCTCCTGAGCTTATGAGTGTGTACACACATATGTACCTGCACATGAGCTATTAGATAAAAAAGAATTTTTAACCACAATGAAAACAACAAAAACCAATTGAATTATAGAGTTGGAAGATGGACTGACAGCAGGACACAATACTCAAAACCACAGCTTTGAGCATTATAACTCATGAGAGATCCTATTTTAAAAAAGTTTTTGAGTATTAAATTTTTTTAATAAATGTAAAATGTAACATTTATTGTTTCCTTAAAATAATGTCTTGCCTTCAATAAGTTTCAAAATGTGAAAGCTTCCAGTTAATAAAAAATATTGTAATCAGTCATAATAGTGGTTATTATTATTTTATTTTATATTCAGATATATGTATTTGTTTTCTGTTGAAAACAAATTTTGATTTTTTTTAAAGGTAGCATAGGGATGATGCAGAAGATGCATACTGAGTTGGATTTTCTAAATGTGATGCTATGTAGCCTCAAGCCGTATTTTTTCACCTTGTCCTTTTTGCAAAACAATGTTAATGCCAGCTACATGTGGAGACATGCAATGCAACCAAGATATTTCCATCAGAAAAACAAATCAGTATTTGTACCTTATGCAGGAATTTAGATGTATTTATGTCACTGTGTAAACATGTGAGCTAACTTACCTTTAAAAGTAATATTGTTTATGTTAAAGTGATTTTAAAAAAACTCTTGGTTTTTTTCTGTTATATCTAATCTAGTATTTCCTTATTGCACTAAGAAAGAAACTTGCAACCCTGTAAGTCTATGGTTCAGAGAAAGTTTCTAATACTATAACTTATTATATTCAAGGGTCTATCTTGAGAGCTGGAAAAGGCTCACAGACACACCAAATACTACCATAAATAGCAGGTATTCAATTTCTTAGGGAATTGAGTTGCATTTCTTATGTGGAACAAAAGTGCTCTGTAAAGAACAAACATACAGAGGGAAGTAACAGACACTGGCTGGGGACTCCAAAAGCAGGAAGGCTGGCAGGGGTGTGACAGTTGAAAAATTACCCACTGAGTATAATATTCCCTATTGGATGAGGGGTACACTAGAAGCCGAAACCTCACCATGACAGAATATATTCATGTAACAAACCTGCACATGTACTCTCTGGAGCTATTAAAAAATATATATATATATTTTAATATTTTTAAATACATATATATGTGTTATAACATATATATGTTACTCTTTATATATAAATATATAATATAAATATTAAATGTATATATTTAAAGAGTAACAGAGTTAAATAATGTATGAGAAGGTGTTGCTCATACTGGATCAGCCCTTAAACACCAATTACCTTCCTTCTCTGTTTTCTTACCCACACTCAAGAACATTACAAGAAAAATACTTTGTAAAATTCTTTACATCTATCATTACATCTATCATACTAGTTCAGCTCAATAAGTCACACACACACACAACAATGACCTTTCCAAAAAACATTTGAATTTGACATAAAAATAGGGCGCAGTTTGATTGCCACACACAAAAATACTATTCTTAGCAAAATATCAATGCTCAGCAAACCTTTACATTGAAAAGAACAGATTTGTGATGCTCAGAACAACAGATGTTAGCTTGCTATTACATTAAAAATGGAACATAAAAGAGAAAGATATTTGCTTGTATCATATGCTGTGAGTTGTTCATCTGCATCTGCTTGGCATGTTTGGGTCTAAATGAAGCAAGTTGAATTTCCAAAGAAAGTATCCATTTACTGCTGCATAGTCAAAGCAATTACATTTCTTTCCTGCTGCACTCATCAATCATAGAAGTCAAATATTCACATTGCAGCTTAAACAAGAACACCAAAGGAACCAGGTATTGCACACCAGGTATTAAGTATGTGAGTGAGATGCTAAAGAGAAGAGCTGGGCGACGATGGAGATGGAGGATAGAGGGAAAGCCCTTGGGGCACCCTGATTGCATGGAGTTATCTTGTCTCTTTTCCACAGAATTAATTCACTTAGCTCTCCCTAGTATCGTATATTGCTCCTAACCTTGAATTGTCACTGACAGAAGGTTGTGTCACTGCTGTCCCTAGTAGGTGAGCACTCTGGTTCTGTAACGGTGATTTGCCTCAGGTGAAAAATAGGATCACTCTATGTTCCTATTGATTTCTGAAAAAGAAAATGCTTCCTCCCAACCAGCACTGCACTATTATTTTTGTTATCACTTTTCATACAGCGGCATCTTCTCTAAGTAAAACTGGGGGTGGGGGGGAAACTATCAAACTCCTGCCTGTGCCTAGAGGTAGAAACTGAAATCCACTTATCTATCAGATAGAAACGCTTAACATTATATCTTTAAAAAGTAAAGCATTATTATTTTAAAAATAGAATGTCACTGCCAGTGTTTATTGGTAATTTAAGCCTTACAGAGGAACTATATAACCAATGAACTATGAAATTTAGTAAAATACAAATGTTTATATCTAAGCTTAAATTTTTGTTGTGTCTGTGTATATTTCAACTTTTACCTTCTGTTCATTCAGTTCACAAATTACAAAAAAATTTTGATCAATAAACCTCATAAAATAATCTTTTATGAGTATAATCTAATTCCTGGATTTTAGATTGCTTGTTCTTCCTTTATTCCTGAAACAAAAACATAATCTATGTTCAAGATAAAAAAAAAAATACTTTTAGTTCAGAAATTTTGGCTAGTAGAATAAATTGGTAAAAGGTTTATTTATCCATAAGTATAGTGTTTTACCTAACAACAAATAACAAAGTTACAAAACAATAAGTTACAAAGTAAAATTCATTCACAATTCAATTAAATTATCTTCTAAGAACTATGGAATGATAAACATTAATTTAGTTATATGGAAAAAAGCCGTATGCCTACAAATTATAATAGGATTTAAATTCAAAATGGAAGACTGGTAACTCTACCTCCTTCCTTACACCAACACTTATTGAAATGATAGAAAATAATACAAATTAAATAAATTCCAGAAAAAGGCTAACAACAAGTAGGTGAGGCCCTGAGCAGAGTAAAGCCTTCACTAACTATGGAGGCTAGCAGACAAATTAGATCAGCTCAGAATACACTCCTGTAAGAGCACAGCAAAAATAGGAACTCTTAACTGCTAGAGTTGGCAGAATAAGGGTGGAAGAAGAGGAGGAAAAGAGGCTGAAACGTAGGTTACTAATTAAGAATTTACTTGTGGAGAATGGCCTTGTGGGGACTCAAAGTACCAACAGGAAATATCAATAAGGGTTCGACCACAATAGAAATCTTTGTATTGACCAGAAAGACTATAATACAATGAGTTAAGTGTTTATAATACTTTGGAAAGACTTGAGCGACTATATCTCTAATTCACGGACTACCATTTCAATTAGTCTCTGCTAACCAATAACCAAACCTTCAAAATGAAGGAGCGGCGTTTACTTCCAGGCTGAACTGGTAACATTTTCATGAAATAAACTGGTTAGTCTGTTGAGACTAGACTTACTTAATTTTATTCTCACCCCTAAGTTATAAATTTCAAAACTTAGATCTGAGAATAAATTTATTTTGAAAACTGGGGTATACTATTCTCATTTTCTAGCATTATCTACAAGGACTATAGCATTTATCAAACTTCTTACAGTAAACGATTGCTTGCTTGCTTTCCTTTCTTTCTTTCTTTCCTTTTTTTTTTTTTTTTTTTGAGATAGACTCGCCAGGCTAGAGGGCAGTGACGCACTCTTGGCTCACTGCAACCTCTACCTCCCAGGTTCAGGTAATTCTCCTGTGTCAGCCTCTGGAGTAGCTGGGACTACAGGTGTGGGCCACCAAGCCCAACTAATTTTTGTATTTTTTTTTTAGTAGACAGGGGGGTTCATCATGTTGGCATAGTACAATAAATAAAAAGCAAAGACTGTTGTCTGTGGCATCTTTACTCTGAAACTATTAAGATTTTGTGAGTGACAGTGTTAGAATATTTTGTTTTAGACTAAACTTACTGGTAAGAGCAACTATCAGATCTAGAGAAAGTAATTTTTTAAATCTTTATAAAAATGCTAAACAGCTATTTTGTCAATAGAGATTTTAAGGGTCCAGAATTTCATATTACTTTTTGTCTCAAGACATTTGAAATCCCAAAACATGTAGCTGAGTGGAACTTTCAGGAGACTCAAGGAGTTAGAAAATATTTGGAATTTTGAGTTCAGTAATATAGATAAGCTCTGAAAAGGATTCCAAGCATTTAGTTGTGACTCAAAATGGCTATACCCTACCTGCCTATTAGAAACTAAATCAAGTCCACTTAAGAGAATTATAACACCATTCTAATCCCTTTATAGTTTTTAATATACAGTGTTTAGCATTTAATATAAAAAAAAGCTATAAAAAGACAACATTTAACACAAACCAAGAGGATAAACCTATTATAGAAAGAAGTCCACGAAAAAATCTAAGAAATTGAGTTATTAGACACGGATATTAAAATAAAATTACTCTGACCCTACTGGGATCATCTACCTTCTGCCAATAAAAGATCCTAGTAAGAGCTCAGAAATGGAGGAGTGTATGAAAAGTGACAGAAAAGATAATTATGTGGGTAAATCCAAATGAATATTAGTTGAATAAAGCAATAATAATAATGTCCTATAACAATCAAAATATATTTTATGTCAAAATTGTTTTGCTTTGTTTTACAATTGAAAGAAGGTTAAGAAAATTAAACTTGACGGTGTTTTGTGTAGCCCTTGAAAACATTTTTCAAGATATATTCATAGTTTGTAATATTGAATAATCTATTAAAAAATCCAATAGGATGCAATTTTCTACTCTTTATGTATTTATAGAGATAAATTCATAGAGATATTTATAGAGATAAATAAAGTTAAATAAAAGGAAAATATATATTTTTATTTCTAAATATTAGGTAGCTATTCTAGGGTTCTCATGAAAGGGAACATAAAACTGTGGATTTATAATGTATTCTATAATAAATATTTTTATAAAGAATAGTGTGCTTTCATTAAAAGCATTAAGCAAAAGTGTAGCCAAAAGAAAATGGAAATAACGGTGTTTGACACATTGACAATGAACTAATTTATTATTTTTAAAAATCTAATAATGAGATGTGACACCAGCAAGATGGTGGAATGGGAAGCCCTACTCTCTCCCCTGATGAAGACACTAACTTAACAACAATACACGGACTACTTCTTTGTGATCAGTTAAGACACCAGACACCAATTAACAGGTTCCTAAACCTTGAGCAAATGCAAAAACAGCTGTATTGAAGTGGATAAAAAATACTGATGCTACTTACTCACTAGAGTCTCTCTCCCAGCTCCTCAGCTTCTGGGTTTTCTCTGGTTAGGAAAAGACTAAACCATGTGTCCAATATTCAGACTTTTCAGGATACTGCCCAAGTGACTGGTTTCTGTCTTGGTGAATCTAAGTTCTGACAGGAAAGGGTGCCAGCTAGAAAGCAGTTGAGAACAAAGGTGACAGTTTAAAGTAGTATTCACTTGCCATAGTCTTTCCTTCCCAGATCAGCATGGAATGGGTGAAGAACACCGTTAACTCCCAGCTTCTTCCTGGGAAGGGAGTTAGCATATGCATCCAGTGTTCTGGCTATTCAGAAGACTTTGAGGAACTAGTTTATGTCTCACCTAAATCAGAGCAATGACAGGACTCAGCATACTCTATGTTACTGGAGGCCACTGAAAACAAGAGTTGAGTGACTTTCTGCTACTCCAGGGGTCTCACAGTATAGCAAAAGTAAGTTCAGAGGTCTTTCCTCATTGGGGAAAAAGAGTCAAGTGTACATAGAGTATTCTAGCCTTTTGGGTGGTTGCTCTAAAAATTGGATTATGTCTCACCCAACCTAGGGCACTGATGGAACTTAGCATATGCTGGAAGCCTAGGGATTACTGAGAACAGAGAACTGGGCAGCTTTTGGAAGCTCCAGAGTATCTGCAATACTGCAGGCAGACACCAGATGGAGAAAGAAATTAGAAGTACCTTCATAAAGAAATCAGCAAATCCTTCGAATGCAGAATTTGCTCATACAAATTTAGAGAAGACATATCAACAGAAAAGGTTTGAGTGGTGGCAAAATCTCCAGCTGGGCTGATTGGTGAAGGTCTTTTCATTTACAAAACAAGTCCTTAAACACTAGAAGAGGTGGTTGTTTTCTCAAATGTGTGGATCTCAGTGCAAAATAACAGGTAATAATGATCTAATCAAAGGAAACAAAGACACATGATTTAATCAAGGAACAAAATAGATTCCCCAGAAACGACCCAAAAGAAATGGAGTTATGTAACTTTATTTAATAAAGATTTCATAATAACCACCATAAGTATGTTCAATAAGCTCAGGAACACAATGCATGAACAAAATGAGAATATCTACAAAGAGATAATTTAAAAATAAACAATAAAGTAGCAGTAATTTGGAACTGAAGTATACAATAAATGAATTTAAAGATAGCATGGGGAGAAATGCCAGATATAGGTGAAGGGGAGGAAGGCAGTAAATCACGCTGCCACGTGTGTACCTATGCAACAATCTTGCATGTTCTTCACATGTACCCCAAACCCTAAAATGAAATAAAAAAAAATTCACTACAGGGCTTCATCAGCAGACTTGAACACACAGAAAAAGGAATCAATTAAATCTAAGGCAAGTCATTTGGAATTATCCGGTAAGGAGCAAAGAGAAAAAATAATAATAAAGAGTGAAGAAAATGTAAGGAATTTATGGAACACTATCAAATGCATCAATATACACATTATTTGAATACCAAAGGATAAGGAAGAAAGCTTTTTTTAAAGAAACAATGGCTAAAAAGTCCCCAGATCTGAGGCAGGAAATGGATATCTAGACACAAGGAGACCAGAATGAACCCAAGAAAGGCCATATCAAGAAATGTTATAATCAAATTATAAAAATCAAAGGAAGAATTTTGAAATTGGCAAAAAAATGTAATTCATTATTTACAAAGAAGCCTTCATAATACTCTTAGCATATTTCTCAGCAGAAACCTGGCAGTCCAGAAGCAAATAGGATGATATATTCAAAGGACTGAAGAAAAAAATACTGCCATCCAAGAATAATATATCAAGTAAAACTAACTTAAAAAAATGAAGAAGAAATGAAGTCTTTCCTAGGTAAATAAAAACTGAAGTATTTCATAAACACCAGGCCTGCCTTACGAGAATGGTAAATGGGGTCCTTCAAGTTATAATGGAAGGACACCAGACAACAAACCACCAGTAAATAAAAGTATAAAGTTTGCTGGTAAAGGTAAAAATAAAGATAAATGGAGAATGCTGTAATTCTGTAACAGTGATGCATGAAGCTTCTTTAAGTGAAACATAAAGAAGAAAATATGAAATATACTAATAAACTGAATTCAAGAGCACAATAAAATGATCGTACACCATGACCTAGTGGGATTCACCCTGAGATGCAAAGGTTTTCAATACATGAAAATCAATCAGTATGATACACTGCCTTAACAAAACAAAGAATAAAAAATACATGATCATCTTAATAGATGCAGAAAACCTTGCCAAATTTAACACGTTTTTTAAAATAATGAAAACACTTAAAGTAGGTGATATGGTTTGGCTGTGTCCTCACCCAAATGTCACCTTGAATTGTAATAATCCTCACATGTCAAGGGCAGGGTCAGATGGAGATCATTGAATCATGGGGGCTGTTCCTTAGTAGTAAATAAGTCTCAGGAGATCTGATGGTTTTACAACTGGGAATTCCCCTGCACAAGCTTTCTTGCCTTTTTCCATGTAACATATGACTTCTCCTCATTCACCTTCTGCTATGACTATGAGGCCTCCCCAGCCATGTGGTACTGAGCCGATTAAACCTCTTTCCTTTGTAAATCACCCAGTCTTGAGTATGCATTTATTACCAGCATGAGGACAGACTAATATAGTAGGAATGGAATAAAATTACTTCAACATATTATAAATCATATGAAAACAGCTACCATCATATTCAACATTGAAGAACTGAAAGCTCTTCCTCTAAGAGCAGGAACAAGATGAGGATGCCCGTTTTTGTTATTTCTATTCAACATACTACTGTAAGTCATTGCTGAAGCAATTAAGCCAAAAATAAAAGAGAGAAAACAGAAAAAAAAAATAAATGAAAGGCATCATAAAGGAAAATTAAATTATTTCTGTTTGCAAATAATATGATTATAAACACAGAAAACTTCAAATATTTTATAGAAAAACCTATTAGAATTAATAAATGCAGCAAAGTTTCATAATACAAAATCAATATAAAAAAGTTCTATGCACTAGCAATAAAAAGAATCATAAAGGAAATTAAGAAAACAACTCCATTTGTGATAGCATCAAAAAGAATAAAATTCTGAGGATTTAAGGAGACAAAAGATTAGTTCAGTGAAAGCTACAAAGCATTGCTGAAAGAAATTAAGTAAGACACAAATACATAGAAATACATGCTCTGTTTATAGATTAAAAGAATTAATGTTGTTAAAATATCATTCTACCCAAAGCAATCTATAGATTCAATGCAATCCCTATCAAAATTTCATGACATTTTATTTTTGTAGAAATAGAAAAAAAGTACTAGAATTCTTATCGAACCACAAAGGAACCTGAATAGCCAAAACAATCTCAAGAAGAAAGAATACATCTGGACGTCTCACATTTCCTTATTTTGAAACATATTCTAAGATAGGATAATCAAAACAGTATGATACTGGCACAAAGATAGACATACACACCCTGGGACATAAGAGAGAACCTACAAATAGTCTGGTACACAAACAGTCAAATGAACGTTGACAAGAGTGCCAAGATTCCACAACGGGGGAAAGAAACACAAATAGTGTTAGAGAAACTGAATACCCACATGCAAAAGAATAACTGAATCTTTATCTTACACCATACCCCAAAATCAATTTAAAATGAAATAAATATTTAAATATAAGACCTAAAAATAAAACTTCTAGAAGAAAACATAGAGGAAAAGCTTCATAACATTGGTTCTGGGCAATGATTTATCGGATATGATGCCAAAAGCAAAAGCAACGAAAACAAAATTAGACAAGTGAAACTAATCAAACTAAAAAGCATTTGCATAGCAAAGGAAATGATCAACAAAGTAAAAAGGCATCCTATGAAATGGGAGAAAATACTTGCAAACCATTAACGTAATAAGGGATCAATATCCAAAATATATACAGAAATTCTATGATTCAATAGTTAAAAGAAAACAAATATCTGATTTAAAATGAGCCAAAACTTGAAGAGATATTTACTTAAAGTAGACTTGCAAATGGCCAACTGGTATAAGAAAAGGTGCTCAACATCACTAATTAACAGGGAAATGCCTATCACAATCACAATGAGGCATCACCTCACACCTGTTAGGATGGCCATTATCAAAAAAGTAAAAACCAGGAATGACAAGTGTTGTCAAGGAGGTGAAAAAATTGGAACATTTGTGCATTGTTAGTAGGAGTGTAAAATGAGACAGCCATTATGGAAAACAGAATAGAAGTTCCTCAAAAACCTAAAAATAAAACTACCATGTAATTCTGCCATTCAGTTGCTGGGTATTTATTCAAAAGAACTGAAAACAGGATCTCAAAGAGACATATACAGTCCCACATACATTGCAGCATTGTTCATACTAGCCAGGAGATACAAAAAGCTAAATGTTCATTGATGGATAAAGAACATGTATAGGGCCGGGAGCGGTGGCTCACGCCTGTAATCCCAGCACTTTGGGAGGCCGAGGCGGGTGGATCACGAGGTCAAGAGATCGAGACCATCCTGGTCAACATGGTGAAACCCCGTCTCTACTAAAAATACAAAAAATTAGCTGGGCATGGTGGTGCGTGCCTGTGATCCCAGCTACTCAGGAGGCTGAGGCAGGAGAATTGCCTGAACCCAGGAGGCGGAGGTTGCGGTGAGCCAAGATCGCGCCATTGCACTCCAGCCTGGGTAACAAGAGCGAAACTCCGTCTCAAAAAAAAAAAAAAAAAAAAAAAAAGAACATGTATATACATACAATGAAATATTATTAATCCTTTAAAAGGAAGGCTGTTAAAAAAACAAAGAAGAATGTTGTCATATTATACAAACAAATGAACCTTGAGGACATTATGCTAAATGAAATTAGTCACAGAAGGACAAGTACCCCATGATTCTATCTATATAAAGTATCTAAAGAATTTAGTCTTAGAAGCAGAAAGGAGAATGGTAGTTGTTAGAGGCTGTGGAAGGGGAAATTAGGAGTTACTTTTCAATGGATGTACAGTTTCAGTCATGGAAGACAAAAAAGTTACAGAGGTTGGCTCTACAACAATGTGCATATAGTTAACAATACTGTACCATACAATTAAAATTTTGATAACAAGGTAGCTTTCGTGCCATGTGTTCTTTACCACAATAAAAAATCATCCAATAATAGTTCCTGAAAATTTTTAATTACACCTACCTAACTATTCCATGCTGAGAAAGACTGCTTGCTTTAATTATTTATTGGAACTTGATGATTTACTTGGAGGCAAATGCAATTACAGCCTGACACCTTAATCACCATTAGTTTGTTTTGCTCCCTTGCCACTGTTAAAAGGAAGGTTAACATTCTATGGATATTCTGACACACCTATAATGGGTTTTCTGTGTATTCCTTGAGACTATAAATGATCTATATTGCTAAACGTGTGGAAAAAAATCCCCAGTTAAGATTTAGCTAAGACTAACTAATAAACCCTAAAGATAAACCTCACACTTGCACTAAGACACTTTTATACCTTAAAATACTAAGATAATTTTTAAATTACATGTATTATCAAGATTATAACTTCTCATTGTCTGAGAGTTGTTTAAAATTCTAGAGAAATATCATTTTTAAATATCGTACAAATAAAACTACAACTATTTATATTTTGACTGTAGACTACTTCCCAATTAAGACTTTCAAATGTTTAGTTAATTCTTAGTATAAACCTAATCTTAATCACAAATCAGCTTTTTATTTTCTTTTAATAATTAAATTCTTAATTAATATTTCATTATCAACTTTAAAAGTCTAGGAGTAATATGCTGACTTCTCAATTTAAAATGGTGAAGCAAGTTTGGCACTTTCTTTTGTTCTTTTATAAATCTTCTCGAGAATTAAAAATTAGAAAAAAGAAAGGTATATTTAACATTAGTGACACAAAGAGCTATCTAAAACTTCACATCACAAAACAGGAGGAAAGGCTGACGAAAACAGTGAATATTAAGCAAGAGAATGGTGTCATGTTGTTTCAGTTTATATTTCCTTAATTAATGCATGCATTGTACTTAATTTCATATGCTGCTATTTGTAATTATTACTGTGTATTTTGTTTTATTTTTGTCTAGTTTCCTACTGGGCTACTCATAATTTCCTACATGAATATTTTATATATACAGGTTATTAATCCCAATACTATTTATAGATTGATCTGTCTTCTTTCATCATTTATTTGAAAGGCTATCTTCATTATTTATTCAATCTCCATATATTTGGTGAGTTATTTCTGAAACTCATATTGCATCAACAACAGTACTGTTATATAGTATTACAATATATTTAGATCTTAGTAGGACACACTTAAAAACTACCATGAGTTTGTTTTTAGTTATTTGGGCTAATTATTGCAAATTTATTATTCACTTGAACTTTAAAATTGGTTTTCAAGGACCATGAGGAATTCAGTTCTAACATTTCTTGGAATTAAATTGCCCTTACGGATTAATGTGAGGAGTATTTAAAATAGTGAGTCATGCTATCTGTAATGTTAGACTGCCTGCCTATTAATTTAGGATGTTTTATAGCTACCAGTAAAGCTTTGCAGTTTTTTCCATGATATTCTTGCACTTTCCTTGTTAGGTTTACTCCTGAGCACATCTGAATATTTGTTGCTATTGAGAATGTAATGCTTTTTCATTACATTTCCTAACATATTATTGTTACCATACAAGAAAATTTGACGTGTGTGTCTGTTGATTTTGCATCTTTCCATCCTGATACACTGTCTTATTGGGCTTCACAGCAGTGGATTCATTATTCTGGTTTTGGTTTGCTCCTAGCTGACAACAACATATGCAAAGAATGATTTTTGATGTTTTTCCCCCAATATTTATATTCATTATCACTGTTCCTTGTGTTATCACATTGGCTTGAGTCTACAATATAATGTCAAATGGTAGCAATTTTATCAAAGATTCTTATTTTATTTCCTACTTTAATATAATTCATTCAATAAATAAATACTTATTACATGCTTATGGTGTACCAGAGTATATGCTAGGGACAAAGGTTCTCATGATAAAGTTGTGGAAAAGGCCTCATTTTTATAGCACTATTTGTAGTAGAGAATACAAGATGTACAAGTAAATAAATAAATAAATGTATTTCAAAGTTAACTAATTTCATATAATGTCAAAGCTTGTGAAGGAAATAAAACATAAATTCAGTGAAGAAAAATCTAACAGGAATTAGTGTAACATTAGAAAATAAGAAAATACAGTTCAGATAAGCTTTCTTTATTAAATGATACTGAAACATAGCCTTTAACTATGAGAAGAATCCTGCCATGTTAAAATCATGTCGAAGAGAGTTCCAGACAGGCAAAAGTAAAAGTAAATCTCAGGACACCAAGAGGCTGGTATATTTACCAGCAGGGAAGAGAGGAGGGAGTGATGGTAGGTGTTTAATAAACATGTTTGTTTCTTCCATAGTTTATCTATTTTTCCCTAATTTTGTTAATTTGTACCTTTCTACAGATTTTCCCTTTTGCCTAGGTTTTCAAATGCACTGCTATAAGTGGACATGGTACATTTTAATATTTTAGATCTGCTTTATGTCTTCATTTCCTGTTTTGTGTTCCTAATATCATCTTTTTCTATCCTTTTTTATATCTAGTTATACTCATCAAAATTTTTTTTCTTATTGAGCTTTTTACTATCTTCTTACTTCAATGATTTTATGATATTTTATAATTTTTCCAGGATTTTTGTTTTTATTGGAAGAGTTGATTCACTCATTATACTACTAGTGAAAGCAAAAGTTGTAACTCACTTTTAAAAGGCTGCAGCCTCCTAATTTGTTTCAGTGATTTCTGATGTAAATTGAGTAATATAAGCACACAATAACATTTTATAATACATCAAGTATTTAGTAATTAATAGGTAAAATTAGAATGTCTGATTATTTGTCCTAAATTTACATTTATTTATTCAAAACATTTATTTATGAAAAGCCTGACTGCTGTATTTTAAGATGTATACATTTAGGAACATTCAAAGATAAAGGGTCCATGGCCCCTCCATCAAGGTGTTCAGAGATAAGGAACCTGATATTAAAGAAGCATAATGTAAATCACATACAGAACTAAGATTTAACTAGAACTGCAGGGAACTCAGATGGAAGGAAAACCTTTGAAATCTTTGCCCAAGATGGACTTTGTGCTTGCATAAAAGCTTTATTTTTAAAGTCCTTTTTCTTTGTAGACATTGTTTTAGAATTCTCAACTGTATTCTTCATTTTATTCTTCCCTAGGGTTTAATGCCCTCTGATGAAGAACTGAACTATTATATGAAATAGGCATTTTGACATATTCAAACCATCATATCTCAATCTGCATTAAAGCTAAGGGAATGACAAGGAAAATGACAAGACACAAGACCATACAAATGATAATAGGTTCCCCTTAAGCCTCCTTTGCAAATAATTTGGTCAGTGGTAAGGTTTGGCTGTGTCCCCACCCAAATCTCAACTTGAATTGTATCTCCAGAATTCCCACATCTTGTGGGAGGGACCCAAGGAGAGGTAATTAAATCATGGGGGCCAGTCTTTCCCATGCTATTCTTGTGATAGTGAATAAGTCTCACAAGATCTGATAGGTTTACCAGGGGTTTCCACTTTTGCTTCTTCCTTATTTTCTCTTGCCTCCACTATGCAAGAAGTGCCTTATGCCTCCTGCCATGATTCTGAGGCCTCGCCAGACATGTGGAACTGTAAGTCCAATTAAACCTCTTTTTCTTCCCAGTCTCAGATATGTCCTTCTCAGCAGCATGGAAATGAACTAATACAGTCAGGTACAATGAGAAAGTGTGAAATTGGAAAAAAAATGGAGCCTGTATTGTAACATTGGAACAAATAAAATTTTGTAAAATCAACTTCTTCAGGCTAGACTCAGATCATGGTGCTGTACAATCACAAGGCATGGCATACAATATGATATCTATAAAATTATTCTCTCTTATTTACATTTTACTTAAGACCCAAGAAGTCATTAATACTATAGAAGATGCTCAGTTCTGGGTCACAACACATATAAATGAATAATGACAATGTAACGTGATTACTTAAAAATCTAATTTTCTAAATACTATATGAGGGTAAAAGAAAGCTCTTTCTGGTAGGATTGGAAGACACATTCATAGAGGAAATAACATTTCAGTTGGTTCTTAAAGAATGAATTAATATTAAACAGAAAGAAATTAGAAGGAAGAACATGTTGGACAGTGGAAACAATGAATAAAAGCACGGAGACGTACTTGAGCACTTTGACTTGGGAGAATTAAATGTCAGAGATAGGGCTAATATGGTAAATCAGTTTCATATCATTGAGGTTTATGACTATTATACAATAGAGGTTAAATCTTTTACTCAACAAAATGTGTTCTACCATCCCCTTGGAAGACATTTTGTGAATCAACTATAATAAATAAAAAATATAGGAGGAGGTCATTTAGCAGTTTGTTGGAATTTTTGAGGAAATATATGTGAGAATAGTGAAGAGAAAAAAAGTTTAAAAAAAAGTTTACAAGTTGAAATTGATGTTTTTAAATATAGAAGCTATTATTTATTTGTAAATACGTTTAAGTACTTAAGCTAACTTGTTCAACTTCAAGGCATTCCAAAAACAAGAGGGTATATTCTATCAAGCATGAAGAGATTATCACTAAATATATAAAACCTAAAACTAAAAATACTAATTTTAGCCTCTGAAGTCACCAACTAAGATACTGCAGTACAGTCATGTGTCACTTAACAATAGGAATACATTCTGAGAAATGCAACATAAAGCAATTTCATTGTTGTGTGAACATCAGAGTATATTTACACAATGGTATACTCAATGAGTAAGTATGTGCATGCCTAGTGCATATATCACACTACCCAACATGGGTAGTGCAACAACTGCTATAGCTTATGGCCCCTAGGCTACAAACCTGTATAGCATGTTACTATAATGAATACCATAGGCAATTGCAACACAGTGGCAAGTGCTTGTGTATCTAAACATAGGAAAGGTACGGTAAAACATGATGTGAAAGAAAAAAAGTACAGTTGTATTGGGTACTTACCATGGATGGAGCTTATAGTACTGGAATTTGCTCTTGGTGAGTCAGTAAGTGAATGGTGAGTGAATGTGAAGGCTTAGGACATTACTGTATACTACTGTAGGTTTTTGAATACTGTATATTTAGGTTACATCAAATTTATTATAAAAAAATCTTTATCCTATAACAAGTTTTAGCTTACTATAACTTTTTTACTTTATAAACTTTTTAATTTTTTCACTCTTTTACAATAACATATAGCTTAAAATACACATTGTGCAGCTGTACAAAAATTATATCCTTATTCTATGAATTTTTATATTAATTTTTAAAATTTTTTTTGTGAGAATCTATGCTATAAACACTCACATTAACCTAGTCCTGAACAGGGTCAGGATCATCACTATCACTGTCTTCTACTTCCACATCTTGTCCCACTGGAAGGTCTTTGGGGGAAACAGTATACAGGGAGTTGTCATCTTTTATGATAACAATGCCTTCTTACAGAATACTTCCCGAAGAACCTGCCTGAGGCTGTTTTACAGTCAACTGTTTTCTAATAAGTAGAAAGAGTATGCTCCAAAGTACCAATAAAAACACAATATAGTAAATACATAGATCAGTAACTTTGTCATTTATTATCAAGTACCATGTATGGTACATAATTGGATGTGCTATGCTTTTATTAGACTGGCAGCACAGTAGGTTTGTTTATACCAGCATCACCACAAACCTGAGTACATTGTGTTACTATATTATAACAGCTATGACATCACTAGGTGATAGGAATTTTTCACTTTCATTATAATTTTATGAGACCATCACCATATATGTGGTCTGTCATTGACTGAAACATACTTATGTGGCACATGACTGTATTTTAAAATTTAGTCTGAGCTCCATAAACGCCAAGACAGAAAGCAAAATTTTAAGTATATAAATTTCTAGTGATCCTATTTTTAAAATAAGGATAGAATATGAAGTACCTATAGGATTGATTCTCTATTTGGATTGGGGATTGGTTATATCAATTTTACCTGAGGAACACTTTCAAATGCATATTCTGGAAGTTCATTCCCTGACCTGCTGCCACCAGGGAGTCTGTGCTCTGATTTTGCACTGTAATGATGAAGAGTTTATTGGCTTGATTTTTAACTACGAAGTATTAATATCAAATCTGTTTCTTACAAAGTTAATTCTGATATCCAATCTATAATTCCTCCTTTCCAATCTAAGCACACATGAACAGGAGTTTACATCTTTGTCAACTACTTTTGAAAGATCATCCACCTGAGATACAAAAATTTGGAAGCAAAAAAAATGAATGTAAATATAAAATTTAATAAATCAGCTATCTTAAAGAAAGATCAAACACCGTTTTTCCCAAACGAGTGTTTTATTCCATTTTAAGACTTTTCCAAGAGAATGCTAAAGACATAATTATCATGTTTCATTATTTAATAAACCTCAAGGAGATACTATTTTAAGATATTTATGTTTACCAAAGATATAAAAAACAATAAAGATATTCATTTGGTAAGTAATAGGAAGTTAAAGATGGTGTGTAATACTCATAGGGATCTCAATCTCAGATGTCCAAAAAGCCCAGTGGTTTGTAGAAGCTTTATTTCTTCCTGTTTTACAACCCTGCTACAGACATAAAGAGGCCGTGAAATTACTCTTTGTTTATTTACTTTGTATCTCAGTCTCTCTGATTCTATGCCATTATATTTTTTTACCTTCTTTATCAAAATTAAGATGAATGCTCAATTGTCTCTAACTTATGGCACTTTGGCAAATGAGCAATTTTGGATTATTTTTCAAAATAACCTAATTTTTGTCTTGAAGAATGTCCACATTCTTCAAGATGTGTATAAATGTGTGTTATATGTATTTTTATATGCATCTGTATCTTGTGAATAACATCTATGTACTTACTTTTAAATTTGAATATATTTTAAAGTAATTTCAGCTTTTCTAGAAATACACATTTTTAAATGGAAATCACTTAAAGTTACAAAGTTTGTGGCGGTCAGCAATCAGCAGCCCAAAATAGCAGCTGGAAAGAAGTAAAAGAGCTGCCTCAATTATGTGTTCTATTCTTTCAAAGAATCTCTCCTTATAGTGTAAATTTTGTCAGGACAAAACAATAACAAGAAGCATAAAATCTAGTTGAAATTTAAAAACATAACAGCTTTCCCAGTAGTGTCAGATAGATAAAACATATCAGATCAGTAATATAAAAATGTCAAAATTTTCCATTTTGGAATTGGAAAGTCACCTTTTCATTCTTTGTTTAGACTGTCATTTATTGCCATTAGATATTTCTATGTTTATTATTTCATGGTTAAATGTCCTTCTCAGAAACCCTCATGTATATTTTTCTAAGACCCACAATTATAACTCTCATTTTGTATAACTTTCTCTGCATATATCATAAGTGCTTTAAGTATGATAATGTAAAACTATGATAATGACAGTATTGAAACAAAAATGGGTATGATGAGGAATCTTAGTGCAATCAGAATACCAATTACAGCACACTCTCATATATGCTCAATTAGATAGGGAAGGGGAATATTTTTAGACATTTCTTTTACCAAGAAGATACGACATCTAGGCAGAAGGAAAAGGACAACTTCATTTTAAGTGCGTGTTTAAATACCTCATGATAACTATCATAATGGAATAAAGGTTACCTTGATAGAGTTGGCTGTTTTTGTAGCAGTTCTATGACTTTCTAAAGAGACAAATTTATATTTCTATTGTTAATGATGATATATATATAAATGTTTAGAATGCTTTCATTTCTACTTAAAAAAGGAAATGTGCATTCTATTTAGAATTATAGCCTATCATCCCCTTTCCATATATAGATTTAAACAATATTTTTCAGTGCAAAAGTAGCATTAAACCTGTAGTGAAACTTAATTGCAGAATAAAATGTATTTTTGGTTAGTTTAGAGAAATAGTTGCAATATTTCAGTAATATTCATAAGCATGATGAGAAAAACTTGTTCCATTTCCTCAAACTTTATCACAAAACCTCCTAATAATAAGTTGATTGCTAACCTTAACATTAGTTGACTTTAATTCTGGTGTATATTTTTCTGTCCACTTTAATGTTTATTAAGATCGCAAATTAAAAAATATCTTTTTGACATTCATCTGGTACAATATCCGAGGTAGTATGAACAGTTGGCCCAATATACAGCTCTGATTAATTCCTGACCCACATTTCAGGACTGAATTGTACCAGTAGAAGGATATTTTCCAATAAGATTTTAAGAAGGAGAATAAATTTCTATATTGTCTTTGGTCTCTGATTTGTGAGTAAAGCCCAAAAGCTGCAAGCCAAACATGTAAAGTATCCACATTCTAACTTATCTGAATTCACTGAACTAGTAGCTTCCTGTAAAATTTAATTGACATATCCTTTCTTCTAAATTAGCATCATCTAATAGAAAAAAAATGCAAGTGTGGTGAAGGAATAATATATTTTTTCTTATCTATCTGAGGTTTGTGGCTAAGGCTTCCCATCACAAAAGACAGATTATCAAGAGAAAAGCACACACATTTATTTCAGTTTTATATGACATGAAAGCCTACTTCAGGAAATGAATATCCAAAGAAATGGTTAAAGTTGTGTATTTTTAGACCAGGTTTAATGAATAGTGGACAGTCATGGAGAAATATGATTGAACAAAGAGAATGATCTAATGGTAATAAATTGGGGGAAACAGCAAGGCTAGTTTCTTCAGATTCTTCTCTGTGACTGTTTATCTTCAGGAATAATATGTTCCTTTGCTCTGGGTATAGGCAGGGCACCTCTCACATTGGTATCTTAAGATCTGCATCTAGGGTAGATCGGAAAATCTTTCCTTGATTTTTATGAACTGCTTCAGGAGAAAAGGGTGGGAGAAGGTGAGAGTGACCTTTCTGCTTCTGTATATTTTCTCAAATCTCAAAGTACCATATTTTGGGATAACATGTACTGAATCCCATCACAAGCCACATATATAACCAAATTTTCTTGTAGCCAAATTAATAAAAAGAACAGGTAAAATTAATGTTGATAACATAGTATCTAAACAAATATATTCAAAATATTTTCAAAATATAATAAATGTAAAAAATAGTAATTTATATATATTTTCATATCATAAGCCTTTGAAATTGGATGTGTGTTTTACACTTATCAACACAAATCTGTTACCACCAATCAGCTTTCAAATACTCCGTATATATGGTCAACAGCTACCAGAATTGATTTGGCAGGATTAGGAAAGAAGAGATCCTCTATTAGAGGAGAAGTGTTCCTATGGAAAAACTATCATTAGACTACAGAAAATAGCTCTAACTCTCATGAACTTTGAAGGGGCCAATGTCCTCTGGCCACACAGTGAAGGGATACAGGCTTTTTGTTTCCTAATTAATCATTTGGGGGAATATCAGGTCCACATGCCATTCTCCTTCTACCTACTCAAGCAGGGGAAGAAATAAGAGAGAGGTGGTATAGGGAAGACCAACAGGCAAGGAGTGTGTGAGGCCACTCTGCCTTGAAATCCTGGTTCTCACAGGTGGCTAAAGCCTGAGAATTAGCCCTGGGGGAAGACTGTATTGGGGACACATATCAGAAGCTTACATATCAGAAGATTGTGTCATGATGATTCCAACAACTAGAAGTTAGACAGAAAATTTACTCAAACCTTCCTAGGAATCATAGAGTTTAAGTAAGAGCTATACTGAGACCCTTGGCAAGATGAAGCTATTAGCTGTCACCAGAAATCCCATAAATGATGAGGCAAACAAAGGGAAGCAAAAACTAAGCAAGTAAGAGGATATCTGGCTTTTCTCTCTTGCTCTTCCACCCAACTCTTCAGGAGCCAGTAGGGGTATGTGTGGAAGAAGGCGTGGTATATAAAAAGCAGGCCACAGACCTATCCTCATTTCTCCCTGCAAGTCAGTAGAGCCAAAGCTCTGTCCTATTCTGTGAGCATGAAATAATTCTGAATCAGGATTGAGTCTTAAAATGAAACAAGACCTTCTAAAAACTAAAAGTACTCCAGGTGTCAAAAGTTGACCTGTGTCATTAAAGGGATGACACCCCTAGATCAAGAAAGATTTGGTACAGAAAGTTTAAGAACATGACTGGGGAAAAACTAAAGCCATTCCATGTTCATATCCCAATGAGTTGTGACTTCACAATAAACTAGTTAAACATATACCATTTCCAACAAATTATTTTAGATGAAATGTTTAAAACATGACATGAGTAGGACAGTTGGAAATGAGACATGGAGCTTGCAGAAAGGTATTGGGAGAAAACCTTAACTAGGTCTGTAAAGACAGATTGAGTTTCCCCTCAAATGCCAGAAAGAAGGAGGATGTACTTTTTCTTAAAGACAAAAAGTGGCCAAAGTTTTTGACCAGGAAAGTGACAAGATTAGATCTTTTAGAAAGATTAAAATTGGAGGTTTATCCTAGAGTTTAGAGTAGAAGGAATATGGGAAACAAGAGGGTATAGGTAATTCCAAAAATGAATGGAAAGGAGAAGATAGATTTGAGACTATTTGAGAAACAATTCTGATAGGAAATTTTCAAGACATGATGACTGACTGATTGTAGATAATATTGAGAGAGAGAGCATAAAAAGAGTTTTCTGCCCTCCAAAATGAATAGGAATGGTGGAGTGATGAATGCCTGAAACAAAAATGAAAAGCAGTGACAGGAAGGCATGGGTGCTCCTAAAGTTTGAGATGCTTGAGGGACATCTGAGAGCCTTTGTCCATAAACTAAGCATTGGAACTAAAGATCTGAAACTAAAGAGAGATGTCAGCAATAAAGATACAAAATCAACCTGCGAAAATCACAAGCATTCCCATACACCAATAATAGACAAAGAGCCAAATCATGAGTGAATGCCCATTCACAATTGCTACAAAGAGAATAAAATAGCTAGGAATACAACTTACAAGGGATGTGAAGAATCTCTTCAAGGAGAACTACAAACCACTGCTCAAGGAAATAAGAGAGGACAAAAACAAATGAAAAAACATTCCATGCTCATGGATAGGAAGAATCAATATTCTATTGGGCCATACTGCCCAAAGTAATTTATAGATTCAATGCTATCACCATCAAACTACCAGTGACTTTCTTCACAGAATTAGAAAAAAACTACTTTAAATTTCATATGGAACCAAAAAAGAGTCCGTATAGCCAAGACAATCCAAAGCAAAAAGAACAAAGATGAAGGCATCATGCTTCCTGACTTCAAACTATTCTACAAGGCTATAGTAAACAAAAATAGCATGGTACTCATACCAAAACAGATATATAGGCCAATAGAACAGAACACAGGCCTCAGAAATAACAGCACCCACCTACAACCATCTAATCTTTCACAAACCTGACAAAAACAAGCAATGGGGAAAGGGTTCCCTATTTAATAAATGGTGTTGGGAAAACTGGCTAGCCATATGCAGAAAGCTGAAACTGGATCCCTTCCTCATACCTTCCACAAAAATTAACTCAAAATGGACTAAAGACTTAAATGTGAGAACTAAAAGCATAAGAACCCTAGAAGAAAACCTAGGCAATACCATTCAGGACATAGGCATGGGTGAAGATTTCATGACTAAAACACCAAAAGCAATGACAACAAAAGCCAAAATTCACAAATGGGATCTAATTAAACTAAAGAGTTTCTGCACAGCCAAAGAAACTATCATCAGAGTAAATAGGCAACCTACAAAATGGGAGAAAATTTTTTCAATCTATCCATCTGTCAAAGGGCTAATATCCAGAATCTATAAGGAACTTAAACAAATTCATAAGAAAAAGAACAAACAACCCCATCAAAAAGTTGGAAAAGGATATGAAAAGACAGTTCTCAAAAGAAAACATTCATGTGGCCAAGAAACATGAAAAAAAGCTCATCACTGGTCATTAGAGAAATGCAGATCAAAACCACAATGAGTTACCATCTCACACCAGCTAGAATGGCGATCATTAAAAAATCAGGAAAAGTCAGATGCTGGCAAGGATGCAGAGAAATAGGAACACTTTTACACTATTGGTGGGAGTGTAAATTCGTACAACCATTGTGAAAGAAAGTCTACATACCCAAAGGATTATAAATCATCCTACTCTAAAGACACATGCACAGGTATGTTTATTGCGGCACTGTTCACAACATCAAAGATTTAGAACCAACCCAAATGCTCATCAATGATAGACTGGACAAAGAAAATGTGACACATATATACCATGGAATACTATGCAGCCATAAAAAAGAAATGAGTTCATGTCCTTTTCAGAGACATGAATGAAAGTGGAAACCATCATTCTCAGGAAACTAACACAGGAACAGAGAACCAAACACCACATGTTCTCACTCATAAGTGGGAGTTGAATTATGAGAACACTTGGACACAGAAAGGATAACATCACACACTGGGGCCTGCCAGGGGGTGGGAGCTAGATGAGGGATAGCATTAGGAGAAATACCTAATGTAGATAATGGGTTGATGGGTGCAGCAAACCACCATGGCATGTGTATACCTATGTAACAAACCTGCACGTTCTGCATATGTATCCCAGAACTGAAAGTATATATGTGTATGTATATATATAATTCTAAAGTCAACAACATACGGTGAGAACTGAAATCATGCAGTGGCACAGTCTCCCTGGTGGAGACTGCAAGATAGCAGTCCTGTCAGGGAAACCAGCGTCACTGAGGACAAAGGAGGGGAGAACATAAAGAGGAGGATAGTCAATAGTCTCAAAGGGTACAAAGACATAGAAGAATGAGGATCAATAAGAAGTTATTATGTTTGGAAATCAGGAGTTATTTGTGGCTTAGTAAAACAGTTTCAAAGACACTACGACCATCAAAAAATAATGAAACAGACTAAGAAGTGATTGGGACAGCAAGTGGAAGTAATTTGGTACAATAATTCAAAGAGTTCAAACAGCCCTGAACTAAATTCAAGAGAGAACTTATGAAGCATCTTAGGCAATTGACTAGGACTCTAATAGAAGTGATAAGTTCTAGAATAAAGATTGTCTGCAATCCACTCTAGCTAAGTACTTTTTTTTTTTTTTTTTTTTTTTTTTTTGAGACAGAGTCTCGCTCTCTCACCAGGGTGTAGTGTAGTGGTGTGATCTTGGCTCACTGCAACCTCAGCCTCCCAGGTTCAAGTGATTCTCCTGTCACAGCCTCCCAAATAGCTGGGACTATGGCATGCATAACCAAGCCCAGTTAATTTTTGTATTTTTAGTAGAGACAGGGTTTCACCATATTGGCTAGGATGGTCTCGATCTCTTGACCTCATGATCTGCCCGCCTCAGCCTCCTAAAGGCTAGGTATGTTCTTACTGAGAAGCTAGAATCCACAACCTTTTGTTACCCTTTCTAAAGCAGGGTTAATTTCATCACATATTCAGGTAAGCTTTATCATTACAAACATGCTGCATTAAAAACAAAAAAGAATTTATCATCATCTGCAGTTATCAAAAATCCTGTGAACAATTTAAATATAGTCAAGAATCACTAAATAGATGAAAAATCGCTTTAAGTAGATTTCAATAAATTAATTTTCCTTTTATTTTCCCCAGATAATTATAACATACTTACTACATTTCAGTCTTTAACCAAGATAAAAAAAAAATGTGATAATGAAATTTAAACAAATCAAAATTTGTTTTCCTTGTGTTGGAACAATATGAGAAAAAGAGATGAATAATGGATTGTTTAATCTCTTACATTTTGCTTGATTTTAAAATATGCCAGCTTGAGTATTCACATCAAAGGATCATGGATTTTAACCTACTCTTCTAAGGAAATATTTTGACCAATAGTTGTTTTAAAATATTAGAGATTTCAATCAGTTTGTATTCTTTATAGTTTCTGTATAAGAGAGCACAGTTTTCAGAAGAATAATGTGAATATAAATAGAAGCCTAAGCTATATATTTTAATGTTTTGTTTTTGGATTTGTTTTGCCTTGCCTCTAAAAAACTAAAAGAATAACACAGATGGTTTTGTCTATTTAGGATATACCTGCGTTTGTATTAACCATAGCCATCTTTTAAAACAATTCCAATGCAGAAGAGAAATGAGAAGGTTGAGTTTATAGAAAGAAACTCCATCATAAATTTAAACCCATTTTCAAAGTATTTTTCTTCTTATAATATTGAATATCATAATTTCATAGGCACCTATCTTAATAATTCTTTGTAAGAAGATTTCATAAGGTGGGACTGCTCAAAGTTGGAAAAAAAAATTTAGGGCAAAGTCCAGTTCACCAGTAAATGTGATACTTAAAGCTAAAAGATAACAGTGCACAAAAATGGGTAATTGCCATCTGTCTCATAAAAACACAGAAGCCTACGCAATGCCAACCAATATGTTCTGTCAAAAAAGTTGACTTAAAATATGTTCTGCTAACACTAAAATGGCAATAAGCAATTTGAAGGGAAAGTATACTTGACCAAATTGTCCCCTACAGCTCATAAACACCTCTGTCTGTGCCCTTGGAGTTTATCAGGGCTGTGAGAGACAGTTATTGACTTTTACTTGATCTCCTATTGCCAAAGCACACCAAGGTTAACACAGTTACTCAACACCTTTGATGCAGCCAGGAAAATGCTTGACTGAAAAATGTGGGCAATTTAACAAAGCAAGCAGCAACTGCCTACAGGAAGTTCTACAACCACAATCATTTCAAAATGTCACAGTTAACCCAGTGCCGTGACACCTGCACTCAGTGAGCACATCTCAAGACTGCCTGTTAAGAAGAGGCAGGTCAGCATTTAAGAAGAGATTTGTTTTCATTCCTGAGTTATCCCTGGAATTTGGATCAAATTTTTTTTTAAGAAATTCATGAAATGAAATATGTTGAAAAAAAACACATACTTTTAATTCTTTGTATTTTATATCTAAATATTTGAAACATTTTTAATGCTCTAGAATAATTCATATAGCACTCTGTGTAACTAAAGAAATATACATTAACCCAATTCAAAACATGAATCAGAATATACACGAGAAGACTTCGCCAATATGGAACATTCACGTATAATATTTGGTGTCTGCCAATCTTCAGCAGGCAACTCCGTAATTAAACATCAACATACCACTTTTCCCATTGCTAATCAAGAAATCACAAAAATATATAGTAAATTAATAACTTTAGAGAGAGAATAGTTCAGAAAGCAGAAGCAACAAAAAGAAAGAAGCTAAGAATTTGAAACCTTTGTTGCCATTGACTTAATACATGATCTTGGGTAAGTCAACCTCAATTGCACTTCCACACAAAACTAGTGACTGAAGATGATGCTGTGGTGCAGTATTTTTACAACATTGTTAAATGCGCTATTTTTGTGGCTACAGGTAAACCACTAATGAACAATGCAACTGGCCCGTAATTAAAGTTGATTTAAATACTACATTACCCTATGCCAACCAACAAGAGGTAGGTTTCTTCTATTCGTGCTTATTTGTTTCTATTCCACATTACAGGCAGGATTACTTGCTACTCAAATCACTTCTATTTGCCTGCATTTTGCTGAAGAAATTTTAGTCTTTTTATAAGTTTAAATTTTTTGAGATCATGCAAAACAACTGGTAAAATTGATATGCATTTTAATCACTTCTCTTTCCTTCCTCACTCCCCAGTAAAGCTTGACTTTGCAAAGAAGACCAATTTCTAAAATAAATATTATCTTTGTATAATGCATAAGCTAATCCACTACATGCTAATTCCAACAAATATTGATAGAGATCCATTTACCAGTTTTAGATGAAAGATGCTTCTACTAACTCATTTTCTCTATCTGCTGATGCACTAAATGTAAAAACACTTGAGTTCTTTCCTAATGGAATATCTGACAACTCTTAGGTCATGCACTAGCATGCCTCCTTAATAAATTGGGTCAGGTTTAAATCAAGCAAAAAGTAATATATTCTGCTGTAATATCAAAAGGTAGCTGAAAGAGGGAAGTATTAATTAGTGGACTCATGTAAATAAGGTGATATGAGCAAATTTAAATATTTATTTTTAAGCCTTAGTGCAATACACTGGAGAATATGTTAAAGATATCATTTTAATTAACTTGCAATGACTTCCTATTAAGCAATCACATAGTACGAAGTCAAGAAACACTAAAACCATATTTTTTGTGCCTTCTTGGTCCAAGTGCTAATATTTAATCCTTTTAAATTTACAGAGAGCTGATTTTTATTCTGCAATTACTTTCTTCAGACTAAAAGGAGTATTGTAAAAATAAACTATAATATAAGAAGTATACTTTCAAATTCAACAAAATACTCTGAGACATATAATATACTAGAATATATTTTTACTTTAAAAAAGTCTCAGCAGGCACCTGGAATCCCAAAACTTTAGGAAGCAGAAGCAGGTGTATCGCCTGATCTCAGGAATTCAAGACCAACCAGGGTAGCATGGTGAAACCCTATCTCTACGAAAAATACAAAAAAAAAAAAATTAACTGAGTTTAGTAGTATGCACCTGTAGCCCCAGTTACTTGGGAGGCTGAGGCAGGAGAATCTCTTGAACCCCAGAGGCAAAGGTTGAGATGAGCTGATATCACACCACTGCACTCCAGCTTGGGCTACAGAGTGAGACTCCATCTCAAAAAAAAAAAAAATTCTTTACAGATAATTTTTTAATAGGTAATATACTTCCCACACAAAAGTACATCCTCACTTGTGTCTATGAACTGCATAAGTTTTTCATGTGGCATTTCTACATGAGTGAATTCCAGGTGAGGACTGTAGGGAGAAGTACCATCGAGAGGTTTATATTCCCGTTGCTTAACAAGAAGAGCATCTATTACATAAACAAGTGAATAAATAATAAAAATAACCTGATGAAAATTTTTCTGTAGTAACCAAACACATTTATTTCCTATGTATGAAAAATAAAGCCAAAACAGAACAGCCAAGTATAGTACAAGCAGTTTACATGGTCTGGCATTTAACCATCTTTTCTCAGAGCTAATGACAAGGAAAGAATGCATGTCTCAGTAATGGTCAAAGGATTTGTATTAATATCTTATAATTTGAGAATAAATTGACAAAGCCAATAATTAAGCAGCCTTAGGAAAGTCAAATAAAATTCTCAAAAGTAAAAACCTGTAAAAAATAAAGGCAAGATCACCTGATGAAAACAGGTCAGTAGGAAGGGCCACCAAGAAGTGTCATCTTCCAGAGTGCTGAACTAAAATGAAGTTGTCAAAGCTATAGGAGCAGAATATCTCCCTGACATAGGAATTCCAATGGGATCTCAGAGGAGAACAATATAAGTCTCCTACCTAGACCTGTCTCAGCTTCAGCTAAACTATTCCCTTCCCCACTTACATAGTCTGAAAAGTTTTAGAAGAGTAGATTTAAAGTATTTGAGATTTAAAAAATTAACTGATTCCAAATAAAATGAAAAGGCATATTAGTTAATTTATGTAGCAATAATGTTAAATAACAACCCCAAGATTTGAATGGTTACCAAAGACATTTCTTTCTGTCACTCACGGATCTGTGAAATGGCTATGATTCTCCTGGGCTCAGCTGGGGGAGTCTTGGATTGGTTCAGGAATTGGTGATTGGATTTAGTTCTACTCCATACGCGTTCTTATTCTGGGACCAACAGCTACCCAGAGCATGTTCCTCTCATGGCAGGAGGTTGAAGTCCAGAAAGGCAAGCTATCATGCAAGTTTATGGCATTTGTTCATGACATCTTTGCTCACATTCCATTGATCATGGAATGTGAAGTCCAAAATCAATGTTACATGGTAAAGTCCAAATTCAATAAGACAGGAAACTTCTAATGAAGTCAGAGAGAGAATGCAAAATGTTTAGAAGTACATCAAGTATCAAGGAGAATCAGCTCACACTATATCAGAACAGCAAGATCTAAATAGAGCTACTTAAATTTGTTATGAACAAGGTGAAAAAAAGTAGTGTAAAATTTACAGATATACTAAAGAAAAAATTATTTTAGTAGAACACATAACCCAAGATGCACTGAATAATTTCTTGCCAATGTTTTTTCTCTATAAAAGACCTTAATAAAGTAATTCTACTAAGTTTCTAAGGGTGAGAGGACACATGATAGCTCAAAGATAAGATGATATAAAAACAAGCTACAAAGCATGAGGGTATATCAGAGCTAAGAAAATAAATTGAGAACCAAAACACACAATTTCTTGTACAATACACAAACTAAACAGCAGGAAGCAGCACAGATATGGCTAAAATCAAATAAAACTAATGTTGTATAAAAAGCTTGAGGTAATCAAAATGAACATAGAGGAAGAGGGAAGAAGATGGTAAAAACTAGAGCTATGATGATGGATATAAAGGACGGGAAAGGAATAAACAGCATAAAGACAATTTGTATTCCTTAAGTACAGATTTCAAACAAACAAACAAGAATAGAAAAGCATCTATAGGTATAGTACAGAAAAATGGCACTGAAGTGTAGAAAGAACTTAGTCTCCCGATTGAAATAAATATGTTTATTTGAAAAATCTGATTTGGAGTGACTGAGATAGAAACAAATCATAGATAATTATAGAAACTCAAGAATAAAGAAAAAAATCTTCCACCTTTCAATTTTTTCTTAAAGACATCTATCAGAGGGGAAAAATTGAGGTCACTCTCAAACTTTCTCAGTACTATTCCATGTCAGTAAAACCAGAGGCATTATTTTGTGAAGTTCCAAGGGAAGAAAAGTATTATCAAAGAAAAGCATATTGTTAAATAAAATTTACGAGAGGCCGCTGTTTTGAATTGAGCTCCGACACTAGACCCAATAGATCAGGACAAACCAGAACAGAATTATTCATGCTAGGGTATAACATAATCAAACAACTTAAAAACAGTCAATTTTCCAAAACAAAACAAAACAAAACAAAAAAATACAGGGGATTCACAGCAACCAATCCAAACATGCCCAATCAACCTGAGCCTGCATGATAAGGAGCGCCCCCCGCCCCCCGCCCCCTGCCCTGCTCCGCTTCAGCCCTATAAGGAAAGTCACCTGGAGTAAGTTGATGTTAGACAATGGCTCTTTGCACTGTGCTGCTTCCTTGTTCCTGCTCACGTTTCCTTTCAAAAACTGACTGTTCGACTATCTGGCAGAACATTTTTCATAGATGTGTGGCTGCCTGGTTCAAAAATAGCTAATAAAAGCCAATGAGATCTTTCAATTCAATTTGTTGAAATTTTATTCTGTGACAATATTGAGTTGCCATTTAGTTATAACACTGGGGGCATTTATTATCTACAATGACACACTTAGAGACTATAACACACATAAGTCCTCCTTGACAAAAACTTACTCAACGATGACATGCAGGTGACCAAAAGATGACTCAAATAAAAAGGTCAAGAATGGAGAAGCCATGGAAAAGGAATTGGTAATAAGCACTCTATCCTTTTATATTCAGAGGAGAATCAGAGGAATTATGGAACATTAAGTAATATAAATATTATTAATCTTTTCAAAATGAAAAATATAGGAACACAAGAAGAAAGTGAACAATGTTAATTGCCTCCGAATTATAGTATTGCTCCCCAAAATTGAAGTGTTTCATTAGAAGAAAACATGATGACTCTGGACTCTTAGCTATTTTCATAATTTTCTAATTTAGGGGTAATTTTTAATAACTTTAGTTATTAAATAACCAATTCATAATTATTATTATTTAAACTAATAATTAAATAATTGTGGTGAATTTTTATCTGAATTTAAATTTCCTTTAAGTTCTTTGATTTTTATTTTCTTCAGATCAATTAAAGTAAAAATAAGATTTAACATACAGCAATTTTAATAGCATAACTCTACTATTACAAAATTATTTGTCAACACAAATAAACAAACCTCTTGTTCTGTAATTATCTAAGTTCTATTTCCACATCAGCTTTGTCCTCAGACTGGCTTCACTCACGGTCACAAGATGGCAGTGGGCAGTAATTGAGGCTTAATCCAAACACTGGGTATGGCTATGCTCACTGTACACTGCATAACTGTTGGGGCACCATTAACAATGGCCAATTTTTTCAGGTTATTTGATGGTGGTCTTACATGAAGAAATTCTTCATTCACATCCAAAGATGGGAAAATTGTATTTGCTTCCCATACCTAAAGAACACAAGGGCTGAAATCCATCCTAATTGAGGCATCCTTGAATGAGCCGTCTAGCCAGGAGAACACCTTGCACTCTTTGATTAAATACTGGGCTCACATGCTCATCACTGAATTAATTGCTATGTCAAGAAGCATGGGATTCCCAGTCAGAGTTGAGTTAATTTCATCCAGATTGCATAACTGCTACACGCTGGAAATAGACAGCAGGCTACACAGTGAAAAATGAATACAATAGATGTGTGGAAGATAGTCACAATTTTACCTTCGAGGAGTTTCCAGGCAGGTTTAACAGCTAATAAACAAAATGTATTACTTCTTTTCTAAATTGAAGTTATACTTTTGACCCAAATATCTGCAAATCAAATGTACTGGCTATCCAGTAAAGTGTATTTTCTGAAATTTATAGGTGCCTATTAGAAACAAATAAATGTTCATAAACAATCTAAGAACCAACAAACACAATAACTTATCACTAAAGATATTGTGAACACAGGAGCTCTAAAAGTATTGACTCATTGTAAATAATACCCCAAGTGGGCTGATGTTTTTAAAGCTGAGTTTAAAAGCATAGTTCAGAGGCATAGTCTTAACTACTGTGCAGCTGATTTTATGAACAGGGGATATTTTCCAACAGAAATACAGGGATGGCAAAGCCCAGGAATAACATGTGTCTAAAAAACTATAGCCAGTCCATAGGCAAGTCAGCTGTGAAATAAATAGAAATAAACACACTGCAGATATAAAAATAAGAGAGTAATCAACATGACAGTTTTTTGAGAAGTAGCACACATACTCTCAGCAGGATACAAGTTAAGGTTGATAAATGTTGGAAATATGGCAGACCAAATGGCCAGGTACACCATCCCCTTTGGAAACAGGAAGTTTTCAGAGTTGGAAAAAAGACACATTAGATGACTCTATTGTTCTTCCACTAGAAAAGATGTGAGTGAAACTATGCCATCTGACTTCTCAAGTCTTTCAGGAGGAAAGTGGATAGACTGCATGCAAAAAGTCTTGAATTATTACAGGACCCAACTCATTAGTATAAAACAGGACAATGAAGTTGAGGAATGCAAAGAACAATTAAAAACACTAAATTAAAAGGCATTATTTGTTGAGAATTTGTTATATGTTAAGAATGACATTTAAAATATTTTGCCAAAAGTTGCAATAGGAGTTGATAAATGATTCATCTTACATAAATTTTTTACCCAGCTAAACTTAAATATGGACACAGCCCCTAAATTAGGGATCCTGGAAAAAAGAGTATGTATTGAGTGATGAGCTGAACATATTTCAAGACAGATGGTCAGCATTTCTGAGAACTGCGCTCTCCTTTTGTTGTAATAATGAGTGACATCATCATTTATAGCAGAGTTACTATCACCTACTGAGGCTACCAACTCCCAAAAAGGAAAATTCAATGAGCATCTGACTCCATTGTAGATTTTGCCTTGTTCCTGGATGGATACCATTCAATGTAATCATTTCTCTCTCGTTTGAAATTTAAGGAAATGATTAAGCCTTGATTGGTATAATGGTCTATAGTTAATTAATTTCTAAGCCTCCATCTGTTTTTCTTTATCACTTACAAGAGAAGAGAAATGTCAAAAAATGATTTAAAGAAAGGATTAAATTACGTTTTTTTAGAGTTCTGATTGTAACCTAGATTTATAAGCTTCCAGAGCATCTTCTTCAACATGTTAAAAGGGGTCATAGAAAAACAGTTTTCAATTTAAACCGATTGAAAGCCAAGCATTCACTTAAAAGTTGGTTAATACCTAGAATGCATTTTTCCATAGAAACAGTATAATAAGAGTGTGTTTTGATATGCACTAAAAAGGCAAGGAATGAAAACTTTTATATAAGACATGGCTTGCTTTTTTAATGTTGACTTTTGCTATAAAAATTACTTTGACTTTACTCCATCCAAATTTTTGCTACATGGAAACCTTGTACCTAATACAATGCCTGACATCTAATAGAAAGATAAGCGCTCAATAAATATTTGCTAAATAAATTTACACTACCAAAAAGAGGACCAAATCAGTTATGTGGAACCATAGTTCCAATTACCTTGCTTTGTCTTTTCTTCAGATTGTTAAACAGTCAACTGAACATACACAATGGACGAAGTACTACAATACATATTCCTGAAAAAGAATTACAACCTACTGCGCGAAGATACAAAAATAATGTGGTCTAACACATAGTAGAAAATAAGTAGTTGAAAGAAGATATAATACTAAATAGACTGAGCATGACATAGGAAAGTTTTCTAAGTTCAGAATTGTTAACGCTGGTTTTAAGTGTAAATAATTAGATTTGACGCCCACTTTATCAGCATTGTTATTAATACTGAAACACTATTTTGTCTTTAACCAAGGGCTAGAGAAACATCAAATGTCTAGTATTTCAGTAACTGTAGTGATTAGAGAAGATTTACTGTAATGTTTACTTTATGAATATAGTCTGTCTTTAACAGGAAAGAGATTTTAAAATTCAAAGACAAGAAACGAGTGTCCCTGCTGCCTTTAACACCACAACTCAAAAGTGCTTATGTTCCAGCTTTACCAACTGCAGTAATAAATACAGTTTGCATCAGAGTCCTGGCAGGACACAGACAGCACACTCAAAACAGTAGCTAAAGAAACATTAATAAAGAATCTATTAACAAAGCCATGAGCAACATTAAGGAAAACTCACAAAGATAGATCAAAATCCTGGAAAAGCAACAGCTGCTATCTAGGCTTGAAAGGATAAAGGGAGGGTGCTGTCACCAGCAGCCAGTGAGACTTGCAGTGATAGGAGAGAGCCTCTTGAAAGGAGCTCTGGCTTTGTCGGGAGAAACAAGCAGGGAATAAATATCACGAACTTTCTTTTCTCCATCCTTCTGATCATACTAATAATATTGCAGTCTGTAAAGATCAGCTTCCCAGGACAGAAGGCAAGAGATGAAAGTGGTTAAGGAGAAAACTGAGGGACAAAATGAAGACTATCTAGGATTTGCCTGGTAAAGAAGAAACTGGGACTAGACAGTCAGGTTATGGAAGCTCCCTCCTCAGTGGGGTTGGCAGCCAACTCAACAGCCAGGCAGTGAGTGTGAGGTACCATGTCTAAAGACTTCCAGCAAACCTGAGGCTCCTCTGGACTGGTTCAGAGTTTTAATCAAGAGGTGTAGCAAAGCAGAGGAAGTCCATGAGACTAGGAGTTTAACCCAGTCCCAGTGATGAAAGCAACTGAGAATAAAGCAAATTTCATCCATGCTCCATGCCTAGGGTAGACAGAAATGATGCTCTAGCACTGGACTTAGGGGTAGGGATCCCAGCTGATGGGAAACTGGTCTGCTAAAGGAGGAAGGTACCAAGTAAAGGGTTCTAGCAAAATTATATGAAAAAAACTTACCAGAAAACTTAGCAAACACATGGCTCACCAGGGCTCACCCAAGGTTCAGTGGATATTGAATGTACCACAGGTGAATGGAAACTGCTGAAACGGAGCCTGCCTTAATCAAAATAGTTTTGGATCCTATTCAGAATGGAACTTGCACGTGGAAAGTGTCAGGGCCTTAGTGACCAAGGGTAGAAGAATGAGAGGATGGATGGCAGTGAAGTAACCCTGACAGCAATAATTTTATGACATTGGATTTTTAAATATTTTGTATTCACTAAAGTAATATGTGATTACTTCTTATAATAAAAAAAAAACAAATATAGAACTATGCAGGGTAAAAAGTCAAGTCACCCTTTATCACCACTTCTAATAGATATATGTTTGTAACTATTTTGCATTTTATCATTTTCTATTCATGAATACTTAGTTTCTGTTTTTAACTTTTAGGTTTGGGTGGTATACGTGCAGGTTTGTTACACAGGCAAATGCATGTCATGGGGGTTTGTTGTATAGATTATTTCATCACCCAGGTATTAAGCCCAGTGCCCATTGATTATCTTTTCTGCTAATTTCCCTCTTGCCACCCTCCCACTCAAGGAGATTCCAGGGTCTGTTGTATCCTTATTTGTATATATATGTTCTCATCATTTAGCTCCCACGTATAAGTGAGAATATGCAGTATTTGGTTTTCTGTTCCTACATTAGTTTGCTAAGAATAATGGCCTCCAGCACTGTCCATCTTCCGCAAAAGACATGATCTCATTCTTCTTATGACTGCAGAGTATTCCGTGGTGCATATGTACCACATTTTCTTTATTCAATCTGTCACTGATTGGCATTTGGGTTGATTCTATGTCTGCTGTTGTAAATAGTGCTGCAATGAACATTTGTGTGTACGTGTCTTTATAGTAGAATGATTTCTATTCCTGGATATGTACCCAATAATGGGATTGCTGGGTCAAATGGTAATTCTGCTTTTAGCTCTTTCAGGAATTGCCAAACTGCTTTCCACAGTGGCTGAACTAATTTACACTCCTATCAACAGTATATAAGTGTTCCCTTTTCTCCGCAACCTTGCCAGCATCTGTTATTTTTTGACTTTTTAGTAATAACCATTCTCGCTGATGTGAGATGGTATTTCATTGTGGTTTTGATTTGCATTCCTCCAATGATCAGTGATACTGAGCTTTTTTTCATGTTTGTTGACTGCAGGTATGTGAAAGGTTTCTATAATGAGGATTACAAAACACTGCTCAAAGAAATCAGAGAAGACATAAAGAAAAGTATCTCACATTCATGGGTAGAAAGAATTAATATCATTAAAATATTGCCCAAAGCAATTTACAGATGCAATGCTATTCCTGTCAAACTACCAATAAATGTTTAGTTTCTGTGTAATCAGCACTGTTACTATATTATCTTAACAATTTCATCTTTTTTCCCTCTTCCCAAAAAACATATTGAAGAACTTTTGACAAAATATAAAACAAAAACAAAAACATCTTTGTTTAAAATTTATATAGCAAATGGTATTTCTTCTAGAAACATTTCCCTATAATATGTGGCATTGTTCAAAGAAATGTAAAACTTTAATATAGACAGCTTTATTAGTGTTTTTCTTGATAATTTAATCAAGAAACACTTCTCTACTCAAATCTTTTAAAATATTTTCTTACATAATTTAAAAATTTTGCACACACAAATATGCACAGAAATTTTTTAAATGTATAGTGTGAAGTAGAAGATACAATTTTCATCAAATACATTTTGCAACACTGCTTTTTCTAGCTTAAATTGCCATAATTATTAACCATTAAGCCCACAAATATATGGATCTGTTTCTCAACTGAATCCAGCTTCTTTAATTCATGTGGTTAAACTGTTTTTGAGTTAGTATTACTGTACTATCATTTAATTAGTCTTTATTTTTTACACTACATTCAGTATTAGTATCAGTTATGTAACTCCTATAAAGTGAATTACACAAGATTTCTCTACATCTCTGTGCTCTGAAGCAGTTATCAAAACAGAAATTATCTCTCCTTTAATATCACATGTAGAGCAATATTGGTAGAATATTTTTAAAATTTCAAGGAAAATTTCTCTTTAGTGTTCTTTATAAAATCTCTTTGACTAAAGTACTCTGAATAAATTTTGAAATCAGATTACAGGAAAGCATCATTGAAATTCTCAGTGGAAAACATGTTAAATGTATAGCCTGGTTTTTGGAAGATAAAAGGGTATTTATGTATTTATTTTGTTTTTATTTTTTTGAGACAGTCTTGCTCTGTTGCCCAGGCTAGAGTGCAGTGGTAGCAATTTCAGCTCATTGCAACCTCTGCCTCCTGGGTTACACCCAATTTTCCTGCCTCAGCCTCCCAAGTAGCTGGGATTACAGGCATGCACCACCACACCCAGCTAATTTTTGTACTTTTTTTGTAGGGATGGGTTTCCTAGGCTTTCACCATGTTGGCCAGGCTAGTTTGAACTCCTGGCCTCAAGAGATCTGTCTGTCTTGGCTTCCAAAAGTGCTGGGATTACAAGTGTGAGCCACTGCGCCCCGCCAAAATGTTTACAAATTTCATCTTCCCATTCAATAACTTAATAGTATCCCCACTGATTTAAAACTTCATTTCATTCACTAACATAGATTAGCTTTCTGTTAGTTTTCATACTTTTTATGTTCTTCAATAGGTTTGATTCTTATAGGTCTTGCATACTTCTTAAATTTCTCAAGTCTTTATAGTTCTTGTTACTCTTCTAGATGCAGTATCTTCCTTTTATATTTCCTGACTGGTTATCTCTCCTAAATAAAGAAGTCATTGATATATTATTTATCTGCACTCTCGCGACCTTTTTTTTTGTTAAATTTAATCAATTTTAGTTGATTGTGTTGGATATTTTCTGTCTTTAGATAGTGACATCATTTGTAAATAAAGATAGCTTAATATCTTAATTTCATTATTTTAAAATCTTAATGTCTATTTTCATAGCATTGAATTGAATCTCTGTAATAATACTGAGGAGCAGCAGTAGTTTTGAGTGCTGTTGTCTGATTCAGCGGGTTATGTTTCTAGTATTTCACTATTAGGGAAGATACTTGCTATGGGTAACTGCATATACACTTCATCATCAGGGTTTGACTTTTTTTTTTTTTTTCCATTCTAAGTTGCCAAAATTCCCATCAGAAATTTTTTTCATTTCTAACTTGCTGAGAGATAGCTTTTTTTTTTCTTGTTTTGCTCTTATGTTTTATATATTTATATTCATAGGAATTGAGTATTAAAAATATATAAAAGTTTCTGCATGTTTTGAAAAGATCTCAGAATTTTTTATTTCATCACTTAATTCAATGATTTGTGTTAATAGTTTTTCTGAACATAGAGTCATACTTGCAATCCTGAATTTAAAACTATTGTCATAATTTTTTTTTAATTAAAACTTTATTGATCATATTGTAGATTCACATGTAGTAGTTGTAAGGAATAATAAAGAGACCTGATATATATTTTATCCAGTTTCCACCAATAGTAATATTTGCAAATCCATAGGATAATATCCTAATCAGAATATTGACATGGATAGAAGCCACCAATTTTTTTCAGATTTCCCATTTGCTTCCACTCATTTGTGTGTGCGTGTTTGTGCATTTAGTTACGTAGGTCTGGGTAGCCACCACCACAGTCAAGATATTGAACAGTTCCATCATTACACAAAACAAACCCTTTTACCTTTTATCACCAAATCTACCTCCTACCCTTCACTCTACCCCACTCCTGGTCTGGTCTCTATTCCTGAAAACTACTAATCTCTCCTCCAATAAAGAAAATGTTGACATTTCAAGATGTTATAAAAACTGACCTAAACAGCAAGTGACCTTTTAGGATTGACTTTTTTCACTCAGAATAATTCCTTTGAGATTCATCCAAGTGTTTACATGTATCAATATTTCACTATTTTTTCACTGTTTTGCTGAATATGATATATAGTTACCACAGTGTGTTTATCTACTGTTGAAAAACATCTAGACTTATTCCAGTATTTGACTATTATAAATAAATCTGCTAAACATATTTACATACAGGTTTTTTATAGAAAATAAGTTTTCACTTCTCCAGAAAATTTTCTTTTCCTTTGAATATTTTCTCATTCAAATTTTTTTCAGTTTTATTATTGCGTTTTAAGAGATTTATATTAAAGGGGACACATGTTGACTTGGGTTTAAAGAAATTTGGCAATTCCAAAAAGAAAAGATCTTTGGGAGCATCATTTCAGATTTCTCCATCCCATTATCAGGGCCATATTCTTTCCCAAACAGAGCCTGATACCGACATCATCAACCTTGCTTACTTAGGCATTTTACCTTCTTTGGAACTCAGACACTCTTCAAGTTGTCATCCTAGTCTCCACCTTTCTCTGCCTCCTCAAAGCAGGAAAATAAGGGTCTGTTTGTGTGCTACCAAGGAAATCTTCTAACTTCCAAATCTTCTAACTTTCAATTGCCAGTTAGTCACTCTCAACCTGTCATTATCTTTCTTGGAGTTTTAGTATTGTTTAGTGATAACCATTCAACCATTGTTTTTACGGATACTATTTATCTCATACTTTTCAAATGCTTGATACATTGTACCAGCTGATGCTTTCTCTTTTACAGGTGTATGAGCCCAAATTCATCACTTTTGAAAATTTTTACAATTGGAACACGTTTTGTGCCAGGTGCTATCTATGTATCACTTATCACCATAGGTAGGAATGTCAATGCCAGCTGGGTGGTGGGTGTCTAGTCAACAAACCCTGTATTATTGCCTACTTTGCTGGACCACTCCTGGAATCAGTTGCTGCAGTTTTGATTTTCTGGGAAGCAGACTCTAAGAGTTTATAGTTCAAGTTATTCATCATCAAGTGCCCTTGGTATCAATATCTATAGAAGAAAGGGAGAGCAAGCAAAATTGGGCATTGGGAAAAGCTGAGCAATGAAGCAATGAAGGCCATAGATTATCCAGCCTCACAGACAGACGTGGAGTTGGAACAATCCAAAAAAACCGTTCTATGTTTCAGCCAAATGTTTAGGCCCTTTTATCTCCATCTTCCTCAGTCTTTGGGTGTGGGCCATGCCAGGAAGGGCAGGAACTTTGGCAAGGGAATTTTCTATAGCCAAAGCAATCCCTGCATGGGTAATCAACTGAAGTTTGTCAATTGACAGCACTCCCAGCACATAGGTGAGCAAGAGTTCTCATCTGAAGGGAGATTGGAGTGGCACATCTTCATATCCTACATAAATGGTTATGTCTAAGTGTTGACTAGTACACTCCACTAAGAGTCCTTGGCAAAGGGAGAGTTATATAGGTACAGGACCAAGAAGAATTGAAACAATTACTTTCATTTACCACACCTGTGTTGGTATTGACTAAATCTGGATTATTCCCCTGTTGAATAAAGAAAAGCCTCATTTTCAGTGTCAATGAAAAAGCACTGCAAAAAGGAAAAAGAAAAAGACAGGTAATACTATCTAAAAATCTTTATAGAAGAGTATGACTAAAAATTATTAATTGAATGAGTTGGAAAATAATTTAAAAACTAAGGGAATCAGATCTTCAACTTCTGAGGATTCACACTCTCTTAGCCTTCCAACCAGTAGTGGGCTGGAGCTGGTTCATCCCTTCTCTGAAAGCATTAAATTTTCAGAAATTTTACAATCATTATTAAACACAGCCATAAATTAAACATACATAAATTTATAATCAAATAAATTGTATAAAACCCAAAGGTAACAAATACTCAAAACTCATTACTTTTCAATAATTTTACATTCTAATCTATATTTTTGATCTTATTTACATCTATTATATCTGTTTGTTGGAAATACTCTAAAATGGTGTTCTACTGCACATATCTTCCCAACTCTCCATATACACAGTGATATCAGCTTTGTAGCTTGAAATCAATGAGGAAATCAATAAATGATACAAAGGAGGGCTTGGTTTATTGTTTGCTGATTGGCTACAAATAATTTAGATTGAACTTAAGTGTCCACTACATTGTTCACAGTGCAAAACAGAACAAAACAAAACAAAACAAAGTATTCTTCTAGGATTGGAAAACTACTATCTGTTTCAGCAACAAAATCACTCACATCATTGGCAAAAGAGTCAATTTTGACATGTCTCTGTTTTTTACATTTATTTTTCCTGTTATTGTAAACAAATTATCCATCAGCATTGATGTCAGAACTACACCCATTTGTCAGCTGCAACCAAGGATTGGCTATGGACTATGAATAAAAGAATTTGGCAAAAATCACCAACAGCATCCTATGAGAATTAATTCCATATGTAAAATGTATAATAAAAAGTATTATATATTTAATTATTATTTGCAAATTGTGTGCCACATATCCTTTATATTAGTAAAACTTACAATAAATCTATATATGTATAGACAGGCATACTTTCTTTTCAGAACACTAGTTGTTACACATTTACTAGCATACCATTGCCACCACCCCATCCTCAATTGCCCTTCTTTCACCTTACAGCCATGCTTTGCTCTTGAGTGTAAGAGCTTTGAAATGCAGAATAAAAGGACAATTGAAATATTGGTGTCAACTTTTAAGATGTTAAATGAAGATACGATAAACCTTGGCAGTGTCTTTTGCCTCTTTCCTTGTCTTTTGCAAAATATCATGTTAGAGTGTTCTATATTCAGCCATATTAAAGAGTAGTGAAGCTAATGAAATATTTTCATTGAATGACCTCGCCTCCCCATCCCTTTACTGTTGTCAAAAAGTGGAAACCTTTTGATGTTGAGTTTTATGCTAGCAAAGAAATTATTATCAGGAAGAAATATTGAAGCTGACATGCCCTATTTCATTTAGGAAGCAAGCTCGTCAAGGATCCATTCTTTAACTGTCTTCAAATTCAGAAGTGAGGTGGCTGCCAGAGTAAAGTGTCTTAACATATTTATTGAACTGAAAAATAAAACCAAACTTTTTCTGACAGGAAGTAACTCTGATTTGGCTGACTGGTCAAATCAAAAAGAACTGGCTTTGCCAATTAGGTTGCATGACCGACATTTTCCAAAATTGAATAAGCAAAGTCTGAAGTCCCATGGTATTTACAAGAGTATATGTAATGTGCGTGGTAATAGCATTTTTTTTTCCAAAATACTATATTGTACAATGTATATTTAAATTAATAATATTTCTGTTTTCTGATTTTGTCAGGTTTTAAAGTTGCCACTAAGTGAAAAAGTAGCAGGTACAATTAATTCATTTGATATGCCTTGTTATGTATCTTCTGCAAATCCGATTTCTTCGTTTAACAAAAAAAGAAAAAAGAAGACCTAACCAAGCTGCTAACTAATTATGAAACACTTTTTTGATAATAGATCATGGCGATTTGGGTAGAGCAAAGAGGATCGAATAACTAAGTGAGATTGTTACTCAAAACTTCTTTCCATTCCCATTTATATATATGTAACCAAAATTTCTTAGGGCCTGCATGTAGAAATGCCAAAATAGCATAAGAATTAATACTATCTCCTGTCTTATTCTAGTAATAAATAATATTTCTTTGAAAAATAAGACAGTGTTATCTGTTTCATTAAGAAATACATTTCTCAGCTGGGCACAGTAGCTGATGCTTATAATCCTAGCACTTTGAAAGGCTGAAGAAGTGTCACTTGAGGCCCTAACTTCAAGACCAGCTTGGGTAAAATAGCAAGATCTTATATTTACAAAAAAAAAAAAAAAAAAAAAAAGCCAAGCCTGTCTAGTACAGGGCCAAGAAGAATATATATCCAGGAGGCTGAGGTGGGAGGATTTCTGGAACCCAGGAGTTCAAGGCTGCAATGAGCGATGATCACATCACTGCACTCCAGCCTGGATGACAGAGTCAGATTCTGTCTCCAAAAGCAACAAAAAGAGAAATGTATTTCTGATACAATTGTGTTTAAATGAAATGTTGTATTAAAAAAATAAAGTGTTTTAAATTATATCAAGATTTAATATAACTATGCTGTTTTAGGTAATTCTTTTAAAATAATTGTAATAATCAACTAATCCAGAACTTTTAACATATATATCCTATGGTTACCAGAAATAAAATTCTTCATGTAAATATATACTTGCATTTCTATAAGCTGTCTAGATACAATTTTCCTAACTTATTTTTTGTTTTATTTCAGAGAAGTATAAAAGAATGGAGAATGAATAGTGTATGAGCTTTAAAGGTTTTTATATTAGAAATAATTCTAAGAAAAGTAGAATGAAAATAGGGGCAAAGGAGAAAAGGAATGATGAAACTTTTTGATGATGTATTTTTACATGGATAATGTGGTGATATTAAATCACTATGAAAGATTTCATTAGAGATATTTTTAAAAATAATCCAACATTTTATTTTGAGATGTTAATGCTAAAAATGTGTAAGGGATATTTTTCACAATTCTTTGAGGTGATTTGTGAGAAGCAAAGAATTGAAGACCACTACATCTAAAAGGAAGACATGATGAATATTTAATAAATGATGAAATTAATGTATTTTTATGACAATATTTGAGCAGCCAGATTCTTTAATAATCTAGTAGTATAATTTTGAAAAAACTAAATGACAAAAAAACTTGGCAGCTCATTTACTCCCAGGATGTTCCCTAAAATGGCATCTAAAAAAATATAAATATTCACTAATGTAACTAATATGTTAAAAATTTAGAGAAAAGTAACTTTCTGATACAATTGAGCTGTTTTGCTTAATTAAATCATGGGAAGTTGTGAGTGGTCTGAAATTGATTTAAATGCTTTGGGGATTGGGCAGCATGATAGCAGTTGAAAATGGCAGTTGGATAAGTGGAAGGTAATTGCAAATTGTCAGGAAAAAAGTCTCTGATTCTGACTGGAAATAGATTCCCTTTGAAAATATGCACTAACCCGTGCTCTGATTTAAGTGGTTTCTCACAAATGTTAGAATTCTTCGTAAAGAACATTTTTCTCCAACTCTAAGGATGGCTAAATACAGTCAGATCTACTACATGTAATTCTGCTATTTTTAAATGTTTCTTTTCCATCCTTTTTAGGAATCATTCTGGAATGTAAAAACTAGGTTGAATCTAAATGCATTTTCATGCCCTTGGGAAACTTGCACTCAGACAAGAGTACTGGGATGTGTTATTAGAAAAAGGAAAAGGAACTAGAGAGGAAGACAAAAGAAGAATCATTGCAACATTAGAATACATGCTTAAGAGCATAACACAGAAATAACTCTTCATTAAAGGCTTCTCTCAATGTCATTGTCATCATTTACTAGTTCCTTTGGGATCGGAGACTATGTCAATAATTTGGCATACCATTCAGCAGTACAACAAAGTAAAAAAAAAAATAAATGTGCTTTCAGTCATTATCATTATTAGACCTCTCAAAGACCATCTCAAAGACGGTTAATTTTATAAACATTTTAAACTAGACGTGCTACGCTTCTAGGTTTATTTTATGCTTAAGGTTGAATCTTGGATAAAATGATTTTTAATCAGAAGTTTCCATTTTTCCACATGTTCATTCAGTTATTTAACAAAATTTGAGTCTTTCTATGTGCTGAGTCATACATAGAGTGCTAATTATTAAGAACAAAAATCAACATGGTTCTGTTCTCAAGGAACTTGCAATCAGGTGGAAGAGAAAAGGACAACAAATGCTAGCACACGTATATAATAAAAAATGACGGTAAATGCTATGAAGCAAACGTACAGTGAGAGAACTCTCCAGATATGGTGCTCAAGGAACACATCGAAAGAGTTCCATGTAAGTACCAACCTGAATTATCAGAAGGAACCAGCAAGTGCTCAAACAATTAAAACAAGGCCAGTGTGGCCAGAACTTAATGGTTACGGGAAATATGTAAAGGTTGATTTTGAAGAAGCAGAGACCAACTTTTACATGGCTTGGAAGGGGTATGACTTTTATTTGAGGAGTACTGAGATATTATTACAGGATTTTTCAAAAGAAAGGCAAAAATACTAAGAATTTATCTTTCAAAAATATTTTTTTCTGCTAGAATTGTGAAGAATACATTGGACAGGCTTTTGTTTGGGTAGTATAGTTAATAAAATACCATTATATATTCTGAGCTTACAGAGAGTAAGAGAAATCTTAAGGTCAAAAAATGAGAAAGAGAAAGAGTTGAAGCCGGAAAGAACAGGAGATAGCAAACTAACCTAAGCACTGAGATAGCCACTAAGTACACTAGGAGTTCCTACAAAAATGGGAGTGGTTCACATGTCTCTGAATTTCACATAATCTGTTTATTCCAAGAGGGAAGGCTAAAGGGAATCAAGCGCTTCTGGGTTATTAGCACAACCTGTTACCCAGCAAAGAAAAAGAAACAGAGAACGTCTCTGTTTCCAATTCTCCTTTGTGCGTATAGTTTAAAACAACTGAAACTCAAAATTCATGCTTCTCATTTTTCGTTCTGCTGAGTCTCCAACAGAGGGGTCTTGATACACACGTAGGGGTCAGTGGATGGGAAATGACTAAGAGGAAATCTCAAGGGGAAGGCGGATGCTGACTAAACTCACCTGACAGGATTGTTGCCAAAGACAGATGACAGTGATCTGACGGAGCATGGGGATCCCGATTAGACTGCAACAAGAGTAAGATGGCATCAAGTGTGAAAGGTTCTTTCTAAACTGCAGTAGCAGGATTCTCCCGGGTTCAAGCACTTCTCTTGTCTCAGCCTCCCGAGTAGCTGGGATTACAGGCGCCTGCCACCATGCCTGACTAATTTTTGTGTTTTTAGTAGAGATGGGGTTTCTTTCACCTTATTGGTCAGTCTGGTTTCAAACTCCTAACCTCAGGTGATCCACCCCCCTCGGCCTCCCAAAGTGCTGGGATTACAGGCGTGAGCCACCATGCCCGGCTTAATACTGCTTTTTAAAAGCAAGTTCACCGACGGTCCTAGGAGAAGCTTCAGAAGCCTAATGTCCAACCTAGCAAAGGATCTTTGTCAGAGGAAGACTTCAAATTAGTCAAATTACTTCAGAACCAAGAGTCTCTTAAGCCTAGAATTTAGAGAGCTTAAGAGTTAACAAAATTCCACAGCAACCAAGTAGAAAAAAAATGAAAATCCCTGAGTCCTAGCTGGGACATTTATCCCAGGTAGAATGCTATTCTCCGATCCCAGTGTTCAGTATTGCCATAACCTCTCAGTGAGAGACAGACAGAGACAGAAACAGAGACAGAGATAGGGATTGAGAAAGAACTACATAATTATTTCGACCTCATCGAATTGTTGTTATATAGAACCTATGACCTGAAAATGTAAACTCAAATAAGGGAAATCATTACAAAACATTAATTTTGGCACTGTCACATGGTACAGTTTGGGAGATATACACCTATTCAAACTCCCACTTCCAAAGTGTGTGTGTGTGAGGGTAGGGTGCAATTAAGACATAATTTCTGCATTCCTATGAAGGTTCGAAATTTGCAATGATCACAGTCATTGCTGCCAGGTACTATTGAGGCATCTTCCTTTCTCATGTAATGTATTCCAAGGGATCTCAATCTCCATTTTCTCTGTAAGGACTTTTTTTTAAGAGTCTCAACCACATGACTGCATTAAGTCTTGTGACATACCTCTATAATTTCCTAGGAGCAAATATCTTGGACCCAAAGTTTTGGACAATTTGCACTGCCAAGCACAATAAAATTACTTAGATTTATGGAATTTGGCACCTATGGAAGTTTTCTCTCTCATATATACCTAACAATTCCAGAGCCAACATGAGGATACATGGCTCTTGAGATTTGGAAGTCATACAGATTCAAACCCAGTATCTTCAAAATTTTGTCTCTTAGTTCTGAAGGCAGATCAAGACACTAGGAACAATAAAATTTAAAGCGACTATACAGCATGTACCTTGACCTGGAACTAACAATTTAAATGTTAGAACTTATGCTAATAGGATTTAGATGCTTTTGCAGTACAAACTTTACCTATAGATGTGGTTGAGAAACACAGTAAAACTGGCAAAATTTTGTGCATAGAGGTCCTATCTGGAAAGACTCTCTTTCCTTCACAGTTGAATCGTTGCCTCAGACGTACCTGCTTACTAAAGCCCACACTACCTGGTCCGTGTACAGTCAAATGTGCATGTAGGTTAAGCCACAGCAGTCCATACCCTGAAGGTCTCTATCTGATAACCACCCACCCCTTTGCTGAGGACAGCGTGGCCTGAATGTGCTCAATTCTTATTTGCCAAAGCCAGGGTTTGCCACAGCTCTGCTAATGTCTCCAGACACTACCCATGCCTGTGGCTTGCAGCTTTCCATAGGTACATAGTTTCACTAAAGATAAGCTATGCCTTTGTGGCATTTGGTTAAAGCACTTTCTTACCCACAGTCATTTTTGAACCCTACTGCTTCGCTGAGGACCAAACATTTTGCTGACACTGGAACCTTTGATAAGGACCTAGGTCTCACCCTTTATGTAAACAACCATTTATGTATAAAAATAAACAAACACAAATCAAAACAAATGAAAAAGCCTGCTATAAACTGATATGACCTTTAAAACAGCAAATGCTATGTAATCTAAGTTTCATTAATCTCATTCAAAGAGCTAAAACCTAATCTGCAAATCTGTAAACAGTGGCCACATTGGCTGATGTAAGTCTCTAAGAACTGCCAACGTAAAAAGTCAACATGGTCTATATTTAATGAAATATGACCAATGTTCAAAGTCACCTACCTTAATTTACCAGAAGCCTAATTTATCAGTATGCATTTTGTTCTTCCAAAATTTTATGACCACTTTATTTCTCATGATTCCTGGCCCCATGTTTTAGATCAAAAGTCAGAAAACATTTTTTTGTAAAGAGTGTAAAGAGCCAGACAGTAAGAGTTTTAGGCTTTGTAAGCCTAAAACTTTGGTGCATATTTGCCTTTGTTTTTTTATACAACCTTTAAAAACAAAAATAGTGTTTGGGCCAATGTAAGCCATGGACAATGCTTGCCTGCCCCTGTTCTAGTTGTTGAGGTCATTGAGACCATAATCACAATCTGAAAGCCTTCCTAAACTCCAGAAAAAGCGGTTGTCATCTAGAAGAGCAGGAGGCTGCCATTAACATTGATGGCAAAGAAGTAAGCTGTTGACAGCACATGCTCTCTACAGACAGTTGGTATCTCAATGGGGATGGAGAGCAAGAAGTTAAATGGCTGTAGGTTTTCCATGGAACAAGAGCTGGGTTCTAAACACTTACAGCATGCGCACTTGCTCAGTACAATCAAGCACACTTCCCAGAGGAAAGAAAAAAGAAGGAGCTGAGCTATATGTGCTCTGACTGAACTCAATAGTCACTCCTGAGAAGGAATAAGGAAGGGTGTAAAGAAGTCGGTGGTAACATTCATAGAAAAGAAAAAAAAAAACAGAAAACAAAATTAGTAGTGAAGAAGACTCCCCATTTAAAAATAATATTCAACAGAAGTTAGCTATTACCTCCATTTCCCAATTTTTTTCACAAAATTATTCTAAATTTTAACAATTTTAGTTTCCTGTGGTTTGTTTTATCTGTCTCATTTATTTATTGAGGGCAAAGATCAGATCCATCTGATTCATCATTTCCAAAAAGTTTGATGAGAATTTTAGCCCTATGCCTAGCACATGGTAAACCCTCAAAACAGAAAAAAGTGGGAGACAAAATAAGCATTGAGTGGAGGTATGGGGGAGATGTCAAGAGCTTTGGATACAGTTTTACTGCTTTGGTACTGCTATAACAAAATATCTTAGACTGGGTAATTAATAAACAACAGAACTTTATTGCTCTTAGTTCAGGAGTCTGAGAAGGCCAAGATCAAGTCACCAACAAATTCATTATCTGGTGAGGTCTTGCTCTTGGCGTGAAAGACGGCCTACTAGCTGGGTTCTCACATGACAGAAGGAATAAACAAGCTTGCTTGGGCCTCTTTAATAGTGGCACTAATCCCATTCATAAGGGTAGAACCAAGGGCCTAATTATCTCCCAAAAGTCTCACCATCTCCCAGAGACCTCACCATTTAATACCACTACAGATTAGATTTCAAGGTATCAGTTTTGAAAAGACACAGACATTCAGAATATAGCAGATATGTTAAATTTAAAATACCTGAAACACATGGATGTAAAGATGTAAAATAGATAATCAGGGTAAGCTTTGAAACCAGGTGAAAGATTTATACTGGAGTTCTTTGACAAACTTGACAAAAACAAGCAATGGGGAAAGGATTCCATGTTTAATAAATGGTGTTGGGAAAGCTGGTTAGTCATGTGCAGAAAGCATAAACTGGACACCTTCCTGACACCTTACACTAAAATTAACTCCAGATGGATTAAAGACTTAAACATAAGACTTAACACCATAAAAACCCTAGAAGAAAACCTAGGCAAAACCATTCAGGACCTAGGCATAGGCAAGGATTTCATGACTGAAACACCAAAAGCATTGGCAACAAAAGCCAAAATAGACAAATGGGACCTAATCAAACTCCACAGCTTCTGTAAAGCAAAAGAAACAATCATTAGAGTGAACTGGCAACCAACAGAATGGGTAAACATTTTTGCAATCTACTCATCTGACCAAGGGCTAATATCCAGAATCTACAATGAACTAAAACAGATATACAAGAATAAAACAAATAAACCCATTCAAAAGTGTGTGAAGCATATGAACAGATACTTTTCAAAAGAAGACATATATGAGGCCAACAAACATCTGAAAAAATACTCATCACTGGTCATTAGGGAAATGAGAAATGCAAATCAAAACCACATTGAGATAACATCTCACGCCAGTTAGAATGGCGATCATTAAAAAATCTGGAGACAACAGATGCTGGAGATGATGTGGAGAAATAGGAACACTTTTACACTGTTGGTGGGAGTGTAAATTAGTTCAACCATTGTGGAAGACAGTGTGGCGATTTCTCAAGGACCTAGAAATAGAAATTCCACTTGACCAGGCAATTCCATTACTGGGTATATATCCAAAGAATTATAAATCGTTCTGTTATAAAGACATATGCACATGTATGTTCATTGCAGCCCTGTTTACAGTAGCAAAGACCTGGAACCAACCCAAATGCCCATCAATGATAGACTGGACAAGAAAATGTGGCACATATACACCATGGAATACTATGCAGCTATAAAGAATGACGAGTTCATGTCCTTTGTAGGGACATGGATGAATCTGGGAACCATCATTCTCAGCAAACTGACACAAGAACAGAAAATCAAACACTGCATGTTCTCACCCATAGGTGGGTGTTGAACAATGAGAACACATGGACACAGAGAGGGGAGCATCACACACTGGCATCTGTTGGGGGGGCGACTAGGGGAGGGACAGCGGTGGGTAGGGAGGTTGGGGAGGGACAAAATGGGGAGAAATGCCAGATATAGATGACAGGGGGATGGAGACAGCAAACCACATTGCCATCAATGTACCTATGCAATAATCCTGTATGTTCAGCACATGTACCCCAGAACCTAAAGTCCAATAAAATACACACAGACACACACAGACACACACACACACACACACACACACACATATGTATATTCAAATGTCATCAATATAGACATGGGGTTTTCTTGGCAAATGATATATAGACCTAGTATAACCTTGAGGAAGTATATTATTTTTATGTTAGATGCAAAATGAGCAAAAGAAAATGGGGATGTGTGATTAGAAAGGTAGTAGAAAAATTAGGATGGTGCAATGCAGAGAAAACCAAGAAAGGGAGGGCAAATTCTAAATTGAATGATGCCAACCAGTAGCTGGGCTGGGTGCTCCTGAGGTAAAACAGGATGAAAAGGTAACAAAATTCATTTGATTTAGCAATATGGAGGTCATTCACAGGGCAGTTTGGGAGTGAATAGGGTTTATATGTGAATATATTTTGATGATTTGAAAATATGGAGGTCTTCGGCAGATTGGTTTTTGTGAATCTATGATAAGTAGACAGAAAAGAATAAAGAAAAATGAATCTGATTATTAAATTAGCCCAAATTATCTTTGCCTTGTGCCATAAACCAAATTTCTATATTCTCTCAAAATTCATAGGTTGAAACCTAATCTCAAATGTGATGGTATTTAAAAGTAGGACAACTAAGAGGTTAATTAGTCCACAAGGGCAGGGCCCTTATGAATGGGGTTAGTGCCCTTATTAAAGGAACCCCAAAGAGATCCTTTGCTCCTTCGATCATGTGAGGACACAGTGAGAAGACAGACATCTGTGAACCAGGAAACAAGCCTTCACCAGATACCAGATCTGATGGTGCCTTGATCTTGGGTTTCCCAGACTTTACAACTCTGAAAAACAAATATCTGTTGTTTTTAAGCCATCCAGATTAAGGTATTTTGTTATTGCAGCCTAAACAGACTGAGACACCTTGTGTAAGTTTTTGAGCTCTATTAATATTATGTAGAAGTGTTATCTAGAATTTTATTTTCAGTTCTGTTCTTAGTTTCCAAAGAAAGAACCACCGTCATCTCTAAACACTAGACCATGGTTCATCACAAAGAATAAAGACAGCCTATGAAACTAGTTGTAACTAGAGGTTACAAAGTTTAATTCTACAGCTATGTGTTCACAAAGGCCTGGTAGATCTTGTGAGTACTAATAACCATATTAGATATGGAAGCTCAGATAATAGAAATAATCAAATTTCATGCTTCAAAATATAAACCTACTGCCTGCAAGGCTGAAGATGGAATTTTGTCTGTTTTCTGAATTGTGTGTAGCACTATATACTTGGGTAGCCACATCAGAAGAGTTGAATGAAAAGGCAGCAAGGTTCACAGTATCTGAAATGTGAGATTTGGTCATTGCAGGAATTAAGATGCTGAACCATCTGTTATAAAAGAGTTGTCATTTCTAATATGAGAAATAATGTGTTGAAATATACAGCACTAAATCTCCAAAGAAAACAAACATATAGCACTGCACAATCACTTTTAAAAATTTGCACATTAATAACTAAAATTTTTAAAGCAACATGAATATTGAGAATCAATATTCCCTTTCCACTATATGATGTTTCTTAGCTGCAAAGGTGCTGCAAGCTTATGATTGATTGGTTTTAGGTAAACATTGAGATTCCATGTCAACATAAAAGTAACTGAGTAAATTAAATTAAAAGAAATAAGAATAAAAATTGAATTTGTTACATGTCTACACAGGTACTTGAAATAAACATAGTTTTTTTAATCTAAAATTTTTATTTCTTTTCTGAGTAATTACATCAAAGATAAGATAGATTATGAAGACATTAATCACTGCCCTAAATCCTGTTGTTATGGCTGTTGTTTGAGGGTTATATAAAATATTTACTAGTAACTTTTTAGTAGACTGCCAATATTCAATATTTCTAACCACTGCATCACTTTAATCTATCTATTTTCCCAATGTGAAAAACACATTTGCATGTGTGTACATATTCCTGACCTTTAGTGAAATGAAAAGAGATTGACCGAATACCTAAGGTATTAGAGCTGCCATTTCAGCCAACCAATTAGTGAAGTGCTTTCCATTTGCAAGGCCAGAAATGAAATCTTATTGACACTGTGTAGGTATAAAAAACAGATTATAGTTGCTTGATGCGTATACATTAGCAATGCACTTTGACATGCAAAGAGAAACATGAATAACAATTTTAGTTGACTGACTAATAATCACCATAGCAATGTTGAAATAGAAAAGAATAACATAAAATATATGAGAGGGGCATATTTTCTTTTGTCTTCCTCCTACCTGCCTAGCTCATTTCTTAAGCAAATCACTATCATTTGAAATGATAAGAAATCGAAGGGTTTGCGAGAGAGATGATATATTAAACAAATATAAATATACTTATTGTACTATTTTCTATTAACAGCACATATGCAGGATTCAACACCAAATCACGCATATAAAGAACATGCTTGCTTGCTTTTTCAAATGTTCTCAACAGAAATTAGGATATGTGTGTGTGATTACACGAATTCCAGGCAGGACAAAGTTACAAAGTTCGGTAGAAAACCAACAATTTTCTAACTCAAAAGTTGAATGCAGTATGTGGAGACATCTGGCTTTAAGTGAATAGCAAAGAAATAAGATACTACACATTCTATAATCCATCATAACAATGACTTATCAAACTTTCATATGCCCAACATTGTATTTACTAGAAATGATGGAAAATAAACATTTTAAAGAATGATTAAATGCTAAATGAAAATTACATCATGAAACCATAGTTTATATGTGTTTTTGGAGAAGGGAGAGAGGGAGATTATTACTCTAATACAAAATATGCAATAAAAAATAGAGATGTCGATGTAAGTAAAATATTGGTAAACTAGGAGTTAAGAAAATGAGCTTCAATGTAAGCTTTAACACAGATTCCTATGAGCTGTGCCATCTTGGAAAAATACTTAAACCTCTTCAGCTATACAAATGAGGAAAGTAAAACGAAGTTCACAGGATCGCTGTGAATGTCCTAGGAGATAATGCGTAAGACATTACTTAACAGTTGATACCATGTGGGAAGTGACAGATATGCCCCTCAAGTTTCTCTTACCATAAAGTTTCCTCTTTTCCACTCCTTCACTCCTTATTACTCCAAGCCTACTCTTATGTCTATCTATATGACCAAAGTAAGTCATGCCTGGGAATGTGTCCCCCTCCTGACATGAAATACGAGAGTAAAAAGTACAGGGCCTCCTTGACGTTTGTGGTTTGCACCTGTGGATTATAGAGTTCTTGCTTGCATTTTTAACCTGTGTCTATTCAATTTCCAGAATTCCTTAGTGGTGACTATCTTGCTGAATTCCTGAGTATTGCTGCTCTAGATCACTGATGTGTAAATCACACTTATTACTGAGCTTTTGCAAAATGATCTTCCAGTGTGCAGAAATAAAATATTAGAACTTTGATATGTCTTCATGTTTTAGCATATCCTTTAAAAAATTATATTGTCTGTATAATTTTAAACCTGCAGGAGAAAATATATAATAGCAGATGTATGGATTAAACACATAAAAAAATTTAATATTGTTATAATCCTAAGGGAGAGTTTATCACATGCTGGGCACTCATTTGAGTGCTTTACTGATGTTTTCATTTGATCTTTCCTACAATTCTATCACGGTCATCCCCTTTTACAGTTGAGAAAGGCAAGTCACACTTGCCTGGATCACGCTGTTACTACTAGCAGAGAACAGATTCAAATCCAGGCAGTCAGACTCCCAGCTCCAAAGTGTGTATTCTTGACGACTATGACAAATTGTCTTTATAGGCAAAGGTTATAGTTGTTTTAAAAATGTTTATTACATAGAGAAAAGGTATATGCCTGCTCAGAGAGGAGAAATTGATCATTGCCCCATCCCTCTACAAAGCAGGAAAATAATAATAGTAATCCCAGACAGGTTTATCCAATCAGAGAACAGAGGAGAACTGTGCCATGTTCTGGACAGAGCTCTAGGAGGTGGTTTTTCCACCAGCCCTTCTTTCTTTTTCCCTTTTCCATCCCCTTCCCCTTCCTCCCTTCCTCCCTTCCTCACTTCCTTCCCTCTCTCCTTTCCCCCTCCCTTTTTTCCCTCCTTGCTACCTTTTTCATAGCAGCTTGTTCAGGTTTTACATATGCAAATTCTCTCAAAAGCCCCTACAGTCAGGGACGTGGATGAACCTGGAAACCATCATTCTCAGCAAACTGACACAAGAACACAAAATCAAACACCACATGTTCTCACTCATAGGCGGGAGTTGAACAACAAGAACACGTGGACACAGGGAGGGGAGCACTACACATGGGTCTGTTGGGGGGAAATAGGGGAGGGACAGCGAGGGGTGGGAAGTTGGGGAGAGAGAGCATGGGGAGAAATGCCAGATATAGGTGAAGGGGAGGAAGGCAGCAAATCACACTGCCACGTATGCACCTATGCAACAATCTTGCATGTTCTTCACATGTACCCCAAAACCTAAAATGCAGTTTAAAAAAAAGTCCCTACAGTCACAAATTAATTTTTTAACGTTCTCTTTCTTTTTTATTTATTTATTTATTTTTAATATATTTTATTTCACTTTAGGTTCTGGGGTACATGTGAAGAACATGCAGGATTGTTGCACAGGTACATACATGGCAATGTGGTTTGCTGCCTCCATCCCCATCACCTATATCTGGCATATCTCCCCATGTTATCCCTCCCCACCTCCCAACCCCCCACAGTACCTTCCTTAGTCCCTCCAACAGACCCCACTGTGTGATGCTCCCCTCCCTGTGTCCATGTGTTCTCATTGTTCAACACCTACCTATGAGTGAGAACATGTGGTGTTTGATTTTCTGTTCTTGTGTCAGTTTGCTGAGAATGATGATTTCCAGATTCATCCATGTCCCTACAGAGGACACGAACTCATCGTTTTTTTATGGCTGCATAGTATTCCGTGGTGTATATGTGCCACATTTTCCTTGTCCAGTCTATCATTGATGGGCATTTGGGTTGGTTCCAGGTCTTTTCTATTGTAAACAGTGCCTCAATGAACATAAATGTGCATGAGTCTTTATAATAGAATGATTTATAAACCTTTGGGTATGTATCCAGTAATGGGATTGCTGGGTCAAATGGAATTTTGATTTCTAGGTCCTTGAGGAATTGCCATACTGTCTTCCACAATGGTTAAACTAATTTACACTCCCACCAACATTGTAAAGTGTTCCTATTTCTCCACATCTTCTCCAGCATCTGTTGTCTCCAGATTTTTTAATGATCGCCATTCTAACTGGCATGAGATGTTATTTCAACGTGGTTTTTATTTGCATTTCTCTAATGACCAGTGATGATGAGCATATTTTCACGTTTGTTGGCTTCATAAAGGTCTTCTTTTAAAAAGTGGCTGTACATATCCTTTGCCCACTTTTGAATGGGTTTTTTTTTTTTATTGTAAATCTGTTTTACTTCTTTCTAGATGCTGGATATTACCCATTTGTCAGATGGATAGATTGCAAAAATTTTTTCCCATTCTGTTGGTTGCCAGTTCACTATAATGATTGTTTCTTTTGCTGTGCAGAAGCTCTGGAGTTTTATTAGATCCTATTTGTCTATTTTGGCTTTTGTTGCCAATGCTTTTGGTGTTTTAATCATGAAGACTTTCCCTATGCCTATGTCCTGAATGGTTTTGCCTAGGTTTTCTTCTAGGGTTTTTATGGTGTTAGGTCTTATGTTTAACTCTTTAATCCATCTGGAGTTAATTTTAGTGTAAGGTGTCAAGAAGAGGTACATTTTCTGCTTTCTGCACATGGCCAGCCAGTTTCCCCAACACCATTTATTAAATAGGGAATCATTTCCCCATTGCTTATTTTTGTCAGGTTTGTCAAAGATCAGATGGTTGTAGATGTGTGTTGTTGCCTCCTAGGCCTCTGTTCTGGTTCATTGGTCTATATCTCCATTTTGGTACCAGTACCATGCTGTTTTGATTAGTGTAGCCTTGTAGTATAGTTTGAAGTCATGTAGCATAATGCCTCCAGCTTTGTTCTTTTTGCTTAGAATACATTGGGCTATTAAGGCTCTCTTTTGGTTCCATATGAAGTTTAAGGTTTTTTTTTCCCAGTTGTGTGAAGAGGATCATAGGTAGCTTAATGTGGATAGCACTGAATCTATGAATTACTTTGGGCAGTATGGCCATTTTCACAATATTGCTTCTTCCTAACCATGAGCATAGAATGTTTTTCCATCTGTTTATGTCCTCTATTATTTCCTTGAGCAGTGGTTTGTAGTTCTCCTTGAAGAGGTCTTTTACATCCTTTGTTGGTTGTATTCCTAGGTATTTTATTCTCTTTATAGCAATTATGAATGGCAGTTCGTTCTTGATTTGGCTCTCCTAAGTCTGTTATTGGTGTATAGGAATGCTTGTGATTTCTGCACAATGATTTTGTATCCTGAGACTTTGCTGAAGTTGCTTATCAGTTTCAGGAGATTTTGGGCTGAGACAATGGGGTCTCCTAAATATACAATCATGTCGTCTGCAAATAGAAACAATTTGACTTTCTCCTTTCCTAATTGAATACCATTTCTTTCTTTTTCTTACCTGATTGCTCTGGCTAGAACTTCCAATACTATATTGAATTAGAGTGGTGAGAGAGGTCATCCTTTTCTAGTGCCACATTTCGAAGGGAATCCTTCCAGTTTTTGCTCATTCAGTATGATATTGGCTGTAGGTTTGTCGTAAAAAGCTTTTATTATTTTGAGGTACGTTCCATCGATACCTAGTTTATTGAGAGTTTTTAGCATAAAGGGCTGTTGAATTTTGTTGAAGGCCTTCTCTGCATCTATTGAGATAATCATGTGTTTATGTGGTGAATTACGTTTATAAACTTGTGTATGTTGAACCAGCCTTGCATCCCCAGGATGAAGCCTCCTTGATTGTGATGGATAAGCTTTTTGATGTGCTGTTGCAATCAGTTTGCCAGTATTTTATTGAAGATTTTTGCATCTATGTTCATCATGGATATCGGCCTGAAGTTTTCTTTTCTTTTTGAGTCTCTGCTGGGTTTTGGTATCAGGACGATGATGGTCTCAGTAAATGATTTGGGTAGGGTTCCCTCTTTTTGTATTGTTTGGAATAGTTTCAAAAGGAATGATACCAGCTCCTCTTTGTATGTCTGGTAGAATTCAGCTGTGAACCCGTCTGGACCTGGGCTTTTTTTGGTTGGTAGGCTATTAATTGCTGCCTCAACTTCAGCCCTTGTTATTGTCTATTCAGGGTTTCAATTTCTTCCTGGTTTAGGCTTGGGAGGATGCAAGTGTCCAGTAATTTATCCATTTCTTCCAGGTTTACTGGTTTATGTGCATAGAGTTTTTTGTAGTAATCACTGATGGTAGCTTGTATTTCTGTGGAATCTGTAGTGATATCCCCTTTATCATTTTTTATTCCATCTATTTGATTCTTCCCTCTTTTCTATTAGTCTGGCTAGTGGTCTATTTTGTTGATCTTTTCAAAAAACCAGCTCCTGGGTTTATTGATTTTGAAGGGTTTTTTGTGTCTCTATATTCTTCAGTTCTGCTCTGATCTTAGTTATTTCTTGTCTTCTGCTTCCTCGTGTAGCTCTTTCAATTTTGATGATATGGTGTCGATTTTAGATCTTTCCTTGTTTCTCATGTGGGCATTTATTGCTATAAATTTTCTTCTAGACACTGCTTTAAATGTCTCCCAGAGATTCTGATACATTGTGTCTTCACTCTCATTGGTTCGAAGAACATCTTTATTTCTGCTTTCATTTCATTGTTTATCCAGTTCACATTCAAGAGCCAGTTGTTCAGTTTCCATGAAGCTGTGTGGCTCTGAGTTAGTTTCTTAATTCTGAGTTCTAACTTGATTGCACTGTGGTCTGAGAGACTGTTTGTTATGATTTCCATTCTTTTGCATTCGCTGAGGAGTGATTTACTTCCAATTATGTGGTCAATTTTAGAGTAGGTGTGATGTGGTGCTGAGAAGAATGTGGATTTGGGGTGGAGAGTTTTGTAAATGTCTATTCAGATTGCTTGGTCCAGATCTGAGTTCAAGTCCTGGACATGCTTGTTAATTTTCTGCCTCATTGTCTAATATTGACAGTGGAGTGTTAAAGTCTCCCACTATTATTGTGTGGGAGTCTAAGTCTCTTTGTAGGTCCTTAAGAACTTGCTTTATGTATCTGGGTGCTCCTGTTTTGGGTGTGTATATATTTTGAATCATTAGGTCCTCTTGTTCCATTGATCCTTTTACCATTATGTAATGCCCTTGTCTCTTTTCATCTTTGTTGGTTTAAAGTCTATTTTATCAGAGACTAAGATTGCAACTCCTGCTTTATTTTGCTCTCCATTTGCTTGGTAAATCTTCCTCCATCCCTTTATATCTTTGTGGTGTTCTCTGTATTTCCTGGACTTGAATATTGCCTGCCTTGCTTGGTTGGGGAAGTTCTCCTGGATAATATCCTGAAGCATGTTTTCCAGCTTATATTCATTCTTTCTGTCACATTCAGGTATACCTATCAAATGTAGATTAGGTCTTTTCACATAATCCCATATTTCTTGTAGGCTTTGTTCATTTCTTTTCAGTCTTTTTTCTCTATTCTTGCCTTCTCAGTTTATTTCATTGAGTTGATATTCAATCTCTGATATCCTTTCTTCTGCTTGGCCAATTCAGCTATTGAAACTTGTGTATGCTTCACAAAGTTCTTGTGTTGTGTTTTTCAGCTTCATCAGTTCATTTATATTCTTCTCTAAGCTGTTTATTCTCGTTAGCATTTCGTCAAACATTTTTTCAAGGTTCTTATTTTCTTTGCATTGGGTTAGAACATGTTCTTTTAGCTCAGAGAAGTTTGTTATTACCCACTTTCTGAAGCCTGTTTCTGTGTATTCATCAGACTCATTCTCTATCCAGTCTTGTTCCATTGCTGGTGAGGAGTTGTGATCTCTTGAAGGAGGAGAGGCATTCTGGTTTTTGGTGTTTTCATCTTTTTTGCGCTGGTTTCTTCCCATCTTTGTGGATTTATCTACCTGTGGTCTTTGTAGTTGGTGACTTTCAGATGGTGTTTCTGAGTGGGTATCCTTTTTGTTGATGATGAATACATTTCTTTCCATTTTTTTAGTTTTCCTTCTAACAGTCAGGTCCCTCTGCTGGAGGACTGCTGGAGGTCCACTCCAGACCCTGCTTGCTTGGGGATCAACTACGGCAGCTGCAGAAGCCAGTTTCTTCTTCTGTTATCTTTGTACCAGAAGGATACCCACCAGATGTCAGCCTGAGCTCTCCTTATGAAGTGTCTCTTTGGATATATGGGGGTTAGGAAGCTGCTTGAGGAGACAGTCTGTCCCTTATAGGAGTTCAAGTGCTGAGCTGTGAGCTCTGTTCTTCTGTTCAGAGCTGCTGGGCCAGTACATTTAAGTCTGCTGCAGTGGAATTCATAACCACCATTTTTTTCCCAGGTGTTCTGTCCTGGAAAGGTGGGGCTTTATTTATAAGTTCCTGATGTGCTGCTGCCTTTTTTCAGAGATGCCCTGCCCAGCGAGGAGGTCACCTAGTCACAGTTGGCCTGCAGAGGTGTTGCTGAGTTGCTGTGGGCTCTGCCCAGCTGCTGTGTGAACTTCCTTGAGGTTTTGTTTATAGAGGTATAATTAGAACTGCCTTGGTAATGGTCTGCCTCAGTAATGGCGGACTGTCTCTTTAATGGTGGACTGCCTCTGTAATGGCAGACTGCCTCGGTAGTGGTGGACTGCCTCAGTAATGGCGGATGCCCTTCCCCCGAAAAAGCTGGACTGTCCCGGGTTCAGCTGTGCTTGCTGTGAAACTCTCAGTCCAGAGCATTTCAGATTGCTGGTCTTTGTGCGGGTGGGACCTGCCAAGCCAGATCACCTGGCTCCCTGTTTCAGCCCCTTTTTTTTCCATTTGAATGGATGACTCTATCTCCCAGGTGTTCCAGGCACCAGTTGAAACGACCGCCCAGATTTGTGTGAGTTTTTGTGAGGAGACCTGCTGTGCCAGCTGAAACAGCTGTGCTGGAGACTCGTGGTGCTTTTCCGCCCGGGAATCTCCTGGTCTGTGGGCAGTAAAAGTTCATTTGGAGATGCGGTGATTGCTCACCCTCTGCGTTCTCACTGGGAACTGCACTCCAGAGTTGTTCCTATCCGGCTATCTTGGATCCAACCAATCAACATTCTCTTTCTTTTCTTGCACTTTGTTTTCCCTAGAAAAAGTTTTCTGTTTAGCTTTGCCTTTTTTATAATGTAATTGTATTTCTTCAAGTATTGTTTTTTACTGACTATTCATTTCTTCTTATACAATAGTCACTAATGAATTTTAAAACGTAGAATATAGTATACGTAATTGACTTGTTTCTTTTCACAGCTTTATTGATCTATGTTTAACAAATAAAAATTTCATACATCTAACGTATACAATATGCTGTTTTGATATACAGCTACATTATGAAACAATTACCAAAATCAAGCTAATTAATATATATTTATATATGAATATATATAAAATATTTTCTTCATGTATCCATTGATGGACACTTAGGCTGTTTCTGTATCTTGGCTATATTGAATAATGCTGCAAAGATCATGAGAGTGCAGATATTTCTTCAAGATACTGATTCTATTTCCTTTAGATATATATCCAGGAGTAGGATTATTGAAACTTATGGTAGTTCATTTTTAATTTTGGGGTTTGGGGCTACCTGATATTGTTTTCCATAATGACTTTAACAACTGATATTCTCATCAGTAATGTACAGGGTTTATTTTCCTCCACATCCTTAACGTAAGTCATTATTTTTGTCTTTTTTTATAATAGCAATTCTAACAGATATAAGATAATATCTCATTTTGATTTTGCTTGGCATTCCTTTGATGCTCACTGATATTGAGCACCTTTTATATACTATTTGCCCCTTTATATGTATTTTTAAAGAATGTCTACTCAGGTCCCTTGCCCATTTTTTAATCAGGTTATTTGGATTTTTGGTTTTGAGTTTTCTTTTATATTTTGGATATTAGTCCTTTGCCAGATATATATGTAGCTTACAGATGTTTTTTGCCATCCCATAGGTTGTCTCTTCACTCTGCTGATCGTTTACTTTGCTGTGCAAAAGTAATTTATTTTTTGCGGTGTGATCCACTCCTATTTGTCTATTTTACTTTTGCTGTCTGTGTTTTTGGGGTGATGCCCAAAAAATCATTGCCCACACTGATATCATGGAGCTCTTTACCTGTTTTCTTCTAGTAATTTTACAATTTCAAGTTTACATTTAAGTCTTTAATCCATTTTAGGTTGATTTTGTATATGATGTGAGATAAAGATCTAATTTCATTCTTCTACATGTGGTTACCCAGTTTTCCCAACATCATTTATTGAGAGAATGTCCTTTCCCCATTGTGTGTTCTGGGCACCTGTGTTGAAGATCACTTTACCCAAAAACACATGGGTTTATTTATAGATTCTCTATTCTGTTACACTGGTATATATGGCTATTTTTATGTGAGTACCATACTTTTGATTACTATAGATTTGTAGTATATTTTAAAATCAGGCAGTGTGATTGTTCCAATTTTGTTCTTTTTACTTAAGATCGTTTTATCTATTTGGGTTCTTTCTAATGTCTTTTAGAATTGTTTTTTCTAATTGCATGAAAAATGCCATGGGAATTTTTATAGCAATAGCATTAAATTTGTAAATCACTGAGTATTATGAAAATTTTAACAATATGATTTATTCCAATACATGAACATGAGATATTTCCATTTATTTATAACTTCAATTTCTTTCATCAATGTTTAGAAATTTTAGTCTACAGATCTTTTACCTTCTTGGTTAAATTTATTTATAAGTATTTTATTGTTTTTGATACAATTGTAAATGGTATTAATTTTTTTCACATAGTTCCTCACTGGTGTATAAAAGTGCAACCAATTTTTGTTTGTTGATTTCATATCCTGCAATTTTATTAAATTCATTTATTAGTTCTAACAGGTTTTTGATGGAATCTTGAGGCTTTCTATTTATAAGATTGTGTCATCCACAGACAATTTTACTTGTTACTTTCTAATTTCTATGCCTTTATTTTCTTTTGCTTGCCTAATTCCTCTGGCTTAGATTTCCAGTACCATGTTGAATAGAAGTGACAAAGCAGACATATTTGTCTTTTATCCTCATCTGAAAGGAAAAGATTTTAGCTTTTCAACCTTGAGTATGATGTTAGCTGTAGGACTGTAATATACAGCCTTCTAAGGTTTGGATGTAATTTCTCCATACCAAAACTTGTCTTAAAATTTTATCCCCCTCCTTTCACTTTCTGCCATGAATTGAAGCAGCCTGAGCCCCTCATGCAAGTGACCAATCTCAAAACTTCTGGTCATAAGAATTGTGAGATAAATAAACCTCTTTCCTTTGTAAATTACCCAGCCTGAAGTGTTCTGTTACAGCCACACAAAACTAAATTAGACATGGTCTTTATTGTGTTGACGTACATTTCTTCTATACCTAATATGTTGAAATATTAGGTATAATATTCATCGTGAAATTATTTTGTATTTTATCAAATGCATTTTTTGCATCTATTGAAGTGATCATATGATTATTATTCTTTATACTATTAATGTGGTGTATCACATTTATTGAAGCGCATATGTTAAGCCATCCTTGCATCCAGGGATAATTCTACTTGATCATGGTTTTACCTGCTTTCAATGTAGTGTTGGACTTAGTTTGATAGTATTTTGTTGAAGACTTTTGAACACATATTCTGAGACATATTGGATTGCAATTTTCTTTTCTTGCACTGTTCTTATCCAGTTCAGAACCAGGGTAATTCTGACCTTGTAGAATGACTCTGGATATGTTCCCTCTTCTTCAATTTTTTGAAAGATTTTGGAAAGCATTGACATTAATTTGTATTTAAATGCATTGCATGATTCACTAGTGAAGCTATAAGATCCTGGGATTTTTTTTTGTAGAAAAGATGTTGATTACTGATTCAATCTTTTTACTCATTTTGTGTTTATTCAGATTTTATACTTCTTTATGATTTAGTCATGGTAGGTTGTCTATTTTTAGGAATTTATCCATTTCTTCTAGTTATCCAACTTTTGGCATATAATTGTTCATGGCACCTCTTACAATTCTTTGTATTTCTTTAGTATCAATTTTAAGATCTCATTATTTATATTATTTAATTGAGTCTTTTTTCTGTTAGTCTAGCTAAAACTTAGTTTATATTGTATATCTTTTTAAAAACCATCTCTTAATTTAAATAATCTTTTTTTAAAAATTGCCTTTAATATATTCTTCTTTCTGCTAACTTTGGGTTTCATTTATTCATTTTCTAGTTCCTTAAGGTATATAAATGTAATGATAGATTGTTTATTTGAGTTTTTAAATGTACGCATGTTTTGCTGAATCCTATAAGTTTTGACATGTTGTGTTTCTATTTTTGTTTGTTCTCAAGATATTTCTATTTCCCTTTTGATTTCTTCTTTGACTCATTGGATGTTGGGAAGGGTATGCACCCAATACAGGAGCACCCAGATTCATAAGCAAGTTCTTAGAGACCTACAAAGAAACCCAGACTCCTACACAATAATAGTGGGAGACTTTAACACCCTACTGTCAATATTAGATCAACAAGACAGAAAATTAACAAGGATATCCAGGACTTGAACTCAGATCTGAACCAAGTAGACCTAATAGACATCTACAGAAGTCTCCACCTCAAATCAACAGAATATACATTCTTCCCATTAGATCACACTTATTCTAAAATTGACCATATAATTGGAAGTAAAACACTCCTCAGCAAATGCAAAAGAACAGAAATAGTAACAGTCTCTCAGACCACAGTGCAATCAAATAAGAACTCAGGATTGAGAAACTCACTCAAGACGTCATAACTACATAGAAACTGAACCACCTGCTCCTGAACAACTACTGCATAAATAATAAAATGAAGGCAGAAATAAAGATATTATTTGAAACCAATGAGAACAAAGACACAATGTACCAGAACCCCTGGACACTTTTAAAGCAGAGTGTAGAGGCAAATTTATAGCACTAAATGCACACCTCAGAAAGCAGGAAAGCTTTCTAAAATCAACATCCTAACATCACAATTAAAAGAACAAGTGGAGCAAGAACAATTCAAAAGCTAGCAGAAGACAAGAAAGAGCTAAGATCAGAACAGAACTGAAGGAGATAGAGACATGAAAAACCCTTAAAAAAAAAAATCAATGAATCTAGGAGATGGTTTTTTTGAAAAAATTAACAAAATAGACCACTGCCAGGCTAATAAAGAAGAAAAGAGAGAAGACTCAAACAGACACAATAAAAAATGATGAAGGGGATATCACCACCGATCCCACAGAAATACAAACTAGCATCAGAGAATACTATAAATACTTCTATACAAATAAACCAGAAAATCTAGAAGAAATGGGTAAATTCCTAGACACTTAGAACTCCCTAAGACTGAACCAGGAAGAAGTCGAATCCCTGAATAGACCAATAGCAAGGTCTGAAACTGAGGCAGCAATTAATAGCCTACCAACCAAAAACAGTCCAGGACCAGAGAAGTTCACAGCCAAATTCTACCAGAGGTACAAAGAGAAACTGGTGGCATCCTTCTGAAACTATTCCAAACAATAGATAAAGAGGGGATGCTCCCTAATTCATTTTATGAGGCCAACATCATCCTGATACTTAAACCTGGCACAGGCGCAACTAAAAAAGAAAGTTTCAGGCCAATATCCCTGATGAAAATTGATGTGAATATCCTCAATAAAATGCTGGCAAACCAAATCCAACAGCACATAAAAAAGCTTATCCATCACAATCAAGTCAGCTTCATCCCTAGGATGCAAGGCTGGTTCAACATACACAAATCAATAAATGTAACCCATCACATACACAGAACCAAAGACAAAAACCACAAGATTACTTCAATAGATACAGAGAAGGCCTTCAACAAAATTCAATAGCGCTTTTTGCCAAAAACTCTTAATAAACTAAATATTGATGGAATGTATCTCAAAATAATAAGAGCTATTTATAACAAACCCACAGCCAATATCATAATGAATGCAGAAAAACTGGAAGTATTTCTTTTGATATGAGCACAAAACAAGGGTGCCCTCTCTTACCACTCCTATTCAAAATAAAATTGGAAGTTCTGGAAGGTCAATCAGTCAAGAAAAAGAAATAAAGGGTATTCAATTAGGAAAAGAGAAAGTCAAATTGTCTCTATTTGCAGACGACATGATTGTATATTTAGAAGACCCCATTGTCTCAGCCCCAAATCCCCTAAAGCTAATAAACAACTTAAGCAAAGTTTCAGAATACAAAATTAATGTGCAAAAATCACAAGCATTTCTATATACCAATAACAGACAAACAGAGAGCCAAATCATGAGTGAACTTCCATTCACAATTGCTACAAAGAGCATAAAACACATAGGAATACAATTAACAAGGCTATGAAGACTTCTTCAAGTAAAACTAAAAGGTACTGCTCAAGAAAATAAGACAGCACACAAACAAATGGAAAATATTCCATGCTTATGGTTAGGAAGAATCAGTATCATGAAAATGGCCATACTGCCAAAGTAATGTACAGACTCAATGCTAACCTCATCAAACTACCATTGACTTTCTTCACACAATTGGAAAAATCTACCTTAAATTTCATATGAAACCAAAAAAGAGTCTGCATATCCAAGACAATCCTAAGTGAAAAAAAACAAAGCTAGAGCCATCACACTATCTGACTTCAAACTATACTACAAGGCTACAGTAATCAAAACAGCATGATACTTGTACCAAAGCAGATCTATAGACCAATGGAACAGAACAGAGGCCTCAGAAATAATGTCACACATCTAAAACCATCTGATCCTTGACAAATCTGACAAAAACAAGCAAAGGGGAAATAATTCCCTATTTAATAAGTAGTGTTGGGAAAACTGGGTAGCCATATGCAGAAAGCTGAAACCAGATCCCTTCTGTACACCTTATACAAAAATTAACTCAAGATGAATTAAAGATTTAAATGTCAGGCCTAAAACCACAAAAACCCTAGAAGAAAACCTAGGCAATACCATTCAAGACATAGGCATATGCAAGGACTTCATGACTAAAACACCAAAAGCAATGGCAAGAAAAGCCAAAATAGACAAATGGGATCTAATTAAACTAAAGAGCTTCTGCACAGCAAAAGAACTATCATTAGAATGAATAGGCAACCTACAGAATGGGAAAAAATTTTGCAATCTATCCATCTGACAAAAGGCTAATATTTAAAATCTACAAAGAACTTTAATTTACAAGAAAAACAAACAACCCCATCAAAAAGTAGACAAAGGATATAAACAGACACTTCTCAAAAGAAGACATTTATGCAGCCAACAAATATATGAAAAAATGCTCATCATCACTGGTCATTAGAGAAATGCAAATCAAAACCACATTGAGATACCACCTCACGCCAGCTAGAATGGTGACCATTAAAAAATCAGGAGACAACAGATGCTGGAGAGGATGTGGAGAAATAGAAACACTTTTACACTGTTGGTGGGAGTGTAAATTAGTTCAACCATTGTGGAAGACAATGTGGCTATTCCTCAAGGATCTAGAACCAGAAATACCATTTGACCCAGCAATCCCATTACTGGGTATATACCCAAAGGATTACAAATCATTCTATTATAAAGACATTTAAAATCATTCTGTTGTAAAGACACATGAACACGTATGTTTATTGAGGCATTATTCCCAGTAGCAAAGACTTGGAACCAACCCAAATGCCCATCAATGATAAACTGGATAAAAAAAAAATGTGGCACATATACACCATGGCATACTATGCAGCCATACAAAGGATAAGTTCATGTCCTTTGCAGGGACATGAATGAAGATAGAAACCATCGTTCTCATCAAACTAACACAAGAACCGGAAACCAAACACCACATATTCTCACTCATAAGTGGGAGTTGAACAATTAGAACACATGGACACAGGGAGGGAAATATCACACACCAGGGCCTGTCAGGAGGTGGGGGGCTAGGGGAGAGATAGGATTAGGAAAAATACATAATGAAGATGATGGGGTGATGGATGCAGCAAACCACCATAGTACGTGTATACCTATGTAACAAACCTGCACTTTCCACACATGTACCCCAGAACTTAAAGTATAATAAAAAATTGTTTTAAAAAAATGTACTCTATTGGTTTAGTGAAAGAGTACCTTGTTAAATGCATATTAAGTATCCTATTCTTTTTACCTCCTTCCTTTTTCTTTTTTTTTCTTTCTTGACTATTTTAGTCCAAAAGCCATTTTTTTGGAGTTGAGCAATGGGACCTGTTTCAGGATATAAAAATGGGGTAAGGTGCGGATTGGCCTAGCAGACCGGCCAGCAGGGGCTTTATATGCTGAGCAAACTGGGGAGAGCTTCTGTGTGGTGAAAGTGGGGGAGTTCTGGTATGAACATGATATGGAGCCTTGTTCTGAGGGAATGACTCGTGTGGGGTATCAAAACATGAGTGAGATGAGAAGAGTGAACATGCGGGATTTATGAGGAGTGTCATAATTAACCCAATATATGGTTTAGAGCCTGAGGGGAATAAGGAGAAAAGTATACGGAGGAGTATCCCCTGTGCAGGGAGGTATCTCAGTACTTGGTTTTCGGAACTAAGCAAAGTGTAGAGGCCATCTATGCAAGGGGACAGCTCTGGATGGGGTGTTGGAATCTAAGCCCAGTGAGGAAGTTTGAGTTCCTCACCGTGGGGAAGAATTGGGATACAATGACACTGATAAGATATTGATAAAATACATGAAGATTAATTTTTAAATTTAATATATGGAGAACATGGGAGCTAGGTTTCTCACTACCTGTTAGCAGCAACATGACAATAGCAATGTACACACCTAATTCCCAAATATTGGTTTCTAAACATCATCCTCACTAAAGGGAACAAAAACTCATTAAGGAAAGGGTTGATTGCAGTCTTGGAGTAAGGAGAGTCACTCATGAACCTGAGCCTTCTAATGCCAGAAAAAAGGAAGTGCTGAATACTAAGGGCATCATTATTTTAAAGGAGCTCTCACTGAACAAATCTAAGACAATTTTAGCATCAAAATGAATGTTAGTAAAAGCTTAAAATCCATCAAATAAAATAGAAATCTTTATATTCACATTACTTTTAAGAAATAAATTTTTAAAATCCAAGTTGGAAGGAAGACTTACAAGGTCTCAAAGGACTCTTTCATTAAGTACTTATTCATTTCAAAAAGTAAAAATAACTTCATAATGCCCGGCAGACCTCACCTTACTCAAGTGATCAAAATTACCTCACCAGTAATAGAACACATTGAAATTGACCAACTAGAATGCAATGAGAAAAACATAGTTTCATGTCTATGATATCCTGAGAAATGTCTGAATCTAATAAGGAAACATCACAGAAATCACAATTGAGGAACATTTCTACAGAATTACTTGTTTATTGAAAGGTGTCAAAATCACAAAAGTCAGAAAACACTGAAGAATTTTTCTCAATTGAAGGCAATGAAAGAGAAATGAAAAGCAAATGCAACATGTGATTCTGGGTGAAATTCTTTTCCTATAAAGTCCTGGAACAATGATGTATCACTGCTATCCAATACTTAGGATAGCTTAGGATACCTTAAACGGGGCCTAAGTATTGGATAGTAGTGATATATAAATCTTAGTTTAATGATTTTTGCTGATTTTATTGTGTTTATTTAGAAAACACCCATTTCTTCAAATTGTACAGGGAAAATAAATCTTGTACTGTGTGTGTGTGTGTTTATCAGAGAGAGAAAGTTTGAGATGACTTTAAGAAAAAAGATGAAGAAAGCCTAAAAATACTTAAAATCAAATATAAACAATACTCTAAAGATGGCACAGGAGTGTTCTACTTGGGATATCACTGCCATCACCACCACCTGCACTGGGCTCCGGATGCCTCTGGGGACAGTTCTGCCCCTGCCCCAGACACTGAGCCAGCTACAATGTCCTCTGTAGCCTGAAAGGAGTATTTGTAGTCATTCCTTTTTGTTTGGTTGGTTCACTGGTTTTGTTCGGTCGGTTTTATATTTGCTTTTGTTTTTAGTATTTTTCTTTTTGTACAGTAGCACTTGCTTCAAAATTCAGAATGGCTGCATCTGATTTGCTGAGTCTAGATGACACGACTGTGCCTAGCTGGAAAGAAGAGTTGACTAGTAAGTACTTTTTGTTTGTTTCATTGTAAGGGGCTTTCACTTCTTCCAACCAACCCATGAGGTAGGGAATTTTTTAAACTTAACTTGGTACTTTAGCAACCAAAATATGTAAAATTGGCTGAGGAAGTCCATTCCTTTTGGTTCCTAAAATCAATATCCTTCTTACCACATAACTATATGGAGATATAATACCAGTTGATAACATGAAGAACAATGTATGTAGAGGTATAAATAGACCACTATAGCCATATGCTTTCTATATTATATAATAACTGTTAACATATTCTTTCCAAAAGTAGACTACAAAAGGTGAAAGTTATATAATTCTTAAAGCGATTACCAAAAATTGAAAAGAGATCTGTCTAAACATCGAATAGAAAATTTAGTGACGTTCTAAAATATCTTTAAATAATAAAGGTTAGGAAAACAGTAATAGAAGAACAAAATCAGAGAACAAGTAGATAAGAATTAAAATAGTAGACTTAAATCAACCATATCAATAAGTTACACTAAATGTTACAGAAATAATTACTTCAGTTAGAGGCAGTGGTTGTCAGAAAGGAGAAAAAAACAAGAACCAATTATAAGTTTTAAGAAAAAAATTCTTCAAAAACAAATTCACAGATAAATTGAAAGTAAACAATAGGAAAAGATATATTGTGCACAGTAAGCCTAAGCAGTCAGGCATGGCCATATGAATAACAGACACAGACTTCAAGACAAGGTGCATTATGAGAGATAAAGAAGGGCATTTCATAATAATGAAAGTATCAATTAGGTAGAAAGTCATTATAATCATAATGTATATGTATCTAAACACAAAGTTTCAACACACTTGAAGCATAATTTGACAAATTCAAGTGATAAATATGCAAATTTATAACTACAGTAAGAGATTTTAATACCACCTTCTTAGCAATTCCACGATCATCTAGACAGAAATCAATAGAGAAAGAGAGTATCTAAACAACCTCATCCTTATTATCCACAGGGGACGACTTCCAGTACTCACCCCACACTAAAATTGACACAAACTCAAGTTCTGCAGTATGCCCCATGGAACCCACTTAGAGGAATAGGTGGCCCTCCATATACATGGGTTTTGCATTCTGCAAATACTGTATTTTATTTTATTTTAAAAGATGGGGTCTCACTCTGTCCCCAGGTTAGAGTACGGTAGTGAGATAAATCACAACTCACTGCAGCCTCAAACTCATGGGCTTCAGCCATCCTCCCACCTCAGCCAGTAGCTGAGACCATAAGCACGTGCTGCCAATATGGTATTATTTGGTTGCAAATGCAGAACCTGCCAATATGAAAGCCCCACAGTATTTATTGAAAAATTCCAAATTTAAGTAGACATGCACCGTTTTTTAATAAAACTATATATAATTTTACAATGCAATAGTCAAAAACTGCAGAATATAGTTTTTTTTCAAGTATACTTGGTGTGTTTGACAAGCTAGCTAGGCCATAAAACAAGTCTTAATATATTCAAAAGAATTAAACCATATAAGAATTCTGACCATAGTAAACAACACTAAGTAAAGAAATGGGAAGATAATAAGCTTGAATAGATACTTCACATAACAAGATATATAAATGGCCAATAAGCATATAAGATGCTCAAAATCATTAGTCATTAGAAAGGTGGCAAATTAAAACCACAATGACAGCCACTAGACATACATTAGAAAGGTTGCATTTTCAAAAACTGACAATATGAAGAATTGACAAATATGTGGAAAAAACTTGAACTCTCATTCTCTGCTAGTGAGAATGTTAAATGATATTGCCACTTTGGATAGTTGTTTGTCTGTTTCTTCCAAATTAAACAAGTGTCTATCACATGACCCATCTATTCTACTGAAAGCATTTACTCAAGAGAAAAGAAAGCATTTGTCCTTGCAAAAACTTGTACACAAACATTCATAACAGCTTTATGCAAAATAGAAAACAACAACAACAAGAAGAATTTACCCAAAAGTGAATGGATAAACAAAATGTGGCACATCAGTATAATGGAATACTATTCAGCATAAAGGGAAATGAATTACTGATACATGTAACAACACAAGTGAACAAACTTTAAAATCATTGTGCTAACTGTATGAAGCAAAACACAGAGAGTGCATTCTGTGTGATTCTATTCATACAAAATGCTAGAAAATGTGAGTTAATCTATAGTAACAAAAAACAGATCAGTTCATCACCTGAGACAGGAAATGGAAAGAGGGATAGACAGCAAAGGTTTAAGAGGGTTTGATGGAAATGTTCTGTGTCTTGATCATGGCAGTTATTTCATTGCTGTACGAATTTATCAAAGTTCATTTCATTTAACAGTTTAAATTGATGCATTTCATTGCATGCATTTTATGCCTAAATTAAGTTTTTTTTTTTATTTTTTATTTATTTATTTTTTTGAGACAGAGTTTTACTCTTGTTATCTGGGCTGGAGTGCAATGGCACGATCTCGGCTCACCACAACCTCCGCCTCCTGGGTTCAGGCAATTCTCCTGCCTCAGCCTCCTGAGTAGCTGGGATTACAGGCACACACCACCGTGCCCAGCTAATTTTTGTATTTTTAGTAGAGACGGGGTTTCACCATGTTCACCAGGATGGTCTCGATCTCTTGACCTCGTGATCCACCCGCCTCGGCCTCCCAAAGTGCTGGGATTACAGGCGTGAGCCACTGTGCCCGGCCTTAAGTTTATTTTTTTAAAGCCAACTGGAGTTCACCATAGACTAGCACTCTTCCAAACAGGAGATGCTCCTTAAGCCTGGCTCCCAGAGTGAGAAATTCAAAAATGTGGAGCTGAAGGGGACTGAGGGGATTATGGCAGACAAAAGTCAAGACTAGACTGCAGCTCTGACTTGGATAAACGGAACAGCATGTAAAGGTTTGCATCATGAATTTTTGCTCCAGAACAGCTATAGGAATAAATCAGGAAATCTGAAAGGACTCACAGACCCCATGAAGGAAGCAGATTGTTCCTGCAGAGTGCCCGAACTGTGGAAGTGGGAAAGGGAGATCATCTGGAGGTGAACACATACCCTGCACTGGGAAAACTGGAGGGCTAGATTACAAGAGAAGATTCTGGCCTTACCTGGAGCTGAATCTATATAGAGAGATGAGTGAAACAGAGGGGTAGCGGAAGCAGTAGGTAAAGCCCTGGGAGCTTGCTGGGTCATCTAGCAACCTGTTTCGCCTGGCCTCACAGGGGTTTTCTGGGAGGGCAGCCAGAGGTGCTGGGAAAAAGCCACAAGAAGAAGGAAACCTCCAGCTGAACTTTGTAACAATTTGAAGTGGCCAGAACTCAGGAGGGGGCATGAATCTGGTGTGTAGACTCCATAAGTGAGGGAAGAAGAAAAGCCATATTTACTTTTGCAGCTGGGAGGCAGGTAACTTGAGGCAAGTTCCCAGCCCTGCTTTCCCACTGCTTGGAAACAGACCTGGTGCTGTTGGGGGTGGGCACGGGGGGAGTGAGACTGGCCCTTTGAATTGCATGGGAGCTGGGTGAGGCCTGTGGCTGCTGGTTTTCCCCCATTTTTCTGACAACTATGACTAACACAGAGATAGTCATATCCTCCTAATAACATAACTCCATTGACCTGGGAACATCACCTCCATCCCCCACAGCAGCCACAGCAAGGCCCATCGGAGGAGAGTCTGAGCTCAGACATGCCTAGCCTTGCCCCCACCTAATGGTCCTTCCTTACTCACCCTAGTAACTGAACACAAAGGGCATATACTCTTGGGAGTTCAAGGGCCTCACCCACCACCTATTCCTCCCCATACAACCATAGCTGATGCTCTCTGGAAAGCGCCACCTCCTGGCAGGAGGCCAACCAGCACAAAAATAGTGCATTAAACCACCAAAGTTATGAACCTTCACAGAGTCCAGTTCACCCCACTGCCACCTCCATCAGAACAAGTGCTGGTATCCATGGCTGACAGACCCACAGACAGTTCACATCACAGGACGCTGTGCAGACAACCCCCAGCAGCCCTGGTACCAGCCCAGAGCCTGGTAGACTTGCTGGGTGGCTAGATCCAAAAGAAAGAAAACAATCACTTCAGCTTGGCTCACAGGAAACCACATCCATGAGAAAAGGAGGAGAGTACTACATCAAGGGAACACCCTGTAGGACAAAAGAATCTGAGCCACAGCCTTCAGTCCTAGACCTTCCCTCTGAAAGAGCCCACCCAAATGAGAAGGAACCAGAAAACCAACTCTGGTAATATGGCAGAACAAGGCTCTTTATCACCCACAAAAAAATCATACTAGCTCATCAGCAGTGGACCCAAACCAAGAAAAAAATCCCTGATTTACCTGAAAAAGAATTCAAAAGGTAATTTATTAAGCTAATCAGAGAGGCACCAGAGAAGGTAATTTATTAATCTAATCAGAGAGGCACCAGAGAAAGATGAAGCCCAATGTAAGGAAATCCAAAAAATGATACAAGAAGTGAAGGGAGAAATATTCAAGAAACTGGATAGCATAAATAAAACAATCAGAACTTCAGGAAACAATGGATACACTTAAAGAAATGCAAAAATGCTCTGGAAAGTCTCAGCAATAGAATTGAACAAGAAGAAGAAAACGATTTGGACCTCGAAGACAGGGTCTTTGGATTAACCTAGTCCAACAAAGACAAGACAGAATGAGAAAACATGAACAAAGCCTCCAAGAAGTCTGGGATTATGTAAAATGACCAAACCTAAGAATAATCGGTGTTCCTGAGGAAGAAGATGAATCTAAAGGTTTAGAAAACATATTTGGGGGAGAAATTAAGGAAAACTTCCCCAGCCTTGCTAAAGACCTAGGCATCCAAATACAAGAAGCACAAAGCACACCTGGGAAATTCATTACAGAAAGGTCATCATCTAGACACATTTTCATCAGGTTATCTGATGTTAAGATGAAGGAAAAAATCTGAAGAGCTGTGAGACAAAAGCACCAAGTAACCCATAAAGAAAAACCTATCAGATTAACAGCAGATTTCTCAGCAGAAACCTTGCAAGCTAAAAGTGATTGGGGCCCTATCTTCAGCCTCCTGAAACAAAACAATTATAAGCCAAGAATTTTGTATCCAGTGAAACAGCCTCATATATGAAAGAAAGATACAGTCTCTTCAGACAAACAAATGCTGAGAGAATTTGCCACTACCAAGCTACCACTATAAGAACTGCTAAAAGGAGCTCTAAATCCCAAAACAAATCCTGGAAACAAATCAAAACAGAACTTCTTCAAAGCATAAATCTCACAGGACTTAGAAAAATACAATTTGAAAAACAAAAGCAAAAAAAACCCAAAAGTATACAGGCAAGAAATAGCATGATGAATGGAATGTTACCTTGTATCTCAATACCATTATTGAGTGTGAATGGCCTAAATGTTCCACTTAAAAGATACGGAATTGCATAATGGATAAGAACTCAACAACCAACCATCTTCTGCCTTCAGGAGACTCACCTAATACATAAGTATTTGCACAAACTTAAGGTAAAGGGGTCAAAAGAGACATTTCATGCAAATGGACACCAAAAGTATGTAAGAGTAGCTATTCTTATATCAGACAAAACAAACTTTTAAGCAACAGCAGTTAAAAAAGACAAAGATGGACACTATATAATGATAAAGGCCTTTTCCAGAAGGAAAATATCACAATCCTAAACATATATGCACCTAATACTAAAGCTCCCAAATTTATAAAATAATTACTAATAGACTTAAGAAATGAGATAGATAGCAACACAATAATAGTGGTGGACTTTAATACCCCACTGATAGCACTAGAAAAGTCATCAAGACAGAAAGTCAACAAAGAAACAATGGATTTAAACTACAGCCTGGAACAAATGGACTTAACAGATATATGCAGAACATTTCATCCAACAACCTTAGAATATACATTCTATTCAACAAAACATGAAACTTTCTCCAAGATAGACCAAATGATATGCTACAAAATTAGGCTCAATAAATTCAAGAAAATTGAAATTATGTCAAGCATTCTTTCAGACCACAGTGGAACAAAACTGGAAATCAACCCCAAAAGAAACCTTCAAAACCATGCAAATACATGGAAATTAAATAAAATTGGGTCAAAAATGAAATCAAGATGGAAATTTAAAAATTCTTCAAACTGAATGACAATAGTGACACAACCTATCAAAACTTCTGGGACAGAGCATATGTGGTGCAAAGATGAAAGTTCATAGCCCTAAACGCCTACACGAAAAAATCTGAAGGAGCACAAACAGACAAACTAAGGTCACACCTCAAGGAACTAGAGAAAAAAAAAAAAGCCCAGCAGAAGAAAGGAAATAACCAAGATCAGAGCAGAACTAAATAAAATTGAAACAACAACAAAAATACAAAAAATAAATGAAATAAAAACCTGGTTCTTTGAAAAGATAAATAAAATTGATAGACCATTAGCAAAATTAACCAAGAAAAAAAGAGAAAATCCAATCAATAAGAAATGAAATAGGAGATATTACAACTGACACCACAGAAATACAAAAGATCATTCGAGGCTACTATGAACACCTTTACATGCATAAACTAGAAAACCTAGAAGAGACAGACAAATTCCTGGAAAGGTACAACCCTCCCAGCTTTAATCAGTAAGAATTAGATACCCTGAACAGACCAATAACAAGCAGCAAGATTAAAATGGTAATTTAAAAATTATCAACAAAAAGAAGTCCAGGAACAGATGGATTCACAGCAGAATTCCACTAGACATTCAAAGAAGAATTGTTACCAATCCTCTTGACATGATTTCACAAGATAAAGAGGGAACCTTCCCTAAATCATTCTACCAAAACCAGGAAAAGACACAACAAAAAAAGAAAACTACAGACCAATAACCCTAATGAATATGGATGCTAAAATTCTTAACAAAATACTAGCTAACCAAATGCAACAGCATATCAAAAAGGTAATCCACTATGATCAAGTGGGTTCTATACCAAGGATGCAGGGATGGTTTAACATACACAAATCAATAAACATAATATACCACATAAACAGAATTAAAAACAAGAATTACATGATTAACTCAATAGATGCAGAAAAAGCATTAGACAAAATCCAGCATCACTTTATGATGAAAACTTTCAGCAAAATACAAGAGACATACTTCATCATAATAAAAGCCATCTATGACAAACTCACAGCCAATGTAATACCAAATGAGGAAAAGTTTAAAGCATTCCCTCTGAGAAATTGGAACAAGACAAGGATGCCCACTCTCACCACTTCTGTTCAACATAGTACTGGAAGTCCTAGCCAGAGAAATCAGACAAGAGAAAAAAATAAAGGGCATCTAAGTCAGTTAAGAAGAAGTCAAACTGTCACTGTCTGCTGATGATATAATTTTATACCTAGAAAAGTTTAAAGACTCATCCAAAAAGCTCCTAGAACTGGTAAATGAATTCAGCAAAGTTTCTGGATACAAAATTAATGTGTACAAATCAGTTGCTCTTCTATACACCAACAGTGACCAAGCTGAGAATAAAATCTAGAACTCAACCCCTTTACAATAGCTGCAAAAAAATATAAAAATAAAATACTTAGGAATATACCTAACCAAGGAGGTTAAAAAAAAAACCTCTACAAGGAAAACTATGAAACACTGCTGATAGAAATTATAGACAACACAAACAAAAACACATCCCATGCTCATGGGTGGGTAGAATCAATATTGTGAATACGACCATACTGACAAAAGCAATCTAGAAATGTATTGTAATTTCCATCAAAATACCATCATCATTCTTCACAGAATTAGGAAAAACAATTATAATATTCATATGGAACCAAACAAGAGACCGCCTAGCCAAAGCAAGACTAAGTGAAAAGAAAAAATCTGGAGGCATCACATTACCTGATTTCAAACTGTATTATAAGGCCACAGTTGCCAAAACAGCATTGTACTGGTATAAAAATAGGCACACAGACCAATGGAATGGAATAGAGAACCAGAAGTATACTCAAATACAGTCAACTGATCTTTGGCAAAGCAAACAAAAAAATAAAGTGAGAAAAGGATACCATTTTCAACAAATGGTGCTGGGACAATTGGTTAACCACATGTAGGGGAATGAAACTGGATCCTCATCTCTCACCTTATAAAAAAAATCAGCTCAAGATAGATTAAGGACTTAAATCTAAGACTTGAAACTATAAAAATTCTAGAAGATAACATTGGAAAAACCCTTCTAGACATTGGCTTCGGCAAGGATTTCACGACAAAGAAACCAAAAGCAAATGCAATAAAAACAAAGATAAACAGCTAGAACTTAATTAAACTAAAGAGCTATTGCACAGCAAAAGGAACAGTCAGCAGAGTAAACAGACAACCCACACAGTGGGAGAAAATCTTCACTATCTACACATCTTACAAAGGACCAATATCCAGAATCTACAATGAACTCAAACAAATCAATGAGAAAAAAAATAATAATCCCCTCAAAAAGTGGTCTAAGGATATGAATAGACAATTCTCAAAAGAAGATACACAAATGGTCAAAAAACATATGAAAAATGCTCAACATCACTAATGATGAAGGAAATGCAACTCAAAAATCCCAATGCAATACCACCTTACTCCTGCAAGAATGGCCATAACCAAAAAATCAAAAAATATTAGATGTTAGTGTGGATGAGTTGAACAGGGAACACTTCTATACTGCTGGTAGAAATGTAAAATAGTATAGCCACTATGCAAAACAGTGTGGAGATTACTTAAAGAATTAAAAGTAGCTCTACTATTTTATCCAACAATCCCACTACTAGGTATCTACTCAGAGTGGTATCTACTCAGAGAAAAAGAAGTCATTACATGAAAAAGATATGTGCATATGCATGTTTATAGAAGCACAGTTTGCAATTGCAAAAACATGGAACCAACCCAAAGGCCCATTAATCAACATGATATCATATATATATCATATATATATATGTGATAGAATACTACTCAGCCATGAAAAGAAATGAATTAATGGCATTTGCAATTACCTGAATGTGATTGGAGACTATTATTCTAAGTGAAGTAACTCAGGAATGGGAAACCAAACATCCTATGTTATCACTCATCAGTGGGAGCTAAGCTACGAGGATGTAAAAACGTAAGAACGGCACAATAGACTTTGGGGACTCAGAGAGAAAGAGTGGGAAGGAGGTGAGGGATAAAAGACTACAAACAAGGTACGGTGTATACTGCTCAGGTGATGGGTGGACCAAAATCTCACAAATCACCACTAAAGAACTTACTCATGTAACCAAACACTACACCTGTTCCCCAATAATCTATGGAAATAAAAACAAAGTGCAACTAGCAAGTGAAATATATGCCTTTGCTGCTTTCAGCTCTTGAAATTTCAGGGTCTTTTGTTATCACAGCAGAATCTAACTGCTCCAAATTACTATTAAGTTGTTTATTTATTATCTTTCACATGTGAGCCTAGGGAAGTCAGCTCTAGGGTAGACCCGATTTAATCCTATCCTGCATCCATTTGGGGCATTTATGTGCAGTTGTGTCCAGTGTGACCTGAAAGGAAATTTTTTAGAGACTTAGAAATCATGTCTAGATCTTAAAAGGTAGTAACAACTTTTCTCCTATGAGCTTTCTTATATGCGAATATGAGGACAGATTAACTAAATCCGTCTTCCTATCCTCTTAAATTTTAAAGAATATCAAAGAGGAAAAATGGAGTTACGTCACTTATTAGAACATTTAGGAAGCCCTGACAGTGGACTACCAATTTTGTGGGACAATCAATGTCTTTATTTTAAAAGTCAGTTTAAATTGACTTTTATATCACTTGTAGCTAAAGGCATTCCAGCAAACTAACACATACATATGATGTTGTGCTAACATTGTTAAATCCTCAATAAAGTGTCTTATGCAAACAAAATTTCTCTTAAAGAATAATTCCTGTCTTTAGAATAATTTTCCTTAATTCCTCCAAATGTCTAACTTTGAAATAGTCTTTACTTCTCATATTTTCTAAAATGATAGGTTTCTATTATTTTTGACATAATCCTTTTCAGACTTGTGGGCTTTAGTCCTGAACATTTATTTTAAGTGTTCATCGACAGCTTTGAAGCACAAAGTAAAAGCCATAATTCCTTCTTCACACGTAGGCCAGCTTTAGCCTTCTTCACGTGTTGTTGTTATCACTTTCTATTTAATTCAGAATAGCCACTGTTTTACATGTTGCAACTTTTCTAGTTCATGGTCACTCTATAACTCAGTTGTAGCAAGATTCATTTGGCTACCATCTCACATATAAGGAACTTTTTCATTTCCCACCAACTTTAAACTCTTCACTAACAGAGCGAGAGAAATTGTAGGCATTTTCTACTTAATATTTATATTACTTTAATTTAGAGTTAAATTAGTTTTATTTCAACTAGATTTTTCATACTATATTGTGACTCCTCTGTTACCATTGCATATATTATAGTTGTGATTCTAGGGTAACTTAAATGAAAGCAAAGATCAGTCTGGATTGGGGTAACCTTTAAAAATTTTAATGTTATCTTGCAGCCTCTGAGCCACCTGCAAAACAGACGATGCTACACCTCAGCATGTCTCCAAAGTCAACATTTTTTATGAAGATACATGGATTCCAAGAAACCCTTTTCTCCTCAGCTCAGCCTTTCAGAGTTTATCCAATTTCAGACCTTTCACAAAACAACACATTAATCTATATGATCAGTTAGGAAGGTGAAGAATCTGTTACCAGGAAGGATGTATTCATCTTCCTCCTGTTTGCTCTAAGCATCCTATGACATTTTAATCATTAATAAAATCCCTTAACCAGACATTGTGGAATGTGCAAGCCTCTTCCACGTCCAGATAAATTTTAATTACATTTAAAGCAATTAGTGCAAATTGATAAAACAAAACTTTATGAACAGCATTTTCCTTAGTTTGCTCTAGAAACAATATAGTAAAAAAGCATATGAACCAGTTATCAAAAGAAAGTTCACAATCACAGACAGCCCAAGGTTACAGAACTTAATAATAACAGGTTATATAATAGACCTATCAAAACCAATAGCAGCGGATAAAGTGCCATTCAAAAGGCAGCAGGGACCTACCAAAAATCAACTCCATTTCTTCTGAAATTAGCTTCAGGACATTTTAGATATCCAGGCCTAAGTGTCAGCGAGGCACCTCATCAAACCCAAAATTGCTTCTCTTCTCCCTTCCCCCAGATCCATTAAGATGAAAAAGTCAACCTGCATGTCATCAAGCCAACAATGTTAGTCGAAATTATGGCTCAGCACGATTGTCTCTAATGGAGGCACAAGCACACAGGACAGCATGGGTCTGGAATTTTACCCTGTATGACTCCAAAGAGTAGTTCAACCACTCTAGAGAAAAACTCCACCTATAAAATAAAGTCAGGTATGTGAAGCATGAAATAAAATTGACATGATTTTAACAGTGCATTGGAGTAAAATGCATCCAGTGAGGTCTTACCAGATAAATGCAGAAGAAAAGTCAGATATTTTCCTAAAATGCAATCTTTCTATTTTTACATTGAGTCGGAGGAAAAGTAGAGATAAAGTAGAATAGTTGATGTCTTCGGTGTCAAAACTTTTGTAATTCTATTTACCAATCCTCTGTGGTAAACACCGGATGCAGAATGAGATCGTTTTGCAGATCTTTGGAGTTGGGAGAGTCATAATACAATTAAGGGACAAGAATTCTTTCACTCTTAAGAAAGCAGACCTTGCAGTGTTGGGGCACCATTGAACAAATCCCAAATTTACTCATTTCAACATGTTTAAAAAGAACAATGGATGGATGCATGCACTCACTGAAATAATATTTAAAAATTATCTTTTGTGGATATTCACAACAAACATAAACTTTATGTGTGTGTGTGTTTGTATGTGTGTGTGTGTGTGTGTGTGTGTGTGTGTACAAAAAAGGAAAATAGAAACTTTATTGTACTAAGGCAACTTCTATATAACCCAATAGCAGATGAACTTTTCATCCTGTCTCTGTCTCATGCTCTTTCAAACAGATACTACTAGTTGTTCACCCAAGAGTCTTTTCTCATTTTTTCTTCTTAACAGAAATTTACTCTCTTCCATTTGGCCATGTGTTTCAGGGGAGAGAGATGCCAGCCTAAGCCTGGAATGAATTATGGTTAATATAATTTAACTATGGTGATCCCATTTACCTTCCCAGGGATTAAGCTTTTAATTTCATTACAGTTAAGCAACAGTTTTTGATTACTTAAAATACATTTTTAATGAAATTTCGGATTTTTATATTAGATTATAACTACGTATACCCTAACATGAATGTCCAGTCTTCTGCATTTTATAGTAATAGTTCTTGGTTTAATTTAGTTAAGGTCAATAGCACTTCATCTGAAATTCACTAATTAATCTCTGAGAATATTCACTCCAAAATACTACCAGATTGTTTTACTTTTATGTATAGTCTAAGTTTTTATATTTGATCTACTTCTTACATGTATGTATGGCTTTCCTCACAGAAATCAGAAATTCTCTACCAATATAAGCAAGAAAATAATAGGTTACTCTTATTTACTATAAGAACTTCTTAGAACTAAGAATATAGAAATATATAATTAAGTAAAAACAAAACCAAAAAAATAAAATTGGTAGTTGAAAAACATATTTTTATTACTGATTAATTAAATGGGCCATAGGAGATATTAGGATTTTAAGAAGTAGTGAAGTTTTTCAAGGAAAAGAATGATGAAAAAAAAAAAACTGAGACTTTTGCAGAAGGAAATGGGGCATTGGTCATGTTAGTATACAGCAACTTCCCTTACTTGGATAGGCATAGTGAGGAAGAGAGAATTTCAATGAGATGGACTCCCACCATTGAATAAGTTCTGGCTTTATGTGCCATGTGATGTCAGGAAGTGAAGAGATACCTATTTCATGAAATCAGAAAATTTAGGGAAAAAAATTAAATATACTGAAAATTTCAACCAAAATATTTAAAAAGCAGTTTTCTTCTGTCCATCTTTGTTGAAAATTTATTATCTTTTAGCTGTAAATGCTATACGCCTAGTAATTCTACAATAACGTATTCCTTCTACCTTTTGCAAAGTCTCCAGGAAAAGTTTTAATTGTATAATGAATCTTATTAATTTGCATGTAGTCTCAAATTATAAAAATTCAATAGGGCAAATTTAAAATAGAGAAATACAAAATAGAAATAAAGTTTTATTCCAAGCAAAAAATTGAAATTTTGGAAATCTCCTGATTAAAAAATTTAAACTACATGTCAAAAGCCTGATCTATATACTGCCAGAGGATACTTCTCCCAAAATTACATCATATACTTTCACAAAGATCTGCAGATCAGAGCAGAAATTTTAATTCATCCACTAGGTTCTATAGCCATTTCCTCAAATCACCCTAATCCAATTTGCTCTTATGGCCCGTTTGTCCCAACCTGAAAAAAGGTTGGTCTCTAGTCTGTCTTAGAATTCAAGGAGTTATTTCTATGACTATATTCTGGAATTCAAAACTTTCTTAAGAATGTACATTATTTTTAACTCTGGTTCAACCAGTTCAATATGTGCAACCTCTAAGGTAAAAAAAAAAAAAAAAAAAAATCCAAACTAGCTGGATTCATCTCATTTCTTAACAGGATTTACAGGAATTTCAGAATCTAGAAATGAGTGATGAGTGGTTTTGATATTTTTAAATACCAGCATCCATAGATAAGACATACTTAAATTCATTGCTTCCTCCAAAATATAGACATTTTGAAAATTATCTGTGGGTAGTTTTCAAAATATATATAACCATTACAATTCAGGTAGTCCAATATTTTTCCTGGTTTTTCTTCTCCCTTTTTTTCCTCCATCAGTTTTTCATTTTCTCTATTGTACCAATTACTGGTAAGAACTCACAAATCTATAGTATGAACACCTAGGTACATCCATCCCCACCTCCTTCCTGTCATATGAAGTTACGAAAGAAGGGCTCAGATGCTGAGAGGCAAAGCATATAGTATTTATTGTAGTACCGCTGTCTTTTTACTATCATCTTTGACAATTAGGTGATTGGGAAACACCAAATTGTGATGGTTAAAAGGATGAGCAACCTCTGTAATTCCACTGTTTATTGGCTGTGCAATATTACTAAATCTTTCCAAGCCCCAATTTCTTCATCTGTAAAAAGAAGATAATATTACTATATCATACGGTTGTTGTGAAGATGAAACAAGACAACACCAATGAAGAGCTTGGGAGAATAGCTGACACATTCAAGCATCCAATAAATTACTTGGGGAAGTTAACGTAAGGAATTCAAAATGCAGCCAATCTTTTGCTTTTAGAAGAAATGTCAAGTGCTTTTCAAAAAGGCAGCAGCTTCTGGGGTTCTTCATGTTCTTTGGAGTACAAGTAGGTAGATGGAAAGAGGCTCTCACAGGAAATAATATCTATGCTTTTCACATTTTATTATTCTTAGAATTCCTGACTTATCAAAAAATATAAGAACAGAATAGCATGCCACAGGTTAACATACCATCTGTAATTCTGGCATTTGAAATAATATATACAGCACTTTCTCTATCATTCTTTTACTATTTGATTCCATTTTAAGTTTCCCTTTCTGACCAGAAATGTAACTCTCTGAAAGAAAATTCTGAACTGCAGGAAACAAAAATGAAATAATAATTTGAAAGGCAAATAGGAGCTATCAGTCAAATTTCTTTTTAAAACAGAGTATTTATTTCAGGCAACTTACTGATGGCAACAGGGGAGAAAGTCTTCACTTCAGCACATTTCTTGTCTGATATGAAGAGCCTACCCTACTTTGACATCACATTGAAAAGGAGGGAAAAAACCTTGCTTCCTTAATTTAGATTGCACTCTTTCTCAATGGAAAGAGATTAGCAACGTTTCCCTTCATTTTGATTTTCAGTATCCCATTATCCTGCTGGTTTGCATTTAAGATCAGTCTTCTTTTAGGCTAAAAATTATCTTTGCTCCCCAGACAGGTTTGACAGCCCTTAATACTTAAATGAATCTTATAGAAAAAGGAAAAAAAATGTGCTCTGAAACAAAAAGATCTCATATTTTTCAAGTTAAAATATTCATTTATTTTCATTTTTCTTCAGAAACTACAAGTTCTAAAATTGATGGAGTCTCTAACTTTTCAATGTTGCTAAGTCAAAGACCTTTCCTCATAATAAGTTCACCCAGAAACCGAGCAGCCTTGGGGACTTTAGTGCCATAGCCAATGCTTCCACAGGCTTTAAGTGCCTATTGTAATTTAATAGCAACAAGTTTAGAAAAATAGAAAAGCAATAACTAGAATTCTCTTTCCCAGGGTGTTCAATTAATTCAATTGGGCATTCAGTTGCTAAATTTTTAACAGAACTGGAGTCTCTAACCTTATTTCAATGAAAATAAGTAGAATACCATTAATTCCTTTTGGACAGTACATTTGATTGTGTGAAGAGGTTTCCATGCTTCAGCTTGTAACCTATTTCCCCTGATATATGAACAATATTTTCCTTGTATTTCAATGCAGAAGCTTAAGGCTAAGGTGTCAAATTTGTCTTTTATTTTCTACTTTTTTCCTTATACTTCACCAGATGAAATACCATAATCAAAACCTGAAAACAGCAATTTTTCCCCTGACAATACTTCCAATTTCTACTTTTAACTAGATTATCTCCTGTCCCTTTCTTATCCCCATGAAATACAAGTAAACATGTCCTGGGCCATTGACCAAGAATGGCAAACACCGAAAACTAAATAACATTAAGATATTCTAAGTCATTAAGTGAATTCCCTTATGAGAATGATTTCAATAATGGAATAGTCTGAAGTCTCCAAAATTGTGTTGTAGAAGAATACTTAATAGAGTAAAAAGATATGTTAAGTGGAAGGGCAAGTTACAAAAATACCATCTACTCTTTAATCCTGTTTCTCTTACTTCTCCATCTGTACCCTTCCCCCATCAATTTCTTATTTCCCATGCTTCAGTCACAGAGTCCTCCTCATTCCTCAGAACTAGAGCAAGCCCTTGAATGGCCCAGCTAACGTGCACTTCCAGATCCCTTCTCCCCAACATCATCTACTAGAAGTGGTCTGTGACACTTTTGCTTTTGTTCTAATTTAGTAGTCGCAGCTGTAATCCCTCTCTCTCTCATTCCATCCCACCCCTAACCCTTCAGTCTTTCTTCAGCCCTGTGGAAGTCAGAAATACAGCTGCAGCAGACATTTTGCTGCCATAGAGAAAAAAACAACACAAAAACAACAGTGTGCTATTAAATGTCTAACAACTACTTTTCTGGGGGGACCTTATATGCAGCATTTGCTCACTTATTTGCTGTAAATATCCCCACCATGGTCTATTTAAAGCCAGCAATTTGACATCACTCAGCATCAAGTCAGGAAGAGCTGCATGCAATAAACACACTGTGATACAGTGTTTCCACCACACAGTTCCAACAGATAGAAATAATCTCAAGGGCATACATAATAATGAAATGCAGAACAATAATTAAAAAATGATGAGTTTTCAGTATTGATTACCTTTATTCTTAACATACCTTGTTAGTTCATAAAATTTAAGTTTTAATAACAGCTGTGTTTCACAACAAACTCACAAATTCCCAGAAATTTAATGACTGGATCTCTCAAGATGGCTGCAGCACAGCAGTGTTGAGTAGAATCACAGACATGTGGTTCCGATAACACTGAATCAACAAATTACTGCTAAATCTGTCTACTCCAAACTTTGTGTTAATGTAACCAGGGGTGTATGCAGCTCTCCTAGGTTCTTGGCCTCTGTAACCCTGAAGAATCTGGAAAGGTGAATAGAGCAGACCCAAAGAAGAGTGATTTATGAGAGAGGGAGTGTCGGGGAGAGGGAGAGGAGAGGGGGGGGAGGGGGATGGGGAGGGGGCACATTCAGATAAGGAGCAGCTCAAGTTTTAACCCTTGAGTTATTCCCTCCCTATTCATGTTCTCCTCAAATGAAAGGAGTTCTTTCAAACTTCCTCTGCAGTGATTGATCTTTGAATCTGATACCGGATTGACTATGTGGTCCATAGCCCTGAGTTACAGAGTCCCCTCCTTCCAGAGCTTTCGGCAAGATTTTGGGACAAAAAAGCCCCACCTGGCTTTCCCTACATGGCCCGCCCATGGGAAACACAGACAAAGAACTTTACATTTGAAACTCCTCTGGGTCTCCAGATGGAGGTATGCAGCCGGGAAGTTCCTGCCTTTGAAACCACACCCCTCCCGGACCCAGGAAGAGAAGTTTCTTCAACACAGTCCCTCATTAAGTCAGAAAGTAAATTTAGGTTTCATTAAGTGACTTGGTCAAGTTTTCTGCTGCCTTCAGACTAGGTGTTCATGATGTGCCCACAAAACTCTTTCCTCCTTAGTTCTGTTGCTTATTTATGACTTTATTGAGAACACTCCCTCACTCACAGTACCTGCAATATTCATGAGCTGGTTCCTTTACAAAACTAGGGTTCCAGGACAAATTCATCCCCTTGGAAAGTGTTTTCCTGATCGCCTGTTCAATGTTTCCATTTATATCACATTCCTTTGTTTTACTTCATAACAATTATAACTATTGGAAACTATATTTTCTTTGTTTATTGCCTGTATCTCTCACCAGAGGGAAAATGCTCTGAGAGAGGACCGTTGAACTAATCTGTCTAATTAACTGCTGACCATCTAGCATCTAATTCAAAGCCTAGTGCACAGTAGACATTCAGTAGACAAGAATTAAATTAATTGCATCCCAGCCAAATTTCTAAAAGAATAAAACAAATGAAGCTGGCTCATATGTCCAGGATAAGCCACACAGGCATCCTTCCTATTAAGCTGCTTCCGTGGTGGCTGAAATCTGTTAAATTTCTCATGGCTTCTCAAAGTTTCTAAAATCTCTGATTAAGTTTGTTTAAATCATCCTAAAGTCTGAATTTTATTTTGCAATGGATTATAATTTTTAACAGCTTTCTAAAGATACACATACCATAAAATTCTCATGCTTTAAGAGTATGATTCAATGATTTTTAGTAAATTTGCAGTTATTCAACCATCATCACAATCAAATTTTGCAGTGTGCTATGGTGCCATATCTAAGAACTCTTTGCCTAACCTAAAGTTGTAATTGTTTCAGGATGCGTCAAATTCAGACCTATGAACTGTTCAAATGTTTTATACCCTGCAAAATTTTCCATTTTTTCACACTGAAATTATGTTTTATTTTGCAAGTCAATATCTATTTTTATATTACTTACGAACAAAATACAATGAAACCATTTTTATTATCCCAACTTTCTCTTAATATTTCTTCCATTTCTGAACATACTGAGTCATGCACTATGCCACTATTACACTTCTTCCTAATTAAAGGTATCATACCTCATAGTGTGCAGCTGCAGGGCCAGAAGCCAAAGACACATGATGGTGAGAATTGAGGAACTGTATGAAGGTAGTTTGGAGGGTGGGGTAGATAAGGATACAGGGAGAACATGGTCAGTATGTTGAGAGACAGTTTACAATGAGCAAATAGATAAAGGGGGTCAAGGTTCTTATTAGCAGAGAAGTTATTCATAAACATAGAAAGAGGGAAGACTATAAAGAGCCCCCAAATACTGTAGTGGAATATGAGTTATTGATATAAACTCACGTATTTATAATATGCATATATTGTAGACACATACAGAAACATTATAGAGAACACATGGACACAGGGAGGGGAGCACTACACACTGGGGTCTGTTGGGGGGAAATAGGGGAGGGACAGCGGGGGGTGGGGAGTTGGGGAGAGATAGCATGGGGAGAAATGCCACATGTAGGTGAAGGGGAGGAAGGCAGCAAATCACACTGCCATGTATGCACCTATGCAACAATCTTGCATGTTCTTCACATGTACCCTAAAACCTAAAATGCAATAAAAAAAAAATAAAAAAATAAACATTATAGCTATATGATATTTGACTATATATACATAATGCTCATATATAAAGAATATATTTTTTTCTAGGTGTGCCCACTGAGAGGTCATGGAAACAAAGATAACCCATTGGCATTAATTTATATTCTCAAATCATTTTAATGTCTTGCTTAAAATAAGATGGCTAAATTCTCATATCTGCTTCTGTCTGCATTCAATCTGTTGCAATATGTTATTCTGGTTCAAGGCAATGATAGAACTCAAGCTTTACATAGATGTATAGTTGTAAATGAGAGGAATATTTTTATAATCTTTTTAGATAATTATAGATAGTCTTCTCTGGTACTACACCAAAACTCACAAGTGATAATTCCTAAAGATTAATTGCAATATGGAATCTGAAACCTGCCACTGAATTTTTGTATTTTGTTACATTAAAATTCATTTGTCTAACTTGCACATAAAATGAATTTTTAATTTATGTATAATTTTTAACATCATTTAATTGTTGATGATCAAGAAATTTTGCTTTATTGATGTAAAAATATTTTTCAAGTGTTGACACATTTTAATATACAGTATCAGAAAAATTACATTTGTTAATATCACCACTAATCTAATAAGAAAAGTTAGGCTGGAAAGCTGTTGCACTATTGGATGACAAATGACTAATACTTAAATTTTCCAAAAAATTTTATTTTCCCTTGAGTTTCTGAATTCTATCTTTGACAAGACATTCATGACCAAATTATTTACATTAAAGTAGTAAAATCATTTACTTATTTAATCACTGCCAATACCTACATCTGAATTAGTTTTTCTGTTAGTCATTCATTCAAATAAAAAACATATTATACAAAAAAGTGGTTAGTTCAGCTTGTAACTTAGATAATCACCCCAACGTAAAGACAACAGTACTACACGGTCAAAATGCATTATTTATACTTTCTATTTTATACATAGGGTATTTGTTCTCAGAAGAATAACGTGTATGCTCAGGTCAACATACAAAGGAATTAAATTGGATACTTATCTTACACCACGTACAAAAAATAAGCCACAGTGGAAGGAACCCTAAATGTAAGAGCTAAAACTATAAAAATCTTAAAAGAAAACATAGGGCAAAAGATTTATGACAGTAGATTTGGCAATGATTTCTCAGATAGGACACATAAAGCGTATATAACAAAAGAAAAAATAGATAAATTAGACAACATCAAAATTGAAAATACCTATGTATCAAAGAATACAAACAATGGAGTGAAAAGACAATGCACAGAATGGGAGAAAATATTTACAAATCAAATATTGAATGAGTAGTTAATATCCAGTATCTATAAAGATCTCCTAAAACTCAACAACAAAAACAGATTTAAAAATGGGCAACAGATTTTAATAGATATTTGTCCTAAACAGATATATAAATAGCCAATAAACACATGGAAAAATACTTAACATCATTAATTATTAGGGAAATGCAAATCAAACCCACAATGAAATACCTCTTAATACCCACTATGATAACTACAAAAACAAAAGAACATTGGTAAGGATATGAAGAAGTTAGAACTCTTGTGCATTATTGCTAAGAATGTACATGTAATTGTACTGCAACTGCCATAGAAAACAGTAAGGCAATCCCTCAAAAAATTAAAAAATAGAATTCCCATAGAAGCACAACAATTCCACTTCTGGGTACACAACCAAAAGAATTGAAAGCAGGGATTCGAAGAGGTATTTGTATACCCACATTCATAGCAGTGCCATTGGCAAAAGCAAAGAGGGAGAAGCAATACAAGTGTTCACTGATGAGTAAGTGCATAAATGAAATGTGGTGTGTACATAAAATGGAATGTTATTCAGCCTCTAAAAGGAAGGAAATTCTAACAGATGCTACTCCATGGATGGACCTTAAAGATACTATGATCAATGAAGTAAGCCAGTCACAAGGGACAAATACTGTATGATTCCACTTATGAGGTTCCTAGGATAGTCAGGAGACAGAAAACAGAATGGTGGTTGCCAGGGGCTGGGGAGGAGAGAAAGGGGAGTTGTTGTTGTTTACTGGGCAAAGTTTTAATTTCACAAAATGAAAAGAATTCTGGAGGTGAATTGTTGTGATTACGGTAAAACAATGTGAATGTATTAAATGCCACCAAACCATAGACCTAGAAATACTTAAGATGCTAAATTTTATGTTGCATATAGTTTACCACGACTAAATTTAAAAGAAAATGTGGACTCAGGGGTTGAGATTTAATAAAATTAATAATTTTTACCACATCATCAAAGACATTCTTAAGTGAAACTGACATTTTGTTTTCCTTTGAGTGGGTGGTAGAAAAGGGCACTACTGAGCTACTGCGTTTCACCCTATCTGATAGCACAGTTTGGTGTCACTGGCTTGATTTTTGCTAAGGTGACATAAGTTTATTCTCCACTACTATTGCAGCATCAGTGCAAATACCAACATAGAAAAGGAGAAAACATTGCATTGTGGGTATACAATATCATTTTAATATAATTATGAAAATATTTTTATTTTCACCTATTCCATAAGAGGGTTATAGGAAGCCCCCAAGGGTCTATGAACCACATTTTGGAAACCACTTAGGTATTACAACTAACACGTATATGCTATAATTAGTTAAGTGATATGGCTTCATTCAAAAAATCTTGACAATTCTTCATTAAAACTCAAATGCAGTTACTCCATGTAATATATAATTCCATATTTAGTGTTAAAATAAATTAAAGTATGCATCTTATCTTTTAATCATTTGTCCACTCAGTCTTGTTAAAATTTTCTACTAATCATCAGTCCAAAATGTCCATCCAGACAACATTAAATCTGAACCATTTCTCCATTATTTTTTCTTAAATAATGTGGGTTAATATTTTGGTTCTGATAACTTTGACAGTTTTTCTTAATCTATGAAATGACAGAATTCTAAGAAGAACACGAAGCCTCTTCAGTATTTCTTGCCTGCTTCCATCTCAGCAGAACCCCAGTTTTTTTGAATACTAGTGGACCAGGAGACCATTTTCTTGGAAGAGGGAGTCCTTTCCCACAATTTTAAAAGTAGAGTCATTATCTACTTAAGTCTGTTACTATAGTTCTATTTTGTTTATATCCTTCTTTTTTTTTCAGGCTTCTTTTTACAATTAAACGTAGCCACATGACTTGGCCTGGTCTGTGAAACATAAGTGGAAGTCTGTTTTTGGTAAAGTTTTTGGAGAAACCCTTTTTATCCTCATTTTTCTGAAGGAGAAATATAAGAAGAAAATTGTTGACACCATCCCTTTCTTCCTCACTTAAATGTGCATGTGATCCCAGGAGCTGTGTCAGCAATCTTGTGACCAAACAGTGAAAATGAAGATTAAAAAGCCAGCACATTAAAACAAGTGCAGCAGGGGGCGCAGTGGCTCACACCTGTAATCCCAGCATTTTGGGAGGCCGAGGTGGGTGAATCACTAGATCAGGAGTTCAAGACCAGCCTGACCAACACGGTGAAACCCCATCTCTGCTAAAAACATAAAAAATTAGTTGGGCATGGTGGCAAGTGCCTGTAGTCCCAGCTACTTGGGAGACTGAGGCAGGAGAATTGCTTGAACCTAGGAGATGGAGGTTGCAGCCTGGGTGACAGAATGAGACTGTCTCAAAAAGAAAAAAAGAAATAAAAAGAATAGTAGAATAGTGGTTACCAGGGGCTAGGAGGTGTCAGTCAAGTAATTCAAAACTTCAGTTAGATATAAAGAAAAAGTCCAAGACATCCACTGCACAGCGTGGTGACTACAGTTAATGACAATGTATTGCATCCTTGAAAATTGCTAAGAAAGTAGATCTTCAGGATTCTGGCCAAAAAAAAAAAAAGTACGTGAGGAAATGCACAGTAAATTATCTCTATTTTGCCATTCCACAAGGTATACGCATTTCAAAACATGTTCTACATAATAAATTTATAGAATTATTTTGTCAATTAGCAAAATGTTTAAAAGCTGAATAACCATTGTCCCTATGTCAGAATTCCAGTAGACTTTCTCCAATTACTAAGTTAAGTACTTCAGGCAAGTGTCCTAACTATCTTGAGCTGCAAACTTAGTTTTATTGGTGCAATTGCAAACTTAAAAAAGAAGGCTAACTGTATGCAGGTGCTCTCCACAGTGGCATGGCTAACACAAATCTGAAGGAGTCTACTCTCTAGTGTCTTTTACATATTTTCACTTTCTCTCAAATGTGACTCATCCTTAAAGGTACACCGTTGGCATCTGCAGACATGGAACTGAGATTCTACCGAAAGATTACTCAAACGTAACTGAAAGGCAAAATCGTTTGTTAATACATTTAATAAAAATTTACTGAAGCCAATTGTATACCAAGCACTAATCCAAGCATAAAATGGCGAATGAAATAAATTTTTTGTTTTCCTAATAAAGAGAAAACTAAAGTGAAGCAAACAGGAAACAAATTCCAATTATGATACTGTAACAAATACCTGAACGTGTGTAAGTGGCTTTAGAACTGGGCAACCGGTAGAGGCTTGATGGATTTCAAAGGTCATGCTAGAAACATGAACAGTAGGGAGATTCTGGTGAAGTCTTAGAAATGCAAACCATATTATTGGAAACTGGAGGAAAAGTGATCCTTGTTATAAAGCGGGAAGGAACTGCATTCTAGTGTTTGGTGGAACTGTGTTTTAGTGTTTTGGAAGGGTAGGACTGTGAGCAGTGAAACTGGAAATTTAGCTGAGGAAATTTCTAAACAAAATGTTGAAGGAGTGGTTGGGTTTCCTTCAATTGCTTGTGGTAAATGCAAAAGAAGTGAGATGAATTGAAGAAGTAATTGTTAAGCAAAAATGAACCAGAATTTGAAGATTTGAAAGAATTTCCAGCTTATCCATATTGCAAAAATTGAAAGCTTGCTCTAAAGAGAACACTAAAGATGTGGTAGAATAATCATCTGATAAAGAGATCATGGATGTAACTCATGGATTTAATCGACCAACTTAGTAGAAGCCAGGAATAGAGATGGGATTATAACAGTTTTAGTTTGAACTAAAGGGGACAGAGAAAAGGGGAAGCAATGAAGAGTCTGTCAGACAACTTGAATTTAAAAGGATCAGACCACGAAGTTATTTGGCAGCAAATGTGCACCACTATTCAAGGAAAGGAAAGAATGATTCTAAAGGTGATTCTCAGAGCTGCCACTCTCCTGCAGATTCAGGGAGCAAAGCTATTTCCTCTTTGATTTCAAAGAGTAGGGCAAGCTATCTGGTTTGGAAGGCCAGTATGACCCCAATCAGTGTCTCTTTATGCCCTTGTAGTGGCATAAAGGTGCTACAACCACAGAGCTATAAGATCCTTATAGCACTGTCATCCCAGGGCACCTGGCAGGCAGAGAATTGAACCACAAAAAATTATTTTCAAGCTTGAAGATCGACCTAGTGGAATTAGCCTCGTAAAGTTTTGAATTTCCTTGGGACTTGTCATCTCTTTCTCCCTTCTGGTTTCTCCAATTTGGAATGGGAATGTCCATGTTATGCCTGTCCCACCGTGGTATTTTCATAACATAAACTTTGTCTGGTTTCACAAGTTCACAGCTGGAGAGGAATTTTGCCTCAGGAAGAATTGTACTTCTAGGCTTACCCATATCTGATTTAGATGATTTAGACGAGACTTCTGTCTTTAGACTTCAGACTTGAGAGCTGATGCTGGGATAAGTTAAGACTTTGGGGAATATTGGGATGAAATAAATATACTTTGCATGCAATAAGAGCATGAATTTTGGAGGGCCAGGGATAGAATGCTATGGGCTGAGATGTGTATCTACAAAACTCATAGGTTGAAGCCCTGACTCTGAATGTGACTATCTGCAGATAGGATGTTTAGGAGGTAATTAAAATTAAATGAAGTCATAAGGGCAGGGCTCCAATCCACTAGGACATTGCCTTAGAAGTAAAAGAGAGAGAAATCTCTCTGTCTCTCTCTCTCTCTCTTTTTCTCTCTCCACTATATGAGGTTACAGCCAGAAGGTAGACACCTGCTAGCTAGGAAGAGAGCCATCACTAGATGCTGGCGCCCCGCCCTCAGACTTCCAGACTTCTGAACTATGCGAAAATAAATTTCTATTGTTTAAGCCACCTTCTCTGTGTTACTTGACTGTGCAACCAGAGCTAATATAAGAAACTTGCTTCTAACGGATAATATGTAAGGAGGAAAACTACAGTAGATGAGGTTGGTTACCAGGGCAAGGGTCTGTCTTTGCAGGATTTAGGAGAGTTTGGAGTTTATTTAAAAAGCACAGTGAAGCCAAAGGGGTTTTAAACAGGAAGACATGTAGTCCTGCTTGCTTTCTTTTACAGATCAAATAGTGGAAGAAACTTTCCACTCTACAGAGTTTTTCAGTATGTTTTTGTATTGTCACCAGTTCATGATTCATTCATCAGAGGACAGAGGCACTTGGGCCAAGTTGCTAAATCTCAGTTGAGTTCTAAGAAGAATTCAAGAGAATCCCACAGACTATGGAAAGGTCACAAAGAGCGTCTCAAACCTGCTTCTGCTTTTAAAATCATTTGATAATGGTTATGCTTGCTATTCATGAGTGTCTTTCCATGTTATAATCACAACTTCTTATCTGTGCTTCTTCTGAAAAATGTCAGAGATTTTTACGAACTTCCAGGCTAGAAATACTTATGATCCCCTGGGTGTACCTTCCCCTACTACTGTGGTCTGAATGTTTGCATCCTCAAAAAAATGTATACATTGAAATCTAATTACCAAGGTAATGGTATTAAGAGGTGGAAACTCTGGGAGGAGATGAAGTCATAAGAGTGGATAGAGATCTCGTGAATGGGATTAATGCCCTCACAAAAGAGGCCTCAGAGAGCTTCTCTGCTTCCTCTACCATGTGAAATGCAGCAAGAGGGAGCCATCTATGAACCAGAAAATGGGCCCTCACCAGACATTGAGTCTGCTGGCACCTTGATCTTGGACTTCTCTACCTCCAGAAAGTGACAAATAAATTTCTTGTGTTTATAAAATAACCAGTCTATGGCATTTTGTTATAGTACCCTGAATAGAATAAGAGAGCTACCACTTCCAAAATATATTTTAAAGCTTAAAAGTTATTGTTACTTTGTGTGCGTATTATTCTACATTTGTGTATGTGTGAGAAGTAGGGAAAGAAAAGTGGCATTAAAATACTAATAAATGAATAGGAGGATGTCACACATTTGCTAAATATATGATAACTGTTTGTTAGGCAAAACTTATTCACAGGTATAAAAAGCCCATCAGCATAATAGGTAAGAACCCTTCTCCCATCCTCTTTTTTGGATGGAATAATGCAAATTCTTTGGGGTTAATAAAAAAAAGGAAAGCATTAAATGATCTAGCAAGCTGATTTCTAAGCCTAACTGATTGGCTTGTGTTGCATAAGAACATGGCTGATAGAGCCAGATTTCAGAACCTTATTTGATTTTCTATAGATGAGACTAGGGATAGCCTCCTCCATTGTATGTGAGAATATGCATCACACACAGCCCTCTTATTTTCCATAAATTGCTTTTTCTTATGGCTCATCTTGGATCAGCTGCAGTTAATTTTGCTCCATATTCCAGTGATTACAGCTGGAATCACAATGGCACTTTCAGTTTAGTCAACAACAGAGTGCCTGAGGCTTGTGTTCAGATGTTATAATATAAGATTTTCTGGGGCAAATATGAGTGTTCATAAGTAACCTCTTCCAGGAGGATCTGGGGACCACAGAGCCAGAACAAATTCTAAGCAATATACTTTCCTTCCTCCTAATTTCTACCAGTAATTATAAAACTATACAAGCTAAATGCTCTTTATTGAAGAACATTCTTCTTTGCTAAAAGGGTTTTATCAGATTTATCCCTTCAAAGCTATTAAGACAAATTGGCTTTAATTTTTTTTTTTTCTAATTTTAACATCCCAGTACAGAGGCAGGTTCACCAGCTCTTATATTCACTGAAAATTTGGTCTAACAGACATTTTTCAAGATACACTTGGAATCTAAATTGGTGGAAATTTTTTATTGTCGTTGTTGCAAAATTGCCTTGCATGTTATGGAAATATAATTTTTCAATTTAAATAATCAGCACTGCAAGCATATCATCTTATAATAAATAAGGAAGAATCAATCTACCGTGACTATGTATGCTAACTCTTATAGCCTGAGTAATGGTGAGAAACCTCACTAATAACAATGTAGAAAAATACATAATTAAGAAACATTACACAAATACAGTCTATTACACAGAATTAAAACAAACAAACTTGAATTACGATGGAGCCTCCTAAACTAGTTTTCTTTTTCTCTCATATTTTCACTTTTATCAAATCTGTATTTAGAGTAGGAAGATATACAAATAATACAAGCTACTGGGTTGGAAGGAAAATAATATTATAGAAATATCTGTTTTCTTTTTCACTCAGAGAACAATTTGAGATAGAAATACTGACTTTTTGAGTGCAGCTATATCTACACTTCTATTTTTTTTCAATATCAATCATTTTAATCCTGTGCCTGGAGTTTATTGAAGATGTAATTGCCTGAAAAATAAAAACCCTAACCAACTTTACAAAGTCAGTGGAAAAATATAAATCTTTGACTGAAAATCCAAAAGCCTTTAAAAATGCTTTTGCTTCAAGTATCCAGATAATATAGATATTCTTTTGTCTTTCTGTTAATGAATAGATTACAATAATTGATCCCATATATCAATTATATTTGTACTTTTCTCTATTTAAATTCGTATTGAGAATTTTTGAAGTCCTGAGATTACAAAGATAAGATTATCATCATCACTATTAACTACTATATTTTGAGCCCCGATATATATTAAGACTGCACTAAGTCCTTACGCACACTGTCCTTTTTGATAGTCCTAACAAACCCATGAAACACATATAATTGTCTGTATTTTACAATTGAGGATACTGAAAAAGTCTTGATTCTAAGAGAGTTTACAGGCTATCAATTCTTTGTTTTATCATTTAAAGCAAATAATTAAAAACAAAGAAAATACTATGGCTTGATTATTTTCAGATATTCTGAAAAGTTTATTTTCAAATATTTAAAATATTTAAAGTTGAATATTAAAATATTCATTTTTCACGCCATATACCACAATGAGCTTCATAGTGAAAGAAACATAATTAATCCAGATTTTGCTAGTAGAAAGCAGAAAGAAAATGATGCTAGGCAAGCCTCCAGAGGAATGAAAGTACATGGCAAATGATGGAAACAACAAAGAGTTTATTCTGCTGGAGTAAAGAGTGAACAGGAAACATTTTCCAGAAAATACCTCCAGAAACATAGTGTGGGGCAAACTAAAGGACTTTGAGTTCAGACAATGTTCCCGTGCAGTCAGTGGACAGCCTACCTCTCAGATCATTTTTCTTCAGTTTCTTTATTTTTTTAACTTTCAAACACTTTTTTAAAAATTTGTTTATTTCCATAGGTTTTGTGGGATCAGGTGATATTTGGTTACATGAGTAAGTTCTTCAGTGGTGAGCTGTGAGATTTTGTTTCCTTTTAAATACTGTTTTTCCTCTATGCATTCTTTTAATGGTGATGTTCTTTCAGATGGTTTTTCCCAAAATATACAATGTATCTGGTCAATTTCTTCCATATTTGGTAATTCACTTCTCTGCTATACTCATCAATAACAAATCTATTTCTCTGGATAAGACCCCTTTTCTAAATTTCAAGCCTATATATTATATTGGTTGTGAAACCTTTACTTGAATATAGCGGAGGCACCTCAAACCCAATAGACTGAATTTGAACTCCTTCCCCTGTTCCCATTGCCTTTTCCTCTCTCTGTTTCTCCTGTGTCCTCCTTCTCACTAATCATATCACTCTTACACAGCACTGGACACTCAGTGTCTTCCTTGCCTCCCACATCCAATCAAGGTCTACAAATCTTGTTTACTCTCCCCACAAATATCTCCATTTAACCTCTCCATCATGACAGCCATCATTGGAACCTAGATGAATTTCAACACTCCCAGTACTAGGTTGGTTACCCCCTAACCAATTATAGTTTAATGAGGATATATTAAAAAGTTTAACTGGGAACAAGACAAGAGAATATATGAATATTTAACTTATATGCTTAGTCTCTGAGACACCAAGAATTATTTAAAATGCATCAGATCACAAAGCATCAGAAGTGGGAATGAAATATGAGTGTTAAGCAAAGTAAAAGCCATTCGAGGAGTAAAGATTTTATTTTCCAAATTCTGGAAGTCCCGATCAGATGGATATAAGCAAGCGTATTTCTAGTTTTGTGTTCTACATTTTCAGTTCATCTCTTTCTTTAGCAAGTACTCATGCTGCTCTTCAGATTACATTTTGAATTTAAAAGCCCCTAATTGATGTACTAGACCTATTTCTGACTAACTTCTGAAAAGTTACAGCTTTATTTTGAAAGAAGAGACTAATTGTCAGCTCAGTTAGCAAGAGGGAAGAGGAAATTTTTGTGACACTTAATTACAAGTTTTTAGAGATGTTATCAATATCAGTAGAGAAAACTCTTGAAATGCGGGGAAGAGTAGTATTTATATTATCATTAAAAGAACCAGATAATAGAAGGGTATCTCTTCTGCCTTTACACCAGCTTTCTGGCTTAAACAACAACAAAAAAAGATGAACTGAATTAGAAGTATAGCCAGAAAACAAAAACCATTGTATCGGATGAACAAAAACCTCACCAAAGCATAACCCAAGGCAGTTTGCACTCCAGCTTTATGTTAAGAATGACAAAATTGGCTACATCACCTTTTATAATTTTTTTCAGTCTATTCAAATCCTAGGAAATGTGCAACACTCTGCATTCTATTCCATATCTTTTGAGATTATTGAATCAACCTATGTAATTCCATAAAAACTGGTATCTGGTAAGTTTGCAAAAATTCTTAGAGCTATGTTAAATAATCTGACTATATTGAATATTTGCATTTGGAAACCAAATTTGAAATAGGAATTCCTTATTCACTATGATTAGCTTGCACATATGAAGACTCAGAGCTCTAACTCAAGCAATAATTCTAATTTAATTATTGTAATACTTTCTGATGGTACTTGAAAACTAAATAAAAATTAGATCTTCACTTTAATTTGAATATTCAAGAGAAAAAAAGAAACATGATTATCTGTTAAGGCTGACCATTATATTGACTTAAATAGAGTGTTTATTTTAGATATTTCTCATTTTCTACTATAGAGAATTTTCGAAGTATTTATTTAGTATTCCAAAGTATTCATTTCCTCTACACACACCACACCATTTGAAAATTTGAACTGACTTATTACTGATTTCTCAAAATTGATAACTGGAATAGTCTTGGTTAAGTTTAACAGTATGGTATAATATCTCATAGCTCAGTTGTTAGGTGGTAGAAACATTAACTCAATGTTTAATATAATGCCAAACTGAGTTTTGTAAATTTAAATGCTATACCCTTCAAAACATTTACCTCAAGATCTTGTTAGCATTTTACTACCGCCATACATTTTACAGATGGTAAAAGGCATAAAACATTCCATCTTTTCTCCATGGGAGATAAGAATCCAAATTTGTGTTGTGTATCTCCCCATTTCATGACAATTGAATGCCATTATTCCCTTAGAAAAAAATAACAATGAAAAATTTTAAGGGTCTTGCTACCATGTGCTTCTGTATGCTTAGCATGTGAAACACTATAAAAGGCTTCAAATGATTGTTATCATATCTAATGATACTGCAAAGCCTAATTACTGCCATTGATGTAGGCATATAATGCCAGATCATTTTCTCTTTGTCTCTGTTCTCTTTCCATTTAAAGTCTAAACCATATTGTCCTTTACCCTTTACCCTCAATCTTTTATTTTTGGCTCTAAAAACTGAAGACTTATTTTACAATCTAGATCTGTTCAAAATATTTAAGCCCATTCCAAGGCTTTTTAAATGGCTAATAAATTGCGAAAACCTTTTTTCAAACAACTTAAATGCAAAATAGTAAAATGACTGTAGTATTGATTATCTTAGCAGTACATCACTTCTTAATGCAAATCAGTACTTTATCATAGATAAATCTTTTAATCACATAGTGATTGGCTGAAATCCTAGTAGTCTTTTCCATGTCTGCAATTGCATATTTATTTTTATATTTTTATCACTTGCTCAGTCTTTCTTTAAAAATCATGCACTGTAACTCTAGATGAATCAGTTTGTTGTGGTTCCCCCACAAAATAACTTTACATTACAGAAATGCAAAAAAAAAGGAGAATAGAATTTCCTAACATTAAGCTTTAAATATTAGACTATTCCACTGTATGCTAGTTCATGTACAAATGCATGCACCCTTTAAAAGTAGAAGTTCTAGCAGGTTGGCAGTATTTATTTTTATTATATACATAGTATTTCCTGAATAAGTATAAATATAAAACCAGCAATAAATTTCTAGTGCTCATATCCCATAGAAAAATGCAAAAGTCAAACCCAAAATTATTTATCTGACACAATTCAAATTAATAGTACTAGTTTAACATTTTGGATAATATTGTTTTGCTGAAACTGAGTTTTTATATATTAATCCAATATCATGATGGACCAATATGAGAATGTGCATAAAAATACATTTCAAAAAAATTAAATAACATTTTCAAAAATTGTTCATTGGGAATGTAACTCATGGTACATTCACCAATAATGAATCACTATACAAGTCGGTACCCCAGAAAGACAGAATTTAAAATGCAAACATACAACTAAATGCTAAAGCATAGGTCTTTTGAGTTCAGCATAACATACTTCTCTACTTATTCTTTCAGGGCTCGTCATCATTCAAACTAATGTGAAACCTATTCTAAAATTCTTTATAGAGCTCCGTGGACTTCCTCTGGCTCAAATGGCTCATTCTTAGATCAAATTTGTTTCTATTCTTTTTTTGTTAGTCCATTACACTTACTCTGTTATACCATGCTATTTTTGTGGTATCAGATCAAAATCTGAATTGATTGAATAACTTAAAAATCAAAGCCATAGTCTACAAAAATTGCTGCCAATTGCAAATTAGTTCAAAAAATAAGATTTTTAAATAACTGGTAGAAATAATTCTGCATGAATACAAATAGTAGATACAGAATGTTAGCATTTTAATTTTTAGAATATGTCAACTTAGGAACAGCCAACATGCCCTCTAATGTATGAAAGTAAAATACTGTTACTTCAGGTAACTGCTATGTGATCATAAACACGAAAACAAATGCTGGGACTAGTTAGAGTGGAGTCCTTGGCTACAGACTGACCCTCTACAAACTGAAATATTTTTATAAAAATGCTTTAATTATCACTGAAAGATAAACCCAAATACAAAACTTATCACACCAAAATATTTCTCCCGTAGTGTCTTTTTTAATAGAAATCGACCTTAACAAAATAGATTAATTCTGAAATAAAATTTACTTTACAGAGACCAATATTAGTCACTACCTGATCATTGAGAACGTCCATGAAACCACAGAGGAGAAGTATGGCTTAGTCATACACAACCACTTTCAGAGTCTGAGTAATCAAACCATATATTCATGGTTTTTGCCTGCTTCTGTAAGTGTGAATTCTGCTGTACTTTGACTCTTTGTTTTATTAAAAGATATTATCGTATCTTTGTGCTTTAAAGGTAATAAAAATTTATATATGTAATAGTGTGTTTATGCTTGTTATGGGGTAACTGTAAAAGCCCATTACATTAAAAATAATTTTAATTGTGATAAAAATGTACTTACCATAAAACTTACCATCCTAAATTTGGGTGTACAGTTCAATGACATTAAGTATTGACATGGTTGTGCCATCATCATTACAATGCATCTTCCAAACCCTTATCAACTTGCAAAATTGAAACTCTATAGTCAATTAAACAACAGCTCTCCACTCACCCCTCTCTCAGCCCTTGGAAATCACCATTGTACCTTCTGTTGCTATTAAATTGACTACTCTGGGTATCTCATATATGTGGAATCATATAGTATTTTTCCTTTTATAACTGGCTTATTTTACTTAGGATAATGTTTTCAAGACTTATACATGATGTAGCATGTGTAAGAATTTCTCCCAAGGCTGAACAATATGCCATTTCATATATACACTTCATTACAGTTATCCTTATCCACTGATGAACAGTTGGCTTATTTCCAACTTTTGCTACTGTAAATGATGCTGCTATGAACATGGGTAAGCAAATATCTCTTTGAGTCCCTGCTTTGAATTCTTTTGGATATACACACAGAAATAGAATTGCCACATCATATGGTAATTCTATTTTTAATTTTTTGAGGAACCACGTTACTATATTTCACAAGTGGTTCCATCATTTTATGTTCTCATCTGCAGTGTGCAAGGGTTTCAGCTTCTCCATGCCCTCACTAATACTTAACTTTTTGTTTTCTGATGAAAGCCATCTTACTACTTTTGAGCAAAGACCCCATTAAAGTTCTTTACAGGATTTTCCTTTTCCTATTTTTTTTTTTTTTTGAGATGGAGTCTCACTCTTGTTGTCCAAGCGGAAGTACAGTGGCATGATCTTAGCTCACTGCAACCTCCACCTCCCGAGTTCAAGTGATTCTCCTACCTCAGCCTCCTGAGTAGCTGGGACTACAGACACATGCCACCACGCCAAGCTAATTTTTGTATTTTTAGTAGAGACAGGGTTTCACCATGTTGGCCGGGATGGTCTCGATCTCTTGACCTTGTTATCCACCTGCCTCGGCCTTCCAATGTGCTGGAATTACAGGTGTGAGCCACTGTGCTCTGCCTACAGGATTTTCTTAGAGTAGTTTAAGTTACTTTTTTGATCAGTATTGATCAACTAGTATGTTATTTGTAACTTATGATAACAGAATATACCTAATGTCACAAAATATTCTTCAGAGGTCCCCAACGTTTTTGGCACCAGGGACAGGTTTCCTGAAAGACAATTTTTCCATGGATGGACCTGGGGGTGGGGGCAGTGAGCACGGGATTGCTTTGGGGATGAAACTGTTCCACTTCAGATCATCAGGCATGAGATCAATTCTCATAAGGAGCCCACAACCTAGACCCCTCGCATGTGCAGTTCACAAGAGGGTTCCAACTGCCATGACAATCTAATGCCACTGCTGATCTGACAGGAGGCCAAGCTCAGGTGGTTATGCTCGGTTGCCAGCCACTCACCTTCTGCAGTGTAGACTGGTTCTTAATAGGCCATGAAGTGGTACTGGTCCACGGCCTCGGGATTGGAGACCCCTGACTTACTTAATGATTGAAAGCAATACAGTTGTCTTTCAAATCTGAAAGTCCTTAGCTACTAATCCTTTTTCTCATTAAAAATTGTATATCACAACTTTTGATAACGTAGTTGCTTAGGAATGTAACTATAGAGTTATGGATGAATAGACGATTTTTCATTATCTTTTTTCTGCTTATATTTAGAGTATATGAGTGAATGGCTTATTTCTCATTTTGTTTCTGCCATTGACTTGTAATACTTTCCTTTAGCAGCTATTTTCATATAACCAAAGAGGAAAGCATTTTCACTGTCATGGATAGTTTCTGTAAAATGTTGCTAAAATATTCAGAAGAGCTTGGCAACATCATTGTGATGACTTGCCATCTTTAATTATGTGCTTATCATTTTCCCACCACTTTTGTTGTTGATGTGAGATACCTTACATATTTCTGAGTACTTGGTACCTGTTTACGACATTTAACAATTTCTCTGACAAGATACATAGTAACTGTGGAGACATTAGCTGAGAGAAGGTGAGATACCTCAGAAATTCCACACTGCCCAGTTCTGGGCAGAGTACGCTTTCATTCTTTCACTGGTAGTAACTAAGCAGCCCAGAAAAAACTTCATATCCTTCTCTTTAGTAAAGTCCTATCAGTTTCATCCTGCAGTTTTAACCTCAATCTATAAAAAGTTCTGTACAAAAGCATCCTTTCTAATGCTAAAGGAACTTTGATAAAAGTAAAACTAAAAACAAAACAGAAAAAAAGACATAATTTTTGCACTGATTATGACCAAGTGACCCTAACTACATAATACATTGGACAGAGAAGAAAGAAACCTTTACCATCCTCTGTAGGCAAATTCTTGAAGTGAGTTGCAATACATGAACAATTATGTATATGTCACTTTGTCAGAATTGGAAACGGTTATTTCCCATATGTGAGAGTTCTGGCGTATGGTTTGCATAAAAGCTAATTATCTGTAAGTGTTGATCATTTCAATTCTATCTTTTGAAAAGAAATTTGAATCTTTGTTACTACTGCTAAACTTTATCATTCATTAATTTTAGCCCTTAATCTAATGTTAAAGCTAAATATTTTAATGGTTCCTCATAAAAGAATTAATTCTCTACTCACAAGTATGGGGTCTACAGATTGTCTTGAATAGGCAAAGAAAATAATGTATTAATGGTCAGTGTTAGAGTTTCACTGATCTGTTACAATTGACCTTAATTTATTTATTCATTTATTTTAACTGGTAACAATCACATACAGATCTGCAAAACATACTTTACTTATCAATAAGACTGTGTCCCTCAAAATTTTAAGTAATAGATAAATCATAAGGATTCATGGTGGTGATTATCATACTAGAGTGAATGATGATGAATCTGTGTTTAGTGTGTGAGTGTCATAAACTTTTCCCTGCAATTTAATTCTCATTAAGTTAAACTTGTAATTTTACCATTCTATAGTATCAATATTTTTCATTTATATTCCTTTATTTTTATTAATATTTCAATTACAACTCATTTTCCTAATAAAACATAAAGCTTTACCTTTATATGCTTCTCATCATTCTCTATTTCCATTACGACTATTCTTTTTAATACTGAATACAAACATCTTTATTATTCTCACTCCAATTATTACAAACTAGTGAACAACCTGCTCAATATAATAGTTTTTCATTGATTATTCTCTCCATTCATTGGTTCCTGCTTCAAAATTTTCTTTGCAGATGACTTTATCCAATACATTTCTTATTCTGTCAAGGATGACTGAAATTATTTTCTAGATTCAAATCTAAGGGGGCTGATAACACTTTTTTTCCAGAATCTCTTTCACTACACTGCCATGTCAGAAAATCTACTCATTATTTTATACTTTTATTTATACTCATTTATGTTAGGATGACTGATGATACTTTATTTCTCTTATTTTATGCATGTGTAGGAATTTTGTTTCTTCTTTTTACCAATTAATATGGCCTATCTCTCCCTATCTCTATGCCTGCAATAAATATACATAAAACATGAGGATTATTGATATAAAATAGCATCTTAATTATATTCTTAGTATATAGCAATAGGACTATAAAAAATATTTTAGTAAGCTAGTATATATTGTCACAGGCTTTTAAGTTACATTTAGATCTGACAGTTGATAGACATCACCCAATATTAGAGAAATAGGGAAGTCGATTAATCATTATTATTACTTTGCTTCTCAAAAAGAATCCTTATCTTTGTATGGGTGCAATTAAGAATTATTTAATCTTTTTACTCAAAATGATAATTTTCAGTGATAAGAAGTTAATTTAGAGAGTTTCTACTTTGCTTATTATTAATAACCAGTTATATGTTCAAGGCTTAGCCATTCAACAGCAATTCTAGGTAGCCTTGCTGTGCAAACTCCTTGCAGCTGTGGATGGAGGAAAAAAAACTTTCATACATAGTTTTCTTGTAGAATGACTTGCAAGGTCATGGATGGAGCTGAAAGCCATTATCTTCAGCAAACTAACTCAGGAACAGAAAACTAAACACCACATGCTCTCACTTATGAGTAGGAGCTGAACAATGAACTCAGGGAGGAAAACAACACCCACTGGGGACCGTTGAAGTGGGAGAAGCGGGTGGCAAGGGGAGGGAGAACATCAGGATAAACAGCTAATGCATGCAGGGCTTAATACCTAGGTGATGGGTTGATAGGTGCAGCAAACCACCTTGGCACACATTTACCTATGCAGCAAACCTGTGCATCCTCCACCCCTCATGTATGCCAGAATGTAAAATAAAATAAAATCTAAATTAATTAGCAAAAAAATCCCGTAAAAGTAGGGAGCAGTCTGGAATCTTCAGCTGGACTTTTGCCCTCCTTCCCCTTGCAGCACTCCTTTGTCATGATTCTTGCATACTTCAGTTTCCAGCGGACACATTCAATCTCTGATCATCTTACATCCACCTTTCAATCTGAGCACTTTTGTCAGAGAAAAAGAGTATCTTCAGCATACCTGAATCTTGGCTTGAATTTTCTGTTCCTTGATGTTGACCTTTGCTGGTTCTTACTAAGTATCTGGGGACCTGATTCTGACTCTCTGACTTCTGGCTCTTCCTCAATTTGATTTTCTGATTTGGGATTTTCATGCCTATATATTAGCCATGGTTTTCAGTCTTCCTGAACACAAGATTTATCTCCATCTGGACTGAAAATTTGCTTGGTCCGTATAGGACAATTTTTTAAAAACATAATGAGAAAGATGACCAATTAAGTACATTGTCTACACTCCTCTATATGTGAAAAAAAAAAAGAAAAGAAAAAAGTAATTTTCATTGTTTACAGATGACATACTATATTCCTAGAAAATCTAACTCTAGGACCAAAAAGTACAATAAAATAAAGAGTTTCATAAGTTGGACTGAATACAATATTAACTTATGAAAGCAAAACTCTTTTATATAACACACTTCCAACAAGTAGGAACTGTAACAAAAAAGACTCCATTCACAAACAATAAACTATAAGAACAAAAACATAAAATATACAAGAATATATACCTTATAAGATGTATCTTGTAATATATCTGGTAAGATATAAATCTTGTATCTTTCTTATATTTCTTACTTATGTTTCTTGTAAGAGATAAATCTTACATATCTTGTAAAGGTATACATTTTATCTATTTCATAAATCTATAGAAATCTTATATATCTTATAAGATTTAATAAAATGAGTTTAATAAAATAAGTTGTTTTACTTACTCATTTTCTTATTTTACCCACTTATATTTCTTGTAAGAGTCTTAGAAGAAATATGATTTATATGAATTTGCATAATATATATATAAAATTTTATATGACATATAAGTAGGTAACTTGAGAAAATAAGTTAAATGAGTAAACTTTACCAAATATCAAAAAGAAATCCTTGCTCAATTAATTCCCAAATGGGAACGTTTAAAAAAAAGTTATGTATCCACAAATCAATCTATATATTCAACAGTCTCTCAAGCAAATATCCCAAAGGGATTTCTGAATAAAATTTGAAAAGCTGATTTTAAAGTTTGTATTGAACAAAATGTGTACAAAAATAGTCAAAGCAATTGTGAAAAAATGGATCAATAAAAAACTCAAGGCATAACTTGCCCTCTCAGATATCAAAATTCACTATAAGTAATTACAATACTGTGATGTTAACATGGTAGTATAATACAGACCAATAAGCCATAATAAACCTTATGTGGGAATTTTGTGTGTACCACAGCAACATTCAAACTCAATTCGTAAGAGGAAGGAACTGTGCCAAAAAAAATGTCGATAGATCGTTGACTCTGCATTTATTAAAGAATAATGCTAAATTCATACCTCATAAAATCCACAAAAATAAATGAGCAATGGTCAGACAAAAAACTATAAAAATATCAAAAGGAAATATAGGCAAATATTTTCATAAAGTAAGTTAGGCCTTTATAAGCAAAACATAACACACAGAAACCACAAAGGGAAAGAATAATAGTTCTAAGCCACAAAAATTCTTTAAACTTCAACATTTCAAATGAAACTGTCTCAGTTTGAATTACTTGGAAGGAAAGCCTGAGATAAGTCTCATGTACATGTAACTTACACTGGATTTCAGTACAAGTAACAAATTTGAAATTATCATAGAGAACAGGGATAGGAAGGAGAAAGGAAATGAGGAAAATAAATATAAGGGTATTGAATTTTTTGAGGCTGATGTTGTAGACAATGGGATCTCGATTGCTTCCCTCAATTTCTCATGAAAAGAGGAAACAGGGCATTTAAACCCTGTTTCCTGCCCCACCTTGGTTGAGGGTCACCCTTGGAGATCTAACTTCTCCACATTTCTGGGCTTCGCTTGCACAATGACTGAGTGAGTTCTTGGGACTTCAGAAGAGGTCAAGAAGAAGCACAGCTTGCACTGAAGGTAATATTATGTCAATATGGGTCTGAGCTTGCACAGAGCTCTTAGCATTCAGTGTCTGAAATCTGATGTGGGCCAATGTGACGTGACTCCACACAATGAAGCACTGACTGCAGTCCACATTTTGCATCACTCTTCTCCACTAGTGTCCTACATTAAAATCACTCTGTCACTAAATTTTCAAATTGGTGGCCACAGTCTTTTTTTTTTAAAAAAAAGGCTGATTCAGACTGTTTAGTGGAATAAGCTATAGCAACCAGAGTTACACTGCGTACAAAGTCATCATGTTCTCTTCCTTTACCATGAATCTAGAATTCTTAGGCTTATCCCCTTGTTCCTTGAATCTATGTATTCTGACTGTTGAAGATACAGCCTCATACAGTAGAAGTTTGATCAAATTATATAATTCCTCCTGAAAAACAGAAGCAAGGCTTTGTAAGACTTATTTCCAAGCAGCTATAGCTGTAATTTAAATAAGGCTATTTCAAAGTTCTATCACAATGGCTCCTTGATGAGTAAATCCTATTGTCATGTCTAGGGATTTGTTTTGATGGATTCCACATCAGTAAATCTGACATTCCCTAAACTTTCAGAGAATGATGTTACCTGAGAGTAGTGCTCTACTGTAGGTAGAGCAGGCAAATTCATATCTAAATTGGGTGTCGATTTTAGTAAGAATGAATCACTGCCCTCTGCCATGCTAAATAAAGTTCTTTATAATAATCTGACACTAAATAGATAGCTGATTTGCTCAACAAACTACTGTATCAAGAACTCAGGGTTGGACTCTGCTGCTGATAGGGCAGGCATTCAGCTGTATCATCCTTGGAAAAAGAAGGCCCATATACTGGACCCATGAAAAATCTTCATCTATGATACTATGGCTATTCAATTAATGGGCCTTTAGAGCTAGCAATAGTTTGAGGACAGAGGCTGAATGACCTCTATCATATGATTCATCCTGACTACTGGTTGTCAGTGCCTCCTCTGCAGTGATCCTTTTTATTGGGCAGAGATATGAGACATGAAAGTCTGTGATTATTCCCAAATGTCCGTCCATATGGCTCTTTTAAAGACGTTCTTACTCACAATATTCCAGTCTTTCTCCTCCCAAGCCCTTGTCAAAAAATCCGTAAACTTGTTTTATAAAACTACATGTAGTAAATATTTTAGGTTTTCTGTTCCATGCAATCTGTTTTGTAATGATTCAACTCTGTTTTTGTAGCATAAACCATCCATGAAGATTACATAAATAAGCATGGCTGCATTTTATAAATTCGTATTTATGAAGACTGAAATTTGAAGTTCATATGATTTATACACAGTTTGAAATATTATTCTGTTGAAATAATTTTCCCTTATTTTAAAATGTAAAAATCATTTTAAATTCACAGGCCATGTAAAAATAGGTAACAGTCCACATATGGCTTGCAGGACATAGCTTGTCAACCCCTGTTCTTGACAAATGAGCCAAGCCATGCACAGTTGCACAGGAAATCATATATAATCTTACTTCGGGCCATTTTTCCACTCATATGAAAGGGAAAACTATGTATACCGTTCATAACCTTGCCTGATGAAATGATCTCCTCTTATCAGTATCTTTTAAGGGGGCTGTAATCAATATTCCATATCTGGCTCACACTAGCATATTAAGCCAGTGTACATATGAACTAAGCCCAATTTACCCCCTATTCCATCAGCTTGCTGAAGGGAATGCTCCGTAAAGATTGAGGGGGCATCAGTAAAACAGTGATATACCAGTTCTTTGAAACTGTTTGGGCCCAATCCCTGATATACAATTTCCATCTTTCAGTGAGTCACTGATACATCTGCCAGGCATAATGACTTGGTAGATAAAGTGACAAATCTTTCCCCTAGTGGGCAGCTCTGACCCCATGGCTGCTTAATGTATCATGGTAAGGCACTCAATTGCCAAAACGGCTAATAGCCTCCAGGAGCCGCTTTTCAAATGGTAAGTCGTTTTCTGCTGCCAAAGGTATCCACTTCCTCTTCATACCAGGGTGAATATACAGGAATTCTCCTACTGGGGCTTTCTACATGTAGCACCACTGGATTTGCTGGGTCCTTGAGTGGTAGGACAGTTTATACAACAGCTTAGATCTGATGACGAATCCTCTTTGTCATTGGACCTCACTCAAAATTAGCAGTCTTTCAAATAATCAAACACCATTAGATGGAAGTATGGTATGCACTCCTCCAAAATCCAAACAATCCAAGTGCTCTAAGCCAAGCACTGTGCATTTTTCTAAGAGTTGATGATTGCAAGGTGCAACGATTTTTTTTTTTTTTTTTACCTTGGGTGGATGTTCCAGTAAGACCCCAAGTTATTCCCTTAAGTTTCACCAGTTTGGCAAGTCTCTGAATCTTTATAGGATTCACTGCCCATCCTCTCTTGCACATGTGTTTCAGAAAGACATTCAGGATATTGACCAGTTCCTTTCCATTAGGTCTGATTAGCATGATGTAAAAATATAGTGGCCATGATAATTATGTAGACTGTCAAAATTATCAAACGCCCTGAAGACTATATTGTGGCAGATGCCACAAATATAATAGAGCTTTGAGGAAATACGTGAAAATGAACTGTTTTTCTTCACATAAAATCAACTGTTTTTGATCTTGTTCACCGATACAGATGGAAAGGAACACATTTACCAGATCAATAATCACATATCAAGTACCAGAGGCTGTATTTCTTGATTCAATAAAAATACCACATCTGGTGTAGCAGCAGCAATTGCTAATACAATTTGGTTAAGATTACAGTAGTTTACTCACATATGTTATGATTCATCTGTTTTTTTTTTCTTTATAAATCATACTATAGGTGATTTGAACAGGAATATATTAAAACCACTACTCTTGAATCTTTTAAGTTTGAAACAAAAACCAACACCTTGAATTCCATCTGGGGACTTGGACAGGATGGCTTGTAGACTCATTTGGATTTACTATCAGTAAGTCTAATTATTTCTTTAAGAAAGGAGTGAAAGACATGATAGGTAGATCTCTTAGTACCCTTGAAAACTGAAGCTCTGTATCCCATATCCATCAAAAGACCAATCACACCCGCTTTTCCTGGATACATTTAAGCTTGTTAATTGGTACAGGTCTCATTGGAAAAAAAAAGCTAAGAAATATTTTTGTGTACTCTTGTAATGTTACAAAAATCCTCCTCAAGGGAACTTGATCTTTCCTTCAACTGATTGCTTCTGAGTGGTTCTGTTTTTGAAACAGAATGAGAGACTGAATTTTTCATTGTGCCACTAACAGATTTCTTCCTTCCAGCTGTCTATTTTATTTTATTATAATATTTTTGGTTATACAAGTCAGGAAATACCATCATTCTCACCCTATAAACACCTTGGTCTAATAGTCATTGCCAGAGATCCCTGTAGGTGAAGGCAACCTGATTGTCACTCTAACCCTGATGCTCATTATAGTAATTGCATCTCATTCACCTCTAATGCCTAAGAATCTCCTCTTGGCCTCTGATGTTCCATGAACCTATCATTGTTAACCTGTTTCCCTTTCAACCCACTCTACTGTCAACACTGGCCTTCAGAGCACAGCAACCACTGAGCTTCTCACCAATGTTAGTGTGTCCCTCACAGGTCCATTATTTATTGCTTTATAAGGAAGTGTCCTCTGGACTTTCACAGCAAAGTAGTTTTTTGTTCTCATTTAATAAATCCATCTAATATTCTCTCCTCTGACCTCATTCTTAATACAGTCACAAGACAGTTACTACATCTCTAACTCAATCACTGAAGCCCTTCACCAAGCCCAGGTTTCAAGTAGCCATACTGGAAGCATATAAGATGGGTTTCAATTTTCCTGGCAAAGGAAAGCATTCTCATGCCAATAAACTCTCCCTTCTCCAGTCTTACATTCTGAACCCAACCCCACTTAGTTCAACACTGTCAAGATCCACTCTGTACACGCTCTGCTGTTTCCTGCCTACAAATTTTAGTCAAATCCTGCAATTGTCAACAAAATAACAATTTCAGCCAAGAGTTGGGAACATCCAGGATAATTTTCCACTCAGGCTGGGCTCTATCATGACTTTAGTCATTGGCTGAACACAGCAAGAGAACACAAAGATGGAATCTTGAGACTATTAAGCATTAGCTATGGGACTTCTGCCTTAGATGATGTCTTTGTATGTTATGGTAAGGGCATCCTGCCCTTCTCTGCAACTGGGGAGAAACAGAATAAAAGACTGGATGTGGAATTTGGCAATATTTGGGAGTTAAAAGTTTTCAAGTACATTCATCCAACATCAGAATCTGAATACTCTCCTACCTGTTTTCTGACTTTAATGTAATTGACCTACTGAGACTGACATACAGTCTCCTTTTCAGTGTTGCCACCTTAGAATTAAACTCCATCTAGGCTTCCCTTTGGCTACAGAAGATCAGGGTCTGCTTAGGGAGAGGAGTCTACCATTCTCTTTTATTCCCCCAGAATTCTAAAGCAGTTAACAAAAGTCAGACCATCCACAGTCTCATAACTGTCATTGTTTCTATCTCATTCAATTGCTAGTGGTAATGAATAACCAAATTCTTCAACATTACCTTATAACTTATCCCAATAAGACACAAGTGAGAGTTTATAAAATTGCATAATCACCACTCCACGTATCAAAAGCACCACTCCACCAACACCGTCCTATAGTATTAACTCACTCATCAAATACAGTGTGGAAATTATTGCTATCTGTCTAATGAATAAATGATCCCACTCCAGTATTCCATCTTCACAGTTTGTTTACCAGGGCCAACTCCAGTATCAATTGTCTTAATTTCGACTCACTTAAAAGCAGATCCTAAGAGTTGAGGACAGGTAATTTATATAAGAGATGAACCTAAGAAGCACGAGTAAGTTATTTGGGAAGGTAAGAAAGAAAAGAGCAAAAGTAAATACAAGAATTACAAGTAAAAGTTACATACAGAGGCCACAGTTGTAAGCAATGGGAGATCTCAATTACTTGGAAATCTTTGAGAAGCCTACATAATGTCTCTTGGAATTGCCTACAAAAAGTAAGGGATTCTGGAGCATTTATCCTCTGCCTCCTATCACTCACTGGTTGAGGGATTCCCTTGGAGACATTATCACTCTTTCAATTTCTGGGCTGTAATCACATACTGGATGAGGAAGCCCCATGTCTTTAGACAAGGTCCAGAGACATCTTGATGTGGGACACTATCCATCATGACCACAGCTGAAGTCAGAGCTGAACCAAGGAGTGTTAATTAAAGACACTGAAATTCTTTACTGTACATATTATTTTAAAAATACAAAACTGGATAGTAGCAATAAAATGTTTTGATGCATTTAATAGCCAAAAAATTATGACTGGAATTATACAGGCCCCTAAACCAAAAGGGATTGATTGTAAAGGATATAAAGCTACATAAGATAAAATGGAAGATACACATGTGGAGAGATACTCAAAATACTTATTGATTAGGGAAAACAAATAGAAGACTAATTTTTCATCATTTTCATCCATCAGATATAGAAAAAATTAGATAAGCCTTTTCAAATGTTGGTTTGAAAGTTTACCATAAACCAAATGTTCTCATAAGTGTTCAATATAAACTGTCTTATTCAACTTTTAGACATCTTGTGAAGGCAGAATTATTAGTCTTATTTACTTCTAATAATTTAACATCCAAAACTAGAGAGATGGTTTTAAAAATAGTGGTATATTAATACTATTGAATACAATGCAGTCATACTATATGTGTTGATCTAAAAAAATCTATAAGTAAAAAATTCAAATTGAAAAATATGTTATTTTCCCATTTTTGTGAAAACAGGATGAAAAGGAGGAGAGATGCATTTATATGTATAGGTAGATACAGACCGATGCATAGAAAGGAGACTAAACGCATTTTGCACAGGTTACCTGTGGGAAAAACAGTTGAAGTTGGGGAAAGAATAGAAAAAGGTAACTTTCATATTCTCCTGTGTACATTTTTATATTGTCTGCATCTTTTGGAAATAAATTTGTGCTTGTTATTATTTTTATAACCAAAATGTTAAAAACATCAGTGACATCTAGCTTCTGATAATGAGTCTGTTGAGAATGAGCCTAGGGTGAAAGAACATAAAAGCATAAAATGAAAGCCATTCTTTGCCTACCTGCTCTGCCTTAATTTTTCTTCCTCTTAAAAGAGAAACTCAGAAGATCTTTTTTCCAGAAGGTCTATTCCTGCAAACATAATATCAAACCAAGTTTTATTACTTTTGTTTGAAAATTTTTGGCATACTGATGCATACACATAACTGCATGCATACATGTACATGTATTAGGTTCAACTACATGAAATAGCCATTTTTGAAGATTACAGATAGTTAATAGTGACAATTTCACCTGTTTAAACTCTCTAAAATATCATACTACCACCAGAATTAACTAGAATGATGTCACTTTCTAGCTCTTTATTTCTCAAATAAAAGTTCAGATAACTGTATCCTATTCTTGTCCCTAAACAGATGCTAATATAATTTTACAGCTATAACTCTGAAACTCCTATGCCATGAAATTAAGAACGTCTTAATTTTAAAAAGATAAAATTAGAAAGTTTATAAAATTGCATGCAAAATTCAAGCTTCAATGTTCGTTTTTTTTCTCATTTCCTCAAAATCTTACAGTGAACTTATCTTCCATTCTAGCTTAGCTATTCCCGTGTTTATGCCTGAGGCATTAACTCTCATCTTTCAAATTCCTTCCCTTCAATATCCCAACTCCTACAATCTTTCTACCCAGCTGGGATTTCCAATCCATTGACTAAATCTAACCCGTCAAACACGCCTCCTTCTCTCCCTGCTCGACTTAAATTCCATGGACATCCACTGTAATTTTTTCTGGCATTTTCACATCTTCTTGATCATTTCTTGCTCATACTCCTTTGGCTAATCCGGGTTAAGTCCAGTTTTTATCCTGCTTTATGCGTATACCCAGCTGAAAGTGAAAGTGAAAATGACTGGAGAAAAACAGGCAGCATGCTCACTGGCTCTACTTCTTATTTCTGAGCACAACCTCCAGGTGGGCCCTAATGCTGCTGGCCCTTCATACTGTGTTTCCATGGTCCATTCACTCTCCCCTATAATAGCCTAATATTTCAGCCCGACCTTGTTTCCTCAAACCTCAAAGACCTCTGCGCCCACCCACACTCTCTGCTAATGACCTTGCTTCCCAATTCTCTGAGTAAAATTGAAGTAATCAGTAAGGAGCCTCCACTATTGCACCCTACGTTTACCCACCTACCAGTATCTGTGCCCCTTTAACCCACCTTTCTTCTTGTTCCTACCAGTGCCCTCTCTGTTCTCTTTTCTGCAGCCAACCTCTCAACATGCATGCTTGCTCACATCCCTTCCATGGACATAGTCCCAGCCCTTCTTCTTTCTGTCTCTTACATCATTAATTTCCTTTCTCCTGTATCATTTCTACCAACATAAAAACTTCTTGTCATATTTCCCATATTAGAACAAAACAAAGCAAAATTTTATCTTGACCTCACTTTCTGTGGGGTCTACTCATTTCTCGCCTCCCATTTAAAGCAAAACTCCATGAAAAGCAGTCTGTACTCACTCTCTCCAACTTTCCCTGCTTCTATCAGGTTTTATCCCCTATTCCTTACCAAAACACTCTTGCTAAGGCGCCCAATGACTTATGCACACTAAATATGTCTGCCAAATTTCTTCGTTCCTATCATCAGCATTTGACATGGTTTATCATGTTATCGTTCCTACCGCTATCCTTCGCATGATTTCCCAGACATCACAGCCTCTTGGTTTATCTCTTGCCTCACTTTTTCTCATCTCTTCTCTTTATATGTTCATTGAGATGATGTTCTCACCCAACTCATAATTTTAAATATTGTCTATAAGCAGATGATATCCAGATTTAAATCTTTGGCTCAAGCCCCTTTCTTGAACTCTAGATTCATGTATCTAATTTCCCATGCAACATCTCCACTTAGATTCCTAACAGGGATCTCATACTTAACATACCCAGGACTAAATTTTAGATACCTCTTCAAAGTTTAGTTTGGAGGATTCTGTCCCCTCCCCGCCTTAGTCTTCTCCATCAGAGCAGATTCTACTTCTAGTTGCTTAGGCCAAATTCCTTAGAATCATACTGACTCCTCTATTTATTTTACACATGTATTAAGATTATCATTTGTTCATCATTACTTTTTATAGGGAGGAAACAAACTTTCAATCAAAACAAGTTAAAAACCGTGTTCCTAATACATAGTCAAGTTATTTAATTTAAAGAGACTACTTTCTGTCATGTTATAAAGCAACAAAATGAGCAAAATGAGCACTCTATTTTTGTTGTTGGCTTCAGAGAAAATTACATTAAAACGATCATTGTAGACATTGATTTGCCAGTATGTAAAAACATCTTCCAAATCAATATTCTGCACTTCCAAACACATTTTTTATAAGGCAGTGAGCAACAGCGTATGCAAACTTCAGGTGCAAATACGTTCTTTTCAACGTTACCTATCCATTTTACAAACTTTTTAAAATACCGAAGAGTATAAAGAAGAAAGTAAAAGTAAAAAATGCCGCCAACGGTTTGCTTTGTTTATTAATAAATTAATTTATTTTGCCCATTATATGTACCTGAATTTTCTCAGGTCATTAAATATTAATATATTATTTCAATAATTGTACTGTATATCATTTGGAATGGGATTGGGCCACATAAGAAAAAGTAATCATATTAAACAATGATTCAAACTCAATAGAAGTTTATTTCTCCCTTACACAAAGGAATTCCCGAGGCTGATAGTTTAAGGTTAGTAGAGCTTTTCCATATAGTCAGTAGAAAACTAGTCCCTTCAAGCTCACTTCTCTGCCATTTCTGGGATGTGGTCTTCAGCCATATCAACAATATTTGCCCCTAGAACTTCAACCACCACATCTTATGCCAGACAATTATTTGCTTAAAGGGCAGAAGAGACACGTGACCTCTCCTTTTTTAAGAAAACTTTGCAGAGCACTATGTAACAGTTTGCATCGCATTCCTAGAACTTAATCGAACCAAGACTTAAGGGACTGAGGGAAAAGTAATCATTTTTTAGCTTAGTGTTTGTGTCCACTTAGAATCTGGGATTCTGTTATAAAGGGAATGGGAGGAATAGGTATAGAAAAGGAAGCAACAGTCTATGCCTCAAAGATTTTATGTGTAAAGAAAAGAAGTAATTTAATAAAAGCCCTTGTTTTTAACATTTTGTGTTCTATTTTTGAATTTATAATAAAATTCTTATACAATAAATTTAATAAACTTATAAATAAGTTTTTATATCTAAATCACATAGTAATTCTAATTATACTGAAAAACCTCAAAATTTAATATAGATACGAAGTTGGCAGGGGTATATTCACTTTTTTAATTTCAGGAAAAATGTATGTTGAATTATACATCCAAACACAAATTCTATATCTAGCACCATTATATGACAATAAATATTTTAGTTACTTGAAGAATTCTAAAAGTATCAACATAAAAGTAATGTATTTCCATAAATATATGTATACACACACACACACGTATATATGCAAATAATCTGTTTTTAAAAATTATTTAAAGAAATCCCAAACTTTTCCCTCATCTAGGCAGACTAATTGACATTCCTTCAAGTGACTATTAAAATCTCATTCAATTTTTACATCCACTTCTCATTCAGATGCATGTACACAGTATATTGATAAAAACCAATACTTAAACTAGTACAAAATATTTCCAAAAATTCAACATATTAATGTATTTTACAAACTGAAAATGGGGAAAACAATATAACAAGTAAAAATAAACACCCAGCTTCTCCAAGTGTTTGAAAAGAAAAAAAAAAGACAAGCACAAACATTCTCACAGTCCTCATGTATTAAAAGACATACTTATTTTAGAAAAAATAAAAATAAAAACACTGCTAACATCTTTTATCCTGGTTGGTAACATTTTAAAAATATGAGAATGATTGCAGTTTTGGTTTAGTAGCTGAAATATTAATTTAAAGCTTATAGAAAAATCCCATTCTTCAAATTTTGTGCAAATGCTTAAATCTGATGTGTCCTTTCCCATTTTAATATCTAGTGAGGCAGCCTGTTATGAATATAAGCAATCTATTCTCATGATGCATTGCTTCTTTGGAGTAGGGTTTAATGCTTAAGGATATATAACATGAGTCACTAACTTTGATTCTGACCTAGTTTGAAGACCTATTTAGTTCTCATTAAGCTCTTCTCATAGGTAAAATAGTGAATTATATTACTAACTCTTAAATCACTTATCTAAAGAGATATGATTTTGTGTGTGTGTGTGTATATATATATATATTTAGAGATTGGAAGTTCTGATGATAACAAACACAAAGTAAAAACATCACTGTATTTCTTTAGTGCTGGCCACTTGGGAAAGTTCTCATTACAGAGTGACAGCCACAGGCCATTTTCCCTGTTAAACTCAGATGAAAACTAAGCTACTTTGATCCAATCCTTTTGAAAAGATAAGACTGGTGTTATGGTTAAAACCTCAGCTGACAGATTTCAAATAGGACCACAGTTTGAATCTATGGGGTTTAAGAGAAAGAACAAAGGGCTTCTGAATCTGCTTATAACAGAGCAGCTCATTTTAATGGAATAAACTGCATGGAACCTCCACTTTTCTTATCAAATAGGGCATCCTTTACTTTTACAGGACAGTCTTAATTGCTCAAGCCACTTGGTTAGAATATTATTCAGGCTAATTACCTGTCAGCTATCATTGGAAACATTAAAGGCACTTTTAAAACCACCTATTCCTCAAAACTTCCTTTGTGGACTGTCTTGCAAAATGACATCCGGTTGCTGGCCCACAATAAAATGCTGTAGTAATAGTTGAGGGGCAGCACAACCAAACCACAATACATTGGGAATACTCAATTTTATTCAAAAGCATGTGGCTTGGCTCGTTAGTGATGTCTCAGGATGCCTTACTCTCTCTGCAGCCCCCTCCACACTCACTCATTGCTGGAGGAGGTGCCAGTCCTTCAAGAAAGTGCCTACTCATTATTTGCAGCAAGGGCTTCTGCTCCCTTGCTAATCTCTAACCCCAGAAACGGATTTACCATGAAGCTCATGAAACTTAAGCTTTGGGACTCCTCATGTATGTAGTTCCTTTCCATGTACCTGTACCCAGTTATTAGTCATAACTACACATGCATTTTTTTCTCACCATTCCTTTCTCTTTCCCTGCCCCATATAATCCTCAGGCCACATATAAAACCTAGATTCACCTAGGAGATTCATGTGTATGAATGAAGGTTCAAATGTATGAATTGATATGTATGAAAAACTGAAGGTTTAGCTTTAAATTAAATCCAGATCAGAAAAAGCCATGAGAAGTATATATAATCTATACTTACACATCATTTGGTCTCCACTCAAATGATGCTGTTGGAAGAGGTCTTCCCAACTACACTATTTAAAGAATTAACATAGACCACTCCTGTCACCCCAGCTCCTTGTTTTGTATTTAGTGGAGCCTGTAACTAGCTCCTTGTTTTGCATTTAGTGGAACTCATAACTAGCTCCTTGTTTTGCATTTTAATACTTGCAACTAGCTAGCATAACACAACATATTTACTTATTTTCTTCCTCCCTACTGTAATGCAATCTCCAAATGGACTCCAAAGAGACTCCAAAAGGGAGTCTGTATGTTTTTCTATCACTGAATTCCAGCATCTAAAATAGCGGTCACCACACAGGCTAAGGTGAGCATAGAACTTATTGTCCAAACAATAAGTCTTGAAAATAAAAGAGAGCATTATAATAATTACACCAGAATATCAACTGTAAACTCTGCCAGTTCTAGCAAACTGGAATCAAAATCAGCCTACCCAAAACCCACACTGAATTTATTGCCACTAAGCAACAGGAAGTGAAAGAAGATGATTTGAAACTAGAATGGCTCTCTTTTTAGGTTATACCCAGGGATCTGGCTTAAACAACTCCTTGTTCTAAGGGTTGGAGGAAATCTTTCACTTGGAAAACTCTCTTTAGTTCATCCTGTGCTTCCTGTAACTCAGTGTCCTCAATGGGGAGCTATTTATTCCCCATCTCCCAACCTACCCAGAATATATTTGGCAATGTCTGAAGACGTTTGTGGTTGTCACAGCTGGGAGAGTGCCACTGGCTTCTAATCGGTAGAAGCCAGGAATGCTGCTAAATATCCTCCAATGCAAAAGTCAACCCTCATCCCCAACAAAGAATAATCTAGTGCTAAATGTCAGCAGTGCTGATGACAAGAAACCATGTAGTAACCAAAGAAGAAACAATTCAAGATAATAAGCATTCCCATTCAGTTTCAATTTAATAATTCTTCCCATTAAATATTCTTATTTTAATATTGTTGCAACATTATTCTTGAAGCCTAATTTTTTTTTTTTTTTTTACCTTGGCCTAAATCAGAGGCACTCCTCCTTAGACATGGATTGTTAAGGAAATAGAAAGGGACATGAAAGAAGAGTGATTTGCAAAGATAAGAAAAAGGTTGGAAATATTCCAAGTTAAACTAACATCCGTAAGGAACCTAGAGTATATTGAATAGAGTGTGACTATCACATTACATCCTGTTATTTATAGATAATGGAAATGTAGCAACCTTACCAAATCATAATAATGCATAAGCTTTAGAATGTTTATTAGGTTTCAGAATTTTTTACCATACATGGTCTTATTTGGTCCTTGAAGACATATTCTGGTATCATGATCCATAATAACAAAGAACTTAGCAACAAAAAAGCGTGATTTGCTTGATGACTTATCTAGAAAGAGACAAATCAGTAGACTGACCTAGAAAAGAAAGGGAAGGGTTGTGGGGGCTGATAAAAACTTAACTTCTGTCTAGTATCTAGTATGTGCAACACAGTTCATGTTCTTTCACTGAATCCTCACAACTATCCTATGAGGTATCATTATTTCCATTTTACTAATTAAGGAATATGCTTATCTCAGCCAAGGCTTAAAACCTAGGTCTCCTCAGACCTTATCCAAACCTCCTTCCAGAAAACTATGTTGCTTCTCTATGTATGTGAACTCCTTTGGCTTATTTTTATTCATTTATTCATTCATTTAATTCAGCACATATTAATATTTAACACACGCACACAATGTGAGACACAATCCTAGGTCCAGGGAGAACAGCCTTGAACAAAACAAAGTGTCTGCCTAAAGGGAATTTAATTCCACTTAAAAATAAAACAAAACAAAAAAATTGCTTATTCATTTCCTTCTCCCTGAGAACCGAGCCATTACCCAGCCATTCACCCTGAGAGCACCAGCTGGCACATGGTGTCTAGGGCTGTTGGGAAATTACCGTGTAACTCTTTACAAATTATTTTTGCTATGTTATGTTGTTTTGAAAATGTTATGATGTTAAAACAGTGAGGTAAACTCTTTTAGAATTTCTTAGACTGCCTTAGAAAACTAAGTTACTGACAGTAACACTGCTCCTTCTTTATGCAAAGCAAACTTTAAAGAAGCCCTAAGCTGGAAGAATAAAAGAAGCCCATCAGTTTAAATAAATATGAATAATCAGGGTAATCTAGAGAAAAATTATAGGAAGGCACATAAAAAAAACTCTAAATTGTCAGTTACAGAAAGAAACTATGTAATTTTATTATGTAATTAACTGTCCTTGGCAATATGGTATCTGAAGAACAGTATACATTAAGAAAAAATTTTCTTTTTTTTTTTTTTTTGCCTTTTCTGAGTCAAGTAGAAGGAAATAGAACAGGTCTTCTGAATTTGGACCATAAGTCTAAGTTCTACTTATAATTCTTACTGAAATCATTTATGTGCCTACTGTCTAAAATAAAAATATATATATAACATGTCTAGTAATGACAACTGTTATGAGGTTAAGGAGGGTGAAATACCAAGTGATGGAAGATTCTATTCTTGATAAGGTATTAAGGGAAGGACTCTCAGAAAAAGTGACATTTGAACAGGCTTCTTAGAAGGAGTGAGCCATGTTAACATCTGGAGTGTCTGAGGTTCCCCTCAGCCCCCACTAAAAAAAAAGACACCATGCAAAAGATCTGGAGTGAGAACTGTCCTAGAGTATTGGAGGAATAGAAAAGGCATCAGGGTGGCTGGAGGAGAGTTTGCCAAGAGAAAAAATTAGAATGAGATAAAGCCAGAAAGAAAGCCTGTGAAAAGATTGTAGAACCTTGAAGGCCATGTTAAGGATGAATTGAGATAGGAAGCCAGGACCAGGCAATCTTCTGTAAAATATTACTCTTGCTGCTGCACAGAAGCAGGAAGCAGGCTCTGTGGGACAGGGATAGGATCAAGAGAACCACTTAGATTACTTTACTAGGGTGAAGGTAATGACGAGTGGGCAGAGTTCTAGACATGTTTTAAAATCAGAGCACGTAGGATTTGCATGGATGGGATGTGGGATGTGAGAGCAAGAGAGGAGTAAAGAATGACTTCAGGATGTTTGGATTGAGCAACTAGCAGAATAAATTCCATTTACTGAGATGAGAAAGACTTCTGGAGGAACAGATTTTCAGAGGAAATTCAAAAACTCAGTTTTGAGGTGTTAGATTTGCAATGTCTAATTAACATCTAAATGCAGGTGTCGAGTTGAAAATTCAATAGGAAAGTCTGGGATTCAGGATTGAGATCAGGGATAGACATATAAAATTGGAACTCCGCTGGGAATAGATGCTTTGAAAAGCCCTATAGTTGGATAAGAACACAGGGAAGAGTTAAGGAGTGAGCCCAAGGTCACCCCAGTACTTGACGTTTGGAAAGTTGAAGTTAATCCAGCAAAAGAATGAAGAGCAGTGAGTTGTGAGGAGAACTAAGAGCGAGGCCAAAGGAAATGTTTCCAGGAAAAAGAAAGGAAATGTTGAACAACATCAGTTCTCCTGAGAAAACTGTATGGACCATTGAGTTTATAAGACGTGTGTTATTAGAGACATTGCTAAGAGTACTTCCTGTTGAATGAGAGACACAAAGTCCCGTTTAAATGGATTAATGGAACAAGCAGAAGTGGGAGAAACTATAGGCAGCTATTCGAGGTTTTCTGTCAAGGAGAACAATAGAAATGATATGGGAGTTGAGAGAGGAGTCAAAGGAAGTTTTCCGATTTTTTTTAATTGAGAGATACTACAGATAAAGATTATGACTTTTTTTTTTTTTTTTTTTTTTTTTTGAGACAGGGTTTTGCTTTGTTGCCCAGGCTGGAGTGCAGTGGCACGATCTCAGCTCACTGCAACCTCTGCTTCCCAGGCTTAAGAGATTCACCTGTCACAGCCTCCCAAGTAGCTGAGACTACAGGCGTGCATCACCGCTCCCAGAAAATTTTTCTATTTTTTTTTTTTTAGAGAGACAGGGTTTCCCTATGTTGCCCAGGCTGGTCTTGACTTCCTCAGCTCAAGCAATCTACACACCTTGGCTTCCTAAAGTACTGGGATTACAGACGATTCTTAAATTTAAATCTAACATTTTTCAAACTGATTTCAATGTTTTCTCCTCATAAAACAGTCCATCAATTTGGGTAGGTTTTCAGTTGTAGATAAGCTGGCCTTGACTTTTGATATCTGCCTCTCTTTCAATATCCAGGAATTCATTTATTCATCCATTTTTCACCCAAATTCTTGTTGGGTATTTACAATATGGCAGGAATAGTACGAGGCATTGAAGATAAAAGGTTGAAAAGAAATACAGACAAAGTTTCCGTCCTCATCAAGCCTGTAGTCTGATATGAAAGGTTGACACTGAACAAGAGAGAAGCCAGTTGTTTATTTACGAAAGGGGAACACAGTGGTTCACGTTGGGTCTTTTCCTTACCCAGAAGTGAGAATGGAGCTGCCAGCCAAGGAAGATCTCCTTGCAAAGGCCTGAAGAGTAAGTCTGAACTAGTCAGATGAAGGACAAAGCTCAACGAGATCTTTCCCTGCAGCTAAGGAAACAGCTTGTGGAAGGGTCTGAAGTTTGAGAGAGCTTGAAGCACTGGAAGAGCCAAAGGAAATCCAGTGTGACAGGAATAAAAAGAGTCAGGGGCCAGAAAATGAGGTGGGGCAAAAAAGAGTAAAGGTAAGAGTCCTGAAGAGCTTTATTATCCACATTAAGCATTTGGAGGTTTAAGCAGAGAGAGATGCAACAGATTTCTGTTTTTATGTTGGCCTTCTGACAAACTCTTTCCCACCTTGATGCCTATGCAAATTTTTTTTCTCTACTTGAAACACTCTTTCCACACCATTCACATAACCGATTTATTACCGTTCTGAAGATCTAAAGCGTAGAATCACTGAGGATGTATAAAAAGTCCTCAGTTGAATGGGTTCAACAAACCACCATAACACTTGTATACCTAAGAAGCAAACCTGCACATTCTGCACATGTGCCCCAGAACTTAAGGTATACTAAAAAATTTAATTTAAAAAATAAGTCCTTGATAATTAAGTTTATGTGTAAGTGATTTATTGGCTATAGTCACTAAAGAAGAAGAAAAAAATCAAAGATTTTGCTGAACTTTTCCAGTTTGAGAACTAGGAAAGATAGGATATATTGGTGAATCAGCAAGTTTTAAGAGAAAAAAAAATTATGCGTCAATATTTAATATATTGAATTTGAAGATACTAGGAGGTAAAAAGAGGTGGAACTAAGCTGGAGGCAAGACTTCAGAGTCTTCACATATAAATAAAAATAGCTAGCCTTGAGAAAGGATAAGCATTCACTGTGGAAAGTGCAGAGTGTGAGAACAAATGACGATCTGTGAAGGGAGAGGAGGAAAAGGGAATGAAATATCTGACAACTATTATAATAATTAGGAAGAAAACTAGGAGACTGTGGTGTTGTGGGAAGATGGTATTTCAAGTAGTAGAAAATGTTCAACAACAGTGGCCAATGCTATGAAACCATCAAAGTAAAGGATGAATGGGCCCCCTGGATTTTGGGACACAAACGTCTTCAGTAACCATTGATGGGAGTAGTTTATGTGGACAGAGGCAGATTTCTGCCAGTTGAGATGTGAGTGACTGGCAAGTGCCAATAATTCCTTGAAGGTGTCAATTATAAGAGTTTTGTGAAAGTTCACTCGTTGGTGGATTGGGAGATTGCCTAGTTATTATTTAAGATAAGAGATAACAGGATATATGTAAATTCTGATTGACAGGAACCTAAGAGAGAAGAGTAAAGATAAAGAATTCTCAGTGCCACAAGACCCTTCACAGGATGAAGAATACAGGGGCTAAAGAACAAGTAGATACAATAGTCTTGCATAGAAAGTTATTATCTGATGGATTCCTATTTGTCTGTGAAGTAAGTTGGTGTAAATATCTGCCAACCTCCTCACCTCTTACCTGAACTATTGCAAAAGTTTCCTAAGTCCTTGATAACCCCAGAATTGTCCCCATGGAAGTCAGTCTTCCCTACTGAAGAGTCTTCCTTCTTTCATCTCCATCTCCCTTCCTCTGCATTATGTGTTTGTCATCTGTGTCCCCAAAAACATATTGCCCTCCTCACATTGTGTTATTAAGTATCCTTATTATTAATAAGCTACTGTCACTCAAAACAGTATTCTCCTTGGTGCCTAGTCAAGTATCCAACACATTATAGTTGCTCAATACAGGTTTCCTGAATATATTAACTTTGAGAATCTATCACAGAGAATGTGTTTAGATAAACTATTTAACTTGATTAATAAGTAAATGAGCCCACATTCTTATGTTTCTTTAAATCTTGTTCCAAATTATATTTGTCTTTATCTTCTAGGAACTGCTTTTGAAAGTTATACAATTATACTTTAATAAATTACTGGGATATTTTTAAATGCCTACTTATGCTGTGAATTATCTAGGTCAACCAAGCCTGCTCTAAGATCATCTCTCTTACCCAATGATAACACCGACATCTAGTGGTTATTAATCTGAATCTTGGTTATCTATTTCATTCTCTCAAAGGAGACAAAGCTAGTTTAAAATTTTTGAAGTACAACATAAGTACTGGCTCACATATTGCAGGTAGTGCTAGTCAAATTCAGAAAAAGATAGTTACAATGAGAGTATTTTAAAAATAAATCATCTTCTGTAAAGAAACACGGAGCATGAATCTAGAATGTGAGCTGCAAAAGGTTCCTGACTGACGGTCCAACTCTGGAATCTGGAGTCTTTTCTGTAGAACTCTGGTTCCACAAGGCCTTAAAAAGTATGTCCAATGGAGATGCTGTGGTCAAATAGAATAAATATCCAACTTTTGAGCTCCACCCCCGCCCCTTTACCCCTTTGTTTAGCTGCACAGCACACTGCACTATCTGACACACTATTTACTTCACTTATTTATCTGCTTATTGTCTGTGTTCCCCACTGGAATGGGACCTCCATATGGGCAATGTTTTTACATATTTTTTCCTCTTTGAAGTATTTCCAGAACTTAGAAGAATGCTTGGCCTAGAACAGAAGCTCCATGAGATGTGCGTGATTGAATGAAATAAATCTGAGAAATATTGGGATGAACAAAACTGAACAAAAGTGTCTACTTGAGGAACTCTCAGAGCTGTTAACATGCTAATGTGCATCATGAATTTCAAGGGAGGCATGTAACCTTCCCCACATATCCTTCCTCCTGCCTCTACTCTTCATAAGACAAGACTAACGCTCTGCTGAGCACATCTTTGCGAAGGCTGGTCCATATCATGGGCCTAAGGCCTGAATTTACTCACATTAAATTCTGTGGTTCTTACCATACTCTATGGTACTCATATTTAAATTAACATACTATGTGACACTAAATTGAAAACACGAAGAACAAATTGCACCTTTAATACTGAGTCAAATAATATAAAGAGAAAACAAAACCTACAGCCCATGACTTACTACATTTAAATGATATTTATCTAAATCCCATCTCCTTCTGACCCCAAGGATTATCAAAATAGAAGTTTGAATTACATATGAAATAAAAGAAAGAGATTGTCATGTGAAGAAATAAAGGTTACATAGAACAGCATGGCAGTTATTGCTCTCTTACATCAGAGAAAACACAGGCATGATACATAAGAAAGACAAGTCATTTCAACTGTTGCTTATTTAAAGTAGCAAAAATCCTGTATGATAACCTTTAGAGATGATGCTTGCAAAATCACATAATGACGGAACATGACCTCTAAGCATCTGAGTTCCCTTTCACTTTACCAAAGCCCTTTCTGTGTTATTCCATTCTTATTTTCGTAGCTGCATGGGGAATATAGATGATCCTTTCTGGAAACTGATTGCATGGTTTTGTCATCACAGCATGCTTGCTATCTTTCATGCGGAGAGCAGGTCGTTCGCATAGCCATGCACAGTTTGTTAAATCCTTAGGAACGTTGAGAAATGCAGCATAAAACTAAGGTGGCACTATCCATTACAAGACATAGCTTGAGTCTGCACAGAAAAGTTGAATTGCCTGTCATCTTTTCACATATTGAGCTAGTCATATAGGCTTTGCATTACTATTAAAAGTGCTGTGTATTTAACAATTTCTTTAAAATAGAAATAAGTTTAAGAACAAAAACTTCTGAAATATGTCTGCTTTGTTGGCAAGAATTAATCACCATTAGTCCAGGTTTGACCTCAAAATCTTCCCGGGAATCCTAGAAAACAGATTGACCAAAAGAGTTCATCTCTGCCCCAGGACTCCACTTCTGTAATTAGGTGTGTGGCTGCATGCTCTCATGCAGAGGAGATGCGCTCCAGATTAGAATTTAGAACACCTGTGTTGAAGTCCCAGGTCAGCTGCTAACTAGCTGCAGGGCCAATTCCTGTAGCCTCTTTGACCTGTATCCTCATCTATAAAATGGAGATTGTAATTCTGGTCCTATCTTTCTCACAGGCTTTTGAGATAATAGATATGACAGCATCTTTTGAAATGGTAGATACTACCCAAAGTTCTATGGTGATGAGAGGATAGACATAGGAGACAGCCTGCTGTGAGACAGAACATGGAATTTGCTGCACTGGGATTAGGTAGGTCATTCCAAACAATGACACTGCCATTTGCCACTTCAATTAATCCTTGAGCAGCCTTAATAGCAATTAGAAGGAAGCTCATATTCTGCCTGGATAACTTTTTAGTATATTAAGTAAGCGATCAGTGCTTATTTCTTCTTTTGTCTCTAAACTGTTAACCTACTAGTAATAGCAATATACTGATGTAAAGACTATCAGATATGAAGTCATTCGATAATCTGGTTTGCAATGTTTAACTGACAAAACTAATTAGTTACCTTGGAAAAAAGGTTTTAGAAACAATAAGAGCATATTTCAAGAACAAGCTGTAGTGACTAATGTTATATGTCGATTTGACCGAGCTAAGGAATGCCCAGATAGCTGGTAAAACATTATTTCTGGGTGTCTATTCGGGTGTTTCTGGAAGAGATTGGCAGTTGAATCAGAAGACTGAGAAAAGAAGACCCACTGTCAGCAAGGCGGATGAGCATCACACAATCCAGTGAGGGCCCAAATATTGTGGTGAGGAGAAATAAAGGTTACATAGATCAGTATGGCACATTAATTGTTCTCTTACATCAGAGAAAACATGGGAGAAGAAAATAGAACAAAAGGTGGAGGAAGAGCAAAACTGCTCTCTCTTCTTGGGCAGGGACATGTCTTTTTCTGCCTTTGGACATCAACATTAGTGATCCTGGTCCCCAGGCCTTCAAACTCAGACTGGGACTCACACCATTGAATCTATTGGTTCTCAAACATTCAGGTTCAGACTGGAACTAGACCACTGACTTTCCTGGACCTTCGGCTTGCAAACAGCAGATCTTGGGACCGCCTCTACAATCATGTGAGCCAACTCCTCATAATAAATATCTTCCTACGGTGGCACTGGATCTACATCTATAACTATCTGTAGATCCAGATAAATAGATTCTATTGGTTCTATTTCTCTGGAGAACCCTGACGAATAGAAAATTCTTTTCTCCTGATCCATCCTGCCTTACTGCTTTGCTCTTTTACCAGTGCCACCCTCTTCCCCACCAACTCTGTCCTTTTTACATTAATCTTGAATAAAGGAAACTTTATACTTTTCCTAGATTTCTGTGTGCATAGATCCAGGACTTTGTCTTACTATGCTCTGCAAGTTTTGTTAAAGGTGTCCCCATCCTGAGCATCGTGCAATATTTGTGGCAAATGCAATTGCTTTTCTTAGCCTCCCAAAGTCCTCTTCCTCTGCCACTTTCACGTCTGGGTCTCTGTCATGAAGGAAGGTTTTCTCTGAGCAATCTTGAACTTCAGGCCACTCTCCTCTGCTGTTTGCAACTGTCAGACGTACAGTACACATTGTCTCCTGCTCACAGAAGACAACAACTGGGCAGGAAAAAAAGCAGTTGCTTGGCATTGTCCCATTTTTTTTCTAAGGGATACAGAGTCCTGGATGAGTGTGACTGGGTATGGGATGAGGGCAGTGACTGACAATGGAAACCTAGATTAAAAAGCTGTCATAAGGCTGCTCTGGCAATCGTGCCTGTTGTTGGAAAGTGCTACATTTGATGGAAGAGTGGCAGCTCCAGGCAGTGGCTTGGGGTGCTGAAGTCACCATCATTAATTTCCATCAGCCCGCAATACAATTCAAATTAATAGCAATAATAATATTTGACAAGAATACTTAATATTTTCTTACCTTTCAGAAAGTATAAATAAAAGCATTCCTTAAAAATCTCTTACATTTGTTTATACTCTAAGTAAAAAACAAAACAAACAAAAAAAAATGAATGCATTTGCTCTATAAAAACAGCTCTACAACTCAAACTAATTCTTCTAAGCCCTGCTCCCTCAAACACATCCCCTCAAGTCTGTTCCATGTGTATATTAATTCTGAAGGTCCCTGATGATACAGAAGTAGCTGTGACAATGATCTTCACACTCTAAAAATTGAGATAGCCTTTCACTTTGTGTGGGAAAGGCATCTGGGGTGGTGTATGGAGGGAAGATACGATTACTTACACTTGAAGGTGTGACTCCTTACACTTGAAGATGCAAAGTAACAATTAGAAAAGCCATCAGGATGCCTCTCTCAGGCGTGGCCATGCAAACACTGAATTCTCATCATGAGAGGTGCAGATAACTCTCTGGGGCCCCCAGGTATCTTTCATATGAAAGAATAGAGTTTTTTTCTGAAAATATAACCGTTGATGTATTAAAAGCTCAGTGAGTTTAGTCACTTTTTATCTTTCCCTTTAAATCTGAATGATTGTACTGAGCTCTTAAGGTCTGTGCCAGCTAACTAGGGCATTTTAGTAATCTATTTTTAATATGTACCAACTTCTGTTCTTTTTAGTTCTGCCTTAAGACATACTTTTATCTTTACTGGTATGCAGAGATCATCAAAAAATATAAGTTCTCCATTACATGACAACTCATAATGAGCCTTAATGAAGCTTGGGAACAGCTGTTTGAAAACTCCCGTTGAATAGCTTCCTAAGCAGCATTCACTTATGATAGCCTCTCTGCCGCAACATTGCCTGAATCTCAGAACTTACCATACATATAATGAGAAGGGTGAAAATGAAATCTTTCTCCAGTTTCATTAAGTATTTTATTTTCATCAGAATGCTAATACACTGTTATAAATTAGTGCATTATGAACCATCAGCTTAATGCCTTTCACCTTTTTAATTATATTCCTTCATGGAGCAGAAAAGAAAGTAAATGTTACTATGCAAATTTTTTTAAGAATTCATGTCCTCGGTGAAAATGAGAGGGGGTGAGAGAACACAGAACAAACTTACTTTTTAATTATATTGGAAACACGTTGCAACTGCAAAATGTTGAAAATTAAGCTAAGCCCAGTTGATTTCAAATAAGATCCACAATCTGAAATTTAAAGGATTTTAACTTCACTGTGTAGGTTAATATGTGTGAAGAACAACTAAAACAAACTTCCAATATGAACTTAATCTCATTCTTTTTTTCATTTACACTTTCAAATGGACTCATCTAGCTTTCCTAATTTTTCTCTCTACATGTCAAGAGCCTTAGAAGAAAGTTAATGATCATGATAGTTTCCTGATCTTATTTACTCCCCTGGTCCTCATTACTTTGAAAAGCTAGTTTTTCTCTATATGATTTTTTTTTTTTACTTCTCACTTTAAGGGATTCATTTCATATCAACTACATCTCTAGTTGAAACTATTTCCTCTTGCCTTTGGTTGAGTGGAATGTAAATGATCTGCCTGATGCTAAGTGCAGGAATAAATTCGCACCTAGCATAGTGCCTTGCACAGAGTAGGCACTGATGGTTTGCTCAATTACTGAACAAGTCTCTTTAATCTGATCTTGAGAATATTCTAGTCTTTTGCATATTTCTTAAATTATCCTTTTAGTTGCTAAAATCATGATGCGGAGTTTAATTAGCCACAGAGCCCTGATAGATTTTCCATGGTATGCAATCACAATACACTGTGTGCTTGTTAGATATTTATGAGTCAGTCTGATAAGAATTTACTGTTGATTCACAGTAATGACAAATAGCATTTATGTAATCTTTACTATTTTACTTTACTATCTTTATTCCCGAATGTTTCCTGGTAAAATATTCAAAGATAAATGTATAGTAATGTTTATTTAAAAATTGGCATTTCCTTTTTAAATATGGGACTAATATAGGTTTTTTTTCCGTCTCCTTTCAGCAATCATCCAAATAAAACAAATAACAAGAAATAGAAATTCAAAGGAACTAAATGACATCTGTAAGTCAAATCACATTATATGAGTAAAATCTGCAAAATGTAGCAGTGAAAATTAAAAATAACTATAGGAAGATTCCATGAAAAGGTACGCATGGCTGCACGTCTCAGAGAAAGGCATCAGTACACTTCTCTAAAGTGAGTGGCATATGCTTGTTACCAAAATGAATTTCATTTGAGTAAATGAAAATCATATTATCTTTCTTTCTGTCTCTGTCTCTCTCTCTCTCTCAACACACACACACACACACACACACACATGCACACACATGCACGTACACAAACTTGAAGAAAACAGACTTTCTGAGGCAACCTAGAGAGAAGAGATTGATTAATGGAAGGTTCTTTGCAGTACCAATCTCAATTTCCTAGGATAAATAAAAGCAAAGAGATTTTTTTTAACACATTATTTTGTTTTGTAGGGAGAATTACTGTTATTATCAAACAGGGATTGGCAAACTTTTTCTGTAGAGAATCAGATAGTGAATATTTTATGTTTTGTGGACCACAGAGTCTTTATAGCAGGCTACTTCTGTTCCTCCTCTTCTTTCTTCTTCCTGGTTTTCATCGTCATCTTCGTCTTCTTTTTCTTCCCTCCTTCTCCCCTCCTGTGTCCTCTTTCCTCTCCCACCTACTCCTTCTTCTTCTTCCTCTTCTTTCCTCCTCCCCCCACCTCTTCCTCCTTTTACCTCATTTCCTCCTTTTCTTCTTCTATTTCTCCTTGTTTTCTTTCTCCTTCTCCTCTTCCTTCTACTGCTTCCCCTCCTTCTCTTTCTCTATTCTTAGTTCATAGGCTGTTCAAAAACTGCAATAGGCTGTATTCGAACTACTGGTTGTAATTTGCTGACCCCAGACAAGAGCATGAATCCAATATCTCCCTGCTTCACCAAAAAAAAGCATGCGTATAAACACTTGGTAGAGAAAGAATTAATTTTATTTAAAGATGAGAAATATAAGGACCCATAACAGACCTTTGTATAAGATTAATGGCTGTGTGTGGTGGCTCACGCCTGTAATCCCAGCAAGTTGGGAGACCAAGGCAGGTGGATCACCTGAGGTCAGGAGTTTGAGACCAGCCTGGCCAACATGGTGAAACCCTGTCTCTACTAAAAATACAAAAAAATTAGCTGGGTGTGGTGTCATGTGCCTCTCATTCCAGCTACTTGAGAGGTTGAGGCAGGAGAATCGCTTGAACCCAGAGGTGGAGGTTGCAGTAAGCTGAAATCTACCATTGCACTCCAGTCTGGGCAACAAGAGCAAAACTCCATCTCAAAAAAAATATATATATATTATGCCATCAGAAACTTTTAAAAAGGAAGAAATATAGGAATATTATATACAAAATAATAATTTCTCATTTCTCATGGACAAGATAAAAATATTGAAAGATTTTGTGGAAATTCAATAAGGTGATCACTTCTGTAAAACAGAATCACAGCACAGATACTAAAACCAACTATAGCATAAACATCACCAGAAAATAAATTCCTGTCTCCTTTTTCATTGCTCTACTACTGTGCTCTAAAACAGTGCCTGGCATATAGTAAGTGTTTCACATATATTTTGAACTGAATAAGTAAATGACAAGACAACTAAAGAGGAAATATAAACTGACGCAACTTAGAAAAGAGGATGAAGAAAAAGACTAAGCTCATCACAGGAATGAAGGTCACTTTGGGAGCAGCCGGAAATATACTAGACAGTTGGGAAAGCCATATAGTAAAATCCATGGAAGGCAAAAGATTAATAAAAGAATCAAAATGATAATAAAATTGGCACATATAAAAAAAAAAGGTATACAACATTTGCATAGAGTCCTCCCCCAAAAAATATTTAATAATAAACAGATCAAGTATGCAAAAATAAAATTCAGAAACTTTCCTAAAAGGAAATTTAAACTTACAGGCCTGAAGAGTGTACTTAGTCTTACCAAAACAAACAAACAAATGATAAAGAATATTTATGCTCATAGATTTATTAGACATCAAAGATAGAGAAAGAATTCTTTGTGCATCCAAGAAAAAAGATCAAGTCACTTAAATCAGAAAGAAAGAAAAAAAAGACTGGTATCAGACTTCCTTCTCTATGGCAACATTCAGTGCTGAAATCCAGTGAAGCAATTAAGTCTTCAAGAAGATTGGCACAGTGTGACCCAAGAATTTAATTAGCATTCACACTGTTATTCAAGTATAAAGGTAACAGACAGATAACACTAAATGTACAATACTCTGGGGAATGTAGTTCTCTAGATGCTTTCTTGTAAAAACTATTAAAGGTGCAACTTCAGCCAACTGAGGGATGAGTGAAGAAACAACAGTTAAAGGACTGATAGTGAGCACTCAATTCATTTAAATGTAGTACAAAGACTAGAACAAATCTATGGATTATTATTACAGAAAAGAAAGTAAATGCCATAAATCCAGTAGCAGAAAATGTCATAAATAACAAAAGCTGAACGAAGAAGAACAGGAGGTAGAAGGTGCTATACTCACTTTCTTACTTTATAGCTTGCCATACAAAAGCTGCAAGACACATGTATAAGAATATTTGATGTTTCATTATTTGCAATGCAAAATATGGGCATCAATGTAAATAGGCATCAATAGAAGATTGTATAATTTAAAGCACATACATACAAGAGAACACTGTGTCCATTAAAGGAATTAGGCCACTTTATAAACTGATAAGGAACAACCTTCAAGACATAATGTTAAAAGCACATTTCAGACCAGCATGTAGAGAATGCTACCATACATAAAATACAGATCAATAGTTGATTGATACATAGTAAATATAGACAGTCTCTAGAAAATTTTACATCAAGCTGATATAAATGACTTATATTAGTCTGTCATATAAATGACTTATATTAGTCTGACTTATATTAGTCTGTAACAGAAACTACCTCCTAGAAGAAATACTGGTAACTGGGTTATGGGATAGGGAAAAAGCCATGTTTTTCAGTTTATGCTTTTTGTGTCTTTTGAAATCTGTGTGCTATGCATGAAATATCTAGTGAGACAAAAATGAGTTAAATAATTTTGTCGGTCAAACATCAGGCAAGCATTTCATGTTTTGCCCTGCTTCATATTCAATGAATGGACTAGAAGGAAACAAAGAAGATCCAGAGTTTTTTATTCTGGATGTAAGGAGAGTCAAGGAGCCCTATTTGGGTAAAGTTATATGTTGGGAACAAAGAGAACACGCAAGTTCTTGACATTAGGCCAACACAGGAAAGGCCAAATAAATTTATTAAATGTAAAGCAAACAGAAAATCCCAAGAGACACAGTCAGAGTTGTATACAAAGTTAGTTGATGAACTGGCAGATTTGACACATTATTCTACACATAAGGCCTAGGTGAGGAGCTGCACAGCTTGAGGTTAACCACAAAAAACCAAGTAGGTAGGGGTTTCCCATGATACTAAAATAAGATCCTTTTCTACTCTCATATTTTCTTTTAGAAAATTATGATGGAAATCCAGTGATGTAGTTTGGATGTGTGTCCCTGCCCAAATATCATATTGAAATGGAACTCCCAACCCTGGAGGTGGGGTCTGGTGTGAGGTGATTGGATCATGGAGGTGGGTTGCTCATGAATGGTTTAGCACCAACCCGGAGTGGGTTCTCTTGAGAAACAGTCATTTAAAAGCGTGTAGCGCCTCCCACCTCGCTCTCTTTCTTCTGCTTTTGCCATGCGAAGTGCCTGTTCCCACTTTGCCTTCCCCCATGAGTAAAAGCTTCCTGAGGTCCTTACCAGAAGCAGATGCTGCCATGCTTCCTGTACAGACTGCAGAACCATGAGCCAATTAAGCCTCTTTTCTTTATAAATTACCCAGTCTCAGCTATTCCTTGATAACAATGTGAGAATGGACTAATACACCCAGTCTTGTCACACCACCACAACTGGTCAGAAACAAGTTTATTTCACTTTGTTAACTGTTTCCTCATATCAAACCTGGAGGAACTCCTTTGCTCTAAGAAAGCACCATATTGCTGGGTCCCAGAAGAGCTATCTAACCTTTTCTGTTTTGATTGCTGTCATCCAATAAATGGGTTTGCTTAAAGGGCTTCTGTGTCAAATATTTAATTTGATCGGGTCCATAAAGGTTAGAAGGAAATAAATGAGATTCGGTGCTAAAAACCGTATGATGTCTCAGCAACTAAAACCTAACTGGTCACCTGCTAGAACTGCTGTACTCATTTGGGTCCAGTCCTTCCCAAGAGGGCTGTTTGACTCAGGATTTTATGGATGTATGGGAGTGATTGAGTCTCCTTTATGAAATGAAAGGTTTCCATAGTTTATTATACACTTGACTTTAGCATAATTATGTAAAAACTAAATATAAATGAGTATGAGGTTGTAAAACAAACACCCTATGTCTATTCATAGAGATTTGATGAAACGCCTTAGTTCAGGAAATGAATAGTCTTTTTCTTAGTTTATTCTTGATTCTTCCACTTAGACTTTTTAATTTTCACTTGTGGCTCAATATCTTTTTTGTCCCACTTTTATCTGTACTAGTACGTCGTTTTCTGGTGTCAGTGAACTTACTGCCTTAAAAAATCCTGTTTCAAAAGATAATTGCTAATATTTTACATTAGGTTCTGAGTTTTTATCAATTGTTATCTCTAAAAAGACTTTGGTTTCCGTCTTTCTGTTCTCAAAAATAATTGCTGCTTGTGATCTGTGAGTGGGTTCTCTTCCACTAAATGTAGAAAGATTTCATGTGTTGCTTTCCAAGCTTAGGTTAAACATTCCACATTCTCTGTCCCCTTTCTTCAAGGAAATGCTTGTTATTCATTCTTCTTCTGATATGAATAAGGGAAATGTTATATCCTGGGTTCAGAACACACTGCTGAATTAAAGTCTGAAGGAAAACGTATTTCCCAAAGAGATGAATCATAGACTCTAACAGACTTCCTAAGTAGTCAACATAAACTATAATCTCTGAGCAGGTCCTGGGGCTATGGACGTTTATCTACTTATGATTGTCTACTATTAAAAAACCTTTTAGTGATTTTTGGTTGATTTTTTAATTATATTTTAAGTTCTGGGGTACATGTGCAGATTGTCCAGGATTGTTACGTAGGTATTCACATGCCACGGTGGTTTGCTGCATCAATCCCCTGTCATCTACATTAGGTATTTCTCTTAATGTTATCCCTCCCAATCCCCCCACCCCCTGCTATCCCTTCCCTATCCCCTCCACCCCCAACAGGCCCTAGAGTGTGATGTTCCCCTTCCTGTGTCCATGTGTTCACATTGTTCAACACCCACTTATAAGTGAGAACATACAGTGTTTGGCTTTCGGTTCTTGTGTCAGTTTGCTGAGAATGATGGGTTCCAGCTTCATTCGTGTCCCTGCAAAGGACATGAACTCATCCTTTTTTATGGCTGCATAATATTTCATAGTGTATATGTGCCACATTTTCTTTATCCAGTCTATCATTGATGGACATTTGGGTTGGTTCCAAGTCTTTGCTATTGTAAACAGTGCCGCAAAGAACATACGTGTGTGTGTGTGTGTCTTTATAGAACAATTTATAATCCTTTGGGTATATACCCAGTAACGGGATTGCTGGGTCAAATGGAATTTTTATTGCTAGGTCCTGGAGGAATTGACACACTGTCTTCCACAATGGTTGAATTAATTTACACTCCCACCAATAGCGTAAAAGTGTTTCTATTTCTCCACATCCTCTCCAGCATTTATTGTCTCCAGATTTTTTTAATGATTGCCATTCTAACTGGCATGAGATGGTATCTCAATATAGTTTTGATCTGCATTTCTCTAATGACCAGTGATGATGAGCATTTTTTCATATATTTGTTGGCTGCATAGATGTGTTCTTTTGAAAAGAAGTGTCTATTCATGTCCTTTGCCCACTTTTTGATGGAGTTGGATTTTTGTTGTAAATTTGTTTAAGTTCTTTGTCGATTCTGGATATTAGCCCTTTGTCAGATGGGTAGGTTGCAAAAATATTTTCCCATTCTATTGGTTGCTGGTTCACTCTACTGGTAGTTTATTTTGCTGTGCAGAAGCTCTTAAGTTTAATTACATCCCATTTGTCTATTTTGGCTTTTGTTGCCATTGCTTTTAGTGTTTTAGTCATGAAGTCCTTGCCTATGCCTATGTCCTGAATGGTTTTGCATAGGTTTTCTTCTAGGGTTTTTATGGTGTTAGGTCTTATGTTTAAATCTTTAATCCATCTGGAGTACTTTTACTGATATATCTATTTAAATGTCTGAGTTGTCCAGTCCATCCTATATATACAAACACAACTCTAGCAAAAATTTAGCTTATATATATGCTATGTAGTATTTCATCTAAAAACCAACATTTCAATAAAATACATATTAGATAAATATCAGATATATACATATACAAAAAATAACATATTTAAGAATCAAAACTAAGAAACTGTTATTTTTATTTTTGATTATCAATAATTCTATACCATTAGGGTTTTATAAACAAGACTAAAATGGACATTCAGGGTGGAGATGGAACACTCCATGGTAAGCCATTATTAAGCTTCATTTGAGAAAAGGCATTATAAAATATATTCTTCCCATCTTCCATCTTTAGCGGCAGGGCAGGGTGGTGGTTTAAAAAACTAACATGTTCAGGCCTGATGGCAAATTAAAATGTCTTCTCATATTTAAAAGAAGCAAATTACCTCTGGGATGAAAGCACTGAATAATTCGTGAATAGCATGTCCAGTCTTTGTGGCAACTTCTTAATATAAATCACACATTTTAATGTGTTAGCTTAAATTTCCATGCTTTCTTTTATTCATTTCTGGCTTGTTTTATAAAGTATATAAAAAACATTTAGCTCCAATGCTTTATCTTAGTGTAAGTTATTGAAATGATCACTGTTCTTTACTAATTTAAAATTTAAAAGTGGAGTAAGGGAGTGTGTGTGTGTATAATAAAGAAATTTTAACCATTAATGAACAAAAATGTAAGATATTTTTGAATCCAAAATACTTTGGATTCTATGAAATTTGCTTTACTATCTGCACAGTGGAATGCAAATCAACAGTTATAACCTTATAACGGCTACGAAGAACATGCTTGTCGTATTATTTCTATCATAAATCTGTAGTTCTTGATAGTATCATTGACATTCGTACCCTCCATAATCAAACACAGTATCTTATGCACAACAGACACTCAGTATTTTTGGTAAATATAATTAAATGTAAATTATTTGATTCTAGGAGCAATATTTAGGCAAATGTAACAAAATCATTTTTCTTTTCTAATTTCAGTGACAATGATAACAACACACTCACATATACATGAAAATGTGAATATACATGCACATGGCAATTGCATTAAAAATCATGATTTTTCCTGGTGTATTAACAGTTTCCCATAGAACCTTCCTTCTGATTTTGTTTCCTACGTGGATTCATATATTTACTTTTTTTTTTCTTTTCCTACTCCTGGACTTATCTGGAACTCCTGGGAGTCATCACTGAAATTAGAACAGAATAGTAGATACCCATACTTCCTGTAATATCTACAGGTCTATCTTTTTTTTTTTTTTTTTTTTTTTAAGAGGAGTCTTGCTCTGTCACCCATGCTGGAGTGCAGTGGCGCAATCTTGGCTCACTGCAACCTCTGCCTCCTAGATTCAAGCAAATCCTGCCTCAGCCTCCCAAGTAGCTGGTATTACAGACATGCACCACCACACCTGGCTAATTTTTTTGTATTTTTAGTAGAGACGGGGTTTCACCATGTTGGCCAGGCTGGTCTCCAACTCCTGACCTCGTGATCTGCCCACCTCAGCTTCCCAAAGTGCTGGGGCTACAGGGGTAAGCCACCACGCCCAGCAAGGCCAATCTTTATATACTGGGGTAAGCCACCACGCCCAGCAAGGCCAATCTTTACATACTGGGGTAAGCCACTGCACCCAGCAAGGCCAATCTTTACATACTGGGGTAAGCCACCACGCCCAGCAAGGCCAATCTTTATATACTGGGGTAAGCCACCATGCCCAGCAAGGCCAATCTTTATATACTGGGGTAAGCCACCACGCCCAGCAAGGCCAATCTTTATATACAATCTTTATATACTGCATATACCCCTCCCATTTGCTTACTATTGCTTTTGAAAACCATGTAGAAGTGAGTATCTTCTACATTAATCATAATATACCCAACCTATGCATGATTCCAAAATGGAAATTTTATCTGTAAAAATGCTGAAGTCCAAAAATGCATAAATAGAATATTAATAGCCATCGGCAGCCACTTCAATGACTTGAGAAAATTGTGAGCTTACTGTGTGTACTAAAGGAAAACTAAAAATTATTCATGAACCAATATGAATACAATTTCTATCAGAAATGAAGTACTCAATGATTAAGAAGAAAAAAAGTCAGCCAAGGAATACTGCTAAGGAAATCCAGAATTTAAGACTTGATTAGGTTCTGTAGTTTCATCCTAGACATTAAAAAACAGACATTATCACATCTGTGACATTAATTTTGCTCGCATACTTCTTACAACAAAGACATGAGCTGTATGAGACATACAATGAAAAATGAGAGACACTGCTGATCACAAAATACAATTGTTAAAATTTTCAGGAGTGTTTTTAATTATAGATATCAATTATAATGAGAGCAAATAAAAAAATAAGAATGAGCAAAAAACTAATCTTTCTAACATGACTTGGTCCTTGAAGCAGTGTAGATTATCTGAGAATATTTGGAACTTTCTTCCTGCCTTCAGATTCTATTGAGGAAAACCTAAGGAGTAGAAAATCTAGTTATAATCTATGTTTCCATTCAGTCATTGTATAACATTGAACGTCACCTCTTTAGTTTTCATCTTTGCTAAAAAAAAGTTAGACCAGATGATTCTCTTCAAATATGCTTTTCTTATTAGACAGCTTTCACTACATAAATTCAAAGATGTGGAAATTACAGTAACGATCCAAGTGATTTGATTAGTGTAGTCTACCTGTCTAGGTGGCTTGGGTGAACATAAATCCTTTTTCATAAATAGAGTTTTTATATGTTACCCATATAATTCTTAAAATTATTCTTTTAACTAACTCTAAATAGAAAGTATCAGATGCAAAGCAGTTTAGTCATTCAGGAGGGTACGTTTCTGCTCTTCCTGCAATGGTTAGAAATATTTTCCTTTTAAAAAGGCCTGGAATTGTTTATACTTTCTGTGCTATCTATAAGCCTATCTTTATACACTTCCCCCTCCTTTGCTTACTGTTGCTTTTGAAAACCATGCAAAGGTGAGTATCTTCTACATTAATCATAATATACCCAACTCATGCATGATTCCCTCTGAAATAGAAGTTTTATCTGTAAACAATGTCCAAGGGAAAACAAGCTATTTGCTTTATGTGAGTTTATTGTTAACTTTATGTTTAATATAGTGACAGAAAATTCATGTTTACCACAATAAAAATAAGTAACTTAAAGAATAAAGAACCATATATAATTTCCAGCTATAAAATGGAGTCATTCATTCAATTAATTTTTCCTTTGGCCTTTGATTTAGAAATGGTGGTGGACTCCTGAAGTAATTTGAATGTATCTGGAATAATGAAATGATATGTCCACAAAAGCTTGGTATTCCCCAGTGCAAAAGAAAGTCAAACTGGAGGTAAGAAGTTATTGGAGCAACAGTGTCAGCACATGTGACAGGAATATATTATTTTCAATGGAATAGGGATGAGACAATGAGTGGGTCTGAGCAAAATAGTTTAAAACAGCACCATTTGTCCAAGAGGAAAATCACACAAGCCACATACAAAACTTCAGAGTTTGTACTAGTCAAAAACACAAACAGATGAAAGTAATGGTGACAGTATCTTTTATTTAAGTCCTTGAAATCCAGAAGTGTCTTTTACACGTACAGCATATTTCAATTTGGACTAGACACCTGTAATGTACTTGGTAGCCACACATGACTAGCAGTAATTGAAATGGGCAGCAGGGTCTCACTAACAAAGTCAGGACACACACACCAAGCACACTCCTCCCTTACTAAACTATTACACATTCTTCCCATGTCTCCCACTGAACATATTATTCCAGAGATTTCTATATATATAAAATAAATATTTAGTAAATTTTGGAAAGATAGTTAAGATGGTTATTATCAGTAGTATTAGTAATATTTCTTCATGAATTCCATGGGGCACATTGTTTCCAAACACTAGATGGACATAGATATAAAAAAGATTTCTACCTTCATTCACTGGGCCTGCCTTACTTTAGACACATAACTATGGCTTTATTGCTTAATGGATATTATTTGACGCTACAGCAGATGGTAATTTTTCAGCTATCAATGCAAGTATACCAAAAAGTATTTTTGTTTGTCTATAATTTATATCTCTATTTCCATAGTCTCATTATATCCAAGCCACAAGTGTGTATGGAGCACTTGTTATGTGCTGAATTTTGCTATAAGCAATAGGAATGGTAAAAATCCCCACTCCTTGGAGCACATTCTAATGGAAGGGACAGAGATAATATGATATGTAATAGATAGTGTACCACAATTCAGAAATTGCTTTCTCTCTAGGACTACATCTAAAAGTTTATGTAGATCAGATACTTTCTGACAGTGCCTAGGTTAGTGCCTGAAACATAATGTGTTCAATTTTTTTTAAAATAAATATTTAACAGTAAGTGGCCACTCACCCTCTGTCATTGCCTGTCTGCATGACATCCACTGAAATATAAACATCATCCCATCTGGATCGCAGCTATTGTCACACCTCAGCCCCCAAACTGGTGTCCACTGAGATACAAGAATCTCAGTCGGCTCTCTGACCATAAGGTCCAATCCACCATTTGCCAATGAGACACCATCACATGCATTCACTTCAGGTCGACTGCTTCCCACTCCATTGTACCTTTCCAGAAGCATATGCCTATTTCCAGGTGTATGCCCATGACTACTGGTAGATCACAAGATTTGCAGAGGCTACCTGAGTTACCTTTGAACAACTCTGCCACTTGCTCCCTTGCCATAGTGCCGCTAGGTTCCTAAATGTAAACTGGAACATAGATTCATTATAATTTTGGATCTAGAGATACAGTTAATGTCATCTCTTTCACTCTTCTCAAGAGTTTACTAGGAAGGGTGGGAGTAGCAGAGCGCAGATTTTCTTTTAGAATGCTCAACAACATCTAACTTTCTTGCTTCCCCATTTTACCCAGAGAGGATTTTTATCTCATCTTCTAGGAGTGTGAAAACAATTATTGATGGATGATCAAATGAAATAATGATCAAATGAATTAATGATCAAATGAAATATTTAAATCCAATTTCTTAAATTATGCATAGACTTCCTATACAATCAACCTCATTCAGCTTAGGGGAACCCTGTGCTTTAGAAAATGGTACTGTTTTACTTTGTTTCAATGCTTATATGTAATGACTGATTTTTTTAAGACACTGAGGATAAATAGGGGAAAAACCAGTCAAACAGAAAACCATGTTAGCTCATACTAATTTTTCATGAGGTGGCTATGCCTTCTGTTCCAAGTAACATTGGGTGAAAGAAAAAAACACTACTCAGTTGAACATAGTGACCACAGAAGAATACACAAAATATTCATATATCTCATTTTTATTTTACTCTTACTCCATTTGTTTTTACTGTACATGTCATCCTGCAGGCATATATTATAACTTTTGAGTTTACTTGCTTTTTCTATTAAAAATATTTTAATAAGACAATCTAAATATGATAAACATCTAAAAACCTTAGATATTGAGGAGAAGTTAAAATAAAAAAACTCTTTGAAAGAAATGGGAGAGCACATGACAGCTCCAAAGGAACAAGCTGAGGGAATTCATGGTGCACAGCATCAGAGGCGAGGCTGGGAGAATAGCTGAAGCAAGAGGGATGCAACACAGCTATCATCTGTTTAAGGGAGACTGAAAAGTACTGGAGCAGGATAGAGGGCACCGGCCATCATCCAGTCACAGAAAGACACCACTAGGCATCCAGGCTTATTTGCAGGCACAAGCAACACTCATCTGTGCCATCTCCAGTGACACAATTTTTGGCTTAATGATGATGTTGTTCTTCCTTCCATTTCTTCACAACACCCAAATGCCACGTTTCATTACATTTATTCATAGCAAGCAAACTTAATATCTATTCTCAGAATAAATTTCAATGCTTATCTATTTATTGTAGTAGTATATTTACTTGGAATCTAAGCTGTTTAAAACTGGGATAGGATATTATATTTTTATCGAGTCTATTTATATGACAAGGATTTCTGTTTCTCTCCAGTTCCATTTTTATTGCTTTTTTAGTGATTTTATTGATTTTTTAGTGATTTTTAAAGAACATACATAGTACATTATGGGAGAAATGACTATTTAACATTCTAGTATATTTAATTACTTCATTTTTTCATGGCTATTCTCTTTTAAATCTGTCCTGCTGGATTATTATGTCATTTTAATAATGTCTAAGATGATACTATATACTACACAATCAAGCTGTGTTGCTTAAATAATAATTAACCCATAAAGCATAATTTGTTTCAGTAGGATACATGGATTATCCTAGGCTCGAGATGTCAAGTTTGGAACACCTAGAATCTATTCTAATACTAATACTAAGCCTAAGGGTTGACCCTTTATTATTATATCCACTCTAAAATAAGCCTCTAACTTTTTGATGATAAAGAGCTACATTAGTTTTTCCTAAAGTGTGGAGGTTGTTGAGAGGATAGAGACAGATAGATCACTCAACACCTGGGGCATGGGAGAGGATGTAAAATAGGAAAGAAGAATGTGAAGAAAAAAAGCAACCATGGGTAAATAGAATAAGAAGAGATTATTCACAAAAGGAAAAGAAGAGATATCACCAATTTCTAGCCATAATTCTTATCTGCTTGAAATGTCAGTAAACTGTAAGAAACAAACAGGAAATTATGGCGGCCCATATCCTTCAAGTGTCATGCTTAGCTAGATTTGAATATTATATAAGAGTTTACAACGTCTATTTAACTCATCGTCTCCTTTAATTCTTACTAAGTTAGACAATTTTTATATCATCCCCAATTCAGGATACTTAGTGAAATTCACACCAGTTCATATGTGTCAGTTAGGACTAATTCAGATCTATGGACTTTAATCATGTACTGCTCTCTCATACCCCACACTCTGCTGCCAAATAGGTATCAGTCGACCCACTGAGAGCCCATCTGCTATAATTGTCATAGATAAGATTCCATAAAAGCTAACAACATCTAGACTATAAGAACCTTAACAGTGACTTTATTGGCAGAGATTTTTTCCCCCAAAGTTTCTAAAATAATATATTTTGAAACAGGTCAAAGATCTTCTCACTTGATGACACTCTGAATTTTTTAAATCTCAAATTATAATGTAAGAAATCCATCAACCAAAAAAAAGGATATATTCTTAAAGCCTTAGCTGTCCTTTCTACCTAAAGACAGATATAGAAAAGTAAAAGAATATACAGTCAATTCAGCTTTTCTGTTTTCATGTGGATATCTGGTATTGGCAGGGTCTACACATAACAAAACAGTTGATTCAGCCAACTCAGTAGCAAAAACAAGAAGTCACAATTGGTCATGAGTTATACACACCAAATCATAACTAATGAGAATTTTGCTAATCAACCAGTTTTCAAGGAGCCTTGAAAATACAGCCTAATCAGCACACAGCAAAGTTCTTCTATCATAGATGCACTTGCCTATTTCAAAGAACTCTATAGCAATTGTAGAAAAGAGAAGTCTATTTTTGTATGCTATCATGTATTGGAAAAAAATCCAGAATGATTAAGTCTTCTGGCATGTATTTTAGCTATTACAGCTGTTTGCAATATATATGTGCTACATCTATATTTGAAATCTCTGCTGTTTCCATTCACCATCTGCCCAAAGATGGGTGAAAATGTCTATGGTTTTTGTTCATTGCTTATGAAACTGCACATAGCAATTTGCCAAACATGTATTATTTTTCCAAGTCTTTTTCAAGCATCTAATCAATATCCTAGGAATGTTAATGTAAAAACTTTAAAGTCCCTTAAGGCCACAAATATAAATTGTCTTTTAAATTAAAAGATACATAGGACACCTCTCACAGCAATTTTGACTACCAAATTATTATTATTTAACAATACTCTGATTATTCAAAAATCCCAAACCTCTGAAATATAGTGAGAAAGGAATCTAGAAACATTAAGACAGTGCCACAAGTTACAGAGTCCCTTCTGCACTGGTATCCAAGAGTGAAATTCTTACCTACTCCCACTCAGTGACTTTTATTATAAGATAAAATTCTCACATTACTGGTCCTCTGATATCTAGAATTATGTACATTCGTGAGATTAAAATCTGTGAGAAAGGTAATGAGATTCTCCTAGAAGAAGACATAACAATACAAGTAAATACGGACAACCCATGGTATGTCAGCAACTGGGGAGACAAAAAGCTGAGCGTTATAGTATTATAATTATTATATTATTATAACCTATCACAACAGTATTATATTGTACTATAGCCTACGATAATAGTGAAGGCTCATAACAGTGTTCTTGAACCATTTCTAAAAGTTGTTGGCTTCAGTGGTAGCTATTTAAAAATTTAAGAAGCAAATTGTTTTAATTTAAAACTATTTTCATCAAAATTGTTTAAAGTTCTTAAACTTGGGGAATTTAAAGGTTAAACTCCAGTTACCAGTAAAATTTACTCACTGCTGTGAAAATATAGCACTAAGGAAATATCGTAACTTGAAAAGTCATTTATACAATAATTATATAAAATATACCATATCATTAATATTCATAATTTTAAACATAGATTGAATTAGAGTTTAAAATTTCAATCTCAAGGATTCTTCCTAAAATAAAACCCATGATCTGAAACCCCTCACCCATGATCTGAAACAAAGTTCCACTCGACAGAAGATGATTCTTACATACTTTACACACAAATTGTATCTTTATGAAATAAATGAATACAACTGAAATAAAAAATCAGAATTCTGGCCAGTTTCTTCTGTTTCTGTTGATCTGTTTCTGAATAAATGTGGCAATGATATCAAGGCTCTACAATACCTCGATTTGATTCTATATCTTCAGGATTACTTTTCTTTCACATCAGATGAATCACTCATGAGAACTGCTGATGGATTAGTCAGTGATCCATTCTTCTCTCTATTCATTCTGTAATGATTATCCCTTTATTAAAATCATCTCATACTCAGATTATTTATACCCTAACTACTGTCCTGTCTAGGTCTACATTTGAAAAGAAATGTCAAAACTTGTAAACAAAGACTCAGTCTGCTTCAATTTAATTTTGTAAGCACACAACCCCCTTCTTAGCTGAGTAAGCATTATTATCACGTAGTCATAACTGCCACCTAGTCTACAGTCAGAGATATAATTACACTGTCCAGTAGAAGACAATCAACAATACAGGCATATTTTTCTTCCTTGCCAATTTTATAATGGTAGAAGGGCTTATTTGGCAATCAGTTTACTGAATGGCTATATCTATCTGATAAAATATAATCTTAACACCTGTCTTTCTTTTCCAAATTTATGGATTTGCTGTTTTAAATGTCAAGAAATGTTTGCCATTTTAAAATATGCATTTATTTATGATTATATTTTCTTTATGAACCTTGGCTCTGGAATTATTCAAGATTTGATCAATAAATAAGAGACAAAATACTACATTAAATACAAAAAAAATTGCATGAAGTAAAGACAAAAAGTTGGTTTCCTCATATTTATTCTAGATGGGCTTTGCTAGATAACAGATTTAAAAGATTTTGAGTCTCTCCTTTATAACAATTCAATGTTTCTTATAGGCCTGTAAGTCACTTAGCATATGATGGGGGAATGCTTAGCATAGTGCACTAAAAATCCTACATAAATCTTTGCTGAACCAAATTGAAACAAGCTTTGAATTACATGTAAACAGATAAATGACAATGCAGAATAATTACTGGTCGATAGTGGTAAAATAGATTGTTATGGGAACAATCTACATTTGCTATAGAAGGCATAGTAACTAATTCCAAATGGGGATTTAGAAAGGTTTCAGCAAAGAAGTTTCATTTGAATGCATTCATAAAACATGTATTTAAAACCCAATAAGAAATTTTTTAAAACTTTGTAAAATATGACTTAGCTAACTTTGTGTGGTTATTTATTTTACTTTTTGTCTTCAAGTTTCTGATTATCATTATTAACTGCTTTGCCGTTGGTAGCATTACTTGGTATTGTTAGAATCATAATTATCATTTTATCCAAGATTACACAATGTGAGTGTCTGGGAGCCTGGATGAGAGCAAGAAATGCCTCTATGTCTATGATAGTTGTTATAAAGCTTATGTACTTTATACTTCTACAGAGCCTGTTCACTTTTTACACTCAATGCCAGTATAGATTAGAAGCAAATCTCATCCCATCACTTGCTGCTCAGAACACATCAAGACATGGCCATTGCTTAAAAATTCAAACCCCTAACAGAGCTTAAAGGGCCAGTGATCAAATGGCAGCTGCCTCCTGCATCCTTTTTGCTTACCTCTCCCAGCTTACTAAACTCTAGAAATAATGACTTTCTCTGTGTGTGTGTGTGTCCTAGAGTATAAAGAGCCCTGGCCCTAGCCTGCCTGCTTGGAAACTTGATTCCACTATTTTCCAGATGTGGAAGCTCTAAACATTTACATAAACATTCTGGATCTCAGTTGCCCCGCCTGTAAAATGGGATCTCATATGATTATTGTGAGAACTAAATGAGGTAATACATGTAAAGTGCATAAAACGTTATTTGTCCACAGAAGTAAGCACTTTTATAGAGGTTAAGTGTCATGATTGTTTTGTTATTTTAGAAGGTAATCAAACATGTTCATTGAATGAATGCATCTAATTGCTAGTTAGACTAGCACAGTGAAAATGGCATGGGGTTCTGGAGGCTGACAAACCTTGCTTTGAAGACTAGTTTGCATTGCTCTCCCTCCTCCCATCCCCTCTGTCACACATGTGCACACACACAGAAAACCTGAAGCATAGGCATTTAAAGCAATTTAGAATAAGAGTTACATTTCCCTCATTAACTCTTAAGAACCAAACATGGCAAAGACAAGACAGAAGCAGTCCTTATGAACAAAATTGCGTTACGTTTAGTATCCTCTGTGTTGGAAGGGATGGAGATGTGTAAAACATTTCCAAATTTCCCATTAAAAATGTTTTAAATGAATATATTTCAGAATTTGAATCAGCAAACAAGACCATCTTTTTTTAATTTGTATAAATTTAGGGTGTACAAATGGATTTCTGTTAAATGGGTACATTGTGTAGTGGTGAAGTCTGGGCTATTCCTGTTTCCATTACCTGTATAATGTACATTGTACACATAAAAAATTTCTCATTCTTCACCCCCTTCCACCCTCCCACCTTTTTGAGTCATTTTCCGTTGTTTCACACTCTGCTTCCATGTACACACATTATTTAGCTCTTACTCATAAGAACATGTGGTATTTGTCTTTATGTGTCTGAGTTGTTTTATGTAAGATATTGGCCTCCAGTTATATCCATCTGGCTGCAAAATACATGATTTCATTCTTTTTTATGGCTGAGTAGCATTCAAATATATATATATATATATATATATATATATATATATATATATATATTTTTTTTTTTTAATCCAGTCATCCATTGATGGACACTTTGGTTGATTCTATGTCTTTGTTACTGTGAATAATACTGCGATAAACTGAGGTATCTTTTTGATATAAGGATTTATTTTCCTTTAGGTAGATACACAGTAGTGGGATTGCTGGATTGAAAGATTGTTCTATTTTTCTATTTTTAGTTATTTGAGAAATCTCCATACCATTTTCCATAAAGGTTGTGCTAATTTACATTCCCACCGACAGGATGTAAGGGTTCCCTTTTCTCTACATTCTCTCCAACATCTGTTATTTTTTGTCTTTTTAGTTACAGCCATTCTAACTGGTATAAGATGATATCTCATTGTAATTTAATTTGTATTCTCTGATTAGCAGACCATTTTACTTAAATGCAGCAGTTCTGCCATCTCTACTGTGCAGCCTTCCCTGAATTGTCAAGCTTTCCCCATGTTCTGCTGCACAGCCACACGGCACCTATCACATCTTATACACGAACAATCCTCCTCTCTTCACATCTACACTCTACTCCCTCCACTTTGGCTTCTAGCCAGATATCTCCAAATGAATCTGAAGGATTCACACATCACATTCTTATCTTAAAAGATTGCCCAGAAGGTTTTCTGGATTTAGAAACCCTCTAACCTCTTGGCTTCTCTTTTCTCACCACATGCTAAGGTATCTCCAAACTTTCCTGACCTCTCTTTCTCTTTTACACATTTCTCTTTTCCTAACAATATCCAAATACTGCCTTCCACAAAATTTGGCTCTGACTCTCTTCTCTCCTCTCTCTGTATTCTCTCCTGAGGTGCTCATAAGTTCCCATACCATAAGAGCACATATCCCATGCATTTGCTGATGGCTTCCAAATGTATATCTTTAGACCAAAACAAGAACTCTGTTGACAATATCAGAGCTATTTCAAATATACTATACCCAAAACTGAACCCTTGATTAAATGCCCCAGAAATATATTCCTACTCTAGGTTTTCCCTTCTACACAAATGATACTAGCACCCCTTTAGTTGCTCAGTCCTAAAAACTAGAAATCATTCTTGGTTCTTCTGCATTCTCTATCCTTTATCCAATTAGTAATAACACATACACATTCTACCTCTAAACTTTTCTCTATGCGAATCATTTTCTCTATATCCATTTCCACAATTACTCTGTTTTAAGATAAAATCATGACTCACTGGAATTACTGCAATAGCCTTCTAACTGATCTCTCTGCCCCTAACTTTGAACCCCTCCTATCCATTCTCCACACTAAAGTTAGGATGATCTTTAGAAATATAAATTAAATTATATGCCTATCATGCATTAAACCTTTCAAAAGCTTCTTGTAACATTTAGAGAATAAAATTTGAAAGTCCTTCCTTGCCCTAAAGGGCCCAGTGTGATCACATACTCTGCAAACTAAACATTAATCAATTTTCCCCTTGCTGACTGGTCTCCTCCAGGTTTCTCAAACATGCCAATCTCTTTCTTGCTGCAGTGTTTTCATATTTGATGTTAACTCTATTTAGAAAAATATTCTTCACATTATTGGCAGATCTGACTTCTCATCCTTCAGGCCTTAGTATAATTGTACAAATTATTGCATTTTGTGGCAAAATGTACTTTACAAAGAGGGCTATAGCCCTACATCCTAATAACATGGTCTTCTTACAATAAGACTTTGAGATTCCTCCCATCAAGAGGTAAAGGGTTTATGTTCTTTCCCATGAAATCTAGATGGACTCATTACTACAAAGTAAATGATGATACTATGCAATTTCTGAGGCTGTATCATAAAAAGCAATACAGGTTCTGCCTAGATCTCTTGGATCACTCACTCTTGAATCCCAGGCACCATGCTGTAAGGAACTGCAAGTAGCCTGAAGAAGCTCACCTGGAGGCCAGGCACGGTGCCTCATGCCTATCATCGCAGCACTTTGGGAGGCTGAGGGGGACGGATCACCTGAGGTCAGGAGTTTGAGACCAGCCTGGCCAACATGGTGAAACCCCATCTCTACTAAAAAAAAATGCAAAAATTAGCCAGACATGGTGAAGGGCACCTTTAATCCCAGCTACTCAGGAGGCTGAGGCAGGAGAACAGCTTGAACCCGGGAGGTGGAGGTTGCAGTGAGCTGAAATCTTACAACTGCACTCCAGCCTGGGTGATCAAAAAAAACCAAAAGAAGTTCACCTGGAGAAGCACCAATGTCCAAGTCATAACTATGGCCAAGCTCCCAAGCTCCCAGGTAACCACCAAACTAACCTGGCACACCATTTGAGTGGGCCAACATGTAAGAGGATTCTGCAGCCCATAGAGTCATTCTAGGTGATGCCATGTGGAGTAGAGAGAATCTGCCTTTGCCAAGCCCCACCAAAATTGCAGACTTGTGAAGAAAATAAATAATTATGGTTATTTTAAGCTACCAAGTCAAGGGATGGCTTGTATGTGGCAACAAATAATCGAAACACCTTCTCAATGAGGCTTTCCCTTAATTATGCTGTGAAAAACTATCCTTTTGCATTAATCTCCACCACTGAAATTTGTTCACTTCTTTCACAGTATTTGTCACCATTTGTAAGTATTGAGTCTTCCCTTTTGACTTAGCTATTCCATAAATGTCATAAGGACAAGGAGTGCATCTATTTTCACCATACAAGCATATGCACCAGCACCTAATAACTTGCACTCGCTCTGAAACAAATGACAAATGAATAAACACACATATTGCAATGATATGTCTAAATTTCAGCCTAAGACAGTCACCCCTAGTATCTCACAATATCTTAAAGTCAAGGACCAGATTGCTTAAATGTTTGAATTTACTGTATCTTGCAAAGTGAACACTATAGGTCCTTAATAAGCATTTTCATAAATTAGTACATATAAACATCTAAATAAATAAAAGTTTATGGCAATGCCCTAAAATTTGATGGTAATTAATATTTTAATGACCCAGCTACACTGACAGTTGGTAGGAGGATTATGTCTAGAGAATTGAATAATTAAAACAATCATCTAGTTAGATATTGACAAATTTTTCCTGTAAAAAACCATGAAGTAAATATTTTAGGCTTTGTGGGCCATATGGTCTGTCACCAGTACTCAGCTGGCACTGTACCACAGATGTAACCATAGACAATACCTAGATGAATGAGTAAGGTTATTTTCCAATAAAACTTTATTTGCAAGAGCAGATGACAGTCAGATTTGACCTGCAGGCCTAGTTGGTCAACTTCTGGTCCAGATAATTTAATTGAATAAATATTTTTATTCCACGTAAGAAAAACAACAGGATTGTATTTCTGATTATTACTTAAATACTTATACATTTTCTTTTAGTAAAATATGCTTGTGATACCTTCATTATCAAAAGCAAATTTGCAAAGAAACATTTTCACACATCCTCATCTTACACTAAACCAAAAGGCTATTTGCTTTCTAATCTATTTATAGAATCCAAGACAGGCTTTGGTTTGGGACAGGACAACCCTCTTGTGATGGTCATTAAAATGTCTGCTCCCCATAAGACCATTCTGAGTTGACCTGGAATTTTCTTGCTAATGTCTTCTCCACACTAATGAGGTAATTATGATGTTACATGTTTTTCTTTTTATTTCCATTTTTTCTCCTTGGAATATCTACATTACTTCTAAATATTCATAAAACATTCACAATTTTCCTTGGAGGCCATTAAAATACTGATGAAATTAGCAGCAATATTTCAAATTAAGCTTTCCCAAAGAGCCTTTGATCTAAATTTAATAAGACAACATATTATTTTATTATCTAAAAATAAAATCCAATCATGGTTGCTAATATATAATAATGCATTACATTTATTTGTCTTGGGTGAGTTAACATAAAAAAAATAAAATGACATGTTTGTTTTCCTCTAGTAAATTCTAAATAACTTTTTAAGTTAAAAACATACTTAGAAGTAAATATCCTTACAATGTTAATTCTTACTGAAAACTGCTCTTTTCCTTCTGTTTTGAACACTTCATATTTTAGCTTACATAAAATCAATGTATGTTTAAAAAATATTTTACTACTTTGTCCTTATTTAATTAAAAGTTAGAGACAGTTATTTTGGTTTCTGAAGGGACCTGTCTCTATTTCTGTGATGCTTATAAAGGAAAGAATGTGGTTTTGACTCAGCAGACCAGTGATCCTATATTGCTATGGGTGACCATACAAATGCTATGTGCTTGAGATCCCTCCCAAACATACATACATCTGAATATAAAACATAAATTGATAAGTCAAGGTGAAAATCAGTGATTCAAGTTATTCGACATTTCACAGCAAAAAGCTGCAACCTTATTCTTTGAGTATTTTATTGTTTGGTACAAAAATTGTGTTTGATAGACACTGTGAAATGGAAATTGTGACCTGAGGCAATATAAAAAAATTATTTTACTTCTGCACACTCAAAAACTGCAGTTTAGGGGAGGATCCAAGTTGCCTGAATAGGAACAGCTCTGCAGTGTAGTTCCCAGCAAGATCAACGCAGAGGGTGAGTGATCACCGCATTTCCAAACAAGTTATTACTGCCCACAGACCAGGAGATTCTCGGGCTGAAAAGCACCAAAAGTTTCCAGCACAGCTGTTTCAGCCAGCGCAGTGGGTCTCCACACAAAAACTAACATAAATCTGGGCCACCATTTCAACAGGCACCTGGATGCCTGGGAGACAGAGCCACCCATTCAACTGAAAAAATGGGGGCTGAAACAGGGAGCCAGGAGATGTGGCTCAGCAGGTCCTACCCCCACAAAGACCAGCAATCTGAAATGCTCTAGATTGAGAGTTTCACAGCAAGAACAGCTGGACCCAGGATGGTACAGCTCTGTGGGGGGGAAGGGCATCCACCATTACTGAGGCAGTCCACCACTACTGAGGTGGTCCACCATTACTGAGGCAGTCTGCCATTACCAAGGCAGTCCGCCATTACAGAGGCAGTCCACCATCACTGAGGCAAACCGCCATTACCAAGGCAGTTCTAACTATACCTCTGTAAACAAAACCACAAGGAAGATCACACCGCAGCTGGGCAGAGCACACAGGAGCACAGCAACACCTCTGCTGGCAGACTGTGCCTAGGCTACCTTCTTGCACAGCACGGCATTTCTGAAAAAAGGCAGCAGCATGTCAGGAACCTACAAATAAAGCCCCACCTACCCAGGACAGAGCACCTGGGAAAAGAGGTGGTTATGAGTTCCACTGCAGCAGACCTAAATGTACCTGCCCAGCAGCTCTGGATGGAACAACAGAGCTCACAACTCAGCACTTGATCTCCTATTAGGGACAGACTGTCTCCTCAAGCAGCTCCCTGACTCTCGTATATCCAAGGAGACATAAAGGAGAGCTCAGGCTGGCATCTGGCAAGTATAATTCTGGTACAAAGATAACAGAAGAGGAAACTGGCAGCAACCCTTACTATACTGCAGCTGCCACAGGTGATCCCCAGGCAAGCAGAGTCTGGAGTGGACCTGCAGAAGTCCTACAGCAGAAGGGCCTGATTCTTAAAAGGAAAACTAAAAAACAGAAAGAAATAACTTCATCAAGAAAAAGAATGTCCACTCAGACACACCATCTGAAAGTCACCAACTGCAAACCCCACAGATAGATAAATCCATAAAGATGGGAAGAAACCAGTGCAAAAAGGATGAAAACACTCAAAGCTGGAACACCTCTCCTCTTCCAAGGGATCACAACTCCTCACCAGCAAGGGAACAAAGCTGGATGGAGAATGAGCCCAATGAATTGACAGAAACAGGCTTCAGAAGGTGGGTAACAACAAACATCTCAGAGCTAAAACAACATGTTCTAACCCAATGCAAAGAAACTAAGAACCTTGAAAAAAGGTTTGATGAAATGCGAATGAGAATAAACAGCTTAGAGAGGAATATAAAGGAATTGATGAAGCTGAAAAACACAAAACGATAACTTCACAAAGCATACGCTAGTTTCAAGCTGAATCAACCAAGCAGAAGAAAGGATATCAGAGATTGAAGATCAACTCAATGAAATAAAATGAGAAGGCAAGAATAGAGAAAAAAGAGTGAAAAGAAATGAACAAAGCCTACAAGAAATATGGGATTATTTGAAAAGACCTAATCTACGTTAGACAGATGTACATGAATGTGATGGAGACAATGAATCCAAGCTGGAAAACACTCTTCAGGATATTATACAGGAGAAATTCCCCAGTCAAGCAAGGCAGACCATCATTCAAGTCCAGGAAATACAGAGAACACCACAAAGATATTCCTCAAGACGAACAACCCCAAGGCACATAATCAGATTCACCAGGGTTGAAATGAAGGAAAAAATGCTAAGGGTAGCCAAAAAGAAAGGTCAAGTTACCTACAAAGGGAAGCCCACCAGACTCACAGCAGATCTCTCAACAGAAACCCCAAAAACCAGAAGAGAGTGGGGGCCAATATTCAATATCCTTAAAGAAAAGAACTTTCAACCTAGAATTTCATATCCAGCCAAACTAAGCTTCATAAGCAAAGGAGATAAATCTTTTACAAACAAGCAATTGCTCAGAGATTTCATCACCACCAGGCCTGCCTTAAAACAGGTACTCAAAGAAGCACTAAACACAGAAAGGAACAACCAGTACCAGCCACTCCAAAAATGTACCAAATGGTAAAGACCATCGACACAATGAAGAAAATGCAGCGACTAATGGGCAAAACAACCAGCTAGCATCAAAATGGCAGGATCAAATTCACACATAACAATAATATCCTTAAATGTAAATGGGCTAAATGCCCCAATCGAAAGACACAGACTGGCAAATTGCACAAAAATTCAAAACCCATCAGTGTGCTGTATTCAGGAAACCCATCTCACATGCAAGGATACACATAGGCTCAAAATAAAGGGATGGAGAAAGATTTACCAAGCAATTGGAGAGCAAAAAACAGCAGGAGTTGTAATCCTAGTCTCTGATAAAATAGACTTTAAACCAACAAAGACCAAAAGAGACAAAGAAGGGCATTACATAATGGTAAAAGGATCAATGCAACAAGAAGAACTAACTATCCTAAATATATATGCTCCCAATACAGGGGCACCAAGATACATAAAGTAAGTTCTTAATGACGTATAAAGAGACTTAGACTCCCACACAATAATAGTGGGAGACTTTAACACTCCACTGTCAATATTAGACAGATCAACGAGACAGAATATTAGCAAGGATATCCAGGACTTGAACTCAGATCCAGAACAAGCAAACCTAATAGACATCTACAGAAATCTCCACCTCAAATCCACAGAATATACACTCTTCTCAACACCACATCACACCAACTATAAAATTGACCACATAATTGGAAGTAAATCACTCCTCAGCAAATGCAAAAGAATGGAAATCATAACAAGCAGTCTCTCAGATGACACAGCAATCAAATTAGAACTCAGGATTAAGAAACTCACTGAGAACCACACAACTTCATGGAAACTGAACAACTGGCTCTTGAATATTGACTGGGAAAACAATGAAATGAAGGCAGAAATAAAGATGTTCTTCAAAACCAACGAGAACGAAGACACAATGTACCAGAATCTCTGGGACACATTTAAAGCAGTGTCTAGAGAAAAATTTATAGCAATAAATGCCCACATGAAAAGCAAGGAAAGTTCTAAAATCAACACCCTATCATCAAAATTGAAAGAGCTGGAGGAGCAAGATCAAAAAAACTCAAAACCTAGCAGAAGATAAGAAATAACTAAGATCAGAGCAGAACTGAAGGTCATAGAGACACAAAAAACCCTTCAAAAAAATCACGAAATCCAAGATCTGGTTTTTTGAAAAAATCAACAAAATAGATAGATCACTAGGAAGATTAATAAAAAAGAAAAGAGAGAAGAATCAAATAGATGCAATAAAAATTGGTAAAGGGGATGTCACCACTGATTCCACAGAAATACAAACTACCATCAGAGATTACTACAAACAACTCTATGCACATTAACCAGTAAACCCAGAGAAATGGATAAATTCCTGGACATTGCACCCTCCAAAGCCTAAACCAGGAAGAAGTCAAAACCCTGAATAGACCAATAACAAGGGCTGAAGTTGAGGCAGCAATTAATGGTCTACCAACCGAAAAAAGCCCAGGTCCAGATGGGCTCACAGCCAAATTCTACTAGACATACGTAGAGGAGCTGGTACCACTCCTTCTGAAACTAATCCAAAGAATCCAAAAAGAGGGAATCCTTCCCAAATCATTTTATGAGACCAACATCATCCTGATACCAAAACCAGGAAGAGACTGAAGAAAGAAAACTTCAGGCCAATATCCATGAAGGACATAGATGCAAAAATGCTCAATAAAATACTGGCAAACTGATTGCAACAGCACATCAAAAAGCTTATCCATCACGATTGAGTAGGCTTCATCCCAGGCATTCAAGGCTGGTTCAACAAATGCAAGTCTATAAATGTAGTCCACCACATAAACAGAACCAAAGACAAAAACCACATGATTATCTCAATAGATGTAGAGAAGACCTTCGAAAAAATTCAACAGACCTTCATGCTAAAATCTCTCAATAAACTAGGTATGAATGGAATGTATCTCAAAATAATAAAAGCTATTTATGACAAATCCACAGCCAATATCATACCGAATGGGCAAAAACTGGAAGCATTCCCTTTGAAATCTGTCACTAGACAAGGATGCCCTCTCTCACCATTCTTATTTACATAGTATTGGAGGTTCTAGCCAGAACAATCAGGCAAGAAAAAGAAATAAAGGGTATGCAATCAGGAAAGGAGAAAGTCAAATTGTCTCAATTTGCAGATGACATGACTGTATATTTAGAAGACCCCATCGTCTCAGCCCAAAATCTCCTTAACCTGATAAGCAACTTCAGCAAAGTCTCAGGATACAAAATCAATGTGCAGAAATCACAAGCATTTCTATACACCAATAACAGACTTAAAGAGAGCCAAATCAAGAAGGAACTGACATTCACAATTGCTGCAAAGAGAATAAAATACCTAGGAATACAACTAACAAAGGATGTAAAGGGCCTCTTCAAGGAGAACTACAAACCACAGCTCAAGGAAATAAGAGAGGACACAAACGGATGGAAAAACATTCCATGGTCATGGTTAGGAAGAATCAATATCATGAAAATGGCCATACTGCCCAAAGTAATTTATAGATTCAACGCTATCCCCATCAAGCTACCTATGACCCTTTTCACAGAACTGGAAAAAAAACAAACACCTTAATCTTTATATGGAACCCAAAGAGATCCCCCATAGCCAAGACAATTCTAAGCAAAAAGAACAAAGCTGGAGGCATCACACTACTTGACTTGAAACTACATTAAAAGGCTACAGTATCAAAACAGCATGATACTGGTACCAAAACAGAGAGATAGACCAATGGAACATAACAAAGGCCTCGGACAATGCCACACATCTACAACAATCGAATCTTTGACAAACCTGACAAAAACAAGCAATGGGTAAGGATTCCCTGTTTAATAAATGGTATTGGGATAACTGGCTAGCCATGTGCAGGAAACAGAAACTGGACCCCTTCCTAACACCTTACATAAAATTAATCCAGATAGATTAAAGACTTAAACATAAGACCTAACACCATAAAAACTCTAGAAGAAAATCTAGGCATAACCATTCAGGACATAGGCATAGGCAAGGACTTCATGACTAAAACACCAAAAGTATTGGCAACAAAAGCCAAAATAGACAAATGGTATCTAATTAAACTCCAGAGCTTCTGCACAGCAAAAGAAACAGCAATTAGAGTACACCGGCAACCAACAGAATGGGAAATAATTTTTGCAATCTACCCATCTGACAAAGTGCTAATATCCAGAATCTATAAAGAACTAAAACAGATTTACCAAAAAAAAAAAAAAAAAATCCATTCAAAAGTGGGCAAAGGACATAAACAGACACTTTTCAAAAGAAGACATTTATGAGGCCAACAAATATACGAAAAAATACTCATCATCATTTGTCATTAGAGAAATGCAAATTAAAACCACATTGAGATACCATCTCGTGCCACTTAGAATGGCAATCATTAAAAAATCTGGAGACAACAGATGCTGGAGAGGATGTGGAGAAATAGGAACACTTTCACACTGTTGGTGGGAGTGTAAATTAGTTCAACCATTGTGGAAGACAGTGTGGCACTTCCTCAAGGACCTAGAAATAGAAATTCCATCTGACCCAGCAATCCCATTACTGGGTATATATCCAAAGGATTATAAATCATTCTATTATAAAGACTCATGCACATGTATGTTCATTGTGGCACTGTTTACAATAGCAAAGACTGGAACCAACCCAAATGCCCATCGATGATAGACTGGACAAGGAAAATGTGGCACATATACACCATGGAATACTATGCAGCCATAAAAAACAATGAGTTCATGTCTTTTGTAGGGACATGAATTAATCTGGAAACCATCATTCTCACCAAACTGACACAAGAACAGAAAATCAAACACCACATGTTCTCACTCATAGGCGGGTGTTGAACAATAAGAACACATGGACACAGGGAGTGGAGTATCACACACTGGGATCTGTTGAGGGGGACTAGGGGAGGGACAGCAAGTGGTAGGGAAGTTGGCAAGGGATAACATGGAGAAATGCCAGATATAGGTGACGGAGGGATGGAGGCAGCAAACCACATTGCCATGTATGTATCTATGCAACAATACTGCATGTTCTATAAAATGTATCCTATTTTTTGTTTATATAAATATATATATATATATATATATATAAACAAAATAACTGCAGTTTAATTAATGGTTCCCATGAATCATATATAGACACTATCCTCACTATGTTTTCTTAAAGTGTAAATTACTTACTTTCAAACAAATGGCACTTGCATATTTTTCACCTGATTTATCCATTAATCACTTATATTTGCTGAATTTAATAATATTGGCTCAGTCTCTCTTTACACATGGTAACAAGTACAGAAAGTTACTGTCACTAATAATGTTTTTTCAGGAGGCATTTGTGTGTGTGCCTACACTAGCTTCAGCAGCATGGTATGACCTAGTGCTTCCTGGAAGTGAAATAAGGGTTAGTCAAAATGGTAACTTCTCCTGGAGATTAGCATGTCACTTTGAGAGAAAAAAATAAATAAATAAACCTCATAATTTACTTACTAATAGGGTTGGGAGAAAATCACAGATGGAATGAGGCATCAGTAACCATATAATTTATCATCTAAACTAAGACACTTCTGAAAGTGAAAGTTTTGTTGGCAATTATGTTAAGACAACAGAAATAAAATCAAACTGTCCCACAGAAAACAAGATGTAAGATCCCCTGAGGATAATCTTAGCCCTAGGAGATAGAAAGGCAAGACCAAGATAAGAATAAGTTATAGGAAGAATGGCTATTTCTCATATGCCATCAGGTAACAGAGATCTAAATGGTTGTCTCTGGTGACAAATGTGACAGGAAGTGGCATTCTATGATGAGGTTGCCAGTTAAAATGCAGGACTCCAGTGAAATTTGAATTTAATATAAACAACAGATAATTTCTTAGTAAAAATTCTTTCTCAAGCAATATTTGAGACATAGTTTATACTATTTAAAAATTCTCATTTATCTGAAGTGCAAAGTCAATTGGGAGTCCTATATTTTTAAAGGGAATTGTTAGGATGGATACATTATGTAAGATCTAAAAAATCTACCACTGTGCTATATCCTCCAAGATGACACAGAGAACTTTTTTTTTTTTTTTTTAACTAGGTAGTAAGGAATTCACAACTGAGAGAAGCACTGGAATCTTTGGTGGTAGCTGTCCCCTGCAGGCCGGTGTTAAGCAGGAAACACTGACATGGAAATAGTTCATCTACAATTAGCAAAAATAGTAAGATTCCTAATGGCAGTGAGGCAGCACTTAACCATATGAAGCAATGTGAACATAGTTATCAAATTGTATTAAGACTAGAGTGACTATCCCAATATCTTGATCAAAGTTATCTGTGGTGGTGGCTTAATATATCTTGATGCTTGAGGGGAAACAGATTGACAGCTTATTATGGTATTACTCAATTTATATGGGCATAAATATTAACAGCTGGTGATCACATGGCTCATATTGACCACCAAAATTGACAATGGCAGTGACTCAACCAGTTTCAGATCTAAGCCAATTTGTAAAACCTGTTGGTTAAAGAGAAGGCTTGTTTGCCTTGAAGAAAACCCCTGCAATGTAGTAACGAGTCTACTCTGATCCTTCCATTTGACATGACAATAATGCACTGGAGAAGAAAGAATATCCAGTATTACAAGGAGAGCTAAATTCCAGGTCTGAGGTAACACTAATACCAGGAGATCCAAAATGCCCACGTTGTCTTGGATTACAGTTGGAGTTTTATGGATGGGGGGAAAATTAAATTTTGGTCCAAGTCTGATACAAATAGAGCACAATGGACACAGAAATATACCCTGAAGATATTTACAAGTCACTGGATATATATTTGAGTGAGACATAGTACTTAGAAGCAGACATAACCGACACATTGGCTTTTTTTTTTTTTTTTTTAATTGCATTTTAGGTTTTGGGGTACATGTGAAAAACATGCAAAGTTGTTGCATAGGTGCATTCATGGCAGTGTGATTTGCTGAAAAATAAGGCTAAAAAATCATGGGAAAAGATTGCATATCGCATATAAAGGAAAATGAACACAACATATGCAGATCTTCGTGCCTCATAGCAATTCCATCCAGAAAGTATTCATCTTAAGGGAAGCTCTCCTCAACAAAGTGAGTGTGATGTCCTCTCCAGTGGTACACATTTCAGCCACTTTAGTATTTGAATTATGACCAATGAACAGAGGGATCAAGGTGGAAGAGATTGGAACTACGCATAGGCCCAACAGCACTGGCTCCTCCCCACAAAGTCTTGCTGAAATATTGCTACTACACAACTTTCCAACAGGAGAATATCTGAGCCCTTGATATTTTCAGAAGAGACTAGTGAGTCACCCCTCCATGGTGATTTCATTGAACCTCTCCTACTTGGGAGCAGACAGTAAGTTGACTTTTTTAGAATTAATATAAATTTTGGGTGTGGGTTTGCCTTCCCTGCCCAGAAAGACAGCATGCCAAATCTTAAGGCAAAGGAAACAAGACAGATACTTTACTTTTGACTTGTAAAAACTTTTCTAATTCAAAGCTATTTAACTAGGCAAGAACCTCAGCCATTCACAATATGCCAGCTTGAGGAGATATACGATGCCTGACACAAAAAGAAACTTTCTCCTAAAAACAAAAACAAGACAATGACAGAAAACAACCAGTAACTAACCTTACTAACCTGCTACAAGGACAAAGCCTAAGATTGTAACTTATATTCTAGCCTCTCTCTCAAATTAATACCCTTAAGAGGAAAGAACCCTGATCCTGGATCTCTTAGTGAGGGGTAGGGAGTTTGGTACATGAATAGATGCTGGGGGTGAAACTGGGTATATTTGGGTTCTCCAGAGGGACAGGACTAATAGAATAGTTGTACATATAAAGAGGAAGTTTATTAAAAAGTATTGACTCACATGATCACAAGGTGAAGTTTCACAGCTGGCCATCTGCAAGCTGAGGAGCAAAGGAAGCCAGATTGAATCCCAAAACCTCAAAATCAGGCAAGCCGACAGTGCAACCTTTGGTCTGTGGCCAAAGGCCTGAAAGTCCCTGGCAAACCACTGGTGTAAGTTCAAGATTCCAAAAGCTGAAGAACTTGGAGTCTGATGTTCAAGGGCAGGAAGCATCCAGCATGGGAGAAAGATGAAGATGGGAAGACTCAGCCAGTCTAGTGCTTATATGTCCCTGTGCCTGCTTTTATCCTAGCCATGCTGGCAGCTGATTAGATGGTATCCACCCAGACTGAGGGTGGGTCTGCGTCTATCAGTCCAATGACTCAAATGTTAGTCTTTTTTGGCAACACCCTCACAGACAAACCCAGGAACAAGACTTTTCATCCTTCAATCCAATCAAGTTAATACTCGATATTAACCATCACACAGGGTATCTTCCTACATTTTTTCAAGAGGTATCTGTTTTATAATGTGAAGTCTGAATGTTCCAGAAACAAAGTCTGCATTGGGTTATGTATCAGAATCACAACAGGAAACATAGGTACACTCACAGTAGGATAATTCAAAGAATGTTTAATAAAGGATTTGCTTACAAAATGGTGGGCATGATTTAGGGAAACCAGAAGGGAGCATTCTCTACCCTATAACTACCATTAGTCTCTAGGAGAAAAGGGGATGGAATGACTACCAGAACCAAAATGAGAGACTATGTAGAGAAGCCCACACCAAGAATAACTGTCCCCCTTAGGTCAGTAGCCAGGACACCATGGATGAAGAGAGCAAAGATAGTAAAAGCATGATCTCGCTCTCCACCTTACCTTCTATTTTCTGAAGCACAGGTCATTGGCCTAACCTACCCATGATCAAAGGGCAAAGGAATCCATCATGAGCTCTATGTAAATTAGCCTTCCAGGATTGAAATCCAGTTTAAAAAGAAAGAAAGTAGATTTGAAAGGGCAAACAAGATATTCAGCAAAGACTGAATTTCTCAGTGCTTTACATTTCTTTGAGCTTGTTTACTTCTTTCAACATAGAATTTCTCCGTAAATAGAGATGGAAAAAAATCCAGAGACTTCCATTTTGTGGAATAAAATATACAAAAAGTGACTACACTTGTCCCTCTTTATCCACAGGGAATTTGTTCCAGAACTTCTCTTAGATACCAAAATCCACAGATGCTCAAGTATCTTATATAAAATGCCATAGTATTTGCATCTAGCCAATGCTAATTCTCCTGTATATTTTAAATCATCTCTATACTAATATAATATTAATACAATGCAATATAACTGCTATGTAAATAGCTGATACACTGTATTGTTTAGGAAATAATGACCAGGAAAAAAATTAAAAGTCTGTACATGTTCAGTACAGAGAAAATTTATTTCCCAAATATTTTCCACCTCAGTCAGTTGAATCCACAGATGGGGAACCCCTGAATATGGGGGTCCAATTGTACTCTTAAACATGTATATTTCTGGGCAAAATAAGCCAATCTTAAAAGGCTACATATTGTATGATTCCATTTATATGACAATCTTGAAAAACCAAAACTATAGAAATGATAAATAGAAATGGACTAAGGTAGAGGAGGGTTGAATAGGTGACACACATGAAATTTCTGGGGGTAGTAAGACTATTCTGTGTGCTACTGTAATGGTGGATACATGACAATATGCATTTGTCAAACATAGCAATTTATGGCACAAAGTATGAACCCTAATATATACAACTTAAGCAATGATCATTTAAGAATTTGCAGAATTCTGGGATGGACTATAATGAAAGGATCTAATACTATTATTACAATTGTTTAAAGTAATATCATTGAAGGGGATGGGGAAAAGAGGTGCAGACCCATTTAACTTTAGAAAAGCATAGATACTGTAAGACTAAAGGCAAAGGAATTGTACATAAGTACCATGATCTCATTGATAAAATTGTTTTCCATGGGAGTTCAGGTTAAAAATTCTGAAACCACTATACTAGAATTAGACAATCAATTGAGTAGGTGGAAGAAGGTGAGAGTTATGTTTCTCACATGTTGTTATAGATTACAGCAAGCAAGGGAGAAGGCTAGAATGAGCTATGTAATAAATTAGAGTTGAAGACATTATACACTCATATTTAGCTTGATATAGAGATGGACATACAAATAAATATTTACATATATTTGTATATTCATAAGGTAGTGTGCACACATGTATTTCCTTGCTCTGTCAGATGAGAGGGCCTAGAAGCAATGAGCACACCTAGCAGAAAGATCTTGATTTCTAACACCATTCTCCAATAAAAGGAACCAGAGCTCCTTGAGGAAATAGCTAATTGCAGAGCTGGAGCAGGAAATATATAAGATGAGGCTGAAACTTCTTATAATGACAGAAATTAAGGAAGCATTCAACAAAGAAAATCATGATAGTGTTATGTCAAAGGGACATAAAAGCCAACTGAACCAACTCCCAATGGCTAAAGCCAAAACAATTTGAGCAATGTAATAAAATTGCATTGGAAAATGACTTAGAGTATATTATAAATTTTGTGAATTTATACTGATATTCACAAATGATCAAATAAACAAATAAATGGAGGACAAAAGATAAATATCCCATCTAGAAGAATAAAAAATGATTTATGTAGATACTATACCCTCAAAGAGGTTAGCATGATTCTTCATAGTGATTTTCTTCCAAAGAGTACAGCATAGCAAAGAAAGGGGATAACTTTACCATGGAGAAACCTAGCAAGCACTACCTGAGCCAGATGTTCAAGGTCAACATCAACAGTAATAAGCAATGCCAATAGCACATGCTCTTAATATTATGTGATAAAAATAGCACTTTACCATTTGTAGTCTTTTTTCCAAGAGTGTACATTCCCATTTAATCATGGGGACACATCAGAAAAATCCCAATTGAGGTATATTCTACAAAATAACTGAATTATACTGTTTAGAACTGTCAAGGCCATAAACAAAAAAGAAAATCTGACAAAAACTGTCACAGCAAGGAGGACTCTAAAAAGACATGATGATTAAATGTAATGTGGTATCTTGGATGGGATCCTGGAAGTGAAAAAGAGCATTAGTTAAACACTAAGAAAATCTGAATGAAGCATGGGCTTTAAGTAATACTAATGTATTAATATTGGTTCATTAATTTTGGCAAATGTACCATACTAATCTAAGATGTAAATAATGAGAAAAATTAAGTGTGGGGTATATAGGAAAACTGTGCAATCTTTGCAACATTTCTATAAACTTAAAGTTATTCCAAAATCAAAAGTTTATTTAAAAGAAAAGGCATTATTCATGAATCTTAGACATAAAATATCTTCTTTGTTCAAACTTTACAATCTTTCAAAATGTCACTATTAAAACAAATGATGAACTCTTTATATACTTTTGAAATATATTTGCTGTGCCATACCCAACACATATACTAGGTTATAAATATCATGAAAGAATCCTTCCAGAGTGCTCCTAACCATGCTGTGAAGCCTTTAGGACCTGAACTTCCCATGTTATTAACTGCTTGGCTCTGGTCATAAATTATTTTTTAAAAAGGAAGATACAAAGGCTACACTGGAGTCTTAAAAGTAGTTGTTGTCTCTTAACAGTAATTCCTAAATATTTCAGCTACTTCCAGAAGGCTAAGGGACCACTTCACATCAAGGTCTTGATAGCAGATTCTTCTTTCTCTTCTTTCTATTTACACTAATGCTGATGACTTATGATTGAGGCTCTGACCTTTTATGAGTCTGTCATGAACATCAGAAACACATATATCATAACAGTACAGCTCTTAAGTGGCAGTCTGCTCCATGTTTTGTGATAAATCTTTATTCATTCATTAGACAAATATTTCTTCAGGCTCTATTAGTGGTAGTCTCTGTGCTGGGTCATGGAAACAAGAAAGATATCATTCTCATTTTCACAGAGCTCATGTCTACTCGGGAAGACATACATGAATAACTGGTTAAGTCTGAATTAGATAGAAAAACTGCTTTCAAGGAAAGCCTTCATTCAAATTGTCTGGGTACACTGCTTCCCTCAACTATCCCCAAGAATTCTCAAGTAGATACATGATTTCCTAATACCTCTACGTGACCAAAAAGTTTTGAATCAAGATTTCCATGCATGTAACCAAGAATTTAGAGGCCTGGCCTTTGCTTCATCTGGGTAGTGACCTCAGGGAAGAGTATCTTTGTTATGTAGGGTCCTCAACTACCACACAGTTTAACAGTGTGATTTATGAAAAGGACTTTGGGTCATGCAGTGTTTATCTCCAGAGAGACTGGAGACTATGGGCAGTCAACCATGGAGTCCGCAATTAAAACTCCTAACCACAAAGCTTAAGTAAGCTTCTCTAGTTGGCAATACAGGAAATGTATATTTTCCCCCATCAATAATGTCCTTGCTAACCAAATGGAGGGACTTTACACCACAGCACTGCTGCCCTGTTTTCTCTCCTTACCATAGCAGGCTGTTCCAGCCAACTCTGTCTTCAAATCCTCCAGAGAAGTAGTGAGTATTGGTATTTTATTCACCAATAACCCAAATTTCCAGGGGCTACCTGACAACCTTTCCCAAGAACTCCCTCACTGTGCACTACTCTGTTGCTTTTGAGGTAAGGCTACAAGTGAAGTTCAGCAGGTATTTAGACAATGAAAGTGGCTGCCTCCTATGCCTGCAGATACATTCAATCTCTTGTTTCCCCTCTGTGTTAGTCAGGGTTCTCCAGAAAAACAGAGCCAATGATAGAGTTTGGCAAATCCAGAATCCACCAGGTGGATCAGCAGGCTAAGATGTAGGAGAGCTGATGACACAGGTTCTGTCTAAAGGCTGTCTGCTGGCAGAATTTCCTTTTCTTATGGTAGGTTGGTCTTTTGTTTTACTCAGGCCTTCAGCTGATTCGATGAAACCTACCCATGTTATAGAAGGCATTCTGCTTACTCATAGTTCACTGACTTAATTTTAATCTCATTTGAAAATATCCTCACAGAAACATCTAGAATGTTTGACCAAATATCTGAGCCCTGTGGCCCAGCCAAATTAACACATATGATTTACTTAAAAAAAGAAATAACTGCCCTTTCGTTCTGTCTCCCAAATATGAGATAAAAATCCAAAACGCTCCTCTTGGTCAATGTCACACTACCCCTTACTGACTTTCCTGTTTCCAACAATTCCTCTGGAATGTCTAGACACCCCCTTTCTATAGGTTAGTGAGTGTCCCGTGGGAATAATGCTGAGGATTACTGGAGAGTTTGGAGAGCATGATAAGCTTGGAAACAGACTGTGGCTTCTTTAGAATGCAGATGTGCCTATTTTCTTTAGCTTTAGGAATTTACCTGTTGTCTCTGCCTAAAAGAAGTCCTAGGAGCGTGCTGTGATGCAATTAAACAGGCAATGGCCACACAGCGTGTTAAGTGCTATAAAGGGCAGTGAAGACTGAATTGGAAATCTACAGAAAGATTTCTAAGTCAGCTGGAGGACGTGGGAAAGTAAAAAGAAAAAAATATAATAGCTGAAGACTAGAGCACAAATAGAAGCTTTCTTGGAAAATAAAGATGAAATAAGAAGAGAAGAGTTCATTCAGATTTAAGAGGTCACATATGTGACAACAACCGAAAGTAAGACATAGTGTAAGACTTTGGTAGAACTGCAAGCTATTGAGTCCCAGTGGGACAAAAACTTGAGATGAATCAAGAGGCAAGAGATAACGCTGAAAAAGTATATAATGACCAAATTTTAAAGATCTCAGTGGGCTACACTGGAGAACTTGGATTTTATCCTAATAGACATAAGGAGAATTTGAATGATTTCAAGTAGGATAGTGATACGGGCAGATTTACTCTTTAATTCAGCACCAGTTACAATCTGAGAATGGATTAGAAAGGGGAAAGAATATGACTGTGCCACTAAGTCAACATCTGGGAATACAAAAATAAATATAGTTCCACTTCTCCAAGAGCTCACAATTCAGTGACAAAAGTTAAATATTGTCATTGAGAGAACAAAAAAAATACTACAGGTGTATCTGGGTTTTACTTTTACAAGATGTATTACTCAACAGCATGGTAGGGGATTGATTCTCAGAAACAATCATAATAATTTCACTATGTTTATACCCATGTCTTTGTACACATTTGTACACATTGGTATTTGGTTTGTCTAATGAATAGAAAACTAAAAGGACAATGTCTGCTCAAGAAGACAATTCACTCTAGGTATATCAAACTCAAACATAGAGAAGGCATTATAGGAAAACTGTTGCCTTTTAGAAAAGTTAAAAAGAAAAAACAAAACAGAAAAGGAGGGGTGAAATTAGAGCCTTCTAAAACTTCTAGGCTGGAACCCACCAGCCTGCACCTGTTACCCTACTTTGGAGATGCTATTGCAGCCTGTTCCAGATCCATCAAATATGGGCCACCTGAACCCAGTTAGAAACTGCTGAAAAGGTGCTTTTCTGTCTTGGCTACTGAGGTCCAGAATCATTTCACCTCTTCTGGTGCTACAGAAACTCCTATATAATTCCATGACCTGCCAACAACTGCCTCCTCATTGAAGACTAAAGTAGGAAGTTTTTTCAATTTCTAGCCTTCTGATTTCCTAACAGTATTCCCCATTAGTAGAACATAGCTCCTTTTCTAGGCAAAGGAGCCTAGAAAATGAAGACTCAAAATATGAGCCATGCTAGTAAGAATGGAAAAAAAGAGTAACAGGATGATACTGAAAGGCCAAAAATAAATAGGTATCTCATCCTGTATTACATTCCAATGCCCTCATTTTTTGTTATTTCTCTTAAAAGCTTTAATGATAAGTCCTTTGGAAGCACTTATCAGAATAATTGTCCTCAAAAAGAAGCTTGGAATCCAGGTTGTCCTTTACTAGAAATTAAATAATATTAGGGCACTTGCTAAAAAATTCAAGTAATAGATGCTGATATATCTGTGCTATTTCACTGGTTGTCAGTGACTATATTATAAACATTGGGCTCACCACAGAACTTAGGGAATTTACCTGCTTAAAATCAAGTGGACTTTAAGCTATGATCTATTAACTAGAATTTACAGTGATGCTAAGATGAAAGAACAGTAACAAATGCCAGGTTATTTCACAAAACCCCTCAAATTTAATTACATTTCTATGGATGATCTATTGGCCAATGATCAGTGGTTTGTCTGAGCCATTTCAAGCTAAAGAACTCCTTAATTGTGGTGGCTGTTACCTTAAAATGACCTGAACTACATCACATGGTGCAGCATTGATCATTACAGTTCTGCATACTAATACCCTCCATAGTCAAATGATCAGAGATAACTCTATTAGACAAAAGTTAAGCTTAATTTTAGCAATTTGTTGATAGGAAGTAGATTCTTGTTCTATTTTACCTCATGAATTATTTCAATTAATCAGGCACTGTGTTGGGCACTGTATTAAAAACTAGTGATGAAGAGATAAAGAGAAGCCTGTTTATTAAAACAGGGTTTTAATAAAAAACACATTTTAATAAAACTCTGTTTTTATTAAAAGAGTTCATTATTTAGTAGTGGAGACAGGAAAGTATCAACACTAACAAGCTATGTTTTAAGAATGGTGTATACTATTGAAGACACCATGAAGTTATTAGATAATTATTATATTTCTCATTAATCAACATACCATTGCTTGTTACACAACATTGTAAGACCTGTTGAATTTTTAATACTAGCAAGGACTAGATAAGTGCTCTAGATCCTGCATTTAGCAATCTGGATACTCTCCTATGCACTTACAATGCCCGCCTCAAGGGCCTCCCTGTGTAGCTGAGAGTTAGACAAGGAGGCGGGCAATATGAGGGCTGTAAATGGTGCCAAGATGGAAGCTGAGTACATGGTATTGAAGGGATACTTCAACTTTTATGCCCACTTGGGTCAAGAGCTTTTACTGTTCATAGTTTAAGTAATGCCTTCAATACTTCATAACTATCCCAAAGTCAACTTGATTTTTGAGTATATAAATGCAACTGTATAACAAATGCTTTTCACAAGTATTTTTACTAATGGCAACAGAGAGAACAACCTGACCTTTCTCACAAAGTCTAAAACATCTATTATAATCCTCTGGAAAAATAAAGAACACAGTAGCAGAAAATAGTGCAGACAGTATAATCACACATAAATAAATTGTTTGTACATAATCTCAAAGTAGGCTTGTTCAAATAGCTCAAAATTGCCTCTAAAGTATTATCTAGCCACAGACTTGGCAAGCCAGGAATGGTGTAAATCAAACATCTTTGCAAGATTTTTAAAATTAATACTGTGTTTCAGTGAGCTTGCAGTTAGCAAAGCTTAAGGACTTAAAGCATATAAATATATATATATATTTTTCTTTTAAGACAAAGTCTCTCTTTGTCATGACTCGCCCACCTCGGCCTTCCAAAGTGCGGGAATTACAGGTGTGAGCCACCATGCCCAGCCCCAAAAATATTTTTAAGTCATAACCCCTCTTAAATCTCAGTTCAGTAACATCATTTTAATAAAAGTATCCTTGGATTCTTACAAATATATTATCACTTCAAATGGAGATTTTTTTTTAATTTTTAGCTAAATTTATAATTATTACTCTAAGAAATACATTTTAGAAAACCAGAATCTTATTTTTCAAGGGACACATAAATAATATAGCACCAAAAATTCAGATAAAATTTAAAACAATATATTGAAAACTCAGATTGGTTTGAAAGAGGCAGACATTTGGCATCCATTTCTTGTCCAACTGGTGACAGAACGGGACATGAAAATAAGTTTTAATTTACTTGTGTGTGTCAATAGTTCACAGAAGTTGGTCAGTTAACATATATATATAACATATATACACTATACATGTACATTTATGTGTGTGTATGCAGACCTCATTTTGTTGTGCTCTGCAGATATTTTGTTTTTTACAGATTGGGGAGGTCCATGAAAACCCTGTGTCAAGCAGGGTGATTCCTTTGATGAATCTGAGCAAAGTAAATTGAAAACCTTCTGAAAAGGACCTACCATTATAGATGCCATTAAGTACATTCATGATTTGTGGGAATATTAAGAGGAGTTTGGAAGAAGTTGATTCTAGCCCTCAAGGATGACCTCAAGGGGTTCAAGAAAGACTTCAGTGGAGGAAGTAACTGCAGACGTGGTGGAAAAAGCAAGAGAATAAAAATTAGAAGTGAAGGCTGAAGATGTGACTGAATTGCTGCAATCTCATTATAAAGTTTTAACATATGAAGCGTTTCCTTTTATGAATGAGGAAAAAAAGTGGTTTCTTGAAATGGAGTGTACTGCTGGTAGAGATGCTGTGGACGGTCATGAAATGGCCACCAAGGATTTAGAATATGGCATAAACTTAACTGATAAATCAGCAACAGGGTTTGAGAAGATAGTCTTCAATTTTGAAGGAAGTTCTACTGTGGGTAAAATGCCATCAAATAGCATTTCATGCTACAGATAATTCTTTTGTGAAAAGAACAATCAATCAATGCAACACACTTTATTGTTGTCTCATTTTAAGAAATTGCCACAGCCACCCCAGCCTGCAGCAACCACAACCCTGATCAGTCAGCAACTATCCACATAAAGGCAAGACCCTCTACCAACAACAATATTATGACTCACTAAATGCTCAGATAATTGTTAGTATTTTTTAGTAATTTTCTGGCATTCAACTATATCTGGCATTTCTCCCTATGACCACATTGCCATGTATGTACCTATGCAACAATCTTGCATGTTCTTCACATGTACCCCAAAACCTAAAATGCAATAAAATATATAAAGAATTTTTTAGTAATGAAGTATTTTAAAATGAAGATAGATACATTGTTTTTTAGACATAATAGTATTTCACACTAAATAGATACAGTGTAATGTAAATTTAACTTTCATATGCACTGGGAAACCAAGAAATTCATATGACTTACTTTAATGTGACATTTGCTTTATTGTGGTGATCTGGAACTAAACCTGCAGTAATCCATGCCTGTATATATAATCCAGATTTTACTAGTGGAAAAGAAACACATGTTGTACACTAGAGCAGTCATTTCCTAAAACATATCTAATTTTAAAAAGTTATTCAGAGGAACTATGGTCTTAACTTAAGGATATTGCTGAAACACAGATACATATCTGGAGCTACAGATATTGTTCATGCCCATAGATTTCATGCTAAACACAGAAGAAAAGAAGTTTGACAAGAGCAGATATAATAATCTAATGCAATCATTTTTAGAAGATAGATATGATTTACAAATATTATAATGGGACTTCCAGCACCATAGAGAAAGATACTGGCAGTACTATAATATTCTTATATATTAAAAAAAAAAAGGCAAGGCACAGTGACCCACTCATATAACCCCAGCACTTTGGGAGGCCCAGGTGGAAGATTGCTTAAACCCAGGAGTTTGAGACCAACCTGGGCAACACAGCTAGACCCTCATCTCTACCACAAATTTAAAAAATTAGCTGGACATAGTTGCACACACTTGTAGTCCCAGCTACCCAGGAGGCTGAGGTGGGAGGATTTCCCAAGCCCAGGAGTTCATGACTGGAATGATTTGTAATCATGCGACTGCACTCCAGCCTGGGCAACAGAGCAAGACCTTGTCTCAAAATAATAAATAGATACAAATAAAAATAGTAAAAACCCTGGAGGTTAGGTGACTTTTCCTAGGACATAGCATGCTCTGTCTCTTCCAAAATCATTAGAGATCCTCAATTTAGAGGCAGAATATACACAGCTCCATTTAGACTGTAAGACACATATCCCTATTTGGAGCACTCTAGCCAAGTGTCTACAAAGTAAAAATATTCCAAACACTTCAAATTATAACTAAATGGCATTAGTCTCTTTTTTCATACTGAGACTTAAGTTGAAAATATAGCCCAGTTTTTGCTTCTATCTTCTTTGCTCTCCCCATGCAGTCATATCACTTGCACAATTATAGATGCAGTTAAGTTGTGTCAGCAATTTTCTTTACGCAGTCTGCTTCACAAATGTTTATGAAACTAGTTTTTGTGGGGGGAAAAGGATGTTTTAAGCTGAAACACAGCAAGTAAAAATCCCATCATTTGAGAGCAATTTCTTTTATCTACCTTGCAAAAATGTGATGTGAATATATAAAAAGATATGAGCTAATTTAAGGTATATGAAAAGGTAGTCTAGAAAATGACAATAGAGGGATGGACAAAACAGAAATAAACTCCAGAGACAAATTTCTTTGAGATGTGGGACTTAATGATGTGTGTGTACATAACATAATGTACACATAATATTTGGGGACATTAAATTTAATGGTATATGCAGAAAAAGGGTGAATATGACAGTTTTGATCTACAGAGACAAAGAAATCTGTAGCAGAACTTCTTTTAATAAGCAGACAACTAATTGAGGCCAACATGAGAACTGTTGGAAACCTGACCACATGGCCTAATGTCTCTTCATGAACTTTCACCCCACACAAAGAGAAAAATACAATTCATATCTCTACTACACACATTTCTTAATAACACATATATTACCACTTCACGTATCTGTTCACAAAGTGTATATACATGCAATTTTACATTCCAAATTAATTTAAATGTAATATTAAGACTATGGTTTGAAATTCTAAATGTAAAAAATATTTCAAAAAAGGGTGAGAGGATCTCAAAAACAAGATTTCAATTAAGTAAGAGTATATTAATTCACTTATGAAGAAGAGCTGAAGGTGCCTTAATAAACCACTAAATCTTCACAAGTTGCTCTTCATTATGATTAGATATTTAAATGATATACAAAATGAAATAAGATATAACTAAAATAGAAGTGCAGATGTGTCAGTTAGACTATGTGCTAGGCAGAAAATGGCTTCTAAACATGTCCATTTCATAATCGTAGAAGCTGTGATAATGACTTTACATGGCAAGAGGAACTTTGCAGGTGTGATTAAGGCAAGATGAGAATATTACATGTACAATGAAGGTGGACTCAATCTAATCACATGAATCCTTAAAAGCTGAGAATCTCCCAGCTGTTATCACAGTGATATGCTACTAAAGAAGAAAGATCAAAAAGATGTGATGTTAATAGTACTCAACCTGCCTTGTTGGCTTTGAAGATGGAATAAGGGATCTAAGGAATGTGGACAGCCTCAAGAAACTAGACAAAAGAAGGATTCTCTCCTAGTACCTCCAAAAAAAAAAAAAAAAAGAGTAGAGGGGCCAGGCTTGGTGGCTCACATCTATAATCTCAGCTCTTTGGAAGGCCATGGCAGGAGGATCACTTGAAGCCTGAAGTTCAAGATCAACCTGGGCAACATGGTCAGCCCATTTCTACCAAAAAATACAGAAAATGAGGTGAGAGTATATTAAGTAAGAGTAGGTCTTCCTTTAAATTATGATGTTTGTAGTAATTCATTACAATGACAATGAAAAACTAACATAGACTATTAGAAATAAACTTTCCTTAAATAAGGAAAAGTCTAAGGACAATAAAAAGAATAAATGAAGCTATGTTCTGAGTGTGAAAAAATATAAGAGAGATCCAAGAGGGCTGAATAGGAACAGCTCTGAAGTGAAGTTCCCAGCAAGAAGAAAGCAGAGGGTAAATGATCACCGCATTTCCAAACAAGATTTTACTACCACAGACCAGGAGATTACCAGGCTGAAAAGCTTCACAAGTTTCCAGCACATGAGTCTCCACAGAAAAACTCACACAAATCTGGGTGGCCATTTCAACATACCTGGAAAGCCTGCAAGACCCATTCAACTGAAAAAAAGGGAGCTGAAACAGGGAGCCAGGTGATCTGACTCAGCAGGTCCCACTCCCATGAAGACCAGCAATCTGATATGCTCTGTATTGAAAGTTTCACAGCAAGCACAGGTGGACCCGGGACAGACCAGCTTGGTGGGGGGAAGGACATCAGCCATTACCGAGGCAGTCCACCATTACCAAGGCAGTCTGCCATTAGCGAGGCAATTCTAACTATACCTCTGTAAACAAAATCGCAAGGAAGTTCACACGGCAGCTGGACAGAGCCCATGGCAGCTCGGCAATGTGCCTGCTGGCTGACTGTGATTAGACTACCTCATTGCTGGGCAGGGCATCTCTGAAAAAAGGCAGCAGCACATCAGGAACTTATAAATAAAGCCCCGCATTCCCAGGACAGAGCACCTGGGAAAAAAGGTAGTTATGAGTTCCACTGCAGCAGACTTAAAGGGACCTGCCCATTAGCTCTAAATGGAACAACAGACTCACAGCTCAGCACTTGAGCTCCTATAAGGGACAGACTGTCTCCTCAAGTAGCTCTCTGACCCTCATATATCTAAAGAGACACTGCATAAAGAAGAGCTTAGGCTGACATCCAGCAGGTACCCTTCTGGGAGAAAGATAACAGAAGAAACCAGCAGCAACCCTTTCTGTTTTGCAGCCACCACAGGGCATCCCCAGGAAAGCAGGGTCTGGAGTGGACCTCCAGCAACCTACAACAGAGGGGCCTGATGGTTAGAAGGAAAACTAAAAAACAGAAAGAAATATCTTCAACATCAAAAAAAAGGATGTCCACTTAGAGACCCCATCCAAAAGTCACCAACTACAAAGGTGAGAAGAACCAGCACAAAAAGGATGAAAACACCAAAAACCAGAACACCTCTCCTCCTCCCAGGGATCACAACTCTTCACCAGCAAGGGAACAAAGATGGATGAAGAATGAGTCTGATGAATGGACAGAAGCAGGTTTCAGAAGGTGGGTAATAACAAATATCTCTAAGGTAAAAGAACATGTTCTATCCCAATGCAAAGAAACTAAGAACCCTGAAAAAAGATTTGACTAAATGCTAATGAGAATAAACAGCTTAGGGAAGAATATAAATGACTTGAAGGAGCTGAAAAACACAACACGAGAACTTCAAAAAGCATACCCAAGTTTCAATAGCCAAATCGAAAAAGCAAAAGGAAGGATATCAGAGGTTGAAGATAAACTCAATGAAATACAATGAGAAGGCAAGATTAGAGAAAAAAGAGTAAAAAGAAATGAACAAACCCTCCAAGAAATATGGGATTATGTGAAAAGACCTAATCTACGTTTGATAGGTGTACCTGAATGTGACGGAGAGAATGAATCCAAGCTGGAAAACACTCTTCAGGATATTATCCAGGAGAATGTCCCCAACCTAGCAAGGCAGGCCAACATTCAAGTCCAGGAAATACAGAGAACACCACAAAGATATTCCTAAAGAAGAGCAACCTCAAGGCACATAATCATCAGATTCACCAGGATTGAAATGAAGGAAAAAATACTAAGAGCATCCAGAGAGAAAGGTTTGGTTACCCACAAAAGGAAGCCTGTCAGACTCACACTGAATTTGTTGGCAGAAACCTTACAAGCCAGGAGAGGGTGGGGGCCAATATTCAACATTCTTTAAAAAAAAACTTTCAACCTGAATTTCATATCCAGTGAAACTAAGCTTCATAAGCAATAGAGAAAGAAAATCCTTTATGAACAAGCAATTGCTCAGAGATTTCCTCACCACCAGGCCTGCCTTACAAGAGCTCCTGAAAGAAGCACTAAACATAGAAAGGGAAAACCAGTACCAGCCACTCCAAAAATGTACCAAATGGTGAAGACCATCAATATAATGAAGAAACTGCATCAACTAATGGGCAAAACAACCAGCTAGCATCAAAACGACAGGATCAAATTCACGCATAACAATATTAACCTTAAATGTAAATGGGCTAAATGCCTCAATCAAAAGACACAGACTGGCAAATTGGATAAAAAGTCAAGACCCATCATTGTGCTGTATTGAGGAAACCCATCTCATGTGCAAGGACACACATAGGCTCAAAATAAAGGGATGGAGAAAGACTTACCAAGCAAATGGAGAGAAAAAAAAATAAAAGCGGAAGTTGCAATCCTAGTCTCTGATAAAATAGACTTTAAACAAACAAAGATCAAAAGAGACAAAGAAGGGCATTACATAATGGTAAAAGGCATCAATGCAACAAGAAGAGCTAACTATCCTAAATATATACATGCCCAATAAAGGAGCATCCAGATACATAAAGCAAGTTCTTACCTACCTACAAAGAGACTTAGACTCCCACACAATAGTAGTGGGAGACTTTAACACTCCACTCTCAATATTAGATCAACAAGACAGAAAATCAACAAGGATATCCAGGACTTGAACTCAGATCTGGACCAAGCAAACCTAATAGGCATCAATAGAACTCTCCACTACCAATTCACAGAATATACATTCTTCTCAGGACCACATCACAACTACTCTAAAATTGACCAAATACTGGAAATAAATCACTCCTCAGCAAATGCAAAAGAATGGAAATCATAACAGACACTTAGACCACAGTGCAATCAAATTAGAACGCAGGATTCAGAAACTAACTCAGAACCACACAACTTGATGGAAACTGAACACCTGGCTACTGAATGTTGACTGAATAAACAATGAAATGAAAGCAGAAATAAAGATATTCTTCGAAACCAACGAGAACGAATACACAACATACCAGAATCTCTGGGACACATTTAAAGCAGTGTCTAGAGGAAAATTTATAGCAATAAAGCCCACATGAGAAGCAAGGAAAGATCTAAATTGACACCCCATCATCAAAATTGAAAGAGTTAGAGAAGCAAGATAAAAAAACTCAAAAGCAAGCAGAAGACAAGAAATAACTAAGATCAGAGCCGAACTGAAGGAGATAGAGATAAAACCCTTCAAAAAATTAATAAATCCAGGAGCTGGTTTTTTGAAAAGATCAACAAAATAGACAAACCACCAGCCAGATTAATAAAAGAGATAAAACTCAAATAAATGAAAAAAAAAGATAAAGGGGATGTCACCACTCATTCCACAGAAATACAAACTACCATCAGAGATTACTACAACTCTATGCACATAAGCCAGTAAACCTGGAAGAAATGGATAAACTCTTGGACACTTGCTCCCTCCCAAGCCTAAACCAGGAAGAAGTTGAAACTCTGAATAGACCAATAACAAGGGCTGAGGTTGAGGCAGCAATTAATAGCCTACCCTCCCCCGCAAAAAAAGTCCAGGTCCAGATGGGTTCACAGCCGAATTCTACCAGACGTACAAAGAGGAACTGGTACCACGCTTTCTGAAACTATTTCAAACAACACAAAAAAAGGGAATCCTTCCTAAATCATTTTATGAGACCAACATCATCCTGACACCAAAACCCAACAGACACAACTAAAAAGGAAACTTCACTCCAATATCCATGATGAACATAGATGCAAAAATCTTCAATAAAATACTGGCAAATCTATTTCAACCACACAGCAAAAAGCTTATCCATCACAATCAAATAGGCTTCACTGCTGGGATACAAGGCTGGTTCAACATATGCAAATCTATAAATGTAATCCACCACATAAACAGGACCAAAGGCAAAAAACCACATGATCATCCCAGTAGATGCGGAGAAGCCCTTTGACAAAATTCAACAGCCCTTTATGCTAAAAACTCGCAATAAACTAGGTATCGATGGAACGTATCTCAAAATAATAAAAGCTATTTATGACAAACCTACAGCCAATATCATACTGAATGGGCAAAAACTGGCAACATTCCCTTTGAAATCTGGCACTAGACAAGGATGCCCTCTCTCACCACCCCTGTTCAATATGGTATTGTAAGTTCTAGCCAGAGCAATCAGGCAAGAAAAAGAAATAAAGGATATTCAATTAGGAAAGGAGGAAGTCAAATTGTCTCTATTTGAAGATGACCTGATTGTATATTTAGAAGACCCCATTGTCTCAGCCCAAAATATTCTGAAACTGATAAGCAACTTCAGCAAAGTCTCAGGATACAAAATCAATATGCAGAAATCACAAGCATTCCTATATACCAATAACAGACGTAAAGAGAGCCAAATCAAGAATGAACTGCCATTTACAATTGCTACAAAGAGAATAAAAATCTAGGAATACAACTAACAAGGAACGTAAAGGACCTCTTCAAGGAGAACTACAAACCACTGCTCAAGGAAGTAAGAGAGGACACAAACAAATGGAAAAACATTCCATGCTCATGCTTAGGAAGAATCAATATTGTCAAAATGGCCATCCTGTCCAAAGTAATTTATAGATTCAACTCTATCCCCATCAAGCTACCTATGACCCTCTTCACAGAACTGGAAAAAATCACCTCAAATTTCATATGAAACCAAAAGAGAGCACACATAGCCAAGACAATGCTAAGCAAAAAGAACAAAGCTGGAGGCATCATGCTACCTGACTTCAAACTATACTACAAGGCTACAGTAATCAAAACAGCATGGTGCTAGTACCAAAACAGAGATATAGACCAATGGAACAGAACAGAGGCCTCAGACGCAGCACCACACATCTACAACCATCTGATGTTTGACAAACTGGACAAAAACAAGGAATGGGGAAAGGATTCCCTGTTTAATAAATGGTGTTGGGATAACTGGCTAGCCATGGGCAGAAAACAGAAACTGGACCCCTTTCTAATACCTTACACTAAAATTAACTTCAGATGGACTAAAGACTAAACATAAGACACAACACCATAAAAACTCTAGAAGAAAGCCTAGCCAAAGCCATTCAGGACATACACATAGGCAAGGACTTCATGACTAAAACACCAAAAGCATTGGCAACAAAAACCGAAATAGACAAATGGGACCTAAGTAAACTTCACAGCTTTTGTACAGCAAGATAAACATATATGAGGCCAACAAACATATGAAAAAATGCTCATTATCACTGGTTATTAGAGAAAAACAAATCAAAACCACATTGAGATACCATCTCATGCAACTTAGAATGGAAATCATTAAAAAATCTAGAGACAATAGATGCTGGAGAGGATGTGGAGAAATAAGAACACTTTTACACTGTTGGTGGGAGTATAAATTAGTTCAACCATTGTGGAAGACAGTGTGGCAATTCCTCAAGGACCTAGAAATAGAAATTCCATTTGACCCAGCAATCCCATTACTGAATATATACCCAAAGGATTTTAAATTATTCTATTATAAAGACACATGCATACGTATGTTCACTGTGGCACTGTTTACAATAGCAAAGACCTGGAACCAACCCAAATGCCCATCAATGATAGACTGGACAAGGAAAATGTGGAAGATACATACCATGGAAGACTATGCAGTCATAAAAAATGATGAGTTCCTGATCTTTGTAGGGACATGGATAAATCTGGAAACCATCATTCTCAGCAAGCTGACACAAGAACAGAAAATCAAAGACCACATGTTCTCACTCATAGGTATGTGTTGAACAATGAGAACACATGGACACAGGGAGGGGAGTATCACACACTGGGGCCTGTCGGAGGGGACTAGGGGAGGGGCAGCAATGGAGAGGGAGGTTGAGGAGAGATAACATGGGAGAAATGACAGATATAGGTGAGGGTGGGATGGAGGCAGCAAACCACTTTGCCATGTATGTACCTATGCAACAATCCTGCATTATCTGCACATGTATCCCAGTACCTAAAGTGCAATAAAAAAAAAAGAATTAAAAAAAGAAAAAGAATATAAGACAGAAGTAATGCTCGAAAAGGAAATGACAAAAGAAAGCACAATTAACTGAGAAAGTATGTGTGATACAGTGTAAAATACTACACAAATATTGGGCTATACTTCCATAGATTGGGAACTTCTAGACATCAGGAACCAAGTCTTATTTGTCTAAATAAGACAATCTCTAACAAAAATTAGACACTCAATGTTCTGTTTATATTATACTCCTGATTCCCCTAGCAGATGGAATAATCTTAGGGTGGAAATCATTTTCAAAAAGCATTGTCAAAAAGGCTTTAAGTCACAGATCTAAATGTGTGTATAACTTCTGGACTGGATGATTTTTTATAGCCCTAAAACTCTGAGGGCTATTTAGGGTTATTCACATAAAACCCTTTAAGATTTGAACAGTCAGAGAACAAGAGAATAATTGGCTTACTAGAGACAGAAAAAATTCATTTCGATTGTTCAAAAAAAAGGAACGTGAATTTGCACATTATAAGCAGATGAAGTTCAAATTAATACTAGGAATAATTCTAGATATGGCCATTAAGAATATTTTTGAAGGCCAAAAAGGTAACATTTAGTTATAAGATGGTAGGGCTAGCTTAGGCTCAGTAAGAACAGACATGTTTGATTTATTTTGCTTTGTCTTATTTGTTAGCTTGCCATTCTCAAAGGTCAGAAAAATTCTTACAACATAGGACATCTGGATTTTAATAGATATTTAACAAAGTTTCACAAAATATTCCTTAGGCAAAATGGAGACATAGAACCAGAGAATAAGGACATTGAAGAAGTGAACTTCTTTTGTGGTCATTACAAGGCCTGAAGTTAAAGGGCACATGGCCCTTTGGAAGGAGATATTTTAAAGGATATCCATTTGGCAGTTCTAATTAACCCTGTACTAACTAACTAGTTCAACATTTTGATAATATATAAGATAAAAACATTAATGGCAAGTTGATTAAATATTTGAATAAAGCTGAAAAGGATAGTAAATCTAGTATATGATTCTAGTATATGATTTATATGCTGGTGTAGTATTTAGTATATAATCCTATAGACATATGAATTATAAATTATTATAACTGTTTATAGAAAGAAAATGGGTCATAGATTAAATAAATAAGATTGTTCAGTTAATAGTACCATTCTGCCACTGCTTGGTTATGTTATCCTGGAGAATTTGCTGACCTTTCTTTATTTTATAGATGACCTCCCTTCACCTATAAAATAATTATGATAACTTCTATAATACAAGTTCCTTCGATATCTAAAAAGATAATCTATGTGAGAAAACAAAATGTTAAGCACTAACACACATAATTTGTTATTATTAGATATAAAATTATCTGCTTAAAAAATATAACAGCTTAGAATGTAGAATATATATCTTAGAAGACATACATTATGGAAAAATGCAAGGATTTTATACAACTAACTCTAGTAAAACTCAACAATGGTCTGAGTCTGCTGTAACAGATAATAGAAACCCAAGCTTTGGTGAAGGACAAAAGACATTCAGGTCAAATGAAGCAATGCCCTGTCCGAGAACGGTTAAACCATCCCTGCGGTACTGACTTCAATGTTAGATATTGAATTTTCAGAAGAAGCCAGGAAATTTTTGATCAAGAAATCAGACTCTGGTGATCTAAGTAACAAGAAGAGGGGAAAAGACTAATATTATGAGGAATCCTGAAGCAAAGACAATATTCAGTCTAAAGAAGAGAAGAATTAGCCAACTTTATGTAGTTGAATGACAGTCATGAATGACTGTCATTCAGAGGCTTTAGGAATAGAGTGGAAATCAATAGTTAAAAAGTACTCGCTGGTCAGATTTCAAGGCAACATAGTAATAATCATCTTAATGGTAGTAATAATAACAATAGCAGTAAATGCGTATATGAGGCCTACTATGTTCCAGACACTGTCATACATGCTATATAATAAGTAATTTAATCCTAATAATGATGCCAGGAGAAGATACTAATACTATCCCCTACTTAAAGTTGAGGGACCTGAGACATGTAGAAGTTACATAGCTTGCCCAAAGTTGCACAAGTGAGGATTCAACACAGTAGTCTGGATACAGATCTCCAGAGATATGCTACCTAAATTTATAACAGTCTGAGCTCTCTTAAACACAAAGGATCATGGTGGTGGGAGGAGAATATGATTTCTTTTCCTGAAGTGGCTAAACACAAAGTGACCCTATGACCTCTTGTTCAGATAGGTAAATAAAACAACCTGTTGAGTTTTTTCCTTTTATTTACCAGCAGTACTGAAGAATGTCTATGAGCCAAGTTCTGCAATAGGAAGTTGAGAATGCCACCCTGAACCCATGATAAAGTGTTTACCCTCAATATTTGCAAATTAAAAGAGTATATAGGTATTAGCAAAATTGTGATTGTTGCTACTAAGAAGTACATGATGATATAAGAACATTAATAGGAAACAAGATGAGGGATAGGAGACAGGGCTAACATTGTGAAAACTCATGCCTTTCTGTTCTTTTGCTTTAATGGTCTTTTGCTTAAAAAATTATTGCAGGAATATACCAAGAAAACCAAAAGAATTCACAGATTTTTTGAAAGAAGCAGCATGCCACTGCAAATTCTGCAAAATAGGTGAAAAACTGTGAGTTCTCTAACTGTGAGGGTGGAAACTTACCTCTGAAAACACATCCCCACTGGGGACTCTAAAAATCTAGATCACAAAAGGACTTAAACTTACCTAGAGCTGAAACAAATTTAGTGAGTGACATGAAATATAAAAGTAGAAGTAGCAGTAGGATGTGCTTACAGGCACTCCCAGTCTCCAGTTCACACCCAGGGAAACCATTCCTGACTACATCTGACAAGGGACCTTGGGGAAGGCAGCCAGTTGAATTGCAAAGAAGTTGCAGGGCAAAGGAAGCTTCCAACTGAAATTGGTAGTGGTTTTGACTGGGCACAAATTTTCTCAAATGGAGTCAGTAATGAGCAGGAGTTGCTGCAGATATGAGATCAGGCACACAAAAGCCACTGGCAGAGTAAGCAGATGGGGAAGGGTGAGGTCTGAAAGCCACGCTTGCTTTCTCAGAAGGGAAGTTCACGGCCTGGGGCAAGGTCTGAGTCGGGTCACTGCAGGAGAGACCAGCTCCACCAACTGTGTTGAAGCATCTCACTACCAGCTTTCCCCAACTACTATGAGAAACTATATGACACAGGTGAGGCAGTGAAGATCCCCTCTGGAACATAACTCCATTGTCCTGAGAACCAATCCCCATCTCAGTGGCCACAACAAGCCCTGCCAAAGGAGAGTCTGAACCCAAACCTGCCTAACCCTGCCCCCACCAGATGGTATTTCTCTACTTACTTTTGTTTCTGAACAAAAAAGATAGAAATTTGGGGGCATTTTGTGGCCCTGCCCATCACCTGAGAAAACAAAATACTTATCCTGGCCAACTTAAGGCAAGCTTGGATCCCTCTACTACTGCTGCAGCTAGTGCTCTTGTGACATTGCCACCTCCTGGCTGGAGGCCAACTGACTCAGGCCATTACAGCAACTCATGACAGAATAATACTGATCCCAGGAAAAAGAAAATAACATCTAATTCCACCACCTGCAACATACTGGCAAACCAGAGGTCTTGAGTCTGTCCACACAACAATATCACTGCTAGCATAATCAGCATTCAAGAAAAACAGCACTCTAAACAAAACTACAACCAACCTCTACTCTGGAGAAGGTGATAGGGAAATGATAAAGACTCTGTGAGAGTCTGGTATCCAAGTCTGGGAGACCTGAAGACGGATCACATCACAGGACTCTTTGCAGACATTCTTCAGCACCAGCCCAGAGCCTGGTAGCCCTGCTGAGTGGCTAGCCCCAGAAAAGCAATAACAATTACTGCAGTCTGGCTTGCACAAAGCCCCATCCCTAGGAAAAGGGGAGAGCACCACATCAAGGGATTACCATGTGGGACAAGAAAATTTATACAGCAGGCCTTGAGTTTCAGACCTCTCTACTGAAATAGCCTACACAGATGAGAAGGAACCAGAAAAGTGATTCTGGTCATGTGACAAAACAGGGTTCTATAACACACCCAAAGATCACACCAGCTCCCTAGCAATGGATCTAAACCAAGAAGAAATCTCTGAATTGCCAAATAAAGAATTCAGAAAGTTGATTATTAAGCTACTCAAGGAGATACCAGAGAATGGTGAAAAACGACTTAAAGAAATTCAGAAAACAATAGAGGATATGAATGAAAAATCCTCCAGAAATATAGATATCATAAAGAAAATGCAATCACGACTTCTGGAAATGAAAGACACATTTAGAGAAATACAAAATGCAGTGGCAAGTTTCTACAATAGACTAGAACAAGTAGAAAGAACTTCAGAGCTTGAAGACAAGGCTTTCAAATTAACCCAATCAGACAAAGATAAAGAAAAAAAGAATCAAAAAATAATCACAGCCTCCCAAAAATTTGAGATTATGTTAAACAGCAAAACCTAAGAATAATTTGTGTTCCCAAGGAAGAGAAATTTAAAAGTTTGAAAAACTTATTTGACAAAGTAATTGAGGAAAACTTCCCTGGCCTTGCTAGAGGTCTAGACATCGAAATACAAGAAGCTCAAAGAACACTTAAGAAATTCATCACAAAAAGATTATCACTTACATACACAGTCATCAGATTATCTAAAGTCAAGATGAAGAAAAGATTCTTAAAAGCTGCAAGGCAAAAGCATCAGATAACTTCTAAAGGAAAATCTATTAGATTAATAGCAAATTTCTCAGCTGAAACCTTAGAAGCCAGAGGGATCAAGGTCTCATCATTAGCCCCCTGAAACAAAATGATTTTCAGCCAATAATTTTGTATTCAGCAAAACTAAACTTTATAAATGAGAGTCTTTTTCAGACAAACAAAGGCTGAGAGAATTTGCACTACTAAACCAGCACTACAATAAATGTTAAAGGGAGTTCTAAATCTTGAAACAAAACCTCAGAATACACTAAAATAGAACCTCCTTAAAGCATAAATCTCACCTATGAAACAATAACATGCTCACACACACAAAATAAAACAAGGTATAAAGGCAATGACTAGCATGATGAATAAATGAGTACCTCACATCTCAATACTAAGTTTGAATGTAAATGGCAGAATGGATAAAAATCAGTCAACCAAATATCTAATGCCTTTAAGAGACCCACCTAACACATAAAAAACTCATATAAGCTTAAGGTAAAGGGGTGGAAAAAGATATTCCACACAAATGGAAACTAAAAGCAACCAGGAGTACCTATTCTTCTATCAGACGGAAACAGACTTCAAAACAGACAAAAACAGCAAAAAACACAAAGAAGGACATTATATAATGATAAAAGAATTAGTCAAACAGGAAAATGTCACCATTTTAAATATATATATGCACCTAACACTGGAGCTCCCAAATTTATAAACCAATCAATACTAGACCTAAGAAATGAGACAGATGACAACACAATAATAGTGAGGAACTTCAATACTTCACTGACATCACTAGACATGTCATTAAGACAGAAAGTCAACAAAGAAACAATGGACTTAAACTACACCCTAGAACAAATGAATGTAACAGATGTTTACAGAATACTCTAACCAAATAATGAAGAATATGCATTATTTTCTTTAACACATGAAACATTCTCCAAGACAGACCATATGATAGGTCACACAACAAGTCTTAAGAAATTTAATAAAACTGAAATTATATCAAGCGCCCTCTCAGACCACAGTGGAATAAAACTGGAAATTGATTCCAAAAGGAACCCTCAAAACTATACAAATAAATTGGAAGTTAAATAATCTGCTCTTGACTGATCTTTGGGACAACAGTGAAATCAAGGTGGAAATTTTTTAAAAACTTGAGCCAAACAATAATATTGACACAAGCTATCAGAACCTCTAGGATACAGCAAAAGCAGTGCTAAGAGGGAAGTTCATAGAACTAAATGCTTACACCAAAAAGTCCGAAGGAGCACAAAGAGACAAAGTAAGGTCACACCTCAAGGGACTAGAGAAACAGACCAAACAAAAACCCAGAAGAAGAAAGGAAATAAAGATCAGAGTAGAACTAAATGAAATTGAAACCAAAAAATAAATGAAGCAAAAACCTGAGTCTTTGAAATGATCAACAAAATTGATAGACCGTTAGTGAGATTAACCAAGAAAATAAGAGAAAATATCCAATAAGCTCAAGTAGAAATAAAACAGGAGGTATTACGACTGATACCACAGAAAAAGAAAAGATTGTTCAAGGCTACTATAAACACTTTAGGCACAAAAACTAGAAAACCTAGAGGAGATAAATTCCTGGAAATACACCACCCTCCTAGATTAAATCAGGAAGAAATAGAAACTTTCAACAGACCAATAACAACTAGCAAGATTAAACAGTAATAAACAAAATTGCCAAGAAAAAGAAATTTCAGGACCAGATGGATTCACAGCTAAATTCCATCAGATGTTAAAAGAATTGGTACCAATCTTACTGAAACTATTCCAAAATGTATAGAAAGAGGGAATTCTCCCTAAATTGTTCTATGAAGCCAGTATTGCCCTAATGCCGCAACCAGGAAGGGACATTACAACAACAACAAAAAAACTACAGACCAATATTCCTGATAAACATAGATGCTAAAATCCTCAACAAAATACTAGCTGACCAAATCCACAGCATATCAAAAAGATAATGCACCATGATCAAGTGGGTTTCATACCAGAGATGCAGGGATGGTTTACATAAATCAATAAATATGATGCACCACATAAACAGAATTAAAAACAAAAATCATATGATCATCTCAATAGACACAGAAAAAGCATTTGACAAAATCCAGCATCCCGTTATGATTTAAATCCTCAGCAAAATTGGCATAGAAGGAACATAACTTAAGGTAATAAATGCCATCTATGGCAAACCCACAGCCAACATTATACCGAACAGGGAAAAGTTAAAAGCATTCTCCATGAGAACTGGAACAAAATAGCAATGCCCACTTTCACCACTTCTATTCAACATAGTACTGGAAGTCCTAGCCAGACCAATCAGACAAGAGAAAGAAATAAAGGACATCAAATTGGTAAAGAATAAGTCAAATTGTCACTGTTTGTCAATGATATGATTGTATACCTAGAAAACCCTAAAGACTCATCCAAAAAGCTCCTACATTGTATACCTAGAAAACCCGAAAGACTCATCCAAAAAGCTGAAAAACACAGAATGAGAACTTCATGAAGCATGCACAAGTTTCAATACCCAAATAGATCAAGCAGAAGAAAGGATATCAGAGATTGAAGATCAACTCAATTAAATAAAACAAGAAGGCAAGATTAGAGAAAAAAGAGTGAAAAAAAATGAACAAAGCCCACAAGAAATATGGGATAATGTAAAAAGACCTAATGTACGCTTGATCAGTGTACTGGAAGATGACAGGGAGAACTAATCCAAGCTGGAAAACACTCTTCAGGATATTATCCAGGAGAACTTCCCCAACCTAGCAAGGCAGGCCAACATTCAAATTCAGGAAATACAGAGAACACCACAACAATACTCCTCTAGAAGAACAACTGCAAGGGACATAATTATCAGATTCACCAGGGTTGAAATGAAGGAAAAATTGCTAAGCGCAGCCAGAGAGAAAGGTCGGGTCACCAACAAAGGAAAGCTCATCAGACTCACAGCCAATCTCCTGGCAGAAACCCTACAAGCCAAAAGAAAGTAGGGGCCAATATTCAACATCCTTAAAAAAAAAGAACTTTCAAACCACAGTTTCATACCCAGCCAAACTAAGCATCATAAGTGAAGGAGAAATAAAATTCTTCACAGACAAGCAATTGCTGAGAGATTTCATCATTACCAGATCTGCCCTACAAGAGCTCCTGAAGGAAGCACTAAACACAGAAAGGAAAAACCAGTACCAGCCACTGCAAAAAAGAACCAAATGGTAAAGATCAAAAACGCAATGAAGAAATTATGCCAACCAAAGGGGAAAAGAACCAACCAGTAACAAAATGGCAGGATCAAACTCAAACATAACAATATGAACATTAAATGCAAATGGACTAAATGCCCCAATTAAAAGACACAGACTGGCAAATTGAATAAAAAGCCAAGAACTATTTGTGTGCTGTATTCAAGAGACTCATCTCACATGAAAAGACTCACATCTACTCAAAATAAAGGGATGGAAGAAGATTTACCAAGCAGATGGAGAACAAAACAAAAAAAAGCAGGGGTGACAATCCTAGTGTCTGATAAAATGAACTTTAAACCAACAAAAATCAAAAGACACAAAGAAGGGCATTACATAACGATAAAAAAAATCAATACAACAAGAAGAGCTAACAATTCTAAATACATATAAACCCAATACTGGAGCATCCAGATACATAAAGCAATTTATTAACAACCTACAAAGACTGCTAGACTCTCACACAATAATAGTGGAAGATTTTAACACTCAACTGTCAATATTAGACAGATCAATAAGACAGAAAATCAACAAGGAAATCCAGGACCTGAATGCAGATCTGGACCAAGTGAACTTAATAGACATTTACAGAACTCTCCACCCCAAATCCAGAGAATGTACATTCTTCTGAGCACCACATCACACTTACTCTAAAATCAACTACATAATTGGAAGTAAATCACTCCTCAGCAAATGTGAAAGAATGGAGATCATAACACACAGTCTCTCAGATGACAGTGCAATCAAATTAGAACTCAGGATTAAGAAAACTAACTAAAAACTGCACAACTGCATGGAAACTGAACAACTGACTCCTGAATGTTGACTAGATAAACAATGAAATGAAGGCAAAAATAAAGATGTTCTTCAAAACCCACGAGAATGAAGACACAAGGTGCCAGAATCTCTGGGACACATTTAAAGCAGTGTCTAGAGGAAAATTCATAGCAATAAATGTCCACATGAGGAGCAAGGAAATATCTAAAATCAACACCCTATCATCAAAATTGAAAGAGCTAGAGGAGCAAGATCAAGAAAACCCAAAAGCTAGCAGATGACAAGAAATAATTAAGATCAGAGCAGAACTGAAGGACATAGAGACACAAAAACCCTTCAAAAAAATCAACAAATCCAGGAGATGGTTTTTTGAAAAGATCAACAAAATAGATAGACCACTAGGAAAACTAATAAAAAAGAAAAGAGAGAAGAATCAAATAGATGCAACAAAAACTGATAAAGGGGATGTCACCACTTATTCCACAGAAATACAAACTACCATCAGAGATTACTACAAACAACTCTATGTACACAAACCAGTAAATCTGGAAGAAATGGATAAATTCCTGGACACTTGCACCCTCCCAAGACTAAATCAGAAAGAAATTGAAAGCCTGAATAGACCAATAACAAGGGCTGAAGTTGAGGCAGCAATTAATAGCCTACCAACCAAAAAAGTCAAGGTCCAGATGGGTTCACAGCTGAATTCTACCAGACATACAAAGAGGAGTTGAAACCATTCCTTGTGAAACTATTCCAAACAATATAAAAAGAGGGAATCCTCCCCAACTCATTGTATGAGACCAATATCATCCTGATACCAAAACCAGGCAGAGCCTCAACTACAAAAAGAAACCTTCAAGCCAACATCCATGAAAAACATAGATGCAAAAATCTTCAATAAAATAATGGCAAAATGAATGTACCAGCAAATCCAAAAGCTTATTCATCACGATCAAGTAGGCTTCACCCTGGGGATGCAAGGCTGGTTCAACATACATAAGTCTATAAATGTAATTCACCACATAAACAGAACCAAAGACAAAAGGCCTTTGACAAAATTTAACAGCCCTTTATGCTAAAAACTCTCAATAAACTAGGTATCGATGGAATCTGTCACAAAATAATAAAAACCATTTATGACAAACCCACAGCCAATATCATACTGAATGAGCAAAAACTAGAAGCATTCCCTTTGAAATCTGGCACTAGACAAGGATGCCCTTTCTCACCTCTTCTATTCAATATAGTATTGGACGTTCTGGTCAAAACAATAAGGCAAAAAAAAAGAAAGAAAGGATATTCAATTAGGAAAAGATGATGTCAAATTGTTTCTATTTGCAGAAGACATGATTGTATATTTAGAAGATCCCATTGTCTCAGCCCAAAATCTCCTGAAACTGATACACAACATCAACAAAGTCTTAGGATACAAAATCAATGTGCAGAAATCACAGGCATTTCTATACACCAATAATAGACAAATAGAGAGCCAAATCAAAAGCGAACTGCCATTCACAATTGCTACAAAGAGAATAAAATACCTAGGAATCAAACTAACAAAGGATGTAAAGGACCTCTTCAAGGAGAACTACAAACCACTGCTCAAGGAAATAAAAGGGCCGGGCGCTGTGGCTCACGCCTGTAATCCCAGCACTTTGGGTGGCTGAGGCAGGTGGATCACGAAGTCAAGAGATCGAGACCATCCTGGTCATCATGGTGAAACCCCGTCTCTACTAAAAATACAGAAAATTAGCTGGGCATGGTGGCACATGCCTGTAATCCCAGCTACTCAGGAGGCTGAGGCAGGAGAATTGCCTGAACCCAGGAGGCGGAGGTTGCGGTGAGCCGAGATCGCGCCATTGCACTCCAGCCTGGGTAACAAGAGCGAAATTCCGTCTCAAAAAAAAAAAAAAAAAAAAAAAGGAAATAAGAGAGGACACAAATTACCTTCTTCACATAACTGGAAAAAAACACTTCAAACTTTATATGGAACCAAAAGAGAGCCCGCACAGCCAAAACAATCCGAAGCAAAAAGAACAAAGCTGGAGGCATCACACTGCCTGACTTCAAACTTTACTGCAAAGCCACAGTAATCAAAACATCACGGTACTGGTACCAAAACAGAGATATAGACCAATGGAACAGAACAAAGGCCTCAGAGGAAACACCACACAACTACAATCATCTGATCTTTGAAAAACCTAGCAAAAACAAGCAATGGGGAAAGGATTCATTGTTTAATAAATGGTGTTGGGAAAACTGGCCAGCGATGTGCAGAAAGCTGAAACTGGACCCCTTCCTGACATCTTACACTAAAATTAGTTCCAGATGGATTAAAGACTTAAACATAAGACCTAACACCATAAAACCCTAGAAGAAAATCTAGGCAAAACCATTCAGGACATAGGCATAGGCAAGGACTTCATGACTGAAACATCAAAAGCATTGGCAACAAAAGCCAAAATAGACAAATGGGATCTAATTAAACTCCAGAGTTTCTGTACATTAAAAAAATCATCCAAGTGAACTGGAAACCAACAGAATGGAAAAACATTTTTGCAATCTACCCATCTGACAAAGGGTTAATATCCAGAATCTACAAAGAACTAAAACAGATTTACAAGAAAAAAAGAGCCATTCAAAAGTGGGCAAAAGTTATGAACAGACATTTTACAAAAGGAGACATATATGAGGCCAAAAAACATATGAAAACATGCTCATCATCACTGGTCATTAGATAAATACAAATCAAAACCATACTGAGACACCATCTCACACCAGAATGGGGATCATTTAAAAATCCGGAGACAACAGATGCTGGATAGGATATGGAGAAATAGGAACAGTTTTACACTGTTGGTAGGAGTGTAAATTAGTGCAACCATTGTGGAAAACAGTGTGGTGATTCCTCAAGGACCTGGAAATAGAATACCATTTGACCCAGCAATCCCATTACTGGGTATATACCCAAAGAAATATAAATTGTTCTATTATAAAGACACGTGCACACGTATGTTTATTGCAGGACTGTTTTCAATAACAAAGACCTGGAACCAACCCAAATGTCCATCAATGATAGACTGGACAAGGAAAATGTGGCACATATACACCATGGAATACTATGCAGCCATAAAAAGCAATGAGTTCGTGTCCTTCACAGGGACATGGATGTATCTGGAAACCATCATTCTCAGTAAACTGACACAAGAACAGAAAACCAAACACTACATGTTCTCACTCAGAGGCTGGTGTTGAACAATGAGAACACATGGACACAGGGAGGGGAGCATCACACACTGGGGTCTGTTTGGGGGGACTAGGGGAGAGGAAGCAGTGGGTAGGGAGGTTAGGGAGGGATAACATGGGGAGAAATGCCAGATATAGGAGACAGGGGGATGAAGGCAACAAACTACCTTGCCATGTATGTACCTATGCAACAATCCTGCATGATCTGCACATGTACCCCAGAACCTAAAGTACAATTAAAAAAAAAGATAAAAAGAGGCTGGAGATACGGTCTTTGTAGACTGCTTTTAGGTTTCATTAAACACAGTTGAGAATACAGAAATTTTGTTTTCTTCTCATACTGACAAAGAAAATTGACAGAAGATAATGATTCACATTTATTAGGTGAATCAGAAGATGAATACAAAGTGATGAATTGCAGCACTCTAGACTAGAATGAAGATAATGAAATTGATGTTACAAGTGAAATCTCAGACTATGTGTCATCAGACAACAATATTCTATATAAATTGCCTCAAATTTAAGATTGACAAGTGAACAATATTTTTAAGAATGAAAGAGTAATAAAAATAGTATTCTTATTTACTTAATAATTTAACAAAGAACTTTGTAATGTAATATTTTAAGAGAGGAACTTGGACTATTCTGTTTGACTAAAAGAACGTGACCATATCCTTTCATCTTTTGCATCTTAAGATTCCTAAATGGACTTATGGGTAGACAAAAGAAACTGGAGGAAAATAAGTGATGTAAAATGAATATCAAATTAAATTAATCATAATTTGTGCTTATAAACCTAGAAATAAAAATGTTTTGTAATTAAAGAACAAAGAAGATGGCCATCTTCAACAAAATTAAAAGATGTTAGTATTTCAAAAGGTTTGTTAAGGAATGCATTTTGGTCATGCAAGTGCAAGAAGATTCAGTTATAATGATAAACTGGGATCTACCTAAGATATATTTAAAATCTGACATCAGTGTTTACAAGATGAATGTGTTCCAGGTACAGACATGACAACTGACAGCTATTAGTTTCATTCAGAGAACAGGGTCCATTTCAGATTAATGCACCTTCAAAAGCCAGAAAACGTGAAATAAAAAGATAGGTTTGCTCTGTTTAGATAGTTATGAAACTTTCAAGTAAGTTGTTTTACTATTCCTTATTCTTACTTCCATATGTATTACATGAATTAGAAATGTAAAATATAAAAGTGGTCCCTTGGTCTCATGGTAAAAAGGTGGTAATGCGTATAGTTAGTGCTGAAGACTGAGAGACAGAGGAAGGTCCAGGGAGCAAGAATAAATAAGGTGTGTGGTGCCTTCACAAAAGCATCTATTCCCTTCTGAGCCTGATTCCCAAGTTGTGGGTTCATACTTCTTTTTGTATTTTTCTTCTTAATTTTTGACTTAATTTATATGTTTCACTCCACTTGTAATGATCTTGAAGAACTGGCATTGACTTATCTTCTTACTTCCAGAGTAGGAATTATACTGTAATCCAACTCAAAAATACAAAAGTAGAGTCAGCAGGCAAAATTGAAATCAAAATTTTTTAATAAGAAGAAAATGATAGGAAGCAGAAACTGCTCCCAATAAGTTGCCAAATACAATTGTATTTATTGTATGTTATTATTTTCCAAGAGCTCTCATAACAAAGTACCAAAAACTAGATGGCTCAAAACAACAGAAATTTGTTCTCTCATAGTTCTGGAGGCTGAAAATCTAAAATCAAATGCCTGCAGGATTGGTTTCTTTTTGGCTGCTCTCAGAAAGAGTCCATTCTGTACTTTTCTCCTAGTTCAGGTGATTGCCAGTAATTCTTGGTATTCCTTGTCTTATAGATGCATCACTTTCATCCACCTCTGTCTCAATATATTGTTCTCCTCTTCGTGTGTCTGTCACTATATCCAGATTTTTCTTTTCTTATAAGAACACAGTCGTATTGGATTTGGGACCCACAATAAATCAATATGACTTCATTTTAACATGTTTATAAATGCAAAAATCCTATTTCCAAATAAGATCATGTTTACAGGTTCCAGGTGAACATAAATTTTGGGAAGATGCTATTCAACCTAGTACAAATAATATTATTTACCAAAAATAACATTAATTCAGGAGATGGATGGGTGCTTCAACTGAATAATAATGTACAAGGAAACATTTGATAGTTTACAAGAAGAGTTCAATGTTTAAATAAAAGTGATTTGAAACTAAATATTAATACAGTTAATAAGATTTTTTTGATGCTTGACTAAAGCTTCAATTATGTTAGGAAAAATTTTAAACAACCTAAGGTTGAAATTTGGAGTCGTTTTTTTCTTGCTGTCTTCTTTTTACTTCTTGATTATTAACAAATTTTTATTAAAAATGTATTTTGGTTATACCTCTCAGTTTAAAGTTTCACAAAAGTAGCAAACATCTAGTTCTTACTTCTGCCTGAATGCCAAGAACAGCATTCTATACTACTCTGTGTCTTATGTTTGTCTGTTTTTGTTTTGCTTTGCTTTGCTTTGTTTTTATAGGGCTAATATCCCATTCTGGTGGGCAATATCAAAGACTGTCTGATAACGATCAAACCAAAGATATTTAAGAGATCAAAGATTCATTTCATCATCCACATTTCTGCAGCTCAGAATGTTATTTTGTCCCCAAGTTGTTTTCCTATCAAAGGATGGATTTCTTCATGTCAACTTTCATTTCCAGATTCTGTTTTACCAGTGATCTCCTGTTTCCACGGTGTGCAAGACTCTGTGGGGTAAAGTGTTCAAATAATTTGTATGGAAAAATACTCACGAATCCTATTAACAGTAATGGGACCAAAGTGAAGATTCTGTAGTCTCCACTGTGAAGCTACACTGCCTTGAACTATTTCAAATTATTATTGAAAGTCTTTAAGTCAATGTCATTGTCAGAAATGTGTTAATGACAAATAATGTTATTTCGTACTTTTCTCCTAGCAAATACACATTGTTTACTGAAGATGCATACATTGTAAAGGAAGAAAACAGAAGTCTGTTTCTCTTAGCTAAGCATGAATTTATTTGTTTGGACTCCTGTGTTGAATGGACAGGCAGGAGGTAATACAGTCAGCAGTGAATGACATATTATGTTCCTTTGAGCTGCCTGTGTGGCATCTTTTGTGATGTTTCATGTGGCTTCTACTAAATTCCACTTCAGAATTATCCCCTACCTGGAAGCACTAAGGGTGCAAGGCTTTTCATTTACAAAACTCTTGGTGATCATACTTTTCAGTCTGCTGGTAAGTAAAGAAGACTGCTAGTCTGAAGCATTTGCTGTAATCTCATTTTCAAGGGGAGCTTTTTAGTCAAAGATGTGCATTGATTGACATCTCCATTGTATTAGGTCCTCCTGCCAATGAAAAGATTGTAGAAGTGGCACTGAGCAACCAGGTGTGAGTACAGCCTCTCTTACCCTCTCCTAACCAGAGGAAACTGAAAGCAACTCACCTTAAATAGAATGAGTTGAGTCACATAGTGGCAGAAAGGTAGGTTCTCAGTCTTTGTCAAGAAAATAGCTACCGAGATGACAAGCTCAATAGTTCCCCTGTCTCTTTCTGCTGCAACTACTATAAAATTCTTTCTCCACATTATTAATGCTGCTATCTGAGAACTGGTGTATTTGTTTCCTCCAGCATTATGTATAATCAGAAAATAATTAGATCAACAAATAAGAAAATATAATCTCATAACTTAGGCATGCAGTATTCCAATTTTAGAAAAGATATAGAACAAAAGGAAAATCTCTATGTCCCCCAATTAAGACTCTTGCTTTATAATTTAGTCATTAGGTTGCCCACAGTGGACAGTTGCTGTAGATAATAATTTTGGGTTCTGAAATAAAGTAGAGAAAATTACTTTAAAGTTTAATTAATTAAATAGTAGATAGTTCTCTAAGCACTACTTCCCTAACACATGCATGCACAAAGAACTACTTTAGACAATAGTTACACATTTGAAGGAAAAAGGGGAAGATATTTTTAAGACTCCCATAGTTAGCTCTCAAATATGCATGTGCTTATTCAATGGGAAAAAATGGGAAATCTTAAGTATTTAGTTAAAATAGTACAAAAGATATAATAACAATAATAAGCATTGATTGAATACGTATTATTGCCAAATACTGTTACAGCTACTTTTTATATATTAACTTATTTAATCACTTGATTCTCAGAATCTTGTGAAATTAGCCAGGCGTGGAGTTTTGTGTATATATATATATATAGAGAGAGAGAGAGAGAGAGAGAGAGAGAGAGAGAGATGAGGTCTCACTGTGTTGCCCAGGCTAGTCTTGAACTCTTGGGCTCAGGTGTTCCTCTCACCTCAGCCTCCCAAAGCACTGGGATTACAAGCATAAGTTACCATGCCCAGCAAAATGGATACAATTTTTATCTCCAATAAAATATACAGAATTATCTTTAAGAATATTATACATATTTCCAGCCAGCCACAGTGGCTCACACCTGTAATCCCAGCACTTTGAGAGGCCAAGGTAGGAGGATCATTTGAGGCCAGGAGCTTGAGACCAGCCTAGCCAACATGGTGAAAGCCCTACTGAAAACACAAAAATTAGCCAGGCGTGGTGGTGGGCGCCTGAAATCTAGCTACTTGGGAGGCTGAAGCACAAGAATCCTATGAACCCGGGAGGCAGAAGTTGCAGTGAGCTGAGTTCATGCCACTGCACTCCAGCCTGGGTGACAGATTGAGACTCTGTCTCAAAAAAGAAAAAGAAAAAAAGAATATTATACATTTTTCCAACTGATTTACTCAAAATGCAGTTGGTAGATACTATAATATTCACGTCAGTCTCTTCATACCCTTTAAACATTTTAGTCCTCAAAAGTTATTTACCATCTGTTTGAATGTTACATTTCAATACATAGAAATGAAAAAAATCACATATAGGCTATATATGGTTTCTAGATTCATTGGAGAAAGGGGTTATTATCAAGTATATGCCTTTGGAAATTTCCTAATACGCTATGATAAGAATCATTTTCCATTCCCTCTTTGCTTTACTCATCTTTTCCAACACTGCTAGTTCCCCATCACCCAATAGATTTCTTCATAGTCTAATAATCATATTGTTCAATTAAATACCCTAAACAGGTTATAGTTCTCCTATGAATCATGGTGAGCTGCCAAGGCATGCTAAGAGAGTATAAATGATTTTATATGGTTAATTGTCCAAGATCATCATAAAGAAGAAAAATGTCCCAAGCTATATTAATAGAGAGAGAATAGATATGGATATTTTGGACTTTAAATCTACAATGCTTAGTGAATAATTAGATACGGAGGCATGATGACAAACAGATTTATAGCTAAACCAGTCCCATAAACAAAAGAGGAGAGTTAGAAGCAAAATTGTCCACCTTAAAGGAGGAAACAACAGAGAAAATGCAAGAATGTGATAAAATGGTTTACATGAACATCTTCACTAGATTTTTATATATATATATATTACCTAAGGAGCTAATGAAGTCACAATATCAGTTATAGATTCTAAATAGCCATAGCAAACATCTCTTATAGACCACTTAAATCTTTTGGGCTTTACCTCTTACTCAGATGCTGCCTTAGAGTTGAGTCCCAAACAGGATTTGACTAGCTGTCCACTAATGCAACCTAACAGCACCCACTTGTTATATAACATATCTCTTTCTTTATTCCCCAGGGTTCTTTGGACTATAAGAATCCATTAGCACTCAACACATGTCCAGTCCAGAAATGCAAGGTAATTAATCTTTTTCCATGAACATGGGGAATGAGAACCAATAGATAAAAGCTCTCTGATTTGGTCTCCTGGACATAAGGTTTTAGCGACTCATGTCACAGAATCCTCAGAAAGTACTATAAAATAAGAGCAATGTCACCTCTCATTGTGACCAAGTCCATAATGCAACCTGTGCTGCCCTCCCTTCCTTGTTTCACTCCTCTTGTCCATCCCTCTTGTTCCCTGTACATAAATTACCTGCATGCTAGGCTCTGCTTCATATTTCATGCTCTGCTTTATATTTCATGCTCTGCTTTCAGGGGAACCAAGCAGTGGTCAAAGTGAGTTTTATACTTAAATAGCAAATGAGAAAATTTGCTATTTAAGTATAAACATTTTGTCACAAACCCAACAGGATACACTGATTAATTCAAATTATCAAGGTTGAAATTTTATTTATGTCAGAATTCATAGTGGTGCGATGAATATGAAAGCAAATCTGAAAAATTAATAATCCTGCATTATAAGATAGTAAATTCTTATCTTCTATATTTTACTGCAGACATTAGTAATTTCAAAATGATCAAATATAGTATTATTTAAATATTGACAGGTTAGGCTGGATACAGTGGCTCACACCTGTACTCCCAGCACTTTGAGAGGCCAAGGTGGGCGAATAACTTGAGGCCATGAGTTTGAGACCAGTCTGACCAGTATGGCGAAACCCCGTCTCTATTAAAAATACAAAAATTAGCCAGGTGTGGTGGCATGTGCCTGTAATTCTAGGTACTTAGGAAGCTGAGGCACAAGAACTGCTTGAACAGGGGAGATGGAGGTTGCAGTGAGCCAAGATCTTGCCACTGCACTCCAACCTCAGTGATGGAGTGAGCCTCTATCAAAAAAAAAAAAAAAAAAAAGTGGTGGGGGGAGACACTTTAAGATCAATACTGTGTCATGAGTGAATATATGATTAGCAAAGTTCTTCTAAACGTGCCATATTTTGTTTTCTATTTAGTCCCTTAGGAGTACAAAAATATAAAGATTTTCCATTATAATTCATATAAAAATATTTGTATACACTCCAGTGTCAATGAGTATATACAAATTACACTCGTAATTTGATTAGACAGATCAATGAGACAGAAATTAACAAGGACATCCAGGACTTGAACTCAGATCTGGACCAAGCAAACCTAATAGACATCTATGGAAATCTCCACCTCAAATCCACAGAATACACATTCTTCTGAGCACTACATCACACCTACTCTAAAACTGACCACGTAATTGGAAGTAAATCCTCCTCAGCAAATGCAAAAGAACAGAAATCATAACAAACAGTCTCTCAGACCACACAGCAATCAAATTAGAACTCAGGATTCAGAAACACTCAAAACTGCATAACTGCATGGAAACTGAACAACTGACATGTGAATGTTAACTGGATAAACAATGAGATGAAGGCAGAAATAAAGACATTATTTGAAACCAATGAGAACGAAGACACAACGTACCAGAATCACTGGGACACATTTAAAGCAGTGTCTAGAGGAAAATTTATAGCAATAAATGCCCAGATTAGAAGCAAAGAAAGGTCTAAAATTGACACCCTATCATCAAAACTGAAAGAGCTAGAGGAGCAAGATAAAAAAAAAAAAAAAAAAAAAAAAAAGCTTGCAGAAGACAAGAAAAACTAAGATCAGAGCAGAACTGAAGGAGATAGAGACACAAAAACCCTTCAAAAATATCAATAAAACCAGAAATTGTTTTTTTTGAAATATCAACAAAATAGACAGAGAGCTAGCCAGATTAATAAAAAAGAAATGAGAGAAGAGTCAAATAGATGCAATAAAAAATGATAAAGGGGATGTCACGACCAATTCCACAGAAATACAAACTACCATCAGAGATTACTACAAACAATTCTATGTACACAAACTGTAAATCTGGAAGAAATGGATAAATTCCTGCACCCTCCCAAGCCTAAACCAGGAAGAAGTGGAAACCCTAAATAGATCAATAACATGGGCTGAAATTGTGGCAGCAATTAATAGCCTACTAACCAAAAAAAGCCTAGGTCCAGATGGGTTCACAGCCAAATTCTACCAGACATAAAAAGAGGAGCTGGCACCATTCATTCAGAAACTATTCCAAACAATCCAAAAGAAGGAATCCTTCCCAAATCATTTTATGAGACCAACATCATCCTGATACAAAAACCCGGCAGAGACTCAACAACAACAACAAAAAAAACTTTAGGCCAATATCCATGATGAACATAGATCCAAAAATCTTCAATAAAATACTGGCAAATGAATTGGAACAGCACATCAAAAGCTTATCCATCACGATCAAGTAGGCTTCAACCTGGGGATGCAAGGCTGGTTCAACATACGCATGTCTGTAAATGTAATACACCACATAAACAGAACCAAAGACAAAAACCACATGATCATCTCAATAGATACAGAGAAGGCCTTTGACAAAATTCAGCAGCCCTTTATGCTGAAAACTCTCAATAAACTAGGTATTGATGGAACATATCTCAAAATAATAAAAACTATTTATGACAAAACCAGAGCCAATATTATACTGAATGGGCAAAACCTGGAACATTCCCTTTGAAATCTGGCACTAGACAAGGATGCCCTCTCTCACCACTCCTATTCAATGTACTATTGGAAGTTCTAGCCAGAGCAATCAGGCAAGAAAAAGAAATAAAAGGTATTCAAATAGGAAAGGAGAAGTCAAGTTGTCTCTATTTGCAGACGACATGATTGTATATTTAGAAGACCCCATCATCTCAGCCCAAAACCTCCTTAAACTGATAAGCAACTTCAGCAAAGTCTCAGAATACAAAATCAATGTGCACAAATCACAAGAATTCCTATACACCAATAACAGACTTAAAGAGAGCCAAATCAAGAACGAACTGTCATTCACAATTGCTACAAAGAGAATAAAATACCTAGGAATACAACTAACAAAGTATGTAAGGACCTCTTCAAGGAGAACGACAAACCACTTCTCAAGGAAATAAGAGAGGATACAAACAAATGGAAAAACATTCCATGCTCATGGTTAGGAAGAATAAATATCATGAAAATGGCCATACTGCCCAAAGTAATTTATAGATTCAATGCTATACCCATCAAGCTACCTATGACCCTCTTTACAGAACTGGAAAAAATCACCTTAGACAAGATTCCAAGATGGCAGAATAGGAACAGCTCTGGAGTGCAGTTCCCAGCAAGAATGCAGAGGGTGAGTGATCACTGCATTTCCAAATGAGTTTTTACTGCCCACAGACCAGGAGATTCCCAGGTGGAAATGTGCCACGAGTCTCTAGCATGGGTGTTTCAGGCCGCACAGCAGGTCTTTGCACAAAAACTAACACAAATCTGGGCAACCATTTCAACTGGTGCCTGGAACGCCCGGGAGACAGAATCACCCATTCAACTGAAAAAAAGAGGGCTGAAACAGGGAGCCAGGTGATCTGGCTTGTCAGGTGGCACTCCCACATCTGAAACACTCTGGATTGAGAATTTCACAGCAAGCATAACTGGACCTGGGAAGGTCCAGGTCTGTGGAGGGAAGGGTGTCTACCATTACCGAGGCAGTCCACCACTACCAAGTCAGTCTGTCATTACTGAGGCAGTCCACCATTACTGAGGCAGACTGCCACTACTGAGGCAGTTCTAACTATAAACAAAACCATAAGGAAGTTGACACAGCAGCTGGGCAGAGCCCACAGCAGCTCAACAATGCCTCTGCTGGCATACTGTGAGTAGGATACCTTCTCACTGTGCAGGGTATCTCTGAAAAAAGGCAGCAGTATGTCAGGAACTTAAAATTAGGCCCCACCTTCCCAAGACAGTGCACCTGAGGAAAAAAAGTGGTTATGAAGTCCACTGCAGCAGACTTAAATGTACCTACCCAGCAGCTTTGAACAAAACAATGGAGCACACAGCTGAGCTCTTGAGCTCCTGTCCCTTATAGCTCAAGTGCTGAGCTCCTCAAGCAGCTCCCCAACCCATGTGTATCCAAAGAGACATTTCATAAAGGAGAGCTCAGACTGATATCTGGCTGGTATCCTTCTGGGACAAAGATAAGAGAAGAAGAAACTGGCAGCAACTCTTACTGTTCTGCAGCTGCTGCAGGTGATCTCCAGGCAAGCAAGGTCTAGAATGGACCTCCAGCAGTCCTACAGCAGAGGGAGCTGACTGTTAGAGGAAAACTAAAAAACAAAAAGAAATATTTTCAACATCAGAAAAAAGGACATCTACTCACAGACCCCATCTGAAAGTCACAAAATACAAAGACCACAAGTAGATAAATCCACAAAGATGGGAAGAAACCAGCACAAAAAGGATGAAAACGCCAAAACAAGAATGCCTCTCCTCCTCCAAAGAATCACAATTCCTCACCAGCAAAGGAACTAAGCTGGATGGAGAATGAGTCTGATGAATGGACAGAAACAGGCTTCAGAAGGTGAGTAATAACAAACTTCTCTGAGCTAAAAGAACATGTTCTAACCCAATTGAAAGAAACTAAGAACAATGAAAAAAGGTTTTATGAAATGCTAATGAGAATACAGCTTAGAGATGAATAAAAATGAATTGATGGAGCTGAAAAACACAACCGGAGAACTTCACGAAGTATACACAAGTTTCAATAGCCGAATCGATCAAGCAGAAGAAAGGATATCAGAGACTGAAGATCAACTCAATTAAATAAAATGAGAAGGCAAGTTTAGAGAAAAAAGAGTGAAAAGAAATGAACAAAGCCTCTAAGATATATTGCTTTATGTAAAAAAAAACTAATCTACATTTTATAGATGTACCTGGATGTGATGGAGAGAATGAATTCAAGCTGGAAAATACTCTTCAGGATATTACCCAAGAGAAATACTCAACCAAGCAAGGCAGACCAACATTCAAGTCCAGGAAATACAGAGAACACCACAAAGATATTCCTCAAGTTGCTTATCAGTTTCAGGAGATTTTGGGCTGAGGTGATAGGGTCTTCTAGATATACAAGCATGTCGTCTGCAAATAGAGACAATTTGACTTCCTCCTTTCCTAATTGAATACCCTTTATTTCTTTTTCTTGCCTGATTGCTCTGGCTAGAACTTCCAGTACTATATTGAATAGGAGTGGTGAGAGAGGGCATCCTTGTCTAGTGCCAGATTTCAAAGGGAATGCTTCCAGTTTTTGCCCATTCAGTATAATAATGGCAGTCGGTTTGTCATAAATATCTTTTATTATTTTGAGATACGTTCCATCGAAACCTAGTTTATTGAGAGTTTTTAGCATAAAGGCTGTTGAATTTTGTCAAAGGCCTTCTCTTCATCAATTGAGATAATCATGTGGTTTTTGTTTTTGGTTCTGTTTATGGGGTGAATTACATTTATAGACTTGCATATATTGAACCAGCCTTGCATCCCTGGGATGAATCCTACTTGATCATGGTGGATAAGCTTTTTGATGTGCTGTTGTAATCGGCTTGCCAGTATTTTATTGAAGATTTTTGGATCTATGTTCATCATGGATATTGGCCTGTAGTTTCCTTTTTTTGTTGAGTCCCTGCCGGGTTTTGGTATTAGGATGATGTTGGTCTCATAAAATGATTTGGGAAGGATTCCCTCTTTTTGGATTATTTGGAATAGTTTCAGTAGGAATGGTACCAGTTCCTCTTTGTATGTCTGGTAGAATTCGGCTGTGAACCCATCTGGGCCTGGGCTTTTTTTGGGTGGTAGGCTCTTAATTGCTGCCTCGACTTCAGACCTTGTTATTGGTCTATTCAGGGTTTCGACTTCTTCCTGGTTTAGGCATGGGAGGAGGCTACTGTCCAGGAATTTATCCATTTCTTCCAGGTTTTCTAATTTATGTGCATAGAGTTGTTTGTAATAATCTCTGATGATGGTTTGAATTTCTGTGGCATCTGTGGTGATATACTTTATCATTTTTTAAAGCAACTTCAGCAAAGTCTCAGGATACAAAATCAATGTGCAAAAATCACAAGCATTCCATACACCAATAACAGACTTAAAGAGAGCCAAATCAAGAATGAACTGCCATTCACAATTGCTACAAAGAGAATAAAATACCTAGGAATATAACTAACAAGGAACGTAAAGGACCTCTTCAAGGAAAACTACAAATCACTGCTCAACGAAATAAGAGAGGACACAAACAGATGGAGAAACATTCCATGTTCATGGTTAGGAAGAATTAATATCGTGAAAATGGCCATACTGCCCAAAGTAATTTACAGATTCAACGCTATCCCCATCAAGCTACCAATGACCTTCCTCACAGAACTGGAAAAAACCACCTTAAACTTCATATGGAACCAAAAGAGAGCCCGCATAGCCGAGTCAATTCTAAGCAAAAAGAAAAAAGCGGGAGGCATCACACTCCAGACATCAAACTCTACTACAAGGCTACAGTAATCAAAACAGCATGGTACTGGTACCAAAACAGAGATATAGACCAATGGAACAGAACAGAGGCGTCGGAGGTGACACAACATATCTACAACCACCCGATCTTTGACAAACCTGAAAAAAACAAGCAATGGGGAAAGGATTCCCTGTTCAATAAGTGGTGTTGGGAAAACTGGCTAGTCATATGCAGAAAGCAGAAACTGGACCCCTTCCTGACACCTTACACTAAAATTGACTCCAGATGGAGTAAAGACTTAAACATAAGACCTAACACCATAAAAACACTAGAAGGAAACCTAGGCAAAACCATTCAGGACATAGGCATAGGCAAGGACTTTATGACCAAAACACCAAAAGCATTGGCAACAAAAGCCAAAATAGACAAATGGGACCTAATCAAACTCCACAGCTTCTGCATGGCAAAAGAAACAGTCAATAGAGTGAATCGGCAACAAACAGAATGGGAAAAAATCTTTGCAGCCTACCCATCTGACAAAGGGCTGATATCCAGAATTTACAATGAGCTAAAAAAGATTTACAAGAAAAAAACAAACAAGCCCATTCAAAAATGGGCGAAGGATATGAACAGATACTTTACAAAAGAAGACATACATGAGGTCAACAAACATATGAAAAAATGCTAATCACTGATCATTAGAGAAATGCAAATCAAAACTACATTGAGATACCATCTCACACCAGTTAGAATGGTGATCATTAAAAAATCTGGAGAAAACAGATGCTGGAGAGGATGTGGAGAAATAGGAACACTTTTACACTGTTGGTGGGAGTGTAAATTAGTTCAACCACTGTGGAAAACAGTGTGGCGATTCCTCAAGGACCTAGAAATAGAAATTCCATTTGACCCAGCAATCCCATTACTGGGTATATATCCAAAGGATTATAAATCGTTCTACTATAAGGACACATGCACACGAATGTTCATTGCAGCACAATTTACAATAGCAAAGACCTGGAACCAACCCAAATGCCCATCAATGATAGACTGGACAGGAAAAATGTGGCACATATACGCCATGGAATATTATGCAGCCATTAAAAACGAGGAGTTCACGTCCTTTGTAGGGACATGGATGAACCTGGAAACCATCATTCTCAGCAAACTGACACAAGAACACAAAATCAAACACCACATGTTCTCACTCATAGGCGGGTGTTGAACAAGGAGAACACATGGACATAGGGAGGGGAGCACCATACACGGGGGTCTGTTGGGGGGGACAGCGGGGGGGTGGGGAGTTGGGGAGGGATAGCATGGGGAGAAATGCTAGATATAGGTGAAGGGGTGGGAGGCAGCAAATCACACTGTCACATATGCACCTATGCAACAACCTTGCATGTTTTTCACATGTACCCCAAAACCCAAAATGCAATAAAAAAAAAATTAATTAATTAAAAAAAAAAAAAGATATTCCTCAAGAAGAGGAACCCCAAGGCACATAATCATCAGAGTCACCAGGGTTGAAATGAAGTAAAAAATACGAAGGGCAGCCAGAGAATAAGGTCAGGTTACACACAAAGGGAAGCCCATCAGACTCAGTGGATCTCTTGGCAGAAACCCTACAAGCCAGAAGAGAGGGGGGTCAATATTCAACATCCTTAAAAGAACTTTCAAACTAGAATTTCATATCCAGCCAAACTAAGCTTCATAAGCAATGGAGACAGAAAATCCTTTACAAACAAGCAATTTGTCAGAAATTTCATCACCACTCGGCCTGCCTTACAAGAGCTCCTGAAAAAGGAACTAAACATAGAAAGGAACAACCAGTACCAGCCACTCCAAAAACGTATCAAATGGTAAAGGCCATTGGCACAATGAAGAAACCACATCAACTAATGGGCAAAACAAACAGCTAGCATCAAAATGGCAGGTTCAAATTCACACATAACAATAATAACCTTAAATGTAAATGAGCTAAGTGCCCAATCAAAAGACACAGACTGGAAAATTGGATGAAAAGTCAAAAGCCATTGGTGTTTTGTATCCAGGAAACCCATCTCATGTGCAAGGACACACATAGGCTCAAAATAAAGGGATGGAGGAAGATTTAACAAGCAAATGGAGAGCAAAAATAGCAGGAGTTGCAATCCTAGTCTCTAATAAAATAGACTTTAAACCAACAAAGATCAAAAGAGACAAAGAAGGACATTACATAATGGTAAAAGGATCAATGAAACAAGAAGAGCTAACAATCCTAAACATATATGCACTCAATACAGGAGCACCCAGATACATAAACCAAGTTCTCAATGACCTACAAAGAGACTTAGACTACCCACACAATAATAGTGGGAGACATTAACACTTCATTGTCAATATTCGACAGATCAACGGGACAGAAAATTAACAAGGATGTCCAGGAGTTGAACTCAGATCTAGACCAAGCAAATCTAAAAGACATATACAGAACTCTCCACTGTAAATCCACAGAATATACATTCTTCTCAGCACCACATCACACCAACTCTAATATTGACCACATAATTGGAAGTCAATCACTCCTCAGCAAATGCAAAAGAACAGAAATCATAACAGTCTCTCAGACCACAGTGCAATCAAATTAGAACTCAGGATTAAGAAACTCACTCAAAGCCACACAACTTCATGGAAACTGAACAACTGATGCTTAAAACTTGACTGGATAAACAATGAAATGAAGGCAGAAATAAAGATATTCTTTGAAACCAAAGAGAACAAAGATACAACGAACCAGAATCTCTGGGACACATTTAAAGCAGTGTCTAGAGGAAAATTTAGAGTAATAAATGCCCACATGAGAAGCAAGGAAAGATCTAAAATCGACAGCCTATCATCAAAATCAAAAGAGCAAGAAGAACAAAATCAAAAAAAACTCAAAAGCTAGCAGAAGACAAGAAATAACTAAGATCAGAGCAGAACTGAAGGACATAGGAAAAAAAACCCCTTTCAAAAGATTAAAAAATTCAGGAACTGGTTGAGAAGATCAACAAAATAGACAGACCCCTAGCCAGATTTAATAAAAAAGAAAAGAGAGAAGACTCAAATAGTTGCAATAAAAAATAATAAAGGGGATATCACCACTGATTCCACAGAAATGCAAACTACTATCAAAGATTACTACAAACAACTCTATGCACATAACCAGTAAACCTGGAAGAAATGGATAAATTTCTGGACACTTGCACTCTCACAAGCCTAAACCAGGAAGAAGTCGAAACACTGAACAGACTAATAACATGGGCTGAAGTTGAGACAGCAATTAATAGCCTACCACCCAAAAAAAGCCCAGGTCCAGATGGATTCACAGCTGAATTCTACCAGACATACAAAGAGGAGCTGGTACCACTCCTGAAACTATTCCAAACAATACAAAAAGAGGGAATCCTTCCCAAATCATTTTTGAGACCAACATCATCCTGATACCAAACCCAGCAGAGACTCAACACGAAAAGAAAACTTCAGGCCAATATCCATGATGAACATAGATGGAAAAATCTTCAATAAAATACTGGCAAACCAATTGCAACAGCACATCAAAAAGCTTTTCCAACACGATCAAGTAGGCTTCATCCCAGGGATGCAAGTCTATCAACTTATCAACTTGCATCAACATATGCAAGTCTATAAACATAGTCCACCACATAAACAGAATGAAAGAAAAAAAACACATGATTATCTCAATATATGCAGAGAAGGCCTTCAAGAAAATTCAACAGCCCTTTATGCTAAAAACTCTCAATAAATTAAGTATCAATGGAATGCTACAAAATAATAAAAGCCATTTATGACAGATCCACAGTCAATATCATACTGAATGGGCAAAAACAGGAAACATTCCCTTTGAAATCTGGCACTAGACAAGGATGCCGTCTCTCACCACTCCTATTCAATATAGTATTAGAAGTTCTAGCCAGAGCAATAAGGCAATAAAAAGAAATAAAGTGTATTCAATTAGGAAATGGGGAAGTCAAATTGTCTCTATTTGCAGATAACATGATTGTATATTTAGAAGACCCCACTGTCTCAGGCCAAAATCTCCTTAAACTAATAAGCAAATTCAGCAAAGTCTCAGGATATCAAATCAATGTGCAGAAATCACAAGCATTCCTATACACCAATAACAGACTTAAAGAAGACAAATCAAGAATGAACTGACATTCACGATTACTACAAAGAGAATAAAATACCTAGGAATATAACTAACAAAGGATGGAAAGAACCTCTTCAAGGAGAACTACAAGCCACTGCTCAAGGAATTAAAAGAGGACACAAAAAGATTGAGAAATATTCCATGCTCATGGTTAGGAAGAATCAGTATCATGAAAATGGCCATACTGCACAAAGTAATTTATAAATTCAATGCTATCCCATGAAGTGACCAATGACCCTCTTCACAGAACTGGAAAAACAACACCTAAACTTTGTATGGAACCAAAAGAGAGCCCACATCGCCAAGTCAATTCTAAGCAAAAAGAACAAAGCTGGAGGCATCATGATACCTGACTTCCAACTATACTACAAGGCTACAGTAATCAAAACAACATGGTACTGTTATGAAAACGGAAATATAGACCAATGGACCAGAACAGAGGCCTCAGAGGCAACACCACACATTTATAACCACCTGATCTTTGGTAAACCTGACAAAAACAAGCAATGGGGAAAGGATTCCCTGTTTAATAAATGGTGTTAGGAAAACTGGCAACTGGCTAGCCACGTGCAGAAAGCAGAAACTGGACCCCTTCCTGACATGTTATAGTAAAATTAACTCCAGATGGATTAAAGACTTAAACATAAGACCTAACACCATAAAAACCCTAGAAGAAAACCCAGGCAAAACCATTCAGGACATAGACATAGGCAGGACTTCATGACCAAAACACCAAAAGCATTGGAAACAAAAGCAAAAATAGACAAATGGGATCTAATTAAACTCCAGAGCTTCTGCATAGCAAAAGAAACAACCATTAGAGTGAACTGGCAACCAACAGAATGGGAAAACATTTTTGTAATCTACCCATCTGACAAAGGGCTGATATCCGGAATCTACAAAGAACTAAAACAGATTTACAAGAGAAAAACAAACAAACCCTCTCAAAAGTGGGCAAAGGATATGAACAGACACTTTTCAAAAGAAGACATACATGATGCCAACAAACATATGAAAAAATGCTCATCATCACTGGTCATTAGAGTAATGCAAATCAAAACCATATTGAGATACCATCTCACACCAGTTAGAAGGGCAATCATTAAAAAATCTGGAGACAACAGATGCTGGAGAGGACGTGGAGAAATAGGAACAGTTTTGCACTGTTGGTGGGAGTGTAAATTAGTTCAACCATTGTGGAAGACAGTGTGGTGATTCCTCAAGGACCTAGAAATAGAAATTCCATTTGACCCAGCAATCCTGTTACTGGGTATATATCCAAAGTATTACAAACTGTTCTATTGTAAAGACACATGCACATGTATGTTCAGTGTGGCACTGTTTACAATAGCAAAGACCTGGAACCAACCCAAATGTCCATCAATGATAGACTGGACAAGGAAAATGTGGCACATATACACCATGGAATACTATGCAGCCATAAAAAGCAATGAGTTTGTTTCCTTTGTATGGACATGGATGAATCTGGAAACCATCATTCTCAGCAACTGACACAAGAACAGAAAATCTAACACTGCATGTTCTCACTCATAGGTGGGTGTTGAACAATGATAACATGTGGACATAGGGAGGGGAGCATCACACACTGGAGTGTGTTGGTGGGGACTAGGGGAGGGACAGCTGGGGGTAGGGAGGTTGGGGAGGGATAACATGGGGAGAAATGCCAGATATAGGTGACGGGGGGATGGAGGCAGCAAACCACATTGCTATGTATGTACCTATGCAACAATTGTGCATGTTCTGCACCAGTACCCCAGAACCTAAAGCGCAATAAAACACTTTTTTAAAAATCTGTATACATTATTTCTGCAGATGCAAACATGTCTTTTCCTCCCCTTACAAAGATGATGAAGAACGGAAATACAGATATTTGATAATTTCCAAGGTTGTTATGCCTGTTTTAATCTATGCATCAGTATATATGACAAAATAATTCAGATTTAAAATATAACAGGATAACCAAAAATATCACATTAAACAGTAATTAGATTAATGATACTATTCTTAATATCTCTGAATAATTTTATTTTTATAATGTTTGAAAGCTTTTAGTTACAGATATTATGGTAGAAAAGTAAAAGCCAATTTATTTCCAGTATTTAGTGAGCTTTCCTGCCAGTAATCCTGCTTACAGTAGAGCTTTTCTTCCAAGAACCTATTTGTGAATCCCCTTGATAACCTTCTGTGTACAATAACAGATTGATTCATGTGTGGAGTGTATGGTATTGTACTCAAAGTCTTTTTAAAAGCAACTTTCCAGTTGTACCATAGCTTAAAATGGAAAGCTGAAAAGAAACGCATAAGGGCATAGGATAAATCCCCAGACCAGAAGGCATAATATTACTAACATAAGTGTTTAGCAACAGTATGTCAAAACCCCTTATGCCTTATAGAATATAACTTCAATTCTGAACCTTTGAAGAGATGGCCACTTAACACAACTACCATTTCTTCTTCTTAGTGGCAATAAAAACCATACTTAAGAAGGTTACGTACAATCACCACCTAACTTTAAGTGGTTTGCTAGCACCTGCCAACAGACAAGAACAGATACCCAGCACTAGGGCTACAGGAACATAACTCTTTTTTTTTTTTTTTCTCAGACGGAGTCTTACTCTGTCGCCCAGGCTGGAATGTCCTGGCACAATCTCAGCTCACTGAAATCTCTGCCTCCCAGGTTCAACCAACTATCCTGCCTCAACCTCCCAAGCAGTCAGTTGGGATTACAGGTGGCCGCCACCATGTCTGGCTAATTTTTATTTTTAGTAGAGACGGGATTCACCATATTGGCCAGACTGGTCTCAAACTCCTGACCTCAGGTGATCCACCCACTTCAGCCTCTTAAAGTGCTGGAATTACAGGTGTGAGCCACCATCCCCAACCAAGCATAACTTTTTTTTTTTTTTTAAGCTGTCTGGAATAAATTGAATTTCATGTGTTCTTTTTTTTGTTGTTGTTAAGAAAGAAAGCATAACTCTTATGTAAGAACACTGTTCATCAACTTTGTGTTTGGTTTTTATTCAGCACAGCACACAGTGTTCATCACAAAGCGACTTGCTTAGGAGAGAAAAAGGCAAAGCATTAAGTGTGAAATTTATTTTTAAGTGTCAAAAATGATACAAATAAAGTTTTGAGATGAGGAAGGATTTTTTGTTTTGTTTTTTTGATTTTCTGTTTTTTTTTTATTGTACTGTAGGTTCTGGGGTATACATGCAGATCAGGCAGGATTGTGGCACAAGTATACACATGGCAATGTGTTTTGCTGCCTCCATCCCCCTATCACCTACACCTGGCATTTCTCCCCATGTTATCCCTCCCTGACTTCCCCATCCCCCACACCTGGCATTTCTCCCCATGTTATCCCTCCCTGGCTTCTCCATCCCCCACACCTGGCATTTCTCCCCATGTTATCCCTCCCTGACTTCCCCATCCCCCCTTGGTCCCCCCTTAACCCCCCCAACAGACCCCAGTGTGTGATGCTCCCCTCCCTGTGTCCATGTGTTCTCATTGTTCAACACCCACCTATGAGTGAGAACATGTGGTGTTTGACTTTCTGTTCTTGTGTCAGTTTGCTGAGAATGATGGTTTCCAGATTCATCCATGTCCCTACAAAGGACACAAACTCATTGTTTCTTATGGCTGCGTAGTATTCCTGGTGTATATGTGCCACATTTTCCTTGTCCAGTCTATCATCGATGGGCATTTGGGTTGGTTTCAGGTCTTTGCTATTGTAAACAGTGACACAATGAACATACGTGTGTATATGTCTTTATGACAGAATGATTTATAATCTTTTGGGTATATACCCAGTAATGGGATTGCTGGGTCAAATGGAATTTCTATTTCTAGATCCTTGAGGAAGCACCACATTGTCATCCACAATGATTGAACTAGTTTACACTCCCACCAACAGTGTAAAAGTGTTCCTATTTCTCCACATCCTCTCCAGCATCTGTTGTCTCCAGATTTTTTAAATGATCACCATTCTAACTGGCATGAGATGGTATCTCAATGTAGTTTTGATTTGCATTTCTCTAGTGACCAGTGATGATGAGCATTTTTTCATGTTTCTTGGCCTCATATATGTCTTCTTTTGAAAAGTGTCTGTCAATATCCTTTACCCACTTTTGAATGGGTTTTTTTCTTGTAAATCTATTTTAGTTCTTTGTAGATTCGGGATATTAGCCCTTTGTCTGATGGGTAGATTGCAAAAATGTTTTCCCATTCTGTTGGTTTCCAGTTCATTCTAATAATTGTGTCTTTTGCTGTATAGCAGATCTGAAGTTTAATTAGATACCATTTGTCTATTTTTGCTTTTGTTGCCAATGCTTTTGGTGTTTTAGTCATGAAGTCCTTGCCTATGCCTATGTCCTGAATGGTTTTGCCTAGGTTTTCTTCTAGGGTTTTTATGGTGTTAGGTCTTATGTTTAAGTCTTTAATCCATCTGGAGTTATTTTTAGTGTAAGGTATCATGAAGGGGTCCAGTTTCTGCTTTCTGCACATTGCTAGCCAGTTTTCCCACTACTACTTATTAAACAGGGAATCCTTTCCCCATTGCTTGTTTTTGTCCAGTTTGTCAAACATCAGATGGTTGTAGATGTGTGGCATTGCCTCCAAAGCCTCTTTTCTATTCCATTGGTCTATATCTCTGTTTGGTACCTGTACCATGCTGTTTTGATTACTGTAGCTTTGTAGTATAGCTTGAAATCAGACAGTGTGATGCCTCCTGCTTTGTTCTTTTTGCTTAGGATTGTCTTGGCTATGTGGGCTCTCTTTTGATTGCATATGAAGTTTAAGGTAGTTTTTTCCAGTTCTGTGAAGAGGGTCATTAGTAGCTTGATGGGGATAGCATTGAATCTATAAATTACTTTGGGCAGTATGGCCATTTTCACGATACTGATTCTTCCTAACCATGAGCATGGAATGTTTCCCCATTTGTTTGTGTCCTCTCTTATTTCCTTGAGCAGTAGTTTGTAGTTCTTGAAGAGGTCCTTTACATCCTTTGTTATTTGTATTCCTAGGTATTTTATTCACTCTGCAGCAATTGTGAATTGGAGTTCTCTCAAGATTTGGCTCTCTTTAAGTCTGTTATTAGTGTATAGAAATGCTTGTGATTTCTGCACATTGATTTTGTATCCTGAGACTTTGCTGAAGTTCCTTATCAGTTTCAGGGGATTTTGGGCTGAGATGATAGGGTCTTCTAAATATACAATCATGTCATCTGCAAATAGAGACAATTTGACTTCCTGTTTTCCTTGTTGAATATCCTTTTTTTTTTTTCTTGCCTAATTGCTCTGGCTAGAACTTACAATATTATATGGAATAGAGGTTGTGACAGAGGGCATCCTTGTCTAGTGCCGGATTTCAAAGGGAATGCTTCCAGTTTTTGCCCATTCAGTATATTAGCTGTAGGTTGGTTGTAAATAGCTTTTATTATTTTGAGATATGTTCCTTTGATACCTAGTTTATTAAAAGTTTTTAGCATAAAGTGTTGTTGAATTTTGTCGAAGGCCTTCTCTGCATCTATTGAGATACTCATGTGGTTTTTGTCTGGTTCTGTGGTAGATCACGTTTATAGACTTGTGTATGTTGAACCAGCCTTGCATCCCTGGAATGAAGCCTACTTTATCGTGATGGATAAACTTTCTGATGTGCTGTTGCAATCAGTTTGCCAGTATTTTATTGAAGATTTTTGCATCTATCTTCATCATGGATATTGGCCTGAAGTTTTCTTTATTTGTTGACTCTCTGCTGGGTTTTGGCATCAGGATGATGTTGTTTTCATAAAATGTATTTGGGAAGGATTCCCTCTTTTTGGATTATTTGGAATAGTTTCAGAAGGAATTGTACCAGCTCCTCTTTGTACATCTGGTAGAATTCGGCTGTGAACCCGTCTTGACCTGGACATTTTTTTGGTTGGTAGGCTATTAATTGCTGCCTCAACTTCAGCCCTTGTTATTGGTCTGTTCAGGGTTTCAACTTCTTCCTGGTTTAGGCTTGTGAGGGTACAAGTATCCAGGAATTTATCCATTTCTTCCTGCTTTACGTGTTTATGTGCATAGAGTTGTTTGTAATTATCTCTGATTGTAGTTTGTATTTCCATGGCATCAGTGGTGATATCTCCTTTATTGTTTTTTATTGCATCTATTTGATTCTTCTCCCTTTTCTTTTTTATTAATCTGGCTGTTGGTCTATGTTGTTGATCTTTTCAAAAAACCAGCTCCTGGATTTATTGATTTTTGAAGGCTTTTTTGTTTCTCTATGTTTTTCAGTTCTGCTCTTATCTTAGTTATTCCTTGCCTTCTTCTAGCTTTTGAATTTTTTTGATCTTGCTCCTCTAGCTCTTTCAATTTCAACAATAAGGTGTTGATTTTACATCTTTCCTTGCTTCTCTGGTGGGCATTTATTGCTATAAATTTCCCTCTAGACACTGCTTTAAATGTGTCCCAGAGATTCTGGTACCTTGTGTTTTCATTCTCTTTGGTTTCAAAGAACATCTTTATTTCTGCCTTCATTTCATTGTTTCACCAGTTGACATTCAGGAGCAGGTTGTTCAGTTTCCATGAAGTTGTGCAGTTCTGAGTTAGTTTCTTAATTCAGAGTACTAATTTGATTGCACTGTGGTCTGAGAGACTGTTTGTTATGATTTCCACTCTTTTGCATTTGCTGAGGAGTGATTTACTTCCAATTATGTGGTCAATTTTAGAGTAGGTGCCATGCGGTGCTGAAAGAATGTATATTCTCTGGATTTGGAGTGGAGATTTCTGTAGATGTCTATTAGGTACACTTGGTCCAGATCTGAGTTCAAGTCCTGGATATCCTTGTTAATTTTCTATCTCATTGATCTGTCTAATATTGATAGTGGAGTGTTAAAGTCTCCCACTATTATTACGTGGGAGTCTAAGTATCTTTGTAGGTCATTAAGAACTTGCTTTATGTACCTGGGTGCGTATTGGGTGTGTATATATTTACGATCATTAGTTCTTCTTGATGCATTGATCCTTTTACCATTATATAATGCCCTTCTTTGTCTATTTTGTTCTTTGTTGGTTTGAAGTCCATGTTATCAGAGACTAGGATTGCAACTCCTACTTTTTTTGTTCTCCATTTGCTTGATACATCTTCCATCCCTTTATTTTGAGCCTATGTGTGTCCTTTCATGGGAGATGGTTTTTGACTTTTTACCCAATTTGCCAGTCTGTGTCTTTTGATTGGGGCATTTAGCCCATTGTATTTAAGGTTAATATTGTTATGTGTGAATTTGATCCTGCCATTGTGATGCTAGCTCGATGTCTTGCCCGTTAGTTGACACATTTTCCTCATTGTGTCGATAGTCTTTACCATTTGGTTCATTTTTGAGTGGCTGGTACTGGTTGTTCCTTTCCTCGTTCAGTGCCTCTTCCAGGAGCTCTTGTAATGCAGGCCTGGTGGCGATGAAATCTCTGAGCAATTACTTGTTTATAGAGGATTTTCTTTCTCCTTCACTTATGAAGCTTAGTTTGGCTGGATATGAAATTCTAGGTTGAATGTTCTTTTCTTTAAGGATGTTGAATATTGGCCCCCACTCTCTTCTGGTTTGTAGGGTTTCTGCCAAGAGATCTGCTGCGAGTCTGATGGGCTTCCCTTTGTAGGTAATCTGACCTTTGTCTCTGGCTGCCCTTAGCATTTTTTCCTTCATTTCAACCCTGGTGAATCTGATGATTACGCACCTTGGGGTTGCTCTTCTTGAGGAATATCTTTGTGGCGTCTCTGTATTTCCTGGACTTGAATGTTGGCCTGCCTTGCTAGGTTGGGGAAGTTTTCCTGGATAATATTCTGAAGAGTGTTTTCCAGCTTGGATTCATTATCTCCATCACATTCAGGTTCATCTATCAATCGTAGATAAGGTTTTTTCCCATAAACCTGTATTTCTTGGAGGCTTTGTTCATTTCTTTTCACTCTTTTTTCTCTATTATTGCCTTCTTGTTTTATTTCATTGAGTTGATCTTCAATCTCTGATATCCTTTCTTCTGCTTGGTCGATTTGGCTATTGAAACTTGTATATGCTTCATGAAGTTCTCATGCTGTGTTTTTCAGCTCTGTCAAGTCATTTATATTCTTCTCTAAGCTGTTTATTCTAGTTAGCATCTCTCATCTAATTTTTTTCTAGGTTCTTAGTTTCTTTACATTGCGTTAGCACATGTTCTTTTAGCTCTAAGAAGTTTGTTATTACCCACCTTCTGAAGCCTGTTTCTGTCAATTCATCAGACTCATTCTCTATCCAGCTTTATTCCCTAGTTGGTGAGGAGTTGTCATCCCTTGCAAGAGGAGAGGCGTTCTGGTTTTGGGTGATTTCATCCTTTTTGTGCTGGTTTCTTCCCATCTTTATGGATTTATCTACCTGTGGTCTTTGTAGTTGGTGTCTTTCAGATGGGGTCTCTGAGTGGATGTCCTTTTTTTTGTTGATGTTGAAGCTATTTCTTTCTGCTTCTTAGTTTTCCTTTTAACAGTCAGGCCCCTCTGCTGTAGGATGGCGGAAGTCCACTCCAGACCCCGCTCACCTGGGGATCACCCATGGGTGCTGCAGAACAGCAAGGGTTGCCGCTGGTTACTTCCTCTGCTATCCCCATCCCAGAAGGATACCTGCCAGTTATCTGCCTCAACTCTCCTTTATGAGGTGTCTCTTTGTATATAAGGGGGTCGGGGAGTTGCTTGAGAAGTCAGTCTGTCCCTTATGGGAGCTTAAGTGCTGTGCTGGGAGCTCTGTTGTTCCGTGCAGAGCTGTTGGGCAGGTACCTTTAAGTCTACTGCAGGGGAACTCATAACCGCCTCTTTCCGCAGGTGCTCTGTCCTAGGAAGGTCGGCTTTATTTATAAGTTCCTGTTGTGCGAAGATGGCCGCTTAGGAGGAACTCGGGAATGCAGCTCCGAGAGAAAGCACAGAGGGTGAGTGGACGCCGTATTTCCAGACTGATTTTTACTGCCCACAGACCAGGAGATTCACACGCAGAGAAGCCACACGGGTCGCCAGCGCCGCTGGCGCCGTTGGCTTGAACGGCACAGCCGCTGGGCCGGCACCCTGAGGCAACGGCTCACTGTATAAAGTGAGAGAGTCTGAGTCCCCTATAAGCCAGCAAGGGGAGATGAAACGGGGAGCCAGGCCAGCGCCACGAATCTCAGAGCCGCGGCTTTAGCCAACGCAGCGGCTCCGGAGGCAGATCAGATGAGACGGTGTCCCCTCTTACCCAGCAAGAAGACCTGAAACACAACTGAAACCGGGACGGTCCAGCTCTGTGGAGGAGGGGCGTTCTCCATAGGCACCCTGCTGTTCTGTACCAAGGCAATCCGCCACTACAGAGACTCCGTCCCTACAGGGGCGGGCCAACATAGCGGAAGCAGTTCTAACTACACCCAGAAGTTCACACGGAAGCTGGGTGGAGCTCACAGCAGCTTAGCGAAGCCTCTGCAACCTGAGTGTGACTAGGCTGCCACCTTGTGGGCAGGGAAAACAGCAACCGCACAGGGGAACACCATAAAACAGTAACTCCCTGGGACAGAACACCTCGGGGGAAGAGCAGGGGGTTTATGAGTTCTGCCACAGCAGACTTAAAATTACCAAAATCAGAAAGACAACAACTACAAAGTCAGCAGGTGGAAAAATCCACAAAGATGGGAAGAAACCAGCGCAAAAAGGATGAAAACACCCAAAACCAGAACACTTCTCCTCCTACAAGGGATCACAACTCCCCACCAGCAAGGGAACAAGACTGGACGGAGAATGAGTGTGATGAAATGACAGAATCAGCTTTCAGAAAGTGGATAATAAGAAACTTCCGTGAGCTAAAAGAACATGTTCTAACCCAATGCAAAGAAACTAAGAACCTTGAAAAAAGACTTGACGAAATGCTAACAAGAATGGACAACTTAGAGAGGAATATGAGCGAATTGATGGAGCTGAAAAACACAACACGAGAACTTCGTGAAGCATGCACAAGTTTCAACAGCCGAATTGACCAAGCAGAAGAAAGGATATCAGAGGTCGAAGATCAACTCAATGAAATAAAACGAGAAGGCAAGATTAGAGAAAACAGGGTAAAAAGGAATGAACAAAGTCAACAAGAAATATGGGACTATGTGAAAAGACCTAATCTACGTTTGATAGGTGTACCTGAATGTGACGAAGAGAATGCATCCAAGCTGGAAAATACTCTTCAGGATATTATCCAGGAAAACTTCCCCAACCTAACAAGGCAGGCCGAGATTCAAGTCCAGGAAATACAGAGAACACCACAAAGATACTCCTCTAGAAGAGCAACCCCAAGACACATAATCATCAGATTCACCAGGGTTGAAATGAAGGAGAAAATACTAAGGGCAGCCAGAGAGAAAGGTCGGGTTACCCACAAAGGGAAGCCCATCAGACTCACTGCAGATCTCTCAGCAGAAACCCTACAGGCCAGAAGAGAGTGGGGGCCGATATTCAACATCCTTAAGGAAAAGAACTTTCAACCCAGAATTTCGTATCCAGCCAAACTAAGCTTCATAAGTGAAGGAAAAATAAAATCCTTTGTGAACAAGCAAGAACTCAGAGAGTTCACCACCACCAGACCAGCTCTACAAGAGCTCCTGAAGGAGGCACTACACATAGAAAAGAACAACCAGTACCAGCCACTCCAAAAACACACGAAAAGGTAAAGAGCATCAACACAATGAAGAATCCGCATCAACCAAAGGGCAAAACAGCCACCTAGCACCAAAATGACAGGATTGAATTCACACATAACAATATTAACCCTAAATGTAAACGGACTAAATGCCCCAATCAAAAGACACAGACTGGCAAATTGGATAAAAAGCCAAAACCCATCAGTGTGCTGTATCCAGGAAACCCATCTCGCATGCAAGGATACACAAAGGCTCAAAATAAAGGGATGGAGGAAGATTTACCAAGCAAATGGAGAGCAAAAAAAAGCAGGAGTTGCAATTCTCATCTCTGATAAAATAGACTTTAAAGCAACAAAGATCAAAAGAGACAAAGAAGGACATTACATAATGGTAAAAGGATCAATGCAGCAAGAAGAGCTAACGATCCTAAATATATATGCACCTAATACAGGAGCACCCAGATACATAAGGCAAGTTCTTAAAGACTTACAAAGAGACTTAGACTCCCACACAATAATAGTGGGAGACTTCAACACACCACTGTCAATATTAGACAGATCAACGAGACAGAAAATTAACAAGGATATCCAGGACTTGAACTCAGACCTGGAACAAGCAAACCTAAAAGACATTTACAGAACTCTCCACCCCAAATCCACAGAATATACATTCTTCTCAGCACCACATCACACCTACTCTAAAATTGACCACATAATTGGAAGTAAATCACTCCTCAGCAAATGCAAAAGAACAGAAACCATAACAAACAGTCTCTCAGACCACAGTGCAATCAAGTTAGAACTCAGAATTCAGAAACCAACCCAGAACCGCACAGCCTCATGGAAAATGAACAACTTTCTCCTGAATGTTGACTGGATAAACAATGAAATGAAGGCAGAAATAAAGACGTTCTTCGAAACCAACGAGAATGAAGACACCACATACCAGAATCTCTGGGACACATTTAAAGCAGTCTCTAGAGGAAAATATATAGCAATAAGTGCCCACATGAGAAGAAAGGAGAGATCTAAAATTGACACCCTATCGTCAAAATTGAAAGAGCTAGAGGAGCAAGATCAAAAAAACTCAAAACCTAGCAGAAGACAAGAAATAACTAAGATCAAAGCAGAATTGAAGGAGATAGAGACACGAAAAACCCTTCAAAAAATCAATAAATCCAGGAGCTGGTTTTTTGAAAAGATCAACAAAATAGACAGACCACTAGCCAGACTAATAAAAAAGAAAAGAGAGAATAACCAAATAGATGCAATAAAAAATGACAAAGGGGATATCACCACAGATTCCACAGAAATTCAAACCATCATCAGAGATTATTACAAACAACTCTATGCACATAAATTAGAAAACCTGGAGGAAATGGATAAATTCCTGGACAGCTGCCTCCTGCCAAGCCTAAACCAGGAAGAAGTCGAAACCCTGAATAGACCAATAACAAAGTCTGAAGTCGAGGCAGCAATTAAGAGCCTACCACCCAAAAAAAGCCCAGGCCCAGATGGGTTCACAGCCGAATTCTACCAGACATACAAAGAGGAACTGATACCATTCCTACTGAAACTATTCCAAATAATCCAAAAAGAGGGAATCCTTCCCAAATCATTTTATGAGACCAACATCATCCTAATACCAAAACCTGGCAGAGACTCAACAAGAAAAGAAAACTACAGGCCAATATCCATGATGAACATAGATGCAAAAATCTTCAATAAAATAATGGCAAGCCGATTACAACAGCACATCAAAAAGCTTATCCACCATGATCAAGTAGGATTCATACCGGGGATGCAAGGCTGGTTCAATATACGCAAGTCTATAAATGTAATTCACCACATAAACAGAACCAAAGACAAAAACCACATGATTATCTCAATTGATGCAGAGAAGGCCTTCGACAAAATTCAACAGCCCTTTATGCTAAAAACCCTCAATAAACTAGGTATCGACGGAACGTATCTCAAAATAATAAAAGCTATTTACGACAAACCGACAGCCAATATCATACTGAACGGGCAAAAACTGGAAGCATTCCCTTTGAAATCTGGCACTAGACAAGGATGCCCTCTCTCACCACTCCTATTCAATATAGTACTGGAAGTTCTAGCCAGAGCAATCAGGCAAGAAAAAGAAATAAAGGGTATTCAATTAGGAAAGGAGGAAGTCAAATTGTCTCTATTTGCAGACGACATGATTGTATATCTAGAAGACCCCCTCATCTCAGCCCAAAAGCTCCTGAAACTGATAAGCAACTTCAGCAAAGTCTCAGGATACAAAATCAATGTGCAAAAATCACAAGCGTTCCTATACACCAATAACAGACTTAAAGAGAGCCAAATCAAGAACGAACTGCCATTCACAATCGCTACAAAGAGAATAAAATACCTAGGAATACAACTAACAAGGAATGTAAAGGACCTCTTCAAGGAGAACTACAAATCACTGCTCAACGAAATAAGAGAGGACACAAACAGATGGAGAAACATTCCATGTTCATGGTTAGGAAGAATTAATATCGTGAAAATGGCCATACTGCCCAAAGTAATATACAGATTCAATGCTATCCCCATCAAGCTACCAATGACCTTCTTCACAGAACTGGAAAAAACCACCTTAAACTTCATATGGAACCAAAAGAGAGCCCGCATAGCCAAGTCAATTCTAAGCAAAAAGAACAAAGCGGGAGGCATCACACTACCAGACATCAAACTCTACTACAAGGCTACAGTAATCAAAACAGCATGGTACTGGTACCAAAACAGAGATATAGACCAATGGAACAGAACAGAGGCATCGGAGGCAACACAACATATCTACAACCACCTGATCTTTGACAAACCTGATAAAAACAAGCAATGGGGAAAGGATTCCCTGTTCAATAAGTGGTGTTGGGAAAACTGGCTAACCATATGCAGAAAGCAGAAACTCGACCCCTTCCTGACACCTTACACTAAAATTGAATCCAGATGGATTAAAGACTTAAACATAAGACCTAACACCATAAAAACACTAGAAGGAAACCTAGGCAAAACCATTCAGGACATAGGCGTAGGCAAGGACTTCATGACCAAAACACCAAAAGCATTGGCAACAAAAGCCAAAATAGACAAATGGGACCTAATCAAACTCCACAGCTTCTGCACAGCAAAAGAAACAGTCAATAGAGTGAATCGGCAACAAACAGAATGGGAAAAAATTTTTGCAGCCTACCCATCTGACAAAGGGCTGATATCCAGAATTTACAACGAGCTAAAAAAGATTTACAAGAAAAAAACAAACAAGCCCATTCAAAAGTGGGCGAAGGACATGAACAGATACTTTACAAAAGAAGACATACATGAGGCCAACAAGCATATGAAAAAATGCTCATCATCACTGGCCATTAGAGAAATGCAAATCAAAACTACATTGAGATACCATCTCACACCAGTTAGAATGGCAATCATTAAAACATCTGGAGACAACAGATGCTGGAGAGGATGTGGAGAAATAGGAACACTTTTACACTGTTGGTGGGAGTGTAAATTAGTTCAACCATTGTGGAAAACAGTGTGGCGATTCCTCAAGGACCTAGAAATAGAAATTCCATTTGACCCAGCAATCCCATTACTGGGCATATATCCAAAGGATTATAAATCGTTCTACTATAAGGACACATGCACACGAATGTTCATTGCAGCACAGTTTACAATAGCAAAGACCTGGAACCAACCCAAATGCCCATCGATGATAGACTGGACAGGAAAAATGTGGCACATATACACCATGGAATATTATGCAGCCATTAAAAACGAGGAGTTTGCGTCCTTTGTAGGGACATGGATGAACCTGGAAACCATCATTCTCAGCAAACTGACACAAGAACACAAAATCAAACACCGCATGTTCTCACTCATAGGCGGGTGTTGAACAAGGAGAACACATGGACACAGGGAGGGGAGCACTATACATGGGGGTCTGTTGTGGGGGAGTGGGGGGGACAGCGGGGGGGTGGGGAATTGGGGAGGGATAGCATGGGGAGAAATGCCAGATATGGGTGAAGGGGAGGAAGGCAGCAAATCACACTGCCACGTATGCACCTAAGCAACAACCTTGCATGTTTTTCACATGTACCCCAAAACCTAAAATGCAATTAAAAAAAAAAAAAAACAAATTAAACATCTCTGCTACCTGCAAAAAAAAAAAAAAAAAAAAAAAAAAAAAATAAGTTCCTGTTGTGCTGCTGCCTTTTTTCATAGATGCCCTGCCCTGCATGGAGCAGTCTAGTCACAGTCTGCCAGCAGAGTCATTGCTGAGCTGCCTCAGGCTCTGCCCAGCTGGTGTGTGAACTGGCTCGGTAGTGGCACACTGCCTTGGTAGTGGGGGATGCCCTTCCCCCCACTGAGCTGTACTGTCCTGGTTCCAGCTGTGCTTGCTGTGAAACTCTCAATCCAGAGCATTTCAGATTGCTTGTTTTGTGGGGGTGGTACCCGCTGAGCCAGATCACCTGGCTCCCTGTCTCAGCACACGCCCTTTCAGTTGAATGGGTGGCTCTGTCTCCCAGGTGTTCCAGGCACCAGTCAAAACAGCCGCCCAGACTTGTTTGAGTTTCTATGCACTGACCCAGCACTGGCTGAAATTGCCTCACTGAAAACTCATAGCGTTTTTGACCCAGAAATCTCCTGGTCTGTGGGTAGTGAAAACTTGTTTGGAAATGCAATGAGCACTCACCCTCTGCACTGTTCTTGCTGGGAACTGCACTCCAGAGCTGTTCCTATTCGGCCATCTTGGATCCTCTTGTTTTGTTTTTACCATTCTATGAAGCCTCAAATCTCAATTTAGCTTAGTGACTAAATACAGAAATGCCAGTCTGTTTATATTTAATTCCTGCCACTTAGCTAAAAAAGTTTAGACAGAATTTTGCTTTTATACTGAGTAGCTCTGCAAAATCCATTATTTAAAAAGTTGTGTTTTGCACATGTGTGACTCTTCTGAAATGAAGAAATACGGATTATTTTATTTATCCCCTTAAATTAAGCCTTAAAGACGTCTTACAATGAGAAGTAATGCAAATCATTTTTTAAAGTAAACACTGATGTCTCAGTACATGAAAATTTATTTTATGACATATCTCATGCTTTTCAACAATCTGGGGATTTAAATGATCAACCAGAGTGAATATTAGAAAGTTAACAAATGCTCAATCATTTATTTGCTAATTTTTAATTTTTAAAATTTTATGTGAAAAAATTAAAAATTTTTAAAAATTTATTATGTATGCAGTTAAATATAATCCAAATCAATGTGATGATAGAAAACAAAACTTTTGGAGGTTTGTGTAGCACCACATACTTTGTGTAGAACCATAGAAGATGGTCTAAATAATAGTTCAAGCAGTATTTTCTTCATTTTAAAACTTAATGCATTATAAAAATAATCAAACAAGCAATAGATAAATAAATAGGCAAGAAAACTGTGGGTTGTCTTTAATAATATGGTGATGTCTTTTCAACCCATGTATTTGGTTGCATCAGCAAAAGATAGACATGTGCACTCTTCCTCATATCCAAACTCTTCCTGGCTGACTTACTGATCCACTACCTAATGAGTTATTGACCAACCATGATGACCTAACCCTACCCAGCATGCCTTTTAATGACCACTAAGTCCAGTGAATAACTCAGGTGGGCAGCAATACTGTTTTCTCCCTGAAAATTCCATTCACTCCAACACCTTCTACTTCCAAATCAATATCTCCAACTCTGTTCTCTCTTCTGAGTCTAAACAAACATTTCTCACTGCTTGCTTGACATTTCCACCAAGATATTCTTTTTGGAACTTCAAATACAATGCTTTTTAAAACCAAATTTATTTCACTCTATCTTTAGATCTTCACATTGTTCTCTTTCGTATTTTCAGAAATAACATCACCACAAGAGCACAGGTGGAAAATTTCAGATTTATATTTAAATTCTTCATCACTGATGCTGGAAATCATCGATTTGGGGAAATAGTCAAACCTTTTAAATGAAACCTTCCTATTTCCATACATTTATCCTCTACCTCCTATTCCTAATGTCACTATCCTACCCCAGATTTCTACCATCTCTGTTCTAATTTACAGAAACCTCTAATTGATAGCTTCTCCTCTGAGACCAGGGCTGGGCTAGAGTTCCTCTCCTGATCAAATCTGTTGTCTACATCATACGATGAATCTTCCTAACCATAGCTCCGAAATGTTCCCTAACTTAGTAAATGAAGTCCAAAATCAGGTCCCTCATGATACAGGCTCATCTAGCATCCTATCTTTTTGTTGTTATTGTTCCAGCTCTGTCATTCCATATACTTCAATTTTAACCTGAATGCAATTAGAAAGGTCAACTCTCTGACTTTCTTCCATCTTTCTCCCCTAAAAAAAGAAAAAAAAGCCTTAAAGAAGTCTCTGACTCACCTCTTCTGAAAGTAGGTCATAAGACCTTCATTCAAGAGGCACGTCTAAGCCTGTGTTAGAATGCCTGAGACTGGGTAATTTATTTTTTTAAAAAAAAGAGGTTTATTTGGCTTATAGTGCTATATACCTCACCTCTTTATAAATTACCAAGTCTCAGGCATTCTTTTATAGTAATGTAAAAGGGACTAACACAGTGTTGGTGAGAGCTCAGGCAGCTCACAGTGATGGTGGAAGACAAAGAGGGAGCAAGTGTTTTACATGGTGAGAGAGGGAGCAAGATAAAGAAGAGGAGATGCTGGGCTTCTAAGAACCAGAACTCCTGTGAACTCATTTCTTTGAGGAGGACTCTACCATTCAAGAGGATCCACTCTCATGGTGGCAGGCCAGGTTTCCATTAGCAACCAGAACAGTTTCCACTAACCCTTTACTATAATTTTGATGAACACATAAGTTAAACTTTGAAGAAATGGATAAACTGGTACCTGAGTACAAGGGCTGGAATGCCAAAATAAACCCACTAAGACCATACCTGGGTTTTCTCAGGCCCTAACGTCTGATCAAATAATAGCATTCTTACACATACACCTCATTCTGTCTTAAGATTAAGAAACTTTCCAAGACTCTAGAGAAAGCTTTCCAGATCTCAGACCCCGGTTAAAGATTAGACATAGATAGAATGAAACACTCCTGCTTGTAGGTGTGATCCTACAACTAGCATGGAGCTTAAAATGTATATAAGCACTAGAAAAGAAACTTGTAACTTTGAGTTGGTCTGGTGAGTTACTCTGACTTTCTCCTTGTAACCAGTTGCAGAAATAACTCCCTTCTTTTCCAGTCTGTCTGTATCTTGTTATTGGACTGGGAGAACAAGCAGCCAGACCCAGTTCTGTCCAGGAACATCATTATCCAAACACCACCCATTAGGCCCCACCTCTAACACTGGGGATTACATTTCAACATGAGATTTGGAGGGGACAAACATCCAAACTGGATCAAGGTCTTGCTAAGTTTCTCCCAGTTATTACATTAGGTTCTACCCCTTTTTTTCAATCATGCATCTACATGAATATCCATTTTTCATCAAACCCAAGAATATGAAAAACAGATTTCCTTGTTTTCGAAGTCTTCATTTCTGACCATTCCCTTGTCATGTAAAACTTTTATTAAATAAGTCTTGTGCTTTTTTAGAAAATGCATATACTCTAGCCAAGATAGATTAATCACCATTTAACAATTGTCTCCCACACTCACCTCCTATGAGATTTTACTAGAAATATTTCATGGGCTTATAATTTCTCTTTTGAATGCTCTAATCTCTTTAAACCTGTTAATGCTTTCGGAACTGACAGGCTCTTGGGATACTCAATAGTACTTGCTACAGTATTTCATGTAACCCACATGCAACAGGGATTAAATTATGCACCAAAATCCCTGAAGATGCAAACCTCTCTTTACTCCAAGTCCTACACTAAGAAGTGTATGATATTTGATTGTAGGAAACATTAGTCTTTTGAGTAATCAAGTGAAGTCTCCCAAGTAGAAATCTAATTAGAATTTATTCACATTTTCTCCTAAAATCAGGGATAGTAGAAAAAAAATAATTCTCCCATTGCAGCTGCAGTATATGTCTTTTTCTGAGGCATTTACATGCATTTTTAAGAGTGTATAAGGAACCATCTCTCCAGCATCATCCAATTATATGTAGCAACAGACACAGCAATAGCTAGTGGAGTGAAAGCTGATGTGTTTTACAGACTGAACATTAACCAACTGTATGCAAATAAACTAAAAATTATTTTCAATTAGCATAGCTATCTTTTATACACAAAGGAGACCAGCATAACATGAAAAAGATTGGTTCAGCTTTAGATACAACAAGAAAGTGAAGAATAACGCAGAATCAGGACAAAAATATTATTCTAGCAACTCGGGGCTAAAGGTTGTACTCACAATCTAGTGATTAGGGATTGGTAAAACAGTCACCTTGTAGAAAGACATATATATTTTTCCAATCATGTTTTATAACTATAACCAAAGTTACAGACGTTATCTATCAATTCCTTAATTTTAGGTTCAAAACTCTAAAGCAGAATCTCATGTTTTCTTAGTTTCCTCATAATTTGCAAAATTATAAATTTTCTTATTTAGTAACCCAGCATTTCTGTACTGAAGGCTTGTGAAATTCTACCATAAACAATGTATACAATGGTTTTTATTTGATTTTTACTCTAAGCATTGGGCCTTCTCAAGATAGAGATGAAAGCACATTTAAAACTGTTTAAATAATGTAGCAGCATAATTACAAAATAAATTTCAAGTTCCTGATCTTGTGTCATTAACTGCAACTTTGCTTTAGGGACAATCATGGTACCAGACAGTCAGGTGCCATTTTGAATTTGGTTTTCTGGAAGGTGTATTACTTTTTCTTCCTGTTTTTGCCTCAGAAATGGCATTAACTTGATCAGATAAAATAAGGTAAAACTACAATAAGAGAAGGCACAAGCAGGCATGACAGTCACATCCACGGCACTTTAAACTTGCAGAGTCTCTAGTATTTATGTAGGATTACTGCAGGGCATTCAGGGCCTTGCTGCTTAAACACTCACACAGTCAACAGCTGTCAGCCTGCCAACAAACTATCTTTTTCTGGTAGCAGCTGTGTCTGCCATCACCAGCTTCTTTCACACAATTGTAGTGAACCAATAGCAAGCATTATTTTCTTCTGGATTATTAACAGATCACTGCAGGGGACATATGAATGAGAGGGAATGCTCCTTTATTAGACAATTGAAGGAAGTGACGAGAAGGAAAGATTAAAACGTGTATTTTATTAACTACGTGAGAAAATTATCACTAATACCTACTTGAAAAACATTTAGTTCCTAATTCTGTTGCTCTGTGTTTATTACATGCTTGCAGGTGGAAATGAGGTATGAATATTCAAATACCTTTCACATGTAAGGTGCTGTCCTTCCAATCACCAATTTACACTCTGCCTGCATTATCTCCCTTCTCTTCATTTAAAACATGAATCCAATTCCCTCTAAAGTAGTGACAGCTCTTGGCATTAAGGAAGGTCAATAGGTTACAAGAGATCCCTAGGATTCCATAATAAAAAAGACAAAGAGCTGGGTGCGGTGCCTTACCCCTGTAATCCCAACACTTTGGGAGGACAAAGCGGGAAGATCACCTGAGGTCAGGAGTTTGAGACCAGCCTGGTCAACATGGTGACACCCTGTCTCTACTGAAAATACAAAAATTAGCTGGGCATGGTGGTAGGTGCCTGTAATCCCAGCTACTTGGAAGTCTGAGGCAGAAGAATCATTTGAACCCTGGAGAATGCAGTGACGTCAGACCGTGCCATTGCACTTCAGCCTAGACAATAGGGAGGACTCCCATCTCAAAAAAAAAAAAAAGAAAAAAGAAAGAAAAGAAAAAGAAGATAACTGGCTTATTTTTTCCATGGTATAGTTTACCCTTCTATTTTTTCATTCTCCTTTATCTTCCTCCATTTAGTCTCTTCTATCCTGAATAGAAATGGAGTTATGTTTCATCAATGAAGCAGGTTGATGAAGTGGAGGACATTAGACTAACTTTTTCTGGGGAGACAATCAATTAATAAGTATGGTTTCCATTTTTAAGGTTTCAGATAGTCTCAACATCCAGATTAACGTCTTGGCAACTAACTGTAACACATGTGGGAAAGGCAGAAGGAAATAATTTTCAGTGGCTCAGAAACTATCCTTAGGATCCCCTATGAAATATAGAAGCAGACACAATTATTCCTTGGTCTTTTCTACCATCTTCTCTTTCTTCCTTGTTCCAGACTATCTGTTTTATTAGGCTTGCCTACAAACTTCTCAACCTATAAAGACAAACTCATTTAAAAGTACACATACTTCAGTATTAACTGTCCCTCCTCCTGGTCACTAATCAAAATTTAGACACTGAGGTTGTTCTCAGCTGACATCAAGTTGAGATCTAGCTAAAGTATTGTTGTTAATGTCATCCAAAGGGAGCTACCACAGGCTTGTTCTAGAAGGTAGAGAGAGAGGAGCCCACAGACTGGACTATCTGGGCAAGACTGAGTCTGCGTCAGAGCATTTTGTCATCCTGCTTGAATTCAGGGTTATAATCAAATTCTTTTTTGCATCACATGGAAACAAGTGCCTAAACAGGTGGCATAAGAGACACTGTCATTTTGTTAAGATAGGCAAATGGCAAGAAAGATTATTTTGGTGGAAATACTCTGCCAAGAATACCCAAGGGTGCTTATGGTATATATAAATGAAATATTGGCACAGAGCTTAGATGATAGCAGAAAATAAAAACCAGGTAAATCATACCAGAGGGAACAGTCAGAACAAAACTTAAAGCAAAATATTTTCTAACATCTGTAGTCAAGTGCTCTGCTGGAAAATGTGAAAGATGGATTCCCTCTGGTAGCAAATGAGAAATTCAGTGGATGTATTTACAATGCTCTGTATATATTCATTGGAACATATGGCTCAATGAATTATTCTACATGATAAATCTCCACTGAGGCAGCCTGCTAACCACTCAGGCCCCAAACCTTCTGAAAGTGACAAAACCTCCTGCCAAGTGGGGTCATTCAGAAGAACAGAGGGTAAGAGAAAATAAATTGCATGCAGCATTGGTTATTTGAGAGTGCTCCTGTGATCTGTGTAAAGCAAGGGGAGATGATGTGCCTGGCTTCATCTGAGAGTTCTTCATGGGGGTGGAGGGGCATTTAACATTTATTTTTTTCCTAATCAGAGACTGCTGGGAAAGCACATAGTATTTAGTAGGCAGACTCTGGTTTCCAGACATATCTCAATCTGTTTCCATCTATCTGGATTTGGAGCAATCTGGACCTCTTCCAACATTCTCTTGGCTCTGTGGCCCATTTATCCTGAGCTGTGTTAATGAACAAGATGTGCTGATTTACGTAGGAGACACACTTGTTCACTGAGGAGGTTCTTATGGCTGACTCGCTATACCTGATTGTGAAGATGATGCTCTCTACTGAATTACATCAGCACAAGGAATTTACAGAAACTGGATGTGGCTGTGAGGAAAAACAGAGCAGAGCGCAGTTTTTCTGGGACAATAACAGCCACCAGGTGTGCCCAGAGTCCAAGGCCAAATTTTAGATAACTAATGTCTTTATAATTTTGACATTTGTAAAGGAGTTCTCATTTACTCCTTACCACAACCATTTAAATTAAATAGTATCACTATCCGTTTCACAGCTCAGAGCCAGATGGCTAAGCGCCTGTCCTAAGCAGGAACTTAACTTCAGGCCTGTTTCTATGTCTTAAATTACATTTTATATATATAGTGGACACTTGAATATGAAGGAATTAAAGTGCTGTGCATATTTTCAGTGCTTGAAAAGCTACTGCTAGATATATGGGTTTCCCAAAAGTTACCATCAGAATGATTGTGGAAAAACTGGAAAATTATACATTTATATCTAATGACTAACTGCTGAGTTGATTTACAAGGAGGAGGTTTCAAAAATTTCACCTTTGTATATAAACAAACAAGAAAATAGAGTAGCAAGTTAGCATATCTGTGATTATATTTGCAAAATTGTGTTCTTCTATCATTAGAAAACTTACATACATATAAAAACACTATAATTTTGAAAGTCATGGTATCTTTTTTTAAAAAGCTAATGTCATTTTTTTTAATTGACAAAATTTAAATTTAAAAAATGGTTAGATTCCCAGGGAATGTAAATTCTGCCTAGGCAAAGTCAAAGTAGCTAGGAACGTCTGGTAATGAGGCCCGAGCAATAATCTGGCAACAACAAACAAAAAACTCTAATCCAAAATAAAGTCCAATCTATCAAACCCTCCAAACTATGTTCCCCTGACTAAAACTATCAGGGATCATAACTAGCCAGATAATTACCATTTCATTATAGCAGCCTTTCCCCTGCAGATTCTAGCGTAACCAGTACATCACAATAGTTGATTCTGGGTAAGAATTGCATACAAACGCGTTACAATGTGTGATCATAGTGAACGCAACCTGTAATCTTTGGGGCAAATGGTCTCAGGCTTTGCATTGCTTACTACACACCTTTAAAACAGCCAGTACCTCAATGCAACATTCTGTTAACAAAAGCAATAAAGAGGACCAAAGAGGACTTGCTCCAGCTGAGTACAGAACTGCTCAGATGACCTCAACCAATTTGCAAAATATATCAGTTCATAAAGTTTAGCTATAGGGCTCAACTGGAATGATCTATTTATTAAAATCATTCTGAAAATGCAATCTAAATGTGGGAACATAAGAAATTATCAAAATAAATTGACGTAGCTGTAGATAGATTAATACAGTGAACTTAGATTTTTTTTTTTTACTTTAAGTTCTGGGATACTAGTGCAGAATATGCAGGTTTGTTACATAGGTGTGCATGTGCCATGGTGGTTTGCTGCACCCATCAACCCATCGTCTAGGTTTAAGCCCCACATGCATTAGGTGTTTGTCCTAATCCTCTCCCTCCCCTTGACCCCCAGTCCCCGACTGTCCTGGTGTGTGATGCCCCCCTCCCTGTGTCCATATGTTCTCATTGTTCAACTCCCACTTACAAGTGAGAACATGCAGTGTTTTGTTTTCTGTTCCTGTGTTAGTTTGCTGAGGATAATGGCTTCCAACTTCATCCATGTCCCTGAAAAAGAACATGATTTCATCCCTTTGTATGACTGCATGGTATAACATGGTGTATATGTGCCACATTTTCTTTATACAGTCTTTCATTTATGAGCATTTTGGTTGGCTCCATGTCTTTGCTATTGTAAATAGTGCTGCAATGAACATACGTGTGCACGTGTCATTAGAGTGGAATGATTTATAATTTTTTGGGTATATACCCAGTAGCGGGATTGCTGGGTCAAATGTTATTTCTGGTTTTAGATCCTTGAGGAATCGCCACACAGTCTTCCACAATGGTTGAACTAATTTACATTCCTGCCAACAGTGTAAAAGTGTCCCTATTTCTCCACAGCCTTGCTAGCATCTTTTGTTTCTTGACTTTTTAATAATCACCACTCTGACTGGCATGAGATGGTATCTCATTGTGGTTTTGATTTCCATTTCTCTGATGAGCAGTGATGTTGAGGTTTTTTTACATGTTTCTTGGCCACATAAATGTCTTCTTTTGAGAAATATCTGGTCTGATCATATCCTTTGCCCACTTTTTGATGTTTTTTTTTTCTTATAAATTTGTTTAAGCTCCTTGTAAATTCTGGATATCAGACCATTGTCAGATGGGTACATTGCAAAAATTTTCTCCCACTCTGAAGGTTGCCTGTTCACTCTGATACTAGTTTCTGTTTCTGTGCAGATTTTTAGTTTAATTCGATAACATTTGTCAATTTTGGCTTTTGTTGCAATTGATTTTGGCATTTTCATCATGAAGTCTTTGCCTATGCCTATGTCCTGAATGGTATTGCCTAGGTTTTCTTCTAGGGTTTTTATGATTTGGGGTCTTACATTTAAGTCTTTAATCCATCTTAATTTTTGTATAAAGTGTAAGAAAGGGGTCCAGTTTCAGTTTTCTGCATAGCTAGCCAGTTTTCCCAGCACAATTTATTAAATAGGAAATTCTTTCCCTATCTCTTGTTTTTGTCATATTTGTCAAATATCACATGGTGGTTGATATTTGATATTATTTCTGAGGTCTCTATTCTGTTCCATCCATCTATATGTCTGTTTTGGTACCAGTACCATGCTGTTTTGCTTACTGTAGCCTTTGGTATAGTTTGAAGTCAGGAAGTGTGATGCCTCCAGCTTTGTTCTTTTTGCTTAGGATTGTCTTGGCTATACAGGCTCTTTTTTGGTTCCATATGAAATTTAAAATAGTTTTCTCTAATTCTGTTAAGAATCTTGTCAATGGTAGTTTGATGAGAACAGCACTGATTCTATAAATTACTTTGGGCAGTATGGCCATTTTCACGATACTGATTCTTCCTATCCATGAGGATGAAATATTTTTCCATTTGTTTGTGTCCTCTCTTATTTCCTTGAGCAGTGGTTTGTAGTTCTCCTTGAAGAGGTCGTCACATCCCTTGTTAGCTGTATTTTTAGGTATTCTATTCTGTTTGTAGCAATTGTGAATGAGAGTTCATTTATGATTTGGCTCTCTGCTTATCTATTGTTGATATGTAGGAATGCTTGTGATTTTTGCACATTGATTATGTATCCTGAGACTTTGCTGAAGTTGCTTATCAGCTTAGGGTCTTTTGAGGATGAGACAATGGAGTTTTGTAAATATATAATCATGTTGTATGCAAACAGAGACAATCTGACTTCCTCTCTTCCTATTTGAATACCCTTTCTTGCTTTTTCTCTTGCCTGACTGTCCTGGCCAGAACTTCTTGATTTCTGCCTTAATTTCATATTTACCCAGGAGTTATTCAGGAGCAGGTTGTTCAATTTCCATGTGGTTGTGTGGTTTTGAGTTTCTTAATCCTGAGTTCTAATTTGTTTGCAGGGCTGTCTGAGAGACCATTTGTTATGATTTCAGTTATTTTGCATTTGCTGAGGAGTGTTTTACTGCCAATTATATGGTCAATTTTAGAATAAGTGCCATATGGCACTGAGAACAATGTATATTCTATTGATATGAGATGGAGAGTTCTTTAGATTAGATATCTATTAGGTCCACTTGATCCAGAACTGAGTTCAAGTTCTGAATCTCCTTGTTGATTTTCTGTCTCATTGATCTAATATTGACAGTGGGGTATTAAAGTCTCCCGCTATTATTGTGAGGGAGTCTAAGTCTATTTGTAGGTCTCTAAGAACTTGCTTTATGAATCTGAGTGCTCCTGTATTGGATGTATATATATTTAGGATAGCGCTTCATGTTGCATTGATCCCTTTACCATTATGTAATGCCCTTCTTTGTCTTTTTTTTTTTTTTAATCTTTGTTGGTTTAAAGCCTGTTTTGTAAGAGACTAGGATTGCAACTTCTGCTTTTTTTTTTGTTTTTTTTTTTGTTTTTTTGCTTCCCATTTACTTGGTAAATTTTCCTCCATCCCCTTACTTTGAGCCTATGTGTGTCTTTGCATGTGAGATAGGTCTCCTGAATATAGCACACCAATGGGTCTTGATTCGTTATCCAATTTGACAGTCTATATCTTCTAATTGGGGCATTTAGCCCATGTATATTTAACATTAATATTGTTATGTGTGAATTTGATCCTGTTATTCTGATGCTACCTGGTTATTCTGCACACTAGTTGATGCAGTTTTTCATAGTGTCATTGGTCTTTATATTTTGGTGTGTTTTTGCAATGGCTGGTACTGGTTTTTCCTTTCCATATTTAGTGCTTCTTTCAGGAGCTCTTGCAAGGCAGACCTGGTGGTGACAAAATTCCTCAGCATTTGCTTGCCTGGAAAGGATTTTATTTCTCCTTCACTTATGAAGCTTAGTTTGGCTGGATATGAAATTCTGGGTTGAAAATTCTTTTCTTTAAGACTGTTGAATTTTGGCCTCCACTCTCTTCTGCCCTGTAGGGTTTCTGTGCAGAGGTCCACTGTTAGTCTGATGGGCTTCCCTTGTAGGTTACCTGGCCTTTCTCTCTCTGGCTACCTTAAGTTTTTTTCCTCCATTTTGACCTTGAAGAATCTAATGATTATGTGACTTGATGTTGATCTTCCCATGGAGTATCTTAGTGGTGTTCTGTATTTCCTGAATTTTAATGTTAGCCTGTCTTTCTAGACTGGGGAAGTTCTCCAATAATATCCTGAAGTGTGTTTTCCAACTTGGTTCCATTCTCCCCATCTCTTTCAGGTACTCCAATCAATCATAGGTTCAACCTTTTTATGTAGTCCCATATTTCTTGGAGGTTTTGTTCATTCCTTTTTACTCTTTTTTCCGCTAATCTTGTCTGCATGCCTTATCTCAGCAAGATGGTCTTCTAACTCTGATATCCTTTCTTCTGCTTGAATGATTTGGCTATTGATACTTGTGTATGCTTCATAAAGTTCTTGTGCTGTATTTTTCAGCTCCATCAGGTCATTTATGTTCCTCTCTAAACTGGTTATTCTAGTTAGCAGCTCCTGTAACATTTTATCGAGGTTCTTTGCTTCTTTGCGTTGGGTTAATACATGCTTCTTTAGCAGAGCAGAGTTTGTTATTACCCACCTTCTGAAGTCTACTTCTGTCAATTTGTCCATCTCATCTTCCATCTAGTTCTGTGTCCTTGATGGGAAGATGCTGTGATCATTTGGAGAAGAGGCACTCTGCCCTTTTGGGTTTTCAGCGTTTTTTCATTGATTCTTTCTCACCTTCATCAGTTTGTCTAGTATCAGAATTTGAAGCTGCTGACCCTTGGATGGGTTTTTGTGGGGACTTTTTTGTTGATGCTGTTGTTGTTGCTTTCTGATTGTTTGGTTTTTTTTTCAGTGGTCATGTCCCTCTTCTGTAGGGCTGCTGCGATTTGCTGGGGGCTCACTTCAGGCTTTATTTATATGGTTTGCCCCCATGCTTGAGAGATGTCACTCAAGGCGCCTGGAGAACAGCAACGATGGGTGCCTGCTCCTTCTTCTGGGATCTCTGACCTCAAGGGGCACCAACCTGATGCCAGTAGGCATACTCCTGTAGAGGGTAACTGACAACCCCTGTTGGAGGGTCTCACCAAATTGGGTGGCATGAGGAACAGGACCAGTTTAATGAAGCACTTTGACTGTCCCTTGGTGGAGGGGTTGTGCTTCACTAGGGGGGAACACACTCCTCTGGGCTACTGGGATTCCTCATAATTAGCAGAAGGAAAGACTAAGTCTGCTGGTCCATGGAGACTGGCCACCTTTCCCACTAGAGGCTCAGGCCCAGGGAGATCAGAGTTCTGCCCCTGAGCCCCTGGCTAGAGTTGTTGGAGTTCCTGCAGGGAGGCCCCACCCAGTGAGGAGGGATGGGTCAGGGCCATGCCTAGAAAGGCACTCTGGCCACAGTCTGCCACAGCCAATGTGTTGGGCTGTGGTGAATACGGCTTAAGATCAAGCCATCCAGCCTTCCTGGCTCCAACAGGAGAACAGCACAGCCTAGAATTATAGAGATGGCTGCTGCCTTTCCCCCCCTCCTGGGAGCTTACTGTGCTAGGCATCTATAGGTCCCAGTGTTGGCTGCTGCCCCTCCCCAAGGAACTCAAATGGCTTAGACAGCAGGCAGCTGTAGCTGTGGTGATGCCACCCCTCCCCTTGGGAACTCAGTAGGCTTAAGCAGATTCTAGCTGAGTGGCTATTGAAAATCTGCCTGGCTCCCTGATTGGGACCCTAGGCCCCAGTGACGTGGGCTCAGAAGTGGGATCTTCCAATCCATGGGTTCCACAGTTTCATGGAAAAAGCACTGCTTCCAAGGCTGAGTAGCATGCTCACTCACCACTTCCCTTGGGAGGTGGTGGCTCCCATGCTTTGTGTGACTCTTAGGTGGGCTGCCGCACCACACTGCTTTCTTTGTGGGTCACACCAGCCACCTGAACTTGGATTTTTAAAAGGTATGCCTAAAAAATTACAAGGAAAGCCTCATAACCAAAACCAAACAAAACATATTATTATAAACCTGGAGGAAGAAAGGAATATAATTAGGATGGCAAAAGCCCTATAATGAGGATTTGAAGTAAAGAGCTAAAAATTCTAAAATGACATCACAAGATATATTGCTTAGGAGAAAAAGATTTTAAAACAGACAGATTTGATTCTAAAGCTGGCTTTGTTCTTTGTTAACTGTGGATCCTGGAAAATATATTTAATTTCTCTGATTTATAGTTCCTGCATTTGTAAAATTAGGATAACAATACTTCTCCATTGGATTTCTGAGAATTGAATAAGATAATGTAAATAAAATACTTAGCTCCATACCTCGCACAGAATTGGCACACAATGAACATTTGTTTTACTTGATGCTTAGGGAAGGGAAGGGAAAGGAAGGCACAGACTTGGTATCTGAGTTATGGTATATGAAGATAACCAGAAACAGAGTGAAAGCAAGGCCATTCAATTTCCATTTCACTTTCATTCTTTACTAAAGAGAGTTCTTCTCACATTGGAAATTATAGAACAGACTTGGTTACCAGGGGACTAGAGTACAAATTAGATAAGGAAATGATAAGACTAAACTAAATTGCTTTAAATTACCCTTAAGACTCCAAACACAGATTAAATGCATGCAAGAATAGTAAAGGAATATCCATATGTAATTGTAAAATGGTTACTGGCAAGTATCTAAACAATATGCAAAAATTCAGAAAAGCTGAACATAATTTTTAAAAACTCTCCAATTTCAAAAATGAGAGGAAGTAGATTCTGGAAATTAGAACATGGTGTGCTCTATCAGCCTTCGCCTTCAACCCTTGCTCTGCCTTTTTATAATACTCCTATCCACCATAGGTGAAACCACCAGTGAATCCACAGCAGGAAGCCTTTCTTCCAGACCCAATCTTATTGAGACAAAATATATATTCTACCTGTGAGAATTATAATTGAATTCTTTATGTAGATCCAATTTCTCATAAGTGCTGTCTTCAAAGTACCCCTGTTCTCCAAATGATCTGGTAACTTTATATCCACCTTCTGGGAAAATTTGAGAATATCAACCACGAAGAAGTAAGAGACCAGAGCGAATCAGTGAGACAAGGCATTTTGGGGAGTCTTAGAAATTGCAATTCAGGAGACAAAGATTCAATGAAGGGCCAAATTGTGTTTCAAAGAAAGGGAGGGGAGTAAAGATATTTTATTTTAATGCTGAGGGTGATTACACAAGTTGTTTTGAAAGAAGTATCATTGGTTGAGGCAGCCATAATTCATTGGTTGTCACTGTCCCAGAAATTGCAGTACTGGTGAAATTCAGCTGCTTTCCAGGATAATGTGATCATTGCAGTTTGACAGTGAAAAGGTTCAAGGCAAATTCCTATTTTTTGGGTTTGTTTTTGTTTTTCCATGCAAGGTTGCTGGTCATGCAGAAAGTCCTTCTTAGAATGGTTTCTTGACTCCATTTTAGAGCTCTGAAGTACAGTGATGCCGTTTTGTATATCACATTTCACAAGAATAAAAGTTTAAGTGGATGTTTTGTGGGTATTTTCCACATAAAGCAGTAATTACTAGCAGCTACAATGGCTACACTGAAAACAAATCATGTCAATTTTATTTCCTTTGCAATAGAATCTGTATTAGCAAAGAAGAATAACCTAGGTGGAATAAATATGGATTTCAGAAAGTAATATGACCAATTTTCCCATGATTCCCTAAGAGATTTGGAGGCTAGATGATAGCCTAAGATTTGGAGGCTAGATGATAGTAGAATTCAGGGGATTCACAGCTGTTTGAGCTAAGGCCACATAATAAATTAATATACTGATATTAACCTCAAGATAGAATACTAGTTGAGGCATGCACTTCATCCTGCCTTGTTCTCATTTTTATCAGTGATGTAGTAAGTCATATAAAGCATTTTCATTAAATAGATGACATTTTTATTAAATGTATATGTGACTAGCTTAAAATATAGATTCATTTATTGATGATAAATGGTAAAAATTCATGTTGGATTGGAAGAATAGATTGTAACTAACATTGTGTAACTTGATAGGAATAAATTAAAACCAAATAATAGTTCAAAAATCTACCATAGAATTTCAGAGTAAGAGAAAGCTAATGCAAGTGCAGTTCTTGTTTTAAAAAATGCCTTTCATAAGATAATAATGAAATGTCCCTGCAAAAATACGTAATATTGCTCTGGGTTGTAGATAAATATCAATGCCAGAAAAGAGAAAAGAAAAACTCCCATTGTACTATGATTTTTTTCCCTCCAAAACCAGATCACTGCATTTTATCCCGGACACTACATTTTAAAAAGATACAGACATACTAGAGTTGTCCAGAGGATAGCAACAAAAGTAATAAAGGGTCTATAAATTACATTTGAGAAATATTAGAATTAACAAAGACTGGTAAAGTGAAGGCATAGTGTAAACATAAAAGCTATTATCAAATATTTGAAAGAATTAAGAAGAAAAATTAGGATGTATTGCAGGGTAGCTCCAAATGTTAGAGCTAAGATTAAAACTATAGGTAACAGGAAGACAAATTTCGGCTCACACAATTTCCAAATAAATAAAATTGTAACTGTAAGGTAAGCTTCTCCCCACTCAGATGTCACATGCATAGATTGACATGACCACTAGCCTCATTTGAGCACTATGGGAGAGGCTGCACCAGGCAACTTCCACAGGTTCTTTCCATCATAAATCCACCCGACCATCAGCATTTCACTTTCAAGAGAGATTTTTTAGTGCTATTGTTCCCAATTTCATATTGTATCAAGCCATATTTTTAAAGTTAGTTTCCTGTTGCTAATAGCCTAAAGCAACGGTGTATATTTAGAATTAAAGGAGAACTTTTATGGGACCATCAATAGATTTTCATGAATATTAGCCCACTTTTACAGACACCCCAAAGAAAGGAGCAGTTCATCATTTATCAGCTGTGACCTCTGGACTAGTTTCTTTAGTTGGAGAAAAATTGAAGTTCCACCCCATCACATTTATACTTGCTTGACTTCACAACTGCAATACGCCCCTCTAGAGAGAAGTTTGTTGTTGGTGTCATGAGCATCGATCGATCGTATCTAAGCTGCTCTCACAATGATTACACCATCCCTCACTCCCCTTAAGTTTCATGGCCCAGAGCATGCCCAGGGCTCACTGCAGGCAGACTCATTCTGATCAATGCAACACAAGCATACAGTGTGTGTTCATAGAGCCAAAGGCAGTCAGCATCCCTGGGTACTCCAATTGTAGACAGAATTTCAGCTTTATTAGGTAACTGTCAAATTTGCCTTGGTGTCTCTTAAAATTTAAAATTGGGAAAAAACTATAATGCAGAAAAGCCATAACTTAGCTCTCTGTTGTAATAAACATGAACTATGAACATACATTATGGAAATTAGATGGAGAGTCCACAGAGTGATAACAGAGTAAGAAACGTGAATGTGGTGAGATCATAAAAATCATAAGTGTTGTATATCAGGAAGTGTTTTTCTTTTTAAACAGACTGGTCAAGTATTTTGCTTAGCAAATTTGAGATGCCACACACCCGTCTATTCACCACAATACACTGTGGAGTCAAAGGGCACAGTAATGCAAAGAAAGCTAGAAATCTAAGAGGCAGTGTACACCACAGAAAGTAAAGGAAGAAAGTATTAAGGCGTGGAGGATAAAACCCATAAATAATTATTGCCTCTATTGAGATTTATATGTGGACATTATTATCTTAATTTCTCTACATAATTTCTTTGTCTAGCATACAGGTCCCACTGTATATTCATTTTAAGATATCTTTCTTTAAGAGTGTTACTTTAAAAGCTGCTGGGAAATATTTTTAGTAAGAAAAAGTTTTTTGCTTAGCAAATAGCCTTGAAAGTCTATTTTACACACACACACACACACACACACACACACACACACACAGTTTCTTTGCCATGACCAGATCAGACAGGGAATGAGAGAAAGAAAACTCTGTGAGATAAAGAAAAATGTGTTTTGAGTTTCTTTATAGCTACCATATAAAGAGAGAGCAAGAATAGGCCTGGGAACCTAGAAAAGCAGAGAGGCTAGGAGTAGGGGAGAGGGCCCAACAAAATGGCAGGAGGCTGTGACGTGTGAATAAAATCAGCCACTGAGAAACACACAGGTGGTTTGGCCACGTTTAAGGATGGGGATAGATATCAGAATAAATTGTCTTTCTATTGTGCTCTGATGAAACATGCAATCTCCTTCCAGAATGTCCCCTCACCTTCAGTAACAGTCTATTCACATAATTTTCTCCTGTGGGCTTCAAAATGAAAATTAGGGCATAGGAGCCCAGTTGCCCATTTGGATCAACTGAGGAGAGACAGAAATGGAAAAAAGTGTAAATGAAAAAGACCAATGGAGAATTTGTCAGTTTCAACAAATGCAAATAACAAGCAGTTCAGAAGAAATGGAATCTGTTTGAGAGTCTTAGAAATATCGATTAGGAAACCATAGATAATGTTGAGGTGAATAAAGTATTGAATCATTTGTATTTAACCACCCAACAGACTGATCCAAACACGCTAGAGAACTAGGAGACAGAGGTGCAGCTGAAATCTGGAGTAAGAACCTAAAAATTGGCTACTAACATGACTGTTAGTGGTATTAGATTAGAACAGTTGTTCTCACTCTGTCTCTTACAGATGCTTTAAGGTCTTACATGGAGTGGAAACTGGGATTAGGGCAGGCAGAATGGGAAAAACTCTGGGTCCCTATGGCTACTTCAACCAAAACAGGTCCAATTTTGTGTGGTTTGCAAACTGAGATCATGCATAATATTTGAATTTAAGTAAGGATCCTTCTAATAATATGTAAGTATAAATGAAAATGGTTTAAAAGTTTTAATACTATTGCTGAAAATACCTAAGCATTGATTGAATTAGACTAGAACGTATTTATAGTCCGTGACATGATTTATGATTTTCCAAAGGGAAGCAGAATGGAGGGTAAAAGACAGGAGAATGAGGAAAAGAGGAGAGACCTGGTGGTCAATCATTAAATTCAGGTTTTATTTAATCAGTTTTTAATTCTAACCAAATCCACTTTCTTGTCCCAATCCCAGAAATTTTATTTTTAGAAATTCCATTGCATGACCTAGTTTCATGACAATTTCTGTAGCATCCAAATGAATAAAGTTCTATTTTGTTTTCCCATTCATTCTCATAAGAATGAACACAGTACAATTTTGTTGCTGAGACAAGATGGCTGTTCACCTCTTCTTTCGGAACATATAGACTACAGCTTCCTGCCTTACTTATAAATAGCTGTGGTCATGTCACTGAATCCTAATCAACAAAATATGAGTGAATGTAAAGTTCACTAATCCCAGGACTGGACCTTTGCAATCATCCATACTCTTCTACCTTCTACCTGGGTGTTAATATCCAGGACAACTTTAGAATTTTTAAGCTAAAGATAACAGATCTGTTGGCTTGGATCTGTGGATGGATGCGTGGAGCAAAATGTTTTTAACAACCTGGAACTACCCTGAAGTTTTTGAGCCATTAGAATGTGATAACATTCACTTGTTATAAAAACTGATATTACCTAAACTAGTAAAAATATATAATCTTCCTGATCTTTTTTCTCCTCTTTAGGCATTTAGCAAAACTTGAGAAGTGTTTTATTAACTATACAAATTAATTTTTCATATGAACTAATAAGAGGTGACAATGACATTGGTATTTATGCCAAATATGGAAACAAAATATTATTCCATTCAATACATTTTCTGATAAGACTCCTATATAGCACTAATTAGATAGTATGGGAGAGTTGAGAATTATCTACTTACTAAAATTTTCTCAGCTATATTTTCTAGCCAAGTATTTACTACTCTACCTAAGCAACTTTAAGAAGGTAGAGATATGATAAGACTATCCAATAAGGCTTCAGTGCTTTAGCAGCTGTGAAATACTAAGCAACTTGACGGCTGACGGTATATCACCTCCCTTGTTTTGCTGGTGGAGACACGCCAGAACAAAATCTCACCTTGGATATTTGAGGTGGTTCACAAGTTCTATTTTGGAATTTTTTAGTTGTTATTCCAAATCACTGGAGCATGCTTATTTGTTCTCAAATATCTCTTTGATCTGCAATAATTCACACTTCTTTAACATGTGAGAGCCATTGTACATACTCATGTATTCCAATCTATGTGTTTTTCTTACAGCACATTCAGAATAAACTACCTAAGAAATGGTAGGCAACCTTTTGAATTTTTCTTTGATAATAAAGGGAATTTGACTGAAGGGACTAATTGACATGCTGGGTAACATAAGATGCTGCAATGTTTTTTTTCTAGAGGACCTAGGAGAGAGGAAAGTAGTAAAAATTTAAATACCACTTGTCCAAAGGAATCTGCTACAATATATTGTAGAATATTTAGAAACCACAAGTGTAAAGTGCAAAATAATGCTTGTACATCAGATTTTTAGTGAGAGAGTTATTAAAATTTATTTCAATGTCATAAAAGTTTTATTTATTTTCTTGTCAGTCCTAGAAAATGCAAACAAAAATCAGTGGAGACATGAAATGATGGAGCCTGGAGATACGGTTTTGAGCTTCGGTTCTGTACCACTACTCACCATTTAAATTTTCTTTACAAGGAGGGAGGTTAAGGAGAGAAGGAAAGAACCACTGAATGTGAATTTAACTTCTCCACTTGTCTCAAATGCATAGTGATCATTGAGTAACTTGATCTCTTAATTCAATATTATTTCTTTTTGCGCAAAAATACAAATAAAATGCCATCTAAATGGCATAGCTTTTATAGAGATAAATAGGTAATCTCACACCAGTTTCAGTTCAGACTGATCGTTCCATCTCTTTAAAAAAGAAATACACTTAAAAATGTATCTAGCTTAGAGAAGTTTAGCAACAATGGTTGCCTAATAAAAACAATTTCTTAGTGTCTTCAACGGCCCCTGATAACGAAATCCATCACAGCTGCAAAAGAAGTAGCCCAATGAGTATCTTCTGCTGATGGTGATTGATCCAGTCTGGTAATGAAGTGAAAGCTTTTTTAGAGCCAAAGCAATTTTCACCCACATCCTTTACCAGGAGAAACCATAATGAATTGTGTTAGTTGCCAGCATTTATTGAAAATTTCATCTTAGGATGTTGGCCAGATGTCATTATATGAGAATTAAGTGCAGACTGAGAGCCTTTCATTAATGCACAGAATCTCTTCCATCACTGTTGTGGAGTTGGTTTAGTTCTGCCTCCAAATATTACAGAGAAATAAAATATGCTTTAAACTACAAGTGATTAAGTGCTTTATGCACATCACATCTTGTTTCTTCTGAGTAAAATAATTACTTAAATGTAATTACTTAACTGCAGTTCCAATATACACTGTTAGTCTAATAAGGGAAATAACAATATTTTTAATACCTTACACTGACCTCAATGTTTCTAAATAATTTTACACTGTATATAACTTGCAACCTAAAAACTGTTTAAGTAATTTTTTCACATTATTCTGGGAAACAATGTGAAAGATATAAGAATTATTTGTCATTTTAAAATGTAATGAATACTGAAATCATCAGTACACAGAAAAGCATTTTCATTTAAAAGGTGATATTTAATGGATTCTCTCATCTAATATATTGAAATCATGATATATCTTACTTTTATATTATTCATTGTCATCAGACATAATCAGTTTCCTTGACTTGATGAATCTTATAGAATTACTGTCAACCTATATTTGGCTGAGAGATCTGTTTATATGAAATTGATTTGTAGTTTTGCAGCTAAGTAAAAAGGTAAATCCATCTGCTATTTGTCATCTCACCTTTTTATGAAAAGCTCCAAGATAAAACCTAGAAAATATAAAAAAAACTTGGCTGCTTGATTTTCATATATTAAGCCAGAGTTTTCAGCATTTTAGATGTAATGTTCTCTCAACTGCATTTATAAAAACCACTAATTCTCATTTCTAACATCAGTATATTTAACTTGACTACATATATTCAGATGCAAAGCAGATCACTCTCTACAGACAACGGTCGTGGTGTAAGAAACATTATGCATCAGTCCATAGCACGTGAACTTATTCAGTCTATTTATGTAGGACTCTGATTTTATACAAAGCAGAAAATAAAGAGAGGAGTTTTCATTTGAGGCACACCACATAGGTTAGGTATGTTTCATCTTCAGTTGCAACAACTCAGATTACCATAAACAGTATATTGCAGTTAGGAAAGCTTTCAGGTTTAAATATTAGAATAAATATCTATCTAAATCAAAAGTGCCAATTGTTTTTGAAGTATGCTATTCTACTTTTACCTAATACTGGTCATGTGATTTAAATTAAGTTCTTAAAGAGTCTGCAAGTTTTGCTTTCTCCATATTCTAATCATAACAATATATTTTGAATCCAATTACACTAAAAAACTGAGAATTCTAGAAATGTAAAAGACACCATAGATATATGTGTATATGTATTTGTGTGTGTGGTATTATTTGCAATTAAGTTGGTAGTTATAAAGTTTTCTGCAACTGATGTATTTATGCGAGATTATGCCTACAAAATGAATTCTAAATTGTCATAAATTCAACTAACTCATTAATTAATTTGCTTATTGATTTTCTATTCTACTGGTACAAATATTTTAAGAATTATTACATTGTGAAAAAGGAATTTATAGTTGATTGTGTGTGTTTGTGTGTGTATTGGTACCTGGATCCATGAATATCTATGTCTTAACCTTTGCAAACAAAGCCTTTATAAAGTGTCACATTTGGAAAAAAAAAAAAAGTTTAACAGAAGGAGTCTACTTAGTGTTCCCATTCAGCATCAACAAACCCCCTCTATACCATCCCTGAGCACTAGAGAAGTTAAGATTTACAGTTGAATCTTATGGCCCAGAGCGTGTTTTGGAAAATATGCCTCTCTGCTGTGAACAAGATATTTACTGGTACTACGACTTGAGGGTATAGCTATTTGGAATTTTCTATGTGATGTTTCTGCCAGGAAAAGGACAGAATACACCTAAGTGAATACTGGTCTTGCCATAAACTGTGAGTCTGTCCCCTAAATAATAAACTCCTGGATTTAATACTGTATAAAGCATTCTTTCATACATCAAACAACTCTCTTGATGTGGCTTCCCCTAGGGAATGAAACACTATGAAAAAATTAATTTCCCCCAATACGCATGTGTGTGTGCACGCGTGTGCACACACACACACACACACACCCTAAAAGCAGTGCCTGCTCTGATGAGTGAACCCACAAATCCATAGATACATGCATAATAAACAAATACTTTTTACAATGCCTTATTATAAGTTAAAAGCATTACTCCAGAGTGCTGTAGCATCTCTGTACAATTTGGGAGAGTGTTTCTCTGCCTGTGGATGTGTATTTTAATAGCAACCAGTGCAGTCTACTTGTCTATTTTGAAAGTTCATTACCATTCTTTTATCTTCCCTATTTAGAGTGTCATATTTCTTGTACTTTTAATTTTGGTATTTCTTAGCACCTATAAAGGGTAGCAGGTGGCCTCTTTTGGAGCCTGAATTCTATTCATGTGCCAAGTAAATCAGAGAGCTGTCTTCTTTCTTCTGTAGCCCCTTTCTAGAGGGAGCTGATTTCAGTGGTGGGAGATTATTTGATGTCTCTTCTTGTTTGGTCCCTAGTGATTCCATTGAACCTGTGTCTGAGACTATGGGTCTTGAAATAAAAAAATTCTGTTTATGGAGAAATGTTCAAGATGGTTATTTTATCACCTGTAAACTATTAGTTTATGAGAGCCTACATTTAGCACAATCCAAAACTGAAGTTATCTGTTTAAGTTTCTCACATTATTTTGTTTATTAAGACTCAAGACTAAAATATTATTGTTCTAAATATTGTTGGAACAGAATCAGACTGTGCCAATATCACTAATACACAACCATTCTTAAAAAGCCGAGTGTGGTGGCTTACTCCTATAATCCCAACACTTTGGGAGGCCAAGGTGGGTGGATCACCTGAGGTCAGGATTTCGAGACCAGCCTGGCCAACATGGTGAAACCCCCATCTCTACTAAAAATACAAAAATTAGCTGGGCATGGTGACAGGTGCCTGTAATCCCAGCTGCTCAGGAGGCTGAGGCAGGAGAATCTGTTGAACCCAGGAGGCTGAGGTTGCAGTGAGCTGAGATCATGCCGCTGCACTCAAGCCTGGGTAACAGAGTCAGACTCTGTCAAAAAAAAAAAAAAAGCAACCACAACAATAACAAAAAAAAGGACCATTTAAAAGAATGCACTGTTAGCTTTGAACTGTTTATTTTTAGGTGATAAAATCTCCATTCTAATCTACCAGACTCCCACATATTTGAGTTTCAGAATGTCCTTCCAAAGTAGCAAAACTGAAGAAAATTTCTATAATAATTTCTTTTGTTATTTATGTATGATGGAGTCTATATTTGAGTGGCTATATTACATCTTAAATTAGTTATGATGAAGTCTATGATGTAGAAGTGGCTACATTACATCATAAACTTTGGATTCAAAGAATCTTGATTATTCAAATTACTCTTGGTGATGACTGAATTTCACCTCTTACTGGCTTAGTTACATTTTATAAAGTTTCATCTCTTTGCAGTATTTTTCTTGGCTTGAAAATAATGTTCTGTTCTTGATTATGCAAAGATCACATTTTTTATTAATTGGAACAATACTAGTACCTAATTCATCAGCTAAATTCATAGGTCCTGGTGCCAGCAAAGTTACTGCCCGTCCATACAACAATGTTGTAAAAAAAAAAAAAAAAAAAAAAAAAACAGGCTACCCGAGTTATGAAAACATATCTCCACCATGACTTTGATAGCAGATAGCATTTTCACATAGGTTAAAAGGAGTGTTCTTTTATCAAGGTGGAAGTGGCCTTGAGCTCAGAAAACTAAGAGTGGACTGGATATCGCCTGTCAACTCAGGGAGATGCCCATGTGCAGGACACAACCTGCACAACTGTATGCATTGGCCAGTGATCCTCAACTAAAAAATAAATGCTATAACAAAAGCAGGTTTGCTTTCACAGAGAAAAACAAACTCAGCTCAGAGGCCGCTTTGCTGACCAGAATCAGCTCCTTTAGAAAGGTCTACAATTAGTTATGTGAAAGACCAGGTGATGAAGGATTATACATGCATGCATATATATAATGTACGTATGCATGTGTGCATATATACATACATATATATGAATATGTATGTTAGATGGCATGCAGAGATACAGATATAATGGGAAATTTCAATATACATCAGTCATGGAGAAGATCAGGGAAGAGAGTGGTTCAGTGAGGATCAATATGTATGTATATATGTGTTTAGAGAGAGATATATATATATATCTTAATGTCATATATATATGATTTTACCTATGACTGATATATATGTGTGTGTGTGTAGCTGAGCCTTGAACATCATGAGGGATTAGAGGTGCCAATCCCTCGCACAGTCAAAAATCCATAGATAACTTTTCACTCCCTCAACATTTAACAACTAATAATCTTCTGTTGACCAGAGCCTTACTGATAACATGAACTGTTCATTAAATGTTGTATGTTATATGTATTCTATTACTATATTCTTAAAGTAAGCCAGAGGGAAAAACATGTAATTAAGAAAATCATAAAAATAAGAAATTTATTATACTTAAAGTGAAAGTGGATCATTATAAAAGTCTTCATCCTTGTCATCTATACAATGAGTAAAATGAGGAGGAGGAGGAGGAGGAAGAGGAGGGGTTGGTCCTTCTGTGTCAGTAGTGACAGAAGTGGAAGAAAATTCATGTATGTAAGGAGACCCATGCAGTTCAAGTTCATGCTGTTCAAAGGTCAACTACATGTAGATTGTGTGTGTGTGTGTGTGTGTGTATGTGTATATACACACCAGTCATGGGAAAGATCGGGGAAGAGAATGCAGATCAGTAAATATACGTATATGTGTATATATATACTGATCCACATTTATATACTAATTCACATTCTCTTATATGTATATGTGGGTATACATACATACTGATATATACTGATATACATGTATATATGCTGATATATATTAGTGTATTTATATGTATATAAATATATGAATATACTGATATGTATATATACTGACACATGACGTGAAATATGTATGTATATATACACATATGATATATACACATATATACACATATGATATATACACATATATACATGTATATATGTTTATATATGTATCTGATATATGTATTATTTATATCCATAAACATGTAAGAGAATGTGAATATATACATTTATGTAGTGATGTATATATGTACTGATATATATACACATATATGTCTCAATGTATACACACATACACTCTAAAAACTCATTCACTACTAGAAAAAAGGCTCAAATAATATTTTCTGATTTATATCACATGGCATTATTTTTATATACAAGACATGATTTTACTGGAGATTTTCTTTCCTGGGTCTCAAAGATTGAAGAATCAATTAATGACAGAGGTATTTGTCACATTGGTAGCTCTATAGAATTTCAGTATTATTCAGTCATGTGGAGCGGCATGTGGAAAAGAAATTTGCTCTCTGCAATCAATAGCTTTTACATTGAACATAATATTTCTTTTTGTTTAGAAATATTACATTGAATGTAAAAGCTATTGATTACAGGCAGAAATACACTTACCAATTACTGCCTTAAAGAAGAAGAATGCAAAGTGCGCTCCAGCTAAAGTGGTTACAGCTGGTGGTATACAATAACCCGCCACACCGGTGTTTCTCAGCTCACATAGGGTATCAGAAAGGTTCCCCGATTCTTCTTAAACAAATGCCTGCATGTTTATTTTTTCTTTCAGGTTAAAATCCATGGTAGAGTTTCAGCAAAAATAAATAGGAAAATGTGAGGCAGGGATGCCTGCCGAGAAACTGGTGGTCTAAAGAACCTGCTATATAATCAACCAAAGCAGTTAGTGGCTTTTTACAGCTTCAAAGCTGCACTTTTTCAGAGGTTGAATATTTTAGCCCGTGTGTTCTGCCCACAATTTATAAGAATGCCAAGGACACTGGAATGTTGCTTTGGTAAACAATAACTTTAAATATCGCAGTTGATCCAAGCCACCTTTCAGCTCTACATTCGAATGAACACACAAATATGCTCTCTTGGATTAACAGATTCTGTGGTCTATTTACACACCTTCAGTCAACCCACCATCTTTGCACTCTGTAATCAGCCCACAGTGAGCAACCTCACTCCTTACTGCCCTTCTCTTTGGGAGAGAAGAAAGATCACCTCCCTTTCTCAGTATCCACCTTACTTATTGCCTTTCCAAGCTGCAAATTTTTTTTTTCTCAGTTGATGTTCCATTTAAATGTTGTGTACTTTTGACAGTTCCATTAACAATTCCCCAGAGAACATACCATGCCCAAGAGAAGAGCAAGGCTGCCCACAAAAAGACAAGAATGAATAATCTAAAGTTACTACACACCCACCCTTGGACTAGCCCATGACTAATTTCTAACTAACAAGCAACACTTTCAGATTCCACTGTGTTTATCACATGCTACATTTCAGCCCAGATATTTCTCTCACCACTCATTTTCTCTCTGGCACAAAGTAATTGCTGCATGCAGCAGCCCAGCTCTGAAAACTTAAAAGGCATGGAGCTATGGAAACCTAACAGATAATAAATAAATAATTTTTAAAGAAGTCCTCTTAACATAGAAACCATCATCACTCCCCCACTACACATTAGGGGCAGTGGTGGTCTACCCTACCCCACATCTCAGAAGCAAATAAATCCTTTTCTTCTTCTCAGGAGCTAAGTATTAATGCATCAGAGATGTGCTTACTTGCCATCTGGCTTTCTGACAGGTTTTGGGATTTAAATCAAGCATGAAGCATGAAAAGTTGTAAATATGAGAAATCTTACAAAGCACTCAATATTTGTTTCATTTACTTTAGACAAAATATTAGATAAATGAAATCAGGACTTCAACACATCTCCTCTGATTTATACGGAGTTTTATTTCCTCTCTCAGTAATTTCTCTGCTCTTAAACAATTTCTACATCGTAAGATGAAAGCAGTTTCTTAGAAATTGTTATTCAATTCAGATCATTATGAAAAGACATTTTAGATCATTAAAATGTTTCTATATGGCATATGAAGAAAGAAATAAGAAATGAACTATTACACTGAAGACATAGACTAGTAATAAGAAGTAGATTTATTCTGGTGTGGAAAAACTAATACACCACAGCAGCTAAGCAATATTCATTTTTATGGCATAGTATACAAAATATATAAAGCATTTTGTTTGAGATAGAGATTGACCAAAGGAAATATTATCCTCATGGTTTTTCTCTATACAAGTAATAATTTTTAAAGTGAAAAACAGGCCTATAAGCCAGTAGAAATATCAAACTATCTTTCTGAAAACTGCTTTTTAAAAAAATCTAAGACCTATTTGTAATACATACAAAAAATGGGAATTACTTTGTAAGCTACTCTTGCCACCCCCCTTGTCCTTAGATATTGCAATGTCATTGAAGAATAAGAAAAAAATCCAAAGCAATTTTTAAAATGTTTCCAGTGAGTCTTCTAAAGTAGGAATCTTCTAAAATCTCCAAAACGATTGAGGTTTTGAAATGCTCTTATCAACTTTTAAGATTGGAGATGTTACACACACACACACACACACACACACACACACACACACTAGCTTTGGGGCACTATTACGAATTTAAATGATTTGAAAGAGACTCATCAACTATAGACTGAGAGTGTCTGTTTCCAGAGCTGTGATATCGTATTTTCAGCAATGATTTCTACCAGTTACCTACCATGTACCAGTTATTAAATACAAAACCCATTGCCCTGAAGAATCTGTTCACAATCTCTGCAACAGTGGCATCTGCAGAGGGGAGCTCCAGCCACTTGAAACTCATTAAAACATACTTGAGATTGACAATGAGTAGAGAACATCTGTCAGACTTGGCCAAGATTTCAATCAAGTGTGTTACTTGACTACATTGACTTAATAAATGAGTTGGCTGCTGTCAGCACAAGGCAAGTTTGGTTGTAATTACTATCTTGTCCTTCCTTCTTTTTTCTGAAATGTTCTTTCACTTAAATGCTCCTGTTCTATGTGAATGCATAAAAATGAAGTTGATGGAATAATATACCATTTACAAAAGAAATATAAGGTACGTTTTTAGCTTACTGAATTTACTAAAGTGACCATATATTTTACTTAGTTTGCATATATACACACACCCCTGAAAGGTAAATAAAATCACACTCATCTTCACTCTCTGGAAGTGTCTCCAACTGCATGTTCAGAAGAATGGAGCCCTCACTTCGATCTCTAGATTGTACAGCTATAAGAAATGTCCACATGTGTAAGAGCTGGGAAAATAGAAAAGTATTTCTAACTATAAAAGAGCTTTTGATCTTCAGTAAATAATACCTTACCCTATGCAGCATTTAAAGCCTTATGTTTATATTTCACATTTAATTCCATAGCAATCCATTTTGCAAATAACTAAATGAAAACTCAAAGACATACCAATCTGTCCCAGTGACATAATTACTAAGCAAATGAATCAGGAATCCAACTCTGAGTCTCAAGCCTTTCCACTAGGTTGCATTTGCTACATTTCCCTTTTAGAAATGTTTTCTTGAGGGATCAGATTAAGTATAGGACATTGGCTCTGACCACTATTATTTCAAGGGGATGGAAAGTAACAATTATTTCTGCTGACAGGATAGCACTATCTGCTTAAAGATGGAAGGATGTGAAATCCAGTCTTAGAAGCCTGGCAGGTAAGCTCAGCAGGGTTTAGAAAAAAAATGATCACAGCTCAGTGAGCACAAGGCTGGACTTAGAACAGAACTAATTTTAATCTCTTCATCTGGTGCATTGGGATATCTCATGATGAGGCCTGGTGATTTGGGGCTCACCAATTAGTGGAACTGAGCCTGCAGGTGCCTGGGAAAATAGAGGCTCGCCATCACCAACTACATACATCAGTCCATTAACGGGATAGACTCCCTCTAGTTTGGTGGTGTCCACTCAGAGAAGGTGCATAGGTGTCTTACAGTGAAAGACGGGTGTCTCTTCACAAATTAAACTTTTTCCTTCACAGAAAGAGCGTTTGCCCAGAATAAAAGCCTACTATTTGAACATTAATAATACTTTCAACTGCCTCTTAATTTTTCTTTTCACCTATTCCCAGTAATTCAAACTCTACACTGGACCACACTTAACCAGAATGGTCCCCAAAATAAGCTTCAATTTCCATTATCTCCACTCCTCTACAGCTTAAACCCACTGAAACTCGGGTTTTAATTCCATTCTAGCAATCAGCCTGCAGACCCTCAGTAATTAGATCAAGTTTGTGTCATAAATAGGGTGTTTGTTTCTTAAGGACGGTATCCTATAGAAGGTCAAAGTTGCAAAATTAGCATCACCATAATTGAGATAAGCCACATAGCTAAGATTATCATAGTGTTCGTAAAAATAGGTTAGCCACACATAAATGTGTGAATTCTCCCTCCTCTGAACTTCCGTAGCATTTTATTTTTGTCTCTCTTATAGCATGTATCACTTTCTACCTTGTATTATGGTTATTTGTATGCAGATTCTATCTCTTCTATACTAAGATAGTAAATTTTTTTTTGTTTCCTGAGGACTTAACAGGGTGCCTTGCACATAGTAGGCACTCATTAAATGTTAATTTAATAGATAGAACTCTAAAAATAACCAAAGAAAGCATTAATGTTTAAAAGATACTTGATTTAAAAATATACTTGACTTCTGAATATCTGGTCTCTGCTTTTCTCATCTTCTCCCTCTACGGGACGCCTCCACTGCACCTGTACACATATCTACACATATGCACACATCAACTCCAGCATGCTCCATCCTTAATTAATTTCTTTTGCTTCACATTAGAATGCTTCTAATGTTTTTGCTACTTGGCTCCAAGTAACTCACGTAAAATTAATGTAGAATGTATTAGGCTAACTCTTAATACCAACTCCCATTTCAATTCTGAAGTTAATGATCCTTCCTTCTGGAAGCTTTCCTCAAGCCTCTAAAACCATCCCACTTCCTCTTGTTGCTTCCTCTATCTAGCATATGTCATATTGTTTTAGTTTCCTCTACACTGGTTGATCTGCTGATGAGAATGGGCCTGTGAGATGAGGGCTAGAACTAGGGTCCTTTTCCAAGGAACTCAGGGCAACCAGACCCAACTCAAAAATGGGCCCTGAAGTATTGTGTGTAAATGACCTCTGTTTGAACTGGTGGACACCGTGATATTGGTGTAAGACTAATCGATTCACAGGACTAATGGCCCAGCCAACAATAGCAATGCTGTCTTTTTGTGTTCTATGAACACAGATCACAGAGAACAGATTTTACAAGTAATTTTATGAAGCTTTTAAGTTTAAAATAAATAGAATACCATAAGATATACATCCAATGACTTAACTAGTAGTATAGGGTGAAGAAATTTATTTTTACTTTTTCGTAACAGCTTAGGGTGAAGAAATTTATTTTTACTTTTTAGTAACAGGCTTCTCTTCATTCATGCTGAATATTGGAGGAAACAATAACTTCTTTCTGAGGTAAGGGAAGAAGTAGAGAGTCAGAGTAAACTGCAGAGGAGGTGACATATTGGTTGAGTTAGACTTAGCCAAATAAAAAAGGGGAGGAATCTCACTTCAGACAGAGCAAAAAGTATAACCACAGTATAAAGACATGAAAATCTATGCATGACTAGAAAATTATGGCTCATCTGTTAAATTCAGTGTATAAAGGTACGTATGGCAGTAGCTGTGTGTATGCAGGAGATGAGGCAGAAAGGCAGGCTGAGATGAGATTATAGTCTTGAACACTACACAATGGGATTTGAACTTAATTCTATAGGTTGGGAGGAGTCATAGCCAGTTTTCTAGCAGGACAACACATAACCCTATATGTGACTTAGAGAAACAACTTTAGTGACAAGATAATGAATGAGTGAGAGAAGAGAAAGGTTGGAGGCCAGAAGATCTAGTTGGGATGCAATTTCTGATTTGAGTAACCAGGTTCAAAAATTCAAAAACTGCGTATCTGCGAAGTTCAATATAAATGTTAATTTAAAGCTATTATCTCGATATGATTGAATTCAATAATCCTTAAGGAAGCAGATATTGAGGCAGGCTTTTTTTTGTTGTCATTGTTACTTGGTTCCAAGTAATTCAGGTAAAATTAATGTGTAATTTGAGCATAATGACCAAATCCAGTAATAAGCTGGTTGCAGGCTTTGTGTTCCTAACCTTAAGAATATGAATTACAGTTGCAACTGAAGAAAAAAGACCAAAACAATGTTGGACCTGCTGGGATGCAGAAAAGATTGTAATTCACAAAAAAAAGAACTTTTTAAAAAACTAAATACATATAAAGCCATACTTAGTCAAAATTGGGATCTAATTGAAATCTACATGTGGCAGTGTAATGCTGTTATTGAGATGAAGTTTGTGGTCAAAGAAGAAATGTTACAAGATTTATTTTCAAGTTAGTTACAGATTTATTTCTATTAGCTAAATTAACTTTGGATCAGAATCCCAAAGAAATTCTGATGTGGTTGAATCCATGGAAAATTTCACGAGGTGAGACAGATTTTTCTTTCTACCCATTACCCTTGCAAGAGCATGGCCATGGTGTCAGAAAGGGCATGTGATACTGCACTGTGAATCAAAGAAAAAGACAGAAACTCTACGAGTATAATACTGTAGGGAAAACACGCCAAAATGAGGTCAAACTTGTGAAAGCAATCTCCAGTCTGCACACCCTAGCACTGTTGCTGGATGTAATAACTTTTTTCTATTTGGCAATGTCATGTTTCTCATTAACATCCCTGCCTGCCTTCTCTTTTCCTTACCGTAAAGTAGATGTTAATGGGTATCTCAATCATCATTCCAAACATGAAGAAAAGGGAAGTCATTGTAGGCATAAGCCAGGAAACCCATGTACATGCTTTACTAGGTTTAATTCTTTTTCTAATCCAGACATATCTGTTCATTTTTAAATAAATTTCACTAAATTTCTCTGGTTGTAGATCCATTTGAGTATGATATAGAGGAATTTTAAACATTTTTATTCTCAATAATTAAAACATTTTCCATATAATTAACTCTTCAACTTGTTTCTTGGTCAGAGTGGATCAAGGCAGAGAGTCACCAAACCAAAAACAAATCTTTTTTTAATTCCTATAAAACCACAGGAAAAACTACTTATCCCAAGAATTACTCGACTTGGCTGAAGGAGGTAAAGAATTATGTCAACACAGCACTTTGTCCACGTTTTTAAGATAACTTTGTTTTTAAGAAAAAAACTTTGCTTTTGTTTTTGCCCATGTTTTTAAGATAACTTTGTTATTAAAGATGAAATATTAATGCAAACTCACTTCAATGAATTATGGGTCATAATTTACTGAAGATGTCACCTTGATTGTATTTTCTGAATGAATTAAGCCTGTGTTGTATTTATCCTTAATAGTCACTACCATCTTGAGCCATAAGGCCCAGGCCTGTGTAAAATCTACCCTTGATACCTGCCATGGGTATTCAATTCATCATTCCTTCATTACTCTCGGCATGAAAGATAGCATCTCTGAAGCAATAACAAGCCCATTTATGGGTCATAAATGGCTGCAACCACAGCCCATTTATGGGTCATAGTCATAGCCAATAAAATGGCCCATTAATAAAAATAAAGTTAATTAATATTTTTTGACTGATTCCTATGAGCCAGGCATTTCTGTAGTTGTTAGGAAATGTGGCAGTGTGAATAGAATAAAGTCTCTGTTCTAGTGGTTTATATAGTATCATTCAGCTAATGAAAAGAAAAATGGGAAAAATAAAAGCTGTTTGGGCCTGCTGTCTTTAATGAGTGTTCAGGGGTGCCTCTCATTGAAGGTAACAGTTGACTAGAAATGTGAAGTCAACATTTGAAAGAAAAGTGTCCCAAGCAGAAGGAATAGCAAGCGAAAAGACTCTGTGACAATATCATGTTTGATGTATTCAATGAACAGCAATTGGGCTAATAAAGCCAGAGAAGAGAGTTCAAGAAAGTATGGTCAGGAATGAATCAGAGAAGTCAGGGATATGATTGTATTTTGTCTTACAGATTGTGGTGAAGACTAGATTTCATTTCTGAGCAGAGAAATGATGTCATATATTCCTTCCATTTATCCTTGATAACCCAATTAATTCAATAGGCTCGGGGAGAGATAGCATGGGGAGAAACGCCACATTTAGGTGAAGGGGAGGAAGGCAGCAAATCACACTGCCACGTATGCACCTATGCAACAATCTTGCATGTTCTTCACATGTACCCCAAAACCTAAAATGCAACAAAAAAAAAGGAAACTGATCATATTCCACATTCAAGACCTCAAAGGATACTTTTACCAAAAAAAAAGTGTTATTAATAGATGTTTTATTTTTTCCTCTCATCTCCCTATTTGAAGCAAAGCTCACACCAAAATCAGAGTTTGGCAAAACTGGTCAATTAGTAATGACAAGAAAGAAATAGAGTTGCTTAATTCATATATGGGAATCTGCTGGGAAACGGGCAACATTGCAGTGTGAATGTCTTATTTGTCTTCTGGTCACTCTGTTGTGTGGTCCAAGCTGGTTCCCCCATCTCCTTAGAGGAACCTATAGAGGAGCAGCAGTAGAGGCAAGGACAACCAGTACCCAAGAAGACTAGAAAAGAGAACACTGGTTAACAGAACTAAATGTCCTATGAGGAAAGATACAAAAAGAGAAATTTCACAGAAGGCAGCGTGTTTCTAAGCCACCCTGAATATATGAGGAATCTCAGGCCTGCATTTGAAAGACTATTATACTCTAGGGAACTGTGGAAAATTCTAAAGATGGAAGGGTCATTTCACATAGACCCTTCTTCCCCCACCCAAGTAAACACTGAGTTAACGGATCATTTGGATGAATTCCCAGTATGTGTTTGACCTGTCAGCATAGGAATCTGCAGCAAGATACTATCCAGCCCCTCTCTTCCACTAATACAGGGATGGTACTGAGCTTATACTCAAAACTGAAAACCTCTTACTGTTGTTTTTCTCCTCCCATATTAAAAAAAAAAAAAAGACTAAGAAACATGCCTGAGTGAAAATGTTTCCTGGAGCTAAGTAGGGTCATATTGAGAAATTGATCAGGGTAGTGAGCCATAGTTGATTGAATGAGGGCTCTTCATCTGCTTTAACTAATGAAGCTAGACTTCTTGGAAGATCACTCATTTTAGATATTTAGATAACAAAGACATTTAGTGTAAGTTTAAAGGACCAGATAAAGGAACCAAAAGAGAAGAAATTTATTCTTAATGGAAGTAAACAAAAAGATCATCAGACAATAACGCAGGTAATATAAACCATACAGACTAGATGAGGGTTATAAAGAAATAATTTAATACTAAGACAAAATTTGGGGAAATTTTTAGAAAAGAGAATAAACTGGTTGCTTCAGTGAATGCAGTTTAGACAAGCTTTAGAAATTACTTCGTCAGCAAAATGATTTTGCCTCTTTCTAAAGAAGCAATACATAAAAGAAAATAGAGGACTCTTGCTGAGGCAAATTGTCACCTAGTTCCAGGATCCAGGCTGAGAAAATGTCATGAAAATCAAACGTATTTAGAGGCAAAAATATACTGCATTATTTTCTAAAGTGGGCCAAGACCATACAACACAATCCACTAAAAAATTCTGAAATGCTCTAAGAATTCTCCGAAGACCCCAGTGGTCTCCCTCAGAGAATCACCATGGCTCTGGAAGAAAACATGTTCTAGTGAGTACATTTATTGCATTTGTTCAGAGAAGACTCTGAAGCAGTTTTCTTCCAGCCATGTGGATGTGTTCTCTAGCAGACTGACCCACTGGGCCTGCATACTGCAATTGGAGGGAATCTCAAAGGCCTCCTGCTCTTCCACTTCTTGTATAATTGGGACAAGACCTCTGTTGTGACCTGCTGTGACATTCATACTCCCACAGTATTTAAGGTTGTAACTACCTCTTCACTAGGCTTTTAAGAAGCCAGTCAAGAGTTTTACTTCATCCTTCAGATTTTGCTGCCACCAGGTGTGTGTAGTTGCTAGTTATTTGGGAACAGAAGCAGAACGACTCTGATACCTCAAGACAGGGTAACCCATTTTTAAAAATAAAGCACATCAAAAACCACATACGCATAGTTCATAACAAAAACATATACTTAAAGCCACTAAATAATTAGGAACAAATTAAAAATCAGAAATTGGCAAATAAACATCTATATCATCCCAGGACCTATGGACCATATCCACTCCCTTTTCTACACATTTGTCAGTGATAATATTCCTGGTGTTGAATAACACAGATATTCAAATATCCTCTTCACAAATGAAAATCAAGAATTCTTTCCACTCAACTTTTCAGAATCTTGATTTGTCACTTTCAGGAAATTGCCATCTTCTCGTCTCCTTCTTTACTATATGTAAAACAAAATTCATAAATTTGGCTAATGTCAAAATGCTCGACAAGGATTGATGACAAATCTCCACAGGGCATTTCTCCATATAAATTATTATGTAAATTCTTGAAAATAAAAGTTTGTATAAATAAATGTAAGGAAGAGATTTGGATTTATTGACTTTCTCTCATTATTTATTTATGGAGTATCCAAAATTAGGTAAGTTTGATGAATTTAATGTTCCTGCTCCCTAAACATATGCTATAAAATTAGGTGATTTGGTGGTGAAATACTATGCATGCATTTTTAATGTAATTTTTTAAAACACTGTGACATATTAGGATCATTTTTCCCTACTCCATGAGTTTGCTTCACTTTGAACTGAATATTTACTTTAAAATTACCTGATCTGCCTGATATATAAAAGTCATGATTTTTAAAGCCTTATGTTAACAGTGCATATGGAGTGAGTACAAATATAATTATAAATGTAATTTTAATTCTATTCTCTTTACTGGGCTATAATATCTATGAGTAATCTATTCCAATATCAAAGATCAACCCAAATCCCTTCTACCAACTCTGTGCCTGCTTTCTAAGTATTTATTTAATGTCATTGTTCAGTGAGGGACCTAGAGACCTTTCACTTTAGGTGGAAAGAAAATGCAAATCTGTTAGTTATTTGCTAAGGTTCCTAAGGACACTGGAAACACACAGGCACTTGCAACTGTGAATTTTCCAGTAAATATAAAATCTTTGTCTTCTGGAGTATTTGCTTAACTGAACAAAGTTTACACAGTCTGAAGAGGATTAACATTAACAATAACACGAAATTAAACCTTTGACATTCCTTCAGTTCATTTCCATGGTTATCTTCTCTTTTCTCACATCGATTTTCCCCAACTCTCTTATTTAAAAAAATAGAAGATCTGACAGCATTCACTGGACCTTCTAGGCATTAATTATTACAGTTATGTTTATTTTTCTCCTACATTTATTTATTCAGAATTTTTCTTTAGTATTTAAAATGGGCCAGATACTGCCCATCATCCTATAGACACAATGATTTTAAAAAATGAAACTCTTCTAGCCACTGAGATTTTATATTTCATGAGCAGAAGACATAAATTCATAAGCTATAAATTGCAAATAAAACATAATATATGCTATACAAGTACCATGTGACTATAAAGGAACTATCAACTCTGACGGAAAAAGTCCAAGAATTCATGAAGAAGATCAAATCTGAGCAGCTTTTAAAGCATCCGTAAACATTTGGTGGTCCAGAATTTTTTTTAAAAAAAAGATTTCAAGCAGACAATAGAGCTTATACAAAAAATGAAGGTTCAGTATTAAGTATTTAACATGCCTGGAGTCTAGAAGCAATGGAAGAACAAATGATGTAGCAGGAAATGAAGCTATAAGTATTTTGTGATATCGAGATTACAAAGTTGAGACTCATTAGTGTAGATGTAGCATAATTGATTTAAGCATTTCTCTTTTGTTTGAGCATTTAGAGTATTTCCAGTTTTTCCCAAATAGTAAGCTGTGATGAATGCCTTTCAGTACGTATCTTTGATTATATCTTTAGCTAGTTTTGAAAGATTAGATTGTCAGAAATGAAATTAGTGAGTAAATGGTATATTTATTTTAAGTATCTTGCTACATTAGCCATATTTATTTCCAGAAACGTGCCGATTTACCAGCAATGTGTAAGAGAACCATTCTCACTGTTTCCTTTGCCAGAGCTGAGTATCACCATTTTTTAAAATATTTAGTAATTGTATAAGTGGAAAATGAGATTAGATCTTAGAGCATTATGAGTATCAGGGCTAGGAGTTTGGATTTAATTAGAAAGTTAAGGAGAAACCCATTGATGATTTTTAATCAACTGAGCAAAATATCTAGATTAGCCCTTTGAATAGATAATTTTGGCAGAAAGAAATAAGTAGGATAAGGTGGGGTTGGCTTTGCTTGAGAACTCACACAATTTTGGGAACAGAGAGGCTATTTTATTGTAATAGTATGGGCCAGCACTACTCAGGAGAACTTTATAACAGAAATGTTCTGTATCTGTTCTGTCCAATATGGTAACCACAAGCCACGTGTTGCTTTTAAGTATTTGAAATGTAGCTAGTGCAACCAAGGAACTGAATATATAATTTCAATTCGTTTTATTGAATTTAAATGTAAACAGCCATATGTGGCTAGTGACTATCACATTGGGCAGCACAGACCTGGAACAATAGGGTCAAGATAGAAAACATCCAGGTAGAAAGATGAGAGCAAAATCAGATTGAGTGAAGAGATTCTGTGACTGCTTGAATGTGCAAGGTGAAGGAGAGGGAGAAGCCTATGTGATCAAGCTTTAGAATCAGAAGGAAATGAAAGATGGTCATGTCACTTATAGGGACTGCAACACACAAAAGAGCTCAGAGGAGGTAATGAGGAAGGGACAGAAAGTTTCCCTCTCTCTCTTTATTTCTGAGTCTCTGTTCTTTCAATAGACAGCTCCTAAATTTGTCAACAGGCCATTGGAAATGACAAAAAGATTTAAACTGACCAGGAACTATGGCTTCATGCTTTTCCTAGTTGTATTGATCTATATAAAACTATGATAAGCTGTTGGATCTTAACCTCTATATCAAGCCTACAAATACAAGCTGATACTTCTAACTGTCAGAGACTCCTATGAAAACTGTCCTTAACACCGTGGAAAACTAACAGATTCTCTAAAGTAAGATAAAGCATCCTGCCTACACAACTTAACAGCAACATCTATTTGCAAGACATTATGGGTCAAGTTTTAATGGTAACTATGTTAATAAAAATTTAAGTGTAAATGTAATGTAAAAGAACACAATTTAATGAGGGCTGAGACCCAGCCAAGCAAATAAATGTCGTATAAATAAAATAAAACAATGGCATCAGGCTATTAATTAAATCTATGCTGACGGATCAACTATGAAGGAGGGTGAAAGGAATTCGTTCTTCACATCAATCTTTGCATGACTGATTCTTTCCCAACTTTAAAATCTCAGCTTAAATTCAGCTCTTCAGAGAGGGCTGAATCTTTATGCTTATTTTCCTGCAGTTATTTTTAATATAATCATTGTTCTTATTCACAACACTTGATGTATTTTTATTTGTTTGTTCACTGTCAGTCTCTCTGTAAATGCTAAAATCTATAAGATTCTGTTTTATTAACCAATGTTTATCCAGTATCCTGGCCAGCATCTGTCATATAGGAGGTGTTTAGTAATTTTTGGAAGAATAAGTGAATAAATAAATGAATGCACAGTGTCTTTTACACAAATGAACTGAAGTTCCAGTGGACTGAGAAGAATATTTCACTAATATCAAAATGAGCCTAGAGAATTCAGTCAAATATATTCTCACTTCAAGGATGCAAGGACAGGCCTTGCAGGTTCAGTACAGCCAGCTAATAGTCTTGGTTCTAACACATCATGCAACCAGGGAGAGCCTCATCTCATCTCCAGCAAAAGACCCTATTAATAAAAACGATTGTTCAACTCGGCAAAACCAATGAGCCCCTGGAATAAATAGGACCTTCTTTCCAAGATAAAATAAATCTTAAACTTATTAGTATCAATCTCAAAGAACAAAGACTGATCATGAGTATATGAGGTGAGCATAGATAAAATACCCCGTTCCTATAATTTCTTGATGGCATTTTTTCACACCATTACCTAAGATAAAATTTCTTCCTGGTTCATCAAGACCATCGTAAATCAGATCTTTTTACTTTTTACAAAACATTCACAATTTTCGTAATCATTATAAGAGAGAGAAAGTGTACGTTTGTGTATATATGTCTGAATAAACACTTCTGATCTTCTGAAAATATAAATTCCCAAACCACTATTTTGTCTTATGTCTTAAAGAGTTTTATATGAGCAGCGGCAATGTTTCTTTTTTGGTGTAAGAAAGTGAGAAGGAAAACTAGTAGCTGCTGACATCTGGAAGCTGATCTGACCTCGCAGCTAGGCCTCAGTGTTATTACAAGCTGGTCTGATGCTCACAGTCAGGCCCTTTTGCTTCTCTGTTAGACATACATTGTTTCACAGACACCAACATTAAACAAGGTTGTGGTGAGACCATAATAAAGTGAGACCAAAACAAGTTCACGGCACAACCCACAAAACACAAAATGACCCCTCTCTCATTAAATGAGGAACTGCCTCTACTTCTTGACCAATTACAGTGTTGTCCTCTCTAGTCTGCCTTCTCTATAAATAAGATTTACTGACACTCATTCATAGAATTTCTTTACTTTCTGACAGAGTAAGTCCCCAGTTCCTTAGATCCTCTCCAAATTTACCCAAACATAACTGAAATCTTGGAAGTCCTAACTCCCCCTTACAGAGATGACCCATAGTTCTGTCAAAGAAAATTGCACCACATGGAGTTAAACAGGCAAGGAAGACTATTCAAGACTACTGCACGGGAGAGAGGGACTGACATCCATCTGCTGACACAAAGGCAGAAGAGATGGTAAGCACCAGGGCGAGCTAGTGGAAAAGCACTGGAGGACATGGAAGGGAGGTGGGTCACTGTGACTAGGCCATCTCTGTTTGCTAGTTGGCACTTATTTACATTTAAGCCTCTGCTTCCCACCAAGACTAGGAAACAAGGTATTCTCTCTTTCTAGATGATTACATTTCAAAGGGACGTCTTCCAGGTCCTTAAGAAAGACATTTCTGGGTTGTAACACTGGCAAGAGGCTGAGAGAAGATTTACTTCTTGAAGGGATAGAGAAAGCACTTATAATTGCAAGTTTTCTGAAGTAGTTGCTCTAAGACAGGGAGGTCAGGGACCTAAAGTCAGGAATAAATCTGTCTAAAGTTTAGTCAAACTAGGGGGAACTTTGAGGTCATCTCGGTCAGTCCCTATGATGTGTGTTCTCTCTCACTGCAATTAGTATACAAAACTTGTTCAAATATAAATGTGTTCCTGGTGGTCTTAAGCTGAAGGGCACTGACATAGGAAAAAATAAAAATGAAAAGGAAAGAAAGAAAAAGAAAAGAGTAACTGAAAAAAAATCACAGTTTGTTTTCAACTTATGGCTGACTAAATGCATTCTTCTCAAATTAGAGAGAAATTTTCTCTACTCGTGTTTACACAGCTTCTTGATACTTTGGTGAATCTATTTCAAATAAGAAATAATGCATACTTCGTGTGCTATGCCTGTATCACATTAATGGATTATTTGCTGAGATAATATTTTGCTCCAAAACCACAAAAACATTGGAAGCTCCAGGATATCTATCAATTTTTTCAGTACCTACCTAGGTGTCATTCTCTCCTCGTGGTCACTGGAAGGGACATGTTAATCTCCTAATATCCTAAATTCTTGTTGAGTGCCTCATAACTCCAATTTATAATAACAAAATATCTAAGACTATGTTGTACTTAAGAGTTTAAAAGGAAACAGTGGGAATTTGGACTTTTAAAATACCCAATTTATTGAATATCTTCAAAATTGAGTGAAGAGAGTTTCAGTTTCTTTGCATTGCCCCAAATTTTTTGTAGACTTTTTTTCAGAACGTTAATATATAAAATTTTAGAAAAAATAGACAAATAATTGTTTAGATTTAGGTCAATTTTCACAAATGACAGCCTGCAGGTGAAGTCAAGCTCATGGCTGTTTATATAAATGAAGTTTAAATGGAACACAGCTATTCTCATTCATTTGTGTACTGTATAGATGGCAACTTTGGACGATGATGACAGAGGAGTGGCTGTAGCAGATCATTAGCCTACAAAGCTTACAGTATTTAACATGTATAATCTGGCCTTTTCCATAAAAAGTTTGCCAAACCCAGGCCTAGGTTAACAAGTATCAAAATAATTTGCCAGAAAGCCTAGTTAAGTCTTTTTTTTCAAATATGCAATTGGCAGAATTACATCTTCTGTATCTTGTAGCAACATACAAACTCTCTTAACTTTCCACTTTGTACCAATAGTCTACACATTAATGTACACAAATGATTATTACCTCATTTAACTCTGCTAAGACCAAGAGAGTATCAGTACCATCTTTAGGACATTACTTTTCTGGTTGTACTGAGTAAGGCTAACAGAAAATGAAGAAACAGCAGTGTTTACATGCTCCAGGTCACCTGTTCTGTGCTTTTACCACCTTTATTTTTGTTTATTAAACAACTGCCATCAAGTTTTGCAAATCACTCATGGTTTCTCTCAAATTTACCAAAACAAAAAGCGCTAAAGGCATCTATCTTAAAATCTTGGTATGACTTTCAGCATGGCGTTTTAGGTGACATTACAGACCAAATTCTTGCCCTGGGTTTGCTAAGTTGATACTCTGATTACTCAGCAATATGTGAGAAAGAAGCAAATGTCAAACACAGGCCGTGATACCAAACAGAGGGAGTAATGTTAGCCAACACCTCTTTAAAATGTTTATTCTCTAATGAGAATACAAGGGTAAGAAAAGTCCTGATGGGCTAATCTTCCACATCTGTAATATTAGAATCAGCAGGAGTGGGTGTACCGGAACTAGCACTGTTTTGGAGCTATTTTCTGAGCAAAATTTCAGGACAGTAAGTTTCCCTAAAATTTTTAGGATGACTGTGGGTTCTGCCCTCTGACATTCTTCATTCCCAACTCAAGAGAAAAACTCAGTGAGAGACTTTTAGTTTACCCCCATGAAAAGTGAAACTCTGTCAGACCACACATCAGAAAGCAAATAAAATGTGTTGGTTGGGCCACTATGCTGGAGAATGGACCTTTGGTGAGAGAAGGATAAGCCACAGTTGTTTTCTTCCTCCCAGTTCTTTCTCTTCATATCATACACGTGATACTATCTCAGATGGCATTTGAAGTGAAAGCCTAAAGAGAAAGGGGTCCAAAATTATCTGCTGCAGGCCTTCAGGGAGAAGAATGAAAGGTGGAATCAAGGTTATCCAACATCCCCTATGCTGCCAGGGCAGATGTGCTGGGTGCCAGCAATCTGCCATTTGCCAGTTCAGATACACCCTGCACCTTCTCCAGGGTCTACCCTGCTCCTGGAGCCTGCCTGAGACATGCACGACATGAAAGGGAGAGTATGAGGGCTCCTGTGCAGAGGAAGTAGAGAGATATCATCAGATACAAACTCTTCTTGTTGCTTTAGAGGTTATCACGTATAAAATGAAGAGTACTGGCAGGAGACAGGAAAGAGAAATCAGATCAGATCACAGAGTCTGGGTATTTGTTCTCCTGGTTCCCTGCCAGGTTGCCTCGATTGTCTCTAAGCTTCAACCCAAGGTCAAAACTCCTTTCAAGACAGTTATGTATATGACCCTCTCCTTCCAAGTGCTAGTAATTGTCTCCTCCTTCCTCCCTTCAGGCCTGGAGATGGTAAGAGGACCACTGTGTTAGTGTCTGTGTTGTATACTATCTCGTGTGCTTTCCCCACACCCTTCCCACACCTTTGCAAGTAGTATCTTTATCAAACCTTCTTCGAATTGCCCTAATTTTAGTGAGCCATCTTGGACCTTGGCCGGGGGATCACAGGTCCTAAATAATAAAGAATGTGCATTTGCCTGGAGCATGCCTTTGTGCATATATTCCCCAAGAAACAAACAAAGGCCCAATAGTGTATGGTTTGATAAGAAAAAAAGTAGACAAATTTCAACCTTTATAAGCAATTGATAATAATATTCACATTTAGAATTTATGAGATTCTATTCTCTATACCCCCTGAATTATTTCAGAAGTAACTTTGATGTTTAAGAAAACAGTTTATTCCCTACAGAACCAAAGAAGCTGCTATCACATCCATGGTGAGAAGAAATTGACTAATGCAAGAACTAGGCACAGGAAGTACACTGGGAATCACCATCTTGAAAGAGGAACCACAGTTAGCCATGTTTAGCTTTTCTGTACTAAAAGAAAAAGAAATTTCCAGCTGTCTAAATGACCTCAGATCACCAAGAAGTCAAAGAATAGTCACAATTCAATAGCAATATCTAAGAGCACACTAGGAAGAATATCACAGTCATGCCAGTTTTGGAACCTACGTAACTGAAGCCAGGTGAAAGCAGGAAACAAAAATGCCACACTGAACTAAAACGGAAGAATTACGATAGTTGTGAGTTGGAGAGACTTTTACTCTGAGTACTCTAAACCAACCCATATGCAGAATGCTTTCATATTGCCTCTAGGGAGGGTCAAACAATGATTGGAAAACCATCAGTGACCATAAATGTAGTGACAGACAATGATGTTTTTCCCAGTTGGAACTTTCTATTTGCTATCAACTAATTGTAAAGAAAATGTCTTTTATATATTGCAGCCTCTTAAATCACAAATAGAGTTTGCATCTAATGATATCTTTTCTACTTCTTACATATGATAGCCCTTAAAAATCTCTCTCCATCATCCCTGCATATCCATACACACACACACACACACACACACACACAAACACACACACACTTTTTCTCTACCCTGGGTAAAAATGCTTAGCTCCTTCACCTTTTTCTCAAATGGTATATTTCTCTAAATTTTCCCTGTCCTGAACCTTGTCCTTCAGACCCTTTCTGGTTTATTACTGCCCTCACTAAAGCAGCTAATCCCAACACTATTTTTTATTCAGATAGTGTAGCTATTCTGGGAGTGTGTTGAAATGAAAGTGATCAGGATTCTATTATCCTTCATATTATCTATCTGCCCAGGTTCAATCTGTCTATTAACTGCCACTCTTCGAATACAGCTGTCCAATTAGAGAGAATATGAAGTCCAAGAATGAAGAACCTATTTTTGTTATTTCATTTACACCCCTAGAAATGTTCAAGCCACTGAACTAAAAGCAGAAGGGGAGGTAATGCTACCAGAACATGGAAACTATTCCTAGATCCACAGTGGAATACAGGGTTGCACAGGTAAAATAGGGTGTCTGGCAGGAGGAAAGGAGGTTAGGTAGTACCTGCCCTCATGAACATTTTATTTCTACTCCAACTATCACTCAGGGACCCTGTATTTGAACCTTCTCCACTGTCTATACCAGAGACAGATGGATTTGCTAAGATATCTGCATATCACTTTTTCTAAAAAAAAAAAAAGTCTTTAAAATATTTTCAACTTATTCTGAAGAGACCTGGGTTTTTACAGTTGTAAGCATTATAGAAATGCCACATCGAAGAGTGTCAAAGACTGTGTATCTGGTGGTTTGCATGCTACAGGTTCTGAATGTTTTTACAAAAGTCAAGAGTCTTTATAAGAGCAGGAGCAAAATCCCAGAGAGGTTGCAAGAAAACCCCTTGAAAGGTCTGTCACTCTGCTGTGATAAAAGCTAACAGACAAAAAAATGGAGCATGTTACCTACCAGTTAGAATTTCAGCTAGCTTCCTGTGAATAAAGGAAGCTAGATGGAATATAATTTCCGAATCTCAAGAGAAGAGAAGATTCCATGCAAGAAATAAGACCAACTTTCATAAGGTGAAGCCTCCATCTACAGTTCTCACTTTTATCAGCTATGCTTTCAAGTCACAGGGAGGCAACAAATACATTTAAAATACAGATGGTAATCTGTGTTTACCTGTGGTTTAGAATACTACAAGAAGAATCTGACAGAGGGCTTATAGTGCTACATACAACAATTACATAATGAGCTTATTACCAACCCCTGATGAAATTCTTGGTCACAATCCTAGAAGTATTTGGAATTATCAAATTATACCTTATCTTAAAAAAAAAGATTTGTAACATTTTATAGAAATATTTTTTCCTTAAGCAATAAGATTTGATTGTTGCTATTAAAGATACAGAATTCAAAGAAAAAGGTAAAGTGAGGTCTGAATCATTAGGCCAAGGGAAGTAAGTTAGACAATTTAAAGCTGGCCTGCAAATTTGTGTTTGAGCTTTCTGGTGGGTAAAGCCAATTGGAAATGCAATGGATTCATGGGTAGATTCTAATCTAGCTCAGCAGAACCTGGGATTTCCCCTAAAACTGTCTCAGGATGCTATGGAGAGGTGGCGTGGGTGCCTCCAGCTGCCACCCCAGTTTCAACCAGTTTCCCTGTTGCTCTGATATGCTTTATGTGAAGTCCATATGTAATCGTGTTTGAAAAAATTCTCACCAACCATAAGTTATAAAAACAACCCAGATACTCAGGAGAGGTGCAGTGTTTGTGCTACTTAAACTCATACAGTTCCTGCAATGGTAGAACCCACACTATCTTCAACAACATCCCTACCATTTGTGCAATAGTGATTTGTGCATGGCTATTTCTGACAGCATCCTGCAGTACGAAATGAGGGCATAATAACAAAGATGCCTTTGATAACAACAACTCTAAAAAGAATCAAAGTAATATGACCCAAGTATATAGTTTTCAGATAATGAAGCTTAAGTGAAGAATGCAATTTTAAATATCTATATTCTAGGGGATATATAACTAGACTGCATATCTTCCAGCAGCCCTCTACTAATCATGTTTCTCATAATTAAACTTTTAGACCAATATGTTTAAGGCTACAGTACCTAGGAAGTAGACTTTCTAGATTGCTTATAACTGGTTCGTCCTTGAGTAGAAGGTAGGTTTTCCCCTTCTCTACACTAAAATGCCTGAATTGAAACATATACCTGAATTGATGCCCCCTCTACCCACACACACACAAACAGCAACTCTGAGTGCCCCCTGCACCCTAGGCTTTCTCAGGAAGTAGTTATGATTCATCTGCATTGGTCTCTATTAGAGTGAAATTGACCTATGGATAGAAATAAAAACCACATTAATATTTAAATAGATTGGGTCCTTCATAAAGTTTTATTCTAGTTAATTCATTCTGTAAATTTTGGCCAAGTAGAATACCGAGTAGAAAATGTGATGTGGCTACTGATAGAATTAAAGGTCAGTAGGGCTTCACAGCTACTTTATAAGGCAAAGGAAAAAGGTACAATCTTAACCTGACAGTAAATTTTATCCTGAAATCCAGAACATAGAAAAACTGTAAAATTATATATAGTACATAATAACCTTAACAACTAATGGGATGACTGAAATAAATAGCAGCATAAAATGTCACAAAGTAAACATAACATTGTCTGTAAGGTTTTTGGAAATTGGTATAAAGTATTTTTGGAAAATTAAGTAGGAATTTAGTCACTGTTGCCTGTGTAACATTTCCTCTTTTTTTCCTTGACAGACAAAGCCCAATTTTGTTCTATTATTTGAGATAAGTCAGCAAACAGTTTTTATCAAGAGACACGTGGTGAATATTTTCAGCTTTGGAGGTGCATGGTCTGTGCTGCAACTAAACTAAACTAAAATTGCACTAAACTAAACTACACTGAACTAAACTAAACACTGGACTAAAGCAGTGGTCAGGGCAGCACACTAAACGTCACTAAACTCTGCAGACTTAGTGCAAAAGTGGGCATAGACAGTATGTGAATGAATGAGTGTAGCTATGCCTCAATAAAACTTTTTTTACAAAACAGTCAGAGGGCTAAATTTGACTCAAGGGCTATAGTTTACAGACTCCTGATTTAGGAAACATAACCCTATCCCAGCTCTCAGAGTTAATCTTCTTTGGTAGAAATTCATCAAGATGGTCTTATTCTTTTGCCAGTAGCTGTTCGAGGTGTGCATAGGACCCAGTTCTACCCGAAGAGTTACAGGAACAGGAGATCTTCTGGAAAAAGTTATCTCTTTCCTAAGATGGAAACATCAGAAGAGAAAATCCCTTGGCACTTCTCATTGTTGTCTGTAAATGTGACACCTAGAACTGCCACAGCCAGCCTGCAACTGGCCTGAGCTCAAGCCAGCAGAGGGAGGAAGTAGAGCTGAGAGACTCAGAGAAGGAGAGCGGAGCCCTCACCCACTATGACTCAGAAGTCCAGACTCTCAGATTGTTAGGGAGATAATAGATATGCACACTGGTTAAGTCATTATGAGGAGTCATAGCCTAAAGGAATTTAACTGATACTGAAAAAAAAAGAGAGAAAGATAAAAATACTTTTCTTCCACTTAGATAATTTTAATATATTACTGTTTAATAATGTATGTATTCATCATATAGACATTAAAATTAAATATATAAAATATAAATTTTGCTTTCTAGTCTAAGAATTTTATTTAAAAGTTTTAGGGTATCCTCCCATCCCAGTTATCGAAAAGTATTATTTTAAATGAGAAAAATAGGAAAAGTAGAAAAATATGACAAAAAATCTTGAGATAAAATTGGTAGATATAAATCATGACAATGTACAGTATCTCTATTACATTCCAAGACAAATTAATTACACATCTGTGAAATTGAAAGTCAATTTTGATGAAAGTCTCTTTCTTTATTTCAGGAGAATGTCACTTTATCTGAAATTGCCAAGAAGTTTATTATAACCCATTGAACAGTTTTTAGTTCTTGGTTGTCTTTTTTTTTTTTTTTTTTTTGGGTATTATGCACTACTAGAATTCACCAATAGGTCTGTTGACCTATTATACTCTGGACATACCAGTCCACTATAGCAGATAACATCTTTCACAGACGCTTATACCAATATGTAGTCCATTCCGTATGCCTTAACAATGTGACATTAATATTTCTCCATCAAGAGGTGGGATCTATGTTCCTTGCCCTTGGAATCGAATCTTTTTAACTTTCTGAACCAATCCACAGAGTTCAGCAGAAGTGATGCTGCTTGACTTTAAAGGCTAGTTCATAAAAGTCAATTGTTTCTGCCTTTATTTCACTGTCACTCTCTCTATTTAAGGATATTTGCCCTTGTAACCCAAACACCACATTGTGAGGAGGCCCAGGCCTCATGAGAAAGTCACGTGTGGGTGCTCCAACCAACAGCTGCCCTTCAGCCCCCACCAACAGTCAGTACCTATCATCAGACAGGAGAGTACATGCACCTTAGGATGATTCAAACCCCCAAAAGTGTATACATTTAAAGTGAACAATATGATGTTTTGATGTACTTATACATAGTGAAATGATCACTGGTTAAGCAAATTAACATATCCATCATCTCACATAGTTACCTTGCTTATGTGTAGATGATAAGAGCACCTAAAATCTACTGTCTTAGCAGATATCCCAAATACAATACAATTTAACCTCCAGCATTTTAGTCTTCTACCTAAGGCCCCAGATATTACAGAGCAAAGACAAACCATCCCTGCTAAACACTTTTTGAATTTCTGACCCACAGAAACTGTTAGAGATAATAAATGATTAATTATTGTTTTAAGACACTAAGTTTTTGGTAATTTGTTATATAGTAATAGGTAACTAATACAGTCACTGTGGGCATAATTCTTTGTTCACTGGATAAAAACATGCCAATGAAAATATCCATATTTTGTTTTGCTACTGTTTTCTCAGAATGAGTTAATATCTGTTTTCATAAATATCAAGTATTATCTTGTTTACATATACTAGGCACTGTCAGCATATAGGATTTGGTTACTCTGAGTGTTGTGTGGTTACTACACATGAATAGCGAAGTACAATTGTATATAATGGAATACTTTTTTGTAGAGACAGAGGCAGTGGGAAAGATGCCATGGTTCTCTGTCTAGCTGATTAGCTTTCCTTATTAAAACTGTGGTGCTAATGTGGCTAAAGTCAGTGATCTTTTTCCCATATTTACAGTCATTAGCCAAAGATTTAAAAACTAACCTTGCTTAAATATCCCACTAACTTACATGCAATGGACATAGTATTCACAATACTTCAGTCTCATCAAGTATCAGTGCTAGGGCTTCTTTTCCAACAAACCACCTGTAATCTGGATACTCAGAGACCCCACTTTCAATTTAGGATGTAGTAGCACAGAAATGGAGGAGAGTGTCTGCATGAAATCATTTACATGGGACTTCGTGTCTTGGGCCTAGGTGGGCATGCTTCCCTTAGTGGAACCATAAGAGATATAACTAACCTGACTCTGCCATCTAGGAGGTACATAATTGCCAGGCCAGTATAACTGACGTGCAGGCATCATCTCAGCTTCTCCATACCCTGCACAATGTCCACCAGTGTCACTGGACTACCTTGTAGGCAGATCTGCTCCTCTCCAGAAAGTCTCTTCAAATGCTCTCCTCTCTGACTGCAAACCTCTTCTTGGGGCATAATCAATCATCTCTCCTCCTTTCCCCCAGTTAGCCATCCTTCCAGATCACAGAGTAGGGCTAGAAGTAGGCTACTTCTACTTTCTTAGATCGATTCTACTTTCTTAGATCTATTGCTGTGATATAAACTCTTTGCCCTGCTATCCTCAGGCTTTCCCTTTTTGTTCTCAGAAATCTGTTTGGAAAGTTTAAACACACATACATCACACACACACACACACACACACACACACACACACACACACACACAGATGACTTCTTCCTATTTCCAGTCCAATGAAACAATCCTACATCTCCCCAGAGGCAAAATAGATATCTGTGATTGAATACAGGAAAGGTTTTGAAAGAAAATAAGAGAAAAGAAAGCACAGATATCAATATTTCAAAAGATTCTCTTGTCACACATGCCAATGGCCACAAAGAGACCAGGACAAGAGAGTTCATGTGATTCAGCCCAAAATTGTCATATAAAATTAGAAACCAAATAATAATGAAAAAAAAAAATGGGCTACTGGAAAATCTGCTAGAAAATTAATTGAGGTTTCCTGCCTTTCAGTCAGAGGTCAGTAGAATTAACATTGTATTTGAGAAACAGATTGTCTTGAAAAGCCCTGCTGTTGGGCGTAAGGTATGAGTTTTCAGGTAAATTACAGAGGCCATAATAATGGCTTAGTGGAGTCATTTGTAAATTATAGTGTTGTAATTTATAGTTCCTTTATCATACGCGGGACTGGCAGGCAAATAGATGAGTTTCCAAAAAGTAAAAGAAAATCTGGGTTCCCAGGGACATGATTGTGAATTTCTTCAAATGCATTACCAAATCCTTGGTGGCCGCTCTACTGGTATCACACATGAACAAGAGGGAATGGTGATAAGGAAGAGGGTGTAATTTATAGAAAAAAACCTGTGTTGCTGATGCACTGCCACCTCCACCACCATACAGCACAGCAGCACCCCACAGCACATAAACAATCAGGGACAGTAACAGGCTCAATGCCCAGGAAGCAAAAGCAGAGAATGAATTTTCAAATAAACCAAAATAAAGTACATATTTGAAAGGAAAGGAACTTTACAGGTCATTTCTGTCCTCCCACTCAATTTCCCGTGAAACCTCCGTGACAGTTGGCTGACCATTCTTCCTGTTTATACCCTTGTATCAGTGAAGGTCTTGTCCTTCCCAAGGCAGCCCACTCCAGTGTTAAATTCTTAAACGCATAAGAAAGATCTCACTTTTACTGAGCTAACACTTACTGTTCTACAATTTCTACTCTTTGGTCCTACACAAATTAAGCCTACTCCATTTTTTGCACGGTATTCTTTCTATTTTTATTTAAGACTGTGGTCAAGTAAGAGCAACAAAGATGTGAACAGTAGGAATGAGACTGAGCAAATAAGTCAGTCTCTAGATGGTCTAAGTCTTGCAGGCCACGCTGGATCAGGTACAAAGAAAAGGAACCCAGTTAATGGCACATAGCAGAGAAGCATCAAATTAGCTTGCTGTGCAGTATCCCTCCCTCCTTCAGAACATGTGAACATTATGGGACAAAGAACTTGCTTTCCTTGGAGTATTAAAGGTAATATCCCCAGTACAGTCCTCTGCAAGTGTACACAGGACCCAGCTTTTCTGGAAGTATACTCATAAATGGCTTCTGCTAATTATTCCCACTGCGTGAACTTTCAAAATGCTGTGCCAAGCAAGATGTGGACAGTTTTCTTTGTAACATTGCCCAAATGTAGAAGTTTTCTTAAAGTTTTTTCATTAGGTTTCTGCTTTTAATGTGTCCCCTTTTCCCCAATATATGTACCTTGAATTCCCTGTTGCTAAGCTATTGTTTATCTACCTAACTATATTTTAAACTCAGTGTGACCCTCTAACAATCAAAACCATTTTTCAAAAGAAACCAATACTGAATTGTGGATCTGGCAATCTTTTTGTTGCCGTTGTTTGTATACTGGAATTAATGCCACATACTCAATTGGCTTTACAAACTCAAAATCTAAATTACCGCTTTGTTCCATTCTTTTGTTTCTCTGATATGCCAGTTTTTCATTCTTTAGGCCTGAGAGGTTAGGGGCCTTATTTTACAGAAAAGTCAAAAACTGAAGCAAAAAGTGATGAGTAGAATATTATTAATGAGATCCTGTTTTTACTATTTCCCAGAGCTAAAATGTTATCATAGCAAGATTTGAATGGGTAAAAGCTGGTACAGTTCAATTAAGCACTGAAAGTAAATGAAAAATTTTGAGGTAAAGAAATAGGTGAAAGATTACATTAAATTCAAGTCTTTCTTTAAAAATAATAAAAGGGCAGGCGTACAATAATTCACAGAAGTCATGTGCTTGGTTTACTCGACCTCTCTGCAGTTACTATTTCTCATTAACTTACCCAAGTCAGCATCACTTCTCAGGGAAAATAAAGGAAATTTTGGCATATTGAGGAATAAATAGAACACTGCAGCATTATTCACTGAATCATTTTTGGGGCAAATTTAGTGCTGTTTTCATGTCTTTGTATTTTTTCTAAGTCTATGTTTGTCAATGTCAATTCAACCCTCCCTGAAAACAACAGAGCTACAATTAGAGATGGAAAAAGCAGTTTGTGTATAATTTAAACGCTGCAAACTGGCAATCTTCTCATGAAAACCACAAACAATTACTTCCATTCTCATGCACCAGTGCATCTGGTGCACCACCAGTTTTGATCTGAGATTGCATATGAATTGATAGTTAATTTCACAGCTAACAAAAAAAAAAGCTTCATCCGTTTTCTTGACGAGGGTGAGTTCTTTGCTATTCAGTCACAGCACATTGCCATGCTTATCTAGTTAATGGCTTAAATTATACAATCTTCTAATCAAATTCTTTTTTCTGCTTAACTCAGGTAGTTTTCCTGGAGTCAACAATATCAGATATTTCTAACCCTTTCTTGAGGTAGGCCTAAATCCTGATACGTTGTGAACAATCAGTTATCGGGAGCCCCGTGAAGATGAAGACTCTTGAATAATATCAAAAAAAGAGACGTTTGGTTTCCATTTGATCTGTACTTTGCCAGCTATGATCAAAAGTAAAATAAAAAAAACATTAATGGAAGTAAATCCATCTTTGAACAATCCCCAAATAGGCTCATTGCACTGAAGGGCACCTTCATTAAAGAAAGATTTGCAGACTTCTTAAAAAGACATGTATTTGCATCTATTTAGTTTATACATGAAGAAATCACATGTGGGGAAAATATTTAAATAAACAAAACCACAGAGATAATGAAAGCCTTTGGTACAGCATTGATATGCAAGAACATCCTTCAGGTTCACTCAAGAGGAAGTGAGCTTTAATGCAAAGGCATTAGTAATGGACTTTCTATTTCCTTATTAGAATTAACCTTGATCTGGAAGAAAAAACTTTTTTCTTCACTGTTGAATACATATTTCACTCCATCTAATATATTCCACTAAAACCTTTATTAAAAAGTGGCACTTTTGCTGGAATTTATTATTCCTGAAATGGGCATTACTAGAAACAAAATCGCTGAGAGAACTATTCATTCTGAAGGAAACAAGTTGTTTCCACAGATCATAATGGTTTTGTAGGGAATGCTAGAATTTCCTTCCCAGCAGGTATTTTCAAATAGGAGAGATTCTCCCCACCACAAAAGAGTTTAGGCAAAATCTGCCAACAGCAGAGAAATGAACTAGATTACTCCTTAAAATTCATTCCGAGCCTATTCTTTTATGCCTCTAGTTTCCAATTGCTAGTTCTTAAAATCAGAGCAGTGAGTGGAAAATATGATTTATTAGCAAGCTGTAAGCACAGCCTGATTCAGCCTCACATATATTTTAATATTTTAAGGTTTGAATTCTATAATTTGAACTCAAGGCCATATTATACTAGTGTGCTGCCTCCATTTCTCTCTAGCTTAGTAGGACATAACATGTGAGGAAAGTAGACATACAGATATTTCAACGTCTATCCCACACTGCAGTACTTCCTTCAAAGGTACAACATCTGCTGGCTGTTTGAGCTGTAAAAAAATTAAATTAAAAGTTAAATTAAAAACTTGAACATGCCAGGCACAGTGGCTCACACCTGTAATCCCAGCACTTCGGAGGCCGAGGCAGGAGAACTGCTTGAACCGGGAGATGGAGGTTGCAGTGAGCCTAGCTCGCACCACTGCTCTGCAGCCTGGGCAACAAGAGCAAGACCCCATCTCGAAAAAAAAAAAAAAAAAAAAAAAACTTGAACAGGTGTGGTCATTCCTCAGACTGGATACCTCAAGCAGAAGTGACACTACCTTTACCTTTGATGTTTTGACTCACATAAACATATATTGAATTATGATGTTGAGAATGTTAGTATAACAGAAAATTCAGTCCTCACACTCAAATAACAGGTAGGCTTAAATCTGAAATATGAGAGTCTCCACCTATCAGTGTCCTCCAACATATGTATTTCTTGTAAAACTTCAGATAAACTGATAATACAGATTTTATGGGGAGAAGCTTCTAGAACAAGTGGAAAAATAAAAGTAACCCAAGTACACATGGGTCTGAGAGCCCAGCAAAGATTATTTCAGAGTCTTTATGCATTAATTGCAATCTGACTAATGCTGGAGTACAAATGCCTTCACCCAACTCTTATCACTTCTTCAAGACTTCCCCAGTCCCGGGGATATCACTATTTCAAAGGAATCGAGAATTCCAATTTGACTCCATATTTGCACTTGAAATTTAACTCACTATCAAGAATCAACTAAATGTGAAAAATAAATGACCAAAAGCATTCTTTACTGTTCATATGAGATGCTTTGGTTTTCCAATGATTTCATGGTGTAAAACTTACTAATGAACATCCAGTGAATACAACCTCAGCAATTTGAAAACTGCACAAAATATATCATCTGTGTTGATTACTTAGTGTTATAAAGAACATAAAACATAGCCTTTATCTAAAAGTTAATATTAATTTAGCTGTGTTAATTGTTTATGAGTTAATATTTAGGAATTAGTGTTTAATTCAACTGTGTAAAACACTTTCACTGATCCCTTTCCATGTCCATGAGTATATGCTTGTATAGAGTCTAATGGCATATTCTGCCTTGTTATCTTATTTATTTACCTGTCTTATTCTTGACAAGTTTATAATTCTTTGATACCGTGATTTATGTCTTGCTTTTTTTTAAACCCTGGGGAAATTTATATACTTGCTTTCTCATAATAGTTGTTCAATAAATGTCTGCCACAGACATCTTGGGTATAGATAGAAATGTAGAAGGAAAAGATTTGACTTGCCAGACTGCCTTGCAAACACAAGCGCTCTTTATATAGATGACAATATTAACTGACTTCTCGACAGGTCTGACACTGGCATTCAACCTGCATAGGAAGTGTAAGTACATTTCCAGTTTTGTGGCTAGATTCTATCTCATGTGTTTCTGTTATTTCAAATGAAAGCTCTACTTATATCTTTTTGTTGCTTTTTTAACTTAGGAACAGTTCAGAGTTTATCTTGCTGGGATACATTTCTCACCTATTTTACAGATAAAATTGATCAGTTTCAGGAAGAGTTCAGTAGCTCTGTGGGAGCTGTGTGAAAGTCCAGGATACAAGATGCAATGTTTTTGCTTTCTGCTTTCCACATGTTTTTCCTGTCAAATTTTTTAGTCAGGTTCTATAATAACATTCAGCCTCTCTTTGGAAAAATGATAGCCTTCCTGAAGAATAATAAGATGTGGCCTCCTAACATAGGAAAGAATATTGGCAGCTATGAAAGATGAAAAGTTGCTAGCATTACTTATGAATATGCATTTGATATTTCCACAAGTATGGAAAACAAATTAATTAACCATAAAAAAGGTCCAAATAATACAAGGCAGATTTTAGTGAGGCTTAAATTAATTAGAGCATTTTCAGTGAAAACTTGATGACGTGTCAATGTAGAAGTTGTTTGTATTGAGTTGAAATTCTATGCTGCTTTCTTTACTGACTGTATAATTGTCTTCCTACTCCCTCTATGTTACACAGCCAGGAGGAGCCACAGCAGATCCCAAACAACTGGGAGCTTGTTAAAAGATAATTTCATTGACAAAATCTCTTCAACAGCTGGCATCTTTATGACATTGAGGTGAACATCGCTCATCCATCTGTATCCCAACACACACATGCTTTTTCACTTTTTTAAAAAAAATTTACCTTAGTAACAGTGTTTACACTTCAAGCAAGAAAGTAGGAATTAAAAACCAATCAAAAATTTACCCCAGTATCATATGAGAAGGACCCTTTAACATGCAGCCACAAATATGTTTTCCAGTTATATTCACTTCATTGTCAGCTCCCCTAGAACTAGATCTATGGTGTCTTTTCCAATTCTAGTTCCCATTTCTGAGAGCTTGGTACCAGACTATACCTCCTCCAACTTACACAGACGATCACAATAATGGACTACAAGCCAAATCCAGGCTTCCATAATTTTAAAGAGACAACACAGTAATTTACTTCAAATCTCCTATAAACATCTTACATCAAAGTGTTTTGGGAACTTTAGAAGCAGAGGATATATCTAACCTCTCCCCCCAGCCTCTGGTAAACCATTCTACTTTCTACTTCTATGAGAGGTTATTCAGCAAGTACAAAGCTGCAGTTAGACAGAAGGAATAAACTCTGGTGTTCTATTGCACAGTAGCGTGACCTACAGCTAACAAAAATGCATTATATATTTCAAAATAGCTAGAAGAGAATATTTCAAATGATTTTATCTTAAAGAAATGACAAATGTTTGAGGTGATGGATATGCTAATTACCAAAATTTGATCATTACATAATATATTCATGGATCATGCATCACACTGTACCCCATAAATATGTACAATTATGTTGACACATATTATGTTAACAACTCAAAACTTTAAAAAAAAAAGAAGGGATATATGGCATTAGATTGGAAAAGCCACTATATATATACACACACATATACATATATCTATCTTTCATAGCTCAGAATTATACATTGAACTTGGTGTTGTGAGATGATTCTGAAAGAAGTATAGTATTAAGAACACCTTCCTGAATTGTTGAGAGAAAATATACTTGTTTTTAACTTTTAGGTTTTTACTCTATTTGTTAGAGCACCTGACCTGCCCAAAGTAGTTCTACCTGAGCTTGTGAAAAGGGGTTGTAATTGATAGACACCATCTCCACAGGTCAGTCTAAGCATAGAATTCAGACACCTTCTACACGTGATGTGGGGGCTGTAGACCAAGAGATTTACAGAATGCATGAACAATAGCATGTGTGGTGCCATGAAATTGATGGTCAGATGCTTCAGAAGCAACTGGGAGACCAAAATGCTACAGAGATTGTAGAGGACAACAGCAAATCATAACATGCCCACTAACCACCCTTGAATCTACAGAAAGAGCTTAGGTGGGCAGTGGTGCCCCAGAAAATAGCCTTGATTTGACTTACCCTCTTATTGAGTCCCCACTTGTAAATGGCTTTTCTTCATTAGAACCATCTGTTTTTTTTTCTCCTTGCAACTTTTGCCCAAACTTAGTATCAAGCTTTATTTCTCCTTTCTGAATAATTCTAAACTATTCTACCTGGAGTGAGCAAAAATGAATTAAAAATAGCTTTATAAAACCTTCTTTATCTGTATCCATTGAGTCACGAAAGCTGGACATACACACAAGGCAGAATTATAATGAGAGAGAAAATCTATGTATAAGTACTGAAGGGATTAGCTGTGGCTTACCGCCTTGTTGACATTATTGACATTATCTAGAAGCATCCTGATAAAATATATCATTCCATTATCAACCAGACGTTACCAAAACAGGGAGGGAGGGAGAAAGTGCCCCGCTGCATTCTCTTAAAATTAGCAATGACCTTGCTAATTAAAACTTAATTGTGAGAGAGTAACATGGTGATGCCCCCCTTTGAAAAACTGGCATGGATCCCCACTCATTTAAAAGTTGTCACTTATAAACCCAATGAAATTGGCTTATTAAAATGAACACTAATGGAAGGTTCTGATGCTCAGAGATGACAGGACAGAGGGTTGAGGGGAGGAAGGAATGAGTGTGTATGTCTTATATTGCCTTTTATTATCTGAGAGGAAGCCTCCGACAGCAAGAACACTGCCAGGAGGATGAAAACAAAACGAGCGTGGCAGGAGCCACATTCTCCTTGTTTATTAATATGCATTATATATAACTCTAAGCCACTGGGTGCCACAGATAGGTGGGTTATTCTATTCAAGTATATTAATTTTAAACAAGCGTATGAAGAGAGGTTCAAGGACAACACAGTTTGGTATATCTTATTTTATTTTTTATGTGACTGTTTGGGAAGCCCTTTTAGTCTGGCATGAAGAAAGAGAGTAGATTATTCTTTAAAGAACTAAAAAATTCAGTGAATGCATTAACCTATCTTCTCAGTGAGTCATCCAAATAGCACTTTAAAAAATACACACACACATACACACACACACACACACACACATTTTCTCTCTCTCTTTTCCACTCTAAAATGCACCTTACATTTTTCCATGCCATCCCTGACTACCTAACCTCAGAAAACCTATGAACACTAAGGTGTTCCTTATTATGAATGCTAAGGTAGAATAGTCCCCATTACTCTTATCCAAACAGCTAATAAAACAACCTTCTCCCATTTAAAAAAAAAAAAAAAAGTATGCATAATAATAGGAAAAAAATGTTCTTTCTAATCTAGCTCAGGTTAGCTTCCTTTTGATTTTCTCAGAATCGGTCATATTCAAGGGACTACCATGTGAGGTTGTACCTCATTTCTGCCCAAACCCATATATTCAGATCTGGAAATCTATAGAAAATAGTAGTGACAAATAGCCTTGGGTTTGGAGCCAAAGGCTTGAATCCATATGTTGACTCTGTCACTTTCTAATGGTGCAATTTGGGGTAATAAAATTAAATTTTCTGATCCTTAGTTTCCTATTTTTGTCAGGTTATTAAAAGTATCTTCTTGTTAAGCCTTTACTAAAGCACTCAACACAATACCTACGAGGTGAAAACTCAGTAAACATTAGCCTTTACTCTTCTATGCTCTGTTGAACAAGCCACATAGCTTTGATCTGCTTTTCTTTCTTCTGCTTACCTTCAGCACAATGACATTTTGTCCTTACCCAAGAATTGCTAATTGTTTTAGAAGCCCTTCTTTACCCATTCTCGATAAGCATCCCACTTATTTGTCTGAATTATTCTTCTCTTTGTCATTATATTAATAAAATAGTTTATTGAATTCTTTAGGGATGCCATTCTCTAGCAAGTCCTTTATTAAGTAAATTCTACTCATAGCCTGACCTGTCCGACAAGAAATTTAACAGAGAGAGTGAGAGAAGGTGAGAGAAGAAAAAAAGGGAGAAAAGTCAACCAAATAAAATGCGGAAGGAAGCTGAAGTGCTTACAAGGATTTTATCAAGCCTTGACCCAAATAAAGTCTCTACAACTGCAGCTCCTGCAATGAGATGTTATAAGAGCACAGGTTGCAAGAATTGTTAACCTGGAAAGAATCCTAGAAAAATGTGCTACATGCAAACACTTTGTCATAAAAAAAGAAATTGAGGCATGAAACGTTTAAATGCCTACAGCAGAAGTCATATAACTATTAAATAGTATATACCCAAGACCTAAACTCCATTTACCTTACTCTTAGGACAGAATTTCTACCCCAAAATCTTTGTATCCTCTAGATTGTTAACCTAAGAAGCCATTTAACATTCCAGCCACAAGAAGCTGTCTTTAATTTAAGACATGTATCTGCCTTTCTTCTCAACACTGGATGAACTTTTCCTGGAACAGGACCGTCTATCGCATTTCACTAGAATTGCATCTCCACATTCTCCAAATCTTCTGAAGCACTTTGGTTACAGGTGACCCAAAGCCAGGCCTACCCTAGTCAGTAGAGTAAGCACGTAGATTATAATATAAATATAAACATGTTGTGAATTCAAAGAGAACAAAAGTTACACGTACTCAAAATTATCTTCCTAAACATTTTCACTATCTTTTTAATAATTTTTAGGAGAATTACTTTTAGGCAGGTATTGCATTAGGTATTTTAATCTCTTCTCATTTAGTCATTCAAAATATTAGATATTCAATATATATTTTTGATGGAAGCAATATAATTTAGGTGCCTCACCTACACTTTCATCAAGCTAGGACGTAAGTGTCTTAAGAGAGAGCGTATCCAAAGGCACTAGCTAATGCATGACAAGTCCAGATTTCAATCCAAGTCTCTTTGAGAACAAACCCATTTACCTCCCTCTCTACTTGACATCATTCTAGCCACTTCAGTGGGTCAAAGGCATCATCTTCAGAAAGTGTCCATTACTTAATGGTCCTCAGAGTAGAAATGTATCAATCATTTTACACAGTGAATACCTTAGTGAACACGAATTGATTGTGCCTAGCAGAAAAGAAGCATTTGAGGGAAAGAGGGCTCAAAACAGGCGAGATTTGATTGAAGCAAGGGAGTCAGCATAGATATGAAGTCTCAGGCAGGCCTGGTCGATAGAGCAGGGAGTCACAGCAGGGCAGGGGAGGCCCTAGCAAAGCAAGGCTCTGCACTGAGGAGCAAGGCTGGGGCAGAGGCATTCCACAATCCTCCATGGACCGGCCCTGACTCCAACCATCATTTTAAATGTGAAGTGCTCCTTGGATCCCATGTTGAGGGTTTCGGTTTTAGGATTTCACTGCTATTTTCACTCTGAAAGGTCATTGGAGAGTACGTTCGATGGAGATAACTGTGTCTCCAGCTCAGTGTGCTGCTTCTATAAGTGTGCCCTCCTGAAAATAAACTACATCTGACAACCACTCATGTGAATTACCTAAATAAAAGACTCACACTGTTAATGGAGCACTTTTGTACTAGAAAAAGAAACCATTAGATTTGATGTTAAAAGAAACTGCTACTGTCATTCACTTGATTGATTGCATCTTTTATTAGATCTTCACTGAATTATTTTACGGTTTTTCTTCTTTTTAATCTGCTCCCCTTTGTTGAGATATTAAGAATGTGTATTTTGAAAGTAGTGGTAAAAAATGTTGAGAAGTATAAAAATCAAGATCATAAAAGCCTTTTCATGGGTGGCATTATGAACATAGCTGTCATGTGGAGTCTGGAATGTAGGTGTACGTTTCAGGGAGTGCGGATTATGTTGTAAAGAGGAGTGGAAGTATAAATTGGAGTTTTAGGTTTGGTGAAAGAAAGGGAATGAAGGCAAAGGAAAAGTAAGTGTGGGTCATATATTACAACCATTAACAAAGAGGCCTCCTTCAGTCACGGCCTTCCAACTAATGATTTCTGAAGTGGTATTTTCAAGTACCAGATGTAAACTCTGCTCAGCGGGGCATGCTCTGTTTGAACTCCCTCCCTGTTTTATCATCTGGCAGAGCCTACATTCCACCTGGCTAACACATCAGAAAGTGTCCTAGGTTTAAATATATGTACCTGCATCACCAGGGACCCTGCCGCTGTGGGTATAACTGGAGTGTCTGTGTATCTAGAGAATAAGGAATTTGGTGCATGATGAAACAGGTCCAAGCGATGCACACAGCCAGAGAAGTGTGAGAGAAAGAGCTGTTACGGAATTCTGACTGTCCAAATGTGTGCATGGTGATGGGAGCCCTCAGGACTCTGGGAGACAGCTAATAATCATTGTGACAGGCTGTCAAGCTTCCGTTTTTCCCTTTTCTGTTTTGCATATTGACCCTGAACTGGGTAGCATGTTCATTTGCTATGCCTCACCACATAGCATCAGGGCTGGGCCAGCCTTGGCGGGAATCTGTGCTAACTAATGAGCAGCCCCCTTTGACAGTGGCTCAGAATCACATGCTTGTATTTCTAAATGCTGTGCACAGAGACACGCTGGTAGGCAAGGCTGCCGAGGGGGCCACGCTGCTGAGGTGCAGAGGATTTCAGGCGAGCGGGGAGAACCTCATTAGCAAGGTCTCTCCTATTCTTCTTGTGTAGCTGCCAGAGGCCAGTGAGTCCAGCAAGGATACACACAGGCACAGCAGCGGTTGTAGTCTGCCTGTACTTGAAGTACTGGCCTAAGCACCCCATTGGCCATTCCCAATTCACTAACCAAAACAGTTTTTTTTTTAATTCAGAGTATTCATCATTGACTTAGGCTGAATTCTCTAAAAGCATACCCTGAGGAAAAGATGATTGTAAAAGTGGTTTATTAGAAAGTGTTTCCAGAAGAAAAAAAAAAAACAGTAGAGGGAGTAGAGAAGTGGGACTGTTACAGGATCCTTGGGGTGTCACTTTTCTGGCTGGAAACCTCTGTGGCTGGTGGTGCCTTTGCCCAAGTTTTGCTTGGGCCCACTGGGTTCATTCTGCCCACTCAGCCTGGCAGGTTGTGTCAGCTCACACTCCTGGCCTGGATCTTACACCTGCCAAGTGTAAACCAGGAATGGAGTGACAAGGGTTGTGCGAGCAAGCATGGGGCCTGGTCACTGCACAGTCAGACATATCAGCTGTGTAGCAAGGTGGGTAGCTCCAGGTGCCATCATGGGTACCAGCTCTCTGAGAGGCTGCAGCTGGACCAGGCACACTGCAAGCAGCTTCCATGGCTGGCACCAGGGAATGTGGTAGCACCTGGAAGCCGAGATGCCAGGAACCAAAGGGATCCAAACAGGGAGTCACAACCCTGGCTAGGGGAGCTCCTACGTCTGGGATCCTCAAAGGGCTGCAGCTCTTCTCTCCTTCTCTTTGCTCACAATGTGGCAAACAAAGTGCATATTTCAGCCCTGTTTGTGCTACAGCTCTTTTATCCCTGCCATTCAATGGGTCCTGAGTTCTTGTCCTACGACCAGGAAGAATGAGGTACACAGACAAGTGGAGGGTGAGCAAGAGGAGGAAGAGCTTTAGAGAGCAATAGAACAGCTCCGAAGAGACTTGCAGTGGGTACCTTCTTTCCGCAGCCAGGGTGCCCTGATGAGTATTCAGCTCCTAGCAGAGAGGAGACCCTGGAGTGGGTACCTCCTCTCCATAGGCAAGTCCTCCCATGGTCTCCAGAGCTCTCAGCAGACAGGAGGACCTGGAGTAGGTTGCTCCACTATGCAGCTGGCTGTCCTAACATCTGCTTAGTTCTGGCCAAGCACAGGTCTTTTGTGGGACTCAATGGAGAGGATGTATACACCAATTGGTACATGGTACAGGGCGGCCATGAGTGGACCCTGAAAAGGTACCACAAGCTCTCACTCCTGTCCTTGGGACTGGCAGCCTGGCCCCCAGCCTTTAGGCCCACCATGGCCTGAAAGTGGGGCCTCACTGGGCCTTGCCCCCTTCTGCCCAGGAACCTGTCTACCTCCTGCTGTTCATGATTCCTGAGCTGTAGTTACCCAGGGGCAACTGTAGGCCAGTGCTGAGCTTCCCTCAGCCCCCCATAAGCCTCCCTTCCATGCTCGTCAGTGCTCAAAGTCCAGAGAGGGCCAAGGCAGCCAGGGGCTGGCGTGTCATCACTGCCCCAATCATGTGCACACCCAGCCAGGCTGTGACAGTGCCTGGGCTCAGCCCCAACTTTGCTCCTAGTTGGGAGCAGGCGCCGACAGCAGGGAGAAGCCAGGCAGTGGAAGCAGGTACTTCCAAGCCTGCAAGAGCAGGGGGACCTTCTTGGGCCCCCAAGAGTATAACAATGCCTGGGTCCACAGCCATGAGTCTGTGAAGGGAAGGGAAGCCTGGGTCTGCAGCTGCAACTTTGCACCCTGGAGGGTGGGGCGCCTACCTGCTCCCTGGCTCCAAGAGCACAGGGACACCCAGTTCTACAGCCATGACTTGGGCAGCTACAGCAGCACCCAGGGAGCTTCAGCCCCAACTTGAAAGGAGCAGGGCTCCTGCTTGTCCCCTGGCCTTGCTCCCACTGGCCTCCTGGATCATATATTCCTGGCTGTGCCTCCCTGCTGCAGCCAGCATGATGGCAGCAGCTGCTCCAGATAGCCTACCACTGCCATAAGGACCACAAGAAGAGGAAGTTGTGGTAGGTAGAATTATGCCCCTGCCTTTTCCCCAGACATCCACCTCGTAATAACCAGGACCTATGAATATTTTGCTTTATATGGCAAAAGGGAATTAAAAGTTGCAGATGAAATTACAATTGCCAATCAGCAGACCACAAAATAGAAAGATCACCCTGGATTCTATGGATAGGCCCAATTTTATCACAAGAGTCCATAAATGTGAAAGAAGAAAGCAAAAGTGTAGGTTAGGGAGAAGGCAGCATGAGAAGGATCTGATTCTCCATGCTGTCTCCTAGATGTTGAAGGCGATGGACAAGGAACAGAATGAGGGCTCCAGGAGCTAAGGATGAGGCCCAGCTAACCACCAGCAAGAAAACAGACTTCAGCTACAGGGAATGGAATTCTACCAGCACCCAAGGAAATGAACAAGGAAAACGATTATCCCCAAGAGCCTACAAAATGGAGCATCATGAGACCACACAGGAAGCCTGGCATGCAGAACTATAGAGTAGAAAATAATACATTTCTTTTGTGTTAAGTCATTAAAGTTATGAGAATTAGTTACAGCACCAATAGGAAACTAATACAAAGGCCAGGTGAAGATGTGATATCCAGCTAAGAGCCATAGAGTGTAACTAGCTCAATTCTCTGGAGGTAATCTGGTGACAGTGTAAGTCACACCTCAGAGTTTGTATAGCAGGGACCAGAGAACTGGGTATTACACCACAGCATCCATCAAGCATCCATCAAGGGCTAGGAGGTGGAGTAGCTGTAGCGAACCTAATTTTCTAGGTATTCTCACTCTCCTAATACACAGGAAAGCCTCTTGCTCCCTGAGGGCAGCCTTCCAACAAAGAAGAGCAGGTATAGGGAAAGAAACAGTTAGATCCAGCATGCCAGAAAATGGTGAAGGGACCCAAGGCGGCTGTGAACAGAGTGCTAATTACTGTCGGCTACAACCATCCATCATCATAAATATGCACACTCCAAAACTCTGCTGCTTAAATAATCCCACTGAATAGCTCAAAAGACATAATACAAGCTTTGAAAGTGATGAAGCTTGGTCAAAGCCCAACTTTAATTTGTGACCTTGAATGGATTGCCTACTCTCTTGAGTCTTAGTTTCTTGGGGTGGGAAATATGAATTATTAATGGGCAGCTTTCTTGCCAGGTCTCCATGACGATTCAATAAATGGTCGAATGGAAATCATCTTGCTCAATGCCTGGTAATTAGCTAAAGTTAATTCTCTACCTCTTTTCTTCTATGACCTTGGGCCTCAGGACTAAACACATTCGATAGTGCAGAGGAAGAAGAGATCAGCATTGAGTTTTAACCTGGGTCTCATCACCCTGCATATTTTTCTATTTTCCTTCAGTTTTTGAGCATGCCAGTTTCCTCCCATCTTTAGAAAAGCCCTCTTTCTTCCCCAAAATGTCTTGTAGATACTAAGACTTTCTTCCTTTTTACAGTTAACTATATTAAAACAGGATTCTGCACTCCACGCTTCTATCATCTCACCTTCTATTTCCCTTTAAACCGCTAGGGTCTGCCTTTTGTTTCCAAACTCCAGTGTGTTGATTCTTGAAAAGTGCTATACAGTTAGCCAAAGCTATTGTCTCTTGGGCTCAGAATAGCACTTAACAATGTTGGTCATTAGCTTCTGAAATACATTGTTTTTCCCATTTCTGAGCCGCCTCTTTCTCATGGTTTACCCTCAACCCTCCCGCTGTTTCACTTACTCTGCTTTTCTCTGAAATGTTAGACATCCCTCATCTGCAGTCTTCTTTTGAGCTCCCACCTTAAACTCTCAATTTAACATCAATAATAGTAGCCAATACTGATTGGTATTTACAGTGTAAATACCACTTGACTAAGGTCTTCACATGCTTCATCAGATAGTTATTGTGAATATTCCTATAATACAAATAAGGAAAGCAAGGCTTAAAGAAGTGAGGGAATGTGTCCAGAGTTACACAGCATGTAAGTGGTAGAGCCGGGATTTAATCCAGAAATCTAATTTACACCCACTATTATATTTGACCTCTCCTCCTAATTACCACATCCATACGCATGTCTTCAGCTACCAAAAAAATATGTGCTGATGACCGACAAGTCCATATTTCTTGTCTAATATCTCTGCTGAGCCACAGACTTGTGATCCCTACAGCCTCCTAGACAGATTCATTTGCATGCACCACAGGCTTTTTTCTCTGTGTTCCCCAGTCCCAAACTCGCACACATCAGAAAACCTGCCTTTTCTCTTCCTAATGCAGTAAATGGTACCAGTTTCATCGCCCTAAGCCATTCTAGTCTGTCTCATCTCCACATTCAGCCAGTGACCAGATCCGATCAAGTCTAGTACTACAACAGCTCTGGACCCCTCAGTCAAACCTCAACGATGATAGCCTTGTTTCAAGCCACTGACATTTCTGCTTGGATTGCTACAGTTGACTCCTATCCCATCCATCTGCCTTGTGTCTCACTACCTCCCCCAGTGCACCCTATTGCCCAGTAAGTTTCTCAGTCCATCAATCTGATCACAGTATGCCTCAACAGTTTTCTGTTAATTTCATGATAAAGTACAAAGTCTGAGTTTGTCTGAGAAGGCTCTCAGTGATCTAGGCCTCCACTGTTCTGTTAGCCTTCTTTTTTGCTTGATCCTCCTTGGCCATATCAAAATGTTGTAATTTCCCAAATAAGACATGTATGCTCACTCTTCTGTGCCATTGCATGTACTCTCTCCTATGTCTGGGGCTTCTTTCCTTCCCTGAATACCTGGCCAATGCATACCTATTCTTAAACACTGTATTAGTCCATTGTCAGGCTGCTAATAAGGACATACCCAAGACTGAATAATTTACAAAGGAAAAAGGTTTAATTGACTCACCATTTCACATGGCTGGGGAGGCCTCACAATTATGTCAGTAGGAAAACAAGGAGCAAAGTTATGTCTTACATGGTAGGAAAATGAGGAGCAAAGTCACTTCTTACATAGCAGCAGGGAATGGGGCTTGTGCAGGGGAAATCCCATTTATAAAGCAATGAGAACTAATGAGACTTATTCATTACCACAAGAACAGTATGGGGAAAACCGCCCCCATATTCAATTATCTCCACCTGGCCCCACTCTTGAAACATGGGAATTATTAAAATTCAAGGTGAGAGTTTGGTGGGAACACAAGTAAACCATATCACTCACTCACTCAAGTATCACCTTAAGCAGAAGATTTTTCTGCCTTCACAGATCAAGCAAAATGCAATCTCTTTCTTCTCCCTCTATGATTCTTTCAATATGCCTTGTCAGAACGACTATCATACTGGATTATGTAACAATTCACAGTTTTATTCCACCTCCCCAACTAGACTATGAGCTCCTGGAGAGCAGGAATTGGGTCTCATTCAGTGCAATAGCCTCAGCACCTAGCACAGAGTAAGAATGTATTAAATATCTGTTGAATGAAAGTACAAATGAATGGACAAATAAAGAGCATATCATACTGTGGCTCTGTACCCAAACCTTGGGGTTTCCCACAAATCCCTAACAAATGATTTTCAGCCACTTATGTCCAGAAGATGTTGATGCAGATGTTGCTCCTGACACCATATGGCAGTCACAACAAAAGCATCCACCAGGAAATACACACCTGTGAACACTTTGGCTGAGAGACACTGTCACAAAGAGAAGGAGACGCAGCCATCTGTGAGGAATGATTTCTGTGACCCCAGTTATGGTGGCATGTAGCTACTGGAGATATTAACCAAGGCGGCCAGACAACATTGTGCACTTCAAGATTAAATCTGAGAGGATACTGTTATGAAGAGAAAACTGGGGCAGAGGAATCCACCATCTTCTTAGAAAATTGGAACAAGGATACATTTTTTCCAAATATAAGAATTACACAGGGCAAAGAAGGGGGATTCAAACGTGCCTCCTCTTCTTAGATTGTATTCAGGTTTTCCTTGGAGAAAAGTCACAAAATAGAAAGGAAAAGAAAAGGAGAGGATAAGTGATTTTTTTATTCTTCTGTTCGCTAACTGTGTGGTGGCAGAAATTGCTGCTAGCGACAGTGTTATTATATAGAACATAAAGAATAAAACACCGTGAGAAGTGTCTATTTATAGAGCAAATACTTGGATACCATTGTGCAGTCTCCTGCTGATGGCAAGAAAATATGCATGGCCTTAGGAAAGAGACCAGGAGAAGACCTGGGTTCCAGGACTGACTCTGCCCTAATTAGCTTCCCTAGATACTGTTCCATGAGATTCCATTTCTTAGTCTGCAAAAGGAGAGGTGGAGCAGATAGTCTTTAAGCTCCCTTAAAGCTCTAAGTTTTCAAGATTCTCTCTTGAATCACTCTCAGAAGCCACAGAGATAGCCTGCCACAGTGAAGGCTGGAATCCAGAAATACCTGGATGAACTAAGCAGTTATGTCATAGAAGACTCGAGAATGAGATGGGTCAGGAACAGGGGAAAGGACAAATAATGATCTTGTCATATCTGTTGCCTATCTGCCACTTCCTCCCATTCTAAACTCTTGAGGTGAGACTAGACCATATGCATTAAGGAGAAGTTTGGGACGTTGGCTGCTGGTGAGTAGCTAGCCAGCTCATCTTTCAAACACACTCACAAAATAAGTTGTTAAATTGAAGCTATCCTCAAAAAAACAGAAGTTAAATTTTCTATTCCTGAGGACAGAAGGAAATCACTCACAGGGAAAAAAAAAAGAGAGAGCCCAGTTGCGCTAGAGTTCTGAGAAAAGGAGAAAGTAAAGTCCTTTCAGGTGAGCTCCTCTGGTAATGGATTTGAAAATGCTACTAAGTAGCAACGGTACAGCAGTAAGGATGGAACAGGTTTTAAGGCGGCAAATAGTAAGTTACACTCTTTTAACCATATGAAGCCATGTGAAATCATAACACTACGGGGAACTCGGAGGGGCTCCAGAACCTGACAGTTGTAGACTCTAAAAAGAGCAAACAAGCTGCCCTGTTACACTAAGTTCACACATTCTTGGCCCGCTGCACAATGCTCACATAAACAGCTCAGAGACCTGCAGAAAAGGGTGCATCTTTGTCCTCACTCCCAGTGCAGAGTCTGCCATCAGTGACATGATCTTCTTATTACGCCTTCCTCTGCGTCTCTGTGTTTATACTTCTATTTATGCATGTACACATAATGTACTTAGCTTTATATTTCTTTCTCCAAAAATTGTCATCCCTATTTTTAACAGATTTTTTGACCATTTAAACAATACATGAAAGGGAAAGACACAAAAATCCTGAGGCTAAAGGTGCATCCTCCCTCCTCAGTGGCATTGTTGGGCCTGCAGTCACCATAGGCTCTTTTGCATACTCACCAGGCTAAGAAACGTATGTCACAGTTTGCCCTTTTGTGCCTCCAGTCAGGATGACATATTTACTATTTCCTTACTTCATTCTCCCTTCCATGTGCCATGATGGTTTTCCCTAGGAATCCTGATATTGGTATTTATTATTGTTGTTGACATTGCTGTGTTTTATTCCTACCTTATTTTGTTATTGCTTGTATTTGGTTTGCAGCAGAAAATATATACCATCCACCCAAGCTGCACTGTGTTATTCAATGATATCCCCTTTTCCTGGTACCTCCTGGCTTATTCCCTGACCACCTACCTGGATAAAGAACTGTTGCTGGCTTGGGCCTGCAATGGTACCTGTGTGCTTCCTGACTTGAGGTGTCTTCTTTTTTCTTCCCCTCTTTTGATTTTTTTTTTTTTTTTAAGAATGAGTCTTGCTCTATTGCCCAGGCTGGAGTACAATGGCACCATCTGGGCTCACTGCAACCTCTGCTTCCCAGGTTCAAGCAATTCTCCTGCTTCAGCCTCCCCAGTAGCTGGGATTACAGGCACCGGCCATCATGCCCAGCTAACTTTTACATTTTTAGTAGAGACAGGGTTTCACCTTGTTGGCCAGGCTGGTCTTGAACCCCTGACCTCAAGTGATCCGCCCACCATGACCTCCCAAAGTGCTGGGATTACAGGCTTGGGCAATCATGCCCGGTCCCTTGTTTTGATTTCTTGGTCCCAGAACTCTGGACACCAGCGCTTGACCTGACACTGAATCCACAGGTTCTGCTGATTGCCCGTGGGCTCAGTCACTCCTAACCTAATGCCTCCACACTTCACTCCTGGACATTTTTCACTTGAATGGGGAAACCATAGCACCCACATATATCAAACATGAATATAAAGCAAGGAGATTGATTTCACAAGCCTCATACCAAAATTAAGTCTTAAAGCTTTATAGTGATAGTCTACATTTGTCTGTTTATATTCCTATTTGTATATGTATATATAGAGATCTGAATTTAGATTTTTATTTCCTTCCCCTACAACTGTCATTCTATTTTTAACAGATGTTTCACTCTTCAAATATGTTAAGGAAACACAGAATTATGCAGGTAAGTTGCTGCTGCCATAAAACAGGTGGGAACAAAAAGCACGGTTTTTTTTTAAAGTGTAATTTAACATTGTCCTTTGGGGATTGGATTTTAGAAAGTAAGCCCAATAGCTAATCAGAAAACCTGCATTCTAGTCTCACATCTGACACAATTGACCTGAAAATCAAGGCCATGGAACAGGAAACTACGTTCATCATACATTTTTGGTGGGACAATGCTTAATTACAAGGGAATGCCGCCTACTTTAAATTGAGAATCTTGGGTATTAAATGCTACTAGCAGCCCCCAGATGTCTTAGTCTGCAGGCTGCTATAACAAAAACACTATTCACTGGGTTGCTGGTCAACAACAGAAATTTGTTTCTGGCAAATCCTATCCAAGATCAAGATGCTGGCAGACTGAATGCCTGGTGAGAGCCTCTTTTCTGGTTCATGCAAGGTATCTTTTTGCTATGTGTTTACTTGGTATAAGGGGCAAGGCAGTCTTCTGGAGTCTTAATTATAAGGGCATTAAATTCCATTTAGGAGAGCTTTGTTCTCATGGCCTAATCTCTTCCCAAAAGCTCTACCTCCTAAACTCCATCACATTGATGGTTAGATTTCAACATATGAATTTTAGAAGGGAACTAACATTTCACCATAGCACCAGACATTTCAACACACATGTCCCAATGCCCCCTAAGGGAGCTGTACTACTTCCAATTAAAAAACAATGGGTGACTTTATGATTCCATTTAAAAAGGCATTTGTGGAGAATGGCTTAAGGTTCTTATTATTCACGAAACAAGACAATGAGATTGACAGCACAGTGTACTGATTTCTAAAATATTAGTTAACTTTTTTGAAACATTTTGGGCCTACTTGTTAAATGATTTGTGATAGACTACTAACTGGTTCCCCCAGATCCATTCTGTCTCTTTTCCATAAGCACTGGCATTTAGAGAGGCTGATGGAACAACAAAATGGAAGAAATCTAAGTCTATCAGTGACGTTGTGCAGGAGAACTGCCCTCAGAGTCTGGACCAGCCAGACTAAGACTTCTCAGATGAGTCATTCCATTTTGGGATCCATGTTATAGCAACATTACCTTTACCTTGGCTTAGCCAAGAAGTTAGCAATAACATAGAATAATTATAATAACAATAGCAAGTTATAATAATAATACAGACATTAGTATCTGGAAGCAGGATACTATGTAGCAAAGCCTAAAATATGTTTCTAAACTAGTTTAAAAATCAGGTGGTAAGCAGAAGAAACAGATAATGTATACTTCCATACCCCTTGTTATGCCATGCTAAAGCACTTGGTAAAATGCCCACCTAAGTAACTCAGAAAGCAAACTGTACGCCCAAGAAGTCTATTGCTCTAGGAGAAGCAGTGAGGGAAAAAAACCAAAACAGAAATTATTCCTTACCACTTTTAACAAGTTACATAAGAAAGAGATAAACTCAGGCAAGAATTTTCCAGTTTGATAGAAGACTTAGAAAGAGCTATGGATCTACTAAGTAAGACTCTCCTTGCCTGCAGTCAGAAATGTAATTCTCCTGAGAATCCAGAAATTTGCAGTCTCACAGGACTGGAAGTACAATTGGTTGCTCTCCCAAGAATAGCAGAACATAAGTCTATGACCTGGAGCCTCTCTCAATCACCTCTCATAAAGACTTCTTGGCATGAGATGCATATAGTTCAGAAATCAATGAGAGTGTTATCGTCCAATCCAAGCATAACTAAGTAATTGAGGGAAAGAATAGGATGAGATGCCAATAAATATAAGAAAATCAGCAAAAATAAGAACTTGGTCTAGAAAAAAATCTTTCTGTAAGGTTATCTGTCAATAGAAATGACTGGAAGCAAATGGATCGAAGGGCCAAGTTTTCCAGGAAATTATACTACCCAAGAAATCACTGGCTGCTTCAGCCAGAAGCAGCTACAAAATCTCATCTTCAACACCTATTTCCAATAGAGAAGAGCTCACAGGTAGCATTCTTGCAAAGGATAAAGCTGTGAGCAGATACAGGGATGGCCAGAAGGGCCAAATACAAACCATACTCCACTGCTGGGGTACAAAGTCTTTGATAACTCAGGACTGCTACGTTTCTAATTCTTCCCTCTTCTGGATGGGAGTTGTTCCCATTCGGCTGCGGTTATATTTTAAGCTGGTAATTTGTCTATTGTCTTATGGTGCCGAGATTATGTAGAACCTTCCCCTGGACCTGTTGGAAAGAACTATCAGCCAGAATTCCTGAGCTTTCACCTGAGGCCGGAATAAATGAGGCCATAATTATCTTCCTCGGCATTCAGAAAGAATCCCAAGGGAACTGTATATGGCAAGAAAGCTTTTACACGGATATTTAGGGGGCCAGAGTGGCAAATTACTAGCTGCCCCCAAATACTGCCCTCGCATATTTTTTATCAGCCTCAAACAAGAAACTTCATTTTCCAGCCTCCAGTAGAATGTGAGAAGAAGCAATGTATGCATTCTGAAACTTCACTGTCACTTTGTTGAAAAGAAATCTTTTGCTCTAGATTTCTCCCCTTTTGATGACATAAAACAGAGCCATGTTAAATGGAATATGGGTCCCTAAAGATTGTCCTTTATGAAACATAGCTGCCCCTACCACCCTGACCTGGACTGGCTAAAGTGTTACCTAAAAAGTAATCTCTATTTTACTCAAACCATTTTATTTCCAGTTCCCTTTGTTACAGCAGCTTAGCCTTTGCCATAACTAATATGTCATTCACATTTCTGTTCCTTTGTAGGGACTATGAAACTTTCTTGTCTAAGGTAGGGCAATTCCAGGGAGCCATTCCTAGAAATAAAAGAAAGCAATTCACAGAAGACAAACTAAGAAATTAAATGGGTGAAAAATCAAACAGATCTATTTTACACCTCAGTGATGACTAATGATAACTATTCTTGTCAAGAGCACAAATACCTTGTTGTCTTGACACTTCCTGTTGTGTCTTATTTCATAGGTCCTGTCTCCTTTCCTTTAATTGCTAAAGTAATACAATCTCATTTAACAAAACAATATATATTTATTGTACATCTCCTGCATTCCAAGCATACAATCTTTTTCTTAAAGATAAGAATGAAAGAAGTTGTGCTACTATATTCAACTCCATAGTAGATAGAGGAAGAGAGAATCTCAGACAGAGAACAGGCCAATCCTGGTGAATGGATAATAAAAGTGAAGACACCTCTGAGGTTAGCAATCTCTATGGTTTCCAGAAAAGCAAAATGTCAACAGCATGCACCATCTTTAAGCAATTTCTCCATTTTGTTTTCAGCAGGTCTTTTATACTTTTTGCCCTTCCTCAGCATTTAGAAAGTCAATCAGGAAGAAATTAGAGGGAAATAAATTTGAAATTGACTGAACACAGGGGTACATTGGAGTAAATGATATTACATATTTGAAAACTTTATAAAGACATTCCAATCAGGGCATGAAAAATTTTCTAAAGATACATTTTAATTTTTACTAGTGAACACTTCAACTTACAGGTGGATAAGGAACAGTGAACACAAAATTGTTTGATCCAGTAGGTTAAGTAGTAGGTAGAAGATAATAGAGAATAAATTGTCAGCAGATGTTGTTGTTGATTCAGAGCCTGAGACTGCCAAATCAGAATAGGCTGTTGGGATATCATGGAATATAAATGACTCTCTCACTCTGCATTATTTAATTTCACTGAGTTTAAATTTTCAGCTATTTATTATGATGCGTCCCATGTAGCTGAAAATTATTTAAGTTTTAAAAGTATTGCTTTCCATGAAAAGAAGCCAGTGTGGTAGATGCCATGGTGCCCATCAAGGTCTCCTCTCCAAGGACTGAACCAGTGATGTGCTGGGGACAGCTTTTGCTGCCCTGTGAGAGCCAACTGTGAGCATCTCTTTATAACTATTTTTCAGTGACATCATGACAATAGTTCGAAATCAGCAGTGATAAGAGTATTTACACCATGGCAATTGGTGAACACCACAAATAAAGATTAATTTCTCCTCCCCTTGCCCTCTCTGCTGCAGAGAGCTAGTTTGCCGGCACACCACTGCTAGGAGTACTGACAGCTGAAGTTCTCAGCTGACTCAGGTCATATTCCCTTCCCAAGAACATCCTGCAACCAAGCCTGGCCTAGGTGGAGAATAAACAAAGGCCCAGCCTCCCGGCTGCACTTCAGGGCAACTCCGAAGCATCGTTCCAGTCTTTGCTGTCACTGCCTCACAGTTAGACCTCTCACTCCAGTCATTCCTGCTCCTCCTGCTCTTCTCTGAGTGTTGATCAGAAAGTATTTTTAAACTTTTATTTTAGAATCAGGGGGCACATGTGCAAGTTTGTTACCTGGCCATATTGTGTGATGCTGAGTTTTGGGCTATGAATGATCCCATCACCCAGGAACTGGGCACGGTATTGGGGAATATTTTTCACATGTTATTAAATATAAGAAACACTAGAGGTTTTCAGTTATGAAAAAAGCATTTGTTTTTATCTGCTTAATTTTAGTAATTTTTAAGAGTAATTGGCTTAGTGGTTTTATCCTAAGTTCAAAAGAAAATTATGAAAAGAGATCAAACATGATCAAAGGAACCAGAAAGAAACTAATTTTACTGACTCTTTGGATATAGATATTTTTTTCCCAACTGCCGTTTTCAATGTTGTTTTGTCCAACATTTTAGCACATCACTTACATTTCAGTCATTTCGGTTTAATCTCAGTTATCAGAACACTCTTCGGTTTAAAGTTTCTCTGATACTCCGTTTACATCTCATCTCTGCCTCAGCCACCCCCCTGCCAAAGCCAGGTCTGTGGCTGCAGAAGCCTGAGTGTGGAGAGCACCTCGAGACCAGCTCTTCACCCCTGCTCAGCATCTCTAAGTGGATGGGGAGGGGGAGACTAATTCATCCTTCTACTTTTTCAAGGCTTAACTTCTTTGGGGTTGGAAGTAGATGGGAGGTAAGAGAGAAAGGAAGGGGGAAAGTTTTTTCAACAAACTGTCTTGACTGTAGTCTCTTCCTTGTTGGTTGTCAATGCTTTCCTGGCTAACCTTGAATAGCCGTCTCTGCCCTCTGAATTCCAGAAGTCCAAGAGCTGACTCTTTCAGGAGTTGCTCTTCAGAGTTTATCAGGAAGCCCTGGGAAGTCCTCCCACATCTCAATTATCTGAAAACAGAAGCTAGCTCTGGCTCCATACCTTCCGAAGTCCTCAGTTCTTGATTTGCCCATAGGACACGATGGACGGGGTAGAAACTGACAGATGCCCAGCTATCCCATGAGGAGAAGAGAGTCCATCTGCAGCCTGAAATGTAAGCCCAGGAAGCTTCTTTCTCAATGCTGCCTCAATTCTCCTTCATATAGTCTGAGTTGGAGAGCAAGAAAGAGCTGGAGTGCAGGTTGGGGTTCATAAGCTAACATATTCCTAATGAAGTTTTCTAACTCCAATTGTTACCAACTCTTGAGTCCTTTCTTCAAATCCGGGGTTACCTAATACCTCTTTGTTCTAAGCTAAGAGTGCTAATCACCTATATTAAGTCAGGAGGAAAATCTCACTCAGTAACTTTATAATTTTTAACTGGCACTTAAAACTAATTCAAAAACCTGAGAAAACATTTTGCCATTATCTAGTTAGCCTAAACTGTATAGCAAGGCAATATAGACTTCCTGAATTTGATACTTGAATTTCCAAAGTGCTTGTTGCATGAATTAAATGTAAGAGAAAATTGCTGCTTCATCTCCTCTCTTTATATTTGTAGATTCAGTAGAGTATAATAGAAAATGTGATGATGAGCACATAACTAACACATTATTGGTTTGGTGGAGCCTCCTAGTCTAATGTATGGCTTGAAATTTTCTGTAATTATTCTGTTTCAATCGTACACATTAAATCCTGCTTTAGATAAGATTCAGCACAATATCAGGTTTTATCTCATAACTAGATGCCCTCATAAATTTGCTTTTGTAGTGTTTGAAAATAACCCTCTATCACACGTCGTTTGCTTCATACAATTTTCCTAAACAACAAATTGAATCCTTAAGGGAATGTCTGTGAGAAGTCTATGAACTTAAAAAAAAATGAAAGAAAAAACAATATCGACCCTGTTTATTAGCAACCACAACCTTGGTCCTCAAAAACATCAACTTAAGAAGAAGAAAAAAAAGCACCATTGCCAATACAGTTTGGGCTCCCTTAATTTCATGCACTGTGACTTCAACAATTTCTCCATTTCTCATCTTATTTCTATAAAAGTAGCTTCATTTAAAAGCAGGGAAACCACATTTCATGCTCTTCAGTTTCATTAAAGTTATACAAAAGGAGCCTACCAAAAGAAGCCTCTCCTAATTAAACAGTTGTAGCAGATGAAAATGTTGAAATGATGACTCTGAAAGGAAGCTGACACTATATATTCCCCAGAATTTTTTATCATGACATGAAAAAAGGAACTGAAAAATTAAGATCTGAATCCCAGGATGAAGTGTCACATATGTCATTATAAAAAGAAATGAGGTATAGCCCACTGACTTCTTAAGGTAGTACAGGTGATGCGACTTGAGAGAAGCTGAGAACAAAGGGATTTCCTCTAATCCTTCATTAGGGTCGGCTTTTCTGTGGTTCCCAGTCGGGGGCTGGCCACACTTTAGTTATGTTGGTGTATGATTTTATGCATCCTTGTAAACTAATGGCAACGGCTGGTTGATGCAGATGCCTTGGACTCCCAGGAGAGTGCTTTCATCATAATTCAGCCCAAGTTATTGAGTGTGCTGGTTAATGGGCACTTGAGATAAAGTGTTACCAAGAATAAGAGGGAGTAAAACTTAATGTGTTATTCCTCCCCTCCAGGACCTGCAAAATAAGCTTGCTTGATTGACAGGCTCTTTTTTCAAAGTGGAAAGAGTAATGACATGCTTCTCAGAGGCTTAGGAAGGAGACTGCATTCTAGATGGCTTCTGCCTCAACTCTGTAGGTATGCAGAGCCAGATTTATCAAGCAAATACCATTTAATCTGCTCTGGGTAGTTATTTTTTAAGTGAGCTTCATTCTTATGGCTCAAATTCTCAATGACTTAATAAGGTCTAATAAACAGCTTGGAAATCTGTAGATTTCACATGAAATTTTATGTTAATATACTTGTTGCCTAATTAATCATTGCCTTTGTCTCCGCCTTGTATAATTTGCAGGATATTGCTAAAATGTGCTTTTTATCCCCCAATTCTATTAGACTCAAACACTAGTTAGTATTTTAATTAGGTATAACTTTTTTTCTGATTTTTTTGATTCTTAAAAGGTTTTGACAGTTGAGCTCATAAAGGCATAAAAGATTGATTATAATTCTTCAGATTATTTCAACATTCCTCATGTTTTGTAGTGCATTAGAGTACCTTACGTAAGGGAGAAGGGGGCATTCAAATTAAGACTTTATAAACTTATGTTTGCATATGTGTATAGGTACAGAAAGATGAGAGAACTGAGACAGAAGAACATATATGTGTATCTCTATATATGTACATATATATTGACCATTTTTTGACAAGTAGCAATAAAATGTCTTGTTAACAAAATCTATATATTACTACAATTTTCCAACAGTTGAGAGCAAATACTGTAAGGAAGAAGTATTGCATGAGTAAGCCACATTCCCTGAATATTGGTGAACAAGTTTGGGATAGTATGACTTAGGCACACACCCTGCCCCAGAAAACAAAGGAAGAGAGAAATGTGGGTAATGCTTTTTAGAAGTTTACTCTATGCAGAATTCTGCTTATCATGCTTTGGAAACAGCTTTTAAGTAATGATATTTTCCACATTTTACAGAAGGAAAAGCTGAGGCTTAAAGGTACCAAGTTACCCCAAAGAAGAGGGATGATGGAGTTAATCGTCTAAACCAGGACACTTGTGAGCATGAAAGGAGGTACTCACTGCACAGGATGCTAGATCGAATGGAAGGTTTGAAAAGGGGTTGTCCTGGGCAAATCAGAACAATATGTGTCATCCTACCCCAAAACGTGGTTCAGCTAGGATTCAAACCTGAGCAGACTGGCTCTGAGCCTGGAACCTTAAACACTAAGCTATACTTAGTAGTTAACTTCCTTCCTCAAGTTGAAAAAGAAAAGGAATAATGTGCTTAGCAAGCACTCTGGTCTATTGTGTGTAAGTAGCCAAATACAGATCAAAGAAGAAGGTTGCACTGACACATGTAAACAACTAATTAACTAGGGTTAGTATCTTGCTGAGAGAGTAGGGTTCTAAAATCAGCAAGTAATGTGAAAATTGAGTAGACTCAAACTGTACTTTAAAAGCCTCACAAGCACCAACTCCATAAGAAACAACAGGAGAACTGATTCCAGCTGTGGAAACAACAGATCCCTATGTAGTGTGTCTTGCTCTCTCTTTTTATCTCTCTCTCCCTTCTGAAGATCTGCAGTTGGATTCTGGTGAGTTTAAAGGAGCATAGCATGCAATGTCATTGAATAGCTCTGAAAAGAATAAAATTTGTGCTCTGGAAATATCAAAGAAAAATGGTAAAGAAAAACCAACAGAGAAATAGTTTAGAGGCACTTACATAGAGGAATTTCATTTGAAGTGAGTACATGAATAATAATAATAATGTGCAGAAATGGGGGTTAGGACATACTAGTCCAAGACTACAGTGTAAGAAAAGACACCAGACTGTTGAAAATATTCATGCCTGGAATATCAGATTCATAGAATGTAGTTAAATAATAGGATTGTGAAGAACCTTGAAGGTCAGCTCAAGGAGTTTGGTTCTCATTCTCTGATTGGTGTTTGCTGACCTTTGGTGTGAATCAGATTTACTTATGAAGCTTTTCTTATGAAGGCATTATGCAGTATTACAAAGCCAGCTGCAAAGGAACAAAAGCACAGCAGTTAGAAGCTGCTCCTGAGGCCTGAGATGGATTTGACATTGAGATGTGGACTTTTACTTTCATGCATTCCCTTTGGTGCTGCGATTTTTGTTGTTGTTGAGATATGGTCTTGCTCTGTGGCCCAGGTTGATATGTAGTGGCACAATCAGCTCACTACAGCCTCCGCCTTCTGGGACTCAAGCGATACTCCTTCCTCAGCTACCCAACTAGCTGGGACTACAGGTGTGAACCACCACAACCAGCTAATTTTTGTATTTCTTGTAGACAGGGGGTTTCACCATGTTGCTCATATTGGTCTCAAACTTTTGGGTTCAAGAAATCCTCCTGCCTTAGCCTCCCAAAGTGCTGGAATTACAGGCATGAGCCACTGCACCCAGCTGGGATTTTTTTAGTGGGAGATGGAAAAATTATTGATAGCAACAGGAGGCAGAGAAATTCTAGGCAGACTGGAATGGGTCTCTGGCAAAATCCAACATTTGACTCAAAAAGCCTGAAACTCATGGCCCAAAGTGAGAACTTCCATCCCTGTGTGCCCACTCTCTCCTGACTGCTTCTGTCCAAATAATGTATTTTCCAAAAGACATTGTTACCTTTTCCAAAACTACCTACGGTCTGCCTGCCCCCATCCTGTGCCTATAAAGGCCCCAGACTCAGAGCCAACAGAGAGGAGAAGTGGCTGAATGTTGGAAAGAAGGAGCTGAATGTAGGGGAGAGGTGACTTTGACTTCAGACACAGCAGCTGGACAAAGTAATTTGACTTCAGAAGAGAGAGGGAGAGAAGCCACTTGACTTCAGGGGAGAGTAACTTTCCCTTCCTATCCCTTTTCCAGCTCCTCCCTCTCTACTGAGAGCTGCTTTCCTCACTCAATAAAATTATTGACATTTACTATCCTTCAATTCTGCCACATGGCCTCATTCTTCTTGGGCACAGGACATGAATTCAGGATGCACCAGGTGTAGGTACCCAAAAAGGCTGTCACACTGGACCTTTGCCCTTGCTGGCAGAAGGTCAGTGTGATGAGGCAAAAGGCCCGCTGAGCTGATAACACACTGCTGTCTGTGAACTGCAGAACTAAGAGACGATTGCAACATGCCCTCTGAGGCCTTGGGACACAGGCACCCCACATGGGTGCTGCCACGGGGCCCCTCACAGAGTTTGCTCCTGCTGGCGCCAAAGCATCTGGTTCCTGCACTCGTCCACTCACACACTCCCATGAGGGGTTGAGCAGGATGGGCTGAGCAAATGAGGCATCCCTGTCACAAGTCCACAAAGGGGTCAAGAAAATATCCCACATTATTATCATGCACATGTAATTCTTTATAATTAAAAAATTATGTAAATATACACAGTCTATCTGCTCAGTTCCCAAATTAGGAGTAGTTGTCTAGGTAAAACATGAGCACCTGGATATTTAAAATGCTCCAAAGCTGAGGCTCACAGGCATGGAAGCCAGGATCAATTGCTATCAGCAATGGCGAGCTACTACAAGTTTTTGTAATCTTATCTATGTTTTTTTCTGACAATTTTCTGGAAAGGAAAAAAGTTGAGGCCTGGAGAATGTTTAGAAAAATTCTGCAGTAATTTAAGGACCAGTGGCATGAGCATAAAAAGGGGAAATCTCTGATACTTAGTGTCAAATGGAAAGCTAAGATTACCAAAAGATTACTGGCAACGTTAGATGCCATTCTCTGTTACATAAGCTTGCTGGAATAGCTTCACATAGTTTGAATAACAGAAGAAACTGATGAAATAAAAATTATAAAAGCAAGCGAGGTGAAATATTCTACAAGCAAGACAGCATGTTGCTATACTCCAATATATGTGTCTCAGTAGTCAATACATCTGACTTCAAATCTAGCTTTGACATTTATTGCCTAATCCGGGACCTGACCTGAAGACACTCTAAGTATCAGATTGTCATCTGGAAAATAAGAGTTGTACCTGTTACTGACACCAGTAACTTTTTTTTTTTTTTTTTTAACAGCTGTACACTTTTGGGTCCTAGGGTAATTGAAACATAGGAGAAAACTATGACCCAGAATTTAGAAAATGTTAAATGTTATAGTCATAAATACTAACTATATGTAAGCAGTTCATGGGAAGCTTCCACCTGTCTCAAACAAGGGACAATCTGACCTAGACATATGAAGGGACTCACTGGAAAACCAATGGTTTCTATCTCAAGATCAAGTTTTCCACTCCAGATGTATCAATGGGAATCATCTTCTCCACAGCAAGAAATATCTCAACCAAATGTATGATGTTTACTTCCCAGTGAGGTATTTTCTCTGCTTTCAGCCAGCTTCCCACCAATATATAACTCTCAGCCGGTGCCCTTTTTCTCACAGTTTTCACTATCTCTCAATGAAAGAAGTTAAGTATGATGTATATACCTATTTCCTACTCATTCCATGGACAGATGTTTCCTGCAGTATAGCACAGCAATCTAGAGCCAGCCTACTTTCCACAGACTGAAATCTGCTCAAGACTTTCTTTACATTTCAGTTACCTCATTCTTATGACTCCCAAAGACACCTACCTTATGAGATTACTATAAAGATCAAAGAGAAAATGGATATAAAACATCCAGCACACAGTTGACACTGAACAAATGTCATTTGTTAGTTTTGGGTTCAAATCTTGGTGCCACTTATAAACTATAGGGCAAGCTTCTTTGTCTGTAACAAATACAAATAATAGCTACCTTGAAGAGTTGTTGTAAGGATTAAATAATAAAATAGGATAGCACATATGAGCATTCTACTCACTTACAATGGCTTCTTCTATTTTTACTCCTTCAAAAGAGCATAATGCCATGGAATTCTGGAAGGAATACAAAGGAGGTAAACATCTGGTTCCTAGAGCAACTGGTTTCAGGGCAGGCTCTGGGGTCAGACTGTCTGAGTTCAAAACACAGCCCTCCCAGCTCTGTAACTTTGGGCAAGTTGTTCAATTCCTCTGTGCTTTAATTTCCTCATCTGTAAAAAGGGTAAACAATATTATCTACCTCATACAGGTAGTTGTAGGATTAAACCAGTTGATACATACAAAGTGCTTAGAACAGGATTCAGCATTTAATAACTGTGCAATAAATGTTACCTAGTATTGTTTATTTGGCAATTCTCCTTTAGACTTTAAACCACAGCAAAAAGAATCAGTGGTGTAGATAGTCGCTACAGGGGAGACGTTATCTGTGCTTTTCTCAATTGTTGTGGGTGGAATCACTGTCAGCTGTAGCATTCCTAGGTTCATCTGCTTTCATACTCCTGAAAGTTATATGAAAATAAAAACTAACTAGGGAGGATCCAAGATGGCTGAATAGGAACCGCTCCAGAGTGCAGTTCCCAGCAAGAACAATGCAGGGAGTGAGTGCCGACCATATTTCCAAGCAAATTTTCACTGCTTACAGACAAGGAGATTCCTGGGCCGAAAAGCACCACGAGTTTTCAGCATGGCGGTTTCAGCCAGTGCAGAGTCAGTGCACAGAGACACACACAAATCTGGGCGGCCCTTTCACCTGGCACCTGGAATGCCTTGGAGACAGAGCTGCCCATTCAACTGAAAAGGAGGTGGCTGAGACAGAGAGCCAGGCATTCTGGCTTGGCAGGTACCATCTGCACAGGACAAACAATCTGAAATGCTCTGGATTGAGTTTCCCAGCAAGTGCAGCTGGACCCAGGATGCTCCAGCTCAGTGGGGCGAAGGGCGACCACCAGTAATGAGCCAGTTCACACAGCAGCTGGGCAGAGCCTGTGGCAGCTCAGCAATGCCTCTGCTGCCACACTGTGACTAGACTACTCTGTGCAGGGCAGGGCTTCTATGAATAAAGGCAGCAGCATGACAGGAACTTGTATATAAAGCCAACCTATAAAGCCAACCTTCCTAGGGCAGAGCACCACGGAAAAGAGGCAGTTATCAGTTCCGCCGCAGCAGACTTACAAGTACCTTCCCAGCATCTCTACACAGAACAATGGAGCTCCCAGCACAGCACTTGAGCTTCTATAAGGGACAGACTGTCTCCTCAAGCAACTCCCTGAAACCCATATACCCAAAGAAACACCTTATAAAGGAGAGCTCAGGCTGACATCTGGCAGGTACACTTCTGGGATGAAGATAACAAAAGAAGAAACTGGCAGCAAGCCTTACTGTTCTGCATCACCCACGGGTGATCCCCAGGCAAGCAGGGTCTGGAATGGACCTCAAGTGGTCCTGCAGCAGAGGAGCCTGACTGTTAGAAGGAAAACTAAGAAACAGAAATAACTTCATGATCAAAAAAAGGACATTCTCTCAGAGATCCCATCTGAACGTCACCAACTACAAAAACCACAGGTAGATAAATCCACAAAGATGGGAATAAACCAGAGCAAAAAGGATGAAAACACCAAAAACCAGAACGCCTCTCCTCTTCCAAAGGATCACAACTCCTCACCAGCTAGGGATCAAAGATGGAGGGAGAATGAGTCTGATGAATTGACAGAAACAAGTTTCAGAAGGTGGGTAATAACAAACTTCTCAGAGATAAAAGAACATGTGCTAACACAATGCAGAGGAACTAAGAACCTAGAAAAAAGGTTCAATGAGATGCTTACTAGAATACACAACTTAGAGAAGAATATAAACGACTTGGTGGAGCTGAAAAACACAGCACGAGAACTTCGTGATGCATACACAAGTTTGAATAGCTGAATTGACCAAGCAGAAGAAAGGATATCAGAGATTGAAAATCAACTCAATGAAATAAAACAAGAAGGAAAGAACAGAGAAAAAACAGTGAAAAGAAATTAACAAAGCCTCAAAGAAATATGGGATTATATGAAAAGACCTAATCTACGTTTGAGGTGTAGCTGAATGTGACGGAGAGAATGAATCCAAGCTGGAAAACACTCTTCAGGATATTATCCAGGAGAACTTCCCCAACCTAGCAGGCTAGGTCATCATTCAAGTCCAGGAAATACAGAAAACACCACAAAGATATTCCTCAAGAAGAGCAATCCCAAGGCACATAACTGTGAGATTCACCTGGGTTGAAATGAAGGAAAAAATGCTAAGGGCTGCCAAAGAAAAAGGTCAGGTTACCCACAAAGGGAACCCCATCAGACTCATAGCAGATCTCTCTGCAGAAACCCTACAAGCCAGAAGAGAGTGCGGGCCAACATTCAAAATCCTTAAAGAAAAGAACTTGCAACCTAGAATTTAATATCCAGCCAAACTAAGCTTCATAAGTGAAGGAGAAATAAAATCCTTTATGGACAAGCAATTGCTGAGAGATTTCATCACCACCAGGCCTGCTTACAAGAGCTCCTGAAAGCAGCACTAAACAAGGAAAGGAAAAACCAGTACAAGTCACTCCAAAAACATACCAAATGGTAAAGACCATCAACACAATGAAGAAACTGCATCAACTAACAGGCAAAACATGCAGCTAGCATTAAAATAATAAAATGGCAGGATCAAATTCACACATATTAATATTAACCTTAAATGTAAATAGGCTAAATGCCCCAATCAAAGGACACAGACTGGCAAATTGGATAAAAAGTCAAGACCCATAGGTGTGCTGTATTGAGGAAATCCATCTCACATGCAAGGACTCAAACAGGCTAAAAATAAGGGGATGGAGGAAGATTTATCAAGCAAATGGAGAGCAAAAAAAGGCAGGAGTTGCAATGCTAGTTTCTGATAAACTGGACTTTATAACAACAAAGATCAAAAGAGATAAAGAAGGGCATTACATAATAGTAAAAGGATCAATGCATCAAGAAGAGCTAACGATCCTAAATATATGTGCACCCAATACAGGAGCACCCAGGTACATAAAGCAAGTTTTTAACAACCTACAAAGAGACTTAGACTCCCACATGATAATAGTGGGAGACTTTAACACTCCACTGTCAACATTAGATCAACGAGACAGAAAATTAACAAGGATATCCAGGACTTGAACTCGGATCTGGACCAAGTGGACCTAATAGACATAGACAGAACTCTCCACCCCAAATCCACAGAATATACATTCTTCTCAGCACCACATGGCACCTACTCTAAAATTGACCACATAATTGGAAGTAAATCACTCCTCAGCAAATGCAAAAGAATGGAAATATAACAAACAGTCTCTCAGACCACAGTGTAATCAAATCAGAATTCAGGATTAAGAAACATAACTCAGAACTGCACAGCCTCATGGAAACTGAACAACTGGCCCCTGAATGTCGACTGGATAAACAATGAAATGAAGGCAGAAATAAAGATGTTCTTTGAAACCAACAAGAATGAAGACACAACATACCAGAATCTCTGGGACATATTTAAAGCAGTGTCTAGAGGGAAATTTATAGCAATAAATGCCCACATGTGAAGCAAGAAAAGATCTAAAATCAGCACCCTATTATCAAAATTGAAAGAGCTAGAGGAGTAAGATCAAGAAAACTCAAAAGCTAGCAGAAGACGAGAAATAACTAAGATCAGAGCAGAACTAAAGGAGATACAGACACACACAAAAAAAAACCTTCAAAAAATCAATAAATTCAGGAGCTGGTTTTTTGAAAAGATCAACAAAATAGACTGTTAGACAGATTAATAAAAAAGAAAAGGGAGAAGAATCAAATAGATGCAATAAAAAGCGATAAAGGGGATATCACCACTGATTCCACAGAAATACAAACTACCATCAGAGACTACTACAAACAACTCTATGCACATAAACCAGTAAACCTGGAAGAAACGGATAAATTCCTGGACACTTGTACCCTCCCAAGCCTAAACCAGGAAGAAGTTGAAACCTTGAACAGACCAATAACAAGAACTGAAGTTGAAGCAGCAATTAATAGCCTACCCACCGAAAAAAGTCCAGGTCCAGATGGGTTCACAGCTGAATTCTACCAGATATACAAAGAGGGGCTGGGACCATTCCTTCTGAAACTATTCCAATAATCCAAAAAGAGGGAATCCTTCCCAAATCATTTTATGAGACCAACATCATTCTGATACCAAAACCTGGCAGAGACTCAACAAAAAAGAAAACTTCAGGCCAATATCCATGATGAGCATAGATGCAAAAATCTTCAATAAAATACTGGCAAACCGATTGCAACAGCACATCAAAAAGCTTATCCATCACGATAAAGTAGGTTTCATTCCAGGGATGTAAGGCTAGTTCAATATATGCAAGTCTATAAACGTATTCCACCACATAAACAGAACCAAAGACAAAACCCACATAATTATCTCAATAAATGCAGAGAAGGCCTTTGACAAAATTCAACAGCCCTTCATGCTAAAAACTCTCAATAAACTAGGTATCGAAGGAACATATTTCAAAACAATAAAAGCTTTTTACGACAAACCTACAGGCAATATCATACTGCATGGGCAAAACTGGAAGCATTCCCTTTGAAATCCAGCACTAGACAAGGACGCTTCCTCTCACCACTCGTATTCAATATAGTATTGGAAGTTCTAGCCAGAGCAATTAGGAAAAAAAAAAAATGGGTATTCAATTAGGAAAGGAGGAAGTCAAATTGTCTCTATTTGCAGATGACATGATTGTATATTTAGAAGACCATATCATCTCAGCCCAAAATCTCCTGAAACTGATAAGCAACTTCAGCAAAGTCTCAGGATACACAATCAATGTGACAGAAATCACAAGCATTCCTATACATCACTAACAGACTAACAGAGAGCCAAATCATGAGCAAACTCCCATTCATAGTTGCTACAAAGAGAATAAAACACCTAGGAATATAACTAACAAAGGATATAAAGGACCTCTTCAAGGAGAACTACAAACCACTGCTCAAGGAAGTAAGAGAGGACACAAACAGATGGCCAAACATTCCATGCTCATGGTTAGGAAGAATGAATGTTGTGAAAATGGCCATACTGCCCAAAGTAATTTATAGATTCAATGCTATCCCCATCAAGCTACCAATGACCTTCTTCACAGAACCACATAAACTTCATATGGAACCAAAACAGAACCCGCATAGCCAAGACAATCCTAAGCAAAAAGAACCTGATGTCAAACTCTACTACAAGGCTACAGTAATCAAAACAGCATGATACTGGTACCAAAACAGAGATATAGACAAATGGAACAGAATAGAGGCCCTGGAGGCAATGCTACACATCTACAACCATCTGATCTTTGACAAACCTGACAAAAACAAGCAATGGGGAAACGATTCCTTGTTTAATAAATGGTCTTGTGAAAACTGGCTAGCAGTGTGCAGAGAACAAAAACTAGACCCCTTCCTGATACCTTACACTAAAATTAACTCCAGATGGATTAAAGACTTAAACATAAAGCCTAACACCATAAAAACCCTAGAAGAAAACCTAGGCAATACTATTCAGGACATAGGCATCAGCAAGGATTTCATGACTAAAACACCAAAAGCATTGGCAACAAAAGCCAGAACAGACTAATGGGACCTAAGTAAACTCCAGAGTTTCTGTACAGCAAAATAAACAATCATTACAGTGATCCAGCAACCAACAGAATGGGAAAAAAATTTTGCAATCTACCCATCAGACAAAGGGTTAATACCCAGAATCTACAAAGAACTAAAACAGATTTACAAGAAAAAAACAAACCCATCCAAAAGTGGGAGGAGGATATGAACAGACACTCTTCAAAAGAAGACATATATGAGGCCAACAAACATATGAAAAAATGCTCATCATCACTGATTATTAGAGAAATGCAAATAAAAACCACATTGAGATACCACCTCATGCCAGTTAGAGTGGTGATCATTAAAATATCTGGAGACAACAGATGCTGGAGAGGATGTGGAGAAATAGGAACACTTTTGTATTGTTGGTGGGAGTGTAAACTAGTTCAACCATTGTGGAAGACAGTGTGGTGATTCCTCAAGGATCTAGAAATAGAAATTCCATTTGACCCAGCAGTCCCATTACTGGGTATATATCCAAAAGATTACAAATCATTCTATTATAAAGACACATGCATACATATGTTCACGGCACTGTTTACAGTAGCAGAGACCTGGAACCAACCCAAATGTCCATCAACGATAGACTGGACAAGGAAAATGTGGCACATATACACCATGGAATACTGTGCAGCCATAAAAAATGATGAGTTTATGTCCTCTGTAGGGACATAGATGAATCTAGAAACCATAATTCTCAGCAAACTGACACAAGAACACAAAATCAAACACCACATGTCCTCACTCATAGGCAGGTGTTAAACAATGAGAACACATGGACACAGGGAGGGGAGCATCACATACTGGGATTTGTTGGGGGGGGCAAGGGAGGGACAGCGTTGGGGTGGGGAGGTCAGGGAGGGATAATATGGGGAGAAATGCAAGATGTAGGTGACGGGGGGATGGAGGCAGCGAACCACATTGCCCTGTGTGTACCTATGCAACAATCCTGCATGATCTGCACATGTACCCCAGAACCTAAAGTACAATAAAAATAAATAAATAAATAAAAACTAATTTTGCTATCATGAAAAGGACACTTAGTGGCCCTGACTTTGAAAATTTGCTATAATCATGCAAGCTGCTTTTAGCTGTTAATAGAGAAATAAGGTTTAAAAAAATTGTTTTTTAAACAATTGCTTTAAAGCAATTTTTTTAAATGTGTTTTAAAACTAATAACTTTAAGCAAACATTATTGCTAAATAACTGGTTATATACTGCCCCAGGAAAAGTTTCAAAAATTTGATATGGAGAACACAACTCAAACTGTGTGTGTGTTTGTGCGCACGCGCGCACACATCCTCACTCAAGCATGCACATGCACACAGATACACATACATTATTTGCCTTTGTGTCTCCAGAAAAGATGGAAATGGTCTGAAATCAAGCAAAACAGATGGCTGAGTGGGCCTGTGAATCGCCTATATCTCAAGGAAGTTAAGAAGTCACTACATCAGTTTTTAAGGAAAAGTATGTAAGTTTTTAGAAAGTTTTTACACTGTCTTGTCTATCGCTATGCAGCTTAGAATATGCACTTTTGAGATTATTAAAGAGTAGGACTCTGAGGAAGACTTCAAATCTGAGTGAAATAGTGCAAGAGCTTCTGTTCTGGATACTCTTCCTTATAAACCAGAAATATATTGGCACTCTAACATAATTGGATGCAGATGTGCTTTGCATTACTCTCTCGCTATGTTTCTGAAAGAGTTTTATAAAAGTTGAAGAAAAATAATTTTGTGCTCACGAGAAGTGCTCAGTGTTCTTAAAGGAATTTTATGCTTAAGCATTTTATAAAGCAATGAGTCTTCTGCGAACATTCTGATCCTATAGGTGTAAATAATCATTATTTTTTACAAGATGCATTGCCCTGTACGTGTCAGAAAGATTCTGCCAGATGGGCAGCACGTTGGCACCACCAGCCTCATCTCCCTCATCCCTCCTGCCCCCTCACCTCCTCACCTCCCTACACACAAACACGAGATGAGTCTCCCTGACACGTTATTTTACAAAGATTTCTAACTGGCAATGAGGGCCTTTTATAAGCTTACCCCTATGCCTGTAAGAGCTTTGAAAGCGCTTGGTCATCTAGCTTGATCTTTCGTTCCTTAGATCTTTTCTGCATGGAATTTTGGCATCCCTATCAATTCTGATCTTTGTCCCCTAGCCTTTTTTTGTGTCCTAGCCCACACTTTTTCTTTGAAGTTTTCTCTGACACACACCACCTGCCTCATACCTTACCCCAACACACACACAGCAATTTTCCCATGGTGTTCTATGGTCCTTCATTTGAATTCCCTTAAATTCTTTCTCACAGACGAAATACATGTACACAAGTCTCAACTGCCCATCCACTTTGAGGACTTTCTGAGGGTAGTAATTTATAGTCTTCCATTGTGCTCACCCAGTGTCTGACATAAAGCCTGTACTCACTGTTCTGTGAGGATGGGTTTAATGTCATACACACACTCTACACACAGCACTGCCCTGAATGCCACCAAAAATATGAATAAGACCCAGCCTCTACCTCAAGTATAATCTGCTGGAGAGAAACAGAAGACTCCAGTCAATACAGAAGACAGATGATAAAAAGGACAATAAGGAAGACAAACAATGGGAGAGGGCAGGAGACCAGATGGCTTGCAGCTGTCAGGATGAAAAAATATGTCATGGAAAAGGTGGCTTTTGACCTGGACCTGAGAGGGGGTTAGAATTTCAATGGGCAGTAAATGAAGCTACTCAAGAAGCAGAGAGCCAACTGAGCACAGATCTCTGGGTAAATATCCCCATTTTGAAGGAAACTGAGCTATGAGCAGTAATAAGCAGACAGTGGAAACATCACACTGGTTAGTGTAGGTCATGTTTTAAGGACTTCAAGCCTTGCTGAGAATGTACAAAAAGGTAAATCATAATCCTCTGTATTCTCCTCTTTGCAACCTAGCAGGAATCAGGAAGAGATTTCTGTTTTTACTGGAAACACTGGATTGTTCACACTGGAATTATACAGTGCCTGAAATCCTAAATTAATTGAAAAGCAAAGCTTGCATTAACCAAACTTAGGAGCCTGCATGGTTACTCCTCAAAGCCATAAATCAGAACAAATCAGCACAGAGGTAACTGGGCTTTCTACCAAACATTAGTGAATTTCACCTGAATTTTTCCCTCTCAGAATGAAAAAAAAAAAAAGAAAGAGAATAAGCTTTCAGTTACATTTCAGTTACATTTGCCAGGAGGACAGATTAGCTGTAACTGTGTAAATCTGCCCACTTGGGGTCTTATGCACACCTATGTGTAGGGAGATAATTAACTGATACTTTTCTCCTCATTTATAACGATGGCTCATCTCTAGGGGGAGGCCATATAGAGATCAGGTTGAAAGACATTTCTTCTCCACAAAGATAAATGCTTATTATTCTTCATTCCATTTTTTGTTTTATAAATAACAAATTATATTCATCATAATTCAAGTACACTTAGAGGAGAAAGAGAAATGTTTAAAAATATATCTTATTTTTTTCTACAGTTTTTAATCACATAAGGAGGAGCAACAGTCAATGCTCACAGAATGTATCCCAATTATTCTCAAACTAGATACATGTTTATATTTCTAGAAAGCAATTAGAAATTCACATATTAAAACTGGAAAACCATCTTTTGGCCATCAGACACATTTTTCTCCTAGTCAAGAGTACTTCTCAGTATATGTGTTTAGGCTTTGTTCAGTCTGATTCCAAGTGTGGTTTGCACTACTTGGGAGACTTTTTGTTCCTTCCAAATTTGTTGCCTTTCTGAAATTTTTTCTGATATTCAACCTAAACTTGTCTTTTCTGTTACCCTATTTCAGAATATATGTTCTGAGGATGCCAAGTCACAGAAGCCTACATTCTAATTGCTGAGATTTGAAGTTGTTGTTGATTTGAGTTTTTTTTTTTTTTAATCCATTAGCCATATTCTCTTTTCAGCTGCTGAGGAACAGATGTTGAGCTTCTAAGAAGAAGAAGCATGAATCCCATAGGAAAACAGCATCTCTGGTTCTAAAAGCAATATCAGAACAGAGCAAACTTCCTAATATTTGACTAAATTTTGCTTAGAAATGAAATCCTATGGTCTCTTCTATGTACATTTGCTAATGTTTTAGTCTAAAATAAACTAGCAAGGCCTTCTCAGTGTTGAAATATATGCCCTACCAGCTGCAGTGATGAACTGTGCTTTATGCCAAACATTGGAATTTCTTTTCTGTGATTAGTTTACCACACTTGTAAGCCTGAGCTTACTACTTACTATATATAGAGTCGGGTGGAAGATGGAAGTGCATAATCGCTCCTAAATCATAAGAAGTATTCTCCGTTCATGCCATACCACAGAAAAATAAAGTTTAAAGTGCAATCAGGTGCTTTGATAGAAAACCTCAGTTCTTTGATTACTTCTGGAGAGGTATATGCATTAATGTCAAATCATCACTTGGTGTAAAAGCCCAGATTTTTGATAAAAAAAAAAAAAATACCTTTTATAGAATACTGAAAGCGGATAGACAAGCAGTTAAATGCCTTTATGCTTTTTAACTCTGGCCCCCTGGCAGGTATTCTAATGAGAATGAGGATAATTGAGAATCACATTTTGAAACTGTCTAGAAATCGCCTGAATTTATGGATCATTTTAAGACAGTAGAATCTAGGCTGGTGTTAGGGATTTAAGGTCCTTCATAGCTGCTCGGTGTTGTCTTCCTTTTTGCTTACCCCAGCACCTAACATCGTGTCTTGCATTGACCTCCTGCTCAATAAATATGGGTTACTTACTTCATAAATAGTAGACACATTGTCACCACAGAGAAGTTACAAGGCCTGCTCTACTACCCCTTTGTTTGTATAGATTAATTTCCCACTCTTCAACACAGTTTCATTGCCTAAATAGTAACTACAGCTAACATATGCCAGGCACTGTTCTGAATGCATTATGCATATTGACTTATTTAATCCTCGCAATGACCCCACGTTTGACATATAATTACCATCCTCATTCTACAGATAAAGAAACTAAGGAATGGGGAGACTGACTTGCCCAAGGTTACCTACAGAGTAAGTGGCAGAGTTCAAAGCCAGGTATTTTATTTCCAGTGTCCATTCTCGTAAAGCATTAGTCGCCCTTTCCATCAACATTCCTACCCCTTCCCAACCTCCTCTCCTAACAGTGATTCTCAAACTTAAGTCTACTTCGGAAAAACATGGAGAGTTTCTTATAACATTGATGCCTGAACCCTACCTCCGAGTTTCTGATTCAGAAGATCTTGGGTGAGGCCTGAGATTTTGCATTTCTAACATATTGCAGGTACTGCTGCTGCCACCACCCTGGGAAATTCCCTTTGAGAAGCTCTGTTCTACAGAGTCACTGTCTTTAAAAGATGCTATCGATCTGAGGCTTAGTCAATACTGTCTACAGGGTCGAGCCTGTGCATTCGTATCAAGGAAAACTCACAACTTGGTGACCTAAAGAACAAAGTTCGTTTATTTTTGTTCAACCACCTAGGACAGCTCACATCAGGATTGCCTTTCAGGATACAGAATTCCTTCATTTTTTTGTTTCCCCATTCCCCAGTATGTTTTATCCCACATGGTCAAAGCTGGGACTCTGTCACATGCACGTCCCATTTAGTAGGAAAGGGAAGATACACTCAATAAAACAAGGTCTGGATCCAGAAATGACATATGTCGTTTCTACTCACATTTCAATGGCAAGAACTAAATCATCTGACAACAGTAAGTGCAAGGGAAATTTAGACATGTTCTATTACACTCTAAAATGGAACATGGAGGAAACAGATTTGGCAATTGATATGCAATCATTGCTACAAATATACTGCCTCATATTTCTACATTGTCCCTTCACAACACATGACCCGCCGTCCCTACTGCACTGAGTATTACGTGTATACTGTAGGTTCTCATGGGGCCTAAAGCAGTTTGGCTTTCCACATAGGAGGAACTCAACAAATATGATTAATTAATATGATTAACCCAATTACCCAGAGTAAAGTCTTTAACTTACCTATAAAAGTTATTTAATTTACAAAAGCATACAAATGATTTCTATCCCAGTAATCTTAAGGATGCACTATAAAAAAATATAATTATGAAATAAAAAATTATTTTTATGAGCTCTTGAATTATATCAGGCAGTTCACAAAACATTTTATGCAAATCATTCATTTCACCATCACACAAACTCTAAAGACAGACATTTCATAAAGAAATCTCCATGTTTTGGGTAAGGCAACAAAAGCAGATCAAGCACCTGGTCCTCAGCACACAGCTATTAATTTTAGAACTGAATTTTGGACCCACACAGATGTGATTCCAAGTCATTGCTTTTAACTACTACTGAATCTTCAAATATATAAAGATGAAATGATCAATTATTTAATGCATGGACTGAGCCACCTTTCAAAGATTAGAAAGTTATCGATGGCATTAACAGTTTGATGATGTTCCCTAAGAGTTTGTTGCATGGATTCCTAGGAGTCTTCCTTGAAGGCATCTGACCCACTGGTCCTGGAGCTCTGCTGAGCACTACAATTATCTGAGAAACTTCTAAACACTGTTTCTTTTTGAGTCCACTGCATATCAACAGAGCGGTATCTCTGGAGTAAGAAACAGGCCTCCATATGCTAGATATGTTTTAATTGTGTTGATCTAACCAACAGAAATAATTCAACTAGTGAAAGGGTGGTTACGCCAACTTGAGAAACTGGCGAAGGCCTGAAGCCCCCTTCTGCAGGGGACCTTTCAGTCTTCATTCTCTTTCCACCCAAGTGCATCATTAAAATGTCACCAACACTTACATAACTCCTAGATATTTTCAACACACCTTTCTCAGTTTAGGTAAGTTTTCTGTTAATGATTGGGACTCTACAACCTTGCCTCCAGTGCTGGGACACAGATATTCTTTCTGGACACCATTCAATAAAAATGGTGTTGGTTGGCCACCAAGATGCACTTGACTCCAGATTCCCCAGGGAGACAAACGGCACGATCGTGTTCCAGTGCTGTGCATGTGCTTTAAGACTCTGGTTAATCCTCCAGGATGTTTACAGAACCTGCTGACAATTACAACTCAGATAATGTTTACATTTTTGCCTCTGTTAAATAAGTCATCTGAGGAGACAGTGATGAAATATAAATTTTGCAGTTTATCTAAATTTTAGTATTTGACCTGTGGCAGAGCTATTAGGTATTCTCCGGCATCCAGCTTCTTCTTATCGATGCAGTGAGGGAAAAACCCTGCATATTAGTTGGTCACATGAAAGCACAAAATAAGACCACCTGAAAGCTAAGTGTGGCACTATGACTAAGTCCTGGCCAAAGGAACAGAGGTGGAAGCAATTGGTGAAACAACTGAGAAGTCACCTTAAAGTGAGGGCGCATGGGCCGGGTGCGGTGGCTCACGCCTGTAATCCCAGCACTTTGGGAGGCCAGGGCAGTGGATCACCTGATGTTAGGAGTTCAAGACCAGCCTCACCAACATGGTGAAACCCTATCTGTACTAAAAATACAAAAATTAGCCAGGCATGGTGGTGAGCGCCTGTAAACCAGCTACTCGGGAGGCTGAGGCAGCAGAATTGCTTGAACCTGGGAGGTGGAGGTTGCAGTGAGCCGAGATCATGCCACTGCACTGCATCCTGGGCAGCACAGTGAAACTCTGTCTCAAAAAAATAAATAAATAAATAAATAATGAGGGATCATGTCTTCTTACTTCTCTTTTCATCTTCCTGATGCCTGAAATGAGGATACGCAATCTGGACCTGCCATCTCTGACAAAGACACGTGTTATGGACAGCAGATGAATCAGGAGAGATAAACCTGGATTCCCAAGGATGCTGGCACTGGGGCGCCTGCCCAACACTGCATTTCTATTTCTTTCTTGTTAAACCCACTAAACTTTAGTGTTTTTGTCACTTTCAGTGGAACCTGATTCTAACTAATGCCTTGCCACTTACATAGGAAGTCAGAAATGGGTTAACAAACTATTACAGAAAATATTTATACATTAAAAAGCAATCGTTTGAAACTGATATGTTATGATTAAACAGTATACTTTCTCATTCTTGTTTGCTCTTTTCTTGAGCTGTAAGAAGGGAAGAAAAAGCAAAACACACAGCTCTCGTGGAGGGAAATGTGAGAGTTCGAAGTCATCTAATGTATGAAAACGTTGCTAGGTGACTGTTGTCTGAACGCTTGCTGAGGTGTGTTGGCACCTAGAGAAAAAAGCAAGTAGGAGTAACGTTTTGTACGTTTACCACTTAATGAAGATGCTGCATTATTTTTAAACTGTGAAAACTAAGTAAACAAGCTAGGGGAAAAAAAACCACACATTTTTTTCACGTAAGTGAAAAGAAGTTTTATTTTCAAGAAGCCACGTAAGTGAAAAGAAGTTTTATTTTCAAGCAGCCACATCCTCCAGAGGGAGGAGCGGACATTGGCTCACACGTGCAGGACGGGCAGGCTTCTCGTGGTCCCCCTGTTCCGGGCACGCAGCACTGTCTCTGAAGTTCCAGAAGCAGCTGCCACGAAACTAAATTTTAGCTCCTAAAATTTAGACTGACCTGCCAGAGGCTGAGTCAGTCTGGAAGAGGCGGGTTAGGTGCTGAGTGTCCTTTTGAGAAGGGGAAGCCCAGGCTGATTCTGGTGACAATCTTGTGTCACAGATCATGAATGTGCCGATGTGGGAGCTGAGGGGAAGACAGACCCAGAATTTCTCCATGACAGCAGAGAGAGGAGAGAAAGAGAGAGAGCAGTCAGACCAGAAATAGGTCAAGAGCACAGTCAGCTCTGCTCTTGGATCAACCACTGCTTCCCTGGCCAAGAGAGTCTGATGATGGTAGAAAAAAAAAATCACTCCTCCCCACTCATCCTCTTTTACCAGACCTTCCTATAATGGCTCTCACCAGCTCTGACTTTTAAACTTCCCCATCAAAATCCAGCTAAAATCTCCAACTGAATACAAAGGGAGCTATTTGTCATCATTAATAGTTTAGAGAACTAGGAATAAAGTTGGTCTTATATATGAAAAGAAGTGGTGAAGAAGGTCAAAAGCCAAGGCTTAGTGAAGCAAAACATTCTAATGGAAATATTAGAACTAGAGAGGCAGACGCTGACCTGTGAGTACAGCTTCCAACGCATCCTTTCCTTGGCTTTTTTGTTAATTTCAATTATTCGATTGTCGGTTTTATCCTGTGGAAGTTCGGATGACACCCACACCCCAACAAAAATATTGCTAATGATGAAACATTGTAGTTTGAATCTACCCACATCATTTAACTGCAGCCTCAAACTTTACCCTGATCTCTTTAGGTAAAAAGGAATGCCTTATCATGCCATCCCTTTATGGTTTGAAATGTACACAAAATCAAAGCAAGGAGACATTGCCCATTGGGTGAATGCAGGTCTTTTCCTGGGTTTATAGTGTTTCCGGCTGCGACTAGCAGGAGGAGAACAAAGTGCAGGCGCCCAGCGGTATCTCCAGGAAAGCGACTGTTGTCTCCCACCAGGCAACGGTATTTGCAGGATTGTAATTATTATGATTTCCTTTTACAAAAGACCAGTTCAAAAATCCCGAATAATAATTTACCTCACAAGAATTTTCTCATTATGTAGTTATCGCATCCCTTCTGTTCTTTCAAAACCTTATTTTTGTAGCTAGGCATGCAATAATATCCCAGAGTTTCTGGAGCAGGTCTTTTTCTGTTCATGTGATTGCAAACAGAAACTCCTTATTCAAGAAGGAAAAGGTTATTAAATCGAGTGCAGGCCTTTTTATATTAAAATAGATATAAAAAGAAGAAAGAACTGCGACTGCTATCAGCGGTGAGGCACGCTGCAAGGGGCGTGAGCCGTGCACAGCTCTGACTCGACCTGTCCAGACGGGCACCCTGCCAGCGGTAAATTTAAAAGTCAATTCGTTAATAATCTCATTTGCAATGTGTTTGGTTATTTTTTAATATCTGCTTATTGTTTCTTCAGTGCCCAGGCTTGTTTTCTAAATGAAATTCAAGTACATTATTAAAATCTGAAGCTGTTGTATTCTGAGACATTCATCTGGCGAACTATCTAAATTTTCAAAGTGCATCCGAGGTCAAGACATGAAGTAGCTCCACACTTCCGCATCCTTATTTTCCTAACTCTGAAGCTTAGGTTCACTTAGCATTGTTCGGAGGTTGGAATGGAGGCTGATTATTCGGAGAAGAAAGTCCTATAATTTTTGTCCTTTGGTCTATCACCTTTCTGAGGAAGTTACTCACTCCTCCCTGTCTCATGCTATTCTCTGGACAATTTTCTTTTGTAAAGCATATTCAATCGCAATGCAATCCAGAGATCTTAGGGATTCTCTCCATCACCCCTGTCCTGATGCATAAATTGGCCCAAAAGCATCCCAACTGCCTTCATGACTGCAAGACATAAAAATTACCAGCCGGCACTCTGAGCACACCATGGATGGGCATTGCTAGGAAATAAAGCAGAGAAGTCATATTAAGCCATCTTATTGGGAGTTATCAAGAAACAAATGAACTAATTATTATTTCTTTTCTTTTCCCAATGATTTGCAATCCCTGGATGACACCTGAATAGTACCAAAAGGTTTCAAGGCAACCCTTTAGAAAGTGACCTTTTGCTTTCCGCATTTCATTTGCCCTAAGTGTTAATTGACTTTGAAAAAGGAGTATATTATCTTTTCAGAAAAAAGAAAAGGATAGACCTGATTTGTGAACACCAACATCCTACAGCATCAAAGCGTTGTTTAAATCATCGCACAGCAGAGCTGAGATCAACTATCCAGGAGAGTGAGAGATTTTTTTAAAAAAGAAAAAAAAAGCAGTCTTAGAATGAAAGAGTACTGCTGCCATCTAGTGGCAGATGTGATAGTAGACAGCTATCAACAACACCAGCATGGGAAAATAACGTTAGCCAGCTTTGCAGGTAATTTTCTAATTCATTTGGTGTGCGGAGGTCACCTTTACTCATTCTTTGTTCTAACAAAGACATGGACTTTGTAAGGACAACCATGTGTGGGATTTTATGAAAAATAATTCTCTTCTAGCAAAATGCTTCCCTGAGTTACTGACAGGTACTTACAAGTTAGAGTACCTGCATAATTGTGTAAAACGGCTTTGTTTTGACACTTACAAGATCACATGCAGATTTTCCTTTGGTATGTAGATCCAGAACCACTGTACCTATTCTTCCACACCTCTACAGCATTGCTTCCTTACAGCATAACTTGTCTTACGGCATAAAAAACATTTTCTTTTTTACATTTTCACCATTCCCCTAAATGAAATTATGAAAATGTGTAACATACAATAAATTAAAACACCCTAGCAATTTCTGAAAATAAGAATTATAGTTATTTTTTAAAACAAATTAGGAGCCATTATTAGGCTTATAGAGCTCTTAGACAGGGTTGAGGGCTAATAAAACAAAGGTGTTAATGTTCTCATTAATATTCAGGCCAGGTATAGCAAGAAGACAGAAGTGTGGCATGTGATTAATTGCATTGAACATACAATTACTTAATTTAGAATATAAACGTAATTTATAAATAAAATGGAGTCCACATGGAACAGAGCCGCAACTCCTGAAAGCATTGTCCCTCTTGGCAAAGTACTTCGATTCAGTCTGTTCTCAGTAGTCTCGGGGGAAGGAGTTTCTGTGAATTGTAATAGCAATCCTACATTCAATATTACTATTTCGTGGTTAACTAAAATGCAGCTTGTGACTTTGAGCCAAAAAAGCACCCTTTTTTTCCCGCTGTACCCTTGAAATACTGATTTTTAAAAGACTCCAATTTTACTTAAGTTTGACTAACCCTATTTCAGCAAAGAGCATTTTACCTGTCATGGGAGCCTTAACAGTGTTATAATTTAAACTAGGATCTTTCCCGTCATCAACTAAAGAAGGAAACCTGTCGTTATCTAGAATGACTGCTTATTTCGAATTCAGGAGACTTGGGAGTCTGCAGCTATTAACTGGCTTTGTGATAACAAAAGCAATACTTCATCTCTATAGGCCTCTATTTTTTCACTTAAAAAAAAAAGCAAGAAATGACCCTTGTGATAGCTTTTTATTCTAAGAGCCCAAGGTCTTAGTTATATTACCACATGGTCATATAGTTAAAAATTACATATGATTTAAAACAAGATGATACATAAATATCAGTAAATAAAGTCAATCCAGAGCTTTACCCAAGATGTTATGATTAGAAAATAACTTATAATTAATTACTTTGATAATATTGTGAAATACCTAAAACTAAAAATGGTATGATGTTGATATGGGTAAAACTTCTTATAACAAACTTTTTATGCTGAATATAAAATATTTTTGATTCTTAAGTTTTATGATTAGTCTAGATATAGATTTTCTGTTATTCACCCTTCTTGGGTGGATTCCTTAGGCTTTTGTGATTTGAGGACTGGTATCTTTTATCAATTCTGGGAAATTTATAGCCATGATTTCTTGAACTATTTTAACTTCCGTATTCTCTGTCCCCTCTCCTTCCAGAACTCTGATCTGAAGCACGCTGTACTTCGTTACTTTGTATCCTGTGCTCTTAACCTCTCTTATATTTTCCATCCCTTTCTCTTAGTACTTTATTCTGGACAATTTCTTCAGCTGTCTTTCAGTTCACTAATTTTCTCTTATACAGTTTCCAATCTTCCATTAAACCTGTTTAATTGAGCTTCTAATTTTTAAAACAATGTATTTTCCATTTCTAGAAATTCTATTTTTTTATATCTGCTTGTTTTCACTTTCTTATTCATTTTTAAATAATGTATTTTTATAAACATACAAAATATGCTTTTTTCTATTCTTTGTCTAATACTATCACTATCTAAAGATGTTAATATTACTATCTGTTTCTGAACACTCTTGCTTTCTTATTTGTGTGTGTGTGTTTTGGGATTTGGGCTGTTCACTCATATTTCTTGAGAGATGCACAGGAATGACTCAGAAACTGACTTGAAGATGGATTCCTCCAGAGAGGGATTTGTATTTGTTTCTTCCATTTTCCTAAAACATACCAATCTCACAGCAACTCAAACATACCTGAGGACTGTCCTGTGGTTACAAATTCTAAGGAGACACATTTTTTTCTTCAACTGATACCAAACTTTGAGGTGAATGATTCCCCTTGAGGAGATAGGGGCAGCGAGGCAGGGAGTATTCTTTCCAGTTTTTATTTATTCCTTACTCTGAAAGGGCAGGGCTTTGGAGTTCCATTTTCGCATGAAGTCTCTTGTTAGAATTTCCATATTTAGTAGGCCCTAAGCTTTTTCACTTTCTATGCCCTGTGGAACACAAAAACCAAAAATCAAGCCACCTGGATTTGGCAAATATTCTGAGGAAAAAGCTGGCCTCATAGCTCCACTTATCTGACTGGGTCTCACTTTCACATAGCTTCTGGCCTCTGAGAAGTTGGTAACTCCTTGCCAGAACACCCATGATCTAAAAAAGAGGGAGATTTTCGGTTGTTTTTAGCCAGAGGCCTGTCAAAGAATCTAGATTACCTTCCTGTTAAAAACAGAGTCCATTTCTATTGAATCTGAATATAAATCTACACGTGTTGTGTGTTCCCTATGACCTGAGATGCTGAAAACGCGGCATCTTGTCATCTGTTGCTTAATGATTTGACTGATCAAAATACATTTAACAATTCCATTTTAACCCTTTCAATACCAGCCTCTTGCATCAGGTTAAAATCCAGTCACCCTACCCCGTCTTACAATATACCCTAATAAAACAAGGGTGTAGACTCCTTGTTTAATAAAACTTAGGCATGTAGATCCGGTCCACCTCGCTAATCTCCCCTTTCTCTACCATCGGAACCATCGCTCTTCCCACCGTCATTCAGTCCTACTGCATGGCATTCAGTATCTTTGCTCCCTGTGCTCTCTTGAACCTTCTTACATGTTCTTTGCTGGAGCACACTTCCAGTCACCTGTCAAATTGCAGCTAATCTGCCACCTCCTGCAGAAAGCCTTCTGTGAACTCCAGATCCAAGCTGAGCGGTTCCCTGGCTTGGTACTCCCATGGAGTCTTACACGTAATTCCTCTATCACGGCTTTTATCACTCTGTTTTATCATTGCCTGTTAATATCTCAGTACCCCCAGGATAATAAATACAGACCCTATAAAAGCAGGCATATTTGTTCTGTTCAATTATATGCTTGGCACTGACCACAATCCCTTGCACGAAATAAGCACTCAATGAATATTTTCATACCAAAAATAAAGTATCTTTCCTCCTTTTCTTAATTGTAAACAAAAGCTTCATTGTGCCTGGGTATTTCTCCAGAATTGTGTCTTAAATTATTGAGTAATACAAAGATAGTGGAATTTGTATTCATTTGAAAGACACTGTTATTTCAGAACCTTATTTTTAGCCTCAAAAAGCAATCTCTCAAAATGTTAACTACAAATCTGAAACTCAGTTAATGCCGTTGCCAAGAGGACAGCAAGCCATAAAAGCTTTGGGGACCCTATTCCTATTGTCTATGAAGAATGATTTAATTTCCTCATTACAATTCCTGCTGCATTGAAAGAAAACAAGGTAAAAGACTCATCAGAAGGTCTTCCTGACTGAAATCTGCGGAGATTGTGGCAATTTGACATTCATTAAAGCAACAGCTAAAATGATTAGAGATAACTAGACCCTAACCAGGCCCGTGTCTGCCTAGAGAGAGGAAATGCAGTGTGATATGTCTCCAAGGTACATAAATATTACCTTGCTTCCTTCTTTGCTCTCCTCTAATTCTGCAGTTACTTCTTTCACTTTTGTGTTTCTAATTCATCGACTTCAGGATTCGTGCAAGACCCTTTTCTTCATCAAAATTAACCTGAGAATTTGACTTAGCCAATAATGTACACATGCTACAAAATTATCTACCAGTTAAATTATTTCAGGCTGAAATTGCTACTGTGATTTTTCTAAATACCGAAGTAATTAGTCATCCAACCGTTTGCCTTGATGAAAACAGAGCAAAGTGGCAGTTTACAGACAGGATGTAACTCAGCACGGTGGACATCGTTTTTTGGGGCTAATCAAGTGTACCAGATTGTATATATTATAAACCACACTCAAACTTCATGACAAACTTGACTGAATTTAAAAATAGTGAAATCTAGAGACCAAGAGTATATGTCTGATGTGGAAAGGCCATAATATTATCAGTGATGCGTGGAGTCCCTGAAAATTCTTGGATCTTTTTACTCATTAGAAACATTTTCAGAAGTAGAAAAAGTAACTTCTTGGAAGTTTCTGTTCATTAATTATGACCTATAAGATAACTGATTGAGCTCTTGATTCAGCTTCAGAATTGTTCTTAGAATATGTCTGTGTCTAAATTAGAGGATCAGACTCTTTCTAGGATATTAGATCTGCTAATATTTTATGATAAATATCTATAAAATCCCTTTTCTAAGGGAGAAATGCAGCTCTTCTTTCTCAGTCTGATGATAAGCATTAAATCTCTTTATTCATGGATGAGGTTCTCAACACATTATTATGGCATTGATATAGTACAGCAACCACAGCAACCTAATGCATTCACCAGTAGTAATGAGGATTCTAGTATAAAGAGAAAATCAAATCAACATGTAAGTATCTTCCCTAGGATCACCCAGTGGCAAGAACAAATCAGGGACTTGTCTAGTATCTATGTAATCTGTCTCCCATTCCTGATTTTGTCCAATAGTAATACACCCTCCCATTAAAGCATAATTGAGGTTTATTTTTTCCCTGAAAGTAAACCACAGCTTCCTCAAAGATCATTATATCCGCTTTAAAAAGGATCTCTGATTCTAGACACGAGCCTATTTAATAGGAAGCCTGCTCTCCTCTGAGAGCAGCATACTGTGAGAAGACACACTGTGAACCATAAGAAACAACGTTGCTGAAATGGATAATAACCTGGATAGGATACTGAAGCCAAAGATGTCTATTTGTTGAGTGGCAGCATCACCAAATGGAGGGAAGTGAGTTGTAGCATGTCATAAGGATCAGCACTGGTATTGATTCTGGTTACCTTGCTGACCTAAGAGAAGGAAAATGTAGCGAGGTGATGAAATGTGCTGATGACACAAAGTGGAAAAATTCAGTCAATACCAGATAGGAAAATAATAACACCAACAATGACTTAGACAGGTTTGAATTACGGACTAATAAGTGCCTTATGCCACTCAGTTTTGGAAAAGTCTAAATAAATTAATCTAAAGTTAAATACGTGAGAAAAATAAATCAAACTTTCTCTGGGACATAGTTACCAAATCGCTTCCCTCAGAAGTTCAATGTGGAGCCATATTTTACTTTTCTAAATGTTTAAGAATAAAGCACTTGTAATATAATTTCATCCAAAAGGCCAGTGAAAGAAGATATTGGTGCTATTAGAGGTTAGTATGCACTCATCCTTGAGAGGACTAAAAGAAAACTATGAAGAAGTGTGGGTATCTCAATACCCAAAGCAAGCGAGATTAACTCTTCAGATGGCAAAATGGCTCCCCTGGATCCAGTTCATAGGCAGTGCCTGGGGAAGCGTTCCCAGTGTTGAAGATTGTAACGGACGTGATGATTCAACCTTTATAAGATTTATATTTATAAACAAAAACCAAAAGGTACAAGAGCTCTCAAATGAGAAGTAAATGGCAACCTCAAATGTTCTTATATCCACAGAGTGAGATTTGGATAGTTAAGAAATAGTTAAAGATGATGAAAGAAATATGAAATTAACAGAAGCAAGATGGGAAAAAAGGATGATTTCGTGCCACACAGCTTCTGGTACTGAGGTCTAGAAATGGATCGATAGGCAGTTCAGCCCCTGAACCTGCATCTTGAAGTCACCCCTGTGTTTGAAGAGCTGTTTATTTGCAACTGCCCCATCGTCAGTCATCTCACAGTAATTCCTCAGGTACTCGGGTATCTAAGTCCACACATACTCTTTAGCTATACGTAAGAAAGTGAAAATCTGTATTCAAAAATTGTTATTTACATTTTTGCTCAAAATATTTTGTTCTGTTTAATAGATAATGGCCCATTAAAAGAAGTATGATAGACGCAGTTTTAATAGAAGCTATTTTCTAGCTCTTCTTTTAAAATATGTGTCTGGGTCCTGCTAAGAGGAACCCAGAGTGAAGTGTCTAATAAGTGCCTGCATAAAAAATAATCCACATCAGAAGGAGAAAGAGGAGGGGCAGTTTCACTCCTCCTTTCCAGTGTCAGGAGAAACATTTTATTCTAATTAGAGGAAAAGCAGACACAGGGTCTTCACCCTTTCAAAAGTCCTATATCATTATTTAGACATCTTGTATCTTCCTGTTTTTGTAGGAAGGAAAGAAGGAAAGAGGGAAGGGAGGGAGGGAAGGAGACAAATTCCAGAGAAGTAAAGACAAGTTCGACCTTGGCTAGGTAACAGAAACTTTTAAAATTTCATGACTGCTACTCTGAAAATGCACATAAATACAAAAAAATTTGCAAACAATTTCAAGAGTTAACAGATCTCACTCTGAATCTCTCATAGATTGAACCTTGCGCTGGAATTTATTGTAAAATCATGTCTCTGGATGGAAAATATAACCAAAAGATGACTTTCAAACACATTTTGACTATAGCCTTTGGCATATGGCAGCTTGATACACAGAGACCGGGATATACAATACATAGGGGGAAAAATATAGACAGAAAACACAAAAAGGGCTGATTATACAATAGGCCACCAAAAATGCCTGAAGGACACTCTAGGAGTCTGACCCGGAATGGCACCACATTGGCATATATCGGTTTCTCATGATACCATTGAGCTCTTCCTTAAAGAGCTGGCCCCAGTCTATTTTCCCTCCACTGCGGGTGGCTTAAGTCATCACTTTGCTGTAAAGAATGTAATCTGCTCTCCAACTGAGAGCAAAGGTGAATTTAGTTGTGCTCTTTCTTCTCTCCTGAATAGCATCTCCCTGACTGCTGGCTGTAATGCCAGAGCTTCTAGCCTCTACCTCCTCATCCTGTCAGCATCCTGTCAATTTGTTGGGGGCTGGATCAGCCTGATGGATTTCATCCAAAGCACTGCATTCATCTAGCAATGTGACGTCTGGGACAATGCCGCTTCTCAAGGAATCAATTGAGAATTGGCACATCTGAAATGTTTCATGCAAAGCTATGTCCAGGCACCTTTTCCTAATGTAATAGTGCATCAGGTTAATGCTAGACCTAATCTGGAAGGGAGCAAGTGTGGATAACAATCACTGACAAGAAACCGCTCAGTCCATTGAGTCCGATAAAATAAGCAGAGAAGCAGAGAACTACAACAGCCCACCAAAAGGCTTTCTCCATCCTACAGATGAGCGGCTCTCTCTCGGGAAACGCTGGCGGCGGCTCCCATTACGTACTAAATAAAGGGCAGACTCCTCTGCAGAGACCTCCAGGTCCTGCGCAGTCTGTTTCCATTTCTGGTCTCATGCCTTCCTGTGGGTCCACGCTCAGCCTGGACTTCAGCCAACTTGCTCAGAGGCAAACTCTGCATTTTTCCCTTCTGCTTTCTTTTCCTTTGAGTGTTTTATTCTGATTCATTGTCTCAAGGTCCCACATCAAAATCCCAGCCATCCTTTGAAACTCAATTCCACCCTGCCTCTATCAAGAAATCTCCCTTTAAGCTTCCCACCTTTGTCTCAGGGAAAAATGACTCTTACAGTCCTTTGAGTGGGCAGAGCATAGGCTATGGGTTCGGACAAACTGGAGTTTGAATTCAGTCTGTGTGCCATTAGAAAATTACTTACCCTTTCTGGGTCTTGGTTTTTTCATCTGTAAAATTGGGTCAGATGGCACCTTTCATGAATATTGTGTTGTCCAGCGTGTGAGCAATGAATAAATGTCCACTTCTTCCTTTAAATGTTGTTTTTGTCACAGGATTCATCACATATTATCTCATTCTGTGACTGCTTAGATACCTTTCTGAGCTCCTCTACCAGATAACACTGCTCAAATACCAGCATATTGTAGGGGCCACCCATGACTTTATATGTCACCCACCCATTGTTCTTTTCCTCTTACTTTGCTTTTCTGCTTCATGGTGACAGTGACTGTCTGGCACTGTTCATTTTTTTGTTTGGAATCTAATTTCTCACTATGTGAGAGCTCCATATGAGCAGGGGCCTATACTATGTTGCTTACTAATGTATCACCCGCACCTAGAATAGTACGTGTCAGTACTATTTGGCAGATTAATGAAGAATTTAATAAGCCCCTTGACATCAGTGATAATTTCTTAACTATCATAAAATTTCAAGGCTGGGACATTTAAATCCCCTTATTAACTACAATGCATCTAGGACAACCGTACACACAATAGCAATCCTACCTTCTAATAGAAGGAGTAGCTCATAATTCCCTTGATGTTCCATGCTCTTGAGTGTCTCCCTCACCTTGAGGCATCATTCCCAATGCCTAGAACTTCCCCTTCTTGCTGCTTATCTGCCTGATGAATTCCTCTTCACTCCTGGAGACCCTGTGTGACATAATGGCGGGAGCAGGAGCTGTGGAGGCATACTGAACTGGGTTTGATGGGCGCATTCACTGGGTAAACTTGCATACTTCACTTGGCTCCTGGGAGCCTCAGCTGTCTTATGTATGAAGTGGGGATAGCAGAGTTGTGATGGTAAAAGATGCCGTCCACAGAGACCCCGTTAGGCATCCTCATGGCCAGTTGCCTACCAATGGGATATTTGAAAATGAAACAAAACAAAAAGTTTTGCTGTTCATTTCTCTGTAAAACTGTTCTCTGTGACAAGAAAAACTGATCACACCGTTTCTACATATTTTGATGAATTTTAGAAACTTCTACTCTATAAATAGCCATGTTATGTTGGTACCATTCGGTTTCAAGTCTGTGTTTCCCATGTGAATTGAGCATAAGGGCATAAGTTACAACCCAGCTGACCTTGGAAGCCCCAATCTCTAGCACTGTGGCTGGCACAGAATAGACAGTCAATACATACTTGAGAGGTGTACCTGGCCTGTGAGGCTCAATGCTTTTGCTATTTCTCTAAATTGTATTTCCTCATTGGAAATTTAACTTTTACAAATCAACTCTAAGTTTGTGGCTTTTCCCACCTACCTATTAGGTCAATGAATATAGTCTTGGAGACTCTCCTTATTGATCTACAAAGTACTGCATGAATTGCCCTCTAATGTCCAGTTTCTTTAGCTTACTTTGTCTAACCCAGTTTATGCACTCGTTCACTCATTCATTCATTCATTCATCCATTCAGCATGCATCTATTGAACAAGGTACAGAACTAAAAGACAAAACTCTTTGCTAGCTGGGTCATCAAGCATGTCACATACCTCTGGTTAAGCTGTGATTATTCTTTGTTTTTAAAAAATCAACATCAACAAAAATTCCATAGCACCATGTCCAGCAAAAATGAGTCTGTAATACCAATTACCTGTACATTTGTACATGCAGAATGAAGAGTCATTCTTAGTTTCCTTGGACACAGTCTTAAAAAAAAAAAACCTAGTAAATATATTTTCTAATTTCCAATTAATTTTCTAAGATTGGTTAATCTATATTTATATATTGACAAGCAGCACTAGGAAACAAAAGTTGCATACGGTATTATACTTTTAAATGGCACTATCATAGATATTATTGCCAGTCCTTTAAAATCTAAATCCAAGCCTTTAGACTATGATAAACTAAGCAGAGTTAAAGCAAAGAAAATGATTCATTTTGGTGCAGGTCTTCCTATCTATTAGATTATCATTCCCTCCCAAAAAAGAGACAGATGTCACCCTGACCAGGCTTTCTACAGAACAAAAGAATTTACAGGTTTGATGGTGCAAATGAAACTTGAAACTATCATAAAAGATGAAAATGCTCTCTCCATATAAGGAAGCAAATTGAAAATAACATTGAACAAAAGGGCACAAGAGAAACATGCTCTCATTATTAGATACTGCAAGTCAGAAAGCCTGAGAGCTTCCCGAGGCACAGCCCGTCACTCAGTCTGTACATCTGTAGAATGGAGATAAACAACGGCTCCTTTTCTCATCATGGAGGTGGCAAGATTAATAAAACCACGCTAGGAATGCATTTCAAAATGCACACATGAAGTATAATAGAAATAAAGAGTAAAGACTGCCATTCAGAAATGCTCTTTCAAATATTCCTGATACTTGGGCAGATTTCGCTAGATCTTAAGGCTTTGTCCACATATGTAAGTTTTCAAAGGCCTCTGTGGCAAAAAAAAACAATTCATTGTTTGAACTGTAGAACAGAATAAGACCTCAAACCTTTGCTGACTGTCCAGAGCGTTGTTTCAGATGCCATGCAATATACAAAACAAAAAGATAAGAGTCTCTGCAGACTAACGTTACAGAAGCCAGAGGAAGGAAAAAGAGTGCTGCATTAAAATATAGCAAGCCTAAATTCTATTTTGATCTCCTATTTCTTATTGCTGACCTTGGAAAATCATTTACCTCTGCTCTGCCTCTGCAGTGGGAAGAGAACTGGGCTAGGTTTAGGAGGCCTGGGTTACCACCTAGATTCACTCATGCAAAGGCTGTGCACCCTCATTTTTCAAATATGCATTGTGATTTCTATACTACACGCCATTAAAGAAATGACAAAACTTATTGTAAAAATGCAACGGCAAGCGTTCAATGTAGGAGACTATTAGCAAAAAGTTGCTCTATCTACTGACTTCTAATCCATAAAGACTACAGAGAGATCATTTTGTTACCATTTAAAGACAAAAGTCCTCATCTCACAAAATAAATAAGGTAGTCAACTTCCCCACAGAAATCCACAATATGAATTCTTGAGAAATGGCATTACAGGGACAGTTTGCTAGGCAGATGCAATAGATAATCCTGGCAGTCTGTATTCAGAAGACAGGGATGAAATGGTCATCTTGTCCACTCCATTATGTGGCAAAAGAAAGATATGCAGACAGATGCCGGCCCCATAAACGAGCAGACAAATGACACAGTTAGGGAGTGTAGCAAGGACGGTAGGTCACACAGTCACACAGATAGAAACACTGGCGGTGGCAGCAGCAGCAGCCACCTCAGATCCAAAGAACAATGATAAATATAACTAAAGAAATAAATGAAGTTGGAATACTGAGGGGCCACTGGATGATCCTGATACCGTCTGTGAGTACATAACGCACTAATCAAATCATCGAGAACGACTGCTCTCTAAACCATAAATATTTTTCTGTAACTGCAGAAACATAATGCAGCTGTGTGCTTCTGTGATAAGCCCTCTGTATAGAAAACAGGCCAATGAGCCCACAGAGATAGGATGAAAGGGCTGATGGTGGAGAAGGGAAGAAAGTGGTTCTGCCTTCACTCCACCGTTGGTTCAGCAAGAGCCCAATATGATATAATAATCTTTACATGCCTAGCATCTTTCTTACAGGGAAGGAAAAGCAATTTCCAGGCATTACCTCATCGCTCTTCATCACACCCCCAAGGAATAGGTAGCAAGTATTATCCAATTTTGCATGCAGTGAAAGTGAGGTCGTGATTGGCTGAGTGTCTTGGTAAAGGTTAGAGAGCAAATCTGTGCTGTTGCCAAGATTAGAACCAGTTCTGCTTCCCTTTGCAATACTTATTACTTAAACAAACTTTAAAACCCATTAAAATGGCAGGGAAATGTGCATACAGAATAATGTCAGTAAAAAACTAAAAAACAAGGAAGGACAACTTCACATTCAATATTATTTTTACTTGTGTAAAATACATATGCTTATAAAACTGGACTTTCAGGCAGTCAGTATTACTAACGGTAACATCTGGATTGTGGGATAAACGGTGATTGGGGTTTTTTCTTCATGACATTCTGTATTTTCCAAGTTCTGTGTTATGAGCAATCACATTTTTAATGAGAAAATCAATTCAAAGTGTAAGATTCATTAACAGTGCTTTATAGATCACAAAAGTGTGAAAGTATCTGTAGATCAGAAATAAATGTTTCTGTACTAGATATGATAGTCGTTAGTAAAACACCTCTGCTGTATTGTCTTTTGCTTCCAAACTTGCTCACACTACACACTCCCTCCCTACTAATCAATAATACCGTGGTCTCTACTAAATTAAGACCAAACTTCTGAGCCCAACATGTGGCCTAGGATATGACCACAAATGAACTTGTCTTGATTCTTATCTACTCTATGCATGTTCCTTTCATTAAAAATTATCTATTTTGTTGGGAAAAGGGCAATCTTTTCCACAAATGGTGCCGGGAAAACTGGATACCTACATGCAAAAAAAAAAAAAAATCAAGATGTACCCTTACCTCACATAGTATACAAAAGTTAACTCCAAATGGATCAAAGACCTAAACGTAAGAGCCAAAACTATAAAGACTCTTAGAAGAAAACATAAAAGAAAATAATAATAACATTGGATTTGGCAATGATTTTTAAAATGTGTCACCCAAAACACAGGGAACAAAACAAAAAATAAGTCAGATTATAGAAAATTATTTTTTTTTTGGCACAAAGGACACTACTAACAAAGTAAAAGGGCATCTCACAGAGTGGGAGAAAATATTTGCAAATCACATGTCCAATAGAGGCTTATATATAAAGAACTCTTACAACTCAACAACAGCAACAGCTACAACAACAAAAAACATTTTAAATGAGCAAAAGACTTGAATAGATGTTTTTCCAAATAAGACATAAATGCCTAGTAGGCACGTGAAAAGCCCAGTAGGCACATGAAAAGATGCTCGGCATCACTGATCATTAGGGAATTTCAAGCCAAAACCACAATGAGATATCACTTCACACCCATTAGCATAACTGTTACAAAAATAAAAATAAATGTTGGTAAGATGCAAAGGTAACTGGAACCCTCGTATACTGCTGGTGGGAATGTAAAATAGTCCAGCTGCTATGCAAAAACAATATGGCGGTTCCTCAAACGTTTAAAAATATAATTACTATATGATCAAGCAATTCCACTTCTGGGTATATATCCCAAAGAATTGGGAGCAGAGACTAGAATAGATATTTGCACATTCATGTTCAGAGCAGTAGTATTTGCAATAATGCTTGCTCCGAAAAGTTGAAAGCAACCCAAGTGTCCATTGACAGATAAGTGAACAAACTGTGAGATATATCTATCCATCTACATATTAATATATAATACTTCACTATGTATGTATGTATATATGGAATATTGCTGTATATATATCAATATATGTATATTTATATATATATATATATTTATATAATGGAGTATTATTCAGCCTTTACAAGGAAGGAAATTTTGACACATGGATGTGTCACTTCTACAGAAAAAGAAAGAATTGCATGATTTTACTTATATGAGGTTATGTTATACAAGAGTCAAATTCATAAAGAAAGAAAAAATGGTGGATGTCACGGGCTGGGAGGAAAGAAAATGAGGAGTTGTTGTTTGATGGATATAGAGTTCAGTTTGAGATTTAAAAGCTCCGGAGATGTATGGTGATGACGGTTGTACAACAGTGTAAATGTCCTAATGCCATTGAACAGTCCACTGAAAAATGGTCAAAATGATACATTTTATGTTACATATATTTTACCAAAATTTAAAAAGAAACTAATTTGTTTCTACTTTGTGTATCTTTGCTCCTTTAGGTGATAATGTCCCCAGCTTTGAAAGCTGAACTTTGTATTCAAGACTTCTGATTAAATATTACCTCTTTCTTAATGAAGTCTCAATCAGATGCAACATCATCCTCGTCTGAATCCTAATTACAGTCCTACAATTTAACAAAGTGCACTACAATGCCCTTTTTCATATATCATTTGATATTCACAAAAAATACTAATCTATTTAAATATACAAAATCTGACTGGGAAAAGTTATGCAAACTGCCAAGGTCAAACCACTGGTGTGTGGCTAAGCTTCTACTCTCTGATTTCCAGTTTTAAATAAAGCAGCCCAAAAACTAGTAGATCTAACTTTTCTGCACTAAATATACACCACTTTGAATTTATTGTCATTTACAAGCTCCTTTTGTATAACTCGACTAGGCTATAAGTTCTTTGAGAACAGGAACCAAATCCAAAACATTTTCGTAACACCAGCAATCCCAAGCTATGTTTAATCAATCATCATGGAATTGATGAAATAATAATTTGTGGATGATTTACATAATGACAGAATGGACTCTACTAACCAAGTATACATCAATTATCTAGAATTGAAAGACATAAACACTGTCTTCCTGATATCAAACTATAACATTCATCTACATCGATAAGATATCCAACCAGTTAATTCTTATGAAACACTCTTAAATAGCAATAACTGCACCTCAATGATTTTCCCACATGCTTGTCTAGGTCACGGTTCCAACCCAATATATCATGCAGCAGCCAATCTGTAACCTGGACTTGATGTAGTGCTTTTCTATTATACTTTTTAATATTTATTTGAAGATAGATTAATTGCAAATGTGTAACATTAGCAGCATGCTCCGCTTACTGCTGTTATGCCCAGAAGCCAATTACACATACAGACTTTATGTTCAATTATTTTATTAGTCTCCATATATTGCCAGTCTTTATCATTATCCAGGTTCTCCTTTATTCTCTACTTTTGATAATTATACTTTAACTGACCTTATGCTTTTTTGAGAAAAACAGAAACAGAAAAAAGATTGCAGAATATAGTACCAAATACGTGTTGTTTCAATGACAAGCCACGGTCATGTGCTGTGGTCACGGAACGTGGCATTTCCACACACTCTTACGACATCATGGCCAGACCTGCAGCCTGAAAGAGGCAATATTCCTCTTAGGAATAGGAGCTCCTTGAAGCCTGCCATGTTGATGAGGCAGTGAGTATTTTTAGAAGACCCGTGGGGTTCATTGCTCTCTGCCGAGGGGTGTATCTGGGTGTAAGAGTTTCACTGTCTTGTATATGACACAGTAATGCCGTATGATCAGAAAAAGTGAGCAGGGTTTTAGAACAGACAGGTTTTCTTCTGGCACTTCTCCTAAAGGTTTTTTTCTCTTAATTTGATGCTCAACTCATCTAACTTTTCCATATTTTCTATGAAATAAGAGAAGGCAACCTCAGCATCGTGGCTGATGCCCAAGGCACCATAGAAAGGAAGAACATGAGCTACCACTCTAATGAGCTTATTCTCAAACCATAGCCTCGGATATATATCCGCCAGCAGGTGCACGCTTGGCTTTTTGCACGTGTTTTGTGATCATTCTAAGTTAATGGCTCTCCAGGTCAGATTTAAGCTCGTTCCTTCACATGAAGCCAAAGCAGGCACTGCACACTAAGGGAGGCTAATCTCGGCTTGCGAAATAACAAAGGCCTTTTCTGTTTTATAGCCAAAGAGACTGAAACTCAAGAAAGATGGGAGGAATGTACTATAGGCAATTTGTAGCTATTTTGCTTGATTTTCTCTTGAAGCAATAAATAACTGTACTCCCTGCTGCTGGTATTTTCTCAAGCTCTGTTTGTTATAACAGTGTATTATGTTCCATACAAGACAGCATCATTGAGCTTTCTTTTCGCGTTTCTCTACTACAATTTAACTCTGTAAGGAGCAATACCCGTCTACCACCAGGATGAAGAAATAGCAGAACCTGCTGCTAAATGCCACTGCCTGAAGACAGAGTTCCCCTATTAGGAACGAATGAATGCCAAGTCGGCTTCTTTCATGTAAATTAATGTGGTGAAAAAAAAATAAGCAGGTGCCTCTGGATTAACAACCACTCCCTGTGGATAATGATCTTTGCCGCTAAAAACACCAAAACAAGAGAAAATTGTCTCCAGTGTAGTCTACCCGACCCCTCCCCGCAAGCCACCCATTTTATCTTTTAAACAGAAGAACAGCAGTAGTAGAAGTGGCTCTGTGAAAATAGTCCTATGGGTTTGGTTTCTATTGAGGTGTGGTCTACTTTGTTTCTCTGTAAAAGGCAGAGGAATCAGAGAATGTTGCCCAATTGGTGTCATAATGATGTGAGTTGCAACTGACTAGAATCACTGTTCTTCAAATCATGAGACCTAGGACGTGGAATTTGCCTACCCACTCCCGAAGCCTGTTCTCACCATCAATAATAATGACAACTATAATCGTTACACATATTCAAAAGTATTTATTTTCTTTTTTTATGTGGTCCTTAGAAAATAAATGTAGATAAGTAGGTAATTATCATCCTCATTTGTACCACAAGGAGATCACTGATATATAAAACTCCTTTGACACCTCAGCTTTCCTTTCTTGAATAGAGGATTTTACCAAGCTTTAATTGTTCACTGGGCCTATGTGAATCCAAATCACTAAGAATAAATTGCACAACACTTTCAAATGCAGAAGGGCTGTGACTGTGTTTCACATTCAGCCGCCTTCTCCTTTCCTCTTATGAATTACATTTAAATGAATTATGGCACAAGACCTGCCAAGCCTAAACCTAGGAGTGTGTGAATGAGAGCACCCCCTAAGTAACAAGTGATCAGAGCTGCCAGCAGGGCACATGGCACCCAGGCCCCTGCACTCCACACTGTCTTCCCAGTGCTGACAGGAAAATCTTGTGCCAGGAAGAATCCATCTCTTCTGAAGACAAGAAGATCCCAGAACTAGTAGTAGCAAGATTCTATTGCAATGAGAAATGGGGGAAGCAGAGCACAGACATTCCTCTTTGCTGTGTGCAACCAGTAAATCTAGTTGTAAAGACAAGTAAACTTGAGTTGTAGGAGAAATGTTCTCCATCTGAAAGTCCCTGGGGCTCAGTAAATGTTTCCTTATTAATAATAGTTTAGAGACGAAGCCCTTTAACTTAGAAATGTTTAGGTGTCATCTAGTACAAAATAAAATAAAGTATGCTACGACATTAAAAGTAATATAAATAAAGGAAAGGCAGTCTGTGTGAGGATCATTTGGATAATTATTTCATCTCTTTGCGTCCAGAATTTTGAAATAAAATACACTCTTTCCTCACTTCATCTGCAATAAATCATTTACAAAAAGTAAGTGGTTTTGCAAATAAATGACTGTATCTATGACTACTCTCCCAAAATCAATAAAACATTTATTGATAATTCTGCATTTAAAGGTTCATTTCACCTTAGTATTGACATTCTGTCTCCCCTGCCATTTCATTGGATTTACAATTTTTCATTCTTGGTAATGAACTGTAAGGAAGTTGTATGGTAGAAAGTGGCCCCATTTCAGAATTGGGCAATGCAACTCAATATATCATTTTCTATTAATTACCACAGTCAGTAAAGTTTCATGTTTGTGTGCTCAGCAAAATTTGGGAGTTTTTAGTTCCATTTTGTAAGGTAAGATTTCCTGACTTCTCCTTAAATACACTTCACAGCTCTGTAAAATGGAGCAATGTATTAAAAACATACTTCCTCTCAGCCTTCAGACAAGAGTTAGTTCAATGAATTTTTGAGTGCCTACGAAGCGACATTTGGGTGGAGGAGTAGCAAGTATTCAAGGCCCAAAATGTAACACCTGCCCTTGAGAAGCTTACAATCAAGTGAGACAGCAGATAAATAACCGGAATCTCACGGTGAAGCAGGAAGCTCTAGGGTCTAGGTTTGTAAATGGGTAAATGCGGCGTAGAAGACGGGTGTTGGCCCAATGAGGTCATTTACAGAACGCTGCATAGATGAGATGACATTTACGCAAAGTGTTAACTCTTTTTAACATTAAGATTTAATGACGGAATGTGAAACATAAATGAACATGTCTAACTGCATCAAATCACTAAGCAATTTAATAAAACCATTCCTACAATAATGTAGCACGTGACCTTTTGTGAAAATCGATTTGGGAGCATAATTATATGGATGAGCCAAAGTCCAATCGCAACACAAAGTCACTGCACAGCCTCAAAGGAAATGACACAACCAGGGGGGATAAATAAGTTTTCATCTCCACCTTACACTAATGCTGTGATCCCATAAAAAATCTTTCAATAATTTTAGACTCTAGCGTAGGCTGGATTAGAAAAGCGGGGTTTTACTGCCATCTGCTGGCAGTACTCGGTGATGGCTGTCAGTACAATGGTAGTGGATTCTACCTGCAGACTTAGGCAAAAACAGTACAGAGAGAAGCGGAAATGCTTATTGTTAGCTGTTTTATTAGAAAGCATACATTTAAAACTCATTTCTGATGAAACGAATTTTCTGAAACTTTTATCTTATTAGCAGATAAAAAATGTTAATGTTTTTTTTAGTAAGTTTTAAACTTACTAAACACAAGAACTAAGCAAATTCTTTATTCACGTCTGTTGAATTTGTTATGTATACCTTGTTATTTCCAGCACAATTGAATAAGATACACTGTAGGGAAAAGACTGCATTTTCCATCAGATTTTCAATTAGCTGAAACAAGATATTGTTTGCACTTGAATGAAGTAGGCTACAATATATTTCGTATGTTATCAAAAGAAATATTTAAATGCATTTTCTTTGGCTTGGTTTGAAAGCAGATTTTACTGCACCAAATCCATGAACTATTTGTGCTTCTCCAACTCTCCCTGAAGCCTTTCCTTAACTAACAAACCATTTATGGCAAAAAAAAAAAAAATTAAGGAAACATCTATTCAGCATTTCCATCTGCTAATGCCATAGAAACTCATCCGCTCAATGAGATTTATTACCTGTTTTTTTTTTTACATGTTCACAAGACACTGCTGTACATTTTGCAATGGGTCTTTATTATCTAGTAATGATAACTTGCAAATTAAATCAGTTTTTAATGGCATAGTTAAATTCTAATTTATGTTTTGGAGCTTTGTTTAATTCATTTAGTTATAATGTAATCGTTTTCTTGCTATTTTCTTACATTACATAGAAAGAACAAAAGAATAGGGACTCATCACACAGTTGTCTTGGCTTTATTAAATCTTGTCAGTAAGTGCATTTCCCCCAAGAAAGTTTCAAAACAATTGCAGTCCGATTCTTTGGGGGGCAAAAAAAAAAAAAAACACCTCTCTGGTTGCTCAGCATTCTGAATAAGGAAGTTGAATCAAACCATTACTGTAAATCTAAGGGTTGGTTAGATATTGCCCTTCCTCATGCTCATTATAACCCTACTGTGCCATGTAATGTACTGGGCAATTATTCTTTTTACAATAAATTCCTTTCCTGTGAGCTCTTTCTTTCCTGAACATTCAGGAAAACTGAAACCAAAAGTGATCATTAGCAGCACAGAAAGTAATCTTTTATAATGTCTACTTGCATTTTCTTCCCTCTCAATCGACAGGACTTTCATAGACCTGACTCCAATAACCTTTTATAATGCCTTTTCACTGGGGTCCACACTGCAGGAGCAAAAAGACCTTAACAAGTTTCAAGGTTTTAAACCAGAAACTGCGTTATGGAGTTGCATAGGAATAATTAATATCATTTAAAATTTATTGAGCAGGTTTGACCCTTTCTTGGTGTTGGTAGTTTTTTCAGGAGAACTGAAGCACACAGGTGGCATTTTAATGAGGACTATTTGAATCACAGGCTGTTTCAGTTTCCATCCAAACAAGAACAGTTTTCAGGCCCATTCTTCCTTTTCTTCTAATGAGAAAACAAATTTCATATTCTGCAGAATTCTCCCATTCCAGTTTCCATGTGTGCATATCTCTCTGAATGTCATTTCTCCCGACTTCTGGGTACGACATGCAGATGACCCAGGTGAGAAAGTCACAGCCCATCGGTTTCTCCTGATTGCATGGATCCTACTCCTCACCCTGACCACCAGCTTTTAAATCCTGATCTTGATGACCAAAAAGATCAGTAAACCATTTTCTTCTTCTGGAAAAGTGATTTGCCACACCAGTCCTACTGACTAGGAAGCAGGAGTGGCAACTTCATAAATGAAAGCAACACTAAAAGGACCAACTTTCCATATTTCTTACAAAGACAAAACAAGAATACGCACTGTTTGGGTGAGAAGGAAACTGACTGTTCAGCACATACCTTTATTATTCTTTTACGTTTTTCTCTGTGTGTGCTCGACTTTTTTTAAAAAGCTTGCTAAAATATAACAAGGTGATATAAGCATGTGATGCTACTCCTGATTTTAATTCTGTTTAATATTATGCCTGTTAAATGGTGAGAAAGAGATAAACTGGGACACCAACTTTCCTTTTACATGAAAGAATATTTCTCTCAGAAACTAATGAAGAATAAAAGCTGCCTTAATGTTAATCCCCTTATTTCTCTGCACTTGCTTGTCTTAAAATTCGCTGTTGACAAAGACTAGCACAATACCCAGAGAGTGGATCCAAGATTATAAATTGATCCTTAAGATTCTCTTATGAAGGAGGCACATCTGCACTGAAGTGAGCTTAGAAATTAAGAGAGCATTTGTAGATAAAGCAATTCGCTTCGAAGCTCAGGCCTGCTCCCAGCCACTCAGACACTCCTGTCCGTTGGAGGAGCAGTGTGCTGAGAGTTGAATCTGGCTCCCAGTCAATCGCCTCCCAGTATTACAGAACACACCTTGCTTTCTGCCTAATTCTCCTGAAGTCATCCTCTTCTTTTCCTAATATTTGTAGCTCACACGGATGGAGACAGAGTCAGAATCTCAGAGGAGGAATGAATGCTTTTAGGACATGGTTCAAATAAAAAAATGTTATTGATTATGAAGACAATTTTCTTTAAATATAGAATTTTCTTATTTGTTTATTTCCACTCAAAGTAACTGTGACCTGTAAAATAGACACATTCATGAATTAGTTGACTTGTGAGCAATTCTTAACCCAACATCCAAACGATGACACCTCTCTATGCCTTGCCAGTAACACAGCAGCCATTGGAGAACCCAGAACTTTATAGATTTCTGCCCTTCTGCAGCTTCCCAGTTGCTCACTGTATGAGTTGAATTGTCAAAGTCTTAACCATCAGTACCTGAGAATGTGACCGTATTTGGAAATAGGGTCATTGCGATATAATTTGTTAAGATGAGATGATACTGTAGTAAGAGAGGTCCTTAACCCAATATGACTAGCATCCTTCTAAGATGCAGCACACGGGGGAAAAGGCCACGTGATGACAGAGGTGGAAGGTGGGTGATGCTGCTGCCGGCCAAGGAATGCCAAGGATTGACAGCCACCACCAGAAGCCAGGAAGAGGCAATGCAGGATTCCACCCAGAGCCTCGGTCGGAGCCCACATGGCCCTGCTGACACTTTAGTTTTGAGCATCTAGTTTCCAGAACCACGAGAGTATATATTTATGTTGTCTTAAGCTCTCACAGTTTGTGCTATTTGGTCTGGCAGCCCTAGGAAACTAATAAGCCTACCCAGCTATCCGCCTTGCCCTGTCCCCATATCAGCCCTAGTAACAACCACTTCCATTTCTCAGTGGTCTATCGGGCTCAGAAATAATTATGAGGATTTATGGATCCAGGCAACGTATTTTATTCATATTTCAGGTACACTCGATTCCAAAGACTTTCATGAAAAGCGAACCATCAAATTATAACACTCTTAATGGGGACATGGTTTTAAATTTCAAATAGTTTTCATAAAATGGATTTTTGGAACGTAATCTGTTTAAGGTTTACCTATTCAGAGAAGTTGTACTGTTTTTAATATATTATTAAGTTTTGCCATGAAACACTATGCAGCCATAAAAAAGAATGAGATCATGAAATACTATGCAGCCATAAAAAAGCATGAGATGCTGTTCATTGCAGGGTCATGAATGGAGCTAGAGACCATTATCTTTAGCAAACTAAGACAAGAACAGAAAACCAGATACCACATGTTCTCACTTATAAATGGGAGCTAAATGATGAGAGTACATTGACACATGGACACATAGAAGGGAACAAAACCAACTGGGGCCTCTCAGAGAGAGGAGGGTGGGAGGAGGGAGAGGATCAAGAAAACAATTCATGGGAACTAGGCTTAATACCTGGATGATGAAATAATCTATACAACAAACCCCTATGATGCAAGTTTACCTGTGTAACACCTGTACCTGTACCCCTGCACTTAAAAGTTAAAAAAACAGTTTTGCCATGGACTGAGGTGTCTAGGAACACTTTATTTTTAATCTAAGAAAAATCATAAATTTTCTAAATAATGTTACCTTGTCCATAAAAATTAAAATGCAATTCAAAAAATTTTGGTTTGGCCTGAAGGAAATCAGGTAAGACCAAATATATATTTCTCCATTGGATATAAAAGGATCAATAAACAATTCTAGCTTTTATTAATTTTCAAAGGATAGAGAGAGAATAGCTTTAAAGGTATTTAGTTTTGAAGGAAGCATGCAAATCTAGCAACACAGTCCTTTATAAGCATATGATTGGTTTGGAGATACTGGGGTACTAATTTTACTCCATACAGGATGTTGGCTCAGGAACTGGCTGCTTCTTTGCTAGACTGTTTGGAGCACACAAACACCTCCAGTAACCTTATCCTCAGCTACGCATTGTCATGAACCAACCCTACAGTGTTTTACAAACATTTTGACCTTGTTCTAAATTAAGAAATAAACTTTACACTATGACTCAATGCAAACAGACCTCTACATGAACATAATTTCTATAAATACATACAATTGAAACAAACATTTCAAAAAGTGATGCTTGTCCTTACTACTTAAAATATATTCTCATATTTTTCGTTCTTTCCTAAGTCATTTGATAATGCTGGCCTTGATCCATTAAACTGACCACACAGCGGTTGAAATGGGGATAGCCCACCATCAGACAATAGCCATAAACTCTATCATTGCTATGAATTCCAACGCTTCTATGGTTTTGATTGTAGAACCCTGGAGCTCCCCAGGACATATAATCCACTGATCCTACCACTTCTCTGTAAACCCATCCCTTTATATGCTCATTACCCTCCATACCAGGTAAATTCCATGGTTCCTTATTGTAATCACTTCCTTGCACACCCTCTACTCACTTTCCTTCTTTTGCTTTGTCATACTGTTTTGAAAAAACCCAACCCTGATTATCATCTCCAACTCTGTACCCTGGGCACATAGACCAGCAGGTGAACAGGCTGCAGGAAAACACCCAGACACACTATTGGTCTCACTTAAATTCATCAATACCAACTCTCGGTGGGCTTTCATGCTGCCCTTGTGAATATGACTCAGCCTCATGACCATAAACACCACTTTCCCCGATGACTCCCGTTTGTGTCTCTAACCCAGCTCTCTTCCTGAACTCCAGATTTGTTTATCTAACTGCCTGTTTGGCACCTCTACTTGGAGGTCTAATGGGTATCTCAAGCAACATGGCCAAATCCAGGCTCCTGGTCACCACCCCCTACTCCAAATCTGCTTCTCCTGCAGTCTCCCCTATCTTAGGAAATGCACCTCCTTCCTGCCAGCTGCTTTGCGTCTGACCCAGAAGAAGTTGGTGCCCTACAGGAAGCCCTCCACCACCTTGCCCCATAGTCGGCTCACTGGCCTCCTCTCCCCTGACCTCTCATACACATCACACACCAGCTGCACTGGTCTCTTTTATGTACCAGGCACTCTCTTCCCTCAGAGCCTTCACCCTGGCTGCGCTGCTGTGCCTTCATCTGGGTTCTTCTTCCCTCCAATAGTTCTACGGCTCGCCCGCTTCAGATCTTTGCTCAGGTGTTGTCTGCTCAGTGCAGCCCTCTCTAATCACCCATTTAAAACTGCAGCTCACCTCCACCACAGCACTATACTCCATCCCGGCTTTGATTTTCTCCTTAGCACTTGTAATTATGTAACATGTTGCATAATTTATTTACTTATCCTGCTCTTTGTCTCTTTTGAATAAACTATATGCTTCATAAGGATAGGGATTTTTGTATATTTTTCTTTTTACTGTACCCACAAGTTCCTGGTATACAGTACAATAAATGTGTTCGATGAATGAATGAATGAATGAGTAAACAGAGTCAGTGCCATGCAAGGCTACATACTGCACCTGCGTTTCAAATGTGAAACCAAATGTTCCAGAGGTATGGATTTGGATGGTTAGTCTATTCTATATAACCTGAGTGAACGGTATGTATAGCTTTTCTCTGCAGTGCTACTCTAAATACAGAATCAGTAGCACTTCCCCTAGTGATTACATTGTTCCTAACTTACTTGTGAAAAATACACACACAGACACATACACGGAGAGAAAGAAAGTAAAAATACCTGGATATTCTTATATCTCAAGACTAAGATCTAATTCCTAGGTTATGTGTTTGAGAAATGCAATTTCCTTGTGCAAAGCACCTATTCCGGACTTGAGATATAAAAGTTCACTGTGGCTCAAAACTAGAGAACCACCATGAGGTGGAATTGGACACAGCCCTTCCTGTGATGTGAAAAGGGAGACTGAGGTCCTCAAAAACAAAACCCCACAAATGCAAGATGATGAGCCTACAGACTCCCTAGTATCATCAGCATGCAGACTGAATCGTAAGCGATGCTAGCACCAAAAAGGAAAGAAATACAAGACCCCATGGCACATTTCTAAACAATTTGGGTTAACTTGCACCAAATCAAGTTAACAGCAAATTCTGTATAACTTACTAACAATTAGCATATTACAAAAGAGTATTTCCACTTTGCAATTCAGTATTCATTTCTTTTCCTTTTAAAAATCAAAATTTTAAGCAATTTTTTGTTTTAATTTTGCCACCTGGAGTCTTAAATTTTGCCCTCAACTTTTTAATTTATGATGCTGCTCTCAGATGGGTGCTATTAACAATGCTGGGCCATCTGGTAGCCTCCTGTTTTAACCAAACATTCTTGCTAAGTAGGTATTAAGATCAGTTGTTCCTGCGAGCTGAAGGCATGCATATGCTGCAAACATGTAAATGTAGCAATCTTTTTTAAACATTATTTTAAATTTAAGTATCCTCTAAATGTTGATTCCCTCTGTCCTGGTTATACCTCTACCCTTGAAATTTTATTGGCATTTAAATTAAGTATCAATGAAAGGGATTGAGGAGGGGAATACTTATAAAGCCTTGAGGGAGATAAAGAAAAGATAAATCTAAGTGATGCTAAAGAGACATTTCTGAGATCATCTGCTGTCATCAGTTCACCAATATCCACTAAGTTTCAGCTTTGCCATCAGCTCCTCTATGCACACATAAAGCCATCTGTTGTGAAGAGATCGATATCACACTGCAACATACTGGCCAGAAAGCAATAGCTAGCTAAGTTAGAACACTGTCAAGTTCTGAACAACTTTCCCAAAAAAGTTCTTTAAAAAAAAAACAGTATTTCAAAACACAGTGCAAAAATTCTCTCTTGTATTTGCATTGGCTATGCAACGTAGAGATGCAACTCAGGGTTGCTGCTGATTATTCCATTAAGATCTCTCTAGCAACTTGCTTTTTTTTTCTATACCCAGCTGGCATTCCACAAGGACAACAACAACAAAAGACTCTTCACAGACTGACCTCCAATAACTTCTAAACCACACAAAGCACCCCTAGACAATGTCAGTGTCTGAATACCACAACAGCAAGACCCAGGACAGAGTGAGGGGGCAGAAGGGAAGAAAAGAAGACACACACACAGCAGGGAGCAGCTTAACTGGAAAGCAGGTAACTCAGTCTTCAGTCAATGGTCAGAAAAGGACAGAATGCAGGAAAGAGAACTATTGATGGGCCCTGGAGAGAGGAGACAGACCGACTCCCTCCTGAATCTCTAAAGGCCCTTGTCCAGTAATTTCATCATTTTATTTTAGAGAAACAGGAAATCCTCCATGCCCATCTCATACTGTCATATTCTCATTCTCATATTCTCTCTTTCTTTCTCTCTCTCTCTCCCTCTCTCTCTTCTCTCCCCCTCCCTCCCTCTCCCTACCCCCACCCCCAGCGGAGGGAACACATCAAGTGGAATCATCTACCTTCAGCTGGAAGGAGAAAGGCAATAGCTTCCCATTTATTTCAGCACATTTGACAGGGAACTCAAGAGAAGGGACATTTTCTACCTGCTGGGCTTCGAATAAAGCTCAGTTTATGTTCCCTTGGAGTTCACATTCAGGAAAAAAAAATCATGTAGTGACCCTCAAAACAACCCAAAAATGGGAACAGGGAGACTTGATAATGGATCAGTTCACAGGGAAAGAGGCAAAGGGCTTAAGTTCCCTCCTTACAAAGCAGCCCAGAGAGAAAGCATTATTCCATGCCCAAGCCAGGCCACGTGCCCCAGACCGTTGCTTTCTTTTCCACACTGAATTGTGTTTTCACATCTATTGTTGCAAATGTTTCAGGGCCACTAGAAGCTGAAGAGTCCTGTTTTTGACATAGCTGGAGAGCAGATTGTTGGGAATCAGGGGGGTACCGTCCCTGAGGAGTGAGCCCTTTTACCCAACACTGAGTTGTCTCACAATCATGGAAGCAAAGAATGCAAAGCCCCCGTCATGCTGCCCTAATGAACTGTGATTAAACCTTGGCTGAACTTTCCCCCACAAAACAAGGTATCACATAAAGTACCCCAAATCAGGAGTATTTTGGGAAAACAATCATTCACTTGTTCAACCAAAAAAAGGTTTCTAGATCTAATTGTTACCTGCCGTGCACACCATACAAAGGTTGCTGGCTACAAGACAGAGTTGTATAAATAGCATGACAAACAGCTGCAGATTTCAATTATTCCATGATCATCAGTGTATAGAATAAAGAGGCAATTTTGCAGAGGAGAAACCACGGGGAATACATTGGACTGACAACTGCCTGGAATTCAATTTGCCAAAGTGATATTGAAATATGGGGGAGAAGTCGCAGCGCGCTGATTAAGTTTCGAGCTGCTGCATTACTAATACTGTCTCATGAACCTGTATGCTCTGTTATCACCATAGCAACATGATCATCAGAGCAATCCTGAAAACAGGCTACACCACACACTGTTCATTTACATTTGTGATAAATGCTGGGAAAGTCAGGTACGTTAATAAGCCAGGACTCCCAGAAAACCTGACACCCTAGAAAAATTGCAAAGAGCAAAATATATTGTTTTTCCATACATTTAGCTATTTGACACCTATAAACAAACAAACAAGAAAGATTTATGAACAGCAGAGCCAAATGTTCATCCAAGAAGAAATGAACACAGAAAATCTGTTCTACTGTAATCCTGGAGATATTTAGATTTGTCCAGAGTACCTAACAGGGAAAAAAAAAAATACCATGCTTTGAGGTATTTGAGGGAAAGAAAGGTCACACACACACACACACACACACTTTAAAAGATCACTTAGCATTAAATTGTTGGTTCTCTTTTCACATAGACATGTGCAGAAAACCTTTATATGGCTAAAGTTTCACCCTACTGATTCTATTTACTGTGCTTACTGAATGAATGAAACATGAGATTACAAGAAGCATTTCTGACAAACTGAACTCACTAATGTGACTCATCGTACACATTTCTCATTCTCAAAATGTTTATATTTCCTCAACTCCGTGACTGCTTATTACAAAGAAAGGTGAAATATTTTTAAAATTTGGTTTTTTTATTTTTATTGAGTAAATTTACTTTCCTGATACAGAGTATGGCACAGAAATATTAGAATCTGACTTGGAAACTATTCTGTTTTTTCAGAAAGTTAGTCAGATGAGAAAAAACTTGAAAGGCAAATTTTAAAATGTTTTGCTTTTTCAGAAATGGCAAATGGATATTTCCCTTCCAGAATTATGAGACGTTTCATATTTTTTGAGTATGTATGTCAAGCCAGTGTCCTCTGTTTCCATGGAAAGATGCCATCCTCTTTTGGCCCTGGTCTGTCCAAAGGCTACATATCATTCCTAGCAACGAGAAAATCTCTCCTCAGGTTTATGTGGTACAACAAGTTGGCAGTGATAAGAGTTTATTTTTGTGTGCTATATCCAAAAAAGAAAAAAAATTGTGTTTCCCAAATAGTTTGCTCATTGCAGTTCAAACAAAGTTCACTCTTAGCAGGATACTACAATAAAAATCTCCAGAAGCAAAGATGTTTGCAATGTATTGTTATTTTATTAGCATCCTATTTAGAGGGCTGTTGTATTGTGCTACTATAACACAGGAACATAGTCATTTTCATTCCAAAAAAAACCCATATCTCATATGGAGGAGGGGAGTAGTCAAAGTCAATAGCAGACACTTGCAAGGAAAAGTAAAACCCCCAGAGTCTCTCTCGGACTGTGCTGATGAGGGACATATATCCATGTGTACCCATTTGCATCTCCTATTGCTTGTCCTATTTCCTAGCCCTCCAAATGCCTCCTTATTCTTTGTAAAGCATCATGAAACCGAGAAAAATACAAGGGACTTGGAATAAGTTAAGCTTGAGTTAAAATTCCAATTTCTACACTAACACTAGCAAGTCAGTCATTTGATTTTATGAGTTTAATTTTCCTCATGTTGTAACATGGAGATCACAACCATCTCACACAGCTGCTAAAGATTCAGTAATATGTTGTTTACCATTGTTCAGCAGATGGTAGGTACCCAGTCAAGGTTAGGTCCTTTTTCCTTTCTTGCAATGTGCCTGATCTATCTATCATGCTTACCTGTTCACTGAAGTGCTCCTCAGAGGTTTCCCCTCCACCGTTTTTCACAATAACTTTCCTGAGCAAATCTCTCAACCGTGCCACCACCTCCTAAACCTAATGCTTACCTAGGCCTCTTCAGCTAGATTCTCTGGTTGTGTCCTGTTGAATTCCTTTTACATGCAATCCAATGTCCCCAATCAGCTTACCCTCATTCTCTCTCTTTCTAGAATTTCCTTGCTTCCTATCACTCAATCCCTCTCCAGGGAGTATCCAGGCCCCTTCCCCTTAAGCAGGACAGAGAAGATTGGGAAGCTTCCCATGGAGGTAGTGTTCAAGGTGGGGAAGTTATGATCTTAAGGCACTGCTGGAAAAGCTCTGCAGACTTACAAAAGCATAATACAGCAGAAGGATAATGTCAGAATCCAACAGAGACTGGTCCTGACCCAGGACCAGGGAGAATGAGGTCCTGGTGAGAATGAGCAGATAAGTTGGGATTTGATAATGGAATAAAAAGCTCATCAAATATTAGGTACAACTTTCTCAGATGGAAGCCGCTCACAAAACACTCTTCACCACACTGGACTGAAAGATTTACTTTCTCAACACATGTGAGAGAGAGTTTGAGAAGGAGAAGGAATGAACAGAGAGCCCAGCTCCAACCACTCACATCCCACTTGCCCTTGTTACTCCTCCGTTTCTGCAAGCAGAACTTCTCACTCGCTCCATACCAAAATGCACCCATCTGGTAGTGGTGCAAGACTCTCAATCAGAACTTAGAAAATATGGGTTCTGGCTTCAGCACTGGTACCAACTAGCCATCCAGTCTTGGGTCCCATCAGCTCTGTAAGCCTCTATTTCTAGGGGTAATCATTTTGGGCATAGACCCCTTTGGCAGTCTGGTGAAGCCTATGAAACTCTTCTCAGAAGAATGATTTTAAATATATAAAAGGATTATAGAAAAAAAATTACTTTTACATAGTTTACACAGTTGTCAAATATTTAAAAAATAAAATTGTAATATATAGTAATATCTATGCTTCTTTATTAATGCAATCAATAAAATGATCTACTGCCAGTTATAATAAATACTGTAATTCTGAACTGGAGACTATTATAAATGACACCTCAAGGTAACTGCTACAATCATAGATATCTGAAAATATCTGTCATTTCTATAGGTGATGAAATTGCAGGTACTGATATAATACTGTGATTTGTGGCCTACATTTTAAGCGAAGAAAATGCAAAATTTCAGTTATAGGTAAAGTGTTTTTGTAAGGTAAGGGAATTCTGCTAAAGGATCTTGTTTTAGGCCATTTGGGCAGCTGTAACAAAACACCATAGGCTGGGTGGCTTATAAACTACAGAAAGTTATTTCTCAGTTCTGTGGGTTGGGAAGTTCAAGATCAAGACACAGCAGATACTACATCTAGTAAGGGCCCACTTCCTGGTACATCCTCTTCTTCCTGTAACCTCACATGGAAGAAGGCTGAGAGACCTCTCTCAAGGCCTCTTTTACAAGGGCACTAATTCCGTTCTCCGCCCTCATGAAATTACTCACCTCCCCAAAGGCTCCACCTCCTAGTACCATCATATTGAAGATTAGGTTTCAACATGTATATTTGGAGGGGATACAAAGATGTCGTCTACAGCAAATCTCTAAGATTACTTTCGACTCTGACGTTCTGCTTTTATCACTCTCACTGAGTCATTGCATTACTCCCTCTCACCCACCTCTGAATGCTCATCTTCTCATCACACTGGACTCCTTGACCTGTTACAATTCAGAGAAAGCTATTTTAATGTTGTCTTCAACACTATATTTGAAATTCTCACCTCGAATATGTCGCAATGGCTATAATTTTCTATCCTGATTCATTTCAGCCATCCTTTTTAGCTAACCCTCTCTGTGCTTCAGTTTCTTTCTTGTAAAATGAGAATGATAATGGTACTCATCATGTAGCTATTATGAGAATTAAATAAGTTAAAACACAGAAAGCACTTAGAAAAGCATCTGGAACACAATGGAATCACAAAAGACACTGTTTTCCTCTGATTAATAATATTAATTCATTAATCGGCTGCTAAATATTCCTAGAGAACATTTAGAAGACACAGAACGTGTTACTTTGACCCACCGCAAAGATACACCATTCAGCTTCAGCTGGATCTTGCCACTGCTTATTCCTTTTTCATCTCATATTCACCATTAATTTTTTTTAATTGCATTTTAGGTTTTGGGGTACATGTGAAGAACATGCAAGATTGTTGCATAGGTACACACATGGCAGTGTGATTTGCTGCCTTCCTCCCCATCACCTATATCTGGCATTTCTCCCCATGCTCTCTCTCCCCAACTCCCCACCCCCCGCTGTCCCTCCCCTATTTCCCCCCTACAGACCCCAGTGTGTGATGCTCCCCTCCCTGTGTCCATATGTTCTCATTGTTCAACACCCGCCTATGAGTGAGAACATGCAGTGTTTGATTTTCTGTTCTTGTGTCAGTTTGCTGAGAATGATGGTTTCCAGGTTCATCTATGTCCCTTCGAAGGACATGAACTCATTGTTTTTGATGGCACCATTAATTTTTAAAACAATGAGGTTTTAAAAATGAGGTGCTCCAGCACCCTTTATATACTAAGCACTACTGTAGAAATTGGGAGTTGATTCATTAATTCATTCATTTACTCAACAAATATTCACTGAGCGCTCACAGTGTGACGGGCACCACTTGGAGCATTGGGGATCTAGCAAAGAACAACTGAGACAAGGTTTAGTAGAGCTTGTATTCCAGGAAAAATACTCCCCTTTGAACACGGCTGGCAAGACCCCATTCTTCTGAACCTTACATTCCAGTTGGAGATGACAGACAACAAATGCTCAATCAAGCAAATAAATGAGAAAATATCAGACAGTGGTAAGTATTACTCCAACTCATTACCAGGCCAGCATTTTACTTTTCCCTACCTGTCTTCCATATAAATAATAATAATCTGTAGGCTTGCCTACCTCCTGCCACCATCTTACTTTTTTCCCACAATTTAAATATATGCATTCTAGGACTGTTCCTTCTATTTTTCACCATTTCCCCAGCCAGACTCCAATAATTTGAATTTCCATTCTTTCCATTCTACTGAAACTGCTCTCTCAAAGTCATTACTAATTCCCTTCTGATTAAAATTTCCTTTAGAGTCCACATCCCTCTAGTCCTCTCTAAATGGTTTTTATAATTCATGTCTGATTCTTGAACTCCTCTTCTTTATGGAGTTACTGCTTTGTCCCCACTCGCTTCTACTGCTATTTTTTCTGAATTCCCTGGGCTGGAGTATCTTCCTAATAATGATCCCTTTTTGGTGAATTCTCTGAAGATTCCATTTATTTATGCTCTGCTCTTTCCTAGCATCTCTCTGCAAATTACTTACAAATCTGCACCTCAAGACCTGTCTCTTCCCCAGTGTAGATTCAGTCATCTACATGGCATCTGCAGTGATGACCCGACAGCCCTTCAAATTCTGTATCTTCAAAAACCAAAGAATCTCCTAGCTCTAATGCCGTCTTTGAGCACACTTCTCCCCCATCATGACACACCTGGTTGCTTCTCTTTCTCTTTATTATCACATGTGTAATAAGAAGGGCATAATAAGAAATTTCTTGTTAGAGATAAGACTAACACATAAAAAATTAGAAAGTTACAAATGGTAGTAAACCTGACATTCTATAAATTTTTGCTTATTTGTATTAAATGATACAGAAAAGCCTAAAAGTGTAATTGTAAGTGAGGAAGAGGTGAGATCTTGGGACATAGGCCTGAAAGCTAAGATGAGCATTTATTGAATGTTTATTATTTTTCAGGAATAGTGCCAAATACTTTAGGTAGATTATCTCTCAGCTTTCTCTGAAAATACCCCCATATTTTACAGTTGGGGCTCAGAGAAGTAACTTGAATAAACTCACACAGGTGTTATTCATTGAAGAACTATTCACAGTAGCAAAGACATGGAATCAACCCAAATGCCCATCAACAATAGACTGGAAAAAGAAAATGTGGTACATATACACCATGGAATACTATGAACCCATAAAAAGGGACAAGAAGGGTCTCTATGCCCCTTCTCTCTCTTGCATATTAATATGAGTGGAATCAGATTCCATGATGAAAATTGCACCACAATCAATATTTGTGTTGACAGAGCATTAATAATTCTTATGTGTGTGTGTGACATCTCTCTGGCACTTGTCAATACCTTATGCCTCCAAAGCATTAGGCTAAGCCAGGACCTATATCCTTGGATAAACCTACCCATTTTTTCTTCTCTTCTTGTCACAAGTACTGTTGGGTAATCTGATATTCTTTGTGTCCTGGTGTGGTTTTTATTTGGAAACAGATGGTAAAAGAATCCCATTTGTGGGGCGTCACACGCAAAGCCCTTAACTGTTGGTAGATTGGTGCCTCGTGTACAGTTTGCTATTCTTTCTTGTGCACCTCTCTCGGGACCTCATGAGAAAAGGAGTAACTGTGGACCTAAGGAAGAAGTCAGGTGTTACTAGATTTCTTGGGGGTCAAATGTCAGGTAATATAAAATCCTCACTCAAACTGATAACAATATTCATACTACAATGTTCAATTTAAATACTTATTTTATAGCAATTAATATTAATAGCATAAACGCTACATTAAAATTGCCCTGAGTATGAATCTCAACTCCACTATTTAATACCTGTGTCAATTTAGTCTAGTTACTTAACTTTTCTGAGCCCCATCTGTAAAAAATGGGGGATTTTTAGAGAAAGCTAAAAGATAATTCAGCTAAAGTATTTGGCACTGTTCTTGGAACATAGTAAACATTCAATAAATGCTCATCATAGCTTTCAGACCTGTGTCCCAAGATCTCTTCCTTTACTCACTTAAAATTACACTTTTAAGCTTTTCTACACCACTTAAAGAAGCAGAAACTTATAGAATGTTAGGTTCACTGCCATTTATAACTTTCTCATTTTTATGTGTTACTCTTATCTGTAACAAGAAATTTTCATCTCCTTTTAGGCTAAACTTAAAACTTACCTTTCCCATGTAACCTCAAGAGTGACCAGCACCGCGCCAGTGTACCTCAATGTCCTATGATTGGCCAAAATGCTACAGAGCAACATAACCCAGCCATACTTTGATCAGATTGTCAGTAAATGTTTTGACTACAGGTCAAAAAATCTGAACTGGCACATGGACAGCAGCTTCACCATCAGTCAATCTTCCTGGGTTGTAGCAATTCTTCCTGCAGCATAACTCTGCAGAGGATGGACATGTCAACGCGATATTCACCTACCTGACACACGGTAAGCTAAGGTAAAGCAAGAAGAAAGCACAATATTTCTCCTGACCATTATTTCAAATGAAGCCACATCACTGCAACTGATGAAGGAACACAACCAATTTAAGTTACAACCCCAAAGTAAGTTGACTCATATTGAGCAAATAAGCCATCTGCATTTCAAGACAAAAAGAAAATTGAGTCCCAAATAGCAACAAATAACAAATAGCTCTCGCCTCATGATACCATGATTACTGGAGGAAGTATCTCAGATAACTAACATACCTATACAACATCCATCAAACGATGTTGTAAAAAGTATTATTTTATTAAGCATATATTGGCATTCCATGAAGTATAATTTAAGTTCAACAAAATATTTTAGAGAATTTTTCGAGCTGAAGTCTGCCCTTTATACATATTCATGAACTCATCTTTGAAGAGCAAAAGGAAGGAGAAGTTTAATAATTTCTCATTTCTGTTTTTTTTCTCATTTGCCAGCCCCTTCAAACTGAGAAATTGCAACATTTTTTTAAAAAACAGGATCTCTTTATCAACATCATGTGCTTCATTCATTTCATGAAGGGAAGTTAGAGCTTACCACTTTACTGTCCTCATGCTGCACTGATGGGGTAAAAAAAAAAAAATGAATGCTCTGGTTCAAAGAACAAGGTATTATTATTTTTAATGTTGTTATTTGGGCAATTTATTTTTCTCTTCAGTCCTTAATCAAACTTTAATCAAGCCAAGAGCCTAAAGCAGAGTCTTTCGAAAAGAAAAATGGCCAAATGCACATGTACAATCACCAGCGCCAGGTGAGTAACTCTTCTCTCTTGTTCAACAGATTGTGAGCCCTGATAGTACATCAGACCTCAACTTTCTCAGTGTGCTTTGGCAGCAAAGACAGGCAATGCAATTTTAGGCTGTGTACACAAATGCATCTGTCACAGAGTAGGGGAAGAACGCCCCAATGTTGCCCTAAGGAAACATCATCTAGCATGAAATACAGTGTGCTCTTCCAGCCCTTACCAATCAGGAAAGTTTTGATCAAAGAAGGAAGAGCTCAGAGGGGAATCACAAATGTGGATGGAGGGAGAGCAAAAGATTTTAAAGACCGTGGCAAACACTCTGTGGCCGGACGATGACTAAGAGGTATGGGAAAACATGAGCATAGGGAAACGGTAAACATGCAGGAGAAACAGGGATCGTTTGGGGTGCACAAAAGCAGAATAACAGCAGTAATGAGATGAAATTGAGCAAAGGAAAACTTAGGCTGCACATCAAGGAAGTGTTTGCTAACAGCAAAGCCTATTAGACTGCCAAATGGCCTCTCAAGGGAAAAGGCTTGCGCTCCATTGCTTGGGTCATTTTAAACAGGACTGGACAAAAGCACTCAAGGAACCAGTGTGGTGAACAAGTCTGCCTAGCAGGGGAGAGTCAAGATGACCTACCAGTTATTGTGCTGTCCCTCTAATTTTTGTGATATATAACATCACATCATTACATTGCCTCCAAATGGACCACTCCTTGGGCCGAGGTTATAATGAGAGTGTATTATTTAGCATGCAATGTACTCCAGGGGAAGCACACAGTGGCCCAACCTGTAAACCACAGCTCATTAACCAGCAGCTACTCAAATTATTCTGTGCCTCTCTGGCCTAATTCAAATTAGAATTGGAGGGTTTTTCCTGACAGGACAGATGAAAGCTTCAAGTTCTCAGCATATTACCGTCTGTTTTTACTATGAGCTATGAATTCTGCACATTTTTTAAACTTTGATTTTGTCTCAACAGATATAGAGGGAAAAAAAGTACTAGGAAATAATTGGAAAATGTCAACTGACAAAAGCAGTTTGCCTTCAGCATGGGATATGATGCAGTGATAGCTGATCGCATAAAGCCAGTCACTTAGCAGAACAAGCCCGTTCCATTGGAATAAAACGTCATCTATCAGTATACTTGGAGGACTGCAATATACATATAAATGGGTATGGGCCTCCAATAGCCCCTCCTAATACTAGTCCATTGTAGGTAAGTGAACACCTCTTGGCTTCTTCATTGCTGGCCTTTATTTTCAGAATACCTCCTGATATTCAGATACCAACGTCAGATACCCAGTGCACCCCGGTTATGTATGCAGACATTATTGAAATCAAGTTTACCTGGGGTCAGCACAATGGCCTACACTGAATGTAGAAAAGATGCACTTTTAAAAATATTTAGAGCAGGCTATCTTTTAACTGTTCTTAAAATATCATCATTATGTACACGTATCTTTTTACATTCCATACAATATTTTTATATAAATAAAATCTGCCGACTTCCAGTCATTTCAACAAACATATTTAGTGCACCTGCTAAGTTCCAGACACTATGTTAAGGGGACCAAAGGGGAGGAGAGAGAAATAATTATAAAGATGAATAAAACATGGCTCCTGCCTTCGAAGAACTCATGGTTATGAACTGACCCAACAACTCCTTTCATTATAGCCAGCCAGAGAGACAATGCTGCAGATGACCAGAACCCTAAGCATAGCTCTGGACCTCACAACTCAGTTCATGGTCAGGGAGTTGTGCCATTCATGTTATTTCCACCCGAACACTCACTGTGTCCAGAACTGTTCTAACAGCTGATTCCTTTCCAGCTTTCTTTCCTGTATTCAGACATTCATTCACCCCTGAGAATAACAGCACCTCTTGCCCTTCCATCTACATTCCTACTCAGACATGACCTCTCCTCACCCATGAATCCTGTGCATCTCTTGCCACTCCTAGTATATCCCAATCCAGCAAAATTCTACCCACGTGAATGGGAATTCTTTTCTAATGAGACCCAGAGCCAGAAAGCAAGGGTTGCACAGTTCATATTCTATCAAGAGGCATATTCAGACATCCAAAATTAATCATAAGACAGACTGTGTTATAATGTCTCAGGAAAATAATAAATAAAAATGTCATAGCAGTATATTGGAAGGCAAGATTATTTCTGACTGGATGATAGAAGGCAGCTTCAAGAAAATGTGATGTTTGAGACCGACCTTAAAGAGGAAGGAAGAATTTATCAGGCGTTAGTTAAGGGCAATCTAAATGAGGGGAAGAGAGGGAACAAAGGAACGGGGGGAAGAGAGTGAACAAAGGAACGGGGTGGGGGAAGGGAAAGCCTAGGACACTATCAGGTTAAAGAAATAGATTGGGGTAGAAGGGAGGTGGTTGGCAAAGGTTCAAAAGTTAATTGGAAAGCTTTGCGTGGTCTTGAATTCCATGATAAAGATTTTGAACTTTATGCTCTATGGAACGAGCCATTAAAAGTCTTTCAGTAAGGATATGATACAATCAGCTATGCTTTAAGAATAATACTTTGGCTGAGTTTAAAAGATAAATGGGAACTGGGGGAGGTAACTATGGAACAAAACATTAGAGTGAGATATGTATTCTCCTCGGAAGGCGAGCTGGATATCCTCTGCACGCCTTCAGAGCCACTGTCATCTCTCCCGCACCTGCTCGCTCCCTCCTGGGAGACTGACTGCATCAGCAACCCTCCTCCCTCTAGTTTCCTCTAATGTTCAGCCAAAGGCAAAGACCCATAGGAGATCTGGGAAGAGAGCAAGCTCGGGTACATATTTCCTCAGTTCCTCCCTGCAAGGTTTACCTGGGTGGCTGAATGGAAGGTCATGGCTCCTGTCAGCGAGCCCCCTCCAAGCCCACCGTCCCATCTCTGTCTAAAGTCCAGGAGCTGCTCTCTACACTCACCCCTTCAGGCCTAAGGATAGCAGCGTAGCCACCTCTAATAATACCACATGATCCCTGATGGTTCCTCAATACACTGCCCATACCTTCTCAGATAAGTTCTTCATCAAAATGTTCTCAACTTCCTCAAGTTCATGTGTCAGGTGCAGGAGCCACTAAGTGCCCTTGAACCAAAGTGATGCCCAAGAGCATGGAGAGGCAAGGGTAGTGCTCTGGAGGGCACGAAGCTAAAAAGCTCTTCCTTGCTGAGGAGATAATAACTATGGTAATACAGCCATCACAGCTTAGTTAATTTATCCATTTCAGATTGATGATACAATCAGAAGACATTTCTGACATTCAATCCATGTGTGCTAGAAAGGGGATTTTAGTTGTGGGGTGGATTCATGATCACACACTTTGTTTTAGGGGTAAGAGAGTACACAGGGTTTTGAAGTCAGATGCACATGGCTCTTAGGCACAGCAGCCCAAGGCTAGGTAGCTGTGATCACAAAAATGAGGCTTCCTCTAGCACAGGAGACTAGATGTGTGACTGTTTATATAATGTATGCAAAGGCTGAGCCAGAGAGGAAGGCACTGAGAAAAGAGAGCGCGAGATGCTGAAGCTGCAGTTCTTTGAGCAGAATTGTAGAAGAATGTTTGGAGTCTTCTATGTGGGTCTATAGAGTAGTCTATTCAAACAGATCAGATAATACCTAAAGGGCAGGTGGCTTATTTGTTCTAAATGCAGCAAGAGGTAATGGCATGCTTAAGTCATTTCTGCAGCAGCCTGTAATTTCACAAGTGCTCAAACATTTCCTTTGACAGCTGTGCAGTGCGTTCATTATGTTGTCGATGTGAGCTCTATAAAAGAGAGAGAGTGCCTGGTAGGAGAGGAGCTGGGGAGAGCAAGTATTCAATGTTTTTTATCTCTCCAATTGGTTTAAAGCAATCAAGTAAGGCAAGAATCCTCTATCCTGAAAATATTCAAATTGCCCATTTCACACACTATTCCATCTTTTATAGAAAGATAAAGTTAATCTTCCATGATTTACTTGAAGTTAGCGATTACAAGTTATCTACTTTTTGACCAGCCTTATCACATTCTCTGGAAATAAATTTAAATAGAGTGCAAGAGAAAAATTGAATAGCCATAGGGAGGGGGACGTGGAATTTTTAAAAAACTACAACTCAAGTTAGTCATGGAAATAGAGTTCAAGAAAAATTGAAAAATAAATATAAGTAACTTTTCAGAATTGAATTCCAAATAAAAGGGAAAAGGGGTTGATTTTTTCCCCTAATTTCAGAAAGACAACATGGCAAATATCATATAAGGAAAAATAAAAGCTGAGGAGTTGTTCTCAGATCTTATGAGCTCTTGGCACTGATTAAAGCAGCTGCGATTCTGATGAATGTCCCTGTCCCTTTCTTTGGCTTCACATGTCCCTTTCTTTCTCAATCATCATTGCTCCCCATGGAGAAACGAAGATGAGAAGACCATGGAAAACCAAGCAAAGCGTGTCTAGCATTCCTCTTTCCAGCTTCTGCTGTGAGTGCTTCTAGCTGGGGATAAGAGTGAGCAGCAGCAACGAAACTCAGGTGGGCACTGTCCGTATGACACCAACCTATTAGAGAAACGGAAAATTTCCTTCAAATGTGGATCAGCTAACTCACTAACCCCCAGAAAGCACACTTGACTTCAGCTTACTGTCCTACCGATGTCAGGACAGCAAGTTAAGGTTTTTTGGTTTGGGTTTTTTGTTGTTTTTTTTTTTTGGCACCCTAGTGCCTGTTAAAATAGTTCAATCAATTGAGATCAGCTGTATGCTGTGCTATTGGTTCCTAACTCCAACTGATTGAAAGGTATCCACGGCAGCTGGTGACCCTGTGTGATGCCAACGACTCTTTTTACTATGTTGTGTTTCGTTTGGCCTTGCTTTGATGGCAGAGCAATCTTATGGTCCTTGATATTTTAAACATTTTAATAAATGGACTTTCAGCAAGCCCATAGGTCCAAAGCTGGCTTATTCTGTGTTTGCCTTGCTTACTAATGGTAACTAATTGCCTCATTAGCGCTAATTAAAAAGGTATGATCTCTGACATTAGCCTGCTCTAGTAGAAACAATGGGGGTTTCTGATGGGACACAACAAATACAATGATTTAAACGAATTAAGGGAAAGACAGTTTGAGTGGAAAGTCAGAATTAGATAAGACTTTTAAGGACAGCCCTTTCACAAACACTTACTGAATACTTTTTATGTGATAGGGCATTGTTCCTACTTTCTGGAAATGCATAATTTAATTGAGGAATCAAGATATGAATTCCTATCCCCCAAGGTTTCTGATTCTGTACGATTAAGTAACAATTAGATCTATAACTTGGGAGGAAAAGTGATATGGCAAGAAAAACTAAGTTGACATCCAGATATTAGATATAAGCTAACAATTATTAAGTATTTAACTAGTGCCAAACATTCTTCTAAGCTCTTCTTTATATTCTATGTAATAGGTCATTTACATAATCTTATAGGCAAGAAAACTGAAAGGTTTGGAAACTTGCCAAAGGTCACATAGCTAGTAAGTGGGATTTGCTGGTGTCAGAGCCTGTACGTTTTACTTGTTTTGTAGATAATACCATATATTAAGCCTTAAAGGGAGAAACTTTCATTTTGAACACAATGAAAATTGCACTGTGTCTAAACAGAACAAAAACATTAAGGAAATTTGTTAATAAATACCTGGCAGATGTTTCCAAATAATGAAAATTATTTCCACTATTCTAATAGTTTCCTACCCAAACCCAACTAATTGTCCTCAAACACCAAAAAGAGATGAGAAAAAGGTGAGGAGCTGAGTTAAGGACAGAGAGAACTGTCTGCAGTCAAGTGGCAGTTTAAAGGAGAGAAGACTCTGAAAGATCTCGCCCTGTTTTAGTTTTATAATCTTTGTACTGGCCTGACTGTGTAATCTGTGATTCTCTAATCCTACGGGACATACAGTGAATCAGAAACAATACATAGATGCAATAAGACCAGGAAGTACAAAATTGTATTATTTTGCATTCATTTATTCATTAAGCAAATTTTACTGTGAGGCTAATTTGTGGTTGATATTCCCTTAAATATTATTAATACATTGGTGAGCAAAAAAGACACAGGTCCTTGAGTATGGAGCCTACAGCTATGTAAGGAAATTCTTAAACAAATAATTACATGATAAATGCACTAGAAGCCATAAAGAGATACAGTGTACTCAAATGCATGTAAGACGGCTGTTTCAGGGAGTTAGGGAAGATCCATATTTGAGGAACTGAGAGAAAACCCTTTGCCTTGTGTCAGGGTGAAGCAGAGGGTGGCATGATGTGACCCTGGAGTGGTCAGGAAAGACCAGATCATGCAGAGTCCTATAGGCCATGTGGAGTAGTTCACTTTTTATCCTAAAAGCACAAGAAAAATATAGAAATGTTTTCAGGAAAGGTGATAACGAGATGTATCTCTTTAAAAGATGACCCAACAAGACTGTAGAAAAAAGGAGGAGGTGGCCAGGCACAGTGGCTCACACTTGTTAATTTCAGCACTTTGGGAAGCTGAAGTGGCTGCATTGCTTGAGCCCAGAAGTTCAACATCAGCCTGGGCAACATAGCAAAATCGCATCTCTAAAAAAATACACAAATTAGCTGGGTGGGGCGGTGTGTGCTTGTAGTCCCAGCTACTTGGAAGGCTGAGGTAGGAGGATCCCTTGAGCCCTGGCAGGTAGAGGTTGCAGTGAGCCATGGTTGCGCCATTGCACTCCAGCCTGGTGACAAAGCAAGACCATGTCTCAAAAATAAATAAAGATGTAAATAAGCTATTAAGTACTTCAAGAAGAATTTGATAGTTCACATTCATATGATGACAATGGCAGTGAACATGTGGAGCAGAAGTTAGCAGTACTTGGTGATGGGTTATTTATGGAGGTGTAGGGAGAGGACTGGATATCCTAAGGACATGCCAGGAAAACTGGTGGATGATGATAGTATTAGTAAGATTAAAAAATCCAGCAGGAAGAGCAGGTTAGAGAGAAAAGATTGCATTCTATTTGGGACTTGTTTTTGAGGTGCCAATAAGAGAGATAAATAAAGATAAAGGATACTTTGTTAAATGTAAGTGTCTGGAGCTCAAAGAAAAAGTTTAGGCTGGAGATAAAAATTTTATAAGTAATATATAGTGGCAATTAAAGCTGTAGGAATAAATGAGATCACCTAAGAGGAATGTATGATATAAGACAAAAAAAAAAAAAAAAAACCCTATGCCTTTTAAAAGGTGGCATATCCTAAATACTAAAACATTTTAATATTTAAGGGAAACTTAAAGAAAGAATAGCCAGAAAAGTAACAAGATATTTGCTGTCATCACAGCCAAGAAAATAGAATGTTTCTAAGGGAAGGAATAGAAATTTACTTGTGGTAATGGTGGCATAAGGAGACTGGGCTTTTCTATTCGACATAAATCAAGTTGTAAAGTGGGAAAAATTATTTAAAATAACAATGTATTGGCACTGAAAAACAACCAAAAGCAAGAAACAACCTCAGAATTGTTTACTCATAACAAAGTGCTACTCAGCTGTTAGTAGGTAGCCTTCTTGCCAAAGGCCATTTCAACCCAATGCAGCTCACATTAGAAAACACCTGTATCTTGATTTATCAGGGTGGTAGACCCAGCTCAGGGCAGGCAAGAGAACAACTAAAAATTTAACTGTGAGATGTGAGAGGTAAAAAGCCACAGAAGTACTGATATATCAAATTCTCCAAACATCCCTGGATAGCTTCTATATAAGCATGAATGCGGGAGACCTTCAGGGAGCAGGAGAAATACAAAAATCCTGAGGAAATGTGTAAATATCTGTGCCTTTGAATGCATGCCTCAGCCGACGTGCCGCTTGAATATATAAAGAATGTAAAAGAATTGAAAAACACTACCAAACAACTTGACATCTGTAGAACACTCTACCCAACAACAGAATACACATTCCTTTCAAGAGCAAATAAGATATTCACCAGGATAAATCATGCTGGCAATAAGTAAGTTTCAATAATTTTAAGGCATTGAAATCATACAGAGTAAGTTTTCTGACCAAAATAGAATTTAATTAGAAGTCAGTCATAGAAAGAAATATTGGAAAACCCCAAAATGTGTATAAATTAACACACATCTAAATCACCTATGCATCAAAGAAAAAAATCATAGGGATAATTATAAAATGTTTTAAACCAATATAAAAACACAATATATCAAGATTTGTAGGCTATATCTAAGGCAGTGCTTAAAGTAAACTTTATAGTGGTAAACACTTATACTAAAAAAAAAAAGGCCTTAATTATCAAAGTTTCTACCTTAAGAACAAGAGGAAGAGAAAGAAGAGGAAGATGAAGAGGAGGAGGAGAGGGGAAGAGGAAGAAGAGAAGGAGACAGTGAAGGACAACGAGCAGAAGGAGAAGGAGACGTAACAACAAAAACATTAAACATAAATTATGTAGAAGAAAGTTAATAATAAAGATCAGAATGGAAATCAACAAAACAAAAAAGATAAGCGATAGAAAAAAATCAGTGAAACTAAAAGCTGAGTTTTTTTTAATGTCAATAAAGGGAATAAACATTTGTGTAGACTGACAACACGAAAAGGAGATTTAAATTAGCAATATCTGGAATGATAAAGGCAACATTACTACTGACATTATGGAAATCAAAATGATTATGAGAATGTTATGGACAATGTTGCATGAATCAATCTGACAATGCAAATAAAATAGGCAAACTCCTTGAAAGGCTAATGTTACTAATGTTAGTAACTAATGTCGCATGCTGCTAATGCTCACTTTTAAAAAGTTTAAAAACTCTAAATGGATTTTATATAAAGAGAAATATGTTGAATTTGTAACTCTTTAAAAATCCTCCTTTAAAGAAAGCTTCAGACCCAAATGACTATGTTGGTGAATTTTACCAAACATTTAAGAAAGAAATTGTAAGAATCCTACCAAAAAATGCAGGGAATAGACAAGGAAAGATAAATTCCAATTCATTAGGCCGGCATTACTCCAACAAAGACATCATAATGGAAAACTACAATTCTTCATAAAATTTCTTCATAAAAATTGATGCAAATGTCCTTAGCAAAACCTTAGCAAATTGAATCCAGGAACATATTATACATATTCACAATAAAGTCTTAGTAAACTAAAAATGGAAGAGAACGCCCTCAACCTAATAAAGAGCGTTTATGAAAAACCTACAGCTATCATCATATTTAGAAGCATAGTGGGGTGCTTTCAGCCTAATATGAGAAAAATAAGACAAGAATACCCCACTTTTTTTTTCTTTGAGAGAGTCTTGCTCTGTTACTCAGGCTAGAGTGCAGTGGTGCAATCTTGGCTCACTTCAACCTCCACTTCCAGGGTTCATGAGGTGATTCAGGTTCCTGCCACCATGCCTGGCTAATTTTTGTATTTTTAGTAGAGATGGGGTTTTACTATGTTTGCCAGGGTGGTCTCAAACTCCTGATCTCAGGTGATCCACCCGCCTTGGCCTCCCAAAGTGCTGGGATTACAGGCGAGCCACCACACCCAGCCGATATCCCACTTTTTTTTAACATTGTACTAAATATCAAAGCCAGTGCAATAAGACAAGGAAAAGAAAAAAAAAAAAGACATACAAATTAGAAAAGAAAATGTTCTTTTTTGCTGACACGGTCTTGTATGCAGATAATTCTAGGAACCCTAAAACACAGTATGGGGGCAATGGTTCATGCCTGTAATCCCAGAACTTTGGGAGGCTGAGGCAGGTGGATCACAAGATCAGGAGATCAAGATCAGCCTGGCCAACATGGTAAAAACTCGTCTCTACTAAAAAAATACAAAAATTAGCCAGGCATGGTGGCATGCGCCCGTAATCCCAGCTATTCGGGAAGCTGAGGCAGGAGAACTGCTTGAACCTGGGAAGCAAAGGTTGCAGTGAGCCAAAATCACACCACTGCACTCCAACCTGGGTGACAAAATGAGACTCCAACTCAAAAAAAAAAGAAGAAAGAAAAATTTCCCCTCTCTGTTCTCATTGTTCAACTCCCACTTATGGGTGAGAACACGTGGTGTTTGGTTTTCTGTTCCTGTGTTAGTTTGCTGAGAATGATGGCTTCCAGCTTCATCCATATCCCTGCAAAGTATGTGATCTCATTCCTTTTTATGGCTGCATAGTATTCCATAGTGTATATGTATCACATTTCCTTTATCCAGTCTATCATTGATGGCCATTTGAGTTGGTTCCATGTCTTTGCTATTGTAAATAGTGCTGTAATAAACATGTGTGCATATGTCTTCATAGTAAGATGATTTATATTCCTTTGAGTATATACCCAGTTGGAATTGTTGGGTCAAATGGTATTTCTGGTTTTAGATCCTTGAGGAATCGCCATACTGTCTTCCACAATGGTTGGACTAATTTACATTCCCACCAATGGTGTAAAAACATTCCTATTTCTCCACAGCCTTGCCAGCATCTATTGTTCCCTGACTTTTTAATCATGGCCATTCTGACTGGCATGAGATAGTATCTCATTGTGGTTTTGATTTGCATTTCTCTGATGATCAGTAATGTTGAGCTTTTTAAAATATGTTTGTTGACTACATAAATGCCTTCTTTTGAGAAATGTCTGTTCATATCCTTTGCCCACTTTTTGATGGGGTTGTTTGGGTTTTTTTTGTATGTGTAAATTTAAGTTCCTTGTAAATTCTGGATATTAGACCTTTTACAGATGTGTAGATTGCAAAAATTTTCTCCCATTCTGTAGGTTGCCTGTTCACTCTGATGATAGTTTCTTTTGCAGTACAGACAAACCAGTTTGACGGTTGCTTAGAAATTTGAACATGAATCATAATTCAATAAATATCTCAAGAGAATGAAAACATATCCACACAACTTTTATGTGAATGTTTATAGCAGAGTTATTCAGTATAACCAAAGACTGCAAATAATACAAATGTTCATCAAGTAAACAAAATATGATATATCCAAACAATGTACTATTACTCAGCAATAAAAAAGGATGAACAGCTGATACATGAAACTATGTGAGTGAATTTCAAAATATCATGCTAAGTGAAAGGGACCAGACAAATTTGTACATACTAAATCATTCATTATTTATATGAAATGTTTAAGTGTCAAAAGTCATGACAGAAAACAGATAACTGATTTCCTGGGGTCAAGTGGTACATAGGAGCATAATGGAACATCTGGGGATGATACAGTCAGTCTTAAACTGAATTGTAGTAGTGTCTCGATGGCTGTATACATTTACCAAAACCCAACAATATATACACTTAAGGTAGGTAAATTTGCTTCATGAAGTTGTTAAAAATTTAAAAAGCAAAAACAAAAAGGAGAGAGTAACTATACCAATAATTGCTAAGACGTTAAAAACAAAGAGAACAAATAATTTTCTATCAGAAGTAATGTTATGAACATCATTCGTGACCTTAATGAGAATAGTTTTAGTGGTTTTATTGGGAGTAGACACTGCAATGGAGTCACTTAAAAAGTTTATGAAAAACAAGGAAATTGAGACATCCCACTAGATATGCTATATCCATCCTTATTAGCTGAAGAGATGAGAAGAAATGACAGTAGCTATACCAGGGGCTACACTAGCAGACTGTTCATGAGTAGGTATTTGATCCAAATGACCTCATTTATCTTTCTTCTTAGTTGGAGTGATGCTAAGTCCATCCCACTCGCCTTCACAACATCTCCTAGGGCCTCCTCCCCACAAATATTTACCCCCATGTGGAGAGGACAGCACCAGAGAGGGGGTCCCAGAATACATATTTAGTGTTGGATAAAAACATGTACACTTAGAAGTGATACTTCTATTGAAACGAATCTTAATAAATCCATCCTTTTCAATGATGACTTCTTGGCCACGGGATCTGACAGCAAAATGGGTGTTCATATAACACTCATTGTTCATAACACCCATCCTGCAACTAAGCCTTGTGATGCCCCTTAGAATTCTAGAATGAAGAAGGGTAGAGAAAGGAAAAGTGAAGCAAAGAACAGGGCTCAGGGACATAGTCAACATGATGGCCTATAGAAAAATTCTGCAACTGGAAAATCCCTTTCAGCAAGAAAACGAACTCTTTTAGAAAGGAACAGCAAATCTAACATCTAATTTTAACTTAATTCCATGTAATCCTTTTTACCAATTCAAATTCATATAATTTCTACACACATAGACAAACATACATGCAATGCATTCCAAGAAAGGTATTTGGGGAAATCAAGGAAAAGGGACTAGGTTCCATGCATGGATTAGCTTAGGGCCAACAGAACCACTGCAGAAAATGACACAAATGAGTTTGAGAGTCCTCAGGAACATACGACCAATATGACCATAAGAAAATAATTCACAGATACATTGGTAGAGCCTTCAATTGACCTTTCCACATTGTAAGAGTTACAGTGTTTATGTAAATTTTATTTAAATCCCAAAGGATGAAGTGATCTTACCAAGAACCTGATTTATACCTAAACAAAGAAGAAGAAAAAAAATCAAAGAGAAGCCCAATTAGGAGGGCTGATGAAGAAGGAAGAGGGCACCACCATGGAAGTCACCAAATAGGCATGTGGAATAAGCCAGGCCAATATCAAAGACAAGAAGCCCACAGATAAGAAGCAAATTCAAGTTCCAAGTACAGAGACAGGTTTATTATAGTAATTCAAAATATAGCATCTGGACCAGGCACAGTGGCTCATGCCTGTAATCCCAGCATTTTGGGATTACCCATGTTACTGGGTAATATGGTGAGATTCTCTCTGCAAAATTTTTAAGAAATTATCCAGGTATAGTGGTACACACCTGTAGTCCCAGCTACTCAGGAGGCAGAAGTAGGAGGATCACTTGAGCCCAGGAGGTCAGAGTACAGTGAACTGTAATGGTGCCACTGCACCCTAGCCTGGGGGACAAAGCAAGACTCTATCAAAAACCAAGCGTCTGACATTAAACCAGAAACTGAATCCCAGTTTTTATACTTACTTATAGTATTTCTTCAGTTTACTAATCTGAAAAAAAAATAGTAATCATAATACATACTTACCTCATGCATTTGACATTGGTTTTAAGGATGAAATAATGAATGTAAAAGCATTTAGAGTAGTTCTTGGCATATAGTGAGCCATTGATGTGTGTTGTTAATGATTATTATCGTTTCTGTTACTGTTATAGAGGGCAAGCACTAAGGATCAGGATAAGAGAAGAAGTGGTAGGAAAACTCTTCAGTGTGCCCAAGCATCTCCAAAATGCTTTGTCTAAAGACAGGCAGACTACAGCCCCTAAGAAGAACTGGATGCAGTCAGTCTGGGTAGGACATAGAAGTATGCACTTTTGCTAGTCCCCAGGTGATTATGGTACAGGTGCTTCATTTAAAAAATACAGTTCTAGAGGGAAGCCCTTGGAAAGAGTGATTTTTCACAGTAGACTAACAAAGAAGTTCACATCATTAAAAGGCACACAAAAATTATCACCTAGGAGATCAAGACCTAGGATCCAATTGGGAGGATATTACAACAGGTGGGCCTGAAAAAAATAAGAAAGAAACTTTGGCAAGGCCAGGGATAAATAAGGGCATAAAAAGACATGTGTGAATAGCTAAATGACCTTTGCAGAGTGAGAAACTATAGGCCAGCCAGTAAGCATGGGGTCAGAGGAGAATCAGTCAGATCAAAGAGAACAACTCAGGCCTGGGATGCAGGAGAGAAGCAGGTCTATGGTGGCAGTAGATTATTAGACAGATATAAAATAATAACAGTATTTTTAAATTAGAGATGGGGTCTCACTTTGTTCTCCAGGCTGGCTTCAAACCCCTGGGCACAAGTGATCCTTCCACCTCAGCCTCCTGAGTAGCTGGGACTATGGACTCACATAACCTTTCCTGGTATTTTAAAACATGTGTACGGGACATTTTATATTCATTATTTTATACTATTCTCGCTTTAGTCCCAATTATCTCTTTTTTCCCCCCATAATCTTAGTAGTTCCCTTTTTCACAAAAGGAAACAAGGCTCGGAAGGATTAATTTGCTCACCCACATCACTTAGCTTGTCAGAAAAGGAGCCCAGTAGCAAAGCTAGGCCATCTGAGTAGAAATCCAGGCACTGTCCACTCCACAACTTGCTTGCAGAGGAATCAAGCTCTTAGGCAGAGAAGTGGAGAGAGGACTAGAGAACTCCCACCCTCAAGATCAGAGAACACGCCTCTCTGGCCAGGATTTTTTTTAATTTTTATTTCATTTTATTTTTTTGGAGATAGAGTTTTACTCTTTCACCCGCCTGGAGTGAAGTGGCATAATCTCAGCTCACTGCAAACTCCACCCCCCAAATTCAAGTGACTCTCCTGCCTCGGCCTCCCGGGTATCTGGGACTACAGGCGCGTGCCTGCACACCCGGCTTATTTTTACATTTTTAATAGAAATAGGGTTTTGCCACGTTGGCCAGGCTGGTCTCAAACTCTTGACCTCAGGTGATCTGTTCATCTCAGTCTCCCAAAGTCCTAGGATTACAGGCATGAGCCACTAGGCCCAGGCCAGGATATCTTTAATCATTGAAAGAAACCATCAGGGTTAGTATGTGAAAATGTCAAAGATATACTAGATATTTTGGGTGAAAATGGAAGTTCTTGGTACTTTTTAGGAATCGTCTTAAAAAGACTGCTCACTCACAGCATTGTTTCACCTCCCATTAATGCATCATTCTGTACTCACTAAGGTCCTTGATCTGCCTGTCTTTTAGAACTATAAAAGCTAATACTCTACGTTGTTTTTACACGCCATCAGTAAGTTTTTTCTTAACCCTACAATAACAACCCTACAGTGTCAGCTGCTAAATTTAAGCCACTTGAGATGTCTCAGTTAGCAGGCAAGAACCAATTGAGTAAGTATGATTTAGAACTAGAGTCTTAATTATAGTATTGTGTACCTGAAGTAATTATTCACATGATGTAGTGATGCTTGAGACTATTTTTTGTGATCAACTCAATTAATGCAATTTGCCCTAGCCCACAAGTAAAGTCAATTACCTGGCAATCACAAAAGTCTCCTGATAGCTTCATGCTGATTATTCCAAAAACAGCTTCATAAGATTGTATATGAAGATACACACACTACATACACACACACACACACACACACACATTATTGCATTTACCCACTCTTTTTACAAGCAAACCTCTCTGTCCAAGTTTCAGAGATATCAAAAACACTGTTCTATCCCTATTCCTGCCAGAACATTGTTCTTAAATGTTTCTTTCAAACTTTTACAAAGTCTGAGATGAACGTAAATGACTGAGCTAAACCTATTAATTTATGCCAGCCACTGAGTGGTATTGGAAAATGAAGAGGCTACATTCACATTTTACTGGTAATTTACTGGTAATAGGACTTCGACATATCAGCACAGTATAATGAGATGTATGGTAATTTTTCACTTAAATAACAAGATGAGGAACATGATTAAAATGGAGTTACCTTAGTTGTTTAAAACCAGCATTTGCCTATATACACATAAGGAAACAATGCTAACCAATTGTTTATGTTTGCCTTCTGAATTACGATAACTTGATTAGCTAATGTATAATTGTAAAAAATACCCACTAGAATTAAACTACAGAAATTACCTCTCAATAGAGTGGTTGCAATATGACATCAGTAATGAAATATTCACATTTCAGCCATTCCAGAAAAATGCATGAAGTGTCTTTTCTCATTCAGTTTTAAGGTCAATAACACTACATCAAAAGAGATGAAGATCCATGCATGTAACTTACTTGGCATAAATCCCCTCAACCAGGCAAAGAACAACAAAAATATTAACTGTATTTACTCAGAATCTGCTATGTATCAACCACTCTGTCAGCACTTTTCATGCAATATTTCCCTCCAGTGCTTAAACAACCTAACAAAGTAAGTACAGTTATTATCATAATTTCCTCATGTCAAAGCTAAGGCTAGCTATGCTAAGTAATCCAAGTTCACTTACTTAGTATTGGCAGAACTTTTATTTTAGCCCAGGCCTGTCTCTGGCTATGAACACTACGTCATGACATCTGTGAAACCAGAGCCACATAGCCTGCCCAGGTGACCCAATGCCTCTTTATATAGGAAAGAGCAATGTGGCCAAGAGCCCTATGTTGTTACTAGATGGAACTAAAACTCAGGTCAATTGATTCTGCTTTTGGCCTTTAAATGACAAAAGATCATTTTAATTTTCTTCTTCCTATTATTCTCTAACAAAGTTTATATATTTCAACAAAAATGCTTTGGTTTCTTAATTAAATCAACTGTTTCTCATTCCTATTATCACTGAAGTAGAACATTTAATAATTAGAGTATTTGTTCACCATAGGTTTAGTGTGAAATTGTAACTCTGTTCCAACTTGCAAAGCTTCACATTTCATTTTTCTTGGCTTCAGAGCATATACCACATGCAGAAGCCCTTCTTGTAAGCAGAGTCCTTTAAGAAAGCAAATCAGCATTCTCTGAGTATGGTCAGCTCACCTGCTTAGCAGGGGCTTAATCCCAGACAAGGAAGAAAATCACCAAGCACTTGGCAGTACTGTTCTGAACATCAGAACCAATGAATCAGTCCAAATAAAAGCTTTTCTACTATTTAAGGTCAAACCAATCATCTTGGCAATTACTTATTACTAAGCCTATTGTCTACATTTTTCATCTACTAATCATTCTGGAAAAAAAATCTGCTTTAAAGATTTTAAGCTATATTTTTCTAGTCAAATGCTACATGAAAATAAATGTCATTAAAGAAATTAAGTATTACTATTTCAAATATACCATAGGTTACATATTTTGGAAGCTTCTCCTACTACAATAAAATTAAATCCTGGGTAAAATATCTTTAATGCATTGATAGTTTACGATAAAACAAGGAGACTCTAAAACAAAGAACAAAAAGGTGAATGAGAATGATGATGTGCTATTAGCAATCTGAAAACCAAGTTGCCCTTGAATGTAGATTTCTATTACTGACATCGGAAAACAGCTTTGGGGTCCTGACATGAGAGGAGAACTGAACTTGAGACTCCTACATTGAGTTAGGAAACCTAGAAGAGGATTAAAGAAGTCCCTGGAGACTGAGCCTCAGGAGCATTGGCGTTACAGCAAGAAGAACCTGAACTCCATAGTAAATTAAGAATTTCACAATGAATTAAAGTAGCCTCTGGCGGGCCAGAACTAGGGTGAGGCAAGAGAGGTAGTTAAGGTGCAAATTTAAGAAAGCACCCTTGTATGACCTTGGGAGTGGGTGCCTCCTTAAATTCTGCACCTAAACAACCTCTCTTGCCACTCTGGTCCCAGCCCTGGTCTCAGGTTGATTTGACAGCCTTGTTTCTTCTAAAAGCAAATATAAACCTGCGGATAAAAGAATTCCCAAATAGACCTTCAGGATTCCCACAGAAGAAGTTCAACCAAATATGAGCTCAAAAATATCACTAAACACTCAAGCAAACAAGCACCAAGATTGAGAATCAGCAGAAACAACAAATATTTTTCTTGGACACATAAGGACTTCAGATATTGGAATAGCAGATAACCAATATAAACTATTTAAAGATATAAAAGGTACAACATTTAAAATATAAGATACAGAATAAAAAATAAGTTAACAAAACAGTGTAGCATTGGCATTGGTATAAGCACATAGATCAGTAGACAGAAGAGAGACCAAAAAAAGTATGGCAAATTGATTTTCAACAAAGATGTCAAGTGGTTAAAAGGATAATCTCTTCAACAAATGGCACTGGAACAATTTGATATTCATAAGCCAAAAATAAATAAATAAGTTTAGACTCTAACCTCACACCACACAAATTAACTCAAAATGGATTATATATCTACATATAGGAGTAAAAATATGTGAAACTTCCAGAAGTTTCTAGAAGAAATTTTCCCTTGGGTTAGGCAAAGATTTCTCAGATATCATACTAAAAGTTTATGTAGACAAGAAAAAAATGATAAACTGAGCTTCATCCGACCTAAAAGTTTTGGTGTTCAAAAGAAACTATTAAGAAAAAGAAAACACTTGCCACAGACTGTGAGAAAATATATGCAAATAATATATAATAAAATAAAAACATATAAAAGAATACTTATCAAAAATAGAAAGCAAACAACTAAACTTTTAACATGAAAAAAGGTTTAAACAGATACTTCATAAAAGAAGATAAATGAATGATGAATAAAAACACGAAAGTGTGTTTATAATTATTAAGGAAATTCTAATTTAAACCACAATGGGATACCACTGCACAACCACTAGAATAGCTAAAATTAAAAGACTGACAATACCAAATGTTGACAAAAATGTAAAAGAATGAAACCCTTATATATTGCCAATAGGAAGTTAAAATAATACAACTACTTTGGAAAATTGTTTGGCAGTTTCTCTAAAAAGTTCAACATAAACTCACCATATAACCCAGCAATATCACACCTAGCTGTAATACTGCCAAAGAGAAATGAAAACATATACCCTGACAAAGGCTTGTACTTGAATGTTCATAGGAACATTATTAATATCCAAAAACTAGGAACAACCAAAATGTCCATTAACTGGTGAACAGATAAACAAAGTGTAGTATATCCAAACAATGGACTATTATTCAGCTATAAAAGGTAACAGAAAGTAGAGCAAGATGGCAGAATAAAACCCTACACCATTCATCCCCCCACAACTGGAACACTATCTACACACAGACAAGCTCTTTTGCCTGCCACCATGTAAGACATGACTTTATGCATCATTCACCTTCCTCCATGATTGTAAGGCCTCCCCAATCTATAATGGCCTCCCCAATTTATAAAGGAAAGAGTCACAAGAATAAAAAATCAGATGAGCAATCACAATACCTGGTTTTAACTCTGTGTTGCCTCCAAAAGAGGCATTGAGGAGGGCAGGAGAGACAGTCCTGAATCACTGACCCCCTTCCCTATCCCCCTGGCAACAGCCTTGTGGTGCAAAGAGAGAATCTGCACTTTGGGGAGGGAGAGCACAGTGACTGGGGACTTGAACTCAGCACTGCCCTGTCTCAGCAGAGAATAAAGCCATGGTGGGCTCAGCCAGTGCTCCCTCATGGAGGGAGCATTTGGATCAGCCCTAGCTAGAGAGAAATCACCCATCCCAGGGATCAGAACTTGAGTTTCTCAGCAAGCCTTGCCACCATTGCTAAAGTGCTCTGGAGTCCCAGGTAAACCGGGAAGACAGTCTAGGACAGAAGGACTCTAATTCCTAGGCAACTCCTAGTGCTAGGCTGGGCTTAGAGCCAATGAACTAGGGTGGAACATGACCAAGGGAAACGCCAGCTGGTGCATCTAAGGGAGTGCTTGCTCCATCCCTCCTGTAACCCCAGACAGTGAAGCTCAACAATGAAAGTGACTCCTTGCTTATGCTTAAGGAGAAAAAAGTGAAGAGTCAAGACTTTGTCTTGAATCTTGAATAACAGCACAGCCACAGGAGAATAGAGCACCAAGCAGAGTCACGAGGCCTCCATTCCAGGCCCTAATTCCTAGATGACATTTCTAGACACACTCTGGGCCACAGTGGAACCTGCTGCCTTGAAGGGAAGGACCCAGTCCTGGTAGGATTAGGATTCATCACTTGCTGACTAAAGAGATCTTGGTCCCTTAAATAATCAGCAGTGATACCTACCTAGACAGCATGATATAGGCTTTGGGTTCTGAGACGTGCTGGCTTCACAGGTGACCCAGCACATTCCCAGCTGTGGTGGCTAGTGAAAGATTCCTTCTGTTTGAGAAAAGCAGACAGAAAAGTAAAAGGTACTTTGTCTTCCACTCTAGGTACCAGCTTGGCCACAGTGGGGTAGAGCAACAAGTGAGGTCCCCAAGTCCAGGCCTGGGCTCCTGGACAGTATTTTTGGACCTACCCTGGGCCAGAGGGGCACCCACTGCCTTGAAGGGTGAGTCCTGGTCCTGACAACATTTACCACAAGCTGACAGAAGAGCCCTTGGGCACTAAGTGAGCATTGGCAGGGGCCTGGCAGAACCCTTGTGGACCAGTGGTGATGGGGCCACACAGGGAAGCTCCTCTGCCTGTGGAAAGGGGAGAGAAAAGTGGGAAAGATTTTATATTGTGGTTTGAGTGCCAACTTTGCTGCAGTAGGATAGAGCATAAGGTAAATTGTTAAGGTTTTTGACTACAATCCCTGGCTCCCAGATAGCATCTCTAGACACACCCAGAGGCTGAGGGAAGTGAAGGGAAGAGCCTTGGGTAAGGCCCAGTGCCGTGCTGGCTTCAGGTCTGACCCAGTGGAGTCCCACCAGTGGGCCCCAGGGGTGTGCTTGAATGACCACACTTCCAATTCCAGGTGGCACAGCACAGAGATAAAGACTGTTTGGGAGGAAAAAAAGGGATAAGAACAAGAGTCTCTGCCTGGTAATACAGAGAATTCTTCCAGATCCTATTCAAGACCACTGAGGTGGCATATCTATGAGTCCAAAAACCATAGCATTATTGGGTTTGGGGACCAAGTCCCTTTGAATACCTGGAAAACCTTCCCAAGAAAGAAAGACACAAACAAGCCCAGATTGTGAAGACTACAGTACCTAAGTCTTCAATGCCCAGATGCCAATGACCATCTACAAGCATCAACACCATCCAAGAAAACATGACTTCACCAAATGAACTGAATAAGTCACCAGGGACCAAGCCTAGAGAAAGAGAGAGATGTGACCTTTCAGAGAGAGAATTCAAAGTAGCTGTTTTGAGGAAACTCAAAGAAACCCAAGATAATACGAAGAAGGAATTCAGAGGAATTCCTTCTTAAGTGAGATTCTGTCATTTGCAACAACATGAATGTAACTGGATGTTTATAAGTGAAATAAACCAGGCACAGAAAGACAAATATCACATGTTATCACTTGTTTGTGGGATCTAAAAACCAAAACAATTAAACTCATGGATATAGAGAATAGAAAAATGATTACCAGAGGCTGAGAAGGGTAATGGGGGGAGTGGGGGGAGGTAAGCACAGTTAATGGGTACAAAATATGCATATATATATATACACACACACATATAGAGTTAGAAAAAATTGAACAAAACCTAGTATTTTATAGCACAACGGGGGGACTATAAGTCAATAATAATTTAATTGTACATTTAAAAATAACCGAAAGAATATAGTTGGATTGTCTGTAACACAAAGGATAAATGCTTGAGGGATTGGATAGCCAATTTTCCATGACATGATTATTATGCATTGCATCCCTATACCTAAATATCTCATGTACTCCATGAATATATATACCTATTATGTACCCCTAAAAATTAAAAATAAAAATGTTTTAAAGGAACAAACTCCTGATGCATGCAACAACATAAGCCTCAAAAACATTATACTACAATAAAGCCAGATCCGAAAGATTGCACATTGTATGATTCTGTGATATGGTTTGGCTGTGTCCCCACCAAAGGTCACCTTGAATTGTAATGATCCCCAAGTGTCAAGGGCAGGACCAGGTGGAGATAATTGAATCGTGGGAGCAGTCACCCCAAACTGTTCTCATGGTAGTAAATAAATCTCACCAGATCTGATGGTTTTATAAATGGAGTTCCCCTACACAAGCTCTTTTGCCTGCCACCATGTAAGACATGACTTGGCACCTCATTCACCTTCCTTCATGATTGTAAGGCCTCCCCAATCTATAAAGGCCTCCCCAATTTATAAAGGAAAGAGTCAAATAAACTTACTTCCTTTATAAATTACTATATGAGGCCTCCCCAGTTTATAAAGGAAAGAGTAACTTATAACGGCAATTTATAAAGGAAAGAGTCAATTAAATCTCTTTCCTTTGTAAATTACTCAGTCTCAGATATGTCTTTATCAGCAGTTTGAGAACAGACTAATATATTCTGCTTTTAAGAAATTTCTAGGAAAGAAAAAACTACCATGACAAGGCAGAAGAGTGGTTGCCACTGTGGGAGGTGGGGTGAAACTGGAGATTGACTCCAGATTGGTATGAGGGAACTCTCAGCTGATGGAAATATTCCAAAACTGGATTGTGGTGATGGTTACATAATGGTGTCCATTTCTCCAAAATCATCAAACTTCACATTCTCATTGGGTTAATTTTATAATATATAAATTATACATTTATAAAGCCATTTTAAAAAGTGAATACTCCACAATCACCAATTTTGAAAAAGTTTAAAATTATCAAATAAAAATATAATAGTCAAATATAAAAGTTCTACAGATAGTATATGACTACAGATGTAAATGAAAGTATTATATTTGATCTCTTGAATTGAATAGCTATAACTGTACTGTGGTCAAATTAGGATACCCTTGCTCCTAGGAAAGTCACACTGATGTGTTAAGAATTAAAAGGGCATGGTGTTTTTCTTCACATGGTTCAGAAAAAAATGAATCATGTGTGTCTATGTAGTGCATGGTGAGGGAAGGGAGCAAAAATAACAAAGCAAATATTCCCTGTGTTATTGCAACATTTTTGAAAGTCTTTGTTTGTTTCAACATAGAAAGTATTTCAAAAATTGATCATTTGAAAAGACTATTAAAATAGACAAATTTCAGTAGAAAATTGAATTGATAAAAATAGAAAAACACTATTAGAAATATAAAGAGGATTTTCCACAGACACAATAGAAATTTAAAAGATAACAAGAATATGTTAAAAAAAAAATGTGTGTCCCAATAAATTTGAAAACTGAGATAAAATGACTAAATTCCAAGAATTGACTATGCAGAGTTAACAATGCAATTCTAATAAAAATCCCAACACTATTTTTCAATCAACCTAAACTGATTCTGAAATTCATATGAAAATACAAAGACCCAATAATTGTCAGGAAGAATACAGGAAAATTTCACCTGCCATCTATTATAAAAAATGATCATTAAGACCATGTGCTTATGGCACAATAACAGATAAATGGACCAAAAGAACAGAAGATCAGAAAGGGGCTCACATATAAATGAACTACAGAGGCAGCACTGCAGTTTATTGAGGAAAATATAAACTATTTCATTAAATTTTGCCAAGAAAAATGGCTATTTTTTAGAAGAAAATAATATTGGATATCAATCTCACACCATACACACAAAAAATGAATTTCAGATAACTTGAAGACTCAAATGTCAACAATAAAACTTTAACATTTTTTAGAGAAATTATAAGAGACTATCTTCATGACCAAGTCTTGCTCCTTCTAACTACCTGTCTGCAAACTTCTCTTCTTGTAGACATGTTCCTTTCCCTAATAGAAAATTGCCAATCATCAAGAGTTCTTTCACAAAGTTTGTTGCCAGCTTTCAAGACCCTAAAAGGGCCACTGGCATGAGAAATTTTTTTTATTACTTCAAAGTTATAAATTACTTCTTAAACAAGACACAGAAAGCAGTAATCACTGATTACAATTAAGAATGTCTGTTTGGCTGCCGGGCGCGGTGGCTCAAGCCTATAATCCCAGCACTTTGGGAGGCCGAGGCGGGTGGATCACTAGGTCAAGAGATCGAGACCATCCTGGTCAACATGGTGAAACCCCGTCTCTACTAATACAAAAAAATTAGCTGGGCATGGTGGCGCGTGCCTGTAATCCCAGCTACTCAGGAGGCTGAGGCAGGAGAATTGCCTGAACCCGGGAGGCGGAGGTTGCGGTGAGCCGAGATCGCGCCATTGCACTCCAGCCTGGGTAACGAGCGAAACTCCATCTCAAAAAAAAAAAAGAATGTCTGTTTGGCAAAAGATATTTCACAGTGGAAGATGCAAGGATGCTGGTCAGTATATGGAAGAATGGGTCTGTTATGCTGCCAGTGAGAGTGTAAATTGCCCCAAATATTTTGGAAAATAATTTGATACAGTTGAACATGATTATACTCCAGAACCCAGGGATTCTACTCCTAGCTATATACACTAGAGAAAGTCTCAGAGAGGTGTACCAGGAAAAATGTGCAAAATATGTTGCATGGGCAAAAACTAGGAACAATCCAAATACCCATCAATCAGAGAAGGATAAATAAGTTATGTTATATTCCCACACTCTAATATTTTACAGCAGTGAAAATAAATGAACATTCAACCACTCAGACAAGTCTAAGAAAGAGAATGTAGAAAAACACAAGATATGGACCAGATACTAAATAATACTATCTCTGAAACATTCAAAGGCATGAAAAAAATGAGCATCATTGGCTAGGGTTGCACTATTTTTAAAGTAAGGAAATGATAAACATCAATTCAGTATAATGTTTTCCTCTGTGTGGAAGGCAGGAGATTAGGCTTAGGAGGAGCCTTCAGTAAGCTTCAGCAGTATCCAGTTCAGGGCTGGTGAAGTAGGAATTGTTTAGTTTTGTTTTGTTAATTTGCTTCATAGTTTACATGTACATGGGCATGTATTCTTTTGCATGTATCATATATGAAAATATCAGTTTAAAAAATCAAGGATGACTTAAAAAATCATGCCAAAGATCCAAAGGAGTTTATACGCCGTGTTTTTTTTATTTCAAGTACCTTTTTATCATGTTTTATGGTAGTTTGTCTTTCTAGGAAAAACATGAGATTTTTACCAGACAAGAGTTTATGTTCCTTTAACCTGCTCATATGTAAGACAGCAAGAAGGACATGTGGATTCCAGGGATCGGTGAGAGTAAACTACGTTAACTCTAATTAACATAGTTTTCAGGCACATTTTGTAGGCTGAAACGAACTCTGGCATTGTGGAGAGCTTAGAGGAGCACCAATAAGACTAAACCAAACCATCATCCATGTAAATGAGGTAATTTATCTGAAAACACCACAAACATGAGCGCATGCACAATTTTAAGGACCCGAACCAAGATAAAGTGAGGTACAAATCTCAACTTTAACTTGTTTGACTTCTTTGAATAACAGACCCTTCATCTATAAAATGAAGAAAATAATACCTCCTTAAAGAATGTGCCAACCTATGTGGTGATAAACTAACCACCATGTTATAGACTAAGACACAAGGACCATAAACCTTGTTCTTACACAATTCCCCAATTAAATCACCATCGTCCTCAACAAATGTTAATTATAACTACTATATTTCATTTCTTTATTAGAACAAGTGAAATTTAATAGTGCTTTTCCCATAGCCCATTTGGGAGGTCCTTGAGGAGACAAAAGATCACTGTCACCATCAGTATAAATGCCTTGAAATTATAATAAAGTCATACAAAAACATGAGTATAGCTGATCATGAGGGATTTTTGTAAATACATAGAATCCTTTCCTGGCCTTCACACCAGTCATCTCTGTCAGAAGAGATCACAAGAAAACCTCTGAGACCCATCTGATCATACCAGCTATGCACCTCACCCTCCATCAAAACTCTAAGGAAAAGTCTCAGAACTCTACAGGGGCCTGGAAAGAACCTTCCACCTTCCTCATTCTCTAACAGAGCCTTACAAAATTGCCTTGCCTCCCTCGTCTTGAAGTCACAAGTTACCATTTAATGTCCTTTGTGCACCTTAGGTATCTCTGCATGGTCCTTTATAGACCTTTTTCTGACCCCATCTTCCTGAGTCCTGAACTCTTACATTGTGCCCTTGAGAATTCAGGCAGTCATTGTGGCATTCTTCTCTGCGCTTTTCTTTCAAAATTCCCCTTTCTTCATCTAAAGGAAGCATGAATCTCCCTTGACAATATTACTTCTTCTGCAGCCCTCTCAAGTAGTGGCTGTATTTTTTTCCTTCATAGTGCTGGTCATGGGGTAAATGTCTTTCATGCTCCTCATTCTGCTCTCAGACCATTCATCTTCCTTCACTTTAGCAATTTCCAGGTATGGGTTGCATAGCAGAATATACCTGAATCTCTAGTCACTTTCCTCTTTCCCTGGAGATATTTGTTTCTGGCTTGCTGCCACATGCAACTACATTATGCTTGTAATTCTCATGATTTAAACATCTGTATAAATGATGCTTCCAATGCCTAAGCTCCTCCCTTTTTTAATCTTGTCCTCAACCTGGTCCAAATACTCACTTCCATGGTCATATCTTATACGTCTAGTCATTAGCAATAATTACAAACCATCCCAGATCTCAACTGTAAGCCTCCAACTCTCCAACCACCACCTCTTCCCTTTCCAGCCCATTGACATCCTTATACAAGAGTCCTTATACAATGCATGCTCCTACAATCAATTCTATAACATTTCCATGGTTCCTTACTTCCCTTGTGTCCTTTCTTCCCTCCTTAACCAGTTTAAATTTTCTTGGTCCATCCTTATAACTCCTCTTGATCACCCTCAACTTCCTTGCTTCTCTTTCGTTTCCGTATCTTCACACTGGTAAACCATAACCTTGGTTAATACTAGGTCTCTACCTTTGTCACACAGCACCTTTGCAGTAGAACTGGCTGCAGAACAAACTTCGCTTGCTGGTCTTTATTTTTTTTAAGACAGTTTCCCTCTTGTCGCCCAGGCTGGAGTGCAATGGCATGATCTTGGCTCACTGCAACCTCCGCTTCCTGGGTTCTCGTGATTCTCCTGCCTCAGGCTCCTGAGTAGCTGGGATTACAGGCGCAGACCACCATGTCCAGCTAAATTTTTTTGTATTTTTAGTAGAGACGGGGTTTCACCTTGTTGGCCAGGCTGGTCTCCAACTCCTGACCTCAGGTGATCTGCCCACCTCAGCCTCACAAAGTGCTGGGATTACAGGCATGAGCCACCCCAACCAGCTGCTGATCTCACTTTATATGCTCTACCTTTGACCTAAAATGAGCTCTAATGCTTCCCAGTTATCATACTGCCTTTTCCCGTTACATTTCTACCCCTTCTCCACTAAATAGCTATTTGCTCTTCCTGCACATACTCACTGATGACCTTCCTTTCTGTTTCATGAAAAACATAAAAATAAAACAACCTCAGAAAAGACTTTTCTCAAGTTGTCACTACCCAATAACACCCCAAACTGTCCACCTCCAGAATACGGCCGCTCGTGTGGCTTCATTAGTACACCAGGCACACTCCAGCCTCAAGGAATTCAAACACTGCTGTTTTACTGACTAGAACGCTGTTTTTCTACGAGCCACATGCCTGCTAATTAGCTCCTTCAAACATTTGCTTAAACAGTATCTTCTTAATAAGGAATGGCCACCCTGTTTAAGACTGAAATCCAGCACGTACTTCGTATCCTCCATAGGCTCCATATATTCTTTCTTGCATTATTGTTTCCTCTAGTACTTGCCACCATTTATCTTAACATACTTTTATATATTTAATTTGCTTATTGTTTCTCTCTCTCACTACAATGTGAGCTCTATGAAGGAAGAATTTTTTTTTTTTTTTGAGACAGTGTCTCACTCTGTTGCCCAGGCTGGAGCATAGTGCTGCAATCTCAGCTCACTGCAGCCTCTGCCTCTCATGCTCAAGTGGTCCTCCCACCTGAGCCTCCTAGTAGCTGGGATTACAGGTGTGTGCCATCACATCTGGCTAATTTTTGTATTTTTTTTTTTTTTTTTTTTTTGTAGAGACAGGGCCCCAACATGTTGCCCAGGCTGGGCTTGCTCAAGCAATCCTTGATCCTTGCTCATGTGAGGCTTTCTTGGCCTTCCAAAGTGCTGGGATTACAGGGATGCGCCACTGTGCCCAGCCAGAAATTCTTATCTGTTTTGATCACTGCTATTAATATATCCTCAGAACCTGAATACTACCTAATATACAGAAGAAATCAATAAAGATTTATTAGGAAAATGAATGGACATATCTCAAATTGTTTAATAAATACAATAAATTATAGTAAGCTTGTAGACACATATTTTTATAATTTATGATATCTATGTACATATATGTGATATTTATGTACATATAAGTAAATATAATTAAGTAACATTATATTTTCTTATATGTACATAAATACAATTACTATATTTAATTATATGTACATGAATATCACAATTACAGAAGTGAGAAGTGTTTATTTCAAACCTCTTGTGAGAAGTATATTCTGCTGAGTAAGGTATAAGATGAATTGGAATCCCTGTGAGGAAAGAGCTATAGTGCTGAGATATATGTTCTATAGTTCACCACCAGCATCCTTAGCAAGTCCCACAACAGTGGGTATTTAATTTTCTTAAAACCATACACACGCACGCATGTATGTGGTTTTAAGAAAATTACATGCTGTTCAATTGATGTGCATTTTTAACTGTATCTTGAATCTTCTTAACACTTTAGTATAAAGAAGAGATTAGCATGATTATTTAACAGTAATCATAAAGTGATTTTGAAAGTGCTAACCATGTGAAATTGCAATATGATTCTAACTTTCTATTAGCTTAACTTTTCTTCTAATGATTTAGGCAAAAGTTATTAGGAATAGGTAAATTAGATAATGACTCTGATTTTGTTAAATGAAATCTTAAGTTGAGGGTAAAGCATACATATTCACTGCAGAAATTTGAGAAATATGGAAAACAGGGGAAAAGTTACCCATAATCCTATTACCATCTTTGGTCTTTTTTTTAAAACACATCTTGGTTTTGTTTTCAATAAATGTCAAAAATAGATGACAATGAATGATTTTCTTCAAAGTAGTTGTCTTGGAGTGCAATGTTTTATGTCACTCCTGATGCAATTTCAGAAAAATGTAAAAAATTGGAACTCTCTTTTTCAGAATCATTTTCCAAGTATACATTACATTTTAAAAATGATTTCATTGTTTCAAACTTCTTTTTATGAGAAAGAATTTAGAAAAGCCAAATACCATCTGTAGATATGATAAAGATATCCAAGTTAAGTCAGGCTTGAAGCTTTTCCTCAATTAGCTTAAAATCTAGCATAAAAATATAACATGTATCCTGTATAAATATAAGCATAGCTAACAACAGTGTTGCTTTTATGTGTTACTTTTAACCTGCATTATCTCATTTAGTTCTCCTTATGAAAATTCTAAGAATAAAATAAAATTATAAGATCCATTTATTATATGTGAATGAGTAAAGATCAGAGACGCTAAAGATTTATTTGCATAAATTCAAACAACAAATCAGACAAGATTAATCCCATTCTCTCTGTATCTTGTCCTATTTCTACCATACGATGTGACCTTCCCCCAACAATCTCAAGGAATAGATCTCATCAAAGAGACTAAGAGAAATCATAGATTAGAAAGAAGAAATTGCAATCAGGTGAAAAAATTAATGGACTCATAAAACAGATTAATCTTGGTCTTGAAGATAGGGTAAGATTATGTTTAAATCTTAAACATGATAGAGAATGGAAGATCCTAGGCATAGTGGGGTGCATTAAAGAAAAAGGCATTGAGATTTTTGAGAAAGGATGTGATAAACTTAAATCTGTATTTTATCAAAATTGATATGGCAGATATTTTCATGAGAGAAGGCATTTGAAGTCAATAGACAAGAGATGATTACATTAAGTAGTAGGCAAGGAATAAAAAAGTCTGAATTCAGTTGATGGCAATGAAGATGAAGATGGGAAATATCTGGGAGGCACTTTAGAGCTAGAATTGTTCAGATTTGGGGATCTATGGTGGGCTAAGTGGAAACAAGAGAGAGGCTAAAGTTTCAAGGTTGTGTAAGTAGAGGATTAGGTACATAACAAAAATAGGGGTCCAACAGGTGAGTAGGCTTGAATGGGGAAATTGTTTTTCCAGCCTATCAATTCCCAGTTTCCCACAGCTAACCCCACAGTTTAGGCAGCCCCAAGCCAATCTCCAACCATGTTTTTCTTGAAGCAAGATGAACTTATCCAGCTGAGCCCCCCAACACTTCACCCCTAATCTCATAGCATTCAGATTATGTCATTATCCCTTTTCAGGATTGTATTTCCAGATACCACCTGCTTATCTGTCTCCTTGGACTTTTAAGTGTGGTGCTTTACCTATGACTTCATTCTGCCTTCTTTTTAGAGGACTCAATGTTTCCCATTTAGTTTGCCTGAATATTTCCTTACTCTTTGGACAGATAACCTAACCACCCTGCTGAACCCAGTTTTGTCCTTCTGCTTCCAGAGCAATGCAAGATGTTGCTACCCTGATAATGTTCACCCACCAATTTGTCACCAGGATGTGTCATGAATGCCAACATTTTTACCAACATTGTACCAGTAAGTTTCAAATAGAAAACATTATCTGGAACAAATTTCACTTTACCACATCCGGTTCTAAAACCAGTTTTCTGTATAGCATGCCATAGCATTTCAAATTCTTAGTTTTTATTTATGTGTAACTGAAATATAAAAATTGAATTATTAAAAATTATCAGTAGGATCAGTTTTTTCTTTATATTTTATAATAAAAATAGACTTTATTGATCATCTTGTTTTGACATTTCTAATTTGACCAATTGTGACATAACCATTATAATTTTCTTGTACTTTTTTGTGGTCATGATGTCTAAGTCCAATTTTTCTCAAAGTTGATAGGCCTACATTATATCAAGTATACTTGATTCACTCATTATTTGTCAAAACAAATGTTAATGTGTGCATTTTCAGTATATTAAGGTACTATTAAGGACCTTAATAATCCATTAAGGATGAATAGTCCTTAATACATTGACATATTAAGTCAAACATGTTTATTTATTACTTTTTATGTACCAGACAATATTTTAGATGCTGAGAATATAAAGGTGTGATTTGTTAATTATTACAGTTCTCTCAAAAAGTTCCAAGATTGCTCCATTTTCCATTTTTGGCTTATTGAGGTTCTGATCTAATTTTTATAATTTTAATCATTTAGTTGACTGGGTACTAACTGGCATTGAAGAGATAAAGAAAAGATAAGTTTACTGGGTCAAAACATTGAGATCAAGATAACAATGTCAAAATGTCCTGGCTCATATATCCCTCGTCCTTACTGGGCCGGTCCGGTTCCAGGTTCTGGCACTGATTATTTCCGCCATGTTGTGCTACAAGCATACTAGCATTGTTTATCAAACAACAACAAAGACAATGAATTCAGTCCTCATATCTTAAGTTAAAGGTGCCAGAATGGCCCTCAGGTTAAGGCCACTGGAACTTAGAAGAGTACCCAAAACTACAGATAAAAATTCACAAGTCATATGAATAAAAGAGAAGTTGAAACTCTAAGTCTAGATGAGACTTCCAAAGGAGAGATTACAATGAAAGAAAATTAGAGAAAGATCAAGAACCAGTTTTTTTGTTTTTTTTTTTTTTTCTTTTTTTTTTATTGCATTTTAGGTTTTGGGGTACATGTGAAGAACATGCAAGGTTGTTGCACAGGTGCACACCTGGCAGTATGATTTGCTGCCCCCCTCCCCTTCACCTATATCTGGCATTTCTCCCCATGCTATCCCTCCCCAACTCCCCACCCCCCCCACTATCCCCCCTCCCCCCCAACAGACCCCCGTGTATAGTGCTCCCCTCCCTGTGTCCATGTGTTCTCCTTGTTCAACACCCACCTATGAGTGAGAACATGTGGTGTTTGATTTTGTGTTCTTGTGTCAGTTTGCTGAGAATGATGTTTTCCAGGTTCATCCATGTCCCTACGAAGGATGTGAACTCCTCGTTTTTAATGGCTGCATAATATTCCATGGTGTATATGTGCCACATTTTTCCTGTCCAGTCTATCATCGATGGGCATTTGGGCTGGTTCCAGGTCTTTGCTATTGTAAACTGTGCACCAGTTTTGTGGTCAGAAGAGAAAAGAAACAAGGAAGAACTTTTTAAAAGTAGAGGTTTTTGAATAATTAGAGAATATATCATTTTAAAAACAGAGGGAGATAAGACTTCAAGAACTTAAAAATCTAACATTAAAATTATTTTTGTTTATAATAATTGGGGGGACATAGTATATAAAATGATTTTGTAAGTAAGCGATAGCACAGGCACCGACTGGAACACGCCATGCAGCACTTTGCAGCAGTTAAAATCATGCCAAATAAATTACACACGTATTTCTTTGTTGCTATCAACTGAAACAAGAATGACACATTATCTTTATGTTTCTGCTGATTCATCCCCACTGTGGACAGCTGAGAAGGCTAACTTCAAAGGAAGTCCTATAGCAGTGCCCAACTTTGTCCATTCCTCTGGTACTGCAAAGAGATGAAATTTACTCATGATTATTTTTAAAGACAAGATATAAAAATGGAGAAAGGAGAATGATAGAGGGGAAAAAAAACAAAGATCTGCATTTGGTAATCATGTGGTGAGCACATTATTCTCTTATTCTAGCCTTATCCCTTAGTATTTCCTCATGAAGCTGGAGAACCTAGAACTTAATCCCATGAGATAGTAGAGATGTGCAACAAGGTAAAAAGGTGTGGATTTTTGTGAGTAAGCCGGAGTAAGCTACTGGAGTTGGATGGAAGCATCAGCCAACTGGCCAGCCTCCACCCCAAAACACTGTCCAGGAGCTGGAGACTTCATACAGCATGTGTCTTAGAATCAACAATTTCTGTGGTGAGAGGAGGGAAAGTAAGCACTGTGATGCTTCTGAAGCCTCACAGGGGCCCAGACAGGCACCCTTAGATACTGTCATTGCTCCAGGATCCCAGCAGCTCATCAGTGTCAAAAGAGTCACAGCAGCTGCACAGAGTCAACAAAAGGACAGGAACCATTCCATTTGGAGTCAGTGGAGACCTCATCTTCCCTACTGACCTTGGGCTGTGGTTGCAGCCCTCATCCACAGTGCCAAGAACCAAACCAGGCAAAGACACTAGCAACAAGATCAGCAAAAAGGGAACCTGTGGATAAGATACACATCCTGCCCACCATCCATTTCATACTTAACTTTCACAGATCTCCTACACTCTCCTGACAGGCAAGCACAAACCCATGAACTACAGTGTAAAGAAGAAAGACAGGAAAAACTCTTCAGGGGAAAAAAAAAATGGAGAACAAACTTAGAACAGTATCTGAGACTATAGTGCTTGAATTTAACTGTGAAAAAGAGTCTGAGTTTCAGATTGGAAGAGACCCTAATAACTTAAAGACTCCTTATAAGAAGTTTTTCACTGCTGATTCAAAAAAAAAAATCAATAATCAAGAAGCACTTACATGGCTATTTTTAGTTTTAAAATGTATTTTCATTTTTTGCACAGATCTGATTTGTAACTGTTCAGGTTATATCCATTACAAATATTTGATGTCATGGAAAATGGTATATAACATTGCTAAATGAGAAAAGTAGTTTTAAACAATATGTATAGCATGTTACCTTTTCAAAAATGATACATAAGCTTTGAAAGAGAAGACTGAGCTAAATACCACCTTATTAAGAATGGCTCTCTCTCCCTTTGAATGGTAACGTTATGAGTGACTTTCCTTTCTTATTTTTCTTAGCTGTATTTCTTATTGTTTTTAATAAGTAGCAGGGTTTTTTTTTTTCTTTTAACTAAGAGAAATGTTTGTTTTAAAAAGGAAAAATGGCCAATAGTATTGAGAGTCTCAAAGAGAATGATTTCAATGAGGATAAGAACTGTACAAAATAAAAGGCAATTAGATTTGGCTGATGGAATACTCATCACTGACCCATAGAAGAGTAATTGTATGAAACTGACAAGGATGGACAGTCATTTGTAAAATTCTAATATCATTCATTTTAAAAACAGTTTTGGTTCTATATAGTTACATCTCATATACACACAGAATAGATGATATGATTCATTTCCTCATTGTACCCTCACTGAGAAAGGAACAGACTCTTAGATATTTGTCTTGGTTCTGATGGAAGCTGCTAACCTGACTAGAAGCAATTTGTTCACAACACCACACTTTGTATGTCAACACCAAGATAAACGCAAGAAAAATTACCCCCTCACTTTCCATGATGTTGTCCTGCCTCCAGGCAGTCCTTCCAGGTCAGATGCAGAATTAGGGGCTAATTTAAGACTTCTAGATCACAATTCTCTTAGTGTGCTTTCATTTTTTAAAATTTCTGTGAGACTGTCATTATATATGACAGGTTAATGATGATATATTTACCCCAGGATATTTTTAGATATGTTCCAGATTGTAGAATAAAGTTTTATAGAGATGTGCACAACACAGCAGGTAGCTGATAGCCAAATTAGTTACAGCTGCCACATTTAAATAACGGAAGAATATAGAATAAGATAATCATACCTATATTGATAGATAGTATATCAAATGATGATAAAAGAATATAAACCTCATCATGACCTATCATGTCATTGGATGTTACTATTATTCCAGTTTCCATTTCTATTTCTAACCTTAAAAGGATTGGATGTTACTGTTACTCCACAATTTCTGTTTCTACTTCCAACCATAAAGGATAATTGCAGAGTCCTTGAGGAAAAACAATGGCCTTAATATGAAGAGTTCCTTATGCATAATACAATGCCAGAAAAACAGTGGGTTCTCAATAAATGTTAGTTGATGTTGACATTAGAATCGAATTTAGATTATGAAGTTTTATGAATTTCAATACATGTATAGTTCTTTAAAAATACCAAGGATACAACTGGTCCAAGAAAAAAAAGACGAATCCTTGTGAGTTTCACATTAAATATTTAGAGTCTTCTGACCCAAGGACACCTGCTAAGCCATGATAAGAAGAATGCACTCCAGGCTGTTCAAAATTGTTTGACCCTATGAAACATTAAAGCTGTTTTACTCTCAAAGGGCTCTCTTATAAAAGAGGAAAAGTGACCTCATTCTTCTTGCAGAGTAACCAGAAGGAAAGTCTCTTAGATCAGCTTTCTAAACTTAACAGTGTAGTTAGTCTGAAGTGGCAAAACCTACGGAACACCCACTATCTTTCTTGAGTGTAAGATGAACAGCTCCTATCTCTGTAAGAGTAAGAGGTCACTTGGACAGCATGAATTAAGAGTTTCTTAAAGGTCCTCCTGTCCAGAAACCTCTTTTACTAACCTGCTGTATAGCACCAGTTCATGGGGTCCTAGGATTAGAAGAAACCTCAGAGAGCATCCTGCCCAATGACCTCATTTTATAATTGAGAAGAAATAAAATGACTCACCTTAAGTCACTTTAACGAAAGTGAAATGACAGCACAGGGACTAAAACCCAGACCTTTAATTGCCAGGAAACTACTCTTCACATCATTTTGGCTATCCTTCTTTCCTTCTGGCATGATGTGCCCACCTTTAACATTACTATGGGGTAAAAAGAAGTTCAACAACACAACGTCTGCCCCAAAATCATTTCAGAGGCACATTAACATGAACATAATTATACGATTAGCTGTAGGCATTGTGCACTCAAGAGGAAAGCACTCCTGGCTTCTTAGCTCTGCTTATGCGTTCTTCCCCATCTCTGCAAAGCCACTCCCCTTCCTCCCTTCTGATAGAAGTCTTGCCCAGGTTTTAGCCCCAAACTCAATGCTTACATTTTCTAATCGTTCCATGTCAGAACATATTCGCCTCCCTCTGGGTCAGAACACATTCTCCTATCTCTGGACTCTTATAACATCTACATATAAATATTCACTCTCCTACTTAACAATACAGAACTTTACTTTGTTATTTGACTGTTTTATGTTTCTGTATCTTGTCTCCAATTAATTTGTACACTCTCTGATGGCTGGCCCATGTATCTTATTTCATTAGTGTCCTCCATGGAATCATGTCTACTTTTTTTTTTTATATGTTTTTTAGTCATTATCTATTTTTAATAAATTTTATTTTGTATATTTCGAGTATACAATGTTATGAAATACACATAGATAGTAAAATGTTTACTTATGTCTACTGTTAAAATAAATTGATACACTTAACGTTGTCATTTTCCAAACAGAATTTAAAGCAATAATAATATCTGTTGAGTTTAGCCAAATGTGAATTCAGGAGAATGCATTTCTGAGGAGGAAGAAAAACATCAAGAGCAGCAGACAAGGCAGACCTATGTGACAGGGTGCACCACAGCAGTCCCAGGCCTTCACCTACTGCGCAGCCGAGCCGAGCCTGCTGTCACATCCCACAACAGGCAAGTTTTCCCTGAAACCCCTTTATGTTTTATTTCACATTAAATGACACCATAAAATCTCCCATCATGACATTTCAGAAACCAGTTATTCTAAGGCATTAAAAGCAAACTCATCTCAACTCACTTGAACTGTTTGGATACACAAGGTGAGGGAGGTTTCGAGGGCAAGGTCTCTATATTTGCATCTCAGAAAAAACAAATCATCCTGATCTGTGATTTGGTACTTAAAACTCTAATCATGTCTTGGGCTTATTTGCATTACATTGTTTCAAATACATATAGTGTCGCTGAGGCATAGTAAAAAGGTTATATTCAAGAAATTTCAAAATGCTCATTTTTATTAATAGCTATGAAATTATGATATGTAGTATTTACTTAATAAACCTGTGTTCCTATTTAAAAAGAAGGTCTTATTCCCGTGAAGGCAAACTAGATGAGTGTTTATAAAGGTACTTATTTTCTTACAAAATAATTACAATTAATTGAAATCATCACTAAAATATTAAAGTATTTGGTTAAGAGTCTGCTTATTTACTGGAACTTTTTTTCCTTATACACACTAAGATTTTCTTCAAGCTTTGAATTCTACCTGGTTAAGTGGCTCATAATTCTGAATGACATTTGATGACTTTTAATTAGAACCTGTTATGAAATGAGTGTTATTTTTCTCATAATTTATAAATATACCATATATATTCATCAAAATGCACAAAATGTTGAGTTTTAAAAATAATATGGCTTGTGATGCAATGTTAATTGAAATCACAGACTATTCTGTGATAAAAGAGACTCTTTTATCCATATTATAGCTCTTTTAAACACCTTGTAAATTTCAGAAATTATAATACTATTTCCCTAGATCACGTCAACATGAAGATATAATTAAGTCCCAATGACAGTAACAGAACAGCCACTACTTGAATCTCTGCCCCACTCAATTTCATGAAGGTTTGCTAGGATAAATATTCCTCATCATAATGGCATCCCACATTAATCCAGTCCAAAGTACACTCTGCCTGGAAGCAAGCCACACCACGGAATCTTATCCGAATATATAAAAGTCTGGCAACTGAAAAACAATTAAAGCAATTTAGATCTTCATTGCATCCTCTTAGAAATATGCATGAGATATAGAAAACAAAATATGCTTTCTCCACCTCTCCCTCAGCTTTCCCAAGCATGGCAGCTGCCCTGTTGTCTCTCCCGTGGCTCCTTCCACACCAGCTTGCCTCTCCTTTCTCCCCAGCTCTGCCCAGCAAGGCCCTTTATGGTTAGATCGAGTTAGACTCCTTGGCACTCATCTCATCAATATGTTCTCAAGTTCCACTCAACAAAGGAAGGCCAGAGATCTGACCTAGTTCTGTACTTTTCCTGACAAGCAATAGACACCAATCACTCTCCTCTCCTGCGCAGACCTGTACATGTGGCTCCCTGGATCCAAATACTAATTCGAAACTGAATTGGTGATGCTCCTAATTCAACTCATGGACCCACACCTGCTTCGCAGTTCCATGCTTCAACAGTAACCTCACATCACCAACGTAATGAGGCTATAAAGCAGTATTCTTTTTGCTCCCAGGATTCTATAAAAATAATTGAAATACTAATGTTCATCATCTCACTGCCTTCTTTCCAAAGAGTGCCAGCCCAAGAGGAAAAAAATTGGGGGAAACAGTAAAAACAGCTAGGTAAGAAAATGATATCGAGCAGCCCACAATTTTCTGTTCTCATATTGACCCTTCAATCCTGGACCAATCCTTTTCTACAAAACTTCTAAACAAATACCCAGAAACAGGTATTACAGGACTTTAAATGTATTTAATTTTTGATCTACTAATTAAACATACTATGGTTTATACACAAAGTTTTTTTATAACATCTTTACTTTTTATAGCAAAATGTTAAAACAGCCAAAATATCCTACTATAGGAAAATGTTCTATTATGGCATATACATTCAATGAAATATTATATAGCAATATTTAGAGAGATTGATCAAATAATTAGGTAAGGAAATGCTCTTCTCTCAACCAAGTTGGATATACATGATATAAAACAGAAATCCCCTTCAAATGAATCCATATTTGATTAGCAAATAAAAATATTAGAGGGAGAGTAATAAAATTAGTGAACATACATATATAATACACAGCACATAATTTAAAATATGAATTACATTCTTTCACCAAACTTTGAACATAGAACAAGTCCATTGATAAGAGTTCTGCATTTCTGCATAAATCATACCCTCAATGCTGAAGAATGTGAAGCAGGGGAATAGCACAGTTCTGTTAACATTTTTAAAAGATCCCTCTTATTGCTTTATGCAGAGTTTATGGCAGCAAGACAAGAGTGAAAGCAGAGAAACAAGACAGGAGAAGATTCTATTAAGTCAAGAAAGGCAAGGAGGAGGCTTGGACAGAGGTTTTAGCAGTGCAGGTAGAGAGAAATAGCTGAGTTGAAGCAGAGTTTTAGAGTAAGTAGATGGCAACAAGACTTTTAAGTCAGTAAATATGGGGGAGAAGAAATGACTCCTAGGCCTCAGAAACTGGGGAAGTATAGAAATATTAACCGCAAAGAAACAAACTAGGGGACAAGCAGGAAGGCTAGCAAAAAGTCAAACTGTTTTGGACATAGCACACTTGAGGTACCTCTGAGACATTAAAGCAAAATCAACTGGACAATTGACTATACAATTCTAAAATTCAAGGGAAAAATTGAAGCTGGTGTTACAAATCTATGAGTCATCAGCCTATACGTTTTATTGAATGACTAGATATTGAATGAAATTATCTAGAGGGAATGTGTAGACAAAACAGGAAGAAAAACAAATTAGAAAATGGAGAAGTCAATAAAGATGGTAACCAATAAGACAAAAAACTTGGCAATTCCAGGATTCCAGAAGCAAATAAAGAGTCACAGTGAGAGGCTGAAAGAGACGAAGACAAATAGCTGACACAAATTTTTTGACAAGCTGGAGGATAGGGATGAGCATGATGAGAGCAGCTTCAATAGAGGGTTGGGAAGAAAATATTAAAATCCATTTTTTAACAAAACAATGAGGGGAGAAGAAATGGACACAGCAAACGTGGCAACATTTTCAAGGAATTTTACCATGAAGGGTAGCAGAACAATGGAGTAGCAGGAGGGAGACAAAACAAAGTCACAGAAGGGTTCTTCCCTAAATGATGAAAATCCATTACACCGTGGGAGTAAGAATTTTTCCTTCTCTACCCATCACTCCCACAGTGTAATAGATTTTCATAAATTTCATTATTTATTTACCGTTCGGTAGAGAAGGATGAAGCCAATGAGAGATGGGATATCGCAGTGGCAGAGAATGCCAGTGAATAAGTGGGAATGGAAGACCCAGTGCACAAGTGAAGTGTTGGCCGTGAGGAAAAGCTAGGGCAGTTCATCTTCAGAAACTGGAGGGAAGGCAGAATACAGGAATAAAGACGTAGACAGATTGGTGATGGGAAGTGGAAGCAGTTCCTATCTGAGTACTCCGACATCAGCTGGGAATAAGGCTGAGATACAAAGTATTAGAAGTTTTAAAAAAATAAAATAAATCGTAAAATGGTTGCCTCAGAGAGAAGGAAAATAAATTTACTAGGGAAATATATTTGGACTGCTTAGCAGAGCTAAGTGCTCACTTGAGATTTTTGGTAATAAATTTAATCAGACCCATAAATATTGTTGGGTATTTCTCTTCAGCCACATTCATCTATTTGATTCTAGCCATAAGAAAAGCAAGAGTTACATTTAACTAGAATAGAATTTTGCCAAGTAAGAGAAAAGCTGGGGAGTTAAGGGTGTATCCTAGGCAGTGACTAAAGGCTGTTGACTCTAAGCTACAAAAGGAGAGAAGTGAGAACACAGGTGGGTGATGGTGGGAAGGAATCAATAGTAAAAAGGTGGTGAGGGGAGGGGCAATGGATTGAAGGTCCTGCTAGCATCAAAAACAGTTGAAGTGGGAGTACTAGGGAAAGTGAACTAGAAAGACAAAAAGTGATGGTTTCACATGGAATGCTTGAAACTGATATGTTGAGGGTGATATCGCTATTACCAGAAACAAGGTTTTTAGGGTTCTTCAGAGAAACATAACCATTGGAAAGATGATGGTGATGATGATGAAGATACGTAGGTAGATAATTAGAGAGAGAGAGAGAGAGATTTATCCTGGGAATTGGCTCATGTGATATGGAGACTGAGAAGTTTTACTGTCTGCTGTCTGGAGAATGAGGGAAAGTGCTGGTGTAATTCAGTCCAAGATCCAGGAGGAAAAGCCACTCGTATAAGTTCCAGGGTCCAAAAGCTGGAGAACTAGGAGCTCCAATGTCTGAGGACAGGAGAAAAATGAATGACCTAGCTCAAGAAAGAGAGAGAATTTGTCCTTATTCTGCCTCCTCTTCTAATTGAGCCCTCTAAGGGTTGGGTGATGCCTGCCCATGCTGGTAAGGGCAATTTTCTTTACTCTGTCTGCCAATTCAAATGCCAATCTCTTCCTGTAACACCCTCCGAGACACTCTCACACATTTGTTCACCAGCTATCTGGGCATATCTAGGCCCGTCAAGTACGACTCTGCAAGTGAATGATAAGGAAGACAAGATCATTGGAAATGAGAGGGAAGACACTGACTGGCTGGGATATGAGTGGACTGTCTGAATGGTTATCATGAAATTGATGCAGAAATTGCAGTATAGATTAGCACAGCCAAGTACTAAGTCCTCAGTAAATGACGCACTTGTCATATTGTATTGAAATAACTAGTTTACATGATAAACTATGAGGGAGCTATGAGCTTGTCAAGAATAGATAAATTTTTATCTTTTTCTCTTTAGTGCCCAGGAGAATGTCTAGTACATAATAAGCATTTAATAAATGTTTGCTAAAGCACCCTTGTCCCAAGATCAATTGATGAAGGAGGACTGACATGAAAAGGGGGAAAGTAAACCACATACTGGGGATAAAAAGCCAAGACACATGGATGCCTCAAAAAGGCTTAAAAGTTTGCTGTTGTTTTCAACTGAAGTATGTAAATATTTAACCACTTTAAATATTTAAGTATTTAAATATTTGAGAAGAGGACATTGTAGCCATCATGGTTCTCCTCTGCTTTCTGTTGAGAATGTGGTCAGCTTCTTCTATTGTCTCTAGTAATTCGATGCTGGTTCCAAATTTCCTTATCCCATACAAAAAAATTAAGTCCTTATATTAAACAAACCCTCTTTTCTTACAGGATAATTTAGCTTGATTATTCTAATATGCCTTTTACAATCTCACATCCTACTCCAAGCAGCTTGTAAAAATATTCTTTCCAACCCAATAGAGTATATGCCCTTATATGTACAGTGATGTTTCAGAACCTCTCAGAGATCCTGATTCAACTCTGTCCCCTTGTTTGGGAGCAGGAGAACCAGAACAAGATTAAGAGGAAAGTTATGCCAATAGCTGCATGAGGAGCTGGTCTGTAAAAGTCCTAACATGTAACTGGAATAAATATTTTTAAATTAATTCTCTATTGCAGACATGCAGTACCCCAGGTAAAAATCCTCTGTTCTGCAGACCTAGCTCTATTGAGTATTCTCAATGAACATTTGCAGTGAAGCCAGATGAAAGTCAGTTGCAATCAGTTGAACTTCCAAAAATTGAGTGATACAGGATTATTGGAGTGCAATGTATTATGCTGCCTAAATTTTGAATTATTTGCCTTCTAACAAGTGATCTGGCTTGGCATACACAGAAGAAAGCTAACCAAAAAGCAGCAGTTTATTAATAATATCTAACTTGAAGTTAAATGACTTGCCCTGGGTCACACAGTTAGGAAGTGACAGAGCTGGTATTTAAGCCTCGGCAATCTGGCTCAGAGCCTGCATTCTTACCCATTACACTATTTTTGTCTCTTTTTTAAAAAAACAATATTGACACTGGTTTGGCATGCAAAAGCAAAATACTGAGTAACTCTTTCTTTGCACAATTTGTTCCAATAGATGTTCAATTTCCTTCCACCTTCACTAAATAAATGTTAAACAACTATTTAAAGAACATTGGTTTTAAAAGGTGGCAAATCATTAGCCTCCCTCAATCAGACACATGTTCTCCATCTCATCCTAGGTGGTAGACTGCATCATTGTTCTCTATGCTACATTATTCCTGGAATCTACTCTTTGGTGTGTGACTTTGCAGTTCCTCCTCCAAGGCAAAAAGTTTACTTTCCAATCTTTCACTTGGGGCTAGGTTTTGTGGCTTGCTTTTTAGACAGTTGGATATTACCAAGCAAAGCTTGAGATGCAGTCATGCCGCTGGGCTTGCTCTCTTATGCTCTGCCATGAACATGCAAAGAACATGCCCTGAGTACCTCGCTATTCCCAAAATTTGAGACCTAGAGCAAATCTAAAACTCACCTCCAGCCATTTGCTATGCTCAGCCTCTATCAGCTTAACTTCAGTCAAATCTCAGATACAGGACAAAAAGGGAATTGTTTATTTTTGATTATCATTGAGTTTCACAGTAGTTTCTAATCAGCATCAATTCTGCCAAAGTTAACTGATACAGTCTTCTTAGGACCCATAAAGTCTTGGTCCCATTCTTCTACTATGAGACTCCAGCTCAAGCCTGATAAAGTACCTAAGAAAGAGTAACCACAAACATTCTCAAGAGAAAAATCTTTTCATTGTTCTTTGAGAGAATAAAGAATTCTCTCTTTCAGAATGTATACAAAACCCTTTCTTCTTGTGAAAAACCGGAAAAGAAAATACAAAGAGAAAAGTGTAAGAAGGAAGTCAAGGGGGGCTTTTACGCTTTGTTTTCTCCTTTTGAAAGTATTTGGTATACTTTCTTGTTGGTAGCACAAAGAAGGAAGAAAAAACGAAAGGAAAAACTCCTTGAGAAATGAAATTGTTCCCCTTATTTCAGGAGTGGTAGTTTAAAGATATGTGAAACTACACAGAGGGCCAGGGAAATGGGAAACCAATTCATAGAACCAGTAGACGACAAGAAAGGGAGGAGAGTAAGCCATGCATCACTTAGAAGAGCTTCCAGGCAGACACACCTACTTGAACCAGAGAAGTTTCTGTTCACAAGTGAGGGAAATTGTTAAAGAGCTCTTACTCTAGTATACTAGCATATCTTAGTTTGTTGCTGGTATCATCCCGAAGTGGAGCTCTGAAAGCATTTTCTCATAGGAATAATTGTGTGATTAATCTTACAGTGTGTTACATTTAGTGATTCATTCCACAAATTTTTCTCACTACTTACTCTGTAACCAGGCATTTTTGTTGTGGTAAGTGATAAAAGTAACGACCTGAAGACTGCCGAAGGAACCTCAGCAACAAGTGTAGCATTGTTTAAGGGAGATTTCAAACAGCTGGCTTACAAATCACCTTTCAGAATATGATCTCTCTGTAAATTAGGAACTGTGTTGTTCTGTGCTTTTGTCCACTAAGTGTATCAGAGAGGCTCAAGAAACCTGAGGATTAAAAATAGATGTGCTAGCTAATTTTTAAAAGGAAACTGCAATGAGATTACTACATGGAATTAGTAGGTCAAAATTGTAGTATATATGATTGATAAGTTGGTCAGGAATGGCTTCATTCCAACTGGCTGGTATTACAACAAATACAGCCAGCAGCTTTAATAGGTGCTTAGCTGAAAAAAGAGAGTTTACTGCCTGCTGTTTAGACACCTGATGACAATTCAGGAAAATGCACTTAAGCTACAGCTCCATCTTCAATTAAACACTATATTAAAAACAATTTTCAGAAATTGTTTCAAGAACATTTTAGATTTTTTAAAAAGGACAATTTATACCACAAAGGTGTGGAAAGTTAGGCTGAAAAGCCATAGAGAGAAAATCGGAAAAGATTTCCAAATGCTTAACAGCTTATTGAACTGGAAGGATTCTACTGGGATAGAGTGAGAGACTTTACTGTCATGCCCATAAATCCTGTCCAAGGATGGAGCCTATCTTATTAGATCAAAGTGTGAATTAATTGACTGTTTCCACATAACAGGATCTATTTCAGAGCTTGAACATCAGTTTATGTGAAAATGAGAAAGAATAGCAGAGTAAGGTATAAAGGACCTAAAAGCAGTAATAGTCTTCATACCAACTGAGTTACAGCAAATTAAACACAAGACAGTGCGTCTCAGTTTTGAAATTGATAATGCTGAAGATGTCATAAAGAAGGGGTCTGAAAGACAGTAAGTGCAGTTTTGAGAGAAAAGGTAATTATGGCATTTTTGAGATTTAAAAGTAAAGAGCAATTGAAGTGGATTATTTAATGAACAATCATGATACTTAGCATCAAGATTTTAAGAATCGGGCATGACTAGGAAGGGGAAGGGGAAGGAAAGAATAGAGAGAGGTTGGTTAACGAACACGAAATTATAGCTAGATAGGAGGAATGAATTCTAATGTTCTAAAGCACTGTGGAGTGACTACAGTAAACAATAATTTATTGTATATTTTCAAATAGCTAAAAGAGAGGATTTTTAATGTTCCCAGCACAAAGAAATGATGAATGTTTGAGGTCATGGATATGATACTTACCTTGATTTGCTCATTATATATTGTATAGATGTATCAAAATATCATACTGTAACCCCATAAATAGGTACAATTATTATGTGTCAATTAAAATAATATATAAAAAGAATCAGGCATAATACAAAGTTTGAAAGACATTATATTCCATTAAAATATTACTGAAATCAATATGCCTTTAACTATCCATCTCTATTACTGCATGTATAAATGTCCTCATAAAGACACCAACACAAAGATGGATAATTCCACCCTGTTACTTGTATCAGTTCAGCTAGGTTTTATTTAAATAATAAATGATGTATCTATGATGGATATATAGGATTCCCATGCAAATAGACCACTAAAATAAATCTTTCCATTCTTTATAACAAATGTTTGTTAATGACAAAAGAGGCCTATCAAAATCCCAAATGTCGTTGTCCTCCTCCTAGTGACTTTGTCATATCAGTGTTATATCATAGTTACTTAACAGGAAAAACATGCCTTTATAAACTTTTTTGAACAAACATAAGTGTCTGATTAAAAACTGACTTTCTTCAAACTACCATGGCATGTGTATACCTATGTAACAATCCTGCAAGATCTGCACATGTACCACAGAACTTAAAGTAAAATAAAATAAATAACAATAACAATTGGCTTTCTTATATTCTTTGAGGGGCACGTAAAAAAGATGATGCAAACCTGGACAAAATTTTAGGTATCAAAAAACTAGCTGAGATTTGGATAACTTTTAATCTTTCTATTTGCAAATAGATACCCCTAAATGTGTAAAGGATATTATTGTCAACTCATACAGGGTTGGTTTCTGTACTTACAAATGGATATGTGTAGCCAAACGGACACTTGAGAAATGATTTACTTGAACCACAGAGAAGACTCTGGTTGACTCCTCTGTCTCCCTGCAGAAGAGGTTAAATTTATAAATTTAAAACAGACAAAAGTATAATTTATGCAGGAAAAATAAATAGGTAGAGATTTATAATACTAAATAAAACAAGTGCACAAAAGTCATGATTTAACTCAGCATTATTTATTCATTCACTTCTACAAATATTGGATAAAACCTCACCCAGTGCCTGACACTGCACTGCAGATTTACAATCAGCGAATTTTGAAATAGTTTCTTGGGTTAAAAATAGTCATTCTAACAGTTTGTGATCACATATGATTTTAGGCTGTCTGAATTCTAACTGCCACTCTTTCCATAACCTATCATGTGACCTGAAACAAATAACTAACTTTACCACAGTGGTGAAAAGCAGGAGTTTAGAGCACATGATCTCTAAGGTCTTTTTCAGAACAATGTCATGTGCATCAGTGAAGTGGAGGGAAAATACATTAAAACTCAAGTTACAAGAATAGAGTGCTTAGGTTTATTTTCATATATAAAATATAAAAAATTTAATAATATGGTAACAAATTTGACAAGTGGTCAAAAATCATGTCCAACACATACCACATTTGAAGACCACATCCCTTTGTATATAAAGTAAAATATCCTTTATATGCAAAAGAAAACACATTTGAGACGCTGATAAGAAACAGCCACCATTGAGCCAGAGACTCCCAAACCTAGACCTCCGGAGAAACATAGCAGAGGCAGCTCTCCTCTCCACAACAGGATGTTCTTCAAAACCCTAGAAAAATCAGACCGATGGTGCATGTACGTGTGTGTGTTCTTTTCTTCATGAAGCTGCTTCAATTTCAGAATTTCCTTAGAATTCAGGTGAGATTCTGAACTGAACTCCTTTTCAAGGGCACCACACTGTACCTGAAACAACTCTAGAATTTTGAAGACAAAAGTTGTCTTCCACGTCAAGTGCAAAAAATCATCTCGCTTCCAATTAGAGCTCTGTTCCATGGTGCTGTGCCAACCATTTCAATGCTTTGCTCTCCTTTTCATGATAAATAAAAATTTAATAAAATATTTTTCCAAATAGTTTGCTGTCTCTCTTTTTGTGAGGCCACAAAAATTTCCAAGAAAAATTTAAAAAGTATCTCCACTTTATGTCACTATAAGACTTATAACAGTATCCCATCAAGGCCAAAATGTGCTATGAAATAAAGCATTTTAAATGAAATCTCTTTAAAGTCTTGAGTTGCCTGTATTTGTTATTCTAAGAGTAGCTGTAGGAATAGTGACATTAATTATTGAACTGAAGGTAGATGAATACATTCTGTGTGGTGTTCAAAAGCACTCTGGGAGCAGAATCACAATCCAGAATCCCTTCTGAGCACCTGCGCCTGCTTTCCAAGGCGCTTTTACTGTCCTTGAAGCACCACCTGACACTAACAAAGTCCCTCTTTTTAAACCAGAGACTTGACTTCAAAGAGAATTGAAAAATCCACATGCCGCCTAACTTTATTCACCAGAACAGTTATTAAGTCAATAACTTATCCTCACATAAGTACTTTTGTGTTTCCAGGTGTCATAAGCAGAGAAATCCCAGTTCTTTCTCAAATACATTACTAAGAAGTCTGTTTTGTTCTCTTTCCAGCAAATAGGCACTTCTGTATAGTTTTCTCTTGTTTTTCGTGGATGTCTCTGAAAACACTGCAGTCAGAAGTGAAGACAATATTGCTGCTATTTTCTCTGGGGCAGAAGTCGAACTTAACAACACATTTTAAGTCCCTCTTTCTACGAAACAGAAGGGCTTAAAGAAATTACATGAAGGATTACAGAATGTCAGTAAATAAAAATCGGGTGGTATAAACAGGCTTAAATTTTAATTGAAGTGATTTGGATTAGAAATTAGAATTTCATAACATAATAGTCATGAAAATTGGGAAAACTTACCAACAAAGTAATTGAATTATTTTAGACAGCTTCTGAGTTGGAATAAAGATGGAACATAATATTTCAAAGCCTCTCCCAATGCTATGATTTTGTGCTTTTTCTTCATTGTTTTAATCTCCAATTAGATTTGTGTTACAAATTAAATTATCCTAACCCTCTTTTCCACCTTGGTTCAAATGAATTTTATTTCTGAATCACTATAAATGACAGAGATTCCTAGTGTTTACAGATGGTGCTTATCAGTTATAAGTAGCAGATTACTACCTATAATGCTAAAATCAAGTCACAGATTACCACTTGATAAATTATCCAGTTGGCCTTCCTCAAGTTGACTTCCTGTTCTGTTTATTTTTCCTCCTTTAGGGACACTCCTTTCAACATTTTTAATATCCCAAATCTTTGTGTTTTCTTTTACTTCATCTTGATTACAGAATCAATGTAAATTATTGATGGTAACTTAAGACAGCATTGCCCAAAATATGCTGAAGATAATATTAGGTCCTTGGTATGTAAATAGGACTTATTTGAAAAAAAGTCAAATATATTTCAAGAAATGTGGTAAATGTTATTTTTGGCTCTTGGATCTTTAATATGTTAATATGTATTATGACTCACCAGGAGAGAGCTATAGTAGATAATATTTCCAAAATTATTTGGACATAGAATCTTTTTGTTTTTTTCCCCCATGGAAAAATTCAGGTGGACTTCAAGTTCTATGAAAGACATTCTGAGAAACCCCAGGGAAAAGAAGTATGTTAGGTTTCTGAGGAGTCTTCTACCCAGGGGTTTTGCCAACTCCTGTGAGTATTAAGCCTGGCACCGTGGCCATGTATCCAGAAGTCCCTAACTCTAGCTCCTAAATTCGTTCTCCATACATGTGTTACATTGATCTATCAGGCTGGAGGAACAGAAAAAAATAGACGATATTTGCATCCTAAATACAACTGTTCTGAATAAGATATGCTCTAGAATAAACAGATTCACTGAATTTTAATTTTATATGCATTGCTTACATTGAGCGCTAAACACACTTTATCTTTCTATATTAAAAATTAATTTTACTCAATATAATTTAATGAATTCAAGAATTATTTGTTTAAGGCTTACTATATGCCAGGAATTATTCAAGAAACTCAATAAATATTTGATATTATTAAGTATAATATTCAATGATAGAAACTGTTTTACAGGTACAATACAAACATTTTATTAAAAACTAACCAAAGAAGACCTTGTTATACCAACATCTAAAACAAATCAATTATGGACTATCTTTTTTTAAATCTGAAATGAGATTTTTATTTTGTCTTTGGCTTAATTCCATGAAAGATGACAACGTTTTTGTTAGGCACTAATTTTTTATGTATATTTGCATTCTTTAATGTTTATTCATATATATTCTTTCTTATCAAATGACCAGGATGTCCATCAATATAGCACTTATACAGCTGACTCTCCTAGAGCACGATGTCTCCAAAAATATTTCATACTTTATAAAGTACTCAAGTTCTTTCAGGCCAAAAAATCTACTACATCCTGAAAGCAATATATAGAATATGAACAAAATGGTTCTAGAGTATTTTACACTAAGCCTATTCAACAGTGGACAAAGCCCAGCCTCATTAGCAAATTACAGCTTCACTGTATTAGCCTAAGGAAATTGATACAGCCTCCAGCTGTACCTAATTTATAATCTGAAAGATGCTAATAACTTCCCTGTTTGCATACATGATGCTTTGATGAACATTAAAAAAAGCCTTAATTTTCAGAGTCTAAAGAAACACAATCTTCTGTGGTGCTTGTGATATAAAACGTTGAATCATTGCAGAAAACACCAGCAGTTATAAATTAAAAGAGCACAGGTAAGGCACAGAAAGGGTGTGTCAAGTTGAAGACTTCAGGCACTTATTATCATATAGATTGGTCTTAAAGTCAAGTAAAAAAATTGCCAAGGAAGGATGCAATTTCCACCAGGAGGACAGAGTGATATGAGAGGACTAAATTATCTAGAAGATTCAGTTCTATTATTATAGTTCTGTTGCTAAATCTACCAAACAGAGTGTGAGGTCTTTTATGCCAGGACTGTGATGAAGTACTTGTTAAATTACATGTTATTACATTTCAAGTGCATCATTTTCATCCAACTGCATCTGTAAGATTTTAATAAGTTATGTATATGCTAGATACATAAAAATGTGTGGGTAGCATTCACACTGGAAGCACTGCTCTGGTAAACACATTTGATTCGATTTTTATAACTGAAAAGACTCCACTGGATCACTAATGTTTTGAACCAAATAACCATATGTCATCCACAGAACTCTGTATTTTTTAATCATTATCATTAATCCTTAGAACAAACCTGTCACTGCAGGGAGGTCTGGGACTAGGTGTTCTTCTCCTAACGAGGAGGAAATCTTTAGACACAGAATCTAGAATCAGAGACGTAAATCTCAGAAAATCCTAAAATACCAGCAGTAGCTCTCAAGTTTTAACACACTCAAGACTTTAAAGTCAAAGAAATCCCAGAGTACACATGAACTTGGAGTGGAAAGAAACTGTGCACCTGAGAGGGGTGCAATATAAATTCTCACACATGAGATCTTGCCCTTCTATTATGTCAAGCCAAGAAATATGGGTTACAATAGTCATAACAGATGTCAGAAAGCACGAATTGGGGAGGGACTTTGGATCTACACACTTGTGTGTTCTTTTAAGTTGGACATTTTCTTTCACACTAGTAATTTATTTTTAACATAACCTAATCCCCATTAAGTGTGGGAATATGTGTAGCAAGTCAAGTGTTCCAGCTGAGAGCTCTTTGATTAACTCTCCTTTTCAGTTCTTCCAGTCTGTGAAAGAACCACAATATTTGAATGACAGTCACAGGTGAGAAGGAAGAAAATACACTGCCCAGAAATATGGGTCAATATATTTCCTTATTGCTCAGAAGCAACTGGTATGAAGGCATTTTTGGAGAAAATGTCTCTAAAGTTGTGCTGTGATAATAGTCATATTTCTTCTTTACTTACAGCTAAGGGAGAAAATTCTAGATATGATTATGTTCCAGGAGCTGGAAGATGATGGTGGAAAGGGCAAGTTTTCTCTGTCCATGAAAATCTTATAGTTAGGGCATGCTGATTTCATACTTTACAGCTTTGACTCAGTGATTTAAGTACTTCTCGCTTTGATTTTTATTTTCCAAAATGTTAACATATTCATTGTTAACTCATGCATGCTATTAGCACCCTTATAAAATAAGCTCAAAGAAGATATTTTTGCCCCTTCTACCGTGTGAAGACGCAGTGAAAAGGCACTGTTCTATAAACCAGGAAGTGGAACCTCAGCAGACACTGAACCTGCTGGTACCTTGATCATGAACTTCCCAATCTTCAAAGCCATGAGAAATAAGTTTCTGTTGTTTATAAGCCACTCAGTCTGCGGCATTTTTTCATAGAAGCCCCAGTGGACTAAGACAATTCCAGACCTGATGAAGTTCCCGTTAGAGTGCAGAGATAAGTAAATGCGTAATTGAGATGACAAGGTAAAGAATAACTCAGAATATGGAGTGGACAGAGATGTTTTCTGAGCTAAGACTGAATGAAACCATCATTCTCAGCAAACTGACACAAGAACACAAAATCAAACACCGCATGTTCTCACTCATAGGCGGGTGTTGAACAATGAGAACACATGGACACAGGGAGGGGAGCACTACACACTGGGGTTTGTTGGGGGGAAATAGGGGAGGGACAGCGGGGGGTGGGGAGTTGGGGAGAGATAGCATGGGGAGAAATGCCAGATATAGGTGAAGGGGAGGAAGGCAGCAAATCACACTGCCACGTATGCACCTATGCAACAATCTTGTATGTTCTTCACATGTACCCCAAAACCTAAAATGCGATAAAAATATAAAAAAAATAAATTTAAAAAAATGAGTTGAATCTGCCACACAAAAAGCAAGGACAAACTATATTCCAGACATACAGCAGAGCAAGATCAAAGGTCCTGGTGCCATGTCCAAAAGGCAGTGTGGCTAGAGTCCTGAGCAGGAAGGCACGGGGCATAAAGCGTGGGTGGGAGTTGGGCAGGGACTACATAACGCAAAGCCTGCTGGACCACAAGAAGGAGTTTGGGTGTTATCAAAGTGAAAATGGAAGCCAGTGAAAATTTTAAACAGAGGACTAAAGTGATTCCATGTGTTTTAAAAAGGCTGCTATAAGAAGAAAAGAAAGAAGTAGCACACAGTGATATGGGCAACCTGTTATTGCTGAAGTCCAGACAAAAGATGTCAGGACTGAGATGAGGACAGCAATAGAGTGATTCTCTGGGAATAGAAGAGAATCTTGAGCAGCCACAATATTCTAAAAGTAACAACGGTAACAATGACAATAACCGCAATAATCATTAAACCATTTATTATTTTGTGTACCTGTCAATGTGGTTTGTAGATATTAGACACTAGCTCCTCAGATGAAGTACAGGTTTATCTATTTAACATACAGTGGAACTGAGTTTTAAAGAGGTCAACAAACTTGCAAATCACATAGATACTGAGTGGCAGAGGTGGAATTTGAACTAAAGTTTCTGACTCTAGATCAGGGCTTTTAACTCTTCAAAGGCTCTTAACTCTTAAATAAACAATTACACTGGCAAGAATATTTAACACACACAGTATGTTAGTCTGAACCGATAGTATTGTTGTATGTAGTTATATAATTATATGCAATAATATAAAACTATAATTAAGTATAATATGCTATATATTTACAATTTGCTAACACAGGTTATATAACTGGAGTTATTATCCAATTGGCAAAACTGTTCAGTCCAGTTGTCTTTGCGGCTTCTTTTTCTCACAGCGTCGGAGTTCTACAATGTTCTGCCTAGGTCCATTTAGCTTCTTTTCCTGCCTGGTCATCCTAACTGACCTCTTTCATTCTCAGGGATTCAAAATTCATTTTTGGCAATGACCTTAAATCAATAAAGCAGACTAGAATCCATAGACCCAAATGTCTACTACATATCTCTACTTGATATCTCACCAAGTATGTTAAAAACAATCTGTACAAAAGTTAACCCAATCTTTCCCGTAAAACTACTTGGCTTCCTGTCACGACATCTCAGTAAACAATCCTTCCGTTTATCCAGCTTTTCATGCCACAAATTTGGGAGCTGTCCTTAATTCCTTCCTCATCCTCAGCACCTAATTAATTCATCAACAAATCTTGCTCATTCTATCTATAAATACATTTGAGATCCATCCATTTGTCCTTTTTCCTCCATCTTCTCTGTTATTACCTTAGTTGAAGCCACCATAATCTCTTAGTTGGATTATTATAATATTCTCATAATTAATCTCTTTTCATCTAGTCTTGTCACCTCTAACCCAATCTCCATTTTCAGCAGCAAATATCTTTATAAAACATAAATTGCATTTTGTCATCCCTTTACCTTGAACCCACCAAAGTCTTCCAGCAGTTCATAAAATAGGTTTGAACTCTTTACCACCACATACAAGTCTCTGCAGGACCTTGCCTTTGCCTGGTAGTAGCCCCCTCCACTACCACTCTAGCACACACATTACAGCTACATCAGTCCTAACCATCCCACAACCAAGAGAAACTTGCCTTTGTTCTCCCTGGAATGCTGTCCTCTATTCTCTCTATATGCTAATTCATATATATCATTAAGATCTCATCTGAGATTGTATTTTTTTACAGAGTCCTTTCCTGACCCCTTGATCTAAATTTTGTTTCCTTATGTTCCTCTTACAACACTTAAAATATTTTATAATTATATTTTTATGTTGTACTTTTATAATTTTTCATCTTCCCTAATAGAACAGCCAGTGGTAAAGCTTACTGGAAGATTTAAGCAGCTCAATGTAGATAGGACCACTAATGGCTCATATTTTCTTTTTATTTATCATACTTTAAGTTCTGCAATACATGTGCAGAACATGCAGGTTTGTTACATAGGTATACACGTGCCATGGTGGTTTGCTGTAACCCATCAACCCTCATCTATATTAGATATTTGTCCTAATGCTATTCCTCTCCTAGTTCCCCACTCCCTAAAAGGCCTGGTGTGTGATGTTCCCCTCCCTGTGTCCATGCGTTTTCATTGTTCAGCTCCCATTTATGAGTGAGAATATGCAGTATTTGGTTTTCTATTCTTGTGTTAGTTTCCTGAAAATGATGGTTTCCAGCTTCATCCATGTCCCTGCAAAGGATATGAACTCATCATTTTTTATTGCTGCATAGTATTCCATTGTAGATATGTGCCACATTTTCTTTATCCAGTCCAGCATTGTTGGGCATTTAGGTTGGTTCCAAGTCTTTGCTATTGTGAACAGTGCTGCAATAAACATGTGTATGCATCTTTATAGTAGAATGATTTATAACTCTTTGGGTATGCACCCAGTTATGGGATTGCTGAGTCAAATGGTATTTCTGGTTCTAGATCCTTGAGGAATCACCACACTGTCTTCCACAATGGTTGAACAAACAACCACCAACAATGTAAAAGTGTTCCTATGTCTCCATATCCTCTTCAGCATCTGTTGTTTCCAGACTTTTAAATGATTGCCATTCTAACTGGCATGAGATGGTATCTCATTACGGTTTTGATTTGTATTTCTCTAATGACCAGTGATGATGAGCTTTTCTTCATATGTTTGTTGGCCACATAAATCAATGTATTCTTTTGAGAAGTGTCTATTCATAGCCTTTGCCCACTTTTTGATGGAATCATCTTTTTCTTGTAAATTTAAGTTCTCTGTACATTCTGGATATTAGCCCTTTGTCAGATGGACAGATTGCAAAAATTTTCTCCCATTCTGTAGGCTGCCTGTTCACTCAGATAATAGTTTCTTTTGCCTTGCAGAAGCTCTTAATTCTTCAATGATAAAACAAGTCCAATGTAAACAACCTGCCACAGTGTAGCAAGCTGAGTCCCATAGGTAATGGTGGTACATCCAGGGCTTAACACTGGTTTCCGCTGTTGGCATGTTGTGCATTTAGCAGTGCAAGTAACCGGATTAGTCTCAGTGGGAAAAAAAGAAATATCCCTCTGAGCATACATAGTCTCCTTCTATGTCATTATGTCCACCTTGTTTGTGATCCTATAGAGCAAGCACAAGAACTGGTAGGTGCCACAAAGCAGATCATCTTGCCCTCCTGATTACTGACCCCTCTGCAGTGAGTGTGCTTTGGAGCATTCACATGAGGCACAAATATTCTCACACTCTGGGTCTATTCCAAAGTTCCAAACGCATATTTCTTCTCCACAACTCCTTGTTATTGATTTTCCAGTCCTGTTGTTTCCAGGTCCTTAACTATTTGGCTAAACTGTTAACTGCTTCTCTTTAATTCATGGAGATCTTTTTTTTTCCCTGTGTCTTTTGCCCAACAAATAGGATAACTATACATACTGCTTGATGTTCTACGACTGGCAGGAGTTTTCTTTTCCACTGTCCTTCCAAGCTGCTCTTAAGTTAAACTATAATGCTGCAGCATTGAATTCTGGTTGGTGCCTAGATATCATGCAGAATCATTGGTAAGCCAGGCCTGAATGTTCTTCTCAAATCAGATTATCATAGGGTAGCCTCTATGAAGCACAGGTGTAAGTTGGGGAAGAGCTGTCAAGGCAGGAGGAGTAAGTGCCATGAGAAGTGTAAGTACCTACTCATGCAACTCATATGTTTTTAGGGCCTTCTAGAGACTGATATCATATAAATAAATTCTCACTTGATTATAGAATGTTGTTGCATATCTCAGAGTTATTGCTTGTTGGTTCAGGTAACACCCAGTTCATGACAGCAGCTTAGGTCACAGGTCATTTGTTTCATGGTCAGGGTCCAATATCCAACCTAGATTTTTCTCAAAAAGAGAATAATTATTTGTGAAAAGGGCATAGCTTTGTTTCAAACCCTTAAGGACTTGAGATTCAATTCTGTTGGGATTACAGACAATGCCATAGAACATATATAACTGCTGCAGACATTTTAAATGATTAAATCCCATAGGTCACCAGGCTAACATAGTAGAAGAGCTTACATCATATCCTGAAGCATCTCTAAAAACTCCTTTTACTATTGGCCTCACTCAAAACTGATACCCTTATGTGTAATTCAAAAATTGGCTATTCAGACATGGTATATATTACCTTCCTAATCCAAATGAGAGTCTGTTTTTTCTTAGTAGTGAGGGATACAAGACAAAACAAGTTACTTTCACTTTGAACAGGACATTTCAACATTCTCAGACTACTAAAACTTTAGAATTTTCAACTACATGCAGGCCCCTTGAAATTTTATCAGGGTTATCTAAGGCATTGAAGTTTTCCTGCTTCTTGTTTCCCAGATCTAATAACTGTGATGTCATCAGTGTAGCATACCAGCATGACGTTCTGTGGAATGAGAGGACCAAGGCATCTTTGGATCAGATTACTAAGGAAATCTATTTGGGATGCCCTGTAATTCCATACAAATTTTACAGTCAGCCTTTCCATTTCTGAAAAAAAAAAAAGCCATTGAAATTTTGATAAGGACTGAACTAAATCTGTAGATCACTTTGGGGAATATTGCAATTTTAGCAATAGTAAGTCTTCCAACCCATCAGCAAAGGATGCCTTTCCATTTATTAAAGCCTTCTCTATTTCAGTTTTTTTTTTTTTTTTTTTTTTAGTTTTTAGTGTATAAATCTTGCATCTGCTTGTTTAAATGTATTCTAAAGTGTTTTATTCTTCTTGATGTTATTGAAAATGGAATTTTTCTAAGTTCCTTTTTCTATTATTTATTGTTAGCCAATAGAAATGCAACTTATTTTTTATGTTGTACCCTGCAACTTTGCTAACATTACTTATTAACTCTAATAGCTTTTTGTGAGCTATTTATTTCTACATATAGAATCATTCTATCCATTAATAGAAGTATGTTTGCATATTTTCTTTACAGTTTGGTTAACTGCTCTGCAGTTAAGGTTCACTACCCAGTACAATAGGCAATGTCTAGTATAATATTGATTAGCAGTGGTAAACTGGGCGTCCCTGTCCTATAGTTTTCAGTGTACATGTCTTGCATATATTTTGGTAAAGTTATCCCTAGGTATTTTATATTTTGATGCTATTATAAATGATATTTTTAATCCCCATTTTCAATTTTTTGTTACTAGCATATAAAAGCACAGGTGTTTTGTATATTGGCTTTATATTTTCAGACCTTTTTCATTCTAGCAGCTTTCCAACAGACATCTTTAAAATTTCTAATTCATTATTACATCATCTGTGAATACAGAAAAAAATTCATTTCTTTCCAATCTGCATGATTGTGATTACTCTTCCTAACCTTAGTGCCAAGTTCTATATCCTCTATTACAATATTACGGTGATAGTAAGAGTGGACATCCTTAACATGTTCTTGGTTTTTGGTGGTAATACAGTCTTTTCCTGTTAAACATGGTGTTTTTTGTAGATTTTCATAGGTTTCTTTCAATCCATTGAGAAAGTCTCCTTTAGTTCCTGTGTTACTGGGAGTTTTATTAGGTATGGTAGTTGAAATATTTTTCTGCATCTATCAAGATGATCATATGTGTTTTCTCCTTTTCTCTATTAATATGACAAATTACATTGATTTTTTAAAATTGTGAATCAGTCTTTTATTACTGGGATAAGTTCCACTTCATCATAATTTATTATCATTTCTCTAAATTTCTGGGTTTGATTTGCATTATTTTGTTGGAAATTTTTTAATCTATCTTCATCGGAGATAATGATTTTTTTATTCACTTTTCCTGTGATGTGTTTTCTAGTTTTTGTATCAGAGTAATGCTAGAATTATTATAAAGTGAGCTAGCAGCTATGAGGGGTTTCTTCTAATTTCTGAAAAAGTTAATGTAAGATTGATTTTATCTCCTTGCCTAATATTGATTTTATCTCCTTGCCTAATATTTAATAGAACTTTCCTTAAAGCAATCTCGCTTGAATTTTCTTTGAGGAAAAAAAATCTTCACTATGAATTTCATTTGTTTTGCTGTTGTTACAATTCTTTATAAATTTCAGCTTATATATTGAATTCAGGAATACATATGCAGGTTTCTTACCTGGATATATTGTGTGATGCTGAGGTTTGCGGTACAATTCATCTTGTCACCCCAGTAGTGAACATAGTACTCAACAGGTAGTTTATCTATCCTTTCACCCTTCTGTTCCCCTCTAGTAGTTCCCAGTGTCTATTATTCCCATTTTTATAGCATTTAGCTCCCACTTATAAGTGAGAACACTATCAGTTTTTCTGTTTTTATGTTAATGAATACAATTTTTAATAGATATAGGGCTACTTAGATTTTCCATTTCTCCTACTTCTGATACAGTTTAGTACTTGTGTTTTGTTCACAGAATTTGTTGGGCTGTTTATTGGCATAAAGATCTTGTTGGTGCATATTTTATCATTATGAAATATTTCACTTCGTTTCTCTACATATTCCTAGTCCTAAAGTCTATTTTTCCTGATATTAATATATGCACTTCCGCTTTTTAATACTAGTGTTTGCCTGGTATATCTTTTTCCATTCATTTACTTTTAAGTTACTTATGTCTTGCTTCCCCCCACCCCCCCCAATTCTGGCAATCTCTGCTTTTTCACTGAGTGTTTAAACTAATTTATGTGAGATATATCTCATTATATTTGGGTATGAATCTACCACCTTGCTATGTACTTTCTACTTATTCCATATGATTTTTGGGTTTTTATTTACTACTCTTTTCTTTAATTCTTTTGGATTGAGTAGTTTTTTTAATTTTTCAGTTTATCTCCTCGATTGCCAAATAGTTATATCTTTTTTTAGTAGTTACTGTAGATTTTATAATATCAATCTTTAATACATTATAGTCTACCTTCCAATAAGATTACACCATTCCATAGATAATATGAGGTCCATTCCCTCCTTACCTCATTATTTTTTGGCTATTTTGGTCATTTCTAAATACCTTATAAATGCCCTATTGTTATTATATATTGTTTTGGGAAGTAGTTATCTTTTAGAAAAAAAAGGAAAAATAATAGTTTTTTATACATTTTACAAAAAAATTTCATTAACTTTTCTTATTGCTGATCTAATAGAACAAATTTTTTTAACTTGCTTCTCTAAAAACGATTTGAATTTGTTTCCATCTTGAAGAATAATTTATCATAGAAAATTCTACATTTACACACTTGCTTTGTTTTTCTCTCAACAATTTAAAGATTTCATTTCACAGTTTTCCAGCAGGTGTAGCTTCTAATGAGAAATGGCAGGTCTTGCCTATCTTTGTTTTCCTGCATGTAATAAGTTCTTTATTCTTTAGTTACTTATAAGATTTCCTTTTTTATTTCTTCTTTCTGGTTTGAGATGGAGTCTTGCTCTGTCCCCTAGGATGGAGTGCAGTGGTACAATCTCGGCTCTGCAAACTCCACCTTCGGGGCTCAAGAAATTCTCCTGCCTCAGCCTCCCAAGTAACTAGAATTACAGGCACCCGCCACCATGCCAACTAATTTTTGTATTTTTAGTAGAGACAGAGTTTCATCATGTTGGCCAAGCTGGTCTCAAACTCCTGAACTCAAGTGATCTGCCCACCTTGGCCTCCCAAAGTGCTGGGATTACAGGCATCAGCCACCATGCCTAGACTAAGATTTTATTTTATCGTTTGTCTCCAGAAATTTAATTATAATGTACCTTAATACAGTTTTCATTTTCTTTCTTTCTGGCCCTGCCTTATGTTTATTGAGTTTCTTAGCTATGTGACTGTATAGTTTCACCAAATATAAAAAATTTTGGCTATAATTTCTCTAAATATGCTTTCTGATCCCTTTCCGAAATCTGATTCACTATTTCGAACTGCTTTATGTTACCTCAAAGGCCATTAGAGTTTTGTCCACTTTTTTCAACTCTATTTCCTACGCCTCAGCCTGGATTGTAATCTATTCAAATTTACTTATCTTTTCTTCAGCAGTGTCTAGTCTCCTCTTAGGCCCACTCAGGAATTATTTTATTTTATTTTTATATTGTATTTTAGCCCTAGAAATTTTATTTGCTTATTTTTTATAGCTTCCATTTCTCTTCTAATAATGTTTATGTTTTCCTTTAAATCTTTTCACATATTTGTAATAGTTGTTTTAAAATTCCTGTTTGCTCAACAGATGCTGGTGAGGCAGTGGAGAAATAGGAACACTTTTACACTGTTGGTGGGAGTATAAATTAGTTCAACCATTGTGGAAGACAGTATAGCAATTCTTCAAGGATCTAGAACCAGAAATACCATTTGACCCAACAATCCCATTACTGCGTATATACCCAAAGAATTATAAATCATTCTACTATGAAGACACATACACACATATGTTTACTGCAGCACTATTTACAATAGTAAAGACTTGGAACCAACCCAAACGCCTATCAGTGATAGACTGGATAAAGAAAATGTGACACATGTACACCATGAAATATTATGCAGCCATAAAAAAGAATGAGTTCATGTCCTTTGCAGGGACATGAATGAAGCTGGAAGCCATCATTCTCAGCAAACTAACACAGGAACATAAAACCAAACACTGCATGTTCTCACCCATAAATGGGAGTTGAACAATGAGATCACATGGACACAAGGAGGGGAACATCACACACCAGGACCTGTTGCAGGGTTGGGAGGGAAGGAGAGAAAGAGTATTAAGACAAATATCTAATGCATGTGGGTTTAAAAGCTAGACAATGGGTTGATAGGTGCAACCATCTACCATGGCACAAGTATACCTATGCAAGAAACCTGCACGTTCTGTACATGTATCCCAGAACTGAAAGTAAAATTTAAAAAAATAAAATAAAAATTCCTGTTTGCTAAGTCATCATCTCTATTATTTCAGGATCTGTTTCTAATGACTTGTTTTTCTCTATTTCCTTGATTCTTCCCATATCTACTGGCTTATACTGGATACCGATATCATGATAATTATATAGTTCAGAGTCTAGATTGTGTAGCCTCCCTTTAAAGAATAGGGAGTTTTATTTTGACAGGAAGATAATTATCATATCAGCTTGAATCTTCAAACCATATTTTTAAACAAAATCCTCTGTGTATTCAACAAAGTCTCTCCAATCTCATTTGTCAAAACAAACTCTTCCAGGCTCTATACAAGCTCTGGGAAGAAAAGGTTTAATTCTTTTCTTCAAATTATAAAAGAGGTTTGACTCACAATTCCATAGGCTGTACAGAAAGCATGGCTGGGAGGTCTCAGAAAACTAATAATCATGATGGAAGGCAAAGGGGAAACCAGCAGATCTTACCACATTGTTGCAGAAGAGAAAAAGAGTGAATAGGGAAGTGCCACACACTTTTGAACCATCAGATCTTCTGAGAACTCACTCACTATCATAGGAACAGCAAAGAAGAAATCTGCCCCCATCATCCAATCACCTCCCACAAGGTTCCTCCCCAAACATTGGGAATTACAATTCAATCTGAGATTTCAGTGGGGACACAGAACCAAATCACCTGATTTTGACCCTGGCCCCTCCAAAATCTCATGTCCTTCTCACATTTAAAACCAACCATGCCTTCCCAACAATTCCCCAAAGTTTTAACTCATTCCAGCATTAACTCAAAAGTCCCAGTCCAAAATCTCATCTGAGACAAGGCAATTCCCTTCCACCTATGAGCCTGTAAAATTAAAAATGAGTAAGTTAGTTATTTCCAAGATACAGTGGAGTTACAAGCATTGGGTAAATGCTGCCATTCCAAATGAAAGAAATTGGCCAAAACAAAGAAGCTACAAGACCCATGCAAGTCCAAAACCCAGCAGAGCAGTAGTTAAATCTTAAAGCTCCAAAGTAATTGCCTTTGACTCCATGTCTCACATAAAGGGCATGTTGATGCAAGGGATGGGCTCCAAAGGCCTTGGGCAGCTGCACCCCTGTGGATCTACAGGGTACAGCCCTTGTGGCTGCTTTTACGGCTGGCATGGAGTGCCTGCAGCTTTTTCAGGTGCGCAATGTAAGCTTTCACTGAATTTGCCATTCTGGGGTCTGAAAGACAGTGGCCCTCTTCTCAGAGCTCCACTAGGTAGTGTCCCAGTGGGGAGGTACTCTGTGTGGAGACTCTAACCCCACTCTTCCCCTCCACACTGCCCTAGTGGAGGTTCTCCATGAGGGCTCTGCCTCTGCAGCAGACTTCTGCCTGGACATCCAGGTGTTTCCATACATCCTCTGAAATCTAGGCCTCTGCCCAAACCTCAACTCTTGCCTTCTGTGTACCTGCAGGCCCAATACCATGTGGAAGCTGCCAAGGCTTAGGGTTTGCACCCTCTTAAGCCACAGTCCAACATGTACCTTTGCCCCTTTTAGCCATTGGAGCAGCTGGGATGCAGGGCGCCATGTCCCAAGGCTGCACAAACCATCAGAGACCTGGGCCTGGCCCACAAAATCATTTTTCCCTCCTAGACCTAAAGGCCTGTGATGAGAGGGGCTTCCGTGAAGATCTCTGAAATGCCCTGGAGGCATTTTCCCCATTGTCTTGTCTATTAACATTTGGCTCCTCTTATGCAAATGTCTGCAGCTGACTTGAGTTCCTCCCCAGAAAACGGGTTTTTCTACCACAGAGTCAGGCTGCAAATTTTTCAAACTTTAATGCTCTGCTTTTCTTTTAAATATAAGTTTCTATTTCAGATCATCTCTTCTTTTTATGCACATGAGCATAGGCTTTTAAAAGCAACCAGGCTGCCTCTTGAATGCTTTGCTGCCTAGAAATTTCTTCTGCCAGATACTTTAAATTATCTCCCTTAAGTTCAAAGTTCCACAGATCTGTAGAGCAGGGGCACAATGCTACCAGTCTCTTTGCTAATGCTTAGCAAGAATGACCTTTACTCTAGTTCCCAATAAGTTCCTCATCCCCATCTGAAACCTCCTCAGCCTAGACTTCACTGTCCATATCACTATTAGCATTTTGGTAACAACCATTCAACAAGTCTCTAGGAAGTTCCAAACTTTCCCTCATCTTCCTGTTCTCTTCTGAGCTCTCCAGACTGTTCCAACCTCTGCCCATTACCCATTTACAAAGTCACTTCCACATATTAGGGTATCTTTATAGCAATGCCCCACTTCTCTGATATCAATTTTCTATGTTATTCCATTTTCACACTGCTATAAAGAACTAAGACTGGGTAATTTATGAAGAAAAGATGTTTCAGTGACTCACAATTCTACAGGCTGTACAGGAAGCATGCTAGAAGGTCTCAGGAAACTTAGAATTATGGTAGAAGTGAAGGGGAATAAGGCACATCTTATCATGGTGAAGCAGGAAAAAGAGGAAAGGGGGAAGTGTCACATACTTTTAAACCATCAGATCTCATGAGAAGTCACTCACTATTATGAGAACAGTAAGGGAGAAATTTGCCCCCATGATCCAATCACCTCCCACCAGGTCCTTCCCCCAACATTGGGAATCACAATTCAACATGAGATTTGGGTGGGGACGGAGTGCCAAACCGTATCAATGACATATTACAGTGAAAGACTAGGAATTAAAATCAGCGAGGAGAAAAAATGCATAGGGAAGAATCCAAAAGAAACCAGGCACTAGCTTTTCTTTGCCCTCTCCCCAGTGGAGTTACAAGGACAGTGCTTAATTCTCTCAGCAGTGATCTGTGACAACATATGTGAAATGTTATAAGAAGGGAAACTCGGCCGGGCTCAGTGGCTCACTCTTGAAATCTCAGCACTTTGGGAGGCCGAGGTGGGCAGTTCACCTAAGATCGGAGTTCAAGACCAGCCTGACTAACATGGAGAAACTTGTCTCTACCAAAAATACAAAATTAGCTGGACGTGGTGGTGTATGAATGTAATCCCAGCTACTTAGGAGGCTGAGTCAGGAGAATCACTTGAACCCAGGAGGCAGAGGTTGTGGTGAGCTGAGATCGCACCATTGCACTCCAGCCTAGGCAACAAAAGCAAATCTCCATCTCAAAAAAAAAAAAAAGAAAAAGAAAGGGAAACTCACACACGCCTTGGCATCTAGGAATTTACATAGGGATACAATACAGCCTCTCAGGGGTAAAATGATTACAGAGTATCCCACATCTTCAGGTATGCAAAAGAGTTATTCACCAGAAATCCCAGAAATCACACTGTTGGCAGTAATTATCTGGCAGTCTAAGGCAGTCATTCAAAGACTCTCTTATCAGGGAGGCTAGTCCAAGGACTGAGAGGTCATCTCCCTAGAGCCACGCAAAAGCTAGTCTTTGGTAGGCCTTCCCTTCGTGTAACACTTGTATGGTAGGATTTGAGGAGCCCAGGCCTGCTAGTTAGCCCTGCACATCTCCCTAAACTCAGGCTTCGTCGTCTATTTCTAACAGGCTTAGGTTTGTTGTAAATAATAAGTGGAATTGTGTATATGGAAAGTATCTGGCATATAACTGATAAGGAGTTAATATTTATTCATTTATTTGGTATAGTTCAAAAAAAGAAAAAATAACCTGTATACCTTTTCCAAAAGCAAAATATCTATATGGTTTTTACATAGCAAATAAATAGATAATTGATCATCATCAGATAATATTGCCTATTTAATGTGGTTATCCAGATGTCACCCAATAGAATCTCTTCTAAATGTATGCCATATGTTCTCTTTATATAGAATCTTATCATTGAGGGTAGATTCATATTTGTGTGTGGTTTGTGCCCTGCACAAGGGTACCTCACTGTGGGGGCATGTCGGGAACTCAAAGACTCTGCAAGTTTTGCTTGCCACCCTGTGTGATACCAGCTCTATCTAACTAAGGTCATTTTATTATTATCATTTCACACATAGATCTGTAAGAGCTCGTGGTAGTGCCATCACTATTGTTATAGTGACAAAACTAGTAATTTAGTTGATAGTGACTTAAAACATTATGTGTCAAGACTACAGTCATGGGTTTATTTCAGGAGCTGTGGGCACTCTAAATGTTTACCATACTAACCCTAACTGCCATGTTACTGATGAAACTCAATAAAATAATGTGTTTTATATTGAAACACTGATTTGGAATAAGAATCAGCTGTTGATATTCTTTTCAAAAAAAACACACAAAAATATTCTACACACACAAGACCACTTCCAAAAGCTACAGAGCAGAGGTGTTGCTCAGATCCTCTGCTGTTTATTTTAGCATTAAAGCCATTTGCTCTGGTTATTAGATCCTCACAGGAGATGAGATGGATTACCGTTAATCAGAGGGAGTATAAATTACCATGTATGCTGATGACATTTTAATGTTCATGACAAATCCACACAAATCTTGGTGAGCTTTGTTGGATTTACTGGTTTAATTTATGTAACTGTCAGAATAGAAAATTAACTGTGAAAATCTGGTCTGACACCAATGATTGATTTTTATCTAAAGCAACGGATCACTTCCCTGCCTTTCCCTTAGAAACTACTTGGGGATATACTACCTTAATGTTAAGGACTCTGTAATCTTAGCAAAATCATAAACATTGAAAATAAAAACCAGGCAAAGGTTTACTAACATCAATTCCTTGGCAGATCATATTTGCCAGCACTTCATGTTTGTTCTCTGTATATTCTCCTTTTTCTTTCTCATACAGGAGATGTTAGTCTAGGCTTTTCTTACCTAAACACTATCTATCTTCTCAAAATATTTGTCTTCATAGGGCAGGTCATGAGCAATGGAGTGGCAATTTTTATAAGCTTCCCCATATCAAGGATATTGCTAGACTGCATAAAAGTGAAAGACTGATGAAAATGAGCAAGGAGTCATATTTCAGTCACCAGAGGACTTTACTCTCTGCTTCCTTGACTTTTAAGCTAACTGACCTGAGAACTAAAAATATCAATCTGTTCCAGTTTTCCAGCTCTCTCCAACTCTCTGCAAAGCAGACCCACTCTCCGGGAATATTTAGCCCCACAGAGTCAATTCTGCAACATAGAAAAGCAACTGTCAGCAAGCATTCAACTCTTTTATTTTAAAATCATATTTAAACAGTAATGACATGCCTTTAATTGACTCTAAATCTTATTATCCATTCTTCATTTGATGCAAAATCAACGTCTGACTTGGTGCAGTATTCCCCCAGATTCCACTGCAGCTAGGAGCATCTAAGTGGTTACCAAGGTATAAAATGAGAATTCTGGAAAGATGATTTCTTCATGCAGACACTGATCTTCTCTGCTTCTCCCTTCCTTCTTTTCCTGCCTGGGATCCAGACAGGATCCTGGAAGAGCAGCAACCAACTTCCAACCAAGGTTTCTGTAACTCTCTATGCTAAGAATGACAAAGCATGTTCAAACACAGTATTAGTGTTTTCCATTATTTGCAGCCAAAACCCTTCCTAATTGATGGAAGAAGAATCTGTTTATAAGTCTTGCACCAAAAAGATATTCCACTCAGAGTCTTTAATATGGCAGCAAGACAGTCCATTTCCATGACAGAACTATGTCTCCATAATTGTCAGACAAATTAAAACATGGTTAATTGTTACATAATGTTCCCAATATAAAGCCATTTGATGTTTATGGTAAAAGCAAAGCCATCAAGATGATTGAGTGTGGAGACAGACACACACACACACACACACACACAAAAAAAAAAAAACCCTAGAAGAGATAAAATCATTCTCATTAAGCCATGCCTCATCAGAGAAAGGATATTGCTGGTTCATTCATAGTTTATGGTTAACATTGCAATGGCAGGGCAAGAGAAGGGTGGCAGATTAATAACCGGACTAATTGGTTTTAAATCCACTTCAATATATCTCCAAATATTGCTTTTATTGATACCCAGTGCAAGCTCAGTGCTGTCATGAAGCAGGCACTGCTGTGGTGTACCAGTGTAGAATCACAGAGCACGGAAGAAATTTTGACAAGCAGCAGAAAACATTCTGTGGTAGAAAAGAAAATATTTGTCTAACTTCTCACACAGTGGAGCAACATTTCCATACCTTATTTACTTCTTCTCACGAGGGTAGACAATTTTTCCACTGAGTGAGAAAAAGAAATACTAAAAATGGGAATTATGACACTCATCTGCTTCTCACAAATCAATATTTGTTCAAAACCTCCCCACAATCGCACTGCATGTGAATTAGGCAATGCCAAAATTGCGGCAATCTGGCAAAATGTTAGTGGATGGCGATTATGATCCAAGCTCCGATGTTTGCGTTGATCCCCTCCACAAGGGAACAGTCATTGCACACAGGCCAAGGTGGAGCTGGTGTCTGCAAACTCTATCGGCATAAATGGTTGCGTAGCGAACACTTGCTGCGCACCCATCTGTCTTATGCAAGACAAAATGTTTCAATTACGACGACATTATAAAAGGAAGCGTTGATATACTGAAAGAGACTGCTTACCGAGGGTATCCATCCGCACCAAAATAAACATCATATTGTTAATTGTGGCTGACATGCAATTTGCAAAAACACTTTAAGTTATTTGTATTACTAACAGCCATCTGAGGTCTTATTTTATCTCCGTAAATCTGCTGCAGTTTTCTGAATGAATTTTTATGGTCACATTTAAGGAAACAATTAGAAGTGCAAATAAAGAATTCCCTGTAGTCTCACTTATCTTGTTTGATCTGAACACTCATAAACAAGCCCTTTGAAAAGCTCAGGCGGCTTCTCTACATCTCTTCCTCACCATGATGATAAACCGATCTAGTAAAGAAAATGTGCAACTGACATCTGAATTATCCCCTTCAAGAGACATCCTGTAACATTAAAAATTAATCTTTTCACCTTTTGATGTTCCCCAAACTTACTTTCTGTGTTTAGTCAGTGAGGTTTCCCTTTTAAGCTAGATATAGCAAATTTTGTTTTTTCTTCTGGAAGACACTACGATCTTTTTCTCTACAAATCCAACTGTTTTTCTTCAACATTCTTCATGGCTTGGGTCCTCTTTACAACATTATTATAAGCACTTGCATACACTATATGTACACATGACATTTATGTATTTCTTTAAAACTATTGTTGGTGTTCTCAGAAAGCTGGGCTTGTTTACAAATATGCTCAATGTAAATGGAAAAATAAGAGCAGAATATACAGCACTAGTCTCAACCCTGACAGAGAATCAGTTGCCCACTCTGCCCTCAAGGGAGAAGAGACAGGTCTATAAATAACAATAATATAAACGGAAATTGATGGTCATAAAAGAACTCAAAATGAAGCAATAAAAGAGTGCAGAGGGAGAGTCCTCCTGGCTAGGGGATCAGAAGAGGCTTCCTAGGGACAGTCCACTTGGCAGGTCCAGACACCGGGCCTTAAACAACTGTAGAGACAGAGCTTGGCAGAGAGCACAGAGGAAATGACAAGAGAAAGGACTAGAAACAAGGGGTGTGAACAAAGCACACTGCAGACCACAGCTTGCCCTGAAAACTGGGGGCAAGAAATGGTGTAGTAAAAGGTAAGTTTCAACTAAATCGATGAATCACTTGAAAGTCCCTTTGCTTAGAACTGGGAATTCTATACACCTTAGGCAAAATAAAAATCCAAATATAAAAGCGGTTAAATTGAAATAAGACTATTCTTAGAGGTACCTGAAAGCCAGTCTACAAAATTGAAGCCGTATTTGGTAGACAATCACAACAAAATTTATGACACCGTAATAGTACCACACAAAGGCTATCTGGAAGGAGTTTCTAACGTTAACGTGCAATGAGTAATTCCAACAGGTTGTCAGATGTCTCCTGTGCACAGTGCTATGCAAAGACTACTCATCTGTCTGAGGTTGTCTTCTCAGCCAATCCTGCAAGAGCCCTACTATTTACCCTCCTCCAGAAAAGATATATGCAAATGTATCAAGCAATATAACTCCAAGTCAAGGGGCTCACTGGGTCTACCTCCAATTCACAGCAATTTAGAGATTAGAATTAAGACCTCTCCATACTCTGTGAATCATAAGAGTTCCTGACTTCTTTAAACATCTGTCCCTACATACAACAGCTTACCCAAATTTTCTCATGGTTTTCCGGCCAATAGCAAAGATAATGAATAAGATATTTTCACACAAAAAAGAAGACTAACATATATCATTATAATTAGAATACACAGAGTTTTAAAGAATATACATATGTACATACATATATGGATGTGTGTGTGTGTGTGTGTGTGTGTATGTTTATTCATTAAACACAATGTCAATTCAATTTCCTTAAATACTTGTCAAGATCTATTTTCTGTGAGATTTCTTGCTAACAGGCCCTCAGTCACATTAAGTGTTTACGAAGTGCATAGAAGTTGTATTTTATCACACAGTCCTAATTGAGCTGTCGAGGTTAAAGAAGCCGAGTGTTACAGAAATGTTTATTATACAAGCACACTTAATCTGAAGCTGGAAAGGAACATTTCTGTAGCTTCTGGTATAATTTATCCCTGCAAAGGCAAGAAAAAAGTCCTTTTATCACCCTCTCATTTCAGTGAATTATGTTTATAGAGTCCTTCTACTGCTATGAATCTGATTTCACTCCAACGTGAAGAGGAGTTAAGTCCCAAATCCCTCTCAGTTGAATCTCATTATGTTCCTTGTCCCTTGTTTCCCATCAAGACACATGTCTTCACCATACACAGTGAGTCACAGTCATTTTACACCTGCTCTAACTTACAGCAGCCATTTATTTATAGCAAGGCAAACAGAATGTAAATCCAGGTATCCAGAGACATTTATTATTTCAAATATTTTTGCTTCAGTCAACTTGCCATTGGGAACTGGGATGGGAGTGCATTCTTTTTATTTTCTTTCTATTTTTGCAGGGGGAGTTTTCTTTTTTTTTTTTTTTTTTTTACAATTGGTAGGACAAGTAAAGGAAAATCTCCATTTTGCTAACTTGACAGTTTTCTCATCTTTGAGTCCTTCAAATCTTAGTATCAGGGTAACAACAGCAATCAATAAGATTATCCAAATTAAGCATGGAAAGCAGAATTTAAAATTTTTTGCTACTTTTTATTTTGTTCTACACTAAAACATTAAAAAGTAAGCTCATCAAAATGGACAGTATTGCTTAAACCAAGCTATTCAGCTCCTCTTAACAAAGAAGATATCCTATATATATAGATTACAGTATTGCTTTCGAAGTCTAAATTTATTATTTTAAAATGTAATAAACAAAAGATTATAAAATTTAATTTGAAATACTTAGACTTCATATAATTGTTTTACCATCTAGAAAATAAATTTCCCATGAACATTTAAATCCAATAAACAAAAATAAAATATGGTGAATAAGTAATTCTTCCCAACATGAAAAAATATAGTTCTCACATTGGTATATAATAGTGCTAAGTAATTCATTCATTCATACAGCAAACACTTATTGAGAGCCAACTATGCTCTAGGCTTTCTGCATTGAACTCATACTCAAACCAGCTGAAAACTATTTCATAAAACAAGAAATAAGGAAGAATTACATAACCACTTGAACATGATTAATTTTTTAAATTAGTGTAAATTTTAATAGGGTATAATCAAACATTCCAATGCAATTTGTCCACAGCACCAAAGTAATAACTGTTCAACCAGTAGCATCATAGATTTTTCTTAGAGCCATCTTTCCATGACAATCCTGGAAGAGAGATCATTGTTTCAGTAGAGACCTAGAATAATAGGTCAAGACTCTGGGGAACACAGTAACATTAGAACATGAGCAAAAGTTCATTTAACAAAAAAGATTGTTGAAATATAATAAAAGAAATTGAAATTCAGAAGTTGATGAAAAGTCAGAATGCAAAGACATGGGTAACTCTCTCCAAAGCACTTCCCACAGCATCTCACTGTGGCAGAAAGTAGTAGACTGAGGAAATTGTGATGGAAGTTCAAATACGGCTACTGATACACCAGTTTCTAAAAACACAGCAAAATTAAGTAATCATTAATGAAAGTGATCCAACAACAAATAATTGATTTTTCCTATCATGTTCAAATTCAATAAGCAATAATAAAAATATTATGAAAGTGAGAATAACTAAAAACTTCAAACTGACACAAAATGGTTTATTGTATACTATTTTTGATGCTATATAGCCAGAGCCAATGGATGTGGAGAAAATTATTCTTGGAGAATAGGTTCCTCAGAAGATTGATTTTCCCTGTGGTTGCAGAAGCATTTTCAGTAAGATTAAGGCTAATGCATTTAGCCTTCAATTAAGGCTAAATGCTTCTTTGTTCCCATCCAATAGGAGAAAGAGAGTTGCTTCTTCTTCCCAGAAGCCCCAAGCCACTTTACCCATCTTATTTGTCCAAATTATCATGGAGTTATCCATCTTGGAACCAATCTCTGACAAAGGGCATGAAATCACCACAGTCGGACAAATCATCTGAGGTAGCGTAGATACTGGGGAATTAAGCACAGCATCCACCACACTATCTCACAAAGTCCAAACCAGTTAACACTTTTTGCAAAGCTTTCTTTCTCCTTTACCCTTCCTGTCTCCATCCCTAGGCTAGAAGTAAGCTTTCACTACTCAGACCTCTGATAGTGTTTCCTCTGTACTTCTTTTATGATATTTACCAATTTTATACTTTACTATGAATACTGAGTAAAGTATTATAATACAATGTAGTTCATAATAATACTGAGTAATATTATAAACGACATTGCATTATAATACAAACGTGTCCCAGCATCCTTGGGAAGCCTCGATTTGCATTCCACATTCACATGAGGCTGGACTCAATGAATCTAGACTTCCCTATCTACCCTTCCAGCTCCCCAACAAACACCCAACCTCAAAGCACTGGTAGTGAGTGTCAGTTTCATTTACGGATTCACAGACAGAAAGAGATGAGTCCTCATGCATTTGACACCACAGAGCAAGCCCTTCCAGATCTCTTCAAAGGCCTGCTGCCTCTGGCCTCCATGGCTCTCTGCCAGCCAGCTAGTTAGCACTCTCTCCACAATCACACACTCCTGATGCTATGTGACTTATATTCACTTCAGTCTTCTCAAGCAGGAGACAGACTCAGCAAGGAGTCTACTTGGACAAGATTAACCTCAGCATCACCCCCTATATATTATCCACTGGAGAAATTGCATGAACTATTTCTTCACTTTCAATGTTGTAAGTATATCACTTTCTTGCTTGTCTCTGCCTGGCCCTGTTTCAATCCTAAATAAAAATAAACATAACAATAAGCAACTATAATACTCTTCCAGCATCGTTTGTCTATAGCCTAACAAAATATTCCATTTCTGTATTCCTGGCAAAAGTCTTCTATTCCTGTCCACCACTTGAACTCTAGCCATACTGATGGGTTGAGGGCAAAGGTAATTTTTTTTTAATACAGTTGTACATATCTTCTTTTCCTACAAGGGTATAAGATCCTTGAGGGCAGACTCAATTTCTCACAGACCTGGCATATCAGGTTACCATTCTCTCAATGCTAAATAAAAGAGAAGGAAATTATAGATGTGTAGAGATACTAAAGGAATCTTAAAGTTAACTGTATTTTCTCCTAATTTGCTCTGCAATGCTCAAAACTCATATCTGCGAATCAAATAAGCTCAAATGTAAGTGTTTTTATTAACTTAAAAAGCCAGGAGGAGGAGGATCCAAGATGGCCAAATAGGAACAGCTCCGGAGTGCAGTTCCCAGCAAGAACAGTGCAGAGGGTGAGTGCTCACCACATTTCCAAACAAGTTTTCACTACCCACAGACCAGGAGATTCCCGGGCCAAAAAGCGCCTTGAGTTTTCAGCAAGGCAGTTTCAGCTGGTGCCGCGTCAGTGTACAGAAACTCACACAAGTCTGGTCTGCCTTTTCGGCTGGCACCCAGAACACCTGGGAGACAGAGCCTCCCATTCGACTGAAAGGGAGGGGGCTAAGACAGGGAGCCAGGGAATCTGGCTTGGCGGGTACCACCCCGACAAAACAAGCAATCTGAAATGCTCTGGATTGAGAGTTTCATAGCAAACACAGCTGGACCCAGGACCATCCAGCTCAGTGAGGGGAAGGGTGTCCCCCACTACCAAGGCAGTCTGCCACAACTAAGGCAGTTCACACAGCAGCAGGGCAGAGCCTGCAGCAGCTCAGCAATGCCTCTGCTGGCAGTCTGTGACTAGACTACTCCATGCAGGGCAGGACATCGATAAAAAAAGGCAGCAGCACAACAAAGACTTAAAAATAAAGCCAACCTTCCTAGGACAGAACACCTGGGAAAAGAGGCAGTTATGAGTTCGGCTGCAGAAGACTTAAAGGTACCTGCCCAACAGCTCTGCATGGAACAGCGGAGCTCCCAGCATAGGACTTGAGCTCCTATAAGGGACAGACTGTCTCCTCAAGCAGCTCCCCAACCCCTGTATACCCAAAGAGACATCTCATAAAGGGGAGCTCAGGCCGACATCTGGCAGGTATGCTTCTGGGACGAGGATAGCAGAGGAAGAAACCTGCGGCAACCCTTGCTGTTCTGCAGCACCTGCAGGTGATCCCCAGGCAAGCAGGGTCTGGACTGCACCTCCAGTGGTCCTGCAGCAGAGGAGCCTGACTGTTAGAAGGAAAACTAAGAAACAGAAAGAAATAGCTTCAACATCAACAAAAAAGGACATCTACTCAGAGACCCCATTCGAAAGTCACCAACTACAAAGACTACAGGTTAGATAAAACCACTAAGATAGGAAGAAACCAGCACAAAAAGGAGGAAAACACCAAAAACCAGAATGCCTCTCCTCCTCCAAGTGATCACAACTCCTCACAAGCTAGAGATCAAAGATGGATGGAGAATGAATCAGAAGAACTGACAGAAACAGGATTCAAAAGGTGAGTAATAACAAACTTCTCAGAGCTAAAAGAACATGTGCTAACCCAATGCAAAGAAACTAAGAACCTACAAAAAAAGTCAGATGAGATACTAACTAGAATAAACAGCTTAGAGAAGAATATAAACGACTTGACGGAGCTGGAAAACACAGCATGAGAACTTTGCGAAGCAAACACGAGTTTCAAGAGCCAAGTCGATCAAGCAGAAGAAAGGATATCAGAGATTGAAGATCAACTCAATGAAATAAAACAAGAAGGCAAGAATAGAGAAAAAAGAGTGAAACGAAATGAACAAAGCCTCCAAGAAATATGGGATTATGTGAAAAGACCTAATCTACATATGACAGGTGTACCTGAATGTGACAGAGAGAATGAATCCAAGCTGGAAAACACTCTTTAGGATATTATTCAGGAGAAATTCACCAACCTAGCAAGGCAGGCCAACATTCAAGTCCAGGAAATACAGAGACCACCACAAAGATATTCCTCAAGAAGAGCAACCTCAAGGCACATAATCATCAGATTCACCAGGATTGAAATGAAGGAAAAAATGCTAAGGGCAGCCAAAGAGAAAGATTGGGTTACCCACAAAGGAAAGCCCATCAGACTTACAGCAGATCTCTTGGCAGAAACTCTACAAGCCAGAAGAGAGTGGGAGCCGATATTCAACATGCTTAAAGAAAAGAACTTTTAACCTTGAATTTCATATCTAGCCAAACTAAGCTTCATAAGTGAAGGAGAAAGAAAATCCTTTATGGAAAAGCAATTGCTGAGAGATTTTGTCACCACCAGGCCTGCCTTACAAGAGCTCCTGAAAGAAGCACTAAACAAGAAAAGGAACAACCAGTACCAGCCACTCCAAAAACGTACCAAATGGTAAAGACCATCAACACAATGAAGAAAATGCATCAACAAATGGGCAAAACATCCAGCTAGCATCAAAATGAGAGGATCAAATTCACACATAACAATATTAACCTCAAATGTAAACGGACTAAATGCCCCAATCAAAAGACATGGACTGGCAAATTGGATAAAAACTCAAAACCCATCCATGTGCTATATTCAGGAAACCCATCTCACATTCAAGGACACACATAGGCTAAATATAAAGGGATAGAGGGAGATTTATCAAGCAAATGGAGAGCAAAAAAAAAGCAGGAGTTGCAATCCTAGTCTCTGATAAAATGTACTTTAAGCCAACAAAGATCAAAAGAGACAAAGAAGGGCCTTACATAATGGTAAAAGGATCAATGCATCAAAAAGAGCTAACAATCCTAAATATGTACACACCCAATGCAGGAGCACCCAGGTATATAAAGCAAGTTCTTAACGACCTACAAAGACACTTAGACTCCCACACAATGATAGTGGGAGATTTTAACATGCCACTGTCAATATTAGACAGATCAATGAGACAGAAAATTAACAAGGATATCCAGGACTTGAACTCAGATCTGGACCAAGTGCACCTAATAGACATCTACAGAAATCTCCACCCCAAATCCACAGAATATACATTCTTCTCAGCACTTCATGGCACCTACTCTAAAACTGACCACACAATTGGAAGTACATCACTCCTCAGCAAATGCAAAAGAATGAAAATCATGACAGTCTCTCAGACGACAGTGAAATCAACTTAAAACTCAGAATTAAGAAACTAACTCAGAACCATATAACTTCATGGAAACTGAACAACTCACTACTGAATGTCAACTGGATGAACAATGAAATGAAGGCAGAAATAAAGATGTTCTTCAAAACCAACAAGAACAAAGACACAACGTACAAGAATCTCTGGGACACATTTAAAGCAGTGTCTAGAGGGAAATATATAACAATAAATGTCCACATGAGAAGTGAGGAAAGATCTAAAATTGACACTCTATCATCAAAATTGAAAGAGCTAAAGGAGTAAGATCAAAAAAACTCAAAAGCTAGCAGAAGACAAGAAATAACTAAGATCAGAGCAGAACTGAAGGAGATAGAGACATAAAAAAAGTTCAAAAAAAATCAATAAATACAGGAGCTGGTTTTTTGAAAAGATCAACAAATTAGACCACTAGCCAGATTAATAAAAAAGAAAATGGAGAAGAATCAAATAGATGCAATAAAAAATGATAAAGGGGATATCACCACCAATTCCTCAGAAATACAAACTACCATCAGAGATTACTACAAACAACTCTATGCACATAAACCAGTAAACCGGGAAGAAATGGATAAATTCCTGGACACTTGCACCCTCCCAAGCCTAAACCAGGAAGAAGTTGAAACCTTGAACAGACCAATAACAAGGGCTGAAGTTGAGGCAGCAATTAATAGCCTACAAACCAAAAAAACTCGAGGTCCAGACGGATTTGCAGCTGAATTCTACCAGACATACAAAGAGGAGCTGGTACCATTCCTTCTGAAACTATTCCAAACAATACATAAAGAGGAATCCTTCCCAAATCATTTTATGAGACCAACATCATTCTGATACCAAAACCCGGCAGAGTCAACAAAAAAAGAAAACTTCAGGCCAATATCCATGATGAACATAGTTGCAAAATCTTGAATAAAATACTGGCAAACCAATTGTAAAAGCACATCAAAAACCTTCTCCATATGATCAGATAGGCTTCCTTCTGGGGATGCAAGGCTGGTTCACCATAAGCAAGTTTATAAATGTAATCCACCACATAAACAGAACCAAAGACAATAACTACATGATTATCTCAACAGATGCAGAGAAGGCCTTTGACAAAATTCAACAGCCTTTTATGCTAAAAATTCTCAATAAACTAAGTATCAAAGGAACATATCTCAAAATAATAAAAGCTATTTATGACAAACCTACAGCCAATATCATACTGAATGGGCAAAAACTGGAAGCATTTCCTTTGAAATCCGGCACTAGACAAGAATGCACTGTCACCACTCCTATTCAATGTAGTATTGGAAGTTCTAGCCAGAGCAATTAAACAAGAAAAAAAAATAAAGGATATTGAATTAGGAAAAGAGGAAGTCAAATTGTCTCTATTTGAAGACGACCTGATTGTATATTTAGAAGACTCCATCATCTCCAACCAAAATCTCCTGAAACTGATAAGCAACTTCAGCAAAGTCTCAGGATACAAAATCAATGTGCAAAAATCACAAGCATTTCTATACACCAATAACAGACTAACGAGAGCCAAATCATGATAGAACTCCCATTCACAATTGCTACAAAGAGAATAAAATACCTAGGTATACAATTAACGAAGAATGTAAAGGACCTCTTCAAGAAGAACTACAAAGCACTGCTCAATGATATAAGAGAGGACACAAACAGATGGAGAAACATTCCATGCTCATAGTTAGGAAGAATCAATATCGTGAAAATGGCCATACTGCTCAAAGTGATTTATAGATTCAACACTATCCTCATCAAGCTACCAATGACCTTCTTCACAGATCTGGAAAAAAAACACCTTAAACTTCATATGGAACCAAAAGAGAGCCCACATAACCAAGACAATCCTAAGCAAAAAGAGCAAAGCTGGAGTCATCACGCTACCTGACTTCAAACTATACTACAAGGCTACAGTAATCAAAACAGTATGGTATGGGTACCAAAACAGAGATATAGACCAATGGAATAGAACAGAGGCCTCAGAGGCAATGCCATACATCTACAACCATCTAATTTTTGACAAACCTGAAAAAAGCAATGGGGAAAGGATTCCCTGTTTAATAAATAGTGTTGGGAAAACTGGCTAGCCATGTGCAGAAAGCAGAAACTGGACCCCTTCCTGACACCTTACACTAAAATTAACTCTAGATGGATTAAAGACTTAAACATAAGGCCTAACATCATAAAAACCCTAGAAGAAAACCTAAGCAAAACCATTCAGCACATAGGCATAGGCAAGGACTTCATGACTAAAACACCAAAAGCATTGGCAACAAAAGCCAAAATAGACAAATGGAACCTATTAAACTCCAGAGTTTCAGAAACAATGATTAGAGTGAACCAGCAACCAACAGAATGGGAAAAAATTTTTGCAATCTACCCATCTGACAAAGGGCTAATATCCAGAATCTACAAAGAACTAAAACAGATTTACAAGGAAAAAAAAAAAACCATCCAAAAGTGGGCAAAGGGTATGAACAGACACTTTTCAAAAGAAGACATATATGAGGCCAAGAAACATGAAAAAATGCTCATCATCACTGATTATTAGAGAAATGCAAATCAAAACCAAATTGAGATACCATCTCATGCCAGTTAGAATGGTGATCATTAAAAAATCTGGAGACAATAGATGCTGGAGAAGATGTGGAGAAATAGGAACACTTTTACACTGTTGGTGGGAGTGTAAATTAGTTCAACCATTGTAGAAGACAGTGTGGCACTCCTCAAAGACCTAGAAATAGAAACTCCATCTGAACCAGCAATCCCATTACTGAGTACATACCCAATAGATTATAAATCATTCTATTATAAGGACACATGTACACATATGTTCATAGTGGTGCTGTTTACAATAGCAAAGATCTGGAACCAACCCAAATGCCCATCAACCATAGACTAGACAAGGAAAATGTGGCACATATACACCATGGAATACTATGCAGCCTTAAGAAACGATGAGTTCCTGATCTTTGTAGGGACATGGATGAATCTAGAAACCATCATTCTCAGCAAACTGACACAAGAACAGAAAATCAAACACCACATGTTCTCACTTATAGGTGGCTGTTGAACAATGAGAACACAGGGGCACAGGGAGGGGAGCATCACACACTGGGGTCTGTTGGGGGGTGCCAAGGGAGGAACAGTGGGGGGGTGGGGAAGTTAGAAAGTGATAACATGGGGAGAAATGCCAGATGTAGGAGACGGGGGGATGGAGGCAGCAAACCACATTGCCATGTGTGTACCTATGCAACAATCCTGCATGATCTGCACATGTACCCCAGAACCTAAAGTATAATTTATAAAAAAAAAAAAAAAAGCCAGAAGCCCTTTATATAATATTCCTACCTTGTATGTTCTTTGCCAACATCATTGAGGTTGCAGGGAGTAGATGTAATATAAAATCTTGGAAAGATTCTCTGAAAAGATATTGATAAGAGCACTGTTTACCTAATCTCAAGAGTAGTTTTACTTCTCAAGGCCAAAAATGCTACCATAAACTCGATTGAAAATTTTCAATCGAGTGTGAATGACAAAACCTCATTCCTAAAAGTCATTGTATATGGTTTCTTACTTGCCTCTGCATGGCTTTCTAGCTTCAATCATAAATGACAAAATAACAAAAATAATATCTACCATTTGCTGAGTATATGCATCAATCACTGTCCTAAGTATTTTGCATGCATTACCAAATTTAATCACATTGCTACCAAATTTAATTTCATATGAGATAGGGATGGTTATACCTGTTACCATGTAATTAAAACACAGAGAAAATACTCATCCAAGACACTAAATAGAGAAAGACTGAAATTGAGCTCTGATGAACTTTGTTCTTGCTGTTCTATCTGCAAACTTCATTCTGCACAGACTTGTAACCAGTAAGCTCTAGTCAAGGATTTTCAGCCCCACCAAGTGAATATCTGGATCTGGATAAAGGCTGCTGCCCCATTCCTGGTGAGAAGTCAGCCTGGAGGGAATCTAACCCCCCTGCCCTGGGCTGCAGTACCGTATTTCAGGCTCATTATGAGTGAAGTTTAAATAGCTCTGCCTGACTTGACTTCTGCCTTGGCTTCCATCCAGTTCTCCTCTGGGATCAATAATGGAATGAGTAACTCAGCAGCTATAACCCGCTTCCCCCTACCAGGCCTGGCTTCCCAGCTCCCCAAGACTAGACTGTTTCCTCTATCACCTCAGTCAGAGTGTGATCTCTGAAATGGCTCTGAAAAGCCCTGAATGAAAGGCTCTGAAACGGCTCTGAAAAGCCCTGTGGTTGGAAAATTCATGTATGAGGTCGGGGGTGGGGTGGGGTGGGGGCGGATCCTAAAACAATAAGTGCAAGAGACAGAGGAAAAGGCCTCCATAAGCTGTAAAAGACGTTCTACCTTTTCTTGGTATGAAAACTTCAGCTTTAAAGGAAATCGGGATGAAGGAACTCAAGTTATGAGGAAACCACTTAAAAAAAAAAAAGCTTACATTTACTAAAAACTAAAAATTCAATACACAAATAGGATGGCAATTACATTCTACACATCTAAAATAAACAGTAATGGGCAGTATACAATTACTACGCATTTATAATATCTTATTCAATAGCAGTGATTTTTTATTGTGTTTTAGGTTTTGGGGTACATGTGAAGAACATGCAGGACTGTTGCATAGGTACATATACGGCAATGTGGTTTTTTGCCATCCTCCCCATGTTATCCCTCCCCAAGTCCCCATCCCCTGCTGTCCCTCCCCTACTTCCCCCCGACAGACTTCAGTGTGTGATGCTCCCCTCCCTGTGTCCATGTGTTCTCATTGTTCAACACCCACCTATGAGTGAGAGCATGTGGTGTTTGATTTTCTGTTCTTGTGTCAGTTTGCTGAGAATGATGGTTTCCAGGCTCATCCATGTCCCTCCAAAGGATAGGAACTCATCGTTTTTTATGACTACATAATATTCCATGGTGTATATGTGCCACATTTTCCCTGTCCAGTCTATCATCGGTGGGCATTTGGGTTGGTTCTGGGTCTTTGCTAATGTAAACAGTGCTGCAATGAACATTCATGTGCATGGACCCTTATAATAGAACGATTTATAATCTATTGCTATATACCCAGTAATGGGATTGCTGGGTCAAATGCAATTTCTATTTCAAGGTCCTTGAGGAATTGCCACACTGTCTTCCACAATGGTTGAACGAATTTACACTCCCACCAACAGTGTAAAAGTGTTCCTATTTCTCCACATCCTCTCCAGCATCTGTTGTCTCTGGATTTTTTAATGATCACCATTCTAACTGGCATGAGATGGTATCTCAGTGTAGTTTTGATTTGCATTTCGCTAATGACCAGTGATGGTGAGCATGTTTTTATGTTTCTTGGCCTCATATATGTCTTCTTTTGAAAAGTGTCTGTTCATACCCTTTGCCCACTTTTGAATGGGTTTGTTTGTTTTTTTCTTGTAAATCTGTTTTAGTTCTCTGTACATTCTGGGTATTAGCCCTTGTCAAATGGGTAGATTGCAAAAAATTTTTCCCATTCTGTTGGTTGCCAGTTCACTCTAATGACTGTTATTTTGCTGTGCAGAAGCTGTTTAATTAGATCCCATTTGTCTATTTTGGCTTTTGTTGCCAATACTTTTGGTGTTTTAGTCATAAAGTTCTTGCCTATGCCTATGTCCTGAATGGTTTTGATTAGGTTTTCTTCTACAGTTTTTATGGTGTTAGGTCTTATGTTTAAGTCTTTAATCTATCTGGAGTTAATTTTAGTGTAAGGTGTCAGGAAGGGGTCCAGTTTCTGCTTTCTGCACATGGCTAGCCAGTTTTCCCAACACCATTTATTAAACAGGGAGTCCTTTCCCCATTGCTTTTTTCAGGTTTGTCAAAAATTAGATGGTTGTAGATGTATGGCATTGCCTCTGAGGCCTCTGTTCTATTCCATTGGTCTATATCTCTGTTTTGGTACCCATACCATGCTGTTTTGATTACTGTAGCCTTGTAGTATAGTTTGAAGTCAGGTAGCGTGATGACTCCAGCTTTGCTCTTTTTGCTTAGGATTGTCTTGGTTATGTGGGCTCTCTTTTGGTTCCATACGAAGTTTAAGGTGGTTTTTTCCAGATCTGTGAAGAAGGTCATTGGTAGCTTGATGAGGATAGTGTTGAATCTATAAATCACTTTGAGCAGTATGGCCATTTTCACGATATTGATTCTTCCTAACTATGAGCATGGAATGTTTCTCCATCTGTTTGTGTCCTCTCTTATATCATTGAGCAGTGCTTTGTAGTTCTCCTTGAAGAGGTCCTTTACATCTTTTGTTAGCTGTATTCCTAGGTATATTGTTCTCTTTTTAGCAATTGTGAATGGCAGTTCATTCTTGATTTGGCTCTCTTTAAGTCTGTTATTGGTACATAGGAATGCTTATGATTTCTGCAATTGATTTTGTATTCTGAGACTTTGCTGAAGTTGCTTATCAGTTTCAGGAGATTTTGGTTGGAGATGATGGGGTCTTCTAAATATACGATCTGGTCATCTTCAAATAGAGACAATTTGACTTTCTCCTTTCCTATTTGAATACCCTTTATTTCTTTTTCTTGCTTGATTGCTCTGGCTAGAACTTCCAATACTATATTGAATAGGAGTGGTGAGAGAGGGTATCTTTGTCTAGTGCCAGATTTCAAAGGGAATGCTTCCAGTTTTTGCCTATTCAGTATGATATTGGCTGTGGGTTTGTCGTAAATAGCTTTTATTTATTTTTAGATAAGTTCCATCAATACCTAGTTTATTGAGAATTTTTAGCATAAAGGGCTGTTGAATTTTGTCAAATGCCTTCTCTGCATCTATTGAGATAATCAGGTGGTTTTTGTCTTTGGTTCTGTTTTTGTGGTGAATTACGTTTATAGACTTGCATACATTGAACCAGCCTTGCATCCCCAGGATGAAGCCTAGTTGATCATGATAGATAAGCTTTTTGATGTGCTGTTGCAATTGGCTTGCCAGGATTTTATTGAAGATTTTTGCATCTATGTTCATCATGGATATTGGCCTGAAGTTTTCTTTTCTTGTTGCGTCTCTGCTGGGTTTTTGTATCAGGATGATGTTGGTCTCATAAAATGATTTGGGAAGGATTCACTCTTTTTCGATTCTTTGGAAGAGTTTGGAAGGAATGGTACCAGCTCCTCTTGGTATATCTGGTAGAATTTGGCTGTGAATCCATCTGGACCTGGGCTTTTTTTTGGTTTGTAGGCTATTAATTGCTACCTCAACTACAGCCTTTGTTATTGGTCTATTCAGGGTTTCAACATCCTGGTTTAGGCATGGGAGGGTGCAAGTGTCCAGGAATTTATCCATTTCTTCCAGGTTTACTGGTTTATGTGTATAGAGTTGTTTGTAGTAACCTCTGATGGTGGTTTATATTTCTGTTGAATCTGTGGTGATATCCTCGTTTATTGCATCTATTTGATTATTCTCTCTTTTCTTTCTTTTTAATCTGGCCAGTAGTCTATTTTGTTGATCTTTTCAAAAAACCAGCTCCTGGATTTATTGATTTTTTAAAGGGTTTTTTGTGTCTCTATCTTCTTCAGTTCTACTGTGATCTTATTTCTTGTCTTCTGCTAGGTTTTGAGTTTTTTTGATCTTGCTCCTCTAGCTCTCAATTTTGATGATAGAGTGTCGATTTTAGATCTTTCCTTGCTTCTCGTGTGGGCATTTATTGCTATATATTTTCCACTAGACACTGCTTTAAATGTGTCCCAGAGATTTTGGTATGTTGCGTCTTCATTCTTGCTGGTTTCAAAGAACATCTTTATTTCTGCCTTCATTTCATTGTTTATCCAGTCAACATTCAAGAGTCAGTTGTTCAGTTTCCATGAAGTTGTATGGTTCATGAGTTAGTTTCTGAGTTCTGAGTTTTAACTTGAATCCACTGTGGTCTGAGAGACTGTTTGTTATGATTTCTGTTCTTTTGCATTTGCTAAGGAGTGATTTACTTCCAATTATGTGGTCAATTTTAGAGTAGGTGTGGTTTGGTGCTGAGAAGAATGTATATTCTGTGGATTTGGGGTGGAGAGTTCTGTAAATGTCTACTAGGTTTGCCTGGTCCAGGTCTGAGTTCAAGTCCTGGATATCCTTGTTAATTTTCTGTCCTGTTGATCTGTCTAATATTGACAGTGGAGTGTTAAAGTCTCCCACTATTATTGTGTGGGAGTCTAAGTCTCTTTGTAGGTCATTAAGAACTTGCTTTATGGACCCGGGTGCTCCTGTATTGGGTATGTGTATATTTAGGATCATTAACTCTTCTTGTTTCATTGATCTTTTCACCATTATGCAATGCTCTTCTTTGTCTCTTTTGATCTTTGTTGGTTTAAAGTCTATTTTGTCAGAGACTAGGATTGCAACTCCTCTTTTTTTTTCTCTCTCTCCATTTGCTTGATAAGTCTTCCTTCATCCCTTTATTTTGAGCCTATGATTATCCTTGCATGTGAGATGGGTCTCCTGGATATAGCACACTGATGGGTTTTGACTCTTTATCCAATTTGCCAGTCTGTGTCTTTTGATTGGGGCATTTAGCCCACTTACATTTAAGGTTAATATTGTTATGTGTGAATTTGAACCTGCCATTTTAATGCTAGCTGGTTGTTTTGCCTGTTAGTGTAGTTTATTCATTCTGTCAATGCTCTTTACCATTTGGTATGTTTTTGGAGTGGCTGGTACTGCTTGTTCCTTTCTATGTTTAGTGCTTCTTTCAGGAGCTCTTGGTAAAGCAGGCCTGGTGGTGATGAAATCTGAGTAATTGCTTGTTTGTAAAGGATTTTATTTCTCCTTCTCTTACAAAACTTAGTTTGGCTAGAATAGCAGTGATTTTTTAGTTTTTCTTCCTCTGCAGTTTTTATGTCATGTATATGACTCATTTTGGATGAACTATTTTACTAGAAGAAAAGACACACAATATGTGTGTTATACAGAAACAAATTAGCTCAGTTGAGATTTGTCTCATCTCTTTTAAAAAGTAATAATCATGGAGACAGCAAACATAATGATGAAAGATATTGTTTATGGAGTGCTCAGTACATGCTTGTCATTATTATTATTGTTATTGCCATTGTTATCACTTTGTGGATGAAGAAAATAAGATTCCGGGACATTAGGTAACATCACAACACAGAGTATGTGGCATGTGAAAAGCAAAAGAAGGTTTTTGGTTAGCTGGAATGCCTAGATATCTGGAAACTGCATCATATTTATAAAGCTATGACCAAAATTATACAGAAACCCAGAGCCCTTAAGGACGTGTGGCTTTTAAAAAGGATGAAATGAGAATTGAGGACAAAGCGCTGACAAAACCATAATGTATGAGTAAACTTGGGATCGTGCCTCAGGCTACTGAAAAGTGCAGAGGGAACCCAGATTTTTCAGAGATGTTTCTGTGGGCACAATGCTCACACACCAGAGGCATGAGGTAAATGTATTCAAAAAGAAATGTTTTGACCTGGTACCAAGAGGACTTCTCCAGGAGGCTGGAATACTGTCTAAAAATGTAAGTCACTCTGGAATTTCAGGGAAAACTAGGATAAAAAAAATTTTAAACGTTTCCAAGAATTAAGAAAAATATTAAGCAAAAGAAACCCAGAAGTGTCATATTAATGCATCTAAAGTCTATACCTAACTAAAGGAATGATTAGAAAGGACTCATGAACTCTCTCCCTTTTGCGTAATTTGTCCCCCTGACTTCAAATGTCCCCATGCCTTAGAAGGTTGGTAAAGTCGAACTCTTATATTCTCCTCCGCAATCAATAAAAGCAAAAGAAGTGATCTTGAGTCCTAGACATGAGTGCTAGAATTGTAGACTAAGATAGAAATGCAAAGGGTAGGGGTACTGAGAATCTGAAACTGAGAACGCCAGGAATTCACTGAAGCTGAAATGTTCAAAGCTCAACAGTGAGTTAGCAATAAGGCAGGCGGGCAGGCGAGAGTCCAAAAGGACTGCACAGTGTGTTAAAGGGCAGGCAGGAGCAGTGAGTTAGGAATCAGGCAGACACATGGAAAGCAGAGCCTCACAGCTCCTGGAGATTCAGGCAAACACAGGGTCAGAAATCAAGCAGGCAGGCCAAAGCCAAGAAGGCATAACTATCACAGAGCAAAGGAAAGCAGATGGCCAAAGCCCCGGACAGGCAGCACAGGGCCCGGAGTTTCACAGAGAGTGAAAGGAAAGGGCAAAGCAGGCGAGAAAACAGATTTAGAGACATGTCCACATTTATAATACATTTGTGCCTGTATTTGCACAAAACTAGCAAAATGGAATATTGATTCTAATAAAATAACCCATTTAACACTGAATTCTGAAGCTTTCTGCTACTATGCAATTGAACATACTATACAATTGAAGAAACATTGTACTTTAGTGTCCATTTTCTCCTTTCTCAAATGACCAATGATTTAAAATATTCATTTGAACAAGTTTTTTGTTGCTTTCTAAAAGATCATTGATATTTTCCAAAACTGAATTATTAAAACCTTTTTAAAGAATTCTTATACATGTTAGGGCCTTGGAGCTTAAATAGTCTTAAACTCATTTGGCCATACATCAGTTATTCATTCTGTGATCATTTATTTTAAGCACTCTTAGAACATAAATGAATCTCTAAAATTGTTGTCTGTTGTACCTACTTTGACTGATACTGAGATTCTTAAGAGTTCCTGCAATTTTCTAAGCAATTTCTTGCTCTATCTCTCAAAACTTGGTCTTAAAGAAATTTATATAAATGTAAAAATAATAATTTTTATAGTTAATTATTAACTACATGTATGAGTAACTATTATTATAGGTAATCAATGAATATTGAAGTTTCAGACCAAGATACACAGTTGTGAACCAAGATCTGTAATGTGATATACAGATAAAAATTTGGGACTCTTTAAACTTATAAATCATATTGAGGAAAAGCTTTAAGCACAAACTTTAGGGTAAAAATTGACATTGGACAATTGTCTAGAGAAACAAAATACTTGTGGTTTTCAAATTGGACTTTCAAAGTTAAATCCGTCCCTAACAGTAGCTATAGTTTGCCCTAAAGGGCAAAACTGCATTTATGCAGATCCACGTCTCTTGTCTTTTCAGGTGTGTCAGCAGATGGAAATGTTTTAATAATAAATTGAAATTGTGAACTCAAAAACAAAACCTGAATTATTAGTCAGATGTGACTAAGAGTTGTCATCACACGGTTCTGAGATTCTAAATTTTTCCCCAACACTCTTCTTTCTCATACTTATACATAGTTCTCAAATGTGTGCCTGTACACATTCATTTAATGTGAAGAAGAAAATGGCTAAATAGAAATTAATATCATCATGGCTTTCATGGACATGCAAAAAATAAAGTATGTTCCCACCGAAGATATAAAACAAGAAGGAAGTAGTTGTGCTTTGATCTGAAGAATTTATTTTAATGTTTTAAATGGCGTAACACAAGAGAAAGCTTCCTAAGCCAGGAATCAGAGACTGGGGGCCTATTTTCTGCTGTGTCATCAAGTCGCTATGTCTATTAACCTCTCAAGGTCACCATTTCCGTATCTTTACTACGACTACGATTATTTCTTTAGCTTTAAATTCTATGTTTCTAAGAAAGATCTTCTAAGCATTCTAAGGACTAAAGATTGAAAGGTGTTCACCAGAGAGGCCATACATTGTGTTTCTCTGGAAGTCTTTAACTCTAAATGGGAAAACTCCAGATGAACAAAGATTTAAATGTAAAATCATGAAAACATAGAGGAACTAGAAAAAATACATAGTCATGTTTTATTATATAATCTTGGACTGAGGAAAGCTAAATACTAAGAAACACTGTCCTCACTGTATTTGACAAGGAAAACTGACTAGGAAACTTGAAAAACTATTTACACAATTTTCCTCTAATGGGTCACTGTACAGAGTATGTATTCAAAAATACTTGAATAAATGAATGAGTGAATGAATGTAGTAGAATTATACTTAGATTATATAATCAGAGAATTCTATCTAATCATATAATTTATAGTCTGTCTCCATCGCCATCTATCTTGTTGTTCATAGTATTTTTAAATTAATACAAACAAGTTATGACAAATACAAACAATATAAAAATGGCTTTTTTTTCTTGACTGCATAGTTTCTCATCAAACAGAAGAACTGTGATTTACAGAATCTGCTTCTTACTGGTAGATATTTGAGTTATTTCTTATTTTTAATCTTCTTAACAAAGATATAATATTCATTTTTTCATTTTTTAAAACTTGATCAAGTATTTCTATAAGATAAATTCTAAGAGGGGAATTTATAGAAATACTTGAGGTGAGAAAGAGTATACACACTTAAAATTGTAGTCCATATTGCCAAATTACTCTCCAAAATGTTATACCAATTTATACTGAAACCAGAAGTTTATGAGTATATTTGTTTCTCTACATCTTTGCCAAATACTGGTGACACAAGCTTCAAGAATGGTCAATTTGAGAGGTGAAGAATTGTATCTCCTTATTGATTAGTCTAAATATTTCTAACTATTGGTGAAATTGAAAACCTTTTCATTTTTAGTGACATTATAGTGATGTTGTGTTTCTTCCAAGAATTTCTAGCTTATATCTTTTGCTATTTTTCGGTTGTGGTGGCTTGTACTATATTTATTATTGATTTATAAGACTCCTTTGTATATGAAGTAAATCAGTCTTCTGTCTGTAATCTGTATTGCAGCTTTGCTAGCTTATGTCCAACATTGTTTATGGCACATGGTTATATTTTATTGTACAGAAATTTATAATTTTCATGTTAGTGTATTATTTTGTCATGGTTTTTTGTTATGTTTAGAAAAGCTTTTCTCACTCCAAGATTATAGTAAAATATAACTATAGATTTTTTCTAGTCTTTCTATGTTTTCATGATTTTATATTTAAATCTTTATTCCATCTGGAATTTTCTAGTTTATGTTCAAAGACTTCCAGTGAAAGACAATCTATGGCTTTAATGGTGAACACATTTCAATCTTTAGCCGCTAGAATGCTTAGAAGAATCTTTCTTAGAAACACAATTTAAGAAAAGTTGAGCATATCAAATGCGTCAACTTACCTTCCCAGATAAAATGAATTTCCATTCCCAAACCCAGTGAAGATATTATTTCTTAGTATTTAAGAAAACTGGAGCAGGTGACATATCTAACATAACAGCAGAATTAATAAACAGTCTAAAACACAACAGAAAGGAACAACACAGGAAGAACTTTAGCAGTTGGTTGTGAAAGATTAGTTATGCAGTTGGCTAGAAATGCTGGTACTGTTGCTGCAGTACTCATGTTGCAGTTTTACTATGAATGTAGAGTTGGAAGAGGAAAAATGTTGCCTCTCAATGTTTATTGTTCTAAAAAAAAAATCTCAATTCTTTCTCCCACTACCTAACTTAAGAAAAGATAAAAGAGAAATTCTCTGCAGCACTGTATTAGTCTGTTCTCGTGCTGCTAATAAAGACATACCTGAGATTGGGTAATTTGTAAAGAAAAAGAAGTTTAATGGACTCACAGTTTTGCATGGCTGGGGGCGCTTCACAGTCATGGAGGAAGGCAAAGGACAAAGGCAAGGCTTACATGGTGGCTAGCAAGACAGTGAAATGCCCTTTATGAAACCATCAGATTTCATGAGATTTATTCACTACCATGAGAAGAGTATGAGAGAAATCACCCCCATGATTCAATTATCTCCACCCAGCCCCACCCTTGACACATGGCAATTATTACAATTCAAGGTGAGATTTGGTACAGCCAAACCGTATCAAGCATTATGAATTCATATCAAGAAAAGAGAAATTTGGCAGGACTGAAAATCAGCTTGTATGTACTGGTTCATCTGAAGAGGTTGTCAACATATTGAAACTTTTTCCTACATAGCTGATAGAAACCCACTGAAACTCTCATGCTTCTCACAGCCCTGCCTTCCCCAGGATTCCCAGACCTCTCCATGGTACAGACACTAAAGGTATAACTCTGTTCCCAGCAGAGGCATCCAGGACCTTGCGGCAGGACTGTGGCTAGTGTTCTGAAGGGTCAGCACCATGCCCTAATCTCTTCATTTTGGGTAGCCATTGACTTTGAGTACATTCAGAAGTCTCCTAAGTAGTCACCATCTCTACCATATTTATCACCAGCTACCTCACTCTGGGGTTGGCAAATCTAAGCATCTGCAGCCATGACCGTTCTCACATCTCCCAACTCCCACTACTCTATCGTGCCTACAGCTATATGTGCAAGATAAAGATTGCTGATTCCCCCATAGCCTTGTCCAAAGCTTTGGATCTCCATATGTTACCCAATAGAGGGTAAAATTTAGGTGAATTGTATGGGATGGGAAGGACTTGAATGAAGATTTGGGTCTTGTCTGTGACACATGCATTGATTACAAGAGAAAAGCAAAGTTCTAGTTTCTTGATCCATTGTATAGAATTACCATTAATTTTTGTTATCTTAATCACTTATGTTACTGACTTTTCTGTTCTAGTCCTGTTTTTCTCAGTTTTCAGTATGATTTTGGACATTTTTCTCTCTGTATTCACTTTCTTACCTAAGACTCCCTTTACAACTCTGCTCTGTCCTCTCATTAAAATTCAGAGTCCACACCAGGTTTCTACTTTGATTGACTGATTTTTCCCTGTGCCCATGTTTGGCAGGCATTTAATAGTAATTAAAGATTTCTCTAATATGTTCATAGGGCTCTCTGATAATCAACAAGAAGTCACTTTGATTGATAGTCTCTGTCATGAAAATAGGAAGGCAGGACCTCTTAACAAATTTCCATGAAGAAAAATTTAGCAGATGAAACATTCGAAATCAATGTCCAGACATATTTAACCTCAAAGCAGAATTATTTGAAAGGCCAATGTGAGCATTTATTGTCTGGCAATGATATCAAAGTGAAGCCTGGAATATGGATTCTGAGCATCCTAAGGCCTGAAAAAGCCCCTGAGGTTCTCTTTCTCCTACTCATTAGCTGGAACTCTTTGGTGGTGTGAAGGATCAACTAGGAATCTATAGCAATAAAGCTGGTGCTGAGGCTGTCCTGGCAGGTGAGAAATTAAGACAGGAAGTGAATCCTGTGGGTTTTAAAATAATGAGGAGAAATGGCAAAACCAACAGCAGTGGGTAAAGGGCATGAACAGCTAAAGAGTCTCCATGGGTCATCATTGGAAAACATATTATTTCAGTATTCAGTATATATTCTCTTGATTTAGTGCCTGCTGCCTGAGGTCTGTGGTACCACTAAAGCTAATAAATCATTGCTCTGGATGACAGCCTGAGCACCTGTGTTTTATCATACAGCGGGAAACCTTGTAAATTACCGGGAGAAGCAACTAGTGACCATGCAGCAGAGCTATGAGAATCAGTCAAAGCCTCAGTCCATTAAGCCCATTTCATTTTATTTGCAGGTACATTAAAAGAAATAGGGAGCACTGGAAAAAGATGAGCCCCAGCCTTTTGATTAGTGTATAATGAGAACCACACAGGGCTGCTGGAGCAGAATCCTAATGGCCTACAGATGGAATATGTCTACAATGGGACCCCACCTGCCTCTGTCTACCCATTGGCTATGTTGCAATTTAGCCTATAAAAGCAATAGGACAACTTCAAGGGAGTGAGTTTGTGGCAGGCACAGAAACCTTGCTTTGTGCTTTTGTGCCTTTGAGTTTTGTTTCGTAGAGAAAGTTGGCTTATGAATTCACTTGATGTGTCACACTTTTCAAAACTTTTGATTCTGTAACTTCCTCTCAATCAAATTGACCAGAAAAAAAAATGTTCTAAAGTGAGATATATTTTTCTTAGCAAATTTTTCTAAGCGAATAAGCTCACCTTTTTTTTTTAACTCCTCAATTTTTATTCAAACTTCTTCTATCTTGTTATGATAACCTCTGTATTCTTGAGTATTCATTAGAGCTGGAAGTAAAAGGAAACTTACAGCTAAAGGATATGTTTTTACATCTCACTTTAATGAAGGCATCACCCATGAGATACCCATCCACAAGAGACAACCTCTAACAGTGCTTTTCTCCAAGCACTTCTTGATTTACAGTCTCCTGTCGGTCATTACAAGCAAATCCAGCGCTCCTAACTTAGGTTAAGATGACATTTAACTGTGTAGGGCTACGTTTCAGATTACCTAGAAATCATTTATCTGGATTGATATGCAGTGCTATTCTGAGGTCATACTTATTTACATGGAAGAATTCTAAATACACCTGCCAGGCTTCCAAATACAAGACCACAGCCCAAATTTCAGCTTGCCAACTTGTAGAAGAGAGGATAAGGAGAGTTGTGATTATCTCTAATTGCCTGTACTTGTAATAGCCAGATGGCCATAACACAGCAAAACCAACAGCTCTCTCTTCCCTGTCATTCCTTTGAAAGCTGTGAGCTGGACAGGGAGGGAAGATAAACATAGATCTTCCCTTCAAACATTCCCTCCCCACTGACTATGGGGAGTAATTCCTGCAAGCACAACTCATAGGAAGATCCCCACTTTGTGCTTCTCTGTGACTGTTCAGCCAGTTCTCAATTATTCAGGGAGAAGGCCAGTGATAGTCTGGATAATTTTCATTCTGTGTATCCTTCTTACTCTATCATCATCTCTCCACATGCTGTCTGTTATTTCTAGTTGTGCCATTGCTGGGGTGACAGAAAGAAGCATCACCCACCAGCAACCCCTCCCCACCAGCCATGCCAATGGCACATCAAGCAGGGTTGCTAGACTAAGTACTCCATCAAACTTCCACTTTTCAAGGCTGTCAGCCCAAGATGATGTATCTACAAAGGGATTTCAGAGCTTTATAAGCAAATAATGCCTCCTCCAAAGAACATATTAACTGAGCAAAAAATACGCCTTAATTCGGCATGTGCATTTGCATATTTATACAGAAGCCCCTGCTGCTTATTTGCCTAAGATAATGAAAAAGCATCCAAGGAACCTTCTCCACTGGAGCCTAAGCACATGCAGAAAACATGATGGGCTGATTTAAAGTTTTAATATCCTTTTTCTGGGGTAAGGAAGAGTCAGCATCTGGATTAATTTAGATGACTCACAATATCTGGCAAAAGAGGGAGTAGCCCAGGATAGAAACTCTTCTAAGTCTTTTGTTTGTTTGTTTTTGGCAGTGCTGCTGATTTATTTCAGTATGTTCTACCAAATCTTTTTCAGTATTAAATGAGGTTAATACCTGTAGAAAGACAGTGAAGCCTAAATTATATGAAAATCTGTGAAATTCAACAAAGCTTTGTAACAACATGAAACCCTAACACTGCACATCAGACCCATAGGATATCTACTCCCAACTTTCACAGAACAAATCCTGTGGTTTCTCAGTCACGCTAGGTTACTAGTCCAGAGCAGCATCAAGAAAACTCACCTTTCTAGATTTTACCATAATTAAGAATTTTTCTTTCTGCAAAATATTCTTGAAGGTGATTTTTGTGATACATCCTAATCAGGCATGTCCCCTTAAATCTTTTTAGATTGATAAGCAATATAAATAATCAGATGTTCAACACTTCCTTTTCGCAGGTAAATTAAGTTTAGCTTTTTATAAAAATCAGCCATTGAAATTTAAAACTATTTGTTTGATTGACATATTATAATTTCATATATTTATAGGATACAATTTGGTGTTTCAATACATATCTATGTTGCATAGTGATCCAATCAGGGTAGTGTACCCATAACTACACACATTTATCTTTTCTTTGTGGTAAGAACATTCAAAGGCCTCTCTTCTATTTTGTAATATACAATATTTTACTATTAATTATAGTCACCCTACTGCTCATTAGAACACTGTAATTTTTCTTCTAAATACAATTTGTACCTTATACAAAGTTTGTACTTTGTACAAACCTTGGCCAACCTTTCCCCATCCTACCTTCCCAGTTCCCCTCCTAAGTCTCTGGTAGCAACTCTCCTACTCTGCTTCTAAGATATCAACTTTATTATTTCTCTTAAGAGTCCATAAAAATGAGATAATATGGTACCTGTCTTTCTGTGTCTGGCTTATTTCACTGATATTGTTTGGCTGTGTCCCCATCCAAAATCTCATCTTGAATTGTAATCCCCATAGTCCCTATAATCCTCATGTGTCAAGGGTGGGACCAGGTGGAGGTAAGTGGACCATGGGATCGGTTTCCCCCATGCTGTTCTCATGATAGTGAGTCTCACAAGATCTGATGGTTTTGTAAGCATCTGGCACTTCCCCTGCTTGCACTCACTCCATCCTGCTGCCCTGTGAAGAGGGTGCTTGCCTCACCTTTGCCTTCCACCATAATTGTAAGTTTCCTGAGGCCTCCTCAGCAATGCAGAATTGTGAGTCAAACCTCTTTCCTTTATAAATTACCTAGTCTCAGGTATTTCTTCACAGCAGTGTGAGAATGGACTAACTCATTCACTTAATATGATATCCTCCAGGTTCATCCATGTTGTCAAAAATTACAAGATTTTATTCTTTTTATGGCTGACTAGTATGCTATTATATATATATATATACACACACCACATTTTCTTTATCTGTTCATCCACTGATGGACACTTAGGTTCATTCCATATCTCGGCTATTGTAAATAGGGTTGCAATAAACATTTCTTTTAGATATACCTAATAGGATTACTAGATCACATTTCTATTTTTAATATTTTAAGGAATCTGTAGACTATTTTTCCATAACGGCTGTACTAGTTTACAATCCCACCAGCAGTGAATAAATAATCCCTTTTCTCCACATCCCTTCCAACACTTGTTTTCTTTTGTGTTTTTGATAAAAGCTATTCTAATTGGAGTGAGGTGGTATCTCATCGTAATTTTAATTCACATTTCTCTGATGATTAACAATGTTAAGCATTTTTTATATATCTATTGGCCATTTGTATGTCTTCTTTTGAGAAATATCTATTAAGGTATTTTGCAATTTTTAAATTGGGTTTTTTTTTTTTGCTTTTTAGTATTAAGTTTCTTATATGTTCTGGATCTTAATACCTTGTCAAAATGTAGTTTAGAAACATTGCCTTCTATTCTATAGGTTGTCTCTTTACTGTATTAATAGTTTTCTTTATTGTAAAAAAGCTCCTTTAGTTTGATGTAATCCCATTTGTCTATTTTTGCTTTTATTGCCTGTGCTTTTGAAGGCTAATTTTATAAAATGATGTGATTTTTTTTTCCCAGCCCAATGATGTGAAGCATTTCCCCTACATTTTCTTCTAATAGTTTTATAGTTTGGGGTTTTATATTTAAAACTTTAATTGATTTTGAGGTAATGTTTGTATATGGTGAGAAGTAGAGAGTTTAGTTTCATTTTTCTGCATGTGGCTATCCAACTTTCCCAGCACCATTTATTGAAGATACTGTTTCTTCCCCAATACATGTTCTTGGTCCTTTTGTCAAAAACTAGTCGGGTGTTAGTGTTTGAATTTATTTCTGGGCTCTCTCTTCTGTTTTATTGGTCTATGTATATGTTTCTATGCCAGAACAATACTGTTTTTATTGCAATAGCTTTGTGGTATATTTTGACATCAGCTAGTGTAATGCCTCCAGTTTTGTTCTTTTTGCTCAGGATTGCTTTAACTATTCAGGGTCTTTGGGGCTCCATATACATTTCAGGATTGTTTTTTCTATTTCTGTAAAGAATACCATTACTGTTTAGATAGAGAGAGCATTAAATCTACACATTGCTTTGGGTAGCATGGCCATTTTAACAATATTAATGCTTCCAGTTCATAAATATGGAATATCTTTTCCTTTATGTGTATCCGTTTTAATTTCTTTCATAGTTTTCCTTGGAGCAATTTGTTTTTACCTCCTTGGTTAAGTTTATTGCTAGGTATCTTATTTTTCTGTAATCACTTTAAATGGATTGTTTTAATTTTTTTCAGATACTTCACTATTAACATATAGAAATGCTACTGATTTTTGCATGTTAATTTTGTATCCTGCAACTTTACTGTACTTACTAGTTCTAACAGTTTTTTAGTGGAGTCTTTAGAGTTTTCTATATATAAGAAACAAGGACAATCTGACTTCCAATCTAGAAGCTTCTTGTTTCTGTATTTTGCCTAACTGCTTTGGCTGGGATTCAAGTACTATGTTGAATAAAGTGGTGAAAGTGAGCTGATCTTAGAAGACCAACTTTTAGCTTTTCTTTACTCAGTATGATGTTAGGTATAGGTCTGTCATATATGGCCTTTATTGTGTTAAGGTACATACCTATAACAAATTTGTTGAGAGTTTTATCATAAAGGGATGTTTAATTTTGTCAAATGTTTTTTCTGCATCTATTGAAATTATCACATAGTTTTTGTCTTTCTGTTAATGTGGTATATCACATTTATTGATTTGCATGTTAGTATCCTTGTATCCCAGGATGAATATTACCTGATTATAGTGAATGATCTTTTTAATTTGCTGCTGAATTCAGTTTGCTAATATCTTGTTGAAATTTTTTGCATCTATGTTCATCAGGGATAGCAAAGAGAAAGGAATCAATATTAGAAAGAGAGAAACAAAATATATATATATTTATTTGCAAAGTAAATAATTATGAATGCAAAAAATTATTAAGAATCTAAAGAAAACTAGAACTAATAAATAAATTTAATGAGGTAAGGATATGAGGTAAAAATACAAAAAGTCAACTGTTTTTTCTGTATACTAGTACCAGAAAATTGAAAAGGGCATTTTAAAAATCAATACCATTTATAAGAGTTCAACAATCAAGACACTGTAGTATTAAAATAATAATGCATCTATTTGATTCTTCTCTTTTATTAGTCTGGCTAGCAGTCTATCTATTTTGTTGATCTATTCAAAAAACCAGCTCCTGGATTTATTGGTTTTTTGAAGGGTTTTTTGTGTTTCTATCTCCTTCAGTTCTGCTCTGATCTTAGTTATTTCTTGTATTCTGCTAGCTTTTGAGTTTGTTTGATCTTGCTCCTCTAGTTCTTTTCATCATGATGTTAGAGTGTCAATTTTAGATCTTTTCTCACTTCTCATATGGGCATTTAGTGCCATAAATTTCCCTCTAGGCACTGCTTTAAAAGTATCCCAGAGATTCTTGTATGTTGTGTCCTCATTCTCATTGGTTTCAAAGAACATCTTTATTTCTGCCTTCATTTCATTATTTACAAGAAAAAAAAAAATCCCATCAAAAAGTGGGCAAAGGACATGAACAGACACTTCTCAAGAGTAGACATTTATGCAGCCAACAAACTTAAGAATAAAAGCTGATCATCACTGGTCATTCGAGAAATGCGAACCAAAACCACATTGAGATACCATCTCACAACAGTTAGAATGGTGATCATTAAAAAATCAGGAGACAACAGATGCTCAAGAGGATATGGAGAAATAGGAATGCTTTTCCACTGTTGGTGGAAGTGTAAATCAGTTGAACCATTGTGGAAGACATTGTGATGATTACTCAAGGATCTAGAACTAACTAGAGATACCATTTGAACCAGCAATCCCATTACGGGGTTTATACCCAAAGGATTATAAAACATTCAATTATAAAGACACATGCACAGGTATGTTTACTGTGGCACTGTTTACAATAGCAAAGACTTGGAACCAACCCAAATGCCCATCAATGATAGTCTGGATAAAGAAAATGTGGCACATATACACCATGGAATACTTAGCAGCCATAAAAGAGGATGAGTTCATGTCCTTTGGAGGGACATGGATGAAACTGGAAACCATCATTCTCAGCAAACTGACACAGGAACAGAAAACCAAACACCACATGTTCTTACTCATAAGTGGGTGTTGAACAATGAGAACACATGGACACAGGGAAGAGAATATCACACACAGGGCTTATCAGAGGGTGAGGGGGTTAGCAGAGGGATAGCAGGCGGTGGGAGGATTGTGGAGAGATAACATTAGGAGAAATACCTAATGTAGATGACGAGGGGATGGATGCAGCAAACCACCCTGGCATGTGTATAGCTGTGTAACAAACCTGCACATCCTGCACATATACCCCAGAACTTAAAGTAAAAGTTAAAAAATAAGAAAAAAGCAATAATAATTTTAAAAAGAAAATAATGGTGAACAAATAGGTGAATGGAACAGAATGGAAGTATTCAGAAATATACCCACATATATAGCATTAATATATTTTAGACAAAAATCTAAGACAAAACAATCAAGAAAAGAAAGTCCTTTCAACAAACAGCACTGGAATAACTGTATAAATGTATGAAGAAAGAAAAAGAATCCTGATTCCATCACACCATGCACAAAATTACTTTGAAATAAATTATAGACCTGAACTTAAAGCTATAGCTCTAAATATTTTAGAATAAGAAATAGAATATTTATATTAGTTGAGGTAAGAAAAGACTTCCTAGGAGACAAAAAAAAAGAACCGTAAAGTACTAACTTCATCAAAATTTAAAAGTCATCAAAAGACACCCCTGAGAAAATGAAAAAGCAAGCCATAGACTGGGACGCAATGTTGCAATGATGTTATCTGACAAAGGGCTTATATCCTAAATACATAAAGACCTCAATAAGAAGACAATCCATTTTTTAAATGGGTAAGTTTTGAATACACACTTTTCCAGGAAGATAGAGTGGCCAATACACACATCAGAGGATCTTCAACATCATTAGTCATAAAAGAACTGCAAAAATGAGAATAAAGTACCACTTCACACTCACTACAACGTTAAATTTTAAAAGGTTGTCATGAATTGATAGCAGAAATGTAGAATGGTACGACCACCTTGGAAAACTGTTTGGCAGTGTCTTAAATTAAACATATATCTAATCTATGGCCTAACAATTCCATTCCTAGGTATTTACCAAAAAGAAATGAAAACATTTCTTTGTGGTCACACAAAGACTTATACAAACATGTTCACAGCAGCTATACTGATGACAGCCAAAAGTGAAAAACATCAACACAGCTATCAACAGGAAAAAAATGGATAAGCAAATGTTGTATACCATATAATGGAATACAAATCAGTAATTCTTAAAAACAAAATACTGATGCGTGCAACAACAAAAATGAACATCAAAAACACTATGCTTGGACATAGATACAAAAAGTATGCAATCAGTTATTACACCATAAAAATAAATTTCAAGAACTTTCAAAATGTTCTAACCTACAGTACTAGAATCCAGAGCAGTGGTTGCCTATCAAGGGGTAGAGATTAATTGGAAAGGGCCGCTATAGAATTCTCTGGGATAGTGAAGATGTTCTGTATCTTATATGGGTAGTTGGTCATATGGACAAATGTTAGTCACATTTGTCTAAACTCATTGACCTGCAACTTCAGGATTTGTGCATTTTGTAAATCTTTTTTTTTTTTCTTTTTTTGAGATGGAGTTTCGCTCTTGTTACCCAGGTGTAAATCTTATCTCAAGAAAAAGGAAGAAGAGAAAAAGGAAAGAAAAATAATCACATAGAAAATACTGAGTATTAATTCTATATTGTCCATGTCTCAAAACAAAGTGTCATCTAATTGCAAATTAATAATCTACTTATATACTCACTGAACACTTGCTATGTACTAGGAACCTTGGTGGTGGTGTGTGTGTGTGTAAGAGACAGGGTCTTGCTCTGTCACCCAGGTTTAAGTGTAGTAGCACGATCATGGCTCATTGCAACCTTGAATTCCTGGTCTCAAGCAATCTTCCCACCTCAGTCTCTCAAGTAGCTAGGACTATAGGAGCATGCCACTGTACCCAGCTAATTTATCTAATTTTTGTAACGACAGGGTCTCAGTATGTTGTTTAGGCTGGTCTTGAACTCCTAGCGTCAAGCGATTCTCCCACCTCTGCCTCTCAAAGTGCTAAGATTACAGACATGAGCCAGCACACCTGGCCACTAGGAACTTTTTTGAATGAGCAGATTTAATGAATTTTTCTCATTTTATCCTCAGAGTAACCTATGAGGGTACATTTTTATCATCACCCCACTTTACAGATGAGGAAACTGAGGCCTGAAGAGAGTAAATAATTCACTCAGGATCACAGAATTAATAGATAAAAACCTATACCTGGCTGTCTACCTATAGAAGCCAGGCTCTTAAACAACATGGACCATCTGAAAAGTACTTGTTTGGGCTTTGGAAGGGTTCAATACCTAACTTGAATTGATGAGAATGTTGATGGGAAAAAGACATATCGTATCTAAGAGGTGAAGGATTTAAGAAACAAAGAATATCTTAGGTTAGTGAATTCAAGGTAACATTAATCATTATGATAATGATAGCTAAAATTTATTGAGCACTAACTATGTATCAGACATTTTCCAAGCACTTAACGAATTTTAATCATTAACTCCTCACGATGGCCTTATGAAGTAGGTCTGAGTATTCTCATTTTTATAGATGAGGAGACTGAGACAGAGAGCTTTAGTCATTTGATAGAGATACACAGCAAACAAGTGGTAGAAATCAGACATTGGGGAACAGACAAAATAAGAAAAGGAATCTGCAGGATATTTATATTCCCGCAAACTCAAAGATGATATAATACTTCCATTAAGAACACAGTTGAAAGTTAGCTGTAAGAATGTCACAACGAGAAAAGTCACAAGCAAAGTGAGTAGCGAGTAATTAGACACAGAGCCACCAGTGTTTCGGCCGTAGCCACCCTAAGGAAACACCTAAGAAGGTGCCTGAAAGGGTTTTGTGCATTGGATAAAGAAGCCTTCCACAACAGGAGGGTCTCAAGTTGTACACTCTGATTGAATTCTCTCTGACAGAACTTGGGTACCTTGGACCCATCGTGGGTCAGACTGACATGGTCATAGGCTTTAACGGAAATAAACTAGACACTTGTGAATTTGCATAACTTCACTTGTTCTATGGATGGCTACTGCATAAAGTGAAACCCTCGATTAAGGGAACAGTGAAAAGCGCATTCTCCCCATATTGCAGCCAGCAGTTTTGGCATACTGCTGCCATGACTCTCTCCCTGGCCTTGAAGCCATCAAAGCAACTTGAGACCACTCAGTGTGGTCAAGATACGTGCATGGGAACAAATACGAACACAAGGGTGTCTAGGGTGACTTTATTGTGAAACTATCAAAGAATCCCAATCAAATACAACATTTTGAATCAAAAAAGCAAATACTATGAAAATCTGCCTCAGGTGGGGATGCAAAACAGATCATCTTCCCCCATCCAGCTCAGCTCTACCTCCTTCCTTGCTGGGATGAACTGTATTACATCTCTGAGGGCTGATATTCACCAGGAAGCTTGGCAGCAAACGAACCAAGTCCAAAGCGGCTCCTAATAGCTGAGCAAGAAGGCAGATGAACTTCAAGCCTTTTTCTTACCACTTATGCTAGGCTGCAGGCCGAGGGAGGGAGATCAGCTCAGTAGGCAGATGGAAGCAATGCAGTCTTTCTCAGCCTTCCTACTTCAAGAACACTGGGTGAACATAACAATTTTTTATATATACTAACAGAGAAATGAAAAGCTGGAAAATCATATCCACAAGTAAATATTTAAATTTTTAACAGGCTAACTGTAAGTATATGCTCTAGGAACAGACTGGAAGAAACAACTGGGGCAGGCATTTTTTATCTTTATTGGGAAATTTGACAGACTGTTTTTTAACCAATTTGGGAAAGAAACAGTAGGAAATGATGGTTTTTAGTATATTAGTTTTTATCTCCGTGTTTCTAAAATACATAGAAATTCAAGTCCTGAAAAAGCACTCAATAATGACAGTGATTAAGAAAATACAGTGCATTTTGCTTTGATCATTGCAAGGATGAAAGAATACTACCTCAATTATCTTTTAACCACTAGAGATCCCTGATATAACCAGGTACATCTTTAATATAAAACATGAGTGTTTTCTCTGTAAAATGCCAGTACATATATATAATGTGACACTGGAGGTGGCATGGCAATTAAGGGCATAATTGCTGTAATTACTGATGGAATTACTCATATTCCTCTATGCTACTTTTTCTAATTATCTTGGTTTAATGAAAATGTGTATTTTTGCATTGAACAGGATGTGGCCATCATTTGGCTGCCTGCCTGGGATGATGTACAGTGTCTGTCCCTTGAATGAACATAGAGCAGAGAGGTCACCACTTGTTTGCAGGAAGAAGAGGTTTCTGGAACACAACAGGCAATTTAAATGCATGTCATGAACATCCTGCAAAAGCTCACAGATGGGTTTCATTGGAAGAAATATAACAGTAGGGGGGACATTATCCTAGAAGGAGCCCAATAGCTTTACAGTCTTCAGACTTTAATGAGAATGACTTGTAAAAATAGTACAAAGGTTTCATACTGTTGTCCATTCTTCTTCTAGTCTCCAACGCAAAAACAGATTCAAACAGTACCATTTTTCCTGGTTTTGTTACACTCTTCATCACGAGAAGGAGGCTTAAAAAACTGGTGTTTTAAACTTACTGAAAATTGCAAGACTTCTGAAAGCTCTCTCTCTCTCTCTCTCTCTCTCTCTCTCTCTCTTTCAATCTCTTCATATATTTTAAATGCCTCAGAAACTTAATTGGCTGGCTATACTATTTGTTTATTTATCAGCCTGCTGGACAGAAGTTAAATAGATAACCATTCAACAAAGACTATAGTCATTCAAAACATACATCTGATATATGCAAAAAGTACTTTGTAAATTCAGATAATTATTGGTATCACAGCCACGGGCATCGCTAATTAGAAGGGGTATAGTATTTACATTCTTGGCATGATAATTATATGGAAGGAAAAGATAAATAAAGCTGAAAAAATATTCTTGACTCAATCACAACCAATCTTAAGATCTACTTTCAGGGCCTCTTAATTTGCTATTGTTGTTTTGAACAAATAACCATGAATTTACTGGCTTAAAACATTATAAGTTTATTATCTTACAGTTCCAGGGGTCAGAAATCTAAAGTAGCTCAGTAGGGCCATGTTCTTTCTAGAGGCTTCTTTCTAGAGTACTATTCATTGTTTACAATCTCCCCCCTTCCTTTCAGGAAAGATTTGAGTCAATCTTAAACTTTCCCTTTTCCTCATTTAATGCAGAGTTAATAATAAGCAAAGCGAAGTTAAGCCAGAAATGCAACCTCCTTGGGAGCATCCACTGTTATCTTAAGTACTTTTGTGTCTTCGTGCATCCTTATTTACCCTAAAAGGCATTCGTATATGTGTCAGGAATGAAAGAAGAAGACAGAGTTCCACAACAGGAAAAGGGTTCCTGAGCAGGAACATAATATTTCTTGACAGATCCACATCAACCTGCAGCCCCTTAGCCATTGGTCCAATCTACCCAATAACCACGTGGAATTAACATCATCCTGGATGCCAAAGTAACTGAGAAATAATGAGTAATAAAAGGGATCACCAACTAACTGGATCCTAGTCCAGATAAATTTTAATTAATTAATTAAAGGGAAGGGGGAAATAGTAATACATAGAGAGTGCCCTGTGTGACTTCTCTGTTTTAAGCCAATCTGACAAGATCAAGTGTTAAAGCATCTTTATTTTTACATCACATATTTTAAACACCTTGAAAATTTAATTGTCAAGCTATACTGATGATTCATTCATTTCTCAGCCTGCTGGTAAAGTTAATAAAAATTTAACAACCATTATAATCTAAACACTGTTGCAGTGAGTATGAATTTGTACAGATCCCTAAGACGCAAATCATATCGCATTCTTTTATTTCTCTAAATTCATTCAGAAAGCATTTATTGAGTATCTACTATGTGCTAGGCACTGTGCTAAAGATAAGGCATGATTTAAAAAGTAATAACCCTTGCTCTCATGAAGGGCTAACATTCTGGTGAGAAATACAGACAACACACGTAAGTAAATAAAATATATGTGTGTGTAAACTATGTATACACACACACATATATATATATATATGAGATAGGATTGTGCTCCAAGAAGAAACACAAAGCAGGAAAGTAGATGTGATTTGTTGGAGGTATGAGATTAAATTCTGGACAGGGCAGCCAGGGAAGGTCTCAACTGCAAAGCTGACTTTTAGTTAAGATGGGAAGGAGATAAGATTAATTAGCCATGCAAATAACTGGAAGAGGAGCATTCCATACTGAAGTAACAGCAGGTCCAAAGTCCTGGGATTGAAAGCAGAAATAAAAGGACTGGTTTAGTGGGAACTGAAACAAATTGATGAGAATAGTAGTAATAAAATCAGGGAAAACGAGGAGCCAGATGCCATAGGGTTTGTAGGTCATGGTTAAGACATTGGCTTTTCCTCTTAGTGAAATGGGAAGGCACTGAAGTATTCTGGACAGAAGGATGACATAGTCTACCTGTGCTTAACAGAGCAGTCTGGCTGCTACACTGAGAACAGACTAAAGGAAGGTAAGTGCAGAAGCAGGGGATGAGTCCAAATGGTATTGGAATAATTTGGAAATGACGTGACTTGGACCAGGTTGGTGTCCATGGGGATTAGGAAGAATGGTCAAATTCTGATAGAAGAGAGTCAAAAGGATTTGCTGAAAATCCAGATACAGAATGAGAGAGAGAGAGTTGAGGTTCTGAGCTGAACAAGGGGGAAAATGGAGCTGCCATAAGTGAAGTGGAAAATACTGTAACAGGAACTGACTCGAGGGAAATGTCAAGTCCAATTTGGGACATGTTTAGCTTGAAATGCCTATTACACAGCCAACTAAAGATGTCAAGAAGACAGTTGGATATATCATTGGGACATATTTGGCTGCAGGCTCCTCCCTGTCTGGCTGGCCAGTAATCCAATCTCAGTCATTGAATACTAGGATCCCAGGTTTACATTATTCCAGAAAACCAGGAAGGGACCCAGTCCATTAGTCCATGGTGATTCTAAACATTGCAGTTTTTTCTTTTCCTTCATGCAACCATCAAGAACTGGTCCTCCAGTCATCAGAGGCCTCAAACTTGTCCACAGAGAGACGCATGGGGTCTTTAGGCCACGATGTCTCCAGTTATTAAGGGCACAAGCACAGACCACCATATTGAGGCTCACTCACTTTTTTACTTCAGTAAGTTATTTAACTTGACTGTGCCTCTTCTCTGTAAAAGTATTATGACATGGCAGTACTGGAATCTACCACAGCAGATTGTTGTGAGCATTAAATGTGTAAATACTCACAAAACACCCAGAATGCACTCTCATCCTCACCATTATTATTGCAAGAATCTGTAGCAGGCCTGGAACACAAGGAGAGACACAAATCCTCAGCCACGTTCTTAATCTCAGGGACTTTCAACATTTGCCACCCCTGTTGACCCAAAACTTGGCCACTTTTGCCTCCCCATTATAAATTCTGTTCTACCTGCCTCCCTGTCAAAGATTCTGAAGCAAAAAAAAATCTCCAGCATGGGAGAAGGGAAATTGGGGCCCTTCAAAATTCTTTCTTGAGGCTTTTTTCCATGGGATAAGAAAGGGGAAAAAAGATACTAATACTAGCTAGTGATTTAATAGCCTATCCTTTATACTGTGACTACGTACATTCTTCAATATATCTTCCATTAGGACTATCCAAGGTCTATTCAAGTCTGTCAGTTTACTAAATTACATCATGATCAAGAAAACAAAAAATCCAGAAAGTTCAGATGGCATGTAGGCAGCCCTTATCCAATGACAAAGTTTCTTTGGGTTAGATGATTGCACAGGAAACACGGCACACAGATTTGAAGCCCAGCCTCCAGGCCTTCCTTTTTGTGCTGCTTTACCTTATCCCAAGCTCTCTACCTAAAGTGGATAGATAGATGAAAATGATTTGTATTTAGGCCATCAAATGTCTAAATGCAAATGAGTGCTTGAGAACTTTCCATAGCATATAAATACAGAATAATGCTTTTGGTATATTTCCAGTTAAAAAGCAAGTTCTCATTTGCAACAAAATATACTAACCAAACAATCTGACCAGAAATCAACAATTTGATCAACGCAGCTTATTTATCTATTGTCTGAAAAAACAAATATCCTTCTTTTTCTTTATGTTCAAGACCTAGTGTTAGAAATCTTTACTCATCATCAAGAATGTTCTTTTTCTCTCATCTTAGAAGTAAAGTTTACTTCAATAATAGTCTTAATGTACAGTTTAGCTGAAAAACACTGGATCTTTAAATTTTAAAAATCTTTCATTTAGCTTCTTCCCAAACAAGATTTCTTATAGTACTCAACCAACTTGCGAAATATTTCAGTCATATATAAGCTTTCACTGATTCCAGGCAACAGCACTTTGACAAACAAGTTTAGCATTGAAACCAACAGTTGCAATTCAGTAGAAAGAAGTTCTCTCTTTTTCATTTTAATAACATTTCTACACGAATGTCAAAGCGATAGGGTTCCTGTTATTCTGGATACAATGCTCATTACTCATGTCTGCTGGGGCATTATTCGATGTATACTTTGGAATAAAGAGGGCTTTTACAATGTCTAATATGATGTCCTTTGCAATCTGTTATTAGCCTGTGCATCGCCTTGCCAGTTAATCATCCCATTATAGATTCAGAAAATCTGACAACTCAGAGGGATTGAAATGCAGTGTGTTACAAGACTAGAAATAGCTGTATGAAAATGAAGTAAGGATAACAAATGTTGTAGATTGGTCCATAAAATAAAGCCTTCGAAAGATTTTTGTTCTGGAGATCTCTCAATACTTTTACCAGAAAAGAAACAAGAGCAAACAGAAAGGCAGGAAAGCCTTGGACTTGATCACAGGTGAGGAATAAAATAAAAGCAGTTTGTGCAGGGTTTTTTGAAACCCACCCAACATAATTAAAAATAAAATTAATACATACATCAGCTGTCTATTTACCTGCCCTGTCATTGGAGAGAGCAGAAGAGGCTGATGCATTTCGTCAGTCATCCCCAGAACTGCACAGTGCCATTAATCTCACCACTTGTTTATGTGTTACGGTTGGTGCCCTTGCTTCTGCGTACTTTGCTGCCATCTCCAGGAAACTGTGATGACAAGAATAGCCAAACCTGGAAGCCTATTAGAGCCCTAGAAAAAGTCTCGTAGGTGACTTTCTGTATTAGAAAATCCTGCATTAGAGAAGATATTTTGTAAAATCAAAACATTTGCAGCTACAATGATTATTAGATCACAGATAGAATGTCTATTGGTTATTTATTGAGAAATAAAAGTCACACTAAAATGAGGATTTCAGTAGCAAAAGGGCAATTAAGAAACCCTATGAAAATTGCACTTCTAATTTCCACATTGTTAAAAAGAGTAGAAAAATAGTTTGTCATGAACGTCATAATTGTTATAACAATCCAAAGAATTAATGGTGAATTATTCTGTATAGAGTATGTCGAATTACTATAAATTCAAATCCTTTTTTAGTGAACAAGTTATCTAAAAGGAGACAGTACACAATGAAATTCCATCTGCTAGTGCCCATAAAAGAGTATAGTAAAAAAGGTAAAGACAGGCAGGCATCAGTTTTTTCTAGAAAACATCCTAGATCAGAGGGAGTTCGGAGACTTTTTAAAATGTACTCAATATGCCTGTATAGTGGTTACTGCTGGTACAGGCCCCCTTTGACTCTTGTGTAAAGAAAAGGAAAACTGTTCTTATAGCCCTCAGGGAAAACTCAAGGTATTTCTCAGTCGTGACCAGGCAGCAAGTGTGCTGAAGTTCAGAGCTATGCATAATAATGTGTAGACTGATCAGAATGTCAGAATATAGTGAACACTAAACACATGACTGTATAACAGTGAAGAAAGAATGACAACTTGGGCCTTATTTATGTTGGATCAAAAACTAGGATGTAATAACTGTACAACTCTGTATTCTACAGATAACATTCAATATATAAATAATATATATCAACACTTCAGATAAATTAATGGATAGGCGACTAGGCATTTCAATATTTAAAAGGCCACAAACCAATCCTTATATATGGTAGTAAAAGGTATAGCCTAAATACTCAATAGAAAAGGAACGCTTTTTAAATATATTTTCAAAGAATTCTTAACATGAGAAGGCTAGATAGTGTAGTCCACACTCAAAATCAGAATTTGTATCATCTTTTCTCCCTACTGGGTTGCAATGTCTTTGTACCAGGGAAATAATATCTTATTTATTTATAACCCTAGCTCCTAGCAAAATGTGCAGCACAATAGACAAACATTAAATGTTTATTGAACTGAACGGCATATAGTAAACATATTCAGTAAATACAGTAAATATCACAAAAGGTTATGTATTGACGCTGGTGCACCTTCTAAAGTAATATTCCCTAATCCTCAGGACAATCATCATCAAATTAAAGCTAAGTGCTACACCTTAGTGGGAAAAAAAAAAGACAGTTTACAAGTAGGTTTCTCTATCAAAATTAAGCCACTGTCGATATGAAAATAAATATTCTTTAGTCATCAAGCTCTCAGATGAGAGTGGTATAAAAAAAATCCTGCCTTTTAAAAAACTACTGTAAAACATCTAATAATTGGCCCAACTTAAGTGAAAATAGTAAGGGCTCAAAAAAAGAAACAATACACACACCAAAAAAACAAAATCAACAGAGAAAATGAGCAAGTCAATTAAAGATCCCTGTGTAGAATAGAGGCCTTGACTCAGAAAGCAAACCAGGCAGAATTAGGTAGGACACCATTACAGCACCATACGGTCTATAATCATAATATGTGATTATATGATGAATCAGAGAAGGCCTGAAAGGTAGAGACAAGATGGACTCTTCCAGAAAACTGCAGAACTTTTTCAAACAATAATTATTAGTTGTTTATAAATTTGAAAAACATATAAATGTGGTTTTCCCTAAATACTGAAGTCAAATCAACTTTATAAAGCAAGTGATCTACAGCACCCAGAGTAGAAAAATGAGCCATTCTTAAGGTCCTACTTTTTCTGTGCATTGTCGTTAGAGTAGACCAAAGGTATTGAGAAGGTAATTCACTTCACTCTAGATTAGTCTAGCATGTAATTAGACTTTTGACTGGCATCTGCCCAGGAACCGGTTCCTCCCACAGCTCTGCCAGCTGCACTGGCTTCTATAAGTGGAACCGTGGTGAACGAGTGAAGGAAGGGACCAATCCTTTTTCAGCCTGATAACTAGCCTCCCCATCCCATTAAGCACAAGGCAGAAAAAGGGAAGAGCCTCACAATCATAATATGGCAGTGTACCATTTATTACAGAAACAAAATTGACATCCTAATGCTGAGACATGAGAAAAGTGTAACTTTTAGTATCTAGGTTGCATGATAGAACCTGTTTATTAACATGTGCATAGCTAAACTGAAATTTGTTTCTATAAAATATTCATTGGCATGTCCCAAGGCTGTATGCCCAATGAAAGATTCACAACATAAATAATTCCACAAGGTATCAAAACTCCCCTCTGCACCCTCATTAAAAATTAACATGAAAGTAAAATTCAACCTGGAAAATAATTTTTCATTAATAAAACTCCCTTCTGGCTATTTCTTCATTCTGTATGCTGAAATACCAGTCTACTTTTTAAAAAATCAAAAATTTCATTGATTTGTCAGGAGTATCAAATAAGATAACGTATGCAGAAAATGCTTATAAATGTAAAAGTGCACACAAATGTTTTTTTTTTTTTTTTAAACTGGATTGAATGTGACTTCTCTCTAGACTTTTCAGGCTCTCAAGTGCAAATTTTGCTACAAATATAATCATATAGCAAACTACCATACACAATTAAATTGTAGTGATTACAAAGTTCAAAATGGAGTGAAAATATTATTTCTTAAGATGAACTGGTTGGAGCTGTAGGAAACTGACATCAATCTTCTTCTCCATAGAACGGACCTCAGGAAACCATTCCAAGTGTGAGGAAGCTCAGGCTAGCTGGGAAAGCAGAGTGCTTTACTAGAATGGGACACCATGTGTTCATGGGGTTACCTGTGATTCAGGCAACAATGGGACTCTAGCAGATGGCACCATGGATAGCATCGCTGGCCAGATCGACAGTGAGACTGACAGAATGCAACCAATTTCTACTAGACCTACTCACCACCCTCCTTCCCCATACCCACTGGGGCAGGTCCGTCTTTTCTAATAAGGAGGTAGGAGTGGTCAGCCGGGGTCTAATAGGGGAAGTTTACATGGACAAAGCAGGAAAAGATGCAGGAGCAAGCAGTCTACGTAATCTTTTTTTTTTTTTTTTTTTTTTGCTATATTTTGTTTATATATTTATTCTAAAGTTTTTTCTATTTTTTTTTTAACTTTTTAAATGTTTGTTAAAAACTAATACACCAGTGTGTGATGTTCCCTCCCTGTGTCCATATGTTCTCATTGTTCAACACCTGCCCATGAGTGAGAACATGTGGTGTTTGGTTTTCTGTTCTTGTATCAGTTTGCTGAGAATAATGGTTTCCAGATTCATCCGTATCCCTACCAAGGACATGAACTCATCCTTTTCTATGGCTGCATAGTATTCCATGGTGTATATGTGCCACATTTTCTTTATCCAGCCTATCGTTGATGGGCATTTTGGACCCACTGGGGTTTTGAGGGGGTTGGGGGGCTAGGGGAGGAACAGTGAAGGGCGGGGAGGTTGGAGAGGGATAACACTGGGAGAAATGCCTGATGTAGGTGATGGGGGGTGGGGAGGCAGGTGGAGGCAGCAAACTACCATGGCATGTGTGTACCTATGCAACAATCCTGCAAAATCTGCACATGTACCCCAGAACTTGAAGTACAATTTAAAAAAATACATAAATAAATACAACTAATACACAAACACACACATGAACCCAGGCCTGTGCAGGGACAGGATCATCAATGTCCAGCCTCCAGATCTTGTCCCATTGGGAGGTTTTCAGGGGCAATAACATGGACGAAGTTGTCATCTCCTATGATAACAAGGCCTCCAATAAACAGAAAGTAGTCTTTGAAGGTCTAAGTAGCCAGAGTCTTTTAGGATATGTTTGCTCTGTAAACTGTCCAGAAATTTATTTCTCAACTATTCCTTTTGACTTATTTGAACCTCAATCATCTCTGATTACAACCTGTAGCTGATTCTCCTGATCCTGTCTTGATTCACAAAATAATTAGTTGGATAACCTTTTTATGTGCCTACTTTTAAGTGATTTATCACATTGAATTAAAATAGTCTATTTGTATCTTTTTCCATTCTTAGTTTTTTGTCAGGAGGATCTTTCTCTATTTATTTCATTCTGACCTCCAATCAGAACCCTGACTACCTGCATGACATATCTGAAGGATATATTGGTATCCCATATTGAGTAATATGTCTGAAGGAATTAAATGATAATCAACACCTACTTTGAATCCTATAACCTCATAAATGTGCTCATAGTTTAGGTGGGCACTTCTTACTGGATTACCCAAGTCCTGGAGTTGTTTCTATGCAAAAAGTCTCCCTAGAAACCAGAAAATCCTAGTGAGGATGATATACCAAATGAAACTCAGATGCCATCATGAATATGTACTAAATTAAACCTGTTATATAAAGTACAGCATCCTTTCACAATATGGATTACAACAGATCTCAATCTGAAGTTTGGAGACGAGCTGGCAGTGGCAAAGGTCAGTGTGCATGCCACAATGTTGTCTCCTACAATATGGCTCCTACAAGAGGAATGGAGCAAGGGAAACTGTAAAAGCAAAAACACTTCTGCCAATTTTACAGAAATTAATTTTTTTCACTTGCTCTCCTGATGACTCAATTTACAACGTTCGTAAACTTGTTTTTACCTACAGTGTAGAAGCATTATACTGGATGCTGAATGGAGATACAAAACAAAAACTGAAAATGTTTATAGAGGGCTTTATGCTACAAGAATAGGCTAACAACCTGTTTAAGCTGATGTGGTATCTCTACAAAATTATCCAGACTCAGTTGGACTCTGTCTTCAGTAGCAGCCAAGTGCCTGGAGATAAGAACCAGCATGCTGCCACCTTCAGAGTGACATTATTGGCCTATGATCCTTCCATTCTTCTCTCCAAGTACTCAGGGTTTCCAGTTCAACAGTAGTGGTGATCTTGTACCTCTTTTGCATTGTTTTCTTTGTTTTTGTTGTTGCTATTTTGCCTTAGCGATTCTATTACATAAAATTGAAAATGCTCTGTTTGTTAAATGTTGTAGCACCAAAAATTTCTGTGGAAATTGCACTTTAGATTTAGAAAAACTCATCCCTGAGGGACTTTTCAGGAACAAGTTATACTCCTTAGACTGAAGAAAGGAAAGAAGTGGGAAAACTATACCATAAAAATGGCCATTATCCCCGATAAGCTCAAAAATTTAATGTAATTACCAATGAGCTTCAATATAATATTGCATAGGAATATGCAATGCAGCAGTCTCCAACCTTTTTTGGCACTGGGGACTGGTTCCATGGAAGACCGTTTTTTTTGTTTTTTTTTTCCCATGGGAGGTGATTGGGGTGGTTTCTGGCTGAAACTGTTCAACCTCAGATCATCAGGTATTAGATTCTCATAAGGAATGCAACCTAGATCTCTGGCATGGGCAGTACACAATAAGATATGCACTCCTATGAGAATACAATGCTGCCACTGACCTGACAGGAGGCAGAGCTCAGGTAATAATGCTAGCTGGCCTGCAGCTCAACTTCTGCTGTGGTGCCCAGTTCCTAACAGGCCACTGACCAGTACCAGTTCATGGCCCAGGGGTTGGGAACCTCTGACCCAATGGATAAGTGAAATAAACTAAAAAGAAAATCCAAAAACATCTAAAATATATATATGTGTGTGTGTATACTTTTAAATAGGAAGTTAATTATCCATAAAATCTCAAGGTGAAGCACAACTTAAGCAATAAAGGAAACAAAAACCATTAAAAATAAGATCAGAAAAGAACTGAAGGAGATAGAGACACAAAAAAAACCCTTCAAAAAAATCAATAAATCCAGGAGCTGGTTTTTTGAAAAGATCAACAAAATAGACCACTAGCCAGATTAATAAAAGAGAAAAGACAGAAGAATAAAATAGCTTCAATAAAAGATGATAAAGGGGATATCACCACCGATTCCACAGAAATAAAACTACCATTAGAGATTACTACAAACAACTCTATGCAAATAACTAGTAAATGTAAAAGAAATGCATAAATTCCTGGACACTTGCACCCTCTCAAGCATAAACTAGGAAGAAGTCAAAACCCTGAACAGACCAATAACAAGGGCTGAAGTTGAGGCAGCAATTAATAGACTACCAATCAAAAAAAGCCCAGGTCTGTATGGGTTCACAGCTGAATTCTATCAGACATACAAAGAGGAGATAGTATCACTCTTTCTGAAACTATTCCAAACAATATAAAAAAAGGGAATCCTTCCCAAATCATTTTATGAGATCAACATCATCCTGATACCAAAACCCAGCAGAGACTCAACAAAAAAAGAAAACTTCAGGCCAATATCCAAGATGAACATTGTTCCAAAAATCTTCAATAAAATACTGGCAAACCAACTGAAACAGCACATCAAAAAGCTTATCCATCATTGCTGGTCATTAGAGAAATGCAAATCTAAACTACATTGAGATACCATCTCACACCAGTTAGATGGCGATCATTAAAAAATCTGGAGACGACAGATGCTGGAGAGGATATGGAGAAATAGGAACACTTTTACACTGTTGGTTGGTGTGTAAATTAGTTCAACCATTGTGGAAGACAGTGTGGTGATTCCTCAAGGACCTAGAAATAGAAATTCCATTTAACCCAGTAATCCTATTACTGGGTATATATCCAAAGGATTATAAATCATTCTATCATAAGGGCACATGCACACATATGTTCACTGTGGCACTGTTTACAATAGCAAAGACCTGGAACCAACCCAAATGCCCATCTATGATAGACTGGGCAAGAAAATGTGGCACATATACACCATGGAATACTATGCAGCCATAGAAAACAATGAATTCATATCCTTTGTAGGGACATGGATGAATGTGGAAACCATCATTCGCAGCAAACTGACACAAGAACAGAAAATCAAACACCACATGTTCTCACTCATAGGCAAGTGTTGAACAATGAGAACACATGGACACAGGGTGGGGAGCATCACACACTGGGGTCTGTTGGGGAGGAATAGGGGAGGGAAAGCGGGCAGTGGGGAGGTTGGGGAGGGATAACATGGGGAGAAATGCCAGATATAGGTGACGGGTGGATGGAGGCAGCAAATGACTTAGCCATGTATGTACCTATGCAACAATCCTGCATGATCTGCATATGTACCCCAGAACCTAAAGTGAAATAAAATACATATATTAAAAAATAAAAATAAAAAAGAAACCATTAAAATATAACTAATTGTTTTTCTAATAATAAAACAAATTATTCTGTTTGGCATAAAACACAAAAGAAGTCAAGAAACAAACTATATTATGGAAGAAAGTATGTACAAACTCATGACTGACAAATGGTTATGTTCCTAATACACAAAGTACTTGTACTGATTAATTGGCAAAATGACAAATTCCATCACAGAAAAATGATCAAAGGAAATATGAAAGCAATTTAGAGAAGAAATAGAATTCACTAAGACACAAATGCTCAACCTCACAATAATAAGAAAAATGCAAAGCGAAACAACAAGATAACATTTTTAACTCATTGTTACAAACATGTAAGACTGGTTGCATTAGTGCTTATGAGGATGTGGAGTCCAGGCAGCCTCATGCAATCATGATGGGAGCTTGAATTACTTCCTTTTGAAAAGTATCTAGCAGTTCCTGTTAAAATATTAAAAGGGCATAACCTTAGACTCAACATCTCTACCTCTAGAAATTTATCCTATGGAAACAAAATAACAAGCCTGAAATGATATATGTAGAAGAGTATTTACTGCACCATTGCTTGTAATACCAAAGCAACTGGAGACAGTCCAAATGGCCATCGGTAAAGTAATGGATAAATATATTAAGGTACATCCACATGACAGACAATTCTGCAAGTATTACTGAGTAGCTGGAGTTTTGTATTGACCTGAAAATCTAAGATAATACAGTTTAAGTTTTAAAGGTGCAAGTTGTAGAGCAATATGTAAAATATTATATAAGGAAAAAACCTCTATAAATAGGCATAGATTTATATATTTGTGCACATATAATTCATGTATTAGTGTACATACATATATTAGAAAAATGTGAAAAAATAACCAAATATTAATATTGGTTATTTTAGGGAGACATAATTAGAGATAGAACAGGAAACTAATAATTTTTTCTTTATATACCTCTGTAGTATAAAGCATATTATAAAAGAAGTAGCTAATTCTGCCACTTTACTCCTACTTTAATGTATTTATTTATTTAACAAATATTTACTGGAACTTTAAAATTATGTAATTGCTTCAAAGGAAAATTCAAAAAATCCCAACCAACAAGTAAAATCATTTAGCTATTTTGGATATGTTCTACTCCAGTGAAATCGTTCAGCTGCAGCTACTTACAAATTTTATTGAAATATTTTTATAATTAGAAAACCAATGGGTGACATGAATTCAGTAATAAAAAATACTGTTACTATTTATTCTATGCTTCATGACACAAAACCAAATATAAGTGTTTGATGAGATTCAGAACTTTTTCTCTTAACACATGGTCAGTTACTCTATGGACCCCATTCTATGAGAAAATTAGAACACCTACCTGGAGAGAAGAACATAAATCTAAACTCTCACACCTGATTGTAAATTTGCTTTCTGTATTCTGGGTAGCTGTTGCATTAGTCAGAAACCCAGAAGTTCGGCTCTTCATGTTCTCCTCAAAGAAGTCACAGATAAATTTAAGATAATCATTGCCAAAAGTTGACTTGAGAGGCTTTCTTAGAAATGCATTTTCTAGCCATTCCTCTAGATTTTCTGGGCTCTTTACTCTCTATTATATTAACTCCTTCATTCTTTTATCCTGCTTTTTGTTTGTGCTTCTTATTTTTTTTTTTGGTCCTGGGGGATCTCAGTGCCAAATGTAATATCCAATCATAGTAACCAACTTATCCCAGGTTCCTGAGAGTATCTCTTGATTCTGCTTTACTTGATAGTTTATCTATCTTCGCATTCTTGAAGTTTTTTTTTTAAACCTTTCTTTTATTGAAGTGTTATGATATATTAATATTTTAAAAATAACTGTTAAACTATATTTACTATTTTCCATAAATATTGAAAAATGAAATTAAGATAGTTCTCTGACACAAGGAAATATTGAACATATTATACTAACTTTAATTATGCAATAAAGGCACATTATGTTATTTTCAATTTCCCTCCAACTATGCAAACACAAGTATTTTTGAAGATGGTTCCACAATGGAAAGAAAGATATTCACTTGAGTGATTCCCCAATAAATTATGTTCTCAAATGAATTATCATAAATCATTACTTACTATTCAAAATACAACAGAACTCAGACTTCTATAGGTCTTGTAAGAATGCCAGCATATGTATACTAAAAACAATTAATTCATCTCCCCACTTAGTTAATCTGAAGGTTTGGTCATTCTTTAAGGAAAAGGGATCTCTTTGGATTCCTCTGCTGTTAATGATAAAGTCACGGTCAAGAAGTATTTCTTTGACTACATTGGCTCCATTGCTTTATTTAAGAAATCTCATTTCCACTCCCCTCCACGAAAAAAACTTTTAATTGTAGAGAAGCATAGAGTTCTGCCACAATTTTACTTTTCTCTCCCTCTGTTTTATTAGCTATTTAAAATCTATGTTTTATTAAGACTAATTTTGTCATAGAACACTGGATTCTCAGTATTGGTTCATGGAGCTTATATTCAGCATAAGTGTAAAACTCAACTGATTAAGATTTCAAAGACGCTGGATCAGAATCAGAAAGATTTACGAGGATGAAAAATAACATGAGGATTATTGTAAATCTTTACATTTTCATGGTTCTCTGGAGTTTTAGAGTATCATTGGAATAAATTATTCCATTTGGTCCATATAATAATCCTGGATCATGTATTATTGCCATTGTGAAAAGGGAGAAAGCTGGAATTTATGGAAGAAAAATGACTGACGCAGGTTTTTCAAGGTAGGGAATGGCAAAGATCATGAGCATAGGCCTCTCTTTATTCTCTATGGTTTAACTAAAATAAGGTCACTGCCTTTTAAAAGATTTTCTAAAGGGTAGGGGGCAGCAGAAAGGTCAATATGACTGTTCCTCCTGTGGTCATATAGAGTAGTACCTCTGTGTAAACCACCTCGTCCTCTGGCAGGCACCAGCCCAGTCCCATAATCAGAGTGTCTTGAAGTGTGTCTGTCTACGCAGAGTTTCAGACTAATCAACAGGAAGGGAATCCCGCTTTATTCCAGCCTAATGCTCACTTTGTAAATTCCTATTTTCTGTCTTAGAGCAAGTCCTTTTTTTGAGTGTAAATATCTACTTTCTCCATCATTGTCAACTGGGAAATTCCCTACACACACAGTGGGTTCCTCCAACTCTAGATGTTTGGCTATGTTTAATATCTTTTATAAAACCCTGTGATCTATTCCCACGTGGTTACATGGAGCCAGCCTAATTCATTCCCTTTTTAAAGGACTCTCTCCAACCTTAGCGGAGACAACGTCTTTGTGATCTCCCTGCAGTTTTCAGACTTTCTGCTTAATCTCCTACAAGCAGTTGCTTGAAGGAGGACATGTACATGTCATACCAGGACCAAACAATGATAGCTGTTTGTGGAGTGCTTTGACTCTACATATAAAGAAACAATTCTCTCTATCCTCATTCTGCTTCCCACCAACACCAAAAAAATCTTCAGAAACATAACACATCAAATATAAACCCAATGTATATATAACTCTATATAGACTTAAATAGAATATTTATCTTTTTAATTTAGAATATCTGCATTCAAGTTATTTCATAGTATTTTCCCAAACTGATTGATAGATTATTGACTTCCTAGAACTAACTGAGCTATTATTGTGGTTTTGGCTTATGTATGTGCCATTTTTTTAGTTTTATCTCCCGAACAAATAACCAGTCTTCCCCAGTGAGAAACTTAAGGCCCTGGGGAATAGTAAACAGCAACTTGGAAACAGCAATTTTTCCATCTTCTCACTATCAAATCCTAGTCTTAGCTCTTTACAGAAATTTTCAGATACATTCTTTCTTACTACCTGCAGAGCTTTAACTACCTTCAAAAGTGCAACAAAAACAGATGAAAAGAGGTAACATGTCTGTCTGGATCCTCTTTGTGCCATCAGCATCTTGCATATTGTAGACATTCAAGAAATGTTGGGTGGGTGGCTGGGTGGGTGGGTGGATAGATGGGCAAATAAATAAAAGAATTAACAAATTCAACATAACTCATTTGTTTCAGTTAACTATTGCCCTGTGGCTTAAAATAGCAATGATTTTTTTATTTTGGGGGATTCTGTGGGCTGGCTGGGCAGATTTGCTGCTGGTTTTGCCTGGGATTATCCACTCAGCTATATTTAGCTGCAGGATCAGCTGGGATGAAAGTGAGGCCTCACTTGGATGTCTGATAGTTGGTACTGGCTGTGAGCTGAAATGCCTTGGTTCTCCTTCACTTGTCCTCTCATTTTCTAGTGAGTTAGACAGGCTTCCTTACATGGTGAATGCAGGGCAACATTCAAAGGATGTGAAGGTAGAAGCTGCATGACTTCTTATTTCCAGGCTTCAACATCCACACAGCATTACTTCTACTGCATGTGTCAATCAAAGAAAGATACAAGGCCAGTCCAGATTTAAGGGTTGGAGAAATGTATTCCGCTTGTGGAATGAGGGGAGTGAAAAGAATTTGTTTCACCATCTACCCCCTAGCCACCCTCCTTTTTAGTCCTTGCACGTGCAAAATGTGCTCACTCCCTCTGAAGCCCCCCCAAATGCCTCATTCATTCAAAGCATCTGGCTCAGATTCCAAATTCTAGAATTTGTAGCCACATTTAATTTACCACCCACTCACGCACCATAAAATCAGCACCTGCTAAGAGTAAGCTGTAAGAGTTCCTGCCCCATTTATAAACAACCTCCTAGACTCAATCATTTCCCTCCTCCTTTGCACCACTTCTTCCCTAATTAACAAGTGTTTCAATACCTGACCTCTTGCCTTGCTTCTCACTTTTATCTCTGCATTTTCTCCTCCTATCAGCTGATAAAATTTGTCTAGCATGGCCTAGAAATCATCTTCTCAGAAATCTTTTACTCCTTTTCTGGTTCCATCCGGCTTCTGTGTCTTTTGGTAACTAACCCATCCCAACAACGCCCGGTATGGCTAGAGAGAGGTTCAGAGGGAGTGAAGAGATTAGACTGTTTTGAAATATTTATGAAGTTTCTTGGAAAATCAAAGCAGTTGAATTTTATTTATGACTTCAGTAATGATTTGCAGTTTAACACCTCAGTGCTTCACTCACCTGTCTATAAAATAGAATAAACGATTTGACCTGGGGCTCTAGCTTGCCTCCTACCTATCTACAATTTGTTACTGGGAGAATTTCCAGAGACATTGCTATACATTCTACTTTTTCATCCCATGGAAAAACTATATTACTTTACAGTGATCACACATTTTAATTGGCAAGTTTAATTGTATACTATAATCATCTTCTGAATTATACCTCAAAATGGTTTGATCAAGAACTACTTTTATTAAATTTGACAGAACTCACTTACAATTAACTTCCTAGAGAATAACTTGTTATAAAAGAAATTGCTATTTGTGTTTCATCTTACACTCTTATTACAACCTTAGCCCTGATTTATTATGATAAAGAGAACTAAAAATGGCTATGAGATTTTAGAAAGAAATGATTCTTTCTTTTAAAATAGATTTCTTAAGCACTCATTTCTCATGCGAAAACAACTTGAATGAGGTGACCAAGCCATCACTGTGATTCCGTTTGCTGAAATTAGAGTCAGAGCAGGTAAATTAACTTCATTTCTCAGGTGTATGTTCTTAGTCCCCATAATCCATGGGCTCTGCCCAAAAGTAAAACACCACACAATATAATTTATAATTGGAGCTATTTGTTTAGAAATAGTATGTATTTGTAATTTTCTGTGCCTATAATTGTTTAAAGGCATGTAACACCTCATGCCCCTGACTTTTTGTAATTTCACTTGGACATTCTCTACCAAAATAAACTTAGATTTTTATACTTGAATTATTATCTTCACGCATCACTTAAACTCCAGCTATGAATTCTGATAGCAGTTTGTACAGAATAACTATTAAGAAAATATATTGATTATCCAAAATATACATTTGACCCATATTCTAAACATTCTCAGTAAGCCAAACATAATTGATGCATCTACTCAACAAATATTTGTCTACCATGTGTTGAAGATACAGATAAAACAACGCCCTGGCCCTTACTCCACTTACATCCAATATGTTGAAAAAGTCAAATAAACAAATGTAGAGGGTACTCAACAGAGATTAGTCAAGTAAGGAAATCATAAAACAGAATGAAGAGATAGTGAGTACAAGACTGGGGCAGAGGGAAAAGAGGTTACTATTTTATGTAACAGTAATGCCTATTATTAATAGATATTGATGAGGCCATAATGTCTGACTAATTTATTTCAGTCCAGGTAACTGACCTCCAGAATGCATGTCTAACCCTGGCCAAGCTCTCTCTTCCTCTCTCCAGGATTATATTGAAGATTATGCCTCCTTTGTCTCCCATGTTGCTGATCTTAGCACACTGACATTGAACAAGACAATTATCTGGATTTCTTAACTTCTGGTACCTTCTTTAATTCCACTGAGTTTAATTAAGAGAAAACAACTGATGCAAAGATTACCTTTCACTTTAGAGACTTATCTTTGAATCTATATTCTGGAAAGTGGGCAAATCAGGCTTCTTGAGGTTTGGAGATTAAAGTTCTCAACAGAACTATTACCATTCGATTCAGCAATCCCACTACTGGGTATCTGCCCAAAGGAAAAGAAATATTTACATCAAAAAGATACCTGCACTCATGAGTTTATTGCAGCACTATTCATAATAGTAAAGATATGGAATCAACCAAAGTGTCCATCAATGGTTGATTGGATAAAGAAAACATGGCATATATATGATGGAATATTATTCAGCCATAAAAAAGAATGAAATTCTGTCTTTTGCAGTAATATGGATGGAACTGGAGGTCATTATCTTAAGTGAAACAACTAGGAAACAGAAAGACAAATACTGCATGTTCTCATAAGTGGGAGCTAAAGAAAGTACACACAGACATAGAGCATGGAATAATAGTGGAGACTAAGAAGTGTGGGAGGTGATAAGGGATAAAAATGTATTATACTTAGTGGATACAATGTACACTCTTCAGGCAATAGGTGCACTAGAAGCCCAGACTTCACCACTGCCCAATATATCCATGTAACAAAACTGCATTCATACTCTTTAAATGTATACAAATAAATAAAAATCCAGTTCCTTGCTGAAGTCATCCCTGCTGTTTTTCCTTTGAAGATGCATCAAGTCTTTTGTCTTTTTGATTCAAAGCCAGAGAAATGAACTAAAAAAAAAAATTCCAGAAGCCAAACAATAAAAAACCCTGCAACTGCCTTATATGAGAATAATCTGAGTTGACATTAAAATTAAATTGCGGATCTTTTACTAGACGTTTCAGTTATAAGCAGGTTAGCTTTTATGATCGTTTACCTTAATGCTTAGCCAAAATTTGTTGCCTCACACTAAACTCTCATCCTGTCCATCAAAGTCCATCAGCATGGATTTAGCAGTTTAAATTCCTATCTGTGTTTCTAAAATGTGATCCTTTTCAGACCACTATCTTAATTATTTTTCTGTTGATTGCTTCCTGTGCAGCTGTGTTGAACTTCATGGAGATTTGGTCTTCTGATCTCCACTTCCTACCCACAGAGACTGAAATCATAATACCGCTTATCCTTATCACCCACCTTGAGAAGTTACAGTTTCTTGATCTGATTTTCCATTTCTAATCCTAAATTTGGGGACTTTTATGAATATTAATCCCTGTGCAATATTGCACTGCAGCAATGCTGAAAACATGAGGATCATACAGTATGACTTAATCACATTATTTAAATATAAAAGAATTTGTTAGAATCTATGGAGGAGAAATAATCCCAAACTATAGCTATTCAGTTTAATTAAGTACAGTACTATAGGTGAGTATTGTTTCAAGGAGTGGAGAAGATTATATGAATTGCTCCGGAAAACCAGTAAGGCTTTTAGCTCCTATGGTTCTGCTTAGTCTACCAGCTTGCTCTGTTTCCCACTGTGGTATGCCTGCAGATAAATACTCTGCAAGAAATGTTTACTCCAGGCTTTTGCTGGATCACAACCACGAAAGTGATCAGCTAGAACAGAGAAAATTAAAAAGTTTAAGGATTAAAAAGTTCGTTAATTTCAGGGAGAATGAATATTATGAATAACTGAAAACTTTTCTTAATGGAAAATGGCTTTTGAGTTAGAAAAGCAATAAAATGAAAATTGCTATTCCCTCCTACTCTGCTTTCTCATTGTATGATAAATGATAGTCAGGTTTGCTGCACTAGCCAATTTCCATATTTTTGAGATATTTTTCTGGTGGCCATTGTTATTCAGAGTCAGCTTATCTTTTATGCTGCCCATTAACTATTTTTCTTACTTTTTTCTTTCTGTCTTTCTCATGGATTCTCTTTCACTCTTTGTCAGTCAAATACATGCAATCTAGGATTTTTAAAACCATACTGCAATTTGAAACTTGGATATTCATTATCAGATTACTATTACTATATAGACTGTCTAGTCAAAAGGCAGACTAGAAATGTGCGGGCCAAATTAGCAAAGAAATATGAAAGATTATCAGTTGCTAGGCAATAAATTAGTTGCTTAGTTTTGTTTTTTTTTTTGGCTAAGGAGAAAACAAAAGGTGGAGAATCAGTGGATTCAGTGGATAGGTATGACAAGAACGTTTTCCCCATGCTATCAATAAAGATTTCCTCTGCGTAAACTGGTTTTAGTTTGAATCTGTTTCAATTTGTAATCTCCAGGAATGAATGACAAGTAAGAATGATGATTTTTACCAATTCTCTAAGTTAACAAAAAAGCCACTGTGCTATGGTATAATTTATCTCTTCAGTAAAGATTTTAAGTGATGAGAAAGATTGCTAATTTTCATCTGACAAAATTTTATTATGGTAAACTTTGCGTTATCAAATTTAATTTAATGTTACACTAAAATGTGATATTACAATAAATTCCCCATGGGTCGCTGTCCATACTAAAACTTTTCTAAACTGCTTGAAAGATCATTCTTTGGCTTTTTGATGTTCTGGGACCAGCAAAAAAGAGATGTTATACATTTTTACTTCTATTTCTGGTAAACTTATTGGTTTTGATAAAACCCAAAGCACTTGCTGCTAGGGCATTAATGAAAATAGACACATTGTAAGCTATCAGGGTTTTTAAATTTTCATTCATTTATTTATTCAGCACACTTAAATTGTGCAAAATACTACCTAAACACTGACGAGGGGTAAGAGGCGCCACGGTATTAGATTGCTCCTTTCCACTTAGAGACCGAATTTCAGAAAGGTAGACATTGCAGGGTTGATTGCAAAGCAAGTCAGGTTCTCCTGCAGTTTTCTGTGCCATGCACTACACCAAGTCCCTGGCACATCATATCATCCATCTACCTGCAGCACAGCTACTGAGCACTAAATATGCACCCTTCATTCTAGGAGAAAGAAATACACACCCAATCTGAAACACTAGATGGTTTCAGGATGGTGTTAATATATTAATTGTCAAAAACGTAAGCTAAAATTTGCCTCACTCTTCTTTTTTATATATTCTCTTAGAATCTAGAGTCTTCCTTAAATAGAAGTCATGAGGCACCTCTTAAGATCACTAAATGTGTGGTCTTAAAAAGTTAATGCAACTTTCAAAAGTTTTAAATGTAAAACCAGGTGTACCTAAACCACTGGGGAAATCTGGCTCAATTTGAATTATCATTTTTCACCCATTCTACTTTATGCTTGGTTTCTCCTGAAATTTTCTTCTGAAGTACAGGCAAAGTTCCTGTCATTAGGGGGCAACTGTTGTGTGAAGTCAGCAAGTGCATTTCAAACTTTAAAATATGCATTAAGGGAATTATATTTGCAGTCAGTAATCGCAGTATGCTCTAAAACCCTGGCCTAACAGGTCCAAGGACAATGCTGTGGCTGTATTTATAATACCGACTTGCTGTAACAACTTTATGTAAACATGATCTCAGTAAGTGTTCATTTCATAATGACTTCTGCTATCAATACTCAATCTACTTAGCTATCAGAAACTGTCAATATGCCCTTCACCTCACGGTCTTAAGTGACAAGTTCCACTTTTCCAGCTTGTTACTTATTTGTTAGTTTTATTGATTTAAATTCCTTCTCTGCTTCTATTCATACGTCTAGAAGAGAATAATATTAGCACAGACTTTGTGACAAAGATAAAATAGAGAGCTTAAAATGATCACTATAGGATCAATCTGTAAGGTCAAAGAAAAATGAAGGGATATAAATATGCCAGGCTGTGTTTACCACTATTCTTAATTTACACCAAACCAATTGCCATGAATGTAATTTTCAAATTCACACATTTTATTTTCAGCTAATAAGGAACCCACTTCTACCATTTAACAAACATTTTTGAGGACCTACTATGTTCTCACCACTGGATTGGGTGTAGAAATATGAATATGACATGCTTTTTATTCATATCCTCGTGAGGTAAAGAGCAATTTTACAAAGAATCACACTAGAATGAAGTGAGTACCAAAGTAAAAACATGAATGTTTTGCATTTTGAATTTCGTTTTTGATATATAATTACAACTTCTTTCTAAGGGAAGCCTTAAAAAGTCCTTGACAGGATCATATAGGCAAGTCGAAATAGAGGCTCAAGAGTTAAATCTCTTTGCATCACAGAAGTAGGACAATTTGACGATTCAGGAGAGAGATCTAGGACAACACTGCCCAGTAGAAATACAATGTGATTCACATATATAATTGCAAAATCTGAGTCACATTTAAAAAGAACAAAAGTGGTGAAATTACTTTTAATAATATATTTTATTGAAACCAATATATCTAAAATATTGTCAACATATAATCAATCAATATTTTAAAAATTATTAATGAGATATTTTATGTTCTATTTCCCAACTGTCTTCAAAATCTGTTGTGTCTTTGACACTTGCTGCACATCTGGTCTCATACTAGCTACACTTCAAGTGCTCAAGAGTCACCACAGACCACAGAGGACTAGTGGCTAGTGTACTGGACAGTGTGGATCTCACATATGAAAGAGGAGAAGAGAATGAGTAAGATGGCAGAAGTAGGTGCACTGTCATACGACCCCTCCCACAAACCCCCACAATCTTCAGTGAAGTCCACCCTCCTCATAAGTGCTTGATATGAGGAATTTGTGTTGTGGAAAATGATAAAGCTAAGTTTCACAAAAGCATTGCCGTGGTGTGGGACAAATGCAACAATATTTTTAAAGACAAGAAGGCATGAAGTCTGTGAATATGTAGCTCAAGAGGTCTGGGAGTTGTTATTAAGAGATGAAGCCAAACAGATGGGGTGAGAATAGGAAGTACCGTATACATCATGCACAGGGGTTTGGTTTCATGTTGAATACAAGAGGGAACCATGGAGTAGGCGTCTGCCTGAGAATATGTAATTAGATTTCTGTTTATCATTTTCACTTGGATGTCTTATAGGCACTTCAAACTCAACATGATGAAAATTTAACTCATTGAACCATTCCTTCAAACCTGCTGTTTCTATGTTTAATTCCTCCTGCTCCTTTAATCTTCTAAGCCTCTATCCTAATATCCTGCAAAGCTAACCACTTCCCTCTTTTCTACTGACCAATCCTATTCTATACCATGACTATCTCCAAACTGGATTACTACAATCGGTCTCCCTCTTCTAACTTCATCTATTTCAATCCATTCTCCACAGAAGTATAGATTTTTCTAAAATGCAAAGTTAATCATAAAGTTTCATGTTAGTCTTCTGCTTTTCTTAGAAGAAATTCCCAATCTCCTTAAATTCATTTAGATGCTGAATGGTCTGAATGCTGTGTATCTCTCCAGCTTAATTCCCATTTTCTTGTTTTCCACTCTCCACTCCAGCCATACTAAACTTCTCTCAGTCCATCAGTTGTGCCTACCGCATCAGAGCCTCGGCAGGGGCTGCATCTTCTTTATGAAAATCCTGTCTAATTGTTTTGGTCTCTATATACATGACCTTCTCCTATGAAGTATTTCCAAGTGTCCTCAAGTATAGATTGGATTACTGTTGTATGTGGCTATCTAGAACTCTGTACTTCCCCTACCATAACACATAGCAGACTGTTTTATGATTTTCTGTGAATGTGATAATTACCAGTAAACTATTTTCTCCCTTAACAAAAAGGGTAACCATGTCTTTTCTGCTGTGATATCTGTAGTGCAAACCACATCTGGCAGAGATTAGGTACTCAGTAAATGTGTGCTGAAAGATCAACTTATGTCAATAGATTGGAGTGTTAGAGAGATCACAGAAAGGTATCAAGTTAAGTTACTGCAATACTCTATATAATAAAAGGTGTTGAAAGCTTGAACTAAGGTAGGCGTACAAATAATGGGTGAGAGATTCATGAGATATAGTGAAAGATATATAGAAAGGAAATTTGCCAGAGCTTGGTAACTAACTGGATGTGTGGAGGTAAAGAAGAGGGCATTTAAAATGATACCCAATTTTAAATCTTAGATGGTTAGTGATGTCAATAAAAGAAACACAAAAAGATCAGCAAGCTTGTGTGTAGGGAAGGTACAATAAGGTTGTAAAGGAATAATGAGATCTGTTGGACACATTTAGTTTGAGGGCACAGTAGGAGATTCAACTGCTGACTGAGAGCATCCAACTGAAAGTAAAGCTGAAAATTCAGGAAAGTAGTAGGAAGTGAAAATAGAAAGTTGAAAGTCATTGACCTACAAATGATAGTTGAAGTCACAGGAATGGATAAAATAGAGAAACAAGAGTGTGTGGAATGAAAAGGCAAAGAGAAAAATGAGGACAGCACCTCAAGAGCCCCCGTTGTAAGGATTTGGCTGAAGAATCAAAGCCTTGGTACTGCTGGTCAAAAATGGAAGGTTGAACACATTCGTCTATTTTCAGTACATCTATAAACCACATTAAAATAAAAATACAGGAATTGTAAAGGGTAACTCATAAGAACAAGCAGAACAGGAGCAAGACAAGAAAAGAAGAAAAGACTATAAAACTTTGGGAGGGAGTAAACATTTGGACAAATGGTAAATAACTTAGCAAGCCTGGAGGGAAATACCACAATGAAATCTTAATCCAGTATGGAGAATGTCCAAGATCCAAGTCAATTTATATAACATAATCCCCCAAATGGGTCAGTAAGAACTGGCAGTACTATATACTTCAGAGCTGGAGTAAAGCTCCACTCACATACTCAATGCTTCCATTTAAATTGTTAGTTGCCAACCCTTTGGTTTGAACAGTCAAACCAAGTCTTACCAGGCCACAAAAGAGAGCATTTACTATGAAATACAAAAACTGAAGCAGACAGCTAAAACTTGTAGGAGACGGATTTTGCAGGCAGAATAAAATTCCCAAGAAAATTACTGTTAATATTCTTAGAAAATAAAATACTGCAACCATGAGTAAGAACAGGATCTCATTTTTCAGAAGGAACATTTCAAGAAAAAAAGATAGGGATGAATTTCTAAAAAGTTATCAACTTGATAACAGAAATTAATAATCCAAAAAGGTAAATTTGAAGAGAAATTTAGGAAATATTCTAGAGAACTGGGCAAAAAAGACAAAGAGAATAAAGATAAGAAAATCAAAGGTCTGGTCTAGAAATTACAATAAAATAGGAGTTCCTCAAAGAGAAAACAGGAAAGAGACCGAAGAGAAAACCACTTGTATTAGTTTCCTATGGCTGCTATAACAAATTCCCACAAACTTGGTGGCTTAAAACAACACACGTTTATTCTTTCACAGTCAAGAGGCAAGAAGTCTAAAATCAGCTTCACTAGGCTAAAGTCAAGGTGTTTGCAGGGCTGGTTCCTCCTGGAGGCCCTAGGGGAGAATCCACTTCCTTGACTTTCTCAGCTAATAGAAACTGCCTGTATTCTTTGGTTCATGGTTCCTTGCCTTTATCTTCAAAGTGTATTACTTCAATCTATGTTTCTGGTGTCATCTCACTTTCACTGATTCTGACTCCTTCAGTGTCTGCTTACAAGAATTACCAGGCCCACGCAGATAACCAGGATAAACTTTCTATCTCAAGACACTTAGCTCCATCACATCTGCAAAGTCCTTATTGCCATAGAAGACAGCATTCCCAGGTTCCAAGGCTTGGGACATGGGCATCTATGGCAGGGAGAAATGGGGCATTATTCAGCCTGCTACACCACTGATGAAATAATTCATGGAAATTTCCCAAAACTGAAGGATCTTACTTTGGAGATAAAAAAAAAAAAAAAAGACATCTCACTAGCCAGCGCAGGGATAAAAACAGAGCCACAGCAAGCACAGTACAGTGAACTTTTAGAATATTAGAGACATATGAAGATCCTATAGGCTACAGGATAAATCATAATGACTTCACCCTTCTCAAGAGCACTGGACATTTGAAGACAGTGAATCAATACTTCAAATACTTTAAGGAAATAATTTTCAACCTAGTGTTCCATAATCAACTAATCTACTATTCAAGCATCTAATTATTGTAATCCTGATATCAAAACCCAGCAAAGACACTATAATATATAAAAATCCGGCTGGGTGCAGTGGCTCACGCCTGTATCCAGTACTTCAAGAGGCCAAGGCAGGCGAATCACGAGGTCAGGAGTTGAAGACCAGCCTGGCCAACATGGTGAAACCCTGTCTCAACTAAAAATACAAAAATTAACTGGGCATGGTGGCAGGCACCTGTAATCCCAACTACTTGGGAGGCTGAGGCAAGAGAATTACTTGAACCTGGGAGGCAGAGGTTGCAGTGAGCTGAGATCAGGCTGCTACACTCCAGCCTGGGTGACAGAGCAAGACTCCTTCTTGAAAAAATAAATAAAAATCAAAATCCAGGCCAACACCTCTCTAGGCTGATGGCAATGTTCTATATCTTAATTTGGGTGGTGTATACAAGCACATGCATATGTAAAAAAATCATTGGAACTACATTTAAGCCTTGTGTAACATTCTATACCTAAGTTATACCTCAATAAAATTTAAAGGGCTTAATTGAGATTCTAAATGTCAGAGTAGAATAAAACACATTTTAAGACATATGAAGTCACAAACTATTTGCTTTCTGTGAAAACTACTTGGGAATGTATTCTATAGAATGGGAGAGCAAACCAACAATGAGGAAGTCCTGAGATAGAAAAAACAGGAGCTCTAACAAAGGAGAAGTGACAGAGTTCCCAGCAGGACAGTGAATAAATCCCCCATTTATACCCCAAATGTGAAGGGAAAACAGCCCAAACTAGGGCAATCTCTAGGAGAGATGTCTGCAAAAATATTAGTTTAATAAAATATCAGAACCATCCGAACATCTAGAGAGGTGATTTAGGCAATTGCTGAGAATTTGAGGTTTAGTTAATGGAAGGCACAAAGAACAGCAAAAAAAAAAATGAATAAATGAACAATTAGTTATTTCCAGGAAAATTAAAAGTTGTATAGGAAAAATAACATAAGCATAGTTTACCAACATGGCTCCTTAAATATTATTTATATGGTTATCATTGCATATCCACTGAATATTTATATTTAACCAGTTTATAATATAACCATATTGAGACACTGAAAAGTTGTACATAATAAATGTACATATGAAGGAGGGGAAGAAAAGAGGCTAAATCGCTTCATCCCATTAACTTCCCATGGGAAGTTAAGAGATGATATCTAAAACCGAACAACCGAATGCAGTTTTGTAAGCATTTTATGTCAGCACATCAAATAAACAGCAAAATAATTGGATAAGAGGTAAAAGGAGTTACCTCTGGGGTAGGGGGAATGGTGGGAAGCATGGCAGGAGATTGAGACCTTATAGTAAACCTGGCAGAATATTTCAACTCCTTAAATAATGTGCATGTACAATCTTGATCTAAATAACTTCAAAATTTTTCAAAAAGAGGATGAGTGATGGAAAAGAATCTGAGAAGAGATGATTAGAGTGAGGAGATGAACTTGAGAAGAACTAACGTTAGGACTGAGTGATAAATGGCTCCTGATCATGGTCCAGGGGGAACATCTCAAGGTTTTCAAATTAAGGTTTCAATGCTGTACCCTTGCATTTTAAACCTATCGTTTTCAGAGCAAGACAAACTTTCTTTTCTGAAACTTCTTTTCCTCAATGCAAAATTCTTTAAATAATTGTTGAAGCATTCTGTCAGTATTTTATGTTTGCTGGGAAAAGGAATTTTCTTCATTTTTTATTATTGCTATCTCTCAACACCTTCAGCAGAGAATTTATTACTTATTAAAGCAGATGACATTCCCTGAGAGTTTTCAGGAATTACAAACAATTACAGGAAAGAAAAGTATTTCCATTACCAAAGAGCAGTAATGATAGAATCCACTATTGAACATGCCAGCAAGATCATAGAGTTTAGAGAGCGAGCACAGTGTTTGAACCTTTATTCTGGCTGATAGAAGATGATGCAGTATTCTATTATCCACAATGACAAGTGATTTATTGGGATACTTTCTTTTCTTCCAAAGTGTTTTAAGCCATTGTTTTTTCCTCCAATTGCACTGATTTTTCATCTTCTTACATGCATGGGACTGTAAGCATTTGAGCGGTCATTTTTTTTTAAATCAACATTCTCAGCTCTAGAGATACTCACCTTGTTAATGTTATACCACAAATTGAGGTTTACCAGTGTTGCATGCCAGAACAGCTTTTACTTAGGCAAATTTTGTTAGTATCCTAGTCGAAAATTAACAAAAGCCTTTGAAAATTCGTTCCTACAAACATTTCCCTGAAAATATGCTTTCTAAAATCTTGTTTTAAGAAAAAACATGATGTGAGGAGCCAGATATTTTTGCTAAAAGAAAAATATTTTTTTAAAATAGGATTCCCAAACATTGAAGGATGCAGGGAGCAGATTAAAGGCTGATAGTGGGACTATGATGGTTATATATGGTGTCATTTTTCAGGCTTGAAATTCTGGTATACGTTTTCTTTTCCCTCAAGGGAGGTGAGATTATCAGTCTTGTGGTAATGGATCAGAAAGCCATCAGACAAGCGGTTTTGCTGAGGTTCTGAAATGAGAACAAAATATTTAAGGACCTTTCTTCCTAATGTTCTTCTCCAATGGAGAGAAAGACCTATACTTCAGGTCACTGCTAGAATGGCATATTATTATTTAGTTTTCAGGTAGGGAGTTGGGGGAAGTATTAGAATGCTGAGTCAAATGGCGCTTTGCAACATTGATATCTTTTTGACAAATTGCCCAGATTTTATGGTTAATGAGCCATTGTTATCTATGCTCTGTAGATGTACAAAATTAAAGTTCTGAAAGACTAAAGACTGTCACTTTAGTGCATTTTCCATTTTCAATTGCCCTTTGTAATTTGCCTATATACTAAAATTTAGAACTATATATGTGTGAAATGTGGAAAAATTTACAGGAAGAATGCATTATTAAGATAACGATCAGTACAGTTTCAGGCTGCTTTTTACTTTAAAATTTATAATACAGTAGAAGGAAGTCTTAGGTATGGATACACAAATCTTAGATAAAAGAACAAGAGAATTGGATTCTAACTATCTAGCTGAGTGGGTTTGGATAAATTAACTTTTGTGCATCCAGGCCTTAATAAAGTGAAAACAGAGATTAACTCTAAAATGCCTTCTAACTCCAAAAATGTTTGTTTTCATTTTTGAAATATCACAAATACTGTGAAATATTAATTTGTGATTTTATCTTTTTAAAATATTCTTTTACCTATGCCCATTTTATAACTTTTATCTGGTTTTAATATTAATCTTTTGATTTACATAGACTTAAAAATCACATAAAGAATATTAGAAAAATTTGTTGATAATCAAGTATATTTCAGATGAATTGTAGTGTTGAATGTAAAAATAAATAAAACTTCATATAAATGAACAAAATTCCAATAAGGACCAATATAAATATAATCTTATATCAAGGCAGAAATTGCAAAGAAAAAGATTGATAGCATTGTCTGAAAAATTAAAAACAAAATTAAAAGGCAAAATATCTGTGCTTAATGTATAGAAAAATACAATATCTTTAAAATCAGTAGAAGATTATAAGCATCCTAATATTAACAAAAGCAAAGTAAGGGGAAATGTAGTCAACTGTACTTAACATCAATGAACTATAAATAAATATGAAAAATTACACATTAATTAGGTTTTTTTCAATGTTTTATAATAAAGTTGAGTTAGAGGAGGTTCAGGAAATGACTACTCACAAACTGTTAATGGACACATTAGGTGGAAAAAATTCTGAAGTGTATTATGACAATATGAATCTCAAGTCTGAGAATTTTGCTTTCCATTGAATTCAACTAGTCAATTTTGGAGACTGGTCTAAAAGAGTTTCATGAACACACTTTTATTTGAATGAGGTGAAATGCCACTGGAAGGTTTTTAAACAGAAGAGTAAAATGATCTGACTGATGTGTTGAGAACAGACAGCAAATGGCAAGAGGAGGAAGCAATGAGGTAAGTTACAAAGCGAAAAGTAATGGCAACTTGGAAGGATAATAGTAAAAGAAAAAATGTTCACAATTTCATGTTAAGCACAAAAAGTAGGTTACAAATCACCATAAACAGTCTGCCTCTATTTGTATTCAAAATATAATTATGTCCATAGGTAACAGATTATCTCTAAGAATTTTTTTGTTTTTTAATATCTCTATATTTTCAAAATGTAACATTTTTAATCAGAAAATATAAAACATATTACAAATATAACTACATATCTTGAGTCAGAAGTTCCCAGGACATGGAGCTATAACATAACTAGCACAAACTGACCCAAGAAAATAAATTTATCTCAACACTGGGGTTGATCAGTGCCCATTAAGTCACATGGCTAAATTAAAGGAAGAAAAAAGTAACGAGAATTTGAGCATGTTGTGATTTGGATCATATAACCAAAGTATATATAGGATCCTAAAAAGGCATCTTAGCAAATTCTTGTCATGCAAACAAATTTAAAACTCAACATTTTATTATGCTTAAAATTTTGAAATTTGGCATTGGTAAACCAAGTCCAACAAATTATTCAAGAGCAAAGTTTATATAACTGGAAAAAAAGGGATGAATGACAGAGAAAAAGAAACTTTCCAAGTGGAGGAATTATGTGCAAAGCCCCACATGATCATTTTATTTGATGTTAAAATTATTATGTTAATTGTTATTAAGTTGCTTTAATATTATGAAATATTTCAGCCATATTTTTAAAAGTATAGATACAATAAACATAAACTACCTAGTTTAAGAAAAACTTCTATTCATCTCTCTCCCTACCTCGAAATAGTCATTATCCTAAATTTGGTGTTTATAACTTCCAACCATATTTTTACAATTTTACTACATAAACTATGTGTGTACATATAATGAGTTGTTTTTCATGTTTCCATTTTTTACAAAATAGTAGCATACTATACTTTTGCTATATGTGTGTATATATATGCAAGGTTATATTTTTAGATTATCTACATTGTAATTCGGCTCTAATTCATAATTTTTATTTTAATTAATTAATATGACAAACTTTATGTATTCATTCTCTTGTGGCTATACATCTATGTTTTTTTTCCAATTTTTCAAACAATGTTTCAACATTCTTGTATATATCTCCTGTACATATATAAGGAAATGTTCCTAGATTATATATATGGGAATGGAATTATTGGGTTTTAAGGTTATGCACATCTTTAGGTTTACAATATGTGGCTTCAATTGCCCTCCAAAGTCACTGTACCAATTTATACTCTCACCAACAGTGTTTACAGTGTCTTGTGATGCATAGAACCTTTTAAATTTAAATTAATCTTTTTGATGCTTTCTGTGTCTTGCTTATGAAATCCATCCTGGACTTCCACCAAGATGACCGAATAGAAACAGCTCCAGTTAGTAGTTCCCAGCGAGACGGGCCAGAAGAGGAGTGATCTCAGCATTTCCAACTGAGGTACCAGGTTCATATCACTGGGACTGGTTAGACAGTGGGAATAGCCCAAGGTGGGCAAGCCTAAGCAGGGTGGTGCACTGCCTCACCCTGGAGGCTCAAGGGGCCAGAGAACTCACTCTCCCAGCGAAAGGAAGCCATTAGGGACTTTTCCTGACACTCCAGCACTCCAGCAGATGCTGCGCTTTTCCCATGGTCTATACAACCTGCAGACCAAGAGACTCCCTCCAGCACCCACAATGCCAAGCTAAAATCCACTGGCTTGAAATTCTCGCAGCCAGCACAGCAGCCTGAGCTCGACCTGGGATGTTGGAGCTTGGTGGGGGGAGGTGCGCCTGCCATTACTGAGGCTCCCCTAGGCAGTTTCAACGTTGCCTGTGTAAACAAAGCCAGGGGAAGTTTGTACAGCAGCTGGGAGGAGTCCAGCATGGGATCTCAGCGAGGCCTCAGCAGACAGACTGTCAAATAGATTCCCTTCTTGCTGGGCAGGGCATCTCAGGAAAAAAAAAGACCGCACCTGTCAGGGACTTACAAAGCCCTCACCTTCCTGGTACAGAGAACCTGGGAAAAGGGGCGGTTGTCAGTTCCCCTTCAACAGACTTAAACAACTCTGCCCAGCAGCCTGAAGGTAGTCATGGATCCCCTAGCACAGTGCTTGAGCTCCATTAAGGGACAGGCTGCCTCCTTAAGTGGCTCTCTGACCCACACCAATACCCACCCCCACCCCTCATGTATCCTAACCAAGAAACATGTCATACAGGAGAGCTCTGGCTGACATCTGGCAGGTACAGTTTTGGGACAAAGCTACCAGAGCAAGGAACAGGCAGCAATCTTTGCTGATCTGCAGCCCCCACGGGTGATTCCCAGGCAAGCAGTGTCTGGAGTGGACCTCCAACAAACTCCAGCAGACCTGCAGCAAAAGGGCCTGTTAGAAGGAAAACTAACAAACAGAAAGAAATAGCGACAATATCAACAGAAAGGACATCCACTCAAACCCCAAAAGCCAAACCCCAAACATCAAAGATCAAAGGTAAATAAATCCACAAAGATGTGAAGAAACCAGTACAAAAAGGCTGAAATCACCAAAAGCCAAAACACCTCTACTCCTCCAAGGGATCATAATCCCTCACCAAAAAGGAAACAAACTGGATGAAGAATGAGTGTGATGAATTGACAGAAGCAGGCTTCAGAAGGTGGGTAATAACAAACTTCTTCAAGTTAAAGGAGCATGTTCCAACACAATGCAAGGACACTAAGAACCTTGAAAAAAGGTTATGTGAAATGCTAATGAGAATAATCAGAGTGGAGAAAAATATAAACGACATGATGGAGCTGAAAAACACAGCACGGGAACTTCATGAAGCAAGCGCTAGCTTCAGTAGCCAAATCGACCAAGTAGAAGAAAGGATATCAGAGATTGAAAATCAACTAAATGAAATAAAGTGAGAAGGCAAGATTAGAGAAAAAAGACTGAAAAGAAATGAACAAAGCCACCAAGAAATATGAGATTATGTGAAAAGACCAGATCTACGTTTTTATCAGTGTACCTGAAAGTGACAGGAAGAATTAAACCAAGTTGGAAAACACTCTTCAGGATATTATCCAGGAGAACTTCCCCAACCTAGCAAGGCAGGCCAACATTCAAATACAGAAAATACCACAAAGAATATTCCTCAAAAAGAGCAACCCCAAGGCACATAATCATCAGATTCACCAGGGATGAAATGAAGGAAAAAAAATGCTAAGAGCAGCCAGAGAGAAAGGTCAGGTTACCCACAAAGGGAAGCCCATCAGACTCACAGTGGATCTCTCAGCAGAAACCCTACTAGCCAGAAGAGAGTAGGGGCCAGTATTCAACATCCTGAAAGAATTTTCAACCCAGAATTTCATACACAGCCAAACTAAGCCTCATAAGCAAAGGAGAAACAAAATTCTTTACAGACAAGCAATTGCTGATAGATTTCATTATCACCAGACCTGCCCTACAAGAGCTCCTGAAGGAAGCACTAAACATGGAACGGAACAACCAGTACCAGCCACTGCAAAAACATACCAAACTGTAAAGACTATCAACACTATGAAGAAACTGCATCAACTAATGGGCAAAACAACCAGCTAGCATCAAAATTGCAGGATCAAATTCACACATAACAATATTAACCTTAAATGTAAATGGGCTAAATGCCCCAATCAAAAGACACAGACTGGCAAATAGGATAAAAAGTCAAGACCCAATGGTGTGCTGTTATTCAGGAAACCCATCTCACGTGCAAAGACATACATAGGCTCAAAATAAAGAGATGGAGGTAGATTTACCAAGCAAATGGAGAGCAAAATAAAAGCAGGGGTTGCAATCCTAGTCTCTGATAAAACAGACTTTAAACCAACAAAGATCAAAAGAGACAAAGAAGAGTATTACATAATGGTAAAGGGATTAATGCAACAAGAAGACCTAACTATCCTAAATATATGTGTACCCAATACAGGAGCACCCAGATACAAAAAGCAAGTTCTTAAAGACCTAAAAAAACACTTAGACCCCCCACACAATAATAGTGGGAGACTTTAACACACCCACTGTCAATATTAGACAGATCAATAATACAGAAAAATAACAAGGATATCCATCCAGGACTTGAACTCAGATCTGGACCAAGCAGAACTAATAGACATCTACAGAACTCTCCACCCCAAATCCACAGAATATACATTCTTCTCAACACCACATTGCACTTATTCTAAAATTGACCACAAAATTAGAAGTAAAACACTCCTCAGCAAATGCAAAAGAATAGAAATAAAAACAAACAATCTCTCAGACCACAGAGCAAAAAAATTAGAACTCAGGATTAAGAAACTCACTCAAAACCACACAACTACATGGAAACTGAACAACCTACTCCTGAATGGCTACTGGATAAATAATGAAATGAAGGTAGAAATAAAGATGTTCTTCAAAACCAATGAGAATGAAAACACAATGTACCAGAATCTCTGGGACACATTTAAAGCAGTGTGTAGAGGGAAATATATAGCACTAAATGCAATATAGTGCATTTAGTGCTATATATTTAGCACTAAATGCACACCAGAGAAGTGAGGAAAGATATAAAATCAACATCCTAACATCATGATTAAAAGAACTAGAGGAGCAAGATCAAACAAACTTAGAAGACAGAGAAAGCAAGAAATAACTAAGATCAAAGCAGAACTGAAGGAGATAGAGACACACAAAAAAAAAACCTTCAAAAAAAAAATCAATAAATCCAGGAGCTGGTTTTTTGAAAAGATCAACCAAATAGATAGACCGCTAGCCAGACTAAGAAAAAAGAAAAGAGAGAAGATTCAAATAGATGCAATAAAAAATGACAAAGGGGATATCACCACAGATCCCACAGAAATACAAACTACCATCAGAGATTACTATGAACACCTCTATGTAAATAAACCAGAAAATCAAGAAAAAATTTATAAATTCCTGGACACTTACACCCTCCCAAGACTAAACCGGGAAGAAGTTGAAATCCTGAATAGACCAATAACAAGGTCTGAAGTTGAGGAAGCAATTAACAGCCTACCAACCAAAAAAAGTCCAGGACAGGATGGGTTCATAGCCAAATTCTACCAGAGGTACAAAGAGGAGCTGGTACCATTCTTTCTGAAACTATTCCAAACAATAGAAAAAGAGAGAATCCTCCCTAACTCTTTTTATGAGACCAACATCATCCTGATACCAAAACCTGGCAGAGACTCAACAAAAAAAGAAAACTGCAGGCCAATATTCATGATGAACATTGATGCAAAAATCCTCAATAAAATACTGGCAAACTGAATCCAACAGCACATCAAAAAGCTTGTCCATCACGATCAAGTCAGCTTCATCCCAGGGATACAAGACTGGTTCAACATCCACAAATCAATAAACATAATCCATTACATCAACAGAACCAAAGACAAAAACCACATGATTATCTCCGTAGATGCAGAGAAGGCCTTCAACAAAATTCAACAGCCCTTTATGCTAAAAACTCTCAATAAACTGGGTATCGATGGATCATATCTCAAAATAATAAGAGCTATTTATGACAAATCCATAGCCAATATCATATTGAATGGGCAAAAACTGGAAGCATTCCCTTTAAAAACTGGCACAAGACAAGGATGCCCTCTCTCACCACTCCTATTCAAAACAGTATTGAAAGTTCTGGCCAAGGCCATGAGGCAAGAGAAAGGAATAAAGGGTATTCAAATAGGAAGAGAGGATGCCAAATTGTCCCTGATTGCAGATGACATGATTGTATATTTAGAAAACCCCATTGTCTCAGCCCAAAATCTCCTTAAGCTGATAAGCAACTTCAGCAAAGTCTCAGAGTACAAAATCAATGTGAAAAAACTGCAAACATTCCTATACACCAATAATAGACAAACAGAAGTCCAAATCATGAGTAAACTACCATTCACAATTGCTACAAAGAGAAAAAAACATCTAGGTATACATCTAACAAGGGATGTGAAGGAGCACTTTAAAGAGAACTATGAACCACTGCTCAAGGAAGTACGAGAGGACCCAGATGGAAAAACATTCCATGCTCATGATTAGGAAGAATCGATATCATGAAAATGGCCATACTGCCCCAAGTAATTTATACATTTAATGCTATCCGCATCAAGTTACCAATGACTTCCTTCACAGAATTGGAAAAGTCCACCTTAAAATTCATATGCAACCAAAAAAGAGCCCACATAGCCAAGACAATCCTAAGCAAAAAAAAAAACAAAGCTGGAGGCATCACGTTACCTGTCTTCAAACTATATTACAAGGCTACAGTAATCAAAACATGATGGTACTGGTACCAATACAGAGATATAGACCAATGAGATATAGATCAATGGAACAGAACAGAGTCCTCAGAAATAACACCACACAGCTACAACCATCTGATCTTTAACAAATCTGACAAAAACAAGCAATAGGGAAAGGAGTCTCTATTTAACAAATGGTGTGGGGAAAACTGGCTAGTCATAAGCAGAAAGCTGAAACTGAATCCCTTCCTTACACCTTATACAAAAATTAACTCCAGATGGATTAAAGATTTAAACATTAAGCCTAACATCATAAAAACTCTAGAAGAAAACCCAGGCAATATCATGCAGGATAGGCATGTGCAAGGACTTCTTGACTAAAACACCAAAGCAATGGTAACAAAAGCCATAATAGACAAATGGGATCTAATTAAACTTAAGAGCTTCTGCACTGAAAAAGAAACTATCAATAGAGTGAAACCACAACCAACAGAATGGGAAACATTTTTTGCAATCTACCCATCTGACAAAGGGCTAATATCCAGAATTTACAGAGAACTTAAACAAATTTATAAGAAAAAAAACCCCTCCAAAAACTAGGCAAAGGATATGAACAGACACTTCCCAAAAGAAGACATTTATGCAGCCAACAAACATGAAAAAAAGCTCATCATCACTGATCATTAGAGAAATGCAAATCAAAACCATATTGAGATACTATCTCACACCAGTTAGTATGGAGATCATCAAAAAAATAAGGAGACAACAGATGCTGAAGAGGATGTGGAGAAATAGGGACACTTTTACACTGTTGATGGGAGTGTAAAGTAATTCAACCATTGTGGAAGATGGTGTGACGATTCCTCAAGGTTCTGGAAATAGAAATACCATTTGACCCAGCAATCCCATTACTGAGTATACACCCAAAGGATTATAAATCATTCCATTATAAAGACACATGCACGTGTATGTTTATTGCAGCACTATTCACAATAGCAAATAACTTGGAACCAACCCAAATGCCCATCAATGATAGACTAGATAAAGAAAACGTGGCACAGAGGGAGGATCCAAATGGTCGAATAGGAACAGCTCCGGAGTGCAGTTTCCAGCAAGAACAACACAGAGGGTGAGTGCTCACTGCATTTCCAAACAAGTTTTCACTGCCCACAGACCAGGAGATTCCCGGGCCAAAAAGCACCACAAGTTTTCAGCACCGCTGGTGCCACAGGCGGGCACACAGAAACTCACACAAATCTGGGCAGCTGTTTCAACTGGCACCTGGAATGCCTGGGAGACAGAGCCGCCCATTCAACTGAAAGGGAGGGGGCTGAGACAGGGAGCCAGGTGTCCTGGTTCAGCGGGTACCACCACCACAAAACAAGCAATCTGAAATGCTCTGGATTGAGAGTTTCACAGCAAGCACAGCTGGACCCGGGATGGTCCAACTCAGTGGCAGAAAGGGCATCCACCACTACCAAAGCAGTCTGCCAATTCACACAGCAGCTGGGCAGAGCCGGTGGCAGCTCAGCAATACCTCTGCTGGCAGACTGTGACTAGACCACTCCATGCAGGACAGGGCATCTCTGAAAAAAGGCAGCAACATGTCAGGAACTTATAAATAAAGCCAACCTTCTGACATCAGAGCACCTGGGAAAAGTGGCAGTTATGAGATCCACTGCACCAGACTTAAAGCTACCCCTCTAGCAGCTCTGCATGGAATGATGGAGCTCCCAGCACAGCATTTGAGCTCCTATAATGGACAGACTGTCTCCTCAAGCAGTTCTCCAACCCCAATATACCCAAAGAGATACCTCATAAAGGAGCGTTCAGGCTAACATCAATTGGGTACCCTTCTGGGACGAAGATAACAGAAGAAGAAACCGGCAGCAACCCTTACTGTTCTGCAGCCCCTGCACGTGATACCCAGGCGAGCAGGGTCTGGAGTGGACCTCCAGCAGTCCTGCAGCAGAGCAGAGTGACTGTTAGAAGGAAAACTAAGAAAGAAATAGCTTCAACATCAACAAAAAGGATGTCCACTCAGAGACCCCATCTGAAAGTCACCAACTACAAAGATCACAGGTAGATAAAGCCACAAGATGGGAAGAAACAAGTGAAAAAAAGATGAAAACACCTAAACCAGAATGCCTCTCCTCCTCCAAGGGATCACAACTCCTCACCAGCTAGGGATCAAAGATGAATGGAGAATGAATCTGATGAACTGACAGAAACAGGCTTTAGAAGGTGGGTAATAACAAACTTCTCAGAGCTAAAAGAACATGTGCTAACCCAATGCAAAGAAACTAAGAATCTAGAAAAAAGGTTAGATGAGATGCTAACTAGAATAAACAGCTTAGGGAAGAATATAAACAACCTGATGGAGATGAAATACACAGCATAAGAACTTCACAAAGCATACACAAGTTTCAATAGCCAAATCAACCAAGCAGAAGAAAGGATATCAGAGATTGAAGATTAACTCAATGAAATAAAATAAGAAGGCAAGAATAGAAAAAAAGAGTAAAAAGAAATGAACAAAGCCTTCAAGAAGTATGGGATTATGTGAAAAGATCTAATCAACATTTGATAGGTGTACCTGAATGTGACAGAGAGAATGAATCCAAGCTGGAAAACACTCTTCAGGATATGATCTAGGAGAACTTCTCCAACCTAGCAAGGCAGGCAAACATTCAAATCCAGGTAATACAGAGAAAACCACAAAGATAATCCTCAAGAAGAGCAACCCCAAGGCACATAATTGTCAGATTCACCAGGGTTGAAATGAAGGAAAAAATGCTAAGGGCAGCCAGAGAGAAAGATCGGGTTACCCACAAAGGGAAGTCCATCAGACTCACAGCTGATCTCTTGGCAGAAACCCTACAAGTCAGAAAAAATTGGGGGCCAATATTCAACATCCTTAAAGAAAAGAACGTTCAACCTAGAATTTCATATCCAGCCAAACTAAGCTTCATAAGCAAAGGAAAAATAAAATCCTTTACAAACAAGCAATTGCTGAAAGATTTCATCACCACCAGGCCTGCATTACAAGAGTTCCTGAAAGAAGCACTAAACAAGGACAGGAACAAGCAGTACCAGCCACTCCAAAAATGTACCAAATGGTAAAGACCACTGATACAATGAAGAAAATGCATCAACTAAGGGACAAAACATCCAGCTAGCATCAAAATGGCAGGATCAAATTCACACATAACAATATTAACCTCAAATGTAAATGGGCTAAATGCCCCAATCAAAATACACAGACTGGCAAACGATAAAAAGTCAATACCCATCGGTGTGCTGTATTCAGGAAACCCATCTCGTGTGTAAGGACACACATAGGCTAAAATAAAGGGATGAAGGAAGATTTATCAAGCAAATGGAGAGCAAAAAAAAGCAGTAGTTGCAATCCTAGTCTCAGATAAAATGAACTTTAAACCAACAAAGATCAAAAGAGACAAAGAAGGGCATTACATAATGGTAAAAGGATCAATGCATCAAGAAGAGCTAAGAATCCTAAATATATATGCACCAAATACACGTACATAAAACAAGCTCTTAATGACCTACAAAGAGACTTAGACTCTCACACAATAATAGTGGGAGACTTTAACACTCCACTGTCAATATTAGATCAATGAGACAGAAAATTAACAAGGATATCCAGGACTTGAAATCGGATCTAGACAAAGCAGACCTAATAGACATCTACAGAAATCTCTGCCCCAAATCCACAGAATATAGATTCTTCTCAGCACCTCACGGCACCTACTCTAAAACTGGCCACATAATTGGAAGTAAATGACTCCTCAGCAAATGCAAAAGAAGAGAAATCATAACAAACAGTCTCTCAGACCACAGTGCAATCAAATTAGAACTCAGAATTAAGAAACTAACTCAGAACTGCACAACTTCATGGAAACTGAAGAACCTGCTCTTGAATGTTGACTGGATAAACAATGAAATGAAGGCAGAAATAAAGGTGTTCTTTGAAACCAATGAGAACAAAGACACAATGTACCGGAATGTCTGGGATACATTTATAAGAGTGTCCAGAGGGAAATTTACAGCAATAAATGCCCACCAGAGAAGCAAGGAAAGATCTAAAATCGACACCCTATCATCAAAATTGAAAGAGCTAGAGGAGCAAGATCAAAAAAACTCAAAAGCTAGCAGAAGACAAGAAATAACTAAAATCAGAGCAGAACTAAGGAGATAGAGACACAAAAAACCTTTCAAAAAATCAGTAAAGCCAGGAGCTGGTTTTTCAAAAAGATCAACAAAATAAACAGACCACTAGCCAGATTAACAAAAAAGAAAAGGGAGAATAATCAAATAGATGCAATAAAAAGTGATAAAGGGGATTTCACCATCTATTCCACAGAAATACAAACTACTGTCCGAGATTACTACAAACAACTCTATGCAGATAAACAAGTAAACCTGAAAAAATTGATAAATTCCTGGACACTTGCACCCTCCCAAGAATAAACCAGGAAGAAGTTGAAATCTTGAACAGAAAATAACAAGGGCTGAAGTTGAGGCAGCAATTAATAGCCTACCAAACAAAAAAAGTCCAGGTCCAGACAGGTTCACAGCTCAGTTCTACCAGATGTACAAAGAGGAGCTGGTACCATTCCTTCTGAAACTATTCCAAACAATCCAAAAAGAGGGAATCCTTCCCAAATCATTTTATAAGACCAACATCATCCTGATACCAAAATCCATCAGAGACTCAACTAAAAAAGAAAACTGCAGGCCAACATCCATGATGAACATTGATGTAAATATCTTCAATAAAATACTGGCAAACAGATTACAACAGTACACCAAAAAGTTTATCCATCATGATAAAGTAGGCTTCATCCCAGGGATGCAAGGCTGGTTCAACATACACAAGTCTATAAACATAATCCATCAAATCAACAGAACCAAAGACAAAAACCACATGATTATCTCAACAGATGCAGAGAAGGCCTTCAACAAAATTCAACAGCACTTTATGCTAAAAACTCTCAATAAACTAGGTATCGAAGGAACATATCTCAAAATAATAAAAGGTATTTATGACAAACCCACAGTCAATATCATACTGAATGGGCAAAAATTGGAAGCATTCCCTTTGAAATCTGGCACTAGATAAGGATGCCTTCTCTCACCACTCCTATTCAATGTAGTATTGGAAGTTCTACCCAGAGCAATTATATTCAATTAGGAAAGGAGGAAGTCAAATTTTCTCTATTTGCAGATGATATGATTGTATATTTAGAAGACCTTATCATTTGGGAGGCCGAGGCGGGTGGATCACGAGGTCGAGAGATCGAGACCATCCTGGTCAACATGGTGAAACCCCGTCTCTACTAATACAAAAAAAATTAGCTGGGCACGGTGGCGCGTGCCTGTAATCCCAGCTACTCAGGAGGCTGAGGCAGGAGAATTGCCTGAACCCAGGAGGCGGAGGTTGCGGTGAGCCGAGATCGCGCCATTGCACTCCAGCCTGGGCAACAAGAGCGAGACTCCGTCTCAAAAAAAAAAAAAAAAAAAAAAAAAAAAAAAAAAAAAAAAAAGAAGACCTTATCATTTCAGCCCAAATTCTCCTTAAACTGATAAGCAACTTCAGCTAAGTCTCAGGATACAAAATCAATGTGCAGAAATCACAAGCATTCCTATACACCAATAACAGACTTAAAGAGAGCCAAATCATGAGTGAACTCCCATTCACAATTGCCACAAAGAGAATAAAATACCTAGGAATACAACTAACAAAGGATGTAAGGGACCTCTTCAAGGAGAACTACAAACCACTGCTCAAGGAAATAGGAGAGACACAAACAGATAGAAAAACATTCCATGCTCATGGTTAGGAAGAATCAATATCGTGAAAATGGCCATACTGCCCAAAGTAATTTACAGATTCAACGCTATCCCCATCAAGCTACCAATTACCTTCTTCACAGAACTGGAAAAAAACACTTTAAACTTCATATGGAATCAAAAAAGAGCCCACATAGCAAAGACAATCCTAAGCAAAAAGAAAAAAGCCGGAGGCATCACACTACCTGACTTCAAACTATACAACAAGGCTATAGTAATCAAAACAGCATGGTACTGGTACCAAAACAGAGATATAAACCAATGGAACAGAACAGAGGCCTTGGAGGCAATACCCCCCATCTACAACCATCTGATCTTTGACAAACCTGACAAAAGCAAGCAATGGGGAAAGGACTCCCCGTTTAATAAATGGTGTTGTGAAAACTGGCTAGCCATGTGCATAAAGCAGAAACTGGACCCCTTCCTGACACCTTACACTAAAATCAACTCCAGATGAATTAAAGACTTAAACATAAGGCCTAACACCATAAAAACCCTAGAAGAAAACCTAGGCAAAACCATTCAGGACATAGGCATAGGCAAGGACTTCATGACTAAAACACCAAAAGCATTGGCAACAAAAGCCAAAATGGACAAATTGGACCTAATTAAAGTCCGGAGCTTCTGTACAGCAAAATAAACAATTATTAGAGTGAACCAGCAACCAACAGAATGGGAAAAAATTTTTGCAATCTACCCATCTGACAAAGGGCTAATATCCAGAATCTACAAAGAACTAAAACAGATTTACAAGAAAAAAACAAACAAACCCATCCAAAAGTGGGTGAAGGATATGAACAGACACTTTTCAAAAGAAGACATATATGAGGCCAAACATGAAAAAATGCTCATCATCACTGATTATTAGAGAAATGTAAACCAAAACCACATTGAGATACCCCCTCATACCAGTTAGAATGGTGATCATTAAAAAATCAGGAGACAGATGCTGAAGAGGATGGAGAAATAGGAACACTTTTACACTGTCGGTGGGAGTGTAAACTAGTTCAGCCACTGTGGAAGACAGTGTGGCACTTCTTCAAGGACCTAGAAATAGAAATTCCATTTGACCCAGCAATCCCATTACTGGGTATATATCCAAAGGATTATAAATCATTCTATTATAAAGATACATGCACACGTATGTTCATAGCAGCACTGTTTACGATAGCAAAGACCCGGACCAACCCAAATGCCCATTGATGATAGACTGCACAAGGAAAATGTGGCACATATACACCATGGAATACTAACTATGCAGCCATAAAAAATGATGAGTTTGTGTTCTTTGTAGGGACATGGATGAATCTGGAAACCATCATTCTCAGCAAACTGACACAAGAACAGAAAATCAAACACCACATGTTCTCACTCACAGGCAGGTGTTGAACAATGAGAACACAGGGACACAGGGAGGGGAACATCACACACTAGGGTCTGTTGGGGGGGGCCAAGGGAGGGACAGTGGGGAGGTGGTGAGGTTGGGGAGGGATAACATGGGGAAAAATGCCAGATGTATGTGACAGGGGGATGGAGGCAGCAAAACACATTGCCATGTGTGTACCTATGCAACAATCCTGCATGATCTTCACATGTACCCCAAAACCTAAAGTACAATTTAAAAAAAAGAAAAAAAATGTGGCCCACATACACCACAGAATACTATGCAGCCATACAAAAGGATGAGTTTATGTCAGGGACATGGGTGAAACTAGAAACCATCATTCTCAGCAAACAGACACAGGAACAGAGAACCAAACACTGCATGTTCTCACTCATAAGTAGGTGTTGAACAGTGAGGACACATGGACACGGGGAAGGGAACATCACACACCAGAGCCTGGGGGGTGAGGTACTAGGGGAGGAATAGCAGGTGGTAGGGGGATTGGGGAGAGATAGCATTAGGAAAAATACCTAAGGTGGATGACGGCGTGATGGATGCAGCAAACCACCACCATGGCACATGTATGTCTATGTAACAAACCTGCACTATCTGCACATGTACCCAGAACTTAAAGTATAATAAAAAAAAAAAAGAAAGAAAGAAAGAAAAAGAAATCCATCCCTAGTGTGATGTCAAAATTTTTTTTTCTATATTTTCTTCTGAAAGGAATTTAGTTTCATTTTTATGTTTGGACCTTTGATACACCTGGAATTGTTTTTTGTTCATGTTTTATTGTATTCTATAGATTAATTTTTGTTTCCATAGGAACAACCTATTAACAAAATTTGAAGTTAATCTGCATCTCTACCCTCCTTTAGTAAGAAAAACAACAACAATCCAATGCACCCTTAAAAAGCCCTAAATTCCATGAAACCTGGCTTCTAACATTATTTGTGGTTACTTCAACCCAGTGTTCCTCATAGTATTAGAGCAGAGATTGTTTTAATTTCTCAATGTATAAACCACCTAGATAGTGTAAAATTGAGTTCCAAATTAAAGTGAAAGAAGACCTATATTTGCAAATTATCATAGGAAAAATTTTGCCACACCAACTCCCAGTTCAGGCTGAAAGAGGTAGGTTGGCTCCCTGTGCCATGGGATGGATACTTTTCTAGTTCACTCTTGACCTATTCACTAGTGTTGTAACCTGCTGATTGTTTTTCATTTTACTCTGTTTCTTTTCAACTCCCTGACTCATGTAGATCCACGTGTGTTAAATTCCAATTCTTGTTACTGAGAGATGGAACCAACCCCAACCCCCTCCCTGGCTTTCAAGGTGGTTGCCACATTACCTTTTGCTCCAGGATTTTTTTCCTCATTATCTCCCTTAAGATTTTCCAATTCTTTTGGGAGCATTTAAATAAATAGTTGTTATTTGATTTAGTGTCTTTAGGTATTTAAAAACTGAAGGCTGCTTGAGTTATCTAATATCCCCTCTCCAGAAAACGAAGCCCTCTAAGTTGTTTTAATGTCAATATTTATCATATTTAATATTCAATTCAATGATGGAGAAGATAGTTTTAGGATTATTAAAAATGAAATTTAATCTTCCATATACGATTCAGTGAGAAATCTTTAGATTCATGTCACATTCAAAATGGCTTTAGTTCTTTCTTAGATCTTTGTTAGGTTCTTTTTTCAGAGGCCAAAGATAAAGAATTTGGTTGCTTTCAAAGCTCCGTTATTTCACTCCATTTATGAAGATACTTGAATTTGTATGAATAAAAATTGATGTAAATGTTTATCTTACTCATCTCATCTTACATTTTCTTGATTTTTATTGGGCTACCCTGTGTCACAATCTACAAACAATTTGAGAAGTCAGTTCAGTTATTTTGTCATTTTCCCGCTATTCCCATGCCTAATCTATGCCACAGTAAAGCAAACTAGAGTGCATTTTCCATGCAAATGTAAAATATTTTTCTGCCTCTGAGCCTTTGCTTATGCTTTAATTTTTCCACATGCCTTTATCCACCACTCCTCAAGTTCAATACTCAACACTCTACACATCCTACAAGGCCTCTTTAAATATCTGTCATCTTTATGAAAGGGCTATTTATTGCTCCCAACATGATCTTAAGTCTTTTTATACAGAACTCTTGTGGCTCTTATTAAATTTATCTTAAGTTATTGCTTCATTGGGATTTTAAATTTTGTTTTAGTTTAGAAAATAAGAGTCTCTTTTTTTGTATTCTTGTATTTCATGAAGCACTTTGAGAACATCTAGAATGTCAAAAAATACTGAAATTCAAGGCAAATAAAAAATTTCTATGCAAGTCAAGATGATTGTTTTAAATTAGAGTATTATTATCTTAAACGCTACATAAAAGATATGACAACTTGCTGAATAAACTTCTCTGGATTTCTTTAAAAAAAAAAAAAAAAAACATAGTAGACTTGATGTCTCCTAAGATGTCTCCCATCTCTAATATGATAATATTCTTCAACTTCATATACACATTCATGTGTATATCAGTCAGGACGCATAGGGTTCACACTGTAAGAGCACAAGATTCAAACCTATTCAGCCTAGTTCTAAAGTTCATGATTTTAACTACAATGATATACTGCCCAAGTTGTACAAGAGGTTTCTATAGTCAATAGATATAATTTCTTGAATTAATTTATTAAATAATACTATTTATAAATAATTAAATTACAACTAATTTGTGGCATAAAATTATAATCTAACTTATAATATAAACTGTTATGATTTATGTATTATATTAATTATATAAATATGTTTACTACATATATAAATCCTTTGTATACCTTAGGCAGTAGACAATAGTGATTAAAATCATGGACTCTAGAACCAGATCAAATAGGTTTGAATCCAGGCCTTAACACTCATTGTGTGACTTTGAGCAACTGGCTTAGGCTCTCTCTTTCTTATTATAGTTTTATGATCTGTAAAATTGGGATAGAGTATCTGCCTCATAGGGTTTTTGTGTGTATTAAATGAGTGTACACAAGTGAAGTACTCTTTGCCAAGAAATAATACTCAATAAAAGTTCATTATTGATTTTCTTACACCTATATACTTGAAAATGACTATCAAACACTTGATAGATTTTGGTCACTGATTACATTTTAAGAAGAAACAATTTTTTCCTGAAACACTGTCATCCCCACATCAGAGAATAGAACTATGAATCTAAAGCAAACTCTCTTTCCCTTTACAATTCCAGAACCATTTATCTGTTTCTTTCAAAATAGGACCAAATGTACTCTTTTTTTTTTTTGAGACAGAGTCTCACTCTGTTACCCAGCTTGGAGTGCAATGGTGCAATCTTGGCTAACTGCAACCTCTACCTTCCGAGTTCAAGCACTTCTTCTGCCTCAGCCTCCTGAGTAGCTGGGATTACAGGTGCGCACCACCACCACCAGCTAATGTTTGTATTTTTAGTAGAGATGGGGTTTCACAATGGTTGGGCTGGTCTCGAACTCCTGACCTTGTGATCCACCCACCTTGGCCTCTCAAAGTACTGGGATTTCAGGTGGAAATCACCACACCCAGCCCAAATGTATTTTTTTTTTACCTATCCAGCACTTTGTCAGATAATCATGACTCTTATTTCTATCACTCAAGTTTTTGATCAATATAAAATGTTGTTTGTTTATATTTATATTTTTTCACCCAACAGATGTTCAGAAAAATCTATTAAAACACTGCCATAAAATTTCTTAGCCTTCTGATTTTAAATCTTATTACATTTTCTATTTTAAGTCATGTATAGGGATGCTAACGAAGTTATTAACACAAAGTTACTTCTAGGACAGGCACAATATGGAATACAAATTTCATTGCATTTTATGTTAACCATGTTTATGGATTGGAAGAATTATTATTAAAATGCCCATACTACCCAAAGCAGTCTACAGATTCAATGCAATTCATATCAAACTTCCAATGTCATTTTTCATAGAAGTTAAAAAAAAAAAAAAAAAAAAAAAACTAAAACTTATGTAGGACCACAAAGAAACCAGAATTAGCCAAGGCAATCATGAGGAAAAAGAACAAACCTGATGGTATCGTACCATCTGTTTTCAAACTATACTACAAAGCTACAGTAATTAAAACAGCATTCTACTGACAAAAAAATAGACACATTGACCACTGAAACAGAATAGTGAGCCCAAAAATGAGCTCACATGTGTACAGTCAGTTGCTTTTCAACAAATGGGTCAATAATATTTGATGGGGAAAAAAATAGTTCCTTCAATGAATGGTGCTGGCAAAACTGGATATCCAGATTGCTGGCAAGATGGCAGAATAGGAACAGCTCCAGTGCACAGCTCCCAGTGAGAGCAATGCAGAAGGTGGGTGATTGCCACATTTCCAACCTAAGTACCTGGTTCATCTCATTGGGAATGATTAGACAGTGGGTACAGCCTAAGGAGAGCAAGCTGAAGCAGGATGGGGCATGATCTCACCTGGGAAGCACAAGGGGCCAGGGAACTCCCTCTCCTGGCCAAGGGAAGCCATTAGGGACTTTTCTTGGCACTCTAGCACTGTGGCTCAGATACTGCGCTTTTCCCAATGTTCTAATAACCCAAAGACCAGGGGATTCCCTCCGGTGCCTACAACACCAGTGCCCTGGGTTTCCAGCATAAAACTGGGTAGCTGTTAGAGAAGACACCAAGCTAGCCACAGCAGTTTATTTTGTTTTGTTTTGTTTTGATACCCCAGTGGCATCTGGAACCCCAGCAAGACAGAACCGCTCACTCCCCTGAATAGAGGGGCTGAAGCCAGGGAGCCAACTGATCTGACTGTGTGGGTCCCATCTTTGCAAAGCCCAGCAAGCTAAGATCTGATGACTTAAAATTCTCATAGCCAGCACAGCAGTCTGAGCTTGACCTGGGAAATTTGAGTTCAGTGGGGGGAGGGGTGCCCACCATTGCTGAGACCCAGGTAGGCAGTTTTAACCTCACATATGTAAAAAAAAGTAGCCAGGAAGTTTACACAGAAACTGGGCAGAGCCCAAGGCAGCTCAGCAAGGCTGCTGAAGGCAGACTGTGTCACTAGACTTCCTCCTCACTGGGTAAGGCATCTTTGAAAAACAGCAGCCCATCAGGGACTTATAAATAAAGCCCCCACCTTCCTGGGACAAAGTACCTGGGAAAAGGGGCAGTTATGGTTTCAGCTTCAACAGACTTCGACGTCCCTGCCTGGCAGCTCAGAAGGGAGCAGTAGATCTCCCAGCACAGCATTCAAGCTCTGATAAGAGACAGATTGCCTCCTCAAGTAGCTCCCTGATGCTATGTATCCTGACTGGGAGATACCACCCAGCAGGGGCCGACGGACACCTCATACAGGAGAGCTCTGGCTGGCATCTGGTGGGTACCATTCTGGGATGAAGCTATCAGAGGAAGGAAAAGGCAGCAATCCGTGTTGTTCTGCAGCCCCCACTGGTGTTTCTCAGGCAAGCAGGATCTGGAGTGGACCTCCAGAAAACTCCAGCATACCAACAAAGGAGGGACCTGACTGTGAGAAGGAAAACTAACAAACAGAAAGAAATGGTTTCAACATCAACAGAAAGGATGTCCACGCAGAGAACCCATCCAAAGGTCACTAACTTCGAAGACCAAAGGTGGAAAAATCCACAGAGATGGAAAGAAACTAGTACAAAAAGGCTGGTAATTCCAAAATCAGAATGCCTCTTCTCCTCCGAGAGTTCAAAACTTCTCACCAGCAAGGAAATAAACCCAGACAGAGAATGAGTTTCATGAATTGACAGAAGGAGGCTTCAGAAGGTGGGTAATAACAAACTTCACCAAGTTAAAGGAGCATGTTCAAACCCAATGCAAGGAAGCTAAGAGCCTTAAAAAAAAGTTAGACAAAATGCTAACTAGAATAACCAGCATAGAGAAGAACATAAACGACTTGATGGAGCTGAAAAACACAGCACAATAACGTCGTGAAGCATACACAAGTTTCAATAGTCGAATCAATCAAGCAGAAGAAAGGATATCAGAGATTGAAGATCAACTCAATGAAATAAAGTGAGAAGGCAAGATTAGAGAAAAAAGACTGAAAAGAAATGAACAAAGCCTCCAAGAAATATGAGATTATGTGAAAAGACCAGATCTATGTTTTTATCAGTGTACCTGAAAGTAACAGGAAAAATTAAACCAAGTTGGAAAACATTCTTCAAGATATTATCCAAGAGAACTTCCCCAACCTAGCAAGGCAGGCCAACATTCAAATACAGAAAATACAGAGAACACCACAAAGGTATTCCTCAAAAAGAGCAACCCCAAGGCACATAATCGTCAGATTCACTAGGGTTGAAATGAAGGAAAAAAATGCTAAGAGCAGCCAGAGAGAAAGGTCAGGTTACCCATAAAAGGAAGCCCGTCAGACTCACAAAGGATATCTTGGCAGAAACCCTACAAGCCAGAAGCAAGGTGGGGGCCAACATTCAACATCCTTTCTGGGTTGAAAGAAAAGAACTTGCAACCCAGAATTTTATATCCAGCCAAACAGCTTCATAAGCAAAAGAGAAGTAAAATCCTTTACAGATAAGCAACTGCTGAAAGATGTTTTCACCACCAGGCCTGCCCCACAAGAGCTCTTGAAAGAACCACTAAACATGAAAAGGAACAACCAGCACCAGCCACTGCAAAAATGTACCAAATGGTAAAGACCATCGACACTATGAAGAAACTGCATCAACTAACAGGCAAAACAATCAGCTGGCATCAAAATGGCAGGATCAAGTTCAACATAAGAATATTAACCTTAAATGTCAATGGGCTAAATGCTCTAATCAAAAGACATAGGCTGGCAAATTGGATAAAGAATCAAGACTCTCAGTGTGCTGTATTCAGTAGACATATCTCACACGCAAAAACACACATAGGCTCAAAATAAAGAGACGGAGGAAGATTTATCAAGCAAATGGAAGGCAAAAAAAAAAAAGCAGCGATTGCAGTTCTAGTCTCTGATAAAACAGACAAAGATTAAAAGAGACAAAGAAGTGCATTACATAATGGTAAAGGGATTAACGCAACAAGAAGACCTAATTATCCTAAATATATGTGTACCCAATACAGGAGCACCCAGATACAAAAAGCAAGTTCTTAAAGACCTACAAAGAGACTTAAACTCTCACACAATAATAGTGGGAGACTTTAACACCCCACTGTCAATATTAGATAGATCAATGAGACAGAAAAATAACAAGGATATCCAGGACTTGAACTCAGATCTGGACCAAGCAGAACTAATAGACATCTACAGAACTCTCCACCCCAAATCCACAGAATATGCATTCTTCTTAGCACCACATTACACTTATTCTAAAATTGACCACATAATTGGAAGTAAAATACTCCTCAGAAAATGCAAAAGAATGGAATTAATAACAAACATTCTCTCAGACGACAGTGCAATCAAATTTGAACTCAGGATTAAGAAACTGACTCAAAACCACAAAACTACATGGAAACTGAACAACCTACTCCTGAATGACTACTGGATAAATAATGAAATGAAGGCAGAAATAAAGATGTTCTTTGAAACCAAAGAGAACAAAGACACAACATACCAGAGTCTCTGGGACACATTTAAAGAAGTGTCTAGAGGGAAATATATACCACTAAAAGCCCACAAGAGAAGTGAGGAAAGATATAAAATTGACATTCTAACATCACGATTAAAAGAACTAGAAGAGCAATATCAAACAAACTCAGAAGCCAGCAGAAGGCAAGAAATAACTCAGATCAAAGCAGAACTGAAGGAGATAGAGACACAAAAAACCCTTTTAAAAAAGCAACAAATCCAGGAGCTGGTTTTTTGAAAAGGTCAACAAAATAGATAGACCACTAGCCAGACTAATATAAAAGAAAAGAGAGAAGATTCAAATAGATGCAATAAAAAACGATAAAGGGGATATCACCACAGATCCCACAGAAATACAAACTACCATCAGAGATTACTACAAACACCTCTATGCAAATAAACCAGAAAATTGAGAAAAAAATTGATAAATTCCTGGACACTTAAATCCTCCCAAGACTTAACTAGGAAGAAGTTGAATCCCTGAATAGACCAATAACAAGGTCTGAAGTCAAGGAAGCAATTAACAGCCTACCAATCAAAAAAAAGCCCAGGTCCAGATGGGTTCACAGCTGAATTCTACCACAAGTACAAAGAGGAGCTGGCATCATTCCTTTTGAAACTACTCCAAACAATAGAAAAAGAGAGAATCCTCCCTAACTCATTTTGTGAGACCAACCTCAACCTGATTCCAAAACCTGGCAGAGATGCAACTAAAAAAAAAACTTTCAGGCCAATATCCATAATGAACATTGATGCAAAAATCTTCAATACTGGCAATAAAATACTGGCAAACCAAATGCGACAGCACATCAAAAAGCTTACCCATCACAAGCAAGTCAGCTTTATCACTGGGATGCAAGGTTGGTTCAACATATGCAAATCTATAAATGTAAGCCATCACATAAACAGAAACCAAAGACAAAAACTACATGATTATCTCAATAGATGCAGAGAAGTCCTTTGATATAATTCAACATCGCTTTGTGCTAAAAACTTAATAAACTAGGTGTTGATGGAATGTATCTCAAAATAATAAGAGCAGTTTATGACAAGCCCACAGCCAATATCATACTGAATTGGCAAAAACTGGAAGCATTCCCTTTGACAACCAGCATGAGACAAGGATGCCCTCTCTCACCACTCCTATTCAACATAGTATTGGAAGTTCTGGCCAGGGCAATCGGGCAAGAAAAAGAAATAAAGAGTATTCAATTAGGAAATGAGGAAGTCAAATTGTCTCTATTTTCGAATGACCAGATTGTTTATTTAGAAGACCCCATTATCTCAGCCCAAATCTCCTTAAGCTGATAAGCAACTTCAGCAAAGTCTCAGGATGTAAAATCAATGTGCAAACATCACAAGCATTCCTATACACCAATAACAGACAGAGAGCCAAATCATGAATGAACTCCCATTCACAATTGCTACAAAGAGAATAAAATATCTAGCAATAAAACTAACAAGGGATGTGAAGGACCTCTTTAAAGAGAACTACAAACCACCACTCAAGGAAATAAGAGAGCATACAAACAAATAAAAAGACAATTCATGCTCATGGTTAGGAAGAATCAATATTGTGAAAATAGTCATACTGCCCAAAGTAATTTATAGATTCGAAGCTATCACCATCAAGCTACCATTGACTTTCTTCACAGAATTGGAAAAAAACACCTTAAATTTCATATGGAACCAAAAAAGATACCACATAACCAAGACAATTCTACACAAAGAAAAACAAAGCTGGAGGCATCATGCTACCTGACTTCAAACTATACTATAAGGCTATAGTAATCAAAACAGCATGTTACTGGTACCAAAACAAAGATATAGACCAATGGAACACAACAGAGGCATCAGAAATAACACCACACATCTACAACCATCTGATCTTTGACAAATATGACAAAAACAAGCCAAGGGGAAAGGATTCTCTGTTTATTAAATGGTGTTGGGAAAACTAGCTAGCCAAATGCAGAAAGCTGAAACCTTATACCTTATACAAAAGTTAACTCCAGATTTAAACCCAAGACCTAACACCATAAAAACCCTAGAAGAAAACCTAGGCAATACCATTCAGGACATAGGCATAGGCAAGGACTTCATGACTAAAACACCAAAGGCATTGGCAACAAAAGCCAAAATAGACAAATGGGATCTAATTCAACTTAAAGATCTCCTGCACAGTTCACTCTCTCATTAGAGTGAACCAACAGAATGGGAAAATAATTTTGCAATCTACCTGACAAAGGGCTAATATCCAGAATCTACAAAGAACTTAAACAAATTTATAAGAAAAAAAACAATCCCATCAAAAAGTGGGCGAAGGATATGAACAGAAACTTCTCAAAAGAACACATTTATGAAGCCAACAAACATGAAAAAAAGCTCATCATCACTGGTCATTAGAGAAATGCAAATCAAAACCACACTGAGATACCATCTCATGCCAGTTAGAATGGCAATCATTAAAAAATCTGGAGACAACAGATGCTGGAGAGGATGTGGAGAAACAGGAACACTTTTACACTGTTGGTGGGAGTATAAATTAGTTCAACCATTGTGGAAGACAGTGTGGCAATTCCTCAAGGATCTAGAAATAGAAATATCATTTGACCCAGGAATCCCATTACTGGATATATACCCAAAGGATGATAAATAATTCTATTATAAAGACACGTGCACATGTATGTTTATTGCAGCACTGTTAACAGTATCAAAAACTTGGAACCAACACAAATGCCCATCAATGATAGACTGGATAAAGAAAATGTGGCACAATAAATACCATGGAATACTATGCAGCCATAAAAAAAAGATGACTTCATGTTCTTTGCAGGGACATGGATGAAGCTGGAAGCCATCATTCTCAGCAAACTGAAACAAGACCAGAAAACCAAACACCACATGTTCTCACTCATAAGTGGGTGCTGAACAACGGGAACACACGGACACAGGGAGGAGAACATCACACACTGGGGCCTATCGGGGGGTGGGGGGCTAGGGAAGGAATAGCAGGAGGGTGGGAGGGTTGGGGAGGGATAGCATTAGGAGAAATACCTAATGTCGATGACAGAGCGATGGATGCAGCAAACCAAACCACCATGGCATATGTATACCTATGTAACAAATGTGCCCGTTCTGCACATGTACCCCAGAACTTAAAGTATAATAATTAAAAAACTGGGTATCCACATGTGGAAGATGAAGTTGAAATCTTGCCCTATACCATATACAAAAATAAACTCAAAGTAGATTAAATACTTAAGCATATGACCAGAAACTGTAAAACTACTCGAAGTAAACATGGGGGAAATCTACATGACAACCGTTTGGGCAATGAGTTCTTGGATTTAACACCAAAAGTACAGGGAACAAAAGCAAAAGTAGACAAATGGAATTATATCAAATTTAAAAGCTTCTGTACAGCAAAGGAAACAATTAATGGTTTGCAGAGACAACCCACAGATTGGGAGAAAATATTTATAAGGCATATATCCTATCAGGGTTTAATATCCAAAATATGTAAGGAGCTCAAACAAGTCACTATCAAGAAAGCAAAAATTCTAATTTAAAAATGGGCAAGGGGGTATAAATGCACAGTTAAATACTATTAGTCTTAAAAAAGAATATAATTCTGTCATTTGTGACAACATGGATGGGATTGAAGGATATTATGGAAAATGAAATAAGCCAGGCACAGAAAGACAAAAACTATGTTTTCACTTATATGTGGAATCTTAGAAAAAATAAAAAATGAAGAACTCATAGAAGCAGAAAGCAGAATGGTGGTTAGAAAGGCTGCTGGGAGGGGAAAAGAGGGAGATGATGGTTCAAAGAGTACAAAGTCTCAATTATACAGGAGGAATATCGAATTTTTTCAGTTCTATTGCACAGCTTGGTGAATGTAGTTAATACGAGTATTCTATGTTTCATAATTGCTAAGAGTGTATTTCAAATGTTTTCACCACATAAAATGTTAAGTATTTGAGGTGATGGATACGTTAGCTAGCTTGATTTAATAATCCCATTATAAATACAATAGTATTTATAAATCATAACATAACAAAATTTAAATTTAATTATAAATTTACAACTTAATAATCTGGTACTGAAAATTTGCTATGGAGCAGACACATGGTAGAACATTTTTTTCCCCTGTAAGCCTTTGTATATTCAAGTATCCAGTAGTTCAATTCATAATCATTTAATAAAGTGAATGTTTATAGTTTTAAATATTAAGAAAGTAACAGGTTATTAAAAGTTAAAACCCCACCTGCATTTAACTATGTTTAAAAAATAGAATCCCAGGAATATTGTAATGAGTCCTAGGCTTAGGAGTGAGCATTGTGCAAGTTAATGTAAGTAATGAACCTTTCATGTGAAATGATGTTGTGTCACAACTCATTTGCATCCCACTTAAAGTGTAATTAAGTTTCCCTGACAGCATGGCTTATGGCTGAAAGAACAGACCTGGATGCTAAATTAATTCAGAGTCCCTCAGTTAATAACACTCAGCAAAGAAAACTTTATACACTCTTTCATTTAAAGTTTCTAAACTCCCATTTACAGAAGTATATGACAAGGCAACCCTACTGAGAAATGTCTGTATGAAATTGATGGCCTCTTGCCAGGCAGATTCAATCACTAAAATACCTGAAAACTGAATTTGGATGAATTTGGACATAAGAATGTGCTATTTTCACTCTGGATAGGAAGGCTGGTGGTCCAGAAGGGATGATTTCACATTTAAATTTCACTGCACCATGTATTTAATCTGTAGCATGTTTTCAAACTTAAATCTGAAGTGTTGGTAGTTTTAAGATTTATAACAGGATGGGCCAACAACAGTAAGTGCTCAGAAATAATGGAATTCATTATTTATTCATTCTTTAAGGACGTCAGCTCTTCATGTAAGTTTCCAAGTGAAGTTATTCAATAAATTCTCTTGAGGTTTTATGGTACGTCTGTTTATTTGCAGTTGTCATTACATATTTGTTTTGCTAAGAATCTTCACTTTTTGCCATCTCCAGAACTGATTATGATGCTGCCACAAGATTAGAACAACACTGTGTTGTTTAAACAAGTTTTAGCTAAACAAGGGTTTAATGTATAAATAATCTAAACCATTTTCAGGGAGGTAGACATAAGGACAGCAAATTTCTCAGGATCAGATTCCACTTCTCTGACAGGGCAACATAAGAATTTTTGCACAATAGTTATTGCTTGTCGCTATTATCCTGTTCTCTTTCTGGCCACCCCAGCTTAAAGGCCAATGTGAAAAGAAACACTCTATCTTGAAATGGATGGCCTCAAAATTGACTATTGCTGCCACCATGAATAAAGTGGTTTATCAGAGAGTCATTTTAAGTGTTGGCAACTGGAGAAAGACAACTCAATACACCTCTAACACACAAAACACCCTTGAACTCTGAGTGCCCAACCTGATTATGCCTAGTAGATTTACTCCAGTCCCCTAAACCAATATCGTTCAGGGTCTTTCAGGCTAAGTTAGCATTCATTCTGACAGATGGACTGCATGCCGTCCCCACCAGGAAAGTTGTCACATTTAGAAATTAGATAATATATTAAAGTGTAGCATTGAGTAGAAGCTCTAACATTCTCCTCCAAGTATTTGCATGGTACTGCAATATCTCTAGGGCAAATTTGCGGCAGCTCATTTTTCTAGATCAGGTCTCAGCATGGTGCAATGTATCACTAGCATTTTAACAGAAACATTACATGCTCTTTCCTGATTTTCCAAAGAACTATTTCAGGGAACAGAAAATGTGCCAGGAAGGATGAGTTGATGGGAAAGAAACATCCAAACAATTATTTTCTCTTTATCATTTGTTAGAAGAATCATTACGTAGTAAAACATAAAGAGTAAAAGTCACGTAAATGATTTATTTTTGGCACGTTGTTAGATCGCTTACATTGGTAGAAGGCAAAGATTTTACTGCAGCCATCCAAGTGTGGCCAAAAGGTGGTGGTACATGGAGTTCTATTTAAGTGCCTTTCTTTGTGAGTTATAACCCATGTTGTCAGAGGTAAAGGATCACAGCAAAGCTCCCTCCATAGCTCTGATTCTCGCTGCTGCCAGTCCTCTCCCATAATGCACTTCAGACTGAAAGGTTTAAAATACTCAGGGCGATGGCTTAAGGTCACATTGAAAATAATTCAGATATAAGTATTAAATACACAGCCATGTTTTTCTGTATTTATTAAATACTAGAAAAACTTAAAAGAAAAACGTGTGTGCTTTAAAGTTTCTACATAAATCTGTTATTTTAAAACCTATATAATTTATGTATATGTTATTCTTCTTATGCAAAAGTGTACAGACCTTACCACAACATTGAAACCATTCCTTCTATGCTAATTATTAATATATACTAATTTATATATAAGCATAATACATATATACACATATTTTTAAATTATACATGAAAAAGGTGATACAAATATTTGAATTTACATGTTAAGACATGTCAAGATGGTCCAAATCTAACATTCAATATATAATAATAATTATATATGTCCTCTCATGTCCTATTTATAGGTTTTCTGAGTTCCTGGTTACTACAAAACATGCTGACTCAATTCATGCAGTAGTACTGTGTACTAATTAAGTGCTTCATTCATACCACACTCTTATAAGATGAGCTTTATCTATAGATTATCAAAGTATATAAACTTTTGCTGCTATCAGCAATGTTATTAATACTATCCATTAAAGGAAAAAAGGAATCTTGCAGTCTTGTACAGAGGGCCTAAAATAGCCCGAATTAAGTTTATTCAAATTGACTACTATGTAGATTCATTTCCAATTATCTGGGAGTTGATTCAAATGATAGAATTGTTAAAGGATAAAAGGATAAAAATAGTTCAAATCAACATACTGAAGACAATTCACCTGTGCTGCACAAAAATACTATATGTGTGTATATGCATGTGTATCTACAGAGTCAGTATGTATATAGAGAGAATATATAAACTTATACAATTTTATATGTACATGCAATGTACATGCCTTAAATATTTAGGTACTGTGTAAAATGGTGAATGCTTAAAGTAGCTTCTCAAAAAATGTGCAATTTTTGAAAGCAGATATCAAAAAAATCATACTGTATTAATAAAATATAATATATATAAAAGTATAGCATGAATTTTTTACATTTGGATTTTCAGCTGAGGTTAAGGAAGACTGAGAAAATAATGTAAATATACAAGAAAAGTTACTTGGTATATTTAATCCTACATTTTAAAAAGTTTAAACAGTCTGCAATTATCTGTTGGCATTTTCAGTTACTATTATTTTATATTGATCATATAATACAAGCAGAAATGTTTTAGAATCAATTTGGTTAAAATCTCACTTATTTGTGAAGAGAACCCCTTATTTCTAATACCAGAAACAAATAAAGGTCTTTTTTAGAGAGTAAAAAAAGAAGTGTCATTAAAGCTCTTATTTCCCACTTACAACCCAAGGTAGCTAAAAGCTGAAAGTAAATGTGTAGTCAAATTCTTGTTGCATACTCACAGATTAGGATATTGTCCATCCTCAATCTCTTCATGCAGTACTAAATAAAGGGCTACTTCCCATCCCAGATTCATGAATTGCATATGAATTCATCATGTCAATACCAAGTGGAAAATATTCCCAAGGAAGAAATGTAATCCCATTTTGCTGGTTCCAAGTAATGTTGACTTTAAATTGTAAATTCAGCTCTTTCTTTCATAGGAGAAAATAATCAAAAATGTAGAACTTAAAGGTAGCAGATAGCATGCATTAAATAAATGGAACCAAGGAGTAAATTAAACACAAATTATATAATTGTTTTGAAAAGCAAACTTGTCAGTTACAGTTTCTAGGTTGAAGATACATTAATAAAGCTATTGAGAAATAGCCCCACTTGTATTTTTTATTACTTACAAAATATTAAAAGTATTATAGTCTGGTATAAAACTAAATGTCAGATCTGATTTATACAGATGACTAATTTTTAAAGGAGTCATAATGATACTGCTGATCTGGGCATTGGTTCTTCATGCTTGGTGTGCTACAGAAAAGCAACCGAAACTGCTTTGCTTGATCATTAGCCCTAACTTTATTACAGTTGTTAATATCCATGCTGATCCCTGCCAGGCAAACCCAGATCCTGGAGTCCTGTTAAGCAGCCACCTTAGCTCAAGGAACTCAATCCATGGGGACAACAACTAAGGTGTCTTATATGCCCCTAGCTGCTTTAGTTAATTTTATTATTTCTCATGCTTTTAGAAGCTAATCATATTTATTATATTGGCCTTATTCACTCATTCATCAAACATTATTTTGCTATTTTATCCAAGTTTGAACTTTTAACAATTTTTTTGCTATCAATTTTTACCTTTTGAAGCTGTTCATTTCCATATTAATTTGATAACATAATCTTTTAATAGGAATAAGGAACTAAAGGGATATGATTTGAAACCATCTCTGATCCAAACACAATATTGAAGGTCTTTATTCAGATTATCTTGCCATAGACTTTCCTCCCCTGTTCCCAAAGCAGATCCTGTCAACCCTAATGAAGAATCTAATCTTAACTGAAGTCAGCTAGAATAATTGACATTCCCATTCTAAAAACTACCCATTTGGAAAACAGTGGTGATTGAGAGCCAAATTGCCATCTCTGCGCTTCCAACTTCACTCCCTCAGAGATCAGGACAACTTAATTTTTAAAATTGGTCAGGGAACTTCCATAACAATGTTGTTCACATGACAACTTACAACTTCTATGAAGAGACACATAAACTAAAATCTATGGTGTCTGATAAACACAATTTGCTGACCATAGTCATTTCTCACTAACAGTCTATTCTGCATCTAGAGAAGGAAGTACGCAAGGAATTTTATCCAGGAAGGCTCTGAAACTCACCCTGGTATAACTCCAAGGAGCTGCTAATAGTTGTCTCCTTTGAATATTTTTTTTTTTTTTTTTTGAGACAGAGTTTCGCTCTTGTTGACCAGGTTGGAGTGCAATGGCGCAATCTCAGCTCACCGCAACCTCCCTGTCCTGGGTTCAAGCAATTCTCCTGCCTCAGCCTCCCGAGTAGCTGGGATTACAGGCATGCGCCACCATGCCCAGCTAATTTTTTGTATTTTTAGTAGAGACGCGGTTTCACCATGTTGACCAGGATGGTCTCAATCTCTTGACCTCGTGATCCACCCGCCTCGGCCTCCCAAAGTGCTGGGATTACAGGCGTGAGCCACTGCACCCAGCTTGAATTTTTTTTTTTAAAGAAAGATAACTTTTTAAACAGAAGGTCCATCATCAAATAATTAGAATCCTATATATCATCCTGCTGCCAAGACAAACTGGAATAACTATCTTGACTTCCCTTCAAAACAGGAATTCAAAAGAATTCTCCATTATGGCTAGAATTTCTTGGTTTATTCTAAGATAAGAGCATCACGAGAACCAAGCATCACTGGTTAGGGAGTTCATTTTTCCAAAAACGGTTTTCATAAAAAGATCATTTAAAACAATCTGAGCCCATCAAGCTCCAACAAGTGTTATGATCTAAATCAGGCATTATTGTTATTCTCCTCACTCCACTTGTTCCTGTGCCAAGAAACTTAAATTAATTCCTGACTTTATAAAGCCCCAGGTTGTCATTCAGCAAACATTTATTATGTGTCTGCCAGACATAACTGGATACTTGTGGTCAACAAAAGCAAAATCCTTGCCAATATAGAGCTTATATCTCAGGCACATTTACGGTAGAGATTCTTGAGTATCAGCAGAACACCTAAAGCAAGCATCTTAAATTCTTGTTTTGTTTTTGAGACAGTATCTTGCTCTGTCACCAAGGCTGGAGTGCAGTGGTGTGATCTTTGCTCGTTGCAACTTCCTCATTCTGAGCTAAAGCGATTCTCATGCCTCAGCCTCCTGAGTAGCTGGGACAACAGGTGCGCACCACCATGCCCAGCTTATTTTATTATTTTTAGTAGAGTGGGCATTTTGCCATGTTAGCCAGGCTGCTCTCAAACTCCTGGCCTCAAGTAATCTGCCCGCCTCAGCCTCCCACAATGGAATCTTAAATTATTTTACCCATTTACCAAAAGAAGAACAGGATGCTATTTTTGATTTACTGAAAGCACTGTAGAAAAACCGATTAATGTCCAGACACAGACTAGAACAATAAGTCATCCAGCTGAATAACCTTTTTGTCATGTACCATATTCCCTTCTGCTTGAGAAGAATATAATTTTAAGAGATCAGAGATTATGTTTAATTTGTACATCAGCATATGTCTTTTGTCTGACATGCCTAATATTGGTTGAATGATGGAATGAGCAACAGGCCAAGTAATGAATGAATACATATCTTTGAAGTATCTAGTCACAGAAACTCCTGCAATAAGTATGCCTCATTTAATACTCTTAATTTTTCACAACTTCCTTCTTGCTCCCCAACTTGACTGTCAAGTACCCTTTCTGTTATATTAGGCAGAAGAAAAGGTCATTAAAAAACTGTAAATGCGTAAGTCATAGATAAAAGTAGCTAATTCTGTGTTTTTTGTTCCCCATCTCTTCTTCTTCCTCCAAAAATATGGATTTTTTCTGCTAAATTCTTTAAATCTTGCTATAAGTGGTGATGCAAAAGACTATATATAGTAGCTGCAGGAAGGAACCAATGTGTCATTCATGTTATGACAAAAGATAGCTCCCTCGTTTCCCCAAACTGCAACATCATCAACCCACTGCCTACCCTTTAAAACCCTATCCTAGTTTTCTCTACTAAATTGCAACAATGGCTTAATTTTTTTAATTGGAATAAACTAAATCTGGTTCAGGAGCCACATTAGGATCCAACTCTCAAAAATCTTCCAGGCAAATCTTTGTAAGGTTTATAGTGAATAACTCTATAATTTTAAAGTGCTTATCTAAGTATTTGAGTAGAACCAGAGTTGCTTTTCGAGAAAAGCTTTGGCACTACCTGAGTCATTCCTGCAGTTTCTTAGTAAAGCAAGCTGCCTTTCCTTTCACAGAGAATCTAAGAGAGGCTCTTCAATGTTGCTTCTGAAACACCATCTTGGCCATCAGTTTGCCTAGTTAAGATCACAATGGTTTTCTATCAGTCAACAACAAATAAAACCATCATCACAGTGTGCTTCCTGCTCTGAATTTTCTGCTAGATAGTTCTTACCACAAATCCAGGTAGGACAATTTACCATCAAAAGAAATTGATTAATTTCAATTGAGGTAATTTCAAAAACAATTTCTGATTGTAAACTCACACAGTGTACTTATAAAAAAATTTCTTGAATGCATTTAAGATCTTCTGAATTTGAAGATTAAAGGAAGATTCAATACCTAGAACTGTGCCTTGTACACAGTAAGAGCACACTAAGTATCTGTGGAAAGAGTAAATGTTCTCATACTACAATGTTTTATTTCTTTTTTTTTTTTTTTTTTTTTTTTTTTTTTTAAAACAATGTTTTATTTCCTGAAGGTAGCTCATTTTGTGGGACAGAATCACTTATGCTTTCTACCTGCACCTTTTGTCTAGATTTCCCCTGAAATGTGAGCTCCTTGAAGGCAGGAGCTTTATCCCGTTCACGCTTACAACCCCAGGCATGAGAACAATATGCTACTTAGGATTGGTGCTCACAAAATATTTGTTGAATGACTGAGTCTATAAACCCCCATATATATCAAGCTTCATATAATGCAAGAGTGCTTACCCAGAGTAGAACTTAAATACAAAACACAGGTGAACCTATGCAAGAAAAGCTGAAAGTTGACATTGATGACTTCAACACATTTCAATGGCCTGCCTATTTTCTAAACGAGATATCTACAATTCTCTTGGGAAGAATTGTAATATCTCTCACTTAGGGAATAAACTCTTCTCATTTACATAAACATGTATAATATTGCCCTATAGAATTATTACCTAAGCTAAAAATGTGAAATATATTAGTTTTTTAACATTGTGACAGGTTTCACAGGCAACGTAAGTATATCTATAAACTTCTAAGTCAAAAAGTCACTCTAGTAGAAAAGGTACAGTCCTTAAAATAGAATAAAAATACGTTTTCTTCCTATTAGAGTAAAGGAAGTGTCCTTATTCTGTAGACTCCCAGTGTACTAGCATGGCTTCATGTTATATGTTGTTTTGTCTTGCCTTTGTTTTTGTATTACAAAATAAAAGCAGAGGTATTTAAAGTAAATATAAAGAATATATTCAAAAAATTTGGAGAATTATTGTTTGTCATAAATCCAACAAACATTAACTAACTGATGTGCTTTGGCTCTGTATCCCACCCAAATCTCATCAAATTGTAATCCCACATGTCAAGGGAGGGACCTAGTGGGAGGTGATTGGTTCATGAGGCTGGTTTTCCCCATGCTGTTCTTGTGATAGCGAGGGAGTTCTCACAAGATCTGCTCATTTTATAAGGGGCTCTTCCCCCTTCGATCTCTCTCTCTCCTGCCGCCAGGTAAGATGTGCCTGATTCCCCTTCTGCCATGATTGTAAGTTTCCTGAGACCTTCCCAGCCATGTGAAACTGTGAGTCAATTAAAACTCTTTCCTTTATAAATTAGCCAGTCTCTGGCATTTCTTTATAGCAGTGTGAAAATGGACTAATACACTAAATTAATAAAACACTTTGAACAAATTAACACGTTATTAGAGTGAAATCTCCAGGAGAGCACAGACCATGTATTCCGTGACTTTGTATCCTAGAGTCAGGCTCATAACAAGTACTCAAAAAATGTTTGATAAATGAATGAATGCAAGAATGAGCAGATGAATTCATTTGAATTATTTTGTTTTCATTAATCAAACCTATTTTTCATCTAGAAACATGCCACTTTCAGTAGCAATTTGCTTGATACTCAAGTGTATCTACCTTTTTCCACATATTAAGACAAAACTGTGCTCTACTTTTTAGTGTCTAATTTTTAGTGTTGTATGCTAGCTGTTATACTACTATGGCACCAAACCATGTGAAGAATTCAGCAAATCACTTAACTCTGTTTGACATTTAAATAGACAGCAGTGTTAAATCTGTCACTTTGTTTCTGCTACCTCCATTACTGTTCATGGGATTTTAATGTAGTTGGCATTCACTTAAAAAACAATATACTCAGTCTTTAATTTTCTTTACTTCTCTACTTTTACAAAGTAGAAAGTCAAATGGTAAAGTTAATAGAGCGGTAAAAAATATAGTACCAAATTTATTTTAATGACAGTGTGGGTGTCACTGATTTAGGACAGCTGCTTTCTGAATAAATATAGTCAGGACCTAATAACTGTACAGAAAAAGGCCAAGGCAGATGTCCATTTCAAATGCCTGAAAATCTGTTGGGAGACCACTGTCCAGTTAGGATTACTGCTCTCAGCTGCAGTTTCTTTATAGTCTAAAAAACGCCCCAACTGCTTTTGTATGCAGAGACCCCTTAGATTGACTTCTCACTGGAATAGATTCTTCACAAACAAGGATAATCCTTTATTTGATGTTTAGTCACTTGAATTCCTCTCTGTATTCTTCACTGTCAGGCTTTGCAATTTTTATTTATTCTTGGTAGAATGCCTTACTATTGTAGTTATGGCACTTTTCACTCCAAGCCCTTCTTTTCAGAGCCTTAGAGAAAGAAAGGTCTTTCGCTAGAAATTTCTCATGCTTGTTGACAATTTGGAGATGATTCATCTTAGAAGAGAACAGAGGTGAAAGGAAAGATCATTTATTCCACCATCTTTGAGAACTTGATCAGTTAATCACAGGATTATTGTCAAATGAAATGTGATGCCTTTCAACATTTAATTTTATGGCTTTTATCTAAGGATTTACACAAATATTTCAAAGTCTCACTAGCACAGTAAGCCCAATAGGCTAAAAACATTCTTTGTGGCTCATGTATTTTAACTTATTCTCTCCCACATTAATGTAGTAAAATGGATTACTGTAACATCAGACAATGAAAGCATATTTAATCTATATTTACAAATACATGTATATTTACTCAAATATAGATCTATATATAAAACAATATTTATGTGTTCTATGGATTCCCTTTCAGATTTTTTTTAATGGAGACAAGGCCTTACTCTGTTGCCCAGACTGGAGTGTATTGGCACAATCACGGCTCACTGCAGCCTCAACCTCCTAGACTCAGGCGATCCTCCTGCCTCAGCCTCCTGAGTAGCTGAGATAGTAGGTGCACACTACCATCTCTGGCTAATGTTTAATTATTTGTAGAGGTAGGGCCTCATGTTGCCCAATCTGATCTTGAACTCCTTGGCTCAGCAGTCTTCCCACCTTGGCCTCCCCAAGTGCTAGGATTACAGGCATGAGCCACTGTACTCAGCCTCAGCTGTTTTCAACACTAGCATCAACTCTTCTATATGGAAGAGTCCATAATAAAAACTGTCACTCTTTAAAATCTTTGCTTAATATCTCAGCATTTTAATCCATTGTTTTCCAAAGCTTTTTCTCCATGAAAATTATTGCATATGTACTTAGGACTAAATTATAAAATGGTTACTGAAACAATTATTCAACAGTGTTTCAAATTGCATCAAACTTACTCTAGGGCTCTCTGATGTTGCTACATAGAAGTAAACTATTTAGACTAACTTCTTTAGAGAATAGTAAGATTCAAAGCAATCTATTGCTCTTGTCTTTTCTTTTTCAAATAAAATCCTTCAAAGTAAGTTATTGCCAATTACTTATAAGAATATCCAGGAAGATGACTAGAAAAAAAATAGTGAGTGGATTTGCTTAAAAGACTATTTCAACTCCCTAAGTGTGAAGTCGTCAATATTATCTATTAAATAGCACAGAGACTACAGTAAATAATACACAGAGAATGAAACTAGATATAACTATTAAGAATTTGAAGGCAACTTGTTATCTTCTTAGATATAAGAAGCAGGTTGCTTATGAAAGTTAAGTTCTCTATATGGTTTTCTGATTTTTCAGGCTAAACTCAAAGACTCTACAATAAATAAAACTAATGAAATACGAAATTTAATTTCAAATAATGATTTCTTTTTTTTTTTTTTTTTTTTTTTTTTGAGACGGAGTTTCGCTCTTGATACCCAGGCTGGAGTGCAATGGCGCAATCTCGGTTCACCGCAACCTCCGCCTCCTGGGTTCAGGCAATTCTCCTGCCTCAGCCTCCTGAGTAGCTGGGATTACAGGCACGCGCCACCGTGCCCAGCTAATTTTTTGTATTAGTAGAGACGGGGTTTCACCATGTTGACCAGGATGGTCTCGATCTCTTGACCTCGTGATCCACCCGACTCGGCCTCCCAAAGTGCTGGGATTACAGGCTTGAGCCACCGCGCCCGGCCTCAAATAATGATTTCTTAAAGAGAAGTTTATATACCAGAAACAGAAATGAGAAGATCTACATAAAAACATAAAGTTACATGTTGTAATTTTTATATTTTCATTCTGAGATCTCAAAAACTTGATTTTGCCTCAGATTTGCAATTCTAAATGCAAAATTAAAACAAAAACCCTTAGTTTTTTTCCCTAAAAACATTTGACTAGGGATAAGACTAGGAGTAAGCCATTACTAAATTTAAATTCTCCTTCCTCTTCTAAGGGTAGGACCAATAAGTAAGAAGCAAGCTGGACATGCGTTTTGTATGCCAGGAGGTCCCCGAAAGGAACATACATATCCAGGACAGAGCCCAGGATGTTACATAAACAGTGTACTGGAGGCAGCCTCACGTGAACTGGAATTGTCTCAGCTATTGCTCCGGAGAGCACAAGGAGGCATCTAAGGAAAGCATACAAGGAAAGGTTCTCTTCTGTCCTCCATATTCAGAACATCACACTGATATCAACTTACTGGGTACAAGGGAAAAACATAAGTGACTCCTGCCTAACTTCCCAATATTGAAAACTATTATGCTCGTCTAGAAAATCTTTTGCCAACACAAAAGGATTACTTCCCATAAATTCACAAATGGCACATAATTTTATGTTTAATTGAACATTATGATTACTGTGTATGAAACACAGTAGGACCATCTGGAAGGCATATTATTTGAAACACAAATCTCAGCCTGTGTTTCAAAAAATTTTTAAAGGCATTACATAAAATGCTTAGCTAGCTATTAGCCAGAGTTCAAAATGAAAACATATGCATGAGCTACTCAGAACTTATAAATAAATAAAAATGGAAAGGTCAGCAATGGTCTTTCTACCTCGCTGTAACTAAGCCTTTCAAAAAAGCTCAGGAAATGTATGCAGGTGGTTTTTTTATTAATTTGATAGACGTACATCCATGGAACCAATTTACAAATGATTTGTAGGCAGGCTGGCATTACTGAAATAAACGGTGCTATTACTATGATTTATGCTACTATTCCTAACACAAATGATAAAGTGAAATTTACAGTCCTTAATTACCACCATGAAAAATTGGAAGGGAGAGAAAAGGGCAAAGATTGGCAATTTGTAAACTTGTCAGTAAGGCAAGATGCAAAAATCCATTTTCTTTATTAAAAAAAAAAGATTTTATAAATGGGCCTTTACTATGTTGTTACCAATCCTCTGGGTAAGAGGGAGGAGTTAAAAACAAAACAAAAAATGACCAGAACCTAACCTTAAGATGCCAGGGAGCACATCTTAAGAAAGCAGCTGACAAAATGTAGTCTGTAATTATAAAAAGCAAGAAGGTGATACAACACAAAACTGCACATTATTTTGGGCCACTCAGAAGACCCAGTTTACTCTTCAAATGTTTTCCTTTCTATTATATTTTAAAAGGTTTATAGCAGGGGAAAAATCAAATTAAAATCTTATCTGCAGCTTTTAACTAAATTTTTTCTCTTGTCTCATTCATTCTAAGCAGTACTTGCTGGAAGTCTGTTAAGGCATTCAAAAATACTTATAGAGAGATTGTTATCTATGGAATACTAACAAAGCTATACAGAAAAGCTACTTTGAAGACATGACTTACACATTACAGTCATCAAGAGATTAGGAATAATGTGAATGCCCCCATTGGCTGGACTCACGGCCCATTCTTCTCTTCGTCTTCCACCATTTACTACTTTAAATCAAGCCATGCTTTATTTCCAAAATCTATTTTCTTGCATAACTGTGATACAGGAGCTAGAAAGAAATTATTTAGGCTGATAGTAAGGGCAACAGAGTCATTGGGGGAATTTCCCTTTTAACAAAAAGCAGCCCCCAAATAATTTCTTTTCTAACAAAGAGCAGCCTGAAAAATCGAGCTGCAGACATAGATAAGCTAGCTAGAAGCTTGCACAAGAGAACGCCAGCGGCTGTGACAATAGAAAAGTGCTACCTAGAAGCCAGGTATGTTCAACATGTAGGCTCCAGCTTCCCTCTTCTTTGTAACCTCGTGTACAGTAGAGAAGCAGACCCCATCTCTCCAAAAAATAAATAAATAAAGAATCGGGTGGGTATGGTGGTTGATGACTATAGTACCAGCTACTCAGGACGCTGAGGTGGGAGGATTGCTTGAGCCCAGGAATTAGAGGTTACAGTGAGCTATGATCATGCCACTGCACTCCAGCCTGGGCAACAAAGAGAGACCTCATCTCTAAAAATAAAACAAAATGAAAAACACGTTATGGATTTGGGAAGACTAGTAGAAAAGGAAGAAACAAACAATAAATAAAATGAAAGGGTAGAATCTCAAAAAAAAAAAAAAAAAAAAAAAAAAACGTAGAAGAAGGCAGTGGCAACATTGCACCAGCCAAGGTAGTGAACCCATTTATTATCTGCATAATAAAATATTAGGGTGGGGTGGCCAGCTTTTTCATGAACTATACAAGTGACACACCTAGCCCTAACCAGTTTCTTGTACCTTATGCAAATGGCACACCTGGTCCAACCAATCTTTCGTGCCCTATGTAAATCAAACACTGCCTCCTCAAGCTCATCTATAAAACTCTGCGCATTCTACTACGGAAAAGCCACCGGTTTCTCTGGGACCCCTCTCTCTGCACCAGAGGGAGCTACTCTCTTTCATTCACCTATTAAACTTCCTCACTGAACCTCCCTCTTTGTGTGTTAGCGTCCTAGTTTTCCCGTGGCCGTAAGACAGCCAATCTCAGTTATTTATCCCAGACAACCATACAGCTTCAACTGGCCTACTATCAGGGGATGGCTAGGGTTCTAATGGACCTTCTAATCACTATTTGCCAAGTTTGGTTCAGTCTACCGTAATTCCACCCAGAGGTCATTTGTACCGTTTCACAGACTGCCAGACTGCTTCATAGCAAAATTCTGAAAAGTTACAAAACACAGCAACTGGTTCGACATGAGGGGCAACAGAGATGGAAGAATCAAAGATGGCAGAAGTTTCTTATCTGCCTGATTTAAGAAACAGTGCAATTTTGGAAACAGGGAAGGCACAACTCCAAATTAGAAATTTATAAGTTACTTTCAGAAATGTTAACTTTGAGTTGCAGGGCACTCAGTTGGAGACATTCAATAAACATTATCATGAAGACAGGGCTAAAACCTGAAGAGAGCTTAGGCCAAAAGATGGAGGTTTGGGAGAAATATGAATAGAAATGAAGGTTGAAAGCATGGGGTAGGATCAGATGGTCATTGTATAGAACGGAAAGAAAAAAGATCTGAAAGGAAAAACAAAGAAAAGACATATTTAGAGGACCAAGAGAAGAGAAAATGAGTTCCAGAAGGAATAGTCAGAGAAGAAATAGGAGAATCCTAAAAATAATCTTAGGAAGAGAGAAATGATCATCAATGTCACATATTACATAGAAATCTGGAAGAATGAGAGATTTTATTAAATCTGTTGACCAAAATAACTTAAATGAATATAAATCAAAATACAAACCTGGATGTATATTTCTTTCCAAACTCACATTGTATACATTAAATACGTACAGCATTTTGCATGTGATACATATTAAGTGGTTTTTAATTTTTTTCATTTTTTAAAAAAAAGAATACAAAGATTTAAGAAACAAACACATTAAAGAAAACAGAACTGCATGTATAGTTTTCCTGTTAGAAATCAAAAAGAAAAAGATTCAGGAGACTACTTTGGAGATGGATTATAGGGCTAAATAGTAGATATCAAGCATATATAAATATCTTAGTGATTTCTAATTGTTTTTCCACTTATTAAAAACTACTTCTTCGTGACTAAGATATTATGGTATGGGAAAAGCCTTCAGATAAGTCTCTTTTGGAGTTTATCCCTTTTGAATGCAAGACCTCAGTGATCATGATGGCTTCTTATTTTATCTTCACCTTGTTCCTAGAAAATCTAAGAACACTTGAACATTCTACAAGCAAGTAGTTTCAGTGTTTCTATTTCCCATAAATTCAGAGTTTATCACTATTCCACAAAACTTGAATTTTTTAAACAGCTTTTTCTTCATTTCAATTATCATTCCCCAAGTTTCAAACTGTAATAGAAGATTCACATCTTCTTTAATAATGTCCTCATTTCAAATTCATAAGTTTCACACTTTTCTCTCAGACTTTTCCATACATCCATTCATGTGTATTTGGATGGTATCTCCTTCTCATAAGTATTTCCTAGGTTATAATTTCATTACCGTTCTTGAAACAGGCCCATGGAACTTGAAATGCTCTCTTTCTTCTAATTTATTAGTATTTCATCAATGTGTAATATTAACGACCATTTGAGGACTTACTCTATTAAACATTATATTAAGTGCCTAACATTCATTTCTCTTCTCATCCTTTCTACAGACCTATTGAGGGAATATTTTTATTCTCCGTAATTCACAAGTAAGAAAATTGAGTATTAGTAGGGCAGGGTCACTCATCCAAAATTAGCAAGAAAGCAACAGAGCTGGGATTTGAACCTGCATCCCTTTGACTCCAGTGCTCATCATCTTCCTCGTAGAAAAAAAATTTTTTCAAACCTTTTAGTCTTACTTTATAAGGATTTCTATCATTAATTAATAAATTTTTAGTTTTGAAACCCTGCTGCACAAAACAAATTCTCTTTATAGAAAGCAGGCATAAATTTGTCAATTCGGTTCATCCCAACTCAAAATACTCAAAAAGATAAATTTCAAGAATTGTTTTTTTCTTCTTTCATCCTTAATTCACACTGGTCAAGCAATTCTGTCTACCAAGAGGCCCATTTGTTGTTTCAATGGGTCTTTCCCTCTGTCATTTCCTCTGTTCTTTTCTCTATTCTAATTACTCTAATAAATAAAATTACTCACTGATAGATCATAATAAATGTGTATAAGATCACCAATTTGAAAATACTCATTAATTTTCATTATTATGATAATCACATATCCTAGAGTTTAATACATATATTTTCTTTCTTATCAAATATCTATTATGAATCAATAAGTATATACATACTAATAATATTAAAGTTAGCAATATACTATGTAGTAATATATTATGTAGTTTAAATGTTAAATTTTATTATATATGCATACATATATACATACATGCACATATGTGTATTTTAATGATTTTAAACCAGTGGTATATCTTTATATTAAGTAGTTCTCAGTCAATACATTTATTCTTTACTACACATTTAGCTGTATTACTCTCTTCTCAAACATATTAAATATCTAAAATCACAATTGTTTTTAAAAGAAAAAATAAGAAGATGCCATAGTTCTATCTATGAGATACTTTCTCTAAAACATACTGTTCAATATGGTAGCTACTAGCTACACCTTGGCTATTTAAATTTAAATTTGAATTAATTAGAATGAAATAAAAGAATTCAGGTCGTAAGTTGCAATAGCCACATTCTAAGTATTCCAAAGCCACATGTAGCCAATGGCTACCATTTCGGACAGAACACATACAGAACATTTTCTGTCATTTCCACAGAAATTTCTACTGGGCAGTGCTGACCTAGAAGACTCAAGAGCTAAGTCCATTTTTAGGATGTCCTGCCATTTCTCTTAAGAGTATTATCATCTTCCTTACTTCCTTTTTTATATCAAACCCTTAGGCATTATTTATTTTTCTACTACCATATCATAATACTACTGAAAATATTTGACAACGTAAGATCAATATTGCAAATGTTCTCCAATTCAAAAAGTCTTCCATAATTTTGTTCTTAAACAAAATAGCCAACAGATCTGAGTTACTTCTGTCATGTCCCTTTCCTTCAAAACTTAAAAAAACAACAAAAATAAAGGATGCCTTCATAATAGAATGTGCAATCCTTTGTAAGTTCCAGTGATGAGACCATCTGTTCCTGCAGGTTATCCCTTGATAAGAATTTCATATCTAGAGTTGGAAAAGAACTCCTTAATAATTTACTATATTTTATATGGATAGGTCATGATTTTGACTCCTAAATCCTATATTTCTACCACTGTCAGCAACTTTATGCTGTCAGCTTCTGGTTGTTTCTTTGCTTTCTTATTTTTTTAAAACTGAAACTAATTGAATACACAGGTAAAAAACTGGCAAAAGTTAAGATTGTAATCTATAGTTATAGAACACACAGGGATAACTGGCCAACACATGGATCAAAACTCCAATCTTGGCCTTATTGCCACATAAGACTACAACACAGTTTAAGTCATATGTTGATATGGTTTAGCTCTGTGTCCCCACTCAAATCTCACCTTGAATCTTAGTTCCCATAATGTCCACATGCTGTGGGAAGGGACCCAGTGGGAGGTAATTTGGTCATGAGGTCAGTTATTCTCATGCTGTTATTGTGATAGTGAGTCTCATGAGATCTGATGGTTTTATAATGGGCTTTTCCCCCTTTTGCTTGGCACTTCTCCTTCCTGCCATTATGTGAATAGAACATGTTTGCTTCCCCTTCCACCACAATTGTAAGTTCCCTGAGGCCACCCCAGCCCTGAAGAACTGTGAGCCATTAAACCTCTTTCCTCTATATATTACCCAGTCTCAGGTATATCTCTATTAGCAACGTGAGAATGGACTAATATATATGTAGTAGAAAAAAGAGGGATATATCATTCAATTGTTTCTTTTCTTAATAAGTAAAAAGAGCCACTGAAACATGAACCTAGTCCCTTAAATATGAAAACGAATTTACCTCAAGGGCAACCTTTTAAAAACAAATCAACGTTTTTCAAAGTTTTTCACCTGGTCATTGAGTATGAGTAGTTAATAATGTCAAACTATTATGTGTTTTTAAAGAAATTTCTTCTTAACATAAATTTTCGTACACTGAAAAAGATGTTTATACTATTTTTGTGACAGTTTTACTGGTGTATTTGTAGAAGACTGAGAGAAAACTAGAGGGAGTCACAGATCTCATCTTGATTTTCATAGGAGCAACTCAGGCCCTGCCAGAGTTATCATATGTCTATATCTTTATTGTGAGGACCCAGGAGTGGGCAGTGCCTTTTTTCTCTTCATAACAATTCAGTATTCTATCTTTACCACCTCTATACCTGGTGTTGAATCAACGTGCATCTTATTTCAATTGACAACAAAGCCCTACACAATACAAGTGCTCACTAGATACTTCAGATTTCCAATTGCCTGTCATTCCATTTTTTACATCATACCTTTAGTTGCTGTTTTAATAATGCCTGCCATTCCATTCTGACAGAAGCTCAGTTAGAATATAGAAATAAGTCAGTCGAAAACCTTTCTACTCAAAATATTGTCTGTGGGCAAGCATCACATGGCTTGTTAATAACATAAGATCTCTAGTCCCAACTCAGACCTACTGAATCAGAATCTGCACTTTAACAAGACCCTATGGTGATTTGTTTGAGAGTGACTGATGTGAGAGACTTGTGACACATATTAAGCATGGATTTATGTTACATCTTACATATCTAGATTTTGTGTTCCTTTAGCTCTCAAGAACAATATAAAGCATAGTTTAGCAATGTGCCATTTTCTATGCATTAAATCATCCAGTCTTCTTGGAAGCCCTACAGGGTTGGTGATCCCCATTTTACAATGAGGAAGTCAAATCTGAAAAAGATCCAAGGCCAGTGAGTGGTAGTTTCAGTACTGAACCCCTATCTCTTACACCCAAGAGCCTGAGCTCTAAAGTCACTGTCCCGGGTGACCTCCCCAACAATATAGCTTTTGCCTTTTAATTTACTTGAGATTAAATTAAGAAAAAATTTACGTAAGTACTTGGCTTTTATAAAATTGAGATTTTAACATATGGCCCAAATATTGTATTCATAGTATTTTATTTTTGTTTTAGGACAAGGAAAAACTTGGCAGAAGAAGTATGTCAATAAATTTTCAGAAAGTAGATAGAAAAAAGGTAATTTATTGATCTAGAACAGCAGAAATCAGGAAACATTGACTGCACATAAAGGGAAAGAGCAATAAAAAGCAGGTTAATTTCCCCTATAGAATCTCTGAAAGGCTCAGGCCTTGGGAAGACAATAGACAATTTAAAGACATGAGTAAATCTCAGGGCTGACCCAAGGAGTTTATTTGAAAGAAATAGTCATTATGCCTATAGAGTTCCTCTGTAAACCCAAGCAGCCAGAGGTACCTATTAACCCAGACGGAGACCAGAGATTTGTTCTTCAGAAAATTCAACCAGAGGGGCTCTTGATTTAGTCACACTAAGCAGAGAGGTGTTAGAGGTGAAAAAGTAGATGGAATATGGTTGATTAAATAAGTCTACACACTGAATGATAGAAATTTCAGCCCCAATTTTTGTTCTATTCATAATCCTCAAGGAAAACCACTCAGAAAGTAGGCTAATGAATTCGTTTCTAACTAGAACAGCCCCAGAGAATATATTTACAGCAAATGACTACTGAGGGTCTCCCAATTTAAAAAAAAATTATCCACTCAGAGCTTCTAATATCAAAATAGACAAGAACCACCAAGAATTTGAAGAAAATCTCTTATATACATGGCAAAAACAAGATCAAGCATAGAAACAGAACCCAGAGAAAATGGAACAATAGAAATAGCAGAAAATTTAAAACTTATTAATAGTCATCACATCTTCTAAAAGGTGAGAAGAGGTGTTGCAGGCATAGAAAAATTGCTAGATATTATTGTTTATAAATGCACATTCATGGAATAGATAATAGCTTCTGGAAATTAATTTTTTTTATTACCAAAAGAAAAATTTCAACATGTAAATTTGAAAAAATGAAGTTCAGGGAATCTCATGGAAAGTGATATAAAGTCACAAAGAGATGAAAAATGAAGTAAATTAAGAGAGAGAGAGAGAATCATCCACATAGTCCAACATCTGTGTATTAAAGAGTTTTAAACAAAATAGAAAAAAAAAGTTAATAAAGAAATATTAGAAGAAAAATTTCCCAGAGGTAAAGGACATGAGTCTCTACAGTAAAGAGTTCATAGTGTAGCCAGTACTATGAAAAGAAATGCATATCAGTTTAAAGTATCTAAAATTCTAGTGCAACAGGGACAAAGAAAACATAGGAAAAGTTTCCAGAAAGAAGAAACAAAATGCCACATTTAAAAAATTAAGTAAAAGAACTGAATGTCTCATCAATAATAATGGAAACTTCAGTGGGCATTTTCAAACACAGAGTAGTCAGAAACTGGACAGCCCACACCCCTTTTCTAAGATTCGGAAAACCATGGGAGTATACTAAGAAGGATAACTATCCAAGAAACAGGAGCTCCAACACAGTAAGTGCTATAGAGAAGCTCCTGAGTGACCCCTGTGCAGCTGACCATCAAGGTGGCAAGCAGCCAATCCAAAGCCCAGCAAGTGGATTAAGAGCTATAGAGAAAAAGTAAAACCAACAGAATATTTGAAACTGGGTTTGAGCAATTGTAAAAAATTATTAATAGGTTTATATAGACAAATGTGAGGGAAGATTTGGGGAAAAAAAATGTAGGCAAATAGGAAACCAGGCAAATGAAAAAATAAGGCAATTATAACCTTTAGAAGAAAATGTGATAAAGAACATGTTATTGAATACACTTCTCACCTCTGTAGTGGATAAAATTTAAAAATCATAGCCTAAACACTGATAATTTAACTAAAATTTGTGATGTAAGTCTTCTAAAAGGATGAAGTAAGGAAGGAAGTTGATGAAAAGACAGTTAAATCCTCAACCACTATAACAGGGGGTGAATAGATGAGACTTTTGCTTGACGAATTAGGAAAGGCCAGTATCTGTGTATTATCCAGAAATAATTAATAAAATAAATACCAAAAGAACTCTTGAAAGCAGTTGCCTGTGTGGGAACAAGACTAGAGTAAGGAATAATGGGGCTAAGTAGTACTGCATCTACTCATAAGCCCTGCAGTTGATCTTTCAAACCATGTGTGTTTGTAATTTTAAAAAACAAAATTGCTTTAAAAAACTCTATGAAAATAACCTAATTGTTCACCAATTGAGGAACATATGAATTCTGTGTATTAAAAAATATAGCACTTAAAATGAGCCATTGCAAAATGTATGACTTGCAAAATATTTGACTTCTACCATATTTATATAATTTATACATCTATACCTACACTACACACACTCTCTCTCTCTATATATATATGCACATACACACACACACACATATATATATGCCTCATATTGACATTTACAAATACATCTTCATTAATGGCTTTTTTCAATTAATTAACAAGAATATATCATTTTATAAACTTTCAAAATATAAAAATGTCTTTTATGGATACACATATTGAAAGGCATGAAAATACTATGGATATAATACAGACCAACTTTAGTGAAAGTAGAAAAAAATGAAAAAGCAGAAAGAGAGAAGAAGGAAAATAAAAGGATTAAGAAGTGAGCTTTTGATGCATCTATAATGATTTATTTTTTAATATCTGACAAACTCACATGGTGAGAGTTAATTCTAGGAGGTAGATATCATTATTTTCTGTGTTTCTCAGTTATTTAGAAATATTTCACTATTTTAAAAAAGTTATGCTTCTGAATTGTTGAAAGTGTCCTCAGTTTATGTTCTGCTTAGTCTAATGTCATATGGAACACTAAAAGTTTAAGATAAACTGCTTCCACAGGTCTTCGTCAGTCCTTAAAACTACATATCCACCTCACCAAAGGAATTATTCCCTCTAGCTGTCAATATAACCAATGTAATCCTATACAGCTTACTCTTGTTATTATAACATCTGAAAACTCTTCCCCTTTATTAACTCGTATTTATGGTATAGGAGCTGACATTTCAGGAGGGGATCCTAAGGAAATTTTTGAAATGCACTTTATTGCTCCTTCAAACTCTTTAATCAATCACTCCTCCTAGACACAATGACAAAACCAAAGTCTCAATGTTAGAAGTAGAAGACCTAAGGCAAACCAAAGCCAATGAAACAGGATATAAGGATACAAATGCCTGGGTAGAATGAATTAAATATTCCGTTCACAGCTTAAATAAATGAGACTGTTACGCTTGTGTGCACAGTAGTCCAGAGGCCCAGGTTGTCCCCTTTCCACTTAGATGGTCCCAAATCAAGCAGACATGGAAGGCATAGTAGCTCTTTCTCAGAATTCCAATCCCTGGAATAATGAATTGTGCCAAGTTCTTTTGCTGCTATTTCCTGAGGTTCAACACCCCATGAATCAGTCACCAAGGGCCATACAGACTCCATCTCCCAAGGCAAAGTTTGCCACATATCTCTCATGACAGGGGAGAACTTACTGTTCCTTGAAACTTAACAGGATACAGTGAAGTCAGGCACTTCCAAGAGCTGGCTCATCTGTCCACCCTTACTCATCCCCAAGCGGATGTATGGTGGTATCATGGAGGACCTTTACTGGACAGTCTGCTAAATAATTGGAGTGGCACTTGTGTTCTATTCCAATTGATGACTGCCTTTTACCCTGGCATTTCATCAACTAGAGACAGAGAAATTATGACGACAAATAAGAGAAGCTCCTTATAGGTCTTTTAATTCTCATGCCTATTTAAGTGCAACTAAAGTTCTTTAAGGAGTACCAGATAAATTTAAAGCCCACGATCAGATAGCTGTAAGATTTATGTCAGTGTTGTTCTGTTGTTCTGGTAGGTAACAATTTTAAAAAATTGTAGATTAGATAAACTACATTTATTATAACCAACAGTGGTTTGTTAACTAAAGATGCTGTCAAAGGAATAGCTGAACAATTAGGATCTACTAGCCAAATGGCCTAAGAAAATAGAACAGCCCTAGATATAATGTTAGATAAGTATACTTCTCATTAAATGTTGTGTCATACCATACATTCGAGGACTTGTGCAGAGGCTAGTAGACACAACCCTTACTAAAACATCCCCAACCCCTCCTCCACCCTATTCAGATAGATTACTTATTTTAGAAGAACAAACAGAACAACTAAGCCAAGACATGTTAAGGAAGTTTGAAGAGAAAAAAAAAAAAACTGTAAAAATTCAAGATGAGGGATTGTTATAGTGAACCCCAAGTTTCTCTTCAAAGAATCAGTATGTCAGCATGTTCAGCTCTCTTATTCTTTAATTCTTTATTTTAAAGTTTAACTTTCTTGTAATTCCAGTAAACAACCTTCTCCACCAGTTCTAATCAGTAGTTCACATCAGCTTCCCCCTCCCCCACTCCATCCTGACTCCTCTCAGTCACCTGATCACCCTCTGCTACCTGCTCTGACACGCCCATAACCATCCTTCCCGCCAAAACACCCACGCTGCCACTCCAGCTCAGATCCCTGCTCTTTTAAAAATAGCCCAATAGGCATTAGTCTAGCTTGTGCAGTCGAACCCTAGCCAATAGGGGATGACACAGCAGTAGGGACAACCCCTGTCAGACATAAGTACCCCTTCCCCCCTTGTCCAATTGGCGACCGCCATTGTTCCACCTGTATGCCACAGTTTTCTACAGAGTAAACTGTCTAGCTAAGAGGACAAAAAAAGAAAAAAAAGATTTTCCAACAAAGTACATACTATTCTCTGCTGTTCCTTTTAGGAAGCTGAGTAGAAGAAACTCTGTTCCCAGAAGAGCAGTTATCATTACTAAATCCAATGTGCAAGAGCACATGTAAAGCAGTAAGTCTTATGAAGGACCCACTCATAAACCATCCAAACCAGGGGTTCATTAAAAAAATATTAGCCTCACACATACAACCCTCTCAAGTCCTTGAGCTCTTATTTTGTTTCCTTTTCCCAGAACTTTAGAGGAGAAAGTCAAGGTTAAAAACCAAGTATATAAGCATTTCAATTCCCAAAAACCTTTAAACCTGCATTTCAAGATACAGTAATTGTAGAATAATGATTAAATCAATTTAATATAGATTTGTATTACTCACTGCAAATGCTTCACCATGGTAGAGGAGTAGGACAAGGTGCTGTTTGTGCCTAAGAGAAAAAAAGAGAATCAATGATAGAGATGGAATTAGGCCAATAGCTCAGTTATTTTCAAGTTAAAATGTCATCCAATTTTTATTTTTTAATATAATTTTATTTATGATTTTCCAGTAGCTTATTCTTGGAAAATAGTGGCTATTTAACTGATGGGAGCTGAGAACCAGTAACAGTGAGACACAGAGCATGTACATTTACAGATTTTAAAAGAAGGGGTTTGTCTTTTCCATTTGCATAGATTATATACATTTTCCTGCTCTTTGAAAAACTTACCATAGAAAGCATGCTAAACAGTGTCCATAAATCTGAACTTCATCTAAATTTTCAGCTCTTCAAGTAACAGGGAAAGTTAATTATCAGATAAAAGAGCATCAATTTCAGGACCAGCTGTTCGGATTCACATTAATAATATTCAATACAGTGTACATAATACACTAATGTATTCTACTCACAAATTGTCAGAGATGGAAATGTACCAGCATCTACCCAATCAATTTACTGCCTTTCATACAAGAGATGTGTGCATTTCAACCAAAGTCTGCATTAAGTACATACCTGACAGGTCTCATATTTATAAGGTTAGAAACTAAATTGCCTCATCAAAAAAGTTAGGAAAAAAGAATTAGGATTCCCAATGTTTTAAAACTAACATTAAATCAGTAATGTTCAAAGTTGGTAACATAAGAAAATTAAATTACAGAATTTTAATACCTTTTTTCTTTATATTTAATTATTTGTCATTTATAATAATGGACAAATAATGAACACTCATTGTAGCACTATTTGACCTAAGGTTTTTACTTCTTATACTGATGTATATGGTTTATGTTTTTTACTTTCTGTATATTAGGATGTTTTGGCATCTTAAAAAAGCCTTTCTGGTTAGAAAAGACTGCCCGTCCAGAAACTAGCCAATTCTTAGAGATGATAAAGGGACCTGCCAGGAGCATGCCTTTGAGATGCAAAATAACCAATCCAGAGCCATATCTTATTTATCCATACACCCCAGGAAGCAACATTTCTCTGCTTTAAACAACCCAAGGCCAGGTATCGCGCAACTAAGGATAATCCCTATCTCATACTTTAGAGGCTGCCAAAATTTTTCAAACTTCTCAATCCTAAATTGTTTACCTACCCTGTCTTTCCAGCACCAATAAAAGCCATGGGCCAGGCTTTCCCTGGCCCCTGCCCCTTCTGTGTCCTAGCTAAAGCTGATGCTTTACCACATGGCCTTGCATGGCATACCAAGCTTCCAATTTCTAGGGCTTGTGGGTACAGATGGTTCCCATTTTAGGATGGTTAGACTTAATAATTTTTCAACATTATGATGGTGCAAAAACACATTCAGTGTGAAGATGCACTTTCATTTTCAACTTACATTATTTTCAGCTTAGGATGGGTTTGTCAGGACATAGCCTCATCATAAGTTTAGACGTATTTGTACAATAAATTTTGTTTCCCTGAGCCTCTCCTGTGGCCACACCTTACCAACTATAATATGAAAGAACACAGAAAATGATGTTTATATTTCACTTGTTTTCCTTTCTTCTGCATGAAACATTCCTGCTGATTGTCCATCAGTAACTTTTCTCCCCTGCTACCTTTTAATTATAGATACCACTGGGTTTAGCTGGCCCATGACTGCTAGAGGTGGTATTTTCCAGCCTCCCTTGCAGCTAGATGTGGCCCTGTGATTAGGTTTTAGCCAAATTTGTTTTGTTAATCTAAAAGATAAAACTAGAAACAACACAAGTATAAAGGAGGGAGTATCCATTACATATAAGAAATTACTTTCTAACAATAACATTCTTTAGAAAATTTTGCACTTCCAACATGAGATTTTCTTTTCAAACAAAGGCTGAATAATGGGCTCCACCACTAATATGGAAGGAGAGATTTCCAAACCAAATAAAATTTTTAACATATGGCCCTTAAAGTCTCTTCCAGCCCTAATATTTTATGGTTCTATGCTAAGCAGGAAGAGGAAAGTTGGGACAAGGGCGAGAAAATGGGAGGCAGAATGAAAAACAGGAGGTAGGAAGGCAAAAGGTAGTAAAGAAAAGACAACTTTTAGAACTAGGTTTTTTTTTGTTTTTTGTTTTTTTTTATTTGAGACCAGTTCTTGCTCTGTTGCCAAGACTGGAGTGCAGTGGTGCAATCACAAATCAAGGCAGCCTCAAACTCCTCGGTTCAAGCAATCCTCCCATCTCAGCCTTCCTAGTAACTGGGACCACAGGCATGTGCCACCTCACCTGGTTAATTTTTTTAAAATTATTGTTTGAATACATAGGATCTCACTATGTTGCCCAGCCTGGTCTCCAACTCCTGAACTCATGTGAGTCTCCTGCCTTGGTTTCCCAAAGTGGTGGGATTACAGGCATGAGCCACCATACCCAATCAGAACCAAGTAATTTATAGCCAAGAAATAGATTACTGGGAAACAAGTCTTATTACAAAAAATTGCTTTAAAGATAAGTTTTATATAATACCAAGGTTACCAAGTTTTGCCAGGCATGGTGGCTCACACCTGTAATCCTTAGGAGGCCAAGGTGGGTGGATCACCTGAGGTCAAGAGTTCTAGACCAGCCTGGCCAAACTGGCGAAATTCTGTCTCTACTAAAAATACAAAAATTAACTGGGTGTGGTGGTGCATGCCTGTAGTCCCAGTTACTCAGGAAGCTGAGGCACAAAGATCCCTTAAATCCACGAGGTGGAGGTTACAGTAAACCAGGATCATGTCACTGCACTCCAGCCTGGGCAACAGAGAGTCCATCTCAAAAAATAAATAATAAAAATAAAATATCAAGTTTTACATGTCCCTACTCTTTTTAAAAAACAAAATAATAATATCTTACAAACAAAATGTTTGAGAATCTAGAGTGGGCTCCAGATTCAGAGTATAAATGTAAAACTATGGCTTTGAGATTAATTAGAATCAAAAATCTTTCATTTATCATTTATAATAGCAGTTTTAGACTCCTTGATTGATTCATGTCACAATCATGGAGTAATTTACCATCCTAATTTATAACATGCTGTTGCTTGACTTTTGCCATACTTATATTCATGCCTGCCCTAGATTCTGTCACTTTACAAGCTCCCTCTAGTTTATTTATGTTTAATTAACACAAATAAGGCAAACACTATGCCACACTCATCTTTGCACCATCTCTAGTACCGAACACAACGCCTTTGTTTTTAGTGGGGCTCCAAAATACTTTTAGTCAACAATCATCTATAAAGTCTCTACTGTGCACCTGCCAATGCTCTGGGCACTGAAAGTAACATAATGTTATAGTTAAGAGTGTGAGCTTCCAAGTGAGACAAATTTGTATTTGAATCCCTGCTGTGCCATTTAGTATACTTCGGTTTCTTATACCTAAATTGATTGTATTTGAATCCCTGCTGTGCCATTTAGTATACCTCAGTTTCTTATAGCCTAAACTTGAGGCTAAAATTTCCTCACCTGTTAAACGGGCAAAATAATGATACTTTCCTCTCAGGTGAAGACTAAATGTGACAATATGTGTTAGATGCTTAAAATAGCCTGGAATATAGTAAATCCTCAATAAATGTTATTTGTAAATCAATCAGTTATCTGTAAGATGATGTTAATTATATGACTATTCATACTATAATTTATGCACTATAAATTCATTGAATTAAAGTACCAGAAGGAAAGGACTTTTACTCAATATTTTTCTCCATTGCTGTTTCTCCAATGCCTAAAATAACACTGAAACATAGTAGGCACTCAAAAAAGGTGTTTTAAATGAATCAGTAATCAAGATATTTTTATATAAAAATGATTTTATTTTCTACAAAAAAAAATTTAAGAATTAGAAATTATGTGGAAGAATGCTCTATTAAAACTAAATGAAGCAGGACTTAAATTATAGCTATTCTATTTCCTTCCAGGACCTTGCCTTAGAAAGATCAGATCACTCGTATCTTCATGGCACTAACTACTTACACTAAAATGCTTACCTTTACAATTTAAGTAATAAAATATTCCAATTAGCCATATATTGTGAGTTAATTAAGCATACCTGTTACCACTCAGAAGTCTTAACACGTAAGAAATTTAAAAATCAAAAATGATAAACTCTTGAATTTCTGATCAATCTCTGGGACTACACAAGAGAAATGTTTTTAACAGAAGAAATTAAAATGTCAGTAATTTCAAGCTTATCTTCCTACAGCATATTTCAGTGGCTCCTGATGTTAGGAAAAGTGATTTATCCACACTTGTTTTCCTATTCAGCACACCAAAAGGCAGAGTTCCAAATAGAAAAGAAACGTGATGCACCAGAATAACTCACAAGGATTTATGTTTAAGAATTACATTATGTTCTCTTAAAGTATAATAAAAATAAATTTTAAAATTACATTATGAAAGTACTGTATGTAATGAGGTATAATGGACACCAGTCACTTCTCTCTTCTAGCTAATATTTCTACCTTTTTCTCAGGGCCATCAGTCCCTTGAAGAACTAACAGCTCTTCTCCCTTTCAACTCTGTAATTCACAGACCCCTTATCCATACATGCTGAAATAGGAAGAAAAAATCTGTTTCCTCTAAGGTGGCTTAGCTAGCACTGGTACAAATTTTCACCTGCCTGAGTCAGCTCAACTCCACCACAAAATGGAAACCTCTTTCTATCGGAGGAAAGAATAAATTCAGACACAGACAGATGTGGAAGAGATGTAGAGATGAATGGGGGGTAAGGCATGGGAGTGTGAGAGGAGTACAGAGCAAGGGAGAAATACTCGTTCACGTTGCTTTGACCTTGGGTTTCATGCAGGTCTGAGGCAGGCCGGCTAGTTCATCTCTGCTTTTAGAAACCTGAGCCAACAAGCCTCTTTTTCATGAGTTACACTTCTTTCACTGTCGGTGAAAAGAATTCCAATGCACACAGGAGATTTTCTATTTTACTTAGCTACAAAATATCTAAAGGAACAGAATAAATTTATAAATCAAAATATTTCACGTCTTTTGAATACTCAAGATTTTCAATTATGGGCACTATTTTTGTATTCTGTTTCTAATATTTTATGCATTTATAAGATTAAAATTGTAAAACATTTGGGTTTTACTTATTAAAACTTTCTCTTTGATGTGAATTTCCACACAATTAGAAAGAATAAACATTGAAAATGACTATTTTGAAGAAATTATCTTACCAACTCAAGTTAATATAATTATAAAGCTAGCAACAGAGGCAGTATTGCATGAGGATTTTTAAAAGCATGTATTCTGAAGCCGGACTGCCTCAATTCATATTTAGGCCCTGCCACTTGCTCGCTGTGAGGCCCATGTTTTCTCATCTATTTTATAAAATAGATTATAGGCCAGACATGGTGGCTCATGCCTGTAATCCCAGCACTTTGGGAAGCTGAGGCTGGCAGATCACCTAAGGTTGGGAGTTCGAGACCAGTCTGACCAATATGGAAAAACCCTGTCTCTACCAAAAAAAATATATATATATATATATGTGTGTGTGTATATATATATATGTGTATATATATATGTATATATGTATATATATATATATATATATGTATATATATGTATATATATGTGTGTGTGTATATATATGTATATATATATATATAAAATTAGCCAGGTATGGTGGCACATGCCTGTAATCCCAGCTACTCAGGAGACTGAGGGAGGAGAATCACTTAAACCCAGGAGGCAGAGGTTGTGGTGAGCCGAGATTGGGTCATTGCACTCCAGCCTGGGCAACAAGAGCGAAACTCCATCTCAAAAAACAAACAAAAAAACCACACACACACAATAGATTGTAGAGTGGTTAAAAGACTTAAAATGTAGAAAGTGCTTAGAACAGTGTTTGACACAGTAAGCATTACATCAATGTCAGTCATGTTGTTATCTAAAACAAATGATTTTGCAATAAGCAGACCCTAGGTTTCATGAACATGACTTGGCAACAATAGTACAATGCTTTAAAACGCCTCATTGGTTGGTTCATTTTATCATCTCACACTTTGCTTCAGTTAAAGGAATGAGGATCAGAGCTACTTGATAGATGCACAAAAGTTCGTGTGTACACATCCAAATTAATGAAGCATCTCAGTAATGTTAGTAATGACAAAGCCAAGCCGGCATGGTAGTTTCCCTTGCTACTTGCCCTTTCTCTCCTTTGAGAGAGAAAAATGTGACAGAAAGCAAATTATCTGACTAGGAATTTGAGACTTGAGGCTGAAAGAGACTAATGTCGATTGCTTCTGCTTATTTTCTACAATAACATAATAACGTATACCAAAAATTGCTGCCTATGATCTTAGAGATTTCATGTTCAAAATACGCACAGGACCAAGCATGCATTGTAACTGTGAGAAACACCGAGTATTAGTGCTTAAATTCAAAATTATAAAAACACATCGTAAGCTAAAAAAAAAATTCTGTTGACCATATTCAGCCTTTGAGACACCAATGGAGACACCTAGTTGTACATTCAAAAATGAATAGTGACTTTACCTGAGTAGCAACGTTACAGATGACTTTTATGTTTGTGTATCTTTTATTGTTTTCTAAATGTTTTACCATGCACGATTTCCTTTCATCATCAAAGGATAAAAAAGATATAAAATATTTTTTAAATTATAGGTTAAGTGACCCAGCTGTACCTAAATGAATTTGTTAATTCATTACATGTTAGAAAATCACATGGCAAGCCTTATGAGAAGAGGACAGGATGGACAAGCACTTTAAGGAACAAAAGAGAAAAATCTGTGGGTGAGGTTAATTTGAGGGGGCAAAGAACGTTCTTAGGTGATTGTCTGTTATAGAAAAGAAGTCCAGTGTACCATTTTCAACAGGCAGAATTCACAGTGATTCAAATATACTGAAATGTGGTAAGCGCTTTCTAAATGTGGTGAAATTGTATTTAACTATCCAAAATGACTATCTAAAGAATTATTTCTTTCTTTAAAGCTGTAACTATGCAATACATCTGCAAATAATACTCTTTGAGAATACGTCTTTCATACATCTTTCCAGGTGTCAATAGCATTTATTCATCAAATGCCAGAGGAAATGTTAAAGCACAATGAAGGTCAGAGAGTCATATTATTAACCTTGTATGGATTTTTGTATAGAAATGGATGATAGCCAGACAGAGCTGAATAGATCACTTTAAGCTTTTGAGCTTAAAATAAAGGCTTTGGAACTTGGAATTTCTCTTATTAGGAAATTATCTGCTAAACTTTGCTTGTTGACTCATAGGCAGTGATTATAAAGCATAAAGTGTGGGGTGTGTGCGTGTAGAACTTATTTAATGGAGTTAAATCAGGGTCATAAATATCCTAAAAGTCGCTGGAAATCGTAGCTACACTAAAATTTCCACAGTTTGAGATCCATGAGACTACTTTCATGAAAAGGCATCGTCATGATGAACCTAAATCAGGAAGTGGGTCAGCCTTAAGAAAACATCATAATCTCCAACTTATGTGTGATTTTGCATTTCAGAGGAAATGCATAGTCCCTCTAATGCTTCGAACTTTGCATGATGTCTGAAATAATAAATATGGATGTGATCTATGCATATTTTGCAAACCAAATAGAATGTTGAGAGTTTACTGATTTTTAAAATTATTTAGGAAGCTAGTCAAAAGCAGTGAGCAGCTTTAAGTATGTATTACAAGAGAATTTACAGAGTTCCACCTCAAGGTACTGCTTAGTCCTGTGTTCAAAAAAAAAATGACTCAACAACTGCAAATAAAAAAAACAATTATAGTAAGAGATTTAATTCAGAAAACCTGAAGAAAGTAAACATTTGTAAAGGGTCACACTCTGAAGAAGGCAACTCTAGTACCTTACAAAAAGAAATTTTTATATTCAACACTACTGCAAATCATTTTTGGAAAATGCAATGTAACATCCTCAAAACCTTGTGAATATTAAAAGTAAAAGTAGCCAGGCACGGTGGCTCATGCCTATAATCCCAGCACTTTGGTAGGCCAAGGCAGGTGGATAACCTGAGGTCAGGAGCTCAAGACCAGCCTGACCAACATGGCAAAATCCTGTCTCTACTAAAAACACAGTAATTAGCCAGGAGGGATGGTGAGTGATTGTAATCCCAGCTACTTGGGAGGCTGAGGCAGGAGAATTGATTGAACCTGGGAGGCAGGTTGCAGTGAGCTGAGATCCCGCCATTGCACTCCAGCCTGGGTAACAGAGAGAGACTCCATCTCCAAGAAAAAAAAAAAAGTAAAAGCAACTTATCTGTTATCTATACAAAATATTCCACTCCAGTTGTTTCTCAAAGTGATTTCCTGGAAACATTAATTCCACAAAATTTCTACAAATAATGGGCATTACTACAGGAAGTACTTTAGAATAGTAGTTATGAGTGAGGGCTCTAGGTGCAAAGAAGGTGAGTTCAAATTACGCCCCCACCACTTACGTGTCCTTGGAAATATTTCTTAATTGCTCTATGTCTCAGTTTTCTAAGCTATAAAACGGGGCTAAAATTGGTATCTATAGCACAAGATTCATGTATAAAGTTCTTAGTGTTCAGAACATAGTGAGTATTCAATAAATAGTAGTCACCATTGTTATAATTGGTATTACTATTATGTTAAAAATTACAGTGGTCAAATACGTTTGGGATACATTGGATTAATAAAATGAGATATTACTCTTCTGAAAGATTTTGGAGTTATTATTATGCTAATAATAATCCTCCAAAGGACAAATAGAATTTGCAGTGTTTTCCAAACTTTTTTCACCATGAAAGCTGTTTTCTCTCAGCACATTTTTCAAAACTAATGTCAAAGAACTGGGTTGAGAAATATAAATAAGAAAGGGATTTCAAAAATATTTTTTTAAAAAAGATAATACTAAAGAATATTTCTACTATTATCACTCTAGTCAGGAGCTTTTTTCACGTCCCAGAGTCTTGCACTAAGAGTTTTAGTGCTAAATTATATAATCTGGCTTTGAGTACCAGCTCTGTTACTTACCCGTGTGATCTTTAGGCAAGAAAATGAACTTCTCTGAGCCTCTGCATCCTCATTTGCTTTCTGCAGCAGCCTCAATTATTGCCTACTCAGAAGAAAGAATTTGACTGAGGAGCATAAGGCAAAAGGAAAGACCAAGGCAAGTTTTAGAGCAGTAGTGAAAGGAGGAAAGTACGTTTGGAAGAAGACCAAGCAGGCAACTTGAGAGACCAAGCGTGCGGCTCTACCGCGCGACTTGGGGTTTTTATACCCAGGCACACTTCCGGTGTCTTGCATTACTTCTCCCCGCCCCTGAGATCTTATTGGAAGCAGCTGATTGCTAGCGTCAGGTGGTTTCTATCTGTTAGAAACCGGCCTTTCCCTGGTGCCAGCTGTGACTAATTATTTCTTTAACAAGACCCTTACAACCTCTTGTCCATCACCTAATGGTTGCCCGACACTCCTGGTGTGTGTGCTGTGCTCATCCCTGAATAGCTACCTACAGAAACAACCATGCCTATCTCACAGGATTGCCATGAGGATTAAAGGAACAAGTGTAAAGCACTTGCTAGAATTCTACCAAGCTAGGGACAGAAATCCTGCTCAGGGCATCTTGGGCCCTGATGTGTCTGTATTTCCCCATCCCTCCTTAAGCTTCTGAGGCAGGAGAATTGATTGAACCTGGGAGAGAGGTTGCAGTGAGCCAAGATCCCACCATTGCACTCCAGCCTGGGCAAGAGAGTGAGACTACATCTCCAAGAAAAAAAAAAAGTAAAAGCAACTTAACTGTACAAAATATTCTACTCCAGTTGTTTCTCAAAGTGATTTCCTGGAAACATTAATTCCACAAAATTTCTACAAATAATGGGCATTACTACAGGAAGTACTTTAGAATAGTAGTTATGAGTGAGGGCTCTATGTGCAAAGAAGGCGAGTTCAAATTATGCCCCCACCTTCTGATGCTGCCTTTGACTTGAAAGCCAGGAAAATGCAGATGTCTCCACATATTTCTTGTTGAGGACATATTATTGCCAGAAGAAGATTTTCTTGGATTATAACATAAATCCCAAACATGAAGAGGAGTGGCATAACAAAGCATTCAGCTTCTCAGAGTCTTCATGACTGAGTCCAGCTGTAATTGTGTCACTACCAAGACTTTGGGACCAAAGGAAGCTGCTCTGAGAAACCCTGTATTTTCTCTTGCCTAGTGTGCCTTTGCTTCTGCTGGATTTCTATACTATTTTTTATTATAAATTTGGAAATTAACGTAATTATACTTGGGCCATAGTAAGGTTGGAGAGGAGCATTCTATCTATAGTCAAACAGAAATACTGTACTACAGCAAAACCATCTCAACAGTAAGCACACAATGAACATTGTTAGCATTGCCATTCAGGGCTGGAGTCAGGATTTGTGAGGCCAGAAGCTTACACAATTTGGGGGAACTCTGAAAAAAACAGAAATACAGAATTGTAAAAAAGTTAGACCCAGAATCTTAAAAGGGATCCATGCAAATGAGCCCTGAAGCATACGCTTCATTAGCTTTACAATAAATTCACTCAGGAGACAGAAAATACATGTTCCTGCCAGGATTTTAAAATAAAGGAAATAAGACAATGCCTAAGAGTTTAAACAGCATTCAAAAATGTAAGAGAAAATTCAATATGGTGCTATGTAAATACCACAAAGCAGTATATAATACATTTCTAAGTGAATGGCATGTGTAATACATGTTGCAGAAACTCAAAAGATAATCACCATAAACTGAAATTACTTTAGAAGGATTCACAGAGGAGGTGACATTTTAATCAGGCTTAAAAAGAAGGATTGGGGTAGGCAGAAAGAAAGAAAACTTCTGTGTATTCAGAGGTTCAAATCATTTAAGTTGAAAGGAGCAGACCTGCTTGGTTGGGGCAGAGGCTTTTGGAAGAACAGTAATTGAACACAGGTTCAGGAGCAGCCAATTAAAGGCCCTAACAACTTTGAGCTTAACCTGGCAAGCTACTAATCTTCTTGAAAACAATGGAGTGACATATCAAAGCGGTGTTCAGGACAGCCAGCCAGGTCATTGAGTGTGGAATAGAGGCACTGGCAGCAGGTACAGCCTCTGAGAGCATAATAGTCTAAATGGTCTTCAAGTAGCAGTGCTGACCATGGAAATGAAGGGACATATTCAAGGGATATCTGCAAAGAGGGATCAACAAGAATTGATAACTGTTTGTGGACAAGAAGAACAACAAATGATGAAGAGGTCAATGATGACACCAGGCTCTCAAAGCTGGTAACTTGGAGAATAACTGAACTGAACTGGAAAGTCAGAAATAAAGAGATTTGTAGGAGGACAAGTTCATATTTAGGTACATAAGGTTTAGGGTAAAGAAAGAATACAGATTTTCATGTTCATGAGAAAATTATAAATATTATTCAAAAGTGATTCCAAATAAAGAATGTCTACCGATTAAATTCTAGTAGCCTAAGAAAGTGACTTTTTTCAAAATAGAGTATCACCATATATTGGAAGGTTCTGGGTTTGAAGTCAAGAAACCTCAGCTGTAGAAACCTCAGCTGTAGACATTATATATATAATTATATATCATCTAATAATATAATATAATGTATATATTAAAGCACATTTTATTACTTTTATTTTAGATTTAGGGAGTCCATGAGCTTATTTGTAACATAGGTATACTGCACGGTGTTGCAGTTTGGGCGCTTCAGAATCCCATTGCCCAAGTAGCGTATATCATGCCTGGTAAGCAGTTTTTCAACGCTTGTACCTTGTTTCCTTCTTCCTCCCTTTTGGAATTCTCAGTGTTTATCATTCTCATCTTTGTTTCCCCATGCACCCAATGGTTAGCTCTCACTTGTAAGTCAGAACATGTGATATTGGTCTTTTGTTCTGTGTTAATTTTCTTAGAATAATGGCCTTCTGCTGCATCCGTGTTGCTGCAACGGACATTACTTTATTCTTTTTTATAGCTGCTTACTATTGCATGGTATATAATTACCTCATTTCCTTATGCAATCCAAGATTCATGAGCACCTGCTTTGATAGTATGTCTTTGCTGTCGTGAATAGTGCTGCAATAAACATATGAGTATAGGTGTCTTTTTAGTAGAATAATTTATTTTCCTTTGGGTATATACCCAGCAATGGGGTTCCTAATTCAAGTGGTATCATTCTATTTTTAGTTCTTTGAGACATCTCCAAATTGCTTTCCACAGGGGCTGAACTAATTTGTATTCCCCCAAACAATATACAAGGGTTCCTGTTTCTCTACAACTTCGACATCTGTCACTTTTTGACTTTTCAATAATAGCAATTTTAACTGGTGTGAGATGGTATCACACTGTGGTTTTTATTTACATCTCTCTGATAATTAGGTATGATGAACAATTTTTTTGTATGTTTGTTGGCTGTTTTTATGTCTTCCTTTGAGAAATGCCTATTCATATCCTTTGTTTGCTTCTCTTCTTATTAAATTATGTATAGATTCCTATACATTAGTCTTTTGTCCTATGCAGTTTGCAAATATTTTACTGCATACTGTAGAGACAGGTATATTTAAGGGAGCTAACTGACTGGATCCTTCACAGGCAGAGTTCCAATATCTTATGATTCTCTGAAAAAGTCACCTAATTTACCCTAAATTAGTCAGTGAAGTCTATAAATTTTGAAAACACAAAATATCTACATTTAAAATCTTTCTTCAAAAGCTATAGATAATTTTTTAGAGCTCAGCATCACAATATTGCTGTAACATTTTAAAGGGGTGCAATTTTAACTTATAGTTTCAGGAACTTCAGAGAACACCGTCAATTTAAATTTAATGCTTTGCAAATACCACTCAATACCTGAAATAAAACAATTATCTATATTGACTATGTGTACTAATATTTTCATGTTAATTACTAATTAATATTGTTTCATGGATAATTTACTTATGCGCTTATCAAATATAGACTGTTCATTCCAAAAATCTTAATTCTGGTTCACACAATTTCTGACCCAGCTTTCTGAGTCATTAAATTTTCAGATACTCATATTGAATAGCCTTAGGTATCTGGAAACTCCAAGAAAACATGGCCGCTTATCATAATGTGTGTTCTTCATTTTTCTCACTGTTGTCATTCAATATACAAAGTCTCTCACCTTCATACTCCTAGAGTCCATTAAAAGGTTGCCTTGATGCCCTTCATGGTGCCAGAAGATAATGAAAATTGGAGAATTTACTTCCATTACTCAGCCTCGAGCCCCAGATTTAAATGTCAGAGTCCAGGCCTGTGCATCACTGGTATACTGTTCCATGTTACAGTAATTTTATATTCCAACTACCAAAATGAGACAGAAGATCAAATGCCATGATATAAGTAAAGCAATGTGTTTCTTGTTCCCCTGGCCTTGATATAATTAAGCTCAAATAACATTTTTTACCAATATCCCCAAGGCAATAAATACATCATTACATTTTTTAATTCTATGAATTGCATTAAAATGTTTTACCCATAGTATACTACAAAAAAATTTTTTTGAAGACTTTCTTGTTGTGACTTAATACAGGTACACTACTTATGCTGTATATACAAGGTTTACCAACATAAACATGTTTTTATTTATTCTATAAACAATTTTTGAGAATAGACTATAAGCAGCTTCTCGCTAGGTTCTAAAAAGGAAATTCAAAGAACTGAAGATGTAATCCCTGCCCTTAAAAAAGTTATAATCTTTCTTATTAGGGGGAAAAAAAACAAAATGCACATCTACTAATGAACAGTTGAAAACTAATGAACAGTTCAAAAAAGCATTAAGAACCTGATTGGAATACACAGAAAAGTCATAAAAACACAGAGATAAATAAGAGTTGGAGTAGTCAGAAAAGCGTCTTGGAACTTGAGCTGCACAAGAAAGGAAAATACATATGTTTATTGTAACTATCTTATAGATATTTATTTTGCCTACTTTAATTTCAATTTTTTTGAAAGTTGAAAGTCATCACAGCAGTTAGCATTTACTGCCCACATTCTATGCTAGCTGCTGACTTCTATGTACCACTCCAAAATGTATTAGAATGTTGTTCTGACCTAGGTATACGTTAAGTGTATAATCAATTAATACACATTTATTATGTAAGCATGACTTTTTTGTTCTAGATGTTGGAATTACAAAAAAAGAGACCTGTCCCTTGCCCTTAGATGACTCACAACCTAGTGGAAAGACACAAAACTGTGAGCAACACGTGGGAAGACAGTATGAAAAGTGCTTTAATAGAAGTATGGGTACACAGAGCACAGGACCTCTAGTTCTAACGGTGGGAACTCCAAGAGCGTGAGTGCCAGCAAAGACCTCACAGGATGAGCAGGAATAGAACAGGAAAGGAAACAAGTATGTTACAAGTGGAAGAAAGAGCATGAACAAAAGCCCAGAAGCATGAGAAAGCTGAAGGGAGATAGGAGATAAATGGAGCATAAGGCACGTGGTGGATGGGGCGTGGTGAAAGAAGTGGTGTTGGCAGAAGGGGTGCAGATCACTGGGCTGACATTCAAGTTTATGCTGAAACCACGTGGACCACTAAAGGATGTAAGCAGTTTTTTAGAATTTATTATACTTTAAGTTCTGGAGTATATGTACAGATCATGCAGGATTGTTACATAGGTGTACACATGCCATGGTGGTTTGCTGCATCCATTCCCCCATCACCTACATTAGGTATTTCTCTTAATGTTATCCCTCCCCAATCTTCCCACCCCTTGCTATCCCTCCCCTAGCCTCCCACCCCACAACAGACCCCAGTGTGTGATGTTCCCCTCTCTCTGTCCATGTGTTCACATTGTTCAACACCCACTTACGAGTGAGAACATGCGGTGTTTGGAAAATTACTCTGGAAGATGTACAGAAAAACCAAAATACTCTGAGAAATCTGAAGTCTTATTCAAAATTTATTTTATTTATTTATTATATATTATTTATTTCCATCCCAAGTTCTCCTAACTACACTGGTAAGGTTTTATTTTCAATGTTATAGACTTTATTTGAAACAGTTCTAATGCAATCAATGTTTATAAGACAAAAGGATCTTAAAGAATACAATTAACCCAATTCTATAGAATTCTTTATTCTCTCACTACAACATAATACTTCTTGAATTTCCTAGTGCAGAATACATTCATGTCTTTTTAATTATTCATTCCCCGTTATGTAAAGAAAATTAACCAAAGTGACCCTGACTGAAGAAAAGAAAACCACATTTAAAGCCAAGAATAAATTACGATTAAAGCATAGGTCTAAACAGCCATTTAGAAAACTATTCCATCATAAAAGCAGAAGAAATTTATGTGCAAAAAACTTTAAAACTCCATATAGTCAATGGTATGATTGTTCTTTTGCTCCTTTACATTCTCAAATTCTCCCTAGCTCTGAGCTACTTTTGCTTAGAAATAGAATTAGAATGATTTCTAAAATGTATTATATTGACTTTTTCCTCTTTTTATAAATAGATTATGTTCTATCTAATATCCCAACATGGTCAAAGGCATTCTTTGGGCAACTTGCAAATTTCAGTAAAACTGTCGCCTTCAGTAGAAGTTCAATATGTCAAAATAATTTTATATATGGTATGAAATTTCACTTGTTTTGTTACATAGTTTAGAAATATCAAATGTTAACCAGAAAATGTATTGAACACAATAATATGAGTATGTGTGAACAAGTAACACATTTTTAAAATTCTCATATTCAAATGTTCTCTGGTATGAAACTTCTTAAGCAAGATTCCTATTTTATAAAACCAACTTTATGTGTAAAGTAAAGCTCAATGCAAATACATATACACACACATATATATATACACATATATATACACATGTATATACATATATATACATATATACACATGTATATACATATATATACACACATATACACACACACACAGACACACACAAACAGAGAACATTTGTAGGCACTCTAATGCTCAACTGCTCTTGTATTCTAAAATAGCTTGATGCTTACCAAATTCTCAACTGCTTAGTCTGCTTTCTGTTATATTTATGAAATTCCCACTTGATGCCAGCTCTACATAAAAAAGAATTTGACCTGATTAGTTGATTTTTGTTTTCGGATTTTTTTTTAAATTAGGTTTCCACAGAGGACTGTCATACAACCTATAGTAACAAAGAGGTTTTATTTGACCGAAAATGCTATGGTTCCCGAAAGGCAAAATTAAATTTCTCTTAACCGGAAAAAATATGCTTCTAAAAGTCAATAAAAGAACAGATAACACTCTTTTAATGGGTAGGTTTTGTTTAGCTGTATAACCTTTTTTTGACAGATTTCATTTTTAAAACTCTCTGCAGGAAAATTACTAATGATTTTCAAATCATTATAATAGGAAACCAAGCAACATTAAAGTTAGAGCTGAGTTGTATCAGAATTAGAGAACTTTATTTCAAGATGTTTCCTTTCATCTATAAGGGCAAAGGATTACAAGAGTTGTGTGATTATATTGGGTCAATAGAATCAATGTAAATACACAGTTTGGATAAGTAGGCTAAAAACTCTTTGCTGTATCATTTCTTCAATTATAGGATTTTACATTTTGCCCACCTTTTTTCAAATAATTGCCTCTACTCACTACCTTGCCTTATATACATACAGGGCCCTAAAAGAAAAACAATAACTCATGTAGGTTTCTGCGGCCATTTTTTCCTTTCTGACAAATCCACTTGAAATTATATATTTTTATATCTAATACTACTACTTATGATTTTTTAAAGATTTTTATTGTAGACAGGCAGAAGATATAATAAAATCAAATTGGCATCTTCTCTTTATAGGACAGTCAGCTTATATTTTATAAAGGATGTGAAGGATCAGCAAAATAAAATGATTAACTTTATCTACTGAGGTCCAAACATGGATGATGTAGGTATACTAAAATTACTAGGTTTATTACTTCGAATTCAGAAAAATAAGCATATAGAGAGAGCTTTTGATGTGAAGTTACTTTGTATAATAAAAAGTGAGCTTTATAATCAAAATTTATTAATTTGAAAAGCTATATATAAAAGTATATATATAATTTTTAGGTAATCTAATAATCCTATATAGTATCATACATATGTCAAATTTAAGTAGGATTTAATGAACAGAATTTTTACCCATTAAGATGTAAAATAATATTTAAGTCTTAACTACACCCTACTTATAAGCAAGATATAGAACAAAGTAGGAAAATGAGACTTAAAATTATATAAAGTATTTACGCTAGAGCCAAAAAAATTATATAGTCTCCTACATGGAATTTTAGCAATTAAAATGATGAACTAGATATAAACAATATCATAGGGATAATATAAAAATCTGAATTCAGAAAAGAAAAAATTACAAGGTTCTCATTGGGTTATACAAAATTATAATACTGTAAAGCTTGTCCCACTACAGAACAAGGTGATCTCTGAAATTACAAGGCAGTGAATTCAGAACTATAAAAAGGAAATATTACTTCATAACCTTTAGTTAACCTGTAGCTACAGTTCCATAGAAGGTCATAAAATCATATTCTGTGGTTGGATTTAAAAGCTGGATAATTTTATAGCCACTCATAATACCAGGGCTCAAGATCATTGCCTTCAGTGGCTGGATTAGAATTCTTTGAGCATCCATATGAATACACTGCTAGGTAAGGAGGTAGGTGGTACAACATGCAGTCTTACAGGTTAAATGTTGGCTTCTTGGAGTCAAATGACAATGTTTACCGCCTTTGTCTTCTTTAAGGCATCCTTGAGATTAGTGAAGGCAAACAGATGCCACAGAAAACTGCCTTTGTAAGTCAGAACTTATATTTCAGTTATGGAATGTTCCCAGCAATTGATAGACCCATGTGCACAGTAAGCCTACATCTGATAAAACACTGGCATCAAATGGAAGCTAGAATTTCCATTTCCAGGTTATTTCAACTTGGGTAACCTTACATTTCCAAGCCGAAACTTCACTTTCCCAGCATCTAAGGCGCTTCTCTTAGATGGTGCTTTAGGTTGTGAAAATACTTCCTGTATCTACCGTCTGCTTAAAAAGTACCACTTACAATGTTCTCTCTGTGCAAGCTTTTACATTATTTTTAAAATGTACTATCCTTTCATCTTTAAACATTTTTTAAATTTCCATTTCCTGCCTCTGTGCCTTTGTTCATTCTGCCTCTATCACTGGAATGCTATTCTCTGCCTCTCCTGCTTCAAGGATCCAGTTTCTTTATGAAGTGATCCATGATGTTCTCAGATAAAAGTGGTATTCCAAACCTCCCTCCCCTCCCACCACGTACATCCCAAATATTATGTCTGTGATTCTGATATTTATCCATTTCTACCTTATTCTAGAAGCACGTATACAATCATTTGGCTTACCTCTTGCTTAGCTCTCTTCTAGAATGTAAAAAGCTTATAAATAGGAGCTATGCCCAAGTCATTTCTTGTGTGTTTCACAGCACCTAGTCTAGTGTCTTCAACAAGGGCAATAATGTGTGCTTCTTTGGCAATGATGCATGCTAAGAATTACTTTGTGGCATACCTGTTATGGATTTTTTTATATAATTCTTACCTTTCCTCTTCCAGCTGGCAAATGTTTTCTTTCTTGGTTACTTTTTAAATTTCCAGTAATAAAAATAATAAAAAGAAAATTAATCTCTACAAAAATACAGTTCTTAGAGCCGGTATTCATGCGAAAAGAATAACACAGTAAAAATAGGTAAATAAAAGCATGCTGAGGTTGTCAGTATTTTAAACACAGTTATGTGGTGTTTCTTGGTAGAGCTGAATGAAGCACTAAAAATATGATTTTGTTAACCTGCTTCTTCCATCTAGTGGCAAAAAACAGTAAGAAACAATGTCCTAGAAAAACACCATGATCAAATGGTTGTAAATGTCATTTCAGGAAATCCCAATGGTAAGAGTTCAACATTCAAGGTTTAAATTAAGTATATGATAAACATTTTTAAATAATTTTGGCAAATTGGTAGTGCTCAGCTGGGATAACTGTCGAAGTTACTTAGAGTCATCCATGTATTTGCATGCTTTCACAAAGACCTCAACTACACATGTAAAGCTATGTATCACCCCACAGTAAATTGAGATGGATTTGTTTTAGTATACATAATTATGGATCTAGAACAAACTGTTGGATAACTATTCAGAATTCCATTATTTCCTCCACTTTAGGCACATGGCAACCATGTTGTTATAAGTTTTAAGAGGTACAATTGACAACCACTGCAATTGGACTTCACCATTGGAATTGCCAGTGAAAATATTTTTGCAATAATAGGAAGTAAAAAATGTTGTGACCTGAAGCATGGGTCGATTGGAGGGAGGAGAGAGGGAAAGTTTAAAGGAAGTAGAATCAGCTGCTCTGCATTGTTAGGGCTGCTTCAAAGACACTAATGAAAAATAATATGCAATGCACAGCATAATTGTGCATTCTCTGCACTCTCAAAGGCCACAAGCTTATCCCTAATACACGAGGTTTGACTGCCCTTCTAACACTTTCTGTTTGCCTCACTGCAAATGTAATTAATGTTTTAGAAGTTAAATGTGGGTTATGTGGAAGTGTAAAGAATGTTCTCCAGGACAGCAACTTTTTCCCCTTCTTCCATTCAAGTGAACAAGTTAACCATGTGTAATGGTGATAAAAATAAAAAGCTGTCAAAGTATTTAAATATCTAAAGACTATAAGGAGAAATATAAGTTCATGAGCAGCATAATTATCTTAAAGTCAGTTTTTTTATTAAAAGAAAATATACTTTTTGTTTATTTCCTAATTTTTAAGAAGAGAAGAATTTGTGTTCTTATCTCTGAAACCCTTTTCCAGATGAATATGGACCAGCTACAAAAGTTTATTGAGTAATCACGGCATACCATCACACTGAAGTTCTTCCTACTGCACAGAAACTGGCAAATGAGCTTCTATCCTCCAATTAAGAAATCAACCAAGCGAATGGCGCTCCTGACCCCACAGCTGGGGCCAGCATTAACAACAAGACCTGTTGGCATTTGAGTGAAGACCAGGTGAAAGAACAAGTGAAGGCTTTTCTCTCCCCGGGGCGTTACTATGGCTCTAGAAAGCAACTCAACTCAATGTTTGCCAAGGTTTGAGAAATGCTGCGGATGAGAGATTCCAGTGGAGCAAGGATACTGATACTAATAACTGAGCAGTTTATGGCTGACCTATGATTCAAACTCTGCAGGCAGTAAGGGACAAGCCCGACAGACAAGGTCAGGCAACTCTGGAATGAGCTAGGGGCTTTATGGGTGTGCATAATTTTAAATTCACACTGCAAACTGGAGGAGAAATCCTGCTGGCTGCAGCAGCTGCAGAAAGTGGAGTGACCTGGATGTCTGTCCCCTGGAGGATGGAAACTGCGGACATGAGCAGCCCAACATCACCAGTGCACTTCCCCGGAGTGCCATTCACAGTCCAGATTCTATCCAGACCAAGACCAATGATAGTCACAAGAGCCCTTGAGGGTCATGAATTACATTGACAGGACAGCCACCAACAGCAAATAATTAGCAGTGATATTTATATAGCTCCTGCCTGCCAGTGGGAAAGTACTCTTTAATTCCCAAGGCCAGCCACTGTGGCTTGAGCATGTGCCTACAGCCTGTGCTTGGGTTGATGCCCTACGTTCCCACAGTTATCCAAGAGGCCATCAGACTCACAGTGACCATTATTAATACTCTGAGGTTGCAGCAACTGGAAATCTACAAGCATCAGAAGAAAGAATTGTTGCAGAGAGGAACCACAACCATCACAAACCTGGAGAGCTGGTTGGGCCACCCCCATCCCATTGGCTGCCTGTTTCTCATTTTGACTGAGGCCTGCTGCCTGAATGATGACAGCTACTTGGAGATGTCTGATATGAATGAAAGCAGACCTCCCGTGTACCAACATGTAGTGGCTGCAGGCTCCCCAAACCAGCTGTAAGTCCTACTGCCCTTGGCCCTGGAAGTTGCACTGATGGACCTGGGTCAACAGCGGGTAATGCCTGAAGGCCTCTACACACAGGACAAGGTGTGCCATAATGAGAAAGCAGCAGCTCCTAAGCCAACTCTAAGAGCTGCAGCTTGACAATAAGCTAATGCAAACACTACAGTGTATCTTACTGCTGGAAGGGGCCCTTTCAGCAGCTGGGAGAAGTCATCCACTGAAAGAGTGTTCCCATGCATACCTTTGCCAAGTATTTGTTCTCAGCTCTGTTGCCTCATGATCCAGCCCTGTCCTATAAATTAACCTTATGTGCCATGAGGTTACCTGTTTTAGAAAACTCAGCTTCTGGCCAGGCGTGGTGGCTCACGCCTGTAATCCCAACACTTTGGGAGGCTGAGGAGGGTGGATCACCTGAGGCCAGGAGTTCAAGACCAGCCTGGCCAACATGAAGAAACCCCATCTCTACTAAAAACACAAAAACAATTATCCAGGTTTGGTGGCAGGTGCCTGTAATCCCAGCTCCTCCAGAGGCTGAGGCAGGAGAATCGCTTCAACCCAGGAGGCGGAGGTTGCAGTGAGCCAAGATCGCACCATTGCACTTCAGCCTAGGCAACAAGAGTGAAACTCCATCTTAAAAAAAAGAAAGAAAACTCAGCTTCTTCAGGCAACACATCCCACCCTCACCATATGGGGTCTGTGGTGCCCAACCATTATCCTCGCTGGTTCACACTTGGACGCTTGGAATCACAGCACTGTGAACTGACCTCCACCATGCTGACTGCTGCTAAAGGAGACACTGAGACTCTGAACCATTCTGGAAGCAATACAGAAGCAAAGCACATTCATTCTTCCTCCCTCATCTTCAGACTGGCCCAAATGTATTCAAGATTGCTATTCCCACTGACAGCAGTACTGACAGCACCCTGCTCAACGTGCCCTGGAACCTGGGTTACAGGTGATACAGATGACCTTATCAACCCTTAACTGAAGACACTGGGAGATGGTACAGTGATTGGTGACCTGTGCTACAGAAGCAGGTGAGTCTCCCACCTCTGTCTGCCTGGAAAGGAATTTCCAGACCCTACTCTTGGGACAGGACAACAAATTTTTAGAGCTCTCACATTCCTATTCCTGATGACCCAAGAAAGGATGGGGCTGCTGGTGGGAGAAGATGACCTCTGTTCAGCCAGCCCAAGCCCTGCTCTCACTGCTTTTGAACCTTATCCTGATGTCAGCAGAACTTTGACCCTCTTATCAGAGACAGGTTTAAGAGAGTGAGTTTTCATCTGCCAATACTCGAGTGCTCCCTTGGGAGGTAGTGGACTGGGTGGTTTGGTCCCCATCCCTGTCCATGCTTGTGAGAAACCCCAGACAATTTAGAGGCTTAGGACCCTTTCTTAAGCCCAAAGCCCCAGCACAAGACTCTACCCTGAGAGGCCTCACTTCAGCTAGAATCCCTGGCAGATCTGCAACCCTGGCCTCAGGGCAAGAAAACCACAGGCTCTATTGCCTTATCCTTGTGAGAGGCTAAGAGCACCTGCAGAAACCTTCAACCCTCTGATGGAGGAAGGAAGGGATAGCAAAGACCCCAAACAGGGTCTGGCCATCTAGGATGCTCCCCTTTCCCTGGTTTGCCTCAGGTCATCTCAAGGTTGCTGAGGAGGAGGGAGAACTCATCTCTGCAGACCAAGTTCAAACCCCAAATGGTAATCTGGGCAGAACCAAATCGGGACCCAAATGGCCACGGCTGAGCTCAGGCTCTCCCTGACATCTTGCAGAGCTGGTACACAGGCTTCACCCCTACTAGGCTACTAGTATTGTAGCTGCCACAGCTGTATCCCACACCACTATCCTGTGTCTCAGTCTTGACTATTCACAGCAGGAGGAACTGGCTAACTGTGCTCACACACTGGCCCTGTAGTGTACTATGAAGCATCCACAGAGCTCTTCCCTGTCAGCCCTTACACTCTGTGAGGACAACCACATTGCCTGTGAAGCAGCCTACCAGATTGCCACTGATGCTGATGCTGGTGGCATGACCCATTCACAGCTGTTCACCATCGCCTGCTATGTGGGGCTCCGTGGCTACCCATTCCATGCCTTCAAGCTGGCCTCACTGGCTATGAGCCATCTTAATCTGGCCTTCAAGCAGTATCAGTGATGTGCTCTGGACTTGTGCCATCAGCCACTCTCTGGGCAAGAATGAGCTGGCAGCTCTCATCCCCCTGGTGATAAAGAGTGTACACTGTGCCACAGTGCTTCCAGACATCCTGTGTGTGACACAGCAGTGACTGCACCTGGTCTGGCTGGCACCTCAGGCCACCACAGCTCTGAAAAGCTCACGTCCACTGACAAAGCTCCATTACACTACTTGCCAATGATGCTGATGCCACCATCAATATCTATATCAACACTACACACTCACGCCTAATACGCATCAGCTCTAGCCACTACAGAGAGTTCACTGAATTTCTAAGCAAGGCTCAGGAGACCTTCCTGCTGCCCCAGGATGACCACTTGCAATTTGCCCAGTTCATCAACAACGTCAAACACATCTACAAAGACAAGAAAAAGCTGATGCTGCTGGTGTGAGAGTGCTTTGCCTGAGAAAGCAGATGGCTTACCACCAGGGCAGCCTGGGTCCCCAGGTAGGATCAGGTCAGGCCAAGGACACTGAAACATCTGTCCACCCTGAGAGGACTCCGAGCAACTGTGGCTGAGGCCAAAGGACCACAGGGCTAAGGATGGGGAGAGTCCAACTCTAGTCAATATGCCTACCTTGGCAAGCTTCTCATACAGCCCACTGTTCATGGAGGAGCTGGGCTCTGCAGGTCAACCAGAAACCCCACAACAGACACCTCATACCCCTGCATCCTGCATGTCCTGGGAATTGGAGGAGCTGGGCTCTGCAGGTCAACCAGAAACCCCACAACATACACCTCATACCCCTGCATCCTGCATGTCCTGGGCATTGACCCTGTCTCCCTTGGCAAACACAGAACACTGTTATGTCTCAGGAATTGCTTAACCAGAGAAACAGAGGTGTCTGTGGTACTGTAAATACTATAGTATATGTGTTGCCAATTATTGTAAAGTTTTAACTATTTATAATTCGGGTTCTGGTTTGATGGGCGCTTGAAGTAGCTGTGGGTGGGAAGATATGCTTATTTTCTGAGAAGACTCACAACCATTTATCAGGTTTCCCTTGCAGAGTGTATGCTGTCAGCAGTGGAAGAGTGGGGGGTGCCACAGAGAAAAACAGCCAGTTAGAAAAAAATCCCAAGTCTATGCAGAATCCCCCACCTACAGAGAGGGCATTTATAGCCCAGTGGCAGGTGAGGGGCAGAGGCCAGGACTGGACTTAGACTTTTGCCTCACAAAGCTATGAGGACACTGAAACTCCTGCTCCAGCCTCTTCAGGAGCCCTTTGAGTGCCTGAGAAACAAGCACAGGGAGAAGGTGAAAGTCTGAGAAGGCACTGATCTCATAATACTCATCTACTCTGGTCACCTTTGTGTTAGACAGTATGTGGTTTCATCTATAATTATGTATAATTATGTGTGTGTGTATCTGTGTGGCTAAGTACATGTGTCTATGTGCAAAGATGTATCTGTGCATGCCTGTCTGTATATGCACATACATATTTGTGTGTATCTATGTCCGCACTATGGCTGTGTACCTGTGTGATATGTGCACACTGGCCTGTGCGTTTCTGCGTGAGGATATACACATTTGTGTACATGTGAGGATGCCTATCTATTGTAAATGCACTCATGTTTGTGCATGTTTAGTGTGTATTTGTATCTGAGTACACATGAGGGTATGTGTGAAAATCTGTTTGTGTCTGTGTGTATGCTTTCAATCCATGCATCCATGTCTGTATATGTGTAACTGAGCGTATTTCTACACGTAGGGATGTCTTTGTATTCATGTTTGAGGATCTGCATGAATGTGTCCTTTCTGCTGGCCAGATTTCTCTTCCCTGTTCCTCTTAAATCTCTCTCACCACCGAAACATTCGTTCACCATCTCGGCACCTCCTCTATTCATTCTCTCACCAAACAAGCTCTAAGCACCAGTCTCCCTCTGCCGTCAGATTGGCTGCATCAGCTCCGCAGTTCTCTTCTTGCCCCTTACTTGCGTTCTTCCCCTGCCTTTCTGCCTCAGGCTGCCGCTGCCTGCTTTTGCCACAGTCTCATTGCTCACTGACCTGGAGGCTAGAGCTGGTCAGCACTTAGCCTCTTCCTTCCTGACTAATTTCTAGTCCTAGCGGGCAGCCCTGTCTTAACCCTGGCTGACCTCCACGGTATATCATCACGTTCCTGCTACCTTCCTGACCTCTATGCTCAGCCTGGAATTGATACAGGAGGTAACAAGGGCATTCAGAAGAATCAGTTGGATACCAGTGTCTTGGTGTTTACTGTTTCATGTCTTCGTTCCTGATTGGGGTTGGGGTGTGATAGGAAAGGGGTAGCACAGCTAGAATGAGAACTAAGAACTTCTCCATCTGCTTTACTTTTTCTTCTTTGACAAACTGTCACCTTTTTCACTCCAAACTGACAAAGAAGTTGTATTTACCATTTGTGGCTCTATCCAGCCAAGGGCCCCTACAACGTCTCAGCCCAATGGGTTGGTTAAGAAAAAGAGAGAGAGAAGCCACTCTCATTTCTGTATCACAATTGCCCTTTTTGCCAAGTGGGTGAACTCACAGTGCTTTTCTATGAATAAACCGTGGATCACATAAAAGATGATTTTTCTGGCCAGGTGCAGTGGCTCATGCCTGTAATCTCAGCAATTTGGGAGGCCAAGGCGGGCAGATCACGAGGTCAAGACATCAAGACCAGCCTGGCCAACATGGTGAAACCCCATCTCTACTAAGTCCCAGCTATTTGGGAGGCTGAGGCAGGAGAACTACTTGAACCTGGGAAGCAGGGGTTGCAGTGAGCCAAGATCACACTACTGCACTCCAGCCTGGCAACAGGATGAGACTCCATCTCAAAAAAAAAATGTCATTTTTCTAGAAGGAAAAAAAAATTTCCTAAACCCAGAGGGGACCAGCAAATAACTATAGATGATTATAGATTTCCTGTGAGTGAATATGGATCAGGATGACCTGATGCTATAAACCAAATGTTATTGTTCTCCTCAAATTCATGTGTTGAAATCTAATTCCCAATGTGATGGCATTTGGAGGTGGGGCCTTGGGAGATGATTAGGTTATTAAGGCAGAGACCTCATGAATGGGATTAATGCCCTATCCAAGGACCACAGAGAGCTCCCTCATCTCTTCTGTCATGCGAGGACACAGTAGAAACAGGACTATTAACCAGGAAGCCGGCCCTCACTAGACATGGAATCTGCTGACCACTTGACCTTGGATTTTACCATCTCCAGAACTGTGAGAAATAAATTTGTTTCTATGCTACCTAGACTATGACATTCTGTTTTGACCCCCAAATTAGATAAAGTACCAACATATCAACTTGTACACATAATTTTTGGAATCTCTGACTCCAAATCTTTGATGGCAAAAGGTGATTGATCTGCCGGAGAAATGAACCTACATGATCCCTCTTTCCACAAGAAAACAGAGAGTCAAAACAGGCAAAAGTAGGTCAAGGTCTTCTAAAAGCCATACCTGAAAGGTTTCCAATAATAGTTGATTTGATGGTAATTTGATCACACAAACCACCACAACAAAAAGACACGACTATCAGAGAGTTTCAGGATAACCTCAAAAACACCATCTAACATTAGGGAGTTAAAGAAGGCATGAAGTTTCAAAGAGTCAAGCTTTACTTAAACGTCATTGTATAAACTTGTAATTCTAACACTATAAATAAATCCTAGGGCAGGTGATGCCATGGAGACCCTGGGGCACAAGTGCTGAATTTGGAAGCTTTATTCCTGTACCCTTCAGAGATGCTCCGTGGCCCCTTCATCCCCTCCCCACCTGTCAAGAAGAGCCCATCCTGGGCAGTACATCGGGGTAAACAGCCCAGATGCCCAGTTGAGGGCAGCTCCCAGAGGAGGAAGAGGCCACCTCTGAGAGCAGGAGGAGCAGCTGGAACCCCTCCTCACAGGCTCCTTTTCCTGCTCTCTAGCACCTTTTTCGGGCAGATATACACCCCCAGGAGCAGCAGCTCAAGCAGGTCCTGCAGCAGCACAGGAGCGGCTCAGCTTAATGCGAGAAGCCTCTCTCCAGCGAGGCAGAGGAACCCAGGCTGCATGCCCGGGTCTCTGCCTCCATGGTTCCCACTGTGCCCAGGATGAGGGGCAGGTTCGTAGCTACTGACTGGGGCCATGCTGGCCACACCCTCTCTGCCACCTCTAGCTCCAGCCACGCTTTCAGCTCTGGGGCTGAGGCCAGTGGCTACAGCAGGTGCCAGGATGGCAGGCAGGTCCTCATTGGGCTTGTCCTTGGCTGTACCAGGGCAGGGGCGAGAGGGCTCCGGAGCATCCTCTAGCTCCAGCGCTGTTCCCGAGGGGGCTCTTCCTCTGGTGTTGGTCCTGGCTGAACAATACTGGAAGTTCCTGTGTTGCTGCATATGGAGCAGGAGCTGAAAAAGGAGAAAGGGTCACCAACATCGGTCACTTTCCACTGGAATTTCCGAACACAAAAACAACCTCATTGAATTTAAAGGAATTTCAGCCTGAAAACACCACGCCAAGAAAGTCTTCCAGACTGCAAGCCACCTCATCATGTGCCTGTGCCTCATAGGCTCCAGAGGCTCCAGCTGGACGAGGACAAGGACAATGTGTAGATGTGACCCTGATGGGATCACTGGTGAGGTCTGGCCTGGTAGAACCTGCCCTGGCCTGCCCTGTGGTACCTGGGGCACCTTTGGCCAAATGGCCAGAGGGTCTGGGGTGAAGGATGAGTCTTTGTTGGCATCATTGGAAAAGGGTCTCGTCCCGCCAAGCAGGAGCCTCAAGACGTGGGGATGCAGCACGGGAACATCTTGCTCTCCTGAGCGTCTCCTACCAAGCAAGCTGGCTACAGGGCTGACTCTAGGATAGGGGCACCTGGTTACCAGAGCTCTCTGTTCTTTTCAGTCTGTCATCAAGGAAGTGAGGTCACTTCTTTAAGTTTCTGTCCCCTCAGCCCCTTCCTTCCATAAGACCTACTCAGGACCCCACTGAGCTGCTGACTGCTTCCACCCCTGCAGGTCAACTCCTTACCTATACACAGTTATATCCACCCAGAGCCTGCTTGTACACCTGCACCTGATGTTCACCAGAAGCCAGATGTCCTCCTCAGGCCTGATTTCCACCTGGGATCTACATGTCCACCTGGGGTCTGATGTCTGCCTTGGGCTTGTGTCCCGCTTGGGGCCTTGTGTCCACCTGGGGACTGGTATGCAGCTGGGTCCTGATGGCCTACTGGGTCTTGTTGTTCACCTAAGGCCTGGTGCCCACCTGGGGCCTGGTAATCACCTGGGACCTGGGTATCAACCTGGGTCTTAGATGTCCACTTAAGGCCCAATGTGCACCTAAGGCCTGAGTTTTCACCTGGGTCCTGATGATCACCTGGGGACTGGGTGTCCACCTTGGGTCTAATGTCCACCTGGAGCTTAAATATCTACCTAAGGCATGGTAGATGTCTACATGAGTTTGGTGTTCAGCATGGCCCTGCTGTCCACCTAGGGCCTTCGTGTCCATCTGGGGCCTGGTTGTCAACTTAGGGCCTGGTGTACACCTTGAGTTCAGTGTCCATCTGGGGCCTGATGTCTACCTTGAGGACTGGTGTCCTCCTGAGGTGGGAAGATCCCTGGGGCCCAGGAAGGCAAGGCTGCAGTGAGTCGTGATTGTGCCACTGAACTCCAACCCGGGTGACAGAGTGAGACCCTGTCTCAAACAAATAAACAAAAAAAGACACAAATTACATAGCTGTAAAAAAAATTTTCTTTCTTTATAACCTTATTCTATAGGCTTTTTTCTATTCTTTATTTATTTTACTTTTAAATCTTTTATTTATAAAACCAAGACACAAACACACACATTTGTCTAAGCCTATGCAGGGTCAAGATTATCAGTATCACTGTCCTCCACCTCCACATCTTGTCCCACTGGAAGGTCGTCGGGGCAGTAACACACAGGGAGCTGTCATCTCCCATGATAATAATGCCTTCTGGAAACCTCCTGAAGGACCTGCCTGAGGCTGTTTCACAGTTAACTTTAAAAAAAAAAGTATAGTAAGCGTATACTCTAAAATAACAGTACAAAATATAGGATAGCAAATACATGAAACATTAACATCATCATTTATTATTTTCATCAAGCATTATGCACTGTACATAATTGTATGTTCATACCTATATCACCACAACATGTAAGTAATGCATTGCACTGTGAGATTACAACAGTTATGATGTCGCGACGCGATAGCTACATTATTATCTTATGGGACCACTGTCTTATATGTGGTCCGTTCATGACCAAAATGTCATTATGCAATGCAGAACTGTATTTGAGAATGGTACAAATATACTCAGAAATACATAAAAGATGCAACATTAGGGTAGCAACAAAAGACATGGACATTTTATTTTATGCATTGTTTTATACCAGGGAGTTGACATAAATGCCTTTAAGGTTTGAGGTTTTGATTAGCTGGATTTAGAGAGATTAAAGAGAAATGAAAAAGAATAAATAAATGTTATTTCTTCTGTGTTTCCCATAAAGTTACTTAATATGGAATCAATGAAATTCCTGCAGCTTTGATTAGACAGATAGATGATAAAGAGATGATAGATCAACAAAGATAGAGATGGGTAGCTAGATAGAGAGACAGAGAGATACAGATGTGACAATGATTCTTCACTTGACCAAACTAGTCAGGCTCTTAAACCTTTTCCTAAGTCCATCTCTATTTCCTTGTAAAATTCACTTTTAGCAAGAACCCTCCACCCAGAACATTCCTCTGGATGTCTCATCATGCTGGATATCCAATAGGGCTCCTCATCCCTTGCCATTATATGAACATAATGGAAATTGCTGTTTTGGGATTGCTTCCCATCTCACTCCATCCCCTTGAAGTTCCTTCAGTGGTTGGAACACAGACTCTTGGAGGCAGAGTGCCAACCTGCCTTCCCTGCTTCGAGCCAAGGGGACTTGGCTGTTCTCCTAATTTCTCTACACCTCTATACCTCTTGTGTCTACACTTATAACATGGGAAAATTAATAACAAATGGCTGTTGTTAATTAATACATGTATGCATTAGAACACATCATAAGCACTGTGTGGATATTGGCTATTATTGTTTCGTCTGTACTCTCTAGAGACTCAATTTTATTCATTAATCCTACTATTGAAGAACCCTAAGTTGGCCCAAGGCTTCCCTACAAAAAAAAAAGCACAGTGCGATGAAGATCTTGGCTCAAGTATTCTGTGGCCCCATGGTGACACCTGGGGTGCTTCATTCAGTAGTGGGATTTCCAGGTCAGGGAAAAATATACATCCTAAACAGGTGTGACAATTTGCTGGCCAGAGGAGCTAGGCTGGGTCACAATTTCACCAGCCATGGATGAAAGTTCTAGTGCCCCACATTCTCACCAACATTTAACATTATTTGATGTTACACTTTATTCCCTAACAGGAATATGTTTTATTTATAGGATGGAATGATTATTTGTGAGTTAGAATGCTTTTCATATGCTTATTTGTCTCTTCAGTTTCCCTGACTGTATAGTGCCTGTTCATTTTGTTTGCTAATTTTCCTATTGGACTTCATAGCTGATTTGTAGGAAGTCTTTGTATTGATTGCTTACTGCTTCCAGTTGTGTGAACTCTCTCAATCTAACCTCTTCTTTTCACTTTGTCTATCACACCTTCCCCTGAACATGGAGCCCTGAACATCCACTGTGGTAAAATCTAATAATATTTTTCATTGTGATCAGAACTTTGGGGTCTTGATTAGAGAATATTTTCCCCTTTCCAATATCACAAAGTTATTTCACCACATTTTCTCATTTAAGTTTTTCAATTTTTTTAAGTTTTACTTTTACATCGAAGCTTGTAAAGAACCTTAGTCTGCTCCCATTTTAGAGGGAAAGGTGACTAGGGAGAGGAAACCAACAGATCATCTACTATACTCAAAATTGATTTGGGAATTGAGGGTGCTAAGGCAAAGGTTCCTTATCTTTTTCTATGGAAGAGACGGGGACAATGTTATAGCGGAAAGGGTGAAACAAAGAAGAAAGGATCATGGGATGACTCCATCTTAGAAAACAGAGGCGGGACGTGGTTCTCATGTCTCCAGGACTCTTGTGGCCAATCTTTCTGGAGAGAGCATGGAAGAACTACAGCTCACATATGTTAGTAGTACTATAAAATGGTAAAAATGATTTTGCAAATAATTTGTCATTTTTTTTAAAGCTAAGCATATAGTTACTATGTGGTCCAGTAATTTTGCTCTTATTTACCAAACAGAAATAAAAACTAAGCTTACACACACACACACACACACACACACACACACACACACCATGTATAGAAATGTTCATAGCAGCTTTGTACAAAATAGCCAGAAACTCGAAGCAACCCAAAAGTTCACCATCAGGTAAATCAATCAATCATTCAGTCAGTATCCATAGAATAGATTACTACTGAGCAATACAAAGGAACAAACTACTGACAGAAGCAACAATGTGGGTAAACTTCAAAAACATCATGTCAGACACAGATTCCAGACTCAAAGACTAGAATCATAGTATACGATTATAATTATATAAAATTTCTAGAAAGGGCAACCATAGGGACAAATAATGGATTAGTGTTGCCTAGGGTTGGTGTTGGGAGCAGGGATTGACAACAGACAGGCACAAACAATATTTTAGAGTGCTCAAATTACATACATTAAAATGGGTATATTTTATTTAATGTAAATTTTACCTTAATAAAATTGACTTTAGAAAGTAGATTACGGCCTCTGGAGAATGGATCGATCTGGGATGTTTGGGGATCAGGTTAAGGGGAGAAGCTGGGAGATCAGTTCAAAGACTATTGCAATTATCCAGGGTTGCAATTATTCAGGGAATATGAGAGTGGTTTGGGCTAGAGTGGTAGTTAAGAAGGTATTTAGAAGTAGTGAGATTCTGGATATATTTCAAAAGTGGAGTTAATGGGATTTAACAGTGGATTGGATTTTGCTCAAATGAGAAAGAAATTTTCACCTGAGCTACAGGAAGACTTGACAATTATTAAAATAAGAAAGACTTGAGAAGGATCAAGTATGGGTCCTCAAAAAAAGTTCAGTTTTTGTCGTGTAAATATGAGATTCATTAGATAATTTACTGGCAATATCAAGAAATACAATGTTTAGGTACACATTGGAGGTTAAGATATACATTAGGTAATCATTAGCTCACATACTACACTTAAACTCACAACTAATCAGACCGAAGTGACCAAGTGGATGAACAGATAGAAAGAAGCAGTCTAAGGATTGAGTCTTGAGGAATTCCATTTTTTAAAATTTGAAAACAGAAGGAAATATCCAGGAAGAATTAGAAGAAGAACTGAGAAAGTGATATCCCAACTGAGAAAAACATTTCTAGGAGGGAGTGACCAACATGGTCAAACTCTTGTGATAGGTGAGCAAGATGACATCTGACTTGCTTATCACAAGGTAAATGCAAATTATCTGAGTTACCATTTCTCACCTATCAGAATAGCAAAATCTCAAAAGCTTTGATAACATACTCCCTTAGAGAAGCTATGGTATAACAAGAACTGTCACCTTCCATGGTAGAGATGCAAATTTTCCTACGGTGGGTAATTTTGTACTTTCTAGCCAAATTGTATATGCATTTGTTTTTTGACCCAGAAAATACTATTCCTAGAGATATATTCCAAGGACATACTGGTAAAAAATATAAGTATTTGCGAATTAAATAAGTAGTAAAACAGCTATCTTCTTCTATTGTGTGCAAATGTGACAGTGACCCAGTCAAATCTTGTACACCAAATTGTGATAAACTTCCCAACAAACAAACTAATAATATTGGCCAGCAGGAGAGTCCTTATCTATGGAATACTTTTGGCAGGATGTATTTGGTTAGTTTATGAATATTTATGATAAAAAAAACCTGGGTGTGGATTTATGGGTGTGGGTCCTTGAAAAATATCACATAAGCAATGTAATTACCTGATTATAAAATTAAGATATCTATTGACGAATGAATAGTCTCTTTGGTGTTATAACTTGTGGACGAAAACATGGATCATGTTGCCTTTGCCCTTATTATAGGGGTTTTTGCCTAAGTCTACCCTTCAACCAGTTCTAATTGGCTATGCTAAATGTGAACGTTTGGAATTGCCCGAATCCTTCTTAGGAGCAAACATTAACCAATACAGAATTCCAGGAAGGCAACAATGGATCACAGATTTAATTAAGAAAATAGTTGAGGTGGGAGTTTTGATTCTCAGTAACTCTCTTTTTAACCATTCTTCCAGCTACTACATAAGGCAGACAGTTCCTGAAAATAAAAAAGTAGACTATCAAGAATCAACTAATATTGTTCCTTTGACTGTTTCAGTTATACCTAAGATAATGAAGACTATATACATAAGAGGCCATCAGGGTCTGTTATGCCATCACATCATGTACCTGATTAATAATGCCTTTTTCTCAATTCTAAGTTCAGAGTCTTGCCAGGCAGTTTACATTTTCATGAAATGAAAATCAGTGTAAAGTTATTGTATTACTACAACAATATGTAAATTTCTTGGTATATTACCATAATCTAATGAGTCAGTCTACTGGATTTAATAATCATTAAGAGTAAGTTAGTACAATACATTGATGCTATCATGTTAACTGCCTCCTTAGAGGAAGAAGATCAAGAGGAGTTAAGGATTAAAATCACCTTTATGATAAATATAGGGTTGTTAATAAATCCAGCTAAAAGTCAAGTTTAGCCCGATGAAAAATCCCTGGAGTAACCAGAGATATTTCTCAAACTGTGAGAAGTACATTATTGTCTCTCACAGACCCTCCTAACAAGCAGGAAGCTCAGAAATAACAGGGCTATTTGAGTTTTGGCAAAAACTTACTACTCTTAAAAGACTACTGTTAGCTTTTATCACAAATTCATCAAAAATAAGTATTACTTTAAGTGGAGCCCTGAGAAAGAACATTTACAGATGATGGTGTCATAAGCGTTTGAACCAGAGGAACTCCACCTTGAATAGGGACTAGGTAAAATGAAACTGATATCTATTGGGCTGTGTTCCCAGGAGGTTAAGCATTCTCAGTCATGGATGAGATAGGAGGTCAGCACAAGATATAGGTCACAAAGACCTTGCTGATAAAACAGGTCGCAGTGAAGAAGTTGGCCAAAACCAAGATGGTGATGAAAGTGACCTCTGGTTGTACTCACTGCTCATTATACCATCATTATAATGCATTAGCATGCTAAAAGACACTCCCACCAGTGCCATGACAGTTTACAAATGCCATGGCAACATCAGACCATATTTAGACCTATATGGTCTAAAAGGGGGAGGAACCCTCAGTTCTGGGATTTGCCCACCTCTTTCCTGGAACACTTATGAATAATCCACTCCTTGTTTAGCATATAATCAAGAAGTAACTGTAAGTATTGGCAGTCAACCAGTCCAAGCTGCTGTTCTGCCTATGGAATAGTCATACATTATTTCTTTACTTTCTAAATAAACTTGCTTTCACTTTAAATTCTTTCTTTCACTCAACTTCTTTCTTGCGTGAGATTCAAGAACCTTCTCTTGGGGTCTGGATTGGGACCCCTTTCTGGTAACAATTGTAGCATAGGGAGCCCCTTTCTGGTAATATTGTAGCATAGGTAACAATTGTAGCATAGTTGGATCACTAAGATTTAATGATCCAACTGATCGTATTATACTAGAATATTTGCCTCTAGAACATATGCAGATTTGAAGCCCGCAGAAGAAATTAAATAGGGCTATTCAGCACAGACCTCTTAGATTTTGAACTTGAAAACTAACTGAGGGAGCTGTTCATTGCAGCCCATTTAAAAGGCAATTGCTAGCTTGTTACTGAGAGTTGGTCAAAACTGCCCCCACCACAGAAGGGCATCAAATAATTCTGAGGCTAAATATCAATCATGCCTTAGATGATTTCAGAGGCATTGAATAGGACAGTGGAAGTACATTAAAGCTCACTGACAAAAAGGAACAAGTGCACTAAGAACAAGTGCACTCAGATGGGGAATTCAGAGGGGTGCAGTGCATACAAAAACAAGTTGCCGATAAAGCCAATGATAGAGCCCTCCAAGGATCTCCCTTCCCCACATTGCTCTTTGCAAACCCTTTAACAATCTGAATATACAATGGAAATGTTTTATAACTTCATCCCCCTTGCTATATGAGGTCAACCATAAACCTCATTTTAAAACTTCATTTATTACTCTAGGCCAAAAGAGTGCCCAATGCAGAAATGAAAGCAAATGAGCTATTAAGTACTACTAGGTTCATATAGAAAGACTTAGGAAAAAATTTAGAGACTGCTACTGGCCAATGATGGAACACTTTGAGCATCAGTAACAAAACTGATAGTTTGATACACATCAATTATTTTTAAATCTACGAGTTCATAACTATATTTTTTAAATCCCATCAGTCATCTTTAGAGGATGCTGAAAAACCAATTTTTAGTGTGATGGGTCCCCCACTGAGTTGCTACAGGGAATATGCCCACTGCCTGCACCCCAAAGGCCAGGCTGTGAGCCAAGGCCATGGTGCCCAGCCAAGGATCAGGTGTCCTTGAAAATCCAAACATCCCAGAGAGTGTCTGAGAACCTACAAGGGAAAACAGTACCAACATACACACATACAGTAGGCAAAGGGCCAGAAAATTGGCTTAAAAGCAGCATAGGGATAGAAGGCAGTGAAAGCTGTCCATCTAGGAGTGCCTCATATGTAAGTTGAATTGTTAAAATATTTATTAACAAAAGTGTTTCTGCTAAGAATATTGGAAGTAGCGAAAAATTTGGAGTGCTGACATTTTACAAGCTCTAATGAATACATAGATCTAGGTAATGCTTATCAGTGACTTTTAGCATTACAAGATAAGAGGCAACTAGACCTTATACATCTCCTGATAAAAGAATACACCACATCTTGTTAAATATTCTTACCTCAAATTGAGACTGAATGTGATCAACTTCTAAAACTTATTCACAGAAAATACAGGAGACAGATGAATATATGAAAGCATGAGAATACAATTATCAAAATATAGACTGCAGAAAACTGCAGTTTTCTATAATATATGAACAATATCTAGAATGATATCATTGAGTATTTTCTCTTGTGCTGGATTTTATGGTTTATAATTGTGAGAATTGGAACAGCCATAGACATTTTGCATACACGAAGGAAACTTATGTTTGACTGAAGATAACCTAGAAAACAACAGAGTACCAGCTGTGAAGAGAGCAGTGGATCCTGACAAGGAGGGTTCTACCAGCACAGCACTCAAGCTCTGCTAAAGGACAGACTGCTTCCTCAAGTAGGTCCCTGACCCCCATGCCTCCTGACTGAGAGACACCTCCCAACAGGGGTCAACAGACACCTCATAGAGGAGAGCCCCAGCTGGCATCAGGCTGGTGTCCCTGTGGAACGAAGCTTCCAGAGGAAGGAGCAGGCAGCAATCTATGCTGTTCTGCAACCTCTGATGGTGATACCCAGGCAAATAGGGTCTGGAGTGGACCTCCAGCAAACGACAGCAGATCTGCAGCAGAGGAGCCTGACTGTTAGAATAAAAATTAACAAACAGAAAGCAATAACATCAACATCAACCAAAAGAACCCCCACACAGAAACCCCATCCAAAGGTCATCAACCTCAAAGATCAAAGGTAGTTAAATCCATGAAGATCAGGAAAAACCAGTGCAAAAAGGCTGAAAATCCCAAAAACCAGAATGCCTCTTCTCCTAATGATCACAACTCCTCTCTAGAAAGGGCACAAAACTGGACAGAGAATGAGTTTGACGAATTGACAGAAGTAGGCTTCAGAAGGTGGGTATTAACAAACTCCTCTGAGCTAGAGGAGCATGTTCTAACCCAATGCAAGGAAGCTAAGAAACTTGACAAAAGGTTACAGGAACTACTAACTAGAATATCCAGTTTAGAAAATAACATAGGCCGGGTGTGGTGGCTCACACCTGTAATCCCAGCACTTTGGGGAGCCAAGGCGGGTGGATCACCTGAGGTCAGGAGTTTGAGACCAGCCTGCCCAACCCAACATGGCAAAATGCCATCTCTACTAAAACTTCAAAAAATTAAACAGGTGTGGTGGTGGGCATCTGTAAACCCAGCTACTTGGGAGGCTGAGGCTGGAGAATCACTTGAATCCTGGAGGCGGAGGTTGCAGTGAGCCAAGATCATGCCACTGCGCTCCAGCCTGGGAGACAAAAGTGAAACTCCATCTCAAAAAAAAGAAAAGAAAAGAACATAAATGACCTGATGGAGCTACAAAACAGCACAAGAACTTCGTGAAGCATACGCAAGTGTCAATAGCCAAATTGATAAAGCAGAAGAAAGGATTTCAGAGATTCAAGATCAACTTACTGAAACAAAGTGTGAATACAAGATTACAGAAAAAAGATTGAAAAGGAACAAACAAAGCCTCCAAGAAATATGGGACTATGTAAAAATTCCAAACCTATGATTGATTGGGGTCCCTGAAAGTTATGGGGAGAATGGAACCAAGTTTGAAAACACACTTCGGATATTATCCAGAACTTCCACAACCTAGTAAGACAGACCAAAATTCAAATTCAGGAAATACAGAGACCACCACCAAGATACTCCTAGAGAAGAGCAACTCCAAGGCACATAATCATCAGATTCACCAAGGTTGAAAGGAAGAAAAAAATGTTAAGGGCAGCTAAAAAAATGTTAAGGGTTACCTACAAAAAGAAACTCACTAGACTAACAGTGGATCTCTCTGTAGAAACCCTAAAAGCCACAAGAGAGTGGGGGCCAATTTTCAACATTTTTAAAGAAAAGAATTTTCAACCCAGAATTTCATATCCAGCCAAAGTTTCATAAGTGAGGAGTAATAAAATCCTTTACAGACAAGCAGATGCTGAGGGATTTTGCCACCACTAGCCTGCCTTGCAAGAGCTCCTGAAGGAAGCACTAAATATGGAAAGGAAAAGCTGTTACTGCAAAAGCACACCAAAATATAAAGATCAATGACACTATGAAGAAATTGCATCAACTAAAGTGCAAAATAACCAGCTAGCATCGTGATGACAGGATCAAATTCACACATAACAAAATGAATCTTAAATGTCAATGGGCTAAATGCCCCAATTAAAAGACACAGACTGGCAAACTGGGTAGAGTCAAGACCCATCGGTGTATTCAGGAGACCCATCTCACATGCAAAGACACACATCGGCTCAAAATAAAGGAATGGAGAAATATTTACCAAGCAAATGGAAAGCAAAAAGTGCAAGGGGTTGCAATCCTAGTCTCTGATAAAACAGACTTTAAGCCAACAAAGACTAAAAAAGACAAAGAAGGGTATTAAACAATGGTAAAGGGATCAATGCAATGAGAAGAGCTAACTATCCTAAATATATATGCACCCAATACAAGAGCACCCAGATTCATAATGCAAGTTCTTAGAGACCTACAAAGAGACTTAGACTCCCACACAATAATAGTGGGAGACTTTAACACCCCATTGTCAATATTAGACAGATCAATGAGACAGAAAATTAACAAGAATATACAGGACTTGAACTCAGCTCTGCACCAAGTGGACCTAATAGATATGTACAGAACTCTCTATCCCAAATAAACAAAATGTATATTCTTCTCAGCACCATATAGCATTTATACTAAAATTGACTGCATAATTGGAAGTAAAATACTCCTCACAAATGGAAAGGAATGGAAATCATAACAAACAGTCTCTCAGACCATAATGCATTCAAATTAGAACTCAGGATTAAGAAACTCACTCAAAACTGCACAACTACATGGAAACTGAACAACCTGCTCCTGAATGACTACTGGTTAAATAATGAAATTAAGGCAGAAATAAAGAAGTTCTTTGAAACCAATGAGAACAAAAAGACAACATACCAGAATCTCTGGGACACAGCTAAAGCGTGTTCAGAGGGAAATTTATAGCACTAAATGCCCAAAGGAGAAAGCAGGAAAGATCTAAAGTTGACACCCTAACATCACAATTAAAAGAACTAGAGAAGCAAGAGCAAACAAACTCCAGCTAGCAGAAGACAAGAAATAACTAAGATCAGAGCAGAACTGAAGGAGATAGACAAATGAAAAACCCTTCAAAAAATCAATGAATCTAGGAGCTGGTTTTTTGAAAAAAATTAACAAAATAGACCACTAGCCAGACTAATGAAGAAAAGAGAATAATCAAATAGACACAATAAAAATGACAAAAGGGATATCACCACGGATCCCAAAGAAATACGAACTATCATCACAGAATAGTATAAACACCTCTATGGAAAGAAACTAGAAAATCTAGAAGAAATGGACACATACATTCTCCCAAGACTAAATGAGGAAAAAGTTGAATTCCTGAATAGACCAATAACAAGTTCTGAAATTAAGGAGTAATTAATAGCCTCCCAACCAAAAAAAAAAAAAAGCCCAAGACCAGACAGATTCACAGCCTAACTCTACTAGAGGTAAAAAGAGGAGCTGGTACCACTCCTTCTGAAACTATTCCAAACAATAGAAGAAAGAGGACTCCTCCCTAACTCATTTTATAAGGCCAGCATCATCCTGACTCCAAAATCTGGCAGAGACACAACTAAAAAAAAAATTTCAGGCCAATATCGCTGATGAACATCGACGCAAAAATTCTCAATAAAATACTGGCAAACTGAATCCAGCAGCATATCAAAAAGCTTATCCACCATGACCAAGTCAGCTTCATCTCTAAAATGCAAGACTAGTTCAACATACACAAATCAATAAATGTAATCCGTCACATAAACAGAACCAATGACAAAAACCACATGATTATCTCAATAGATGCAGAAAAGGCCTTTGATTAAATTCAACACCCCACCATGCTAAAAACTCTCAATAAACTCAGTATTGATGAAACATATCTTAAAATAATAAGAGCTGTTTATGACAAACCCACAGCCAATATCATACTGAATGGGCAAAAGCTGGAAGCATTCCCTTTGAAAACCAGCAAAAGACAAGAATTCCCTCTCTCACCCCTCCCATTAAACATAGTATTGGAAGTTCTGGCCAGGGCAATCAGGCAAGAGAAAGAAATAAAGGGTATTCAAATAGAAAGAGAGGAATCAAATTGTCTCTGTTTGCAGATGATGTAATTGTATATTTAGAAGATGCCATCATTTCAGCCCAAAAACTTCTTAAGCTGATAAACAACTTCAGTAAAATCTCAGGATACAGTATCAATGTTGAAAAATCACAGGCGTTCCTATACACTAAAAGTAGACAAAAAGAGAGCCAAATCATGAGTGAACTCACATTCACAATTGCTACTAAAAGAATAAAATACTTAGAAATACAACTTACAAGGGATATAAAGAACCTCTTCAAGGAGAACTACAAACCACTGTTCAAGAAAATAAGAGAGAATACAAACAAATGGAAAAACATTCCATGCTCATGGATAGGAAGAATCAATATTATGAAAATGGCCATACTGCCCAAAGTTATTTATAGATTCAATACTATTCTCATCAAGGTACCATTGACTTTCTTCACAGAACTAGACAATACTGTTTTAAATTTCATATGGATCCAAAAAAGAGCCTGTATAACCAAGACAATCCTAAGCAAAAAGAGCAAAGCTGGAGGCATTAAACTATATCTGAATTCAAACTATACTATAAGGCTACAGTAACCAAAACAGCATAATACTGGTTCCAAAACAGATAATATAGACCAATGGAACAGAACTGAGGGATCAGAAATAACACAACACATCTACGACCATCTGATCTTTGACAAACCTGACAAAAACAAGCAATGGAGAAAGGATTTTCTATTTAATAAATGGTTCCAGAAAAACTGGCTAGCCATACGTAGAAAACTGAAACTGGACCCCTTCCTTACACCTTATACAAAAATTAACTCGAGATGGATTGAAGACTTAAACATAAGACCTAAAACCATGAAAACCCTAGAAGAAAACCTAGGCAATAACATTTAGGACATAGGCATGGGCAAAGACTTCATGACTGAAGCACCAAAAGCAATGGCAACAAAAGCCAAAATTGACAAATGGGATCTAATTAAACTAAAGAGTTTCTGCTCAGCAAAAGAAACTATAGTCAGAGTGAACAGACAACCTACAGAATGGGAGAAAATTTTTGCAATCTATCCATCTGACAAAGGGCTAATATCCAGAATCTACAAGGAACTTAAACAAATATATAAGAAAACAAACAAACGACCCCATCAAAAGTGGGCAAAGGATATGAATAGACACTTCTCAGATGAAGACATTTATGTGACCAACAAACATATGAAAAAAAGCTCATCATCACTGGTCATTAGAGAAATGCAAATCAAAACCACAATAAGATACATCTCATGCCAGTTAGAATGGCAATCATTAAAAAGTCTGGTAACAACAGATACTGGTGAGCATGTGGAGAAATATAAACACTTTTACACTGTTGGTGGGAGTGTAAATTAGTTCAATCTTTGTGGAAGACAGTGTGGTGATTCCTCAATTATCTAGGACCAGAAATACTATTTAACCCAGCAATTCCATTACTGGGTATATATCCAAAGAATTATAAATCACTCTGCTACAAAGACACATGCACGCGCATGTTTATTGCAGTACCATTTACAATAGCAAAGACTTGGAACCAACCCAAATGCCCAGCAATGATAGACTGGATAAAGAAAATGTGGCACAGATACACCATGGAATACTATGCAGTCATAAAAAAGGATGAGTTGATGTCCTTTGCAGGGACATGAATGAAGCTGGAAACCATCATCCTCAGCAAACTAACACAAGAACAGAAAATCAACACTGCAGGTTCTCACTCGTAAGTGGGAGCTGAACAATGGGAACACATGTTCTCATCACACTCTGGAGAATATCACACACTGGGGCCTGTCGGCGGGTGAGGGGGAAGGGGAGAAAGAGCATTAGGACAAATACCTAATGCATGCGGAGTGTAAAACCTACAGTTGATAGGTGCAGCAAACCACCATGGCATATGTATACCTATGTAACAAAGCTGCACTTTCAGCACATGTATCCCAGAACTTAAAGTAAAATTTTAAAAAATAAATAAAACAGCAGAGCAAGAAAATTGTATCTAGATAGAGCCAGAGACACCATGAGGCTGTCATTCTCTAGATCAAACTCTGTCACATGTCATCATACTTGTAACCCAAAGTATCCTAACTTACAGACTAGGGAAAGAGCTACATACTGTGAAAAACATCCACTTCCAATAAATAAATTTAAAATCTTAGTAACTCTATATGCAAGTCATCTATCTCTATTTTTCCCGCTCTCTCTCTTTCTCTCTCTCTCTCAATCTCTCTACTTACCTGCCTATATTATGTTTTATTCTCAATTTATAAAGCAAACTAAATTGAAGATTGTACCCTTTATCGTTTTTAAGATACATCAGAGACACATTTAGGTGTAAGCTATCCTTCCAAATCTTCTCTAGTCACTAATTATTGAGATTCTTTTGAAGATAAACTAGTTACTCAAAAGAGTGTACTGTGAACACTCAAAATGTTAAAAGCTTGTTTTGTATAAACAGCTTAAATTAATGTATTTTGAACTTTTGTGATTAGATAAAAAATAATACAATTCTTAAAACAATATATACACTTAATACCTGTGATGCTTTCTGATATTTTCAATGTATTTACTTAACTATTAGATACAATCTACTAAAAGATTCTAAAATCTACTCACTAATAGGTTTGTAACTTGCATTTTGAAAAGTCACTGATATAAATTACTCTATTATTTTTGAAAGATAGTCCTCTCAAAAAAAAAAAAGATGACTTGTCACTGTTGCAAAGAATATAATAGAGTGAAAAGAAAACAGATTCATTTACAATCTTTAGGTTTTCTGCACAAGTGGACTATGAGATGATCATTCAGAATAAATTTTTACTAAATCCACCATATTTCTCCTATATAAAGATAAAAGTATATTATAGTTATTGCAAGTTATTCAAGGGTATGAAGTTTTGATTGCCAAAGTTCCCATGTCTTCTGAAGCTTGTCTTTTGATCTTTGATAAAAACAAACTAGTAAAAGCATTTAGTATAGATGAAGCCTGGGATTTCTTTCTTTCTTTCTAATATTCCATAACACTGTGATATATTCCCTAAGCATAATAAATGCTAAGAGAGTTGCATTTAGATTTGCCCCTAGTCCACCTCCAATATACACCTGCCACAATAATAATTTTCATGTGTTACACTGCTGCAACAAATAATACTGAAGGGCTTAGAAAAAACAGTGTCTCTCTTAGTGAGTGGCTTATCAATAAGGAGTGGCTCAAATACTCATCTTCCCTATTATGTACTACCACATAAAAGTGAAGGGCTTATGAACCTCTTTTCTCTTCTGTGCTGTTTTTATTTATAGAATCAGGGAGGAAGAGATCTTGGTTTAATACTATTATTTTATTAAATAGGTTTTTCTCACCTTTTCCATTCTCTTCTTCTGAAATGCCCAGAATATGAATATTTGTTCACCTAATGTGGCATTCTATACATCTGTAGCCTTTCTTCATCCTTTCAAATGTATTTTTCTTTTCTTTTTCCTTTCTTTTATTTATTTATTTATTTTTGGTGTGCCTGTGTTATTTCAAAAAATCTGTCTTCAAGTTCAGAAATTATTTCTTCTGCTTCTTCTAGTCTGCTGGTGAAGCTCTTGATTGTATTTCTTTTTTATTGCATTAATTGAATTATTCAGCTCTAGGATTTCTGTATGGTTATTTTTAATGATATCTCTTTCTTGAATTTCTAATTCAAACCATAAATTGTCTTCCTGATTTTCTTGAATTATCTATCTGTATTCTCTTGTATCTTACTGAGTTTACTTAAGATTATTATTTTGAATTCTTTTTCTGGCATTTCATATATTTTCTTATGATTGGGGTCTATTCCTGGGTAATTATTGTATTCCTTTGGAGATGACATATTTCCTTGCTTTTTCATATTGATATGTCCCTATGTTGATTTCTACACATCTGGTAGAAAAGTCACCTCTTCCAATTTTATGGGGTAGGTTTCATAGAAAAAGAGCAATTTGTATTAATGGGTCTTAGAGTGTCAGTTGGTTGGGGAGTGTTGATCTTCATTTTAGGTGGATGCAGTAGTGTAGCTCCAAGTAGTTTCTTCAACTGAAATTCACACTAGTGGTGTTTGCAAGTTTCTCAGTGGCCTAAGCTGAGAGAATGTATGGTGACAGTGGTGTGCCTTTGCTGAGATTGGCCTCACCACCTCATTTCTCTGGTTGGGGGTATGTGCATGCACGCAGTGGGTCAGCCACCTTGGGGTCTGTCTAGCTGTGGTTGCAGCCATATGGCTGTTACACTGTCCAGAAGCACAGACAAGTGGTGGCTGCTTGGTTGGCTCAGGGGCATGTCTACTGGGGACAGCCCATGGAGCTGTTTCTCAATGTGCCCACCTATTTCTCAGGTCCTTATTGGGAGCACAGGGCCACTGGGAAGGCCCAGGGACGTGTTTGTGGTGGGGTTAGGGGAGGATGTGAGGGTGCAGGGCTATTTCTCAGGTTCTGAGTGTGGGCACATTGCCAACTCCACTGGGTATATCAGCTGCTCAGATGCTCAGAGGCCTCTCCCACTTGGAGGAGGGCATGCAGCAGTTTGGCTGGCTCAAGGGCAGGTTCATCCTGGGCAGGACTGGAAGACTGTTGTTCCTCCTGCCATAAGTGCAGGTGGGGGTTTGTTTCTCTGCCATGAAAGACCAGAGTCACAGCCAAGCCTGGGCCCAGACTCCCCACATCTGGGTTGTGGTGATCAATAACCCGTGTGGGTTTGGCATAATGAAGATGGAGCCCCAGTGCTGGAGAAGCACAGAGGCTACTGACCTTAGAGCAAGACATACTCGAGAGGTGGCTCAGGTATCAAGATAGCAGCATGCTGCAGCAGCTTGGTTCACAGTGGGTGAATGGGGGTGGGGAGTACACATCTTGTACTCCTAATCCAGGACAACACAGCTGCATGAATTCCCTGCAGCTCTCCAACATGGACTCAGAGCTTAAAGGAACTATGAGATTCTTCTGTTGTAAGGACTATAGGTGTTTGCAGTGGCAATGGAGCTGGGGCACAGTGAGGATCTCCTGCTTAACCTTTTCCCACATGTGAAGTCTCTCCTGACATCATGTATATCTGATCTAGGCAGAGTAGATGAAGCGGCAGACAACAGATACCTCCATATTACCCTCCTAGACTTCCAATCATCACTCCTCCATCACACTCCAGCACTCTTCCTTCAACACTGCAGTCAAAGTCTTAGCTGTTTATTCATTGCCTTGGTCCTTTATTATGGTGGAAATGAATGCCAGGTGCCTCTAGTCAGCCATCTTGCTGACACCACTCTCAATAGCTTTATTTTGTAGATGAGTGGTGAAGACTAAGAAAGGCAGCAGTATAGTTAGATAAGTGCCTTCTCTTGATGAATCAAACTCCCTGGATTCAAATCTGCTACTTCTTAACTATGATCTTGGGGAAGATACTTAACTCTGTAGGTCTTAGTTTCATTAACTTTAAAAATAAGCATTCCAAGAGTATCTGACTTTCTTTGAGGCTGCTGTCAAAAGTGAGGGTAAAGTTCTTAACATAGTTTCTGAAAAAATAGTAAGTGTTCAATAAGTATTAGATATTTCAATGAGGTGACTTGCACAAGGTCAAGCAGCTGGCATAAAAGGGATGCCCAGACTATTGTGGGAGTATAAGACATTGGCTGTTTTTGCTGTGTACACCAAAGTATACTAAATATATTTAGTGATATTAATAATATCACTAAGTAATGTTATCCCTTTGCCATTTTTTGAAAAACTAATTCAAAAACATACACTTGTATTTAGCATAATTTTTATTTCTCTGAATGCTCAGACTTCAATTTACAGTTTGGTTTTCTATTTGAGGAAAGCTATCTCTTCAAAAGATATACTCTAGGTGCTGCAGTGCTTTAGGGCATTATTACAAACATGGGTTTTTGGTGTACTATTGAGTCAGAAATACTGTTTAATGGAAACTATAGGTGATAGGCTGCCAAAAGAAAGTGAAATTTTACTAAAGCTTGCATTCTCTGTGAATTTTTCAAGAGTGCAAAGTAAAACATTTACGCAACACCCAAAGCTCTCTCAAGAGCCAGTGATGTAGCTATGTATTATTTCATTGTAATTCAAACAAGTAGTAAAGTGAAATGTCATTTGACAGCATTTTCGATTTCTTCTTTATATTACATATTCAATTTATAAACATCAGACAAAAATTTACTCATGGATCCCATTATATGGAAAATAAGATTTTAATGACTAGTTATTTATTATGAAATAACAAAATGAAATATGCAGACATCCCTCACTTTTCATAGATTCATGAGGCTTCCTATATTCCTCATACATCTGTCATCTTAGCTTCGGGGGTAACTCGTTTTACTATTCCTTGCATGAAAAATGATAGTTGTTAAAAAAAAAAAACTAAATGTTAAAAATAGTCAATTTTATAAGTTTTGCTCTTTCAGAGCAGAATTCAAATAAGAAATTATCAGAAAATGAGTAGAGCCCAGGAATACTGATTTAACGAAAAATATGCTACACACACACACACACACACACACACACACACAGAGAGAGTACATTTTATGCTACACATGTATTTAGTTAGAAGATTCTTTATGCATGTATTCCTCTTGGACTTCAGTGCCTTAGACTGGATACCCTTCCTACCCCTCACAAAAACAGAGCCTTTAAAAAGGGTTGTGTGTAGTTTCATTCATTTTAGAATGTGATTCTAATGAATGGGATTGGGAACTTTGGAAAAATTAAATAAGGTAAGGCAATCTAAGATTGTATTTTTAAGCCAATCAGTACTGTAGGTAACTGAAGACTCTAGTGGAGTCCTATTGGAGACCACCAAGGAACTATATGGAATGCACTTCAGAATTGTCTGCCCAAAGGACGGAAGAGGGGAGTATTTACCCACTGAATCCTGTCCCTATTGTCAATTCCCTCAAACTTCCAGGTTTGGATACATGTCAGAGTAGATCAGCAAATTTCCACAGGTGTTCCACATAACTGAGGTGTCAGAAAAGCACTTATACAGAAATCTAGAGATGCATGGGACAACAGCGGTAAAATGTTGTCAAAGAGTAAAATGGGTGAATTGAAAAATGGCCTACGAGGTTGTGAGGTGGGACACAAAAGATATTAAATGCAGTCCACTCCTTGCAGCACTCAGAGGCACTCAGGTTCCACGTTGAGTCCAATCTGTCACAGAGTCTTCAAGGAAGTGGGTAGCCATTACACAAACACTAAATGCAAAAGATTTAGTGGAACAAGTTTTGGTGGCAGCTGTAATTGATTTCAAGTCTATAATTAGTAGTTATCATCTCTCTCTTCCACCACAAATTCTGTATTTCTCTCACATTTGGCCAAGCTCTTCAGCAGATTCAAATGGCTGGAGTGGTGGAGTGACCTAGACCTTCATTCTCAAAGGATCAGAGTCCTTAGCTGCTTTACCTTGTCAGGCTGTGGTTGCTTCAGTTGCCCATTTAAGGTTATCACTTGACATTGAAACACCAAAGGATGCCTCAATGAAACCCCTAGCAAGGACATACTCTATCCTGCCTCCATTAATAGTTATGATTCTAGCGCTGCATGGTAGCCAGGATCAATATCTCTTCCAATATCATGCTTCTGTTTGCCTGCTTAACAGTTGACATGAAGAATCATTATGACTAGATGGTTTCCATAGCTTCAGGTACCTCAGGTGCACCTCAAGCCAGTCTACCACTCCATGAAAGTTTTAGTAACTGTGAAGTTACTTATACCAGAGGCATTACCACTAACAATGGGGTCCTTGTCACCAAGTGCCCTATGATACAATTCTAGATTCCCATTCTGATGAGATGCTTTCTAGGGCTACGTTAGGTAATCACTGACTTAGCTTGGGTTCCCCTAAAGCAAACATGGGACAATCACTTCCACAGAGGTTGACTGTAGTTAAGCAATTCCAGGCAAGAGAGGGGTACTAGGAAGAGCAAAACAGAAAATGATGGAAATGAAGGAAAGATCAGGCAAAAGTGTATTACCAGTCGGCCGCTGTTGTGGGTAACCAGGGTGGGATCCTTTTAAGAGAACTTCTTTGGAGCTATGTGGAAGGGACCATAGAACTGTTAAACTGAGAGATGTAACAGAGAAGTATTTCTCCATCAATTATCACCCTCCTTGGTCAAGAGGTGCCCTATGGGGTGTTTTAGTCCCTTCACGTATCCAGGGTAGTTCATGTGCGAGAATGGCTAAATGGGTTCCTGCCAGTGTTCCACACAGCAGAGAAAGCAGAGAAACTCTAGGGGCAGGAAGCAAGACATACATAGTGCAGCTGAGGCAACTGGAGAGTCAGTTCACTGTATGCAACTGATTGCTGGAGTAGAAAGTTAGGCTAGGAGGATGGGAGGGGGGTCAGAAGAGCTATGTAGGACACAGTGAAATAAATGCTTTAATCAAGCAATGTGTAAAATACTATGGGAACTTACATGGAGAAGAAGAGACAATCCCTGGGCTTTGAGGCATGAGAAAAGGGCTGAGGGCTTACTGTAATTGCTTCATCCACTTGCTACCCTTTCTTTTTCAATATCAAATTAATTATGCTCATTATCTTCTTTCCCTCAAAGCCTAACATTTTAAAAAGGAGCAAAAGGAGGAATAGAATGAGGGGAAATTAAATATTTTCTTCTGTGGCAAAAACATTTTTAACATTTAAAAAAAGTACTTTGGAGCTAGAAATAAAAAGTGTATTTCCTTTCAGACTGTGACTTACACTTCCCTGGAGCTGGGAAAAATCATGAGAAAGCACCTGAATAAATATGCACACTGTGTAATCTATTTAGGTGGTGAGAAGAGAAAATCTGCTTGACACTGTAGTGAACAACATTTATGCATATTTTAAACAAAAGGATGATTATTCTTTCATGGTCCTAAAGTTGAAAAACAAATTTGAAATGGCTATTAAAAATACCCACTCTCAAATACAAGTTTCTATAGGATATATTATTTGTACCTGACTGATGGACAAGCTTTCCAAAATTCTGTAGTTGATATGCATGTTCCTTTCAAAAGAAAATGTTTATATAATGTATTTTTGCTTGCTTGGTATTGGAAGAAAAATAAATTTCTTATCTAGATGAAAGAAAGTTAAGAGATGTTTAAAAAACATCTAAACAAATTTTGAAAAGATACACGTTAGGTTTGAGAAAGCTCACAAGCTACAACACTCAAATTCAGTATTTTATATTGTTGTGATTGATTCTATATTTGTACTTCACTTTTATCCATATTATAAATAGTTATGATTTACATCTGAAACTGTGATTCATAGTGTTTGATTCACTTCTAAAATCAAGATACTCTTATTTTTATTTTGATAGTTTTATATGCATTTATAAAATTATTCAGGTAATTTATAAATAAATCATCCTAGATTGTTTAAAATATGTCTTTCCTATCCAAAATAGGCAGATCGTTTCTATATCAAATTAATTAGTCGCTATTGTTAGTTTTTAAAATAATTTCTCAATTTATCTAAGTTGCCTAACACTGCCTCCATGATGTGAAGTCAGGAGATACTTATAATACCTTTTGTAAAAGTCAGCATTTATCTTACACTAGTTCTCTTTTCAGATAGAGAACATATGTAAGAAATGAGTAAGTCAACAGGCCATATTTAACCAGCACTAGTGGTTGTCAATGGAAAAATACAAATGCAATGTAAACTTGAAGTTAATTCCATTTAATTTACAGCTTATTTTATAAGAGTATTATATTAAGGAATTAATTTACATATAGTAAAATCACAAATCTAAATATACAGCATGAGGAATGTTGACAAATGTATGCAGCTACATAACCATCATCCAGATCAAAATACAAAACATTTCAATCACCCCAGGAAATTTCCTCAGGCCCCTTTTCCATACAATTTGAATTCCCTGCCCTTACCCAGAGCAGCCTCTGTTCTGGTGTCTATCATCAAATGCTAGTTTTGCCTGGAAGTGGCTTTAATATAAAAGTAATTGGACAGTATGTTATGTCTGGCTTATTTTGCTCAACTTAATGTTTTTGAGATTCATACAGGTTGTTACATGTAACAGTAGTCCTTTTTTTAATGACCAGTATTCCACTGACCATATTGCAGTTTACCCATTTTCCTATGGATAGATATTTGACTGTTTACAGTTTTGTGTTATTGTGAATAAAGCTCCTATGAGCATTCATTTTTCTGGGGAACATATCTAGGAATGAAATGGCCGAATCTCAGGGTAGTGCAGAACAAGTTCTCTAGGTAGGCCTGGACAAACTCAATTGTCCACCCTTTCTCACTTGTAGTTCTCAAGAATAACTGTACTGTGTGCTGAGAATGTAACATCCTGGACTAAGGGACTCTGAGAAACATTGTGACTCTACAGATCAAATCATCTATAAAGAATCATCTATTTTCATGTTAATCATATACTATTTGCAACAGATACTATATTTTCAGTGACTTCTATGAAAATATTTGTTGTTAAAATGTATGCATGATGTCTTAAAAAAGATTGATACTTATTTTTTTGTTTATCTTAAAAGGTATAGAGAAAAAGTGATTGGTATGGTTATCTATTTATATATAACCTCCTATATATCACATTTCTCTATTAGCCATAGGTCTGATTCTGGTTGTTTCCATTCTTCTCCAAGCAGTGTGTTAAAATTGAAAGGCTTGAAGTATTCTAGGCGATGGCTAAAAGCAAAGAAAAAGAAAGTGGGAATTGAAATGAATTATGCATTTGTGAAATAGATGTCCCAAAGGGCTATTTATTTTGTCACATCTGTGATAGGACAACATTCTATTTTAAGCAATACTAAAGGTAAGATATACTTTATATGTACAGTTTTCTCACTCTAGCTATCACTCAGCTCTGAAAACATTCACCTGCGTCTTAAAGCACTTTTCTTTCAATTTTGCAAATAGCTCCCTCACAGCTGAAGGGAGAAATCAACTCTCAAAACATGACTCATTCCATTCAGTTTTAAACAAATCATATTATGATATGTTTTTATATTCCAACTTTGGTATATTTATATCAGTCATATAAGCAATTGTTTTAAAAAGTTTCAGTTCCATAGATAAGAAGACAGACTTCTTAATTCCCTTCTCTGCCAAAGCAAGAGAAGTTAATGTAAAAGAGTATTAATCTCAGTTCTTTTCTTTCCAGAAAAACCCTTTAACTATATCAAGAAGCTTTCTCTTGTGGCTTAATGAGGAAAGGCTTAGGTAATGTGCTTCAGTAGAGCCTTACTCTGTAGGAAGTCACTCTGCCTTAGCTCTGCCCTGGCCAGTGTATAATCATACTTCCACCTAAGATAAGCTTCCAATAACGTATGAATGAGGAGGCTGAATATAGGAAGGTATTAGCTGATGAACAGCCAGAGACATGACGTCTTGATATGAGGACATTAAGTCAGTTGCAACTACATTTTTGTCTTATTCTGCCCACCTGGTGAGGATAAATCGGTTTTTGAGTCACAGTTGTCAATCCCAGAGTAAGAGATTAAGGAAAAAATAGTGAAGGAAAAGAAAAAGGAAGGAAAAAGGAGACTAGGTAAAAGCTATGTCAGGACTGGGGAGAAAGGCAAAGGGAAAAACGGAAAGAATGTCAAGCAAAATAAAGAAATATGCTAGAAGGGATGAAGACAAAGTGTGAAGTAAGAGCATGACAGGAAGAAGGCAAACAAGGAGAGGAAGGATAATGCAGCACATTCCAAAGGTAAAAAGGTAGGAATGTTCATCTACCATAGTGCAATGCTCACTAGGATGTCTCCGTTAGGTTCTTCCAAATGCTCAGACTCACCAGACTACCTTGGCTATGGTGAGTATACATAGAGAGATACAGAGCAGGAATCACAGTTTGCCCCAGGACAGCATCTGGCTTTCCTCCCTAAAGGAGCAGTCCTTGCAGAAGTCCACGAAGCATTCATAAGGCTCTAGTCTGCCTACGTGAGAGCTACAGGTGCAAGGAAACAAGACGCAAATTGAGAAAGCAAAGCGGATACCTTGGCTCAAATGCCTGTTGCCCCATGAGAGTAATATCTCTTGGAATAACTCCATAGGCATAGCTTCCAGGGTTCCCACAGGGAACATGACCATTAAAAGGGAATCCCAAAGCCACACTGTCTCCATCATATATTTATACTTCATTCAAAATTATTCTCAGTCCAGATGTAATTTACCACTTAAGGGCCATTTTTATCATAAGCAATGTTGCCTAGAAACAGAGTTGACATTTTTATCCTTATGAGGTTACCAGAAGAGAAGAACTAGAGAGAAAACAGAAGATCAGATTTCCTTGCAACAGGGGATCCCTTGTTCACACCAGGAAACACTGATGCTTCTGGCCCTTTAGCTCTGAAAGAAGTTTTAAATGAATTTGTAACCATACTTCTGTATCAGCTGTTGGAACGTTTAGTCTTCTCACATGCAATGTTTAGTTTTCTCACATGGAAACAACACTTTTCTCATACCACTATGGAAAAATAAGTGCTCTACTGACAGTAGTGAGAGAGATTATGTCAGTCCAAAGTTCACTAAATATTTCCTGAGGACCATTAGGAAACATTGGGCTCTAGTAGGTGCTTGTGCACATATGTCGTCTTCTTTGATCAGAAGTGTTACTTCTGCACCACTAAGAACGAATTTCCAAAAAACTCGTATATTTGGAACATATATTCATTTATTTTCTACTTACAAGTCAGGTTTTTGTCCTTGTTGTAGTTCATGCTGAGGTACAGGGTAAAGAGCTTCATAACTTCGTTTATCTTTTGATCCATGAATTGCAAATGAATTGAATTTTGTCACATTTGGTGGAAAATAACTCCAAGGAAGATAAGCTTTGCCTTCCCATTTTGTCTCTCCTCTGGACACTCTGAATGATAAAGGAAGTTCTTGCTACAGAAACAACACGTGAAACACAAAAGATAAAATTAGGCTTATACTTTAAACATAGAAATATATGTATTACTGTGTACATAATGATTTTGTCTCATATTTTAATTTACTTACTTTCCACACATTTCTTCTTCCAGAAAGTAAAAGCACTAAATGCTGGCCGTGGCTGTCAAAATTAAGATTCCTCATGAGTGTTTGAAAAACATAAATGTTATTTTCTTCACTATCCTTTATACATGGAATCTGTGTGCTTGCAACTAAATTTCCAAATAATTAAAAGATGCAATATTAATACTGCATTATTATAAGGAGAGGCAGTGTGTTCAGTTGCTTAGAAATGACATCTTTGAGTTTACCATTCTCCAGACAACTGCCACCAAATGCATAAAGTTTCACGTTTAGCTTGTTTTTTATATTCTTTAAATAAAAAATTATATTAAATACTTCATTTGGTTAGATGACACAAAATACGAAAAAAAGTCAGAGAGATACCATGTTACTTGGAGTTTGTTATAAAACAAGTTTCAAAAACTAAAGCAAGCACCGATTTCCAAGTCTGAATTCAACAACTTTTAATAAAGGTTATTATTATTATTATTTTTAATAAAGGTTATTTCTGTAAGAAAACTATCTGGTAGCTCATTAGGAAAATTTTAAAAATGCAAAACATAGACTGTCTACAACTAGTAAACAGGCTAAAGATTTCAGTCAGTGTCTATTTTTTTCATACACTGTCCTCAACCTGTCTGCCTCTTGTGTTTTGCTGCTTTCTACCATTAGTTCGGCATCATGTTTTCAACAAGGAACAGACTATATTTCCAAATGGAAATTCCGGTAACAGTGTACAATTGGGAGTAGCCAGGTCATTAAGAATCAAAGGATTTCATGTATCTACATGAAGCAATTCATTAACTCTAAGAAAACCTGTATCTTAAACATTTCTACACAGATCCTCTTTTGAGAGCTTTTCAGGGAGGATTTCCTTCAGTAAACTTTTCTAACAGAAGCCAAGTATTCTTTTCCATTTAAAAATCTTCTGATTATTTTTGTTGTTATTATGCACCCTTAGGAGTACATCCTAAGAGTAAAAATGCTTGCAAATTAAAACAATATTCTTCCTGTTGCTTTCTAGAGATTAATTAACTGTTATAGGAAATGACTGCCTGGAGCAAAACCTTGATTCTTAATTATTAACTATCCTGATACATATGAAACCAAACTACTCTGATAATTTCTTTAACCTTTAAAACCTATTACTTTTATACACAATTATTACTGTGTAATTTCTTAACAAAAGAGAATGTAATTATTCTATTCATCTGTGTTATCACTTTATGAAAATAAACTGGTATTACCATTTAATAAAATTAAAACTAAGGGCCAAACTTTAGGAGATCCAACTTCTGTTCTCTAGACAAGCTAGGAATGTTTGTCTTAATTTTCTCACTTGTAGGGTAAAAATAAGCACACAATAGTTGAAGTTTTCTTACTTCTTATGACAGTTTATGAGAATTAATCATATTTGTCAGTAACAAATTTTAGCATGTTAGTTGAAATGTGACACACAAAGGTTTATGATGATGCTTAAAAAACATAATGCAAACAGCTAGACTTTTCTACATTAGATTTAGCTAAATATCAAAATAAAGGAAAATAAAAGAGTATCTACAAATCTCATTTAAATCAATTGTTTGGCAGTCTGTCCAGCCTACAAAAGGAGCAATGGCTTCTGAATGTTAGACACTAAGAAGCATTTAAATGGCATTTCAAATGAATAACTGCAATATAAAGATTTCATTATTAAATACTTTAATAATTTAAAATGTGCTATAATTTAGATAATAGGTGTACATCTATAGAATAAAGGAAATAGTTTGCCCAACCACGTAAACAGAATCCAAGAGACAGTTAAACCTAAACAAAGAGAGTCCAAGTTAATATTTTTAATAAGTCTACAAATATCCACATGTGATTTAGTTTTTATCCCTGGCATTGAATGCAAAAGTAATACAGCATATACTTAATAAATGCATGATGAATAAAGAATGGAATACATGAATACTTAATTATGTGATATATAAAATAAAAGTTTCATCTAGTCACTTAAAAATCCCTTAAAAGAAACATTTTTATAAGCTAGCTCAATTAATTATATCCATATCTCTCTTTTTATTTCTGAACAGCTATATATAATAATGCAAATTTATGAAGTAAATAATGAGGAAAAGTTTTTGTTTTATAATGACTTCATTTTGAAAAAAAATCTTCAAGTTTATTAGAAAAATCTACATTACCGAACTGAAAATATTGACATAGGATTTTCAAACATTTAGAATATGACTATATTCTAAACATATATTCTAAATATATGTTCTGTACTTGAAACTAAGAAATATATAAAAGTATATCAGTCAAACAAATTCAGAGTACCATTCTTACTAGTTAACTGGAATTAATGAGCTTTTACTATAACCACATCATTTATAACTAGAAAATAATATGTTCAAATTATGTAGTAATAATTAAGAAGAAACATTTTATACTTACGGACAAAGTTCAACTTCTAAATACTGCTCAGTTATACCATTCAAGAAAAATGCTTCCACAACTTTTGAAAACAGAGATATAACATATTGAGAAATTTAATACTGCTTACCAACAAAAATAATTTGTTTATTCCTTTAGAATATAAAATGAATTAACTATTTTTAATTATAATACTATCCCCATAGGAAAAAGTGCAAAGAAAATAGACATTGCCTGGAAGAAGAAATATATATGAAATAAATCATCAACAATTTTCTCACATATCAGATTGCCATATATTGAAAAAATTAATTAAAACTAGTGCTGGTGGCCGGTAGCAGTGGCTCATGCCAGTAATCCCAGCACTTTGGGAGGCCAAGGCAGGCGGATCACAGGGTCAAGAGATTGAGACCATTCTGGCCAACATGGTGAAACCCTGTCTCTACTAAAAATACAAAAATTAGCTGGGTGTTGTGGCATGCGCCTGTAGCCCCAGCTACTTGGGAGGCTGAGGCAGGAGAATCACTTCAAGCTGGGAGGCAGAGGTTGCAGTGAACCAAGATCGCACCACTGCACTCTAGCCTGGCAACAGTGTGAGATTCTGTCTCAAAAAAAAAAAAGAAAAGAAAGAAAAACAAAAAAACTAGTGCTGGTCAGGTTGTAAAGAAATTAACATTATCACATAGACTTTGAGCCACTTATCTTCTGCGAATTTATCCTAAGAGTATAATCTGACAACTGGGAAAAGAATTAAGTATAATGCTATTAATTAGAGTACTGTTCAAAAATTAGAAATAATCTAAGTGATTATCCCCTATTATATAAAATTATCTCTTATTCTCTAAATAAATCTCCTACTATACAGGAGAACTGTTAAATAAATTATGGAATTCATATATTCTATGCAATGAAAAACAATGCAGCTAGTAAAATCAAAGATACCATTAAATATTTGTTGATGTAGGAAGATATCCGTGATATTCAAGAGGTCGGCTGCAGAATAGCAACCAAAATGTATATGACATTAAAATCACATGTATGCCTATGTCTAGATATCTGCAAAATGTGCACAAAAATGTTAATGACTGCTTATCCGTGATTGCAAGAATTTAGGTAGGTGATCTTTCTTTTCTTTTTTATAATTTCCTGGAAATTTCTGAATATTGCTATTTTTAAAGTCATTTAATTTTGAATATAATACATCTTTCTTGTAAATAATTAAAGAAATATATATATATATATATATATATATATATATATATATATATATATATATGAATGAAATAAAAAGTCAACGTCCTTTTCCTCCCCTTTGGTCTAAATCCTGCCGGACTTTTTCTGTGCTTCTACATACTATTGTAATGACTGAATAGTATTATTTTATAGAATGTTATAACTTATTCACTTAATCCTTCATGGATAGACATTTAGGTTGTTTCCAATTTTCCATGTGTTATTTTTATAATAAAATAGCTAAGATATAGATATAGTTCTGTCAGCAATTCAGAGAATCTTATTGCCCCTTTCTAAATCTTTTATCTAGACAAATTAGAATGTCTAACATGATAGTTAATTGTATCTGTCAACTTAACTAGGCCATGGTATCCAGATATTTTGTAACACATTATTCTAGTTGTTTCTGTGAAGCCATTTTTTAAGATGAGATTAACATTTAAATCAGTAGAGCAGATTTCCCTCTATAATGTGGCTGGGCCTTATCCTATCAGTTTAAAGCCTTCATAGAAAAAAAGACTGACCTCCCCCAAGAGAGGAATTCTGCCAGCAGACAGCCTTCAGACTTGAATTGCAACATCAACTCTTCCCTGGGTCTTCAGCAGGCCTGAAGCAGTTCTTCAGTAGGCTGAAGACCCAGGGAAGAAGGGACTCTCTAACCAGCAGACAGAAGACCCAGGGAAGAGTGGACTTGTTAGCCGCCACAATTGTGTGAGCTAATTTCTTAAAATAGATCTCTCTTTCTCTCTCTCCAAAGATACGTGTATATATATATCTTTGTGTGTGTGTATCTTTGTGTGTATATATATATTTTTGTGTATATATATTATATATGTATATATATGTCTTTGGAGATATATATATTAGATACATACATATATACATACACATTATCTCTCTCACTGTACATATGTGTGTATATATTTCTCTCTCTCACATACACACACAGATGCACATATATATCTTCTGCTTTCTACTTTCCATCATCACCTCACAAATACTTTTGCAGCTTATCTGTATTAAACACTATATCAGATTCTGGAAATACCTTTATTATCTCACAATCTAATCAGAAACTAAAATGGAAAATTTAAATAAAAGTTCCAAAATGGAGGATGTATGCATTGCTACAGGAAAAAAGAAAACAGATGTTTAGCTCAAAAAAGTGGTTTAGTGAAGGATTCCTGGACAAGTTGCTGTTTAAGCTCTGTCTTGAAAGATGAGTTGGAACTAGGTGAAGAATGATAGAAACAGCATTCTAGGGCAAGACAACAGTAAAATCAAGGGTACACAATTGGGAAATAATGTAGCTTATTTAAAGATCTATGAACAGTTCAGTCTTATCAGGCAAACATTCCAATGTAGGAGGAGCTGATGGTGCTATAGAGAGAATAAGGGGCCAGGTCACAGAAAATCTTATATAGAGATCATATTAAGAAGAGGAAAACTTACCTTGAGAGGACAAGTATCCTGAGAAGGTTTTTAGGTAGCTGAAGGATGAGTTTAAATTTCCATTTTAGATATATCATTCTGGCTTCTAAGTGAACAATGGTCTTAAGGGCAAAAACACTATTTAGAAGGCTCTGCCCTAAACCAGGTAAAAGATGATGAAAGCCTAATCTTTGGCAAGGACAGTGGGGATAAAGAGGAGATACTGAGTTAGAGGAATATTTGGGAGGCAAAACTGATGGGACTTAGTAAATAAATCCAAATAATTGAAAGTGTCAAAGAAGGATATCTTAGAAAGATCTAATCAGTTTTAGATTTGGTGATTTAATGTATTGTTAGTACCATTTATTGACATTGGGCAATTAGGTAAAGAAATGGTTTATGAGAGAAGTAGGTGAGTTGAAGTTAGAATCTGTTGAGGTTCATGTCTGTAGTACCTCTAGCAGGTAAGTCATATTAGTGTGTATTCCATTAGGAAGATGGTATACACCAGTTTTGTATCAATAAAAGACAAATACATTTAACATATGACAAATTAACACTGACAAAATGTATGCCTACAAATGACATAGATAAAGTAGATGTATTGACTAGAAGATTCATCAAAATCTTTGAAAAAATGGGACATGAATTAGATCTTGAACTACGTGTTAGAGGTAGGGGGAATAGAATGAGAAGGTACACAGGTCAAGAGCTTGAATATGGCGGCCCAATTCATAAGTATGCTGAAAGCTTAAAGGAAGGGTTTGAACTTTATTCTAGAGATAATAATGATTTATGATCTGGAAAATGGCATCATGAAGAGTATTTCAGAAAGATGATTCTGATAGCTTAATTAGGATACAGAAGGAGACCACAGAGCAAACCTGAAACAGTATAATTTTATATCATGTCTTAATTTGATATGTGAGATGAATTGCCAGTATAAAGTAAAAACTACATTTCGTGTTGAGGTTGGTAGTGTTTCTTCAGTAAGTAAAACACTTCAAATCTTCCATAAAGAAGGTTTATGAGGTTAGAGTGGTAATTTAAAGATACTTAAATACAAACAGGAATGCTAAACCCTTCTCAGCATAGGTAACAGAAATAAAGGAAGAAAATATGGCAGCAATAAAAAAATCTGGATTTGTAATTGCCATTTTTTTTTTACTGTTATAGTTATATAGTTAAAGTCACATAGGTAATGGAGAAAAAGTTAGAATGAGAGATTGGTGGGAAGTATCAGAAACTGTACATGTCAATTGCTCAGAAGCACTTACTTCCCAACAGCAAGATAAAATAACAGTTCTGTGAGAGGTTATTATAAAAAGATTTATGTTTGCAATAAAATACAGTACTTCCACTTACCTTCATAATCCCACAGTTCATCGAAAGGTTTTCCTGGCTCTCCAAGTGGGGCCGGAGGATCATTGAAAAATGGAGCACTAATGTCCATCATCACTCCTCTGTCACCTGGATTCAGCCTGATAAATACTGGCTCATGCTTCACTGGAAAACCATCCCAAGTATGTTCAATTTTAAAATCCATCTGAAGACTCTAAAAGAAAAAACACATTAAAACAAACTCTTTAACAATATACAAATGTTTTCTTCAGTTGGAAATGAAACGAAAACTTCAATGCCAAACAGCAGACAGGAAGGCAGCAAAGTGGCAAGAGCACAGTCCTAGGAGTCAAAAGGCTATCTTGAGTTGTGCCAAAGCACGGACTCTGAGTTCTAGTCTAAAATAGGTAACTAGTTCCTAGAAGCTTTAAAATTGAAGTCTAGACTTGGCTCTAGTGCTGTTGTAAACAGTGCATCAAAATCATTTTTTAATTGTAATTAAGTCTACTGCAAAAATTATTGATATACTTAACTGCAACTACAAGCACCATGGGTTTCTATGTCATCCTTTGTCTCTTATTTACTGTAAAGTGTGCAGGTGTCTCAGGTACTGGTTCCTCTGGGAATCAAGATCTTTATAATAAAATTCAACTTGATTAAAAAAAAAATCTCCATAAATCAGAAGAAGCAGTGCTGTTAACATCTGTTCTTTTGGCTAAAATCCTTTTCTTCATGGGGGTTAGGGCTGGGGAGTTCCAATCATTTAAAAGTTATTAGAGTTGAATATTGCCTTCCTTTGTCCCAGCATATACACTTTCCATTTTTAATATTTTAACTGTTAAATCACTGCTTGTTTGATAATTACCTCTCTACAACTGAAAAATGGGAACAGAATCTACAATCATTTAAATTTTGAAATAGACTACCTACAAAAAAGCAGTTTTTGCATTTTTAAATTAGTTTCTAAGTATTCAATAGAAGAACATATTTCAATGCATCAATAAAATTATATTTTCGAATGCTATGGATTGGGCATTTTATAAATACTGTCGCATTTAATTTCACTACAAACTTGCAGAGAAACTATTATTGCCTTCATTACAAATGGAACAGATTTGTCCAAGATCACATGACTAGCATATCTAGACATTGAACCAGTGTCAGCACTGTTTTTCCAGATGAAGACATTTCAGGAATCTGCAAGGAGATGAAAATTTTATTTTAGGAGTGGTGGACCCCCCCCCCCTCAATTATACTGAATCCTATGTTTTATCCAAAAGATAATCTCACTCATTACCTGATGACTTTTCCAAACTGTAACTTCTTTTATCTGAAATCTTTGAATGTATTCCTTTGCTTTATATGTTATTTTTTACTGTAAGTAATTAAGTTACTAAATTGGAATAAATTTAATTCAATGAATATGTACTGAAAAACTACGATGAGCTAAGCAGTGGGAGATCCAAATATACAAGCTCTGTATAATATAAGAATCCAAGATCTCTGAAAACTTTTCTCTAAAGCATATAGCTTTTACTAATTTTCACTATATGCTAAAAAATCTTACTAAATAATCTCTAAAATTAAACAGTTCTGGTATTATAATCCATTTGTAGAAAGCTAATAGCATTTCAGAAGAAATGTTCAGCAACTCATATTCTTCATTATTGATATAAGCTCAATGAGTGATAAGATTATATAAATTGATTCTGATTTAAGTGGAATTGTATGAAATAAAATACCCCAATAATAAATTAATTTTCTTTAATTGAAACATCAAGGCACATTCTACAAAAAAAAAAATGTATAACCCTCTACCCTAAATTTTGGTAATAAGTATTCTTATGCAGCATACAGGAAGAAATAAGAATAAATCAGGACATTAGAAATGCTGATAACTCTGACACCAATAGGCTGAGAGAAAATGCTATTCTCCTAATTTAGGGCTTGATAATTCTTGACAATTCTGGCAATATATCTTTGCTACTAGGAAGTTCTAGCAGATTCACTTATTCTTCATATAACCACCAAATCCACAAAAATTCTGCCTACATTATAAGGGATGCCTATCTTAATCAGTGGGTTTCCACTAGGGACTTCTTAATTCCCAGCACATTCAGGCAATCGCCTCTATGTCTAAATGGAATAAAACCATATCCAGTGATATCCAGTGATATGCTCCTAAAAGTGGCCTGTCACTTTCATGCACACATAATGGGTCTCATAGTGAGAGTGAGGTATACTTTATAGCAGGTGTGTCCAACCTTTTGGCTTCCCTGGGCCACAATGGGAGATTTGTCTGTCTTAGGCCACCATAAAATTCACTAACAATAGCTGAGCAAAAAGAAAAGAAAAGAAAAAAAAAAACACAAGAAAATTCATAATGTTTATGAATTTGTGTTGGGCTGCATTCTAAGCCATTCTGGGCTGCATGTAGCCCATGGACCTCGGGCTGGACAAGTTGCATAGTTTCAAATTACTTCAAAATGTAATCTTATCTGGAAGTTAAGAAGAAGTAAAGATAAAAGCAAAGTTACCACTGTTAAGAATTAGGTAGTGAGTACCTCAAATCATACTACTGGTTCCTTTTGCTTTCCCTGCTAAGGTTTCTTTGAGCATTATTTGAAAATACTGTCAGCAACAGCAACTGCACTTCCACAAGTAGAGAGTAACACATGGCTGATCAGTCCAAAGACAATATAGTTTTGACTTTAATGCATGAAACAACTTTTGTTTCTTATTGCAAAGACAAATTTGTTTAATTTTTTAAAAAACTTCATATTGGTTAAAGGATATTCATGTCAATCTATGCATAATATTTATAAAAATTAACCTAAAAAATATAGTCTGTCCTGCTCAATAGTCAACAATCTAGTTTAAAAACAACACCAACTAGAGACAGATGATTCTCCTTAGGTAAACTTCTGAGATTTAACCCCCACAGCCTTTCCATTTCTTTGTATTTGATCATGTGCTCATTAAGTAGAGACAACTTAATTGTCAAAATCCTTCACCTCTTGGGCCAGTGCTCCCCTCCTAGTCATTCTCTATTAACCTGTACACTGCTCTATTTCTATTCTTACATGGCACTTACATGGCATAACGTATTTGTTTATTGACTCCCTGAACCCAGCTAGAATGCCTGAAAGTGATGCTTACTATTTATTTGTTGTGTGAATAATTATTCTAGTCTCTGGATCTAACACTCTAGATTTTGTACAGGAGAAACCTACTGTGTTCATGGTACCATCATCTCTTTTAACACTACATATCAGATCAATACAATGGCTAACAACAAAGACAATAAACCCAGAAATTCCCTTTCAATTTAGTTTATCAAGCACTCAACTTGTTTCACGTACCATATCAGGTGCTGGAAAAATAACATATAATAAGTCTACAGGAGTTTGGGATGGTACCCATTCCCAATAACAGTTGGTTCACTTTGCAGTCCAATTTAATTCAGTGGGATCCTTATACCAAGGTAAGTTTTAGATAAATCAAAGATTTAAACATAAAAATCATATAAAAACAAGAAAAAATAGTTAAATAAAATCTTATAGTAGTAAGACAAGAGATGAGCTGGACTTGTTTTCTGAGTACCAAGACCCTGCTGATTAAATCAGAATCTGATCAAAACAGAATGCAGCAAAGAAACTGACCACAATCAGCTAAAACCAAGATGGCAACAAAAGTGATCTCTAGTTGCCCTCACTGCTCATTACATATTAATTAAAATGCAGTAGCACGCAAAAAGAAACTTCCAACAGAGGCATGACAGTTTACAAATGCCTTGACAACTCCTAGAATTTACCATATATGGTTTAAAAAAGGGAAGAACCCTCAGTTCTGGGAAGCCCTCCTACTTTTCTGGAAAACGCATGAATAATACACCCCTTATTTAGCATATAATCAAGGAATTGCCATGTATATAGCTAGCCAACAATTCATGGGAGCTGCTGCTACTGCTCTGTTTATGGAGCAGCCATTTTCCTGTACTTTGTTGCTCTGATAAACTTATGAATTCTTTCCTGCATGAAGCCAAGAACCCTCCTGGGCTGAGCCCCAATTTTGGGCTTTCCCTGCACTGGTAGAGAAAACCTTTTATAATACAAACCGAAACCCAAATATTTGACTACATAAAAATAACAAAACCAACACGGATGCAGCTGGAGGCTATTATTCTAGCAAATTAATGCAAGTACAGAAGACCAAATACCACATATTCTCACTTTTAAGTGGAAGCTAAACATTAGGTACTCATGGACATAAAGATAGCAACAATAGCCACGGAGGACTACTAGAGGGGGAAGGGAAAGAAGGGGCAAGGGTTGTAAAACTAACTACTGGGTACTATGCTCACTACCCAGGTGATGAGATCATTCATACCCCAAATCTCAGTATTATGCAATATACCCAAGTAACAAAGCTTCACATGTATCCCCTGTATCTAAAATAAAAGTGGAATTTTTTAAATAATATAATATAATAAAAGCAAAAACCTCCTTCCCAAGTTCCCTTTACCCTAAAAGCCTATCATTAATAAAATTAAAAGACAGTCTGGGAAAAAGTATATTCAATTCATACTTGATGCAAATAACTAATTTCTTTAATGCATAAAGAGCTCCTAGAAATCAATAAGGCAAAGACCAACATTCCAACAGAAAAGTGAGCAAAAATTATGAACAGCCAGTTCACAGAGAGAAAATGCAAAATGTTTACTTATAACGACAGAAATGCAAACTAAAACCACAAAATTGCATTTACTATTTTTCACTTAGACTGGCAAGGATCAGATCAATGAGGGCATTGAGAAAAAAATCATATATTGCTCTTGAGGTATAATTGACATAGCTCTGTGAAGAGCAATATATCAACATCTATCAGAATAAAAATGCAAATACCCTTTGACAAAAATAATTCTAGTTCTAGGAGTTACTATACCCGCACATATTCAAAATGACATAAGCATTGAGGATATTTGTTGTAGCATTGTTCAGAATAACAAAATGTTGGAAGCAACTTAAATACCCATCAGTAGAGGATTGGTTAAAAAAAATTATGCTCTATCATACAATGTAACACGGTAGAACTGCTAAAATGAATGCGGCAGCTCTAAATTAACATCTATTCTAAAATATGTTGTGAAGGGGAAAAAAAGCAAGGTGCATTTATTTAACAAAAAGGAAGCTTATTTGCATATATGCTTGTGATGCATACACTACCTCAGGAAACACCCAAGAAACGAGTGGTAATAGTGGTTGCTTCCCTGAAGGGAATTATCTGCCTGCAGATATGGGAAGGAGGAAAGCTTCCTTTCAACTTCATCACTTTTAAAAAACCTATTTGCATTTTATACTAGGACAGACATGCATTACTATTTTAAGGTAACGGAATAGTTTTTTTTTTTTAAGTCCAATTTAAGGCCGGGTCTCTTAAAAAGAGTACGGTGGCTGCCTCTTCTCCCCTTTATATTATATATGCTGAACATTTCCGAAAAGTCATAATGAATAGTATCAAGATGATTATTGTCCTGCAATGCAATTTTAAGTTTGGCTGTTTAGACTTTAACACACTGTTTATTGTTAATCTGTATGTTTCCACTTTTAACCTCTATTCTTCAAATTGCTCTTAAAACAAGTTAAAAAAAATAAATTTTCAATTATTCTGATTGCTTTATCCTTACCTTGAAAGACCTCCAAAAGGAAACGAATGAAGAAAAAGGAGACAACACTGGAGCATTAAGAACCCAGGAAAAGAAAAAATACAAAGTTCAAAAGAAATAAGTTATGGAAGTGTTTTCTCAATTTAATGATCTGCAAAGAAATTTTCCAAATTCCTCTGCTCAACAAAAATTCTTTTAGTTTTTCTATAATGATTTCTTTTCAGTTTCCGTAACGCCCCGAGGCCCCGCCCATTTATTAGAGAAACGGAGAAATGAGGAAGTCAACCTGAGAATGGGAGTCCGCTCACTCAGCAAGAGACAGCCGAAAAGTAAAATACTTTTGAGTGTTTTCCACAGATCAAGCGAAAGACGAGACCTAGCGACAGTGAAAGGAATGTCAGAGAGAAGAAGGAATAACAAAAGAACACAGACCACGAAGCTTTTCTCAAACACTGGCTTCCTCCTTTTAGAGGGGTCACTGAAGAGGGCTCGGCTTCAGGCTCCACCCAGCTGCCTACACGTTCTAGGGGAGGGGCTTGGAACACTGAAGCAGAGTCACTTGATTTTTCTAGGAAAGAAAGGTGTTGAAAGGCCACAGATGAACATCTTATGACTTCTAATCGTTCCACTAAAGTTTGAGTGGTTTCCTAGAAGAAGCAAGGGTAATCCAGAAATATAAATACTGTCCAATAATTTGAAAATCAACTGTAAATCATTAAGATTACAATAGAACATGTACAGAAATAATTAATTTAATATAACTAAAGGCTAACTGGCTATATAAACAAAAACTATAAATTATATTATACTATACTCCTGGGAGGCATGTTCATAGTGGTTAACAACTGTGACATTAGAACCATACTGCCTGGGTTCAAATCTCAACTCAGGCACTTGCCAACTGTGCTATCTGTTCTGACTATTGCTTAAACTTCTAACTTTGTGTTCTTCATGGTTCTTTGCACATAGTACTGGGTGCTCAATGTCAATCAACTAAATTAATATTAGTGAAATGTCAGTAATTTTCAATCTATACAATTTCAGGGGTTTTCTTTATTGCAGAAAAGTCATAAAAAACATGAAATAGTGGCTTGACAACAGTTAAACACATACTACGTATATTTCTGCTTGTCATTCCTTGTATTCAATTTATACTAATAGATAGTTTCCATACACATCCACTAAATTCTTTCCATCAGATATTTAATCAACTCTTTGTGTTCCAGGTATTATGATGGAGCCTGGAGACAAACTATAAAGCATGAGAGAGACTGCCGGAAGAGGATGAAGTAAATACTAAGGTAGCACCTACCTTGGGGGAAGTGGATAGAGAACTCATGAGATGTGAAAAGGAGAAACACAAGATGGGATCCTTTAAGGATAAGTGAAATCATCACATTTTTGTTTCCTAATGATGAAACTTATTTTGAAAATACTCCATTAAAATTGAACCACTAAAATCTTGTAACCACAAACACAAAAAACTATCATGATCATAATTATCATAATTATGATCATGTAAGCTAAAAAATTCAAGTGCAAACAAAAATTTTCACTTCAGATATTCACTTCATGTAAATACCACTCATCAATTATATCCAGAAGGTATTTGCTTCCATCCAGTTTGGGTATAAGTGTAGAGTTAAGTCTATAATTATTTATTTGATGCCAAGTAAAAATACATTATGACAATATACAAGGTTCAAATGTGGGAGAAGTCACAAGCAAGTCCTTGGAGAGTCAGTGAGATGTTTATGAAGAAAGAGTCATATATGGAACATCAAAAACAAGTTGGAGCTTGCACACTCAATTTTCCCTAAAAAGTTTTTTTGTAAACGTTATAGCTACTAAAAATCAGAACAAGTTCGATTATCATCAACTCTACACTGAATTAGAGCTTTTCAATGCTTATTAAAATACGCATATCCATATTTAACAGCTGGTCTTTAGAGGAAGTGACCATCTCATTCTATTAACAGTGAGTACTGAGTAAGGCCTTCAGATGCCTAACCAGACATATTTGGATACAGTTGTAAAATTTGTTAATACATATCGCTGAGGTTACTTTGTTTATATGACATTATAAGTACAGGACAACAAAACTTCTTAAGCTGTTAAACAGAAAGCCAAATCAAGCTGCATCTATGACATACCTGTTTAGTGAAACTTTACTTCAATCCATAAAAATACAGTTTATTAAAAAACACAAAACTAGTGGCTAGCTTCAAGTTAACATTTTTGTTGTTACTGGTGAGATTTCCTCCAATGTTAATTTTTTTTTAAAACATACGTTTTAAATCAAGACAAAATCAATTTTAAAAAATGAAAATTGTAATCTATCCACGAATGTAAGTTTTCTTTTTGTTTGTTCGTTTTTGCAAAAAAAAGGTACCTTTCTCTTTCCTTATATTTGAGGAAACTTATCTTTGAAGAAATAGCTGCTAATTTGCAAGATCTTTTGAGTACTTCTAACTACAGGCTTAACTACTACACACTTAAATATTTAAACAACAGTTGACTCCTTTGTCTAAAGACCCACAAAGAGCAGGATGGTATTTACCTTCTTGAGACTACCAAATCCAAACCCAGAAATCCTCCAGAGGTACAGCCTTGGTGGGAGATTCTGAAGACGCCAGTGTGGCTTCCGCTCCCAGCCGCAGGAACTTGCATCCTTTACTGAGTCCAGAAGGGCTTAGTATATTAGTAACCCAAACACAGTGAGGGCATTTAAACTCTGTATTTCATGCCTTACTCACGTTTACATTTTGGGAGTTTTTTAAAAGAAAAGAAAAGAAAAAGACCTTGGGCCCTACCACTTAGAGACACTGTCTCACTAGTTTGCCCGCCGCGCCAACCGGTGGCTCAGCCCGCTATCATCCAGGTTCTCACGGCTCCTCCCATTGTTTGACAGCCAGCCAATAGCGTGCTAGGACTCTAGGAAGCGCGATGGCGTAAGCGCCAACGCTCGCGTGATGACGCAGGTAGCGTCACCGTCTCCAAGGAGTGGTCCGGGGCACCGGTTTCAAAGTCGCAGGGCGGGCCGAGTGGACTTCCGCTGCTGGCCTGGGGCTTCCCAGCCGTCTTGGCGTCGTCCCCTCCAACCCCCTCCGCTCCGCGTAGAACGGCGCTCGCAGGCTGTCCTCCAGCTCCTTCGGCCCTCTCCTAGGTGGCGCGACAGGACCCCGAGTGACCCGCGCGCCTTTATCGACCGCTTCCTCCTCCCACCAGGGTGGGATTTGGTTGAATGTAGAACAGAATTCACTGGCGCGTCCCTAGCAGTCTTCTGTCTCTCGCCCGGGCCAGGGACTCGTCGAGTACGCGGGGGAAGGAAGCGTGACGGGACTGTAGATGCCGCGTGAGTAGGATGCAGATTGCACCGCTGGAGCGCTTGACAGCCAGCCGAGCGTTGGCTTAGTTTTGTTTTCCCGCACGGCGAGCTCTGTGCCTTTCAGAGGAAGGTAGAGGTGGTGAAAGCTCCAAACTAAAATTGTATCGAAATGGCCACAGAAATCGACTCTCTGAGAGAGCAAAGTAAGCTCTTTTTTTTTTTTTAACTTCATATTCGTATATAATGTTTAATGTCGTCGTCGTTGACCAACAAATCTTTTTTGAATGCTGGTTGGCTACATTTAAATTTGTAAAGATTTAAAGAACTTAGTTGCCGGAAAAATAAAGCTTGATGGTATACGTGAGGATGTGTGTATATTTAAGCAGAACCGTGTAGTAGTACTTGTAGCTTACGCAGAACTCTACTAGACACTAAACATGTTTGTTATGCTTCTCTCGTGCTCTGAAGACTAGAAGGCTAATGGCCAGCAGGAGTTTCCAAGTGTGCATTTAAAACCTAGGGGCACAGCTCTGGCCATTTGTTAGATGTTTATTGAACTCCTGTTTCTATTATGCACCATACACTATACAAGAACAGCTGCTGCAAAGATGAGCAGGACAATTTGTACCTCCAAGAATTTAATTTGGGGAGGGAATCGTATTAATTCCAAAATATACTGAAGTGACAGCAACTGCTAGCTCTTTTGCCACAGTCTCATAAGGTTGTTGGAATGATTAAATGAATATTAAAATATGTAAAGGATTTAGAATAGTATCTGATACATTGTGATTAATATAAACTATTACACGATTATTATTAAATTATGATCAAAGAAGTTGCTATTGGGCTGAAATGTGCAGTACTAATATGAATTTACAATATAAAAGCTCTAGGCATCCCAAACAGAACAATATTTGCGCCACTGAGGGGATTAAGAATATGCTTTGTTAAAGACTTGTAATAAGACTGGTTTGAATGGAATATTGATGTAAATTGAATTGAAATATTTATATAGGGAAATGGCAAGTGCAGTCGAAGGAGTAGAAAGGGACTGGATGGTGAAGGGCCCTGTCTTCGCTGTGCTAAGGAGTTTGGACCACTGCATAGGTTGTAGGAATTCAATTGAGAGTGACATGATCCGGCTGGGCCCGGTGGCTCACACCTGTAATCCCAGCAGTTTGGGAGGCCGAGGCGGGTGGATCACACGGTCAAGAGATCGAGACCATCCTGGTCAACATGGTGAAACCCCGTCTCTACTAAAAATACAAAAATTAGCCTGGCATGGTGGAGCGCGCCTGTAGTCCCAGCTACTCAGGAGGCTGAGGCAGGAGAATCGCTTGAACCCAGGAGGCGGAGGTTGCGGTGAGCCGAGATCGAGCCATTGCACTCCAGCCTGGGTAACAAGAGCGAAACTCCGTCTCAAAAAAAAAAAAAAAAAAAAAAAAAAAGAGAGAGAGAGTGACATGATCAAATTGTAATTTAGAAGGTCCAGTCTGATTTTTATGAGGAATATGCCTTATGGCAGAGTGCAGTTAGGTGACTACTGTCATCATTCAGGTAAGAAGTAAACTAAGTTGGGCACAGGAAGATTGGAGATCAGGGAATTTGAAAGAAAGAGGTAGAGGGCAGCTTAGTTTTTGCTTGAGCAACAGGGAAGTTAGGAAAAAGGTATTAAGTTCCTTTTTGATAGCATTATAGACCAGTGGTTAAGAACTCAACCTCTGAATGTAGTCTGTCTGGGCTCACAGCTTACCTCTTTCCAGGTCTGTGACCTTGAGTAAGTTTCCTAGCTTTTTTGCACCTCAGTTTTCTCATTTGTAAAATGAATGTAAGAACATAAAAATCCGCTTGAAGTTGTGAGACTTAAATGAGGTGATGAAAATAAAGCATTTAGCATAGTGTCTGGCACATATTAAGTGCATGTTATATGTTATCTAAAATAATTAATGACACTGTAATGACACAATAACATTAGCATGATTTCTTAGGTTTGCAGTGGGAATATCCCCATCACATAAGAACAGCTAACTGGCCACCATCAGAGTGGTATAGGACAGGAATTGGTTGGTGAGGAGTTTGGCTAGAGTGAGGGGAGTACTTGAGGCAGTCAGAAACTATGAATTTTATAAGAATGATCCAGCCAGAATTCTTAGATAAAATTGAGATCCAAATACCAGGGGGAAACAAGTAAGACAGGTGAAGCATAGTAACATTTTTTTGGAAAAGGAGTGGTATTTAATAGTTCCACAGAAGACAAGAGGAGTGCAAGAAGGAAATCTTAAGCAGAAGAAGCACAAAAAAGAATGGTTCAAAGGCTTGAAATAACTCGTTTTATTCAGGAAATTGGAGCCTGGAATGGTACAGTTTACCTAAAGAAATAAGAATGAGAGTTGTGTTTCTGTGTCCCTCTCCTTTTTTTTTTTTTAACAGGATTTTGCATGCCAGTTGAAGGTGTTGGATTATTCCACTAACTGAGCCACCTAAGTACCAGCCCAGATAAAGATAGATGGCTTCTCTTTTTTCCACCTGCCTCTGACTTTTCCTACATTGATTTCTATTGATCTTGATTGTCTCTGTTCCATTTGGATTTGGGAGCCTAGCTCAAGACCATTTGTTTTGGTAATTCTCAACTGGCAACCCCACATGACACTGTCTCTGATAATTACTGTTTCAGCTTTACATATGACAACAGGCAGCTCCACACTTAACCAGGCTACTAGTAGAGTAAGCTTGTAACATATTTGTTGTGCACTGTTCTTCCACCTCTGGGAAAGATTTTAGGAACCTCTAAGGAAGAAAGAATTCATTCTCGCAGTGAGGTATTAGTGAGACTCACTGGCAGAGTGGTGATAGACTCATTTTTTTCTTTTCATTCTCTTAACTGTTTTTCACTGAGCAAACGTTTTTGATTTTGATGAAGTTTAATTCATCAATTTGTTCTTTTATGAATTGTGCTATTGGTGTCATATAAGAAATCATGCCTAACCCAAGACTGTAAAGATTTCTTCTGTGTTTTCTTCTGGGAGTTTTATAGTTTTAGGTTTTACATTTAGATCTATGGTTCATAGAGTTAAATTTTATACAAGATATGAGGTAAGGATCCAGGTCACTTTTTTGCATTGGATCTCCAATTGGAAAAACTGCCCTTTTTCCATTGAATTACCTTTGTTCCCTTGCAGTTGTTTATATATGTATAGATCTATTTATGAACTCTATTCTTTTCCACTGATTTATTTGTCCTTCTCGACACGAATACCCTACTGCCTTAATTATTTCAGATTTATAGTAAGTTTTAAAATAAAATTGATTCTTATTTACATCATTGATATATCTCTTCATTAAATTTTCTTAGCTATACTTTGTAGTTTTTAATATTTAGGTTTGCACATCTTTTGTCAGACTTATGCCTGTGTATTGAAGTTTTTGATACTACTGTAAATGGTATTTTTAAAATTTTTATTTTACTTTAGGTATATACTATAGCCAGCATTTCTCCCATATTATGCCTCCCCACTCTCCCCAGCCCCCACTGTCCCTCCCCAACCCCTCCAACTGCCCCTAGTGTATGATGCTCCTCTCCCTGAGTCCACATGTTCTCATTGTTCAACACCCACCTATGAGTGAGAACACGCAGTGTTTGGTTTTCTGTTCTTGTGTAAGTTTGCTGAGAATGATGGCTTCCAGATTCATCCAAGTCCCTACAAAGGACATGAACTGATCGTTTTTTATGCCTGCGTAGTATTCCATGGTGTATATGTAAGATATTTTCTTTGTCCAGTCTATCAATGATGGGCATTTGAGTTGGTTCCAGGTCTTTGCTATTGTACACAGGGCTGCAATGAACATATGTGTGAATGTGTCTTTATAATAGAATGATTTATAGTTCTTTGGGTATATACCCAGTAATGGGTTTGCTGGGTCAAATGGAATTTCTATTTCTGGATCCTTGAGAAATCGCCACACTGTCTTCCACAATGGTTGAACTAATTTACACTCCCACCAACTGTGTACGAGTGTTCCTATTTCTCCACATCCTCTTCGGCATCTGTTGTCTCCAGATTTTTTAATGATTGCCATTCTAACTGGTGTGAGATGGTATCTCAATGCGGTTTTGATTTGCATTTCTCTAATGACCAGTAATGATGAGCATTTTTTCATATGTTTGTTGGCGTCATTTATATCTTCTGTTGAAAAGTGTCTGTTCATATCCTTTGCCCACTTTTGAATGGGTTTGTTTGTTTTTTTCTTGTATACCTGTTTTAGTTCTTTGTAGATTCTAAATATTAGCCCTTCGTCAGATGGGTAGATTGCAAAAATTTTTTCCCATTCTGTTGGTTGCCAGTTCATTCTAATGATGGTTTCTTTTGCTCTACAGAAGCTCTGAATTTTAATTAGATCCCATTTGTCTATCTTGGCTTTTGTTGCCATTGCTTTTGGTGTTTTAGTCATGAAGTCCTTGCCTATGCCTATGTCCTGGATGGTTTTGCCTGCATTTTCTTCTAAAGTTATCATGGTGTTAGGTTTTATGTTTGAATCTTTAATCCATCTGGAGTTAATTTTAGTGTAAGGTGACAGGAAGGGGTCCAGTTTCTGCTTTCTGCACATGGCTAACCTGTTTTCCCAACACCATTAATTAAACATGGAGTCCTTTCCCCATTGCTTTTTGTCAGGTTTGTCCAAGATCAGATGGTCGTAGATGTGTGGTGGTGCTTCTGGGGCCTCTGTCCTGTTCCATTGGTCTATGTCTCTGTTTTGGTACCAGTAGCATGCTGTTTTGATGACTGTAGCCTTGTAGTATAGTTTGAAGTCTGGCAGTGTGATGTCTCCAGCTTTGTTCTTTTCGCTTAGGATTGTCTTGGCTATGCGGGCTCTCTTGTGATTCCATATGAAGTTTAAAGTGGTTTTTTCCAGTTCTGTGAAGAAGGTCATTGGTAGCTTAATGGGGATAGTGTTGAATCTGTAGATTACTTTGGGCAGTATGGCCATTTTCACGATATTAATTCTTCCTAACCATGAGCATGGAATGTTTTTCCATCTGTTTGTGTCCTCTCATATTTCATTGAGCAGTGGTTTGTAGTCCTCCTTGAAGAGGTCCTTTACGTCCTTTGTTAGTTGTATTCCTAGGTATTTTATTCTCTTTGTAGCAATTGTGAATGGGAGTTTGCTCTTGATTTGGCTCTCTGTTATTGGTATATAGAAATGCTTGTGATTTCCACACATTGATTTTGTATCCTGAGACTTTGCTGAAGTTGCTTATCAGTTTGAGAAGATTTTGGGCTGAAACGATGGAGTCTTCTACATATACAATCATGTCATCTGCAAATAGAGACAGTTTGACTTCCTCCTTTCCTATTTGAATACCCTTTATTTATTTTTCTTGCCTGATTGCTCTGGCTAGAACTTCTAATACTATGTTGAATAGGAATGGTGAGAGAGGGCATCCTTGTCTAGTGCCTGATTTCAAGGGGAATTCTTCCAGCTTTTGCCCATTTGGTATGATATTGGCTGTAGGTTTGTCATTAATGGCTTTTATCATTTTATGATACATTCCATCAATACCTAGTTTATTGAGAGATTTTAGCATGAAGGGCTGTTGAATTTTGTCGAAGGCCTTCTCTGCATCTATTGAGATAATCTTGTGGTTTTTGTCTTTGGTTCCGTTTATGTGATGGATTACATTTATGGATTTGCGTATGTTGAATCAGCCTTGCATCCCCAGGATGAAGCTTACTTGATCGTGATGGGTAAGCTTTTTGATGTGCTATTGCAATCAGTTTGCCAATATTTTACTGAAGATTTTTGTGTCGATGTTCATCATGGATATTGGCCTGAAGTTTTCTTTTTTAATGGAGTCTCTGCCTGGTTTTGGTATCAGGATGAGGTTGGTCTCATAAATGAGTTAGGGAGGATTTCCTTCTTTTGTATTGTTTGATACAGTTTTAGAAGGAATGGAACCAGCTCCTCTTTGTATGTCTGGTAGAATTCAGCTGTGAACCTGTCTGGACCTGGACTTTTTTTGCTTGGTACGCTATTGATTCCTGCCTCAACTTCAGCCCTTGTTATCAGTCTAATCAGGGTTTCAACTTCCTCCTGGTTTAGGCTTGGTAGAGTACAAGTGTCCAGGAATTTATCCATTCCTTCCTGGTTTACCTGTTTATGTACATAGAGCTGTTTGTAGTAATCTCTAATGGTAGTTTGTATTTCTGTGGGATCAGTGGTGATGTCCCCTTTGTCATTTTTTATTGTATCTATTTGCTTATTCTCTCTTTCCTTTTTTATTAGTCTGGCTAGCGGTCTGTCTATTTTGTTGATCTTTTCAAAAAGCCAGCTCCTGGATTTATTAACTTTTTTGAAGGGTTTTTTGTGTCTCTGTCTCCTTCAGTTCTTCTCTGTTCTTAGTTATTTCTTGACTTCTGCTAGCTTTTGAGTTTTTTTGATCTTCCTCCCCTAGCTCTTTCAATTTTGATGATAGGGTGTCAATTTTAGATCTTTCCGTGTTTCTCATGTGGGCGTTTATTGCTATAAATTTCCCTCTCGACACTGCTTTAAAGGTGTTCCAGAGATTCTGGTAAGTTGTGTGTTCATTCTGATTGGTTTCGAAGAACATCTTTATTTCTGCCTTCATTTCATTGTTTATCCAGTCGGCACTCAGAAGCAAGTTGTTCAGTTTCCAAGTGTTTGTGCAGTTTGAGTGTGTTTCTTAATCCTGAGTTCTAGTGTGATTGCACTGTGGTCTGATAGACTGTTTGTTATGATTTCTATTATTTTGCATTTGCTGAGGAGTGATTTGCTTCCAATGATGTGGTCAATTTTTTAACTGAAATGTGGTGCTGAGAAAAATGTATATTCTGTGGATTTGGGGTGGAGCGTTCTGTATATGTCTATTAGGTCCACTTGGTCCAGCTCTGCATTCAAGTCCTGGATGTCCTTGTTAATTTTCTGTCTCGTTGATATGTCTGATATTGACAGTGGAGTGTTGAAGTCTCCCACTATTATTGTGTGGGAGTCTAAATCTCGTTTTAGGTCATTAAGAACTTGCTTTATGTATCTGGGTGCTCCTGTGTTGGGTGCATATATACTTAGGATAGTAAGCTCTTCTTATTGGATTGATCCTTTTGTCATTATGTAGTGTCCTTCTTTGTCTCTTTTGATGGTTTGAAGTCCATTTTATCAGAGATTAGGATTGCAACCCCTGCCTTTTTTTGTTCTCCATTTTCTTGGTAAATCTTCTTCCATCCTTTTATTTTGAGTCTATGTGTGTTTTTATATGTGAGATGGGTTTCCTGAATACAGCACACCGATGAGTCTTGACTCTTTATCCAGTTTGCCAGTCTGTGTCTTTTGATTGGGGCTTTTAGGCCATTTACATTCAGTATTAATATTGTTATGTGTGAATTTGATCCTGCCATTTTGTTACTGGCTGGTTTTCTTTCCCGTTAGTTGACTCATTTTCTTCATTGCATTTTTTTTTATTGCATTTTAGGTTTTGGGGTACATGTGAAAAACATGCAAGATTGTTGCATAGGTGCATATGTGGCAGTGTGATTTGCTGCCTTCCTCCCCTTCACCTATATGTGGCATTTCTCCCCATGCTATCTCTCCCCAACTCCCCACCCCCCGCTGTCCCCCCCACTACCCCAACAGACCCCAGTGTATAGCGCTCCCCTCCCTGTGTCCATGTGTTCCCATTGTTCAACACCCGTCTATGAGTGAGAACATGCGATGTTTGATTTTGTGTTCTTGTGTCAGTTTGCTGAGAATGATGGTTTCCAGGTTCATCCATGTCCCTACAAAGGACGCGAACTCATCGTTTTTGATGGCTGCATAATATTCCATGATGTATATGTGCCACATTTTTCCTGTCCAGTCTATCATCGATGGGCATTTGGGTTGGTTCCAGGTCTTTGCTATTGTAAACTGTGCTGCAGTGAACATTCGTGTGCATGTGTGCTTATAGTAGAACGATTACTGGGTATATATCCAAAGGATTCTTCATTGCATTTTTGGTCTTTGCCAACTGGTTTGCTTTTGCAGTGGCTGGTACTTGTTCCTTTCAGTTATTAGTGTTTCTTTCAGGAGCTCTTGTAGGGCAGGTCTGGTGGTGACAGTATGTCTCAGCAATTGCTTGTCTATAAAGGATTTTATTTCTCCTTCACTTGCAAAGCTTAGTTTGGCTGGATATGAAATTCTGGGTTGAAAATTCTTTTCTTTAAGAATGTTGAATATTGGCCTCCACTCTCTTCTGGCTTGTAGGGTTTCTTCTGAGAGATCTGTGAGTCTGATTCGCTTCCCTCTGTGGGTAACCTGACCTTTCTCTCTGGCTGCCCTTAGCATTTTTTCCTTCATTTCAACCCTGGTGAATCTGATGATTATGTGCCTTGGGGTTGCTCTTCTTGAGGAATATCTTTGTGGAGTTCTCTGTGTTTCTTGAATTTGAATGTAGGACTGCCTTGCTAGGCTTGGGAAGTTCTGCATAATATCCTGGAGCATGTTTTCCAGCTTGGATTCATTCTCCCCATCATATTCAGGTACACTGATCAAGCGTAGATTAGGTCTTTTCACATAATCCCATATTTCTTGGAGGCTTTGTTCACTTCTTTTCACTCTTTTTTCTCTTGTCTTGCCTTCTCTTTTTATTTCATTGAGTTGATCTTTGATTTCTGATATCCTTTCTTCTGCTTGATCAATTCAGCTAGTAAAACTTATGTTTGCTTCATGTAGTTCTCATGCTGTGTTTTTCAATTCCATCCAGTTGTTTATGTTCTTCTCTCAACTGGTTATTCTAGTTAGCATTTCATCTAACCTTTTTTCAAGGTTTTTGGTTTCTCTGCATTGAGTTAGAACGTGTTCCTTTAGCTCTGAAAAGTTTGTTATTGTGCACCTTCTGAAGCCCATTTCTGTCAATTCATTGTACTCTTTCTTGGTCATGTTGTGTTAGTGTGTTGTTGAGGAGTTGTGATCCCTTGAAGGAGAAGAGGTATTCTGGCCTTTGATGGTTTCATCTTTTTTGCGCTGTTTTTTTCCCATCTTTGTGGATTTACCTGGCTGTGGTGTCAGGGAGCTGCTTGATGAGGTCGCTTGTCTGCCTGTGGAGGTGCCACTGGGTTTCTAGGGACTCCTTCAGGTTACTAGGGAAGCTTCCTGTGTCTTTTTGTTTATACTGGGAGATTAGGCTCGCCTCTTCTGCTGACTTGTAGGCGGTGCTGGTTGGTCAAGAACACCGTCCCGTTGCTACATAGGCTTGCTCTCTTTTTCATTAAAACATGTAGCCCTGTCCCACCCCTCTAATGGTGGGTTGTACTTTTCCTCCACTGAGCTGGATCATTCAGGGTTCGGCTCAGACTGTGGCACTGTTTGCGCAACCTGCTAGAGTCAGAGCTTCAGCCCTCTGGGGTTTGTGAGGGAGGGTAGGGACCCGCCCAGCGGCACCCGGCTGTCTCCCCCTTTCAGCTTCTTTTCTCTCAGGTCATGGGGTAGGGGTCCACCGAGCTGCTCCGTCAGTTCTCCTGCTTACAGCTCCCTCTCTCTCTGGGCAGGGGGAAGGGGTGATAGCTCGGTCCATAGGCTCTCACAGCTGACTTTTGGGCTTATGCATCTGTTTAGGTCTTTGCACCAATCTGGGACACTGTCCTGGATTATTCACCTCTGTGCTTGTAATTCCTGGCGCTTGACTGGCAAAGATCCCCTGTTCTGTGTTTTACTGAGGCTTTGGGGGAAGCGCTGTAATAGGACTGGAGTGCCAGAGGGGTAGTCTCCAACTCGCCGGTCAGATGCACTTTCTGGGTGAAGGAGCATGCCTCCCCACCTCGCTCTGCCTTGCCTGGGCTTTGCTCACCCTAGGACCAGACCCATTGAAATGCCCCTGGTACCTTGGTTGGAGCTAGGAGATCTCTGGATTTCTGCATCTGTCTTGCTGGGTTTTGTGCGCCAGAGTTGTGTCTATTTGGCCATCTTAGAGAGCCATGGTAGTATTCTTTTACTTTCAGAGTCTGATTTTTTTTATTGTTAGTATGTAAAAATAACATTTTTTAGTATTCTGCTCTGCAGCCTTGCCAAACTCATTCATTAGCTCTAGTAGTTTTGTGGAGTTATCAGTTGTTTTATATAGATAATCTTGTCATCTGATAATAAAGTGTTTTATTTCTTTCTTTTCAATTTGGATACCTTTTGTTTTTTTAGGAGAATATACACAATACAGTGAGAACAAATTTGTTTAGTGCTTTTTCCATTCCAAATCATCAGGAGGATTGATTTCAACTTTCCTTTTACCTACATCAGACTAGTTGGTACTCAAAACTGTACCACCAGACTCCATAAAGGATTTGTTCATGGCATATTTCACTTCATCAGAACCATCTGAATAGATCTGCTGAAATAATCTGTTTAAAGATGTATCTTCCTCCAACTTTTCATTCTTTTCTTCTTCTTTGATCTCACCAACCAGTTTATCCCAATTTCTTATATAAGGGGATGATAATGGATATAGGTTTTTTTACATCTGCTATGAATTGTTTTGGTGTAGGCACGTCTCCTTGCCCCTCTAGCTTTTCCCATCTCACAACCTCTGGCTTTTTCAGTTTAATTTCAACCTTTGTTGAAAGTACTTTAAAATGTGCTTACTCTGGTATTATAGGATGAAGAAGTTCGAGTTTCAAGTTGTAATCCTACCCAGAAAGAAGTTTAACCAAAGATGACAACTCTTTTTCTGAAACTTCCACATTTACATCATTCTTCTGGACATTCTTGATCATAAGTGTAATGACTACTTGAGATTCTGTTTGATACCAGTCATCCTTGATTTTTGACTGATGAGTCCACACTTTAGATTCTGAACCATTCTGAGCTTCTCAACACCTTTTAATCCAGACACTGAAATTAGTATCTGCACTACTTAATTTTTGTCCTGTTAACATCTCTAAGCAGGAGCATAGTTTTTTCATGGTATTCACATATTCCTTTTCTTAACATAGCAGTGGAATTATTTGGATTGAGTTTGAGAGACTACTTTGCATCATCAATGGCAACACAGCAATTCCCAAGAAGAATATGGCAATAAGCTCTTTGACAATAATGTTGTGCATCATCTGGTTTCTGTTCCAAAGCCTTAGCTCCTCTAACTCTGCCTGGGGGATCCTCATCAATTAGAGCATCCAAGAAGCTCTGGAAAAACCTCTGGGATGTTGCAGGTCCTGCTGCAGCCACCTCTATTCCTTGTAGTCACTGTTGCTGCTCTGGGAGCTGCTACCATCTGTCTTTCATTTCTTTTTCTTCTCTTATTGCAGTGGCTAGAATCTCTAATACAGTACTGTACAGAAGTGATAGGAATAGACATCCATGTCTTGTTCTTCATCTTATGAGAAAGGTTTTTGTCTTTCAGAATTAGGTATGATGCTAGTTGTAGGTTTTTCATAGATGTTCTTATGTTGAGAATGTTCCTTTCTATTCCTAGTTTGCTAAGAATTTTTGTCGTAATGGATGCTGGATTTTTTAAAATACTGTTCTGCATCCATTGAAATCATCAGATTTTTTTTTATTTTTCGTTTGTTAATAGAATGAATTACATTGATTAATTTTAAATGTTAAAACCACCTTGCCTTTCTGGGATAAACTCTACTTGGTCATGATGTATAATCCTTTTTCTGTATTGTTGAATTTTATTTTATACATGTTTGTTTAAAATTTTAGTGTATTGAGAAGCTTTTTTTTCTTTTTGGGATGAGATCTTCCTCTGTTGCCCAGGCTGGAATGCAGTGCCACAGTCACGGCTCCCTGCAGCCTCGACCTCCTGAGCTCAAGCTATCCTTCTGCCTCCGCCTCCTGAGTAGCTGGGACTACAAGCACATGACACCATTTCTGGCTATTTTTTTTTTCTTTTTGTAGAGATAGGGTCTCCCTATGTTTCCCAGGCTTGTCTTGAACTCCTAGGCTCAAGTGATCCTCTTGCCTCACTCTCCCAAAGTGCTAGGATTATAGGCATGAGCTATCATGCGCAGCCTATGAGACGTTTTTTCTTTTCTTTTTTTTTCTTTGTGCAAGGGTCTCACTGTCACCCAGGCTTGTAGCTCACTACAACCTTGAACTCCTAGGCCGAAGCCTCCTGAGTAGCTAGGACTACAGGCATGTGCCACTGCACCTGGCAATATTTTTATTTTTTATAGAGGCCAGGTCTCCCTCTGTCACCCAGGCTGGTCTTGAACTCCTGGCTTTAAGCAATCCTCCCACCTCAGCCTCTTAAAGTGCCTTCCCCCCAACTTCCCAGTATTTTTGTCTGGTTTTAGTATCAGATAATGCCAGCCTCATATAATTACTTGGAAAATATTTTGTCCTCTTCAACTTTCTGTAAGAGTTTTTATAAAATGATTTTATTTCTTCCATAAATATTTGATAGAATTCAAAGGTGAAGCCAACTAGACCTGAAGTTTACTTTGTGGAAAGGTTTTAAAATACAAACTCAATTTCTTTAATAAATAAAGAGCTATTCAGTACTCTGTATTATACTCAAGAAGGAATCTCTTCAGGTCACACATTCCCTAGGATTCTTTCTCTGTGCAGTCTTCGCTCCTATTCTTTGTCCTGTCAATTCTAGTTCACTTAATCTCTACTACTTCTCGGCTCCACCTCTTAATAAGAGTCCAGTGGTCTCTACTTCCAATTCCTCCCCCTGTGTCATGGCCCTGGAAAGTCTCTTAAGTCATTAAAATGGGGCAATCATGGGACTTACCTCATTTGTTTCATGTCTCTCATTATCATTGTCTGATATGTAGTGTACTATAAGGCATTGATGATTTATTTGCTTGCTTTTGTGTGTGTGTCAGGAAGAAAAGTGGTCCATGTTATTTCTTCTTGAGTATAAGCAGAAGTCCTATTCAAGTTGCCCTACTTTTTGATGTCTTAAACTCAAGTTCCTTACTCCTACTATAACCGTTCTTTGACTTCCTCAAGACCTCTATCCTTTGAGCCCTTCATTTTCTTTATTTTCTTGACTCCTTCCCAGCTTGTTTTTACTGCTGTCTTAGACATTGCCCATTAGTTCTTCTGCTCTTGTCAGTAACCTTAATATGATTATGACCCTGCTTTTCTATAGCTAATGCCCAGTAACACCTCATGCCATGATTGGTTGGTTAGTTTGCCTTTACAATTGTCATACCCAATACTATTCAGTACCTATAGATAGCTCAACCCTCTGGATAAGTGCCTTCCCAAAGTCAAAGTTAACAGAGCTAGTAGGTGACTGAAGTTGGGATTTGAACCCAGGCAGTCTAGTTTCAGTGTCTCTTTTCTTAACTACTACACAAAAAACATACTTGGAAGAAAGGAAAATTATAGACCTGTTTCACTTGTGCATGTTGGAACTAAATTCCAAAATAAAATATTAGCAAATTGAAACTAACAATTAATGTGTATGTCTGTGTGTAGATATATACGTACATACACTAGCATCTTCATATATCCAGGATATGCAGATTAAACAAATGAGATAAGTACTTGTAGAATGAAGGAAATAATAGAATTTAAGTTACAGTAAAATTTTCTCCAGATTGTAATCAATTTATGAAGATTCAAAGTGTTGCCCTCGTTATTAATGCATGATTTACTTATCTTAGTTATCGAGAACACAGATCTAGTTTTTTTCTTATTTGAAAATTCTGTCAGGGAAAAAAGGTTTGTATTGTGATTAATTTTTTGTTTTCTTTCAAGTTTTTTTTTTTCTTTTTTTGTTAAATTTATCTTTAATTTTAAGTTCAGAAGTGCATGTGCAGGTTTGTTATATAGGTAAACTTGTGTCATGGGCATTTGTTATACAGATTATTTTGTCACCCATGTATTAAGCCTAGTACGCATCAGTTACTTGTCCTGAGCCTCTCCTTCCTCCCACCCTTCACCTTCCAGTAGGCCCCAGTGTTTGTTGTTCCCCTCCATGTGTTCTCATCATTTAGCTCCCACTTATAATTGAGAACATGCCATATTTGGTTTTCTGTTCCTGTATTAGTTTGCTAAGAATAATGGCCTCCAACTCCATCCATGTTCCTGCAAAGGACATGATCTTGTTCTTCTTTATGGCTGCATAGTATTTCATGGTATACATGTACCACATTTTCTTTAGCCAGTCCGCTGTTGATGGGCATTAAGGTTGATTTCATGTCTTTACTATTGTGAATAGTGCTGCAATGGTCATACATGTTCACGTGTCTTTGTGGTAGAATGATTGGTATTCCTTTAGGTGTATACTCTGTAATGAAATTAAAGGGTCAAATAGTATTTCTGTCTTTAATTGTTTGAGGAATCACCACACTGTCTTCCACAATGGTTGAACTAATTTAACTCCCACCGACCGTGTATAAGGGTTCCTTTTTCTCCACAACCTCACCAGCATGTTATTTTCTGACTTTTTAATAATAGCCATTCTGACTGGTGTGATAGTATTTCATTGTGGTTTTGATTTGCATTTCTCTCATGATCAATGATGTTGAGCTTTTTTTCATATGCTTCTTGGCCACACATATGTATTCTTTTAAAAGGTGTCTGTCCATGTGCTTTGCCCACTTTTTAACAGGATTTTTTGGTCTTGTAAAATTGTTTAAGTTCCTTATAGATGCTGAGTATTAGACCTTTATCTGATGTATAGTTTGCAAAAATTTTCTCCCACTCTGCAGCTTGTCTGTTCACTCTGTAGATAGCTTCCTTTGCTGTGCCAAAGCTCCTTATTTTAATTAGTTTCTCTTTGTCAGTTTTTGCTTTTGTTGCGGTTGCTTTTGGTATCTTTATCATGAAAGCTTTGCATACTCCTATGTCCAGATGGTGTTACCTAGGTTGTCTTCCGGGGTTTTTATAGTTTGGGGTTTTACATTTAAGTCTTTAATCTGTCTTGAGTTAATGTTTATATACTGTGTAAGCAAGAGATCCAGTTTCAGTCTTTTGCGTGACTTACCAGTTATCTGAGCACCATTTAAAGTAGGGAATCCTTTCCCCATTGCTTGTTTTTGTCAGATTTGTCAAAGATCAGATAGTTGTAAGTGTGTGGCCTTTTTCTGGGTTCTCTATTATGTTCCATTGACCTATGTGTCTGTTTTTTGCTACCAGAACCATGCTGTTTTGGTTACTGTAGCCCTGTAATGTAGTTCATAGTTGGGCAGCATGATACCTCCAGGTATGTTCTTTTTGCTTAGGATTGCTTTGGCTATTCAGTCTCTTTTTTGGTTTCATATAAATTTTAAAATAGTTTTTTCCAGAAAAATGTTTCATAGTTTTCTGTGTAGGGATCTTAAACATCTTCTGATGTATTTATTCCTAGGCATTGATTTTTTTTTATGGTACTATAAATAGCATCTTTTACTGTTTTCTATCTTGGTGTTGCCAGTATCTAGAAATATTAATTTTTACTGTTGACCTTATATCCAACAACTTTGTTAAACTTGATTGATTTTAAGAATATATCTGTGATATTTTTTGATTAATCACATACACACTCATAACTATGAATAATGACAGTTTTTCATCCTTTTCAGCCTTTATACCTTTTAGATCTTTTACTTGCTTTATTGCATTAACTTGGAAATTTTCAACATTTTCACCCATAAGTAAGATGTTTATTGTGTATTTTACATAAACATTCTTTATAATAACAATGTTCCCTTCTAGTCGTACTTTGCTAAGGGTTTATCATGAATATATCTTGAATTTCATCACATGCTTTTTAAAAATAACTTTTGAGATGATCATATTTTTAATCATTTTATCTGAGTTTATTTTCTATTTCTTTATTTTCTGGGCTTATCTTTATGTCCTTCACTTGGCTTTCTTCGGATTTAATGTTTTTCCAACATCTTGGAATGCGTTTGTAACTTCAGCCTTTTTCTGTAGTATATGCAATTAAAGCTACAGATTTTAAGCAAGTTTTTGAGGTATCTATCACATTTTCACCATTGTTCACTTCAAAATATTTTAAAATTTATTTTGTAATTCCTCTTGAGGTCTGTGGGTTATTCGTAGTGGTTTTATTTTTATTTTTATTTTTGAGATAGAGTCTTGCTTTGTTGCTCAGGCTGTAGGGTAGTATGCAATCACAGCTCACTGCAGCCTCAAACTCCTAGGCTCAAGTGATTCTCCTGCTTTGGCCTCCCAAAGCAGTGAGATCACAGGCATCAGCCACCGTGCCTGGCCAAAAGTGATTTCTAAACTTCCAGACGTATAAAAAATTTTCCCTTTTTTTTTTGGTTCTTGAATGTGCTGTTGTCAGATAACATACTATCTTTGGCCTCAGTCCTTAATTATTGAGACTTTCTTTTACCAGCAAATAATCAACATTAAATGTTCTGTGTGAATTGGAAAGAATGTGTAATTGCAAATTTGTTGGGTGCTATGTCCTCTGTATGTTACTTTTCTTGATGTAAATAAAAATATGGTCTAGTTATTTCTTTCTTTTTTTTTTTTTTTTTTCAAAGTCTCACTCTGTCACCCAGGCTGGGGTGCAATGGTGCAATCTTGGCTCACCACAACCTCTGCCTCCCGGGTACAAGCGATTCTCCTGCCTCAGCCTCCCAAGTAGCTGGAATTATAGGCGTGTGCCACTACCCTCGGCTGATTTTTGTATTTTTAGTATAGGTGGGGTTTTGCCGTGTTGGCCAGGCTGGACTTGAACTCCTGACCACGAGCAATCCAACTGCATCAGCTTCCCAAAGTGCTAGGATTACAGGCATGGGCCACTGGGCCTGGACTGGCCTTGTTTTTGCTGAGACCTCTCGCCTTTATTCTGGGCCTTATTTCCCCATTGTCTCTTACCCACTCCTGTTTTATTTGGATTCTTTGTCCTGCAATTTCTCCTCAAGGTAGAGGTTTGTCCTGGAAGAGTTTCAGTTGCTTTTAAGAAATCTAAAAATATATGGCTATAGCTTATCTTCCCAATGCTTCTCAATTTTAGTAGCAGGAATAAGATGTGGAGAATATATTTTACTTCCATTAACCTGAAGAGCTAGCCAACAGAGGCTGGGAATTCACGTTTATGAAATCAGAAAAGGTAGTTCTTTGCAGATGTTCTTTTTTTCACTTAGCAGTAATTAGTTGGCTTAGATATATAAAAGGGCTTATTTTCAAGTTCTAAAATGGTGTATCAAATTGATGATTCATCTTATCTTGAGACACAGTGGAGACTAGATGTTTTGCATTGGATATATTAAATAGTTACTGTATTTCTAGTTTTAAAAAATTGAAATCTGTTTTTCCCTTTGTTTCAGATCAAAGACTAAATGAAGATTTTAGGTGGTATCAAATGGGAAATTTTTCCAAATACTCATCTGTACAGGTATGTAAATTATAAATTCTACTTGGGAATATTCTCATGTGAAGTTGTCTACTGCACTTCGAAACTTGGCTTACAACTTTGATTCTTGTAATGGGAAACTTGTTTTTGCTTCATGAAAGTAAATCTTTTGTCAATAGAAATTGCCCTTTTCCTCCAACCAGAGTTGGAGCCTATATATTATATATGATATATAAAATGTCTGAGTTCTAAAATAAGAATTCATTCGAGTTTTGAAACATCCTAAAATTGTTTCTCAATATACATCTAGTTCTGTGTTTTAATTCTCTGCATTCTCATAAATTATGACAGAAGCATAAACTAATGCAAATTGTAAATAATATATGGTTTTTAAAAAATATATTTTTTCCTTGGTTGTCATATCTTCTTATTTAAATATTGTGTTTAAAAATTGCTTAGCCAGAAAGATATAATTAATGGTGGACCTTGCATTACAGAATATTAAAAGGAAGACTGGCTCATAGATTCGTCATAACTTTCTATGGAAGCAGTTAGGAGTGTTTTACTTTTACATAAATGAATTTTGTAATTAGAACTTAATATGGTTTGGATCTACGTCCTTGCCCAAATCTCATGTTGAACTGTAATCTCCAGTGTTGGAGGAAGGAGCCAAGTGGAAGGTGATTGGATCATGGGGGCGAATTTCCCCTTTCCCTTCTAATGATGGCGAGTCAGTTCTCATGAGAGCTGGTGGTCTAAAATATGTAGCACCTCCCCATTCTCTCTCTTGCTCCTGTTCTGGCCATGTAAGACATTCCTGCTTCCCCTTCGTCTTCTGCCATGATTGAACATTTCCTGAAGCCTCCCCAGCCATGCTTCCTGTACAGCCTACAGAACTATGAGCCAACTAATCCTTTTTTCTTTATAAATTGCCCAGTCTCAGATATTCTTTACAACAGTGTGAGAATGGACTGATACAGAAAATTTGTACCAGTCCAAATTTTCAATATCAGTGAGTAGGCATTGCTATAAAGATACCATGAGCCAACTAAACCTTTTTTCTTTATAAATTCCCCAGTCTCAGATATCCTCTTGGCAATGTGAGGATAGACTGATACAGAAAATTTGTACCAGTGAGTGGGCGTTGCTATATAGATACCTGAAAATGTGAAAGCGACTTTGGAACTGCATAATGGGCAGAGGTTGGAACAGTTTGGAGAGGTCAGAAGAAGACAGGAAGATAAAGGAAAGTTTGAAACATACAAGAGACTTGTTGAATGGCCATAACCAAAATGCTGATAGTGATATGGACAGTGAAGTCAAGGCTGAGGAGGTCTCAGATGGAGATGAGGAACTTACTGGGAACTAGAGTAAAAGTCACTCTTGCTAAGACTTGGGGGACTGTTGAGAAGGGATGATTGTATTTTCCAGTGTGAAAAGAATATTAGATTTGGGAAGGGCCGAGGGTGAGTGATATGGTTTGGATTTGTGTCCCCACCCAAATCTCATGTCAAACTGTAATCACCAGTGTTGGAGGAGAGGCCTGGTGAGAGGTGACTAGATCATGGGGGCGAATTTCCTCATTGCTGTTCTTGGTGATAGTGAGTGAGTTCATGAAATCTGCTTGTTTGTAAAGATGAAGTGCACTCCACCCTTTTTCTCTCTTTTTCCTGCTCCAGCCATGTGAAATGTGCCTGCTTTCCCTCCTCCTTCTGCTTTCTGAAAGTTTCCTGGGGCCTCCCCAGCCAGGCTTCCTATACAGCCTGTGGAGCAATTAGCCAATTAAACCTCTTTTCCTTATAAATTACCCAGTCTTAAGTATTTCTTTATAGCAGGGCAAGAATGGACTAATACAGAATTAAAATTGTTTTTTAAGATATTAAAAGTAAAGAACTTGGTTTTAGTATTAAAAAGGAATAGTTTGTTTGGTTGGCTTGAGTACTTATTCTTATGAATACTTTTCAATGTATGTTCAATATTTAGGTGACTGCTCTATGCTTTTATTTCCAAAGACCAGATTCAGAGTCTGCAGAGTCTTGAAGCTATTCATTCACTATTTACGGTTATAACCATGATATTGTTTTTATTATAATGTATAATTTTTATGCATACTTAAGAACTGTAATAATTTAAGTGACAGAAAATCTTTCATATTCCAACAGCTTCTACGTTTTGCTCATAATCTTAAGATTTTTGCTTCTGTTTAGTGTCTGTGGAATAGGCCTGAACAGAAGAGTAAAAAATATATATATAAAAGCTCCAGATGACTCTGGGCATGAGTAATGCAGCATATCTGTGGAAAGCTATTTGACTTGATTATGAAAGATAACAGATAGCATAGTGGTGACTCCAGCCTTTCAGATGTACCTGCATTATGCATTATGATTATACTAATTAAAGCCCAAGAGTACCAGACCTAGTAGGGACACATCTTCCTTTACAAGAGTGTTCTCTTTGGAAGAATTATAACTGCTTTACTTCTCTGAAGCTACCCATTCTTCTCTTATGTGTACTATTCTTGTTGTCTTGCAACCAAATCTTGATTCCTATCCCTTTAGTGGTAACATACTGCTACTGCCTAAGATTCTTCTGCCATCCTCCATATCTTCAGAACATGTTGCTGTTTCTAGACTCCAATCCCCAGGGATCTTGCTTTTCACTGCATGGTTTGCAGTAGTAAGAGAGGAGGTGATATGACAGCATGAGAAGATTAATCTGCTTTCTAGCAATAATGCCCATATCTTTGGCTATATGTAGTGCATCCCTAGAGGATTCTTTACCTCAGCTATATTATTTTGGTTTCTGAAAAAATGTTCAGGAGAATTTTTTTTAAGTTTGTTCTCTGTATGTTTTGTAGTAAAGGAAGAAGTAAGAGGAAACCATTATCAATGGGTATGTGGGATCCAGGAGCACTAGCTCATATATCTTATCACTGTAACTTAGTTGTTGCTACTGGCAGCAGAAATCCTTCATAAATTGGTATTTTCTTTTTTTAGTTTAGCCATGTTTCTCAGATGCCTGGAACAGTTCTGGTCAGTAGGCATTTGATAAATATTTGAGTGAATGAAACAACTATGTTCCTCTTCTTTTTCCTTCCCTCCTAACCACTTATCTTCCAACATGATTTTAACTCTGTATGTCAAATAAAGTGAAAGTCATGGAGATGTGAAAAGTCATGATCAACTTGGGAAATACAAGTAGTTCATTCTTTTTAGTTTTGTTTTTCAAAATAAAGTCCTAAAGTCCTTACATTAGTTGCCATAAAATTGCCAGGAGTTGTGTTAAATGAACATACTTTATGAAGTCTTTTTGTGATACTGGAAAAACAAACCAACAGGAGTTTGATATTTATTTCTTGTATTTTAAGCTGGAACTTGAAACATGATTTTCTATATAAACTTTTGTTATGTGTAATGGTGAAAATTCTTTAATGCTATTATTACATAATGATCATTTAGGCTTGCTTTGGATCAAAGTAAATTTTCTGAATTGCCTTAAGATAACTATTTTGAAGCTTATTGTGCTTAAGGGAATATGTTACCTTTATGATAACTAACTATACTTTACATAAATTGTGAGGACATAAGGTAAAAGTTGAAATCTTCCAATGTGTTGAATAGTTTATATATTTAATATATTAAATATTTGGCTCATTATACTTTCATAATTCAGTTGTCTCTTCCCTTCATTATAATTGTATATAACTTTTAAAAGATATTTTAAATAGCTGGTTTATTGAATGATTTTTCTCAGGGTTGTGAAATTCAGTTGTCTTGGGTTATTTTGTATTTTCTGTATAAGTAAAAAGTATTTCAAGTGGCATTGCTCTCTGAAGTATAGTAGTAGGCACTAGGTGACAAATATTCAAGATACGAAAATGATTTTATTCAAAAAAGCTAGTGGAAAATTTCCCTTTTTTCCATTTTCCTTTATTACATTTTTTTTTCTTGAATACTTGCTTTTTTCTTTTTTTCATATCCTGGCTAATTGAATCCTCTTTGTTATCTATGCCACACCAGTACATGTGTCTACTGAGGGGGCTAAGGTTAGTGCTTTGGTCTCTTGGTACTTGCTGAGGGGACAGGATGAAATATTAAAAATAAGTTTATTTTCTCTGAAAGCTTGCCTAAAAATATTGTCTTCTTCTGGCTTGAGAATTCTCTTTCTACCTATTACCCCTTGTACCCAAAATTAAAACAAAAAATATTGAGGTAGTCTGCTGGGGGCAAAAAGAAGATACGTAAGCCAGAATAAAAAGAAAGGAAGGAATACATATGAAAGCATAGTACCAAAGAGGCTATGGAGGGGAAAGACATCATAGTCCAAATACATTCACTTATTCAACAAACATTAATTTACTCATTCAGTGAATTTTGAGTTCATGCCTAGGTAAGCTCTGGGGACAGGACTATGTATAACATAGACAAAGGATCCTTCTGCAGTAGAAGATATATGAATGAATGAAAGAGTTGTGAATGAATGAATGAAGTAGTTAAAATTATAGTATCCTATGAAAGAAATAAGCAAGGTGCTGAGATAGAGGTTAATATGTATGTTGCTGTGGAGTAGGTGATGGTAGAGACCTATTTTTGATAGAAAGGTCATAGAAGACCTTTCTAAGGCAGTAACATTCAAGTTGGGACAGAAAAGAAAGATTGAGTCAAAGAATGGACCAAGAAGGAGCCTTGAGGCAGGAAAGAATTTGGCATGTCTTGTACAATGTATAGCAGTTTATGCCAACTGTTATCAGATAACAGTTATTTGAAAATTACATTAAAGAAATGGCAAGGCTACTCCTGTTGTTCATGAATTAACAAATGTAAGACTCAATAGATAAAATATAACAATTCACCAGTGCTGTTTGAGTTGAATCACATTATTAGCTTTCTAGATCAGGACTGTCAATAGATCTTTCTCTGACGATAGAAATGCTGTATAATTCTGCACTGTCCAGTATTGTAGCCACTAGTTATATGGGGCATTTGTCCACTTGAAATTAGGCTAATGCAACTGAAGAAATGAATATTTTATTTAATTTTCATATTAAATGAATAAAATTTAGATTTAAATAGTCACTTATGCTTATAGCTTTTGTATTGGTCATTGTAATTATGGACTGTCAATCACTGAATTATCCAGGTAAAACCTTGAAGGAATGATTTTGCATCATCCCATAATGCTAGGAGATTGAAGATTTAGCATATCACAGAGAGTTTGACTGTAAGTTTATCAGTTTCTTATGCTCTATATCAACATTTATTGATAAATGATGAAAATCAACCTCCTTGTGATATGAATGAAAGGATTAAGAGATTTCCTGCAGTCCTTTAAAATGTACAAGAGCATCTTCCCAAAATGCTAGTCAACCTGTACTTTATTTCCTTCCAAAGGATGGAGGAAGATATGCAATTTACATATTTGATAGCCAATGTTTATTAGAGTGAGAGCCAAAAGTAAACATTCAAAACTGTAATTCGAGTACTTACAGAGTGTATAATTTTCTTAGAGAAAGAAAAATATCCAGAAAATTTGCTTACCTAACCACAATCCAATATTATTAACATTTTTTTCTGTGATATACCATCACCATTATCTCAGGGAGTCATCTGGAGATCAAAGATAATCAGAGACCCAGTATGGTAGCTCATGCCTGTGAACTCAGCACTCTGGAAGGCTTTGGCAGGAGAATCATTAAGCCAAGGGGTTTGAGACCAGCCTGAGGAACGTAACAAGACCCTGTCTCTACAAAAAATTTAAAAATTAGCTGGGCATAGTGGTGCATGTCTATAGTTCTGGTTACTCAGGAAGCAGAGGTGGGAGGATCTCTGGAGTCCAGAAATTTGAGGCTGCAGTGAGCTATGCTTGCACTACTGCACCCAGCTTGGGTGATAAAACAAGAACCTGTCTCTAATTTTTAAAAAGACAAATAGAAATTAATTACACAATATCAGTTATTTAAGATTCAAGAAATATGCAGTTCTTTAAATTGTTCCTTTAGTTAGCTTGTTTAAATTTTTAGAAAAAAATTTAAAAAATGTAAATTTTTTTAGGCAATTTCAGTCTTAGTTTCTCAGCATGAGTTTTTCTATTACTGCTTGAGTTATTAAGTAATAGAGTTTTCTCTTCTAAAAGTTTTGCTAGCAAATGAAAAGGGATTACTAAATTAATATTTTTATGCTTTCAAAGCATTGTTATCTCTGTTTTGACATATTATACTTATTCTTGTCTTACAACTTTTATAATTACTTTGGATTGTTGGGTCATTTATTCTTAGCAATTGTTATTAGAAAATAGTTTTGAATAGTGTTTTCACATAATTCAGCTTAACTAATATTTTCTATCACTACCTTTATGGAAAAAATTATGCCTCGTGCTTCACTGATATGAAGATAAAATAAAATAACCATGTTATGGGAACTTACAGGCTAATAAAAATATGGAATGAGACAAATATCAAATAACTAGGTAAATGGCATATTACTTGTATCTTAAGAACATTAAAAACAAATGAGTTTATTAAGGGTGACAAAGGAAATATAATTGGAGAGATCGGGAAAGGTTTCTTGAAAATGTGGGATATCTTATTGACACTGAAGAGTAGATGAAATTTCAAAATAACTTGAATTGGTGTATAGGAGAGAATATGAAAAACGTTAGGTTGAGTAAGTTGTAGAGAGCTATATGATTATGTTGAGGAGTTTGGATTTAATTGAATAAGCATTGGTAGACTTCTAAACATTTTTAAAAGAATGACTTTTTGAATAATCTGAAAGTAATTCATTCATTCATTGATCTATCTCTAGTTTATTGTGGACCTATAAGTATTGAGGCATTGTGTTAGACTCTGGGAATATGATAGTGAATAAGGCATGCATAATGTGATCTATAAGGTAAATTAAAATGGAGTGAAATGTGATAGGGGTAACAATCAGGAAACCCATAAAAATGATGGATAGATCAATGAGTGCATAAATTGCTGTTTTATAAAATATTATCCATCTCCTATTTCCAGTTGTAACTAATGTATAAGATTTTGATTTTAGAACAATTCCTAAGCAACTTGAGAAGTAATATTTTAAAAGTTTGAACTGTTTAGTCATCCCAAGAAGCTTTTGTAACTTAACTTTTGAACAATTGAAAGTTGAAATACAATGGACAGAGCGGTGTGCGAAGGCTCACATTGTAAAATTTTGCTCCAGAACGACTACAGGAATAAATCAGGAAACCCAAGAGGACCCACACACTCTCTGAAGGAAGCAGATTGCTCCTGCAGAACCCAGGAGACATCCCAAATACCATGCTGGTATCCGTGGCTGAGAGACCCACAACGGTTCACATCACAGGACTCTGTGCAGACAACCCCCAGTACCAGCCTAGAGTCTAGTAGTCTTGCTGGGTGGCTAGATCCAGAAGAGAGATAACAGTCACTACAGCTCAGCTCTCAGGAAGCCATATCCATATGAAAAGGGGCAGAGTACTATGTTAAGGAAACATCCCAAGAGACAAAAGAATCTGAACAACAGCCTTCAGCCCTAGACCTGTCTTGTGACAGAGCCTACCAAAATGAGAAGGAACCAGAAAACCAACCCTGATAATATGGCAAAACAAGGTTCTTCAACACCCCCACAAAATTACACTATTTTACCAGCAATGGCTCCAAACCAAGAAAGTATCCCTGATTTACCTGAAAAAGAATTTAGGAGGTTAGTTATTAAGCTAATCAGGGAGGGACAAGAAAAGGCGAAGTGCAATGCAAGGAAGTCCAAAAAATGAGACAAGAAGTGAAGGGAGAAATATTCAAGGAAATAGATAGCTTAAAGAAAGCAACAATAAAAATTAAGGAAACTTTGGACACACTTTTAGAAATGCAAAATGCTCTGGAAAGTCTCAGCAATAGACTTGAACAAAGAGAAGAAAGAAATTCAGAGCTTGAAGACAAGATCTTCATGTTAACCCAATTCGACAAAGACAAAAAAGAAGAAGAAAATATGAACAAAGCCTCCAAGAAGTCTGGAATCATGTTAAACATCTAAACCTAAGAATAATCAGTGTTCCTGAGGAAGAAGAGAATTCTAAAAGCTTGGGAAACATATTTGGAGGAATAATCAAGGAAAACATCCCTGGCCTTACTAGAGACCTAGATATCCAAATACAAAAAGCACAAAGAACATCTGGGAAATTCAATGCAAAATGATCTTTGCCTAGGCACATTGTCATCAGGTTATCCAAAGTTAAGATGAAACAAAAAATCTTAAGACCTGTGTGACAAAATCACCAGGTAACCTGTAAAGGAAAACCTATCAAATTAACAGTAGATTTCTCAGCAGAAATCCTACAAGCTAGAAGGGATTGGGGCCCTATCTTCAGCCTCCTCAAACAAAACAATTACCAACCAAGAATTTTGTATCCAGCTAAACTAAACATCGTATGTGAAGGAAAGATACAGTCATTTCTAGGCAAACAAATGCTGAAGAAATTCTCCATTACTAAGCCACCACGATAAGAACTGCTCAAAGGAGCTCCAAATCTTGAAGCAACTCCTGGAAACACATCATAACAGAACCTCTTTAAAGCATAAATCACACAGGACCTGTAAAACAAAAATACAAGTCAAAAAGCAAAAACAAAAGCAAAATAATCAAAGTACACTGACAACAAAGAGCATGATGAATGCAACAGTACCTCACATTTCAGTAGTACATTGAATGTAAATGGCCTAAATGCTCCACTTAAAAGATACAAAACTGCAGAATCGATAACAACTCACGAACCATCTGTTGCTTTCAGGAGACTCACCTAAAACATAAGGACTCACATAAACTTGAAGTAACACAGAGGTGGAAAAAGAATTTCATACAAATGGACACCAAAAGCAAGCAGGAGTAGTTATTCTTTTATCAGGGGGAAAAGAAAAACTTTAAAGCAACAGCAGTTAAAAGAGACAAAGAGGGACTTTATATAATGGTAACAGGCCTTGTCCAACAGGAAAATATCACAATCCTAAACATAAATGCACGTAACACTGGAGCTACCAAATTTATAAAACAATTACTAAGAGACCTAAGAAGTGGGATAGACAGCAACACAATAATAGTGAGAGACATCAGTACTCCACTAACAGCCCTAGACAGGTCATCAAGACCAAAAGTCATCAAAAGAACAAAGGATTTAAACTATACCTTGGAACAAATAGAATTAACAGATATATAAATAACATTCCATCCAACCACCACAGAATACACATTCTGTTCAACAGTACATGGAACTTTCTGCAAGATGGACCATATGGTAGGCCATAAAACAGGGCCTCAATAATTTGAGAAAATTGAAATTATATCAAGCACTCTCTCAGATCACAGTTGCTTAAAACTGGAAATCAACTCCAGTAGGAATCTTCAAAACCCTGCAAATACTGGGAAATTAAGTAACCTGCTCCTGAATGAGCACTGGGTCAAAAACAAAATCAAGATGGAAATTTAAAAATTAATTGAACTGAATGACAGTAATGACACAACCTACCAGAACCTCTGGGATACAGCAAAGCCAGTGCTAAGAGGAAAGTTCATAGCCCTAAACGCCTACATCAAAAAGACAAAGAGCACAAACTGGCATTCCAAGGTCATACCTTCAGGAACTAGAGAAACAAGAACAAACCAAACTTAAACCCATCAGAACAAAGGAAACAACCAAGATTAGAGGAGAATTAAGTGAAATTGAAACAACAACATGAATAAAAAATAAATAAGATGTTTTTTGAAGAGATAAATAAAATTGATAGACCATTAACAAGATTAACCAAGAAAAGAAGAGAGAAAATCAAAATAATCTCACTAAGAAATGAAACATGAGATATTACAAATGTCACCACTGAAATACAAAAGATAATTCAAGGCTACTATGAATACCTTTATGCACATAAACTAGAAAACCTAGAAGAGATGGATAAATTCCTGGAAAAATACAACCCTCCTAGCTTAAATCAGAAATAGTTAGATTCCCTGAACAGACCAATAATCGGCAAGATTGCAATTGTAATGGACCAACAAAAAAAAGTCCAGGACCAGATGGATTCACAGCAGAATTCTACCACACATTCAAAGAAGAATTGGTACCAATACTTTTGATACTATTCCACAAGATAGAGAAAGAAAGAACTCTCCCTAATTCATTCTATGAAGCCAGCATCACCCTGTTACCAAAACCATGAAAAGACATATCCATAAAAGAAAAGTATAGACTACTATGCTTGATGAACATAGATGCTAAAATCCTTAACAAAATACTAGCTAACCGAATCCAACAATGTATCAAAAAGGTAATCCACTATGATCAAGTGGGTTTCATGGCAGGGATGCTGGGATTGTTTAACATATGCAAGTCAATATGTGTGATACCTCACATAAACAGAATTTAAAACAAAAGTCACATAATCATCTCAATAGATGCAGAAAAAACATTCAACAAAATCCAGTATTCCCTTTTGTTTAAAACTCTCAGCAAAATTGGCATACAAGGGACATACCTCAATATAATAAAAGCCAACTATGGCAAACCCACAGCCAACATAATACTGAGTGGGGGAAAATTGAAAGCATTCCCTCTGAGAACTGGAACAACACAAGGACACACACTCTCAAGACTCCTCTTCAATATAGTGCTAGAAGTCCTAGCCAGAGCAATTGGACAAGAGAAGAAAATAAAGGACATCCAAATCAGTAAAGAAGAAGTTAGACTGTCACTGCTGATGATATGGTCATTTACCTTGAAAACCCTAAGGACTCCTCCAGAAAGCTTCTAGTACTGATAAAAGAATTCAGCCAAGTGTCTGGATACAAGATTAATGTGCACAGATCAATAGCCCTTCTGTACACCAACAGTAAGCAAGTGAAGAGCCAAATCAAGAACTTGACCCCTTTTACAATAGCTGCAAAATAAATAAATAAAATGCTTAGGAATATACCTAACCAAAGAGTCAAAAGACCTCTGCAGGGAAAACTGAAACACTGCTGAAAGAAATCATAGATGACACAAACAAATAGAAGCCCATTCCATACTCATGGATAGGTAGATTCAAAATTGTGAAAATGACCATACTTCCAAAAGCAGTCTATAGATTTAACACAATTCCCATCAAAATACTATCATTCACATAATTAGAAAAAAACAAGTCTAAAATTCATGTGGAACTACAAAAGAGCCTGCATAGCCAAAGCAAGACTAAGCAAAAAGAACAAATCTCGGGGCATCATACTGCCTGATATCAAACAATACTATAAGGCTGTAGTCACCAAAACAGCATGATACTGGCATAAAAATAGGTACGTAGACCAATGGAGCAGAGTAGAGAACCCCAAAATAAACCCGAATACTTACAGCCAACTGATCCTCGACAAAGCAAACAAAAACGTAAAGTGAGGAAAGGATACCCTTTTCAACAAGTGGTCCTGGGAAAATTGGTTAGACACATATAGGAGAATGAAACTGGATCTTCATCTCTCATCTTATACAAAAATTAACTCAAGATAGATTAAAGACTTAAATCTTAGACCTGAAACTATAAAAATTCTATAAGATAATATTGGAACAACCCTTCTAGACATTGGCTTAGGCAAGAATTTCAGAGCAAGAACCCAAAAGCAAGTTCAGTTAAAAACAAAGATAAATAGCTGGGATCAAAGTAAAGAGCTTTTGCACAGCAAAAGGAATAGTCAGCAGAGTAAACAGACAACCCACAGAGTGGAAGAAAATCTTCACAATCCATACATCTGACAAAGGACTAATATCCAGAATCTACAATGAACTCAAACAAATCAGCAAGAAAAGAACAAACAGTCCCATCAAGAAGTGGTCTAAGGACCTGAATAGACAATTCTCAAAAGAAGACATACAAATGGCCAACAAACATATAGAAAATTCTCAAAAGAAAATACACAAATGGCCAAAAAACATATGAAAAAGTGCCCAACATCACTAATGATCAGGGAAATGCAAATCAAAACCACAACATGATACCACCTTACTCCCACAAGAATAGTCATTATCAAAATATCAAAAAAACAGTAGATGTTGGCATGGATATGGTGAACAGGGAACACTTCTACACTGCTGGTTCGAATGTAAACTAGCACAACCAATGTGGAATACAGTGTGGAAATTCCTTTAAAAAGAACTAAAAGTAGAACTACTATTTGATCCAGCAATCCTTCTACTGGGTATCCACCCAGAGGAAAAGAAGTCATTGTACAAAAAAGATACTGGCAAATGCATGTTTATAGCAGCACAATTGCAAAATCATAGAACGAGCCCAAATGTCCATCAGTCAATGAGTGGATAAAGAAACTGTGTGAGAGATATACATGATGGAATACTACTCAGCCTTAAAAAGGAATGAATTAATGGCATTTTCAGCAAACTGGCTGAGATTGGAAACTATTATTCTAAGTGAAGTAATTCAGGAATGGGAAACTGAACATTTATGTTCTGACTCATAATTGGTATCTAAGCTATGAGGATGTAAAGGCATAAGGATGACACAGTGGATTTTGGGGACTCAGGTCGAAAGGGTGGCAAGGAGGTGAGGGATAAAAGACAAATAGGGTGCAGTGTATACTACTCAGGTGATGGGTGCACCAAAATGTCACAAATCACCACTAAAGAACTTACTCATGTAACCAAACATTTCCTGTTTCCCAACAACCTATAGAAATTAAAAAAAAAAAAATTTTAAGTTAAAATATTACTTCTTGGCCAGGCACAGCGGCTCACACCTGTAATCCCAGCACTTTGGGAGGCCAAGGTGGGTGGATCGCTTGTGGTCAGTTCAAGACCAGTCTCGCCAACATGGTGAAACTTCGTCTCTACTAAAAATACAAAAATTAGCCGGGCATGGTGGCATGCACTTGTAATCCCAGCTACTTGGGAGGCTGAGTCAGGAGACTCACTTGAACCCAGGAGGTAGCAGTTACAGTGAGCTGAGATTGCACCATTGCACTCCAGCCTGGGTGACAGAGCCAGACTGCATCTAAAAAAAATAAAAAAATTCTTAATCTTTTAAAGTATAAACTATTTTTAGTAGTCTAGGATAAATCAGTTTCTGAAATTATATAGGCTACTAGATGCACTTATTATTTTTTCACCAAGATACACTGTGGAAGATTACCTTTTCATTTTGCCTAATTGATATTGCAGTTCTCCTGGAACCATGTGAACATATCCTTTAAAGTTTTGTATTTCAAGAGTTAATCTTTCCCATATTGGTTAAATGCTTACAATATACACATTGGGTTAGCTAATGATTTGGGTTTTTTTTCCTCATATTTAGAAAAAAAACAAAAAAGATAACAAGCCAAGATTTATTAACAGCTTTCTATGTCAGGAATTAAGCTAAATGCTTTATATATCTTATTCTTTATTTTGAAAAATATGTATATTTCAAGCATACATCAAAATGTAGAAGATAAAACTAATACCTGTTTACCTACCACCCAGTTGTGTTAGTTTTTAACTTTTTGCCATATTTGTTTCATTTTGTTATGTTTTATGTTTTATTTTTGTTAAGAAATTAAATATTGCAGAAATAATTGAATCTCTCTGTGCACTCCTTTTCTCACCTGTTTCCTTCTGTCCCTTCCCAGTGGTAATTACTATCCCGGATTTAGTGTTTTTCAATATTATACATGCTTTAATACTTCATATGATTATACATGAAATTCTTTTATAATGCCATCTATCACATTTTTAAACTAATAAGTGATGATATGCTGTATGTATTCTGCAAAAGCTATTTTTTGCTCAATATTATTTTTAATATTTGATAATTTGCCAGTTTATGTACTGTAACTATTGTCTACTACATTCTGTTGTATTACTATACCAAAATGTGTCTGTTCTCTTGACAAAGAAATTTAGGTTTTGTCTGATTCTTTAATTTTGCAGTAATGTTTCAGTACATTCTTGAACATATCTTCATATACACATCTGAGATTTTTTTTAGTGTGTCTACCTAAAATTGGAGTTACCTCATCTTAAGATTTACTAGAATTGCTAGAGGTGGTTGCAATAATTTTCATTCTGATTCATGGTCTATAGAGTGTTCATTGTGAAACATTCTTTTAACATTTGGTACTAATGTCAGATATTTTGTTTTGTCAGTTTGGTTTGTGTAATGTGACATCTCACTTTTGTTTCTATTTGTATTTCTCTAATTATTAGTGAGATTATACTTGCTTTTGTTTGTTATTAATCTCAGATTTCCTCTGTTATGTTTTTTCTATTAATATCCTTTAGTCATCAAAACAGTAAATTTTCAACTGTGGACTTTTATTTATCTTGTTTATATGCTTTGCAATAGAAAAATTTTAACTTTTAATACAGTTAAATATATATATTTTTCTATTGTGAATTTTATTATTGTGTCTTAAGAAGTTCCTCACTTGCATATATGAGCTTTTCACATTTAAGTCTTTATTCATCTGGAATTTATTTTTGTGGATTGTTTAGGACAGGGTTCTGTTTTTTTCTCCATATAAATAACCAGTTTCCAGCATTTATTACTTGATGCTTTCCCTACTGACTTATCTATACCAAGTTTACATATATGCATAGCCTGCTCTGTGTCTGGGTACTCTAATTTTGTATGTTGCTATTTTATGTTTCCCTCCCAATATAATAGAGTTTAATCACTATAAATGGAAAGAAAATAAATTGTTGTGAAATTGTTAATTTAGAATTCACACTTGAAATACTTTGATATTGTATGAGTCAAACTTAAACACAGTACATTCTTGCAAGATATTGGTACTTTGAGCCTTTTATTTATTTATTTCCTGAGAAATATTCACAAACTACATTGTAATTTAGAGTTCAGCAAACTGTAGCCCACCAGCCAAATCCCATCTGCTATGTGTTCCAGTAGATAGAGATTTCTTGGAACACAGCTATACTCATTTGTTTATATATTGTCTATGGCTGCATTTGTGCTATAGCAACAGGCTTCAATGTTGGGACAAAAAACCATGTTATTCGCAAAGTCAAATATTTATGGCCAGGCCCTTCACAGAAAAGCTTTGCCAACTTTTGTTCCAACTGAATTTTATTATGGACATTAATTATATTAAATGTGAATAAATTAAACATTCCAAGTACTTAACGTGCACACACATACACACACACACTCAAAGCCAACTATGTGAACAACAAAACGGTTGAAAATGAAAAGGATAAAGTTATACCATGAAAATATTAACTAAAAGAAAGCAAACATAGACCTAGTAATATGAAATGAAATTGATTTAACTAAGAAATAATAATATAGGTAAATATTTACTATAAATATTACTATAGATAAATAGGTTAGATCCCTGGTAAATTTTAATACTTCTACACCCAACTTCAGACTTCAAAATATACTAAAGAAAAAAAATGACAAAGCTAAAAGGAAAAAAGAAGCAAATATACACTTTTAAGGGAGAATTCTCTCACAGTGGAGAGTAAGCAGGAATAAACAAAAAGAAAAATAAAAGGTCAAAACAGCACAATTGACAGAATTCCCCTAAATAAGTTATGTAGAACATTGCACTCAACAAAAGCAGAGTACATGTCGTTTTGCAGTACATATGGAACAGTTACCAAAATAGATGATATGCTGAGTCATTAATTTCAATAAAATGTCAAGAGTTTCAAATTATGTATAATTTGTTTTCTGACCACAGTGGCATTTAGCTATAAAGCAACAACGAAAAGTTAGCCAAAAAATCCTGTGTTGCTTTGAAATTTAACAATATACTTCTAATGTGGCTTATTGGTCAAAGGAAATTTATAAATTAAGCTAGAAAATATTTTGAACTTAGAATACTAAAAATTAGACACATAAAAACTGTAGGGAGGACATCTAATTTCGGAATATGGTGAAAATATGCTTTTCCCTGTTTCTTTCACTATGTACATCTAAAAGCATTGAACATTATATGTGAAACAAAAATACAATGCTGAAAGCTAGAAAGAAGAAGGCAAACAGACTGTAATCTTAATGAAAATCTCAAAACTTATACAAAAATCCATTCAAAATGGCTCGTAGAGTTAAACCTAAGATGTAAATCTGTGAAATTTTTTAGAGTCAATTACAGATATTCTTCAGAATCTAAAACGAGAAACAGAATTCTTGAAATCACAAGCATGTTCATAAAAGGAAAAAGCAAGGTCTGTAAATTGAAAATTTGAACTTTATTAATGTTAAAAACTTTTGCTCTGTTTAAGAGGATGAATAAACATACCACAGATTGACAGAAAAATTTGCAACCATCTATATGACTGGTTATTACTATCTTAAATTTATATAGAGCTCTTACAATTGAACAGTTTAAAAAATAAGAAAAAACAAAACCAGCTATTCAATTAGAAAATAGGTGAAAGAGAGCTAGATAACAGAGTAAGTGTTATCTACTGTCATCTCCCTACAGATTTTGACAACCACCCTTTGTAAGAGTTAAAAGGCTAGAAGTTCCAGAATACTATCGGAGAAAAAAAAGGGAGAATAGACACATTGAAGAATAAGAACAATTTTAGTTCACCTACATCACTCCTGTCCCAAGATGGCACAACTTGGTTCCAAGAGAGACTCCTTCAGCCTGTGATTCTTCCCACAGAGAGAAGTGAGAGCATAGTGAGTAAGTTTCTAGCTTTTCTACCTGTGCAGTACACTCCAAGAGACCCACCTATTTCTGGCCCCACCCAGAATAATGGGATCGGCCTGGCTAAGTGTCTGGGAGAGACTAGGAGTGGGAAAAACAGGGCTTGAAACTCAAGAAAGGACTGTGTATCCTACTAACCACTTTGCAAACTCTATCAGCAGGCCCACTCACAAGCTGTTTGGGACACCTAGCCTGTGATTTACCACCACACCAGCTGATTCACAGGTGATTCCAACAATTCATATGCCTTACTGCCCTCCTTCCCCACATCTGGCTTTCATGTGCACCCCCTAGATGGGGAGTGCAAGCATAGTCAGCTGCCACAACTTTTTGGGATTTAGAGAATGCACACAAGCGTGAGCATTTCAGGGCACTACCCCAAAGAAAAACATGGGATACTCTTAACACCCAGCCTAGTTTTATAGGATCCAAAGAAAGTATACAATCTTAGGAATTCTTCCTAAAAGATAATGGGTGAAAGTGTGGAGTGGGTACATCTATTGAAAATGTCTGAGAGAAGCTTGGTGAAGGTGTTTCTTTCCCAAAGCCAGTCAGTAAAGACTAGAGGAGATGACTACTTCATATGTTAAGATAGCAACATAAGATTGATTCAGTTGTTAAGATAGCAGCATAACACAGTCAATTAAATGAAAAGTGCAATAGAGAGTTTTAGCATTATATTTGATGAATTAGAAGAAAGAATTTGTGAACTTGAAAGCAAGTTATTTGAAATTATCCAGTCAGACAGAAAAAAAAATTGGAAAGTAATTAAGAAAGCTTAAGATATTTATGAGACATTGTCAAAAGAAGTGATACACAGATTGTGAGAGTCTCAGAAGGAGGAGAGAGAAAAAAAGAAGCACAAAGCTTAAAGAAATAATGTCTTAAAACTTCCCAAATTTTGGGAGACATCTAGACATCAGACATAAGACTCAAGAGTTCCCAAACAGATTCACCCAAAGATGACTTTACTGAGGCACGTTATAATCAAATTTTCAAAAACCAAAGAGATAATTCTAAAAGCAGCAAGAGAAAAGGACTTATAACATACAAAGGAACTCCTATAGGCAATCAATGGATTTCTCAACAGACACCTTACGGATCAGGAGAGAGTGAGATGATATATTCAAGTACTGAAAGAAAAAAGTCAACCAAGAATACTTTACCGAACAAGACTACCCTTCAGAAATGAAGGAGAAGTAAAGATTTTCCCAAACAAAAGCTGAGAGAGTTAATCACCCACTGGGACGCTGTTTACAAAAGATGCTAAAGAATTCTTGAAGCTGAAACAAAGTGATACTACTTAAGAAAATACTGAAACAGATGAAAGTATCAACTTAATGATAAAAGTAAGTTTATAGTCAAGAATATTCTGACACCATAATGGTGGTGTATAAATCATTTTTAACTCATCTACAAAGGTTAAAAGAGAAAAAGTGACATCAGCAAGGTAGACAAATAAAAGACTCTATCAGTTGTTCCCCTCAAAAAGATAGCCAGAACAACAAATAACTGCATTTTAACAAAAATAACTGAGAAATAGTGTCAGAGTGCATCAGAGGAGTAACAGAAACCCAAGTGGGCACAGAAACTCAGGATGGCCATGTAGAAAAAGGAAGGAACAACAAACCACCTTGCCATGTATGTACCTATGCAACAATCCTGCATGATCCACACATATACCCAAGAACCTAAAGTACAATTTAAAAAAAAAGTAAAAGGAATGAAATGACAGGCTTGAATTACCTCAACCCCCAATTGGGACCAGCTAGGGACAAGGAGGAATTTCTCTCTACATGGAAAAGGTAAGCAAGAGGATCTCAGCAGCCTGCATCAACTCCTTGGACACCTACAAACCTCACCACTAGGGTCCCCTGCAATCCTCGAAGTCACTAAGCTTATCTGAGGGAGCTACCTAGAATCCACATAACCATACTGCCCCCAGAAAAGGAACCAGCACTGTACTATGACCCCTGTAGCATATGCAACTAGTGTGCTATGCATTGTGGAATTGAAACTGCAACTGGAGTGTACCTTGTTCTGGGAGCAAGTAGCCATAGCCACCCTTCATTACTGAGGCTAAGCTGCTTCCCAACCACCCCATCTCAGTGGCTCAGCATCTCAAAACTTAGCTGTGAGAAACTGTTACACCCTTCCCTGTGGGCCAGGCAGAGGTAGAACTACTCTACCTTCTCCTCACCTCTTCCCCCCTTCATACCAGACTGGACCCAAAGTGGTACTCTGTCTCCTCGGAAAACAGTACTTTAGTGCTCAGAGCAATCACATCTCCTCAGTGCCTTAATTTGAAGCAGTATCCTACACTCCAGCAAAATGGCATCTAGGCCACCCAGAATGCTTATTCTCCCCAGGATTGATCTGAAGTATGCTATCACCTTCTGGGAAATTGCTGCTCTGGCTGAGCTGAATGCTTATCCCAGGGAAACATCAGTGACTAAGCTAAAACACCCCACCCTACAGGCCAGACAACTCAGCTCATACCCTGCTTTCCTGGAGCTGGACTAGCCCCTAGAATCTGAGCTGCAGAGACACATTTCTTTTTAGGGAGTGGATTCATTGCTGTGCTGTTCTCTGATGCCCCCAAAACTGAAAAGACAACTGTGCTTTGACATTCTGGGAAACTTGCTGCTGCATACCTGCCCTCACAGAAAGAAGGATATAGCTAAGCCTTACCACCCTAGGGTCTATAGTCAACACTACATGTTGTCTTATCCCCTGGGATCTGAGATGCCATTGAACTCTACTGGCTCAAATTCATTACTTCTAGATGTACTCTGCTCCTCAGGCACAAATCTCCAGAGTACCTTTTTTTCTTAGGAACTGGGCCAGTACTGTGCCCTGGCTCCCCGGGGATAGAATAAGTACAACCCAGACCCCGGGCCCAAGTGGATAGGGGTGTCTTAGAGTCCAGATCCTGGCTGTGTGGGCACTCTACGTCCAAACCTGCCACGAAGAGCAAACCTGAAACCCCAAACCCAGGTACCACAAAGGGTTGATGAAACCCTGAGCCTAAGCTCTCACCCCACAGCCATTACAAGATCCTGCACCAGGAACCCAGTGACACTGGAGCTACTTGTAGGCCATGTCAGACCTGGGACCAAGAGAGATCTTCTTGATAAGCCTCCCTATTGTGCTGAAATTAAATATAGGAGGACTCCAAGAATAATTGACATTAAGGAAATTAACAATCCATACCAGCACTGCCACTAACTTCTACAACTTAGGCCTCTAAGACACTCACAGTTATTGCTGACATTAATTGCAGCTGGAAAACCTGCATGGACACTATATCATTGCACTTACCTAGAAACAAAATAAGCACACCTTTCCCAACTGGTACACTAAAGCCCATCTGCAGGTGAAAGTGTTTTTCTATGAAAGCTACTCTAGAAGATGTGAAAGGCATGATTGTTCCAACAGGTATGTGGATCAATGCAGGGAAACAAGAAACATGAAAAAGGGAGGAAATATGGCACCACCAAAGGAACATAGTCTTTAATAAAAGAACCCAATGAAAAGGAAACTAATGAATTTCCAGAAGAGGAATTCAATGTAATGATATTAAGGTAACTCAATGAAGTAAAAGATAATACAGTAGATAATTCAATGAAATCAGAAAGAATTTATAATATGAATGAGAAATTTAACAAAGAGATAGAAATAACTAAAATGAATAAAACAATTTTCTCAGCTGCAGAATTGGATGAATGAAATGAAAAGTACAGTACAGGCCTTCAAGAAGAGACTTGATCAAGCAGAGTAAAGAATCTCTGACCTTGAAAACAGGTTGTTTGAAATTACCTGGTCTGTGGGAAAATAATAAATAATAGAAAGCCTACAGTACTTATAGAACACCATTAGGCAAACAAATATTCATGTTATGAGCTTTCCAGAAGGAGAAGAGAAGGGGAAAGCAGAGAAAACCTGTTAATGAAATAATAGCTGAAAACTACCCAAGGCTGTGGAGAGATATGGACATCTGGATCCAGGAAGTTCAAACATCCCCAAAGAGACTTAACCCAAACAGATCCTCCTGTGGTATATTACAGACAAATTTTCAAAAGTCAAAGACAAAGAGAAAATTCTAAAGATAACCAGAGGTAAGCAGAAAGTCACATATAAAGGAATCCCTAATTAGACTAACAGCATTTCTCTGAAGAAACTTTAAATAAAAAACTGGAAACAGGCCAGGCGCAGTGGCTCACACCTGTAATCTCAGCACTTTGGTAGACTGAGGTGGGTGGATCACGAGGTCAGGAGTTCAAGACCAGCCTGACCAATGTGGTGAAACCACATTTCTACCAAAAATACAAAAATTAACTGGGCATAGTGGCATGTGCCTGTAGTCCCAGCTACTCGGAGGCTGAGGTCAGGTTACCTAAAAAGGCAAAGAGGCTATGGCCAGACTGCTTCTCTAGATTCCTCCTCACAGGGCATCTCTGAAAGAAAGGTGGCAGCCTCAGTCAGAGGCTTATAGATAAAATTTCCATCACCCTGGGACAGAGTGCCAAAGAAGGACATTATATAATGGTAAAGTGATCAATGCAATGAGAAGAGCTAACTATCTTAAATATATAAGCACCCAATACAGGAGCACCTCAATTCATAAAATAAATTCTTAGAGACCTGAAAAGGGACTTAGACTCCCACACAATAATCGTAGGAGACTTTAACACCCAACTGTCAATATTAGATCAGCAACAGAACATTAACAAGAATATCCATCCAGGACTTGAACTCAGCTCTGGACCAAGCAGACCTAATAGACATGTACAGAACTCTGTACTTCAAATCAACAGAATATACATTCTTCTCAACACCACATAGCACTTATTCTAAAATTGACCATATAATTGGAAGTAAAACACTCCTCAGCAAATGTAAAAGAATGGAAATCATAACAAAGTCTCTCAGACCACAGTGCAATCAAATTAGAACTCAGGATTAAGAAACCCACTCAAAACCACACAACTACATGGAAATTGAACAACCTGCTCCTGAATGACTACTGGATAAATAACAAAATTAAGGCAGAAATAAAGAAGTTTTTCGATGCCAATAAGAATAGAGGGACAACATACCAGAATCTCTGGGACACAACTAAAGCAGTGGTAAGTGGCAAATTTATAGCACTAAATGCCCACATTAGAAAGTGGGAAAGATCTAAAATTGACACCCCAGCATCACAACTAAAAGAACTAGAAAAGCAAGGGCAAACAAAAAAAGATAGCAGAAGACAAAAAATAACTAAGATCAGAGCACAACTGAAGGAGATAGAAACACTAAAAACCCTTCAAAACAATCAGTGAATCCAGGAGCTGTTTTTTTTAAAGATTACAAAATAGACTGCTAGCCCAGCTAATAAGGAAGAAAAGAGAGAAGAATCAAACACTATAAAAAATGATAAAGGGGATATCACCAGTGATCCCACAGAAATACAAACCACCATCAGAGAACACTGTAAACACCTCTATGCAAATAAATGAGAAAATCTAGACGAAATGGGTAAATTCCTGAACATATATACTCTCCCAAGACTAAACTAGGAAGAAGTCAAATCCCTGAATAGACCAATAACAAATTCTGAAATTGAGGCAATAATTAATAGCCTACCAACTAAAAAAAAAGCCCGGAACCAGACAGATTCACAGCCAAATTCCACCAGAGGTACAAAAAAGAGCTGGTTTCATTCCTCCTGAAACTATTCCAAGCAATAGAAAAAGAGGGACTCCTCCCTAACTCAGTGAGACCAGCATTATCCTGAATCTAAAACTTAGGAGAGACACACACACACACACACACACACACACACACACACACAATTTTAGATCAATATCCCTGATAAACATTAATGCAAAAATCCTCAATAAAATATTGACAAACTGAATCCAGCAGCACAGCAAAAAGCTTATCCACCACAACTAAGCCAGCTTCTTCCCTATGACGCAAGACTGGTTCAACATATGCAAATTAATAAACATATTTCATCAAATAAACAGCCAGTGACAACCACATGATTATCTCAATAGATGCAGAAAAGGTCTTTGATAAAATTCAACACTGCTTTATACTTAAAAACTCTCAATAAACTAGGTATTGATGAAACATATCTCAAAATAATAGCTATTTATGACAACCCCATAGCCAGTATCCTACTGAATGGCCAAAAGCTGGTAACATTTCCTGGAAAACCTGTAAAAGGCAAGGATGCTCTCGCTCACCACTCCTATTCAGCATAGTATTGGAAGTTCTGGCCAAAGCAATTAGGTGAGAGAGAGAGAGAGAGAGAAAGAGAATGAATTCAAATAGGAAGAGAGGAAATCAAATTGTCTCTGTTTGCAGATGACATGATTATGTATTTAGAAAATCCCATCATCTCAGCCTGAAAACTCCTTTTTTTTTTCTTTTTTTTTTCTTTTTTTTTTTTAAATTGCATTTTAGGTTTTGGGGTACATGTGAAAAACATGCAAAGTTGTTGCATAGGTGCATTCATGGCAGTGTGATTTGCTGCCTCCCTCCCCCTCACCCATATCTGGCATTTCTCCCCGTGCTATCCCTCCCCAACTCCCCCCCCCCGCTGTCCCCCCCCACTCCCCAGCAACAGACCCCCGTGTATAGTGCTCCCCTCCCTGTGTCCATGTGTTCTCCTTGTTCAACACCCTCCTATGAGTGAGAACATGTGGTGTTTGGTTTTGTGTTCTTGTGTCAGTTTGCTGAGAATGATGGTTTCCAGGTTCATCCATGTCCCTACAAAGGACGCAAACTCCTCATTTTTAATGGCTGCATAATATTCCATGGTGTATATGTGCCACATTTTTCCTGTCCAGTCTATCATCGTTGGGCATTTGGGTTGGTTCCAGGTCTTTGCTATTGTAAACTGTGCTGCAATGAACATTCGTGTGCATGTGTCCTTATAGTAGAACGATTTATAATCCTTTGGATATATGCCCAGTAATGGGATTGCTGGGTCAAATGGAATTTCTATTTCTAGGTCCTTGAGGAATCGCCACACTGTTTTCCACAGGGGTTGAACTAATTTACACTCCCACCAACAGTGTAAAAGTGTTCCTATTTCTCCACATCCTCTCCAGCATCTATTTTCTCCAGATTTTTTAATGATCGCCATTCTAACTGGCGTGAGATGGAATCTCAATGTAGTTTTGATTTGCATTTCTCTAATGACCAGTGATGATGAGCATTTTTTCATATGTTTGTTGGCCTCTTGTATGTCTTCTTTTGTAAAGTATCTGTTCATATCCTTCGCCCATTTTTGAATGGGCTTGTTTGTTTTTTTCTTGTAAATCTTTTTTAGCTCGTTGTAAATTCTGGATATCAGCCCTTTGTCAGATGGGTAGGCTGCAAAAATTTTTTCCCATTCTGTTGGTTGCCGATTCACTCTATTGACTGTTTCTTTTGCCGTGCAGAAGCTGTGGAGTTTGATTAGGTCCCATTTGTCTATTTTGGCTTTTGTTGCCAATGCTTTTGGTGTTTTGGTCATAAAGTCCTTGCCTACGCCTATGTCCTGAATGGTTTTGCCTAGGTTTCCTTCTAGTGTTTTTATGGTGTTAGGCCTTATGTTTAAGTCTTTAATCCATCTGGAGTCAATTTTAGTGTAAGGTGTCAGGAAGGGGTCGAGTTTCTGCTTTCTGCATATGGTTAGCCAGTTTTCCCAACACCACTTATTGAACAGGGAATCCTTTCCCCATTGCTTGTTTTTATCAGGTTTGTCAAAGATCGGGTGGTTGTAGATATGTTGTGTTGCCTCCGACGCCTCTGTTCTGTTCCATTGGTCTATATCTCTGTTTTGGTACCAGTACCATGCTGTTTTGATTACCGTAGCCTTGTAGTAGAGTTTGAAGTCCGGTAGTGTGATGCCTCCTGCTTTGTTCTTTTTGCTTAGAATTGACTTGGCTATGCGGGCTCTCTTTTGGTTCCATATGAAGTTTAAGGTGGTTTTTTCCAGTTCTGTGAGGAAGGTCATTGGTAGCTTGATGGGGATAGCGTTGAATCTGTAAATTACTTTGGGCAGTATGGCCATTTTCACGATATTAATTCTTCCTAACCATGAACATGGAATGTTTCTCCATCTGTTTGTGTCCTCTCTTATTTCGTTGAGCAGTGGTTTGTAGTTCTCCTTGAAGAGGTCCTTTACGTTCCTTGTTAGTTGTATTCCTAGGTATTTTATTCTCTTTGTAGCAATTGTGAATGGCAGTTCGTTCTTGATTTGGCTCTCTTTAAGTCTATTATTGGTGTATAGGAATGCTTGTGATTTTTGCACATTGATTTTGTATCCTGAGACTTTGCTGAAGTTGCTTATCAGTTTCAGGAGATTTTGGGCTGAGATGATAGGGTCTTCTAGATATACAATCATGTCGTCTGCAAATAGAGACAATTTGACTTCCTCCTTTCCTAATTGAATACCCTTTATTTCTTTTTCTTGTCTGATTGCTCTGGCTAGAACTTCCAGTACTATATTGAACAGGAGTGGTGAGAGAGGGCATCCTTGTCTAGTGCCCGATTTCAAAGGGAATGCTTCCAGTTTTTGTGCATTCAGTATGATATTGGCTGTTGGTTTGTCATAAATATCGTCAAAATTGAAAGAACTAGAGGAGCAAGATCAAAGAAACTCAAAACCTAGCAGAAGACAAGAAATAACTAAGATCAAAGCAGAATTGAAGGAGATAGAGACACGAAAAACCCTTCAAAAAATCAATAAATCCAGGAGCTGGTTTTTTGAAAAGATCAACAAAATAGACAGACCACTAGCCAGACTAATAAAAAAGAAAAGAGAGAATAACCAAATAGATGCAGTAAAAAATGATAAAGGGGATATCATCACAGATGCCACAGAAATTCAAACCATCATCAGAGATTATTACAAACAACTCTATGCACATAAACTAGAAAACCTGGAAGAAATGGATAAATTCCTGGACAGTTCCCTCCTCCCAAGCCTAAACCAGGAAGAAGTCGAAACCCTGAATAGACCAATAACAAGGGCTGAAGTCGAGGCAGCAATTAAGAGCCTACCACCCAAAAAAAGCCCAGGTCCAGATGGGTTCACAGCCGAATTCTACCAGACATACAAAGAGGAACTGGTACCATTCCTACTGAAACTATTTCAAATAATCCAAAAAGAAGGAATCCTTCCCAAATCATTTTATGAGACCAACATCATCCTAATACCAAAACCCGGCAGAGACTCAACAAGAAAAGAAAATTACAGGCCAATATCCATGATGAACATAGATACAAAAATCTTCAATAAAATACTGGCAAGCCGATTGCAACAGCACATCAAAAAGCTTATCCACCATGATCAAGTAGGATTCATCCCGGGGATGCAAGGCTGGTTCAATATACGCAAGTCTATAAATGTAATTCACCACATAAACAGAACCAAAGACAAAAACCACGTGATTATCTCAATTGATGCAGAGAAGGCCTTCGACAAAATTCAACAGCCCTTTATGCTAAAAACTCTCAATAAACTAGGTATCGACGGAACATACCTCAAAATAATAAAAACTCCTTAAGCTGATAAGCAAATTCAGCAACTTCTTAGGATATAAAATCAATGTGCAAAAATCACAAGCATTTCTACACACCAATAATAGACAAGTAGACAGCCAAAACATGAGTGAACTCCCATTCACAATTGCTACAAAGAGAATAAAATACCTAAGGAATAAAACTTACAAGGGACATGAAGAATCTTTTCAAGGAGAACTACAACCACTGCTCAAAAGGACACAAACAAATGGAAAAACATTCCATGCTCATGAATAGGAAGAATCAGTATCGTGAAAATGGCTATACTACACAAAGTAATTTATAGATTCACTGATATTCTCATCAAGCTGCCATTGACTTTCTTCACAGAACTAGAAAAAAAAAATTCTTTGAATTTCATATGGAACGAAAAAGAGCCCATATAGCCAAGACAATCCTAAGCAAAAAGACTGGAGGCATCGTGCTACCTCACTTCAAACTATACTATAATGCCCCAATTACCATAACAGCATGGGACTGGTACCAAACAGATATGTAGACCAATGGAACACAACAGAGACCTCAGAAATAGCAGCACACATCTACAACCATCTGATCTTCAATAAACCTGATAAAAACAAGCAATGGGGAATGAATTACCTATTTAATAAGTGGTGCTGGGGAAACTGGCTAGCCACAAGCAGAAAACAGAAACTGGATCCCTTTTTTACACCTTATGCAAAAATTATCTCAAGATGGATCAAAGACTTAAATGTAAAAGCGAAAACCAAAACGCTCCCAGTGGAAAACCTAGCCATTACCATTCAGGATGTAGGAATGGGCAAAGACTTCATTACTATAACACCAAAAGCAATTGCAACAAAAGCCAAAATTGACAAATGAGATCCAATTAAACTACAGAACTTCCACATGGCCAAAGAAACTATCATCAGAGTGAACAGGCAACCTACAGAATGGAGAAAATTTTTGCAAGCTACCCATCTGACAAAGTTCTAACATCTGGAATCTACAAGGAACTTTAACAAATTTATAGGAAAAAAACAACCACATCAAAAAGTGGGCAAAGGATATGAACAGACACTTCTCAAAAGAAGACATGTGGACAACAAACATGAAAAAAGGCTCATTATCACCGTTCATTAGAGAAAGGCAAATCAAAACCTAATGAGATACCATCTCACATCAGTTAGAATGACATTTATTTAAAAGTCAGGAAACAACAGATGCTGGCAAGGCTGCAGAGGAATAGGAATACTTTTACACTGCTGGTGGGAGTGTAAATTAGTTTAACCATTGTGGAAGACAGTGTGGTGATTCCTCAAGGATCTAGAACCAGAAATTCCACTTGACTCAGCAATCCCATTACTTATATACCCAAAGCAATATGAATCATTCTACTATAAAGACACATGTACACGTATGTTTATTGCAGCACTATTTACAGAAGCAAAGACTTGGAACCAACCCAAATGCTCATAAATGATAGACTAGATAAAGAAAATGTGGCACATATACCCCGTGGAATACTATGCAGCCATATAAAAGAATGAATTCATGTCCTTTGCAGGGACATGAAGCTGGAAACCATCATCCTCAGCAAACTAACACAGGAACGGAAAAGCAAACACTGCATGTTCTCACTCATAATGGGGAGTTGAATAATGAGAACACATGGACACAGGGAGAGAAACATCACACATCAGGGCCTGTCGCGGGGTAGCAGATAAGGGGAGGGAGAGCATTAGGACCAATACCTAATGCATACAGGGTTAAAACCTAGATGACAGGTTGATAGGTACAGCAGACCACCGTGTCACATGTATACCTATGTAACAAACCTGCACATTCTGCACATACATTCCAGAACTTAAAAGTAAAAAATTACCATCTGCAAATTAAAAAAATAGTGCTGGAAAAACTGGATATCCATTTGCAAAAAGTAAAACACCCCTGTCTCTTAGCATATACAAAAATCAACACAAAATGGACTGAAAAATGTAATACTCAACACTATGAAACTGGTGGACAAAAAGATAAATGTTTCAGGAAATTTTCCTGGGTAAAGATTTTATGGAGAAGACCTCAAAGGCACAAGCAAGAAAAACAAAAATAGACAAATAGACAAATGGGATTATATTAGTCTTAAAAGGTTATGTATTGTAGAGGAAACAATCAACAGAATGAAGAGAAATCCTGCAAAATGGGAGAAAGTATTTGAAAACTGTTCATCTGACAAGAGATAAATATCAGAATATACAAGGAACTCAAACAATTGAACCGTTGAAAGAAAAATCCAATTAAAAAGTGAGCAAATGAGCTGAAAAAAGACACACAGCTGACCAACAATTATATGAAAAAATGCTAAACATAAGTAATCATTAGAGAAATGCAAATCAAAACTACAATGAGATACCATCTCACCCCAGTTTGAATGGCTTTTATCCTAAAGACAAGCAGTAATGGATGCTGGTGAGGATGTGGAGAAAGGGGAACCCTCATACACTGTTGGTAGAAATGTACGTTAGTTTAGCCACTGTGGAGAACAGTATGGAAGTTACTTTGAAAACTAAAAATAGAACTATTATGTTTTCAAAATGTATATAGAAGGAGAAGAAGAGCTAAGACAATCTTGCAGAACAACTACTCTGAGAAACTGATACTACCAGATCTTAATATTTACTGTAAAGCTATAATAATTTGGTTAGTATGATATTGGCCAAGGAAACAAGCAAGTTAAACAGAATAAAGTTGGGAAATAACTCTACACATACTAGACTTTCATATAGAATAAAGAAAAATGAATTTTGATCTCTACCCAAACTACTCTTATATGTCACTTCTGAATTGATTGCATATCTAAATGTTACAGTAAAATCAAGCTGTTATAACAAAATTTGAGGGAACAAGTTTATGAACTTATGGTAGACAAGATGGCTTAAACAGGACAAACTGGGCCACTTAAAAATGAAAGAATTTATGTTTTAAGACACCATTAAGAAAGTAAAAAGGTGATAAAGGAACAAGATGGTCAAATAGACACAACTCTGGGGCACAACACCCAGCAAGAGAGACACAGAAATCGAGAGATCTCCTAGCTCCAACCAGGGCACCAGGTACATTTCAACCAGTTTGGTGGGACAGTGAGCAAAGCCCAGGCAGAGCAGACCGAGGTAGGGAGGGGTGCTGCTTCACCCGGAAAGTGCATCTGACCAGTGAGTCAGAGGCTCCCCCTCCAGCACCCCAGTCCAGATACAGCACTTCCCCCAAAGCCTCAGCAATACACAGAACCAGGGATCCTTGCCAGTCAAGCGCTAGGAATTATAAGCACAGAATTGAATAATAATCCAGGACACCGTTTAATTTAATAATTGTTGCACAGTTTAATAATTGTTGCACAGATCTAAGCAAACACATAAGTCCATCAGCCAGCCAGGAGAGCCTGCAAACTGAGCTATTGCCCCCTCCCCCTGCCTGGAGAGAGAGGGAGCTGAAAGTGGCAAGACAGATGGTGCAGCCGGGTGAGTCTCTATCCTCCCTCACAGACTTCAGAGGGCTGAAGCACTAATTCTGGTGGGTTGCGCAGCCAGTACCTCAGTCTGAGCTGAACACTGAATGATCCAGCTCCGTGGAGGAAAGGCCAACCCACCATTAAAGAGGCGGGACTAGGCTTCATGTTTTAACCAAAAACCCAGGAAGCCTACCTAGCAACGGGGTGGTGGTCTTGACCACCTAGCAGTGCCACCAGGTCAGCAGAAGAGGCGGGCCTAACCTCCCAGTGTAAACAAAAAAGACACAGGAAGCCTACTTAGTAACCTGAAGGAGTCATTGGAAACCCGGTAGCACCTCCACAGGCAGACAAGTGACCCCATCAAGCAGCTCCCTGAGATCAGAGCCAGGTAAATCCACCAAGATGGGAAAAAACAGCGTAAAAAAGATGAAACCATCAAAGATCAGAGCGCCTCTTCTCCTTCAAGGGATCATAACTCCTCATCAACATGGGAATGCAACATGACCGAGAAAGAGTATGATGAATTGACAGAAACAGGCTTCAGAAGATGGGTAATAACAAACTTTTCTGAGCTAAAGGAACATGTCCTAACCCAATGCAAAGAAACTAAAAACCTTGAAAAAAGGTTAGATGAAATGCTAACTAGTATAATCAGCTTAGAGAAGAACATAAAATACTTGATGGCGTTGAAAAACACAGCACGAGAACTACGTGAAGCAAACACAAGTTTTAATAGCTAAGTCGATGGAACAGAAGAAAGGATATCAGAGATTGAAGATCAACTTAATGAAATAAAAAGAGAAAGGAAGACAAGAGAAAAAAGAGTGAAAAGAAGTTAACAAAGCCTCCAAGAAATATGGGATTATGTGGAGAGACCTAATCTATGCTTGATCACACTGTACCTGAGTAGGATGGGGAGAATGAATCCAAGCTGGAAAACATGCTCCAAGATATTATCCAGGAGAACTTCACCATCTTAGCAAGGCAGTCCAACGTTCAAATTCAAGAAATATAGAGAACTCCACAAAAATATTCCTCAATAAGAGCAAACACGAGGCACATAATCAGATTCACCAGGGTCGAAATGAAGGAAAAAATGCTAAGGGCAGCCAGAGAGAAAGGACAGGTCACCCACAGAGGGCAGCCAATCAGACTCACAGTGGATCTCTCCACAGAAACCCTACAAGCCAGAAGAGAGTAGCGGCCAATATTCAACATCCTTAAAGAAAACTTTCAACCCAGAATTTCATATCCAGCCAAACTAAGCTTCATAAGTGAAAGAGAAATAAAATCCTTTATGGACAAGCAATTACTGAGAGATTTCATCACCACCAGACCTGCCTTACAAGAGCTCCTCAAAAAAACTCTAAACATGGAAAGGAACAAGTTATAGCCACTGCAAAAGCACACCAAATGGCAAAGATCAAAAATACAATGAAGAAAATCAGTCAACTAATTGGCAAGAAAACCCGCCAGTAACAAAGTGGCAGGATCAAATTCACACATAACAATATTAACATTGAATGTAAACAGCCTAAGCACCCCAATCAAAAGACACAGACTGGTAAACTGGATAAAAAGTCAAGACTCATCAGTGTGCTGTATTCAGGAAACGCATCATGTACAAAGACACACATAGACTCAAAATAATGGGATAGAAGAAGATTTACCAAGCAAATGGAGAATAATAAAAGCAGGGGTTGCAATCCTAGTCTCCTAGTCTCTGATAAAATGGATTTCAGACCAACAAAGATCAAAAGAGACAAAGAAGGGCATTACATAATGGTAAAAGGATCAATCCAACAAGAAGAACTAACTATCCTAAATAAATACCCACCCAACACAGGAGCACCCAAATAGATAAAGCAAGTTCTTATTGACCTACAAGGAGATTTAGACTCCCACACGATAATAGTGGGAGACTTCACTCCACTCTCAATATTAGACAGATCAACAAGACAGAAAATTAACAAGGACATCAGGACTTGAATGCAGAGCTGGACTAAGGGGACCTAATAGATATATACAGAACGCTGCACCCCAAATCCACAGAATATACATTCTTCTCAGCGCCACATAGCACTTACTCTAAAAATGACCACATAATTGAAGCAAAACACTCCTCAGCAAATGCAAAAGAACGGAAATCATAATAAACAGTCTCTCAGACCACAGCGCAATCAGTTTAGAACTCAGAATTAAGAAACTCATTCAAATCTGCACAACTACTGGGAAACTGAACAACTTGCTTCTTCTGAGTGTTGACTGGATAAACAATGAAATGAAGGCAGAAATAAAGATGTTCTTTGAAACCAATCAGAATGAAAACACAACAGAATCTCTGGGATGCCATTAAAGCAGTGTGAAGAGGAAAATTTATAACAATAAATGCCCACCAGAGAAGTGAGGAAAGATCTAAAATCGACACCCTATCATCAAAATTGAAAGAGCTAGAGGAGCAAGATCAAAAAAACTCAAAAACTAGCAGAAGACAAGAAATAACCAAGATCAGAGCAGAAATGAAGGAGATAGAGACACAAAAATCCCTTCAAAAAATCAATAAATCCAGGAGCTGGTTTTTGAAAGATCAACAAAATAGACTGCTAGCCAGACTAATAAAAAAGAAAAGAGAGAAGAATCAAATAGATGCAATAAAAAATGATAAAGGGGATATCACCACCAATCGCACAGAAATACAAACTACCATCAGAGATTACTACACACAGCTCTATGCACATAAGCCAGTAAACCTGGAAGAAATGGATAAATTCCTGGACATTTGCACTCTACCAAGACTAAACAAGGAAAAAGTCGAAACCCTGAATAGACCAATAATAAGGGCTGAAGTTGAGGCAGCAATCAATAGCCTACGAAGCAAAAAAAGTCCAGGTCCAGATGGGTTCACAGCCATATTCTACCAGATGTACAAAGAGGAGCTGATTCCATTCCTTCTGAAACTATACCAAACAATACAGAAAGAGGGAATCTTCCGTAACTCATTCTATGAGACCAACATCATCCTGTTACCAAAACCAGGCAGAGACTCAACTGAAAACGAAAACTTCAGGCCAATATCCATGATGAACGTTGACACAAAAATCTTCAACAAAATACTGGGAAACTGAATGCAGCAGCACATCAAAAAGCTTATTCATCACGATCAAGTAGACTTCATCCCAGGGATGCAAGGCTGGTTCAACACATGCAAGTCCATAAATGTAATCCATCACATAAACAGAACCAAAGACAAAAACCATATCATAATCTCAATAGATGCAGAGAAGGCCTTTGACAAAATTTAACAGCGCTTTATGCTAAAATCTCTCAATAAACTAGGTATCAATGGTAACATAAAATAATAAGAGCTATTTATGACAAACCTACAGCCAATATCATACTGAACAGACAAAAGCTGGAAGCATTCCCTTTGAAATCAGGCACTAGACAAGGATGCCCTCTCTCCCCACTTGTATTCAATATAGTATTGGAAGTTCTAGCCAAAGCAGTCGGGCAAGAAAAAGAAATAAAGGGTATTCAGTTAGGAAAGGAGGAAGTCAAACTGTCTCTATTTGCAGATGACATGATTGTATATTTAGAAGACCCCATCATCTCAGTCCAAAATCTTCTCAAACTGATAAGCAACTTCAGCAAAATCTCAAGATACAAAATCAATGTTCAGAAATCACAAGCATTCCTATATACCAATAACAGACACACAGCCAAATCAAGAGCGAACTCCCATTCAATTGCTACAAAGAATAAAATACCTAGGAATACAACTAACAAAGATGTAAAGGACCTCTTCAAGGAGAACTACAATCTACTGCTTGAGTAAATAAGAGAGGACACAAACAGATGGAAAAACATTCCATGCTCATGGTTAGGAAGAATTAATATCATGAAAATGGTCATACTGCCTAAAGTAATTTATACATTCAATGCTATTCCCATCAAGCTACCAATGACCTTCACAGAACTGGAAAAAAACCACTTTAAACTTCATATGGAACCACAAGAGAGCCTGCATAGCCAAGAGAATCCTAAGCAAAAAAAGCAAAGCCCAAGGCATCACACTGCCGGACTTCAAACTATACTACAAGGCAACACTAATCAAAACAACATGGTACTGGTACCAAAACAGAGACATAGACCAGTGGAACAGAATAGAGGCCTCAGAAGCAACACCACACATCTACAACAATCTGATCTTGGGCAAACCTGACAAAAACAAGAATGGGGAAAGGACTCCATGTTTAATAAATGGTGTTGGGAAAACTGGTTAGCAATGTACAGAAAGCAGAAACTGGACCCCTTCCTGTCACTTTACAGTAAAATTAACTCCAGATGGATTAAAGATTTAAACACAAAACCTAACACCATAAAAACTCTAGAAGAAAACATAGGCAAAACCATCCAGGACATAGGCATAGGCAAGGACTTCATGACTAAAACACCAAAAGCAATGACACAAAAGCCAAGATAGACAAATGGGATCTAATTAAAATTCAGAGCTTCTGTACAGCAAAAGAAACAGTCCTTAGTGTGAACCGGCAACCAATAACAGAATGGGAAAAAATTTTTGCAATCTACTCATCTGACCAAGGGCTAATATCCAGAATCTACAATGAACTAAAACAGATATACAAGAATAAAACAAACCCATTCAAAAGTGGGCAAAGGGTATGAACAGACACTTTTCAAAAGAAGACATATATGAGGCCAAGAAACATATGAAAAAGTGTTCATCATCACTGGTCATTAGAGAAATGCAAATCAAAACCACATTGAGGTTATCATCTCTCGCCAGTTAGGATGGTGATCATTAAAAAGTCTGGAGACAACAGATGCTGGAGAGGATGTGGAGAAATAGGAATACTTTTACACTGTTGGTGGGAGTGTAAATTAGTTCAACCATTGTGGAAGACAGTTCTCAAGGATCTAGAAATAGAAATTCCATTTGACCCAGCAATCCCATTACTGGGTACATACCCAAAGGACTATAAATTGTTCTATTATAAAGACACATGCACACGTATGTTCATTATAGCCCTGTGTACAATAGCAAAGACCCGAAACCAACCCAAATGCCCATCAATGATAGACTGGAAAAAGAAAATGTGACACATATGCCCCATAGAATACTATGCAGCCGTAAAAAACAATGATTTCATGTCCTTTCTAGGGACTTAGATGAATCTGGAAGCCATCATACTCAGCAAACTGACACAAGAACAGAAAACCAAACACTGCATGTTCTCACTCATAGGCAGGTGCTGAACAATGAGAACATGTGGACTCAGGGAGAGGAGCATCACTCACTGGAGATAGTTGGGGGGGCGGCTAGGGGAGGGACAGTGTAAGAGGGAGCATGGGGAGGGATAACATGGGGAGAAATGCCGGATATAGATGAAGGGGTAATAGAGGCAGCAAACCACCTGGTTATGTATGCACCTATGCAACAACGCCGCATGACCTGCACATGTACCCCAGAACCTAAAGTAAAATTAAAAAAAAAAAAAAAAGAAAAAAAGAAATTAAAAAGGCAAGCTATGGAATGGGAGAATATATTTGTAATCTCGCAAAACCCTAGAATATATGAAGAATGTCATCAAATTAATAACTGTTTCCATTAGGAAGCAGGTCAAAGATCTGAACTATCACTTCACAAAAGAGGGTATTTAAAATGCTTAATAACTGTAGAAAAGAGTGTTCAACTTCATTAATTATCAGATAAATGGAAATTCAAACCACAATGAGATACTACTACATCCACTGGCTAGAGTGAAAGGCATAATTCCAAGTGTTGGCAAAGATGTAGAATAGCTCTCATATACTGACTGTGGGAGTGTAAATTGTTAAGATCACTTCACAAAATTGTTTGACATTTTCTTATAGATCTGACTGATACAGACCTTATGAGTCATCATTTCTACCTGTAGGTATACCCATCAGAAATGCATGTACCAAAAAGACCTTTTCAAGAATGTTTGTAGCAGCACTATTCATAATAGCCAAATAATGAACAACCCAAATACTTTGTTTAATAATAGAAGGCATAAATATATTGTGGCATATCTATAAAGTGAAATAGTATAGTCAATAAGAATGAACTAACCAAAATTACTTGCAGCAGTAGGAATAAATCTCACAAACCCAATGGTGAGCAAAAGAAGCCACACATAAGAGAAAATATGCTGTATGGTTATATTTCTTTAAATTTTTTCAAAACAGGCAAAATGATTTTCTACTCTTAGAAGTCAGGATTTGGGTTCCACATGGAACCTGGGGGTAGTGACTTAGGGGTTTGGGGGTTGTTGGTCATTTAAGTAGTTCTCACTTTTTGTAGTACCATGTTAACTAAAACTTGTGTGTATCAGAACTTTGTCCCTACTTGGATTTGATGTTTCCACAGAACTGTGTAAAATGAAGACATTGATACCAATATACAAAGTGAGGAATACTTGTACTTTGTTGCTTGATTTGAGATCTGGTTACATGAATATATTCACTTTAAGAAAATTATTTAGCTCTATACTTATAATTTGTGTATCTTCTGTATGTAGGTAGTACTTGAATAAAAACAGTTTTGATTAACTTCCTTTCATCTCATTCTCACCGTTCTATGCCTCTTTCATGGTATGTCTTTATTCTTATTATTGCTCTTGCTTATTTGCCTGTTTTTCCTATAACTCTACGATCCATTCAGTGGATAAGGACTATGAATTGTTTGTTCATCTTTGTATTATTTATTGTACCTACCATGGGCCCTTGCACATAGAAAGTAAATAAGTATTTACAGAGTAAAGATGTCAAAAATTAATTAAGTGAAACTTTAGAAATCAGAGGCTAGAGTTATATTTTAAAATTACTCTTTAATATATATGTGATCATGAATACTTTCTCCCTTCAAAAAGCCAGAATATGGCCGGGCGCGGTGGCTCACGCCTGTAATCCCAGCACTTTGGGAGGCTGAGGCGGGTGGATCACGAGGTCAAGAGATCAAGACCATCCTGGTCAACATGGTGAAACCCCGCCTCTACTAATAATACAAAAAACTATCTGGGCACGGTGGCGCGTGCCTGTAATCCCAGCTGCTCGGGAGGCTGAGGCAGGAGAATTGCCTGAACTCAGGAGGTGGAGGTTGCGGTGAGCCGAGATTGCACCATTGCACTCCAGCCTGGGTAACAAGAGCGAAACTCCGTCTCAAAAAAAAAAAAAGCCAGAATATTACAGATGCTTTTAGCGATAGATGCTTTTCGTCATCTCTTTGAACACCTTTCTTCTGTGTCTAATTTTCTTCTCTCCACCCCAAGAAATAACTTCTTTGTTTTTTATGATATATCTATTTTGAGACATATAAATTTAATTTTTGCACTACTTATGGGATTCTATTGTATCATTTTTTATTTATTCTGTTAAAAGACATTTTGTTAGCCATGTTTTATAGCAAAGGCTCCATGAACAACATGGTACCTCTTGTGTTTAAATGTTTCTCCATACTCCATAGATACTAAATTTCTGGTTGTGTTACAAATGCTATACACCTACCTATAAATGCTTGAATCTATTTCTGGGTTTGCTATACTGTCTTTTAACTTTGCTTATGGTCTTCTCACTTTGCTTATGGTGTCTTTAGCTGTATGGAAGTTTTAAATTTGAATGTTGTAAAATGTGTCAGTCTTTCCATTTATAGGTTTTTTTTCCTGGTGTCTTCCAGCTAACAAATGTAATTTGAGCAAACAAGCATGGCAGGTGCTTCTTGGGATATTTGTGAACAAAACAGATAAAAATTTCTGCAATTGTGAAGTTAAGAAATCATTGTCTAACTCAAGGTCAATAATGCATTTTCTTGCAATCATTGTTAAAATTTTAACAATATTTGGATTTTTATCTATAATTTATTTTTCTATTTAGTGTGTGCTGGAATCTAATTTTATTTTGTTATCCAATGCTATTTGTTGGATAGCAGTACTTTGTCCATTCAATTATAATTCCTCTTCTTTTATATACCACATGCCTGTAAATGCTTGAATCTATTTCTGGGTTTGGTATACTGTTGTATTTGTTACTGTATCTATAGCATACTGTTTAAATTGCTGTAGCATTGTGGTGTTTTGCTATGTAATAAGCCAAGTTTTTCCCTCTTTCTTTTTTCTTTTCCTTTTTTTTGGCAAGATTATTTTGGCTAATTTTGCACACTTACCCATTCATGGAACTTTAGGATTTATTTAAGATTAAGTGTTATAAATTATTCTATTGGAACTTCATTTTTCAATGCAATGAAGTTGCAGTGAATTTTAGAGAACTGACATACTCAAAATATTGACCATTGAACACATATATGAATGTTATAGTACCATGTTTGTTTAGATTTCCTTTAATATCCTTTAGTAAAGCTAATTTTCTCAATAAGTTCCTATACCATTTTTTGTTTGCTTTACTCCCAGATATTCTTTGTCATAGTAGTGAATAGGATTTTTTCTATTACGTTTTCTCATTATTGCTGGTATTTAAAAAAGCTACTGAATTTTTTTTAAGTGTTCATCTTCTGTATGGTAACTTTTAGTGTATTCTCTTACTGGTTCTAATAATTGGTAGATTATACTGAGTTTTTAGGTAAGTGGCCAAATCGTTAGTAAATAATAATAGCCTTGTATCTTGCTTTTCAACCTTTAAATTGTAATTGATGTAGATTTCTGGCAGATATTTTTATCAAGTTAAGAAAAATTCCTCAAATTTCTAATTTGCCAGTGGTTTTTATTATGCATGGGTGTTAAATTTAACAAATACATTTCAATATCAATTGAGCTTGTTATTTTTTCTTTTTCTCTCATTTTGAATTACATAAATAGATTTTCTAAGGCTGTAAAAATTTAATTGCATTTAATGTTAAATCACTGTCAATTTTGTCTAGAATGATGTGAGAAAACATTTTAAGATGCACATTCTCTGTTATAGAAAGTTATCTGCAAAGGAGAAGGAGGCGACAGATTTGAAAACCTAGCATTTGACCAAAGGTAAAGTATTACCAGAAAAATATCATTTTCTTAGTTATATTTAATTATCATTAAAACAATTCTTTTAGTATCAGAAATGTTTGTCTATGGTCTGCTGTTATTAAGTTTAAATGCTTTGTTCTTGATATTTACAAGAAAAAGCAAGTATTACAGGGTCTATAAAATTAGTTCTCAGTGAGGAACGATTTTACTCGTTTCCTCAGGAGATATTTGGCAAACGTCTGGAAACATTTTTGCTTGTCACTACTGTGGAAAGTGGGGCTGCTGCTGCCATCTAATGGGTAGAGGCCAAGGATGCTGTTAAACATCCTTCAATGCACAGACTAGCCACCCCACAACAAAGAATTTTTCATCCCAAAGTAGTAATTGTGCAAATATTTAAAACTTCCGGTTTTGAAAAAAAAGGAAAAGTATTGATTGCATAGGTAAACTAAACATAAAATTTTTATGTGTAATTTATTTTACTTGTTACATATTTATTAAACTAGATGGAACAGAATATGCTATATTTTTATTGTCTTTTTTTTTTTAGCTTTTTAGCTCCTCTTATTACTGAGTATGATAAGCATCTAGAAGAACTAAATGGGCAGCTGAAATATTATCAGGTATGAAATCATAGTTATGAGGCTTTTTAAATATTTTATTATGAAAATAAAGAGTAGCCGAGGTGGGCAGATCACAAGGTCAGGAGTTTGAGACCAGCCTGGCCAGCATGGTGAAATCCCATCTCTACTAAAAATACAAAAAAATTAGCTGGGCCTGGTGATGTGCACCTATAATTCCAGCTACTTGGGAGGCTGAGGCAAGAGAATCACTTGACCCCAGGAGGCGGAGTTTGCAGCGAGCCAGGATCGTGCCACTGCACTCCAGCCTGGGTGATAGAGCAAGACTCTGTCTCAAAAACATTTTTTTAATAATAAATAAAAAGTAAAATAGACTCCCTCTTTTTAAAAAGACATTGATGAGGAAGACAATATTTGCTGTAACTAATTGATGGCCCTCTGTAAATATGAGTGCATGTATATATGTGCATATGTTTAAAGATTCTATTCTAGCTGGATACAGTAGCTCATGCCTATAATCCCAGCACTTTGGGAAGCTAAGGTGGGAGGATCATTTCAGCCTAGGAGCTTGAAACCAGCCTAGGTAACGTAGTGAGACCCTATCTCTTAAAAAAAAAAAAGTTAGTTGGGTGTGGTGATATGCGTCTGTGGTCCTAACTACTCAGAAGGCTGAAGTGAGAGAATCGCTTGAGCCTGGGAGGTTGAGGCTGCAGTGAGCTGTGGTGAAGCCACTGTACTCCAGTCTAGTCAACAGAACTGGATCTTGTCTCAAAGAAAAAAGTCAAGATTCTCCTTAGTTTTGTCTTTTAATTCAGTATTTCCTTGCTCTTGCTATCTTGCTTGAAGTATTTCTTAGATGCTTAGAAGAATCTCTTAATCTCATTATTTGCTTACATCTCTCTCTCTTTAACATAAAACTGCCTCTCATCCTTTTAGACCTTCCTTCTTACCTCATTCTATCTGCATTTCCCATTACTTGCAGAATGGATTATCATTTTGGGTCTCAGGGCCGCTTGAACTAGGATGTGTAGTAGGCTTATGGAGAACTAGAATAATAGCACAAAATTGTTTAGGGTACAATTTGAGTTTCAGTCAGCTACATGTTTAGAGTATACTTAATATTTATAATGTGTTTCTTTGATCTGAAAATGTCTTTAACATTTTTCCCTAAAATTTTGACCTTTCTGATACTGGGATAACAATATAATAGAAGTATTTCTTAAATAGAACTTATATGTCTCAAGCTAAGCCTATCAGGAGGCAGTGACCTCTCTTCATCAGAGCTTGAATATACTCATGATTATATTTTATTTAATTCCAATTCCTGGATGAATATGGTTGTGGCAAGGGTAGCAGAGTTGGCTTTCATTAATGCAAATGAAAGAGAGTATAATGACTTTATATTAAAGCAACCCAGCCAGGCGTGGTGGCTCACGTCTGTAATCCCAGCACTTTGGGGAGCCGAAGCACACAGAATGCTCGAGATCAAGAGTTGAAGACAAGCCTGGTCAACATAGTGAAACCCTGTCTCTACTAAAAATACAAAAATTAGCCAATTATGGAGGCACACAACTGTAATCCCAGCTACTTGGGAGGCTGAGGCAGGAGAATCACTTGAACCCGGGAGATGGAGGCTGCATTAAGCCAAGATCGTGCCACTGCACTATAGCCTGAGCAAGAGAGTGAGACTCTGTCTCAATAAATAAATAAATAAATAAATAAATAAATAAATAAATAAATAAAATATATATTAAAGCAACCCCTGAGACTGATTTTCTCAGAATGGGGCTGTGTGTGTGGCAGACACTAAGCACTTTCTCCCTTACTTCCTTTTCTTTTTATGCATGGGCATGAAGGGATTGTACTGTATACGTTCAAGTGTAGCACATAGTAGGTCCTTAAATATTTAATGAATGACTAAATGCCAGGGCTTATGGGAATAAGATGATTAGAGCTAGCTTAACAATCCCTTATTTATCAATTAATGCATTGATATGTAGTTTTACTAAAAGAACACATAATACGTAATACTTCCAATTTATAAAAATAAAGTTAGGTTCTTTTACTGCATTTGGAATTGTGTAGGCTTTCATTTCCAAGGTTATTTTTCAAATACATAAATGTACAAAGTTGTCCTATAGACTCAAATTTCAAATAAAAGCATTCCATTAAACTTACAGTGTCTGTTTTATCATAAAGTCTTTTCCTGGTCTTTACTGTGTATTTTTTAGCTTGTAGTCATTTAAATTTATGACAAGCACAGTAATGTCTTTAAATCTTTCTAGTTGACAAAGAGCAACAGAAAGCTCTCTTTTGCACAAATGATATTTTGCTTTTATTTTTAGGACTAGTGAATCTAAAGTTTCTGCTGAATTTACTCTCTCTAAATTCCTATATTATATACTTTGGTTGTTATGACATAGAATAGCTAATTATCTTGAAATTAAATTCTTTTAAATTTTTATAATCTGATTCATGTATTTCTTTAATCAGCCATTTTACTAAGATGTTTAACTTTGTGTTTCCATTTGGCGTTCTTTACCACCAAAGGGTGGTCACTGAATTAATTATGAGAAAAATAAACTATGCTAGAAAGCCAAAGAGTCTATGATGATAAAAATAATTGCTCCTTTTTTTAAAGAAAAAAAATGTTGACAGCTAAGAATCGTTGCTTAGAGAGATGTGATTGATTAGAAGGACTAGTTCGTATGACTTTTTGACCTAGTCAAAAAATAGTATATCTCCAAAGCAGAAAAAGTAGCAGTCTAATTCTCTATATGGAAGATTTTCTGCCAGAAAATGTAAATAGTAGGGAAGAATTTGATGATATGAGAAATACTATATGGATTTCACTTCCTGCCAAATATAAATATTTTGAAATATTTTACATAAGAAATTTCTAGTGTGAATATTACGATCCATCTTTAGTCTTAGCTAGTGAATATATATCTTACATAATTATTTAGGAGTAATAAATAGTCTTTAAGGTTTTGCAACTTTTAAAGATCAATTTATTGACTGCAGTGAGCTGCGATCATGCTCTCACCTTCTAGCGTAGGAAACAGTGAGACCCCATCTCAGGAAAAAAAAAAGATCACTTCCTTTAAAAATTATAAAATTAATGTAATTGCTACAATAAATCCAAACCTCTTGCCATGGCATTTTCAAAACCCTGTACCTCTCTTTCTCACTATATCACTCCATATATGGTCAGCGCTCAATTATGTAGTAGTGAATTAATTCATATTGGTTTAATTGTGTTTCAGGCATAATGGAGACCTTGGAAAAGTTCACCTTTCAAAGCAAATTTATAGTTAGAATTTGCTATTGCTGATCTCCTAGACCAAGCTGCCTTGATCTTCTCTGGTTGAAAGGGAGAGAAAAAGGCTTGGAGAACTGCCTGTTCCACCTGTCCCTTGCAAAGGTGTACTCTAGGATTAGCTTCTCTCCATTAGCCTAGGAAGCACAATCAAGACTAATACACAATCATAAATTGATTACAGTTTTAAGTGAGATTTTTACATCCTTTTACATGTAAATTCAGGGTTTTTTTTTTTTTCCTGCTCTCCACTTGCTCATTCAGACTTACTGAGAGTTGACCACTTATTTTCTGCTATTTTGTTTTTACTCATATTTCCACCTACTTTAAATGCTCATCCTTTTCTTTTCAAATCCTAACATCTTTTGCTCCTTCAGAGAGCATTAATCAGACCTTCATTTAATTCCCTTTCTAGTGTACATTTTTTTCTTCCTTGTATTTTAGTTAGGTTTTTTTTTTCCAATCTTTCCTACTCTTTTTCAGTGAGCCTGTCTGTTTACCTTAGCAGCTTTGTATGGTACAGAGAGTTTAGATAGTTAATGAAGGTAGTGAATCAGAGACTGAATGAATGACTCCTAAAAAAGACCTCCATTTTCTTCTTTATTGTTAGCATTTTACCTTTTGAAATACTAGAAAAATATATATGCTTATATGGACTTCACCTAAACTGAGGTGAGGTAACTAAGATATACATTCAAGATAAAGTAACCATCTGGTATTTGTTGTAGTGACATACTGAGGAATATCTTTCATTTGTTTTTCACAACTACAGATCATAGGAATTACATTTATAAATATTTCTCACTGTGTTACATAAAATATTTCTATTTTATTTATATTCTATTTAAAATGAATGTTTATTGTGTTCTGTGTATTAACTATCCATATTAATTATCCCTTGTTAGAAATAAAGAATAAGTCTTTCTTATCTGTAGACTAGTGTCAGAATCTGATTGCTTACACGAGTGGTCTACTTAATGGGGATCTAATTGTCTGGAAAATGTATTGCCACACCATATTTTATTCTTTCAGAAGCAGGTGGGTGAGATGAAACTACAACTTGAAAATGTCATCAAGGAAAATGAAAGGTAAATTAATTAACTATTGGTTCTATCTTTTATCATTGTCTTAGGTAATTTTTATTTTTGTTATTTGATATTTGATAGCTATAGTATTAATGGTTAAGAATGTGGACTCTGCGGGGGATGGGAAAAAAAAAGAAAAAAATAATAAAGAATGTGGACTCTGGGGCCTGATTTCTATTTGACTCCAGGCTTGATTACTTATTAGCTGTGTGACCCTGGACAAGTTACTTCTCTTTCTGCATTAGTTTCCTCTTCTATAAATCAGAGGTAGTAATAGAACCTGTTTCATGGGGCTGACTGTAAGGGATAAAGTAAGTGCTTGGAGTAGGGTACAAAATAAGCACCTTACAAATATTAGCAATCAATAGTGTAGTGTATAATATGTATGTATGTTAGAAAAACATATTGATAAAATGAAAACTTGTTAAAATATTACCAATACTGGTGCATTTATCCATGTTTTTCTTCTATTTCCCATCCTTCTCTATCTCTCTGCCAGAGATAAGCACTATCTTGAATTTCATGTTTATCATTCCCTTACTTTTACAGTTTTTTATAGGTGTGTGTATCTCCAAACAATATACTGTTTGGTTTTACATTTTTAAAGACTATAGAAAAATGGTATAGTCTAGTGTTCTGGGACTTAATTTTTTTTGTCCAATAACATACACAAATGCAAGAGTTTCAAGGAAGGAAGTTGCTGGATTATAGGCTATATGAATTTCAATTTTGCAATATAACATCAACCTAATTTCCAAAGTAGCTATACCAATTTATATTCTTACCAGTGATATTTATGAGTTTATATTGATCCATATCTTTTAATATCTGTAGGTCTTGTCAAGCTTCTTAATTTTTATCATTTTAACTTAAATATTTTTTATTGTGGTTTTAATTTGCATTTTCCTGAATACCAATATTGTTGACCATTTTTTATGTTTATTTACCCATGTGGTTTTCTTTTCTCATAAAATGCTTGTTCACATATTTTCCCCTTTTCTACTTAGCTTTTCGTTATTAAATTGTCAAAGTACATTATGTGATCTGTATTCTGAAAGTCTGTTGATGTGCCAGTCAGTCTTAATGCAGTAAACAATAACATTCTAGAAATTTCAATAAGAAAGGACTTAATTCACTTACATTTAAGTGCTACTAAATCATTGGCTTTACAGTTACACTTCAGAGACTATAATCTTGAGGTCAGCAATTTATAGTGCTACCACCATCTCTATTGCTACCATGGCAGCATCATTTCCATAAAACCAAATACTGGAAAAAGGGCCATAGGATATTGACTACAAGAGACACTTGTATCTATCCAGTTTGGCTTATCAGCAGCGATAGCAACAGAAAAAATGGTCTCAGCTCACTTCTGCCTTCTATATCTCCCTTAAATGCTTCTCACTGGTAAAATTTTAATCTTATCCACAACTTCACCTGGAAGACATCTGGGAAATGTAGTTTTAGACTTTCTGCCCCTGTGACAGAGGCCAGAATATGGAAGGGGATGGAAATAAATAATGAATACCAGTGGTTCATATAACACACTCCATAATAGGTGTTTCAAATGTATATTCCCAGATTGTAGTGTGTTTGGTGAAGAGAATTTTTTTTCTTGTTTTTTTTTTTTTTTTTTTAATTTAAAGTATTTGAATCTCTCACTTTCTCCTGTGGTTATTGTTCTTTGTATCTCCTTTATGAAGTCCTTTCTCAGTCTAACGTAATAGAGATCTTCTCTTACATTTGCTACTAAAAAATGTTTAAAGCTTTTCCATACCAAGTTTCTTAACTTTAACCCATAATATTCACATAATTGAACTGAACTCTGAAATATCTTTTTTTGTTGACTTTTAACTGGACTAAACATCCAAAATGTTTTGAGTTCTAAATTTATTCAAAACATGGGCTCTTTTAAAGTTTGACATTCTTTTGTTTGCATTCTTCTATATTATATAGTAATTTTATTTTTATTTTAGTGTAGCTATATTTAAATTAATACATGCTGTTTCTTAAAATTACATAGCACACCCATGGAATTGTCTTGCCTTTGACTATTTCATGATTTGCTCTCTTCCTTGTATTTTCTATTAGTTCTCTTTCCTTCTAATTTCCAAAAACATCATATATTTAAGCTGACAGTGTTTACTGAAGTGCAAAATAAACTAAATCTTTTAATTGGGCTTTTAGTTTTTCTCATTTATTTTTCCCCATGGGAAATTTTTTTAATCGAAACTTTTTATGATTTACTATTCTTTTCCAAAATATTTATTAAGCAGGAATATGCTCTTCCTAGTAAAGAATATTATAAATATTTCTGAATCACCAATATACTTAGATAAAGCTTGTATTTTAATGTGCTGAGAATAGATAAGGTATTTTATGGTTGAGATAATCATTTAATTGTTTCCTATATTGGACTTTATATTATTCTTTTCATATCCAGATCTTTTGAAGCCAGTCTTTAAAATCTACCTTCACCTATTTAATAGTAATATTGTCATGTCTCATGAATATGTTTATTCCTAGTACAATAGGAAAGTGTGAAAAAATAGATTCTAAGCTTATTAAAGACACTTTTGGTAACTTGAAAGTGTTATCAGGTTTTAAAGTGAACTCTACTAATTATGTCATTAGGAAACATCCTACTTTTAATTATATATTGCAGCTAAGGACTACAAAATCAAAAGTATTTATTATTTTTAAGGAAAATACCTTAAAATATATATACATGGACAGGTCTAAATAATGGAAACTAGCAATGACATGGATTATATAATAGCGTACAATTTCACATTACTGAGTTTTGGAAAAATTTTAATACTTACATTTGTATACCAGAGTATACTATCTGAGAATTTACTACAAATAGGAAATAATGAAGTCATTTTATAAAAGTCAGACTGAGGAAAAGGTAAAAAAAATACGTATTTTATTCTTAGTATATCATTCTCTCTCCCATTTTTAAATCCTCGAAACGTATTTCACGTTGAGAATATAGAGGTTTTTGTTTTGTTTTGGTTTGTCTTGTTTCTTTCTCAATACTGTTTTTTTCTCCTCTCATAGCTTTCCAGAGGAAGGAAATTGAGTAAGATAATTGAATGAATACATGTACAGCATTTTCTGATACTAAGTAGATACAAAGTAAATTTTATTGTTGTCATTTTATATTTTACTGTTGAGAGTATGGAAGACATCATCTGTTACCAGTACAAGAGCTGTTTTTTTCCTTCATGCATAGTCACATAACCCTGATTTTATTCCAATAGCAATGTGCTCAGGGAGGATGAGCTTCTTCCACAATCTGAGATAATAAATCATTGACCTAAACCAGGTTTTATGTCTTTTTGCCAGGAATTGGCTTGGAAGTGGACATGTGACCTAGTTTTAGCCAGTGAGATATAAAGGAAAAGTCTGTTGTGGAGCTTCTGAAAAAGCTTTTTCTCTTTGATAAGAGGAAAGAGGGGAAAAAGAAAGCTTTCCCTTTTTCCTGGTCATTGTCATTTTGGAAAGTGATGTGTGAAGCTGCTGTAGTCATTTTTTTAACTATGTGCATAGATATCAGCAACACAAGAAGATTAAAAGAATAGAAACATAAGGAAACATTTGCAAAGTCCTTAAATGACATTACTGAGCTGGTGAAGCAAATCTGGAACTATATGCTTTCCAACTTCCTATTAGGTGAAGTAAGAAGTATTTATTCACAACTATTGAGTGATTACTAAATGTCAGGCATCATTTAAGGCTTTGAGATACATTAGTCAATAAAATACAAATGACTATTCTCATTTATTTGTTGGATGTTTTATTACTTGTAACCAAAGCATACTGATAAAGAGGTTTAATTACATCTGTCAGGGGTTCACAAACTATAGCTTGTGGGCCAATTCTGGACTGCCACATCTTTTTGTAAATAACATTTATTGGATTACAGCCATGCTTATTTATTAAATATAGTCTATGGCTGCTTTGCTTTATGTGATTATGAAGTTGAATAGTCTTGACAGAGATTGAATGGCTCACAAAACTTAAAATATTTATTTACTCTCTGGCCCGTTACAGAAAACGTTTACTAATCCTTGATACATGCAATGTTCTTTCACAGCAGAATCTCTTAAACTAGTCTTTAACAGTCACTAAAAGGATTTTTTGAAATTTAAAACTATCTAAAGATATTTATTTAGGCCTATATATATACACATATATATGTATATAGCTTTAGAACACAGAAACATAAAACCTCAACAGGATTGTAAAGTTAGTATTTAGTACCTAAAGTGCTTAATACATGAAGCTAGTATGTAGTGATATTTGGCATACTGTTATTTTTTTATTTTCTAATAGACATATTTATTTTTTTAAGATTACAACTAAATATAATGTAGATTTAAATGGCATTATAAAATGGAATTTTTTTAAGCACGTATTTTTTATTGATGTGCTCTCATAATTTGACTAATGATAATCAATAGTATGATATTAAAATTGATTTTACTTTTCCTAATTATGCCATTCATGTGTGCTGACAATATCCTATGAATACAATATAGTAAATGTTTATTGCATATTTGAAATTTGGGAAGGAGTTCATGTATATATTTATAAAAACAATAATAAAGCCAATATTTTTCACTGCTGGCCCAGAAAATGTTATTCTCCTCCCTTCAAATTGATTTGTTTAGATAATTTCAGAAGATGTGCTATGAATGTTTTATCTATTCTTGAGTAAAAAAGAGAAAAGAAATCTCTGAGATTACATGGTCAACGCCACTGTTCTGGTGCTACTCAAAGTCATTATATTGTGAAGAAGACCATTCCCCAAAGCCCACCAGAATCCTATCTGCCTAAACTTTAACTATGAAGTTTTAAATATATATTTTAATAGTATCCTGAAAATTTAGAACTAAACTGGTTTCTCTGTATGTCTCTGTTTATAATTGAGTTTATGTTTTTGTATTTATATATGTATAGACCGCTCATCAAACTTCCTTTTGTTACTATTCTTTAGTCACCCTGACCTTACGTTTGCGTCTTTAAACATGGTAAACTAGTTTCAACCTGAGGACCTTTTACGTGTTTCCTCTGCCTTGAATGCATTTCTCCAGAGCTACCCAGGACTGGACTTTTCTCTTCATCCAGTCTCTCATCAGGAAGACATTCCTCACCACATTATCTAGCCCTGCTCTTCCCAATCCCTTCCTTCTTTCATTTTTATATTATCCAATTTTATTTTATTCAGAGTACTTTATTACTACTTGAATTCTTTTTTTTTAAATTTTACTTTAAGTTCTAGGATACTTGTGCAGAACTTGCAGGTTTGTTACATAAGTATACATGTGCCACGGTGGTTTACTGCATCTGTCAACTCATCATCTAGGTTTTAAGCCTTGCATGCATTAGATATTTGCCCTAATGCTCTCTCTCCCTTTAATCCCCACCCCGCACTGTAGGCCTTGGTGTGTGATGTTCCTCTTCCTGTGTCCACATGTTCTTATTCAACTCCCACTTGTGAGTGAGAACATGAGGTGTTTGGTTTTCTGTTTCTGTATTTGAGAATGGTGGCTTCCAGCTTCATCCATGTCCCTGCAAAGGACTTGAATTCATTCTTTTTTATGGCTGCATAGTATTCTGTGGTGTATATGTGACATATTTTCTTTGTCCAGTCTATCATTGATGGGCAGTTGGGTTGGCTCCAAGTCTTTGTATTGTAAACAGTGCTGCAGTAAACGTACATGTGCGTGTGTCTTTATAGTAGAATGGTTTATAGTCTTTTGGATATATACACAGTAATGAGATTGCTGCGTCAAATGGAATTTCTGGCTCTAGATCCTTGAGGAATCACCCCACTGTCTTCCACAATGGTTGAACTAATTTACACTCCCACCAACAATGTAAAAGTGTTCATTTCTCCACATCCTCTCCAGCACCTGTTTCCTGACTTTTTAATGATTGCCATTCTAACTGATATTGTGATTTTGATTTGCATTTCTCTAATGACCAGTGATGATGAGCTTTTTTTCATATGTTTGTTGGCCACATAAATGTCTTCTTTTGAGAAGTGTCTGTTTATATCCTTTACCCACTTTTTGATGGGGTTGTTTTTTTTCTCGTAAATTTGTTTAAGTTCCTTGCAGAATCAATATTAGACCTTTGTCAGATGGGTAGCTTGCAAAAATTTTCTACCATTTTGTAGGTTGCCTGTTCACTCTGATGATAGTTTATTTTACTATGCAGAAGTTCTTTAGTTTGATTAGATCCCATTTGTCAATTTTAGCTTTTGTTGCCATTGCTTTTGGTGTTTTAGTCATAAAGTCTTTGCCCATGCCTGTGTCCTGAATGGTATTGCCTAGGTTTTCTTCTAGGGTTTTTATGGTTTGGGGTTTTACATTTAAGTCTTTAATCCATCTTGAGTTAATTTTTATATAAGGTGTAAGGAGGGGTTCAGTTTCTGTTTTCTGCACATGGCTAGCCAGTTTGCCCAACACCATTTATTAAACAGGGAATCCTTTCCCCATTGCTTGTTTTTGTCAGGTTTCTCAAAGTTCAGGTGGTTTTAAATTTGTGGTGTTATTTTTGAGGTCGCTGTTGTGTTCCTTGATCTATGTATCTGTTTTGGTACCAGTCCCATGCTGTTTTGGTTACTGTAGTCTTGCAGTATAATTTGAAGTCAGGTAACATGATGCCTCCATCTTTTTCTTTTTGCTTAAGATTGTCACCAGCTTTGTTCTTTTTGCTTACAATTGTCTTGGCTATATGGGCTCTTTTTTGGTTCTGTATGAAATTTATAGCGGTTTTTTTCTAATTCTGTGAAGAAGCTCAACGGTAGCTTGATGGAAATAGCATTGAATCTACAAATTACTTTGGGCATTATGGCCATTTTCACAATATTGATTCTTCCTATCCATGACCATGAAGTGCTTTTCCATTTGTTTGTGTCCTTTCTTATTTCCTTGAGCAGTGGTTTGTAGTTCTCCTTGAAGAGGTCCTTACATCCCTTGTAAGTTGTATTCCTAGGTATTTTATTCTCTTTGTAGCAATCGTGAATGGGAGTTCACTCATGTTTTGGCTCTCTGCTTGTCTATTGTTGGTGTATAGGAATCCTTTGATTTCACACATTGATTTTGTATCCTGACACTTTGCTAAAGTTACTTATCAGCTTAAGGAGATTTGGGACTTAGACAATGGGGTTTTCTAAATATGCAACCATGTCATCTACAAACAGAGACAGTTTGACTTTCTCTCTTCCTATTTGAATACTCTTTCTTTCTTTCTCTCGCCTGATTGCCCTGGGCAGAACTTCCAATATTATGTTGAATAGAAGTGGTGAGAGAGGGCATCCTTGTCTTGTGCCAGTTCCAGCTTTTGCTCATTCAATATGATATTGGCTATGGGGTTGCCATAAATAGATCTTATTATTTGGAGAAATGTTCCATCACTACCTGGTTTATTGAGAGTTTTTAGCATGAGGGGATGTTGAATTTTATCAAAGATCTTTTCTTCATCTCTTGAGATAAATATGTGGTTTTGTCATTGGTTCTGTTTCTGTGTTGAATTACATTTATTGATTTGTGTATGTTGAACCAGCCTTGTGTCCTAGGGATGAAGCTGACTTTATTGTGGTTGATAAAATTTTTGATGTGCTGCTAGATTTGGTTTGCCAGTATTTTACTGAGGATTTTTGCATCAATGTTCATCGGGGATGTTGGCCTGAAAGTTTCTTTTTTTGTTGCATCTCCACCAGGTTTGGGTATCAGGGTAATGCTGGCCTCATAAAATGAGTTAGCAAGTAGTACCTCTTTTTCTATTGTTTGGAATAGTTTCAGAAGAGAATGGTACTAGCTCCTCTTTGTACCTCTGGTAGAATTCGGCTGTGACTCTGTCTGGTCCTGAACTTTTTTGGTTAGTAGCCTATTAATTACTAACTCAGTTTTAGAACTTGTTGTTGGTCTATTCAGGGCTTCAGCTTCTTCCTGGTTTCATCTTAGGCAGGTGTCCAGGAATTTATCAACTTCTAGATTTTCTAGTTTATTTGCATAGAGATGTTTGTAGTATTCTCTGATGGTAGTTTGTATTTCTGTGGGATATCAGTGGTGACATCCCCATTATCATTTTTTATTGTGTCTATTTTATTCTTCTCCCTTTTTTTCTTTTTTAGTCTAGCTAGTGGGTCATCTGGTTTGTTAATCTTTTCACAAAACCAGCTCCAAGATTCATTCATTTTTTGAAGGGTTTTTCATTTCTCTGTCTCCTTCAGTTCTGTTCTGATCTTAGTTATTTTTTGTCTTCTGCTAACTTTTGCATTTGTTTGCATTTGCTTCTCTAGTTCTTTTAATTGTGATGTTAAGGTATTGATTTTAGATCTTTCCCACTTTCTTATTTAGTGGGCATTTAGTGCTATAAATTTCCCTCTTAACACTGCTTTAGCTGTGTCCTAGAGATTATGGTACATTGTCTCTTGGTTCTCCTTAGTTTCAAAGAATTTCTTGATTTCTGTCTTAATTTCATTATTTACCCAGGAGTAATTCAGGAGAAAGTTGTTCAGTTTTTATGTAGTTGTGTGGTTTTGAGTGAGTTATGCAAGGTCGGTTCGTCATATGCAAATCAGTAAATGTGATTCATCACATATACAGAACTAAAGACAAAAACTGTGTAATTATCTCAACAGATGCAGAAAAGGCTTTCAATAAAATTTAACACCCCATCATGTTAAAAAGTCTCAATAAACCAGGTATTGAAAGAACATACCACAAAATAATAAGAGCCATCTATGACAAACCCACAGCTAACATCATACTGAATGTGCAAAGGCTGGAAACATTCTCCCTGACAACTGGCACAAGACAAGGATTCTCTTTCTTACCACTTCTATTTAACATAGTATTGGAAGTCCTGGCCATGGCAATCAGGCAGGAGAAAGAAATGTAACCTAAATAGGAAGAGAGGAAGTCGTACTATCCTTATTTGCAGATGACAGGATTCTATAGCTATAAAACTCCATAGTCTTGGTGTAAAAACTTCTTAGGCTGATAAACAACTTCAGCAAAGTCTCAGGGTGCAAAATCAATGTGTACAAAATTACTAGCACTCCTATACACAAAAAATAATCAAGCCAAGAGCCAAATCAGGACTGCAACCCCATTCCCTGTTGCTACAAATAAAATAAATAAACAAACTACCTAGGAATACAGCTAACCAGGAAGCTGAAAGATCTCTCTACAAGGAGAAGTATAAAATACTGCTCAAAGAAATCAGAGATAACACAAAAATATGAAAAAACATTCCATGCTTATGGGTAGGAAGCATCAATATCATGCAAATGGCCATACTGCCCAAAGCAATTTATAGATCTAATGCTATTCCTATTAAACTACCATTGAGATTCGTCACAGAACTAGAAAAAAACTATTTTAAATTTCATATGGAACCAAAAAAAAGAGTCCAAATAGCCATGGTAATCCTCAACAAAAAGAAAAAAGCTGGAGACATCACGCTGCCTGACTTCAGACTATATTGCAGGGCTACAGTAACCAAAACAACATGGTACAACAACAGACACATAGACCAATGCAACAGAATAGAGAACCCAGAAATAAAGCCATACACCTACAACTATCTGATCCTTGACAAACCTAACAAACTCAAGCATTGAGGCTTTCCTATTCAATAAGTGGTGCTAAGATAACTGGCTAGCCACGTATAGAAGATTGAAACTTGACTCCTTGCTTACACCATATACAAACATTAACTTAAGATGGATTAAAAACTTAAATGTAGGCCAGGTATGGTGGCTCACACTTGTAATCCCAGGACTTTGAGAGGCCAAGGCAGGTGGATCATGAGGTCAGGAGATTGAGACCATCTTGGCCAACATGGTGAAACCTCATCCTTACTAAAATACAAAAAATTATCTGGGTGTGGTGGTGCACACCTGTAGTCACATCTACTGGGGAGGCTGAGGCAGGGAAATCGCTTGAACTCAGGAGGTGGAAGTTGCAGTGAGCTGAGATCACACACTGCACTCTAGCCTTGTGACAGAGCAAGACTTCATCTCAGGGAAAAAAAAGAAAAAAAACTTAAATGTAAAACCCTAAAATACAAAAACCCTGGAAGACAGCGTAGGCAATACCATTCTGGACTTAAGAATAGGCAAAGATTTTATTAAGAAGACACCACTTTCTCAAAGCCAGAAGGAAAAAAAAAAAGACGCCAAAAGCAATTGCAACAAAAGCAAACATTGACAGGCGGAATCTAATTAAACTAAAGAGCTTTTGCACAGCAAAAGAAACTATCAGCAGAGTGTACAGACAACCTACAAAATGGGAGAAAATTTTTGCAAACTATGCTTCTGACAAAGTTCCAATATCTAGCATCTATAAAGAACTAAGATTTACAAGAAAAATCAAACAACCTCATTGAAAAATGGGCAAAGCACAAGAACCAACACTTTCAAAAGAAGACATGCATGTGACCAACAAGCATATGAAAAAAAGCTCAACTTTACTGATAATTAGAGAAATACAAATCAAAATTACAATGAGATACCATCTCACACCAGTCAGAATGGCTACTAAAACTTCAAAAAATAACATGCTGGTATGGTTGCAGAGGAAAGAGGATGCTTTTACACTGCTGGTGGGAACAGAAACTAGTTCAGCCACTAGTGGAAAGAAGATTGGATTCTCAAAGAACTCAAAACAGAAGTGCCATTTAACCCAGCAATCCCTTCACTGGATATGTAACAAAGTAATAGAAATCATTCTACCATAAAGACACATGCACCCCCATGTTCATCCAAACACATATTCACAATAACAAAGACATAGATCAACCTAGATGCCCATCAACAGTGGACTGGGTAGAGAAAACATGGTACATATACACCATGGAATCCTATGCAGCCATTAACAAAGAACAAGATCGTGTCCTTTGCAGGAACATAGATGGAGCTGGAGGTCATTATTTTTAGCAAACTAACAGAGAAACAGAACAGCATATACTTCATGTTTTTACTTATAAGTGGGAGCTAAATGATGAGAACACATGGACACTTAGAGGGAAACTACACGTACGAGGGCCTATCAAGAGAGTGGAGATTGGGAGGAGGGTGAAGATCTGGAAAAATAGCTAATGGGTACGAGGCTTAATACCTGGGTTCTGAAGTAATCTGTACAACAATGCCCAGTGACACAAGTTTACCTATGTAACAAACCTGTACATGTAACCCTGGACGTAAAAGTTAAGTAAAAAAATAAATAAACTCAAATTTTTTTAAAAGAAAATATGGAACAGAATGTAATAGTGAAAAGAACTAAAATTCATGTAATTTGAATCTTGGAGAGAACAAGAAAGACAAATAATATTTGAAGAGACAATGGCTGAAAATTTTCAAAACTAGCAAAAGATCTGTGGATTAAAGAAACACCATACATCACAAGCATGATAATGCAAAAAATCTAGAAAATCAAAGAAAAATTCTCAGAACAGAGATTATCCTCAAAGGAATAGCAATAAGATAGCTGACTTTTCTACAGATGTGATAGAAATCAGAGACATGGAATATCTTCAAAGTGCTGAAAAGGAACAAAAACTGTCGACTAAGAATTGTGTGCTCAGCGAAATGTTTTTCAAGAGGGAGGGTTAAATAAGTACATTTTCAGATGAAAAGAAACAGAAAATCAACATTGGCAGAATTAATCCAAATCCCAGAAAAGAAGGAAAAATAATTCTAGAATAAAGTTTAGAACTATGGAAAGGGTAAATATGGGAGAAAATCTAATGAATATAAACTTTTAAAAACAATAAGAATGGCTTTAAAATGTTTAAGGAGACTCGAAATATGAGCCAGCAATATCATACATTTAGGAAGAGTGTAAATGGAGTTGAAATATTGTCAGGTTCTGACATTATCCGTTAGAAATAGGATACTAATTTATAGTAGAGGGTGGCAATTCTCAAAGATGCATGTTACAACATCTGGGCTGAGCACTACAGTAAACTAAAAGATTCTATCACTTCCAAGCTAATGTAGTGGGAAAGTGGAATAATAAAATGTAACTAATTCCAGTTAATAAGCAAAGAGAATAAGAAAAAAGAGAGAAATGTTTTGTTTTTTTTTAAAAGGCAAGGCAAATAGAAAGTACATACTAAGGTAATAGATATAAAACCAGATACCTCAGTAATTGCATTTTTACTGAACTACATGCTATAATTATAAGACAGTGATTTACCAGAAATTGACTAAATGAACCCATAATTATATGCTTTTAATCAAAGAGATTCCTAAAACACAAGAGTATGGAATGGGTGAAAATAAAAGGATAGAAAATATATATACCATGGAAGTGCTAACTAAAAACATGCTGGTAATATCAGACATAGTAGAATTTAATGTGAAACAGATGATTACAGATTAAAAGGCAGTTTTCATAATGATAAAAATTATATTTTCCCCAGAGATATCACAGTTTAAAATTGGTAAGCACTCAATAACAAAGACTCAGAATATAAAATGTGATAGCACTGAATGGCAGAACAGACAAATGCACCATTATAATAGGAAATTTGAGCAGATTACTCTCAGTAAGTAAAATAGCAACCTGAAAAAAAAAGCAGTAAGTTAAGATGCAATATTTTAATAAAGCAATTAAGAAAGTAAGGGACATATATAGAATACTAATACTGAATACCTTCAGAATATACATTCTTTAAGTACATATGATAAATTTCTGAAATTGATCAACTCAAAAAAGCAACTATCAGAGATTATAAAATGATTGAAATTATTCAGATTATTTTCTTTGATGACAGTCAAAATTGTGCTAGAAATCAGTAACAAAAAGGTAACTAGAATATCTCCAGCTCTTTCTAAGTTAAGCAATATGCCTCTAAATGTTACTTACAGGTCAAAGAACTCACAGTGAAAATTAGAAAATATTTTCAACTGATTAATAAAGAAAATAACATAAAAACTTTCGTGTTGCCACTGAGGTGATTCATACAGAGAAAGCTGTAATCTTAAGTGTATGTATTAAAAAAGAAAGTCAAAAAATAATGATGTCTTAGAATTTGCTGAAGAGATTAGAAAAAAGACAGCAAACTAAACCCAAAATTATATTAACACCTCAGGATCAGAGCACCCTCAGTGAGAGACAGCAAGCATTACAAACAGCAAGATTACACAACTATTCCCCAAGTATTCCAGATACTGAAGCAAACAAAATTAAACTATGTATAGGTAGTCCTTCCTTTTTGTGAAGTACAAGATGATAAAAATGACCTTGCAAGCAGAAACTGTGCAAAATTATCTTAGTAATCAATAGGGTACAATTATGTCTATGACCTTTAAAAATTTTGTTAAGACACTAAAAAACTGTCTTACTGTTGGTTATAATTATATTGCTGGTTATAGCTACATTTTTAACAAATAAGACACATCTCAGTGTTTCTGATATTTTAAAGTACAGTGTGCTGAATATTAATTGTACTATTTTTTTCATTTCATTTTACAATCAATATAAAGGATTAGAATAATTGATATATTATGATGTAGATAACTATAGGATGAAAATGATAGAATATTATGTCATTAAAATATTTACAGAAAATTTTTTGGAATATTAGAGAATGCATATGTCTGAACACAGTTAAAAAGACAGATTGTAGTATTAGCAATACAATATGTCATTAGTCTATTTTTAATGGAAAGTAAAAATTCTGCTAGTGAATATATTACAGAATTTTTAAAAAAAGAAAATATGTTTTAGAATTAATAATACCTTTTTTATCTAGGACTTGGGGAATCTTTTTTAAAATGTGTTTTATTTCTATATTGATCATTTTCTCTATTAGGTAAATATTTTATACAGGAAAAATAAATTTTTTTAAAACACTGTTAGATATTTAAAAATAAAAACTTTTGTGTTAACCAGTACTTGTAAGTTTTTGTAATTAGAAAATAATTTGCAAGCTCTGTCCTTTCTTTAGAGAGTAATTACATTTTTGTTTCTAAAATGTTTATCTCCTTAGTTTCATTGTATTTGGTGAACTTTATTTTCAATAAATATGTTCTGACATTAAGATTTAAGTTTTCTAGTTTCAAAGGAGATTTGTAATATTAGTAGATCATTCACCTCAATGTTTTAGGTAGATGGATGTAGTTTATTTTGTAATTTTAACTTTGAAATGTATTTACTATAAATATTTTCTGTTTATAATTACATGAAATAAGAGTGTTTTCTGATAATATAAATTTTTTTCTCTTAAGTATGTATTACTTTAAATTAAAACAGTCACCCTTTTAAATTGTCCTTCCTCTTTTTTTTTTTTTGTAGTTGTTTTAAAGCATGAAATATCTGCAATTTACCTTAATGTTAAGATTAAAGTTGAATTTAAGGCTTTCAGTATTATTGTTGAGCTTATATAAGGATGTGCTGAAAAATAAAGCTTCTGATGTCTTAATTTTATAACCAGCAACCATTTTATTCTCTTTGTGTGTTAACTGAAATTAGTAAGAAGTCCAGTGAGTTTTGTGAAATCCACTGAAGAAAATAGCAAATAATTCTATAAGATTTAATATACAATTTTCATTTAATTGACTGGATGAAACTGCTTAGGTATTTTATAATTTTTCTGAATGGCTTGTTTTATCGTTTAATGAGGGATAATACCTGAATTTTGCTATTTTGAAAAATTAAAATATCTCTAGTACAAACTGAATCATGCTTGAATTAATTTGTATTTGAAATTGTGATACAAACTTTTTATTCCTATAGCACAATATTTAATGGTAATTAAACACTTCTGATTTTTTATTCAAAGTCTACTTAAAAATGGTTTCATGTGAAGAATTATTTTTGACCCAAATGTTTATTTAATTGACCTCAACACAGTAATTACTAAAATGAGTTGACACTATCATGTTAACTGTTTCTTTCAAAGGTTGCACAGTGAATTAAAAGATGCTGTTGAAAAACAATTGGAGGCCTTTCCCCCAGGCACAGAGATAGGAACTGATATATATGCAGATGATGAAACAGTCAGAAACCTTCAAGAACAATTGCAACTAGCCAATGAAGTGAGTGACATGTATTTCTTTTTTTTTGGCCTCTTTTTTTTTTTCTTTTTTTCTTTTGGTCAGAGATGTGCAGAGAAAGTGACATGTATTTTTAAAAATTATATTCTGAATTAACATACCTTTTAAAAATTCATGTTAATTATTATTTATGAATATCGGAATAACCAAATTGTAACATGATGATTTTCTACAGTTTACAAGAATGTTAGAGGTAGCAAAACTTTTGGGAGCCGCGATGGCTCCGGCCAGATGTCCTGGCGCTTGAGGAGGCGAGGCTATGAGTTCGATGCCAAGCTGGGCAATATGAGAACCTCTCATTCATTGAAAAAAAAAAAAAACTTTTAATAAACACTCTCACTGTTATAAATGTACTTGCCAAATACCCTCACTGCTTGTTATAAATGTGTTTAATTAAATCATAAAGCTTTTGACATGATTTTTTTTCTTATAGGATTTTTTTTCTTTTTCTTTTCCTTTTTTAAATTATACTTTAAGTTCTAGGATACATGTACAGAACGTGCAGGTTTGTTACATAGGTGTACATGGGCCATGGTGGTTTGCTGTACCCATCAACCCATCATCTACATTAGGTATTTTTCTTAATGCTATCTCTCCCCTAGACCCCCAACCCCCAACAGGCCCTAGTATATGATGTTCCCCTCCCTGAGTCCATGTGTTCTCATTGCTCAACTCCCACTTACGAGTAAGAGCATGTGGTGCTTGGTTTTCTGTTTCTGTATTAGTTTGCTGAAAATGATGGTTTCTAGCTTCATCCATGTCCCCTGCAAAGGACATGAATTCATCCTGTTTTATGGCTGCATAGTATTCCATGGTGTGTATGTGCCACATTTTCTTATCCAATCTATTATTGATGGGCATTTGGGTTGGTTCCAAGTCTTTGTTATTGTGATTAGTGCTGCAATAAACATATGTGTGTATGTGTTTTATAGTAGAATGACGTATAATTCTTTGGGTATATACCCAGCAATGGGATTGCTGGGTCAAATGGTATTTCTGGTTCCAGATCCTTGAGGAATCACCACACTGTCTTCCACAGTGGTTGAACTAATTTACACTCCCACCAGCAATGTAAAACTGTTCCTATTTTTCCACATCCTCTCCAGCATCTTTTGTCTCCTGACTTCTTAATGATGGCCATTCTAACTGGTGTTAGATGATATCTCATTGTGGATTTGATTAGCATTTCTTTAATGACCAGTGATGATCAACTTTTTTTCATATGTTTATTGGCCACATAAATAACTTCTTTTGAGAAGTGTCTATTCATGTCCTTTGCCCACTGTTTGATGAGGCTTTTTTTTTCTTGTAAATTTGTTTAAGTTCCTTATATAGAGAATATTTTAATGTCAGTTTAAATTTTTAAAGGAAAAAAAATCAGTTATTTCTCTAAATTTGTATTTTTTGTTGTTCTTTTTTCTGGTATTGTTTTCTTCTATTTTCAAAGATTATATAAATAGTAATATATTTGATACTTCTAGAATTATATTTTTTCTCCTATTTCTCTCACAGTAATTAGAATCTTTGAGAAGCTATGTTAAATATATCCTGTTTTTCAACTGTAATTTTTTGTGAATTTTACACATAAGAGAATTTTATTTTAATTTACAATGTTATATCCCAAATGTTTTATATCTTGCATGGGTTTAAATTCCCATTTTTCTACTTTCCAGCTTTGTGATCTTAGAAAAATCCTTTGCACCTCAGTTTTCTCATTTATAAATGAGGGCTACAAATTCTAAATTACAATTTTGATTTGATAATTATCTGAAAATCAGTTTTATTTCTTGAAAATTTGGTTTTAGATATATTTAATTATGAAAATGATACTTTAGGTAAATCATAAAGGCAATATTTAGCTTGATAAGGAACATGTATTTAACACTAATTTTTTTTAATGTATGAATGGAAAGAATATTTAAATGTGATGAAGGAAAGAAATGATGAAGAAAGCATTCTGTTTGTTCTAGACTAGGAAAGATTTATAATTGATTGCATAGGAGTAAATAGAAATTAATTTAGGCTTATATGTCTAGCACATATGTAAGTTAATAAATTTGCCTGTTTATCCTTATCATCATTACAGAACAGCAAGACTGACAAATAAGAATTAAAATTATGTGCAAAAGGTTCTGGGTAGTATAAATATCTTGCTTTAGGAGCCAGTAGCAATAGCACAATACTAAATACCTAGCTTAATATTTTTAGTTTAAAATATTTTGTTGTGTTGCAGTATGATTTGTAAAAATCTTTCTAGAAGTCAGTTTGGCAAGAAGGGCCTTAGAAATGTGTGTATTATTTGATCCAGTAATAAGATGATGACATAAATTTATGAATGTGTTCTAAAGAACTGAATATAAAAATCTTTGAATAAATATGTTTATTATAATTATTATAATGAAAAATTTGAGATAGTTTAAAAATCTTAAATATGGAATCATTTAAATTGTAGTTTGTCAAAATAGTAAGTTATACCATTAAAAAAATTATATATTGTACAGCATAATCACTTGAGGACTTGTTGAAACATGGATTTCTGCTCTTCCCCCACCCCCACCTCCACCCCAGTTTCTTATTCAGTAAGTCTGGGATAGAGCTCAATAATTTCCATCTCTAACAGTTCTGAAGTATTGCTTATGATGCTGGTCCTTTGAGAAGCACTGCTCTAGGAGAATCTGGGTTGTGTAACTGCTAGTGTAGATGATTTTTCTCATCAGACAGGTCTGGGGAAACAGTGGGTCATTTTGAGGTAGGAGGCATTTTTATGACCATTCTACTGAAAAGAACATTTGAGTCTTATGAAAATGAATTATCCATGACTATTTAGCCAGGAATTAGAGATCACACCCATATCTTTGACTCCAGATTCTGTATTTATCCACAAATTTTAAAACCACTTGTAAAATTTTTAATTTGCCTACAGTTTTTTTTTAAGTTTTAGACAAAACTTATCTATGGTGTTAGGAACACAAGGAAATGTTATTTAGGGTGAAGAGCATAGTAATTGGAAGAGGTCACAACAGGGGCATCTGGCTTCTAGGTGATGGTAATAATGTTCTCTTTTGAGCTAGGTGCTGGTTACATGAGTGCACTTGCTTTAGAAAAATGTACAATTGGTTCATTTTCTGAATGCATGGTATACCTGAGTAGACTCCAAGGAGCCTTATGTTGTTGTGGGTTACATATCTATCAGTATTTATTGTATTACAAATTAAAACTGAGACTTAAAAAAAAAAAAAGCAAAGTGAGAGCATAAACATGCCATCCATTAGCCCATAGAACAAGGATGACATCACTTTAGAAAACTCCACTGTACATTTATGAGAGGATGAGAGTGAAAAAGGCAAAATATGTTAACATATTATTCTGAAGATAATTTTGACTTCAAGGACTCTCAAAGTCTAAGAGTTCCGGTACCACACTTTGATAATACTATATGCAAACAATAGTTAATGACCAGAGAAAATTCTCATTATAAAATGGCAAGTAAAAATAGTGTAGTACACACAGCACACTATATGGTCCCTAATTTTGTTAAAAGAATTTTAAGATGGCTGACCACTAGCAGCTCGGGATTGTAGCTCCCAGTGAAAGTGCAGAGAACGAGAGGACGCCACACTTTTAGACGAATTTTTGTTGCTCACGAACCAGGAGATTCCCAGCGGAGGAGCCCCACAGGTCGCCAGTGCGACTCTTGTGGCCAGCACTGTGGTTTTGCTGGCGCTTTGGTGCGGCAGTTCTTGGTGCAGAGTGAGCGGGACTGGGTCCCCTTTTGGCCGATTCCCAGACAGAAAAGCACGATCAATCTTAACACCGCTGTTTTAGCCAGCACAGTGGATTGCTCAGATTTCGGCTGGGAATCAACAAGTTGGACGTCCACTCAGAAACCTAATTTCAAAGTTGGAAATCACAAAGATGACAGGTGGATAAATTTACAATGATGGGAAGAAACCAGCATAAAAAGGCTGAGAATACCCAAAATCAGAATGCCTCTCCCTCTACAGGAGATCACAGTTCCTCATCAGCAACGGAACAAGCCCTGATGGAGAACAAGTGCGTTCCATTAACAGAAGTAGGCTTCAGAAGGTCGATGATAAGAAACTTCTGTGAATTAAAAGAACTTGTTCTAACCCAATGCAAAGAAACTAAGAACTTTGAAAAAATGTTTGATGGAATGCTAATGAGAATAGACAATTTGGAGAGGAATATAGGTGAATTAATGGAGCTGAAAAACAACACGAGAACTTCGCTAAGAATGCACAAGTTTTAACAGTCGAATCGATCAAGCAGAAGAAAGGATATCAGAGTTCGAAGACCAACTTAACGAAATAAAACGAGAAGTCAAGATTAGAGAAAAAAGGATAAAAAAGAATGAGCAAAGTCTCCAAGAAATACGGGACTATGTGGAAAGACCTAATCTATGTTTGATAGGTGTACCTGAATGTGACAAAGAGAATGAATCCAAGTTGGAAAATACTCTTTAGGAGATTATTCAGGAAAACTTTCCCAACCTAGTAAGACAGGACAATATTCAACTCCAGGTAATACAGAGAACGCCACAGAGATATTCCTCAAGAAGACCAACCCCAAGGCACATAATTGTCAGATTCACTAGGGTTGAAATGAAGGAGAAAATACTAAGAGCAGCTAGAGAGAAAGGTCAGGTTACCCACAAAGGGAAGCCTATCAGACTTACATCAGATCTCTAAGCAGAAACCCTACAAGCCAGAAAAGAGTGGGGGCCAATATGCAACATCCTTAAAGAAAAGAACTTCCAACCCAGAATTTCATATCCAGCCAATCTGAGCTTCAAAAGTGAAGGAAAAATAAAATCTTTTGCAAACAAGCAAGTACTTAGAGATTTCACCATCACCAGGCCTGCTTTACAGAAGCTTCTGAAAGAAGCACTATACATATAAAGGAGCAACCAGTATCAGCCTTTCCAAAAATATATCCAGCTAGCATCAAATGGCAGTATTAAACTCATATATATTATTAAATGGATAAAAAGCCAAAACCCATTGGTACGCTGTATCCAGACCCATCTCACATGCAACAATACACAAAGACTCAAAACAAAGGGACAGAAGAAGATTTACCAACCAAACGGAGAGCAAACATAAATAAACAAATAAAAAGCAGGAGTTGACATAAGACAAGTTCTTAATGACTTATAAAGAGACTTAGCCTCCCACACAATAATAGTGGGAGACTGTAACATCACATTGTCAATATTAGACTGATCAACGAGATAGAAAATTAACAAGGATATCCAGGACTTGAACTCAGACCTGGAACAAGTAAACTCAATAAACATTTATAGAACTCTCCACTTCAAATACACAAAACATACATTCTTATCAGTACCATATCACACCTATTCCAAAAGTGACTATATAATTGGAAGTAAATCACTCCTCAATAATTGCATAGCATTTCATAGGTTTAAATGAAATATTGGTTGGCTGCTTGTTTGTTATTTTCTTCCCTTATTCCTTCCTGTGTCCATTGTTAAGCACAATTATTGGCATAAAAGAGGTTTTCAATTCCCATTTTTAGACTGCATTCTAGCCTGGGCAATAAAGCAATACTCCCGTTCTCTCTCCCTCATTTTCTTCCTTTTTCTTCCTCTTCTTCATTCTTTTTTTTCTTTCTCTCTTTCTTTCTTCCTTTTTTAAAAAAAAAAAAAAAAGAATTTTAAAATTCTCCCCCGGAATCACATTTATAAACATGAATGCATCAATATTTAAGAAGATGATTGTATCTAGATGTTAGCAATATTTATTATCAGATAGTAATATTATAGATGATTCTGATTTTCTCCTGTTTTTCTCTGTATTTTCCTAATTTTCCACAATGAAAATCTGTTACTTTTACAATCAGGAAAAAAATATTGTACTTTACCAGAGGGTAATTTTCTTCTTCATCAGTTTCTAGGAGTTACACTTTTGTGGAACAAAGAACGTAGTTTAAAGCTGTATCTCTGTTAAGGATTTTAATTTTAGCTAAATCTGAGTAAAAACACAATTTCAAAATAAGGAACTTTATGTCTTCAGGTTTATTCTCTAAATTAATTATAAAACTTCATATCAAAAATATTACAACTATAATACCATCTTTACACAGTTCTATTTTTATTTTATGACTTTATAAGACTTATCTATAAAAGAAAGTGATCCATTTGTACTATACAATAAATAACCTGCTGATAATTTAGAGTTATCAAATTTTTTTAATAGGAAAAAACTCAGGCTGTGGAACTCTGGCAAACTGTTTCTCAGGAGTTGGACAGACTGCACAAGCTTTACCAGGAACATATGACTGAGGCCCAAATACATGTATTTGAAAGTCAAAAACAAAAGGTAATCTTGGATTTCATTGTTTTCTTGTATATCAACAAGAAATTACACTCTGAAGAAACTGTTTTAGAAGGGAGCACCTAAGACTACCCTCTAGCATTTGGAATTTCAAATCACTTTATTATTTATGTTAATAATATATAGATCTTTGATGGTTACACTCTTGAACAGGTAAGATAATTAGAGAACTGGACAGTGTACATTTGGTTCTATAATGTTGTCAGCAGTGAAAGCTGAATTGAGTGCTAAAGAGCATCTATAACATTATTTTGTATAAATAGACTTCAGAGTTTTTATTTACTTGATTTCCTACCTGACTTTTAAAACAAAACTGTTCATTAGTTTATGGCCAGTGAAGAAACCTACTCAAATACAGTGAGAACACTATGTAAAATCAAAATGTTAATACCCTTAAATGTGACCTATTACTAAATTAGATATCAACTTTGTCTACCATAAATTAATCAAAATAGAATTTTACAATAGGAAGGAATCTTAATGGTTATTAAAGATTTTTTTCTATCCAAAGCAAGAATCATTCTACACTCTTTCAAAGTGGACATCTAGCTTTAGCTTTTGCTTTACACGTCTATTGACAAGAGCTCATTATCTCACAAGACCATCCATTCCATTGGGAAATTACCTCTTTTATTCTTCTATTGGTTCTTTTATTGCTAGGTACATTGAGCACTATAGAGGAATTCTAATTCTGACCTCTTTTCTATGTATTTTCAGAGGTAGCTCTTTAAATAAGTTGGTTATCATACCTCTCTTCAACTCTTATTTACAGACTTTTCAAATTCTGGTTTATGAATATTCCTATTATCCTATTATCATAATTATAATTTGGAATTTCTACCTAAAGAAATTCCAAAAATACTTACATAATGTTTTACAGTTTACAAAATGATTTTTCTGTATGTGCTCTGGCTTGAAAAAAAGTCCACATGTGATCAATCTGATTTGTTTGACTTTTACCTCTGAGATTTAAAAATCATTTTTCATATTAAAGCTCTTAGAGCTCTGTTTCTTCATTTAGGTCAATTAGCTAAGCCCACGAGGTTGGGTTTTTGTTTTGTTTTTACCTAAATAATATCATTCTTTTACAATAGCTATATAGTTTGGTGGGTCCTTACACAAGACTTCATAAATAACACTTCTTTCTTTTTTCCCTGGTTATCTATTTAATTCTGTCATTCAGTATTTTTACAGCCTCTCCCAACTTTGTGTCATCTGTACAAATAATATTTAATAGAATCATAACAACTAATCAAACAATTTTTTTAAATGTGGGGCATAAGAATTTTTTTTAAAAAGGATGGATAGTAACTCCTGTGCCATGGTTTGTATTATAGGTTTTTAGTAGCTTTGAAGGTGACCTTCCAACATTGGACAAGGTCTCTCTAGCATATGGAATTTCTAATCACTTATAATTGTTTATGATATATTTCTTTGAGTTTTAAAACGATATTTAATAATTGATTTCTAGAATATTTGACATAAACAGCTACATTAATTTCAACATTGACACTTTAATTCTTTAATCATTTTAAAAATTTCTTAGTTTTTCAACTACTAATTCACACAATAGTAGTAAGAAGAAACATTACTAATTTTATCTAAACTTAGGCATAGTGAGTTTAGACTTGATTTTAGTTTAATTTTAAATATGGGTTACAAACAACAAAATGCTATTTATATACTCCCCTATCTTCCCCTACTGTAGGATCAGCTATTCGATTTTCAACAACTGACCAAGCGACTTCATGTTACTAATGAGAACATGGAAGTGGTAAGTGTACTTGCTTGCATAAACTAGAAATCGTGCCTATAAATCATCATATTTATTTATGTTAATGTAAATCAACAAGAAAGCATGTTGCATGAGATTAGATAGGCAGTATTCTCTTTTTCTTCTTCTTTCTCATTTGATAGCATGACACAGTTTACAGAACCTTTTGGAGATCTAACATCTCTCTGAAATACATCTTAATCTGGAAATCCTCTTAGGGTTCTTAGTAAGATCTCCTTAGACTAATCTAGACAGTGAGCTTTTCAAGTGTAGAGTACATGCTTAATATTATTTATTTCATCTGACACACTGCCAGATATTTAATAAGAATAGTGTAACTGTTTAATGAATTAATAGCCCATTTCCTAAAAAATTTTAGGAAACTAAGAACGATGTGTTGATATGGTACTCCTAAATTTCCCTATAAGTTTTTCCTAAAATAAATAGAATTAGCCTTCTCAATTCTGCTGTTTACCTTCTTACTGTCTCACTTTTGGTTTTTTGTTTTGTTTTGTTTTATTTTCTTGGAATGTTATTTTTACCTCATTGTTGACCCTCCAGGTAATTCCTCTCTCTTTCCCTTCTTCATTTTTGCTTAGTTACTGTGCTAATTCTTGTTAGTATCTAATAAAAATATCTTTGTATAACAGTGGAGTTGTGCCACCAAAAACAAGTATCCAGTTTTATTCTACTTTAAAAATTTTTCTTTTTTAACCATGTAAAAAATTACTAAACCAATCTGTACCTATTCTGTTAATATTTGAAATGTCTAATCACTTACAGTTTCTGATAATATGTTATACTTCTTAGAGTTTTAAGATATTAGCACTCCAGAACAGAATGGTTACTGATTTCTATAATTAAGAAAGGCATTTTTTAAATTTAATATATTTCTACATGGAATTCTTGCTTTAACCTAGGATCATAATTATTCAGTACTTCTTCAGTATGCCTCCTAGAATTGAAATTATATCATCCTTTAATATATCATACCACAGAGTACCTATTTTATTATAGACAACCAAAATGATTTTGATGAAAGTCATGGAAAAAGGATGTTTGTGTATTCCAAGAGAATATGTTAAAAATTTCTAAGGCGGAAACATTCATGGTTTCAAGTCAAAGCTAAGAATAAACTAGATCCAAGAAAACTGATAAAGAAATGGCATGATGGATAAAAGAGAGTTTTATAAAAATATAGAAAAGACTATATAGACTATTAAGATAAAAGTAAATGGTTGAAATTTTAAAATTTGTTTCTCTTAATGTATTTAATGAATAGCAAACATGACTGACAAATGTAAAGTGAATAAGCAAAGTGATAAGATCTTGTACATCTCAAAGAGCATTCATATAGAGGTAAGTTTGAGTCAAGATCAAACTTGAAGAAGAGTACCCTTTAAAAATCAAGCAGTTTCCAACAAAATTTCTGATTACATGAATAAACTCATTAAATGAATAGATCCTTATAGATATAGTAAATTGATGAGTATGCAGTGAGTAAATAAAATATCTTTCAATGTAATTTGACTAACATGAGAGAGTAGGACACACTGGACACTCCTTCGCCCCATAAATACACCAATTCAGCAACAGTTCCCTTTGTGACAAATCAGAAACTAATTGAAATTTTCTCACATCCTAGGGGGTTGGAAAACCAGGCTCACCAAAGCTATCAGGGAGATTTGAGACCCTCTCTTGCTAGACACACTGTCCCCAGTGCAGTGCCATTGTTATCAAAAAGAGACCCCTTAGCTCCAGCTTCACCCATAGCAAAAAGGGGATTAGGTATGTGCATTCATCACCCCAACTCTTTTGAGGTCCCCAGAATACTGGCCTCTATCTTGCCAGTCTTGGAGCTCACAGATCTAGCATAGTTTGGCCAACCAAGGGAGAATGGAGGTGTTGGTTTGTACTGATAGATGGAATTGATCCTGTGCCCTTCTCAGCATAGAAGCAGCAGATGAAAATTCAGTTCTCAGCTTCCCCCTAGGGAGAGAAAAGGTTGATCCAGCACTGCAGCTTCTCTAGGGCAGCCCAGAGAAATAGCATTTGTCTCACGAGTTTTGAAGCTCTAATAGGTCCATCACGGGCTAGCCACTTAGGGAAGAACAGAGATAACAGATTGGGCTAATACATGCTATAGTTCCCTACCCTCAGCTCTTCACAGAGCAAGCAGACAAAGCCACAGCTGCCAGCATCTCCCTAGGGAGGGAAGGAGTTGGTGGAGGCCTGCTAAATCTATGGCCAGCTGATTGGTGGGGGTCTTCTCTTGTATGAGGCTAATCCATTAAGACTGGGTGAGGTGCCTGCTTTCTCTAATGCATGGACATGAGCACAAAGTCAAGGAAAAATGAAGAACCAGCTAAAGATGTTCCATACAACAGAACAACATAAATCTCCAGAAACCAATCCTAATAAAAAGGAGTTATGATTTACCTGATAGGGAATTAAAAATAATTCTTATGAAGTTGCTCACCACAGTTAAAAGAAAAATACGTGAACAAAGTAAGAATTGCAAGAGAGAAAAAATGTTAAATACCACACAAATTATGGACCTAAAGAACACAATAACTGAATTAAAAATGGTGTTAGGAAGTCTAGATATTCATATTCAAAAAATGGTTTTGGACTCTTATCTTACACAATACACAAAAATCAACCGAAAATGAATTAAAGACTTAAACCTAACACCTCTTACCTAGAAAGTTCCTAGAAGAAAACCTAGGGGATAAGTTCCACGGCATCAGTCTTGGCAATGATTTCATGGATATGACACCAAAAGTACAGACAGCAGGAACAAAAGTAATTAAGTGGGACAACATCAAACCAAAAAGTAAAGTTTTTGCACACCAAAAGAAATCAACAGAGTAAAAAGGGAACCTATGGAATGGGACAAAATATTTACAGATCATATATCCAATAAGGGAATAATCTCTAAAGTATTTAAGGAATTTTTGTAACTCAATAATAAAAAAACAAAACACACACACACCAAAAAAAAACCATAATAACTTGATTTTTAAATGAGCTAAGTACTTAGATATTTTTTCAAGGCAACAGGTATGTAAAGAAATGCCCAATGCTCAATGTCAATAAGCATTAGAGAAATATAAATACTAAAACTACAATGAGGTATCAATCACCTCATTGTGTTGATGAGGATGTGGAGAAATTGGAACCCTTGAACATTTTTGGTGGGATTGCAAAATGGTGCATCTTCCATGGAACACAGTATAGAGTTTCCTCAAAAAAATAAAAATAGAACTACCATATGATCCGGAAATCCCACTTCTGAATGTGTTTATCCAAAAGTATTGAAATTAGGATCTTGAAGAGATATTAGCACTCCTGTACTTATTACAGCATATTCACGTTAGTCAAAATATGAAAACAACCTAAATGGCCATCAAAGAGGAATGGATTAAAATGTATAAACATACAGTGGAATGCTAGTCAGCCTTTAAAAAGAAGGAAATTATGCAATGTGTGATAACATGAATAAACCTTGAGAGCATTAAGTGAAATAAGCCAGTCACAGAAAGACAAACACCGTATGATTTTACTTATACAAAGTATCTATAATAGTCAGATTCACAGAAACAGAGATTGGAATGGTGACTACCAGGGCCTATGGGGAGAAGAAATGGGACTTACTAATCAACACACATGAAGTTTCAGTCAAACAAGATGAAGAACCTCTGGAGAGCTGTACAACATTGTGCCCGTAGTCAACAATAACATATTGTACACTTAAACATTTTTTTTAAATGTATAACTCATGTAAGTATTCTTACTACAAATTGATCAAAATAAATATATTTCAGCCGGGCACAGTGGCTCACACCATAATCCTAGCACTTTGAGAGGCTGAGGTGTGTGAATCACGAGATCAGAAGTTCAAGACCAGCCTGGCCAAGATAGTGAAACCCAGTCTCTACTAAAAATACAAAAATTAGCTGGGCATGGTGATGGGCGCCTGTAATCCTAGCTACTCGGGAGGTTGAGGCAGGAGAATTGCTTGAACCCAGGATGCAGAGGTTGCAGTGAGCTGAGATCACGCCACTGCACTCCAGCCTGAACAACAGAGCAAGACCCCGTCTCAAAAATAAATAAATATCTTTCTTTACCAGTGCAGATTAGTAATATGCAACCGATATAATGCTCTGACATGAATGGTACATAAAAGTACATGTTTTTATTTATTATGCCTGTAGATATATTGTGATTTCACATTTCCTATAGATTTGCTTTACTAAAATGTTATTTTTTTAAGATTTGCTCATCTCTGTAATTTACTCAAAAATATTAATTGCATGCTATCTTGCATGAAAGTATATGTTCTCTGAGTTGCAAACATACATCATCCATAAAATCTCTGTTTCCTTGGTTAAACAGGCTGACATATGAAATAATCAGTGAATAAGGTGCTCAATAGATGATGGTTGAAAAGGATGCTTCCCTACACCTTCTTAAGTCTCCTAATTCTAAAATATTAATATAGTATGTAATTTTCTTTGTGATCATAAATATAGAACAAGAATGCCATATTCAGATGCAGTTGTAGAGCTCCTACTAGGCTTGCTAGCAAGTTAAGCACCTTGGTTTCCAGCACTAGATTCTTAAAATGCAGAATTTTAGCTTATATTTCTGTTAATTGCTCTATGTAATTTTTCCTTGAGGTGTTCCCAAATGGTCAAAAACACAAGCATTAATTATGCAAGTGCCAAGACAGTATATATAATAAAACAGTAGTTGTGCCTGTGATGTACTCAATCATGTGCCAGGCACTGGGAGTTCTGGGAAAAGCTGATCCTTTTAAAAGGCTCATATTTTAGTCAGGAAAACATAAACTTTAAATATAGTATTTTAATATAAAAAAAGCACTGTAAAGGTATGTATTAAGTTTTATCAAAATCCGGAAAGGTAACAGTTAATTCTGCCTCAGAGTGAGTAAACCACACATGGTATTGAGGAATGAATGCAGACAGAATGAGGACATCCCAAGCAGAGGAAAATAGTATGTTAAAAATAGGAAGTCAGTGAGCTCAGATAGATCATGAGAGAAGTACAATGAAAGCTACCTCAGGGACTTTAGTTGGAGAAATGTAAGCATACTATGTTGGGACAGGATTAAATCAAAACTATTAATATCAATCAGAAGCAACTATAATATATAAAGCAAAGGGATAAGGAATTTGTATCATCATGGATAAAACCAGCAGTTATGGAAGAAAATCAATTCCCTTAGGAAAAGTTGTTCTATATTTAGAAGACTACTTTATATCTAACTATGGATTTCTCCAGAAACTGACCTTCAGGAAAAAGTTCCAAAACATGTCATTTATTTAGTAGGTAATACCAGGTAGCACCAGTAAGAAGGTGGGGAAGTGATACCAAAGAGAAGAGAAGACAGCCAATAAAGGGCTTTTTAAAATTAAGCAAGGTAACACTGTGAGTAACTAAAACTTAATGAATTCTGAAAGACAGTGTAGAACAAGCCTCAGAGTTATCTCACCCATGTGAGAAGGGAGTTTGGTTTTTTATATACCAGTTTCCTTCATTTATGTCAGGCTGCTCAGAACAGGGTGGAACATTAGTTCTATACACGTATAGCTTTATGGACAGGTGGATAGATGGGCAAAAGAGATTCAGATGGCCAAAGAAAGCCATAAGACAGGAATGCAGGTGTAGGTAGTCTGAAGTAAAGCAGGTATCTAATGAAGTAGTAAAAGCAAGGAAAGAGGGCTAAGTTACGTTTAAACTCAAAAAATCTAATCATTATCATAAATCTCACTAAATTTTTTTTCTACTTGCATGTCTGATGTGTCATCTTTAAGGATACAGTTATTAAATATTCTAATACTGATTCTTTTTTTTTCTTGTGGCAGACTAACCAACAGTTTCTGAAAACAGTAACTGAACAAAGTGTGATAATCGAACAACTCCAAAAAAAACTTAGGTATTTTCAAAAATGGGTTTAATTATTTCATTGTCAATTATTTTTCTTCAAGGAAGCTGATGATGCCATAATTGTCTCCATGGGTGTTTTTTTTTCCTTTCCTTTGTTCATCTTCTGTCAGTATCTTTTTGTGTGTATGATCTGTTAGGATGGGAAGAAACTGAAATCAAGATTATTATGATGTGCTATACAGTCAGACCTCTAAATACACAGATGTTCAAGTCCTTTATATAAAATGGCATAATATTTGTATATAACCTATGCACATCTCCCCATAAACTTTAAATCATCTGATAACTTGTACAATGTAAATGCTATGTAAATAGATTGTATACTATATTGTTTTAAATTTTGTATTTTTTTATTGTTTTAAAAAATATTCTCAATCTGCACTTGGTTGAATCCATGAATGGGGAACCTACAAATCATTTGAGCATTTTTCTTATACATATTGGCCATTTGTATGTCTTCCTTTGATAAATGACTATTCAGATATTTTGCCAATTATTTGTTTTTTTCTTCCTCTTGAGTTGTTTTAGCTCCTTACGTATTCTGGTTATTAATCCCTTGTCCAGTGGGTAGTTTACAAATTATTTTCTTCTATTCTATGGGTTTTTTCATTTACTGATTGTTTCCTTGCTGTCCAGAAGCTTTTTAGCTTGATATGATCCTATCTGTACATTTTTGCTTTGGTTGCCTGTACTTTTGAAGTCCTCCTCAAGAAATCTTTATCCAGACAAATGTCTTGGAGTGTTTCCCCGATGTCTTTTTCTAGTAGTTTCATAATTTCAGGTCTTAAATTTAAGTCTTTGATACATTTTGATTTGATTTTGGTATATGGTGAGAGATAGGTGTTGAAAATGTGTTGACTATAAATGCATTAATTTATTTCTGGGTTCTCTGTTGTGTTCCATTCATCTATGTGTCTGTTTTTATGCCAGTACCATTCTGTTTTGGTTACTATAAGTTTGTAGTATAATTTGAAGTCAATTAATGTGATGCCTCTAGCTTCATTCTTTTTGTTCAGGATTATTTTGGCTATTCTGTGTATTTTTTGGTTCCCTTTAAATTTTAGGATTTTTTTCAATTTCTATAAAGAATGTCATTGGTATTTTTATTGCATTTAATCTGTAGATTAGATTGCTTTGGGTAGTATGGATATTTTAACAATATTGATCCTTCTGATTCATGAGCATAGACTATCTTTCCATTGTTTTTTGTCATCTTCAAAATTTCTTTCATCAAAGTTTCATAGTTTTAGAGTTCTTTTACTATCTTGGTTTTTTTTTTCAGATTGTTCAGTTGGCATATAGAAATAATACTTATTTTTGTATGTCAATCTTGTGACAACTTTACTGAATTTATCCAATCTAAGAGTTTTTTTGGTAAAATCTTTAGGTTTTTCTAAATATAAGATCATGTCATCTGCAAACAAGGATAATTTGACTTCTTACTTTCCAATTTGGGTGCCTTTTATTTCTTTGTCTTGTCTAACTATTTTAGCTAGGACTCCTCGTACTGTGTTGAATAATAGTGGTGAAACTGAGTATCCTTGTCTTACTCAAGATCTTAGCAGAAAGACTTTCAGTTTTCCCCATTCAGTGTGATACTGGCTGTGGGTTTGTCATATATGGCTTTTACTGTGTTGAGATATGTTTCTTCTATAACCATGTTTTCTTTAGAGTTTTTATCACAAAGGATGTTGAATTTTATAAAATACTTTTTCAGCATCAAGTGAAATGATCATATGGTTTTTGTCTTTTGTTCTGTTGATATATCATATTTACTGATTTTCAATATGTTGAACCATCCATGCATCCCTGGGATGCATCCCCACTTGATCATGAAGAATGATCTCTTTAATGTGTTGCTGAATTCAGTGTCTAATATTTTGTTAAGGATTTTCACATCTGTGTTCATCAGAAATAGTGGCCTCACTTTGTTCATGCATTATTTCTGCTCTGCTCTTTATTATTTCTTGTACTAATTTTGGGTTTGGTTTTGTCTTGCTTTTCCAGTTCTTTACGACATATCCTTAGGTTGTTTATTTGAAGTTTTTTCTACTTTTTGATGGAGGTGCCTATTGTATAAACTTCACTCTTAATACTGCTTTTGCTGCATCTATAGGTTGTGATATATTGTGTTTCTATTTTAATTTGTTTCAACAAATTTTTTAATTTCCTTCTATGGTTAATTGACCCAGTGGTCATTCAGGAGCACATTGTTTAATTTCCTCTTGTTTGTTTGGTTTTCACATTCCTCTTGTTAATTAATTTTAGTTTTATTCCTTTGCAGTCAGAAAAGATACTCTATGTGATTTCAGTTTGTTTGAATTTTGGGCACTTGTTTTATGGCCTAATATATGTTCTGTCCTTGAGAATGTTGCATATATTGAAAAGAATATGTATTCTTTACCTGTTGCATGAAATATTCTGTAAATGTTTAGTAGGTCAGTGTGGTCTATAGTGCAAATTAAATCTGATGTTTGTTGATATTCTATGTAGATTATCTGTCCAATTCTGAAAGATGGATGTTGAAATTCCCAGCTATTATTTTATTGGTGTCTAACTTTATCTTGAGTGCTAATATTTGCTTTATCTATCTGGATGCTCCAGCATTGAGTGCATATATAATTATAATTCTTATATCCTCTTGTGGGATTGACCCCTTTATTATTATATAATATTTTTTGACTCTCTTTACAATTTTTGTCTTGAAATCTATTTTATCTGGTATAAGCATAGCTACTCTTGCTCTTTTGGGGCTTCTGTTTGCATGGACTGTCTTTTTCCATTCCTATATTTCCAGTCTTTGGGTGTCTTTATAGATGAAGTGAGTTTCTTGTAAGCAGCATATGATTAGTTCATATTTTTTACCCATTCAGCTACTCTTTTTTTAATTAGAGAATTTAGTCCATTTACATTTAATGTTATTGTTGATAGGTAAGTACTCACTGCTGATGTTTTGTTACTTTTTTTCTGGTTGTATTGTCAGTCCTCCCTTCCTTTCTGTCTTCCTTTGTGTAAAAGTGATTTCCTCTTGTGGTTTATTTTAATTTCTTGGCTTTTCAGGTTTTTTGTATCTATTACAGGTTTTTGTTTTATAGTTACCATGAGGCTTGCAAATACTATAACCAATTGTTTTAAACTGATGACAACTTAACTCTGATTATAAAGAAAAAAATAAGCAAAGAGAGAATTTAAAACTTTACACTTTAACTTCATCCGCCCCCCTGCTTTTTGACTTGTTGTCTCTGTTTACATATATTTTATGTTGTTTATCTCTTAAAAAGTTGTAGTATTTATTATTTTTGGTAGATCTGTCTTCTAGTCTTCTGACTAAAGGTATTAGTGGTTGATAAACCACAATTACAATTAAAGGAGTCTAACTAGAGTTAGAATATTCTGTAATTGTCTGTGTAATTACTATTGCCAGTGAGTTTTATATATTCAGATGATTTCTTACTGCTAATTAACATCCTTTTCTTTTGGATTGAAGAACTCCCTTTAGCATTTCTTGTAAGACAGGGCTGGTTGACAAAATTCCTTTGCTTTTTTTTTTCTGTCAAAGTTTTTATTTCTCCTTTATGTTTGAAATACAATTTTGCTTTTATATATTATTTGCTTCCCTTGTCTTGCTGCTTTTAAGATCCTTTATCCTTGACCTTTGAGATTTTGATTATTATATGTACTGAAGTAGTCTTACTTGGTTTGAATCTGCTTGCTGTTCTTTGACTTTCTTGTACCTGGATATTCATATCTTTCTGTAGGTTTGGAAAGTTCTCTGTTATTATTTCTTTGAATAAACTTTCTACCCCCATCTCTCTTAGTACATCCTCTTTAAGACCAATAACAGATTTGCCCCTTGAAGGCTGTTTTAAAGATCTTGTAGGGGTGTTTCATTCTTTTTTATTTTTTCTCCTCTGTGTATTTTCATATAGGCTGTCTTCAATCTCATTGATTCTTCTGGTTGATCAGTTCTGCTTTTGAGAGACTGATGCATTTGTCAGTTTTTCGACTGAATTTTTCATCTCCAGAATTTCTACATGACTTTTAAAAAATTATTTCAATCTCTTGTCAAATTTCTGATGAGATTCCGAATTCCTTCTGTTACCTTGAAGCTTGTTGAGCTTCCCCAAAATAGCTATTAATACTTTGAATTCCTTGTGTGAAAGATCACATATGTCTCACACCAGGATTGGTTACACTGGTGCCTTATGTAGTTCATCCGGTAAGGTCATGTTTTTCTGGATGTTATTCATGCTTGTGGATGTTCACTGATATCTAAGCAATGAAGAATTAGGTATTTTTTACAATTTTTGCAGTCTTGGCTTGTTTGTCTCCTTCCTTCTTGAGAGGGTTTTCCATGAATCCAAAAGAGATGGAGTGTTGTGACCCAAGCTTGCAATTATTGCAGCCATTTCAGAACTAGATGGTGCCCTATGCCTAGGAATGCTGCAGCTCTTACAGCCTCCTACGTATACAACCTTGCTAGACTTGGGTAAGATGAGAGATAATTCCCTGGGTAAGCAGGAAAAGTCTTTTACTCTCCTTCCCCAATCAGAAGGAGTCTCTCTGTATACTGTGCTGTCTGGAGTTGGGGAGAGGTGATCTGGCACTCTCATGGCTACCACGGCTGGCACTATCCCCACAGAGTTACACCTGAATCCTTGCAGACCATTACAGTACCGGGGCTAACCCAAGGCTGGCAGCCACTATTGCCTGATGTTTATTCAAGGCCCAGGACCACTTCAGTTAGCAGGGGGTGAATTCTGCCAGGATGGGGTCCATCCCATCAGAGGAGTGGATTCTCTTCTGGCATAGGGTGAGTCTAGAAACCAGTCCAGGAGCAAAAATCTAGAATCTGGGACTTTATTTTATTGTGGCTGAGCTAGTACTCAAGTTGCAAGACACAGTCCTCTATACTCTTTCTTCTCCTTTCCCCAAGCAGAGTGAGTCTCTTGGAGAAGTACTGCCTGGAATTTGGGAAGTGGTGACACAGGAAATCCCTTGGCTGCCACTGCTGATCATAATGGATTATACCCCAAGTGCACTGCCTCTGAGATCAGTGCAGCACCAGGGCTTGCCTTAAGACTGCAGTCCTTGTGACCTGAGTGCCACTCAAATTTATTCCAGGCCCATGCTACTTTAGTCAGTGGTGTGAAGCCAGCAGAGACTTGGTTTTCACACACTGGGACAGTGAATTTCCCTCTGGCTTAGGGCTCATCTAAATGTTCCCTTCATGGGTGCTGGTGGAATTCTAGCCTATGTTGTGTTCCACTGTGAGGGGCAGCACTGAGTTCTAATGCAAATTTCAGCACTTACTTCATTCTCCCTCCCCCTAGTGCACAAATTCTCTGCCATCTGCACTGCCTGGGATTGGGGACAGTTTGTATAGGTAATGAAAAACTGTCTTTCCTACACTCATCAGTGTAGGAAATATTTCTTAATCAAGATTTAGGCTGGGCACAGTGGCTTATTCCTGTAATCTCAGCACTTTGGGTAGCTGAGGCGGGCAGATCACCTGAGGTCAGGAGTTCAAGGCCACCCTGACCAACATGGAGAAACCCCATCTCCACAAAAATTGAAACTAGCCAGGCATATAAAAGATTTAAATACAAGCCAAAAAGAAAAGATTTCTTCACTTGAATATGTTAAAATGTTAGGTTTCTGTTACAAAAACAATGTAAGTCAAATGAAAAGACAACTCATATTCTATGAGAAGACATTTACAATGCATATATTGTAACTGACAACAGATTAGTGTTGAGGACACATTAACTGATTAAGTATCAATAAAAATAATTAACTCATAGAAAATTAGGCAAAGGATAGGAATAAGTATTTCAGAAGTTACAGCAATCAGAAAAATGCAAGTAAAAACAATGTGATACTACCTCATACTCAGCAATCAATGTAAAAATGTAGAGTATAATAAGAAGGCCAAAACATTACAGTTTGATACAGTTTAAATATTTTCAACAGTAGTGTGTATTGATGATCATCTATATATATATATATATGGCTATATCCATATATATACTTATAATCAGTATGTAGTAAAAATTTTATATACATTACACATATATGTAGTGTATGTGTGTGTGCATCATAAGAGAATAAAGTATCATTCCCAGAAATGGTATACCCTTACTTCAAGTTAATGATTGGCTCTGTGGAATGAGGCTATTTGTGGAAGTAGAGAATTGAAGGCAACCTAGGTATCTGTCACTAAGGGTAATGAACAGTAAAATGTGGTAATTACATCCTGTGGAATACTTGCATCATTTAGAAACACATATTTACAGATAAAAATGTAGTTGATGTAGTTACAGCAACATGGGTAGAGCTAGAAACAATATTTCTATTTAAAAAGTAAATTATATGGATCTATAGCATAAAACACATGGGTGTAATAACAATATATGTTTTACCAGTAAATGTGTATATCCGAGGATATATCACCTTTTAATGTGAACTTATGAAATGGATGGGAATGATAAAGGGATTGGGAATGAGCAAGAAAACAAAAATAAGCAAATGAGAACATCTTTTACAGCTAATAATGATAATAGGTCATGGAATGAATAGGACAAAAATGCAAGTTTGCATTCAAAGTTAAGAAAAGAGTGGAAGGAAAAAAGAATATAAAATTTTGGCATATTTAGGATAAATTAAAAGGTAGAGATCCTGGAAGGAAAAGTAAGGAAATTGGTTCATAAAGACCTGCAATTATATTATAGTAATGGAAATAGAGAATAAAAATGCATATAAAAATCTATATAGGAAAAATGGTCAGAACTTTGTAATATTGGGCTAAAGGACAGGGGAAGAATTATGAAATTTTATTGCTAGAGGGTATCTTAATGTTCATCTAGTTTAACTTTCTAATTTTATAGAAAAACTCAAAGTGAACCAAAGCCTTAGGAACTATTTGTCTTGTCCAGAGTTGCACAACAAATTCATGGAAAAGCCAAATTGGAACTCACAGCTTACAATTGCTAGTGAGCTTCTAAGCCAGGCTCTCAGACAGTATTCACAGCAGTAGGGAAGTCAAGTAGGAGAGTTGATTGGATAAAAAAAATATGATGAGTAGAGTTGGGAAGGAAGGGATTTTATGGTGTCTCCTAGTTTTCTGAATCAAGAATTGGATGGTACAATTCACAAATATGGAGAAAAGATTTGAGAGATAATGATAAGCTCAGTTTGGAGCCTGTTGCATTTCAGGTACCTCTGAGCCATGTGGGTAGAGATAACCAGGAGAACTCTGAGCTAGAAAAATTTAATGAGATCTCATTCTCATAGAAACTGTTGAAGCTACAAAAGTGTGCATGAGATGAAATGGGTCAAATCAAAACAACTTTGAGGCTATCGCATTATACATAAACTTATTATAAAGACTGCTTCTACCCTCAGAGCACAGATGTACATTTTTAAGTTCTCAAAGAATATAAAATAAATTGATTTGACAAATTTCAAGCTCCTTATATGAAGATAGTATCTATGTCTGTTAATGAGACAAGTCCTTAGTGGCTAAGTTATTATTATAATTATTATTTGAGATAGAGTCTTGTTCTGTTGCCCATGCTGGAGTACGATGGCACAATCTTGGCTCACTGCAACCTCTGCCTCCTGGTTTCAAGCAATTTTCCTGTCTCAGTCTCCTGAGTAGCTGGAATTACAGGCGCCCACCACCATGCCCGACTAGTTTTTGTATTTTTATTAGAAATGGGGTTTCACCATATTGGCCAGCCTGGTCTTAAACTCCTGACCTCAGGTGATCCACCCACCTTAGCCTCCCAAAGTGCTGGGATTACAGGCCTGAGCTGCCGTGGCCAGCTGGCTAACATTACTTTTAACAAATATTCTGATGATGCCACTCTGATGAAAAGTTAATAAGGACCCCTGTGCAAATGCTTTATTTTAGTTTTAGCAAAAGCTTCAGTCTTTTAGCATATCCTTTTACAAAGATGACATTGGTTATTCCCAAAAAGATAAAATAAATGACAGTCTTTCCCTTTGAAGACTTTACAAGGCGGGCATAAAATCTGAGCACATGAGAGTTGGAAAATAATTATCATCATAACTCAGTTGGATATATATTATAAATAAATATATAGGACAAAAATGCACCTCTGGAACAACAATATAAATCTTGGTTTAAATGAATAAATACTGAATAGGTTCACAAGAGTAAAAATGTGGTAGAATGAATGAGAGAAGTCTTCCCAGAGAAGGCAAGTTTTAGCTAGGTTTAAAAAATTATAAATTTCATGAGAATCATAATCTAAGGCAAAAAGGAAGTAACAAAAGTTTTGTGAGAAACAGCAATATGACTACTTTTATACATAACTGGAGGGGTGAGGGGGATCTGGTAAATAAAGATTCTTAAGAAAATAGGCTGAGGAGTTTTATCTGCTATGGAAAGGTATCACTAAAAACTCTCAAAATAGGCCGGGTGCAGTGGCTCACGCCTGTAATCCCAGGACTTTGGGAGGCCTAGGTGGGCCGAACACATGGTCAAGATATAGAGACCATCTTGGCCAACATGGTGAAACCCCATCTCTAGTAAAAATACAAAACTTAGTTGGGCGTGGTGGTGTGTGCTTGTAGTCTCAGCTACTCAGGAGCCTGAGGCGGAAGAATCATTTCAACTGGAGGCAGAGGTGGCAGTGAGCCAAGATTGTCACCACTCTCCTGGTGACAGAGTGAGACTCCATCTCAAAAAACAAAAAAGAAAAAAACTAAAACTCTCAAAATAAAATATGATTAAAGCTTTAATTATAAATTCACATGATTTTAACTTTTTTGGACCACACTATCAGACAACAAGTGAAACTAATATGTTTCAGTATAAGTACAAAGTTAAACAACTCTAGTGCTTAAGGAGTTTCTAATTTAGTTATTCTTGGCATGGTTATATAGAGCATCTCAAAACCTAAATTCTGGTAATGTCAATATGCCCATCATTCAGAATCTGTCATACTTGAAAGCAACACCGTCTTCCCTAAAAGAAGCATCTGTTTATCCTTATGTTCCTTCAAATCTGTGGCAGGAAAAGCAAGTATAGTTTTATGTATACAGCTCTGAACTGCTTAATGTTAAGCTATGGAATACTGTCAGTAAATATTATGGCAAAGTTGCTCATGGACAATTAAACACTTAAGATGTTTTAGGCTTTGGAAAACTGCAACTAGTTTTATCAATCTCTAACCTCAATTTATAATCTTTAGGCCCTAATGTTCACACCAAATGAATCTTCCAGGCAGATGTCAAAAATCAAAGTATCTACTCATCATATTTTTTTTTTTTATCCAATCAGCTCTCCTACTTGACTTCCCTGCTGCTGTGAATACTGTCTGAGAGCCTGGCTTAGAAGCTCACTAGATTAGCAATTATAAGATGTGAGTTCTAAGTTGGCTTTTAATGTCTCTCTGATCTTTCACTTCTTCATCACTTTCTCATCTAAGCTATAGAAGTAACCTCCAAATTAGCTTATTGCCCCCATCTTCCTTGTTCATATTGTTATCAAAGTGATCTTTCTAAAATATATCTAATCATGTCACTTCCCTTCAGTGGCTACTAAAAACCTATAGGATATAATCCAAATTTTTCAGCTTAACATAAAGTCTTCTGTAGTACCAAACATGCTTCCTTCCTTTGTGCCTCAACTGTAGACTGCACATACATTTGTCACAGCATTTTTTTCTTTCTTTTTTTTTTGCAGGAGACCAGAATTTTATTATTACTCAAATCAGCCTCCCCGAAAACTCAGGGACCAGAGTTTTTAAGGATAATTTGGCAGGTAGGCAGCCAGTGAGTCAGGAGTGCTGATTGGTTGGCTCGAGGATGAAATCATAGGGACTCGAAGCTGCCCTCTTATGCTGAGTCAGTTCGTAGGTGGGGGCCACAGACCTGGTGGGGAGGTCCAGGTAGGGCCATCCAGTTGTCAGAAATGCAGAAACCTGAAAAGACATCTCAAAAGGCAGATCTTAGGTTCACAATAGTGATGTTAACTTTAAGAGTAGTTGGGGAAGTTGCAAATCTTAGGACCTCCAGAATAATGGCTGGTAATATTTAGAATCCCAGTCCCTCTCATCCTAACTTGGTGGCTGGTGACCATTTATTCATTTGACAAGAACAGTCTAACTTTTGGGAATGGCTATTATTTAAACTATAAACTAAATTTCTTCCCAAGGCTAGTTAGGCCTATGCCCAGGAATGGACAAGGAGAGTTTGGAGGTTAAAAGCAACAGGCAGTTGGTTAGGTCTGATATCTTTTGCTGTCCCAGCATTTTCAACACGTTATTAAATGTTTACAAATCCATCTCTCTACACTAGTTTTTAAGCTTCTGGAAGGTATGGATTATGATTTGGTGATTTTTTTTATCTTGCCATCATCTAGCACAGTGCTAGACATATGGCAGGTGCTCAAAAAAACGGTTTTTTGAGTGATTTAGTCAGTTAATTAAATAATTAAATTGCACTTTATTGGAGAGACAAGGCTAATTTATTCACGTGGATTTTCTGTTTGTGTCCTTTGCTCTTTGACCTCTCGGGGCACAATTGTTTTCTTGAACTGTCATTATTTTTAAAAATTATATTTTATCTCCTTCAGCTATATAGAAATGTGTGACCACTTAGAAGTTTGAATTCCAAAACAACACACCTGAAAAAATCATTTTAATATAATTAATAGAAGTTTTACACAATGAATTAAAAAGATTTTTAGTGTTTCTCGTTACAGATTCAGCCTTTAAGCTATATTGACTTTTAAATCTGTTTTTATTACAGATAATCTCAAAGTTTGACTGGGGGTGCCTGTAGGCTTAAGTATTTTTTATGTTTAGTGCTCTCTCTGTATTTAAATATGGAATAAATTCCAGGACATCTTTAAAATGTGATAGCAAAATTACTTATAAATAAGTGGTTTTATTGAAGAACATCAGAGCTGATGTGATAGGAATGCAATTCTTAATATTGCTCTATCATATTAAATCTGAAAAAGCAAATTATATAAATCACAGTTTGTGTATATTGTGTTCATTTTTAATCTATTTTACAAATGCATACTTTTTCTTTAAAAATGTATGTGCTGATCATTTTCATATGCTGTCTTATTTTTTAAAAGGCATATACTTTTGCCAGGTAATAGTTTTATTTTAGCTGAGATAACAGATTTTTCTCAGATGTTTCATGTTCCAATTTGAATAATATTATGTCTTCTATTATAAAAATGCTATGGAAATCTGGAATTCATGGATCACTAGTTTTGATTCATAGTGTGTCTTGGAAATAATCCCATGTGAGAAATGGCCCTGAGCAGATGTGCTTAGTCATAGAATTGCCAGACAGTTCCTTATGTGTTGGCAGCTAGTTTTCTGAGCATGGAAAACAGGTTTTAAGATAAGAAATAGGGCTTTGCTGTCAGTTTTCTATTTCTTCACACTGTTTTACTTTAATGTTATTTACGGGGATTACTGTCACCTTTATTCAATAATGTTTGTATTTTTTCCTCTCAATCTTTTAAGAGACAGAAAGAAGATTATTAGACTTCTAGAATACACTGGTCAAGAGTGTTAATTAATATTAACATTTCTTGTTTGGGGGATCTGGCAAGAATAAAACAATCCATAACATCATTGTTCAAAACTTTTGCCTCTAAAAGTAGATTACCTTTTTCTGTCAAAATATATTTTAATTGATGTTTATAACTTTGTTTTGCAAATACTCTACATTTGTACACCTGTCCTTAAAAATGTGGTTCTATGTGGTGTGAAATTTAAAAGGCAAAGGCTTTGAAGTCAGCTCTAGTTTTTTATTCTGGCTCTGCCATTGTCTTAATTTGTTGGGCTGCTATAACAAAATGCCACATACTGAATAGCTCATAAACAACAGAAATGTATTTCTTACAGTCTAGAAGCTGGGAAGTTCAAAGTTAAGAAAGTGGCAGATTCAGTGTCTGGTGAAGGACTGTTTCCTGATTATACATGACACCCTCTCTCTTTGTCTTCACACAGTAAAAGAGGCAAATAAGGCTCCCTTGGGCCTCTCTTATGAGGGCACTAATCCTATGTTTCAGGACACTGCTATCATGACCTAATCATCTCCCAAAAGGCCCTTCCTCCTAATGTCGTTACATTGAGAGTTATATGAAAGTTGTATTTATATGAGATTTCAACTATGAATTTTGCAGGTACAGAGATATTCAAACCAAAGCAGCCTTTTACTGGCAATTTACTTGGGTAGGTTGTTTAACTGCATGAACTTCAGTTTCCTCATTGCTATAATGAAAATGAAATGACCTTCCTTGCAGTGTTGCAATGTAATGTAACTTACTGTCTTTGCCCACCTCCCTTCTACTTTAGTATCCAACCTATGTAGGTAGGATATTACAATATTTACAAATTATCTGCTAGTAGATTTAGGAGTTGGTATTAACATTGTAATAAGTAGTGGATTATTAACCTCCAGAGACCTGGGAAATCAGCCTTTTTTTGTTGCTGCTGTAATTTCTAGGACCACAGGAAGCATTTCTTTCTTTCTCCCTCTTTCTATTATGTTGTACCCCCATTTCTTGCCAACTATACAATCCCAAATTCTTTCTCTTCTCTCTTATAGGTTGTTTCAGTTCTATTCTTTTTCTTTTGAAATCTTAGTTTCTCTTTTGCAGGGTTCTTTTAAGACCTCAGATACATTAGACTTCCCTGATGACTCTTCAGATATTTTCTTCTTCCCATTCTTTGATGTTGCTTGGAAGAATCTGTATTTGTTATAGTCACTCTTCGGAATTTTCTTCAGTTTGGATTCAGCTCCACCTATCTATTCTTCTCAAGAATTACTGGTACCCTTTTTGCCTTAAAAAATGCCTCCCTCTTTCTCCTTGGTTGTTGATTTTCCTTGATTGATTATTCTTTCTTCCTTTCTTGAACATTTCTCTACCAGGACTTTTGTGTTTGTGCCATGATTTCCTCTCTGACTTTTGTTGCCTTTTTTTTTTAATTGCGTTTTAGGTTTTGGGGTACATGTGAAGAACATGCAAGATTGTTGCATAGGTACATACATGGCAATGTGGTTTGCAGCCTTCCTCACCATCACCTATATCTGACATTTCTCCCCATGTTTTCTCTCTCCAACTCCCCCATCTCCTGCTGTCCCTCCCCTAGTTCCCCCCAACAGACCCCAGTGTGTGATGCTCCCCTCCCTGTGTCCATGTGTTCTCATTGTTCAACACCCACCTATGAGTGAGAACATGCAGTGTTTGATTTTCTGTTCTTGTGTCAGTTTGCTGAGAATGATGGTTTCCAGGTTCATCCTTTTTTTTTTTTTTTTGCTTATTTTGCTTTCCCCCTTTCCTTATTCTACCTACAAAAAGTATATATTTCTTAAATTTCTAACCATGTGACTCAATTTTCCTCTTTCATAGATGATCATATCTCTCCTACCCAATTTAAACTTTTAGTTTAAATTGTTTTCTAAGTACACACCTCTGACCTTGATCACTTTGTTGAGTTCCCTAATTGAATTACTAGGTCAGTGCTTTTCAAACTTTTTATTTTTTAACAGTAAACTCCTTTTAAAAAAAGAAATCTTATACATGGAACCTCAGAATTTAAGTGTATAGGAGTTGAATGGCTATAATTGAAGGAGTAGAGGGCCTCCCCATCTTACTAGCTAATGCCATCATCAAACCTCAGAATTTTGCTTGATTGCTTTCTTTTGCTTCACTTCTACTTCTGGTCATATTGGCTCTATGTACAGTCATCGTTAATCACCTCCACTCCACCATCTCTTATTTGCAGTAGTCTTGTCTCTGGTCTACCTGCTTTCACTCTTATTCCACTGCAATTCATTCTCCATACAATATATCACATCATTTACCTGCTTCGGACCCTCCAGTGAATTTGCATTGCAATTGAAACACATTCCAAAATTCCTACTATATCCAGAAGGCCCTTATGTGATCTGACCTCTACCTTCCTCTCTGACTTTATCTTAACACTTTTTTCTCTGTGATAGATCTGGCTTAATTGTCATTTCTTTTTCTCATCTTCGTTCATTTATTCTTAATAATCTTTGCCTGTAATTCTCCTACCCCAAATTTTCTTCAGTTTACATCATCATCCTTTAGGTCATAGCTCAGATATTTCTACCATAAATGTCCCATGTCTTTCCTGTTCCCTTGTATCATCTTCTTTTAACATTGTTACTTTCTTTTTTTTTTGAGACGGAGTTTCGTTCTTGTTACCCAGGCTGGAGTGCAATGGCGCGAACTCAGCTCACCGCAACCTCCGCCTCCTGGATTCAGGCAATTCTCCTGCCTCAGCCTCCTGAGTAGCTGGGATTACAGGCACGCGCCACCATGCCCAGCTAATTTTTTGTATTTTTAGTAGAGACGGGGTTTCACCATGTTGGCCAGGATGGTCTCGATCTCTTGACCTCGTGATCCACCCACCTCGGCCTCCCAAAGTGCTGGGATTACAGGCGTGAGCCACTGCGTCCAGCCCAACATTGTTACTTTCTTTAATTACCCGATTCACTGAAATACTTGTTGTCTGTCTCCCTCCATTACGCCATAAACTTTATGAGACAGGGGCTTTATCTTCCTTGTTTACCACTGCATCACCAGTGCTGATGACCCCAAAACCTAAAATACAATTTAAAAAAATAATAATAATAAAAAAATAAAATAGAGATCATATCAGATTGGTTACGGAGACAGAACTATCATTCTAGTCTATTCTTTTTCACAAATGTCAGCTTTAAATTTCTAAAGTGTAGCTCTGATACTATTATTGGTACAGTTCCCCATTTGCCTTAAAATTGATATAGATTACTTACTGTCAATTAAGGTCACTGGCATTGTAGTCCCCATGACCTTACAGTCTTATTTCTCATCTTCCCTAAATAAGCCCTACAGTTACCTACCTTTATGCTTGTGCTTACCTTGTTTCTTCCTGAAACTTTCTCTGTCTCCTCTTGTGAGATATATAATTCCTCTGCCAATTCTTGTTTTAAATACCTCCCACTTCAGTATTCTCCTAGCTAAATGTAAATGTGCTACATACTCTGAATCATAATGCTTTATTTTAATCTTTTGTGTTGTTTAACATATGCTTGCTTTGTGGCCCTCCTCAAGATTACTATGGCATGCCTATCTTTGTGTGTTTTGTACCACATTATTGTAGCATCTCAGACATTGCAGGCATGAATTAAATGCCAGCAGTGTCTGTTGCATAAGAGATTTGGATAGTCAGATTAATAATGGAGTATGAATTAATATTTTCTACACTTTGTCAGTGTTACCCAAAGTTGCATGACTCTCAGACTATACTTGTAATCATTGTTTATAAAAGAGTAAATTGTCAATTGTGTAGTAATTTTGTAAAATCTAAGACAGTGAATATACATCAGAATCCCTTGTAGAGATTCTGAAAAACAAAGATGACCAAGTACTGCCTGCAGACATTCTGAATGAATAAGTCTCAGATTGAGCCTATCCATATATGATGTGAAAAAGCCTATGCATATTAGTTGCAAAAAGCTTACTTTCATATACATAAAGTATGGACACTACTGCTAGTATCATAGAAAATTATATCTAACATAGAAATTAGAATTTTGAATTACCTAAAACTATATATAATTTTGAATTAACATCAAGTGTCTTGTAAATAATACACAAATGAAGTATTTAAAGACTGAAGAGCCACTACTTTAGAAAGTTTTGATAGCTCATTGTATGGATTGTAATATCCACTGCTTTTAGAATTTCTTCAGAAGCCTTCTGTATTTGAATGGGTTTCATTATTAGACTGCCACTAAAGATTGGGAAGAGAAAAAAATGGAAATAAAACTTTATCCACTTTTGCTACTTGCTCAATTTCCTAAAAGCAGTAGTGACTTTAAAAGTTTAGAACTTTGTCTAAAATTATGTTTGAGGATTTTCTAAAGTTTCTAAGTATAAATGATTGGCTTTATTATACTGGGTAATTATAGAAGTCATTACAGTACCTAATGCATGCATTTTTTTTTATTTTAAAGAAGGAAAAGATTAAGAATATCTATCAAATCAGTAAAAACTAGCTTTTATATCTCTCCGAATCTTACTATTTTTCATTGTGTGCAAAAAAGTATTATAAACATTTTTAGGATTCCCTTTGAGAGTGCAGGAAGAAATAGATAAAAATTTGTCTTAAAATAGACTCATTGTGCTTGATGTTAAGTCTCAAAAAACTGTATTGATAACTAAAGCATTTAAATTGCTGTCTAAGTAGATGGTATAATTTAAATCTAGTATTATATCCTATCCTTCATGTTATACTTGATTAAATTTTGCTTAACAAAGTTTTATTTTTTAAAGGATTCATTCAGATCTATTTAATATCATAAACAATCAAAAAATACATTAATGAAAAATCCAAGGAATATAAAGTAGATTAACAAGCATACCTGAAAATAAAGTAATATGCTTTTTAGAATATTTATTTGAAGCAAAAATAAAATCCTTGGGTAGTTATGACATCAAGATTGTTAATAGTTAACTAGTTGTGTTTTTGAAAATCAAAATTTTTTGTTAAACTGTTTTTTACTTTTATAAAATTATATACACAGGCAGACATATATCTAAAACATTTGCCTGTAATTAGTATAAACATAATTATTGAGTTTTCATAAAATAATATTAGAATTATTTTTGTTAGTTCCTTCAAAAATGTTAGAAGTTTGACATTTAAAAGAACTCACAAGACTGCAGCATAGAGCATACTTACAGAAGGCTTTTATTTAAAGTCCAAAGGATATTGTGCAGCCAGAAAAAGGACATAGGCAAGCATATAGTGTCCAAAACACATTCGGGCATAGGCACCCCAGGGTCTTTATTTATACACAGACATACTTTGGCTCCAGATTGAGCCACCAAGATCTGTGCAATGAATCGTGGCTTTAGGAGAGCCCCAGGCAGGAATTCCTATCAGGGTCATTTTTTTTTTTTTTTTTTTTTTTGCCACTCTGATCACGTAGCCTAGCCTGGCTATCTAGTTATGCCTGGTGAAAATCATCAGTAAACAAATCAACTTGCAGGCTGCCAGGAGAGATTCAGACTTTAACAGCACATCATAAATCCCACTGTTCATATACTGGCTAAGAGTCAAGGCTAGACATTCAGGCATCCCCAGAGCTTTCCCAGTCCAGCTGTAAATTAATACTTTCCTACACAGTCCCTGACAATTTAATCTAATAAAAGGCGAAATGATGATGATAGTTGCATTGTATAAACTACAGTAAAATTTATAAAATGCTTTAATATGCCTTAACTTATTTGAACTTTATAATTCTATGAGCTATGTGGGAAAATTGTTTTTATCTCCATTTTATAGATACTAAGACTCAGAGAGGTTAAGTGATTGGCCCAGTTCCCATACCTTTTGTGTCAGTAGAGTCAGTTCTAGAAGACAGGCCTTCTGCCTTTTATTTTAGAATTTTTTTCAACACTTCATGCCAAAAGTAGATATAAAGAACTATTTACTTATTTTCTAACTGTTCTATGGAACAGTGTGGAAATGAACAATATATTTAAAACTACTACTTATTTCCCCACACAAAAAAATAGTATTTGTGTTTTAGTGAATATAATATAATATAAATGTTTTCAGAATTTTTTTTATAATGGCTTCCAAATTAAGTCTAAATCGAGTGCCTGTTTTTTGTCTTTTTAGTTATGTAGCAGGAGACTTTGTTTCAAAGGAATATGAGATAATATATATTTGGGAGAATTGTTCACAAAATTATTTTTCTAGGATTTTTCACACATGAATATCTAACTGGGTGTGCAAGATCTAGGTAAAATATCAAGATATAGTTGTACTTGTAACATTCTCTCTCTCTCTCTCTTTCTTTCTCTCTACTCCCTCTGTCTCTCTCTCCCTCCCTCCATCTCCCTCTCCTTCTCCCTCCCACTATTCCTCCCCCCACACCCCACCTTTCCTTTTGCCCTCTCATTCATTTATGATCTATTTACTTGTCTCCTATGCCCCAGGTACTGTGCTATCTCCTGAGGGTTTAAAAATTAATAAGATGAGATTCTTGCTTTTAATTATCTTATATTCTATATTTTTTATGAACTCACAGTTCCACACAGAAGAATCTCTGTAATATTGATTACAATACAATGTAGTCAATTAATAATGTATAAAGTATTATGTATTCTAAGTATTGAGATATAGGGTTTTTGCCAAGAAGTTGGTGAAGACTTGAAGATGAAAGACTTTTGAACTAGGTCAAAATCAAGGAATTTGTTAGAAAAAGAAAGAGAAGACTAGTCTAACCATACATGTAAAAAAAGCAACAAGGATGTGTTTAGGAAACAGTGAGTGAGTATTCTGATATGCCTGGAACATAAATTACATGGGGATAATTGGCAAGAGATGAGACTCTTTGAGGCTAGATGTTGACTGGCCTTATACGCCATGTAGAGGCGTATAGACTTCATGCCAAAAGAGTATGGAATCCAGGAGTCATTGTTAAATAGGAATTTTTATTACTAGATGAATTTTTTTAACAGATAACATACAATATAAAGAATGAATGAAAGAGGTGACCATCAGTGAAGAGATGAGTTTGGAATCTGTTGGAATAGTCTTATGAATGATAATGGAGCTAAAGGTTGGGCCATAGAATGCAAAAGGAATACACAATTGAAAGACAATTTAGAAATAGACTCAGGCAAATTAAATTAAAATGAGGAAATAATCTAATTATGGAAGTTTGGTCTTAGCAAATTGCCTAATCCACCTCTGTTGGACATGAGGTCTTCGAGACACCCAGCATGGTCAAATGAATTGCATTAAGCCATATTACTAGTTGGTGACAGAATTGGGTCCCTGCCTCTAGTGTTCTCCATATTGTACCTGTGTCTCCAATAGTTTTTTTTTATTTTATTTTCTTGATCGTGCTGTGACCTTACCTTGCTTACAGTTTATAGGACACACTCTAATATACATTATCTATTTTTACTTGTTCAGCAATCCCATGAAACAAGTAGAACAAGCAATATTTTTTTACCTTTCTACAGGTAAGAAAACCAAATCAGTATGATTGCTATGCTTATTCAGAGTTTTCTCAGTTTTATCCTTACTACTTAAATACTTATTCCTTAAGTTTTTCCCTTAAAAATATATAGGATTTTATAACTGGTGAATCATTTGTTGATTTAGATTATAGATATACTCCTGAAATTATCTCTAAGCCTGAAGTAGATTTTACATTTTGTTTGTTTTGTCCTTTGGTGAATCATTTTGCAAATGAACAAAAAAAAACTATTTTTGTTTTGTTTTATTTTATTTTTATTTTTATTTTTATTTTTTATTTTTTGAGATGGAATCTTGTTCTGTTGCCAAGCTGGAGTGCAGTGGTGCAATCTCTGCCTACTGCAACCTCTGCCTCCCGGGTTTGAGTGATTCTTTTGCCTCAGCCTCCTGAGTAGCTAGGAGTACAGGTGCGTGCCACCACACCCAGCTAATTTTTGTATTTTTAATAGAGATGGGGTTTCACCATGTTGGCCAAGATGGTCTTGATCTCTTGACCTTATGATCCACCCTTCCCAGCCTCCCAAAGTACTGGGATTACAGCCATGAGCTGCTGTGCCTGGCCCGTTTGATTTTTTTTATAATCTTGGTTAATTTAAAGTAAAACATTTTCTTAAATACCTCATAATATAAAATATTATTAGGACTATTTAGGGGTAGGCAGTATATCATAGGGGACTCTTTAAATACTAGTTTCATTACTTATTGTGAATCCTAGGGCATATTGGTAAACCTATATCAACCTTGCTCTCCTCTACCTCAGTTTAATAGTAGTCTTAATTCACAGTTACTGTGAGTGTTACGTGAGATGACTGCAAAGCATTTAAAACAGTCCCTGGCACTAATAACTACCAGAGATATTATCAGCTATTATTAGATTTGTATTTTCTGTTGTAGGGAATTTATAACTATATAAGTTATGTAGTTGTAAAGACAAAGAGTCAAAAGCAAATGAATTAACATTTACTTGTGAATTTTGCATCAAATAATTTCTGTAAGTTTTATAGCACAAATATGATTTACATTTAGATACATACAAAAATACAATTAAGAAATAAATAGGGAACAGTTCCTACACTAAAGTATCTTTCTTCTTAAAAACGTATGTTCTTTAGATAATCAAAGTATTTTATACTCACACTGAATGCTTAATTACAATATTAAAAATCGTTTTTTCTGTTTAAGAAAGTCTTATATTATTGTTCTAAAATCGTTTCCATGTGGAGTCAAGCAGATATTGAAACTTATTTGATTCTGTTAGAATGTTCAAAACAACTTGTCTTTTTCATTCTTGCCACTAGTCTCTGAAGAAAATAAGCATTGTATTATGGTGGGACAAATGTTTTATGTTAAGTGTTTACACAGTACAACTTCTGGTGTTTACGGAATGATCGAGGTATTGAAGTTTAAGTTCATTTTCATAGAAAGTCCAATCAGCAATATATCACCATCTCTATAAAGATATTATAGACATAAATATATTCTTTTTAGTACACTAGAACTCTTATTAGGTAATATATCAAGATGATAAAGTACTTTTTCAAGAAATTTATTGAATTAATTTGGTATATAATATAATTTATCCAAAGAAAGCATTCATGACTTCTAGTTTGTACCCTTCACCATTCAGCTGTATTTTTTCCTCTTTAGTCTCTTCTATATGCATTTCATTAGTAATAAAAGAATCTTCCAAAATTTATTCCATGGATCCATTTTAGATACACATGAGTTAGAATTGATTTTACCAGTTTAGTTTTCTATTCTAATTTTTTATTCTTAATGGTCTATGAAAATAATGTTTATTAATTTACTTTATTTTTTAGGCAAGCCAAATTAGATCTAAGAGTTGCTGTAGCAAAAGTTGAAGAGTTAACTAATGTGACTGAATATCTGCAGGGACAGATGAAAAAGAAGGTATTTTCTATTTCTAAGACAAATGGATACTGTTGCTTACTTTTCTTTCTATTTTGTTGATTTATTTTGGATTAGGTGTTAAAGAGGGTTGTTAGAAGATGAATTAATTATTTTATTACTCTTAAGTATAAAATAAAGTAGGAAGCTAAATTATAATATTGGAAACAACTTTATAAAGAATTTTTTATTTCCGTTCTCTGTAGCCTAATTCAATAAAACATCATAATCACACCTAAGTACATCATTATTGAAATGCAAATTAATGCAAGATCAAGCTTCAGTTAACTGGTTGTTTGCAGTGGAAAACAAGCATTTAATACTACATTTTATGTTATTTACTAAAATATTTATTGATATAATAGACTCTGGTTCTTTTTAATATGACATAGAGAAATTTCAGAAGAATATCAAGGAAAAATCAGGCTTTAGTTTTAGATAGATATAATTATTTAAAATTCTCTCTCTAAGACTTATTAGCTATATCACAATCTAAGCCTTATTTCCTGATCTGTAAAAAGTTGATGATAGATTTCTAATAATGGTAGAGTTTTTTAAGTGTTACAAGAACTCTCCCATAAGTAACACTTTTAAAACTTGGATAAATTTTTAAAAACACTAGAAAGCACCCAAAACAGAAAGAAGTAACAGAAATAAGAATTGTTCATTTCTGGATTTCTGGCCTGACGGTTCTCCCAACCTCCACAGCTGTGACTTCAGAAAACAACTCAGTATGGGCTTAAGGTACCCAAGGTCAAAGTTTAGGACTAGAAAAGCAGTTGGAAATTTAAAGAAGAAATACTAGCAGCAAGAGAAACACACAGAAAAAGTGAGAGCCAAATTCTGAGTGTAAAATCTTACCAAATTCATGCCTGACAACTAAATTAGGCATATGGGAGTAGGGTAGGGACCCTAGGGAGGCCAGTGAAGAAGCAAGCAGAGACCCAAGAGAAATCTACTTTTGAAAGACAGAGATATATGGAACCAGATATTTGAGTTTGCTACTTTTTATAATTGAATACATGAGAGAAATCTGTGCAACTGAAGCATCAGAATACTGAAGGCTTCCTTATTTGTTGAAGTATCAGGGGACAAAGCCCAAAGCTGAAAGAGCAGCTGGAAATTACAGGGGAATCTCTAGAAGCAAGGGAACCACAAAGAGGATGAACCCTACCTTTGCCCAAATCTTGACTGATCTTCAAATTATGTAGGCACAGAGGGTACCCTAGGGCCTAGTTATAAAAGCAATAGTGGAAAGCAATAAGAACTAATTACAGATAGCAGCTGCTGCTGTATGTGGAAGAGGTTTCAAATTTCGAGGCCACACAAGGTAATTGTCTACTTGAACTAAAAAAAAAAAAAATTAATGCTCAAAAGAACAAGACAGTTACTGTAGTGTATTATCTACACTATCAAGTTTTAGATCAAAAATTACTAGACAGAAACATATGACCTATACTTGTGGGGGAGGTATTGGGGGAGGCAGCCAATAGAAACTTTTGACTTTAAATGGATCCGTCTGTTAGATTTAGCAGACAGAGACTTCAAATCAGCCTTTATAAATATGTTCAAGGAATTAAAATCTGTTTTTAAATTAAAGTCTCTAGGAAGATGATAGATAATTTTAATTGAGAACTAGAACATAATTTTTTAAATAGAAACTCTAGAACTTAAAAGTTGAGCAACTGAAATAAAAATTTCACTAGATGGACTCAAAAATAGATGGAGAAAGACAGAAGAAATAACCAATAAACTTGAAGTCAGATCAATAGAAATTTCCCTATCCAAAGAACAGACAGTTTAAAAGATTGAAGAAAAATTAACAAGAGCTCAGAAATCTGTAGAACAATGTGAAGCAATACAACATAAGTGTAATTGGAACTGCCAAAGGAAGGGGGATGGGAGCAGAAAAAAATTAAAGAAATAATGGCTGAAAAATTCCTTAATTTGGTGGAAAACATTAAAATTTAAGAATCTCAATGAGTAAACACAAAATCACATTGAGACACATCACAACGATACTGACAGCCAATTATGAAGAAAATACCTGAAAGTAGCAATAGAAAAATGACCTGAACAGAGAGACAATGATAAGATTAATGTCTGAGATCTCATCAAGAAACTGTGGAAACACTTACGGATATAGGCCCTGGCAAAGATTTTATGATGAAGACTCCAAAAGCAATTGCAACAAAAACAAAAATTGACATGTGGGACCTAATTAAACTAAAGAGCTTCTGCATACCAAAAGAAACTATCAACAGAGTAAGCAGACAACCTACAGAATGGGAGAAAATATTTGCAAACTATGCATCTGACAAAGGTCTAATATCCAGCATCAATAAATAAACAAATTTACAAGAGAAAAAATAACATTAAAAAGTGGGCAGAGGACATAAACAGACACTTACCAAAAGAAGATATACACTTGGCCAAAAAGCAAATGAAAAACTGCTCAACACTATGAATCGTTAGAGAAATGCAAATCTAAACAACAATGAATAGCTATCTCACATCCATCAGAATAGCTATCATTAAAAAGTCAAAAAATAACAGATGCTGGCAATGTTGCTGAGAAAAGGGAGTATTTATCCACTGCTGATGGGAATGGCAATTGGTTCAGCTACTGTGGAAAGAGGTTTGGAGATTTCTCAAAGAACTCAAAACAGAAGTACCATTCAACCCAGCAATCCCATTACTGGATATATAACAAAGTAATATAAATCGTTCTACCATAAAGACACATGCCCATGTGTATTCATCACAGCACTATTCACAATAACAAAGAGATGGAATCAACTTAGATGCCCATCAGCAGCAGACTGGATAAAGAAAATGTAGTACATATATGCCATGGAATACTACACAGCCACAAAAAGAATGAAATCATGTCCTTTGCCACAATATGGATGCACCTGGAGGCCATTATCCTAAGCAAATTAACTCAGCAACGGAAAACCCAATACTATATGTTGTCACTTATAAGTGGGAGCTAAACACTGAGAACAAATGGACACTAAAGGGAACAATAGACACTGACCCTTCTTGAATGTAGGGGATTGGAGGAAGGTGAGGACTGGAAAAACTACCTATCAGGTACTGTGCTCATTACCTGGGTGGCAAAATAATCAGTATACCAAACACCCTGACACAGAATTTACCCATGTAACAAACCTGCCCATGTACCCCCTGAACCAAAAATAAAAGCCGGGAGGGGAAAAAAAAAAACTCTATGGAAACAGAAAATATTGGAGTAGTATTTCCAATAAACAAAGTATTGGAATAAAAAAAAAATACTAAGAATTTTATATCCAGTGAAATTATCCTTCAAAAATGAAGGCAAAATACAGGCATTTTCAAATAAACCGAAAATGAATTTGTCCCTAGGAGACCCGCATTCAAAAAATTCTGAAATTATTTAGGCTAAAAGTAAATGACACCAGATGGCAACTCAGATATAAAAACAAATTAAAAGCAACAGAAATGGCAAATATGAAATAACGTGTATACATATATTTATTTTCCCGTAATATCTTTGAAAGATGATTGCTTATAGCAGAACTGATAACACTGTATTTGATGGATTTGTAAAGTGTGCAGCTGTATTACTATGGCACTCAGGACTGGGATCGTACATGGATATACACTGTTGCAAGGTTCCAGTGTTTTCTCTGAACTATTATCTAAGTTATTAACTCTAAATAAATTGGAATAAGTTCAAGGTGCATATTAATAGTTCAAACAAATACAGCTAAAAGCAATGGAGTAATTAAAATGACATTGCTAGGCTGAGCATGGTGGTGTGCACCTGTAGTTACAGCTACTCGAGAGGCTGAGATAGGAGGATCACTTGATCTTAAAAACTATTCGTTAACACATAAAGCAGGAAAAGATAAACAATAAATTTCTTTAGAAGACAATACAAATAAAATTTATTAATATAGGTCAAAGCATCACTATGTCGAAGAAAGACCCTGTGATTACCTTGAGAGTTAATGAGAAGTATAATATAGTTAAGAGAGCATATTCTAAAGGCAGATTATCTGCATGGAAATGCCTCTCGTTTTGTTAGATTTGCACTATAGAAATAGTTTGAAATATTGGTAGAACTCTCTGTGCAATAACTGTTTTGAGTATTTTTTATTAATACAGGATTGACAATAAAGTTCTCCCCCCTCCTTTTTATTATTGTTTCCAAGTCATATTATTTCTTTTAATGTACATATTAGAATGCTAATAGCATAATAACTTTATAGCATGAACTGTTTTTTTTTTATGCTGTATAATGGTGTATTGAATTTTCACATACTCAAAGTAAGCTTCTGGTTTCTTTATTTTCTAGGAGGAGGATGTGGTGTCTGCCAAAGGAAGAGAGGAAGCATCAGATAGGCGCTTACAGCAGTTACAGTCTAGTATGAAACAATTAGAAAAAAGGTAAATTGTTAAATGCATCTAGCTTTGTTGATATGCTTTAAAAGATATTTCGCAATAGAGTTTTAGTGTGTGATATTTACTAGAATAAATATTTTATAAACTCTAAATCAAAACCATGATCTCAGGTGTAATATCTGATTATCAGCATTGCTTATTAAAAATTATATCAGATTGTTAGAATATATATTCAAAGATAATTTAATATTATTTTAGAACCTTTACCAAGTACATTAATTTAACTTTGAAAGAGAATAGTTGTACCAAATTTAGCCCAGTACTTTTTTGGAAATGAATAAAACCCTTGATACTGTGCTTTTGTATCAGTACTGCAGAGCACAAAGCACATCTTTATTTCCTCAGGTCATCCTGCAAATTTTGGTGTGAACATAGTTGATCTTAAGTAAACTAAAATTTTACTTTCTTCTAAAGAGTGGTTAAAATTTTTAAATTATAGTTAAGAGAAAATTTGATATTACCTCCACCCCGCTGTAATTCTGTACTTCTACAAATGCAGTTACAGCAGAAATAAATCATAGACATCGAAGGCAAATAAAGGAGAGGAATGTTATTTTTAAACAATTCTTTAGGAATCATGAACCATAAATCCTACAAAAAATATTACCTGCAAGAGAAATGCAGATTTTTTTGCATCTTTGCCATAATATGTCAGAAAAATCTTGCAAGCTGAAGCTTGATCATCGATTCTTTTGGTCTTTCAGAAGGCAAGGTGGTAGTGTATCCTGCATCCCAGTACTATTCTTCCTTGTGTTCTTGGGAATTCTGATTTGCAGTGTCCGTTCAGATACCTTTACCAGTCACTGATCTCTGCCCTGATAGCCATCATCAATTGGTATCATGTTTTTCAACAGGAATATTGAGTGAGCTTTTTGAGTGAGACAGTTCTTAGTTGTTTGAGCTGTGCCAATAACCACAGGATGTTTAGCATCCCTGGCACCAAATACTAAATTCCAGTCACACCTCTTAGCATTGTAACTACCAAATGTCCCCATACATTTCAAATGCCAATACCATCATAATTGCAAACCATTGAGTATAGGACACTGGTATATCAGAATGGTCCATGCAGTGCTTTTTAAAAAATCTTGTTTCTTATACAAACTCAGCAACATGACTTGATATTAGATTATGGACTTTATTTTAGGTAGGGAGAATATATATTTGTCCTTTTCTAAAGCTAAGAAGTAATTTTTAACCAGATGCTAAAAGTCATCTTGAAAAAAATAACATTTTCCAAGTGCTTTGATGAATAATTTATCTGTTTAATAAACTCTTTCCATTTGACACAATGACTATAATAAAACTGACACTAAATATATGCCTGCCCCTCCCACATCAACAATGCCTTTTGTGTGCTAATATTTAGAATAACTAATATAGACAAGTGTGGAAAGTGTAAATAACTAATATAGGCAAGTGTTTTCCTCACACTTCTGAGGAAAACAAGTGTGATCCCTTAAGGAATCAATAATAATTAGATTTGAGAAGAAAGGAAGTAAAAGGAAGTTTTAATAATTTGTATATGTTTGTTTGTTTTTGGTAATTTTGGACGGTATAAAGGAGACATATGCAAAGCATACTTGAAACTCATATTTTATGCCTATTGAACAGGAGTAGTAGAAAAACGTCTAAGAGAGAATTGAAATTTATCCCAATATCACTAGATATGATTTTCCATACATCATCTGAAGAAAAGTCTTTAAGACTCCTTCCTAAGAGGGACTTTCGTATTCACAGGTGAAGCATCATGTATTCAACATGAGTTGAGCATCTACTGTTGTACTAGCCAGTGTTTTAGGTTCTGGAATTGTAGGAATGGCCAGTATCTGGTGATACTGCCATAGATGACAGAGAAACATCCTTAAACAACATTTATACCTATTTAGTTTAAACAAATATAAAGAATTATTATCAACAGGGATAATTCACCAATGGATACTACTATTAAAAATAGGATTTTAAAAAATAACTAAAAACCTAGAATGAAGTCCGATTGATGGGCAACACTTACTTCTATAATCACCCCCACTACCTTCTGACCTCCATTGCTTGTATGCTTAAATTGTTAGCAAAAGAAAATTATTCAGTAATACAATTGACTCTTGGTTTGCTGCCACTATCAGCCTAAACTGATATTTGAGATTTCACCCATATTTACTAAAGAACACACCCAGATTTATATATCATTCATTACTTAATTGGAATCCAAATCACTTTTTTTCTCCTTTCTTCAACAAATATTCACTTCCTAGACTGAAGACATTTTAAAAGCTAAGTTACCATAGGATATATATATATATGTTTGAGAGCCTGAAAGGAGTAATATTAAAGTGATTGAAAAACAGAATTTAAATATTATTTTTTTCCCTCAAGATTTTGTTGGGTGGGTTTTTAGTACTGTGAAAGATCAAATGTACCAGATAATTCATGAGATGATTTTATTCAGGCTATTGCAGTAGGGAGAATGCTCATTAATGAGGAATGTTTCAAAGAAAAGGAAGGTGCCTGAGGTTTTATATAGGCAGTTAAATGACGTGTACATGAGTCTTGTGGGAGTCAAGAGGAGGGATAGAGGTGGGACTTGGAATATGCAAGAGCAGGGTCGTTTTATGCTGTTAGCTTTATTCTAAAGCATAAAATGATGCGGGGGGGGTTAGAGAACAAGGGTGGGAAGATTTCTTAGCCATCTCTGTTTTCTTGGCTCAGGTAAAGTCTAATATTAGTATAAAGGAAGAACAAAAGCCAGATACAATTAATGTCTGTTCTTAACATTTGAGGCAGATATTTGAGTGGACCAACAATTCAGCACCACAGGTTAGAAATGGAGGAAGACAAAGCAATGATTAATAATGAATCTGCAGACTATTCCAATCATATAATGTGTCAGACTAAATATTCTGAAAAAACCCTCTTAGTATAAGCATCTTGATAAATTACAACATGACTTTTTTTTGAAGTTATATTGTTTCTTTAACTTACATATTAGCATTCTAATACCATAAAAACTTTATAGCATGAACTGTTTAATTACATTTAAATGCTCAACTTACATAACTGGGAATTCTCAAAGGCACAAACAAAAACAGGAAGCTAAAACCAGAATGATAAATACATGACTTCCCTGCCGAGGAGTTCAGGGCTGGAACTATATAATGTCACAAGAAGGTAAATGTCCTTAGGGAGGCTGGAACCCTTGAAGGAGCCACACTCTCATTAAAAGGCTAAAATAGAATAAATTTCTGCTTTTTAACAAGGATAGCCAACAAATAAAGCTATGTCCACCATGTAGCCAAATGGAAAAAAGAGACCATAATAATCATTGTACACACAGACCGCTCAGGATTCCCACAGATTAACTTTAGACAGATACAGACTTAATCAAAAATTACCAAATGCATGAGAAAAATAAATCACTCAACTGACAGGAAGAGGGTTTTGATGTGGGTAGTGGAAGGGAGCGGGGAGAATAGAGAAAGCTGTTTCTTCTACCATTTAGAAGAATGCTCCTTGACTCATTGCTTAATTGCTAGAGGGTTCCCATCCTCAGTTGCTCATTCATAATCAAAGTTTCTCCCAACTGATCATACAAACAAGGCAGGAAGTACAGCCTAGCATAGTTCCTCTTTTCTCCCTCAAGGTTATTACATAAGAACAGCTGTTACTTCTCACTGGCTTACTTATTCTTATAAAGAAATGCCTGAAAATAACAAAGAAAATTATAAAATATGTCTTACCAAACATGTTATAAAGCCACAATAATCAACTTTAAATTAGTTGAGTATGTAAATAAGTAGATCAATGAAACATAATCTGTAAGTAAATTATGATATTTGCATATATGATATTTGCATATTTTAGGGATGTAATGGGAGTATTTAAATTCATTAGTTACTAATGGTACTCATACAGCTGGCCATTAGTCTGGAACTTAAATTGGACTCTCACATCATATTCAGGAGTAAATTCAAATGAGTCAGGATTAAAGATTTAGGGGTAAAAAAGTCATGAAACTCTTTCTAAGAGATTACACTGACAATCTGTTGATGAGGGAGATCATCTTTATAAAAACTGAAATCCCAGAAGTTGAAAAAAATAAGTCAAATTTAGCTGTATTAAATTTTTAGTGTGGTGAAGAATCCCTAAATAGAGTCAATAGGCAACAATAACAAAAAATTAGATTTGGAAAAAAATATTTGCAGCATAAAGGACAGACTAAGGGTTAATATTTATAATTTAGAGTTCTTTAAAGAGATGAGAAAAGTAAACAATCCATTAGAAAACATGTTCAAAGAAGATTAGGAGAAATTCAAAGAACAAAATTGATATGGCTTACAGAAGGAAGAAAATATGCCTAAATGTTCTGATAGAGAAATACAAATTGACAGTGAAATGAGGTTACATTCATTAGACTAGGAAAGGAAGGAGGCTTTCTAACTTGATGAGATTTCTATAAGATATTATTAGATGAGAAAAGCAAGTACAGAAAAGGGTGTATACTATGATTTTTATTGTTAAAAAAAGTTTAAAAAGCTCCTGTGGCTAGATGTATGTATAATATGTATGTATATTTATGTGTATGTGTATGTGTATATATATAATTATGTGTACATATATATGATCATATGAATATGAAGAAAATTATTTTAAGATGTACATTAGTAAGTTAACATAGCTTGTCTGGGGTAGAGAGTATGAAAGGGGAGAAAAGAGAAAAGACCATATAAATGTAAAGAACAACTCATTTTTTAAGAGTTTGCTTTATATCATTATAATGTAACTATAGAATACAGTGTAACTATATAATATGTGTATAATACAGTGTATAATATAGCGGTATAATACAGATACCATAGCAATTGCGTATAACATAATTAGGGTCAGAAAATCCAAGCTCAGTCTCATCTCTACTGCTCATTAGCCATATGAACGTAATCAAATGCCTAACCTCTCTGGGTATGTTTATTGTTCTTTAAAATGGAGATATGGAGATAGTAAAACCTACTTTATAGAAGTATAACGAGTATCAAATGAGAAAATATTAATACATATAAAAGTTACTGGCATAATACCTGTCCTGTGGTAGATGCTTAGTAAATCTCCCTCTTTCCCTTTAAAAAAGTTTAACTTTCCCAGTGTGATTATTGATTTCTAGATTATGTGTGACAATCCAAGAAGTCAACCAGTTAAGAATAGAAAAAACACATCTGGAAAAACAGACCAGAGAGCTACAAGCAAAGTGCAATGAATTAGAAAATGAGAAATATGAGGCTATTGTAAGAGCCAGAAATAGCATGCAACTCTTAGAAGAAGCTAACCTTCAAAAAAGTCAGGTAAGAAAGCTAGTAAATATGTTTAGAAATAATAAAATGTTGACTATTCTCCCATGTGACCTCACAGTAAGCGATTCAATAGCTGCAGAATAAATGCATGAAATTGCTACTCTCTCCATTAGTAATCATACCATATTCTTGGATGTTAAAACCAAATATCATAATATGATGTCAATTCTTTTCTGAAATAATGTATAAATATCAGACTTTCCTTATCTTCCCAAACCTTGCGTAACTGATCGTCATCCCCTGTAGTCTCATACTTAAAAAAAAACAGTTACAATGCTTTACTGCTATATACCCTATATTTTATACAGTTGAATATGATAAATCTTACCTGTCTCTATTTCCCCTTCATCATCTACTCAATTACTCTAATAAAGCAGAAGCTTAATTGGCTTTAAAGATTCATTAACTGAAATCTTCATGTCACTGTTTTTTTTAATTCTCTAACAATTGTGATTCCTGTGCTATCTAATACAGTGTTTTTTGTTATATACTGCTTCTCTATGAATAATATATATTAGTTTATGGAAGTCACAAAATAGACTTGTTTTTAATGTTGCTGCCTTCCTTATGTAGAGTTCATTAAATCATGAATGTATTTACCAACATGTATTGAACACCTAGTATATACAGAATACTCTGCTAGGAGGTATGGTGGGATACAAAAGAAATACTTTGTTTTACTTATATTTCCTTTATTACAGAGGATTTTTCAAGAGAGCTGCTAAACAGAATATAGTGTAAGTTGGACATTGAGAAACTAATAAGAAATTTAAAAAGAATTATCTAAATCATAACTGTGGAATACTAAAGTGCTTATGCCTGTCAACTAATATTTCAATCTGTAATCTGAATCCTGTCTTTTAGAATAGTTAAGAGGCACACAATAGATATAATATTCTTGGGAATTGTTCTGAACACCTACATCAGCTAGAAAAATTAAAGTCAAGACAAAATTGTTTACCTCTACCCTCTGAAGCCTACTTGTATGAGCACGCTTAATACCAAGTCATTAAAAATAAACATCTTGTGTAGAGCACAATGGAAAGAGAAAATAGTAGGAACACTCATTACCTATCCTCCCAAATCTTGTTCACTCAAATCCTAAGTCAACAGACCCTCACAGAGGCTGTCTATGGCTACAATATTAAGATGCTCCTTGACTCATTGCTTAATTGCTAGAGGGTTCCCATCCTCAGTTGCTCATTCATAATCAAAGTTTCTCCCAACTGATCATACAAACAAGGCAGGAAGTACAGCCTAGCATAGTTCCTCTTTTCTCCCTCAAGGTTATTACATAAGAACAGCTGTTACTTCTCACTGGCTTACTTATTTAAGGTGGAAGAAATTTATCTTAAAACAATTTTTAAAAAAAGAGGCGAGAATGTGTGTGATACCTTTGGAAGATGGTGGAAGCAAAACATGGTCACTTACATGTTGATTTAAAATGGGATTCAATTTGGCCTAATTGAAGGAGTTCCAAACCCTGAAAAATGTTTGTGTTAGGGATGTAAATATGGGGATTTTCAGCATATAAATGATATTTAAAACCATGAGATTTTATTGGGCTACTAAAAGAAGAACAGATAGAGAGGGGAGCAAGAACTGAACCTTTGTAGTCCAGTATTAAGAGGTTCAGGAGACGAGGAAGAATCGGCAGTGAAGACTGAAGAGGAGTGATCAGTGAGAAAGGAGGAAAACCAGTACTGTGGGTGATGTGCTGAAACCACATGCAGAATGTACAAGGAAAGGGAAGTAAATATCTCAAGTGTTGCTGGTAAAGAAGTACTGAAAATTTACTCATAGATAATTAATATGGAGACCATGGTGGTAAAAGCCTGATTCAATGGAATATAAAAGAGATTGAGAGGAAAAGTGTTAGAGATGAACAAGTTACAGAGTTTTGCTTCACCGAGAAGCAAGGAAATGGAGTGTGACTGACAGCAGAGCTAGGATTATGGCAATATTTATTTAGTGGGAAATGGAAGTGATTGGAGGGATAGAAACATCAAAGGCAAAACAAGTGGTATCTGCAATGATCAAGTTATGAGTTAATGAATGACATAATTTGAATAATACCAAATAATGGAAAGAGAGAAACTGAAGAGATTCTTTTTTTTTCTTTGAGATGGAGTCTTATTTTGTCACCCAAGCTGGAGTACAGTGGCGCAATCTCAGCTTACCGCAACCTCCACCTCCTGAGTTCAAGTGATTCTCCTGCCTTAGCCCCCTAAGTAGCTGGGATTACAGATCTGTGCCACCACACTTAGCTAATTTTTGTATTTTTAATAGAGATGGGCTTTTGCCATATTGGCCAGGCTGGTCTCAAACTCCTGACCTCTGGTGATCTGCCCACCTTGGCCTCCCAAAGTGCTGGGATTACAGGCATGAGCCACCGCATCCAGGCAAGAGATTCTTATAAGGATACAATACCTAGATTTTATGACTTACTTTATATAGGGACTTTCAAAAAATGGAAAATTCAAAAATGGTTTTAAGATTTCTGGCTGTAGAAATTAGAAGAGTGTTAGAAACATTGGCTGAAATAAACTCCAAAGAGAAAGTGTCTTTAATTAGGACAAGGGCAACTGAGGAGGTTAGGGAAAATAAATATCATTCATGACTTCAACATGATATTCAAGTAGAGATGTCCCAGAAGTTTTGAATAAGGTGTTTGTAGAAAGTGACTAGTGGATAGATTTTTACCTGTTATTATCTTTACTAATAATGATGTGATCTATAACATGAAATGATTATTTTCTGAAGGCTCTACTTGAGGAGAAGCAAAAAGAAGAAGACATAGAGAAAATGAGTGAGAGAGTTTCTCAGATTATACAAGATGCTACCATAAGAACCAAGAAAGAAGTAAGGATGTTTAATTATATTTAAAATTCAGAATTTAAGTCACAACTAAAGACTAAATTCTACCTAGATATTTGTAAATTAAAATTAAAATGCTTGCCTACGTAAAGGAACCGAGTAAGGCTCCTTTCCTTTAAAATGATCTCCAGTAGGATAGTGGGATATACTGTATAGCCCTCCACCAGATAAAGATGTTCCTTTTCTTCCTTATCTGTATTTTTTGTGGACAATGTTATTTCTTATATGTATTTTTGTGGGCAGTATTATTTCTTATGTGAACTGTAGTTTTAAACTGGTTTTCAAAACTTCATCAGTTCAGAAAAAATAAAAGTTAAAATATTTGCTTTGTCCCAAGCACTGAGTGGTAGAATTTTCATTTCCACAAAGCCACTGTATACCATTTCTTTTTGCAAAAGTATTTCTTAGAAATTGAATACTTTTACAGAATCAGTGTAAAGAAAAAAAATCTATTACTTTATCATTATCTGACCAAAATTACATAATTTCCCAAGATAAAATTTTTAATTTAAGGCAGAGTCCAAAGTAAACCCTGTGCTTTCTGATTTCTAATCTTCTGTATCCTTTCTGCAGGAGCTCTGTCCTATTCACAAAGTTGAGAGTACTCTAATTTTGGACTGTAGCCTATAATATTCTCAACATATTTTAAAAATAAATATTAATAAATTTTATATTTTAATGATAAAAAATGTTTTATTGAAGTTTGGTATGAGCATTCCTCCAACTCTTATCCTAAAATAAAATCAAATTGATTTTGAGGTTGATGAAGGTTGTTTTTTGCATGAAGCTTTAAATAATCTAAGGAGAATTTTTCAAAAGCATTGTGATCTTAATATTCATTTCAAATGTTTTGCAAACGGAATATACAGATGTTTCCTAAAATTCAGTTATTTCCTATTCAAATATGTAGTTTTACCAGGCATCTGAAGCTCAACATGTCTGAAACTGAACTTAATCTTGTAGTCCCAGATCATTCCTTCCTTAGGTGTTCCTGTTGACTTCCTGTACCAGCTTTTCCTTGCCATTACAACTATTCACTCAGGAAGTATTTTTTGAGCCGTTCCTGTGTGCCAAGCATTTTGCTGGGTCTTTGCCCTCTCTTAAGTTCCACACTGTTGCCAAGTTGATTTTTTTTAAGTAAACTTATATATATGTGTATATATATATATATTTTTTAAAAATTATACTTTAGGTTTTGGGGTACATGTGCAGATCATGCAGGATTGTTGCATAGGTACATACATGGCAATGTGGTTTGCTGCCTCCATCCTCCCGTCACCTATAACTGGCATTTCTCCCCATGTTATGCCTCCCCAAACCCCCTACCCCTGCTGTCCCTCCCCTAGTCCCGAGCAACAGACCTGAGTGTATATGCTCCTTCCCTGTGTCCACGTGTTGTCATTGTTCAACACCCGCCATGAGTGAGAACATGCTGTGTTTGATTTTCTGTTCTTGGTCAGTTTGCTGAGAATGATGGTTTCCAGATTCATCCACGTCCCTACAAAGGACACGAACTCATCCTTTGTTAGTTGTATTCCTAGGTATTTTATTCTCTTTATAGCAATTGTGAATGGGAGTTTGCTCTTGATTTGGTTCTCTTTTAGTCTGTTATTGGTATATAGGAATGCTTGTGATTTCTGCACATTGATTTTGTATCCTGAGACTTTGCTGAAGTTACTTATCAGTTTCAGGAGATTTTGGACTGAGACGATAGGGTCTTCTAAATATGTAATCATGTCATCTGCAAATTGAGACAATTTGACTTCCTTCTTTCCTAATTGAATACCCTTTATTTCTTTTTCTTGCCTGATTGCTCTGGCTAGAACTTCCAATACCATATTGAACAGGGGTGGTGAGAGAGGGCATCCTTGTCTAGTGCCAGATTTCAAAGGGAATGTTACCAGTTTTTGCCCATTCAGTATGATATTGGCTGTAGGTTTGTCATAAATAGCTTTTATTATTTTGAGATACGTCCCATCGATACCTAGCTTATTGCGAGTTTTTAGCATAAAGCGCTGCTGAATTTTGTCAAAGGCTTTCTCCGCATCTATTGAGATGATCATGTGGTTTTTGCCTTTGGTTCTGTTTATGTGGTGGATTACGTTTATAGATTTGAGTATGTTGAACCAGCCTTGTATCCCAGCAGTGAAGCCTACTTGATCATGATGGATAAGCTTTTTGATGTGTGGTTGCAATAGATTTGCCAGTATTTTATTGAAGATTTTTGCATCTATGTTCATCATGGATATTGGTCTGAGGTTTTCTTTTTTTTTTGAGTCTCTGCCAGGTTTTGGTATCAGGATGACGTTGGTCTCATAAAATGATTTGGGAAGGATTCCCTCTTTTTGGATTGTTTGGAATAGTTTCAGAAGGAATGGTACCAGCTTCTCTTTGTTCGTCTGGTAAAATTTGGCTGTGAACCCATCTGGACCTGGGCTTTTTTCGGTGGGTAGGCTATTAATTGCCGCCTCAACTTCAGACCTTGTTATTGGTCTATTCAGGGTTTCAACTTCTTCCTGGTTTAGTCTTGGGAGGGTGCAGGTGTCCAGGAATTTATCCATTTCTTCGAGGTATACTGGTTTATGTGCATAGAGTTGTTTGTAGTAATCTCTGATGGTAGTTTGTATTTCTGTGGAATCAGTGGTGACATCAACTTTATCATTTTTTATTGCATCTATTCGATTATTCTCTCTTCTTTTTTATTAATCTGGCTAGTGATCTGTCTATTTTGTTGATCTTTTTGAAAAACCAGCTCCTGAATTTATTGATTTTTTTGAAGGGTTTTTTGTGTCTCTATCTCCTTTAGTTCTGCTTTGATCTTAGTTATTTCTTGTCTTCTGCTAGCTTTTGAGTTGTTTTTTTTTTATCTAGCTCCTCTAGCTCTTTCAATTTTGATGATAGGGTGTCAATTTTAAATCTTTCCTTGCTTCTCATGTGGGCATTTATTGCTATAAATTTCCCTCTAGACACTGCTTCAAATGTGTCCCAGAGATTCTGGTATATTGTATATTCATTCTCCTTGATTTCGAAGAGCATCTTTATTTCTGCCTTCATTTCATTGTTTATCCAGTCAACATTCAAGAGCCAGCTGTTCAGTTTCCATCGAGTTGTGTGGTTCTGAGTTAGTTTCTTAATCATGAGTTCTAATTTGATTGCACTGTGGTCTGAGAGACTGTTTGTTATGATTACCATTCTTTCGCATTTGCTGAGGAGTGATTTACTTCCAATTATGTGGCCAATTTTAGAGTAGGTGCAATGTGGTGCTGATAAGAATGTATATTCTCTGAGGTGGAGAGTTCTGTAGATGTCTATTAGCTTTGCTTGGTCCAGATGTGAATTCAAGTCCTGTATATCCTTGTTAATTTTCTGTCTTGTTGATCTGTCTAAGATTGACAGTGGAGTGTTAAAGTCTCCCACTATTATTGTGTGGGAGTCTAAGTCTCTTTGTAGGCCATTAAGAACTTGCTTTATGTAACTGGTTACTCCTGTATTGGAGGCATATATATATATAGGATCGTTAGCTCTTCTTGTTGCATTGATCCTTTTACCATTATGTAATACCCTTCTTTGTCTCTTTTGATCTTTGTTGGTTTAAAGTCTCTTTTATCAGAGACTAAGATTGCAACTCCTGCTTTTTTCTTGCTCTCCATTGGCTTGGTAAATCTTCCTCCATCCCTTTATTTTGAGCCTATGTGTGTCCTTGCACATGAGATAGGTTTCCTGAATACAGCACACTGATGGGTTTTGACGTTTTATATAATTTGCCAGTCTATGTCTTTTGACTGGGGCATTTAGCCCATTTACATTTAAAGTTAATATTGTTATGTGTGAATTTGACCCTGCCATTTTGATACTTGCTGGTTGTTTTGCCTGTTAGTTGATGCAGTTTCTTCATTGTGTCAATGCCCTTTACCATTTGGTACGTTTTTGGAGTGGCTGGTACTGGTTGTTCCTTTCTATGTTTAGCGCTTCTTTCAGGAGCTCTTGTAAGGCAGGCCTGGTGGAGACGACATCTCTCACCAATTGCTTGTTTGTAAAGGATTTTATTTCTCCTTCACTTATGAAGCTTAGTTTGGCTGGATGTGAAATTCTAGGTTTAAAGTTCTTTTCTTAAGGATGTTGAATATTGGCCCCCACTCTCTTCTGGCTTGTAGGGTTTCTGCTGAGAGATCTGCTCTTAGTCTGATGGGCTTCCCTTTGTGGGTAACCCAACCTTTCTCTCTGGCTGCCCTTAGCATTTTTTCCTTCATTTCAACCCTGGTGAATCTGACGATTATGTGCCTTGGGGTTACTTTTCTTGAGGAATATCTTTGTGGTGTTCTCTGTATTTCCTGGACTTGAATGTTGGCCTGCCTTGCTAGGTTGGGGAAATTCTCCTGGATAATATCCTGAAGAATGTTTTCTGGCTTAGGTTCATTATCTCCATCATATTCAGGTACACCTGTCAAATGTAGATTAGGTCTTTTCACATAATCCCATATTTCTTGAAGGGTTTGTTCATTTCTTTTCACTCTTTTTTCTCTAATCTTGCCTTCTTGTTTTATTTCATTGAGTTGATCTTCAATGTCTGATATCCTTTCTTCTGCTTGGTCAATTCGGCTATTGAAATTTGTGTATGTTTCTCGAAGTTCTCATGTTGTATTTTTCAGCTCCATCAAGCCATTTATATTCTTCTCTAAGCTGTTTATCCCCATTAGCATTTCGTCAAACCTTTTTTCCAAGGTTCTTAGTTTCTTTGCATTGGGTTAGAACATGTTCTTTTAGCTCTGAGAAGTTTGTTATTACCCACCTTCTGAAGCCTGTTTCTGTCAATTCATCAGACTCATTCTCCCTCCAGCTTTGTTCCCTTGCTGGTGAAGAGTTGTGATCCCTTGGAGGAGGAGAGGCATTCTGGTTTTGGCTGTTTCATCCTTTTTGCACTGGTTTCTTTCCATCTTTGTGGATTTATCTCCCTGTGGTCTTTGTAGTTGGTGACTTTCAGAGGGGTTCTCTGAGTTGACGTCCTTTTTATTGATGTTAAAGTTATTTCTTTCTTTTTTTTAGTTTTCCTTCTAACAGTCTGGCCCCTCTGCTATAGGACTGCTGGCGGTCCACTCCAGACCCTGCTTATCTGGGGCTCACCCGCAGCAGCTACAGAACAGTAAGGGTTGCTGCCAGTTTCTTCTTCTGTTTTCTTCGTCCAGTGAGGGTACCCACCAAATGTCAGCCTGAGCTCTCCTTTATGAGGTGTCTCTTTGTATATACAATGGTCAGGGAGCTGCTTGAGGAGACAGTCTGTCCCTTATAGGAGCTTGAGTGCTGAGCTGTCAGCTCCATTGTTCCATTCAGAGCTTCTGGGCAAGTACGTTTAAGTCGACTGCAGTGGAACTCATAAATACTTTTTTTCCCAGGTGCTCTGTCCTTGGAATGTAGGGCTTTATTTACAGGTTCCTGACGTGCTGCTGCCTCTTTTCAGAGATGCCCTGCCCAGCAAGGTGGTAGTCTAGTCACAGTCTGCCAGCAGAGGCATTACCGAGCTACTGCGGGCTCTGTCCAGCTGCTGTGTGAACCTTCTGGTGGTTTTGTTTACAGAGGTACAGTTAGAACTTCCTCCATAATGGCGATCTGCCTTGGTATTGACAGACTGCCTCAGCAGTGGTGGACTGCCTCAGTAATGGCTGATGCCCTTCCCCCACATCATGCTGGACCATCCTGGGTCCAGCTGCGCTTGCTGTGAAATTCTCAATCCAGAGCGTTCCAGATTGCTGGGTTTTGTGGGATGTAGGACCTGCTGAGCCACATCATCTGGCTCCCTGTTTCTGCCTCCTTTTATTTTTTCAGTTGAATGGGCAGCTCTGTATCCCAGGTATTCCAGGCGCCTGTTGAAACAGCGGCCCAGATTTGTGTGAGTTTTTGTGCGGAGACCCACAGTGCTGGCTGAAACAGCTGTGCTGGAAATTCATGGTGCTTTTCAGCCTGGGAATCTCCTGGTCTGTGGGCAGTAAAAGTTCATTTGGAAATGCAGTGATCACTCACCCTCTGCGTTGTTCTCTCTGGGAACTGCACTCCAGAGCCGTTCCTGTTCAGCCATCTTGGATCCCAACCTGTCTTAAGTAAACTTTTAAAATTATTACTAGTAGTGATATATGCTCATTGTAAAAAGAAATGAAAAATATGTATAAAAGAAAATTAAAATTACAAGTTTAATACCCAGAGATAGACACTATTTTTAGCATTGTTCTTTGAATTTTCATTTAATCCCAAATTATTCATGGCATGTCCTTTAAATATCTAGGATTAACCTTTTGAATTGAGAATAACTTTACAGGTATCTCTTCTTATTGACTAAATATAATGAATAAATTGTCATGTATTTCTGTTCTTGCTATAAAATTGAATAAAAATATTATAGTGGCTTGATTATTTTTTAAATATGAAAATATTGGAATAACATTAGGAGAAATACCTAACGTAAATGTTGGGGGGATGAATGCAGTAAACCACCATGACATGTGTATACCTGTGTAACAATCCTGCACGATCTGCACATGTACCCCAGAACTTAAAGTATAATTTAAAAATAAATAAATAAGAAAATATTTCTCAAATAAATAACATTTGTAAAAAATATATATATATACATTGTTTACTTTTTATTTCGTGTCATGGCTAGTGCCATCAGTGGATTTTCCTGTTTCGGTTTATCTTACTATTTGGTTTACAAATATCCTTACTATTCTTAAAATTATAGAGGGAAATGCTTATATAAAGTGAGGTTAGGGTGAGAGAAGGATATTAGTCCCTAAACAGACTTCAAAACCCCAACCCCAGTAAACTGCCTCACAGAAATGTGTGTTTCCTCACATGACAAATGTTTACATTTTGTTTCATTAGACACTAACTCTAGAAAATTCTGTATGACCTTTGGAGCATAGAAGTTTATGTATGTATGTCATCAGTGTCAGTGGTTCTACACAGTTCTTTAAAAAGACATGAATAGTTTGATTCATCTGTATTTGCCAGGATTACTATAAATATATTTCAAAATATATATATCCTACTATTGTCATAAACCCTTAAGTTAGCTGTATTATTTCTAGATACTAAAAAGAACACATTTTAGAAATTATGTGAGAGAGAGACAGACATTACAGAGCTTATAAGAACCAAAATATTTGTATTATAGGAACATTTATGACTTAATTTCTCTGTGCCTCAGCCTTCCTCGTCTGTAATGAAAATAATAACTACGTCATTGGATTGTTGTGAGAATTAATGAGATAATACATGTAAAGAACTCAGAATAGTACCTAACACATATTAATCCTCAATAAATGCTATCTGTTACTGATCCATAAATAGAATGCACTGATTCTTAATATAATTATTCATAAGAAAAGTCTACATCAAATTATAACCTTAAAAAGAGCTAAACACACACACGTATGTTTACTGCAGCACTGTTCACAATAGCAAAGACTTGAAACCAACCCAAATGTGCACCAGTGATAGACTGGATAAAGAAAATGTGGCACATATACACCACAGAAAACTGTGCAGCCATAAAAAAAGGATGAATTCAGAGTTCATGTCCTTTGCAGCGACATGGATGAAGTTGGAAACCATCATACTCAGCAAACTAACTAACACAGGAACAGAAAACCAAACACTGTATGTTCTCACTCATAAGTGGGAGTTGAACAGTGAGAATACATGGACACAGGGAGGGAAATATCACACACTGGGGCCTGTTCAGGGGTGGGGAACTAGGGGAGGGTTAGCATTAAGAGAAATACCTAATGTAGATGATGGGTTGATGGGTGCAGCAAACAACCATGGCACATGTATGCTTATGGAACAAACCTGCACATTAGTGATATTTTACTGATATTTATTGAATAAAATATGTACTTTCAAGATACTCTTCTCCTTCACAAGACAGAGTTTAAGAAGATAGCAAAGTCCATAATCGTAATATTTATGGACAAAACTTGAGATTTTATATCTAGTCTTCTGTTCAGTCATTGAGACTGAGGACTCGAGATTCCTAATCCATTTGTCACAGGTGAACTTTTTTTTCTTTGAGATGGAGTCTCACTTTGTTACTAGGCTGGAGTGCAGTGGCATGATCTTGGCTCACTGCAACCTCTGCCTCCAGGGATCAAGTGATTCTCCTGCCTCAGCCTCCCGAGTAGCTGGGACTACAGGCACGTGCCACCACACTTAGCTAATTTTTGTATTTTTATTTGACGGGGTTTCACAATGTTGGCCAGGATGGTCTTGATCTCTTGACCTCATGATCTGCCCACCTTGGCTTCCCAAAGTGCTGGGATTACAGGTGTGAGCCACCACGCTCAGCCAGGTGAACTTTTTTTGAAAGTGTCTTTCTAGAACCATGGCACCTACTGGTGTCTCCCTGCTTACCTGACCTGTCTGGGATGCACTTCTTTTTTAAATTTTAACTTTTATGGGTATAAGTAGATGTATATATTTATGGGATATGTGAGATATTTTAACTCAGGCATACAGTGCATAATCACGTCAGGGTAAATGGGATATCTATCACCTCAAGTATTTATCATTTCTTTGTGTTACAAACATTCCGATTATGCTCTTTTAGTTATTTTTAAATGTACACTAAATTACTGTTGACTGTGGTCAAAAAAATAAATAAATGAAAATAAAAAGAGCTAAAATAGACCCAGAAATCACATACTTGGCAGGCCTTGGAAAAGATAACTCATACTAATTAACCATATAAAGTACATGATAGTATTATAAATGTTCTAAACAAGGTTTATATCATATTTTCAAAATAGTCCATCTTATAAAATTCCCAAAGACCTTTAGATCACAAAATTTACTGATGATATACGATTGGCATCAGTATTCTTCACAGTCCTTTTAAAAAGCATGAATAGTTACTAGAAAAAATTATTGTCATAGAGAAATCCCAATGAGATGGGATTCTTCAAAATACTCTGTGCACATTAATTGTATTCTTTCTGAAGATATTTAAATGTTAATTTATTTTGTATTTAAATGTTAATTTAAATTTCAGAAATAAAAGTAATTTACTTAATACTGGGATGTGATGTGTGTTATTAAAAAGTTCTTCTATTTATGAATCAAAAACACCTTAAAAGTTACTACATTTTCAATATGTGACTCTGTTTCTCTTGACTTGCTTTATAGCAGCAGTTTCAAAATATTGTTCAGAGAGGCCACAAGGTCACACGTACTTTTATAATTATAGTTAAGACATTGTCTGCCTTTTTCACGCTCATTCTCTCACATGTGTGCAGTGTTGTTTTCCAGAGGCTGTATGATATGTGACAGCACAACAGGTTGAATACAGAAGCAGATATCAAAATCTAGCTTCTATTCAGCCAGACATTAAGGAAATTTGCAAAAGTATTTTTAAAATGCCGCTCTTCTAAAAAAATTTTAGTTTTGGAGAATATACTTATTTCTCATAAAAAATATTGTTGAGGTTAACCAGTAATAAATTATTTTTGAAGAGATTAATAAGTAAATATTTTTAAATTTTCTGTTTTCATTTTTAATATGATAGAAATGAAATTTCATAGAAAGAATCCATTATAAGCAAAAGCTTTTTTTAAATTGTGGATAAAAGCATCCTAAGACCAAAATGTTTGACAACCACAGTCCTTTTGGATATACCATTCTGTTCACTCTCCTTCCACTTTCATGGCAAATTCTTGGCTCTTTAATATAGTGTGTGCTTATTTATCTTTTATGCCCTAAAAGTTGCAATTTTATTTTTATCAAAATTATTATATGAAGTTTTTATCAGATATTAACCAGTTTTATTGTAGACCCAAATAATGAGTAAATGTCTTAATTTACAGGTTGCAAACACAAAAAAACAATGTAACATACAAATTTCTCGATTAACAGAAGAACTTTCAGCCCTTCAAATGGTATGTTTGACTATATCGATATTTTCTTCCAAATATTGCTTATTTTCAAGGCCAAGATATATACTATTGGGGATTCATTCATTCAAAAGATACTTATTAAACCAAGCCCTGGCTAAGTGCTAGGAAAAAAGTGAAAATCCGGATAGACATGTTTGCAGCAGCCTTGTGGCTTATGTTCTAGCAGGAAAGATAGATGGCATTTATCACATTTTACTGTAATGTTGTATCTTTGACAGAGAATGAACAGGGTGCTATTGCTTGCTATAGCTCCTATCATGTGCTGGATTTATCTGGGAAACCAAGGAGAAAGAGAAAGTATGTATGACAGTGGGAAGGAAGGAAGAAAGCTTCCTAAAAGAAATGAATACTGAGGAATGGGTAGGCCAAGAGGGGAAAGGAAAAGAATACTTGTGTGTCTAGAGGTGGGACTGGAAATATAAGTTTAACTTGAAGATTTGATGTAATGAAATTTAATAACCTTGTTTACAGGAGAATAAAAATATAAGAATTTTCAAGAATTAAGAAAATATTTATAACTTTACAAACTGATCTTTTCTGACTCCCTGTATCACTTTTAATCTCTATTACAAAATTTAGCAATGAATCGTATCTTGTAATAAATATCATGCATTAGGTGTATGTTGAGCATACACACTCTGTCTCTCTCCATGAAAATCTTATTTCTGCAATTAGAATGTAGCATCTCAACTCAGTAGAGTCTTACGCCTTCCTTTATTTTCCCTGTTGCTTGCCTGGGATGGTGTTTTGCACAGTATATTTTTAAATGTTTATCAACTGAACAATACATTTAAACACTCTTTGAAAGAGGGATCACATTTTCTGTCTCCATTCTACAAACTTTGGAGAGCACATGATGGGATCTTAATCATCGTGTATTGGTCCCAGATGGAATAGAACAAGGAACATTTATTTTGTATTTGTTTGTTTAATGTCACTTATTTTAATAATGTAGGAACATCAAGTGAAATTAATGGGATGCAATGTGGCCAATTAGTCATGTGTAATTTTTTGTTGCTACACATTTTGCTTCCTTTTTTATCACCCAGTTATTTGCTTGTTCTCTCTCATGGGCCTATTAGCTATCAAGAGATCCATATCTAAGTATGTTAAAAATACGTTCGAAGGAAAACATCTTTGGCTACTTTAAGACAGATTTTCTTAGAAAATCTAAGCTGCAGTTTGAAGCATAATAACCTGATGCTTGCTATTGTTTTCTATTATTAACTAACAATTTTACTATCTATACCAATAGTAATTAGTATCACTGTACTATCCATCTATACTACTGTTTACACTATGAAGTTCAGGAAGGAAGTTAAGCATACTTTTGCTAATCCAAAATTAAGGTATGCTCACAGGAGGAAGAAAAACTTGTATTTTAGATAAGTGTGCATATTATTTAATAGATTAAGAAAAAGCCAGAGCCATTGTATTTCAAGCTACATATCTCCCTTTGGAGACCAACATGTACCTAACAGTCTTTGTTTTCTCTAGTAAGGTATGGTTTATCTTAAGATTATTCAAGGTTTTATTCTGCCATGTAGCAGATTGCTATTAATCTATAGCAAATAATTAAGATTAATTATAAAATGTTCAAACTTATAGAAGTAAAATAAAATGTTCATTATGATCTTTTCTTTGATGCATGAATTTTTGAAGCCTTTTTTTTAGTTTCTAAATAAATGACGATTTACACTGTCTTTTATCGTTGATTTCTCATTTGGTTAGGGAGGCAGCACAGATCATGGTCTATATGATATTGGTTCTTCTTTTTTTTTTTTTTTCTTTTGAGATAGAGTCTTGCTCTGTCACCCAGACTGGATGGAGTGCAGTGGTGTGATCTGAAGCTCACTGCAGGCTCTGCCTCCCGGGTTCCAGCGATACTCCTGCCTCAGCCTCCCAGGTAGCTGGGATTACAAGCACGCACTCTACACCCAGCTAATTTTTGTATTTTTAGTAGAGACAGGGTTTCACCATGTTGGCCAGGCTGGTCTCGAACTCCTGACCTCAGGTGATCTGCCCGCCTCAGCCTCCCAAGGTGCTAGGATTACAGGTGTGAGCCACCGCGCCTGGTGGATATTGGTTCTTAATATGTGTTGAGACTTCTTTTATAGACGAGTATGATTTTGGAAATACTCCATGAGTACCTGAAAAAATATCTATTTTTTTGTCATATTTTCTCCCAAAGGTAGGCATGACAGGGGTGATAAACAAAATATCTCTAAAAACTTTTTCAAAGTAATTTTTTATGTCTGCTTTAGTATTATAGTGCATTTCTAATAGAATTAGTATGGTAATTCTCTCTAAAGGTTTAAACTTTGCTGTCTCATTTTACCTTTTTTACCCTCAGGTTAACCAAATATTCTTTCAGCCATCATCATTTGTCAGTGAAATGGTGGATTGGGTGGAGAGGGATGTGAAGCATACTTACACATGCATTTCTTTATATACCACTTGCCAGTCCCCGAAGTGTGAGTCACACTTTGTTATTAACATATATATTAAAAATCACATGGGAGAAGTTATGAATGTAGGTAAATTGCAGATTTAGCACTGAAACTACCCTCTCAACAACTTACTATATCAATATTTGGAATATTAATGTTGCATTTCGTATACACTCAGGGTTCTAAATAAAAGATACTAAATTTAAATTTGTCAACTGATTTGTAACACAGGGTTAAAGATCTTCATTATAATCAATGGTGATAATTTTAGGTCACAATTTAGAGGCTTACTTTAAAATTTAAAAACGTATTAAAATACACTTCTATAAAATATAGATAATTGAACATCATTAATAAGCAGTACACTGTTAGCAAAGCGGGTTCCTCCAAAGCATGATTCACAATTAGTAAAAAAAAAGAAAGGAAAAGAAAACCGTACCCATTACCCATTCTCCAAAATAAATATATAATTACAAATAATTGTGAAGAACTAATAATTATAATGATTTTTTGTTTTAGTTGCATTAGTAAAATCTTAAATTTTATTATATAATTGATATGCTTGCTAAATACTGATTAAAATCTTTTGAACAGAAATACTTATGTTTATGGTAGTAAAATACTTTTAGTATTTCTGTTGGCTGTAATTTTTTCAAAGAAAAAAGTTAACCCTTTGAGAATTTATACATCCACACGTCTTTTAGACCATAGGTAATCCCTGAGGGTTTTGTGCCATTATCTGGTTCTGTTAGTATATAAAAAGAAAATCTATAGTATGAGAAAGGGGTTCTATTTTTTCAACTTGGAATTCCCCAACCTCTGTTTCCCTCATAGTCTGTTTAGTTAGAACTCCTTGGCATTGTACAGCTTGAGGCAATTTCTGAAATCCTGGGTTAGGTTGCTCTTCAAAGATTGAGTTTTGTTTTGTTTTTAATCAATATAACCTTACTTGTTTTGATAAGATAACTGTGATATTCCCATTATGAACACATTATTTTACTTCTCCATTTTTTTCCCCACTTTTCTTAAGATGTTACCAAGTGTATTTATTTACAATATGACTTGAATTTATAGGAGTGTGCTGAAAAACGAGGCCAAATCGAACGAGTCATTAAGGAAAAAAAAGCAGTGGAAGAAGAACTAGAAAAGGTAAAAAGAAAAAGGAAATATAACTACCTAAAACCCAACTGCAAATATTCAGCATTACTGTCTGTTTTCATCATGTCATCTACTAGCAATTCCTTTATTTGTTACTATTGTCTTGGTAAGTTTTTCTTTTCTTAAATATATTCAGAGTCTGCAGTTAAATACTGATGTTGCTGGATACAATTCTTTCCCAAGAGTGGCCGTATTCTTTGAACTTTATATTTAAAGATATAAATTTTGTGAAGTAGCTATATTTCTTGCTTAAACCTCATCTTACTAAATTTCACTTTGTCTTCATTTTCTTTTTGAATTTTATGTTAGCTCCTATTGGGCTTAGGCTGTCTATTTATAAAACAAGTATATGTAAACAGAAAATTATAACATTGCTATGATTTTTACCTTTTAGAAGTACAGATTTTTACTTCATACTTAGGAAGAATATTTGCCCCCATGTTATTTGAGAAAAACTGTTGGGAGAAGTTCATGGTTTAAATTCATTTCTTTCATATACTTTTTTATTAGCAGTAATATCGTACTCTTTTAAAGGACCTTGGGAAAAGAAAGGGGGACCAAATTTGAGCACTTACTGTGTTTTAGGTGCTGCATTAACAACTTTCATAGAGAGGTTAAGTATCTTACCCATTGTTAAAAAGTGGTAAATGGTAGAGTCAGAATTTGATTTTCAAAGAAGAGGTATGTAGCATAAAAATTATGGTCTATATCTATACTATCAACATGAAAAAATTATGACATCAGTAAAAGTAATACAAAAAACAAAACATAATATACAATTCCATTTGTGAAAAAAAAAATACATGGGTTCAAAGTAGAACTTACGGTTACCACTCTCCTGCAAGGTAGATGCCTTCTGAGTTTTCCTCTGCATGTCATATAGTTCCCATTTAGATTGCCACCTGTTATACATCAGGGTTTGGGATGTATGTTTTAATATCACATGGCAAAGGTTAAGTAAAAGGCTTATTAGGGAAATGTAAAACTTACAAGGCAAAAGACAACAGGGAAAGGGAAAGCGCAACACCTTGTTCTCCCACTGTTCTACGACCAGTGTGCTAAGGTCAAAGTACTGCTGGGTCTGCAGTGTAGATCTGTATTCTAGTAATGGAACATTGACATGCTGATACTCCATGTTTTTATAGAGAAAAAGTGACAAAGCAGTCCTGTCAATGGGGAAGACACAGGTTACTTGTATCAGGCAGTCTGAATTTTGAGGGTAGCTGTGTCTCGGACTTGCCTCAAAGTGTGAGCTGCTTAGCACCTGGAGACCTTGGATCTCTTAGGATGTTACAGACCCTGTGCTGTGAGAGGGAGCCCCATCGCACGGAAAGCTAGGCTTGGGTACAGCCGCTCCTGCTGAGGAAGGGGGATGCCCCATCCAACCTAGATCATTGTCCCAGTAACCCAGTGAGGTTCAGGAGTCACTTTCAGAGAGTTCTAGTTATTGTACCACAGCATGTATCTTAATTTTTGAATATTGGAATAGAGGATTGTACTGAATGGTATTCATCAAGGAATCACCAGTGGTTATCTCCAAGTTGACATTTAGAGTATTTTTTTTTAACTTTACTTTACATTTTTGTAGTATTTGCATAGTTTACCATGAGCATGAATAATTCCAAAAAAAATAAACTCTATTTTTTAAGAAACAATGTCTTGCTCTGTTGCTCAGACTGTAGTGCAGTGGACATGATCATAGGTCACTGCAGCCTCGATCTCTTGGGCTCAAGGATCCTCCTACCTGAGCCTCACTAATAGCTGGGACTACAGGTGTGAGCCACCATGCCCAGCTAATTTTTTAATAATACTTTCTTTAGATGATGGGGTCTTGCTATGTTTCTCAGGCTGGTCTCAAAACAATTATTATTTTATATATCAGTTTTTAACATTTTATTTGTAAATGTGAAAGAATCAGATTTAATTATTGATATTTTTTATATGTTACAGTAGGAGTAAATGAACACATGATCATGGCTTTTTATTCCACTGATTTCTGTCTCTAAATTGTTTAGTTTTAAGACAGTTTTTTCTGTAATGTTATATACATAATAAGCCTCTTCTGCAGATTTACCGTGAAGGCAGAGGAAACGAAAGTGATTACAGAAAACTAGAAGAAATGCACCAAAGATTCCTGGTTGCAGAGCGTTCAAAAGATAATCTTCAGCTAAGACTTACGAGAGCAGAAAATAGAATAAAACAACTTGAAATTGAGTACGTTTTTCTTTTGGATTTTCTGTGGTAACATCTTCAGAATTCACACAATATTGGACAGATTCTGTACTTTTTTTTTTTTTTTTTTGGTAGGACTTAACAATATACCTTATGCTGAAAAAAACATTTAGGACCAAATGTAAGTTTATTTAAGATTATTTCTCAAAACTAATTTCTGCAGGAAGAAAAGATTTAACAGGGGTATACCATTTTCTTTTCAATGTATTCTTTCTGGCAGTTAAATAGGATGTTTATAATATTGTTTTCTTTGTACTAATTGTGCAGCTATTATAGTAGCTTGCTTATATTCTTTTATACTACCTATACTTAATATATTTCTTGTGATAGTGAATATTCTATAATGATCCATCATGTATATTTGATTATCCATAAAAGTGCTAAAGTTAGAACTTGACATATCCATTCTGAATATTTTTCTACCTTCCCACCCTGACAATATTACCTAATATAGCAAAATTTTCTTATTTGAATTGCCTGAAATCTCAATATCTGTATGTGTTTAAAAGATATTTTTAAAATAAATACTAATACCTGTTACTTAATACAGTTTTTTTTTCAAAAAGAGATCCTGCAAATTTGTTTAATAAATACATTTGTAATTTCCAATAATTATTCAGATAATCTGCTTATATGGTTATTTCTGGATTAAACATGCAGGAGAAGCTGGTTTATTCCAGAATAAATCTTCTTGTATGTAGTAAGAGAAGTATCACACTTGAAGACTTTTCCCAATACCATACATTCACAGGGTTTCTCTTTTTTTTTTTTTAAATAGAAATTAAATGTCTTTGTACTTTCATTACTATTCTGAAGTTGGGATAAACACATTTGCATTAAGTAAATTATGAAATATACAGAAAAGTACACAAGACAAATTATGATTTAGAGAACAATTACAAAGTGAATACCCATGAAACCACCGAGTCAGAAAATAGAAAGATATCACCCTCCCAAAACCTCTCTATGTGCCCCTTACTGATCAATATCCTCTTCCTGCCCTCTTAAACTGTTATGCATAGATGATCCTTTGCATAACAGTCAGTTTTCTTTAGAAATAACAATTTCATAAGGAAGTCATAGCAGGTATTTTTATCCTTTTTTTTTTATAAAGACAGAAAAGGAGAGAGAGTTTGTTTTGCTACATTTGTATTAGTAGTTAGTAGCAAATAGATTTCTTAGTTTAATTCTTTTCCAGTGCACTTCATATGACTGTTTTTTGTTTTTGTTTTTGTTTTTGTTTTTGTTTTTTGAGACAGAGTTTTGCTCTTGTCCCCTAGGATGGAGTGCAATGGTGTGATCTCAGCTCACTGCAACCTCTACCTCCTGGGTTCAAGTGATTCTCCTCCCTTAGCCTCTGGAGTAGCTGGGATTGCAGGCATACCACCATGCCCGGCTAATTTTTGTATTTTTAGTAGAGACACAGAGTTTCACCATGTTGGCCAGACTGGTCTTGAACCCCTGACCTTAAGTGATCTTCCCACCTCGTGATCTTTGGGATTTCGGCCCCCTAAAGTGCTAGAAATACAGGCGTGAGCCACTGTGCCTGTCTATTATGACTGTATTTTTTTTTATTGTATTTTAGGTTTTGGGGTACATGTGAAGAACATGCAAAATTGTTGCATAGGTACACACGTGACAGTGTGATTTGCTGCCTTCCTCCCCTTCACCTATATCTGGCATTTCTCCCCATGCTATCTCTCCCTGCCTCCCCTGCCTGCTGTCCCTCCCCTATTTCCCCCCAACAGACCCCAGTGTGTAGTGCTCCCCTCCCTGTATCCATGTGTTCTCATTGTTCAACACCCACCTATGAGTGAGAACATGCAGTGTTTGATTTTGTGTTCTTGTGTCAGTTTGCTGAGAATGATGGTTTCCAGGTTCATCCGTGTCCCTACAAAGGACACGAACTCATCGTTTTTGATGGCTGCATAATATTCCATGGTGTAACTGTGCCACATTTTCCCTGTCCAGTTTATCATTGATGGGCATTTGGGTTGGTTCCAGGTCTTTGCTATTGTAAACTGTGCTGCAATGAACATTCGTGTGCATGTGTCCTTATAGTAGAACGATTTATAATCCTTTGGATATATACCCAGTAATGGGATTGCTGGGTCAAATGGAATTTCTATTTCTAGGTCCTTGAGGAGTGTATAGAGGTTGTCTCACCGAGTGATCCATTGTTGAGAAAGTTCAGGAAATATAATCTGTTTAACTTCTTGTAAAACAAGAAGTTTATAGAACTAGAAGTTTATCAAAACTATTTCTAAGACATATAATGGGAAAATATAAAAGTAGCTTTTATAATTTAGTAATATAGTAAGCTATTGTGTTATTCTGTTGAGTTTATTCATTAAGTAAAAGAGTTTTGGTTATTATCTACTTCATGCTTTTTATTGTTACCACAGTTCATTCCCTTGAAGTTCTCCATACACAGTAATTCTTAATGTTAGTACAAATTTGAAGAAGTCTCACATTGATTTTCTAAATAAATAACAGTTCAATTTATCTGTTCTTAGTTAAGATTTGAATATATTTTAGTTGAATATATTTGCCTGGTTTAACATAACATTTTGAAACCACATAGTGTCAATCTAAAGTGAAAAGAAATGACTCAAAATAAAGCAAACAAAAGTCCATGTGATAAAATGTAGACAGACTTTTGTCTTCTACTATAGATCATTAAGTTTAAGAGTTCTTTTTGTTTTATTTTTTAATCAGCTCCTCAGAAGAAATATCACGTTACCAAGAAATGATTCAGAAACTGCAAAATGTATTGAAGTCTGAGAGAGAGAACTGTGGACTTGTCAGTGAACAAAGGCTAAAACTTCAGGAAGAAAATAAACAGTTACGGAAAGAGACTGAGAGTTTAAGGAAGATTGCCCTGGAGGCTCAAAAAAAAGCCAAATTAAAGGTATTTTCAAGACTAGAGTTAAATGTGTACTGGAAAAATCCAAGTATAGAGAATACTTAGACCTAGCAAAACATCTTTAAGGCCCCCTTTTTTTTGCCTTCTCATCAGATAGCACTATATCATAATTCAGAGTGTTAACCAGTCATATCTGTGTTGTAGAACTTGGCAGGCATGCTTGAAAATGATTGCCTTTGCTACACACAAAAAAATTCTTTTCCAACCACAAAATATACTTATATTTCCTGCCAAAGCAATTTAAGCAGCACTGGCAAATCCATAGATTAGATAACTTTACAGACTGCTTTCCTCTCTTCTCGCCCTATAGTAGCCTTCGAAAAGTTGAACGTCTGTAAAACTAACTGTATAGAGGATGTTACAGCAGTAGGCTCTGAGAACCACTCATAGCTAGTCTGAAAATTCCATCGCAGGAAGAAGGCAGGAGGCAAAAATGTCATCTAAAATAAATTCCCTTTCTTTTCTCTCTTCTTTCCTTCTCTTCTGATGCTTATATGGTTTGATAATAGGAAGATGATCATCTTTTTAAGGGAGTATCAAGAAACACAAGTATTTTCATCAACATCTTGCTTACCTTTCCCCATTTCATGAGACTTTTGTAAAAAGTGACACTAACTCTCTTTGATAAATATCTACATCTTACAATTTTATAGTAAGAATATGAAGAGGTAGTGTTACTGTTTTATTTTGGTTTTTATTGCTGCAAGAACTCCTAAGAAGTCATATTCCAACCTAATTCATGTCAACATATGTTTATTAAAAACCTCCTATTGCAGGTATGAAACACCCTAGTTATTTGTAAAACCCTGGACTCTGAAATGAAAAAAAAAAGAGTCTTATTTAAAAAGAAGTTTGTACTTTGTGCTTTAGACTGTGGGAGTTCTTTGAAGAACAAGGTTAGGAAACATACTACCAGATATCAAGACTTGATAAAAAGCTGAAATAATTTAGACAATGTGTTATCAACATGAGAATAATCAACTTGATCAATGGCAAAAAATTGAGTTTAGAAGCAAACTGATTTGTTATAATCACTTGACTTATAAAAAAGGCACCATTGCAGTTCAGTGGGGGAAAAATTGTCTTCACAAATGATGCTAGATCAGTCAGATCCATATTTTAAAAATAAAACTTAACTCCAGTATCACAGCATATATGCAAATTAGTTGGAGCTGCCTTGTAGACCTAAATGTGAAATGTGAAATGATAGAGTTTCTAGGAGAAAAATCTTCATGCCTTTGGATTGGGAAATATTTCTTAGAGCACAAAAAACACTAATCATAGTGAAAAATCCAAGCTGAATTGGATTTCACTAAAATTAAGATTTTTTAGTCACCAAAAGATACCATTAAGAAAGGGAAAAGTGGGAGAAAGTATTTGTAGTACATATAACCAAAAAAAGAACTCATATCCAAAATATAAAAACTCTTACCAATTAATAAGAAAAGTATTAATAAGGAAAAGACAGCTAATAGTTAATAATGAAAAAATAGATACTCAATTTCCAGAAAAGGGCTAAAGACTTAAGTAGGCACTTCATAAAATAGCATATATGCAAATATGTTCAACTTCATTATTTTCAGGGGAATTTAAATTAAAACTGCAAGATAACACTACACACCACCAGAATGGCTAAAATTAAAAAGACTAAAAATATCAAGTATTTATAAGAATATAAAGCAGTTAGAACTTTGATAGATACTGATAGGAATGTAGCAGTGTCTTTTAAAGCTGGACATACATATATCTTGATATGGTTTGACTGTGTCCCTACCCAAATCTCATCTTGAGTTGTAGCTCCCATAATCCCCATGTGTCATGAGAGGGACCTGGTAGGAGGTAACTGAATCATGGGAGTTGGTTTTCCCATGCTTTTATCATAATAGTGGATAAGTCTTACAAGATCTGATGGTTTTTTGTTGTTGTTTTTTTTTTTAATTGAGACAGAGTCTTGCTCTGTCTTGCCCAGGCTGGAGTGCAGTGGCGCAATCTTGGCTCACTGCAGCCTCTGCCTCCTGGATTCAAGCAATTTTCCTATCTCAGCCTCCCAAGTAGCTGGGACTACAGACGTGTGCCACCACAGCCAGCTAATTTTGTATTTTTAGTAGAGATGGGGTTTCACCGTGTTTGCCAGGCTGGCCTCCAACTCCTGACCTCAGGTGATCCACCAGCCTCAGCCTCCCAAAGTGCTGGGATTACAGGTGTGAGCCACTGTGCCTGGCCAATCTGATGGTTTTATAAAGAGCAGTTCTTCTGCAAATGCCCTTTTGCCGGCTGCCATGTATGATGTGCCTTTGCTCCTTCTTCGCCTTCTGCCATGATTGTGAAACCTTTCCAGCCATATGGAACTGTGAGTCCATTATGCCTCTTTTTCTTTATAAATTACCCAGTCTCAGTTATTTCTTCATAGCAGTATGATAATGGACTAATATACATCCTATGCCAAATAATCATGGCTACATACCCAACAGATGTGAGTGCTTATGTAGATGTGGACGAGAATATTCGTAGAAGTTGTAGTCAAAACACTAAAAACAATGCAAAGTTCATGAAGTTGAAATTGTATAAATAATTGTGAAAAATTGGAATAGAAACAACAATGAAAAATAATGAACTATATAAGCAATGGTGAATGAGTCTCATAGATGTGGAGATGAGCAAAAAAGCCAAACATACAAGCTTATATTTTATTATTTCACTATATGATAGTGAAGAATAAGCATAATTATCTATGAGGATAGTATCAGAATAACTACCTTTTAGATGAATAAGTACTGATTAGAAGGACACATGAGGGAACCTCCTAGAGTATCTGAATCTATGGGGTTACTTTAGTATGTCAGTATATGTGTAAAAACCTAGCTGATCTTTTAAGACTTACACTGTTCATCATAAGAGAGAAGCAGATAAATCTTGGCAGAGGAAAGTAGACAGGAGTATAGATAAAACCAGAGTGCCTGTGAGTTTGATTGTCAAACTATCAATTGTGGAAGCTGGGTAATAGGCATACAGGAATTGTAACATTCTATTTTGTGTGTGCTCAAACATTCTCATACTAAAACATTTCTATGATTTAAAAAAAAAAAGGTGTATTTTGGTAAAAATATGTTCTATCTTCCTCTCATATTATAAACTTTATATGATAAATTTCATATGAATTAACAACTTTAATATGTCAATGATTCTGTAAAGCAATAGTAGGAAACGTAGATGAATATTTAACTGAAAGAACTAAGCAAAAAAAGGAAGAAATTTCAAATGAAAATATTGATTAATTTAAGTATATGTTTTTAAATATTTGAAACCATTTTAAAGTTTGAAAAAGAAAAAAAAAGAAAATCACTGGGAGGTAGATAGTTTTCATAAATATGACAAAAGCTCTAAGACCGTATCTAAGGAGCTTTTTAAAATAGAAAAGGTGGGGCGTGGTGGCTTATGACTGTAATCCCAGCACTTTGGGAAGCTGAGGCAGACAGACCATGAGGTCAGGAGTTCAAGACCAACCTGGCCAACATGGTGAAACCCCGTCTCTACTAAAAATACAAAAATTAGCAGGGTGTGGTGGCAGGCACCTGTAATCCCAGCTTGGGAGGCTGAGGCAGGAGAATCGCTCAGGAGGCAGAGTTTGCAGCAAGCCAAGACCGCACCATTGCACTCCATCCTGGGCAACACAGCGAGACTCTGTGTCAAAACACAAACAAAATACATATAGAGAAAATAGGTATATGTTATATATAGAGAGAGTGAGAGAAAAAATTTATATAGTTGATAATATTTGTATGAGAAAAATATTTGTAACCCAATAAAAAAATCATGTGAGAGATGAACAGAATCTCCAAACTAAGCAATTAATTGTGAGTTTAAACTGCTTACTGCCTACTGTTTTTTTTTCTAAGTATCTCTGAGTGAGTGTGCAGCTAAAAGTATTTACTTTAGAGTCTAAAATTCAGTCATAAGAAAATAATTAAAATATTTCATAATTAAATAAGTTTATTGTAGCATTATTTATAATAAATTAGAAACAACCTAAATATCTAGAAGTAAACAATTACGTTACATATATATATATACATACATACATATAGAGAGAGAGAGAAGGGAGAGAGTAAAATTATGGAAAATACAAAACATTAAAAAGACAAACATAAAGTCCCTCTATTACCAAAACTCAGATAATACTTCTAACTTCTACATAATTGGTTTTATTTATGCATTTTAAAATTGTTACTATAGTATATAAAAGATTACTACCTGTGTGTGTGTACACATATATATTTTTAATATATACTGTATATACTTTTAATAAAATACTATATTGTCATTAAACACTGTATTTCCAAATAATTCATACTGCATTTATATTGCTACACCCTATGATTAAAAAATATATATGTGAACACACATAAAGGTAGTAATCCTTTACATGCTGTAATAACAATTTTAAAATTCTTAAATAAAAACAATTATGTAGTAGTGATCATCTGAGTTTTGGGAATAGAGGGACCTTTAATGCTTTGTATTTTCTATAATTTTACAATATATATTTGTTTTGTTTTCTTTTTTTAAATAACGGGTGGGGATGAACTCAATGAATTTTCCCTATCTAGTACTCTACTTGATCCATCTTTAACATTTCAGGATAGTAACTGATAGTATAGAGAACAAAAGAGTGATAGAAAGTTTATCTACTCCACATATCTCACCAAATCTGTATCTAGCTTAAGAGAAGAGTTATTGATATATAAAGAACAGAGCCTCTTAACTAACTAGATAGCTATAATTCTACTTTATGGAGGAGGAAGGCTTTCAGATAAATTTCTTTGTAACTGATTCTTTCTTTGACAAAATAGGAACCTAGTGCACCTACACCTTTTTTTTGTGTGTGTGTGTTTTTTTGTTTTCTTGTTTTTTTGAAAGAAAAAAAAGAATGAAGAAGAGGAAGAAAAAGGAAGAGAGAGAGAGAGAATGGGAGTATTGCTTTCTTGCCCAGGCTAGAATGCAGTTTAGTAATGGGTATTGAAAACCTCTTTTGTACCAATAATTATAATTAATGATGTAGACAGGAAGGAATAAGGGAAGAAAATAACAAACAAGCAGCCAACCAATATTTCATTTAAACCTATGAAATGCTATGCGACTACTGAGGAGTGATTTACTTCCAATTATGTAGTCACTTTTGGAATAGGTGTGAGGTGGTAATGTATGTTTTGTGTATTTGAAGTGGAGAGTTCTATAAATGTTTATTAAGTTTACTTGTTCCGGATCTGAGTTCAAGTCCTGGATGTCCTTGTTAATTTTCTGTCTCGTTGATCTATAGAATCGTTAGCTCTTCTTGTTACATTGATCCTTTTGCCATTATGTAATGGCCTTCTTTGCCTCTTTTGATATTTGTTGCTTTAAAGTCTACTTTATCAGAGGCGAGAATTACATCTCCTGCTTTTTATTTATTTGTTTATTTTTACTCTCTGTTTGGTTGGTAAATCTTCCTCCTTCTCTTTGTTTTGAGTCTTTGTGTATTGTTGCATGTAAGATGAGTCTGGATGCAGCATACCCATGGGTTTTGGCTTTTTATCCAATTAGAATATATATAAGTTTAATACTGGCATTTGATGCTAGCTGGCTGTTTTGCCCATTAGTTGATGTAGATTTTTCATTGTGTTAATGCTCTTTGCTTTTTGATATATTTTTGGAAAGGCTGATATTGGTTGTTCCTTTATATGTATAGTGCTTCTTTCAGAAGCTCTTGTAAAGCAGGCCTGGTGGTAGTGAAGTTTCTAAGTACTTGTTTGTTCTCAAAAGATTTAATTTTTCCTTTTCTTATAAAGCTTAGTTTGGCTGGATATGAAATTCTGGGTTGAAAGTTATTTTCTTTAAGGATGTTAAATATTGGTCCCCACTCTTTTCTGGCTTGTAGGGTTTCTGCTGAGAGATCTGCTGTAAGTCTGATAGGTTTCCCTTTATGGATAACCTGACCTTTCTCTCTGGCTGCCCTTAGTATTTTCTCCTTCATTTCAACCCTAATAAATCTGGCGATTATGTGCCTTGGGGTTGGTCTTCTTGAAGAATATCTTTCTGGTGTTCTCTGTATTATCTGGAGTTGAATATTACCCTGCCTTTCTAGGTTGGGAAAGTTTTCCTGAATGATATCCTGAAGAGTATTTTCCAACTTGGATTCATTCTCTTCGTCACATTCAGGTACACCTATCAAATGTAAATTAGGTCTTTTCACATAGTCCCATATTTCCTGGAGACTTTGCTCATTCCTTTTTATCCTTTTTTCTCCAATCTTGTCTTCTCGTTTCATTTCACTGAGCTGGTTCTCGACTTCTGATATCCTTTCTTCTGCTTGATCAATTCGACTGTTTAAACTTGTGCGTACTTCGTGAAGTTCTCGTGTTGTGTTTTTCAGCTCCATCAATTCACTTATATTCCTCTCTAAATTGTCCATTCTCGTTAACATTTCGTCAAACCTTTTCTCAAGGTTCTTAGTTTCTTTGCATTGGGTTAGAACAAGTTCTTTTAATTCACAGAAGTTTCTTATCACCCACCTTTTGAAACCTGCTTCTGTTGTTGGAACACACTCGTTCTCCATTAAACCTTGTTCCGTTACTGATGAGGAATTGCAATCCCCTGTAGAGGGAGAGGCATTCTGATTTTGAGTATTCTCTGCCTTTTTAGGCTGGTTTCTTCCCTTCATTATATATTTATCCCTCTGTCGTCTTTGTAATTACTGACTTTCTAACTAGGTCTCTGAGCAGACGTCCAACTTGTTGATTCCCAGCGCCGAAATCTGAGCAATCTACTGTGCCGGCCAAAACAGCGGTGTTAAGATTGATGGTGCTTTTCTGCCCGGGAATCTCCGGACTCTGCACCAAGAACTGCTGCGCTAAGGTGCCAGCAAAACCGCTGCGCTGGCCACAAGAGTCGCCCTGGTGACCCGTGGGGCTCCTCCGCTGGGAATCTCTTGGTCCGTGAGCAACAAATATTCGTCTGAAAGTGTGGCGTCCTCTCGTTCTCTGAGCTTTCACTGGGAGCTACGAGCCCGAGCTGCTAGTTATCAGCCATCTTGGATCTCTCTCCACACCTATACCTTGTCGTTCTTCTCCCCCTTACAAAAGAGTATGATCTTCAGTAGATTAACTGAAAGAAGCCAAAAAGATAAAGACAGTGAGATATTGGGAGGTCAGTTGGCTGCAAACCTTAATGATTTATCATATGAAGTTTTCATTTGATCTTAATGCCACTACATTGATTTCAGCCCTAGCTTTCTCTTTTTCTAACCACTCCTTTTGCCAAGGCTCTCCATTTCTTTATGGTTTAAATTCCCCTCATAACCATCTAAAATTAAGAAATGGAGTTGTTTTCAGGAATTCAGCTATCTACTTTTGTGGACATTTCTCTGCAGAAAAAGGAAGAAAGAAGAGAAACCATAAAACCATTTTTTCCACCCAACATTCTGAATTTTATCATTAATATAATTTTTGTAATAGGAGATCAGTTGTTGTGGCCCTTAGCCTTTCAACATTACCACAAACCTGTCCAATTAAGTTAACAATTCGAATTTTATCTATAAAAGCTATGGGGCTTATTTAAAGACTGAATTTTGACACCAAAAAGCCACAGTTCATTTAATCTGCAAGTATGTTTTGACAACTATGCTGTGTTCCAGATTCTAAATATGCAATGGTAAACAAAACAGATACGGTACCCATCCTTAAAAGCTTCTAATTTGCATGTAGGTGGGCAAACTTTAAATATATAATTATAAACTAAATGAGTTCCAAAAGTTGAAATAACTAGGATAAGCAGAAAAAGACTATTTCAGGCAAAAGAAACAGCATGTGACAAGAACTTAAGAATAAAAAGGCATTATAGTGGAAATAAAAGAAAGGGAAGGGGAATAGTGACACAACACAAGCTAGTAGAAGTAAACAGGGACCAGGTTATCTGAAGGATCTTAAAGCTTGTGAAACTATAAGTAGATTTTCCCATTGAAAATGAGGAGTTAACTAGGCAGGCAAATTCTAAAAGCTGTACAGATGCATAGATCAAGTGTGTGTAGGGGAGGAGGGTGGGTTGTTGTTGTTTGTTTGTTTTCTGTTTTTTGAGAAGCTCTGTCACCCAGGCTGGAGTACAGTGGTGCGATCTCGGCTCTGCAACCTCTGCCTCCCAGGTTCAAGCGACTCTTCTGCCTTACTCTCCTGAGTACCTGGGATTATAGGCACCCACCCCCTCACCTGGCTAATTTTGGTATTTTTAGTAGAGATGGGGTTTCACCACGTTGGCCAGGCTGGTTTCTAACTCCTGACCTCAAGTGATCTGCCTGCCTCAGCCTCCCAAAGTGCTGGGATTACAGGTGTGAGCCACCACATAGATCAGTTTTTAACATGCGTTTGTGAGAGAGAGAGACAGACACTCATAGGAGCTGTACTTTTTGTTTTCCACCTGAGATGTTAGACTAATGTGACTTCTCCAGAGGAGGTGAAGATTCAGGCAGGGAAGGAGAAAGAGCGGGCAATCTAAATTTGCAGAATCTAATAATTCAAAAATTATTAAGATAGCAGCAGGAGTCAAGGGGCCTCAGGAGGCTTGCACAGCAGTAATACATCACAAGATTGTTTTTCCAGTGTCTGTATTTGTAAAATCTTAAATTTCTGCTTCTGTACTATTTGGGAAAGCAAATTGAAGAGTTTTAGGAAGCATTTTGCATTTAGGAGGGGTGGCAAGGACAGGATGTTTGCAGTTTGCTCCCATGAGCCAAGAATTTTGTTGTTTTTGGGCCTTGTTTAGTGTTTTTTGACAAAGTAAAGTTGAGTCTTTCTTTTTTGAGTTTGAAAGTAGCCATATTTAATGAATTACTAGAAGTCTAGCCAGCTGTGGCCATTTTTAAAGCAATTAAAGTATCACAAGATGGGTGTTCTTTATAATACTTCTTTAGTATATCAAAATATAGATGACCTGAGAGTGTAATAAGTCAGATCACCTTGCTGCCTTTTTCCACAAGTGTTTTTCATCTGAACCACAAAACATAGAAAAATATTTCAGTAACTTTTTTCTCAATTTCCCCAAAAATGGTACTTAGGTAGTTACATTCTAGACACATATGAAAGAAGGTAATTACTTATATACATTGGATACCTTAAAGCATTAGGGCTTAATTCTCTTCCTTAACCCCCATAGAGAAAGTTTCTAGGGTATCCAAAGAGCATTTACTTATAAGTTCGTTCTACAATTAAAGTGCTTTTACTGTAATGATGTAAATTCTTAGAAATGTACTGAAGACATTTTCATATGAGATTTTCAGAATCATTATTTATATTGTCTCTTTCTCCTGAAAAATAGTTCATTCATTAAGCATTCACTAATACTGCAACTGAAGTGGTAAAGGAATTCCTGTATATAATTCTCTTTGACTTTACAAAGCCCTTTGAAAGAGTTTCAAATTTAGTATATAAATCAAAAGTGGTTTGAGTAAATACCTAACTCAGATACTAACAGCATCAACACTTTCCTTGGATTCTAACAACAAAAATCAGAATAGATAAAGAAGTGTTTCATTATAATAGATAGTAGACTTTTCTTTTACTGGCATTTTAAGGTGTTAGGGAAAGTGTTGCAAAAAAATATATAGTTCATCAAAATTCTAGTTTTACTGACATAACATTGTAACTTTTCATTTGTGATGAAGACAAATTGTAAATTTGATTTTTTTTTCTTCTTTTTTTGTTTTTTGTTTGTTTGTTAGTTTTTGAGATAGCATCTTGCTCTATCACCCAAGCTGGAGTGCAGTGGTGCAGTCTTGGCTAACTGCAACCTCTGCCTCCCAGGTTCAAGCGATTCTCCTGCCTCAGATTCCTGAGTGGCAGGGATTATAGGCATGCACCACCACGCCTACCTAATTTTTGTATTTTTAGTAGAGATAGGGTTTCACCATGTTGGTCAGACTGGTCTCAAACTCCTGACCTCATGATCCACCTGCCTTAGCCTCCCAAAGTGCTGGGATTACAGGCGTGAGCCACTGCACCCGGCCAAACTTGATTTCTTACATAGATTTCTCATCCAAATGTTTCTGTGCCTCAGACAACACAATAAATGATTCCTTTTGTATATATCATTTTCTGTGTATCATAGTATAGTACCTATAAGGAAAGAACAAAAAAATACATTTTCATTTTATTCTTTAGATCAGTACGATGGAACATGAATTTTCAATAAAGGAACGTGGTTTTGAAGTTCAATTAAGAGAGATGGAGGACAGCAATAGAAATTCTGTTGTTGAACTGAGGCATCTCCTAGCGACTCAACAGAAGGCGGCCAGTAGGTGGAAAGAAGAAACGAAGAAACTTACTGAAAGTGCAGAAATTAGAATCAATAATCTGAAGTAAGTCTACTATTAGTTGTTTGACATGTTTTACAGAAGAAATTATTTAACCTATAGTTTAATGTTCTTGCCCTTATACATCTTTTGTAAAAAATGTATAACGTTGGACCTTATCTTTTTATTCAGTAAATATTTATGAAACTACTACAAAAATGTCATAAACCAAAACAAATATATTTTTTCTAATTTCATGCCTATTTCATAAAATGTAATAATTTTTATTGGATATATTAGTTTAGATAGTTGCAACAAAATCTATTTGGTCTGCAAAGCCTGAAATATTTGTTCTCTGGCCCTTGAGAAAAAGTTCTCTGACCCTTCCTCAGAAAAAACTTGAGATTTTGTGCTGAATGAGATGAGAAGCTCAAGACCTTCAAGATAGGAATGAGATCAGAGGACTTTGAGCAAAGTGATATGATCAAACTTAAATATTCAACAGATGATTTTGATCACCGTATGAAATAGACTATAGTAAACCTAAAACTACTCTAAAACATAAAGCCTATAAAAAAAAGAATAGACTGTAAAGAGGTAAGGTGTTTAAGTCAGGATATCAACTAGTCAACTATGTACGTAAGTTGATATTCAGGGGAGAGATTACAACAAGAGCTATAAACTTGTGAATCACTAACATACACTGATTTTTAAAGTCGTGGAATGAGAACATGTTGAAAAAGAGGGTAGAGAGATGAAACTGTGTGAAGACTGAGTTTCAAAATGTAAAGCTTGGGGAAATCACTCCACTGAGAAAGACTGAAAAAGCATATCCAGAGAAATAGAAATAAAGACAAAATAGTTAAAATAAAAAATAAAAGTTTAGAAAAAGAATAAGCAATAATGGGTGACATATATTGAACACTTAATGTGTACATTTTTCAAAGCAACTTACGTGTACTTAATCTTTACAGCAACCCTACAAAGTATATAACATTATTAATTATGTTTGACAGGTGGCCAAACTGAGGCCAAAGGAAGTTAAGGAACTTGTACAAGATCACATAGATAATTCAATGAATAGACAGATCTAGGTTTCGTATTCAGTTTGGGTAAGCACAATATGCTCTTAACCATTATGTTCTATAAGAATTTGTTATTAATTGGCTGAGTAAGATAAGGACTGAGAATGGACCTTCTAATTTATACTATGTGGTGACTTTGTTCATCATGGTAAGAGGAGTTTTGGTGGAATGTTAGAATGAAATATATTTAAAATGAAAAAGTTAGTGGTGAACTAGACAATTTGAACCAACCCTCCACCACAAGTAAAAAAGTTGAATTATACAAAGCATCTAAAAAGAGCACTAAAGAACTAACAAAAAAAAAAAAATCACTACCAGTTAGACTCAGTGTCAGGGATGCAAAGCTGGAATAACATTAGAAAATAAATTAATATAATATACACTAACTTATTAAAAGAGAAAAATCGTAAGGTCTTTTCAATAGATACAGAAAAAGCATTTGATAACAATATTCCTTCATGATTATGTTTTCAAAAATATTTCTTAAAAAACAGAATAGAATTTCCCTAATTTTCTAAAGGCATCTATTCTATAGCAAACATTGTTCTTAGTGGCAAAAAATAATGTCAATAACGTTCTTTTGAAGACTGAGAAGATGTCAGAGAAGTTGACTATTACCATTTCTATGGATCTTTGTACTGGAGTCCTAATCAGTGCACTGTGGCAAGAAAAAGAAATAAAAGTTGACAAAATGGAAAGGAAGAAAGAAAACAGTCATTCTTTACAGACATGGTTGAATATGTAAAAAGTCCAAAATAATTGATAGACAAATTATTAAGTGAATATAGAAAAAGTACTTGTATATCTACATATCAGTAACAAACATTTCAAAAATAAACCTTTTAAAATAGTATGATTTATAATCACATCAGAAAACATCAAATACCTAGCAACAAATCTGACAAACAATATGTAAGACTGTTGTTTGAAAATTATATCAAGAGTAATTAAAGTCCAAATAAAGGCAGAGACCATGTTTATTAATTGAAATGCTAATTATTATAATTATGTTCTTTCTCCCCGACCAGTCTACCCATAGATTCAATGTAATCCATTAGAATGCTAGCACATGAAACAGTATCTGAAGTATATTAAGTTAAAAAACAGTAATATAACAGTATGTATGGTATTATACTCTTTATCTAACAGTGAGGAGTATATGTGCCTGTGTTCATACACATACATGTATGTAAACCAACATATGTACACAAACAGTCATACACACACATACACACATTGGTGTTTTTAAAAATGAAGAGGAGGCTGGGCATGGTGGCTCACACCCATAATCCCAGCACTTTGGGAGGCTGAGGCAGGTGGATCACCTGAGGTCAGAAGTTTGAGAGGAGTCCGACCAACATGGTCAAACCCCGTATCTACTAAAAATACAAAATTAACTGGTCGTGGTGATGCATGCATATAATCCAGCCACTTGGGAGGCTGAGGCAGGAGAATCACTTGAACCCAGGAGGCGGAAGTTGCGGTGAGCCAAGATCATGCCATTGTACTCCAGCCTGGGCAACAAGAGTGAAACTCTGTCTTAAAAAAAAAAAAAAAAAAAAGTGAAGATGTGAGCCAAAAAATAATTCAGAAGTAATCTGTGAGAAGAGAGGGGGACAGAATGAAGGCTAGACTTCTTTGAATGAACCTTGTTTTAAAAATGTATAAGCTTAATTTCGGAACCATATAAATGTTTATATAATTATTTTTCAAATTAAATCAAAACTTGAAAAGCAATATCCAAAAATCAAAAGTAAAATTAAATAAACTAACTTAATTATATAGGAAGTTGATGGCTTAACTACATAGATGAATTATTTCAAGGGATATTAAATACAGTAATTAAACTGTGTGGGATAAAGCCTAAGGATAAAAGGAAATGCAAAAAATGATAAACTGTTTTTAGTAGTCATATTTTTAGAAATAATATTTGTAGTAATGTTCTGAAACTTATAGGATAAGGCAGTTGAGTTATTATAAAAGTCTTTAGGAACCAAATTTTTAATCATAAAAGAGAAGAAACTCAAAGAAATTGAATAAACTTGTAGTTCTAAAGTGGAATTGGAAATATGAGTTTATGAACTCAAGATATATTTTAGTCTTTAAAAATGTGTATTCCCTAGTTCAGTCCTTTCAGTAAACAGTAAAAACAAGACCAGTATTCAATTGCAATGAGGTCTTCTAAAAAAAACTAGGACTCTTTGAAAAAATGATTACAGATTTGAGACAGGAGAGTACAAGATAAGCCTAGAAAATACTTTGTCATTCCAAAAAGCAAAGAGAAGGTATCAAGATAAGTGATGCGTGGACCAACTTAAGGTAGCTCCCCCTTGCCCATGTGGGTACAACCTGGATGTCAAAAAGAGTATGTGCAATAAATTGAAACATATCAAACATGTTTTTTAAATCTGTACCTTCAAAATGTTTTTTTGTTGTTTCATTTTTGTTTTGTTCTTGTTTTGTTTTGTTTTGAGACAGGGTTTCACCATGTTGGTCAGGCAGGTCTCAAAATCTTGACCTCAGGTGATCCACCTGTCTCACCTCCCAAAGTGCTGGGATTACAGGTGTGAGCCACCGTGCCTGGCCCAAAATGGTTTTAAATAAAGAAAAAAAAGTCTTTGGTCACCATTGGAAGATGCTGTAGAATCAACTCATTCTGGAAGAAAAACAAATGAATAAAAGTAAAAATCAAGTATTTATTCTACCTTTCTTTTAGTCACTATATGTTATCAAATGCCATTTGGTGTTTTGTACCATAGTAGCCTCAAACTTTTTTCTCTTTTTTCTTTTCTTTTTTTTTTTTTTTTTAACGGGCACCCAGTGCTTGGGCTTTATTTAGCACCACATCCGTGACAACAAGCTGACCTAGAGCCCATATAAGCGGGACCCAGTCAGCCTACAGTGCCCCAGGACCCACCCTGCCCCCAAACAGGCCACAGGCCCCCTTGGAAGATGTCGGCTTCTTGGGATCACTTCCAGTTTTTCCCAGAGCCCCTGTGAAAGGAGCCCTCTAACCATCTGCTTCCTGTGGAAACCTGGACTCTGGCTGGGTCAGGGTGGATTCCTAGTTGCTCATCTTCTTTTGTTTCTGTTTAAGCTTGTTCCAGATCCTTTCCAGGACCACTTTTCCCATGCAGAAGGTGATAGCAAAGTTGCTCTTGTACCAGTCTGTGTTATAATACATGTGCTTCTGAAAATTTTTACTTAAAAATTCCTTGTAAAAGTCCGCCATTTCTTCTGCATTCAATGTTGTTTTCTGACCCAATTCAGTTCTCAGGGCCAGGCCTTTAGTTTTTAGTCTTGAGTGAATAAATTCTTCTTTTTCCTTACTAAAAGTCAAATTCTGGTTTGCCCAGAACTGTTGATTCCATTCTTGTGTTTCTTGTCTTAATTTTCTAAGCTTTTGTTCCAATAGTGATTAATTTTCAGGTATGTAAAAGTGAACAAGTCAAAGGTTTGAATATTTATCTGGGGGTCCTATCCAATCATGGCAAGACTGTCTTGGAGGGCAGAATCTTGAGACTCCACTGGGAGCCGCTTTTGGGGGCAAGCTGACAACTGGCAAGCAAAGGCACCGCAGAGAGGAGGGAGAAGGGTCCTTCCCACCTGCAAGGCCACCATGGCCCCACACCCCCTCAAACTTTGTTTTTCTTTCTCAAGATTGATTTGTTTGGGTTTATTTGTGGTTCCATACAAATATTAGGATCATCTTTTCCATTTCTGTGAAAAATGTCATTGGAGTTTTGATAGGAATTGCAGTGAATCTGTAGATCACTTTGAATAGTATTGACATTTTGACAATATTAATTTTCTTCAGTTCATGAATACAAGATAGCTTTCCAATTATTTGTGTCTTCTTCAATTTTTTTTTAATCAGTTTTTGGTGGTTTTCAATATAGAGATTTTTCACCTTCTTGGTTGAATTTATTCCTAGGTATTTTATTGTTTTAGTAGCTATTGTAAATGGAATTGTTTTCTTGATTTCTTTTTCAGATAGATTGCTGTTATTGTATAAAAATGCTACTGATTTTTGTGTGTTGATTTTGTAATCTGCAATTTTACTGCATTTGTTTATTCTGGCATTTTTTTATGAGGTCTTTAGGATTTTCTATAAATAAGATCATTTCATTTGCAAACAGGGACAATTTAGCATCCTCCTTTCCAATTTGATGCCTTTTATTTGTCTTGCCTAATTGTGGGTAGGACTTTCAGAACCATATGGAATAGAAGTGTTAAAAATGGGCATTCTTGTCATGTTTTTTATCTTTAGAGGAAATAATTTTAATTTTTCACCATTAAGTGTGTTAGCTGTGGATTTGTCGTATGTAACCTTTGTTGTGTTGAGGTACATCCCTGTTTTGAGGAGGAAATTATTTTTTTTTAAAAAAAATTTAAGAATGACCTCAAAACTTATAGATATTTTAGATTTTAACTTAGGTTTTATACATGTATATTTTAATATATAAGGTTAAATATATTTAACCAATAAACACTTTAATTCATGCCATAAATATCTTATAAATTCGATTTTTATTACTAAATCTTATTTTAAATGCTCTGTGGTTTATACTTTCTTTTTTAAAAACCTATAATATAGGTACTCGAGAAAGGACATTTCTTGCAGTTTTGTTTTTAATTACAGACAAATCTATGATTGTCATGAATTATCTCTCCTCCAAAACATAAACTGAGGCAGAGATCTGGCATGGGCACAAAAGGTGGGTGTTCCCATATATAGCACATGCTAAAGATTAAAACAAGTAACAAAGTAAAGATAAGAAAGAAAAGGACTTGAATTAGGGGAAGATGGACAACATATCAGTGATATTAAACCAGACGGGCTGTAACTATTTAAAAAGGGGGATAGAAATATAATAGATTTTAGGAATAAACATAATTATCTGGCTTGAGAGTTTAAGGTAAGAAATAAGCTACAGAAGAAAAGATTCAAAGCTCAGCAGTGAGTAACAATTTTGTAGGAATGTATTTACTGAAACATAAATTTGTAACCAAGAATTAATCGTAAATGGAATATTTAATGATTTCTGGTTAAAATTCTATAATTGGCTGGGCTCACTGGCTAACACCTATAATCCCAACACTTTGGGAGGCCGAAGCGGGTGGATTGCCTGAGGTCAAGAGTTTGCGACCAGCCTGACTAACATGGTGAAACCCCATCTCTACTAAATACAAAAAAATTAGCCAGCTGTGGTGGCACATCCCTGCAATCCGAGCTACTTGGAAGGCTGAGAAAGGAGAATCGCTTGTACCTGTGAGGCAGAGGTTGTAGCGAGTCAAGATTGCCCCATTGCACTCCAGCCTGGGCCACAAAAGCAAAACTCCATCTCAGAAAAAAAATCTGTAATAGCAAATGTTTATATAATGAACTATATCTGCATTTGTTGGCTTTTAAGAGGCAACAAATCTTGACAATAAAAGATAGTTGAATGCTGAACTCTAAGAAAGAAATAGTACAAAAGGGAGTTCCTTTTTAGTCATGTTATGGAATTACTATTCCCACAGAGATTATTCTGATTTGCTCTTCGCTTCTTAGTACTTTAATTATCAGCTTTATTGCTGAATTACTAATTTCTTTTTTCTGAAGCTCTCGATTTTACCTGTTTAGAAAAAAAAAAAATTGCAATTTCTGACGCTCCAAAAACCTGCTGCCTTAGTTTCTCTTTCTCTCTCTCCCCCCACCATTCAGTCCTTCCTTCCCTTATTGGCTTTTAGATGCCTGTGCCTGTATTTAAAGTGAAATTAGTTTCTCTTTCTCTTTTCCTCTTCCTCCCTACATTTTATTACCAAGCTTATTTTATCCAGATGTTTAAATAATTGTACTTTCTATCTTTATGTACTCACAAGCTTCAAAGAAACCAAGGCTTTCTGATCTTATCAAATTCTTTTTTTAAAGATAGTCGTTCTTATGCTATTAATTATCTGTTGAATTCTTCACTGCACCCTCCTGCAGCTCTACATCTTACCTGATATTTGTCCTCATTTTCTAACTGTCCATAGAACATTTACCATATCTTGTCATTATCTTAGTTTCTATATTTCAAAATTCAACTTATGTTACATCTTCCAAATCGATTTCTTCCTTAACAGTCTTTCTTCATTGATGCCACTATTCCTCTAATTCCTTAATATAAAACCTTATAGCTATCTTTGAGCCATTCTTTGTCTTTATCTTCTTTCAGTAACCAAGTCCTATTGATTCTTCTTTTGAAATGCCTTCTATCATTTTATGCCCACTTCCATGACTTAGGACTGCATTAGTTACCTATTTCTATGTAACAAATCACTCCCAACATTTAGTTCTTAAAAACAAATTTACTATTTCATAATTTAATGAGTCAAGAATTTACTCATGAAGTAATTGAAAGTGGCTTATCTGGGTGAATCTGTCTCAAGATCTTTCATAAAGTAGCAATCAAAAATGCCATTTGAAGACTTAATGGGTGCTGGAAGATCTGCTTACAAGCTCATTTACACCTCTGTGGATACAAAGCCTAAGTTCCTGTTTATGGCCGGACACCTCACTTCCTAGCCCTGTGGCCTTTCCACAGAGAAGCTTGGTATCCTCACAACTCCGCAGCTGTCTTCCCCCAGAGCAAATAATTCAAGAGAAAGCAAGAAGGCATAATACTTTTTGTGACCTAGTCTCCTAAGTCACATTTTTCTATTCATTAGAAGGTGAGTTGCTATATCCAGACCATATTAACAGTAAGGGACTTTAGGGCCTACCTTCTGAAGACATGAATCTCTAAGAATTTGTGGACATATTTTATAACCACAATAAGACCAAATCTGCGTATTTTATTTGTGTAAATATTTGCTTATATTGTCCTCTCAACTCATCTTTGCATCTAAATTCCTTAATCTTGAACTTCTCAACCTCTAAAACAATGAGAAATATATTTCTTTTTTTAACCTCCCAGTTTATGGTATTTTGTTATAACACCATGAATGGACAAAGATGACAACACAGGATAGATACAAGTCACCTTCTGTTTTTTCCATGTGGTAGCCATTCATCCCTGAAACATTTAATAAGACTCTCCTTTCCTTGCTATTATACTTTGCACTGCCCCTTTTGTCATAATTTGTGTTCGTATATCTATGGATCATCTTCTGACCTCTCTTTTATGTTCGGTTGGTTTGTTTGCTTATCCTGGTGTCAATACCACACTGTCTTTATTATACCTTTGTAAGACACTTTTGAAAACAACTACAAGATTAGAAAAGTGACCTGATACCTAATTACAGCCATTTCTCTTACCTTGTTTCTTTTTGGCAAAAATGTCTTTATTCTTGGTTCTGGACATTTCTGTATTCAAATTAGAATTGTATGTCAAGTTCCTTAAACAAATTTGATGGGATTTTAATTTGAATTCTATCAACTCTATAAATAAATTTAGAACAAGTAACATAATTGAAATTTTTATAATATTAAGTCTTTCAACCTATGGACATTAAATATCTCTCCATTTGTTTAGGTCTTCTTTTATGTCTCAATACAGTTAATTTTCATGTAGAAATCTTACACCTTTGTCAAATTTATTTCAATTTCATTTTCTCATCATTGCTTATATTCAGAAATACAAAAGCTTTTTGTTGCTGATGATATTTTCTTTAACCAGTGACCTTACATAGGACAAAAGCTGTAGAATCTTTTGGATTTTGATCATATTATCTATTAATATAACAGTTTCATTTCTTTCAAATAACTTTATGTTTTGTTTCTCTTTCTTGATAATTGCACTAGCTAGGACTTCCAATGCAATACACAGAGTAGGGATAGGATTCTTATTCTTGTTCCCAATCTTAAAAATAAAGTTTTCAGTTTTCATCATTTCATATAATATTTTGTGTTGAGTGATAACCTCTATCAGATTCAAGAAGTTTCCTTTTATTATTACTTTACTAAGAGCTTTTATCACAAATTTTTCTTTTCTTTTCTTTTCTTTTTTTTTTTTGAGACAGAGTTTCGCTCTTGTTGCTCAGGCTGGAGTACAGTGGCGCGATCTTGGCTCACTGCAACCTCTGCATCCTGGGTTCAAGCGATTCTCCTGCCTCAACCTCCCAAGTAGCTGGCATTACAGGCATGTGCCACCACGCCTAGCTAATTTTTTTATTTTTAGTAGAGACAGGGTTTCACCATGTTAGTCAGGCTGGTCTCAAACTCTGACCTCAGGTGATCCACCCGTCTCAGCCTCCCAAAGTGCTAGAATTATAGGCATGAGCCCCCATGCTAGGCCTCCAAATATTAAATTTTATTAAAGCTTTTTCTGCATTGTTTGGAATGATTATTTGAATTTTTTCTCTTTAGTTTGTTAATGGGATAAATTTTAAGGATTGATTTTGCTAATGTACCAAATTTTCATTCCTCTGACAAAACCAACATGATTGTAATGCATTCTTGTATATATTTCTGGATTTGGTTTGTTAGAGTTTTACTTAATATATTTTTATCTATGTTCCTGAGAGAGATTGACCTGAAATCTTTTCTTGAACTTGCAGTTATATCAAAGTTATGCTAGCCTCAAAAACAAATTGAGAGTAGCCCTTGTTTTCTGTAATCTCATATAGTAGTATTAAAAGTGTTTATACCTTGAATATTTGATAGAATTCTCCAGTGAAATCTCCTGGCCTGGAATTTTGTTATTGTTGTTCTTGTTGTTGTTGGGTTTTTGTAGGAGTATTTTTTTTTATTGTTGATTCGATCAAAATTTCTTTAACAGTGATAGAATTCTTCAGATTTTCTGTTTCTTCTTTGACATTGTTTTGATAAATTATATTTTTATAGAAATATGTCCATTCTAAATTTTTAATATTTTTGGATATGTTTTTTATATTATCTTATTGTCCATTTAATATCTACAGCATCTGTAGTACCTCCTTTTGCATTCCTGATATTATTACTTATACCTTGTCTCTTTGTTCTTTATCAGTCTTATTAGTTTCTCAATTGTTTTAATCTTTACAAATAACCTTTGATTTTTAATATTTTCTATTTTATGTTTATTACCTAATGTTATTACTTTCTGCTCTTTGCTACCTCTCTCCTTTCTTTCATGTTGCTGTTGTTTTTTCTATAAATTCTTTTTTCTATGTGTTCTTTTTTCTTGTTTCTTCTTGAAATAGAAGCATGGCTCAAATTTTCACCTTTTCTTTTTTCCTAGTGCATGCATTCTTTAATATTATTATTTTTTTTCTTTATCCTGACATAGTTTTAGTATATGTTTTGATATATGTAGTACTATTAGTTGAAATTATTTTCCTTTTTTTTTTTTTGAGACAGAATCTCACTCTTTCACACAGGCTGATGTGCAGTGGCTCAATCTCGGCTCACTGCAACCTTGGCCTCCCAGGTTCAAGCAATTCTTCTGACTCAGCCTCCCAAGCAGCTGGGACCACAGGTGCACACCACCACGGCTGGCTAATTTTCATATTTTTTGTACAGACAGGGTTTCTTAATGTCACTCAGAGTCTGCTCTCGAATTCCTGGACTCCAGCAACTGATCCTCCTGCCTTGGCCTCCTAAAGTGCTGGGATTATAGGAGTAAGCCACTGCACCTGGCCTCAAATTATTTTCTAATATTTATTATCATCTTTTTTAAATCTACATGTTATATATAAGTACATTTTCATATAAATTCTAAAGTTCCTAAATATATGCAGTCATTTTTAGTTATCATTTTCTCTTACCCAGCTTGTGTATTTTTGTTGACAGGTTAATTACTATTCATTTGGTAAAAAATGTATTACTGTTATGAACTATATATGAACAGTAATAAATGTAGAACAAAGTAACAAACATATATGAACAGTAATATATTTATTGTGTATTACTGAATGTATGATACGACAGGCAATGTAGAACAAAGTAATAAATATGTGTGAACAATACTGTTCTGATACATTCCATCTGGAACCACCTTCCTTATGTCTGAGTTAGGTCTTTCAGAAGTTCCTTTGGTAAAGATCTACTGGTGATGAATTCTCAACTGCTACTCATAAAATATATTTACTTTTTCTTTATTCTTGAAAGATATTTGTGCTGGGTATGGAATCCCAAGTTTACAGGTGTTTTCTTCTAGAACATTAAAGATAACATCTTTGGGATGCTATGAACTAACAAAACATCAGGAATTCACGCAGTGATAAGAGACATGAGAATTCCAGTCAGCCAGAGTGGAAAGTCCTTGTTGAATACCCAGGGTATACAATAAAGATTTCAGGATGACCTTATCCTATTTATAAAACTAAACTAGCATAGAGTAAAAGGAATTGAAAATCTTCCTTGAAAAAGCTAAAAACAAGCTTCAAAATGAACAAGCTGGTCCTCAAGTAAATTAACTACCTACCAGAACAAACCCAACACTTCTATTGCGAGATAAACAAAAGCAAGAAAATGGTACCCATAACCAGAAAAAAAGAAAAACAAAAACTAGTGCATTGAAACACTCCTGGAAGTGAGAGGTGATAAAATTAATAGACAAGAACTTTAAACCAGCAATTGTAAATATTCTTAGTGATTTAAAGGAACACATGAAGATGATAAGGAGAGAAGTGGAAGATGCAAAAAAGGAACCAAATGGAAATCTGTAGATGAAAAATATTAGAGAATTCAAAATTCACTGAATAGGATTAAAGCAGATCATACACTGCAAAAGAAAAGATCAAAGAACTTTAAAACAGCAAAAGAAAGCATCTAAAAATGAAACATAGTGAGAAAAAAAGACCAAAAAAAAATTATGCACAGAGAGCCTCAGAGACCTGAGGGAGGACATCAAGCAGTATAAAATACATACAACTGTAATCCCAGGAGGGCAGGGATAGGAGTGTGGTAGTGTTTTAAGAAATAATGAGCTGGACGTGGTGACTCATGCCTGTAATCCTAGCACTTTGGGAGGCCGAGGCAGGTGGACCACCTGAGGTCAAGAGTTTGAGACCAGCATGGCCAACGTGCTGCAATCCTATCTCTACTGAAAATACAAAAATTAGCCTGGCGTGGTGGCACATGCCTATAATCCCAGCTACTCAGGAGGCTGAGGCAGGAGGCAGAGGTTGCAGTGAGCCAAGATTGCGCCACAGCACTCTAGTCTGGGTGACAGATCAAGACTTCATCTCTGAAAAAAAAAAAAACTAATGACAAATTTTTCTTCAACTTGATGAAAACCCTTTGTGTAGTTATCTACTACTGCATAACAAATTACTCCAAAATTTAGTGACTTAAAACGGCAAACTTTTTTTTTTTTTTTGAAATGGAGTTTCGCTCTTGTTACCCAGGCTGGAGTGCAATGGCGTGATATCGGCTCACTGCAACCTCCGCCTCCTGGGTTCAGGCAATTCTCCTGCCTCAGCCTCCTGAGTAGCTGAGATTACAGGCACGCGCCACCATGCCCAGCTAATTTTTTGTATTTTTAGTAGAGACGGGGTTTCACCATGTTGACCAGGATGGGCTCGATCTCTTGACCTCGTGATCCACCCGCCTCAGCCTCCCAAAGTGCTGGGATTACAGGCGTGAGCCACCGTGCCCGGCCCAGCAAACGTTTATTTTCTCACAGTTTTTGAAGATTGGGAATCTAGACATGTCTGAATCAGAATGCCGCTGACTCAGAGTTTCTCATAAAGTTGCAGTCCATGTTGCAACTTGTTGATTGCTGCATCATCTCAAAGCTTGACCAGGAAAGGATTTCCTCCCAAGCTCACTCTGTAGCTGTTGGCAGGCCTCAGGTCTTCACTGGCATTGGCAGGAGATACCAGTTCCTTCCCTTGTTGGTATCTTCATGGGTCTACAATGTGGTAGCTTGCTTCCCTCAGAGTGAGGAGAGAGGGGAAGAGAGTGAGGGAGAAAAGGAAGGGAGCTGCTGAGAGAGAAAAAGTAAAACAAAGGTCAAGATCTTGGCTTAACCTAATCTTGAAAGTGGCATCCCATTACATTAACCATATTCTCTCAATTATAAGTGAGCCCCTGGGTAGAGCCCACATTAGGTGAGAGTTTATTAGGACCTCATAAGGTAGGAATCATTGAGGTTCATTTCAGAGCTTACCTACCACACCATTACATCACACCATAACAAAAAATAATCTGAAATGAATCATAGACCTAAGCATAGAAAGGGAAGCAATAAAATATCTAAAAGAAAAATCTTATGTTAAGCAAAAATTTCTTCCAAGACACAAGAATAAATTACAAAAAATTTGATAAGGTGGAACTATATTAAATTAAAACTTCTGGCCAGTTGCAGTGGCTCATGCCTGTAATCCCAGCATATGTGTGTGTGTGTATATATATATATATATATATATTTTTTTTTTTTTTTTGAGACGGAGTTTCACTCTTGTTACCCAGGCTGGAGTGCAATGGCGCGATCTCGGCTCACCGCAACCTCCACCTCCTCGGTTCAGGCAATTCTCCTGCCTCAGCCTCCTGAGTAGCTGGGATTACAGGCACGCGCCACTATGCCCAGCTAATTTTTTGTATTTTTTAGTAGAGACGGGGTTTCACCATGTTGACCAGGATGGTCTCGATCTCTTGACCTTGTGATCCACCCGCCTTGGCCTCCCAAAGTGCTGGGATTACAGGCTTGAGCCACCGCGCCCGGCCAATCCCAGCATATTTAGAGATCAAGGTGAGCAGATCAACTTGAGACTAGGAGTTCAAGACCAGTCTGGCCAACGTGGTGAAACCCTCATCTCTACTGAAAATACAAAAAATTAGCTGAGTATGGTGGCACACACCTGTAATCCCAGCTACTCAGGAAGCTGAGGAACGCAAATTGCTTGAGTCTGGGAGGTGGCGAGCCATGATTGCACCACTGCACTCCACCCTGGGCCACAGAGCAAGACCCTGTCTCAAATATAAATAAATAATAAAAGATAAATATAAATAAAATGTCTGCTTTTCAAAGCCACCTTAAGAAAATGAAAAAAAGACTGTGAGAAGAAAAATTGCAATTAGTATATCTGTCAAAGGACTTGTATTGATTTTTTTAATCTTACAACTTAGTAAAAGTAAACAGTTATACTACAAAGTTAAATGTATACTCATCATACAAACACGCAGTTTTACTTACAGATGCTACCCAAGAGAAATGAAAACACATCCACACAGAGACCAACCTGGGCAACATAGTGAGACTTTGTCTCTACAAAATAAAAAACAATAAAATTAACCAGGCACGGCAGTGCATGCCTATAGTCCCAGCTACTTGGCAGGCTGGGGTAGGAGGATCACCTGAGCCTGGGAGTTTGAAGCTGTGAGCCCTGATCGTGCCAGTGCACTCCAGCCTGAGCAACAGACCAAGACTCTTTCCAAAAATAAAACCAAAACATATCCACACAAAAAACCTGTCCACAAATATTTATAGAAATTTTATTCATAATGGCTGAAAATGAGAACCCAAATGTACATCACCAGGTGCATGGATAAATAGCAATAAAAAGGAACAAACCACTGATACATGCAACAACATGGATGAATCTCAAAAACGAGATTGGAAAAGAAATGTCTTCCAAGACATGAGAATAAATTATAAAACATTTATTTTTTGTAATGAAAGACTACATACCAAATATGTAGGTACATAGACCTATATAGAAGACCGCATACTGTATGATTCCATTTGTATGAAATTCTAGAGAAGGCAGTTGTAATTTATAATGATAAAACAGTTTGGATGCCTAAGGCTGGGATTTGAGGGGTGGAGCAGTGACTGCAAAAGGGAAGAGGGAACTTTTTCAGGTGATGGACCTATTCTGTATTTTTTTTTTTTTTTTTTGAGATAGAGTCTCACTCGGTCACCCAGACTGGAGTGCAGTGGCACAATCTCACTTCACTGCAACCTCCACCTCCTGTGTGCAAGCAGTTCTCCTGCAACAGCCTCCCAAGTACCTGGGACTGCAAGCACACATCACCATGCCCAGCTAATTTTTGTATTTTTAGTAGAGATGGGGTTTTACCATGTTGTCCAGGCTGGCCTGAAACTTCTGACGTCAAGTAATATACCCACCTTAGCCTCCTAAAGTGCTGGGATTATAGGCATGAGCCACCGCACCTGGGTTATTGTGTATTTTAATTGCAGTGGTGGTTACGTGAGTGTATGCATTTGTCAGACCTCACCAAATTCTACACTCAAAATGGCTGCACCATATTCCCCACAATTATATCCCAATAAGGTTGATTTTAAAACCAAAATAAATATTGCCTTTGCATGATTCACAATGTCTCCTGTCCTCCTGAGATTCTGATTAAAAGTATTTTAAACTTTTATATTGCATTTCTTTGTCTCTCACCCTCTTTATTTTTCATCTTTTTTTAATTGTGCTGTATTCACCCAGTCTCTTCTGATCTGATATTTCACAAATTCTCTTTTTTAATATTCAGTTTGCTGTCATATATTTTCAAGGGGTTGGTTGGTTGGTTTGTTAACTATTATTTTAGGTTCATGAGCTCATGGGCAGGTTTGTTATGTAGGTAGATTGCATGTCACAAGGGTTTGGTATGGCTATTATTTTGTTACACAGGTAATAAGCATAGTGCTTGATAGTTTTTTTATCCTCTCCCTACTCCCACCCTTCATCCTCAGATAGGTGTCTGGCTGTTTCCTTCTTTGTGTCCATGTATACTCAATATTTAGCTCCCACTTATGAGAGAGAACATGCAGTATTTGGTTTTCTGTTCCTGTGTTAGTTCACTTAGGACTATGGCCTCCAACTCCATCTATGTTGCTACAAAGGACATAATATTCTTTTTTATGGCTGTGTTGTATTCCACGATGTGTATGTACCATATTTTCTTCTTTTTTTGAGACGGAGTCTTGCTCTGTTGCCAGGCTGGAGTGCAATAGCGCAATCTCAGCTCACTGCAACCTCCGCCTCCTGGGTTCAGGCGATTCTTCTGCCTCAGCCTCCCGAGTAGCTGGGACCACAGGTGCTTGCCACCACGCCCAGCTAATTTTTGTATTTTTAGTAGAGACGGGGTTTCACCATTTTGGCCAGGATGGTCTCAATCTCTTGACCTCGTGATCCTCCCACCTCAGCCTCCCAAAGTGCTGGGGTTACAGGCATGAGCCATCATGCCCGGCACCATATTTTCTTTATCCAGTCTACCATTGATGGGCATTTAAGTTGATTTCATGACTTTGCTATTGTGAATAGTGCTACAATAAATCTACATATGCATGTGTCTTTGTGGTAAAAACAATTTACATTCCTTGGGGTATATACCTAATAATGGGATTGCTTGGTTGAATACTATACTTCTGTTTTAAGCTCTTTGAGAAATCTCCAAACTGCTTTCCACAGTGGCTGAACTAGTTTCCCACCAGCGGTAGATAAGCATTCCCTTTTCTCCACAACCTTGCCAGCATCTGTTATTTTTTTTTACTTTTTTTTTTTCTTTTTAGTTGCATTTATTTTAAGGCTGAATTTACTCCCGTGCCATAAGTTTCTGTTTCTTCAGTTTCTTCTGGGATATCTTCTTGTTCTGGGCAACCTCCTCTTCTGGTTTAGGAACAATCTGTTCCTTTTCAGTAAGGATCATCTCAATGTGGCAGGGAGAACTCATGTATGGGTTAATTCAACCATGAGCTCTGTAGGTCCGGTGGTGCATCTTGGGTGCTTTGTTCACTTGAATATGCTCAATGACCAGAGAATCTACATCTAAACCCTTAAGTTCAGCATTACTCTCTGCATTTTTAAGCATGTGCAGCAAAAATTCAGCACTCTTTTTGGGCCACTGACCTTGTGTCCAGCCCCGCTGCTTGGCCTGGGCACACCTGCCAACTCCACCATTGTAACATCGGAAAGGTACGCACTGTTTCTGTAAAGTGACATCTTTCAGATATTTCGTGGCTTTTCGTATATGCATACCCTTGATGGCCTGGGCAGTTTCACGTGTGTTCTTAAAGTGAACACGTAGATTGGAACCTCTTGATTTGCATGACTTTGTGGGGTTCTCCGGATCAAGTGAATAGCGAACCATTTTCACAGATTACCTCAGGCTGCTTAGGGAAAGAGCCTTTTTTTACTTTTTAATAGTATCAATTCTGACGTGTGTGAGATAGTGTCTCATTGTGGTTTTGATTTGCATTTCTCGATCAGTGATGTTGAGCATTTTTTCGTGTGCTGCTTGGCTGCATTTATGTCTTCTTTTTTGAGATGGAGTCTCACTCTGTCACCCAGGCTGGAGTGCAGGGGCACCGTGTTGGCTCACTGCAATCTCTGTCTCCTGGGTTCAAGCAATAAGCAATCCTCCTGCCTCAGCCTCCCAAGTAGCTGGGATCACAGGCACCCACCACCACACCTGGCTAATTTTTAAAATATTTTTAGTAGAGATGGGGTTTCACCATGTTGGCCAAGCTGGTTTCAAACTCCTGACATCAGGTCATCCACCCACCTTGGCCTCCCAAAGTGCTGGAATTACAGGCATGAGCTACTGCACCCAGCCATATGTCTTCTTTTGAAAGTGTCTGTTCATGACTTTGCCCACTTTATAATGGGGTGGTTTGTTTTTTTCTTGTAAATTTATTTAAGTTGCTTATAGATTCTGGATATTAGACTTTTATAGGTTGCATAGTTTGCAGCTATTCTCTCCCATTCTGTAGATTGTCTGTTTACTCTGTTGATAGTTTTCTTTGGTGTGCAGAAGCTCTTTAGTTTAATTAGGTCCCACATGTTAATTTTTATTTTTGTTATAATTGCTTTTGGAGTCTTAGTCATAAAATCTTTGTTATCTTCCTGGGTTTTTATAGTTTTAGGTTTTACATTTAATTTTTTAATCAACCTTAAGTTGACTTTTGTATATGATATTAGAGATCCACCTTCAGTCTTCCACATTTGGCTAGCCAGTTAGCTTAGCACCATTTATTGAATAGAAAGTTCTTTCCCCATTACTTGTTTTTGTCTACTTTGTCAAAGATCAAATGGTTATAGGTGTGTGGCTTTATTTCTGTGCTGTCTATTCTGTTCCACTGGTCTGTGTCTTATTTTCACAAGTACCTTGCTGTTTTGGTTGCTGTGGCCTTGTAATACAGTTTTACGTTCGTTAACATGGTGCCTCCAGCTTTGTTCTTTTTGCTTAGGATTGGCTTGGCTATTCAAGCTCTTTTTTGATTCCATATGAATTTTTAAATAGTTTTTTCTAATCCTATGAAGAATGTCATTGGTAGTTTGATAGGAAAAGCATTGAATCTTTAAATTGCTTTGGGCAATATGGTCATTTTAACAATATTGATTCTTCCTATCCATAGCATGGAATGTTTTTTCATTCATTTGTATCATCCCTGATTTCTTTGAGCAGTGGTTTGTTATTCTTATTGTAGAGATCTTTCCCCTCCCTGGTTAGCTATACTCCTAAGTATTTTTATTCTTTTTGTGGCTATTGTGAATGGGATTGTGTTTTGATTTGGGTCGGTCTCAGCTTAGACATCACTGGTGTATAGAAATGCATGCAACAGATTTTGGTACATGAATTTTGTATCCTGAACTTTGCTGCAGTTATCAGATCTAGGAGCTTTTGGGCAGAGACTAATGGGTTTTCTAGGTCTAAAATTATATCATCCATAAACAGAAATAGTTTGACTTCCTCTCTTCCTATCTGGATGCCTTTTACTTTTTCATTTTGGCTCATTGCTCTGACAAGGATTCCAGTACTTTGTTGAATAGGAGTAGTGAGAGTGAGGATCCTTGTCTTATTCCAGTTCTCAAGGGGAATGATTCCAGCTTTTGCCCATTTATTATGATGTTATCTGTAGGTCTATCATGGATGGCTTTTATCATTTTGAGATATGTTCCTTCAGTGCCTTGTTTGTTGAGGGTTTTTAACATGAGGGGATATTGAATTTTATCAAAAACCTTTCTAGGCTGGGCACAGTGGATCATGCCCAGCACTTTAGGTGGTCAAAGCAGGTAGATCACTTGAGGTTAGGAGTTCAAGACCAGCCTGGCCAACATGGCAAAACCCCATCTCTACTAAAAATACAAAAATTAGCTTGGTGTGGTGGTGTGTGTGCCTGTAATCCCAGCTATTGGGGAGGCTGAGAAATGAGAATCATTTGAACCTGGGAGGCCAAGGTTTCAGTGAGCCAATACTGTGCCACTGCACTCCAGCCTGGTTGATAGAGCAAAGAGTCTTTTCGGTTAAGATGATAATGTGGTTTTTGTTTTTGGTTTTGTTTATGTGGTGAATCACATTTCTTGATTTGTGTATGTTGAACCAACCTTGCATCCCAGGAATAAAGCTTACTTGATTGTGGTGGATTATCTTTTTGATGTACTTCAGGATTCAGATTGCTAGTATTTGTTGAGGATTTTTGCATCCATGATCATCAGGGATATTGGCCTGAAGTTTTCTTTTTTTGTTGTCTTGTATTTCTGCCAAGTTTTGGTATCAGGATGATTTTGGCCTCATAGAGTGAGCTAAAGAAAAGTCCCTTCTCCTCATTTTTTTGGAGTAGTTTCAGTAGGAATGGCATCAGTTCTTCTCTATACATCTGGTAGAATTTGGCTGTGAATCCTTCTGACCTGGGATTTTTCTGGTTGGTAGGGTTTTTATTCTTGATTCAGTTTCTGAACTCACTATTGGTCTGTTCAGGGATTCAATTTCTTCCTAGTTCAATATTGAAAGGTTGTATGTTTCCAAGAATTTATCCATTTCTAGTTTTCTGGTTTGTGTGCATAGAGATGTTCACAGCAGTCTTAACACTGCTTTAGCTGTGTCCCCAAGATTCTGGTATGTTGTATCTTTGTTCTCATTAGTTTCAAAGAATTTCTTGGCTTCTGCCTTAATTGTATTGTTTCCTCAAAAATCATTCAGGAGCAGGTTGTTTAATTTCCATGTAATCATATGATTATGAGCAATTTCCTTAGTATTGATTTCTATTTTTACTTCACAGTGGTCCAAGAGTGTGTTTAGTATGATTTTGGGTTTGTTTTTTTTAATTTGCTGAGGATTGTTTTGCAGCTGATTGTGGTCAGTTTTTTAGAGTATGTGCCATATGCAGATGAGGAGAATGTATATTCTGTTTGTTTTGGGTGGAGAGGTCTATAAGTATCTGTTAGGCCAATTTGGTCAAATGTCCTGTGCAGGTCCTGAACATCTTTGTTAGTTTTCTGATTTGATGGTCTGTCTAATACTGTCAGTGGGGTGTTGAAGTCTTCCACTAATATTGTGTGGTTATCTAAGTCTCCTTGTAGGTCTCTAAGAATTTGCCTTATGAATCTGGGTGCTCCTGTGCTGGATGCATATATATTTAGGATAGTTAGGTCTTCTTGTTGAATTGAACCTTTTACCATAATGTAATGTTCTTCTTTGTCTTTTTTTGATCATTGTGGGTTTAAAGACTGTTTTTCTTTCCGAAATTAAAATAACAATCCTGCTTTTTTCTGTTTTCCATTTGTTTGGTTTTTTTCCATTCCTTTACTTTGAGCCTATGGGTGTCTTTTCATGTGAGATGGATCCCTTGTAGACTGCATACAGTTGAGTCTTGCTGCTTCATCCAACTTGCCACTCTGTGCCCTTTCATTTGGAGCATTTAACCCATTTACTTCAAGGTTAATATTGATATGTGGAGGTTTGATTCTAGATCATAGATTTGGTCTCTTTACATAATCCTATATTTCTCAGAAGCTTTATTCATTTTCTCTATTGGTTTTTATTTGTTTTTATCTGAGATATTTCAAGAAACCAGTCTTTAAACTCTGAGTTTCTTTCCTCAGCTTGATTGATTCTGCTGTTGATACCTGTGATTGATTGTATTATGAAATTCTTTAAGTGACTTTTTCAGCTCTGTCGGTTCATTTTGTTTGTTCAAGTGATCATTTGTGTTTTATGCCCTGTATCATTTTATTGTATTTTTTAGATTCATTGGTTTCAAAGTTTGTTACTGATTACTCCAATATCTGTCATCAGACAGATCTGTTTCTTTTGGTTCCTAAGCATCTCATCAGGTTTCTCCATCTACTTATTAGTAATTGCCCTTGAAAATTTTTGTTATGAGACTTCCATAGAGAAACTTTGCCTTTGCCTCTTCTGGGTGCCTGAGAGCACTACTGGTTGTGAGCACTTCAACCAAAGGTAGGGTTTCTGGACTTTGTTCTTTTGTAGATCTGTGGTCTGTGGCCACAGAAGAATACATTTTTTCTTCTGCTTTGTTCATAACCAAAGTAGCTTCCCTGTAGTCCTGTGACTTTGAGGGAAGTGGCATGCATTCACATATGGTTCCCCTTTATCTTGAAGGGATGCTTTTTGGGAATACCAGATCAATGATAGAGAGGGTCTCTCTACCACACCCCTTTCTCTTAGTGGTAACAAAGTCAGCTCCCAAATGTGGAGTATTGAAAATGCCATCCAGGAAACAGGAAGTGTTGGTACTCCAAGGTTCTGTTAGCTTTTCTCATTATATGCTTTCATTCAAAAATTGTCTTAGAACATTTTTACTATATTTTCCTCTGTTTAATACTTTTAAACAGAGTTGTAGTGGAGTTCTTAATTATTGATTTATCTGAATAATTTAGTATGCCAAACATATACTCTTTAAAAGTATCGCACCTCACTTAGCACAGTAATCGAGAACTTGGCTTTCAATAATTTTTGTCCCATACAGAATTGACATACGTCTGTGGTCAGTTACAGTATCCTGGAAATTGAAATCGACTGTGGCTACAAAATAAATCATCACAACTGTTGCTGGGAATTAGTATCAGGATCATTAAAACCACTATAGCACTTATATAATACATAATAATTAAGAAGCATTAGTTGTTGATGTTAGTGTTATTTCTTGACTAAGATAAATATGTTATATACCATTATTTTTAAACTATACTACCTTATATGAGATGGTGAGGCTGGATGCAGATCAAGAAAGATAAAATGGAAAGAGTTTTATAGTTTGTTATACTCACAGTTCCCTGGACAAACACATTATACTACACAGGACCACTCAGGGGAAGCACTGGGGTCAATCATGAGATAGAAGATGAAGGGGGCAACTGTGAGCACAAACTTTATTGTGATTTTTACAGGAAGGAACAGATAATGCCATGGTTAACAAGTTTCAGATTGGCTGATGTGAACAAGTTCAGTGGGCTCCAGGGTATAGCGGCTGTTTCTGGTTTGGTTGGTTGCTTGCTTGCTTTTTCTGACACCTGGCCCTAGAGTGATTAGCAGATGTAATGGCCCAGAATGTGGCAGCCCAATAAGGGAAGTGGTTGAAGTTGTACACTCGGATGCTCACAACAGGAACTGGCCAGCCTCTTTGCCAGGGTCTCAAAACTAAGTCAAGACATGTAACTATATTATACCTTCAAACAATTTATAGTATAGGATCCTAAGCCTGTGATACAAGGACACATTGCTATAATTGACCAAAGTGCCTAACCTTGATTTATTTTTACACTGTGTTGAAACAGTAGATGAAAAAGTAAGGGTCTGTTACATTGGCTGAAATCTTCAATACATCTTGAAAAAATGTACAATAATTTTTAACTATGTTTCTTCCTTAATGATGGACTGCCTGTGCTGAGAATGTCCTGTAAAGACTTAATATCCCACTTTCCAGCATATTAGCTTTTTCATCAGTCAGTATGCTTTGGTGATTAGAAACTGTAAATCTACTCAGAGAACGCTTCTGCCACTTGGCAGATATTTTGGGTCAAGTTTAAGAGAAAGGCAGTGCTACTCCTTTTTTGGTTTCATTACATTTGATTTTCCCAGAATAAAAAAAGTAACAAATCAATTTGGTTTAATATCATTTTATATTAAAAATAACATGTAGACTATTAAAGTGATATATATTAATTCTGCAATAATAGAAGCTCATTAATATTTTATATACTAGCTTTAATGTATTCATACATTTACGTGAAAATATCCAAATCTACTCTGATTCTGAATTTTAGTACCCCTGTAAAAGTATTCAGCAGTATTATTAGCTTCTTGGCTGTCCATCTTTTCACTCAATCAAGTTCAGAATTATACCTTGTGATGTAAAATGTCTAATATTTCAGTCAGCAGATGTATACAAATGTATCCAGAAACAAAAGCAGATTTCCCATCTTTGTTTCTCCTAGCATTCATCACTGTCAGTAATTATGTTTTATACTTATTTCTTTACATGTTTTAAAATATTCTATCTTTCCCATGGGACTATCAGCTCCATAAAGTTTTTTTTAATTCTTTGCTGTATCCCTAGCTCCTAAAAGAGTGTCCAGCACTAGTAGATATAAGAACATATTTGTTGAATGAATTAATGAAAGCTAGTGATCTTGATCAATTATTGTTTCTAGGCCAAACTCTTTTTTCAATTTTGATCCTTTCTGGTCAAAGTAGAATTTCAGCTTTTTGAAATGCATTTGAACTTTTAAAACATGATATAGGCCGGGCACAGTGGCTCATGCCTGTATGCCTAACACTTTGGGAAGCCGAGGTGGGCGGGTCAAGAGGTCAGGAGTTTAAGACCAGCCTGGCCAACATGGTGAAACCCCATCTCTACTAAAAATACAAAAATTAACTGGGTGTGGTGGCATGCATCTGTAATCCCAGCTGCTTGGGAGGCTGAGGCAGGAGAATCACTTGAACCCAGGAGGCGGAGGTTGCAGTGAGCAGAGATTGCGCCACTGCACTCCAGCCTGGGCGACAAAGCAAGACTCTATCTCAAAAAAAAAAAAAAAAAAAATATATATATATATATATATATATGATATAATGCACCCTCAGTATTTAACAGACATAAGAAACTTGAATCCCCTTAACTGTACCACTGCTGTATAATGAAACTTCTTTCTTATCTTACAAACTTGAAAATGCTTTTGATTCTAAGAATTATTATGAAGACTGTTGATAATAAAGTAAGACATAGTCCTGAACATAAGCACTAGGATTAATTGGGTGAAATAATTTTTAAAAATCAGTATTGCTCATAATTAAGGTCATAACATCCAGAGGAGAAATATTACACAAAACATTGTGACTAGGATTATCCAACCATTTTCTAACTCCTGTTCTTAAATCTAAGTGAGTACACAGCCATATAACACAGACCTCTGTGAACTATACATGTATGTCCACAGGCACCAGTCCACCAGAAATTATTGGCAGAGAGTATCTGTTGAATGGGTATCTATATATGAACATAAATATTTGTGTAAGCATAACAGTCCATAGTATAGTGTTGGGCACTTGATAAATATTCTTTAAATGTTTGTAGATTATTTATTTAAGAAGTCTTGAAATGAGTTTTAAAGGAGTTTGCTAAACAGCAGTGCAACACCAAAGAAGAATTCTTTCAGCTTGAATTCTAGTATGCAGTGCCCCTTTATGAGCAAGCAGAGTAGCCCATCTATGACTAATTTAAAGGAGTTTACTAGAAAGAGTTGTGTCAAAAAATTTCATCAGTCCTGCTGCTTGTTATCACACCATGATAGCTTAATTCATTTGAACACTGAAAATTATTTGTTTGTATGGGCTTTTTGGCATTGATTTTAATTAAAATTCAAATACTGTAAAGAAACTCCATAGTTTCCAATAACCATGATTTTAAAAACAACCTAAATGTGGTCCATAGAATGACAGATTGCTCCTCTCTCTATTTCCTTTCCTGCACCTTCATAGTCAGCTTTTATATGTGGTTCTTTCTCTTCTTTCTCCTTAATGTTTTTCAAATCCATTTGCCTTCATCCCTGCTCTCCCTACCTTAGATCAGGTCACCATCATGTCTTACCTCTCTTACTCTTCGTTTATCCCTGGATTGCTGCAACGTATGTCGAATCTCATTTCTCATCAATTCCTATTTTTTATTACTCTACTTAAGATTTTAGAGGAACCTCTATCACATTAAGGTCCTTTTATTATAGTAAAAGATAATATTGCTAGCTTTAAAAACAAAATAATATGCAAATCACCCAGTGCTTTAGAAATAGCTGCTAAATAGGAAGCCAGCTCGTCACTTCTCTTTGTGGGCAGTGGTGAGGAGCGGGAGAGTACCAGTACTCTGATACCTGCTTTGCTGTTATCCACCAAGGACTCTTACCTTTTAAAAGACAGTACCAGTGAACAAAACAGGCAAAACTCCCTGTTCTCATGGAGCTTTCATTCCAACAGGAGAGATAAACATTAAACAAGCAAAATTAAATATGTGATAGATGGTAAGTGCTAAAGAGAAAAATAAAGCAGAAAAAGAGAATAGGCACTGTATGTATTTTTGAGAGTGCACCATTTTAGAAAAGGTCAGCAGAGATAATCATCCTCCACTCTCCTGCCCTCTTTCTCTTCTTCCTTAGCCAGCCATAGCTCTATTTAAATCTAACTCATCTTCTCTGTACTTTTACCCATTCAACTCAAGGTGGCTGGAAAAAAACACACAGCCATCCCATCACTTTAAATTCATGACCACAAAAGGGGCCTTTAATGCTGCAAGGAAATCATTTTATATATTCTACTGTCTTTGGTGACTATTTCATACCCTTTTTTTTCTCCTCAAATCTTTTTGCGGCTCCTCCCCCATCATCACTTTTAGTCAATAATTTCAATTCCTATTTCACTAAGAAGAGAGAAGCTATCAGAAGAGAACTCCCGCAGTTTCCGACCCTGCAGTTATATTTTCCCATGCCTGTGTTTCCTATCTACTTGGCTGTAATGCTCCAGTGTAAGAGCAAACTCTGCATTTGTCCCTAGATTTTATTTTTGTTTTGCTGTAGTGCCTCCTTGTTAGATGTTCAATTAAATACAAAGAATTGTTTTTTAAAAAAAAACAATTTTCCATAAAAATAGAAATGCCAAACATAGCAACATGAAATGGTTAACTACCCTGAGATAAATACATAGAAATAATTCATGGAATAAGCAATTTGAAGCAAACCAACCAACCTTCTAAAGAAAATTCCTGCTTACGTGAAATCTTGGCTTTTAAATTTATTTGAACTTTCTGCCAGCACTGGCCAGATATGCTCAGCAAATCACATTTGGTAACAAAGCCCTGCCTAGCCTAAATAGTCAAGATTGCAGTTTGTCTTGACCAGCAGTATATGTGAATTCAGTAAATCCAGTAAATATTACTATGATTTTTACCATCTTCTTTTTTCTCTTTCAAAGCTTACCTCCTTTTCCACCCAGCCTTAAAAATCAAGTCTTGGTAAAGGACAACACATTGAGACCCCATCTCTATTTATATATTTATAAAGAAGAAGAAGAAGCGGGAGGCGGGGAGGAGGAGGAAGAGGAGGAGAGAAAAGCTCATGTACTTATTTTGCTTTTACTTGCACAAAAAGATTACTAGTTCTAGAAAGCAATAGGTTTTAGGCAAGATTTATATATATTAATTGCATCCCTCCTCTTTGGAGAACATAAATCATACTGAAGATTATACATGAAATAAATAAAATATATCTACTGAACTGACTTATCTTACCTATTAGTCATAATACAAAATTCTATGACAGTCATAATAAATTTATAATTTCTCAAGTAAAAAAATTTATTTTTAATGAAAAAATATGTTATAAAGGTGATAATCTACCCATGACATAGCATCCATACTGAGCATCAGCAGTTTGCTATATGCTATGTTGTACCGTTAAAGTACCAGACTAACTGCTGGATGGTACTTCCATATCTCTAGGGAAGAATTCATTTGTTCTCCTTAGAAGTGGTTTGGTTTTAGTGATCCAGTATGCCCAAGTCTTGAACCAATTTGGTCTTTTATTAATAATAAATTACAAAATAAACTACAGAGCATTTTAAAATCAAATGGCACATTTGATGCATTTGACTCTCCCTGTAATGATTTCTCTATATATACCACAGCTTTATACATGCTAGCATTCATATCAAAAGTGTTATTAATCACTTTCAAAAGTGAGCCTCTCCAAGTTAGGTCCCAGCATCCTGTTTCTCCATGTGCATTATTGTGACATATTAAACATCAAGGCTTTCCCCCTGAAAACACACCTTTTAAAAAGTACTAGCCTTCCTTGGTCTCTAAATTAGGTTGTGTGCATTGAATCTTGAAAGTACTTGACTGTTTGCCTCTGTCCTCTCTACTTCATAACAATTGAATTCTTATAAGTTGGCTATTTTCTTGCTTGCTTTTTGTCAACCTATTTGCTACGGTTAGGAGAATATTAGAGGCAAAACCAAATATAATTATAGTCACAATATACTTAGTCCTCCTTTGACTTGTTTTATTCCCCGTGGAAACTTCTATACCTTCTGGCAACTGACAATTAAATATGATTGTCAGTGCCTGTGATTTTTTTTTTATTATCTACACGTAGGTAACTACAGCCAAAATTAAATGTTACACAAAATAATTAAATAAAATAATTTTTTCCTAGGAGATAATTTTTCATCTTAGTATCAGAGAGCTTAGGATCAGAAGCTTTTTAAAAATTTGAGTTTCTGTTTGATATCTTTTGGTTTAAAGTTTAATTAGTAATATTTTATTAATTCATCTATAATTATCCCCTCTTAGCTACTACTCCTTTATCTTGAAATGTATGTATCACAAAGAATTTTGAGTTTCAAAGAAGCTGTTTTACTAGTTAACTTATTAGTATATGGTATCCATAACTGCAGTATATCTCTGCTGATCTTACTTAAATGAGAGATTGTTGTTACTATTTTTATAGGTTAAATCAACAAACCTCTATGGGGAAAAAAAATGAGATTTGCCCTACCAGATATCAAAATACATAAAGCAGTATTGGCACAAGGATAGATCATTTGAACAGAATACAGGAAAAAAATGTAAAATCAGAAATTTTCATCATGATAATGGTGGCATTTCAAATCAATGTGAAAAGATGATGTTAGAAAGATAGAAAATCATTTAGAATATTCTTTATTTCATATATAAAATAAATTCCAGATGTATTAAAGAGCTACTCATAAAAAAGAGGGTATTAAAATAAATAAGATTATTTTTATTCTCTTGGAATAGAGAAGACTTTCTAATCAAAACACAAAACCCAGGATCCAAAAAAGAAAAACTGAATAAACGATCTAACCATAAAAATTAAAATTTATATGAAGAAAGAATCTAAACCAAGATAAATGACAAATGGGATACTGGAAAAATTTTTAAATGGTTAATATGCAAAATTCATCAAGTTCCACATTGAAAGATTGGCAACCTAATAAAAAGATGGACAAAGTACGTGAACTCAGTGGTTCAAACAAAGCTCACAAAAGCAGAAATGCAAATCCCCTTTAAACATATCAAAGCAAGTAGAGCCTCACTTTTCATTAAAGAGATGTAAATTTAAACAATAATTTTACCCAGCAAATTGGCAAAATGTAGAAGATGGTTAATATCCAGTGTCTACAAATACATGAGGAAACAGGAGTTGTCATCCAGTATGGGTGGGAATGTAAACTGGCAAATACTTTTTATAAGGTAACTTAGCAAAATCTAACTAAATTTGAACTATGCAGATCCTTTTGCAGTTCCTAGTACAGGAATCTGTCCTACAGAAACATTTGCATGCGTGTAAGCATGAAGTGACATACATGTCCCTGCAGCTGGTCAGGGCCCTCACATCTTTAACTATGACTCCTAAAGTAGCCACCTTTTCTCTGGTTTTCCTGCCATCAATTTTTCCCCACTCTATTCCATGTTTCACACTGCTGTTAAAATTATTTTACTAAATAATAAATATTCTGGCCCTGCCTACCAAAAGACTTGTTTTATTGTTGCCTATGGACTTTTCACAACTTCGTCTCTGCTGTATTTTATTTGCAGTCTGCCTCTCTACCTCCTTCCTTCAAGTTCCTTATGCTCCAGCCACACTGAACAACCACTCCAGTAAACAAAATTGCTTGGCCAGCCCTTGGACATATTCCTTGTCTACGTACTATTCACTTATCACATATTTATTGAGCAGGCACTGTTCTTGAAGTAATGGGAATCCAGCAAAGACAAGGTCCTTATTTTTTGGAAGATTAGATTATTAACGGTAAAGTAGAAATTTTCAAATAAATAAACATGTGTTAATTATCATTTAATAAGTATTATACAGGCCGGGCGTAGTGGCTCACACCTGTAATCCCAGCACTTTGGGAGGCCGAGGCGGGCGAATCATCAGGTCAAGAGATTGAGACCATCCTGGCCAACATGGTGAAACCCCGTCTCTACTAAAATATAAAAATTAGCTGGGCATGGTGGCGCACACCTGTAGTCCCAGCTACTCAGTAGGAGGCTGAGGCAGGAGAATTACTTGAACCTGGGAGGTAGAGGTTGCAGTGAGCCGAGATTATGCCACTTCACTCTAGCCTGGCACCTGGCAACAAAGCGAGACTCTGTCTCAAAAAATAATTATTATAATAAGTACTATGCCAAAAATTTAGAGGCTGGGTACAGTGGCTCACATCTGTAATCCCAGCATTTGGAGACTGAGGTGGGAGGATAATCTCGTAATCTTGAAGCCAGGAATTTGAGACCAGCCTGAGCAACATAGCAAGACCCTGTCCCTACAGAAAATACAAAAATTATCTGGGTGTGGTGCGTGTGCCTGTAGTTCTAGCTATTTGGGAGGCTGGGGTAGGAGAATCACTGGAGCCCAGGAGGTCGAGACTGCATTGAGGTACGATCGCGCTGCTGCACTCCAGCCTGAGTGACAAAGCGAGACCTTGTCTGTTAAAAAAGAAAGAAAATTTAAAATAAGCCAGTGTGATAATGAATGGTTGCATATCTGAGAGTGGATAGACCAGGAAGATCCTGTGAGGAAATGAATCTTAAGGTGAGATAAAATAATGAAAAGGATTTAAGATCAGAAGAAAGAACATTTTAAGCAAAGAGAACAGCTAGTTCAAAGACCCCCAAAGCAGTAATACAAAAAAGTTTGAAGTAAAAGAAATAGTATGCAAAATGAAGGCAAGAACGATGTAAGAGGAGGTCAGATCTACGCAGTTTATTATATTAAGCAGTGTCAGCCGCCATGGCAAACAAACTGAAATCTTAGGGACTAAACAAAACAAAGGTTTATTTATTGCTCACATTACATGTCTTAGGCAGTTTGGCAGGAAGACTCTGCTATTAGAGGGTGCACCTTCTTGAAACGTGGTTTCCTGAGATCACTGGAACAGAGAAAGAGATGAATGGAAGAGGAACATGGGCACTTAACTAACTCAGCTTTGAAAGGATATATATCACTAACTTTTACCTCCATTGGTGAGAACTGCATAGAAATCTGGGAAATGTATGGTTCACATGGAATGTCTGGTGAACACTGTTGTCCCTGCTGCAGGCAGCGATCTGAACATGTATGGTTTTATTAACCAGATTTAAGAGTTTTAATAGAGAAAGAAAGCCATTGGACAGTTTTAAAAGGAGGAATCACCTAATAATCTGATTTTTTGTTTTTTAAAAAAGATCTGGCTTTCACAGTGTGAAGAATGGAAGCTAGTGAAAAAGCTGGGAAACTACTTAGAAGGCTATTGCAAGAGTCTTGTTAAGCAATGTTGATGGCTTATGCTAAGAAGAAAGAAAAAGGTGGATTAGTTGGGGGAGTCTTTTTTAAAAAGAAAATTAGAGGTAACAAAAAGTACTAATGGGTTGGATGTGGCGTATGAAGGAAAAGATAGGCATGAAAAATTATTCTGGAGCTAGTTTCTTCATTCCAAACTCATCAACTCAAATATGTTTTCTCTAAAGCGTTCCTCATTCTCCTACAAGATTGTCTTTTCTTTCTTTTTCTACACTCCCATATCATTCTGTTCATTGCTATTTATGGCACTTACTGAATTATAGTATAACTATTATTTATGTCTGTCTCTCCTCTACAAAACTATGAGCTAACATCTTAGCTGGCAAATTCAATAGAATTAAATCATTCAGTTAGATTGTATTGAATAAATGGATGAGCACATGAATATACAATATGTAGTATTTGCTTGTCCAAAACAAACTGTACATATAGGGTGAACTACACAGCATTTGTGCCTAAGGCATTCTCTTCACTTTGTAAAACATTATAATTCTTTGGCTGTATATCTGTAATGTTTGGCTGCTGTAACTGTTTTTCTCTCCTTTTTTTTTTAATTAACAAAATGAGAGGCAGCTGCAGGTACCAGCAAATTACAAAATACATAATTGCTAAAAGTAACTGAAGCATATTATAGCATAATTCAACAGGAAAAAGAAAAAACATCTGGCACATGCTATGTTAATTTGTCATAAGAGAGTTCCAGAGTGCTTGCCGCAGCTGGCAGATCCATCATTTCACTGAAATGAATAGCACACCTTTTGTTTTTAATTCTCTCATATAATATAGAATAGAACCTTATGCAATTTAATCTTCAGTCATCACTAAAGGATTTCACGCGTTGAGGGACTTTTCCTTTGTGCTGTATCAGCCAAAATCTACATGGCTTATCCTTACCTTAAACTGTGCCTCAATCATAACAGAATGGTGCAAGCAATTATGGTAATTAATTAAAATGTCTAAGATATTGGCCTAAATTTAAATTTCTTATCCCATAATTAAGTAACTTTGTTTTATTTCATATTTCTCATGTTTGTTTTATTTATGTGTGATGTTTTCAAAGAGATGGATACATTGCAGGGAAACCCTTGCTCTTACCCTCAGAACTATACCATTTCAGCTAATGTATGTGCCAGTCATAGTAAGAATTAAAATACAATTAGTGTGGAAACTCTCTCTTTCAGTATGGGTTAGGTTATTCTTTTTTTTTTTTAATTGCATTTTAGGTTTTGGGGTACATGTGAAGAACATGCAAGATTGTTGCATAGGTGCATGCGTGGCAGTGTGATTTGCTGCCTTCCTCGCCTTCACCTATATGTGGCATTTCTCCCCATGCTATCCCTCCCCAACTCCCCACCCCCGCACTGTCCCTCCCCTTTTCCCCCCAACAGACCCCAGTGTGTAGTGCTCCCCTCCCTGTGTCCATGTGTTCTCATTGTTCAACACCCGCCTATGAATGAGAACATGCGGTGTTTGATTTTGCGTTCTTGTGTCAGTTTGCTGAGAATGATGGTTTCCAGGTTCATCCATGTCCCTACAAAGGATGCGAACTCATCGTTTTTGATGGCTGCATAATATTCCATAGTGTATATGTGCCACATTTTCCCTGTTCAGTCCATCAGCGATGGGCATTTGGGTTGGTTCCAGGTCTTTTCTATTGTAAACAGTGCTGCAGTGAATATTCGTGTGCATGTGTCCTTATAGTAGAACGATTTATAATCCTTTGGATATATACCCAGTAATGGGATTGCTGGGTCAAATGGAATTTCTATTTCTAGGTCCTTGAGGAATCTCCACACTGTCTTCCACAATGGTTGAACTAATTTACACTCCTACCAACAGTGTAAAAGTGTTCCTGTTTCTCCACATCCTCTCCAGCATCTGTTGTCTCCAGATTTTTTAATGATCGCCGTTCTAACTGGCGTGAGATGGTATCTCAATGTAGTTTTGATTTGCATTTCTCTCATGACCAGTGATGGTGAGCATTTTTTCATATGTTTGTTGGCCTCATGTATGTCAGGTTATTCTTTTCCATGATAGAGACAAACAGAAATGGGCCAATTATTATTACAAAACATCTTCAAATGCAGACCTTTTTGAAACAATCTGTATTTCCCACTTTCTACTGAATATTTTCATATGTACCTCAAACTCGGTATAGTCTAAACTGAACCCATTATTTCACTCCTAGCTGAAGTTTTTATTTCATTCTATATTTCCCATTTCTGTGAATGGTAGTATCATCTACCCAGTTGCTCAAGAAAACTCTGAGTATCATCCTGAACTCGTCCTCATACCCCAAGCCCGAGTGTTACTAATTCTGTCTCCTAGATATCTCTTCAGTCTGTCCATTTCTTTCCAGTTGCTATCGTTCAGGCTATCAACATTGCTCACCTGGATTACTACAATAACACTCTAATTTGACTATGGATTTATTTCCTATTTTTCCTGCTACAGTCAGCAAGATTGATGTTCAGATTGAACCATGTCATTTCTCTTCTTAAAATACTTCAATGGCAGTTTCCTGTTATGACCTATAAGTTCTTTGTGATCTGTATTTCCTTGCATTTCCAGCTTGTTCCTCTCCCACCCCCACCTCCTAGTAGCACTCCATATCCCATTCATGCTGAACTTCTTTTGTTTCCTAACTTTATTATCCTTTTTTTCCCCTGGCCTTCACACATGGATTTGACTGTGGCACTCTTCTTTTCCGTCCTCTGCCTTTTTCCATCTAACCGCTATTTATCTTTCATATATCAGCTTAAAAGTCTACTTCCTCTGAAGAAACAGCTCTAACCCCCAATTCTTCCATATGTCTTCTTATAGCACCATGAAGTTTTTATAGCATTTGCTACCTATTTTAAGCCTAGTAGCTTTCCAATATTTCTGGTAGTTCATAAGTTTCACTATGGCAGTGACTAGATCTTGTTTTCTCTTTGTCTCTGTAGCACCTAGCACAGTAGTATATAGCATGTAACCAGTACTCATTGCAGTATTTATTAAATGAATGAACATCATAATTCCCCCAAACTCCTTCTAAGATGAGTATTTAATATTAGATGTTGTGAGGAAATTTCAGCCATTACTTTGTAACTTTCAGTTCATTCTTCAGGTAACTTTAAAATAAGCTTCCTGTGAAGGTTCTTTATAAATAAAGCTTTAAAACACATTGGTTTTCCTATTATTTTCCTATCTCCCAAATTTATTATACCATTTGATGGCTACTTTGAAAATATAATCACTGAATTATCTCATTAGTTCTGATATGAGAGCAAGTAGTTAGCAAAAACTTTGAAAAAGCAGAATGTAAGCTATTAGAAATGTTATTATTAGATGGACTAGTCAGTTGAGTCTGTGGAATTAACTAAAACATGGACTGAAAAAAAAACCCACCTGTTGATTGACAGTTGCATTCTAAGCATAGACTAAAAAAAAAAAAAAAAACCACCTTTTGATTGCCAGTTACATTCTAAGCCTTGTGAATGTAGCTTTTCATTAGGAGCTTTCATTCTAGTGGGGAGAGGCTATAAGAGAAGAACCAACAATATAACAGTCAGAACCAACAAGTAATTTTAGATGTTTTAAGTGATATGAAGAAAGTAAATGGAGTCACGTGATACACAGTTACTAGAATGGAGGTAGGAGCTAGAAGAGCTAGACTAGTTTAGAAGAAAATAGTCTACAAAGGTGACATTTAAACTGAGGCCTGAAAAATGAGAACAAATTATACCAAAAAGGAAAATATTCCAGGCAGATGGAAGAATAGCAAGTACAAAGGTCCAGTGTTAGGAAGGAGTAAGCTCACATGAGTATAGTGAGTGAGGAGAAAGAACACTGTAATGTTGAAGAGCTACCTCTGCAGGGATCATCAGATAGAGTGGGCTATTTTAAATGAGATATTTTTATGTATTTTAAGTAGAATGTTTAAGTAGTACTATTTTAAGGTAAAAAAAAATCTAAAGTGAAGCAGTGAGAAATCTTAGGAGGATTTTAAACATCCTTAGAGCTTTTTTAAAAAAAAAACAACAAGGTTTCACCATGTTGGTCAGGCTGGTCTTGAACTCCCGACCTCAGGTGATCCCCCCGCCTTGGCCTCCAAAGTGCTTGGATTACAGGCGTGAGCCACCACACCCGGCCCGACATCCTTAGACTTTAAAAGACCACTTATAACTACTGTGTGGAAAATAGACTAGAGAGTTCCCTCTAGTCTAGGGAACTCTCTAGTCTATTTTCCACACAGTAGTTATAAGTGGTCTTTTAACTTACGGAATCAGAGAAACCAGGTATTAGAGTATTACACTAGTTTTGGCAATAGATGATAGTGGCTTAGAATAGGGTATCTTCAGTCAAGATGGAGAGAAGTGGACAGTTTTGAAATACATTTGGGAGGTAGAACAGGACTTACTGATAAATTGAATATAGAGCATGAGGGAAAAAGGAGGAATCAAAGGTGATGCCTAACCTTTTGACTTGAGCAGCTAGGTAAGAGGGCGATGGTTATTTACTAGGAAGGAGGGAACTTGGGAAGAGGTAGATAAGAAGTAGTTTCCATTTTGGACAGGTTACATTTGAGATGCTTATTAGTTTTTTTCTAGTAGATGTGTCAAGTAGGTCATTGAATACACAAGTGAAGAGTTCAGAGAGGTCAAGCTAAAGATAGAAATTTGTGATGCTATGTTTACAGTCATGGACTAGAGAAGATCACTTAGGGGGAAAGTGTAAATAGGGAAAGAAAGAACCTAAGATTGTGATACAAAGCTCTCCAGTGTATCTAAAGCTGACCACCTGCCTTAACCCGTGGTATTTTTAGTTGACTGAATGAGAAAAGGTTTGAAACCTTGGAATGAATTTTCTTTTTTAGCGTTCAGGACTTTTGAAGCCATTCAAAAAGTTGAGATTACAAGCTTTGCATTTGCTAACCATTTTGCCACATACTAGGATTATGTATTTATTTTTTGTTCAAAAAATGTTTATTTTGCCTTTTAGATCTTAATATTATGTGATATTACAGATTTGCTTTACTAACATCTCTTGTAATTGATTGGACTTAAGTGGGAAAAAATATTGTTTAGTTGAGAAAACATTTTGATTAAAACACTGGTACACATGGGCATAAAGATGGAAACAATAAACGGGGCGCTCAGGAGAAGAGAGGCAAAAGCTGAAAGACTAACTTTTGGGTACCAGGCTCACTACCTAAGTGATGATATTATTCATGCCCCAAACCTCAGTGTCACACAGTATATCCATGTAACAAACCTGCACATATACCCCCGAATTTAAAATAAAAGTTGAAATTATTTGAAAGAAAAAAACTGTTATAGCACATATTTCTATTTGATCACTATATGACCTTAAAATATTAAATAAACCTCTCTGAGTCTAAGTTCATTCACTTATGAAATGAAACTAAGAACTACTTTGAAGGCTTGAAGTAAAGATAAGGTACAGTAGCGAAATTAAGATCTGGTAGAAACCTTCTTGGTTGATATCCACTTAACCATATAATGACATTCAGTGAAATAAATGACCGTACAAAGCATCCTGACCAATGCCCAGGGCATTCTATGTGCCCCCTACCTAATCAACTCTCATTCAACAAGTGTCAGTATGTTTGTTTCCACACTGGGTTATGCCAGTTGTACTTGTTTTGGAAATATATAATTTAACATTAAATAAACTGGTGATATTTTGCTACAGAAAGACAATGTTACTCTTTTAAAACAAAGTTGAATATTTTGGAGGATTTGCTATTGAATTAGGTATGGGCAAGCCATCTCTAAAAGAATAGAAGGAATACTGTAAAAATCTAGAAAAATGTTGTACTTGGATTGTTTGCCAAGTGCCTTTTAAATTCTTGTGCCACATTAATGAAACCAAAAGTAGAAATAATTGTAGTAGATACATTATGGGTATGGTTTATATAAGAAAGATATTGAACATTGAAATATTACAGTGTACCCATTAAAAAAAAAATTAAAGCTTATGTATATTCCAGGCAAAAAGCCCAGGCAAAATTATCTTTCCTTAGGCCTCAGACCTCTTAGAAAATCTGATGAAATCTATGGACCCTCACTCTAGAACAGGAAACAGACACACAAGATCTTCCTACAATGGTCTAATTTGATGGCATATCAGTGTTGATTACAGTGTTTTGTTTACTTAAGCATTTAATTTTTTTAATAGATACAACATAAATTGCTACATATGTAAATTATTTAGTAAACTTTTACACAGAAATTACATTTTGCAAGTATATTTCTAAATTATATTTTTTAAGCACGAGTAGGATTTTCTGTCACATAGACATGAATTATATAAGTGAACTAAAAACGTATGAGACACTAAAGAACCAAGCACTGCCCAGTGATACGATAAGGGATTCCTCATTCTTCTGTATGTACTTTAAAATTAGTGGAAGATAGTAATTACACCTTAAACCTTATATCATATCTTATAATAAGCCAGAAATTATAGAGCAATTGGGTACAGTTTTATTTCAATTGTTTGGTACAAAATACTCTAAAATGTCATACCAAAATGAAATGTCCGCTATCTCTGTGTCTTCTGGCAGGCTACAGATTTTAAATCATCTCTGATGGGTAAGAATGTTTCTGTTTTTAAAGATTTCCAGAGAAGAGATTATATAGTCTTACTTGGCATGTGTTTCAACTGTAATACCACTGTGAAACTTTCTGGAAAGTCTTATGTAATGTTTATCCTAAATCACTCATGAAGCAGGGAACTCTCAGTTTTCTCTAATGAAGGGAAAATTTCTTGAAGATAACACAGAGTCGGATCATCCTCCTGAGTCTTTCCTTTATCCCTGCAATGAAATATCCTGACAGAGAAATAAGAAGTTACAAAGTACTGACAGGAAGGCTCTAGGAAAGTCTTAAGGGGTAGAGTTGATGAAATCACTTTTCTCTTCACCCTTTAATACCATCTAAAATTTCATTTGGAAGACAACTCTAAGGTTGAAAGAAATGCTTGAATGAAAAATAAGCTTTTCTTAGCCACTTCAATTTATTTCGAGAAAGGAGAATGTAAGTAAGTCTAAATAAATACCAATAATCTTTATCTAAAATATGGTTTTTCTGATAAATTTCTCAGTAAATCTTGAGCAAATAAGGATTAAAATTTTCTAACTGCTATGTTTTCTATAATTTTTCTAATTTTAGAAAATTAGAACTTTAGCCCTAAATCAGCAAATATGATAATATGCTATATAACATTCTTGTCAATGGTGGACCACATATGTAAGAGGGGCCTCATAAGATTATAAAGGAGATGAAAAATTCCTGCTGCATAGTGATGTCATAGCTGTCATAATGTCTTAGTGCAGTGCATTACTCAGGTGTTGGTGGTAATGCTAAATGACTGCACGGCCAGTCTTATAAAAGTATAGCACATGCAGTTATGTATAGTACATAATACTTGACGGTCAACAGCTATGTTACTGGTTTATGTGTTTACTATACTATACTTTTTATTGTTATCTTAGAGCATACTCCTACATAGGCTTTTTTTTAAGTTAACTGTAAAACAGCCGTAGGCAAGTCCATCAAGAGATATGTTCCAGAGGGAGGCATTGCTATCATAGGATCAAAGGAGATGACAGCGTTTTGTGTGTTATTACTTCTGAAGACCTTCCAGTGGGACAAGATGAACACAAGTGGAAGACAGTGATATTGATCATCCTGACCCTGTGTAGGCCTAGGCTAATGTGTGTGTCTGTGTCTTTGTTTTTAACAAAAGATATAGAGAAAAAATATTTTTGTACAGCTGTACATTTGTTTTAAGTGTTATACAAAAGAGTCAAAAGTTAGCAAATTAAAAATTGTATAAAGTAAAAAGTTACAGTAGGCTAAGCTTAATTTGGTGTTGAAGAAAAAATATGTTTTTATAAATTTAGTGTAGCCTCAGTATACAGTGTAATACTTCCTAGCATTTTGGGAAGCTGAGGCAGGAGGTTTATCTGAGCCCAGGAGCTTGAAACCAACCTGGACAACATAATGAGACCTCAGCTCTAGAAAATACAAGATTATCAAGGCATGGTGGTGCATGTCTGTAGTCCCAGCTGCTTGGGAGGCTGAGGTGGGAGGATCACTTGAGCCCAGAACATCAAGGCTGCAGTGACCCATGATCATACCACTGCATTCCAGCCTGGGCAATAGAGTGAGATCCTATCTCAAAACAAAAACATTTATATTCTATTTAGGACAGTGTGTGTATGTATGTGTGTGTACATATATGTATGTATACATATATGTACACACACATACATGTAAAAACACTAGCATTATAATACAGGATTGATAAATGTCTTATACATAAAATAAGTACTTAATATCATGAAGGTTTGATGTGTAAAGAGAACTGTCTACATTAAAATAAATGGAAAGGAGACCTGTAAAAAAATGGGACAAGGGTGCAGTCTTAAAGAATGGGCAGGATTTTAATGGGAAATCTGAAAAAGGTGATCTAAAAAATGATATAAACCTGATCCTGAAGGTAATACATATGCAGTTTGTTTTCAAAACAGTGAGAGCCCCACTGAAGTGTGGAAAGGTCTTACTGGAAATAAGGTTGGAAAGATAAATTACACAACATTTTGGAGGTTCTTATATGACATTGTCAGGAATTTGGACTCTTTTGTCCAGTAGCTGATAGCCATTGAAGATTATTGCTCAAGGAAGCAAATTATTAAAGTGGTGTTTTAGAAAGAGAAATATGCTAGAGATACGTGGTTCAGAGAGGAAAACCCACTATATTAGTTGAGTGCATTCATATGCCCCATGCTAGAGTACTTTACATATATTGTTTCACTTAATATTGAGAAGCCCAAGCAGTTCGTTATTACAATAAATCTAAGAATTAAGTTCTAAGAACTTTAGTTGGGATGGTAACACTGAATAGGAATGAAATATAGATGGAAGAGACATATCAAGACAGAGTCTCTTTTGGGGTAAATGAGATGTTGCATTTAAGTCAGGTGCAGTCAATTCACATCTGTAATCCCAGCACTTTGGGAGGCCGAGGTGGTTGGGTCACCTGAGGTCAGGAGTTCGAGACCAGCCTGGCCAACATGGTAAAACCTCATCTCTACTAAAAATACAAAAATCAGCCAGGCAAGGTGGCAGGTGCTTGTAATTCCAGCTACTTGGGAGGCTGGGGCAGGAGAATCACTTGAACCCAGGAGGCAGAGGTTGCAGTGAGCCAAGATCACACCACTGCACTCCAGCCTGGGAGACAGAGCAAGATTGTCTCAAAAAAAAAAAGACAAAGTGAGAAACAGGAGTTGACTTTAGGCTTTTTAACCTAGACACCTAGGGCAGAGATGTCAATATAAAAATTGAGCGGCAGGATGAGAAGTAGATTTGTGAGACAATGCGAAAAGTTTGGTATTAGGCTTGTTAAGTTTGAATACAAGACTGGACTTTCAGGGAAGAAGTCAGAAGTAAAAATTGTTAGGTTTCCAATTAAGTATATAAATTTTCATATTCCTAGAAGGCCTAATACCCATATACATACACATACTCTGTGTGTGTGTGTGTGTGTGTGTGTGTGTGTGTGTTATTCAGCAAACTTTCAGCATTTCCCTGCTATGTTGCAGTATAGGGCAGTGGTTAAGACCACAGATTTTGGAATCAAAGTACCAAGTTTTTTTAATCTTGACTTTACAACTGATAAGCAGCCAGATGCAGTGGGCTCAGATCTGTAATCCCAACACTTTGGGAGACCAAGGTGGAAGGATTGCTTGAGCCCAGGAGTTCTAGATCAACCTGGGCAATATGGCAAAACCCTGTCTCTACAAAAAATAAAAAAAAACTAACTGGACATGGTGGCATGCATCTATAGGCTCAGCTGCTCAGAAGGCTGAGGCAGGAGGATCACCTGAGCCTGGTAAGTGGAGGCTGCGGTGAGCCGTGATTGTGCCACTGCACTCTGGCCTGGGTGACAGAGTGAGACCCTATCTCAAAAAACCTACAAAAAAAGAACAAAAAGCTTGACAAGCTATGTGACCCTAGGCAAGTTACTTACATTTTTAGTTTCTGTCTTTTAATTTTCTCATATGTAAAAATGGGGATTTCATATGTTAGTCATGCAAACGAAATATTAAGTTAATTTATGAAAATATCTAGAATAGTGCCTGACACATTGTAAACAAATACTACTATGGAAGTGTTTGCTGTTATTATCACCATCATCGTCATTTTCACTATTATTTGCCAGATTTTTTTAAGTACAAAGATGAATAACAAAGTTGCTCACCATCCAATGGAGGAGCCAGAGCTTGATATATAAAGAGATCAATATTTACATAGATTAAGGGTAACTTAAAGTATACTTTCATTTAATGATTTGTGTCTTTGTGATCTTAAATGTTCTGGAAAATCATTACTATTCATCATTCAGATTAATTGTCTTGCGTAAGTAAGTGACTAGTTTAGGCATGAAATTATACAAGTAGGTGTTTTCCTGAAAAGGTTTCGTGTAAACTGAATGTTGTCTAACTTTATAAATGTGATCATTGTTTCATCTTAATCTCGTCGCCACTAATATGCATAACGTTTACCTTTAGTTGCATTTGACCTAGAAGACTGGCCATTAGTCATTTTGTTTATCATTGTTTAGTTGGGTTTTTCTTATGTTGCGGGGCTGGTGGGCAGTAAGTTTAAGCTGCACAAGATACTTTAAAGAAAGCATAAGAATTTATTCTATTTTATCATTATCACTCAAAGCTGAAACAAAACATTTGTGTTTGTCTGTCATGGAATTAATCATAGATACTCAAACTCCTCATAGTCAGTGAACCTGTATTTATGAAATCACTGAGTTAGAGTAACTGATCTCCCTTGTATTCTGTCAGTTCTACATTTGCCACCACATACCTTGCACCTGGCCCATAACGAATGTTCAGTAACTGTTTGCATAATTGAATAGTGGATGACATTGCTTTTTGTTGTATATATTTATAACGAATACTTGCTATTTTTAACAACTATTCACTCAAATATAGGACACTTGAGAGGCTTACCAAATGTTTAGGTTGCTTGCCTGGCTTATTTGAAAAAAATCAAAACTGAAGTTATTTTGGAAGTGCTAATATGTTGATTGATTTAAGAAGCACAAGTAAGGTCAAAGAATAAAGCCAATACTGAATCAAGAATTTCACCTAAGCTAAATCCAAATTAATTCTCTACTTGGAAATAATGATACAGAAATCATCCATAACCATCCGTAACCCTAAAAGTTCACACACAGTGTAATGTGAATAAAAGCTTTGAATGTCATTAATTCATTATATGTAATACTCAGAAATTTATCTGATCTTTTTTCTGATTAAGTTATTTTAAGGCTACATTGTACGTACCCTTAACCTGAAACTCTTGAAGTGACTTGTGGCTAAAAGCAATATAATACAAGAAGACAGTTCTGTGTATAAGATAATTTCAGCTAATGAAGCATAAAGGATATGAATGAGTAAAATGCAGTACATATACAACCAAAACATAAATAAGAATTTTAACTATACCGCGCTGAAGTGATACTGGAGTAATTAACGTTTCCTTAAATTTCTTAAATTTGTAAGAGTTAAGCTCCCCTAAAAAGCACTATGCATGAATCTTAAAAATGCATACTAAGGCTGGATGTGGTGGCTCACACCTGAAATCCCAGAACTTTGGGAGATTGAGGCAGGCAGATCGCTTGAGCTCAGGAGTTCAAGACCAACCTGGGCAACATGATGAAACCTCATCTCTACTAAAATACAAAAAATTAGCCAGGCATGGTGGCGCACACCTGTAGTCCCAGCTACTCGGGAGGCTGAGGCACAAGAATTGCTTGAGCCCAGGAGGCAGAGATTGCAGTGAGCCGAGATTGTGCCACTGGACTTCAGCTTGCGCTACAGAGTGAGACTCGATCTCAAAAAACAAAAACAAAGATGCATAGTATAGCTAAGTAGCACAATAGCTTAGGGAGATTTTGTAATAACAAATTTTGTATCTTTTTAATATGAGTATGCTTTTATTTTAATGTCTAATAGTATCTCAAGATAATATTGAAGATACTTTTGTGCTTTTAAAATACGTGTTTTTATTTTGCTTTTTTTAGTTTGGCAAAATATATATAACAAAATTTACCTTTTAATTGTGATAAAACTTTTTAAATTATGATAAAATACACATAAAGTTTACCATCTTAAGTATTTTTAAGTGTATAATTCAGTAGTGTTAAATATATATACACATTGTTGTGCAACTAACCTCTAGAATTATGTGTATTGTATTAAAAAGAAATAAATGAGTCCTGTGAGATATGGTCTATTAGTAAGTGACTTTATTTTGCACATCAAGATGGTATTTTTGTTCATATCATGAACATGTATCTTGCTAATAAAGATTCTTATTTTGAACAATTATATTAATGGATTTTTGGTGCTCTCTTTTGATTAATAGGAGTGAGCTGAGTCGACAGAAACTTCATACCCAAGAGCTGCTTTCTCAGCTGGAAATAGCAAATGAAAAGGTAGTTGAGGTAAGATAATAACTCTCCTGGGAAGTGCTTTCTGCTGCAGCTTGATACACATGTTATAGAATTTTACCTGAGCCAAATCCAAATTATTTCTCTACTTGGAAATAACAATACAGAAATCATCCATAACCCTAAAAGCCCACACACAACATAATGTGAATAAAAGCCTTGAACATCAGTGATTCATCATGTGTAGATAATAAAAAGTAGAGCTCTTATTTCTGCCTTACCAATAGACCTTGTGCAGTATTTCAGAGAGTGTATTAGGATCCCCTTTATTCTTATGCATCTCCAAAATTATTTTTTAACCCATTCATCTTATTTTGTTTTAATCCATCACAAAAGACACATCACATAAAAAATACTTTGCCTCCTAGAATATGTTAAAATATATTTAGATTGATGCCTTAAAACTAAAGATAGCAAGAGTTCATCATGTTTTTTTTCCTTAAGGCGTTAAAAAAGTAAACAATTTTTGGATTATGATTGGGGCTTTTTAGATCTCTAGTTCTTCATTTGATATTATAACTTCAGATGTTTGTTGGAATTTCCTTGAGTATATGGTGTACTCTATCTTTGTGGTCTACTATAGGAGCTATAGTGAAATCATTACTCCTAAGCTTCATGGCATTGTAAATTCATATGAGCCACTTAGAAAACAATAAAGGAATAGCCATTAAAGTACTCTTTCATGTAGCTCCCACTTCCAGATATCTGTTCTAATGAAGTAATTTCTAATTTAAAATATGAAAAAAATTAGAAGATATTCAATACAGCAATGTTAATAATATAGAAAGATCAAAAGCAACCAAAATGATCAATAGAAAAGGAACAATTGCATCTAGTAGGATTTATCCAGTCTGAACTGTTCCTCAACCATTATGGTGGCAGTATAGAAGAAGTTGCATTATGTGAAGTCTGATTGTAAATACGAAAATTATTATTACAGATGATAGAATTTCTTCCCCCAAGTTTTCTCCAGTATATGATGTGTTTCTTAAAATTTAAAGGCTACAGATGTAAACATCTTGGTAAATTGGACCAGCCAATATAGTTCTCTTCATAAAATTTAATTTTGCTTTTGAGCATAATAAGAAATATAATAAGCTCATTTTAGCAGGATGCTGTTATTTCAATGTTTTATATTACTTTAATACCCATAACATTCATTCTTATCACTTGTATATTAGGACATGGGAACTATAAGTTTCTGGTTCTTCATAAGAAATGTGTTTTTCTAACTCTTCCTGATAAGGCTTGTATTATTTTCTCATTCAGATAAGTGCCAGAAAAACTATTTAACAATTCTAGTTGTACAAAAATATTTTTTCAGATATACTGTAATCAGACTAGTAAGTATGGAGAGAGCTAATCCATTTTTTAATTGATAGATTATTTGGACTTGTCTGCATGACAGTATATTGTGATGGCTTTGTATTAATGATGCCTGTATAGTTCTTGCCATAACAAAGTGTTAGAAACTGGGTAGCTTAAACAACAGAAAATAATTGTCTTTTAGTTCCAGAGACTAGAAATCCAAAATGGAAGTGTTGACATTGTTGGTTCCTTCTGAGAGCTGTGAGGGAGAAACTGTTCCCTGCCTTCCTCCTAGCTTCTGGTAGCCTCAAACATTCCTTGTCTTGTAGATTGTGTCCTCTCTGTGTCTTCAAATTGTCTTTCCTTTGTACATGTGTGTCTCTGTGTCCAAATTTGCCCTTTTATGAAGACACCAGTCATATGGATTATGGCCCACCCTAATGATCTCACCTCAACTTGATCATCTGCAAGGACTCTATTTCTAAATAAGGTCACATTCACAGGTACTGGGGGTTAGGACAAAATTCAACCCATAACAGTGCCTAATAACTCTGTTGACCCTAATAGACTCTGGAGTATGCAGATGTCTTGGGGAACTATACAGAAGCAGTTCATTGCAAGCCTGCTAAAGCTCTGGTTGTAAGGCCCAGCAGTCTGTGTTTTCACAGTCCAGGTGATTCTGAAGCAGTGATTTTCACAAATTGAAAGTCTTATTCTTCTTAGTCATTTTGCTTTGAGATTTGTTAACTCACTTTCTTTGTTGGCATGTGGGTGAAAGAAAACAATTTATAAGAATGTAAAACCAAGTTTGTATTTTAAAGCTCATAACTTGAAAAATATAAATTTGAAGATAATAGACTTTGTATTTTATAAGTGGTAAAATGATATTCAGATTTTTCATTGATTATTCCATAAAACATTCTCCATGTCACATATGGATTTCTAACTTGTTTTCTATTTCCCCTTAATAGAATGAAAAGCTAATTCTAGAGCATCAAGAAAAAGCCAACAGACTTCAAAGGCGTCTAACTCAGGCAGAAGAGAGAGCCGCTTCAGCTTCCCAGCAGGTAGGGAGCATCCTCTTATCCCTGGAAAATAAACAGTTCAAAGATAAGAAAAGTTTTTTAGAAGTTCCCAGAGAACTAATAGTTTATTTTTACTTGATTAACATATTTTAAAATTAATCCCTTTAATATATGAGGTTGAAAAGGTAAACATTGGAAACAAAAATAAGTGATGCATGGTGGCTCGCAGCTGTACTGCCAGCAATTTGGGAGGCCTAGGCAGGAGGAGGATGACTTGAGGCCAGGAGTTTCAGAATAGCCTGGGAAACATGGCAATACCTTGTCTCTACAATAATTAAAAAATCAGTCAACTATGGTGGCACACACCTGTGGTTCCAACTACTCGGAAGGCTGAGGCAGGAGAATGACTTGGGCCCAAGAAGTTGAAGCTGCAGTGAGCCATGTTTGTGCCACTGCACTCCAGCCTGGCGGACAGAGTGCAACCCTGTCTCAACAAAAAATAAATAAAAAGAAAGAAAAGAAATATACTGTCTAACTATGGTAGCCTCTAGCCACAGGCCACTATTTACATTTAAATTAATTTAAATGTAATTTAAAGTTGAGATCCTCAGTCATACTAGTCAGATTTCAAGTGCTCAGTAGCCGTATGTAGCTAAGGCTATCGTATTAGACAGTGTGGATATGGAACATTTCTGTCATAACGAAAAGTTCTGTTACACAGCACTGCTCTAGAATTATATTCTGCCTAAAACTAGGCAGATATTCACTAACAGATCTGAAAGTAGATAATATTGCTTTGAATGCAGTATTTCAAACTACACTGCCTTTGTTTTTATTTTACTTTTAAGTGGAAAAAAATTCCTTGACTTACAGGTTAATTTACTTAATGCATATTTTCATATGCATTAAAAAAATCTAAAGTACAATATAAAAGTTATCCAGTGGGAAATAGAGTAGAAAATGCAGAATATCAGTGAAATACTTTAAACCTACACAGTCTAATATTGATGTTTCATCTGTTGTTTAAACTCTCCAGTGGCAAAGATTCCACCATTACTTGTTTTTTGTTTTGTTGTGTTTTGTTTTGTTTTGTTTTAGTGGATGAGAAGTTTTTATCCCAGGCTGGCCTTGAACGCGTAGGCTCGCCTCCTCAAGCTCCAGGACAAAGGCCGGAGCCACCGTGACTCCCAGATTCCACCATTATTTTGAGGAACCTTTTTAAAATTCTTTGTCAGTAACCACTTCACAAATTTTTCTGTAACAAATCTTTCCCTAAGCGTTTCTATTTCCATTCTGTTCTTATTTGAGGATGGAAGGTAATCATTCAGCACTTTCTCCTTACCCAAAAATGAATTTCTTCTCTGTAGATAATATTTTTTTCTGTTTTAAATGGGTCCAAGTGGTCAACTTTGTTTATAAGACATGTATTTCATTTTTTTTAAATTTTTATCTTTGCCCTCTCTGAATCTTCTCATTTTTTTATAAAAACTAAAAAGTGCTATTAGAAATAATATCCTACTATATGTATGACATTAGCAAAATGAAGAAAATTTAAACATTATTATCATCTCTGACACATCACACTTACCATAGGGCAGTGCAGCATCGTGTTACTGGTTCAGTACAATCCCTGAATCTTGCTGATTCACTTTGCTGTAAATGTCCTTTTCTGATTAACTTTGTCTATATGTTATTTATCCACTCTAAGTGTATCACTCTAAATGGTTGAATGCCATGTGTTCTTTTAACATAGGAGTTTTTTAAATCAGTGTGGTGAAGCACTTTCAATGCAAGAACACAAAACCTGGAAGCTATGAAAAAAATTAATAAATATGATCACAGTTTCAAATTTCTGTATCGGAAAAGGTCATAAAGTCAGTGACAAACTGAGAAAAATATTTGTACCATATATGACGAAAGGCTAATGCCCTAAACACATATAAAGGATGCCTAAGTTTAAAAAATGCTACAGTTTAGTAGACAAGTATATAAAGGAAGTTTATGGAGAAAGAAGGACAGATGGCTCTTTTTTTCCAGCAGTCCAGAGGTCTTTTTTTTTTTTTTTTAACACCTATTATGAATTCAAGGGAATAGGTTCCCGCAGCCCAGGCTCCTTCCCATTGGTTCTCACACGGTGCACTTCTCTGGGTGGAGCAGGCTGGCGCTTCAGTTGAACCCAGGTACCTTTCTCTTTGGCTTCTTTCTTTTTCTGATCATTTTCCTTCACGCGTTTCAGGAAGCTGTCTCGGCTCTTAGAGTGCTTGATGTGCTCAATGCGCACATTAATTCACTTAGCAAGAATCTTGCCCTTAACTTGTTTGTTTACAACAATGCCAGCAGCATGCTGGGCAACATTGTAGGCTCTTCCAGCTTTGCCACGAGAACATTTGTGGGGCATTCCTTTTTGAACAGTACCTATTCCCTTGAAGTCTACAATACCACCTTTCTTATAGATTCGCATAAACGTGGCCAAAGGAACAGCTCCATGTTTTCTAAAAGGCCTAGAGAACATAAATCGAGTGCCTCTCCTCTTTCCCTTTGTGTTCGTCATTTTGGCGTGTTACTGGAAGATGGCAGTTCCAGCCAGAAGGCAGGACAGATGGCTTTTGAACATTTAAAAAGATGTTCATCCTCACCTATAAGACAAATGCAAATTTAAATTGTAATCACATCATTTTTCACCTATCAGATCATAAAGTTTGGTAATGCAGTGTGCTGGCACTTTCACATATTATTGATACGAATACATGTTGTCACAGTCTCTGGAGCGCAGTTTGGCAGTATCTTTCAAAAACTGTAAATGTATGTAACCTTTGACCCATACTTGCACCTGGAAACATTTTTTTTTGCCAGAAAGCAAACATGTAAAAATACTGATTGAAGCATTGTCGCTCATTTTAAAAGATTTTAAAAAACCATACAAATACTCAACAATAGCAGACTAGTTAAATTATGGAGCATTCATACAGAGGAACAGTTTGCAGCTATTAAGAGGAATATAGTATAATAGTCCTAATATAGAGCTATTTTTAAGGTAGATTATTTAGAAGAAAAAAGATGAAAAGTGTTTATGATACTTTTATCATTTTTCAATGAAAAGAAATGAAGAAATACATGTATTCTCATTTAAAATATTTCTAGAAATATACTTTAAACTGGAGGTAGTGGTCGTATCTGGAGAGGGGTCTATGGAATGAAAGACAGCAGTGGGAACGAGACTTACTTTATGCTCTCTACCATTTTGTACTGTTAGATCTTTTTTTACCGTGTGTATATACTATCAATTCTTACTAACATTTGAAGATTATTTTTCTATTAGACTTTACTTATTATTATCTATCATCACTTTATTACCAGCCTTGCATTGTGTTGGCTCACATTAGTTTGTGTCTTAAAAACTTTTCTGATTGACTTTTATCTAGATATTTTACATCCATCTGGAATGTGTTTTACAATTCTAAGTATATCACTCTGAGCTATAGAATATCTTATTTGGCCTGCATTTCTGTAATGTGATAGACATTTTAAAGTTTCAAGAGTAAAATAGAAATTAATTTTAACATGATCACTGGCCAGCACAGTGGTTTATACCTATAATCCCAGCACTTTGAGACCAAGGTGGGTGGATTGCTTGACCCCAGGAGTTCAAGGCTGGCGTGGGCAGCATAATGAGACCCTGTCTCTGAAAAAAATTAAAGATAAAAATCAACCAGGCAGAGCAGTGCACACCTGTGGTCCTAGCTACTCAAGAGGCTGCAGTAGGAGGATCACTTGATCCTGGGAAGTCAAGGCTGCAGTCAGCTATAATTGTACCACTGTACTCCAGCCTGGGCAACAGAGGGAGACTGCCTCAAAAAGAAAAAGATCATTTACAGAACCCTTGCCAGTAACATCATTTTCGATACTTATAGGTTGTGATGCATTCTACTTTGTATTAGTCTAAGATTTTACACAGAAAAAGTAACTACTTACTGATTGTTTATTTTAATTGCAGCTCAGTGTGATTACAGTGCAGAGAAGAAAAGCAGCCTCCCTGATGAATCTGGAAAATATTTAAAAATATTCATAGTTAACTCACAGAACTTTAGAGTTGGGAAAGCAGTTGGACTAGAAGTGTATTGAAATGGTAAAGCCTGCAGAGTATAGTGAAGGCTTGTGTTATTTTGCATAAGCATTGTTGTTCTGTTTTGAGGGTTATGGGAAGACAGAGCAGTGACCACATCCTGTAAGTAAAGAAAATATAATCCTATATTGATCTTCAGTGGAGAATAAACCAGCTGAGAAGAACTCATTGCCTTCATCAACATGTCTGTTTTTTAATTCCTCCTTTTTCCCTTGAAAGGACATAATAATTTTCGAACTATGCAAATTTCTCTTTCATAAGAAAGAGTTTTTAAGAAAATTCTAGAACTTAATATTTTAGTTTTCAAGATTTGAGAATTTTACATCTAATTGTAACTCCTAACTCATTTTTAAAGTCCCTAAGTATCCACTTTATTATGAACTCATAAATGTAAATAAATTGTGCACTTTCTAAACCAATGCTGTCATGTATTTTAATGTATGATTGTAGTGATTCATTTTTAACTTACACAATTTTCAGTATCTATGGAACTTGATATTTAAGAATTTGGAAGGAGTTTTTTACATGTTACTTAAAGCAATACTCATCAAATGGAAATCTTAGGTGCTAAGACTGAGTTGCCCTGAACTATTGAAGTCCTGTTGATCTTCATAGATACATGTACCTATTCTCCGGTTTGAACTTAGTGTGTCCTGGCTTCTATTGATGAAAGCAGAGGTTTGCATCTGGATAACCAATTAGGAGATTGCTGCAGTTGTCCAGATAAAAGATATTTGAGTTGAAGGTGACATAAAACATTCACGTGTAGATATTCAATTCATGTGTAGAAATGTAGTTCTGGTGCTAATAGTTAAGATAGTCATAGGAGTCTTTCACGTGGAACTGAGAATTGAAGCTGTGAAAGTGAAAGAGCTTCCCTTCCGCCTTTACTGATGTGAATAGCAATCTCTTCAGCCTCCTCCCACACTATTCTTTCCTTCCATTTCTTGTGCTCTAACTTTGATGACCTTCATCAATATATCATCCTCCCTCCCAATACAGGGTCTCTGCATGTACTTCTTTTTTTTATTTCCAGACAGAGTCTCGCTCCATCGCCCAGGCTGGAGTGCAGAGAGGCACGATCTCGGCTCATTGCAACCTCCACCTCCGGGGATCGGGATTCTCCTGCCTAGTAGCTGGGATTACAGGTGCTCAATGCCACACCCTGCTAATTTTCCTATTTTTAGTAGAGACGGTTTCACCGTGTTGGCAAGGCTAGTCTCGAACTCCTGACCTCAGGTGGATCCGCCCATCTCAGCCTCCCAAAGTGCTGGGATGATAGGCGTGAGCCACTGCCCTTGGCATCTCCATGTACTTTTTCATTGATACATTGTTCAGATCTCTACTCAAATATCAGTTCCTCAGAGACCTTCCCTAGCCTCGATAAGGTCCCCTTGTTATATTGCTCTTAAATAGTGTACCATAGTTTTCCTTCATAGCACTTATCAAAATTTGTAATTAATGCTTTTTGAAATATTTTCTTTAGTGTCATCTTCTCCCCAACAGCATAGAAGCTCTGTAAGAGTAGGACCACGTGTACTCTCATTCATTTTATCCCTAGCACTCAATATAGCCCCTGGCACATGGAGGGTATTCAATAACTGCTTTTTCAAAAACTGAGTTTTTAAGGGCAGGACCTTAAGGAATGTCTTTATCTGTTGAATGAGCTCACAAAGATGAGTAATTAAAGGAGACTTGATTGGAGCAATGAGAGGATCATAACAAAGAGACTCCAACATGATAAAATACTCAAGGAAGGCACATGGTTGCTAGTATCAAATACAATGATGAGACCAAATCATACCTATATGGCAGTTAAATGGTAATCAGATTGGAGGCATGTATCTTTTCATTTCTTAAAGAATTTTTCATTTGATTCTTTAAATTCCTTCCCAGGTCATTCACGGACTAATTTCCATGTAGTAAGAGTTATGTTCACTTTCATATCTATAGAATATAGAATTTATTTTTAAAAAATTTTAGGGATGTTAGAGTTATGTCTGACAAAAGTATGAGACTGTAGAAGAAAGCACTTCAGAAACTAACACTCCAGCAAGTGGACATAAGTATTACATTATCCTCTTTCCAAAAATCTAACTTTCCAGACTCATTTTTTCAAGGTAAAATCTCTGAACATAGATACTTTCTCCAAACTTTGGCCACAGGCAACCACTCTTCACATCCTGATAACCCGTCTTCACTTGGGTCTCCTTAATGTTCTCCAAGAGAAGAATAGGCTGCTTATATCCAAGAGAAGAATAGCCTTTCTGACCTCTGTTGAATTGGAACAGGCTTAAACTATGTTTAGCAACAGAACAAAATTTGATGGGTTTTATCTTTTCAGAAAAGTTTGTTAATAATTTCCAATGTAAAAATGTAGTGGAGTTTTTAACACTTCTCATATAGGTCAGTCTTCATTTATAAATGATACAAACAGTATCATTTATTCTGAAAACTGTGTTTTAGGAGACAGGAGAAATGAGTAGGAAAGAGAGAGAAGAAATTATATAAATCTGAAATTGAGGACAGCGCAGCTAGTTCATTTTATTTATTCATGTTTCTTTATTGTTTCTCCCTGAAGAAGAAAGGAGATATGATTACCTCTTCTTCCCTTTGTATATAAATATGCAAACTAGGGCAGGCAACAATCTTCTAATTTCTCCTCTGGTGTGAGAATTATAACTACCCCAAATATGGGAGAACATTAGCAACAATTCAGTCACTCGTTAAGTCAGCAAATATTGAACATTTCTTAGCGACACAGTCTTGCCAAACCAACTCTCAAACAAATCAAGAAAGAATGAAAAACCATTTTAAACATATTGCTGTAAATTCTGTTCTTTAGCCATAACGTCTTTTATCATTTTTCCAAAATAAATCTGTAATGAGATTTTTTACAAAAATTTTTTATCAGAAATTATTAAATTTGTCTAGTTTATGTAAAATATACACATAAATGTGTAGACAGAGAGATTGCAGTACCCTCAGGTTACAGATAAAAATCTGTCTCTTACCATCCCTTAAACTTTAGAAAAATATATGGCTTTGGGGACAATGTTAATAGCATTTATATAAGGAAGAAAAATATGCTTAGATAATAAAAGTCATAGGACAAGGCTGGGTGCGGTGGCTCACGCCTGTAATCCCAGCACTTTGGGAGGCCGAGGCGGGTGGATCACGAGGTCAAGAGATCGAGACCATCCTGGTCAACATGGTGAAACCCCGTCTCTACTACAAATGCAAAAAATTAGCTGGGCATGGTGGCGCGTGCCTGTAATCCCAGCTACTCAGGAGGCTGAGGCAGGAGAATTGCCTGAACCCAGGAGGCGGAGGTTGCGGTGAGCCGAGATCGCGCCATTGCACTCCAGCCTGGGTAACGAGCGAAACTCCGTCTCAAAAAAAAAAAAAAAAGTCATAGGACAAAAATTCATCTTAAAAGAAATTTTTTACAACACCCGCACCCTCTAGCTCAAGAATTCACCACAAAACATTCACATGTGCCCCATGTTCTCATAGGTATCCCCCACGTGTGAGCTGTAAACCAATTCTTCTCTTTCACTTAGAAAGTATATTGGAGTATAATCAACTGAGAATGACATAGGAGATAACTTTGATTCTGCCCTAGTTTATTTCTTTTCAGATATACATTCTTAAAGTACAACATTTTATTTTTAGTGACAAATTACTTTTGGTGTGCACAGCTGTTGAAATTCACTGAGGGCAGCTCAATTCCCCATGAGATGGCTCAATCCTCTTTCCAAGAGCTTTGACCATTAGAAAACTCTTCCTTACTTTGAACCGAAAGGTGTCTCACTGCCTTAGATCTAATTTGTCAGGGTAAGTCTAAACCATCTTCCACATGGCAGCATTTCAGCCGTTTGAAAATAATTATCCTATGCTTAGCAAACATTTCCATTTTCTCAGAGGAGACTTGATTTTGAATCCTTGTGCCAACCAGCCTCTGGCCTCTGAATTTGCATATATTCTTCACTCATTCAGTCAAATATTATTGAAGACCTCTTTTACACCAGGTATGCTTAAGATACATCAGTCTTATTGCCAAAACAAAACATTATATTTAAGGTGTAAATTTCCACATTCTAGACCATGACTGAGTGGGTGGGGAGAAGGTAAGTGATATTTGCCTTTGTGTAAGCAGACAACTTATTAGATCTCCAAAGAATACATATGGCTTCAAACTATGTACCCTTTCTCTTTTCCCCATCCCGAGAAGATTCTGAAACATACTGTCTTAGGAAATCATGCTTTGAGGGTCACTGTAGTTAGTGATTCAATCATATTAGCTTTTTTGGAGGGAAAGTTGAATCACACTGTTAGACAGATATTGAGCATGTTGTCAACTGAAATCTTAAGTCTCTTTCAAAGGTTTTGTTGCTAAGCCAAATCTGCCCAAATACAGGACTAGTTATTTATCCCTATTAAGTTTAATTACATTATTATAACCTGCTGAGATCATTTTAGCTCTTAATTCTGTTACCTAGTTTGATAGCTCTAAAGATAGGATAGGGACCATGTCTGTTTTTATTTACTGCTGTATTTCTTGTACCACAGACAATTTTTGATTTACAATGAATGCTAGTCACACGTTTGATAAACATGCTACCCATATTTTCATTCGAACCATTTAAAAGAAGAAGCGGACCAGACAGATAGAAATATAGACCATCTCAGAGCATACCAACCACCAACTCCCTTAATGGGTACCTGATCAGCACATGTCAGGTGTGGCAATTCAACCTGTTTCTATTCTGACCCATATTGCTACTTGTACACTGTCATAAGAACATCAAGAAAGATCCAACCTTCTACCAAGCAAAAGTTCATTTATGCCATACTAGTCATATTTCCCAGATCTAATCTAGTATTCCTGTCCAAAAAGAAAAGCAAATTAGCCCTCTTAGTAAATCCATGTAGCATCCTAGTAATCACAGCATGTTCCTTTGATGTTTGTTAAAACTCATTAATTCCACCGGGCGCGGTGGCTCAAGCCTGTAATCCCAGCACTTTGGGAGGCCGAGGCGGGCGGATCACCAGGTCAAGAAATCGAAACTATCCTGGCCAACATAGTGAAACCCCGTCTCTACTAAAAATACAAAAATTAGCTGGGTGTGGTGGTGTGCGCCTGTAGTCCCAGCTACTCGGGAGGCGGAAGCAGGAGAATTGCTTGAACCCGGGAGGTGGAGGTTGCAGTGAGCCGAGATTGTGCCACTGCACTCCAGCCTGGCGCCTGGCGACAAAGCAAGACTCTGTCTCTAAAAAAAAAAAAAAAAAAAAAAACTCATTAATTCCTTTGATAAGGCATCATTGAAGTTTTCATTCAATGTTTTCATTCTATAGCAGCACAGTCCTTTTTTCAATGAATGGAAAAGCTATCAGAGCATAATATAAAGTATAAGGAAATCTTTAATATTTAGGTCTATGAAGATTAAAAGTGAGACTAGCATTTCCTTTTATTTAAACTACTCTGTGGGATAAAAGAGAATGAGAGAAGTTATAAGCGTATTTCTTCAAATAACTAAGACAATCCATGGGAGACTTTCTACGGATTATGGTAAACATGCTTGTCTATGTTAATAATGTCTATTTGTTGAGCATGTGTCATGTGCTATGCATCATGCTACCATTTTGCATTTATTAGCTCATAGTCCAACAGTCCTTCTAGGTAGGCATTATCATTTCCTTTCCAAAGACATAGTAAAAGTTAAATCATTTGCTCAGAGTCGTATCGCCGGCAGGTGGCACAGCTGGATTTCAGACCAGATCTGGTCAACACCAGAATTGTACTGTTGTGCAACATTGTATCTTTAGAGTTTGAGGAATGTATAATTTTGACATCTCTCCCATTTGCTGACAGTGATTCAAAAGTAACCTTTATAGGTTCTCCAAGTGTCATGGGATGTAATTCACCTGGGTCAGGAGGCTTGAACTCACTGTAAACAAACATCTAGATGCTCTCATATAAGTGCTTCACGCATTCTAGACTTCAAGTGACCCTTAACCATCTTACCAGTGTCCACTCTGTCTTTTCACTTCAAGGATCAGCGTTCTTGATGGAATATAAAGATGCAAAATAGGTTTCGAAAAATTCTACTTCCACTTTTTCATTCATCAACCTTAGAACAAGTCTGATCTGTGAGCCTCTTTTATTGTTTTAATTCTCTTTCTGACTGCCACTACCCAGAAAGCTCTTTTGGTTTTCAGATTATGTATATATATCTAAAAACCCACTTTGGGAGGCCGAGGCGGGTGGATCACGAGGTCAAGAGATCGAGACCATCCTGGTCAACATGGTGAAACCCCGTCTCTACTAATACAAAAAATTAGCTGGGCACGGTGGCGCGTGCCTGTAATCCCAGCTACTCAGGAGGCTGAGGCAGGAGAATTGCCTGAACCCAGGAGGCGGAGATTGCGGTGAGCCGAGATCGCGCCATTGCGCTCCAGCCTGGGTATCAAGAGCGAAACTCCGTCTCAAAAAAAAAAAAAAAAAAAAAAAAAAAAAAAAAAAAACCTTGCAAGAAAAAGTATCTTCATATCTAGTGGGATTTGGTAATTTTTCCAAACCTAGGAAAGAAATTGGCCACAACCTAAATTAAATGAAGTAACTTTAGTAGAAAAAATAGATCTAAGCAAAGTAAGTTATAATAATTAGCTTAATACCTCCTTTGAGAGTTTCCAGATTTCTTCAATGAGTGATGACAATTTCACCATTTTATCTATCCAAAAAGTTAAATTGTGTTTAGTTATTGTAAAGTGATTGATACAATGTATAATTTCCTTTCAGAGTGTGATACTTTAAAGCATGGCGTTTGAAAGGTATTTACTTGGAGTACTTGAGCCTAGTTGAGGCAAAGATACCATCACAAGCATTTGATATAAAAAAACGAAGCTCCAAGGATGAAACTGAATAAGAGCCAAAAATTGGTGGGAAAAAGGAGAAAAGCTCTCTTTGAGACTGTTGCACGGGAAGGGAAACACCAGCGAAAAAGATTTGCTTCATAAAGAAATTGTTTTACACTGGTCATAATCCCAAAGTTAGAACCAGCACCCAGATTAGTGATTAAATAACCACACTAATGCATAATCATAAATGTAGTTTTTAAAACTCAGCCATATATAAGCCAAGTAGTAGTAAGAATATCAGGACACATTGGCGATATATTAGGAATGACAATACACATTAATTTTTATCTTTGTTACTTAATTTGGCATTGCTTATTCACGTGTAAAAATAACCGCATTTATTACACTTTATATCATAAAAATCCTGAGTTGGATGTTTTACATAGCTTTAATTTAGTGTAAAGATATTAGTTCTCAACATCAAGAAACTATGTGATTTTAAATTATTCTGTAACTTTCCAAGCAGTGTTAAGATGTATAGAGAATTCAGTTATTCTTTTTATTCTTTGATAGCAGTGTTTTCTTTGATCACATATACATATATTATTTGATCTATAAATGTGTATGTATGTATGTGTTACATAAATGTGCATGTGACTAAATTAATTCCATTCTCCCTAGAATAAGGCAGGAACTAATTGACCATAATCGGACTATCCTGATCATTATCTATTAGGTTATACTCAAAGTCTTTTAACCAGTGCATTAACATGTTTTAACCAAGTTTATTGGCTTTGCCTTATAGGAATTCGTTTAACTGAAGTTTACATGTGTAGTCAGTCCTCCGTATACTCAGAAATGCTCAAACTACTTTGTGTGTAATTTTTTTTTTTTTTTCCGAGATGGAGTCTCGCTCTGTTGCCCAGGCTGGAGTGCAGTGACGAAATCTCAGCTCACTGCAGCCTCTGCCTCCAGGGTTCAAGCGATTCTCCTGCCTCAGCCTCCGGAGTAGCTGGAATTACAGGCGCACGCCACCATGCCCGGCTAATTTTTGTATTTTTAGTAGAGACTGGGTTTCACCATGTTGGTCAGGCTGGTCTCAAACTCCTGACCTCGTGATCCACCGCCTTGGCCTCCCAAAGTGCTGGGATTACAGGTGTGAGCCACCGCACCCAGCCATGTGTGAACTATTTTTATATTCTCAGAGGCAGTACTGCCTAAGGGTCTCAATCCCAGACGGGACCAAATCCCAGATCTACTACCTACTGACCTTTGAGCAAATTACTTAATTTCTCTGTGCCTCAGTTTCCTCATCTGCAAATTGGAGATAATAGTGCCTACTTCACATGTTATAAGGATTAAACTAATTAACATACATACCAGTGCCTACCACTTGATAAACCTTTGTAATTATCTGCAAAAGTCATGAGATTCTCCCAAAGGCGATGTGGAATGGCAAAATCAGTTTTTATTTCTGAAGTTATCACTATGGAGATACTGTTGGCAAGGCTTCAGCCAGTTGCTGGAGAGATTAATTTCAGCAAGATTTGTGTCAAGGAAACCAGATAAGAGGCTGCTGCAGTAATTCAGGCAAAAAAATGAAGAGGCCTGAATTATACAACAAACAGTAGTGGGAGCAGAAGCAAAAAATATTAAGGCAATATTAAATATAATACACAGGCCTTGATCACTGTTTGGCTGTGAGAGTTGAAGAATAATTCATAAAGGATTCCCAGGTTTCGGTCTAGGAGGATATTCTCTAAAACAGGATCAAGAAAAAGACTGAGTTCCAAAATCTCAAGTACCTGTATACATCCAAGAGGGGATGCCCAACAGGCAATCGGTTCACACTCCAGAAAAGCTGAATTGCAGAGATACGAAACTGAGTAAGTAGTACAGGGAACAGTTGAAGTCAAGAAAGTAGATAACATTGGATTTGCATTTATCCTCTTTTTCAATGACCAGGCAATCAAAGCCTACCTTAGGCTAGAAAACATCATCTAATGAAGTTCTGAACATTAAAGGGAAATCATATTGAAGATTTCAACCTCGAAGTTAATTGTGAAATTTGGTGCAGATGGCTAATGCTTCAAAGGTAGAAACTGTTTTCTCAGTGATTTGGGTGAAAACATGAACATGAGTCCCTGATGCTACATTTCCCATCACAGATTGAACAACTGCCAGTGATAGGCCCTTCTTTTGGCTCCTGGGGACTTAATTTCCCTAGGGAACTATTGTGGTTATTCAGCTTTAAGACCTTGTAGGAAGAATCAGTTATTTCTCTCTGGGGTCTCAGAGCAAGCAATATGTAAGTAAATAGTCACTAAGGAGAAACGAGAAATAAACAAGCCTTTAGCAAGTGTATGAACAATTGTTTAAAAAACTGGCCAAATCCTTACAAAAATTATAAATTAGACTAAGATAGCTACTCTGTCTTGGATCCTAATCAATATAACCTACATGAGAACGCATAATTCACACCAGTTTTGCTGTTCCCAACATATAGAAAAAGGTGCGTTTCACTTTATGCCAATTACTGCATGTAGTGGTTGTACAAAAGATTGTTTCAGGCAGGGAGAACTCAAAACCAGGAATGAGAATGAGAGTGCAGGCCTAGTTCTGCTAGTGCTGCGCGATCTTGGCCAAGTCTTAACGTGTAGAATGCAGATAATCTCTTTTTTGCCCTACTGTCCCAGAGTTGTGATCAAAAGAAAGCAATTAATCAAACTGCTCTTTGAAAATTATTTTTTAAATTATTTAAAGGTTGTATTATAAATACAGGCTTCCCACCATTCAGGAATAATATTTTTCACCTCAGAAGTCTCATTAGTTAAAATAATATTGCAAATATCAGTGTCTTGTTCCCAATCATAAAAATAGCCTACCACTTACTAAATGCCTAATATATGTTTCTTTGAGGTGCTCAATGGACTTGCTTTAAACATCACAACTACTTCAGTATCTAAGATACTAAGCTGTTATCCTCTTTCTAGGAAACTGAGGCTTAAAATGGTTAAGTGACTTGGCCAATGTCATGTGCCTGGTAACTATGGTTTAGCTTTTAAATCCAGTTCTCTCTGACCCTGAAGTCTATGCTGTTTCAACGATTCTGTGTTTTCAGATCCAAAACTGTATTCTGTAAAGAAGTTCAGGTGGGCAAGACTAAAATCAAACCATTATTTTTCAGTCTCACCAGCAGAGCTGAGCCAGAAAGCAGCCCAGTGAATCTGTACTCTGCACGATCTTGGTATGTTCTCTACAGTTCTCATTCCTGATCTAAATTGTGAGACAGTAAACAACTGACTGATTCAGGACTGCTAAGTCATATACACCTTTAAATATTTAGCAAAAGCAGATTTCAAAAGACACTTAAAATGTATTGCAAAATGTACAGCATTTATTCACATACAGACAAAAAGGCACAATTCTACTAAATAGTTCAACAAAAAAATACAGCTGTCCTCAACTAGTTTTATAAATACTTTCAAAAAGGGGGTAGAAATAAATACAGGATTGGGTCATGTAATATAAAATAGTCATCTCTACATATACTTTTATTTGATTTTTAACTCTTCATGCACCTTTTTTTTTTCAATTTTAGCTGAATGGACACCAAGCTAGGCACATAGTGAAAAATCCTCTGTACAAGGTTACAAATGTAATGACAAGTTTGTCCATTTCAAAATAATTAAGATTTGTACACAACACGTAAAACCCATCATTTAGATCTTGTGTTTATAACCTAACATATGACATTCCAGGCAACTTTACAAAAGTTTAACTAGCCTACATTTTGACATAATACATTAATCATAATCAAAGGTATTTCTTGGTCAGGATGCACAAGGAAAGATAAAGCTTAAAAAAAAAAAAAAAAAAAAGCAAATGGTTCCATACTAATAGAATACAAGTGGGTGTTTGGGCTGGTTGCTGCTTATGGCCACCTCATACAGAGTTCCCAGCATGACATGAAACTAACTCAACAAAGCTATCATTATACTGTCAGAGAAATCGTGCTCTATACCATTTGCATTTCAAAGCAGGAATAAAACGTGTGGGCTTTTTATTTTTGTGTGTTTTGTTTTTGTGTGGGGTTTTTTTTATATATTTTTTTGTATTGTTTTTGTTTTTTGGTTCAGCATAACTTGGAACATTTGAAAGCTTTTCAACCTAAATGTGGGGAAAAAACAGGTAAGGCATTATTTTTGCACAAAACTAGCATTCCTAATAGTGCAAATGAATCTGATACCTCTTAAAAATGGTGAGAGGTCATACACTTACTAGATTAATTTAGATTTTCTTTCTATGGCTTGACAAATTATCCCTCTATAAATTCTACTCTCACCCAGAGCTGTTGCTGTAGTCAAAAGATAACTGTAGATAAAGTCCAACCTTCTCCTGTATCCAGCAAAAGGTTTTTGCTCATATGCAAAAAAAAAAAAAAAAAAAATCTAATTTTTAAATTATGCTACAAGTGAATATACAACTTGGATTCGTAAGAACCTTCTATTATCTGTAGCAACAAGCTGATCTGGACAGCAGTCTTTCAAAACGAGCCCCATAGCTCAAAAATAGTCAATCTAAAAACCTGCGTCATTCTCTCCCGTCCCCTGAATTAGCTACTAAAATGTATTTGAAAAGTTAAGACTTGGTTTGAAAATGTTATACACACAATGGGGATGCATCAGATCTACTATTTGATCATCTGATAAAACTTGCATAGCAAGATGGAATTCAATAAGCCTTTGTTGTTGTTGACAATCATCTGGAAGACTTGAAAGTTAACTACAGAACTCAAAGCATTATTCATTAAGTTATCATAACGTCCCTGCCATATGGAAACAGATGTATAAATGAATCAGGTATCTGAATATTGGTATTAACAAACTAAGGAGTAATTTTGGGGAAGTCGGGCTTGTTCCGAATGCCCATAATTCTAAATCTCATTGCTATTTAAACTTTCCTTCCTTAAGTTGATTCACAACCACATTGAATTCCAAAAAAAATTAACAGGACCTAAACACTACCCACTGTCTTAATACATATGCACTACAGTGAGTGCAAAAACAAAACACTGTACTCAAATTTAATGCTAAATTTATTATTGCTGATAACTTACTAGTTATTGCCATTTGCAATTAGAAAGTCCAAGTTACGAATTAGAGTTTAGAACTCTGACTACAGAAAACCTATTCAAAGTTCAAGGGTACACTTCAATCTCTTTCCTGTATAACCTTGGTCAATAGTAAGAGCTTATCGCAACTTATTGCCTTTCTATTGTTTTTAAAATATAACCTATTTCGCTTTTCTCTCTTTTTTTTCTTTTTTTTTCTTTTCTTTTCCTTAAGGAATCCGTTCATGTTGGAAGCCCAGATTCCCCGACATATGCACTAGTGGTTGGCTCTGGGAAGTAAGAGTCACCAGAGTCTGGAAGTTCTTCACTTGAACTTGAGTAGCCATTATACTAGTGGAAGCCAGATGGCCAGGTATTGACAATGGCCAGGGAAATCCCAAGCTGGCTCAACAGCCAGTGGTTAGGGAAGAGAAAGGTCAAGTAGACTGATAAAAATTGTACTTCAACTGCCCTTATTCATAGATACAACTTTTCTAACAGTCTCACTCTCTACCAGTCCCATATCCACAACCTACTCACAGGCTTCAAGCAGCAGGACCTTGCTACATTTACCCTAAATCTCCACATTGCAGCAGCTCCACCCTGTCCCCTCAACTCCCCCAATAATGACCTTTTTTAAAACTCTCTTCCCTGACTGCTATATTTACACATAAATTCCCTAGTGTTACTGAAGCTTCAGAGCTGCTGCCTGTATACTATAATGTAACAAAAATAGCCTTGATGGCCAAATATAAATATGATTTCAAGATCTACCACAGTCCTAGAAAATAAGCTTTATGGGCTGTGAATGGTACCGTGAAGGTTTCTCAAGAACCGTATCTGGTTCCCTGTATTCAGGTAACCACGAGTTTGTGCTTTGGGAAGAATGCAGAGGGCTATAAAAATTCAGGAGGCTTATTTAAGCCTTGCCCTCTTTAAAATTTCTTTCATTCTTATTTTAGTGTTTAGTTCGGGTTCTAGTCTTAGCAATGTCTTACGGTTACAATCTACTCTTCTGTTTCCTCAACAAGTTGCAAATAACACAAACTTCTCACAAAAATGATTTAAAAATGACTCTGGAAAAAAAAATTTAATCTGAATTGCAAGTAAATGTGTTTGTGTAGCTCAGGATTAAAGGGTTTCTGCTTCTCCCCCCATCAGAGCTCTCCTCTAGTACACCCAATGACTAGCCCAAAGGGCTTCCGCATCATCTCTGTTGCATCAAGAAGCCAAGATGCTTCTCCTGATGATGTCTGTCCTCCTGCTGATAGTGCTGCTGGTGTGTATACACTTCTTTTCTGATGCCTCACTCTCTGAGTCACTCATTTCCACATCGGGGACATACCCGTCATTCTCATTGTCAGATTTTAATTTGCTTTTTGCCCTTTCCTTGGCTGGAACTCGGCCTAAGCCCAAATACGGGTAGTCCGAGTGCTGGTGGCAGGCCCCCTCATGGGCGTCTCCCTGCTGCTGCCGTTCCCCCTTCTTTGGAATCCGGAATCCTCCCCAGTTTTTCACTGGGCTGGCAGGTGTTGTAGGCACTTTGACTGTGGTCTGATTATAGTTTACTTTGATTAGGGAGCCATTGCACTTGGGCACGATCTCCTTCCTTGTGCCAGGTGCTGACTGCGCCACTCCAGGGGAGGTGGCAGCTCTTGTGTTGTCCAGATGCCTCTGGGACACATCTGTGGACCTGAGAGGCTTGTGACTCTGTTTAAAAGATTTGTCCTTTAAGTCTCCTTTAATGAGATCACAATGAAAACGATTGTCTCTTCTTTTCCCGTGGTCTGGCATCACCACACCATTTTTCTGTTGTGCTGATATGAGACGTGCTTCTGCAAAGGTCTTTTCCAAACCCAGAAAGTTTTCTGGGACCACCATGCCCTCCCTTCTACCACACAGGTCTGGCTGCTTCAGCAGGGTTTTGCCTTCACTTCCAGTGCTATTCTGCAAAGGATCTCGCTTATGGGGCTTTTTCAGCGAATGAACCAAGGAAGTACCCATTTGTTTTCTGAAGAACGCAGAATGCCACTTCAGGTCCTCTATCTTGGGAGCATCAGGACCCACAGAAGGACTGTTAAACAAAAGCAGGTTTTCCAGTGAGGAGGAGGAGCAGGAAGAAGAAGGCACACCTAGGAACATAGAACCACAAATAAACAAAAATTACAGCAGAAGCAAATCCAAAAGAAGAAACTTCTAGACCCTTAGTGTGGCCCAATTTATGTGAACTCCCCACCCAACAATACCATATTTACACTACCAAGTCTGTACAAATTTGGTTTTTATAGTAAAGATATGACCTTCCTTGAGAATCTGCATTTCATCTACAGATTCAGTAAGCCCCATTTTCTAAAACAGCTGAAGCTCACATAATTTTTCATAAAACTATTCCTCTTCAAATAATACATGTTCCTCCAAACAAAATAACTGATCTGATTTTCAAAGGGGACTCCATGCAGAACCCATCAGGTGCCTGATGGCTGCCTCTGCCCCCTACCTGGTTACAGAACAGCCACTGCGCCACACTACTCCACTGCTCAGTCTTCTGCCTCCCACATGAGACTGAGAGTACCCAAAAAGCAAGTTTCTCTAAAGTGTCTATACCCTCAACAGTGTTATTGTGAGGATAAATACATGTAAACATGTGAAATGAATAAAGGAAATGTTTAAAAAAATTACTGATATATCATAAGTGTTCCAAAAAATGCTCACTATTATTATGTGCAAAATACATTTGTGGGATTCAACTGAACTGTCATTCAACTTGAAGTAAATTAAATTGATGTTTTTAAATTTTTTTATGCAAATCTCAGTAAGACTAAATTCCACAGCATTACCTGGTAAAAGTTCACATTTCGTGAAATAATATTAATCCGCATCACTTGATAATGCACTCTGACATTTTCTATTATACTTTGTTTTTAATGCTTGTCATGACCCACTGAATTCATCTCACAACCCACTAATGAGTTGTTACCCCAGTGGGTGAATTCACAGCACAGTAGAGTTCATCATAAAGACCATGATTCTGCAGCAGCCTCAAGATTATCTCGAAAGAGCAAGTCTCATGTTTTCTGTCTCCCATAAGATATGAACCACCAAGAAAACAAGGTTCAGCCCCCAGGGTATGAGACAGGAGGCCATGAGAACCTAGTGCTCACCAGACACAAACACTGCAAGCAAATGAAACATAGCTAGCGACTCAACACAGAGCTGTCATGACCACAGGAGGAGGTATTTTACAACCTGCTGGTTTGGAAATGCCTGCTTTCTCAAGAATCAATCATTCGAATCAACCTTCACATCACACTGAATACATTTCTTTTACTCCATCACCTGCCATGGGAAAAGAGAATGGTAAGGAGAGGCTAGCATTTTCTGATTTCTATCTCCTTGACTGTAATCCATGTCTCTAAAGAGCCTCCAACTCATGACCCTCCCCCCATATGCACTGTTTCCACTGGACACTCTCACTCAGCCAAATGACCCTACCCACTCTCAGAATCACACAGTTTAAACCCTGGACCCTAAATGACACATAAATCATGACCATCTGCTCTACTGCAGGCATGAATAAGAACACAACTGAAGCCCTGGTCTGGAAAAAGAAAAACTAAGCACCCTAAAGGGTTGAGAGCTTTACTCAGCAGCATCCTCCAGGAAGATGAATGTTTTCAACTGATCATACCTGTGGTTCTCACCTCGGAATGAAAGGAGGATTTGTTTTCCTTTTCTGAAACAGTAGTAAGATAGTAAGACTTCTGAATGCACATCTACATTACAACTATGTTACCACAAAACAACTCCCAAACTTACTGAGTATCATTCGCTCACCCAGTAAAGACCTCAGCCATGAAATGCAAAAACCTGCGTGCAATATCCATGAGAAATAACTTGAATGAAATCAGATGAAAATGCTCTTTATGGCTTATTTTTACAGGTAATCACTCATTACATAATGACTTAAGAGTTGCAGAAAGCCCTCCAATGGCACAACTCCACAGACACAACTTGCATTAGTGATTCCAGCTCAGCATTTGCTGGCTGTAGGCTCAGTGATCTGCACCAGATAGTCTTCCAAGGGCATTAAATAGATCTCATTTATTTGTCTTCAAGTAGGAATCGTGAAGAGAGAGTTCACTTTAGAGACTCTGAATCAAACTACTTTTACACATGACACCCTACTTAGAAAATTTATTTTTAAAATCTTAACAAACCCTCAAGTTGCAGCTAATGATAAACACTTGATTCATCTGAAAAATGCTTAATCTTGGGAAGAAAATATCTAGGATATCAATAAGTTACTGCATTCAAACTATGTAACACTTCGAGAACATCATTTAAACCTCCCTAAACCTTTTATTTGTTCAGCTGACCCAACTCCCTCTAGTTGCACATAATTGGTTAGATAAACCAGAATTTGGACTTAACGCAACAGATTATAACGACTTACTTCTTGTCTCTATATTCTGTGATAATCTAGATAGAGTGACAAAAAGCCACAAATGCACAAAAACAAGAGTGTATCAACTATGATTGCACAATGCAAGCACCAAGGATGGTACTGCTATAACTTTAAAGGGTAGTCCAAGGCAGGAGAGAGGCTCACTGTCTAATGAAGTCCAGTTGAAGAGCTACCTATTCCCTGGGTCCCTAATGCTGCCTGATCCACACTCAACGGCTCTCCTTCACTGAAATCCTTATACTGCCTACTTGTGGGGACTTATGATCACAGAATGCAGTGCTAAAATACCCTTAAGAGGTCTTGATTCTAGAATAAACTTTAAGATCAATACAGAGGTTAAACAATCTGCCCAACTTGATCTTTGCCCTTGATCTCCAAGTAACTGATGTATTCTCTAGAGTAGAGGAAGTATATACCCTAGTTTTCTTTTTATGTTTGTCTAGCCCAGGGCAATATAAAATAGAAGACAATAAATTTTGGTGCTCAATCTAAGAAATATTCAACAATCCATTTACACCAAAAAAGTCTACTGTGAACATTATATAAAAATGGACTGTGTCTTAAGTACAGTCTTAAGATATATTTACCATATTTACCATGTTACAGATAGAGCCCAAGGCTGAACATAAACCTGTTAGGTATCCCCATTATATGTTTGCCAAGTACTATGGAACATATAAATCACTGTTTTATTTCCGTCAATTCCAAGAGGTAGCTTGAGAGAGAAAATTTTGCACATGAAGAAACTGGGGAGACTCAAAGACTTGCATCTGTTTGATCAATAAGCAAAGAACATAGGATTCCACCTATATTTATAGAGGGCAAATTCACAGCTTTTCCCCTTAACCATGATGCCTCAAATTAAAGACCTCCTTTAAATATGAACATGTATGCTTCTTAAATTCCTCTATAAGAAAATTAAGAAATTATTATTTCTTCCTCAACAGTGTTAAAGCTTACAAACCTCTGCCCTATACTTTCACCTACCAGGGCTTAATGCATACCTGAAACTCTTTCTTGCTCCAAGAGCTTAGTGTAAAGATTGAATATCTGTTCCTGGACTTTGCACACGGACCGTTTAATCTTTTCCCTGCGGGTCACCATGTAAGTGAGGTTCCGAACCTAGAATGTAGAGAATAAAGATTCTAAGTAAGCAATACAGTATATAACAGTACTTTGGTGCTTTTTAAATTTCTTTGCCTAAGAGAAATTACTCCTACTAGGGCCTTGACAGATATTTGAAATCAATATGTACTTTGAACATTTTATCCAATCTCTAATCTCCTTTTGGGCAGATAAGGATTCCACATCTACCCCTTAACATAGGCAGCAGCAACACTGAAGAGGGTTAGGGACACAGAAGTGGGAGGGACACCTAGAGAACTCATACAGAAGTCCTGCCTCCACCACACCTAACCCATCCCGGCACAGAGGCAAGTCAAAACTTGCGACCTCTTAGACTTTGCTTTTTAATGCATCAATATCTTCTGTCACTTGGATGGCCAACGGCTTTAGAGCAATTCAGAAGCCACTTCTGCACTTCGAGTATCTACTGAAGGCTGAACTAGGTAAACATGGGGCCAAGGGTCATCAGAGTGGAACCCCCTGCACCAGAACCACTGGAAGACCAAATGGTTACCAAGAATCCTAGTAAATGTCTTTTGTCAACTGCACACTGGACTCACTGAAATGCCTGGAGCTAGCAGGTAGCTTATGTGTTGCTATGAGGTGTGCGAATGCCTAGGAAACTTCCAACTTTGCCAATGATTTGCTGGTTGGACATCTCCAGTCCAGCAGTTCTCTGTGTCATCACTTGAAAAACTGGTATTTCCCCTCTCCTGGTTTGTTTTTAACTGAAAAGACCCAGTGCTAAGAGTTGGCTCTACTTCCTATCTGATGTGCGACTGCTTTGGATCACGTAACCCTAACCCATGCTCAGTAACCAATATTTAGATTTGTTCTTCATCTGTCATCACTTAATACACAAAATTTAAAGAATTTGTCTCTAAACTCCCTTAATCCTTCAGTCCTAAAATCGTCTACTGGTCAACCTGACTAGATTACATAGGCCTGAAAACACAGATGTCAGACACAGCACGCCAAATACACAATGAAACCCTTCTTCGGGAATATATGGACAAGACCTCCTAAGCCATCTCAGTGGCAGGAGTGAAAAGCAACCACATTTCCCATTAGCTCCTACAGGCATGCCTTCACTTCCCTAAAAAATCCCATTATCAGCAAACTCTTTGCCACATTTATAGTTTTTTTCCCCATAAACTCAACAAAGTAGTATCACCCTACTTTTAAGTGGAAAAAGTCCAAAGGTCACCAACCTTTTCTTTTGGCAGTGAGGACAGCAACAAGCATCAACAAACCTTGTGAAGACACACAAGATTTTGTACCCTGGTGTAAAGCGTCAGTATAGACTAAACCCTAACAATTGCAGTTGTGCTCAAGGCACTCATTTGCAAGAGGATATGAAGCATTGAGAGAGATAGAATACAGCCTTTCACATTTGCATGGCAGTAAAAATCTCCTGGCCTAAAAAGGAAAATGCCAAGTCAGGCTTCTCCTCCCCCTAATCAATTCACTTTCAGGATCTTCCCATCTTTATTTCTGTATCAATCCCTTATAGTACTATTTCCTGTCTTAAATTATTTTAAAATTAAAGAATTGAGAATAAAAACACTCCCTGTCTGATGGTAAATATTACATGGGTGTCAATCAGCCTAGTTAAGGTAGTCTCTTCCCTTCTCTGGCAGCTGCACACCCTCACACCAAGAAGCAGGTGTCCTTTATACAAATTCTGACCAACTTGGGAATGGAAGTGGCTAACAGACTACTCTCTTTGATAATATGGTTCTACCCAGGGGAGATTAAGAGTGAAGCTCAAGAATGAGGGATCAGACCTAGATCCATAGTAGATTCAAAACTTCTAGGAAACAGAATTGCTTTTACATTAACAAGGAATCTGACTACTGTAAATAAAAAATGGAAACAAATTCTGACATCTTAAGAGCAGACAGGTTGCTCTCTGAATATTCAAATCAGATGTGTAATAGAGATACTTGCATCTTCCTTACTTGAAATTATCCTTGAAAATAGAAAATAAGGAAGCCAGGGAATTTTAACTTTGTATATTATTCAAATTTAATTTTGGTAGCTTTGACCACACTGGCTGCTAAGTAGAAAAATCCCACTCCTATTCTTCATGATCTGATGGGAAATATCTAATGTAAACCCAAAACACAAAGACCATGGTTGTCCATCAGAACAAATCAGCCCCCGACTAACTAGACTAACTACACTTTAGAGTAGTGAGGACTCTAACTAAACCTGACTCTCTTATTATGCATAAAGCTCCCTACAGGACAACTCTCAGCCACCTCCACCTGCAGAGCTGGACTGATGCTCTTCCATCCTCAAAACACATCCAGCTTGTCCCTTCCTGCACCAGCTCCACCATGCTCCCTCCCCTGCTTTATCTTCTCCCAACTGTCCTCAAGGAGGCATCTGAAAAAAACACTTAAACCATCTCCAGGTGCACTCTCATAGCACCTTAAACCTGATCATCACTTTCCCCTAAAGCAGTGTTCCCAAACAGAAATGTGGGTACCCACAAAACAGAATCACCCTTTGGAAGTGGGTTCCATGAATTTGCATTCCTGTTTCCGGGTCAGGGCAACACCCGAAGGACCACTGCTCTTAAGAAATCAAAAAGTGGTTTCAGTGTTCTCTTGAATCCAAAACTGTTTGCAACACTGAAGTTGAACACGCCTTTTGTTCAGGGGACACTGTAGCCTCTACCCCATTTTCAAAGGTGACCATTCCAGAATGACTAGACGACTGTCCCCCAGGACTTGACCATTTTCCGTAACACTAGCCAGAGTGCAGAGGTAGCCTGTCTTTATCTGAGTAAGTCCTAATTTGCTGAACTCACGTTTACTGCATCTTTCAGGGAAAAGGAATGAGAGTGAAGTGACAGGCTTGGGAATTTGACATGGCTACCAACATCAGCAACTGTGTCTTCTTAAAGTTGTGGACTCCCAAGCCCTCCTGAAATCTACTCCTGTCACCTAACTTCCAGATCCAGAACTGGTGCCCATTGTGCAATGCCGTGAGGTGTGTGTTTGCAGGAAAGAGCAGTCACCATAATCACTCAGTTGTCTCAGTTTTCTAATGATGGCTACTCATTTGTCAGTCTCGGAATGATCATATGCCTTGATTGTAGTCACATGTATTAAATGATTTTTGAGGATCTGCTATAAACTGATATTGTGTGAAATAAACAGAAAACTAACTTACTTGAGAAAAAAGTTGGTAGTAATTTTTTATTGTCACCCCTGCCCTGATACACTTACTGTTGATAATTACAAATAACTGTGCAACTCTCTGAGCATGGCAAAGATTTCAATTTTTTAACGCCTCCACCAACACAGGCATCATGGCAAATTTGGGGTAGCACATATTTTTCATTACAATAAGCCACTTTCAAACTGAGTCTAAGGATAGGTGCAGTGGCTCCTGCCTGTAATCCCAACACTCTGGGAAGCCAAGGCAGGTGGATCACTTGAGGTTAGGAGTTCAAGACCAGCCTGACCAACATGGTGAAACTCTGTATTTACTAAAAATACAAAAATTAGCCAGGCGTGGTGGCATACACCTGTAGTCCCAGCTACTCATGAGGCTGAGGCAGGAGAATCACTTGAACCCGGGAGGTGGAGGCTGCAATGAGCGGAGATCACCACTGCACTCCAGCCTGGGCAACAAAGCAAAACTCCATCTCAAAAAAATAAACTGAATCCAAATTCCCTAAAGTTCCTTAGGCTTTTTAATAAAGGGAATGTAAGTAATGCCACACACACATATACAAATCCTGATTTATTCCCTGTTTCTCATACATCATTGGCATTGTTCTACTTAAACAGTGACAGTGATGACTCCAAAAAAATGTTTAGATTTAGAAGTGCATGTTAATCTGAGTAACTTAAGTACAGAAAAGAGTTAGTACACCACAAGCATTTTCTACACTTTTATTTTGTGGTGATTGTGAGACACACACAGTCCAAACAATAGACTTCTTGTCCTCCCCTCCCAACAACTATCTGACTCCATAGCTCATGCACCCCAATTACAGCAGGTGTCGGGCTGGCATAAAGACTTCTCACCAGGATTCCAGTTTATCCTTCTCAATCTTTTTCTCATCTCTTAACAAAAATGCCACACATACATGTGTTTATGAGAGGCAAAGTCTTACTTACACTCACCACCAGGGGGCGTATGGGAGCACAAAAGCCTCACAAACCTGCTCCAGGCTCCTGCCTCCTCCAGGGCTCGAATCCGCAGCCTTCCCAGGAATCCTAACCTGGTCTGGGAAGGGGCATCGCAAATATGCTGGCACTCGGTCATGTACTAAAAGGAGCTCTAATGCTCACTTTAAAAGACTTTCACTTCTACATCGTCTCTAACAGGGCCACGCAGGTCTCCATGAGATCGGGCTTTTTTGGTTCAGTACTTTCCGACTCTCCCTGTTCTTTGCCCGCACTCCCATTTCAAATCATCTATGAGTCAGAGTCTCTCCCAGGCAGGTTAATCACTCCCCACTAATAAGTGAGCAGCTTGGGGGAGATGTGTTAACTGTTTCAGGCCACTTGGGTACCTCTCAGTGCAGACTGCTTCAGGCCAGAAACCCTCGCTCCCATCTCTTTCACACTAATGAATTTAATCAGTAGCCAGCAGCCAGGAGAGTTGATGTAGAAGATGCTCTAAGAGCATCCCCAATTAGCAAGCCTCAGCCAGAAACTACCTACAGGGAACAGGAGACCCTAGGGGGAGGCAGCCCACTCCTCGTTATTCCTGTAGCAGGAAGGGAAGTCCAGCCGGGACTCCAGAGGTGATGGAAAGTGGGGGAGGCACAAAAGCAGCCAACAGCGGAAGGAAGTGCTGAGGCTAAGCAGCCAACAGCCACGACATTCCTCAATCTCAGTGTGACAACACATCTGTAGTGTGCTGAGCATGACTGGGGCTCCTCAGATCTGACACTCCTGTGTGCCAGGAATCCCACCCAAACTCACACACAGACACACAACAGAGACATGGATGGACAAAGGACACATACACACTTGCACATACACACACACACAACCTCAGTGATGACCTAGCACCTCACTGCCAGGAGTATCTTCTGTAACAGATATGCATGTGTACATACAGCTCATGCACACACATCAGCACCCACTGCCTGCTTTGCTTCGTGACAGTACTGGGAATGCCCCTATGAATTACCCAAGAAACAAAGCAGGGGCCAGTGAGCAGCCGTGCTTAGCGCTCCTTCTTAAGCCCAGCACCAGCACCTAGAGTTTCCCTGGAATGAACAAGAAATTTTCCTATCTCTGGCCCTCTCCATTATAAATTAAATCCGTTCTGGTTTTCTAAATCAGTCTGTAAACAATCATGAGTCAACCTCTTGGGTCATTTTCCTGGGGCTCAGTTCACTCTAGATCTAGAATGGAGTAGGGGTGGGGAAGACACACCCCCTTTGACCTTACAAAACAGTAAAGATTAATGGGAAAGTGTTTTAAAAAGAGAAAATCACAAAGAAGCTCCCCACTCAGTGGCAGTTTTGCACATATGTACAATGAGTTTACCAGCCCATAAATATTTTTAACCAACACAACCTCATGCTGTGGTGTGTACAAGGGTCTGAGAGTATATGACTGGCTATCATTTCTTGCTCTTGGCGAGCGTTTGCCTCTTTGCATCTTCTTCTCTAAGTCACTATAAGGTGTCAGTGTCAATCATTACCCTCTCCAGGTCCTGCCGCAGATGCGTGAACAGCTGCAGCCTCCTAAACAAGACATCCTGCTCCCGCTTGGCTAGATTGTCCTCTTCGTCTTTCTTTGGGGTGATCAGGGGCTTGTTGAAGTTGACCTTCCTCTTCAACTTCCAGTACTGGTACAGGAAATCCACTACTTCCTCGGGCAGCCGCAGAGCCCTGGCAACATCCAGCAAGTTGACAAAGGTGTAGAACTCATCCTCCAGCTGCTGCAGCTTCTGCTTACGGACACTCACCCGGTGAGCCTCTTCCCGGTTTTGCTCAAGGCTGGCAAAGGGCTCCAGGGGATTACGAGGGGAACACTCAGGGGCCCCATTCTCCTGTGCAGCCCCCTTGCCAAGACTCTCCTCAGGTTTCCTGTGTGAGCTATGCTTTGGGCAATAGGACTTGAACTTGACTTCATCATTCTCTGCTAAGATGGTCTTCATCTCCAGGCCCCGTTCAAAAGCACAGGTCACATGGAAGGCCGTGCGGCAGTTCTTCACAGAGCACTGGTAAGAACACACAAAGAACACAGAATAGACCATTATAGAGCAACCATGTCAGAAGGCCCGCAGTGCTAGGCACACCATGCACACATGCACAGAGAAGAGCCATGATTCAAGCATGTGCTGTGACAGGAAGTTGTACATGGATTAACCCTGGATGATCATGTCATGTTTTTAAGAGGTAAGCCTTGGGAATTTTATGTAGAGACTGGGTCTCCCTATGTTGCCCAGGCTGTTCTCCAACTCTTGGGCAAAAGAGATCCGCCTGTCTCAGCCTCCCAAAGTGCTGAGATTACAGGCATGAGCCACCACACCCAACCAAGTCTTCAAATTTAAGGGCACTCTTCAGGTGAAAGGTTTTAATCAACCAAACCCTAACTTCCTCAGAAAAGAAACCGCATCCAAATCCCATCTTGAAGAAGCCATGAATATACAAATGACATGTGTAGAGGAATGAAGTGTGGCACTAGGATCATATTCAAAAGAATCTGTACTCAATATGCAAAGTCCACTTTCAGGCATTAACTTGAGTTTTCTTACAGATTTGCGTTCTTCTGGTGTAAACTTGAGTAAGAATCTCCCTGGGAAGAATGACTACGACTCATAGTTTGAACATAAATCCTCATTCTGACTTCCCAGCCAAGAAGAGTCCCAACACAAGTGAGAAAATAAACAGTGCATTTCCTTAAAGGAGCACCAAGGGTAAACTGAATAAAAACCCCAAAAGTAGGAGACAAGAGGAATCCAGCACAGGAAAAGTGGGAAAAGGTCTTCACACTTGTCAAGAAGCTTCACCAGATGCACGGAGGACTCTAAGCCCTAAGATCTGTGCACACTGTTCCTGGCCACTGAAGAGAGGCAGTAGAACTGTGAGACCCTTCCCATGGGTCACAGGGAGATCAACCTAGAGGCAACCTATGCAGACCACCTCCCCTCTCACTGCCTAAACAGGGCCACGGTTTTATGCCTTTGATCCAGACAGCAAGCCTCTGGCCTAGCAGGAACAAAGTGATTAACTCCTCCCTAACTGATCTTGCTGAGCAAATCCCTAGAAGGTGGTTCCCCATAGTGACTGAAGCCAGTCCCTTAAAAGCAGTCCTGCATTGTGTGAGGCCAAGTGATCCCAAGGGCATGCCAGGGCTGCACGAAGTTGTAGAATCCAGTGACTCCAAGCCAATTGAGAAGTTTAATTAAACTCATTCAACATATCCTGAATCACATCACCACAGACAGCAGAGGGTAGAGCTGAGGCTTTTCCCCCTAAACACTTCAGTACTTAGGAGGAGACTTGCTGCCAGCCAGGCTTTCTTCCATTACCATGAGGTCTCTTTTATTAAGAAGAGAAAATCCAGCTCCCTTCACCATTCCACCCTTACAAATAACTAACCACGGAGACTGACATAAATCTGTATTTTCTCTATAAATAACCTCAATTCCAAGAAATGTGTGAAACCAGCTTTGGTGGCAGAAAACAAACACACACACACACATACACACACACCCCACTGTCTTAAGTAGATAAAGTGTCCTCCCTTGTAGCACACAGACAAGTGGGAAGTAAAAGTGGGAACAGATGACTGAGACACTATCCATTTGGCTTAAACTACACTTAACCCAAGCGCTCTAACCCTAAAAGAGAAATGAACTGCAGCAGAATATTTATACAGGACTTTGTAAAAATGCCAAATGGCCTTCCTCTGGGTTTTCCCATTCAGGTTGACTCAGCAAACAGATGTTACAGAAACGTAAACCAGAGCCTTCACAGCTGCAGACATTTCAGAGAGGAATTCTTTTAATAAAATCAATCCATCTGTGAAGATATGAAAAATCGTCAGCCTTCTTTAGCCTCTTCTTTAGATTAATGTTCTGGGAAAAAGAGGTCAATGGCAACAAAAAAGTCATTATATCATCTCTCTTCAAAAGGGAAACAAAGATCCCATTTGCCTACCTCTTTTAAACATTAATTACAGACAGGGATTGGCATACTCAGGAAAGGGCATAAATTCTACGCTCAGAACACCGGGGAGCATGGTCTGCTGCAGCCTGTTTCCTGCCAGTGCACACGTGCATATGCATACTCACATGCATATCCACACACATACATGCATATCCACACACATACACACATGCATATTCACACATACACACACATACTCGCAAACTCAAATGCATACTCACATGCACTCACGCATACACATACTCGTACACACATGCACTCACATACACGCATACTCACATATATGCATACTCACGCATACACACATTCACATACATACATAATTAAATATGCATACATGCATACTCACATGCGTAACCACACAAATACATGTACATACATGCAGACTCACACATATACATGCACAATCACATGCATACTCATCCACACACACACTCATATACACATGCTCACACGCATACTCACACACACACAAGTATATCGGCTCTCCCCCTTTTGTCTTCCAGCTCCACTCTCCTTCCCCAATCCAACTCTTGGGCAGAGGTGTTTGTCATGTATTCAAATGCCAAAAATATCTCCACTATTTCCAAGGTCCCCAGCCAAATCCCACCAGCTGTCTCATGACCCACCCTCCAAATATTTCTCTTATACTTTTGATTCTTGAACACCAGTCGAAGTGATAAAGAAGAAAATAGAACCACTGGGCTTGTTAAAAAATGAAAAAATTTTAAGACCGCCTTACTGAAAGAAGTATTTATCAGCCAAAATACAAACTGACTTTGCCAAATGAGGTCATTTCTTTAAAACCCATGGCTGACAGTATGACTACACTCTTGGAGCTTATATCTGCGCTGAGCTGCTGTTTTTTCTGCATTCAGAGAGAAGCCATTCCAAAACAGTGCCTCTGCTCCCAGAATTCAATGAGGAAACCAAAGAAGAGCCTGGGGCCTGTGCTGGTACATCCCAAAAGATCCAAACTTAACCTGAAGGGCCCCCATCAGCCACACACAGCATTGCAGGCCTCTCTAATCCTGACTGTCTTGATGTCAATCAATAACATGAGGCCTAGAAATGAACTTCTCAGGTCGAGTTTTAGGCCACATGAAAAACAGTATGCCATCTATATTCCCTCCTTAATTTCCCTATCTCATGACATCCCATACTTGTCTGTACATGGACATGCAAAAGCAGACAGGCAACACATTTACACACAGGTGTGCAAGTGCTCTTTCATACACACACTCGTGCACGCAGTGCCATAAAGAATCAGATATCCAGATTATGTTTCAATCGGACGCCAGCATACACAGGAGCACTTCATGGATGCCCCTCTACCCAGGTGTTCAAAGAGTCTCTGTTTTTCCAAATGCAAATGCATCAGCATGTCCCCTTGATTACTAACAGGTGTGTGCACACCGTGGAAACCTGCAGTCTCAGGAGGCAGCCACAGAGGTGGGCCATCATCTGCAGCTATACTCAGTGACTGCAGGTGGGAGGGTGGCCAACTCTAAAATGCCATGTCAAGGAACATCTCACTAAGACTCCTAGGAGGTGTCTGCCTGTGGAAAGAAGCTGTGATGCTTTGGGCAGAAAGAGGGGAGGGAGAAACAAACTGGAACCACCTCACAGCTCAGGGGAACTTCTGAATTACCCTGTGACTGTGAAAGCTTGGGTTCTGGTTACACCAGATACAGTCAGCCAATTAAAGGTGTGCGTGTGTACTGGGGCTCAAGTCAACCCTTAGGAACCTCATTCTGCTTCCTGGAACTAGTCCCCTTTCCAAACCCTTGGACAGGTCACAGAGCCTTCCCTCATCCTGCTCCCTACCATGCAGGAAAGGAAAATGAAGCCATTCTTATGAAGCTAATTACCTGAATAGAGGCCCCAAACTTCTCATTGCAGAGGCTGCACACTAGCGCCCACCGACTGCTGGGAATGTGTGACACCTTGGTGATGGGCTCCATCTTCTCCGGGCTACCAATGCTCACCTAAAGGTCGGAAAATAACAAGAAAGGGTGGCACAGGTCATCAGAGCCTGAACATGAATGTTAGAAACTAAAAGATCCATTACTTTCCTACATCACTCCTACCAGACAGTGGTGAGGGATACTCACCCACCTAGAACAAAGCAAACCCTTACTTTAAATGCCTTAGAACACTTCAGTGACAATCGAGCCCAAAGCCCAGTCCCTATCTGACAGACATCCCTGTTTGTAAAAAAAAAAAAAAAAAACACTCGGTGGCTCACGCCTGTAATCCCAGCACTTTGGGAGGCCGAGGCGGGTGGATCACGAGGTCAAGAGATCGAGACCATCCTGGTCAACGTGGTGAAACCCCGTCTCTACTAAAAATACAAAAAATTAGCTGGGCATGGTAGCGCGTGCCTGTAATCCCAGCTACTCAGGAGGCTGAGGCAGGAGAATTGCCTGAACCCAGGAGGCGGAAGTTGTGGTAAGCGGAGATCGCGCCATTGCACTCCAGCCTGGGTAACAAGAGCGAAACTCCGTCTCAAAAAAAAAAAAAAAAAAAAAACACTGAGATAACTGAGTTTTCACTTCTCACCAAAGTGCCTAATGACAAAGACTCATGTAATCTCTAGCCCATAACAAGTTGGTCAAAACTAAAAATCCATCTTAAATATATTCAAATAGGGTATCAACAACAGGGTAAGTAAATATATAACCTGTTTTTAATCTCTCGCCAAAGAAAACCATTTTCTTCAGTCCAAAAAATGACTACGTTCAAGATGGGAAATTACAAAGATAAATAAGGTACCATCTCTGCATTCAGCCTGGATCACCGAATTGTATCCCATCAATAGCAAACCACGAGACCTGGTGCTACCAAGACCCCAATCATGAAACCTCAATCCAAATCATCCTCAAATAATTTTCCCTGGAAGGAAAATGTACCAAAAATCACACCCCAAAAATGCTGGAATTTGAATCACAAATTATATTCTCACACTGAGCTATGCAAACTTTATTAGTCAAGATCTAAGACTAGAAATAAATTAGACCAGACCTCAAATTAAAAAGGTTGAGGCACAATAAAGGTTTAAATAAAAATCACCAAAGCATGACCAAGAGTGGGTCTATTTTAACCACAGTGATACCTCATGTACACCATGCCACACACAGAATGGACAGCTGATACTTGGGGAATGACACACCCAGGCCACAGCTGGTTAAATGCTGCAGGTCTGCTCCAGGGAATGGGTGTTGTGATGGGAAGGCTCGCTGAGATGGATGGGCGAGGCAAAGTTTGAACACCACCAACTTAACAGTCCCAACTGACTGCTGCTTCCCGCTAACATTTCCACAAATTTACATTCCGTGACAAGATGACAGTGTGCTTAAGATTCAGTTTTTCCCAAAGGAAAAAGGTAGCAATTAAAAGGTGTCTTTTTACTCATCAGCTACAATGCTGCCTATTTATGCATGGTTCTCCACCCACTCACCGAATCCCAGTTAAAAGCCAGGACTTTCTGAGCTAAGGTGCTATTAAGAACCATGCGTGGCCAGGCGTGGTGGCTCACGCCTGTAATCCTAGCACTCTGGGAGGCCAAGGAGGGCAGATTACGAGGTCAGGAGATCGAGACCATCCTGGCTAACACGGTGAAACCCTGTCTCTACTAAAAATACGAAAAAAATTTGCTGGGCGTGGTGGCATGCACCTGTTTTCCCAACTACTTGGGAAACTGAGGCAGGAGAATCGCTTAAACCAAGAGGCAGAGGTTGCTGTGAGCCAAGATCGCACCACTGCACTCCAGCCTGGGCAACAGAGAGAGACTCCACCTCAAAAAAAAGAAAAAAGGAAAAAAAAAAAAAAAAAAGAACCATGCCTGGCCAGGCACAGTGGCTCACACCTGTAATCCTAACACTTTGGGAAGCTAAGGAAAGAGGACTGGAATGCTTGAGCCCAAGAGTTTGGGACCAGCCAGAACAACAAAGTGAGATCTCTTCACTACAAAATATAAAAAATAAGCCAGGCCTGGTAACACATGCCTATAATCCCAGCTACTCAAAAGGCTGAGGTGGGAGGATCACTTGAGCCCAGGAGGTCAAGGCTGCAGTGAGCCATGATCCAGCTCACTGCACTCCAGCCTGGGTGACAGAGTAAGACCCTGTCTCGAAAAAAGTAAAAACAACAAAAAAGAACCACACTTACCTCAGGGATCCACAGGGCACAGCTGACATGGACCCACTTGGTTCCACTACGGGTGGGCTTCATAGCTCCACCCTTCTTGGGACACAGCAGACATCTTGGCCGAACCCCCAGGGCACATGTCCGGCACAGCCAGCTGCCCTCTGGCACCTTGAGGATTCCATAACAGGCCTGTGATGGCACAGCACATCCCCAAGGAATAGAGAGAAAGAGAAAATATTATTTTTCCCATTATATCTATTCATTTAAAAACACCTAGAAAGATTTTAACAGAACTACCACCAAAGTAGAGACACTCCCACAGCTTCCTGGCTATGACCCTCTCCCCTCAGGAAAAATGCCAGGCAGCCTCACAGTAGCACTTAGGAGGTGTGTGAGCTCTGCTGATATAATACATATTTATTTAGCAGAGGGCGGTCCTGGAAACTACTTGAGGACAGAAAGGTTTATATGAAATTTGGTTTGCTGTGTTGCCGCAGAAACCCAACTATACGAAGTTTCTAAATACTGAGCAGTAAGTCCTGCTCAATATTTAGAAACTTCATATAGATGGGTTTAATAGCAGTAAGTGGAGTGTAGAAACATGCCACAGGGTTCCGTGAGAGAAGCTATTCCTCTGCTTTACTGTCAAAGGTGGGATACACAGTGTGGAGAAAAAGCACAAAGCAGTTGAGAGAACCTCCCAAAGCTGCTGAATGAGATGGCAGCGGAACAGGAAAGAAGCATGCGCACTCCCCAGGCTAAGCAAATGCCACACCAACTAGATATCAGCACTCTCCCAGGTGAACACAACAGGGCAGAAAAAGGAGACCTACTCAGAGAGAATGTAGTCTCCTTAGCTGATAGTTAAAACGAATCCAGCCTTTTAGAAATGAAGATAAAAAATAATGTAAATTTAAAAATAAAGCCTATTTTATACAAGATGGCAAAATTACACAAGATGACATAAACTGCTGAAATCAAGGCTTTTAAACAACTAAGAGAGTTCGAAGACAGAGAAGGTTAATGTTAAATAAGTGAAAAATAAAAACGATGGTACCAGGAGCATGTTCAGAGAGCCCTTTAAAAACCAAACTGTTCAAAACTTTATCCTTAAATGACCTGGAAGTCAGGAAGTCAAGAGTCACAGTAGCAGAGCTCTAGTTTTTCAGACAGAAAAAATACAGCTGCTATGTAATCTGAATACCCACGATGCAAAAAAGGAAAACCACAAGGATGAAAGTTGAGGAAAGAAAAGTCACACTTCAGATCAAAGCCCCAGAGTGCCGTGTCAGGGCCATGAATAAGCCACTGTCAACATAGACTTACTAGAAAAAAATTTTAACAGAGCTAAGTGACACTATAAAGGTTTCAAAATACTAAAGGTCTGTATTAGACATTCTAGAGCCACATGTGAAGGAGAATTTCTAAGCTAATTTATAAGATTACATAAAGTATGCCTTAAAGATATACCAGGAAGGATTTTCTCAAAGGAAAAAAATGAAGTAAATGTTAAGGAAAAGAGACAAGGTGATATGGCAGCAAGAACAGAAGGTAAAGAAGAGGGCATCCAAAAGCCTTAAATTACAACTCCGCCGCTCGCCCATTGGGACAGCTTGCACAACCCTGCCCGACATCACTTGACTTGTTGATAAAACTGGGTTGACCAGTTTTCGAACAGAACCCTTTTTTTTCCAAAAAGTTTTTCATCAGGAAAAAAACAGCAAGTAACGACAAGAAAAAGACTGAGAAGTCAGCCAAGTAAATACAAGAAGCACCAGCAACCAAAAAGCAACACTAGTCATCAGGATGCTCATGTCACAGAACAAAGCCACCACAGGAATTCTCACTACCATAAGGAGACTTCCCAGACAGTGTGAGATCCAGAGCAACAGACGGCATTGACGTGACTGAAGCAGGAGTCGGGAGTCTCCCTGTCAAGAGGAGCCAGGACTGGGCCACAGCTGGGGAGGTCTTCACAGAGGGAAAGCCTAAGAGGTCACAAATTATGAAGCACAAGGTAATCAAGAACTTCATGGAGCAAACATGCTTCTTCTTCCCAAGAAGTCACCAAGCACCTATTCCACACAAGTCTTTCAAGTTTGCTTTAAATCTCAGCATCAACAGGTGAATTCCAAGAAAGTACTTCCAGACAGGCTTTTAAATCCTAAGAATATACATGGGCACATGTCCCCAAACAAATCCAAATTTCTTCATTACTGCATTAAAAACTAAATAAGAAAGAAAAGAGGCACTGAGATTGTCATAAACTTTTTAAGTTGCCTAACGCCTATCCTCCTGAAATCTAAGAGTTTAGCTTTCTGTGGATCTTAGCAAGCAATCACCAAAACCTACTGCCCTGTTTTTTAAGACAGGAAATCACCTTCAAGAAAAAGGGCTGCTTTCCTCTCCCTTAACAGCTCAGCTTATACCCTAACACATGCTCACAAATATGACAGGCGAATTGTGTCTACTAAAAGACATGCTAAAGTCTTAACCCCAATATCTCAAAATGTGACCTTCTTTAGAGATAGTCGTTGCAGATTAATTATTTAAGAGAGCTCACTCTGAATTAGGATTGGGTCCCTAATCCAATAGGACTGGTGTCCTTCTAAGAAGACCACCATGTAAAGACAGAGACACAGGGAGAACGCACATGATGATGAAGGCATCCGCAAGCCAAAGAACGCCCAAGATTGCTGCAAACCACCATAAGCTATGAAGAGGCTGCAAACCACCATAAACTATGAAGAGGCAAGCTATGAAGAGGCTGGGCTTCTCCTGCATGTTTCGGAGAAGCCCAGCACTGCCAATACCTCAATTCTGGACTTCTAGCCTCCAGAATGGCAAGACAATACATTTTTGTTGTTTGAAGCACACACAGTCTATTGTAATTTGTTTGTTACACAGGGCAGCTGTAAAAAACTAATACAACACACTAACCACCTTTTTAAAGGTTTGTTTTCTCGGTGTTCTTAATACCTAAACTTAGGTGTTACAGTAGGACATAGGGGGCTCATACATTCTTTTTAAGTAAACTTGACTTTTGTGGATAAGAATAAAACACTATGGGAAGAAAGACAATTTCCACAGTGGATGCATGCTATCCTTCTGGCTGCAAAAGCAGAGGATATAGTTCAATCACCATAAGAATCTATCAGGGAAAAAGAAATCTACGGGGCACATTTCTTTAAATCGTAGAAAAATGGACCCCATTGAAAGAATCCTGGACTCCAGGCACACACTCTCACAGCAGACAGGCTCGTGCCCCAGGTTTCTTCTTTCTGGCCTCCCTGCCCCACATACCTGGTGCACACAGATGTTGCATTTATCACAGAACACCATCTCATTGCCGTCCTCACCATCAGGAGACTGGCAGACATCACAGACAACATCTTCATCATATTCGATCCCCAGGCCTTCCTCAGTCTCTATGGCGTGATTCATATTGTCATAACATCGCTGCTCAAACTCCTCTAGGACCCTTTCCATGGTGTATTCATCTAGTTCAGGCATTCCTGAAGTTAAAAATGCCACAAAACCCATTTTAATAAATCCATGTTAATAAATATTACAATAAAATAGTATTGGTTTATGTATACTTAAAAATAATTTAAATGAATAAATAATATTATAAATAAATCCATCACTAGCCAGGCATAATGGCTCACACCTGAGTCTAGCTCAAGGTCAGCCTGGGCAACATAGTGGAACCCCATCTCTACAAAAAATATGAAAATTACCCAGCTGTGGTGGCATACACCTATAGTCCCAATCACTCAAGAGCCTGCGGGGGAAGGATTGCTTGAGCCCAGGAGTTTGGGGCTATAGAGAGCCATGACTGTGCCACTGTGATCCAGCCTGAGTGACACAAGACCCTGTATCATATCAATCAATCAACCCATTGATTCATCCATCCCTGAGTGCCCCAAAATTTTGTATTAAATGCTTATCAGATTCTTCTAAGAAACAATCTTCAAAGGAGTCTTCCAAGAAACTGTATGTTCCTTATGGTCAGGTAGTGAGGATGAAGTATAGTAAGTGGAAAAGCAAAAAGTAAATCTTAAAAGAATTCAAGGATATTAAATACATATACTGTCGAATAAGTCATTTCATTACACTCTTTACATGTAACAACTAACATGTAAATGACTTCAAAACCATGACCTCATATAATGGTTTGAGTGGTTTTTTTTAAATTTTGCCTTTCTTGGTAGGTAAAACAGTTCTCTGAAAACAGATTTCTCTTTGGGCACTCTAATATTTTTAAATGGTTTATCCCTGCTCACCCTCTGACTTCTACAAAGTTGAAAAATATAGTTAACCAAATGCAAAAAATAATGAAACACCAGGTACAGTGGCTCACGCCTGTAATCCCAGCACTTTGGGAGGCCGAGGCAGGCAGATCATTTGAAGTCAGGAGTTCAAGACCAGCCTGGCTAACGTGGCAAAATCCTGTCTACTAAAAACACAAAAATTAGCCAAGCATGGTGGCGGGTGCCAATAATCCCAGCTACTTGGCAGGCCGAGAAAGAGAATTGCTTGAACTCAGGAGGTGGAGGTTGCAGTGAGCCAAGATTGCACCACCGTAATCTAGCCTGGGCCACAGAGAGAGACTTCATCTAATAAATAAATAAATAAAACAAAAAACAGCTAAGACGAACATCTTTCAGAATGTGTTCCGTTATAACAGTATCTTCAAATATGTATTAGCCCAATTCTTATTATTTAAACCATTAATAAATGCCAAGAGTCTTTGGGCTGAGTCCTCTGACTTCGCACAGGACACCTAGATTCCAGTCAAGTGTATTCCACTGGTCTTTATTATGTTGTGCTTACAACAAAGCAGAAACTGTATCATCTCTGAAGCTAAAATTTAGTATTCAGTTCCAAGAGATCTCTGAGAACTCCTGAACATATGCCATAAAACCACCTTGTGGCCTGCTAATGTTTTGGCCATTAATCCCTGAAGCAGAACCAAAAAGGAAATCTGTTCTGTCTATAAAAACACCTGAGTAACCAAGTAAGTAGAAAACAACCACATGCTCAGCTCAGTCTACACTATCACTCCCATTCAACAGACTGGTAAGCCTAATAGCAGGACAAGCATCTATTGTAAGCCATACCCTATGCTAGGCTCCCTGGAAAGACCCAAAAGAAAAGGTCTTTGCCCTTCAAGGCTGTGAAATCTACCACCACCAAAGATCCTGTGATTATTTACTATGTCCTTGATTATAATACACAGCCCCTTCCACCACTTCCGCACCCTATACCTACAGCACAAAAGCTAATTAATCCTCATAGTTTTTCACACTGACCCCAGACTTGACTCCACTGTCTTGTTCATCAAGATCCTCAAGGCAACCCTTAGCAATCAGGGCTGGCATGTGAGATGAGACCTACACGCCATCCCCGTCTCAACACCATGAGATGCAAGTACATGATGTACGGAAGCTCCAACCTCTACCCACACTAAAATGAGCTTGCAGAAAGAGGTGGAGAAGGGCTGGGCATTCAGCTAACATGAGGCTTCGCTGAAGGAAAGCCAGGACAGAGATAAACAGGAAGGAAAAAGCACTCCAGGTTCGGAGCACGATGTAAGGAAAATCGCTGAAGTTAAAACACAAGTGATGTGCTTGGAAATGGGGAGCATGTCTGGAATAGTGTTCATTTACAGAAGCAGCAAGCCATGGCTAAAGAAGGAATCCGGATGGCATCATAGGAAAAAAATACTAGAGCAGGTAACTGTGGACCATGACCTTTTGTCACTTAATTTCCCTGGATTTCAGCTTCCTTAAGGTAAGTGAATGAGGGAGTTAGATCAGAACAGGGATGGGAATCCCTGGTGCCTAAGTCGAGGAGTCCTGCTTCCACTCTGAATCCATCTCAACACATCTGACACAGTCAAACAGCCTGAATTCTAAGGCAGGGCTGCGATTCTCTGACTGAAACTGTGATGCAGCTGCCTTCACCTGGCAATGAGGAGCTTTTTGCCACTAACCTACCTGCCTAAAATACATCTCCATTCATCACTGATTAATAAAATAATGTAATACACGATCTCTCACCCATCTCCTTAAATTCTTCATTGGTCAGTTCCAGCCATGCAGCATCCATGTCATTGAGGTCATAGCGACACACATTGTCAGCCAGCGTCCGGATGTCCACATAGCCCAACTCAGGAGGCTCAGAGCCTGATGACACGATGTACTTCTTGGGCCTGATGAACATGAGGGATTTCTCTTCAGACACAACCCTGGATAATAATAATAATAATAAAAAGGCAGCCAGGTTACCCTTTCAGCCACAGAGAATGAAGTGTACCACAGGGCCACAGGTGTCACTTCCTCCTCCAACCCTCAGAGCCCCAGGTCATCACCAGGTTTATTAAGAACAAAAGCTGAAAACCTGAATGTCACTGCTAATAAAACCTTAACAAGAAGTTGTTAAAGCCTGCAAACAAGAAATAGATACAAATGAAAACACTGCAGAAGCCTTCGAAATCTGTTTCCCAGGACCCTGCTGTGTCCTGCCCACCACCTCTGACCACTCTGGCCTGCAGCCAACACCACTGATCCCTATGTTTCAAAAGTTAGTCATTAAATCATTTTCCATTAACCAGACCTGCCCATCCCTGCTGGAGGCCATCAGAACCAGGGCACCACACAGGCAGGGCATGCACAACAGACTCTGAGAACCAGAGGGAGATACCCACCAACCCTCACACCTCACAAAAGAAGATGGAGAGAGGGAAAAGAAAATTAGGCCTTGGGCCAGGCACGCTGGCTCAAGCCTGTAATCCCAGCACTTTGGAAGGCCAAGACAGGCAGATCATTTGACGTCAGGAGTTCAAGACCAGCCTGGCAAACACAGTGAAACCCCGTCTCTACTAAAAATACAAAAATTAGACAAGTGTGGTGGCACACGCCTGTAGTCCCAGCTATTCAAGTGGCTGAGGCAGGAGAATCGCTTGAACCATGGAGGCGGAGGTTGCAGTGAGCCGAGATTGTACCACGGCACTCCAGCCTGGGCGACAGAGTAAGACTGTCTCAAAAACAAACAAAAAGGAAATTAGGCCTTGGCGATTGCCAACAAATCTAAGAATCAGAGTCCCAGCCAAGAAAGGGACAATCTCAACATATACCTATGATCTCAGGAACAAAAGCACAAGTTTCCTCCCCTCCTGGTACTGCCACATACCCTCCCAACCTTTACCACCTGGAGAGGTGTTTTCAAACTCACCCCACTCAAAATAAGAGAGCACGCACAAGATGAGAAAATCATTCCCAACTTGCAACCAAAAAAGGCCGTCTTCCTAATCACAGGCCCAAGGCTCCACAAAGTCCCTCCACATCTGTGTTTCCACAGTTTAAATTACTGTCAACAGGCTGCCCAGAGTCTGTCAGAGTACCTTCATCAGCCTTAGAATTACAGGAGTGATTTTATCTACATGACACTGAGATGAACAAACTGATGGGATTTATTTCTCCTACTCAACCAAGAGCAGGGATCCAACTGAAAACCTCCACAAGCTTTATTAATGCTCACTTCTGTCCTGGGGTCCCCACTGAAAGCGAAGCATTCAGCAAGTACTCCTGGACTGGGGCTGCCAGTGCTGAATCGAGTGGTGTTGCATCTCAGAGACAGACTCTGAGGCAGATATATGGTCTGCCCCACCCCCTGCAAGGCTCAGTGACCAATCTATTCCACAGGCCCAGACTCTCATCTGTGGGGGTCATCCTGCCACTCCTGATTGGTCACTAAGCCTGAGTAAGACAGGGGCATTTGCCACCATTGGATAGACTCCCCAGAGAACCCAAAATGACAACTCAAATTCAATCATTTTAAGTGCCCAAAAAGAGAGACACAAAGTGGGTGAAAACCAGGAAGCACAATCCAGTCAAGACTCGGCGTGGAGAAAGACACTATTTCGCAAAGCAGCAGCCCACTGATGATGGTGGAGAAGCCAGGTGCCAGCTGAGCACAGGGCACTCAATCCTCCCTTCTAAAAGGACTCTCCAGGTGGCATGGAGCCGGCAGCGAGGAAATGAGTAAACCAGCTGCAACCTGGCTGTGAGGAGAGTCGGCGAGGACTTGACCCTGAGGGATCTTTAAAGATAAGTCAGTAAATCCAGAGAACACACCCTGAGAACATGTGAACAGTCTAAATAAATCCCTCCAAAAATCCCCTCTCCACAAACCCTAACTGGCAGGTCTCCTCACACCTGTCCTCCTCCAAAGGTGGAGGCAACCGCAGTAGGTGGAGCAGCTGCCGTGACAGTTCCCAAGAAAGACAGACGCTTCACTCCGGGAGAGCTGCTCTCCAGAGTGAACATGGAAGACAGGAAAAGAGGGTCCAGATGTGTGAACACCCAAATGTTCCTCCCCGAGTCCATCATTTCCCAGGATGTCTTGGAATTTGCCTTCCTAAGACAGCAGCACCTCCCCTGCCTTCCCACAAGTTTGGAGGCTCATGGCCCTCAAAACCACTACCCTGTATGCCTGAAGTGTGTTGCTTCTGCACTTCCATTTCCACTCGAGGCCTCACGATATTTTATTGCTAAACTGTCAGAAACTGTCTCTCAATTGTCTCAGAAATTGTCTCTTCTCAGATGGCTACTGTCAGGGAAGAAGGGCAATGGTGGGTGGAGAGGCTTTTGTCCTCAGGGCATCTCTACCTGGCCACAGGCTGAGGGATGGTCCCTGGGCTCACAGGCACCTGGACCCCTTTCTCCCATTCCTGTCTCCAAGGATCTGCCAACACATAGTACTCATCTGGGTTCAGCTGGTAGGAGTCATGCAACTTCATGGCAGTGATCAGGTCTGTTCTAAACACCTGGAAAAGAAGAGAAAGGGACACTGACATTTGATATTTGCATTCTTATTCAGAGTGCTGGCAGCTGCAATGTAACCATGGAGCTGCCGTGTAACAAGGTCACTGTATCAACATAGAACAAACCTGACCTATTACAGAAGACCTTTGCCTGACACGCCTTTTACCTCACTCAGGCATGGGGTGGCAGTGCTAATGGAATGCTGCCTTCTCACTCCCTCAATCCACACAGTGTCCACAACGACGTCAACAAAAACAACAAAAAAACTTGTGGTCTGCCTACATGACACTGAGATGAACAAACTGATGGGAATTTTTTTTTTTTTTTTTTTTTACCAAAAGGGCTACCGAAAACATGCACCTGGAAATCTCTAAAGGGAAATATTGCACTCAAGGGTGCTCTAGAAATAAATATAACTCCACTAACCAAGTAATAACTTCAAGCCAAAATCCAGAACCGCCAAGGACTCATCTCCTTTCTTTTATTTTTTTGAAACAGAGTCTTCTTGCTGTGTCGCCCAGGCTGGAGTGCAGTGACATGATCTCAGCTCACTGCAACCTCCGCCTCCCGGGTTCAAGCTATCCTCCTGCCTCCCAGCCTCCGAGTAGCTGGGATTACAGGCATATGCCACCACGCCTGGCTAATTTTTGTGTTTTTAGTAGAAACAGGGTTCCCCCATGTTGGCCAGGCTGGTCTCAAACTCCTGACCTCAAATGATCCACTGGCCTTTGCCTCCCAAAGTGCTAGAGTTACAGGTGTGAGCCACTGTGCCTGGCCAGGGACTCATCTTCTATAATCAGACTGCCCCCCACCCAGGCCCTGACTCCAGGGCACCAGGGTTTATGGTATGTTAGCTGGTAAGGTCAAGGTCCAGGTTGGCCTAGAAAAATCTGGAAGACAAGCAACCACAGGCCACTGGATTGACGGGCCTGCAAAGAACATTTGTTTGCACACCTTCACCTGAGGTAACTTCTACCTTGGAAGAGTTATTTGTGGGAAAAGGAAATAGAGAAAGTAACTACCCTCTCCCAACTCTGCCATAAACAAGCAGACAACAGTGCCCCTCTACCAAGAGAGTTACTCAATTCCTTATCACAGGCCAAATGAAGGAAATCACAGGAAAGGCAGCCCTCCCAGTGCCTCTGCCACTGCAGACTTCTCGGCCTGTGGCATTAATCTTAGGTCAGTGAGGGCTGCCCCTGGGGCGGAGCACAACACCATCTCCCAGGCAAGGCTGCACAGCTGGCTCCCTCTCAAGCCTTGGCCTTGGCCCACTCGTGTCTAAGGCTGCATAAGAAAGCTCTGACCTTGGCATCAGGACCAGCCCAAAGTTGTATCTGGCATGGAGCAAGCTTGCATCTGTAAGCTGCCCTGTCTGTTTACACAAGTCACAATGCTGAACTCTCTTTTCTCAGGACAGGGAGTTCTTTCTTGTGCTGCTAAGCACAGTTCACAACATACGCCTGCTAATAGGTCCATATTTGTTTTTCCTGGTGGCTTTTCAGGCTGGTGATCACTTTAATAAACTTCACCATAATAAAGTCTGAGGCAGTGTCTGAATAAAAAGGCCATTTCTCCTGACTGCCATTTTCAATACGGACTATTCCTCAGTATGCCACTCCTCATTTCTAAAGACCTATTAACAAGCAAGAACTAGGCCATGCACCTCCCACAAAAATCACACGTAATACCAGGAGCCTTCTTTTCAAGCACTGAGCCACTGAAGCAGGTGTCCAGCCCAGTGGACACCAACTCCCTGGCCCCCAAGAGAAAAGTACTTTAAAACCTAAAAGATGGGCCTATACCTTCAAGAAGCCAATCAAGTAAAAACATATTCCAGCTAAGTGGTATAAATAAAAAACAAAGGAGTTTGTCAAAAAAGAAAGAAAATCTAACTCAAGCAATGAAATGAGAAAAGGCAGCCTGCTATTCCTTTGCTCAAAGACTCAGTCAAGAATTGAAACAAAGGCCCTCAAATGGACGTCAACTCCTGAGTTTCTGTACAGTATGTCAGTGCCCTACATACAGTTTGGACGCAGGGTTGAGAAAAACCTCTGGACCAAAACGCGGGGCTGGGCCTCCCTCCTCACTGCTTGGTGTCAGTGCTGGAAGCAGGTTTCAAACTACACCACTAGGCGCCAGGCCTCGTCACACCAGGTCTCAGCTCCTCAGTCCCCTACGTATTCCTGTGCTGAAATAACAGGAGTTTGGTATGAATATCAGAAAGGTATTTTGGGGACCAGGCACGGTGGCTCACGTCTGTAATACCAGCACTTTGGGAGGCCGAGGCGGGTGGACCACCTGAGGTCAGAAGTTCAAGATGAGCCTGACCATGGTCAAAGCCTGTCTCTTCTAAAAATACAAAAATTAGCCAGGGATGTTGGCACGCCCCTGTAATCCCAGCTACTCAAGAGGCTGAGGCATGGGAATCACCTGAATCTGGGAGGCAGAGGTTGCAGTGAGCCGAGATTGTGCCACTACACTTCAGCCTAGGTGACAGAAAGAGACTTTGTCTCAAAAGAAAAAAAAAGAAAGGTATGTTGGGGGATCTGGACAAAGCACAAGGAATTAAGAAATAAAGAGCAGGGCCAGGCACAGTGGCTCACGCCTATAATCCCAGCACTTTGGGAAGCCAAGGCGGGTGGATCATGAGGTCAGGAGTTTGAGACCAGCCTGGCCAATATGGTGAAACCCCATTTCTACTAAAAATACAAAAAATTAGACGGGTGTGGTGGCATGCACCTGTAATCTCAGCTTCTTGGGAGGTGAAGGCAGGAGAATCGCTTGAACCTGGGAGACAGAGGGTGCAGTGGGCCGGGATTAGACCACTGTACTCCAGCCTGGGTGACAGAGCGAGACTCCATCTCAAAAAAAAAAGAAAAAAAGAAAGCAGCAGAGAGTATCTCTGGGCAAAGAAAAGGAAGAAAGCACTATAGGTTCAAAGGGAAAAAAGGCCTGAAATAGGGCCAGGCACGGTGGCTCACACCTGTAATCCCAGCCCTTTGGGAGGCCGTGGCGGGTGGATCACGAGGTCAAGAGATCGAGACCATCCTGGTCAACATGGTGAAACCCCGTCTCTACTAAAAATACAAAAAATTAGCTGGGCATGGTGGCACATGCCTGTAATCCCAGGTACTCAGGAGGCTGAGGTTGCGGTGAACCGAGATTGCGCCATTGCACTCCAGCCTGAGTAACAAGGGCGAAACTCCGTCTCAAAAAAAAAAAAGTCCTGAAATAAAGCAAAGGGAGGAAGTGGCTGCCTTCCCAAGCACATTTGATCAATGCTGAAGTACCTCCTGGGATGGTTTTCCACAATTCTAAAGGATGTAAACTACTTCCTCATGGAAGAAGCTATTCCGCAACCAAGTAACTCCTCCACTCCACGACAGAACAGCCTCCTGACATTCCCTATTAGAGCCAGGGAAGTTCCTCCGAGGAATATCTGTCTCTGCATTGCCATTACATGATGAGGCTGTCTTTGAAGTCATCCATAAGAAGCAGCACAAAGCAAAGCATTCAACCAAAGAAACTCTTCCTATAACCTTCTCACTTGAAAACTGTGATAAGTAAAATGCTTTTTCTTCAATGATTTAAAACCTATTAAAGGTTTTTAGAATAAACAGACCTCAGGCCTCATAAGGGTCCCTAAACAAAGACCAGCAGAGAGAAATTGCACCAAAAAGCAATTTTAGATAAACAGATAACAAAAGTTAGGGAGACAAGAAAACAAAAGATGAGAAACAAATTAAGAAAGAGGGGGGAAAGCCTTCAGCATAATCCCCAAAATAAAACTCCCAGAGTTACATTGAGTTGTTGCCAAATAAGCCACAAATTCATGGCTAAAACTAACTTGAGGCTGGCAGTGACTTGGCAGCAGCTAAACCCACTGATCTCCTGGCCAGAGGAAAAGTTGTTGGGAGCCAGCGAAGATGCAACAGGAAAGGAAAAAAATAATATAGTTAATAATAATAACTAACATTACTGAGCACTTTTTATGTGCCAGCAACTATTCACATGCTTTGCATGTATTAGCCTATGTGTATTAACCCACTTAATCCTCACAAGAATCCTATGAGTTCTCCCCATCTTACAGATTTGGAAACTGGGGCACAAGGATTTGAACAATTTGCCCATTACTGCACAAAGAGACACCACTCAACCAGGTATATGTGGCAGCATATACTCATGCATGGTCAGGAAAGCATTCAAGAAGTACCTCTGAAGGCTTTCGATCTTCATGTCTGGAGCAGGAACTTCTCCTGTGCTGGGATCGGGAATTCTGGGACCAAGTCGTTGACAGGCCTAAAGAAACAAATATCCAAATAAGAACCATTAGACACTGCACAGGTCACTGAGTGTTCTCAGGGGTTTTCTTACCCAAACTCATCCAGGCTCACCTCAGTGCTGTACCATGAGACCACCTGTGATGCCTTCTTGGCTCTCACAGAACTCCTCCACTTCCATCACTGATTTAACTCTCATTTCTCATGAGCAGGCCTAATGTGCTCATTCTGTGCAGGGACGCTATATCAAGTACTGCATCCAACAGGAGAGAGGACTTTAACAACAATGCAGGTCTGAGTCCACACCCATAAGCCTGCAGTGAAGAGGTTCAAAGTCTCATGCCAGTAAATACAAATTGAAAAACATCAGGCCAGGTACAGTGGCTCCCCCTGTAATCCCAGCACTTTGGGAGGACAAGCCAGGCGGATCAATTGAGGTCAGGAGTTCAAGACCAGCTGGCCAACTTGGTGAAACACCACCTCCACTAAAAATACAAAAATTAGCTTCATGCCAGGCGCCACCAGTGGCCCATGCCCGTAATCCCAACACTTTGGGAGACCGAGGCGGGTGGATCACTTCAGGTTGGGAGTTCAAGACCAGCCTGATCAACATGGAGAAACCCTGTCTCTACTAAAAATGTTCTACTAAATACTCTACTAAAAATTAGCCAGGCATGGTGGTGTGTGCCTGTAATCCCAGCTACTCAGGAGGCTAAGGCAGGAGAACTGCTTGAACCCAGGAGCCGGAGGTTGCGTTGAGCCAAGATCACACCATTGCACTCCAGCCTGGGTGACAAGAATGAAACTCTGTCTCAAAAAAAAAAAAAAATCAGCTTTGTGTGGTAGCAGGCACCTGTAATCCCAGCTACTCTGGAAGCCGAGTCAAGAGAACTGCTTGAACCTAGGAGGCAAAGGCTGCAGTGAGCCAAGATTACGTCACTGCACTCCAGCCTGGAAGACAAAGCAAGACTGTCTCAAAAAAAAGAAAAAGAAAAAGAAAAACATCTTACTGAGTTTTCAATAAGCTTTAACACTTTTTTTAAAAAAAGGTTTGACTCCAAAGGCATAAAAACTTTGCATTCCCTAGACAGAGAACCTCAGGCCTATGATGTAGTAAGTAGGTAGGATAGTGCCGTTAAGTGGGGAGGACGGTAGGTAAACAAACTTAGCGAAGACTAAGGGGCCAATGGCCAAATAACCTTTAAAATTGTCTGCTTCACTTTACCATGAAAATGCCAGTTGGCTCTGTTCTGACTTTCTTCCAAAGGAGCTCTACTCCTATCATCTGGCCTCCCCCAAAACACAGTACATGACTGCTGCCTAACAGGGTCTCCGAACTGCTGCCAAGTCTGAGATCTTCTCTGCTGACACCTCTCCGGCACCAACAACTCCATCCTGCCTGAAATAATACTCTCTCAGCCTCAGTGGCAATTCTTTTTCTCTCTGTGGGTTCCTCCTCTCCGTGTATCCCACCAACATGGGTTTTTCCTGAACTCTTTCCTCCTTTCTTGCTCCAAATGTTCTCCCCAGGGAGCACTCAACCATGTCCACAGTCTTACCCAGCACACCCAGAGGAACCTGCCAGACCTACATTCCCAGACTAACCTCCCTCCCAAGCTCCAGATCCAGTTTCACCTCCACATTAGACATCAACCCTAAGGTATACCTTAGATCTGTCAACTCAGCATTACAAAAACCAAACCTGCCCTGCCTCTTACATCCCTACTTTGAAAATGACTATTACCATCATTTCTACTTGACGTCAGAAATCTAAGAGTCTTCCTAGACTCCTCTCATTCAGGACACAACCAATGGCTGGGTCAATTCAACTTCCCAATAATTCCAGCACCTCTACTCCATCTCTGCCTCTGCCTCCTGTTAATTTGTTACGAAGACAACTTAAGTGAAAAACCTTCCATTTGTGGTTGCCATACTGCTGCCAGAGATCTGAAAGAGCCCTAACAGCCACAGGTAGTATCTGTCCAACTTCATTCACCTCTATCTCCTATTTTTAATAATCACCCCATTCCTGAACACATACTGTTTCATTTTCCAGAAATTAACAAAATTCAGAAAAAATAAAAGCCAAAAGCTTAAGGTTGACTGCCATTCTGCCAGTGAAATCATTTGTCCCTCAAACAGGAAGCTCTTATCTCTACAGAATCCAGAGACGCGGACAGACAATCAAAGCAGCCTTAAGACCTTGGGGACCTTAAGAAATAGATTCTGCACATAAGCCTATCATCAGATTTGCAATGACCAAGACTAAAGGGGATTGCCATGCTTCCCTGACAGAGATAAGGCCGGGACTACCCTTGAGCACCAGTTCTGAGGCTCATTACTAGGTCAACTGACTGACTGCTGTTCCGCCAGCAGAATCAGCAGAACTGGAGCTCCTGCTGTTGGCCCCTTGGCATTTGAGTAATGTTTTAGAAAATTATTCTTTCAAAAAATACTAAGTGTGCCTCTTTAGACTCTAAATGAACAAGAATATTTCACTCCCACATTGAAAGAAATATTCTGGGCACACTGGGGTAAACCCAACCTGCAGAAGTTCTAAATCTGGTTATTACTAGAAAAAGGGAAGACAGAAGCCAAGTTAGGAACGTGGAGATTAAGGTGGCTGGGTGGCTCCTAGGGTCTATCAAGAGGCCTCTCTTTCTGCCTCTGGTCCTGGAGGCCATCCTCCAGCTGGTCCACAGCCTGAAAGAAGAGACGAGGAATAGCACACGCAGTGTCTGGATGGAATTCCCAGAAAGTTTGGGGAAGGGAAGAGAAGCAGAACAAAAAGGGATGATCCTCCTCTGCTTTGAATTACTATGGAAAAGGTTACAAATGATAAGGAACAAAGCCAGAAATTTAGAGAATCACTCCATTGCTATACTTTAAAAATTAACATGAAGTGGAGAGAAGAGGGTCTTAAGAGTCAAATACTTTCAGAGTTAAATAAGAAACAACAAATTTGTTCATTCTTAGGTTTTCTGACCCTCTTGTCTCTTATTGAGGATCTGTCAGGATCCCTCCCAAGTAGTTTCCAAGGTTCCCAGGAAGCTTGCAGTTTTGCTGGCATAGAACACAACCCAAATAATGACACTCATTTGAAAGTTTTTCCTATAACTGTTTTTATAAATCCTGAATACTGGGCCGGGCACAGTGGCTCACACCTGTAATCTCCGAACTTTGGGAGGCCAAGGAAGGCGGATCACGAGGTCAAGAGATCGAGATCATCCTGGCCAACATGGTAAAACCTCATCTCTACTAAAATACAAAAATTAGCTGGGCATGGTGGCACGCGCCTGTACTCCCAGCTACTTGGGAGGCTGAGGCAGGAGAATTGCTTGAACCCGGGAGGCAGAGGTTGCAGTGAGCCAAGATCACACCGCTGCACTCCAGCCTGGCACCTGGTGACAGAGTGAGACTCTGTCTCAAAAAACAAAAATTAAAAAAAATAAATAAATCCTGAAAATTGCTGTCTAGGCCACATTTGCTTTTAAAAACAGATACACAAAGATGCTACATATTTGGTATCCAATAGTAATAACCAAGAGAAACTCTAGTCCACTCAAAAGTAGTCTGTTCCTTTTCCTTTTAATTTACCTAGTGTTGATAGATGATACAATACAGAAAGAGGAAAAGCAAAATCAATCCTATTAAACTCACTTTGCAGAAAGGGAAAGACTGGTAAAGAAACTAAATTTAAATTATCACTGGCAAAAGGAATGTTCTTAGCAGCTTATTTATTAAAGCCAAAAATCAGAAACAACCTAAACATCCACTAACAGATTGTGAATAAGCTCTGGTATATCCATACAATGGGACACTACCCAGCAATAAAAAGGAATGAGCTACTGATACAGGTAACACAAATGAATGCTGAAATAATTCTCCTGAGTGAAAGAAGACAGACAAAAAAAAAAAAAAAAAAAAGAGTGCATACTGTGGTATTATTCCATTTTACATACAATTCTGAAAATGTAAACTAATCTATAGTGACAAAAACTAGATCAGTGGAAGACTATAGAAAAATGGGAAGGATTATCTTGATTTCAGTGATTTCATGGGTATAAACATGTCAAAACATATCAAAGTACACAATTTAAATATATGAGGCTCAGAGGCTTTGGGAGGCCAAGGCAGAAGCATGTCAATTACTTCTCAATAAAGCTATTAAACATTTGTCACTGAGATATCATCCACTAACAGTAAGGGGGGAAAATATTCTATTTTACTTTACACAAGTGGTCTGTATAAAACCTAGACTGTGCTGCTGAACCAAGTGAGAATCTGGGAGTGGGCTGTGAACCCTAGGGAACTGCTCTGCCTTCCAAAGTCCAGAAGCAGGTATTTGTTGTTGGTGATCTATTCCTTCTCATTTTCTTATTATATCAAAAAGTTAATCTATAAAGAGCCATTGGTGTTAAGATGCAGAATTTACAACACACAGTATAGCTAAGTCAGTCAGTGCTATGCACACAGCAGATTCTCAATATTTCTTTGAAAAGTGGATAATTTTTTTTAAGTGTCATTGTTGAGGACCCTCAGTCATGCTCTAACCATCACTGTAACCCATGAACTGAAGGTGGCAGGTACTAGGAATATACTCCTGTTTCACCTAATAGAAGATATGCTTTTGAGCTCAAGGAAAATAAAGCAATAATACATTTACAGATAGATTTGTTGAGCCAGTGCTTCCTGCTTAGAATGCACCTGTAGCTACAGAAACATTCATGGAAAGCCACAGGCTAGAGACTCAAAGGAGTGTCTTTGACATTGCTACACCAACACCTCTCTCTACAGCCAAGCTCTTCCCAGACACTTCCCAGATGGTCAGTAAGCTACCAGAATATTATTAAAACCAAAATAATGAATACTCCCTTTTAATTAAAACAAAAATTATAAACACTTTCTGGAAAATACTGGGGGTAGGACAGTGGGGTCAATGCAGAAATTAGAGTATTTCAAATATCAAAAAAAAAAGAAGTCAGTGGTTTACGCTACGGCAAAACACCACGCATTTGTTAAAAACTGTGTGCTTGCTATTGTTAAAAACTTCGTGGTAAGATTATGCTGAGTTAGTCTGCATTTTGTTTGTTTCCAGAGTGCTGATATTTAATGACAAAGTAATCTAAGTATATGACAAGTAAAATTGTTTTACTTTCTTTTCGCTTTCAGGAAAGGAGTTGGGAACTCTAAAAATCTGCTAATAATGTCTAAAAGTATTTTACTGCCACTCACAAGGTAAAATTATTAGCTAAGTTCACTTTACTGACAAATTTAAATGACTTTAAATTCTTGACATATACACTGTTCAGTTAAGAACAAATCTATATTACATTACCTCATGTTAAACACGGGAAAGACTGAATGGGGAAAAATATTTTGTCTTGTTTTTAATAACCCCAACTTTCATTAAAACAGAATCCTTTCGGTTAATATAAAGTTATAAAAGGCTCATAGATCATAGTATGAGCATGGACTCTGCCCGGGCATAACGTTCTTTCTGGTCCTATTATACAGGCATCGCCAACACTCACTCCCCATTTGAAATATTAAAAATAGCTATGCTGTCTTGCCCTAGATCTAAAATAAGAAAAACCTCAAGTGTAAATCTAACACACACTGCACACCTCTTCCACATTTGGTGGATGTGTGATAAGCTTGTCATGTTGTGCCATGCACGAAAGGTTCAAAAATTAGAATGAATGGCAGTATTAGTGTTTGCTGCACAACAAAATGCAAACTACAAAAGAACCTTGCCACTGATCAAACAGCAGTCCTCCTGTCTTAGTCATTGCTCTGGACACTAAATAATATGCTGGTATCTGTCTTTAGGGGTGTTAAACCACTTAACAAAATAAGATGCTTAAAACTGGCAAGTATCGAGTCCAGTAGTCTGGTGTCACAGCAAGGGCGCACAGACCTGACAAACGCACCTATGAGTTATTTAAAAGCCAAGCTAGCCTTATATTAGAGTAAAGCAATGCTGTTAATTCTTGTCTTAAATTAAGCAAATTTAATCTAGTTACTGATTATTTGCTTTAGCTGCATAATAGAAGATAAGTATCTGACGTAACTGCTGTTTAGATCAGGGGCTGACCCTGTACCTACCATAGTTTTTTACCCCAGCATAGCCCAGCTTTACAGCCCAACTCACTTCCACTTCCAAACAAAGGCACCGTACATACGTTCAAAGAACTGGCCTAGAAATGTTTTAACATACTTAAATACACTTAGGCCTTCAAACAACTGACACACAAACAAACATTTGACAGTTACCTACCATTTCTGCTGAGGTCCAAGTCCAAGGCAGTGGGAAAATTACTAATTTTAAATGTCAGTTTGCTTCCCTTCTGCCCATTCCTTATCACAGGTGCTGGGGCAGAGCCTGGGTCTGATAGGTGGGGAGACAGAGCATTTCTACCCTAGCTCAGGTGTAGAAACAGGGAGACCAGGGAGGACCCACATGGAGCCTGGCTCCAGGCCTTCTTCCCACAGAAAGCCAACAAATCTCTGAAATTTAAGGAAGTCAGACAAGAACAAGAAGCCCTGCTCTACAACTTTACGAAAATCTTAACATGTCAGCACACTTCTATCATTATTTTTGAAGGAAGGAATGGGACCAATCTCCCTTTGGACCTTTGAGTGGCACCAAATTTTAAACAACCAAAACCAACAAAAACACCATTTGCTGTATATATATAAAGATGCTGGTCATACTCAGGAGGTTGAGGCAGGAAAATCACTTGAACCTAGGAGGTGGAGGTTGTAGTGAGCAGAGATCAGGCCACTGCACTCAAGCCTGGGCGACAGAGCGAGACTCCGTCTCAAAACAAAAGACTGGGTGCAGTGGCTCTCAACTGTAATCCCAACACTTTGGGAGGCCGAGGCAGGCAGACTGCCTGAGGCTGGGAGTTCGAGACCTAAAATACGAAAAATTAGCCTGGCATGGTGGAGCATGCCTGTAATCCCAGCTATTCAGAAGGCTGAGGCAGGAGAATCACTTGAACCTGGGAGGCAGAGGTTGTGGGGAGCCAAGATTGTGCCATTGAACTCCAGCTGGGCAACAAGAACAAAACTCTGTCTCAAAAATAAAAGTGCTGATCAGAGCTACTATTGGCCTTAGATAACCAAAAATAAATAATTCCTGCTAAAAACAAGGATACTTGATGTTTTAATTTAGCCTCTGCAGGTTTATTAAAGATGAAATGAAATGTCCTTTAGGTTGTAGAAATACAGTTGACTCTTGAACAACACAGGTTTTAACTGCCCGGTTCACTTACATGACAATTTTGTCTCTGCCACCCCAACACAGCAAGACCAACACCTTCCTTTCCTCCTCCTCCTCTTCCACTTACTCAACATAAAGACCTTTATGATGACCTACTTTCACTTACTGAATAGGATATTTTTAATATGTATATATTTCCTCTCTTTTATGATGTTCTCAATATTTTCTCTAGCTTACTTTATTGTAAAAATACAGTATATAATACATATAACATATAAAATATGTTGATTTGTTTATATTATTAGTAAGGCATCTGGTCAACGGTAGGCTATTAGTAGTTCTTATACATAGAATTTTGATTTGCAGGGTTGGGGGGAGCTGCTTAAGGGTCAACTGTACTGAAAGTAGTTGGTGAACCCCATTCCCTATTTGCCAAATCCCTAAGGACAGGATCCTGGGCTGGAAAGCAGAAAATTAAGGGCTTGTTTCCCTTTGCCACACTCTGGCACAATGTGTAACTTCAGAGACTGGCTGAGCCACCCAGTCCCTGGAGCCCAGCGACTGCAGGCGCTGCCTACAAAAACCCCACCATTACTCCATCCAACTGCAGGGCTGGGTCTCCAGGGCACCTGGAGAAAGGTTTCAGCTATGACTGCAGCTGGATAAGGACTTGCACCTGGCATAGAAAAATGCCTGTCTGTCCCCAGCTGTAAATACTATACTGGTATTCCTCTGAACCAGGCCAGAAAACAAGGCAAAGGGCTCCAGACCAGAGGCCAGCAAGTCCCAGCTATGGCTATGGCTGGTGCTGCAGCCCCATGCTGACGTCTGCAGCTGCCTCCCCTCCACCTCCACTTGGACATGGTCTGCACTGGGCTGGGAACCACTGCCAAAATTCTGTCAGGCCTGCAGACTGGAGAGGCTGAGGTGTGGCCACTGCATATACCCTGTCCTTCTTGTAAGCAGAACTTTCCAAATGCACAGGCCCGGCAAAAGGAAGGCAGGGTATGGGGAGCTGACCCAGGTAGGACTCATTTTGTGGACCTGAATGCAGGGACAGAAGGCATGCCCCCTGACGCAGTCCACCCAGTTATATACAAAAGGAAGACGCCAATGCAAATGAGTGGGTTGGTGGCAGAGGTCTACACTGTGAACCGGCTGCCTTCAGAAGGGTATGTTCTATGGCAATGAGCATGTGTAACTTTTTATAAGCCTGGCATTCCAGGGGTTCTTAATGAGAACTGTTAGTTTACCACTACCATCATCCACCATAATTATCAAATCATTGAGCCTGGACAGATAGCATGGCCATGAAGCATCAACATGTACTTTACATTGAACCAGCTGTGTGACAAAAGGACCGCTGACCTTCTACTAGCAACTACCATTCCTCTCCCACACTACCAAATTTCCATAGCCTGGGCTAACCCTTTGGTAGCCTATAAATATTGACCTTAATTCTCCACCCCCAGCTTCTTGACGGAGGCCCGTACAGACTTGTGACTTGACAGACACACTTTTAGTGGGGTCTGTGGACACTCTCTTCCTCCTTCCTTTCTAACCAGAGTTCTATGTGGAATTTTTTATTTTTAACAGAGACGGGTTCTCGCTTTGTTGCCCAGGCTAGTCTCCAATTCCTGGGCTCAAGCAATCCTCCCAGCTCAGCCTCCCTAAGTGTCGGGATTACAGTCATGAGCCACCGTGCCTGGCCTGAACATATATATTTTAGATGGAATATTTGGTCTTCTAGGGCTTTTAAGGGCTGAATTGTAGCCTCCATCCCCAAATGCATATTTTGAAACCCTAACCCCCAATCTCAGAGTGTGACTATATTTGGAGACAGGGCCTTAAAAGGGGTGATTAAGTTAAATGAGGCTATTAGTGTGGTCCCTAATCCAATTTAGTCACATCAAGGCACACCAGGGATGCCTGTGCAGAGGACAGGCCAAGTGAGAACACGGTGAGAAGAAGGCCATCTGCAAACCATGAGAGGCCTCAGGAGAAACCACATCTGCCAACACCTTGGATTTCCAGCCTCCAGAATTGTGAGAAAACAAATTTCTGTTGGGTTAAACTACCCAGGCTATGGTACTTTTTTGCAGCATCCTGAGCTGACTAATATGGGGCCTTCTGGGCTACTAGGAGCCTCTGGACAACTGAGAGGGAGTAAACTAAGCCAGGGTCCAGAACTACACTGTCCAATATGGTGAACACTAGCCACATATGTCTTTAAATTTTTTCTTTAAAATTAAGTAAAAGTTTAAAATTCAGCTCCTCACGTGCAGTAGATTAGGGCATTTGTATCCTATGGGACAATGCTGGTCCAGACTAGAGAAGGCTCTAAATAAGAGAGAACATCCAGGAGAAACTTTTCCAACCCAGCTCTCCCAAGGAGGAAGGGAGGCAGTGACAAGAGCAAACAGAGTGAGCATACATATACCTGTTACACAATGTCAAGAAAAATATTTAAATAGGGCTCTTAAGCTTTTATTGGGCATTATCTTTATGTGAAGGTAATTCATCAAGCAGTCTTCTGACTAATTCTGACCCGAAAAGCAAGACTTTTTTTTAAATTAATGCAGGACAAAATTATGTACTCAAGCAAATAGCATTTATGGAGTACTTACAACTCAGGAAGACACTTTGATAAGTACCACACAGGGGCAGAGAAGAAATTCCAAAGCATGTTTTTGCCTCAAGGAGTAAAATGCCGGCCGAGCATGGTGGCTCACTCCTGTAATCCCAGCACTTTGGGAGACCGAGGCAGGTGGATCACGAGGTCAGGAGATCAAGACCATCCTGGTCAACATGGTGAAACCCCGTCTCTACTAAAAATACAGAAATTAGCTGGGCACGGTGGCACAGCCTGTAGTCCCAGCTACTCAGGAGGCTGAGGCAGGAGAACTGCTTGAACCCAGGAGGTGGAGGTTGCAGTGAGCCAAGATCGTGCCATTGCACTCCAGCCTGGGTAACAAGAGTGAAACTCCATCTCAAAAAAAAAAAAAAAGGAGTAAAATGCCTGAAACTATAAACATTAGAAAACAAGTAGGGAGGGCTATGAAATGACAAGTGTCTCAGAAGTTTGGAAGGTTATCATCCCAAAGGCTCAGACAGGTGGCTTTTCCTGCCTGCACTTGGAAACAGACCTTCAATACCTTTCCTGAAATAAGAGGAAAGTCTTTCCCTCAGGAGCCCCTATAGCCGCTCTCAAATAGTTCACTTCTCTCCTGCTGCCAACATCGGCAATCAGCCCTAAAACTCCCAATTCCTTAGAGCGCCTCATCGCAAGCCCTTCACACCTGACACCCTCCCATAACAGCCAATTCTACTCCCCAATAGCCCCATGCCTGTGCCAAGCCCCAACCGAAATACTACACACTGAGTTCTATTCTTCATGTTCCTGGTCCTGTCTTCTGAACAGGGTGGGCCCCTACAGCAGCAAAGCCTGGCTTACTGAATGTGCAGCTTTTAATTTGCTGAAAACTTAAGAGAGTACAGATAACTAAAAATGCTATTTGCCTAAAAAGTATTTTATCCTTCAGGATCTATAAAACCTTCATCTCCTCTACAAGTTTCCCTGCCTTCCCCTCCTCCAAATCTGCATCTGTAACTGTTTCCACAGTGCATCAAAAAGACATCTCTATTACTGCCCTGATGACTTTCACATCAGACCTGTTCTTACATATGTCTAAAGAACAGTTCCTTGAAAGCAGGCCCAGCTCCTTTCCCATCACATAGTGCAGCAAGCATTCTTTCAAGGTGGCCTGGGTTTAATTTGTAATATAAAACATAAGCTAATGGGTTAAAGCTAAGGCACTGTGCTAGGTACAAAATTTCCCTGTTATCTGAGGGGAGCTCTTCTCTGAGTAGTCTGTTAGCTTCTCAATACACAGACACTGTGTGATATTTATTTTGACTGCCTGGAAGCCAACTAACTTCTGGTTCTCAGCTGCACTGTGAAAATATGAAGTTGCCAGAGAGCTGAGATACAGACAGCAATAGTATTAAATACAGTCACATTAAAACTAAGTGAAGAGCAGAGACCTGCGACCTATTAAGAACCTGTACCTAATAATTTTCATATCACACTACGCAGTCTTCAATCTCTCCTTGTATTCAGTTGAAACAGTTAATGATTACCTGGCTTTGATTAAGTTCCCTTTTCATAAAGAGCAACTGCGAAGTACCATAAATGATGTTTAGGAAAACTAGACATACCAGTGACTCTTGAAACTGGAGTATTCCTCCCAGGATAACAAACAGGAAGCCTCAGGAATGCTTGCCTGCAGTCAACCTTACCCAGTAAGATCTGGTTACAGACCTGCAGTATCACACTCAGGTGTGTTTCTCCAGGCTTTGGCTTTCTCTGACCTGCCTGATATGCAAAGGGCCTCAGCTATTTAAAGCACTACATTAAAAAATCATGTTTTTACTCTGACCCAAACCCTAGTAGGCTCCAAGAACAACAAAGCAGGACTTACTGCCATTGTCGTCAGAATCCTCACTGCTGCTGGGAAGGCGACCTCGTTTCATGATCTCCCCGGGAAACAGCAGGCAGCCTGCAAAGCAATGAGACAGCACTTAACCCAAGATGATAATACAGAATCATCAAGTTGTGCTTCAGATAGCAGCCCAGGATTTACAGCAAACAAAAGGCTTTAAGTAGCATTTGAATTGTAAACAGTAAAAAGACCAAAGATACATAATTAGGTGCAATCATTAACAGACCAGGTTTAAAAGGAGGGGGAGGGGGAGAGAAGTCACGTATCAGTAGGTCTCCCAAAGGTGCCAGGTCTCTTTCTATATTCCTGTGTCATTATTACTATAACTACTCCAGGGGTCTTTAGCTGACTGGCAGCAAGCACTGCAGAAAAAAATCCACAGCAATGGACACTGTACTGTGCTTCCTCACTACAGACAGATTCATATTTTATGCGTACATGTGCGGGGGGGTGGGGTTGTGCCTGGATGTGTGAATATTTACACTGCACTGGGCATAATTATGCTTCTCAGGCAAATTTTGCTAAAACAACCCTAAAAGCCAAAAGAAACAAAACAAATGGAGTAATGGGAATGCAAATGTCTCCTCTAGCCACCTCCAACCCCTCAACAATTTACAACTGGAACAGGAAGGGACCATAGACATTATACAATTCTGATCCAGATCCCTCCCCTTCACATTAAGAAACTAAAGCCAAGAAAGGTTAAGCAGTAACTTCCCCAAGGTCATGTTCTGGGAATGGAGATTCTAATTCCAAATCCAATACTATTTCCACTCCACTTCACCTCAACTCCCTTCAGGACAAATACAACCAAATCTAGCCAAAATAAGAAGTCAGTTTGTACAAAGACCCAGGGCACCTGGCCAACTCCTCCCAGGTAGCTGGTGATAACAGAACTCTAGCACTACCCTCAAGCAAGACAAAGGCCTTTTAGGTAAGAAGGCAGTGGGCTTAGACAGAATGGCCAGTCAATGAACTTACACAGATGATCTCACCATTACATTCACACAGGACAGCTCTCTGAACAAATACAAAAACCTTTTCCAAATTAAAATTACTAATTAACCTGACATCTTTTTGGGTTTTTCACTTCTTTTTGGTAAAGTTTCTCTCCCCTTACCCCGACTTCGCACATAAAAATATCAGCATCAGTAAATCAGTTTGCATTTTCTCCTGCAGTGTCTTTTGTCATTTTAATTCAGACTCACATAAACTGAACCTAAAAAAGTAGATGAAGTTTTTTATATACTACACTTATAAAATCAATCTACACGATTCATCCATTCAGGTCCCTAATCTATAACTGCAATATTTTACATATATATATATATAGCTTTTGTTTTTTCAGACGAAGTCTCACTCTGTTGCCCAGGCTGGAGTGCAGTAGTGCAATCTCAGCTCACCGCAACCTCCATCTCCCAGGATCTAGCGATTCTCCTGTCTCAGCCTCCTGAGTACCTGGGATTACAGGCATGCACCACTACACCTAGCTAATTTTTGTATTTTTAGTACAGATGGGGTTTCACCATGTTGGTCAGGCTGGTCTTGAACTCCTGACCTCATGATCACCCCGCCTTGGCCTCCCAAAGCGCTGGGATTACAGGCGTGAATCACCATACTCAGCCATATTTTATATTTTCTTCCTGAGAAACTCACCCAGCTAAAGTCTGTGGGTTTTTATCAATTGATTCTTTAAAAGTCATTAAAACAATGTACCAAGAGAAAGCCTGGACATGGGTCCTGATCAATATGGGTCATGAGCTATGTTATGGACATACTTTGGAAGCTGGGGTTTCATGCTGTAGGCATAGTCAAGTCCTAAAAGCCACTCCCATCCCTTTTCCAAGAGCCCCACTCACCACCTACAACCAGGCAATCATACAACTTGGCCTGGGGTAAGCCCACTCCAGCCCTCAGATTCCATGACCAAGAAACACCTGTGGCCCACTCCCTATTGGACTGTCTTCACTGCTGTGTGTGTGCCAAAAACACCAACTGCAGACAGCTAAGCTCTCCAGCCTTCTAGAGAAGGTTCCTCTGGCTCCCCTCAGGATCCAGCAAGACGGAAAAGGGAAAAGGGAAAGGCAGAAGACTACTCATTCCTAACAGCTTCAGCTCCCCAAAGCCTACATCACAAAACAGCATTAAAAAAAAAACTGGTACTAGGCTGATCGTGGTGTCTCACACCTGTAATCCCAGCACTTTGAGGGGCCGGGGCAGAAGGACTGCTTGAACCTAAGAATTGAGACCAGACTAAGCAACATAAGGAGACCCCTATCTCTACAAAAAATTTTTAAAATTAGCTGGGTGTGGCCGAGCATGGTGGCTCACGCCTGTAATCCCAGCACTTTGGGAGGCCAAGACAGGTGGATCACCTGACATCAGGAGTTCAAGACCAGCCTGGGCAACATGGTGAGACCCCCATCTCTATTTAAAAAAAAAAAAAAAAGAAAGAAAAAAAATTAGCAGGGTGTGGTGGCACACACCTGTAGTCCCAGCTACTCAGGAGGCTGAGCCATGAGGATCACCTAAGCCTGGAAGGTCGAGGCTGCAGGGAGCTGTGGTCATGCTCCAGCCTGGGTGTGAGAGCGAGACTGTTTCAAAAAAATAAAATAAAAATAAAAATGTACTAAATGAAGAGGAATTCCTTAAAAGTAACAGTGTGATGCAACACAGTAAGAATAATGAAATGTGCGACCTTGTAAGAGGGTGGGAGAGCTATGAGAAATGAAGGGTTGAGAAAGCTCATAAAACACTTCCTAGCTAGAAATAAGAAAACATCTTCATTGATTCAGACAACTTAAATTTACCTAAATAGACTATCTTAAAGAAGTTAAGAATCTTTTTGAATCAAAATGCTTACTTCTCAGCTTTCAAACACAACTCCCCGAGAAAGCACTTCAACAGTCACTAAATAAAAAACACGAGCATTGGCCAAAATAGAATGATGCACCTAAACACACATAAATACTCTCTTAAGCAAAATTATTCAAGTAAAAAAAGAGTAAAAATAGTATTTTCCTTCTAATGAAATCCATTTTCATCCACCCTGAAGATTTTGAGTAATGAGGGTTGAGAATGCCGTATTTGCTTCTCCAGGGAACTTGGCACACTAATGGGGGTGAGTGCTCGGCAGAATTTCCTCCTCTGTGGCTCTAATGTACTTACATCTTGACATCAAGCTGATTTATCTCACCCAGGATTACTTACTGTATCAGAAAATCAAAATACAAGTTACTATCTTTAAGCTATACAATACAGTGGTTGTATACTGCAAACATCTGCCCCACTAAAAGCCAGCATCTGCATCATCACCTTTCCTGACTCTTAGGGCAATGGCTAATTACTACCTAGATGGTAGTAGGATAAGTAATAATCAATTAAAATGGCTACTTACAACACCCCAGAGAAAGCAGCAAGATATAATGGCACATAATGCAGCCAACAAACATCTGAATATCTCACATACTAGTAGGTGCTGGAAGAAAATTACTATCCCTGACCTCATGGAGCTTCTGGGCTAGTTGAGAAGACAGACAAGCAAGAGAAATTCAGTACTGTTTGTGCCTGGCAGTGGTAAATGCAGAGTTCTACAGGAACACAGGAGGTGGGTAAGAGTCAGAGGAGGCTGATAAGACTGAGCTGAGTCCTGAAGAACAAAGAGGAAGTAGCCAGAAAAAGGATCAGGCTGGTCTTGAACTCCTGAAAAAGGAGCACATTTGGGGCAGAGCACCATATTTACCAACATATGTATAACACAGTGTATTATTCTGGGTAGCGTATTCATACTCAAAATATTACTTTCTGCCCATTTTTTTCTTAGTATACATCCATTCTTACCTTATAGCCAATTGCCAAGGTTTATTGATTCATAATATTATGACTCTTTGAAGTTCCTGTATGCCCCGTGGTTTGTCCTTCAACCACTTGTACCTAGAAAGCTTTAAACACCTCTTCTCCACACTATGATTTCTTACCACTTCCAATTATTACTACAACAAATTAATTACACCCCATGAGGCGAACTCATCAAACTACCATATGCAGATCTCTCCCTCCATTCCATACTACAAATAGGTCTAAATCCAAACTGTCCAGCCAAAATGTTTCCTGACTTCTTGCAACTTTACTCAGGCATCTGTTCTAGCAAGCCGCAAAGCCCAGAGCTTGCATTGGTTGGGCCAGGCCCCTTCCCTGAACACTAGGCTTTCTTTCAGTTCTCATTCTCTGCTAATGCTGCTTCTGTCGCTCCTTCCTCCCTACCTATCCTAATCCCACCTCTTTTCTGGGGCTCAGTTCAAAGCCAATGAACATCATCCAACACTCCAACTCCAAACACATACTCTGTACCACTCAGTTCAACTTTCTTCCTCTTTTAGAACTTTACACCTTGCTTTCCAGTGTGCTGTTACCTTAATAGTACCATTGAAAAACATTACTCACAACACTTGCTAGAGATGGTAAAGCAGATTTTACTCAAGGGGGACCATCGTGGTAGGTACAGGGAACGCTGCGATGGGGTCTTGCAGTGGGGGACGGAGACTGAACTCAACTCAGATTCCAACAGAGGTGGAGATTTAAAACCAAGAAGCAGGGTGGGGCCAGTGGATAGAAGATTACTAAACAGAAATATCAAGGATAAGGGGTTTATGGTGAAATTAATTTGATAGTATTATTATAGAAGACAGGATAAGATAGGAAAGAGTGGTCAGATACCCAGGTGAAGAATTTTCCCTAAACTGATTTTAACAGGATTTTTGCTTCAACTGGATTCAACAAAAATAGAGGGAGGCCCCAGGTAGTGCCCATTCACTCGAAGGAACAGAGGAGCATGACCAAAGTTTTGGTCAAAGAAGTCTTTGTCAGTATTCAATAAACTACTGCCTTGCATCATGACTTAAATGCTTCATGAATGTGTCTCTACGGATTACAATAATTTCTAAAGAACACAGATTCTCTCAAGTCAAATATGAAATAAACACATAACAGAGGGCCAGTTGCAGTGGCTCACACCTATAATCCCAGAACTTTGGGAGGCCGAGGCAGGCGTATTATCTGAGGTCAGGAGTTCAAGACCAGCCTAGCCAACATGCCAAAACCCTGTCTCTACTAAAAAAAAAAAAAAAAAAAAAAAAAAAAATTTTGATTAGCCAGGTGTCATGGAATGCACCTGTAGTCCTAGCTACTCAGGAGGCTGAGGCAGGAGAATCACCTGAACCCAGGAGGCAGAGGTTGCAGTGAGCAGAGATCGTACCACTACACTCCAGTCTGGGTGTGACAGCCTGTCTCAAAAAAAAAAAAAAAAAAAGGTAACAGAGAAGGGGGACCATGATGGTAGTATAAGGAACACATGAAGTCTTGCAGTGGGGGACACAGATTGAACCCAACTCAGACTGGTCAGAAACAAGGCTTCTCAGGATGGCTACAATAGATGCCCTCTGAATCAAAGATAGTCTCAACCTAACATTCTGTCTAAATTTCCTCAAAACTGATAGAAAGGTATTCAACTTATAGAAGCCTGGAGTGTCCATTTACCATGAGAAACATAATAGCTACAGAGACAAAAGTGTTAGTGGGCATTTTGGGAGTTTGCCAAAAGACTACCTAGGAAGTTAGATTAAAAACAGAACACTGCCTGGAAAGGCCACTGGCCAAAGACCATGGCTGAACCAGTTACTTAATAATCCTCTGGTGTCTCTACTCTACTCACTGCAGGGAAAGATGCACCAAGACAACTGAGCATCTGTAGCAGCTGCTGGAGAACCATCTCCTCAAGAAACGCAAACACATGCTTTACCCACTGGCCCAAACCCCTATTCAGATTACATGCAGATCACTCCCTCCTTGGATCCCTTCTGTCATGTGGGTTATAATGCGGTACATTAGTTAACATATTAATTTGAGGAAAATTTTATCAAGTTAGATGTCAGAGATAGGGTGAACAAGATATGGAATGTCTGCGCTGCAGGAGCACACAGTCTACTTGAAGGAAACAGCAAATAGCTAGACAAGTGTCTTCAGTGTGGTAAGTGCAGTAAAAGTCACCAGATTACTGCTCACATGCACATAAGATAGCAAGAAACCCGAAAACTTTGAAATTTACATTCCTCTGACTGAAACTGGGAAAAATCTGCATGCAATAGATTAACAGCAGCCACTAGCTGAAGGAACTCATCCCTAAGGTGGCCCAGGAATGTGAGTGAACAAGTTCAGTGACCTGGGTGTGGTCGTGATGATTCTAAGAAAGAATGAGAACCTCGTGGACAAGGAGAAAAGGGCTTTTACAAAAGAATAAGAGGGCCCCCGTACAGTGGCTCATGCTTACAATCCAAACACTTAGGTAGGCCGAGGCAGGCAGATAACTTGAGGCCAGGAGTTTGAGACCAGCCTAGCCAATGTGGTGAAACCCTGTCTCTACTAAAAATACAAAAAAATTAGCCAGGTTTGGTGGTGCATGCCTGTTGTCCCAGCTCCTTGAGAGGCTGAGGCAGGAGAATCGCATGAACCTGGGAGGCAGAGGTTGCAGTGAGCCAAGATCATGCCACTGCATTCCAGCCTGGGCAATATAGCAAGACTCTGTCCATAAAACTCGGTCTCAGAAAAAAAAGAAGATGATGATGATTAAGAATTTGAGGATGTTTATTCAATGCTATTCCTGGGAAACAGAGACCGACTTGAGAAAAACAAACTGTCCAGTTACTAGAATTACTCTCTGTGGTAGAACAGGGGCCATTTATCAGGCTATAAACTCTATAGCTATAATAAGGATTACACCCTAGTGATTTTAACTGTCTTACTGCTCATATGCAGAAAGGCTGGTTTCTCTCTCAAAATATCAATTTTATCTACTGTTTCCGTTGTTATTTATTTCACTCAAGAAGTTCTAGAAGGTACTCAATTAAAGACCTCTACATACTTTTATATATCACCCACTGCAATACTATGTATTAAAATAACCTATTGGACGAATGCCTTAGTTCCTGTACTGTTACTTTATGTTCAACCCACTTTATTTAATTTGAGATCCTTTTACTTTAATATCTAATTGATCTTTAACTGGAATACCTTCTGTATTCATTTTTAAATTTATTGATGTCCTTTCATTTTGTCAAACAGCTAAAACTAAAGGTACTAAAGAATGTATTTTCAGAAACCAGGTGGTCTTACATAAAACTATTTCATGAGCTACTCCATACTGTTTAAGTTCACATAGTTCAAATTATTTTTTAAACACTATGTACCTGATAATTTGATTCCTAAATTACTGATCACAGAATACTCTCCCAAAAAGACATATTACATCCTTAATAGGTCACTTTTGCCTTCTATGGAATAGACAGTTCTAAGTACTCAAATATAATGATCTGTATTTCACAATAAAATCTGTCTACCTGCCCCTAGATGTACATGAAGGAAACCCAGCTGGTTTCTTACCTCAGTTTTTAAAGTAAACGTTAATCGCCTAGATATGAAGTTTTCAAATTGGCAACATTACCTAATTCATATGCTCACAGAATCTACAAATCCTACTATGACTATAACTCAAACCCAAATTCTCAATTTAACTAAAGGGTTATATCGAGTCAAAAAAAAAAAAAGGATAATAGATTTAACTGACAAACAGCTTAAATCTTAAGTGTTAATATTTTAATCTTGCCTAAATATCTCAAGTAAAAAACTGTGTTCTTTATAATGTCATACATCAAACCTTATTTAAGGAAAATGCTGGCCCAAGCTAATACAGAACCTCTGGAAAAAGGTAAAACTTAAAAATATTCAGCTGACAAGTTTATATTAGCAATAAATAGCCACCTCCTCCAAAAGAAAAAAATTATGATAACTGACTAGATAATAACTATAATATTTACTCTTAGGAGAATTACTCATAAAGCCCATGTACTATAACACACTAGTTCACTGTAAATTCTTTATAAGTTATTTTTGAACTCAGATTTAAAAACCAAGAAAGCATTTTTCAAGACTTAAAGGAATTTATACATTTCAGTGGTTCTGAATGAATCACAAGCAGCTCTCATTTGCCAATTTATAAATAATCCAATCACTGCTTATGAGCTCTAAGGCAATCTATTAAACCCCTTCCAGGTCTCTGTAATTGTTAACTCAATTAAGAGTCAGCAACTGAATAAGAGCAGCTACGACAAAACATTCCAATCATTTGTACTTGGAATGTATTTTTTTAACTTCCCTTGACATGGGAGTAAATTAATTCACAACCAAACAAAAAAGGCAGTCAGTCACCATGGTCTCCAATCTTGAGCTTTTATCCTTATTTCCATCTACTCAGAATTCTTTTCTGTTAGATCTAAATGCTCAGATATGGAAAGATGCCCAAGACATATTAGGAGAGAAAAACAGGCAAACTGCAGGGAAAAAACCCAAAATATAAGGTCATTTATATATAAGAGGAAAGAAAACACGTACAGCAATTGCCTGTATATTCATGGAAAATTTCTTGAAGAACATAAAGGTTCACAGTGGTTATCTCTAAGAAATGTGACCAAAGAGTTCCAAGACAGACTGAGTTGAGAATTTTTACTTCTCTATATGACCTTTAATGTGATTTTAACTTTTTACCATGATCGTATACTACATATATAATAGTAAAGATTTAAAAGCCAACACCTATCTTCCCTGCTCCTCAGTATGTAAAAGACACTGGAGCACAACTTCTTGCCCCGAAAAGCACCAGCCTATAATGACCAGCCATCGATAAACTATGTACATGCCACCTCTTTCCTGAGATGCAGTATCAAAGACTTGTCTTGCTTTATGTGGGCTAGGCACAGTGGCTCACACCTGTAATTTCAGCACTTTGGGAGGCTGAGGAGGGTGGATCACAAGGTCAGGAGTTCGGTCGCTTGGCCAATATGGTGAAACCCCGTTTCTACTAAAAATACAAAAATTAGCTAGACATAGTAGCGGGCGCCTATAGTCCCAGCTACTTGGGAGGCTGAGGCAGGAGAATCGCTTGAACCCAGGAGGCAGAGGTTGTAGTAAGCCGGTATCAGGCCATTGTACTCCAGACTGGGCGACAGAGCGAGACTCCATCTCAAAAAAAAAAAAAATATCTGATGCAAAGGTGCAGAAGAAAAAAAGAAAAGGTAATAATGCCATAAAGCCAGGCGAGGCTCACGTCTGTAATTCCAGCACTTCTGGAGGCCGAGGCGGGTGGATCACCTGAGGTCAGGAGTTTGAGACCACCATGATCAACATGGAGAAACTCCATCTTTATTAAAAATACAAAAAATTAGCTAGGCATGGTGGTGCATGTCTGTAATCCCAGCTACTCAGGAGGCTGAGGCGGGAGAATCACTTGAACCCAGAAGGCAGAGGTTGCAGTGAACCAAGATTGTGCCATTGCACTCCAGCCTGGGAAACAAGAGCAAAACTCCGCCTCAAAAAAAAAATAATAATAATGCCATAAAATGCTATTATTCCCTATCTGCTTGATTAGGTTATCACATACTTCAAAACCTTAAGTTTTTGAAACAGGTAAAAACAGCCAATATGCAGAGGTCCCTTAAAATATATACAACAATAGAAAAAACTAACCCACACAGGAAAATTAGGGTTTAAACTATCTTTAAAGAACACATTTCAACTCTTTATCCATTTCAACAGTAGTATTTTGGAAAAAATAAAAAGGCTATGTTCAAGAGGTAGCTAGCAAATATGTCATTCCTTACACCTATGGTTGATAAATTAAGTCATTCTTTTCCACAAGCCCAGGCATATCATCAGAACCCTTCTTAAGACAGTGCTACCACCCAGAGAAATAAAGCCCATTTGCCCTTTATGTCCTATTCCTAGTCTCACAGTTTTCTGACAATTTACCAGGAAAAACGAGTCAGATTAATCTCTTCAGAATATACAAAAATGAAATGTTTATTTTCTAAAGCATTTCACTGAAATCAGAAGTTTGTGTTCCATTCTGCCTTGGGGGTCTCTGAACCAGGTACTAATTTCTATAATACATACATATACACCCAAATCTTCATGTCAAACTCTAAAAGTTCATTAGACACTTTAGAAATACCAAGTGCTTCTGAATGAACAAAGGTAAGAGTAAGCATGGGAAAGGATTCTACAACCCATTATTCTACCCTTGGTGGAATAAGCCAATAAATGCTAAATGTCTACAGGGTAATTTTAAAAGATTTTTAAATGCTCAAACCAGATGTTCTTATACAGGATATACAAAGCAGCTTCTGCAGAAACCAGACTCAACCAGCTAATGACAATTACACTGTGCAGATTGAAATGCAGCTGTTTTTCAAGAACTTTTTTCCTTGATTATACCTGGTTGTCAGAAACTATCAGTTACCACTAACAATGTTAAGTCACCAAAAATTTTTAACGTACTGTTTTAAAAAAAGAATGAGACTCCCAATGTTGTATATTTGAAGACCTAGATGACATACTTGACAAAAACAGCATTTACACAATCATTCCAGTTACATATGAAAACAAACATTTCATCACCATTGTACAAGTCTTGTTATTACGATCATGGAAACCTAAAATGGTCTCAAACCTAGTAGCAAGGTCCAGAAAGCATTCTCTGAGGCTGAAGTCTGAATCTCACAACATAGACTGTGTCTACAACACTCACAATACAGACTGTGTCTATAAGAAATCTTCCCAAAAGAAACCCATAAAATCGTAATTAACTGTAGAGGTAGAGAGGATTTAAGAAACAATTTAAAATAATTTAATCCACCCTTCCTACTTTTAAAGAGGAGTACACTGAATTCTGGATGTTTATCAACTTGGACAAAGACACGTATGTAGATGCAGTGCAAAGACAGTAGCAGAACCGAAGTCCAGTCCCCCAGGCAGATGGGCAGGCACCCTCCTCCTGTGCCAGCTACCTCCCCCCTGGGATTCCTAGACCATGGGCTTCTCCCTCCTGGATGTCCACTGGGATTTAAAAAGAGGCCATGTGAATGATTAAGTCCATGATATGTTATCAGGGAGTAAAAACTGAAAATGTCATCAATAAACAACATGTTAACTTGGAAAACTGAAATACAGATTCATTGCAAGATGGTTGCAAATGCCATTCATTCTACCTAGTGGAGCACACAAAAGATAAAACTGGAAGAATGGGTCAGCAGTTCCTTAAACACTACAACAAGAGTAGGAGGGGCAGGCATTAACTTCTGACTGGTGTGACACACAGACACCCTACTTGACATTATCTCCCTCTGTAAAGGAACCCAATCTTATAATGCATATCCTCTTACAAAGGGTTTCTTAGCTTGACCCCCTTTGGAGGGTATGAGAGACGACCAAGGAAATTGTTCTTACACATTTTATCCTCAAAAGGGATCTAGGATCAGAGTCCCAGCTACTCTGGAAGCTAAGGCAGGAGAACTGCTTGAGACCAGGAGGTTGTTGAGCCATGATCATGCCACTGCACTCAAGCCTGAGCAACAGAAAAACCCTGTTTCCACAAAAAAAAAAAAAAAAAAAAAAAAAAAAACCATTGCACTCCAGCCTAGGAAAGGGCAGAGGTGGGCACGACCCCACAGCCCTCAGCATAGCCAACTACCTCCAAACAAATTTCTAATTTCAACTTGTATTTTCAGGTTCCTAGAAGGGAGCTGAGCCACCAGCAGAAACAATCAAGTGACTGCTGCATCTTACTATAAATCTGGGGAGGCCAAGGAGTGATGGCCAAAGTGGGCAGAACTTTTGAGCTCAGGAGTTTGAGATCAGACAGGGAAACAAAGCAAAACCCCATCACTACAAAAAACACAAAAAGTGAACCAGGGCTGGTGGGGGGCGCCTGCAGTGCCAGCTACTGGGGAGGCTAGGGTGGGAGGATCATGTGAACCAGGAGTTTGCATCACTACACTCTATCCTGGACAACGGGGTGAGACCCAGTCTCAAATCAATCAACCAATCAGGAGTCAACAGCCTGTTTCTTTTTTTTTTTTTTTTAATGTAAAAGAGTATTTTAATTCTTGTCCTTGGGAACTATAAGGATTATACATGATTTGGAAATGAGACTGTACCAAATGATGGCCAAAGAAGAGTCATCCATTCTATTCCTTCTCTTTTGTCTGGTCACTCAGAAATATAATATTATCAGCTATGATTGTTGTTGCTTGTCGCCTCACATTATTTTTATCCGTGTATTCACCATAGTCTATTTTCCCTTCCACATAAATTCGAGACCCCTTTCTCACATACTGATATGCCACATCTCTGAGGCCTGGCCGGAATACTGATATTCTGTGCCACGTTGTCTTTTGACTCACATCGCCTATTTGGTAAACTTCACTTTCCCCTGATCGCCACATCTCATTTGTTGCTAGAGAAAATATTGTGACTGGATTTTTTCCTTCCGCCTGTCTCAAGACAGGGTCCTGACCCACTCGCCCAAGTAACTGCACACGATTCAGGGATCTTTCAAGAACCAGACTGGCAGCTGTTTCGGATGCATGTCTTACAAACTGATGAAGTACCTGTAATACAGGTCTTCGAAACATGGCTTCTATTTTCTTTTCTTACAGTCTAATCTTTAGGTTGTTCCTGACGCTCTAACCCGGCCAGCCCGGCCAGTCAGGGGATCAACAGCCTGTTTCTGTATGGCTTTTCAGCTAAGAGTGATTTCCACATATTTAAATGGTTGAGAATAGAGAGTCAGAGAACATTTCATGACTTATTTAGCTTATAAAAATTTTACATTTCTATATCCATAATTATTCATTGGAACATGGTCACACTCATCCATTCTGTCCATGGTTGCTTTGCCACAACTGTAGACTTGAGCAGTTGTGACAGACCATATGATCCACAAAACCTAAAATATTGACTACCTGGCTCTTTACAGAAAAAGTCAACTGATCTCTCGTACACCTCAACAGACTAGTAGTATGTTTATAAACCACCACTATGTGTGTTTAGTTCAATATGAATCAATTACCAGGTCCTGGGCAAGTACTGGAAACTTTACAAAATTAAGGATCAGACACAATCACTCCTTATGAAGTCCCTAACTATGGCCGGGTGAGGTGGCTCACGCTTGTAATCCCAGCACTTTGGGAGGCCAAGGCAGGTGGATCACCTGAGGTCAAGAGTTTGAGACCAGCCTGGCCAACATGGCGAAACCCCATCTCTACTAAAAACACAAGAATTAGCCGGTTGTGGTGGCAAACGCCTGTAATCCCAGCTACTTGGGAGGCTGAGACAGGAGAATTGCTTGAACCCAGGAGACAGAGGTTGCAGTGAGGGGAGACTGTGCTACTGTACTCCATCCTGGGTGACAGAGTGAGACTCTGTCTAAAAAAAAATTAATAAATAAGTCCCTAACTAGAACAGGCAATAATCAAAATGAAGAAAAGGTCAGGGAGGGCACTGAGGGGACTCTCATCAACTTAAAAAAGGCCACAGTAAAACCAGTGACTTTTTCTCCAGCACTCCAGCCAGGGCGACAGAGTAAGACTTTGTCCAAAAAAATAAAAAATTAAATTGTATTTAATGTACTTTGTGCAAAATTAAAGCAAGCTATGAAGTTCAACTTCAAGCAACTTGCTAATAACATTGCTATTTCTTATTCCTTAGCCTGGTGTAAGAAGTGAAAAAAAATGATCATTTTATTTCTCAGTGTGGATTCACACCACTGAAATCTTCACTTAAAATAACTGCTTATAAACTCTCATGGATGATGCCATGAATTCTCAAATTAATAAAATCTGCACAGGAGACACTAAATGTTCAATAGTTTAAAATATTACCACCACCAGCCATGCTGGTGCACACCTGTAATCTCAGCTACTCCGGAGGTCAAGGCGGGAGGACTGCTGGAACTCCTAAGTTCAAGACTAGCCTGGGCAACCTGAGCAACATAGTGAAACCTCATCTTTCTAACAAAAAACATAGACAGGCAGATAGACAGATGCCAATTGTGAGTGCTTTTGAAGTAACAGAAAACTAGCTAGGCATGGTAACTCACGCCTCAGAACTCTGCGAGCTGGTGGATCACGAGGTCAAGACATCGACACCATCCTGGCTAACACGGTGAAACCCCATCTCCACTAAAAATTAGCAGCACGTGGTGACACACACCTTTAGTCCCAGCTACTCGGGAGGCTGAGGCAGGAGACTCACTTGAACCCGGGAGGCAGAGGTTGCAGTGAGCTGAGGTCACGCCACTGCACTCCAGCCTGGGAGACAGAGCGAGACTGTCTCAAAAAAAAAAAAAAAAGAAAAAGAAAAGACCGGACGCGGTGGCTCATGCCTGTAATCTCAGCACTTTGGGAGGCCGAGGCGGGCAGATCACGAGGTCAAGAGATCGAGACCATCCTGGCCAACATGGTAAAACCCCATCTCTACTAAAAAATACAAAAATTAGCTGGGTGTGGTGGCACGTGACTGTAGTCCCAGCTACTCGGGAGGCTGAGGCAGAAGAATTGCTTGAACCTGCGAGGTGGAGGTTGCAGTGAGCCGAGATCGCACCACTGCACTCCAGCCTGGCACCTGGTAACAGAGCGAGACTGTCTCAAAAAAAAAAAAAAAGGAAAAGGAAAAAATACAAAAATTAGCCGGCCATGGTAGCACTTGCCTGTGATCCCAGCCACTCCACAGGCTGACTCATGAGAATCACTTGAACCTAGGAGGCGGAGGCTGAAGTGAGCCGAGATCACACCACTGCACTCCACTCTGGGTGACATAGCAAGAACTTGTCTCAAAAAAAAAAAAAGAGAAAACTGTAGTTTACATCCCTCAACAAATAAGCCCAAAAGAACCTAAGGTTTCAAAAATTAACTTTCTTCAACTGCTCTTAATCACATTATGTCTTGCCTCTATCTGAAGAACCAAAGGCAAAAAGTAAATAATGAATTTGTTTTAGAGTAACCAAAACTTGGTCTCTGAATATTTGTTGCGTGTACACCATATACTATAGGTCTAGGAGATTAAAAGTAAACTACATGGCCCCTTTCCTAGTGACAAAGACTTTCCATTCCAAGTCTGGTAATCTTTATGTTTGTGCTTTGAAGTAAGAAAAGGATCCTTAAAATTCATTCAGGTCCTGGGCTAGAAAAGACCCCATCATAGCCAGAGTTTATCATAGCCAGAGTTTAGCATCAATTTCTTCCATTCTATTCCATGACACTCAACTTTAAACTTACAAATCGTCACTTCTATGTATAATTAAAAAGGCCCTCCAGGGCTGGGAGCAGTGGCTCGCGCCTATAATTCCAGCACTTTGGGAGGCCGAGGAGAGCAGATCAGGAGGTCGGGAGTTCAAGACTAGCCTGACCAAAATGGTGAAACCCTCGTCTGTACTAAAAATACAAAAATTAGCCAGGTGTAGTGGTCCATGCCTGTAGTCCCAGCTATTCAAGAGGCTGAGGCAGGAGAACTGCTTGAACCCAGGAGGCAGAGGTTGCAGTGAGCTGACATCACACCAATGCACTCCAGCCTGGGCAACAGAGTGAGACTCTGTCTCAAAAAAAAAAAAAGGCCCTCCAAGGTAATTTTCTTGCATATATTAGGAGGGCAGAGTAACTTGCTTCATCAGGGCTACAAACTGCAAAAGAAAAAAAATCAAAATAATGCATACACCCTTCATGATCCCAAACCAAAGTTTTCACAAAAAAATATGCTAGGCAAAGGACTATACTGAATTAAATCTCAACTTTCTGACATTACATTCCACAAAGATGAAAAGAATAAACATAGTAATTGTTCAGATTTTGAATACATGATCATGTAAAGTGCTACAAGGACTTTAAAACGGAAAAAATAGATTAAACACTAGGACTTCTTAGGAAACAACTTACCTGTCTCAGGAATTAAAATACTTTCCTAATTAAGATTGCTGATGCCTTCTAAGAAACTAGAAACTCCAAGCAAACCCACCCTTCATTTTAGAAAAAAAAAAAAAAGGTGCTGTTGAATATGGTGCCAATTCTCTAAGTTAAAGGCTTGTACAAGGGAGGAAAAAAGTTAAACGTAATGTAACTTTCACTGTTTTAACAATCAAGTTAAACTGTTAATGCCAACCCAAATAAAAAGCAAGGTGTGTTCCCTAATATGTCACATTTCCCTCCACGAGATAGCTGTTTTATAAACCTCACGGGAAAACCAGTTGAATAATGCAAATTCTGACAGACCATTAGCTGCAATGCTTCAAAAGGTGCCCCATAATACTAAACGACAGGGAAGAGCTTCACAAATAAGACGAAAGCAGAACTGTGACAGGTTCCTATGCCTCCTCTTCATTCTGACCAAACCCTAAAGAGACAAGATGTAATCCGTGTTTGATATCCTGATGTTTACAGTTCCAACCACCTCAGTACTGAAACACAGACATCTGATAAATCTTTTTCCAACAAGTCTGTGGAAAAGTAACATCAGGCAAGCAAGTTTCCTTAAAGTATTTCTCTAACAGATTATCTCCAAATCTAAAATTTCCAAATTAAAATAAATACTATTCTAAATACTATTTTGATTTCCTGCTTTTTAAAAATCCAGACAACTTTATTTCCAAAGGCTGGCCTCCTCGGTGTCAGATATTCTGTCAAAAAGTTATTCAAGATTAAAATCTACTTAAGGGAAACAACCAAATGCAATAAACAGTCCTTTATTAGACAGTGGTTAAGACAAAGCTGCTCTATTATATGCTGGGGCTAAATGGAGAAATCTAAAGATGCCCAGTAATAGATGATATTAAAAACCGAGCTAGCTGACAGAAAAAAGGTCCTTATAAATGGTATATACATGTATCGCATATTCATTAAAACAAACATGTACATGCATAGAAAATTATCTGAAAAGTAGTACACTGGTCATCTATGGATGGTAGCAATGTGTTATTTTCCTATTTGTTTCCTTGTATTTTCTAATTTTCAAAAACGTATGTGTAACACTAGTTGTATAACTTTTTAAGTCAGTAACAGTTTCTCGAAGTCAAAAATCAGTATGGACCACGTGCCTACTACAGGTGAGACGCAATGGAAATCGGCTTTCACTCTCACCTAGTCCTCCAAGTTTGTTTAGTTCTTTCTTCCCCAACCCCCTAGGCTAAGCAACAAGACAATTCCTTAAACTCCAGCAAGTTTTCTCCCTCTGGTTTCACTCAATCTTATTTTTCATTGCTCACCTACTCTTTCAACCTTGCTAATAAAAGCAAAGCACTGGTTTACAGGCAGAAAACCAGTCAAGCTTTCTGTGAAAACGGGAAGTGAGAAGTGAAGCGGGAAGAAGTAAGAAGGTGGGCTTTTCTCCTTTTAAATGAACACATATCTACCTTTGTTAAAGCTAAAATATATGTGCAACCACCCAACTTTTACTAGAAAGCAGTCTGTAATCTTAAAGATGGAATCAAGTTCCAAGTTCTACCTCACTTTCAGACACTCCCATTATCTCTGCTAGATAGGAATGAAAAGAAATATGAGGAAACCTATCACTTAAACAGCTTGAAATTGTATTTATGCTACACATTAAAATGATAATGCCAAATAGACACTTAAAAAACTATACAAACTTTGAGAAAGACAGCAAAATACCAATCAGAACATCTGATTTAAAAGTGTAAGTAAATAGGACTAAGATCTTTGGGATAAAAGGACCATAAAAATTCTGGGTTGCATGTACTTGCTAAGAGTGTTACTCACAGAATATCCCATTTATTTCCACTCATATATGTTGCTCACCTACAACAAATTATTACATCAAAAGTGTTTAGTCAGTATAAGTATGGGTACTTTGAATGCTTCCTTTCTCCACCTAGAAGTGATTAAATCTTGATCAGTTGTGATTTGATCAACATGCAACTTACTATAAAATCTCTAACCACTGGTGAGTCACTACCTAAATCATTTTTCAGGGAAATACTTTCTCTGTATCTTAAAGCTAGTTCATTAGCTTTGAAAGGTATTAGCCTTGAGCTACAAGCAGCAAGAGAGCTAGCCTTCACGGCTGGTGGAAAAATAGTTCACCTAATAAAAACCTATGGGAAAGAACCCCCTAAGCACTGCCATTAATGGAAACCTCAGATCCTCTCCTACTTTCCTAAAAAACGTACCTATCTCAGGTCATTCACTGCAGCTGTCATTTTACAAAAGAAAATTTAAATTCCCTCTTGGCCGGGGTAAATAGAGGGCGACAGCCCCTCGTTCCTGCCGAGGTAAGGCAGGGCGCCAGCCTTCTCGTTACTAGAAGGCAAGCTAAAGCTCCTTTTAAACGGTCTCCGGATGACGACGCCTTCCTAACGGGTTTCGAAGGCACGTTTAAATCGCCCGCTTTTTTGTTTGCTCTCTGCATTCACCGGCGCCGGGACTGCAAACGCCCCCGCGCGCTTGGGGTGGGCAACCCAGGGCCAGGGGAGCCTGGGGTGGGGAGGGCCCGCGGTGGCGGGGGAGACCTGGGACGCGCAGAACCGGTGTTGAGGACTTGAGGATGAGGAGCCCTGGTGGAAGGGTGGCGGAGTGCGGTAAGGAGAAGGGGTGAGAAGGCTGAGGATCCCAGCAAGGAGGGGCACCTCAGGGTAGGGGGAGCTGGGCCGCCGCCCCGCAGCGGCGAACGCTCAGCGCGGCTCCTGCCGCCCGCCGGGGAATGCGCAGGGCCGCGGATCCGCGCGGCGCCGCCCCCTCCCTCTCTCCCATTCCTCCTCCTCCTCCTCCTCCTCCTCCTCCCCCCCCCGAGGCGACAGAAACAACAGCGCAGGAGGAATGGAAAGTAACTCCCGGCACCTCCGCCGGAATTAGCCCCGGTGCAGTGATGACACCTTCTCGTGGCGCAACCAAGCCCCACTCCCTCCGCAGCGGCGTCCCCGCCGCCGCCGCCGCCGCCCTCTCCATTTGAAAGTGGCCACCCCCCGCCGCCGCCGCTCCTCCCGCCCCGCTGCCGCCAGCTGCACCAATCCGCTCGGCCCCAGTTGCAAATCAAACGCTCCCTCGCGTCCAGAAGCCACTTGCGCCGCTGGAAACGGCCGCGACGTCTCCCTCCCCGAGTCTCTCCGGGGCGGCACCTTCGGGCTGGGGCGGGCGCGCCGGCGAGAAACGGTTTTAAGATGGGGGCGGCGGCGGCGGCGAGGAGCTCCGAGCGGGCTCGGCTCCCGCTCCCGCTCCCGCTCCCGCCCCCAGACAGTTCTGGAAACTGTGTATCACCTCTGTCACAGGAAGCCATCCGGGGAGGAAGGCGGCGCGGAACCAACAAACAAACGCCTGCGGCCGCCCGCCGGAACCGGCGCGGGGACGCGTAGGGCTTCAGGCCGTTCCCGGGGCGGGGGCGCCCGCGCCGCGGGCTTTGTGCGGGGCGGGCGCGACGGGCTGGGCGTCCCCGCCCCCGCAACCCCCCCACCCCGGCCCAGGCGGCGTAGCTGGGACCGTTAGGTGACGCTCCGGCCGTGGCTGAGAAGCAGCGGCTCCGCCGCCGCCCGCCCCCATTTCCACACTGGGCCGCCTCTCCTCAAACGCCAGAGGCGGGCTACAAAAGTTGGCCCCGGGGCCACCCAGCACCTGCCCACGTGCCGCGGAGGCTAGCTCCGGAGTCTCCCCCAGTTCCCTCCCCCCGCCGCCCTCGGCCGCCAGGTCACCTATTACCGGTGGGAGGGGAGAGAGGCTGCTATTTAAACGCCCGCGGAAGTTGAGGCACCCCCACTGGCGGGTGCCGTGCACCTGCCTCCCGCCGCCGCGCTCCGCCACTTTGAGCAGCAGCCGCGTCCTCAGCCCCGCCTCCTGCCCGAAGGCGGGCGGGGGGGAGCGGGAAGGAGGTGGAAGGGATCGAATTTCTCCAGCAAATGGGACCGTTCCGACAGGATTCGGTTCCCCGGTCAACATTCCACATTCCATCCCTCTCCCGCATTTGCAAACCAATGCCGAGCAACCCGGAAAGCCTGCTGGCTACCGAACAACAGCCCCCAACTCGAAAACACACACTCACAGGCACGAGACACGTGCACTGAAGGGCTCTGCAACTTGCAGTCCCGGGGTACACACTGCAACTGCACATTCATTTAAGGAAGCAAGGAGACCAAGAGACCCCTCCCCCACAATTTGCAGACGGTGCCAAAGGTTGCAATTTGCAATCCGCTTTAAGTTCGTGATTAATCGTTACTTTGCTCTACCAATGCCAACTCCTACCCCATTTCATCGATGAAAGGGTTTTTATACTTTACAAGCAGTCGCGCTGTAAGTAAAAGGTCTGACCACTGGAAGCCCAATTCGGAAGAATCTAATTGCCAAGCTGTCTCTCTACCCCCCAACCCCCTCTCACTGCCCTTGAATTGATGCAATGAATATTTTGGACATGTGGTGACGCGCTGACAAGAGCCAGAGCTGCGGCTACCACACACAGATGTACCTACACACACCTATGTTTGGACAAATACAGTCCCACCACACACACGGTCTCACACACTCTGGATTCATATATGTACGCGAACCTGCGTTCTGCCATTGCCATCTGTCTACCAAGTTGCTACTATGCTTTCCACTTTCATGCAGCCTAATGCACTTTGGCTTTCAAAAAAAAAAAAAAAACCCTACAAACTAAAGCCAACTTAAAACTGGGCTTCTGCTCCTGAATGCGTTTAATTGATGATTCACCTGAAAACCGCATGTTCTTCGCAAATCCAAAAGAAGAAATAGCTCTAAGTCTTCAGCCCCCCAAATTTGAAAAAAAAAATCATAATAAAACTTACTGATCCAACATAGATCAATTCTCAGGATCCAAAAATCATCCTCTCCTCCTCCTCCGGCCCCCGCCCCGGCAATGCCCAAGTTACTGGTGGGATAGTAACGCTGCGCTCGGCGGCTGCGTCCCTCCCTCCTCGCTACATATCGAGAACCCAATCTTTTGGCGCCATATTAATGACGTACTATATTATTTCCACTAGGCAGCGACCTTCGGCATTAAATTACTCCCGAGAACTCCCGAGCAAAGCAACAAAACCATCAAATATGGCTGAGCTTCTCGGCTCGTCCTGAAGCCGCCGCCGCCGCCGCGGGACCCGGACGCGCACACGGACCCACGCGCGGACACGCGCGGACACATGAGCGGCGCGCCCACCCCGCGCACCCCCCGCGGCTCGCGCGCGTACCTGCTGCGGTGGGGTTCGGCCGAGGCGCTGGGGTAGGCGCCGCTCGCTAGCTCGGAGCTGCATGAGTTCGGGCCGCAGCGGGCGGGCGGGCGGGCGGGGAGCCGGGCGGGCCCCTGCTCTCTCCGGCGCGCACACACCCGGCACTCGCGCACGGAGGCACTCTCGGTCTGGCGCTTGGCTTGTTATGGAGGAAGGACTGTGTGAATCAAACCCATTTCTGGGTCACTGCTGCCACAGGGGGGAGCACTTTAATCCCTAGCCAAAACGAGAGGGTGGGGACGGGAGGGCGGAGGGAGCACGCGGGGACCCCGCGGCGCGGGGGGCTCGGTCCATCGTTAACTCTTCGCAGCCCTCGCCGCAGCCGACTCGGACTGCGCCAGTGGGGGCTCGCAAAGAATGGCACTGTTCAGGTCTTAAAATCTCTTTCCTTGCTTCACCCACCTTGTGAGCCTAGAAATTCTTGAGGTGTCTCCAAGCAGGAAAGTGGGTTTTTAAATTAGCCCCTTCAAACTGCTGTCCCAATTTCAACTCTTGTCTGACATCTAGAAACGGATTCTTTCAAATTAGTTTAAAATAACGTAGATTAAAATGTGGCTATTAAGATGTGTAATTTGGGTGAAAGGTTTTATTTTTAGACTGAGTGGCAAAATAGTTCTTTGTAGTAACAGTTTGAGGGAGTTGCACATTAGAATGACATTTTTAAATACAGATAATCCAATTCTGAATAACATCTTTACCTAAATTTGTATGGAAGTGATCATTGCAAATGAGCATTAATCCATTAGAAGATACTGATTATTTATAAATTGACACCACCCTTATGTTACACATTACTACAGAATTGGAAATCTCCCAAATCTGAGGAGTAAGCCTAATGCTAAAACTAGAATTACAGACTAATATCAGATCAGTCATCAGAGATTGATTTGGTGGTATTTATATGTACAAATGAATGGTTACCGATTTTCTGCAGAAGACAAACTTGCTCTTTCATATAAAGGGCAACATATTTCTTTCATGAATTCGCCTAGGGAAATACAGGAGTATGTGGCATTCACCTTCAAAAGGAAAAAAGTACGGATTTAAAACTCCCATTCAGTAAACAAACAGTGATCACTAATTGCAAAATTGAATATCGAACCCAAAAGCCATATGTATCTACAGAAAGAATCTTTCTGAATATATCAGGTTTGATTTCACACAATCCCACACCAACCCACCCACCCACATCCATTATAATCTGATAAATGCAACAAAACAAAACAAAATGAGTCTTTCAATTATTTTTCAGAAAACAAAGTAAGCCAATGGAAATCCTAAGTACTGTATATGTCCTCTCCTGTTTTACTAATGAAGAGTATAAAGACTCCCTGCCAGTCCTATTCATGTTTTCACTTAATCCTGTTCAAAGCAATCACACATGTAAAGCACTGTGTTAACTATCATCATTATTATTCTTAGTATTGCACTTCAGTTATTGTTATTTTGATTGGTTCACATACTCTCTGCAGAAGTTTAAGTACACAGGCTTTGTAGCCAGACGTGATTGGAACTGGCTCTATCAGTTACCAGTTTGTGTACCTGTGTGATAAATAACATAACTTTATCTGAGCCTCAGTTTCTTCCCTGGTAATAAAGTTAACAGCTGGCCCCTAACCTGAAGGGTTGTTAAGACGAGTCAGGTAACCTCTTAGCAGTTCAGGAGTAGAAGCCCTGGCAGTAGGAGATTGTCTACTCCCTCGGTCATCACTCATCTCTCTCTTGGTTTTCTCTCCATCAAAAATAGCAACTTTTCTAAATTCCAAACAGCCTTACTTCACGCATTCTTAAGAAAATTTTTAACTCACATTTGCTGCTTACTCTTTTATTTGCTTTTTCTATGAAAAACATCAGGCACCAACAAAAGTATTGAATAAAATAGATGACAAGAATAAAATAGATGACAAAAATAAAGGATAAAATGGCACACAAACTCCCCACACTGATACACTGAACAGGACTGAAGGTGCCATGCACCGTCTCAATTATGCCATGGCTTCAGAATACTCATCTACTAGACAGTGCTATGTGCTATGAATAGCCCTGGACAAGAAGTCAGGAGATTCCCACCAACTCCCAATATGACTCTTTGGGCTTTAGTTTTCCCACTGAGATGATGGGAAAAACAATATCTAAGGCCCCTTTCTGTTTAACATTCAGTCAATTTTGATTACCTTACCAAACTTAGAAACGTGATGATTATTTGAAGAAATGACGGACAACTTGAATCCATAGGGACATGTAAAAATATTTTGTCATCAATGATCAGCTGCTGGCATTTCTTAAATAATAGGTGTCTCTTCCCATCAGACCACAAAGAAAACTCCTATAAACCTGTTTCTAAAATGGGAAAGGCAATGATATGGTTTGCCTTGCGGCAGCACAGATAATACAGCCTAGCATAAGAAGTATTAAGCTGGCAATTAGGAAAACGAGTTTCTGATTCCACTCTGTCACTTACTGTCTTACCTTGCCAAATCATTCAGGATCGCCATTTCCTAGTCTTTGAAATGGTTCTTTTAATTCACACTTTATTATCAGAGATGAAAAAGCATTCAAAAAAATAGCTACATGGTAGTCAGTGTAATTGAAATATCAAGATTCTAGTCTTTCCTAATCCCATCAATGTTCATGGTGTTAATTACAATTCAATATATCCTGTGTATTCTGCTGTAGTCATATACAGTTTAATTATCTTCTTCCATAATAATGGATTTTTATAAAATAAAAATTTGGATATTTATATTCATATTCCTGATTTTGAAACCAGACATGATTAAACCTCTGAATGTTTACTTAGTCAATTCATTTCATCTACTTCTCTGTAGGTAAAGAATTATAAGGCCTTGATAGAAGATTCAGAATTGTTCATATTTGAAATGAAGGGATGTATACACTAAAGTCCTGTATTATCTCATTCCTTTAGGGAAATGAGCCAGAAATTCTTACTGGCAAATACCTCTGTCAGTTGGTATACATTCCAACGAGATAATTTTTTTTTTCAAGATGGAGGTCTCACTCTGTCACCCAGGTTGGAGTTCAGCAGTGCCAACATGGTTTACTGTAACCTCCACATCCAGGGCTCAAGCAATCCTCCCACCTCAGACTCCAAAGTAGCTGGGACCACAGGCACAAACCACCACATCTAATTTTTTCATTTTTTGTTGTTGTTGTTGTTGTTGTTGAGACCGAGTCTTGTTCTTTTGCCAGGCTGGAGTGCAGGGGTGCGATCTCGGCTCACTGCAACCTCCGTCTCCCGGATTCAAGCAATTCCCCTGCCTCAGCCTCCTGAGTAGCTGGGACTACAGGTACGTGCCACCACACCTGGCTAATTTTTTGTATTTTAGTAGAGACAGGGTTTCACCATGGCCAGAATGGTCTCAATCTCCTGACTTCATGATCCGCCTGCCTCAGCCTCTCAAAGTGCTGGAATTACAGGCTTGAGCCACTGCGTCCAGCCCATTTTTCGTATTTTTTGGTAGAGACAGGATTTCACCATGTTTCCCAGAGTGGTCTGAAACTCCTGAGCTCAAGTGATCTGCCCTCCTGGCTCTCACAAAGTGCTGGGATTGCAGGCGTGAGCCACTGCACTGGACCCAGAGAGAATATTTGTGCCAAAAATAAATCTTGTTAATAATAAGGGCTTAGATTGTCAAGTCAGCTTTAAAAATAATTTTAATAACTAAATGATAGAAAATAATAACTTTTGGCCAGGCACAGTGGCTCACACCTGTAATCCAAGCACTTTGGAGGCCAAGGCGGGCAGATCACCTGAGGTTGGGAGTTCAAGACCAGCCTGACCAACATGGTGAAACCCCATCTTTATAAAAAATAAGTAAATAAACAATAACTTTTTCTTTTTCAGTCTGGTGTAGTGGCTCATGCCTGTAATCACAGCATTTTGGGAGGCTGAGGCAGGTGGATCACTTGAGGTCAGGAGTTTGAGACCAGCCTGACCAACATAGTGAAACCCCATCTCCACTAAATATAAAAGTTGGGTGGGTGCGTTGACTCACAACTGTAATCCCAACACTTTGGGAGACCCAGGCAGGCAGATCATGAGGTGAGAAGTTGAAGACCGACCTGGCCAATATGGTGAATACCCCGTCTCTACTAAAAATGCAAAAATTAGCTGGGCATGGTGGCACACGCGTGTAGTCCCAGCTACCCGGCAAGCTGAAGCAGGAGAATTGCTTGAACTTGGGTGGCGGAGGTTGCAGTGAGCTGAAATCACACCATCACACTGCAGCCTGGGCAATGAGAGCAAAACTCCTTCTCAAAAAATAATAATAATAACTTTTTATTAACTTTTTTGAGTAATATTGTATGAAGGAGGGATGTAGTTCAAAGAGGAATAAGTACATATAATTCTTGTTTTTTAAAACACCCTTTGTCCCAGTGCATGGTACATATAATTCTGAAAAAGAAAAGTTGAGAGCCAGTCAACACCTGTCTGAACTCCATGACACAAGAGATGAAGTGTAAGAGATTAGGACTAGAATTCCCTGTCTGACCAGTTGATGAGGTCACCAGTCCTGAACAACATTTTAGCTCCTCCAGGCAGGTCATTACAACCTCCAACTGTATGGAATGATTGTAAGGCTAATACCCATGATTCCTTCTTGTGAGTGTTAGTACCAACTAAATTATTTTTTTCTTGAGATTCTTTCTTCCTCTTCTTTTTGTTTTCCTTTGCTTGTTCTTCATTTTGGTTGTTTTGATTTTGTTGATTTCCATACTTTTAGCACAAGTAAAGATGTCAAAGAGAAATAAGTATGAAATGGGATAAGAGGAGATAATTCCACCAGATGGAAATGTTCAAAGCTGAGGAGGTTCAAAATAAAAAGTTGTTTCCTAATCATAAAGGAATACATGATAACAAAATTTTGAAAATTTAGAAAATGAAGTAATAAAACTCAACCATATGAATAACTATTATAAACATTGTCTCTTTTTTTTGGTCTTTTTTCTATGCATTTTAATAAAATTGGAATGGTATCACATTCCATTTTACATTCCTCCTCTTCACTTACATCTTTCAATTTTCCATTTGGATATTAAATACTTTTATGCAATGTTTGTGCATTTCAGGTCTTTGACGACCTCCGTATTATACCTTCCTCCACAGGTTACTTTGGCTATGCATCCTCAACCCATAGCTACTCTCTCTGGACCTTGTCAACTACTGGAAATTTCTGATATCTTTATTATCAAACTCAAATATCTCCCATTTTCACCACTACCTTTCAGATTTCCAAAGTCTATACATCCCACCCTACCCTTCTTTTTATCTGAAAGTCCTCTAATCTACCCCTCCAGCTTTTTCTTCTTACCAACAACAGAGCGAATGTAACTCAAAATGTCTCTAACCATCAGCAACAGTACCTGAGAACTTGTCAGAACTGCATTATTTCCAGCCCCACCCCAGACCTACTGAAACAGAAAGAGGGATCCGGCCATCTGTGTTTTTTTCTGTTTTGTTTCTTTGTTTTTTGTTTTTGTTTTTTGAGACAGAGTTTTGCTCCCGTTGCCCAGGCTGGAGGGCAATGGTTCTATCTCGGGTCACCGCAACCTCTGCCTCCCAGGTTCAAGCAATTCTCCTGCCTCAGCCTCCCAAGTAGCTGGGATTACAGGCATGCACCACCATGCCTGGCTAATTTTGTATTTTTGGTAGAGTTGGCGTTTCTCCATGTTGGTCAGGCTGGTCTCAAACACTTGACCTCAGGTGATCAGCCCCCGTCGGCCTCCCAAAATGCTGGGATTACAGGCATGAACCACCATGCCCTGCTGGCAGTCTGTGTTTTAACAAACATTTCTGGTAGTTCTGATCCACACTCAATCAGAAAAACACTTATGTAGGCCTCACTCCCACCCACCACCTCTAACCAACTGTTTTCTGAACTTTCTTGTCTAACGTTTCTTCATTCCTCAGACAAATGTATTAAGCAATTAGTATGTCCCAGGCACAGGGCTGGCTAGGCACTGGAAACAAGGTAAAACAGGCAAGTAGGCCTATTCTCTGTCCACAGGTCAGTAGAAAATATTAAAAAGTGATTACAAGGCCAGACACAGTGGCTCGCACCCGTAATCCAGCACTTTGGGAGTCCAGGGCAGGTGAATCAGAAGATCAGAAGTTCAAGACCAGCCTGGCCAAGATGGTGAAACCCTGTCTCTACTAAAAATTACAAAAAAATTAACAGGGCGTGATGGCAGGCACCTGTAATCCCAGCTACTCGGTAAGCTGAGGCAGGAGAATTGCTTGAACCCAGGAGGCGGAGGTTGCAGTGAGCAAAGGTCATGCCACTGCACTCTACCCTGGGTGACAGAGCAAGACTGTCTCAAAACAAAAAATAATTTTATTTTATTTATTTTTTTTTTTGAGACGGAGTTTCACTCTTGTTACCCAGGCTGAAGTGCAATGGCACAATCTTGGCTCACCGCAACCTCCCCCTCCTGGGTTCAGGCAATTCTCCTGCCTCAGCCTCCTGAGTAGCTGGGATTACAGGCATATGCCACCATGCCCAGCTAATTTTTTTTTGTATTTTTAGTAGAGACGGGGTTTCATCATGTTGACCAGGATGGTGTCGATCTCTTGACCTCGTGATCCACCCGCCTCGGCCTCCCAAAGTGCTGGGATTACAGGCGTGAGCCACAGCGCCCGGCCCAACAAAAAATAATTTTAAAAATAAATAAATAAATAAATAAAAAGTGATTACAATAAAACTCCAGGGCTTGTGGGAGGCATATAGCATACACCTGATCTGCATGGTGGGAAGAGGGTAGTCAGAGAAGACATTGGTCTAAGAATAAGTGACACTAAAGCTGAAACCTGAAGGCATCAGCCAGGTGAGGAGGAGGATGGGGACCCAATGTTGACGTTTTACAAGCCCTTTGGCCTCAGGGTAGACAACTGGATGGGTTGGGAAGGCTCAGGTGGGTAAACAGGAGAGAATGAGGCTAGTTAGGAGGCTTCTGCGGTTACCAGGTGACAGTTGAAGGCAGCCTGGACTGTGGCCATGGATTGTGGAGTGCAGACAGGCAAACAAACCAGCCTGTGAAGGTATTCTTAACACCATCTCAGCTCTTCAGAGGCCTCCAGCTCCCCCAGTTCTGGAGTTGCTCATCTAAGGAGTACTTGGGGGCTGTCTCTGGGGTTTACAGAGTCCCTGGGGCATATCAGGACAGTGTCCACAAGGCGGAGGTGTTTTGGGCAGAAAGCAAGATGTAGGGGAACCAAGCAAAGCTCCTGATGGGCAGTGAGTAGGTGGAAGCCTTGGTACGGAGGGATCTAAGTCCTCTCCCAGCACCCAGAGCCGAGGCTCAAGCAGCACGGCTGAGCAGAGGAGGCTTCCTGGACCATGCCTGGGGAGGACTCGGGCCCCTCACAGGAGTCCTGCTCCAACCACCCTTCTTCCACAAAGCCTGGATCAGATCCCAGGCCTCCCTAGCGTCCTGGGGTCGCCACCCCATAGTTTCTTTATCCCTCCACCGGAAAGCTTCATTTTCCCGGCTTTCTTCCACAATACACCTTAATGGCCCATTATAACCTGAGCCCAAATCATTAGCAAATGAAAAACGGGTTCACTTATCTCTACAGCAGAGCTAACTTGGTGGAGAGTGGGGAGAGGAAGCCGGGAGGGAGGTGCTCTCCCACTGGCTTAGTTCTAATGTTAATGATGCAAAAAAAAAGGGGGTAAAGCAGCTAAATTTCTGTGTTAAAACTGCTTGAAAATTCACTTTCGTGTGTGTGCGTGTCAGGGAGAGTGTGTATGTTTCTTCCATAAGGCGTACTTAAATGTAGATAAGACTTGATAGGTTAGATGTCAGAGATGAAGAAGTTAGAGTAAAAGATGACTCCCAAGTTTGTGGCTGAGAGAACTGAGTGGATTTCTGTTTTTATTCAACAGTTCTTCATTGAGCACTGAGTTCAGGATCTATAATGGTAGAGACAAATAAACCCCTATCTTTCTAGCGCTTACATTTATTCTCAGAGACAGTGGGAATAAGATGTTCAATTTGAGGCGCCCAGGAGACACCCAATTGAAGATACCCCAGAAGGCAGATGGGATACAGAAGTCTGGTACTGGAGAGAAAGGCTGGGTTGCAAATATTGGATTAGGTGGAATCAGCATAGAGAGATTAACTGAGGCCACCAGAGTGGATGAGATCAATTGAACATTTTTATCAAATGAGAAGAAATCAGAGCCTAGGCTAGAAACTGAAAAGAAGTATCTTAAGAATGGGCAAGGAAGCTGCAAAGCTGCAATAGTTTCCTTGAAGACAGTCCTAGAATAATCCAAACGTATTAGCCTTCTTCATGCCTGAATTTGGACTTCAAAGCTACTGGAGAAAGTCATAGACCTGTGCTGATTGGTTCCAGAATAGACTCATTATCCCCTACCTCCACAATGCCCTGAAATCACTGTATTTTCCTGCTCAGTTTAGTCTGCCATTCTCCTGCCACCTGCCTCAGCACTTTCACTAGAGATCGTAACTTACATCAATATCACGGAGGTAACAAAGCAATGGACAAGAATGCCTTCAGTCTCCCAGCACCAAACTTGCAGACAGTCTTCCTTACAGGCCCGTCCTTGCTCTTCTTTCCTGTGGGAAGATGACCTTCTCTCCACTTGTGCTCAGATTGCCCTCCCAAGTCTTGGAGATACCCTAAGTCAAGATGCTGGTCTCAAACGCAAGATTAGCCCTTCTCTCTCAGGTCCCTTCTTTTCCTACTCACTCCTTCTCAAACACATTTAAATATACTTACGTTTCCCACTAAAAAAGCCCCTTTTACTGCCACGCTTCTTTTTGTTTTTGAGACAGAGTCTCACTGTCGCCGGGCTGGAGTACAGTGGCGCAGTCTCGGCTCACTGCAACCTCCACCTCCCAGGTTTAAGCGATTCTTCTCAGCCTCCCTAGTAGCTGGGACTACAAGTGTGCGCCACTATGCCCAGTGAATTTTTGTATTTTTAGTAAAGATTGGGTTTCACCATGTTGGCCAGGATGGTCTTGATCTCCTGATCTTGTGATCCTCACGCCTCAGCGTCCTGAAGTGCTGAGATTACAGGAGTGAGCCAACGCTTCCGGCTCTACAGCCACACTTTTAAAAACAGTGGTCTACACTCACACTTGAACATACTGAACTCTGACTTATGCTCTTCATCACCCCACCCAGCTTTTGCCAAGATTGCCAACAACGTTCGAATTGCTAAACCCCATGGCAATTTCTCATCCTTGTTTTATTTGACCTCTCACCAGCATTTCACACTGTTGTTCATTCATGCCCTGTTTTCTTATTTTCACCTGGCTTCTATAACACCAACATTCTTCTGATTTTTCTCCTACCTCTCTGGCTTCTGCTCATTTCCTTGCAGATTTCTTTTTCTCTTTCGTTAAAGCAGTGTTTCTGACAAATTGGTTTTGAGCACGAGAAGAGGCTTTTTGAAAAACCCAACTGAAGGAGTAATTTTGGTTGAGATATTTTATAAGAAAAAAAAGAAGAATGGTTTCTTAACCGTGTTTAGAATGGATACAAAAAAGAACATCTGGTTAAAGATTATTAGGCTAGTCAATCAGCTGGGTGGGTAACCCTAGCTTCCCAGAAGGAGTTCTCAGTCTTATTAAAGTCTGTCAGAAAACTGTTCACGCACTTTATCAGGAATGCTAATTGCTTCCCAGAAGGAGTTGTAAATTACATCACACAAAAAATTTCTGTCCCAGACCAGGTTTGAGTCAATTTTCTTTCTCACTTTCAGCCTCTTAAATGTTGGTTTTCTTTAGAGTTCTCTCCTAAGTCATCCTCTAATTCTACATATATCCCTTGTGTGATCTCATCTACTCCCATGACCTCCCAAACACATGTCTAAACAGCCAGTTTCACACCTGACTTTCAGACTTGTATCTCTAACAGTCTCCTGAACATTCCCTTGGACTTCCCACAGGCATTTTAAACTTGGTGTATCCCAATCTGAACTCATTTTCCCTCCCACTTTGTGTCTCTTCATCTGTCTCCAGTCTCAGTTAGTGGTGCCACCATCCGCAACTGCCAACCCAAGAGCCAAAACATCATTTTTGACTCTTGCTTTTTCCTGACACCTCCTCCACTACTGTCAGCAATCCAAACTATCAAGTCACTTCTACATCAGATTTCATCTCTCCATTCCTACAGACAGGGTCATCGTCTCAGTGACCTAAACCACTGCCTAACTGGTTTTCCTGCCTCCAGCCTTATCTTCCTCCAATTCATTCCCTATTCAGTAGTCAGTGTGATATTTTTAAAACAAAAACAATACTGGGCATGGCAGCTCATGCCTGTAATCTTAGCATTTTGGGAGGCTGAGGTGGGTGGATTGCCTGAGCTCAGGAGTTCAAGACCAGCCTGGACAACAGAGTGAAACTCCGTCTCTACTAAAAATACAAAAAATTAGCAGGGCATGGAGGCATGCACCTATAATCCCAGCTACTCGGGAGCTGAGGCAGGAGAATTGCTTGAACACGGGAGGTGGAGGTTGCAGTGAGCTGAGATTGTGCCATTGCACTCCAGCCTGGATGAGAGAGCAAGACTCTGTCTTCAAAAAAAAAAAAAAAAAAAAATCATTTGGTCAGAATCATAAATGATCATGCTATTCCCATTTTAAGCCTTTAATTCTTCTTTTTCCTTTTTCTTTTCTGTTTACTCTTAAGGATAGAAAGTCCAAACTCAGCAACATAGACTATACAGAACTGATTTTCCAATTCCTACTCACTTGTGCTGGCCTTCCTTCCAAACTCTGCCCCAGCCCCATGCCTTTTTAATTTTCTTCATGGAATCCCTTGAGAACTTTTGAAAGTGCTCATCCCTACCTAAGCTTGGGTAGTTCTTCCCTATTTATAACGTTTCTTTGGACTCATTCAAATTTCAACAAAAAACCTTATCCTACCTCCCTAATCCCTACCCTTCTCTGTGCTTCCGTGACACTCAGCACTTTATCTGTATTGTCACTTCTCTCACTGTTTTGTAAATTTTTTTTTTTTTTTTTTTTGAGACGGAGTTTCGCTCTTGTTACCCAGGCTGGAGTGCAATGGTGCGATCTCGGCTCACCGCAACCTCTGCCTCCTGGGTTCAGGCAATTCTCCTGCCTCAGCCTCCTGAGTAGCTGGGATTACAGGCACGCGCCACCATGCCCGGCTAATTTTTTGTATTTTTAGTAGAGACGGGGTTTCACCACGTTGACCAAGATGGTCTTGATCTCTTGACCTCGTGATCCACCCGCCTCGGCCTCCCAAAGTGCTGGGATTACAGGCTTGAGCCACCGCGCCTGGCCTCTGTAAATTTTTTATATCGCTCATTAGATTATCTTTGACTCAAAGATTTTGTCAATTGTGCCTTCCATTGTGCCCCTAGTACTCTGCCTAACAGTTGGTAGGCACCTAATACATATTTTGAATGAGATGAATGAATGACCGTTATATCCATGTAATTTAATAGTCTCTAAACACTATTTAAAAACAAATTATGGGGGCCGGGCGCGGTGGCTCACGCCTATAATCCCAGCACTTTGGGAGGCCGAGGCAGGTGGATCACTAGGGCAAGAGATTGATACCATCCTGATCAACATGGTGAAACCCCGTCTCTACTAAAAATACAAAAATTAGCTGGGCGTGGTGGCAATCGCCTGTAATCCCAGCTACTCAGGAGGTTGAGGCAGGAGAATGGCTTGTGCCTGTAAGGCAGAAGTTGCAGTGAGTGGAGATCGTGCCACTGCAGTCCAGCATGGGCGACTGAGTAAGACTCAGTCTCAAAAAAAAAAAAAAAAAAGAGTGTTTTAGTGAATATCTTTATTTAAGAGAGCAAAATCACCTGGTGACCATTGAACCGGCCAGGGAGATAAAAATGGCTTATCTGAGGAATTTAGAAGGGAGAAAAGACCACCTGGTGACCATCAAACAGGCCAAGCAGAGGCAAAACTCCTTCTCTGGGGAAAATTAGAAGTAATTCGACTTCCCTATTTTCTAAAGCAGGCATCTGGTTCGAGATTTCTTTTCCTCAAAATATTTATAAGTAACTAGAATTTCTATACATCTCCAGAATGCCATGCCAAAACTCATTGTGTAAGCCTTGCTGACATTAAGGCATCAAAATGTCTACAAATGTAATAATCTATCATGGCCTACATGGCTAATGTGGTCCAAATTACCCATAAATGCTCCTAAGGAAAAATCCACCACTGCATTCAATCCTCTTGCTCAGGCATCCAGCTGCACTCTTCTGCAGCGTTTTCTTTCTTAAAGACTTTTCTTTTTCAAACCTATACTGTTGTCGGTAAATTCTTTTTCCCAACCCGCTAGTCCACCACTTCTTAATGTCAGGGCTCTGACACCTCACCCAGCACTTATAACTATAGAACCCAGGAAGAAGAATTGTATTGAAAACAGAATTGATGGTATAACATTCCATCTATAAATGGAATTTGCTATCTTCCTGATTTTTTTTTTTGAGACGGAGCCTCACTCTGTCACCCAGGCTAGAGTGCAATGGCGTGATCTTGGCTCACTGCAACCTTCACCTCTCAGGTTCAAGCGATCCTCCTGCCTCAGCTTCCAAAGTAGTTGGGATTACAGGCATCTGCCACCACACCTAGCTAATGTTTGTATTTTTAGTAGAGTGGGTTTCACCATGTTGGTCAGGCTGGTCTCAATGATCAGCCCACCTCAGACTCCCAAAGTGCTGGGATTACAGGCGTGAGCCACTGCACCCGGCCTGTGATTCCTGATTTTTAAAAATTAGTACATATTTACATTTTTCTTAATTTTTACTTTTACAAATAGTGCTGTAAGAAAAATGCATTTATATAATTTTATTGATTTATTTTGAGATGGAATCTCCCTCTGTCGCCCAGGCTGGAGTGCAGTGGCATGATCTCAGCTCACTGCAACCTCTACCTCCTGGGTTCAAGCGATTCTCCTGCCTCAGCCTCTTGAATAGCTGGGACTACAGGCATGGACCACTACGCCTGGCTAATTTTTGTATTTTTAGTAGAGACAGGGTTTCACCATATAAGCCAGGCTGGTCTCGAATTCCTGACTTCAGGTGATCTGCCCACCTCGGCCTCCCAAAGTGCTGGGATTACAGGCGTGAGCCACCACACCCAGCCTGTATCTGACTATTCTTAGGATGGATTCTGAAAAAGGTAAATTACTAGGTCAAAGCATTTAATGTTTTTGATTCGGTTTGCCAAATTCCTGTCTACAAACATGTTTTAATTTAGATCTTCCACTATCAGTGTATTAGGGGCCACTGGCCCAACATGGAACTGGACTCTGTGGGAGACTAGGGTCATGCCATAATTTTGAGGAGATACGTCATTGGTGAGATACATAACACATACAGGAAACAATAGTTTGACACATATAAGAATACCACAAACAAATTGGAGATAGGAAATTCTATCAAATGCCAAAGTCTGTTGAGAACGTTTACCAAAAGAAGTAGAATAATTAAGATCAGAAGTAGAGAGAAAGAAGTGGAGACTCTGGGGAAGCAGATGGGGAAGGTATCTAGAAAATCTTTGCATGGTGGGATGGGAAGGAGGAGGACTAAAAATTATTGAACTTTTTTTCTTGAGACAGAGTCTCTCCCTGTCATCTAGGCTGGAGTGTAATGGTGCTGTCTCAGCTCACTGCAACCTCCGCCTCCTGGGTTCAAGCAGTTCTCCTGCCTCAGCCTCCCGCATAGCTGGGATTACAGGTGTGCACGCTACCATGCACGGCTAATTGTTTGTATCTGTAGTACAGATGAGGGTTCACCATGTTGGCCAGGCTGGTCTCGAACTCCTGACCTCGTGATCCGCCCACCTCAGTCTCCCAGAGTGCTGCGATTACAGGTGTTAATCACCTCAACCAGCCAAATTATTGAATGTTTTCTACATATATGCTAGGCACTGTGCTAAGCATTTTACATATAATATTTCATTTATTTCCCACAAAAATCCTGTGACGTAGGTATTATTATTTTCATCCAGATTTGAATAATGTGAAACATTGAGTTTCAAAGGTATTAAGTAACTTGCTAAAGATCACAAAGCTGCTGAGAGGTGGCACCAGGTTTCACAAAGCTGGTTGGGCTCCAAAGCCCATGTCCTGAAGTATGTCACTCAACTGACTCATTGTAAAGTCTGCCTAATGAGAAATTGTATGCATGATTTGCTTTCAGTGACTTGAGCCATAGTTGGCACTCAGTAGATGCTTGAGGGAAAAAATGAAGACAGAAAGAACTCCACATGCTAAGGCTTATTTCAGACATCAGACATGTCAAGCAAGATCTAAACATCTACTTAAAAATACGTGACCATGGACTTAAGTGTAAATGTAAAGCTATAAAACTTTTAGAAAAAATAAGGGAAAATTTTTAGGATGTAGAGGTAGGCAAAGAGTTCTTTGACTTGATGCCAATAGTACAACCTATAAAAGGAAATATTGATATATTGGATCTCTCAAAATTAAAACTTTTCTCTCCAAAAGATCCTGTTGAGAAGATGAAAAGACAGCTGGGCATGTTGGCTCACACTTGTAATCCCAGCACTGGGAGGCTGAAGTGGGTGGATCAGGAGGTCAGGAATTCAAGCCCAGCCTGGCCAAAATGGTGAAAGCCCGTCTTTACTAAAAATACAAAAATTAGCCAGGAGTAGTGGCGGGTGCCTGTAATCCCAGTTACTCAGGAGGTTGAGGCAGAAAATTGCTTGAACCTGGGAGGCAGAGGTTGTAGTGAGCCGAGATGGCGCCACTGCACTCCAGCCTGGGCAACAGAGCAAGACTGTTTCAAAAAGAAGATGAAAAGACAAGCAACAGAAAATATCCACAAATCACAAATCCAACAAAGAACTAATATGTGGAATATATAAAGAACAGTCAAAACTCAACAATTAAAAATTCAAATAATAAGGTTAGAAAATGGATTTTAAAAAGTGAACAGACATTTCCACAGAAGATGTACAGATGGCAAATAAGCACATGAAAAGATCTCCGACATCATTAGCCATCAGAAAAATAATGTAGATTTCAACCACAATAAGACATCACTACAGTTACTATCAAAATGGCTAGTGACAACATCAAGGGTGGGCAAGGATGTAGAGAAAGCAGATAATTAATTCATAACTGCTGGTTGGAAAGTAAAATGGTCCAACCAATCTCGAAAACAATTGGCCGGTTTCATATAAAACTAAACATGCAACTACCACATGTCCCATCAACTGCACTCTTTGACATTTATTCCAGAGACACAAATCTTGTTCATATAAAAGCCTGTGCACAAATATTTATAGCAGGCCAGGCACAGTGGCTCAGGCCTGTAATTTCAGCACTTTGGGAGGCTGAGGCAGGCAGATCACCTGAGGGCAAGAGTTCAAGAACAACGTGGCCAACATGGCAAACCCTGTCTCTACTAAAAATACAAAAGTTAGTTAGCCAGGCATGGTGGCAGGTGCCTGCAATTCCAGCTACTCGGGAGGCTGAGGCACAAGAATCACTTGAACCCGGGAGGCAAAGGTTGCAGTATGCCAAGATCACACTACTGCACTCCAGCGACAGAGTGAGACGCCGTCTCTCACACACACGCAAAACAAATATTCATAACAGCTCTACTGGTAATAGGCAAAAAACTGGAAACAAGCCACTCATCCTTCAATGAGTGAATAAACAAACTGTAGTACATACCACAAAATATTACTCAGAACTAAAAAACAATTAAATATTGATGTATACATGAATCTCCAGGAATTATGCTGAATTTAAAAAAAACGCCAATACCAAAAGATTTCACACTGTATGGTTCCACTTAATTAACATTCTTGAAATGGCAAAATTATAGAAATGGAGAATAGATTAGTGGTTGCCAGGGATGACAAGGGGCTCAGGAAGGAGAGAAATGTACATGGCTGTAAAAGAGCGACAGGAGGGATTCTTGTGATGATGAAATTTTTATAAATCTTGACTCTAGGCCATTACTGCAGGAAAAGGTCCCGCAGAGCTGAGCAGTCAAGATGTGTGGCTTCATCGAAGACCAGACCGCAGAGTTCAAGGAGGCCTTCCAGCTGTTTGACCGAACACATGATGGCAAGATCTTGTACAGCCAGTGTGGGAACGTGATGAGGGCCCTGGGCCAGAACCCCACCAACGCCGAGGTGCTCAAGGTCCAGGGGAACCCCAAGAGTGATGAGATGAATGTGAAGATGCTGGACTTTGAGCACTTTCTGCCCATGCTGCAAATAGTGGCCAAGAACAAGGACCAGGGCACCGATGAGGATTATGTCGAAGGACTTCCGGTGTTTGACAAGGAAGGAAATGGCGTCGTCATGGGTGCTGAAATCCGGCACATTCTTGTCACACTGGGTCAGAAGATGACAGAGGATGAAGTAGAGATGGGGGTGGCAGGGCACGAGGACAGCAATGATTGTATCAGCTATGAAGAGCTCGTCCGCATGGTGCTGAATGGCTGAGGACCTTCCCCGTCTCCCCAGAGTCCGTGCCTTTCCCTGTGTGAATTCTGTATCTAGCCTGAAGGCTCCTAGGCTCTCTTGTCTCAGCACCTTTCCCATCTTGTCTCTCTTGGATGATGTTTGCCGTCAGAATTCACCAAATAAAACTTGCTCTCCGGGAAAAAAAAAAACTGACTCTATCAATGTCAATATCCTAGTCATGTTGTACTATAGTTTTGAAGATGTTACTATTGGGGGAAACTGGGCAAATGGTGCGTGAGATTTTTCTGCATTATTATTATTGTTATTATTATTTAACTTCTTAGGTGCTGGGGGAACTCTCTTCTGGATTCAGCTGCATTCTTCCTTTTTTTTTTTTTGAGACAGAGTCTTGCTCTGTCACCCAGGCTGGAGTGCAATGGTGCCATCTCAGTTCACTGTAACCTCTGCCTCCCGGGCTGAATCAATTCTCCTACCTCAGCCTCCCAAGTAGCTGGGACTACAGGTGTGGGGCACCATGCCTGACTAATTTTTGTGTTTTTAGTGGAGACGGGGTTTCACTGTGTTGGCCAGGATGATCTCGAACTCCTGACCTCAAGTGATTCTCCCACCTTGGCCTCCCAAAATGCTGGGATTACAGGTGTGACCCACCACCCCTGACCTGCATTTTTTCTTATAACTGCATGTGAATCTACAATTATCTCACAATTAAAAGTTTACTTAAACATATATATACAGTAAATTAGAAGAGAAAAAACTTAAACACTAACATATTCCTAGAAAGTAACCTAAAAGATAAAGGAATTTAATTATGTCATTCAACAGAGCCATGTGAATGAAAAATTCATGCTGGCCATAGGTTATGCTGATGTATACATTCCTGAGACTTCTGTTCTGTTGCAGGAAGGCATTCCCTTTCAGTGCCAGTAGAAACAGAAGGATAAGCAGAGTTGCAGAGGTAGAGAGAGAAAATGGAAACAATAGAGAGGATGGTTCCTCTTAGAGCCTTTTGTAAGTATTCTGTCACCTGGCTGTCTGTTTTCTAACCAAATGACCAAAAGGAATGAATGACTGTGCCCTTTCTGTGGTAGAGACCCACCAGAGACCTGAGGGCAAGGGAGGAATCTAAGTCTTGCCTCACATATGCCAAATCTTACCTAATCTCTCACACATATGTCTCCACTCCAGTCCCCAAGGCTTTACCCTGAATGCCCTCCTCACCCTCCCAGAATCCTATCCTCCTAGCCACCCCACTACCCAGAATGGAGCATTCATGCACACATCTAATATATCACTGCCCAAGTTCTCATCGTGGGTCCAGTCCACCAGGTCATTCTGTAACATTCATCTTAGTTTTAAAAAAACATAAGAGGGACTTTGTTGGCAAAAATCCAGGGGTAATGAATCCTATGTTCTAGAAACAGTGAAGCTGAACTATTTCAATTTGCAAGTAAGAGCTGGCAGGAAACCAACAGAGCAAATTCCTCTTGGGGGAAAAACAGGCTGGTTAGTTAACTTGTAGGTCTGTAAGGTGGGCAGATTTCTTTAAAAAGCAAACAAAGCAATTTTAGACTTGAGAGACTTAATTGCTATCCAAGGCCAAGAATATGAATAATGTTATACAAAAACCTTGCTCAAGTGAGAATTCTGCAATTGAAGCATTTTGACTCTAATAGCTAAAGTTTAAAGGAGAAGACTATAGAAAAGGATGTTTATTTATCCATTCATATATTATTATATAAACCATTCATGGTAGTGAGATATAAATCTCATCTTTTTTTTTTCACTGTAGCAAAAAAAGGTGATGCTTTTCAGAATTTCTATGTCTAAGAAAATAAAGAGTCAGGCCAGGCGTGGTGGCTCACGCCTGTAATCCCAGCACTTTGGGAGGCCGAGGCAGGCGGATCACCTGAGGTCGGGAGTTCGAGACCAGCCTGACCAACATGAAGAAACCCCATCTCTACTGAAAATGCAAAATTAATTGGGCAGGGTGGCGCACGCCTGTAATCCCAGCTACTTGGGAGGCTGAGGCAGGAGAATCGCTTGAACCAGGAGGCAGAGATTGCAGTGAGCTGAGATCATGCCATTGCACTCCAGCTGGTCAACGAGAGCAAAACTCCATCTCAAAAAAAAAGAAAAGAAAGAGTCAAGCTGCTTTTGTAGGTTACAGATAATGTTAGATTCTTTTACATTTGTTCTTCCCTCAATAAAATGAGAAATTTCATTTATGCGAAAGGTAAAATTAGAGAACTAATAATGGCTTAATAGCAGTTCTAGATCACTTTGTAATGAAGGACAGGAAAAGCATATATAAATAGAATTCAAAGATAATAAAACATTTATTTGCTTTAACCCTTTCCCTTTCTCACACCACTCCCCCTAAAACAGTAGCAAAGAAGTAAGAGAAAGTCATACAGGATGACAAGCAACAAAGTAAAGCATCTGAGAAAACTTCACCTGTGTCATCTTTCTAATTATAAACATCATTGTGATCATCATTGGGTGGACAAAAATTTATATATAAAAATGCTCATTTTGGCTGGGCACCGTGGCTTATGCCTGTAGTATCAGCACTTTGAGAGACCAAGGCAAGTGGATCACCTGAGGTCAGGAGTTTGTGATCAGCGTGGCCAACAAGGCGAAACCCCGTCCCTACTAAAAATAAAAAAAAATTATCTGGATGTGGTGGTGTGCACCTATAATCCTAGTTACTCGGGAGGCTGAAACTGGGACGTTCCTAGCTACTCAGGAGAATTACTTGATCCTGGGAGGCAGAGGTTGCAGTGAGCCAAGATCATGCCACCTCACTCAAGCCTGGACTAAAGAGCGAGACTCCGTCTCAAAAAAATAAAAAATAGAAAAAAAATACTCATTATTTCTGGTGGTTTTTTTGTTTTCTGTTTTTGAGACAGACTCTCACTCTGTCACTCAGGCTGGAGTGCAGTGGTGCGATCTTGACTCACTGCAACTTCTCTGCCTTCTGGGTTCAAGTGATTCTCCTGCCTCAAGCTCCCGAGTAGCTGGGACCACAGGCGCACGCCACTATACCTGGCTAATTTTTTTATTTTTAGTAGTGGCGGGGTTTCACCATATTGGCCAGGCTGGTCTCGAACTCCTGATCTCGTGATCCATCTGCCTTGGCCTCCCAAAGTGCTGGGATCACAAGCGTGAGCCACTGTACCTGCCCCAGGCCTCTGGGTTGTTTTATTATAGTTTTAAAAAAATGTAAATGTCCAAAAGTAGGACACATTTAAGTAATTTTTGGTATATTGATATGATGAAATGCTTCGCAGCCATTAAAAGAAGTCACATTTTCAAGTAGTAAAAATTAAAGAGTCCAAATACCTGCTAATGGTAGGAAAAAGGAGGAAAGGAAACTCATGTGATACCAGTGGAAAAGTAAATTGTTATAGCCCTTTAGAAAAAGTAATCTGGCAATATCTATTCAAATAAAAAATATACTATTCAAATAAGAAGCCTGACGTAAGCAAAGAGTATCAAACATTTTTTTTCCTAAAGAAAATAAAAGCAGGTAAGGACTATGCTCTAGATTCTTCTTATGAAAACACAGAATAATTTTCATGGAAATAATCAAAACAGAGAGAACTTATTTCCAACTCCCTGACCCCTCTTATAATGTCTATGGGGGCCCAACTCTGTGATCCTCAAGGCTTGCCTTTCTCTTTATATACCAGCCCTTCAGGTCATATCATCTCTCATCTGGTAACTACTCGATGATGTTTATGGGTCCCCGTATTGTACACGGCGTCTAAATTCTTCCCTTTCTTCACTCTCTTCTTCCTACCCCACCATACGATTATGTTAAAAATGGCTGAGTCTGGTTAACTCTGGATGTGCAGTGTGTCTCCCGCCTGTCCCTTTCTCCTCATTCCTACACCTGCTATCTTGACTGGACACTGTATTACCTTTCACCTGACATCGAATAGCGTAACTGGTTTTCCTGCTTCTTCTTCTTCTTCTTTTTTTTTTTTTTGAGATGGACTTTCGCTCTTGTTGCCCAGGCTATAAAGCTCAATGGCACAATCTCAGCTCACTGCAACCTCTGCCTCCCGGGTTCAAGTGATTCTCCTGCCTCAGCCTCCCGAGTAGCTGGAACTACAGGCGCCTGCCACCATGCCTGGCTAATTTTTGTATTTTTAGTAGAGATGGGGTTTCGCCATATTAGTCAGGCTGGTCTCCAACTCCTGACCTCAGGTAATCCACCCGCCTCGACCTCCCAAAGTGCTGGGATTACAGGTGTGAGCCACCACGCCTGGCCAGTTTTCCTGCTTCTTTATCTGTCCCTGTTCCAAGTTAGGTTACACACTGTGACCAGCAGTCCTCCATGAAACTAAGACCATGATACTCTCCTGTCCAGAACACTTGATGCCTCCTCATTAGGTAAAGAGCAAACCCCAGTTCCCTGCACAGCAGCCCACGTTTCTGAGTACTTGGCTTGAAACAGGGTCTGAACTTGCAGCCCCGGTGCCTTTGTGCATTGAAGCAGTGTCCTGAGTTGAATAGTCTCCCTCCAAAATTTAGGTCTGCCCAGAACCTCAGAATGGGACCTTATTGGGAAATAGCGTCTTTGCAGAAGTCGAGTTAAAATGAGGTCCAGTTGGATTAGAGTGGGCCCCAAATCCGATGACTAGTGTCCTTAGAATAAAGGCCATGTGAAGACACAGAGTGAAGACGGCCATGTAAAGATGGAGGTAGAAATGGAGTGATGCAGCTACAGGCGAAGAAATAGCACAGATCACTGGCAGCTGCCAGAAACCAGAAGATGTCCAGAAAGGATTCTTCCTTAGAATTTTAGAGGGAGCATGGCCCTGTAGACACCTTGATTTTTTGGACTTCCACCTTCTAGAACTGTAAGACAATAAATGCCTATTGTTTTAAGCCACCAAGTTAATGGTAATTTGTTATAGTAGCCTTAGAAAACTAATACAGGCTGGGTGCAGTGGCTCACACCTGTAATCCCAGCACCTTGGTAGACTGAGGTGGGAGAATGGCTTGAGCCCAGGAGTTTGAGACCAGCCTAGGCAACATAGTGAAACCCTGTCTCTACACAAAATCAAAAATTAACCAGGCCTGGTGGCTCATACCTCTAGTCCCAGCCATTTAAGAGGGTGACATGGGAGGACTGTTGAGCCCAGGAGGTCAAGCCTGCAGTAAGCCATGATCCAGCTCACTGCACTCCAGTCTGGGTGACAGAATGATAACTTTTTTGTTTTTGTTTTTGTTTTTCACCTGAGTGCAGGTGGGCTAAGGCTGAAAAGAGCGTTAGCCCAGAATGAGACCCTTTACATAACACAATTGGTTAGGAATTTTTTAGTGCAAAGAAGAAAAGCAAAAACCCCAATTTAGCTTAAGGAAAAAGAAAAATGTATCATAAAGATATTACTGTATTTCAGGGAACCCAAGGTCAGAAATGCAGCTAAGACTCATGAACATCCAGAATCAGAGACACACAGGCCACCAGGGTTCTCTCTCTAGGACATTTTCCCCTTTGTATCTGCTCTATATTTTTCTCTCTCTTCCTCTCTCTCACTCCTCTCTCTGTCTTTTCTCTCTCAGACTCTCTTCCTGCATTTCTCAAAGTCATAGTTATCCGTAGATTCCAGATTTACCTTTCATATCCAAAGGGAAATTGACTACTTTTTCTCAGTAGTCTCCGGGAAGAACTGATTGGTCTCAAAAAGTCTCAGGGAAGAACTGATTAGTCTGCTGGGTAAGAATTCCACCAATATTCACTAGCCAATACTATGTGGTCAGGAGGTGGGATTGCATGGTATAGAGAAGATGATTCACCCTGTGGATGAAGTGGTGCTGGGGTGGGAAGGGAAGGAAACCACAGGTCGGTGATATTCATGCTTTCCTTTTTCTAGAAATCCCTCTTTCTCTTATTCATTATCTCTGCTTGTTGAAATTGTACATGTCTTTCAAGGTTTGGCTTAAATGTCACTTTTCCTACAAAACATGTTTGTCTTTGCCATTAGATCATGAATCCTCAAAAGCAGATACAATATATCTTACTTCTTCATATATTGTCTTTCCCGAAGCAAGCTTCAGATGTTTGTGGATGCTCCTTGAAGCCTTCCTGGGTCTACCAATTCAGAAGTCATCCCACCATCTCCAGGCTTCTAAGATACTTTGAACTTCTTTTATAGCACTTACCTACCATCTTCTGTCTTTTTTTTGAGACGGAGTCTTGCTCTGTTGCCCAGGCTGGAGTGCAGTGGTGCAATCTCGGCTTGGTGCAATCTCTGCCTCCTGGCTTCAAGCGATTCTCCTGCCTCAGCCTCCCGAGTAGCTGGGATTACAGGTGCATGCTACCAAGCCTGGCTAATTTTTGTATTTTTAGTAGAGATGAGGTTCACCATGTGGGCCCATCTGGTCTTGAACTCCTGGCCTCAGGTGAGCCACCTGCCTTGGCCTCCCAAAGTGCTGGGATTACAGGTATGAGCCACCATGCCTGGCCCTGTCTGTTTCTTTGAAGATACTTCTAAACATGTTTCTCCTCCTCTCCAATGTGTCAGGTCATTGTAGACAGGATCCAGTACTTTGCACATGACAGTCAGGAAGTAACTCTTTGTTAAGTATAATTCCCCCTCCCCACACCCTCAAAAGTCCAATTAATAATATGTAAAGTTAGTTTCAATGGAAATATAATTGCATATATAATGCTAATGTATTTTGGGTCTCAGTATAGGACCCAGCTTCCTCTACTATTCTCAGCTCACATGATGAACTCAAACCACATCTTATTTTAATTTTTTGAGAAAAAAATTTTTTTTTTTTATTTTAATCTTTTTCCGTCATCCAGGCTATAGTTCAGTGGCGATTACGGCTTATTGAAACCTCCGTCTCCTGGGCTCAATCAATCCTCCCACCTCTGCCTCCTGAATAGCTGGGACCACAAGCACCTGCCATCACACCTAGCTAATTTTTTGTATTACACCTTCTTGCATAATGTAGTGAAGACCCCTCTTCTACGGTCACGGCTGGGCCTTGGAGGTTAGTGACCAGAGGAAAGACATCCTGCTGGAAGCTCATCCATTCAGGCCCTGAGTAGTGTGGGAAGGAGTGGGAGACAGAAGTAGGGGGAAATGAGCCTCCGCACAATGCCATGGATCAGGAGGGGAGATTGCCTGCTGGGACATAATACAGGACAAGAGCTGTGGGGCCTTTGCCTGTTACAGAGAAAAATGCTAAGAGACCAGTGATTCAGGGCTGAGTGCACAAGTTTTACTGCCAAATGGGGAACCCAATCCAGTACAGTCAGACTGGGAAGATGAAGTTGGGGGAGGAGAAATGGGGTAGGTCTTGTCAAGCCAAGATTCCACACATGGTCTGGGTCACTTATCAGACAAGCAGTTCCTCAAGCCTTGATTGGCTTGCAATTCCTGGACTCGTGACCTGGGCCTGCTGGTTACCCTAGGTGGGATTTGAGGGGAAGCCTTACCCACTGGGTCAGCCAGGAACGCTGAGGGTGGAGACCGAAGTACTGTATCTGGGCCCTGAATGTTGGAGCTGTGCTTTGGAGCTGTGCCCTGGACTGCTGGGCTGGCAGGGCCTGGGTGGGGAAGAGGAGGCCTGCAGAGGAAAGTTGCAATCTGGAGGTCACTGCAGCTCATCTTCGGATGCTGAAACTGTGTGAAGAGCAGCCAAGTCGGGAACTTGCATGTGCCAGTGTGGAGAGCAGGCCACCTCTCTCCAGCACTCCAGGCTTTTGAGGCTCCCTTCTTGCATCTGGACACCATCCCAAGCAAAGAGTACCAACTGGGAGTTGGACTTTGATAAGAGACAGAAAATACAGTTAATAGGAAATTTAAGAACACTCCTGCCCCACATCCAAGCTGGGTAGGGGGTTTAGGAATAAGACCAGTTATAGCAAAATTTTTTTAAATTTTTTTTTTTGAGGTAGAGTTTCACTCTTGTTGCCCAGGCTGGAGTGCAATGGTGCAATGTCAGTTCACTGCAACCCCCACCACCGGGGTTCAAGCGATTCTCCTGCCTCAGCCTCTTGAGTAGCTGGGACTACAGGTGCCTGTCACCACACCCAGCTAATTTTTTGTACTTTTAGTAGAGATGGGGTTACACTATGTTGGCCAGGCTGGTTTTGAACTCCTGGCCTGAAGTGATCCGCCTGCCTCGGCCTCCTAAAGTGCTAGGATTACAAGTGTGAGCCACTGCACCCAGCCTAGTTATAGCAAATTTTAAAACTACAATATTACAACCAAAAATGAAATGTGAGGCTCTGCCACTCACTATTAATCAGTGTTTGGCTATGTCTTTGTTCTATGTTGATCAGTCATATCACTACAATGTGGTGAATTTGCACCTTTTACGCTCAGGACCCTCTTACGTTTTTTTCTTTCTTTTTTTTTTTTTTGAGACGAAGTCTCACTCTGTCGCCCAGGCGTGAGTTCAGTGGAAAGATCTTGGCTTACTGCAGCCTCCGCCTCCCAGGTTCAAGTGATTCTCCTGCCTCAGCCTCCCAAGTAGCTGGGACTACATGCACGTGCCACCATACCTGGCTGAGTTTTTGTATTTTTAGTAGATACGGGGTTTCACCGTGTTAGCCAGGATGGTCTTGATCTCCTGACCTTGTGATTTGCCCACCTTGGCCTCCCAAAGTGCTCGGATTACAGGCATGAGCCACCACGCCTGGCCCCACTCTTTGGGTTTTTACCGTACTCTTGGCTTAATACAGCCACAATTAGTTCTGCAGGTCAGTTAGGAGTCCCTTGGACAATCAAAGAGCAAGTTAATAAAGAAAGACCATTATACCATGTGCTCAGCTCCTTTGGAGAAACAAGAATCATGCTGTGAATTGGTATTAAGGCCAGTGCATCATTTATTACGTGCACAGAGCATAGTGAGGACAAGGGGTTGCTGGGGACAGACAAATCCAGACAGGGGCATGGCTCCGGCTTCCCTTCCCCGATCCTGCGGCTTCGGCACTGAGGGGCTCATAGCAGTGGAGCAGCTAGGCTCTCAAGTCAGCTAGAGACAGGCCCAAGCTTATTCAGTCAGGCCCTGACCCATCAGCCACAATCTCTCCTTCGCCTTTCCTTCCTTATCTGCCATCCAATACAGCACATTTCCTCAAAGGCAGCTTTTGTGAATAGAAAAAATTATTAATATTCAGGTTAGCATGATGGCATGTACCTGCAGTCCCAGTTCCTCTGGAGGCTGAAGTGGGAGGAGTGCTTGAGCCTGGGAGGTGGAGATTGCAGTGCAGCTGAGATCACGCCACTGCACTCCAGCCTGGGCAACAGAGTGAGACTCTGTCTCAAAAAAGAAAAGAGGAAAGAAATTATTCAGAAGTTGCCTGGCTTTGAAAATTAATATTTGACTTTACAAAATCAAAACCCAAGAGGATTTTTCTGTAAGTTTATACATTCAGCTTATAAATTTTATAGATACAGCTAAATTTAAACAATCACTTTTGAGGAGGCTTTTGATTAATGTTTGTTCAAATTTATAAATTTATTTAATTGGTGGGGCGTGATGGCTCACACCTGTAATCCCAGCTCTTTGGGAGGCTGAGGTGGGCAGATCGCTTGAGGCCAGGAGTCAGAGACCAGCCTAGCCAACATGGTGAAACCCCATCTCTACTAAAAATACAAAAATTAAGTGGGTGTGGTGGCAGGCGCCTGTAATCCCAACTGATTACAGCTGGAGATTAGCTGGGAGACTAGCTGGATTAGCTGGGAGACTGAGGCAGGAGAATCACTTGAACCCAGGAGGCAGAGGTTGCAGTGAGCCAAGATTGCACCATTGCACTCCAGCCGGGAGACAAAGTGAGACTCTGTCTAAAATAAAAATAAAAATAAAAAAATAAAAAATAAATGTACTTAACCTAAGTATTTTATCTGTACTTGTAAATTTAAAGTAATTTATTTGGTAAGTACTTCAGTTGTATGATTGACAAAAAAAGTCTTTTTCAAGTACTTAAGTCATACATACATATCCAATCGATTAATCTTAAAAATGTGTTAGTTTTAGGTTCTTTTACATTTCTAATATTACATGCACATTTTGAAATATTTCCACTTCAAATCACAAACGCAAGTCAATTACTTAGATTGTATGTTTTTAATAAGTACTACATGTCTAATATGTTTTTCTAATAGATCATATTCTCTTAGACACTATAAAGACCTAAGATACTAAATATACAGATTCCTTTACACAAAAATACTAATACAATGTGTCTGATTTTCTTAATCATTTCTATATTTAATTGTATAAACCTAATAAACCTACCTAGGTTTAAAATATTTATTACTTTAAGCTGGGTGCAGTGGCTCATGCCGGTAATCCCGGCACTTTGGGAGTCCGAGGTGGGTGGATCACCTGAGGTCAGGAGACTTCTCTACTAAAAATACAAAAAGTAGCTGAGCATGGTGGTGTGTGCCTGTAATCCTAGCTACTCAGGAGGGACTGAGGCAGGAGAATCACTTGAACCTGGGAGGCGGAGGCTGCAGTGAGCTCAGATGGTGCCGCTGCACTCCAGCCTGGGCGACAGACTGAGATCCGTCTCAAAAAATAAACAAATAAATAAAATACAATAAAATATTTACTGCTTTACAAAAAAAGTTTTTCTCAAATTCTTTTGAACATACCTTCCAAAGCTGGTACATGAGGTCTAGAGTCTTGAACATATTTCTAGGGGGGCCGGATGAGGTAGCTGATTCGTGTAATCCCAGCACTTTGGGAGGCCGAGATGGATCACTTGAGTCCAGGAGTTCCAGACCAGCCTGGACAACATAGGGAGACCACTCTCTACTAAAATTAAAAATTTACTGGCCTGAGATCCCAGCTACCTGGAAGGCTAAGGTTGGAGGATCATTTGAGCCCAGGAGGTTGAAGCTGCGGTGAGCATGGCACTTCAGGTTGGGCGACAGAGCAAGACCCTGTCTCAAAACAAACAAACAAAAACAAATACCTAGGGAATTTTGTTCATAACACCACTACCAGGAGATGAGTCCCTTTTACTCTTAATATGTCTTGAACCTTCGAACTTAAAAAGGAGTTGTAGCCAGCCTTCAAAATAACACCCACAGATTCTCACACCTCATACTGCCTTGGGCGGAGATTTCCACTCTGAACAGGTCTGATCTGGAAAATCAATAAGACATTGTGGAAATGATGTAGAGTGACTTCTAAAGCTAGATCATCAAAGCCATTTCTACTCTGTCTTACATGCTCTTGGCTTATTTGCTCTGGACAAAGCCAGCTACTCATACAGTCCTATGGAGCAGTCATGTAGTGAGGACCTGAGTCCTCCCACCAATGGCCAGCATTAGCTTGCCATGAGTATGAACCACCCATCTGGGAAGCAGATCCTCTAGCCCCAGCCCTCAGATAACTGCAGCCCTCACCAACATTTTGAATGCAATCTCATGAGGGACCCTTAATTAAAACTAAACTGTTCCATTCTGTCCTCTTTCTCCCCAAAAGCAACAACAAGGAAAAAACAGAAACACTAATCAGCTCCCAAATTCCTGATCCACAGAACCCCTGTGAAATGATAAACATTTATTATTGTTTAAAGCCTCTAAATTTTGGAGTAATTTGTTACATAGCAATACATAACTAATAGAAAACAGTCACATTAGCCCACATCCTTGAACCTAAATCGTATCATTATCTAATTTCCAAGCCTGATTAGCTCCTATAAACCTCTACTCAGTGATTACACCATTTGTGTGGATTAAGCTACTTATGGTTTCATCGGATCCTGAATTCTTTTTCTATTCATTCTATCTGTTAGGGCCACAATTTTACAGAGATTCTAGATCATACCTAATTCTGTGGCTTGTCAGCCTATTCCTGACATACTATCACAACTTGAAAGTGTGGCGTTCTGCTGCCACCTATCATCACAGCCTCCTCCTCATGACCAGATTCACAGTTTATGTTCTAACAATAAAAGATGGAAGCATCTTTTTTTCTGAAATCTACTGCTCCACCGTTTGTGAAGTCTAATAAGCATCTCAGACTTAACGTGGCTAACAGAGAACCCTGGATTTTTCTCTATACTCACCTACTTTACCTGGTCTTTCACAGCCACATAAGTGGCAACATCACCCATCCAGTTGCTCATACCAAAGACCCTAGAGTCATTCTGGATTCCTTTCTTCTTCTCACACCATTGGCAATGCCCTTAGACTCTCTCTCCAGATACATCCTGGATTTGTTAACTTCTCTTCGTCTTCATTCCTATCAGCCTAGACCTTATTACCGTCTTTCACCAGGACTACTGCAATAGTCTCCCAACTATAAACGCTGATGCTTCTCTCTGTTTTACAAAAATCAACTATGGTGAATAAAACATCTATAAACAGTCACATACAGGTGTTTCTGTTACATATTTTATTTCTCTTGAGTAAATACCAAGAAGTGAGATTGCTGTGTCATATGGTAAGTACCTGTTTAATTTTATAAGAAAGTACCAGACTTTTTTTTTAAGGAGACAGGGTCTCACTTCCATTGCCCAGGTTGGAGTACAGTGGCATGATCTCAGCTCAGCTGCAGCCTCGACTTCCCTAGCTTAGGTGATTCTCCCACCTCAGCCTTCCAAGTAGCTGGGACTACAGATGCGCAACATGGCGAAACCCCAACTCTACTAAAAACACAGAAAATGCCTGGCTAATTATCTGTGTTTTTAGTAGAGATGGGGTTTCGCCATATTGCCCAGGCTGGTCTCGAACTCCTGGGCTCAAGCCATCAGCCCTTCTCGGCTCCCCAAAGTGCAAGAGCCACCACACCCTGCCTGCCAAACTATTTTTTAAAGTGGATATACCATTTTGTATTCCTACCAGTAATATATGAGATTTCCACGTCCTCTCCAGCACTTGGCATTGTGTTTTTTCTTTTTAAAGCCATTTTAGTACATGTGTAGTAGTTCTTTTTTTTTCAATCGAGGCAAAATTCCCATACAGTGAAATGTACCGATCCTAAGTGTACAATTCGAAGACTTCTTATAAATCTGTATACCCATATAATCAAGATGTAGAACATTTTTATTGCTCTAATAAATTCCCCAGTAACCCTCTTTCAGTCAACCCTCACACCCCTAGAAGCAGCCACTTCTATTGCTATCACCATAGATTAGTTTTACCTCTACTTAAACCTCATAAAAGAAATAGTACAGTGCTGACTTCGGCAGCACATATACTGAAGTTGGAATGAGACAGAGAAGATTAGCATGGCCTTCCCACATTCGCAGGAAGATTATGTCTTCCCCACTTTCCAAAGAGCTGACACAGAAGTTCAACGTGCCATCCATGCCCATCCAAAAGGATGATGAATTTCAGGTTGTAAGAGGACACTATAAAGGTCAGCAGATTGGCAAAGTAGTCCAGGTTTACAGGAAGAAATACGTAATCTACATTGAACAGGTGCAGCAGCGAAAGGCTAATGGCACTACTGTCCACGTAGGCATTCACCCAGCAAGATATATCACTAGGCTAAAACTGGACAAACACCGCAAAAGGATCCTTCAACAGAAAGCTAAATCTCGCCAAGTAGGAAAGGAAAAGGGCAAATACAAGGAAGAAACAATTGAGAAGATGCAGGAATAAAGTAATCTTATATACAAGTTTTGATTAAAACTTGAAATGAGAAAAAAAGTAGTATAGCATATACTATCTTGTGTCTGGCTGGTCTTACTCAACAATGGTTTTGAGATGCATCCATGTTATTTTGTGTATAGATAGTTCTTTATTTTTATTGCTAAGTAATATTTTATTGTATGACCATATCACAATTTGTTTTTCTGGTCACTATTTTTTTAAGACAGTGTTTCACTCTGTCACCCAGGCTGGAGTGCAGTGATGTGATCTTGGCTCACTGCAATCTCCGCCTCCTGGGTTCAAGCCTCTGCCTCGGCCCCCTGAGTAGCTGGGATTACAGGCACCTGACACCATGCCTGGCTAATTTTTTTGTATTTTTAGTAGATTTGGAGTTTCATCATCTTGGCCAGGCTGGTCTTGAACTCCTAACCTCGTGACCCATCCACCTCAGCCTCCCAAAGTGCTGGGATTACAAGTGTGAGCCACCGCGCCTGGCCACCTAGTCACCTTTTGATGGACATTTGGGGTATTTCCAGCAATTTCATTCCTAAATATTTACCCAAGAGAAATGCAAGCATATGTCTACAAAAAGACTTGAACAATAAAGCCTGCTTTACTTCTTGATCCATTACAATCCGTTCTCCATACAGCAGCTAGAGGGATCTTTTAAATAAATCACCCAAATCCCATCACTTCTCTGATTCCATATCCTTTAGTGACTTCCCATTTCACTTAGGAGAAAATGTAAGCTGCCTACCATAGCGTGTGAACTCCAGACATCAGTGAGTCTTAACTAGGATGCACATAGGAATCCTCTGGGATCTTTTGATGGCCAGGCCCCGCCTCAGAATATCTGGAGGAAGGCCTCACATGCTTTTTTTTTTTTTTTTTGGGACAGTCTCACCCTATTGCCCAGGCTGGAGTGCAATGGGTCTTGGCTCACTGCAACCTCCACCTTCCAGATTCAAAAATTCTCCTGCCTCAGCCTCCGGAGTAGCTGGGACTACAGGTGCGTGCCATCACTCCCTGCTAATTTTTGTATTTTTAGTAGAGGTGGGGTTTCACCATGTTGACCAGGCTGGTCTTGAACCCCTGAACTTGTGATCTGCCCACCTCGGCCTCCCATAGTGCTGGGATTATAGGCATGAACCACTATGCCTGGCCCCACATGCTTCTTAAAGCTCCCCAGGAAATCCTAAATAACACTCAGGTTTGTGAGGCCCTGACAGTGCGACCTGGCCCTGGCCCTTCAACTTTATCACACACCACTCTCCTCTTCCTCCCAATCCTCTGAACACAGCAGTTTTATCCCCATCACAGGGATTCTGTGCTGGTGTTTCTTCTGCCTGGAATGTTCTTTACATTTTAGTGTGACTTGTCTTTCTTGTGATTCAGATCTCAGCTGAAATGCCACCTGTTCGGAGGGTTTTCCTGCTCACCCACTCTGAAGGAGCCATGCAGTCCCACTCTAGCATGTCATCTGTTCAAATGCCCCACATCACGTTTTTTTTTTTTTAATTTTTTAAAATTTTTTAATTTTGAGATGGGGTCTCTCACTGTTGCCCAGGCTGGAGTGCAGTGTCGTGATCTCAGCTCACCGCAACGTCCGCCTCCCAGGTTCAAGTGATTCTCCTGGCCTCAGTCTACCAAGTAGCTGAGATTACAGGCGCCACCCCCGCCACGTCCAGCTAAGTTGTTTGTATTTTTAGTAGAGACAATGTTTCACTATGTTGGCCGGGCTGGTCTCAAACTCCTGACCTCGTCGTCTGGTTGCCTGGGCCTCCCAAAGTGCTGGGATTATAGGTGTGAGCCATCGAGCCTGGCTTGTTTTCCTTCCTTCCTTCCTTCCTTCCTTCCTATCTCTCTCTCTCTTTTTCTTTCTTTCTCACAGACTCTTGCTCTGTCTTCCAGGCCAGAGTGCAATGGTGCAATCTCGGCTCACTGCAACCTCCGCCTCCTGGGTTCAAGGAATTCTCCAGCCTCAGCCTCCCGAGTACCTGGGATTGCTGGTGCGTGCCATCATGCCCAGCTAATTTTTTGTATTTTTAGTAGAGATAGGGTTTTACCATGTTGGTCAGGCTGGTCTTGAACTCCTGACCTCAGGTAATCCACCCACCTCGGCCTCCCAAAGGCTGGGATTACAGGCGTGAGCCACCGTGCCCGCTCCTCTCTTCTCCTCTCCTCTCCTCTCCGAGTCAGAGTCTCACTCTGTCACCAAGGCTGGAGTGCAGTGGTGTGATTACAATCATAGCTCACTACAGCCTTGGACTCCTGGGCTTAAGTAATCTTCTCACCCAGACTTCTGAGTAGCTGGGACTACAGGTGCATGCCACCACACCCAGCTTATTTATTTATTTATTTATTTACCTCTTCGTAATGATGGAGTTTTGTCATGTTACCCAAGCTGGTCTCGACCTCCATGTTGCCCAGGCTGGCCTGAAACAATCTTCTCACTTCAGCCTCCCAAGTCATTGAGATTATAGGCATGAGCCACTGAACCTGGCTTACTTATTTCTACTATTGCCTTGTTGGTATATTTTTCTGAGTGATTGTCTGTCTCCCCCTCTAGAATGTACAAGACCTTGTCTGTCTTGCTTGCCACCGTATCCCTAGTATTTAGAAATGTGCCTAGTCCACCTTCAGCCTGGTGTAGGGTGAGTGGTCCCCGACGGGCCGGGGTGCTGCATCTGCAGGAAGAGGCGCGGGGTGCAGCCTTTAAAACATATAAAAATGGCTTCCAAAAGAGCTCTGGTCATCCTGGCTAAAGAAGCGGAGGAAATGGAGACCGACATCCCTGTAGATGTCAAAAGGCAAGCTGTGATAAAGGTCACCGTTGCAGGTCTGGCTGGAAAAGACCCAGTACAGTGTAGCCGTGACGTCATGATTTGTCCTGATGCCAGTCTTGAAGATGCAGAAAAAGAGGGACCATATGACGTGGTGGTTCTACCAGGAGGTAATCCGGGTGCACAGAATTTATCTGAGTCTGCTGCTGTGAAGGAGATACTGAAGGAACAGGAAAACTAGAAGGGTCTGATAGCCGCCATCTGTGCAGGTCCTACTGCTCTGTCGGCTCATGAAATAGGTTTTGGAAGTAAAGTTACAACACATCCACTTGCTAAAAACAAAATGAACGGAGGTCATTACACCTACTCTGAGAATCGGGTGGAAAAGGACGGCCTGATTCTTACAAGCCGAGGGCCTGGGACCAGCTTTGAGTTTGCGCTTGCAATTGTTGAAGCCCTGAATGGCAAGGAGGTGGCGGCTCCAGTGAAGGCTCCACTTGTTCTTAAAGACTAGAGCAGCAAAATGTGACAATCACCTAGAGAGACAGGCCTTAGGAATCTGTTCTCACTGTGTTCGCTCTGAACAAAACAATGGTAGGTTCATGTGTTCCTAAGCTGCCCTCATTACTGCTTTTGTGAAGTATAGTTGTGAAGTCATAACTACACAGAGATCTTCCAACCTACAAATTGTGTCTATACATTTCTAAGCCTTGTTTGCAGAATAAACAGGGCATTTAGCAAACAAACAAACAAAAAAAAATGTGCCTAAAACGTAGTGTTGGCTTAATAAATGTTGGTTAACAGCATGACAGAATACATCCATGGCATGGCCATATTACCTGGGAGAGGGGGCAGCAATCCAGAAGTTTCTTCTAATTTTCTTTCTTTCCACACGGTGTTAGCATGAGGTAGTAGATTTTCAGGAAAATGGAGACTCCAGTCTAAAAGAATTAAACCCAGGTACTGGAGTTCACTAGGTTTTAAATGGCAGAGAGGTTGTTTTCTGTCTCTAGTATCATATCTTTGACCCTAACCAGATGCTGTGCCCATTGTAGATACTCAATTCATATTTTTCTATTAGTAGTGAAATAACTTGGGTTTGCTTTGAGGGGCTAGAGGGGATGTGGGACCCAGAGGACATGTTGGGTATAGGGCTGGACCTGGAGAAGACAGTAGTGTATGAGTGGGAATTAAAAATTCTCCCTTAAAAGAGACAGAAGTATCTTCATTATTTGTGCCTCTATCCTCACTTTAGGGAGCTGCCACCAACTCAAAGCATGAAATTCAGTTTAATCTATTCCGTCCAACTGGATCTCAATGTGCCCTTCTATATGTAGTTTCTTTTATTAAGCAAGACAGTATATTAAAGCAATGTTTTGTTTGCTTGTTTGTTTTGAGATGGAGTCTCACTTTGTCACCAGGCTGGAGTACAGTGGTGCCATCTTGGCTCACTGCAACCTCCACCTGCCAGGTTCAAGCAATTCCCCTGCCCCAGCCTCCTGAGTAGCTGGGACTAGAGGAGTGCACCACCAAGCCCAGCTAATTTTTGTGTTTTTAGAAGAGACGGGGTTTCACCATGTTAACCAGGATGGTCTCGATCTCTTAACTTCATGATCTGCCCACCTTGGCCTCCCAAAGTGCTGGAATTATAGGTGTGAGCCACTGCACCCGGCCTAAAGCAGTGTTTAAAGAAATTTAAAGAGAAAGGAAGAGAAGGAGTAACACAAGGAGGAGGAGAGGGAGGTGACAGGAAGAATTCATGAGCATCTCCGATGTGCTAGACACAGGCTTCCGCATGTTTAGGCATTTACTTATTTATGACACCTTATCTGAAATAAATATAATTATACTCATCTTACAGTTAAGAAAACTGAATGAAGCTTAGAGAAAAGTTACTTTCCTTTTAAGTATTCTTACCACTTACCTGTTATAAAAAGATTACATAAAAATATATGAGACATGCACATCAAATATACAGATGACATTATCAATGGAAAAGCCATTTAATGTAATAAAGATAGATCAAAGATTCAAACTCATCTTGTCAGGCTAGAACATTAGACTGAAACCAAGAGTTACATACAGCCTAGTGTATAAAATGGAAATCCTGCAGTTAGCTACAAAGGTAAAGAAAGAAAGGCAACTAGTTTGACTGGATTTTGTGTAAAAGCAATTTTGTGGATTTGGCTAGTTGTTAGTTTGATATAAGCCAGTAGTAGATGCTAAAAATGTGAATAGGACCACTTGTAAGCATTTCATGATGGTCCTTACCTTTCCTTCCAGTATTTATCACTAGAAACACTTTCAAAAATTCTCTTCTCTTGTCTTCTGTTTCACCTGGTTATCTTTCCATCTCTGAAGCAGATCCTCGTGAATTCTAAAACTAATAATACAGTAGCCTTCATATTATTATTTAATTCAACCTCTTTTTTTTTGAGACAGAATCTTGCTCTCTCCCATGCTGGAGTGCAATGGCAGGATCTCGGCTCATTGTCTCACTGTTACCCTTCACCTCCCAGGTTCAATCCATTCTCCTGCCTCAGCCACCATGCCTGGCTAATTGTTGTATTTTTAGTAGAGATGAGGTTTCGCCATGTTGGGCAGGCTGGTCTTGAACTTCTGACTTCGTGATCCACCCACACCCGCCTCAGCCTCTCAAAGTGCTGGGATTATAGGCGTGAGCCACCATGCCCGGCCAATCCAACCTCTTAACAGCACTAGTGAAATATGTATAATTCCTCCCCATTTTATAGATGAGAAAACTAAGTGATTTTCCCATGATCCAACAGCTAAAGTTAGCGTCCAACTCAGTCCGACTTCAGAGCGCATGCTCTTAATCACTGCACTCTTCTGTCCTGGCTCAGTTTCTTTCAGAGCTTCATTTTACTTTGCTCATTTTCTTAAGTGTCAGCATTCCTTAGAGTCCTGTCCTCTGTCTCCGCTCTTCTGACTTCAGTGCCTCTTTGGTTAATCATCAGTAGACATCGGACTTTTACTGACAACTTCTGCATTGATGAATCCTGCAGCAGCTGCTGACAGCTGCTTACCCAAGAGCACTTACCCTCTTCACATTCTTCTTTGCTAGTAGGACCCTCTGTAAGCTTCAGAGGAGGCTGGCTCCATGCCCAACCCTGGCTCCAGGGAGTGAAGCTTGGTTGGTTGAAACCAAACACAGCTCCTTCTTCCTTTTCTGTGATTAAGCACTGGGAGAGGGTCAGCTGAGGAATTTTTGAAAAAGTTTATCCTGGCTCTTGAACAGAAATATTCATTAATGGAAAATCTCTCTTCTATCACATTGTTGTGTCTGTATGTGATGTCTGGAACTAAGGCCCCCCATCTTGGAGCCTTTGTTTGTTTGTTTTTTGAGATGGAGTCTCGCTCTGTCACCCAGGCTGGAGTGCAGTGACCCAATCTTGGCTCACTGCAACCTCTGCCTCCTGGATTCAAGCGATTCTCCTGCCTCAGCCTCCCAAACAACAGGGATTACAGGCACATATCACCATGGCCTGCTAATGTTTGTATTTTTAGTAGAGACAGGGTTTCACCATGTTGTCCAGGCTGGTCTTGAAGCCCTGGCCTCAAGTGATCCATCTGTCCCAGCCTCCCGAAGTGCTGGGATTGCAAGCGTGAGCCACTGCGCTTGGCCTTGGAGCCTTTAATAATTTTCAAGAGTATGAAGAGCTCCTAAGGTCAAAATGTTTGAGAATTGCTGACTAGTCCACTCTCCCTCACTGAAACAGTTTTCAACATGTATGCTTGTTTTTTTTTTATTGCTAATCTGTTCATGGCCAACTGTAATAAACCCATTAGCTACATTGCTATCAGAATGATCTTCCTAAATGCTAATCAGAGCCCTTACTTAATCCTTCAATAGCTCCCTGCTGCTTTTAACTTAATACCTAACACCCTACTTGTCTAATTTTATTTGTTCCTCTCCTCTTACACACATCTTTCACCCTTCACCAGCCATTCACAGTTCACTGAAGTTTCCCAACAGAAATGGTGTTGGGGGCCGGGTGCGGTGGCTCAAGCCTGTAATCCCAGCACTTTGGGAGGCTGAGGCAGGCGGATCATGAGGTTAGGAGATCGAGACCCTCCTGGCCAACATGGTGAAACCCTATCTCTACTAAAAATACAAAAATTAGCTGGACGTGGTGGCACATACCTGTAGTCCCAGCTACTTGGAAGGCTGAGGCAGGAGAATTGCTTGAACCCGGGAGGTGGAGGTTGCAGTGAGCCAAGATTGTGCCACTGTATTCCAGCCTGGCGCCTGGTGACAGAGTGAGACTCTGTCTCAAAAAAAAAAAAAAAAAAGAAAGAAAGAAAGAAGAAATGGTGTTGGTTATTCCATGTCTCCCACAGCCTGCTCTTTCTTTTCATTTTTGTTTTTTTTTGACGGAGTCTCGCTCTGTCACCAGACTGGAGTGCAGTGTCGTGATCTCGTTTCACTGCAACCTCTGCCTCCCAGGTTCAAGCAATTCTCCTGCCTCAGTCTCCCGAACAGCTGGGACTACAGATGTTCACCACCACTCCTAGCTAATTTTTTTATACTTTTTGGTAGAGACTGGGTTTCATCATGTTGGCCAGGATGGTCTTGATCTCTTGACCCTGTGATCTGCCCTCCTCGGCCTCCCAAAGTGCTGGGATTACAGGCCTGAGCCACGGCACCTGGCCACAGCCTCCTCTTTCTTTCTTTTTTTTTTCTTTCTGTCTTCAGAGCAGAGATGAAAGGGCTGAGAAACCAATGAGGAAGCTGAGATAACCCAGAAATTAACAACAGCAAGCCACCACCAATAGCAAGTCCTAAGTATGAAGGAACAGAGGAGATGATGTCATCAGACCCCAAGGGTCAAGGTTACCCAGGAAAATGTGGAACCAGAGTGGGCCTGTTCTGCATGTGCTGGGATCAGGAAGGGGCCAAGCCACTACAAATGGTGGCTTCCAGAGCTGATGCTCCCCTACTGCTCTTAACTCCAACTTGACACACTCTATCCCCTCATTCTCTATCTACCTACTCATGCTTGTTCTTTAAAATTCAACTGGAGAGTCACTCTACAGGAAGCTGCCTCTGAGCCCTCACTGTAATTTACCTGCCCCTCTTCTGAGCTTCCAAAGTGCCTTTTATCATAGTGGTTATCAGATAGTGATGACTATGGTGTGACTACTGTTTTATGCAGTTTCTCCACTGGGCAATAAGCTCTTTGAGGGTTGGGGTGGCACCTTCTCGTCTTTGTATTGCTTGAGCCCAGTATACTATCTGACGACAGCGTTGGGAGCTGTTATATGAGGTCACATGTTTTCTAAGCATATTAATTAATTAATTAGCTCTAAGATCATTTGTTTCTTGGATAAGTCTCATTATCTGATACATCTGCTTTCCTTTTTATGTGAGCAAAAAAAAAAAAAAAAAGGCCTGGACTGTTCGGGACATTTTTCTTTTCTTTTCTTTTCTTTTCTTTTTTTTGAGACAGAGTTTCGCTCTTGTTACCGGGGCTGGAGTGCAATGGTGCGATCTCGGCTCACCACAACCTCCTCCTCCTGGGTTCAGGCAATTCTCCTGCCTCAGCCTCCTGAGTAGCTGGGATTGCAGGCACACGCCACCATGCCCAGCTAATTTTTTGTATTTTTAGTAGAGACGGGGTTTCATGTTGACCAGGATGGTCTCAATCTCTTGACCTCGTGATCCACCCGCCTCGGCCTCCCAAAGTGCTAGGATTATAGGCATGAGTCACCGCGCCTGGCCTCGGGTCCTTTTTCTTTATACCTTCTTTCCAGTTATCTTCCTGTAGTCCTTGAGAGGAAAAAAGAAGTTAAATACTTAACTTTTTTTTTCTTTTTGAGATGGAGTTGTTGCCCAGGCTGGAGTGCAATGGTGAGATCTCGGCTCACAGCAACCTCCGCCTCCCAGGTTCAAGCAATTCTCCTGCCTCAGCCTTTCGAGTACTGAGATTACAGGTATGCGCCACCACACCCAGCTAATTTTTTGTATTTTTAGTAGAGATAGGGTTTCCTCATGTTGATCAGGCTGGTCTTGAACTCTCAACCTCAGGTGATCCACTCTCCTTGGCCTCCCAAAGTGCTGGGATTACAAGCGTGAGCCACTGCGCCCAGCTACTTAACTTCTTTACAGCATTTTTGTCCTTAGGAGGACAATTTAACATCTTTTCACCTGCTTTCTGGAACTCCAGACTCAAGCTTCATTCAAACTATGCCTTTGGAATAGAAGTCTCAGTAGTTTCTTCCTAATTTTCAAACTTAGAACACTTTAGTTAATTTTGCAAATCTCCTTTTAAAAAAGCCAGAAAGGCAGGGCGCAGTGGCTCACGCCTGTAATCCCAGCACTTTGGGAGGCTGAGGCAGGTGGATTGCCTGAGCTCAAGAGTTTGCCATCAGCCTGGGCAACACGGTGAAACCCTGTCTCTACTAAAAAAATGCAAAAAATTAGCTGAGCATGGTGGAGTGTGTCAAGAGTCCCAGCTACTCTGGAGGCTGAGGCAAGAGAATTGCTTGAAGCCGGGAGGCAGAGGTTGCAGTGAGCCAAGATCATGCCACTGCACTCCGACCTGGGCGACAGAACAAGACTCTGTCTCAAAAAAAAAAGAGCCAGAAAGTTTTTTCCTGTTTTGTCAGTGCTTTTGTGCTTTTCCATACCTCTTTTCTTTCACTTTGGATAAAAATAATAGGTAACAAAAGTTTACTTATATTTTCAGAATCTATTTTTTTCTTTTAGATATGGCCATTAAAATCAGTGCCTTGCAGTGTGTTTGAGACATATTCTGTTCCTGTACAAGTACTAAGGAAAGAAGACAGTACAGTATTAAGTATGAGAATGAACAAAACATGCACATGGACAATCTTTTTTTTAGAGACAAGATCTAACGCTTGCTTAGGCTGGAGTACAGTGACGCCATCACTGCAACCTTGAACTCCTGAGCTCAAGTGATTCTCCCACCTCAGCCTGAGTAGCTACTACTACGGGTGTGTGCCACCCACCCAACTAATTTGTACATTTTTTTTATAGAGACGAGGTCTCACTATATTGTCCAGGCTGGTCGTGAATTCGTGGGCTCAATCCATTTTTAAAAGACAGCTTTGTTGAGATATAAATCACATACCATGAGTCACCCAGTTAAAATATACAATTCAATGTTTTTTAGTATTGAATAATACTAAATATAATTCCCAGTTAAAATATACAATTCAATGTTTTTTAGTATTGAATAATACTAAATAATAATACCCAGTTAAAATATACAATTCAATGTTTTTTAGTATTGAATAATACTAAATAATAATACCCAGTTAAAATATACAATTCAATGTTTTTTAGTATTGAATAATACTAAATAATAATACCCAGTTAAAATATACAATTCAATGTTTTTTAGTATTCACAGATATGTTCAACCATTGCCACAATTTTAGAACGTTTTCATCACCTCACAAAGAAAACTCTTGCCCTTTAGTGAACCACTTCTTGCCTCCAGCAACTACTAACCTACTTTCTGTCTTTATGCATTTTTCTGCTCCGGACGTTCAGATAAACAGAATCGTGTAACATGTGGTCTTGGGGGCCAGCTTCTTTCGCTTAGCGTAATGCTTGCAAGGCTCACCTGTGTTGTAGCATGTGTTAGTACTTCATTCCTTTGGATAACCCTTCCCAAGCACCGAAACTGGACTGGCCCAGCAGTGTCACTGGACAATCAGTGTGAACCAATCGGTTTCACTTTGGTGAAATTTTCACTTGAATTCATTCCTTGCATATGGACAATCCTTTTATTTAGAGACAAGATCTTATTCTTTTGCTCAGGTTGGAGTATCTATGTGCCTGCTATATGTGCTTCTTTACTTAAGCAAACACTGGCAGCTGGCATTTGGCCTTATATGAAGAATAAGAAATTAAAAATTAATTAGAATTATAGAGATAGAATCCCCCAAGCCATTGTATGACTTTTCAGCAATAGAATTCATAAGAAAACCACCTTAGACTGTTTCTTCATATAGCTGTAATTGTCGCCCTAGGTATATGCAGCAGGAAAGACCAGACTGGTGACAGGGCTGATGTCAGTATAATAGTTCTTAGTTCATTGGTTCTCTCCATGGTCTTCGGACCAACAGAATCAGTATTACCTGGGGGACTTGTTAGAAATGCAAATTCTCAGCTGGGCATGGTGGCTTGTGACTGTCATCCCAGCACTTTGGAAGGCCCAAGGGGGATTGCTTGAGCCCAGCAATCCTTGAGACCAGCCTGAGCAACATAGTGAGAGTCCTGTCTCTAGCAAAAAGTTTAAAAGTTAAACAACCAGCCAGGCACTTGTGGTTGTAAGCTACTTGGGAGGCTGAGGTGGGAGGATCGCCTGAGGCCAGGAGGTCAAGGTTGCAGTGAGCTGTGATTGCACCACTGCACTCCAGCCTGGGTGACAGAGCAAGACCCAGTCTTCAAAAAGAAAAGAGAAACGCAAATTCTTAGGCCCCACCCCAGACCTAGTGAATCAGAAACTCAGAGTTGGGCCTAGTAATCTGTGTTTCAACAAGCCTCAAGGTGATTGTGATCTCCACTTAAGCCTGAGAGCCACTGATTAGTTAACTATCAATATTGGCACACGAACATAAATTAATTACTGACTCATATCTTGTTTTGTGTCAAATGTAAATACCCAGTGGATGAAGACAAAACCCTGTTTAGGGGCTAAATAGCAGATTATGATACATATGCTGAATTTCTATGCATTGATAGAGCAGGCAACCCATTTTCTTACTCTTCCCTCCCATCTTTACTTCCTTTTAAAATAATACTTTGATATAAACTTACTTTAAAAAATAATAAATCCTGATAAATGTATTGCCCTTACAACCTTACTTTAAGAAAACAACAAATTCTGGTAAACTTACTGCCTTTACCATGAAGTTGACTTCCCCTTCAGGTTGAGCAAATTTTGCAGAAAGCATCTCTAGAAGATGGTATCGCTACAAATCTTGGTTCAGAAAAAAATAATTCCTATACGAACTACTGTCAGACTCTCTTCTTCACATCAGACGAGAGATGGCTCTTCCTAGTGAGTGTTTTGTTAGCACAGAGACGATATCAGGCAGTGCATTTTTTTTTTTTTTTAGCGTAGAAACAACTATTTTAATTCTTTTGTTTTTAGATTTTTTAAATTATTATACTTTTTTTATTGCATTTTAGGTTTTGGGGTACACGTGAAAAACATGCAAGGTTGTTGCATAGGTGGGCAGTGCATTTTTAAAGCAACTGGTAGCATGATGTCTGTATTGATGACCCTGGACTTCGCTTTGACACAACAAGGACTTCATGGAGTCCTTTGTTGTCAAGACCAAACACTTTTTAGATACTCTGAGGATAGCCATTATCTGTTTCAGAAAGAACACCAGAATGGCTCGTTCTCAGTCATCTGAATAGATTGGACTCATGGTTAGCAGTTTTGAAATTCTACTAAAATGTTAATAATTCTGATCAAAACAAGTTTCTGTTATATTTCTGTTAATAATTCTCATCAAAACAATTTTATTTGTCAAAATTCACTGTTGTGGTTCTTTTGAAATAGTAGTCATTATTTCCTCAGCATCTATTTTCATTTTGTTTTAAATACCATTAAAATTAAATTTTAAAACATTTTAGACACATAAAACACTGTTATGCGGTATTTACCATACACTGCCTTACACCGTTAATTATTATTTTATGTTATTTATGCCTCACTCCTCTACCAGATTTACTTTTCTTGAAAAGAATCACTATTTTTTGCATGTATTTGTTTGCCCCATCATGTCTCTCAGTGTATTAAACATAGCACACACCCACAAACCCTTGTGTGTTCATTGATAGGTCTGACAGTAACTTGAAACACCCATTCCTCTGGTCAGGAATAGAAACTGTCTCAAATTAGGTAAGATAAGAAGAGAAGCTGGGCACAGTGGCTCATGCCTGCAATCCCAGCACTTTGGGAGGTTGAACGGAAGAATTGCTGAAGCCCAGGAGTTTTAGACCAACCTGGGCAGCATAGTGAGAGCCCATCTCTATAAAAAATTTTTAAAATTAGCTAGGTGTGGTGGCATACGCGTGTAGTCCCGGCTTCTTGGAAGGCTGAGGTGAGAGGATCACTTGAGCCCAGGAGGTTCAGGATGCAGCAGGCTGGGATTGCCCCACTGCCCTCCAGCATGGATGACACAGCGAGACCTTGTCTCAAAAATAAAAGAAGAGCTACAACAGAACACTTCCCAGATAAGGGCATAAGTGAAGCACGCCTAGACCATATGGGACATGGAACTGGACACTCAGGACCCAGGGCTAATCCTTTCACCCCTCTTGGGGCTCTGTGGTAGCAGGTCTGTGTTTCTATTTGTGTGTCTCTTTCTTTCTCAAGCTTCCTTGAGCAAACTGACTTCTTTTGTATTGTGCTATCTCCATTCTCTGAAAATATGAGTTTACCTTTGGCTCTGGTTTGTCATGGACCTACCCAATTACACATTTCACTTCAAGAGTCCATCGTCATCTAGTTGGTTCTATTTCAGTGGGCCAATTTCAAATTCCATAGAGAGGTCATCTGATGGGGTCATCTGGTACAATCAGTCATGAATAGGAAGTAAGACATATTGAGGAATGAGGTGGTGTATAGAGCTCCCTTTCCAAGAACTGTGGGTAGAACAGGTTTACAAAGAAGGGATCATGGGCCAGGAAGTAATGACTGGCACTTCTAGTCCAATTTCTATTATACACAACCTAGAACTCTGACAGGTTTGCAGAATTTAAACATTAGAGGTAACTAGGGTCATAGATAAACTTCTTTCCTTAATCTAGATCAGGATTGGCAACTATGCCTCTTGGAGCAAATCCAGCCCTTGATCTGTTTTTTTTTTTTTTTTGTCCCCCTATAAAAGCCAAGAATGCCTTTTTTTTTTTTTTTTTTTTGAGACAGAGTCTTACTCTGCCACCCAGGCTGGAGTGCAGTGGTACAATCTCTGCTCACTGCAACCTCTGCCTCCTGGGTTCAAGAAAGTATCCTGCCTCAGCCTCCTGAGTAGCTGGGATTACAGGCACTTGCCACTACACCTGGTTAATTTTTTGTATTTTTAGAGTAATATGGGGTTTCACCATGTTGGCCAGGCTGGTCTCGAACTCCTGACCTCATGATCCCCCCACCTCAGCCTCCCAAAGTGCTGGGATTACTGGCGTGAGCCACCGTGTCCATCCCATAATGATTTTAAATGAAGAAGAATATGTGACAAAAATTTTAAGTGACCTGCAAAGCCTAAAGTATTTAGTGTCTGGCCTTTTACCAAAAGAGTTTGCCAATCTACTCTTGGCGCTATACTTCCTTCTTTTCTTCATTCCTTTAATGACTCTTCATTGTTCTATGTGTTGTTCTAAGTATTGGAGATGTGGTGATGTCACAAGACAGATGTGGTTAGGAGATTAGATTTTGTTGTGAGTGAGAAAAGACCAACAGTAGGCATATCCGTTAAATAAATGGGCAATTTCAGATTGTAAGTGTTGTGAATAAACAAACGGGATGATACTAACAAAGAGAAGATAGCCAGGGAAGGAGAGGCTAAGTGTTGGTTAGGAAGATTTTTAATATTATTTTTTGAGACGGGGTGGTGCTCTGTTCCCTAGGCTGGAATACAGTGGCACAAATATGGCTCACTGCGGCCTTGACTTCCTAGGCTTAAGCAATCCTCCCATTTCAGCCTCTCAAGTAGCTGAGACTACAGATGAAAACTGCCACACTCAGCCAGGCACGGTGGCGCATGCCTATAATCCCAGCACTTTGGGAGACTGAGGCGGGTGGATCACGAGGTCAAGAGATCGAGACCATCCTGGTCAACATGGTGAAACCCTGTCTCTACTAAACATATAAAAAATTACCCGAGCATGGTGGTGCGTGCCTGTAATCCCAGCTACTCGGGAGGCTGAGGCAGGAGAATTGCTTGAACCCAGGAGGCGGAGGTTGCGGTGAGCCAAGATCGTGCCATTGCACTCCAGCCTGGGTAACAAGAGCGAAACTCTGTCTCAAAAAAAAAAAAAAAAAAAAAACTGCCACACTCAACTAATTTTTTCTATTTTTGGTAGACACAGGGTCTCACTATGTTGCCTAGGTCAGTCTTGAACCCCTGGGCTCAAGTGATTCTCCCACCTCAGCCTCCCGAAGTGTTGGGATTACAGGCAAGAGCCACTGTGCTTGCTCTGGTCAGGAAGATCTCAAATGTGGAGATGGTTAATGCTAAGACCTGAAGAACAAAAAAGAACCAGTTATGAGAAGATCAGCATTATAGCCAGAGGACACAAGGGGAAATAAGAGCTTGGCTTAGTCATGGAACTCCAAACCAGCTGCTGGTGTTAGCGGAATAAAAGGTAGGAAATGAAGTTGAAAGGTAGCTAGGGGACTATGTAAGGCCTTGTGAGGAAGCCATTAAAGATTTACTGATACAATAGAGATTTTGTTTTCTTTTCTTTTTTTTTTTAGACAAAGTCTTACTCTGTTGCCCAGGCTGGAGTACAGTGGTGCAATCTCGGCTCACTGCAACCTCTGCTTCCTGGGTTCAAGCAATTCTCCTGCCTCAGCCTCTGGAGTAGCTGGGATTACAGGTATGTACCATCACTCCTGGCTAATTTTTTTGTATTTTTTGTAGAGACAGGGTTACACCATGTTGGCCAGTCTGGTCTTGAACTCCTTACTTTGTGATCTGCCTGCCTCAGCCTCCCAAAGGTTTGGGATTACAGGTGTGAGCCACCACGCCCGGCCAGATCTTATGGATGTTTAAAAAAATCTCTTTCTGGCTGCCATGAAATAGATTATAGGAAAGTAAGAGTTAGTTCTGTTTAAGATTATAACAACAGTTCAGGTGAGACATAACTTATACTAGAATGGTGCCATGGAAATGGAGAAGGTGGATGAATTAAGGTATTTTGAAGGGAGAACTAATGAAACAAATGGATTGGGTATGAGGGGTGAAAAAAGAGGGTAATTAACATGAATCCTGGATTTCTGTTTTAGCAACTGGATGGTTAATAAGGTTTATTGTCTTATCTGTATCATTTTTGTTTTTTTTTGAGACAGAGTTTCACTCTTGTTGTCCAGGCTGGAGTGCAATGGTGTGATCTCGGCTAACTGTAACATCTGCCTCCCAGGTTCAAGTGATTCTCCTGCCTCTCAAGTAGCTGGGATTACAGGCATGTACCACCACGCCCAGCTAATTTTGTATTTTTAGTAGAGACAGGGTTTTACCACGTTGGTCAGGCTGATCTTGAGCTCCTGACCTCAGGTAATCTGCCTGCCTCGGCCTCCCAAAGTGCTGGGATTATAGGTGTGAGCCACCATGCCTGACCTTCTGTATGATTTTTGATAACTGAGTAACCACAACCCTAGAACTAAGAATTTCACTTACATATTATGAAAATTTTCAAAGCAAAGACAAAAACTATTTTTGATATTGAATATTCTTAACTTGTACAAACATACTTTCCTACAAAGGATAATTGAATGAAAAGGACTACTTTGCAAACTTCAGACTAGCCCTCTAGTAAATGGAAAGTAATCTTCTTCTCTTCCGAATAATAACTTATGCATGCTTTCTGACAATGGATCACTCTCTTAGGGCTACCATTTTGTCCTGAGATTAGGTGACTCTGGTTCTTCCCTTAGGAGATTGCTGTGAAAAGGCAGAGAACCATGGGGGCATGTTCAATAGGCACACCTGGCCCTCTCCATCTCCCTCATCAAGGCCTGTGGGGCATCATGAGAACTGGCATCAGCCTACCGATGCCGAGATTTGTTTTGAAGCATTCGAAGAGGAAGTGAATGCTCAGGGGAAGCTTAAATTTCTTTCCACTTACAGAAGTTGAATTGCAAGAGCTATCTCTTTACCATTAATCACCAGGTCTAGTGTGAAGCCAGCCAACTTCGGAGTTAGTTAAAAGAGATGACTAATGACTAGACTCTCTCCTTATCTCTCTCGCTCTTCAGGTTTGATCTCACCAGACATTCAGGCTGCACTTATCCGCTTTAACAAGAGCTCTTCCAGTGCTCTGCAGTATTGAGGGAGTTCTGTGTTTAAAGGGGCCTGTCCTGTACCCCTGTCCAACTGACTGACAGGGAACTTCAATGCCCAGCCTGGGATATAAGTGGGGCCGAAGGTGGAAGAATGAGTGTACGAGGTCTCTATGCATGTCCAACTTGACCGTGATGGTTTAGGCATGACCTAGAATCCCTAGGAGGTCTTGACCATTTTAGTTTAAAATGACTCTTATTATATAGAGACTCTTTTTTGAAGTTAGCTCTTCTAAAAGTCTGCTTTTAGTCTCTGCTCATGGAGTTCTGTAAGAACTTATTTTAGAGATAAGCTTTCATGGCTATCCCTATTGTTCCAACTTCAATGATCAAAACATCTGAGACTGTGTTTTGATTTGATTTCTTTGTAGTTATTTTATCACAAGCCTTTCAGAGTTTTAGATTATACTAAGCAATTACTGGTTACCTTTCCACAGATTCACTACAAAACCCCTGATTATATATAACCAAGTATTGCTCTCTCAGTAATATTCCAGGGAAGCTTGTTGTTCAAATCATACATGTCTCCAACGATGTCTTTTCTCCCTCATAAACAAGGGGGCTCCCTCTGCTCCCCTTTACCAGGGCTGTTCACTCCCAGGAGGACTTTGCTGGCTTCCAGTCAGGTACATTTAAAGTAATGAAGTCAATAGGGAAGAATCAAGGCTGGAAATGTACCCAGTTTATGTCGATGGACTTGTTTAACTATTTAAGGCTGTATCTCACAGTCTGAATGTGTTGCAGTGTGTTTTGTAAAGTAGTGCTTATAATCCACTGAGCTTTCAAAATAGCTCTCTTTCCGATTAAGCCTGCATTGAGAAGTGGGGTTAATTTGTCAGAGTACTTTTTTGTGATAATTACAGGACTTGCAGATTAGCATGAGTGAATTGGCGAGGTTCTGTAACTAATAAAAAAATACACAAAAAAATTATAAAATTTGACTGCTTCAAGGTTCCTCATGTGAGAAACATTAAAGATTCCTGATAGGCCAGTTTTGAGTCCAAGCTAGCACATTACTGCATACTTAGGGAAAGATACCTTTCAAGTGACATATGACCCAACATTCCCATAGTAATAGGAACAGATCTGCTATTCAGAGGCTTGAAACTTATAGTAGATGAACTAAGAATGGGTAAATTTTGTGAATTAGAAAATACCTAATAAATTTTTTGGTGATAATTATTTTGCCAGCCAGGCTATAGGGCTCTTCGCTTTATTAGACCCTTATATAAAATGTTAAGATTCTGCCCTGGACTCTAGGAACACATTGCCGTTTACTTAATGAGCATGTGCTAAGTGCCTCCTGAGTGTTAGGTACCATGCTAGGATGATGGTAACTCCAACATGTAATCCTGTCTGAACACTGGTGCCAAGAGATGATGTAACCAACATTACTTTGCATTGGTTAAAACTATCTTTCTAGTTGCATGTGGTTGAACTTCAAGGATTGGGAAAGAACGAGTCCACCGTCCTAATAGTTAGAAGCCTCTGGCCATGAGTGTTCATTATTGGCCATTTATTAGCTGCCTTGGGAACCTAGAGGCAGGTTCCAACCAGATCTATAGTTATATTAACTACTGAAGGGTGCTAAGACATCTACCTTCAATCTGGCAAGCTCATTCGTAACACCAAAGGAAATGAAGATAAACACTTTCCTTCCTTCCTTCCTTCCTTCCTTCCTTCCTTCCTTCCTTCCTTCCTTCCTTCCTTCCTTTTTTTTGAGATGGAGTCTCTCTTTGTCATCCAGGGTGGAGTGCAATGGCATGATCTCAGCTCACTGCAACCTCTACCTCCCAGGTTCCAGTTCTCCTGCCTTAGCCTCAGGAGTAGCTGGGACTATAGCACGTGCCACCAAGCCCAGCTAATTTTTTTTGTATTTTTAGTAGAGACAGGGTTTCACCATGTTAGCCAGGATAGTCTGGATCTCCTGACCTTGTGATCCGCCTGCCTTGGCCTCCCAAAGTGCTGGGATTACAGGCATGAGCCACCACACCTGGCGGGGAACACTTTCTTTGTCTTTGAGCAAAGACCTCTTCTGTGTTTAGCAAAAACCAACCAAACAAACCAAATACTTCCTCAGCTAGAAGACAAGAAAGAAAACTTTTTTGTTATACATAGAGGGAATGGGTCACATTTTTACAAGGTTTCATAGACCACTGACTTCATGACACCCCCTTTTTTTTGTGATGACCCTTTTTTGAGAACAGTTTTAGATTTATAGAAAAATTAAGAGAGTAAAGTCCCATACCACTTCTACCATCTCCCTCAGCTTCACCTATTATTGTATATTACAATTAATGACAAATATTGAAACATGATTAATACCTACAGTCCATATTTATTTAGATAACCTTACCTTGTACCTAATGTCCTTTTTTGGTTTCAGGATAGCACATTATATTTTAGTTGTCATGTCTCCTGAGGCACCTGTTGGGTAAGATAGCCTCAGAATTTGTTTTTTCTTTTTTGCTTTCTTTTTCTTTATTTTTTTTTAATTTTTTTTTTTTTTTTTGAGATGGAGTTTCGCTCTTGTTACCCAGGCTGGAGTGCAATGGCACGATCTCGGCTCACTGCAACCTCCGCCTCCTGGGTTCAAGCAATTCTCCTGCCTCAGCCTCCTGAGTAGCTGGGATTACAGGCACATGCCACCATGCCCAGCTAATTTTTTGTATTTTTAGTAGAGACGGGGTTTCACCATGTTGACCAGGATGGTCTTGATCTCTTGACCTCGTGATCCACCTGCCTTGGCCTCCCAAAGTGCTGGGATTACAGGCGTGAGCCACCGCGCCCGGCCTTTCTTTATTTTTTTGAGATGGAGTTTTGCTCTTGTTGCTTGTGCTGGAGTACAATGGCGTGATCTCGGCTCACCGCAACCTCTGACTTCTGGGTTCAGGTGATTCTCCCACCTCAGCCTCCTGAGTAGCTGGGATTACAGGCGTGAGCCACCACACCCAGCTAATATTGTATTTTTAGTAGAGGTGAGTTTCTTCATATTGGTGAGGCTGGTTTTGAACTCCCGACCTCAGGTCACCTACCTACCTCAGCCTCCCAAATTGTTGTGATTACAGGCATGAGCTACTGTGCCTGGCAGAATTTCTGTTTTTTCTTTTTTCTTTCTTTTCTTTCTTTTTTTTTTTTTGAGACAGGATCTCACTGTGTTGCCCATGCTGGAGTACAGTGGCACAATCGTGGCTCACTGAAGCCTCGAACTCCTGGGTTCAGTGATCTACCCACCTCAGACTCTTGAGTCACTGGGACCACAGGCACAGGCCACCACACCTGGCTAGTTTTTGTCTTTTTTGCAGAGATGGGTTTTTGCCATGTTGCCCATGCTGGTCTCGAACTCTTAGGCTCAAGGGATCCTCTCACCTTGACCTCTCAGAGTGTTGGGATTACAGGCATGAGCCACCCCATCTAGCCTTTGAGACTTTCTTTGTTTTTGATGACCTTACCAGTTTTGAGGGGTGCTGGTCAGGTATATTGTAGGGTGCCCCTCTGTTGGAATTTCTCTCATGTTTTTCACCTGATTAGCCTGGGGTTCTGTGGTGTTGAGAAGATCACTGAGATACAGTGCCATTTTTACCACATCACACAAAGGCGCATCTATTAACATGATTTATCACTGCTGATGTGGCCCTCGATCACTTGGCTGGGGGAGTGTCTGTTTTCTCCAGTGGACAGCTGCTCCTTATCCCGCTTTTGCGCACTAGCCCCTTTGGGAAGCGTAACTCCCCTCTCCTTGTGGAGCCCACACTCAAGGAGTGGGGAATTATGCTCTCTCCTTATTACGGGTGTAGTATCTACATACATTATTTGTCATTCTTCTGCAGGAGAGCATGAAAGCTTTGTCTGTTCCCCTCAATTTATTAATTTATTCGATCATTTATTTATATCAGTATGGACTCATGAATATTGATATGTTGAGTTATAGTCCAATACTACTTTGTTATATTTTTGCTTAAATTGTTCCCCCCCAAAAAAATAAAATAAAATAAAAAAAGAATAAAAAAATAAAAAATAAAAAAATAAATTGTTTCCCCATTGGCTACTGGGGGTTCTACAGCCAGCTCCTGTGTGCCTCCGACATTCTCCCATCAAAGAGGGAGGATTTTTTTGGTCTGTTTTTGTTTGTTCTTTGAGCTCTTCATGACCTCTTTTTATTCTAAGAAAGCATCTGTAATCAGTCAGTTTCCAGTATTGAGATTCAGGCTGTAGGAGAGATTTTTTTTTTTAAGGTATCTGGGTCTAGAATCTCAAATCTTATGAAAAAGAGACCCATCAATTTAGGCTCATCCAAAGATATAAAGTCTCAGCTATCCACCTCCCATCACTGCCCCTTGCCTGGGCATAGAAAAATGACTTAATTCTGTTTCTCAGTTCATGGTCGGTTACCATCAATGGATTGTGCAAGTATCTGCTCTTATTCTACTTCTTGTTTTCCTTTACACCAATAATCCATTTTGATTCTTTCCCATCCCACAAGCCCAGGAAACCATTCTAATTGTATTAATTTGGTTGTAGGTACAAAATATATATGGTTTTGTGCTCAGGTATTATTACCTTATACAAATAATGATGTATTATATATTTCATTTTTTTATACAATTATATTTTTGTTTTTATTATTTATGCTTTTGTTGTTGTTATTTATTATTAGAGATGAGGTTTTTTACTACGTTTCCCAGGCAGGTCTCCAACTCTTGGGGTCAAGCAGTCCTCCCACTTCAGCCTCCCAAAGTGCTGAGATTACAGGCATGAGCCACCATGCCTGACCTAACTGTATTTTTAATGTCCTAAAAAAAATAACTGGTATTTTGATTTGGATTGTAAGGAGTTTGCAGATAGAATTGTTTTGTTCTTGTTTTTGTTTGAAATGGAGTTTCACTTTTGTTGCCCAGGCTGGAGTGCAATGTTGTGATCTTGGCTCACTGTAACCTCTGCCTCCCAGGTTCAAGCGATTCTCCTGCCTCAGCCTCCCGGGTTGCTGGGATTACAGGCATGCACCACCACGCCCAGGTAATTTTGTATTTTTAGCAGAGACGGAGGCGGGGGTCTCCACGTTGGTCAGGCTGGCCTTGAACTCCTGATCTCAAGTGATCCGCCTGCCTTGGCCTCCCAAATTGCTGGGATCACAGGCATGAGCCACTGTGCCCGGCTTGTAGCTAGCATTCCAAAGAATTCAGAGATTTATAATTATTTTATATCTCTTTTTAAAACATACTGACTAAATAAAGGCATGGTCATATATCTCTTCTACCAGTATCTGGCCAATTCATGTGATTCGTCTATTAACAAAATACACAAAAGTAGATAGAAGTGGTTTCAGAACACTAAGTGGGTAGCAAATAAATCAGAAATCAGTATCATATGACTAGGCGCAGTGGCTTACACCTGTAATCCCAGCACTTTGAAAGGCTGAGGTGGGCAGATCACTTGAGGCCAGAAGTCTGAGACCAGCCTGGCCAACATGGTGAAACCCTGTCCCTACTAAAATGCAAAAAAATAGCTGGGCATGGTGGCATGAGCCTGTAGTCCCAGCTACTCGGGAGGCTGAGGCAGGAGAATCACTTGAACCCGGGAGGTGGAGGTTGCAGTGAGCCAAGATTGTGCCATTGTACTCCAGCCTGGGTGACAGTGCGAGACCATCTCAAAATAAATAAACAAATAAAATAAAAAGATGTTACATGTGTATATTGTATTATTTAGGGATTTCCATTTAAACAGACAATATTGAGTGGCTAAATATGTGCAAGATTTCAGCATAATAAAAGCTAAACTAGGCCAGTCTTGGCGGCTCACGCCTGTAATCCCAGCACTTTGGGAGGCCAAGGCAGGAAGATCACTTGAGGTCAGGAATTTAACGCCAGCCTGGCCAACATGGTGAAACACCGTCTCTACTAAAAATACAAAAATTAGCTGGGCATGGTGGTGCACACCTATAATCCCAGCTACTTGGGAGGCTGAGGCAGGAGAATGGCTTGAACCTGGGAGGTGGAGGTTGTGGTGAGCCAAGATGGTACCAGTGCACTCCAGCCTGGGCAACAGAGCGAGACTACATCTGAAAAACAACAACAACAACAACAAACCTAAACTAATAAGGGAATGGACTAATGTGTTTCTAGCATATAATAGTGCAGAGTAAATGCATATTGGGAGTGAGAAATGGGAGAGTAGAGCAAGAAAGGAGATAGCCAAGACAGATAAAGCATCTGAACATATTAAAATTTAGTTTTCTCTGACAGAAGTAAGCTCAAAAGTATGTAAAATAGACTGCTACTTCAGTAAAAGGAAAAAAAATGTAGCTATATGTTTTTTCTTATATATACATACACCAAATATGTCTGGAAGGATATAGAAAATCTAATAACATTGGTTGTTTGTAGAAATAAGAACTGATTGGTTAGGGAACAGAGAGGAGAGAAAGACTTCTTACTGTATACATTTATATTTTTTAAAATTTCAATCATGTAAATTTGTTAAAAAATTAAACTTTAAAAGTTGATGGGTACATAAAAGAAACATAAATTTTCAGAACGTTTATAATATGAAATAGAAATTATGGGTATGGGCTAGATGCGGTGGCTCACACCTGAAATCCCAGCACTTTGGGAGACTGAGGAAGGTGGATCACTTGAGTTCAGGAGTTTGAGATCAGCCTGGTCAACACGTGAAACCCATCTGTACTAAAAAAACAGAAACTTAGCCGGGCATGGTGGCACACACCTGTAGTCCCAGCTACTCAGGAGGCTGAGGCAGAAGATTGCTTGAACCCGGGAGACAGAGGTTGCAGTAAGCTGAGATCTCACCACTGCACTCCAGCCTGGGTGACAAAGCAAAACTCCGTCTTACAAAAAAAAAAAAGAAAAAGAAAAAGAAAAGAAGCCAGGAGTGGTGGCTCATACCTGTAATCCTAGTACTTTGGGAGGCTGAGGTGCGTGGATCACAAGGTCAGGTGTTCAAGACCAGCCTGACCAACATGGTGAAACCCCGTCTCTACTTAAAAATACAAAAATTAGCCAGGCGTGGTAGTGCGCACCTGTAATCCCAGCTACTTGGGTGGCTGAGGCAGGAGAATTGCTTGAATCCAGGAGGCAGAGGTTGCGGTGAGCTGAGAGCGCACCATTATACTCCACCCTGGGTGACAGAGGGAGAATCTGGCTCAAAAAGAAAAGAAAAGAAGTAATGAGTATGATGAATATGCATGTGTACACACTTGCACAAATGTATCCAGATAATTTGGTACCACGATGCTATAATTCAATCCTATATTAGTGAGGGAAAAAAAAAAGGATGAGACTGGAAAAATTTCCAAGTCAGTTATCAAAACCTCCAGACTACATAGCATTGATATGATACATTGACATAAATAGGGCAGACCAGAAACTAGTTACTGAAGGTATGGGTCTCAGTCACCCTCAATGTCCTGCAGTTATCTTCAAAACTTTAGAGTCCAAAGGATATTTAGCCATATGGTAAATCTTACCGTACTCTCCCACACTGCCTGCTGTGATGCATCTTGGAAAAGCAATTTGGTCAGCTTCTTCCTCCTCCCAGCTAACTGAAAGCTGTGTCCAAGGTTTAATGATGGAGTATTGAACTGAAAGCTACATCCAAGGTTTAATGACGGAGTATTGATCTGTGGAGTATAAGAATTGATAATCACTGAGCTGTTCCAGCAAATTCATTGCCAACCATTAAAAGATTATAGACAATTCACTGTGAACAATAGAAGAAACATAGTTTTTCTTTTTGAGACAGTGTTTCACTCTCGTTGCCCAGGCTGGAGTGCAGCGGCACACTCTCAGCTCACTGCAACCTCCGTCACCCAGGTTTAAGCAATTTTCCTGCCTCAGCCTCCTGAGTAGCTGGGATTACAGGCATGTACTACCATGCCCGGCTAATTTTTTGTATTTTTAGTAGATACGGGGTTTCACCATGTTGGCCAGGCCGGTTTCGAACTCCTGACCTCAAGTGATCCACCCGCCTTGGCCCCACAAAGTGCTGGGTTTACAAGCATGAACCACTGCGCCCAGCTAGAAACAGCTTTTCTGTAGTCTCACAGGAGCAAGAGCTAACAGTGAGGTTCAACAGCCTTTTTCTTGGCTCCTGGTCAAAATCTTACATTTTGTAGATAATTTCTTCTTAAATGATAGATGTTTTCTACCTTGACTTATATATCTGGGTTTTACACTTGTCACCACCACCACATGTGAATTTACCATATCGTCTTGACAATTCACCTGTAATACATGAACAACTATAGTTTTCTGTTTTTTTCTATGTCTTTCTATACTCACATTCCTCTAAGTTAAATTGTGCCTGTTGACTTTTTGTTTTTTTGAGACAGAGTCTCGCTTTGTCACCCAGGCTGGAGTGCAGTGGCATGATCTCGGCTCACTGCCACCTCCACCTCCTGGGTTCAAGCGATTCTCCTACCTTAGCCTCCTGAGTAGCTGAGACTACAGGCATGCACCACCACACCTGGCTAATCTTTTTTGTATTTTAGGGGAGATGGGGTTTCACCTTGTTGGCCAGGATGGTCTTGATCTCCTGACCTCCTGATCTGCCTGCCTCGGCCTCCCAAAGTGCTGGGATTATAGGTGTGAGCCACTGCACCCAGCCTTCATGTTGATTTTTAAAATCACATATTACTTCTAGCATATACAATCTGATTTCTGATTACATTAAAATTTAATCTTAATAGAGCCTCTTCTTGATCTTTTAAAAATGTTTGAATTGTCTTCTATGTAATAGTTCTTAGAATTTTTCACATAAAATAATTTTCTCTGAAAACTGTCATTTAACAATGATCTCATAATGTTCCTTACTGTTGAAAATTATGTGACTTATTTTTATTTATTAATTTTTTTGAGACGGAGTCTCACTCTTGTTACCCAGGCTGCACAGTGGCACAATCTTGGCTCATTGCAACCTCCGCCTCCCAGGTTCAACCAATTCTTCTGCCTCAGCCTCCCCAGTAGCTGGGATTACTGGCACCCACCATCACGTCCAGCTAGTATTTGGATTTTTAGTAGAAACGGGGTTTCACCATGCTGGCCAGGCTGGTCTCAAACTCCTGACCTCAGGTGATTCACTCACCTCGGCCTCCCAAAGTGCTGGGATTACAGGCGTGAGCCACTGTGCCCAGACGTGACTACTTCTTAAATTGTCTTCATTATAACTTTTTTAGATTCATGGATATAAACAAAGATGAAGCTATAAGGATATATTAGCATTGTGTGTAGTGATGAATGATTAGGAACAACTAACTACTAAAAGTACTTTAAGAACTGGGCTGGGCACAGTGGCTCACACCTGGAATCCCAGCACTTTGGGAGGCCAAGGGATCACTTGAGGTTAGGAGTTTGAGACCAGCTTGGCCAACATGGTGAAATCCTGTCTCTAATAAAAACACAAAAATTAGCTGGACATGGTGGCATGCCCATGTAATCCCAGCTACTCGGGAGGCTAAGGCAGGAGAATCACTTGAACCCAGGAGGTGGAGGTTGCAGTGAGCCGAGATCATGCCACTGCACTCCAGCCTGGGTGACAAAGCGAGACTCTGTCTCAAAAAAAAAAGAAAAGTACTTTAAGAAATGAAGGCTTTTGACTAGGTACGGTGGCTCACACCTATAATCTCAGCACTTTGGGAGGCTGAGGCAAGCAGATCATTTGAGGTCAGGAGTTCGAGACCAGCCTGGCCAACTGGCAAAACCCTGCCTCTACTAAAAAAATACAAAAAATTTAGCCCAGTGTGGTGGCAGGCGCCTGTAATCTCAGCTACTCCGGAGGCTGAGGAACGAGAATCACTTGAACCCAGGAGGCAGAGATTGCAGTGAACCAAGATCGTGCCACTGCACTCTAGCTTGAGTGACAGTTTTGAGACTCTGTCTCAAAAACAAACAAGCAAACAAACAAAGGAACCGAAGGTTTTCTTCTTATTGTTGGACACCTCCTCTGGCTCCCCTCTGGCTTCCCACTGCCTGCTACCTAAGGATATCAGGCAGAAGTCTTTGGAATGTGATGAGGTTTATATAAAAATATACAGACGGGTTTTTTTTAAAAAAGACAGGGTTCACAGGGAGGGGAGCACTACACACTGGGGTCTGTTGGGGGGAAGTGGGGGGGGACAGCGGGGGGTGGGGAGTTGGGGAGAGATAGCATGGGGAGAAATGCCAGATATAGGTGAAGGGGAGGAAGGCAGCAAATCACACTGCCACGTATGCACCTATGCAACAATCTTGCATGTTCTTCACATGTACCCCAAAACCTAAAATGCAATTTAAAAAAAAATTAAAAGAAAAAAAAAAAAGGACAAGGTTTCACCATGTTGGCCAGACTGGTCTTGAACTCCTGACCTCAGGCGATCCACCCACCTTGGCATCTCAAAGTGCTGGGATTACAGGCGTTAGCCACCACGCCCAGCCTATATAAAATTTTTAGGTGGTCCAAATCCTGAAACTATATTCTTACTGAAACACGGAAGGACTAAACTTCATTTACAGCTTTATTAATGAAAGCAAGTAAAAATTTCTGTAAAAATCCAAAATGCTACAGCAACTAATTCCATGAATTCTGTAGTCAGATGGCTTGGGATCAGATCCGAGGCTGCTACTTAGTAGCTGTGTAACCGTGGACAAAATATTTACTCTCTCGGGCCTCAGTTTTCTCACCTGCAGAATTGGGCTTATGATAGTACCTGGCCCATAAATCTGTTGAGAAAACTATGTGTGAATATATAGAAAATATTTAGGATGGTGCTGATGTAAATTTCTATCCAAATAAATAATTTGTGGGTGTACCACTTGGGTTACTAATTTTAAAAAACTTTCTTTCATATAGTTTTGTTTTTTTCCTTTTTAGAACAGTTCCTAATCTCCATCAGTATAAAAATGTATTACTGTGTTAGTGTACCACAATTTCTCAAGAAAAAAGTTAGCTAAGCCCAAGCTGGGTTTTGGTAGGTGACATAGGTGACATAGGTCATTTTTTTCCCCATTCTATTTCTTTCTCTGAATTCTTTCTTCTCATTGTCAACCAGATGCCACTTAAGGTGATAATAAAATTGAGACACACATTAGGAAGGAAAAAGCAACCTGACTTGCAGAGCCCTAAGAGATTTTTATGAGCAAAACAAAGAAAGATCCCTAGTAAATGCTCTAGGAGGACAAAAAGGGACAACAGTCTCCACCAATAAAGTGCAGTCACTATAGAAGCTTTCCTACATCAGAACACTCTGACCTTCCTCTGAGAGCTTCTGGCTGCATAATCCTTTCATGGACGTTATATGCACTAGAGGGGACAAGAATAAGGCATAAGGTACAGAAATTCAGAGGAAAAGCAGAGGTGGAGGAACGATTGAAAAAATAGCAGCGAAAGATTTGACAGAGAGGCAACGGGAACAGGAATGGAGATGGGAAATGAGATAAGAAAGCTGTACACTCGGGGAGAGAGATGGGGAGAAATGCAGTGCTTAGTAGATGGCAATAAGCAGAGTTTCGCTTTGAAAAAAGAAATCAAAGGGCAAAAAAGAAAAAAAAAATTAGAGAACATATGGGGAAATCACTAGAAAGCAGCTGGAAGGGTTGCACCTGGAAGGAAGAAAAAAAGAAGTAACGTTTATTCCTAACAATGCTTGAGAGAGGGAAGAAAGATTTTCTTCCTCTTCAATTTCCCATCCCCTCTAAAAACACTGTCACTAAGATGCCGCCATCTTTGTGGTATTCACTCCTCCAAACCCATTTCCGCCTTCTCTGACATTTATTTTCATTCGAGTCGGCTACCGGTCACTCTTACTAGAAACTTGCCAAATCATTTTTCAGGAGTTTGTAAAAGACAACGTTCTCGGCAAGGGGCTCTGAGAAGTTGGCTTTTTCTTTAGGTCACACACCATCAGGTTATCCCTGACAGCCACACAGCAGCAGGAAAGATGACACTTAGCTCGCAGGTTGGAGCTGAGGACTCGGATTACTTCCTCATGTGACCCAGTTGGCTTTGCTTTCTTCTGTGGCAGCAAACTGAATCTGGAGCCCCAGCCAGCTGTCACAAAGCTGCCAATGGTCAAAGGATGTCCAGGCTCTTAATATAGCCTGAAAAGTCATGCAAGGTACAACTTAGCCTGGAGAGGGCCAGGATTAGAACCTGGTGTCCTCACTCAATGCACTTTTACTACAGAGACCAGAAATGAGCAGTCTGAACATGACTATGTAAGATCTGGGAAAAGGAGTCTCGTTCACTAGGAGACAACTATTTGGGTAACTTTTTTTTTTTCTTCTTTCTTGCCTTTTATAAGACAATAAAGTTTTCTTGTGTTTTTCTCCTTGTCCTCTCTTTCCTTTTCTTCCCTCTCTGGTTTGGAAGCTACAATATTTCATTTCTTTTGATCGTTTCCATTGATAAAAAAAAAATACTATGGAACTTCTCAAACACACTCAAATAGAGATAATAGTGTGAATTTCCCGATGTATCTATTGCCTAACTTCAGGTAACAATAAATAGCCACTTGTTTTCACCTATATCCCCACCTACAATCTCACCCCTGATTATTTTGAAAAAAAATCTAGATAATATATCATTTCCCCTGTATGTATTTTAGTATTATGTCTAAAAGATAAGAACTATTTTTTGAGACAGTCTTGCTGTGTCAACCAGGCCAGAGTGCACTGGCAGGATTATAACTCACTGTAACCTTGAACTCCTGGGCTCAAACAGTCTCCCTGCCTCAGCCTCCCAAAGTGCTGGAATTACAGGTGCGAGCCACTGCGTCCAAACAAAAACTCATTTTTTAAGCAAAATTATAATGTTATCACATCTAAAAAATTAACAATAATTCCTTAGTATCATCAAATATATGGTCATTGCTCCCACTTCCCCAGCTGACTTCTTTCTTTTTCTTCTTTTTTCCTTTTTTTTGAGATGGAGTCTTACTCTGTTGCCCATGCTGGGGGTGGCCCGATCTCAGCTCACTGCAACCTCCACCTCTCAGGTTCAAGCAATTCTCCTGTCTCAGCCTCCCAAGTAGCTGGGATTACAGGCATCTGCCACCATGCCTGGCTGATTTTTTTTTTATTACTTTTAGTAGAGATGGGGTTTCACCATCTAGGCCAGGCTTGTCTTGTACTCCTAACCTCAGGATCCATCCACCTAGGCCTCCCAAAGTGCTGGGATTATAGGTGTGAGCCACCACGCCCAGCCTAACAATACCTTTTTTGAGATGGAGTCTCGCTCTGTTGTCCAGGCTGGAGTGCAGTGGTGCCATCTCAGCTCACTGCAGCCTCCGCCTCCCAGGTTCAACCAATTCTCCTGCCTCAGCCTCCTGAATAGCTGAGATTACAAGCATCTGCCACCATGCCCAGCTAATTTTTGTATTTTCAGTAGAGATGGGGTTTCACCATGTTGGTCGGGCTGGTCTCGAACTCCTGACCTCGTGATCTGCCTGCCTCGGCCTCCCAAAGTGCTAGGATTACAGGCGTGAGCCACCACACCAGGCGAACTAATGGATTTTAACATGCATTGTAAGCAAATAAATAAACTGGTAAGGTTTAAGACATTAAGTTTTGGGATGTCTGTTACATGGCAATAGATAACTGCATAGTCCTCTTACATTTAACAAGAAAACTTTGTAGATAAAAATGTTAAAGCCAGGTGGGGGGGGCTCACACCTATAATCCTAGCACTTTGGGAAGCTGAGGCGGGCGGATCACCTGAGGTTAGGAGTTCGAGACCAGCCTGGCCAACATGGTGAAACCCTGTCTCTACTAAAAATACAAAAATTAGCCAGGCGTAGTGGCAGGCGCGTGTAATCCCTGCTACTCTGAGGCAGGAGAATTGCTTTAGCCTGGGAGGCAAAGGTTGCAGTGAGCCAAGATTGTGCTACTGCACTCCAACCTGGACCACAGAGGGACACTGTGTCTCAAAAAAAAAATAAAAAAAGAAAAAAAGAAAAGAAAAGAAATGTTAAAGCAATTTTCATGATCGAGCTTGTCCTTTCTTTTGCATTCATGAACTGACATTCTAACCTTGACTGGCAGGTGGCATTGCTTAGAAGTTGCTGCTGTTTTGTGCCCATCCACACGTAGCAGGTGCCTTCAGTCTGACATGTTCCCCACATGTCCCTTCTAGCATTGTTGCTTCAGGAACCAGGCGCTGCGCTTGTCCCGTAAGAATCAGCCCCCAGATTTCCACCCAGATTATCTGATTTCTTCCATTGCTTTTAACTCATGGGTGACCCATTTACTTCAAATCTAGTGTCTGAAAGGCTCTTTATTTGTTTTTTTGTTTATAGAGAAAGAATAATTTTAAGCAAAATTGGTCAGTATGTTTCACTCACACAGAAGCCATGTCTAATCTGTAGGTGGATAAGATTGATATTGCCAGAAGTGTTGTCTTATCTGAATGACTAAGATTTGTTCAGGATCTCATTTGACAATGAGGCAATTGCATACAGCTTTCAAATAATCAGTCTCTGTCTTGGAGCCTGTGGAGTGATGGCAAGCTTAAATGGGATACAATTTTTACAGTAAAAATTTAAGACCTTTATCTAGAGACTTCTTGAGTCCCCAAATCTCCAACATCAGTAATTAAGATATGACTAGGCTTGTTCACTAGCTAAGTGACTCTCACTCTCCAGCTTTCAAGCTTGACTGATTCTTTTCTGTAAAGTACTGCACCGGAACCATCTTATATAATTCTCATAAAACCCCTATGAAATAGGAATTCCTATTGCAAACTACATCAGGAATCTTCAGGTTACCTGCAAATAGCAAAGCATACATATTACATCAAAGTGTGCCACAGGTTACCTCTACTCACTGTAATGCGAACATTGATCATTATCATTATCAAGGTTTGCTGGAACTCTAAATGTGCAACATGGAGGCCATTTAAAAAGTATAGAACAGAATCTATAATTTCGGTGGTCATATCCCTTCAAATTAAATTGTGAGCTAAATGGCTGACTTATGCAGGCAACTTTGCCCTCTGGACACCGTCTCTGCTTTTGGTGTACAGACATTTCCTAGAAGAGGAAAAAATCTAATCCTAGGCAGCAGAAGAGATGGAGAGAGAAGCAAAAGAAAAAGAGAGAAGGTTCCTTGACATAAGACGACTCATCCATAAGCTATAGTATGTATCACCTAGGCCAGAGGGAAATACAATAGATTTATATTCTTTCTAGCTATGTGTTTCATTACAATATCAGAGATTATTACAACAGAGGAAGAACAATAAGAAAAACACCGAAAGAAAACAGTAAAAATAAATATTCGGACAGGCTGCTTATCTCCCTCATGGTGAGTCTTCTTTGGCCAAGTTGCTAAGGCTGTGGCTGTGAGAGAGGATGATTGGGAGATAGGACAGTGAGTACATCCAGGAATAATTTTTAAATTTCGCAATTAAGTTCAATAGCATCTTGCTAAGCCTCAAGCCTGGTAATGTATACACACATTTATACACAAACACAAACACACTCTGCTGCCCTGGTTCTTTAGCAAAAAGAGGGTAGCTTATAGCTGAAGAGAAAGCTCACATTACAAAGACTTCATTACTTTTACAAAATATGCACCAAAGGACATTTACTAGTGCACTGAGAGCTATTATCATAAATAATTAAAACTAAACTATTCTTCTCTAAATAAATGTACAAAGTACATTGGGTGATTCAGAGCACTGAGATTTCTCAACATACTGCTCTGTGTACTTATAATGCAAGAACCTACCCAGGCCATTAAAATGATATTTCTGGTTTTCCCATAGAGACTTTAGAAAGCAGATTTGGATGGGCCACAAGAACTCAAGATGCTGAAGTCCTTCCTTCTAATTGCTTTTTTTTTTTCCTTCTTACAGTAATTATTTACAAGAAAATGAAAATGTAGACATCTTTGCACGAAGGGCCCTTATGGTCATATTTTACACAAATACTTTGATGCACAGTTCAGAAAGTCTGAGTGTTAAGCAACATTTCTCAAGCATCACTGCCCATTGTGGAAACCACTGTGATTTGTGCTGAGAGGGTAACTTCTGGAGTCTTCCCTATTCAAAGAATATAAAATGAACAGCCAACGCGATGTGACTAAAAGGATTTCCTATGCCCTTTAACCCAATACAACACTCTCATATTTTACTCAAACACTGAATTAGATATGTAATAACTACTTGGCTTGTTTTCATGGGAGTCCTGGAGGAAGCTGAAGTTGCCTAGAGAGTGAAGAGCTGCTTTGGATTTCTAGAGTCAGGATCCACTTTCATTGTTTGTCAACTTCCAGGCATATCCTGATTTGGGTCTCCTGGAAGTAAGCAGCTTTTAGGAATCTAGTAACCTTGAGGTCTCTAGAGTTAATCTGAATGAATTCAGTTCTTAGAACCGAACTTAATTCAAAAGCAGCCTACAGATTAAAACAGGTCTTTATTCCTGGGGCCTCTTTAAACAAAACTTGACCTGTCCTTTTTCCTTTTTTTTTTTTTTTGAGATAGAGTCTTGCTCTGTCAGTCAGGCTGGAGTGTAATGGCATGATCTCTGCTCACTGCCTCCTAGGTTCAAGTGATCCTCCTGTCTCAGCATCCCAAGTAGCTGGGATTACAGGTACGCACCACCACGCCTGGCTAATTTTTTTGTATTTTTAGTAGAAACAGGACTTCACCATGTTGGTCAGGCTGGTCTTGAACTCCTGACCTCAAGTGATCTGCCCGTCTCAGCCTCCTAGAGTGCTGGGATAACAGGCATGAGCCACCGCGCCCAACCCCATTCTTTTAAAACTACACTTAGCAGATATTTGCTGAAGCACTCAAGCTCTGTGTATCAAAGTTGTGCTGCATAAAGAATGGTGAGTACCCAAGTGGTCCCAGCCTGAGCAGGCTCAGTAGTCTAGGATGTTCAAACACAACTTAATCCATCCTTTAATCTTGACTTCTGTTCATTTTTTCTTTTCTCCACTAATATAACATTTTAGAAAAATATGTAATCCTGAAGAGGCATTTGAGCATATAATAGGTCAAATTGGCTAAGTTAAAAAGTCACATTTGATAGATTTGTGTTATACCTTATATAACATGCTATTTTAATTTTACTTTACATTATTATTATTATTATTATTTTGGGGCAAAGTCTCTCTTTCCCTCGCTGTTGCCCAGACTGGAGAACACTGGAGCAATCATAGCTCACTGCAGTCTTGAATTCCTAGGCTCAAACAATTCTCTGGCCTGGGACTCCCAAAATGCTGGAATTACAGGCGTGAGTCACCATTCCTTGCCCTATTGTTATTATTTTTTAATGAGAGACAGGGTCTCACTGTGTTGCCCAGGTTGGACTCAAACTCCTGAGCTCAAGTGATCTTCCTGCCTCATCCTTCCAGGTGTCTGGGATTACAGGCAAGTGGAACTCAGCTAATTAAAAAAAACATTTTAGAGGTAAGGTCTCACCATGTATTCCATGTGTGTGAGCCACCACAGCTTATATAAGATGTTCTCACCCATTCCATCACGGCTTATATACAATAACAGGAAAATCACCAAAATTCCCCAACCAGAAAATATCAAAGCTGTGGGAGTACGTAGAAGCCAAGGAAAAGGCATAGGGAGATTTTAGAGGGACTCAAAGTCCTTCTCAATCCAAACTATTTTCTTCATTGATTCTTACCACAGACTATTTCCACCATGGAATTGGAAAATGTCCTAGTAGCCTTTCTTTGGGCCAAGGCAGGTCTAGAAAACACGTGGTGCCCCTGGCACTGCTCTCCATCCCATCCTCGGAGCAGGCAGCACTGACCTTCCATGATGTGCTACTTTACCAAACCTAGATGGGCCCTTACAGTACCTCTCAATCCACTCCAGAAAGGCACTATCAACTGTTGGTGTTAGTGCTCGAGAAAAAACCCAACTGCTATTCTGAGGTGAAGGCTTTGAAGTCTTCAAAACTAAATAAAATGTCAGACACAATGCCATTCTCAGACATAAGAACTCTAAAGCTCAGACCCTTATATAAACAAACTATAAGACCTAATACAATGAGAAAATATTTAGTAGAAAGGAAGGATGATTGGGGCATACATTTGGGACAAGGAACTGTTCTCTGTAAAATATTCTGAAAAAGGGAAGATTAGATTGCAAAAGGAATAATCACTGTGTACACTGGTGCAGACGGAGTTTTCATAAAGCAACAATGTTTCGGAAGAAAACACTAGACCTTCAATCCATTTGTTGCCTTGCTTTACTTAATCAGTAAGCAAGATATTTTTTTGAGATGGAGTCTTCTCTGTTGTCCAGGCTGGAGTGCAATGGCACAATCTCAGCTCACTGTAACCTCTGCTTCCTGGGTTCAAGCGATTCTCCTGACTCAGCCTCCTGAGTAGCCGGGATTATAGGGGCCCGCCACCACTTCCAGCTAATTTTTGTATTTTTAGTACAGATGGTGTTTCCCCATGTTGACCAGGCTGGTTTCAAATTCCTGACCTCAGGTGATCCGCCTGCTGTGGCCTCCCGAAGTGCTGGGATTACAGGTGTGAGCCACTGCTGTAACAGAATACCACAGACTGGGTAGTTTACTATTATTATTTTTAAGTTATTTCTTACAGTTCTGAAGGCTAAGAAGTCCTAGGTCAAGAGCCTCCACCTGGCAAGGGCCTTATTACTATGTCATCCCCTGGCGGTAGGGCAAGAAAGCATGTGTGAGAGAGCAGGAGGGACTAAACTCACTTTATAAGAAGCCCACCCTCACAATAGCTAACCCATTCCACGTGGACAGGGTCCTCAGGACATAATCACCACTTACTAGGCCCCACTTCCCAACACGGTAAAACTGGGGATTAACTTCCCAACACATGAACTTTGGGGGACACGTTCAAACCATAGCAAAGGGCAACTTTCAAAGGCAGAAAAGTGTGACTCAAAGAAAAAGTGCCTATTATAAAGCTTGGTGAAAATAAAATCAAAGAATCTTAGTATAACAATTACAGCAGCAGAACCTTTGCTAACGGGCTGGTGGAGGCTGGATCTTTGAGCATGTGAAGTTGGAAAACTGCAATTTGGGGGGTTGCTTCTGCATTCTGAGTGGGGGCAAAGAGCTGAAATTTGTCCTTAGGTCAACTCCTCGTTTCTGTCCACTTTTGTAAACTTTTTTTTTTTTTGAGACAGTCTTGCTCTGTTGCCCAGGTTGGAGTGCAGCGTCATGGTCTCGGCTCACTGCAACCTCCACTTCCCCGGACTCAAATGATTCTCCGTAGCTGAGATTACAGGTGTGAGCCAGTACGCCCAGCCACACTTTGGTAAACTTTTTCATAATATTAATCTAATGCCAGTTAATTCCCAATTCTTTAAAAGAAACCACGAATCAGCAAGTTATACAAATTCAGATACTTCCAACTGAGATGTTAACATTCTGCTTAGTCATTTAAATTAGCATGTTATCAACTGAATCATGCCACTCCAGAGATAGAAAATATTTTTGTGCATAAACTGAATTGGAACTAATCCATAGCTAAAATGATTTCATTCTTGGGAGATATGTGCTTGGCTTTGTCCTAGCATGTGTTCACTAGTTCTGGAGACCAGATTGTGACAAGAAGAATGCTCAGGTTAAACTTCTCCAGTTAATATCTGAGGAAATAGAATCCCAAGGAAACAAATAGTATACGTATTCATGCTCCCTGGGCTGTGTACAGGACTCGCTACACAATCCGTGGAGCCCAATACAAAATGAAAATACAGATCCCCCTTGTAGGGACTGGAAAAGACTCTCCTTGATCAAATTTTAGTCAAGATCCTCTGGATGGGCTGGGTGCAGTGGTTCATGCCTGTAGAATCCCAGCACTTTGGGAGGCAGAGGTGGGTGGATCACTTGAGGCCAGGAGTTTGAGACCTGTGTGGTCAACATAGCAAAAACCCATCTCTACTAAAAAAAAAAAAAAAAAAAAATAGCTGGTTGTGGTGGTGCACGCCTGTAATCCCAGCTACCAGGGTGGCCGAGGCAGAAGAATTGCTTAAACCTGGGAGGTGAAAATTGCAGTGAGCTGAGGTCTCACCATTGCACTCCAGCCTGGGCAATGCAGTGAGACTCCATCTCAAAAAAAAAACAAAAAAAACCCTCTCAACTCTCTTCTCATTAGCCTCAATATTGGCTCCCATCTTTGCCAGGCCTGTATAGTTTAGTTGTATCATGAATCCTACTCAGTCAGTTTAGAAAGAATTCCCCATCCTTGATACCTGATCACCCTGGTCTGCTTTAGCAAGAGCCCTGTTTAAGTTGGTTAACAATAATCTCCCTACTACAGGTTGGGCATGGTGGCTCACCCCTGTAATCTCAACACTTTGGGAGTGCCAGGCAGGAAGATCATTTGAGGCCAAGAGTTCAAGACTAGCATGGGTAACATAGTAAGACCTCATCTTTACCCAAAAAAAAAAAAAAAAAAAAAATTTAAAAAGTAGCTAAGCATGGTGGCACATACCTGTGGACCCGGTTCTCAGTAGGCTGAGGTAGAAGGGTTGCTTGAGCCCAGGAGGTCAAGCCTGTAGTCAGTCATGTTTGTGCCACTGCACACCAGCCTTAGTGATAGTGACAGAGCAAGACCTCGTTTCAAAAAGAAAAAAAAAAAAAAGAATCTCCCTACCATTGATGTCTCGTCTTAGTAATTTTTATTCATTAACTCCACAACTCTGAAAATTGGTTATAAATTCCCACTTGTCCTCCCTTGTATTTGGAGTTGAGCCCTGTCTCTACTCTATTGAGTCTTGACACCTATTGTGACTGTCCTAAATAAAGTCTTCCTTATCATTGTAACAAGTGTCAGAATAATTTTTTCCTGAACTGTTACGGTGTTGTGACTCAAACAGGATCAGATTCATCATTGCACCCCCAGAACTGCTCACCCAGGACCTCAAGTGTTCACTTTTGAAGACTTTGCCTTTGCTCTTGACTGATTAGGGATCACATTGGTGAGTCAGGCTCCTGAAGCAAGGCAGCAAATGACAGTCTGTTAAAACACTTTTGATTTTGATTCTTAAGATGTAAGGACAGGCTGGGCTTGGTGGCTCACACCTGTAATCCTAACATTTTGGGAGGCAGAGGTGGGTGGATTATATGAGGTCAGGAGTTCAAGACCAGCCTGGCCAACATGTTGAAACCCCATCTCTACTAAAAATACAAAAGCCAAGCGTGGTGGCATATGCCTGTAAGCCCAGCTACCCAGGAGGCTGAGGCAGGAGAATCACTTGAACCCAGAGGACAGAGGTTGCAGTGAGCCAAGATTGTGCCACTTCAGCCTGGGCGAAAGAGCAAAACTCTGTCTCAAAAAAAAAAAAAAAAAAAAAGATGTTAGGACAGATTTTGATTCTCTTCACCATGCTGGCCAGGCTGGTCTCAAACTCCTAGCCTCAAGTGATCCACCTGCCTCGGCCTCCCAAAGTGTTGGGATTATAGGCATGAGCCACTGCGCCTGGCCCTATCAAATTAATTTCTAAAATCCTATGATAGAATGCTATTTAAGTTGACTTAGAGATAAATACATGCTTAAGTAAAGTTAATATTCCTAAAACTCTTAGAAATATAGGCACTAACCCAAATGTTTTTAAAGTTCACATGTATTGAGTAAATCTTTGATAACTAAGACTAATTTGGTATTATTGGCTTAATAAAAATGAGTATGGCTTATAATTTTCAGCATCAAATATGATATGCTCATTTTTTTTTTTTTTTTTTTCTTGAGACGGAGTTTTGCTCTTGTTACCCAGGCTGGAGTGCGATGGCACGATCTCGGCTCACCACAACCTCCGCCTCCTGGGTTCAGGCAATTCTCCTGCCTCAGCCTCCTGAGTAGCTGGGATTACAGGCACGCGCCACCATGCCCAGCTAATTTTTTGTATTTTTAGTAGAGACGGGGTTTCACCACGTTGACCAGGATGGTCTCGATCTTTTGACCTTGTGATCCACCCACCTCGGCCTCCCACTGCGCCCGGCCCCGATATGCTCATTTTTATTCTACTTGGGGTTCCTAGTCAAATGAGTTAATATTATATTTACTAGATATTTAAGATTATAAAAATTCACCAAGTGAGATGGTTCATGCCTGTAATCCCAGGACTTTGGGCAGCCAAGGTGGGTGGATTGCCTGAGCCCAGGAGCTCAACACCAGCCTAGGCAATATAGTAAGACCCTGTCTCTATAAAAAGTACAAAAAATTAGCCAGGCATGGTGGTGCGCACCTGTAGTCCCAGATACACTAGAGGCCAAGGTGGGAGGATCACCTGAGCCTAAGAGGTCGAGGCTGCAGTGAGAGGAGATCACATCATTCACTCCAGCCAGGCAAAAGAGTGAGATCCTAGCTCAAAACAACAACAACAAAAAGATTATAAAAAGTATAAATTCACTCTAAGAAAAAATGTACAAGTAATGATGTAGTAAAATGAATCATTTGATATCTGTTACTTTATGCATATCAAGCACAGCCGTAAAACAAAACAATGTATTGAACCTTTTTAGATTTTGCTTATGCAATACTTGCCTAACAGTCATAGACTATAAAAGTACTTAACAGAGAAATAACATGAGATGATGGCTAGCTATGTTTAATGATATGTCTGCCTGAAAATAGTTTCCAAAATCTTTTTGGTAACTTGGAACCTTAGAGTTATGCTAAGTTAAATAATAGATATTCATTAAAAATGTAGATCATTTCTAAGTAAGATAAACTACTGAAACATTCATTATTAAGCATAAGTTTAATTTTATATACTTCTGGTTTCTTATTTTTATATGGTACAGCCAAGCTAAATATATTTGGATCTATTAATAAACATGTTCTTTTTGCCACATTGGAAAACTGTACTACAAAAAAGCATATACCTATAAAAATTGTCGGATGGTATATATCCATAAAATATGCTAGTCTGCCACAGAAGGCTGGTATGTGACAGACAATCCACAATTGTCTACTTCCTAGTTTTGTCTGTTAAAAAAGGTTACTGGCCGGACGCGGTGGCTCACGTCTGAAATCTCAGCACTTTGGGAGGCTGAGGCAGGGTGGATCATGAGGTCAGGAGTTCAAGACCAGCCTGGCCAACTTGGCGAAAACCCATCTCTACTAAAAAAATATTAAAAATTAGCCAGGCATGGTGGCCAGCACCTGAATCCCAGCTACTTGGGAGGCTGGGTCAGGAGAACTGCTTGAATCTGGGAGGTGGAGGTTGCAGTGAGCAGAGATTGCGCCACTGCACTCCAGCCTGGGTGACAGAGCAAGATTCCATCAAAAAAAAAAAAAAGGTTACTAATGGTTAAAAATAATAATCAATACATGTAAATAAAACTACTAGAAATAATAAGGGTGAGGAGAAGCAACTTTGCATAAAAAGTATGCAAGCAATGTAGGATGTGTTTCTGTTAAGAGAAAAAGAGAGTAATTTTATCCTAAATTAAAATGACTGGTTGTTCCAGAATGAGAAAGATAAAAAGTAGAGGACAAAAACTGAATGGATATAAAAAGTTGTAGAGTGCTTGTGGAAAAGGAATTTTGGAAAAGGAATTTTATCTTATGTGGTCAGAGCTGACTAAGATTGGATAGGTTTATTTATAAGGGTTTTAAAAAATAAAAAAAGTACACTAGAAAGAGTAAAATTGTACATCAAAAGTACACTGATGTGAAACTAGAATTTAGCTTTCTCTATATTAAAAATCACAAAGTTTTCTTGGATTATTGGTCTGCTCTTAGTAAGAGATTATACTAGGTTTTCTTTATCTTTTGAGTGACCTGCCCAGGAAACCAAGATTTTGTGTCTTTTCAGAATTATTTTCTATGCTTCATGTTAACCTTGATTATGTCCTTGATTATTTAAGACAACGTTTTTCACTTTTTATTTTTTATTTTTATTTATTTGTTTTTTTGGAAACAGAGTCTAGCGATCTCGGCTCACTGCACCCTCCGCCTCCCAGGTTCAAGTGATTCTCCCGTCTCAGCCTCCTGAGTAGCTGGGATTATAGGAGCACTCCACCACACCTGGCTAATTTTTTTTGTATTTTTGGTAGAGACGGGGTTTCACCATGTTGGTCAAGCTGGTCTCGAACTCCTGACCTCATGATCCGCCCACGTCAGTCTCCCAAAGCACTGGGATTATAGCCATTACCCACCACGCCCGGCTGCTTTTCACTTTTTAAAAGAGCTATAGGCCAGGCATGGTGGCTCACATCTCTGTAATCCCTGTACTTTGGGAGGCCGAGGCAGGTGGATCACTTGAGGTCAGGAGTTTGAGACCAGCCTGGCCAACATGATGAAACCCTGTCTTTACTAAAAGTACAAAAAATTAGCCGGGTGTGGTGGCACATGCCTGTAATCCCAGCTACTCAGGAGGCTGAGGCAGGAGAATTGCCTGAACCCGGGAGGCGGAGGTCGCAGTGAGCTGAGATCGCTCCAACTGCACTCCAGCCTGGGCAACATGAGTGAAACTCTATCTTAAAAAAAAAAAAAAAAATTGGCCCAGCATGGTGGCCTGCAATCCCAGCTACTCAGGAGAATTGTTTGAACTGGGGAGGCAGAGGTTGCAGTGAGCCAAGATCATGCCACTGTACTCTAGCCTGGGCTACAGAATGAGACTCCATCGCAAAAAAAAAAGCTATGTTTTCTTTACAGTTGTTTTATTTTCTATATTTTTTGAATTCTTTTGCTGTTACTTTGGTCAAATAAGTGGCAATTGTCTCACAGTGTTATAGATTATTATTTATTTATTTATTTGAGATGGAGTTTCACTCTTGTTGCCTAGGCTGGAGTGCAATAGCACAATCATGGCTCACTGCAACCTCTGCCTTCCAGGTTCAAGCGATTCTCCTGCCTCAGCCTCCTGAGTAGCTCTGATCACAGGAATGTGCCACCACACCTGGCTAATTTTGTATTTTTAGTAGAGACAGGTTTTCTCCATGTTGGTCAGGCTGGTGTTAAACTTCCGACCTCAGGTGATCTGCCCACCTTGGCCTCCCAAAGTGCTGAGAGTACAGGTGTGAGCCACGGCATCCTGCTATAGATCTTATTTACTTAAATGTTCAAACCTTTTGATATTTCTGACAATTTTGTGTTCCCCAAATCAAATTCTAAATGAAATCTTGATTTTGAATGGAATTTGATTATTCCTAAGGGCCTCTGAAAAATCTCAGAGAATTTATTCTTTCCCCTTATAAAGGGAGAGATTCTTTAAAAAATTATGTTTATTCTACGTGTTGAATTGCAAGAAAAGCATCAAATTGGGCCTGGCACAGTGGTTCATGCCAGTCATCCAAGCACTTTGGGAGGCCAAGGAGAGGCTTGCTTGAGCTCAAGAGTTTGAGACCAGCCTGGGCAACATATGGAGACCCTGTCTCTATAGAAAATAAAAAAGTTAGCCAGGGCATAGTGGTACATGCCTGTGCTCCAGATACCCAGGAGCCTGGGGTAGGAGGATCACTTTGGCCTAGGAGATCATTGCACCACTGTACTCCAGCCTGGGTGACAAAAAAAAAAAAAAAAAAAAAAAAAAGAATGTGTACTGTCCACTGTATTGTATTGACTCTTCTTTGAACAAAAAAATGAGACTGATGACGATTTGCTCCTCTATTTTTAGTAGAGACAGGGTTTAGTTAGTTCTTTAGTTAGTCTGAGCCCTCTTCTTACCCAGGCCTTGACCTTGGTCCCCATGTTTGCTGGGCTTGCATAGCCCAGTAATAGCAAGAATCCTGCTGCATCAGTTTAGAGGGAGCCCCTACCTTTGATGTCTGATTACTTGGTCTACCTTTAGCAAGAATCCTGTTAAGTCAGTATAACAAGAATTCCTCTATCCTTCATGCTTCTTCTTAAGTAATTTTTCATCCAGTGACCTTGCACCCACCTCACAGTCTGTTCCTTGGTTATAGTAATAAATTTTCACTGTCCTTGCTGTATTTGGAATTGAACTCTAATATCGTTCTCCAATTGTCGTAGTCTTGACACCTTTCACAACGGTGCTTCCTCCTGCCACCTGCGGGACTGAGCACCATGCCCCATCCTGAGGCAGGAAGTTGGAACAGACATCCATGCCAGGAAGCTCAAGACACCTGGATCAGGGCTGGGGAAGAGGTAAGGTTCCTCCTTCTCCCTCTGGGCAGAGGGCAAGTTAGAGGCTTCAGACAGGCACAGGCGGAGGACACCTGTGCCCAGCAGTGTGGATATCTCACGAAGGACACTCAGGCAAAACGAAGAGTCCTGAGCAGAAACAAAATAAAGCAGAACAAACTGGGGCATTTGTTTTGGAGCATATGAGGAAATCCCCTGAGAAAAAGATGACTTAAAAGGAACTACATTTTAGCAAATGGATCAGTGGTAAATTAGTTACAAAATATTAATGTAACTTCATTTGGAAGTTACACACTGCTGAGGCCAAAATTTGTCAGTTGCACATGCCATAGATGATAAGTAACTGGAATTATCATTTTTTTTTCTAAATGTGAGGGGGAAAAAAATCTATGGCTATTCACCACTTTAAAAATCAAAATAGAAAGGATTTCTTGGCTGTGACGCCAAAAGCACAGACTACAAAACAAAGCAGACTTTATCAAAATTAAAGATTTCTGTGTATCACAGTAAAAAGACAAACAACAAAATGGAGAGGAAATATTTGTGAATTGTATGTCTGATAAGGATTAATATGCAGAATATATAAAGATATACAGTAGGAGGCCGGGCACGGTGGCTCATGCCTGTAACCAGCATTTTGGGTGGCTGAGGCGGGCAGATCACGAGGTCAAGAGACTGAGACCATACTAGCCAACATGGTGAAACCCTGTCTCTATTAAAAAGCACCAAAATTAGCTGGGCATGGTGGCACATGCCTGTAGTCCCAGCTATTTGGGAGGCTAAGGCAGGAGTATTGCTTGAACCTTGGAGGCAGAGGTTGCAGTGAGCCGAGATTGAGCCACTGCACTCCAGCCTGGCACCTGGCAACAAAGCGAGACTGTTTCAAAAAAAAAAAAAAAGATATATAGTAGGAATAGGGAAGTATTGTTTAATGGGTACAGTTTCAGTGAGGGATGATGAAAAATTCTGAAGTACTTTAAGACTAGATAAATATCCTGTGAAATTTGAACTGAAGCATCTTAGCATCCATTGATGACTGCTACCTGAGTCAATTATTTGTATGATTATAAAATGGTAATTTGCTTTTCTTTTCTTTCTTTCTTTCTTTCTTTTTTTTTTTTTTTTTGTTGAGGCTGAGCCTCGCTCTGTCACCTAGGCTAGAGTGCAGTGGCTCAAACTCTGCTCACCCAAACCTCCGCCTCCTGGGTTCAAGCGATTCTCCTGCCTCAGCCTCCCGAGTAGCTGGGATTACAGGCACCTCCACCATGCCTGGCTAATTTTTTGTATTTTTAGTAGAGACTGGATTTCACCGTGTTAGCCAGGAAGGTCTCGATCTTCTGACCTCGTGATCCGCCCGCCTTGGCCTCCCAAAGTGCTGGGATTACAGGCATGAGCCACCGTGCCCGGCTGCAAAATGGTAATTTTCTATTATTTATTTATTAAATATTATTCTAAGATATAATGTTTTCATAGCAAATAAATACAGTCTTTTGCATGGCAAATATATCAGAAATAAGTTTGTTTTATGTCTTTTTTTTGTTTGTTTGTTTGTTTGTTTGTTTGAGACAGAGTCTTGCACTGTTGCCAGGGCTGGAGTGCAGTTGTGCTATCTCAGCTCACTGCAAGCCCGCCTCCCAGGGTCAAGTGATTCTCCTGCCTCATCCTCCCTTGTAGCTAGGATTACAGGTGTGTGCCACCACGCCTGGCTAATTTTTTGTATTTTTAGTAGAGAGGGTTTCACTATATTGGCCAGGCTGGTCTTGAACGCCTGACTTCGTGATCCACCTGCCTCGGCCTCTCAAAGTGTTGGGATTACAGGCATGAATCCCCATGCCTGGCCCCTGTTTTATGTCTTTTTAGTTTTTTTTTTTTGAGACATAGTCTTGCAGTGTCACCCAGGCTGGAGTGCAGTGGTGCCATCTCTGCTCGCTGCAACCTCTGCCTCCCAGGTTCAAATGATTCTCCAGACTCAGCCTCCAGAGTAGCTGGGATTACAGGCACCCACCACCACAGTCAGCTAATTTTTGTATTTTAACTGAAGATGGCATTTCACTACGTTGGCCAGGCTGGTCTCGATCTCCTGACCTGGTGATCCACCTGCCTCGGCTTCCCAAAGTGCTGGGATTACAAGCATGCACCACTGCGCCCGGCCTTATGTATTTTAAAAGAATTTTGAGACAGGATCTCACTTTGTCACCCAAGCTGGAACTGTGACATGAACATGCTTAAGCCTCGACTTCCCAGGCTTAAGCAATCCTCTTGTCTCAGCCCTGCAAGTAGCTGGAATCACAGACATGCACAACCATGCCTGGCTAATATTTGTATTTTTAGTAGAGACGGGTTTTCATCGTGTTGCCCAGGCTGGTCTCAACTCCTGAGCTGAAATGATCCACCTGCTTCAGCCTCCCAAAGTGCTGGGATTACAGATGTGAGCCACCATGCCCTGCCTGTTTTATGACTATTAATGTGGAAAAAGTATGTTACATTATGGCCCACACAAACATAAAAAATGAAACTAAAGAGGTAAAATGTAATGAAAACGTATTTCAGTTTTCTTTTGAAAATGTAGAAATGTCTTTTGGACAAAAACAGTCATGTAAGACTATACTAGTGTTTATTATAAGAGGCCTATCTCCAAGATAAGGATTTAGAGAATAAAGGAAGCATTTTAAAGAAGAATGGTTTTGAACAGCCAGGTTGAGAATAAACGTTGATTGCTAGCAACTACCAATTAATGAGGAAGGTATCACATTGATTTTCTTTTTTCATTCTTTCTCTTTTTTTTTTTTTTTTTGAGACAGAGTCTCTCTTTATTGCCCAGGCTGCAGTGCAGTGGTACAATCTAAGCTCACTGCAGCCTCCACTGCCCAAGTTCCAGCGATTCTCATGCCTCAACCTCCCAGGTAGCTGAGATTACAGGCTAATTTTTGTATGTTTAGTAGAGGCGGCGTTTCACCATGTTGGCCAGGCTGGTCTTGGATTCCTGACCTCAGGTGGTCTGCCCACCTTGGCCTCCCAAAGTGCTAGGATTACAGGAGTGAGCCACCACACTCAACATCAGATTGATTTTCAAGCTCAGTTTAAACATTAGTTTAGGGGGTTGTAATCCTAACTGTATTTAACTGTTTTAATAAAGTATATTTTATTTTACTTTTTTCTTTTTTTTTTTTTTTGAGACCGAGTTTCGCTCTTGTTACCCAGGCTGGAGTGCAATGGCGTGATCTTGGCTCGGCGCAACCTCTGCCTCCTGGGTTCAAGCAATTCTTCTGCCTCAGCCTCCTGAGTAGCTGGGACTACAGGCACACGCCACCATGCCCAGCTAATTTTTTGTATTTTTAGTAGAGATGGGGTTTCACCATGTTGACCGGGATGGTCTCGATCTCTTGACCTCGTGATCTACCCGCCTCGGCCTCCCAAAGGGCTGGGATTACAGGCATGAGCCACAGCGCCCGGCCCTTTTTTCTTAAAAAATTTGAGTGTGCTACTGTTTTTCTCCATTTCTTATACTTTAAGCCTGGCTAGACCATGGCCCACAGAACTAAGGAATCATTACTCACATAATGGCAGGATATAGTAATTGCACATAATAAACTCAAAAGAAACATCTTCAGATGCTGAACTTGCAAAAATAAACATACCAAGTGAACAAAACCTTATCTCAGTGGTTTTAAATCCCAAAAGCACACAAGAAATTCCTGGGAACATTTAAAAACGCCCAGGCCCAGGCCCTCATCCCCCCTCAATCTAGTTATACCATACTCTCAGAGGATTTTGCCCTAGCATGGATACTTTGCAAAAGCTTCCTCGGTTGTTCTCATGTGCAGCCAGAGCCGAGGACTGCTGCCCTAAATCCATCACCTATTGAGGAAACAATTAGGCTTCAGGCTAGTTAAATCTCCATACCAGTCTCAATAGTTATTTCGTCTTGGGTCTCAGGCCAACACCTCTTTCTTTCTTCCAAAACCCCTTGGGATTTGTCCAGAGGGCCTCTTTTCTTTTTTTTTTTTATTTTATTGTATTTTAGGTTTTGGGGTACATGTGGAGAACATGCAAAATTGTTGCATAGGTACACACATGGTAGAGAGAGGGCCTCTTTTCTACATCTGTTACCATCTGCTCTACCTCTTATAGTTCCTCTTTTAGGGTAGGACATAAAATAAATATTTCCATTTTGTTGGATTCCTTTTCTGCAAATCCTTTTATAATTTTAATGATTTTAATGAAAAAATAATAATAATAAAATATTCCTTGCAAAGACTATAAATACAAAGATTTTAATCCTTAAAATATCTATTGCTTTTTTTTTTTTTTTTTTTTGAGGTCGCTCTGTTACCCAGGCTGGGATTATAGGCATGTGCCACCACACCCAGATAATCTTTTTTTTTTTTTAGACAGAGTCTCGCTCTGTCACCAGGCTGGAGTACAGTGGCAGATCTCAGCTCACTGCAACCTCTGCTTCCTGGGTTCAAGTGATTCTCTTGGCTCAGCCTCCTGAGTAGCTGGGACTACAGGTGCATGCCACCATACCTGGCTAATTTTTTGTATTTTAGTAGAGACTGGGTTTCACCATGTTGGCCAGAACGGTCTCAAACTCCTGACCTCGTGATTTGCCCCTCTCGGCCTCCCAAAGTGCTGGGATTACAGGCGTGAGCCACCGTGCCTGGCCTGCTTCTTGAAATATAAACAAAATTTGCCTTGCTATTTTCCTTTTCTAGCCTCTGTTCTTTGATGATATTAGGAAACAGTTCTCTATACTTTTGTTCTTTTTTAAAAATTTCCTTTTTTAATTTTGGGGACAAAGTCTTGCTCTTTCATCCAGGCTGTCACGCAGTAGCATGAACACAGCGAGTCGAGCTCTCTGTAGCCTCTACTTCCCAGGCTCAAACAGTCTTTCCACCTCAGCCTCCCAAGTAGCTGGGACCACAGGCCCACACCACCAGACCCAACTAGTTTTTGTATTTCTTATAGAGACAGGATTTTGCCATGTGGCCCAGGCTGGTCTTGAACTCCTGGGCTCAATCAATCCACCTGCCTTGGCCTCCCAAAGAGCTGGGATTTCAGGTGTGAGCCACCACTCCTGACCTTCATTTTATTGTTTTGTGAACCAGGGCTTGAGTTTATGAGGATTCCTGATCAGAATTTCCAGACTCGAGGGAGGATCCAAGACGGCCGAATAGAAACAGCTCTGGAGTGCAGTTCCCAGTGAGAAAAACACAGAGGGTGAGTGAACACAGCATTTCCAGAGTTATTACTGCCCATAGACCAGGAGATTCCTGGTCTGAAAAGTGCCATGAGTTTCCAGCATGGCTGTTTCAGCCATTGCAGTGGGTCTCTGCACAAAAACTCACACAAATCTGGGTGGCTGTTTGAACTGGTGCCTGGAACACCTGGGAGACAGAGCTGTCCATTCAACTGAAAAAAGGGGCTGAAACAGGGAGCTAGGTGATCTGGCTGGGCAGATCCCACCCCTACAAAGACCAGCAATCTGAAACGCTCTGGATTGAGAGTTTCATAGAAAGCACAGCTGGACCCAAGACGGTCCAGCTCTGTGGGGGGAAGGGCATCCGCCATTACCAAGGCAGTCCACCACTACTGAGGCAGTCTGCCACTACTGGGGCAGTCCACCATTACCAAGGCAGTCTGCCTCTGTAAACAAAACCACAAGGAAGTTCACACAGCATCTGGGCAGCGCCCACGGCAGCTCAATAATGCCTCTGCTGGTAGACTATGAATAGGCTACCTCATTGCTGGGTAGGGCATCTCTGAGAAAAGGCAGCAGCATGTCAGGAATGTACAAATAAATCCCCACCTTCCCAGGACAGAGCACCTGGGAAAAAAGGTGGTTATGACTTCTACTGCAACAGACTTAAACATACCTGCTCGGCAGCTCTGAACAGAACAATGGAGCTCACAGTTCAGCACTTGAGCTCCTATAAGGGACAGACTGTCTCCTCAAGCAGCTCCTTAACTCCCATATATCCAAAGAGACACCTCGTAAAGGAGAGCTCAGGCTGACATCTGGAGGGTATCCTTCTGGGACAAAGATAACAGAAAAAGAAACTGGCAGCAACCCTTACAGTTCTGCAGCCACCGCAGATGATCCCCAGGCAAGCAGGGTCTGGAGTGGACCTCCAGTAGTTCTATAGCAGAGGGGCCTGACTGTTAGAAGGAAAACTAAAAAGAAGAAAGAAATAACTTCAACATCAACATAAAGGACGTCAACTCAGAGACCCTATCTGAAAGTCACCAACTATAGAGACCACAGGTAGATAAGTCCACAAAAATGGGAAGAAGCCAGTGCAAAATGGATGAAAACACCCAAAACCAGAATGCCTCTCCTCCTCCAAGGGATCACAACTCCTCACTAGCAAAGGAACAAACCTGGATGGAGAATGAATCTGATGAACTGACAGAAACAGGCTTCAGAAGGTGGGTAATAACAAACTTCTCTGAGCTAAAAGAACATGTTCTAACCCAATGCAAAGAAACTAAGAACGTTGAAAAAAGGTTTGATGAAATGCTAACGAGAATAAACAGCTTAGAGAAGAATATAAATGGCTTGATGGAGCTGAAAAACACAACATGAGAATTTCAAGAAGCATACACAAGTTTCAATAGCCGAATTGACCAAGCAGAAGAAAGGATATCAGAGATTGAAGATCAACTCAATGAAATAAAATGAGAAGGCAAGATTAGAGAAAAAAGAGTGAAAAGCAATCAACAAAGCCTGCAAGAAATATGGGATTATGTGAAAAGACCTAATCTACGTGTGATAGGTGTACCTGAATGTGGCGGAGAGAATGAATCCAAGCTGGAAAACATTCTTCAGGATATGATCCAGGAGAACTTCCCCAACCTAGCAAGGCAGGCCAACATTCAAGTCCAGGAAGTACAGAGAACACCACAAAGACTCCTCAAGAAGAGCAACCCCAAGGCACATAATCATCAGAGTCCCCAGGGTTGAAATGAAGGAAAAAATGCTAAGGGCAGCCAGAGAGAAAGGTTGGGTTACCCACAAAGGGAAGCCCATCAGACTCACAGAGGATCTCTCAGCAGAAACCATACAAGCCAGAAGAGAGTGGGGGCCAATATTCAACATCCTAAAAGAAAAGAACTTTCGGCCGGGTGTGGTGGCTCATGCCTATAATCCCGGCACTTTGGGAGGCCGAGGTGGGTGGATCACGAGGTCAAGAGATAGAGACCATCCTGGTCAATAAGGTGAAACCCCGTCACTACTAAAAATACAAAAATTAGCTGGGCATGGTGGCACGTGCCTGTAGTCCCAGCTACTTGGGAGGCTGAGGCAGAATTGCTTGAACCCAGGAGGTGGAGGTTGCGGTGAGCCGAGATCATGCCATTGCACTCCAGCCTGGGTAAAAAGAGCGAATTCTGCAACTGCCGTGGCTTTTGCTGTTGTTATGTCTGTAGGTATGGACTCATTTCTACCATTCTGGAATGAAACATTGTTTCAAAGGAAGCTTCTCATTGTAAAAAGTCCACACATTCAGAAGGAAACCAGGAGCACATTTTCTCATAGGCCTGGAGCATTAATTTACTCTGTGTTTTTTCTTTTAGTGTTGTCATCATGTTGTAAGTGGATGAGTCATGGACAACATTTTCACACACGTACATGGGTTCCATCGACCAGGCTTGAGGACAACTGGATTTCTTTTCTTTCTTTGTTTTAAAAAAGAAGACAAGTCAAGATAAAGCAAATAAAAATGCTAGGCACATTTGCTGAAATCTTAGCAAAATCAAATTACTAGTAATTTGTTAATCACACTATACTATTTTGAGCTAATCCTACTTAACCTACCCTCCATCTTCCTTATGCTTGCCTCCCTGGTGAACTCCTATTTATGTTACAAAGCTCAGTGTTTATGTTACTACTTTGGTGCTATTTCTGAACATTAAACGTACCTCTATTATAAAAAAAAAAAAAACAAAACTTTCAACCTAGAACTTCATATCCAGCCAGACTAAGATTCATACACAAAGGAGAAATAAAATGCTTTACGAACAAGCAATTGCTGAGAGATTTCATCACCACCAGGCTTGCCTTACAAAAGCTCCTGAAAGAAGCACTAAACATAGAAAGGAACAGCCAGTACTAGCCACTCCAAAAACATACCAAATGGTAAAGAGCATCTACACAATGAAGAAACTGCATCAATGAATGGGCAAAACAATCAGCTATCATCAAAATGGCAGGATCAAATTCACACATAACAATATTAACCTTAAATGTAAATGGACTAAATGCCCCAATCAAAAGACACAGAGTGGCAAATTGGATACAAAGTCAAAACCCATCAGTGTGCTATATCCGGGAAATCCATCTCACGTTCAAGGACACACATAGGCTCAAAATAAAGGGGTGGAGGAAGATTTACCATGCAAATAGAGAGCAAAACAAAGCAGGAATTGCAATCCTAGTCTCTGATAAAATAGACTTTAAACCAACAAAGATCAAAAGAGACAAGAAGGGTATTATATAATGGTAAAAGGATCAATGCATCAAGAAGAGCTAATGATCCTAAATATATATGCACCCAATACAGGAGCACTCAGATACATAAAGAAAGTTCTCAATGACTTACAAAGAGACAGAATCCCACACAATAATAGTGGGAGACTTTAACACTCCACTGTCAATATTAGACAGATCAATGAGACAGAAAATTAATAAGGATATACAGGACTTGAGCTTACATCTGGACCAAGCAAAGCTAATAAACATCTACAGAACTCTCTACCCCATATCCACAGAATATACATTCTTCTCAGCACCACATCACACCTACTCTAAAATTGACCACATAATTGGAAGTAAATCACTTCTCAGCAAATGCAAAACAATGGAAATCATAACAAACAGTCTCTCAGACCACAGTGCAATCAAATTAGAATTCGGGATTAAGAAACTAACTCAGAACTGCACAACTTCATGGAAACTGAACAACTGGCTCTTGAATGTTGACTGGATAAACAATGAAATGAAGGCAGAAATAAAGACGTTCTTTGAAACCAACAAGAATGAAGACACAACATACCAGAATCTCTGGGACACATTTAAAGCAGTCTAGAGGGAAATTTATAGAGATAAATGCCCACATGAGAAGCAAGGAGAGATCTAATATCGACACCCTATCATCAAAATTGAAAGAGCTAGAGGAGCAAGATAAAAAAAAACTCAAAAGCTAGCAGAAGACAAGAAATAACTAAGATCAGAGCAGAACTGAAGGAGATAGAGACACAAAAACCCCTTCAAAAAATCAATAAATCCAGGAGCTGGTGTTTTGAAAAGATCAACAAAATATACAGACTGTTAGCCAGATTAAAAAAAAGAAGAGAGAAGAATCAAATAGATGCAATAAAAAATGATAAAGGGGATATTACCACTAATTCCACAGAAATGCAAACTACCATCAGAGACTACTACAAACAACTCTATGCATATAAACCAGTAAACCTGGAAGAAATGGATAACTTCCTGGACACCTGTACCCTCTCAAGCCTAAACCAGGAAGAAGTTGAAACCCTGAATAGACCATTAACAAGGGCTGAGGTTGAGGCAGCAATTCATAGCCTACCAACCAAAAAAAAACCTAGGTCCAGATAGGTTCCCAGCCAAATTCTACCAGATATACAAGGAGGAGCTGGTACCACTCCTTCTGAAACTATTCCAAACAATCCAAAAAGAGGAAATCCTTCCCCTATCATTTTATGAGACCAACATCATCCTGATACCAAAACCAGGCAAAGACTCAACAAAAAAAGAAAACTTCAGGCCAATATCCATGATGAACATAGATGCAAAAATCTTCAATAAAATACTGGCAAACCGATTGCAACAGCATATCAGAAAGCTTTTCCAACACGATCAAGTAGGCTTCATCCCAGGGATGCAAGGCTGGTTCAACATATGCAAGTCTATAAACATCATCCATCACATAAACAGGACCAAAGACAAAAACCACATGATTATCTCAACAGATGCAGAGAAGGCCTTTGACAAAATTCAACAGCCTTTATGCTAAAAACTCTCAATGAACTAGGTGGCGATGGAATGTATCTCAAAATAATAAAAGCTATTTATGATAAACCCACAGCCAATATCATATTGAATGGGTAAGAACTGGAAGCATTCCTTTTGAAGTCTGGCACTAGACAAGGATGCCGTCTCTCACCACTCCTATTCACTATAGTATTGGAAGTTCTAACCAGAGCAATCTGGCAAGAAAAAAAATAATGAAGGGTATTCAATTAGGAAAGGAGGAAGTTAAATTGTCTCTATTTGCAGATGACATGATTGCATATTTAAAAGACCCCATTGTCTCAGCCCAAAATCTCCTTAAACTTCAACTTCAGCAAAGTCTCAGGATACAAAATCAATGTGCAGAAATCACAAGCACTCCTATACACCAATAACAGACTTAAAGAGAGCCAAATCAAGAGTAATCTGCCATTCACAATTGCCACAAAGAGAATAAAATACCTAGGAATGCAACTAACAAAGGATGTAAAGGACCTCTTCAAGGAGAACTACAAACCACTGCTCAAGAAATAGGAGAGGATACAAACAGTTGGAAAAACATTCCACGCTCATTGTTAGGAAGAATCAATATCATGAAAATGGCCATACTGCCCAAAGTAATTTATAGATTCAATGCTATCCCCATCATGCTACCTATCACCCTCTTCACAGAAGTGGAAAAAACCACCTTAAACTTCATATGGAACCAAAAGAGAGCCTGCATAGCCAAGACAATCCTAAGCAAAAAGAACAAAGCAAGAGGCATCACACTATCTGACTTCAAACTATACTACAAGCCTACAGTAATCAAAATAGCATGGTACTGGTACCAAAACAGAGATATAGACCAAGGGAACAGAACAGAGGCCTCAGAGACAATGCCACACATCTACAACCATCTGATCTTTGACAAACCTGACAAAAACAAGCAATGGGGAAAGGAGTCCCTGTTTAATAAATGGTGTTGGGAAAACTGGCTAGCAATGTGTAGAAAGCAGAAATTGGACCCCTTCCTGACACCTTACACTAAAATTAACTGCAGATGGACTAAGGATTTAAACATAAGACCTAACACCATAAAAACCCTAGAAGAAAACCTAGGCAAAACCATTCAGGACATAGGCATAGGCAAGGACTTCATGACTAAAACACCAAAAGCATTGGCAACAAAAGCTAAAATAGACAAATGGGACCTAATTAAACTCCAGAGCTTCTGTACAGCAAAAGAAACAGTCATTAGAGTGAAGCAGCAACCAACAGAATGGGAAAATATTTTTGCACTCTACCCATCTGACAAAGGGTTAATATCCAGAATCTATAAATAACTAAAACAGATTTACAAGAAAAAAACAAACCCATTCAAAAGTGGGTGAAAGACATGAACAGACACTTTTCAAAAGAAGACATTTATGAGGCCAATAAACATATGAAAAAATGCTCATCATCACTGGTCGTTAGAGAAATGCAAATCAAAACCACATTGAGATACCATCTCATGCCAGTTAGAATGGTGATCATTAAAATATCTGGAGACAAGAGATGCTGGAGAGGATGTGGAGAAATAGGAACACTTTTGCACTGTTGGTGGGAGTGTAAATTAGTTCAACCATTGTGGAATACAGTGTGGTGATTCCTCAAGGATCTAGAACTAGAAATACCATTTGACCCAGCAATCCCATTATTGGGTATATACTCAAAGGATTATAAATCATTCTATTATAACACACATGCAAATGTATGTTGATTGCAGCACTGTTTACAATGGCAAAGACCTGGAACCAACCCAAATGCCCATCAATGATAGACTGGATAAGGAAAAGGAGTGAATAAAACATTGATAACTTGGATGTAAGTTTCTTTCCCTTTCTTTCTTTCTTTCTTTCTTTCTTTCTTTCTTTCTTTCTTTCTTTCTTTCTTTCTTTCTTTCTTTCTTTCAGAAGGAGAAGAACTCTCATTCTGTCACCCAGGCTGGAGTGCAGTGGCACAATCTCAGCTCACTGCAACCTTCGCTTCCTGGGTTCAAACGATTCTCCTGCCTCAGCCTCCCGATAGCTGGGATTATAGGCGCGCATGCCACCACGCCTGGCTAATTTTTGTATTTTTGGTAGAGACGGGGTTTCACCACGTTGGTCAGGCTGGTCTCGAGCTCCTGACCTCATGGTCCACTCGCCTCAGCCTCCCAAAGTTCTGAGATTACAGGTGTGAGCCACTGTGCCCGGCCTCATTCACTCCTTTTAAAATGAGACTGACTTCTAGCTTAACATTCACTACAGTATAATACCACTGAAATAAAAGAAGTAAAAAAATGCCAATATGCTAGTTATAATGGAACTTAAGGTATGCAATTCAATATTAAAAATTCAGACTCTATACCTGATTTATGCCTGAGAAGATTCAAGAGAAGTTAGTTTGCCCCAAACCTACCCAATAAAATGCTTAGTTTGAAGAGATCACTAACAGAATAAAATACCATACAAAATAAGAGTTAAATGCAAAAACAAAAAAAAGAAGTAAAAGAAAATCCTAAAATCCAAGAAAGTCTTTGGATAAGAAACATTTGATAACCCATGCTTAGTTTTTTACTTCTTGAATTATTCTTTGCTGAAATTCAGCTACACTGAAGGGGATGACGTTGGAGAGTTTCTTTCCATATCTATGTTAAGGATTGTTAATTTCAGTTGAGAAGCTCTGAGGCTTCTGTAATATTTATTTATCTTTATAGATCCATAATTGAATGCATAATGCCACATTTCTTTTCGTTTGAAAAAATGTGCCTGATGAGTTTTACTGCTTCACTTCAGTAGAACCATGCAGGCAGGTCTCAGACAAGTGCCTTGTAATCTTCCTTCAGCAGTTGGGGGATTCAATAATCTCCCTGATCCGGGACAATCCTGATTTCACATTCACTACTGGGTGTGGTGTTATTTTCGATGTGCATATATATGGATATAATATGTATATTATATATTATATTATATATTTTTTATTACATGTATTGAAATCAGCCTTTGAAAAACAGTTGAGACCTCGTCTCTTTAAAAAAATAAACAAAATTAGCCTGGTGTGGTGGCACAAGCCTATAGTGTCAGCTACTTGAAATACTGAGACAGAACCGGGCGTGGTGGCTCACACCTGTAATCCCAGCACTTTGGGAGGCTGAGGTGGGTAGATCATGAGGTCAGGAGTTCAAGACCAGCCTGGCCAAAATGGTGACACCCCATCTCTACTAAAAATACAAAAAATTAGCCAGGCATAGTGTCGGGCGCCTATAATCCCAGGTACTCAGGAGGCTGAGGCAGAGAATCGCTTGAACCCAGGAGGTGGAGGTTGCAGTGAGCCAAGATCACGTCACTGCACTCCAGCCTAGGTGACAGAGCAAGATTCTGTCTCAAAAAATATTTAAAAATTAAAAAAAAAATACTGAGACAGGAGGATTGCTTGGGGCAAGGAGGTTTTTTATATATAATATATAATAATATATATTAGCATAAAAGTAATAGTATATAATTGTGTAATAATATAAACAATAGACAATAATATATATTAATAATACATGTTAATTAATAATACTATAAATATAAATTAATATTAATATATAATATTTGATATGTGTAATTAATAACAATTGATGTTATGATATGCAGTATTATGTATATTATACGTGCATATGTGTATATAATATATACAATGGTATACATATAAATATGTATTATATAATTTTTTTTGTTCACCGTTCCTGGCTCATAACTCCCCTAACCCCTGGTGCAGTATTTTGTTATCATGTTGGGCATGTTAGGCCTCAGGAGAAGGGCTCTGACCTCCGGCTGTCCTTTCACAGGAGTCTCATCTTTCCTGCCTACCTGATTGTGAGTCTTAAGTCCCTCCCAGAGCAGTCCTGCCCTGAGGCAGGACTAGGGGAAGGGGAAGAAATGCTGACATACTTAAATTTCCATAAAAACCCAAGAGTACTGGGTTCAGGAGCTTCCAAATAGGTGAACTCATGGAGCTTCTTGGAGGGTCTTGCGCCAAGGGAGGGCGTAGAAGCTCCCTGCCTCTTTCCCCATACTTTGCCTTATGCATCTATTTATCTGTATCCTTTGTAATATCCTTTATAATAAACCAGGAAACATAATATAATAGTTAATTTCCCTGAGTTTTGTGAGCTGCTCCTGAAAATTAATGAAACCCAAAGAGGGGGTTGTGGGAATCCCAGTTTGAAGCTGATGGGTCAGAAGTTCCAGAGGCTGGAACTTAACAACTGGTGTTTGGAGTCGGGGCAGTCTTGGGGACTAAGGCCTCACCCTGTGAGATCTGACACTATCTCTGGGTAGACAGTGTGGAATTTAACTGGAGAATCCCAGCTGATGTCCACTACTTGGTATGTGGGGAAAAATCCCCATGTTTGGTCACGGAAGTTCTCTGTTTGATGATGGTTGTGGTGGTGGTATAAGAGTAGGGGAAAAGCAATTTGGGAGTTTTTTTGAAACACTGGGTATTTTTAAAAATAAAGTGTGGCCGGGCGCGGTGGCTCAAGCCTGTAATCCCAGCACTTTGGGAGGCTGAGGCGGGTGGATCACGAGGTCAAGAGATCGAGACCATCCCGGTCAACATGGTGAAACCCCGTCTCTACTAAAAATACAAAAAATTAGCTGGGCATGGTGGTGTGTGCCTGTAATCCCAGCTACTCAGGAGGCTGAGGCAGGAGAATTGCCTGAACCCAGGAGGCGGAGGTTGCGGTGAGCCGAGATCGCGCCATTGCACTCCAGCCTGGGTAACAAGAGCGAAACTCCGTCTCGGGGGAAAATAAAATAAAATAAAATAAAATAAATAAAGTGTGTAACAGCTTTTGCTAATAAATGGGCTTCCTTCAACAGAATACAGATTAATAAATAAATAAATAAATAAATAAATAAATGGGCTCCCATGGAGATAAGGCTAAAATCACAGTAATAGAGTTCATTTGTAATAAATAGCCATGAATATAGAAGAGACCTGAGCTTGTTTGAGTCAAATGACAGCTTCCAAACCCTCTCTGTCAATATGACAAGCTGACTAAGGTTTTGTTAACTTTTGGATACCTGATTTTAGGCATGATGAGAGAAGAAAATAATAATTTTCAGTTTTATTATCTCATTTTATTTTAAAAGAGAGATTATTATAGCAAACCCCATTACTTTTTATTGTGAAAGGAAAATAAATTTCAGGACCCCCAAAATCTCTAAGCCAAGGGAGAAGTCAGGCTGGGAACTATGTCAGGCAATCCTGCCTCCCATTTTATTCCTAAATAAGATAGCTACAAAGATAAAAAGCTACATACCCGCCTCACAATTTGCCCACAAGAAAATTCCTTGTGGACAAAGGACAGAGAGAACTCAGTCATCCCTCTGAGGCTCACCTGAGACAAATGCTTATCTGATTGCTTTCTCTGCCCTGTTCTTTGTGTAAAAATGCAGATTCATCGAACCAGACTAAATTGTATATTCAGTGGAACGCTGATCAAGGACTCAAAAGAACACAACCTGTTGTCTCTTACCTACTTATGACCTGGAAGCACCACCCCACTAAGTTGTCCCACCTTACTGGATGGAACCAATGTACCTCTTACACATATTGATTGATGTCTCAGGTCTCCCTAAAATGTGTAAACAGCAAGCTGTACCTCGACCATCTCAGGCACATGTCCTCATGACCTCGTGAGGCTGTGTCACAGGTGTGTCCCTAACCTTGACCAAATAAATTTTCTAAATTGATTGGGATCTCTTTCAGATACCTTCTGGTTTACATGATCTAACTTCAACAATTTTCAATAATTATCATCAATGATCAATATTGACATAAGAAATAGGAAAAGGGAGCTCTCCTTCCAGAAGCATTCAGTGATGGAAAGAGCCCTGGATAAGACTTGGAAAGATTTAGGTTCTATTTGCCAGTCTTGGGAAAAAAAGAATTTTAATACTAGTGAGGATTACAATAATTAAGATAGTCACAATGAAAATATGACAAGCTGACCTGGGGCGGTGGCTCACGCCTGTAATCCCAGCACTTTGGGAGGCCAAGGTGGGTGGATCACCTGAAGTCAGGAGTTCAAGACCAGCCTGGGCAACAAGAACAAAAGTCTGTCTCAAAAAAAAGAGAAAAAGGACGGGCGCGGTGGCTCACGCCTATAATCCCAGCACTTTGGGAGGCCAAGGCGAGTGGATTATGAGGTCAAGAGATCAAGACCATCCTGGTTAACATGGTGAAACCCCGTCTCTACTAAAAATACAAAAATTAGCTGGGCATGGTGATGCGCGCCTGTAGTCCCAGCTACTCAGGAGGTTGAGGCTGAAGAATTGCCTGAACCCAGGAGGCGGAGGTTGCGGTGAGCCGAGATCGCGCCATTGCACTCCAGCCTGGGTAACAAGAGCGAAACTCTGTCTCAAAAAAAAAAAAAAGAGAGAGAGAAAAAGAAAAGAAAATATGACAAATTGATCCAAAAAAATTAGACAGGGCTCTTTCCCATCTTGCAAGATGGCGGGTGAAAAAGTTGAGAAGTCAGATACTAAAGAGAAGAAACCTGAAGCCAAGAAGGCTGATGCTGGTAGCAAAGTGAAAAAAGCTAACCTCAAGGCTAAAAAGCCCAAGAAGGGGAAGCCCCATTGCAGCTGCAATCCTGTTCTTGTCAGAGGAATTGGCAGGTATTCCCGATCTGCCATGTATTCCAGAAAGGCCATGTACAAGAGGAAGTACTCAGCGGCTAAATCCAAGGTTGAAAAGAAAAAGAAGGAGAAGGTTCTTGCAACTGTTACAAAACCAGTTGGTGGTGATAAAAACGGCGGTACCCAGGTGGTTCAACTTCGCAAAATGCCTAGGTATTGTCCTACTGAAGATGTGCTTCGAAAGATGTTGAGCCACGGCAAAAAACCCTTTAGTCAGCATGTGAGAAAACTGCGAGCCAGCATTACCCCCGGGACCATTCTGATCATCCTCACTGGACGCCACAGGGGCAAGAGGGTGGTTTTCCTGAAGCAGCTGGCTAGTGGCTTGTTACTTGTGACTGGACCTCCGGTCCTCAATCGAGTTCCTCTGCGAAGAACGCACCAGAAATTTGTCATTGCCACCTCAACCAAAATTGATATCAGCAATGTAAAAATCCTAAAACATCTTACTGATGCTTACTTCAAGAAGAAGCTGCGGAAGCCCAGACACCAGGAAGGTGAGATCTTCGACACAGAAAAAGAGAAATACGAGATTACAGAGCAGCGCAAGATTGATCAGAAAGCTGTGGACTCACATATTTTACCAAAAATCAAAGCCATTCCTCAGCTCCAGGGCTACCTGCGATCTGTGTTTGCCCTGACAAATGGAATTTATCCTCACAAATTGGTGTTTTAAATGTCCTAATAATCTAATTAAATAACTGATTACCTTAGACAGGAGGAAATGGAAAGAGTGATCATGGATGATTATCAATCCCTAGGAAGTTGTTTTCTCTGGCCCAGGATTCAATTTTGTTCAATACTGTAAAAGTAATTGCTGATGGCAAAGAAAATTTTCAGCTGCAACAATAACATGAACACTGTCTTTACTTTGGGTTTTATGAGTCCTTGACTGGGAAGGGTCGAATTGTACTTTTTTCAAGACTGCTGCAGGGTTCTAATTTCAAAAGGTTATGGTGGATGTGAGAAATACAAAAAAGGAGCTCTTCTGCTCCTTCCAGAAGCATTCTGTGATGTGGGCATCGGATAAGACTTGGAAAGACTTAGGTTCTCTTCCCAGCTCTGCTGACAAGAGGCTGAGTGACCATTCACAGAGTAAGACTAAAACTGACTTTGCAAAGTGGTAACTAAGGAAATTGTGACAGTGAAAGATATCTGATGACCTAATCAACTCTATCTTGCTACTAACCTCTAAACTGCCCTTGTTCATTCCTAAGTGTAGGATGAACTAGCCTTGGGAAGGAGTTTAGTTTATAGTTTAAATAACAGTAGCCCTTACCAAAAGCTAGACTGTTCTTGTAAAATGAATAAAAGGCCACCAGCCACCCAAGTTAGAATGAGAAGAGCTGGGATTCTAAATATTACCAGTCATTATTCTGGAGGTCCTAAGATTTGCAACTTCCCCAACTATTCTTAAAGATAACATCACTATTGTGAACCTAAGATCTGCCTTTTGAGATGTCTTTTCGGGTTCTTGCATTTCTAACAACCGGATGGCCCCACCTGGACCTGCCAACCAGTTCTGTGGCCCCCACCCAGGATCTGAGTCAGCATAAGAACAGCTTCGACTCCCTGTGATTTCATCCCTGAGCTAATCAATCAGCATTCCTGATTCACTGCCCCCTACCCCCTACCAAATTATCTTTAAAAACTCTGATCTCGGCCGGGCACGGTGGCTCAAGCCTGTAATCCCAGCACTTTGGGAGGCCGAGGCGGGTGGATCACGAGGTCAAGAGATCGAGACCATCCCGGTCAACATGGTGAAACCCCGTCTCTACTAATACAAAAAATTAGCTGGGCACGGTGGTGCGTGCCTGTAATCCCAGCTACTCAGGAGGCTGAGGCAGGAGAATTGCCTGAACCCAGGAGGCGGAGGTTGCGGTGAGCCGAGATCGCGCCATTGCACTCCAGCCTGGGTATCAAGAGCGAAACTCCGTCTCAAAAAAAAAAAAAAAACTCTGATCTCAGGCTGGGAGTGGTGGCTCAAGCTTGTAATCCCAGTACTTTCGGAGGCCGAGGCCAGTGGATCACAAGGTCAGGAGTTCAAGACTAAGCCTAGCCTGGCCAATAGGTGAAACCCCATCTCTACTAAAAATAAAAAAATTAGCTGGGCATGGTTGTGTCTGCCTGTAGTCCCAGCTACTCGAGAAGCTGAGGTAGGAGAATCACTTGAACCCGGGAAGCAGAGGTTGCTGTGAGCTAAGATTATGCCACTGCACTCCACCTGGCAAACAAAGCGAGACTCTGTCTCAAAAAAAACCCTCTGAACTCCAAGTTTTTGGATGACTGATTTGCATAAGAAAACAACTCTGGTCTCCTGCACAGCCAGCCCTGCGTGAATTACTTTCGTTTTTTTTTAGACAGAGTCTCGCTCTGTCCCCGCTGGCTGGAATGCAGTGGGGCGATCTTGGCTTACTGCAACCTCCACCTCCCAGGTTCAAGCAATTCTCCTGCCTCAGTCTCCTGAATAGCTGGGACTGCAGGCATGCACCACCATGCCTGTCTAATTTTTTTTTGTATTTTTAGTAGAGATGGGTTTCACCATGTTGGCCAGGCTATTTCAAACTCCTGACCTCAGGTGATCTGCCACCTTGGCCCCTCAAAGTGTTGGGATTACAGGTGTGTGTTATCCCACCAGCCAAATTACTCTTTCTCCATTGCAGTTCTCCTGTCTTGATAAATCAGCTCTGTCTAGGCAGAAGGCAAGGTGAACCCACTGGGTGGTTACAAGAGGCCACTAACAGAATAAAGTACCATATTAAATAAGAACTAAAAACAACGTTAGGCATGCTCTGAATGAAGAGGCCACCTACACAGGCTTTGTGTGAGCAACAAGGCTGTTTATTCACCCGGGTGTAGGCAGGCTGAGTCCGAAATGAGAGTCAGAGGAGGGCAGTGGGATAGGAGTTGGTTTTATAGGTTTGGGGTAGGCAGTGGAAAGTTACAGAAGTTACAGTTCAGGGCAGCTTTTTCAAACCTGGGGAGGCAGGGGAGTGGGGGGTGTCACGGGTGGTGGGTGTCACAAGGTCCAAGGTCCTGAGTCACAAAATTGGCTTATCAGTTAAGTCAGGAGTGACTGAGGCAGGAACAATGGCAGAATGTTGCAAGATCGGTTATTCAGGCCGCAGCGGCCAGTGTCATAAGGTTGACTCAGACTTTCTGGCTCAGGGAGTACGTGTGGGTCACAGGGGCCACCAGGTCTTAACTAGGGCATGGCCCATGGTGCAGTTAGTTCAAAGAACCTTGCAAACAACAATAAAAAGATGTAGAAGGAAATTATGCAAAGTCCAAAAGCATTTTAAATGACAGCAGATTAAGGCTTAAAATGGCCATGATGGTTAAAAAAGAAAAAAAGAATGAATCAAATCTAATCAACGTCTAGATTTAACTGCCACTTACAGGGGACAGAAGAACAAGTAAAATAACCACAGGAAGATAGTCAGTCCTATGCAGAATAAAACATCCTATAGTGAAAAATGAACCAGTTTCTTTTTAACTAACTTCCTTCCTTCCTTCCTCCCTCCCTCCCTCCCTCCCTCTTTCCCTCCCTCCCTCACTGTTTCTCTCTCTCTTTCTCCTTTCTTTCTATTTATTCACCATTTCTGTAACACAACATATTCTCTTTTTTGAAACAGCGTCTCACTCTGTTACCCAGGTTGGAGTGCAGTGGTGCCATCTCAGCTCACTGCAACCTCTGTCTCCCATGCTCAAGTGATTCTCATGCCTCAGCCTTTTGAGTAGCTGGGACTACAGGCATGGACCACTACACCCAGCTAGTTTTGCATTCTTAGTAGAGACAGAGTTTGGCTATGTTGGCCAGGCTGGTCTAGAATTCCTGACCTCTAATGACTCTCCTGCCTCAGCCTCCCAAAGTGCTGGGATTACAGGCGTGAGCCACTGTGCCCAGAAGAGCCAGTTTCTATAACAAATTTATGCATTAAAAAGTGAGGGATGAGACTGTGCAACACAGGGAGACTCCGTCTTTATGATAATTTTTTTTTAAGTAGCTGGGTATGGTGGCACTTGCCTGTGGTCCCAGCTACTTAGGAAGCTGAGGCGGAAAGTCCTTTAAGCCTGGGAGGTCAAGGCTGTATGAGCTGTGATGGTGCCACGACACTCCAGCCTGGGCGACAGAGGGAGGCACCTGTCTAAAAAATATATATTAGAGATGTTTACTAAAGTGTTTACAAAGGAAATTACATGACGTCCTAGACTTTCTTTTAAAATTTTCAGGAAAAGGAAGCAAGAAGGAAGAAAAGAAAAAGGAAGGGAAAGGGAAGGAGGTAAAAAGGAAAAAAGGAAGGGTGTAAATATAGGTGGAAGGGATAGAGGAAGCAAGATTCATAGAATGTTCATTTTGGTTGAAATTGGGTAATTGGCACAAGGAGATTCATTATAACATTTTGTTACACTTTTGTGTATGTTTTGGAATTTTCCACAATTATGTGTATGGAAAATTCCATAATTTTCCATAATTATATATGTATAGTTTCTTTTTGAGACAGAGTCTCACTCTGTTGCCCAGGCTGTAGTGCAGTGGCACAATCTCAGCTCTCACTGAAACTTCTTACCTCCAGGTTCAAGCAATTCTCCTCCCTCAGCCTCCCAGGTAGCTGGGATTACAAGCACCTGCCGCCGTGCCCAGCTAATTTTGTATTTTTAGTAGAAATGGGGTTTCACCATCTTGGCCAGGCTAGTCCTGAACTCCTGACCTCGTGATCCACCCGCCTCAGCCTCCCAAAGTGTTGGCATGACAGGCGTGAGCTACCACACCTGGCCAATTAAATATATTTTTAAATGTCTGCTTTGGTGCATTCTGGGGCATATGCTATTGATGTCAGTCAGCCTGCTTCTTGAAACTTACAGGCTAAGAATTTTTCTATTTTAAGTCAAACCAAATACAGTAGTAGCACCTAAAGAACACTTGCAGCCACGATTTAGGTTAGGCTTATGCCAGCATTGTTTTCCCGTCAAAGTTCACTACTTATTTTCTACTTAGTCACCATTTCTGTAACACAACATTTTCTACCTCCTGGAATTCTGTGCCTTATAAAACGCTATTTATAAATTAAACACTGCATGAATCCTCAAGGCTAGCCACTTAGAATACAAATGAAACAGAGTAGTTCTTGTACCTCCAGAACGTCCATGAAGGTACATTTCATTCTGAGAACATGCTCATGGGCTTCTAGGTGAAAAGGCCTGGTGGAAATTCTAAGCTTTACTAGTTAAGGCTGGCAAAATGTGTCAACTCAAGGTCCTAGCACTGGGCAGATATGAATTATGTGGCTGTCTCCAACATCGTACCTAGCTGGATAATTTGACTTTGTTCAATAACAAATTTTAGTTTTATCAAGGGCGTCTGCCCACATGAGCAAAAGCTAATAAACAGTAATGGGCAGGTAGGCACTCAAATGTAGAAACAAAACAGTAGTTGGTAGAGCTGTGACTTCTTTGTGCCCGTTAGATATCTCTCAGAATTCACTCTCCTGACAAAAACTTCTTGGTGGGATTTTAATACGTAGAAAGCAAACATCAAATAGCAATTTAACTTAAGATCTGAACTTGATTAAAAAAAATTAGCCAAATATTTGTATATAAATTTGCTGTTAGGGTACATTCTTAGCAGAATTCTAAACATTCTAGAGCTGCTGTTAAATGATGAGTAGACCAAAAGATGGTTGATTTTTTCAAAATTGGAAGAAAATTACTAAAGATTTTTTTTTTGAGATAGAGTTTCACTCGTTGTCCAGGCTGGAGTGCAATGGCACGATCTTGGCTCACCACAACCTCTGCCTCCCAGGTTCAAGCGATTCTCCTGCCTCAGCCTCCCGAGTAGCTGGGATTACAGGCATGCACCACCATGCCTGGCTAATTTTGTATTTTCAGTAAAGATGGGGTTTCACCATGTTAGGCTGGTCTGGAGCTCCTGACCTCATGATCCCCCCTCCTCAGCCTACCAAAGTGCTGGGATTACGGGCGTGAGCCGCTACGCCCAGCCTAAAGATCTTTAATGATATTTCTAATGATGTATTTTTAAGTATCCATTTTCCTTTGTATAGAGTACAAGCACAGGAAAATTGAGGCAAGTCACAGAGAGGCCACAATTGGTTCTTAAAACCAATCCCAATGATTAACATACATTGAAATATATTGCTTATATATTGCTGGCATTTATTTTTCAATATACTTTTAAATAGAAACGTAAGGTAAGTGCTGAATATGCATATATGTAAATCAATACATTTTTACAAAGTGATCACAACTGTGTACCCACCATCCAGATCAGAAAACAAAACTGCCCAGCAACTGTACACCAAGCAGTTACTACCCCCTCATCTCCACTCTAAGCCTTATCCTGTGCTCTATCAAATTGATTTTGCCACTTTTAAACCTTATATAAATGGAATAATGCAATATGATATTTTTATATCTACCTTCTTTAACTCAACATTGTAAAATTCATCTGTTGCTTCAATTGCTTTTATTTTCATTGCTGAATAGTATTTCACTGTATGGCTGTCACATAGTTTATCCAGTCTCTTGCTGATGGACATTTGAGTTGTTTTCAGTTTTGGGAATTATAAATAGGGCTGTTACAATTAATTTAATTTTAGTTTTTTTTTAGAGACAGGGTCTTACTCTGTTGCCCAGGCCTGAGTGCAGTGGTGTCATCATAGCTCACTGTAGCCTCAAACTCCCAGGCTCAAGCATTCTCCCACCCCTCCTCCCAAGTAGCATGGGATTACAGGCATGGGCCAATGCTCCCAGCTTTTGTTATAAAACTCTTGTGCTATCTTTCGGTGCACATATGAATGCATTTCTGTTAAGTATATGTAGATGGCACTTGTTTTAATAATACCTGAGATTTATAGTGCAGGGACCATATTTTCTTTATCTCTGTGGTCCCAGGGCCTATCAGTGCCTGGTACTTAGTAGATACTCAATAAATCTTCGCTAAATGAATAAACGAATGGATAATTTTTGAGTGCAATTGTTTTTCCTACAGAACTTAATGCCGCACCATTCACATTAGTATATTTTGGGGTGTCATTGAAATCTTTCTGTTTATACACATGTCAATTTTCTTTTCCAGTAGGTTTCATCATAGCGTTTTTCTGTATTGGGTATCTGCATGTTGTAACTGAAAAGACTGATGCTCTGCAGGCCTCTCAAGCAACAGCATGCATATTAAGACTGCCCTCTGCCTGCTACTGTTTACAGCTTGCTTTTTTGCTTTTTGAACTGCCTGACACTTTTGCTCAAAGAGTTATTTATCACTGATGGTGCATTCTGCAGTTATCTGCTATTCTTTTTCCAGTATACCATAACGAGGCTTTCTTGAGTTATCGCTGGTTATAATGTAGCTGTCACAAGTTGGTTACATAAACTTAAAAAAATGAACTTTAAACTATAAAGTTTTTGACTTTTATCTTTTTGCAATGTAGGCGTGGGACAAAAAAGAGCACTTTTTGAGGCTATATTTACATGAAACGGGAAATGCTATGGCATATGCTGCAGGTGCTGATATATAGTCAAAAAATGGCCAACAATATTAGTGTCTTACCTTATTTTACTCTCTCTAGTTCAGAAAATGTTAATTTTTCATTGTGGGTGGCATTCATTAATATAATGAGAAGATGGTGGAACCTGACAAAAAAAAATCGCAAGCTCTTTATGAAGCTATGAACACAAGGGCCGGGCACAATGACTTACTCCTGTAATCCCAACACTTAGGAAGGCCAACACAGGAGGATCATTTCAGGCCAGAAGTTTGAGACTAGCCTGGGCAATATAAGACCCTGAGGCTGGGCACAGTGGCTCACGCCTGTAATCCCAGCACTTTGGGAGGCTGACGCGGGAGGATCACGAGGTCGAGAGATCGAGACCATCCTGGCCAACATAGTGAAATCCCGTCTCTACTAAAATACAAAAATTAGCTGGGTGTGGTGGTGTGCGCCTGTAGTCCCAGCTATTCGGGAGGCTGAGGCAGGAGAATTGTTTGAACCCAGGGGGCGGAGATTGCAGTGAACCGAGATTGTGCCACTGAACTCCCAGCCTGGTGCCTGGTGACAGAGCGAGACTCTGACACAAAAAAAGAGAGACCCTGTCTCTCCAAAAATTCAAAAAAATTAGCTAGTTGTTGGGGCACATGCCTGTAGTCCTAGCTGCTTAGGAGGCTAAGGCGGAAGGATGGCTTGAGCCCAGGAAGTTGAGGCTGCAGTGAGCCAAGATCACATCACTGTACTCCAGCCTGGGTTACATAGCAAGACCCCACGTCAAAAAAAAAAAACCCGAAACCAACCAAACCAAAAAACACTGACAAAACGCCCAGCCAGGTAGTCTTCAAGAGTGTTTCAGGACTCAGGATGATGTGACTTCTCACATTAGTGATCATCTAGAGCAGGAGACCCAACAGAGTCTGTAGCTCAAAATAGTTTGCTCTAAAAAGTTTAAAAATGAAAAATAACATATGATTCACTACACAGTTCGGTTGGAAATAAAATATCTTCATGAAGAGACTGGCTTAGTGATATCAACCCAAAAGCCTTCCAGACAGTCACTTCTAATGGCGTGTCCAATTAACTTAGAAATATCCTTGATATTTTTCCACTGGGAAGAAAGACTTTGGGTGACAGCTTTTTTATATTGCTGTTGTTTGGGGTTGTGGACTTTTCTTTCTTCTCCGTTTTCAAGCCTTTAAGCAAAAAGAAATGGCCTTGAACCTAAGCCCTGGAGTCTTATACCTCCTTACACAAATGTAGCTACTTTCTGGGTTATGGCACTTGTAGGTTCCTTTTTTTTTCCTTCTTCCCAAAGTCATTTTGATATCTCGTCATTTAAAAATGACTGTTCCCAAAGGCTTCTTCCAGTTGTCTTTTAGATGACTGATTACAATCAGAAGAAGAAAAAGTAAAATAAACTTTACAGGGGAAAAATCCAAACCATTTAAATCAGTGCCATAAAACTATTTTAGAAAACTAGCTTTCTATATTTTAATGCTTTCCATGTCTGAGGCATTTCTCCAGACTTTGGTGCTATAATTGTAACACCATCTTGACACTTCTACTTTTAAGCCACAAAGTTTTTGTCTTTTCCTTTTTCAAAGAAAAAAAAAAAGTTGGAGCCAAATGACCACTATGCATACTCATGACTCAGGTAATGGAAGCGCAGAGAAAGGTACATACTCAACAAGCAGATCTATGTCCCGTGTTTGTTGATGGCACGTGGAGTGGGGAAGGTGGCCAGGGCACTGAAGAAAGAAGGAGAATGGTTGAAGTTTGGACCTGTTCTGACGGGTAACTGGGGACACTGCCTGCAGGGAAGATTCCTTTGTGGAATTCAGAAAAACAGAACCCTTCAGGCATAGAAATTGACCCTTTAGCGCTGTTAGAAAAAAAAGTTCTTCCCTGCCCCCCCACCCCAGTTAATGCAAGAGGATCTCAGCCTAGATGTCAGCCTTTGCTCCAGCCCTGAGTCTGTTGCTCTGTGCAGGGCACAACCCCTAAGATCACAGGCAGCAATCATGCCTGCATGGCAGCCTTGTAATTTACCACTCCTTTGGCTGTCCCACCCCAAAAGGGGCATTGTCTAGTTCATGTCTGAAGCATCCGTAAATGACCTTCCCTAAGTCAGCCTCATTGTGACAGGATTTTTGAGGTATAAGCAGCTTTCTTTTTTTTTTTTTTTTCTTTTTGAGATGGAGTTTCGCTCTTGTTGCCCAGGCTGGAGTGCGGTGGTGTGATCTTAGTTCACTGCAACCTCCACCTCCTGGGTTCAAATGATTCTTCTGCCTCAGCCTCCTGAGTAGCTGGGATTACACGCCACGACACCCAGCTATTCTTTTTTATTTTTTATTTTTAGTAGAGACCAGGTTTCATCAGTTGGCTAGGCTGGTCTTGAACTCCTGACCTCAAGTGATCCACCTGCCTCGGCTTCCCAAAGTGCTGAGATTAGGTGTGAGCCACCTCACCTGGTGCATAAACAGCTTTCTATGCACATAGTTTGGGATTATTGAAGAAGAGGGCAGGGAGAGATGAAGATAAACAGGCTCATCTTAAGACCTTTAAAAAAAAAAGGCAGTCAAAAAAAAAAAAAGAGAGAGAGAGAGAGACAGTTGTAGTAGGCAGAGCTGGGAAAACTATTTACCATAGATAGAAAAAATATTAGCCAGACATGGTGGTGGGCACCTGTAGTCCCAGCTACTCGGGAGGCTGAGGCAGAAAAATTTGCTTGAACACAGAGGCGGAGGTTACAGTGAGCCGAGATCATGCCGTTGCACCTCAGCCTAAGCAACAGAGCGAGGCTCTGTCTCAAAAAAAAAGAAAAAAGGAAAATCATATTTACTAAATGCTTCTTACCTGCCAGGTATAGGTAAATGCTATTTATTTGTTTGTTTGTTTGTTTTTTTATTTTGGAGACGGAGTTTCGCTCTTGTTACCCAGGCTGGAGTGCAATGGCACGATCTCGGCTCACCGCAACGTCCGCCTCCTAGGTTCAGGCAACTCTCCTGCCTCAGCTGGGATTACAGGCACGCGCCACCGTGCCCAGCTAATTTTTTTTATTTTTAGTAGAGACGAGGTTTCACCATGTTAACCAGGATGGTCTCGATCTCTGACCTCGTGATCCACCCTCCTCGGCCTCCCAAAGTGCTGGGACTACAGGCGTGAGCCACCGCGCCCGGCCTGTTTATTTATTTTTGAGATGGAGTTTTGCCTTTGTTGCCCAAGCTGGAGTGCAGTGGTGCGATCTCATCTCACTGCAACCTCTGCCTCTGGGTTCAAGCAATTCTCCTGCCTCAGCCTCCCTAGTAGCTGGGATCAAAGGTGCTCGCCACCATGCCCAGCCAACTTTTTTGTATTTTTAGTAGAAACGGGGTTTCACCATCTTGGCCAGGCTGGTCTCAAACTCCTGACCTCAGGTGACATGCCTGCCTCGGCCTCCCAAAGTGTTGGGATTACAGGCATGAGCCAGGGCGCCTGGCCAGATGCTTTATTTCTTTTTCTTTTTTCTGTTTTTTTTTTTTTTGTTTTTTTTTTTTGAGATGGAGTTTTGCTCTTGTTGCCCAGGCTGGAGTGCAGTGGCACGATCTTGGCTCACTACAACCTCCGCCTCCCAGGTTCAAGCGATTCTCCTGCCTCAGCCTCCCAAGTAGCTGGGATGACAGGCATGCAGCACCATGCCCGGCTAATTTTGTATTTTAAGTAGAGACAGGGTTTCGCCACTTTGGACGGGCTGGTTTCGAACTCCTGACCTCAAGTGATCCACCCGCTTCGGCCTCCCAAAGAGTTGGGATTACAGGCGTGAGCCACCATGCCGGCCAGATGCTTTATTTCTTAAAAATATTATCTCTTAATCATCAAGAAACCCTAAACATTACATAGTCTTTATTCTCCCAATGGGTAAAGAATCTAAAGCTAAAAGAGAATATGTAAATTGCTCAAGGTCACTGGGCTAGCAAGTGGTAGAGTCAGGCTCCAGATACTGTAACTCTTAATGACTAGCTTTTTCAGTTCTCACACACTGACACTTCCTGTCCCCAGATTTGACACAGGTGATCTGGGTCTGGATGGTGTGGCAGAGACTACTGACTACCTTCCAATACTCATTGTCTGCTTCTTTTTAAAAGCAGAACTCTGATTTTAGCTGAACATGTAGCCACTTAGCTAAAGACTACAAGTCCCAGTCGCCTTTGCACACAGGTCACATGACTTATTCTGACCAATGACATATAAACAGAAGTGTGATGTAGAACTTCCTGGAAGTTCCTTAAAGGGAGGACATGCATCCCCTTTGTCTCTTTTGTATTTACTGCTACCTAAAACATGATATAATCTTGAGGCATGATGTTACCTTGGCAATAAATATGGCAGAACAAAAGATGGAAGTAGCTTGGGTCCCTGACAAACTATCCATTTCCAAACTTCCTTTCTCTCTCTTTTTTAAAGATTTATTTTAGGTTGGTCATGGTGACTCACACCTGTAATTTCGGCTCTTTGGGAGGCTGAGCTGGGCGGATCACGAGGTCAAGAGTTTGAGACCAGCCTGACCAACGTGGTGAAACCCCGTCTCTACTAAAAGTACAAAAATTGGCTGGTCCGAGTGCAGTGGTGTTTACAACTAATTGATCACAACCAGTTACCGATTTCTTTGTTCCTTCTCCACTCCCACTGCTTCACTTGACTAGCCTTTAAAAAAAACTAAAATAAAAAAAGAAAAAAGAAAAAAAATACAAAAATTAGCCAGGCGTGGTGGCACGTTCCTGTAACCCCAGCTACTCAGGAGGCTGAGGCAGGAGAATTGCTTAAACCCGGGAGGCGGAGGTTGCCATAAGCCAAGATTCCGACACTGCACTCCAGCCTGGGTGACAAGAGTGAGACTCTGTCTCAACAACAACAAAAAAAGATTTATTTTATTTTTAATTGACAAACAATCATTGCATATATTTGTGGGCTCGTGTGGAATAATCAAATCAGTTAATTATCATATCTATCATCTCAGATGTTTATCATTTCTTTGTGGTGAGGACGATTAAAATCCTCTCTTTTAGCTATTGTAAAACATATACTACATGATTAACTATAGTTGCTGAGCTGTGCAATAGAACACCAAAACTTATTCCTCCTATCTAATTGTAACTTTATTTTTTTTATTTTTTTTTTTTTTATTTTTTTTTTTTTTTTGAGACGGAGTTTCGCTCGTTACCCAGGCTGGAGTGCAATGGCGCGATCTCGGCTCACCGCAACCTCCGCCTCCTGGGTTCAGGCAATTCTCCTGCCTCAGCCTCCTGAGTAGCTGGGATTACAGGCACGCGCCACCATGCCCAGCTAATTTTTTGTATTAGTAGAGACGGGGTTTCACCATGTTGACCAGGATGGTCTCGATCTCTTGACCTCGTGATCCACCCGCCTCGGCCTCCCAAAGTGCTGGGATTACAGGCTTGAGCCACCGCGCCCGGCCCTAATTGTAACTTTATACCTGTTGACCAATGTCTTCCCTTTCCCTCTACACTCCCCTTTCCCCCAGGCTCTGGTAACCACCACTCTATGCTCTACTTCTATGAGTTCCACTTTTTAAAATTCCACATACATTCACCTGAGAATTGAGCTTAAGACAATGAAAAAATTTAAAAAATAAGAAAATAAAAATAAAACATAAAATTCCACATACAAGTGAGATCGTGCTATACTTGTCTGTCTGTGCCTGGTTTATGCCACATAACATAATGTCCTCTAGGTTTATCTATATTTTCACAAACAACAGAATTTCCTGTTTCTTTTTTAAGGCTGAATGGAATTTCATTGTGTATATATACCACATTATAAAAATTAATTCATTCTTTGATGAACACATTGTTTCAGACTCCCATTGTTATATGAGAGAAATTATCTAGTTTGAACTCCTATTTGGGGTGTTTCTTACTTGCATTTGAACCTGCTCCTAATTGATGTGAGCAGTTAGTACTTCTAACTTTGTGAGCAGGGATGTCATGTACATTTGTGCAGGTTGTGCATTGCACAAGGGCATTTGCCCTGAGAAAGGGGCACCTGTCTTCTAATATGCACAAAGGAGCTGTCTGATGACCAAGCAATTGTTTGCAGTTCTCTGTCTGCCCAGGCACTGCGTAAGATAACTATACTTGTTTGTCACAATAAGCCTTTAACCTGTACTGATCTTAGTTTTCTCACTCATAAGTTCCCAGGACCTATGTTTTCTCACCTAAGCTAAGGACACTGGAATAGATAGGTTTAGGTTCCACCCAGGGTCTAAGAAATTCTGTCCTATTTTCTCTTCACAGAAACTCTGTGACCATTCGGTCTAAAACAGTCTCCCCTCCAGAGGCACTTTTTATTACATAATTTTATTATCTTCATATATCTGGTCATTATCTGGACATATCCTGTTCATTTATTATTTACTCATTTGTCTCTCTCCATCCCATACCATTCTAGAATATGAGATACAGGAGAGTAGCAACCTTATTTGTCTTGAACATTGCTGTCTCCCCCATCACCCAGAGGTCCTGGCACATAGTTGGTTTTCAGTGAGTGTTTGTTGACGAATGTATGGTTTTGATAGTACTATGAAATATTTTTTAAAATTCCACAAATACAAACTACTATTATTAGTAGTAATTTAGAGTAATTTGTAAATCTCATGTTACTCTCATCAAGAGCTTTGCTTACCTTTATGCCATCTATCACATTTACCATGGAGACTTTTACAGTTTACAGGGTAGAGCCAGGCGCAGTGGCTAACACCTGTAATCCCAGCTCTTTGGGAGGCTGAGGCGGGTGGATCAGGAGGTCAGGAGTTCAAGACCAGCCTGACCAACATAGTGAAACCTCATCTCTACAAAAAATACAAAAATTATCTGGTCGTGGTGGCAGATGCCTGTAATCCCAGCTCCTCGGGAGGCTGAGGCAGGAGAATTGCTTGAACTTGGGAGGCGGAGGTTGCAGTGAGCCGAGATCAGGCAACTGCACTCCAGCCTGGGCGACAGAGCAAGACTTCATTTAAAAAAAAAAAAAAGTTTATAGGGTAAGAAGAGAGAAAGACCGAAGTGCCCGTGTATAAATGAATAATCTGGTGGAGATTTCTTAGCTGTTTAACTCAGGCTATGCCTGAGCTAAAAACAGCAGTTATGTTAATTTGCCCATTCAGAAACATGGTTTTAAATACACATCCGGAAGGCCATCAGTTCAGGCTTTTTGCCACAGTAGAAGAAACCTATAACAGAATAACCAAGAGATCACTGCTTTGCTCTGAGTATAGAATAGAAATGCACAGGTGATGGGTCAACCGTTCTTTGTTTCGTGTGGGGAATCCTCCGGTGACATTCCACATTTCAAGAAAGGTCAGGTTTTTCCCACTCCCTGTAACCTTTCTCAAGTAGTCAGGCCAATCAGAAAGTCCTCGTCCAGCCCAGCTGCTGCGTCTGTTTCACTGGCTTCACACTCCAGGATCCATGCTGGCTTGTGACTTGTGGAGCAGTCAGGGTGCATATTTGGCTTTTTCCTGAATGCTATGCCCTAGTGGCTAGGGTCATTCCTTTTTAAAAGTCAGCTTACTTTTGATTTCATATGGGTACCCTGTTCAGGCTTAAGAAAAACAAAAAATAAACAGGAAGAGGTAGAAAGGAAAACCAATAAGGGGAACGTTTGGTCATGAGTGCTGCTGTGAAATATTAAAATGCCAATGACATTACCCTGTTCATAAACAGAACAGAGACGCACAAGCAGCATTTGCAGGGTGTGATAAATGTCCTTAAAAGTAAGAAGGTATAAAAATGAAATGAGATAGAAGACAGAGCAAAAGGGAAAAGCATAAGACAAAAATAAACAGCAGAAGAGAAGCCCTGATCACTCACATAACTTGGTAAATCACATTTTAAAAAGAGAAATGGTCCAATACAATTTCATGTCTTCAGTGTCTTGAACTTTTAGTTTAAAAATGTGCATGCCGGGCGAGGTGGCTCATGCCTGTAATCTCAGCACTTTGGGAGGCCAAGGTGGGTGGACCACGAGGTCAGGAGTTCCAGACTAGTCTGGCCAAGATGGTGAAACCCGTCTCTACTAAAAATACAAAAAATTAGCTGGGTGTGGTGTGGGCGCCTGTAATCCCAGCTACTAGGTACTCGGGAGGCTGAGGTGGAGAATTGCTTAAACCTGGGAGGCAGAGGTTGCAGTGAGCCGATATCAGGCCTCTGCACTCCAGCCTGGGCAACAGAGCAAGGCTCCGTCTCAAAAAAAAAAAAAAGGTGCAGGCTTACGCCTGTAATCCCAGCACTTTGGGAGGCTGAGGTGGCCACCCACCTGAGGTTGGGAGTTTGAGACCAGCCTGACCAACATGGAGAAACCCCGTCTCTACTAAAAATGCAAAATTAACCAGGAGTGCTGCTGCATTTCTGTAATCCCAGCTACTTGGGAGGCTGAGGCAGGAGAATCACTTGAACCTGGGAGGTAGAGATTGCAGTGAGCCAAGATCGTGCCGTTGCCCTCACAAGAGCAAATGAAAATGCTTCAGGTTCATATTATATTAATTTAATAAAGTGAAGTTTTGAAAAATAATATTTTGGCCATTTTATAAAATGTAATAGAATACAAAATAAATTTCTAGGTTAGAAAAGCAATTTTTTTTTTTTTTTGAGACAGAGTCTCACTCTGTCGCCCAGGCTAGAGTGCAGTGGCATGATCTCAGCTCACTACAACCTCCAACTCCCAAGTTCAAGTGATTCTCCTGCCTCAGCCTCCTGAGTAGCTGGGACTACAGGTATGTGCCACCACCCCAGCTAATTTTTTGTATTTTTAGTAGAGACGGGGTTTCACCGTGTAAGCCAGGATGGTCTCGAAATTCCTGACCTTGTGATACGCCCTCCTCAGCCTCCCAAAGTGCTGGGATTACAGGCGTGAGCCACCACGCCCAGTCTCAGAAAAGCAACTTATTCTTCTTCTTCTTTTTTTTTTTTTTTGAGACAGAATCTCTCTCTATCCCCCAGGCTGAAGTGCAATGGCCCATCTCGGCTCACTGCAAGCTCTGCCTTCTGGGTTCATGCAATTCTCCTGCCTCAGCCTCCCAAGGAGCTGGGATTACAGGCATCTGCCACCACGACCAGCTAATTTTTGTATTTTTGGTAGAGATATTTCACCAGGTTGGCCAGGCTGGTCTCGAACTCCTGACCTCAGGTGATCCACCAACTTCGGTTTACCAAAGTGCTGGGATTACAGGCGTGAGCCACCGCACCCAGCCAAAAGCAACTTCTTAATAAGATTAACAAAGAACACATGTAATAAGTCCATAGGAGAAATACTTAAAAATACATTGATTTGCCAAGCACGATGGCTCACACCTGTAATCCCAGCACCTTGGGAGGCCGAGGCAGGTGGATCATCTGAGGTCAGGTGCTCGAGACCAGCCTGGCCAATATGGTGAAACCCCATCTCTACTGAAAATGCAAAAATTAGCTGCGTGTGGTGGTGGGTGCCTATAATCTCAGCTACTCAGGAGATTGAGATAGGAGAACTGCTTGAACCCAGGAGATGAGTTTGCAGTGAGCCAAGATTGTGCCACTGCACACCAGCCTGGATGACAGAGTGAGACTGTCTCAAAAAAAAAAAAATTGATTGGGTTTAAGACATGCTATTCCAAAATATGACACCTTGGCATGTTAAATATATTTAAGATGAAGGAATTTGAGAACAGCATAAGCAGGCAGGTGACTCTCACCTTCCCCGAGCCCCTCCCTCTCCCTGAAGGAGGTCATAAAACCTAGGAAGGTCACTTTTTGACACTTTCTGGTCTTTCTCCCCTGAATCTGGTTATAAGACCTTCATGTGAGAAATGCCCACCTAGCTGGAGGGAAATAACATCTTCATCTTTGAAAACACAGGGACGCAGAGAAGAGAATCTGAATAAACAGGCCTTGCTAAGATCCCCCAGTTTATTATTATCAGATCATATTCCTTTGTTCTCTAATGATATTTCTCCACAATTGTCTACTCTTCATCAAACCTAAGCATAAAAATACACACATTTCTGGCCAGGCGCGGTGGCTCACGCCTATAATCCCAGCACTTTGGGAGGCCGAGGCAGGTGTATCACAAGGTCAGGAGATCAAGACCATCCTGGCCAACATGGTGGAACCCTGTCTCTACTAAAAATACAAAAATTAGCTGGGTGTGCTTGTGTGCACCTGTAGTCCCAGCTACTCAGGAGGCTGTGACAGGAGAATCGCTTGAATCAAGGAGGTGGAGGTTTCAGTGAGCCAAGATCACACCACTGCACTCCAGCCTGAGCGACAGAATGAGACTGCCTCAAAAAATAAACAGAAAAAATACACAGGTTTCTTTGTTATGTCTTCATTTCCTTATGAAGCCCCCATGTCAAGTATAACATATTAAACATATTTGTGTGTTTTCTCTTATGAATGTCTTTTGTTATAGGGGCCTCAGCCAGGAACCTAGTGATGGATGAAGAGGAGATACCTCTTTTACCCTATAACATTGATGGGTATGTATATATCAGAAACAGCAATGTCTTCAAATAGAGAAGACAAATTAGCAAATTCATGAATTAGTGTTCATTAGTAGTTACATATTAGGATAGCTATTTGTTTGCTTAAATAATATCCTGGATCTTGATTAACATGTGAATGTATAAAGATATTATTTGAGTTTGGTTTCTGTTTTAAAAAACTTTTATACATTCTTTGAAAATGATACCTATCACTAATGCTTTTTAATGATAGAATTGAAAGATTAAAAACAATTCAAAAATGGCGTTAAAGTCTGTGACAATGTGGTAAGGTAAAAATAAGATCAGACTTTGAAATCAGGTAGATCTCGGTTATATTTGGACTCTACCACTTTTTTCTAAAGTCTTTAATAATCTACTTAAATTCTGAGCTTTGGCTTCACTACCTTTAAAATGGGAAGATTAATACCATCTCACACAATTGTCATCAAAATTAGCACAATATATTTGAAAACATCTTGGTTTCTCCTGAGTATACCAGAACTCAAGAAATGATATGATAATGTTCCCAACTTACCTGCTTAGGAAACAAGTCTGTGCTGAATTTCTGCATGCAAAATACTCAAATTGAAAATAGTAACCACCTTTGGATTTTCTGAAATAAACCTAAAATAAAAGGCATCCATGAGTGAAAAAATTAAGACTCAATTTATCATGGGATGCATGCTTACAAAGAAGATTATAAATCTTTATTTTTACTTATGTATTTGTTTATTTTTGCATTTTTTTAATAGAGCTGGGGTCTTGCTTTGTTACCCAGGCTGGTCTTGAACTCCTGGGCTCAAGTGCTTCTCCTACCTCAGCTTCCCAAATTGCTGGGATTACAGGCGTAGCCACTGTGCCCAGTCTTAGTCTTCAGAAGCCAGATACTGAACTCAAATGTTTTCTCTGAGGCTTGAAAAGTTTTAGAAAATATACAAGTCATGATGTCATGATATCATGATAACTATCATGATTGCTATGTAGGCATCAATTTTCTAGGTTTATAAAAATAGGCTAGGTTCAGCAGGGCTCAGACTGAGCTGGTAAGATTGGCTTCTGACTCACCAAACTCTTCTCTCTAAAATGACTGCTATTTCATGAATTTAAACAAGTGCCACAAGTGCTCATTTCCATGTGTGACATTTTTGATAAACTTCCAGGTTTTAAACTGGTTAAGAGAGCCAGATCACAAGCCAAATTTGCTTAGTGTGAACACTGAACTAGCTCCAATATAGCCCCTCTCAGACTTTCAGTGAAATTCCTCGAATATTAGCCAATTACTTTAGTGTGAACACAACTAGCTAATCACTTTTCAACATATATAAAAATTATAATGGATGGAAAAGGGAGTTCTTTGTAATAGAAAGATCTTTGGAGGTATCCAGGAGTGAATGGAGCCTTCCAGAAGCTCCAAGTAACAACACAATTATGGTGTACCACCTCATATGTAATTCAAAATAAAGACTATTCCAAATCATATAAAAAGAATAAGGAACTCTAACAAAATTCTGATTTTTCACATGATGATGACTACAGAGGTCTTTTTAAAGAAATGGCAAATGTTAAATTTAAGACATTTCTTCCCTCTGTTTCCCTTGCTTTACTGAATGATGCACCATGTTGTCAACTGCCAACTCTCCAAGAAGCCACCAAAATAATCTGTTGATCAAGTGCAGCTGAGTTTGTTAAACCTCCTGCAATGAGGGAGAGCATCACCTTGACAGAGTTCTGGGAGTATCCCAGAAAGGGAAGACAGAAGCAGAAATACATAGGGTGTAGGGTGTAGATTTTTTGTTTGTTTGTTTTTTGAGACGGAGTCTTGCTCTGTCACCCAGGCTGGAGTGCAGTGGAGCAATCTAGGTTCACTGCAACCTCCTGGGTTCAAGTGATTCTCCTGCCTCAGCTTCTCTAGTAACTGGGATTACAGGTGTGTGCCACTACACCAGGCTAATAATATTTGTATTTTTAGGAGAGATGGGGTTTCACCATGTTGGCCAGGCTGGTTTTGAACTCTTGACCTCAGGTGATCCTCCCGCCTCAGCCTGTCAAAGTGGTGGGATTACAGACATGAGCCACTGTGCCCAGAAAGTATAGATCTTTTAAAGTGGGGATCAGGCCAGGATTGGGAAAAGTTTATAATAGTTTAGAATTGATGGACACAGCAATGAGAGGGTCTTGAAGCAAGTCTTGATAAGTGCATAGTTGTTTGATAAGAGAACTATTTGCCCAGGTGAGTAAATCTGTTGTCCTGAGAAGAGGGTCATTTGCCCACATGAGCAATTCACTGTTCAAATAAATTATAAACAGTGAAATTATTTATTGCTCTACAAGTTTATCTTCCTGGGCAAGAATTTACTAGAGCAAACAGTAAGTCATGTTGCTACCGGTGGTCTCAGTTCTCTGTCCTAATGGCTAAGCTACGTAGATGCAAATGGAATCAATTGTCATTGCCTACTACGTACTCAAACACTAGCAAAATCTCAACGTTAAATTAGATATTGAATTAGGAAAAAAAGAGAGAGAGGTGTAGGGCCAGTCAACAAAAGAATGTGCAAAATAATTTAAAGGAGACTTGGATAGTTGCCTGCCTTCTCCAAAACAGTGGGATTAAAGGATTTCAAAGTTCAACTTTTGCCCCAAACTGTTCAGATACATCTAAACTCAAAGAAGCAGAGTTCTCTTCTAGGGAGAGAAGGTTCAACTGTAGCTTATGCGGACCTGATGAACCTATTTGACTGGTCTGAGATGCTTAGATCTAACAGTGTGTTCCTTGAGGGCTGAATCTGCTCATTCAATTTTGTATCCCTCGCACAGGACACAGAGACATGAAGTCCTCAATTCGTGCATCTGGAAATGAATGAGACTATACTAAAGGTAATAGATTGGCTCTAAATGAGGAGGTAGGTAGATCATATGTAGGTGTAGGTTTGCGTGGTTGATAAAAAGCCCATGTTTAAGAAGCTGAGCATTAACCACATGGAGAATCTTGGACTAAGAAAAGACCATGAAGATGCTTAAAGGACACAGAAACAGATGAGGTAAAGGAAAGAGCAGAGAAGAAGAGGAGGCACCTGATAATTTAAAAATCTTGTATTTACATAGCACTTTTTAATGTACAAAGTATTTTTATTTATGTTATTTTATTGATCTTCACAACACTGTTGTAAGGAAAGTAGAACAAGAATCATTATCACCATTTTATGGACAAGAAAGTTGCGGCTCAGAGATGATTACATGTTTGCCCAAGGTCACAACACTAAAATTGCAGATGGGTTCCTGAGCCTAGATCTTCTAAAGCATTTTGCAACTGTTAAGATTTGGAAGCAGAACTAAAACTGTGAAAAGAGTGAGAGAAGTGTTTCTCTTTACCCCTCCAACCATAAGGACCAAGGTTTGCCGAGTTGTTAAGTTCTGTAAATAGACAAGAGTGTGCTGTGAACTGTAACTGAATGGGAACCGCCAATGGAGTTGTCAGACCCTGCACACTGTGCCCGGGTGCCCTGAACATGGCCTCCGAACCCCCAGAAGTCTACACTGCCATCATTTAAGCACAGATGACTGTTTTTATGCCAAAGTCCTGCGTGGCCACGTGTTTCCACAGGCAGCAAAATTTTAGTATCCCTGTCTGGCTGGGCTTAAGTTTTTGGCAAGAATTCCCTCTTCCCTTGTGAACATCTTGGAAAGCTTTTAACTGAGCACAAAGATGTTTATTTTGAGAAGCAAAAGGGACTAACTAAATACGTCCAAAACCAATCTCTACCTCTCCCACCAGATGATCCTTACTTTTATCATGTAAGATATTTCGCTACCTCCACCATCTAATGGGCAGAGTACACAGGTGACACTATTGGGACTGCTCTGAGGAAACTGATGACTCTTCTAGCCTCGGAGAGGTATTCAGAATCTAGCATGGGGAAGCATTGAGGGAAGTAGAAAGGGACTGCAGTGGTGGTTGTAGGAGGGAAAGAGCGGTAGTGTTATGAAACTGAACGAGCAAACGTTATGCGGCTACCTCCCAATTGCCCTATTATTTCTCAAGTACCTTTTTGGAATGGTTTTTACTCTGGTTTTAGAAGGGAATCTCGTCCACACATAGAATATAATTTGGCAGGCCTTAATAATAGTGTCAAATATCACATGGTCAATAACTTTTGGGGCATGTTGATATAAAAGCATGCCATTTTAGAATTATAATATACCTCAGGGTAACTGGGTTCAAGTTTCTCATTTGAGAGATGAGGAAACTAAGAATCAGAAAGTTAAGTGACTTTCTTGAGGTCATACATACTTCAGTGGTAAACCTAGGGCTGTAAGGCAAAACTCGATTTTTGTGGTTATTGCACTGTATTGTGAAATAGCTTTTCTGAAAGCTAACATTTCTTGTTTTTTTATTTTTATTTTTTCTTTCCACGCTGAATTTCTCACTCTTTAAAATGCGATCAAACTTCTCTTCCAGTGTGAAGGGACCTAACAAAGAAAAGGCTCTCTTAACTGAAGTTAGCACAGGTAAAAGTACCTCTTCTAAAAGTGGCTCAGGGACACAGACTTCAAAATTTCCCTTGAAGTATTTAATAGAAATATGGTAGTTGGGGGGCAGGGGTGTGACTTATCAAGGGGAGAAAAAGCCGAGCATGGTGGCTCATGCCTGTAATCCCAGCACTTTGAGAGACAGAGGGGAGTGGATTACTTGGGCCCAGGAGCTCAGGCCTGGGCAACATAGCAAAACCCTGTCTCCACCAAAAACTACAAAAAATTAGCTGAGCGTGGTGGTTCATGCCTGTAGTCTCAGCTACTCTGGAGGCTGAAGTGTGAGGCTCACTTGAGATGGGAGGTTGAGGCTGCAGCAAGCTGTGATCTTGCCTCTGCACTCCAGCCTGGGCAACAGAATGAGACCCTGTCTCAAAAAGAGAGAGAGAGGAGAGAGATTGTGTGTGTGTGTGTGTGTGTGTGTGTGTGTGTGTGTGTGTTTGGGGTGGGGAATGAATATCTCATGAGTGAGAAGACAGATCCCTTAGGGTTTAAAGACAAATGAAAGGACACTAGTTTAGATCAAGATGAAGTCTTAATTTCTTCGTAGGGAAAATTTCAAAAAATTCATGACTAGGTTATCTCAGCTAAATATAGAGCCCTTCATGAACTATTAATTGCTATTAGAGAGAATAATATCACTAACCCCAACAGATGGTGTAAACTTATAAATCAATCTTGTCTGGAGAGTTAGAAGATGAGTTTGACTTGGATCAATGCTACCTTTATTCTTCTAGAACAAACTAAGGTGTGGAGGGCAAATGGGATAGGATGCCGCTGGGATTCCTCAGCACTTGTAAGCTCTAACACTCTTAGTATGCAGTTTTCCCATTGCTTGACTTTGTCTTTTATGTTTGTACCAAACACCATAGTGCCTTTGTCACCAAGTTCCATGGTTTGTGAATAGATATTCTGTTTTCATGCTAGACAATCTTGGTTGCATTTCTCTAAGTACATTTTATTTTTCCTTTTCAGGACCAAAAAATACTAAAATTTTCCCCATAATTACATGATACAATTTCTCTCCTTTTTCTTAAAAAAGCAATAGCCATTGGATATTATGTTTCTCCTTTGTGATGGTTTGAGTGTGTCCTCCAGATTTTATGTGTTGGAAATTAAATTCCCAAATTCATATGTTGATTAGAGGTAGGGCTGCCTATGGGAGGTAATTAGAATTAGATGAAGTCATCAGGGTGGGGCCTCCATGGCAGGACTGGTGTTTATAAGGTGAAGAGTGACCTGAGCTGGCATGCTACTGCCCTCTTGTCATGTGATGCTTTCCACCATATCATGATACAGCAAGAGGGCCCTCACCAGATGCCAGCACCATGTTCTTGGACTTCCCAGCCTCCAGAACCATAAGCTAAATAAACTTCTTCTCTTTATATATAAATTACCAATTTGTGGTATTCTGTCATAGCAACAGAAAATGGACAAAGCACTCTGCTCCTAAGAGGATACCAGTTTGAGGGTTCTTGTTAATAGTGCTGCTGTTTGCAAATTATTATTTTGCTTTTTAGCAGACTCATTTACTTCCTGAGATTCGTTCTCTGAAGCTGACTCTTGATTTCAGCTCAGATACAGAGAAATTCTGATAAGCCAAAAATCAAACCAAGAGACAGAAGAAAATGGTTATCTATCTTTTAGATTTAAAAGACAGACAAGTTGCAGATCATCCAAAAGGGAAAGGAGTAGCAAAACCAACTGCCACATTGATTATGATTGAAAGTTACCAAAGTAATGAGGGTACTGATCTTTCCTTCTCCCAGGCAGCATTCTCAAAATCTTGAGGACTTTTTTGTTCTTCACTTAGCTAAATGCAGAAATGTTTCTTGTTCGGCTGTAATAATGTTTCAGTTTTCTAGGTAGGAGATGTTTTTCCTGATCTCTAATAAGTATCAAATTATTGTAATTACATCATTTGCAGTTTATCCTCTTTAGAACTAGTTCTGGCTTCTTCCTTCCTCTGACACTGAAACTTTAATTTGAAAATTGTTCTTTCTTTGGAAATCCAAGAAAATAATGTGAATACTGATGATGCAGTGGTTTGGACTTTTAGATTCTTTTTTTCTCTTTGGATTACAAGGTTGACACTTTAAAAAAAAAACAAAAAAACTATGGACTGGGCATGGTGGCTCACACCTGTGATCCCAGCACTTTGGGAGGCTGAGGCAGGCAGATCACCTGAGGTCAGGAGTTCAAGAGCAGCCTGGCCAACATGGCAAAACCCTGTCTCTACTAAAAATACAAAAATTAGCTCAGTGTGGTGGCACTCACCTGTAGTTCCAGACTTGGGAGGCTGAGACAGAAGAATCGCTTGAACCCAGGAGGCGGAGGTTGCAGTGAGCTGAGATTGCACCACTGCACTCTAGCCTGGGAGACAGAGCAAGATTCCGTCTCAAAAAACAAAACAAAACAAACAAACAAACAAAAAACTATGACTGTTGTGGACCTTCACAACTCTGAGACATCTCAGAGTAAGTTGACAAGCTTTTGTTGGCCAAGGAATAGCAGTTCCCTAGGACCCCTGATTCTGTGAAGCTGTTCAGTAAGTTGGGAGTTTTATCTGGAGCATAAAGTACCCAAACCTGTTTTTTAAGTTAAGAAAGTATAGTTTAAAAAAAATAGATTCACAGAATCTTAGACACACTTCTATGGTTTGAATGTTTGTGTCCTCTCCAAAATTTATGCTGAAACTTACTTCCCAATGTAAAAGTATTAAGAGGTGGGGCTTTTAGGAGATAATTAGGCCATGGGGGCTTTGCTTTCACAGATGGGATTAAGGCCTTTATAGAGCTTGAGGGAATGAGTTGGTCCCTTTCTTCCTTTCCATTTCTTCTGCTATGTGAGGACACAGTATTCATCGCCTCCAAAGTACTCAGCAGCAAGGTACCATCTTAGAAGAAGAGATTGGGCCTTCATCAGACATGAAACCTGCCAGTGCCTTGACCTTAGATTTCCAGGCTCCAAAACTGTGAGAAATAAATTTCTATTCTTTTCTTTTTTTAGATGGTCTCGCTGCTCTGTTGCCCAGGCTGGAGTGCAGAGCACGATCTTGATTCACTGCAATCTCCGCCTCCTGGGTTCAAGCGATTCTCCTGCCTCAGCCTCCCAAGTAGCTGGGACTACAGGCGCACACCACCACACCTGGCTAATTTTTGTATTTTTAGTAGAGATGGGATTTCACCATGTTGGTCAGGCTGGTCTCGAACTCCTGACCTCTTGTCCACCCACCTCGGCCTCCTAAAGTGCTGGGATTACAGGCGTGAGCCACTGCTCCCGGCCCAAATTTCTATTCTTTATAAATTACCCAATCTCAGGTATTTTATTATAGCAGCTGGAAAAGACTAAGACATACACCTCCTTCAAAAGCTGTAGCCTAATTCCTTTCCCTTTGAATGAATGTGGGCTGGATTTAGTGAACTGCTTCTAATGAATAGAACATGGTAGAAATTGTGTCATGTTATAACCAATGCTAGGTTATAAAAAGAATTGTTTCTGCTTGGCTCTCACTCCATTAGATCACTTGCTCTGGAGAAAGTCAGTTGCTATGTCATGAGACCACTCAAGTAGCCCTGAGAGAGTCTATGTGCAGAAAATCTGAGCCTGTCTCCAAATCCCAGTCAGTGTAAGCCATCTTGAAAGGGGATCAAACCTTCAGAACTGCAGCCTCCACCAATATCTTGCTTCTAGTCCCATGAGAGACCCCAGGCACCCACTAAACTGCTCCAGAATCCTGACTCATAAAACTGTCAGAGATAATAAATGTTTATTGTTTTAAGCCATCAAGTTTTGGGGAAATTTGTTATGCAATAATAGATAATTAATACAGGCGGCAATTAGCAGAGGATACTGTTCTATTCTTGAAACCCTTTAAATGAAAATAACAATTATTGTACAATCAGATAATTCTTTTTTCCCTAGCTATTTACATTTTATTCTCATTCATTTGAATCACAGAAATTCCACCAAAAATGCTCAGAATCTCTACTTTTCCTTCCATCTGTACACATTTGAAAGGTTGAGATGTATTATTTGCATGTGAATACATAGATGTGAATGAAACAGGAACACCAAAAAAAAAAAAAAAGAAAGAAAGAAAACTGAGAGTGAGGTACAAAGCCCGTATTCTCTTTAAACATTTTATACCTTTTATCTTTTCTGAAATCCTTTTTTGTCTTGGAGAAAGAGCTTCTAAGGACCCCGACTACTGGCTCGAGGTCCTAGCTTACTGTAGGGCCTCTTGCTCCTTGAATGAATTTCTGGTAAGTCTGCATCTTTTGCCCTCTGACAAAATTATCTTCTAAGGCACAGATTTGACTGTATCACCTTTTCACTTGAAAATGTTCAAAAGAGGGCCGGGCGCAGTGGCTCAAGCCTGTAATCCCAGCACTTTGGGAGGCCGAGGCGGGTGGATCACGAGATCAAGAGATCGAGACCATCCTGGTCAACATGGTGAAACCCCGTCTCTACTAATACAAAAAATTAGCTGGGCACGGTGGCGCGTGCCTGTAATCCCAGCTACTCAGGAGGCTGAGGCAGGAGAATTGCCTGAACCCAGGAGGCGGAGATTGTGGTGAGCCGAGATCGCGCCATTGCGCTCCAGCCTGGGTATCAAGAGCGAAACTCCGTCTCAAAAAAAAAAAAAAAAAAAAAAAAAAAAAAAAAAAAAAAAAAAAAAAGAAAATGTTCAAAAGAGACGGGCACAGTGGCTCACGCCTGCGATCCCAGCACTTTGGGAGGCTGAGGCAGGTGGATCACCTGAGGTCGGGGTTCAAGAGCAGCCTGACCAACATGGAGAAACCTCGTCTCTACTGAAAATACAAGGGTGCATTGTATTTGATGCATACTTGTAATCCCACCTACTTGAGGCTGAGGCAGTAGAATCACTTGAGCCTGGGAGGTGGAGGTTGCGGTGAGCTGAGGTCTTGCCATTGCACTCCAGCCTGGGCAACAAGAGCGAAACTCTGCCTCAAAAAATAAAAAAAGTTCAAAAGTTACTTATTGTACACTAGATTGAGGTCTGTCATTCCCCTATAACACCCATCCCAATGCCTGCCCCACATATATTGTTGTGTATAGAGCTCAAAACAGGACATGTCTGGGTGAAGGCTTTATAAGCTGTAAGGCACAGACAAGTGTGAGGTATCCTTCTCCTTAACATCCTGTAATACCTCATAAAGTCTCCCAATTCCTGGGAGATTAGAATCCACTGGCAGCCTGGGTTTAGTAGTATCTTTCTCTTTGGTGATAAGGTTTACTGGAGTCTTTTGAATTAATCGCTCTTTTCTACATAGCACAAAGCCACTATATTTTCCTATCCCTTTACCAACTTTGTTTGTTTGTTTTGAGATGGAGTCTTGTTTCTGTCACCCAGGCTAGAGTGCAGTGGCACAATCTCTGCTCACTGCAACCTCTGCCTCCTGGGTTCAATCGATTCTCCTGCTTCAGCCTCCCAAGTAGCTGGGATTATAGGCATGTGCCACCACGCCTGGCTAATTTTTATATCTTAGTATAGACAGGGTTTCGCAATGTTAGCCAGGCTGGTCTTGAACTCCTGACCTCAGGTGATCCGCCTGAGGTCTCCCAAAGTGCTAAGATTATACGAGTGAGCCACTGCACCTGGCCTCCTTTTGCCAATCTTTTTTTTTTTTTTTTGAGACAGAGTCTCACTCTGTCGCCAGGCACCAGACTTAAGTGCAGTGGCACGATCTCGGCTCACTGCAACCTTGGCCTCCCGGGTTCAAGCAATTCTCCTGCCTCAGCCTCCTGAGTAGCTGGGACTACAGGCACACGCCACCATACCCAGCTAATTTTTTATTATTATTATTTTTTTTATTTTTAAAACCAGAACACTTACTGCGTGACTAATCGGTGAAGTTCTTAAGATGAACTGGACGCTGCAACAGCTGCCCTCTTGGGTTTAGGTGTTGTTCCTTCACGGAATCCATGCCTGAATCTGCGATACACAATTTTTAGGTGCCTCGTTCCACCAGTCCCGGTGGTATTTGGCCTTTAGGCTTGGCACTCCAGTTATACTTTCTCTTGCGCTTGACGGGGTAGCCACATTTGCCGCAGGTCGACTTCTGAAGGTGGTAGGCCTTAGAGCCACAGCGGCGGCACAACGTGTGCGTCTTATTACGACGCTTCCCAAACGATGAGTTCCCTTCCTCATCCTGCTTCTGCGACCGGGACCAGAAAGACCGGAAGAGAGAGCACTTCTGCTATATCGCCCAGCTAATTTTTTGTATTTTTAGTAGAGACGGGGTTTCACCATGTTGGCCAGGATGGTCTCGATCTCTTGACCTCGTGATCCGTCCGCCTCGGCCTCCCAAAGTGCTGAGATTACAGGCTTGAGCCACTGCGCCCAGCCCTTTTGCCAATCTTAATGATGGACTTGGAAATCTTTTTGTTTCAAGAGAATTTTAAAAGTAAAGGCAAACTCAACTCCTGTGATGTTGGCTGTTACTGTAATCTATCTGAAGCGGTGGATGGGAGTTGATGAATAGCATCTTTCTGCTAACAATCAAACCAAGAATTTCCTAAGTTCTGGGGTCAAGCTGAAATTATATAAGGCCAATCATTTTTCAGCATTTCATTAACTGGGTGGGATCTTTGGTAATTTCTTGAACCTGTGCCAGTTACTAAGTTTTTACTCTCAACTTTAACCCCAGTCTGATACTCTGCATTGCCAGTGGCTTCCCTTTAGGCTCTGTCAACAGTGGGTGCAGAGAGACTGCAAGGCTGGGGGAGGGAGGAGGGACTCGAACCTTCCTGTTTGTTTTCTCATCGCTCCTTGTTTGGCTTCCTGTCTTCTTGTGGATCCTGTGAGCTTTGCTCCAGCAACACCTCTTCCTCCCTGAAGCAGCAGGTCCTTCCCTTAGCAGCAGCTGAATCCACCTTGCAGTTTTCCAACACCTGCAGAACCAGCTTCGCCCCCTCACCACCCACTAGCACCCAACTGGTGGGGGCTTCTTCCTTAGATGCCTGAGTTTCAGCTTTCTCTAAGTTTTGAAGTTTTCCTAATTCCAACTTCTCTGTTTCCTTCCAGCCTTAGGAGTGTGTGACAGCCAAGTGAATGTCCCTCATAGACCTTCAACTATAAGGCGTATGTAGGAAATGAGAATAAATAAAAGATTCCTCTTCAAAGATTTCCTCTTAGTTCATTACAAATAAATAGTAGTTTCTTCAAAGGTTAATTTACTTTAAAGCTTTTGCTAATAATCTTAAAGTAGCTGTTAGTCATAATAAAGAAATAAGTGCATCTGTGTTCTTAATTCTTACATTTTAACCTAGATATTTGCCCTGACGTGCCTGGACAAGCCCAGGAGAGTCTTAGGTCATAGCTTATTCCCCTTCCTTATTTGAAAATGCTATCGTTTCTCTAAGCATTCCTCAAATTACTTCCTCTTTTCCTTTGTTCTCCTCTGCCTTTACTTCTTTAGAAAATTTCCAAGTTTTTAGCCAGTCGGGTCAAGCATAGAATGTGAGGTCCCGTTCCAGCCAATGGAAACTGCACACTGCAGTAGGGCGATTGCATCAGTTATGAAAGTTATAAATGTCCCTGTCGCCTTGTTCAGGTGTGCTCTCGTAGCGAGTTGCACCCTTCCTGCAGGAAGTAAAATTAGCCTTGCTGAGTACTCCATTGTCTCAGTATGGGTTTTTCCCAACGTTATAGATCTGTTTCCAACAAGCATAATTAGAGTTTCTGGATTTAGCAGATAAAAATACTGAATTTCGCTGGGCGTGGTGGCTGATGCCTATAATCTCAGCACTTTGGGAGGCCGAGGTGGGCAGATCACCTGAGGTTGGGAGTTCGAGACCAGCCAGACCAGCATGGAGAAACCCAATCTTTACTAAAAATACAAAATTAGCCAGGCATGATGGTGCATACCTGTAATCCCAGCTACTCAGGAAGCTGAGGCAGGAGAATTGCTTGAACCCGGGAGGCAGAGGTTGCAGTGAGTGGGGATGGCGTCATTGCACTCCAGCCTGGGCAACAAGAGCAAAACTCTGTCTCAAAAAAAAAAAAAAAAAATTAAATTACGGATAAATTTGAACAACAAATAATTTTTTAGTGTAAGTATATACTATGCAATATTTGGGACAAACTTATACTAGAAATTTCTTCATTGTTTATCTGAAACTTAAATTTAACTGAGTGTCCTATATTCTATCTGGTTACCCAAAGCTTAATTGACCAAGGGCCCCTACTACTGCTCTTTGAAACCCCTCCACTGCAGACCTCACTCTGAGACCACACTCCCCAAGGCCTGCTCCCACTAACTGAGCACGCCAGGGTACTGAGGCAGATTCCTGGAAGACCTGGCACTCCTCTGACCAACAACTTTGGCTCAATGAATTTCCTATGGCTTTACTGAAACCTTCTTAGACGTTATAGCCATTTTTCCTTCGCTAGGTTATACTTGCATCTTAGTCTGTGTCAGCTCTCACAGCCTCCCTCCCTGTTTCCTTCCACACGGGTATTTCCCCTAATGGAATCCTCATAGATTTAATCTGTCTTCACATCTAAACAGAGTAGGCTATGCAGGGTTGCTACGAGCTGCTAGCAACTTTCTATAGTTACTACTTTCTGTTGCTTTCTTTTTTTTTGAGATGAAGTTTCACTCATGTCACCCAGGCTGGAGTGCAATGGCATGATCTCAGCTCACTGCAACCTCCACCTCGTGAGTTCAAGAGAGTCTCCTGCCTCAATCTTCTGAGTTGCTGGGATCACAGGCATGCACTCCAGGGCTGGCTAATTTTGTATTTTTAGCAGGGACGGGGTTTCTTTATCTTGGTCAGGCTGGTCCCGAACTCCTGACCTCAGGTGATTCGCCCACCTCAGCCTCCCAAAGTGCTGGGATTACAGGTGGGAGCCACCGCACCCAGCCTCTGTGTTGCTTTCATATTCCTCTTTACCGTCTCAATTACCTAGTAAACAACCTAATACCTTGCTAACAATTCTTTATATTAAATCCGCTCTCTTCAAATAACAATTGTGGTTTCTGTCTCTTGACTGTACTCTGACTGGGTACCCCTGAGGCTGGCGAAAACTTTAAATTGTTCCAGGAAATTTAAGACACTAAGCCATTCCATTAAAGGGATGTGGGATGTTATTTTCCCTGAAATTCCCTTGTTATTTTACCACGGAGTTGGCAAAACAGGTTGAGCAAGATTACTGCCTGTTATAAATGTGGCATCAGATGTTTGTTATGTTGTGTTCGATACGGAGAGTCATACTTGGACACACTGGCAAACCGAAACGCCTCCGCAGGAAGGTAATCATGAAAATGACAAATCTCGAAGCAATTCCCAACAATGGGCATGCTCATTTAATCTGGAGAAGAGAAGAAAGACTCTGGGAGGATGGGGTGGCTGTTTTTAAGTATTTGAAGGTCAGTCATATGGAAACTAGATTAAACTTATTTTGCATGGCTCCAGATGTTAGAACTGGAACCAATCAGCAGAGCCAGAATAAGGCATGTGGGCTCATAATTTGGCAACCATGCAAGCCTGTATCTCTTCAATATTTGTTAAACATGTCTCTGGTAAGAGTGAGAAGAATTTTTCTTTCTGCTAATAAAATGTATGCAGCTCTTTATGCTCAAAATAAAGGATTTATTACATGTGAGAACATAACATTAAAATTTTAACTTTAAAAAAATGTTTCCAGTTTTTATGTCACTCAACACTTACTAAGTAAGAATAGAGGTAACTTACGTGGATATCATTAAAAATCCTGTCTAGATATATTTAAGAGTTCCTTCATCTGACTTTTAGAGAGTCACACACTTCTTTCATTTATCTAATACTTACTATATTTTCATCTTAGATTATTTTACAATTGTCTAAATGGAAAAAGTATGGCCTAATAAACAGTTCACAGTTTAGATAATAAAGTAAACTACTCATTCCTAGTAAACAGCACTGCATTATTGGGCTTTGGAATATCAGATGACCACATCTTCAGATTCCTGTGGGCAGGTGTTGAAATTGGGGGACTAGCTCTTTGTTGCTTTGTGCTGCTTATACATCTGCCTCTCAAAAATATTCAACAGAAATAGCTTAGTGTAGATGAGGAATATCTGTTTTTACATTTTCCCTTAAAAACACTATTTTCATGCAACAAGATGAATTCGTGTGATTCTCTGTTACCTGAGGTGTGATGTGTGAGATGTATTAACTGGCACCATTTAACAATTGATTTTAGTGATTTTTTTCAGCACCCCTTTTTGATAAATGCTCAGGCTGCTGCCTGGTTTGTCTGTTCCTTAATGTAGATCTCCTGTGGGTAAAAGTTATAGGAGATGTGTATATATTTCTGCCAGTATAAGCAAGACATCATTAAGAACTAGAGCTTCCAATAATAAATTAAGCTCCTTGCAAAGTAGACGGTTCTTCAACACTGAATGTCACTTATGGCTATTACACAAAAGAATTCTTTTTTTTTTTTTTTTTTTTGAGACTGAGTCTTGCTCTGTCGCCTAGGCTGGTGTGCAGTGGTGCGATCTCGGCTCACTGCACCTCTGCTTCCCAGGTTCAAGCAATTCTCCTGCCTCAGCCTCCTGAGTAGCTGGGATTACAGGTTCATGCCATATGCCTGGCTAATTTTTGTATTTTTAGTAGAGACGGGGTTTCACCATGTTGGTCAGGCTGGTTTGGAACTCCTGACCTCATGATCCGTCTGTCTCGGCCTCCTAAAGTGCTGGTATTATAGATGTGAGCTACCGCACTTGGCCCTACAGAAAAGAATTCCATACTGTGAAGGAAGATAAACTGGAATAATATATAGAAATAACTTCATATAAATAAATATAAAGTTCAGTTTTGTGAGATTTTAACAGTTTATAAGAGATTGGCCAAGCAATGGTTTTATAATAAACAAGATGTTAAACAACCCCATTAAAAAGTGGGCAAAGGGCCGGGCACACTGGCTCATACCTGTAATCTCAGCACTTTGGAAGGCTGAGGTGGTCGGACCATTTGAGGTCAAGAGTTTGAGACCAGCCTGGTCAACATGGTGAAACCCCGTCTCTACTAAAAATAAAAAAATTAGCCAGGTGTGGTGATGCATGTCTGTAATCCCAGCTACTGGGGAGGCTGAGGCACAAGAATTGCTTGAACCCAGGAGGCAGAAGTTTCAGTGAGCTGAGATTGTGTCACTGCACTCCAGCCTGGGTGACAGAGCAAGACTCCGTCTCAGAAAAAAGAAAAAGTGGACAAAGGACATGAACAGACATTTTTCAAAAGAAGACATACATGTGGCCAACTAGCATATGACAAAAGCTCAATAGATAAATCATTAGAGATCAGTAGAGAATGCTCATTAGAGAATGCTCACTAGAGAAATGCAAATCAAAATCACAATGAGATACCATCTCACACCAATCAAAATGGCTATTAATAAAAAGTCAAAAAATAACAGAAAAAATAACATGCTGGTGAGGTTACAGAGTAAAAGGAACACATACATTGTTGGTGGCAGTGTAAATTAGTTCAATCATTATAGAAAGCAATGTGGTGATTCCATAAAAAGCTAAAAACAGAACAACCATTTCACCCAGCAATCCCATTACCGGGTATATACCCAAAGGAATATAAGTCATTCTACCATAAACACACATATACATGTATGTATACTGAAGCACTGTTCACAATAGCAAAGACATGGAATCAACCTAAATGCCCATCAATGGCAAATTGAATAAAGGAAGTATGGTACATATAGACCATGGAACATTATGCAGCTATAAAAAAGAAGGAGATCATGTCCTTTGCAGGAACATGGATGGAGCTGGAGGTCATCATCTTCAGTAAACTACTGCAGGAACAGAAAACCAAATATCGCATGTTGTCACTTATAAGTGGGAGCTAAATGATTAGAATACATGGACACGAAGAGAGGAACAACAGACGCTGGGGCCTATTTGAAGGTGGAGGGTGGGAAGAGGAAGAGGATCAGAAAAAAATACCTCTTGAGTACTAGGTTTAGTACCTGGGTGACTAAACGATCTGTCAAACAAACCCCCATGACATAAATTTACCTATATAACAAACCTACACATGAATCCCTGAACCTATAATAAAAGGTTAAAAAAAGAAAAAAGGGCCAGGTGAGGTGGCTTACGCCTGTAATCTTAGCACTATTGGAGGCCAAGGTGGGCAGATCACAAGGTCAGGAGTTCGAGACCCACCTGGCCAACATGCTGAAACCCCGTCTCTACTAAAAATACAAAAATTAGTTGGGCATGGTGGCACATGCCTGTAATCCCAGCTATTCTGGAGGCTGAGGCAGGAGAATTGCTTGACTCAGGACACAGGAAGTGGAGGTTACAGTGAGCCAAGATTGCGCTACTGCACTCCAGCCTGGGCTACAGAGCAAGACTGGGTCTCAAAAAAAGAAAGAAAGAAAGAAAGAAAAAAGTACAAGGCTGGGTGCAGTGGCTCACACCTATAAGCCCAACACTTCCAGAGGCTGAGGCAGGTGGATCACTTGAGGCCAGGAGTTCAAGACCAGCCTGGCCAGCATGGTAAAACACTGTCTCTACTAAAAATACAGAAATTACCAGGATGTGGTGGCACATGCCTATAATTCAAGCTACTAGGGAGACTGAGGCAGAAGAATCACTTGAACCTGGGAGGCGGAGGTTGTAGTGAACCAAGATCCTACCATTGCACTCCAGCCTGGACAAAAGAGTGAGACTCTCTTTAAAAAAAAGTACAACTTTCAAAAGTAATAAAAAATATATTGATTCTGTAAATACTGTTTAGGAGGACATTTGATGTTGCCTGGATCTGTATGCCATCCAAATTCACATTCTTAGAGATTTGATTTGAAATATTTTAAATAAATGTTAATCATGATCATAAAAAATAAAAATAAAAAGGATGTTAAGAAGTGTTCTATGATATTTGTTTTTCTTTTTTTTTTTTTCTGTAGCCCAGGCTGGAGTGCAGTGTCACGATCTCAACTCACTGCAACCTCCGCCTCCTGGGTCCTGGTTCAAGCAGTTCTCCTGCCTCAGCCTCCAGAGTAGCTAGGATTACAGGCATGAGCCACCATGCCCAGCCAATTTTTGTATTTTTAGTAGAGACGGGGTTTCATCATGTTGGCCAGCTGGTCTTGAACTCCTGACTTCGTGATCTGCCTGCCTCAGCCTCCCAAAGTGCTGTAATTATAGGTATAAGCCACTGTGCCTGGCCTTGTTCTATGATATTTGAAGATAAAGCAAAAGAGAGAGTTGGATGTTTTTAATTTCATTGAAAGCATTGTGTAACAGGCCCGCTTAGAGATTTTTTTAAAAATTTTTTAGCGGGGCTGGGCGCGGTGGCTCACGCCTATAATCTCAGCACTTGGGAGGCCAAGGTGGGTGGATCACGAGGTCAAAAGATCGAGACCATCCTGGTCAACAAGGTGAAACCCCGTCTCTACTAAAAAATACAAAAATTAGCTTGATATGGTGGCACATGCCTGTAGTCCCAGCTACTAGGGAGGCTGAGGCGGGAGAATTGCTTGAACCCAGGAGGTGGAGGTTGCGGTGAGCCGAGATTGCGCCATTGCACTCCCGCCTGGGTAACAACAGCAAAACTCCGTCTCAAAAAAAAAAAAAAAATTTTTTTTTAGAAGCGTGTGCTTTGTTTTACTTTGTTATTAACTATTGATTAGAGCCTAGATGTCGTGAAGGCACATGCTAACTTGCAGCTTTTCACTTGATAGAGAAATGCAAAAGATTTCTCTCTGGTAGAAGAGATAACCTCAAAAGTTATACTTTATTGATCTACAGACTAGCCAGATTTTTCTCTAACTTTAAAAATCTTATTGAGATGTGCCTTTTTTGCCGGGTGCGGTGGCTCACCCCTGTAATCCCAGCACTTTGGGAGGCTGAGGCGGGTGGATCACGAGGTCAAGAGATCGAGACCATCCTGGTCAACATGGTGAAACCCCGTCTCTACTAAAAATACAAAAAATTAGCTGGGCATGGTAGCGCGTGCCTGTAATCCCAGCTACTTGCCTGAACCCAGGAGGTGGAGGTTGCGGTGAGCCTAGATCACGCCATTGCACTCCAGCCTGGGTAACAAGAGCGAAATTCCATCTCAAAAAAAAAAAAAAAAAAAAGAGATGTGCCTTTTTTGATGAACTATATGAGTCCCAGCTCTTCAAACATTTTTAAAAACAGCTTTATTGTCTAATTCTTTTATTAATTAATGAGTTGAATAAAGTTTTGACTTGTGTTCATTCTGTATTTCTACGAAAATCATGTTTTTAATTTTTGAAAATTGTATTTGACAAAAACATGAGTTAAAAAAGTAAGATGGTCGGCCGGGCGCGGTGGCTCACGCTTGTAATCCCAGCACTTTGGGAGGCCGAGGCGGGTGGATCATGAGGTCAAGAGATCGAGACCATCCTGGTCAACATGGTGAAACCCCATCTCTACTAAAAAATACAAACAATTAGCTGGGCATGGTGGCGCGTGCCTGTAATCCCAGCTACTCAGGAGGCTGAGGCAGGAGAATTGCTTGAACCCAGGAGGTGGAGGTTGTGGTGAGCCGAGATCGCGCCATTGCACTCCAGCCTGAGTAACAAGAGCAAAACTCCATCTCAAAAAAAAAAAAAAAGTGAGATGGTCATCCAAATGGCTAATAAAATTCAGAACTGAGAACATTCATTCAGAACACATATCAGTTCAGTATTTGGAATATTCATTGTACTTTTCACTAACCAGTTGACACCTGTGGCATTTGATTGGGTTCTGAGCATTTCACGTTTAACACGACGTTATTCAAACAGAGACCTATAAGAAGAGGGCAACTAAATGAGAGGTGTTAAAAGCATGTTAGATGGGGCTGCGCATGGTGGCTCATGCCTGTAATCCCAGCACATTAGGAGGCTAAGTGGGTGGATTGCCTGAGCTCAAGAGTTTGAGACCAGCCTGGGCAACATGGTGAAACTCCTTCTCTACTAAAATGTAAAACAATTAGCCAGGCATGGTGGCATATGCCTATAGTCCCAGCTACTTGGAAGGCTGAGGCAGGAGAATTGCTCAAACCCAGAAGGTGGAGTCTGCAGTGAGCCAAGATTGAACCACTGGACTCCAGCCTGGGCAGCAGAGTGAGACTCTTGTCTCAGAAAAAAAAAAAAAAAAATCCCAGTGGCTCACACCTGTAATCCCAGCATTTTGAAAGGCTGAGACGGGTGAATCACTTGAGGTCAGGAGTTCAAGACCAGCCTGGTGACCATGGCTAAACCCCGTCTCTACTAAAAGTACAGAAATTAGCCAGACACAGTGGCGCATGCCTGTAGTCACAGCTACTCAGGAGGCTGAAGCAGGAGAACCTCTTGAACCTGTGAGGCTGAGGTTGCAGTGAGCCGAGATCGCACCACTAACTCCAGCCTGGGTGACAGAGCGAGACTCCATCTCAAAAAAAAAAAAAAAATTAGATGAATTATTAATGGAATTAAGGAACAAAGATTCAAGAGGACTAATATGTGACAGCAGTTTTAAAGTGGTTATCTCTGATTCCCTTAAATGTGACAAATCACAGTGCTGTGTGAACTGAGGAGTCATTAACTTCTCTGGGTCTCAGTTTTTTAATCTATAAAATGAATGAGTTGGAGCAGCTATAAAATCCTAAGATAATTGTACTCAATATTGAAAGTTCATTGAGTAAAAGAAGGATTAGACTTATTTTGTGCATTTCCTAAGAGCATGACTAAGCCCTCTGGTTAGAAGTTATAGAAAAGTAGATTTTTGGCTGAGTGTGAAGAAAAGCTTTCTAACTATAAAAACTGTTCACAAATACAACAAGCTGTCATGTGAAGTACTGAGTACAGGTACCATTTAGGAGATTCTCGAGAGGACTTACCTGTTGGTGCCACTAAACTGCACATCCTGAAAAGTGGACCTCAGGGTCTAATTAAACCCAGGCACATCTTTACTTGTCTTCAAGAGTGAATTCCAAATGGCTAACTGCATTTTGTCAAGTTTTCCTTCTTTTTTCATATTTTGTGGTTTTATTTCTATTTCTGTTTCTTGGCCAAGTCTGCTAGTCTTTCTGTGTTTTGACTCACTTTTTATGGTCAAGCACAGTTGTGTCCTGAGTCAGATCATACTGGCTGGTGAGGACCAAACACATACCTCTCTTCCCAGTTCTGCAGTAGCTTGAAAATAGCCATTATAGGGAATTTACACTACAAAAATGAGCACATGCTATACACACAGGGGTGTTCAATCTTTTGGCTTCCCTGGGTCACACTGGAAGAATTGTCTTGGGCCACACATAAAATACACTAATGGAATGATAGTTGGTGAGCTGAAAAAGAATTGCAAAAAAGAAAAAATCTCATAATGTTTTAAGAGAGTTTATGAATATGTGTTGGGCCACATTCAAAGCCATCCTGGGCTAAATGTGGCCTGTGGGCTGCAGGTTGGACAAGCTTGCATTAAGACTTGCTTTGGGCCGGGCGTGGTGGCTCACACCTGTAATCCCAGCACTTTGGGAGGCCGAGGTGGGCGCATCACTAGAGGTCAGGAGTTCAAGACCAGCCTGGCCAATATGATGAAACCTCATCTTTGAAAAAAAAAAAAAAAGACTTGCTTTGGAGAGCTGGTATGGTGTATCTGCTCCCATGTGTCTCTTTTCACAGCTGGGAGCAGGCACAGTGAGTCCACGTCGTGTCTCAAACCACTAGAGCAGTCTCAACTGCATAATCTAAAGAGTACCCTTGTGTAATTTGTGGCCATGGCCATGTCCCCTTCTAGAGCTAGACCCAAGACTCCAAGGCCAGTCTTGATTCCATGGTCAAGAGACGGCCTTGTGTACATATAATTCTGATATGCACATGGCTGATTATTAACAGGAATTTGGTTTTTTATCAGATCATTTGGTGACCTCTGAGAGGTGGACAATGGGATCTATTTTCTATTAAGGAAGAGATAATAGCTAATCTGGGTTGTCAGTCTTTTTGTTTGTCTGTTTATCTACTTGCGAATTCAAATTAATTCAGAAAATATTTTGTGCCTACTAGAAAAAAAACAGTCCTTTGAAAACTGGAATGGTGAGTTTTGTTTCTTTATTTACTTCCGACCTGTAGCTGAGGTTATAGAGCTGAAGCCAGCCAACTCTCTGTAATTGAGAAAAGCTTTTATCTTTCATTGCATGTGTGAAATACTTTCTTACCTCTGGAGGGTGTTAATAAATTAGATTATAGGTCTATTAAATTAAAAGAACTCTGCACTAATTGACTTATAGGGAGTAATAACTGCTTACATCAATCCAATATTTCTAGAATTCCCAAAAAATAAACTAAAATTTTAATACTTTAGGTAGCCTTTTAATAAAAATACTTTCAGAAAGTGTCAACTTAGAAACATTTTATGATAATCTACATATGTAATTTTATGTATAAAATCTTATGTATAATGTATATCACATATATATGGATACATGTTATGTATGTATATGTATATACATATGTATACATATATGTGTATATATACATAATGTATATATGTACATAACACATATTATACATACATGTGTATATACATATATACATACATGTGTATTTATACATATACATGCCTGTGTACATATATAATATGTACATACATATACATATGTATATAACACATACTATTATATATATACATACCTGTGTACATATATGTATATATGTACATAACTCATATTATTATATACATGTATATATACATACATATACACACCTGTAATCCCAGCACTTTGGAAGGCCAAGGCAGGTGGATCATAAGGTCAAGAGTTTGAGACCAGCCTGGTGAAACTCCGTCTCTACTAAAAACACAGAAATCAGCCAGGCGTGGTGGTGCTTGCCTGTAATCCCAGCTACTCAGAAGGCTGAGGCAGGAGAATAGCTTGAACCCGGGAGGTGGAGGTTGCTGTGAGCCGAGATTGCACCAGGGTACTCCAGCCTGGGCAACAGAGTGAGACTCTGTCTCAAAAAAAAAAAAAGAAAGAAAAAAGACTATACCAGGAGCAGTAGTGGCAGTAGGGCAAGTAAGAGCGTAAAGAAGTACAACAGTGTTTCTAAGTGAAGTAATTTTTTTCATTTCTCAAGGAAAAAGTGAGTAGTTTTGGTCTAAAGGCAAAGTGTCTGTTCTAGAACATGAAATGAGATAGGGAAAGACAAAACATAAATGGACAGATGTAGAAAATTGTAGAAGGTTTGCAAAAAGTAAACCATATTTGTCTTGCGTGTCTGAAAAGAAGCAATAAAATATGTTAACATTTGGCAACATTTCCTCAGCTTTGATGGGCTTATTCAAAAGATAATTTTTTAAAAAAGAAACTTGGAATTCGTTATTGCCAAATATTGAATTGATGCAAAAATAGAATTTGGCTTTCTCTCTATTAAAATGACAAACTGGTCTTACAGCGCTTAACAAGGGGTACTAAACAGTTATTATTACCTTTTGTATAATCCATCCAGGTAGAAGAAATTTATACAAAGCACCAGAATAATTTTTTGTGCTTTGTGCTGATTTTATCATGTCCATTATTATGTTTTAAAGAACAAAGTCTCCTCACATCCGAAAGAGCTGAGATTCCTTAAAATTGTTTTATCTACTTCTAGGCTTATTTAAAAATACTGTATTGATACTTTAATGAATAGATAACTACATTTTTTTTCTCAGGCACTCGGGATAGTATCTTAATTGTGAACTAAATCTCCTGTTAAATCTGTGGCTTTTGGCTTCTTAAGATTACACTTTAAATTCAGAAAAAATGGAATTCTCAGGATGATTTTACACTTGAGTACCCTGGCAACTCCCAGAGAACCTCTGAGAAATCACAAGGACGTGTTCCTTCAACTTAGGAAAAAGAGAATGATAGAAATAATTAGGTTTGTTGAGTGGCTTGAAACGTTTTAAAAAACTCAACATATTGTAGGCATAGCTTGGGAAAAGTTGTCTAATCAGAAGAGATGGCCTGTCTTCCCTAGGTTACGTTTCATAGGTACAATTAACATAAATAGTTCAGAGAGCCTACACTTTACAGAAAGGTCCTAATGATTTCACAATGTCTTTATTCATACTATGTCCTTACCCTCAGGGGAAACATCGATCAAACCCTTACAAGACACTATGCGTCAGATAACTTTGTTCCCTTCCGTTCTGGTTACTGCAGTAAAGGAACTACAGCCATGCAGTCTTCAGGTCCTTTCTGCTTCTCTCATGCTTGCCTCAAGGCTCTGCTATAACTTACAACCCAGAGATCAGATCTTCAACAAAAAAGTCTTAGAGCCTCACAGAAAGGACTGTACTGGGTACTCTTAACTATTGATACTTCAAAGGATGGACTCCTGAATACGAGTTTCTGAGCTGACAGCCCTTAGACAACTTTCAGACTGTACCAGGGAACTTAGTCAGGATTTCCAGGATTTGTTTTTTTGGTCTGGAAACAGAAAACTTTGTGAAATCAGGTTGCTGACCCAAGACTCAGCAAAACAAGAATGAATTATGAGGACCAAAGAAACTGATGAGACAAATGTAATTATGGTTATTTGTTTGAAATATATATTTCCCCATGAAATATATGTGTGTGTGTGTGTGTGTGTGTGTGTGTATTCATGTATATATAATATACATATATATGTATCTAATGCCTTATTTTCTGATGGGTATGTTATTAATATTCTAGGTAGTAAATAGTATTGCCTTTTTTTTAAAGTAAGTCTTATCTCTTAGTGATACATGCTGAAACACTTTTATATAAAATGATACAATGTCTGGGATTGGCTTCAAAATAATCTGAGTGGAAGAGTGAATGGAGAAGATGAATTAACTCTGTGTTGGCAATTGTTAAGTAGGCTGGTGGGTACATGAGGGTTCATCATGCTAATTTCTCTACTTTTGTATCTGTTCAAAATTTTTGTACAATAAAAACTATTTTAAAAATGTCTTCACAAAATTTCCTGTGTTTTTTAAGCTTTTCTTTTCTTTTTTTTTGAGACAGAGTTTTGATCTGTTGCCCAGGCTGGAGTGCAATGGCATGCTCTTGACTCACTGCAACCTCCACCTCCTGGGTTCAAGCGATTCTCCTGCCTCAGCCTCCCAAGGAGCTGGGATTACAGGCGCCTGCCACCACACCTGGCTAATTTTTGTATTTTTAGTAGAGACGGGGTTTCACCATGTTGGACAGGCTGGTCTCGAACTCCTGATCTCAGGTGATCCTCCCACTTCAGCCTCCCAAAGTGCTAGGATTGCAGGCATAAACCACCACGCCAGGCCCATAAGTTTTTCATACCATTAAATACACATCTTATTTAAAAATATGCTCATGGGGCGCGGTGGCTTGTGCCTGTAATCCCGGCACTTTGGGAGGCTGAAGCGGGAGGATCACCTGAGGTCAGGAGTTCGAGACCAGCCTGTCCAACATGGTGAAACCCCGTCTCTACTAAAAATACAGAAAAATTAGCTGGATATGGTGGCACAAGCCTGTAATCCCAGCTGCTCAGGAGGCTGAGGTAGGAGAATTGCTTGAACTTGGGAGGCAGAGGCTGCAGTGAGCCGAGATCATACCACTGCACTCCAGCCTAGTGGCAGAGAGAGACTCCATCTAAAAACAAAACAAAACAAAATGCTCAAACTACTATTTCCTTATCAATCTCTTTCTTGAATTAAGGCTGTTTTTAATATTTGTAAGTAATGATGGAATAAACCTTTCTATGCATGAATTTTTCACTGTATTCAGTTTATTTTTATTGTATACATTTAAGACATACAACATCATGCTTTGGTCTCCATACACATGTGGAATGATGACTCTAGCTGATACGGTTTGGCTTCCTGTCCCCACCCAAACCTCGTCTCTAGTTGTAATCCCCACATATGGAGAGACGGAGGTGATTTGATCATGGGGGCAGTTTCCGCCATGCTGTTCTCATGACAATGAGTGAGTTCTCATGAGAGTTGATGGTTTTATGTGTTTGAAAGTTCCCTTTTTGTTCTCTCTCCCGCTGCCTTGTGAAGAAGGTGCTCGCTTCCCCTTCACCTTCTACTGTGATTGTAAGCTTCCTGAGGCCTCCCCATGGAAGTGTGAGTCAATTAAACCTCTTTCCTTTATAAATTACCCACTCTCAGATATTTTTTTATAACAATGTGAAAACGGATTCATACAATAGCCAAGCAAATTAACATATTTAACTTCTCACATTAAGTGTGTATGTGTACAAAACACTGAAATCAACTCTTAGCAAATTTCCAGTATAGAATACAGTATTATCAACTATAGTCTTCATCCTGTATGTTAGATCTTCAGGTTATTTGTCTTACATAACTACAAATTTGTACCCTTTGACCAGCATCTCCATTCATGTTCTATTCTCCCTCCACCCCTGGTAAACACCATTCAACTCTTTGTTTCTATGTATTCAGGTTTTTTAGATTCTATATATAAGTGAGATCATGTGGTATTTTTTGTGCGTATGTTATATTTCACTTAGCATAATATCCATATTGTTGCAAATGACAGGAGATCCTTCTTTCTTTCTTTCTTTCTTTCTTTTTTTTTTTTTGTAGAGATGGGATTTCTCCATGTTGGCCAGGCTGGTCTCGAACTCCTGACCTCAGGTGATCTGCCTGCCTTGGCCTCCCAAAGTGCTGGGATTACAGGCATGAGCCACCGTGCCTGGTTGATCCTTCTTTCTTAAGGCTCAATAACATTCCATTGTGTGTGTGTATAGATATACATATATCACAATTTCCTTATTCATTCATCTGTCAGTGGACACTCTTCCACATCTTGGTTATTGTGAATAATGGTGCAATGAACATGGGAGCACAGACATCTTTTTAAGGTACTGACTCAATCCTTTTAGGTGTATATCTAGAGGAGGGATTTCTGGATCATATGGCAGTTGTATTTTTAATTTTTTGAGGAACTTCCATACTATTTTTCATGATGGGTATACCAATTTTGCATTCTCACCAACTTTATTATAAGGGTTTCCTTTTCTCTGTATCTTCACCAACACTTGTTATCTCTTGTCTTTTTTATAATAGCCATCCTACCTCATTGTAGTTTTGATATGCATTTCCCTGATGACTAGTGATGCTGGATACCTTTTTGTATACTGGTTGGCCATTTCTGTGTCTTCTTTGGAAAAATGTCTACTCAGGGACTTTGCCCATTTTTTAGTCAGGTTATTTGGTGTTTTGGATTTGTTTGTTTGTTTTTGCTATTGAATTGTGTGAGTCCCTTATATATTTTGGATACTAGGCTTTTATCAGCTATATGATTTGCCAATATTTTCTTTTTTTTGGTGGGGGAGAGGAGATGGAGTCTCACTCTGTCACCCAGCCTGGAGCACAGTGGCACTCACTGCAACCTCCGCCTCCTGGGTTCAAGCAATTTCCCTGCCCCAGCCTCCTTAGTAGCTGGGACTACAAGTGCACATCGCCATGCACTGCTAATTTTTTGTATTTTAGTAGAGACAGGGTTTCACCATATTGCCCAGGCTGGTCTTGAACTCCTGAGCTCAGGCAATCTACCTGCCTCAGCCTCCCAAAGTGCTAGGATTACAGGCATGAGCCACAATGCCTGGCTGATTTGCAAATATTTTCCACCACTCCATAGGTTGCCTTTTCATCTTGTTGATTTTATTCCTTTGCTGTACAGATACTTTTTCATTTGATGTAGTCCCACTTGTTTATTTTTGCTTTTGTTGCCTGTGCTTTTCATGTCATATCCATGAAGTCATTGCTAAGATTAATGTGGAGGAGATTCCCCGCTTGTTTTCTTCTAGGAATTTTATAGCTTTTGGTCTTACATTTTAATTTTTAATTCATTTTGGGTTGATTTTTGTGTACGGTGTAAGAAAAGGGCCAATTTCATTCTTTTGCATGTGTATATGCAATTTCCTTAGCACCCTTTATTGAAGAGACTGTGCTTTCCTCATTGTGTATTCTTGGCATTTTTGTCAAAAAGCAATTGATGATATATGTTTGGGTTTATTTCAGGGCTCTCTATTCTGGTTCCACTGGTCTATGTGTCATTTTTATGCCAGTACCACACCATTTTGATTACTGAAGCTCTGTAAAATAGTTTGAAATCAAGAAATGTGATGCTTCTCTTTGTTCTTCTTTCTTAAGATTGTTTTGGCTATTCAGGGTCTTTTTTTGATCCACTAGTATTTTAGAATGACTTTTTTTTTTTTTGAGACAGAGTATCGCTGTGTTGCTCAGGCTGGAGTGCAGTGGTGCGATCTTGGCTCTCTTCAACCTCTGCCTCCTGGGTTCAAGTGATTCTCCTGTCTCAGCCTCCCAAGTAGCTGGGACTACAGGCCCCCACCACCATGTTCAGCTAATTTTGTTTTTTGTATTTTTTGTAGAGATGGGGTTTCACTATGTTGGTCAGGCTGATCTTGAACTCCTGATCTTGTGATCCACCCACATTGGCCTCCCAAAGTGCTGGGATTACAGGCATGAACCACTGCGCCTGGCTAGAATGACTTTTTTCTACTTCTGTGAAAAATGCCATTGAAATTTCAATCGATATTACGTTCAAACTATAGGTAACTTTGGGTATGTCAACTAAAGAATCATGAGGTTCAGATATTTGGAAAGGAGAGCTTTATTTTACATAAAGAATTGAAGCCTGTAGGCTGGCCATTCCCACAGGCTGGGAAGTGCAGCCTCCAGCCAGAAACAAGAAACTAGGACTTCAAGGGTTAGAAAAATAAGACAGGGGTTTATGCTGAGTGGCATAGCCAAATATACACATTTAATAAACTATAGGAAGAGTCATGAATATTTATGAAAGGAGAAGCATGTGCATGCACAGTTGAACTTTATGCATCTTTGTGGGTACCATGTTAAAAATATGGTTTTGTTAGCATGATCTGAGAGTAGTTTTTGGTCCTCTGATGGCAAAAGATGAAGCAGAAGACGTGAAAACTTTCATTGCACATCCTCCATAGACTGGCCAGAATCACTCCATGGCTGATGGTCTCTTACCAGGAACGAACACTGGTTATTTGTTGTGTTGAAAACATAAAAGGGAGGGGCAGCATCAGGAGGTTGGTTGAAACCAGTGGTGCAGTGAGTTTTTTTGAAAGGGCTGATTTCTGTTTAGCCTTTAGGGAAGAAAGCCTACATGGTGGTTAGTGAGAAAGAGGGTATACAAGGAGGTATATCTGACCGGAAACTAAGTTTCTAAGGTTCCTCTGAAGTCCCTTTGAACAAGAAGGGGCTATTCAGTTGGTTGAAGAGCTTAGGATTCATTTTTATTTCTCAGGTAGTACAGACATTTTAACAATATTAGTTCTTATAGTGCACAAACATGGGATATCTTTACATTCATTTGTGTCTTCTTTCATTGATTTCATCAGTGTTTTATGGTTTTCGGTGCACAGATCTTCCCCCTCCTTGATAAAGCTTTTCCTATTTTATTATTTATGATGCTATGATAAACTGCATTGTTTCTCTTGGCTTTCTTTTCAGATAGCTCATTACTGGCTCACTGTATTCTGAATCATTCCTCAGAAGAGGACTTGTTGGATCAAGGGGATATAAAATTCTAAGCCTCTTGATTACAGAGCCATTATGTTTGCCAAACAGCTTTACCAATATACACAACCACACCCTCATTGGCATTGGGTACTTTTTATTTTATTTTAGTATTTTCTACTTTTGTGAGGGAGATCGTATCTTGTCATAATTTCATTTGAGAATTATTTGCAGTGGTCTGTTCCTATGCTGCTATTTGAAATTTCAATATTTTGTGCTCAGTTTTGCTTGGGTAATCTTTCCTACTGGGCATGGATTTTGATATTTGATTGCTGATGGTCACGATCCCTTGCCCCTAAGCCAAGGGAAGTTCCTGGAAGCTCTAACACTGTGATCCTGAAATTTTCTAGCTCCTGATGTAAGAAAGAAGATCCAGATGAATGAGAAGGAACAGGTATTGGCTGGCACAGGTGACTTTTTTAGTCAGCAAGAAAGAACGCTGCCCCAAGCATGTCAGAAACCGGACATGGAAAAAACAAACTGTGACTAGAGCCTGGAGTCTGGGAAGAGACATCAGGTTTAAAATGTAAAACTTCAGCCAGGTGTGGTGGTGGGCAGCTTTAATCCCAGCTCCTCGGGGGCCTGAAGCAGGAGAATTGCTTGAACCCGGGAGGCGGAGGTTGCAGTGAGCCGAGATTGCGCCACATCACTCCAGCCCAGGTGATAGAGTAACACTCTGTCTCAAAAACAAACAAACAAACAAAACAAAACAACAAAACAAAATCACCAGTGAACTTTTACATCCCAATTATGTTCTTTGTCATTAAACTGGGGAGAAAGAAAGTGAGTTTTCCAGACCTATAAACTATCAATTGCCTAATATGTTTATTTTAAAGTTGGATATAGCAAATGTCAATGTTATTTAATGAAAATAAAGTATGCCGGGAAACCCCTAGTTTGCTTGGTTTTGAGACTACTTTGGAGGCAACAAGTGGGGCAGATAGTTGGTCAACTTTTAGTAAGTGGTTTGAAAGTATTAGGAGTAAACCACCTGTTAACAGGTACATGGTAAAGAATTCATTAGTTCTTCTTAAGTCAAGCTTCGTTGGATGTAATACTAAAATTTTCTGCATTACTCCAGTACCAAATCTTCCATGATGATTATTTGAAACAAACAGACCTATTAGTTAGGGGGAAAAAAAGAGATAGGGTAGGAAAGTGGTAACTGCTTAATGGAGACCTTCTGTAAACACCATTACTGTTTTAAGGAATCTATTGACAAAATCACCCTGCCTGGCTGCTGTACTCAAAAAGTAAGTATAAATCTCTCAGAAAGATTGTGAAAGACTTGGGAATGGTCAAAAGATTACTGAATATCCTTTCAATGAAAAGATAGGCCTTGTCTAGAAGACCCTTGGGGCTTTTCTGATTTTATAGGGGTCTGTGCCTTTCTTTCACTGCCTTTGACTAAGCTACTTTACAACTCTGTAAGTTGTAGAAAACGGATAGTGATGCAAATGATCCTTATCCATAGAGATGCAAATGAATCTTGTCCAATAGAGATACATTTGATTTTCCCTTGTAGAAAAGATGATTCCAACCGTTACATTTTATGGGCCTATTAACAAGTTTTGCAACTATTAGCAATTTTATTTCATCCTTTGTGATTGCCTATATATATGTGTCTGTTCTTCAGACTTTTCCTTTAAACTTGTGACATCTTACGGGTTTTCTCATTAATAAAAGAGTTATATAAAATATTTGGCACTTCTTCATTTTATATTGGTAGGAGAGTCGTGATTTTAATTTAAAAAGAATTATCGGCCTGGCGCAGTGGCTCACGACTGTAATCCTAGCGCTTTGGGAGGCCAAGGTGGGCAGATCACAAGGTCAGGAGTTCGAGACCAGCCTGACCAACATGGTGAAACCCCGTCTCTACTAAAAATACAAAAATTAGCCAGGCGTGGTGGTGCACACCTGTAATCCCAACTACTTAGGAGGCTGAAGCAGGAGAATCGCTTGAACCCAGGAAGTGGAAGTTGCAGTGAGCCGAGATTGCACCATTGCACTCCAGCCTGGGCAATAGAGCAAGACTCCGTCTCAAAAAATATATTATTATTATTATTATTTTGAGGCAGAGTCTTTCTCTGTTGCCCAGGCTGGAGTGCAGTGATACACTCATGGCTCACTGCAGCTTTAATCTCCCAGGCTCAAGCAATCCTCCCGCCTCAGCCTCCTCAGTAGCTGGAACTACAGGCATGCACTACCAAGCCCGGCTAATTTTTTGTATTTTTAGTAGAGATGGGTTTTGCCATGTTGCCCAGGCTGTCTCAGACTCCTGGGCTCAAGCAATTCACTCTCCTCAGCCTCCCAAAGTGATCCACCTTGCTGGGCCCTTGAAATAATTATCTTTTAACAATTCCAAGCTCAAGTAAGTATATATTAATTTCTTCCAAAAACATTAATGATCTTTTTTCCTGGGAGGCACCAGATTTTTCTAACATCTGTACAAGGAGACCAGGTTCCAGGACTCAAACCTCCAAAGTAGGCAGATCTTCTTCTCAGATACTCTGTTATAATGTAAAACTATGACTGAGGTTTGCCTATACTAAGCCTGACTATGCAGTTTCTAAGGACATCAGCCATTGCTTGCCCATAAAAATCCTCACAAGTACTCAAACTGCAAGAGACAAATTAAGAAAAACTAAAGAATGGAAAATGAGGCGGGGCATGGTGGCCACGCCTGTAATCTCAGCGTTTTAGAAGGCCGAGGCAGGTGGATTATGAGGTCAGGAAATTGAGACCATCCTGGCTAACACTGTGAAACCCCATCTCTACTAAAAATATAAAAGATTGGCTGGGTGTGGTGGCACGCGCCTCTAGTCCCAGCTGCTCGGGAGGCTGAGGCAGGAGAATCAGTTGAACCCGGGAGGTGGTGGTTGTAGTGAGCCAAGATCATGCCACTGCACTCCAGCCTGGCGATAGACTAAGAATCTGTCTCAAAAAAAAAATGGAATGATGGGATAGCAATAAAATAGTTCCTCCCTTTCACACCAAGAAAAAGACATGTTTTGAGTTGGTCTTGTTTGAAACAGTGTTATCCCTCTGTAAAGAGCCTTGCAGCTAACCACTAACTGGTTTTCCAGTGCTGAAGAGAGTTAAGGCTTTATGAAATGTTTTGAACTCATGTTTAGCATGGACTTAAGAAGTGAGTAAGGTTGAGAATGAGAGCATGGTTTCCAAAGTTTCCCTGTGAATGGTGAAATGTCTGCTGAAGGGGTTCAGAGCATGCCAATTCAACATAAAACTGTAGGAGACCAGAATATGCCGCCCCCAAATATGCCTCTTTGGCATAAGGATTATTTTGAGCTGGTTATTTTGAGAAACCACAGACACAGGAGAAGCTCTGAAAACAAGAGTAGAAGTTACCTTTTTGTAAGAGAAATTTATATTTACAAAGGAAATCTCCATTTGTAGGGGTCTCCCAATCTGTATCAGGAAGAGAAGGATGACTAAATCATTAGACTCTCCTAGATGGAGAAGGCACTGACTTAAAGCTGCATAACACACCTTATCCTTGTTTATCATACTTTCCTGACCGTCTCACCCTAACCATAACTGGCCTTTTGCCTATACCCTTTCTTTGCTTCAGGAAATGATAATATTTAAGCCTAAAGTTTCAACTACTTCTTGAGATCTACTCTAGAGATCTGTTCTTGGAGATTTGATCTTTGAGAGTTCCCTCAGTATCTCCCCTATATACAGGAGGCATACATGTTATTAAACTTTTGTTTGTTTTTCTTTTGTTAATTTGTCTTTTGTTATAAGAAGTCCTAGTTAATAATTTCAGAGGTTATCAAAAATATATATATTTCTTTTTGTGCACTGCAGAAGCAAGAAATGAGGTCGGTCCAAAGGCGAACTAAGAGGGCACAAAAAGGGTAATATAAATGTCAGCCTCGGCCATTTCCCTGCGAGGGCCTCCTTCTGCAGTTTTGGAACAAAGGTGAGTCTCCTGAGTCTTGGAGCTGTGTTTCCACAGGCCCTTCTTATGTACATTTTTTTTTGAAGAGGCAGGATCTCCCTATGTCTCACAGGCTGGTCTCAAACTCCTGGGCTCAAGGGATCCTCCCACCTTCGCCTCCCAAAGTGCTGGGATTTCAGGCCTGCGCCACCACACCTGGCCAGTACATCCTAACTAACCCAAAATCTGTCCACTTCTGTCACATGGCGCTGCTGCCTGCTCTCGAGTCTCAGTGGGGGCTCACAAGGGAGTCTAGGCTCCAGACAGTCTTGGTCAGACTTGACTGAAGAAAACTGCAATGTAGGAGGGAAAGTTTGTAAGCTGTTTGCTAAAGATGACTGTCCCCATAATCCTAGGAAAGGCTCCAAAATTAAACTTCATATTGAGTCTCTTCAGACATTCTCCAGATCCTAACCTAGTTTTCCAACTCTGAGAAGGCACCACTCTCATAGAAAGCAAAGTACATTAGCGTTAAGAGGCCAGGTTGTGGCAGGAAACCATACGGATTTTCAGTCTCGGCCCCACTGTTTGTTTGTTGTACTGTAATCTCAGGGGGTGGAGAGAGGCTTAAATTCTGTGTATTGGCTCATCCATATATAAAATGGGGACCATGATCCTATTGACTTCACAGGGATGTTGTGAAGTTTAAATGAGTTAACTCAAATAAAACACTTAGAATAGTGCCTGGCACTAGTAAGTGCTAAATGTTAGCTGTTAAGCAGAGTGTGACTAAGAGCTGGATTCAAATCATGACACACCACTTACAAACTATGTGTCGTATGGCAAGTTACTGAACTTCTCTGTGCCCCTGTTACAGTATGTAGCTAGGCAGGCATGAACAGGGTATGAGAGGGCCCCACAACCTCCAAACAAGAATGTCAGGTGACCATCAGGTGATGGTCAGGCAGTTTTTAACCGTCTCTCTAAAATAATAATAATTGCAGGTGGGCATGGTGGCTGACACTTGTAATCCCAGCACTTTGGGAGGCTGAAGTGGGTAGATCACTTGAGGTCAGGAGTTTGACACCAGCTTGGCAAACATGGCGAAACCTTGTTTCTACTAAAACTACAAAAATTAGCCAGGCGTGGTGGTGGGCTCCTGTAATCCCAGCTACTCGGGAGGTTGAGGCAGGAGAATCACTGGAAGCCAGGAGATGGAGCTTACAGTGAGCTGAGATCATGCCACTGCACTCCAGCCTGGGTGACAGAGCCAGACTCCTTCTCAAGAAAATAGTAATAATAATAATAATAGGTCACAGCTGGTGCCAGGGAAAGGCTGTCTCTTGATAGGAAAAACCTGAAATTGGTGATCAGTAGTTTCCTGATAGTGAGAGTGGTCAGGCAAGCAGTTAGGGTGGATCCTTGGCAAAATTCTTTCAAACAAATGAACAGCCTGAAAAATCAAGCTGCAGGCACATATAAGAGAACTTGCAAAGCTGGGGCCTTGCCTAAGACATGTCCATGCCACATAGATAAGAAAGGCTACACAGGAGACGTGCCCAGACATGCTCACAATGGAAAATTCCATGCCCTGAGACATGCACAGTAAGGGGAACAAAGCAATATGGAGTAACTCAAGCTAAGGGCCTACCTGCCCACTAGGAGGGTGAGGTGGATCTACCGGAAATTCATGCCTTATGCAAATGAGATGCCCAGCCTTCGCTGGTTTCTTTTAAAAGCCTTTGTGTTCAACTGTGAAATGGCATCCCTCTTTTGGGCCCCCTCTCCGTGGTAGAGAGTTTTCTTCTTTCGCTCATTAAACTCTCACTCCAGCCTCACCCTTGGTGTCCATGCTCCTTAACTTTCTTGGTTGTGGGACAAAGAACTTTGGGTAGACCTCAGACAGCAAGATTGAGAGAATAAGATCTCAGGAATGGGGTGAGTGGGCTCACACATGCATACTAAGAGGAAAAATGGTGGAGTTAAACTGGTGTATGACCTCCTAGGGACATTTGACTGTAAGAAGTGATCGTACATACAACTCCAGTAAACACACTGTGCGTGCTCCTCTCCCAAGTACTGGCAGCCACTAGTACTTGTATAAAACCCCAGGTCAAAAGGTCAAACCACGCACTTGATTTCTCAAGTCGCCTGTTTGACCCTCTTCCAAGTGTACTTTACTTTCTTTTCACTCCTGCTCTAGAGCTTTTTTTTTTTTTTTTTGAGATGGAGTTTCACTCTGTCGCCCAGGCTGGAGTACAACTACCTCCCAGGTTCAAGCGATTCTCCTGCCTCAGCCTCCCAAGTAGCTGGGATTACAGGCATGCGCTACCACGCCTGGCTAATTTTTGTATTTTTAGTAGATATGGGGTTTCTCCATGTTGGTCAGGCTGGTCTCGAACTCCCAACCTCAGGTGATCTGCCCTCCTTGGCCTCCCAAAGTGCTGGGATTACAGGTGTGAGGCACCATGTCCAGCCTAAAGCTTTTTAATGAACTTCCACTCCCGCTCTAAAACTTGCCTTGGTCTCCTCTTCTGTCTTATGCCCCTCAGTTGAATTCTTTCTTCTGAGGAGGCAAGAACTGAGATTTCTGTAGACCCATAAGGATTTGCTGTCAGTAACACCCCCAGTTCCTCAACTTTGGAATTGGGAAACAGTAGAATCTAACTCACAGAGTTGATGTGAAGATGGAAGAGTTAATATGTGTAAATTACTTCATATAGCACTGATTAAAAGTTTATGTTCTATCAAGTAATTATTACTACACTTATAATTATTAGTGCTGTTTTATTTTTGTTTATTTTATTTTTTCAAGGTGCTGTTAAATCTTAGTGCTGTTTTTATGTATACTTCCTTAGTGCAAGCCACCTTTAGGAAAACTCACCCCAATGGGGAAGAAGAGATGGAAAGGGAACCCGTAAACTAAAAGAGGCGTAAGAAAGATCAACAATTCACATTGTTTGAACCTTATTTGGATCCTGATTCAAACAACAAAATGTATTTAAAAAAAAAAAACAACAACGAAAAACAGTCCAGGCTTGGTAGCCCCTGGGACACTGGTAATCTCAGCATTTTGGGAGGTCAAGGCAGTTCGAGGCTAGGAGTTCAAAACTAGCCTCATCAAAGTAGAAAGACTCCTGTCTCTACGAAAGGAAAATTTAAAAATTAGCTGGGCATGGTGGTGCATGGCTGCTGGTAGTCCCAGCTGCTGGGGAGGCTGAGGTAGCAGGATTGCATAAGCCCATGAGTTTGAGGCTGCAGGGAGCTGAGATGGTGCCAATGCACTCCAACCTGGGCAACAGAGCAAGAACAGGTCTAAAAAACACAAAAAGACAGTTATAAGCTAACCGAAAATGCATTGACAAGATACTTGATGGTGTAGAGGAGGAAAAGTAACTTTCTACCCTTCTGAGTTCTTAATTGGAATGCACCCCTGTAACAAAAGAGATTAACAAGGGAAAAACAAACGTCAGTTTAGAGGTATGTATACCTTCCTGTCTCAACGAAATATACTTAAGCCCCTCTGAATTCAGGCTTAACTGTTATCATCTGCTGAAACAAAGAAAGAGCTGTGTTGGGACCAGTTCTGGGGAGGTAACTGGGAAAAGCATGATAAACAAGGGTAAGGTTTGTTATGAAGGTTTAAGTCAGTGACTTTCCCATTGAGAAGAGTTTTTTTGTAATTTTGTCATCCTCCTCTTCCTGATATAGAGACACCCTTACAAATGGAGATTTGCTTTATAAATGTAAATCTCTCTTAACAAAATGGTAATTTCTACTTTCTTTTTAGAGCTTCACTTGTGGCTGCTATTTCTCAAAATAATCCTTATGCCAAAAAGGCATATCGTGGAGTGGCATATCGTGTCTCCTACAATGGTGCTGAGGAATTACTATTAATTTTTTAGGGTAAGATGAGAATATTGTGGTCATGTAAAAGTCATTTTTTAGTAAAAAGTGAAATCATATTGCATAGAATTTTCTTTTTTGGGGGGGATAGAATTTTCTTTAACGTTATGTGGGTGGGGGGGATGGGTTGTGGGAGATGTAAGTTTGTCCAAAGTTTGTGAATTGGTGTTGAGAACACAGAGGTTCATTAATCTATTCTGTTTTGTTTTCTGTATGTCACAATTTTTGAAAATTAGGAGGAGGAAGAGAAAAAAAGCAGAAGAGTAAGAAAAGAAAACTATACGAGGATCCTGTGTTAACCTAGGAGTCATCTCGCTCTTCCTGGAATCCGCGCAATCAGTAGGACCCAGCAATCTCTCGCAGGACGTTTTCTAAAGTTTAAGTTACTATGTCAAGAGCAGCATCATGAAACCTGCAGCCAGAGAGCTGAAGGTCGGCTTTGCCACCCTGAGTTTCAACCACCTTAAGTTTTCCTTGGCAGTATGAGGTGAAGACACACTTTTGCATCCTCTCAGGGCATCCTCTAGTGTGTGTCTTTCGCACAGCACGATAACACACACGTGCACGCATGCACAGACACACACACACACACACACGCACACACGCGTTTTCCAAGGACGAAAACGAATTTTCAGAAAGAGTAGAGACAAAATTTGTTTTTCCATGTGCAAAATCTTTTCAGAGCTCCTCTTTCTCACAAAGGAGATAGTTCTCAATTGTCATTTTTATGCAGAACAATGTTAGTTCCCTTTGTCCTCAGACTGTCCCTGAGATTTTCCACTGCATAAGAAATGGGGTCCATTCCAGAGCCATCCTCCTGTCCGTGGACTCCCTTAGGCTCACAAAGACCTGGGAAATACATTAATATTTAAGGCTTGTTTTCTGTTTCTTTTGCTACTTTGTCCAGGCCGCCACATCTTTCCAGTGTAGAGATTACAGGCATGCAGAAAGATGTGAAGGTTTAATCTCCTTTCCAAGCAAACCCCTGAGGTCGGGAAAGAGAGAACTGTGGGGGACACGGCATGGGGGGGAAGATAGTTTATTCTTTCATTCACAAGAAACATAATAGATATCACAGATTGTTAGATCTGAAAGGGCCTTAAAGATAATTCTACACCAACCCATTCAGTTTTACACTGGAGAATGCTGCTTAGACAGTCAAAGGGAGCATTTGCCTTACACAGGCTGCTTATAACACACATGTAAAGACTCCTCACAAAAACTTGGCTCATAATTAAAATGTTAAAAACGGAGAAAATATTCTCTTTTGATTTTTTAATCACTAAATTACTCCCTTAGCCCCCACCTTTAAAAAATGATTTTACATACACTCAAATGTTTATTATAACTTTTAATTTCAAAATTATCTGCCATTTCCTTGTGCAGAAATCCTTGAGGCAAACACGCTGAAGGATGCGGCTTATCAAGGGCCAACCAGGGAGCGATCCACCCCTCAGGGTGGGCAGTAAGAAGGAACCTCATCTAGAGAAATTAAAAACTATAATAAAGCCAACGAAGAATTGCTCTGCTTTTCATTATCACCATTCTCTGCAATTCTAAACAATGTCACTGATAAAAGTGTCCTCCCTGAAAAAAATGTCTTGGTCTAAATTCTAAACAATTGCTGCAGTTTCTGTTGAGTTTTAATATATAAATAAGCTTCAAATTAGCACATTTTTATTACATTTCCTTTCATAAACATTGTATTCTAGTAGAAATGCCTTCGACGCACATGGGCTCAGCATCACAAGTCCGTTTTGATAGTAAGACCTCTGATGCCTGTGTCCTTCATATTTCTGCATTTAAAATTGTGATGAGTAGTAAATAATGATAGCACAACAATTTTAAAGATGAAGATAGCCGGGCATGGCAGCGTGTGCCTGTAATCCCAGGAGAATCACTTGAACCCGGGAGGTGGAGGTTGCAGTGAGCCAAGATCACGCCATTGCACTCCAGCCTGGATGACAGAGTGAGACTCCGTCTCAATAAATAAATAAATATGAAGAAACAGGACTTAAGTTACTTCAGTTCTGCCATTTGATGCAACCACTGTTTTTATTTTATTAACTACAAATTTTGGTTCATATGTGAAATATTTTATTGAATTCGAATACTAGCTTTAAAGTAGAAACTTATTCTTTTTAAATTGTTTATTGCTTTAAAACTAAAAATAGGCTAGGCATGGTGGCTCATGCCCTTAATCCTGGCACTTTGGGAAGCCGAGGTGGGCAGATCAGCTGAGGTCGGGAGTTCGAGACCAGCCTGGCCAACGTGGTGAAACCCCTTATCTACTAAAACTACAAAAATTAGCTGGGTGTGGTGGTGTGAGCCTGTAATCCCAGCTACTCAGGAGGCTGAGTTAGAATTGCTTGAACCCAGGAGGAGGAGGTTGGGGCAAACCGAGATCATGCCATTGCACTCCAGCCTAGGCAACAAGAGTGAAATTTTGTGTCAAAAAAAAAATCACCTGAAAATACACTGAGAAAATAAAATATTATGTCAGTGATACAGTTTAGTAATTACCTAAATACCTTTTACTGAAATTGTGGTTTTATTAAAATTTACTCATTAGTTACTAGAAAGTTTTTACATAAAATACTATTAGACTATAACCAAGAGATGAAAATTCAAAGTACTAGGTAGATATAACTTTCAAAATGACCAAAAATGTTGTTCTTATGTTGCTAGAAGAAATGAAAAGGGGAATGCTGTAATCCCATCATTTTCACTAAGACCTGGATGCTCACTCTAGGCAGTGGATCAGAGGATGCCAATCTTTGTAGCAATTCAGTCATTTTCCTGAATATTTGCCAAGAAGAAAAACTTTTAAAATTTTCATGCCAGGCATGGTGGCTCATGATTGTAATCCTAGCACTTTGGAAGGCTGAGGCAGGTGGATCACTTGAGCCCAGAAGTTCAAGACCAGCCTGGACGACATGGTGAAACATCATAAAAAATACAAAAATTAAGCTAGCATGGTGCTGTGTGTCTGTAGTCCCAGCTACTTAGGAGACTGAGGCAAGAGGACTGCTTGAACCAACAAGACCGAGGTTGTAGTGGCTGCAGTGAGCCAAGATCTCACCACTGCACTTTAGCCTGGGAGACAGAGCAAGACCCTGTCTCAAAAGAATGGAAAAAAAAAATTCGCCAAATATAAATAAAATCTATGATGAATTTTCTTTTCTTTCTTTCTTTCTTTCTTTTTTTTTTTTTTGAGATGGAGCCTTGCTCTGTTGCCAAGCTGGTGTGCAGTGGCGGGATCTCGGCTCCTGCAACCTCCACCTCCCGGGTTCAAGTGATTCTCCTGACTCAGCTTCCCAAGTAGCTGGGACTCCAGGCACGTGCCACCACACCTGGCTAATTTTTGTGTTTTTAGTAGAGATGGGGTTTCACCATGTTAGCCAGGCTGGTCTCGAACTCCTGACTTTGTGATTTGCCCACCTTGGCCTCCCAAAGTGCTGGGATTACAGGTGTGAGCCACCGCACCCAGCCGAATCTTCTGGAGGGCTTTTCTTGGGAAATAAGTGACTGTGGAGATGCTTGAAAGCCATTAGAATCAATCCCAGAGAAACTAAGACATAGAAATTATTGCAATTTCTGGCATTTACTGTGAAATGACATTTTTTATAAATCTCTGCTAAACTCATCTTTATTTTTAAGACTTTCCCTAACCATATCTGTTACTTCATATGAAATTAAAATCAATCAAAAGTGTTCTATAATTAACTATGAATGAAGATAGACTGAGAAATCTGTTTTAAATACCTGTTAAGCATGAGTATGCAAAGAAGACCAGTTTTCATAAAATCATTTACACACTAGGTGACTTTAGCAATAAATCTCACCACAGGGACCCAGACAGAGCTGGAGAGGAATAGAATGGGGGTGGTAGTGGGGGCCAAACAGGATTCTTCAAGACCTTAGAGAAAACAACACTTTATTTATTTATTTATTTATTTTTGACACAGAGTTTTGCTCCAGGCTGGAGTGCAATGGTACAATCTCAGCTCACTGCAACCTTCACCTCCCAGGTTCAAGCAATTCTCCTACCTCAGCCTCCGGAGTAGCTGGCATTACAGGTGCACACCACCATGCCCAGCTAATTTTTGTATTTTTAGTAGAGACAGACTGGTCTGTAACTCCTGACCTCAAGTGGTCCATTTGTCTCGGCTTCCCAAAGTGCTGGGGTTACTGGTGTTAGCCACTGTGCCCGGCCTGAGAACACAATATCTTAAAGACATCTAGCTAAACCAACTAAGAATTTGAGGGGCGGTGAGTTTTTCTGTACAGTAGTGAATAGGCTAGTGAAATATTGTTTTGTCAAGGTTATCATGACTTTATTTTTATCACAGATTGGTATGTCCTAGAGAAATGCTGATAACAATAATTTTTTTTCTCTTGCCACAAAAAGAAGGCCCAAAGAGAAGGTCCTCCTAGAAAGCAGAAAGCTTTCCCTCACCTTCCACCATGCCCACTGTCACAAGGATTTGCTGGGGCAAGTGTTTACTCATCTCGTAGGGAATCCACTCCTTTCTGCACAGGTGCAGAGCTTGCCAAATGCCACTGGGTTTCCCTCTTTCCTAAAAGGCCAGAATTCCTTAAGTCTCCCTCCAGGCTGTCACATTATATCAATCACTTTTTTTTTTTCCGATATAGGGGCAATGGGACCTTTCCTTTCATCTTCTAAAGTTTGATGATTTGCGTCTCTGGAATAAACTTGACAGTAGACAGATTAACAGGAAAAAAGCATACAAATTAACACATGCATATACAAGGGGGTCCCACAGAGTAAAAGACTCAAAGAAGGGCCATATGGTTGAAACTTTTTTTTTTTTTTGAGACAGATTCTCACTCTGATGCCCAGGCTGGAATGCAGTAGCGTAATGTTGGCTTACTGCAACCTCTGCCTCTAGGTTTAAGCAATTCTCCTACCTCTGCCTCCCAAGTAGCTGAGATTACAGGCATGTGACACCACACCTGGCTCATTTTTTGTATTTTTATTTTTAAATGGAGTCTTGCACTGTCACCCAGGCTGTAGTGCAGTGGCACGATTTCGACTCACTGCAATCTCTGCCTCCTGGGCTCGAGCAGTTCTCCTGCCTCAGCCTCCTGAGTAACTGGGACTACCGGCTTGCACCACCACACCCAGCTAATGTTTTTTATTTTTAGTAGAGACAGAGTTTCACCATGTTGACCAGCCTGTTCTTGAACTCCTGACCTCGGGCGATCCACTTGCCTCGGCCTTCCAAAGTGCTGGGATTACTATTGTGAGCCGTCACTCCCGGTATAACTTTTTTTTTTTCTTGAGATGGAGTCCTGCTCTGTCACTCAGGCTGGAGTATACTGGCACGATCTCAGCTCACTGCAACCTTCGCCTCCTTGGTTCAAGCAATACTCATGCCTCAGCCTCCTGAGTAGCTGGGATTACAGGCCCCGGCCACCATGCTAATTTTTGTGTTTTTAGTAGAGATGGGGTTTCATCATGTTGGCAAGGCTGGTCTCGAACTCCTAGCCTCAGGTGATCCATCTGCCTCAACATCACAAAGTGCTGTGATTACAGGCGTGAGCCACCACACCTGACCTGGTTGAAGCTTAAATTTGCATTTGAGCTACCAAAAGAAATAGGGACTGGAGCTTTTGGGAGGGAGGTGGTGACTCAAGAAATGGGAGGGTAAGGGGAAGAACTACGCTGTGAACAAAGGTTTTTTTGTGATGCAGATAAAGTCTCAAGGGTAGCAACCTTCAGAAGAATAGGTAAAAAGTCTATCGCCCGGCACAGTGGCCCATGCCTGTAGTCCCAGCTATTTGGGAGGCTGAGGCTGGAGGATCTCTTGAGTCCAGGAGTTCTGGGCTATAGTGAGATAATGCTGATCGGGTGTCCGCACTAAGTTCATCAATATGGTGACCTCCTGGGAGCGGGGGACCAGCAGGTGCCTAAGGAGGGGTGAAACAGCCCAGGTCGGAAATGGAGCAGGTCAAAACTCCCGTGCTGATCAGTAGTGGGATCACACCTGTGAAGAGCCACTGCACTCCAGCCTGGGCAACATAGCGAGACCCCGTCTCTTAAAAAAAAAAAAAGTCTATGTGGGTGTGGAGACTTAGTTTCTTCTCCAGCTAGTTAACCTCTGGTTAATGTGGATTTCTGGGAGAGGGGTTCACACAATTATGTTCCTTCTGGAAGAACTTCCCTTCCTGCATTTCAGGAGACAGAGAGATGGAGAGACAGGGGGATGAGGGAAGATCAAAGAGGCCTTAGTTCTGAAGCTGAATCTTTAGTTCAAAGTACTCAGCATATCAAAGCATCATACTTTGGGGTATCATTTTCTGAGCCCCAACACTGATGTCTTTGCAAATATTTTCAAAATCTCATGGTTCTTGAGAGTATAACGCATGTAAAGTCCATCTACCTTGTGGCCCCACCTTAGCAAGGAAACACTAGTCACTAGTCCAGTCTCCGAAATTTGTTGAACATCAGTTAACACCATTTTGTAGATTTTTAAGGAAAATGACTCAGGAGTTGGGATTATATTAATAACACTTAGTAAATGTTTTAAAATTTTCTTTCCATAACTCTCCATTTCCCATATATATTCCAGCTGCTCCCCAAATCTTTCATTTCCTCTTTCTCCAAACGCTGCCAATTTCTCCCCAAATCCAGGGCCTACTAACTTTGGTGACATCTTCCTGCCTTTTGCCATATTCCAGAGCTATTCACTTCTGTGTGACTGTATCTCCGGGTTTCCCAGTCAAGCAGCTGTGGTATTCTCCTTGCCCAAATCCATGAATCCGCACTCGACCCTGGGAAATAATGTCTTCCACAAAAGGAATTCCATCTTAGAAGGGGAGAGGTGATGTGAGCTGCCATATATTAATATCTCTATCTGTTCAAGAGCTTCTCTATTTTTTTTCTGTTAAGTATAAATCCGTCTGTGACCAAGGAGTTGATTCAAATCCTGGTGTGTGAGGAGAGAATCTTCCAGTATTTGAGGACAAGAGAAGCCAAATTTTATGGTGATTTACATGTAGCAATTGAAGACCAGCAAGGGAGAAGACTTATTTTTCTGTTTTTGGTGTGTGAAACTTATTTTCATTTATACTGTTTTGAAGACAGGTCGAGAGGAGGAGAGTGAAGAATTAAAAGCCCTGTGTTAGAGGAATCTGTGTGTTCAGTTTCCTTATTACCTGTATGTGTCATCCTCAGGGATGCTGCATGGCCTGGGGAAAGAACGCAGGCTTTGGAACTAGATATTCATATATTTATACTTAAGCTTGAATCCCATCTCGGTTACTTTCTGGTTGAGTATAATTTACAGCATGACAGTTATTATCAGGGGCACAAAGGAAGCATTGTCATCTGTAAATGAACGTAAGAGCTGTTTTGCAATATTATTGTGAGGACTAATGAAATAATTTTGTAAAATGCTTAATACAGTACCTGTCATACAATAATATTTAATCATGGTAATCTGCAGTAGTAATAATCATGGTAAATTATGTTAATAATAGCATTGAGGATGGGCATGGTGGTTTATACCTGTAATCCCAACGCTTTGGGAGGCCAAGGAGGGAGGATTGCTTGAGGCTAGGAGTTCAAGACCAGCCTGGGCAACATAGCAAGGCCCTGTTCATACAAACAAACAAACAAACAAACAAAAAACTTAGCCAGGGCCGGGTGTAAGTGGCTCATGGCTGTAATCCCAGCACTTTGGGAGGCCGAGGAGGGTGGATGGCGAGGTCAGGGGTTTAAGACCAGCCTGGCCAAGATGGTGAAACCCTGTCTCAACTAAAAACTACAAAAAGTAGCTGGGTGAGGTGGGAGGTACCTGTAATCCCAGCTACTTGGGAGGTTGAGACAGGAGAATCACTTGAACCTGAATGGCAGATGTTGCAGCCAAGATTGTGCCACTGTACTCCAGCCTGGGCAACAGAGCAAGACTCCATCTCAAAAAAAAAAAAAAAAACTGAGCCAGGTGTGGTGTTGTGTGCTTGTATTCCTAGGCTAAGGCAGGAGGATCATTTGAGTCCGGGAGTTGAGGCTGCAGTGAGCTATGATCACACCACTACACTCCAGCATGGGTCACAGAGTGAGACTCTGTCTCTAAAAGAGAAAGACCAATAGCTTTTTTTTTAAAACTAGAGTTGGAGGGCTTCTGTCAAAATTTTCTGTTTCTAACTTCTTTGCTTGTTTTTTTAAAATATATTTTATTTTTAAAATAAAGACAAGCAGCCGGGTGTGATGGCTCACGCTTGTAATCCCAGCACTTTGGGAGGCTGAGGCGGGTGGATCACGAGGTCAGGGGTTCGAGACCAGCCTGACCAAAATGGTGAAACCTGGTCTCTACTTAAAAATACAAAAATTAGCTGGATGTGGTGGTGCACACCTGTAATCCCAGCTACTTGGGAGGCTGAGGCAGGAGAGAATTGCTTGAACCCGGGAGGCAGAGGTTGCAGTGAGCCAAGATCCTGCCACTGCACTCCAGCCTGGGTGACAGAGCGAGACTCTGTCTCAAAAAAAAAAAAAAAAAATAGAGACAAGGTCAGCTAGGCACGGTGGCTTATGCCTGTAATCCCAGAACTTTGGGAGGCCAAGGCAGGTAGATCACCTGAGGTCAGGAGTTTGAGATCAGCCTGGCCAACCTGGTGAAACCCCATCTCTGCTAAAAATACAAAAAATTTAGCTGGGTATGGTGGCATGGCGTGCACTTGTAATCTCAGCTACTTGGGAGGCTGAGGCAGGAGAATCACTTGAACCAGGGAAGCAGAGGTTGCAGTGAGCCAAGATCACACCATTGCACTCCAGCCTGGGTGACAGAGGGAGACTGTCTAAAAAAAACATAGAGACAACGTCTTGTTCTGTTGCCCACACTGGCATCACATTCCTGGGTGGGAGTGATCCTCTTAACTTGGCCTCCCAAAGTGCTAGTATTACAGGTGTGAGCAACTGTGCCTGGCCGTTTCTAACATTTTATAGTTAGTCGTAATACTGTTTTATGCTGATTTTACTTTAAAAATATATTTACAATAAAAGCGATTACTTAATAAATATCGGTGACATGCAAATATATAATTAATAAAACTTCTTATATCAGTGATTGATATCAATAACCAACAATTTGAATAAGCTCTTCTAGGTAACTGGAAGTGACCGTAACTTACCTGTAATTTACACATTCTCACCAGCTCCTCTCCTAGTCCCTTCATCATGACCACCAAGGAGAGCTAGAGGACCTTAGAGAGGAGGCTTAGAATAGTACTGCTTTGATTTTGGCAGCATGCATATTGTTTCTTCAGCTAACTCAGCATGCTTGAGATCATTTTAACAGCATAGTGTTATCATGTGGTTTCAGTAGAAAAAGTCCCTATGTAAAAATAGCACCTTCTTCCTCAGCATGTCTGCTCCCTTTAATGAAAATAAGGCTGTAGCTTAGACTGAGCCAATGCAGCTATCAAGGCGAGAGCTAAAATCTCATCTGCTTCAAATGCTGTTAGCCAAATTCACTAACAATGGTACTTAGGGTCATTGACAATAAGAAACACAATGCCATTGACAATAAGAAACACAATGCAGTCAGAGTCATGAACAATACAGGATAATTCATACCCAGTACACAATACTTAAACAGCAGTTTTCTAGAATGAATCCCCAGAGAACATGGTCAATGAGAAAAGTCACATTTGCTCTACAAGAATATTTATGGTGGCTGGGCGCTGTGGCTCACACCTGTAATCCCTGCAGTTTTGGAAGCCAAGGCGGGTGGATCACCTGAGGTCAGGAGTTCGAGACCAACCTGACTAACATGGAGAAACCCCATCTCTACTAAAAATACAAAAAAGTAGCTGGGTGTGGTGGCAGGCACCTGCAATCCCAGCTACTCAGGAGGCTGAAGCAAGAGAATCACTTGAACCCAGGAGGTAGAGGTTGCAGTGGGCTGAGATAGAGCCATTGCACTCCAGCCTGAGCCACTAGAATAATACTCTGTCTAAAAAAAAAAGGGGGCTGGGCATGGTGGCTCATGCCTGCAATCCCAGTACTCTGGGAGGCCGGGGTGGGCGGATCACCTGAGGTTAAGAGATTGAGACCAATCTGGCCAACATGGTGAAACCCCATCTCTACTAAAAATGCAAAAATTAGCTGGACTTGGTGGCTCACGCCTGTAATCCCAGCTACTCAGGAGTCTGAGGCAGGAGAATCACTTGAACCCAGGAGGTGGAAGATGCAGTGAGCTGAGATCGTGCCATTGCACTCCAGCCTGGCGACAAAGCAAGACTCTCTCTAAAAAACAAAAAACAAAACAAAACAAAAGAATATGTATGGTAATACAAACAAACCAAAAAGGAGGAAAAAGGAAAAGAATCAGGAGCATTCACAAATTCTTGTCCAACCCATTTAAGACAAAAAAAGTTTAACTAATATAATTTAAGCCATATGGAAACCTAGTAGTAGGTTGCTTCTTCTTAGAGAGTAGTGTTTCATTCATCCTTACTATCCTGCATTCTATCACACCATTTTCCATTCTGGGATTAGAAAACTTCTAAGAGCATTATTGATATGAAAATAAAACAGAACAAAGGTATCATTTTATTTTATATTTTTAAAGAAAGACACAGATACACTCTTAAAAATTATCCTGGAAAACATAGTTTTAGGACCTATTCTCAGATCATCAATGTTTTTTCTTATTATCTTCAGAATCCGATCCACATCCAGCTTAATGACTTGATTAATTACGCTTATCAGAGTTCCCTCAGAAGAGTGGCACCAGGGTGGGAGGTACAGCTATAAATATACACGGCTCTGCTACTATGAGTATAGTTCACTCGAGGAATAGACTATAATCAGTATAGTCTATCAGTATATTTCAATCAAGAATTTGGCAAAGGCAATAAATGGAAACATGTCCGTCTTATGACCAACAGAAATTTGACTTTCACTGAGAGCATCTACCCATAGAACAGACAGAATATTATCCGTAGCTTAGTTTGGGTCCCAGAAGCTTCTCAGCTCTTTTACAAGGGAGAGAAAAGGAAAAGTGCAATTTTATTTTGTGATCTATTCTCCCCAGAAACCAGAGCGACCATTCTTAAGGGAAGAATGTTACTTTTTTGCAAACCCTAAGAAACTCTTTGAAAGTCATTTGAGGCTGTCAGATACCTTTTATTTATTACAACAAACAGAGATGTCTACAGCCTCATTTCCTTTGGTGTTATTGCAATTGTCACTGGGATATCAGTGACTGTCTGCAATGCTATCCTTGTAGAGTGCATTATCAGCATCTGTTTGGCCCTTTTATCTACCATTTCAAAGTAATCCAGAAGGTGTCCTCTGTCAATTAAGAGAGACCACAGTGACTTGCACACAGTAGGCATTCAGCAAATGTTAATTAGCCCCACGCTGCCTCCCTCCACCGCCCCCAGCCTCTTTTAGCTGTAGGAAAATGTAGAATCAAATGACTTAGAGGCTGCAAGAGCATTATACAGTGACCAGCACTATCTTTGTTTCCAGCCAAAATAGATTTCAGAGGAACTATACATAAAACATTTGGGTGGGAATATTTAGCGGGCCATTTCAAAAATGAAGCCAAAATTTGAGAAGAAATTTAGGAACTGAGGATATACACTGTGAAATCATTTACCTGGAAGTTTGTAATGAAGCTGTAAAAGTGAATGAATTTATGGAGATCGTGTAAGAAAGAAAAGGGTGAGGACAGAACCCCATATTTAATCGTGGAAAGAGGAAAAGAGCCCTGAAAAGAAAACGGAAAAATCAGTCAATGAACTAGGAAGAAAATTACTTGTATTTTCTTATTTACTTACAATAGAAACTATAAGAAGTGAGTTTCAAAAAGGTCAATTGTGTTAACAACTTCAAAACATTCAAGGTAGATAAAGACTGAGAAATGTCATTGATGATCGGGAAGTTGCTAGTTAACCTAGTTACTAGAATAGTTGCTGCCGAAACCAGCTTGCAAGAATTAAGAAATGAATCTAGGGCAAGGAAGTGGAGGGAAGAGAAAAGGGACTCTTTCAAGATATCTGACGGTGGTAGGAAAAAGAGCATTAGTTCAGTGTCTCAAATGGGTGGCGGAGCCAGGAGTTCCCATGTGGGGCCCATGCTGAGCCTTGACATAAGTACTATGAATATAGTGAGGTGGGAAGATTTTTTCATCCAGGAGTTTGAGACTGCAGTGAGCCATGATGGCACTACTGCATTCCAGCCTGGGTGACAGAGTCAGCCCCTGTCCTACAAAAAAAAATAATGTGGGTCCCATGATGAGCCATGACGTAAGTACTATGAATATGGCAGGTTGCAAAATGAGTGCAAAATCCTTCTGTGTGTTTATGTTCCTTTGCCCTGTGACTTTGTAGTCCCTCCCATTAAGATATGGAGTCTATTTCTCCCTCGAACTTAGACTTGGTCACATGACTTGCTTTGGCTGCTGGGACATTAACAAACGTGACACAGTAGAGGCTTAAACAGTGCTTGCACAATGGTGTTCACCTTCTCTTTTCCACTTTGTGAACAGATTTAGGCTTGTCTGCTGCAGATTGAGAGACGGCATGGGGAGCACGGGAAGAAGCCTCAGCTCTTCCAGCTAACACCCCAGATATGTGAGTGAGCTGAGCCCCATTTGAACCTACTCAGATTAGGAAAATTGCCCAGCGAGCCACAGAATGGTGAAAAGCAAACAATAAATGTTTTTTAATGTAACCCACTACCTTTTAGGGTAGTTTGTTACACAGCAAAAGACGTGATACAGTGAGATTTCTTCCTCTTGTGCCTATTCTCTGGACATACTCACTTCTGAAGAGACAAGATAAGAGACTGGTGTGTGACAGCATCTTAGAAAACAAAGGACAACAAAAATTGCACATACCAATAAAATCCTATCCACCCTGTGGTCAGACCCTAAAAATCATAAATATTCAGAGTGCAGCTGTGATTGTACATTTTTGACCAATGTCAAAAAGATCTCAACATCAAGGAGTTCCTTGTCAAAAAGTCTGTAATTTATTTATGGCACAAACACAAAGTCACTTCTCCACATTCATATTATAATCATATAGAGAATTCTTTCTTTTTTTTAATAGAGATGGGATTTCAACATGTTGGCCACGATGGTCTTGATCTCCTGACCTCGTGATCTGCCCACCTTGGCCTCGCAAAGTGCTGGGATTACAGGCATGAGCCACTGCGCCCAGCCATCATATAGAGAATTCTATATGAATATGATGGCAGTTTTTTATTTTATTTATTTATTCATTTATTTATTTTGAGACAGAGTTTCACTCTTGTTACCCAGGCTGGAGTGCAATGGCACGATCTCGACTCACTGCAACCTCCGCCTTCTGGGTTCAAGCAATTCTCCTGCCTCAGCCTCCCGAGTAGCTAGGAGTACAGGCGTGCGCCACCGTGCCCAGCTAATTTTTGTTATTTTTTAATAGAGACGGGGTTTCACCACGTTGACCAGGATGGTCTCGATCTCTTGACCTCATGATCCACCCACCTCGGCCTCCCAAAGTGCTGGGATTATAGGTGTGCGCCACCGCGCCTAGCCCGGTGGCAGTTTTTTAAAGTCTAGTGCTGGACACGGTGGCTCACACCTGTAATCCCAGCACATTGAGAGGCTGAGGTGGGAGGATCCCTGTGGCCAGGAATTTGAGACCAGCCCAACCAACATAGTGAGACCCCATCTCTACAACAACAAGAAACATAAGCAGGGCGTGATGGCATGTGCCTGTAGTCCCAGCTACTCAGGAGGGTAAAGCAGGAGGATTTTTTGAGTCCAAGAGTTTGAGACTGCAGTGAGCCATGATGGCACTAGTACGTTCCAGCCTGGATGACAGAGTCAGCCCCTGTTCTACAAAAAAAAAAAAAAAAAAAGAGTTTGGTGATTTGATTTCCACAGCAGCTATCATTTCACATAAAGGCTATAGATAATATATTAGGAGTGTTTTCGGTTAAAGCAGAAAGACTAGAAACCAGCACACACATAGACCTGGGGCTGAGAGCAGAATCCACCATAGTGGTACCGGCAGGGAAGCCCATTCCCACCTCTGGGTCCAGGAAAGATTGCAGTGGACGCACACATAAGCCCTGTATGTTTCACCAGCCCCAGAGGGCATCTTGAACCACTACCCAGTAGTACAGCTGACGTTCACATCAACAACATGTTAAATGATGTTCAATATATGCTGTTTAATGGGGCTGAGAAGAATAGAATTCATTTTATTACAATTTCCACGAACGTGGTTAAAGTTTACAAAAGTTTGGTGCTTATACTGTCTAAGCTTCAGTTCACTGGAAAACTCACTTCTTTGCGACTCCTCGCTTTCTGACGATACAGATTGGTGAGGTAATAATTCAGACATATTCATTTGGCATTATAATGTACGCTAAGACTACAACACAAGAATTATTTCCAGAGACAGAAAAGAAGCCTTGTTCAGCAAATGGAGAGTAGAACAGTACTTTGTTCAAATTAGGAAATAGACGTTGATGTGAATTCTTCATGGTGTGTTTTTTTTTTCTTTTTTTTTAAACATCTGTCAGCATTCTGTGACCTCCTCTGCTTTTAGTTCACATTTGCCTGGGGCCAGATAGTGTCCTTAACCACTTTGCCCCTTGACTCAGCAAGTACTGGATTGGCCTTTTGTCCTCTTTGTTCAGCAATTTCAGGCTTTAGATCAGCCTCCATAGAGGGTCCCTCTTTAGCGAACCTACGTCTAGTACTCCTAATCCTCCTCCATTCTTCTCATCGTCCTCCCCACATGGCGTAAGTATTGTCATCCCAGCTTATCACATCTAATATTTTTAATTCATGAAAGGTTCACATATCAGTTTCTGTGTAGAACACAATCAGTGGTTCTTCAGCCCTTCATGCCACCTTGTCTAGGGTATCATCCAACAGGTCTGGTTTGGTAGCTCCCCAGGCTACAGGCACCCAGCACCCTGTTCTCTAATTCAAGGATCACAGAACTGAGTGATACACCTGTGTACTATAATATTCTCTTGGTGCTTTTATTAAATTTCCAAACGTTTCTGTCAGTTATCTAACATAACCTAACACTCTCCAAATACCACCTCTCTACTACATGGGATTTTCGCATTGGATAAAAGTATTTTTAGATGCAACGAGAATTATTTTTTTAAAAAGTACTGACTTTGGTGTAACACTTGAGTTCTAGTCCTGTTTCTGTCTCATGGTGACTACATGATCTTTGAGAATTTTCTTAACCTCTCGGACCTTTAGTATTTATCTCTATAAGGAAGTCACTGCAAGCATGACATCAGGGTTAATGTCACTGAAAGGGTTAACTCATTGCAAGGGTTAACTCATGTATGTAAAGCACTTAGTGTAGTACCTAACACAGGGAAGATACTCATAAATATTGACTGTTTTCTTTTTCTCCCTTCTTCATAATCTGTCTCATTTGATTTTTGTCCTTTGGATATTGGTTGCTTTTAACTAAGGCCATGTATAACAAAACTTTTTCAAAAATTTTTAATTGTTTATTTTTTTCTGAGACAGAGTCTTGCTCTGATGCCCATGATGGAGTGCAGTGGTACCATCTCAGGTCACTGCAACCTCCACCTCCTGGGTTCAAGTGATTTTCATGCCTCAGCCTCCTGAGTAGCTGGGACTACAGGCACTCACCACCACTCTCAGCTAATTTTTGCATTTTTAGAAGAGACTGGGTCTCGTCATTTTGGCCAGGCTGGTCTCAAACTTCTGACCTCAAATGATCAGCCAGCCTGACTTGGCTGCCCAAAGTGCTGGGATTACAATCATAAGCCACCATGCCCACCCAAAACTTTTCCAATAATTTCTATGAACTTCCCACTTCTTACCAAGCATATGAGGGTGGGGAGGGCTGGGAAATCTAGAAACTGCTCTTTCATTAGTTTGGGGCTGGTATTTGAGAGCACATCTCCCAACTTCCACTTTATATCCCATGCTTCCTGCTGTCATGTACCATCTTTCTTTACACACCCCTAGAATTGAATAATGGAAGAAGCGCTTGTCAGAAAAACCATTTTCTCTTACCTCCAACATTGGAAAGTTCTGGCTTCCAAAATGAGAATTTTCGCCTTCCAGAATGATTGTAAAGCCTGCCTATGCCCTTTCTTATAATTCCCTTCTTTATTTTTTCCTAAATGCTTTGGTCTAAACAAGTCTAAAACTCTAACCCCTGTTAAAATTCTGACCCTAAGGCAATTATATTAGGAGATGGGACCTTTGGGAAGGTGATTAGGTCATGAGGGCAAAGGCCAGGTGAATGGGATCAATGCCCTTATTAAAATAGGCTTAAGGGACTTCTTTTTTTCACTCCTTCCGTGTGATGGCTCAGCCAGAAGTCACCATCTATGGAACAGGGAATGAGCCTTTACCAAACACCGAATCTGCTTGATCTTGGACTTCCCAGCCTCCAGAACAGTGTGAAATGAATTTCTGTTTATAAGCCACCCAGTTTAACGGTATTTTGGTACAGCAGCCTGAGCAGACTAAGACACCACAGGATGAGGAGAGGCTAATCTGATTGGTGATAGTAGAAAAGTACTGAACTAGCTCGGCTCCTCCAGGCTTTCTCTTTAGGGATGCCTGCCTGCAAGTCAAACCACCCCTCAGCTCCAGCTTTCACGTGATATCCCACATGGTCTAGAGGGTCACATAGTGAGAAGAATACCTACCTCCGTTCAGCTGCCTGAGTGTGTGCTCAGCAGATCCAATGTGGCTGTTTCTATGGGTCTCAAGAAATTGACTCCAGGCAAAGGAGAAAGGCCCTGACTTTAGCCATCCTCCTATTCTCTAGTTCAGCTTTTTTCAGCAAGAAGGAAGATATTTGGGTCTCAATGGACTCTTGTGACTGTTTCTCATTTGGTACCTCAGACATCTCAATAGCAGCCTACTAGTGTGAACAGGATTTAGCACGACTTCATCTCTTCTATTCCTTCTCACTAGTGTATAGTTATTGTGGGCATATTAGTAGAGGAGGACTTTAACCACGAAGTACCTGCAGTCCAATCTCACTCATTCTCCCAAGGAGAATGACGCTTGGAAGATACTGAGTCACCCATACTCACATGAGTAGCCAGTGACAGAACCAGGGCTTGGAACAAACCCAGGTACACTGACTCCTGGTCCAGTATTATTTCCAGGGTGCTATGTTACTTCTTCTTGGCTAAGTGGAATTCAAAGCAGGTATGTGCTGGTGGGCAGAATTCTCTGGACCCTCACCTTGGGCTCCGGTTCTCTCCTAGGTTTCCATTCTGTGCTTGATGTGGATCCAGTCATTACTAACTTCTGGTCCTCTTATACCATCGGGGTGTGAAAACGGCATGCATTACACATCTAGGTATCCCCAACTTGCCTGCAGGCCCCAGGAGAACTGGAGAATCATAAAAAACAATTCTTGAGTCTTCTAACTCAAAAACCATCTTATTGGAAGTAAGGCTGTGCAAGTTTTGTGTAAGGCATGTAGGGTCAGTTCTAACAGTCCAGGAATTTTATAACAGTGCATTTTCTAGGTCTAAGCTCTGTGGAATTGTCTTAGTCTTCTCTTTTTTTTAGTATTTTCTCTCTTTTTTTTTTTTAAGATGGAGTTTCACTCTTGTCACCCAGGCTGTAGTGCACTGGCGCAATCTCAGCTCACTGCAACCTCCGCCTGCCAAGTTCAAGCGATTCTTCTGCCTCAGCCTCTCGAGTAGGTGGGATTACAGGCACCCACCACCATGCCTGGCTAATTTTTGTGTTTTTAGTAGAGACAGGGTTTCACCATGTTGGGCAGGCTGGTCTCAAACTCCTGACCTCAGGTGATTTGCCTGCCTTGGCCTTCCAAAGTGCTGGGATTACAGGCATGAGCCACCGTGCCCAACTTTTTCTTAGTGTTTAATGTCATAAAGTCTAGAACACCTCTAGAATGACAAATGTGCTGTGGCAAATGATATTTCACATCAGTAATTTTGACTTATTATTTCCAAATGAGGCAGGATTGTCATGAGAAATACATATCACTGTACAATAGGTATAACCATAGTTGAATACACCACGAGTCTAAAATCATGTGTTTTTCAACCACTCTGACAAAGGTGAAGGGATCATTGGGAAAGTATTCCTCATGTCACTCACAGATAAGTTGTATCTCTACTTTCAGGTCCTGACAACATATGCTTGATGCCAGCTTATTGGACAGCATCAACAGAGCTGGGGCCTCTGTTGTCTGAAAGAGAGGGAAGACCCAGGGACTCAGAGCAGGAGAGATGACTGGTCTCGGGAAGGCCCAGGTGATGGGGACTTCCAAAGGGTGTGTGTGGGCATGGCAGTGCTTGGTGGTGAGTGGAACATGAAGGTGGGGCACGTGGGAGGGTTCTGTGCTTCCTTTCATGCCTTGGCTTCCTGGAAGCTCTTAGCTGGCAATAGCCACCTCCTAAGAGAAGAGGCTGCTGCAGCCCCAGTTCAGTGAGACCCGGGGCAGAGCCTCCAGTCCACCAACCTGAAACACTGATAATTAAGTGTCCTAACTAGAGATTTGTTTCTTTATAAGGATGCTGTATTTTGAAAACATGAAAACTATTCTATTTGTAATCTTCCTCTTCACCCATTATCATCCCCAGCAGCTTAATGAACCAGACAAATGCTACCTTTTAAAACAGGAGTTATAACCTGAATAAAGCCTCTATCAGGTAGAAAGGGGCGGGTGGGGGGTGGGGGGAAGGTCCTTTTGTCTTGGAAAACTATGAAGATTAAGCGGTTAGCATGGATGTTCTGATTTGACCTTCTGGGACAAAATTCTGGAGGAAAGAGCAATGAGATGGGTTGAGAAATCTAAAAGCAGAGTTTATACTCCACTCTCTTTTTTTAGTTTTTGAGATGGAGTCTCGCTCTGTCACCCAGGCTGGAGTACAATGGTGCAATCTCGCTTCACTGCAACCTCCGCCTTCCAGTTTCAATCGATTCTCCAGCCTCAGCCTCCCAAGTAGATGGGATTACAGGCATGTGCCAACACGCCCAGCTAATTTTTTCTATTTTTAGTAGAGACGGGATTTTGCCATGTTGGTCAGGCTGATCTTGAACTCCTGACCTCCTGATCGGTCTGCCTTGGTCTCCCAAAGTGCTGGGATTACAGGTGTGAGCCACCTCGCCCAGGCTATACTCCACTCTTCTAACCAGGAAATCCATGACTCCCGTAGCTCATTCGCAGGCAAGCTGTATCTCCCACTCAAACTGCTGGAAGAGGCCACCACTCATGGTGCTCCACTGGACCAAGAAGCCTCATGAGCAGAATAAAAATGGGGCACAGCACAGTTAGTTGGAGAAGGCTAAGTTGGCATTCCTAAACTTCCTTTACCAGCCTGAACACCCAAAGTACCAGGAGTTCCTGCCAGCTCTGGGGCTGCAGAACGTAGATAATGAGGCTGACCCGGGTTTGCCAGGTGATTACCATGGGACAGGGAAAGAGACTCTGGCATACGGTTGCAGGACACACCACCTAAGCTGGGAACTGACTGGCACTCAGGAGTCGCAGAGCCAGTGCCTCAGGGCCTGAGCAAGCTAAGACCGGAACAGGTTATCTGGCAGTTTCCCTGCAAATATAGCTGCTACCGTTTCCTCTTCTATCTAGATGTGTGGAGACAAGGAGTCTATTTTCCCTCCCCTTGAATCTGGCTGACGTTGCACCTTATTTCAACCAAAGGATTGTGGCAGAAGTGATCTTATGCTGGTTTGAGGACTTAGCCTGGCAGCTTTTGCTTTTGTTCCCTTGGAAGCAGTTACCATGATGTAAAGAAACTGGTTACACTCCTGAATGGTAAGAGGACATGAGGAAAAAGACCCTGGAGGATAAAAGGCCAGCTTGGATGTTCTAGCCCCAGGCAAGCTCCCAGCTGAATACAGCCTACACCTTGTGGAACAGAAAATTTGCCCAGCAGAGCCCAGTGAATCCACAAAATCATGAGATATGATTGTTTTCATGGTCAAAATGTTGTTTTAATCCACTAAGTTTTGAGATGGTTAGTTATGTAGTGTAAGGTAACTATAATAAAAATTTATATGTCATAGATTTAATCAGTGGGCATGGCTCTGCTTGGTGGTGAGCGGAATCCAGCCCAACCAGAAACAAGCCCATCCCAGCAGTAGAAACCAGCAAGAATCCAGAGAACAAACAACTCTCTACTTTCATGCACTCATGCACTATCTTGGGAAGGAGCAGCAGGAGGGGAAGAAAGAAGTTAGAAAAGCTGGTGTGAGACCAGGCACAGTGGCTCAAGTCTGTAATCCTAGCACTTTGGGAGGCTAAGGTGGGTGGATCTCCTGAGGTCAGGAGTTTGAGACCAGCCTGACCAACATGGTGAAACCCCGTCTCTACCAAAAATACAAAAAATTAGCTGGGCTTAGGGGCGTGCACCTGTAATCCCAGCTACTCAGGAGGCTGAGGTAGCAGAATCCCTTGAACCCAGGAGGCAGAGGTTGCAGTGAGCCGAGATCACACCATTGATTGTACTCCAGCCTGGGCCACAAGAGTGAAACTCTGTCTCATAAAAAAAAAAAAAAAAAGAGAGAGAATAGAAAAGCTGGTATGGTAGGCAGAGTCATGGCCTCCAAATATGTCCACATCCTAATCCCTATAACCAGTAAAAAATTACCATACAGGGTAAAGGGCAATTAAAATTGCTGATGGAAAGCCAAGCACAGTGACTCTTGCCTGTAATCCCACTGTGGGAGGCTTAGGTGGGAGGATCTTTTAACTCCAGGAGTTTAGGACCAGCCTGGGCAACATGGTAAAAACCTGTCTCTACAAAAAATTACCCAGGTGCCATTGCACTCCAGCCTGGGAGACAGAGTGAGACCCCTGTCTCAAAAAAAAAAAAAAAAAATGTAGTTGATGGAGTTAAGACTGCTAATCAGCTGACTTTAAAATAAGGAGATTAACCTGGATTGTCTGGTTGGACTCAATGTAATCACAAGAGTCCTTAAATGTGGAAGAGTCAGGTCAGAGGGGAGAGATGTGAGAACTCTACAACTGTTGCCGGTTTGGAAGATAAAGGAAAGGACCAGAAACCAAGGAATATGAGCGGCCTCTGGAATCTGGACAGTACAAAGAAATGGATTATCCCCTAGAGCCTCCAGAAAGAGACATAGCCCTGGTGACATCTGATTTTAGCCTAAAGAGACCCATTTTGGACTTCTAACTATGGAAGGACAAAATAATAAATTCTTGTTGTTTCAAGTCACAAGTTTGTGTACTTTTTTGTTTTTGTTTTTGTTTTTTTTTTACAAAAACAACAGAAAACAAAAACAGGTAAATTTTAAATGATTAGATGATTGCTCCAAATAAGACTATCTTAAATGGAAAAGACTGAGATGGCTTTAAATAGCAATTTTAGGAGTTTTTCTTCATAGCACCCAGTGTGGGGAAGGCCAGAGAATTAAGATTAGATCTTTTGTGGGAAACAAAAAATTACTTGATTTTCACACTCTTGAGTATAGTGAGTTCAATTTGGGGCCTGTTGGACATTTGTTCTGAAACTTGATTTTCTGCTAAAACAAACTCTCCTTGGAAGAATCACACATTAAACTTTTCAGAATGAGTGAGTTTATCTGATTGCTTCTGAACACAGGGCTTGAGTGAGGGAGGGAGAATGGAGGAACTAGTCAACCTTTAGCATCCAGATTCCTGGGGTGGGGAGGAGGTAAAGAGGCCAGGTAATTCCCGACCCCAAGGATGTGGCAGACACCATTGCTGTCCCTAAGCAGAGCTGTTATCAGTCCCACTCAATGACTCTCTTTATGAACAGTCTCAGAGGCACCATAAACTCTGCATCGTGTGGCACTGAGTGCAGGCAGGAGTTCATTATGCCCATCAGCGAGACCAAGTGCTTCACGTTACCTAGGGCCCTCACATTTTCATTGCTTCTTTCCACTGCATTTCAGATGCCTGTGGTTTCAGCTTTGTAATTGGAACATCACATTTCATCATCGGTCTCTGTTTCTCCAAAGTAAAGGCTTTTTGAACCAAAAGTTAAAATATCAGCTTCCCGTGATCATTAACATCAATTATTATTCTTTACTCTTGGGGTGATACTTAACCATACAATGTGAGAAACACCATTGAATAAGTAATAATGAAGTACTTCATAATACTACCACGTCATTATTGTAATGATTGCGAGGGATTTGTCATTCCTAAGACACACACATATTTGGAGTATTTCAAGGCAACTACACAGGTCCTTGGATGCTCTTGAGTTCACTCTTAATTGTTCAGAATAGGGAGTGAGGGAGAAAGCTGGGGTAAGGAGAGGAGGGAAGCAAATCAGAGTCAGGTGATTGCTAAAGTCCTTGGGAAGCAGAAGAGTGAGTTCAGGCATTAGACTACATAAATGGGGTCAAAGTCATTCTAACATTCTGTGACTCTGGGAGGTTACTTACGTCTCTGTACCTCTCTGTCTATATTAGAAAAAAGGTAGATAGTAAGAACAGTGACTGCATTATAAGATTGATGTAATTATTACATATGAATTCATATAAAACACTCTATTCTAAGTAGAAAGTAAATGCTTGATGAATATTAGTCTTTTTTTTTTTTTGAGATGGAGTCTTGCTCTATCGCTAGGCTGGAGTACAGTGGCGCGATCTCGGCTCACTGCCACCTCTGCCTCCTGGGTTCAAGCGATTCTTCTGTCTCAGCCTCCCAAGTAGCTGAGATTATAGGCGCGTACCACCACGGCCTGCCAATTTTTGTATTTTTAGTACAGATGGGGTTTCACCATATTGGCCAGGATGGTCTCTGTCTCTTAACTTTGTGATCCACCCGCCTTGGCCTCCCAAAGTGCTGGGATTACAGGCGTGAGCCACCATGCCTGGCTGAATATTAGTCATTTTTATACAGAATCCCAAAGTTGAGAAATCAACACTTTCACAAGAACACGGATATTTTCCTCACTTATTGCATTTTTATTACGCTTCAAGATCAATGTTTCATTCACTTTGATTCCCTCCTCACGTGAGCGTGGTGTCCAGTTCCCTGCATATCTGGAGTCCTTGGAAACATCTGAGAAGACTGATGCTGTTTCCAGGTTCCCTTATCAGGCCTCTGTTTCTGTTTCCCAACTGCTGCCTTTCCCCATGTGGTTCCAATACCAAAATATTTAGTCCATCTGTCCCAGAGGATTTGGACTTTCTCTTCATTTGTGCTTCTTGAAATAATATGCTCCTGAGGCACAGACTGTTCCTTCATCACTAAAAAAGGTCAAGCATTTATTAGTCTGTGTATAAACATGACAACAAAGGAACCCTTGTAAAAATGGAATGTTCAGCTTGGATAGAACACAGAGCAGTTCCTCTTGAATCTGGCAACTTCCCTTGGATTTCATATCCTTTAAGTACACCATGTTAATATCACTGTTTCTTTCTTGAATTCCCAAGCCTTCCTTATAAATCCCCATGAACCCTTTGAGATGCAAGTTTATTCATTTATAAAGCCTGTAAGTACAATTTCTTTTTCAATTCAAGAACATTAACAAGTTGTTCAGATAAACCAATTCTTTTTTTCTTTTGAGACAGGCTCTTTGTCCCTCAACCTAGGCTAGGGTGCAGTGGCATGATCATGGCTCACTGCAGCCTTGACTTCCTGAGCTCAAGCATTCCTCCTGCCTGAGCCTCTTGAGTAGTTGGGACTACAGGCATGCACCATCACATCTGGCTTTTTTTTTTTTTTTTTTTTTTTTTTTTTTTTTTTTTAGTAGAGACAAGGCTTCACTATATGCCCAGGCTAGTTTCAAACTTCTGAGCTCAAGTGATCTTCCTGCCTTGGCCCTCCAAAGTGCTGGGATTACAGGTGTAATTCACCACACCCGACCCAGATAAACCAATTCTAATACTATGGATGGAAGGTGTACACTCCTGTGTATCACACAACTACTTATCATAATAAAGGAAAATGACTTTGCTTTGCCCACCAGCTGCCGTTTCACACAGATGTGGCTTCTATCCTTTTGAGCAGCAACCCCTGGAAGCCCAAACTCTGATTCATTTTCTTCTTGCTCTTCAGATGGCATTAACCAAACACAGAGCTCTATCACCACAGTTTTCCCATTTCTCATGGAAGCCAACCACAGTCTACATTAGCCTGCTGCCTTCTTAAGCCTGATCCTTTTCAGACATTACATATCATCTCTCTTTGTAAAATAGCTTCTGATTCAGAACTGGTAACATAGTCCATGTTTGAAAACGTTTTCAAACTTCCATGTTGTCTCTTTAGAAGCTGTTGTGAGACTTGAATGTATGTAAGGCCGAGTAAAACCAGTTTTTTAATCCGCATTCCTTTTCCTGCTAAGATTGTCTCAATATGGGAGCATTCTACATGAACAATAGCATTGTTGGTCTTCTTGTTCTTTTTTGAGTAGGAGTCTCGCTCTGTCGCCCAGGCTGGAGTACAGTGGTGCGATCTCAGCTCATTGCAGCCTCCACCCACCTTGGTTCAAATGATTCTCCTGCCTCAGTGCTCACCACCACCACCACCCCCCCAACTCTGCCCAGCACTTCCCGTAGCTGCAATCACAGGTGTGCACCACCATGCTCGGCTAATTTTTGTGTTTGGGAGACGAGATTTCTCCACATTGGTCAGGCTAGTCTGAAACTCCTGGCCTCAAGTGATTCACCCACCTTGGCCTCCCAAAGTGCTGGGATTACAGGCGTGAGCCACCACGCCCGGCCTGGTCTTCTTGTTCATCTTCTCGTTCTTGTTCTGGCTCTTCTCTTCCTCCTCCCCCACTCCTCTTCCTCCTCCTTCTTTTCCCCCTCCTCCTCTCCTTCTCCCTTCTCCCCCTCCCCTCTTTCCTTCTCCCTGTTCTATTTTTTCTTCTTAACCTGACTTGCCTTTTTGTCCAGAGCTGGCCAGGAAAGCAATGAGGCTTGGAAAAAGATCCACAGCATGTTGGCTCACCAAATACTTACTTTACCGCTATGAATTTCTCTGGTGTATGGCAGGAAGTCACGTGGTAGTATATTTTTAACTTGATGTCAACTTGTATTATTTTGTAAATACATAAGTGAATATCAGCCCTGAAATTTAGTGTCCTATCCTTCTCATAGGAAGTAAAAAGTACATTTTATTAAAGTGAATGAAACACACATCTGCTTTCAGGCTGGCCCCAACTTACTTTTCTAGTTTCTTCAACCATACTCCCCTTGACTTCCCCAACACATGCATACACACACACACACACACACACCACCGTCACACACCTCCCACACACTGCTATTAGCACATTGTATTTTTCCCTTTCTTCTGAGCTTAGAACAGTTTTTGAGCTCCAGTTAGGGGAATGAATGAATGAATGAATGAGTGAATGAATGAATGAAATGAGCTGTGCAATCACGCCCTGCCCTTCTGGTCATCTTTTCTCTGCCTTTTGGAATATCCCTCTTCTCACTACCCCATTTTTATAGAGGAAGTTTCTACTCGTCTTTCAAGGCCCAGCTTGCTGCTGCCTCTTCTTCAGTCCTCACTCAGGATTACCGTCTTCTCCTCCTTCTACTTACAGCATGTTCCTTTTCCAGTATCACCTCTGCTCTTTGTTTGCTTATCCTCCTCTCCCCTTACAGTACAAGTTTCTTCTTGGTAGAAAACGTCTTTTTTCATTTCTGTATCTCCCAGTACAATGACTGCCATAAGATAAGTGCCGAGATGTTTAATTTCTTGTTTTACTGGTTATTGAGCTCAGGGAGGACGACTTTCAAATTCCAGGCAGAGTACAGTGGAGAGCGTCTAATACCCAAGATACAGGATGCACAGTAGGAGTCACATCCCAATGTAGATGTCCTGTAGTCACTCGAATCTATGGGTCTGGAGCTGAGGTGAGTTCAAGACTAGATATATAGAGTTAGGAGTTACCAGTGTAGCAGTGAGAATTAAAACCAAGGGAGTGGGTATAGAGTAAGAATTGAGGAGGGCTGAGAAAAGTCAACGTTTAAGGGTGAACCATGGACGGGATCCAGCCCTGGACTCTGAGAAGGAGTGGTTTGAGAAGTGAACGAGAAGAGAGTGAAGTCATATAAGCTGGGGGAGGAGTCAAGTTCAAGAAGGATGGTGATGACTAGGGTCAACCGCTACAGTACTAGATAGAGGCTCAAGGTCAATATAGGATTTTCTTTTCTTTTTTTTTGAGACAGAATTTTGCTCTTGTTGCCCAGGCTTGAGTGCAATGGTGCAATCTTATTGCACTCCACCTCTTGGGTTCAAACAATTCTCCTGCCTCAGCCTTCCAAGTAGCTGGGATTACAGGCATACGCCACCATGCCTGGCTAATTTGGTACTTTCAGTAGAGATGGGCTTTCTCCATGTTGATCAGGCTGGTCTCGAACTCCCGACCTCAGGTGATCCACCTGCCTTAGCCTCCCAAAGTGCTAGGATTACAGGCGTGAGCCACCACCCCGAGCCTCAATATAGGATTTTCAAAGGAGGGAAGTGTTACTTTTCTTTGAAAGGTTCTTATTTTCAAGGATGAATCAAATATTTGATAATTAAAATTTAGGGGTCTAGGATCTATAAGAACCAAACACTCAGACAATTATAAACCTCATCAAATCTCACCAGCAAAACTACATTCTAATCTGGATTTCCTTGCTTCTCCCTGTGAAAGCCGTTACAGGAATATGACAGAAACTTGTTCACAGCCTGTGACTACCTTAGAGTAATGAGGGTCTTTAAACCATATGTCCTCCCTAGCTGGTGAAGCCTTGTCTTCTTGTGGGGGCACCAGGAAAGGGTTCCTAAAGAAAGCCTTTGAGAGTGTGAAAATATGATTCATCACCACTGAGCCTCAAGATGGGCATTCTAATTTCTTGCCTTGATTACAATGGTTATCACAATTTAATTTATATTTACTTGTATTTGTCTTATTTAAATTAAAAGAAAATATGACCTTTCTGAAATAGATTAAATTGGTATCAATACAGAAATGATTACATAATATTTTTCTTTTCTTTTTTTCTTTTTTTTTTTTTTTGAGGTGAAGTCTCACTCTGTCCCCCAGGCTAGAGTGCAGTGGCATGATCTCTGCTCACTGTAACCTCTGTCGCTCGGGTTCAAGTGATTCTCCTACTTCAGCCTCGCAAGTAGCTGGGATTACAGGCACCTGCTACTGTGCCTGGCTAATTTTTGTAGTTTTTTTAGTAGAGACAGAATTTCACCATCTTGGCCATGCTGGTCTTGAACTCTTAACCTCATGATCCACCCACCTCGGCCTTCCAAAATGATGGGGTTACAAGCATAAGCCACCATGTCCGACCACATTTTCCTTTTCTTATTTCATTTTTGGAGTAGAGAAGCAACCCATTTATTCATTCTTTCATCTGGTTTTTTTATATACCTATCCATCTAACATCTATCTATCTGTCTCTCTGTCTCCTCAAGTCGTTTTAAGGCCCTCTTATCAGCTTTATGCATTGTGTAAGACCCTAAACCTGTAAAAATGAGCAGGACCAGATCAACATAGTCACCGTTCATTATATAGGAATTTGATCTAAAACGTCATTCAAATTAAGCCAGGGATAAGGAGATCATTTAAAGATAAAACCTGAAGATATGCCTTAGGAAACATCGCTGTACTTCTTCAGTGTACTAATGCTTGCTGGCATTATTGCTATCACTGATAATGTCAAAGGGGAGAGTGATATTTTTGGAGCTGATTTTTTTTACCCTATTACAAAAATAGATTATGAACACATACACATATGTCACAGAAAGAACTTAGGCTAATATTTCTATATAGGGACAAGCATTAGCATATTTTTAAAGTTCACAGTTACATTTCTGTTATCAGTTATAATCATCTCTTGGTTTGAACTTATTTTAAGATAGCTATCAAAAATCTATTGGTATGATGTAATCTGTTTAAATTTCACAAGTGTGTGAAAATTTTACAGTCAAAGAGTTCCTAAAGGAAGCTGTGTAATTCAATATTTTCAATCTTGAATATTTACAATCTTCATAAAGGCACAGAGCTGACTTAAACCAACAAAGGATGGTCCCTAATGACAACAGCACAAAGCTATAATTGAACTCAAATTCATGAATATTTTGTTTTTAGGTAGTTATTCTCCATTCAGGACATTGGTCTAAATCAGTATTTAGTTACAATTTACACTAAGTATATGCTTTGGGGGAAGACCATAGAGAAAAAGCAAAGTATGAATGAGTCAAAGTTACCCATATCATCATGACACGCTACGACAGGTCCCTTCACTCCTCTTAGAAGGCTGCTTGGTACCTCCAGGGTTGGAGTCGACACTCGGTTAATCTGGATTTCTGCTCAGAGAAGTGAAAGATATAATGCTTTACATGAGGGTCTTGGAGAAAGCTAAGATTTCTCCATCCTTGGAGGGGACACCCTTTCTAGAAGCCCCTTGCTTGCTGTGTTGGCAGTTGGAATGTCATATTGTACAATATACTTACTTTAGTCAAGGAGACTGTTGAGGCAGTGTCAAACAGCAGGCACAAGAGCTGCAGGAGCTCTTATTATTCATCACAGATTGGCAGCCTAATGGATAAAGACCAGTGCTGTTGGATACTCAGGTCACTGCACTTGCATGGTATGCATTAGTCAGCTCTGCTGCTGTAACAAACGATCCTCAAATCTCAGTGACAACTACAAAGGCTTATTCTGGATCTAGAACAAAGAAGACAAGTGACTCAAAACTGGCTTTATGTCTTCTTCATTCCAGATCCAGGCTGAAAGAGCTGTCCATTTGGGGGCATGCCATTCCTAAGACAGAGAGAAAACAGCAAAAGAGCTGGTAGAATATAATCACTCTTAAAGGCTTTGTACAAATGAGACATAGTCAAGGTCACCCACGAAGTCTAGGCACTCAGGTGCCCAAGACTGATGTCAAAGGTGCAGAAATTGTAGACTCTCCCATAGGAGGAACTCCAAGTGAGGCAGGAGAATAGGGTCTAGAAGCAGGGAAACTAAGGCTGATTCATGTTAACTTCCTAAAACTAAATGAAAAAGAAAACCCCAATTTTCCACACCCAAGTAACAAAAGGACCTTTGCAACCCCCTTACCCCCTTTTCTGCGTGGCAGATGAAAAATTGAAAGTACCTCTGATTGGCACCCCTCACAACCAATCAGACTGGTTGTGGGCCCAGTCTTCATTTGCATAGAAGTATAACTTCATTTATGCCTCTAACTGGTCACTTTCCACAACCAATCAGACGTTTGCATAGGTTTGCGACTTTGTAACTTCACTTCAGCCTCTGATTGGTCGTTTTCCACAAACAACTGGACTGATTGTGGGCCACTACTTCATTTACACGGGATGTATACCAAATAACCAATGAAAAAAACTCTAGAGGGTATTTAAATCCCAGAAAATTCTGCAACCACAGCTCTTGAGCTGCTTGTTCAAGCCTGCTCCCACTCTGTGGAGGGTACTTTCATTTCAATAAATCTGTGCATTTCTTCTGCTGCTTGTTTGTGCATTTTTGTCCAATTCTTTGTTTAAAATGCCAAGAACCTGGATGACCTCACCAGCAACACAAGTCTGTGTAATCTGTCAGGATGGGGAGTGAGTTGCTGGGAACAAAAACACAATCTATGTTCCTTGCTGCAGCCCCCACCCAGTTCTCCAGACTATTCCTTCAAGCCCCTCCTCTTCCACGCCAGCTCAAGGTGCGTAGTTTGGAGAGCTCCATGGTGAAGGACTGTGTCCAAGAAGTGGGGCTGCAGCAGCTGTTGTTTCCATTCATCTCTGTTTTGTTCTCATTGGCCTCTAAGTGCAGAAGGCGGAATGAATTGGCAGGAACTGAAGATGAGTTGGAAGACAAACAAGAGAATTGAAAGCTTTCTCATTAACCAAAGGGGTCACTGAGATAATGCTTGAGGCAAGAGGCAGAGTGACCTTTAGGTAGTTGGCTGGAGGGCTGTGCCTGAGAGAATGGAATGAAACCCACCCCTCAAAGCCATCGTCCTCTTCAATTAATATTTACTGAGCACTACTAAGACGCTGGCCCTGTGCTCAGAACTATAAACTTTCCTGGGTTGGAAAAGGCTCTGACTAATTTGCACATTAAAAAGCACACAGACAGAGGAAACCCACCTTTTTTTTCCCCTTCCCAGTCACCCTGGGAGAGAAGTCTTCTCTTCTTCATTCATGTGTGGAATCCCAATTAAGCATAGTAAACAAAGGAAACTTCTTACATTGTGATTTTCCTCCCTCTTCCCTTGTTTTATTTGCAGTCGGGATTTATTGCTTAAGAATTACCTCCTTTAAGCATCATCCCCTATTAGCCAGAGAGATAAAAGCCATAAAGGGAAGGGAACTCCTTCAGTTCTCTTTGCCAGTTGTGAGACAGAGCAGCCGCGTTTACAAGGGAAGTTGACATCTGTTGACTGAGCCGAGCCGGTCCTGCCCCAGCGCTGCGCTCATGCTCCGAATGCAAACTGCAGCTATCAGAGACAGCGCTGGGGTTTAATAACTGCTTGAGCCCAGAGCAAATCTACTTGGGCACTAGAAAAGAAATTGTGTAGTTTTAAAGCAGATGCATGTTCTTAACGTGGTTGGCTTGTAAAGCAATAAAATGTGGGTTCCCCCCCGCCCTTAGCCTATCACAACTGTTAGAATAAATAGTATAACTTAAGACAGGGCGATTCTATCACAATTCCATGTAATATTTAGTCTGTTTAACAAGATAAAATTTGAATTAGCATCACATATAGAAGGCATTTCATTTTCTCACGTACAGTACAATATTAAGCACAAACAGCATATGTCTTCATGGTTATAAACAACAGCGGCATGTTTGCAAAACAGATCCTATATGTAGAACGTCTGTAAATGGGAGAAAATATGGGGCTTTTCTTGGTTAAAATGATGTTAAATATTTCAAGCCACATGATCTTTATAAGAAACATTTTCTCCTTCTCTGTGAATAGCAATAAGAATTGTCTTGGCCTCACCTTTCTCCAAACCTGAGTTCTTTTTCAGTTCAAGTCTTTCTCTGTGACCTTGAAAATATCAACTGGTCTGAGCCTCTGTTACTTCACCTGCTGGAATAAAGATATTGGGTTACATCAAGGTTTCTCTAGCTGTATTGTGAGGAAATTAATGGGAGCAATTTTTTTTTTTTTTTTTTTTTTTTCTGAGATGGAGTCTCACTCTGTAGCCCAGGCTGGAGTGCAGTGGCCCAATCTCACCTCACTGCAACCTCCCCCAGGTTCAAGTAATTCTCCTACCTCAACCTCACAAGTAGCTGAGATTATAGGCGCCTGCCACCGTGCCCAGCTAATTTTTGCATTTTTAGTAGAGATGGGGTTTCACCATGTTGGCCAGGTTGGTCTCGAACTCCTGATCTTAGGCGATCCACCCGCCTTGGCTCTTAACGTGCTGGGATTACAGACGTGAGCCACCGCGCCTGGCCTGGGAGTAATTTTTAAAAAATTATTTTTGGCTAGGCACAGTAGCTCACGACCATGCAGTGAGCTGATGTGCCACTGCACCCAGCCTGAGTGACAGAGCGAGACTCCGTCTCCAAAAAAAACTTAAAAAATATATTTGGAGGGTACAAATGCAGATTTCTAACGTGTACATTGCATAGTGTCAGAGTCTGGGTTTTCAGTGTAACTGTCACCCAAATAGTAAATGTTGTACCCAACAGGTAAATTGTCAACTCTCACTCCCCTCCTGCCCTCCCACCTTGTGGAGTCTCCAGTGTCTATTATTCCACTCTGTATGTATGCATGTATGGACGTGTGTATTCAGGGAGTAATATTTTTAAAAAAGCATTCCATTGTCAAAAGTTTAGGAATTGTGACATTAAACAAAATTAAACACATTTCTTTACTCAGAAATTCAGTGTGCTAATAATATTCATTGCAATGCTCCAACAGGGAGGCAGAGTATGCATTTCCTTTATATATTTTACCAAAAGCTTTTTCTTATAAAACATTTCTCAGAACCAATCCATATACTGGACTTTAAAGATGCTATTTTTTTTTTTTTGTTTTTTTTTTTTGAGACCAAGTTTCGCTCTTGTTACTCAGGCTGGAGTGCAGTGGTGAGATCTCTGCTCACTGCAACCTCTGCCTCCTGGGTTCAGGCAATTCTCCTGCCTCAGCCTCCTGAGTAGCTGGGATTACAGGCACGCGCCACCATGCCCAGCTAATTTTTTGTATTTTTAGTAGAGACGGGGTTTCACCATGTTGACCAGGATGGTCTCGATCTCTTGACCTCGTGATCCACCCGCCTCGGCCTCCCAAAGCGTTGGGATTACAGGCGTGAGCCACCGCGCCCGGCCCAAAGATGCTATGTTTTTGTTTCTGTTTTTGTTTTCTGACATGGAGTTTCAGGGCATTGCCCAGGCTGGAGTGCAGTGGTACAATCTCGGCTCACCACAACCCCCACCTCCTGGGTTCAAGAGATTCTCCTGTGTCAGCCTCCTGTGTAGCAGGGATTACAGGCATGTGCCACTATGCCCGGCTAATTTTGTATTTTTAGTAGAGATGGGGTTTCACCATGTTGGCCAGGCTGGTCTTGAACTCCCGACCTCAGGTGATCTGCCTTCCTCGGCCTCCCAAAGTGCTGAAATTACAGGTGTGAGCTCCTGCACCGGGGCTAAAGACCCTTATCGTATGACATTCTCTGATTTTATTGCCTTTTAATTATGCTTATCTTTCCAATTTCTCCTGCCTATTTCAGGAAAAGACCTACTAGGGCTTTTGAATTCATTCAGAAGGTGAAATTGAGTTTGTTCTTCATTTCTTTCATCGTTTATTCTTTTTTTCCCCTACAAATTTTTGACTTTGAATAACTTTAAACCCTCAGAAAAGTTGGAAGAATAGTACAATAAGTATATACTCTTCGCTTAAATGTAACAACTGTTAACATATAGCCTCAGTTGCTTTCTGTCTCACTCTCTCTACACATGTGCCTAGACACATACACACACACATATATACTCTGTATAATTTTATTGCTGAACTATTTGAGAATCAATTGCAAACATCATGACACTTTATCATTAAATACTTAAAAATTTATCTTCTTAGAACAAGGAAAATTTCCTATGTAACCTCAAAACCACTACCACATCTGAGAAATTTAACATTGATTACTACCGTCTAATGTATACTCTGTATTTAAATTTCCCCAATTGACCCTAAAATCTGTTTTTAAAAAAATTTAGGGTCCATTGAGTATTCATACGTTAGATTTAGTTATCTCTCATTGGCTTCTTTAATCTAGAACTGTCCCCCTAACTTGATTATCTTTCATGACATTTATTATTTTTTTTTTTGAGAAGCCCAGGTCATTTATTTTGTAGAAAGTCTAAGATTCTTTGCTTTGTGACTGTGATTGTTTCCTCATCATTATATTTAGTTCATATATTTTTGGAAGAATATTAATGATATTGTTGTGTACGTCACATTGCACCATAACAGGGGCATGTCATGTCATTTCGTCTCATTATTGGTGGTGTTTCGGTAACAGCTTGGTTAAGATGTTATTTGCTATATTTCTCTATTACAAAGGTGGGGCCACACGCAGTGACAGACACCTGTAATCCTGGCACTATGGGAGGCCAAGGCAACAGATCACTTGAGCCCAGGAGTTTGAGACCAGCCTAGGCAACATGGTGAAACCCTGTCTCTACAGGAAATGCAGAAACTGAGGTGGGAGGATCACCTGAGCTGGGGGAGGTTGAGGCTACAGTAAGCTGTGATCACACTGCTGCACTCCAGCCTGGGCGACAGAGTGAGATACCATCTCAAAAATAAAATAAATAAATAAATAAATAAATAAAGGTATCTTTTCCCCTTGGCAATTCATAAGTGATCTGACAGTTGATGTTTTGAGACTTATTAATAACTTGCTTCCCAACAATCTTTCACCTAATAGCTTTAGCATTTACTAGATTCCTTGCCTGAATTAAATATTACATTGGGTATTGCAAGATAGTGGTTTTTCTAATTCTATTGCCCCTGCTTCTTTATTAGCTGTTATTCTTCTGTAAAGTAGAGCTTTTCTTTTGCTCTCCCCTCATATTGAGTATCATAACATATCATAGATTCTCTTTTTATTCAACGTTTTATCATCTGTTTTGTAATTCATCCTCTTAAAATGTTTATTCAGGGGCTAGTCTGTGCCAGGTATTGAAGTGAGATTAACCTAATGTTAGTCTCACTTTCCCTTACCTTTCCCTGCAAATACTTAAGAAACCAGTATCAGTGGGAACATGGACAACTCATCCAGATTTTTGAAATGGTAAATACCTAGCTTCAAAGTTTGTTAGGTGGTAAAAGAAATTAAAGATGAAGATGGGATTGGAGAAAGGTCTCCAAATTATAATCATTATTCCCTTTTTATAAACCTTGGTCAGGCTACTGTGGTTACAGCAATTATCAGATGGTCGTCCTAATCATGATGCAGGAAAAGAAAAGAATCAACTACCATCTCTGAGGAACTATGCTAGGCCTGACTCACAGGGCAGGGAATCTAAACACCAAAAACTCAGGCTCCCAGGATCCACGGAAAGAGAATCACATCTCGTGTTTCTACATTAAGCACAAAATGAGTCTTTTGTTTTGTTTTGTTTTAAGAGATGGAGTCTCACTCTGTTGCCCAGACTGGAGTGTAGTGGTATGATCTCGGCTCACTGCAACCTCCACCTCCTGGGTTCTAGCAATTCTCCTGCCTCAACCTCCTGAGTAGGTGGGACTACCGGCGCATGCCACCATGCCCGTTTAATTTTTTGTATTTTAGTAGAGATGGGGTTTCACCGTGTTGCCCAGGCTGGTCTCGAACTCCTGAGCTCAGGCAATCCACCCGCCTCAGCCTCCCAAAGTGCTAGGATTACAGGTGTAAGCCACCACACCCGGCCCAAAATGAGTCTTTTAATGATCATTCAAGGCACTAGGAAGACCTGGGGAAATATGCTTGTATCTTTAACATATAATAGATTCTTACCTAAATACCAAAGGACCAAAGTCCCTGGACAAGTCAGGGAGCCTGGGGGCACTTCCCTGGTCTGACACAGGACACAGGTACCACACGAGCAGTATCCTTACCCCTCCAGCAGGATCTGAATGACACATTCCAAATAATCACTAAATGAATAAGAACAGAGCTGGGAGCCTACTTTCAGGCTATCTTTTCCTGGAAAGATAGGGACACTAGTTCCTGGAAAGAACAGACCAACCCATCTTGGCCAAATTTTCCAGTGGAATGTGTATTCTGAGTGTTATGTGGTGGGGGTGAGGCAGGATTTTTTGGTGTAACAAGCCTGGGTACCATAGGACCCTGCTGATTGGCAGAGGTCAGAAAACACATCTAAGGGACATACATTCTTTTGGACTTGATTTTGTTCCTTTTAGGGAAGTCTCTGCTCCCTTGTGGAGCCTTCTAGCCTCAGAAAAAAAGGCACAGTCTGTGTTCCCAAAGGGAAGCGGCGGGCATAACAGACTAAAACTGGCATCTTGCCAGGGGGATCAGTAGTGAGGGGGTGGTTGTGGTACCTGGAGTCTTTGTCACCTCACTGCTTATACTACTTCAGTGGCTCTGTGAAGCCATGGGGGAAGATCCACCCAGCTGTCAGAGAAACTCCAAAGGGATAAGGGCTCAATGGAAAAAGTTCAGGTTTTTGAGATGAAAAAATTCAGGCTCAAATGCCATTCCCTAAAATTTATGAAGCATAAGGCAACTTACTTAATACCAGTTCCCTCATCTGTAGAATAGAGATAAAAAATCCCTCACAGACGTGCTGTGAAAATCAAGGTAAGGTAAAGTATGTGCCTACTTTATCGTTAGGATTCCGTTCTTTTTTTTTTGAGATGGAGTCTTGCTCTGTTGCCCAGGCTGGGGTGTAGTGGCACAATCTTGGCTCACTGCAACCTCCTCCTCCACGGTTCGAGCAATTCTCCTGCCTCAGCCTCTAAGTAGCTGGGATTACAGACACACAGCACCATGCCTGGCTAATTTTTGTATTTTCAGCAGAGACGGGGGGGGGGGCGGGTCTCACCATATTGGCCAGGCTGGTCTTGAACTCCTGACCTCAAGTGATCCACCCGCCTTGGCCTCCCAAAGTGCTGGGATTACAGCCATGAGCCACCATGCCTGGCCCGTTAGAATTCTTTCATTTCAAGTAACAGAAACCCACTTGAACCAGCTTAAGAAAAAAAAAGCAAGAACGATTGAGAGATTGAATTCATTGTAAGGTTACAATGATGTCTGGTCAGTCTTAACATTAGGAATTCAGCTAAGCCTTATAATGAGGCTGGAATCAAAAAATAAAAGGCCATCAGGAGTCATTGTAGCTTCACTTTGTACATCTGGGGGTTTTCCCTCTCTTTACAAGGTTTGGCTTTCTCTCCTCCAAACCAACAGAGCTGGCAGAATTGCGGCACCTGTAGCTCTTGAATTTGCATCTTCCCTTTCCAAGACACTAACAAAGGGGAAACTGAAATCTCATAATCCCAAGTGCAAAGTCTCACAAGAATTTGATTCTTCCCCTTATAACATAGGTTCACTGTGGTCACGAGTGGATGGGGCTGGAATGGTGGGAGGGCGCACTGGGCTCCAGCAGCACCCACGGCTGAAAGGCTGCCCCTGTGTGAGCAGGGCAACTGTGGGGACTGTTGTGGGCGGGATGGATGTTCCAGAATGTGTTTTCTACGGGTACCTAGGGCAGTATCTGTCACACAATGGGGGCTTAGCAGGTGCGACTTTCCTTTTTCTTTCCCTCAGACCAGATGTGATTAATGTAAGAGCAGAGTGGGGGACAACCACCCAGACTTTTCCGGGGGCATCCAGGGCCTCAGGATAAGTGCAATGGAAATCAGGATCATTGAGGCATCTGACAACACCACCACTGGGATAAATAAGGTGGGCTATGTACTTTCATACCTTCCCTGTCCTTCCTAAATTTGGCTTCTTGCTATGTTCTTTGAGCTATATCGGATCGCCCTTGGAAAATTCGCTGCTCCTGCTGATATAATGTCAGAAACAACCCTGCTATGGGGAAAAGTACTCTATGGAATTAGGTGGGTTACAAGGCAATGGTTGGGGTAAGAGTCAAAGAAAATACTTAGGAACTCAAGGAATGGAATCCCTACAGGCAAGTAGCTGGCTCCTTCTCATAGCTGTAGACCAGCATTGCCAAGTGTAGCAATCGTGCATAAAGCCAACTTTCTTTTCTTCTTTCTTGCCTGTCTTCTTTCCTTCTCTCTTTCCATCCTTCTTTTTTCCCTTTGTCTCTCTTCTTTTCTTCTGTCTCTCTTTCTTTGTTTCTTTCTCTTTCTCTCTTTTTCCTTCCTTCATTTTCTCTCATGCAATAAGTGTTTACTGAGCCAAGCATTATACTATTGACAGAGCCACAGAGAAGTGCTCAAGATGTTTTACGCTTTGATCTTTTTCTCCTGGAAAAGCACAAGACCCAGACTGGGATGTCAGGAACTAGGGCCCAGCATCACAGCAGAGATGACTGCCCCTTGACTTTAGGAAGGTGATCAAAGTGGCACTGGGTGAGGGCAGCCCAGAATTTGAGGAAGGTGAAAGCATCGTCTGAAGGAGGATGAATAGAAACCAAAGGATGCAGAGCAGTGAACATGCAAGGCCGCAGCAGCAGGCTCAGGCAGGGCCTGGCGGGCTCCCCAGAGGCCACCAGCCAGCCAGGGCAGGAAGCCCTTAGGGAAAACCCACAAGCGTTGGTTCGGGAGGGACTCTAAAGACATCAGTCCTTTCAGAGCTGGGGAGGACAAAAAGCAGATTCTGAGAGAATAAACGTGTCCCACACCAAATACTTTTCTAGTTGCAAAGATCCGGGCACAAAAGTCTTCCTCAGGAATTCCATTTCCTGCTCACTCCCAGCACAACTTGCAAAATAGCAGGCAAAAGAAACTTATATTTCCCTAAATTCACTGCTGAGACTAAAGTACTCCCAGGGGCTTAGATCAAACATAAGCGCTTTCTTTAAGAAACAACAATGTAGATGTGGTCACTTAACCACAGATGTCTTTACATCACCATTAAAAACAAATTATGTCTGGGTGGTAAAATATGTTGGACTAGTTTCAGGATCTTCCTAGATTGGCAGCTTAGGTTTGAGGCAGCATTTGTCCCCACTATGTTTCTCAACCAATTGAAAACCACTGAATCACCGAGAAATATTTAACGGGTAATGAGAATCACTTGAGTGACAAGTCCTATTTGACTAAATAGCCCTGCCATGTCTTTAAAATGGATATAAATGCTTTCATATTACATTTACATCTCTTATATCCACTATAGAAAAAATAGTATTTCAACAGTGCAAAAGTAATGTGGCGGGAAGGCAACCCTGGAGGGTTATAAATATCAAATAAGTCATAACTATAATGATAATATTGGAATTTATCTTCAGAAGATAAAGGTTGAACTTATCAAGAGGCCACAAGTGAGCAATAAAGTCTTCCTTATAAGTACAGATAAATTTGAGATTTTCGATAATCCTGTTAAATTCTCTGTAGTTCCCCATTCTTAATGCCATGCCTGAGTTTTAAAACTGCTCACTGCGTTCATAATTGCTGCTTTTTGTTGCTTCTTCCACATCCGCTGATCTCTAGGAAGACACTAGGATGGCGTCTCTTTCTTTGCTCCCGCTTCTCCCTTCCTGAATTCCTTTCTCACCTTCCTTCTCCTCACCACCTCCCAAACAGTAGGGCCAAGGACATCAACAAGGAAAAGGAAACGTAAATAAGGGTTAGATATTTAATAACAGAAGACGAAGAAGCGTAGCACACATTTCCCCCGTTTTCTCTGCCTAAACAAGTCTCAAGGCTGCTGTTTGCTAGGACAGCCATAAGAAAGTACCGCAGACTGGGTGGCTTCATCAACAGAAAAATATTTTCTCCACCTTCTGGAGGCTAGAAGTTAGAAACCAAGGTGTCAGCAGGGCTGGTTTCTCCTGAAGCCTCTCTGCTTGGCTTGGAGGCAGCTGCCTTCTCCCTGAGCCTTCACGTGCTCTACTCTCTGTGGCTGCTTCTGTGCAGATCTCCTGTTCTTATGAGCACGTCAGTCACAATGGGTTAGAATCTATTCTTCTTATTATTATTTTTTTAAATTGAGACAGGGTTTCACTATGTTGGCCAGGCTGATCTCGAACTCCTGACTTCATGATCCACTCGCCTTGGCCTCCCAAAGTGCTGGGTTTACAGGCATGAGCCACCGCGCCCGGCCAGAACCTATTCTAATAAGCTCATTTTAACTTAATTGTCTCCTTAAAGATCCTATTTCCAAATATAGTCACTTTGGGGGTGAGTTGGGACTTTGACATATGAATTTTGGGGAGACACAATTCAACCCATAGCAGCTGCTTTCACATACCTTTATCAAATAGCAGTTCTTTGCCACCCATCCTACCCAGGTGTTGACTTTCCCTAGGCTTGGTGATCTCTGCCATTATTTTAGTGGCTGATTAAATTTAATTGCCACTTTTGGGTACTGTCTTGAGTAGTTTTTGGATGAAACTTATTCCTTTCCCCAACAAGATCCATGACCATAGGGCTAGTTTTTAATCCCCCTTGAACACAACTGAACCATTAGTAGATAGGCATACAGTGAAACAAATAAGCAAAACAAGCAAATCTCTAATAAACTGGAAGAGAAAGTGTCATTCTTATAGTTGTTGTGTGTGTACATTTTCTCCCCCTGGGAATGGAAGCTCCCTAGAGGCAAGATTGTGCCCTTCTGAAGAAAAAGCAAAGGAATTCATTCATTTTGGCCAGTGAAAGTGAAACCTGGACAATTTTCAATATCCTTTGCCTTTCCAACATGATTTTTAAGTATAGTGATGTGAAAATTTTGTAAACGTGTCAATTCCAATATTTTCATATATTTGGCCGAGAAGATTTTGTTTATAGGAACTTAGTTAACTTTGGATGATAACCACTAAACGTAGTAGTAACAGTGATCCCTCTGTGTAGAGTAAGTTTAGAACACTGTAGCGCAGGTACTGAAAGTAAATCTGGCAAATGATTCAAGCAGGGTTGCCATCTACGTTTGTGTTGTGTGGCTTGATTTTTCCATTCATAGGGCTACCTCACAGCTCATATGCCATTGCTGTCTTTATAAACACGGCAGGGTTTTGTGCCATGACGACGGCTTTGAAAAAGCCATTTGGCTCTTCACATATCCATAACTACATCGGGTCTTTCAGAACTCACTTTACTCATGCCTGAGGATGTGCCCAACGAGGAGCCTATTCAGTTATTGTCTTCCATTTGGTGGAAAATTCAGTTTCAGAGAAGAGGTGAAATTTGTTCCTCTTCTGCCTCTTTAGGGATGTAAACAAAAATCCGCCTTCATGAAGAAAAATTATAATTTCTTAGCATAAGAAATAAAAGCCAGGAAACTCCAGAATGGTCACAATAATGGTTTGTGTTATCTTCTAAGACAGCTTCAAAGAGAAATTAACCCCAATTATGACATCCTTGGTGATAAAGAAGGGAATGATAGGTAATGGGAATTGTCATTTAATGCTTTTTGGAGTGTTCATTCTTCAACATTCAGAGATAATAATAATGGTGATGGTGGTAATTCTCAAAAGGAATCAGACATTTGCACAGTGCTTAACATGTGAGATGATACCAGTTTTGAGAGCCACTAGGATGTCATTAAGCAGGTGAGAGGCTAAGCCCAGGAATGCTGTCTAATAGCCTCTCATTGTAATTACAATGGCTCTATTTATGACCATGTGACAAGCCCTTTACTTACATTGCCTAATTGAGTCCCACAACAATCTGCTTAATGAGGTAGGTATTATTCTTCCTGTTTTACAGAGGAGGAAACTGGGGGGATCAAAGAATTTCTGTGACTTTCCCAAAGTCATGCAGCATACGCAGAAGACAGACAAGTGCCAGCATGTGCAGTGTCTAGGCTGTCAGACCCAATTCACCCAAGATGTATCCATTTCAAGCCAGGAAATTTGGGTAGGATAAACGTTTGCCAAATTCACAGACTGGGTTTCTTGAATCCTCTTATGTTTTTCCTGGCCCAATTCTTTTTTGTTTTGAAATGGAGTTCCACTCTTGTTACCCAGGCTGGAGTATAATGGCACAATCTCAGCTTACCACAGCCTCTGCCTCCCGGGTTCAAGCGATTCTCCTGTCTCAGCCTCCCGAGTAGCTGGGCTTACAGGTGCATGCCACCACGTCCGGCTAGTTTTTATATTTTTAGTAGAGATGGGATTTCATCATATTGGTCAGGCTGGTCTCGAACTCCTGACCTCAGGTGATTCACCCACCTCGGCCTCCCAAAGTGCTGGGATTATAGGTGTGAGCCACCGCACCCCGCCTTCTGGCCCAGCTCTTTCCTGAGCTGTCCCTGTTCTCAGTCCCCGTCTTCTGCCAGAATGACCGAGGGCTTCACCCAAGGGTTTCCACATCGTATTAAATAAGAGAGTCTCCAAACTACCTGAGAGATAATTACTTAACACAGAAAATAACTATAGTATATTTTGGTATGAGAAAAAATCTCTCTCCTCAAAATATAGAGGAACAACCACTACTTATGGTTGAAAACATTAGGAAGGGGTAGCTTTGCCTTTCAAAAGACCGCAAAACACTTTCCTAGGATCTTCGTCTGGGAAAATAATGTTCTTTGTTTCTTTGGGCTTAACCTTGAGTCTGAATCTTCTATGAGAGGTCCTGGTGACTCCTTGTTTCCACAGCCTGCACAGGCAACATCTGTTCTGGCCTAAGGATGAACACCTTACCTCCCCACCCAGCACAGCTCAGCCTCAGGGGTGAGGGGAGGGAAGCGCACACGCAGTTGCTCTCATCCTGAAAAACTCCTAGTGAGGCAGAAGCTTTCACACACATGGTTCACAGAGAGATTTCAGCCAGAACTAGCAGTCTCACTAGTTGTCAGAGCCTCTTGTTGATTCCCACCTTCAGCAAAAATCCTTGAGGGCAGCAAGCGCAGCAGGAAACCTGTCATTAACAACCACCGTGGTGTCACATTAGCGTTCTCGGTATCCCTCGCTCCACTATTTAACTCAGCTATTTACCTCATCGGGGAGAGCTTTGTTTGATTGTCAGAAAATAGAACGTACATTTGTCTGTCATAAACACACACAAGCTCTCCAGAGCATAAATAAACAAAACGATCGTGTACATTGGTAAATGTGTTTGCATTATTTAACCAAACCAGATGAAGCATGTGAATAATCCTGCATATAAAGTACCATCGAGTAACTTGCTTGTAATCTGTCTTGTACAATACAACCACTGCCACTCATTCCACTCACCCGATTCAGACCCTGGAAATGTGCTATTTTTAGTTGGGCTTTGTACACCACTATTTACAAAGAGCACTGTTAAACCCTTTGAATAGCAGCCAAGAAGTTGGGTGAGAACCTAGAAACCTGCCACACAGATCAGCATCCTAATCAACCCTGGGACAGCCAGTGCTAAAGATCTGCCTTTGTTTCCTTTTCTTCTTTCCCTTTGTCTCCCGGGAATATCAATGTAAAAGAGGAAAGGAGACAAAGAGTTGGGCCTTATCTGTTCTTGTCGTTCAAATGGGTTGCTTTACTCACTCTCCTAGATAACAGCCCATTTGTCAACATCTTTGGCTGTTTAAGCTGTTGTTTGTCAAAACCACTTTTGGAAAAGATTTGACCATTTATTTACATGGGAGCCAACGTGACGGCAGCAGGTGCGTCATGGAAAACTCGGACGTGGGTGCTTCAAAGCCGCTGGGATTCGGTCACGTGACAGCCCGCCTGCTGCCCGGCCAGCGGGCCAAATGGCCACACGGGAAGGAGGGACGGAGGAGAAAGTAGTAGGCGAAGTGTTGGCGTGAGGCAGGTGGTGGATGAGGCAGTCGCAAAGAGAAAGGATTGCAACACCAGGGAGGAGATGAAAGGCCTCATATCATTTTGCAGCCAACAAGAAACCTGAAGGAACTAAGTTTGGCTCTATTTCTACAGCTTGTGAAAAGCTGAGAACGGAAGCAATGACTGGGCTAATTCTGGACAAAATTTTTAAAAATGATTTTTGTCAGAGGAACCCAGATCTTTGCCTCAATTATTTGCTTTTGTCTAAATTGCTCATTTTCCCAAATTTCTGTAATTCTTTTAGGTGATGTGAATTGATTTGGCTTTGGCATACAGGACAAGATTTTATTTTATATATTATTTTATTATTATTTTTTTTTGAGACGGAGTTTCGCCCTGGTCGCCCAGGCTGCAGTGCAGAGGCATGATCTTGGCTCACTGCAACCTCCGCCCCCCAGGTTCAAGCAATTCTCCTACCTCAGTCTCCGTAGTAGCTGGGATTACAGGCGCCCGCCACCATACCCAGCTAATTTTTGTATTTTCAGTAGAGACAAGGTTTCACCCTGTTGGCCAGGCTGGTCTCTAACTCCTGACCTAAGGTGATCCACCGACCTCAGCCTCCCAAAGTGCGGGATTACAGGTGTGAGCCACGGCACCTGGCCTGGACAAGATTATTTGAGGGGTTGTGAAGGGTTTGCCCTGTTTCCTTTTGTCCTCATTGCTCATAGTGCCGTTCTGTTTTGTGCCTTCACTTAGTCTAAACTGGCTGGTGAAAGTGGCACAGCCAGCTGTTGCCAAACAGTGATGTCCTGTCAAACTCCTGTACCTCCGCGTGTACCTTCTCACGTTCTCTGGGATATTACTTTCCCTTAACAGAGCTCACCGGACATGAAATAGAAAAGTGTTTTGAATACTTTGAATCAAAAACGGTCTCTGAATTTAAAGCGTTTTATTATTTTATGTGTTATTTGTAGTTCAAAAGGGTCTTCATAGTCATCACAGTATTACAGACATTTGACAGAAAAGTAGTGTGCCAAGGTGATCAGTGACAAAAACAACAAAAGCAACTTGTGCTTGAGCCTGTATGTGGAAGGCCCTGTTCTAGACACTTTATACAATAGCTGTATCCTTACCGATAGCCCTGCAAGGTAAGTATCATTTTTCCCATTGTGAGGAAGTACTGAGTCTCTGGAGGGTACTTGGCCAAGGGCACCAGCCAGTCAGTGGCAGACAGGAAATTCAAACCTAGGTTTGTTGAGTTTTTTTTACTACCAGGCAACATCATTTGTAAATGCAAACTCATCCTGAGCATCAAAGGACAATTGGTTTTACTTTGAAGAGACTCAATTCCATATTGGTTTCAGTTATTTTAACAGACTCAACATGTTTAGTTATCTCAGAACTTTTACACAATAGTAATAGGATTTGTTATTTCTTTGGTAGAATTAGGCTTGTCTACAACTATTTAAAAAAAAAAATTTTTTTTTGACATGGAGTTTCGCTCTTGTTTCCCAGGCTGGAGTGCAATGGCATGATCTCGGCTCACCACAAACTCCACCTCCTGGTTCAAGTGATTCTCCTGCCTCAGCTTACTGAGTAGCTGGGATTATAGGCATGCACCACCACGCCTGGCTAATTTTGTATTTTTAGTAGAGACGGGGTTTCTCCATGTTGGTCAGGCTGTTCTTGAACTCTCGACCTCAAGTGATCTGCCTTGCCTGCCTCTGCCTCCCAAAGTGCTGGGATTACAGGCGTGAGCCACCGTGCCCATCCTGCCTGCAACTATTTTTAATTCCTTAACATCTTTTAAGTATTCCATTTGACCTGATCCTTTTTCTTGAGGTGGTCTGGAGAATATGGTCTACAGAAACAATGTATGAGAATGTCTTGACTTTCTTTTTTCTTTTTTTTGAGATGTAGTTTTGCTCTTCTTGCCCAGGCTGGAGTGCAGTGGCGCGATCTCAGCTCACTGCAACCTCCACCTCCTGGGTTCAAGTGATTCTCCTGCCTCTTCCAAGTAGCTGGGATTACAGGTGTGTACCACCATACCCAGCTAATTCTGTTTTTTTTTAGTAGAGATGGTCAGGCTGGTCTCGAACTCCTGACCTCAAGTGATCTACCCGCCTCGGCCTCCCAAAGTGCTGGAATTGCAGGAGTGAGCCACCGTGCCCAGCCTGACTTTCTTTATAGGTACATAAATAAATAAGAAAAGAATCTTTTTTTCTAACCCCAAGTATATAGGCAGTATACCACCATATAGCAGGCTTGCATGCATGCAAACTTTGAAAGCAATCATTGAACAAAGCTTGGGCAAGGTTATGGTGAATAGGAAAGAGAACAAAGTTCATGAAGAGGTGCAAAGAAAACAGGAAGTAGGTGTTGGTAAATTTTGCCTGTACAATTGTATTTCTGTCATAGCGAATGTCTTCTCAATAGATTATTCTATATATCCATGTATTTTGTTGGACACCAACACGCAATAAAAATAATGGGAACAAATAAGAACTATAGCTCTTAATATAGACTCTAGAAAGTGAAAACTGCTTTTTATAGCTCTAAAACCAAAGCTTTCTGGCTTGAATATAGATTGAAGCTCTCTCTCTACCGTTTACTACCTGGGTTTTTTTATTCACTTGTATAACCATGTTCTATTTCTGTTTTGTTTGAAAAGAAAATGAAGAAAGAAATATCAAACTCTATTTGAATTACCTCCTACACATACACTGCTATTGACATTAAATTTCATCTTCTTTTATTATTATGATCAGCAAAGTTACTCATAACATTGGAATTTGTTTTTTGGTTTTAAAGTTATAGCTGCTGCTGTTGTTGGAACAATTAGTATTGCTTTGGCACTGTGTTCTACCTAAACTCATGGCATTTGTGTACTATTTACCTTTCAGAAAAGCTCTTTTCCAAGAAGAAAAAGAAAATGGAAGTACAAATTTCCAACAGCACACATTTTCTCTGATCTCTCCTTGGCTCTGAAAGAGGATGCGTGAAACAGAATTTCAGGCTGTAATTAATGCAGCTCTTCATAAGATAAGAGGTTCTTTTATCTACAGAAAAATTGCTGCACTAATTCTCAACAAGAAGTGCAATGCTCTGGTTAATGCTCTTTCTACAAGAAGAATTCACCTTTTCTACCCTCTACATATTTACAGACAAATTTGAATATTTTGTTATGGGAAACTGAAGATGGGTAAACATACAATGATAATAATACTTTATAAGGCTAAATTTAAAAACCTTAAATATTAATATTATGTTTGGATAAATGCTGAATAAGGTTACATAAAGAATTTTCAAATAACATTGATGCTATACGCATGTACTTGTAACCACACAACTTAGATCCAGCACTCTTTAAGCGGGAGGGTAAACAAATTGGGAAATGCATCCTCATTTGATACAGTGAGGAAAAAGAGCTATGGTTCCTTGCCCTGCCCTAAAGTACTGTCCAAAGAAGGATGAAACCCCTCTGTTTCTATTTTGATTTAAATATCTTCTTGTAGAATGCACATTGCAATATGGAAACAATACTTTCAATATGTATGTTTCATGTGTGTGCTTGGAATAATTAGTAATGTGTTGGCACTGTGATCCACCTAAATGCATGGCATTTGTATACTCTTTAATTTTTTTTTTTTTTTTCCTGAGATGGAGTCTCACTCTGTCGCCCAGGCTGGACTGCAGTGGTGTGATCTTGGCTCACTGCAACCTCCTCTTTTCAGGTTCAAGGGATTCTCCTGCTTCAGCCTCCTGAGTGCATGGGATTACAGGCACCTGCCACCAGGTCTGGCTAATTTTTTTTGTATTTTTAGTAGACATGGGGTTTCACCATGTTGGCCAGGCTAGTCTTGAACTCCTGACCTCAGATGATCCACCCACCTTGGCCTCCCAAAGTGCTGGGATTACAGGCATGAGCCACTTCGCCCAGCCTTTTAATGTTTTCTTAACAACCAATTTTCTAAGAAAAAAAGAAGAATGGGAATACAGCAAATGAGTAGAAGATAGAGATCACAAGAATCATGCCTGAGGTCCTGGCAAAGAAGACCCCACTGTAAGTCAGTATGGCACCACTGACTCACTGGCCCCTTTGTGTGGTTCTCAATTTCTATATCCATAAATAAGAAGATTTTCATTCCCTCCCTTCCACTCTGTGAGGTGGACATGAAATGGGTAGAGAGGTTTGTCATTGAGTGCAAGGCTAAGATGCTCAGTTAAAGCAGGAAATTAGGTAGTTTGGCTATGCAATGTATGTATTTTCTAAGTGTAACTATTGCAAGTAAAAATGAGTGATGTTTCAACAAGAGGGATATTGTAATTCAGTGTATAGCAACAATTTTAGTGTAAGTGAAAAGATGTTTGTAACATTCAAAAAAATAGTACTGCATCGGTCCGGTGCCACTTTCCTCCAAGCCCTCATGCCCACGCACACACACATAAATACATGCAGGATTCCTGAGCAGGGAAGGATCCTTTCTCACGTGTTCACAAAGAGACTTTTAAGCTCAGCACCTCTTGAGGGTGAGAAACTTTTCTTGGCAGACTATCAACTGGTTCTGAGTGAACGAATCTGACAAAGCCCTTTTCCTTGCTTCTTTTTGTTCATATTGTTCACCCTCTCACAGCAAGGAGGGCTGCTAGGTAGGGTAAGAGGACTCTCAAAGGAGATGAAGGTAAATTTTTCTGGAATAGTGCAGAGCAATTCCAGTGCTTCAGTTAATCTGTTACCTCTCTTCCTTGCCCCTAGCCTTCGGTTTTCCTTTTGTATCCTGCAAATAACATTGACATTAAATTGGGTCAGTGGAAAAAAAATCAGTCACCAACTGTTGCTTATAATTTTGCCCCCCAAGAAAACATTTGGTAAATAACCCTTATCTAGAGTACACACTATGCAAGGCTCCTAGGGTGGGATTTGAATCTATTCACCTTAGGGAAAGTTGTTGATTATTTTAGACTCAAATTTCCACAATCAGAAAATTCACCTAATGCCATTCTAACCATTCTGTGTTATGCTTCACAGAAAGAGTTTAAGATCAGTGCAAACAGATATATACCCAATAGAAGTCACTGCAATATACACGAGCAGACATGTCCAAGTATTCTCATAGTTACACTATTCAAATCAACCCAAATTACTTGAAATTAAACTATGATTGACAGGAAAATAAAGTCTGGCATTATCAAACATGAAATTCTATAAGGCAGCAAAAATAAACAGACTACAGCTACATACAATACAGATGAATCTTAAAAACATAATCCATGAAAACGTAAGTCTCAAAGATTACTTATAAAATAAAACCCCCTCTACATAAAAAAGTAACATAAAAAATTATTTAGTAGGTATACCTGCAGTGATAAAACTATATAAAAAAACCTTAGAGTAGTGCTTATATTGTGGGTGGAAAGGCAGGGAGTGCGGAGGGAGAGTAATACATAGGTGGATTGTTGTCAGTGTTTCAAACAAACATTTGTTCCTGCTAACTCGTTATATTATTAAACATTAATAATCAAATAAAAGGACCATGCGTAAGGAAAAATCTGACATGGAATATCAAAGTATTGGCAGAGAAAAAGCATAAGTATATGGCGATGTTCACAGAAAAATGCCATAGGAAACTCAGTTTTGTGCAAAATAAATAACAAAACCAGAACTCATCATAAGGGAACATACCACAGGATCTGGCTCTGGCCATCTCTGATTGTTCCTTACATCTGTCTTTTCATTTGTTTGTTCTGAGACAGAGTCTTGCTCTGTTGCCCAGGCTGGAGTGCAGTGGCACAATCATGGCTCATTGCAACCTCCACCTCCTGGGTTGAAGTGATTCTCCTGCCTCAGCCTCCCGGGTAGCTGGAATTACAGGTGTGCACCACCACACTTGGCTAATTTTTGTATTCTTAGTACAGACAGGGTTTCATCATGTTGGCCAGGCTGCTCTCAAACTCCTGGCCTCAAGTGATCCACCCACCTCAACCCTACAAAGTGCTGTGGTTACAGGCATGAATCAATGCACCAGGACTCCTCACGTCTGTTTGATCCTTACCTGACTTCTTTGGGAACCATCTTCCTTCTAGTTTGAATCCCCAACTGTGGATATTTCCTGTGATTTTATCTTTGCTCCTGTTTTTTCTTCCCTATGTAATCTCTCATTAGAAGAGCACAGCCACTCCCACGGCTCCAATTGCCTTTCCAATGCTCCCAGGTCCATCCATCCAACACTGATCTCCCACTAGCAGCATAAAGCCAACAGCTTACAGGGTAACTCCTCCACAATTACAGCAGTTTTTCACTCAAGCGCTCTGTTAATTTCCTCATCTCTGAAAAGCGGGATCTGTAGATATCATTTCTAAGCTCTTGTTTCTAAACTTCTATGAATTCATGAATTTATTGACTCTTCTTGACCTTAGTTATTTGTCCAGGATATCACTATTATTCTTGGCTTATCTTTGACTTATTTCTATTTTTGTGTGCTGATTTCTAACGTGATGCCAATTTTTGTCTTTTCTTTTAGTGAAACGTCTTTCAAACTTACCTCATTTTATCCATTTCCTTGGTTTTTCCTTAGTCCTGGACCTAATAAGGTTAGACTCAGATTATTTGAAAGGTGCTCAGACAGGTTTTCCTGCTTCCTGTCCCTCCCTCCTTCCCTCTCTCTATCTTTCTTTTTTTGTTTTTCTTTCCTTCCCTCCCTCCCTCCCCCTCCCTCCCCCTCCCTCCCTCCCTCCCCCTCCCTCCCTCCCTCCCTTCCTTCCTTCCTTCCAGAGTTTTGCTCTTGTTCCCCAGGCTGCAGTGCAAAGGCACAATCTTTGCTCACTGCAACCTCCACCTCCCGGGTTCAAGCGATTCTCCTGCCTCCAGCCTCCTGAGTACCTGGGATTACAGGCATGTGCCAGCACACCAAGCTAATTTTTTATATTCTTAGTAGAGACAGGATTTCTCCATGTTGGTCAGGCTGGTCTTGAACTCACGACCTCAGGTGATCCGCCCACCTCAGCCTCCCAAAGTGCTGGGATTACAGGTGCGAGCCACACTGCACCTGGCCTGCCCTCCTTCTTTCAAGCCCTCTGACACACCACTTTTAGATTATTCATGAAAATGTAATAAAAATTGTCACATCTACTTAAGACAATTCTTATTTAATTCTGTGTTATCTACTAAAGCAATTCCAACATCTCTGGCTGGTTTAAGACCCTGCCTGACTCCATGTGACTGATCTCTCCAGCTTTCTCACCACTCCTCAGCGCTTAAACTGCATTGAAACAAGTGTCATCAAAGTCACACAAGTATAAACTCCAGCTTCTAAGCCTTTGTTCATACCAATTTCTCAAACCAAAATGTTCTCTTCCTCTTTTTTTTCAAAGATGTGCATTTTTCAAGGACCAACTAAAATTCCACCTATTTAGAGCTTTCTCCAGCATCTCAAGTCTCTGTTAAACTTTCTCGTCTCACCCAAATGCAATAGCAGTTTAAACTCGATTATGAGAAATTGATTATTCCTCCTTAATTTTTCAAAGCATTGTTTGTTTTAATCTTTTTTTAATGTTATTTTTCTTTTTTCTTTTTTGTTTTTTCTTTTTTTGAGACAAAGTCTTGCTCTGTTGCCAGGCTGGAGTGCAATGGGACGATCTCAGCTCACTGCAACTTCCGCCTTCCAGGTTCAAGCGAGTCTCCTGCCTCAGCCTCCCAAGTAGCTGGAACTACAAGCACGCACCACCACACCCAGCTAGTTTTTTGTATTTTAGTAGAGACAGGGTTTCACCATGTTGCCCAGGATGCTCTCGATCTCCTGACCTCGTGATCCACCTGCCTCAGCCTCCTAAAGTGCTGGAGTTACAGGCGTGAGCCACCGCGCCCAGCTATTTTATTGTCATTATAATTATTGTACTTTAAGTTCTGGGGTACATGTGCAGATCGTGCAGGATTGTTACATAGGTATACACATGCCATTTGTTTTAATCTTCCAACCAAATTAAAATATTTCTAAAGGCAGAAATCATGTCTCAAATTTTTCTTATAGTTCCCATACTATTTATTAAATAAATATTAATCTCAAGAGCTGAAAGTGTATACATCCTAAATGAAATCAGTATCTATGAGGATATGTTCAATTTAACCTTTACTGAGCACTACTTTTATAAGGCACTGTGTGATAGGCACGAGGGCTTTAAAACTTGAATACATAATTCTCCTCAAGAAGCTCAGAATCTATTAAATTTGGAGTAATACATTCTGCTGCTTTTACATTCTAACTCTTACTCTGGCCACTCTCTGGAGATGCAGCTCAGTATGTCCAACACCTTTAACTTCTCTAACTGGAAGTTTCACAGGTACACGTCTCAAATTCAACTTATTACTTGTTTTTATACTTTTCTCCTATAGTACAACTCTGTCAATTTTTGCTTTATATAATTTAAAGCTATGTTATTAGCCCCATTTAAATTTGAACTTGTTATATCACCCTGGGAATTGCTCCTTTTATTATTTAATCCCTAATCGTATTTCATTCCTTAAAGAACATTTTGTTTGATATTAATATAGAGAAGTCAGCTTTCTTTTGGTTAGAATTTGCCTGTTATTTCATTTTTCATTCTTTTACTTCAAATTATCTAAGCTCTTAAATTTTAGGAATACCTCTTAAAGAGTGTAAAGCTGGTATCTTTTTTCTTAATCCAATTGAGAATTTCTCTCTTATAACTGGAACACTTAGTCTATTTACATGTATTATGATTTCTGGTAGAATTATTTCTCTTGTTTTGGGTTCTTTTCTTTGCTTATTTTCTCTACGCTTAAAAGAATTTTTTTTCTAGCTTTCCTTTGGATTAATCACATTGTTTTCTTATTCTCTTCACCCTAATCTTTTGGATAGTATATGCCCTATGACTATTCTCTTAATGTTTATCCTTAAATTTTTTAATATATATACTTAAACCTCAGGTCTCTTTGACTCTGATCATCTCTTTCAGATTTTACATGTAATTTTAATTCTTTTTATTAATCCCAAATTAGATATTGTAATTTAATGACTTATTCAGTAACGTATTTATTCAGTCACACTGTCTTCGTTTGTTCATTTGTGTTGTGATAACAGAATACCTGAGACTGGATAACTCATAAAGAACAGACTTTTATTTCTCATAGTTCTGGAGGCAGGGAAGTTCAAGATTTAGACACCAGACAGTTAGGGTCTGATCTCTCTGTTTCCAACATGGTTCTTGAGTGCTGCATCCTCCAGTTGGGAGGAAAACTGTCCTTATGTGGCAGAGGAGCAGCAGAGAGCAAACCCACTGCCACAAGCCCTTCTTTGTTTGTTTGTTTCTTTTTTTGAGACGTAGTCTTGCTCTGCCCCCCAGGCTGGAGTGCAATGGTGCGATCTTGGTTCACTGCACTCTCCACTGCCTGGTTCAAGTGGTTCTCCTGCCTCAGCCTCCGGAATACCTGGGATTACAGGTGTGCGTCACCACGCCCAGCTAATATTTTGTATTTTTTTTTTTTTTTTTTTTTTGAGACGGAGTTTCGCTCTTATTACCCAGAGCTGGAGTGCAATGGCACGATCTCGGCTCACCGCAACCTCCGCCTCCTGGGTTCAGGCAATTCTCCTGCTTCAGCCTCCTGAGTAGCTAGGATTACAGGTCCGCGCCACCGTGCCCGGCTAATTTTTTGTATTTTTAGTAGAGACGGGGTTTCACCATGTTGACCAGGTTGGTCTCGATCTCATGACCTCGTGATCCACCCGCCTCGGCCTCCCAAAGTGCTGGTATTACAGGCGTGAGCCACCGCGCCCGGCCTAATATTTTGTATTTTTAGTAGAGACAGGGGTTCATCATGTTGGCCGGGCTGATCTTGAACTCCTGATCTCAGGTGATCTGCCCGCCTCGGCCTCCCAAAGTGCTGGGATTACAGGCATGAGCCACTGTGCCTGGCCACAAGCTCTTTTTATAGCATCATTAATTTATGCTCTTGTGCTCTAAATACCTCCTAAAGGTCCACACCTCCAAATACTGTTACATTGGGGATTATGTTCAACATGAAATTTGGAGAGGACAAAAGCATTCAACCCGTAGCACAGATATTTAGTAATTATTTTCCCTCTTGCTGTTTAATGATTATCAGGATATGGATTTGTAGGTTAATAGTTATTTTCTCTTAGTATTTAAAAGATATTGTTTAATTGTCTTTTGGCTTCAATTGTCATAGTGTAATGAACATCTAAAGATAATATCTTTTCTCTCTGATTACTTTTAACATCATTTCTTCCCTTTGATTCTCTATTCTTTCTTTAAAATTTCTCCACAATGTGTCTAAATGTATATTTATTTTCATTTGGGTCCCTTTGTGCTTTCAGATTCTGAGAATTCATGTCTATTGTAAAAAAATTCTCAGCCATTATTTCTTTGAGTATTGTGTCTCCCTGATTATCTCTACCCTTTTTCTAGAATTTCAATTAATTCTTTTTATTCTTTTAGATCTCTTAACATTTTAGGCATCTTTTCTCTATCTTCCAATTTATTATTTCTCTTCTTTTAAAAGCTTTATTTTATTTATTTATTATTTTTGGTTTTTTGACAGGGTCTCACTCTGTAGCCCAGGCTGGAGTGCAGTGGTACAATAATAGCTCACTGCAACCTCTGACCCCTTCCCGGGCTCAGGTGATTTTAATGCCTCAGCCTCCCAAGTAGCTGGGATTTTATAGGAATGTGCCACCGTGCCTGGCTAATTTTTGTATTTCTTGTAGCGACGGGGTTTCACCATGTTGCCCAGGCTGGTCTCAAACTCTTGGGATCAAGTGATCTGCCCGCGTTGCTCTTCCAAAGTGCTAGGATTATAGGCGTGAGCCACAATGCCAGGTGCTTTATTTTTAATTGACAAATAATAATTGTATACATTTATGGTGTACAATGTGATGTTCCAATACATGTTGTTATTGTAAATGATCAAATCAGGGTAACTGGCGTATCTATCATCTCAAATATTTATCATTTCTTTGTAGTGAGAACGTTACTAATTCTCTTTTTATCTGTATTTTTTTTTTTATTTTGAGATAGGGTCTCACTCCGTTGCCCAGGCTAGAGTGCAGTAGAGCAATCTTGGCTCACTGCAACCACCACCTACCATGTTCAAGCAATTTTCCAACCTCAGCTTCTCGAGTAGCTGGGATGACAGGTGGGGGCCACCAAGCCCAACTAATTTTTGTATTTTTAGTAAAGACGGGGATTCACCATGTTGGCCAGGGTGGTCTCGAACTGCTGACCTCAAGTAATCTGCCTGCCTCAGCCTCCCAAAGTGCTGAGATTACAGGCATGACCCACTGTACCCAGCCTTAACTGTAAATAATTTTCTATTTAACTGAGTTTTCAGATTAAACAACTAAATTTTGTATCTCTAGAATTTCTGTATTGTTCATATCATTTCAAATTTTCCTATTTTTCCCCAAATAATCCTATTCTTATGATTTTGATTAATTCTTTTTATGTTTTTCATCAGTTTTAAATGCTTGCTTTATAGACCTTAGTCAGTAGTTAGATTATCTGAAGTTATTGAAATGAATTTTGCTTTTTGTTGTCTTTGTGGATTCTTGCTTATGGTGAATTTTCTCATCTCGCAATCAGGCTTTGTCTGTAGAAATCTCATACGGATTATGTTGAAGGTATGTCCCACCAAAGCAGTTTTTCATTCACTTCTATCAGGCAAACCTGTATTGTCACTGACTTCTTTTGATGTTGATTTCTAGGGTGATTCTTAGACCACTCAGAGGCATAAATTCAAGTCCAAACCTACCTGTGATGCTGTCAACTTGACTAGATTTGAGGGATGCCTAGATGGCTAATGAAGTACTGTTTCTTTCTTCTTTCTTTTTTTTTTTTTGAGACAGAGTCTGACTCTATCGCCCAGGCTGGAGTGGAGCTCACTACAACCTTTGCCTCCCGCGTTCAAGCGATTCTCCTGTCTCAGCCTCCCAAGTAGCTGGGATTACAGGCGCCACTACACCAGGCTAATTTTTTTTTTTTTTTTTTTTTTTTGTATTTTTAGTAGAGACAGAGTTTCACCATCTTGGCCAGGCTGGTCTTGAACTCCTGACCTAGAGATCCACCTGCCTCAGCCTCCCAAAGTGCTGGGATTACAGGCGTGATCCACTGTGCCCAGCCTGAAGTACTGTTTCTAGGTGTGTCTGTGAGGGTGTTGCCAGATGAGACTGACATTTGAGTCAGTGGACCTGGAGAGAAAGACCCACCCTTGATGTAGGTGGGCACCATGCAATCAGCTGCCAGCACAGCTTGAAGAAAGCAAGTGGAAAGGGAATAAGCAGCTCGCTGAGTCTTCCTGCTCTTTCTTCCCATGCCAGACACTTGCTTCCTCTCCTCCTGCCCTTGGACATCAGAAGCCAGGCTTTTTGGCCTTTGGACTCTGGGCCTTGAGCCAGTGGTTTCCCAGGGGTTTGCGGGCGTTTGGCTTCAGACTGAGGGCTGCACTGTTGCCTTCCCTGGTTTTAAGGCTTTCCAACTTGGACTGAGCTACGCTATTGGCTTGTCTTTCCACAGCTTGCAGACAGCCTATTAGGGGACTTTGGTTTGTAATCATGTGAGCCAGTTCTCTTTAATAAGCTCATATATATATGTGTATATATATGAGAAAATAGGAGATATATATATATATATTTATTTTCTGTCCCTCTGGAGAACCCTAATATACTACATGAGACTTTCCCCCACTCCATCCAAAGCCCAGGCCGAGACAGGCATGTTACCTTATCATCTCCTAGTGCCTATAATTGATTTTTTTTTCTTTTATGGAGGTTGAAGCCATTAATGATCCTGGTGCTATGCATGGGCCCCAGCTCCAATTCTCTGCTTCACTAAAACCCAAGGCCTAATTTAATTCATCCATGTGAGTTTTCATAGATCATATTAAGACCAGGAAACACATCAGGTTTGCAAAAATATCAGTTTATATCTAACTTTTTAGTTTTTCTTCCCTCTTAATTTTAAGTTCCTGATTTATTTTATTTGGAAACTCAGCTATGCATTTGATGCTATTTTTCAGAAATAACTTTGGGTTGTCTAATCTACCTTCTGCTATAATCCTATATCCAAGCCTGCTGTTTTAGATCTGGATTGTGCTTCTGTACCAACCTATTTGTAATAGAGACTGGGTTTCACCGCATTGGTCAGGCTGGTCTTGAACTCCTAACCTCAGGTAATCCTCCCACCTCGGCCTCCTAAAGTGCTGGGATTACAGGCATGAGCCACTGCACCTGGCCTGCCTGCTTTTTAATGGGATTCTTTGTTTAGCAGTTTAAATTACTTGTATATTTTGGATATTAGTCCCTTGTCAGTTGAATAATTTGCAAATATTTTTTATGGAACAGTCTGTCTCTTCACTCTGTCAATTGCTTTCTTTGCCATGCAGAAGATTTTTAGTTTAAGATAGCTCCATTTGTCTATTTTTGTTATAGTTTTCTGTGTTTTTGAGGTTTTAGCCCTGAAATCTTTGCCTAGACTGTCTTCAAGTGTTTTACCTATGTTTTTTTCTAGTAGTTTTATAGTTTTCAGTCTTACATATAAGTCTTTAATCTATCTTGTGTTGATTTTTGAATTTGGGGAGAGATAGAGGTCCAGTGTCATTCTTCTGCATATGGTTATCAATTTTCCCAGCACAATTTATTTAATAGAGTGTCCTTTCTCTAGTGAATGTTCTCTGTACCTTTACCGAAAGTCAGTTGTCTGTAAATATGTAGATTTATTTCTGGACTCTATTCTGTTCCATTTGTCTATGTGTCTGTTTTTATATCAATATCATGCTGTTTTAGTTACTATAGCCTTGTGATATATTTTGAAATCAAATAGGGTGATACTTCCAGCTTTGTTCTTTTTGCTAAGGTTTGCTTTGGCTATTCTGGCTCTTTACTGGTTCCATGAAAATTTTAAGATTGTTTTTTTCTAATTCTGTGAAAAGCAACATTTGTATTTTGGTAGAGATTGCACCGAATGTGTAGTTTGCTTTGGGCAGTATGGTCGTTTTAATGATATTAATCATTCTGCTTCATGAGCATGGGATGACTTTTCATTTGTTTGTGTCCTCTTCAATTTCTTTCATCGGTGTTTTGTAATTTTCCTTGTAGAGATCCTTTACCTTGGTTAAATTTATTCCTAGCCTTTTTTAAAAATTTTTTTTGGTAGCTATCGTAAATGAGACTGCTTTCTTGATTTCCTTCTCCCCTAGTTCATTACTGGTATACAGAAATGCTACTGATTTGTGTATGTTGATTTTTGTGTCCTGTAATTTTACTGAATGTGTTTATCAAATCTAGGACATTTGGGGTGAAATCTTTAGGTTTTTCTACATATAAGATCCTATCATTGGCAAAGAAGGACAATTTGTCTTCTTCTTTTCCAGTTTAGATCCCTTTCATTTCTTTCTCTTGCCTGATTGTTCTAGTTAGGACTTCTAATACTATCTGGAATAAAAATGATGAAAGTCAGCATTCTTGTCTTGTTCCAGATCTGAGAGGAAAAGCTGAAAGCCCACTCGGTACAATGTTAGCTGTGGGTTTGTCATATGTGATCTTTATTATTTTGAGGTATGTTCTTTCTATGCCTAGTTGAGTTTTATTATGAGAGAATGTTGAATTTTATCAAATGCCTTTTCTGCATCTATTGAGATAATCACATTGTTTTTGTCCTTCATTCTTTTGATGTGATGTGTGATGTTTATTAATTTGCATATGTTGAACAATCCTTGTATCTCTGGTACAATTCCCATGTAATCCTGTTGCGTTACCTTTTGATCTGTTGTTGGATTCTGTTTGCTAGTATTTTGTTGAGGATTTTTGTGTCTATGTTAATCAGGAATATCGGCCAGTAGTTTTCTTTATCTGTTGTGTTGTCTGGTTTGGGTATCAGGGTAATGCTGGCCTCATAGAATGAGATAGGGAGAGTTCTTTTGTCTTTAATTTTTTGGAATAGCTTCAGGAGGATTGGTATTAGTTCTTCTTTTTTTTTTTTTTTGAGATGGAGTCTTGCTCCGTCACCCAGGCTGGAGTACAGTGGTGCGATCTCGGTTCACTGCAACCTCCGCCTCCTGGGTTCAAGCAATTCTCCTGCCTCAGCCTCCCGAGTAGCTGGGATTACAGGTGACCAATTTTCATATTTTTAGTAGAGATGGGGTTTCACCATGTTGGCCAGGCTGGTCTTGAACTCCTGACCTCGTGATCCACCCGCCTCGGCCCCCCAAATTGCTAGGATTACAGACGTGAGCCACCACTCCCAGCCTTATTAGTTCTTATTTAAACATTTGGTAGAAATTGGCTATGAATCCATCCAGTCCTGAGCTTTTCTTTATTGGGAGACTTTTTATTACTGACTCAACTTTGCTATTCATTTTTTTTTTTTTTGAGACAGAGTCTCACTCTGTTGCCCAGGCTGAAGTGCAGTGGCATGATCTTGGTTTACTGCAACCTCCACCTCCCGAGTTCAACCAATTCTCTGCCTCAGCCTCCTGAGTAGCAGGAATTACAGGTGCCTGCCACCATGCCTGGCTAATTTTTTTGTATTTTTAGTAGAAACGGGGTTTCACCATGTTGGCCAGGTTGGTTGCGAACTCCAGACCTCATGATCTGCCCGCCTTTGCCTCCCAAAGTGCTGGGATTGTAGGCATGAGCCACCTCGCCTGGCCAACTTTGCTATTCATGATTGGTCTATTCAAGTTTCCTATTTCCTCTTGATTCAGTCTTGGTTGGGTATATGTTTTCAGAAATCCATTCATTTCCTCTAGGCTTTCCAGTTTGTTAATGTATGGTTGTTTATAAAAGTCTTTGATGATCTTCTGTATTTCTGTGGTATCGGTTGTATAGTCGTAATGTCTCCTTTTTCATTTCTAATTTTGTTTATTTGGGTCTTCAGCTAGTGGTTTATCAATTTTGTTTATCTTTTTGAAAAAACAACTTTTTGGACCAGGTACAGTGGCTCACGCCTGTAATCCTAGCACTTTGGGAGGCCGAGGTGGGCAGATCACAAGGTCAGGAGATCCAAGACCATCCTGGCCAACATGGTGAAACCCCGTCTCTACTAAAGATATAAAAATTAGCAGGGTGTGATGACACATGCTTGTAATCCCAACTAGTCAGGAGGCTGAGGCAGGAGAATCGCTTGAACCTGGGAGGTGAAGGTTGTGGTGAGCCGAGATCACACCATTGCACTTCAGCCTGGGCAATAAGAGTGAAACTCTGTCTCAAAAAAAAAAAAAGAAGAAGAAAAAGAAAAAACAACTTTTTGTTTTACTAATCCTTTGTACTTTTTTTCTTTTAGACTCTGTTTAGTTCTGCTCTGACCTTTACTACTCTTTTGCTAATTTTGAGTTTTGTATGTTCTTGCTTTTCTAGTTCTTCAAGATATATCCTTAGTTTGTTTCCTTGAAATCTTTCTTTTTTCTTCTTTGAGACAAGGTCTCTGTCACCCGGCTGGGAGTACAGTGGTGAGACCTTGGCTCACTGCAACCTCTGCCTCCCAGGATCAAGCAGTCCTCCCACCTCAGCCTGTGGGCTGGCTGAGACTACAGGTGTGTGCCACCATACCAGGCTAATTTTTGTATATTTTGGTAGAGACAGGGTTTCACCATATTGCCCAGGTCTTGAACTCCTAAGCTCAGGTGATCCAGCTGCCTCAGTCTTCCAAAGTTCTGGGATTATAGGCATGAGCCACTGCACCCAACCCCAATTTTTTTTTTTTTTTTTTTTTTTTTGAGATAGGGTCTCACTCTCTTGCGCATGCCCAAGTGCAGTACAGTGGCACAATCTCAGGTCTCTGCAACCTCTCCCTTCTGGGCTCAAGCAATCCTCCCACCTCAGCCTCTTGTGCATCTGGAACTCAGGTATGTACCACCACACCCAGCTAATATTTTGTATGTTTTGTAGAGACAGTGTTTTGCCATGTTGCCCAGGTTGGCCTCAAACTCCTGGGCTCAAGCAAACTGCCCATCTCAGCCTCCCAAAGTGCTGGGATTATAGATATGAGCCACTACGCCCAGCATCTATTTTTTTTTATTTAGGTGTTTATTGCTATAAACTTCCCACTTAGCATTGCTTTTCCTGTATCACATAGATTTTGATATGTTGTGTTTATATTTTCATTTGTTTTAAGAATTCTTTTTTTCCATCTTACTTTCTTCATTGAGTCAATGGTTGGTCAGCACCGTTGTTTCATTTCCATGTATTTTTATAGTTTCCAAAGTTCCTCTCGGTATTGATTTCTAGTCTTATTCCATTGTAATCTGAGAAGATACTTGACATAATTTTGATTTTAAAAAACGTTGAGACTTCTTTTGTGGCCTAATATATGGTCTATCCTGAAGAACATTCCATGTGCTGATGAGAATGTATATTCTGTAGTTGTTGGACAAACTGTTCTGTAAATACCTGTTGGGTCCATTTGGCCTAAAGTGCAGATTAAATCCACTGCTTCTTTGTTGATTTTTCCATCTAGATGATCTACCTAACGCTGAGCGTGGGGTGTTGAACTCCCCCACTGTTGCCTTGTTGCAGTCTGTTTCTTTCTTTAGATCTAGTAATATTTGCTTTTCAGATCTGGGTGCTCCAGTGCTGAGTGCATATATTTTTAGAATTGTTATTTCCTTTTGCTGGATTGGAGCCTTTGTCATTGATAGTGGCTTTTTGTTTGTTTGTTTGTTTTTTACTGTTTTTGACTTAAAGTGTTTTTTTTTTTTTGAAGGCAATTTTATAACTTTATTTGATGTATTTGACAATCAGCAATTAGTTCTCATCCACATTGACTGTGTAGATTTTTGAAAGTGGTAACAGGTACATAAGTAATCAAAGTATAGAGCTTATTTGGTGAATCTTCATCCTCATCATGTTTTCTGGACGACTGTACACAGATTCGGTATGGGACATTCCTTATTCCTTTGGCCCAGACAGCTTTGTTGGGCCTGGTATATATGCGCACATCTGGAGTTCCCATCTCCTTCATGACAAATTTCCGAGTCTCTCTGAGTGCCTGAGGGGCACGCTTCTTGAAGCCCACTCCATGGCTGCGCTTGTGAATGTTAATGGTGTATTCTCGGGTCACCACCTCATTGAAGGCAGAACGGCCCTTCTTCTTCTTGCCACCCTTCTTTGCGGGAGCCATTCTGCCAGGTCCAAGTTGGAAAGGCTAAAGTGTGTTTTATCTGATATAAGTATAGCTATTCCTGGTTGCTTTTGCTTTTCATTTTGTGTAATAAGTGTTCAGCTGCCAACAGTGCCGCTAGGCAGGGCAATCTCCAGGCCCTTGGACAGCATGCTTGAGAACTGGGGGCACAGGACCAGGATCGTGGATTTGTCCTTAGGCCCTCTGCTAGTGTGTCCAAGCACTGCTTGTAATAGGCAAAGGCCGGTGGTTCCCAGGCTGCTGGCAGAATGCTCAGGTAGGGACAGTGGTGGCTGGTGCTGTGGGCCTGTCTCTGAGGAGGGTGGGGCCGCTCTGAGTGAGAGCAGTTTGGGAAGGCAGCTACGGGGTGTGCAGTTTGCTCACATTTTGACCCAGCAACAGCCCGTGGCAGAGGAGGAAGTTAAGATTTGTCCTTGGTGTGTGTAAAAGTGTCAGCCTCCCCTCTCCTTTGACAGTCCTTTGGGGGCTGAGTTCTCAGAATGGTGCCACGTGGCAGTTGCTTGGGGTTCGGAAGCCTGTGGGACTAGTGTGAGGGTTCTTTCTGGAGTAGGGCCTCTACACAATCTCTAAGTGGCTCTGTGTGTTAGTCTGGGGGCTCATGAGGGTCAAGGCGCTTTCCTGTGGCTAGGAATGTAGAAGTCCATGGTGGGAATGCGGAGCCCTGGGGGTCATTCACTTGCCCTTTCCCTGTTCAAGGGAGGTTTTCTCAGCTTCTAGCTGATCCTAGCTCAGTAGGTTGCCCCGTTTCCCTCTCCTTTGCTTTTGATGCTTCCTACCACTTTCCTATTGAATTCTAGTGTTTTCTCTTAGATGATCTATTCAAAGTATGAATATCTACTTGCCATTTCTTGTCCTCTCCACAGAAGAGGTGTGTGCTAGCTGCACTTAGTCAGCCATCTTGGATTTCTTCCACTGGTTCCTTGGTGGGTTGCTGATATTAATTGCCAGAAAAGCTTTCCCCCTTCCCCAGGGCCTTTCTGGAGAATTATTCTATTAAAAAAAAAGTGTCCCAGCACTTTGGGAGGCCGAGGCGGGCCGATCGCGAGGTCAAGAGATCGAGACCATCCTGGTCAACATGGTGAAACCCCGTCTCTACTAAAAAATACAAAAATTAGCTGGGCATGGTGGCGCAGGCCTGTAGTCCCAGCTACTCGGGAGGCTGAGGCAGGAGAATTGCTTGAACCCAGGAGATGGAGGTTGCGGTGAGCCGAGATCACGCCATTGCACTCCAGCCTGGGTAACAAGAGCGAAACTCCGTCTCAAAAAATAAACAAATAAATAAAAAATGTCAAAATCATAAAAGTCACAGAAAGGCTGCAGGACTGTTCTACATTAAAATAGTAAATGGACATGACAATTAAGTACAATACTTTAGGTTAGACTTGATCCTGCTCTGGAAGAGGAAAAATGTCATAACAGATATTGCTTTAATTGACAAAACTGGCATATGAATTTTAGGGTAGATAAAAGTATTTTATTAGGGTTAAATTTACTAAAGTTGATAACTATTCTGTGGTTAAGAAGAGAACAGCCTTATTTTTACGAAAAAAGAACAGAGATATTTAGAAGAGGGTCATACTGATCCATCAATTTATTTTCAAATGGTACAGAAAAAAATATTTGTGTGTGTGTATAATGTATATGTGCACACACATACACATATGTATTTATATAGAAGAAAGAGGCCAAACAAAAAAGCAAGTAGGATCAAGTATTAACAATAGGTGAACTAGATAAAGGATGTACAGGCATTCCTTATACTATTCATACTTTCAACTTTTCTGTAAACTGGAAATTATTTACAAATAATAGCAAAAAACAAAACAAAAGATGTTCCGTCCTTTCTCTGTTGCCTGAGGATGTTTATTAGACCCTTCATATCCTGGCTCTGGCTCCTTTCTAGTTGCATCTGCTACCTTTTCCCTTCTCACACCCCAGTAAGCAGCCTAATGCTTTCCATTCCCCAGAGTTCACCTCTCTGCCTTTGTACCTCTAGTTTCTCATATCTGGAATGGTATTCAGTTTCCTTCCTGCTCAGAAAGTCCTCATTTCCTAAAGGCTTAGCTCAAAATGATCGCTTCCATGAAATTCTCTGAAAAATCTTTTAGAATGTTTTAAGCAAAGTCGAGGTGCTCAGAAAGCTAGAAAGAGAGACACAATATGCTTTGTTTAATCAGAAATGTGCAAAATAAAAGGTCTTGAAAGTGTTGGGCAATTTCATCTTACAACTTTAACCTTTAAAATTTTCTGCATCATTCAGTATAGTTTTAAAGTCTTCATTCTACATGGAACTTGTATATGAATCTTTCTACTATAGTACAGTATATTATTTTATTTTATTTTATTTATTTTAGACAGAGTCCCACTCTATAGCCCAGGCTGGAGTGCCGTGGTGCGATCTCGGCTCACTACAACTTCTGCCTACTGGGTTGAGGCGAGTCTCCTGCCTTAGCCTCCCTAGTAGCTGGGATTACAGGCACCTGCCACCATGCCCTGCTAATATTTGTATTTTTAGTACATATGGGGTTTTGCCATCTTGGCCAGGCTAGTCTTGAATACCTGATCTCAGGTGATCCACCCACCTTGGCCTCCACAGTACTGGGATTATAAGCATCAGCCAATGTACCCAGTCTATAATAAGTTACTTTATATTACAACAACAATATTTATATCTGATAATATACCATGCTGCATCATAATTATTTCTTCAGGTATCAATTTCACCAATTACAATGTGGAATGAGAGCTATCTTATTTGTCTTTAAATCTCTTCTAACATTTTGCAAATGCCTAGCATGTAGTAGGCGCCAAGCAAATTGATCATTGTAGAAAACAATATAATTACCAAATTTGATTTAAACATGCACATACATACATCTCTCAAGTTTAACACCACTATTATCCTAGCAAACAAATGGGAAATATTTAACAAAAATGTTTTCACTGGACTTGTTCTTCTCATGGGCAATCTAATAAATAGAGTCCACTTTTTCCAGTTCTCTTCAGCCAAAAAGACATGTAATATTTGGGTAAATAAATGGTCATAGACCTACCCAGAGTGAAACCTTTTAACTACAAATTTACATAGAGCCAAATCTAGTTAGGGTCAGAATTTGAAAATCTCACCAGACTCAAAGCAATTTGTAAGTAACAAAATTCTAGTCAAATTTGTCTCTGATGTCTTAGACTGTGTTTTAAAAATGCTTTTGTCCCTAGGTAAATCAGTCTCTGAAGAAATATCAGTATCTCTGTAGCTTTGGTGTGGCTAGGTTTGTTAGATGAGTGTGTGTATTAGTCAGAGTTCTCTAGAGGGACAGAACTAATGCAGTAGATATATCTCTATACAGAGGAGTTTATTAAATATTAACTTACATGATCACAAGGTCCCACAACAGGCCATCTGCAGGCTGAGGAGCAAGGAGAGCCAGTTCGAATTCCAAAACTGAAGAACTTGGAGTTCGAGGGGTGGAAACATCCAGCACAGGAGAAAGATGTGGACTGAGAGATTAAGCCAGTCTCTCTTCACATTTTTTTTCCTGCCTGCTTTTTATTTAGCCTCGCTGGCGGCTGATTAGATGGTGCCCACCCAGATTAAGGGTGGGTCTGCCTTTCCCAGCCCACTGACTCAAATGTGCATCTCTTCTGGCAACACCCTCACAGACACACCCAGGATCAATGCTTTGTGTCCTTCAATCTAATCAAGTTGACACTCAGTATTAACCATCACAGTGTGTATGTTCATCTGCCTTTTGGTTTAAGAACTCTAATTTTACACTTTGAATTCATGAGGACAATTATATTTGTACATATTTAAATAAACACTATCCATGTACTAGATTCTCTAGAAAATAAAGAAAAGAATTCCCTCTAGGATTTAAATTAGAATCAAAAATCAACGTAAATTTGTGTTTTTATGCTTTACGAACCATTGAAAATGACACATGCACAACTTTCTCAAATCTAATTTAAATCTTAGCTAAGAATATCCTAGCATATCAGTTGTTTCCTGGAATTTTAATATATGAAGAGGTGGAAAGAAATGTTTTCTTTCTTTATTTAAAGATAGAGTTAAATAACGATTAAGAATTTTATTTTTTATAACAAAGCTGCAATGTTTTGAGTACTATTATGTTTTAGCGCAATATGCAGTCTATAGATTCTTAGATTAACTTCGTGATCTCAGACTTTTTACAAATAAAAAGTGAAAATTTTTATTCCATTGGATGCTAATACTCTCCTTTGTGTTATAATTGTTCTTTTTTTTTTTTTTTTTTTTTTTGATACGGAATTTCACTCTTGTTGCTCAGGCTGGAGTGCAATGTCACGATCTCGGCTCACTGCAACCTCTGCCTCCTGGGTTCAAGCGACTCTCCTGCCTCAGCCTCCCAGGTAGCTGGGATTACAGGCGCGTGCCATCACGCCTGGCTAATTTTGTATTTTTATTAGAGACAAGGTTTCTTCATATTGATCAGGCTGGTCTCAAACTCCTGACTTCATGTGATCCGTCTGCTCTGGGCTCCCAAAGTGCTGGGATTACAGGTGTGAGCCACCACACTCAGTCAATTGTCCTATTTTTACGGTATAGCTAGTTCTTTTCTGTGTATGTGTAAGACAGGGTATCGTTCTGTTGCTCAGGCTGGAGTTCAGTATCGCAATCACAGTTCACTGCAGCCTTGATCTCCCAGGCTCAAGCCATCCTCCGGCTTCAGTTTCCTGAGTAGCTGGGACTACAGGCATGTGCCACCACACCTGGCTAATTTTTTTTATTTTGTGTGGAGATGATGGTGTCTTGCTATGTTGCCCAAGTCTTGTCTTAGATTCCTGAGCTCAAGCAATCCTTCCACCCAAGCCTCCAAAGTGCTGGAATTATAAGCATAACCCACCATGCCCAGGCTAGCTAGTTCTTTTTACAATTTAAAAATCAAATGTGCACTGCAACCGGAATTCTTGATTTTCAGAGCTCAATTAGGGACTGAAAAGGATATGCTGCTGACTCAAAAGGTTGAGAAGCTTGCATTTGATGATGCAGGGTAAACCTAACTCCTTGAGTTCTAGTAATTGGCCAAAATACGTTATTTTCTCTCCTTTTTTTAAATTTTACTTTGGCTTCACATATGACATACAACTCTGAGAATAAGAGGTATCTTACCTGGAAAAGAAGAGAACTCAAGCAAATATAATTGTCACGGGCTAACACTTGCAGATCTCAGCTCGAGGTAGGTGAAATTATAAGGGTAACACCAGCTCAGTGTGAAGACTTTCCAACATAAACAGCTACTGCATAACAGAATGAGCTGCTATGGGAGAATACAACATCCCATCAAGGGAAGTAGTCAAGGAAGAGCAGATGACCATCTGCAAGGGTTTTTAATACTGGACTAGACAATCCTATAAGAAGTCAAAGTCTAAGACCCTATAATTATGCCATATTGGAGATTTAATGTTTATAATATTATTTTCATTCTGTCTGGTTCCTGGTATTAAGTCTTTGGTTGTTTTTTGTTTTGGAGACAGGGTCTCACTCTGTTGCCCAGGCTGGAGTGCAGTGGCATGATCTTGGCTCACTGCAGCCTCAACCTCCCATGCTCAAGTAATCCTCCCACATCAGTCCCCCAAGTAGCTGGGACTACAGCCATATGCCACCACACCTGTCTAAATTTTGTATTTTTTGTAGAGACAGGATTTCACCATTTTGCCCAGGCTGGTCTTGAACTTCTGAGCTCAGGCAATCCACCTGCCTTGGCCTCCCAAACTGCTGGGATTATAGGCATGAGCCACTGTGCCTGGCCTTACGGTGCTGTGTCTTGCCTGACATTTTGTCAGTGAAGGTCAAAGTCACTGGAAATGGTCACTGTACCTAACTCAAGTGTCAGTTTCCTGATCTATAGAGGGTTTGATGAATTTATCTCTAGAATTCTGTCTACTTCTAGCCAGATTCTTCACTGATAGGAAGTCACCGCTGTGTATCCACCTTACTAACCCTCTTTGGTTAACACAAGAAATTTAATATATGCCTGACATTTTCCGACAACATTTATAACCTTTGGGGATCAGTTCATTTTCACCAATTCAATTTTTGTCATTTTGATTGCTTTTGTCAGAGGGGAAAAATAATGCCACCTAATTAAAATAATAAATAACCTCCCAAATAATGCATGTTTATTAATCTTATGACAGAACCTCCAGCTATATTTTGTTAGAACTAAATTAAAAACAGCACAACACTTGCAGCTCTTGCAAGTTTTCACAATTTAAAAATTGAAGATGTGTTACAAGCAGAGTTCATGAATTATAGAGCCCAATGATTATATTTGATAAAATATCCTCTGATCTACAATTACAGACTGATGAGAACATGCTGTTAATTCAAAAGATTGGGAAATCCCACTTATCACTTGCACAGTCCTGGGACCAGCGTACCACAAGCTGCTCAGGTATAGAGATGCATCTTCTAGGAGTGTCAATTGCCCTACTCTCTGGGACTGAACTAACTAATACCCAATCTCTGAGGTTCTTAACACCTCATGTATTCAATCTGTGGTATTCTTAACACCTCACCTCTGAGACAGTCAACATTGTGTCAGGTGTTGAAGCCTAAGCCTCTGAAGCCAATGTTATGCTAAGCTGTGCAGGAGCTGAAACTGCAACCTCTGGCTCAAGAACATCCCAAGCAGTGGCCTGTGCAGAAACTCCTGCAGAAACACCCCTTCCTCAGGTCCAGCAAGCCAAGTCCTTGCAGCAGTAGGGCCCGTAATCACTCCCATTCCTATTGACTTATTTTCATTTTATTTTTTTTTATCAGTTAATGCTTAAAAATAAGTCCACCTCAGTCATCAATCTCTTTGCATGATTTTCCCCACTGCTCCTGGAATGAGCCCTCTGTTTCTCCTCTCTTGCCCAGGGCTTCCACATGCCTTCTGGAACCGTTGCTTTGCATTCAGCAAACTCCCTTATGTCATCGATCTGTTCTCTCAACCATCCCTTCACCTTCTTGCTCCAACTAAAATCTGAGATTTCCCTGAGGATGTTGCTTCTCCTGTGGTCCTCTAAAGTGGTGACTGTCAGCTCTCTCACATCAGGTGGAGAAGGGCTTTGGTGTCCCATTGTTCCCCATTGTCATTTCCCAGGTCCTTTGTCCTTGCACTCTCTCATCTGAGTCAGTGTCCAGCTATCTGATAAGTCTTCCTTTCCCTCTCCTGGTAGCTGTCATCTCTGGGCCTCCCATTCAGTCTTGGGACCGTTCCCCTCAAATCCAAACCCAGCCAATCACTGCAGTAACTTCAAAATGCAGAGTTGACCTATGTGATAATCTGGCCTCTGAGTTCCAACTTCCTTATCTCCAATGACCTTTAGCTTCTCTCCATCCTAGCTACCCATTCTCAGGGTCACATTTGGACCTTGTCATCATCTACAATGGATCTATCGCCAAAACCACTGATTCAAGCATCCTGCTTTTTGACCACACCTGTTTCTCCTTTGCCATTCCACCCACCATAACTATTCTGTGTCTAAATGTAGATTTCAGTCCAGTGACCCCTTTTACTTTCTACCAATTCATCAGGTCTCTTGTTTTATCCCATTGTTCCTTATCCAGCTAAAATCCCATGGCCTGTAGTTTCTGTAACAGTTTGTACACTGTCCCCCCCACCACAGAACCTTTGCCCATGGCAGTCTCTCAATCTATAGTGGTTTTGCTTACCACTTTGCTGATTAATTCCTATTCATCATTTAAACCAACGCTGGTCAGTAGAACTTCTGCAGTGGTGCAAATGTTATACACCTGTGCTGTCCAGTTCTGTAGGCATTAGCCACATGTGACTACTGAGCATTTGATATGGCTAGTGTGACTGAGAAACTGAATTTTAGGCTGGGCACGGTGGCTTACACTTGTAATTCTAGCACTTTGAGAGGTCGAGGCGAGCAAATAACGAGGTCAGGAGATTGAGACCATTGTGGCCAACATGGTGAAACCCCGTTTCTACTAAAAATACAAAAAAATTAGCTGGGCTTGGTGGCACATGCCTATAGTCCCAGCTACTTGGGAGGCTAAGGCAGGAGAATCGCTTGAACCTGGAAGGTGGAGGTTGCAGTAAGCCAAGATCGTGCCACTACACACCAATCTGGAGACAGAGTGAGAAAGAAAGAAAGAAGGAAAGAGAAAAAGAAAGAAGAAAGAAGAAAGAAAGAAAGAAAGAGGAAAGAAAGAGAGAAAGGGAAGAAAGAAGGAAGGAAGGAAGGATTAACTTTAATTAATCTAAATAACCACATATAGTGGCTGCTATTTTTGTCAGTGCGGCTTTAGCTCTCACTCAAGCTGACCTTCCTTAGGACAGCCTTTCCTAACTCCCCGTCTGATTTCAGGGTCCGCTGTTACATTCTGTCATGGCTTTATCCTTGCCTTCACAGCACCTATCTTGGTTTGTGATTATATGCTCGTTGTGTGATTGTTTGACTGTGTCTGTTTGCTTACCATTTTATCCCCAGCATCTAGCACAGTTCCTGACATACTGTAAATATTTTTCAATAAATGAATGAATGGATGGACATTGTGAGAGGAAGAGGAGGGGATGCAGATTAAAATTGCTGCCAAGAATCTTCAGTGGACAATCCTCACAATCCAAAGAAGAATGACTGCACTACTGGAGTTAGGGGTGCCACTAAAGAGTCAGCTGAGCAACTTATTTCCAGGGCCACATGGCCTGTGTTGGTGCCGGTGGGTGCAAGGATTGTTAATACTGACTCACAGGCCGAAGGCAAGCTCCTTGTCCCAAACTGTGGGCATCATCTCATTATCCACGTTCCATCAGGTTACCATTAGTCAGATTTCAACTGTCAAAACAATATCCTCCTCCAGCAGAGCTATGAGCCTGATAATTTATTCTGATATACTTTTGGCTGCTACCAATTTTTTGTAACTTAAAAAATACTGGGATACTATATTTGAAAGTAAAGCACATTATTTCAACACCTGATTTACTCAATTTAACATATGGCTTATATCTTAAATGTGTTTTTAAAAGATTATATATTCTCAAATTGATAGGATTATAATTTCTCCTATTTAAGGGTTACATAATTAAATACAGGCTTGTAATTTTTGTGGAAACACATAAAATACAATATATAGAACATCGTGAAATATTCCTGCTGCATCTCCTCCTCATAGTCCCCTCAGAAAAAAATGGGAAAAATTCAGAGAAGGCCTTCCACAGCTAACACTTCAAATTTTTCAGTAACAAATTTGAGAATTCCTTTCTAATATCAATAATTTAAAGACCTCTCCATTTATAGTAATTGTACTTTTAGTATTCAGTTGAAAGAGAAAACACATAATGATAAAAGCTTTTATAAACCCAGTAATTTTCTGAAATTTATAGTCATTAATTCACACAGTACTTACATATTCTTAAAAATAAGAGTACAAATATATTTGCAATATAAACATGTTTGTAGTGGAAACACACATTTGCTCCACCTTGCTCTCCACTTCGTTTCTGTTATATATTTGGTGGTTTGGTATCTCAGAAACTGACCCAATATTTAGAGTAGAAAATGGACTTACCGAAGGCGGACAGTCTTAGGCAAAATGCAAACATATATGTGTGTGTGTGTGTGTGTGTGTGTGTATTTATTACATATATGTTGCATATTATATATATTCTTGACAAGGGAATCATAGAACTTGGAGATATTCCAAAGTTTATCTGGGCTATTTCCTATAATGCAATAGAATAGTATCTAGATCATTCATAACATAAATAGCTGAATGATTTAGGTGCATTCAGCAATGAAACAATGTTATTATTTTATAGTGGCTTTAACATAGGGGGAAAAGTGTTTTTCTACAATTACGATTAGTGCCATTGAAACCTCCGAAGTTTTTGGTTTTCACTCTACTACCTATAGGTGTGTGGAGGAGTACAAAAATCCAGTACGTCTATTCTGCAGCAGAACAGCCTATCAGATCACTTCCCAGCTAGAAGCACCTGTCTTTCACTGATTCAAATCATACTTTAGCCCTGGGGCATTCACTTACGGCATGTTTCTTTTATGATGATGGTTTGTACCAGTTTGGTTTTTGCATGTAAATGCCACCATTCTTAGAACTCTCGCCCCCACCTTACCTAGTTATGATAAGCACAACATCAGTGATTCATGAGAACATAATCCTGAAAACCTCCCCATTTTAGGAACTGCCTTCATTTTGCAAAGTATTTTGTAGAAATGCTATGTTCATATTTTAATAGAAACATAATCTAGACAAAACCAAATCGCAAACTTCTTTCTAGTTTCTTTACAGTTTCCTCCTCTGTAGTTAAGTTTCCTATATCCTTGAGCTTTAGTTCTAGAGCTTTGGAGTTTGCAAGGCATTTAAAAACGATCATAGAATAATAGCTGCTGCTCTAAGACCAGGTTTACTTAGATTGTCCTGACTCTGAACTTCTGAATGCTATGTTCACCTCTTTCTTAATCATGTAAACCCATGACCCTCTGGTCTCTACCTCAAGTTCCTTCCTGCTCCTAGCCCTCTACAAACAAGTCTTTTTTTTCCTATGTCCTAAAAGAAAAGCACCCCAGTTTTGCAGACTTGTACTTTGCAGATCAACTTCTTTACCTATTCATCCTCTAAGACACATAATGGCAATTCGATTAGTAGAAACCTGCCCAGATAGCAAAATGCATGCCCACTTTAATTTCTGTACAGCCAGCCAACATGGCATGCCTCAGGGAGAGCACTAAGCTACACTTTACTTCAGATACCCTTGTTAATTCAACAATTAATACTAATCTTTACATATTACAACTTATAAAAGACTATTTCTACCTTTTTTTTTTTTCAGACAGGGTCTTGCTCTGTTGCCTAGGCTGGAGTGCAGTGGTGCAATCATAGCTCACCACTGCCTTAAAGTCCCGGGCTCAAGCAATCCTCCTGCCTCAGCCTCCTGAGTAATTAGGACTACAGGTGTGCACTGCCATGTTGCCCAGTCTGGCCTTGAACTCCCGGGCTCAAGCCATATTCCTACCTGGCCTCCTAAAGTGTTGGGATTACAGGTGTAAACCACCATGCTCAGGCTATTTCTAAGACTATTATGGCATAATAGGTACTCAATAAATATTTGTTGAAAGAATGAATGGATCAACTTATAGTCTTAGATGGAAAAGCCAAGGGATCAGATCTCTTTTCTGTACCCACAGCACTGGATCAGCAAATGATGCCTTCTGTTTGAAATCATGTAAAATTCTTCTTTCAGATATAAAGTAAAATCAAAGACAACCTCTGAGTGCCATTCCATGAAGCAATCTGCTACTGTAATAATCGGGCTGTGGCTTCCACCACCACTGCCGCTGTCATCCTACATTTCTTTCTTTCCTTTTGAGACACAGTCTCGCTCTGTCACCCAGGATGAAGTGCAGTGGTGTGATTTTGGCTCACTGCAGCCTCTGCCTCTTGGGTTCAAGCAACTCTCCTGCCTTGGCTTCCTGAGTAGCTGGGACTATGCCACCAGGCCCATGCCACCACGCCTGGCTAATTTTATATTTTTAGTAGAGACGAGGTTTTACCATGTTGGCCAGGCTGGTCTCAAACTCCTGACCTCAAGTGATCTGCTTGCCTCAGCCTCCCAAATGCTGGGATTATAGGCATAAGCCAATGAGCCTGGCCTTCCTCTTACATTTCTCTACTCTTCTTCTGTCTTTTTTTTACCAATATCGGAGCTGATCCAGAAATCTTCCAGTCCTTGGTGTGTGTGTGTGTGCATGCGCACACACACACACACACACACACACATGTATTTTCTTGATCTTAGTCCTAATGAATAACATGTGGAACATAGCAAGTAATTCCTTCCTATTCTATGAATAGCAATTCAAGGGATGGTTTCCAAAGAATTATTAAAACATACACAAGAATTTACATTATACTCCAGTGGGTAGTAACAAATTGAAAACGTTATGAATGCTTCATAATGTGGGGAAAACTCTGAGTATATAACAGTCCTGGGCAGTGAAAAAGAAATGACCCAGATTCCACAATTTGAACTACTGACCCTTTTCTATAGATGACCAACACTTTTCACCTCACTTAATTTACTAATTTATTATTTTCTTAAGCTAAATTCTGCATTCCTTTGGTATAAAATGCCAGCGTACCTAGAAAATACATTATACATGCTAGCTAAAATACATCATCACATAGTTTGTGTCTTTAATAATAATATAGTACCCTATGATTAATATACCAGACTGATATAAATATAAATAGACATAAATACACACACATATATGTTTTGTCTTGCTATAATCCATCTGAGGTTAACTGAGAAGATCCCCATATAACAAACATATGTACAAGTCCCAGCCAATGATCCATTCTAGGGAATGTTAAATAAACCAAATCTGGTTTGGCCAAAGAACTTAGATAGTCCCTTGGAGTTTTCTGCTACATCAGGTGTAACTGAATGTAAAATTTTCTATCTGGAATTTCAGGGGCAATTAAAACTCTTAATAATTATTTTTCCCTTTGGCTGTACCTTTATTGGTTGGCAATTAATGACTTGGCTTTTGACCAACAAAGAAAAAAGAAATACTTTTTTTTTTTTTCCAGAAAACTTGCGATGACAGATGTCATTTTCCAGCTCTCAGATGCCAATGGGAATTGAACCCAATAGTCATAAGCAATAAAGTTCTGTACAGAGAAAATCCTATTTAATGGAGGAGCATTTTCCATTAGGAAATTCATTCTAATAAGAAGTAACTAGAAACTACTTATTGTTCTCTTTCCCAGGGACCAGTCCCATGACAGGCCCTCATTCCAGGCCCTACCACGGTGACATCTCTATTGTACCACCAACTACCCAAAGTGGTGACAGGAGCGTGAGCTGGGCCTGAGCCGCAGCAGTGACTCAGCATGTCCCAAATGTCTCCAGGTTTCCCAGGCCACCCCACAGTTGTATGGCAGCTCCAGTCAGTCTCCCGGGGAGGTCTGTCTGACCTCATTACCATGGAGCAAGACAGGATTTTGTAGAACATTCTTTTTCAGTCTCTTTAAAGAGCCCAAGCCAGGACACACAAAGACGAGAAGCTGGTTTCTAGGAAATTTAACCTCTCAAAATATGGGCATCATTGAATGTCCCTGATACAGTCATTCACCAGCTGCCACTGTATGACAGCAATATACACAAAAGATGAAAGACAACATTGAATGACCCGCACCCGACTCAGGACTAATGATAAGATTATTAAAGTCACACATCAGCCTACCCGAAGCAAAAATTTTCTTCCCTGAAAGAGTTGAGAAGTGTCACTGTCCAGTGAGGCATTTATTTTTCAAACTAAATCCAGTTAAGAAGCTGGGCTGCCGGCCATAACTCCTACAGAAACTAACATATACTTCTGTGCCTCTGACAGCCAGGCCCAGTGATGAGTACACAGTTGTAATTGAATTGCATTTGATGTCGTTTGCACTAACACAGCACCGGGCTTCAGGACAAACCGCAGCTCTGCAGAGTAAAGGTCTGGCCCACTCTCCCTGCACCCCCACCCGCCGTGGCTTGGGTCTGCCCTTGTTGTCATGACCTGCCCAAGGTTTCATCATACTTTGTATTCAATAATAGCAAGATGCGAAGAGAGCTCTTCAGCAACGAGAGCCTGGAAGAGGGCCAGCGTATTGGTACTAAAGCGGTGCTGGCCCCAACACAGCTTGCTGGGCCAGACGTGGATGGCAAATGGCTGACAGCCGGATAAACAAGCAGCTCCCTTTTTGGTGAGCTTCAGAGGATGCAGGTGGACAGAATCAAGGCTTCAGGTACGCTTTTCAGAGGCTCTGCCGGGCTGTGGGAGGCTGTATAACAGCACTGGAGATGGTTGTGGTTCTACCCCAGAAAAAGGCACCAGCAAGGAGAATGGCAGATTAGCAAACACTGTGGGCGCACAGTGCAAGGCAGGGGAGAAGCTGTCGGGGTCACATCAACCTGTGAAAGGCAGCTGGTCAGGGACTCCTCGGTTCCCCATTGTCCTGCAGAGACATGGGGGGCAGTGTCCATGCCTCCCTCCCCCACCACCCAAGCTGATCCACAGGAAACTCAGCCCCACTGGGCAAGTAGAGGGAACCAAATGCCTCCAGATGGAGAAGAGCGGAAGGTCTAACTAGCAGTCCCGGGGAAGAGCAACACAGACAAGAGGTGTAGAATTAGCCGGGCAGGGTGTGTGGGCACTCCCGGTGCCGGCGTGCCCAGGAGGAAGTCATTTGTGGAGCTTGGTATAGGTTTTAAGGCAGTTTTGGTGTTTGAGGCTTAATTAGCACACATAAGTCCAAGGTAGCAGTAGAAAGAATGATAAACTTCACGTGACTTTTCAAAACAACCAAATGAGCCCAGTGTTGGCACACAGCAGTCAGCCGAGATAAGCGGCCATTCCAGGAGCAAAGGCCCTTGTGCCAGGAAACAAGAACAAGCACGAGCGAGAAGCAGGGAAATGCAATCCCCAAACACAGTTCATGCTTTACGGCTGTGAGACAATGCTTCTTTTGCTTGGACCTCAGGCTCTGCAAACTACGGCACAGAGGAGGGTAAGTGCAGTGGTCCCTAGAGAAGGGTGGTCAGTAGTAAAACTGCACCCCACGTTACTTGCCCCTTTGTGTTCCTGGGTCACTGCCAGGCCTGTCCCAATCCTGCAATACGTGGAAAGCCAGCGTGTTCAGATGGAATAGTAGGGGATGTGACCTAAAGGGATTACTAGTAAGATTTCCCAGAAAAAGAAAAATAGCTGTTTTAAGCATAAGCGCCGGGGGTAGGGGAGAAAGTTTCTTTGTTTCTAATTGGAAAGCTTTGCAAGCTATTGACTTATTGAGCAAAACCAGGACAATTGGGTACACAGCTTTGACTTGCGGGGATTTCTGACATTTTCCTCGAAAGCCTATTACCCCAAATTGAGAGTCCCAGGATTGGCTGTTTTACAGAAGCTCTTAGGTACTAAGGTCTTGTATGAACTGGACCCATGTAAGATGAGGAGGGGTGGCCGGGCACGGTGGCTCATGCCTATAATCCCAGCACTTTGGCAGGCCGAGGCAGGCGGATCACCTGAGGTCGGGAGTTGAAGACCAGCCTGACCAGCATGGAGAAACCCTGTCTCTACTAAAAATACAAAATTAGCCAGGTGTGGTGGTGCATGCCTGTAATCCCAGCTACTCGGGAGGCTGAGGCAGGAGAATCGCTCGAACCCAAAAGGCGGAGATTGTGGTGAGCCGAGACTGCACAATTGCACTCCAGCCTGGGCAACAAGGGCGAAACTCCGTCTCAGACAAAAGCAGAAACAAAACCGAAATAACAATAAAAAGATGGGGAGGGGTGACAAACACGTTGGCTCAACCTTAATTGCCAGATTATGATTCAAGGTCATTTGCTTAGAGATAGCGAGTCTTCAGAAAATCTTTTGAGTAAAGGCAAATGCAAGGCTTGGGTCTAAAAACAGGCTTCCAAAAGTGGAAATAGGACACAGGAAGTGGAGAGTTGAAAACAAAACAAAACAGATGAGCTGGAATGAAAAAGAGTAAGAGAGAAGTAGGAAGATGGGGAGAGACTCTAAGGAAAGCTGTGAAAGGAGAGGATTGTGGCCTCTTGGCTTTATTTTCAGTTAGTGCCTCGAACGATTTATTTTGCATGAGGTGAGGCTCCTGCACATTCTGCCCTGTTCTCCCCACTTATGGGGGTGGGGAGGTAAGTGAACTACACCCAGACTTCTTGCAGCTGTCACCTTAATATCAGGTATTTGTGAGGTGGGGCGAGAGGTGGGAGGATTGCTAAGGGGCTGTGTAATTACTGGGAACTCCAGCCAGTGTAACATGGGCCTATGTAGTTAGGTTTGACAATATTGATTGTGCCAGACCCTGAACTAAGCACTGGGGATGCCGAGATCAAGAAGGCATGATTCCCGCCCTTAGGAGTGCACCATCGAAGGAGGAGACAGATGAGTAAACTAAACATTTTGATTCAGCATGTTTTGGGATACAGGTAGGAACCAGGGCTGCAGGCCAGGGAAAGGGAGCTTCTCCCCCAGAGGTGAAGCTCCTTTGGGGAGCTTCAGTCCCACAGAACAGTTTATGAGACTCCTCCTCAGGTGCGGCCATCTCCAGCTGTCTCCTACATTGTCTCATTTTCTTACTGGCTCCTTCTATTCTAGGTCTCTCCAATCCCAAACACATCATTTCCAGCTCTGTTATGCCTTCAGGCTACTGGCTGAGCCTTTTTCTTTTACTGCCAAAGCATAGCATGCATTTTCCTACATCTCCTCCCTACCCTCTCATTTTTCACCCACCCCCTTGATGTCAAGTTCCTCTCTATACCACTTTATCATAATCTCCCTGTTGCAGAAGAGCCACCAGTGATTTCCTCGTTACTAAATCCAGTGACCCTCACTGATGTTATTGTACATAGAGCTGAATGGCAACTACCACGCTACAAGCTCAAACTCTCGCCTCTTTCAGCTTCTCAGGTCTCTCTGCCCTTGTTCTTCCTGAGATTCTCCTGTGCTTCCTTCCTTAGCACCAATTCCCTTCCCATCTCATAAGTGGGAGTGTGCCCCAGTAAACAGCCACAGGGAGCGCACCTGCATGCAGAGTTCCAGCTCTTCTCCATGCTGATGACACTCAACTTTATCTCTAGGTCCGATCCTTCACCTTATTTCTGGTTCAGAATTCCTAATTACATACTGGTCAGGTTCACATTCATGGTCATCTGTGTCCCTCAGGGTTCCGAGCACAGTGCATTGCATAGATATGGATATAATAATATTAGCTGAATGATAAGTGAATGAATGAATGAATAAAATATCCCAGTATCCTGCAGAAAATCCCACCTTGTCACTTCTGCCTTTCTTTCCTGACCTTGGTTTCTGGCTGATTATCTTCCAAGAGACAGACAATTTATTGTTATCTTCCTAGAGGAGGCTCATCCCCAAAGCCTGGAAATAGGGCTTTGTATTATCCATCTAAAGATGGGTATTGTTGTCTTTCACCCCTCCATTCTCTTGGCAATGTCTCATTTTCTTTCTTGGTGAAATAGAATGAAAGTGATCGGCCCTTGTGGCAAGTCATATTATTCATGGTAACATCGTTTTGTCTTGTAAGTGACGGACATCAGGACTGACCTATGAAGTGATTTATACCCCAATTTCAACATGCCCTTTCCCAGGATCTTTAACCCCAAAGCAACAGTAACAACTGTACTAACAGCACTTGTGATATGCCAGGCACTGTGCTGCGCTAAGTGCTTTACATGCATTCTTTTTCTGAATCTTTTCAAAAACCTTATAAGGGAGAAACCATTTCCAGAGAAGGAAACAGAGGCTTAGGGAAGTTGGCCTATCTGGCTCAAGGTAAGTGGTAGAGCCAGGGTTCAGGGAGACATGAAAACATCCCCCTTAACCCTTCACCACACAGCCTCTCATGTCCATTGGATTCAGTTACAGGGGGCGGCTTGAGTTGGTTCACGTCTACAAATAATTGAATTTCTGTTACATGCTCAGCATTGTGGGATACAAAGGTTTCAAAAGATCAAGTCCATGATCTCAAGGAGCTTACAGTCTAGAGGAAGAGCACCAAGATGAGACTGCTGCTTGTGAAGTGAAATGAGACTTTTGGATGAAAGGGTTACATTTGCACAAAGCATGCACAGTTCAGTATTACATGTCCCTGCCCTTGAAGAAGATCCCAGCTGCTAGAGTTTTGACTATGCAGTGTTTCAGATTTAGTTTCCCCTCCTCTTTGATCAGGCTCCTCTGTCTTTCTAAAGCTCATACTATACATATAATTTCCATTCAAATTCAAAATCTTTCCAATTATTGTAGTGAATGCAATGTTATTCAAGGATTTTTTTTCCTGAAAGAGCACCTATCTGACATGCATTTTTAATTTTATGTGCAATATGCAAATGTCATCACTGTAGTTGTTAACCGCAGTGCAGGATTGCAATTAACTATGGAGCTGTGCATTTTAGTTATATGCTAATGCTAATGAGATTTTCATAAAGCAAGTCCAATTACCAGCCCTATTTTTTAACTGCAAAAGCTAGTGCAAAGCAAAGGTGTTGACTTTCTTTAGAATAAATTACCCTTTGTCCTTGGCTCCTTCATCATATTCAATCATCCTAAAAAGTAACTCCTGCTACTTTGAATATTGTATCCTGCCTTCCTCTCCAGTACAATATTAATGGAGACTGTGGGCAAGATTGTTTAGAAACCAATTTACACTGCACAGGCAGTGGGAAAACGTCCTCCAAATGTAAACTGCTCCAGCAGAGGAGCAGAGCTTTGAATACTCAAAGTAAACAGGACCTAGAGGAGACTGAAGACCCAGACAGTAAGTTAGCAAAAATAAATCACAAGAGAGCATGTATGTGGTGTAACCTTGCACTGAGGAAACACAAGGGGTGAATGGGTATTTAAACTCAGATTTATGATCAGCTGTGTCACTGGTGGAAGATAAGCCCCTTAGAGGGCTATTCATTCATTCACTCATTTAAGAAACAGTTGTGGGGGCTTCTGTGTTCCAGACACTAAATTAGACTCTGAAGGTTCAAGTATGAATAATATAGGGGAGGAGAGACAGACTTTCATACTTTATTTCTGTACTAATGGATTCTTTTACAAAAAGAAAGTGTTTGTGAATTACTTGGGCAGTGAAAGAATGAATAAGCACAATGCCTGCCTTCAGTGAGCTTATGGTCAAGTAAAAGGATACAAATGTGTAAATTAATTTTAAAAGGATACAAACATGTAAAACGAAGTGTGACACATGAGGTATTTTTAGAAGGAGACAAAATGAAGGCAAAGGTCAGTAAGGTGATGGGGGAAAAAGCTTCTTAAAAGATAAGGAGATTCTTGCACTGAACCATGACGGTGGATGAGTGTTAGCTAGAACAAGGTGGGAGGTCAGTCCAGAAAAGAAGAACCTGAAGAAAGCACAGAAGTATGAAACAGCCAGGTGACTGCAGGCGGTCCAGGGTCCCTGGAAGCATAGGGTGCGTGGCAGAGCTGAGGTGAAAGGTAAAGTTGGAAAGGAGCCACTGAGACGTTTTCAGCAGGAGAATAAACAATCAGACTTGCCTCTTGGGCAGCAAAGTGGAACAGGGTGAAAGGTGAGTGGGTGGGGGCAAGTAAATCACCCACCCACAGGAACCACTTCTGTGTTCAACTCAGATCCCGAGACAAATGATCAGGTTGTATTTTCCCTCAAGATGTTTCCCGTGCCCCTATGGAAGGCTATAAAACAACAAAGTACACTTCTTTTTTTTTTTTTTTTTTTTTGAGACGGAGTCTTGTTTTGACGCCAGGCGCCAGGCTGGAGTGCAGTGGCGCAATCTCGGCTCACGGCATTCTCCGCCTCCTGGGTTCAAGCAATTCTCCTGCCTCAGCCTCTGGAGTAGCTAGGACTGCAGGCGCACGCCACAACGCCCAGCTGATTTTTTTGTACTTTTTAGTAGAGACGGGGTTTCACCATGTTGGCCAGGATAGTCTCGATCTCTTGACCTTGTGATCTGCCCACCTCGGCCTCCCAAAGTGCTGGGATTACAGGCGTGAGCCACCGCGCCCGGCCAGCACTCTTTATTTTTAAAATTTTCTTTTTCCAAAAGCAGAAAGAAAATATGGAAAAGAGGATAAAAAAATTTGATGATGTTGATATACAGCTTAAGTGTCTTTTCTACTCTGGATCAACTTCTAACCAAGGTGAAAGAAGCATAGAAGCAAAAGCACAAGAGAAGAAAAGACGAGACAAATAAGGGGAGAGAGGATGACAAAAATCGTACCGAAAATGAAGTAGAATTAGGTATGGGTGATGGGGATGCCTTTTGTCCTTTTCATACCAACCTGCCCCCCAAAGTCCGACCACCTCTGCCTGGGAGAGGAAAGCCAGGAATTGGGAAAGGAAAGTGGAACATGGAATCTTCTGGAGTTAAGTCAACAGAAGCAGACGCCCATTAGAGGTAGAAGTAGACAGAGTTCCACTTCGTTGCAACAAGGATGGAAGGTTAAAAGTCTCAGAACATAGGCAAATATATTTAGTGGTGGAAAGCTGAGGAGTTTCTCTCAGATGTCTTCTGTTTCAATTGTGAAATACGAAATAAAGTTATCTGCCCTGAGTAGAGAGGTGGGAATGAAGACACTGAAAATTTTGAGCAAGTAAACAGTGGAGTCCATCCAGAAGTGGGGTCCATCCAGAAGTGGGGTCCATCCAGAAGTGGGGTTCATCCAGAATTGGGGCCCATCCAGAAGTGGGGTTCATCCAGAAGTGGGGTTCATCCAGAAGTGGGGTTTTGCTAGATAACTTCACTGGAAGGATCAAGGTTCAAGGGAATTTAGAATATAAGTAATATGTTCTGAATAGGAGGACACTCAAGCTGAGAGTGGCCGGTGGATGGGAAGAAAGGAGAGAGGAGGAGTGATGGGAATGAACAGAGTCAGCTGGAGGGAGAGGAATGTAGCTGGAGGGCAGTTAGCTGTACTTGTTATTTCAGGGGGATGTCCAGGTCTGGGGTGAAGCTGTGAGAATGGAAGGTGGAGATGGAGTGTGGAAGGTCACTGGAAGATGAGGAGGTCAGAGAACTGAGTGGTCGGTGGTTATATAGGTCAGATAGAAAGAATATGAGACAAATGTCAGGCTTCAATGACTGAGGAGGAGTGAGCAGAAAACAAAAGAGAACAACGTCATGGAAGGGCAGTGGGGGCTTGACTGATGACCTGGGCCTTCAGGGAGCAGGAATCCTGAGCCCGATGCTGATGATGTTTAACCTCATCCTCTCATTGTTTTTCTTGCTGATAGAGCCTTCCTTCCCCCATGGAGGTCACATGTATGAGTTCATGATCCAACCCCAGCAATATGCTGGGGGCTTCTGAGAAAGATTTTCCTCCTTCTTAGGAAATTGTAGGTGAGGAGAAATTGCACTTTCCACCTTTTGACATTATAGTGGGTTGAATAATTCCCCTGCGAAATATCAGGTGCTAATCCTTGGAACCTGTAAATGTTACCTTGTATGGGAAAAGGGTCTTCGCTGATATGATTAGGATATCCTCCTTGAGTTGGAGAGGATATCCTGAATTGTCCAGGTGGGTCCTAAATGCAATCACAAAGTGATCTGATAAGAGAAGGGTAGAGGGAGATTTGATATAGACAGGAGAGAAGACACACACACACACACACACACACACACACACACACACACACACACACGAGAAGGTAATATGAAGATGGAGTCAGAGATTGGAGTGATGTGTCCATAAGCCAAAGGATGTTGGCAGCTATCAGAATCTGGAAGAGGCAAGAAACAGATTCTCCTCTAGAGCCTTCAGAGGGGGGATAGCCCTGTTAACACTCTGATGTCAGCCCAGTGACACATTGGACCTCTGGCTTCCAGACCAGTGAGAGAGTAAATTTTTGTTGTTTTAAGAACCAAGTTTGTGGTATTTGTTACAGAAGCCATAGGAAACTAATTCAGATTTAGCAGTGAGGGGTATAATGACTAGAGTGGCAGCAGCTATCTCAAAACCATGAGGACACAAACCTGAGGATAAAATTAAATTCAATATCCTGAAGAAGACAGAGTGGAAATATGGAAAGACCTGTTGAATTAGCCATATATCACTCAACCTTTTGACTTCTTATCATGTAAGATAATAAATGTCTTTATCCTTTGTGGCTCTTCTGGTTGGATATTCTGCTACCTGCAGCCACAAGCATTCTAACTGATACAGGCCTATCTAAAAGGGTGGGAGGGTCCTGGTTGGGAGGCAGCAGTGGATACTAAGGAAGGAATTTGAATCCACTTCCAACTCTGAGAAGAGTACATAAAATGAAAAATGAGCAGCTCCCATTTGAGTGAGGAGCAGAACAGGTAACTTGGGGAGAATCAGAAGGTTAAGAAAATGGTTGGGGAAAAGATTGTAGGGCAAGGGTCATTTGTTAATTATGCAACAGGCCTTTTCAAAGGCAGTAAAAGCTTAGGAAGAGGAGGATAATTGGGAGGTATTCTGAGAATCACTACACTGTATTATTGTGATGAAATTATATAGAGTATAGATGGAGTGGGGAATGAGGAGAGATTCACACTTTGGACAATGACCAAAAAAAAGAAAAGAAAAAAATAGATATAATGCTTGGTAGATTTAACCAGCCCCAGCATTGCCAAGAAAGCATTTCTACCAATGCCGGGACCAAAGTGGCTTTTAAACTTTAATGTTCGTAAGGTTCATGGAGTCTGTTAAAAATCTTAAACATTCCTAGGTCCCAGCACCAAGATCCTGACTCATAGCTCTCAGTAGGGCCCAGAAATTCTGCATTTCTGAGTATCCCAAGTGAATCAACTGAAATTGATTTGGGACCACATTTTGAAACACACTGTCCAGAACACTTGCCTTCACATGTTTTTGACTGAAATCTGCATTAAGAAACAGATGTTGTGGCATAAGCTACATGCATATACCCTCACATAGGTATGCACACACCTACACACACACACGTGTGCACAAAGTAGGTAAAACAATCTGGCTTAACCAAATAGACATTTATTTTTCATTTACACAAAATCCAAAGCTGATGTCCCTGATCAGGTGACTCCATTTGGGTGGCACTCATCCAAATGATGGCTCAGGGTCCAGGATGCTTCTACATGTGCCTCTGAGAGCATGTGGCTTCAAGATGGCCTTGGTATCATCTAGTGGCATATGGAAAGAAGAAAGGGCAGAAGAGCCTCTGTGGGAGGGTTTTCAGGGCCATATCTGACAGTGGAATATATCCCTCCAGACACACTCTATCAGCTGGGTCTCAGTCACATGGCCAGTTGCCGAGGCTGAGAGAGGTAGAGGAGCCCACAGGTCCGGGTAAGCACCATCAGACTCTCCACTGTAGATGACTGAGATGTCTGTATTTAATCAAGACTGAAGTTTCACAAAATAATACTCATCTCACTCCTATCAAATCTACTGATATTTTTCTCTTTTGTTCCATTTCACTGCTTTCTACTTTATTTTTCAAAACATCAGTCTTCACAACTAAATTGATCTCATGTTCAATGAAGCGCAACAATTCACAGTTTGGAAAGCATCATCCTGGAGGATGTTGCCATTTGGCCAATGGGGTAGGCGGCCTCACATTTTGAAGAGCTCTGTTTTCTTCGAATATATATTCAGATCCCCACAGTACGGCCCACTCAGTAATTGGTTACCAGCATTGCTCTCATGATGGTGGTGGTGAAAGATACAATGGCTTCCCCAGAGTTGGCAAATTTTTGTAATTAACAACATATGAAATAGCCTCCTTTTGGTTAAGACTTTAGAACTGAAACTTGCCAGTGGGGCAAGATGAAGGAGGCAAAGGAGCTGGAGGACGTGTGTCTACACTGAGGGCAGGATGGAATCCACGGAGCGCCTCTGCTGCTGTGCTTACCATTTGGTTCCCTTTGTCCCTGCACTTGGACCAGACACGCAAGATTCACCACACGTGCAACCCTTGCCCCATGAGAAAAACCAGAAACCAAAGCCATAGTAGACATTTCCATAGGGATTTCTTACCTCTTTTGGTCTGGACTGACCTGATGGTTAGTTATTGGATTTGACCCTCAGTTGTATTTCTGAAGCTCCAGGTTGGATATGAGGTGAGTAGGTGAGAGGGACCTACCTTGACTCTGGCTCCTCCCAACACCCAAACTCTTCCCGTCCTTCCCAGCGGTCTCAGACATGCGGGGAATGGGAAAGAGAATTAGGAAAAGGTGTGGAGACGGGAGAAGGAAGGGAGAAGAGTGAGAGAGAGGAGAAGGGAAAGCAGGGGACATACTCCAGAGCAGATTTTTACCAGATGACGAGTAAAAAAGATTAAAGGCTCTTTACCTTTCACTCCACCTTACGCAAGGATATAGGAGAATACAACTACAGGACACAGTTTTCGAGACTGTAGCTTCTGGAAGGATTCAGAATTCATTGAATTTCATGAAAAATGAAAAGTACCTGAGGAAAATACTAAATGTTATTCAAGAATCATAGAATAAGAACTGCGCACTTTGGACAGGTTAATGTGTGGCTCTTGGATAAAAATGTAGATGAGGCAGCTGTTTGGAAAGTCTGGGAGGGGCACTGAGCCAGAGGGAGACCTGGAGCGGCTCTCAGCCCAGCCTGACGCTGGAGTAACTTGAGCCCTCAGAGAGTCCGGGGGGTGAGGCTACAGTCCAGCATTCTAGTTTTAATTCACAGCGTGGAGATAAGGGTTAAATATAAAGCAGATTAAGACTTCCCTTAAATCTCCTCTACAAAAGGAAAACTGGAATTAATCTACAGGAGCACTCCATGGATGGCTCAATACCACCATTTTCTCAGAATAAAATTAGAAGCAGAAAACTGTGTCCTTATCCTTTTGACATCCAAGAATTATTGCCATCAAAGTACTACAGCCCATGAAATTACTTTCCAGGTTACACTCATTAGATTTAGCATTTTCATTCCATAGACCTGTGGTTTTAACAGAAAAGAAAAGAAAAAAAAAACTCCTCCCTTCATACTACAACTGTTCCCATATACTGGCCCGTTAATGGGATGCTAATGAATGCGGAAGTCATTGTAAAATCACAAATGCAGAACTGAGAAGCTGATTTCAAACAGTGATAGGCCTGGCCTTGTTTTGGAAATTTGGATCATGAGAACATGGGATTCAGGTAGAGCACTGCAGCCTATGTTCCCTGCACACCGCAGCTAAAGAGGCACTCAATTACTTGTTAATCACATTGTACAATCACCATTATGAGTTAGACATTAAACAGATGCTAACGTAGCTACCGCAGCCTTTGTCCCTGGATGCGTTAACCACGTAACACGGCAGCAGCAGAGTAAGGAGCTTAAGAGTTCAGGCTCTAGAGCAGTCGGTCAGGGTATGAACCCAAGCCCTACCAATTACTCACTGTGTGACCTTAGGCAAGTTGCTTAATCTCTCTGTGCTGGTGTTTCTACTTTTGTAAAAAGGAGATAATCATAGTCCGTGCCTCCAGTAAGGATTAGTTGAGAAAATGTATGCAAAGCACTAAATCAGTTCCTGGCACTGTAGTGTGTGCGCAACAGCAGTTGGTGGTTGTTAGTATTATGTTGTTGGAGACGTGGGAGAAATGAGTCTGAAACGGCTGTGCAATCCGGTGGCTGAGTTCAAGCCTGCTGAGGTGTCTGGTCTTCACGACCTCTCAGGCCTCAAGCTGCTGAGGAAGAGGAACCAGTCAGCTTTCTCTGACAGTCTTCTGTGTATCTGAATCCATTGCCATGCGCTGAGCCTTGCCTGGTGTGTAATGCCTTGGTGTGTGTATTACATCATTCCAGCGAGTCAGGATGCTTTTCTGAACAACTCTCTGTTTGCATGATGCCTTTAAATACACACAAGAATTACAAGGCAATCCTCTGCAACCTGCATGAAGACCAGTTGGAGAGATTTCAAACACCAAGAGATTCAGCACATTCATCATACGGCCTAATAGGAGAAGGAGCTGTATGTTTGAGGAGCTGCTAGGATGCAAAGATGAGTAAGAACTGACCTCTACTTTCAAGTCAACAGTGAGCTGAGGGGCACAGTTAAGACACGAGTGGACTGCCTTATGTGCTAGTCAAACAACACAAACCCACTGTTATGGAGTCTCCAAAGGGGAAACACCAAACAAGACACACTTTAGAAAGCAGCACAGCACTGACTCATTTCACAAATACCCACTGGGCATCATCATTTGCCAGGTTACTATTCCAGGTGCTGGGATAGAGCAGTGAACAAAACAGAGGTCCCTGCCCTTGCAGAGCTGACATTCTAGTGGGCAAAAAGACAATCAGTAGAAAAGCCCAAGAGTATATGTATATACACACACATGCACATGGGTAGTGTGTCAAGGGGTGCTAAGTGTGTGTTTGTTTGTTTGTTTGTTTGTTTGTTGAGATGGACTCTCCCTCTGTTGCCCAGGCTGGGTGCAGTGGTGCGATCTCGGCTCACCACAACCTCTGCCTCCCAGGTTCAAGTGATTCTCCTGCCTCAGCCTCCCGAGTAGCTGGGACTACAGGCCCACGCTACCATGCCCAGCTAATTTTTGTGTTTTTAGTAGAGATAAGGTTTCACTATGTTGGCCAGGCTGGTCTCGAACTCCTGACCTCGTAATCCACCCACCTCAGCTTCTCAAAGTGCTGGGATTACAGGCGTGAGCCATGACACCTGGCATAGGGGTGCTAAGTGTTAAAAAGAAAAACACAGACAGGGTAACAGGTTAGGGAGTGACAGGGAAAGCGGGGGCTGTATGACAAGCTGCTAATCATGAGGTAAAGAAAGTTAGAGAAAGAGAGAAACAGATGGGGACTAAGAGCGTCATGAGAAAATTCTGGGACCTGGGTGGGCAGGAAGGCCATGGTAGAAGGAGTGGGAGGGCAGGTTGTTCCAGGCATGGGATTTAGAGAGAGCAGAGAAAGGCCAGAGACAGGAGGAGGGCCAGAGGAGAGGCAGGCATCCCCAGGGTAGGCACAGCACCTGGTGTCCGGGTTACCCAGGGGCCTGAAGCCAGAGCCACACAGGTCATTAGGTGTAACTCTCAAGAGCGACTGCAAACTGCCTGCGGAAAACATAAGCAGTCCCAGGTTTTATTTCAGCTGGTGAACAGGAACCAGGGCCAAAGGACGGCACCTGCCTGGTAACACCAGACACTTTTTCTAACTCTCATTTTCACTTGTCATAAAGAACCTCCAATACTGCCCGCTCTCACATGTGGAATCTAAACAGGTTGAAATTCTAGAAGCAGAGCGTAGCACGGTGGTTGTTAGGGGCTGGGAGAAATGGGAGGTGTTAGTTAAGACGTGAAACGTCTCATCTATGTAGGATGAAAATGGTCTGCAGATCTAATGTATAGCATGGTGACTGCAGTTAACAATCCTGCATTGTATACTTTGAAATTTGCTGAGAGAGTAGATCCTAAGTGTTCTCATTCACACACACACACAAATATGGTAACTTTGTGAAGTGATGGAGATGTTAGTTGACCATGGTAATCATTACACAAAGTGTATGTATATCAAAACATCGCATTGTACATCTTACATGCATAATATTTTTATTTTAAGAAAAAAGGCCGGGCACACTGGCTCACGCCTATAATCCCAACACTTTGGGAGGCCGAGGTGGGCTGATCACTTGAGGTCAGGAGTTTGATACCAGCCTGACCAACGTGGAGAAACCCTGTCTCTACTAAAACTACAAAATTAGCCAGGCATGGTGGCGCATGCCTGTGGTCCCAGCTACTCCGGAGACTGAGGCAGGAGAATCGCTCAAACCAAGAAGGCAGAGGTTGCCGAGAGCCACGATCATGCCACTGCACTCCAGCCTGGGTAACAAGAGCAAGACTCTGTCTCAAAAAAAAAAAAAAAAAAAGAAGAAGCAGCAGCAAAGAAAAACAAGAACCTGTCTCTCTCTGTGTGCTAGAGAAAGAGCTTTCTGCAGCCACACATTCCCTGTTCCAACCTGGTCACATCTTGGAGCCTCTCCTAGCTCGTGCTCCCCTGTCTCAAGGAAGGCTGCGCATCACTTCTCCGCTCACTCCCGTCGTGGCTGGGCTTGAGGGCGTTATGCGTGGAGTGATGATACCAGAGCCACATGGAGAAGGAGCAGCGTGGCCTCCAAAGGAAAGGAAGCTGGGCTAGGGCAACCGTCCGCCATACGTGGTTGCATGTGTGCGTGAGTTTTGCTGCCCCTTCTTTCAGCAGCATCCAGAAGCCGTCACCTCTCTTGCAGCCTGAGTGCTCACCTCACAGCCTTCTGGGGTTTGCTGCCTCGAACCTCTGTGATCAGGAGACCAAACACATAGGCCTTTTAAAAATACATGGTATATAAGCACAGAACGAGAGCTGAAAGAGGGCCACTCACACCTTGGGCTTTTGCGGGCGTTCTCAGAGACCATTTCTCAGAATTGTGTCTGTGTTTCTGTGGGTTGAAGTGGCTGAAATTCTAATGGGCACCACAAAATGCTCTGTATGAAGTAAAAGTAATTCTTTAATGTGAAATAGAATGGCTGAACATCACGGGAGTGTGCCTGCCTTGCAGACTCACAGGAGGCAGTCCAATCAACAGAATGTACGAGATATGCTTTTCTTTTGTAATCAGGTTAGCTTACAAGTCAGTATCTCTGATACTCAGACTCTACAACAAGCAGCTCCTGTGGAAGCCCACTAGCTTTGCTCAAATTGAACTATTTCATTTCAATAACCAGTACATTCTATGTCTCATTGATAGAAATTGCTGTTTGGAGGTTTGTTAATTTGCTTATTCATTTTTTTTCAGGAAATACGTTGAGCACGTAATATGTGCTAAGTACAACGTTACATGCTAGAGGTTCAAAGGAAGATGGGACAGGTAGGTCCTTGTCCACCCACAGGTGTACGCTACATCTTCTCGGGCTTCTTAAATGGGTTTTTAAAACTCCAGCAAAAAAACTCCTCTGCTTCTGGCAATGCTGTAAGAATTTTGTTTTCATTAGTTCTCTTTTAGACACTGTACCTTATTTTAACAATCAAATCACTGAGCACAGAGTAGAAAAAAAAACAGCAGAAAAAAGTTATATGGAGTTATTCTTTGAAAGGCCTAGATTACAAAATCAGAATATAAGCTGGAAATCATGAATAAGCAAAGCAGCTTTGAAGTTCCCTCATTCAGGTTCCATGATGGAAACAAACACAGACCATGTGTGGGTGACCAAACCCAGTTTGGTTAGGCACTAGATTAAATGGTTGACTTGCATTTAGAGGCAATATTGTTGATAAAAACATACCTTTAAAATGCTAGGATTGCATTCAGTGTCTAATAAACTGGGTCAGAATGACAGTACAACAGACTGATGTGTAGAATATTCCGAGATAGTCACTGATGAATTAAGTTTGCATCTATTCTAATGGCCTTGCAGCTCCGAACCATTATATCAAAGGCATCCATTGCACCCCATGAGGATGGGCCTGAAAGCTACCATCTGCCCTCCTACTCCCTCCTTGTAGAGGAGAAAGGTAGCTGAGGGTTCCTGAGCCCTGCAAGGAGGATTCAGACATCTTGAAGGGACCACTAGACCAGAAGAGGCCTGGGTTGGGTCAGGGTTGGCCAATGTGTAAACTGTGGACTTGGAGCCTGAATTGCCAACCATCAGCAGTGGGATGGTGTCACAGTGCCCACAAACTAGGAAGGAGGAGTCCCGCCTCAACTGAGGTCAGCACAGAAAAGGGAGAGCACGCAGAGCTCAACAGGTGCCTTGAGTCTCCCCTGTGAAGAAAAGCAGGAGGGTGGTGAGGGGAAGAAATCTGTAGTGCTCAAATGTGTACCCAAAGAGACGAAATATTAAACTAGAATGCTTGAGTTATTTTGAAATAATATTTTTACATTGTCTACCAGAAGTAGGGGCTTGGGAGCTAAGCTGTGTTCAGCTATAGAAAAACAAAGCCGCATTTCTACTCATGTATAGTGCTGTATGTTGTAAACCCGATACATATCCCAAACATACCCTTAGTGAGTGAAACGGCAGAATCACCAGCACAATTAAACGAGTTCTCCTTGTGTGCTGAGAGAAATATATATTGAATTTTCATAGCTTAAATGCATATAGAGTATCATCTCCTATCGTCTGGGATCCTACATTCCTATGCCACATACAGCACTAAGCTCAGAGAACATAATAGTTTGCTTGGATATGTAACATATATAGCGTATATCCACTAATACTCACACCCATCACAACTCACCAAAAGCGCAGGAGAAATGAGAAGTCTTGTTTCTTAACTTTGTGCTTAACATCCTTTGGGGTTTTTCTGTTTGTTTTGTTTTGAGATAAGGTCTCACTCTGTCGCCCAGGCTGGAGTGCAGTGGCACAATCTCAGCTCACTGCAATCTCTGCCTCCTGGGCTCAGGTGATTCTTCCACCTCAGCACCCACTCTACCCAGTAGCTGGGACTACAGGTCTGGTAGCTAATTTTTGTTTTTTAATACAGACAGGGTTTCGCCATGTTGCCCAGGCTTATGTCAAACTCCTAGGCTCAAGCAAGTGATTCTCCCACCGTGGCCTCTCAGAGTGCTGGGATTACAGGCTTGACTGGGTTTTAATGAGACTGAATATTTTGTCATTTAGGTTTTAGGCATTTCCAACTCTAAAAACAACTCTAGAATCATATTACATTCTATCTTGTTATCCAATATTAAATGGGGCACAGATGTTCAGTAAATTTTTGTTGATTAATAGATTAAAAGACTATGTTTATAAACTGGATTGGTCGGCAGGAACTGGGGCAGGTTATATATTAATATCTTAATGTGAACTAATATACAGAAATTTATTAGGACAATGTGATATTGACATCCTACCCAACCCTGAAATCCCATGATCTCCAGTTCAAAGTACCTAGCATAACAGTAGTTTATCTTTAGGGATAAAAGACTATTGATTCTCTTGTGGAGAAGCAGCATTCTCTTTTACCATCCTCAATCTAGTTCTCCAAATGCTATTTTTAAGAAGCCCCAGCTAAAAAGGCAAACAGCACAGTGGGTTAGACTTGGTGTTGGAAAGGTGGAAATAGATATCTTTCTTCCACCTTGTTGAGAACTACTCAATTAGGTAGAATAGGAGACAAAAACCATTTGTGCTGCCCAGGGCAGAGCTAAGTGAGGCTGTTAAAGGTAGAAACAGAAAACAAATCTATCATAGAACCTCAATTAGCTTTAGGGGGCAGGGTCTCAGAGCCATCTCCATGGAGAGGAGACCACTTCTCTCAGTGACCAAGACACAATCTCACAGCTGCTTGGGCCTTGAGGGCCTAAGGGGACAAAGTGAGCAGAGGGGAGATCATGTTCTGCAGAGATCTTGGTGCCAGCCAAAGCGCCCCTGTCCTCACACGCTGGCAGGCTGCCTGGAAGGAACCAGCCCAGCTGTTGGGTCTGGTCGCAGTCTATTTAACCTGACGATCCTAGGAGCAAAATCCCGGCTCTCCTGTTAGTGAGGCATTTTCCAGGTGAAAGCTCTTATATTAATTTGGTTCAATGATTATTTGCATATCAGGAAGGGCTGAGAGAAAGGCTGGTAGATAGATCCATCCTTTCAAGGAAGATACACCACCCTTTCAAGGAAGAAAGTTGAATGTTTTATGGCTAGAGACACTATGATACTTGCAATTAGAGTCATAGCTGACAACTAAGACCCTCTAAATCATAATTATCATAAAATTCTAGAGCTGAAAGAGACTTTGGAGATGGTCTAGTTTTCGGAAAGAATCAGGAGCCCAGAGATAAAGAAACTTGTTGAAAATTACACAACTGGCTGGGTGTGGTGGCTCACGCTTGTAATCCCAGCACTTTGGGAGGCCAAGGCGGGAGGCTCACCTGAAGTCAGGAGTTCGAGACCAGCCTGTCCAACATGGTGAAACCGCCTCTACTAAAAATACAAAAATTAGCCAGGCGTGGTGGTGGGTGCCTGTAATCCCAGCTACTTGGGAGGCTCAGTCAGGAGAATCGCTTGATCCCGGGAGGAGGAGGTTGCAGTGAGCCAAAATCGCGTCATTGCGCTCCAGCCTGGGGAACAAGAGCAAGATTCCATCTCAAATTAAAAAAAAAAAAAAAAAAAAAAAAAGACACAGCTATTTCATGGCAAAACCAGGACAGAAACCAAAGTGGACTAACTGCTAATCCAGAGATTTTTCCATCACACCTAACAGCTTTTTTGAGAACATACAGGACAGCTCTCCCTTGCTCACTGCTCTGTCTTCATATCCCTCTTCCCCTAGTGTCTGAAAAGGGTGTGTGGTGGGTAAATACCTGGAGAGCCTCTGCAAATTTTGTTTAGAAGGCCTTTGTTTGCGGTCAACATTCTTCCAGCATTTTGTGACATTTTCCTAAATATATTAATTTTTCTAATTTTTAAGATTTAAAAAATAACTCAGATGATATAGAAATAAAAAATAGAAGTTCTCATAATTTTAAACCTTTGGAGATATCTACATTGAAGATTAGGTGTACATTCTTCCAGATCTTTATGTATATAAAGATTTTACACACACACACACCCCATATGATATGATGTATGAGTTGTTAACAATTTATGAGGCTTTCGCTATTTTAGAAGAAGCATGCTGTTCATTCTTGGTGGATGGGAGATGAGCTATTGAATATCTATTAAGACTGAGATTTCTTACCCAGAAAGTCTTTGGTAATGAAGTCTACCCTTCATTCACCACCCTCTTGTACCCTCATCCTTCACTACCCCACTGTTAACATATTCTTTTGTTTTTCAGCCCCGAAGATGAGAATTTAAGCTGGGTCTTCTAGAGGAGTTGGGATCAAGGCTATATACTTGGAGGATAAGAGAGAAGGACCCAGCCGGGCTCCATGGCTCATGCCCGTAATCCCAGCACTTTGGGAGGCTGAGGTGGGTGGATCACCTGAGATTATGAGCTCCAGACTAGCCTGGCCAACATGGCAAAACCCCATCTCTACTAAAAATACAAAAAATTAGCTGGGTGTGGTGGTGTGTGCCTGTAGTCCCAGCTACTCAGGAGGCTGAGGCAGGAGAATCACTTTAACTTAGGAGGCAGAGGTTGCAGTGAGCTGAGATTGCACCACTGCACTCCAGCCTGGGTGACAGAGCAAGACTCCATCTCAAAAGAGAGAGAAAGAGAGAGAGAGAAAGAGAAACCCAACCTTTGGGACAGGGAGGAGGAGACTTTGTTTCCAGAAGACAGTAGGATGGGATTGAAGCATTTACCCAAAGCCCAGGAGCTGGTAGGAATGCCAATAGCTATGGTTCTGCCTGAACCCAGGCAGGCCAGGAACTCAGCATCCCGAGTGGGATTCTCAGTGAAGATAACACTGCCAAAACCTGGCCATGGAGAACGTAAACACTGCCAGAGCAGTTGCCCATCACAAACGGATTACATGGTCAGGAAGTCCAAGTTCTCCAAAATAAACCCAACTAACTGATAACCAAGGACTTTATCCCCATTATCTTTGACCACTAGGCCCTAGAGTTCTTGTATAATTCCACATGGGTGAGAGGAGCTTCCTGACAAAATGACAGATTGGATTTCTCAGCAACCCTGATGGAGGGGACAGAGTGTATTTGAAATGAATTTAGAAGAATAAAAGCATGTGATAACTCTCTTACCTATGAGCTGTGGAACAAATCAAACATGCAACATATGCATTGCAATATGATGTGATAGGGTTTTATTTACATATCAGGGTGTCCAATGATACAAAAATTGTTTCTTTCTATTTCCACATCTGCCTCACAATAAATAGAAAAATTTAAGAGAGATTAAATATTCAAAAGTAAACAAAGCAAGCAAACAGAATCTCAGAAGAAATTTTAGAATATATGTATAAGTTAGGGATCAGAGAGACTTTTACATGCATTATATCAAAGCAAGAAACTTAGTCCAGGCATAATGGCTCACACCTGTAATCTCAACACTTTGAGAAGCTAAAGCAGGAGGATCACTTGAGTTCAGGAGTTCCAGACCAGCCTGGGCAACATACCAAGTACCCTGTCTCTACAAAAAGTAAAAAAAATAGCCGGGCGTGTAGTCCCAGCTTCTTGGGGGGCTTAGGTGGGAGGATCACTTGAGTCTGGGAGGTCGAGGCTGCAGTGAGCCGTGATTGTGCTGCTGCATTACAGCCTGGGCAAAAGAGTGAGACCCTGTACCAGCCAAAAAGTCCAAACAAACAAACAAAAGAAACTTAAAAGTAATAGAAGAATACGTGGACATATTTGACATATAAAAATGTAAATTTGTTAGTATGGAAAGACATACTGTTGTTCAAGGTAATATACAAATGCTAGATTAGGGAAAAACTGCCATGGATGTGTCATATGAGGCGTTACTATCAGTAAGATGCAAATAACTCCCACAAATTAGTAAGAAATGGATAGACAATGCAACAAACATAATAGCAAATAATATAGATAGAAAATTCACAGATGGGCAAGTCTAAATGTGATTAAACTCATAAAAAGATGCTCTATTTTACTAATTGTCAAGGGAATGTAAATTAAAATAATGATATTTATTCTCATTCATCAGCTAGACAGTTTTTTTGCAAAAGATATTCTCACACATTGGTGTTGGAAATTTAAGTAAGATTGAAATGCACACACATGTGTTTTGTAATCTAGAACTCCTATTTCTAAGAAATCAGTACCATAGAAATATGAAGTCATCTCCTCAAGATATAGGGGTAGGAAAAAGCTCCTTAAAGAAAACAGAGAAGGCCAGGAATGGTGGCTCACGCCTTTAATCCCAGCACTTTGGGAGGCCGAGGAGGGCGAATCACAAGGTCAGGAGTTTGAGACCAGCCTGGCCAACATGGTGAAACCCCGTCTCTACTAAAAATACAAAAAATTAGCTGGGCATAGTGGCTGGTGCCTGCAGTCTCAGCTACTCAGGAGGCTGAGGCAGGAGAATTGCTTGAACCCAGGAGGCAAAGGTTGCAGTGAGCCAAGATTGCACCAGTGCACTCCAGCCCGGGTGACAGAGTAAGACTGACTCAAAAAAAAAAAAAAAAAAAAAAAAAGAGAGAAAACATGAACCATAAAGGAAAATGTTGATAAAAAATTGGCGATATTAGTATTTATTTCTACATGCCAAAATATGTCATAAACACATTAATTTTTTATTTTTTTATTTTTATTTTTTTGAGATGGAGTTTCACTCTTGTTGCCCAGGCTGGGGTGCAATGGCACAATCTCGGCTCACTGCAACCTCTGCCTCCTGGGCTCAAGCGATTCTCCTCTCTCAGCTTCCTGAATAGCTGGGATTACAGGTGCATGCCACCACGTCCAGCTAAGTTTTTATATTTTTAGGAAAGACGGGTTTTCACCATGTTGGTGAGGCTGGTCTCGAACTCCTGACCTCAGGTGATCCACCCAGGTCAGCCTCCCAAAGTGTTGGGATTACAGTTGTGAGCCACCGCTCCCGACTCCATAACACATTTAAAAGAGAAGTCATAAACAGGCAGAAGATAGCTGCTACTCATAAAATGATCAGAATATTAATATCCAGAAATACTTGTTTTTATCTATATGAAATTGCCAATATTCAACAATTTTTGGCCCACAAAAAAGACATCTGACTAAACCTAATACACAAAATGTTTCCATATTCAATAAGAAAAAGACAACCTAAGAGAAAGAAATGGACAAAGCGCATGAATTCACAGACGAGGAAAACCAAATGGCCAACAAACCTTTGAAACTATGCTTAACTCACCAGAAATCTGGGAAATGAAATAGAAGCTATAATGAGATGGCATTTCATCTCATAAGGCTGGCAAAGATTGAAGAGCACTGGTAATAATGTGGGGAAGTGGGAATTCTTATTTATCGTAGAAGTGCATCTAGGTACAAATTTGGCAATACCATGTGAAGTTCATGATCAACACATGATTTAACTCACCTACTTCACTACTGGGTATATGTACCAAAGAACCTCAAGGAGACATGTGTAGCAAGGATTTTTGAAGCATCATTTGTATAGCAATTGGCACCATATGAATGACATTATATTTTCTAGGTAAATATGAGATAGATTTACATCTGTCAAAATTAAAGACTTTACATATGTCGATGTGGTAAGTCTTTAAAAAATATAATGTTATAAACAATAAAAAACAAACTGCAGGAAAATACTTAGAGCATGAGCTCAGTTATGTACATCTTTAAGTTACACAGGACTTTATATCCATAGTAAAATGTGAATGGAGACAATATATAGTTGATATAAGATAATAATTAGAGAAGGAAAGACATGAAATGGAAGCAAAATAAAGAGATCTTTAACTATAATTCCAATCTTTTTTAAAAAAAATTAATATGGCAAAATATTAACAATTGTTTTAAAAAAAAATGTTCCACACTTCTGTATTTTTCAGTTATCGTTTGTTCTTTATGTTTGAAATACTGATACTTTTTAAAAAAAGAAACAAAAGTTCTAATATGTAAGATTCCATGAACGAGGGTGTTTGTTGCTGCGTTCTTTCTAGAAGTAGGAGCCGTCTTAGGGAGTAATGGAAGAAACCGTGGTACATCCATACCATCTGTGGCTTGCGATAGATTGAATTAGGCTTTTGTTTAGTTCATTAAAAACAATTTGGCCGGGCGCGGTGGCTCACGCCTGTAATCCCAGCACTTTGGGAGGCCGAGGCGGGTGGATCACGAGGTCATGAGATCGAGACCATCCCGGTCAACATGGTGAAACCCCGTCTCTACTAAAAATACAAAAAATTAGCTGGACACAGTGGTGCGTGCCTGTAATCCCAGCTACTCAGGAGGCTGAGGCAGGAGAATTGCCTGAACCCAGGAGGCAGAGGTTGCGGTGAGCCGAGATCGCGCCATTGCACTCCAGCCTGGGTAACAAGAGCGAAACTCTGTCTCAAAAAAAAAAAAAATTGACATTAATTTAGTATCTCACATTGTTAAGTAATGAAAAATGGGACGCACAGTGTTCTGAGAGTGGGTATATAATATTTCATCATATAGAAGCAGGTGACATCATAGGTGAATGTTTGCCCACTTGCTCACCCTGTTTACTAATGATACATTTCCTTCCCTCTGCCCCTCTTATGTCTTTGAAGCTTTTGAGTCAGAGCATCATTTACCAACCTCCAACGCCTCTGTGGTTGTGGCTGGAACCTCTGATCACACAATTTTGCAAGAGAATAAATTATGACACCAGGGTCTTTTGGTTTGATTTCTAATCAAATAAAAAGGCCCTTAATAACAAACGCTCTCATCAGTTTATGTGAGTGGCAAATGTCAGGGAGCACCTTGGGATTTCAGCTTTCTTCTTTCCCATCATCATGGAACGTGTCACTCCTCTGACTTATACCTCTCTGTCCACAGCATCTTTCTTCAAGAGCTCAGTTAACCTGTCACTGCACTCCTGAACTCTTAGGTGATGCCAGGCAGAAGACTAAGTTACAGGCATTCTTTTTTTTTTTTTTTGAGATGGAGTCTCGCTCTCTCACCAGGCTGGAGTGCAGTGGCGTAATCTCAGCTCACTGCAACCTCCACCTCCTGGGTTCAAGTGATTCTCCTGCCTCAGCCTCCCAAGCAGCTGAGACTACAGGTGCACGCCACCAGGCCCAGCTAATTTTTTTTTTTTAATTTTCTGTAGAGACGGGGTTTTACCATGTTGGCCAGGATGGTCTCCATCTCTTGACCTTGTGATTCACCTGCCTCGGTCTCCCAAAGTGTCGGGGTTACAGGCGTGAGCCACTGCGCCCAGCCGTTACAGGCATTCTTAAATCATTTCTGCTGAATATCCAGGGGGCTGGAGGAAAAGTGGATAACTTGTGCAGGGCAACGCTAACAATACTAATAATAGAACAATGGCTAACAAAGCGCTCTGCATCGCCAGACCCCCCGTGCTGTCTTCATGAGCTCAGTTCCTTATAAATACAGCTCGTGAAGATTGTTGCTGTATCACAGAGGTTACACCATTATTTGAAAGAATCAATAACATTCACACAGTTCCTTAAAGACATTCTGTTCTCTAAATTCTTCCTTTAGCAGGTATTTTAAGAGCTGCCTCTATACTTTGGATGTGTCGTCTACTGATGTTCAACAGCTATGAAAGGGTCACTCATTACCACACCATGGCCTTCCAAAGCCCTTGTCATCCAGAAATAAAATTTCATTTCTTAGGAGGAAAATGAAAGTTTTGGGGTTTTTTTCCCCTTGTAATGTTGAGAGCTTCTTCTCACCACAGCAAATTGGATCAAAATCTCCCAAAGGGGCACAGAGACAAAGGGAAATGATCTGAAGCTTCCTGGTGAAAGCAGGTCACATTATCCCCTCTTCCTCGCCTTTCCCGTCAACACCTCTGCAGGAGGTGCGCCTTCAGAAGGCCGTGCTGAGGGACTGCACACGCAGGCTTCTCCAGCCTGGGAAATGGGAGTCAAATGGATAACTACCATCAACATGTTAGCCATTTGCAAACTACTTCCCCTCGAGTGTTTAAAAGCATTTTTTGGTCACTTGAGGACAAAGAAAATGCCCTTTTCTGTGCTGGAAGAAAACAAGTTAGTGACTTCAATTGCTTCCCTTGCTGTGGCTAGCTGATTTCCAAAGCCTCCTTTACCCATCATGGTTTGGATGCGAGGGCAGTCTTACTGTGATGCTGACATATCTAGACAGTAGAGCGCTAGTGTCGCACCGTGGGTAGCTAGGGGGCATGGACTTTGCCGAGGGATCTGTGAGACTGAGAATCCAGTTCCCAGAGACAGAATAACATTAAATGTCAAATGCGGCACATTGAAGCAAGTGTTTTTGTTTTAAATTACGTCCAATACATAGCACTAATGCCTATCCAAATATTAAAATTATCCCCCAAGTGGAACACATTTGCTGTTCTTTAAGATGAATTTTTAAACTGCCACTCTATAATAATTCTGGCCTTTTACAGAGTCCAGAAGTCCAAGACCATACATTCTCCTCATCAGCATTCACTGGAGAGGGCCTGTAACCTTTCAGATGAGGAAGCACTACTTTATATTTTTCTCATGCTTTTAGATAAGTCTGCTAAAAGATGTGGTCTCACCTGAGACTGGGGCATATTGACCCCAAAGAATGGGGAAAGGCGACTTCTATGCTACTAAGGACTGAGTTGTATTCCCCCATGCCTCCACCTTCGAAATTCATATGTTGAACCTTAACCCTTAAGGCATGCTTGTCTAACCCACGGCGCACAGGATGCATGAGGCCCAGGACAGCTTTGAATGGGGCCTAACACAAATTTGTAAACTTTCTTATAAGGCCAGCATGGTGGCTCATGCTTGTAATCCCAACACTTTGGGAGGCTGAGGCGGGTGGATCACTTGAGGTCAGGAGTTCAAGACCAACCAAGCCAACACGGTGAAACTGTGTTTCTACTAAAAACACAAAAATTAGCTGGGTGTCGCTGCACATGCCTGTAATCCCAGCTACTCGGGAGGCTGAGGCAGGAGAATTGACTGATCCTGAAAGGCAGAGATTTCAGTGAGCTGAGATGGCACCACTGCGCTACAGCCTGGGCTACAGAATAAGGCCCTGTCTCAAAAAACAAAACGCAAACGAAAAAGGATGAGATTTTCTTTGGCAATTTTTAAATTTTTAGCTCATCAGCTATTGTTAGTGCATTTTATGAGTGGCCCAAGACAATTCTTCTTCTTTCAATGTGGCCCAGGGAAGCCAAAAGATTGGGCACCCCTGCCTTAAGGTGAGCAGAGATAAGACCTATAAGGAAGTGGTAAAGGCTACCTGAGGTGACAAGGGTGGGGCTGTGACATGGTAGGATTAGCATCCCTATAAAAAGAGTCGACAGAGATCTTGTTCTCAAGGACATGTGAGCACAACGTGAGAAAGTGGCCACCTACAAGCCAAAAGAAGAGGCCTGAGAATGAAACCTATCTTTCCAGCACCTTGATATTGAACTTCCTAGCCTCCAGCACTGTGAGAAATAAACATGCGGTCTGTGTTACTTTGTTATGGCAACCCATGCTGACTAATACAGGGACATACCTTCAGACACGTTCACATTTCAATTTAAAATGGCACTGTGGGTGGGCACAGTGGCTCATGCCTGTAATCCCAGCACTTTGGGAGGCCGAGGTGGGCGGATTACCTGAGGTCAGGAGTTCGAGATCAGCCCGGCCAACATGGTGAATCCCCATCTCCACTAAACGTACAAAAAAATTAGCTGGGCATTGTGGTGGGTGCCTGTAATCCTAACTACTCCAGAGGCTGAGACGGGAGAATTGCTTGAACCCCGGTAGGCAAAGGTTGCAGTGAGCCGAGATTGCGCTATTGCAGTCCAGCCTGGGCAACAAGACCAAGACTCCATCTCAAAAAAAAAAAAAAAAAAAAAAAAAGCCACTGTGGCAGTATCTGAGACTTCTTTTTGAATTAGGTTGAAGGAGTTCAGGACATGGCACCCCAAAATATGCCACTTTGGTATATTGATCATTTTGAGCTCAAGGCATTTGAAAAACAGCAAATGCAGAAGCTCTCGCCAAGCTCTTATTACCTGCCTAAAGACAGATCCTCCAAGAGGAACTCAATTGTCATAAATTCCTTCCCCAGGAGTTTCATCAGCCAGGAAAGATTGATTCTTAATCACAGGAGAGGAGACCAGAAGCTGCCACCACACCCAGACACACTTTGTCACAAACCATTATATCTCTCAGCTCTTCTTCTAAGGGTCCATTCATCTTTTCTAAAAATCATTTACTCTCCCCTAAGTGGTCTACATCCTCTCTCTGCTTCTTTTAAGACAGTGTGTATAAGCTCTCAAACCTCACCACTTGTTGGTGTATTCACTTTTTTCCTATGATGCTTCCATGCATGTAATATTAAAAAATACATTAAAAATACTTTATTATTTAAAACATTAGATCATAGATACTTTAAAATATTTAAAATTATAATGAAAAACTTGTATTCCTTTTTTGTTGTTAATCCTCCTGTTAACAGTTTATTTTGTGGACTCAATTACCAAACCTAGGAAGCTAACAAGATTTATTTTACCTAGGAGGGTTACCGGGTTCTGGCTTCAGGATCCGCTCATAGCCTGAGAACCAGGGGCCCTAAGGTATGAGTCTCTTTCTCCTTGAAATTCTCCTACAAGCTTAAAATACATCAGTGCTTTCTGATTTGGTTTTACAGCCTCTCTGATTGTGTTTGGGGAGGCAGAAAATGGAAAGGGTTGGGCACCGAAGATAAAGAGGACGGGTCAAGATTCTCTGAAGGTCATTGTCACAGGTGCTGTGGAGACTTTGTGTGCACCTTGCTTCTCTTTTAGGGGTATCTGTTTCTTACATTCCTTAGACTTTGCCATGGTTCATACTAATCATGCTATCCAGGCATTCGGCCATTTTGCTAGCCTGGACATAACTGACTCGTAACTCAACTGCCCAGGATGACATCAATTTGTGATTTTGTTTATTCAGCACTTTTTTTGTGGAGTAGAGGGAAAAGGAGTCTCTCTAGAAAGTGAGCAGACTCTTATCATCAATTTTCCTGGTAGGCTCTGGTATTCCTTGTTCATTAAAGATAAGTACAAATTGGACTTCCAATCATTAACAAAAATATTTTGGCAGCTTATTCTGATCTTGAATAACAAGAGTTAATTGCACATCCTTGAACTTTTTCTTCCCAATTCCTGGAATTTATGTAAAATTTGTAGAGAAACCCAATACCATGATGCATTCTACTAGAGAGTGTTAGAGCTCAAGACTTTCAGGAATTAAACCAAGTCAGCCACTCTATTCTGTTATCCTCAGACTCCTCACCGAGGGTGGTGGGGAGCCAGGCGTGGGGCTCTTAATACAACAGGAGGACACCAACGGGGGAAATGCCTACTGCCCCCTGCTGGTGAAAAAAGGTCCACAGTTTTATCTTGCATAGCCCTAAAAGGCCTCCTTTAAACATTGTATTGAAACCATGGTATCAGCTTCAAAATGACTTTAAAATAATTTTAAATATTTACCTTTTTTTTTTTCTCTGAGATGGAGTCTTGCTATGTAGCCTAGGCTGGAGTGCAGTGGCGCGATCTCAGCTCACTGCAATCTCCGCCTCCAGGGTCCCAATTCAAGCTATTCTCCTACCTCAGCCTCCCAAGTAGCTAGGATTACAGGCACGAGCCACCATGCCCAGCTAATTTTTATATTTTTTTTAGTAGAGACAGGGCTGCACCATGTGGGCAAGTCTGGTCTTGAACTCCTGACCTCATGATCCACCCACCTTGGCCTCCCAAAGTGCTGGGATTACAGGCATGAGCCACCGTGCCCGGCCAATATTTAGCTTTTTTAAAATAAAACTGAGCAGTAAAAATCTACTGCTTGGTTTTTCTTGAATTATCCTCCATCTTTTCAGTTTCCTTTACAATACGTAGATCATATGTCATTAAATTCTAGGGCATTCTGCACCAAACAATGATTGACCTGTCTTAGGTACCAAACTCCCTTTAATTTGTGATGATACAACTTTTCTTTAAGTGTTCCTTTGAGAACGTAGCTCAAAAGTATTAATAATTACCTGGAAGGTAACTGTGGCTGTAGCAAGTGCTGGAACTTGAGTCGTAAGTTATCATTCTAGTATCAGTTCTGAAACTGATGTAGCTGTAACATTTAGGCAAGTCACCTAATCTCATAGACCTCATTTATGAAAATATAATGATAATAATACATCACACACAGGGTTGTTATGGGGATTAAATGAGATTATTACAATGTAAGTGTTACTCTCAGAGTTATAAAATTGGAAGGTATTACAGCTAAGGGAGTAGGTAACTGCGGGGTTGCCCACTTAACCATTAGCAGACAGGCATTTGGAGTCAAACGCCCTATAGCATAGTGAGGATTAAACATTAAACTACAGATACCTGTAATTGAGATTAGCATTATTACCATGGTTTAATATTTAATTCTCACTGTTCCCTAGGGGACCAGATGGACTCTGTGGAGAATGTAGATTTAGACATTCCTGACTATTTGAATTCCAAACTAAAGTCCATACAAAATAAAAGCACCTCGTAGACGTAACAGAAGAGTCACTCCATGAGGCATTCTAAGAATGCACTTTCTTCATGGTGACTAGTTTTTAACCGGTCAAGTGGATAGGCTCTCAGCAATCTTGCTCCTCTGGGAATAATGAAAACATTACACTGAAGGTTTTGTCTGTGGGTTGTGCTTCTGGGCCTAAGTTTTTCTGCTATAAGGGGTGTATCATTAACAAAACAAACCCAACCAAAAAATTGAAATTCGTGGAAATTCACCAAAATTGCCTGGCTGCTTCAGCCCAACAATTCTTTATTTCTTTTCAATCATCTTTATTTGGATTTAGTTGGGTTCCTTGGTCTTTAATCCAATTTTGAGCATTACACTGTCCCTAATTAAGGCATAAGGAATAGTTTGGAATTTTAAAAGAGCCACAGAATGTCAAACCCAAGATCCTAGTTTTTGGTCTTGTTTGTTTGTAAGGGTGGAAGGATTTTACATCTTATTCTGTACTTACTCTGTTCCCAGCAGCTTTTGCTTTGCTCACATCTCACACAGAGCATACTTAATTCAGCGAATTGATTTGGGTGTATGGCAAGCACTGAGGAGAAGCTAAGAAAAAATGTCACGATTGGGAAGGTGAAAAAGGTCTTCCAAGTATGCACTGAAACTTGCATATACTCTGGGGCCTCTGAGTTTTCTGGGAAAAAACAAAAGCAAAACAGTGGCTGGGAAACTAGCTTAGTACATAGGTACAAAGGATGGAACAGCTTCTTTTGACCATTTTAAGAGAAAGCCATAAAGCACAAGTTCTTGGACTGATGCCAGCGAAAAGTGTAACCCTTTTATTTATAGGTGGCATTCATTAGAACTGGGCCTTTGTGAGCCTATCCCAGACTGTGGTCACTTGGTTTAGTCAACTGCTGGCTCCTCTGGGAGAACACATCCCCTTTTAGCAGAAATAAGGAGCAAGGAGAACCACTGGGTAGCAGCTATCACAGTGATTCCCAGTAGAAACCAACCCTCAAAAGCCCTGTAAAGAATAGCCCTGCTGTATTCCACGCCAGTGAGTAAGACTTACACACAGCTCGGGTGAGGCAACATGGATCCACAAACAGCTGGTTTACTTACGTTGGCCATGACGGTGCCCTCGGGACAAACTGCAGACAGAGATCTGCCCAGGGAATTCCTGGGTTCACAGGCTCACCGTGTCCTTCGATCCCCGCCCAGCCATTTCTGTACGACCGCTGTTGTTGTCCCAGCTGAACCCCATTTCTTCCCTCTCTTCTGTGGTTGTAAGAATGAAAAACTTGACTTCTTCCTCTTCATCGTGGCTACTTCTCAAAGTGTCTTGGTGACCACGTCATTATTGCCTGATTCTACTGATCTAATAAAGTCTATTTCTATCAACAAAATATAACTATGTGTGACCAGGTATTTAGACCTTTTCACAAATGAAACTTCTTAAAAATAGATTTCCCATCTAGATTAATTTATCAAGTAAAATTTCCCTGTATTTTAATAAAATAAGTTTTCCTAATCTTAGCAGATGTTAGTCACAAACATACATCACACGTAGGAAAGGATTACAGTAAAGTTCATTAGTGCTGTTTATTTACCTTTCAAATGCTATTGAATTTTTATATGAGTTTGTCTATAAGTTTATTAGTTGTTCTTAAGAAATAAATATATGATTGAATTTTCCAAATATAGTTGAATTTCATAGTTTAGCATTTCATACGAGAGAAACAATCAGCCAATGTTTTGCCTACTGTTTCCATGAAGATTTTATTTATCTTAGAGGTGATTAATAGAGTGACTATAAATAATATAAGTTTAAATAGAATAGTTTATACATTATTTATTTTTCCTATGTTGTTTGTTAGGCTTTACATGTCGGGGAACAAAAAACAAAACAAAAACTGTAACAATCCTCTCAGCCTGGAATTTTTCTTTACCAAACTTTTCTTCCATTTTCAGAAAGGAACCAATTATCCAGAGGCTTTTAGATTAGTCATTTTTTTTTTTTTTTTTTTTTTTTTTGAGGCGGAGTTTTGCTCTTGTTGCCCAGGCTGGAGTGCAATGGCACAACCTCAGCTCACCGCAACCTCTGCCTCCCAGGTTCAAGCGATTCTCCTGCCTCAGCTTCCCGAGTAGCTGAGATTGCAGGCACATGTCACCACGCCCAGCTAATCTTGTATTTTTAGTAGAGACAGGGTTTCTCCATTCTCATCAGGCCAGTCTCAAACTCTTGATCTCAGGTGATCCGCCTGCCTCAGCCTCCCAAAGTGCTGGGATTACAGGCATGAGCCACTGCGCCCGGCTTAGATTAGTCACTTCTTAAGAAGTTAGATCGAAGCCGGGCGTGGTAGCTCAAGCCTGTAATCCCAGCACTTTGGGAGGCCGAGGCGGGTGGATCACGAGGTCAAGAGATCGAGACCATCCTGGTCAACATGGTGAAACCCCGTCTCTACTAAAAATACAAAAAATTAGCTGGGCATGGTGGCGCATGCCTGTAATCCCAGCTACTCGGGAGGCTGAGGCAGGAGAATTGCTTGAACCCAGGAGGCAGAGGTTGCGGTGAGCCGAGATCGCGCCATTGCACTCCAGCCTGGGTAACAAGAGGGAAACTCCGTCTCAAAAAAAAAAAAAAAAGAAGCTAGATCATCCAGTACTGCATCTTAGCCAACTGTCCAAGGTCCGCAAAATACTGTGGCATGTTCTGTTTGATGGCCCAGGCAGAAAGTCACAGCATTCTCACTATTAATATCTTCTGACCTGTCAACTTACAAATAGAAGCATCCTCGTGGCCTTTTTTTTTTTTTTGTATATTCCTGAAAAACTAAGGATCTAAGGTTTGAGATGAGAAATATTTAATTCATTTTAAACCACAATCCTGGGCTTTTATATAAAAATGCACTGTTTATTTATTTCTTTTTTCTTTTTGAGACAGGATCTCACTCTGTCACTCAGGCTGGAGCACAACGGTGCAATCTGGGCTCACTGCAACCTCTGCATCCTAAGCTCAAATAATCCTCCTGCCTCAATATCCCAAGCAGCAGGGACTACAGGCATGCACCACCATGCCTGGCTAATTGTTGTATTTTGTGTAAAGACAGCGTTTCACCATGTTCCCCAGGCTGGTCTCGAACTCATGACTCAAATGACCCACCCGCCCTAGCCTCTCAAAGTGCTGGGATTACAGACGTGAGGTATCATGCTCGGCCACTGTTTATTTATTTCATAAAATTTTCTTAAACACCAATTATGTGCAAGTTACCAGCCCAGGCCTCTGGGAAACAAAGATGAATCAGTCAGATGTACCCTCAAGGAGCTTATGGTCTAACTGGAGAGAAGATATATAGTAAAATGCTATAACATATGGCAAAAAGCAAGAAATACCACAAGAGACGCATAGACAAGATGATTTGGGGGTTCCAAAAAATAGATTATTAAATTCTGTGGGCTGGAAGCAGAGGGGAGGGAATTGGTAATTAATCTGAGAAGACGACATTTGAGCTTGCCCTTAATGGACAGAATTTACAATGTAGAGAGGAGACGTAAGTGCAGACATTTCAGATTGAGAGAAGAGCATAATTAGGGCATGGAGGTCAGAAAATATGGGGTAATAAAAAAAGATTCAAGTAGTTCAGTTTAGTTAGAGAACAGGGTACATGAATTAAAAAAGCATTGAAACTGAAATCAGAAAATTAGTTTGAGACCAAATCTAGAGAACTATTAATAGCAGATGATAGAATATAGGCTCTATTTTACAGACAGCGGGAGCCCGCTGAAGGGGAATGCCACATTGGACTTGTGCTTCAGTGTTGGACTACGCCAGAAAGGGGGTGGTGACTGTGAGTGAGACCACCAACCCATCAGGCATGCTCTGTAACAGTCTAGAAAGATACGGCTTCGGGTTTCTTGGGAAAAAGAAAAGCCTGAAGCAAGGATTAAAGTGCTGATATTTTATAGGGGAACCACAAGCCCGGGTCAGAGAGGCTGTAGAAAAAGGAAAAGGGGGAAGTGAGTATAGGAAACAATGCGAAGTCACGCCTTGCACAGCTGGCTTCTGCTTCGGGATGAGCCGTCAGAGATGAGGCACGGGAGGCTCAGCAGGTCTGTTCTTTTGGCTTACGGGATATCTTGCAATGGATGCAGAGAGGGACCATGTCTCTAGCGTTCTCTGGGAAGAATAAGGGAGAAGTCTGTCTTCCCACCTACTTCCCGTTGCCTGTTTCTCATTGGTCAAAACTTGTCCCTCTAGGAATTAACTCCCTCACATTTCCAAGTTTACATCATATGACTACTCCAGTTACAAGGGATGCCAAACCCCAGACCTGATGTATGTATGGTGTTCCTGCCTCATTCAGGTCTGGAAGTGAGGGGAAGAGCCAGAATCTCTAGGTGAGTACTAGGTGGTTTGGCTGTGTGTGTGTGTGTGTGTGTGTGTGTGTGTGTGTGTGTGTTTGTGTGTGTCTGTGGTTGAGGGGTGGAGAGTTAAGGGGACCTCTAAGGCAAGTCCCCAGGCAGCCCCAGCCAGTTGAACTGTGCTGGCCATGGTGTCTAAGGAGGCACAGAAGATTTGTGTTGAGATAATGATTCAAGAGAAAAGAAAGACCCTTCATACTTCGGTTAGTGAAGAATTCTTTTGGTGGGCAATCATGCACTTGGGGTTAACTTGTCTTCTCTGCAACGTTATTTAGAAAATCACCTCCCTCTCAACTATGAAGACTGAGCACCACTGGCTTCCAGATATTTCTGTATATTATCTGAGTTCGTAGGGTTTGAGTATCACATTTCTTTCCTTCCAATTCTATGATTTATCATCATAAAGTTCTGGCATATGCAGCCCGGTCTTTGGAAGAGGGGTTGAGAACTGTGTAATATCAGGTTTAGCATTATAAAGTAACATCTACCATCTGAGGATGGGACTATAAACACCAGTCTGGACACAATAGAGCATGCTTAGACCACTCGTTTGGAACTGCGAGGAAAACAAGGTCATACAAAAGAGCCCTCTGCCCTTAAGAAAGAGTTTGCAACTGCAAATCACTTCTGAGTACCAGCGGGGAAATGCAATCATTTATTCTCAAGACTGAAAAGAGAAAAGAGACCTTTTTACCACTTTATGTGTGTGGATGCCGTGTGTGTGAGAGAGAGAGAGAGAAAGAGAGAGAGCAAGAGAGTGTGAGAGAGAAATGTGTGTTTTACCTACCTAAAGCTAATGGTAGCCAAATTTACCCTTTTTTTCTTGGAATTTTTTTCTTAATCTGAAACAGGCTTGGTGCTCTGGAAAAAGAATTAGAATTGCATTCAAATAGTCAGGCTTCAAGTTGCTTCTGCCTCTGTGTAAAGCAAATAGTAACAACTCACTTCGAAACTCAGGCTCCTGGACTGTAAATGCAGATAATGATACTCACCCTACCAACCTCAGGGACTGTTCTAAGAATGAAATGAAATGAGATTGAGCTCTGAAAATGCTTAAATGCTTTTCAAAGTAGAGTGATTGTGCTTTCTGTAGCATCAAAGACAGTCCTCTGTAACTGGGCAAAGTCAAGGCATGGACCGGATCTGACAGCAGAGACTGGCTTGGGGGCTGGAAAAAGAAGAAAATGTCCCGAATCTCTGCTTCCCTTACAGTGTAGAAGCCGCCCCATAGCACACTGCACCAGGTAGGGTTAAATTGATCCCAAATGTCTCAGGAATTTTTAATGCCTTTCGAAGAGACTCAGCCAGTTCTTTATCTGCCGAAAGTAATGCTGCTAACCTACTATCTGTCAGTTTCCTCAGTGCTTTGAAGATTTCTCTAAAGTCATTTGACTTGGTTTCCCTTTGATTTCAAATTCCTGCTTAACCACTTATTATATGTATGACCTTGAGCCTTTTTAACTCATCTGAGCCTCTCAGTTTCCTCATCTATAAATTGTGAATAAAAAGATGTTACTGTAGGATTATTAGAAATTTTAGAAATAATACTTCTAATACTAGCACAGTGCCTGATCCATAGGCATCCAGGAAATGCCAGCTAAGATCACTAATTATTGTCGTCATTTTTAGCATCAGACACTAGACCAGACAATCCCACATTTAAATCTGCTCTGTCACTTATGAAAAGTGTAACCCTGAACGGCTTAAGAAAACTTTTTGAAGTTCAATTTTGAGATAATGATGGATGCTTTCAGAATTCGTGAGAATTTCAGAGGTATCGGCAGTAGGTGGAAATGGCGAACCCTCCAAAAGATATATCTGTTCCAAACTCAGAACCTGTGAATGTGACATTATTTGGGAAAAGGGGGTTTTGCAGATATAATTAAGTTAAGGATCCTGAGATGAGATCATCCTAGATTATCTAGATGGGGCCCAAATCCAATAACGAGTGTCTAAGACAGAGGAAGATACAAAGAAGAGGAGAAGGGAATGTGGCCGCAGGCAGCGACCGGAACAACACAGCTGCGAGCCAAGGAATGCCTGGAGCCACCAGAAGCTGGAAGAGGAAAGGAAGGATTTTTCTTTCCCCTAGAGCCTTGGGAGGGAGCATGGCCCTGATGACAACTTCATTTCCGACTTCTAGATTCCAGAATTATCAGAGAATAAATTTGTATTGTTTTAAACCACTATGTTTGTGGGAATTTGTTCTAGCAGCCCTAGAAAGCCAGTGTAGTATTTAATACAGAGTGCCGGGTACCATGTTGACATGTGACAAGAACTCAGCACATGGTAGTTGCATAGTGGCTTCCCCACCTGTCCTCACCACCTCCTCAATGAGTAAATGCCTGGATAATCCATAGGCAGCCACCTGAGAGTCTGACTCCGGGGAGCACGGGGTACGGTTAGCCTCAGTCCATGCTAAGGGAGAAGCCTGACCTTAGTTTGGTTAACGTCACACTCTACCACAGGCAATTGACACCGGGGCTCTCCCATTTTATAATAGCACAGTCTCATTATGCATTAAAGAGTTCCTTCTCCTGAAACTCTTACTGCCCTTAAAGGTTTGGAATTTAAAAATAACACATCAACAAATCTCTGTTCAAAAAAAATGAGTAATATACTGAAAGGTTCTTCTTGTAACAATAGCCCGCCTCTTCCTGAAGTGCTATAAAAATTCAGGGAGCAACTTCACCCACTTGTGAGAGATAAAAGAATAGCCACTAAAACAGGCAGTCAGACCAAGGCAGGGGGCAGCCTGTTGTCTCTGGGCTGAAAACCACCCTGAATGCTAAAAGAAATCACTCTAAAGAGGGGTGTGTGGGTGCATATTGACAGACTTCAGAAGCTGAGGTTTCTGAGCTTAGCCTCTTGAATGAAGCAGGACTTTTGACACACTACCCCCTGGGGCCTCTGCCTTAGGTGTGATGCCATCAGAGCCAAGTGTCTGTCTGTGACAGGGTCCAAAATTTACACACCATGGATAAGATGGAGCAAACACAGGAGCTTTTTTTTTTTTTTTAGGTTTCTATAACAGATTCCAGCTTCCTTGTGAATCCACATCCTGTAGGGCAATTGTTAAAGCGAACCTTTATACAGTGATTGCTGTGTGTCCCGGGCACTCTTTTCAGTGCTTGAGATATATTAACCATTTAATCCTCACGCTTCCTAGGAGGACGTACTATCAGGATCCCCATTTAGCAGAGGAGCAGCCAGTGACAGAGATTTAACTTGTTTGCCCAAGGCCACATAGCTAGCAAACGGTGCCAATTCAAGAGCAGGTCATCTGACTCAAGACTTTATGCTCTTTGTCACTATACTAAACTGTGAGAAATAAAATTAAACTTGCCAGTTAAAACGATCTGCCCATCTCGGATGTACACTTTCAAATGAAATCAATTTCTTTTGAGTAAATGCACGGTCCAGTCCTCTCACCTATGGGAGCGGGACTTCTGGTGGCCGTGCTGGTCCCCGGACGGTGAGTGGACATCCACTGCTGGCAAGCCCTGTGCCTGTTCTCCGTTGCTCTCTTTCCCTGGCTGGTCTCTGACTGGGCACCATCCTGCCTCTGGCTGCCTCATGCCATGAGAGGGTGGTCATGAGTGTCCATCAGGGTCCCTCTTCCACAGGCATTGGGCAAACCTCCACAGGTCCCCTTCTGCTGGCATTGGGGGTCCTGCGGAGGCATGTCCACACTTCACCCCAGCCATCCTCTCCCTCAGCTTTGGCACTCAGTACCTTCAGCTGGCTGAGCAGGTTTTTTGTCTTCCTTCCAGGACCACTGGAAACCTAGGAGTCCTTCCAAAGCCAACCTTGGCTCCCAGGAGAAGGAAAGGACTACCTTTATCCTTTGCCACCTCACATCATCCTCTCTGGACTCTCCTCAGGGCTACCAAGCCATTCCCAAACTACCACAGACACTGCCCCGCAGGGGTGTGCAGTTTTCTCAGTCTACCCTCAGGGAGGTTGAAATGTAAACATTCCAACTCAAATGTGCAAAAAAAAAAAAATGTAGCTCTTTCTTTCTTCTCTTTTTTTTTTTTTTTTTTGAGACGGAGTCTCGCTCTTACTGCCCAGGCTGGAGTGCAGTGGCGCAATCTCGGTTCACTGCAACCTCCGCCTCCCGGGTTCAAGCGATTCTCCTGCCTCAGCCTCCTGAGTAGCTGGGATTACAGGCATGTGCCACCACGCCTGGCTAATTTTTGTATTTTTAGTAGAGACGGGGTTTCACCATGTTGGTCAGGCTGGTCTTGAACTCCTGACCTCAAGTGATCCACCCGCCTCCACCTCCCAAAGTGCTGGGATTACAGGCGTGAACCACTGCACCCAGCCAGCTCTTTCTTATTTTCTATTATGTAACCCAACTTGCTATGGGGCCCCATTCCCAGTCAGTAGCAGAAACATTTAAAAAAAGACTTAAACCTCAGTCTCTTCTTTTAGGAAAGTCTCTTTCAGTTTAACTCATTCTTTTGGGGGGTAAATATTCAACCAATTCAAAATTAAATTCCTTCTTAGTGCGGATTTTTTCAGATTTTTTTAAGGGGGCCCTTTTTCCCTCTTCCTTTCCAAGACGGCCTCTCAGGAGTGAGGGAGGTTGAGAGTGGGCACATTAGTTCTCTAGAGACGAGGTCTTCAGTGGTCTGGTCTGGTCTCTCATGCCCTCTGCTGGTATCCGCCAAGGTGTGTCTAGTCTTCCCTGGTCCACTGGTGGACTCGGGGGTCCCTGCCATTGCCTCAAGATGTGAAGCCTTCACCCTTTGTGACCACCTTGACTTGTCCCTAGGCCTCTGCACAGTCACTGTTTCAACAAAACTTCTGTGAACCCCTTTCAGGTTCATGTGAAACCCTGGGTTGTCCTACATACCGTTTGGACTGTGGACATACCATTTGGCTAGGAACAAGTGCTAAAGAAAAGTTACCCAGACACTTGTTAAAATGGTAAGACTTTATTCAAGACTGTTGTGGTAGAGATGATGTCTATTGCAATAGGAGAAAGAGATTGGGTTCAACTCTGAATACAGTAGAGACCGCTGAGGATTTATAGTCAATGAGCAGAGTGAAGAAGTTGGTGGGTTAAAAATTACTAAGAAGAGATATTAAGCGTAGGGGGATTTTTGCTAAACTGGCCTTACAGCGTTCTTGCTAAAGGCAGGCTAAGGACTACACATCAAAGTGAGAGATGAGGAACTTGATCAGATATCTAGGGTGGGGAATGATTTAGCAAGATCCTTCATTAAGACTGGGCTAGAGGCCGGGTGCGGTGGCTCACACATGTAATCCCAGCATTTTGGGAGGCCGAGGCAGGTGGATCACCTGAGGTCAGGAGTTCGAGACCAGCCTAACCAACATGGAGAAACCCCATCTCTACTAAAAATACAAAATTAGCTGGGCATGGTGGAGCATGCCTGTAGTCTCAGCTACTCAGGAGGCTGAGGCAGAAGAATTGCTTGAACTCAGGAGGTGGAGGTTGTGCAGTGAGCGAGATTGCACCACTACACTCCAGCCTGGGCAGCAAGAGCAAGACTTTGTCTCAAAAAAAAAAAAAAAATGACTGGGCTAGGGAACTTAAAGTCAGGATGAGACCAAGGTCAAGGCCTAGTCACGAACAGGACTCAGAAGAGCCTGACCAAAATTTGGTCAAAGAGAAAATCTTTATTACCAGACAGTATCTCAGGCAAGTCTATCTGAACATCTATCAGCCTAGACGTTCTCAGACGCTTTTGCACCCACACTATCTGTGGTTTCTATCACCCACCTCTTCTTCACCCTTTGATTAAAATCTGGAGGGTTGGAGGTGCCTTTCCAGGGACCCAAACAGCACCCCACCCTGAGTGAATTCCCTCCAATCTCTCTGCTTTCTACTGCTTCTTTCTTTCTTGCATCTTCCTTTCTCTCTATCCTGTGCTCATAGTAAAACTCTAATCCAAGCTGGATTTTCATATGTAAAAGAGAGGTCTGAGAATAAAAAATAACTCCTTTTCTCTCTCAGTATAGGCTAGCTGAGACAATATTATTGTCTTTCTTTGGATTAAATCCAACTTGGAAAGTCAAAAACCAAACGCTGACACTTTCTTTTCCTTTGTACTTCAACAATATTGATCATTCCTGACATAATAAACACTTCTAACTGGATGAGGAACGTCACACAAAAGGAAGTTCAAAAAAGAAATACATATGAATATATTTCAAAACTACTTTATTCCCATGCAAATCTATAGGAGCTTCCTACGTCCACAGTCTGTGCCTTCCCTTCCTATTCGCCCTGCAGAGCTATGATGATGTATATTTTTCTGATAGTTTGAAAGACATTTGGAGAATTCCACTTTTCTTTCTCCACAATACAGTGATGGACATTGAGGAAGATACTGCACATTTGTTTCCTCAGCACTCATTCCAACCTCTCCCAGTCTGCCTTTCTGTCTACTACAGGCTGGAAGGTAAAAGCACTGTATTTCCCATACTGTCCTGTGCTTAGGATCTGCATGTGACTTAAGCTCTACACCCACTCCCAGCCCACCCCAGTGAGATGCGTGGAGGTGGAAGTGAGTAACCAGCTTGAGGGAATGGCTGAATTCTCAGTGAGGCAGACTTTTCCAATAACCACAGTGAAAGCAGCATGTGGGCTTCCCTGGGGTAGCTGTGGAAGCATATCTGCCATCCAGTCCCTAAGAACAATCCCCTGGTTTAGTCAGTCAGGTCTTCTGGATGTGTTATACTTGGCTGCTCTGTTTGTGGTCATGGAGCTTCTGAGAATGTTTCTGTTCGGAGATTCCGTGAACTATCTAATAGTCTTTAACCTATCCTTTTCTGCTTAGACTGACTCTAGTGGAGCCTATTGTCTGCAACTCAGAAGCCTGACCAATGCAGCAACCCTCTCTCCATTATCCCTGCTCCCCCCTCTTCTCACAACAGAAACAAAAGTGTAAGCATGGAAATAACAATTAAAACAACAACAACCACAACAGGAGGGTGCTTTGTCTTACTCAAAGCTATCTTGGTTTTAAATCAGAGACATCAACTTGAGCTGTCTTTACCTAAAAGGGAAATTCATTAAAAGGATGCCAAGGGCTATGTAGTGCTCTGGAGACTAGAAAACCCTCAGGGGACAAGCAAGCATCTGTCTTTTCTTCTCTCTCTCTTTTTTTTTTACCCTCCATGCAAAATTCCTGAGTTTATATCAAGTTTCAACGACAAGGGCAAACTATTCTCAGTGCCAATTCCAAATTCTTGAAATAAAGATCAAGCCTAGAAGTCAAGTTGTCCACCCCAAGCTAATCACTTCTGGCCAGAGAACTGCATCACACAAAAATATGGCTGTGGAGTGGAGGTGAGTACTCAGAAAATTAGGATAAGATGACAGACACTCCAAACTGTTACCCCTTAGATATCTGTATTTAGAAAACTCACCAGAACTCAAAAATTTCTAGGGTTTAATAATGCTTGAGTGGTAATCAGGTAGTAACAATATAGCGCAATGTACTTTGAAGCTGCTGAAGCCTCCGCAAGGCTTCCCTGACACTTTTGGGAAACCTGTGGACGGGGAATTTTGTGAAACCAGTAGAGACCAGTGGCTTTGCCCTTAATGGCTATAGTGGCCATTATCCTGACTTCCCGGGAGCTTGTCTCATTCACACCACCTTCTTTAATACTTTACTACTAAGTCCATGTGACACGCAGCTTGCCTGGGAGAAAGTCCAAGCCCAAGGGTATTGTTGTGATTTTGCTTTTCGAAATTTTGAAGAAGATCCCAAACATGCCATCGTGCTGTATTATTATTATTATTATTATTTTTGAGACGGAGTTTTGCACTGTTGCCCAGGCTGGAGTGCAGTGTGCATCTCGGCTTACTGCAACCTCCACCTCCTGGGTTCAAGTGATTCTCTACCACAACCTCCCAAGTAGCTGGGATTACAGGCACCCACCACCACACCCAGCTAATTTTTTGTATTTTTTTTTTCAGTAGAGATGGGGTTTCACTATTTGGAAGGATGGTCTCAAACTCCTGACCTCGTGATCTGCCCGCCTTGGCCTCTCGAGGTGCTAGGATCGCAGGCCCAGTTACCGCACCCAGCCCGTGGTGCTATATTCTAAATCCTTAGATCTTATAAAGAGGGTACCAGAAATCTCAAGTCAAACATACAACCAGTTTTATCCAACTACAGTTCTCATCAGACAACTCTATCATGGTAGAATTCAGGTCCTCAGTAGGGCTCGGATTGACTGGCTTAAGTGATGTTGAGAGTTCCTCAATGAGGCTAAGAACTATGAAAACACAAGGGCTCAACCATGCACAGAACAAGAGGGGATGCTCCCTACCATCTTAGAATTTTGACTAAAAGCCCCAAACCTGGGGATGATAAGTACTAAATACTCACACAAAATCTAAAAGACCGAATAACACATGGCAAAAGCAGTCTGACCATTATCATTCTGTCTAGACTATATAAAACTAGAAATTTAAAAATAAGATTATTTGAAGAAACTATGTAGGTATAGAGAAGTCTTTGATACTTTATTTCCAGAGACACATTGATAGGGACAAACAAGCCTGCAATAAAAAGAGTTGGTCATCTTACTCCTTATCTGGGTATTTGCAAAGCTTCTCAAACTCACAGGTCTATCCTCTACTTTCCGGTAGAACAGACTTGGTAATCCAGGGACCCTATAACTATAAAACTATTAGATCATCGACAAAATAAAATTTAAACGACATGGATAGACTCAAATGAAATAGGGAAGAGAGCACCTAGGGTGAAAAACAAAGCCTAACTAAAACAAAACTCTTGATTCGAAACCACAGCAAGTGAATGTGCACAGGTGAAAGATAGAATGCCCCTGAAGGCAGGGGCTACAGATGGTCCAGGCTGGAGAGCAGCTTAGATTCCAAGATAGAGCAGGGCAAAAGGAGCCCAGGCTGAAAGGGTCACAGGTAATAGCCACAGCCTAGGGCCCCGGGAGAGCTCCAAGGATACAGAGATGGAGATTAGAACAAGACTGACAGGTAAGAGGCATTTCCTAATCCCTCCTCCCTGGTGTCACATAGAGAAGGAAGAGAGAACCAGGGGCAACAAATGAGGAACAAGGAAAGAAAAAACAAAAACAAGGAGAGACTGCGCTGCCCTTCCCGACTATGAGGCTGAAGCTGTGGGTGAAGCCTGATATGGGAGCAGGGAGATTTAACTCAGGCAGACCTTAGTACTGCACTTAAAAGCAACTGCAAAATCATGAATGAGGAAGAGAGAGACCCAAGACCATAATTGCAAGCAATGACAGAGGAAGAATAAACTTCGTTGACTTCTGGCCAATCAGTAAACAAGTTACTTCAGACATAATTGTCTCACATGATTGCCTGTAAACTTTGGTGAGATTCCATGAAGATGCCCTAAAAATTAGGCTGGGACAAGGAACTCAGGAAATCTGTTCTCCAAACAAAGGGAAAGCAAATCTCACAGTCTGTGTTTATGTATACTTGTAGATTTCACAACCCAAATCATACCCATAGGAAACATGCTTTAAAAGATGTCTGATGTGACCTATTCAAAGCAAAAGATGCTTCTTCTTTTTTTTTTTTTTTTTTGTCATAAAGAAAATGGCTCTGCTATATTTCCTCCATTTCTGGTAGATTTTTATCTTTATTGATAAGACAATGTATATCTGAACCTCAATAATTTGGAAGCACTGAAAGAAGGGGTGAAGGGCAAGTGAGGAGTTTAACAGAACAATGCAATTATGAGAGAGCTAGTTATAGAATTAGGGGAGTGGGCCGGGCGCGGTGGCTCACGCCTGTAATCCTAGCACTTTGGGAGGCCGAGGTGGGCGGATCACAAGGTCAAGAGATCAAGACTATCCTGGCAACATGATGAAACCCCGTCTCTACTGAAAATACAAAAATTAGCTGGATGTAATGGTGCACACCTGTAGTCCCAGCTACTCAGGAGGCTAAGCCAGGAGAATCGCTTCAACAGGGAGGCAGTGGCTGCAGTGAGCCAAGACCACGCCACTGCACTCTGGCCTGGTGACAGAGCAAGACTCTGTCTCAATTAAAAAAAAAGAATGAGGGGAATGAATCATTTATGTCGTTACTTCTGTGTGATCACAAATGTCAAACAATCCAGCCCATATTTAAAGGAAGGATCAAAACTAAGATTAATGTGAATGAAATGAATAAAACCAATCACAAGTCAGTGGGCCTCAGGATGTGCATAGTAATATGTCATAAGTGCAATATTTTATTTTCTTGGTAGAATTAGATGCTAAACCTAGACGATGAAGCTATTTTCATGAAATCATTTCTGAACTACTGATTTTAGGCAAAATTCCTCTTATAAGTACTTACCATTCTTAAAATAAATCTTCAGGTTGAAGTTATTCTGTAAGAATATGTGCTCACATCTAAATTACCACAAACTTTACGTTTTTTTAAGAAAGATGGGTCTCACTCTGTTGCCTAGGCTGGAATGCAGTGGCATGATCATGGCTCACTGTGCCCTAGAGCTCCTGGGCTCAAGCAACCCACCTGCCTCAGCCTCCCAAGTGGCTGGAACTACAGGCATGTGCTGCCAGGTCTGGCTCATTTATTTTTAAATTTTTTAGAGATAGGGTCTTGCTGTGTTTCTCAAGCTGGTCTTGACCTGGGCTCAAGCAATCCTCCTTCCTCGGCCTCTGGAGTAGGTCAGATTGGATTACAGGCATGAGACACTGTGCCCAACTCACTAACTTTATTTTTATTTATTTATTTTTTTGAGACGGAGTCTTGCCCTGTCACCAGGCTGGACTGCAGTGGCACAATCTCGGCTCACTGCAACCTCCGCCTCCTGGGTTCAAGTGATTCTTCCGCCCCAGCCTCCCGAGTAGCTGGGACCACAGACGCGTGCCACCACGCCTGGCTAATTTTTTTTGTATTATTAGTAGAGACGAGGTTTCACCATGTTGGCCAGGATGGTCTCGATCTCTTGACCTCGTGATCCGCCCACCTCAGCCTCCCAAAGTGCTGGGATTACAGGCGTGACCCATCACGCCCGGCCACTAACTTTATATTCTTAAGGCTTCACATAATGAGGCTAAAAGGTTCTTGTATTTTCTCAGTCACTTGAGAAGAGACAGAGGGAGTTGGCTGAAGGAAAGAGTTCCTCTTACCCTGAAACCTTCATTACAAGCAGACAAAATTCTGGCGTCTTCAGGCTTCCACAGACATCTTACATTTACGTAGCATCTGGCAGTGTTCAAAGGGCTTCAGCAATGGTGCAAGAGCTACAGCCTTGAATCAACTGAGGAGGCAGAATCAACCGGCTCCCAGACTATTACAGACAAGCCTGTGGCCTCCAGCGAGCCATGCAGTCTCTCTGAGCTTTAAGCTCCTCATTTATAAAACAAGGACATTACATATACCATCTCAACATTCTTTCTAGGCCTAGGATTCAGCGGTCTTGCCCTCCTAGCAACGGAGTGATACAATGCCGCCGCTCTGGCAACGGAGCAGAGGTTGGGGAGTTTGGCAAGCTGAAGGACGTGTTTATGAGCTCAGAGCATGGTTAAGGCTGACGCGAGAGTCGTTCAGACAAAGCAGAAAGAAAACCACTTTCAGAATACTCTTTGTGATGTGTATGCAATTTACTTCCTAAAAAAAGACAGAGTATTTTCACGGCTGATGTGAGTCCAAACTTGCCATAGTCTCAGGCAATGCGTCTGGCTATTTTAAAGTGCTGAGAAGTTTAGTGACAAGTGCCCTTCCGCTTTATCTTTCACAGAATTATTAGGCTTTAGGGGTGAGAAGAAGATGCGGGGGAGGGGAAGCTTGAGTAATCCTTTCAGGGGCTGCTTCGTACTTTGCCACACGGATAGTTCTCAAGAGGAAAGAAGATTTTTTTTCAACCATGTAGTTTTCCATGAACAGGAAATTCAGAGCAAAACATTTCCCTTTGTTTTGAGGTAGTCACAAGACCACAACACCCAAGGGCCCTCCCTGAGAGAGTCATCTGTAGATCTTTGCATTTTAGCCAGCATTCCTTGCCATATTGTTTATATAAAACACACACACACCCCTAAACTCATACATCTAAATTCACACACATGCAGGAAACTTAAGTGCAAATATTTTTTCACATACCTCTATATGTATACTAAAAGCAGGTTTATATAACAAGATTAGCCACAAATATGTAATATAAAAATTCTGACCTTGTTTAAGGTACCCTAAGAATGTAGTACCATGACTGTCAGCTAGGGTTCTGGGCACTTTGGTATGTCTGAGAAAGCTCTGTAAGTGTGCTAACAAATTCTGAACAACATGCAAAATTTATCTTGGTGACTTCTGAGTATGAAGCTTGTTCTTACAATGTCCATCAGATGGACCACAGGGCTCAGTGAGCAGAGGCAACATGATGTAGAACAAAGGGGCAACTTCTGGGAATGGGACATAGGTGGTGGACACATCAAACCTTAAGAAAAAGGTGTTTACTGGAACGAGGGGGAACGTTGCCTTCAGAGGCCTGGGGAAAATAAGTAAGATCAATACATTGTTCTATTCAACAGTAGCAAAGATGATCACTTTGATAAAACTGATAAAATTTATTGATGAAAGTGATAATGCTGTTATAGAAATGATTGTTTTATTTTTAATTTTTCTTTTTTTGAGACAGAGTCTCGCTCTATCACTCAGGCTAGAGTGCAGTGGTGTGATCTTGGCTTGCTGCAACCTCTGCCTCCCAGGCTCAATCAATTCTCATGCCTCAGCCTCCCAAGTAGCTAGGACTACAGATATGCATCACCACACCCAGCTAATTTTTGTATTTTTAGTAGAGATGGGGGTTTTGCCATGTTGCCCAGGCTGGTCTCGAACTCCTGGTCTCAAGTGATCCACCCACCTCAGCCTCCCCAGATGCTGGGATTACAGGCGAGAGCCATGGTGCCCAACCAAAATGATTGTTTTATAATTGTTGTTGACTTTTTCATTTTTAATTTCTTCAAATATACTGATAAAAGTCCTAGCATTTGCAAATATGTTATAAACACAAAGAAGGGTAAGAAGCATCATTATAGGAAAGCATTTGGGTTTGGTCTTGACTTTCCTACAGTGTCCCAAACCCCTTATCCTTCGGTACATCTCCTGGAGCTGCTGAGCAACCCAGGTGCCTCCTGAGCTTGCAGAGGTTATAGAATAAGGCTCTGCTAAGGAGGGCTTGAATGTCTGCTAAAGGGGCAGGCATTCCCCATATCTCTTATCCAGGGGAAAGGGGTCCCTGGATGAAAAAAGAGAGCCTAATAAAAAGGGAAGATTTCTCACCCTTTGGGACTTGGCCTATGGCCACTGCCAAGTGGTAGAGGCTGACAATTTCCTCTACTGGAGGCAGAAACACCATTAAGAGCTGAATCTTGCAAATCAGATAGTTTTTATCTTCCCCTTTGTATGTAGTTTTCTTTTGTTATCCCAAACTTTCTGGTGCCTAAAAATTTTGTTTAAAAGTTCCAATTTGCAAGGCACAGTGGCCCATGCCTGTAATCGCAGCCTTTGGGAGGCCAAGGTGGGAGGATTGCTCGAGGCCAGAAGTTCGAGGCCAACCTGGGCAACGTAGTGAGAACCCTTCTCCCCAAAAGATTAGCTGAGTATGGTGGCACATGCCTGTTGTCTCAGCCACTCCGGAAGCAGACATGGGAGGATTGCTTGAGTCTAGTTCAAAACTGTAGTGAGTTATGATTGTGCCACTGTACTCCAGCCTGGGCAACAGAGCAAGACACTGCCTCAAAAAAAAAAAAAAAAAAGTTCCAGTTTGGTCACAGCCATGCTGTGTGTTTTGGAGAATTAAGGAGACAGTTGCATTTACTCTTGGGCTAAACATTATTGGAGGAGTGTTCTGCAGAGATCAGTGTGGAGACAACAGCACCGTAAGCAAGAAATCCCCAGGGGAAAAAGGAGCCCCTGGGAACAAGTGTTGGCCATGATACTTAGCTGTTCCTCCCAAGGTGCAGATTCTTTCTTCATTGCTAAGCCTTAATGGATTAGTCTTCAATTTTACCACCGGGTCTTGCAAGCTCCTTTACACACATATAAGGAAGTACAGGGCATGAGTCGGTAAATTCGGCATCATAAGAAAGTTTGAGCCGGACGTGATGGCTCACACCTGTAATCCCAGCACTTTGGGAGGCCAAGGTGGGCAGATTACGAGATCGTCCTGGCTAACACCAGGATGTTAGACATGAAATCCTGCCTCTACTAAAAATACAAAAAATTAGCCGGGCGTGGTGGCACGCGCCTGTGGTCCCAGCTACTTGGGATGCTGAGGCAGGAGAATCGCTTGACCCGGGAGGTGGAGGTTGCGGTGAGTGGAGACTGCGCCATTGCACTCCAGCCTGGGTGACAGAGTAAGACTTCATCTCAAAAAAAAAGAAAGAGAGAAAGTTTGAACCAAACCTAAAATGTTATCACAACAATAATTAACAAACTCTCAGCATGAGACCCTGATAGAGATTAAACTGCTAAAGAAATAATAATTTATTCATGTTGCACTTTGGCAATTATTTGTAGATCTTGAATATAGTACCTCATCTGGAAATGCCATTTATCCTTTTTTTTTTTTTTTTTTTTTTAGCACTTGAAGAGGATGTTTAATAGGGAAAAATCCTTGATTTCCCAAATCAAGAGTATTAAATTCTACAGCTTAAATTCTTTTATTAAAATGTCTGCAGTGCTGCTTGTGAAAAAAAAAAAAAGTGGCCATAACTCCTAAAACTGAGTTGGGAGTTCAAGTCCAGTAGGATTTTTGTTTCTGGGGACAAGAAGGGAAGCCAAAATGAAAGAGGTGAATGAGAAGAGAATCCAGATTCAGAATTCACTTTCTTAAAAACCAGCAAGAGTGACCCCAAAAGCCATTACAACTGTTGTCTATCAAGGCTGTGTCACTGAATCATGTAGACACATAGGCCAGGCCAGAACTCAAACTTCTCTGAAAATCACTGATTCTAGGCCAGGAGCAGTGACTTACACCTGTAATCCCAGCACTTTAGGAGGCTGAAGCGGGCGGATCACCTGAGGTCGGGAGTTCAAGACCAGCCTGACCAACGTGGAGACACCCCGTCTCTACTAAAAATACAAAAATTAGCCGGGTATGGTAGCACATGCCTGTAATCCCAGCTACTCGGGAGGATGAGGCAGGAGAATCGCTTGAACCTGGGAGGCGGAGGTTACGGTGAGCTGAGATTGTACCATTGCACTCCAGTCTGGGCAACAAGAGCAAAGCTCTGTCTCAAAAAAAAAAAAAAAAAAAGAAAGAAAGAAAAGAAAATCACTGATTCTTTTGTCCTTAACAAGTCTAAAACAACAATCCTCCCAATAGCCAACAACAGTATCACCGTATTTTAATCCCAGTCATCTTCATTGATGCCTATAGTGTAACATGAAGAAGATAGTTTCCATGTAGTGAAGAGCTTGATAATAAAAATCTACAAAATGCATTTCTGTATACTAGCTCCCAGGTTATAACTGATATTTATTCTAAAGTAAGAGGTGGAAACTTTCCTTTTCCTCCTGACCCTGAAGATAGAAAACATTTACAATTTGAGAAACCAAAGAAAATCTTAAAGAAATGTTATAATGTATAAATTATAGCTACTAATACTCAAAATGAGTCAAGAAATAAAAAAGATTGCAAATACATACCATTAATAATGTAATGTCACCTTAATCTTGAAGTTTATGTAATTGACGCTTGTATGTTGAGATTATTTCCCCTAATAACAATAACAGATTTGCATTGATTTGTTAATATTAACGGAAAAATAGCCTACTTTTTAGGGGCCCTTTATAAGCCACAACACACATTTTAAAGATGGTTAAAATTATCTTTAAGTGAGTAGGAACTGACTCAACGGTCACGGCCCCATTAGCATGATGCTCCTTCACCTGAGTTCAGCTGGAGACCTCACATGTGTTTACTGATGTGGTAACAGGAGCAGGGCAAGCCAGTCTCATCCTGTGCATGCCAATGCCCTTGTTCAGACTGCATTGGACACTTGGCATAATTCTTACTTTAATTTGTGTTCAAAACATTATTTGTTAGCAGATGATAGCTTTCTTCTTGACTCATCATTGGCATATCCATTGACAGGGTGGGTGAATGGGCTAGTAAACAGAAATTTGAGGACTCAAAAGCATTTGTTGTTACAGCTGGAAGGAATTGAGTCAAACATCAATACTCTACAGATGAGAAAACTGCAGCATGAGGAGGTTAAGTCTCTTGCCCAAGGTCATGGAGGTATTAAGTGTTGGAGTGGGGACTAGAATTCCATCTTCTGTTTTTGCACTGGTTTTCCACTGGACTCCACACTGGCATGTGGAGGAAATGACTTGCAAGGGTAGAAAGAAAGAAGCTTTGATCTCCCAATGGCTCAGAACTTCTTTTAAAAAATGATGTTTGTTGGCATGGCCGGGAGCACTGCCCTGGCAAGTCTCCATTGTCTGACCTCCTCTATGTAAACCCAAGCCATGGCCAAGGAGCCAGGAGATCTGGCTGTCCAGAGGGTCCACATCTGGGCAGGCACCAGGACAATCGCTCTGAGGCTCAGGCTCCTGACAATTGCACATACACCCAGGGCCTGGATTCAGAATTCTTGTCAGCCGATGAGGTTCAAGGGCCAGCTGTGGGGCCAGATTAGGCCTTGGAGGTCCCCAAAGTGCTGGGCATTAAATCTTTAGTTGCTGGATTTAGAGGAGGCCAGGGAGGAGGTCCTAGAAGTGATGGCCAGGGTACTCTTGGGGTGGTATAGAGTATTCAGTGGGTCCTAGACAGTGATTTACCATGGATAGATATTTCAATATTTAACAACTAGTACATTTTTACCAGCTTATACAGTAGTCCTGAAATGAAACCTGCATATGCCCATTTCAGATGAAATACTCTTAATGAGTTACTCAGTTTGGAAGTATCCCAAGGAGTAAACTCAGTTCTATATGCTATTGCAGGAAATGTTACTCAAAGTATGGGATGTGCCCAAGGAACCTGAGGCCCACAGTGAATCATAGTGTGTACGCCCTCAGTCCACTCACCCCAATCTCTCATTTATAGGCCCCATACCCTCTACCCCTGCCAACTCATCCATCCCTTCAACACACACACACACACACACACACGCACACACATGCACATACACTCATGCATACACAAGGCAAACATCACAAGCAGTTCTGAAAAGGAAATTACAAAAGAACTTGAACCTAAGGGTATATGTGTATAAGTGTCCTTGGCTTACATGAGTCTCTGTCTTTCTCTCAGCTACCTCCCTCACCTAAACATCGCTTAGGAGCCTTGAGATTTTTTAAACCTGCATGAGTGACACCAGGAGAATTACCCCATCCTCAAACAGGTTTGCGCTCTAGGAATGGCTCTGTCCAACAGACCATCCTTCCATCTAGTTGAGATCAAGCAATAAAGTCAAAGAACATTATTTGGTCAAATGTGTTTTGGCCTGGATTTGCTAGAAGAGCTCTTCGGACTTGCTGAAAACACTCAATGACTAAATCTTCTTTCATTTAGCTTTTGTGTTTCCTGGACAGAACTCAAGAGGAAGATATTATTGTAGTGGGGTTAAACAAGGTCACTCTGGTCTGAGTGACAGACAATAATACCTAGCCCCAGAAAGCTACCTGTTTTTCAGGGTGGTGTGATCAGTACTATGCAAGAATCTTGCAAGCCATCTTTTACAAGGAGGCCAGCAAGATCACAGAAGGCAATACCCAGTTTGCTCAGAGACAAGCTGCTTCCTAATCAAGTTTTCTTATACTCAGAACTACGGAAACATTTTCAAAGGTATTATTCTCGGCAGGTTTCCAATAATTCAACATTTTCAGACTTACCCAAATGGCTTCTGAAATATTTGCTGTTTGTTGAGAGCAGCTTTCAGGATGAGGTAATTAAAAGAAACCTATCAATTTGAGATTTTTTTTTCCATGAGTAAATAATGTTGACATACTGTTCAAATAAACCCGCAATTTACTGCAATCTGTTTTTAGACAAACCCTCCACTTTAACCTCCAAATGGGAAAAACGAAGAGACTTTCCTCTTCTCATTTAATCAAGAACATATGTTCAAAGATAATACCGGAGGCTTATTCTGGGAAGCGTTCTGCTCTTCCTCCGACAGCCACGCAGCGAGCTCACGAGGCAGCCTCCACACATAATGAAAGCAAACGCCACCATCAATCTCCCGCTCGGCGGAGGTCACTTCCGAAAAATCGCCCGCTGCTCATATAAGCACCGACTCTGCCCAAGCACACGGAGGGGAAACGCTGCCTGCGATAAACACCAGCAGGTAGGCGCCAAGCAGAGGCCAACCCAGGCAACTCGGAGAGAAGGGAGCTGGGATAAAGCAGGTGTGTGTGCGTGTGTGTGTTTACACACAACAGCCCTGGCCCGGTGTGTTCTGGCGGCCAGAACCAGCAACCGCAGCAACCGCACCACGAGAGGAGCTGCTCTCCCTGCTGCAGGGAGACCTGCGGAGGCACCAATTTTCATTAAACCTAAGAGTACACACAGGGGCAGGAGGCCAAAACAGTCCTCAGAACTGAGGCTTTTAAAAACGTCTGTTGGGAGCTTGGAGATCCTAAGAAAAGAGAGTGAGCAAGACAGAGAGAGAGAGAGAGAGTGAGAGAGAGAGAGAGAGAGAGAGAGAGAGAGGACTCAGAGTCCAGCACTTTAATTTCCAGACTGTGAGTCATAAAAGGGGTAGATAAATCCCTATCGCCAGCATACGCTGACCCAAGTCTGGGTTTTCGAACACCCGAAGTACATTTCACGGGAATTAGCTTTAAATATCAACCTGATCACAAAGCTTGAAAGGCTTTTCTCCCATCTCAGGATGCCAGGAGTCCTCTGGAACCTGGAATGGAGTTTTCTGACAGCAAAGGTTTACAGGAGCGTAACAAAAATTATGGAGATTTCCTCGCCAGGCATAAGGATGTGATCACTATAGGCACCTGTGGGCCCAAGCAGGTTACCCACCAATATCCCTTTAAACACCAAATTATGGACTATTAGGCCACTGCTTCAAGGCTTCTACAAATGTGAAACCTTGACAAATTCCCAAATAAAACCCATAAAACCCATCATTTTTTAAACCTGCATGAGTGACACCAGGAAAATTACAGTAGTGTGGCAGGTCACTGTGAAATAAAGCTGCCAGAAAGAAGCTTATGATGCTGTCATGGAAAAGGCAATTAGAAGGTTACTTGCTCTCAGGTCTAAGATTGTTTTTGTTCTTCCAGCAGCTCCCTCTGCCTTCCACCTCCCTGCTGCAAAATGGATCAATCTATAATAAGTAGTAGTTATATATCACAAGGCAGCAATTCCTTTTAGTTGTTCCACTATAAAAAAGCATCCAGATTTAGAACTTGACAGGAACCAGTATCGCCTGCCCCCCAGAGCCGGCAGAAAGTCTGTGTGTGTCATTCAGCCAGCATGGAGTCTGGGTGTTTTAAAAGCTTTAATTTGAAGGGGATAAAAAACCTGGGCGTTAAGCAATTTGGCTGTGGATATTTAATGCATCAGCCACGCTATGGAATTGGAGCCCTCTATTTAAAATGAGAAATTGAAAACTTACACACTCTGTAGGCAAGGTGTAAGTAAATGTAGGATGGTAAGCAGAAATCAGCTGAGAACCTGCAGAAACGCCATTAGAAGGACTAATGGCATGGTTCAGAAGTGGCCTTAAATAAATGCTACGGTGTCGTTTGTAAGTGTGTAAAACAGGTCTGGCTTTTAATTAGCAGAAGCCACATCTCCCTAATGTGTTTAGGTAAAGACATTACTTTTCAAAGAGAATATCCTAACAGGGTCTACCTAGAGACCAGGAGGAAACAATGGCCTGGGAGTTGAGATTTGCCTCAAGGCACATTCTGCCTCAATGGCTGCATCGAGATTGGAACTCAGTCTCCTGATCTCTAATTTTCACTCTAACACACTTATGGTAGATAGAAGAATGCATTCCAAAGGTGTCTACATCTTAATCCCTGGAACCTGTACATATAGCACCTTACATGGCAAAAGCGACTTTGCAGGTATGATTGAGGTAAGGGTTTTGAGATAGGGAGATTATCAGGTGGCCCAATAGAATCGCAAGGGGCCTGATAAGTATGAGAGGGAGCAGGAGAGTGAGAGTCAGAGTCAGAGAGAGACTGGAAGATGCTATACCACTGGCTTTGAAAATGAAGGAAGGGGCCACAAGCCGAGGAATGCAGGCAGCCTCTAAAAGCAGGAAAAGGTAGGAAACGGGTCCTACAGCCTCCAAAAAATGCAATCCTGCCAATGCCTTGATTTCAGCCCATGAGACCCTTTCAGACTTCTGACCTCTAGAAGTCTAAGAGAATACACTGCGTTGTTTTAAGCCACTAAGTTTGTGATGATTTGTTTTTTTTTGAGACGGAGTCTCGCTCTGTCACCTAGGCTAGAGTGCAGTAGTGTGATCTAGGCTCACTGCAACCTCTGCCTCCTGGGTTCAAGCAATTCTCTGCCTCAGCCTTCTGAGTAGCTGGGATTGCAGGTGCCTGCCACCACACCTGGCTAATTTTTTTGTATTTTTACTGGAGGCAAAGTTTCACCATCTTGGCCAGGCTGGTCTTGAACTCCTGACCTCGTGATCCACCAGCCTTGGACTCCCAAAGTGCTGGGATTACAGGCATGAGCTACCATGCCCAGCAGTTTGTGATGATTTATTACAGTAGCAAGAGGAAATCACTACAGTGTTATAGCTAGGGATCACATTTCCCCACCTCATTTTGATCTACTCAAAGAAGTCCATTACTTCAGTGCTGGTCAGAGTCTTTGTAAAAGCAAAACAACAGAATTCAGATGCTTCTGCAATTCTCTCCGGTACGGAGAGCAGGTGTAATCCCGAAACCCATACCCTGGAGTTGGCCTACCATGTACCAAGTTGGGGTTTGGCAGGAGTGTTTTATCCTTTTGGGAAGAATCATTTTATCACTGACGTTGTTAAGAGTCACCACAGCAGATTTTTAGCGGGTTTTGTTGTTTTTAAAATCTCATAGACAGCGCACCTCCCAGTGCCTGCTCCAGCGTGATCTGCTCCACTGCCCACATCCACCACTAACCTCCACCATTGGTCTTTAGCGTCTTCTACTTACCTTTTTTGATTTTGTTTTGTTTATTTTTTAAAAATTTTAAACTTTCCTTTACGACACTCTCTTGTGGCACCTTATCAGCTCTCTGCTCTGTGTCTCTGTCTCATGTGAATGATTCCTAAAGGGAAAGATTTTTTCTAATTGTCAGCTCTCTGTTAAGAAATTAGTTGGCAAGAACTTAAAGTATGAGAGTTCACCAACTATTTCTCTTATACTAGAATTCTCTATTTCATTTGGGTGTGTTTCATTAATGCCTTCTACCCTCTCATCCCTGCTGCTTCTGTAAAACCTTCAAGCCCCCCCGGAGTTAATATCTACAGGTGAAATTTCAGGTTCCTGGTTTGGGTGGACCTTCTCCAGTGTCTCAGGTACACTCTGTAGAGATAGCTTTTGAGTGAGACAGACCTGGGTTTGACTCCCTGACCCATCATTTACTAGTCATGTGACCTTGAAAAATATTTATTGTTTCACTTTATTTATCTGTAAAATGGAAAACATAACAATTATCCTGCTCCCTAGTGAGAAATTAATGATATTTTATATTCCAAGTATTTAGCACAGAGTATGGCCCGCACAAGCCACAGAAATTGTGGTGGTGGAGAAGTCACAAAGTACCTGGTGCCTACTTCTCAGATTCTGAAACTTCCAGTTCTGTAAGACTTAAAAGCCCATTTACATCCTATGGGATCAGAAGTTTCAGAATCTGAGTGTTGAAAAGAAATATCCACCCACCCAACGTGTAACAGCAGCAAGCATTTACACATGGCTAGCTGGGAACCTTCTTCTCAGCGGGCTCCAACAGGAGCAAGCAATGGTAAGAGATGACCTACAGCCCTGTCGAAAAGAAGCTCATGGTTTAGCAGGGAGAAGGTATAAAGACATAATTACTGAATGACTGGCATGTATCACTCTATACAGAAGTGTTATTACAACTGAAGATGATGAGAAGACCCGGGAGACAAAATCTTCCAGGGGAATCAGGAACAAGGCCACAGAGGTGGTGAACTTTTGAGTTGGGTCCTGGAGCACGAGTAGAAGTTTGCAAAGCAGAAAACAGGAGAAAAATTATACCAGACAGAGAAAAGTGTATAAGAAAAACAAAATAAAAGAATATCAACAGAGAACATCTCCTGAGCATAACAATAATATTGAAACCATGGGTACAAATTAAATCCAGTTCCATGAGTTAAAGCCACGGCCACTTGCTCTGAATCATCAACAACCCAACTTTCTCCTGATCTGCTGCAAAGTGATTTCAGGGTCACCCGAACATTCTTCCTTGACTAAAAACAATGCCTTGAGAATTCACGGATGGCCACAGTGCAATCAATACTAATCAGGTAATATGCACTGGCCCTGAGATAACAGAGCATCTAGAATCCCAATGTCTGAATTCATACCTAATCAATATACTGCCTTATATGATTGAGGATTTGTTCACATTCCAAACCATTTTAGTAAGATGCTAAGAAAAATCAATAACTTATTAAATACTAGTTACCTCATTAAAACAAACTATTAATCACCTTTGTTGCTATTATATTGGTACCACAGATCTGACTTTATGTATTTTTCAGTGGTGTGCATGCTCACAGGTTTACTCCATTCATTAGAGGAAATGACACACAGCAATGCTACTAAGAAGGAAGTCTGAGTTTAAGAACACCTCTGGGCTTGCAGAATGACACACACTGCAGCCAAGATGGTGCTACTATAAGAAATGGAGTCCCCAGCACATTATTGAAGAAAAAAAAAAACCCATAGCAGTCAAAAAAAAGGGGATGGGGCAAAGCTGTAACTCCAGCTGGAAGTGGTGAAAATTAATTGGTGGAAGTAGAAGAGACTTTATGCTACTAAAACAAACAATAATCATCACTTCAAATGTTTCCTGCTCTTGAAATATTTTGTCAGTACCTTGTGACACCAGGAAATAAAGTTACGTTCATTTCCAGTTTTAATGGAAATGGGAGTACACATTAGCATACATACATATTTTGTGAAATGGAAAAATGAGACCCACTGTCAGCCACAATATTAAGTACATTCCTCAAAAAATGAAGACTTCTGGTCCTATTTCGTTGGCCTGTTAGGAATGGTTAACTTTTAAATTTTTTTGGATACAAATTTCTTTTCTTTTCTTTTCTTGAGATGGAGTTTCACTCTTGTTGCCCAAGCTGAAGTGCAATGGTGCAATGTTGGCTCACTGCAACCTCTGTCTCCCAGGTTCAAGCGATTCTTCTGCCTCAGCTTCCTGAGTAGCTTGGATTACAGGCACCTGCCACCACGCCCAGCTAACTTTAATATTTTTTGTAGAGATGGGGATTTCACCATGTTGGCCAGGCTGGTCTTGAACTTCTGACCTCAAGTAATCCACCCACCTTGGCCTCCCAAAGTGCTGGGATTACAAGTGTGAGCCACCATGCCCAGCTGAATACAAATTTCAAGTTGCGTCTTCCACAGCCATTATGTTATCAGTTTCTTAGGAATATAGAGAAAAGCTTGGACTATATGCCTATGAATCTCTGAATAAGTTACTCTTCTTATCTATGGAAACGTCCCCTCCACTTAAAAAGTATGGTCAGCATTATGTAAGCTAAACTGAGAAGTGCTGAGTTAAACAAAATTATCTCACTAAATTATATATGATAGATTTTTTCACCCTAGGAATCTTTGAATAGCATGTCTTAAGAAATTGTGATCATTAGGTCCAAATAATTTAAGGTTGCTGTTTTATTTGGAGATGATTGATTTTTATGTAAATCTTTTGGCAAAGAGCATTCATTTGTGAGTCTTCTCTGCAGGCTGCATGGTGCAGTGGAAAGAAAACAGAAACTGCATTTGTTAGTCTGGATTTGAATCCTAACCACTCTCAGACGGTCTTTGATCAGTAACATTACTTTTCTAAGTATTTTCAGACATTAAATGGAGGTAAATAACATTCTCCTACCCGCCTCACTGGAGTATCATTATGATGAGCTAAAGTCATGTGTATAAAAGAATATGACAAAATCTGGGACCCTAACTGGTTAGTCTTCCTGTGTTGTTGCAATAAAAGAAACACAACAAAAAGAAACCCAGCAACTGAAAGTTAAAGTTATTCTGAAATTTGTTTGTATTTTTAAAGAGTATTAAAAGAGATCAAATGTATTATTTATTTATTTATTTGAGATGGAGTTTTGCTCGTCGCCCAGGCTGGAGTGCAGTGGCACGATCTCAGCTCACTGCAGCCTCTGCCTCCTGGGTTCAAGCAATTCTCCTACCTCAGCCTCCTGAGTAGCTGGGACTACAGGCGTGTGCCAGTACACCCGGCTAATTTTTTAGTATTTTTAGTAGAGATGAGGTTTTACCATTTTGGCCAGTCTAGTCTCAAACTCCTGTCCTCAGGTGATCCTCCCACCTCGCCTCCCAAAGTGCTAGGATTACAAGCGTGAGCCACCATGCCTGACCGAGATCAAATTTATGATTCACAGCACATTTCTGATAGTCCCTCCTTACTGTACCTCTCAAGTTCTCTCACACCGTCACCCGTGGTTGTTTTGGAGCCTCTTTTTTTTAAATTAACTCCTCCCACTCATCTCTCCACCCAACCCCTCTCCAACACTCAGGACTCAAAGCTTGTCTGTAGCTGTCTTCTCCCTCAACCCCTGTGTACTGTCTCTTCGCCTTAAACTCTTATTGCAAATATCATTTTGGCTTTCTGCCTTCCTTCCATATGCTCCAGATTCTCCACCAGAAAAGCCTGGGGGGAATTCAGCAGGCAAGAACCTTCCGTGCAACACTCCTATCTCCAAGCAAGTGGCGTGGAATGAAGAATAGGGAGAACATTCATACATTCATATTTTTCATTTTGGGAGCCTGAACAGGCAGATCACCTGAGGTCAGGGGTTTGAGACCAGTCTGCCCAACATGGTGAAACCCATCTCTACCAAATACAAAAATTAGCCAGGTGTGGTAGCACATGCCTGTAATCCCAGCTACTCGGGAGGCTGAGGCATGAGAATCGGCTGAACCTGGGAGGCAGAGGTTGCAGTGAGCTGAGATCATGCCGCTGCACTCCAGCCTGTGCAATAGAGTGAGACCTGTCTGAAACAAACACACACACACACACACACACAAGTTTAATCCTTTTTGCACATTAATAGTTTCACCCTAGCTGTTGTTCTCTATGCATATTAACAATTATATTGTCTTTTATTTTTTTAGTTTAGGTAATAAGGTCTTTATTTTCAAAATAAGTAAAACAAATCACAAGGAAGTGACCCAGAAATTGATTCAGGATCCCAGAATTAATCAAGGATACAGGTAGAAAGCGAGTTTCATTTTTTTCTACTCTACGGAACAGTGGTTCTCAGAGTATGTTTTAAGATATCCCTAGAGATGCTTCTGAAAAAGAAATCCAAGGCCAAATACAACAGAAAAATGCTGTATTCTGTCTTTGTTCAGGGGGCGCGGGTCCACAATGCATACTAGCAACTGAGGGAAGTCCTGAGTTTGTAAGGAAATCCCTTCACAAAAAGACAGATTAGAGACTTAGTGCGAAAAGCAAGACTATAAAACATTTAGGACAATATCTTTAATCTCTGGTAGGGAAACTTTCTTAAACTGGACTCCAAAAGCACAACCATAACATAAAAGGTTGACACTTTCATCTACATTGGAACATAAAACTTCTCTTCATGAGAAAACATCGTTAAGTGAAAACATGAATCACGAATTGAAAGAAGACATTTTGTAAATACGTAACTTAAGAATTACAATGAAGAAAGCACAAAGAACTCCTAAAAGTCAATAAGAAAAAGACAACCCAGTTAGAAATCGGGCAAGAACATGGATAGTAGCATTTACAGAAGAGGAAGTTCAAACAATAATAATACATGAAAAGGTGCTCAAATTTGCTAGTAATAAAGGAAATGAGAACCAAAATCACTAGAAGGGCAAAAAATTTATGTCTGACAATACCAAGTGTTGGTGGGGATATGGAGCAATGACATTTAAAGCCTGTTAGACTGAATGAAAATGAGAACTGTCACTTTGGATCACAATTTGGTTTATCCTATAAAGGTGAAGATGCGCCTCCCCTCACACCCACTGACTCTGCTCTTAGATATATACCCTAGAGAAATTCTTGCACATGTGCTCTAAAAAACATGTGCCAGAAAGTTCCTAGCACCATTGCTTATAATGGCAAAACACCAAAGCCAAAATAATATTCATCAGTCAAGAAAATGGCAAATAAATTATGTGTAAACAAAATGAATAACAGCAATGAAAATGAACTATAGCTATGTGTATCAACACAGAGAAAGCCCGAAACATAGAATTGAATAAAGAACAAGTCTCAGAAGAATATCCACAGCATGCTTTTATATAAAGCTAATTCAAAAGCTTTTTAAAAAAAAAAAAAACATTTTTTTTTTGAGACAGAGTTTGCTTTGTCATTCAGGCTGGAGTAGAGTGACACCATCTTGGCTCACTGCAGCCTTGACCTCCTGAGCTCAAGTGATCCTCCCTCCTCAGCCTCCCGAGTAACTGGGATGACAGGCATGTGCCACCATGCCTGGCTAATATTTTTTCAAATTTTTTTTTGTAGAGATGTGGTCTCACTATGTCACTCAGGCTGGTGGCCTTGAACTTCTGGCCTCAGGCAATCCTCCCACCTCAGCATCTCAAATGGCTGGGATTACAGGTGTGAGGCACCATGCCCAGCCCAAAAGTATATACGAATTTAAAATATATTATTTAAGGATATATATTTATATACATATAGTAGAACCATTATGAAAAACAAAACTCAAACACAAAATTCAGAATACTGGTTATTCTGGGGAAAGGAGGGGCTATGATCAGAAAGGGGCAACCAGGGGACTCTCTGGGATTGGCAGTATATTTGTTAAGCTGGGTTTTTATTGTTCTTTATACTGTGTGTGTGTGTGTGTACATTTTTTATATGCATTAATATTACATGCATACATTTTAATTTTTAATTTAATTTGTTTAGCTCAGTGTCTGACAGACATTTCCCATGTAATCCTTTTACCTCCTTACACATACACATACTAACACCCAGTCAAGTTCGGTTTGGGAAACACTGCTCTAGGCTTTAAACCTGTCTTTTGGCAAAGACAGTCGCCCCAGCCAAAACCTGGGGCTATTTACCCGCAGGGCCAGGATACCAGAGCAGACGCCTAGCTCTTCCTGGGGCCACGCTGCTCCAGGCTATGCTTGTGCATGTCTTCGTAAGCACACATGAACTATATATACCAGCCTCACCTCAGGTCTTAAAAGTCCTTGTGGAAGTAGCAGGTGGTCCGTTGATGTGTACAAAAGTAATTGATATTCAATTCCCCCATGTCCTCGGAATCCACTTTCCCTCCCCACCCTGTCCAGGTACACATGGCAGGAGAGGCGACACTCCAAGCAAAGGTGCACATTCCTGTAAGAATGAAAATTATTCTGGAGAGCTCAGTGTTTTCTGGGTTTTACCATGGAAGTATCTAGTCAGGCGCAGCATTTTCTGAGGCAATTCCTCTGTACAGATAATGCCTAATAATCTTCAAATATAAACAGCTCCGGCTGGGCTTTTGATGTTCACACCTTGGTGGACTCATTGAGAGATACTTTACAGCTGGTTGCATTGCTGAGAAGTCAACAGATTTTTCCCCATGCCTTTGCTGATAAAGGATTTTTGAATCGATGTGATTGCAGCAATCTTAAACTACCGTGCATGGCCATTACTGTAGTCCTTCATTAGTTTCAGGTTTAATGAGGTCAGGCTAAAAGAAGATTGTATGGTCTTTTTTGTTTTTTGAGATGGAGTTTTACTCTTGTTGCCCGGGCTGGAGCACAATGGTGCAATCTTGGCTCACCACAACGTTCGCCTCCTGGGTTCAAGCAATTCTCCTGCCTCAGCCTCCTGAGTAGCTGAGCTGGGATTACAGGTGCCCGCCACCACACCAGGCTAATTTTGTATTTTTAGTAGAGACGGCGTTTCTCCATGTTGGTCAGGCTAGTCTTGAACTCCCAACCTCAGGTGATCCACCCGCCTCAGCCTCCCAAAGTGCTGGGATTACAGGTGTGAGCCACCGTGCCCTGCTTAATTGTATGGTCTTAAACTGAATTGATATTGTCACTACTGTGGAGCAGCCTGCTGTACTTTAAACCCCTGGTTCGGAGGGAATATTTCATTTTTGCTAACATCGTCTTCCATTGTGAAGATTGATGTCAGCATAATGATCCATCACCTGAGGAGATTCACTCTGCTGCTTCAAAACCCATATCTTGTAACCAGACATTTTATATTCTCTGAGTCTCCCATTCCCAGCTCCCTGGCTTACTGCACCTGCATTTTCACTGCTTGCAGCCCTCTCTCCTTACACAGGATGCCACAAAGATGTTCACCTCTCACTTCTTTTTCTAGAAGCCTTGTCACTTACACACAGTTTCTAGCTCGTGAGCAAGCCATCTATCATCACATGAGGTGGAAGTGGCACGGAGCGGTGTGTGCTGGAGCAGAACCAACATGTAAATGGTGAATTTGTTTTCACACAGTGTCGAATGGACCGAGGTGTCCTCACCACACTGGCTTTACCCCGAAATGGCATTTGGAGGGCAGTCAGCTGATATTTTTCTCAACCCAAGGCCAGTAGGTCAGCTGAGCAGCAAGAAGATACTGGAAATCCATCCCGACTGTCTCCCTGGGTCTCCGTCACACTTTCTCTTTGTACATCTGCTCAGCCTCCTCTCTTTCTCTGCTCACCAGCCTTCTCTGATCCCAGCCCATAGAGCAGAGCTCATGACTGCCCAGGTTTCCTCCTCAGGAGGTTGGACACATAGTCCAACCATACTTCTCTCCAGTCCCAAATCCAAATTGCCAGAGTTGCAATTTCAGTTGCCCCATCTGGGTCAGCTGCCAATCCACTGGGGCCAGAGGTCAGGGGCGCATGCACCCAAATGTTCCTGGGGGCCATTTCCTCTGACTCGGGGGGCCCAATTAAGAGTGTTCTTGAAAGCTGGACAGACATTCCAAAGTGCATCCAATATGTGCACCTGTCCTTAAGAACATAGTACTTTAAAAAATCATGATGATGCATTCTATCACTTATTTCACAAATAGTCAATGAACACCTAATTCGTCAGGTACTGTGCTAGGCTCTGAGAATTCAGACAGATGAGGTCCAGCCCTCTAGTGGGAGAGATAAACAAAAGAACAACCAACTTAGAAACAAAATAATAACAGATTGCAGTAACTGCCACATAGAAAATGGAAGGGGTTGTGTGACAGAGTATTTGAGGGATGCATGTGGAGGCATGCTTATCTGAGGCCCCCTTGAGGAGCTAATGTTAAGTATCTAGGAAGAAGGTGATTTCAGCAGAGGGGATGGGGGCCTTGAACTGGAAAAGAACCTGGGGGATACAGTATGAGTTTAGAGATGTGGACAAGATCCAGTTTACTTGGGGCCTTGTGTGCCTTGCTAGGAGACTGGGATTTTATTCTAAGGGTACGAGGAAGATGTCAATGAAGATCAAGCAGAGGAGAGCTTGATCTGATTTATGGGTTTTTTTGTTTGTTTGTTTGTTTGAGATGGAGTCTCATTCTGTCACTCAGGCTGGTGTGCAGTGGTCCAATCTTGGCTCACCACAACCTCCACCTACCAGGTTCAAGTGATTCTTCTGCCTCAGCCTCCCGAGTAGCCTGAAACTACAGGTGCACACCACCATGCCCAGCTAATTTTTGTATTTTTAGTAGAGACAGGGTTTCACCATATTGGCCAGGTTGGTGATTTATGTTTTTAAAAGATGACTTTGGGGCGGGATTATGTGGAAGCAGGGAGGCCGGGTAAGAAGCCGCTGTGGTAGTTCAGGAGAGAGAGCAGATGAAGCTTTGGGAGAGTGGCAGTCATTAGGATGGACAGATGCTACAGTACAAATGCTTGTGTGCCCTCAAAATTCATACATTGAAATCCAGTCCCCAGTGTGATAATACTAAGAGGTGAGGCCTTTAGGAGATGATTAGGTCATGAGCAGGGAGCTCTCAAGAATGGGATTAGTGCTCTTATAAAAGAGCCTGAGAGGCTTGTTTGCCCATTCCACCAGGTGAGGAAGCAGCGAGAAGGTGCCATCTATGAATCAGAAAGTGGGTCCCAGCCAGACACCAAATATACTGGCACCTTGATGCAGGACTTCCAGCTCTAGAATTGTGAGAAAAAAACGTTTGTTGTTTACAAGCTGCTCAAACTGTGGTCTTTTGTTGTAGCCGCACAAACAAAGACAACAGAAGATCCCAGATTCTAGATGTGTTTTGTAGTAGGACAGCCCAGAACTTGCTGATGTGTAGGATTTGAGGAGGAAGAAAAGAGGAATTTCAGATAGGTTTCAGTGGCTGCATGGATGGTGAGCCATTTTCTGGAATAGAACAGATTGGAATGACTGACCATGTCTTTATCACAGAAGACATCAAAGCAAGAACTCTGCAGCCCCAGACATCAAGGTCCTTGGAAACTGATCTGCTGAGAAACTCTTGATTCTCTCTGTAGTCCAAGGGCTCCAGTTCTCACAGACCATCACTGTAATTCTACCTCAGTCACCCCAACAGCACCTCCTCCCTCAAAACCTACCAATCCATCCTTAGGATGCTTAGAGGAAGAAAGGCTTGGGGTTGACGCAGTGAATTAACCCAAATATCAATTCTCTCCTTTCTAACTCTGTATATTGTTAGGACAGCATTGCTCCAAGTGCTGTATCAGCCTCCTCCTCTATAAGAAGGGCAAGGAGAACATATTTACCTCACAGAGCTTTCATTTTTAAGACTGAAACAAAGCTATATATGTAAAGCACTTACCACAGTGCCTACATTATGTTGAGTGTTTAATGTACATTGAATGTCATTATTCTTAGCATTTCTTTTTTTTTCCCATTTCTTTTACTTTTCTCAAAGTAAATTTATTACCAGGTACAAATTTGCAGCTTATACAGAAAGACTGGAAGTAAGTCTTGTTTGTCTTTAGCTCTACAGATGAAGGATGTTTTGTGGCAGTATAATTATCCAGGCAAAAAATTTCACCACAAGAAAATAGATGTTCAATTGCATTTGCCCAAAATAAAAATTAAGACGGATTAAGACAGAAAATCTTTTCCTGATTTGTGAAATTATTTGTATGAAATGTCTTACCAAGATATAAAATTAAATTACATATATACATTTAATTAATTCCTAATTGAAAAGGATAAAATTACATGAAATGAGAACTATTCCAGAAATTCAGTACATATGGTCATTGTCCAATGTAGATCAATATAATGGGATTTTACTTGCATTTCCTGCCAAAGAATAGCTTTTCTGGCATGTAGACATCACTTGGAGGTTGAAGACAACAAAAGAATGTCTCACTAAGGAGCATTCTCGTATCTCTCTTCCTATAGATTCTCAAGTGCGGCAGACAGAATATGTCCACTAATTAAATGTAATAATCTCTTTCAAGAGGTTAGCACTTGTGCTATCTAACGTGATTCCCTCTATTCCATAGCCCTCAGCCATACTTTTTATCTTGGAAGCCATCTCATCAAACAGGAAGATAATAAACTCTCAAGATTAGGGGGGACCAACCTTAAAGGCCACCTCATCCAACTCTCCATCAGGATAGAAAATAAATGAGATAAAGAAATATTCCCTGCGGTTCCAGTTCTACCCAAAGCATAGAACAGCCAATAGCCTTGGAAAGAATATACAAGGGAATAGCTACTTCTATTGCCACCATCCCACATTCAGCTGCCCTTGTAGGAAATGCAAGCGGTTCTGCCTCATTGATGGGCAGAGCTTCACCATGTTCACAAAGTCAAAGCAATCTCCTACTGAGATTCCCATGATAGGCCTTCTTTTAGTCTTAGTAGTGGCTTTTCCATTTGAAGGAGGTCCCTATGAGCCACAAATATCTGATAAAACCCAATACATCAAAGAAGCAGGGCGTGCTAGGCAGAATAATGAACTCCTACATATGCCCACATCCCAATCCCCAGAACCTGTGAATACCTTCTGTTTGTACATGAGATATGATATTTATATGGTAATATAACATAGAAATGTGTATATATGTATACTTCTGCCCATATATATATATGAAGTATGTTGTTACTAATCAGTGGTTAACCTTGAGACAGGGAGATTTTCCTGTCCTGGATTATCCAGATGGCCCAATGTGATCACAAGGGTCCTTATAAGTGAAAGTGGGAAGCAAGAAAGTGAGGGTCAGAGTCAGAGAGAGATTGGACGAGGCTGCCCAGCTGGCTTTAAAGATGCAGGAAGAGGCCACGGCTAAGAAACTGAGCAGTCTCTAGAAGCTGGGAAAGGTAAGGAAACGATTCTCCCACAGAACCTACCGAAAGAAGCCCAGTCCTGAGGACACATTGTCTTTAAGCCTAATAAGACCCATTTCAGATGTTTGGCCCCAGAATTGTGAGGGAATAAATCCGTGTTTTGAACCATGAAGTTTGTAGTCATTTGTTACAGCAGTAATTGAAAACCAATACATAGGGTGGGTAAACAGGAGAGGGAAACAAGAGACTTCGTTTCCTCCCAAAGCCTCTTGGAAACCTCACAGGAGCAAACGCCCCTGCTGAAGACTGTGTATGTGTGTTCTTGACTCCTAAAGGCCAACCTACAGCTTCTCAGTTACTGATGGCTTTTTATCATGGCAAAATAATTTCAAGGAGAGAGTTAAGGTGGGGAGAAATGAAAGGACATTATAACAGGCCAGGCATGAAGTGGTGCGCATGGAAACAGAGGAGCAGTGATTATAGAAACTCCATGACTTTAGGGTCACTCCACCGCCACCACCAAGTCTTAGCCATCCTGGCTTTCCCTCTGTTCCTGTAACTCACTGTGCTCACGGAGGGCTTGGGCCCGTCTGCCTGAAAAGACCTTTCCCCTGATAGTACATGGACTCAGAGCTCACGTTAAATGGCACCACCTCAGAGAGATTTTCTCTGTCCATCCCATCTATAGCAGCCACCCAGGCAGTATTATATGACTTTGCTTCAGTTCTTTACTGAGCACTTACCCAAATCTCATCATTTTCTTGTTTATATGTTTATACATTTATTTATCATCCATTTTCTCCACCAGGAGCATAAGCTCCATGACAACCAGCACTCTGTCTCGTGCCCACTTACATCCTCAGGGCCTAGATGAGTACCTGGCACATAGGAGGTGCTCAATAAATATATGTAGAAGGAACAAATAAAAGTTCTTAGTTTCACATTGGATAGGTAAGGAAACAGAAGGATGAGTCAGGAGTGCCTGGAAGGGAAGAGCCTGGTCCCTTTAAATGATACAAAAGATGGACAGGGAAGCTGGGTAGAGAAGGGCAGGTCCCTGGCTAGGGCTTCACCCCCACAGATCTGGGTGAGGACAGGCACATCTGCCTACACGCCCAAATATTACACTTCTCAACACCACCCTGGCCCACCACACCCCATCCCGGACCTATAAAAACCCGAGACCCTAGCAAGGCAGAGAGAAGCGACTGGGCGTGAGAGGAACGGGTGGGTGGAAGTAGACGCAAGAGTCCGGACAGCGAGAGGCCGTGGAGGGGAGCTCGCTGGCCGAAGAGGACACCGACAGACCGGCGAGCCTGCAGGCCGTGACTTGAGGGTTGAGGCGGAGTTAGGGTCGGCGTTTGGCGGAGGCAGTCTCTGGAGAGCCGGGGCACCCAGCGACCCAACTCCAGGGGAAAGACCAGCTCCCTTTTGGCTCCTCCATCGGCCGAGAGCTACTTCCACTCAATAAAACTTTGCACTCATTCTCCAAGCCCACGTGTGATCCAATCTTCTGGTACACCAAGGCAAGAAACCCGAGGATACAGAAATCCCTCTGTCCTTGCGACAAGGTTCATGGAGCTGGTTAACACAAGCCGCCTATAGAGGCGAATTCAGAGAGCGCCCAGTAACACACACACACTGGGGCTTCAGGAGCTGTAACCATTCACCCCTAGGCACTGCCATGGGGTCGGAGCCCACAGCCCGCCCGTCTGTATGCTCCCCCACAGGTCTGAGCAGCCGGGCACTGAAGAAGCGGGCCACACCCCCATCACATGCCCTGCGAACCTTTCTTGTTTTAGTATATGGCTTCAACGTGTTTAACCTTCAGTACCTAGAGACCATGGACAGAGATAGGAAAACAGAAAACGTAAATTCAGGACATAAAGCCAAGGATGAGTTCGATTTTCAGTATGTCAGGCATGAAGTAAAAGCAGGAAGTCCTCTGGGCACTTGAACTCATCAACTACCAATTCAACGTGTTTTTTCATCATCTTCCTAAACTGGCTCCTGTTTTCTTCCTCTCTACTTCATTTGGTGATACCACCATTCAAGCAGTTGTCCTAGCTAGAAAGCTAGGAATGTATCCCGGACTCCCTCCTCTCACTCGTTCCAAAATCCAATCAGGCCAATTTTCAAATTGCCAAATTTAAGTAAGAGGCATATTTTTTCTTCCACATATGCTGCCCTTTTCTTTGATGAATCCTATCAGTATGCTATCTTGCAGTTGTTTTTCTTTTAAATAAATACTAGATTGGGCACAGTGGCTCACGCCTGTAATCCCAGCACTTTGGGAGGCTGAGGAGGGCACATCACCTGAGGTCGGGAGTTCAAGATCAGCCTGATCAACATGGAGAAACCCATCTCTACTAAAAATACAAAATTAACTGGGCATGGTGGCACACGCCTGTAATACCAGTTACTCGGGAGGCTGAGGCATGAGAATTGCTTGAACTCGGGAGGCGGAGGTTGCGGTGAGCCAAGATCGTGCCATTGCACTCCAGCCTGGGCAACAAGAATGAAACCCCATCTCAAAAATAAAAAAATTAGGCCGGGCACGGTGGCTCATGGCTCACGCCTGTAATTCCATCACTTTGGGAGGCCAAGGTGGGTGGATCACCCAAGGTCAGGAGTTCAAGATCAGCCTGACCAACATGGTGAAACCCGGTCTCTACCAAAAATACAAAAATTAGCTGGGCATGGTGGCGGGAGACTGTAATCCTAGCTACTCGGGAGGCTGAGGCATGAGACTTGCTTGAATCCAGGAGGCGGAGATTGCCGCGAGCCGAGATCATGTCATTACACTCCAGCCCGGGCGACAATAGTGAAACCCTGTCTCAATAAATAAATAAATACTCTTACTCAATTTCTTCAAGGTAGAGATAACATTTTAACAATGAATGAGAAAATAACTACTTTTCAAAAGAAACCCCTATTGAAAAGAACTTTAAATGTAGACGTTTAAAAATGTTTCCATCATCTTGTGATTTCATTGCCAAAAATAACATAAGGGAGTCATGTCTACACACATGTGTATCAGAACACTTTAAAAGCTTGGCATGCAGACTTTACTAACCTGTTTTACATTTTTAGAAACAAGGTTCAGCAGGTAATGGAAACTATTTGTTAACATGACGAAAAGTACATATCCCTTCCAGTTAGCCTGCAAGAACAACTGATTGATGTCAGGGATAAAAGATATTTACAAACTTAAATTTCATCAAAGACATATGCATCATTACTAATGGAACTGAGCTCAGAGTCTCATGATTAGCAAGTGTGCTTCCATTTGGAGCTTCATAGCTTTATGAGGCCTTTTTCAGCCACACCAACCACTAAAAGCAAGGACTGAAATACACTGAGAACAAGACCCACAAATAACAGTCTCACAAGTATTAAACCAAAACTTAAACAAAATAATTAGGTAATTCAATCATTAGGTTTGTCTATTATAAGTAAATAAAAATTTTAAGTGCTTTAATCTCTTTACTATTTTATCCTTTTACTCTTTATATTCTGGAGTATGTTTTTAAATGGATGTAATATATTAATGGAGCAATAAACATATAATTGATTTGAAATATAAGTACACTGGGAGTGTGTAGCTGAGATTTCCATACCCACAGGATGTTCAATCACTGCCCTGTGGAGCCAGAGGAGCCACCATAAAATGCACATGGCCCACAGCGTGGAAACTTCCATGGCTCCCCATCTGATGCTGCTGCCTCTGTGACTATCAAGATGGTCAATGTACATGTGCAGAGGTGTACTGTCCCCTGGGCATACTTACATTTCATGAAACCTGAAAGCCCTGGTAAGGAAGTACAGTGCAGCAGCAGTTCGTTGATACTGTAGCCACCAGCTTGCTGCTTGGATAAGGTGAACACAGAGTTATGCTCAAGCCCTGGCTTCTAGCCCTAGCTCTATCCCTTTCTCTCTCTAAGAAAGCATATGGAATGCCAGTGGGGGAGAGTCACCATATTCTAGGGATAACCTTGAATCTGCTCTAATTTAGGTTTTTAAAGGAGCAAAGCCATTACAAACCTAACACTTTATTATTAGTAACACATTGTTGGCTGCACCCCGGTGAGTCAGGACTCCCAGGCTGAAAGCCTCTCCCTTACAAAATCACATCTCCGCTTCCCCATCCCTGCCTTCCTCTCAGGCCTCACCTTCTACCACCTTTGTACATATTATACTGTTTCTTACTTTGTTCATACAGTCCTCTTTGCCCAGTGTTTCTTCTACTTGCCATCCACACCTGACTAACGTCTATTCTTACATTAGGATTAAGCTCAATTCCACAACCGGGCATCTACCCAAAGGAAAATAAATCATTGTATTAAAAAGACGCCTGTACTCACATGTTTATCACAGCACTATTCACAACAGCAAAGTCATGGAACCAACCTAAGTGTCCATCAACAGACGACTGGATAAAGAAAATTGTGCGTGTGTGTGTGTGTGTATATAAAATATATATTTGTGTGTGTGTGTATATGAACACACCATGGAATACTATGCAGCCATAAAAAAGAATGAGATCATGTCTTTTGCAGTAATATGAATAGAGCTAGAGGCCATTATCCTAAGTAAAATAACTCAGAAAATCAAATACCACATGTTCTCCCTTGTAAGTGAGAGCTAAACAGTGGGTATGCATGAACACAGAGAGGGAAATAACGGACACTGGGCACTCTAAAAAAGGGGAGAAGAAGAGTGGGTGAGAGCTGAAAATTTACCTGTGGGGTACAATGTTCACTGTTTGGGCAATGGGTACACTAGAAGTCCAGACTTCACCTCTGCACAATAGATCCCTGTAATAAAACTGCACTTGTACTTTCTAAATCTATAAAAGGAAAAAAGAAAGAAAAAAGGCTAAGCTCAAACCACTACTTCCAGGAAATCTTCCCTGACTCACCATGATATACCTCTGCCAACCTTTATGTTCCTATCTTGAGTAGCTCCATGATTGCACCACAATTGTCTATTTATAGGTGGGTCATTCCCTCCCACTAGAGTATGAGCTTTCATTTAAGCTGAGGGGGATAGAGTCTTACCAGCAAGCACAGTGACGGCATGTAGCAGGCATTCCAGGGATGTTTGCTGAATGAGAAAGTGAAGGAGCCGATGAATCAGAGAGCCTCTGGAAGCCCTGGGATGTTTAGGAGGTTTATCTAATGACAAAACATCTACATTTCATTACTGACCTTTCATTGCCTAAAAATATGGCTGAAATGAGAAACTACCAAAGAATGAGAAATTACAAAAGAAGTAGAATTGGGGTAGTATGGGGGGAGGGTAGCGAAAAGCTGTCAAGAGAAGAACGTGGATAGGATTCCGGAGCTGACCCAAAAAGGCCACTTCTCCCCTTCACGAGTATCACCGCAGAGCAACAACCTCTCAGGTAGCTTGGCTGGACAGGTTCTCTCACTGCCGGACATGAACCCTTTAGTTGCTGTACTGCAGGGAGGTCTGAGGAATCCCAGAGGAGGGGCCAAGCAATGCGAACAGTGAATGGGAGGTTCTCAAGGAGCTCCGGGCTGTGGCTATTTTCCAACAAGTACAACATTATATCAGATTCTTTAATAATTGGTGCAGACATGCCAGCAAAATCAACTTAATACCAGCCTGTCTATAGATAAATCAGGTACGTACCCCTGTGTCTTCAAAAAGAGTAACTGACCCTTTAAAAGTCATCAGTTTTCTATCGAGTAAGGACTCCTTCCCTCTTGACTTTTGAGAACACTTTCTTTCTCAGCACTTCGGCGGGTAGAGCAAGCTTTAAACAAGCATTGAGTGATTTTTTTTCCACTGTTTTTATTCTCGTAAGAACTTGCCTGTATAATTGTGTCGGGTAGCTCTGTTCTTCCCCATAGCAATGAAAAGAAAGCTGATTTAGGCCTTACTATGTGGAGGACTTTTAGTCACAACAAGCAATAGCTTTACAGTTATTTGCATTCTTAGCTTCCTCCTTCGTGTAATTGGAAGAGATTTTGATTCAGTCCTTAACCTAGTTTTTACAGAGCCTCTACCAAATGCCTCAGACCCAGACACACTCTGTCACTCATGGCTAAGTAAATGAAATGAGCTTTCATCAGAAAAGATCAGTTCTCCCAGAGAGGGTTTGTATGATTCCCGCACTTGATGGGTTTTTTTTCCCACCTAATGGATTTGTTTCTCACTTGATTGTCCTTTCCTCATTGAGTATAAGCTGCAGCTCTTTCCAACGTGGGGCTCACTTGGGGTTTTCATTTTCCAGGATTGATTCACTCTCAGAAGGTGAAAGTGAGATAGGGATGGGATGAGTGAAACCAGCTCTGAAATGACCGAAAATAGCTGCAGTATACAAAGCAGCTGACTAAATTATTTTGAAGAGCTGATGAATGCTTTAAAAATCTCTGCACTGAATGCAATTACCAATGTTTCTCAAAGTGCACTTTGAGGCCACCTGCATCCTAATCACCTGAGTGCCTGTCAAACATGCAAAGCCCCAGGTCCCATCAAAGGACAACATCTCACAGTAAAGGCCTAGAAATCTGTACTTTAAAAAATTCTTTAAATAAAGAATAATATACATACTGAAAAGTGCACGTAGCATAAAGTGGACAGCTTGCTGGAGTTTCACAACTAAACCCATCTGCAAAGCCAGCACTCAGATCAAGAACAAGACTATCACTGATATCCCAGAAGCTGCTCTGCTCTCTCCAGGCAGTCTACTCACTCTCCCCAAGGCAAACTCGCATCTTAATTGCTAATGCCATAGATTACTTTTGCCTGGGTTTTTTGGTACTGTCTATAAAGGGACCCATGCAGTGCATATTCTTTTGTGCCTGTTTTTTTTCACAGAGTGTGAGATTCATCCACATTGTTGCATGTTATAGACTGTTCATTCTCTTTGGCTGAATGCTATTCCATTGTGTGATTATACCAAAAGTTATCCATTCAATTTAGATCTAACTTATAATGAAACACAGTCATGCATCACTTAATGATGGGGATATATTCTGAGAAATGCATCATTGGCAATATCATCATTGTGTGAACATCACAGAGTGTATTTACACAAACCTAGATGGTATAACCACCTACACACCTAGGCTATATGGTACGGCCTATTGCTCCTTGGCTACAAACCTGTACAGCACATTACTGTCCTAAATATTGTAGGCAGTTGTAATGCAATGGTAAGTATTTGTGTATATAAATATACTTAAACATAGGAAAGATACGATAAAAATATATTATAATCGTCAGGCGCGGTGGCTCATACCTGTAATCCCAGCACTTTGGGAGGCCAAGGCGGGTGGATCACGAGGTCAAGAGATCGAGCCCATCCTGGTCAACATGGTGAAACCCCGTCTCTACTAAAAATACAAAAAATTAGCTGGGCATGGTGGCGCGTGCCTGTAATCCCAGCTACTCAGGAGGCTGAGGCAGGAGAATTGCCTGAACCAAGGAGGTGGAGGTTGCGGTGAGCCGAGATCGCGCCATTGCACTCCAGCCTGGGTAACAAGAGCGAAATTCCATCTCAAAAAAAAAAAAAAAAAAAATTATAATCTTATGAGACCACCAATCACTGTTGTCTGCGTGGTTTGTTGTTGACCAAAACAGCATTTTATGGCAAATGACTGTACCTCTGTATAACTAATAGAATGGCAAAAAAAAAAAAACACCAAGTGTTGGTAAGAATGTGGATCCACTGACACTGCTAAACACCAACAGTGCAGTGGGACTATAAGTTGGTAAAATCACCTTGAAACACTTCTGGCTGTTATATCCGAGCTAGTTGTTAGGAAAGCACCACACTCTGAAATCTGATTGTGAGTCCTTTATTGCCAGCGACGGAGAGTCAGCTCACACTCAAAATCTCTCAGCCCCGAGGAAGGGGTTTGATTTCTTTTTATATGTTGCTCAGGGTAAGGGGGCAAGGTGGAATTTTACAGAAGCAGAATAGGCAGGTTAGGGGAGGAGGCTGGTAACTAGGAGGCAGGAGGCTCCCATGATTGTTGATTAAGGAGGGTATAAACAAGCAGTTCCCATGATCTCTGGTTACCAAGGGGGGCATTTGGTACTTTCCACATACTCAGTCAAGGGGGTATTCACAATAGTGAGTGGGCTTGTCAAGCAGGGTATGGTTACAATGATTATATGTTTCTATAGCTCTCAGTACAACACCACCCAGCACAGGAACATGACCCAGATATGCACTCAAAGGAGAAATGGTGGGAAGGGTGAGGCAGAGGTTAAGCTGGAGTCTGACTCTCAGCAAAATGGAGTCTGTCTGGCTAACACAGGGTAGGTTAGCACATGGCAGTATTTACTAGTGCTGAATATATGGCTACCTTATATGCAGAAATTCTACTCCTAGATGCCCCACAGAAACACATTTATATGTTCACCAAAAAGACACAAAATAGCCAAAAACTTGGTACTACCTACATAAAAGTCTACAACAATTGATCCAAATCTGCTTTTTTTTTTTTTTTTGAGACAAAGTCTCACTCTGTTGCCAGGCTGGAGTGCAGGGGCTGTGATCTTGGCTCACTGCAACCTCTGCCTCCTGGATTCAAGCAATTCTCCTGCCTCAACATCCTGAGTAGCTGGGACTACAGGCACATGCCACCGCCTGGCTAATTTTTTGTATTTTTAGTAGAGATGGGGTTTCACCATGTTAGCCAGGATGGTCTCAATCTCCTGACCTTGTGATCTGCCCACCTTGTCCTCCCAAAGTGCTGGGATTACAGGCGTGACCCATCTTGCCCGGCCCCCAAATCTGCCTGTTTAACAAATTTACTGGTTGACTCTTACGCACATGAAATTTTCAGAATTGTTGCATTTGTATTCTGAAGGTCTTATCTTGAGAATAATCCTAGGAATTTTAGTAGCTATCAAAATACATAGGGTCAATATATTTGAATTAGTTAAAGAAATGATATTTTTCATCATTAAACCTACAACAGGACTCCAAGTAGGAGTTTATACTTAAGCACCATACACATTCCCTCTTGACTTTGAAAGCTGAGCTATATAGAAAAGTGTTTCACAAAGTATGTTAAAATTTTAATTGTGTTCTCATAGCCATGTGCTCAGGGCAGCTGCTACTATTACTCAATTGCACTATCATGTTGTGAATGAATATTTTATACACTGCTGTTTTCCCACGCAGTTCCTTTGATTAAATAAAACTGGAATGTGTAAGCTCAAGAAATAACTGAAAAAACTCAGTTCTTAGAAACTTTGATAAGAAGCAATTGAGCAAACCCCTACTCTGAAGTTGAGTGTGAGAATTTACTTTTATGCTGGTACAGATGACAGATGTGGAATAGTGACCTACTTAAGGGAGTATCCTTAAGGTGAGCAGCCTTAAATATCATAGGAATAACCTGATTCTTCTCCTCAGGAGGTGAACAGGTACCCAGAAGGCAAACCACCTTAAAGGTAAACAAAGAAACAAGCCATTCTTGTTCCTCAGGATTTCCGCAGCTTGAAGATAGTCCAAACAAACCCCAAATGCAAACTATTTGGAATCTTCAAATGTTTAGAACTGAAAGAGGCCTTAAACGACATCTACAAAGAGGAAAGGAGACTTTTACATGGATGCAATGTAACCAAAATTATACATTGCTATGATTTTAAAATAAGGCATAAAGCCAAATTTTTAGGCACTCAGTAATATAGTGACTGAATTTAGCCTCTATGTGAGACATTTCAGCAATTACTAAAAAGCACAACCAACTTAAGGAACTCTCCATCTCCAGGTGTAAGCCGTGAATCTGCCCTCCGTCTAAAACTAGAGCCACCATAGCTAGTGTTCCTTTTGTTACATTTATAATGGACTATTGAGTGGTTACCTACCAAATTAAAGGTGAAAGAGCCTACGGTAGACACCAGTATCTCAAACCTAAGGTTGAGAAGGACACAGTGTATTCAGGACAACTGAGGCTTCCATGTGCAAGACAGCTAAGACTGTGACATGACAAATATAGAGGAAGAGCTCTGACTGTGGCTGCAGGAAGTAGAGAGAAAAACCCCCTTTTCCATTGTTAATCTGTTCTGTCTCAAGGGAGATGACAAATACTTATTTTTTTTTCTCCTAACTCAACCTCCTGAGTAGCTGGAATTACAGGCACATGCCACCACACTGGCTAATTTTTTGTATTTTTGGTAGAGATGTGGTTTTACCATGTTGGCCAGGCTGACCAACTCCTGACCTCAAGTGATCCTCCTGCTTCAGCTTCCCAAAGTGTGGGGATTACAGGCTTGAGCCACCACGCCCGGCAAATACTTAAAATATTGGGAGGCTTGAACACTTACAAGAAGCAGCTCATCTGGGAATATGCTTCTCATTTACCCTAAATTCCAGAACTTCCCTCAGCCCTCAAGATCAGACTTAACTTGCCAGGCAGTGAAGTTACAAGGAGGGGGTGGACACGGGGTGGGGCCCAGGGAACAGTCAGCTTGTGCAGGTGAAAAGGGAGTGACCTCCGAGGACTCTGCCACTCTATCACTCAGGTTCCCTAGAATGGCGGTCTCAAAGGCTATTGTCAGGTGAATGTGGTTTTTTCTGTAGGAAAAAGTTGACTCCTTAGGACAATGAAGTGATTCTAAATATGGTAAATGTACTTTTTTTTTTTTTTAATTGGAAGCCAACCTAGCAGTTAGTTGTTCTCTGAGATGGAAACTTTATCCTCATAATTTAATTTACTTGGACTGCACAGGAGTTTTCGAATTAAAAATTTTCTCTAACAGTGTTACTAGTGAATTTACCATTATTTCAAGCTTAAAACGCAGCTTTGCTCACAGACAGCCAAGACAAACCCAGGACAGCCAGCTTTAGGCAGCCTGGGCCAGCCAAGTCCCTCCTTCTCCAGTCAGGAAATAGACAGTGGCGTGTCTATGCCGGGTCACTGCGTTAGGTCCGCCCATAACTCTTAAACAGGGCTGGCTCAGCTGCTAGCAGGGCGAGGCCCTGAGTGGGTACCAAGTGACCTTATTGTTCTCCTGCTTGTGCCCCATTCTTTTTTAAAAACATTTTCAACTTTTATTATAGATTAAGGGGTATGTTACATGGGTAACATACCCCTTAATCTATAATAAAAGCTGAGTTTGGGTACAAATGAGCCAGCACCCAGGTAGTGAGCACAGTACCCAGCACTATACTGTTCAGCCCATGTCCTCTTCCCTCCCGCCCTCATCTAGCATTCTCCAGTGTCTACTGTTCCCATCTCTATGTGTATTCATGTTTAGCTCCCACTTATAAGTGAGAACATATATTATTTGGTTTTCTATTCATGCACTAATTGGCTTAGAATAACGGCCTCCAGCTCCATCTATGTTGCTGTAAAGAACATGATTTCATTCTTTTTTATGGCTGTGCAGTATTCTATGGCATATATATACCACATTTTCTTTATCTATTTCTCTGTTTTTTGTTTTTTGTTTTTTTTGTGTGTGTGTGTGTGTGTGTGTGTGTGTGTGTGTGTGTTTGAGATGGAGTCTTGCTCTGTCTCCCAGGCTGGAGTGCAGTGGCATGATCTCGGCTCACTGCAACCTCTGCCTCCTGGGTTCAAGTGATTCTCCTGTCTCAGTCTCCTGACTAGCTAGGACTACAGGCGTATACCACCATGCCCAGCTAAGTTTTGTATTTTCAGTAGAGACGAAGTTTCACCATATTAGTCAGGCTGGTCTTGAACTCCTGACCTTGTGATCCACCCGCCTCAGCCTCCCAAAGTGCTGGAATTACAGGTATGAGCCACCTCGCCCGGCCCTAACTGATTGACACCTGAGTTGATTCCATTTCTTTGCTATTTGTACTCCATTCTTAAGGCCATCCTGGCATTATGCTAGGCCAGGCTCCGCCTCACTTTTCTTTTATGGGACAACCAAGCACTCGAGTTGAGGAAGCCCTTACGTTTCTGACAAATAGGGGAAACTGTCTGAACCAATTCCCATCAAGGCCACCCTGATGCAGAGCTGATTCCATCACATTTGTGTGGTACAAAGGTACATTTGGGCCGATACACAGAATATAAGCTCTATGAAAGCAGATGCTCATGTGTGTTTTATTCAGTTCTGTCTCCCGAGGCTCAGAACAATGACTGTCATATCATAGGAGCTGGACAAGTATTTGGTGGAGGAAGTGCTGACCCAGAGGGGATGATGAGAGCACGGATCAGAAGGAACCAGGGCTCAGCAACATGGGCCCAGCTCTCGTGAGCTAGAAATGGAAGAAGCATAGCTGAACCTGGTGGAATTTAACACTCATCATAAGCTTTGAAAAAACCAGGTCATCAAGGTAAATCCTACCTTATTAGTGTTTTTTAATTAATTCAGCAAACATTTGTCGAGTACCTGTGTCGTACTAAGCACTATCTAGCTGTGAGGCACATCACAATGAACAAGACAAAAATCCATGTCTGCAAGAAGTTTCCATTCTAGTAGAGAAGACAGACAATAAACACGTAAATATTTTGGATAATTTTAAGTGTGAAGAAGAAAATAAAATGATCATTAAGACAGACAGATGCTGGGCACAGAGGCTCATACCTGCAGTCCCAGCACTTTGGGAGGCTGAGATGGGCAGATCACCTGAGGTCAGGAGTTTGAGAACAGCCTGGCCAACATGATGAAACCCTGTCTCTACCAAAAATACAAAAATCAGCAAGGCACAGTGGTGTGTGCCTGTAATCTCAGCTTCTTGGAAGGCTAAGGTAGGAGAATCACTTGAACCCTGGAGGCGGAGGTTGCAGTGAGCCGAGATCGCCCCACTGCACTCCAGCCTGGGCGACAGAGCAAGAATCTGTCTCAAAAAAAAAAAAAAACAGAGAGTGATGGAGGAGGGACAGTATTATTACTCCTGCTACGATAGTCTGAGAAGGACTCTCTGAGGATCTGATATTTGATTTGGCACCTGAATGCTGAGAAAAAAGGCAAGGACCTTCTCAAAGAGCATTCCAAGCAGCAAGAGCAAAAGCCCCGATACAGGGGTACATTTGGAAGGTCAAGGGACAGAGAGTGTAGGTAGAGATAGAGGCTGAGCAGGGAATGGGAGGAAGTTTAAGTTGTGTGGCCTTGCAGCCCTGGGTAAGAAGCTTACATTCTATTTTAAGTGAAAAAAAGAAAACATAAAAGGAGCTGAAGCAGGGGAGTAGGTTGATCTTCACTCATTGAAAAAAATGTTTCTAGCTGCGGTCCGAAAATTGGCTATGGGGGAAGCAGAGAGGCCAGTGAAAAGAATGCTACATGGCTCAGTTGGGCTGCAGCCAGGAGGTGCTAAGAAGTCATCAGCTTGGGATACCATGTGCAGCTGCAGGACCTGCTGATGGATTGCAGGTGAGGTATGAAATAAAGGAAGGGATGAAGGTGACTCCCAGGAATTCCAGTAAGCAGCTGAACGGATGGTGCTATTTACTAATCTGGGGAGGGCAGAGAGAGAAGCAGGTGTATGGCATGAGGTGAGTGCAGAACCTCTTTTAGCCACAAAGAGTTTGAGGTTGACTCTTAGACATGCACAGTCTCAAGAGGGCAAGCAGTGGTTAAAATATACAGATCTAAGGCATAAGAAGAAACAGCAACTGAGGAGTCAGCATGGAAAGCTCTGGATGAGACCACCTAGGCAGATGCACTCAGCATCAGCAGCATCTTCCACAGAACCGATCAGCTCTAGAGTTAATGTATCGCTCCCCAGTACGCTGTTAGCTCATAACCTGACTTCTTTCAGATCTATTCTCGACTCTCTCATTGATGTAATGTGAACAAAGAGGAAATAATAGAGACAAAATGTCTGATCAACATAGAACTTGAAGGATGATGAAAGTTCCATTTTAAACTAGATAATCTAGAGGGGAAAACAGCAAACTACAAAAGCAAAATGCAAATCATCATTCTTCTTAAACCTGGTTTCAAGTCTGCTTTCCTAGTGACGCTAATGCCATCTGAAATGGGGGGGTGAGCTAGGAGAGGGCCTCCAAACATTCCGTCTGAATGACATCATTGATTCCAGGCAAAGAATCAAGGGATCTTGGACAGCAGGACTTAGGAGATAAGGAAAAGGGAAACCCATTAACATTTAGGTAACACACACATTGAGCTTGTTTTTTGTGTGTGTGCTTTTAAAATATTCTATTCTTAAACCTATGATGCTTCGTTCTAAATATATTTTATATTCATTTTAAATTGTAAGGTCTCACTGAATTTGCTGCAGTGAGTTGCAAAGGCACATCTGTAATTATGAAGGAAAAACTGAAGCGTAAAGTTCTATAACAAATAGATCTAGTTTTCTGCTTTGCCACCGGGAAACTAAGCAGATTGCACATTTTGTTTCATAAGCAAAATCCCCGAGTCCTAACGCAAAACCTATGTCATATACATGACTCCACTTTGTAACAGTGGAATCTCAGGGTGCAGCCAACCTTTGCAAAACAAGTCAAGGAATTTTCCATGATGCCAAGGACTCTAGTTGGAGTCTGTAATATATCAGGCCTCAATTTCCACTCTTACTCAGCTCAAAACATAAACAAAAGAGGGGGTGGAGAGGAAGAGAGGGAGGGAGAAAGGAAAGAAAGACTTTACCCCTAGAGGTCAAAGGTTAAAGCTTAGCTCTTTCCTGGAATTGTCTGATCTTGATTCAAGGGCATAGGAAGTATATGGCTGCTGTCATTTTATACCAGCAAATAGGAGAGTCCCTGATTCTTTGCTCTAAAACCACTATGACAGGAAACTGTATCTAAAATCCTGTTTCACTCTGAATTGAGAATCCATCTGTGCATTCTGAGTGCTCTTCCTTACCCTTTCCTTCACCGAATAGGAAAAGGAGGTGGGCAGACCAGTGCTTTGCACATCCTTGCCACAGGGCCACACTACCGCCAAAAAGGTTAAACCAGGATCCTCATTTTTGCTCACTCTCAAATGGCTGCTTCTTTGGACACAACCTAGCCCACTGCATACAAAACATTACCAAGTTTTATTAGATCCACTTTGAAGTTGGCCCGCTCTTCCCCACTCTCCTCTCCAACTATATGCTAACTCCACCTAGCACTGTCTTACCAAAGAGAAGCTCTTTCTTGCCTCTGTGCCTTTGCACACACACTCTCCCTTCTCTGATCACACTTATTTGTTTCACCACGTCTGTGTCCCTCACTTACATGTTTCACAGTCATACCCCGGCTGGTCTAGCATCACACCAAAAGAAAGGATCACAAGTAGAATATTTTTTAAATTCTCAGCTGGGCAAGTGGCTAACATCTGTAATCCTAGCACTGTGGGAGGTTGAGGTGGGAGAATCGCTTGAAGCCAAAATTTCGAGACCAGCCTTGGCAAACAGTGAGACCCCTGACTCTACAAAACATTTAAAAACTGAGCTGGGTGTGGGAGTGCATGCCTGTAGTCCCAGCTGCTGAGGAGGCTGAGGCAGGAGGATTGCTTGAGTCCTGAATTTTGAGGCTGCAGTGAGCTAAAATGGTGCCACTGCACTCCTGTCCAGGTGACAGAGTAAAGACCCATCTCTAAGAAAATAAAAAGTGAAATATAAAACAACTGACTGGGTATGGTGGCTCATATTGGTAATCCCAGCACTTTGGGAGGCTGAGGCAGGAGGATCATTCAAGCCTGGGAGGTTGAGGCTGCAGTGAGTCATGTTCATACCACTGCACTCCAGCCTGGGTGACAGATAGACCCCATCTCAAACAAACAAACAAAAATTATCCCCAGTTGAGGTCCTTTGGTAGGTTGAGTGTCTTAATGGCTCCAGCACATCCATCACTTTTGCCATGTACCTTAGCAGTGCCTCTCACTCTGGGAGGGGCAATCTGCCCCAAATCACCTGACTGTGGCTTTAGCCTGGTGACTCATTTTGTCTCATGGGATGTTGGCGAACATACTTCAAGCAGAGGTTTCTGAAGTGCTTGCACATTTCCACTTAGACTCGTGTGTCTCCACCACTGCTAAGAGGGCGTGCTCAGGCTGACCTGCTGGCTACTCACTCGGCAGAGCCAACGTGCCACAGCCATCCCAGCCAAGGTTACTGTGGATCAGCCAATGGCAAACAATCCCCATACATGCGAATGAGCCCTGGCACCATCAGCAGAGCTGCCTAGCCAACTCACAGCCGACTGCAGATGAGTGCAGCACAGAGCAGCCGAGCCTAACCCAGAGCAGCCGATTCATGAGCTCAATCAAGATTCAGCCAACTATGGCCACAGGCCAAGTCTGGCCCGCCATCTGTTTTTGTATGACTTATGAAAAAAACTCACAGACCATTCGACTTCGTGGTTGAAAAAAATCAAAAGAATAATATTTCTTAACATATAAAAATTCCATTTTAGTGTCCATAAATAAAGTTTTATTGGAACACAGTCATGCTCCTCCATTTGCATAGCATCTAAGGCTTCTTTTGTGCTACAAGGCCAGAGTTCAGAGACTGTATGGCCTGAAATACTTAAAATATTTACTATTTGGCCATTAGAAAAAAAAAAATTGTAAATCCCTGAGCTAAATAAACGTTTATTGCTGTGTGCCACTGAAGGTCACTGGTGGTTTGTTTCGCAGCATCGCTGTAGCAGAAGTTTACTGACACATCTTCTCATCTGAGCAGCCATTTCTTTCCCCATTTCCCCCACAGAAAGTACTGGTGGAACAGCAAAAGCCCGAGGTCAGAACAAAGCCAGCTTCCTCCTCCACCTTCCCACCATGGGCAAGGACCCGATGGCCTGGATTGATGGCGGGATGATGGCCAGCATATCACAGAATGTTAAATTCTTCAGTGGGTTCCTGTCTAGGGAGCAGACAACACCAGCTGCTCTGCCGCAGTGACCTGTGAGGATCCAGAATCCCTTCATCCTGCCAACAGCACCACAAAGCTTACGAACAAGGGTTTCCATCTCTTACCAGCTGCATACTCAGAGGTCAACTTGCATAGGGGCAGAGGCGTGGAGAGGAAACCTGAAAGATGAAAGGAAACTTTTAGCTCAACCTAGATAATTACCTTGGAACTAAGTTTACCAGATTGGGCTAAAATTTAATTCCCACTCTGGGGTCCAGTGGTGGAAATCTGAAGGAACTATTCCACCAGCTAATATAAAAAAAAAAAAGTTACATTTTCTCATCATCTCTGAGTGTACTGTGAGTGAATTTTGCAAATCTGATAAGAATTTTTGTAAAATGAATAAACAGATGACTAAATAAATGAATGAATGGGAAACACCTCATCACCCTGCCATGTACTCTTCCCACCGCCCGCCGGCATTTCTAGCCAGTGAAGGCATCAATCCAGAAACAACTCATTCCTCATCTCGAAATGCCTTCCAACTTCTAGGAGCAAGCAGCAACTTCTAGGTCTAGCTCCCTCCTTCAGATATGCCTAAACATTTGCCTCCTTCCTCTGGTCCCTTGGCTCAGGAATTTTGTAGGTGGTCTCAAAGCCTTGAATAAATTTACATGCAACAGGCTGGCATCCTCTATGTTAGAGGAGTTTGGGTCTTTCAGTAGACTCTAGCCTTAAACTCTTACCAAAAATCTTTTGAGATTATAATGAGGCAATGTTTTCCCCAAGAGGAGAAAAGGTCAGATTCCCACATCTGCAGTTTGACCTTTGCGCATGTTGTCATTTCACCCACCACAGGAAACCTTTCTAGGCTGAGTTAAAATGTGTAACTTCTCAACAGTGTGGCTGGTAGCAATCCCACCCAGCTGTGTGGAACAGGAAGTGAAAGGGCAATTAATATGCTGTTAAAACTTCAGGGGGGCTGCACTGAAGCTGGCCAGATAGCAAGGCTGACTCATCATGTCAAAACTCAACACAGTACTGTCTACTCACTTCTGCTGACTCACTTGTCAGCCCTAAGTTATGTGTACCCAGGCAGAGCTGCCAGGTCTCACATCCGCCTTTCCAGAGTGTTACCCTTCTGCACCAGCCATGACCATTTACTCTCCGGAGAAGCATCTATGATCAGCCATAGATGATTTTAAATGTGTGAAGAACTGTTTCATGGCGGGAGATTATCAGCCTCTTTCTTACATTGTTTTACATGAAAACAGCATGAACAGCAACACAACTGACGCTGGAGAAGAACCACTGTACTTTCAAGCTGGAAAAGAGCCTTAGAGATCAAGCGAGATCTCGTAAGAAACATGTAGATCTTTCCCATGAGAGTGGGAGGGAGGCTAGCACGTTGGCTAAGAGCCTTGAGTCAGGAGACCTGAATTCACATAGCCTCAGACACAGGTAGTTGAATTATAAGCAGTAGGTTAATACAGCTGTTAAGTAACTTTAAGCAAATTGCTCAGACTCTCTGAGCTTTGGTTTCCTTATCTGTAAGACGAGAAATAATTATAGCACCCATCTCATGGGGCTACTGTGAAGAAAGGATGAAAAGAGATCAAGTATAAAAGGAACCGAGTGCTGGGCAGGCACAAAGTGCTCCATAAATTGTAGCTATTAGTAAGGCTGATGAGGCAATTCATGGAAACCTCTTTCCTGGAAACAGGATAGATTCTACATGTGTTTGGCATTAGATTAGTAAAGGGTAAAAGAATATCACTGCAAGCTGGGTATTGATGGGGGTGGGGAGGACAGAGAAGGCCCAGGGGAATGCTGGACCTTCAGTGTTTTGAAGGGCCCTGCTTTGGGGCCCAGGTGGGGAAGTATCTACCTTTCCGTCTTGGTTTTAGGTCTGCTGAAGATAGTGGTTCATTTTTTTAAAAAAAGATCCTTCTGATTATAAGTCTCTGTTTGAAGACATTGCTCAGATTTCCCCTTAAGGGCCTCATTTAAGTGTACATACAAGGCAGCATAGTCCAGATTAAAAAAAAAAAAAGCCTGGCTAGTAATGACATGCAGAAACTGATACTTACATGATACTGTTAAGTGCACTCTTTTTAAACCACTAATTCTTATTTCACAGAAAGTGGTCCTTATGTCAAAGTCCTTAAGAGGTCCAACAGCTTGTATAACCAGCAGACCTCATGGTTAGTTAGCAGCTTTCAGGACTTGAATTCCCAGTGATAAACAAAAGAATTCCGAAGGCCACAATCCATAAACTCTCCATGAAAACATATGGAACTACTTAAGAAGGTTGGCTCAGGGCTGTTGTTTTGAAAACAAGTATCCTCAGCCAGAATCTCCACTGAGTGCTATTTACTGAATGGTTGAAGAAGGGCAAGACCCCGTGGATGCTGTAGGCTGCATTTCAGCAATCTCCAACATTTTGCAGATATTGCTCTAAGCCTCCTGATGTCCTGGAAAGGATGCAAGAAGTCTGTACCTTTGTATCCATTTCACCCAAGGCATTGGGGCTAGTCATGGAGGAGCCTGCACACCTTAAATATCCTTCTATAAATCTGATTGCAAGATCTTAGGCCTCTAATACTCTCATTTACTACTCCTGGAACTTTCTGATTATAGTTCGCTCAGGAAGATTCAACTGACCACTCCATCCTTTGGACCTCAATAATAATCCATCAAAATTTATATGATAGATGATTCCAAGTCAGTCTCTTATTACTGAACTGTGTTCTTTGAGAGCAGCAACTTTTATCTGCTTTTCCATATCTCTAGGATTTGGCTTAGTAGGTGCTGGACAATTATTTGATTGTTGTATTAATAAAATCTAATTAATTAAGATTATAAGTTAATGAGTAAATTGATTGGGCCTTGGCCTTTTGAATCCGTCTAGAGCCATGACTAGAACTCAAAGTTCTAATACTTGCTCTGACTTCAACTTTACTCATATTTCACAAGGATCTCCAGTGAACTCAATAATTGCTCTTGCTGTCTGATGTCAGGTTAATGTGGCCACCAAGATGTAGATATAGGATAGGTTTTAGATCCACTGGCCATCATACTCCTAAATGTGAACATAGCCAACTTACCTGGTATTTCTATGCTGCTTAAGCATCAAGAGAGAATTTTCTAGAACTTTGTCTTGGTTCCAGAACAACACAGATTGTCTCTCTTTTTCTAACACTAATAATGAGGCTTTTTTTCTCACTATTTAAATATTATTCAAGACTTTCTGTTTGAATAAAATGGGAGAGTAACATAAATCTCACCACTAAAAAGCTAGAAATACTGAATAAAATATAACATTTAAAATGTTTTATATTCATGCTTAAGCCCTCAAGAGAGAAAAATACCCAGGCATCAGAAACCAAGAGAGAATTGAAAACAGAACAGAGTTTCAAGGTGTCAGCTCATGATGTAGCTGTGCTATGGAGGTGGAAGGGGGTGACTATTATCTACTATTATTTTTTGAGATGGAGTCTCACTCTGTCACCCAGGCTGGAGTGCAATGGCGTGATCTCGGCTCACTGCAACCTCCGCCTCCCAGGTTTAAGCAATTATCTTGCCTCAGCCCCCCAAGTAGCTGGGACTACAGGCACATGCCACCATGCTCGGCTAAATTTTTTTTTTTTTTTTTTTGTACTTTTAGTAGAGACGGGGCTTCACCATATTGACTAGTCTGGTCTCAAACTCCTGCCCTCCTGATCCACCCACCTCAGCCTCCCAAAGTGCTGGGATTACAGGTGTGATCCACTGTGCCTAGCCAGTGATTATTAATTCTGTTCACCCAAGGGCTTGGGATTTCATGCTTATGTGGAAACATGAGATAAACATTGGGCCCAAGTGGGCAGGAAATTGGAACTGAGAACTTTGCATAGAAACTAGGAGCCTTCAAATCCCATATTCTACATGAAAGGGTGGTCTGGGTAAAAACCCACTTATTCACATAGGTAAATGTAAAGGAAATTGAAAACTTAAATAAGTAGGTTAAATAGCAGATTTGATAAAGCAAGAGAATTTATAAACTGGAAAACAGATTTTAGGACATTACTCAAAAGGCACAGAGATATAAAGATCTGGAAAATATGGAAGATTAAGGGAGATGGAGATGGAATGAGTGGAACCAATGGATTTAATTACAAGAACATGAAATAGAGGAAAATAAAACGGGGCAATACTTGAAGAGAAAATGGTTGAAATGTTTTCATCAATGATGAAAACATTTGAATCTTGAAGTTCAAAAATCATAATGAATTCCAGGAAGGATAAATAAAGCTTGAATGAAACAAATCCAAAGCAAGACACAATGTAATGCAACTGCAGAGCTTCAAAGACACACCTCTCGAAATACTATAAAAGCAAAAATCATCAACCTAGAATTTTATACCCAGCTGTATTTAGTTTTCTAGGGCTGCCATAACAAAATACCTCAAACTAGGTGGCTTAAACAACAGAAGCTTATTTTTCACAGTTATGGAGCCCAGAAGTCAAAGATCAAAGTGTCAGTAGGTTTGGTTTCTCCTTGGCTTGCAGAGCCTTCTGGTTCTCCTTGCAGTGTCTTCCTGTGACCTCTTCTGTATGCAAATGTATCCCGGGTGTCTCTTCTTATAAGAACAGTGGTATTGGGTTAAGCCTCATCCTTATGACCTTATTTAACCTTAATTACCTCTTTAAAGGCCCTGTCTCCAAATACAGTCACATTGGGCATTAGAGCTTCAACATACAAATTCTGGAGGAATACAATTTAGTCCATTTCACCAGCTAAGTCTCATTCAAAACTGAAAGTAAAATAAATACATTTTCCAAATAAAAGACCAAGAAAGTTTACTGCTCATTGATAATGATGCAATCAGCCCCTCCATAATTGGCCAAACTCTATGCGATCATTTTTAAAAATTAAGATGGAACAGAGAAAAATGTTTCAATATTCTACTCCCTTTAACAACTGTCATAACCTCTTCAGAGTCTTTCAACCTCATATTTCCCTACTTCTTCAAGGAATCTCCTCCTTTTAAAATGGACACTTGAATCTCTTTTTGTTATGTCTATTTCAACTCATTTCAGTCCTCTTGTTTTGAAAATGTGTATTCGACTCTCCTTTAAAGTTTGTTGGCTTATGAGTACTGGACCACCCCAACTTCTTTGTGGATCCCAAAGCAACTCCTAGAAGAGGTAGATGTGTGAGTACAGGGAGGGAGGAACCTTGTATTCATATAGAAAAGAGAATTTATAGAATTAATTAAGTCATAAAATTAATGTCGACCTGAGTTGTGGTAGGTAGTCCTGGCCTCTAACTGTTCATCTTCTCATTTCTTCTTGCATAAAGATCTTAAATAAATGACGAAAAGCCATATTTTAAAATTTTGAATCTGTAAGTTATCTAAAACACAGATCCTTATAGAAATAAATATTAAGGATATATTGAAAAATGAAGAAAACATTAACCAAAAGTAAAGAAGTGGAATGCAAAATGCAAGGTGATCACACTAATTTGAAAACACATGGGTAGATTTGAGCAGGCATTGACAGTATAAAATAATAAAAACAATAACAATGATATTAGTTACAATGATAATAATATTATCAGTCAGCATCCAGTCATGAAACAGGAACCTAAGTCTTTTTGACAGAGGGAATTTAATGACTTACGTGGGTCATGGAAGCGCAGAGAAGTCAAACATGGAAAAGAGTGACAACCTAGACACTAAAATCAGCAGGCTGCTGCTACTCTTCCTGGGCTGCAGAAACAAGGCCCAGAAGCCAGGCCACTGGGCAAGCACTAAAACTATGAAGTAAGTGACCCCCAGTGGGAGCTGGAGTCATGGAGGAGACACAGCCACCACCAGAGATGCTAGAAGAAGAAGCATCCAAACTTCCACCAACGTCTTTCACTGACTAACCTCACCCAGACAGCAGAGGACAAGGCAGCCTGGAAATGTGGTTGGCTGTAATACAGAATAGAATGAGAGAAAGGCAGGAAATGTATCTGAAAGCAAAGGCAGCTGATTAGCACAACAATCATTACCAAGTTAGGGTTTCAAAAAAAGGACACAATTAAATAGATAATAAAAGACGTAAGATAGAAAGGGGGTAATCAAGCAAATAAAAAATTAGTAAGACTTTTAAAAATTTGAGCCGCACAAATTAAGAAGCTTGATTTAATTCAGAGCTGCTCACGGTTGTGCCAGACTCCCTGGAATGCCAAGAATCAGTTACAGATGTGCTGTGAGATATTAATCCCCTTGGCCCTCAGGGCAGTCTGGCAGGGCCTGGCTGCCCGGAGCCTCCAGGCTGTTAGAAGCCTTATCCAAGGTTCCTTGCGGGGAGGATGGAGCAGAGCAAGGTTTGACAGGGAGCCCCAGAGTTCCTGGAGATGCTGAATGCAATGAGCAAAATGAAGCCCTCACTGCTCTGCCAGATGCACTGTGCATGGCCAAGGTGCTCTACTACCTGGAGATCTACTTCAGCAGGCACTGCAGGGCAAACCCCTGCTCTCCGAGTCCAAAGGGCTCAAGGAGCTCCAGGGGAATGGGTGCTCCAGGTGACTGAGGAGCAAGAAATGCAACCCAAACTGCAGCATGGGGTGGAGAGACAGGGAAAGGGGACTCCTGGTAAGTGCTAATCCAGGCAGTTGTCCCAAATACCTGTCTTCATATGTATATTAAATACTGTTCTGTTATCCATTGCTGTGTAATAAGCTACCTCAAAACACAGTGGCTTAAAACAACAATCATTTCATTATCTCTATCTTCTGAGTCAGGACATTGGGCAGGACTTGACTGAGCAGCTCTTTTGCTCTATTTGAGGTACATATACTTGGTATTATTCAGCTGGTGGCTGGGCTGGGCTGGAGGAATCGAGACAGCTTTTCTCACATAACTGCTATTGAGGAAATGTATTTTCTTTCTGGGTCCACAAGGGGGCATAGTTTTAAGGGCAAGAACTTTCCAGCGCCATGCCCCCCTCCCATGCCTCTTCATCTGGGAGATTTAACGGTTTCCGCTTTAATTTTCATGGGCGTGGGAAAAAAATTAAAAGTCAATCAGTCCAGTGGAAGTTTAAAGGAATTCCTTTTATTGGCCTGGGGACTTGGAGAGGGAGGGAATTCCTCCCAGGTTAAAAGTCCCCTTCTTCCACATCCCTTTGGATTCCATACTCAGGTCCCCTTCCACACTTTTCGTGGAAGGCTTTTTCTCTCATTTTTTTCTCTCTCCTTTTTCTCTTTCTCTGCCTAAATAAATCACTTTCTGCAAAAACTTTTTGGGGTCTGGTATTTACTTTACAAGCATACCACACCCAGTGTGGTCCCCTCTCCCATTATTGGGTGAGTGAGAGACCAAGAGCCTGGAAAAAACATCCTCTGCTCCCCTGCACCGCAAAACCCAGGAACATTAGTGGTGAGCCAGCCAGGAGTGGGGTACAGCCAGGAGAAGACTTCAAATTGTAAGTAAAACCAGCCCCATTCTGTCTGTCTTTTTAAGAACATCAGAGCAGCGCCCACCTGCGGGGGCATGGCCCAGCCCATGTTTAAGAGGCAAGGGCCAGCCAGAATTAAAGGTGCAGTCTTCTCCTTTCTGCTCCTTCTCTATCCTCCAGCTGTTATCTCTGGGCCAAAAACCCGATGGAGCCTGTGGGGCTGAGCAGGTGAGCACTCCCCTGGGGCCTTTCGTTTCTTGCCAACCTGGGAAACCATGGCTCAGCCCTGGGGGTGGGCCCAGGCATGTGCCCGTGGCCGCTGTTGCTGGCACTGCAGGCTGGAGAAAAACAGCAGGGAGAGGGTGAGGTATAGCCCAAACATGCAGCACTGTGGCCTGTAGGACAGCCCAGCAAGACTCTCTGGCATTCCCTAGTTGGAGACAGGGGCCTAGGGTGCGCACATGGTCCCAGCATCATGGCAGAACAGGACGCCTCAAGGGGCAGGGCAAGCCTTCCCCTCCAGCACACAGCAGTGTAAAAAGGCTCCCCTGGGGCGTTCGCCTGCCAGCACTGGGTCCTTGTGTGGGAGGTGGCTGGAGAGGCAGAGACTTGGGGAGTGGCCCAAGCGTGTACATGGTTCTGGCAGGGTCAACATGGTGGACCGAAAGCTGTGGGGGCAGGGCACCATTCCCGGAACTCACAGCCAGTCTGGCAGCTTGTGTGACCCACACCCGGCTTTTAAAATCACAGCAGCAAGCAGTTTTTTCCTCTTGGCGCACCAGCTGAAGGAAGAAAATGGCTGCCGCCTGGCTTTCAAGCAGCCACACTGCCCAGGGTACAGCAGTCTCATTCAGATAAGGCTTAAGAAAGCTTTCTGCCTTGCTTTAGCAGAAGTGGCCAAATGGTGAAGGGGTTAAGGTGTAGGGCTGGCAGCTGCAAGGTTACTGGCCCAAATCCTTAGTGGAGTCAGGCTTGAATTGGGGAAATTCAGAAGTTGAAGGCTATGGGACTTTGAGTTTTCTGTATAATTTGTCTTGCTTAGGATTGGCTCTCTCTCTACGACGAAACTTTTCCATCTAGAAGATCATAGTTAAACCGGTTCCAGGGCCCAGATAGTTAATGGCAGGCCTCACAATCCCAAGGGCATTTTCCTACTATGGAAAATGGGTTGAGGGAGGAGGCCAGGGTCCTGAGGGTGGTGTTCTGTCCTCAGCCATGTGGCCTGCTTTCTTTAAACTGTGTGCTCTAATGGCCTCTCCCTAAAAGTTTACCCTTCTAGGCCAGTTTTATAATGTGGCCTGTGTAAATTGGACTTTTGCTGGGGAATATTGGTACCCATCTCCTAAGCCTCACTGGCCTCATTGGTATGAACCACTCAACCCAGCAGCCCTACATGCCTCTATAGTGGTCACTGGAATCCAGTACATGGGAGGCCCCCCCAAAAAAACAATCACACATCTTGGGCACATGGAAACTTTGAGGTACTGACTGGAGGATGCTCCAGTTTCCAGTCCCCTACCTGAGGAACGCCTCAGGTCGAGCGGCTATAATTAAATAACCAGGGATACTGGCATTCCTTGTGTTTGATTTCAGATGGGTGCCAATCTTCCCAAGATCAAGTCCCCATTAAAATGTATCCTGGAGAACTGGGACCAATTGAACACACAATCTTTGAAGAAGTAGTGCTCATTTTCCTCTGCCAAACAGCGTGGCCAAATTGCCCCCTGCCGAACGGAAAAACCTGGCCTCCAAAGAGAAGTATAGATTATGACACTATTCTACAATTAGACCTGTATTGTAAAAGTGAGGGTAAATGGTTTGCGGTCCCCTATTTGCAACTTTTCTTTTCCCTAAGGAATAAGCCCCAGCTCTGTCAGGCCTGTACCCCATACCCCACTCAGCCCTCCCCAGGACTGCCTCCATATGTGGGACTCCCTGTGGCAACTACCTCCACCAATGCCAACCAGGGCTCCTCAGCCCCTGTACCCCAACAGGAGCCAGGAAGGGCCGAAATGGCCAGGGCATCTCAGACTACCAGGATGCCCCAACTCTGCCCCCTACAGGCAGTGGGAGGAGAAGTTGGCCTGACCAAAATAACTCTCAAATTCCAATTATCCTTTTCATAGTGGGAAGGGAACCTGTCTTTTTCTAGGAAAATGCTGCCACTTTGTAAACCAGTTGTGTTGTTTTAAACATAGTTAAAGAACACAGGAGTCAATCAAACACAGGGCTAAAGACCTTCAAAAAACACCATTGTGAAGCTTGTTTAACAACTGACTGTCCTGGCTCTATTCTCTCCTAGGCTCGTTTAAAACCATTCTATATTTGTTGGCCTCTGGGCCTCTCATCTCTAACCACCTTGTCACATTTTTTTCTTCTAGAACCATAAGGTCACAAATAATCCTGCCGCTGAAACCCCGAATGTCCTTGGCTCATCAGCTCTATCATGGGCCTCAGGATCAATCTGTACCCCTAAAAGGCTCCCATCTGGAGAAAACCTCAACTGCAGGGCCCCTTCTACACCCCATTTCAGCAGGAAATAGTTAAAGAGCGATCGATGCCCATGTTCCAACAGAAGTTGAACTTTCCTGTTCAGGAGGGGGAATGAGGGAATGTGTTCTTTTTCTGGGTCCACAAGGGTCGTAGTTTTAAGGGCAAGAACTTCCCAGTGCCATGCTCCCTCCCATGCCTCTCCATCTGAGATATTTAACAGTTTCTGCTTTAATTTTCACAGGCATGGGAAAAAATCAAAAGTCAGTCACTCCAGTGGAAGTTTAAAGGAATTCCTTTCATTGGCCAGGGGACTTGGAGAGGGAGGGAATTCCTCCCAGGTTAAAAGTCCCCTTCTTCCACATCCCTTTGGATTCCATACTTGGGTCCCCTTCCACACTCTTCGTTGAAGGCTTTTTCTCTCTCTTCTTTCTCTGCCTAAATAAATCACTTTCTGCAAAAACTTTTTGGAGTTCAGTATTTACGAGTGTACCACACCTGGCATGGTCCCCTCTCCCATTCTTGGGTGAGTGAGAGATCAAGAGCCTGGAAAAATGTCCTCTCAGGGGAGCTAAGCTCTCCCCTACACCCTAAAACCCAGGAACACTACCTTGACAGGGTGGCTGGATGGCTGGACTAACCAGGGCTCCTCTACCTCTGCAAGTAAAGTCAAGTCTTCTCTACAAGATCTCTCCGGCAAGGTAGTCAGATTCTTATACAGCAACTTAGACACCAAGAAGCCAAGGCAGAAGCTTCCAAGTCCTTTTAAAGAACAGGACTGGAAATAGCACTCTTCCCTATTCAATTGGTCAAAGAAGTCACAGGGCAGACTAGATTCAAGAAAACGGAAAATAGACCTCACCTCTAAATGGGAGAAATATCAAAGAATTCGCAGTTTTCTTTAATCCATCATTGAAGTTTTTGTCTGTTTGTGACTAATATACACTTGAATGGCCTGCAAGCTAGAGATAACTGTTCTAACAGTTGATTTTCACAGTAAAACTTCACTAGAATTTCAAAATACTTGGTATGCAATATTTTATTTAGATTTGAAATTTATTTGTCCTATGTATAAGTCAGGGTTCAGTCAGAAGGAGAACTTCTAGGGGATAAGATAGCCAGACATCCAAATATACAGCTAGATAGAAAAAAAGATAGATAGATGATTAATAGATGATAAAGATAGATAGATAGGTGATTGATTGATAGACAGATAGATAGATAGGCAAGGATTTGACCTTTTGCAACTGTGGGAGATGATGAAACAGTTTCTTTTTCTTTTTTTTTTTTCTTTTGAGATAGAGTTTCATTCTTGTTGCTCAGGCTGGAGCGCAATGATGCAATCTCAGCTCACTGCAACCTCTGCCTCCCAGGTTCAAGCGATTCTCCTGCCTCAGCCTCCCAAGTAGCTGGGACTATAGGCACCTGCCACCACGCCCAACTAATTTTTTTATTTTTAGTAGAGATGGGGTTCTTAACCCCATCAAAACTGGCAAGCATGGCCATAAGCCAAAAAAAAAAAAAAAAAAAGAGATGGGGTTTCGCCATGTTATCCAGGCTGGTCTCAAACTCCTGACCTCATGTGATCCACCTGCTTTGGCCTCTCGAAGTGCTGAGGTTACAGGTGTGAGCCATGGTGCCCGGCCATGGTGAAACAGTTTCTCCTAAGCTATTATTTTTGCATCTAATGCTGGATTTGAAACCCAAGATCAGGCAAGGTACATACAAATAGGAGAGATTAAGGTTAAGATGTAACCTACAAGGATGGCCTGGAACTAGTGTCAGTTCTTGCTGCCTCTAGTCTTGATGAAGTGAATGTCCTGCAGGAGATGCTAATGCCCTTTGTCCCAGAGCTAAACACATAAACACACACCTGGCTTAGGAACTGGAGAAGCCAAAGGAAGATTCACGAGAAGGTGCAGCAGTTCCAGGCCCAGATGCTACCCTAAGCAAATGAGATGAGCCAACAGATAAAGCAACATGTGTGACCCTTAAAATGCACCTACTTCAACCTTCCCAGCATACAAAACAGAATGGCTTCTGCTTCACTTCTACCTTCCAAACCTCATGCGAAAATGTCTCCTGAAGCCCATCCTTACTGAAAACAAATAGAGAAAGGGCTTCTGGGAGACACAGTCCAACTAGCCAAGTGGACACGTTGCAGAGCTACCATGCCCTACCACAAGAAATTTCAAATCGCATTTTTTAGTGAAATTAAGGAAGAGCTTTAGGTACTTTCAATATAATATCAATGGTTTGAATTGTTTTTAAAATGTTTAAAAAATATTTTGGTAATTTATTTGGGCAAATGTTTTCATTGGGTTTTCAACACCAAGAATTTAAAGGGGTCATTATTAAAACATCTTAATCAAGAAGATTTACATATAGCCATTTCAAACATGAAATCTGACTAAAATAGTTATGTTCATGAAAGCAAACTCAAATTTCTCAGGTAAAATTCTGAAAACGTTTTATTTAGGCTTATAAAAATTTAACAACATCTTATCTAATACTTTGTATTTTTTCTTATAATTATATAAAATTTTAAAAGGTATAATAAATATTTTAGTAAGCCCTGTAAGACATTTTCAAATCAACTCCAACTTATGCTGCTGCGCTGTACAAATATTAGAATTTATATATATGCCGTGGCATTAAAAGGATTGGAACCACTTATATAAATTGACATATATAGATTTCTGTACCTAACTAAAAAAGAATATATGTTCTGTTTAAGTGTACATTGTACATTTGCAGAAACTGAACACATTTTAGGCCACAAAACACATCTCAACATATAGCAAAGAATTGATATCCTATATACCAAGTCTTCAACCATAATGCTAAAGTTATAAATCAATGATCTTTTAAAAAGCAAAAAAAGCTCCATAAATTTGGGTATTTAAAACATGCTTTTTCTCTAGGCAAGATCTTGAATTCAACTTCCAGTTTCAAGCTATTAGCCAAAGAAAAAGACTGAATACATTTATGGCAAGAAGTTTTGAAAATGCTTTTAGGTAAACTATTAATCAAACAAGAAATAAATGATAACAGACATTAAAAAATATTTAGTACTGAGTTATAACTAAAACTCTATTTGTGAAAATGTGTGAGGTGCAGCTATAGTTTCAGTTAAAGGAAAATGTATTGTCTTAAATACATGCATTTGACATAAAGGGGTTGAAAATTAATGAGCAAAACATATAACCCAAGAAATTAGAAGGAAAAAAAAAACTGTCCGCTAAGGGCAAGTTGAATAGAGGAAAGAAAATGATAAAGATATGATTGAAAATTAATGAACTAAAGACAAAAACTATCACAATCCTAAAGTTGTTTCTTTGAAATTTGACAAACTTTTAGCAAGATTAATGAAAGAGTAAGAATAAAAGGTTCTGTGAACAACTACTCAGGAGGCTGAGGCAGGAGAATCACTTGAACCCAGGAGGTGGAGTTTGCAGTAGCAGAAATCGTGCCACTGCATTCCAGCCTGGGCGATGGAGTTGATTAAAAAAAAACAAAAAAAAAAGGTGCTGTGAATGAAAGAAGACATAGTGAAAAATGTGGTTGATATTTAACAATCACAAAATAATGCTTTGAACAACTATGTTACAAATTAATTAGAAAATAAGTAAAACAGGCAATTTCTTCAAAACAAATGTACAACCAAAACTGACTCAAAAAAGAAATAGAAAATCTGAATAAACTGTTGAACAACCAAATGAACTACATCAATAATTAAAATCTACCCCTTAAAAAACACTAGCCCAGAAGTTTTTTAGGATTGTTCTACCATATGCTCAAGGAATAGATAATCCAAAATCTTTCAGAGAATAGAAAGGAAAAACAAACAAACAAACACATATCTTTCATGAGGCAGACATAACTTGATTCTAATAAACAGACACAAAACTGAAAGGCCAATCACATTTCCAAGCAAAGACAAAAAACTTTAAATAAAATATTAGTAAATGGATTCCAGCACTGTATTTAATTATATTAATATGTATTTATTAATATATTTAAAATGATTAATAATACACAATTATAGTATATTATTATTTTAAAATCAAAATTTTATATCAAGAGAAAAATATATAGACATTTCAATACATGCAGAACAAATATTTTGTAGAATTCAATAATCTTTTCATGATTACACTGATAGCTAACAAAAAAAGGGGAATTTTCTTAAACTGATAGAGGTTATCAACCAAAACTGCACAGCAAATATTATATTCCATGATGAAATTCAGAAATACTCCTGTTTAAGTTCTGAACAAAGGAAGAATACCCATTTAATCACTTCTAGTTAATTTTGTTCTAGAGGATAATAAATAGCACAATAAGACAAGGCATAAAAGGAGTAAAGGATTGAGAAGAAAGAAACAGGACTGTAATTATTCATAGATGATGTGAGTTCAGCAAGGCTGATAGATTAAAATATCAACGTGCATATTTAAATAGCATTCCTATACATCAGCTACAAACAACTAAGAAAACATAATTTTAAAACAGATTCCATTTACAATAGCAACAACAAAAAACAAATGCAAATAAGGACCTAGGAATACTCTAATGATAGAATGATAGATATACAAGACTTCACGAAGAAAAATTATAAAAATATATTGTAAGACTAAAAGTGAAATAAATGAAGATATATGTTTATTTGTGAATTAGAAAGTTTAAAATCATAAAGATCTCAGTTATCATCAAGTTAATCTATAAATTTAATGTAATTCCAATCAACAAGATTTTTAACAGAACTTGACAAGTTAATTCTAATGTGTATGGAAGAGTAAAGAGTCAAGAATAGACAAGAAGCATTTTTGAAAGACACAGAGTCTCAAAAATAGACAGGTAGACAGGAACAAATGGAAAGACATCTTCTGGTCTTGAATAATGCAACTCAATATTATAAACATGTCAGCTCTCCCTAAATTAATATACTTAAGACTATCTCAATGAAAATACCAACAAGCTTCTTAATGAAGTTGGACAAGTTAATATTATAGTTCATATGGAAAAACAAACATGTAACAATAGCCAGGACACACTCAAAAGAAAAATCAATTTGGAGAATGAGTCATATATCAGTCATTAAAACATACTACAAATTCTCTATAATTAAAAGTGTGGTGCTAGTACAACAATAGACAAATAGACCAGTGGGATAGAACAGAAAGCTTAGAATTAGACACAAGTTCATCTGGAAATGTAATATGTGATAAAGGTAGATCTCAAATGACTGGTACAAAGATGGACTTTTTATTTTATCTTATTTTGAGACAGAATCTTACTCTGTCGCCCAGGCTGGAGTGGACTGGCACAATATCAGCTCACTGCAACCTCTGCCTCCCAGGTACAAGTGATTCTCACAGCTCCATCTCCTGAATAGCTGGTATTACAGGCCGGCACCATGACACCCAGCTAATTTTTGTATTTTTAGTAGAGATAGGGTTTCACCGTGTTGCCCAGGCTGGTCTTGAACTCCTGGACTCAATCAATCCTTAAATCTTGGCCTCCCAAAATGCTGAGATTACAGGTGCCACTGTGCCTGGCCTCAAAGATGGACTTTAAAAAAAATGGTGCTCAAACAATTGGACATCCACTGGGGAAAAAAAGATGAAATTAGATCTGTAACTTACACTATAAACAAAAATGTGCTCCAAGAGGATTAAAAACTGAAATAGAAGAAAAGAGAAAGGAACCCATAAAAGTCCTAGAAAAAAGTATGGGGGGATTCCTTTTCAATTTTGGCATGAGAAAGGCTTTCTAACTATAACTCAAAATCTAGAAGCAATAAAATTTAAAAATAATTAAAAATTTGACTGCACAAACGTTTTTAAAATTACATATCAAGAATAAGTACAGTCAAAAGACAACAGACAAACTGGGAGAAAATATATCAAAGTGTTATGAGACAAAGGACAAAAACCCCATAGAAGATGGTAAAATACATGAACAGAAAATTTTTTAAAAGGCCAAAACATTCAAATTCACTCATAATTAACTAACATCAAAACAATAATATTGTGATACCATGTTGTGTTTCTTATATCAGAAAAAATTAAAAAGCATGAGTATACATTCTGTCAGGGGGCTACAAGGAAATAGATACTTTCACACAATGCAAACTGAGAGAAGCTTTCTGGAGGGAATTTTGGCAATACCTAACAAAACTACATATGCACTTACCTTTTGGGCCTGCAATCTCACTTCTAGGAATCTACCCTGCAGATATACCCCCAATCATACCCATGCGTGCACACTCACACACACACACACACATCCAATGTGGCATTGTTTGTAATTGCAAACAAATTGGAAGCAACCAAAATTATTATACAAAGGACAGTGGTTGGATAAATGAAACTACCTTCATACAATGGAGCACTATGCAGCAGTAAAAAGAATATGCAAAATGTGATTTCCCATATACACTGTTAATGTTTTTACAAAAAAAAGCAAAATACAAGAGTATCTATAGGGCCTACCTTTGTGTATAAAAGGAGTGTAAGAAAATATACACATATCTGCTCATTTGCACAAATGCAAAAGAAACACAGGGAAGATAAACCAGAAGTCAATGAGATTGGTTACCTAGAGGAGTTAAGTGAGAAGAGGGTGGAAAGAATAAGAGAACAGGACAAGGCTGAATGGGAAGCAATGCTTCTTGGAGAATACTTTTTTTCAGTTCTGATTCTTAGAACCATGGTAATGGTTCACAAACACAAAAATTATTTAAAATCAACCAGGGTGTGATGGGAACCTCAAATGGAAGACAAACAGTGACAAATGAACCTAACCATATCACAAATAACTAACATAATCAAAGTGAAGAGAGTGGTGAAGAAAGAACTAATCTAAATATCTTTGGAAAAGAGTATTCTGCATGAATACTGTAAGGCTAACGACAAAAACAATTGTACCCAAATTCGGTATTCTAGGTTAATGTAGGTTAATTATTCCAAAACTAGTCTGTGTATATAATAGGATCAAAACTTAAGTAAATATAATGAGCTAGTTTCTCACTATCAGCAAAAGAAGTTACAAATAAGAAGACAAAGGCTAGAATGAAGCCAGTGGTGTTGGGTTGGAATCAGAGGTATAAATGTATGTTTTTAATATGTATACTTATGGATAGATGTAGAAATAAATATGGATGTATATATATCCTACTTCTGTTGACTGAGAAGGACTAGAGACAATAACGATATGAACAGGAGGCAGAGAAACACTGGGTAGAAGAGGGTGGGGTCCCTGGTGAAGCCCCGCCTCAAGCCTGGACCTTCAGCCCAAAGTGAGAACATGTATTCCTGTTTTCCCTCTTGAATGCTACCTTTTCCAAAACCACTCTGGCCTGCCCCATACCCTATCATGTACCCATAAAAACCCCAGGCTCCAACAGCAGTGGAGCAGCAGCGAAGGAAAGAAAAGCAGCAGCTTGATGTTGATGAGAGAAGCAGCTTGATTCTTGATGGTGGGACCTCAGAAAAGAGTTAGGCTCAAGATGACTGAATTTCAGAGAAAGACCACCTTCCCACTCCATCCCCTTTCCAACTCTCCATCAGACCGAGAGCCACTTTCAGCAGCAACAAAATCTCCTGTATTTACCACCCTCAATTCGTTCATGCGACCTGATTCTCACTGGTTGCCGAACAAAAGCTCAGGATACAGAGGGCTGTCACACTGAGCTGTTAAACACTTAAGCCATCAGCAGATGGCAAAGCTAAAAGAGTACAACTGTAACACACCTTCTGGGGCTCCACAGGTCACTGGTACCCCCCGCAGACACTGCCACAGGGCCACACGGAGTTCTGTTCCTGCCAGTGCCCAGAAGCACTTGTGCTAGCCCCTGCACCCACTCACCTCCGTGTTCCCCCTCCCATGAGGGATTAAGAGCTATGGGCTCAGTAAACAAGCTACCCGCTTCACCAATCCTGTGAAGGGGTCAGGGAAGATTTCCTATTTCAATAACATCCTACAGCAATAGCATATCTGGTGACCAGACCTTGGCTGTAAATACCATTCCTGAATAAGAGAAATCAAGGTTACAGAATTATCCCCAGAGAAATAGTGATTCCAGGGCTAGGGCAAGGGAAATAAAAAGACAGTCCAGGAACAACTTGTGTTGCCAAGTGAGAATGTGCCCAAAAAAATCTGGAGACATGTTCAAAAGGCAGAGAAGCAACATGAAGGATGCCCCAAAACCAGAGCTAGTTAAATTTGAGCAACAAAATAAGTTATAATAGTATCAAATGATGATCCATGAGTTCATGCTAATATAAATAATTAATTAAATAAATAAGTAAATGATGGAGAAGGGACAACTTCTTACAATGGATTACCAATGAATAAATTTAGAACACAGTAGGGAAAATAGAAAAGAACCATTAGGCAAACAGCGCAGTAATAAATGTTGCAGGCAAAAACAATCAATGGCTGCTCAAATTAGTGTGCAAAAGTATGGCAAGAAATGGAATATTGGTATAGTCTTCAAATATCTCCCCAGAAGATATTCAGTCATTGTCAAGGGCAAAATAGTGGTTCCATAGTTGAGAAGCCTGGCAGAAATCTGAGTGATATAGGCTAACATCACCAGTACTTAGGCATAGCGACATCATATGCCCACTGATGTGCTGTGCTAAGATGGGCACATCACTTCAGTGACATTCTTGCCAAAATGGCACAACATCAATGTAATAAAAAAACCACCATTCCAAATTAAGGGATATTTATAAATAACTGACTAGTTCTCTTTAAGTGTGTTGGCCATAAAATTAAAAAGAAAGAAAGAAAAGACTCAAGATAGGTCACAAATTGGACAAGACTAAGGGGACAACACAACCAAATGCAATGCAGGAGCCTGGACTGGATCCTGGACAAGAAAAACATTTTAATAGGAAATCTGGTGAAACTGGAAAAAGATTCATAGATAAGGTGACAGTTTTATATCAGTGTTAATTTCCTGGTTTTCATACTCTTACTGTGGTAACGTAAAAATGTTAACACTGGGGAAGCTGTTGAAGGGTATGCAGGAACTCTGATTTTTGCAACTTTCCTGTGAGTCTAAAGTTATTTCTAAAGAGAAAAGTTTTAAAAAATAGATTTGGAAAAAAGTAAAACAATGAAAAGAAATTTCTCTTTCCACAAAGCCTGCCTTTCAAGACTATTACCTCACTAGAGAGGTCAAGAAAGTGAACTCTGATTCAGAGTCTATCAGTTTTCTTTTTTGTTTGTGGTTATTCTCATTTTCTCTTTCCCAGTACATACAGTCTCGTGGCACAGATTTGAAAATGAACAACTGCAAGGAAACATGACTTATATGAAGCGAAGTGAAAGCCACTGCTTTAATACATGCAAAAATTCCCTATTTACAAAATAAGTAATCATCTGAATATTAATGTATTTTTATGACACTTTTCCAGGGTGAAAATGCCATCAGTTTCAAAAGTCAAAAATCAGCATGCAGCGTGATATTAAAAATGGAAAAATGTAGTGACAGAAGTGAAAATTGGAGGGTCAGAAAAGGCATCAAAAATGTAGCCAGTGGCTACATGACAAGCAGTAAATGGCATTTTTGGTCAGAAGGACCACTCTCTCATTTCCATTAAGCTAGCAATATTTTTAAAATGTTAAAAGTATTTTGTAATTTTTTTCATGTTTCTAAAAATACATCCATTTACCTTGGTTTTTTAAAATCACATTTGTCAACATAATGAGCAGAAGACTATTCCTATTGTTGTTTATGCATAGCTTTGTACCCTGCAGACAAACATAAAAACACCACACCTATGTTCTTTCCTATCTGTAACATCCCACAACTCATTGTCAGTTTTACCTACCTCTGCCCAGTGTCTAAGTCTTATTTCCCTATAACCATATAAGCTCATTGGAGGCAAACATCATATCTGGTCCATGATGGTATCATGCACCAACACCATATACACATTAAATGTTAAAAAAGTAAAATGATGATGGCTTACTGGTGCTCAAACCCCTTACAGGAGGGAGAGCATGCAGAAGAGCAGGTGCAAGAGCTGGTTTGAGTGCTTTTGGGCTCTGGCCCCATAGTATCGTCTAGGGATGGGTGTCTGCAACTCCTGAAACCCCAGTGAGAATGTGTTACAGTGTACTCTTTTAGCTTTGCTGTCCATGGACAGCTTGAGTGTTAAACAGCTCAGTGAACCCTCTGCCTTTAGGGCCAGTGTGACCACTGTCTTTATCCTTAGCTCTTGTTCGGCATCCAGGAAAAATCAGGTCACACGTGGACTTGAAGGATGGTGAATGTGAGAGTTTTATTGATTGGTAGAGGTGGCTCTAAGCAGGATGGATGGGGAGCTGGAAAGGGGATGGAATGGGAAGATGATCTTCCCCTGGAGTTTGGCCATCCAGCGGCTGATCTCATCTCCAATTATCCCCAGCTGAACTACTCTCAACATTCAGATGCTCCTTTTCTTCTCCACTTCTCTGTTGTTCTTCTGCTCTTCTGTTTGTCTGCTCATGGAGCCTGGGGTTTGGGGTTTATATGGGTACAGGATGGGGAGTGTGGTGGGCCAAAAGGCAACTTTTGGGTGCAAAAACAGGAATGCCTGTTCCCATTTAGGGCCATGGGTTTCCTGGCTTGAGGGTGCAGCCTTTGCTAGGGAACAACCCTCTTCAACCCAGTATTTCACTGACTCCTGTCCATATCATTAGGGCCATTGAGCAGACCAAGGATGTGTCTTCTGGGGGCAGTGGCACTGCTGCATTGTTTCTCAGATTCTGAGTATGGCCCATAATCATTCCACTGACCCAGGGATATATCAGCTACATGGAGGCTTGAAAGTTTCTCCTGTTTGAAGGATGGCATATAGTGTTTTGGCCAGCTTAAGGGTGGGTTCATCCTAGATGAGACAATCAGACTGTTCCTTCAGCTGGAGGTAAGGAAGCAGGAGTTGGTTTACCTGTAGTGCAGGAGTCACAGCTGATCTTGGGCCCAGGCTCTGCACAGATGAGGTTGTGGGGTTCAGTGATCTATGGGCTTGGTAGAATGAAGATGGAGTCCCAGTGCTTCTGAGGCACAGTGGCTGGTGGCTCCCAGAGGAAGGTGCACTCCAGAGGTGACTCTGGTCTCAAGATGGCACCATGCTGCAACAGCCTGGGTCACAAGGAGGGGGCAGAGGGTGGAGAGTGCACATCTTGTATTGCTAATTTAGTATAACACAGCTGCATGAAATCCCCACGGTTCTCCCAATTGGGCTCATGGCTTGAAAGGATTTTGGAATTCTCTTGTTATAAGGACTGCAGGTATTGGAAGTAGCAATGGAAGCTGGCAGGGGTCTTCTACTTAGATTTTTGCCAGAACAGGAAGTGTCTCCTGACTTCAGACATATCCAATCTGGGTGGGGGAGACAGAGCTTCAGAGGCTGGGTACCTGCATGCTGCCCTCCTGGACTTCCATTTACCACAGGTGCATCTCCACTCCTTTGCTGCCTTCCAATGTGCTCCTTTACACACTCCAGCCAAATCTTAGCTGTGTATTCATTGCCTTGGTCTTTTCTTGGAAGGGGAATGAACACAAGGCACCTCTAACATTATGCTGAGGTAACTCCCCAAACTTTTAAACAAGAGCTAACACCAATTCATCTCAAAAACTATTTCAAAAAAATAGAGGTGGGGAGTGGAATTCTTCCAAACCTAATCTGAGGCCAGAATTATTCTCACACCAAAACCAGAAAAGAACACAACAAAAAAAGAAAACTGCAGGCCAATATCCTTGACGAACATAGATGCAAAAATCCACAATAAAATACCAGCAAAAAAAAAATTCAATAGCACATCAAAAGAATTATATGCCTTGATCAAGTGGGGTTTATTCCAAGGATGCAAGGATGGTTCAACATATGCAAATCAATATACATCATACATCACATCAACAGAATGAAGAATAAAAAATGATCATACTACTTACAGCAATCTATTTATTCAATTCCTATCAAAATACCTTTAACATTCTTCACTGGAGTACAAAAAAAAAAAAAAAATCCTAAAATGTGCATGGAACTACAAAAGAACTCAACTAGTGAAAGTAATCCTGAGGGAAAAAAATGAAGGTGGAAGCATCGCATTATCTGACTTCAAAATACACTAAAAAGCTACAGTAACCAAAATAACAGGGTACTGGCATAAAAACAGACACATAGGCCAATGGCACAGAATAGACAGCCCAGAAATAAATTCACATATTTACAGTCAATTGATTTTCCATAAAGGCACTGAAAACATACACTGAAGAAAAAACACCCTCTTCGTAAATGGTGCTGGGAAAATTGGATATTCATGACCAGAAGAATAAAACTAGACCCCTATCTCTCATCATATATAAAATCAACACAAAATTTATTAGAGATGTAAAAGTAAGGCCAAAACCTATGAAACAACTCAAAGAAAACACAGGAGAACCACTTTAGAACATTGGTCTGGGCACAGATTGAATGGGTAAGGCCTCAAAAGCACAGGCAACAGAAGCAAAAATAGACAAATGGGGTTATATCAAATTATAAAGCTTCTACACAACAGAGAAAACAATCAACAGAGTGAAGAGACAATCTGCAGAACAGGAGAAAACAGTTCCAAAGTATTTATCCAACAAGGGATTAAGATCCAGAATACACAAAGAACTCAAACAGCTTTACAGCAAAAAACCATATAACCCAATTTTAAAATGGGCATATAATCTGAATAGACATTTCTTAAAGGAAGACATACAAATGGCCAACAAGTGTGTGAAAAATGCTCAACATTGCTAACCATCAGGAAAATTCAACTCAAAACTACAGTGAGATACCATCTCACCCTAGTTAGAATGGCTATTATAAAAAGACAAAAAATAACAAACGCTGGTGAAGATGTGGAGAAAAGGGAACTCTTAGACCCTGTTGGTGGAAATGTAAATTAGTACAGCCATTATGGGAAACAGTATGGAGATTCTTAAAAAAAAAAAACAACTAAAAATAGAACTACCATATGATCCAGTAATCCCACTAGTGGGTATATATCCAAAGGAAAAGAAATCAGTATGTTGAAGAGATATCTGCATTCCCATGTTTACCGCAGCACTATTCACACTAGACAAAATATGGAATCACCCTAAGTGTCCATCAACAGATGAATGGATAAAGAAAAAGTGGTATATGTACACAATGAAATACTAATCAGCCATAAAAAAGAACAAAATCTTGTCATTCGCAGCAACATGGATGAGCTGGGTGGACATTATGTTAAGTGAAATAAGCCAGGCACAGAAAGAAAAATACCACATGTTCTTACTCATTTGTGAGAGCTGAAAAAGTTGATCTTATATAAATAGAGAGTAGAATAGTAGTTACTAGAGGCTGGGAAGGGTAGGGGGAGGTAGGGAAGAGGACGAGGTTGGTTAACAGATACAAAATTACAGCTAAATGGGAGGAAGAAGTTTTAATGTTCTATTAGCACTGTAGGATGACTATAGTTAACGTTAATTTAACGTATATTTTCAAGTAGCTACAAGAGAGGTTTTTGAATGTTCCCAACACAAAGAAGCTGTAAATGTTGGAAGCAATGGATATGCTAACTACCTGATTTGATTATAACACATGTATACATAAATTGGAATATCACATTGCACCCCATAAAGATGTACAGTTATTAGGTATTAATTAAATTTTTTAAAAACCACTAGTGGCCTTGATTTATCAATCGTACTTATATAATGAAGCTTCCATAACTGGGTTGCCAAACAGGAGGAGGTACCTGGGGAGTGGTGGTCCCAGAGAGGGCACGGAAGTTCACGCCCCTACCCACTACTCCCACCTGTGCATCTTTTCCTTCTGACTGTTCCTGAGTTATATCATCTTATAATCAATGGCTAATAATAGGTAAAGCACTTTCCTCATTCTGTGAGCTGTTTTAACAAGTGATCAAACCAGGGAAGAGGGCTGTGGGACCCTCCAGTTTATAATCAAGTCTGACATAAGTAATAAGTAACATGGGAAACTACCACTAGTGACTGGCATCTGAAGCCAGGGACAGTCTTGTGGAGCTGAGGCCTTAACATGTGGGGTCTGTGCCAACTCCAGTTAGCACAGAATTGAACTGAATTGTAGGATATCCAGCTGGTGTCAGAGAATTGCTTTGTGTGGGAGAAACCCACACATTTTGGTGACCAGAAGTGTTTTGTGCTGAGTGTGAGGAAAACAGTTAATCTTTTTCCATACAAGAGGGTAGGCAGCATGTAGAGTAGGAAGAGGACCCACCACCAGAGCCTGACACCAACTCACAGAGGAAGAGGTTCTCTAACTCAGTTAAAGCACTTATATACAAGGAAATCTACAAGGATTGGAGAGTTAAGGACTGAAGACACATGAACCCAGGCTTTCCAATACAATCAAATTTATTTCTAAAGCATCTGGTATCTCACTAAGAAAGTGAAGGCTTTAAGTTTATGGATAAAATAAGTAAAGAAAGATTTGGAAACATAATGGAGGCCATAACAAAAATAGAAAGTTAAACTTTCAGCAGTGATGAATACTTTCTCTTCAAGAGGCATACAAATCTCAGAAGTTAAGCCATGAAAAGTATAGAAGTTTCAGCTATCCAACCAGTGTGGTGGGGTTTTAGATGTATGGTAGTTTACTTTACAACAACAATCAAGGTCAGAATAGATATTAATTAGGTCCCTGCTCCATTTTTGGTTCATGGTTGATGCAGGGATTTCCTGCCACACAGCAGTTCATGCTGAGCCAAGTGATACATGTTTTCACTTAATATCAGCTATGATAAAAGAAAAAAGTTTGTGAGTAAAATAGATATTCAGATAAACAGAAATAAAATACCTTCGTACCAAAACCTACCAGCAGAGAGAAAAACAAAACCCAGGAAGTACCAGGAAAGGAAAGCAAGTCTAAGGCCGATTCTCAGCTTTAAGTTCTGCAGGCCTTCCTAAAAGACAACCTATTTTTTTTTCACCTTTCATGTATTCACACTACTCAGAAACCCTTGATTCTCCTATTTTAAGGATTAAAAAAATTAATTACAGGTATTCTAACAATAATCTTGAGAAATGACATCTTCCGTTAATAGAAAAAAAAGACTTTGTATAAGACTTATACTATGACATATTTCCCTATTACCTCCTTGAAAAACAAATAAAATAGTGATATATGTGACTACAGAAATGATATCAGTAATGGTAAGTCAGGAGGTTTAAACAAGGTTCTGTATCATAAAATTTGAATCAACAGGAACCCAATTATTGAGAAATATTTTGGAAAGATGAGGGTCTATGTTGAAAAGAAGAGAATAAGAACTAAAAGATAAAAATAAGATACTAAGGATCTTTATAAAAACAAATATATCACGACTATATGCCTTTTATAATAGTGATAATAGATACAGCTGTCACATTGCTTTTATTTCCTAGTCTTCCCTTAGCTTTGCTAAGTTGCTAGCACCAAAGCAGGACCCCTGATGCAAAGGCAGCCAATCCATGAGCTTGTAGCAATCAGTGACCTGGGATCTGACTAGAACAGATGAGCTGGGCCAATAAAAGTCCTCCTTTAGGAATCTGAACCACAAGACTCTAGGGAATTTCCAACAAGCAACAGAGCAAAAGCCAAATGGACAAATCAAGAGATACTATGCTGTAGGGAGATGTAGAGTCCCTATTATGGTCTGTATTAGTCCATTCTCACATTGCTATAGAGAAATACCTGAGACTGGGTAACTTATAAAGAAAAGCTGTTTAATTAGCTCATGGTTCTGTAGGCTATACAGGAGTCACGGAGGCATCAGCTTCTGGGGAGGTCTGAGGGAACTTCTACTCATGGCAGAAGACAAAAGGAAAGCAAGGTACTTCACATGGCTGGAGCAGGAGGAAGAGAAAGCGGGGAGGTGCCACATACTTTAAAACAACCAGATCTCAATGATAACTCACTCACTATAACAAGAACAGCACCAAGGGAATGGTGATAAATCATTCATGAAGGACCATCCCCATGATCCAATCACCTCCCACCAGGCTCCTCCTCCAACACCAAGGATTACAATTGAACCTGAGATTTGGGTGGGGACACAGATCCAAACCATATGATGGTCCACATGCAAACTAGAGTTATGAGGAAGCCAGTCAATAGACAAAAGAGAACAAAGGCCACATATGTAAGGAAGATTTTGCCTGTGTGGTCAAAGAGAGAGCAAGAAGGAGGAAGGAGAGGAGGAGAAAGAGGGGAGGCAAGTGTGGACTTGATTCATGACAGCTTCCTTAAGACCCAACTATAACTGTATTTCTGTCGTTGGGGTTCTCTGAAATCCCTCTGAAACCTAACATCTCGGTTTCTTAAAACTAAAAGAACCCTAAGCAAAACAATGCATCCTAAGATCAGTGTACTTCTAACCAATCTTCTACACTTTCTTTATCCACAAGAAATGGTACGTAGAATAAAGACCTCTGATTAATCAAGATATTAATTTGCTGTGAAGAAATTTGGTTCCACTGTTATTTACATAATCTTGGGCAAGTCATTTATCTCCCAAGCCTTACTTTTCTCATCTATATACATCTATATACATTGTAGGCTTATTGTGGAAATAACAATATTGTGTATGGAGCACCTGGCCCCTGGGCACTTAGAACTTGGTAGTTGTCATCATTCATTAAAATAAAACTTAAGACTTGTACAAAGCAGTTCCACTGTCTTTATATAATTTGATACACTCAATAGCCCAGGTGAGGTAGGCAGGACAAATGTTGCTATCTCCATTTTTCAGATGGCTCAGTGCTGTAACTTCTCCAAACCATAGAGCTGGCGAGTGGAAGAATGTGGACTTGAACATAGGGCTTATGATTGTGATCAGATAACCTCCCATTCCAATAACTTGAGAAAGTGCACTCATGGATTAGGAAAAAATTGCAACCAATAAATTTGAAAAGGAGTAGAGAGAAGAGTCCTGATTAACCTTCAGTTCAAGAGAAAAATCCATTCCATTAAAATCCCCTTTCCCTGGGCATTCCCGATAATTGAGATTTAACAGTTCTTTGAAATACCACAAGGTCAACAAATTGCACACACTTACAGTTCCATAAAAAAATAAAAATAATGGTGCTCTCTAGGGTAGAGAAAGAGAAATTCATTACATTAGAAAACCCTGAAAGAATGACATGAGAGACCAAGAGTAACGCACGTAAATGCAGAAAAGAAAGAAGGAAGAGTGGGAGAAGGGTAGAAAATTATTTTTGGCATACCTAATTACTACAGAAACTCACCTCCTAATCCCCAGGGTAATTCACACTTTTATAGATCAGTATGTCAAATTACCTTTTCAGATCTTAGTAAAATAATCCTGAATGTTTCAGATTCAGATTGTAAGAAAACTTTATGTTAGATCATATGGCAGTTCTAAATAAAAGTTAGTTGCTAAATCTAAGTTTTTAAAGTTTCCCTGTCATATAAAATAAGAAAAGTTTCAATGATTGTACATATTTATCTTCTAATAACTTTAATAACTAAAGCTATTAAAACTATAGTCATGCCCTAGTATAGAAAACCCCAGCTGGGCAAAAATGCCATGTCATAAGAATTCTGTTTGGCATCCACAACATTATGAATACACCATACAAACTAAGCTCTGCTCCTTGTTCATTCTTGTTGGCAGCCTTGGTGTTGAGATACAGGTCAGGAGGAGATGGGCACAGAGGATCCTTATCTAACCTCTTGAGGGTCTCACATTCCTTGGTGACATGACCTTTAAGGTCCCAACTAGAACTAAATTTCTAAGCTCTATCAACTTTCTCTCTGTCATTTCCTCAAATCAGATCGAATGAGGATGCCAGATGACTGAACTGCCTCATAAGTTCAGCCAGTGTTCATTAAGCCTTGTATGTCTCCTACAACTTCAAAGCCTGGAGTGAGCATAAGCTCGAGGTCAACAGCTTGGGCTTTAGAATTTACTAGCCATGTGGCCCTGGGAAAGGAACATAACCTCTCAGTGCTTTATTTTCTTCATCCATAAAATGGGATAATAATTACCTCACAGTATTGTTGCAAGGATTAAATGAGTTAATACACACAAAATGCTTAAAAGAGTGCCTATGACATCATGTGTTCTCAATAATTTTTAGCTGCCCTTATTACTACCTTTCAACACGGCAATGTTCCTTAATATATGCAAGCACAAAGTCTATGGGGACATCTGCCACTAGGAAGAAAAGATGAAATTCAAATGTACACACAAAGCAAGGACAGAAATGAATAACACATGCTTGCTGCAGGCTGCATCTGGTCAGCTAAGCTGAGATGAGCTTCACATTCTTCCATGGTTGGCCTGCACCATTAGTTCCTGCTGGCAAATGGGAAATGCTCATGATAAAGCAGACCAAATGGCAGCATGTGGGTGGACCAGCATAATCCATCCCTACCACTGAACCAGGAGCTTGGACTGCATTCTCTGCTGTCCCTGCATTAGAGCACATAGGCTGTCATACACTGTTAACATGTTCTAAGAGTTCCAGGGGGTTGGGAGAAAGAATGAAGGGCATAATGGAAGAGCTGGCATTGAGGGAATCTCTGTGAAGTGGTCTTTAGCTGCATTTCAAAGGCAGGTGGGAAGTGGGCTTGGGGAGAAGTGAGCAGACCTTTCCAGATGGGAGAAATAGGACATGTGTGCCCCTGGGTGTGAAGTTTGGAGAAGCCCACACTGGAGAAGGCCAATAGTGCTCCCAGGAAGAAAGAGCATGAAATAAGGTGTAGCAGCAGGTATAGCCAGTAATGGCCAGGAAAGATTTTTGTCTCTTTTTGCCGATTTCCAGAGAAATAATCTCTGCAACCGGGTGTTCTTTGTTGTTAGGTTAGCTCCCTTTTAGGATTATATTTAGACTTTTTTTTTTCTTTTCTTAGAAAACCTCAAATGATTACAACTTGCACAGAATGTTTAAGTAGGTCACAAAAAAACAAGGAATGCTTTTTCCCTCTCAAATAGATCCCTGAAACTCTAGGTTCTAGAGAACTGGATGCTATCTTCCTCATTCTCCCAGGGGAACAGAATGACAAATTCTACCTGCCTCACTTCCATCTCCCTCCACTCCATTTAAAGGCTCCCAGGTCACTGTTCAGTAAAAGGAAGGAGTATTTTCTCAGAAACCAATTCTCTAGGTGAAAGAAATCTAGGCAAAGATTTCCAAAGGCTAAACATTTCTCACATAAGTCAGTGCATTTTACATCACTCTAGAAAGATAACCAAGGGACAACTACATTTAAAACCTCAAGCCCCACCTAAGTTCCTTATATAACAACAAATAGTGGTGCTTAATATCCTTTGCCATGGCTCAGTAGTTAGATGCAAACCTCAACTCAACCACAGAACTCTTTCATCCATGCTGCTCATACAGAAAAGAGAAAAACAACGGAAAATTTTCTAGCAAGGATTTTTTTTTCCTTTTTAAAGTTTATCCTGGTGTTCAGGGAGAACTTGGAAACAAGATTCTGATTAAGAAGTTATCCTCACTGGGACAGGCACTTCCTAAGACACCCTTCCACAAGCTATCGGCACATGCTTTACACATTGTGAAGTCATGGCTTTCTCGCATCTTCATCTGATTCCTAATTCTTTTTCTTATCTAGGAAAATGTTGCCAGGGATTTTCACGGAATGTCATTTTCACTGAAGAGGTCCCAATTAGGAATTTTTGGATCTTGGACTGAAAAACTTTCCAAGATAATTATTATAATCCAGGGCTTCAAAGGGGCAGAAATTCAAAGGAAGGGAAAGCATTTCAGTAGATAATGTATAGGATGGTTTCCACTCATCTTCCTCTCGTCCTGCACTCCTGGCTTTACCCTTTTCCCTGTGAGCTTACTGTTGAGAATCTGTTAGCCATTTCGCCAAGGTCATGGCATTTATGACAGATTAATATAGAGTGTAAAGTGGTAAAAAGGTTGACTCCTAGGTTGCAAACCCAAGACAGAAAGAGAATGGAGTAAAGATATAGGCAAGGGACTCACTTTTGAAGGGAAGATGATGAGTGGCAGTTGGGAATTTGAGACTAAATAGAAGGTGTGAAATGTAGCTTCAACGATAGAGTAACAGTTAAAGCCATGAGATAATAAGTTGGTATGTGTATCTATGTACACACACAGATATACCCCTAAGTTCAAGGCCTAGCTTTTGGGAGTACTCAGGAGTAAGAGAAAAAAAAAAAGAAGTAGAAGGACACAGTGAAGATAGGTTAGAAAGGCAGGAGGAAAAATTCCAAGATGTTCCAAAAGCCAAGAGAATATTGTACTATGGGCCAAACACTAACCAAAAGAAAGCTGGTGATAAAGTATTGACATCATACAAAGCAGACCTAATGGCAAAATGCATTGTTCCAGGTGAGAAAGTCATGGTATGATGATATAAGTCAATTCATGAGGAAGATAAAACAATCCTCAACTTGCATGCAATGAGTAACACAGTCTCAAAAATAAAGTCATAATTGAAATAACTTCAAGGAAAATAAACATTCTACTATCAATCATAGTGGGAGATTTTTACATGCTTTTCTCAGTAAATGACAATCCTAATATCAGTAATGTCATAATAATATCTCTAATAGTAGTGTTTATTGAATTCTAAATTTTTAATGGTAATCTTTAATATTTTTACCTTAGTTATCGTCTTCCTATCTGAACATTTCCAGTTGGAAACATGAGTTCTGGTCAAACCAGTTCACCAAACATATCGTCTTGGTCTCACTTTTATTTCTCTCTCCTTAAGTCATATTCCCTAGTCTAAATGTTCTCTCCCTTCAGTAGATTTTTTCCCGCTGCAATTGTGAGAGAGGTTGAAGGAAGGCTGGCATAAGTAGACTTCTCGATCATAGGATGGAAGGGGTACACAGATAGGTGGGCTTCAGACACGACGCCTCAGCTTCTCCTGGAAAACTGTGTTTGTTTCTAGATCTCTCTTCTGGTCAGGAGCCACTCATTTCAAGCAGCGTCCAAGCACTCAGCCTGGACCAAGTTTTGGGATAACAATCTATGTAGTCTGAAGAACAAGAAAGACCAGAAGTCAATTGTGTCATCTCTTTCAGGAGAAGGCCAGTGGTCTGGCAAAGCAAATCACCTGGGGCTGGCTGAATGAACCAGAGGAGAAAAAAAGTGTCTGAGATACCACACCAAAACCAACAAAGAAGAAAACAGACAATAAGCTGAAGGTATCAGTGAGTGAATGAGAAACAGGAGATTAGTGAGATACAAGTTGAGTCTGGTGGAGATTAAAGGTAATAACTTTTATTGTGAAGTTTTAGGTCTGGTATTTTGATCTTACCACTTTGGCATTAAGGATACAGGGAATGACTCAGTATCTTGGGATAGACCCCTGATATTATGCCTTTTCTGTCAGGCAAGAATTTATCAGAATCTAGGCATGCTTTGAATACAAGGCATGCAGAAAGTGGTATACTGCTTCCCTTTCTCTCTCATGTAGTTGTGATGCACCTGCAAATAGTCAATACATATAAAGACGATGCCCTGGGCCAGGCTCATGCCTGTAATCCCAGCACATTGGGAGGCCAGAGCTGGTGGATCACCTGAGGTCAGGAGTTTGAGACCAGACTAGTCAACATGGTGAAACCCCACCTCAACTAAAAATGCAAAAAATAGCCAGGCATGGCCCCCGGAGGCAGAGTTTGCAGTGAGCGGTGATTGTGCCACTGCATTCCAGCCTGGAAGACAGAGTGAGACTTTGTCTAAAAAAAAAATAACAATAATACCCCATCTGCAACTCCTCCTAAGGGCAAGAAAAGCTGATGAGTAAATCACCATCCTGTATGAGCCTGTGCTTCTGGTCTTGTTATGATTGTCAACAGTTTATAGAAAAATATAAATAATTCAAAGCTAAGTGTCAATTGATAGTTTTAATAAATGCATAATTTCACAGCATGAGAGCTTTGTTGTTTGTTCATATCACTTGCTGTCTAAAACTAAAACAGCAATAATAATATATCTGACATGTAAGATATACTCTTAAATAGAAATAGCAAAAACCCACATGATGTCAAAGGAGACTCTTTTTCAAACAGCCAGAAAGCCATGAAAATCAATGAGCCCCAGAGTAGCTCCACCCTTGGGATCCTAAGAATCAGACGATGTTTACTAAATTGTGCTGTTTTCTCTCACATGAAAGAAACACACATAGACGGTCTACTCCTTAATAATCTCAGCAAAGCTCACGCCAGATAAACAAAGTCACTCAGGTTCGGGTTGAGGCTGCCACCAGCATAGGCAACTAGGAAAGGGCTATTGAAAAGGGTATTCTGTCTTCTAAGGAAACTTTTAATATTAAGAGTCTACTTTTTAGAGTACTGTGAGAGCTCTGCTGAAAAGAAACAAACACAGCAAGAGCAAGTGGTGGCGATATCAATAATATTGGGGATAACAGCAGCTGCTGAGGAGTTTTCCCATATTGTGACTGACCAAGAGGGGTCTTAAAGCTAAAAAAAAACAGGGATGAGATCCAACAGTGAGTACAATAATCTTCACTTAGGTTCACCTAAAAATAAGACACAGTACCAGACTCTACATTATAAAGAATTTCCTGGTCCAAAAGGGTTTCTATTTAAATTTTAAAAAAAAAATGATTCTGTTGTAATACTTGGATGTCTCCTGAGGTCAAAGACTGAAGTTCAGGTTCTTTCTTGGTGTAATGCCAATTTTCCATCCTCTTTATGCCAAACTCTGTGTTGTTTTTCTAATTTACTCAATAAAATGCTGTTTGTTGAAAGAAGATCACTAGAGGGTTTGCGGGAGCCCCTCAAATACTTCATTCATTTTTAATGGGGTACTTGGCATCCCACAAAGTTCACACACATGAGGAAGAGATTGCACAGTGTGAACTGGTGAAAAAATCCACTGCCTATCCCCCAGGAGCATGCTGATAACATGAGGTGACTAGTACATGACATGTTTCATAGGACAGCTTTGTAAATGGTCATGCCTTTCAGCACAAAACAAATTAAAACATAATCATAACCCCAGTACCACTGTTATCACTGGGTGGCATTCTTCATGATTAAATGTATATCACATTCTTTCCAGGCATGCCAGGGTAAAAGCTGCCAAATTCACAGTGGCAACTTATTTCACGTTTTCAAAATAAAAGTGATGTACCAGAAAAATTTTTTTAATGTATCAACTTTTTATTTTTTTACCATGCACTTATTTGATGCACCATTTATTAGCAAAATTGACATTGCCCTTGGATGTCCATAACACTGGCTCTAAAATGGGGATAATTATATTTAGTTGACAACATATCTAAAAGGTTTATTGTTTTAGCTACACTTTGAAAATTTACATGGTTTGAACGTGCCAATTTTTATAATATTGTCTCAGAGATTCACTTTGGTTTTTTGGTATGTTTTGTTTTTTCTTTTTTTCTTTTTTTTTTTTTTTTGAGACAGAGTCTGTCACTGTCACCTGGGCTGGAGTGCAGTGGCATGATCTCAGCTCACTGCAACCTCCGCCTCCCAGGTTCAAGCAATTCTCCTGCCTCAGCCTCCTGATTTGCTGGGATTACAGGCACCCACCACCACGCCCAGCTAATTTTTTGTAATTTTAGTAGAGACAGGGTTTCACTATGTTGGCTAGGCTGGTCTTGAACGCCTGACCTCATGATCCACCTGCCTCGGTCTCTCAAAGTGCTGGGATTACAGGCATGAGTCACCACGTCCGGCAGGACTTTTTGTTTTTCTTTCCAACTTTTATTTTAGGTTCAGGGGGCACATGTGCAGGTTTGTTACATGGATAAATTGCCTGTCATGGGGGTTTGGTGTACAGATGATTTCATCACCCAGGTAATGAGCATACTTCCCAATAGGCAGGTTTTCAATCCTCACCCACTCCTGCAATCCACCCTCACATAGGCTCTGGCATTGTTTCCTTCTTGTGTCCATGTGTGTTCATCATTTAGCTTCCACTTATAAGTGAGAACATTCAGTATTTATTTTTCTGTTCCTGCATTAATTCACTTATGATAATGGCCTCCATGTTGCTACAAATAACAGTATTTCTTTCTTTTTTATGGCTGCATAGTGTTCCATAGTGTATATGTACCACATTTTCTTTATCCAGTCTACCACTGATGGGCATTTAGGTTGGTTCCATATCTTTGCTATTGTGAATAGTTTTGTGATGAACATATATGTGCATGTGTCTTTATGGTAAACCATTTATATTCCTTTGTGTATATACCCAGTAATGGGATTGTTGGGTCAAATGGTAGTTCTGTTTTAAGTTCTTTGAGAAATCTCCAAACTGCTTTCAACAGTAGCTGAACTAATTCACATTCCCAACAGCTGTGTATAAGCATTCCCTTTGCTCCACAACCTCACCAGCACCTGTTATTTCTCTGCTTTTTAATAATAGCCATTCTGGCTGGTGTGAGATGGTGTCTCACTGTGGTTGTGATTTGCATTTCTCTAATGATTAATGATGTTGAGCATTTTTTCATAGGCTTGTTGACCACATGCATGTCTTCCTTTGAGAAGTGTCTATTCATGTCCTTTGCCCATTTTTTACTGGGATTGTTTTTTGCTTGTTAATTTATTTAAGTTCCTTAGAGATTCTGGATAGTAGACCTTTGTTGGGCACATAGTTTACAAATATTTTCTCCCATTCTGTAGGTTGTCTGTTTACTGCTGATAATTTCTTTTGCTGTGCAGAAGATCTTTAGTTTAATTAGGTCCCATTTGGCTATTTTTTGTTGTTGTTGCACTGCTTTTGGAGTCTTTGTCATGAAATCTTTGCCAGGGTCTATGTCCAGAATGGTATTTCCTAGGTTTTCTTCTAGGGTTTTTATAGTTTTCGGTTTTAAATTTAAGTCTTTAATCCATCTTGGTTTAATTTTTGCATATGGCAAAAGGAAGGAATCTGGTTTCAATATTCTGTATATGGCTAGCCAGTTATCCCAGCATCACATATTGAACAGGGAGTACTTTCCCTATTGGTTGTTTTCATTGACTTTGTTGAAGATTAGTTAGTTGTGGATGTGTGGTTTTATGTCTGGATTCTTTAACCTGTTGGTCTATGTGTCTATGTACCAGTATCATGCTGTTTTGGGTACTGTAGCTTTGTGGTACAGTTTGAAGTTGGGTAGTGTGCCTCTGGCTTTTGTTTTGTTTGGGTTTTTTGGTTTTGGTTGTTTGTTTTGCTTAGAGTTGCTTTGGTTGTTCAGGCTCCTTTTGGTTCCACATGAATTTTAGAATCATTTTTTAAAAATTCTATAAAAAATGTCATTGGTAGTTTGATAGAAATAGCACTGAATCTGTAAATTGCTTTGGACAGTGTGGCCATTTTAACAATAATGATTCTTCCTATCCATGAGCATGAAATGTTTTTCCATATGTTTATCTTCTCTCGATTTCTTTCACCAGTGTTTTGTAATTTTTGTAGAGATCTTTCACCTCCTGGTTAGCTGTATTCCTGGGTATTTTATTCTTTTTGTGGCTATGGTGAATGAGATTGTGTTCCTGACTTGGCTCTCACCTTGGACATTGTTGGTACATAGCAATGCAGCTGATTTTTGTGCATTGATTTTGTATCTTGAAACTTTGCTAAAGTTGTTTATCAGATCTAGGAACCTTTGGGCAGAGACTATGGGGTTTTCTAGGTATAATATCATTTCATCTGCACAGAAGGACTTTAATTTCCTCTCTTCCTATTTAGATGCCTTTTCTTTCTCTTACCTGATTGCTGTGGCTAGGACTTTCAGTAATATGTTGAATAGGAGTGGTGAGACTGAGCATTCTTGTCTTGCTCTGGTTCTCAAAGGGAATACTTCCAACTTTTACCCATTCAGTGTGATGTTGGCTGTGGATTTCTCATAGATGGCTCTTATTATTTTGAGGTGTGTTTCTGTGATGTCTTGTTTGTTAAGGGTTTTTAATATGAAGGGATGTTGAATTTTATCAAAAGCCTTTTCTGCATCTATTGACATGATCATGTGGTTTTTGGTTTTAGTTCTGTTATATTCAGTTACAAGTCAAATCATTACGGAATGTCACAATATTCTCCCAACACTCTAGCTTAATGGTGTTGAATATCATTCAAAATAAATAGGCCATTTCCTAAATATTTTCAAATCTATTCTTTAAGGTTTCAATTTACTGTAAGGAAACCTAATATATGAAAAGCCAGGTTTACAGAAAAGATAAATTGGAGAGGGGATGTTATTTACATTTTCTTACAGAGTTTACCACAGGATTCCTTCACAGAAAATCCCCATGATGAAATGGAGAACCCACAATTCTCAAGTGGGTTCCTACCACTAGGTGCTTTGAGGAGTTTTCTTCTGTCAGCTTTTGAGGGATCAAAAAGAAGGGCTTATTACTTTTGCAAAGAGTGAACTTTTCCCAGGCTCTCCCCTCTGACTGCCAGGCTTTGCATTTAAGAGCACGTCCAAGAGTCTGAAGCAGGTAAGCCACCAATCTTTGCACTCTGTGTGTGGAAGGGCACCATTGTCAGTTTTCCACAACCTTGAGTCTTCTGTTCTCAGCCTTAGGTAAAAGCTACTCTTCTCAGCCACTGGCCTCACCAGCATGACCAGGGCCAAGACTTTCTCATGGTGTTAGGCACGCACCTTCTTCTCAATGTAGTCTACACACCATGGAAAGAATACGAGTGTTGGATTCTGAATCCCAATCCTGGCTCCACCACTTACTAGCCAAGTGACTTCAGTATTCTAGAGCTTTTCTTTTTTTGCTTAGTTAACTACTTTGAGGGCATGAGATATGTTTAAGTATTTTTCAATATTTATTTAGCAGAAAGATCTCAATAAAGCTGGAAAAAATATGAAAACCTCAAAAAAAGTCTGAGGTCTTTTTGTTTGTCACGTTGTGCACTACTTTGTCCCCAGTACCTCAAATAGAACATATATTAAAAGTAATCACTCGAAACATATGTATTGACTGGATGAAGGAATGAACAAATGCTGGGTGACAGTGCTCAGTCTGTCCTGTGTAGTCCAGCTCTGTATCTAAATACGCAGACCTCGCCCTACCAAATTTTCCCATTAATAGGTGGTGACACTTTTCATTGAAAAGGGGGAGGATAGATTAAATGTTGGTAAACCATCCAGTGTTAGGCCTCATGTAACAGATTAACAAATGGGAGCTTTAATGATGACAGCAATTATCCTGGACGTTTCCTAATGGTCTCTTCTTTCTGTTGCCCAGTTTGTTTGTTCACTTCCTTGTTTTCTTACCTGCTTTTAATGTTCTTCTAGTAGGCTTTCAGTTGATCTAGAGGTCCTTTCTCTTAACCTGCCTTTACCTACATAAATGCCTCATGTTTTACTCTCCTTCTTCACCAGCTAGCTCAGTGGGTCAGAATTCCCATCCTCCACAACAGGAATCATCACTACTTTTTCCTAAACCCCATCTGGAGCCAGACACTATTTTCATAGAACAATAGTACATCTGCTTGTCATTACAGTTCAGCTCCCCTGGCCCCAGCCAGGCTGAACAGGATGCCAAACCCACAATGACTTCTCAGGAAAAGGGACTCTGTCAAAGAGCTCCTCTGTACATTTAAAATAAAATTTGATTTATAAAACCCTCACTAAACAGGTAACTTTTAGAAACAAATCTGTGGTTCTTGAAAGTTAAGACTTATGGGTTTAAAAATGAGCTATATACACAATATTTGTTCTTATACTGAGCCTTTGCCTGGATAGGAAAGGGGGCAGGAATAAAGGTAACTAACATTTATTGTCTATTTTGTGTCTTAGCACTGTGCTTAGTGCTTTGCAACCTTTATGTTATTTAATTTTCATAACTATCCTCATAAAATAAGGATAATTATCCTTACTTTACAGTGAGAAAACTGAGATTCCAACATGTTAAGTGATTAGCCTAAGGAATAAAGCTAGTCAGTGGCAGAGCCAAGACAGAAATTCAAGCCTGTCTTACCGATACAGAATATCTCATAATAGAGAATGCTTTATGACATGTAAAACGCAATAAAACACATTCTTCCTGTTGGGTTAAACATTTTACCTGGTACTTTGCATCACTGGAGGCTGAAACCCTTCTATAGGCAGCAGTGAGAAAACGCTAACATCTTCGGCATGCAGGTGGCTGCAATACTCTGGGGTTGCATAAACTCTTAAGGATCAGTCTGATCCCTTTCTCATTGCAGAAAGCTCCTGATCGCCTGGTGGGGAGATTTTTGATTTAGCTCTCATAGCCATACAGAAAGCACTAAACCTGCTGACTACAAATTAGTCCTCTTTTCCTGGAACCGTGCATGGACGAAGGCATGGAAAGACGATGGCCTCCACCATTCAGAGGTGGGCAAGCAACAGACCAGCTGGGCAGTGGCCCAGGACTCCAGCCTTTTGTAAGTACTATAGCATGATTGGAAGCTCAAATTCCACTGGAAATATAACCTGAGAGTGTAGAAAATTCTATTTATCAGGCCTCCAATCAGGTAGTGTACGTGGTGGAAAGGGATGCTTTAATAAGCTGCTTGGAGTAAGAAAAAGAGACTGCCAAGGGGTGTGATAACATCATGGCTGATGAGCCCTCAACTATGTTCTAGGGAGGTAAGGTCAGGATGACAGCAGGGTCTTCTTTGGTAGGGTGAGGTCGTGTATTTGGATCTAGAGCTGAACTACAGAGAACAGGCTGAGCACTGTCACCCAGCATTTGTTCATTCATTCAGTCAGTCAACACATATGTTTTGAGTGATTACTATTAATATATGTTCTATTTGAGGTCCTGGGGATAAATCAGTGCACAAAACAACCAACAAAAAGACTTCAGGCTTTTTTTTTCTTTGAGGTTTTCATATTTTTTTCCAGCTTTACTGAGATCTTTCTGCTAAATAAATATTTAAAAATACTTAAACATATCTCATGCACTCAAAGTAGTTAACTAAGCAAAATGCACAATGTCCTTCATATTATAAACTAAAAATGACCAACATAATTTAACCAGCAATGTTTTCAAAATGGTTGAAATTGAAAGACAGGCTATCCCAGGTATCAGAAATGCAAAGGAAACATGAAACTGACGTAGTAACAGTGGCCCAAGGAAGAGACTGGAATAACTACAGAGCCTTACTTGTTAAGTGGTAGGGTTTTGGTAAGATGAGTGTCAAGAGACATGGCCTTGGGCTCATGTGAAATAAGAGCCAGAACTGAAACTCCTAAATAAAGCTGCTATGTGCAAAGTTACACACCCACAATGAAAGGGACTAAAACATCTGTGCATCAGACCAGGGAGATGACACATAAGCAAAGGAGCATGTGTCTTCCTACGGTTTTTGGATGACAAAGAAAAAAACCCAGGCCTGTGCTTTCTCCAGGTTGGGAGTCTAAATTTATGCCAAAAGATGCTAGAAATTAATACAAAAACTGGTTCCAGACTGACATATAGCAGAAGCAAATCCAAACCACTCTATAGGGCACACAGACTTTATAGAAAACAACCCCGCTGAAGATGAGCTCACAAAGCACATGCAGAAATAATCCACCTTGAGAGAGAATGAGTCAGCAGACTTAAAAATTGGGAGGATTTGGCCAGTGGCGGCAAGATGGCTGAATACGAACCACTCTGGTATGCAGCTCCCAGAGAGATCAACGCAGAAGGCAAGTGATTTCTGCATTTTCAGCTGAGGTACCCAGCTCGTATCACTGGGACTCGTTAGACAGTGGGTGCAGCCCACAGAGGGTGAGCAGAAGCAGGGGTGTCACCTAACCTGGGAAGCACAAGTGGTTGGGGAACTCCCTCCCCTAGCCAAGGGAAGCTGTGAGGGACTGTGCAGTGAGGAATGGTGCATTCTGGCCCAGATACTACACTTTTCCATGGTCTTCGCAACCTGCAGACCAGGAGATTCCCTCATGTGCCTACACCACCAGGGACCTGGGTTTCAAGGTCAACACTGGGTGTATGTTTGGGCAGACACCAAGCTAGCTGTAGGAGTTCAGTTTTTGTTTTTTTTTTCTTACCCTAGTGGTACCTGGAACCCCAGAGAGGCAGAACTATCACTTCCCTGGAAAAGGAAGGGGTTGAAGCCAGAGAGCCAAGCGGTCTCACTCAGCAGTCCCATTCCCATGGAGCCCGGAAAGCTAAGAACCACTAACTTGAAATTCTTGCTGTCCAGCAAGCTAAAAACCACTGGCTTGAAATACTTGCTGCCAGCACAGCAGCCTGAAATCAACCTGGGACACTCAAGATTGGTTGGGGGTGGGGGGTGTTCACCACTACTGAGGCTTGAGTAGGCGGGTTTTCCCCTCACAGGGTAAACAAAGCCTCAGGGAAGTTTGAACCAGCCGGAGCCCACTGCAGTGACTCAAAGCCACTGTAGCCAGGCTGCCTCTCTAAATTCCTCCTCTCTGGGCAGGGCCTTTCTGAAAGAAGGACAGCAGCCCCAGTCAGGGGCTTATAGATAAATCTCCCTGGGACAGAGCACCGGGGGAAAGGGGCGGCTGTGGGCGCAGCTTCAGCAGATGTTCCTGCCTGCCGGCTCTGAAGAGAGCAGTGGATCTCCTAGCATAGCAGTAGAGCTCTTCTAAGAGACAGACTGCCTCCTCAAGTGGGTCCCTGACTTCTGTGCCTCCTAACTGGGAGACACCTCCCAGAAGTCCCTGACTTCTGTGCCTCCTAACTGGGAGACACCTCATACAGGAGAGCTCCAGCTGGCAGGTGACCGTCTGGGACAAAGCTTCCAGAGGAAGGAACAAGCAACAGTCTTTGCTGTTCAGCCTCTGCTGGTGCAGCCTACCCAAGCAAACAGCATCAGGAGTCAACCTGCAGCAAACTCCAGCAGACCTGCGGAAGACAGGCCTTCTGATTGTTAAAAGGAAAACTAAGAAACAGAAAGGAATAGCATCAACATAAAAAAAAACGAAGTCCATGCCAAAACCCCATCTGAAGGTCACCAACATCAGAAAGGTAGATAAATCCATGAAGATGAGGAAAAACCAGCGCAAAAAGGCTAACAATTCCAAAAACCAGAATGCCTCTTCTCCTCCAAAGGATCACAACTCCTCGCCAGCAAGGGAACAAAACTGGATGAAGAATGAGTTTGATGAATTGACAGAAGTAGGCTTCAGAAGGTGGGTAATAACAAATTCCTTCAAGCTAAATAAAGGAACATGTTCTAACCCAATGCAAAGAAGCTAAAAACCTTGAAAAAAGATTAGAGGAACTGCTAACTAGAGTAACAAGTTTAGAGAAGAACATAAATGACCTGATGGAGCTAAGAGGCACAGCACAAGAACTTCATGAAGCATACGCAAGTATCAATAGCTGAATTGATTAACAGAAGAAAGAATATCATAGATTGAAGATCAACTTAATGAAATAAAGCATGAAGACAAGATTAGAGAAAAAAAGAATGAAAAGGAAAAAATAAAGCCTCCAAGAAATATGGGACTATGTGAAAAGACCAAACCTACATTTGATTGGTGTACCTGAAAGTGACGGGGAGAATGGAACCAAGTTGGAAAACTCTCTTCAGGATATGATATTACCCAGGAGAACTCCCCAGCCTAGCAAGACAGGCCAACATTCAAATAGGCTCAAAATAAAGGGATGGAGGAAGATTTACCAAGACAGTGGAAAGCAAAAAAAAAAAAAAAAGCAGGGGTTGCGATTCTAGTCTCAGTTAAAACAGACTTTAAACCAACAAAAATCAAAAGAGACAAAGAAGGGCATTACATAATGGTAAAGGGATCAATGCAATAACAAGAGCTAACTATCCTAAATATATATGCACCCAATACAGGAGCACCCAGATTCACAAAGCAAGTTCTTGGAGACCTACAAAGAGACTTAGATTATTACACAATAATAGTAGGAGACTTTAATACCCCACTCTCAATATGAGACAAATCAATCAGACAGAAAATTAACAAGGATATTTGGGACTTGAACTCAGCTTTGGACCAAGCAGACCTAATAGACATCTACAGAACTCTCCACCTCAAAGCACCACATCACGCTTATTCTAAAATTGACCACATAATTGAAAGTAAAACACTCCTCAGCAAATGCAAAAGAACGGAAATTATAACAAACAGTCTCTCAGACCACAATACAAACAAATTAGAATTCAGGATTAAGAAACTCACTAAAAACTGCACAATTACATAGAAACTGAACAACCTGCTCTGGGTAAATAACAAAACAATGGCAGAAATAAAGAAGTTCTTTGAAACCAATGAGAATAAAGACACAACATGCCAGAATCTCTGGGACACAGCTAAAGTGTGTTCAGAGGGAAATTTATAGCACTAAATGCCCACAGGAGAAAGCAAGAAAAATCTAAAATCCATACCTTAACATCACAATTAAAAGAACTAGAGAAGCAGGAGCAAACACATTCAAAAAGCTAGCAGAAGACAAGAAATAACTAAGATCAGAGCAGAACTGAAGGAGATAGAGACACGAAAAACCCTTCAAAAATCAATGAAAGCAGGAGCTGGTTTTTTGCAAAGATTGACAAAATAGATAGGTCGCTAGCCACACTAACAAAAGAGAAAAGAGAGAAGAATCAAATAGACACAATAAAAAATGAGAGAAAGGGAATACCACCGCTGATCCCACAAAAATACAAACTACCATCAGAGAATACTATAAACACCTCTATAAAAATAAACTGGAAAACCTGGAAGAAATGGATAAATTCCTAGACACATACACCCTCCCAAGACTAAACCAGCAAGAAGTTGAATCCTTGAATAGACGAATAACAAGTTCTGAAACTGAGGCAGTAATTAATGACCTACCAACCAAAAAAAGCCCAGGACCAGACAGATTCACAGCCGAATTCTACCAGAGGTACAAAAAGGAGCTGGTTATTTTCCTTCTGAAAATATTTCAAACAACAGAAAAAGAGGGAATCCTTCCTAACTGATTTTATGAGGCCAACATCATTCTAATACCAAAACCTGGCAGATACACAACAAAAAAAGAAAATTTCAGGTCAATATCCTTGATGCACATTGATGCAAAAATCCTCAATAAAATACTGGCAAACTGAATCCTGCAGCACATCAAAAAGCTTATCCACCAAGATCAAGTCAGCTTCATCCTGGGATGCAAGGCTGGTTCAACATATGCAAATCAATAAATGTAATCCATCACATAAACAGAACCAATGACAAAAACCACATGATTATCTCAATAGATGCAGAAAAGGCCTCTGATAAAATTCAACACCCTCTCATGTTAAAATCTCTCAATAAACTAGGTATTGATGGAGCATATCTTAAAATAGTAAGAGCTATTTATGACAAACCCACAGTCAATATCATACTGAAGGGGTAAAACCTGGAAGCATTCTCTTTGAAAACAAGCACAAGTAGGTTTCTCACCACTCCTATTCAATGCAGTATTGAAAGTTCCGGCCAGGGCAATCAGGCAAGAGAAAGAAATAAAGGGTATTCAAATAGAAACAGAGGAAGTCAAATTGTCTCTTTGCAGATGACATGACTGTATATTTAGAAAACCCCATTGTCTCAGCCCAAAATCTCCTTAAGCTGATAAGCAACTTTAGCAAGTCTCAGGATATAAAATCAATGTGAAAAAATCACAAGCATTCCTATATACCAATAACAGACAGCCAAATCATGCATGAACGCCCATTCACAATTGCTACAAAGAGAATAAAATAGCTAGGAATACAACTTACAAGGGATGTGAAGGACCTCTTCAAGGAGAACTATAAACCACTGCTCAAGAAAATAAGAGAGGACACAAACAAATGGAAAAACATTTCATCCTCATGGATAGGAAGAATCAATATTGTGAAAATGGCCACACTGCCCAAAGTAATTTATAGATTCAATACTATCCCTATCAAGCTACCATTGACTTTCTTCACAGAATTAGGAAAAAACTACTTTAAATTTCATATGGAACCAAAAAAGAGCCCATACAGCCAAGACAATCCTAAGCAAAAAGAACAAAGCTGGAGTCTTCAGACTACCTAACTTCAAGGTATACTACAAGACTACAGTAACCAAATCAGCATGGTACTGGTACCAAAACAGAGATATAGACCAATGGAACAGAACAGAGGCCTCAGAAATAACACCACACATCTTACAACCATCTGGTCTTTGACAAACCTGACAAAAACAAGCAATGGGGAAAGGACTCCCTATTTAATAAATGGTGTTTGGAAAACTAGTTAGCCATATGTAGAAAACTGAAACTGGACTCCTTCCTTACACCTTATACAAAAATTAACTCAAGATGGATTAAAGACTTAAAAGTAAGACCTAAAACTATAAAAACCCTAGAAGAAAACCTAGGCAATACCATTCAGGACACAGGCATAGGTAAAGACTTTATGACTAAAACACCAAAAGCAATGGCAACAAAAGCCAAAATTGACAAAATGGGATCTAATTAAACTAAAGAGCTTCTGCACAGCAAAAGAAACTATCATCAGAGTGAACAGGCAACCTACAGAATGGAGAAAATTTTTGCAATCTACCCATCTGCCAAAGGGCTAATATCCAGAATCTACGAGGAACTCAAACAAATTTACAAGAAAAAACAAACAACCCCATCAATAAGTGGGTGAAGATATAACAGACACTTCTCAAAAGAAGACATTTATGCGGTCAACAAACATGAAAAAAAGTTCAATCATCACTGGTCATTAGAGAAATATGAGTCAATACCACAATGAGATACTATCTCATACCAGTCAGAATGGTAATCATTAAAAAGTCAGGAAACAACAGATGCTGTAGAGGATGTGGAGAAATAGGAATGCTTTTACACTGTTGGTGGGAGTGTAAATTAGTTCAGCCATTGTGGAAGAAAGACAATGTGACGATTCCTCAAAGAGCTAGAACCAGGAATACCCTCTGACCCAACGATCCCATTACTGGGTAAATACCCAAAGGATTATAAATCATTCTACTATAAAGACACATGTACACATATGTTTATTACAGCACTGTTCATAATAGCAAAGACTTGGAACCAACCCAAATACCCATCAATGATAGACTGGATAAAGAAAATGTGGCATATATATACCATGGAATACTATGTAGCCATAAAAAAGGATGAGTTCTTTATAGCGACATGGATGAAGCTGGAAACCATCATTCTCAGCAAACTAATACAGGAACAGAAAACCAAACACCGTATGTTCTCACTCATAAATGGGAGTTGAGCAATGAGAACACATGGACACAGGGAGGGGAACATCACACACTGGGCTTGTTTGGTGGGTGAGGGTCTAGGGGAGGGATAACATTAGGAGAAATACCTAAAGTAGATGGCAGGCTGATGGGTACAGCAAACCACCATGGCACAGGTGCACCTGTGTAACAAATATGCACGTTCTGCTCGTGTATCCCAGAACTTAAGGTATAATACAATTAAAAAAAAAAATTGGGAGGATTGGCAGGCCCAAAGAGTTGAGATAGTAAAATAATCTAGAACAGTCTATAAAAGTAAGAATGTTTTCAAAGATTAAAGAGAGGAATGAATTGAAAATATAAGAAAAATACTGAATACTATGGGGAGAAAGTTAGGAATATTAGTTTTTTGATGTGTTCAATGACTAACCTGTCATGAATACCAGAATATTTACTTACCTTGAGTGCCCACATGTGTGAGTTTAACTCTGATTCTATTTTATGATTCTGTGATTCCTGATCACATTTAGAAAAGAACTATTCAGCAACACAAAGGGCAGAATTAGCAGTATTTTATTCATGTTTAAAAAACTAAATTCAATGTATTCATCTTTCCTTTGAATAACAGAGGACACCAAAAAACAAAGACATCGATAGCATTTGTCTATTTTGAGTCAGAATGAAGGTTAAGTTTTTAAAACAACTCCCAAAATACAGAGGTTTGAATAAGATACATATTTCTTCCACTCCTAAATAATAGTCAAGCAAGCCTATCTTGGCAGGGCAGCTCTGCTCCAGTGGATCATTCAAGGATCCAGCTTCCTTCCACCTCATTTGTCTACTATGCTGCAAGGCATTTTATTTAATCTGCATGTCAAAGCTGGGTCTCAAAAGAGCTCTGTTTCAGAAGCAAGGGACCAGATCAAATGGGAGCACAATCCTGTTTTTCAGGCCAAGGTGTTGAAATGGCACATATTGCTTCCCCGATCATTGCTTGGCCTGACCTCAGTGACATGGCCTCATCCAACTAAAAGGGTACCTGAAAAATATAGTTTTTAGCTGAGTAATCATGTGTCCAGACAAAATTCTATTACTCTGGAAGAAAGGGGAAAATGAATTTGTAAATCATCCCACAGTGTGTCAAATCTGTAATTCTAGCAAACATTGGGGAGGGAGTAGTTAGCTAAGTTTTAAAAACTATATGTTTTAGCCTATCAGTCAATCACAACTCTTTGTCCAAGTTCCGTTATTAGCTCACCATTGTTAGGAGAAGAAACAAACAAACAAAAAAAATGAAGTGGCAATCTAAATAGAAAAGACTATTCACATACATTAATTGAAATATAATTTTTTAAAGTATGCAATTAAGTGCTTAATTGTAAAGACCTATTTCTAATTCCAGGCCTATATTTTCTTCCACACTCTTCCAACCTGACACTTTCACATGTGACTTTTCCTAAAACTTGTTCCATATGACACCCCCAAACCAGAAACCTGAAAGTCACACCAAGCCAGAAACCTGAAAGTCACACTGACCTCTCTCTTTCTCTTCCTGGGCACAAGAGAATGTCATCCATTTCTATTGGTTCTATAAAAAAATACCCACTCTTCTCTCTTCTTGCTTCTTTTCTAGCTCAAGCTCTCATAGTTATTTCTTTCAAGGATTATTGCACAGATCTTAAAAGCTTCCATTCTCTTTCCCCTTCAAACTATCCTGTATATTGTTTTTTACGTGATCTTTCTGAAATAAATTTATCCATCTATCTATTGTCTACTTTGTGCCAAGCACTGTCCTAGGCGTTTGAGATTCAGCAGTAAACAAAACAGATAAAGATGACTTCATGAAGCTTACATTTTAGTAGAGGGAGACAAAGAATAAATGATATACAAAATAAATGAGTACATTACAAAGTATGTTAGAAAGTTAACCCAGCAATCCCATAACTGGGTATATACCCAAAGGATTATAAATCATTCTACTATAAAGACACATGCACATGTATGTTTATTGCAGCACTGTTCACAATAGCAAAGACTTGGAACCAACCCAAATGCTCATCAATGATAGACTGGATAAAGAAAATGTGGTACATATACACCATGGAATACTATGCTTCCACACTCTTCCAACATGACACTTTCACATGTGACTTTTCTGCTGTACTGACAGCAGATTATTGGCCAGGTGTGGTGCCTCATTCCTGTAATCGCTTGAGGCCAGGAGTTCAAGAATAGATTATTGGAGGAGGGGATGCAGAGGAAGAGGAAAGCGTAGAAGTAGGTGCCCCAGTTAGGAAGCTATATTGCAGGCAAGAGGTGATAGAGGTTTCTATGGAAAATGGAGGGTAATAATGGATATGGCTCTGTTATAATATATTTTGAAAGCAGATCCAATAGGATTTGATGTAGGATAATGACAGCAAGAGAGAAGTCAAGGATAACATCATGGCATTTGGGGCTAAGAAAAGGAAAGATGGAACACACTGCCATTAGCTAAAATGGGAGACTCAGAAAAGAGCTATGTGGAGTTTGTGGGGGAGACCAGGAGTTTGGTTTTAGAATCATAAGCTTGAGATGTCTATTTGGCATCTCAGTGAGAATGCCAAGTAAGCAGTTGGATATATAAGCCTGAAGTTCAGGCAGGTCTGGCCTGAAGATACGATAAAAAGTTCAGCAATTGCGTATGTGCAGGTACTGTGCTAAGCATTTTACAGAGGTAACTCATTCAATCCTCACAGCAACCCCAGGAGGTAGCAGCAAATATTATCACCTCTTATTTCACGGAATGGGAAACTGAACCACATAGAGGTTAAGGAACTTGCCTGAGGTCACAAGAGTAGTTTGTGGAAGAGCCATGATTTGAATCAGGAATGTAAGTGCCAGAATTCATGCTTTGAGCCAAAACGCTAAAGTGCAGGTAATATTAATAAACTTAGGAGTCTTTAGTATGTGAATGATATTTACTTATGAGTCCAGGTGAGATCACCAAGGGAATATAACAGTGAAAAGAGGATCTGAGGAATCTGTTTAAAAGTAACATGGAGTGGGTGAAGAGGAGTGGGTAGGAGCATAGATGAAATAAGGTTGGCTCTGAGTAAACAAATACTGAAGCTGGGTAATGGGCACAAGGAGTCTCATTATACTTTGCTGTCTAATATGCGTATGGCTAAAATTTTGCATAATGACTGGGAGAAAACAAAGACAGAGGGATGAGGAGGAACTATCAAAGGAGGCCAACAAAGACTGCCAGTGAAACAGGAAGAAAACCAGGAGTGTGCTATCCCGGAAATCAAGGGTCCCAACTGCCTATTGTCTAACACACCCCCAAAACTCTATGGCTTAAAAATATAACAATTATACACAATATAGAGATTCCTCAAAAAACTAAAAGTAGAACTGCCATATGATCCAGCAATCCAACTTCTGGGTATATATCCAAAAGGATTGAAATCAGTATGTCAAAGATCTACTCTCATGTTCATCACAGCACTATTTACAGTAACCAAGTTATGGAATCAACCTAAATGTCCATTAACAGATGAATGGACAAAGAAAATGTGGTACATATACACAATGGAAAACTATTCAGCCTTAAGAAGGAAATCCTGTCATTTGCAACATGAATGAAACCAGAGGACATTATGCTAGAGGAAATAAGCCAGGCACAGAAAGACAAAGACTGCATGATCTCATGTATATGTGGAATCTAAAAAAGTCAAACTCATAGAAGTAGAAGAGCAGAAAGATGGTTACCAGAGGCTGGCCGGGGGTGAAGAGAGGGGAAATGGAGCTGCCAGTCAAAGGGTACAAAGTATCAGTTATACAGAAGGAATAAGTCTATTGTGCAGCATGACCGCTATAGTTAATAATAATGTATTGTATCCTTGAAAATTGCTGAGAGATTTTAAATGTTCATACCACCAAAAAAATAAGTATGTGAGATGACAGATACGTCAATTAGCTTGATTTGATCTATAATATATACATATACCAAAACATCACCGTTGTACTCCTTAAATACTCTCAGCAGGGACCTGTCATCTCTGTTCCTGTGGCATTGGCCATCAGCTGGGGTGACTCTTCTGGGCCTGAGGACACCTCTCTAAGGTGGTTCATGTATTGTGGCTGGCAGGCATGGGTGCTCAGCGAGGAAAGGCCTATCTCTATCTTCGGTCAGTCCCCAGATTGACTAAAAATAAGCAGTGCAAATGAGAATTACTTGAACCTTCTTCAAGCATGTGCTTTACTCTCAGCTGACGAATGACCCTCAGAGAACACTGAGAAAGATTCCTTTGATGCTGGGACTGTTTCCTTTACAACAATTACAGGAAGTGAGGAGAAAACATTTGTTATTTAGGTCTTTGTCAATGCCAGGAGAGACCCCCGAACTTCATTGTTAAAAAAAAAAAAAAAAAACTCTGAATGTGTTGCTTTTTTTCTAAGAAATTTCATTATGTATATTCGAGGCTTAGCATACATTATCAGACACATACAGATAGTAAAATTGTTACTATAGTGAAACCAATACATATCTATCATCTCACGTAGTTACTCTGCATGTATGTGACAAGAACAAGTAAAATCTACTTATTTAACAAAAATCCCTAAAAGAATATAATTTTATTAACTATAGTCCTCATGTGGTACATCAGATCTCTAAACTTCTTCATCCGATGTAGCTGCTAATTTATATCCTTTGACTTACAACTCTCCATTCTCCCCACCCCCCACCCAGGGTAACTGCTGTTTCATTCTCCATCTCTGTGTATTTGAGCTTGAGCTTTCTTTTTTTTTTTTTTTTTATTCCACACACAAAAGAGAGCACACAATATTTTTCTTTCTGTGTCTGGCTTATTTCACTTAGCATAATGCCCTCGAGCTTCAACCACATTGTGGCAAATGGCAGGATCTCCTTTTTAAAGGCTGAATAACAGTCCAACAACAAATAATATTCCATTGTATATATTCACACACATACACACCGCAGTTTATATCATGGTGTATATATATATATATATGCTTCCGTTATGGCATATATATATTTATATTGTGGTGCGTCTGTACGGTGTGTGTGTGTATATATGTATACACACTGTAATTCCTTTATCCATTTGTCCATCGTTTGGTATTTGGGTTGTTTCCACATCTTGGCTACTGTGAATAATTCTGCAATGAACATGAGAGTACAGATCTCTTTACGAGGTAGTGATTTCATCTCCTTTGGGTATATACTCAGAAGAGGGATTGCTGGATCATATGGTGGTTCTATTTTTAATTTCTTTAGAAACCTCCATACTGTTTTCCGTAATGGCTGTACCAAAAGACATCTGAATTTTATGGATACCTTTTAGTCACAGTTCCTCCTTGGAACGTCTCCTTTGTAAAATACTTTAAATAGCTGTAAGAAGATGGGGGAGAGGGTGAAAAGATGCATACAAATTCTTGTATCTCTGACAAAGATAAGCAAATAGTAGAGACTAGTTTTTCCCTAATCTTCTTATTCAGGATTCAAAATAGCTCTGTTCATGGGCTTTTAGAAGATCGTCACCATGGGCAGGCTAGCAGCTGTTCCTCATCAGCATCCTAAGGTAGTGACTACCATTGAAGCCTATCAGAGTTCACTGAGAGTTTTAACACCGAGAACTGATTTCCAAAATGCTTTGTCACTTTAAATTAGGGAAGAGGTCGGAGTGCCAGGGCTACGTCTCCCCCACCATATGCCTGGCAAATACAGAAGGGTGGGGGCAGATGTTCTCAACTTGCCCGAAGATGCTGAGACAAGTGTGGGTCACCCCACATGCCACTGAACATGCAGACAGAGACCGCTGGGCTGTTGCTGAGGAACCGAGGAGGAAACAATTAAGAAACACATAGCAAGTACTGAAAGGCAAGTTTCATCTTTATTTGCCCATTTTTGCTAACTCGAAAGTACAAGGGGTGTCTGAAACCATTAGATGTGACAGAGTACATGTTTTGATCACGGTGCAGTAGTTCTGCATGTTGTATCTTTGCCTGTGTTTTGCTATTTGAGAATGGATTTGCAAAAGCTGGCTTGTCTCTGCAGTGAAAGCTCTTAGGGCATCATCCGCAACACGAGGCACCCATTGTTGACCAATGCCATTGGCTAAGACTTGAAGTGTTTCTCCAACACTCAAAGAACTGAGGTCAGTCTCAGAGTCTGGCATCCTTTCACCCTCTGCCTCCCACTGATGTAACTTAGTCAGATCACAAGTGTGCTAACAAGGCAATTGAAAGCAAACTCTTTTTGCCACCAACATAAACACACTCTGAGTTCTTTTTTTCCTTCACAGTTCCCATCACTTATTAGTTCACCACCATCTTCTTGGCTTCCAGGAGATCTGTCTCCTGATTTTTCTTGATTTCTCCAGTTGCCCTTCCTCATTCTCCTCACACTCTTCGTCATTTCTTGCACCTCCACCTCCTCATCAGGCCACCTCTCTTCATCCAGCTCTCAGCACCTCATCCTCCCTCATGGCCTGAGATGATCCTGCTGCCCTGACTGTCCCTGTGGTAATGGAAGCAGTGATCATAGCAGCAGCAGCTACACAGTCAGAGTGACAGTGCCCATGGAAGCCGTGAGTGACAGCATGGCAACATGGTCTTTGATCCCAATTACTGTAGTGGCCTTCTACAACATTCCCCGGTCCATGATCTTGCCCCTTCCTATTGCATCTTTCACACTGTTGCCAGCATGATTCTTCCAAAATAGAAATCAATCATGCCACTGCCTACTTTCAATCTTTTAATGGTCCCAGTGGCTTTGGCGCCATTAAAATCTAAACTGGGGACAAAAATCTAAATTCTTAATATGATATAAAAGCTTGTTCCACCTGGACCTGTCTACCTCGGCCCTCACAGGTGCCTTTCACCCATCCCCATCCCAACACCTTGCATTTTGGCACATACACCGTGCTATTTCTCATCTCTGTCCTGGAACCCCTTCTTGCCTCCTACAGAACACCCAGCAATCATGTGTTGTGTCCTTCCAAAAGCAGCTGATGTTTCCTCTTCAGGAAGAAAACTCCCATTCTTCAGGGTACAGCAGGTGCCCTTCATACATGCTTCCTCTGTCACACCACATTACAACAATATTCTTATTTTGCTGTTTGTTAATTTCTTCATATCCCTCCTCCTGTGTGCCTAGTACTCAACTGCAAGCATGTTTGAGATACTCAGTAAGTATTGCATGAATCAATTATAACTGAACCATGGATCAATATGTATACTGCTCTTCTTTTGTCAGTTCTGACTTGCTTCACTTCCTCAGCTTGCTCCTATTCTAGCAAGAGAGACAGAAAAGTAAGTAGATATTCCTAGTAAAATAATCTCAGAGGATTCATGGGCCATCTAGGCTCATCCAGAAATCCCATATTAACAACTATAAACAATGAGGAGATGGACACACACAGGACAGCTCAGAGAACATCATTCTTTGATAATATATAGTGCCAGAGCCTTGTCAGAGCATTTGCATTTATTTATGAGAGAGACAGGGTCTCACTCTGTTGCTCAGGCTGGAGTGCAGTGGCACAACCACAGCTCATTGCAGCCTCCAACTCCTGGACTCAAGAGATCCTCCCACTCTAGCCTCCTGAGTCTCTGGGACTACAGGTGTACGCACCCCAAGTAGCTAGGACTACAGGTGTACACCCCCACATCTGACTAATTTTTTTTAATTTTTGTAGAGATGGGGGTCTCCCCATGTTGTCCAGGCTGACCTCAAATTTATGGGCTTAAGCAATCTTCCCACCTTGGCCTTCCGAAGCGCTAGGATTACAGGTATGAGCCACCATGCCAGCCCTAGAGCATTTGCTTTATAAATTAAGGCTGAAGACTGCAGAGCCACACCTGCCCTCCAGGCTGGTTTGTAGCCCAGTAGGCAGCACCTTTGGATAAAGTTCACTAAGCCAGTTTTGAATCCACCTAATCAAGGGCATGGTGATATACTTGGTAAAATGCTTTGTGGAAATCCTTTGTTTACTCTTATCTATCAATCTTATACACTTAATCAAAAAAATTACCTCCTAGCTTTTTCTTTCTCTTGACCCAAGAGTCTCTTTCCTGGGGTCCTCTGTGATCCACAATTTCCCTGGGAACTTTCCATCCTGTCTCTCTCATCTTGCCACCTTCAATCGGTTTCTCTTCTGCTGCTCCCAGCCCTACTTTCAACAATCTAATTCACAGAGTATGGACCCTCATTTCAGCACCCGCCCTTGGCTCTGTTCACTTTCTTTAGCTTTCCTACCATGTTGAGTTTTTTTGCCTCATCTCTCCTACCCCTCCCTAGACCAGGCCTGTAGGATTGGGTGGCCTTTTCCATCTTCTACTGTGAAAGCACCCGATCTGGTCACCACCCTGTGGTCACCCAGGCAGCAGTCTCTAGTTTACCCTGAAATGTCATCGCCAAAATGCACACTGACTTCATAACTATGACATTGACTATAGTAAGAAAGAGTATGACAGCAACACACAGCACTGGGATCAGGGTTTCTACATCTCATTTCTCTTTGCAATTGGTATGACCCCTGCGTGAGTTAACTGGCTTGACTGTTTAGAGCTATAGTTCTTAAGCTTCTTGTGAGCTACAGAACCCCTTAGTCAGACAAAATCTTAGTGCTAGCAAGTAACATTTAAAATGCTGACTGGTTCTGGCTGATGTGGGTGTAGAAGTCCAGAGCCCCCTTTGCCTCTCATTCCCATGACCCCTAGGGATTCTGCAGAGCCCCAAGATTTGAAAAGCACTGGGGGAGGGTACAGTATAATGAAGCCCATGTGGCAAGCTCCACACCATTCAGGTTTTGCACAAGCTATGCAATATCCCAGAAAGCAATGTGACTTAATGGTTATGTGGATAGATCCTAGGAAAGACTGTCAGGTTCAAAGCCCCACTCCCCCAGTCACTAGCTGAGGCTGATTGGACAATTTACTTAACTTCTCTGTGCCTGAGTTTTCTCATCTGTTGGACAGTGATTATAATGGTTCCTGCCCCTTTCTTAAGAAGATTAAATGAGTTCACAGCAGAAAGGGCTTAGAAGAATGCCTAGCTGATCTAGAGAGGTGGTAGATAAATGTTTGCTACTATTATCTTCCAAAATCATACACTGTCCTTAAGGAAGACCCGGGGACACAGTGTAAGTGACTCAGCACAGCCTGCCATTACCACAGAGCACACTGTGTGGTGGGAGCCAGCATAGGCCTCCTCCTACATGGGGTATGGCAGACTGGTCCTTTGCAAACTGTGTCTTAGAGTACACGAAGTGTACATTGACTTCATCCAATAGATTGGCTCCTCAAAGGAGTTTATTTCCCAAAGTTTACTACAGATTTAGGTCAAGTGAAAGATTATACACAGTGCACAGCTTTCAATGGAAATGAACTAGGCCATTTGATTAGACTTGTAAATCTAAGGTTAATTGGGAGTTGAGCATTGCAATTCCAGGAAATAGGTTACTAGGCATGTTTGTATATTTCTGAATCCATCCCCTGTTTATAGCTGCAAACATATGTCATTAATTTATGATTTTCTTTCTACAGGTTTCACCACGGTAAACACAAATAGATTAGTCATTAAACCCAGAAGGAATCTGAGAGCAGGGCATAAAATTTAAAGAAAGTTATACCCTGAAAAAAAAACTGATGTGAGAAGGTTATACCCTGAAAAAAAAAATGATGTGAGAAGAAAATTAGCTGCTAAATCTTTTGGATAATGCAGTCTTACAGGTTGTTTTTAATAATACTCACTATATTGTACTTTAATCTGTGATCCTCCAAGCTAAGCTAAGTAACTCCCAAGGGAATTAGGGTAGAGGCCTAAGGAGTGTAAATAGATCTTTCTTAGAAAAATCTTTTCTTCCCTGAGTTTGTATTTCCTTTATTACTTTTTGCTCACTAAACCTACAGGGAATGTATGAAGTGTAGATATGGACTCTACTTCCAGAATGGCTACTTTCCCGACTAAAGCCTGGAAGGAGAAGAAAGCTTGGAACTGTGATTCTTAAGGCTCAGCCAGAATCAGATCCCTTCTCGGACAGCACAGGAAGCGTAGGAATAGCTTTGTCAGCATCTTCATGCTCATGCCTCTGAGGAAAGAGGAAGGAGCTGATAATGTGATAATGATATGGTCCACAGCACCTTATCCTCAGTTCCCAAATCCCAAAACCCTGCAACCAAAAGTTTTTCACATATTTGACATAAAAACTCCATAGATGGCAAAAATCTGACCTTTTTGACATGAGGTTCTACATAGTCACCACTTACCTCAGGATGACGATACATATATGTCGTGGTCGAAATATTAACGTATCTGCTTATGAGATGCTGACCCAGACTCTACTGGAAATACTACATATGCAATATGTACCATTTTACCTTTATAACATCTGAACAGTTTTCTGAAATCCCAAACCTGTCTGGCGGCCCTGTCCTAAGTGATCTGAGGTGAGAAGAGGTCTGAGAAGAAAGGACAGCACGGTGGCTCTGCAGAAGGAAAGGAGCAGCAGATCTATAAGGGTGGTGTGCCTCAGATGAACAGGACTCAAAGGGAGCTGTCAGGGCCATCCATTTTAGCCTGAGGAGCAGGAAACCAGCACAATGCATGGCAGACCAGTCACCAGCCACACTCCTTAGCTGACTGCCCATCCCTGTCTGCCGGCTGAGGCCCAGGTAAGCACAGAACAGGAGATATTGCCACACCTACCTTCCCAGAATCCTCATCTCAGGAACCACGGCAGTATTTTTGCAAGCATCTTTCTTCATTTTTTCTTCTCTTTCACCATCTTACTACTTCAGTTTCTCTTTCATTCTTTCAAATTCCACACTACCTTCACTCAGAATTCACTGGTGGTGATGGAAAGTTTAGGAAACCTGAAAAGAGCAAAACAAGTGTCCACCCTGGTTATATATATATATATTTTAATTCCGGATTCAGACTGCCTGGGTTCAAATCATGACTCTACCACTCCCTAGCTATGTGACTGTAAACAAATTATGTCATCTCTTTTTGCCTCAGTTTCCTTATCCATAAAATAGGGATAATAGTGCCTACCCTATACAGTTGTTGTGAGGATTAAATTAGCTAATATTATGTGAAGTCCTTAGAAAGTTCTTGGCATATAGTGAGCGCTTTGTAAACATAAGCTGCTATCATTTTTATATGTGTCTGTAACTGTCTTCTAAATAAATTTCTTATACTAATGATGTGCTTTTTTTCCCTGTAGAATTCTTTACATCCATTTTTAAAGATGGTACCATAAGGGCATTTGACGGTCAGTAATTACTTGCTAAAGATGAAGATTAAGGAAAAGACAACAAAGAGAGAGATGCACAATCAAAATCTGAGTAGAAAGTTCCAACATTGCTTTCATGATATTGCCTACTATGACATTCTGGTGGTGTGCACAGTTTCTCCCTCTCCTCTTTCCTCCACTTGCTAATTTGTTTTGAAAGCTAAAAAAATAAAATGAAAAAGGGGGAAAAAAGAAAAAAGGGTAATGAAACATTTGATATATAAATTCAAAATAAAACTATCAAACAGACCCAAATCTTTGAGATAGTTCATATTATATTCACATTTTTGTTTTTAGATTACCTATAAACGCTAATGTAAATAATGTAATAAACCCGTTGTCCAGCTAATAATACACTGAGAACAGTTAATTCTGCATTTAACTGAAGCCCAATTATTTATGGCAACTAGAAATCTTTCCAATGATATAGCCTTCCCTGATACCCCACAAACTGTCCTGGAAGTTAGGCCTTGGAGTAGATATCTCCTGACCTTCCCCAAGGCATTAACACCTGTCCGAACTGGCATTGTGGGCCATCTCTAGCAGTGAAATCATAAACTTCATGTACATTTTTAGTGTCCCCAGCTCTGAGTCCATGGTTGTCCTGGGAAGGCTGGGAACCCTGTACACTTATCCACTCCTCTCTCACCTACTCTGACTATGGAATTAACGTCAAGACTGATATGACTTTTTTTTTGCAGGGTCAGCCCTAAATGGACCAACCCATATCTGTCTCAGTCAAATTCACCTTCACCCCACTTTATTTATCAAAAAAGTATTCACTAAAAAAAAAAAAAAAGGTCAAACCTAAAGAGAAAAAAAGAATCACAGCTAAATGTGGGTTTAAAGCTGCAGAGACTTAGATTGAAAAACTGCCAGTTCTTACTGCTCACTTACTCACATGAGGGTTTACAGCTCCTGAAATCATGCCAGGGCTTTGAAAATGAAAGCTTGCAGTTAGAAAACGATGGCTCATGACAGCAAGGATCAGTCATGTGACAGGCCAAGCGTTTTCTGTCATTGCCTTCCTCAATCAGACAGAGCTCAGAAATGGAGGTTAATCGGTCAGATAGCATCCACAGAGGCTGAGAGCAGCAGAATCCAGCCGCAGCAATTAATCATTTAATTGCTTTCTGATTCACTTTGAATGTCTTTTAAAAAGATATTAAAGAAAAACATTATTGAAAGGACATTTTAGACTATTTAATAAAGATCCAATATGCCCTTTGTGAACCAGATAATAAATGGATCTCTAGCCCAACTCTGTTCAATGTTTTCTTGGGCAACATTTACTTATATAGAGGAAAGCGTGACAGTCTCTGCTCCCGGCAGGAGAAATAGCACATATAAAAGCACTTAGGAAAGAAAGCATGGGTATAAATAAAAATGGTTTTCTTGTTTTGGGGGTTTTTGTCTGTTTTTTTTTTTTTTTTGGCTAAAGGATAGGATACATGACGGGTGGAGGGGAAAGCCTGGAAACCCAGCAGCCTACATTTTAGAGGACTCAGAGCCAAGACAAGGGCCCAGACCTGATCTGTTAGGCAATGGGAGCCACTGAAGGATTCTGAGCAGAGAAAACAGCATGGTCAGGGAACAGCATGGTTAGGGAACAGCATGGTTAGGGAACAGCATGGTTAGGGAACAGCATGAACTGAGGGGCCCAGCAGCCCTGGGTTATCATTCCAGTTTTGCCTCTCATTAGCTGGCATGAATGTGGGCCCATTATGTACCTTTCTGGTGCCTTCCAAACTGTACAATGGAGGTAATAATACCATTTCCAGGGTTATTGCAAACATTACAAATAACATATGTGACACAGCAACCCCAAGGCTTGGCATAGAAAGGGTGCCTATTAAATGGTGTTAGCTGTTACTACCGCTGTGCTCTGGGTAGGAAGGCCAAAATGGAAGAGATGGGAGGAGGGAGACCTTGGAGGCCCAGGCGAGAGGTCCAGAGGGCCTGGTCTGGACAGAGTACAGGCAAAAAGGGCAGCAAAGAGAAATGAGATCAAATAAAGGTAGGATCCAAAAAAATGGAGTCCGAGAAAGAGTAACTTGCACAAAGCCATTTGACAATGACTGGACATGAGCAAGGGAAGGAGAGAAGCCACGGAGACTCCAAGGAAAAGCTGAAGTATCACACAAGTTGGAAAGACACAAACTTCTACGTGGATCCAAAATAAACAGTTATGCCAATAAATGCCAAACTGAGCCTGGATTTCTGGAATGACTATGGAAATAACCCAAACCATATTTCTTTTCCTGTCTGAATTCTTAGTAATAACAACAACTTTCAAATCTGCAGTCAGATGATTTGGGTTATAACATTACTCAGCGTCGTGCACCAGGCAGCTTCTCCCCACACACCTTTGCCAGGGCTCACTTCTTCACCTCACCTCCACAACGGAAGTCTGGCCATTTCCTGGGGCTCTTCAACCAGCTTAATTGTCCTCACTCACTTTACAGGCCTCTCGGTACACACGACTGCTGATGCTTTCCTCAGTCTGTGACTGCCTTCCCCACAAAACTCATGTTCACAGATAACAGGTAGAGAAATACCTGGGACTTCAGAACAGCCGTGTGGCAACTAAGAACTCATCGCGCCTAACATCTTCACTAGGCACTGCGTTAGAAGTGTCTTCAAGAAGCAGCTTTAGTAATTTTGTACCACTCTGCTCAGAGGAGATTAATATGACTTACACAGAGGGGCCTCAGCCCCTCTCCCAGCACAAGCTTGCATCCTCCTCTGAGTCAGCGGTGGGATTCAGCCATGTCAGCTCCATGTAATTTACAAAGGAATCAGTCCATGGATACTGCCCAGCCACGCATGTGCCTGCTGGGACACACAGGGGAAACTTTACAGTGTGTATAAATAAGCTTTAATATTGCACTATACCTTTTGGGACGCGTGCCTAATTTGTGAGAACATGCAGAAGAGCTGACAAGCCACTTTGCACCTTTTTGGCGGCCTCTGCTTTGCACGGCTGTCCTGATGAAACACAGGACTGGCCGCCTCCCGACAGTCCCTGGCTCTCCCTGCAGGAGCTCTTTTACCTGTGCCCACTCTCCAGTCCTTATAAGAAAACTACAGAAGATTTGGGCTCCTGTATGCTTCCTTAACTAAAGTTAATGTTTTTCTCGAATATCTCTGAGAAAACATTGAATATGGTTTGACTGTGTTTCATCATGCATTCCAGGCCAAACGTCCTGCTGACTTATCTTTAATGAATAAGACCATACTGCCAGTGCAACCTGCCCAACTCCAGAGTAACAACACAAAATACAGTGTTTTGAAGGTATTAAAATATTTTATACTTTACAAAGGGAAGTGGTGATTTGGGGACATGACGACAACATGAGGCCAAAGGTGGTTCACAAGTCAACTCTTCCTCGACGGGAACGTGCTCCTTCTGAATTCTTCACAGGGAGTATTATATTCCTTATCCAGCAGCACTAGGCACAGGGAAATAAAGAGCCAGCTCCTGCACGGCCAATTCTCCAACAGTGTGCCTGTCTTACTCTTCATCCAAGTTACCCTTGGTTCAGATGAATGGAGACGGATATCCATGGGTGAGGTTTCTACTTTTTTATCTCTGTGGGTCACAATAACATTAATGATAAAAATATAATATTCATTGAGTGCTACTGTTTCTATTTTACTCTTTTGCCAGCATCTTATAAGATAAGGTGCTATTATTACTCACACTTAACAGATGAAGAAACTGGGCTTTAGAGAGTATATTAGTCAAAGTTCTCCAGAGAAACAGAACCCATAGGATAGATGGATAGATAGACAGATACATAGATGATAGATAAATAGATACATAGATACATGGATGGATGGATAGATTGATAGATACATAGACAGACAGGAGCGGGGTTATTATAGAAACTAGCTCATGTAATTACAGAGGCTGAGAAGCCCTACGACAGGTAGTCTGCAAGCTGGAGAACCAGAGAAGTCAGCGGTATAACTCAGTCCAAGTCCCAAGGCCTCAGAACCAGTGAAGACAATGATGTGACTCTTAGTAAGAGGCCAAAGGCCTGAGAACCTGGAGGCTACTGGTTCAAAAGTCCCAGAGTCTGAAGGCCAGAGACCCTGAAGTCCTGATGTACAAGGCAGGAGAAGCTCCAGAAGAGAGAGCAAATCCACCTCTTCCCTGCCTTTTGATTCCGTCCAGGCCCTCAGCTGATCTGATGGCACCCACCCACACTGTAAGGGCAGATCTTCCTCTTTCAGTAGTCCATTGACTCAACTGTCAATCTTTCCCAGAAAAACCTCACAGACTTACCCAGAAATAATGCTTTATCAGATGTCTGGGGATCCCTTAACCTAGTTAAGTTGACACCTAAAATTAACCATCACAGAGAGGTAATAATTTACCCAAGGTGAGAGAGCTGGTAACCAGAAAAACCAGAACTCAACCCAAGTCTCTTTTACACCAGAGTTAGATTTAAAAATCACTGTAACTCGCTGGAACAATGGCACCCACAGATTACATTCCAGGAGCATTTACTAGAGAATTCCAGCTTGGTATCTACAATTAAACAAGAAAAAGACTCAGTGCTTACTGCTATAAGTTTGACTCGACACACACTTATTAACATAAAATGATCTTAACCATTTCAGGAAAAAGCAGATCAACTCTGTGATATTCATTGACTTCCTACTCTATAAAAGGCACACAGCTAATTACCACTAAATGGGGGAGGAGTGTCAAAGCGTAAGATGAGGTCCCTTTCTCAGGGTGCGTGCAGCTTAACAAGATAGACAAGCTCTTAACCATGCAATTCAAGGTGCTATCATGAAAGGCATTGCAAAGATGGATGAGATTAATTGGAAAATTAACAATACAGAGTAAAAGCACTAGAGTGATTCAGGTGAGGAAGATTCTTTCCAAGGAGGAGTGGTCAGGGAAGACAAGATCAGAGAGACAGGACTTCAGGTGGGAACTGGAGGAGGGATAGCGCTGGGTGAGGCTGGAGATCGCTAGAAAGTGGAAAGGGCATCCAACAGAAGTAAGAATGCCTGCAGTGGGTAAGAGAGAATATCAATGCCAGGCAGTAAAGGGCATAGCATGTTGGTAAGATCTTATGCGGCAAAAACCTATGCATCTTTTTTTCTGATCACCAAAATTTGAATTATCCAAAAGAATACTGAACCATGTAAAAATATACATTATTTTTTATCTAAGAACCTTATTTTTGTGTTTTCAATTAAAAGGTTTTTATCTTCAAATCAGTACAACAGGAGATTTTTTTAAAACATATCAGTTTCCTTCTGTATAAAATTGTCCATTTTATTTTTAAAGACTAATAATTTGACTACATGGTTTTTCTTGATAATATTGTTTAAACAAACTTCTTCTAGTGCATAAAAGCCAAATAAATTCACCCAGATGGATCTTTCAGAAGTTATAAATATGTACAGATATTTATTTACATAATTTATTTATACACTGGGAAAATTAGCCTCATCGAGGGGGCTGGTTCTCTTCCCAGCGCATCGACTCCCTGTTCCTGTGTGTTTTCCTGATGCCTCTCACCCCACTGCAGGCCAGGCTGCTGGGGCATTGGTTTATAAGTGATGCCTTTGGATTCTTTGGCATTATTGACCTTCAAGAAATCATGGCTCTCCACTCAAAGTCAGCTTTAGCAAGTTCAGAGTGAATGTGTAAACTGGGGGTGTCAGAAAAACCTTGGTCTTTTCTTACCTATGATACTGGAGATGAGGACCATGGAATGGGGATCTAAAACTGAGACAGAAGACTTTGCTTCAGCTCTCCACACCTAGGCCTCCTCTGAGGCCTAAAAATATACTGCATATGCAATCCACAACAATAGAGCAAAACCATAAATTATAAGTATACATTTATTAAGCACCTATCATGGGCCAGACACTGTGCTAAAAGCTTACCTCCATGACTTCACTTGATCTTCACAACTACGCTGTGAGAGAAGCCCTTGTATTATATTCATCTTATAGGTGAAGTAATGCAGGATAAGAAAGATTAGGGTCCCCAAAGCCACACAGCCAATGGGAAGGCAGACCTGGGAGACCAGGTCAGGCCTCCTTGGCTCCAGTCTTGTGATCTACTATATCACGCTTGACTGGAATGCATAGTGAGCATCGACAGGTACAGCACAGTGACACACTGACACAGACTGGATTGTGTCTTCCCAAATTTTGTATGAAGTCCCAACCCCCAAGGTGACTGCATTTGAAGATAGGGCCTTTAAGGGATCATTGTAGTTAAATGAGGTCATAAGCGTAGGGCCCCAATCCTATAGGACTGGTGTCCTTGTAAGAAGAGGAGGAGACACCAGGGATGTGTGCAAATAGAGAAAAGACCACGAGAGGACACAGCAAGAAGGTGGCCATCTGCAAGGCAAGGAGAGTGGCCTCAGGAGAAACCAGGTCTGCCAACACCTTGATCTCAGACTTACAGCCTCCAGAGCTGTGAAAAAATAAATTTCTGTTGTTTATGCCACCAATTCTTTGATATTTTTCATGGCAGTCCTAACAGACTAAAACACATATCTTTTGCTATTTCACATTTGGCTTCTCTGTCTCTGCTGTGTCTGCCACAGCTACCCTTGATCCTAACTGTCTTATAGGACTTGAAATCTGGAGTAGAAGGTCTCTAAACCAATGGGCTATTCCATTTGGTTATCGTGAAGACCTCTGTTGGAATACTCTTGGATCTCAGAACAAGCTGAAGGTGATCCAGGGCAGTGCATTTCAAACTCCCTGTGGTAAAGGACCAATTTCCCCTATTCCTTTGTTGACAGATAGGTGATCCTATCGTGCATGTCTGGGTAGGCAGCTCCAGTCACAAGTAACTCACCAAGAAAGTGGAACAACATGCCGTTCCATAGTATTTCCCCATCAGATGCTTGGACTTCTCAGCCAAGCAGTGGCGTGCCCACAAATGTTTAGCACCCAGTCCTTAAGGGTGGGAGGAGTCCTGATTTGTAGCATTTGTCAATTTGCATGATAAAAATACCTCCCATTATGGCTGATTTTGAGCTACCACAGTGAAGTTACTGAGCTGCAAAAATGGGAAGAAATGCCCACGATCTCTCTGGCTCTGGCTCTCTCAACTGGTACCACCCACCTCCTGCACATCATTGTAGCAATGTGCAATGCTATAAAGTTTCTAAATACAGACTGTGGATTTCTGTGCTTACCTCCTTGCAGAAGGCAGATCACACTTTGCATAACACTGACCTAAATTGCTTAAGCTCAAGAGTCCCCAGAGAGGCCTCCTAAAGTCCATTAGCTCACTATTTTACTAGGTAAAATTCTGGACCAATAAAGTCCATGCAATGCCCATGTAATGCACAGCAACAGAGCAAAACCTTAAGGTAGCAGTGCACATTTATTGAGCATTTTCAGAAATGGCCCATTTAATCATAATTATCTATGAAAAATGGCAGGAGCTCAGCTCTGGTCTTCTCTCCTTTCTTTCTTCCTTCCCTCTAGAAGTATTATCTTAATGGCCTTCTCCTATCTCCTCTTTTACATTTTCCCTTCTCTTGTTCTCCCTTCTCTAAAGGATCGTTCTTCCATTTCCTTTGCCTCTCTTCAACAACATAGTCAAGCACAAGCTTCCCATTGGTCCGCTTTCTTTCTCCTACAATTTAGCTTTATTGTGAGAATGGATCCTACTCTTTGTTATAAGGAGCAATGAGGGGATAAGCCCACTCAAGCAACTCAAGGGTAAAACCCAAAGCAGGCAACAGCTTTAAGGGCCTGTGGGATTAAAGGCAGATAATGGAGTGTTACTTTAGCCCTCTTTATCCTTGCTTTCCCAGAACCAATTCTGCTTTGTTCTGTTTTCTTTTTTCCAAACAGAGCCAGTCATCAGGAGCATAGCCAAGCCTGTAGCTTACAGAAAAGGGATCAACAGCGACCAGAGTGGGGAGTGACCTACGCTGACATTCCGACAAGAGGTAATTAGAGCTGACCTTGGGAGGTGGCCATGAGAATAGAAACAAAAACACAAATACAAGGCATAAAGCCACACGTGGAAGTAAAATCAACAAGATTGGGCCACTGGTTAGCGATGCAACAGCCACGGCAAGGGAGGAAGATGGCACAAGGTTTCAGTGCTGACAGCAGCCAGATGAGTCATCCTGGAGCTCAGCTTCAACTGAGTTACTCAAATGAGAAAAAGCCTTGCATGGCTGCAAGCCCACGGCACACACAAGTTCCTATATAATGACTGCCACAATTTTACATCAATTTATCAACCTTGGACTCATTCATTCATTCAGCAAACATTTATTAAAGTTACTATGTATTATGCTGGATCAGGAGATTAAAAATGAGGAAAAGGCCCAGTTCCTGAGTTTGAGGAGTTCAAGAGCCTGAAAGGGGTATCCTCCAAATAAATCAATGCATACATGCCCAGCCTTGGTTCACAGTGTTCTCTTCATCTGAAATCCCTATTGTTTATTGAGTGTCTGCTACATGCCAGAGACTGCTCTTGGCCCTGGGCACCCAGTTGAGTTACTTCTGCTCATTTCCTAACCAGAGCTGTAGATACATTGATATAGTTGTCTGAAGAGAGTGCTGAGGCCATAGGGACCACAAGAAGGAGAAGAGAGCCAACACCAGACATTTGGAGTAATGCTTCTATTTCAAGGGTTGGGAAAAGGGAGAAGAACCAGAAGTGATCAAAAGAAAAACCAGAGAGGGAAGAGAAAAACCAATCACAGAAGCTGGGAAGTAGAGAGTTTTAAGAATAAAGGAGAATGTGTTCTGTATTCAGTGCAACAGAGAGGTTAAGAGAGAAGGCTAAGAAAGTCCCCACACTCTTACTCATTTCTGTTAATAGATAGCAAAGATTAATGAATAAACTGATGGAAGAAAAGCTAAAGATGCACAACAGAGCAGTGGGTGCTTTACAAAGACTCTGGTGCAGGAATTAGGAAGGTAGAGGATTCATGGGCAGGAGTGGAAAGGTTGGCCCTGGAAAGAAGAGAGAGACTTCTTCCCCCAAAATTAGAAGAAAAAGATAGATAAATATGCAGACATGGATTCAGGGCAGTCATAGAGGCCTCATGAAGGGTTTGCAGTCAGCCCCATGAGTGAATCCCAGCTCTACCACTTACTTTCTGTCATATTGGGCAAGTCATTCAGACCCTCCAAGCCTCAGTTTCTTTATCTACAAAGAGGATATGATAATGCCCTTCTCACAAGGGAGTTGAGAGGTTAAGTTAAGAAAATGTATGTGCAACCAGCTTCCCCTTTGCCTTACCAGCACATATGGGGTCATCAAAATAAATTCTACTGTCCCTTTCCCCGCTCTTTACTCACACTGTGGTACTCCGCAAAGTGCTCTCAAAAAAGAGCTCACAAGAGAGCCCACCCTGCTGCTGTCTGTGGGTCAGCCAAGCCTCTGCAGTCACAAAACTACTGTAGCTGAGGTCCTCGAACAAACAAGATGCCAAATCCAAACAATGCCATCATGCCCTACAGAGTTTTCCCAAAGCAGCCTTTTCTGTGTTTACTTAAACCTTTCCCCAACAGCCCACCCTCTACAAATCTCAGCTAGGGCCTGGATTGAGACCTGAGTGACAAGTACCATCCTATAGTTAGCATTATTCCCTCCCTCCCATGACCGGCTTGCAGTCAAGCTCCTAAGAGGCTCTCTATCCTTCATATGAACACAATTTTGGTAGGCCCACATCATCAATTTGCTAGGTACCTCCTGATACACATCGGTCTCAATCTAGGCTAGCATGGAACCTGGCACACAGCAGAGACTCAAGAAAAGTGAGTCCAGCCTCATGGTTTTATTTATACTTTTGATTTGGGGTGTCCCTTCTCCCATTCTCAGTCATAGCTGAGTTTTATCCAGGTGCACAAAGATTTGGTTATACTGTAGAGTACTGAGCTGGTAAATGTTTAGCAAACAGCCCTCTAGGAGAAAACGCCTGATTTTGTAGTGTTTGTTAATTTCCATGGTGTAAACACTCTCACCATGGCCAATTTCAATCTACCAACATAATTTCAACCACCTTGCAAAGTTCCTGAAAATGTAACAGTCAGTTCTTCCAAGGTTGTATGAGCAGTCTCTAACACCCCACTCGACAGGTTATCTGGAAATCCTGACTAGTAGCTTTTGAAGTGGCTCTGAAGTTTGTGTCCATTTAATAAAGCCCTATCCGCATTCAGCTACTGTTTCGTAAAGACAACATCCCACTCCAACTGCACTGAGATGGGGATGAACTCCAAGGGCATCAAGTCTCATTTAGAGATCTTCACTATTTTCATGTGGTTTGAGAAAGGATTATATTTAAATGGCATTTTGGCATTTTGAGAGAAACAGACACACCCTGACGGGTAAAATCTCAGGGATGATCACTGAACAAAAACACTGTCACCAAGTAAGTAAATAGTGACAAGTTTATAAGATGCTGTTGGCAGTAGCTGGATTTCTCAGTGCTGAATGCTTGAGTTGGGCATGGTGGGAGCGGCTGGTTAGCCATTTGTCAGGCTAAGTCAAAACAGCCCTCCAGCTACAGCACAGACGGCAGACTGCAGCTCATCAGCATTTTATTTATGACTCTTAATTAGCAAGCAAAAAAGGAGGGAAGAAGTTCCCAGCTTGGGATATACATACTTATACATATATATTTTTCCCATAAATTATCTTTGTCAAAATAATTTAAATCCCTACGACCCCAAGAGGTAGGCATTATAATTTACATCTTATCAATAGGAAACTCCATCCTAGAAGGTAAGTGTAATTTTCCTGTTTTTGCCAATGAAGGTTTGGAGGGGCCAAGTGATTTTTCCCAGGTAACACGGCTAGAATATGGCAAAGCTGGGAGTTGAACTAGTCTTTAGATTCTAATGCAAAAGCTCTTTCAATCATATCATGGTTGGCTCTTACCTGGCATGTCAGAGTAATAGTCCATTGACTTGGGTTAAAAGAGCATTGGCTACCAAACTCATTACATTTGTGAATCAACTCCTGGTTCTTATAGTTAGAATTGTATCTTTGTTTTGTTTTCTTGTTTGATTTTGAGAGAGTCTCCCTCTGTCACCTAGTGGCACAATCTTGGCTCACTGCAACCACCATCTCCTAGGTTCAAGTAATTCTCATGCCTCAGTCTCCCAAGTAGCTGGGACTACAGACGTGCAACGCTACTCCTGGCTAATTTTTATATTTTTAGTAAAGACGGGATTTCACTACATGGGTCAGGCTGGTCTCAAATTCCTGACCTCAAGTGACTCACCTGCTCTGGCCTCCCAAAGTGCTGGGATTTCAGGCACGAGCCACTGAGCCTGGCCTAGAATTGTATCTTTGGAAAGAGGGAAGTTTTGAGTGAGTGTGGAACACAGGACGACTGAGTGACGCAGGATGACTCCTTGCTTGCTTTTGAGGAACCTGGAGCCAGGGAATAAAGATCAGATCCCCACAGCCCAGGAGTCTGAAGTGGCTCTGCTGTATGGAGGACTCTGAGCTGCTGGGCCTTTGAGTGACTGTGAGGTGTAAGAAGCATCAGAAGCATGAGAAGGGCTGGCAACTCTAAACACGTCCAATTGCTTCCATCAGCCATCTGTTTAGATGGCATTTAGAGAACGCTACAACTGATTACTGCTGATCAGTGATTTGGAGGAAAATAACCTGATATTTACATAATATTTAAAAATCTAATTTTTAATTATTAAGACATAAATCATCTTTAATACAGTTTTTTTTTGTTTGTTTCTTAACTCCTGTGAACCTCAAAGGATAAAGTATTTATATTATTCCTAAGGGTTGTCCCATGCTTTATTAAAGAATGAACTGAAAGACAGCAACTTTTGGGCTCCCTGAGGAGGTGTGGTCAGTTCTATAGAGGTCACCAGTATTTCTGGTTCTTCATTCTTTCCAGAGCCAGGGAAAGACTGCACTTCTCCATCCTCTTGTAGTTAAGCATGGCCATGTGGCTGACTTTGGCTAATGAACTATCTGTTGTAATGTGCGTTACTTCAGGGTGGAAGACTTAGTTAAGAGTTGGTTAACAATTATCCATGCCAGCTTCTCCTGCCACAGTGATCCGGCAGCACACACTGAGATGACAGACTGTCTGTCAACTGGGTCCCTGAGCCACTCTGTCAAGTGGAATCTCAACTAAGTTTTGGAAGCTGTTGTTACCACTGTATAACTTCACCTAACCTACTGGAAAAGGAGATTAGTTTGGTAGAGGAGGTTAACACACATTACATCTGATCTTTCATTTGCCAAAATAAGTCACATGACCATGCTTAACTTCAAGGGGGCAGAGATGAAAAGTAAAAAATAAGAAGTCAAAGGCTAAAAACTCCCAGACATCTTGAATCTCATGGAAAACCTGGAATTCCAAGTCCCTGAAAAATTCATGTCTGGGGTGCTGTTCTTCCTGAAGTGAACGAGAGAAGGTTAAAGTTGGAAAATTGGTCAAAATGAATTTATACCTTCAGGTATAGATGACCAGAAAGGATCTACTCCTTGGAACTCAATACGAAATCTGAGCTGAACATGAAATTGAGATTGGGTCGAATCAATTTAGCACATACCCATTGAGTGCCTATTTCTCGTACAACAACAACGCTGTGCTAGACATTGCAGGAAATGCTTCGGAGTATAGAAGCCCTTTCTTTCTTTCAAGGAACTTATGATCTAATTAGGGAGCTCAAACTCAACACCAGAGAGGACCACATAATAAAACTGTTAAATAAAAGCTTCAAATACTGGTAAATAGGGAGCACTTAGTGACAAAATTTACCATATATAGAAATCCCTATCTCTATGTTGAAGGGGCTCAGTCACCTCTGAAAACTAACCACAGTTTGACCCTTGCTTCCTCCTCACACCTGCAGTTAATACACTCTTGTCAGTGGCTTGTGGCTGAGCCTGACTACAAGTGCTACAAGTGGAAGAGATAGAGGGGATGTTCAGGCTCTCAAGAAAAATAGCTGAATAAGAAGCTCCTCAAGTTCTTGGTGGCTCAATTGGAAGTAGCCAAAAGCAAATAAGCTGCCTCATGGGGCCTGCCTTGTTTTGCCACAGGCCCTCAGCATAATAGTGAAAGGACTAGAGGAAGACCAAGGCCACGGCCAAGAAACTGCAGCATCTGGCAGCTATCTGGCTGTCATACCCCATGTGCCCCCCTTGCCCTGCTCCAGATGGCTTGGCTGCATCAACCAGGGATGCTGCCAATGCACTGGGCAACAGGTGAGGAGCTCATTGCTGCATATGTCATGGCGCCTAGAAGTAGCACCAAGAGGTAGCACTCAAGAATCTGTCTTTGGATTAAAATGCAAGCTTGAGATCTTATTAAGGAAAACTTGATTATAACAAGGAGACTGGTATCTAATTCAGCCACTCCCCTCCCTCAGCCTAATCCAAACCAAGCTGTGCTATACAAAATACATGGCATCCTGGTTCAAATGAAGGATCTGTACCTCTTTCTGCAAGTTTCTGGAATCATTGAAGATTGTCAATCATCACCCTTAAGTGTATTCTCCAAGCTTCATGACTGCTTTCTTGTAAAGAAGAAAAGAAGTTCCTTTCTCTCTTCCTAGAGTCTGTGCAACCCACCAGGGTAGTGCCCTGACACCAGGACATCCAGCATCGCTGAGACTTCCTTTGTATGAGGAAAGGGGCAATACATCAAAATTGGTGTCTATCACAGCCACAGTCCTCCTGAAGGGAACAACCATGCCCACCGCCCAGGCTGGGGAACAGCCCTGCACAGGCCTAAAAGTGACTCAAGGGTGGCCAAGCAGAGACTAACTCATCCCCTGGAGGTGGCCTGGCCTCCAAAGCTCTGTCCAGACAGGGAGAATGCAATTAACTCAGCCAATGAGTTTCTCTTCCCTTCCTCCTTCCCTTCCCCCCCCCCCGCCACTTCCCTCAAAATTAACCAGCAAATACAGGGAAAATAGTCACTGAATTGTTAGTGGGACCAGAAGCTAAAAAGATGTAGCCAGAGAACAAGTGCCATGTAGGAAAGCCATGGGACAGAGGGTATGAGGGTGTGAAGGTCAAGAAAGAAACTAAGCTTAAGAAACAATTTAAGGAAAAGGTACACAACACAGAGTTGAAGGCGAGGCCAAGGAGCAGTTGAGGTGTACACAGAGGCCAGGTCCCTGTGCTGGATAGGATGGGGGTAGGTCCACTGCTGAGCTGTGCTGGATCGCAGACTGTTGCTGAGCCCAACTCCGGCCTCCTGTGGCCTTTTGCATACTAGTTTCCCATGGGAGTCCTGTCTCTACATCTTGCCAATAACCCCCAACAGCAAGGTCACCTCAGTGTATTCCACCTTTTGCCCTCATACTTCCTAACATGACAAGGGCCAGTTTCCACAGATAGCTGGACACTGGCCAGGCTAGACCAGCCCTGATGCCCCTTCACCCATGTCACCAGGTGCTTTTCATACCAGGCACATGACACCTAGCACGTAAGGTTATATCGCTCCTTATTGTTCAGGGTTTGATGCGGCCTCAACAGCTATTTGTTCTGTAAAATATTTTTAGCATGAGATTTCTATGTGTATGGGGGGACCTGGAGGAATAGTTAGGGAAGAAGAGAATTATCCTAGGAGGCGACTGTGTCACATTCTTGATGATGTGCTCAGTGCCCTGCACACATACATGCTCAAAAAATAATTGTCAATAATGCCATCTTCATCCCACCTTCCTGTGTTTATAAAAGACAAGTACAGGGAATTGAAAATGAGGTCTCAGGGGATCCCAGGCAATTGAAACTCTTCCTTCCTCCCTCAGGGAGTGAACCAGAGAACACATAAGTGCACTCTTGTGGTCTTCATAGGAAAATATTGCACAGGGCAGTAGATTTCAGGGAGGAAAAGAAAAAGAAAAACCCTTTCAAATCCATTTAAAACAATCCATGCAGCTGTTTCCTGAACTCTTCCAGAAGAACTGAAATACAAAATACTACATCTTCCCTCCTTCACCTCCCCCAACCTCCGCCCTCCAAACTGGCTTTCAGGTGACGCAATGATGAGACCTCTGCGGTGAGCTCTCATCTGGAGGGATGCATCAAGCCAATGGAGCATGGGGTGCTGCCACCTCTTGGATGTTCATGGCCAAAGCAAGTCTCTGTCCCAGAAAGGATGTATTTCGGTGATATTATGAAATGTTAACGGGCAATCTGTTCTGAAATAATTGCTCAGTGTGTTGGCCTCCTTTTCCATTTTAGAATTTCAAAGGCATTGCAGGCCGAAAGCAGTGCCAGCCTGTTAGTGGTACCTACACTGATTAAATCCAGCCCATCATAACCACAGCTACACAAAAGCTCTTTTTCCCAAATAATGAAATGCAATTAATGGTATCATTGAAAAACTCCTGCCACTTCAATTTAGAGCTATTTAGAGCTTCAATTTAGAACTGTGTGCATATTTTAGAACATATTTTTTTTTTTTTAGCTGACATGATTAACAGCACCTAATTTCTGGGATACGCCCAAGTTTTGGTAGGGAAAAAAAGAGTGTTTTCCAGAAACATACTAATAATGGCCTCCTTTCCCTTCCTTTCCTAAATACACACACACACACACACACACACACACGGAGGCTCATACACATGCAACCCAGTTCAATTCCAGTTATTCAACTGTCACAATGTCTCCCTCCCTTGTGGAAAACCTGATACATCTATGTTGGAAATACCTAGGGTGCTCTGATGTTGGATACAAATTCCAAGGCCTTTATTGCATGATGATCCTTTTGAAATATTTATATTGATCGGTCCAGTTCCTGAGAGGAAATAGGTTGTTTCTCTTATTCTCCCAGGTATAGGTCATTTGAGCAGTTGGGCTGTCATTTTTTTAATCTCCACATTTCCCTAAGGATAGTGAGAGGATGATTTAAACGGCAACATTAGCTGCTTTAGGCTAGATTTTCAAAGCTACACCAGGGGAGTTAAAAGCCCAAATCCTGTTATTGTTACAGGATTAATGCACAGAAATCCCAGAATACCACTTTGGAAATGTAGCCAAGAAATATTATTTTAATGTACTGTATATTATTTTTAGACTCAGATATAGCCCAATTATCACCTGGTGTATCAAAACTGAGACAAGACTGATAGCTGTCTTTAATCCAAAATTCTAACAATGTTTTTGGTGTTTAGGTTTTCTCACCCCTTAGAAATCTGGATATTTGGAGGAAAAAGGTAAAAGAAAGAAATTACAGCAGCTACCTCCTACCTGCTCGGTTGCTATAGAGGCTGCTTCTTAGAGCACTGGTTCTATAGAATATTTTAGCATGGTTTTCCCCTCCCCCACTCAGGGGAGGCAGGTGGTAGGAGAAGGAGGTATTGAATCAGGGGGCCAGCTTGACCATACTGCAAAAAGCTACAAACCAACTGCAGCACACTCATGACTTCAAGGCAGCAAGTCAGGGTTCCTTTCTTCAGTCATTTTTATTTCTGCTTTTACACATCTTAGATTGTTGCTCAAAAATAACCAGCTGCAAAAGGTCTTCCAGTTGCTTCCAAGCTGCCCTGTGGATATCAACCAACATTTATTGATTCTCTACATCCCTGCTGTTGGGTTTTATTAAACTGGGCTTGTCTTTCCTTTTGGCCCCTGAGTAATTGCATAGATCAGAGATGGCCAGATCACTGTCTCCAGGCTACACCTAGTCTGTGAGAACACCTGCCTTTCTGTTAGTCAAGAACTACTATGACAGTAGTTCCTCTCACTGACTTTCAATATTCCAGAGTATCTTCCATTATCTCAAAAGTTATTGTATCACCCTAAAAAGGACAAGCATGTTTGTTTGCACAGATCTGTTTCTGTGTGGAGTAACTTAGGAGGTGGCGTATTCCCACTTCAATAAACTCACGGTTTCACTATGTCATCAAGGAGGGTTTCACTTGGAAGTCTCCCTGTATTTGGCCACCATGGACTCACAGATCACAGAGCAGTCTCAGCAGAAAGAAATGAACCCTTTTTGAACCACCAGCAACCAGGAGTTCTGACCTTGCTTTTCAGAGTAGTTGTGAGAAGGATTAAGTAACATTTTAAGAAGCACTTACCACAGCACTTGGCATCTTGTAGGCTTCCCTGATTTACGGAAGCAGCACAAACAATTTTTAAAATTCTTTTATGTGTATGTGTATTTTTCAATTTGCAAAATTACTTTTGTACATGATCTCATCAGAAATATAATGATGAGCCTTGCTAACGCCTATGGCAGGTATTCAATGTGCATTTAACATGGAGCTGACTCAAATTACATGTCAGCTTTTCCCGTGTAGTTTGTACATAGAGTTTGGGCTATAAATAGGACTGGAATGAAATTCTCCATTTCAGTTTCTGGGGCATTATCTACATCATAACCATTATTCATCTGTATTTATTCATCTCTGAAATAGAAGTTATTGAATCCTAGACACTCAAAAACCAGAAAAGTATTCTTAGTTACATATTTTAGAATTATAAAAATAGATTACTAACTCATGAGAATTATATTATTATAATAATATATGATACAAATTTTTATATCTAATTATATAAATACCAATTACTACTACCATCTACTACTGGTATAACATGATAAATTAGACACTATTATATGTATCTTTTATGAACAGCTCCTCCTCTCAAGAAATACTCATTAAAGAACTACTAGGATGCTGTCTACACCTATATTTTACCAAGAATAAAAACTTACTGGCACCTAGCACAGTAGCATACCTAATATTTTATACTTTCACATCATAGTCATGGAATAAATGCATACATGAATGGACACTATGAATCACTAAAGATAAATGTCAGTGTCAGTACGTGCAAGTACTAAAGTCTGAGAACTTGTTGCCCCATCTGTGAAATGAGAGGACTAACGCTGCACTGGAGGATCACGATAAGGACAAGTGTGACAATATACGTCTGAAGATGGTAGGAAGCTTCTAAAGTGGCTCCCGATGATCCTTGCCTCCTGGTTTTCATGCCCTGGGTAAGCCCCTGCCCTTAAATGTGAACTGGTGACATGTGTCTACAAATAGAATATGGCAAAGGTGATGAGATGTCACTTCTGTGATTAGGTTACAAAAGACTGTGACTTCATTTGGGCTGGTACTCTCTCTTGGGACTGAAGGAGACCTCCAACCAACAGCCTGTGAGAAACTGAGGTCTTAGTCTAATAGCCCTCAAAGAATTGAATCATGCAAAATACCTCATGATTGAAAGCAAATCCTCCCCTAGTCTAGCCTGGAGATGACTACAGCCCTGGGTAATATCTTGAGAGAGGCCTTGAAACAGAAGACTCAGTCAAGCCATGCCAGGACTCCTGACCCACAGACACTGGGACATAATAAATGTTTTAAGGCACTAAGTTTTGGATAATTTGTTATGCGGTGGTAGGTAACTAATACAAGGACCTACTGCAGCATGTGCATTTTAAAGTGTGTAATATAGAGAAGCCATAGTATTTTATAGTGGGGTTATAAATTATAGTGGGCTTATCTAAAAAACTAGAGTTTTTTCATGCTAGCACAGTGAATCATAGAGCCTCTCCCTTACTAATGAGAAGAACCAACCAGTTAGTCAGTGGAAAGGAATGACTAGATCCATTCTGCTGGTGATCTTCTCAGCTAATACCAGGGGCTAGTCCTGTGCAGCAACCAGCACTAAACTGCAGGGATGAAGGAATGTCTTCATATACAACTGATAGGCAAAGATGCAGTTGAATTCATCCTTGCTGAGCAGGGGATGAAATGGCAGTAGTCTCCTGGAACCATTTCTGTGAAACACTGGGACACATGGTTGTTTAGTGTGAACCCTGGCCTTGCAGAAATTAAATGATTCTCTCAGCAGTCCTTTTTTGAACTGTTCCCATTGCCTGCTGTAGACAGTTGGCTCTTAATCCATTTTATAGAAGCACTTTCTGTTCCTTGGATAAAAGGAAGTACATAAATTTCAAGTGCCATATTACCATACATGCATGGTTCTGTTTGGGCACAAGCACGTTGTTCTTGTCATAAATTCTGACTCAGAATGAGAGCTCAGGATTTACCATCTCACTCTTTATAGTTACAAGACCGACTAAACTGATTACAAGAAGAAATATGTAAGCTTTGAAACTGTTCACACCAGTGATGTGGCTCAGTAGCTTGTAAAAGTGGCAAATAACAGCAAGCCAAAAGAAGGATATTTCAGGAAAGACAGAGCTCTTAAAAACACAGGGTTGGTCGTGTTCATAACCCAGACGCTATTGTTGCTCTTTGGAGCCTGGGATACTTTTTCCACTGCCTATGATTGGACCATGGTCCTTGGAAACATGGGTTTACTCCACTGTAAGTCCTTCCTCCAACACACCAAAGTTTCTAGGACCTCTCTCAGGGAGCTGACACTGCAGTTAAGTGAGGGGCAGTCAGCCTGGAAGATGGAATGGAATGTTCTTATGTCTTCTAAGGCTTCAGCTCTTGAATGTGTGTGTGCGCGCTGTGGTGTGTGTGGAAATGTTGGTTTGATGTGGTTGTTTTGGACAGTCAAGAGCGAGCTAGAGCCCCATGACAGACTTCTTTCTGTCCTCGTCCAGTACTTGAGGTAGGATAGTGCAGCCATTAGAATGGAAGGCAATGTAAGCAGATCATAAGGATATGAATCCCAGGCTCACTATTTGCTAGCTGTGAGACCTTTAAACCTCAGTTTCCTCAAATGAAAAATAGAAATATTACCCCTCTCATAAGATTGAGATAAAGATTAAACGTGATAATCTATATCATTAACATTGTGCCTGATACATAGTAAACATAATGTAAACGTTAATGTTTATAATAATCTTGTTTTTTATGTTGTTAATCCTCTTTGCGTGTGTCAAACTGTTACCTCTTAGAAGACTTTAGCCGTGGATTTTTATATGGTTGGACATTTCTCAGTAATTTTTTAGTAAAACCTAGGCTGAAAACCCCCCTGTCAAGCAGTCCTGAGAATGCCCTCTTCTCTACATTTCCTCTTCTGGTGATCTCATCCCCTCAAGACTTTAAATACCAACTGCTTTCTGACAACTCCCAAATTTCTATCTCCAGCACAAATCCCTTCCTAAACTTCTGATTCTGGTCTCTAACTGCCTCCTTGACCTCTTCATCAGGAGGATGTCTAATGAGTGTCTCCGACTCAACTCATCCAATATGGTACTCCTGACATTCCCTCCAAAGTCCTGTCTCACCCATAGTTTGCATATCATTCCAGATGCCCAGGCCAAAACCCTGGAATCATTCTTGCCTCCTATTTTTCCTTCATAACCAACATCCAATTCATCAGGAAGTTCTATTTGTTCTAGCTTCAAAGTATATCCTGAATCTGACCATTTCCCGCCACTGCCACATCATCTCTCTGATCTAAATCATCAACATCTCTCACTTCCAATAGTCTTCTTTTAAAAATAAAAGTATTTTAAAATAATTTTAACTATATAATCCAAAGTTTTTGAGGGTAAGTTGTCACCCCAAAAGTACTCTTCAGTGTGGATTCTCCAAACGCAAGAACACTCTCCTATATAATCAGCATACAACTCTTTGAGTCAGGAAATCAACATCAATACACTACTGTCGAATCCCATTCAAGTGTTGCTAATCATCCCTAAAATGTCTTTTCCCTCTGTAGTTCAGGAGTTTTTCAAGAACGCATCACAGTTAGCTGTTATGTCTGTCTGTCTGTCTGTCTGTCTGTCTGTCTGTCTGTCTGTGTCTCTCTCTCTCTCTCTCTCTGACATTGTCTCGCTCTGTCACCCAGGCTGTAGTGCAGTGGTGCAATCTCGGTTCACTGCAACCTCCAACTCCCAGGTTCAAGTGATTCTTCTGTCTCAGCCTCCCAAATATTAGCTGTGATTACAGGTGCAAGCCACCACGCCCGACTAATTTTTTGTATTTTTAGTAGAAACGGAGTTTCACCATGTTAGCCAAGATGGTCTTCATCTCCTGACCTTGTGATCCTCCCGCCTCAGCCTCCCAAAGTGCTGGGATTACAGGCGTGAGCCACCATGCCCAGCCCAAACTGTTATATCTCTTCAGAGTCCTTTGATCTGGAAGAGTTTCTCAGTCTTTCCCCATCTTCCATGCACTTGACACAGTAGGATGTGTTCCATTCTGTAGAATGACCCCTGTAGAATGACAGCTCCTTATGATCAGACTTAGGCACTTCATCCATGGCAAGAATTCCACAGAAACAATGCCATTCTCTTCTCAGTGCATCACGTCAGAAGTGACACAATGTCAACCGATCCCACCTTGGTCTACTGGTCATATTGATGTCTGCCAGCTTTCTCCACTTAAATTCACCATTTTCTTCTCTGTAATTGATTTATATTTTATGGAAAGGTGTTTTCAGAATATGTCGAAATATCCTGTTCCTCATGACACCTTCACCTATCAGCATTAGCATCCATCCTCTGTCAGACTTCATTGATGACTTTAGCCCAAATCAACCACATCTGTGAAAATTGCCAAACACTGACTCACTATTTCCATTATTGTTTACACATTTATTAGTTGACATTTTATAGTAAAATCAAGCTTTCCCTTTTTATTCATTTATTCATTTACATCAGAATGGATTCACAGATTTATATTTTATTCAGTGAATTGTAACCTATTATTATTCTTTAATGCAAAAATTTTCCCTGATTTGACCAATAGGAGCCCCTGTGTCCTTTTGAAATATTCCCACCATTCACTGAGCCTTTCCCTATTGTCCAGCACAAGATGTTGCAGACTCATCTTACACTTTCCAAGTTCTCTGACTCCCACCTCCACCAACCTGGAATCAGCCATTGGCCATTACTCCAAGGAGTCTTGGTATCTTCTAGTGAAAGATGGTTTTTAGAAACCAATGTCTGGGTGCTCACTGTGCTAATTGTTATGAAGGTGTTATCCCTTCTAAGCCCTCTCAGTGAACAGAGCTTGGATATGATATGTATATGCATGGCAGACACTTAAACTATCTATAATTAGATAGCTAGCTAGACAGACAGATAGATCATCATTCTATGTTCATACTAATACCTCCAATTCCAGTCCAGCTTTAGAGTTCCTTCTAGGCTTCCTCATTTCTGTGTTTATAAATTCCTTCTCTAGCAGTGAAAAACTTGGCTCCCATTACTCTTATTATATTAACATACATTCACCATCAATTTACTAATGTGCTCAATGTAACCACCTCCCTCTCCCCCCACCACCCACCATGCTGGCTGTCTCTTCCACCTACCACCTCTACACCACCCCCTCAACTGCTGACCCACAGCCTGCAGCTGCCCAACCCCAGCCTATGTCTCTGCATGGCTGCCCAAGCCCTTCACTGCATCACATTTTCAGCTGCCAGGCTGTCCTCCATGGGGAGGGGAACAGGAAGGAAAAGGAGTGGCAATATCAGCTCTGCCCCCAGAGTTTATCCTCACTCAGGAGTCAGAATGATTCTGATGAAATATAAGTTCAATTGTTTCTCTGTTCAGAACCCTCCATGACTCTCCATTTCACTCAGAGCAAAATCTGAAGCTCTGACAATGCCTAGAAGGTCCAACATGATCTGGGACTTGTTACTTCACTGACTTTGTCTCCAACCATCTTCCCCCTCACTCACTCTGCTTCAGCTACACTGTCCTTACTATCCTTAAAATACACCTGTCATGCTCCCACCTAAGGGCCTTCTACTTGCTTCTCTCTACCTGGCTTACTTCTCCCCACATAGCTGCATAGCTGACTGCCTTACCTCTTTCAAATCTTTGTTCAAATACTACCCCAATGAGACCTACCCTAATTGTACTTTTAAAAATTGTGATCCTTCCATGCATACCTGATCCCTCTTATTCTACTCTATGTTTTCCATTTGCCATTGCATTTACCATTTTCTAACACGCTATATAATTTATTTAAGCATTATGTTTATCATTTATCATCTGTCCTCACTACCACTAGAATGTAAGGTCCCTTGGAACAAGGAAGGTAGCTGTCATGAAGTAGAAACTCAATAGATAATTGTTGTGTAAATAATTAATTAACATAAGCATTATTATTTTTTATTATGCTTATGAGGAAACTGAGTCTCAAAGAGGCCAAAATAATGGCTTAACTCACAGAGATTAAAATAACTTGCCCAAGGTTTTCTAACTATTAAGTCATTCCTGAAGTCCCATCCCAAAATTGTTTAATTTCTAAACCATTTGATATTTGAATAAGTATTAACTTGACTAACTAATTAACTCAGAATGGGCATTTTCAAGGTGCCTAACTTAGAGCCACAGAACATCCTAAAAACTATAACAAGATTACTTACTGTGTATCAAATATTATGTCCTCAAAAGAAAAACTTTTGCTTTGTCACATGTTAAGAAGCAGTTAGAAAGAAATTCTTGAGAAGTTCGCAAAATCTGAGTCACTGAGATCCTCAACAAGATTTATTCTATACTTTATAAAAATTCTACTTGCCATATTGGGTCAGGCCAAAACCATTGGTTAATGAAGCACCTCTTTAAGGACAAAGGACTTTCCATTCCCCCCTATAAATAAAGTTCCCAAGTACATGAGCTTTTCACACAAAGATGTTAATCATAGTGTTGTTTATTACAGTAAAACATCAAAAGCAACAAAATGTGTGCCATGTAGAAATGGCTAAGTAAACTGTGGCATATGCTCCTGTCAGGTACAACATCTGTATTTGTAGCCTTCCAACTAAACATAATGTCAGATCCATTCAGATTAACTTATAACAACAGATAATATTTATTGAATACTTATGATGTGCCAGGCACTGTTTCCAATAATGTATATGTCTTATCTCTTTTAACCCTCACAAAGATCACATGAGACAGGCCCTGCTGATGCATGTGCATGCACACTCCACTGCCCTGCTGCCACTGGCACAAGCATGTGTGGACAGACTTTGCTGCCTTGCTCCCACCAGTGCACACACACATGCAAGGACCCTGCTGCCATGCCCCAATGAAGCACTTTTGCCAGCATCCCCCAAGAGATTGTTGTTGCCAGCAGGCTGGGAACACCTCAGCCCCTCCAGTGCAGCAGGTACTTAACCTTGAAGTGCCAGAGAATAAAGCTGTGGGCCTGCTACCAGCTGCCTAGGATTACAGCACACAGCCCAGTTGTGCTGAGCTGAGCTGTGGCCCCCTGAAATCTTCCAGAAACGGAGCCAGTTAACTGAATCCAATTTATACCAGTCAAACCCTCAAGGGCATCAAAGAAAGCAAAAAACTCCATCCAAAGCACAGTAATTTCAAAGATTAAAGGAACATCAACCCATATAGATGAGAAAGAACCAGTGCAAGAACTCTGGCAATTCAAAAAGCCAAAGTGTCTTATTACTTCCAAATGACTTCACTTGCTCCCTAGAAATGGTTTTTAAATTGCATTTTAGGTTTTGGGGTACATGTGAAGAACATGCAAGATTGTTGCATGGTACACACATGGCAGTGTGATTTGCTGCCTTCCTCCCCATCACCTATATCTGGCATTTCTCCCCATGCTATCTCTCCCCAACTCCCCACCCTCCACTGTCCCTTCCCTATCTCCCCTCGACAGACCCAGGTGTGTGATGCTCCCCTCCCTGTATCCATGTGTTCTCATAGTTCAACACCTACCTATGAGAACATGCGGTGTTTGATTCTCTGTTCTTGTGTCAGTTTGCTGAGAATGATGGTTTCCAGTTTCATCCATGTCTCTACAAAGGACACAAACTCCTCGTTTTTTATGGCTGTATAGTATTCCATGGTGTATATGTGCCACATTTTCCCTGTCCAGTCTATCATCGATGGGCATTTGGGTCCAGCAATAGTTTTTAATCATACTGAAATGACTGGAATGACAAACAAGGAATTCAGAATCTGGATAGCAACAAAGATCTTCAAGACTCAGGAGAAAGCCAAAATCCAATCCAAGGAATCCAGTAAAATGATATAAGATCTAAAAGACAAAACAGCCATTTTAAGAAGGAGCCAAACTTATCTAATATATCTGAAAAACTCACTTCAAGAATTTTGTAATAAAATCAGAAAAATAGACAGAATAGACCAAACTGAGGAAAGAATCTCAGAGCTCAAAGACGGGTTCTTTAAAAAAAAAAAAAAGTCATACAAAAATAAAGTAAAAATAATGAACAAATCTCTGAGAAATATGAGGTCATATAAAAAGACTAAACCTATGACTCACTGGCATCCCTGAAAAAAAAAAAGGGAGTGAGAACAAGCAACTTGGAAAACATATTTGAGGATATTGTCCATGAAAACTCCCCCCATATTACCAGAGAGGTAAACATTCAAATTCAGGAAATTCAGAAAACTTCTGTGAGATACTATATAAGATGACCATCCCCAAGACTCATAGTCATCAGATTCCCAAGGCCAAGTAAAAGAAAAAATATTAAAGGCAGCTAGAGAGAAGGAATAGGTCACCTACAAAGGAAACTCTATCAGGCTAACAGTGGGCCTTTTAGCAGAAATCCTACAAGGCAAAAGAGATTGGGGACTCACATTTAGCATTCTCAGAAGAAAAAAATTCCAACCAAGAATTTCATACCCAGTGAGACTAGGCTTCATAAATGAAAAAAAAAATCCTTTTCGGACAAGCAAATGCTAAGGGAATGCATTACCACCAGACCTGCCTTACAAGAGGTCCTTAAGGGAGTGCTAAACATGGAAACAAAAAACTGTTACTAGCCATCACAGAAACACACTTCAGTACATAGACAATTGACACTATAAAGCAACCATACAATCAAGTCTGCATAACAACTAGCTAACAACACAATGATGGAATCAAATCTGAACATACAAATACTAAACTTGAATATAAATGGGCTAAACATCCCATTTAAAAGATGGAGAATGGCAATTTAAATAAATAAATAAGACCCAACTGTATGCTGCCTTCAAGAGACCCATCTCACATATAATGATATCCTTAGGTTCAAAGTAAAGGACAGGAAAAAAAATCAACCAAGCAAATGGAAAACAAAAAAGAGCAGGGGTTGCCATTCTAATTTTAGACAAAACAGTCTTTAAATTGACAAAAGACAAAAAAGACAAAGAAAGGCATTATATAATGATTAAGCGTTCAATTCAAAAAGACTTAACTATCCTAAGTATATACGCACCTAACACTGGAGAACCCAGATTCATAAAATAAATTTTAGGAGACCTACGAAGAGACTTAGATAACCACAAAATAATAGTGGAAGACATCAGTACCTGATATAGTCAGGGTTCTCCAGAGGGACAGAACTAATAGGATATATGAATTTATGAAAGGAAATTTATTAGGGAGAATTGGCTCACATTATCACAAGGCAAAGTCCCACAATAGGCCATCAGCAAGCTAAGGAAGAAAAAAGCCATTAGTGACTCTGTCTGAGTCCAAAAGCCTCAAAACCAAAGAAGTCAACAGTGCAGCTTTCAGTCTGTGGTTGAAGATTCAAGAGCCCCTGGTAAACCACTGGCAGAAGTCCGAGAGTCAAAAGGCTGAAGAACCTGGAGTTTGATGGCCAAGGGCAGGAGAAACAAAAGGAAACATCTACCACAGAAAAGAGATGAAAGCCAGAAGACACAGCAAGCCATCTTATCCCCTTCTTCCTTCTGTTTTTGTTCTATCTGCACTGGCAGCTGATTGGATGGTGCCCACTGAACATAGAGGGCAGGTCTTCCTCTCCTAGTCCACTAACTCAAATGTCAATCTCATCTGACAAAATCCTCACATACATACCCGGAAACAATACTTCACCAGCTATCTAGACATTCTTCAATCAAATAGAGTTGTCACCTCATATTAACCATCATAAGTCAAACCCTTGTTAACTTGGCACTCATATACATCTCCTGAAATCATACTTAATCTCCAAATAAAGACAATAATAGGTCATAATTATGCCTAACATAATACAACTATCCTTCAAACAACCAGAAGCACACTAATCCTTAACCTAAATGCTATTAAAGTTAACAACACTTAAATGCTTAAGTGCTTATTGACTTAAATGAAGTCAATACATCTTATGTTACATAATAAAGGAAAAAAGACGGGAAATAAAATGAAGACATTTTCTTAGTACAGTTGTGTGCATGCACAAATACATTCATAACAAAATGAGGAAATACAACCTAAAATCCTCATTTCTGCAACTGGTCATGTGGTCATAGCTGGTATTCATAAATACCTTCTTCTGTTACCCATTTTGTATTCCCTTTGCCTTCAGCAAACACCTTGGCTAGTCATGGTTTTTTACCTGGTAGAATGACCAAAACCTTCATTCCTGAAGGGTCTGGGCCATTTGTAGTCCTGCCTGAACTGGGTTCTTATAGTTTCCATTGACCTTAATCACAGGGCATGGTAATACTAGGAGATGCCCTAAGGGGTATCCTGTATTCCAGACATACTCTTCCTTGCTTCCACTGTGGAGTAGTAGTCTGATTTCATCTTGATAGTCTGTGTCAATCACTTCAGGCAACACTGTAACTTCCTTCTTAGCCTGTTGACTTAGAGGCAAGAGGAGCCCAGAGTGGCTAGGTGGCAATCTTAACTTCCAGTTTAACGGAATCATTGTCGTGTCTCCTCGTGGCAACATTCCTTCCTCTGGAACTAAGACCTCTAGGCCAGTAGAAGATAATATCATGGGAAAAGAATGTAAAAGTTTTGCTAGTGGGTCACTAGATGTGATGGTAAATGATGCCACTTCCACTTCCACCCCTTGATTCCTGAACCAGTGAATCCTGGCTATGGGAAAAACAGTACCATATATTGGATGCTGACTCAGACCATACACAGCATTTTGGAGAACTTTGCCACAGCCTTGCAAAATATTGTCACACCTAGTTGGTGTTGTGATTGTGACTTCAAAAGGCCATTCCACCATTAATACCAGAGAAGTGGGACACTGCTATAAAGATACCTGAAAATGTGGACATGACTTTGCAACTGGGTAATGGGCAGAGGTTGGAACAGTTTAGAGGGCTCAGAAGAAGATAGGAAGATGACGGAAAGTTTGGAACTTCCTAGAGACTTGTTGAGTAGTTGTGACCTAAATGCTGATAGTGATATGGACAGTGAAATCCAGGCTAAGTTGGCCTCTCATGGAGATGAGGAACTTACTAGAAACTTGAGTAAAGGTCACTCTTGCTAACCTTTAGCAAAAAGACTAGTGGCATTGTGCCCTTGCCCTAGAGATCTGTGGAACTTCAGACTTGAGAGATGATTTAGGGTATCTTGTGGAAGAAATTTCTAATCAGGAAAGTATTCAAGATATGACCTAGCTGCTTCTAAAAGCCTATGCTTATTTGCATAAACAAAGAAATGACCTAAAACTAGAGCTCATATTTAAAAAGGAAGCAGAGCATAAAAGTTTGGAAAATTTGGGCTGGGTGTGGTAACTTATGCCTGTAATCCCAGCACTTTGGGAGCCTAAGGCCAGCAGATTGCTTGAAGTCAGGAGGTCAAGACCAGCCTGGCCAACATGGTAAAACTCCATATCTACTAAAAATACAAAAATTAGCCAGGTGTGTTGGTGCATGCCTGTAATCCCAGCTACTCACGAGGCTGAAGCATGAGTATCACTTAAACCTGGGAGGTAGAGGTTGCAGTGAGCCAAGATCACATCACTGCACTCCATCCTGGGCAACAGAGTGAGATTCTCGTCTCCAAAACAAAAAAAAAAAGGTTTGGAAAATTTGCAGCCCAAACATGCATTAATCTTAAAAGAAAAGCTCATTTTCTGAAGAGAAATTCAAGGTTGCAGAAATTTGCATAAGTAAAGAGGGGCTGAATGTTAATTGCCAAGACAATGGGGAAAATGCCTCCAGGGCATTTCAGAGACCTTCATGGTAGTCCCTCTTATCACAGGCCTGAAAGCCTAGGAGGGAAAAATGGTTTCATGGGCCAGGCCCAGAGCCCTGCTACTCTGTGCAGCCTCAGAACATGGCACCCTGCTTCTGAGCCACTCCAGCTTCAGCCATGACTAAAAGGGGCTAAGGTACAACACAGGCCATTGCTTCAGAAGGTGAAAGCCCCAAGCCTTGATGGCTTCCATGTGGTGCTGAGCCTGCAGGTGTGCAGAAGTTAAGAGTTGAGGTTTGGAAGCCTCCACCTAGATCTCAGAGGATGTATGGACCTGCCTGGAAGTCTGCTGCAGGGGCAGAGCCCTCATGGAGAACTTCAACTAGGGCAGTACAGAGGGAAAATGTGGGGTTGAAGCTCCCACACAGAGTCACCACTGGGGCACTACCTAGTGGATCTATGAGAAGATGGCCACCATCCTTCAGACCCCAGAATGGTAGGTCCACCAACAGCTTGCACCATGTGCCTGGAAAAGGTGCAGACACTCAATGCCAGCCTATGAAAGCATCTGTGGGAGCTGCAGAGCCACAGGGGCAGAGTTGCCCATGGCCTTGGGAGTCTACCGCTTGCATCATTGTGGCCTGGATGTGAGACATGGAGTCAAAGGAGATTATTTTGAAGCTTTAAGATTTAATGACGGCTCTGCTGGGTTTTGGACTTGCATGGGGCCTGTAGTCCCCTTGTTTGGGCTGATTTCTCCATCTTGGAACAGATCCACTTACCAAATTCCTGTACCCCCACTGTATCTTGAAAGTAACTAACTTGGTTTTGATTTTATAGGCTCAAAGGCAGAAAGAACTTGCCTTGTCTCAGATGAGACTTTGGACTTGGACTTTTGAGTTAATGCCAGAATGAGTTATGATTTTGGGGACTGTTGGGAAAGCATAATTGTGTTTTGAAATGTGAGAAGGACGTAGGATTTGGGAGTGGCCATGACAGAATGATGTGGTTTGACACTGTGTCCCCACCCAAATCTCATGTCAAATTATAATTAACAGTGTTGAAGGAAGAGCCTGGTGGGAGGTGATTGAATCATGGGGGCAGATCACCCCCTTGCTATTCTCATGATAGTGAGTGAATTATCAAGAGACCTGGTTGTTTGAAAGAGTGTAGTACTTTCCCCTTCTCTCTCTCTCTCCTGCTCTGCCATGGTAAGATGTGCTTGATTCCCCTTTGCCTCTGCCATGATTATAAGGTTCCTGAGCCCTCCCAGCCATGTTTCCTGTACAGCCTAACTGTGAGTCAATTTAACCTCGTTTCTTCATAAATTCTCTTTATAGCAGTGTGAAAACAGACTAATATAGTACCCCACTGACAGTAATAGACAGAACATTGAGGCAGAACACTGTAACAAAGATATTTGTGACCTAAATACAACATGACCAAATAGACCTGACAGACTTCTACAAAACACTCTATTTGACAACAACACAATATACATTCTTCTCATCTGCACATGGCATATACTCTAAAATCAACCACATGCTTGGCCATAAAACAATTCTTAACAAATTCAAAAATATCAAAATCATACCAACCATGCCTTTGGAAGACAGCACAACAAAAATAGAAATCAACACTAATAAGATCTCTCAAAACAATACAATTATATGAAAATCAAGCAACTGTCTCATAAATGACTTTTGGGTAAATAATGAGATTAATGCAGAAATTTAAAAAATTATTTGAAACTTATGAAAACAAAGATACAATATACCAGAATCTCTGGGACACAACTAAAGAAGTGTTAAGAGGATACTTTAGAATGCTAAATGCCCACATCAGAAAGTTAGAAAGATCTCAAATTAACAACCTAATATCACACCTAGAGGAACTGGAAAAACAAGAAAAAAAAAACCCAAAGCTAGCAGCAGAAAAAAAAATAACCAAAATCAGAGCTGAACTGAATAAAATTGAGATGTGAAAACACATGCAATAGATTTAAAAAACCTAAAGTTGGTTTTTTGAAATAACAAATTAGATTGATAGACCATCATTTAGAATTATATAGAAAAAAAGAAAGAAGATTCAAAAAAAGCACAATCAGAAAGGACAAAGGGGGCATTGGCACTGACCTCACTGAAATAGAAAAACTCTTCAGAGACTATTATGAACACCTCCATGTACACATATCAGAAAACCTAGAAGAAATGAATAAATTCCTGGAAACATACAACCTCTCAAGATTGAACCAGGAAGAAATGAAAACCCTAAACAGACCAATAATGAGTTCCAAACTGAATCAGTCATAAAAAACCTACCAATCAGAAAAAGCCCTGAATCATATGGCTACACAGCTGAATTCTACCAGACATATAATGAAGAGCCAGTACCAACCCTACTGAAATGATTCCCAAAAATTGAGGAGAAAAGACTCCTCCCTAACTCGTTCTATGAGGCCAGCATCATTCTGATACCAAAACCTAGCAGACACACACAGACACAAAACATCAGGCCAATATCCCTGATGAACATACGTGCAAAAATCCTCAACAAAATACTAGCAAACCGAATCCAGCAGCACATTAAAAAGTGAATCCACCATGATCAAGTAGGCTTTATTCCTGAGATACAAGGTTGATTCAACATACACAAATCAATAAATGTGATTCATCACATAAACAGAAGTAAAAATAAAAACCACATCATCATTTCAATAGACACAGAAAAGGCTTTCAATAAAATCCAACATCTCTTCATGTAAAAAACCCTCAACAAATTATGCATTAAAATAATAAGAGCCATCTATGACAAACCCACAGCCAATGTCATAATGAACGGGCAAATGATGAAAGCATTACCCTTAAGAACCAGAACAAGACAAGGATGCCCACTCTCACCACTCCTATTCAATGAATATTGAAAATCCTAGCCAGAGCGATCAGGCAAGAGGAAGAATTAAAAGGCATCCAGGTAGGAGGAGGGGAAGTCAAACTACCTCTCTTCACAGATATTATTTTATACCTAGAAAACCCCACAGTCTTTGCCCAAAAGCTCCTAGATCTGGTAAACAGCTTTCAGTAAACCTTCAAGATACAAAAATAATGTACAAAAATCAGGAGCATTTGTCTATACCAATAACATTCAAGCTGAGAGCCAAATCACAAATGCAATTCCAAATACCTAGGAATTAACCAAAGAAGTGAAATATCTCTACAATGAAAACTATAAAACACTGATGGAAGACACAGAAAGATGAAAAGATATTCCATGTTCATAGGTTGGAAAAATCAACATTGTTAAAATGTCCATACTACCTTGAGCAATCTACAGATTCAATGCAATCTCTTTCAAAATACCAATGAAATCTTCATGGAAATAGAAAAAAAAACCATAAAATTTATACAGAATCACAGAAGACCCAGAACTAAAGCTATACTGAACAAAAAGAGTAAAGCTGGAAGAATCACATTACCTGACTTTACATTATACTACAGTACTATAGTAACCAAAACAGCATGATACTGCCATAAAAACAGACACATAGACCTATGAGTCAGAATACAGAACCCAGAAACAAATCCACACACCTACAATGAACTCAGTTTCAGCAAAGGTGCCAAGAATACAATTTGAGGGAAAAGACAGTCTCTTTGATAAACGATGCTGGGAAAACTGGATATCCATATGGAGAAGAATGAAACTTGATCTTTGTCTCTCACCTTATACAAAAATCAAATTAAAATGGATTAAAGACTTAAATCTAAGACCTCAAATTATGAAATTGCTACAAGAAAATGATCCAGGACATTGGTCTGGGCAAAAATTTCTTGACTAATACCCCAAAAGCACAGGCAACCAAAGAAAAAAATGGACAAATGGGATCATACCAAGTTAAAAAGCTTCTGCACAGCAAAGGAAACAATCAACAAAGTGAAGAGACAACCCACAGAATGGGAGAAAATATTTGTAAATGCCCATCTGACAAGGGATTAATAAGCAGAATATATAAAGAGCTCAAACAATCCTGTAAGAAAAAATCTAATAATCTGATTTTAAAATGGGCAAAATATTTGAATAGACATTTCTCAAAAGAAGACATGCAAATGGCAAACAGTCATATGAAAAAGTGCTCAACCTCATTGATCATCAGAGAAATGCAAATCAAAACTACAATGAGATATCATCCCACTCCAGTTAAAATGGCTTTTATCCAAAAGTCAGGCAAAAACAAATGCTGGTAAGGATGCGGAGAAAAGGGAACTCTTAAATACTGTTGGTGGGAATGTAAATTAGTACAACCACTATGGAAAATCATTTGGAGGCTCCTCAAAAGCTCATTTTTATGAGCTATTATATGATCCAGCAATCCCACTTCTGGGTATGTACCAAAAAAAAAAAAAAGCAGTATATTGAAGAGATATCTGCACTCCCACATTTGTTGCATCACTGTTCACAATAGCCAAGATTAGAAGCAACCTAAGTGTCAATTAACAGAAGAAAGGATAAAGAAAACGTCACACTTACACACAATGGAGTACTGTTCAGCCATGAAAAAGAATGAGATTCTGTTACTCGCAACAACATAGATGGAACTGTCTGTCATTATGCTAAGTGAAACAAGCAAGGCAGAGAAAGAAAAACATCACATGTTCTCACTTATTTGTGGAATCTAAAAATCAAAACAATTGAACTCATGGAGACAGAGAATAGAAGTGATAGTTACCAGAGGCTGGGAAGGGTAATGGGAAGTCAGGGAAGAAGCAGGAATGGTTAACAGGTACAAAATAAAATAGAAAGAAAGAATAAGACCTAATATTTGATAGTATAACAGGAGGACTATAGTCAATAATAATTTAATTGTGCATTTTAAAATAACTAAAAGTATAATTGGATTGTTTGTAACACAAAGGATAGATGTTTGAGGGGATAAATAGCCAATTTTGCATGGCACGATTATTATGTACTATATGCCTATACCAAAACATCTCATTACCTCATAAATGTGTACACCTAATATGTATCCCCCAATTTTTTAAAATTTTAATGCAAGCCCATTCACAACAGCAACACAAAGAAATACCTAGCAATAAAGCTAACCAGGGAGGTAAAGAGCTCTACAACAAGAATTACAAGATACTGCTAAAGAAATCAGATATGACACAAAGAAATGGAAAAACATTCCATGCTCATGGATAGGAAGAATCAATACTGTTGAAATGGCCATACCACCCAAAGAAATTTACAGATTCAATGCTATTCCTATCAAGCTACCAATGACATTTTTTACAGAATTAGAAAAACTATTCTAAAATTCATATGGAATCAGAAAAGAGCCCAAATAGCGAAAGAAATCCTAAGCAAAAAGTACAAAGCTGGAGGAATCACACTACCTAACTTCAAACTATATTACAAGGATAGAGTAACCAAACCAGTATGATACTGGTACAAAAACAGACACATAGACTAATGGAACAGGTTAGAGCACTCAGAAATAAAGTCACAAACCTACAACTAACTGATCATCAGCAAAGTCAATGAAAACAAGCAAACAGAAAAGGTCTCCCTATTTCATAAATTGTGCTAGGATAACTGGCTAGCCATATGTAGAAAACTGAACCTGGACTCCTTCCTTACACTATATACAAAAATTAAGATGGATTACATACTTAAATGTAAAACAAAATCTAAAACTATGAAAACACTAGAAGAAAACCTAGGAAATACCCTCTGGACATAGGCCCTGGCAAAAATTTCATGACAAAGACTTCAAAAGCAATTGCAACAAAAACAAATATTGACGAGTGGGATCTAATTAAACTAAAGAGCTTCTGCACAGCAAAGGAAATTATCAACAAACAGACAACATACAGAATGGGAGAAAATATTTCCAAACTACACATCCAACAAAGGTCTACTATCTGGAATCTATAAGGAACTTAAATAAATTAACAAGCAAAAAACAACCCCATTAAAAAATGGGCAAAGGACATGAACAGATACTTCTCAAAAGAAGACATACATGGAGCCAACAAGCCTATGAAAAAATGCTCAACATCCCTAATCATTAGAAATATGTGAATCAAAACCACAATGAGATACCATCTCACACCAGTCAGAATGGCTATTGTTAGAAAGTCCAAAGATAACAGATGCTGGTGAGGATGTGGAGCAAAGCAAATGCTTATACACTGCTGTTGGGAACATAAATTGGCCACTGTGGAAAGCAGTTTGGAGATTTCTTAAAGAACTTAAGACAGAACTACCATTTGACCCAGCAATCCTTTTATTGGGTATATACACAAAGGAATACAAATAATTCTACCATAAAGACATGCACGCATATGTTCAGCACAACACTATTCACAATAGCAAAGACATGGAATCCACCTAGATGCCCAACAATGGTGGACTGGATAATGAGCATGTGGTACATATATACCACGGAATGCTATGCAGCCATAAAAAATGAAATCCTGTCCTTTGTAGCAACATGAATAGAGCTAGAGGCCACTATCCTAAGCAAATTAACACAGGAACAGAGAAAAGTACTTTACGTTCTCACTTATAAGTGGGAGCTAAACACTGAGTACACATGGTCAGAAAGAAGGAAACAATAAACACCTGGGCCTACTTGAGGGTGGAGGGTGAGAGGAGGGCGAGGACTGAAAAACTATACCTATCAGGTACTATGTTTATTACCTGGGTGATAAAATAATCTGTACACCAAACCCCCGTCACACATAGTTTACCCATGTAACAAACCTGTACATGTGCCCCTCAACCTAAAATAAAATTTGGGAAGGAAAACAAAAAGAAGAGAACGCTAATAGATTTGGGAATAAGGAGAAGCCACTGCCCCCAGGGCTGGAATACAGTGCCCAAGGAAGGGTCCCCAGCCACTTCCCAACCCAGGGCTGAAATCCACACCTTAATGAAGAGGGAAGAACCCAGGTTCAGTGAATGACAGAGAAATTGCTGTGGTGTCATACTGACCGAACTTGCTGGAAACCTGCTCTCTGGAACTTGCTGGAAATTCCTGACACTTTTTAGGGTGTCAGGAAAGGTGTTCACAGGGAGATGTCACATGGGAGCATTCCACAAAGTCACCCAAGAAGAGGTGAAAGAGTACACTGCTGGCCACTGGGTGCTGCTGGTTGCCGGCAGGACCCAGGTGCTGGAGAAACCACAGGCATTCCAGGAGATTGTGCGTAAAACAGGTCAGGCTGGAAAGCAAAGCCCTTTCCTCCTTTCATGTCTCTCATGCGCCCTCTACTGACAAAGATTAACATGGTGCCGTCTGGTAAAGAAAAATATTTAAAGGGCCCATATCCATTTTCTCAGAGCAGGCAATGAAGAGTGAATTTGCAGCTGCAAGGCAATAAATTGATACCCTATACAGCCGTCAAGACGAGGACACCACCTATTCTTTGCTGAGTTTGGTTCCAGAAAAGTTCAAAGCTGTAATAATTATCTTCAAGAAAAATGCATAGTTTGTTGGTGTAAATTCTTGCAAGAAGGATATAAAAGGATGGTGGAAAGGTTGTGGAGCTTTCCAGATCCAGAGACCTGCTATGACAGATATCAGTTGCAGCTACGTGCCTCATGAGTATCAGCGCAGAGTAAGAGAAGCCATGCTGAGACACCCTGCCTCTGCTCCCACCCTCTGAGGATAACTTGCTGCCCATCAGATTTTACATTCTTGCCTAACTAATTTGGGAATGTAATCTACGCTTACTTATGTGTATACTGTTGTCTCCTCCACCAAGATATGTTCTACCTGAAATGTTACAGCAAGTCATGGAATGTTGTGCAGCCATTACACATGTTATTTAAAAAGAGTTCATGGTGAAATGGAAAAATGCTTATGTTATAATTATAAGTGAAAAAAGTAGGATGCAATATTATAATATGTGAAACAAACAACATTATATAGAAATAAAAAGCAGAAAGAAAATCTCCAAAACCAGTCATTATCTTTAGGTGGAACCAGAGCAATTTTTTTCTTCTTCCAATTACTTTTCTGTGGTTTATGTATTTACTATAGTGACCATGTACTGGTTATACTTTTGGGACCAAAAAATCTAACAATAACAACGACAACAGTAAATATATATACTTTTATTTATTTATTTACATATGCGTATACATCATGAAGTCTTAAACTGAGCCAAGGTTTGGGAACCAGAATTTGACAGACAGAGTTTCGTATAGAGTATCTGAACCAGTTCTTCATGGCTTACCCAAACTAAGGTGACTATGACCCAATAGTAGTTTGGCCAATTGAGATAGACAAATTGCCTACCCTAATAAGATAGAAAAGGGCAATATATTTACAAAAAAATAAAATAAAATCCATTTCCTGAACCTTTTGAATTATTGAGTAGGATATAAGAGAACATCAAATATAAAGAATTAACAAAACAAGCAGGAAATGAAATATCCGCAACTTTCTTCTTTATCAATGAAACAAGCCAATCTCCTTATAGTTTTAGCAGTAGTTTGGGAGAATCCTCTAAACACTGAACTCTCAATTTAGGCATATAATTCCTGGAAACTTACATTTACATTTACTAATACAAAGCAGTAATTTCCCCCTAAATCATGGCTATCACTAATATTAAGAACCATGAACTTCTAAACTCAACCTCCATAATTCCTCTGCAAAAACTGGTAGCCACGCCTCTCAATCCTATAATAACATGTAAGAAAAAAATGAAAGAACCCACATAATATGAAAGAAATCCAAATAGCAAATAGTAAGGATTATAAAATGCTAGACTGAGTGTCAGACTGTCCACTATCTGTGGACTCTCTTTCCCAGCACGTCGTTTTTTAGGATCAGACGATCTAAACAGCCCAGCTGAATGAAACCTGCTGGAGGCAGTGGACGACCTTATGACATCTAAGCATCCCTTCCAGTTCTAGGACCCCATTGTTAAGCAGAGATCTGATGCACATGAAACATGTGAGAAAGAAGCACTCAGTCTGTAACAGAATTTTAAACGGAAGAAAACTTGAGGCTGTGAGGAAGAGGAATGCTAAGTTGATCTCAGTTTGCTAAGAATGTCCTGGTTTTAGCACTGGAAGTTCTCCATCTCAGCAAACTTCATCATCATGGGAAAACCAGAATGATTGATCATCTTACTGTTTGAATCTGACAAAGATTAGCTTCTTTGGGTTCCCATGCAAATTAAAAGCTTTAATTCTAAGGCTCATAAACCTTTCAACTAGTGGCACTGATTTCTGCCTCTCTCATCCAGCTCCATGTAAGCACATTCTCACTATCACCCACACAGGGGCTGGACTCCACGGGTCCTTCCGAATGGAGATCAGGAGAAGCTGTGTAAGGTTAAATCATGAAAATGTTTGAAAAAGAAGCTGCTTCTTCCCTTTATTAACTATAAAGTGGCAAGCTCTCCAGGAGAAACGGGCCTTCTTTAGTGGGTTTTCTGACAATATAACCAATGTATTCCCCAAATCCTATAAACTCTCAGGTTCAATTCTTGATTAGCATTCTCTCCAGGATGCACAATTCAACAACCCAAATTACTCAACAATCAATCCTATTATTAACTTGCTACTTTTTAAAGGCAATAAAAGGGATACAAATACATGATGTACACAATGCATTTTTTCCCTGTCTCCTCTCAGCCACTTCTCTCTGATGTTTCCATGTCTCTACCAGTCTCTGTGATCCCCAGAAAATCCCCTTCTCCATTCCCAGCCTGTGTGGTTTTCTTTCCTTCTTCTCCTTCCTCTACTCTCAGCATATTAGCCCATCTCCCAGAAAGAAAGAGCTCCTTTTCATGAAGAGGTGGGAGGCGGGGGAAAATTGAATTTGGAATTATGGGATTTTCTTTCACAGTCTAGGAAAGATCAGAATCTGAGGACATTCCCGTGTTAAGTATTTCTGTCCCACAGCACTTTTAATGTTGGTAAGTGTCTGACACAGATACCCATAGCATGTTGGTGCTAAAAAGGACCACAGAATGCATGAGCCCAGTCCCCTAATTTTAACAAGTGGGAAAATCAGCAGAGACATTAAATAGCTCATGCAAGGTCACAAAATGTCCTTTCCATGCTATATGACTTTAAATTCTGTGACTTGTGGTTATCAAAAGGAGTAACTGTCAATGCCCTGCAGACAGAGACTACCAGAAATATACATGTAGTTGAATTATGTGCTATGGCAAGAGAGAATACCCACAGTGAGGAACCATGGGTGTCTCAGTAAGAAAGTATTAGAAAGGACTTAGTGTAGAAAGTTGGTCCTGTTGGGCGATTTTAAGGAGGGTTTAAGGACTTCGCTGTGGATTGGATACTATCAGAAAGCAAGAGTACTTCTATGATTAAGTATCATAATAAATCTTATGTGGAAAGAGGGATGAATAGAACCAGGTTACAGCCATAATTGGTTTAAAAAAATCCAGCGGTCACCCCATATTAGCCAGAATAAAGGGATGTTAGGTCAGTTTTGTGTCTTGGACAATGTCTGTAATTTATCTGTGTTGCAACATAATTACACAATGACCTTGGTTTTTTTCTTCATCCTTCATGATCACAGAGTGGCCTTGTCTAATGTTGATATTCTATGAAAATGTTTATTTCAACAGGAGAACACCAAGAACTCTTGCTGTCCGTCCAGCTGCTGGATGTTGGGAACTGTTTTTCTCATTCTCACAATAATAAAACTACCATCTATTGAGCACTGCCAGTATTCCAGGAAAGTTTTACTCTTCATCACCAACTGAGAAGGTAGGTACTATTATGATTCCAATTTTCATTGGAAGAAAGGTTTGATGAGGTTGGTAATCTCACAGTGAGTAGATGGGCAGAGCTGGGCCTCAAAACTGGGCGTCTTTCTGCAGGGTCTGTACTCTGATCTGCTCCATGATGCTGCAAAGCATAAACTGAAATACTGGGGTCGGAGGAGTTAACTCATGAAGACGCAGAACATTTTTGCAGTAGATATAATGAGGAGAATGAAAATACTCAGGGATTGCAGCCTTCAGTGAATGACTGGATCATGAGACACTCAGGATGGAAGAAGAAAAAATGTGGAAAAACCCAGCTGTGACATTTTGACCATAAAACTTTTCTTGGAAATAGTCTAATAAAAGAAAAGCTGACTTATTGTTCCTTAACTGAAGAAAGACTTTTATGATTTAGAATATTATTTTAACTTTATTCTCTGTTTCCAGTGTTAATTTAAATCTACTGACAGGAGAAGACAAAAATCAGCAGCAACTCCTCTGACACAGAGTAACTCAGTGTAGTCAAATGGTAAAGCAAATTGTTCGGGGCTTTGTGATGGGAGCAGCAGGCACCTAGCAGTACCAACGACTTAATCATAATGATCAAGAGGAAAATATGGTTATTAACAGTCTTATAAATGCATTTATTTTTCAGAATCACCTTTGGAGTGAAATGACAGAATGAAACTCAAATTAACAGACAAAGGCCTCCATTCCACTGTTCCCACACACTCCCAGGTCCTCCTGACTTCAGTGGATGTTCTGGGCACAGAGAAAGAGCAGGAGCTCAATATTCATCTGTTTCTAGTATTAGAAAGAATTCTTCTCTTAAATTTCAAGGCAGCCAGAATCCTAATATTACAGCAGCACTATATGCTATGATTCCCTTAATAGATCCAAGTAACAGCATTGAGATACAATATACACTCCTTTCTCAAATGAAAGAAAAACAGTTATTTCAGATGTAGGTTGGGAGATGCTGGGGAGGTGGATTGATCAAAAGAAAGGGAAAATGGCATGTAAGATATAGCTCTTTAGCTACTGCAGGTCTTTTATCAATCTGTTCTTATCATACACATTCACTTTTTCAGGTGTCATCATTCAACAACTTATTGTGCCAGTACTAAGCACATGCACTGGGCTAAGCTCTAGAAATAAAAAGTAATTTAAGATTTGGTCTATATAAAAATTAGCTCAAGATGGATTAAAGACTTCAGCATAAAACCCAAAACTATAAAAACTCTGAAAGACAACCTAGGTAATACCATTCAGGACGTAGGCACAGACAGATTTTGTGATAAAGATGCCAAAAGCAATTGCAACAAAAGCAAAAATTGACAAATAGAATCTAATTATACTAAAGCGCTTCTGCACAGCAAAAGAAACTATCAACATAGTAAACAGACAACCTACAGAATGGATGAAAAATTTTGCCAACTATCCATCTGACAAAGTTTTATTATCCAGCCTCTATAAGGAACTTAAACAAATTTACAAGCAAAAAACAAACAACCCCATTAAAAAGGGGGCAAAGGACATGAACAGACACTTCTCAAAAAAAGACATACATGTAGCTGTAAGGAATCCATGAGCCCCACACGTTGGTGTGCCAGAATGTAGGGATCCATGAGCCCCACACTGGGCACCAGAATGTAGGGAGCCAGCCCTACATCACCCGTGGGTACCCCGAGTTCAGTGGTGACAAAGGAATGAGAAAAAGACAGATTAAGGGAAAAAGTGGAACCAGGGGGCCATCACTTTATTACTCTGGAGGTGACAGTGAAGGCCCCAAGCTCTGATCATCCACACTATTTATTGATTACAATCACTTTGATCTACAGGGTAGGGGTGGAGTGATGGCAGAATGAATCAGTGAGCCAGAAGTGAATCAGTGAGCCGGAACTGGTGTGTCATCCTAAGGACTGATAACAGTGGCGGTTTGGGAGTTTCACCGAACAAGAACATGTGGTTATCTTTAGCTTATTATCTATGCACAGCTGGTGGAACACAGACCTTATAAGGAGCCTACAAATCTGGCTACGTCATGGTGCTATGAAGGGGTTTTACGTCCTTGAACACAATGTTTATAGTAACAGAGCCTAGGTCACCCTGCACCAGAACATGAGGCATGGAGAGGCCTTCCTCCTCAGAGGTCTCCTGTGGCCTTCCACAGTTTGTTGTTCCTTGTTTATATGTTACTGATAACCAATTTATGTAGGCACTCTGTAAGTCCTTTCTCCTTTGCCGCTTTTCCCAACATGTGGCCAATAAGCATATGAAGAAAAGCTCAACATACTGATCATTAGAGAAATGCAAATCAAAACCACAGTGAGATACCATCTCACAGCAGTCAGAATGGCTATTACCAAAAAGTCAAAAAAATAACAGGTGCTGGAGAGATTGTGGAGAAAAAGGAACGCATATACCCTGTTGGTGGGAGTGTAAATTAGTTCAACCATTGTGGAAGACAGTGTGATGATTCCTTATACATCTAAAGAGAGAAATACCATTCAGCCCAGCAATCCCATTACTGGGTATATACACAAAGGAATACAAATTGTCTATTATAAAGACACATGCATGTGTATGTTCATTGTAGCACTATTCACAATAGCAAAGGCATAGAATCAACCTAAATACCCATCAGTGATAGACTGAATAAAGAAAATGTGATACATATACACCATGGAATACTATGCAGACACAGAAAAGAACAAGATCATGTCCTTTGCAGGGACATGGATGCAGGTAGAGGCTACTATCCTTAGCAAACTAACACAGGAACAGAAAAACAAATACCACATGTTCTCACTTATAAGTGGGAGCTAAATGATGAGAACACATGGACACATAGAGGGGAACAACACACACTGAGGCCTACTGGAGGGTGGAGGGTGAGAGTCAGAAAAAATAACTAATGGATACTAGGCTTAATACCTGATTGAGGAAATAACCCCCATGACACACATTTACCTATGAAACAAACCTGCACATCTTGCACATGTCCCCCTAAACTTAAAATAAAAGTTAACAAAAAAAGACTTGATCATTGCCCTGGGAAGTTCCATTTTAATTGTGTCTCTATTTTTTTTTTTTTTTTTTGGCATAACACCTTGGTTATTGCCTTACAGATGTTTCCCGTTAATGACAATTACAATGATATTGATGATGATGACAATGGAAAGCACAGCTGTCCACAAGTATAAGTGGCAAATATAAAAAAGGCCTGTCTCAGAAAAACTTTTGTTCATCCAATAAGTTGATCCACAGTGAGCAACTGTTCTGTGATAAAGATACCATTCCGGGCTCTGTGAGAAGTACAGAAAAGGCTTCCCTTCTGAGGAAGGCCTGGTGATTCTCTAAGCTCATCCTGGAATGAGCAGAAATGCCCAGGTCAGCCTTTGGTTTCTCCAAATCTCAGAAATGAATGATGGACAGTCAAGATTTGGCCTTGCTGCCTCTATTTTCAACATATCTCTAAGGTAGAATGGAAATTTGCCCAGAGAAGTAGCATGGGACAAATAACAACCACATAAAGTACTTTCTAATCATTCTCTGGGCAACAGTACCAGGGAATGCATTGTACATCACACATTTTCAACGTCATTCATTCAAGGCAAGGTTATTCCTGTGCCCCTCGAGCTCAGCATCATGTGAAAGCCACAAGATCATGCCAACCCATCCTCTCCAGCATGAGGCCTTAAGAAAGATGTGCCTATATGGGAAGTGATGACTAGGTTGTGTCATTAACTGAAGCAACCGGTTTCATTTCAATGTGTCAATGAGCATTGTGTGGACTCAAAGTTGCAGGATTAAGTGATAAGAACATGGATAATTTCCTAGATATTTTCTAGAAGCAAATAGTGATCACTGGCTCTGTAATAGATCCTTTGGTAGATGTATGTATCTGCCTCTACCCCAGTAAAAGGACTGTGCCCTGTGGCCTCCTGGACCACCCCATGCCACTACCACCACCACCACTCCAGGCCATATCCTTACAAAAACATCTGATTTTCTGGATTCTCAGCTAAGCCACCTAATGCAAATTTCCCAGCAGCCTTAGCCAAGCCCCAAATTCTACATCTGTTCCACTTTTCTCTATTCCAGATCATCACGTTTGCTATTGTGATCACTGTTGAACCACAAAGACAGGATGGATATGACTAAAGACATGTTTTTTTTCTTGCACAGCACATATAAGGGATAGTCCTGCATTAAATCTAGAGTTCTTAACTTTGGTAATAAAAAAAAGAAGATGGATCTCTACTGACAACCAGGATCAGAACCTCAAGAATCTCTTTAGCAAGTCTCCTCTATCAATCAAATGGAGCTGACAAGAAAAGAAATTAACATTTATTGAGTACTTACTATTTGCCTGGCCCTCTGTTAGGTACTTTATTATCTATTTAACCTCATATCAGTCTGGCAAGTTCATATTATTATACTTAATAAAATCTATACAACATTCTGGAAGCTCAAAGAAGATAAAGAACTTACCTAAGATCATACCAACTAGTAAGTTAAAGAGGTAGGCTTGAAGCCCAGGTGTGTTCGATGCCACAGATGTTTCCTACAAAGGAGGGTCATAAGGTGAAAGACTCTCCCTCAGGATCATAGTCAATAAAGTCAATAAGTCATCATTACCTCTTCTATAAACCTGACACAAGAGCAATGCATTCTAACCTCTTAGATTATCTAAATACATTTGTGATTTCATTAAAGCAAAATAGCAATTATGTACTTGAAATATTTATAAAATAAGTCAACTACATTTTAAAGAAAATGTAAAAGCATTGCAATTAAACAGATCTGCACACACTGCAGGGTGTTTTTCTAACAAAAGGAGTAAGGAATAATGCTGCTAATAAAAACAATGACGATCTTGTTTAAATGTTGTAATAACTCATTTAGCACTGTTCTGAGTGGAACTGTATATTAGTAATTTCAAATAAAGTCCTTGATGAAAGATTAAATATATCTTCTGCTCTTTCTCCTCTGCAAAGCTAGTGATTCAAATGGGCTAATTTGTTCCCTTTCTTCTCATAAAATGTTTTAAGTGGTCTATAAATGTTTTTCTCCTTCTATTCATATTGTAAGAGGAACCAAGTGAATAATAATGAGTAAGAATAAGGAGTTATACTGATGTATTGAAAAGTAATGAGTGCCCCCACCATCACTACCACACACATACAAACTTTGAATTCTCATTTGGGCTTCCAATAAGAAATCGGAAGCTCTCACATCTCAAAGTAAATACTTACTCCGGAAACCATATTATATAGGAGTTATCCCAAAACAATTCTCTGGTCACCTTTGAAAAAATTATCATGCTAATTAATAAAAAGTAGGATTTTATTTTTCCCAGAAAAGAAATCTAAAACTGTGCTTATATATTTAGCTCTTCCAGAAGAAATAAAGATTGGCTGATTAAATTCTATACTGAAAATGTTCTCTTTAGCATTTCCAAACTCAACAATATGCAGTATTTGCAGGGCTTCTAAGCCTGTGTGGAAAACAGAGGGCAAGCCATTTTAATGTCTTTTGGGATGTAGGACACATCCCAAAAAGGATGTAGAAAAAGGACATAGGTTCTTTTTGACATAGATCAAAACAGCTACACTCTGTAAAATGGGTAATCCAAAGGAACAAACATAACCTTAGCTAACATATCAGATTGTTCATGAAAAATACTCCTGTTTAGAGGACAATATTGGTTAGAGAGACCTTTGGCTGCAGCATTGTACTGAAATTCCTAACACAAAGCAAAATGTCCATAGTACTTATCATGCTTTCTACAGGAAATTGGCTGCCTCCTCAGCTCCTGTGGGCCTCTTAAGAAAACAGAAAACATCTTATTTTTTCTTATTACTCCAGTTCCTAGTATCAGGCATTCAATAAATATCTGTTTAATGCAATTAATGACTCCATCAACCAACATTCACTCTGAAGTAATTTCTACATTACTGTTCATATTTCTGATATTTTCTCCATCAGGTATGACCTGACAAACATTCTAATTTCAAAAAAACTGGTCATGTCCTGTTTCTGAAACCCACAAAGCCAATTATGATGTAAAATATGTTGATTCAGGTTCAGAGAAATGACCATCAAGGCATATCATAGTTTCTCCATAGAGAAGCCTGGGCAAAGCCAAGCCAAATTTCTTTCCAGGGACTGCAAAATTCCCAAGGAGAAAAACTATAGTGAAGAGAAGCACAAGGATCCCAAATAATATACCTATTCCAAGTTAAGGTAAAATGAAAACCTGAGCTCTTCAGAAAGATGTAAACCACTTGGAAGGTGCGGCATTATCCACAGACAATGTACCAAGGATGTCTGCCCAAAAGAGACATCTCCCTCACTGGATACCAAGCCAACCAAAGACTCCAGCCCTTTAGAACCAACATGTCATTCTTTGGTGGTGGCATTAGAGGTGTAAATTTAGGCTGTATACTAATAAAAGAGACTGATTTATTTTCAGTCTGTTTTTCAAACATTTAAATCAAGACTTTTCTCTCCTACCTCTGGGTTAAGGGCCTCCCTGCTTCCCAAGCCTGCCTGTTCCAGGATTTGCCTTTGTCTTTTTCCATTAGTCAGCTATTTCCCCTCCAACCAGACTGAGTCCCGACCACAACATTGACATTCACTCCTGCACTTTCTTCTAGGCCAGGCCAGAGTCCCAATACAATTTCAATCCATACACCTCATTCTCAGAGCTCAGTCTAAGAAAGCACACATCATCGAGGACAGGGTGGAGAAAAGGTGACATGTGGGTGATCCATGAGCAGAACAGAAATAGAAAACATATGATATTTCTTCCAGGAGCTTGTGATACTTGTGTGCACCCAAATTTACACTTTTACATCCTTTACTATAGTTTTATAATTTAGGTTGAAAATGTTCTGCATGTTGGATAGAAGTGGAAGAAGGGACAATCACAGGGCTATCATGTCAGCCTCAAACACTCACATGTACACACACTTTGCTTGGAAATGAGAAATGTGATCACATGATTAAAGTCTCTTTTAAAACGTATTGGTCTCTTTCAGTGCTTTCTACTTAGAGCCTCATTACCCTAACACTATATGAGGTAAACCTACCACTTTAGAATAAACCTGTAATTTGGGGATGATTTTTTTTTAATTAACTGAGGACAGAACAAAAAGAAATAGGTTCATACTATAGCAAGTGGGATATGGGTTTCCTACAAGAAGTTCCTGGTGATGAGAACTTATATAAACTATGTTCAAGTGGAAGGGAAGAGGGTCGGGTCCCAAGTCTGAGGAACTGGGTTGGCTTTATCACATATTAGCTGCAATCTTAGTCAAGCTGCTTGACCTCTCTGTACTCAAGTGTTGTATGATTTAAGTACGATAGTACAGGAAAAGTACTTTGCATCAACAAGTATTTTTTAATACTTGTTGCCCCCACCCAGCCAAGGAGGGGCAGGCAAGCCAGGCTCCCCTATGCATATCTATGACAATACCCAATGCCTTGCTACAGGCTGTTGCGAGACTGAGAATTGGGTGAACTGCCTTCCCCACAGCTTTTTGCTCATGGTGCTCACCTGAGAGGGGTCCCACCCTCTCCAGTCACAAGCCCACATCTGGCACCATTTGGGGAGTTTAGAGATGTTGTTTGGTGACCTGGCAATGGCAGCCACAGCATTCATTGTAGTCTTGGGCCAGACTTGCTCTAAAAACTTGCTCTACAACTGAGAAAGGACCCACACAGCCAGAATTAAGCAGGAAGTATGGAGAGTGCCTTAGCAGTAGGCACTGAATTAGGCTTTCTCCTGTTGTAGGACAGGAATGCTGAAGTCTAGGTTTCTCCTAGGCTGCAAGACTTGCAGGAGAGACAGATTTGTGATCTGGAACCAGTCTGAGTGTGTCATTGCTGAGTCCCCCAGCCTTCTCCCTTGGTCAGTTGGGGGACAGGGCCCTACCACCTACAAGGAGCAGAAGGGATACAGACCCCACTCCCCAGGAGATCTAACCCTTAGTGTAGAATACCCCTAAGGGAGGAGAGAGCACAGCCCACCAAAGACCCCCTTGGGTCAAAAGAAACACAAGCACAGCACCAGATACTGGAGGCAGCACCACCATAGCCCACGAACAGATATGGAGAGAAATCTTCTCTCAGCCCCTACCCCTTCCTCAGTGCATTGTCACAGACTCAGCAGCAACTATTCCCATCAGGGTGTAGGGAGCATGAGCTGAAAGAGTCTGCTTCTCAGGCTTTTCTAGTAGCTCCACCTCCACAGAAAGCTAATGTGCACTGGGAATGAGTAATTTTTGTGCCTCTCTGTTGCCTCTGCTCCCGTCTTTACCTGCTGGCTCTTACTCTTAAGCTCCATCTACCAGACTGCAGCCTGAATTGCATCACCAAAGAAAATTGCATTGCTACAACAAGCCACATCTGAGAAGGCCACTTCATGAACCTATCTGCAATCAAGAAACCTGTACAGAGCTAGAACCCTTAAAGCACCCAGAAAGGCAGCCAATCAATCATATATATGATAAATACCATAACCATAAACCCAAGGGAAAAAAGAATAAAAAATTAAGGAGCACCATTCAAACAATAGCAAATTCAAAAGAAGGAGGAGGAGGAAGAAGAAGGAGGAGGAGGAAGAAGAAGGAGGAGGAGGAGGAGGAGAAGGAGGGAGGAGAAGGAAGAGCATTGCAATCTCAGATGAGAAGGAATTAGTGCAAGTACTCAGGCAATAAAAACAGCCAGAGTATTTCATCATCCCCAAAAGATCCCACTAGCTCCTAAGCAATAGGCCCAAACCAGAATGAAATGTCTGAAATGAAAGATACAGAATTCAGAATATGGGTGGCAAAGAAGTTCAATGAGATATGAGATAAAGTTGAAATATAACACAAATAAGCCAGAAAAATAATCCAAGATTTAGAAGACTACATAGCTATATTATGAAAGAACCAATCAAAACCTTATGGGATTGAAAATGTTGCTTCAGCAATTTTAAAACACAATTGGCAGCATTAACAACAGGCTCGACCAAGCTGAAGAAAGAATTTCAGAGCTTGAAGACTAGTCTTTTGACTCAAACTAGTCAGGCAAAAATTTGTTTAAAAAGAATCAAAATGTAAAACAAAGCCTTCAATAATTGTGGGATTATGTAAAGTGGTCAAATCTATGAAATATTGGCATTCCTGAGAGAGAAGAAGAGAAAGTAAGCAACTTGGAAAACATATTTGAGAATATAATTCAGGAAAATTTCCCCAATCTTGCTAGAGTGGTTGGCATGCAGATACAAGAAATCCAGAGAACTTCTGTGAGGCATTATCGAAGATGACCATCCCCAAGGCAGATAGTCATCAGACTGTCCAAAGTCGACATGAAAGAAAAAGTCTTAAAGGCAGCTAGAGAAAAGGATAATATAGGCTCATATTACCTATAAAGGGAAACCCATCAGACTAACAGCAGACTTCTCAGCAGAAACATTATAAGCCAGAAGAAATTGGGGACTCATTTTTAGTATTCTTAAAGAAAAAAAAAAATGCCAGCATAGAATTTCATATCCTGCCAAACTAAGCCTCATAAACAAAGGAGACATAAAGTATTTACCAGACAAACAATTGCTAGGGAAATTTATCACCACCAGTTGGGCCCTACAAAAGATACTTAGGGAGTTCTAACCATAGAAATTAAAGAACAATACTTGCCACCCCAAAAGCACACACAAGCATACAGACCATTAACTCCATAAAAACAACTACACAATCAAGACTACAAAGCAACTAGCTAACAATACTATGACAGGAAAAAAACCCTCACATATCTATATTAACCTTGAACATAAATGGCCTACACACTCCACTTAAAAGACACAGAGTAGAAAATTGGATATAAAAAAGACTCATCTTTCTACTGTCTTCAAGAGACCTATCTCACATGTAACAACACCATACTCTCAAAGATGGAGAAAGATCTATCATGCAAATGGAAAACAAAAAAAAAAAGCAGAAATCACTATTCTTGCATCAGATAAAACAGACCCTAAACCAACAACAGTAAAAAAGGACAAAGAAGGCATTACATAATAATAAAGGGTTCAAATCAACAAAAAGACTTAACTATCCTAGATATCTATGTACCCAACATGAAAGCATCCAGATTTAAAAAACTATTACTTCTAGACCTAAGAAAAGTATTTGACAGCCACACAATATTAGTGGGGAACTTCAACACTGCACCAGCGCATTAGACAGATTATTGTGGCAGAAAACTTAAAAAAGAGATCCTGGACTCAAATATAACACTTGAACAATTAGATCTAATAGACAGAATACTCTGCAGAATATTCTACCCAACAACCACAGAATATGCATTCTCTCATCTGCACACAGAACATACTCTAATATTGACCAGCTGCTCATCATAAAGCAAGTCTTAACAAATTTTTAAAAATTGTAATCATACTAACCACCTCCTTGGACCACAGTAGAATGAAAGTAGAAATCAATACCAAGTTCGATCGGTAGCGGGAGCAGACAGTGGACCCCAGAGAGCCCTGAGCAGCCCCACTGCCACCACCGGGCTATTTACCATCACATCCCGGGAGGAGCCATAGCTGCCGCAGCCGGCCCCAGTCACCATCACTGCAACCATGAGCAGCGAGGCCTAGACCCAGCAGCCACCTGCCCCTCCCCCCCGCCGCCCCCGCCCTCCGCGCCACCGACACCAAGCCTGCACTACGGGGCAGCGGCGCAGGGAGCGGTGGCCCAGGCGGCCTCACATCGGCGGCGCCTACCGGTGGGGACAAAAAGATCATCACAATGAAGGTCTTGGGACAGTAAAATGGTTCAATGTAAGGAACGGATATGGTTTCATCAACAGGAATGACACCAAGTAAGATGTATTTGTACACCAGACTGCCATAAAGAATAACCCCAGGAAGTACCTTCGCAGCGTAGGAGATGGAGAGACTGTGGAGTTTGATGCTGTTGAAGGAGAAAAGGGTGCGGAGGCAGCAAATGTTACAGGTCCTGGTGGCGTTACAGTTCAAAGCAGTAAATATGCAGCAGACCGTAAACATTATAGACGCTATCCATGTCGTAGGGGTCCTCCATGCAATTACCAGCAAAATTACCGGAATAGTGAGAGTGGGGAAAAGAAGGAGGGATCAGAGAGTGCTCCCAAAAGCCAGGCCCAACAACGCCGGCCCTACTGCAGGCGAAGGTTCCCACCTTACTACATATGGAGACCCTATGGGTATCTACCACAATATTCCAACCCTCCTGTGCAGGGAGAAGTGATGGAGGGTGCTGGCAACCAGGGTGCAGGAGAACAAGGTAGACCAGTGAGGCAGAATATGTATCGGGGATATAGACCATGTTTCTGCAGGGGCCCTCGTCGCCAAAGACAGCCTAGAGAGGACGGCAATGAAGAGGATAAAGAAAAGGAGATGAGATCCAAGGTCAGCAGCCACCTCAACGTCGGTACCGCCACAACTTCAATTACTGATGCAGACACCCAGAAAACCCTAAAACACAAGATGGCAAAGAGACAAAAGCAGCCGATCCACCAGCTGAGAAATCGTCCGCTCCCGAGGCTGAGCAAGGTGGGGCTGAGTAAATGCCGGCTTACCATCTCTACCATCATCCAGTTTAGTCATCCAACAAGAAGAAATAAGAAATTCCAGCAGTAAGAAATGAACAAAAGATTGGAGCTGAAGACCTTAAGTGCTTGCTTCTTGCCCATTGACCAGATAAACAGAACTATCTGCATTATCTAGGCAGCATGGGGTTTTTATTATTTTTACCTAAAGATGTCTCTTTTTGGTAATAACAAACGTGTTTTTAAAAAAAGCCTGGGTTTTTCTCAATACACCTTTAAAGGTTTTTAAATTGTTTCATATCTGGTCAAGTTGAGATTTTTAAGAGCTTCATTTTTAATTCATAATAAAAGTTTACAACTTGATTTTTTTCAAAAAGGTCAACAAACTGCAAGCACCTGTTAATAAAGATTTTAAATTAAAAAAAAATCAATACCAAGAGGAACTCTCAAAGGTACATGAACACATGGAAACTAAAAAACATGCTCTTGAATTAAATGGAAGGTAAAAAACAAACTAAAGGGCCAGGCACAGTGGCTCACTCCTGTAATCCCAGCACTTTGGGAGGCCAAGGCGGGCAGATCATCTGAGGTCAGAAGTTCAAGACCAGCCTGACCAACATGGAAAAACCCTGTCTCTACTAAAAGTACAAAATTAGCTGGGTATGGTGGCACACGCCTGTAATCCCAGCTACTTGGGAGGCTGAGGCAAAAGAATCATTTGAACCCACGAGGCAGAGATTGTGGTGAGTCAAGATTGGGCCATTGCACTCCAGCCTGGGCAACAAGAGTGAAACTCCATCTCAAAAAAAATTTTTTTTCAATAAACTAAAGGCAGAAATTTTAAAAATGTTTTGAAAGAAATGAAAATAAAAAGAAAAACACAAAAGACTAAAACCTCTGGATGTGGTAAAAGCAATGTTAAGAGGAAAGCTTATAGTGCTAAATGACTACATCAGGAAGATAGAAAGATTGCAGATTTACAACCTATTCTCACACCTGAAGGAATTAGAGAAACAAGAATAAACTAAACCCAAAGCTAGCAGAAAAAATAAAAAATCAAAGCAGAACTAAATGAAATTGAGACCAAGAAACCATACAAAGAATCAAGATATAAAAAGTTGGTTCTTTGAAAGGATCAGCAAGATTCACAGACTGTTAGCTACATTAATAAAGAAAAAGGGGGTAGGCGTGGTGGCTCAGCCTGTAATCCCAGCACTTTCAGAGGCCAAGGTGGATGGATCACAAGGTCAGGAGTTTGAGACCAGCCTGACCAACATGGTGAAACCCTATCTCTAGTAAAAAATTACAAAAATCAGCCAGGCATCATGATGCATGCCTGTAATCCCAGCTACTCAGGAGGCTGAGGCAGGAGAATCACTTGAACTCTTGAACCCAGGAGGCAGAGGTTGCAGTGAGCCAAGATCGCACCATTGCACTCCAGCCCGGGCAACAAGAGCGAAACTCCATCTCAAAAAAATAAAAATAAAAATAAAGAAAGAAAGAAAAAGAGAGATACAATCCAAATACGCAAAATGAGAAATAACAAAGGTGACATCACAACCAATCCCACAGAAATACAAAAGATCCTTAGAGATGACTATGAACATCTCTATGCACACAAACTAGAAAAGCCAGAGAAAATGAATAAATTCCTGGAAACACATAACCTCTCAAAATTGAACCAGTAAGAAAAAGAAATTCTGAGCTGATCAACAAGTAATGAAATTGAATCAGTAATTAAAAACTTACCAACCAATAAAAAGCCCTGGACCATGTGGATTTACAGCCTAATTCTACCACATGTACAAAGAAAAACTGGTACCAATCCTATAGAAACTATTCCAAAATATCAAGAAGGAGGGATTCTTCCCTGACTCATTCTATGAAACCAGTATCATCCTGATACTAAAATCTGGCAAAGACACAATCAAAAACAAAACTACAGGCCAATATCCCTGATGAACAGAGATGCAAAAATCCTCAACAAAATACTAGCAAACTGAATCCAGTGACACATCAAAAAGTTAATTCTCCACAATCGAATGGGCTTATTTTTGGAATGCAAGGAGAGTTCAACATGTGCAAATTAATAAATGTGATTTGCTACATGAAAACAAAAACCATATAAACATCTCATTAGACACAGAAAAAGCCTTCAATAAAATCCAACATTCCTTTACAATAAAAACTCTCTAATATTGACAATGGGGTGTTAAAGTCTCCCACTATTATTGTGTGGGAGTCTAAGTCTCTTTGTAAGTCATTGAGAACTTGCCTTATGTATCTGGGTGCTCCTGTATTGGGTGCACATATATTTAGGATCGTTAACTCTTCTTGTTGCATTGATCCTTTTACCATTATGTAATGCCCTTCTTTATCTCTTTCGATCTTTGTTGCTTTAAAGTCTATTTTATCAGAGATGAGAATTGCAACTCCTGCTTTTTTTTGCTCTCCATTTACTTGGTAAATCTTCCTCCATCCCTTTATTTTGAGCCTTTGTATATCCTTGCATGTGTGATGGGTTTTCTGGATACAGCACACCGATGGGTTTTGGCTTTTTATCCAATTTGCCAGTCTGTGTCTTTTGATTGGGGCATTTAGTCCGTTTACATTTAGGGTTCATATTGTTATGTGTGAATTTGATACTGCCATTTTGATGCTAGCTGGCTGTTTTGCCCGTTAGTTGATGCAGATTCTTCATTGTGTTGATGCTCTTTACCATTTGATATGTTTTTGGAGTGGCTGGTACTGGTTGTTCTTTTCTATGTGTAGTACCTCTTTCAGGAGCTCTTGTAAAGCAGGCCTGGTGGTGATGAAATCTCTGAGTACTTGCTTGTTTGCAAAGGATTTTATTTTTCCTTCACTTATGAAACTTAGTTTGGCTGGATATGAAATTGGCATATATACACCAGGGAATATTATGCAGCCATCAAAAATGATGAGTTCGCGTCCTTTGTAGGGACATGGATGAACCTGGAAACCATCATTCTCAGCAAACTGACACAAGAACACAAAATCAAACATCGCATGTTCTCACTCATAGGCGGGTGTTGAACAATGAGAACACATGGACACAGGTCTGGGCTCCTAGTCGGCCGGCACATCTGCCAGGGACTCCTGGCCAGCAAGAGGGTTCCAACCTGAATAGGGGAGTGCATGGGAAGAAAAGAGAGAGAGATAGCGAGGTCCAGAGGGTCAAGTGAGCCGTTTGCTCAAATGACAAATTTATGTTGCACACAGTTAGTATATATATCTTTGTCCTACTTCGTCTGCAGGAACAGACACCAAAAATACCTCATACAAAGAGAGATCCAAGATGGCTGATGATTAGCAGCTCGGGCACGTACCTCCCAGTGAAAGCGCAAAGAACGAGAGGACGCCACACTTTCAGACGAATATTAGTTGCTCATGGACCAGGAGATTCCCAGTGGAGGAGCACCACGGGTCGCCAGGGCGACTCTTGTGGCCGGCGTGGCGGTTTTGCTGGTGCCTTAGCACGCCAGTTCTTGGTGCAGAGTCCGGAGATTCCCAGGCAGAAAAGCACCATCAATCTTAACACCGCTGTTTTGGCCGGCTCAGTGGATTGCTCAGATTTCGGCACAGGGAATCAACAAGTTGGACGTCAGAGACCCAGTTAGAAAGTCGGTAATTATAAAGACGACAGACGGACAAATATATAATGAAGGGAAGAAACCAGCGTAAAAAGGTAGAGAATACTCAAAATCAGAATGCCTCTCCCTCTACAGGGGATTGCAATTCCTCATCAGTAACGGAACAAGGCTTAATAGATTACACGGGTGTTCCAATAACAGAAGCAGGTTTCCAAACGTGGGTGATAAGAAACTTCTGTGAATTAAAAGAACTTATTCTAACCCAATGCAAAGAAACTAAGAACCTTGAAAAAAGGTTTGACGAAATGTTAATGAGAATGGACAATTTAGAGAAGAATATAAGTGAATTGATGGAGCTGAAAAACACAACACGAGAACTTCGTGAAGCATGCACAAGTTTAAACAGTCGAATTGATCAAGCAGAAGGAAAGATATCAGAAGTCGAGGACCAGCTCAGTGAAATGAAACGAGAAGACAAGAATGCAGAAAAAAGGATGAAAAGGAATGAGCAAAGTCTCCAGGAAATATGGGACTATGTGAAAAGACCTAATTTACGTTTGATAGGTGTACCTGAATGTGATGAAGAGAATGAATCCAAGTTGGAAAATACTCTTCAGGATATCATTCAGGAAAATTTTCCCAACCTGGCAAGGCAGGGTAATATTCAACTCCAGGTAATACAGAGAACACCACAAAGATATTCTTCAAGAAGACCAACCCCAAGGCACATAATCGCCAGATTTATTAGGGTTGAAATGAAGGAGAAAATACTAAGGGCAGCCAGAGAGAAAGGTCAGGTTACCCATAAAGGGAAACCTATCAGACTTACAGCAGATCTCTCAGCAGAAACCCTACAAGCCAGAAAAGAGTGGGGACCAATATTTAACATCCTTAAAGAAAAGAACTTTCAACCCAGAATTTCCTATCCAGCCAAACTAAGCTTTATGAGTGAAGGAAAAATTAAATCTTTTGCGAACAAACAAGTACTTAGAGAGTTCACCACCACCAGGCCTGCTTTACAAGAGCTTCTGAAAGAAGCACTATACATATAAAGGAACAACCAATATCAGCCTTTCCAAAAATATATCAAAAAGCAAAGAACTTTAACACAATAAAAAATTTACATCAACTAATGGGCAAAACAGCCAGCTAGCATCAAACACCGGTATTAAACTTATATATATTTTAATTGGATAAAAAGCCAAAACCCATCAGTATGCTGCATCCGGGCCCATCTTACATGCAACAATACACAAAGACTCAGAGAGAAGGAGGAAGATTTACCAATCAAACAGAGAGTAAAAATAAACTAATAAACAAAAAGCAGGAGATGCAATTCTCACCTCTGATAAAGTAGACTTTAAAGCAACAAAGATCAAAAGAGGCGAGGAATGACATTACATAATGGCAAAAGGATCAATGCAACAAGAAGAGCTAACGATTCTATAGATCAACGACATAGAAAATTAACAAGGATATTCAGAACTTGAACTCAGACCCGGAACAAGTAAACTTAATAAACATTTATAGAACTCTCCACTTCAAATACACAAAACACACATTACCACCTCACACCTATTCCAAAGGTGACTATATAATTGGAAGTAAATCACTCCTCAGTAATCGCATAGCATTTCATAGGTTTAAATTAAATATTGGTTGACTGTTTGTTTGTTATCTTCTTCCCTTATTCCTTCCCGACTACATCATTAAGTATAATTATCAGTATAAAAGAGGTTTTCAATACCCATTACTAAATTGCATTCCAGCCTGGGCAAGAAAGCAATACTTCCATTCTCTCTCCCTCTTTCTTTTCCTTCTCCCTCCTCCCCATTCTCTCTCTCTCTTTCTCTTCCTTTTTCCTCCTTCCTATTCTCTCTTTCTCTTTAAAAGAAAAAAAAAAAAAAAAAAAATACCTCATACATCAAAGGGAACAGAAAGTCCTGGGATACAAGCTTAGGCAGCAGATAACACAATAGTAAAATCAGGTACATAATCCGATACAATCAAGTCGTCCAGACAGGTCTCATTATCAGGTTGGGGAAAGCTAAAGTTAAAAAGTTAACTATCTATGCAAGGCACCAGAGAGGCAGTAAGCCTGTTATCTATGCAAACAGCAGTCACAAGAACAAGCACAGGACCCAACAAATGGGTGGACAAAGTCATAAAATGCAGAAACAGAAAATAAACACAGTGTCTTCTCAGACCACATAGGTATCACCTCATCGTCTAGCAAAGTTGCTTTTAGATATCCTTTGATCTCAGTTTAACTTTCCCAGATCTCAACTGCCTCCAACAGGAAACTGTGTCCGGGCTCAAGCTCACCATATGGTGAGGCCCAATTCCGAGGGCCTTCACATGGGAGTGATCCCCACACACAGGGAGGGGACACTGGGGTCTGTTGGGGGGAAATAGGGGAGGGACAGCAGGGAGTGGGGAGTTGGGGAGAGATAGCATGGGGAGAAATGCCAGATATAGGTGAAGGGGAAGAAGGCAGCAAATCACACTGCCACCTGTGTACCTATGCAACAATCTTGCATGTTCTTCACATGTACCCCAAAACCTAAAATGCAATAAAAAAAAGAAAAAAAAAACTCTCAACAGAGCAGGCACCAAAGGAACATACATTAAATGATAAGCGCCATCTATGACAAGCCCACAGCCAACATCATACTGAATGGGCAAAAGCTGGAAGCTTTTTTTTTTTTTCCTAATAACTGGAACCAGACCGGTCCACTCTCACCACTCCTATTCAACATAGTACTGGAAGTCCTAGCAAAAGAAATCAGGCAAGAGAAAGAAAAGACATTCAAACAGGAAAAGAGGAAGTCAAATGATCTTTCTTCACTGACAATATAATTCTATACCTAGAAAATCCTCACAATTCCACCAAAAAATTCCTAGAAATAATAAATGACATCAGCAGTCTCAGGATACAAAAATCAATGTACGAAAAATACATTTCTATTAATGTTCAAGCTGAGAGCCAAATCAAGAACGTAATTCCATTTACAATAGGCACACACACAAAAAATCCCTAGCAGTACATCTAACCAAGAAGGTAAAATATCTCTACGAAGAGAACTATGAAACATTGTTGAAAGAAATTATAGATGATACAAACAAATAAAAAATCATTCTATGTTTATATGTTGGAAGAATCAATATCATTAAAAAGTCCATACTGGCCAATCGACAGATTCAATGCTATTCCTATTAAATTACCAACATCATTTTTCACAGAATTAGAAAAAACTGTTCTAAAATTCACATGGAACCAAAAACGAGTGTGAGTAGGCAAGGCAATCTTAAGCAAAAAGAATAAAGCTGGAGGCATCACACTACTTGACTTTATATTACAAGGCTACAGTAACCAAAACAGTGTGGTACTAGCACTAAAATAGATATGTAGACCAACAAAACAGAATAGAGACCCCCAAAATAAAACCACACATCTACAACCAACTGATCACCAACAAAGTCAACAAAAATAAATAATGGGGAAAGGATATGCTATTCAATAAATGATGCTGAGAAAAACTACCTAACCATATGCAGAAGAATGAAACTGGACTCCTACCTCTCACCATATATTAAAATTAACTTGAGATGGATTGAAGACTTAAATGCAAGACCTCAAACTATAAAAATCCTAAAAGAAAACTTAGACAATACCCTTCTAGATATTGGCCTAGGCAAAGAATTTATAATGAAGACTCCAAAAGCAAATGTAATAAAATCAAAAATAGACAAAGGGGACATAATTAAACTAAAGAGCTTCTACACAGCAAAAGAAGTGAACAAGAGTAAACAGACAACCTACAGAATGGGAGAAAATATTTGCAAACTGTGCATATGACAGAAGATTAAAATCCAGAATCTACAAGAAATTTAAATCAACAAGCAAAAAACAAACAACCCCATTAAAAAGTGGGCCGAGGTCATGAACAGATACTTCTCAAAAAAGACTCAAGTAGCCAACAAACATGAAAAAAAAAAAATGCTCTTCATCATGAATCCTTAGAGAGATACAAATCAAAATCACAATTAGATACCATCTCACACCAGTCAGCATGGCTAATACTAAAAAGTCAAAAAATATTTTTGAATGGTGGGTAAGAGGCATGACTAACTTGCAGCTCCCATTTGGATGGACAGAGCAGCATATGGGGACTCATATTGTGAACTTTTGCTCCAAGAACTACTGCAGGAACAGACTACAAAAACTGAAATAATTCACAGATCCTTTGAAAGAAACAGCTTGCTGCTGCAAACTCAGTGAGACAGCCAAAAAATTGTGAGTGCCCAAAGTGTGAGAGAGGGAAAGTCTGCCTCTGAATACCCATCCTCACTGGGGAAACCCTAAAATCCAGATCACAAGAGAAGGATTTAACCTTACCTAGAGCTGAAATGAATTTAGAAGCCAAGCAAAATATAAAAGTAGAAGAAGCAATGAGAATAACCCTGTAGGCACTCCTGGTCCCCAGGGAGACCCAGGATAGCCATTTCTGATTTTAATCTCTCAGGGGTCTTTGGGGAGGGCTGCCAGTGGAACTGGGGAAGGATCAAAGAGAGAAGGAAACTTCCAGCTGTACTTTGTAATAATTTCCACAAAACATGAATTTTCCTGGGGGAATCTGGAGAGTAGAGGGGGTGAATGGGAGGTGCACATATAAGCACAGAAGCTGAGGCACATGGGGAGGGGTGGGGCTTGAAAGTTCTGCTTGCTTCTTTGTAGCCCAGGGCAAGATCTTAGCCCTGCTCACCAACTGCCTGGATATAAACTCATCCTGTTTGATGGAGCATGGTAGGGGTGAGGCCAGCTTTGCTGGTTGCATGAGAGGTGGGTGAGGCCTATCATTGATGGCTTTCCTCAATTTTCCTGGCAACCTGTATGATGTAGCAGAGGCAGCCATACTCCCCCAGGGATCATAACTCCATTGGCCTGAGAACACTCCCCGCATCTCCCACTGAAAGCCACAGCAAGCCCCACTCAAGGTGAATCAGAGCTCAGACATGCCTAACTCTGCCCCCACCTCATGGTCTTTCTCAACCTACCTTGGTAGCCAAAGACAAAAGACATAATCTCTTTGGAGCTTTATGGCCCTGCCCATTGCCTGAGAAACTTGAATACTTATCCAGGCAACCTCAGGGCAAAACTGTATCCCCACTATATTGCTACAGCTGATGCTCTCTTGAAAGCACCACCTCCTGACTGGAGGTCAACCAACTCAAGCCATTACAGCAACTCATAAAAGAGAAACTCTGTTCCAAGAAAGGAGAAAACAATAGCTAATTCCACTGCCTATAACATCCTAGGAAATCAGAGGTCTGAGTCTGCCCACGTGACAACTTCACTGCTAGCACAACCAGCATTCGAGAAAACCAGCACACAAAACAAAACTACAACCAAGGACCCACACAGAGTCTACTTAACTCCCCTGCTACCTCCACTGGAGCAGGTGATAGTATCCATGGCTAAGAGGCCTGAAAACAAATCACATCACAGGACTCTGCAGATACTCCTCAGTTCCAGCCCAGACTCTGGTAGTTCCATTAGGTGGCTAGACCCAGAAGAGCAATAACAATCACTGCAGTCCAGCTTTCAGGAAGCCCCATCCCTAGGGGGAAGGGGGAGAGCACCACATCAAGGGATCAACCTATGAGACAAAAGAATCTGAACAGCAGCCCTTGAGCCCCAGATCTTTCCTCTGACATACTCTACCCAAATAAGAAGGAACCAGAAAAATAAGTCTGGTAATATGACAAAGCAAGTTTCTTTAACATCCCCAAAAGATTAACCTAGCTCACCAACAATGAATCCAAACCAAGAAGAAATCTCTGAATTACCAGATAAAGAATTCAGAAGGTTGTTTATTAAGCTATTCAATGAGGCACCAGAGAGAGGTGAAAACCAACTTAAAGAAACTTAAGCAATAAAAAAATAAAAAATAAATAAAATAAAAAATAAATAAAATAAAAAAAAAAAAGAAACTTAAAAAATAATAGAGGATCTGAAAGAAAAAAATCTCCAAAAAAAAATAGATAGCATAATTAAAAATATCACAACTTCTGGAAATGAAAGACACACTTAGAGAAATGCAAAGTACATTGGAAAGTTTCAACAATAGAACAAAGTACTTCAGAGCTTGAAAACAAGGCTTTTGAAATAACCCAATCTGACAAAGACAAGGAAAAAAGAATTTTGAAAACATGAACAAGAAGTGTGAGATTATGTTAAACAACTGAACCTAAGAATAATTGGTGTTCCCAAGGAAGAAGAGAAATCTAAAAGTTTGGAAAATTTATTTGAGGGAATAATCAAGGAAAACTTCCTGGCCTTGCTAGAGGCTAAACATCCAAATACAAGAACCTCAAAGAATACCCAGGAAATTCATTGCAAAAAGGTCATCACTTAGGTGCATAGTCATCAGGTTATCTAAAGTCAAGATGAAGGAAAGAATCTTAAGAGCTGTAAGGCAAAAGCACCAGGTAACCTACAAAAGAAAACCTATCAGATTAACAGCAGATTTCTCAACAGAAACCCTACAAAATAGAAGGGATCAGGATCCTATCTTTAGCCTCATTAAACAAAACAATTATCAGCCAAGAATTTTGTATCTAGTGAAACTAAGCTTCATAAACTAAGGAAAGACAGTCTTTTTCAGACAGACAAATGCAGAGAGAATTCGCCACTACCAAGCTATTACTGTAAGAGCTGCTAAACAAAACCTCAAAACATACCAAAATAAAATCTTAAAGCATAAATCTCACAGGGCCTATCAAACAATAATACAATGAAAAAATAAAGATATTTAGGCAATAACTAGCACAATGAATAGAATAGTATCTCACATCTCAATACTAACATTGAATGTAAATGGCCTAAATGCTTCATTTAAAACACATAGAATGGCAGAATGGATAAGAATTCACCAACCAGGTATCAGCTGTCTTCAAGAGACTCACCTAACACATAAGGACTCATAAACTTAAGGTAAAGGGGTGGGAAAAGATATTCCATGCAAATGGACACCAAAAACAAGCAGGGGTAGCTATTCGTATAGCAAACAAAACAGATCTTAAAGCAACAACAGTTAAAAAAGACAAAGAGGGATATTATACAATGATAAAAGAACTAGTCCAACAAGAAAATATCACAATCCTAAATATATATGCACCTAACACTGCAGCTCCCAAATTTCTAAAACAATTACTCTTAGACCTAAGAAATGAGATAGATGGCAATACAATAATAGTGGGGGACTTTAATACTCAACTGACAGCACCAGACAGGTCATCAAAACAGAAAGTTAACAAAGAAACAACAGACTTAAACTACACCCTAAAACAAATGAACTTATCAAATATTTATAGAAAGTGTTAGGCCTCCAAATCCAAACCTGGCCATTTTAGTCTTGGTAACCCACACATAAACCTCTGGATGGTCCCCAGGAGCCAGGAAATCTGAAGTAACTACAAGTAACCAGGTGGCCACAGAAAGAAGTAAAACGACTTGTTCCTGCCTCAACTAATTGCTGCAACCTGCATCCATTGTTCCCATTCAGCCTTGCAAAAAGTTCCCCCCAGACATTGGGTTTCTCAAGACCCCCACCCCTGGAACTATGTAATCTACCACACCCTCCCCTGTGACTGCAACTGATACTCCCCACGCTTATGATCATGCCTGTTTGTAATAAATAACCCCTACCCTTGTGATCATGCATCCTGTGACACCCTCCCCCTCCCCAAGATAGATTACCACCTTTAGCTGACCATTTGCCCCAACCTATATAACCAATCCTCTCTCCTACCCCCTTGGCCTAACTCCTTTCTCCGACTTGGCCTGCTTGCACCCAAGCATGAAATAAATAGCCTTGTTGCAAATACAAAGCCTACCTGGTGGTCTTTTTATGTAAGCAACATGCATGACAGAAAGTTCTACCCAACAACTGCAAGATAGACATTCTATTCATCAGCACATGGAATATTCTCCAAGATAGACCACATGATAGGCCACAAAACATGTCTTAACAAATTTCAGAAAATCAAAATTATATCAAGTACTCTCTCAAACCACAGTCAAATAAAATTGGAAATCAACTCCGAAAGGATGCCTCAAGACCATGCAAATACATGAAAATTAAATAATCTGCTCCCGAATGATAGTTGGGTCAATGATGAAATCAAGGGAGAAATTTAAAAATGCTTTGAACTGAATGATAACAGTGGCACAACCTATCATAACCTCTGGAATACAGCAAAAGCAGTGCTAAGAGGAAAGTTCATAGCATTAAATGCCTACATCAAAAAGTCTGAAAGAACACAAATAGACAATCTAAGGTCATATCCCAAGGAACTAGAGAAACAAGAACAAACCAAACCCAAACCCAACAGAAGAAACAAAATAACCAAGATCAGACAAGAATTAATGAAATTGAAACAAAAAAATACAAAAGATAAATTAAACAAAAAGCTGGTTCTTTGAAAAGATAAATGAAATTAAGAGACTAGTAGTGAGATTAACTAAGAAAAGAAGAGAGAAGATCAAAATAAGCTCAATTAGAAACGAAATGGGAGATATTACAACTGAAACCACAGAAACTCAAAAGATCATTCAAGGCTACCATAATCACGTTTATGTGCACAAACTATAAAACCTAGGAGAGACAGATAAATTCCTGGAAATATACAACCCTCCTAGATTAAACCAGGAAGAAAAATAAACTATGAACAGATCAATAACAAGCAGCAAGATTGAAATGGTAACAAAAAAATCACCAATAAAAAAAAAAAGTCCAGAACCTGATGGATACACAGCTGAATTCTATCAGACATTCAAAGATGAATTGGTACCAATGATATTGAAACTATTCCAATAGATAAAGAAAGAATATAAACCATTCTATGAAGCCAGTATCATCCTAATACCAAAAGCAGTAAAGGACATAACAAAAAAAGAAAACTACTGATCAATATTCCTGATGAACATAGACACAAAAATCCTCAAAAAAATACTAGCTAGCTGAATCTAACAGCATATCAAAATGATAATCCACCATGATCAAGTGGATTTCATACTAGGAATTCAGGGATGGTTTAACATACACAAGTCAATAAATGTGTTACACATACAAATAGAATTAAAAACAGAAATCACATCATCATACGAATAGATACAGATAAACCCTCAGCAAAATTGTCATAGAAGGGATACAACTTAATGTAATAAAAGCCATCTATAACAAACCAACATTATACTGAAAAGGGAAAAATTGAAAGCATTCCCCCTGAGAACTAGAACAAGACAAGTTTCCCACTTGCACCACTTCTATTCAACATAGTACTGGAAGTCCTAGCCAGAGCAATCAGACAAGAGAAAGAAATAAAGGGCATCCAAACTGATAAAGAGGAAGTCAAACTGTCATTGTTCACTGATGATATAGTCATATACCTAGAAAACCTTAAAAACGTATCCAAAAAGCTCCTAGATCTGATAAATGAATTGACAAAACTTTCAGGACACACAAAAAATTAATGTACACAAATCCATAGCACTGCTATACACCAACAATGACCAAGCTGAGAATCAGATCAAGAATTCAACCACTTTTACAATAGCTACAATAAAACAAAATAAGATAAAATACTTAGGAATACACCTAACCAAGGAGTCTAAAGACTTCTACAAGAAAAATTACAAAACACTGCTGAAGGAAATCACAGATGTTGCAAACAAATGGAAACACATCTTATGCTCATGGATGGGTAGAATCAATATTGTGAAAATGACCACACTGCCAAAAGCAATCTACAAATTCAATGCAATTCCCATCAAAATATTATACCATCCTCATTCTTCACAGAACTAGAAAAACAATCCTAAAATTTATATGGAACCAAAAATGAACCTGCAGAGCCAATGCAAGACTAAGAAAAATAACAAATCTGCAGGCATCACATTAGCCAACTTCAAACTATACTATACGGCTACAGTCACCAAAACAGCATGGTAATGATACAAAAATAGGCACATAAATCAATGGAACAGAATAGAGAACCCAGAAATAACCCCAAATACTTACTGCCAACTGATCTTTAACAAAGCAAACAAAAACATAAAGTAGGGAAAGAACACCCTATTCAACAAATGATGCTGGGATAATTGACAAGCCACATGTATTAGGTTGGTGCAAACGTAATTGTGGTTTTTGCCATTACTTTTTAATGAATGAAAGAAGAATGAAACTAGATCCTCATCTCTCACCTTATACAAAAATCAACTCAAGATAGATCAAAGACTTAAATGTAAGACTTGAAGCCACAAAAATTCTAAAAGACAACATCAGAAAAACCCTTCTAGACATTGGCTTAGGCAAAGATTTCACGACCGAGAACCAAAAGCAAATGCAACAAAAACAAAGATAAATAGATGGAACTTAATTAAACTAAAAAGCTCCTGCACAGCAAAAGAAATAATCAGCAGAATAAATAGATAATCAGATATTGATCATCATGATGGATGGGAGGCAGGACTAGATTGCAGCTCTGAACAGAGTAAGGTGAGAAGGATCACACTGTGAATTTTAGCTTCCAATTGACTGTAAGAACAAACCAGCAATCCTGAGAGGACTCACACACCCTCTGAATGAAGTGGACTGCTCCTGCAGGACCCAGGAGACACCCCAAATACTGTGAGTGCCCCAACTGCAGAAGTGGGAAAGGGAGAGCCTCCTCTTCTGAACACACACCCCCACTGGAAAAACTGAAGGTCTGTTTGCAGGAGAAGTTTCTGACTTTACCTGGAGCTGAGTCAATTTGGAGAGCCGAGCAAAATATAGGGGTACAGGAAGCAGTAGAAAGGCCCTGGGAGCTCACTGGGTCCCCAAGGAGACCATTCCTGCTGGCAACACAGGCATTCATCAAGAGGGTGGCCAGAGAAGCAGGGGGTAAAACTCCACAGGGAGAAGGAAATCTCTAGCTGAACTTTGTAACAATTTGAACAGGGCAAGAAGCTTCCTGGCCAGAACTAAGGGGAGGGCACGCATCCAGTGTGCAGACTCCACAGGTGGGGAAAGAACCAAATACTTTTCTTTCATAGCTGGGCAGCAGGTAGCCTGGGGCAAGCTTTCAAGCCCCTTTTCAAGCCCCTGGGGCAAGCTTTCAAGCCCCAAAAGGGGCTTTTGGGGTCCATTGCGAGTGGGGGCATAGTGGGAGTGAGACTGGTCCTTCAGTTTGAGTGGGAGCTGGGGAAAGTCTGCAACTGCCAGCTTTTCCCCACTTCCCTGACAACCTGCATGACTCAGAGGAGGCATCGATAATCCTTTTAGGTTCATAACTCCAATGACCTGGGAATCTCACCTCCATTCCCCATAGCAGCTGCAGCAAGACCCACCCAAGGAAAGTCTGAGCTCAGATATGCCTAGCCCTGCCCCCACCTGATGGTCCTTCCCTACCCACCCTAGGAGCAAAAGCCAAAGGGCATATAATCCTGAGAGTTCTAGGGCCCCGCCCACCACCTCTACAACCCCCAGTACCAGCTTGGAGCTGGGTAGACTCATTGGGTGGCCAGACCCAGAAGAGAGACAACAACCACTTCAGTTTGGCTCACAGGAAGCCACATCCATAGGAAAAGGGGGAGAATACTACATCAAGCGAACATCCCATGGGACAAAAAAATCTGAACAACAGCCTTCAGCCCTAGACCTTTCCTCTGACGGAGCCAACCCAAATGAGAAGAATCCAGAAAACCAACCTTGGTTATATAACAAAACAAGGCTCTTCAACACCCCCCAAAATCAAACTAGTTCACCAGCAATGGATCCAAACCAAGAAGAAATCCCCAATCTACCAAAAAAGAATTCAGTTTAGTTATTAAGCTAATCAGGGAGGTGCTAGAGAAAGGCAAAGCCCAATGCAAGGAAATCCAAAAAATGATACAAGAGATGAAGGAAGAAATATTTGTGGAAATAGGTAGCTTAAAAAAAAACAATAAAAAATTCAGGAAACTTTGGACATACTTTTAGAAATGTGAAATGCTCTAGAAAGTCTCAGCAATAGAATTTAACAAGGAGAAGAAAGAAATTCATAGCTCAAAGACAAGTTCTTCAAATTAACCCAACCCAACAAAGACAAAGAAAAAACAATAACAAAATATGAACAAAGCCTCCAAGAAGTCTGAGACTATGTTAAACGACCAAACCTAAGAATAATCGGTGTCCCTGAGGAAGAAGAGAATTCTAAATGCTTGGAAAACATACCTGGGGGAATAACCGAGGAAAACTTCCCCAGCCTTGCTAGAGACCCAGACATCCAAATACAAGAAGCACAAAGAACACCTGGGAAATTAGTTGCAAAAAGATCATCACCTAGGCACATTGTCATCATGTTATTCAAAGTTAAGACAAAGGAAAGAATCTTAAGAGCTGTGAGACAGAACCACCAGTAGCCTATAAAGAAAAACCTATCAGATTAACAGCAGATTTCTCAGCAGAAACCCTACAAGCTAGAAGGGATTGGGGCCCTATCTTCAGCCTCCTTAAACAAAACAATTACCAGCCAAGGATTTTATAGCCAGTGAAATGAAGCATCAAACAATCACCATCACCAAGGATTTTGTATCCAGCAATACGAAGCATCATATCTTTCATCATATGAAAGAAAGATACAGTAGTTTTCAGACGAACGAATGCTGAGAGAATTCACCATTACCAAGCCACCACTACAAGAACTACTAAAAGTAGCTCTAAATCTGAAAACACAACAAAACAGAACCTCTTTGAAGCATAAATCACAGGACCTATAAAACAAAAATACAAGTTAAAAAGCAAAAACAAAACAAAAAAAACTACACAGGCAACAAAGAGCATGATGAATGCAATGATACCTCACATTTCAATACTAACATTAAATGCAATGGCTTAAATGCTCCACTTAAAAGATGCAGAATCACAGAATGGATAAAAATTCACCAGCCAACTATCTGCTGCCTCAGGAGACTCACTCAACACATAAGGACTCATATAAATATAAATTTAAAAAGTAAAGGGGTGGAAAAAGGCATTTCATGCAAATGGACACCAAAAGTGAGCAGGGGTAGCTATCCTTAAATCAGACAAAACAAACTTTAAAGCAACAGCAGTTAAAAGAGACAAAGAGGAACATTATGTAATGCTAAAAGGCCTTGTCCCACAGGAAAATGTCACAATCCTAAACATATATGCACCTAACACTGGAGCTCCCAAATTTATAAAACTATTACTAATAGACCTAGAAAATGAGATAGACGGCAACACAGTAATAATGGGGAACTTCAATACTCCACTGCCAGCACTAGACAGGTTATCAAGACAGAAAGTCAACAAAGAAACAATGGATTTAAACTAGGCCTTGGAAAAAATGGACTTAACAGATATATACAGAACATTTCATCCAACAACTGCAGAATATACATTCTATTCAACAGTACATGGAAATTTCTCCAAGATAGACTATATGATAGGCCATAAAATGAGCCTCAGTAAATTTAAGAAAATTCAAATTATATCAAGCACTCTCTCAGATCACAGTGGAATAAAACTGGAAATCAACTCCAAAAGGAACCTTCAAAACCATGCAAATACATGGAAATTAAATAGCTGCTGAATGAGCATTGGATCAAAAACAAAATCAAGATGGAAATTAAAAGCTCTTTGAACTGAATGACAGTAATGACACAACCTACCAAAACCTCTGGGATACAGCAAAGGCAATGTTAAGAGGAAAGTTCATAGCCCTAAACACCTACATTAAAAAGACTGAAAGAGCACATACCAAGGTTACACCCCGAGGAACTAGAGAAACAAGAGCAAATCAAACCCAAACCCAGCAGAAGAAAGGAAATAATCAAGATCGGAGCAGAACCAAATGACATGAAAACACCAGAAGATAAATTAAACAAAAAGCTGGTTCTTTGAAAAGTTAAATAAAATTGTTAGCAAGATTAGCCAAGAAAAGAAGAAAGAAAATCCAAATAACCTCACTAAGAAATGAAACAGGAGATATCACAACGGACACCACCGAAATAAAGGAGATCATTCAAGGCTGCTATGAACACCTTTACTCATGTAAACTAGAAAACCTAGAAGAGATGGATAAATTCCTGCAAAAATAGAACCCTCCTAGCTTAAATTAAGAAGAATTAGATACCCTGAACAGACCAGTAACAAGCAGCGAGATTGAAATGGTAATTTAAAAATTACCAACACAAAAAAGTCCAGGATCAGAAATATTCACAGCAGAATTCTACCAGACATTCAAAGAAGAAATGGTACCAATCCTTTTGACACTACTCCACAAGATAGAGAAAGAAGGAACCCTCCCTAATTTATTCTATGAAGCCAGCATCACCCTAATATCAAAACCAGGAAAGGACATACCAAAAAAAGAAAACAGACTGATATCCTTGATGAACATAGATGCTAAAATCCTTAACAAAATATTATCTAAGCAAATCCAATGACATATCAAAAAGATAATCCACCATGATCAAGTAGGTTTCACATAGGGATGCAGGAATGGTTTACATATGCAAGCCAATAAATGGGATACACCACATAAACAGAATTAAAAACAAAAATCACATGATCATCTCAATAGATGCAGAAAAAGCATTCAATAAAATCCAATATCTCTTTATGATTAAAACTCTCAGCAAAATCAGCATACAAGGGGCATACCTTAATGTAATAAAAGCCATCTATGACAAACCCACAGCCAACATAATACTGAATGGGGAAAAGTTGAAAGCATTCACTCTGAGAACAAGAACAAGACAAGGATGTCCACTCTCACCACTCCTCTTCAACATAGTACTGGAAGTCCCAACCAGCACAATCAGATAAGAGAAAGAAATTTAGGCCAAATAGGCAAAGAGGAAGTTAAACTGTCACTGTATGTTGATGATATGATCATTTACCTTGAAAACCCTACAGACTCCTTCAGAAAGCTCCAAGAACTGATAAAAGAATTCAGCAACGAGCTAAAAAAGATTTACAAGAAAAAAACAAACAAGCCCATTCAAAAGTGGGCGAAGGACATGAACAGATACTTTACAAAAGAAGACATACATGAGGCCAACAAGCATATTAAAAAATGCTCATCATCACTGGCCATTAGAGAAATGCAAATCAAAACTACATTGAGATACCATCTCACACCAGTTAGAATGGCAATCATTAAAAAATCTGGAGACAACAGATGCTGGAGAGGATGTGGAGAAATAGGAACACTTTTACACTGTTGGTGGGAGTGTAAATTAGTTCAACCATTGTGGAAAACAGTGTGGCGATTCCTCAAGGACCTAGAAATAGAAATTCCATTTGACCCAGCAATCCCATTACTGGGCATATATCCAAAGGATTATAAATCGTTCTACTATAAGGACACATGCACACGAATGTTCATAGCAGCACAGTTTACAATAGCAAAGACCTGGAACCAACCCAAATGCCCATCGATGATAGACTGGACAGGAAAAATGTGGCACATATACACCATGGAATATTATGCAGCCATTAAAAACGAGGAGTTCGCGTCCTTTGTAGGGACATGGATGAACCTGGAAACCATCATTCTCAGCAAACTGACACAAGAACACAAAATCAAACACCACATGTTCTCACTCATAGGCGGGTGTTGAACAATTAGAACACATGGACACAGGGAGGGGAGCACTATACATGGGGGTCTGTTGTGGGGGAGTGGGGGGGACAGCGGGGGGGTGGGGAATTGGGGAGGGATAGCATGGGGAGAAATGCCAGATATGGGTGAAGGGGAGGAAGGCAGCAAATCACACTGCCACGTATGCACCTAAGCAACAACCTTGCATGTTTTTCACATGTACCCCAAAACCTAAAATGCAATAAAAAAAAAAAAAAAAAAAAAAGAATTCAGCAAAATTTCTGGATACAAGATTAATATATACAAATCAATAGCTCTTCTATACACAAACAGCGAACAAGCAGAGACTCGAATTAAGAACTTAACCACTTTTATAATAGCTGCAAAAAAAAGAAAAAAATACTTAAGAATATACCTAACCAAGGAGTTGAAGGACCTCTACAAGGAAAACTACAAAACACTGCTGAAAGAAATCACAGATGACAGAAACAAATGGACACATCCCATGCTTATGTATGGGTAGAATCAATATTGTGAAAATGACCAAACTGTCAAAAGCAATCTACAAATTCAACATGATCCCCATCAAAATACCATCATCATTCTTCACAGAATTAGAAAAAACAATTCTAAAATTCATATGGAACCAAAAAAGAGCCCACATAGCCAAAGTAAGACTAAGCAAAAAGAATAAATCTGGAGGCATCACACTACCTAATTTCAACCTGTATTACAAGGCCATAGTCACCAAAACAGCATGGTACTGGTATAAAAATAGGCACATAGACCTGAAATAAAATACAGAACCCAGAAATAAACCCCAAATACTTACAGCCAACTGACCTTCGACAAAGCAAACAAAAACATAAAGTAGGAAAAGGACACCATTTTCAACAAATGGTGCTGAGATAATTGGTTACCACATGTAGGAGAATGAAACTGGATCCTCATCTCTCATCTTAGACAAAAATCAACTCAAGATGGATTAAGGGCTTAAACCTAAGACATGAAACTATTAAAATTCTAGAAGATAACATTGTAAAAACGCTTCTAGACACTAGCTTAGGCAAGAATTTCATGACCAAGAATCCAAAAGCAAATGCAATAAAACAAAGGTAAATAGGTGGGACCTAATTAAACTAAAGAGCTTTGCACAGCAAAAGAAACAGGTACCAGAGCAAACAGACAACCCACAGAGTGCGAAAAAATTTTCACAATCTATACATCTGACAAAGGACCAATCTCCAGAATCTACAACAAACTCAAACAAATCAATAAGAAAAAAGAAAGAATTTCATCAAAAAGTGGGCTAAGGACATGAATAGACCATTCTCAAAGCAGATATATAAATGGCCAAAAAAATATGAAAAAATGCTCAACATCACTAATGATCAGGGAAATGCAAATCAAACCCACAATGTGATACCACTTTACTCCTGCAAGAATGGCAATAATCAAAAAAATCAACAAACAGTAGATGTTAGCATAGATGCAGTGATCAGGGAACATTTCTGCAGTGCTGGTGGGAATGTAAACTAGTATAGCTACTATGGAAAATGGTGTGGGGATTCCTTAGAGAACTAAAAGTAGAACTACCATTTGATCCAGCAATCCCACTACCGGGAGGAAAAGAACTCATTATTCAAAAAAGATACTTGTATACGCATGTTTATAGCAGCACAATTTGCAATTGCAAAATCATGGAACCAACCCAAATGCCTATCAATCAACGAGTGGATAAAGAAACGGTGGTATATATATATATGATAGAACACTACATCATAAAAAGGAATGAATTAATAGCATTTTCAGTGACCTGGTTGAGACTGGAGACTATTATTCTAAGTGAAGTAACTCAGAAATGGAAAACCAAATATTGTATGTTCTTACCGATATGTGGGTGCTAAGCTATGAGGACAGAAAGGCATAAGAATGACACAATGGACTTTGGGGACTTTGGAGGAAGAGTGGGAGGGGGGCAAGGGATAAAAGACTGTAAATATGGTGCAAAGTATATTGCTTGGGTGATGGGTGCACCAAAATCTCACAAATCACCACTAAAGAACTTATGTAACCAAATGCCACTTGTACCCCAATAACTTGTGGAAAAATAAAATAACAATAATATTAAAAAAAAAAATAGACAACCCACAGAGTGAGAGAAAATCTTCATAAACTATGCATCTGACAAAGGACAAATATCCAAAATCTACAAGAAACTCATAAAAGTCAGCAAGAAAAAAATCATCCCATCAAAAAGTGAGCTAAGGACATGAACAGACATTCTCAAAAGAAGGTATACAAATGGCCAACAAACATGAAAAAATGCTCAGCATCGCTTATAATCAGGGAAATGCAAATCAAAACAACAATGAGATATCAGTTTAATTCTGCAAGAATGGCAATAGTTTAAATATAAAAAAAAATACATGTTGGTGTGGGGGTGGTTAAAAGGGAACACTTTTACACTGCTGATGGGAATATAAACTAGTACAACCACTATGGAAAACAGTATGGAGATTGCTTAAAGAATGAAAGGTAGATTCACCATTTGATCCAGCAAGCCCACTACTGGGTGTCTACCCAGAGGAGAAGAAGTCATTATATAAAAAAGATACTTGTAGCATAATTTGCAATTGCAAAAATATGGAACCAACCTAAATGCTCATCAATCAATGAGTGGATGAAGAAAATGTCATAAACACACACACACACACACACACACACACACACGCACACACAATGGAATCATGGAATACTACTCAGCCATAAAAGAAACAAAATAATGGCATTCACAACAACCTGGATGGAGTTGGAGACCATTATTATTATAAGTGAAGTAACTCAGGAAAGGAAAACCAAATATTTTATGTTCTCACAAGTGAGAGCTAAGCTATGAGGATGCAAAGGCATAAGAATGATGCAGTGGACTTTGGGGACTCAGGAGGAAGTATGGGAGGAGGCAGAGGGATAAAAGACTGCACAGTGGGTACAGTATACATTGCTCAGGTGATGGGTACACCAAAACCTCAGAAATCACCACTTAAGAATTTACCATGTAACCAAACACCACCTGTTCCCCAAAAACCTATTGAAATTTGTTTTAAAAAAACTGATATTGGCAAGATTGTAGAGAAAAGGAAACACTTAAATACTGTTAGTGGGAATGCAAATTTGTTTAGCCACTGCAGAAAGCATTTGGAGATTCCTCAAAAACTAAAAATAGAATTACCATTCAACCCAGCAATCCCATTACTGGGTATGTACCCAAAGGAAAATAAATCATTCTACCAAAAAGACACCTGCACTCATATGTTCATTACAGCATTATTCACAATAGCAAAGACACGGAATTAACCCAGGTGCCCATTGATAGTGGACTGGATAAAGAAAATGGGGTACATACACACCATCGACTACTACACAGCCATAAAAAGAATGAAATCATGATTTTTTGCAGCAACATGAATGCAGCTGGAGGCCATTATTTTAAGTGAATTAACATATAAACAGAAAATCAAATACCACATGCTCTCATTTATAAGTGGGAGATAAGCATTGGGTCCACTCAGACACAACAACAGACACAAGAGACACTGGGAAGTCAAAAGGGGAGAGGGGGGGAAAAGGAGTTGAAACACTACCTATCAGGTACTATGGTCACTACTTGGGCAAAATGATCATTAGAAGCCCAAACCAGGCATCACACAATATACCCTTGTAATAAACCTGTGCATGTACCCTGCGAATCTAAACTCACAAATCAAAAACAAGTATTTGGATAATTTTTTTAAAATAAGCAAATTAAAAAAGTTGTGTTTGGACAAGATGAATAAGGAAAGGGTGCCTCTGGGGAATATGGCACAGTGTTATCACTATAACGGAGGCAGAAGATAATAAAAGAAGTTGGCAACACTCCTCTCCACCAAGGGTGGCCTGAAGTGTGGAATATTAGGAGGAAAATGAAGTCTAAGAAGATTGGGTGAGAAGATAGGAAAGATCATCAAGCAACTTTAACTCAAAACTCTAAACCAGACATATTTCTAATGCAAGGTAATAAAAGGACTTCTAGGTTTGAGCTCAGAATATCATTAATAACCTTGTGAGGAACCACAATCTGTAGAGGAAAGGCCAGAATATTGTTCCAATTTTCAGAGTTGCTCTTTCCAGAAATGATAATCCACTGAGCTTGATGTAAGTCCTCAGAAAATTCTACAATGGATCATTTTATATGACTTTTGAAAATAATTATGTTACAGACTAAGTGTAAATACTATCACCTTGATACAGTGAAGGCAAAATTACAGCTGAGAAAAAACAGAAGGTGAGGAGGCATTAAAAAGTGGCAGAAAGGATAGGAATATGAATATCCTCATCCTACAAAGTGCATGGTCAAGAGATTATGTTAATAAGTAATTGAACAAAAAAGAGAGGTTTACGTATATTATTCTGAGTTACAAAAGTTAACTTTAGAAGAACTAAAAACAGAGATATTATATTATAAAAGAGAAGAGAGATGGAGGGGGGAGAATGAGCAAAATTCTCATCCACCATAGCAGTGTCTATAATGGATGAACCAAGAATCACAGTAAGCATGTTTTTAGAGTTATGGGCATTACCACCAAAAGAATTAAAAGAAGAAATGGTTAAATGTGAAGATTTCTGAGAAGGGAGGCGTAGGACAGAATAATGATTCTTTTCAATATAAGCCCTTCCACACTACGTGATGTTTGAAACCTTGTTTATTAATTACTTAAATTTTTAAAACATCATTTTCAAGTGATACATGAGTATTTCAGAAAAGGCTGCCATTAATCTTTGGGACCCCTTATATGCTCACCAAGAATAATTCATGCCACACTAGCCTGGATAGGAGAGGAGCTTGGTGGAAATAGATCTTTCCTTCTTTCCACCTCACACAGTATCCAGAATATAATATACATTCAACAACTACCTCTTGAATGAATTAATGAATGAAGAAATGACATCTCAATTTCAGCCTAAGTCTCGAATGAAGTCATCGTTTGTGCGATGAAGGAACGTGGGTGGAGGAGGGCACCGTGGGGTGATTTTTTTGGATGCACCTGAGTCTTTCCAATCCAAGAGCCCTGAAGTCAGGCATTGGCAGTAATTTTAGATCTCTCCCAGTGATCAACGGCAGCCTCTGAATCACTGTTACCAAAACCTGCCAGCAACCACGCTCAGCACTGGCCACAGAGACTTCATCCTTCCTGTGCCCAGATATGACTCTAGCTTCACAAGAATATCCAAGTACTGACGGGTAGTTTTCCCTCTGTACGTGTTAGGACCTATTAAACCATCCAACCTCCAAAAGAAGACTTGGAGTATATCTTTTAAATAGCACGAAAACATTGTTTTGTGTGAAGCTTGCTTTTAATACCATGTCTTCCTGTTTGCAATTTAGTAATTAATCTGGCTTTGAGTTTCTTTGCTGCCAAAACATCTTGAAACTAGATTTCCACAGATGAAATGGACCACTCAGAGAGTTAAGTCGAGAGATAAAACAGTGCATCCAAATTCAGAGCAGAGTGAATTAATTTTCCAGGTCTAGCTGGTTTTTTAATACATAACTTTGCTTTAAAAAAAAAAAAATTCCCCTACATGTGCAGAACATGCAGGAAAAAAAAAAGAGAGAAAAAAAAATTCCCCATCATCTTTTTTTTTCCATATATATAAGGACCAGCATAGGAGAAGGAAATAATGCCATTGGTCCTGAAAGTAACTGATTTATTCTTCTTGGGGTTTTTTTTGGGGGAGGCGGCAGGGGGATGAAGTCTCGCTCTGTCACCCAGGCTGGAGTGCAGTAGTGCAATCTTGGCTCACTGTAACCTTTGCCTCCCAGGTTCAAGCGATTCTCCTGACTCAGCCTCCCGAGTAGTTGGAATTACAGATGCACGCCACCACACCTGGCTGGTTTTTATATTTTTAGCAGAGAAGCAGTTTTATCATGTTGGCCAGGCTGGTCTTGAACTCCTGAACTCAGGTGATCCACCAGCCTCGGCTTCCCAAAGTGCTGGGATTATAGGCGTGAGCCACTGTGTCCAGCCTGATTTATTCTTCTTAATGCTAGGTGAAGCCACAATTTTAGTCACCAAAGAAAGCCTTGGAAATAATTGATGAAATAACCTTAAATATACCTTTGTTTGATACGGACAATGTGTTGGCTGATAACTTGAATTTTTTCTTACACCTAAATGTAGCACCTTCCATTTAAATTTAATATGCTAGGATACTAGTGCAAGAAAATTTAAGGCCTTTGAGTTCCCACGGAGGAAGTCGTTTTTGAAATGAGTTTTGAGAGATGAACAAGATTTCACCAGATAGAGTCTAGAATGGGAAATAATTTCAGGAAAAAAATAATGTGGAGATTTAAAAATAAATAAATGTAATTTCTGACAGCCCTGTCAGAATGTCACTTCTGAAGTAAAAAGTAAGTTAGCACAAATTCTTCCGCTCAAATAGCTCAGCTATTCCCTGCCCTGAGCCTCCCTTACCATCCTTCCCACGGTTCTCCCTCCCTGCTGCCCACCCATTACCCCTCTGTGAAACAAACACAGTACATCAAACTGGAAGGCAGTGATGACAAGACAGGGAGCCCCGCTTGACAGAAGCCAAACCGAATAGCTCTTTAAAGCCAGACTCGAATGCACTGCCATTTGAGTCTTCATGTCATTTCATGATAAAAGATCATTTCCCAACAGTTTGCCACTGCTGTTAAACAGGGGTCCTAACAGGGCCCTCCCACCTGCACTCTACCTTTGTAATTAGCATGTTTGGTCTCTATGCGTGTCTTTCATGGGTGACTCACTTACAAGCTAAGTGATAGGTAACCAAATTACAAGGCTATAAATACATCAACTGCTGCCTGGGAGAAAGCCTGAGTGGTTTAGTTTATGAAGTCAGCAATATTCTGACAACCAACTGATTCTTATAACAGAGCTTTGTTTTCTTTTCCTCCCTCCCCCTCCCCACTTGGGTAATTTGATATTGTTATGTCTCCAATTATAAATCACAAGTGAATTATTGGGAAAAGGTAACTTGGGCCTGAAAAATTTTAATGAGAGCAACATTTTTTATTCATAAGAAGCCTTAGCTGGACAATTTCCAAAGAACCTACCTCCACCCAAAACATTTGGAAACAGGCAAGAACTCTTGGTATGTAAAGTAAATCTAGACTTCAACAGACTTGTTCTCTTGGTACCATCATTGCGTTTTATCTGTCCAAATGGGTGCTGGCTACTAAATTTTATAAAGAAATACATTAGGTAAGAGTCCCCAAAGTGATTTCACACGTAAAAAGGACAAAAGTTGACAAGAATCATTATTATAACGAAGACAATGAACACCAAATAGAAATTTACAGTAAACACTTTCCCTGTTTCTAATGTCTAGTTTACCCTCCACATTGACAACAGAACTTTTTTTAAAATTATCGTTTTAATAATATAAAGATGGGGTCTCACTATGTTGCCCAGGCTCGTCTCAATTCCTGAGCTCAAGTGATCTTCCCACCTTGGCCTCCCAAAATGCTGAGGTTACAGGTGTGAGCCACTGTACCCAGCCAGCAGAGCTATTTTTATTTAACTTTTAAACATTGTACTTCTTCTGCCTAAAAACTTCTGTTAGCATAAAGACTGAGCAATTAATCTGAATTCCTGCTATAGTATTATTTGTCATGTTGTAGTTCCATCTCCTCCTTGAAAGTAAGAACATGTTTTACCCATCTTTGTATCCCAAGCACCTACCATAGACCCTGACACAAAATTGGTGCTTACCATTTTTGTTGAACTCCAAACTGAACCTCATTAAACAAGAGATCTGATCTCATGTGAACACATATATGTGTGTGTGTGAATACAGGCGTGTGTGTGTGTGTGTGAGAATGTTCTATGAATTCCTTGTTGTTTGAAACTTAAAATTGAAACTCCTCAATGTGACATAGGGGACTTTTTGCAATCCGATTCCAATCTTCCCTTCTGGCATCAACCCCTGCCCCTCCTCCTGAGCACCACGTTTGTGCTCAGCTTCTCCAATGTCAGGGCAAAGTTTTGCTCTTCTCCTAGGCCCATCGTCTTTTTAATATTCAGTTAATTATAGAACAAATAATCTCACTTAATGGAAGGTGAGTCTTGAGGCAGCACCAATAAAGGTCAGAAGCAAAGATAAGAGTGAATTGTGGAATGCAGGGAGCAAAAGTCAGAAAACAAAGACACTGTAAAAGAATGGGAGAGAAAATTTAGACTTTATTTTTTTTTCTAAGAGCTAGAATATGACTACGGGTAATATTTACCTATGCATGGGATAAAGAGGAAAGGGATGAATTTTTCCGGAGAGATAAAAAATTAGAAAGTTGGTCGCAAGTTTATGATAACCTCTAGAACAGAACTAGGTGTCAGGAAATACATGCATAGTTCCTCACGAAATAAGTTACTTTATTGATGATGATGAGTCAGCACAAAGTCACCACCATTGTCCCATGCTCCATGTTTGCTAAAAACCTCAGTCTCCGTTGAGCCTATCATCAGACAGGATAAGGAAAGTGGGTGTCATGAACAGGTAAAAGACAACAAACAGTTGGGCTCTATCAGTAGGGTCAGGGCTGCAAGGCTTCCAGGAGACATACAAACACATGAGATGCGGAGAAACCTCACCTCCCAAGGTTGAACAAGATCATCAGAAGTCAACATTTGCAGCAAGTTTTACAGGTGATTCTTCAGGACTTACCACAGCAACCTCACCAAGGAGACAGAAGCCTAAATGGCCAAATGACTTGTTGGGAACATGTGGCAAATAAGTAGGTTAAAGGGATTTCCCTCAGTCAATTTGGTGCTTAGTCCTTCAAAACACATTGTCTCTCCTTTTAAATATGTCTCCACTCTACGGATTAAAAAATCTTGGAAACTTGAGATGATGTGCTTGCTAATTAAGAATGTTTCCATTTCTTTGAATTGCCCCCTCTTAAATCTTTTTATGGGAAAGCTATAACAAACCCCTCTTTATTACTAAGTAGGACTGGCCCAATGAGATCAGCTGCTCCAAGGAAACTGTCTCTGCTTATAACAGAGACTTGACTGCAGTACAGCAATTCTCTCCTGCAGAGAAAATGGAATCAAGACCAAAAGAAGAAGGAACTAGATGCAAAATTCAATCTCAATTTCCTTTAAGGCAAATGGCATTTCTCTCTCTAGATATATTCAAGATTTGGAGGCGTGGGGAGGGGAATAGCACAAATATATCTATAGGATTGTATAATTGTTTAGCTAAATGATGAAACTGAGGCCCAAAGAGATAACACAGCAAATTATTAGCAGAGCTCTAACTGAAACTCAGAGTCCTATGGTTATGGCTACTGTCACTGCAAGAGGAGGCAGAGCACAGAGTGTGGTTTCCTGGCCTGAATCCTGGCTCTGCAGCTTGCCAGCTGTGTGACCTTGGGTAGGTTTCTTAAAGTTTGTACTACGTTTTCAAGTCTGTAAAACAGTGGTGATGGATCCTCCCCTGGGGTTGTTGTAGGTTTTAAATTAGTGACTATGTGATCAGTGCTTACAACAGCGCTTGAAACTCAGAAAGTAATTACCGTTAGCCTCATTTTCACTTAGGATCTTTTCCAAACATTTCAAACAGCATACCAAAAACACTGAAAGCAGAAGGAGGGAAACACCATGGAGCTGGAAGGCAAGTTCTTCATATAAAGCCCTTACCCATCCAGTCTCCTCCATACGTTGTGATCCTTTAAGGCAGGCTACACTATCTTTTCCTGTGTCTAGTTTTTTGCCAACTGGAGCTAAACACTTCTTTTTTTAACTTTTTAAAACTATGATCTTAGGATGCATCTTCTCAGCGATAGCTTACTGGTCATGACAGTCTGTACAAAATTCTCTTTTACCCAGTAGACTAAAAGGAATTCTCCACTGAAGCAGCACAGTTCCTCTCTCTCATCTCCCCGAGCCAGTCCCCTTCGGGGTGTGACGAACCTTGAGTTCAGTCATACACCCGGATCTCATATTGGGCATGGAAAGGAAACAGGGTTATTCTGAGTGACTGCAAATGAATGAAGGTGAGTGGTGCTCCCTCCCTTAGAGAAGCTGCTCCCTCATGACAGCTTAGGATCCCTAAGGAGGCTCACACATGAACAGACAAGGTCTTAGAGGTAGATAGTGGATTCCTGCAGCAACCTCAGGAACAAAGTGTCTGGGTATTTCTCACGTTGTGTATTAGAGAGTTGGGGTGGTGCTAGTATAAATTTGAGAAATGCTAAGGAGTAATTGAAATAAATAGGAGGAGATTGGGAAGCAAAATGAACAAAATGCCTGATATGTCCACATGCCAATGAGGAGGTGAGGTGTGAGGAGAAGTCTGTCACAGTAGCCAATAAACCGTGAGGGCCAAATGTTTGGCTTGAATAACTCAGAATCTGCTCCCTGCCTGCAGCAGAGCTTGGCAGTGAGTCACCAAATCCAGCAACAGCATTTCTTTTTCAGGAGCCACAGACAGTTCATTTACATACACACATACACACATACACACACACACACACACACACACACTCTTCTCTTATAGATATACCCTTTATCAGCAAGGAGACAAAGATGGCATTTCTTAGCATATTTCCAAAACTGTGTACATCATTGGCAGTGATCAGGACCTATTTTCCAAGAAATAAAAAGGTTTTTTAAAGCATTTTTTAAAATTCTACTAAAAAAAATGCCACATGTGTTCTGACAATTTCTTTTAACCCCTCCTTTTGTTAAAAGTGAAACAAAAACACAAGGACATAACCACAATGTTAATAGTGGCTATATCTGGGTTGTGAGATTACAATCCTCTTTTTTCTTTGTTGATTATTTGTATTTTCTAATTCATCTTCCATACACATATATTTTTCTAGTATTTAAAATGATATAAGTTAAGGATAAAAACAGAATGAGCAAGAGCAAAAAATTTCCAGAGAGCAGTCTTGCTATTTTATGATGTTCCTTCAAATGACACCCGCTTTGAACCAACAAGTACCAACGATAATATTCTTGAGAAAGGGCAAGACCACCACAGAAGAGCAAAAGGGATTGAGAACACAGGGGAATCACAGAAATGATTTCACAGTCTTGCAGAAATGCTAAAACCTGCATAGTAACTGTGCTGAGCAAAATGTCACACTGAGGAGGCTCTGTGGGACATCAGTGTCTATCAGATCCATAAGCAGTAGGAGCCCCCAAACAGTTGCAGGGCCCAAGCAGGCTTTGCAACTCAGTTGGAATTTTCCTTTTTGCAAAGGTATTCCCAGTCTTCACATTGCACATGTGTTTAAGTGCTAATTAACTGGGTGTGAACAGAGGAGAAATTCATATAATTCAAGTTAACTGTATTTGCTAATATCATTTTTCAAATTAAAGCCCATTTGGTTCTAGGTATTAGCCAGACTACAAAATAATCATGCACTCCAAAATCTGTCCTGCCCCACTAATGAGGAAACATCCTTAAAAGGCCCATTGAAGAGGCACACTTGGATTTCAAGTAGCATCTTTCTCACCTCCACCTGGTACCCTTGATATTGAGGAAACCACAATATCAGAAACTCTGACCTTTCCTTTTAAAAATGCAATTATTAATGGACAAACCTTCCCAAGGATTGGCATTCAATTCAGAATCATCAGTTCCTATAAACTACAAGTGTTTCACATGCACTGGAGACCACACCAGCTTCAATTGTCATGTTCCAGGGTCTTTACTGTACCAGAGGTGACCAGCATCCTCAAGTTGTCTAGTCGTTTCAATGTACATGTCATAGCTCAGGCATGCCCCCAACCCACGGCAGCAGGTGTCAGTGGAATAAGCTAAGATACAGGCCGGAGAAGGGCTGGTCCCTAAGGAAGGAATGGAGGTTGGGGTAAGAGACCCCAATTTAATAAGTGGTATTTGAAGTGGGAAAAGCACATTTAGGCTCACATCAGAAGTCATATCTCAGGGGATCCAGTGTCATGAACAGGTGAGGAAAACAGCTGGGCACAGATAAAAGTTTACCTGCAACCAACCCCCAACCTGCATGGCATTTGCAGTAGCTACATCTCTATCTGAATCATCTACCTGGTATTCAAGTTCATGTAAGCCCTTAACTATCTCCACAGGGTTTGTAATTAGATTCCTCCACCCCAGCCCTAGAGCTCAACAGGCAGCCCCCCTTACACAACATGTCAGCTGTTGTCATGCATCTCAGCTTTTCTCTCAGACTTCCATATTATGGCTCCATTACATTCGGCAACAGGGTGAGGACCTAGGAGCACCTGACACATGTGTGAGCCCCACGCTATGTGACCTTGGACAAGTTACTTTTGTAAACTTCAGTTTTCTTATCCAGAAAATGGGAGCATTAGAGTTCCTTCATCTTAGGGTTGTATGTGGCTTAAATGAGATAAAGAATGCAAAGAATGCCTGCCACATGGTAACTGCTAAATAAAAACAGGATGGAGGATGGATCTTCTTAACCCTGGCCACGTGCCTGGAACCCAACCATACCACAGTGTTCTCAACCACGGGTGATTTTGCTGGTCGCATTAACTGGGAGGGGCTGTGGGGCTACTAACCTCTAGTGAGCGGAGGCCAGGGATGCTGCTCACCAACCTACAATGCACAGCCCAGCCCCACAATAAAGAACTATCTCGTCCAAAATGTCAACAGTGCTGAGGCTGAGAAGCCCTGTCCTGCTGGTAGCTTCATTTGACTTCCTTCGGCCCATGCTGCTAATGTGTCCCCCAGGCTAGGGTGGCTTTGCAGGGAAGGAGGGTCTCTAAACCTGACCCTTCCCAGGACTAGCCCATCCCACTGTCTCCTGAGCCCCCAGTAGTGAGATTCTTTGTCAAAAGGCCACCAGGCTTCATTTCCCTGACCTGAGTCCATAACAGCAGGGGACAGGCAGAATCACCAGGCCTCTCTGACCACAGACAGGCAAGAAACTGCCTCCTGCAGGGCTGTGGCAAAGAGCCACGTGAAAACAGGCACAGCAGCCAGTCGAGCGTTCCACCCAAACTGGCTCCACACCAGGCCCAGACCATGAGTCACCACCACATGCTGCCGCCTCTTGCTGCGACCTTTCTTTATCCCTTCATTAGCTATAAATCTTCAGGAGCAAAACAGCAGAGAACAGACTGGGAAGGCCCTGGCAGAATATCACGCCAGGCAAATGCCCAAATCAAAATTCAGAGTTAAATGCCCGAGCTCTGGATGAATGCCAATCACGGCAAACCAAGGCTCTCCTGAGCCATCCCTGCAAACCAGGGAAGTGGACAAACGGAACCTCTGCTCTTGACATAATTTAAATCATGTGACAACACTGGAGCATCCTCTCCAGGAGAAGAAACAGATGTGTTTAGCAATACCCAGATGGCTGGGGACAAACTGAAAAACCTGTGCAATGTTTGCCCATAATTCATGCTTGCACGAAAAACTACATTGTACCCCCAAGTAAATCTTTCTAGTGTCCCTGACTCCTCTAATGTCGAATGGAATTAAGTCTTTCATGCAGTGTTGTGAGAAACAATTGACACAGTTATTAAGTAGTGCTTTGACTCAAAATAAAACAAAATTGGCTTTTTTGTTTCATTTTCTAGTTGTAATGCTGGGGCAAAGGCTAGTGGATGGGGCAGCTCCTTCTACACAGGAATTTTACTCTGCCCAATCTCACTGGAATTGTCTTTCTCAAAGTGTAGTTTCTCAGCACCCGTGTTAGAAGCACCTAGAGAGCCCGAAAACAAGCAGATTCCTGGGCCCTACCAACAACCTACTGAATTGAAATGTTTATGAATGAGGCTTTGGAAGGTGCCCTTTTAACAAGTTCCCACTTGAATTTTATACCCCCTAAAGTTTGAGAACCTTGTAACAGTGAATAAACCCCTGGACAGCCCAGCCACTGACACTATTTCCAGCAGTAAGAAGAGAGACTGGGTCCTTAGCTCGCTTCTTTCCTCTGCCAATGGCACCCCATCTTATGCAAGTGAAGCTTCCGGACAAGACAAGACAGACCCAGAATGACTCATCTGAGCTAAACTGTCCACACTCACACTGATGTTTATAATACTGACAGCAGCAAATTTGCCATTTGTCCTTCATGGTTTTGTAATTTCTTTCAACATTCTTAAAGTTAAAAGGGCCTGAATGTTTCCTTTTCACAGCTGGATGCTGACTGCTCTAAGCAAACTCGCATCTCCGTTGCTTGTTACCAGGGAACTCATGATAAATAAACAGATCTGACCTTAAATTACTCTCTCCTCCCATCCCTCCTCCTCTCACCTGTAACAACTTTTTTTGAGTATTTAATATGTGCTCCAGACATTCACATACATTGTTCTTGCAAACGGTCTTGTGAGGAATTAGCTCCATTTTACAGATGAGGGAACTGAGCCACCAAGAGGCCACGTAGGTAACAGAACACTGCTGTTCAACTAGGCTTTCTGACTCCAAACCCAATGCTCTTAACAGCTAAACTACACTGCCTCCTGCTGTCTCCAGGAAATTATAATTCAATGTAGCTACCAATTGACTGTGGTTGTCTGGCTTTTAAAATCTTCTAACCATACCATTAACAAGCACAAACATGCAGACCAAGTAAAGTGGGATTATTTTATGACTACTTGACCATCCAGTTTCATCAATTATGTTATGTAACTTCATGAGCTTCTGGGATAATACCAGCAGCTGACATTTGTTAAGCACTGCTGCAAAGAATTGTTCCAAGTGTTGAAAGTATTCTTTTTTTTTTTTTTTTTGAGACAGAGTCTCACTCCGTCGCCAAGCGCCAGACTGGAGTGCAGTGGCTGGATCTTGGCTCACTGCAACCTCCGCCTCCCCAAGTAGCTGGGATTACAGGCGCGCGCCACCACGCCCAGCTGATTTTTGTATTTTTAGTAGAGACGGGGTTTCACCATGTTGGCCAGGATGGTCTCGATCTCTTGACCTCGTGATCCGCCCGCCTCGGCCTCCCAAAGTGCTGGGATTACAGGCATGAGCCACTGCCCCCGGCCAGTGCTGTAAGTATTCTAACTCATTTAATCCTCACAACCACTCTTGGAGGTGAGTGCTACCATTGTTCTCTCTTGACAACTAGGAAGAAATGTTTGCTAAGGTATCTAAGGTCACACAGCTAATAAGTACCTAAGTTGTGAATATACCCAGAAAACATGACTCTAAAGCCATATTAGTTAAAGTTAGTTAAAGCCTTACCTAACCCACTTTACTGTGTATTGCACTGTTAACACAATGACAGTGTCAACACATCTATGCAAACAATGAGGCGAGGGGACACACTCTTCCTAGATCTTTCTGGTGCCTGAGAGAATCCACATTGTTTTGAACCATGGTTTCAGAAATGCTATAGAAAACCGAGACCCATAAAATGCTGAGCACATGGAAGATGAAAGCTCTAAAATGGTGTGGATTCTGTTGTAAATAAAGTCTCAGAAAGAGTTCAGTTCTGCAATGTGCTTTCAACTAAGGGCAGGGAGAAGCTTTGTTATGATTATTACAATCTAATTTAAAGCTGAAGCCAGGCAGGAGGGGAAAAAAAAGAACATAAACTCTCCACTAAAGCTGTCAGCCCGACTGTAGCCTCCAACTGTTTTAGTCACTGAAACCTTGTATTTAATGGTCACTTTTATAACAAACACTAAGAAAGAAATACAAAGCTCTAAATCAGACTTTATTTCTTTAAAAATGAAAAGAAATGGCATTGGAGGGCTCAGGAAGGCCACTGAGAGACAGTGCAACCATGCTGCCCTTCCCACTGGTGATGGTGACATAACCATCAAGCCAAAACTCTGGTCTAAGGCAGTCTAATAACCTTGAAGGGAATCTCAACTGTGTGTGCAGAGTCCAAATCATTCCCAACACCAAGTGACAGCAGCTTCTATCCATTTGGCCTAGACCTGGAATTTCTATATTCCCATTTCAGAATGATCATCTTTCCATTCATAATTTATTTTACATGGTGCTATTGCCACAGGAAGTAAATACTGGGTGGCTGAAGTGAAAGTCTCCTATAAAACTCCTTAACAAATTGGAGCATTTATCTGCTAAGCCTCAAGGATGCAGTTTGTCTCTGATTATGTATGACATCTTTTAAATTCTTCGGCTCAGAAGAACATTCCAGAGATGCTACTATGGTCTGTTACTAATTGCAGAACCAAAAGACCAAATGCTGAGACCATATTTGGCCAGAAGATGTTTTCTAATATTTATGAGGTAGTGTGATCAAACTAAAATCTGGGAAACAAAACTTCGGCAAATGAGCAAACTCCTTATGCTTAAATCCCAGCCCCAGGAGTCCCTCCTCCCTGACTTTCCTAGGACAAGTTAGTCACTCCAGCTTCTGGATCCCACTGCATTCTCTTCATACCTCAATGATGGCATGGAACATGTTGTAATCTAATTATTATTTTTCACATGTCTGTCTCCCTTACTATCTACGTGGCAGCTCCTAGAAGGAAAGGGCCAGTGCCTTATCATCTCAATGTCCTCAACACTTAGCAGAACTGGCAAATAACAGGCACTCAATAAATATTCAGTGAAGAAAAGAACAAGATCTAAAATGAGAAGACAAAACCCATCCATTCAATTCAAAGTGATTTTTTTTGGGGGGTGGTTTCAGAATTAGGCTCTCATTCTGTCACCCTGGCTGGTGTGCAGTGGTACGATCATAGCTCACTGCAGCTTCAAACTCGGGCTCCAGAGATCCTCCTACTTCAGTCCCCCAGGTAGCTGGGACTACAGGCACCCTGTAGACAGGCACCACACCTGTCTAACTTTTTATTTTTTAATTATTTATTTATTGGTTAGAGATGGGGTCTCACTCTGTTGCCCAGGCTGGAGGGCATTGATACAATCATGGCTTTCTTCAGCCTCAACCTTCTGAGCTCAAGCAATCCTCCCACCTTAGCCTCCTGAGTAGCTAGGACTCCAGATATGTACCACCATGCCCAGCTAATTTTTTATGTTTTTCGCAGAGACAAGGTCTTGCTGTGTTGCCCAGGCTGGTCTTGAACGCCTGGCCTCAAATGATCCTCCTGCCCCAGCCTCAAAAAGTGCTGGGATTACAGGCATGAGCCACCACACCTGGCCTCAAAACGACTGTATTCATTAATCCTGTGGTTCTGAGTCAATAATTTTGTGGCTCAATCTTCTGACTTGGTCTGTCTCTGGTTCTATTTCTGTTCAAGTGTTATCCTTTTGATTTTTATTTTTTGAGATGGAGTCTCACTCACTCTGTCACTCAGGCTGGAGTGCAGTGGTGCCATCTTGGCTTACTGCAACCTCCGCTTCCTGGGTTCAAGCAATTCTCCTGCCTCAGCATCCCAAGCAGCCAGGATTACAGGTGTGACCCACCATGCCCAGCTAATTTTTTTGTATTTTCAGTAGAGATGGGGTTTGATCATGTTGGTCAGACTGGTCTAAAACTCCTAGCCTCAAGTGATCTGCCCACCTTGGTCTTCCAAAGTGCTGGGATTACAGGCATGAGCCACAACGCCCAGCTTCAAGTGTGATCCTTACACCAAAGACTTGATCAGGGATCCTAAAGTTGATGTAACACATAGGCATATAGGATTGCAATAAATTGACATACTATTAGGTTGGTGCAAAAGTAATTGCAGTTTTTGCCATTAAAAGTAATTACCTTTGCACCAACCTAATATTTACCGGATTTCTCAAAGCAGAAAAACAACTAGCATATTGATACTTCCATTTTCAATCAGGAAATTGTGTCCAATGAATCTGAGACTATTTCTTTCCTCCTTCCTCCACTCAGAGGGAGGACAAGTCTGAGTGGCCATTCCCACACAGTCCACAGGAAGCCAAGAGTAGGATGGATCATTCGCTCCCTGTCATTATCCCCTAACTGCACCAATATCTTCAGCCCTACTCAATACAAAGGCATCATGACTCCCCCGTCTGTGTTACCTTTGCCATAAAGTCCCCTATCCTGGGGCAAGGGAAGCCTGGACAGAGGCAGGACCATAAGAACAAAGCTCTGTCATATTTGCCCCAACATGCCTCTTCCAAATCCCAAAGCTCGAGTGTGTCCTCCTGACGTAAAGCCACATGCCAGAATTCTCTCCTCTTCTACCACGCAGCATTCATCACCCTTTGTTTCCTAGATGACAGAGAAGATTTATTAGCATGTGAAAATTCCCCAGTCCACCCACAAGTAGAATTATCTTTGTCAGCCCAGTTCATAAATCTTTTATGATACAGAATCAGAGAATGGGTAAGAAGTCCAGAGAGGTGTGAGAAAACAGGGAGACTAACCAGAGTAGCTAGGTCAGTCTACATAATAAAGAGCTGGGAGATGCTGGGCACAAGAGGTGATGTCAGTAAACACACTGGGAAGTAGTGATTGAAAAAGAATTATAAAGGAGAAGAAGAAGGCTTTATGATGTGTGGCTGGCAGAGAAGAACAAGTACTCCTTTAATGTGCTTTGAGAGGATTGTGTAAAGATTAAAATCACTTAAATTATATTTGGTTTAACCTGGGCATATTTATAGGAAATTCCACGCAGAGATTGGGCCATTTGGGCTCTCAGCTTGTTTTAGAGTTATTCCTGCTATGTCCTAATTCAGTAACACCTTTCCAGGTTGGGAAAACTTTTCTTGTGAGATTCACTTTACCACACCCTTTATAACATAATCCATGAGAGACTAACTGGAATCCATAGAGGATAATTAGACTCAGTTACAATGAAAATTACAATGAACCTCTATGTTATATATTTACTATTGGCCAGGCACTGGGAAAGCTGCTTTAAATGTATTTGCTCATTTATTTGGTAACAAATTTATTTTTTCTTTTATCCTGTCTCATTTCAGAAACATAAGAAGCAGCTTAGAGGAATAACTAACTACAAAAATATAATAAATAAAAAGTGAGAGTAATTTTCAAAAATTGTAACAGTGTAAACGGAGCCATGTATAAGGCCAAAAACATATAACATAATGACATGCACACTTGATACTGATGAACCACACACTTGGCTCTAGGCTTTCTAGCAGCTAGTTCAAAGAAAGAAAACCAGTCAGTTATGCAAATCAGCAAGTCCATAAGATTAAAGCACAGCAAGAGATGTGAAACTATTCCTAGCACAAAGGCCAAATAAGCATTTCTCCAGTGGAGAGGAAGCATACATGATGGACAAAACAACTCCCTCTACAACATCCACAAATAGAGTTTCAAATACACATTTTGAAAGCTATTTCTTATATTGCCATTGAATATAAACTGACAATTTTACATCTACCTAAGGCAAGTCTGCATATAACCCTGTGAAGTGGACGTCATTCTCCAGTCTGGTGGAAAAAAAGTAAGACTCAAAGAGGTTGACTAATGTGTCCACAGACACAATGCATGAAGTGCACACTAGCTCAGGTTTGTGCAAGGTCTTCATACAACCGACACTGCTCCAGCAAGGCTGAACCACAGAACAAAAGGACTCCACTTGATCAAAAGTTATTCTCCACCAAAGTCATCATGACGCACATGCATCTTCTTCTCAAAAGACTGGAAAACAGGTTTCTTAGGAGGCCATATTGTAAGTCTGTTGCATGAGACAGGCCCTCCTCAATTTCAGGGTGGTTTCTAACGTCTGTGCTCATTTAAGTATTTGTTTAAGTGTCACTGAAGCAGGTGGCACCCTAAGTACCAGCCTGCAGAAGAGGTTGACCCTGTGGAGGGGCGGGGGGAACCAAGACCTGGTTATGTTGCAGGTGTCCTCTCAGGCACCCTCTCAGGACCAGCAGGTAAAGGCATCTCTGGGTACACTTCCCTCCTCTTGTAGGACTGGGTGACGGGAAGAGATGCTCATGAGAAGAGGAATAGGAAGGGGACGATGGGAAGTCTGGCTGGATCACATTTAAGGGCTTGCAGTGGCAGGCCCAGGAAGCAGGGATGTGTTTCTCACACTCGAGCAGCCATGTGCAGGGCAGGAACAGCTGGGCAACAGTCCTCAAGTCAGAACAAGAGGGCTTCCGAGAATCACATTCCCAGCCCCACCCCAGACTTACTAAGAATCTGAGGGCGAGTTGACCCGGGATGATTCTGATGGGCAGAACACTTGAAAACCTCTGAGCTAGGACTTGCAGCAAAATCTGTTCTTTAAACTCACTGATATTTACAATGGGCCCCTCATGTGCCAAACTTGAAGTGAGTCCCAGGAAAGAGAGAGGAGCACCAAGACAAGACCTCTTCTTCAGAGTACAGTCACTGGAGACAGACATTTGACAAATAAACACAGAAATAGACGCACACTAATTCGTGCCTTTCTCTCACCTAGAATCAAATCAGCTTGCAGTGCAATGTACTGAACTTTCCAGGGCCCGGGACGCTCAGTTTTAAGAAGTATGAGGAGCTGCATTTCAAAAAGTCATAACCTGAGAAGAGAAAAGCACCCTCTGGTGGCTCTCTGGGTGGCGGCACCTGCAGGAACCTCCAGTCTTAAGTAAGAGGGCAGATAGGGCTTCAGGCAAGCAGCCCCAAGGCAGGAGATCCCAGAGTAGCCAGAATGTCCACAGGCCCTTTTGTGTTTCAGTCATAAATCTCTCCTCAGTATCAAACCAGTCACTCTGGGAAAAGACATTTCCCCCTGTGTCCATTGCTAAGTGGGTTTCCTTCTGAACACCTGGACTCTGCTGTGGAGTCAAGTGACATAATCTATAGTTTAGGCATGGCCTGAGTCCATCTCCACTCTCCCCCGAATCTAACAGGCAGCAGGGCCTGGAACACAGAGGTACTCAATATAAATATGATGAATAAATAAATGAACCACACTATCCCATCTAGCCCGACATTGTCTGCTTTGTCAGACTTAGGGAAGACTGGACAAATAATCACAATGGTTAAGTCCCTGAATTCTCTCAAAATAAATGACTTCTTAAAATATTTAAATATAATCTATGTCCTTCCTAAGAGTCTCTATGAAAAGAATAATATTCACAAGGGGTATACTTTGTGCTTGGAGCTAAGCCTGGTATGGCTTAATTTGCAGTAGAGTAACATGTAAATTTATGATAATAAATTATATTATTTAAATGACATTACAAAAATAAGAGTGGCTCACTCATATTCAACTTTCATGAATGCTGACACCTCTTGAAGAACATGGAGGTCTGATCTGTATTCAGGCCTGAATACCAGTGTGAACCACAAGAACTCAGGGACTACTGGTTTGAAGTATGTCCATGGGAAGCCCAGTCAAATACCCACATGGTATACTTAGCATTTCAAGCACGTCTCCACTCCAGAAGCCATGAGGAAATCCGCTCAGTGCAGGGATCTGGGTTATGAGACGAGCTCTCAGAGACCCCCAGGAATAAAGGTCACAACAAGAAGGAACAGAAAAGGCATACATTTGATGATATGGTGGAAGAATTAGAAGGGCAGGGAGAGAGCGAAAAGCACAGAATGGGGGAAAAAACCCCTCAAAGAACTATTTGCAATGGTGTTTAATCCACAGAATCCAAAAGTAAACAAACCAGTCAGTAGCCTCTGAAAGAGGGAATTGATTTTGAGACATGTTGATTATGCCTCTAACTCTTAAGCTTGTGAAATACTCTACTGAATTAAGAAACACAAGAGGCTGAGAAGTACATCTGGCCAAAAATGTAATCCATCTGAGTTGAAAGGCCACAGAACACCAGCAGAGAGAGAGTTGGCTAAGTAGTTCATCAGTGCACAGCCACGGTCTCTCACTGGATTCTACTTCTAATGCTAGGAGTCTCCTCTGTCCACCACATCTGGCTGAGCTCAGGGCATGGGATTTAACATCTGTACCTGTGGGATGTTTGCAAGGGGGCTGATGCTGACCAGAGAAACAGCTTCATTCACCTCTGGATGAGTGACATCAAATCTTCATTATTCAGAATTTTGGAACCCTGTCTTTGAGGTTTGCTGCCTGTAAAAAGCCCACATTACTCCCAACTACCATCCTCAGAAAATACATGAAACAAGTGGTTAAAAATGTTAACTTTGGTAGAAAAGCTGACTTTTAATGTTCACAGCACAAGGAAATAATAAATATTCAAGGTGATGATAGGCTAACTGATAGGATTTAGCTGTGTCCCAACCCCAAATCTCAACTCGAATTGTAATCCCCACATGTTGAGAAAGGGAGGTGATTGGATCATGGGGGCAGTTTCCTCCATGCTGTTCTCATGATAGTGAGTTCTCAGAAAATCCGATGGTTTTATAAGTGTTTGGAAGTTTCTTCTTTCCTCTTCTCTCTCCTGCCACCTTGTGAAGAAGGTGCTTGTTTCTCCTTCACCTTCTGTCATAATCATAAGTTTCCTAAGGCCTCCCCAGTCATGTGGAACTGTGCAACAATTAAACTTCTTTCCTTTACAAATTACCCAGTCTTGGGTATTTCTTTATAGCAGTGTGAAAATGAACTAATACAGGAAATTGGTACCAGTAGAGTGGGGCACTGTTATAAAGATAAGCTGAAAATGTGGAAGTGATTTTGGAACTGCATAATGTGCAGGGGTTGGAACAGTTTGGAGGGCTTGGAAGAAGACAGGAAGATGTGGGAAAGTTTGGAACTTCTAGAGACTTGTTGAATGGTTTTGACCAAAATGCTGATAGTGATATGGACAATGAAGTCCAGGCTGAGGTGGTCTCAGATGGAGATGAGGAACTTGTTGGTAAATAGAATAACAGTGACTCTTGCTATGCTTTAGCAAAAAGACTGGCAGTATTTTGCCCCTGCCCTAGAGATCTGTGGAACTTTGAACTTGAGAGAGATGATCTGAAATTGGAACTTATGTTTAAAAGGGAGGAAAAGCATAAGTTTGGAAAATTTGCAGCCTGACCATGCAGCAGAAAAGAAAAACCCATTTTCCAAAAAGAATTCAAGGTGGCTGCAGAAATTTGCATAAGTCACGAGGAGCCAAATGGTCATCACTAAGACAATGGGGAAAATGTCTCCAGGGAATGTCAGAGAGCTTCGTAGTAGCCCCTCTCATCACAGGCCCAGAGGCTTAGGAGGGAAAATGGTTTTATGGGCCAGGCCCAGGGTCCCCTCTGCTGTGTGCAGCCTTAGGACATGGTGCCCGGTGTCCCAGATGCTCCAGCTCCAGCCATGGCTAAAAGAGGCCAAGGTACAGCTTGAGCAGTTGCCTCAGAGGGTGCAAGTCCCAAACCTTGGTGGCTTCCCTATGGTGTTGGGTCTGCGAGTGTGCAGAAGACAAGAGTCAAGCTTTGGGAGCCTCCACCTAGATTACAGAGGATGTATGGAAATGCCTAAATGTACAAGTAGAAATCCACTGCAGGGGTGGAGCCCCCATGGAGAACTTCTGCTAGGGCCATGCAGAGGGGAAATGTGGGGTTGGAGCCCCTACACAGAATCCCCACTGAGGCACTGCCTAGTAAAGCTGTGAGAAGAAGGGTACCATCCCTTAGACTTCAGAATCATTGGTCCACTGATAGCTTGCACCATTCACCTGGAAAAGCCACAGGCACTTAATGCCAGCCTGTGAAGGAGTTGCCCAAGGCTGTGGGAGCCCACCCCTGCATCAGCATGCCCAAGATGTGAGACATGGAGTCAAAGGAGATCATTGTGGAGCCTCAAGATTTAATGACTGCCCTGCTGGATTTTGGACTTGCATGGGGCCTGTCATCCCTTTGTTTTATTAAATTTTTCCCATTTGAAATAGGAGCATCTACCCAATGCCTGTATCCCCACTGTATCTAGGAAGTAACTAACTTGCTTTTGATTTTACAGGCTCATAGGTGGAAGGGATTCACTTTCTCTCAGATGAAACTTTGGACTGTGGACTTTGAGTTAATGCTGAAATGAGTTAATGCTGAAATGAGTTAAGACTTTGCGGGACTATTGGGAAGGCATGATTGGTTTTGAGATGTGAGAAGACATGAGATTTGGGAGGGGCCAGGGACAGAATTACATGGTTTGGCTCTGTGTCCCCACCCAAATCTTATCTTGAATTGTAATCCCCACATGTCAAGGGAGGGAGGTGACTGGCTCATGGGGGTGGTTTCCCCATGCTGTTCTCATGATAGTGAGTTCTCACAAGATCTGATGGTTTTATTAGTGTTTGGAAGTTCCTCCTTCACTCTTCTCTCTCTTGCCACCTTGTGAAGAAGGTACTTGTTTCCCCTTTGCCTTCCACCAAAATTGTAAGTTTCCAGAGGCCTCCCCAGCCATGTGGAACTGTGAGTCAATTCAACATCTTTCTTTTATAAATTACCCAGTCTCAGACATTTCTTTATAGCAGTGTGAAAACAGACTAACACACTGATTTGATCATTACACATTGTATATATGTATAATTTTATATATGAGATATCACTGTATCCCATAAGTATGTACAACTAAAAATAAAAAATAATATGTTGGTTTTGAAGTCAGAGATTCAAAGATTAGAATTCTGGGCTTGCCATTTAGTAGCCATGCAACCTTGGGCAGGTTTATTTATGTCTGTGAGCCTTAATTTCCTCAAGGTTAAAATGCAGATTATAATAATATCTATCTTAGAGGTTTACTGTAAGAACCAAATGATATGACATAAGTAAATCTGTTGGCAAGTGCTAGGAAATAATAAGCTTTCAATATATATTTTTTAAAGTTCTAGTTCTCATCTGAATCCAAAGATATCGAATGACTTCCCTGAGGTGACATAAAGGCAACCCAGCACCATTTGCTTCTCAATATCATGGATTGGTTTCAATTGCTACTTTTATTATGTATCATTTATCCCCTCATCTAGTCTATTAGTAAATGTGTTAAATTTTAAAAGAGGCTTGTTTCATTTCTCTCAAACATTTCAACCTCTTTGGAGAAATTGTTATTAACCATCACTTGCTGTTCATAAACATTCAGTTAGGCTGACATCCAAATGTCAAGAGTTCAGACATGTAAACGTAAAAATAATTTTGCCAGTAAAATTTCATGAGCTTCTACATAAAGTGTAGAATTACAATTCAAGATTGTAATTACAATTCAATTAACTCCATTTTGTTAGATGTGATCTTAATCCTTAAAACAGCAATTAATCTCAGCTAGTAGTATTCTGATTGTTTTTTCATCACATTTAAAATACCCTTGAGGACAGGACTGTGGCTTGTACTTCCTTCATATCCTACACAATCTCTGGTATAGCAATAGGACTAAGTAGATGTTTAATATCCATCTGATCAGGCATATCTTTGGTATGAATAAATGCAAGTTCAGGGAAAAAGAATAAACCAAATCTCTTTCTCAAACTAAAGGCTAAATTATAAGAAAATTTTAATTGTTCCAATAAAAGCAATTACTTTCAGCTACTGTGACAAAATAAGACTACAAAGACAGAGTGAACCAGCCTCCTTGAGTTACTGGACCCACTGTTCTCACTGGTCCATGTGAATGTAAAGTGAGAACATACAATGAGAAGGAGAGATGCTTCTTATTGTTAAAAAAAATTATAGTAATAAAAACCAAAATCTAAACTTATAGTTTTCAGCCTATGGGTACACATGAGATGTCAGTGATAATAGTACCTCCCCTTTAACTGGCTTGTTGTGATTTGAATAACAAAAAACTTCAACAATGCCACTCTTGTGCCACCTTTTTAGCTGTCACTTGTGTGAACACAGAACAGCGTTATCTCTGCCCACCCTTTACACTACATTTAAAGTCATAGAATGCAACCCCTTGCCAGTCCATGAAGATCCTAATTCCTTGCCTAAAATTGTGTGCCTAGTGTTCACAAACCTATAAACCTACCAGATGCCAAAATGGTACCCACCAGATGCCAAAATGGTTCCCTTCCGCACTCTTGACCCCAGCCACACAGTGGTCCTCACAGTGCAAAGAAAAAAGCCACAGTTCTGGTGTCCTCACCTACCAAGTCCAAGTTTGCCATGATATTTGAGATTAGACATGTGTGCTCCAGGGTCAGACCACTTAGGAGATAATTCTGGCTCTAATACTCACTAACTCTGTGAACTACGGTAATTAATGAGCCTGTCTTAGCTTCAGTTTCCTTATCTGTAAAATGGCGATGATACAACTGAGGCTTACTGCAAAGAGTGGATGCAATAAGGAACATAGCAGCTAGTATAGTTTCTGGCACATAAGAAACACTCAATAAATGTTCATTATTATTATTATATTATACCCTGAGAATAAATCACTAGAGTTATGCCCTAACATATCATTTAATGACTAGCTGACGTAACTGCAGGGAAACGCTAAAAGTGAATCCTTTTTTGACAGGCATTATATTAGGCCCTATCATATAGTTTAATATTCACAAACACTGAAGTAAATGTTCCTATCACTGTTGTTTTTACAGGTTCATAGAAGCTACTTACCCAGACTTCATTTGTTCGCACAAAAGAAGAGACAATGGCGGAGAGATCCAAGATGGCTGACCACTAGCAGCTCGGGATTGTAGCTCCCAGTGAAAGTGCAGAGAATGAGAGGACGCCAAACTTTCAGACGAATTTTTGTTGCTCATGGACCAGGAGATTCCCAGCGGAGGAGCCCCACGGGTCACCAGCGCAACCCTTGTGGCCGGCATGGCGGTTTTGCTGGCGCCTCAGCGCAGCAGTTCTTGGTGCAGAGTGAGCGGGACTGGGTCCCCTTTTGGCAGATTCCCGGGCAGAAAAGCACCATCAATCTTAACACCGCTGTTTTGGCCGGCACAGTGGATTGCTCAGATTTTGGCGCCGGGAATCAGTAAGTTGGACGTCCACTCAGAAACCTAATTTGAATGTCGGAAATCATAAAGACGACAGGTGGATAAATTTACAATGATGGGAAGAAACCAGCGTAAAAAGGCTGAGAATACCCAAAATCAGAATGCCTCTCTCTCTACAGGGGATCACAGTTCCTCATCAGCAACAGAACAAGCCCTGATGGAGAACGAGTGCATTCCATTAACAGAAGTAGGCTTCAGAAGGTGGATGATAAGAAACTTCTGTGAATTAAAAGAACTTGTTCTAACCCAATGCAAAGAAACTAAGAACTTTGAAAAAAGGTTTGACGAAATGCTAACGAGAATAGACAATTTGGAAAGGAATATAGGTGAATTAATGGAGCTGAAAAACACAACACGAGAACTTTGCGAAGTATGCACAAGTTTTAACAGTCGAATTGATCAAGCAGAAAAAAGGATATCAGAGTTCGAAGACCAACTTAATGAAATAAAACAAGAAGAGAAAAAAGGATAAAAAAGAATGAGCAAAGTCTCCAAGAAATATGGGACTATGTGAAAAGACCTAATCTACGTTTGATAGGTGTACCTGAATGTGACGAAGAGAATGAATCCAAGTTGGAAAATACTCTTCAGGAGATTATTCAGGAAAACTTTCCCAACATAGTAAAACAGGACAATATCCAACTCCAGGTAATACAGAGAACACCACAAAGATATTCCTCAAGAAGACCAACCCCAAGGCACATAATCGTCAGATTCATTAGGGTTGAAATGAAGGAGAAAATACTAAGAGTAGCCAGAAAGAAAGGTCAGGTTACCTACAAAGGGAAGCCTATCAGACTTACAGCAGATCTCTCAGCGGAAACCCTACAAGCTAGAAAAGAGTGGGGGCCAATATTCAACATCCTTAAAGAAAAGGACTTTCAACCCATAATTTCATATCCAGCCAAACTGAGCTTCAAAAGCAAAGGAAAAATAAAATATTTTGCAAACAAGCAAGTACTTAGAGATTTCACCATCACCAGGCCTGCTCTGCGAAGCTTCTGAAAGAAGCACTATACATATAAACGAGCAACCAGTATCAGCCTTTCCAAAAATATATCCAGCTAGCATCAAATGGCAGTATTAAACTCATATATATTATTAACTGGATAAAAAGCCAAAACCCATCAGTACGCTGTATCCAGACCCATCTCACATGCAACAATATACAAAGACTCAAAACAAAGGGACAGAGGAAGATTTACCAACCAAACGGAGAGCAAACATAAATAAATAAATAAAAAGCAGGAGTTGTAATTCTCACCTCTGATAAAATGGACTTTAAAGCAACAAAGATCAAAAGAGGCAAAGAAGGACATTACATAATGGTAAAAGGATCAATGCAACAAGAAGAGCTAACAATCCTATATATACACGTACCCAATACAGGAGCACCCAGATACATAAGACAAGTTCTTAATGACTTATAAAGAGACTTAGCCTCCCACACAATAATAATGGGAGACTGTAACATCACATTGTCAATATTAGACTGATCAACGAGATAGAAAATTAACAAGGATATCCAGGACTTGAACTCAGACCCGAAACAAGTAAACTTAATAAACATTTATAGAACTCTCCACTTCAAATATACAAAACATGCATTTTTATCAGTACCATATCACACCTATTGCAAAATTGACCACATAATTGGAAGTAAATCACTCCTCAATAATTGCATAGCATTTCATAGGTTTAAATGAAATATTGGTTGGCTGCTTGTTTTTTTCTTCCCTTATTCCTTCCTGTCTCCATTAAAAAAAAAAAAAAAAAAGAATTGACAATGGCTGTCCAAAGTCCCAGTTTTCTCCACTAACTCATGGTGCCTCTCTCACACTTTGGAATACTTGAGACCTTTTCAATGGTGCTATAGTTAACATAAAAATCAGCAACACACTCACAGGTTTAATCTGCTGTCCAGAAAGTTGCCCTGACTCCTGCCCACTTCAGCTTCTGTCCACAGTTCATAAGGACACAACCATCTACACAGCTGCTGGATTGTCATCACATTTGAAGTTGTATTTATTTTGAAGTCCACAAAGCATGTGTCCTTATAAAAGTAATGGATGTGACCCTCAAACACTGAGGACTTCCCAGCAGGGGCCCAGTGGTTGTTTTATATGAAAGACTTTGAACCTATGGCTCTTCCATGCCTGTGCACAGGGAAAGACTCTAAATCAACTCATCCTTTATGAGCTGCTAACTTGCTAAACTGGAGTTGGGGGCCTCCTTGTTTGGAGGAGACATGGAGGGGTCTGGAAGAATGTCTGAGCTGCCCCTTTCTGTCTCTGGCATGGAACACTCCCTGGGGTTAGGAATGTGCCCACCTCCCCTGTTGGTGAAAGCTGCACCCCTCTCATCTCTGTGTGCAAACACCATCCTCCTCTGTGCTGACTCCTCAGTTTCCTCCCGTCAGCAAGTGTCATCTTCTATACTTCAGGGGGCTAAATCCCAGCAAGACCTTGCCAAAGTTCTTCCCCTAATGAAGACAGAAGGGCACATTGAAAAGATGATCTGATAAACATCAACTAATGGGCAAAATAAATAAACATCAACTAATGGGCAAAACAGCCAGCTAGCACCAAATGCCAGTATTAAACTTATATATATTTTAATTGGATAAAAAGCCAAAACCCATCGGTATGCTGCATCCAGACCCATCTTACATGCAATACACAAAGACTCAGAGAGAAGGAGGAAGATTTACCAACCAAACAGAGAGTAAAAATAAACTAATAAACAAAAAGCAAGAGATGCAATTCTCACCTCTGATAAAGTAGACTTTAAAGCAACAAAGATCAAAAGAGGCAAAGAAGGACATTACATAATGGTAAAAGGATCAATGTAACAAGAAGAGCTAACGATTCTATAGATCAACGAGATAGAAAATTAACAAGGACATCCAGGACTTGAACTCAGACCCGGAACAAGTAAACTTAATAAACATTTATAGAACTCTCCACTTCAAATACACAAAACATACATTACCACCTCACACCTATTAGAAAAGTGACTATATAATTGGAAGTAAATCACTCCTCAGTAATCGCATAGCATTTCATAGGTTTAAATGAAATATTGGTTGGCTGTTTGTTATCTTCTTCCCTTATTCCTTCCTGATTACATCATTAAGTATAATTATCATTATAAAAGAGGTTTTTAATAACAATTACTAAATTGCGTTCTAGCCTGCGCAAGAAAGCAATACTCCCATTCTCTCTCCCTCTTTCTTTTCCTTTTTCCTCCTCCCCATTCTCTCTCTTTCTCTTCCTTTTTCCACCTCCCCATTCTCTCTCTCTCTTTCTCTTTTTTCTTCCTCCTTTTCAAAAAAAAAAAAAAAGAAAAGATGATCTGAGAGTCTCCTCCAGAATTTCTTTTTCCAATTTCTGCATTCTCTTATGGACAAGGTACAAGGTTTTTTACTCACTCTCATTTCCCAAGTCAGAATGTGTATACAACAGATGTGTTCATTTGATGTGGACAAATCTCCTCTTTTTAGTCAAAAATTATTATTACTACAGTAATGGATCTGCATTTGCAAACTGCTTAGAAATCAGGAACAGCCAAATAAAACCCATGCTTTCTTCTGCGTTCCCTTGGTATTTTTTATGTTCCTCGATTATTATTTTGAAGACCATTGTTTATATATCTGGCTCTCCAGCTAGTCTGTAAATGCTTTAAGAGCCAAAACTAGGTTTTAGTCATTTTTGTAACCTCAGCAAAATGCTCAGTTCCTGAAATGCAGTAGGTGATCAACAAATGTCTGGATGAATGGATTTAATGGAATCCTCAGACTTTAGAGAAGGAGGGCCCTTGAGCAAATCTAATCTGAATTTTTCTCATTTTACAGTACTGTCTTTCCACTGGACTCCAATCAGGTTTAGAGATTACAGAGATGGCAATACCATCAACTAACTTCTCCCACTCCTTCTTCCTTTTGTGGTTCTTCTAGCCACTCAAGGGGCGTGAAAGGAGTTCCAGGCTCCTCCATTCAACCAATTTCTTTACAGTTTATCAAGTTTCCCCAAAATAATATATCCTGGCCAGTTTCAATTTAAAAAGCTTTTCTAATGCTGTCTTATTCTCCTCTTAGAGAGTCCAACTTTGCAAATCTTTGCAATATTTATGTTTATAAGAATATAAGTAGCAGACATTTATTGGCAGGTACTCCATGCCAGGCACTGTGTACAGCTTTACATTCTTTGTCTCATTTAATTCTCATGACAACGCTATGAGGCTCAGACAGGATAAGTGGTTGCCCAAGATGACACAGCTAATAAGTGACCAAGCCAGAATTTGATCTAAGTCCAGCTTCAGAGCCCTACTTCTTTAATCTAATCCAGCTGAGAAAATCACCCATATTTTTCTCATGTAGCTATTTTGAAGGTTTTATTCTTAAGGATCAACTGCTTTAATTATATCGTGAATGTGAAGTATTTCTAATATGTTGATGAAAAGTATTAAGTAGGAAATAATTGTATTCCTAAACTAACCCCATAAAATGGGATAGACTTCTATTATGAAACATCTTTGAAACGAGAGTTCAGAAGGGAAACGGAACAGGAAAGCACATCGAAACCTGAGGTGCTTATCATATCTGCTTGATGCACTGGCCAGCAGTTGTCCTTCAGAGGGAGCAGTGAAGTCGTAGGGGATCACCCGCTCTGTAAGGTGACACGTCTTGATTAAATTTTTAAAAGGAAGAAAAGGAGAGTGTAACCTCTGTTCTGCCTACTTGAAGGTTACAACATATGCAAGAGGCCGATGTTTGCTTTTACTGGCTGTCGAAACATATCATGTAACTCTTGCCTACTCAGGAATCCAGTTTGGGAAGGGAATTCCTATAGATGAATTCCAAGTAGCTGACTTTATTAACATCTTGGGACATTAAGTTGCTTCTAACCTAATTATTCAAGCTATTTTCAACCACAGATTGTGTCATCACCAACACTCAGTCCAAAGGCTAAAATAAAACAATCCTTGGAAAATTCCAGCAGCATTCTCATCAGCGGGCTCTGACCTTCAAAAGGCTCACCGAAATACCGGTGCAAAGGCCCAGCATTCTCTGCTCCTCATGTGCACTTCTGAGCATTCCCAACTCAGACTATTTGCAATCTAAAATTCTTTACTCACTCCCACCTGCTTGGCAAAAGACTTTCCCTACTGGGACGTGCCACAACTTGTAGGAAGAACTCCACTAGTTAGAAACACTGCACTGACAGTGGTCGTGAATAAGTTGTGCCAGGTGTTCACATGTCCTTAATACCAGCCATGTTTGGTTATATATAACAACATAAAGTCAGGGCAATGGAATGCCTGGTCTTGCAGGCTGTGTCTCTAGCCATACATTGCATTTTAACCCATATCACAGACTAATTAAAGGCACAAAAAGTTATAGTTTTTAGCTTAAATTTTCAAAGAGGAGAGAAAGAAGTCTAAAATGTATTAAATACCTACTAAAGGGCAGGTCTTGTGCTGAGAGCTTTACTTATGTTACCTCTATAATTCCCACCACAGTCATACAAGGGAGGTATTACTGTCCCCATCTCACAGATAAGGAAATGTAACCGCTGAAGGATTAAATATCCTGCCCAGGTGAGTGGTAAAGACAGGATGGGAACCTGAATTATGTGAACCCAAATTCCATGTTTGTTTTCACCAACAGATCAAAGTTTCCCCACACTGCCTAGTCCAGAACCAAAAGCATAGGAATAATGGTTTTAAAAATACAGATTCTGCAGTCAGGCTTCCTGGGTGTTTAATCTGCTCCATTCAGTTTCTAGGTATGTGACCTCGTCAAGTTGCTTAACAAAAAGAATAGAGATCATTATAATGCTACCTCATAGATTTTAATTATTTGACAATAATTATGACTGATATTGTTTGGCTGTGTCCCCAACCAAATCTCAACTTGAATTGTATCTCCCAGAATTTCCACATGTTGGGGAGGTAACTGAATCATGGGGGCTGATCTTACCTGTGCTATTCTCTTGATAATGAATATGTCCCATGAGATCTGATGGGTTTATCAGGGATTTCTGCTTTTGCTTCTTCCTTCTTTTCTCTTGTCGCTGCCATGTAAGGAGTGCTTTTCATCTCCCATCATGATTCTAAAGCCTCCCCCGCCATGTGGAACTGTAAGTCCAATTAAACCTCTCTTTCTTCCCAGTCTGGGGTATGTCTTTACCAGCAGTGTGAAAATGGACTAATACAGTAAATTGGTACCAGTAGTGTGTCATTGCTGAAAAGATACCCAAAAATGTGGAAGTGACTTTGGAACTGGGTAACAGGCAGAGGTTGAAACAGTTTAGAGGGCTCAGAAGAAGACAGGAAAATGTGGGAAAGTTTGATACCTCCTAGGAACTTGCTCAATGGCTTCAACAAAAATGCTGATAGTGATATGAACAACAGGTCCAAACTGAGGTGGTCTCAAATGGAGATGAGGAACTTGTTGGGAACCGGAGCAAAAGTGACTCTTGTTATGTTTTAGCAAAGAGACTAGAGGCATTTTTCCCCTATCCTAGAGATCTGTGGAACTTTGAACTTCAGAGAAATGATTTAGGGTGTCTGGCAAAAGAAATTTCCAAGCAGCAAAGCATTGAAAATGTGACTTGGGTACTGTTAAAAGCATTCCATTTCAAAAGGGAAATAGCATAAAAGTTTAGAAAATTAGAGGCCTGATGATGCAGTAGAAAAACAAAGTCAATTTTTGATAAGAAATTCAAGCTGGCTGCAGAAATTTGCATAAGTAGCAAGAAGCCTAATGTTAATCCCCAAAACCATGGGGAAAATGTCTCCAGGCCATGTCAGAGACCTTCACAGCAACCCTTCCCATCACAGGCCTGGAGGCCCAGGAGGAAATAGTGATTTTTGTGGGCTGTGCCTAGGGTCCCCATGCTATGTGCAGCCTAGGGACATGGTGCCTTGTATCCCAGCTGTTCCACCCATGACTGAAAGAGGCCAATGTAGAGCTCAGGCTGTGGATTTGGAGGGTGGAAGCCCCAAGCCTTGGCAGCTTCCATGTAGTGTTGAGCCTGCAGGTGCACAGAAGAATTGAGGTTTGGGAACCTCCACCATGATTTCAGGAGATGTATGGAAACAACCTGGATGCCAAAGAAAAGTTTGCTGCAAGGGTAGGGCCCTCATCGAGAATCTCTTCTAGGGCAGTGTGGAAGGGAAATGTGGGGTCAGAGCCCCCACACAGGCCCCCACACAGGGGCAGTACCTAGTGTAGCTATGAGAAGAGGGGTGCCATCCTCCAGATCCCAGAATGGTAGATCCACCAACAGCTTGCACCGTGCACCTGGAAAAGCCACAGACACTCAACACCAGCCCATGAAAGCAACCAGGAGGGAGGCTGTACCTTCAAAAGCCATATGGGTGAAGCTACCCACGACCATGGGAACCTACCTCTTGCATCAGCATGACCTTGATGTGAGACATGGAGTTTAAGGAGATCATTTTGGAGCTTTAAAATTTGAATGCCTCAATGGATTTCAGATGTGCATGAGCCCTGTAACCCCTTTGTTCTGGCCATTTTATCCCATTTGGAACAGCTGTATTTACCCAATCCCTGTAGCCCCGTTGTATCTAGGAAATAACTAGCTTGCTTTTGATTTTACAAGCTCATAGGTAGAAGGGACTTGTCTTGTCTCAGATGAGACTTTGGACTGCAGGATTTTGGGTTATTGCTGAAATGAGTTAAGACTGTGGGGGACTGTTGGGAAGGCATGATTGGTTTTGAAATGTGAGGACATGAGATCTAGAGGGGCCAGAGATGGAATGATATGGTGTGGCTGTGTCCCCACCCAAATCTCAACTTGAATTGTATCTTCCAGAATTCCCACATGTTGTGGGAGGGACCCGGGGGAGGTAATTGAATCACAGGGGCCTGTCTTTCCTGTGCTATTTTCATGATAGTGAATAAGTCTCACAAGATCTGATGGGTTTATCAGGGGTTTCGGCTTTTGCTTCTTCCTCTTTTTCTGTTGCCGCTGCCAGGTTTTGCTTCCCACCATGATTCTGAGGCCTCCCCAGCCATGTGGAACTGCAAATCCAATTAAATTTGTTTTTCTTCCCAGTCTAGGGTATGTCTTTATCAGCAGCATGAAAATGGACTAATACAATAACTATGGTCATTTTTTTTTCCACCAAGCCTCATCACCTGTTAAATAAAATATTAAGTTCTTACTACAGTCCAGGTACTACACTGAGGGTTTTTACATGAATTATCTTCTTTCAATTCTTACAGTAGTCCAATGAAACAGCAGTAACTAACAGTTCTTGATCACTTACTACATAGCAAAATCTGTCTTAAACACTTTACTCACATTAACTAGAGTAAATAACTAATAACTACTCATGTGAACTAGTGAGTAACGGGGGCAGGCAATATCGTTGTCTCAATTATGCAACTGAGGATAAGTAAATCGACATGGATAAGTAAATTGCCAAGGTCACACAGCTAGGTAAACATGAAGCCATGCTAAGTATTCAGGCAACCTGACTCAGGGGGTTCAGTCTTAACCTCTACTTTCAGTTTCTGGGCCTGGGCTAGGCCATGGAAGAAATAAGAGCTCCCAAACATATCAAAGCTATAAGACATTTAACAAGTAAGGATGCTATAATACTCTGAACCAAATGTCCAAAATATGCAAAATACATGCTACAGGCCCAGAAAGATAAATAAGGGGGTGAGGATAGTGGCCTGTGGGTTCTGGGGAAGCCTTCCTCAGGAATCTGTGGCTTTCATTGATTGAAGTTAGTCAGGAGGTGAAGTAGGGGGAAAGTGTCTCAGGAGGTAGACTCAGTAAGTGCAGACAGGTAGATCTGAGGTGTGTGTGGGGAAGAATAAGGAGACTGACTTGACCAAAGAGGGGTTTCATAAAGCAAAATAGAGATAAAATAAGACATGAAGACAAGGACAGTTTACAGAAGACCCTTGACAACAGTCTTAACTGAGACATCACTTATAAGGAAGCATCAGATTTTTCTTTTTAATTGAGATGATTGTGGGGGGGTCTCACTCTGTCACCCAGGCTGGAGTATAATAGTGCAATCTCAGCTTACTGCAGCCTCCACCTCCAGGGCTCAAGCGATCCTTGCACCTCTGCCTCCCGAGTAGTTGGGACCACAGGTGTGCACCACCAGGCCCAGCTAATATTGTATATTTTTGGTGGAGACATGTTGCCCAGGCCCGTTCCAAACTCCTGAGCTTAGAGACAGGATTACAGGCATGAGTCATTGCACCCAGCTACAAGCATCAGATCCTTGAGGAGGAAATTGACCTCACTGAGAGTGCCCTGTGCAGCACAGCTTAGTGTGGAGAGCTGGAGCCAGATGTGGGCTCTGCAGTGCCCCTACTCTTTACTGAAGGACCAGCAGCGGGAGAGAGAAGGAAGGGCTGAAGCAGAATCAGTGGGGTTCAGTGAAAGATTGATGCAAGACAGCTTTAGCCAAGAACAGATCCACCATGTCAGGATCTGAATCAGGCCCAGTCAACACTGAATTCCCACACCTGGCTCTGTGAATAACCTACGACACATTATAGATGCAGAAAACAAGTTTGTTAAATAAATGAATGAGTCATCTAGCTGCCAGCCCAGGCTCTTCGTTTTGCACATCAGAAAATAGATCCTAAAGGTTATGTGAATTAATCAAAATTATGAAAATATGAGCAGCAAAATTTAAACTAAACTCCCAAATCCTAACAGTTATTCCAGACTTTTTTTCTGCTATAACTTGCTCTTAAATTGGGAAGTCTCTGGGACTATAATATCAATAACAGATGTCATCAATAACAGAAACTGAGATTTAGGGAAATATTGCTGGGGTTCTTAGTTAATATTAACTTGGTTTTGAACATGGAAATACTGACTTGATGGCAGAACTTCTGATTAGAAATGTCCTGTAAGCAGTTTTCAATTTGAGACAGAAGTACAAATGAGAATTAATGACTAGATGGATATATTTGAGAATCACAAATAGAGAACTATTAGCTGAAGGCGTGAGGAACATATTTTTATAATATCATGAATAAGAAATGTCTTTGGTTTCCCATTACTTTAATTAAATATTTTTTAGTCTACTGAAGGATTGTTGAACAAGCAGTGCACTTAGCTGCAATCAGCATGTTAATGTTGTTGGAATCACTTCATTTGCACATGTCAATCTTTGATCTGCCTGCATACAGAATGATTCGGGGACCGCTGCATTGACCACTATATTAGTGTCCCCTGAACAGCATTGCCAGGGCTCCAGATCTGTCCTGTAGGTCTTACTGGCATCTCTATTCTGTAAGTTTTGCTAGATCATGCCAGCTACAGTTTCCAAGGCAAAGCAAAGATCTTAAAACTTTTCTCAGATTTAGAGCATATGCTTAGGCCATACAAGAAGCAGAGGCCTTAGATGTTCTGCTCTATAAGATTTTTCCCTTTGGCTCCCTAAATGCGAAGGGTCAACCTAAATCAGCAGATTAAGTGTGCTATCAATGAAGCTAGACATTGCTGAATTACTGTCATCTAAAACAACACCTGTTTTCTCAGCATAGACTCCACGTAATTCTACACCAACCCAAAACCTAGTTACTGAGCAATGGGTACGCTACACTGTTTTATGGGAAAGGGAAAGGTACTTTGAAATAAATAAATATAGATAGATAGATAGATAGATAGATAGATAGATAGATAGATAGATAGATTTGGAGAGGTAATCAGGTTCACTGATAGAAATTTTTAAATCTTTTGGGCTTTGTGGTGAGTTGAATGTTGGTCCCGCCCAAAAGATGTGCCCAACCAGAAGCTGTGAATGTGACTTATTTGTAGGTAGGGTCTTTGCAGGCATAATTCAGTTAAGGATCTTGAGATGTGCTCACCCTGGATTATCCAGGTGGGTCCTAAATCCCATGACCAGTGTACTTATATGAAACAGAAAAGGAGAAGACACAAGCACAGGGAAGTCCCTGTGAAGAAGCACACAGAGTTTAGAGCTATCAGCCACAAGTCAAAGAACATCTAGACCCACCAAAAGCTGGCAGCCATGAGGAAGGACTTCCCCTAGAGCCTTCAGAGGGAGCAGGACCCTGCTGACACCTTGATTTTGGACTTCTGCTCCAAAACTGTAAGAGAATAAACTTTTGTTATTTCCAGTCAACAAGTTTGTAATAATTAATTACAGCAACCACAGGAAGCAAATACAGAGTTCATAAAGTGAAAGACTTTTCTCTCTTTTGATCCCCTTGGAACAAAGATCTCAATCTTATCTTCAATAATTCAACCCTTCAAAAATGCTACTCTTGGCTCCAACAAACAAGAATTATCATTGAGGTTAAGCAAGTTTTTGGTGCAGCAGCCAACAGGTAGATATTATCTGTGTGTTGATATTTTTTCCTTCCTGGAAAAGCACAAGAAATTCAGAGTTCATATCTCATAAGCCAGTTTTGAAATCACATACAACATTTCTCCAATCCTCCATTCCTTCCCACAATCGCCTCGCTGTTGTCGGACAAAGCACTGTTACCAGCAAGTGAGCTTTATTACACTGTTAGGGTTGGCTTCCATCAATTCCTTATGGGGAGTAAAGCTGAGTTATTACAGAGGTGACCAAAATCACCACCTGAATGCACTTACTGAGCGCTTCATCAACTGACTCACCAAGTTCCTCTCCGCTCTAATTCTGACGTCAGTTTGGGCAAAATAAACTTCCATGTGAAATACCCATCCAACACCCAAAACACAAAGTTCCTTGACTTTTCAGACTCCAGTGACCTCCACTTCACTTTCCCAACTCAGTTTCATGGGCAAATCCTAAAGCTTGTCTTCACTGCCAAGCCTCCTCCCCAAACCCTGTCCCCCTTAAAAAGTGACCCACAATTCCTATATGGTGGCTACTGATTATAAATCCTTTCAGCCAGCTTGTTGTAACCAGTTCCCACTCCACAACCTATAAACTAACCTACACCACATCTCAGTTAAAAGGAATCCTCCACTCATTGAAAGCTAGACTCTCCACCAATAGTAGATTATTTGTCTTCTGTTTCCAATAACAATTCCTCCTTCCTCTCTCTCTCTTTTCCTATCTCTCTCCTATATCTTTAATAGTGTTTTCTCAAAGGCTGTTCCCACTCAACACTTCCCAGAGATTGCTGAACTCTCTCTTAACTTGGTCATTGCCGTCCACCTTTGACTTCCCACAGCCCAGCTTCTTGGAAATGCTGGTCACTTTGAGTTTTTCCACTTCCTCACCTCTTATTCACTCTCAAACTCTAATGTTCACTCACATGACTTCAATGAAACTCTTTCAACAAGGTCACACAAATATAACAAAAATGTTTGTCATTGCACCTGACCTCTCAGTGGCTTTCCATGCTGTTGAATCCTCCTGATCACTCTATTCTCCCTCTGTTCCTGCGTATCATGGACAGAAAGTTTGTCCTCCCAAAATTCATATGTTGAAATCCTAACTCCCCAGGTGATGGTATTAGGAGGTGGGGATTTGGGGAGGCAATTAGTTCATGAGGGCAAAGCCCTCCTGAATGGAATTAGTGCCTCCATAAAGAGACACAAAAGAGCAGCTTTCTCTTTCTGCCACATAAGGATACAATGAGAAGAATGCCATCTGCAAGCCAGGAAGAGGGCCCTCACCAGACACTAGATTTGCCAGCACTTTGATCTCAGACTTCCCAGGCTCCCAAACTGTGAGAAATAAATTGTGGAAGTTACCTGTCTATGGTATTTTTGTTATAGCAGACCAAACTAAGACACTGGGACACCATTATCTCCTGGGTCTCCTCAAGCTTCCTGAACCATTTTCTCCAGTCCCACATATTTACATAGTTTTGCCTTCTTCTCTTCTTGCACACTCACCTATATACTAATGATTCCAAAACTGTCTAGATCCTAAACGCTTTTCCTGAAGTTGATACCAACTGTCTGCTGGGCGTGTCCATCTTTATACTCTGTGAGTACTTTAAATCCAACATTTAACTAAATACCTATATCCTCATAAAATCAACTTTCCTATCTCAAAGAGTGGAACCAGCACTCACTCCATGGCCTCCTTACTGTTGCTCCTCCCTCTTAAGTATTTCTTGTGCCAATTCCCCGCTCGTGATCTCCTATCAATGCCTTAGTTCAGGCCTTATTGATTCCCCCTCTAGAATCTAGCTTCCCGACAGTTCTCTCTCTGCCTGTAGCCTCAACCCTTTCACATCCATTCTCCCTGTTGCAATCGGAGGAATCTTCCTAAAATGCAAATCATGTTATCACTTAAATCCTTCAGTGGCTCCCTACTATCTACAAACCACATAGCCTGACCTAGTAAACCATTTGATATCTGCCTTCTATCTCTTTCCAGCCTAATTTCTTGTCCTTTTCCTCTTAACTCCCTATTGTTATGCCAACTTATAGTCCCTGCATAAAAACACATCTTACACCTTTCAACTAGCTGTTTTCTCTGCCTGAAGTAGCCTTTCCCATCCTTGTGTTGCCTCACAAACTCATCATTCATGAGGCAACCCAGGAATCCTCTTACCTGAAAGGTTTTACCTAAATCCAATCTGTGACTCTCACACCTGCTCCGACTTAGGCAGTCAGGCATCCTTTCTCTTCCTTCCTCCAGTACCCTAAACACACTTCAGGTCTAGCATAAAGCACACTATTTTGAAAGTGCTTTTGTCTATATTTCCTCAACTAGTCAATGTGTATGTCCACTAAAGTAAGCCTTTAAATCCTCCTCATCTTCATGACATCAGTGTTAGCCCATGTCAGAAATTTAGTCCATTTTGGTTGAAATATTTTAACAGCTGATCACCTGAATAGTTGGGGTGATCAAGATTGGTCTAGCAGTTTATGGGAAGAAGAAACCGTGTCCACACAAATTTATACTAGCAGGAGGGAGAAATTCTTTCCCAACCAGAGAAACCCACAGAAGAGAGAACAATTAAGAAGTGGGAATGAGTATAATGTATGTGGAAGGCGGGAGGAAATCAATCTGACTCAAGCAGAAGACATTTCTGGAGAGTTCAGTGGGTTGGGTGGGATGAGATGCAAGAGAGTCTCACAGGGGTATGAATGAGACTCACTATACCAGCTTTCTATTGCTGTTGTAACAAATTACCATAAACTCAGTGGCTTAAAACAACAGAAGTCGATTATCTTACAGTTATGGAAGTCAGAGGCAGAAATGAGTCTCACTGGGCTAAGATCAAGGTGTTGGCCAGACGATGTTCCTTTCTGGAGGCTCTAGGGGAGAACCATTTTCTGATTTTTTCAGCTTCTTAGAGGCTGTCCTTATTTCTTGGCTCATGATCCTATTCCAGCTTCAAAACCAGCAAGGGCTGGTTGAGTTTCCTCACAACCTTCTGCCATCACACTTTCTTCTGCTTCCCTCTTTCACTTTTAGACCCTTGTGATTACATTGGGCACATCTAGATAATCAGGAAAATCTCCGGATCTCAAGGTCAACTGATTGGAAACACTGACTTTATCTGAACCTTAAATCCCCTTTGCCATGTAATCTATTCACAGGTCCTAAGGATTAAGACATGATATCTCTGGGGGGCCATTATTCTGCCTACTACACTCAGAAACTAATTGGAAACCTCTGTCCAGCTCTTAAGCCTTAAATGCCATGAGGAAAGCATAGAGCTCCAGACTGAGCTGCCCAAAATTACCCTCTCTGAAATCTTTCACAATTGAGTCATGATGAGGTGGTTTTTTTTTAATTTGCCTTTGTGCTCAAAATATTGTAGGAGCCCAGCACTCTTCTATTGTGCCACTCTGCTGCCTATATGCACACAAAACAATTTAATAGCAGATATTCTTGGGGTACCTTAATCACATACACATGCACAGGTAACATGACCATTTTGAGTCTTTCTCTGTGAATAGATGAGGTTGGCCCTGAGAAATGGGCCAGTTGCCATACTGTAGGATGCCCACATGTGTAATATTTTAAATTATTTTAATTCACTTAATTGGATCTGCTTCCTATTAACATGGTAGGCACTGTGATTCCCATGACACCATCAGGGCTGTGTGAGTCTCTCACTTTTGTATAACACTAATTAATCATGGCAATACAACTATCTCAAATGTAGTTATCATCTTTCTTAGAGCTCAAAAAGTTTCATACAATTTATCCTTTTTCTTTCAGAAATACTCCTAAGGGGTTACTGGCTGCAGGATCACCACTTGAGATTAAAATAAAAAATAATTTTCTTACATCAGTGAAAGGCAAAAGGAAATTTATAAATGCAATGCTCTAATAGAAAAAATAATCACACATTTTATTTCCATATATGCAAATTGTTAATTCAAAGATGTTTAAGTGAAGCTTTCTGAAGTTGACTTACTTCTATTTTCAAAGTATAGGTGACCATGTCTTCATTCATTCAACAAATATTTCATATGAACTTTCAGGTACCAGACACCGTTCCCTAGAATCCATAAAGATTCAACAAGACAATGTCATTGTCCTCAAGGAGCTTACTGTTAGCAGGAGACAGACCATACACTTTTAACAAACATATGAACAAATAAGCCATCTTTCAGATAATGATGAGTGCTCTGAATAATAACAAAATAGTGCCAGGTAAAAGAGAGAAAGTGAGAGATAATAGAAAAAGGTTATTTTAGTTTGGATGGTTAGGGAAGGCCTACACAGATATCTGAATAAAAAGCCAGGCATGTGAAGAAATGAGAAAAGGGTGAACATGTCAATTTGATTCCATTGAACAAATGTTAATTAAGCATAGACTATGTGCCAGTCGTGGTTTTTGGTGCTGGAGAGAAAGCAAGTATAAATAACCTGCTTATGGCAGAACAAGCCTGAATAGATAAAGAAATGAACAAAATGTATATGTAGCATTATGTTGTGTCCATACATGTCTTTATCAAACGCATTTACCCTCTAATTATCTGACAAATGATATAATTATCAGAAGCACAAAATCTTAGTAGTAGAGGTCAGTTTAACTATCTCTCTTCCTAAACGTGGTTTTCAAATTCTGGCAATGGAACTATTTGTTTAAATAAAATAGTATGCAGAATTCCAACATAAACAAATAAAAGCGGTCTGCTCCGTGGAAGGATTGTGAAAGTCCACACTCTTACCTATTCTGCCTCCCCTCAAAGCCCCTACCACCATTTTGCAGCAATGTTAATTTCTTGGTTTTTTGATCACTGGATCATTTGATCATGGTTGTGTAAAATGTTAATATCAGGAGAAGCTGGGTGAAGGATATATGGGAACTCTGTATACTAGTTTGCAACTTTTCTGTAAATCTAAAGTTATTTCAAACTAAAAAGTTGAAAGAAAAGTAATCCTACCACCATCACTACCAGGCAGCCCACCTTGGGGCACTAGAGACACCAGCTGACATCATTAACCTTGACCACACCTGGCTGGTTTGGCCTATTTACTAAGGATCTTCAGAAAAGGGGAATTCCTTTCTAGGTAGCCCAGTCTGGTTTTTAACCATTCTTAACACCAGAAGATTCTTTCCTATGACTCTTGCGATCCTTTATGCTCTAAGATAAACCCACTTTTTCAAGTTTTGTCATCAATGGAAAATTAATTTGTCTTCTCTAAAAACCTTATGATGTATTTATAGACCTCATAATTTTCCATCAACTTTCTTTCCACAAGTTAAGAGCAATGCCATCATCTTTTCTCATGGGTCTTCTACTTCCACTTTTGAATCATTCAGGAAACTCTCCACTGTAAGTATTTTTTAATCTTCTTAAACTATGGTGTTCAGAGCTCATCACTGGATTTTAAATAAATAAAAGAGGCCTCAGCCAGTATCAAATACCTTGGGTAAGAGGGTTGTATTATCACTCTGACTTTATACATAACATTCCTATTGGATATTACTGCCATAACAACCTCTCTATATTACCATATTTTGTTTTTTCTTACACATTTTTTCACACTGCTTATGACAGTCATTAAGCCAAGTGCCCCAGGCATTTGCTCTTAACCAATGAACAGCCAGAGCCAGACTGGGAACTTCAAGTCTTTCAGCAAGTCACAAAGTGCCAAAAATGCTCTCTCACCAGGAGACATATTTCCTGAGTTACAGAAAGTAGAAACTCGTTCTGATCTCATTCACCTGAGATCATTCAACAATAAGATAAGTGAACTGTCTGAGTCCGTGACCCTGTCTGTTGGACCTCTCCTTGCTTTAGTTCCCTGCCTGAAAAGTGAGGATAACAGTGTTTACCAACTTTGCACGGGTGTTGCAAGAGTTGATTAAGGCTTATATGGCACCATCTGATGACAGTCTCTGTGGCTGTGCCACTCAAGTTGTCAAAGGCTGTGAAATGCTCGTGTGCCTCAAGGGCACCCCCTTAAAGCTCAATATCACAACTCTAGGTGACTTGCTGTGACCATAACTAGAATATAACCCAACTGTACTTTCAGACATGCATGCCGAGTGCCAGTAAGGCTATCATCCAAAGCTGAAAAGCAGTTTTTCTAATGCTGCAGGCTCATGCACAAGGCACCAAAATAGCACCAGAAATACTATACCCATATTGCTTTATCCTAGACATCTGACACTTGTAAAGCTGATGCCAAATTTCTTGTCACATATGTGTCTGGAAGCCTTCATGCTGAGAGGCATTTCTTATCTTCTGACATTTCAGAGAGCTGCATAAAGCTAGACAAGCAGAGAGCCTCCTTCTAAAAGGCATGAGGCAGAGGCGAGCATTCTTTTCAGGTGACCTCTGAAACCTTCATTGGAGGAAATCCAAGATACCCTTCAGCACATCTGTAATCCTCAGGATATTCCAAATGTTTGAGTGTGCAGCTTCCAGTTAATAACAGCTGAACTGCCCTGGCTCTCCAAGGTCATCTGAAAATGATTTGCCCATCAGCCAAATGAGGAAATGCTATTGTAAGCAAACCAATCATAAGATCAGACAATCCTCAGGGGCCCAGGGCCTAGATGCTCTGCCTCTGGTGACACAGGCCATCCCATCTATTACATTCAGGCTTCCAGTTGATGCTAATGATTGTTGTGACTGACACTCCCAAACAGAAACAAAACTAGGATATTTGGACATGATACAATAGTTGACAATTTCTAGTGATTCCCTTGTCTTCTGATCTTACCTACGCAAACTGCCTGACAAAGTGGGTGTTATGTAGACCTCCCTAACAACTGCCAAAGAGCAGGGGTTTCTAGTATGAGAGTCCCCTAAAGCAATGTGTGTCAGAATAACCTTGTTTTAAATGCAAATTCCTGGACCTTATTCCAGACCTTTGAATTAGGACCTTAGACAAATGGGATCCAAGAATCTACATTTTGAACAAATTCCTCAGATGATTTTTTAACTTTTTATTTTCCCAGATAATTTTTACACACACTAAAGTTTTTAGAAACCTGATGGAATTTTCAAGTAAATTAAAATTCATACAAACCCTCAGCTCGTTGGGAGAGTTTCCGGCCACAAGCCTATATTTAGTGGTCATTGAGCCACTACTCTAAACACCCACAGCAAACCACCCTGTGCTCAAGAGGAAGGAATAAGTTTCATGATTTCATCCTTCTCTCAGCCTCATTGTTCATGCTCCTTTTTTGGAACAATAAGCACTGCCATATGATGCTTCTGGCATCTGTTGCCTTGTATTGTTTAACTTTTTGTGTTAGTTTTTTATTGCTGCCATATCAGATTACCACAAACGTGGCACAAATTTATTATCTTACAGTACTGTAGGTTAGAAGTCCAATACAGTAGTCACTGGGCTAAAATCAAGGTGTCAGCAGGACTAGGTTCCTTGCTGGAGGCTCCAGGGGTAAATCCATTTTGGTGCCTTTTCCAGCTTCTAGAGGCCACCCACCTTGGCTCACGGCCCTCCTCCATCTTCAAAGCCAGTAATATTGTATCTCCAATTCTTCACATCTCCTTCTGACTCTCTTCTGCTGCCTCCCTCCTCCACTTTTAAGGACCCTTGTGACCATATCAGGGCCACCCAGATAATCAGGATACCTTTCCTATCTCAAGGTTCTTAAGATGTGATTACATATGTGACTACATCTGCCAAGTCCCTTTTGCCAAGTAAGGTAACATTTTCACAAGTTCCTGCAATCTAAGATATGGATATCTTTAAGAGGTCATTATTCTACCTGCCCCAGCTTTCACCTATAATATGAAGGGATGTCTTCATTTGGGTTCCTGCAAAAGCAGACACTGAGACTAGGATTTGAGTAGAAGTCCCACAAAGCCCAGTAAAGGAGTGGGGCAGTCAGGTAGTAAGGGAGGAAAGCAAATAACTTGTGAGTTAATGAGCAGGATACTACTACAGGCAACTAGACTGAATTCTCCTAAGGACTGTGTAAAACACACATTACAGTAGTCCCACCTTGGGGAAAGGAAACTAGAGCATTTATCCACCAATTCGCATCATTTCGTAGTTAGGGGTCACATTAACTCCCCAAGCACTTCCAGCATTTCATGCTTCCCTGACTGTGGATGGGCTCCACAGCTAGTGAATATTCCTGGCGGAGACAGTCAACAGGCCATAAGCTTGTTCCATCTGAGAGGCCTCCAGAGTGGGCCAAGAAGATATGGGCGGGACATCAATAGCATCTGAATCAAGGGGGTTGGTGTTTGAGCCAAACGTGGCATTATGTCTCAAAAGTTTCAATGCTCATATCCTTTGTCCTAGCCATTTCACCTCCAGGGAATGCACGCTAAGAGATATATGGACACAATGATTGTTTATAATGTTTTAAAGAATTGGAAATTATTTAAATTCCATTAATAAGGGATTAGTTATATGGTGATACAATTGAACATTGTGCTACAATTGGATATAACTATGTGGGTCTACATTTATTAATAGGGAAACCAGTTCCTGACATACTGCTGAGTGGAAAAAGAAAAAAGCAGGTTACAAATAGTAAGTATATTATAAATCCATTTATGTAAAATTATGTATGTATAATATATATGTGTGTATGTATAGCAAGATGTCTCAAAGAATGTTCATCAAAACTCTAACAGTAGTTATTTCAAGGAAGCAGAATTTCTCATCCTTTATACTTTCTTCTTCATGTGTCTCTGTATTACAAAAAAAATTACAATAAACAATGTATTGTTTATTAATCAATTATAAAGATACTTGCAATCTTTTCAAAACAGATTTCAAATTTGTCCTAAAAGATAAGCTTCTATTTAGTTCTAATATGATAATGTCTATGTGCTTACATATATGTCTCCATTTTAAAACTACATGAAGCTGAGAACCCCCATGCATTACACAAAATAGGGCATATTTTGAACACAGCAGGCACTTAATAATAATTGATGTTTATCAATATGAAATTTCATACAATTTCATCAGTATGAAATTCAATGCAACATATGGAACAAACTGGGTCATGGTAACATTTTCACGATGCATGGAATGACTTCCCAGGGAGCTGAGAGGCCTGGCCTGGCTCTATTAGGCGGGGGCCTGCTCTGGCAGACAAGGAAGGCCTGCCCTTGCATGGACACACTCATATCATCCCAGAGATACCATCAGAGCCCCAGCTTATCTTAGGTAGAAGAGAAAACAAATGCAACTGTAGCCTTGCAGTTTTACAGCACAAATGAGACAAGCAGAATCTGTGTTAATCTGTTAGAAATTAATTCAATGGTTTGTCCCTTCAAACTCTAGGCCTGCCTTGCAAAAGCACTCCACTTCCTGTTATGCATGATGGCAAAGCTGACTGGAACTGCCAAGAGGAAGAACAAGTGGGAGAGTAAGTCATGGTGTACCCATAGGGCCACAGAAATTTAAAAGAATATATAGGTGTGGGACTTCACACGCATGCCTCTTTTTTATGTCTAATGGGGAAATTTTCTCACCTGCTCAGGTTGCTCTTAGACTCTCTTTTGTTGCTCAGAAACTAAATAATGAGCAAATAGAGGGAAAATAGAAAAGTGGACAAGTCCCCGTTTGTGTATATATTAAAGAACTAAGAGAGGTGGCAAGAGGAAGGAGGGAGAGAGACCAGAAAATCATGTGGAATGGGTGCCAGGGAGTTTTGGGATTGCAAGGTAACAGTTGGAGATTCAGAGCTTTGGGGAGCACCTGATATCCATGTGAAAGAAAATGAAGATAACAGTAAAGTAGATGTTAAGATGCTTTTTCTATACTAAGAATGCATACTCCATACTAACATCTATTGAATTGTATACTGTAAATGGGTGGATTGTATGGTATGTAAATGACACCTCAATAAAGCTGTTTTTTAAAAAAGAATACTCCATTCCAAAAAAATGCATGCTCCTCTTTGGTGGTTTACTGAGAGACTGCAAAAAATATCTGAAGAATCCTAATTACCTTTTAGATACCAGACCATTCCTCTGAATTCACTCTTTCACAGAGGCTGAGCCATGTGGAACTCAGTTATGTTTAGGTTCTGATAGGTTAGAGAAAGGACCATTAAGATCCTCTAGTCTAATGCTCTCACTTCAAAGGTGAGGAAATGAAGCCACTGAGGCTAAATAAGTCTGCACTGTCACACAGCAGCAAAGCTGGGAATTACGGAGGTCTGATCTCAGGTCTTTCGAAATGCACCACCCCACTCCTATCCGATGCTCTTCCTGCTATTGTTTACAGAAAAAAACAATTTGAGGATAAGTATGATTAGAACACATAGTTATTATGCCCATGGTTCAGTCTAGTTTTTCTGGCCTTTAAAACAACTCAGTCAGACTGGCACCAATCCAATCAGTTGCACACCACTGCCCAGCTAACAGCCTAGCCATGGAGATCTGGCCTTCCCAGCCCAAGCCTGGAGAACAAACAATCCCCACAATGGCAATGTTGCTTTCACCTACTTTTGAAGAACAATAGGAAAACAACAATAACTACCTACCATTTATTGGACACTTATCCATGCAGCAACTTGGGCAGAGTAGTCAGAGCCCTGTGACACTGAAATTTAGAGAGTTCAAATTTTGAGTAAGAACTTTAAAACTACTAGATGTCACTAATGTAAATAACACCCATCTGTGAATCACATCAGAAATTTACAAAGTTAATTATGGGATCACATTTCTGATGCTCTCCCAGGATGGCTCTGGCGCCTGCTATGTGCTAGGCGCTGGTCTAGACATTTTACATATGGCATCTCTTTTAATCTCCACAATAATTCCATCACATGGGTATTAATCACCCCACTCTGTAAGTAAGAAAAAAAAGAAAAAAACTGAAAACATGATGGCAGCAGGACCAGGCAACTAAAGGATAAGTTCTGATGTCAAGAAACAGCCCTAGGGCTCAAGGAGGGTATCTTCATGATGTACGTTAAGTTCTCCTTTATCCCTAAAGAGTCACCTCAATGCCTATCATTCCATCAATAGTTTCATCCATTTTTAACTTAAATACCTTTAGTAGTCACCCACAAAATCAGGAATATCCCTATGCATTGATCCGAGTCGGCAATGCTGTTACAGAATAAGCAGAATCTCAGTAGACTAACATGATAAAAGTATTACTTGCTCATGCAAAGTCTGATGCAGACGGTTGGAGCCATTTTAGAGGACCAGGAATGAGATAAGAAGAGCACGGTAGACATGCAGGATGTTCTAGATTCAGAGCATGGAAGATCACACAGCCTACAGGTGGAGAATACCATTTCCACCCACATTCCATTAGCCAGAAATCAGTCGCACGGCCAACCTAACTGCACAGGAGTCTGAGAAATGTAGGGAAGTGCAGAAATGGGTGAGCATTACAATATCCATCACATTCCCAAAAGAATTATACATTTGGTTCTTATTTGTCAGCACATCAGTTAACAAGAATTAGTATCAACAACAGATACAAGTAGTACCTAGGAGTCTCTTCTTCAGGACAGGACCAGAAAGGAAGAGATGGAAAAGGGACAGTGACAGAGACATATGTACATATTTAACAATTTTGTTGGGTTTTGCCTGACTTGAAAGATCAATCTACTAAGTCTTGTTGTGTCTCCAGCTCACTGGCTGATACTTTCAATGGCTTTGGTTGTATGCTGAATTAGACTTTAAGTCTTGCAAGTATAATTTCCCCCAGAAATATCAGAAATAAAACTATTTATTCATTTTATTCATAGAGGCAAATAGGTACTTTGGGATCTACAACTGAATAAATAAATGTTTCCTGACAGGTTGAATATAAAATATCTTAATGAAGTGACATTTTTTTCATTTTATTTCTACCGTAAAATTCAATAACAAACGATGTGGTCCTGAAAGGAAACAATAATCATCAAATTTAGGAATGTGTCAAATTTTTAAAATTTTATATTTAAAGGGAAAAACTATAACTTATTAAAACTTTAATAATAACTATTAATGCATCACCCAGACAATTAAGACAGAAACCTGGCTTGAAACCTTCTTCTTCACTCAGTCTATCCAAGCACCAACTACATGTGATTTTATCCCCAAAATATCTGTCAAGTTTCTCATCTTCTATCTTCTATCCCCATTGTCACTCCTTCAAACCTTCTCACCTGGAGTATGACACCACCTCCTAGATGACCTCTCTGTATTCAGTCTTGCCCCCCTTTTCAACCCCCTACCCCTGAGAGCAGTGTGTTTGAAACTGCAGGTGCAAGGGTATCCTCTTGGAAGGTTAAACACACAGATTCCAAAATTTTCCACCACGAATTCTGATTCAGTAAATCCAGTGTTGACAAAAAAAAAAAAAAAAAAAACATGGTAGATATGTAGAATGTTTTAGATTCAGAGCATAGACGATCACAGAGCCCACAGGTAGAAAACACCATTTCCACCCACATTCCATTAGCCAGCAATCAGTCACATGGCCAAAAAATGAGTCAAACTCTGTAAAATATTTGAAGAGATTTATTCTGAGCCAAATATGAGTGACCAATGGCCTGTGATACAAAACTCAGGAGATCATGAGAACATGTGCCCAAGATGGTCAGGGTACAGCTTAGTTTTATACATTTTAGGGAGACATGAGACATCTATAAAATACATGTAGGATGTATATTGGTTAGGTCCAGAAAGGCAGGACAATTAACTGGAAGCAAGGGCCTCCAAGTCATAGGCGGATTCAAAGACTTACTGATTGGCATCAATTCATTGAAACAGGTTATTGTCTAAAGACTTAGGAGTGTCTGGGTTAAGATAAGGAGTTGTGGAGACCAGGGTTTTATCATGCAGGTGAAGCCTCCAGGTAGCAAGCTTCCAGAATAGATTGTAAATGTTTCTTATCAGACTTAAAAAGTCTGTTCTATCAGCAATTCCAAAAGAGAGGCGTTTCAACCCCCTCTTCCCATCATGCCTAAAACTAGTTTTACCATTTAACTTTGGAATGGCCTTGCCAAGAGGAAGGGTCCATTGGGATGGTCAAGGGGCTTAGAATTTTATTTTTAGTTTATACCAGGAGAGTTCAGGGCTCTGAATTTTTAACAAGCACAACAGAAGATTTTAATGTACGTGATCTTTGGAGAAACACTGCTCCACAAAAAACTCTCAACAAGAATTTCAAATCTCAGTTGTCAGTCCTTTGTTTAAAGCAATTGAATGACTCTCCAAATCCCAAGGCCCTTATGATGGAATATAAAGCCACCACGACACAGGCCTGGAGTATCTTTTCATCCTCTTATTTCCCTATTTCTCCTCAAACCTTACAGTTTCAGAACCACCAGTGCCAAACTATTTGTACTTCCTGAGCACACTATATTGGTTCATGCCTCCATATCTTAGCCATGTTGAAGCAGGATTTTTCTCGGCCCCTTTGCTGGACTCACAGCAGGGGTGCCCCCTCTACTCACAGCCTGCCATGCTCAGCCCCTTGCAGGAGGTAGCATGTGAGTGAGTGAGTGTGGGACCTGGCGGGCCACTCTGACCAATACAGGAGCAAGTTCTGTGCAGGGCCCATGGCCAAGCCAGGTGTTACCTCAAGAGGAATGGGGCAGTGCCCAGCTGCCAGCGACCCTGAAGCTTCAAAGGGAGTGTGATAATTGCTATTTTAGTTCCATTGTCTGCAGCCTTATGGTGGCATGTTAGCAGCTCAGTCGGTCCCTTGCTCCATTGCGTGGGTTGGCTGCCCTCCGCTGGCAAGGGCAAAGGGCCTGTGCTACAGCTTTTCAGAGTACTGGTGCTCAGTGGGTCCCAAGCTTTTGTCCCGCTCCAAGAAGAATGGCGTCACACTGATGACTGAGGGTGATGAGAGCAGAGGATTTTATTGAGTGACGAAATAGCTCTCAGAAGAGAGGGGTTGTGGGGTGCGGGGGAGGGTATCACTGCCCCCACAGTCCATTGGTTTCTCCCTGTGTGATTGGGTCTGGGGCTTTCCATAGACTCAGAATGGGCGTGCATGCTGACTGGTTTGTGAGTATGCAAAAAAGTTTAAAGCAAAGACACCACTCAAAGGTGGGCAACACAGTGTAGAAAACCAATTAGAAAAGGGTAAAATAGATGAAAGGTGGAGACCAATCAGAGGAAAACATACCAAACAGGAAGACAGTTTCTTAATCTGGTCCAAGGATTTAACTTGTAGCTTGGCTTTCAGGCTTTAAACAGTCTTCGACCTGGAAGGGGTTTCACTGGGGACTCCTATCTGCCTAGGCATCTGGCTGCCTCCTGTCACTATCAATGTTGTTCTGGCTACCCAGAATTTCCATGCCCATTGTCTTCCTGATAACAAGCATTTACCTTCAAACCTGAGCTCAATTCTGTTGTTAATTCTTCTAATATGCCACCATAGACAAGTTAATGTCTTCCTCCTCTTTCATCCTCCTGTCTGCTCTGACCATTGAAGTACTTCTATTACCACACATCTTTGTTTACATTCCTCTCATTCCCTAACTAACCTCCTTACCTCATCTCAGTGCCTGGCATGTAGAAGGCACTAAATAAACATTGTTGAACTATAGCTAAATATGAAACAAGAGCTCTTTGGGAGACAGAAACAAATAAAGATTCCTCTTTGGATTATTTGGTCCTTTAAGTTAAATATTTCCGTTCAGTTCAGCTTAGAGCATTTTTTTCTTTCTCCATTATTCATTAATGAATTATTCATTTCCTTTATTAATCCTACAAACACTTTTTGAAAACCTACTATGCACATCATTGTACAATAATGCTACCTAAAATCCTGTGTTTATATGCTAGAAACTATTAGATACAGTCTTTCTTTACTTTTTATTCCCTACAGATCTTTCGTTAATTCTCTTATGTAATTGTTCCTGTCCCAGGTAAAGAGCATTTTGAAGAATGGCATCTTTTGAGATAGTAATAATAAATGTTCCTTTCCAATAAACCTAAAATATTTCCCAAATAGTATAGTGTTAAAATGATATCTATACATTTGTGTTTCTACCTCATGGGCTTCTTTGGGGAAGTACATGAGAAAGTCAATAGCAGCCAACCAGCGTACTGTTTAACCCACATCCCTAATCAATCAATATATATTTTTTAATAGCACCACATAAGCACCTAAGTCACACCCTAAGGGAGAATGAAAAAACAGAAAGAATGGGCCACGGTCTTTCTTTATTCATCTCTACATCTTTGTACTTAAAGACCTCCTCTGGATTCTAAAAGCAGCCTTGACAGTTGAAAATGCGGCATACATTTTGTAGACTTGACCACCCCTAGATAATCTAAAAAAAAAAAAAAAAAACCTTTTTTGTATATTTATTCTAAAATTCAGGTCAGGATCTTAAACCTGAACATTAACAATGTATTTAAACATTATTGCTTTACTCAATTTCTTACATATCTTATTGTGTAAATTTGTCTTTCAAAGGAGAAAACGTTATTATAATATCATAAAATAGACAGTGAAACTCTAAAACTTGCCAAATACTGCAATCTAAAATCATTTTCTGACAGAAGAAGACACTGCTCCTTTTTAGAAAAAGAGAGGAGTTATTACAAATGTATTCTTTCTGACATCAAAACAAAAAGAATGATTACTCATTTTATATTTGTTGGCATTGAGTTATTTGGAAGTGGTTAAAAATATCTCCAAGAACAGTCTTCACTCTAGCCACAAACCTGTAAATCTTCCCTTCAGAGATGAAAACTGTCCATAGCAATCAACAGTTACATTCCAAGTCTGACACTCCCAGACACCCAAACAACACAATGCGGGGCGGCTGGAGAGCACAGTTAGCATTACAGAAATCACACTCCCTCTGCCCAGAGAACAAGTGGATCAAACATCAAAACTGTCCCAGAAATATGTAATGTGGGGTTATAAATATGCTCCCACAGAGGGATAAGAATTTGTAAGAAAGTTTAAAATCATTTGTACATTGGCTATAATTTAAAAAAAAATAGAAAACAGTAAGTGCTGATGAGTATATGCAGAAATCAGAACTCTCATACATTGCTGGTGGGAATGTAAAGTGTGCAGCCTCGGGGGGATTCCTCAATAAGTCAAACATAAAATATCATATGACCCAGCAATTTCATTCCTAGGTATATGCCCAAAAGACTTGAAAACAGGGAGTCAGGCAGATGCTTGTACACCAGCAGCAGCACTGTATCTACTTGCCAAAAGATAGAAAAAACAGAAATGTCCATTAATGCATGAATGAACAAATAAAACACGGTATAACCATCCAATAGAATATTTTTCAGCCTTAAAATAGAATGAAGTCCTGAGACATGCCTTAGCATCCATGAACCTTGAAAACATTCATGTGAAGTGAAAGAAGCCAGTCACAAAAGGCCACATATAATATGATCCTATTTATATGAAATATCCAAGAATAGGCAAATCTATAGAGACAGAAAACAGATTAGTAGTTTCCAGAAGCTGTGGGTGGGGGAGGATGGGGAGTGACTGCTTAATATCTCCTGTTTCCATCTGGGGTGATGAAAATGTTCTGGAGCTAGATACTGGTGATAGTTGCACAACAATGTGAATGTCCTAAATGCCGATGAATTGTATGCTTTAAAAATGCTTAATCTGGGCTGGGCACAGTGGCTCACACCTGTAGCCTGAGCACTTGGAAGGTTGAGACAGGAGGATCACTTGAACCCAGGAGTCTAAGACCAACCTGAGAAACATAGAGAGACCTCATCTCTACAAAAAAAAAAAAAATCAAAAACAGCCAGGCATGGTGCCATGTGCCTGTAGTCCGAGCTACTTGAAAGGCAAAGGCTTAAAACCAGGAGGTCAAGGCTGCAGTGAACTCTGTACCACTGCACTCAGGCCTGGGTGACAGAGTAACACCTCTTTAAAAAAAAAGGGGAGGGGGTTAATCTGCAATGTTACAGGCAGTAGAGAAAAAAATGATTAAAATGGTAAATTTTATATTAACTGAATTTTACAATAAAAAATCATTTGTCAGTTAAATGATTTTTTAAATGTGATGCAATTCTAGGATATTTCACAATAAAAATATTTTTGACTAAAATATACTTACCAATATATGCATGTGTACATTGCCTGAATTATCAAATATTAGATCTAACTTAATTGTTCTATAACTATGTTTACTCTTCCAATAAAATTTGAGAGAAACTTAAAAACAGGGGACTGGGCAAAGTGGCTCATGCCTGTAATCCCAGCACTTTAAGAGGCCAAGATGGGTGGATCTCTTTTGGTCAGAAGTTCAAGACCAGCCTGGCCAACATGGTGAAACCCCGTTTCTACTAAAAATACAAAAATTAGCTGGGTGTGGTGGCATGCACCTGTAGTACCAGCTACTCAGGAGGCTGAGGCATGAGAATTGCTTGAACTCGAGAGCCAGAGGTTGCAGTGGGCCAAGATCACGCCACTGTACTCCAGCCTGGATGACAGAGTGAAAGACTCTGTCTCGAAAAAAAACATTTAAAAGATATTTGGTGAATTTCATAAGTTTGAATTTCATAACATGATTACAGATTATTTATGGTCAAATATCTAGAGTACCTAGAAGACTACAAATTCTCAGAAGTCTGAGAAAAACTAATATTCTATTTTGAAAACCAGCACACTCTCAGCACCTCAAAGAAGTGTGCTAAGTGCTAAGTGGCCTGTAGTCCTACTTAGCATTATGTATAAGGATGAAGAGTCATCCAAAAAAATTTATTCTGAGTACTTATAATAAGTTAGGCACTAGTCTAGGCACTGGAAATATGAATGCTATTAAGACAAGGTTCTTGGTCTAATGGATCTTATGAATAAAATAGAAACCATGCATGTTTTACATATTGCAATTTTTGTGTATGCCAATAACATTATCCAGGAGGAATGAAGAGATGAATAGGCAACCAGAGTCAACAGTAAGTACAGATAATTTATTGCTATTATCTCCTAAGTGGTATTTAAAGCAAACCAGTAATAAATCAGGATCATCATGTTGTCATCCAGACAATTGCTAAGAACATCTTGCTAGATATTTGAGTTGGTAATCACATTCTCCAAAACTTCTAAACTCTGTTTTATTCATGTTCTAGCTCTTCAACCAATAAGAAGAATGAGTAAATGCTTCATTTCAGGCTGCTATCACTAAGAATAGAAATGTTTGATCTACAGAACCCTGTACCAGGCACTATGGATGACTCAAAGTTAATGGAAGGTATCCCTACCTTTGTGTAGTTTATCATCTGACTGGGCAGGCAAAATGTCCATCAAACTATCTGAGAGCAATTATAATGTAATACAAGAGCTAAACACATATGAGTTGACATAGTATAAACCAAGCTCCCAAGTGCAGTGAGAATGAGAATGTGAAGTATGAACTACTCACAACCAGAGCACTACATGGTACCCACTGTCCTTCTGATACAGCATAGCCTGTAGTTTACGAGTTCCCTTAAAGTGTAGAAACAATCCTAATACTAATCTTTTTTCTTATCACATGAAGGGGTTTGAAAGAGAAAGTCTAGGACTTACTATGTTGCCAGGCATTTTGATAGGCACTTTTAAATTTAACCTCACAAAAACCCAAGCTAGTTTATTACCATCATCATTATCCCTTATTTAATACTTGCCCAAGGTCAGCAAGCAACTAAATGTGATGGTTGCAGAGGACTCACTGAGCCTAGGTTTGATTTCAAAAATTATTTTTTCCATACCATTTTGCTCCATGCTGCCACACTCTTCAGATCATACTCTAAGAGTTGTTACCCCAAAGTAATGGCTCTTATCCAGGGGTGCCTCCTAGAATTACTCCAAGAGCTTTTTAAAACTATAAACTGAGAGCCATACCCAGATATATAAGTCATAAACTCTAAGGTTGGGACTTGGATATGTGTATTTTAAAAATTCTCCCAGGTAACTGAATATACTCCCCTGGTTAAGAAGCTCTGCCTTAAAGCATGTCCCAGGAGGAAAATATCAATTATATAATTCAAGAATAATCCTCAGAACTGAAGGACATGAATTTTCAGATTAAAAAGACTCACCAAATGCCTGTGTAACTGATGAAAATAGATCCACAGCAAGACATAGAATTATGAAATGGCAGAGCATTGAGAAAAAGAGACAATCCAATAAACACTGAAGATATATATTTTTTAAGCCATATAAAAGACATACGGAATCAAAATGGTTTTAGACATCTCAACAATAATACTGGAAGTTAGAAGATAAGGGAACAATGGATTCAAAAGCAGAAGCAAAAGCTCAAGCCTGTAATCTCAGCACTTTGGGAAGCGAAGGCAGAAGGATCACTCCAGGCCAGAAATTCATGACCAGCCTGTGCAACACAGAGAGACCTTGTCTCTACTAAAAATAAAAAATTAGCTGGGTATGGTGGGCGCATGTTTGTAGTCCCAGCTACTTAGGAGGCTAAGGCGGGAGGATCACTGAGCCCAACGGTTCAAGGTTGCAGTGAGCTATAGTTGATGATTGCCACAGGACTCCAGCCTGGGGGGAAAAAAAAAAAAAAAAGGCAGAAGAAAATTTTCTCCAGCCTAGAATTTTTTTTTTTTTTTTTAGACAGAGTCTGTCTCTGTTACCCAGGCTGGAGTGCAGTGGTGCAATCTCAGCTCATTGCAACCTCCACCTCCCAGGTTCAAGGGATTTTCCTGCTTCAGTCTCCTGAGTAGCTGGGATTACAGGTGTGTGCCACTATGCCCGGCTAATTTTTTGTATTTTTAGTAGAGACAAGGTTTCACCATATTAGCCAGGATGGTCTTGATCTCCTGACCTTCGGAACCACCCGCCTCAGTCTCCCAAAGTACTGGGATTACAGGCATAAGCCACCGCGCCCACCTTCCAACCTAGAATTTTAAACCAACCCAAACTATTAGTCAAATATAAAGGAAAGATGTTTTAAAAAGCATCTTTAGACATTCAAAGTCAAAAAATTGACTTTCCACTCATTCTTTTTCAGGAAGCAAGAGAATGTGTTCAACTGAAATGAAAGAGTAGCACTAGAAAGGAAATAAGACATGAGATACAGTTAACAAAGGACTCACCACAGAAGACAGCAAAGAGAATCTCCAGATGAATGATAAAGGGTGACACAGCCTGACAGCTGTGTCCCAGGCCCACAGAGCAACCAGTCCAATTGAAAGGTCAGAAACCAAGTCAGAAGGCTCCAGAAGAGCTTACCCCAAGAAATGAAGTCAATAGAATACTGAATGTTTCTGAATACATTGAGGAGAGACTGAAAATTTATAGTTTGAGGTTGAATTATAATAAGCTAGAGGTTACAAATTTTTCCTATAAAGGGCCAGATAATAAATATTTTAGGCTTTGCAGGCCATACAGTCTCCATCACACTACTTAACTCTGCTGTTGTAGAGCAAAAGCAGACATAAACAATAAGCAAACCAAATTTATTTGCAAAAACAGGTAACAGGTTGGATTTGGCCCTTGAGAAACAATTTGGTAACCCCTGATGTAAGCATATAAGCACAAAGAAGACAAAAAATTTATAAACATGAAAATTATTAGTTTCAGGGAAAATAAAAAGTTGTACAGAGAAGAAAATACTATCGTGACTCAGATAAACGGGTATAGCATTTATGTAATCATAATCACGCAATCACTGCATATCTATGCTACTGAAATCACCACATATCTGTGTTAGGAGGACGGAAGAATGGGAAGTGTGCAAATATGTGATAGGTGCAGGGGAGAAAAGTAAGAGAAAGCTAGGTTCTTCTCTTTCACATTGGGAAATAACATTTACAATGACAATACTAAGAGGTAGTCAAGGTGACTAAATTCTCAGTTTCAACTGAGGCCAAGCTTTTCAGAATAAATATAACTCATGGGAGAAAAAAAATGAAGTAATGAAATACCAATGTGCCAAGCCACTGATACCCAGGAGATGTATAAAGTTGTTGCTCAAGATGTCTTATGTTAGCCGGGCACAGTGGCTCATGCCTGTAATCCCAACACTTTGGGAGGCTGAGGTGGGCAGATCACTTGAGGCCAGGAGTTTGAGACTAACCTGGTCAACATGGTGAAAGCCCATCTCTACTAAATATACAAAAATTAGCCAGGCATGGTGGCACAGACCTATAATCCCAGTTACTCAGGAGACTGAGGCATGAGATCACTTGAACCTGGGAGGTGGAGGGTGCAGGGAGCTGAGATGGTACCACTTGATGCCAGTGTCTTATGTTACTGACCACAAGGGGTACTTCAAGAATGGTGAGACATACACAAGCAGAATATGCATGGGGGGGAAAAAGGTGAGACTGCGCCTGAAAAAGCTCTAAAACTTCTCTCTCATGACCACAGTGGAACAAAAGGGTCTGACTCCTCAAAAAGAACTCATCTGCTAAGGAGGACACAGACACTGACACTAAGCCCACTAGAAAGACAACCGTGTCACATATCCATTGCCAGTTCTGGAAGAGCATTACAAAGAGAGGTAAAACATCCCAGAGAAACCAGCTGATAAAGGCTCAGGGCTTACTGCCAGACTTAAGCCAATGCACAAATAAAGGCAGTGTACTAGTCCATTTTCACACTGCTATAAAGAACTACCTTAGACTGGGTAATTTATGAAAAAAAAAAGAGGTTTAATTGACTCACAATTCCACCGGCTTAACAGGAAACATGACTGGTAGGCCTCAGGAAACTTACAATCATGGCAAAAGGCAAAGGGGAAGCAAGGACCTTCTTCACACATGGTGGCAGGAAAGAGAGAGGATGAAGGGGGAAGTGCCACACATTTTTAAACCACAAGAACAGCAAGGGGGAAATCTAGCCCCCATGATCCAATCACCTCCCACCAAGCCCTTCCTCCAATTCTGGAGAGATTTGAGCAATGTAACAAATCAAAGCCATAACAGACAGGAGTTAGCAATAAAGGACTCAGTGTCTAGAAGAGGATTCTCTGGACCACATGTAACAAGAGGAACAGGATACTTATCTAATCTCTTCTCTAAGCCACACAAATTATGGTTTCTCCCCAACTTCTTAGGGATGTAAGAACTCCTGAAAGGCCTCTACAAAAGAGGGCCTCTTTTTTTTTTTTTTAAGACATAGACTTTAATCATTAATTAAATGCTGTAATAGTTTTTTAAAAACAGAATAGGTAATAGTCTGGTAACAAATCTGTTGAACAAAGAATATGAGAGCAAGCTCAGGCCTTCCTTAACAGCAAGAAGAGATGCCACCTAACAAGACATGTGCTTACTCTTTAATGCTTACGATAGGACTATGTGTCCATGTGGCATTAGGCAAGAAAAATGATTCCAGGTGATGAACTAGAGTTGATAAGGCCAACCACAGCCACCAAGTCCTAAGTGGAATGTTGTGACTCAGAGAAAATAGAGTGGGAGTGTAAATATGTGGGTCACAGACACTAAGGGCAGAGACAAGCTGATGTGACTGAGGCAGCTCCTAATAAATTTTGGGGCACCTTTTACAATCTTACCAAACGAGCTGTTCCAAACACAACAAATGTTTTGCCTAACTTAAACAGACTAAGTTATTAAGTCTGAATAAATGAGGAAGACCTGCTGCCATGATAATAAGCTACGAACACAGTCAGAATATTGGTTGGGGCTTAAAGAAAGTACTGGCAGGAACATGACACACAGGCTAAGTATTCAGAAGGAAGCTAGACAGAAGAGACTGTGAAAAATAAATGGTAGCTCATCAATATATTTAAGGTCAGAAAAAGAATTATAGGCTTTAGGGCTTGAAAGAGTCTTAGAGATTATTTAACCCAAGCCTCTCTTTTTTAACATATGAAGGAAATAAAACCCAAGGAAACTGTAAGTTGCTCAATGTCACATGAGTTTTATTTATATCCTGTTTAGACTCTTTCCACCATATCATTTTGGCCTCCTCTACTTAAATTTCCCAAGGACAGGGATTCTACCCTTCTTTACTGTCATCGTATTCTATAAATCCTTATTTGATGAAGGATTTCTGGGGCATAAGCCCTGGCCCCTTAGGCTTCCTCCCTGCAAGTGAACCCTTTCCTTCCAGTTCCCATATACCACACAAAGCAAGCAAATATTAATGTAACACATTGCTCTTCATGACTTTACAAAGGAAATGAGTAGCAAGATCTACCAGCACATGACATTCTTGTTCCAAAGATAAAGGAAGAGTTGTAAAGGGAATGTAAACATCCCCTTTAGGGAAGCTAAAATTCACTGCAAAAGGAAGATGAAGGGCTACCATCCTACAAGATCAGTCTGCCAAATGGGGCCTGCTGGTGAGAGAAAAAGCCACACAATATGGTTGGTAAATATTCACACTGTCAGGTGGGTGATACACAAATATTAAGGGAGGAATCAATTTGAGAGTGTCATATGGGTAACTTTATCTCATTTTTGATGATACAAATGCCCTGCATTCTGTCAGTGAATATTTATTGAGTACTTCCTACGTGCCAAGCACTGTTTTAGAACTGTAGATATAGTGGTAGAAAAGCCAGGCCAAGCACGGTGGCACACGCCTGTAATCCCAGCCCTTTGGGAGGCCAAGGCGGGTGGATCACCTGAGGTCAGGAGTTCAAGACCAGCCTGGCCAACATGGTGAAACCCCGTTTCTGATAAAAATACAAAAATTAGATGAGTATGATGGCGGGCGCCTGTAATCCCAGTTACTCGGGAGGCTGAGGCTGGAGAATGCTTGAACCTGGGAGGCACAGGTTGCAGTGAGACAACATTGTACCACTGCACTCCAGCCTGGGTGACATGAGCAAAACTCTGTCTCAAAAAAAAAAAAAAAAAAAAAGAAAAGCCAAATCCCTACCCTCACTCCCTCAAACACAAAATTGCAGTCCTTCTGACCATCTCTCCCCTGCCCCATTTTTATTCAGCATCCTATGTCCTTTCAGATATTGCCTTTATCCCTGTCCCCCTTTATGTTTGCTTCCAAAGCCAGCATGTTAGCTCAGGCCTTCATTACCTCATGCCTAAACCAGTTTTCTAACAGATCTCCCTGTCTTTGTTCAATGACCCAATTATAGTTTCTAAAATTCTGATTTATTCTGGTTACTTAAATTCTCAAAAGCTTCAAATTGCTCCACATAGCCCACCTCAAACTCCCCAGACTGGCATGTCCCAGCCTCCAAGTTCTGAATCCACCTCTTCTGTACAAACTTCATCAAAAGGTATACTCCTTAGAAGCAATTTTAAACTGCATTAATGTTTGTGACCACATACCCTGTAAGTTTACACAAAGAAAAGACCTATAAGACAAGCAATTTTTCCTTTATGTGAGTTGTTTCTGTAAAAGTTATTTCAAATCAATATAACATAAATAGACTTTAATTTTCCCATAGAAACAATGTTACCATAAAGAGTTTCACTCTTGAACAAGAGACTAATGCCCAACATTTTTACTGCATGTCAAGATAATGGGAAAATTCTTAGGGAAGCAGAGGTGAGTGGACTGCTTGAGCCTAAGAGTTCAACACCAGCCTGGGCAACATGATGAAACCTTGTCTCTACTAAAAATACAAAAATTAGCTGGGCATGTTGATGCACACCAGTAATCCAAGCTATTCGGGAGGCTGATGGGGAGAATCACTTGAACCCAGGATGTAAAGGTTTCAGTGAGCCAAGATCATACCACTACACTTCAGCCTAGGGGACAGAGCGAGACTCTATCTCAAAAAAAAAAAAAAAAAAAAAAAAAAGCTGGGCGTGGTGGCTCACATCTGTAAACCCAGCACTTTGGGAGGCCGGGGTGGGCAGATCACGAGATCAAGAAATCAAGATCATCCTGACCAACATGGTGAAACCCCATTTCTACTAAAAAAATACAAAAATTAGCTGGGCGTGGTAGTGCATGCCTATAGTCTCAACTAACTGGGAGGCTAAGGCAGGAGAATCACTTGAACCCAGGAGGTGGAGGTTGCAGTGAACCGAGACTGTGTCACTGCACTGTAGCCTGGCAACAGAGCAAGACTTCTTCTCAAAAAAAAAAAAAAAAAGTGGTAAAATTGCTGTAAGCCAAAACAATGTAAGTAGAATCTTATTTACTGTAGAAACAGCTACACTTCTAAGCAAGCATCAACTGAGCAACCCTTTATAGAAACCACAATCACCAAACATTATCAACTATAAGCCACCTACCTGTGTACTGTGAAATATAAGGCTTTCTAAAATGTAAGTTAATCAAGGCAATACAATCATAAGTACACATTTAATATGATATGGTATCAAAAGTTATTACACAGTTTTCTCTGCTTACTTGATAACTTCCACTTTATTTTCACTATAGTAAAAGTGAAGGTGAGATACACCTTCACCAAGGACATAGAGTTTAGGAGGATTACCTTGGGTCAATTTTGACAGCTTGAGAAATGGAGTCCTAGGGCAACGTTTTCTAGTGATGCTATATACAGAATTCTAAATTGTTTGTGCCCCTTTTTCTCTCTTAAGAAAAATGTTCTTGTAGTAAGCTTAAGCATTAGAGATTAGAGGTCTTCATGTGCTTGCAAACTTTCTCGAGCAGAGATATCACCAGTGCAATCATCTTAAAATAAATAGTGACTCTCTCAGATTAATTTTTGATCTCTCACCACTTCTTACTCCATAGTGTTAAAAAGACTCAAAGCCAAGCCCAAAAAACTCAGTGATAAGTTTGATTTGAACCAAGTGAAGTAAGTCTACCATAGTCACAACTGAGTTATTAGCTTATAGTTATAGAATGTAGCCAGCCCTCAACATGTAATCAGTCATTTAAGATAATTTTTATAGACAATATCCTCCCATTAGTGGCTAATTTTTCCCACAACATGTGAAACTGTTAAATACAAATGTTTTGATTCTAGCATGTACCAAAAGCCATTAAGATGCATATGCATGGGGCTGTGTGCAATGGCTCATGCCTATAATCCCAGCACTTTAAGAGGCTGAGGTGGGACAATCACTTGAGCCCAGGAGTTCAAGACCAGCCTGGGCAACAAAGGGAAGCCCCTTTTCTACATAAAAATTTAAAAGTAGCTGGGTGTGGTGGTGTGTACCCATAGTCCCAGTTACTCAGGAGGCTGAGGTGGGAGGATCACTTGAGCCTAGGAGATCGAGGTTACAGTGAGCTATAATGGTGCCCTGCACTCAAGCCTGGGTGACAGAGCAAGATCTGGTCTTTATTAAAAAAAAAAAAAAAAAAAAATGTGTATTCCTGCTGTTGATCAGTAATAGACTGCAATTTCATTTATAGTAACTCTTTGTAACGAAATAAACATGCAAAGAGATACATAAAAATGTGTGCATAATGTACCACATTCTATAACAAAAATGTTATAACAATGAAGAAAGAAAATAATCTAAATGTCCATTAATAATGAAACAATTAATATATTGGGATGCATTCAGGCAATGCCATTCTGTGTTAGCCTAGGTTCCAGCCAGAAAGCAGAGGTCAGGATCTTGCATGGAGATAGTTTATTTTGGAGGGTGAACCCAAGGAAAAGTAGTGGGGAACTAGGAGGAATGCAACAGGAAAGAAAGAAAATCCACTATTGAGGTGCATTATCAAACTAGAAAGTATGGGAAACTGAAGCTTGATTCAAATGAGGGGCTCTAAAAAACCATGTAAAATGTGCCTCTTTGAATTGTCAGCCTAAGAGAGAGAACTGGGGAGCATTTAGCCACAGGTTCCCATCTCCCATTGGTCAAGGGTTTTCCCATGAGGATTAACACCCTCACATTTCCAAGTTTGCACAAACTCAAGTGTTAAATGGATCCCCACAGGTTTCCCATGTGGGGTGTGAGAAGCCCCAGGGCAGAAACTGACAAATACATGGTGCAGCTAAAGTAGGTATATGTAAGGTAACACCTGTGCAATGGTCACAGTAAAACTGAGAAGATGTGAAGTGTGAGAGCAAGAAGTGTCCAACATAAATACCACGTGCCACAAAAGTAGTTCTATCATCTACTGACACGAAAGACATCTGTTCCATCATGATAAAACAGTAACAGGTTACAAAAGGCTATGTTTAGTATGATCCCATTCGTTTTAGTTAGCTAGCTTTAGTTTCTAGTAAGAAAGTCCCTCAAGGTAGCTTTTAAAGGGGAAGGCTGGTTTACTGAAAGAATCAATGGAGCAATAAGGGAAAGGAGGATCTCAGAGGAACTGTGATACATACTGCTCTCAGGGGGACTAGGAAGCCACCACAGAAACAGCTCAAATACTGAGCACTCTCTCCATCCCACTCTTTCACTCACAACCTAGTTCTGCTGTTCTCTTCCTCCTGGCTGGCTCCTTCCCCCTATCCTCTCTAGCTTGGAATCTCTGCTTCTTCATCTAAAGCATGGTTTCTGCTTCTTCACAGTCTTGGTGTACACATATATTTCCCATCAGAGCTCTCAGTGGCAGCTCCCACTGTAAACTTTTTCCTTCTTGATTTCTCCCCTAGACGTGTTCCTCTCTCAGTAAATGTCTTCATTATTCACAGACCACATTGTTGCTCTGCTTCAAACCCTCCATGGCTTCTCAGTGCACTTAGAATAAAATCCAAACTACTGACCAGGGCCCTCATAACTCTGGAACATCAGCTGTTGGCTTCCTCTCCAGTCATGCCGCCACTCGCCTCCCCCACTGCCACTCACTCACTCTCCAGGCAAATATGCCAAACTTGTTCCCACTTCAGAGCCTCTAACCTTGCTGTACCTTCTGCCTGGCACAGGTTCTTCTGGCTCTTTATCTTATTAAAGTCTCAGTTTAACCACCACCTGAGAAGCCCTCTGCCCACCCTAGCTAAAGTAGCTCACTATCCCAAAAACATTCTGTGAAATCTCCACTTTAATTATTTCAGAGCACTTTTCATCACCTGAAATTGCCTTATTTATGTATTTAAAATTGCCCTTCTTTCCTAGTGATTAGCAGTACCCTGGAGAGCGTTGATGGACATTAGGTACTTGTAACTAACCATAGTTTAACAACTGAATTAATGCACTGGTATTCATGGTACAAATTCCCCAAAGGAGAAAGCTGAGTGGACCAGCGTGTTCTTTTTTTTTACCAGATCACATCATAGTCACTGGCCAATTTAAGGCCAATTCTTGAGCCAGGAACCCTCCCCTAGTTCAGTAAGTCATAACAAGGTGGGAGTAGGCAAGCACAAAACATGGCCACCATGTCCCACCCCTTCAGCAGAAACAACAGGCAGAGAAACAGAATTACCAAACGCTCTAAGACGTCTCTTTTTGGTGTATTAATTCTTTATAAATCTGTAGACCCAACTCATCTAGTTGCAGGGAAATATTAGAGCAATATTCTTGTGCTTCTCAAAGAATATTGAAAGAGAAACCAAACACATAATCCAGAGAAACACATTAAAATTTCTCATCCTGCCACTTCATTCTCAATCTATCTGAAACTTTTTCCAACCCCAAGAAACTCTCTCATCCATGCAATTTTCTCACCATTTCTTCCTTCTCTTGCTTCTTGTTCCTCACCTCTAATTCCACTCACTAAACATATTTTCTCCCATCATATTACATCCACTGATATGCAGTGTCCTAACAAGCAACGGATGTTTTTCTCTTTTACTCTTTTTCTCAAGGACAATTCACTCGCTTCTTGTGCTCTCTGTTCCCCACTCCCCTTCCCATCTTCATTGTGAAAGCTGAGGCAGGAACCTTTGGAAATTCACTTGTTAAAAATGTTTTTGTTCCCATGATACAAGGCCCATATAGGCTTATATTCAGCCCCTATGTTCCTCTACAGTGGTACTGGTTGTTTATGGCTGACATCCACTTTGACTGGTAGACTAATGTAATTTTATTTGTTAAATACATTTTAAATATCAACTGTGTATACATACACATGCACACATACCTGTACATATACATGCACACACATATATATTATGCATTATGGAGAGGAAGAAGAGACATGTAAAGAAATAGAGAAAGAATCAGAGAATAAGAACCTGTACCAGAGCCAGTGAAGGAAGCTGTAACTGTCATTGTACACACAAATACACAGTTTATGTATATGGTAGCGATACTCATACAAAGAAGAATTTTCTTCAGCCCAGTGCCAGAAATAACTCTTTCTCCTTTTGGTCTAAATATAGAATGTGGTTAGCAAAAGGAAAGAGAATCTGAAGAAATTTCTTCTCTCCATATCCAAAGAATATACATTTCCCACGAAAAAGATGTGCAGAAAATAGCTCATTAACATATTTTTCTACTATATATCAAAGCAGTCAGGTATATTCAGACCCTCATAATTAAATACATGAGAGTCAGGAAGCATAACACTCTTATAATGTATCAACTCTAAGAATTAGATGGTTTCTCATAAGAAACCAAAAAGAGAAGACTTTTTATGTATTTTTGCATATCCTAGCAAATAATAAAGTCAGTATTTGTAAATATTCTATAAAAATCTTGAATACTTTTATTAAATACAACTTTATTGCTGGCATCTGCTGTTTTAGTCCCTATAACTATCATAATTCTCCTTAATGGAACCACTTTTCCACCAGTCCCGGGCCACGTGGTTTAGATGGCTTGTCCCACTCTTAAATCCAGTGTGAGCCATGACAGACTAAGTTAATCTGCTGATTCAATCCACTTACACAAAGTAATTGATTCAAGGATGGGCACATGTCCTAATTCAGGCCACTGAGAACCAAATGCAGGGCCTTTGTCAACCACTGTTTTATTTTCTGTCTTTATGAAATTTATTTGCTGAGGGTGAGATGTCCTCTCTTCCTCAATAGACTTGAAGTCTTGGGAGTGTGAAGTCTAGGGAGGCTGCAGCCTTCTTACAACCATGAGGGGAGACTTTATCTAAGAATAAGGCCAACATGTGGTGAAGAGAGAAACTGAGGTAAGACCTGGCCCTGGAAATGTTTCTGGGCACTTGTGTCAAGCAACAGGTAAGCCAGGCTCCTCATCAGACCAGTGACAAATGCCTATAAAATCCTTTTGATTAATTCCATTGGGTTGAGCTTTCTTCACTTTCAGCCAAAAGAAACTTAACTGATACACTGTTTACAACATAGACACTGATTTGTTTCTATGCTTTTCTCCAGGAATATAGAGAACAGACACAGTCAGAAATAAGCCTAGCCAATAAACTATTCTGTAAGGGTGCATCTTACCTGATTTTGACCACTCTGGGCCCCTAAATCTTAAGTTTAATTAAGCTGAACCCTTACAGTACAGACATTTATTTGTAAAAAAGGCCTTACATGATTGTTAATTTCAGAATTTTATAAAGCAGACTTGTTGCAAATGATAACCTACCTTATGGAATGAGAACTATAAATATTTTACTATACAGTTAATGTAAATAGTTATGTGCCAACTAAAAGTGGAATTCTAATGCTAAATTTTCAGCTCCAAGCTCACTAGGGAATTGGTTCTTTAAAAAAATATTAACTAAATTTGGCTACCAAAACAGTCTCTATTTTTGTCCGATTTCTTTTTTCCTTGCATCCTCCAGGCCAATCCTCTGTCTCTTTCATGTTAGGTATGGAGCAGGGATGTGGTTTCTTGGTATCAGGGTCATTATTCAAATCTATTGCAGTTGTTGATAGTCTCTATCTACAGTGCCTCCAAATTCACTTTAAAATACCAAGTCCTTATTAATAACACTCCTAAAGAGGTCTCACCAGGCTTTCCCAGTACTTCAGACAATTTTTAGCTCTATAGTTCTTCCCAATTTAAAAACAAAATGAATTTCACAAACAGAATTGAAATGTCAAATTTTACTACCATCTGGATTTAAAGACTGCAAGAAAAACTAGGTTTGGGTTGTTTTATTTTTGTAGCCAAAGTGAATGTATTACAGTACATTTGTTTTCAGACCATTTACCTCTCTATCTCTATGCATTTCACTCCAGGGGAATAAGGTATTCAAGTGAAAAAAAGGAAACCATCCAGAAAATTCTAAGAGGACCCTATAAAATTCAGTAGCTGCATTCAATATAATGGAAGAAAAGTCTTCCAATTCCTCTTCATCATCGTCATGAGGATAAACCCGATCTGCTCACCGCACTGAATTTAGAACCGTGAAAGTGAGTTAACAACTTGGCTCTGCTCCTCTGGGGGCTTACAATCTGATATATGGAGAAACATAAAGGATATACGGGTAACTTAACAAAGGCTTTATCGTCCATCCTTTTAAAGCACAATGCAGCTCCAGTGCCTCCCGGGTAGGAGAAAGAATGGCAGCAGCTGAGACGCATCAGGTGGGGAAGATCTGACATGGAGGAGGGGTGATGGTGACTGGCAGCAAGGACATCACCTCAGGGAAGAGCCCAGGACTGGGACACATGCAAAAGGCAGCTGAGTAACTCCATGTACTAGAGGATCCCCTACAGAGCACATCATTCAGTTCTCTCAAGAATCTCACCAAAAGGCTGGTCAAAGACTACCCTCCAAATTTGAGAGACATGGAAACTAAGATGCTGAGAAGTTGTGATTTGGCTTAGTGACTTCTGAGATGAACAGCCAGGAGCTATGCCACAAAATGCTACATTGGCTTTTGTCCAATATTTCCTGAATGGAAATCTGGTTTCTCCCCCAACTTTGGGCAGTCCTCATATACTCATTCATTCAGCTTCAACAAATGATCCTACTATGCCCTGCACATGATGCTAGATGCTGGGATACAGCAGTGAAAAAGACAAGGTTCCTGCCCCCATTAAACTTACATTTAGCAGAAAATATAGATTTTACATTTTTATTGTTTTATTTTTACATTTTTCATTGTTGTAAAATATACATAACAAAAATGTACCATTTTAAAACATTTTTAGGTGTGCAGTTCAGTGGCATTAAACACATTCACATTGCTGTGCAACCATCACAAACATCCAGCTCCAGAACCTTTTTCATCCTGTCAAACTGAAATTCTGTACCCAATAAACAATAATCCTCCTTTTCCCTCTGCCCCCACCTCTTTTGACCATTTTATCTTTTGTCTTTATGAATTTGATTTTGCAAGATACCTCATACAAGTGAAATTATACGATATTTGTCCTTTCGCTTCTGGCTTATTTCACTTAGCATAATGTCTTCAAGGTTCATCCAGGTTGTAGCAAGCGTCAAAATGTCTTTACTTTTTAAGGTTGAATAATTGTTATATGTAAATATCACATCTTGTTTATCCATTCATCCATTGATGGGCACTTAGGTTCTTTCCACCTTTTAGCTATTGTGAATAATGCTGCTGTGAACATGGTTGTACCAATATCTGTTTGAGTCTCTGCTTTCAAATATTTTGGGTATACCCAGAAGTGGAATTGATAGATCATATGGTAAGTCTATTTAATTTTTTAAGAAACCACTGCATAGTTTTTCAAAGAGGGTGCACAATTTTACATGTCTGCCAGTAATGCCCTAGTGCTCTAATTTCTCTACATCCTCATCAATACTTGTTATTTCCTGGTTTTTTGTTTAATAATAGCCACTGGTATCTCATTGTGATTTTGATTTTCATTTCTCAAATGATTAGCGGTGTTGAGCATCTTATTAACATGCTTATTGGAGACTTGTATATATTCTTTGGAGAAATGTCTATTTAAGTCCTTTCCCCATTCTTAAATTGGATTTTTGTTGTTATTGTTGAGTTTTAGAAGTTCTTTATATACTCTGGATATTAATCCCTTATCAGATATAAGATTTGTAACTATTTTCTCCCATTCCATGGGTTGCTTTTTCACTCTGTTGATAGTGTCTTAGTCCATCTGCATTGCTATAAAGGAAAACCTGAGACTGAGTAATTTATAAAGAAAAAAATATTTGTTTGGCTCATGGTTCTGCTGGCTGAAAGACTGGGCATCTGGTGAAAGCTTCAGGCTGCTTCCACTCACGGTGGAAGTCAAAGGGGAGCCAGTGTGTGCAGAGATCACGTGGTAAGAGAAGCAGCGAGAGAGAGGAGGGAGGGAGATCCCAGGCTCTTTTTAACAACCAGCTCTCACGGGAAGTAATAGAGTGAGAATTCACTCATTACTGTGAGGATGACACCAAGCCATTCATGACAAATCTGCCCCCACCTCCAACACTGGAGATCAAATTTCAAGGTTTGGGGGACAAACATCCTAAGTATAGCAGTGTGTGCTTTGATGTGAATGCCAATTTAAACAAAAATTATGGGCTTTGGGCATGCTGTGAAAATAAGAGGAAATCATATTGGGAGGGTGAAACCCTTCCTCCCTCATTTGTTCATTCAACATTCACTTTTCTAGGCAGTGGGGATACAACATTGAACAAAATAGATAAATGTCCTGGCTCCAAAGAGCTCCCATTCTAATGAAATTCATGAAGTAACATCTAAGTTGAAAGAAGATGAAGAGGAGATTGCTGGGGACTGAGCAGTGGGAGAATAAGGGAGAATGACAGTGTGGAAGGAGGTCTCCAGGGGCAAGAAACAGCCTGTCTGAAGGCCTTGATAAGATGAGAAGTTGATATGTTCAAGGAACAAAATGAAGGCCACCAAGACTGGAGCAGAAAAAATCAGCAAAAAGGTAAGGCTGAAAAAGTGAGCAAGGCCCAGCTATAGAGAGTGCACATTATGTTGGCACCTTGGTTGTTAACAAAAAGCAATAGAAAGCCATTTAGGGTAAGAATGACATAAACAGATCTGTATTTATGAAAAATTACCTGACTCCAGAGAAGAGAAGGGATAGAAGGGTGGGTGTGGGGGGCAAGAGACCAATTATGGGGATATTGCAGTAATGAACCTTGGATGAGAAAGGCTAAGAAGCTGTATAAATAAGAACACTAAATAGAATTGACAAAACACTAACTCAAACTAGCTCAACTAAAGGAAGAAACTTATTGTTTCGTAATACATGAAGGTCCAAAGAGTAGCCTTAGGTCCAGCTGAATCCAGGGATTTCATATGAAGTCAACAGGTCACCCTCTCTGCTACATGAATCTATACTGGAAATATATTATTTATAGCTGCTGAAAACCATTTTTACATTTTTATAGTTTTCCACATTATAAATCCTTTCTTCTAAAAGTAGAATATAAAAAATTACATTTACTGGATTTCTCTGCATTTACAGTAAAGGTGTATGATCTAGGTATTGCCAAACAGATAAAACTACAGGAGACTTGAATGTGGAGGGGAATTACAATCAGTGATATCTCTGCATTTGAGATTGATTTTCTGACAAGAACAGTGGTCAAGGAATCTAGATCTTCTGGGGCAATAGTGACACAGATTATGGCTTCAGGTTCAGTGTTGGGGCCATATCAAGTGGCAATAGGTAGTAGGAATGATGTTCTTGCCAGTATAATTTTTCAGTGAGATCAGCCAATGTTCTTAGCTTCAACGTTCATGGCAATAAGCTATCAAGCCTGCTTTCCAGCAATTCTGGAAATTCCTAGAGCTACTAATATCTTTTAATAAATCTACTTTTGCTTATTTTTTGGACTATTTGGAATGGATTCTGTTGTTCATAACCAAGAATGCTAACTGTTATACTGCTCCCTTTTTCTTAACTCCATTTATGTGTTAGTTTCAATCTCCTCTCATGCAGACTTTTTCCACATGGTGGGGAAAAGGACAACTAGCAGTCATTAACTGGCATTTTCCAGCATAACCCAAAAGGCAAGTCCCCTTCCATTTCAGCACCAAATTTAAAAGCTTGGGAAATAATAATAGCTACCATTAGTATATCCATTACTATAACCAGACACTAAGATGGTCTACATTTACTAACTTTTTTTTAGATAGTCTTACTCTGTTGCCCAGGCTGGAAGGCAGTGGCATGCTCATGGCTCACTGCAGCCTCGAACTCCTGGGCTCAAGTGATTCTCCTGCCTCAGTCTCCTGAGTAGCTGGGACCAAAGATGCAGGCCACCACACCCAGCTTTTTAATTTTTTGTAGAGATGGAGACTTGCCAGGTTGCTTAGGCTATTCTTGAACTCCTGGGCTCACGCAATTCTCCTGCCTCAGCCTCCCAAGTGCTGGGGATTAAAGGTGAGCCACTGCACCTAGCCAAGCTCATTTAATCTTTACCACATCTCTAGAAAACAGGTACTATGATTTTTCCTCATTTTTCAAAAAGGGAAATAATACAATAAATTTCTCAAGGTCACACAGCTAGGAAGTGACAGAATCAGAATTTAAGCCCAAGGAAATTCTCCAGAGTCTGTGCTCCCAATGCAGGGATATTCCAACACAAAAGTGGAGTAAAGACTTTATTCCTACCTCACTGGTTTCCCTTTCCAGAACAAGCAAAGGTCTGAAAAGGGAAGCCAGAAGAAAATCAGATAAAATCTGGAGGAAAATGTGATGGCTTAGAGAAGAAAGGGTTTCAAAAAAGGAGATATTAGCTACTCAATTAGAAGTTACCCTTCAAAACATGTCATATATTCAATTATCTCCACGTATGAATTATTAAGAGATCGCAGAGAAATTTCCAAGTGAAAAGTTACATCATTAAAGAGTAAAATTGAATTTTGAATAGGCTTTCATTATCTATTAATAACCATAACTTCAGAATTATTTACTAACATGTTTCATTTGTGAAGCAAACAATAAACATCATTAAACATGAAAAAAAGAAGGAACTACAGATCAACTGTGTCAGACGCTAGTGAGAAGCTGAAGTTTCTCGGACAGAAAACTGACCACTATATTAGATGCTATTGATAAACTGGATAGGATGATGTGAAGCAAGGAAGATATATTTTTATTTTATTTTATTTTTAGGCTCCTTCAAATCATGGGATTCAAGGGACAATTAATAATAAAACATGTTTGTATACTGTTAGGAATAATTCCATGATAAGAAAAAAAACAATAATTAAGAAGAGAGGGGATAATTCCAGCATTGAGGTCCTTGAGTAAACAAATATGGATGTGATATGATCTAAGATGCCAACAAAGGGGCTGGACATTAGAAGCAGAAACACTACTTCCAGTGTTACAGAAGGAAATATAAAATATGTGGAGGGTACAGATGCAAGTAGGTTGGTAAGTTTAGTGATGGGAAGATGAGGTAATTCTAAGTTAGTTACATTTCCTTGGCCAAGGTTATTGGCTGAGAGTGAACAGGATGAAAGAATGGAGGTTTTAGAAGAAAGGCTGTCCTAGAGTGTAGGAGGGTGAATGTACTAGGGAAGTGGAACACCATCATCTAGCAACATTGGATTCCATTTGGGATTTACAGGAGAAAACTTTAGGGAAGTCCAGTCATCATGGTTGTATGAATTTTCTCTAATAACATTACTTTCTCAGGTATAGACACAGCCTAGGAGGATAATCGGGTTTCACAAGGGGTGGGTTTTTTCAGATGTGTTCAATGGAAAGAAAGGGAAACAAGGAAGTTCAGGTTTTCTGCAAGAATGTGGCTCAAGTGCCAGACCATGGAAACTAGCTTAGCAAAAAGATAAATAACAATATGAAAGTGAGGGAAATTTAAAAATACAATCAGTAGGGTCAGTGGATTCAATGTCCCTATAGGGTCCAAGAGCAGTTCCAAGAGAACAGGTAGAAGTGAGATCGAGGCTCAAAATGTGATCACCAGACGGCAGGATAGTACTTGGTGTCCAGAGATGTCAAAGGCTATTGGTATTGACTACTAACAATTTCTATGGTGTGGCTGTAGGAATGGCAATGGCTGGCTGCAGTGGAGTGAAGGAAATATTTGGAGTAGAGAAGTTCAAGAAATTGAGAGACCAGGGTATTGGGTGGATAATCAACAAGGACACCAAATCGACAGGATTGTAGGAATAATGAAGAAAACAAATACAATAAACCAGATGATAAAGTCATTAAAAAATGATGAGAGATAGCAAGAGATTCTGAAAGATGACAACTATTAGGAGAGAGATTAGGTGGTAAAGTCTGAAGACACGCTCAACAGACTTAGGGTTTTCAAAGTCAAAAGAAGGACAGATGGTTTGGAAGGATCAATACGATCAATCCCTACAGGCAAATGAGGGATTGAAGTGTTACCAGAAAGGAGTCCTGATCCAGACCCCAGAAGAGGGTTCTTGGGCCAGGTGCAGTGGCTCACACCTCTGATCCCAGCACTTTGGGAGGCCGAGGCAGACAGATAACGAGGTCAGGAGATCGAGACCATCCTGGCCAACACGGTGAAACCCTGTCTCTACTAAAAATACAAAAATTAGCTGAGTGTGGTGGCGTGCACCTGTAATCCCAGATACTTGGGAGGCTGAGGCAGGAGAATTGCTTGAAGCCAGGATTTGGAGATTCCAGTCAGCTGAGATCTCACCTCTGTACTCCAGCCTGGCAACAGAGTGAGACTCCGTCTCAAAAACAAAAAAAAAGAGAGAGAGAGAGGGTTCTTGGACATTTTGCAAGAAGAAATTCAGGGTAAGTCCATAGAGTAAAGTGAAAGCAAGTTAATGAGAGAAGTAAAGAAACAAAAGAATGGCTGCTCCATAGACAGAGCACCCTCAAGGTCTACTGGTTGGCTATTTTTATGGTTACTTCTTGATTATATGCTAAACAAGGGGTAGATTATTCATGTGTTTTCTGGAAAAGGGGCAGACAATTCCCAGAATAATTCCAAAAAGGGTTCCTCCCCTTTTTAGACTATATAAGATAACTTCTAGATGTTGCCATGGCATTTATAAACCGTCATGGCACTGGTGGGAGTGTCTTTTAGTAGGCTAATGAATTAAATTAGCATATAATGGGCAGTGAGGATGGCGTGAGGTCACTTTCATTGCCATCTTGGTTTTGCTGGGTTTTGGCAGGCTTCTTTATGGTGTCCTGTTTTATCTGCAAGCTCTTTATATCCTGGATCTTGTGATACCAGTCCTGCTAACCTCTTATCTCATCCTGTGACTACGAATCCCTAACCTCCTAGGAATGTGGTCCAGTGGGTCTCAACCTCATTTTATCCAGCCCCTGCTCATGATGTAGTCACTCTGGCTCAAACACCTCTGTCAGAAAGACAAGACGTCTTCCATTTGGGAGGAAACTGCTTCTAGGAAAGAAGTTTCCTCATGAAACAGCCATGTATCATTTAGAGGAAGAAGGGGAAATAAATGTTCAGGGAGCTGTCTTGGGATGTAGGAAAGTTTAGTAATGGAAAATCAGGACTTCTAAAGGGCAGTGGAAGAGTTTGAGATTGCAGAGAAGCATAAACACAGACTGGGGAACGTAAAAAGTAGTGTTGAGACAAGGGATGTGATAATGACCTGGGAGGTGTGGACTTCTAGGGCTGAGGTTACTCGATGTGGGGTGTGTTAGGAGCTGTCCTGGAAGGCTAAAGGAAGTTGAGTAACCAGTGTTATCCAGAGTGTTTAGCTAGGAGGTGTGGGTCACTGTTTAGTCCTATATCTGACAGAGGTGTTTGGGCCTGGGGAAAGGAAGAGAGCCTCCTAGAAAAACAGCTCATCATAGGTTGTAAGCTGTTCAGTGAGCAGTGCCAGCTGGGGAGGAGTTTATCCTAACTTGCTGTTGGGACCTCTAGACCCTGGTCTGTCCTTTCATTGCAGTACTGTCAAAGCCTGAGCATCGATGGAGCCACTGGTCCCTTCCCCAGGTGAGAGGTGCAGACAGAAGGGCCACAGTGGGTCTCAGGGCAGAAAGTTTTGTGGTAACTGGAAAATGAGACCACATGAGGAGTTGGGGCCATTAGTCTCTCCCTCTGGAAAGAGAAAAGGAGTTTGTTTTTTTTTTGTTTTTGTTTTTTTGTCATCTGGAAGTACAGTCTTATCTTTAACGAAGTTTTCTTTCCTTCATTTTTCAAATTCCACTACCCGGAATTTTGCCTCTTTCAGTCCCAGAAAAGTCCTCTTCTTCTTTGACCACTATTTCTTATTTCTTTTTTTTTTTAATTGTACTTTAGGTTCTGGCTTACATGTGCAGATCATGCAGGATTATTGCAAAGGTACACACGTGGCAATGTGGTTTGCTGCCTCCATATTTCAACAAACGATACAAGCTAGGTATGACTGAACTGCCTTCACGCAACACTTCAAACAAACTCCAGTGATATTTGAGACTTCAGACAATTACTGCTCCCTTATCATCCTTTCCTGCCATTCCATCAAAACAAAACAAAGTAGACCCAGACATAACTCATAGATGATTGATTGAGATAAGACACACAGATGGATAGACAGACAAATAGTAAATAAATGAGAGAAGGGAAGAGGAAGAGAGGGTAGGAGAGTGAAAAGGAGGGAAGAAGATAGATTTGGGTATCCTTTTAATGGCTGGTAAAATGTCTAGATATTCTTTGGAATAATTCAATTATACAATCTTATGAAAAGGAAAATCTTATTTAGAAACATAATCAGCAAAACTAATTTCCCAATTCCCCAACTTCTACATCCAAAAAATTATTACAGCTCCCAGACAAATGTAGATTTGAATGAGGAAAGGCCTAAAGGGAGTGTTAGAAGTCACGATGAAAACTGTCTTCCTAAGCTCTCAATCAGAACTGATCTTAAAAAAACTCAAGCTAAAAGAATCTGTTTGGAGGCAAAAATCAGAGCTCTAGTCCAAAGACCTGTTTAAATATAAGCTAAATTCTGATCTTGGCTGGAAAATGAGGTTCTTACATTAGCGTTAATCTCATAACAATGAGGAGAAATTGGCATTATCTCTCATGGTAAGGCTCCATGGGTGGATTACGGCAGCTCAGGAAGGGAGTCAGGATCAGAGTCTCAAACACAACTACCTAAGGAGCCCTCACTTAGAATTCCCATTTTAAGTTTACCCCCTGGGTGCCCCATAAGGCTTCCTCTACTTTCCCTTTAAATAAGCACTGTGGTTTTGTTGTTTGTTTGTTCTAGAGACTCAGCTGAGAAAGTAAACATACACTAGACCACAGATTCTCAAATTTTGATGTACTATGAATTCTCCAGTGTGGAGAATCATCATAACTGTAAGCTCCCAAGACCCTGCCCTCTGCAGTGATGATTTCAAAACCTTACCTCACTTTATTGTCATATGCAACCTCTAGGAGGAAGTTTTCATTCCCATTTTACACATGAAGAAACTGAAGTAAAGGTTACATCACTTGACCAAGTCACTCCATGAATATGCGGTAAGGCTGGTCTTATGTGCAAGGCATCCAATGCCAGATCCTATGTGGAATCGACTCTGAGAGTACCACTCTGTTCACTATTAACCATAGGAGGGTTCTGAAATTCAGAAGAAAATTAGATATTTTAAAAGTTGGTTTAAGGAAACTGTTTCCAAATCCAAATTGTATTCTTATTAAACAACACACACACACACACACACACACACACACACACACACACACACACGCGGCTATTCTGCACCTTTTAAAGCTAGTATGGCAGTTATCCAAGTAAAATGGAAAATTTTTAAAATTATACAGCATTTCAAAGAATGTTAAATTATCCCAAAAAAAGTAAGAATTATTTCTCCAGGGCACAGAATTATTTATATAGCTACCATAACTTTAAAAATAATGTTGATGTATAATGACATTTGTTCCATTAAAAAAAAAAAAAACTCTCCACGTTCATTGTTCCTTGATTAGTCGATCCAAACTAAGCATTCCAGACACTGTTGTACAATAGCTCCATTCTGTATTCCAAAATATTTATATGGTACGACACACTTGAGCTATATTTGCTTATGGTAGTTAGGTTTACAACCACTTTAGAGCACACACAAACCTATCATCCAGCCAGTGTTCCAATTAGACTTTTTCAGAACTTCCCATCCCCTCCGTACTCCTCTCAAATCTGTTTCTGCTGGCTGGGCACGGTGGCTAATGCCTGTAATCCCAGCACTTTGGGAGGCCAAGGTGGGTGGATCACTTGAGATCAGGAGTTCAAGACCAGCCTCACCAACATGGTGAAACTCCATCTCTACTAAAATACAAAAATTAGCCAGGCGTGGTGGCAGGGGCCTATAATATCAGCTACTCAGGAGGCTGAGATGAGAGAATCGCTTGAACCCCCGAGGTGGAGATTGCAGTGAGCCAAGATTGTGCAATTGCACTCTAGCCTGGGCAACAAGAGCAAAACTCTGTCTCAAATATATATATATATATATATATATATATCTGTTTCTGCCATCCATCCTTCTCTCCTTTCTACTTGCACCAGCAATTCCGTCAGCAATTCCATCCTAGAGTATGTGTATACTCTAGCTATCGACCACCTATGTCGCCTAATCCTTTTTTAATGTGTCCTATAGATCTCTCTTCTAATGGAAGTATTCTTTATGGTTTCTTCACACACCTCTCACACAGACTGTTCAGGGTGAAGCCATCTGATTTCTTCACTATCTGCCATCCATCTTCCAAGTTGTATGTAGACCTGAAGAATCCTCCCCAGTTGCTTTGGGATCAGGCTCTCTGTCTTCTTCCCCACCCAGTCCTCTCTACCAACATCTTTGGATCTTCCTCTGCACTCAGTCCCCCACAATCCCCACTTAATCTTTGGGAAGTCCATGCCTATTGATGATTCAGTCAGGACACTGGCCTTCCTCCTCTTCTAATCAGAAAAATTCCATCATCATTCTATCTCTGCTTCCATTTAATACGGCCAAATTTTAGCTTTCTTCATCATCCATACTGCCCCATTTCTAAGACCTCAAACTGAAATTCAGCTTACCCCTTAAGACTAAAACCTGCTATCTCCCCAACTTTCCCATTCTTTCACCCCCTACTGCCTTCTGATCTTCATAACAGCCCACAATCCCATAATCTATCTAACTTCAGCTTGAATTGTCTCTCTATTCAGCCTGGTCCAATGGTCAGACAATTTACAACCTCTCTAGAGTCCCCACCCCTTGGTCTCCGTCCCTTCCTACTTTATTAATCGCTGTCCTTCTTTCCCTTTGTTTATCAAACTCTCTCTTCCCATTGCCTCTATTTCTTTAGCCACTTATTCCTTATTTCCATGAAATCTGGCTTCTATGCACACTACTATGCTGATACTACTTTATTCCTTACTTTGTCAGAATTCATGTAACCAACTTACCACCAGATTGAGAGACTTCTGCTCATTTCTCATGTCCTCGCTCTTTCTGCCAACATTGGACACTGTTGGCTGGATAAATGTTTCTTCCTTCCACTTCTAGCTCTTTTTCCTCTTCTGAGACATGATGCCATCCTCATTCCCTTCTTCCATCTACTTGCACCTATGTTTTCTTCTGGGCCTTTTTCTTCTTCCCTTCTCTAAAGGTTGGTATTTTCTAACATTGCATCCTCATCTTCTTTTTACCCCATATTTCTTCCCTTCTAGATCTAATCTATCTCTCATTTCCTTATATAGTAAGACTTCAGGTTTGAAGATAGACTTGGCCTAAGTTTTGCCATTGAGTAGAACAGAGTCTGGCACATAGTAAATCCTCAATAGATAATAAGATGAATGAACTGTGAAAACACAAGCAAACCAGTCAACCTCTCTGGGTCTCACTCAGTTTTATGGCACTGTTCTGTGGTCAGATGCCACAATATACAAAGAAACTTATCCAGGGACCAGAAAATAACAGGTATATAATAAACAGTTACCCTATATCCCTGCTTCTCATGCAGATAAATCCCAAACCTAAATCTGTAAGCTACACTTATACCAGAAACCCAGACCCAAATGTACCTGTGTCCCTTCATAACCAGTTGGCTCCTTAATCTCAACAATTTGAAACTCCCCAACCTTCTATCCCAAGCCAGTTCTTCTCGCTTTCTTCCCTACTTTTATAATGGCACCATTCTTCTAGTTATTGAGTGTCCAAACTACAGAAATCATCTTTAATTATTTTTGTCTAACCTTCCTTGCATATCCCAAAGACTACTTCCACAATGTCCTTCAATGGCCTTCCCACTCCCACTGCCAGACCGCTTGTCCAGACCAGCACTGGCTTTCAAGAGCCCCAGAGTAGCCTCTTTAGTGGTCTGTTCATCTTCAGTCCCCTCCCACCTCAATCCTGCAATCACTTTCCTAAGAACATCTCTGATCATGTCAGTTACCTGTTCAAAACCCTGTAATAGATCCTTAATGCTTACTGAGTAGAGCAGACTCTTCACCCTGGCAGTCCCTCCACAATATGACCAAACCTGTTACTACGTGTTTTCCAAACACATTCTGTGTTTCTCATCTTTCTATCTCTGCTTATGTGCTTCCTTTTGCATATTGAGCTTTCATTCCCAATCACAGCTATTGAAATCTGTCCAGACTTCAAAGTCCAGCTCAAATCTTGGGATGTCTTCCCCAAAAACTGAGAGGATTCAAATCCTTTGAGTTGGATTTGATTGTTGTTGTTGTTTTCAATACTCAATTTTTTGTGCGTGGCTGTCATTTTATTCTATTGTAATTAAAAACTTAGACATTTGCCTTCTCTACAATGTAATAAGTTTTGTGTAGACAGTGATCATGTCTTATTAATTTTTATATCTCCAAAGGACCTGGAAAAACTATCTACACATAAAAAGCTATCTATAAGGCTGGGCACAGTGGCTCACACCTGTAATCCCAGCACTTGGGAGGCTGAGGCAGGCAGATCACCTGAGGTCAGGAGTTCGAGACCAGCCTGGCCAACATGATGAAACCTGTCTCTACTAAAAATACAAAATTAGCAAGGTATGGTGGTACATGCCTGTAATCTCAGCTACTCAGGAGGTTGAGGCAGGAAAATTGCTTGAGCCAGGGAGGTGGAGGTTGCAATAAGCCGAGGCCACGCGCCATTGCACTACAGCCCAGGTGACAAGAGTGAAACTCTGTTAAATTCATATGTATATATCTTTAAGCAATCACACATTGGAATTTGGTGTTTTTGAAACTGCTCATTATGACCATTTGTCTATGTAGACAAAATGCAGCTTTCAAGGCTTCTTGGTGACGTATCTCTTAGGAATTGGCAAAAAAAGTCTTTAGAAAATAGACATTTTGGGAAAGAGAGATCCAAGATGGCCGATGACTAGCAGCTCAGGATTGTAGCTCCCAGTGAAAGTGCAGAGAACAAGAGGACACTACACTTTCAGATGAATTTTTGTTGCTCACGGACCAGGAGATTCCCAGCGGAGGAGCCCCACAGGTCGCCAGCATGACCCTTGTGGCTGGTGCGGCGGTTTTGCCGGCGCCCTGGCACGGTGGTTCCCAGTGCAGAGTAAATGGGACTGGCTCCCCTTTTGGTCGACGTTTGGAGCTCGGGAAGGCAGAATTGCCTATTCAGCTGATTGAAAAAGGGACTCAAGAAGGAAGCCAGACTGGAGATTCCTGGGCAGAAAAGCACCATGAATCTTAATGCCACTGTTTTAGCATCTTAATGCCACTGTTTTAGCTGGCACAGTGGGTTGCTCAGATTCCAGCGCTGGGAATCAACAAGTTGGACGTCCACTCAGAGACCTAATTTGAAAGTCGGTAATTACAAAGATGACAGGTGGATAAATTTACAATGACGGGAAGAAACCAGCATAAAAAGACTGATAATACCCAAAATCAGAATGCCTCTCCCTCTACAGGAGATCACAGTTCCGCATCGACAAGCGAACAAGGCCTGATGGAGAATGAGTGCGTTTCAATAACAGAATTAGGCTTCAGAAGGTGGATAATAAGAAACTTCTGTGAGTTAAAAGAACATGTTCTAGCCCAATGTAAAGAAACTAAGAACCTTGAAAAAATGTTTGATGAAATCCTAACGAGAATAGACAATTTAGAGAGGAATATAAGTGAATTAATGGAACTGAAGAATACAATACGAGAACTCCGTGAAGTATGCCCAGGTTTTAACAGTCTAATTGACCAAGCAGAAGAAAGGATATCAGAGGTCAAAGACCAACTTAATGAAATGAAATGAGAAGACAAGATTAGAGAAGAAAGAGTAAAAAGGAATGAGCAAAGTCTCCAAGAAATATGGGACTATGTGAAAAGACCTAATTTATGTTTGATAGGTGTACCTGAATGTCATGAAGAGAATGAATCCAAGCTGGAAAATATTCTTCAGGATATTATTCAGGAAAACTTTCCTAACCTAGTAAGGCAGGACAATACTCAACTCCAGGTAATACAGAGAACACCACAAAGATATTCCTCAAGTAGAGCAACCCCAAGTCACATAATTGTTAGATTCACCAGAGTTGAAATAAAGGAGAAAATCCTAAGGGCAGCTAGAGAGAAAGGTCAGGTTACCCATAAAGGGAAGCCTATCAGACTCACAGCAGATCTCTCAGCAGAAACCTTACAAACTAGAAGAGAGTGGGGGTCAATATTCAATATCCTCAAAGAAAAGAATTTTCAACCCAGAATCTCATATCCAGCCAAACTAAGCTTCATAAATGAAGGAAAAATAAAATTTTTCACGAACAAGCAAGCACTCAGAGATTTCATCACCACCAGGCCTGCTTTACAAGAGCTTCTGAAAGAAGCACTATACACAGAAAGGAACAACCAGTATCAGTCATCCCAAAAACTTACCGAAAGGTAAAGAGTATCTCCATAATGAAGAATCTATATCAACTAATGGGAAAAATAGCCAGCTAGCATTAAACGACAATATTAAACTCACAAATATCAATATTAATCCTAAATCTAAATGGATTAAATGCCCCAATCAAAGATACAGACAGGCAAATTGAATAAAAAGTCAAAACCCATAGGTACGCTGTATCCAGATCCATCTCATAAGCAAGGACACACTAAGACTCAAAACAAAGGGTTGGTGGAAGACTTACCAATCAAATGGAGAGAAAAAAAAAAACAGGAGTTGTAACTTTCGTCTCTGACAAAATAGACTTTAACAGTAACAAAGACTAAAAGAAACGAAGGACATTACATAAAGGTAAAAGGATCAATGCAACAACAGGAGTCAATGATCATAAATATATATGCACCCAATATAGGAGCACCCAGATACATAAGTCAAGTTCTTAATCACTTATAAAGAGACTTGGACTCCCGCACAATAATAGCGGGAGATTTTGACATCACATTGTTAATATTCAACAGATCAACGAGATAGAAAATTAACAGGGACATCTATGATTTGAACTCAGACCTGGAACAAGTAAACTCAGTGAATATTTATAGAATTCTTCACCCCAGGTCCACAGAACACACATTTTTCTCAGTATCACATTACACCTATTTTGAAAGTAACCATATAGTTGGAAGTAAATTACTCTTCAGCATTTGCATAGCATTTCACAGACTTAAATGAAATATTGGTTGGCTGTTTGTTTGTTATTTTCTTCCCTTATTCCTTCCTGTCTTCGCTGTTAAGCACAATTATCAGCACAAAAGAGGTTTTTAATATCTATTTTTAGATTGCATTCCAGCCTGGGCAATAGAACAAGACTCCTGTTCTCTCTCCCCCTTTCTCTTTTTCTTTCTTTCTTCAAAAAAAAAAAAAAAAAGAAAATAGACATTTTGCTGAGCATGGTAGCTCATGACTGTATCCCAATATTTTGGGAGGCTGAGGTAAGAGGATCACTTGCTTCCAGGGGTTCAAGACCAGCCTGGGCAACATAGTGAGACCCCATCTCTACAAAAAATCAAAAATTATTTAAGCATGGTGGCACATGCCTGTAGTCCCAGCTACTCAGGAGGCTGAGGTGGGAGGATCACTTGAGCCCTGGAGGTTGAGGCTGCAGTGAGCTATGTTCGCACCACTGCAGTCAGCCTGAGTAACAGTGAGACAAGAAGAAAGGAGGAAGGGAGGGAACCAGGGAAGGAAGGAAGGAAAGAGGGATGGGAAGAAAGGAGGGAGGGGAGAAAGAAAGACAAAATAAAAGCAAGAAAGACAGAAGGAAGGAAAGAAAGAAGGAGGGAAGGAGGGAAGGAGAGAAGCAGGGAAGGAGGGAAGGAAGGAAGGAAGACATATGGTTGTGAAGTATCTTCCCACCCCTTCAGCCGCTCCCTCAAACCATAGTGATGGCTGAGCTTATGGAAATGATCAATTTAGAGAAAAATAATTGTTTAATCTTCTTTGCTGGTTAAAAAGACAAGAAAACATTTCCCCCTTGAAGAGTCTGATTTATGAAAGACGAAGAATATATCAACTCAGAAACAGCATGGCAAGAATAATTTGTCAACATTTGAGAATGCTTTGGCAAACCCACCAAGGACTTTCAGTTTTTGTAGTCAGCAAGTCCCAGAAGCTTCATAGTGCAGCAAAAGGGCTTTGGACTTATTCCAGCTTACCTACTAACAGGCTATGAGAACTTGTCAAAGTTACTCCTTGCTTTTGGCCTCAATTTCTCTATCTGTAAAATAAGGAGGCTAACATACTAGGTGATCTCTCAGGTTCCTTTTATCCATGACTTTCTCTAACTCTAAGACATGTATCTGCATCTGCAGCCATCTGAAGCAAAGGGATGAAGAATCTGAGTACTACAGTCAGACTGCTGGGGTACAAATCCTATCCTTGGTCACTCCAGCTGTATGAAATAGAGGAAGATACATGACCTCTCTGTTCTCAGTTTCTTCATCTGTAGAAAGGTTATGATGATGATAATAGTAACTCTTTCACAGGGCTTTTGTAAGAAAAGAAAGAAATGTGTCAACTCTTAGTACCATGCCTGGCACATAGCAAGCACTCGATAAATTTAGTGATTATTAATATAAATGGGGTCAATTTTCAAAAATAGTAAATGTATCCCAAGCACATTTAGTGAAGCACTTTCTGTACATACGTGCCCAAGTATGTCCTGAGGCAGCCATGAAACGGCCTTACCCACAAGCTGTATGCCCCATGAGTATATTTTCTCTATGAACGGCATTATCATTGTTTAACTGAATCAGCTGCCAAAATTTAAAAATCAACGTTTCACATTCTGGCTTCAATGGAAAATTGGCGTATCTGGCAATAGGTGAACCTGCATTCCTGCATAGCACCAGTGACTAGAGCTTCCCCTTAATGTTCCCATCACTCCCTGTTGTCTTCCAAGCAGCCTGCTTTACTCATTTACTTACACTGAAAGCCTTGCCCCTCTAGGTATTTTAGTTTTGATTCCTGTCTAGGGAATGAAGACAACTGTTCCTTCATTGAAGAAAACCCACACTTTTCCCACCACATGCACAGTCCAAGAAGAAACCAACACATAGAGGAAAATGGAACTGAAATATGGAGTCAGTGGGAGACCTAATTACATTATTTGACCTGTGATTCCAGCTTGGCCTGAACCCCTATATCTTTAGATTTTCCAGTTAAATCAGTCATTGAATTTCCATTTTAACTGAGGTAGCTTTATTTGATTTTTGACCCTTGCAACCAAGACACATAACCAATTCTATGACAAGGGTGGCCAATTCATCCTTGTTTGATGACTGAAAATCTCACATCCCTGGAAACCTCTCAATCCCAGGCAAACTGGGATGGTTGGCTATCCCATTCATGGCAGAGTTGTGGTTCAAAGTCAGCAGCAGTCAGCAAAGCCAATGCTTTCTACCTCTCCATATCTCTCATTTTCATTTCCAAAATTTATTATTGTATTATCAAAATATGAAACAGATCTTGGTTTCTAATACCATTCTTCTATAAAATGAATCAGGGATCCTTGAAGAAATAGCTGATTCTAGCACTGGAGCAGAAAATATATAAGATAAGCCTGGAGCATCTTGTATTACAGTATTAGAAAGCCAGGAAGTGCTCAAAAAATAAAACAATGGGGCACATCAAAGAGACACAAAGTCCAATTGAAAGAGGCCTCAATGGTCAAAGCTGGAACAATATGAGCAAGAAAATAAGTAACATAATATTAGGTTAAAACCCAAAGCATAATATATATCCAAAAGTCTATTCTAATGTAAATAAATAAGAGAAGGGACAAATCTCCAATACAGAACAATTCCAATAATTTATGTAGATACTCTCCAAGAGGCAGAACTTGTCTTTCCAACTACCTTCCCTCTTTAGGGTATTCTGGTGGGCATAGTGACTTGCTTCCAAAGAGCAGAGTATGGAAAGGGAGGAAAAAGTAACTTTATATGTGTGCCCCATGAGTATATTTTCCCTATGAACGGCGTTATTGTTATAACAATACAACAATAACATTATTGTTATAGAACCCTGACTATCTATCTTTCCCAGGTGATCAAAGCTAACATCAATATGATATATCATGTGGATACTATGTAACCTTAATATGACATGACAGTATATAACCTTAATATGATGTGGTGTGTGTGTAACCGGTGTAGTGCATCCTTCTCTCAAAAATCCATGACTTTCATCTAGCCATGAGAAACACTGAAGAAGCCCAAAGTGAGGAACATTCTACAGAAAACCTGATCAGTACTTCTCAAAGCTGCCAAAATCATCAAAGACAAGAAAAGTTTGAGAAACTGTCATAGACCAGAAGAGGTTACAGAGACACGATGTCTTAGTCCATTTGTGCTGCCATAACAGAATATCCTAGACTAGATAATTTATAATGAACAAAAATGTACTGGCTCACAATTCTGGAGGCTGGGAAGTAAAATATCAAGGTGCTAGCTAGCATCTGGTGAGGGCCTTCTTGCCATATCATAACATGGTGGAAGGTGTCACATGGCGAAAGGACAAAGAGAGGGCAAGAGAGAGCAAGAGGAGGCAAGCCCATTCCTGCAATAATATCATTGGTCCACTCATAAGAGCAGAGCCCTGATGACCTAAACACCTCTTAAAGGCTCCACCTACCAATACCATCCCAATGGCAATTAAATTTCAACATGAGTTTTGGAGAGGGCAACCATTCTAAACATTGTGCATGATGACTAAATATAATGTGATGTCCTGCATGGGATCCTGGAATAACAACAACAAAAAAGGACGCTGAAGAAAAATGGGTGAAATTGGAATGAAGTATTAATTTTAGTTATTAATAATAATAACGTACTGATGTTGGTTTCTAACTTGCCACAGATGTACACAGCAATGTGGAATGACAACACAGGGGCAAGCAGTGAGGGTATATGGGAGTTCTCTGAACTGTCTTTGTAGTTTTTCCAGAAATCTAAAACTATTCTAAAATTTTAAAATGTATTTTAAAAAAAAATTGATCAGCTCCTATTCTAAAGGAAAGCCCCACTGTGTAGAATGACACGGCTTCATCAATCTCAAAAGCTTATAAAAAATTACACTTTAGAAAAAGGTTTTATGTGTTTTGTACATTTCCTATATAAAGTAACAAGCATCCCAGTGTCATCTGTCTGGACATGTTTTTCCAACATCGCAAGTTAGTTGTACCATAAGATTTGACTGACCTACTTAGAATTTTGGTTCTTCCAATAGTGCATTAAACTTACAAACTAAATTAATGCTTGTTCTTACATGTCTTGGCAGAACAAACTAATATTATCTGAGCAAATTAATAACCTTGGCTCCTAACTCCTATGATTTTGGCAGGTTATACTTTCAGATTCTAAAGCTTGTACACAGGGGAATCTTTGGGTAAGGATACACTCTCCTATCAATATACATGCTAAGTTATCTTAATTAGTGTTAGAAAAATGCCCCAGAGGAAGAGCAGACCTCATCACACCTTCTTGTGAAAGCAATAAGCAGTTGGCCCAGTGCCCCTGTAAGAAACTCAGACAGAAATACAAATACAAATCTTCACAGTAAGGAAGTAACTTCTTCACTCAACAACACTTTTCTTAACACCTGAGCTAAGAATACAGAAATGACAGACACTGAAGGATTTCCTACTTGACGGGCAAAATAGCAACATGTTGTTAAATAGGAGATATAGAGATGTTAAGCAGATGAAATTGAGTTCTTGAAATACCCAATTGGGTATTCAACTAGCACATCAGAAGTGATAAGTAGTAGGAGTATAAATATGCATTTCGTGAAAACTGATCACGTGCCTCCCACTGAAAGCCTCTACTGGGCTCTGCAGAGGATGCAAAAATGGATTAAGACACAGTTCCTGCCCTCAAGGCATCATGCTATCCTGGTCTGGTGACTAGGATAAAAGAAGTATACAAATAGTTACAAGCACAAAACAGAAGCTAATATGTGCCCCAAGAAAAGTACAAAGTGTTCCTAGATATTGAAGAGTAAGACATTAAATTTAGTTAAGGACAGGGAAGCAGACAGTACTTTGAGATAGGCTTAAATTGTGGCACAAACTAGACAAGCTTGAATGGGAGTATTACAGGCAAAGGGACAACCTCAGCAAAATCACCTAAGTTTTCCTGTTTACCTAGGGTACATATAAATAAGTCTTACAAAATGTAGCTTTTAAAAGGAGTCAAGATAGATGCTAGGTATAGGGGAGAGAGTGGGATGAGAAGCATGGTGTTTATGTGTTTTTAATGCATCTCTCTTCAGATTTCTTATCAATTGTAAGGGGAAAAATAGTAACTGTACTGTGGAGAAACTAGACACCATAATTAAATGATCAATATTAACACAGCCAATGAAATGCAGCCGGCCAGCATGTAACCCTGAAAAAGACAAAACATTCCTTCTGTAGTTTTCTAGCCAGATGTGTATTACCTGAAACTCAAAAAGAAAACATCACAGAAACCAAAACTGAGAAATATAAAATAACTAACCTGGTGTGGTGGCTCACATCTGTAATCCAAACACTTTGGGAAGCTGAGGCAGGAGGATCGCTTAAGCCCAGAAGTTTGAGACCAGCCTGAGCAACAAAGAGAGACCCTGTCCCCACAGAAAATTTAAAAATCATCCAGTCATGGTGGCACCCCAGTTACTAGGGAGGCTGAGGCAGGAGGATCACTTGAGCTCAGGAAGTTGAGGCTGCAGTGAGTTCTGGTCACAACATGACACTTCAGCCTGGGTGATGGAGGAAGACTGTCTTAAAAAATAGTAATTGGGGGCCGGGCGCGGTGGCTCAAGCCTGTAATCCCAGCACTTTGGGAGGCCGAGGCGGGTGGATCACGAGGTCAAGAGATCGAGACCATCCTGGTCAACATGGTGAAACCCCGTCTCTACTAATACAAAAAATTAGCTGGGCATGGTGGCGCATGCCTGTAATCCCAGCTACTCAGGAGGCTGAGGCAGGAGAATTGCCTGAACCCAGGAGGCGGAGGTTGCGGTGAGCCAAGATCGCGCCATTGCACTCCAGCCTGGGTAACAAGAGCGAAACTCCGTCTCGGAAAAAAAAAAAAAAAAGTAATTAAAAAAATAAAATAAAATAACTGGCCCATGTTCTTCAAATATATCAGTGTCATAAAAGACAAAAAAAAAAAGTTGAGTTCATCCAAACTAGAGATAGCATGACTATAAATACAATGGCATCAACTTGGACTACATTCTGAGCTGGAGGAAGAAAATGCTAGAAAGGATAATAATATTGGACTATAGAGATTTTCTTTAGTATTGTACCCATACAAATGTCCTGAATTTGATAACTGTACTGTGGTTACATAAGAAAACACCCTTGTTTCTGCGAAAGACACACTAAAGAATTAGTGTTGGCTAGGTGTGGTGGCTTAGACCTATAATCCCAGCACTTCTGGAGGCTGAGGCAGGTGGATCACTTGAGTCTAGGAGTTCAAGAGCAGCCTGGGCAACACAGCAAAATCCTATCTCTAAAAAAAATACAAAAATTAGTGGGCGTGGTGGTGGTGGTATGCACCTGTAGTCCAAGCTACTTGGCAGGATGAAGTGGAAGGATGGTTTGAGCCTGGGAGACAGAGTTTGCAGTGAGCTGAGATCCCACCACTGCGCTCCAGCCTGGGAGACAGAGCAAGACTCTGTCTTAAAAAAAAATTATTGTGAACATGTATAATGTATGCCACTTACTCTCAAATTATTCATAAAAAATAATATGTGTACATGGAAAGAGAAAATGACAATAAAACAACTACAGCAAAGTGTTAAAAATTGGTGAATATGAGTAAAGGGTACGTGGGATCAGGGGAAATTCTTGACATCATTCTTGTAGATTTTCTGTAGTTTGAAGTTATCATGAAATAAAACCTTTTTGCTTTTAGAACAAAGACCCTAGAAAGCATTAAAGTCAAAACTACTTTCATCTAGGAAAGTTTCATAACCAAGTTCTATTAAAGTATAAATATTTTTACATGGCTGTAAATTGCTATTTATATAGTACTTCAAATTTTAAAATATTGTTTTTCACTTAATATTATCTTATTTAATTTAAATATTTCCATCTATCCACTTGGTCACATATCAATACCATTTAGTAACTATATGGTTCTCTACCATTTCAGCATCTTCCACTATTGAATATTTCCATTATTTCCAGTTTTCACAATTATAATGTCACTGCTATGAATATATTCATAAAAATTACTTTATATCTTTTGGGACTATTTCCTAGGGATTTTGGAATAATTTTACAAAACAAGATCTAAAACGAGGACTGTACTCTGTTTTAGATGTTAAAATTATATGGATTGAGATCCACTCATGCCAGAGGACATTTTCTGTGTTTGTGAATATAAAGTTAGTCTCAAAAATTAGTCACCAGTACATTGGTACCATTGCCAAACAGCAGTGTGTGCACTCTCTCTCTCTCTGTCTCTCTCTCTCTGTCTCTCTCTCTCTTTCTCTGTCTCTCTTCTCTCTTTCTCTCTCTCTCACACACACACACATACTCACCATTCACCAAGCCCAAGGAGCCAACCAAACAGGGAAAGAGGAAGATGCTCAGGGGCAGAGCTGACAGATGATTGTCAGAAGACTATCACCAACTCAGCTGGAAAACTTTATCCAGTTAAAACAAAGCACAGCAGATCAAATCTGCCCATGTTCAGATGCACTGGTTTTAATAAATATGTCTTATTCTTTTTTTTTTTTTAGACGGAGTCTCACTCAGTTGCCCAGACTGGAGTGCAGTGGCACGATCTCAGCTCACTGCAAGCTCCACCTCCTAGGTTCAAATTTCAAATGATCCTTCTGCCTCAGCCCCCATAGTAGCTGGGATTACAGGCAAGTGCCACCACGCCTGGCTAATTTTTGTATTTTTAGTAGAGACGGGGTTTCACCATGTTGACCAGGCTGGTCTCAAACTCCTGACCTCAGGTGATCCACCCGCCTCAGCATCTCAAAGTGCTGGGATTACAAGAGTGAGCCATTGCGCCCGGCCATATGTCTTATTTTTAGAGCTTCCAAGATTTTAATATAGAAACTGCTCAGTTAAAAAAAAAAAAGACATGTACTCTGATTATAAATGTGTCTGGGGAGCTTTGAGCATTAAATGACTAAAGAATAATTTTATATGTAATGATAATTATGTCAGGCTAAAGACCAACTTGAGTTAATGTTTGTAAACAAGGAACAGCAATTAGCAATTTCAGTAATTAGGAACTGGTTTGTAAAGGATAAGAAGAAGAGCATGGGACTTTGTGAAAACCCTGTTTCTGTCTTTAAAGCAGTACACAGACACACTAAGGTGTGTCTCTGCTGGGAACTATAAAAATGTGTGAATACATAGGAAATGTAAGCACTTGAATTCTTACCACATTAATGAGCAGGGCAAAGTTTTCAAAGAGATGCCTAGCACAAGAGAACACTCAGGAGCAATGGAAATGATCTGTATATTGGCTCTAGAGTTGGTTATGTGCATACATGCCTTTACTGAAACTCTCAGACTTTTCACTTAAGATCTGTAAGTCTTGCTCCAAGGTATATCTTAAAAAGTGCAGTAGAAGCACACAAAGTTGGGCAGCGGCAGACCTGTTCTATCACTAACTAGTTCTGTGAGTTTAAACAAATTGTGTAACCTCAGTTTCCTCACCTGAAAAACAAGGAGATTATGATAAATGATTTTCTAGTTCCCTACCAGCTTTAAGAGTCTCATTGACAAATTTTTTTAAGTAGTAATTATTTTATGGAAATTATTACTCTGATTTAGGACTTTGGCAATTTTAACTTTAGAAGTTTCTATTATATTATTCTATAGTTTAATATAGTCTATTATATTAAGTAACACATGAATACAGTATAATCATTAAAATAAATTCAAATGATATAGATAAGGCCAAAGTTTTCCCTGGTCCCCTTCCCGTAATCCTAGAGGAAACCTGTTTTACCAGCTTGCAGTATATTCTTCTAGGTTTTTTTGTTGTTATTGCTGGAGAGGCATTATGGCTCTGTGGCTGTTAGCCTTAGCTTTAGCCTCTGCGACTCTTTAGTCATAAAGACTGAGGAGTAATTCTGCCCAGATCCAGAACCTAGTAAAACCATCAACCAGTGCAGAACCCTGAAGTCATCCAAACTCCCTATGCTTCAGTTCCCAAACTAAAAATAGCAACGAAAATGGCAACCACTCAGGAAGTTGTTGTGCCAATTAGATATGGTACATATAAAACACAGAACAGAGCCTGGCACCCAGTATCAGTTATTACTGATAAACTTTTAGCTATTTTATAATAAAATATCTATACTTACTTCTTCCAATTCATTTGAAGAATAAGTAATTTAAACACATATCCTAACTCAAGAAACTTACTCAAAGAGCAACATGAAATACAAATGCACTCAGGAAAACAGATCTCTTCACTTGGAATAGTCATTGATCTTGAGACCAAAGTGTTCTTTGATATCATCTGATATACCTTGCAGATGAGGAAAGTCAGGCTTATCAAGTTATGTTACTAATATTTCAAATTTTTATTTATAATGGGAAGTATTTAGTGGGTGGGTGAGGGATGAATAATAAAATTCAAGAAAGCCATGTCCAGCTCTGTCTCTGTAGTTTTGTCCCACCACTGAAAATCATTAAGCAGTCATGATACCTAGGGACCCAAGGACACTGAGAGCATAACATGGCTAAACACTGTGATGAATATCTGAGCTTTGTTTCTAACTTATGAATGAGAGTTCAATGTGCTTGCATTATTTTCATTTAGCACCTATTCTATAATAGATTTTCCTTTCTTAATTAAAAATCCTTTAATCAAGAAGGCTGAGGCAGGAGAATCGCTTGAACCTGAGAGGTGGAGGTTGCAGTAAGCCAAGGTCACACCACTGCACTCCAGCCTGGGAGACAGAGAGAGACTCCGTCTCAAAAAAAAACCAGAATCCTTTAATCAAGGATGGGAAAAAACTTGCCTGGTTAGTTTGTGTTTTACTATTTTCTTGACACAGAAAGACACAGAGACTAAACTTCCAACTGAGAAAGAATAAAGTACCACGTTTTCTTCCACTTGAGACTAATCAATCTTTTACCTTTACACACAGTGATAAGAGCCTGTGCCAAAGGTTCTTGATTCTGTCCACGTGAAAGGGCTATACCTGACAGCCACTTAGTCCACAAGTCAGCCTTCAATAATGAAAAGTCAAGGACCCCAACTCCGGGTCTGCACTGTTTCTGCACTGCTCGGGGAAAGATGCTCCCTCTGCTGGGGTGGCCACTGCTCTGGCAGATGATCTGTTTGCTCCCATGACAACCCACAGTGCAGAGAGCACACCCATGCAGTGCCCTGTTGGAGACAAGAGAGACGAAGGGCAGGGTGAAAGGCCGGGGCTTGCCCTTTAACCAGACCCAAGTGTTTCCCTGGCCTTCTTGGCTGAATGCCATATCAACACATTTCCAAGAGCAACAGGGGGCCTCAGGGAGCAGTGAACTATGGCCCCAGTATGATTTAAAGATCCTTCTGCCCCACGTTTCACCTCACTCTCCTTTAAACTGTCTGATGTGCTATATTTGAGACTTATTTCTTTAGTTTAACAATCATGTCTTAAGATGTAAATGTCCTTGGGACTATTTGCTAATGCAGTAAGATCCATCAGTCATTCCCACTGTGGCATGAGTTTTATTTCATCCATCCTTTTCTACCAGCTAAGAGCATCAAATCTAGAGAAGGAGAGTTGGGTTTATTGTTCTTATTTTATCTTTTGACTCAAGAGACTAACTTAGGAGGGAAGGAAGGGTGATTTGGGAGAATGGGGCCCTGCTGGGAAGGGTGGAGAGATGAATAAAGAGAGTGGGCCGCTGGCGGAGAGCAGGAGGACCTAGATCAATCTGGGTGAGTAGGGAATCTAGCGAGGAAGCATACATCCAAAACAAGCCCCATTATTTCACAACTATGGGACTAGCCTACTTCAGGGAATATCACTCCAGATCTTGGCCATGACCTAGAGTTGCATAAAATCTGCTTATCTTTCAAATTAGTACATTAGTGACTGATGAGAGAGCAGTTTTTTGGTAAACTGAATTTAAAACCCAGTGATCACATGAAGAAAAGCTTAACTTTTTCCCAAAGAAGGGTGTGTAAACAAAAAAGAAAAAAAGCATAACAAAAATTAGGACACACACACACACACACACACACACACATCATCATCATCATCATGTACAAATTATAATTCACATAAGGAACAGAATTCCCAGTTACAAAGTGAAGGCTGTGACAGTATTATGTATAATGACACTGATAGAGATTATCTTCCCACATTGGCCTGCCGCCCCATCCTACGTTTACATAGCCATGGCCATGCCGTATTTAGGGTGGAATAAGGCCAAGGTCTATACAACTGTTGTCCTCTGAGGATTGGAATGACTGGCCACCTTTCCTCAAAAGTGTGCTACGCACATGTGTGAGCTGGTAGCTCACACATAGATTGCCTTCAAATAAACAACTGTTTTCAAATCTGCCTAGACTGTAAAAATCACCCAAGGTACCTGTTTAAACCAAGCCATTCCTCAGAATTCTGATTCAATAGGCCTAGAAAGGGCCCAGGAAATTGTGGTTTTCACCAGCACTTCAGATTATCTTTGTAATCAGGAAAATGCTGTAAATCCCAAGATAAGACGTCTATAATTTCAGGAAGAAAACTAGAAAGGCAGAGAGGCCAGAGGGAGTCATTTCTTTCCTGAGCTTGGAAGTACCATTGCTGCCTTGTTCAGAGGATAGAGTACGACTTTAGGTCCAATCCATTGCCTGTTTTGAGCTGAGAACTTTCCATGATGTCAACAGAATATAAGAATCCCCAATAAAGATGGAATTCAGCTCTTATAATATGAAGGTCTATTAATATCCATAAACTCACTAACCTTTTGGAAATATGCAATTAAGATCTAGTGTTGGCCAGGCACGGTGGCTCATGCCTGTAATCCCAGAACTTTTTGAGGCTGAGGCGGGCAGATCACTTGAGGCCAGGAGTTCAAGACCAGCCTGGCCAACATGGCTAAACCCCATCTCTACTAAAAATATAACAACGACAAAAAAAGCCAGATGTGGTGGCGCACACCTGTAATCCCAACTACTCGGGAGGCTGAGGCAGGAGAACCGCTTGAACCTGCAAGGCAGAGGTTGCAGTGAGCCAAGATCATGCCACCGCACTCCAGCCTAGACTACAGAGCAAGACTCTGTATCAAGAAAAAAAAAAAAAATCTAGTGTCATGCAGCTTATCGTGATACTCCTTGATATGCTCATGGTAAAGTCATGGCCCCGCCACTGCCAAAAGTAAATGAATGTTGATACTGTAATGGTGCAGCCAGAGTTCTGAGATAATAAACTAAAACTGGTTAACATAGCAAGTTAAAATGTGGATAGTGCCCACAGCTAGTTTGAAGTACAATACACAAATGGAACACAACTTTTCACAAGAATTGTATTCGGAGTGCCATTCAGCAACTTCCTAATACATGGCCTAGGCCTGAAAGAAAACATAGGAAAATAAAAACAGTAATTATATAGAGTAATAGGATGGTAAGTGAAGTTTTTCTATATTGTTATTTTAACATAAATGAGTGTAATAAATAAGAAATCAGCCGGGCGCGGTGGCTCACGCCTATAATCCCAGCACTTTGGGAGGCCAAGGCGGGTGGATCACGAGGTCAAGAGATCGAGACCATCCTGGTCAGCAAGGTGAAACCCTGTCTCTACTAAAAATACACAAATTAGCTGGGCATGGTGGCGCACGCCTGTAGTCCCAGCTACTCGGGAGGCTGAGGCAGGAGAATTGCTTGAACCCAGGAGGCGGAGGTTGCAGTGAGCTGAGATCGCACCATTGCACTCCAGCCTGGATAACAAGAGCAAAACTCCGTCTCAAAAAAATAAATAAATAAATAAATAAATAAGAAATCAGCAGTTGTTAATATATTACTTGCTATTCACTCATGACTATTTTGTCAAAAAGCAAATGAAAGTATTTCTTAATGACAACTGAGCCAGTTTACTAATGCTTCTATTCATGAAAGAATAGAAGCATTATATATCTTCTATTATATTATTATATTATATTATATATATTCTATTATATTCTATATATCTATATATATCTATATATATTCTATATAGTAGAATATATATTCTATATATTCTATAATATATATATTATATATCTATTATATTATAAAAGCATTATAATATCTTCTTTTCATGAAGATATTATATTCCATCCATACATTCTTCTGTCATAAACTTCATTTTCAGACATGGAAAAATATGAGAGGCATTGAGAATCATGTCCCAATTTTGGAAAAAGCATTTCATACAGACAGAGTTCAATGTTAACTAAAACAGCACTGGGCATTCTGGAAAACTTAAAATATGCCACAGAAGCCTCTGAGGTAAAGAGAAGGGAGAAGTTAGGGTTGAGAGGGTTAGGAAATAAGAACAGGGTGGAAGAGGTCAGCAGCCCAGGAATTTCCTCGGTACAGGTAGGCTGTGGTCTTTTTCATTGCCTGAGGCTGGGGCTGGAGCCTTCAGAAAAGGCATTGTGGTTAGTCCCAGGCACTCCAGGAGAGAAAGGCTCTCTGGAGGAAATACAAATGTACATTAGAACCATTGCATCTGGGCCTCATGGTCCTTTCATGCTTTGATAGAGGGAGAGGGTCGAGCAAGTGCCTAATAGTGCGACTGAGAGGATGATCACAAAGAGGATGCCAGGCTCCTGAAAGTGGAATGGGAATGGCTGATATCAGAGGGAGGGGCTAAGACCAACTCTGTGATGGTGAGGAGAATCCTGGCTAAGTGAGGGAAAAGGAAAAGATAAAAGCCCCAAAGAGAAACCGCGAGGACCTGTAGCCCCAAGGCTTTGTAGCTGAAGGCAGGCAGTCAGGCACCCAGGCAGACAGACAGACTAAGGTTGTTCTCAGGCATTCCTGGCTGAGCTCAGGTTATCCTGCTTTGCATATCTCATGAGCATTTTCGTGTTTGACCACAGCTGACTAAAGTATCTTTGCTTCCAGAGGATTTGCTAATGGAGATATAATTGCAAGAGAAAGGCAGATGTTCGAGTCCAGGCCAACGGGAAAAGCAGAACTTTCACCTTTCTCCCAGTTTATGATGAGGTTTGGAATTCAGACTAATGTTCAGATGACTTTTTCTTTCTTTTCTCACTTGACTTTCCAAAGAATGGCAGAGACCTTAAATGACAATTTTCAAACTAATATTTTCACCAAAAGGAATTTAATCAAAAACAACCAGAAATCCCTCTTTTTATATTTTGGTTTAAAGTTTAGCATTCTCTTTCATGTTGAGGATGACCAGTTTTACACTTTACTGAAAAAAGTAATAACAAAATATGTTTTAATTTTATAATTTACTTTCCCAAGAGTCCATCAGATTTCTCCAAACACTCATGTAGAATATATCCTTCAGTATTTCATGAGAGGCTCTGAACATCAATGGGTAAGATTCTTCCATGACATCATGACACCTTAGCCCAAATACCCTCTCCCCTGGTTGTATTTCCTTCTGCAGTTGTATGTTACAACATAATGTTTTGGTGAAGAACAGATTGCATATACAACAGTGGTTCCGTAAGAGTATAATGGGCCAGGTGCAGTGGCTCATGCCTGTAATCCCAGCACTTTGGCAGGCCGAGGTGGGCTGATCACCTGAGGTCAGGAGTTCAAGACCAACCTGGCCAACATGGTAAAACCTTGTCTCTACTAAAAATACAAAAATTAGCCAGGCATGGTGGCAAGCGCCTGTAATCCCAGCTACTTTGGAGGCTGAGACAGGAGAATCACTTGAACCCAGGAGGCGGAGGTGGCAGTGAGCCGAGATCACACCACTGCACTCCAGCCTGGGCGACAAAGGCAAAACTTCATCTCAAAAGAAAAAAAAAAAGGATATAATGGAGCTGAGAAACTGCAACACCAGGGTAAACAAACTTAACTGCAAGCAGGAGAGCCAGGATTTAAACACCCCTGAGTGTGTGTGTGCTGAGCTACCAAGCCTTCCTCCTCCCACCAGTGTGATATACTAAATGCTCTGGGATCACCTCCTCCAAGTAGCCTTCCTGACCAGCATCTCCACCCCACCTCCTCTGCTCTGGGTTACATCTGCCCTTAGTGTTCTCATAGCTCTTTATCAATTGTCTCCCAACAGGGACTGCATATTCCCTTGAAGACAAGGTTCATGGCTTATCTTTATAATCCCAGCACCTCCCAGGGTGGCGAAGAGAGAGTAGGAGCTTACAGAGTGTTGAAATCAGAGACATCTAGAGAAGATGCCAGAATTAAATATTTATTATTCTCATGTTGAATCTATTATTATATATTTGTATTTTCATTTTATATAATTGGCATTACTAAGATTATCCCTTTTACAACATAATATTGATGGTTAATTTAGATGAATTGATTCTATTTTCAAGTAATTCTGCTAGAGCTCTTTGACTACAGTAGGCAGCTAAAATATTCAAGGAATCAACAGTGGCCAAACGAATAAATAAAAGAAAAATAAATGTCATATATTAAATAAAGTGGAATCAAATGGTAATTGTTGACTAAGAGTGAAGGCCAAAATGTAACCAACCATAATGAATATTTGAGAGCTCCCATTTAGTAATCAATGCTTTCTCTTCTTGAAAGCACCCTTAACCCTTGACTTCAGGAGGCTACTAGCAAAAGTCATGATATAGAGAAAATGTACACTTGCAGAGTCCTTACTAGGAGCACAAAGTTAGAAGCCCAGCTCCTGAGCAAGAAAGCAGAAGAGCATAGTGGTAAATCTTGGGCCTATACCTACTAGCATTTATCTTGAGCAGGTAACTTCTAGCATTTAACTTCTTCAGGTCTCAGTTTCCTCAAATGTAAAACAGAGGTAAATAACCCCTACTTAATAAGGCTGTTGGGCGGATTCGGTAAGATGATATATATAAAGTACTTTCCATATTACCTGGCACATCGTAAGTGCTCAGTAAATGTCAGCTACTGTGGTCTAGGCAGATTGGTGAGTGATAGCAGCAATGTGCCACATAACAGAACCAGCCTCAGTCCTGCAATAGTATGTCAAGGGAACTGATATGGTATAGACTTCCTGGATGCAAATGATCAGTTTCTAGTTGCGTAAGCTTAGAAGGGTTGCTTAACGTCATTATGCCTCAGTTTCCTCATGTGTAAAATGGTGACAATATTACCTGATCCATATATTACCATGAGGATTAAAGGTGTATTTATATATGTGTGTGTATATATGTATATCCATATATATACATGTGTAGTGTATATCCCAGTGTGTGTGTATGTGTGTATGTGTGTATGTATATATATATAGATATACATGTACACATACAAGGCATACACACAAATGTATATGAACAGGTTTGGTACAAAACAATATAAATAAGCTGTTATTATTATTATTTCAGGCTACCTTCAGCCTTCACTTTGTACCCAACAGCTCTGATGTTGAAGTACAGAAACAATATTCCATGTGGTCCCTGAGGGAAATTTTAAATATCTTCCTACGTATTTTCAAATAAGCTGAGAAATTCTTGATACTCAGACTTTCTGCTGAACAAAGTTGGAGTCCAATATTTCAATATTTCTTATTATTTATTTTAAATTATTTAAAAATAATTTAAATAATTTCTGCTTTTAAATTATTTATTAACCACTTTGTGACAATGCACATAAGTTCACATTTCTCCTATAAAAGTCTGGTTCTCCTGTCCCTAAGTGCTTCAGAGAGAGAAAGAAAGAGGTGTAGCTCAGGAGAACAGTTTTGTCAAGTAAAAATGCCCCAAAACTGTTTACTATTCTCATTTGATTACTCTTACCATAGAAAAAAAAGCCAAAAAAAAAAAAAGGTTATGAGGACTTTAAATAAAATTCACTACATGGAAAGGAAATGGCACAAGTCACACACAAAATTATTGCATAGTTTCTGAATTAAGTCAAATAAAGTAAGGAAGCATCCAAGATAAGGCTGAAACACACCCTTCCCACCGGTGATCTGCTATTCTCTGATTAAAAAAAAAACTGTAATAGAAGCCAACCCTGGGCAACGTGAGGTCCTTGTAAAAGGCAACTTCTCTATTTCCTCCTACTAATATCCACAGCAGTGCTGTACCAAGACATTACTGCACTCTAGAGCTTTCCCATACTCACTACATCTCTCTCCCACCCCCAGCAGCACCCACCTCAACACACAGACAGTTACAGGGATGGTTTGGGGTGAGGATGAGGAAAGAGAAGACTGAACAATTTCTGATTCGCTGTACACTCAGGGTCCTGTTGTAAACACCTGGATACTCAGCAACCACCAGTTCTCCCCGATCATCCCTCTCCAGCACTTAGTATTTTACAGACATGGAAGAAACAGATCCTCCAAAAGACTGTATCTAAAACTGTCACAATGCTCACCCCATACCCAGCACATTGCAGAATTCATCAAAATCATATTTAATAAGACCCAGACATTTCAAACTACTAAAATTTTTCTGGTAGTGCTATCTGGATATGTGCCTGTTGCACTTTAAGCTAGATGAGGTAAAATACTTGAAGAATCCTATATTCTATTTCTCCTAATAATATACATCATTTATTACCCAAATTTGCCACATGTCAGAAAGCCACTACTCTGGTGGTAGCTCAGCAGCCTATGGAAAATGAGTCCGGGCACTCAGTCTAGTTGCAGATGGCTGATGCCTAGGTCACATATCACCCATACAGGGGACAGCTCTAGAACCAGAGTTTCCCTGTGAGGCTCAGTGGGTGGCAAGACAGGCCAGAACAGGGAAACCTGGGATCCCGAGTAGTCAGAGTCCAGGAGCACAGGTGGTATGGGAGAAAGGTTCCAAGAGGGGCAACTGGTATTGAGGAGTTCACAGAAGAAAAAAGGAAGAACATCTGGGGCCTGAGGCAGCATATCACCCAAGAGGGGACCTGCTGAGACAGACTGTCATAAGGAACAGGGCAGAAACCAGTCACCAGTAAGCCACACCAGATCCTTTCAGGAATTAGTGGTGTTTGGATACCCAAACACACATAAATACACATAACTACATTCGAGAAGGAAACTCTAGTTTAGAAAGTATAGAATTAGGTATCTAATCTCAGATTTAAGCCTCAAGCTATGTGAACTTAGGTAAATCACTTACCCTCTCTCAGCCTGTTTCAGCAGCTGTAAATGGAGACTACATCTTTCACACCTGTTGCACAATGTCATGAGCATCTGATGAAAGAACAGATGTGAACACAGTTTATAATCCACAGTGCTCAAGAGCTGTAGCAGGGGCTTCTTTTCCTCCTTATTAACATACCTAAGGGATGCTCTGGAAGGATCAGATTCCATGCAGCCTTTACAAGCCCCCTTTTAACTTGCAGTCTACTCTCTCAGTCTACTCTGTCTCTCCTCTCTCCCTCTGTTCTCTCTCTTTCTCTCTGTCTCTCTGAAAATCATTGCTCTAGTCCAACAATGAAGCAGACATTTGATTACTCTAAGTTGATACTGGAGACCTGAAGGCCAGAAGTCTCACACATGTGTTTTCTTTAGCCTGTAGTTTGGCCTGCGCAAGGTACCTCTTCCCATCCCTTATGCTCCCCAAAATTACGTATGTCCTGTACAACTTCAACATATATTTAAAAATCAGTAGATTTCCATAAGAATTTAGCTTTATAGCTTCTCTTAAAAAATCAAAAGATCTAGCAACACTGGATCTAAATTGCTACAAACTATGCTACAACAGTGGTTTTCAAATCGCCAAAGCGTATTAAAGTCTGTTAAGACCCCCACTTTTAGAGTTTCTGACTCAGTGGGCTGAGATGGAACTGAAAATCTTCCATTTCTAACAGGTTTCCAGGTGATTCTGATACTGCGGGTCCAAGTAACCCATACTTTGAGAACCACTACGCCAGATCATTGTATGGACTGCTCCCTTTACATAAGGTGTGCAACTCCCATTTGCCATAGCACCCACCACCTCCTATTGTCAGTGACACAAGTAAGAATCTGATGTCATTTATCTGGCTTATTCTGTTGTTTTTCTTACACATGCAAAGCCATGTGACTGAATCTGTGTGGCCTCCTAGGCATTTGAGTTAGCAACCTCTGCTCTTTGGAAGCAAGAACTCTGCCTTACCTAATACAGTACTCTGTTCTCCTTCTCTCTCTCTCCTCTCTTTCACACACACACACACACACACACAGACACCATCCCATACAATATCTTGCACATAGTGTTTAAATATACTAATTGATTTTAATTTCTGCATACAGTCTAAAACTTTCAAGACCTGAGGATGAGGGACAAAGACTTTTAAGCAAGGAGTTAGTATAATCATCTTCCTCTTATCTAATAGATCCAGAGCTAAGAGGCAGGGCCATGCTGCCTCGAATCTCATGGATGTGGGAGGCAAAGAATGAACCAGATCATTGAGTCAGCCATGAGTTCTCCCGAGATCCACTTCTCCAATTAGCTTCTCAATCCTAGTACTTACCCCCAAATCCCCTAAAATTGCTACCATCCAAGAGTATTATCAACTGAGCAATTCAACAAACTGCCTTCACTGATTGATTTCATCATTCACCATCCTGAGGGCATGGGGGACACCTGGGTGATAACTTTAGGTCCCTTCTTGCTTTATTTTCTATGAGCCGGTTAATGAACCTGGAATAAATTCTGTGTGCATTCTGAAATCCACTAAGTGCAGCCATTATGGAGAACAATATGGAAGTTCCTCAAAAAACTAAATACAGAATTACCACATGATCCTGCAATTCTACTTCTAGGCATATCCACAAGAACTGAAATCAGTATGTCAAAGAGATATCTGCACTCCTGTGTTCCCTGCTGCAGTGTTCACAATAGCCAAGTTATGAAATCAACCTAAGTGTCCATCAATGGACAAAAGAAAGAGGACAAATCCAAAAGAATATATGGGATATATACAGAATGAAATATTATTCAGTCTTTAAAAAGAAAATTCTACCATTTGAGACAAAAAGGATGAACTTGGAGGACATTATGATAGGTGAAATAAGCCAGACATAGAAAGACAAATATTGAATAATGTTACTTGTATGTGGAATATTAAAAAGCTGAACTTATAAAAGTAGAGAGTAGAATGGTGGTTACCAGAGGCTAGGAGTCTAGGGAGTGGTTGAGGAGATGTTGGACAAAAGATATACAAAGTTAGACAGGAGGAATAATTTTTGAAATTTATCATACAAGAGCATTATTATTATGTATTATTAACCATAGTCATAGCAATGTATTTTATATTTCAAATTTGTCAAAAGAATAGATTTCAAATGTTCTTAATAGAAAACAATGGTAAGAATGTGAGGTTAGGGATAGGTTAATTCACTTGGTATAATCATTCCATAATGCATATATATTGTACCCCAAAAATATGTACAATTATTATTTCTTCATTAAACATAAAGATTTAAGTTTATAAAAATCTACCAAAATGCAGGCCAGACTCTTTCCCTTGTCCACCCCCAACTCACATGATCTATCTCAGTTCCTTGGACCAAAGTCACGGTTTGTGTAAAATGATCCCAAATTTAACTTCCACTAAGAGTTGAAATGTTTCTTTTCTCAATAATGAAATTGGCAGTTCATTCCAGAGACTCTATAAAATATATCAGTCATTAAGGCAAACAAATTTTATCCTTCTTTTATGGGCTGACAGTGAATGAAAAGAGGGGTACCAAGGTAATTTGTGAAGGCTTGAGCACAAGTCTTGAAATTAAAATATTCTTGAAATGTGACCAAAAAGGACAAAACATCTAAATTAACTTTTAGAGTCCTCTTCTGCACTGTCAAAAAGTAGTTTCAGAGCAGTATTATTATTTTATGGAAAAGGGCCCAGAGGCCTATTACAACTTCCCAGGATTATACAGTTATAATCAAAGACAGAGATGAACTCATTCTCAATCCACAGCCTCAAAACCAATCATCATCACTATCCATAGGCCTTGTATCAAGGGCATACCTTCTCGACTATATCCAAAAAGCTTAAGGACTCAAAGGCTGAAGATGGCTCAAAAACAAAATAGGAGCATGATTATTACTCCTTAAAATAAGGAGAGAGAAACAGAAAATTAAAACACAGTAACTCAAAGAAAAGACACACAAACACACTTTTATAATGACAAATGAATCCCAGGCCAGACAGGTTTTGCTTTAGTCTAGTTGAATGTAATAACAAATTCCAAGAAAGAAGACCTCTCAGAATGAGTTGAGAAGTAGAAACAAAGATAAAAGAGTCTTGAGACACAAGTTATCAAAGCCAATCAAGCACCTCCAGGGAGAGTCTTGGTCGAGTATCCCAATCCTTAATAAACAGAGATACCTAGCACCTGTGAAATCAAGGAAAGCCAAAAGGAAAAGACTAACGAATCTGACCACGTAAAAAGCAAACACTTCTATAAGGTAAAAGATCCCATAACAAATTCAAAAGCTGAACGAATATAGACAAGGAGAAAATATTTGAAACTATGTCAGAAAAAGGGTTAATATTATTTATTATATTATAAACATCCCTCCACATACACACATACCACATCTACCACCAAAAATGATCAAGGACAAACAACCCAACAGAAAAAATAGACAGAAGAGGAAATTAATAGGCAAATCATGAAACAGGACATGCAAACATCTCAAAAACATGCAGAAAAATTCGCAATCTCACCTGTAGTCAGAAAACATGCAAATCAAAATAAAGATGTATTGTTTTTATTAATCACACGGCCAGGAAAAAAAGAAAAAGAAAAATATCAGCATCACCCAGGACTGGTAAGAATATAAGGAAACAGACACGGCTCTATGTTGCTTGGGCTACATAATCCTTGGAATATAATTTGGCCATGCCTAATAAAAATAAGTATGTTCTTTGATCTCAAATCCCACTTTGGAGAACTGCATATTAAGGCATTTTATGCAGTGGCAAAAAACAACCTCAACATTCATCAACAAGGGAAATAATTGAATAAATTCCAGACATCCATACGAATATTGTGAAGTTATTAAAAAGAACAAAAATAGCACTAATTTGGGAGATAGTAAAAGGCAGTGGTAGCACTTTGGACTCAAAAGCCAGATTGCTCAAGTTCAAGTTGCTGCTCCCACAATCACTAGTTGTGCAACTTTGGGCAAACTCATCACAAGTCAGTTCCTTGTCTACCCACTGGGGACAATACTGCCATGCGAGCTGTAGGGTAAATGAGGTGAAGCACGGGGTCTGGCATCCAGCAGGTGCTAGTGATGTCCAGGAGATTCGTTGAGAGATGGAGAGACAGCACAAAATAGCATGAATCTATTTAGGTTAAAAAAATTGTTTTATACAGTGGACTCTGTATGTGTATGTGTGCAGTATTGGTGGTGAGAGGAAAGGAGAAAGTTTTAACTTTTTCTTTCCACATCTCTGTGTTCCTCAGCTTGTTACAAAGAACATGTCTTACTTTTGTCTTTGGGAAAAATGATTCAGTAACATTTTTTGGAAGTGGGGTAGATGAGCATGCTTCACAAGTGCAGGGGACACAAAGGCATAATTAAAGACAGGGAGTGTATCTGAAGCGTAGAGCATTGATGCACAGCAGTAGGATATAAGGCTGGAGAGTACGTATAAAGGAAGGGTCATGTGTTCAAGGAAAAGAGCATAGACCTTAGCCAGATATTTGGGGAAAGTTCTTAGGAAGGAATGGAAAGTATCAGCTGTGCTCTGGCAACCTGAAAAATAGATTCCACCTCCCCATTGAAACAAAACTTTCAGTGGCTCCTCTTTACTCTGCATAGGATAAGTCCAAGCCTAAGTCCATAAGCCTTATCTGCAGCCTTCTCACCTCACCCTCCAGCTTTTCACTGCCGCCACACTCAGCTACCTGTGTTTCTTAGAAAACTCTGCCCTCTCCGGGTCCAGACCTCTGTTCAGGTCGCAGCTTCTGCACACAGTGTCCTTCCTCCTAATACTGCACACTAACTCCTCAGAGCTCACCTCAGTCCCCCAAGGCTCAGTTCCCCATCTAGATCCTCCCGTATCACCCTACAATTATCCTTAAAAAATTGTTTTATAAATTAAATTATAATTGTCAGCTTATTGTCAGCCAGCCTCACCAACTAGACTCCAAATCTTTAAGGACCAGTACTTGGTATGATTCCCTGTTGACTCCTCGATACCTAGCACAGAACATAAAAGACAGACATCTTGAAATATTTGTGAAATAAATGAATGCTTTTAAATATATGAGCTAACTAACTAATTTCCCTTTCTAGAATTCAATGTTTTTCAAAAAACTTTCTGATTTAATTCACTGTCCTATATATGTCAGCCCATAGGCAGAAATTTTTCAACACATCATGTCAGTGCAAGCCTGAGTCCATGTGACAGTTATATTGCTCACTAGAAACTAATAAATTGGCATAGGGATTTTATATGTCAATCTTATAACTCAGTTCATGAAAGTTCTTTCCTGGAGAAAAAAAATTTCCATGTGCTGGCAAAAGCAGATTTCTTAGCATTCAAAACTAAGGGTCACAACTTTAAGCTATGAAAAATTTGTATAATAAAAACTCCTTGAAAGGCCTTTTCTGAGTACATCAGGGCCTTGATTTATTCAGCAAATATTTAGTATTCCCCACCAAATGCCAACCTTTGTTCTAAGCTTTGAGGATAGAGCAGTAAACAAGACAGACAAGCTCCACCACCATGAAATCACATTCTACTAGAGGCTGACAGACAGATAATAAACATGTAAAAAAATAAGGTAATTTCAGGTAGTGCTAAATGGTATGAAGAAAATTAAGCAGGATAGAGAAGAATTAAAGTTGGAGAAGAGAAGATGAGAGCCCTTTAAACAGGTGGTCAGGATAAGACTTTTCAGAGGAGAGGATATTTGAGCTGAGACTTGAGTGAAGAGAACAAGTCAGCCACAAGCAATGGGGTAGAGAATTCCAGACCTAGAGGAAGAGCAAATGCAAAATCTCTAAGGTAGGAATGAGGGTGGAGTATTCAAGCAAAGATAGAAAATCAGTATCACTGGATTATAATGAGCAAGGAAGGTGATTTGAGAGCAATCAAAGGGAAGGTATAGAATAAATCATATAGGCCATGATAAGGAGTTCGGATTTTATTTTAATTGCAAGGCAAAGATATCAGTGAAATACAGGAAGGGAAGTGATAGAGTCTGATTTATATTGTTAAATGGCTAATAACAGAGAATGAATTCTGAGAAGGCAAGAGTAGAAACCAAGACACCAAGCAAGAAGCTGTTGTCATGGTTCAGATGAGAGCTGCTGATGGCTTGCACTAACGATAGTAGCTGTAGACATGGTAGGTGGTCAGTCAGATTTGGGATAATATCTTGGAGGGCCAATGGAAATTGATAGATTGGATATTGGAAAGAAGAGAAAAAGAAGAATCAAAGTTTTGATCTCTTGGTTCTCTCATCAGAAATTTCTATCCTGCATGCTGCTAAAAGTCGGGTGTTCTACTGGAGATCTTTCATTCAGTAACCACAACAATGTAAAGCTAGTCAAAATTTCTGCTTCTGCATCACAATACTCGAATTATGTGTGCCAATTTATTATAGAGGATTCAAAAACAGTTTATTTTGCATTAAAGTATGGCTTTTAGCTTCTGAGTTTTTTTGCTTTTTTGCAATCTGAAAAGCAGCTCATTTTCTAAAGACTCAAGCACTTATAAAACAACATTGATTTGTACCCCCTTTAAAAAGCACCATTTCTGTGAACTACTAGAGATCTATAGGCGCAGAGCTTCTATCACAGTAATCACTTGTTTATTTTGCTTTTTAGTCTTATTTTCTCATATGATGGCCGTGTTTCATATCATTATTTTATGAATGTTAAACCAAGGCTTAGCAAGCCAGGTCACTTACAGCACAGGAAGAAACAGAATGGCAGGTGACCTCCTTAGAGTCAACCCTTAATGTGTTCATTCATCTTCTGTGAAACTCTAGCAATAGTGAATCTCGAAGAACTAACTGTTTAAGGCTGTAGAGCAATTTTCTATCTCCTGAACTTAACTCTTTTCATGCTTTATATATATTGCCCAGTAACAGACTCTTAGAAAATAACATTTTGAAAATACACTTATTACTATGTACAAATCTATAAAATGTATACAAAATATTATTAGAGGGGAAAAGCAGGATTGAACATATCCTTATGGCCAAAAAGAAGTTAGGAAAATTCACAGTATTTATTGTGTTAATATGCACAGTACTGTTAAGGACTGAGAGTATTTAGGGCTTGGGAATAAACCACACTCCTCTTTCCCACCAAGGTATAAACCAGCTGAGAAACCGGATCGGATATTGGAGAGAAGAGAAAATAAAGAATCAAAGTTAAGATCTTTTGCTTCTTCTTATCAGAAATTCCTGCACCTGCATGCTGCAAAAAGTCAGTTGTTCTACTGGAGAACTTTCACTCAGTAATCATAACGAAGTAAAGCTAGTTAATATTTTGTATATGTTTCACAGACTTGTACATAATTCAATCTAACACAAAAAACTAGACAGCTGAAAACTACCAAACCTACTGATAAAGCTGATGCTGGAGACTGTATGGCAACAATGGGCTTCCCAACACCAAACTGTGGGATGAGTGAGGCAGGCTTACACTGAGGTGCTGGCTGGCAGTGCAGGGCAACTGCAATCCTCCCCTCCCTTCACTACACAGGCCCATCCCTGTAAAATCTATGGCACAAAGAAATAGGCCAAAAGGCATGATTCCTGAGAGAAGCCTGGCCCAAGAGTAAGACTGGCGAAAGGGGCCAAGGTTTCTCAAAGAGTTTCTCACCATCAAGTATCTTACTTCATAGAGAAGAGGAAGGGGTGACCCAAGAGGCCAGGAGTGTTAACAGGAAACCCTGTAACTGTATCACATTTCCCCACTCAATTTTATTCTCTTAACTTAGAAGCCTTCAAACTGGCGTACGTCTACCCTGGGATTCCATGAGTACTTTCTAAGGAGAATATAGGCATAGAAAATTTTAAGGAAATCTATTTCATTTATTGAACTTTCACCTATTCTTTCCCAAAATTGAGCTGCCTGAAACATGACTGAGGTTGAGATGTCACATCAATTCTATTTTTACAACTCCCTTTAAAAATCATTTTTTAAGCTTCAAGTCAGTGACAAGTAAAAAAAAAAAAATCATTTTCTTCACACTTATAAAAGACAGGCATCTTCTTACCCATCCCAGATCCTTCTATACCAAATTGTTCTGGTGTACAAAAAAAACTCTAAGGCATCATACAAAGGAACACTTTGAAATACTGTCTTGAAATGAATATTTGACTGAATAAGGGTATAATAAACCTACATGAGGATTCCCAGACTTTCCTTATCTATATATCTGTTAAGAGAAAAGCATGGTGCTAGAAACTGGGTATTTTGGTCTGTGTTGACGTGTTCTGAGTGTAGACATACTGGGGCAAAGGCAGGGATTGTGCTAATTTTTGTCTAATGACATTTCCTCTTCCATTTCCTGATGATGTCAAAGAATGTGGCTGAGAGAACAAAGAAAAATACTAAAGGAGGTTGTACCCTATTTCATCCAGATAACAAACTCAGAGCCAGGTTACATGCTCCACATATACATCACGGAATTAGGATATGCAAGATTTGTGAAAATCATTCTGGGAAATACCAATTAGCTACAAGGTACACCTGCTCTGTAATGAGAGCACTTTTTTTTTTTTTTTTTTTTTTGAGATGGAGTCTTGCTCTTGTTACCCAGGCTGGAGTGCAACGGCACGATCTCGGCTCACCGCAACCTCCGCCTCCTGAGTTCAGGCAATTCTCCTGCCTCAGCCTCCTGAGTAGCTGGGATTACAGGCACGCGCCACCGTGCCCAGCTAATTTTTTGTATTTTTAGTAGAGACGGGGTTTTACCATGTTGACCAGGATGGTCTCGATCTCTTGACCTCGTGATCCACCCGCCTTGGCCTCCCAAAGTGCTGGGATTACAGGCGTGAGCCACCACGCCCGGCCTAATGAGAGCACTTGATGCAAAATCTCATTCTCCTGTGTCTCAGTTGCACATTCCAAATGATTTCAAAGAAAAGGATATAAAAAATTCCAAATTTCCTTTCAACAGATCAATATTACATGAAAAAGGAACATATATAACTAAAAAGTTAATGATTCTTATTTTCTTGAATAGATATTCAGACCTTAGGAGAAAATATTCTAATTAATTTTTGCCAAAAGATTACTGAATACAGTAAATCTATATTCATTTTTTTACCCAAATATGTCTGCTCAGTGTTATTTGTTAAACATTTCTCACCTTATTATTCATTCCTACAATTTATGTAATAGACTTAGATTAGATATATTGTTTTCTATTGTAAATAACACATTTAACAGAAATCATTTATTTGCCTTTGTAAGCCCCGCACCTAATTATCTCCCAGTATATTTTCCCATTTTGTTGCCTAACAAAAAAGTTACATTTACCTATAAATACATGAACTAATTGAGGAGAAGGGCACTCCATTCACTTTGTTAAGATATATTTCCAGTAAAATTTTAGTTTTCTTTAGTAATTATTTGTAAAAATTTATAATGTAGATATGATCATTATGTACTAACAATAAATGTAACGATAATTCGAAAGAAATTTTTGAGGCTTAGAACCTTATAGTCATAAGGAATTTTTTTTAATTATAAACTTTTTTTTTTGAGACAGAGTCTCACTCTTGTCCTCCAGGCTGGAGTGCAATGGCATGATTTCGGCTCACTGCAACCTCCGTTTCCCAGGTTCAAGCAATACTCCTGCCTCAGCCCCCAGAGTAGCTGGGATTACAGGCATGCACCACCACATCCAGCTAATTTCTGTATTATTAGTAGAGATGGAGTTTCACAATGTTGGCCAGGCTGGTCTTGAACTCCTGGTCTCAGGTTATCCACCCACCTTGGCCTCCCAAAGTGCTGGGATTACAGGCATGAGCCATTGTGCCCAGACTATAAACAACTTTTTATTGTGGAAAAGAATAATAGAGTAAGCAATAAAATACATTTGGTCACAAAATATATTAAAATTCTGTTAGGGAAGTAGAATGAAAATATAAATTCAAATAGGAAAAGGTATAACGTAAAATTTCTGTGAAAATGATGGTGAGTATTCCTTTTCTATGGATTTAGATTTCATTTAGATTGCATTTTAAATGGCATAACACTTTTTATTTTAAAATATTCACATTTATATTACGTTAAAAATTACATGTTTTGCAACTAAGGTCAAAATATTTTACATGTCAACTTAAAAACTATTTCAGGGGTGTGTCAGCAAGAGTATGAAAACCATTACCTTAACTCTACGGGCTTATCCACTGAGATCAGATTGGGATATGGTTATTCCGTTGGGTGAGAAGTCAGCAGTCAATTGGAGTAGTCCTGCTCCCATCTTCATCAGATCCCTTCTTCAATACTGATTTCACCTCTTTTGTAGGACATTCTGGGGCCACTGGTAAACTGTAGATTCTGTCCCCAAAACGCCCTGAACGGGTCAGAACGACATATCAGTTAAATCAGTTCCAATGCTATTCTGTACCCAAGGCTGTAAGTCACAATGTGTTCTACTGCCATCTCAAACTATGTCCTGTCAGCTCGTCCAGCGTTATCAGAATTTCTAAAATATGATCAAATACTTTAATAACTAAGAACCAACAAGATATCCTCAATTTGATTTTGACCCTCTCCCAATATTAATTTTCTAGAGAGAAATTTAAAGTTTAGAGATTAAATCACTCTGTCCTTCTAAATTATACCCCAAAGTAATCAGTATCAACTTCATGTTAAAGTCCAAAATCATTAATGGCTAACATTGAACTCTTTTACTCTGTAAATTAAAGTTCAAACAACAGGCTTTTTCACTCCCTGGAAGTGAACTTAGCTCCCAAACCTGAAATTTCCCTTCCCCCAGGGAGCCGATGCTGTTCAGCTTACTCCAAGCCTCGCTTGGCAGGAGCAGACTCCTATGAAACTTGTGTGAGGTAGCAGAAGAGAAAGCACACTTTCCATGAACAGGATGGCTCCCAAGAGAAAGGGGAAAGTAAGAAGGTGGGCTGCCCATGAGCCAAACTTACACATCGGGAAACTCACTGGTGGCACTGGAACAGAGCATCAAATGTCAGATTCGTGGCACTCCTTTTATGTTTCAAGAAATGTGTGATATGGAAAAAAAATTCTCTATTCCCTAAAATATAAAAAAATTAGAACAATCTCTCTTATTTAAGAATTATTTATTGAATATCATGGTGCAAACTTCTGAGCTAGGTTCACTGGGAAATGTATAAGTAAGTCAGAGCTGGACACTGCCTACCAACCAACCACTAATATTTCTAACACAATTATTACATATATCAGTGACTCATATTTTAGATTTTTGTTATAAAACCACCCTATTTCCAGTACCAGTTTTTATGTTAGTATGCAAAAGTTGATACCAAACAACTCCAAACAGCTCAGTGACTTATAACAGCAGAGATGTACTTCTTATTCATATACCTATGTGTGTTAGCTGGGAGCTCTTTTCCACTTTGTTCTTTCTCTGACACCCTGGCTGATAGAAGCCTACACAATTTGAAATATCATTAGAGTAATTATTAAAGATGGCCACATTTTCCTGGAACTCTGTGGTTGACAAAAATTTTTGTAATATGGCCACAGATTCTTTGTCACTCTTCCTCCACCCCTATCAAAGTGTTTATTTCCTCTGCCCTTAAAACTGAGCTGCCCCTGTGACCACTTTTACCAATACAATATGTCATCTCCAGGCCTAAGACTTATAAAACCTGGAAGTTTTTGCTTTTCTGCACTTGAGAATCCTAAGCCACCATGCAAGGAGTCAGGCTACTCTACAGAAGAAGCCATGTGAATCAGGGAGTCTTTGGAACAGCATGGGTAAACAGAAAGGCTCAGCCATTCTAGCAACCCAGTTGAGTCTCCAAATACTCTAGCCCCAGACAATACCGGGCTGGAACCATAAGACAAACCCTAAGTAAGATCAGACAACTGCCCATGAGCCTAGTCAACCCACAAAACCTAAACTGGTGACTGTTTTAAACCATTAAGATTTAAGGTGCTTTGTCATGGGACAATAGATAATTAAAATATTTCATCACTGTGGCAGAAACAAAGAGAACAGGATGTTTAATCTTAAAGCTTTTGTTTGGAAATGACATAAGTCATTTCCAATCACATTTTATTAGCCCTCTTGAGGTAAAAGGAGTAGGGAAATCTAAATCTACTATGCATGTGGAAAAAGCAACAAAAATATTTGGTGGCTAGTACTAATATCTTTCAGAGAAAAGTCAGGCCAGAGATTACAAGTAAATCAGTAAATAGATGAAGTGTCAGGGGAAAAAAGCTAATAGGTGAAAATAATCTAGATGATGGATTCTTGTAGATGTCCTCTAGGCAAGGTAGGTATATAAAGAGAAAAAGGAGGGTAGAAAGAACTCCAAAAACAGAGACTTCACAGGGGAAAAGGGGAAATCTTGGGCTCCAAAGATTAGAGTTGAGTAGTTTAGACAGACTTAAAATATAATCTGGCTCTTTACAAAAAATGTTTGCCAACCCCTGCTCTAATGCCTCCACTAGCTCTGCGTCTCACCTCACGCACAAATACCCTAGTCTACTAACTGCTTTCCCACTCTTTCCCCTGCCTCTAATCCTTCAGACACGTGGTTGCTATATAATCTCTCTATGTAGTGTCGACCCTGTCACTTGCCCCGTCAATATCCACAGTGGCTCCTCCAAAACCGACAGTGAAAGGTTCAAACATATTCTGTGAGACTCAAGAGACAAGGGCAAGAGAGAACAAGTCAAAAGAGTTGAGTGCATGAGGCTTCAGGGGTCACTTTCACACCGGAATTTTAAAGATGTGAGACGTTAAAAAGACTTCCCAAGTACATAAAACAAAAGCTGAAAATAAGAGTCAATGATAAATAGAAAGACCACCTCAACCTGTCCACTTCCCTATGGCCGCAGAAATTATGATTCAAGGAATAACGAGACCCTTCGTCTAAATCCTTTAAAATTCCACAAGAGCAGCGAGCCAGCGCGAGCAGCACGTAGACTGCCGATGCCAGAGAAGCCCGATGCGGGCTCCGCGCTTTCTCTCCGTTCCAGGAAGACTCCAGCTCGTCGCCAAAACTTCTCGCCGTTTCCCGGTCTGCGCGCCCACGCTGCCGGTTTCCCGACAAAAGCGACGGCGCACTGGGGAAAAGCAGATGCCCCCTCATCGGTTTGCGCCTTGCAGTTCAACTGTGCCCCAGCCTCCCACAAACCACCTGCCCGCGCCCTTCGCCAGGCGTCCCGCCGAGGCGCACGTGAAACTCCCGGGCGGGGCCCGCACAAGAAGGCAAGAGTTTGCAGACGCGAACTCAGGCCCGGGAAGGAAAGCGATTCCGGGGCGCACGCGCAGAGACAGGAGACTGGGCGGGGCGTACCTCCCGCAGGGGTTACGGAGAAGAGAGCGCGTGGCGCTAAGGAGCTCGCGCACGCGCTGTAGTCTCGCCCCGCCCATGAGCGCGCGCGCGCGCGGCCGTTGTAACGCCTTTTCTTCAGACCCGCCCCCTTCTTCTACTTCACCTAGGGTAGTCTCGGAGCGAGAGCAGGGCAGTGTGGGGCGAGGTAGGCGGGGCGTCGCACGCGCCTGCGACCGAAGGAAGGGGGCGGGAGAGATCCGAGACAACGTTACCCCGTCAACACCCAATCCGGATCCGGCCTGACCCCGCCCCCTCTCCTCATGTTATTGGCTGGGAGGCCCCCAGATGGGCGGGGCCGGCCGTGGGGTTGGGGAGGGCAGGGGGCGGGGAGGAGGAGGAAGGCGCTGGCGGGCAGTGATGGCGGCGGGTGATGGGGACGTGAAGCTAGGCACCCTGGGGAGTGGCAGCGAGAGCAGCAGCGACGGCAGCAGCGAGAGCCCGGGCGGCGCGGGAGCGGCAGCGGAAGGGGGCGGCTGGGCGGCGGCGGCGTTGGCTCTTCTGACGGGGGGCGGGGAGATGCTGCTGAACGTGGCGCTGGTGGCGCTGGTCCTGCTGGGGGCCTACCGGCTGTGGGTGCGCTGGGGGCGGCGGGGTCTGGGGGCCGGGGCCGGGGCGGGCGAGGAGAGCCCCGCCGCCTCTCTGCCTCGCATGAAGAAGCGGGACTTCAGCTTGGAGCAGCTGCGCCAGTACGACGGGTCCCGCAACCCGCGCATCCTGCTCGCGGTCAATGGGAAAGTCTTCGACGTGACCAAAGGCAGCAAGTTCTACGGCCCGGGTGAGGAGTTGGAAGGGGAGGGGAAGGACCCCCTGCAGCTCAAGCACGACCCCCTTCGGACGGGGAGGCCTCTGGGCACCGGGTTAGTTTGCCCAGCCTTCTCGTCTCCTGTACCCCCGCGCCTCGGCCGCCGCACCTGGGACGGCCCGGCCCGCCCCGCCCCTACACACACACACCTCCCCCGAGTTGCGTACACCTCCAGCTCTTCCCCCGAAACCAGGGGTCCCTGGTGGCGCCCCAGCGACCAGCTCTCAGCGTTCATCTTTTTTCCATCCTATTTCTCCTCGCAATCTTTTTTTTTTTTTTTGCTGGATTTTTAAAAATCGCTGTAGTTGTCACCGGTCAACGCTGTCACTAAACCTTTCTTGAGTCTCCTGATTCCTGGGATGGGTGGGGCAGCAGGGAAGGGAGATTTCTGAAGTTGGGACCTAAACTAAAGTTTTAGGCTCTGTAATTCACAGCTTTCTTTTCCTTTTTTTTTTTTTTTTTTTTTTTTTGCCACTGATCTCCTTTTTCCCTCTCTCTATTACTCTCCGTAAGGCCACGTTTAGGGTCATGTAAAATCCCAAGCCTCCGGTCTCTGAAGTCCGAGCAACACCTCCGACTCTTTTTAAACCAGTTTTAGTTCATAGATGCTTTCCATGATTAACAGGGTATGTCTGATGAGGACAGACCAGAATGCAGATCTTATTATAAAACTGGTAAGGATATTCGCCCTGAGTTTTGGGGGTGGAGCTCTTATACCCAGCAGGCATGTCTCTGGTTTCTTTTTTTTTCCTCTTTTCAAGTACACGTTGATAATGACTTGTGTTTTCACTTAGCAGAACTGGGAAGAAAAAACTTAAAAGAGCTATAGATTCATACCCCCCATGTACCATGCAAGCTAAAGATTTTTAGAACTTTGTTTTCAGAGAACTGTGTGTAGGGTAGTTGATTTAGAAGCCCTTCTTTTACAGTGTGGTTGTAGCACACATTTTGGGTTATGCTAATAAACTCCAGACTCATGGAACCTGTTGGTATATCATGCAGTTGAGCAACATACTAAGCTTTAAAAAAAGTGACTACGATAAGAATAAATAATTAAATTAGAGACCTAAAGTGACCTGTTATTGGAGAGAGTACATGCAAGCCTTAAAATCATAGGGTTGGCAGTCTGGAAATAAGCTGGTTTTCTCCTTCATTTAATCTGTGAGTTTATGAGATTTATTGACACATACAAATATATACTCTGGTTTCAGTGCTTGGTAGCTGGAAGATAGTTTAGAAGCGCTTTGGTTTGTAGTTTGTTCATTGGAATAGGGATAAGAAATAGGAGATTTTTGGTGTGAATTATGTAATTTATTTCTTAGTTGTTTGTACTTCTGTATATATATACACATTCAATCCAACCAAGTAAATACATAGCTTACAAAGTTTTTGCTTCTGGTTATATAAATGTGTACACAAGATGCCTACCTACTTAATCAGCTGAAATGGTTAATACATTTTTGTTTACTTAAGCACACGTGGGACAAGAGACTAGGACCAAAGTACAATATTTAAACAGGCCAAATTAAGTAAATTCTTTTTTAAATCAAGGATTTACACAGCATTTTATACCTAGTGCAAGCTTCTTCCCCATTGGAAAATGTGTGTTAAGTGATTAGAAATCTTGTACAGGTTTAAATATTTAATATAGACTCGAACCAGCTAAAAGATCAGCTTTTGTACTGTCTGTCTGAACTGCCACTGAAGAAAACAAAGTATATTAGTACAAAGAATCTTATTAGTCCTCACACATTATGCCTTGGCAGTATCTGAAAATAGCTAGGAGAGACTGTCATAGAAACAGTTTGGCAGTCTCCAGTGGCAAATGTTTGTTCTGTGATAGAAATTAAAAATTAAAGCCGGGCACAGTGGCTTACACCTGTAATCCCAGCACTTTAGGAGGCCGAGGCAGGCGGATCACCAGAGGTCAGGAGTTCGAAACCAGCCTGGCCAACATGGCGAAACCCCGTCTCTACTGAAAATACAAAAGAATTAGCCAGGCCTGGTGGTGGGTGCCTGTAATCCCAGCTACTCAGAAGGCAAAGGCAGGGAGAATTGCTTGAACCCGGGAGATGAGGGTTGCAGTGAGCCGAGATTGCGCCATTGCACTCCAGCTTGGGCGACAGAGTGAGACTCCGTATCAAAAAAAAAAAAAAAAAAAATGTTTAAGAGTCATAGGTGGTAGATTGCTTTTGTATGGTTTGTGTATTGAGGGAGGCTCCTGAGATTACCGTGGAGAAGTCAGTTTTAGATTAGTTTCTGCCAGTTACTAGGTTCTGATTAACAGCCTGAAAGTGATATCCAGTTATTCTACAGTTGCTCAACAACCTAACAGGTATCTGAATATTTTATTATTGAAAGGAACCTTAAAGAAAGCCAGATCATTTTATGGGCTTATAACATGTTGATATTTCATATTAATGGAAAAGGTAACAAGTAGTACTTTTCAAAAAATCTTAAAGCCAAATTTCTGGCTATAAAACAGATACAAGTTCAGTTTTGCTTTTAATTTTTATTTTCATCCTCAAATAAATTAAGCAGTTTTGTAGTAGAATAATTCAGAAGCAGTAATTGTTAGTTTCTATGCCTAGCCAATATCTACTCTCATTTCACAATAATAGTTTTAGGATTAAATTTTGTTTTGTGAGATTTTTCCATAAAGCTGAACATACGCTTATTTTTAGTCACATATTTTTAAAGTTCAGGCTCTTAAAAATTAAATATTCACAAGATAGTTTGGTGGAGAAAACGCATTTTGGCAAACAGTTGGCATTAACTATATTTGTCAATATTAGATTTAGTAACAGTTCAGGCACTTGGCCATCATATGAGGAAAGTTTGGTCATGTAAAAAACAGTGAATATGGGAGGAGAAAGAAAACCAGATTTGTTAAGCATCTACTATATCAGATCCATTAATTTTTTATCTTCATAATTCCTTAGTAAAGTTGGTAAGTATTCCTGTTCTACGTGGGGAGTCTGGGGTTTAGGTATTTTAGGTAAATTGGCTTGGATCACACATCTATCTGGTAAATCCAGATATACGTTAACATAAAGCTTATCTATACTATTTCTAGTGAACTGCATTCTGTGATAAACTTGTAGAGAATCTTTTATTTTTCTAACGCACCAAGAACAACTTGTGGAGAATCTTACTGTTATTTTTCTTGTTTTTTGTTGTTGTTTTAACGAAGTCTCACTCTGTTGCCTGGGCTGGGGTACAGTGGTGCAGTCTCTACTCACTGCACCCTCCACCTCCTGGGTTCAAGTGCCTCAGCCTCTCCAGAGTAGCTGGGATTACAGACACATGCCACCACGCCTGGCTAATTTTTATATTTTTAGTAGAGATGGGATTTCGTCATGTTGGCCAGGCTGGTCTCAAACTCCTGACCTCAGGTGACCCACCTGCCTCCGCCTCCCAGAGTGCTGGGAGTACAGGTGTGAGCCACCGCGGTGGACTGTTTTTCTTTATACCCTCCCTGGTTCCCATAAATCCAAGGATTTAAACCCTCATAAAAACATGTTTTCTGCTGGGTGTAGTGGCTCACACCTGTAATCCCAGCACTTTGGGAGGCCAAGGCAGGCAGATCACCTGAGGTCAGGAGTTCGAGACCAGCCTGGCCAACGTAGTGAAACCCCATCTCTACAAAAATACAAAAAAATTAGCCGGGCATGATGTCGGGTGCCTGTAATCCCAGCTACTCAGGAGGCCGAGGCAGGAGAATCGCTTGAAGCCGGGAGGCGGAGGTTGCAATGAGCCGAGATCACGCCATTGAACTCCAGCCTAGGCGATAGAGCAAGACTCCATCTCAAAAAAAAAAAAAAAAAAATGCTTTCATGGCTTTATGTTATGCTGCCCAAAATGGTGGCCACAAGTGGCTAATTAAATGTAAATTAATTAAAATTAGATACAATTAAAAATTGAGTTCCTTAGTAACACTAGCCACATACAAAGCTCAGCCCCACCATGGCTACCATTTTGGACAGTACACTTTGTATTTTTTCAGATTGTGAGATTGGCATGCCACCTACAGCACTAACAAGGCACCTTACAGAGTATTTCTGTCTTCCCAGAGAGTTATTGAAAACACCATTGATTCTAAAGATCAGAGGAGGAGGAGGAGGAGGAGGAGGAGGAGGAGGAAACTTCATTGATGAGCTTAGTATCTCTTAAATTGCAAACAGCCATATGAGATTTGCCCAAAGCGACGTATCTAGTAGGTGTCAACACTAAAAATTAAATCCAGGTTTACCTAGCTTCAATCTGTCACATTGTATCACAAGATGGTCTATTCAGTTTCACATGTTTACAAAATCATAACTTTTGAAGACTTAAATAGCTAGTATAATTTTTAACGATTTAATATTGCAATGGAACTTCACTAAAACTGTGCTTTTATATTTTTGGAATGGCAAAAAACTTGACGTTTTTGATAGTTTATCTCACATTATTGAAACTTAGATATACTGCTGCTGTCTTATTCCAGGTAGAGTATTCTTTGACATACACCAAAGCTATGTTTTTTCCAACTTATCTTTTAAATTCCACTGAACGAAAAAAGTCACATAAGAACCCCATGAGATACCTAATATTTAGGAGGTTGGGGAAAAGAACACATGTACCTTGGAAGACAAATACTTCATTTTCAACTTTATCTTCAATATGTTCACTCTTAACACTTATTTTGCAGAATTGCAAACACTGTGTTTGCAGAGTTCCAACATAAAGACTGGACCCAATCTTACCTACTTCTTCATGGATGTCCTAAAGTTGACACTACCCACCTCTCATCCCAGCTTCTTGCTTTGAAGCCAACTGGCTTTGTTGTTTGGGCTAATGCCCATATGCATCTATTACCTACCAGTGAGATAAAAGGATTAGCTAAGTTTCCTGATGAATTTTTATATTCTACTCCAATTTCTACTTGTTATTTCCATTATAACTATTTAGTTGGCTTCTCTGAATTCAGCATCATCCCATTGTTTTTAATCTTTGAGGGAATTGTATCTTTAAAACAAATTATAAAAGGATAGCTTGAAACCAGAAGCTGTTATTCAGAGTGGAAGAAAGGAGTGGATTTAATAACATCTGGAATTAGTGATTCAACTTCTTTCAGTCATTTTTTCGACATTCTGACATAGGCCACTCCTCTCCCTGTGCACCCATGACATATATGACTGTATATCTCCTGTATTCTTTTGGAACCTATATCCAGTCTCAGGATCTTTGATAATAGGATTCCAGCCCATTTTTAAATACTGAGAAAGAGGGGCCAGGAGCAGTGGCTGGTAATCCCAGCACTTTGGGAGGCTGACGTTGGCGGATCATGAGGTCAAAAGATCGAAACCCTCCTAGCTAACTTGGTGAAACCCTGTCTCTACTAAAAATATAAAAATTAGCTGGGCATGGTGATTTGCGCCTGTAATCTCAGCTACTCAGGAGGCTGAGGCAGGAGAATCGCTTGAACCCGGGAGATGGAAGTTGCAGTGAGCCAAGATCACCACTGCGTTGCAATCTAGCTACAGAGCAAGACTGTCTCAAAAAAAATATATATATATATATATGAGAAATGGAGTTAACTGAGTCTTCAAAACAGATGTGTCCCTATCCTCATGGAGTTAATAGTCTATTAAAGAAGACAGGCAGTAAACAATTTCAATATGTTATTATCTGTAATTAAATATGCTATAAAAAATTAATAGAATGGGAATAGAGGATAACAAAGGACTTTATTTAGATTAACTAGCTAAGCAAGCTTACCTTTTTTTTTAAATATTAGATTGTCAAGAAAAAGGGCTTGACGTTTAAGCAAAAACGTAACAGAGCCAGGCATACAAAGATTGGGTATGAGAATGTTCTGAAGCAGGGCCAGGCGTGGTGTCTCACACCTGTAATCCCAGCACTTTGGGAGGCCATTAAGGACAGATCATAAGGTCAGGAGTTTGAGACCAGGCTGGACAGCATGGTACAACCTTGTCTCTACTAAAAATACAAAAATTAGCAGGGCATGGTAGCACATGCCTGTAATCCCAGCTACTCGGGATGCTAAGGCAGGAGGATCACTTGAATTCGGGAAGCAGAGGTTGCAGTGAGCTGAGATGATGCCATTGCACTTCAACCTGGGTGACAGAGTAATACTTTCTCAAAAAAAAAAAAAAAAGAATGTTCTGAAGCAAGATTATTACTATGCTTACTATACTGAGCAAAGCCATCTAATAGTAGATCCAGAACTGATCATATTAGAAACATCTTTAACACTTGGTTTTCAGATTTGACTTCAGCCTTTATCTGATTAGTATTAATACAGTGTTTCATTTAATTTTCTATCCCTTTATTTTTAGTCAATCTATATTGTTTTATTTTTCTCACATTAATGACATGTAGCTGGATTTGTTTTATTAAATCTAATATTAGCACTGTGCTTTAATTAGTGTATATGTTTTGTGATTACTGGTATATTTAGGTTTCTATCATCTTTTTTTATGATTTCTCTTTACTTTTCTTTGCCTCTTTTCCTACTATTTTTCCTTCTCAGATTGATTTTTTTATTTCTTCCGCTTTCTCTCTGTTGATTTAGATGTATTCTATTTCTGTCCTTTTGGTGATTTCTTTTAGTTTTTGCTTTGGATGACTATCCTATGCTTCTGAACAATACAAGAATTTTAGTTAAACATCATTTTAGTGTGAATTAGAGAAAGCTGCCTATTTAAGAGACTTTTCTGACATTTGACAGATTATTTCTTAATAAATATGCAAAAGTGCTCTGACTACAAATATGAATAGTATCCCTTGCATCGTATGTTGAGGCCCTCATTGGAAAGCTTTAACTCTGATTCTTCCTTCATCCTGTTTTCCACAGTATCACTATTAGACTTTAGTTCTACTGCATTTTTTTCAAACTTCACCCCCAAATTGGTAAAATTATCATCTTTTTAAAATAGTCCTTGTTTAAATTTACCAACATAGTTATCATTTTTTAATTCACTGTTGATTATTGCATCTCATTTCTTTGTTTGGAGTTCACTTTTTATTTTAGTGAGGTGTGTCCTATAGTTTTCCACTAGCAGGAAAAAAAATTTTTATTTGTCCTCACTCAGGAATAATAGTTTGGGTTTAGAATATAAAATTATAGATTGGGCCAGGCACAGTGTCTCATGCCACTTGGGGAGACCAAGGTAGGAGGACTGCTTGAGCCCAGTAGTTCAAGACTAGGCTGGGCAATATGGCAAGACCCCATCTCTACACAAATATAAAAAATTAGCGAGGCATAATGGTGTGCACCTGTGGTCCCAGCTACTCAAGAGGCTGAGTTAGGAAGATTGCTTGAATCCAGAAGATCAGTGAGCCGTGATCACACCACTGCACTCCAGCCTGGGTGATAAAGCGAGACCCTGTCTCAAAAAAAAAAAATTGTAGATTGACTTTGTTTTACCTCAACTCTTCAGTAGCATTATGCCACTGTCTTCCACTTGGTGAGAAGTCAGCTTGTAGTTTGACTTTGCTTTTAATAATCTTTCTGGTTGAGATCCTTTTGTCTTTGGGGTTCTGCTCTTTTACTAGGATTTGTTCAGGTGTGAATTTGATGTGATTTACCATGTACCAAACTCTACTTAAGTATGTGGATATATTGTCCTTTTTTTTTTTTTTCCAGAAAATTTGCCGTTAACTTTTTCAGGTGCCTCCTCCATTATCTTTGTTTGCCTCCTCCATTATCTCTGTTCCTTCCTCTGGAACTCTTAATAGATGTATGTTAGGGTTTTACTCTGTTCTTAATGTCTCTTAATCTTATGTACCATTTCTTAATAATTTTAAGCAAATTTACTTTAGTTCTTTAATCTGCTTCTATTTATTCTTGGGATGCCAGTTCTCCTGTCTGTTATATGTGCTCACTCCTCCATGATGGTTTGTTTCTTCATGTAGTTTATATTTTTTGTTGTGAACTTACTACCTTCAGTAGTTACTTTTTTTGATTTTGGAGTATTTCCTGTAAAATTCCATGAGCCCTAGGTTGTAAAAGTGGTCCTGTAAAGTGGTTTGGGTATGTTGCAAAATAGGGCCTCACGTAATTTAAAACAATGATTTTTAAATTAGGTAATACGTGCTCAAGATAGAAAATTCAAAAGGATATACAGTGAAAAATAGGTCTACTTCCCACTACTACTCCCAGCCACCCTGTTCCCTTCCCAAGAGGCAAAGGACCAGTCTATGTATTGTTCCAGAGCTATTTTGGGTGCAAGTACAGGCATGTGGATATCTTCCTCCCCCCCACACACTAATTATAGTATACTATACGTGGCCTTCTCCATACTTTAATATCACAAGAGTCTTTCATAGCAGTATAGAGAGCCATCTTATTCTTTTGAATACATGCATAATAGTCTGTTATATGAATAAGTCATAATTTAACAGTCCTCTGTTAACATTTGTTTTCAATCTCCTGTTATTGCATGATGCTGCAATATTCATGTACATGTCATTTTACACGTGTGTAAAATTATGATTATAAAGTAAAATCCTGGAAATATAATTACTGAGGCTTGGGGTATGGACATTTTTAATTTGGATACTTGTCTCCAAACTGCCCTTCAGAGATGTTGGACCAATTAACATTTGATGAAAATGCCCATTTCTCACTTCTTGCGAAAAATGTGGTATTAAACTTCTTGTTCTTTGTCCATTTGAGAGGTTAAAGTGGCATCTCAATATTTGTTTAAATTTACATTTCTCATTTTCTTAGTGAGGTTGGACTTCTTTTTAAAAAGTTGAGTCATTTATGTTTCTTTTTCTACAAATAGTTTATTCATATATCCATTGCCACAGTTTTTCCTTTTTTTTCTTTTTTCTTTTTTCTTTTTTTTTTTTTAAGACAGAGTTTTGCTCTTGTTGCCCAGGCTGGAGTGCAATGGTGCAATCTTGGCTCACCGCAACCTCTGCCTCCTGGGTTGAAGCGATTCTCCTGCCTCAGCCTCCTGAGTACCTGGGATTACAGGCATGTGCCACTATGTCTGGCTAATATTGTATTTTTAGTAGATATGGGGTTTCTCCATGTTGGTCAGGCTGGTCTCGAACTCCCAACCTCAGGTAATCCCCCCCCACCTCTGCCTCCCAAAGTTTTGGATTGCAGGTGTGAGCCACCGCGCCTGGCCTTGCCCAGTTTTTCAATCATCGTATTAATCTTACAGATTTTAGGTGTTCTTTGTAAAGTAAATCAGCCTTTGCTGTAAATATTTTTTCTAGTTTGTCTTTTTACTTATTTATGGGGTTTTTTTTTGAACCACACAAATTTTTGGTTGTATATATTCAAATTTATCTTATTTTATGGCTGCTAAGTTATGTATTATATTTAAAGACTTTATGCACTTTAAAATGTTTTTAAAAATCTGTAGTTTGTTTTGGTACTTCTGGGGTTTCAGGTTTTTAGTTCCATTTGAAATTGATTCTGCTTTAAGATGTGAAATTAGAGTCCAAATTTGATGGGGTTTTGTTTTTTAACAGAAGGTTATCTAGTTGTCCCAACATGTTTCCCAAAAAGGGGAATAATCCCTTTTTCCCAACACTTGAAGTATTATCTTTAGTGTTCATTAATCCCTATAGATATTTGAGTTGTTTTTTTGTTGTTGTTGTTGCCTTGGAATTCTCATTCTATGTGTCTTGGATAAACTCAAGCCCCACTCCCAGTCTTCCTTCCCCCAGCCTACCTGTGAACCCTGGAGTTAAGGCCCATGCGCTCAGTCCACGGTGTTGTTGAGAGCTTTTGATAATACCTCAAATTTCAGAAGCAAGATTGTACTTTCAGTCCCTTATGGAATCTTACTATTCAAGAGATTATCTGGTTCAGCCTCAACTTTAGGCAGGTAAAGTAATTTCCCAAATTTATATTTGAGGGATCTAAGGACTATAGAAATTGAGACTTATTCATTGTTATTTGTCGGGGGGATCCTCTAGAACCCAAGAATCTGTCTTCTTGAGGGGTATTCTTTCAGTTTTACTATACTACATTCTCTCTAAAAGTCTTGGGACTTACTGGACCTAAGTATAAAGAAATATTTATTAGTTCAGTTAATCACTTTTACCTTTTACCTCATTTGTTGATAGTTTCATTATAATCTTATTCGAAATAAATTACCAATACTAAGTATTATGATCAATTTATAATACAAGAGATTATTGTGAAAACAGACCTGAAAACTGCACTGTTTATAAACTTCAGTGAATTAAAGTTCATCTCTGAGATCTATGGTTTTTAAACCGTGAGAATAACTAAAATATCCGTTCAGAAACACTAAGGTAGCTATATAATCATCCTAATAATCACAAAATTATCTGTTACTACATATTTTATTTACTTCCTCCTGAGATTTTCTGTTTATTAAATTATTTAAAACATTTTACAATGAGCATATGTTGTTACCGTTTCAAGAATGTTACCTCATTCTCACTGATTGTATTAAAGTAAGTAGTTTTAGGATACAGTAACAGGTTTATTGAACTTTAAAATATCTTAGCCACAAGTTGGGTTGACTTTAAAAACTAAATGAAGCCAGCTACGGTGGCTCACACCTGTAATCCCGGTACTTTGGGAGGCTGAAGTGGGCAGATCATGAGGTCAGAAGTTCAAGACCAGCCTGGCCAACATAGTGAAACCCCGTCTCTACTAAAAATACAAAAATTAGCCGGGCGTGGTGGCGTGTACCTGTAGTCCCAGCTACTTGGGAGGCTGAGGCAGGAGAATCACCTGAACCGGGGAGGTGGAGGTTGTAGTGAGCTGAGACTACACCATTGCCCTCCAGCCTGGGTGACAAGAGTGAGACTCTGTCCCCCAAAAAAAAAAAAAAAACAAATGAAATCTGAATTCTGACTAGTATGCTATCATGTTGGTATATTTAACAAAAAGCTTTGAAATAAAATTTATCTTTAAAATGATGTCCTTGAATATTTGTTATATTTCAGAATATTTGTTATATTTCAGAGTAACTGCTTTGAATAATGCTGTTCATTTTTTGTAGCAAGAATTTGCTTAAAATTGGGAATCTATTTTTGGATCAGCATATTTTAATATTTGATAAAGCAACAGAATTTAATTCTTTTAGTTGTTACTGAACTGTTAGTATCTAAATGAGCCTTAATAATAGAAAATAACCAGATCAGTTTACATAAACTAGCTTTTTTAGGCCAGGCACAGTGGCTCATGCCTGTAATCCCACCACTGTGGGAAGTTGAGGTGAGTTGGATCACCTGAGGTCAAGAGTTCAAGACCAGCCTGGCCAACATGATGAAATCTCCTCTCTACCAAAAATACAAAAAATTAGCCAGACGTGGTGGTATACCCAGTAATCCCAGCTACTCGGGAGGCTGAGTGAGGCTGGAGAATTGCTTGAACCCAGGAGGCAGAGGTTGTAGTGAGCTGAGATCACATCACTGCACTCCAGCCTGGGCAACAAAATGAGGCTCTGTCTCAAAATAATAATAAAAATAAATAAATAAATAAATTGTACCATGCCTGCAGACTTAAACCATTTCAAATTTGCTTTATTTGGGTAGTTCCCTATTGTTCTAGTATTATGAATAGCCAAGTACAGTTATCAAAATATTAGAATTGGTAAATATTTAGGTTTGTTATATAAGGGGGTAGTGGAATGGAAAAATACTGACGACTTTTCACATACACTTCTGGTTGTATTATGAACGCAGGGAAATATCCTTTCAGTAGACCTCAAAACCTCCTTCCTCAGAGTAACCTATCCAGTTCCAACTTTAGTTCCTAGTGTTATATTCTTGAGGGCCTTACAGGAGCTGGCCATGGTTGCTTAGGCCTATAATTCTAGCAGTTTGGGAGGCAAAGGTGGGAGGATTGCTTGAGGCCAGGAGTTCAAGTCCAGCTGGCCAACATAATGAGACTTTGTCTCTACAAAAAATAAAAGAAATTAGCCAGGCCCATGACCAGCTATTTGGGAGGTTAAGGCAGGAGGATCACTTGAGCCCAGGAGGTAGAGGCTACAGTGAGCTACGGTTGAGCCATGATTGAGCCACTGTACTCCAGCCTGGGTGACAAAGTAAGACCCTGTCTCAAAAAAAAAAAAAAAAAAAATGTGTTCAATGGTTTTACAGGAAAGAGCATAGAAAGACCTTTGCAGAAGTTAAATGCTTCCTGAAGGAAATTCTAAACATATGGAGAGGACAGCTTAATATAGTTTAGGGAGTGGGGGAATATGTTAATCACTGAATTATTCTTTTCCATTCACGAGCCAACAGAACATCATTTGTCTAGACTTTGGCTTGGATTATTAACTGTTGACTCAAGTTCACTCCTACCAAATCAGTCATTCCCCACCCCCCGTACCCCAGAAAGAGCATATTTTATAAAATTTTGTTTGGTTTTTATATTCATTCAGTGTTGAAGCTTCCTTGGGGAAGTTGGTAGAGAAATTTACTAGAGAATGTACTGGTATATATTAATATACTCAACGATGGAAGGTTTTCTGATTGCTGTTTTTATAGTGATTATATCTTCTCTCCTTTGTATCATTTAAATGTGTTTTATGGTTTATACTCAGAAGTACCCGAAGTAGATTAATGTTTGCAGGCTATGGAGATAAATACTATAATAGAATGCTAAGAAAAGCTTGTTGTACAGCTTTTATGTTAATTATCTTCCATTTTGATTTAATAAGTATTCTAAAATTTTCATTCCCTTGAAATGTTGTAAATAGTAAATGCTCGTTTTCATAGTTGTTATTCCAGCTTTGCGTTTGTGAGTCTTCTATATGTTTTCTTGAGGTGCACTGTTGGGAGGATTTAGGAAAGTAGAAATAGTACTCCTGGTTCTGTCAGTAATTTTAGGCAAATCACACTGAATGCCTCTGCTTCTGTTTTTTATCTGCCAAGTGGGGAAGGCAAAGTCTTTCCCTTCCACTTTGGGAAACTCAGAGAGGAAAGTGAGGTTGCTGGAAAATTCTTTGAAAAATTGAAACCATCATTTTCCATTTGTAGATTGTTACAGCCTTTATTAGTTTTATTTTTCCTTTTGTGTATTTCACTTTTTTGCTTTTTTAAGTTTATAAGCATTGGTCCATTCAGCATTAAGACTAAATATAATGTTTGTAGTTTTTTTTTGTCATTGTTTCTCAGGAAATTTTTTAAAAAATCACACTAGTTCTCTGTCTCTGTCTCTGTCTCTCCTTGTTCTCCTGGAAATGCCCATTGCCACAAAGCATGTACAATTTTGCATGCACATGTGCATGCACACACACATACACACACACACAAACACACACAAACATAACTGGTTAATACCCTTTTTTTGGTTGCTTTTTTTTTGAGAAGGAGTCTTGCTCTGTAGCCCAGGCTGTAGTGCAGTGGCGTGATGTCAGCTTACTGCAACCTCCACCTTCTGGGTTCAAGCAATTATCCTGCCTCAGATTCCCAAGTAGCTGGGATTACAGGCGTGCATCACCACGCCCAGCTAATTTTTGTAATTTTAGTAGAGACAAGGTTTCACCATGTTGGCCAGGCTGGTCTCAAACTCCCGACCTCAAGTGATCCACCCGCCTCGGCCTCCCAGAGTGCTGGGATTACAGGCTTGAGCCACCACACCAGCCTGGTTAATACACTTTTGCATGTCAGTTGAGGTGATGGGAAAAGTTTGAAGGTTATGAATATTGACTAGTGGTAAATTGTGTTTCATATCTTATATAGAAGACACATTTGAAAGTAAAAAAATGGTGGCCCATGTTAATAGACTGATTAAATAAATTACAGGTACACATCCATTCATTGATAAATACTTGTTGATAGTCATGTGATACTAAGTAGCAATATGAAAAATGAAATAAGAATAAGAAAAGCAGAATAAAAATGTACTTTACTGGAACTGTTACCTTTATTTTCATGTTACTGTATCAATACCTATTAATGCTACTTTTAAAATTTATTGCTAGTGCTACTTCTATCTAGTTCCATGCAGTAAACTTTTCAGAGAATGAATTTATAGTACTGTGCTGTTAGCAACTCAAATTAATACTCATAAATGCTTAGATGTCTATTTAAGTGAAACTTCCATATCTACTCTCGGAAGGTGCAGAGAATCTGTTTAAAAGGTCAGAATCTTGAGTTTCTTTTTATTTGGAACTACAGCTAAGTCATTTGGAAGAAAATTATTACGTTCCTACTTTATGCCAGGCACGGTCCTAGGCATTGAGGATATAGCAGTGAACAAATTGCTGCTCTCAAGGACAGACCTTGGGAATGGTTTCCTTCGGTTTAACACATCAGTCGTGCCATTTCTCCTCAGAGAGAATGGTACCTAATTCCTTGGATAAAATGCTAATTATTCATCCTGGTCAACATGGTGAAACCCCATCTAAAACTACAAAAATTATCTGGGCATGGTGGTGCGTTCCTGTAATCCCAGCTACCCGGGAGACAGACAGGAGAATTGCTTGAACCAGGGAGTTGGAGGTTGCAGTAAGTTCTAGTTCTCTGGAGCTGTTATTTTCCTTAATGACTTTTCTTGGTTTTTATAGATAATTGTATATATATTATGATAGTCAGATGATTTATTTTGAATATGGATCTTTTTTTATTAAACCATTTGGCAAAGATTTATTAAATGTGTGTTGGGCACTGAACTAGTCACTGGGACCACAAAGATGATAGTCTCTGTTCTCATAGAATTACAACCTGCGTAAGGATAGCAAAAAGAAAAATGTTATAGATTCACAGTTCAGCTGAGTCTTTATGTAATAAATGATGTTCTGTTGATTTTTTTTATGCTACTATCAATTAACAGCAATCAGTGAACATTATTTCCCTTCAAGCAAACTGGCTTCTAAACCTAACCACTTAAGTTTCTTATTCTCCCTCATTACCTCACAGTCCATTTTGAATATAAGTTTGGGGGGTATCTGAAGTAATTGAAATTAAGGGTTTTAAGATCTAAGTGAAAAGCTTTACTTTGGTCAAAAGGCAGATTTCCAACATAGTTTTTTCTCATTATTTTATCTAGTATCTGCCCACGTTTTAAAATTAAGGATACTAATTTCAATTCCAAATGCGAAGTATGAGGGGTTTTTTTGGGGGGTGGGGGAGCAGTTCCTTTGAGACATTCTAAAATATTGTTAGGTGATCTAAATAATTTTTTTTCTTTTTTTCCAGCGGGTCCATATGGAATATTTGCTGGTAGGGATGCCTCCAGGGGACTGGCAACATTTTGCCTAGATAAAGATGCACTTAGAGATGAATATGATGATCTCTCAGATTTGAATGCAGTACAAATGGAGAGTGTTCGAGAATGGGAAATGCAGTTTAAAGGTACTTGCATTTTATTGGATTCTTTGGAAAATTAAATATTTGTTCAAAGAAAATATATACTATTTTACGTGCTTAAGAGCCTAAGGATATCATCTGTTTTCATTGCCATCATTATTTGATAATATTTTTAAAGATAGCTGAAGCTGGGTGGAGTGGTGTGCACCTGTGGTCCCAGCTGCTGATGGGGATCCTTTGAGCTTGGGAGTTCAAGGACTAACCTGGGCAACATAGTGAGACTTGTCCAAAATAAAAAAAAAAAAGAAATTGCAAAAAATAGTTAAATAAAAATATGATTGTTACATGTGATAATTATTTTGAAAATCCATATTTAAAAATTGACTTGTTACAAACCATAAGCCTCATAAAAGTTGTGATACTTGTATTTTTTTAAAGCTTGTTTGTTAAGATTTAGTTTTTTTGAAATATAGGCTTATATTTAAAACTGAATTGATTACTGATTTCAATACTATAATTTATTCCAAAATGATTTTACAGGTCTTATGCTGAAAATGTAAATAAAAAATATTGTTCCCCTTTGTTATTCCCTCATAACATCAGTTTTTACCACTTGGATGACGCTGTCTCAGCTGTTTATCTGACCCCTGGATCCCTTGAACAGCTATTCTGGCTTGTCACTTGTACTAGTTCTACCATATGAATCAGTCCTCTTATCTAATCCTCTTGACAGTCAATTCATTCACTTAACCTGGGCTTAATTCACTTAACCTAGTTTTCATTTTCTGATCAAGAAACAAATAAACATGTATTACTTTCTACATACAGTGTTCCAAATAAAACACCTGATAACATACAAACAAGCAAAATAACAGCTCTAAGAAGTGAGTTTGATGGAGGAAAGAACAGTAGTATGACAGGGGCCATACCCTTAGACCTCAAAGCACATAGGGTAACAAGTAACAAATAAATTTTTATCTCCTCATTTAGTTTATTTTCTTGAGTACTGCTAGCATTTGTCACATTTTCTCCCCAAGAATATTTCCTATTTGGGTCTCCTCAACCATCGATTCTCCACCTTGTGCACCCTTCCACCCTTTCTTCAGCCCCAAGGAAGTCACCATTTCCTTTTTCATGGTCTTCTCTACTCCAAAATATTAGCCCTAATTTTTTTTTCCTCGCTTGTATGCAAAGTCCAATATATTTATAGATTTTAAATAACTGTTGGAAGTTCCCTACATTGCCAACTAATGTCTTTAATCATAACATTTTGGGCTATTAAGAGTTAAAGAGTTATTCTGAGACTGAGTGCATATTAAGGTTAGACCAGCTTTAAAGTATATGTCCCCAGGTCTAACCCAAGAGCCTGAGCTGGGTACTGAGATGGGACCTGGACTTTCATTATTTAAAAAGATCTCCAAGTGATTCTGTTGCAGTATCCAACTAAGAACCACAGATACAGAACACCCTCTTGCAAAGAATTCCCACACCTTATTAAGTTCCCTAATCCTGTTTTCTTTCTTTTTTTTTTTTTCTTTTGAAACAGTCTCTGTCTGTTGCCCAGGCTGGAGTACAATGGCGCAATTGTGGCTCACGGCAACCTCTGCCTTCTGGGTTCGAGCGATTCTCCTGCCTCAGCCTCCCAAGTAGCTGGGATTACAGGCTCACGCCACCACACGTGGCTAATTTAGTTCTCTAGTCTTGTTTTGTTTTGTTTCAAGCTTTACATGTGTATAAAGACCAGCCATGGTGAAGCAATTTTAGAATCGTATTTAGATAATATTCTAACATCATATTCTATATGATTCTAAAACAAATGCCTTTTCTCTGTATAATGGAATAGTGAAACAGATTTGATCTCCACTGATTTTCTTTTGATGTATCTTTCAGAAAAATATGATTATGTAGGCAGACTCCTAAAACCAGGGGAAGAACCATCAGAATATACAGATGAAGAAGATACCAAGGATCACAATAAACAGGATTGAACTTTGTAAACAACCAAAGTCAGGGGCCTTCAGAACTGCAATTCTTACTCCCTTTCACAGAATGTCCAGCATCTTTGGGTTTGATTCACCTGCTGCGAAAAACATTCAACAAATTGTGAACAAGATAAATGAATCTCACTATGAAGATTTGAATACTAGACATTATTTATGCTGCCAATTCATTTGTTGCAGTTGTTTGTAATGTCTAGTGGGGCTTCATCATCCTGAAAAGAGAGAGACAGGGATTTTTTTAAGAGAGTCACAAGATTATTTCTTTTCTTTCCTTCCTTTTTTCTTTCTTTCCTTCCTTCCTTTCTCTTTCTTGTTAAAATATATTGAAGACAACCGGATATGTATTTGATACTCAAGTGTACAAATCTCCTCAAGAAACATCAGGGGACTCCTATGTCACATACTGTGTTTTCATTTTACCATTGGTGAGGGAGGAGACCTGAGCAGGGGAGGTGGCGGGGATACACAACAATTTGAGTAGTTTAGGCTACTGAAACATTAAAATGTGAATTCCCAAACTTTCTTTTTGGCTTTGTCAGGGAAAAGAAAAATATCTTTATTTCTAAGAAATCCTTGGAAATTAAGGAATTTGAAGTGGGTTTAAGTCAGAACTAGTTCCCCAATAGAAAGATCATTCGAAACCAGTTTTTATCCCTTCTCTTTCCTTCCCTTCCCCTCAATCAAATCAATATTAATTGTGCCTTATTTCACTTAACATAGACTTGAATTATTTTTAGGAAAAGCCCCTATACTGAATTCAGAAGTCACTACAAGCAGCATTAAGACTGAAGTTGGAATATTCTGTTGACCACAAAACCTTGATATCATTCTGTATATATAGAATGTAAAAGGAATATTCAGTGTTAACTGCCATATATGTAATATACACAAACTTAATTAGAATTGTAATGGCCAAATGCATTCCCCCGTGCTTTTCTCTTTTCAAAGAAATTGAAAAACATCAATTCTTATCCCCTACAGCTGCCTAATTTTAGGAGTCTGACCCTCCATATCTCACTGGTGTGGGTGCATGGGGCTGTGGAGTGGATGTCTGTGTGGGTGTGTCTGAATGTGTGTGACAGCGCCTTGGAAGGGACTCTTTCTGCAGATACTGTAAATACAAGTACCATTTTAATAAAGCATGTACAATAAACCAAAATAAGCTTGAGTTGGACTTTATATAAAACACTGTAAGCCAGTGCATTATGATACAGTTGTAAGATTGTGCATTTGATTCAAGATAAGGAAAATCTTGGAAATGAAAAGCAGACACTGGTTAACCAAGTTGTACACATTGTACCACATTCAGCATAACTTTAGGAAGAAATTCCACTTTGTGGAACATTCTCTGGAGATCTGAGATTATTCAGGTAAGAATTGGTATATTAAAATGTACATATTTTTACTTTATAGTTTGATGCCAACTGATTATACTAGATTATAGCACTCCAGGTGGTATTGAACACAAGACATTAAAATATTATACTGATAGACATTAAATTATTCTTAGGTTGAAAAAGCCCCACATATGTCAGTTATTTGATTTCATTATGACTACTTAGGTTCTGAGCTGGGGACAAGTTCACTTAAAAAGACAAATTTAACAAGTCGCCAGTTAAAGACCTCTGCTTTATAGATCTATGCAGAAGCCGTCAAACAAGGTGTAAATTAACTGCAACAACAAGCTAGAGGATGTGAAATACTACATTCTATCTGGTCTTGGAGTGTTCTGTAGGAAGATATCTTTAGCCAAATCTTTGCTGAAGACGTTGCGGAGTGTTGGTAAATGCTTTGTATGTTTTTATGTAAAACATTTTCTAAACAAAAAATTTTGTTAAAAGTATATGTCCTCTGTAGTAAACTGATTATATATGAATCATTCGAGCCAAAGTCTAGTAATAAACTGTACCTGTGACTAGAGAAACCCTAAGTATACATGCAGTAAAAATTATGTGGTCTGTTAAGAAAAATGAGTAATTTGTGTTTTGGACTTGAAATAAACAGTGTTCTGTAGATAATTCCTCAACTTCAGTTGAATGTTTGTCATTCCCAGGTAGTTTGTCAGGCAGTGTTTGAATGAGGGAACCAGAGCAGTGCTGGTGTTGTTCCTGTTGTCCCCCACACACACACTCCCGCTTAGCCCTATTTTCCAAACTTGCCTGATGATTAGAATTGCTTAAGGTACAGATTCCTAGCCTTCAATCCAGACCTACCACCTGCTGAGCCATAATTAAAGAGAGCAAGTCTCAGAATTTTTATTTGTAAGGAATGCCTCAGGTAATTGTTATGATCAGGAACATGAGAAATGCTAATTTTTCAAGTTAATATTGTCTGCCTTTGTCAGGTACTTGAAATGGCCTTAGGTAATTTTGGTCTGATTCCCTTCATTTGATTTTGTGTCATTCAGGAGACTTTACAAAATTCTAATACATGTCTTAGAAAACAGCAAATTTTGATAGTCTTTAGATTTTTATCTTTGGGTAGCATTTCCAAGATGGAATATTTCCCACATTAAATCTATACTGTGTGCACTAGCCAGTTTCTCTGCATTAGGAAATGAACCCATACAGTTACAGATCCAGTTTTTAAAACCTTGACTATGGTGCTAAGGCTGCTTTTGTTTCCTGACAGTAATTCTGTCTACCTTTCTGCAGGTAGATCTGCAGAATCCAACATTACACCTAACTTTACCCACATTCTCGAAGGTAATTTGCTGAATTAGCACTGGGAGATACTTTGTTCTGTAGAAAACTCGATATTGAATCAGGCTGTCCTTATCCAAGTATTTCACATAACCTCTATTGATAACTGAGAAGTGCAGCAAGTTGCTAGTAAGATGTGCCATTAACATGTTAACAGTGTTAACTACAGAACTTTTATGGATCCGAATAAGCGGGTAGTACTGTAGTAAAGCATTTATAAACCATAATTTGAGCATACTGAAAATGAGAGTCATGCAATACTGTAGCAATGATATTGAATGAGTTATTTAAATTCCTCTAAAGTAGCAAATGCTTAAAAGATAGCTTTTGAAAATCTGTTTCATTAGGGTCAGCTATCAATTTGTTAAATGATATTAATCACAGATTATGATCTATTTGGCTATGGCAATAAAGTTCAAATAAAGACTACCCAACTTTCCTGTTTTTAAGCAAAAAGCATCATTCCTAGGCACTATCAGAAAAGCCTGTACAGAAAAATGCCACACTCCTGAGTCACTTTGAGTACCAGCTTTGCATTTGTTCTACCACCACTAGTGGTTGAGAGAGCATTTGGGCTGCCTGCCATTATTCCATTCAAGAGAGCACTTGACATACTGTGAACACTGGCTTATTCTCAAAATTTTTCTTTTACTGTATTCACACAAGATCCAAGAAAACCACATAATGATGTTTAGTGTAAGAAGACATCAATATTTGCATATGTCTTTAAATACTCCGAAAGTATGATTTCAGTGGCTGCATAGTATTGTTCTCAAAGTTTTAGTGAAAAATGCAGAAAATTCTATATATGGTATGGTCCAGTTTGGTTAAAAAAGAAAATTGAAGGAGAGCATAGTTTAAAAGATAAATCTAAAATAATCGTCATTTTGCTTGATTATAAAATAAACATATGTTCATGGTACAGAAAAGTACTGAGAAAATAAGAATTGACCAAAGATCAGATAGCCTTTTCCAAAGTCCCTTTTTTCTCCAATCCCCTTCTATGTGTATGAGATTACAGTGTATATTTAGAAACCCCAAGGTTTCAAATTCAAGATTCCTATCCAGTCTTCTGGGCATCTTTACCTGACTCTGGAACCTCAAGATAACTTGCTTCTGCTATTATAGTCTGTTAGAGAGTTTCTATACTGTCCTGACAGGTTCTCGTGCATCTCATTGTTCTCATTAAATGTATGGTTCCTGTTAATCTAAAACTCCAACTTGGCTTTGTTTCTTCCCTCCTTAAAGGCCTTCAGTAACTACCTGTCTTCTCAAGAATCAAGACAAGGTTCAGGGCCTTCTATGTCCACCTCTTCACCAGTTCCCACTTCACAGTCTACTACATAAAACCACTTCCAACTTGTTCTGGAGTATCTTCCAGAATATACCCTTAGCTACTCCATTCTTCAGTGTGGATTATACTCTTCCCCACACCCACGCTAAGAGGCTTCCTTGCTAATTTGCTCAGTCTTAGACACTCAGGCTCAGACAACGTCCCTGGACTGAATTAGGGAGCCCTCATTCCGTGCTTTCATAGTATCACAGGGGTACTTTTGTGTCATTGAATTTACTATGTTGTAATTATCTGTCTCCTCTGATAAGCTAGGGACTGGATTTATACTCATTTTAGGCCCAGTGTTTTTCTCAAACATAATATACTCCTTGCTACACAATATTTGCTCAAAATATTTTTGTTAAATGAATTTATAAAATGAAAGGGTAGACCAATAACAATAGTTTTTATACCAGCCTCCAAGGAAACAATCAGTGTCTGAGAAGAGAGTCTAGGAGCTGCATTAGAGCAGTATCTCTTGTCCTGTTTGTTGGTTCGCTTGTTTGAGGCGGAGTTTAGCTCTTGTTGCCCAGGCTGGAGTGCAATGGTGGGTTCTCGGCTCACCGCAACCTCCGCCTCCCGGGTTCTAGCGATTTTCCTGCCTCAGCCTTCCAAGTAGCTCGGATTACAGCCATGTGCCACGACGCCTGGCTAATTTTTTGTATTTTTAGTAGAAACGGGGTTTCACCATGTTAGCCAGGATGGTCTCGATCTCTTGACCGGATGATCCACCCGCCTCAGCCTCCCAAAGTGCTGGGATTACAGATGTGAGCCACCACACCCGGCCCGTTGGTTTGTTATTGGGCTTGCAATTAAGAATTTTAAGAGTTTTTATGCTACACACACACACACACACACACACACACACAAAAAGGATTAGAAAACCACGGGCTCAATGACCTTTATTTTGTTTTGGGTTTTTTGTTTTGTTTTGTTTTGTTTTTGTTTTTGTTTTTTTTGAGACAGAGTCTTGCTCTGTCACCCAGACTGGAGTGCAATGGCACAATCTCAGCTCACTGCAACTTCCACCTCCCGGTTCAAACAATTCTCCTGCCTCAGCCTCCCGAGTAGCTGGGATTACAGGCATGTACCCCCACACCCAGCTAATTTTGTATTTTTAGTAGAGATGGGTTTTCTCGATGTTGGTCAGGCTGGTCTCGAACTGTCAACCTCGGTGATCCGCCCGCCTTGGCCTGCCAAAGTGCTGGGATTACAGGCATGAGCCCGGTACCTTTTTCAGTTTATGGGTACAATTCTAGGGCAGAACCATGCAATAATAAATATCTAGCATAGCTCAATGACTGCAAAATACAGATTTGTCTTCCTGACAACTGGATGAAGGTGGAAACCACAGTGCAACCCTGACCTGAGTGACTATGTAGTCAAAATGCTTCTGCAGCAACAGCAGCTTAGGCATCACAGGAGAGAAGGAGAGGACTCCCAATTGTTTTTCTTATAACAAAACACTTATCAAAATGCCTTTGAAATCCTACCTGGGGAGCCTTTTGCTCCCTTCCACTGTGTCCCTGGCCTCCAGCCCCACCACCCCCATCACAGAGCCACTCCTTCTGGTTCCTAGTCTATTCCAGTGGTGAGGTAGAAAAAGACCAGTTAAAATGAGAAGATTTAAATTTGATCTTCCCAAAGACAAACTGCCATATAGTGAGAGTACAATGAAAATGGCCCAACTTGATGGGCTTTGCTGGGAAGGAATGCCTTTTCACTAGGGAAAGAACTTTCACCTTTAAAATAGTGCGAACATTGAGAAAGGAAAAACAAAAGCAAGATAATGTAAATAAGGTAGGAGTAAGTAACCTTCGTTATGTAAAAGAATGTAAAAGCAAGCAAGCATTTTAATTCCTTCTGTGTTTCAGAATCTGTAGGCCCTGGAGTGAGTCTGCTGCTTTGAGCAAGTTTCTTAACTTTGTTGAGCCTAATTTTCCACATGCATAGAAAGGGACTAATTTTAAGTATTTTTAGGTGATATATAATTGTCTTATTAAAATAATCTTAATACTCCTTTGTTAATTATACTGAAAATCCTAAATCTTAAAAATAATCGCTAGCTTTCCCACAGTTAATCTGTCAGCAACCAAGTATTGATGTATATTGATGCATCAATGCAATATTAAAGATTAGCAACAATGCCAGGAGTCACCGTTTCCACATTTATTGATATTCTTACATGCCCAACTCACAACTCATTAGTACTATGGACTTGTGGGGTAGGGGTCATCCTGAAATCATTTGCATGACTTGATTAATTTGTAAATGAAATTTCAGAGATGGAAGTGAGAGATTACATTGAATTGTGAAAACACCTCATTACTGACCATCTTCACTGTAGAACAGTAGAGTACATTGTGCATGTTAGCTATTTTTAAATTGGAAGCAAAATTGAAAATGCCAGATGACGGCAATGAGTTCACCAGTGTGTTTCCTGTTTAGCTTCACTAATTTGTTTGCATTGTTTTATTACAGTTGGCCTTCTTTCAACCACCAAGAAATAATTCAGAATCACTTCACAAGCCACCTTGTGTTAAGCAAAACTAGTGATTAGAATGGCTAAATACATTGCAAATGCACTGTTGAAAGATTTTCTTCAAATGACTGGTCAACTGAGTCTTAAAGCAAATTAAAACTTCAGTCCTCCTAAATTTTAAAAATCACTGCTCTTTGGAAATAGATGGGAAAAATATCAATCACTGGACTTATATTCTTGAGCAGACAGTATTTAGTTCAAATTGGAATCTGCTCATACTGTTATTTTTATATCAACTTGACTAGTCTAGGGTGTCCAGCTGTTTAGTCAAACACTAGTCTAGACATCGCTGTAAAGATAATTGTAGATGCGGCCGGGCACAGCGGCTCATGCCTGTAATCCCAGCACTTTGGGAGGCCGAGGTGGGCAGATCACCTGAGGTCAGGAGTTCAAGACCAGCCTGGCCAACATGGTGAAACCCCATCTCTACTAAAAATTAAAAAAAAAATGAGCTGGGCATGCTGGCAGTCACCTGTAATCCCAACTACTTAGGAGGCTGAGGCAGGAGAATTACTTCAACCCAGAAGGCAGAGGTTGCAGTGAGCCAAGATTGTGCCTCTGCACTCTGGCCTGGGCAACAAGAGCAGAACTTCATCTCAAAAACAAAACAAAAAAGATATTTGTAGTGTGGTTAAAATTTATAATTTACAATCATTTGACTTTAAGTAAAACAGATCACCCTCCATAATGTGGATGGGCCTGATCCAATCAGTTGAAGAACTTAAGAGCAAACAGGTTTCCTGGAAAAAAGGCTGCTCTTCCTCAATTTTCAACATAGAAGCCCAGCCTGAGTTTTCAGCCTGTAGCCCTCCCCTGAAGGTTTTGGACTCAAGACTGCAACAACAGCTCTTACCTGAATTTCTGGCCAACCAGCTCTACAGATTTCAGACTTGACAATCATGTGAGCCAATTCCTTTAAACAAATATAGATAGAGACATATTTAGATATCTATCATCTCCTCATAGTTCTGTTTCTCCGAATACCCTAATATACTATTTCGTTAATAGTAGTACACTATAAGATTTTTTAAAGTTTTACTTCATTTTTGTAATAAATAACAAAACCCTCTTAGTTCAATACTTAATACTTGATCTGATATGGCCACCTAGGCTTCAGTTTCTGAACTATGAAAGACATTTCAGCCCTAAAATATAATATGTTTACCGATATACCTCCCATTGTTCCAGATAAAATCTGAAATAGCTTCTCATCTAATCTCTAAAATAAGATTTCATCAGATGTCATGAGACTGACCAAGAGGAAAGATGAAATGATTAATACCTCTGATCTCAATGACCCCAAAGTTCCTACGACATATAGATTGAGGAGCATAATATAACAATTTTATTTAGAATCACTTATGTTGGCCCCAAGATTGATTTTTTAAAATATTTTTAAATTAATTGTAACTACCTTTAGCAACAGAAGTAACATAAAATCCTTCTCTTTGGGGATGGAGGGTCCAAAAAACCTCAAACATTGCAGCTAATGGAATGTTTGAATTAACCCTGCCTTCATTTCCAATTCCCGATTGCTCTCCAAAGATGACCATGATTTTCCATTTAGTGTATATCTTTCTGACCCTCTTTTTCTTTTTTTTTTTTTTGACTGTTTTGATCTTTTAACATAGCTGAATTGCATTTTATTAATAATAAATGAATCATTACATCCCACATGAAGTATTTCATTATTACGGTTCATTCCTTTGAATCGTTTCCCAATATACAGAAGCAAATGCCACAATTAATTGTGTGTGTGTGTGTGTGTATGTGATAGAAATGACATATATGTGTGTGTGTGTTACCTGCGGCAAATCTGTACGAGTCTGCAGCGACCTCAATTCTTGCCCCCTCAGAAGAAAGAATTCAACTGAGGGGCATAAGACAGAAAAAGAGGATGAGGCAAATTTTAGAGCAGGAGTGAAAATTTATTAGAAAGCTCTAGAGCAGGAACAAAAGGAAGGAAAGTCCACCTGGAAGAGAGCCAAGCGGGGACTTGAAAGACAAGTGCACGGGTTTGACATTTTGACTTGGGGCTTTACATGTTGGCATATGTTTGGGGTCTTGCATTCCTTTGCCCCTGATTCTTCCCTTAGAGAAGAGTGGGTGGGCTGTCCGCATGCACAGTGGCTGCCAGCACTTGGGAGAGGAGCATGCACCAATGTGTTTACCGAAGTTGTATGCATGCTCACTTGAGGCATTCTTCCCTTACCAGCCAAATGTCCCTAGAAGGTCATAAACCAGTTAAACTCTGCCATTTTGCCTCTTTTTCTTTCTTCTTGAGACAGAGTTTCACTCTTGTTGCCCAGGTTGGAGTGCAATGGTGCGATCTCAGCTCACTGCAACCTCTGCCTCCTAGGTTCAAGTGATTCTTCTGCCTCAACCTCTCGAGTAGCTGGGATTCCAGGTGCCCGCCACCATGCCTGGCTTATTTTTGTATTTTTAGTAGAGACAAGATTTCACCATGTTGGCTAGGCTGGTTGCGAACTCCTGACCTCAGGTGATCCACTGCCTCAGCCTCCCAAAGTGCTGGGATTACAGGCGTGAGCCACCATGCCCGGCACGTTTTGCCTCTTAATGCGCATACCTTGAGTTCACTCACCCAACTCCTGAGATCTTATCGGGAAGCTGCTGATCACCAGTTTCAGGTTTTTTCTATTTATAGGGAGACTGATTTTACCTGGTGCTGGCTGAGACCAATTATTTTAGAGAGACTGTTAACAACCACCTGACCATCACCAGATGGTTACCTGACATTCCTGGTGTGTGTGAGTGGGTGGGTGGGGGGGAGGAGGGGCGCGGGGCCTTTTCCTGCCCTGCTCATGTCTGACTACCTATTGTACTGTAACATGTATATATAAAAAACACTGAATTTTTAAGTTTTAATAACAAGCCAAATTATAAGCAGTGTATCTCTATGCAGAAGAAATCTATCTGATGTTTGTTAAGGAACATATGAACTCCTGAAATCTGGGATATTGGATGAATATAGTAAGAAGAAGCACAGCTGAAAAGCAAAAAGGTGACAAACAATTCATATTTCAAAGAAAATTACAGTTTAGTCTTGTGAAAGGAAAATAAATCTTCAGGACCCGGACTCACTAAGCTAAAGGGAAAAGTCAAACTGGGAACTGCTTAGGGAAAACCTGCCTCCCATTCTATTCAAAGTCACCCCTCTGCTCACTGAGATAAATGCATTTCTGATTGCCTCATTTGGAGTGGCTAATCAGAAACTTAAAAGAATTGCAGCCATCTGCCTCTTATCTACCTATGACCTGGAAGCTCCCTCCCCACTTCGAGTTGTTTTGCCTTCACCTCCAGTTGTCTCACCTTTCCAGACTGAACCAATGTATATCTTACACATACTGATGTCTCATGTCTCCCTGAAATGTATAAACCCAAGCTGTGCCCCTACCACCTTGAGCACGTGTCATCAGGACCTCCTGAGGCTGTGTCACAGGGACTTGTTCTCAACCTTGGCAAAATAAACTTTCTAAATTAACTGAGACCTGTCTCAGATTTTCAGGGTTCACATTTCGGTAACCATGAAGGGATTCTGAGTGGAGATGCCTCTGACCTTTGACAAATCTCCTATCAGTGCTTGGTACCATCATGAGCTAACTTTATGGCTCAAATAGGACAATTTGCTGAGGTCTGGGGGTACCCCCTCCATTGAATTCCTGATCTCCCAAAATCTGGTCGAGATCTAAAGTTTATTTTGCTGTACAACTCACTATTTTTTTGGAGTTTTACCTGCTTCCAACAAGGAAGGCAAGACTTCCTGTTTCCATGACAACAGAAGTCAGATAACTTCTTTATAAAGTTTGAGATTGCTCCCAGCAGGGAGGACGAGTTTGAGGAATTTTTTTTTTTTTTTTTTTTTTTTTTTCTGCTTCTAGGATGATAGAAAGCAGTCTTCAGCCTGAGACCCATTTCTAGGTAAGTAGCTGAACTGGGGTTTTGTCTTGGCTAAAGTTTAACAACCAGCTGGTTTTAATTTCTCCTTACCATTAGAGCACTAGGTGAACACATTATTGGGTGGTGGTGGTGGTGGTGCTTGTTTCAGTCTTTCTCCCATCAGAATTGACCAACTCAACCTGATTTGGTCAAATCCAAGTGAGAATTCCAAATTATGGGTAACAAAGCCTCTCTAATCTGGCCAAAATATCTCGCAGCTGCAAAACAGAAAAAACAAAACAAAAAACCCCAAAGAAACCATGCACTTAGTTTCTGTGTTCGCTTCCTGTTTTAGAAAACAAAAAACAAATGTTCTTTCGTTTACTTTTCTCCCACACTATACCTCCTTCCACCTTTGCCATCTGCAGTACCAAAAAATATAGAGAACACTTCTAATAACTTGAACCACTTTAAAGAATTCAGAACAAAGGTGCCACTCATCCCTTTTGGGGTGTTCTGTTTTCTTTGTGGAGCTTCAAGAGTCATGGGCAGATTTTTCTTAGGTCTGAAGCTCTGCTTTCCTATATTGCATGACCTGACCTCTTTGGCTCTGGGGGTACCAGAGATGACCTTGTACTTTAAGAGGATTTGACCTTGGCATGTATAGCAGTGGACAAGAGCTACAAAGTAGGGGTGGCTGAGCATAGTTTACAAGAAGTGATCTTGACTGGTATTTTTTCTCTCCCAGGAGGTTGTTTTTTAAGCATCCTAATTCTGGTTCAGAGCTGCATTCTAAGGGGTCTTCTCTATTGCTTTTTCTCCCAAAATGAATCTCAGTTCAGCTTGTCTGTGCACATTTGCATGAGGAACTGAACTGTTGTTTTCATAGGTAAATGAGAGACTGAGTATTTTCAGCTCCAAAAAGAAAGGGCATTTGCTCCTCCCAGCAAAAAGGCACCTCTGGGTGACCAAGGGCCTTGTGGGAGTATCTGGGGGGTTGACCCCCCACAACATGCAGTGGCCCCACAGGGAAATCCCCAATAAAAATTAATATTTAAAAAAAGCTTATCTAGGAAATGTATGTAGAAGTTGATCACCTCGTGTTTTGAGCCCTCTGGAGAGAGAAACTGAGACATGTTAAGAGGGCAGAAACAGCTCAGTGGTGACACACTGTGTGTGCCCACAAGCAAAACACATTGATCCACAACACAAAAACCCTAGGCCACAGCTCAGTTCTTCCTTTTAAGAAAAAAAGGGGGAAACAAATAATCTAGGAATGAAGAGAAAACAAAGAGAATGACCCCCTTTCAAGCACTCTGTAGGTTTATGGCAACTCTACTTGCCAAAGTTTATGTAAAATGGAAGTAATATGGTCTTTGTGCACATTTACATTAAGGAAAAACAGCCCTGAGGTTGACCTGCAAACTATAAATTTCCTAAGTTCTCTTTTTCTCTATTTTTCTTTTCTGCCTGCTTTAAATCTGCTGTTATTTTTCTATTAAGATAAAAACCACTGTTTGGATCCAACAGGTTCTTTTTGCAAGCCAGTCAATTTGTATTTATCTCATGGCTAAAGTTCTGAAGTAAAAGCTATAGGATCTTTGTGTGTGTATTTACGTGTGTGTGTATATATTTAAAAGACCTTTATAATTTCTGTAATTTTATGTTTAATTGGCAATTAAATCTGTTTTAATTTTTCTCTAACACATACTTTTTCTCTCTGTACCTTATGATGTAAATTTTGCTATTTGATTTTCACCCAAGTTGTTTCCTTTAGTATGCAAATTTAAGGCTATTTAACTGACAACTGCCTAGGGTAATAAAACAGTTATCAATAATTTGAAAGTCTAAGGATGAAAAAGGTTTTTATGAATCTATAAGATGTACTTCTATTGGCAAGCCTAATATGTCCACATATTTATGTGTTGTGTACACAATGTTTCACAACGGAAAATATATAAAAGAGCTCTAATTAATTGGCTTAAGAAAATAAAAGTGACTGAATCAAATACTTTAGCAGAAAAAAGAAAAAACTAGTCAAATGCTTTTTCAAATTTAAATAAGTAAAATCTTTAATAAATAAGCTAGCTTTGACATTATTGGTAAAGTAATATTAGAAATGTCTTAAGAGTTGCCAGCATGCATTTTTGTTTGCATTTATTAACCAAGCAATTTCATATTCATACCTGCCAAATACTGTAAGGTATCAAAATTTGACATAGGGGTTACAAGACTATAAACTCACCCCAAAACAGAATGATCTTTGCTTATGTAGTCTATAATAAATAAGACATTGATATTTGTTTGAGAAAAATAGCTACATCTTGAATTTAGTAAAATTACCACAATTTCTAATTTTGTGACTTTAGGCAGTTTAGTCCCCAGATAGTAAGGTTTGTTTTGGGAAGGGACTGTTATCATTTGTTTCAAAGCTAAACTATAAACAAAGTTCCTCACAAACTTAGTTCAGCCTATGCCCAGGAATGAAAAAGGACAGCTTGGAGGTTAGAAGCAAGATGGAGTCAAGTCAGATCTTTTTCACTGTCTCAGTTATAATTTTGCAATGATAATTCCATAATTTTAAATTATGACTATTGTGGTTTCCATAAATAATCTAGGTAAATGATTGAAATAAAATAATTAGGTAAATGTAATGGGATAAACATATGTAGACCAACTCATCATAATTTAGAATCTAAAGTTATGTTAAGTTAAATAATAGATATTTCATTATTTGAATATTTTTTCCAATAAAAATACATTTGTAGGAAAACATTCTTTCTACACTTGGTCTTAGCCAAAAGGCTGAGAAGCAATTCTTTCTAAAAAAAAAAAGTGTTCATTTTTAAAAAGTGAACAATTTTTGTCTAATTCAAAGCTTATTTACATTTTATGTATAAGACAAGGTAAAAGGAGCCAGGAAATAAGAGAGATGTAAAGAAAGTTATAAAAATTAAGAAGTGGATATTTTTCAGTAAGAAAGCTTAAAGAGAAATAATTTTGTATGAGAAGCAATCTTGTATGGTAGATTTAGTCCATGAATAAAATGACTGTTGTTGAAGGAAGAAAGATGTTCAGGACAAACCAGAAAGTCCAAGCATGTCATGACTGGTCTGTGTAAGTCATAATAGGATTTATTTTTAAAAAGCAAAAACTTTTTTTTTTTTTGAGATGGAACCCACTCTGTCACCCACGCTGGAGTGCAATGGCACAATCTCAGCTCATTGCAACCTCCGACTCCCGAGTTTAAGCAATTCTGTAGACTCAGCCTCCCAGGTAGCTGAGATTACAGGTGACCACCAAAAAACCCGGCTAATTTTTTTGTATTTTTAATAGAGATGGGGTTTCTCCATGTTGGCCAGGCTGGTCTTGAACTCCTGATCTCAAGTGATTCACCCACCTCGGCCTCCCAAAGTGCTGGGATTACAGGCATGAGCCACCACGCCCAGCCAAAAAGCAAAAACTTTTATGTGATAAAGTTTTCTATTAATTAAAAAGAAATTATAATGATTTTTCTAGAGATTATGCTTGAGGTAAAAAAAATCAAACAAACACGTATACACTAAATAACTGATTAGAACAATTAATTTTTTTAAAACCCAAAGTTCAACTTTTTTTTTTTTTTTTTTTTGAGACAGAGTTTTGCTCTTGTTACCCAGGCTGGAGTGCAATGGCATGATCTTGGCTCACCGCAACCTCCGCCTCCTGGGTTCAGGTAATTCTCCTGCCTCAGCCTCCTGAGTAGCTGGGATTACAGGCACGCACCACCATGCCCAGCTAATTTTTTGTATTTTTAGTAGAGACGGGGTTTCACCATGTTGACCAGAATGGTCTCAATCTCTTGACCTCGTGATCCACCCGCCTCGGCCTCCCAAAGTGCTGGGATTATAGGCATGAGCCACCACGCCTGGCCCCCAAATTTCAACTTTTATTGCATCTCTCCATTTTCAGTTTTCTCTCCCTTTTAAAGGGCACAAAATAGTAGCACTCTCCTTCAACTCATTTTCAGTTCATATAAGTTTTTTCCCATGAGTTCTGTTTGTTGTGGCCTAATGCTAACAAATGTTTTCTTCCAACATAATATGCTGGGCAATGCCAAAGTTCTTTTATTTTGCCTTGTGGTAACTGGCATAACAGATTTTACATTTTATCAAAACAATTCCTATGCCATTATTATTAAGTTTTGGTTTGCTAGGAAGAAAAGAGATTTTAAAAAAAAACTTTTTTAATTAAGGTTATTATATCTGTGTATCTTTCTGTATGTGCTTTTAAAGTACTTGTGACATTGAGTTACAGGATTTGACCCCTGGGTCTAAAAAAGAACACCAATTCCTGCTAAATATTAAACACTGACAACAATTAGAGCTTTATCTTCAGTCCCCATAGAAGATGCCAACCAAAGTATACTGTATTTCTGAGACACAAAGCCAGAAAATAAAGCTATTTAATTCCTCAAGGCCCAGGGACTATTGCAGAAGAGATGGAACTGTGAGACTGTAATGGTCAATTTTTGAGAGAGAAAATAAGTTAAGTTTCTCTATAAATTAATCATTAATGTCAAAGGCACAGTGATGCACGATCAGCATATGGGTCCCTGTGCAGATTAACAAGGTTTTCTTGAAGCATTAACAGGATTCTTAATAAAGGTTACAAAAGTTATAAAAGGCTTATGGAAGTTGTATCTTATAGTCAAGATTAAAATTTTATACATTGTTTATGAAATTTTGAAAAACAAATTTAATTGGCTTTATGCTGTTTTTATTAGGGCTATTGTTTGGAAAATTAAGTCTCCTCTCTCAAAGAATGAAGGTTTTTGCTTTTCTTAAAAAAAATCCTTGAGTTATCACTTTGGTCAAATAAATGACTTATTTTACAATGGGCTGTGATATCAAGCATTTTAAACCTTTGATATTTGACAAACTTTCCAAAAGCAAATTATGAATTATATCTTTTTCTGACCTAATTAAACCTCTAAGATATTAAGTTCTCTAAAGTGCAAAAATGACATAATTTGGCTTATTTGGTATAAAAGTTATACAGGAAACATTGTCAAATATAAAATGGACTTTGATTTCTTTAGGCTGTATTTGTATAAATATGCTATTGGTATATGTTCCAAAATTATGGAAAACTCCTATAATTCTGATATGACTTAGTGTATGTTATCAGTAATAATTACAATTGATATGTTAAATTATTGTGTGTGACAGAGGTAATAAATTTCCTTGTCAATTGTGTCCTCAACTATGACTGCCCTAAAACTTTTTGTCATCCATAGACAATCATTGTCTTGTTTTGGTTATCTTTAGAAGGTGGTTTGAATCAGCTATAAAATTCTAACAGGTGCTTTTGAATACAAATTTCTGATAACTTTGGAGACTGTGACATCAGAATAGAAGAAAAACTTTTAGGACTCATGGAGAACTGAAATGTTCATGAATATCAAGCAGAACAGGAATTAACTACATGGACTGAAGTAATAGCAGACAGAAGTAATCTTTTTGACTTTTTGCTTAAGACATTGCTGATCCTTTGTTTTATTTCTTCAGAGAAAAGATTTTTTGAGCTATTGACAGCTTTTAACAATTTAGTATACTCCTTTGAACAACATTTAGAACATATTGATTTCTGTCTTACTGATTTCTCCAGAATTTGGAAACTATTTTTTAGTATTTTTAACTTATGGCAGTACAGTTATTTGTGTAAGTGCAATAAGAATCTGTTTTCATTTATAACAGAACACAATTGGAGAAACTGGTTATTTTACCAAGGCTTTGACTGGAATGCTGTGCTTTCCTTTAAGGAATCAAACTTGACTTCTGGAGCCAATAAAAGCCTGTTGGGAAAACTGGCCTCAGACTTTGTCTGCACTGTCCCTGTACAGGGTTCCTGACCTGTGGTAAGTGAAGAATATTACTTTCTGACAGTCACAGGAGTCCCAAGTTTATCTCAGAACCTTAAGAGGAGAGAAATTCCCTCAACTTACAGGTATTTGATGGTACAAATCCATGGCTGGGCTCAGCTTTAAAAAAAAGTCTTATCCAAGATTCCTTCTATAGAACAAAGTTCCATCAAAGCCAATTTAAAAGGCTATGTAAGAAAATAATTTTTCTTGTTGCACTGTATACAAATAATCAGCAAGCCAGGAGCAGTGGCTCATGCCTGTAATCCTAGCACTTTGGGAAGCCGAGGTGGGTGGATCACCTGAGGTCAGGAGTTCAAGATCAAGACAAATAATCAGCCAAGTATAATAAAGCAAACCAGTCCTGCCATAGTTTGTCTTTACTAAAAATGGGAAACTGGAGAGAGAAAAATTATTGTTTCAAAAACTATAGTACACCTGTTCTTAGATTCTAGTCTTGCCTAATGTTTCTCAGTTTTAATTACTTTCTACAGTTTGGACTGAACTCTAATTTTTCTTGGCTATAAGTCTTCAAAATAATGTTTCCAATTTTTTTCCTTCTTTTTCCCCCATTTTTCCTAATTTGGAGTCACTGAAAACTAAGCCGTGCTTTCAGAAAGCCCTGTGAACTGAAGCTAAACAACTTAAACTTCAGAAGAAAATAATAGCAACCTTATTTACATATATAAGCCACTTTCATATCTGCCTACTGATGTATGAACTTCAGAGTAATGTGGCCTATGCTGATTTTCCAGGACTTTTTTTTTTTTTTGAGATGGAGTCTAGTTCCTTCACCCAGGCTGGAGTACAGTAGCATGATCTTGGCTCACTGCAACCTCTGCTTCCCGGGTTCAAGCGATTCTCCTGCTGCAGCTGCCTGAGTAGCTGGGATTACAGGCATGCGCCATTACACTGGTTGATTTTTTTTTTTTTTTTTTTTTTTTTTTTTGAGACAGAGTCTTGCTCTGTTGCCAGGCTGGAGTGCAGTGGTGCAATCTCAGCTCACTGCAACCTCCACCTCCTGAGTTCAAGCGATTCTTCCACCTCAGCCTCCCGAGTAGCTAGGACCACAGGCACGTGCAACCACATCCGACTAATTTTTGTATTTTTAGTAGAGACAGGGTTTCACCATGTTGACCAGGCTGGTCTCGATCTTTTGAATTTGCGATCTGCCCACCTCGGCTTCCCAAAGTACTGAGATTACAGGTGTGACCACTGCGCCTGGTCCCAGTTTTTTTGTATTTTCAGTAAAGACGGGGTTTCACTGGTCTTGAAATCCTGACCTCAAGTGATCCACCCCACGCAGCCTCCCAGAGTGCTGGAATTACAGGCGTGAGTCACCACGCCCAGCCTTCCAGAATTGTTCTTCTGCTTATTGTTGTTTTTCTTCCTTCCTCCCCGTATTTTTTCTTTATACGACATGAGACTTCACAACCTACTAAAAACGAACTTTCCTAATAACTCAGGACGTACCCATCTAGGAATAAACCATCACAGTCATGAGAGATCAGAGGAAATCTGAGACCAGAGACTCATTTTCTTCTAAAATTCTTTCTCTCAAAAGATTTTTAAAAAAGAAAAGGGGGGAAATGTGAAAAGAAATTAAATTTTGGGGCCCCTAGATCACTAAGCTAAAGGGAAAAGTCAAACTGGGAACTGCTTAGGGCAAACCTGCCTCCCATACTATTCAAAGTTACCCCTCTGCTCACTGAAACAAATGCATATCTGATTGCCTCATTTGGAGAGGCTAATCAGAAACTCAAAAGAATGCAACCATTTGCCTCTTATCTACCTATGACCTGGAAGCTCCCTCCCCACTTTGAGTTGTCCTGCCTTCACCTGGAGTTGTCCCACCTTTCCAGACTGAACCAATGTTCATCTTACACATATTGATTGATGTCTCATGTCTCCCTAAAATGTATAAACCCAAGCTGTGCCCCTACCACCTTGGGCATATGTCATCGGGACCTTGTGAGGCTGTGTCACAGGTGCATGTCCTCAACCTTGGTAAAATAAACTTCCCTAATTAACTGAGACCTGTCTCAGATTTTCAGGGCTCACAGTCTCTAATTCATTTATCTTTTATTCTATACAATTTTAGTAACCAAAGTAGACTACAAAAATGTAGAAAAGTAGACTATAGCCACTACGTAGAAAAGTATATGAAATAACATAGTATTTAATTTTACTTTTAAATAGTTAAGAATGTTAGGGATTTCATCTCTTCAATCACAATTCATTGTTTGGCATTTGAATTTTCCCCCATTTCATCACTTTATAACCTGGCTGAGGAAAGTTTAAAAAACAACAACCTGATTTGAAAGTCAGAGTCACATGCATTTAACCCTTCCCCAAATATAGTTGTTTCTCATATTACAACTTGGAAAGGTAGCATCATAGAAAATTGCATTGACTTTATCATGAAGTGGTCTTAGGTTAACTGCTTTGGAGAGGAAAGGAAGAGAGAGAGATTAAGGATTTATCAGCTGCAAAAGCTGAAGCTAAATAGTCATTTGAATACCAGTGGTGTCACATTTGCCTAACACCTGGGGATAAGATTGACTTTTTTTTTTTTTTTCTTTGAGCTAGAGTCTTGCTGTTGCCCAGGCTGGAGTGCAGTGGCATGATCTTGGCTTACTGCAACCTCCGCCTTCTGGGTTCAAGCAATTCTCCTGCCTCAGCCTCCTGAGTAGCTAGGACTACAGGTGCCCACCACCACACCCAGGTAATTTTTCACCATGTTGGCCAGGATGGTCTCAATCTCTTGGCCTATGATCCACCTGCCTCGGCCTCCGAAAGTGTGGGATTACAGGTGTGAATCACCATGTCCGGCCAGCTAACCTTTTTTCTAAGCATTTGTATTGGTCCATTTTCATGCTGCTGATAAAGACATAACCCGCACTGGGAAGAAAAAGAGGTTTAATTGGACTTACAGTTCCACATGGCTGGGAAGGCCTCAGAATCATGGCGGGAAGCAAAAGAAAATGAGGAAGAAGCAAAAGCGGAAACCCCTGATAAACCCGTCAGATCTCGTGAGACTTAGTGACTATCACAAGAATAGCACAATAAAGTCTAGCCCCCACGATTCGATTATCTCCCCCCCGCCCCGGGCTCTTCCAAAACGTGGGAATTCTGGGAGATACAATTCAAGTTGATATTTGGGTGGGGACACAGCCAAACCATATCAGCATTCATATTCATATAGCTGTACCTGCGGAAATATTGCAGAGTTTATGGTCCAGAATCTGTAGACAAACTCCCTAGGTTTAAATCCTTGCTCCATCACTTATTAGCTGCATAACTGGGCAAGTCTCTTAACCTCTCCATGCCTTAGTTCTCAAATTTGTAAAATGGAGATGATACTAGTGCCAGATTTGTAGGGTCGTTTGGAGGATCAAATGAGTTCATGCATGTGAAGCACTTAGAACAGTGTCTAGCGCATCGTAAGCACTATAAAGTATTAGCTATTATCATCCTCCTCTTTTCTTCCTAATATCAATGGCATCATACTGTATAATATTCTGCAAACTTGTTTAATTCATTAATGTATTTTGGAAATAGTTCTACAGTATTACAGGTAAAATCTGCCTCGTTTTGAGGGAAGGTGTTCTCTTTCCGGGTCCACAAGGGGGAGTGGTTTTAAGGACAAGAACTTCCCAGTGCCATGCCCCCCTCCCATCTCTCTCCATCCGGGAGATTTAAGGGTTTATGTTTAACTCTCACTGCACGGGAAGAAACTAAGAGTCAATCACCCCAGCGGAAGTTTAAAGGAACTCCTTTCATTGGCCAGAGGAACTTGGGGAGGTGGGAATATCTCCCAGGATAAATTCCCCTGCTACTACACCCACACTGGATGTCTAGCTCTCTGGAACCCTCTCCCACGTAGTGGGAGCTCTCTTTCGCCTCCTGGATTTTCCCTCTGGGGTCCTCTTCCACCCAGTGTGGAAGCTGTCTTTCCTCTCCTGAATTCCATCTTTCTGGATTCTCCCACTCAGTGTGAGAGCGGCTTTTCTTTCTCTCATTCAATGTAAGAGCTAGCTGTTTCTTTCTCTCTCTCTCCTTCTTTTTCTCTCTCTGCCTAAATAAATCACTTTTCTGCAACACTTTTCGGGTCTGGTATTTATTTCATGAACGCACTACACCGTGGTCTCCTCTCTCATTCTGGAGAGAGTGATAGACCAAGAACCTGAAGAAACGTCCTCTCAGGGAAGCTGAGGGCTCCCCTGAACCCTTGAACCCCAACAATTTTTTTAACTACTTCAAGTCTCATTTTCCGTATAATGATTTCAAACAGCTCCTTAGTCCCTAAATGAAATGTCTATTTACCACAATAGCTTACTTCTTTTGATTCAGTGACCTAAGTAAGGGGTCAGTGTGTGATAAACTAAAACATGTTATGGAAATGTTAAGTGTATGGCTGTCTTCACCGGGTGTGTAATGGGGAAGGAGATGAGAAGAGTCTGCTATGCCTGAGACAGACCCATTACTACTCACGGTAGCCTCCCTTCATCTTTGAATCCTGCTTGCATTTCCTAAAGACAGTGACTCACCAGAGATGCACAGCAGAGACGTTGGCAAATTTGCCATTCTCTGACTGTCCTCCCTCTCCCTGCCAGCAACTTAAGTTGCTGCTTCACTACTTTGAATGAACCTACATGGGTAGCATTATTTTGGTTTTTGTTTGGTTGTTTTTTTGTTTGTTTCTTACAAGCTCAAAGAGTGGAAGCTACATGTGTGTTTAAAGAACAGCAAGGGGAGCTCTGTGATTGAGACGGTAAGGTGACGGGCACGTTGCGGATCTGCTTTCAGAGTCCACTTCCAGGACATAGCTTCCTCTGGACCCATAAAGGATTAGGAACTGCTGCCACCTTATCTCGTGCTCTTGGCATCCATGCTGTATGGGTCTTCCACACCTCAAAAACTAGTGAGGACAAAATAAAAGGATGCTGTGGTCGGGGAGAGTGGGAGAGGCCTTCCTCTGATCTTCCCAGTATTCATTCCTCTCAGGCTGTCCCTCAGGTGGTCTTTCTGCTGCCAGAGCCCCTGGTACAGGGCCTGGCATCAAGCAGGCATGCCACAAATGTTTACTGATTAAAGCAATGAATTGATTGAATCTTCACTTGCCGTAGCAGGACAAAGCATATCTCACATTTTAAAAAGGTTAGGGATCAATGTGTGCATTCAACTTACAGAGTTAAACTGATGTGTGTAAAAAAAAAAAAAAGGTTGAGGAAGGGGTTCTGCTAGCAACATAGACATTTAAAAGCAGAAAAACAACTAAGAGAATTATGTGAGGGAAAACAAAATTTTTGTTTGTTTGTTTTTTCTTTTTCTTTTTTTGAGATGGAGCCTTGCTCTGTTGCCCAGGCTGGAGTGCAGGAGTGAAATCTCAGCTCATTTCAACCTCTGCCACCTAGGATCAAGTGATTTTCCTGCCACAGCCTCCTGAGTAGCTGAGATTACAGGTGTGTGCCACCATGCCCAGCTAATTTTTGTATTTGTTAGTAGAGACGGGGTTTCAGCATTTTGGCCAGGCTGGTCTTGAACTCCTGACCTCGTGATCCACTCATCTTGGCCTCCCAAAGTTCTAGGATTACTGGCGTGAGCCACTGTACCTGGCCTTTTGTGTGTTTTTAAATGTAGTGGGAAAGGAATATGCTAGAAGGAAAAAATAACCTGGAAAGGATAGCAACTTGCTGGTGGGCACTCTAACAACCTAAAAATACATGACTCACTCCCAGCACCTGTTGGCCTTGGCAGCTTTTGACAAAGTGCAGCACGCCTCAGGTAGAAGCCTGCTGGGGGCCGATTCCTGGAAGGAAGTGAGCAGGGCTGCAGAAAGGGACCCAGAGGCTGTAGAAGGGAGGCCCACCCAGAGGGCCAGGATTTCTAGCCCCTGTTCCTTTGCAGGGCAGGCTCCAGGTACCTGTGATTCCTGTTGTGATTCATTCTCAGAAAAACTCTTCTGCCCTCATTTTGCCACATGGCCGTCACTGCATTCTCCTTGACTTTGACAGCAGGACTCCACCCTGGGCTTCTACTTCAGGCCTCATAACTTCTTCCTCAGCCAACTCAAGAGTGGCTGCCCACAGTATTCGTGGCCCTCTTCTTTCCTTGCTCCCATATACTCCTGAGCAATCTCTGTCACTCCCCTGACCTCCATCTTTGGACTGCTGACTCTGACCCAGGCGCAGACTTTAGTGCCCTTTGCCTACTAAGCCCCTCCTCGTAATGGCCCATAGTTCCCCCAGTTCAGCGTGTTCAAGGCATTCATCAGCTTCTCCACTAAAAAAGAAACCATCTATCCCTGGCCTTCCCGTTTGCCAACAGCACTGTCCTCAATCACCCACGCCAGAAACCTGGAGTATTCCTTGGCCCATGCTCTCTCCACACACACCCATCCACCCAGCTCTGCCAAATGTAACTTCTCATCATCCTAGAAGGCCTCTCCAATTCTTCACCTCCCACTCCCTCTCAGGGATCTGTCCCCACAGTTCCATATATTCTCTCAAACACACGTTTAAGGCCAGGCATGGTGGCTCACGCCTGTAATCCCAGCACTTTGGGAGGCCAAGGCGGGCAGATCATGAGGTCAGGAGTTCAAGACCAGCCTGGTCAACATGGTGAAACCCCATCTCTACTAAAAATACAAAAATTAGCTGGGCATGGTGGCAGTAGCTGTAATCACAGCTACTCAGGAGGCTGAGGCAGGAGAATCACTTTAAACTGGAAAGTGGAGGTTGCAGTCAGCCAAGATCGCGCCATTGCACTCCAGCTTGGGCAAAAGACTGAAATTCTGCCCCTGCAAAAAAAAAAAAAAAAAAAAAAAAAAAAAAGACACACGCACACATTTAAGATCTCTCCACAGGGCTAGGCAGAGTGGTGCATGCCAGTAATCCCAACACTTTGGGAGGCTTAGGCAGGTGGATCACCTGAGGTTGGGAGTTCAAGACCAGCCTGACCAACATGGAGAAATCCCATCTCTACTAAAAATCAAAATTAGCTGGACATGGTGGTGCATGCCTATAATCCCAACTACTCGGGAGGCTGAGGCAGGATAATCACTTGAACCCAGGAAGAGGAAGTTGCAGTGAGCTGAGATCCCACCATTGCACTATAGCCTGGGTGACAAGAGGGAAACTCCATCTTTAAACAAACCAAAACAAAAAAAAGATCTCCCCACTGACAACATGGCTCTTTCCAATGATTCCCTGTCCCCAAGGACAACCTGCAAGCTGTTAGCATTGTTCATGGCTGTTCATCACTGGGCCTCTGCTGCTGTCTTCAACCTGATCTCTCACCACACGCTCCAGGTGGTACAGGCCTAGGCCCTCTCTTGCCTCTGCACCTTTGCACATCTCATCCCATCTTCTTGGACTCTCTTGTCCTTTGCCTAGCTAATTCCTATTTTTTTTCTTCAAGACTGAGTACAAGCATCCCTCTCTTCAAAAAGCCTTTACTAACACCACTCCCGCGAGCCCTCGGGGTGAGGTGCGCCTCCTCTGCGCTCGCCTGCTATGCTCACCTACCTCTGTCATAGCATGGCCACCCTGTGCCATCAGTGTTTAATCTATTGCCTCTTTCCTCCCTCTCTTAGACCCTCCCCACAGTGCCTGATCCCTTAAGAGCAGAAATTGGCTATCTTTACGCCAGCTGTGGTTCGAAAGTTTGTGTCCCCACCAAATTTCCTGTTGAAACTCAATCCACAATGCAACAGCATTAAAATGTGGGGCTGTCAGGAGGTGATTAGGCCATCGGGGTGGAGCCCTCGTGAATGGTTTAGTGCCTTATAAAGGGCTTGCAGGGGCAAGTTTGCTCTTCCGGTCTTCTGCCCATGAGGACGTAATGTTTGTCCCTATTTTGCCCTTCTGTCCCTTCTGTCAAGTGGGGACATCTAGATGGTACCATCTATGAATAACCAGGCTTCACCAGATACTGAACCTGCCTTGATCTTGGACTTCCCAGCCTCTAGAACTGTGAGAAAATAAATTTTGTTTTTTCATAAAATATTCAGTCTCATGTATTTGGTTATAGCAGCACAGGGACACTAAAACAGTATCTCTACCCCCAGGACAGTGTCTGCTCAGTTATTAGTGAGTGAATCAATAAATTTCGCTGAATTAGGACTGCCCTAAAACAACACTTATTCCTTAGATTAGCTCCAGAAACACAGAAGCCCCTGATGGTGTTCCAAAAGACTTAGAACCGGAGGCCAGGATCACTCCAGCTTCTGCCAGGGAAAAGCCCCTTTTTGAGGCTGGGTCAGAACCAGTCAGCCTGTGAATACTTAGGAATGAGGGACGAGGCACATCCACCTGGGGCATTTTGATATTTTGGCATTTTGCCATCCACTAAGCTGGGAAGTATGCCTCATTCTTAACCAGATGGTCTTTGAGCCAATATTTCTTCCCAGTCACATGTCTGAGTTGACGCAATTTTGTTACAGAGGTCATAAGAGAAAAATTGCTGGCAAATGTATCCGGAACAGCCGTGCCTGGTTTCTGTTTCTGTGGCAAAGGTTTTCACAATAAACCTCAGGAAGTATACACACAGCACGCCTGACCAGATCGTGGTGAGAGACAGAGCATGAGCTGTGGTCAGGTGGAAAACATCGTAGACATCTCAGAGGATGACACATGTCCACTGTGCCTTATGAGAAGTAAGAACAGAAATCTGAGTCCTAGGGAGTTTTCAAGTGGATCCCAAGACTAAATGATGTGGTTCTTCATCCAAATGTAAAGAGTAAAGAAACAAGATGGACTATTCCACTGGGCCCAGCAGGGATATTTGAACTTTTCATTTTTATAAGAGGTCCTGTAAATGTGTCAGTTAAGAGTTCAGAATGAGAATGGAAATGGCGCACTATCAAATGATGGCTTCCCTTGCTTACACCTGGTGGTGCTCTCATTGGTCTAGTCTAACTCAGTCGGCAGAAAGGAGGTCGGCAGCAGATTAGGGATCCAATCCCTGCACCAGATCTCAGAGTCCCCAGAGAATCTGGGGGAGGGCAGGGCTGGTCTGATGTGTTAGCAGAGATGAAAGCGAGGCAACTCCAAGGAAGGCTGAAAGAGCAACTTGGCAAATGAATTTTTTTCCCTGTCTTCTTTCCCCACCCATAGCCTGTCCCTGAAGTGGCAGGTAAGTTCCACAAGGCTTCTGTGGGATCATGGCATGAGTGCCATGGCTCTGTCATCAACCCTTCATGTTAGCGTCCACCAAAATAAATTCCCATTTGGTTCTCCACTGCTGCTCTCTCCTCGATGGTATCTCCAGCCACACAGCCTATGCTGCGGCCACTGAAGTAATAGCCTCCCCCCATCCTAGCTGTGAGGCCCCTCCAGGTCTCCTGTTCCTCAGGGTTTTGACAGCCACTCTTCCAGGCATCCTGAGCATACAGGACATCGTTCAGGCTGCCAGAGCCCCACCTGATCTTCCCTGTCACAGTGGCCTCAGGAATGCCCTGTGGGGCTTACTACTTCTCAAGGCAAGTGGACCCTCCCATCTTGTCTCTATAAGCCGATCTCACTCGGCTGGAGGATGAAGGGACACAAGGGTGATATAGAATCCTTTCTTTGGGACCCCAACCGATAGCTCACTTTCTTTCCTATCGAACTCTTCTCTGCATTCCCCAGCCTAGCAAGTTTTTTGATGAAGTTGGGCTATTGTGGGTAATGAGAGGACCCTCTTGTTCTGTGTTCTATGTTTGACACCTATTTTTTTTTGTTTTGTTGATTTGTTTTTTGGAGACATGGTCTCACTCTGTTGCCCAGACTGCAGTGCAGTGGTGCAATCTCAGTGTTCACTGCAGCCTAAACCTTCCAGGCTCAGGCAATCATCCTGCCTCAACCTCTGAAGTAGCTGGAACCATAGGCAGGTGCCACCACAGCTGGCTAACTTTTAGATTATTTGTAGAAATAGAATCTCACTATGTTACCCAGGCTGGTTTCAAACTCTGGGCTCAAGTGATCCTCCCACCTTGGCCTCCTAAAGTGGTGGGATTAAAGGAATGAGCCACTTCACCCAGTCTGCGGTCTGTCATTTAGACCAGGATTTCAGCTCAGGACTCAAAACATCCAGGCTCTTAGAACTCAAAGATTATTTTTCCTTCCAGTCAACTAACTCTATCTTGAGTTTCAAAACTCAGCATCTTTAAATCAACTTTATTGATATATAATTAACATACAACAACTACATTTATTTTAAAAATACAGTTCAATGACTTTTGACAATTATATATATTCATGCAACCATTAACAAATGTCAAGGCAAAGAACATTTTTCTCACTCCAAAAAATTCCCTCCTGCCTAGGTTGCCTGATCTTAAGTAACCACTGATTTGCTCTCACTTTAGATGTCTTTTCCTTTAGCAGATGTTATGTTTTGCTTTTTTCACTTATTATAATGTTTTGAGATTTATCCGTGTTGTTGCAATGAAAAGTTTTGATTTGTTTTGTTTTGTTTTGAAACCTAGGCTGGAGTGCAGTGGCGCCATCTTGGCTCACTGCAACCTCCACCTCCCATGTTCAAGCAATTCTCCTGCCTCAGCCTCCTGACTGGCTGGGATTACAGGAGCACACCGCCACACTCGGCTAATTTTTTGTATTTTTAGTAGAGACAGGGTTTCACCTGTTCCCCAGGCTGGTCTCAAACTCCTGAGCTCAGGCAATCCACCTGCCTCAGCTTCCCAAAGTGCTAGGATTACAGGCATGAGACACTGTACCTGGCAAAAAGTTTATTCCTTTTTATTGTTGACTAGTATTCTGTTGTACAGATATACCACAACTTCTTTATTCTTTCACCTGTTTGGGTTATTTTCTTATTTGAAGCTATTATTAATAAAACCTTTGTGAATAAATCTTTACAAGGACAGAGGTTTTTATTTCTCTCAAATAAATACTTAGGAATGGAATTGCTAATCTGAATGGTAAGGTAAGTGTGTGTTTAACTTAAGAAACTGCCAAATTGAATTTCCAAAGTAGTTGTGTCATTTTATATTTCCACCAATAGTATATGCAAGTTCCAGTTGCTCCATATCCTCGCTGACATTCAGTACTACCAGGCTTCTCAAGTGTATCAGTTCCAGTAGGCAGACACACTGTAGTACCGTATTGCATTTCCCTAGTGAATAATTCATTTGAGCATCTTTTCATGTCCTTAACGGTGATTTACACATTTCTTTAGTGAAGTATCTGATAAAATCTTTTGCCCATATTTAAGTTCCTTGTCTGTCATATTATCGTTCTAAGAGTTGTTTTGTGTTTTGTAGCTCTCTTAGGATTTTCTGTGTAAACAATTATGTTATCTGCAGGCAAAGATAGTTTTACTTCCTCCCTTCCACTCTGGATGACTCTTTTTTCTTTTCCTTACCTTACTGTGCTAATGACCTCCAGTACATTGTTGAATTCAAGTGGTTAAGAGCAAGCATCCTTGCCTTGTTCCCAATTTTGGATAGAAAACACTTCAATCTTTCACCATTAAGTACAATACCACTGCAGGGTTTTTGCAGAATCCCTTTGTCAGGTTGAGGAAGTTTCCTTCTATTCGTGGTTGGCTGAGAATATTTCTCATGAAATATCATTTATTGGCTGGGCGCAGTGGCTCATGCCTGTAATCCTAGCACTTTGGGAGGCCAAGGTGGGCAGATCACGAGGTCAGGAGTTTGAGACCAGCCTGGCCAATGTGGGGAAAGCCGGTCTCTACTAAAAATACAAAAATTAGTAGAGTGTGGTGGCATGCACCTGTAGTCCCAGCTATTCAGGAGGCTGAGGCAGAAGGATCGCTTGAACCCGGGAGGCAGAGGTTGCAGTGAACCGAGATTGCACCACTGCACTCCAAACTGGGCAACAGAGCAAAACTCATCTCAAAAAAAAAAAAAAAAGAAAGAAAGAAATATTATTTATGTTCATTATTGCTTCCTAAATGATGGTAGTTAGTAGGCAGACTCCTAGCTCTTATTGTTTAATGAGTTAACAAGAAAGCCTTTATATTAATATGTAACAATTTTTAAAATATTTGATACTACATTTCAGTATAATTTATTTTCTTCTGTAATAAAAGAGGCCTATTCTAGAGACTACACTATGTCAAGTCATCAAGTCCATCAGAGCGATGTGCAGGAATGGCACAATCAAGCACTTTTGTTTATCCAAATGACAATGGACTAGAACGCTTTGAAAGGAGGACTCAGAATCAATTTCTGCTTACAAAATGGTATATATATACTATTTGCGTGTGTGTATATTTATATGATGTGCCATATATAATGGTATATTGTTGGATACCACCCCCAACCCTGTACATGGGTGACCTTAGTCCCAGCAGTGATGAGGGATTGAGAAAAGGAAATAAAAACAAAGACACAAGAGTAAAATTTACCCGCCAGAGGGCGAGTAGCAGTCCCCCAGCCCACCCCTACCTGGCTGCTACAAACCCTCTGGCAGGGGGCTGTGCCCACAGCAGCCATTTAGAAAATTTGGAGTAATACGATTCTGGGAACCATATCATAGGGAGAAGATAATGTTATTGTGTTTCTTTTCTGATATTTGGCACAATAACACTAGTTCTAGTTCCACCTCTGCGATATCGAGAAAAATATCACCCTTGCTCCCCTTGACATTAGAAGTGAAATCACAGGGAGGTTTCACCCCTTGCAATATTTAATTCAATACAATTTTTTTTTGTGGACCTTAGTTACAATATCAGAGCCTGCTGTACACCTCTTGCCATATTGACAGTATTACCATATGGGCAGTAATATCATCCTCTCCTTCCCTGGATATTAGAAACAGTATCACAGGGCGGGTGTACAGCCCCCGCCACATCGTGTGTAGTATCATCTCTCATACCCTAGATATTAGGAACAACATCACTGGAGGTTTGTGCGCTTCCTGAGATATTTGGAGTAATATCCTCTCCGTTTCTGGATATTAGAAACAATATTACAGTGGTGGTGTACACTTCCTGTGATATTGAGAGTATAATCATCCTCTCTCCCGGATATTAGGAACTATATCCCAGAAGCATCATACACCGCCTGTGATATTGGAAAAATCACAGAGTGTACACTTGCCTCCACAATGAGAGTAGTATCTACTTAGGATATTATGGATAATATCACAAAATGTACACGCATGGGTGTATACCCACTTTGATATTAGGAGTAATTTTTATTTTTTATTTTTATTTATTTATTTTTTTTTTGAGACGGAGTTTCGCTCTTGTTACCCAGGCTGGAGTGCAATGGCGCGATCTCGGCTCACCGCAACCTCCGCCTCCTGGGTTCAGGCAATTCTCCTGCCTCAGCCTCCTGAGTAGCTGGGACTACAGGCACGCGCCATCAGGCCCAGCTAATTTTTTGTATTTTTAGTAGAGATGGGGTTTCACCATGTTGACCAGGATGGTCTCGATCTCTTGACCTCGTGATCCACCCGCCTCGGCCTCCCAAAGTGCTGGGATTATAGGCGTGAGCCGCCGCGCCCGTCCTAGGAGTAATTTTTATCTAATATACTAAAAATAATAGCCCAGAATGTAGTCATAATGTGTACTGGGATATTACAATAAATGTATACAATATGTACAGTATGTACAATTATTGCGATGTACACATGTGTACACAATACATATGTACAAGAAATGTACATGTGCACAATATGTATATAATGTGTACACAATACATATGTACATAATGAGTACAATATGCACACTTACTGTACTATCACAATATCATATATAACCACAATAATTATATATAAATACATAATATCACAATAAATGTACATATTGTACTCATTGTGTACATATGTATTGTGTACACATTATGTACATATATATTTAATGTGACATTACAATATGTACACATGTACATACATGTGCACATTATGTACATTATGTACACTATGTACACGTTTACACATATGTGCACATTCTGTACACGTGTACAATATGTACACGTGTACATAATGTGGGCTATGCCCACAGCCCCCACCAGAGGGCGAGTAGCAGCCCCCCGACCCCCCGCCACCCCCGCTGCTACGAGCCCTCTGCCCATGTGGCTGTGTCCACCGCCCCCACCAGAGGGCGAGTAGCAGCCCCCCGGCCCCGCCCCCACCTGCTGCTATGTACCCTCTGCCCAGGGGGCTGTGCCCACCGCCCCCATCAGAGGGCGAGTAGCAGCCCCCTAGCACTTCCCCCAACCCCGGCTGCTACAAACCCTCTGGCTAGGGGGCTGTGCAAGCATGGGAACCAAATTGGCCCTGAGCTCTGGGCTCCAAACACTTTTATTATGTGCATAATCTCATTGATCTTATGAGTGTGGAAGGGGAGGGTGAAGGGGCAGGTAAGATAGCCAATGGGAGAGCACTCGAGATCCTTCTAAGACATGCTAAACTAGTGCTCTGAGTTTATCACAGATTATTATCAGGGTGCAGCTGCATCAGAAGTATAGCGGATGAGGAGCCACCTGGTCTGACCACACCCAATGCATCAAGGGGCTTTTACCTCCTGAGCACTGAGGACATACAGCAATGAAAATCACTCCATATTCTGAGAACATAGGCAGAGCCTGAGGCGTTCCGTAATCTGTCCTGTAAAGGACAGATTTTCTTCCTTGCAAGCTCCCATCTGCAACGACGCCCCTGGATCTTGTGAGTGCCTCCCTTCTGAGCGATCTTTGCACAAGTTCTCTTTATGAGACCCTCATGCGGTCTCCACGTTGAGAAGGCATTCGTGGGACCAGAGCAGTATTGCCTGCTCTGCAACCACCCCGCGGTGTTCCCCGGTGTTACTCTGCTCTCGGATGGTCTTTACCTTAGGCCTCCTGTTGCCATTTTATTTCTAATTAACTGCATCAATAATATAGTTTAGTTTGGTGTATAAACTTCAGTGTACTCTGAGCCAAGCAAGCTTATAATTATTTAGCTTGAATTAACAATAGGTCTCCCCCTGGCCATCTTGACCCACAGTATACATATGTATATATCATACATATACATCATTGTGTATATATATACACACACACCTACATATATGTACCAATCGAACCAATATATATTTGATTTTCTTTGTAATTCTATGTATTTTATCTTATACATTTAAAATAGTATTCTGAGAATGGGTGCCTAGGATTCAGCAGATTAGCGAAGGAGTCCATAGCACTAAAAACCACAAAAGCCCCCCTGTTTTAGAGGATGAGATAGAAGGGAGAGCCAAAAGGAGAGTACGTGGGGAGAGGGTGGACTGAGAGAGCCGAATACGGTGCTTGAAGAAGAAAGGACTCAAATGCTGCCAAGTCCATGAGATTAGCAGTGAGAACTGACTGTTGCTTTTGTTTGCCTGCTTATCGTTTTCTTTTGTTGCTTTGTTTTTGGACCCGTGGCACAGAGGATCGGTTTACTGACCATCTTCGGTACAAGGCACATGGTCACCACGGGGCCCTGTGCACTATTCCTGTTCCACCTGCTTATTCCCTGTATCCCCATACTCCTATCATCTCTGCATTTCCATGAGAATATTTTTGTTTGCATAGGTATTTTCTTAAATAGGTTTTATTTTTTGGAATCATTTTAGATTTATGAACATATAAAAATTAAGAAGATAGGGGTCAGGCTTGGTGGTTCACAACTGTAAGCCCAGCACTTTGGGAGGCCGAGGCGGATGGATCACCTGAGGTCAGGAGTTCGAAACCAGCCTGACCAACAAGGTGAAACCCCATCTCTATAAAAAAAAATTAAGAAGATAGTACAGAGAGTTCCCCATACCCCACACTCGGTTTCCCATGTTATTAACATCTTACGTTAGTAGGGTGCATTTATTAGAATTCATGAACCAATAGTGGCACATTATTATTAATTAAAGTCTGTAGTTTATTCAGATTTCCTTAGTTTTTACTTAATGTCCTTTTTTCTGCTCCAGAATCTCATCCAAGCCACCATGTTACATTTTTTTTGTCCTATCTCCTTAGAGTCCTCTTGACTATGACAGTTTCTCAGACTTCGCTTGTTTTGGGTGACCTTGAGAATTACTGGTTTTGTAGGATGCCTTCTATCGGAATTTGGCTGCTGTTTTTCTCATAATTAAACTGGGGCTTCTGTTTGAGGGAGCAAGGCCACAAAGATAAAGGGCCATTATCATCACACCATAGAAAGGGTACATATTTTCAACACGATATTAACTGCTGTCAGCCTTCTCTACCAGATATTTACTATTTTCTCCCTTTTCAGTCTGTATTCTTTAGAGGGAAATCACTATGTGTAGCCAACATTTAAGAAGTGGGGATGCATGCTCCCACTTCTTGAGGGAAGAGTACCTACATGTATTATTTGGAACTTTGCAGGAGAGATTGGTCTCTTCTCCCTCATTTATTTTTTCAGTCATTTATGAACTCACAATTATTTTATACTTTGGGTTATAATAACATCAAAATCATTTTGTCTTATTTCTATAGCCCAGTATTATATCTTACTATTCAACAGTAGAAGTACCTGACCCTTTTTTCTTTTTTAGAGACAGGGTCTCACTCTGTTGCCCAGGCTGGAGTGCAGTGGTGCAAACACAGCTCACTGCCTCCCAGGCTCAAGCACTCCTCAGCTTCCCAAGTAGCTGGGACTACAGGCATGTGCCACCATGCCTGGATAATTTTTGTATTTTTTGTAGAGACAGGGTCTCACTATATTGCCCAGGCTGGTCTGGAACTCCTGGATTCAAACAATCTGCCCACCTTGGCCTCCCAAAGTTCTGGGATTACAGAGATTAGCCACCATGCCTGGCCCTCTTTTTATTTTTATTTATTTATTTATTTTATTATTATTATTTTAATTTCCTGGTTCCTAGAACTAACTTTGTTCTTTTTAAAGGTTGACAACAATTCTTGGACTTTAATCTTCCACTAAAAACAATATCTATCAAGTCTCAAAAAATTCCAATTGGAATTTTATTTGGATTATATCAACTTTATATATTAGTCTGAGAAATTAACATCTTTATAATATTATTAATTCATCCCATCCAAGAGGATAGAATATCTCTCCATTTGGGACAGGGCACGGTGACTCATGCCTATAATCCCAGCATTTTGGGAGACCGAGACAGGTGGATCACAAGGTCAGGAGTTTGAGACCAGCCTGGCCAATATGGGAAACCCGTCTCTGCTAAAAACACACACACACACACGCACACACACAAAATAGCTGAACGTGGTGGTGGGCACCTGTAGTCCCAGCAACTAGGGAGGCTGAGGCAGGAGAATTGCTTGAACCCAGGAGGTGGAGGTTGCAGTGAGCCAAGATTGAGCCACTGCACTCCAGCCTGAGTGACAGTGTGAGACTCTGTCTCAAAAAAAAAAAAAAGGAGGGGGCGTGGGCGGGTCTGGGGTCTGGTTAAATGGAGAGATATTCTTTTTTTTTTTTTTCTTGAGACAGGTTCCTCTCCTGTCTCCCAGGCTGGAGTGCAATGATGCGCTCTTGGCTTACTGCAGCCTCCACCTTCCAGGCTCAGCCTCCCGAGTAGCTGGGATTACAGGCATGTGCCACCACACCCTGCTAATTTTTGCATTTTTGGTAGAGACGGGGTTTCACCATATTGGCTAGACTGATCTCGAACTCCTGACCTCAAGTGATCTGCCCTCTTCGGTCTCCCAAAGTGCTGGGATAGGTGTAAGCCACTGTGTCTGGCTTTAACCAGATCCCTTTCTATGTCCCTTACTAGCACTTTAAAGTTTACTTCATAGAAATATTCTATTTTTGTCTTAGAATATTTTATTCTTGTCTTAGTCCTATAGTTTTGTTGCTATTATGAATAGTGTAAATTAACCTGCCATAATGTAATAAAATTAGAAGTTAACAACCAAAGGATACCTTTTTAAAATTCTATATGCTTGGAAACTGAAAAAATTTACTAAGCACAAGGGTTTTAAGTGATAATAGAAACACTACCTCTCAAAATCTTTTTTTTAATTCTTTTTTTTGTGTCTTGAGAAAATACACTACCTGCAAAAATCTATGAGATTTGCCTAATCATTTCTCAGAAAGCAATTTATAGCTTTAAATAAATTTTTCAAAAACAAGAAACATGAAAATAAATTACCCAGGTCTTTAAGTACTTTTGAGTTGAGCTCTCTGGAAGTTGCAGTCAAAAGCATCCTCATGATACTAGCCCTTCGGTTTTTATAAAGATTGTCATCCCTCCCAATCTTAATTCATATTTAAAGTCTGTGAATTAGTTGAGCATGCTGGTGCACACCTGTGATTCCAGTTACTTGGGAGGCTGAAGCAGGAGGATGGCTTGAGCCCAAGAGTTCGAGGTTATAGTGAGCCATGATCTGGCCACTGCACTCCAACTTGGGAGACAGAGCAACACCCCGTCTCTAAAAATGAATAAGAAAACAAGTCTATGGATCATCTCTTATTCAACTACAGAGAATATCTGAGTACTTGGCCCATGTAAAAGAATATGTACTCAACTCTCTCCTGCTCAACTTTTATCAAAAATCCAACTGAAGGAAATATGCAAAGATATATCTTGAAGAACATACAGTTACCCTACTAAACTATCTCATTTTATACTCTGGATTATTACAAAGTTGCCTGTGATATCTATTACTTTTTCTTCCTTCAGATTACTTTTTTTTTTCCCAAGGTGGAGTCTCGATCTGTCGCAGGCTGGAGTGCAGTGGTGTGATCTCAGCTCACTGCAATTTCCGCCTCCTGGTTTAAGCGATTCTCTGCCTCAGCCTCCCAAGTAGCTGGGATTACAGGCGCACACCACCACACCAGGCTAATTTTTGTATTTTAAGTAGAGATGAAGTTTCACCATGTTAGCCAGGACGGTCTCAAACTCCTGACCTCGTGATTTGCCCACCTTGGCCTCCCAAAGTGCTGGGATTACAGACATGAGTCACCAAGCCTGGCCATAGATTAACTTTTTCTTTTTTTTTCAAAGACGGGGTTTCACCATATTGGTCAGGCTGGTATCGAACCCCTGACCTCAGGTGATCCGCCTGCCTCAGTCTCCCAAAGTGCTGGGATTACAGATGTGAGCCACCGTGCCCGGCAGATTATCTTTTTGATTTACATTACACTGTTATACGTTTGGTTTACATAGACTAATGGTAGAAGAAACTACAGACGGAACCCACTACTGTGTGTGTACTCCGGATGTTGTTAAAGATGCCCACGTGTCACCTGATGCCCACACATGAAAATCCACACAAATGTCTTATAGACCTAAATGACAGGAAAAGTTTCCATTCTCCTAACTGATTAAATTATCAATTAATGGAACGTGAAATTTTAACCTATCATGTTTCTCTTTTTACTTTGACTATTAAGCCGCTAGAAAAAAATTTGCAGCCCAAATTTAATAGTCATATAACACTTTATGACCTATAAATCTGCATGTGATCCCAGCTTTGAACCATTTGTTTTTAAAATTTCCATTTAGTGTAAAGTTAGAAATTTTGTAAGCCACTTTAATTTCTTTATGGAATAAAGTAGGAAACCACAGTAAATTAAAAATATAAAGAAAAATATTGATATTTTATGGAGCCCTTGAATTAGGTTGTAATCTTCACAAAATGTGCCATTTTGTCTTCCAGTTTGGTGGGTTACACGTGACCATTTAGTTTCTCAGTTTTCAGAACAAGGATTTTTTTAAGCTTGAAAAATACCCTCTTTTTTTTTTTTTTCTTTTTGAGACAGAGTCTCTATCTGTTGCCCAGGCTGGATTGCAGTGGTATAATCACAACAGCTAACAGCAACCTCTGCCTCCCTCCCAAGCCATCCTCCCACCTCACCTCCCAAGTAGCTGGAACCACAGGCTTATGCCGCCACAGCCAGCTAATTTTCATATTTTTTGTAGAGACAGGTTTTAAGCCTTGTTGTCCAGGCTGATCTCAGCTCCTGGGCTGAAGCAATCTGCTCGCCTCGACCTCTCAAAGATTACAGGTGTGAGCCATTGCCCCTGGCCTGCCTATTTTATTTTCTTTGCCCTTTTTATGTTTTGCATATTTTCAAACACTTCTCTGCTCACATATACTGAGTGTCTTAACACAAAGTGATTTATGGTGAAATTACATTAGTGAATATATAAAGCCCTGTAGAGTATTTGGATACCATTTTTCAATAATATTTCACAGGAAAAGGGTAAAGCAGTTTCATAAAGCTTTCAAATATACAATAATGCATTCTCAATTCAAGTAGTAACAGCATGTCTTAGAATAAGTAAAATTACTATAGCCAAATATTTTTAAGACATAAGTTTTGATACTTTATCTTTTTTCATTTTTAACAGCTGTATTTTTTAGTAAATTAGTGAGTTTGTAGATTATTCTCAGAGGGGTGATTTCTGAAAAGCATAAGATTTTACAGTTAAAAAGCTAAACCATCAAAATTAAACCATTTTTCAGAACAATATAAATATTTTTATCTGTTCATTGTTTAATGAAGTTTGTGTTAAGATTTTCTCTTTGTTGTAGATTAGACAATGGGGCAGATTATTAGTTAAGCTACTAGATACGATCATTCATAAGATAAACTGGGGAGAACAAAAATATTATCCACAAACATGGCCCTGTCTGACAGGTCCGAGGCTCTGCAGATGCTATCAACTGGTTGAACGATAACATTCCAACATCAGGAGTTTCTTGCAACCTTTGTTAACCATTAGGTCAGGAGTATCCGAGAGGCAGCTGGGGAAGGACAGCTGCTCCGCACAGGACCCTCCTCCACCTTCACTGGACCACTCTTTTGCACACAGTAATCCTCCTTCTCAGGGTGCCAGAATGTTCTTCATCTTGTCACAAATCAGATAATTTTGCTGGCTGCTGCTCTGAAGGGAATGGATTCACCAAATCTGGTCAGATAAGTCAAATTGGAATTAATCCTCCTAGACAGGGACTTAATGGTGTTAGAGTGGGATTTAAAGTCTTAACATTGTGTAGTGTCTTTTTTAAAAGTACTGGACTTTTAGTGCTTTGTTTTGTTTTTAAATACGTGTGAAAGGGAGGTTCTTCCACTGCTTAATAATCAACGAAATCTTCAGGGGCATTTTGGTATCTCCTCTTGACTTCCTGGGTCCAAAATACAGAAGCTAGTTCCTTTCCTCTTTCCTCCTTTTCATTTTATTGGTCAATAAATCACAGCCCTGCAGAAACCCTGGATATTTCTTGGTTTAATAGATTAATAGTCAGGTAGAAGGATTATTTTACAGGCAGGAAGAAGAACAGCAAAGGCATATTCAGAGACGGGATGATCTGATGGGAAAACCGTGTGGGTGGTGTGGGAAATAATAAAAAGACATATTTAGAAACCGTCCTGAAGGGCACCCAGGAAACAAATGGGGGAACTGGGAGAAAAATGGAAAGGAAGCCTCTTCATCATATACCTAGGTGCTTTTTTGAGCCACGTGAATGTAAAATCTACTCTAAAAAAAATTAAAATTATTTTAAAAATATATTAAGATCCCAATTTGGAAGGCCTAAATGCTAAGGAATTACAATGTTTTCAGCAATGCTGAATGACATTATTTACGTGACATTTAATAAAATAGAGTCTGGCATCAGAGGACAGGCTAGAGGGTGGTGGGAGGATCTAGTGCCTTTTTAGATACTTTTAAAGCAGAGACTTAGGTCAGGTGCAGAGGCTCATGCCTGTAATCCAGCACTTTGGGAGACCGAGGTGGGTGGATCACCTGAGGTCAGGTGTTCGAGACCAGCCTGGCCAACATGACAAAATCCTGTCTCTACTAAAAGTAAAAAAATTAGCTGGGCATGGTGGCGGGCGCCTGTAATCCCAGCTACTTGGGAGGCCGAAGCAGGAGAATCGCTTGAACTTAGAAGGCAGAGGTTGCAGTGAGCCGAGATCATGCCATTGCACTCCAGCCTCAGCGAGAAGACCAAAACTCCATCTCCAAAAAAAAAAAAAAGAAAAAAGAAAGAAAATGCTTAAACTTTTGTTTTTAGCTCTTGTTAATGGTTTCCACCCAGTAGGCTCTCATAGCATATTCACTGCTACTGTGATTATTATTGCTGTGACTGATGATAATAGCATTGATGATGGTGAGGGTGCAATGATACCATTTGGTACAGTATGGATTCAGGAAGCTTTTGGAAAAATACACACGGAGACAATGTTTCATGCCAACTCCTCGAAATCCCGTCTCCCCTCCTGGCAACCACTGTTCTAGTTCAGAATGCTGATCTTGTTGCTAATTTTCATTTCTTTCCCATCCAAAGGTTCCTTTACACGGTGAGGTCACCCATGTTCTCCAGAGATCCGTCCCCTTCCCAGAATTGCATATTGAGTCCCAAAGGCTGTTCAGATTCAAATTTCTCACTAAATGTTTCCATATCTCAACTCTCTTCTTCCCCATTACGTGATAGGCCAGCCCTGGCCCTCACTCCAATGAGCAGCCTGTCTGTCCTTCAAATGCAGTTGTTATAGGGATCCTTGCCCATCCTTTCTGCCATGTTTTTCATCTCAAAATTCTACTCAAACATCACCTTCACTCAAAAAACATTTAGGGCCGGGCGCAGTTGCTCACGCCTATAATCCCAGCACTTTGGGAAGCCAAGGTGGGCGAATCACTTGGGGTCAAGAGTTCAAGACCAGCCTGTCCAAGATAGTGAAACCCCATCGCTACAAAAAATACAAAATTAGCCAGGCGTGGTGGTGCATGCCTGTAATCCCAGCACTTTGGGAGGCTGAGGGGGGTGGATCATGAGGTCAGGAATTTGAGACTACCCTGGCCAACATGGTGAAACCCCTGTCTCTACTAAAGATACAAAAAATTAGCTGGGCGTGGTGGCAGGCACCTGTAATCCCAGCTACTCGGGAGGCTGAGGCAGGAGAATTGCTTGGAACCAGGAGGCAGAGGTTGCAGTGAGCCAAGATCATGCCATTGCACTCCAGCCTCTGCGACAGGGCAAGACTCTGTCTCAAAAAAATAAAAATAAACACATTTATACAAAAATAGTTTCAAAAATAGTACAAAATAGTTTCAAAAATAGTTGTGCAAAGAGTTTTTTTAATATCCCTATTCTGTAAGCTTTTTTCTATTTTTTAAATTTTTGTTTTAACTTTTTACACTTTAAAAAAAACTAAGACAAAAATGCTTTCTTTATATTCTTATTCTGTAAGCTTTTCTCTATTTTTAATTTTTTCTTTAACTTTTTAACTATTAAAAAAAAAAAACTAAGGCACACACACATTAGCCTAGGCCTACATAGGGTGAAGATCATCAATATCACTGTCTTCCCTTTCACATCCAGTCCTGCCAGAAGGTCTTCAGGGGCAACACACATGGAGCTGTCATCTCCTATGATAACAATGCCTTCTTCTGGAATACCTCTTGAAGGACCTGCCGAAGGCTGTTCTAAAGTTTTGTTTTTTTTTTAAGAAGCAGAAGGAGTAAACTCTAAAATAATAATTGAAAAGCATAATAAATACATAAATCAGTTACATAGTTGTTTGTTGCCAAGTACTATGTACTGTACATAATCGTATGTGCTACACATTTATGACTGGCAGCGCTGTAGGTGTGTTTATTTATACCAGCATCACCACAAACACGTGAGTAATGTCATGACATTATGACATCACTAGGCAATAGGAATTTTTCAGCTCCATTACTTTATTATTATTGTTGAGATGAAGTTTTGCTCTTGTTGCCCAGGCTGGAGTACAACGGCATGATCCTGGCTGACTGCAACCTCGGCCTCCCAGGTTCAAATGATTCTCCTGTCTCAGCCTCTTGAGTAGCTGAGATTACAGGCACCTGGTACTATGCCTGGCTAATTTTTGGTATTTTTAGTAGAGACAAGGTTTCACCATGTTGGCCAGGCTGGTCTTGAACTCCTCACCTCAGGTGATCTGCCCACCTTGGCTTCCCAAAGTGCTGGGATTATAGGTGTGAGCCACCACACCTGACCCAGCTCCATTATCTTATAGGACCACTGTTGTACATGCAGTCCATCATTGACCAAAGCATCATCATATGATGCATGCCTGTATATGTGAGGATTTATTTCTAGATGCACCATTCTATTCCTTTGGTCTATATGTTTGTCTCCATGCCAGTACCACACTGTTTTGATTACTGTAGCTTTGTAGTAAGTTTTGACATTGGGAAGTGCGAATCTTCCAACTTGTTCTTTTTCAAGATTGTTTTGGTAGTCATTTTTATGCAGGTGGACTTGAGTATGTGGTGGATACATTCAAGAGAAAAAGGGGAAACTCAAAACTCAGGTTATCTCACAGTTCTCCACCTCTGGCAAGATCCCACTCAATGTGTTTAGTCAGATTGGTCCACCCTGCACTCTTAGCAGTGTATTGCAGCTTGTGGTCAAATTACAGCTAAATGGACATGGCATATGGCACCGTAATTAAGGGATGTATGAAAACTCCAACAGGGTACAATGTTGGAAACAGCAACGCACAAAGGGACCAGCATCAGAATTCTAGTCCTGACTCTACACTTAATAGCAGTGGGCCTTAACAATTCTCTTAGCTCTCTAAGTCTCTGTTTACTCATGCTTTTATTTTCATTGATCTGTAAAATAGGGATTACACTACCTGCTCTGCCTACCTCACAGAGATATATTGAGGCTCAAGTGACATAAAGTGTGTGAACAGGTTTTAGTGTACTGTGAAGCACTCTAACACAGAAGCTGTTATGGTTCACACAACTATTGATCATCCATCCCAAGAGCTATCAAGTGTCTGGTCAGGTCTTTGATAACTGTTAAGTGGAATTTTCTGGTCGTAAAAGTTCACAGATACTCCAAGGTTCATCAGTAAGAGTTTGTCTGGTTTTAGTTGACAGCTTCTTAACCCATCGCACTTCATGTCAACAACCAAGAAGAAGTAGTGCTCTAAAATACACTGTTTAAATCCGTCTATTTCACACAGCCAAGGGTGAGGACCTTGTGAGAAGCCTGGAAGCCTGTGAGAGATGAAACTCACAGGCATCTGGGAAAGCCTCTCATTCTATCTTCCAAACCTGAAAGGAAATATACTATTGCTGATTCATTTATGAGATTGCCTTTGGCTGGTGAAATAGCAAGGGCTAGTCACAACAGGAGGGCTTTTTTAAAAAACAAAATACGCGAAAACAACAAAAGCCCTCCCCATTAGCTGTTGGTTTCACTTAAAAGCAATTGCCAGGACTCTGGCAGCAGTCGTTTGGGGCCCTCTTGACAGGATTCACACACAATCCACAGAAGGTAGAAGGAAATCTCTTCATCTCTGCATGTTAATTAAGGAGGACAGATGGCCCTGTGATTATTCAACCATATGTAGGTCAAGACTAAATGAATTAATAAGCAACTTAATTCTCAGCCGCCTCCAAGAGCTTATGAGGCATCTATGAACAAACAATTGCCATAGTATCCTGGGAAACAGGAGATGCGGGCAGGGAGAGAGATTAAATTTCCCTCATTGCACACTAAGTTCCTCAGCCTAGGAAAGGACATCTTAGTCTCTCTACCACATTGTCTTCCATGCAATATTTGGGATGTTAAAATGAATCGAAATTTATCTTTGTTATCCAGATATATTATTGTATAACTGCAGCCATGGGGTCTCTTTTGTAAAAAGTTAAGCTAAATTGATTACTTTAGGACTGAAAAGCGAAGAAAGTAGAGCCTAGAGCCATAAAGAGAAATGTAACAAGATGAGCAGCACATACTGGGGCCAAAGGAGTCAGAAAACAAATTCTGAAAAGGCTCAGAGGAGCATGAAGCTGCTGTTGCTGGATCTGCCAGAGCTAGAGCTCGATCTGGACCTGAAGAGCCAACTAGGGAGAAAAGGGGATCATTACTGTTTGAGTACAAAAGGTAGGAAACTGCAAGGCATGCAAGGGGCAGTAATCAAACCAGTGTCAGCAGAGGCGACAGATGATGCAAGAGAAATGTGAGGGATCAGCTGGCACAGGTGATCGGCAGCAAGGAGAGCCCTGGATGGCAGCAGCGCTGGCTGCTTTCAGGAGAAACCAGTTTGTCCTCCTCCCAGTGTTCCTGCCAGAGTGCACAGAATAGAAATTTAAAACCCGTCAGGCGTTTGTATTGGAAAAAGTATTTCTTCCCTCCTCCCCGCTGCTCCCAACTCTTCCCCACGTGTGAGGGATTGATGAAACTGGCAGAGGAACCAAGCTGCCCTGCTCAGCTCCTCTCTCCGTTTCTCTTACTGGGTGTAACTCCCCGTGGAACTGACTGATTTTCCCTCATCTCTTCTTCCTCTTCTAAGTGTTAAGCTGGCTGCCTCTAAGGAGAGGCCTGCACTTGTCCAGCTGTCTCTGGATGGCAAGTTTAATTATCTGAGCAAAGGCCTGGGTATTAAACCCAGTTGTCAAATCCAGCATTAATGGTAGTGATGGCTATTTTGCTCCCTGTCTGACTCCTGGGTATATCTGATTTGTTGCAGCACACTGAAAGGGAACAAAGGGGGCATAATTTATTACCTCCTGCTTAAAATCCCAACACCCACCAGTCCAGAAGGGATGTACATAGTTACTGCACTATTTGTGTTTATAACAAAACCAAATGCTTTTGCACCACACATTGTCTTCTATGTGGCATTTGAGCTGTTAAGACCAGTGAACAGCAATACATATTAGTTTCTCAGCCTTGTGAAGTTTAGGAACTTTCTAAAAAAATTCTTTTAAAAAATATGCATATAATACAAAATTCAAAAGGTGATGGGATAAAAATTCTCTCTCTCATATAACTCTTTCCACAGGCAGCCATTATTATCGCTTTGTTATTTATCCTTGTAAGGATATCCTTTGTATACAGTAGGAACATATCTGTGTATTTTTTAACCAAAAGGTAGAATTCTAGACAAAATGCTGTGTGCCTTGCTCTTTTTAGTTAATATATCCTACAGGATAATATTTTTAGTTAATATAATATAATATTTTTTAGTTAATATATCCTGCTCCTTAAGGAATATTCCATTCTTTCTTTTTTTTCCTTCCTTTCTTTTTTTTAATAGAGACGGGGGTTTCACCATGTTGGCCAGGATGGTCTCGATCTCCTGACCCCGTGATCCACCCACCTCGGCCTCCCAAAGTGCTGGGATTACACACGTGAGCCACCTCGCCCGGCCAGGAATATTCCATTCTTTCTTATCAACTGTCGAACTGTCATATTTCATGGAATTCCATTATATGGCTGTACAATTAAAATTAACCACTCTTGGCAGGGCACAGTGGCTCACGTCTGTAATCCCAGCACTTCGGGAGGCCAAGGCAGGAGGATCACCTGAGGTCAGGAGTTCGAGACCAGCCTGGCCAACATGATGAAACCCCATCTCTACTAAAAATACAAAATTAGCTGGGTGTGGTGGTGGTGGTGGGCGCCTGTAATCCCAGCTACTTGGGAGGCTGAAGCAGGAGAATCACTTGAACCCAGGAGGCGGAGGTTGCAGTGAGCCGAGATTGCGCCATTGCACTCCAGCCTGGGTCACAGAGCGAGACTCTGTCTCCAAGAAAAAAAGAATTAATCACTCTTATTGACAAATACTCAAGTTGTTTATAATCTTGTGCTATTTAAAGTAATGACTATATGACTATTTACATCTTGGCACACAGGTGCAAAGGTTTATTTGCAGGGTAAACTCCTAGAAATGGAACTGGTAGCTCCAAATGGCAAATGTACTTAAAATTTTGAAAGATATTGCTAAATTTTTAAGGTTTTGTACCAATTTATACTCCTACCAACATTGGCTACTGTTTTTCAAAACATGGTTCTCTTGCGACTTTCTCTGATCCCTTCCTAAATATAAGAACTGTAACAACAAATCTGAATTTTAAGGTGGCTCATGAAGGAATAGAAAGGTCAGGCAATGCCAGGTATTATTTTAACTGCGTCTGCCCTGTTTAGCATGCACGAACTTTTGCAGTTCCACAGCCTTCCCTATCTTCCGCTCCAGCCATGCCTGCTAGCGTTCATCCGCTGTTTCAATAGGTACACACTGTAATCAGAGGTATTAGATAAGAAATTGCTATTTAATGTTTTGATTTCTCCCAGGAATTTAAAAGAATTAAAGGAAACAAGCACAGGTGGTCGTTGACCTGGTTAACTCTGGTACCACTTTGGATCCACTTAAAATAGGAGTCACGTGGAACACAAGGAAGAGGTTCATAAAGCATGTGCTGCAACTTAGTGTGCATATAAAATAATTACACCCACTTCAAAGCAATCTTTTGAGTGCCTTTGAAATATGAGAGTTATTTTCATTGCATGGTAGTTAGAACCAAGGCAAGTTAAAGCAAATGTATGCTTTCTTCTCACTTTTCCTTTATGTACAGGCTCGCCAGCCTTCCGAGTGTCCTCCAAAATAGGGTCCCTTCCAGTATCATTTGCCAGGTAACAGAGCTTCTTCTCTTGGCTCAACTGCATGTTCTAAAATTATCCTTTCTCTCCCAAATAAGTTCTTTCTCCTCTGTACCTCATTTTTTTTATCTACTCTCAGAAATATGGGCTCTGATGAATTAATTTTCACCTGAGTGACTAATTTTTCCTTCCTAGAAGTACTTAAGATTTTTAATAGCAAGACGGGTTAGTGCCAGGTAGCACTTCACATGTATTTTCATTTAATTTATTGAAGCAGAATAAGGACCAATGAGTTAACCTGGCTTGCCCAGTTCTACAGCAGAAACATAGTCTGGATGCAGAGCCACTTACTCCAAAGCATGCCCTTTCCCCTCTTGTCAGTGCATTTACACGTTTTTGTTTGAAAAACCCCCAAAGCAATTTTCATAAACTATGTATCTCTCAGGAAGCTTTAAGTTGACATCTAAATTTTTCATCATTTTAAATAGTTGCAAAGGTAATAATTTCCAGCATATTATAAATTTCATTTTAAGTGAATCCAATGAAATCCAAATATAACATTTGGATCTATTTTTAAAAGTATATGAAAAAGTTATTCTTTAACATTTAGAAAGCTTACATCTCTCCTTTTTCTCCTTGAGCTTGTATTTCTATCCCATTTTTTCCAGATTTTTATCATAATGCTTTTATGTTTGAAATTATTATTGACTACCAGATATATATATGTATTACAACAAAAATAAGTACATAATTTAAAATTGTATTTATTTTACTCTAAGTGGTTCTGGCTGATAAAATTTTTTCTTCTTGAGTTATTACAAATATTAATACAGAATTGATTGAGACAACAAAAATATATATACATGTTTTAGTGATTATTAAACATAAGCAGTAAATGTGTTATTATCACTTAAGATAATAGTAGCTACTGTAACAGATAAAGTACACAATCTTGTGGCTTAATATAATTAAAAGCTATTTCTTGCTTTAATATAGAGTCCCCAAAAGGACTAGGTGGTGATTCAGGAACACTTCTCAGGGCTCTGTTGTTTTCAACATATGGCTTCTGTATAACTGAAGAAGAAAAGAATGAGCATGAAGAAGGCACGTGGCCAGGTCTACAAGTGGAGCCCCTTACTTCGCCTGCTTTCCAATAACCAGAACCAATTATATTGGCAAACCTGAAAGAGCAGGAGGACAGGAATGCAGTCTAGCATCCTAGAAATGGACTGGGTAAACAGCTCGACAATCTTGGCCACAGATTTCCTGGAAATGCATCTCTTGAGAAAAATCATGATTCAACTTTTAAAATAACTCTAATGAAACAGAATGTTTTAGTCTACTAAAAACAAATTTAGCAGCTATTTTTAAAATAATATATTTTGTAAATAAAGTTAAAAATTTTGAAGATTTTGGAAGATGAGGACTCATACTAATTGTAATGCATATTTTGTATGATTTGATTAAAATGTGTTCTAATTCCCTCATTGAATAATACACTGTACACTAGCCACAATATACAAAGCTTTCCCATAAAGAAATATTTATAAAGAACAGAAATTCAGCAAGTCTTGAGGGTTTATGATAGCTCAACGAATTATGAAGATTTCACCTATGTGTGGCCCATGACAGCTTGCATGTATCTACAGCAGTATTTGGGATAGGTCGGACAATGCCTTTCTTTTATCAAGTGGAAAAAAAAACTTGTATACCTTTTCTCCTTCTCCTCCTTCTTCTTTTTTGTAGAGACTGGATTTCACTATTTCTTCAGGCTGGTCTCGAACCCTTGACCTCAAGTGTTTCTCCCCCTCGGCCTATGAAAGTGCTGGGATTACAGGCATGAGCCACTGCACCCCCCCAGGAGTTTCTAAAGGTGGGAGTTTTTGACAAACCAATTATATATTTTGATGCCTTCCCTTGGCCTTTAAAGTAGACTACATCTGCTGTTTCACTCAATAGAACTTTTAACACAGTAGTACTAACAATGAAGCTTTGTTCAGGATCAAGGATTCCCCAAAGATAACACAATAATCATCCTGAATTGACTGTGTAAAGCTTTAAAAAATAAAGCTAGTACGTTTGGCTATAACCATATTCCAATCTCATATACAGTTCCACTCCTTGGATGATGGTTAGGAGGATTTCTAGTTACATTCTACCTTCTATCAGTTTTTACTCTTTTGGGAGTCTGAGGCAGGCAGTTCAAGACAAGCCTGGCCAACATGATGACACCTGTCTTTACTAAAAGTACAAAAATTAGCCGGGCGTGGTAGTGTGCTCCTGTAATCCCAGCTACTGAGGAGGCTGAGGCAGGAGAATTGCTTGAAGCCACAAGGCAGAGGTTGCAGTGAGCCAAGATTGCACCACTGCCCTCCAGGCTTTCTAGAAACCTATACTGTAATCTTTAACATAACAAAATAGGCCAGGCACGGTGGCTCATGCCTGTAATCCCAGCACTCTGGGAGGCCGAGGCGGGCAGATCTATTGAGGTCAGGAGTTTGAGACCAGCCTGGCCAACCTGGCGAAACCCCATCTCTACAAAAATGAAAAATTAGCCGAGCATGGTGGTGTGCATCCCACTTACTCCGTAGGCTGAGGCACGAGAATCACTTAAACCTGGGAGGTGGAGGTTGCCGTGAGCCAAGACCTCGCCACTGTGTTCCAGCCTGGGTGACAGAGTGAGACTCTGCCTCAAAAAAATAAAATAAAATAATCAAACATGTATTGTTTATTAAAATGTAGAACAACAAGAAAGCAGGCTGAAGATCAAGATAAACTGGTGGTCTGAGAAGTTACCTGCCTTCCCTGAGGGCTCTGCCTGTGGCCTGGATAAACCAGCTTTTTGCCTTCAGTGGCGGGCAGACACCAATGTTATTTGCTATTTCCACAGTGCTTATTAGGAATGTCTGACTGTTGGAGACAGGTCTCAATACAAGTAGAGGAAAAAGCTGGTACTTATTTACCTGTAATAAAACTGACTTAAAGAGCATGAAAGACAACTGCTCTTGGTGGGAGATACATTTTTGTTAATGTTGTTATCTAAAAGTTATTAAATTTTCCCAGGGCAGAAAAAGGTAGATTAATTCCCATGAAGATTTAAAATTATGTTCACAGCCTGTGGAGAAAATACCTTGCAATACCTGGACATAATTTGTCCAGTGCTTAGCCCTAATAATAGCTCATGTTTACTAAGTGCTTACTGTACACTAGGCACCATGTTACATGCTGTGTATTTATTCTTCAGGACACTGTGAGGTAAGTGTAATTTCGTAGATAAAGGACTGTAACTTAGTGAGAGGGGCCAGGATTCAACTCATGTTTCTAACAAATAAGCTGTCTCTAGAGCAGCAGTTAACTAAATTTTGGCTCTCACAGACCCTTTCCCTTATAGTCTATCCATTGGCTCATTAAAATAAGTCTCACCTCAGATTATACTTAAAGGCATTCAACTGGAAACCACAAAACGTTAACATGCAGCATTACAGTACTGTGATAATGTTTGTGTTACAATAAAAGTCTAATGAATCTTAAAGTACACTGAGAAAGGTACTCAATTTTGTAGACTTGAAATACTCTCTGGAAAAAAAACAATAGCAGCACATTCTGGTTTCTAGAAATTACTGAAGCTAATATGTGCAGTATATTGTTAGAAACCATTCTATTAACCAAACTATTTCTTAATTTGCAAGGAAAAAACAGGCTTATTATAAAGAACTCAGAAAACTGGCACAGAGTGTAAAGTCAGAAGTGATTCCTACTAATTAACCTTGTGGGGTATTTCCTTCAAGCCTTTTTAAGATGAGAATACCATGATTTCTGAGCAGTTCAGAATCTTCAGTTGTCAATAATAACCCTAAATAAACTAATGCAAAATTTCTAAGCAGATTCTAAATAAAATGCTCAGTTTCATTTGTATTTTACCTTACCTAATACTAGGAGAACATTTAAACACACAGATGATATTGTTTCCTAATCATAATTTCTTCCCAAAAGATTTACCATATATTGTAAGTCATTTATCACATAATGTGTGTTTTCAAATATTCCATTAGACCCTCCATTACTGCAGAGGATGCTTATCATACCAAAAAAATGCAGTCTTAACCACAAGAGTCCAATCTTGATTTATAATACTTAAGAATCATTGTAGTTGAGTTTGAAAGTCAGGGGTTCTGTGTTCTATTTCATGCTGTTAAAGAACAATCTGGTTACAATGAAGAGTTTGGGCACTGAAGCCAGACTGGTGGAGTTCAAACCCTAGCTCAGCCGTTCAACTAGTTATGTGATAACACTTTGTTCTAGTTACAAGAGAAACATCTAGTTTAAGCTTCTCATGTTTTAGGCAGGATCCATTCGTTAACTTGCTGTGTGATTTAGCTACATAGCTTAGGTTAGCCAGGAGATACACCTTACAATCTGCTTGCTTTGTTCACATCTCAAGAGAGTTAATAAACAAATAATGCTAATGAAGTACTTCAAACTTTTAAGCGAAAGGACAAAATACCAAAGCAATAGTATTTCCATTTTTAACTATACACAAGTCTTAATCTTATCATGTTTATTACTAACAACCAAATAACTAATGCAAATGTACCAATAACTAGGGCAATGCCTAACAACGTAATGAGTTGTGAGAACACGTATGACTATTAGCAATGCAAGAGTAATTGATATAATTATATGATATCACCACAAGATGAAGAGGTCTCCAAAACACACATATACTCACTTTCCTGTCAAAAGTCTACAGATCTGACATTCCGTTCTGCCATCTCATGGTGATATAATTAGGTATTACTCTATTGGATCCGTCTCCTATGCAAGAATAAAATAAAAATAATAAGCAGTTTCATAAAAGCTAAGAAATTAGTTGAAGGAAAAGATTAAGCACACAAAGGAAAGTGGTGACACTATTTTGTAAAATGGCAAGAAGCATGACGGAATGTCAGAGTGGAGTTCCAGACTAACTTAAATTTAAAAAATAAAATCTATCCAGTCATGGTGGCAAACGCCTGTAACACCAGCACTTTGGGTGCCAAGGCAGGTGGATCACCTGAAATTGGGAGTTTGAGACCAGCCTGACCAACACGGGGAAACACCGTCTCTACTAAAAATACAAAATTAGCCGGGCGTGGTGGCGCATACCTGTAATCCCAGCTACTTGGGAGGTGGAGGCAGGAGAATCGCTTGAACTCAGGAGGCAGAGGTTGCGGTGACCCGAGATCTCACCATTGTACTCCAGCCTGGGCAGCAAGACCAAAACTCTGTCTCAAAAATAAATAAATAAATTAATTAATTAAAATATATTTTAAAACTAAAATAATACCAATTATTTACATAACTCTCTTCCTAATTCCTTTTAGTATAGAGAATGTCAAAGACAGCTTCAACTATTCCCTTAAAAGGACAAGGAGTTTGAATAACATTTTTAACATTCCCTTTCTCATTACATTAAAAATTGTGCAAAATCATAGAAAAGGAAGCGCTAAGGTCTCCAGGGACTTTCATCAATTTTGGGTAGGGCCATTTAGATTTATAGTCAGTGTTCTTCTTTTCATTAAATAGCAGTCCTTTTACTTGCTTGAGCTTTACATTTAGAATTTCTTTAAGGGGTATAGTTTTTAAAAATTTTACCCAAGGCCAGGCGCAGTGGCTCACACCTGTAATCCTAGCACTTTGGGAGGCTGAGGTGAGAGGATCACCTGAGGTCAGGAGTTCAAGACCAGCCAGGCCAACACGGCGAAACCCCATCTTACTAAAAATATAAAAATCAGCTGGGTATAGTGGCACATGCCTGTAATCCCAGCTATTGGGGAGGCTAAGGCAGGAGAATCACTTGAACCCGGGAGGCAGAGGTTGTAGTGAGCTGAGATTGTACCACTGCACTCCAGCCTGTGTGACAGATTGAGACTCTGTCTCAAAAAAAATTTTTTTGAAATTAAAAAAAATTTTACCCCAAAAAAGTACATACCATGTCAAACATACATAAGCAAAATTAGTAAGCAAAGAGTTAATATTCTTGATAAGTAAAAATGCTCTATAAATTTATGAGAAAGAGATAACCACTCCAAAAGGAAAACATAAGGAATATATTTTTTTCTTAATTTTTTTTTTATTACATTTTAAGTTCTGGGGTACATGTGCAGATCCTGCAGGATTGTTACATAGGTAGACACATGCCATGGTGGTTTGCTGCATCCATCCCCCACCCCCTCGTCATCTACTTTAGGTATTTCTCCTAATGTTATCCCTCCCCAATTCCCCCACCCCCTGCTATCTCTCCCTTACCCGTGCCGGCCCCCAACAGGCCCCAGTGTGTGACGTTCCCCTCCCTGTGTCCATCTTTCTCATTGTTCAATACCCACTTATGAGTGAGAACACGAGGTGTTTGGTTTTCTGTTCTTGTGTCAGTTTGCTAAGAATGATGATTTCCAGTTTCATCCACGTCCCTGCAAAAGACATGAACTTATCCTATTTTATGGCTGCATAGTATTCCATGGTGTATATGTGCCACATTTTCTTTACCCAGTCTATCATTGATGGGCATTTGGGTTGGCTCCAAGTCTTTGTAATTGTAAATAGTGCCACAATGAACATATGTTTGCATATATCTTTATAGCAGAACGATTTATAATCCTTTGGGTATATACCCAATAATGGGATTGCTGGGTCAAATGGTATTTCTATTTCTAGGTCCTTGAGGAATTGCCACACTGTCCTCCACAGTGGTTGAACTAATTTATACTCCCACCAACAGTGTAAAAGCATTCCTATTTCTCCACATCCTCTCCAGCATCTGTTGTCTCCTGATCTTTTAATGATCGCCATTCTCACTGGCGTGAGATGGTATCTCAAGGTGGTTTTGATTTGCATTTCTCTAATGACCAGTGATGATGAGCTTTTTTTCATGTTTTTTGGCTATATAAATGTCTTCTTTTGGAAAGTGTCTGTTCTACAGCTGAAACTGGACACAGTATATACAGAAAAAAAGAAAGAAAAGGAAAAAAGAAAAGAAGAAAAAAAAAGAAAAATGTCTGTTCATATCCTTTGCCCACTTTTTGATCGGGTTGTTTTTTCTTGTAAATTTGTATAAGTTCTTTGTAGATTCTGGATATTAGCCCTTTTTCAGATGGGTAGGTTGCAAAAATTTGTTCCCGTTCTGTTGGTTGCTGGTTCACTCTAATAATAGTTTCTTGGTTTTGTTTTTCTGTTTTTTCTTTTATTTTCTTTCCTTTTTTTTTTTTTTTTGTCTTTAATAATAGTTTCTTTTGCTGTGCAGAAGCTCTTAAGATTAATTAGATCCCATTTGTCTATTTTGGCTTTTGTTGCCATTGCTTTTGGTGGTTTTTTAAATCATGAAGTCCTTGCCTATGCCGATGTCCTGAATGGTATTGCCTAGGTTTTCTTCTAGGGTTTTTGTTGTTGTTGTTGTTGTTGTTTTGAAATGCAGTCTCACTCTGCAGCCCAGGCTGGAGTGCAGTGGCACCATCTTGGCTCACTACAACGTCCACCTCCCAGGTCCCATTCAAGCAATTCTTCTGCCTCAGCCTCCTGAGTAGCTGGGATCACAGGCATGTCCCACCATGCCCAGCTAATTTTTGAATTTTTAGTAGAGACGGGGTTTCACCATGTTGGCCAGGCTGGTCTCGAACTCCTGTCCTCGTGATTTGCCTGCCTTGGCCTCCCAAAGTTCTAGGATTACAGATGTGAGCCACCGCACCCAGCTCTTCTAGGGTTCTTATGGTGTTAGGTCTTACATTTAAATCTTTAATCCATCGGAGTTAATTTTTGTATAAGATGTAAGGAAAGGGTCCAGTTTCAGGTTTCTGCAGATGGCTAGCCAGTTTTCCCAATACCATTTATTCAATAGGGAATCCTTTCCCCATTGCTTGTTTTTGTTAGGTTTGTCAAAGATCAGATGATTGTAGATGTGTGGCATTACTTCTGAGGCCTCTGTACTGTTCCCTTGGTCTATATCTCTGTTTTGGTACCAGTACCATGCTGTTTTGATTACTGTAGCCTTGTAGTACAGTTTGAAGTCAGGTAGTGTGATGCCTCCAGCTTTGTTCTTTTTGCTTAGGGTTGCCTTGGCTATGCAGGCTCTTTTTTGGTTCCATATGAAGTTTAAGGTGGTTTTGTCCAGTTCTGTGAAGAAGGTCAATGGTAGCTTGATGGGGATAGCATTGAATCTATAAATTACTTTGTGCAGTATGGTCGTTTTCATGATATTGATTCTTCCTAACCATGAGCATGGACTGTTTTTCCACCTGTTTATATCCTCTCTTATTTCCTTGAGCAATGCTTTGTAGTTCTCCTTGAAGAGGTTCTTCGTATCCCTTGTTAGTTGTATTCCTAGGTATTTTTTTATTTTTGTTTTTTTAGGGATGGTGTTTCACCATGTTAGCCAGGATGGTCTTGAACTCCTGATGTTGTGATCTGCCCACCTCAGCATCCCAAAGTGCTGGGATTACAGGCATGAGCCACTGTGCCCAGCCCAGTATTTTATTCCCTTTGTAGCAATTGTGAATAGGAGTTCACTCATGATTTGGCTGTTTGTCTGTTTTTGGTGTATAAGAATGCTTGTAATTTTTGCACATTGATTTTGTATCCTGAGACTTTGCTGAAGTTGCTTATCAGCTTAAGGAGATTTTGGGCTGAGACCATGGGGTCTTCTAAATATACAATCATGTCGTCTGCAAATGAAGACAATTTGACTTTGTCTTTTCCTAATTGAACACCCTTTCTTTCTTTTTCTTGCCTGATTACTCTAGCCAGAACTTCCAATACTATGTTGAATAGGAGTGGTGAGAGAGGGCATCCTTGTCTTGTGCCAGTTTTCAAAGGGAATGCTTCCGGTTTTTTGCCCATTCAGTATGATATTGTCCGTGGGTTTGTCATAAATAGATTTTACTGTTTTGAGATACATTCCATCGATACCCAGTTTATTGAGAGTTTTTAGCATAAAGGGCTGTTGGATTTTGTCCAAGGCTTTCTCTGCATCCATTGAGATAATCATGTGGTTTTGTCTTTGGTTCTGTTTATGTGATGGAATATGTTTATAGATTTGCGTATGTTAAACCAGCTTTGCATCAACATAAGGGATATTTTCCAGCAGTCTACAAACAATATGGTTAATAAGCAATAAAAATTATCGTTCATTAGTGACCTGATTAAAATGATGACATTAATAAGATGTAGTGGCCAGGAGCGGTGGCTCACGCCTGTAATCTGGCACCTCAGGAGGCCAAGGCAGGCAGATCACCTGAGATCAGGAGTTTGAGACCAGACTGGCCAACATGGTGAAACCCCATCTTTACTAAAAGTACAAAATTAGCTGGGAATAGTGGCACACAGTTGTAGTCCCAGCTACTCAGGAGGCCAAGGCAGGAGAAAGGCTTGAACCCAGGAGGTGGAGGCTACAGTGAGCGAAGATCATGTCATTGCACTCCAGCCTGGGCGACAAGAGAAAAACTCCGTCTCAAAAAAAAAAAAAAGAAAGTTTTAAATGATTTTTAAAATTATCAGTCTAAAGAGAAATATTTATCATAATTGGTATTGAGAAGAATGTAGAGAAGTAGATGTTGTTCATCAAAGTGTAAACTGTGCACCCCTCCTACAGGGCCTTTAATGGAGACATGTTTTTACTTAGAATTCCAACTTCTAGGAGTTCTTGACAGTAACTCCAAGTTTATACACAAAAATTTATCTGTAAGGATACTATTGTTGTTTTCTCACTCTGTCACCCAGGCTGGAGTGCAGTGGTACAACCTCGATTCGCTGCAACCTCTGCCTCCTGGGTTCAAGCGATTCTCCTGCCTCAGCCTCCCGAGTAGCTTGGATTACAAGCGCCTGCCACCACGCCTGGCTAGTTTTTTGTATTTTTAGTAGAGATGGGGTTTCATCATGTTGGCCAGGCTGGTCTCGATCTCCTGACATTAAGTGATCCACCTGCCTCTGCCTCCCAAAGTACTGGGATTACAGGCTTGAGCTACCACATCCAGCCTAGTAATTGTTGCTTGTAACAGTCAAAACCTAGCCACAATCAAAGTTCAACATCAGCAATTAACTAAGTATAAACTCTGGTATATTCACATAATACTATGTAACTAGCAAAAGTCAAGAAATAGAAATATTAATGACATCACTGGCAGGGCATGGTGGCTCATGCCTGTAATCCAGGTACTTTAGGAGGCTGAGGGAGGTGGATCACTTGAGAAACAGGAGTTTGAGATCATCCTGGCCAACATGGTAAAACCCCATCTCTACAATTAAAAAATTGTAGAGATTAAAAAAAAAAGTAATGAGAAATATTAATGACATCAGGAAATGTTCAACTCCACTAAGTGAAAAAAGCAGGTTATAACACTATATATAGCCTGATGCCAATTTTGGTTTTTCTTTTTTTTAATAACATGTACTTTATTTTCTTATTTGTGCTTTTCTAAATTTCCCAATGTACGTTTATTACTTTTATAATAAAAATATGATAAAACTACTAATACAAACCACAAAACACTTGATTATTATATTTTCATTTATAATATACAATTTTCCAATCAAATTTACACTTGTATACTCAGTTGAGTAGAAATAATCTGGTTAAATACAGGTTTCAGAGGTATGTTTTCAACACAAAAAGGATACTGGGAAAAATTTATAGATCATTTCAAGAAATCATTTAAAGCTCATAAGCATGGTTTGGAAATTTGTCACTGAAAAGCTGGAACTACATACCCCATTTAAGAAAAGACTTGAAGATTTATTATTCTAACCCATTGCTTGTTTTGCACCCTCTTTACAGTATCTCTAAATAAATTTATTTTCTGAATATTCAAATTTGACTATTTCCCTAATTTAAAGCATCAAATGACCCTCCAAATAGTAAATATTATAAAACTGCAGATTATTACTTATCATGAGAAGTAACTTGAAAACCTATTTACAAATTAACAGCCCATCCATCCAAAGAAGATTACATGTATTTCAATATTATAATTTATAAGACATTCAATCTGCTTAAAAAGAAAATACAAATTAATTTAGTGTATTGAAACCACTTGTTTTTGCCAATATAATAAAATACTTGTAAATCATGTAGTGCTCAATAAAAGTGGATGTAAGTTTATAACTGAAACTTCATTCACAAAAAAAGGTCTTTTACTAGCAAAATCTGAATATTACAGCTTTTCAACTATGTTATAAATAAAAATAATTAAAAATAAATTCAAAAAACTCAGAATAAGTGCTTTATTTTTTAAATCTCACAAAAACTGAAACTATCATTTACATCAGTTGTAATAGCAATAAAAATTAGAAATCAATTTGCTATAACTCTCAAAAACATTTATAAAAACAAAATTAAACAAAAAATAAACAAAAAGGAAAAACTAAGTATTCATCTTAAATAAAAGATAATCTGACTGCTTATGACATACCCACTTGCAGAAATAATAAATAGCAGATGCATTCAAAACAATGCAAGATTTAATTAATTTAGGACAATATTCCAACCAATCTCAACGCAGGTTTTAAATTACTTGTGCACGTTTACATAGAATCATAAAAATAAACCTCTAATATGTAATCAGCTTATGCCAACTGAGAAAACTACACACCAACACAACAACTGTGGAAACATGAGATATGACTGGGGGAAGAAAAGCAAAACCTAGCCTCAAAAGTGCATATACTCACTGTAACTACAATCTTGCTATATATTTCTATGTTTGTTTAAAAAAAAGTTTTCTTTAAACTATGTGTCTCAAAGGAAAAGTAAATGTATCATTTCATATTCTTTTTTGAATTTAAAAATATATATACGTAACTTTTGTTTTTGGTAAGTTCAAAATGAATTGACAGTGGGGTAATTGGATTCTTTAAGAAAGCTCTATAGAAGAGAAGAATACAACATACTATATCTTCTTTAAGAAGTATGAGCTGAAATTTTAGGCATTCCTTATATTGTTTTTAAAATACATTTAAGGAATGCTGTTTTTGTACAACAATGGCTTTGAAAAAGAAATCTGAGATCAAATACATTACTGGAGGATCTCTATAAAAGGTCACCAAGACTATCCTTGTTTGTGAAATCAGGGAAAACATTTTTAGAATTTATCTTGTTAGAAAAAGTGCTACCACTTTTCTTCCTTTTTCTTCTCTCTGATTATCACAATTAAACATCACAAGATTTTCCCCAAATAAATACTGATGTAAATGTTGACTTCAAGGACAAACAACTTTCATAACAGTCTATTTCTCAGGCATTTCACCATTTGTTGAGACCACAGGCAGCACTGTGTTACTGTGAATTGTCACTGAACTCTGGTGAAGTATTCCTTCCTGGAGAGTTTATTGGAACCTGAAGCTGATTGGCAGATGTAGATTTAGCAGCATTTGGTGGCTTTGTAGAGGAATTAGATGAAAATCTGTGACGATTACTCTTCTCACCAGAAGTAGATGAATGCCTTTTTCTTCCAAATTCCTCACTAATAGGGGGCTGCAAATGATAAAAGACAACAGAGTTGACAATTTTACTCTTTTTCCTCCCTTCAAAACCTAAGGCTAGACTTTTCCAAAAAAAAAAAAGTAAGTTAAATGGACACTTCAGTAGATTTTATGAGTATAACAAAAACTTAACAGCAACTTAAGGTACTAAACTTAAATTTCCTTCCTAACTAAATCAGCCTACCGGCATTTGCTCATTGCTTTACTCAACTTTTTTTTGTTTTTAATGAAGTCTCACTTTGTAGCCCAAGCTGGAGTGCAGTGATGCAATCTCGGCTCACTGCAACCTTCGCCTCTGGGGCTCAAGCGATTCTCCTGCCTCAGCCTCTCAAGTAGCTGGGACTAGGGGCAGTCCACCACACCCAGTTAATTTTTTAAATATTTTTAGTGGAGATGGAGTTTCATCATGTTGCCCTGAGTGGTCTCGAACTCCTGAGCTCAGGCGATCCACCTGCCTCAGCCTCCCAAAGTGCTGAGATTACAGGCGTGAGTCATTGCAATCGGCCTCAACATATGTATATTAAGCTTCTCTCATGTTGTAGGGCCTAAGCTACATGATAGAGCATAAGTATAAGGCTGGGTTCCTTGCCTCCAAGAAAATGTTTCAGCGAGGCTATTTGCCTCCTTTATTCAATTTTGTCAACTGTGAAGGATTTGTAACTCCAGTCTCTTTCTCACCCTAAACTCCTATTCCAGGCTTGCTTAAGTGAAAATGTTTAAATAACAGATGAATGAAAGCAGTAGGGGTATAAAAGAGATGCCAAGTCAAATTATCGTTAGCAAGTTTGAAGGTTTATCTAAAATTCCTATGATACAGAGACTGGAGATTATTATTGATGGTACCAAATTTAAACATCATCAAACATTTAAGTACCCAAGAAAAGGCATCCTGCATTCAAAAAAAAAAAAAAAAAAAGTCAGCTCTTTAGGCCTTTCCAGTTACCAAGATTTGGGAGCCCAGAACTGGACACCAATGAACTAGTATTTTTATTTGGAGCTAAATTAAGATAGTAACCTCCCTCTTCCCACTTTCCATTGTACTTAAAGGAGGAGGGCTGAATTCTTAGCTTATGTTCATATGGGGAAAGAGTCTCAAATATAGAGCAGGGATGTCTTTGTGACAGAATTGGCTAGGCCGCATTACAATAATAGCTCTTAATTCCAGAGATAGGCACTTCTATTAACTCTAGCCCGGGTCATTAAGTCTATTTGCAACACAAAGCAAAGATAAACCTAGCCTTCCTTTTACCTCTCTGTTTTCTAAGTTAAAATTTTTCTTCTTCCTTTTCTTTTTTTGAGACAGAGTCTCATTCTGTTGCCTAGGCTAGAGTACAGTGGCACAATCTCAGCTCACTGCAACCTCTCCCTCCCAGGTTCAAGCAATTCTTGTGCTGCAGCCTCCCCAGTACCTGGGATTACAGATGTGCACCATCACACCCAGCTAATTTTTGTATTTTTAGTAGAGACAGGGTTTTGCTATGTTGACCAGGCTGGTCTTGTTAATCACTCCTGGCCTCAGGTGATCCACCCACCTCTGCCTCCCAAAGTGCTGGAATTACAGGTGTAAGCCACCATGTCCAGCCTTTTCCCCTTATTTTTTTATTTCTCTTCTTCCTTTTTTCCTCTTACATTCATGACTTTTAATGCTTTTCTTTTCTCTTGAAATCAAATTGATAAAGCCTATATATATAGGTTCAACCTTCAACCAAAGGTGATGAGAAGAACCCATGAGAGTGGACAACGTCATAAGATGGCAGCAAAAGGACCTTGTCCAGTTGATTCAACTAAAAGACACCTCTCTCGTGCTTGCACACATGCATACAACATTCTCTCCTTAATTTTATTATGCAGGAACCCTAAATCTGTATCAGCACGTTACAGAAATTATATGGATAAAAGATCATTAAAAAGTAAAAAGTTTTCACATTGCTAGTGACAAATTAGCATATCAGATAAAAATTAATAAATCTAAAAAAGTTTAATTATAGCAGCATATGAAAATTAAATTAACAGCGGCTGCCCTCCCCGGCTCCGTCTTCCCCCAGTGAAATCTGGCGGCGGTGGTGGAGGGAGAGGGGAGTGGCGCCCGGGTCGGGGCCGGGGCCGGGGGGCGGGTGGGGGAAGGGCGGCGGCGGGGCAGGGGCTCGGGATCCGCATTGGGATCGGGCCGCCACGGACGACAAGGCCAAGGCGTTCACCAAGGAGCTGGACCAGTGGGTCGAGCAGCTGAACGAGTGTAAGCAGCTGAACGAGAACCAAGTGCGGACGCTGTGCGAGAAGGCAAAGGAAATTTTAACAAAAGAATCAAATGTGCAAGAGGTCCTTTGCCCTGTTACTGTCTGTGGAGATGTGCATGGTCAGTTTCATGATCTTATGGAACTCTTTAGAATTGGTGGAAAATCACCAGATACAAACTACTTATTCATGGATGACTATGTAGACAGAGGATATTATTCAGTGGAGACTGTGAGTCTTCTTGTAGCATTAAAGGTGCGTTATCCAGAACGCATTACAATATTGAGAGGAAATCACGAAAGCCGACAAATTACTCAAGTATATGGCTTTTATGATGAATGTCTGCGAAAGTATGGAAATGCCAACGTTTGGAAATATTTTACAGATCTCTTTGATTATCTTCCACTTACAGCTTTAGTAGATGGGCAGATATTCTGCCTCCATGGTGGCCTCTCTCCATCCATAGACACACTGGATCATATAAGAGCCCTGGATCGTTTACAGGAAGTTCCACATGAGGGCCCAATGTGTGACCTGTTACGGTCAGATCCAGATGATCGTGGTGGATGGGGTATTTCACCACGTGGTGCTGGCTACACATTTGGACAAGACATTTCTGAAACCTTTAACCATGCCAATGGTCTCACACTGGTTTCTCATGCCCACCAGCTTGTAATGGAGGGATACAATTGGTGTCATGATCAGAATGTGGTTACCATTTTCAGTGCACCCAATTACTGTTATCGTTGTGGGAACCAGGCTGCTATCATGGAATTAGATGACACTTTAAAGTATTCCTTCCTTCAGTTTGACCCAGCGCCCCGTCGTGGCGAGCCTCAGGTTACACGGCGCACCCCAGACTACTTCCTATAAATTTCTCCTGGGAAACCTGCCTTTGTATGTGGAAGTATACCTGGCTTTTTAAATATATGTATTTAAAAACAAAAAGCAACAGTAATCTATGTGTTTCTGTAACAAATTGGGATCTGTCTTGGCATTAAACCACATCATGGACCAAATGTGCCATACTAATGATGAGCATTTAGCACAATTTGAGACTGAAATTTAGTACACTATGTTCTAGATAGGTCAGTCTAACAGTTTGCCTGCTGTACTTATAGTAACCATTTTCCTCTGGACTGTTCAAGCAAAAAAGGTAACTAACTGCTTCATCTCCTTTTGAGCTTATTTCAAAATTTTAGTTATAGTGTTTAACTGGCATGGATTAATAGAGTCGGAGTTTTATTTTTTAAAAAAATTCACAAACTAACTTCCACTAATCCATTACCCTTTATTTTATTGAAATGTATAATTAACTGAAGAAAAGGTTCTTCTTGGGAGTATGTTGTCATAACATTTAAAGAGATTTCCCTTCATTTAAACTAAATTACTGCTTTATGTTGATCTGCATATTTCTGTATATTTGTCATGACAGTGCTTGCATCCTATTTGGTGTACTCAGCAAATAAACTTTTCATTTTAAACAAAAAATAAAAATAAATAAATTAATTAATTAACAATTGCACTGTGGTTGTTAACAGTTGGGAAATCTAGTGAACAGAGTCTATGGGAATTCTCTGAACTATTTGTATACCTATTTCAAAGTTTAATTTCAAAATTAAAAAGTTAAAAAATAAAAATCGCAAAATTAAACTTTAAAAAGTCACAGATAAGAGACTGAAATATATGGTTAATAAAAAGAATAGAGGAAATGACTTAAAACTTACATCAACACGGAAGTCTTCTAACCTCTTAAAACTACAGAGGTATTCCTGAAGTTTTGGGTCAATGGACTGTGTCTTAGACTGAGAATATTTCAAATAAGCCCAAAACTTTTCTAGTCCGTAAAGCTGACCTAATAACAAAGAAAAATATACATTATAAATTATGTAAAAAATTTTTAATGATTCACATTAAATATAATCCTATCAGCAATAAATCATTTATCTTCCAATATATACTTAACTCTGTATCTTGAGAATAAGACATGTAATGAATTAACAATAATGGCAGCTAACATTTATTGAGCATTTGCTATGTAAAAAGTATTAAGTGCTTTATTATGCATCAAACTAATTTGAACCATATACAACCCAAAAGATGGGTGTTCTCGTATATGTTACAGATGAGAAAACTGAGGCTAGCAAGTTACCCATAGTCACACAGCTTCTAAATAGTGGAAAGGGGATTTGGACCCCCAGAGCCTGCACTCTTAACACTGTGCTATTTCTGCCTTTCTGAACTTACCTGCTGATGTTGCACAGAATTTTCATGTAATGGAACATCAGTGAGTAGCTATGTTTGTCAAAGGGATAATGACAAAACATACCTCCATAAAAGAAAGACTTGAGAGTAGTTACTTTCCAATACCTCACGGGGAGGGCCTTCTTACTACATGGTACACCCCATCCTTCATCAAGAAACATAATAATGGCATGAAGGTCTTAAATGGTTTGCCCTGAAGAAACAAACCATGAACTCCCTCCCTATTTACTGACAGACTCAGGTTTACAATTTCCAAATAGGGTAAGTTTTTTGTTGTTATTATTACCAGATTCGTAGTCTTTTTTGGTTTCTTCTTGGAAATCCTTAAAAATTTCTTGTCTGAATTTTTTTTCCAGTCCATAGCTGTAAAACCTGAACAGACATTCTAACCCATACCTATAAAGATAAAAGGTTTATAATAAAATACAATCTCTCTGTAGTTAGTAACATCAATATAAGCAAACAAATAATCCTAAATGAAAAATAAAATTTTAGTATTCAGATATTTTTGCTTTTTTGAGACAGAGTTTTCTTTGAGACGGAGTCTCGTTCTTGTTGCCCAGGCTGGAGTGCAATGGCACAACCTCGGCTCACTGCAACCTCCGCCTCCCTGGTTCAAGCTGTTCTCCTGCCTCAGCCTCCCAAGTAACTATGATTATAGGTGCCCACCACCACGTCTGGATAATTTTTTGTATTTTTAGTAGAGACAGGATTTCACCATGTTGGTCAGGCTAATTTTTGTATTTTTAGTAGAGATGGGGTTTCACCATGTTGGCCAGCACACTCAAAATAGCAGAGTAGAGCTGTGGGGAGGTGGATAATGGATAGAAAGGCAACAAAACGTACCCTGCTCTGAGAGCAGACTTGTCTTTATTAAACAGGTAAATGTCCGTGGGTAGAAAATAAAACAAGATCAAAGAATTGAGGAACTGGTTGCTAAGGAAGGTCACAGAAAACTCATAAATGAGGGGAACAGAACAACCTTCAAACTCACACATCTGAACATTTTAAGATCATGGGGCCAAACAGGTAAGTATGCTTCCGGCCCCATGTCTAGAGCTGTTCGAGTAACTCTGATGCAATGATTGAATGAGGAGGCATCGGAGCAGCTCTTCTTTATTTAAATAAAAACATCATAGAAAACATTTTCTGCCAAAGATACTTATATTAGCAGCAGTATGAAGAATGTATTGAGCTTTCCTCATGCCAGGCACCATGCTTAACACTGTAAATACCTTATTATTAGTTTTCAGAACAGTGAGAGATAATTACTATGTTCTTCATTTTACAGATGAGGAAACTTGTACTAACAGAAAGTAAGTGGCTTCCTCAAGGTTATACAATTAAATTAATGATAGAAAGGGGACACAATTCTGTTTTGATATCTGGTAGCAAAATAGAAATTCAGAACATTTTATTAATAAATAGGTTATGGAAGTCTATTAAAAAACAAAGACTAAAGAATCTCTCAGGCCCCAAAGCAGCGCTCTGGAACAGAAACAGTCCTGTCCTGGAAATCAGGAGACCAGGGTTTCTGGACCTGCTCCATTGCTAACTAGCTCTAAGGCTTTTGAAGAGTTGGACTAGATTACCCTAAAATCTATTCATATTCTAAACAGAAAAATAAAAAAAACTATGCTTTCTAAAAATCCCATAGATTGACTAAAAAGCCAGGCTGGTTTCGAACTCCTGACCTCAGGTGATCCACCCGCCTCAGGCTACCAAAGTGCTGAGATTTTAGGCGTGAGTCACTGCCCCCAGCCAGTATGCAGATTTTTAACTGAACTGGTAATTAGTAATCCATAGCTGGCTTTGCTATTTTTGATGACTCAGCCATAGCACATCATGAAGGTATAATGAGATGCACACAGTATCTCTCCCTGGTATTTCTGAAGAACTAGCCAAAAGATTTAGTGACAAATTGGGAATGTGTTAGATTTTTCCCAAAACAACATTTATAATGGTGTGTCTGTACACAGTATTAAATAAATACTCTTGAATGTAAGCTTTACTTCAGGAAGATAAAGACCATACTGCTTGCCCTAGATCCTAGATGTGGTTGTCCCTTTCAACTCTAATAGTACAAACATAATTAAATGGTTAAGAGAGCCTCCCTGCTTTCATTATAAAGTACAATGGTAGATATATTGCTAATAGAGCTATGATCACTACATAAAGGAGAAGACAAGTTTCCTTGTTTCTGTCTGTAACTACCTAGAGAACCTAGCAGTTCTGATCAGTAGATCAACAAACTATATACACTCAACCTTCAAACACAGGTGATGAGCAGAACCCATGACAGTGAAACAAGGCTATAAGATGGCAGCAAAAGGACCTTGTCTAGCTGACTCAACAAAAAGATACCACAATTAAAATACTCCTCAGTTAGAATCCTAAGTCATTCTGGGTACCTCAGCAGAAAGGTTACAACCTCTTTATTCTGGTAACATAATATTAACTGGCTGTTGGTCACAGGAAGCAGGGTATGTGAGTGTGTGTCTCTTTTGTAACCGGCTTATTTATAAGACAAAGAGTGATGGTCTGGCAAACCACCAGGAAAAATGCAGGACTGCCAACTACACACTGAAACACTAACCTGAGCCGTCGGCTCCCATAGCCTTAAGTGATGCTACTGGTTAAGACTGCATGGTTGAAGTCTAAGGAGATTAAAGACTAAAAGAACCACTGTTCAGAATGACAAACTTGCTTTGATTCTCCTCTTATGGGATAATATTATGCCGACATCAGTTGTTCTCAATCTTAGCTACATATTATAATCATCTGGGGAGCTTTTGAAAAATACTGATGCCTGAGCTGTGCTCCAAACCAATGGCATCAGGATCTTTTTTTTTTTTTAATTTTAAAATTTTTTATGGGTATACAGTAGACACATATACTTATGGGGCACATGACATGTTTTCATACAGGCATACAAGGTGAGATAAACATATCCTGGGGAATGGAGTATCTATCCCCTCAAGCATTTATCCTTTGAGTTACAAACAATCCAATTACACTTTTTTTTTTTTTTTTTTTTTGAGACAGAGTTTCACTCTTGTTACCCAGGCTGGAGTGCAATGGTGCGATCTCAGCTCACTGCAACCTCCGCCTCCTGGGTTCAAGCAATTCTCCTGCCTCAGCCTCCTGAGTAGCTGGGACTACAGGCGTGCACCACCACGCCCAGCTAATTTTTGTATTTTTTAGTAGAAACGGGGTTTCACCTTGTTGACCAGGATGATCTCGATCTCTTGACCTCGTGATCCACCCACCTTGGCCTCCCAAAGTGCTAGGATTACAGACGTGAGCCACCGCACCCAGCTTTTTTTTTTTTATTGAGACAGAGTTTTACTCTTGTTGCCCAGGCTGGAGGGCAATGGTGCAATCTTGTCTCACCGCAACCTCCACCTCCTGGGTTCAAGCAATTCTTCTGCCTCAGCCTCCCGAGCAGCTGGGACCACAGGCATGCACCCCCATGCCCAGCCAATTTTGCATTTTTAATAGAGATGGATGGGGTTTCTCCTTGTTGGTCAGGCTGGTCCTGAACTACTGACCTCAGCCTCCCAAAGTGCTGGGATTACAGGTGTGAGCACTGCGCCCAGCCTCCAATTATACTCTTTAAGCCATTTTATTTATTTTTATTTTTAATTTTTTTTTTTTTTGGAGATGGAGTTTTACTCTTGTTGCCCAGGCTGGAGTGCAGTGGCACAATCTTGGCTCACTGCAACCTCTGCCTCCCAGGTTCAAGCAATTCTCCTACCTCAGCCTCCCAAGTAGCTGGGATTATAGGTGCCCACCACCATGCCTGGCTAATTTTTGTATTTTTGGTAGAGACAGGGTTTTTATCATGTTGGCCTGGCTGATCTTGAACTCCTGATGTCAGGTGATCCAACCACCTCAGCCTCCCAAAGTGCTAGGATTACAGGCATGAGCCACCACGCCTGGCCTCTTTAAGCCATTTTTAAATGTACAATTAAAGCCACTATTGTCTATAGTCACCCTATTGTGCTATCAAATAATAGGTCTTATTCTTTCCAACTGTTCTTTTTTTTTTTTTTTTTGAGGCAGAATCACGCTCTGTCACCAGGCTGGAGTGCAGTGGTGCGATCTCGGCTCACTACAAACTCTGCCTCCCGGGTTGAAGCGATTCTCCTGCCTCAGCCTCCCGAGTAGGTGGGACTACAGGCGCGTACCACCACACCCAGCTAATTTTTGTATTTTTTAGTATAGAGACAGGGTTTCACCATGTTGGCAGGATAGTCTCAATCTCTTAACCTCGTGATCCACCCACCTCGGCCTCCCAAATTGCTGTGATTATAGGCTTGAGCCATTGTGCCTGGCCCCAGCTATTTTTTTTCTGGACCCAAAATCAGAATCTTTGAGGTGAAGCCTAGGTAGCTTTCTTTATTTCTGGAGAAAGAAGTTTTTGGTTTTTATCAAGTAAATGGTATTTTAGAGGAATATAGAAATTCTTAGATTATTTATAAAGGATAATAATATAACATTTATATTGAATAGGCAATATTTGGATTTTTACTATTATTTCTTAGCAAACTATTCCAAAGACCAAAAGTATGACATTAATAACATAACCCAAATATGCAGCATAACTGCTGGAGTGAAGGACCGAGGCAAATGACCGGCCCTCTCAGTTGTCATTTACTCATTTACTACTCACTGCAAGACAGCTCAGAGGAGTAGAGGACCTAGAGGCTTAGAAGCAGAAAGAACTATATTTGAATCATAGGCTCGTAATCATATCACTGAAACTGGAGTCAGTTGGATCCTAGTTTTCAAAAATAGATAATCTGTAAAGCTTCTAGACCAGAGCTAGCACATTGAAGAGATGTAAGAAATGTTAGCTCTCTGCCTCCTTCCTGAAATCACATTATTACTACCTTCAACCCATGGATATAATTAGTAACTATCTTCCTAATAACAATAGTCCTCTGGCTGGCCACAGTGGCTCACGCCTATAATCCTGGCACTTTGGGAGGCCAAGGCGGGTGGATCACTTGAAGTCAGGAGTTCAAGACCAGCTTGGCCAATATCATGAAACCCCATCTCTACTAAAAACACAAAAATTAGCTGGGTGTGGTGGTGGGTGCCTGCACTCCAGCCTATGCGAAAGAGCGAGACTCTGTCTCAAAAAAAAGAAAGAATCATCTATCAAGCACTTACTACACGTAAGTTAATGTGTTAAGCTCTTTATACACTTTATGTAATCTTCGCAATAACCCCATGAAAGAGTACCTATCCTAATTTAACCTTTTTATTTGAGACAAAGTCTTGCTTTGTAGCCCAAGCTGAATTGCAGTGGTGCAATCTTGGCTCACTGCAACCTCTTCCTCCCAGGCTCAAGCAATTCTCATGTTTCAGTCGCCCAAGCAGCTATAACTGCAAGCCACCACACCCAGCTAATTTTCGTATTTTTAGAAGAGATGGGGTTTTGCCATGGTGGCCAGGCTGGTCTCAAACTTCTGGCCTCAAGTGATCTGCCTGCCTCAGCCTCCTAAAGTGCAGGGATTATAGGTGTGAACCACCATGAGCCTGCTGGGATTATAATCTGCCAAGGTCACAGTAAATTAATAGCTGAGACTCAAACACAGGTCTGATTTCAAAGACTTCAGGTGCTTAACCACTACTTCTTAAGAAGTAGCTAATACAGTCTAGTGGTAAATACTGCAGAAACAGAACCAAAGGTAGGAAACTGTTACAAAATATTAGAAACACACACAGAGTTATGTGTATAGGAACACAGAAGAGAAACTCCCAACCTAGATTTGGGTGGGAATGGGATCAGAGAAGTTATTAGAAAGTTTTAAGGAACGGAGAGAAATTGTACAAATAGCAAAATATGCTGAGATCAATTAGAACAATGGCTTTCAAACTTTTCTGACTAGGTCCAATACTATGAAAAATATTTTACCTTATAACTAAATCAATATGCACATCTCTCTATATAAAAACATATGTTTATAAAGACATGTTTTACAAAACAATTCTTAAATTCATGTGTATGTGGGTAGGAATTAAATTTGTATGTTTGAATTACTATGCTCAGTGCTGTATGGTATTTTCTACTCTATTTTCTAAAGCACATTAGAACCACTAAATTCATTTTATGATCGACGAATAGGTGGCAAACCACAGTTTGAATAGGAACAGTGAGATTAGGAATGGCAAATTTTGCCTTTTATGCCAACTCTGGTAAACTGACAGTAGCTATTAAAGTCATAAGGAAGAGTATAAATCTAAAAAGTGAGGTAAGAAAGAACATAAAATATAACTGGGATTGATTAGAGATGTCAGTAATGGACAGAAAAGAAAGAAATAGAGGTACATATACCATGTATCTGCTGTTCTTGATCTAGATAACAGATAAAAATTAAACATGCTTTGTATTTAGATAAGTCAACACAAATAAAATTTTGTTTTTAATTAGAAAAATTTATCTGTACTACCTTGTATTCTTCTCAAAGGTCATATCTGATAAACAATATATATTTGAGATTTACAAGAGGAATCCATTTTCAGAACTTAAAGAAGGGTAAATTTAGGTAAACACGATTGGATGAAAAATCATCTATTTCCCGTCTCTCCGTCTCTTGTTCCTTTCTCCTTTTCTCCATGAACAAATAGCCTTCATGAGTCCATGCCATGTTCCTTTTCACCCTCTTGGCCTGCCCTCACTCAGCCCTACACTCACTCTCAAGACTTGCCCTGAACATTTCTGAAGGAAGCAAGGTCTAAGCTGGGACATAAAGAACAGGATTTAGAAAAGCACAGGGAGGAATAAGAGAAGTAGAAGCAAAGGTAAGAACATGCACAGATATCCAGAGGCTAGAGAGCTTGGTTCACTCAAAGAACATGTAGTTCAGTGCCACTGTTGCCCAGAGTGCTAGAGGACAAGTGGGGGAAAAATTAGACAAGGTGAGTCAAGGGACATATTGTGAGAGGTCCTGCTTTTTCTTTTCTCAAAGAATCTTAAGAACTGGGTTGGCTCTAAGCATATATCAATTGGGATATGTATATGTCCATCCAACGGAGGTCTGTAATGGTGGGAACATGGGAGAGAAAAGTCTTGTAATTTCCTTCAGCCCTTGTGCCAGCCTCTAAGATGGTTCCTAATGATCCCATCTCTTGGTATTAACAACCTGGTGTAGTATGCTCCTACACTGTTCCAGGACTGGTCTGCATCGACAACACAATATGGCAGAAATAATGGTATGCCACTTCCAAATGCAGGTTGTATAAAACACTGAGGATTCCATTCTGGAAGCTCTACTCACTCAGGGTGAAACCATATTATAAAATGCCCTAGGGAAGGTCAATGTGGCAAGGAACTGAAGCCTCCTGCCAACAGCCATGTGAATGAGCTTGAAGAAGATCCTCCAGCCCAGGCCACGTCTTCAGAGACTGCAGCCCCCTTCAACACCTTGGCTGCAAGCTCATGAGAAACCATCAGCCAGAATTACCCAGCTAAACAATTGCTGGAGACTCAACTCTTAGCAGCTATGAACTAACAAATGTTCACTGTTTTAACCTATGGAGTTTTGGGGTAATTTGCAATGCAGAAATAGAAAACTAATACAGCCCTCCCTCCAGTTACATTGTACTACTTTCACAGTTCAAAATCAGGCTACGTCAGTACTCGTTTTTAAAATATTTTCTTTTTTTTCTTTTTTTATTGTTGGGTTCACAAGTAGAATTTTCTAAAAACTCCCTCTATTGGATCTACCTGGGTAAAGAAAAAATACAAAAAGAAAAAAATAGAACTCCCGCAAAGTGTAAAAATATTAGAAAATATCTGACCTGTAATTTTCTTTCGCATCTTCCCAAGCAAGTTGTCTAAATTCCTCGTACATTTTTTTATTGAAGTGATCTCTGAGGAAAAAGGACCAGAAACGAAAGAGGGTATTCATTTCTTGGGACTGACCAATTCCCAAGCGTTTTCTCTCTGAAAAAGTTAAATAAAATATTATTTTATTAAACATACTTTCTAAATCAAGACAGCAGATGTTATACATAAAAGGAAGAAATTTCAACCATATTAATCCTCAAAATGTATTTCAGCTTCTTCTAAATAGAGCAGGGAATCTCCAACCCCTGGGCCACAGACTGGTACCCTATTGTGAACTGTACATGTTAGGGATCTAGACTATACACTCCTTATGAGAATCTAATGCCTGATGATCTGAGGTGGAACAGTTTCATCCAAAACCATCCCCCACTTCCTCATAGAAAAATTGTCTTCCATGAAACAGGTCCCTGTACCAAAAAGATTGAAGACTGCTGAAATAGCTGACAAATATTAACCCATTTTCTGACTCACTGCTTAAATTATAAATATCTGTCAATAGTAACAAGAAGAGTATATTTTTGTTTTTTGAGATCGCATCTTGCTCTGTAACCCAGGCTGGAGATCAATGGCATGGTTTCCGCTCACTGCAACCTCCACCTCCCAGGTTCCAGCAATTCTCCTGCCTCAGCTTCCTAAGTAGCTGGGATTACAGGTGTCCAGCTAATTTTCATATTTTTAGTAGAGACAGGGTTTCACTATGTTGGCCAAGCTGGTCTCAAACTCCTGACTTCAAGTGCTCTGCCTGCCTTGGCCTCCCAAAGTGCTGAGATTGCTGGTATGAGCCACTGCGCTCAGCCGAGTACATGAATTTTTATTTCCTATTGTGTCTAAGTTATAAAGTACATGAACAAAGAATATATATAAACACATTAACTTAAGGTAAAACTATAATCTAACAATAAAAGAATATCTTAACCTGACATTAAATGACATAATTCTAATTTTTTAGAATTATATCTTAATTTTAAATGTATTAAATAGATAAAGGACAAGCATCTTACCACTAAGGCATCTTCGACGATACTTGTGGTATACTTGTTGGGTAAAGCCGTTTTCCTTCAGAAGTTCATGAGAAGGATGCTGGAACTTTGGGAATGAATGAGGAGTACATCCATAACTTCCTGCTAGTGGAGTACCTTCTGAAGGTGAAGCATTTGAAGTACTGTTTGAGGAAGGGGAAAAAAGCTTTCAAAATGAAAAATTAAGAACCCAGTATATGAACCAATTTGTACTATTTTTTTTTCATTATTGGGGGTCTGAGCAGTGGAAAAGACTGTACTCCCTAAAACTCTCCTAAATTAATGACACACAGATCTGCATACAGTGCTATTTATGTTCAATACACAGTTTATATAAATTCAGAAGCTGATAAAGAGGATGGTCATAAACTCTTAAGCTAACATAGTAAGTAGAAGCAGACAACTAAATAGCTCATTCTTCCTCCAAATCATTATTAATTTAGATTAGGTTTTATTATTATTATTATGGTACTATGGAAATTTTCAACTTACCTTGAATAATTTAGGTTATTGATGTAAACTGAATACATGGAGATGAGGGACAAAATCTGGCACAATGATAGACAATAATTTCATTATCTCAAAGATAACCCCTGCAATTTTTTTTTTTAAGGCATCAAAAGACAGAACCTGCAATTCTCTAAATCAATTCCACTTTTAATCTGTCTCCTAAATCTGTCTTTTCCTTCTCATCTGCACTCCACTATTCAAATTTAGACCTTCCTCTTCTTTCACTTGAGTCTCCTTGACTTTCCAATGTCCCTTCTCTAACCTGCCACCAAAGTGATCTTCCTAAAATATTAATCTAAATCAGTGGTTCTCAAAGTGGTCTGTGGATTGTTGGAAGGTCCCTAAGAACCTTTTACAAAGTCTACAAAGTCAAAACTATTTTCATAATAATAAGAAGACGTTGTTGGCCCTTTCCACTGTGTTGACATTTCTACTGATGGTACAAAAGCAATGGTGTATAAAACTGCTGATGTGAATTGAGGCAGCGGCACTGAACTTTACTTACTTGTGACTGCATTCTTCATTGTTATGCACTTCCAATTAGAAAAAATAAAACAATTCCAGTTTCAACTTAAAAATATCCTTGATAAAGCCAAAAAATTAACTCTACAAAATCTCACTCATGAGTATACATCTTTTTGTGTGTGACAAACATGAAATGGAAGCTTGTTTTGCAAGATGAAAATGTTTTGGAGATCTGTTTCACAACAATGTAAATATACTGAATACTACTGAGTTGTACACTTAAGAACTGTTAAGATGGTAAATTTCATGTTATACGTTTTTATAACTTTTAAAACATGAGAAAAAAGCACAAAACATTTTTGTAGCATATTAACCTACAATAGGCCGGCTGTGGTGGCTGATACCTGTAATTCCAGCACGCTGGGAGGCCGAGGCAGGTGAATCACCGGAGGTCAGGAGTTCAAGACCAGTCTGGCCAACACGGTGAAACCCTATCTCTACTAAAAATACAAAAATTAGCTGGGCATGGTGGCACATGCCTGTAATCCCAGCTACTCAGGAGGCTGAAGCAGGAGAATCGCTTGAACCCGGGGAGGCGGAGGTTGCAGTGAGCTGAGACCGAGCCACTGCACTTCAGTACACTCTACCTTTATAAGCTCATTCAACCTTATCACCTCCCTAAATGCCCTATCTCCAAAAACAGTCACATCAGGAGTTAGGGATTCAACATATGAATTTTGGGAGTGTTGGGGGAGCATAATTCAGTTCATAACACTATCTTAATGGGCATGAAGTGGTATTTCATTTTGGCTTTTTGAATTTGTGTTTCCCTAATGACTATGTTGAGCATCTTATTGTGGGCTTATTGGCCATTTGTATATCTTGTAAATCTTCTTTGGAAACTGTCTACTGAAGTCCTTTGCACTATTTTTTTTTTTTTTCAGACGGAGTCTTGCTCTGTTGCCCAGGTTGGAGTGCAGTGGCGCAATCTCGGTTCATTGCAACCTACACCTCCCAGGTTCAAGTGATTCTCCTGCCTCAGTCTTCTGAGTAGCTGGGATTACAGGCATGCACCATCATGCCTGGTTAATTTTTGTATTTTTAGTAGAGATGGGGTTTTGCCATGTTGGCCAGGCTGGTCTCGAACTCCTGACCTCAGGTGATCCACCCACCTCTGCCTCCCAAAGTGCTGGGATTACAGCCACCCCTCCCAGACCTTGCTTCAAGTGTCGGAAACCTGGCCACTGGGCCAAGGAATGCCCCAGCCCAGGATTCCTCCTAAGCCCTGTCCCGTCTGTGCAGGGGGTCCCCCACGGAAAGTCGGACTGTCTGACTCATGTCGCTGCTCCCAGAGCTCCTGGAGCTCCAACCAAAAGCTCTCGGACTGAATCCTTCCCAGATCTCCTCAGCTTGGTGGCTGAAGACTGATGCTGCCCGAACATCTTGGAAGCCCCCTGGACCACCATGGACCCCAAGCTTCGGGTAACTCTTACAGTGGAGGATAAGTTCATCTCCTTCTTAATCACGTCGGGGCCACTCACTCCATGCTGCCTTCTTTTCAAGGACCTGTCTCCTTGGCCTCCATAACTGTTGTGGGAATTGACGGCAAGGCCTCCAGGTCTCTCACAACAAGACTGGTGTCAATTAGGCCAGCACTCCTTTTCACATTCTTTCCTAATCATCCCCACTTGTCCAGTTCCCCTGTTAGGCCAAGATATCCTAGCAAAATTGTCTGCCTCCTTAACTATTCCTGGGCTACATCCACACCTCATTGCCGCCCTCCTCCCCAAACCCATACCTCCTTCAATAGCTCTCCTTATGTCCCCCTACCTTAACCCTAGTGTTCAGGAAACCACCTCCTCATCCGCTGCTGTAAGTCACTCACCCCTTGTCATCCCCTTAAAACCTAACCACACTTACCCTGCCCAGCACCAGTACCCCATCCCACAACAGGCTTTAAAGCCTGTTATCACCCATCTATTGCAACATGGCCTTTTAATTCACCCTCCTGCTTCTTCAGCATCTATACTCAAAGGGGTATTGTGTATCCCCTTCCCAAGTCCAAATTTCTTCCGCTATCCTAGTTGTCCAAAAAAAGAGACAAATTCTACAGAGTATGCTGAACAGCTCTCCCGCTACCTTCAGATCAGGTAAGCAGTCTCCCCCTCTTTCTCTCTCTTTTCCTTTAGAGAAGGGGACACAAGTCTCTCCCCTCCTCTCTTTTCCTTTAGAGAACAGGAGACAAGTCTCTCCCTCTCTCTCCCTCTTTTCCTTTTGAGAATGGGAAACAAGCCTCTCCCCCTCTCCCTCTTTTCCTTTCGAGAACAGGAGACAAGGCTCTCCCTCTCTATCTCTCTTTTCCTTCGAGAATGAGAGACAAGTCTGTCTCCCTCTCTCCCTCTTTTCCTTTCAAGAATGAAAGACAAGTCTCTCCCCCGCTCTCTCTTTTCCTTTCGAGAACAAGAGACAAGTCTCTCTCCACTCTCTCTCTTTAGAGAAGAGGAGACAAATCTCTCCCCAGCTCTCTCTTTTCCTTTAAATCCCAAGAAAAGAAGTCTCTCACTCTTTCTCTCTCTTTTCCTTTAAATCTTTCTCCTTCTAGTAGAGATAAAGAGACACTCTTTATCTGTGTGGAGCTGGAGGAGACAAGTCTCTCCCTCTTGCTCAAAAACTCAGAGGTCGGTCACAGACTCAGGAAGACAAGACTCTCCCCTTGGTGTCTGGTCAATTGTGGGGACACCTGCCTTGATCACTCACCCACGTTACAGCCCAAAAATCAGTCAGGGACACCGACTGAAAACCCTGGTAGCTGCTCACTCCTTCTCCTAACCTCTACTCTGCTCCTTTCCTTAAAACTTATCTCCTTGGGCCAGGCACGGTGGCTCACACCTGTAATCCCAGCACTTTGGGAGGCTGAGGCAGGCAGATCACCTTTACTACAACACTTTACTACAAACTAGGCTTTGTGTTAGATTTTGCTCAACTATACGTTAATGTAAGTGTAGTGAGCACATTTAAGGTAAGCTAGGCTGAGCCATGATGTTCGGTTGGTTAGGTATATTAAATGCATTTTCAACTTAGGATATTTTCAAGCTACAACGCGTTTATCAGGACGTAACATCATGATTCAAGGAGCAGCTGAATTATACAGGCATGTCTCAGAGATATTGCTGGTTCAATTCTAGACTACTACAATAAAGCAAATATTGCAAAAAAGCAAGTCATATGAATATTCTGGTTTCCCAGTATATATAAAAGTTATATTTACATTATGCTGTACTCTACCAAGTGTGCAATAGCATGACTAAAAAAAATTACATACCTTAATTTTAAAATACTTTATTGAGACAATGATGCCACCAAAATGGCAGAGTAGAAGCAATCTGCCTTCACTCTCCCACAGAAATCCCAAAACAAACATCTAGCACCAAGCTTATCAACAGCAATATCCCAGATATCAAATCTGAGACTGATACTATCCGTGAGCCACAGAGAACTGAAAAACTCCAGGCAAACAGTAAGATAAACAGTCTTCTCTATGCATGATGCCCCTTCCCCAATCTGCCAGGCCCTGTGCATGAAAAATTCCTCCCAGACTCAGTTTCTTCATTGGAAATAGTCAGATGGAGGACAGCCAGCTATCCTGGGTTCCCTTGCAGGAAAACTGCTCCTGCCTCAACCCATGAGAAGTATAATATCATGGGGGCTGCTAGGGAGAAAAAACCCTGAAGGCAGCTACAGAAAGAGGGGAAGCAGGAACAGAAACCCTATCCCTGAAATTCTCCTCTTTATTTCAGCCAAAAGAGATGCCATATCAGAGCAGCTGTTCATCAGGACCACACTGTAGGAGGCATGAGCCATGAGTCTTCTGGGTACAAACCCTTTGCCAGTCTTACCACACAGTTGGGGGTATCCCCTTTGCCACCCCCACCATCTGACAGGCAGTGCGCCAATATTTGTGAGAGCCAAGGCAAACTTGGGCTTAAGGTGCCATCTAGTGTCCAAAAGGAGGCAGTGATATATAATAGTATTAGGGGACTCACAGGCAACTGCAAAGAATCTCTAAGCAAACATATCTTACAAAGACCAAAACAAGCAAGACAGCAAAGACTGGAATGAATAATAAATCCTTTAAAGCAAATCCATAGATGTACATCCACAAGAAATAACAGCGAACACAGAACAATGACCTCCCCAAATGGACAAAGCAAAGAGTCAGGGACCAATCTAAACAAGAAAACAATCTGTGAGGTCTCAGATCAAGAGCAAAATAACAGTTCTACAGATACTCAGCGAAATCCAAGATAACACAGAGAAGCAATTCAGAAGTTTATCAGAGAAATGCAAATACAAAGAGATTGAAATAAAAAATACATAAAAATAAAAATAAAAAACGGAAATCCTGGAACTCAGAAATACATTTTCTGAAAAATGGATTACAGGCTCTAAACAGCAAAATGTATCAAGGAGAAGAAACAATCAGCTCAAATACAGGCTACTGGAAAATATAGTCAGAGGAGAAAGAAAAAGGAATGAAGAACACCTGCAAGATATAAAAAATAATCTCAAAAGAACAAATGTGAGAGCCACTGGCATTGAATGAGGAGTTAAGAGCAAGGAGTAGTATGTTTATTCAAAGAAATAATGACAAAAAACATTCCAAATCTAGAGAAAGATATAAATAGGTACAGAAGGTCAGAAATCACCAAATATATTTGTATTAGTCCATTTTCACTCTGCTATAAAGAATACCTGAGACTGGGTAAATTTATGAAGGAAAGTGGTTTAATTGACTCACAGTTCCACATGGCCAGGAAACTTACAATCATAGTGGGAGAGGAGGCAGGCACTTTTTACTCTGTGGCAGCTGAGACAGAGAGAGTATGTGTGAAGGAGGAACTGTCAAATACTTATAAAACCATCAAATCTTGTGAGAACTCACTCACTATGACAAGAACAGCATGAGGTAACTGTCCCCATAATCCAATCACCTCCTACCAGATCCATCCCTTGACATGTGGGGATTATGGGAATTACAATTCGAGATGAGATTTGGGTGAAGACACAGAGCCACACCATATCAACATTCAATCCAAGTAAGAGTATCCCAAGGCAAATAATAATCAAACCTGAAAACGTCAAAGACAAAGAGAAGATTCTTAAAACAGCAAGAGAAAAGAAATAAAAGGACATATAAAGGAGCTCTGATGTTTTTGGCAACAGACTTTTCAGCAGAAACCAAACAGGCCATGAGGGAGCAGAATGACACATTCAAAGTGCTACAGGATAAAAGGCAAAACAAAACCTGCCAACCAACTATGCTGTACCCAGCAAAGCTTTCCTTCTAACAGGAAGGTGATAGAAAGTCTTTCATAACAAAAGCTGAGGGAATTCATCACTACTAGACCCATCTTTCAAGAAATGCTACAGAGAGTTCCTTGATTTGAAAGAAAACAAAATTTGATGTGCAAAACCAAAAATGTTTGAATGTATAAAACTCACTGGTAAAAGTAGATAAATTCAGAATACTCCAATACACTAATTGTTGTTACATGTAATCCATTCATATCTCTAGTATGAAGACTAAAAGATAAATCTATTGGGAGGCCGAGGCGGGTGGATCACGAGGTCAAGAGATCGAGACCATCTGGTCAACATGGTGAAACCCCGTCTCTACTAAAACAAAAAATTAGCTGGGCACGGTGGCGCGTGTCTGTAATCCCAGCTACTCAGGAGGCTGAGGCAGGAGAATTGCCTGAACCCAGGAGGCGGAGGTTGCGGTGAGCCGAGATCGCGCCATTGCACTCCAGCCTGGGTATCAAGAGCGAAACTCCGTCTCAAAAAAAAAAAAAAAAAAAAAAAAAAAAAAAAAAAAAAGATAAATCTACTGAAAATATTAACCTGTTAAGAGATAAGGACTATAAATAGATGTAATTTAAGACAACAAAATGTCAAAACGTGGGAGGATGAAGTGTAGAGTTTTTTAGTTTTTCTTTTGATTCTTTCCTTTTGTGATCAAAGTAAGTTGTTATATGTTTAAAATAACTTATATCTATGGCTTTTGTACGCTTCATGGTAACCATGAAGGCTCTAAACAGCAAATAGATAAACTAAAATTAAAAAGCAATGAATTAAAACATACTCCCAGAGAAAAACCACTTCATCACAAACAAAGGCAGCTAGAAGGAAGAAAGGAAGAGTTACAAAACAACCAGAGACCAAGTAATGAAATACTGCATAAGTCCTTATCTATCAATAACACTGAATGTAAATGAACTAAATTCTCCAACCAAAAGATATAAGCATTGCTGAGTGAACTTTTAAAAACTTTTAGAAACAAGATCCAACTATATATTGCCTATAAGAAACTCACATCACCTATAAAGACACACATAGACTGAAAGTGAAGAATGGAAAAAGACATTCTTACGCAAATGGAAGCAAAAAAAAAAAAAAAGGTAGCCATATTTATATTAAACAAAATAGACCAAGTCAAAGTTTGTTTAAAAAAAAAAAAAGGACAAGGAAGGTCACTATATGATGATAAAGGAATCAATTCAGCAACAGGATATAACAATTATAAATATATGCCCCCAATTCTGGAGCACTTAAATATATTAAACAAACATTAATAAATCTAGAGGATAGACAGACTATAATACAATAATAGCAGGAGACTTTCCACACCCATCTCTCAGTAATGGACAGATCATCCAGACAGAAAATCAACAAAGATATAATGAAGTTAAACTACACCTAGACCAACTGGACCTAATGACATTTATAGAACATTTCACCTACTACTGCAGAATACATTCTTCTCATTAGCACATGGAACATTCTCCAGGATAAAACATATGTTATGCTACAAAACATGTCTCAACAAATTCAAAAAAGCGAAAATCATATCAAGTATCTTCTCTGACTACAACAGAATAAAAACAGAAATCAATAACATGAAGAATTTTGGAAACTACACAAACAGGTGGAATTTAAATAACATGCTCCTGAATGATCAATAGATTAATAAATTAAGAAGAAAATTTCAAAATGTCTTCAAACAAATGAAAATGGAAACAAAACTTTCCAAAATCAATGGGATACAGCATAGCAGTACTAAGAGAGAAGTTTATAGCAATAAATGCCTACATCAAAAAAGTCAAAAAGTTCCAAATAAACAACCCAACGATGTATTTGAGAACTAGAAAAGAACAAATCAAACCCTAAATTAGTAGAAAGAAACAATAACGATCAAAGCAGAAATAAATAAAATTGAGACTAAAACAAGTACAAAAAAATCAATGAAATGAAAAGTTGGTTTTTTGAAAAGATAAACAAAATGAACAAACTTTCAGCTAGATGTATTTGGTTGTTCTCACATTGCTATGAAGAAGTGCCCGAGACTGGGTAAATTATAGAGGAAAGAGGTTTAATTGGCTCATGGTTCTATAAGCAGTACAGCATGATGCTGGTATCTGCTCAGCTTCAAGGGAGGCCTTAGGAAAACTAACAATCATGGTGGAATGCGAAGGGGAAGCAGCACTTCACATAGCTGGAGCAGGAGGAAGAGAAAGGGGAGGCGCCACACACTTTTAAGCCACCAGATCTCACAACTCATTATCACAACAACAACTCCAAGCAAAAGGAAGAAATAGACACTAAATCTTAAAGCTCCAAAATAATCTCCTTTGACTCCATATGTCACATCCAGGGCATGCTGGTGCAAGGGGTGGTCTCACAAAGCCTTGGGCAGCTCCACGCTTATGGCTTTCCAGGGTTTAGCCCACATGGCTGCTCTTAAGGGCTGGCATTGAGTGCCTGTGGCTTTTCGAGGCTGAGGGTGCAGGCTGCTAGTGGATCGTGGATCTACCATTCTGGGGTCTGGAGGACAGTGGCCCTCTTCACAAAGCTGCTGTAGGCAGTGCCCCAGTGGGGAGTCTGCATGAGGGCTCCAGCCCCACATTTCCCCTCTGTACTGCCCTCGTAGAGGGTCTCCATGAGGGCTCTGCCCCTGTAGTAGGCTTTTGTCTAGACATCCAGGCTTTTCCATACATTCTCTGAAATAAAGGCAGAGGCTCTGAAGCCTCAACTCTTGCATTCTGTGCACTACCTGCAGGCTTAATACCACATGGTAATTGAACATAGTACTGTAAGTCCTAGCAAGAGCAATTAGGCAAGAGAAAGGGCATCACATTGGAAAGGAAGAAGTCAAATTATCCTTGCCTGCAAACGATACGATATTATATTTAGAAAAATCTAAAGACTCCACCAAAAATCTAGATAAATTCAGTAAAGTTGCACAATACAAAATCAATATACAAAAATCAGTAGCATTTATTTATTTTTTAATTTTTCAAAGACAGGGGTTCACCATGTTGGCCAGGCTGGTCTTGAACTCCTGACATCAGGTGATCCACCTGCCTCAGCCTCCCAAAGTGCTGAGATTACAGGCGTGAACCACCATGCCCGGCCTCAGTAGCATTTATATACGCCAACAGCAAGCAAACTGAAAAAGAAATCAGGAAGGCAATTTTATTTACAACAGTTACAAAAATATATAAAGTATCTAGGTATAAATGTAACCAAAGTGAAAGATCTCTACAAAGAAAACTAAAAAACACAGATGAAAGAAATTAAAGCAATCACATCAAAAAAAAAAGGGAATGATATCTCATGCTCATGGGTTGGACAAATTAACATTGTTAAAATGTCAATACTACACAGCAACTTCTACAGATTTAATTCTATCCCTATCAAACTACCTATGACATTCTTCACAGAAATAGAAATAACAATCCTAAAATTTGTAAAGAACCACAAAAGCCCCTGAAAAATCAAAGTAATTCTGAGCAAAAAGAATATAGCTGGAGGCATCACACTACCCAACTTCAAAATATAATACAAAGCCATAGTAATAAAGGTAGCATGGTTCTGGTGTAAAAGCAGACACACAGACCAACGGAACAGAATAGAAAATTTAGGGAAAAAATCTACATATTATCAGCCAATTCCTTTTTTACAAATGCACCAAGAACATACAGTGAGGAAAGGACAGTCACTTCAATAAATGGTGCTAAGAAAACTAGACAACCATATGCAAAAGTATGAAGCTAGACCTCTATCTGTAGCATATGAAAAAAGCCAATCAAAATGGACTAAAGACTTAAATCTAGGACCCAAAGCTATGAAACTACTAGAAGAAAATGTTGGGAAAACACTCTAGGCCATTGGTCTAGGCAGAGATGTTTTGTGTAAGATGCTAAAAGCACAAGCAACAAAAGTAAAAATAGACTAATAAGATTATATCAAGCAAAAAAGTTTCTGCACAGCAAATGAAGGAACCAAAAAAATGGAGAGACAACCTACAGAATGGCAGAAAATATCTGCAAACTATCTATCCAAAAAGGGACTAATACCCAGAATATACAAGGAACTCAAACAAGTCAGTAGCAAAAAAAACCCAAATAATCCCATTTTAACACTGACAAAAGATCTAGACATTTCTCCAAAGAAGACATCAACTGGACAAGAAGTATGTTTAAAAATGCTCAACATTACTAATTATCAGGAGGACACAAATCAAAACTACAATGATAAAGCATCTCACCCCAGTTAAAATGGCTTTATCAAGAAGACAAAAAATATTGTTGCAAGGTTACAGAGAAAGGGGAATGCTTCACATACTGTTGGTGTAAATGTAAATTAGTACAGCCACTACAGAAAACAGCATAGAAGTTCCTCAAAAAACTAAAAACAGAACTACCATATGATTCAGCAATCTCACTGCGGGGTATATATCCAAAATAGAGGAAATCAGTATATTGAAGAGACAGCTGCTCTCCCATGTTTACTGCAGCACTATTCACTACAGCCAAGAAACGTAATCAACATAAGTGTCTATCAATGGATGGATGAAGAAAAGTATACGCATGTGTATATATGTGTATGTACATGTATGTATATGTGTATATATATACACATACATAAACATACCCAATGGAATACTATTTAGCCATAAAAAAGAATTCTGTCATTTGCAGCAACATGGATAGAATTGGAGGTCATTAGGTTATATGAAATAAGCCAGGCAAAGAAAGATAAATATCACATGTTCTCACTAATATGTGAGAGCTAAAAAAGTAGATCTCATAGAGATAGAGTTGATTAGTGCTTACTAGGGGCTGGAATGGGTAGGGAGAAGGGGGACAAAGAGCAGTTGTTTAACAGGTACAAAAATACAGTTAATCCCAGAAATGAGATCCAGTGATTTGTGGTACAGTAGTAGGGAAACTATACTTAACAATTACATATTGTATAGTACAAAATAGCTGGAAGATTGGTATGCAAAAAGATCTTAAGGAAAAAATAGAACAGAATAAAGAAAAATGTTTGAGGTGATTGATATCCCCATTACCCTGATTTGATCATTACACATTGTATGCATGTATCAAAATATCACATGAACCCCCAAAATACGTACAACTATTATGTACCAATTTTTCAAAAACTGTACTGCTAAAAATGCTAATAATCATCTGAGCCTTCAGCAAGTCATAGTCTTTTTGCTGGCGGAGGGTTTTGCCTTGATGCTGATGGTGCTGACTGATCAGAGTGGTGGTTGCCGATGGTTGGAGTGGCAATTTCTTAAAATAAGACAATGAAGTTTGCTACATTGATTGACTCTTCTGTTCCCAAAAGATTTCTCTGTAGCATGGATGCTGTCCTAATAGCATTTTACCCACAGTAGAACATCTTTCAAAATTGGAGTCAGTCCTCTCAAACCCTGCCACTGCTTTATATAATATTCTAAATCTGTTGTCATTTCAACAACGTTCACAGACTCTTCACCAGGAGTAGATTCCAGCTCAAGAAACCACTCTTTGTGCTCATCCATAAGAAGCAATTCCTCATCTCTTCAACCTTTATCAGGAGATTGCACCAATTCAGTCACATCTTCAGGCTCCACCTCTAGTTCTATTTCTCTTACTATTTCCACCACATCTGTAGTTATAGCCTCCACTGAAGTCTGAGCCTCTCAAAGTCATTCATGAGGGCAGGAATCAACTTCTTCCAAAATCCTGTTAATGTTGATATTTTGACCTCCTCCTATGAATCACCAATGTTCTTAATGGCATGTAGAATGGTGAATACTCTCCAGAACGTTTTCAATTTACTTTTCTCAGGTCCATCAGAGGAATCACTAGCTGTGGCAACTATAGCCTTATGAATAGACTATACATGAATATTCTAACTAATAAGACTAGAAAGTTGAAATGACTCCTTGGAATTCATAGACTGCAGAATCTATGTGTTATCAGGTATGAAAAGAAACATTTATCTCCTTGCATATCTTCATCAAAGTTCTTGGGTGATGAGGTACACTGTCAATGAAAGGAAGTATTGAAAGGAATCTTCTTTTTCTGAATAGTAGGTCTTAACAGTGGGCTTAAAATATTTAGTAAACCACACTGTAAGCAGATGTGCTGCCATGTAGACTTTGTTGTTCTGTTTATAGAGGATAAGCAGATTAGTAGATTCAGCATAATTCAAAAGGGCCCTAGGATTTTCAGAACAGTAAATTAGCAATGGCTGCAACTTGGTCATCAGCTCCATCAGCCCCTAACAAGAGAGTCAGCCCTGTCCCTTGAATCTCTGAAGCCAAACATTGACTCCTCCTCCCTAGCTATGAAAGTCCTAGCTGGCTTCTTCTTCCAATAGAAGGATATTTTGTCTACATTGAAAATCTGTTGTTTAAGGTAGCCACACTTTTTTTTTTCAGATCTAGACCTGTAGAAATGTATCCACTTTTATTTATTATCTTAGCTAGATCTTCCTTATAACTTGCTGCAGCTTCCCTATCAGCACTTGCTGCTTCATCTTGCTCTTTTATATTATGGAGATAGCTTCCTAAACCTCATGAACCAACTTCTGCCAGCTTCCAACTTTTCTTCTGCACCTTCCTCACCTTTCTCAGTCTTCACAGAATTGAAGAGAGTCAGGGCCTTCCTCTGAATTATGCTTTGGCTTAAGGGAATCTTGTGGCTGGTTTGATCTTTTAATCAGACCACTCTCTCCCTATCATTAATAAAGCTATTTCACTTTCTCATCTGGAATAGCATTTTTAATTTTCCTCAAAAACTGTGCCTTCATATTTTGGCTGTTTGACACAAGACGCCTAGCTTTTAGCCTATCTTGGGGCTTTCAACATGCCTTCCTCATATTAATGATGGCATTTCTAGTTTTGAAGAATTTTGACTTAGTTTCACTTGAACACTTAGGGGCCATTATAGGGTTATTAGTTGGTCTAATTTCAACATTGTTGTCTCTCAGGGTATAGGAAAGCCCAAGAAGAGGGGGAGAGACAGAGAAATGGACAGTCAGTGGAGAAGCCAGAAAACATAGAACATTTATTGATTAAGTTCACTGTCTTATATTGGCATGATTCATGATGTGCCAAAACAAAACAGTTAACATCAAGGCTCAATAATCACAGATCACCATAAAATACTAAATAGTAGCTGGGTGTGGTGGCTCATGCCTGTAATCCCAGCACTTTGGAAGGCTGAAGTGGGAGGATTGCTTGAGTCCAGGAGTTCAAGACCAGCCCAGACAGCAGAGTGAGACTCCCATCTCTGAAAAAAATTTAAAAATTAGCTGGACCCACTGGCATGCAACTGTAGTCCCAGCTACTCAGGAGGCTGAAGTGGGAGGATCACTTGAGTCTGGTAGTTGCAGCTGCAGTGAGCCATGATTGTGCCACTGCACTCCAGCCTGTGCAACAGACTGAGACTCTTTCTTTAAAAAAATAAATAAATAAAAAAATAAAGACATAATAATGAAGTTTGAAATATTGGAAGAATTACCAAAAGGTCACAGAGAGACATGAAATGAGTACATCTGTTGGATAAAGAGCACTGATAAACTTGTTCAACACAGGGGTGCCACAAACCTTCAATTTGTGAAAAAAACAGTATCTGTGAAGCACAACAAAACAGGATACACCTGTAAATCCTAGAGGATCACTAAAAAATAAAAACAAGATATAACTGATAAGCCAATAGTAGAGATAAAATAGAATCATTATAAAAACTCAACCCAAAAGAAAGCAAAAAAAAAAAAAAGAGAGAGAGAAAAAAAGAATAAAGAATAGATGAGACAGCTGTGCGCAGTAGCTCATGCCTGTAATCCCAGCACTTTGGGAGGCCAAGGCAGGTAGATCACCTGAGGTCAGGAGTTCAAGACCAGCCTGGCCAACCTAGTGAAACCCCATCTCTACTAAAAATACAAAAATTAGCTGGGTTTGGTTTTGGATGACTGTAATCCTAGCTACTTGGGAGGCTGAGGCAGGACAGCTTGAACCTGGGAGGCAGAAGTTGCAGTGGGCCAAGACTGAGCCATTGCACTCCAGCCTGGACAACAGAGTGAGACTTTATCTCAAAAAAAAAGAATATATGAGACAAATAAATGATAGATTTAAATCCAACTACATCGATAACTACACTAAATGTGGATGGTCTAAACATACTGATTAAACAACACATTATCAGACTGGGTTATAAAAAGCAAAGAAAAGACCCAAATATATGCTGCCTACATGAAACCTACTTTAAAACAAAGACATTGCTTAAAAGAGTAGAAAAAGATACATTGGCAAACACTCAGCTAAAGAAAGCTGGAGAAATTACATAAAGAACAGACAAGGCTGACTTCAAAACAAGACATTACCAAGGTTAAAAAGAAACATTACTGGTGAGAACACAAAATGATATGGCCCATTGGGAAAACAGTTTGGTAGATTCTTACAAAACTAAACATATTCTTATCATACAATCCAGCAATCATGCTCCTTAGTGTTTATCCAAAGGATTTTAAAATACATCCACACTAAAACCTTTGTATAGATGTTTACAGCAGCTTTGTTCATAACTGCCAAAACTTGGAAGCAAACAAGATGCCCTTCATTAGGTAAATTAAACATTTTTCATTGTTTTTGATATCTAAATATACTGGTCCAATAAAAAGAAATACTCTGGGAAAAAAAACCACGAAAAATCACTTATAAATCCAAAATAACTATTCGTATACCACAGGTGTGCAGAAGAACATATACACTTTTTATCTTTTAGGGACAATATAACTAGTAAGAACAATGTAAAGGAATCAAATGTATATCACTAAAAAGACAGATTTCAAGGTTTTGAGATCATGATAAACTCCCTAGCATTTCTTTTCATGAAACTAACCCTTCTTTTCTAGTAAACAGTCAAAAATGTATTTTCCCAAAGTTTTCAAATGGAAAAAACTATCAGATAATTAGTCTGAAGATATCTAGTATATACACAAAATGGTTTTTAAAGAAAGACTCACAGAACAATGAGCAATAAACCACCTCTGCATCTCCTTTAAAGGACAAAACATACCATATTGCTTTGCCTATCACTGGCACTCTAAAAGATTTGCTCTAGTCTTTTTTTAATTCATTTTTTTGTTTCTTATAAAAAAATACTTCCTGCTAATCATCAGCTAATCTAAATTATTTCCCAAAAAGGGAGCGGGAAGCAAAATCATGTTTTGTTTCCATATCCTTTACATAGTTTGAATAGTTTGTTTAGCAAATTAATGTCCTCAGTAAATATCTATTAAGAATACATTAAATGCCACTAAGACTCTAGGATCTTTTCCAAAGATACTAACTTTCATAGACCTAAATAGTCTATAAATCTAAGAGTTCAGATTTGTGAAAAAATAATTTAAATAGAAAAAAAACTGTCCTACTGGATTATTTCCTTAATATCCTTGTAAAATTTATCTCTTCTTTGGCTTCTTTGTACCATTTCCATTGTTCTATAATTTGCTAACATATTAATTTTTAAATCTTTTGAATTATCTAATTAGTAACGGTTTTCAAAAACTTCAGATCAAGAACAAAAAAGTAATGTTTCAGAAATATAGTACCTGACAGAGGATGTTCTTGGCCCATGGTCTCTGGAATCCATTACCCAACCAACATGACACTCTAGAGGGGGATTTGTACTATGCCTCGTTTTTCTCTTTCTTGGACTCTAAAGAAAATAAAGTCAAGCATTGCAATTAGTTTCAGTAATGTGAACTTTACAAGTAAATTAAAACCCTCTGACTATAAATGAACTCAAACATTTTTATACTGTAGATGACACATTGTGAAATCACATGAAGTCAACTTAATAAATAAGGAGGTTTGTGAAACAAGGATGAAAAGAAGTGCAGCTTAGTGTGATTCTTCATGATACTTTCTGTTCATCTTTACTTACACTATCCAATTGTAAAAATGGTTTTTGTTTTTTTTTGTTGTTGTTTGTTTGAGAAATGTGGTCTTACTCTGTTGCCAAGGCTGGAGTGCAGTGGCATGATTATGACTCACTGCACTACCAGCTCAAGCAATCCTCCCACTTCAGCCTCCCAAGTAGCTGGGACTACAGGCACATGCCACCATGCCCAACTAGTTTTTGTATTTTTTTTAGAGATGGGGTCCTACCACATTGCCCAGGCTCATCTCCAACTCTTGAGCTCAAGCGATTCCCACTGCCTTTGGCCTCCCAAAGTGTTGGATTACAGGTGTGAACCACTGCACCCAACCAAGAAATTATTTCTTCTTCTTTTTTTTTTTTTGAGATGGAGTTTCACTCTGTTGCCCAGGCTGGAGTGCAATGGCATGATCTTGGCTCACCGCAACCTCTGCCTCCTAGGTTCAAGCAATTCTCCTGACTCAGCCACCCGAGTAGCTGGGATTACAGGCATGCGCCACCACACCCAGCTAAGGAAATTATTTCTTAACCTGAGAAAATATCACTATGGTAAAGTACAATTTTTAATTGAAATATTACAACTTATAACACCCATTTTTTAATGTGATAGAAATTAAAACCTATCATTCTGTAATGTTAAAGGATATAAAATGCAAGCCTTATGTTCCTGGCTGTTTTGTATACCTTTACATCAATGGCTTTTGGTTCCTTAACAACAGGATAAAATCTTGGTGTTTTGTTAGGATCTTGTAACCTAGGTGTTCGAGGTGTTTTGGGTGTTCTCGTAGCATGAATTCTAGGAGATTCTGGAACTGCCGTAGGCAACGAATGAACCATTGCTGCTGAAGTTATTTCTGAAACATCAAATAGCTTCTGAGCTAATCCACCAGTCAAATCTGCAAAATAAAGAGCTCTTAAAATTATTTAGATACTAGGAAAATATTTTACTTTGAGAATAAAAATAATTCCGGAATTCTCTAAGCTCAAAAGATTTTTCACTGGAAACATTTCAAATATATAGAAACGAAAACAACAAATACTTTTTTGACCATTATCTAGCTTTTTAAAATTTTGATTTTGCTATATGTTTATGACCTTTTTTTCTTTTAAAGAAAGAGTGACACTTCCTGTGTAACCTCCCCTAATCCCATTTCCCTTCTGCTTTCCCTTCTCAGAGATAACTAGCCTCTTAAATTTGGAATTTTGAACTGTTATTACATATATGTAATATTATACTGCATGATTAACTTTATATAAGTGACATCATACTATATATATATATATATATATCACTTTGTAAACTTTTTTCCTGTTTTATTTACATAGCTCTAATTTGTTTATTTTTCACTGCTGAATAGTATATGGTGTACAAATATACCACAATTTACCCATTCTCCTACAGATAGATATTTATATTATTTCAAAGTTTTTCATTTAATCAACAACGCCGTGATCAACATTGTTGAACATGTCTCTGTACAGGTATGAGCATTTCTCTAGGGTTTATATTTGAGTGGAAATGCTGAGTCAAAAGACATGTACATCTTCTGGCTTAATGACTACTGCCAAACCACTTTCTATAATCATTTCACCAATTTACACTCTCACCAGCAGCATGTGAGAATTCCAACAATTCAACATCCTGGTCAAGATTGAGTTTTGTTCAAACTCTTAAATATTCTTGCATCTCATGGGAGTTAAATGATATTTGCATTTCTTTAGTAGTTGGTAGTGAAATTGAACATGTTTTCCTATATCTAGTTACCCTTCAGACTTCCCTTTTGTGAGCCTGCTATTCAAATCATTTGACTATTTTTTTTATATGGTTGTTTTACTTACTGATTTGTTCATGAAAATCTTATGGTAAGATACCAAATAAGCCAGCAGATGAATCAAGTAGTAGCAACAAAAAAATATAGGTTCTATTTCTGTGTGATTTTTCTTCAGATTTATCAACTTCTTTTGAATTAATATAGTAACTTTTTGTTTTTCATTCAACAAATATTATTAAGTGCCTGCTATCTGCCAAGCACTATTCTAGGCCCAAGTTTGTAAAGTCAAAAACAAACTTGCCCATTTGCCATTTCCTCTCCCAATCCATTTTCCTCACTGTTACCAGGATGATTATTCTGAGGGGCAAATTAGATCATTTCATATTTCTGCTTAACATCCTTCAGTGTTTCCCATTTGCCTCTGGATTAAGCCTAGGCTCTTTACCCTGGCATATGAGATTTTGCTGATTTTGCCTCATCTGTTGTCATTTTCCACTTCAATCTTGGTGACCCAAATGGCACCAAACTGTCAGTCCTGTTTCCTTGTTCCATATCTTTCATACACTTTTTCTTCTGTCTGAAAGTTCCTTTCCTGCATCTTTTGTATACCCAATGAAATGGATATCATCTACTTCCTTTAATACCCAGCACAAGATGTTACCTTCCTTGGGAATGTGAAGCATTCCTTGAACACCTCCTACCAAGAGAGTTAATTAGTTCCTTTTTGTGCTGTGTCTGCATTTTATCCATTTATTGTTTCATTTATTAAATTAAAATTTATTTTCTTACATATCATCCCATAGATGCCAAGAGTAAGTCTCACTGCTTCCCAGAAAGCAACTACCACAATTGCATCGAATACTAGTGCCTACCATACATAATGCCTGGGACAAAATGTATCCTCATCAAAGGAATGCTAAACTTAATTGAATTGTGTTAATACTGTTTTCCTTATACCAAAAATATATACAATCCTAAAGATAAAAGCATGAACATATACTGAAAAATATGTTAAATCAGTACCTTTGTAAAAGAAAGTTTCAAAGATTTAGGAGCAGTAACGACTCAGAAAGCGAGAGCTTCTTAGCACCTAGATTATGGTCTATAAATTCCATTCCCCACTAATCAGTTCTCTTCAAAAAAATAACATCTAGAGCACAAAATGTATAATTTGAGCCTGGGAAATCTTGAGTCAAAAAGCAATAATGTATTTTTTAAAATACTAGCATAAATCAAAGGACACAGGAACAAATCTTAGAGGTCTACCAGTCAAAAATGAAACAATTTGGCCACTAAAAACAATGACTGAAATGGATCAAACCCTTCGAATAAATAAGCTCCATGAGTTCATAATGATACTTTAAAACTCAATCACATTTAGAGTTTCCTAGGCCACCAACTCATTATTTTGAAAACTGATAAACTGAACAAAACGAAGCAAGCATTTATCCTTCCTTGTATGTAAAAGTTGAATTTCAGGGTAACCAAAGAGTTGATGAAAGAATATTCTTCGTAGAAAAGTTCTAGGTAAGGACTGCAGAAGGAATGATGGAATTAGAGATTGCCATTTTGCAATTCTACTGAAATAGAGGAAATCTAGGAATATTCATCAATAGCTAATAAAAGCATCTGGTAAAAGGTTGGAGGGAAACTTGATAATGAATGGATCAGGGTGACAACACCTGAATCAAATCATGAATCACAGCAACAGTAAAAGTGGGACTGATAGACATAGGCAATGATGCTATAGGAAATAGACGAGTCTTCCTAATAAATATCCTTGCTACCAGTAAAAAATACCAAAACCTGAGTATATCCAATCCTCTGTATCTAAATCCTTTGTATTTACACTTCATTAGAAACACGTGGGATAAAGGATATACTAAATGATATGAAGAAGATACAGCCAGGTAAACGTAGATCATACAAATCCTACCAGTTTCTTCAACAAATCAGTCATAGAAAAACAAGGAAAGAGAAATAATTATAGATTCTGTGTGTATGTTGCTTCATTCTAGTTCAATCAAACAACTTGAAATATATATTTCAGATAATTAGGGACAACTAAACATACACTGGGTTGTAGATGGTATTAAAAATTATTGCTAATGTTGTTATGTGAAATCATGGTGCTGTAAAAGTTTACATACATACTTTTTTTGTAAGCCCTCATCAGTTTGCAATATATAGAGAAGTATTTCCAGAAGAAATGATATGATTTTGAGATTCAATACAGAATACCAGGAATAGATTGGGAGGCAAGGTACAGATTAAAAAAGCATGTTAAACTATTAACAATTGTTGAAATTAGGTGAGATTGATACACGGGGATTTCATTAAACAATTCTCCCTATTGTTATCTGTACCTGAACATTTCCAAAATCAAAAGCTAAGTTTTATTTGTTTTATACTTATTTTATTCCAGGTTTGCTCAGTGTGAATTTTACCCATCAATAAGAGTAGATATATCGATTTTGTAAGATTAACATCTATATAGAGTGTGTTGATTATCTCAAAAGAAACATCTTACAAAATTTTTATAGAATATCATAAACCAATTTATAATATTTTGACATAAAATTATCAAAAATTAGTTAATTGCAAGAACATAAAATATTCATAGTAAATATTAAAATATTATTGGAAATATATTAGGAAACAATAACATTAATATTTTTTATCAACTATAAGCATAGGATAATATATGAATATCATCTAGATATTATAACTTCCTTTTAATCAAAAGTACAGGCCATCTCTTATATATGAATAGTCATAAGAGCATTTCTCATAGTAGCCAAAACTGGAAACAATCCAAATATCCATAAAATGTTGAATGGACAAAAAAATATGGTATGTGCGTACTTTGAAATAATACTTAGCAATAAAAGAAAGGTACTGATACATGCAATGACATAGATGAATCTCAAAAATGTTATGTTAAGTGAAAAATTCCAGGTACATAACTATGTATCATATTCCATTTATATAAAATTTCTGAAAAATGCAAAACCATAGTGGAAGAAAGATAACTTATCGTCTCAGGCTGAAGGTGAATGTTGGGATTGACTGCAAATGGACACGACGAACACTTTAGCACCATGGAATTGTTCTAAAACTGGATTGTGGTGCTGGTATATAATTTTATATATTTACTGAAATTCAATGATACACTTAAAAAGGGTTAAAGCAGTGATTTTCAAAGTATGGTCCCAAACAGGACTATTGGCATGACCTGGGAACTTGTTAGAAATGTATATTCTCATATCCCACCTAACTTACCGAATCAGAAAGTTGATACAGTCCTTTAATCTATTTCAACAAGCTTTCCAGGTGAACCTTATACATGCTAAATGTAAAAACTACTGAACTTCGGGTTGTGCTGACTATTCTACTATCTAAGATTTTCCGAATTTTATAACTGCCAAATCAGATCATTGCACAACTTCATACCTGAACCATATGACATACGAGCCTTGTCTACAGTCTCCATTGCCTTTATAAAAATAAAACTCAGTATTATGCTGTTAGTGTTTAGTGAAGGTCAAAAATGAAAAATGCTACATGAGAACTGGCACTTCAGTTTTTATAAATAAAAACGCCTCTAAAGCAGAACTCAGCAAACTTTTCCTACAAATGCCAGATAATAAATATTTTTGGCTTTTGGAGACATAAGGTCTCTGTTGAAACAGCTCAGCCCTGCCTTTGTAGCATAAAAAAAGCGAGAGGCCATATGTAAACAATCAGCGTTATCACATTGGTCCATGGCAGGCTAGTTTCAGCCAATGGGCTATAATTTGCTGACCACTGAACTATAGGAGTCAGATAGATATGAATCCAAATCCTGATTTATACTTTGCTAGCAAAAAAAAAAAAATCATAACTATATTTTGTATATTCAATAAAGTACATAAGCCTATTTTATATATATATATGTGTGCATATATATATATATGTGTATATATATACATAGGCAGTATAAAAGAGAACCCAATCAAACTTCTAGATAAAAAAAGTACGACAGCTGGGATTTTAAAATATACACATAAACACACACACACACAATGGGATTAAAAATAGACTTTGTAGTTGGGCAAGGTGGCTCATGCCACCTGTAATCGCCACACTTTGGGAGGCTGAGGCAGGTGGATCACGAGGTCAAGAGTTCAAAACCAGCCTGACCAACATGGTGAAAACCCCTCTCTAAGGTTCAAAGAGTTGGCACCATTCCTTTTGAAACTATTCCAAACAATACAAAAAGAGGGAATACTCCCTAACTCATTTATGAGACCAACATCATCCTGATACCAAAACCTGACAGAGACATAACTAAAAAAGAAAATTTCAGGCCAATATCCATGATGAACATTGATGCAAAAATCCTTCAAAAAATACTGGCAAATCGAATGCAACAGCACAGAAAAAAGCTTATCCATCACGATCAAGTCAGTTTTATCCCTGGAATGCAAGGCTGGTTTTACATATGCAAATCTATAAACATAATCCATCACATAAACAGAACCAAAGACAAAAACCATGATTATCTCAATAGATGCACAGAAGGCCTTAACAGCCCTTTATGCTAAAAACTCTCAATAAACTAGGTATCAACAGAACATATCTTCAAAATAATAAAAGCTATACAACAAACCCACAAACAATATCATACTGAATGGGCAAAAACTGGAAGCATTCCCTTTGAAATCTGGCTCTAGACAAGGGTGTCCTCTCTCACCACTCCTATTCAACATAGTATTGGAAGTTCTGGCCAGAGCAATCAGGCAAGAAAAAGAAATAAAGGGTATTCAACTAGGAAAAGAGGAAATCAAATTGTCTCTATTTGTAGACGACATGATTGTATATTTAGAAGACCTCATTATCTCAGCCCAAAATCTCCTTAAGCTGATAAGTAACTTCAGCAAAGTCTCAGGATACAAAATCAATGTGCAAAAATCACAAGCATTCCTATACACCAAAAACAAAAAGAGAGCCAAATCATGAGTGTACTCCCATTCACAACTGCTACAAAGAGAATAAAATACCTAGGAATACAACTAACAAGGGATGCGAAGGACCTCTTCAAGAAGAACTACAAGCCACTTCTCAAGGAAATAAGAGAGGACATAAACAGATGGAAAAATATTCCATGCTCATGGTTAGGAAGAATCAGTTTCATGAAAATAACCATAATCTCCAAAGTAATTTATAGATTCAATGCTATCCCCATCAAGCTACCACTGACCTTCTTCACAGAACTGGGAAAACACAGCTTAAACTTCATATGGAACCAAAAAAGAGCCCACATAGCCAAGACAATCCTAAGCAAAAAAAACAAAGCTGGAGTCATCACACTACCTGACTTCAAACTATACTATAAAGCTACAGTAATCAAAACAGCATGGTACTGGTACCAAAACAGAGATGAAGACCACGGGAACAGAACAGAGGCCTCAGAAGTAACGTCGCACATCTACAACCATCCAATCTTTGACAAACTTGACAAAAACAAGCAATGGGGAAAGGATTCCCTATTGAAAAAATGGTGTTGGGAAAACTGGCTAGCCATAGAAAGAAAGCTGAAACTGGACCCCTTCTTTAAATGTTATACAAAAATAAACTCCAGGCCGGGCGCAGTGGCTCATGACTGTAATCCCAGCACTTTGGGAGGCCAAGAAAGGCGAATCACAAGGTCAAGAGATCGAGACCATCCTGGCCAACATGGTGAAACCCTGTCTCTACTAAAAATACAAAAAAATTAGCTGGGCGTGGTGGCATGTACCTGTAGTCTCAGCTACTCAGGAGGCTGAGGCAGGAGAATTGCTTGAACCCAGGAGGCGGAGGTTGCAGTGAGCCAAGGTCGCATCACTGCACTCCAGCCTGACACCTGGTGACGGAGTGAGACTCTGTCTAAAAAAAAAAAAGAAAAAGCGAAAAAAATAAAATAAAATAAACTCCAGATGGATTAAAGATTTAAACATAAGACCTAACACCATAAAAACCCTAGAAGAAAACCTAGGCAATACCATTCACGATGTAGGCATAGGCAAGGACTTCATAACAAAAACACCAAAAGCAATGGCAACAAAAACCAAAATTGACAAAGGGATCTAATTAAACATAAGAGCTTCTGCACAGCAAAAGAAACTATCATTAGCATGAACCAGCAACCAACAAAAAGGGAAAAAATGTCTGCAATCTACCCTTCCTACAAAGGACTAATATTCAGAATCTACAAAGAACTTTAACAAATTTACAAGGAAAAAACAAACAAATCCACCAAAAAATGGGTGAAGGATATGAACAGACACTCCTCAAAAGAAGACATTTATGCAGCCAACAAACATATGAAAAAAGCTCACATCACTGGTCATTAGAGAAATGCAAATCAAAACCACATTGAGATAGCATCTCACACCAGTTAGAATGGCGATCATTAAAAAATCTGGAGACAACAGATGCTGGAGAGGATGTGAAGAAATAGGAATGCTTTTACACTGTTGGTGGGAGTGTAAGTTAGTTCAAACATTGTGGAAGACAGTGTGGCAATTCCTCAAGGATCTAGAAATAGAAATACCATTTGATCCAGCAATCTCATTACTGGGTATATACTCAAAGGATTATAAATCATTCTATTATAAAGATACATATACACATATGTTAATTATGGCACTGTTTATAATGGCAAAGACTTGGAACCAACCCAAATGCCCATCAATGATAGACTGAATAAAGAAATTGTGGTACATATACACCACAGAATACTATGCAGCCATAAAAAACGATGAGTTCACGTCCTTTGCAGGGACATGGATGAAGCTGGAAACCATCGTTCTCAGCAAACTGACACAAGAACAGAAAACCAAACACCGCATGTTCTCACTCATAAGTGAGTGTTGAACAATGAGAACACATGGACACAGGGAGGGGAACATCACACACCGGGGCGTGTTGGGGGCCGGTGGGGGTAAGGGAGAGATAACAGGGGGTGAAGGGATTGGGGAGGGATAACATTAGGAGAAATACCTAATGTAGATGACAGGGGGATGGATGCAGCAAACCACCATGGCATGTGTCTACCTATGTAACAATCCTGCATGATCTGCACATGTAACCCAGAACTTAAAGTATTAAAAAAAGAAAGAAAGAAACCCCCTGTCTACTAAAAATACAAAAAGTAGCCTGGCATGGTGGTATGTGCCTATAATCCCAGCTACTCAGGAGGCTAAAGCAGGAAAATCGCTTGAACCCAGAAGGCAGAGGTTGCAGTGAGCTGAGATTACGCCACTGCACTCCAGCCTGGGCAACAGAACAAGACTCCATCTCAAAAATAAATAAATAAGTAAAGAAAGAAAATAAAATAAACTCTGTAGAAGAAAAGGCTAATAAACTTGAAGAGAGGAATAAAAGTTACCTAAAACAAAAACAGAGTAAAAGGACTGAAAAACAATAACAAAACAACAAAACAGAGCATTAGTGAAGTATGGGACAACTTCAAGTGTCCTAATATAAATTATACATGTAACTGGAGTCTTGAGAGAAAGAAAAAAAGAACAGGAAAACATTATTAATTTTATTTATTTACTTTTTTAAGACAGAGTCTCACTCTGTCACCTAGGCTGGAATGCAGTGGTGCAATCTCAGTTCACTACAACCTCTGCCTCCTGGGTTCAAGTGAACTGCTCTAAAAGAATTGCTAAACAGAGTATTTCAGACAGAAGAAATGATAACAGAAGGAAACCTGAAACATCACAAATAGAGGAACAGCAAGATAAACGGTAAAGATCTGGATAAATATAATAGACTATTCTCCTTTTAAGTTATTTAAAACATGCTTGAAAGTAAAAAATAAAACATTGGTGGACTTTTTAACATACGAAGATATAATATATAAGACAATTATTACATCAAGAAATTTCAGCTGAGTGTGGTGAATCACGCCTATAATCCCAGCGCTTTCAGAGGCTGAGGGAGGAGAATCTCTTGAGGCTATGAGTACTGGATCAACCTGGGCAATGTAGCAAGACCTTGTCTCTACAAGAAAAAAAAAAATTAGATGGGCGTCATGGCACGCACTGTAGTTCTACCTATTCAGAGGCTGAGGTGGTAGGTAGGATTGCTTGAGCCCAGGAGTTTGAGGCTGCAGTGAGCCATGATTGTGCCACTGCACTCCAACCTTGGGAACAGAGTGAGACTCTCTCTCTTGGGGTGGGGCTGGTGGGTAGAGAAAGGAAAAAAAGGTTTCTACATTCTTACTGAAATAGTTTCTACATTCTTATTGAAATAGCAAAATACTGATTCCAAACAAACTGAAAAGTATGTGTTTTGCAATCCCTAGAGCAATCATTAAAAACATTATACAAAAAAAGATATATATGTCCAAATTCACAGTACATAAATTGAAATGTAATGGAAAAAGTTATGAATAACACAAAGAAGGCAGAAAATGGGCAACAGAAGCAAAACAAAAAAGAAACCAGAAAATAAATAATAAGGTCGGCCTAAATCCAAACATATCAACAATTACATTAGTCTAAACATACCAATTAAAAGACATATTGTCAGAATGAATAAAAAACATGACCTAACTATATGCTATCTATAATAAATTTTCTTCAAATATAATGATATAGGTAGGTTAAAAGTAAAAAGTTGGCAAAAGATACATCACATACCATGAGAGATTAATGAAAGAAAGCTGGAATGGCTATATTAAAATCAAACAAACTAAACTTCAAAGCAAACAAGGACAACATATATGAATAAAAGGGCCAATTCACCAAGATGACGCAATATACCAATGACTATAAGGTGATCTAACAAAAGAGCTTCTAAATAAATGAAGCAAAATCCGACAGAACTGAAATAGGAAATAAACAAATCTGCAATTATAGGTGGTGACTTCAACACTCCTCTCTAAGACAGAACCAGTAGACAAAAAAATCAACAAAGATACAGAACTCATCAATACCATTAACCAACTATACAGACAATATGGAACATTCCATTCAAAAATAGTATAATAAACATTCTTCTAAGATGCATATGGTACATTCACCAAGACAGATTATATTGTGAGTGATAAAATTAGTAAATTAATTAAACACATTTGAAATTAACAAATTAATTTTAAATTTAAAAATAATGTAAAGTATGTTCTCTGGCTATAATAGAAGTAAACTATATATCAATAAGGTTAATAACAGAAGGGTAACTGAAAAAATTCCAATCATTTGGAAATTAAACCAAATACATTCCTAAATAATTCATACAGAGGAAGTCTCAAAAGAATTTAGAAAATGTTTTGAAAAAATATAAAAATTAATAAAATAAAACATCAAAATTTGTGGAATACAGCTAAGGCAGTACTTAAATAAAAATATATAGAATTAAGGGTCAGGCCCAGTGGCTCATGCTTATAATCCCAGTACTTTGAAAGGCTGAGGTGGGTAGATCATTTGAGGCCAGGAGTTCAAGACCAGCCTGGCCACTGTGGTGAAACTGGTCTCTACTAAAAATACAAAAATTAGCCAGGTGTGGTGGCACAGGCCTGTAATCCCAGCTACTACGGAGGCTGAGGCAGGAGAATCACTTGAACCCAGGAGGCAGAGCTTGCAGTGAGCTGAGATTGTGCCACTACACTCCAGCCTGAGCAACACAGCAAGCCTCCAAGACACCATCTTAAAATATGTATGTGTGTGCGTGTGTGTGTGTGTATGTATATACACACACACATATAGAGAGAGAGAGAGAATTAAATGCTTGTATCAGAAAAGAAACTCTCAAACCAATAATTTGAGAGTTTATATATGTGTATACATACACACACACACACACACATATAGAGAGAGAGAGAGAATTAAATGCTTGTATCAGAAAAGAAACTCTCAAACCAATAATTTAAACTTCTCCCTTAAAAATTAGATTTCAGCCAGGCACAGTGGCTCACATCTGTAATCCCAGCACTTTGGGAGGCCAAGGCAGGCAGATCACCTGAGGTAGGGAGTTAAAGACCAGCCTGAACAACATGGAGAAACCCCATCTCTACTAAAAATACAAAATTAGCTGGGCATGGTAGTGTATGCCTGTAATCCCAGCTACTCCGGAGGCTGAGGCAGGAGAATCACTTGAACCCTGGAGGCAGAGACTGCAGCGACCAGAGATTGCACCATTGCACTCCAGCCTGGGCAACAAGAGCAAAACTCTGTCTCAAAAAAAATAAAAATAAAATAAAACATTGCAATAGTTCCAGGCCCAGAGGGCATCATTGGGGAATGCTACCAATGTGTAAGAAATAAACAACAATTGTACATAAACTCTTCCAAAATACAAAAGAAGGAACACTTACCAACTCATTTTATGATGCCAGCATTCCTCTGACACCAAAATCAGACAAATAAAATCCAAGACAATGAAAAAAAAACACAATATTCCTCATGAATATAGTACAAAGGCTTCAAAAAATATAAGCAACCTGAGTCTAACAATATATAAAAGGATAATAAAATAACTAAATAAGGCTTATCCTGAGAATCCAAGACTAGTTCAACATTCGAAAACCAATCAATGCAGTTTACAACACCAACAGACTAATCAAGACAAGCCATTTGATGTGAGCCACCGAGGCTGACCCAGAAGATTTTTTTTCTTTTTGAGACGGAGTTTCGCTCTTGTTGCCCAGGCTGGAGTACAATGGCACAATCTTGGCTCACTGCAACCTCTGCCGCCCTGGTTCAAGCAATTCTCCTGCCTCAGCCTCCGGAGTAGCTGGGATTACAGGCATGTGCCACCATGCCTGGCTAATTTTGTATTTTTAGTAGAGACAGGGTTTCTCCTTATTGGTCAGGCTGGTCTTGAACGCCTGACCTTAGGTGATCTGCCTGCCTCAGCCTCCCAAAGTGCTGGGATTATAGGCATGAGCCACAGGTGCCTGGCAAGATATTCTTAAAAAATGAAAATATAAGCCCCAGGTTCTGAGAAAATGTGTGCAAATTACATGTACATATGTAATAAAGGACTTGTTTGCAGAGTAAAGAACTCTCAAAGCTCAGTAACAAGAAAGCAATCCAAAAAAATAAATGTCCAAAGATTTGAGCAGGCACTTTACCAAGCATAAACTGATAGCAAATAAACACATAAAAGGCCGGGCGTGGTGGCTCACGGCTGTAATCCCAGCACTTTGGGAGGCCGAGGTGGGTGGATCACCTGAGGTCAGGAGTTCGAAACCACCCTGACCAACAAGGTGAAACCCCATATCTATAAAAACAAACAAACAAACAAAGCACATAAAAAGGTATCCAACAGCATCAGTCACAATGAGATACTACTACTAGATGGGCAAAATTTTCTTTTTTCTTTGGAGATGGAATTTTGCTCTGTCACCCAGGCTGGAGGGCAATGGCACGATATCGGCTCACTGCAACCTTTCCTTCCTGGGTTCAAGCGATTCTCCTGCCTCAGCATCCCGAGTAGCTGGGATTACAGGCATCTGCCACCATGCCTGGCTAAATTTTTTTTTTTTTAAGTAACAATAGTAAATGCTGGTGATGATAAAGAGCAACTGGACCCCTCATATGTTGTTGGTGAGAATGTAAAACGGCACAGCTACTTTGGAAAAGTTAGACAGTTTCTTAAAAACTTGTACTTACTGTATGATCCAATAGTGCCACTCAAAAGCATTTACCCAAGTGAAATGAAAACATATATTCACATTAAAACTTATAAGCAAATACTCATAAAACAGGAAAACAACCTATATGCCTTCAACTAATAAGTGGATAAACTGTTTACATGCATGCAATTGAATACTACTTATCACTAAAAAGGTAATACAAGCAACACACAAAAACATGAATAAATCTGAAATGCGCTATGCTAAATGAAAGAAGGCAGACTCAAAGGCTATATTTTATATAATTCCATTTATATGACATTCTGGAAATGGCAAACTATAGGGATAGAAAATAGAAAAATGCTGCCAAAAACTTGGCCTGGGTTGAATACAAAGAGGCATGGAAAAATTCTCTGGGAGTAATGGAAATGTTCTGTAACTTGACTAGGTGGTGTTTACATGACTGTATTCATCTGTCAAAGTTCCCAAAATGATATACACAAACAGTGTGAAACTTACTGAATGTAAACTAAATCTTAATATTTTATAAATATGACCCAAAGCTCAGGCAGCAAAAGCAAAAATAAACAAATGGATTGTATCAAATGGAAAGGCTTCTGCGCAGCAAAGGAAACCATCAGCAGAGTGAAGAGACAACCTACAGAATAAGAAAAAATATTTGCCAACCACACGTCTGATTAGGAGTTATATCCAAAATATGTAAAGTAACTCAAACAACTCAGTAGCAATAATGCAAATAATCCAATTAAAACATGGGCAAAAGACCTGAATAGAAAGAAGACATAACAATGCCAACAGGTGTATGAAAAGGAGCATTGGTGCAGCCATTGTGGAAAACAGTATAGAGATTTGTAAAGAAATTAAAAGAATTACCATATAACCCAACAATTCATCTTCTGGGTATATACTCAAAGGGAATGAAATCATCACCATAGAAAGATAACTATCTGCACTTACATGTTCATTGCTACATTATTCACAATAGCCAAAATATAAGACATGGAAACAAATGAAGTATCTTTCCACTGATAAACAGAGAAATAGTGAGGGGTGTGTGTGTGTGTAATAGAATATAACTCAACTTTTAAAAAAAGAAGATCCTGCCATTTGCTATAACGTGGATGAAACTGGAGGACATTATGCTAAATGAAATAAATCAGACACAGAAAGAAAAATACTTCATAATGTCATTTATGAATCTTAAAAAAATAAGTATATAGACACAGATAAAACAGTGGTTACCAAGGGTGGAATAAGGAAGAATGGGGAGATGAAGGTCAAAAAATACCAAGCTGCAGATATGTAGGATAAGTAAGTCTAGGGATTTAAGGTACAGCCTGAGGGCAACAGTGAATAATATTATGTTATATTTGGTATTTTTGCTAAGAGAGTAGATTTTAGGTGCTCTTGCCACAATAAAAGGTAACTATATGAGATAATGAATATGTTCATTTGCTTGACTATTGTAACCATTGCACTATATATATATCAAAACATCACGCTGTATACCTTAAATATATATAATTTTTAAGAGCAAACAAAAAATGTAACTGGATATTTTTGTAGGGTGATCAGAATGAAAGGAGGGAGACAGGCTAGGAGTTTATTACAGTTAACCAAGGAGACAATGATGGTGACTTTTACAGGGTGATAGAAATGGAGAAGGGGAGAAGTGGTTAGATTCTAGATATATTTTACATATATATGGATATAATTTTTCAATAAATAAGGAATTTAAAAAACAAACAGAACAAAAATGATACAGAAATGTTTTGACCTGTGCAACTAGAAAGATGGAGGGGTAATATTTACAGAGATGTGGAAGTCCAGGAGGAAAAGTCCTTGGAGAGGGATGGGAATTCAGAACTTAGATTCTGGACATAAGAAGTTTAACATGCTTATAAAATATACAAGTGGAACTGTTAACCATACAGTTGCATATATGTGTGAAATACAGGATGGAGGTGTGGTCTATACATACTAATTTGATATTCATTAGTATAATAATGCTCTTTAAAACCCATGATACTTGATACTATTACATGAGGAGTTATTGAGGATTAAAAAGAGGAGGAATTTGAGGACTGGGTCCTAAAGCATTCAAATTTTAGAGGTTAGGGAAACAGTGAAGAATTAGCAAAAAAGACTCCATGAGGCAGAAGGAGAATGAAGCGAATAAGTATCCAGGAAGAAAAAATGTGTTTCAGGACAGAACGATTAATTTGATCTAATGTTGATTTCAGGTAAGATGAGGATTTATCTGGCCCCTCATATATGGAGATTTCTGGTGGTATTATCAGTATCTGATTTGGGCTGTGGAGGACAGAGGCCTGTTTGGAGCAGGTATAGGGAATAAATAGGAATATAGATATTGAAGCAGTGAAAATCAACACCTTCTTTATGCCTTATATTCTATATCATAATAGCAATACCAACTCTTTTCTATTAGGATCATTCTTTTATACGATTTCCCATCCTTACCTTCCATCTTTCCATCTGTTATGACATATAACTTAGCATAGAGTGCATTTTAAAGTCCAGCTAATTTTAAGATTAAAATTATCTTTTAATCTGAACATTAATCTATTCAGCATTTCCTGTCATAGTAATATATTGGGTCAAATTCTATCTTTTTTTCTTTTATTTTTTTGAGACAGAGTCTTACTCTGTCGCCCGAGCTGGAGTGCAGTGGCAGGATCTCAGCTCACTGCAACCTCCACCTTCTAGTTTCAAGCAATTCTCCAGCCTCAGACTCCTGAGTAGCTGGAATTACAGGCGCCGCCATCATACCCGGCTAATTTTTATATTTTTAGTACAGACAGGGTTTCACCATGTTAGCCAGGCTAGTCTCGAACTCCTGACCCCATGATCCACCCGCCTCGGCCTCCCAAAGTGCTGAGATTACAGGCGTGAACCACCACACCCGGCCCAAATTCTATCTTTTAAATTGTCACTTTATTTTTTATCATTTTTTGTTCATATATTTAAAAACTAGAGATTACAGCAAAGAAAAATTAATAAGTTTATATATAAATTTTATAGGGTTTTTTTTTTTAAGACAGAGAGTCACTCTGTGGTTCAGGCTGGAGTGCAGTGGTGTGATTCTCAGCTCACTGTAACTTCCCCCCAAGCAGGTTCAAGCGATTCTCCTGCTCAGCCTCCTGAGTAGCTGGGACTACAGGTGCGTGCCACCATGCCTGGCTTATTTTTGTATTTTTAGTAAAGACGGTGTTTCGCCATGTTAGCCAGGATGGTCTCAATCTCCTGACCTTGTGATCTGCCTGCCTTGGCCTCCCAAAGTGCTGGGATTACAGGCATGAGCCACTGTGTCTGGCCAAATTTACATGTAAATTTTAAAACAGAATTGATACACACTCATAACAACCAACTAGACCAATACATAAATTCCAGATACTAGCAAACACATGTTCAGACCTTCCAGATGGGGTTCCCCTACCCTCAGGAATACATTAATATATTAAATTATTATATTAATAATTCCCTTTGCCTCTCTTCATGGCTCCTATGTGCTATGCATATATCCATGAATTTTATACTTTTGTAATAGCATTACACTGAATGAACGTCTTTGTTCTAGCTTATTTTATACATCCTATTTTTTATTTTCTTTTTTGTTTTTTTTCTATATTTTTAGATTAACACATTTTGTCATATGTAACATTAGTTCTTTCATTTTCCACTGCTGCCTATTTTTCTTATGTGTATAAATACACCACGTCTTATAATACATTCTACTATAACTGGGCATTTTTTAGTTTTCATTTGCTTTTTTCTATTATAAACAATGATACTACAAATATTCTATTGGTAAACATTTGCAACAGTAACTCTTTATTTATTATTATTATTATTAATATTTGTAGAAATGGGGTCTTCCTATGTTGCCCAGGCTGGTCTCAAACCCCTTGGCTCAAGTGATCCTCCTGTCTTGGCCTCCCAAAGTATTGGGATTACAGGCATGAGCCACGATGACCTGCAATAGTATCTCTTGAAATGAAACTGCTAGGTTATAATATGGTATATCATTATGGTTTTAATGGGAAAACCTCAGTAAAAATAGCATCTTTTCATATTTATTGGCCATTTGGTCTTCCCAAATGTGAAACTGATGTTCATGTTTTGTTTACTCTTTTTCTATTACTGCTTCCCATTTTTCATATTAATTTTTAAGATTTTAGATTTCTATGATACTATTTGTTAATTTCATGCAATGTCAAATTTATCTCCTTATTTGCGACTTGTATTCTTTCTATGATGTGCAAAGGAACATACATTCTCAATTTTAAAGTACTCAAATTTAACAAGACAAAAAATCCAGCAATTGAACTGAACATCCCGAGTGGGACATATTAAGAACTTTAAAGAAAGCTTTAAAGTATGAAGTTTTTGAAAGTTTAAAGTTTAAAGAACTCTAAAAGAAGTTACCTTTCAGTATTTATAATATTATTATTTAATGTTATTGTTATTCTGAAACTATTATCTCATAGGATTAGCAAATAAATAATTATGTTACTGCAGTTAGAAAAAAGTTTTTTTATATCTAAGTAAAAAGCAATACACTTACAAAATCAAACAAGTTAAAATTCAAAACCTATAATCTTAAATTTAGACAGAAAATATCAACATAAATACATAATATATTTTTCTCTTTAAAAAATTTCCTAGCTCTTTCTATTCAAAAGGCCTAGAAACAAGGACTAACGTGGTAGCAGCTCCGGTACTGACAAATCTCAACCTTGCGTGGGGTGGGAAACATTAAAGTTAACAGTCCAACTCCATTATTACTGAGCAAGAAAATGAAAGGTGGCTTTAGAGCTAAAAGTCGATAAACTGAGAACTGGCACAGGTATCAATAATAATAGTAACTATAATAGAATGAAACCCATCTCATGTATTTATGAGCTCACAATGATCATTTAAAAACAAACAAAAACCTCATTAGTCACCATCGAAGAATGTTAAGGAACCAGGTATTACTTTGAAACTAGTAAACAAAGGGAAATAATTCACTTTCCTGTAAAAACTCTATATCAGAATAAACAAATTCTGAGGAAAGCTCTCTCTTTTTTTTAAATTATAGACTAAGCATAATTGGGAGAAAGTTCTCTTTCTAAAAGTATTCTACCTATTAAAGTAAGAAGTAAAGATTAAAAATAGAATCATCACTATTTTGCAATCCCTAGTAAAATAAAAGCTTCACTCACTGATCATCAATGACTGCTAACATTACAAAGAGAGACAATAGAGCATTATGTACTTCCTAATAGTATTCAATACTACATATGACATATTCTTACAGAGATTTGAGTATTAATCTAATCAAGCCTCTATGTTGGACTAACAGAGACAATTCAGGACTAGAAAAAAGGTTAAATGAAACTATGGGGATGCAATCAGCAAAATTCAGAATGTGAGAGACTATAGAACAACCCAGTTTCTTCAATAGTAAATTGCAAGGACTAATAAATTATAAGGCAAAAAATTGTAGAAACCTGTAGACTAAAAATGACATATCACTCTATTGCAATCCATTTGAAGAAACTGGGAAAAAAAGTGATGAATGAGGAAATTTCAACACTAACTAGATATTTAACATTAAGAAATTACTGTTAATTTTAGATATGATAATGTCCTGCTACTTATTTGTTAAAAGATATAGCCCTTGTCTTCTTAAAGACACACACAGAAATATTTAGGGATTAAAAAAATATGAATCATATGAGAATTTATTTCAAAATAATCCAGAGGGAGGTATAGGGAGTGACTAGAGTTGAGATGAAACAAAATTAGTTATGAGATGATTAAGTGTAACATGTACATGTGGTTTCATTATAAAATTCACTGTATAACCCAGCACGGTGGCTCACACCTGTAATCCCAGCACTTTGGGAGGCTGAGGCAGGCAGACCATGAAGTCAGGAGATCGAGACCATCCTGGCTAACACAGTGAAACCCTGTCTGTACCTGAAATGCAAAAAAAAAAATTAGCCAGGTGTGGTGGCACGCACCTGTAGTCCCAGCTACTCGGGAGGCTGAGGCAGAAGAACTGCTTGATCCCGGGAGGCGGAGGTTGCCATGAGCCGAGATCGTGGCATTGCATTCCAGCCTGGCAACAGAGTGAGACCCCATCTCAACAACAATAACAAAAAAAATTCACTCTGTCTTTGTATATGTGTGACACTTTTATAAACATTTTTTTAACCACCTTCAGGAAAAGACTATAACAAAATCAGTTATAGTTGTCTGAAATGTCAGATTCAATTTATGGATCTCTCAATGTATTTACTTACACTCTCACACAGAGCTAAGCCCTTAAAACAAAAGAATGACTCTACTGCATTCTAAGGATCAGTGAGTGGGTGAAAAATTTTATTTTGAGAAGAGAAACATTCCCAGCAATCTCAGAATCACATCAGATACATAAAGAACCAACCAATTCTGCCTACTTCTAAGTAAGCATCTGGCTTTGAGCATAATCTGATGTTATAATAGAAGTTCACCAAAGGATAAATTAAAAGTTGAGTTTTAAAATTTTAGCACTTTACCAGATACCTAATGATTTTCCACAAATAAAGAAAAAAAAGTAGCAATCTTTAAAAACAACTCAGAACTGTTTTAATACTATTCAGACACACAAAAGCAGATTTACATACCTTGCCTGGACTGTGAAGGTGTTACAGGAACTTCTTGGTTTGACTCAAAAGGAAGTTCAGGTGTTAGGTTTTCAAACTGCTCTTTACTAATGAGATTTAGCTTCTTAAAGTTCTCAACTTCTTGCTGAAGTAGAATGGAGGAATCTAATTACTAAACTGGCTAGCAGAGTAACCAACAGACAATAATTGATACCAACCTCAAAAAAATGAACTTCTAAAACAGGGATTAATTACAATGGGGTGAAAAAGATATTCTAATAAAGAATCTAGCATTATACTTAATAACAACATTCAGAATCTAAGAGGCATATAAAACCCTAAATTATTATGACTATTTTATAATTAAAAAACATTATAAGAGCACACATACTAATCATAATTTGTTGAACATTTACATACAAGACTACCAGGTATTACAGAAGTTACAAAGTAATATAATATGTATTCCCTACGAGTAAGGAATTATATATGTTAGATGAAAAGAAAGAAATGAACATATAAAAATGAGTAATATTAGGTAGTATATGAAAAGCGACATTGGTATAATTAAGATCATCAGGAAGCCATCACAGGAGAGATGGGACAAAAGCAACTCTTGAAGGATGTGAATTTAGAGAAAGAAAGAAACATTCTAAATAGGTAATGTGAGCAAAGATAAGAAGCTTGGAAAAAGCAATGTGTTTATTAGAAAGTAATTGAGTGAATAAGAAAATCTGGGTAGAACGAGTGACCAAGAAGCCTGATGAGGAAGTTGAAGAAAACTACTAGAAGACCTTTAATACTAGGTCAAGAAGATTTCACTTCATTTTATAATAATGGGATGCATATGATAAAGATAAATCTGGATGGCCCTGGATAGCTGCAGCAAAGAGACTCAGGAGGTTTGAGTTGTTAGCTCAAAGGAAGAACCCATCCCTGTCTCTGGGGTTCTGGAGGCTTCCTCTTTGTAACTATTATTACATAGTCACTTAGGTGTTTCTGGCCCTGCCCTACAAATGTGTGGAGCATTACAGAGGGTAGAGGTCATTCTCTACTGGAAGTTCACTTGGCCACAAGTGCGTAAAGATCCTCTATGCCCGGCCTAAACTGTGAGATAAAAAAGGAGTTTGAGGGACTGCTTATACTCTACTATTTCTTCTAAGTTTTTCCAAATAAAACCCTATATCACATCTACGCCACGTGGTACTAATGGGTACATGAAACTTTACAGGGCAATGTTCAAAGAGGGTTTAAGTAAATAAAAAACATAACACAACAAAGAATTTGTCAGATTGAAGCAAATTTAAAACAGGAAGCAAATTAAATATCATTACAAAATAGTTGTAGTAGCTTGCTCTTAATAACCAAAGAATCTTTTCCTTCTGTCTTCAAAGATGAATAGTCACTTGTCAGCTCAAACCATTTATTAGATCCCGACGTCAGCCTTTTAGATTATGATCTTTTTTCACTAAAGTATCTTTAATTATGTCAAAATGTATATTTATCAACATTTCTTCCTCAAAAGTTTTCAATAAGCTCTTCAAGCTAAATCAAAATCACTGCTCCCTCCTCTTGTCCCTTACATTGCTACAGAGCTCAATATTAGCAACACCCAATTCGATAAATAATTATTGTATGTTTACCATATGCCAGAGATAAATAACACAATACTACCCTGATGGAAACATAAGTTGTGTATGTTTTTGTTTAGTTTTTCTTTTTAATTAATTCATTAATGTATAACATACACACACACATACAGAAGAAGTGTACAAATCATAAGTATACATCTCAATGAGTAATCAGAGATGAACAGACTTAAGTAATCACTATTCAGGTAAAGCAATTACTAGCACCCTAGAAGTTTCCTTTTCACGTCCCTTCTGATCAGGATCTCCTTTCTCCCCCAAAATAACTGATACACTGACTTCAATACCACAGGTGTTTTGGATGTTTCTGAACTTTACAAAAATTGACTTATAGTGTATAGTTTCTGTCATGCAAAATTATGTATGTGAGACTGATCTATGTAAGTGCATGTAACCACAGTTTGTGGCTCTACAACAGAGGCCAGCAAACTACAGGCCCAAAGGCTAAAGTCTGTTTTTATAAATGGCTATTTTGGAACATAACTACAACCATTTGTTTACATATTGCCTATGACGGCTTCATTGCTACAACTGCAGAGTTAGGTAGACAAGATATGACCACAGACAATGTAGGATCCACAAAGTCTAAGATATTTACTATATAGCCCTTTACAGAAAATGTTTTTCTACCCTTGCACTATTCTACTATATGAATACAGTGTAACTTTTTAAGAAATCCATTCTACTATTGCTGAGCATCTGGGTCCTGTCTCAGATTATAGCTATTACAAACAAATTCCTATAAATACTTTTTTTTACAAAAAACTTATTTTGGTGAACAGGGACACAAATTTTTGTTGGATATTTACTTAGGTGTGGAATTGCTGAATCGGGCAGTAGGTTTCTATTTAATCTTAGTAGAAAATGCCAGTATTTCACAGTGGCTGTACCTATTTACATCCCCATTAGCAGTATATTAAAGTTCCTATTGACCTACATCTGCACCAACACTTGGTATTTTCAGTCTCAAAATTTAGCCTTTGAACAAGAATGAACCCTAATGTAAACTATAAACTTTTAGTGAGAATGATGCATTTAGGTAGGTTCATCAACTGCAAAAAATGTACCACTGTGGTGGGGGATGTTGACAATAGGGGAGGCTATGCTTGTGTCGAGGAAGAGGAACTATGGAAAATCTATCTTCTGCTCAATTTTACTATGAATCTAAAACTGCTCTAATAAATGTGTGATTCCATCATGTAACATTCTCAAAATGAAAAAATAGTATAGAGATGAAGAACAGATTAGTGGCCGCCAGAGGTTAGGGATAGTGGAGGTGAGGTAGGTGGGTTAAACTCTAAAAGGGTAGCACAGGGAGAACTTTGTGGTAATAATACAGTTCAGTGTCTTGACTGTGGTGGTAGCCACATGAATCTACACATGATAAAATGGCACAAAACTATACACAGGCATTTGTGATAAGAAATACCTATTTTCTGGTTTTAATATTATACTATATATTTCTTTTTTCTTTTCTTCTCTAAAGACAGGGTCTTGCTCTGTTGACCAGACTGGAACGCAGTGGTACAATCACAGCTCACTGCAGCCTTGAACTCCTGGGCCCAGGTGATCTTCCCACCTCAACTTGTAGCTGGTACTAAAGGTGCATGCCACCATGATTGGCTAATTTTTTTTGTTTTTAAGAGATGGAGTCTCCCTATGTTGCCCACACTGGTCTTCAATGCCTGGCCTCAAACAATCCTCCTGCCTCAGCCTCCAGAACAGCTGGGATTACAGGCATGAACCACCTTGCCCAGCATTGTGCTATAGTTATGTAAGATGTATATATTGTTATTAAGATGTGACCTTTAAAGGGAAGTGAGTGAAGGGTACACAGAACCTCTCTGTACTATTTTTGCAACTTCTTGTAAATCTATAATTATCCCAAAATAAAAATTCAGAAAAAGTTTTTAATGTAGTCATCCTGGTAGGCATCCATATGTTTTACCTCATTGTAGCTGAATTTGTATCTCTCTGATAACTAGTGAGGCTGAAAACCTTGAGTATATTTGCTGATTTGAATAGCTTCTTTTGTGAGGTGATTATTCAATTCTATTGCTCATTTTTCTATAGGGTTGTCTTTCTTTCATTGATTTCTAAGAGTTCTTTTTGTTTTTTGAGACAGTGTCTTGCTCTGTCACCAGGCTGGAGTGCAGTGGCACAATCTCAGTTCACTGCAACTTCTGCCTCCCGGTTCAAGCGATTCTCCTGCCTCAACCTCCTGAATAGCTGGGACTACAGGTGCACGCCACCATATCAGGTTAATTTTCGTATTTTTAGTAGAGACAGGGTTTCAAGTTGGCCAAGATGGTCTCGATCTCCTGACCTCATGATCCATCTGCCTCAGCCTCCTTAAGTGCTGGGATTACAGGCATGAGTCACTGCACCAAGCCACAAGAGTTCTTTATAAAATGTTGTAAATCTCTTTTGACATTTTTTAACTTGACTTTTTATTCTCTTATACTATCTTGATGAAAAGAAGTTCTTTATTTTAATGTAATGCAATTTATCAGTCATTTCTTTTGTTTCCTGTCCAATAAATCTTCCCTACCCAAATATTATAGAGTTATTACTTCTATAATTTTTATTATTTTGTGTTTCACATTTAGATCTATAATTCATCTGGAATTGACTTTTGTGTATGATATGAAATAAGAATGTGTACTCAAAAAGAATGTGTATTTGGCAGATGCTGGATGCAGTGTTTCATTATATCAATTAAGTCAAGTTCCTAAACTGTGGTCACATTTTCTATAACCTTACCGATTTTTTGGTACTAATTGCTCCATCTAAATATTTCGTAAGAAAGGTGCACTAAAATCTCCCACTATTATTATGAATGCACCTATTTGCCTGTAAATTTTATGTATTTTGAAGCTACATTATTAGATAAACACAAATTTAGAACTATTATATCTTTTGGGGCAATGAAACTTGTCATGATTATAAAATATCCATCTTTATATCTTAGATAATTTTTGCCTTAAAAACCTACTTTGCCTAATTATCAATAGAGTTATACCAGCTCTGTTGTGTCTAATGTCAATATTTATTTAAATATACACACATATTTACCCTTCCCACTGCTCTTCATTTCTTCCTGCATCTCCAAGCTTCTTTCTGGAATCATTTTCCTCTGCCTGAAAAATTCTCTTTAGTATTTTCTTTAAAGCAGATCAGCTGAAAATAAATTTTCATAGTTTTCATTTCTCTGATAGTATCTCTGTTTTAACTTCATTTTATACAGGTTTATTTAGAACTTTATTTATTTTATATCTCATAAAATTCACCTATTTTAAGTATACAATTCAATGATTTGTTTACTTTATTCTTGAACACTATTTCCTTTTCTTTCAGGCACAGTAACTACAACATCCCTTTGTTTCCTCACCTCCATTATTTCTACTGAGAAGTCAGCTGTAAGTCTTCGCATTAATGCTTGTAAAGTAGTATGTCCTTTTTATCCAGCTTTTGTTTTCAGCTGTTTTGTAATGATGGTCTTGACGAGGTTTTCTTTGTATTTATCTTCTTTGAAGTTTTTAGGACTAGAATCTATTCTTTGGTGTCTTTCATTAGTTTTGGTAAATTCTTAGCCATAATCTCTTCAAATATTACTTATGTTTTATTCTCTCTCTCTTCCCCCTTTGGAGAATCCAACAATATGTGTTAGACTTTTTTTACTGTATCTCCCATGTCTCTTACAAACTTTTCTGTATTTTCCATCCTTTTGCTCAATGCTTCACTCTGGGTTTTTCTTTTGATCCATCTTCCAGTTTAGTAATTCTCTTTTCACTGTACTGATCTACTGTTAAGCCTACCCACTGCATTTGGTTATCATATTTTTCAGTTCCAAAATTTCCACTTGGTTATATTTTAAAGTTTCTGGATCTATACTGAAATTTTCCATCTTATCTTTTATTTTTTAAACTTATTAAAAATAAAGTCTGCTTGATACATCTATTTTCTGGATCACTAGGGGTCTCTTTCTATTTTCTGTTATTTCTTTTGTTTTCTTTCCTATCATATCATATTGTCTTCTGATATTCCTGATTATTTTTTGAGGATCAGAAATTATTACTAAAAGTTTGAGACCTAGGATGATGATATAATCCTAGAGAAAGGACTCTGATTCAGGCAGATGGTTAGAGGCATCAGCATGTTGATCAAATATGAGATTAAAACAATTTAGAAACTGACCCTACTGAAAAAGCAGGTGTTTTCCAATTTCACCCTAACTTCTAGGATATAGCCCTTCAAAGTTCCCAAAACCTGGAAGGTTTACTGGAAGTCCCTCTGTAGTTTCTGTACTCCAATTTTTGTTCCCTCCTAGTCTTAGGAGTTTTAAAAAGAGTCTCTTTAGTTTCAGTAACTTCTTTTGGAACTGGCAGATGCCTCTGAGGGAAATGAAGACCCAAATGCCAGCCTTATTTCTCTAGGTTTTCTTCTCTTTCCAGATTTTGACCACATGAGGCTTTACTGTCTTGGCCTTCTACTGTGCATTCACACAGAGTTTTTAAACCTACTTTTTCAGTTGTTCTCAGCAATAGGGTTGATCTGAATTAGGCAGTCTACTACAACTGTATGTACAACCAAAGCCTAATTTTTGTTTTTGTTTTGTTGTTGTTTTTAGTAAATTTATACCTTGCCTTGTTCAAAAAGGTACCAACGTGATTTAATAATCTAATGGATATAAAAAAAGTTGTAGGCCGGGTGCAGTGGCTCACACCTGTAATCCCAGCACTTTGGGAGGCCAAGGCAGGTAGATCACCTGAAGTCAAGAGTTTAAGAGCAGCCTGGTCAACATGGCGAAACCTCATCTCTATTAAAAATATAAAAATTAGCCAGGCATGGTGGCAGGCACCTGTAATCCTAGCTGCTCAGGAGGCTGAGGCAGGAGAATTGCTTGAACCCAAGAGGAGGAGGTTTCAGTAAGCCGAGATCATGTCATTGCACTCCAACCTGGGCAACAGAGCAAAAACTCTGTCTCAAAAACAAAAAATTGTAAACAGATTACAATTTAGTATAAGTCAAAAACAGATACATATATGGCACAAAGTTAGAATAGGAGAGTAATTTTTCTGGGGATGAGCATAAAATTTATCAAATAAGAATTTCCTGGAAGAATAATATCTGAACTGAGGTTTATTAACTAAAAGATAAGGAGTTTGACAAGTAAACAACGCGAAAAGCCATTGTGGACACGGGAAATAGCACATGCAACTTGGTATTTATGGATATGAATTTTAAAGCAGAGAGCAACAGCACAATAAAGATATGTAAAAGCCAAACCAAGAATTCATGAATTTTTGCTTGCCAAAGAATTTGAACTTTATCTTGAAGGGGGTGAGGAACCACTGAATAGAATTAACAAAAACAGAAATAAACATATTTATATTTTAGAATGATGAAGAATGGCATTCAGTTCCTTGGAATCATTTACTTTGAAAATAATGTCAGCCTGAAACTATCAATGGCCACTGTTGCTCCCACATAGAGAAAGCATAACTGAAAATGAAGTTAACAAACAGGAAAGCACACCAAAAAGATGGGGTAAAGAAAAGCAAAATCATTCTTTGCTGTCTTACAGAAAGCCTTGCCTGAAATCAAGAACTGCTTCTTGGACTTGTAGTAAATTATCTTATTTGCTAGGGAAAAAAAAAAATGAAATGAGAAATAAGAAGGAAACACTACTCTGACAAGAGTAAAGCTAGAAAGAGAATGAAATAGACCCAAGAACATCCTACAAAACTTGCGTAGAGAGATGATACATGGCAGTAAGAATGAACGTGAGAGGACTAATGGGACCTAGTGATAAACTGCATGTTAGAAGTTAGGATAAGTTGATGGGGATTTCTAAGGCATCCAAGCAAAATAAAAAATAGAGGAGACAGGTTTGGGGTAGGTTTTCTTTCATTTTTTAAAATGGGAGATAGAATATTAAAAAGATGCCTATGAAACATAACAGGAGAATTTAATAGGCTACTGGTAATGTAGTTCTAGAGTCCCACAAAAACACAAGGGAGTCTTTAGCATACAGTTAATAAATAAAAACCCCAAACCTAAGAATAGAGTCTATTATTTTTGGAGAAGTTCTCAAAATAATAAGAGAAGAAGGCAAGGGATAAACCAGGGAAGACCACATTTAAAAGGCGAACGAGCTGGGCTCAGTGACTCAGGCCTGTAATCCCAGCACTTTGGGAGGCTGAGGCGGGTGGATCATGAGGTCAGGAGTTCGAGACCAGTCTGTTCAATATGGTGAAACCTCATCTCTACTAAAAATACAAAAATTAGCTGGGCGTGGGGGTGACTCCCTGTAGTTCCCTACTCGGGAAGCTGAGGCAGAACAATCACTTGAACCCAGGAAGCAGAGGTTTCAGGGAGCCAAGATTGCACCACCGCACTCCAGCCTGGGCGAAAAAGTGAGACTCCATCTCATAAATAAATAAAAGTAAAAAATAAAAGGCAAACCAAGGCAGGGCGTGGTGGTTCATGCCTGTAATCCCAACACTTTGGGAGGCAAGCGGATCCACCTGAGGTCAGGAGTTCAAGACCAGCCTGGCCAACATAGTGAAACCCCATCTCTACCAAAAATACAAAAATTAGCCAGGTGTGCTGGCAGGCACCCGTAATCCCAGCTACTCGGGAGGCAGAGGCAGGAGAATTACTTGAACCTAGGAGGCAGAGGTTGCAGTGAGCAAAGATCGTGCCATTGTACTCCAGCCTGGATGACAAGAGCAAAACTCCCATCTCAGAAAAAAAGAAAAAAGCAAACCGAAATTATAAACGTAAAACTGTAAAATAATATTCTGTTATGTAAGTTTTATCACAATTAAAAAACAAAGGAAAAAGAAAGAAGGCAAGAAGACCACTTTGTTGTGCCATAAAATATAAATGTGCTGAAGAGATGAGGACATGCTGATTATAAGCAGGAGCCATCTTAAGAGGGCTTTAACCTGACTAGGTTTGAGATATTCTGAACATCAAAATAAACAAGGACAAAAATGGACAGAAATCTATGCTAGAGTCCATCCTACCACTAAAAAGAGAGAAAATTAAAATATTAAAATGAAAAATGAAGTGGAGAGGAAAGTTCTTTATAGAAGAATACTAACAGACATACAGGGAATAACAAATTTAAAAATCACTATCTTCTAGTAAGCATAATAGCTGACTCAAGCAAAAATCATCAATGGACGCTAAAATATTAAATAAAGACTATTTGCAAACAGAGTTTTAAAATATCACTCCAAGGGTCATTTGTTAATTACAAAGAAGAAAAGGTACATTTACAGTGAGCAAATCTAGTAGACATCATCAAAACCAACTGACCAAATCACCAAATCTAACCACATCAAATTCTGTAACTAATATCACATGTTTCTGGAGAGCATACACTGAACAGGGCACATTGCTACTTAATGTTCTTGTCAAAAATACTTAACCTGTCCAGGCATGGTGATTCACACCTGTAACCTCAGCACTTTGAGAGGCCAAGGTGGGCAGATCACTTGAGGTCTGAAGTTCAAGACCAGCCTGGCCAACATGATGAAACCCCGTCTCTACTGAAAATATAGAAAATTAGCCAGACATGGTGGTGCATGCCTATAATCCCAGCTACTCGGGAGGCTGAGGCAGGAGAATCACTTGAACTCGGGAGGCAGAGGTTGCAGTAAGCTGAGATCACACAACTGCACTCCAGTCTGAGTGACAGAACAAGACCCTTTCTCAAAAAACAAAAAAACAAAAACAAAACTTAATCTGAAGCTAATCAACTAATCACATAAAGATATTGTGCAAATCCAAATGGAAGGACAAAACAACTGGCCTGAACTCTTGAAAAACATCAATGTCATGAATGGCCAAAAAGAAAAAAAAAGGCGACACAACAGTTCTAAATGAAAGAACGTTAAAATTATATGACTGTCAATGCAACGTGTGATTCCTGGCTGGAACTGACTCAGAAAAAAATAAATTATAAAGGACAACTGAGACAACTGGAGAAATGTAAATATAAACTGCATATTCAATAATAGCATGCTATCAATGTTAAAATTCTTGTGTTTTTGATAATTGTGGTTATGTAAGAGAGTGTACTTGTTTTTAGGAGATACTTGCTGACGTACTTTAGGATAAGTTGACGTAATGTCTACAACTAACTCTTAAATGATTCAAAAAAAAATGCATGTATATGCATCTATATATATTATACATAGAAAAAAGGAAATACGGTAAGACATTTGCTGAATCTAGGTGAACAATATACTGGCATTCCTCATATCATGTATGTAACTTTTCTGAAGGTTTGAAATATTTCAAAATGAAGACTTTGAAAGAATAAAATACAGATGTGCATTACTGATAACAGAAAAATGCTCATAACATTAAGTGAGAAAATTTCCTTGTCTTTCAAACTATACATTTCTCTGCAACTCATACTGGTCTGACTAGAAAGAGAGGAAGTTTAAGCAACAAGGATTTCCCTTCAGCCAAATTTCTTGAAAGAACCCTTGGTGCTTTAAATTTCTCACTTCCTATTCATGTCAATGTGAATTACAGTCTGGAGATAGGTTCAAGGTGGTCAGCAGTAAGGGAGATATATATATATATATATATATATATATATTTTTTTTTTTTTTCCCCCAGATGAAGTCTCACTGTGTCACCCAGGCTGCAGTGCAGTGGTACAATCTTGGTTCACTGCAACTTCCACCACCTGAGTTCAAGCAATTCTCCCTGCCTTAAAATAAGAAGCCAGTGGGAGAAAAAGATGAAAGCTGGTTGGGTGCAGCGGCACATCTATAATTCCATCTCTTCAGGAGGCTGATGTGGGAGGATTACTCGAGGCCTGGAATTCAAGACCAGCATGAGCAACATAGCAAGACATTGTCTCCACAAAAAATTAGTCAGGTATGGTAACACATGCCTGTAGTACCAACTACCAGGTAGGCTGAGACAGAAGGCTCCCTTGAGCCCAGGAGTTCAAGGTTGCAGTAAGCTATGATCTCAGCACTGCATTTTAGTCTAGGCACAACACAGTGAGACCCTGTCTGAAAACAAATAAATAAATAAAGCTATAGTTGAGATAGAATATGTCCCTTTATGAGTCATAATCTCAGACACTATTTTTTTTTTGGCTTCTTCAGTAAAACTATATATAATAACCAAACCTATTTTTTTTTTTTTTTGAGACACAATCTTGCTCTATCACCCAGGCTGGAGTGCAGTGGCATGATCTCAGCTCACTGCAACCTCTGCCTCCCAGATTCAAGCAATTCTCCTGCCTCAGCCTCCTGAGTAGCTGACGCTACAGGTATGTGAGATCGCACCCAGCTAATTTTTGTATTTTTAGCAGAGACGGGGTTGCACCATATTAATCAGGCTGGTCTCAAACTCCTGACCTTGTGATCTGTCCGCCTGGGCCTCCCAAAGTGCTGGGATTCCAGGCGTGAGCCACCACACCCGGCCCACACCTATTTTTTTACTTCAAATTACCACCAGTGGACTTCCTGTCTCAATTGTTCCCTCTCCTCTTCTTCAATACCTTAAACGGTTCAATCACTTTTCCTGCTTTAATTCTCCCTTCTTTACTAAATACTCCAAAATCTACATTTCTGGCCTTCTTATCATCTCCAGGATTTAGAGAGAGGATAAAAAACATTTTACATGAACAGACACCATGACATCAACTCAACATTTCCAAATCTGATCTCAAGGTCATTCTCTCCTAAGTTTTCCTTGTTAATGTCCCTACTACTTTCATAAGATATTATGAACTGTTTCTTTAAAATCTCTTCCCAATCATGGTACTTTTTCATTCTCACATACGTTGTTAATGCATTTTGAGAAAATAAATGATATTCCTTTTGTTCAGCACTTCATTCCACCCTTGGATTAGTATAAATGGGTTTTTAACTCAACTTCTGTCCTCCCCTATTCTGATCTACGTTAATGCCTCACATATATAAACCTATTAAACCACTGTTTTGATCATTCCACTTCCCTTTATAAAAATTGCAATTGCTCTTTTTTCTAAACTCCTATATAGCTTTCAAAACACTTTGCAATCTGGTCCCACCTCATCTACCCAAACAATCTTCAGAATACTCTACATTTAACTTACAGAAATTCAATTATACTTGTTTAGCAATAATAATACACTTTTTAAATGATCCAACAATGCCACTGCTATTCTACTCAATGAAGGTATACATTGATGTAATCAAACCCTAATGTTAATGCACAGAAAGAAAACCCTAATGAAAGGATGAATACATTTCGATAATGTCCTGACCACTGAAAAGTGCCCAAACAAGTATAGTTTTACCATATCCTTTCATGTTCAAAAAATGCTGAAAAGCATAGAGAAATAACAACTGAAAGTAGAAAGAATTATCTTAAATATCAACCTCTGGCTGCTGCAGTGGCTAACACCTGTAATCCCAGCACTTTGGGAGGCCAAGTCAGGTGGATTACTTGAGGTCAGGAGTTCGAGACCAGCCCGGCCAACATGGTGAAACCCCATCTCTACTAAAAAATACAAAAATTAGCTGGGCGATGTGGCAAGTACCTGTAATCCCAGCTACTCAGGAGGCTGAGGCAGGAGAATTACTTGAACCCCAGGGGTGGAGGTTGCAATGAGCCTAGATCCTGTCACTGTGCTCCAGCCTGGGCGACAGAATAAGACTCCATCTCAAAAATAAATAAATAATAAAATAAATTAATAAATAATAAATTAATTTAAGTCGATTTTTAAAAATCAGCTTCTAAAGAGAAAGAAGACTCACTCAATTAGAATCTTCATAGATATGCTCAAGTACTTCAAATTCAAGTACTTCAATATTTTATTTTATAAATATGATCCTGCTACATTACTACATATATGATAAATTTAGATGAGTGTTTTTTTTTTTAAAGACAGAATTTCACTCTTGTTGCCCAGGCTAGACTGAAGTGCAATGGCTTAATCTCGGCTCACCGCAACCTCCACCTCCCGGGTTCAAGCAATTCTCCTGCCTCAGCCTCCTGAGTAGCTGGGATTACAGGCACCCACCACCACACCCAGCTAGTTTTTTGTATTTTTAGTAGAGGGGGGTTTCACCATGTTGGCTAGGCTGGTCTCAAACTCCTGCCCTCAGGTGACCCACTCACCTTGGCCTCACAAAATGCTGGAATTATAGGTATGAACCACAGCGCCCAGCCTTAGATGCATATTAAGGTGTAAGGCTATGCATAAAGTGATGTGTATTTTACTGGTGATTTAATAGAATTAGTATTTTGATCATTCTCAATTTTCAACTTAAAAGAACTCTAAAACCTATTCCCAAACAATACTCTATTAGAGAATTCACAAATTTAGCTCTCATTAGAGCAATCAATGTCAAGAAAACTTTTGTTATTCAGGAGCCAATTTAGAAAAATAGTTGTAAACTCTGTATTTTTTCCATAAATTATATCAACAGGCTATTAATAAATACATTTGTGCTTACATATTACTGCATTCCGTCAATGAAGGAGTGACTAGAAACTTCATAGATTATATTGTAATTACTAGTCATAACTCTTTTTTTTTCTTTTTTTTACTATTGGCCATAATTCTATCTTTGATAAAGACACTTCAGAAACTCATTTGTTTTTCAGTTATTGACTTCGTAAGTTTTAAATTTTGAATTCTGGGTCACAAAAAGTACTCTTCAATCTACTTTCTTCGAAACACAAGATTTTCTTCAGCCACTGTTCTAACAATAACCACATCCAGATTTCAATATTTAAGAGCCAGCCTACCCACTCAGAGAACTCCATACTAGTTTGTCCTCAACCTCTCTTTTTTACTGTTCCCCTTCATAAATTAAGCCCATGAGCTACCTTCCCCAGCTAGACTACTTATTCTGTTTTGATTTTGTACATATATCCAAGCATTGCCTAAAAGTCAAGGCAAAGCTCTTGCATGCATCAAGGAGAGGAACTTTTGAAAGAATGTATAAAAGAACAAATTTTTTCGTCACTATCTTAGCAGTAAGAAAAAGAGAAAGACTGCCACAGAAATCTGAGCAAAGAAACCAGGCAGTCTCAGAAAAAGGGCAAGAAAGAAGTAGCCAGCCGGTTGTTTGGGGCTAACTAGCTCACACCTCAAACCAAATATACAAAAGAAGTCTCTCATCCCAGCTCAACAAAGAGGTGAATCATAAAGAATCTGGGGACTGGAAACTTCATCACTCCTCAACACTGTTCACAAATTGCCTATCACTATGCTTAGCACCTAACAGCTACTCAAATATCTGTTAAATGAATGAATGAATGAATGAGTGAACAAACGGGATAGACACTGTAGTCAAGGAGAATGTGTTCCAGTGGAAGTCATCCTCTGTGTCCTTATTTTATTTTTATTTTTGGTCAGGAATACTCAGCCTAACAGTGAGTCCTAGAGCAGATGTTTAATAATACAGGATATTCATTATGTAGGACCTAGTTTTAAGTTCTAGCCTTCTCTAGGATACTTCCCTTGATTATGCCAACCTAAAAACTCCCAAAGCCCTTTCATCCAGCTATTTTTAAATAACTTTGTTTTATTTTGAAATATCTTGTATAAAACCTATGTGTACAGTGTAAAAATTAATACAATGAACACCACATGCTACTACCATCAATGTTAATAGGACACTGCCAATATCCTAGAAGTTCCTCGTTTGCCTCTGCCCAATCCCATTCCCCTCCTTCTCTCCAGAAAAACCATTATATTGACCTTGGCAAAGACCAGTTTCCTAACTGTTCTTTCATTTATTACCTTTGAAAGTTTCCCTGTACAATATATTTCATTTCCCTTGTTTTGGGACTGTATATTAATAAAATCATATTTTCTTCATATATTCTATGGCTAACATCCACCAAACTTAGAAAACTTCTTTACTTTGGAATTTTTCTAACATACACAAAAATAGAAAAGTCCTATATACACATCACATCGTTTCAACAACTATCACCTTTTTATCACTCTTGTTTGATCTATATTGGCATTGTTTTTAAAATTATCTTCATTTCTATACCAATTATTTCACTGCTAAATACTACACCATTATATACACAACACACATTATACCATTTTAGACATAATGAGGCTATTAGATTTAACAATATGTATGTGCCTCATAGTGTACACATTCAAAAGTTTCTCTACAAAAGACACACACATATGTATACATATACACATAACTAGGAATGGAATTGATGCCTGTTAGAAATATGCATGTATACATATATACATGTGGAAATGGAACTGATACTTCTTAGGATACATAAACAATCAACTTTAATAAGTAATACTAAAGTTGGTTGAAACAACTCAATGAAACATCAACAGTGACGTGTGAATTCATGTTGCACTACTTCTTTACCAAGACTTACTACTGTCAGACTTTTTAATTTTATGATGTAATTGGTATGGTCTTCTGCTTCTGGCTATGATGGTGTAACCAATACCAATCTGTGCCTCCTAATGTAAATAACCATAAAACTGATATGAATATGAAACAACTATTTTTAGGAACTGAACAAAAGCAAGGTTAAGACTGTGATCTCTGAGAGAAGAACTCACAAAATGGGCTCCACAATCACCCCAGCTCTCTTTCAGGATACAATTTCCTAACCATGTCACAGCAAACTTCAGCCCAAGCAAAGTGTAACTGTCCTGCTGAGTCGAGAAGGTAGTGCTTTAGAGTTCAGGACAGCTGAAGCAGTGGAACCTGTGGAATAGAGCACTGGAGACAATCTATGCAGGGAAGGAGGGGGCAATAAGTCCATGTGAGGGTCAGGCTGCTGTGTGTCCTTAGCTGGAGGCAGAGCACATATGTTCAGTATAGGACTACCTAAGACATATCCCAAATATGGATAGCTGAACAGATATAATAAAGGTCCAGTAGTGCTGGGGGATGGTGAGCATACAAGCCCAGTTAAGAATGAATACCCTTTGTAAACTACTCATTAACACTCTGGACATTCATCTGAGATACAGCTTAGAAATGAAGCCATGCTACAAAATAAGGTCCACACTGGAGTCTAGAGACTAAGACCTACTCTAGACTCACTAGCAAAGCCTAATATAAAACCTGATAAGATCTAGAAGAGACACAGAATTTGGAGGTTAAGTTCTGTCAAGTTAAAGAGGCTTTCCACAGATCTAACCTAACAAAGACTAAAATAAGCCTACACAATTCCAAGTGTAGCCTACAACATCCAATAGAACAAAAAAAACTCAACATCCTTCAGAGCAAGATGACGTCTATAATCTCTACAGCATAATATCTATAATGCCCAGTATAAAATTTTAAAAATTACTAGCAGTGAAAATAAATAGGAAAATGTAAGCCATAGTCAAGGTAAAAAAGTAGTCAGTAGATTGCTCCAATGTTATTGTAAGATCTCTCAAACATCAGATTTTAAGACAAGGACTTCAAAGCAACTATTATAAATACGTTTGAAGAAACAGAAGAAAAACATGGTCTTTTTTTTTTTTTTTTTGACGGAGTCTCACTGTTGCCAGACTGGAGTGCACTGCCATGATCTTGGCTCACTGCAACCTCTGCCTCCTGGGTTCAAGTGATTCCCCTGCCTCAGTCTCCCGAGTAGCTGGGACTACAGACACAACACATGCCACCATGCCAGGCTAATTTTTTGTATTTTAGTAGAGACGTGGTTTCACCATGTTGGCCAAGATGGTCTCGATCTCTTGACCTTGTGATCCACCTGCCTCAGCCTCCCAAAGTGCTGGGATTACAGGCATGAGCCACCACACCCGGCCAAAACCTGGTCTTAATAAGTAAATGGATAGGAAATTACAGCAAAAAAAAAAAAATGCAGACCCTAAAAAATAGAAATTCCAGAGCTGAAAAATTTACACTTGGATGGGCCTAAAAACAGAATGAAAATGGTAGACAAAAATTAGTGAAGTTTAAGACAGACTGATAAACACAGTCTAATTTATAGAACATAAATATTTCAGAAAACAGAAAGAGCCAGGCATGGTGGCTCACGCCTGAAATCCCAGTTACTTAGGAGGCTGATGTGGGTAGATTACTTGAGCCCAGGAGTTCACAAGTCTTGGTAATATCTCAAAGAAACAAAACAAAACAAAAAAGCAGAAAGAACCTAAAGGGCCTGTGAAATATTATCAAATGGTATCTAACACACATACAAGTGAAATCCCAAAGTAAAAAATGAGTAAGGAACAGAAAAAATATTTGAAGAATGACTGAAATGTCCCCAAATTTTATGAAAAACATCAAATTACTAATTCAAAAGTTTCAGTTAACACCAAATTGGATAAGTTCAAAGAAAACCTAACCAAGACACATCATAAAACTGCTAAAAATCAATGGTAAAATAAAAATCTGGAAAGCCAGAGGGGAAAACAACACATTTCACACAAGGGAACAAGAATACAAATAATGGCTGACTTCTGTAGTTCTCAACTGGGTTTGGATTTTTGTCCACACCCCCATCATACATTTTTGATTGTCATGGGATTGGGGTGGGGGAATGCTACTGGCATCTTGTGGGTAGAGACTAGAGATAATGCTAACCATCCTATGATGCATAAGACAGCTCCTACAACTAAGAATCATCTAGTTCGAAATGCTAATAGTACTGAGGTTGAGAAACCTCTACTACATGCTTCGAATCCTATCCAGTCTCATATTTTCAGGAACTTAGCCCCATTATCTACTCTCACCTGTATCTTTAGTTCTCTCTTTCCATTGGACCATTCCCAACCCTATGTAAATGTTCTAGTACTTTTCATTGTTTAAAAGCATATTAATACACACACACATACATTGTGCCTTAACTTATCTATGTTCAGATACTGTCATTTCTCCAATACCTATACCAAGTTTCAATATTTAAGTGCAATACACTCATATACATTTGAATGTATTATACTCATATTTCTGCTTATGAACTCATTCACACTCTCCCCCACCACTGTTCCACTGAGATAACCCTGCAAATTTCTTCTTTCTTGTTTATTGAGAGGCTCAAAACTAAATTCAGTGGTCAATTACGATAGTTCTCTTCTGCCAAGATTTTCCAGTTTAATTAGTTCCACTTTAATTATTTAGAGATTGCATTTTCAATTGTCAGTTATGTTCACTACCCAATTCCCAGCTCTCAACATTGTTTGGCACACAGCAGACACTCAAATATATGTTGATGAATGAATCCCTGGCGAGTCAATTTATTATAAGGCTACCATATTTGAAATATAGGACTAACTTGCAAGGGGTTATGGCTAGAATTTATACAATGAGGCAAAACGTGACATCAGGCCTCTTTTTTATTTTTTATTTTTTTGAGGCAGTCTTGCTCTGTCACCAGGCTCTAGTGCAGTGGCACGATCTCAGCTCACTGCAACCTCTGCCTCCTGGGTTCAAGTGATTCCCCTGCCTCAGCCTCCCGAGTAGCTGGGACAACAGGCATGCACCACCATGCCCAGTTGATTTTTGCATTTTTAGTAGAGGGGGGATTTCACCATGTTGGCCAGGATGGTCTTAATCTCTTGACCTCATGATCCACCTGCCTCAACCTCCCAAGTGCTGGGATTACAGGCGTGGGCTATCATACCCAGCCTCTGAAATCAGGTCTCTTGATTCACTTGACTCTCCAGCAGAAAGAACTTTAGTTCAAAACCATTTCTAAAGAGAGAGTGACTACAGTTAACTTGAGAGCTCATCTTGTCCATGAAAGGAAAGTGATCTGAGAAGTCTTTCAGAGTAAGGTGCTAGGAAGAGTGTAAAAGAATTTTGCATTTTGAAATATACAACATAAGAGGACTAATAATGGAACTGTGGCACCTGGGAAGAATGCCACAGACTGTACTTTGATGGCAGTTTCTATATAAAGCCTGCCTAAACTTCCACATTCCTTAAATTCCTGGTCTTCCCTCCATTTGTTTCATCTGGTCCCACATAACCATCTGGTCTTTGTTCTTTCTTCATATATGAAGAAAGTTTTTTTACAGTTTTCAAAATTCTTTACAACCCCAAGAGGTAGAAAGGACAAGAAGGATCCCCGCCTGAGATTCACAGAAGTTAGGTTTTGGTCCAAACTGCGCTAGCAATGGAACTTACACACAGCTGACTGCTGGTCAAGAACAGGCTTTGCCAGACAGGTTCTCAACTTGATATACTTCTCTAATGAGGAGAAAAGGATCAGCTCAAGTGGTAGTGAGGAGATAGGAGGTTTACATGATTCTCCTCTTGACAAGTCAGTATGAAGCTACTGTTTCTGTCCAGCAGCCGTCTCCTGGTAAATGTATACAGCATTTCCACCTTTATACCAAATACTCTGCCACAACTGAAGTTCCTTTCACTCTCTGAAATAAATTCGGGTAAGGACTTGCCTCATTTGTAAGGGGGATGCTGCAAAAGACAGCAAAGTTATCGGCAAAGACCCATCCAGTCTTCTAGGGCTCAAGGACCTCAAAAACTCCATGATGCTGTGTGGGTCAAGGCAGAAGCAGCCACAAAGGTGGGCTCTCTTGTTGAGAGTATAACCTCTCAGTAACGTGCTTGCTGATGGTCTCAATCACCTATCAACTGGAAATGTTCTCTCAACACCACAAAACCAAGTACATACAAGAAAAACTGGGAACTGATGTTTAGGCCACCAGTGAAGAGTGTAAGTTCACCTGATGATGATACTATAAGTAGTACTGGACAAAACTGGTGTATTTCACAACTGTAAATGCAATGAGCTTAAAGAGGAGATTAAGTGACCGGCGGAAATGATTCAGAAGTCTCAAATTTGAAGGTTCTTCCTAAATTGCCGGAGATAAACACATTACCATATTTAGATTTCTACACAAGCAACTTGGGCAAAGGATAGAATATTGAGCAACTTGTAAAGGTTTCTCTCTCTTATTAGATACAAAGTAAATATTTCTAGTTAGGGGAAGGTATCATGAGATAGTGGACCAGAAAATTCCTGAGCTCATGAGCCCAGATGCTAGCCAATTATACCAGTGATAAGATGTAAAGGCCTACTAGCACATTTTTGGGATGGACATCTGATCTCTACATCCTATGTTAACAAAGCCTTCAATATTATACAAATGTATACCACTCAAGCAGACCAGTGGAAAGGAAGACAAATAGCTGGACACAAAAAAACAGAGACAACTAGCCAGGCACAGTGTCTCACGCCTGTAAATCCCAGCACTTTGGGAGGCCGAAGTGAGTAGATCACGAGGTCAGGAGTTTAAGACCAGCCTGGCCAAGATGGTGAAACCCTGTCTCTACTACAATTACAAAAATTAGCCGGGCATGGTGGTGAGTATTTGGAATCCCAGCTACTCGGGAGGCTGAGGCAGAAGAATTACTTGAACCTGGGAGACGGAGGTTGCAGTGAGCTGAGATCATGCCTGAGTAACAGAGGAAGACTCTGTCTCAAATTAAAAAAAAAAAAATTGAGACAATCAACCTACCTTGATTTTAGACCAAGGAACAACAACGTGGCAGCTTCAAGAAGTAAATAAATCAGCTTTGGCTTGCCTCCTTTTGTACTCCCCAACCTTCTTCAATTCTAGCCTTTTAGTATTGTTATGAAATATGTCTCATAGAAGAATGCATAAAACATACATGTGCAACTTATAACTTACTCATTTAACAACTACCAGAAACACAACTGTTAGTATTTTAGTAACTTCTGAGTATCCTATACCTCCCCACAGCCCCCACGATGAACAAACAAATCCTGACTTATGTAACAATTATTCCAGGTTTTCCTTTATGCAACAATCTATATACGTATGTGTACCTAAAAAATACATGTTTCATTTGACCTGTTCTTGAGCTTTATGGAGTTACATTGTATATGAAACCTCAATTCTTTCATTCAGCATTGTTTTCTAGATGTATTCATAAAGATGTGTATGGCAATCATTTTTTTCACTACTATTTAGCTACTTTTCACTATTATAATGATGACAGAGTCAAGTACTGATAGATACTTTGAATATTTCCAATGTGTGACTATAAGGAATTATTCTGCTATATTATTACATATTGCTCCTGGTGAACACATGTCAATTCCTCCAGGGTAGTGCCATCCAAAACAAATACAATGTAATCTTCAATTTTCCATAACTACAAAAAATATACAAAGAGGCACATTTTAAATATTTCATCTATTTCAACATGCAATAATTATTATAATTTGAGATGTTTTTATATTCCTTTTTGTTACTAAGTCTTCAAATCCAATATTTTACATTTAAAACACATTCTATTTTGACCAGCCACATTTCAAGGACTCAATAACTACGTGTGGTTAAAGTCTACTATATTTAAACAATGCAACTCGAGAATATGTTCCTGAGTGGAAATGGTGGATCATAGCATATGGTTTACCATTTTTTATTCCCACAGATTGAGGTTCTTGCTCCAAAATTCTACTTACCATCTGATGTCTTAACACTGCTAATGTAAGTTTTATGAACTATTTCATTGAAATATTAATTTGCATCTCCTTGACTAATAATGTTGAACTCCTTTTCGTGTTCTCAATCATTTAGACTTCTTTTGTAAAAAGCCTGTTCATGTCTTACAAGCAGTATACTAAATCGTTTTGGGTTTTTTTTTTTTGAGAGAGAGTCTCACTGTGTCACCCAGGCTGGAGTGTAATGGCACAGCCTTATATTGAATCTTTTTTAACAGTTACAGTATTTAGTAAATCTATTTTATAAATTCTTTTTTTTTTTTTTTTTTTTGAGACAGAGTTTCGCTTCTTACCCAGGCTGGAGTGCAATGGCGCAATCTCAGCTCACCGCAACCTCCGCCTCCTGGGTTCAAGCAATCTCCTGCCTCAGCCTCCCGAGTAGCTGGGAGTACAGGCGTGTGCCACCATGCCCAGCTAATTTTTATATTTTTTAGTAGAGACGGGGTTTCACCTTGTCGAGCAGGATGGTCTCGATCTCTTGACCTCGTGAGCCACCTGCCTCGGCCTCCCAAAGTGCTGGGATTACAGGCGTGAGCCACCGCGCCCGGCCCCCTTATAAATTATTTTCTTCTTTTTGAGATGATGTCTCTCTATATTGCCCAGGCTGAAGCACAGTGGCCATTTAGAAGTGCGATCATTGCACACTACATCATTGAACTTTTGAACTCAAGGGATCGTTCTGCCTTAGCCTCTAGAATATCTGGGACTACAGGTGCATAATAGCACCATGCCTGACTTACAAACAGACAGTCCTTAATGCCCAGACTGTTACTGGTTTGGGGACTTTTTATGCTTCTTTAAAAAAATGATATACATATATAAGTTGTACATGCTTCTGGAATACATGTGCTATGTTGATACCTGTATACAATGTGTAATGATCACATCAGGGTAATGGGGATATCAATCACCTCAAATATTTTTCTTTATTCTATTTTTCCTTTTCTTTTTTATTCAAGTGATCACAATCTTTCTTCAATTAGTTAATGTGAATTTCCTTTACTAATTTTTCTAACATATAATTAACTCATGTTATTGAAATGAACACAACTTGGTTATCTATATTTTTAAAAACTGCTAAATTTGGCTTACTAAAAGATTGTTTAGACTTTTTTTTTTTTTTTTTGAGATGGAGTCTCACTCTGTTGTCGAGGCTGTCGTTCAGTGGTGTGATCTCAGCAGCTCACTGCAACCTCCACCTCCCAGGTTCAAGTGATTCTTATGTCTCAGTCTCCTGAGTAGCTGAGACTACAGGCACCTGCCACCATGCCCAGCTAATTTTGTATTTTTAGGAGAGATGGGGTTTCACCATGTTGGCCAGGTGGGTCTCGAACTCCTGACCTCAGGTGATCCACCTGCCCTGGCCTCCCAAAGGGCTGAGATTACAGGCATGAGCTACCATGCCCAGCTATTTAGCCTTTTTATACCTAGGTAATATCTGACTCTCACTCATGTTCTCATGAATTCTAATCTCTTATGCACAGTTCAGGTACCAAAGATATGTTCTTCTCATAAGTACTCTCCCCAACCACTAGCCTTTCCACGAATATCTGATATTATTATTTGCTCTATTCCCTAAAAATACTTGTGCATTCCTGAAATTATTCATTCCAATTATAAAAAGCCATGTTAATAAAATATGTATATTTGAATTTATTATAGAAGATGTTTTAAATTGTCATAGCACTGTCTAGACTCTTTTCCACTCAATTTTGAAGTTATATACTTTTCTAGATATCTGTCTTCATATAAATGTTCAAATTTGTCTAAAATTACATTTTAAAATTTCTGTATGATCTGTAACTATATCCCCCATTTCATTCCATGTAAAATATCTACTTTCCTTTTTTGTTATCATAAGCTTAATTCTAGCCTTTTTGAAAAATTAAGTCCTGATATGATTAATCCTCTATTGTATGTTAGATGTAATTAATTAAATTCTGCTACTTATTCCCTTCCAAATTTTTATGGTGGTTTATATTGCTAATTCTTTTTCTAACTTCTTGAAATCAATGCTATAACAGATTCTCTTATTGTTCAATCTTCATATTCCCCAGAAGAAAAGATTATGCATATTCACCACTGTCACCTTCTTTTTAAGAATATATATTCCAAAATTAGCCAGGTGTGGTGATGCATGCCTGTAGTCCCAGCTACTCAGGAGGCTGAAGCACAAGAATCACTAGCGCCCAGGAGGCAGTGGTTGCAATGAGCTGAGATCATGCCACTGCACTCCATCCTGGGTGACAGAGCAAAACTGTCACACCCCACCCCCCCAAAACACACACACACACACACACACACACACACACAAACACGTGTGTATTTATATGTGTGTATGTATATAGGTATGTATATTTTCCCCATCAAAATACAAACAAATAATAAATGTTTGATGTGATGGATATATAAATTACCCTAATTTGATCATTACACATTGTATGCATGTATCAAAATAACGTACGTATCCCATAAATATATATAATTATTATGTATCACTAAAAAATAAATTCCAAATGGAAGGAAAGACTATATGTTCCCGAGCCTATAGGCTTGGCCATATAATTTAGTAAATGGAATATTTAAAATGCACATAAAGCACATATAAGCAGCAACTTCAAATATAACTATAACTAAGACATGGCTCTCCCTCTTGTTCTTCCCCTCTGCCACATGAATTAAGCATGCACTGTATAGGAACTGCTGTTTTGGAATTAATCCCCACATGAGAAGACAACTGGAGATGAACCAAACATACAGAGGAGCAATAGCTGACCCAGAGCCAATGTCAGACAACATCAATGAAAAGCTTTTGCTTTGTCTTTGGGAATTGGGGGAGTTTTTTTTTTTTTTTATAAAGCCAAGATAACATTGGTAACTGTACTATTAATTTCAAGTGTTTTTCCTAATATTTGCATTTAAGCCTATTCCCTTAGCTACACCTTTTAACTTCAGTTATCATTCAATTCATATTTTCTAATTTCTACTAATTTCTTCTTTGAACACTGAGTCATTTAAAAATATATCACTGTTTTAAGGAACATGAGAATTTATTACATTCACTTTTATTATTATTAATCACTAGCTTGACCAGGTTCAGTGTGGCATACCTATAATCCCAACACTTTGGGAGGGCAAGGCCATAGAATCTCTTGAGGCCAGGAGTTCAAGTCCAGCCTGGCAGCATAGTGAGATCTCATTTCTACAAAAATATATTTTTTTAAAAAAAAAGGAAGAAAGAAAGAAAGAAAAAAAAAGAATGAAGAAGAGGAAGAAAAAGGAAGAGAAAGAGAGAGACAGAATGGGAGTATTGCTTTCTTGCCCAGGCTAGAATGCAGTTTAGAAATGGGCATCAAAAACCTCTTTTATACCAATAATTATACTTAATGATGTAGACAGGAAGGAATAAGGGAAGAAAATAACAAACAAGCAGCCAACCAATATTTCATTTAAACCTATGAAATGCTATGCGACTACTGAGGAGTGATTTACTTCCAATTATGTAGTCACTTTTGGAATAGGTGTGAGGTGGTAATGTGTGTTCTGTGTATTTAAAGTGGAGAGTTCTATAAATGTTTATTAAGTTTTCTTGTTCCGGGTCTGAGTTCAAGTCCTGGATGTCCCTGTTAATTTTCTGTCTCGTTGATCTATAGAATCGTTAGCTCTTCTTGTTACATTTATCCTTTTGCCATTATGTAATGTCCTTCTTTGCCTCTTTTGATCTTTGTTGCTTTAAAGTCTATTTTATCAGAGGCGAGAATTGCATCTCCTACTTTTTATTTATTTGTTTATTTTTACTCTCTGTTTGGTTGGTAAATCTTCCTCCATCCCTTTGTTTTGAGTCTTTGTATATCGTTGCATGTGAGATGGGTCTGGATGCAGGATACCGATGGGTTTTGGCTTTTTGTCCAATTTGAATATATATGAGTTTAATACTGCCATTTGATGCTAGCTGGCTGTTTTGCCCATTAGTTGGTGTAAATTTTTCATTGTGTCGATGGTCTTTGCTTTTTGATATATTTTTGGAAAGGCTGATATTGGTTGTTCCTTTATATGTATAGTGCTTCTTTCAGAAGCTCTTGTAAAGCAGGCCTGGTGGTGGTGAAATCTCTAAGTACTTGCATGTTTGCAAAAGATTTAATTTTTCCTTTGCTTGTAAAGCTTAGTTTGGCTGAATATGAAGTTCTGGATTGAAAGTTCTTTTCTTTAAGGATGTTAAATATTGGTCCTCACTCTTTTCTGGCTTGTAGAGTTTCTGCTGAGAGATCTGCTGTAAGTCTGATAGGTTTCCCTTTGTGGGTAACCTGACCTTTCTCTCTGGCTGCCCTTAGTATTTTCTCCTTCATTTCAACCCTAATAAATCTAGCGATTATGTGTCTTGGGGTTAGTCTTCTTGAAGAATATCTTTGTGGCGTTCTCTGTATTACCTGGAGTTGAATATTACCCTGCCTTGCCAGGTTGGGAAAGTTTTCCTGAATGATATACTGAAGAGTATTTTCCAACTTGGATTCATTCTCTTCGTCACATTCAGGTACACCTATCAAACATACATTAGGTCTTTTCACATAGTCCCATATTTCCTGGAGACTTTGCTCATTCCTTTTTATCCTTTTTTCTTCAATCTTGTCTTCTCGTTTCATTTCACAGACCTGGTCCTCGACTTCTGATATCCTTTCTCCTGCTTGATCAATTCGACTGTTTAAACTTGTGCATGCTTCGCGAAGTTCTCATGTTGTGTTTTTCAGCTCCATCAATTCACTTATATTCCTCTCTAAATTGTCCATTCTCGTTAGCATTTCGTCAAACCTTTTTTCAAGGTTCTTAGTTTCTTTGCATTGGGCTAGAACAAGTTCTTTTAATTCACAGAAGTTTCTTAATCACGCACCTTTTGAAACCTGCTTCTGACAATGGAACACACTCATTCTCCATTAAGCCTTGTTCCGTTGCTGATGAGGAACTGCGATCCCCTGTAGAGGGAGAGGCATTCTGATTTTGAGTATTCTCTGCCTTCTTAGGCTGGTTTTTTCCCTTCATTATATATTTATCCCTCTGTTGTCTTTGTAATTACCAACGTTCTAACTAGGTCTCTGAGCGGACGTCCAACTTGTTGATTCCCAGCGCCAAAATCTGAGCAATCCACTGCGCCGGCCAAAACAGCGGTGTTAAGATTGATGGTGCTTTTCTGCCCGGGAATCTCTGGACTCTGCATGAAGAACTGCCACGCTGAGGCGGCAGCAAAACCGCCGCGCCGGCCACAAGAGTCGCCCTGGCGACACGTGGGGCTCCTCCACTGGGATCTCTTGGTCCGTGAGCAACAAAAATTCATCTGAAAGTGTGGCGTCCTCTCATTCTCTGCGCTTTCACTGGGAGCTACGATCCCGAGCTGCTAGTGATCAGCCATCTTGGATCTCTCTCTTCTACAAAAATATTTAAAAATTAACAAATAGGCCGGGCGCGGTGGCTCAAGCCTGTAATCCCAGCACTTTGGGAGGCCGAGGCGGGTGGATCACGAGGTCAAGAGATCGAGACCATCCTGGTCAACATGGTGAAACCCCGTCTCTACTAATACAAAAAATTAGCTGGGCACGGTGGCGCGTGCCTGTAATCCCAGCTACTCAGGAGGCTGAGGCAGGAGAATTGCCTGAACCCAGGAGGCGGAGGTTGCGGTGAGCCGAGATCGCGCCATTGCACTCCAGCCTGGGTATCAAGAGCGAAACTCCGTCTCAAAAAAAAAAAAAAAAAAAAAAAAAAAAAAAAAAATTAACAAATAAAGGAGAGAATCCAAGATGGCCGAACAGGAACAGCTCTGGATTGCAGTTCCCAGCAAAAAGCAGAGTGTGAGTGATCATTTCATTTCCAAATGAATTTTTACTGCCCACAGACCAGGAGATTCCCAGGTGGAAAAGTGACACAAGTCTCCAGCACTGCTGTTTCAGCCAGTGCACCAGGTCTCCACACAAAAACTCACACAAATCCAGGTGCCATTTCAACTGGTGACTGGAACACCTGGGAGACACAGTCACCCGTTCAACTGAAAAAAAGGGAGCTGAAACAGGGAGCCAGGTGATCTGCTCAGCTGGTCCCACCCCCACAAAGACCAGGAATCTGAAACGCTCTGGGTAGAGAGTTTCACAGCAAGCACAGCTGGACGTGGGATGGTCCAGCTCTGTGTGGGGAAAGGCATCCGCCATTACCAAGGCAGTCCACCACTACTGAGGCAATCCGTCATTACTGAGGCAGTCCACCATTACTGAGATAGCCCACCATTACTGAGGCAGACTGCCATTACCGAGGCAGTTCTAACTATACCCCTATAAACAAAACTGCAAGGAAGTTCACACAGCAGCTGGGCAGAGCCCACAGCAGCTCAGCAGCACCTCTGCTGGCAGACTGTAACTAGGCTACATCCTTGCTGGGCAGGGCATCTCTGAAAAAATGCAGCAGAATGACAGGAACTTATAAATAAAGCCCCACCTTCACAGGACAGAGCACCTTGGAAAAAAAGGTGGTTATGAGTTCTGCTGCAGCAGACTGAAACATACCTGCCCAGCAGCTCTGAACAGAACAACGGAGCTCACAGCTCAGCACTTGAGCTCACATAACAGACAGACTGTCTCCTCAACCAGCTTCCCGACCCCCATATAACCAAAGAGACACCTCATAAAGGAGAGCTCAGGCTGACATCTGGCAAGTATCCTTCTGGGACAAAGATAACAGAAGAAGAAACTGGCAGCAACCCTTACTGTTCTGCAGCAGCTGCAGGTGATCCTCAGACAAGCAGGGTCTGGAGTAGACCTCCAGCACTCCTACAGCAGGGGGGCCTGACTGTTAGGAGGAAAACTAAGAAAGAGAAAGAAATAACTTCATCAGCAACAAAAAGGATGTCCACTCAGAGACCCCATCTGAAAGTCACCAACCACAAAGACCACAGGTAGATAAATCCGCAAAGGTGAGAAGAAACCAGCACAAAAAGGATGAAAATACTAAAAACCAGAACTACTCTCCTCCTCCAAGGGATCACAACTCCTCACCAGCAAGGGAACAAGGCTGGATGGAGAATGAGTCTGATGAATTGACAGAAACAGGCTTCAGAAGGTGGATAGTAACAAACTTCCCTAAGCTAAAAGATCATGTTCTAACCCAAAGCAAAGAAACTAAGAACATTAAAAAAAAGTTTCACAAAATGCTAATGAGAATAAATAGCTTAAAGAGGAAGATAAATGAATTGATGGAGCTGAAAACCACAACATGAGAACTTTGCGAAGCATACAAAAGTTTCAATAGCTGAATCAACCAAGCAGAAAAAAGGATATCAGAGACTGAAGGTCAACTCAAAGAAATAAAACAAGAAGGCAAGATTAGAAAAAAAAGAGTAAAAAGAAATGAACAAAGCCTCCAAGAAATATGGGATTATGTGAAAAGACCTAATCTACGTTTGATCAGTGTACCTGAATGTGATGGAGAGAATGAATCCAAGCTGGAAAACACTCTTGAGGATATTATCCAGGAGAACTTCTCCAACCTAGCAAGGCAGGCCAACATTCAAGTCCAGGAAATACAGAGAACACCACAAAGATATTCCTCAAGAAGAGCAACCCCAGGTACATAATCATCAGATTCACCAGAGCTGAAATGAAGGAAAAAATGCTAAGGACAGCCAGAGATAAAGGTCGGGTCAACCACAAAGGAAATCCCATCAGACTCACAGCAGATCTCTCAGCAGAAACCCTACAAGCCAGAAGAGAGTGGGGGCCAATATTCAACATCCTTAAAGAAAAGAACTTTCAACCTAAAATTTCATATCCAGCCAAACTAAGCTTCATAAGCGAAGGAGAAATAAAATCCTTTATAAACAAGCAATTGCTTAGAGATTTCATCACCACCAGGCCTGCTTTACAAGAGCTCCTGAAAGAAGCACTATACATAGAAAGGAACAACCAGTACCAGCCACTCCAAAAACATATCAAATGGTAAAGAGCATTGACACAGTGAAGAAACTGCATCAACTAATGGGCAAAACAACCAGCTAGCATCAAAATGGCAGGATCAAATTCACACATAACAATATTAACCTTAAATGTAAATGGGCTAAATGCCCCAATCAAAAGATACAGAGGGGCAAATTGGATAAAATATCAAAACCCATCGGTGTGCTGTATCCAGGAAACCCATCTCACATGCAAGGATAAACATAGGCTCAAAATAAAGGGATGGAGGAAGATCTACCAAGCAAATGCAGAGGAAAAAAAAACCCAGGATTTACAATCCTAGTCTCTGATAAAATAGACTTTAAACCAATAAAGATCAAAAGAGACAAAGAAGGACATTACATAATGGTAAAAGGATCAATGCAACAAGAGGAGCTAACGATTCTAAATATATATGTGCCCAATACAGGAGCACACAGATACATAAAGCAAGTTCTTCATGACCAACAAAGAGACTTAGACTCCCACACAATAATAGTGGGAGACTTTAACACTCCACTGTCAATATCAGACAGATCAATGAGACAGAAAATTAACAAGAATATCCAGGACATGAACTCAGAGACCTGGACCAAGCAAACCTAATAGACATCTACAGAACTCTGCACCTCAAATCCACAGAATATACATTCTTCTCAGCACCACATCACACCTACTCTAAAATTGACCACATAATTGGAAGTAAATCACTCTTCAGCAAATGCAAGATAACAGAAATCATAACAGTCTCTCAGACCACAGTGCAATCAAGTTAGAACTCATAATTCAGAAAGTAACTCAGAACTGCACGTCATGGAAACTGAACAACTGGCTCTTGAATGTTGGCTGGATAAACAATGAAATGAAGGCAGAAATAAAGATGTTCTTCAAAACCAACGAGAATGAAGACACAATGTACGAGAATCTCTGGGACACATTTAAAGCAGTGTCTAGAGGAAAATTTATAGCAATAAATGCTCACATGAGAAGCAAGAAAAGATCTAAAATCGACACCCAATCGCCAAAATTGAAAGACCTAGAGAAGCCATATCAAAAAAACTCAAAAGCTAGCACAAGACAAGAAATAGCTAAGATTAGAGCAGAACTGGAGGAGATAGAGACCCAAAAAACTCTTCAAAAAATCAGTAAATCCAGGAGCTGGTTTTTTGAAAAGATCAACAAAATAGACCACTAGCCAGATTAACAAAGAAAAGAGAGAATAATCAAATAGATGCAATAAAAAACAATAAAGGGGATATCACCACAGATTCCACAGAAATACAAACCACCATCAGAGATTACTACAAACAACTCTATGCACATAAACCAGTAAACCTGGAAGAAATGGATAAGTTCCTGGACACTTGCACCCTCCCAAGCCTAAACCAGGAAGAAGTCGAAACCCTGAATAGACCAATAACAAGGGCTGAAGTTGAGGCAGCAATTAATAGCTTACTAACCAAAAAAAGCCCAGGTCCAGATGGGTTCACAGCCGAACTCTACCAGACATACAAAGAGTAGCTGGTACCACTCCTTCTGAAACTATTCCAAACAATCCAAAAAGATGGAATCCTTCCCAAATCATTTTATGAGACCAACATCATCCTAATACCAAAACCCGGCAGAGACTCAACAAGAAAAGAAAACTACAGGCCAATATCCATGATGAACATAGATGCAAAAATCTTCAATAAAATACTGGCAAACCAATTGCAACGGCACATCAAAAAGCTTATCCTTCATGATCAAATAGGCTTCATCCCAGGGATGCAAGGCTGGTTCAACATACGCAAGTCTATAAATGTAACTCACCACATAAACAGAACCAAAGACAAAAACCACAGGATTATCTCAACATATGCAGAGAAGGCCTTCAACAAAATACAACAGCCCTTTATGCTAAAAACTCTCAATAAACTAGGTATCAACAGAACATATCTCAAAATAATAAAAGCTATTTATGACAAACCCACAGCCAATATCATACGGAATGGGCAAAAACTGGAAGCATTCCCTTTGAAATCTGGCACTAGACAAGGATGCCCTCTCTCACCACTCCTATTCAATATAGTATTGGGAGTTCCGGCCAGAGCAATCAGGCAATGAAAAGAAATAAAGGATATTCAATTAGAAAAGGAGGAAGTCAAATTGCCTCTATTTGCAGACGACATGATTGTATATCTAGAAGACCCTATCGTCTCAGTCCAAAATCTCCTGAAGCTGATAAGCAACTTCAGCAAAGTCTCAGGATACAAAATCAATGTGCAAAAATCACTAGCATTCCTATACACCAATAACAGACTTAAAGAGAGTCAAATTAAGAACAAACTGCCATTCACAATTGCTACAAAGAGAATAAAATACCTAGGAATACAACTAACAAGGAACGTAAAGGACCTCTTCAAGGAGAACTACAAACCACTGCTCAACGAAATAAGAGAGGACACAAACAGATAGAGAAACATTCCATACTCATGGTTAGGAAGAATCTATATTGTGAAAATGGCCATACAGCCCAAAGTAATTTACAGATTCAACGCTATCCCCATTAAGCTACCAATGACCTTCTTCGCAGAACTGGAAAAAAACACCTTAAACTTCATATGGAACCAAAAGAGAGCCCAACAGCCAAGTCAATTCTAAGCAAAAAGAACAAAGCTGGAGGCATCACTGGCTTCAAACTACACTACAAGGCTACAGTAATCAAAACAGCATGGTACTGGTATCAAAACAGAGATACAGACCAATGGAACAGAACAGAGGCCTCAGAGGCAATGCCACAATCTACAACCATCTGATCTTTGACAAACCTGACAAAAACAAGCAATGGGGAAAGGATTCCCTGTTTAATAAATGGTGTTGGGAAAACTGGCTAGCCATGTGCAGAAAGCAGAAACTGGACCCCTTCCTGACACCTTATACTAAAATTAACTCCAGATGGATTAAAGACTTAAACATAAGACCTAACACCATAAAAACCCTAGAAGAAAATCTAGGCAAAACCATTTAGGACATAAGCACAGGCAAGGACTTCATGACTAAAACACCAAAAGCACTGGCAACAAAAGCCAAAATAGACAAATGGGACCTAATCAAACTCCACAACTTCTGCACAGCAAAACAAACAGTCATTAGAGTGAATTGGCAACCAACAGAATGGGAAAAAATTTTTGCAATCTACCACAGCAAAACAAACAGTCATTAGAGTGAACTGGCAACCAACAGAATGGGAAAAAATTTTTGCAATCTACCCATCTGACTTAAGGGCTAATATCGAGAATCTACAAAGAACTAAAACAGATGTACAAGAAAAAGTCAAACAAGCCCATTCAAAAGTGGGCGAAGGAGACGAACAGACGCTTTACAAAAGAAGACATACAGGCGGCCAACAAACATATGAAAAAATGCTCATCGGAGATGAGACCAGAGGCCGAACTCGGGTTCTGATAAGATGGCCGGGCTGCCCTGCAGGATCATCAAGGAAACCCAGCGTTTGCTGGCAGAACCAGTTCCTGGCATCAAAGCAGAACCAGATGAGAGCAACGCCTGTTATTTTCATGTGGTCATTGCTGGCCCTCAGGATTCCCCCTTTGAGGGAGGGACTTTTAAACTTGAACTATTCCTTCCAGAAGAATACCCAATGGCAGCCCCTAAAGTACGTTTCATGACCAAAATTTATCATCCTAATGTAGACAAGTTGGGAAGAATATGTTTAGATATTTTGAAAGATAAGTGGTCCCCAGCACTGCAGATCCGCACAGTTCCACTATCGATCCAGGCCTTGTTAAGTGCTCCTAATACAGATGATCCATTAGCAAATGATGTAGCGGAGCAGTGGAAGACCAACGAAGTCCAAGCCATAGAAACAGCTAGAGCATGGACTAGGCTATATGCCATGAATAATATTTAAATTGATCCGATCATCAAGCGTGCATCACTTCTCCTGTTCTGCCAAGACTTCTTCCTTTTTGTTTGCATTTAATGGACACGGTCTTAGAAACATTACAGAATAAAAAAGCCCAGACATCTTCAGTCCTTTGGTGATTAAATGCACATTAGCAAATCTATGTCTTGTCCTGATTCACTGTCGTAAAGCATGAGCAGAGGCTAGGATTATCATCTGGATTGTTGTGAAAGGTTTAAAAGCAGCGGCCCCTTCCTGCTTTTACTCATTTCCCCCATCCTGGTTTAAGTATAAAGCACTATGAATGAAGGTAGTTGTCTGGTTAGCTGCAGGGGTGTGGGTGTTTTTCTTTATTTTTTTGAGGGGGGAGGTAGTTTTATTTTAATTTTATGGGCTCCTTTCCCCCTTTTATGGTGATCTAATTGCATTGGTTAAAAGCAGCTAACCAGTTATTTAGAATATGCTCTCTAGCCAGGTCTAACTTTATTTAGACGCTGTAGATGGACAAGCTTGATTGTTTGAACCAAAATGGGAACATTAAACAAACATCACAGCCCTCACTAATAACATTGTGACTTTGCTGTGAAGTGTAGATTCCTCCCTTCAAAAAAAGCTGTGACCATTTTGTATGCCTTGTCTGGAAACTTCTGTAAATCTTATGTTTTAGTAAAATATTTTTTGTTATTCTAAAAAAAAAAAAAAAAAAGAAAGAAAAAAATGCTCATCATCACTGGTCATTAGAGAAATGCAAATCAAAACTACATTGAGATACCATCTCACGCCAGTTAGAATGGCGATCATTAAAAAATCTGGAGACAACAGATGCTGGAGAGGATGTGGAGAAATAGGAACACTTTTACACTATTGGTGGGAGTGTAAATTAGTTCAACCATTGTGGAAGACAGTGTGGTGATTCCTCAAGGACCTAGAAATAGAAATTCCATTTGACCCAGCAATCCCATTACTGATATATATCCAAAGGATTATAAATCGTTCTATTAAAGGACACATGCACACGAATGTTCACTGTGGCACTGTTTACAATAGCAAAGACTTGGAACCAACCCAAATGTCCATCAATGATAGACTGGACAGGGAAAATGTGGCATATATACACCATGGAATACTGTGCAGCCATAAGAAAAGATGAGTTCATGTCCTTTGTAGGGACATGGATGAACCTGGAAACCATCATTCTCAGCAAACTGACACAAGAACAGAAAATCAAACACTGCATGTTCTCACTCATAGGCGGGTGTTGAACAATGAGAACACATGGACACAGGGAGGGGAGCATCACACACTGAGGTCTGTTGAAGGGGACTAGGGGAGGGACAGTGGGGGTATGGAGTTGGGGAGGGATAACATGGGAGAAATGCCAGATATAGGTGATGGGGATGGAAGCAGCAAACCACATTGCCATGTATGTACCTATGCAACAATCCTGCATGTTCTTTACATGTACCCCAGAACCTAAAATGCAATAGAATATATATATATATATATATTTTTAATTAACAAATAAAATCACTAGTTTGATTCCACTAATAATGTGCTTTGTGTAATATCAATGTTTTGGAATTCACTTCATAAACCAGTGGAGATCTAAGTACCACGTATATACTAAAAAAGAACATATGCTCTGCAGTTCTTAGGCAAAACGTTTCTGAAATATTTTTTATTGTCTGATTATACCTTGTTTACTTAGGGAGTAAATCACTCATTACAATTGTGGATTTTAAAACAAAAATTATCAGCTGGGCGTGGTGGCTCACGCCTGTAATCCCAGCACTTTGGGAAGCCAAGGTGGGGCGATCACAAGGTCAGGAGTTCAAGACCAGCCTGGCCAACATAGTGAAACCTCGTCTCTACTTAAAAAAAAAAAAATACAAAAATTAGCTGGGCATGGTGGTGGGTACGGTGGTGGGCACCTGTAGTCCCAGCTGCTCAGGAGGCTGAGGTAGGAGAATCACTTTAACCTGGGAGGTGGAGGTTGCAGTGAGCAGAGATCGCACCACTGCACTCCAGCCTGGGCAATAGAGTGAGACTCTGCCTCAAAAAACAAAACAAAAAAATGAAACAAAAACAAAATGAAACAATTGTCAATTTTTGTTTCATATATTTGAAGCTTTGCTATTAAATACATTAAATATGAAGTTATCCCCTCTGATAAACTTCATTTTTTATCACTGTATGACACACTTTTACTCTAGAAATGCTTTTTATCTCTAAACCAACTCTGTAAGTCTATTCTGTCTGCTATTAATATGTGTCTAAGGTATTTGTTTTTTTGGTGGGGAGACAGTCTCGCTCTGTCTCCCAGGCTGAAGTGCAATGGCATGATCTCGGCTCACTGCAACCTCTGCCTCCCAGGTTCAAGCAATTCTCCTACCTCAGCCTCCAGGGTAGCTGGGATTACAGACATGCACCACCAAACCCAGCTAATTTTTGTATTTTTAGTAAAGACAGGGTTTCACTATGTTGGCCAGGCTGGTCTCAAACTCCTCACCTCAGGTGATTCACCCACCTTGACATCCCAAAGTGTTGGGATTACAGGCGTGAGCCACTGTGTCCAGCCTATAAGTTTTCTTTTGGTTATTTTTAATTTGGTATGTAGTTGGACTTTTAAAATGATTTTTAATTATGTAAAAGAACACATCACAAAATTTACCATCTTAACCAGTTTAAAGTGAGCAGTTCAGTAGTATTAAATATGTTCACACTGCTGTGCAATAGATCTCCAAAACTTTCATCTAGCAAAAATAAAACCCTATACCCCTTAAGCAACACTTCCCATTTCTCTCCTCCCTTCAGCTCCTGGCAACTACCTTCTTACTTTGTTTCTACAAACTTCACCACTTTAGCTAGATATAATTGGAAACATACTTTGATCGAGTCTTTTAGTGACTGAATTTTCCCTTAGCATAAAGTCCCCAAGGTTCATCCATGTTGCAGCAAGATTTCCATCCTTTCTAAGTTTAAGGTGGAATAATACTCCATTGCATGTATATACTGTATTTTGTTTATCCATTCATCCATTGAAGGACATTTGGTTTACCTCCACCTCTTGGGTATTGTGAATAATGCTGCTATGAACATGAACATGGAAATACCTCTTACAGATCCTGCCTTCATTCTTTTGGATATACGCCTAGAATTGGTATTGCTGGATAACATGGTATTTCTAACTACAATTTTTTGAGAAACTGCCATCGTGTATTCCATAAGGGTTGCACCATTTTACATTCCCACTGAAAGTTCACAAGGGTTCTAATTTCTCCAAATCTTTGTTAACAGTTATTATTTTCTGTATGGTTTTTAAAATAGTAACCATCCTAATCTGTGAGGTAATAATCTTATGACTTTTTATTTGCATTTCTATTCTGAGTAGTGACTTTGAGCATCTTTTCAAATGTTTATTCACCTTTTTTTTTTTCTTTTTTTTTGAGACGAAGTCTCACTCTGTCACCCAGGCTGGAATGCAGTGGTGTGATCTCAGCTCACCGCAACCTCCACCTTCAGGGTTCAAATGATTCCCCTGCCTCAGCCTCCTGAGTAGCTGGGATTACAGGCATGCACCACCACACCTAGCTAATTTTTTTGTATTTTTTAGTATAGATGGAGCTTCACCATGTTGGCCAGAGTGGTCTTGAACTCCTGACCTCAAGTGATCGACCCACCTCAATCTCCCAAAGTGCTAGGATTACAGGCATGAGTCATTGTGCCTGGTGTTATTAGTCATTTTTATATCACCTTTAGAGAACTGTCTATGCAAGTCTTCTATTTTTAAATTAAGTTATATTTTTTGAGTTGTCGGAGTTCTTTATATAAGCAGGATGCTAATCCCTTATCAGTATATAATTTGCAAATTATTTTTCTCACTCCATAGGTTGCCTACTCTGTTTATTGTATCCTTTCATAAACGTAAATTTTTAATTTTCAAGAATTCCAATTTGTCTACTTTTGTTCTGTAACATGTGATTTTAGTGTGATACCCAAGAAACCACTGCCAAATCCAAGATCATGAAGGCTTTCCCCTAAGGTTTTCTTCTAAATGTTCTATAATTCTAGGTAATATATTTAAGACTTTAATATAGTTTAATTAACTTTCATTTATGGTATAAAATAAAGCTCTAACTTCCTTCTTTTATATGTGGATACTCAATTTTCCCAATGTCATTTGTTGAAGCAACTATCCTTTCTCCATTGAGTGGTCATGATACATTTGTCAAAAAAATCATTTACCTACCCAGTTTTGGTAGCTCACACCTGTAATCCCAAAACTTTGCAAGGCCAAGGCAGGAGGATTGCTTAAGGCCAGGAGTTTGAAACCAGGTATAATAAGACCCTGCCTCCACAAACACACAAAAAATCATTACCCAGGTGTGGCAGTGTGAGCCTGTAGTCCCAGCTACTCCAGAGGCTGAGGTAGGAGAATTGAATGAGCCCAGGAGTTCAATACTGCAGTGAGTCATGATGGTGCCACCATAATCCAGCCTGGGCAAAAGAGACACTGACTTAAAAAAAAAAAAAAATCAGACCAGGTGTGATGGCCCACGCCTGTAATCCCAGCATTTTGGAAGGCTGAGATGGGTGAATCACTTGAGGTCAGGAGTTTGAGACCGGCCTGGCCAACATGGTGAAACCACATCTCTATTAAAAATACAAAAATTAGCTGGGCGTGAACTACCACGCCTGTAGTTTGAGCTACTTGGGAGGCTGAGGCAGAATTGCTTGAATCTGGGAGGCAGAGGTTGCAGTGAGCCGAGATGGTACCACTGCACTCCAGCCTGGGCAACAAGACTGAAATTCCATCTTAAAAAAGAAAAAAAAAAATCATTTAACTATATATGTCAAGAGTTTATTTCTGGACTGTCTATTCAATTGGTCTGTAGGTCTGTCTTTATGACAGTACCACAATGTTTTGATTAGGTTAGTGACCAGGAAGTGTGAAGCTTCAAATTTCTTCTTTTTCAAGAATGTTTTGGCTATTCAAGTTTCCTTGAGGTGCCATGTGAATTTTTTGGGTGGATTTTTCTAACTTTTCAAAAAATGCCATTGGGATTTTCACAGGAATTGCACTGAAGCTGTAGATAACTTTGGGTAGTACTGACATGTTAACAATATTAAGTCATCCATGAACATGAGATGACTTTCCATTTATTTGTTGTTTTTTTATAACAGCTTTATTAATATGTAATCATATAAAATTCACTCAAGTATACAACTCAGTTGTTTTTCATATATTCAGAATTTGACAAGCATTACCACAATCAATTATAGAACATTTTTATCACCTCCAAAAGAAACCTGATAACCATTAACAGTCACTCCACATTTCCTCCTAGCCACTCACCAGTACTGGTCTGTTGCCTGTCAGGAACCAAGGTGAGTGTTGGGCAGGCAAGCGAGCAGAGCTTCATCTGTATCTACAGGTACTCCCTATTGCTCTCATTAATACCTGAACTCCACCATCTGGCAGATCCATGGCAGCATTAGATTCTCATAGGAGCATGAACCCTTACTGTGAACTGTGAATGCAAGAAATCTAGGTTGTATAATCCTCATAAGAATCTAATGCTTGATGATCTGCCATTGTCTCCCATCACCCCCAGATGGGACCATTTTGTTGCAGAAAAACGAGCTTAGGGCTCCTGCTGATTCTACATTATGATAAGTTATACAATTATTTCATTATATATATAATGTAATAACAGAAATAAAATGCACAATAAATGTAATGTGCTTAAATTATTCCAAAACCATGCCCCAAGTTCATGGAAAAATTGTCTTCCGTGAAACTGGTCCCTGGTAGGAAAATTGTTGGGAACCGCTGCTCTACAATATGTAGTCTTATGTGATGGCTCTTTTCACAAACTGTCTTCCTAATGCTTTCATACTGTATCATGTATTAGTTCTTCATTTCACTTTCTCTGAAGCAGGTTAGAGAAAAAAGATCTTAAGACAAAATATAAAAATTTAAAAATTGGCCAGGCACAGTGCTCACCCCTGTAATCTCAGCATTTTTGGAGGCCGAGGCAGGCAGAACACCTGAGGTCAGGAGTTCAAGACCAGCCTGGCCAATATGGTGAAACTCCGTCTCTACTAAAAATGCAAAAATTAGCCAGGCATGGTGTGGCATGCCTGTAATCCCAGCTACTTGGGAGGCTGGGGCAGTAGAATCACTTGAACCGGAAAGGCAGAGGTTGCAGTGAGCCAAGATTGTGCCACTGTACTCCAGCCTGAGTGACAGAGTGAGACTCTGTCTCAAAAAAACAACAAAAAAAAAAATTAAAAGAAAAATTTAAGTACTTCATTTCTTTTGAATGTCAAATACTCCATTGTATAGATACACCACACTCATCCAAACATCAGTTAACAAAAATCTGAGTTCTGTCTGTTTTTTGAAATGCTGAAATGAACATTCACGTACAAGAACATTTGTGTGGACCAATGTCTTCGTTTCTTTGGATTGCATACATAAAAGTGGAATTGCTGGGTCATATGGTTACCCTATGTTTAGCCCTTTGAAAACTGCCAGACAGTATTCCAAATTAGTTGCACCATTTTACATTCCCACCAGTACTGTATGAGGGTTTCGATTTCTCCCTATCCTCACCAACGCTTTTATTATAGTTATCCAGTTGGGTATAAGATGGTATAATCATGATTTTTATTTCAATTCCCCTGGTGGCTAATGATGTCGAGCAACTTTTCAAGTGCCTATTGGTCCCGTTATATATCTTCTTTGAAGAAAGGTCTATTCAAATTCTTTGTCCATTTTAATTAATTATTTTTTAGAGACAGGGTCTTGTTTTGATTGCTCAGGCTGAAGTGCAGTGGCAGGATCCAGCTCACTGTAACCTTGAACTCCTGGGCTCACGCAATCCTCCCACCTCAGCCTCTGGAATAGCTGGGACTACAGGCACACACTACCACACCTGCCTAGTTTGTATCTTTATTTTTTTAGAGACAGAGTCTGACTAAGTTGCCTAGGCTGGTCTTGAATTTCTGTTTGCCCATTTTAAAATTAGGTTATTTGTCTTATTGATTTATAAGAGCTCTTTGTATGTTACAAATATTTTCAACACATACAGACTGCTAAAAACTTTTTTTAAGAAAAATTTTTAGAAGAAAATAAGCTCTTTACCCCTCCCTCCTTTGATTTTGCAAATTTTTCTCCTATTATCTTTTTAAAGATATTTTTAGAAGCTTTAGGTTCACAGCAAAACCAAGCAGAAAGTACAGAGAATACCATAGACTTCCTCCACCCAAACACATACAACCTCCTCCACTATCATCCAGCACTAGGGTGATATATTAGTTACAATAGATGAAAACACTGACAGTATTATCAAAATTGTGCTATACATTTTGTATGGGTTTTGACAAGTGTACAATGACATGTATTCATCATTAGAACATCATAGAAAACAGTCTCACTGCCCTAAAAAACCTCTGTGCTCTCTTGGTCTATCTATAACTGAGGGGAAAAAAAAAAAACAAAAAAAACCTCTATGCTCTGCCTATTCATCTCTTCCCCTTCCAACCCTTGGCAATCACTGATCTTTTTACTGTCACTATAGTTTTGCCCTTTGCAGAATGCTACATAGCTGGAATCATACAGTATGCAGTCTTTTCGAATAGGCTTTTTTCACCCAATATAAACTAAGTCTTTGTATGAATCCATGTCTTTTCACAGCTTGATAGCTCATTCATTTTTTAGCTCTTAGTAAGTCCATTATCTGAATGTACCACAGCTTGTTTATCCATCTACCTACTGAAAGACACCTTGGTTTTTTCCAAATTTTGGCAATTTATGGATAAAGCTACTAGAAACATCCACATAAAGTTTATTGTGTGGCTACCCATTTCAATTCATTTGAGTAAATTTGCTAGATCCTTTGGTAAGAGTATGTTTAGTTCAGTTTTGTATGAAATTATCAAACTGCCTTCCCAAGAGGCTGTACCGTTTTGCACTGTAACCGGCAATGAATGAGATTTTTTTTTTAACCCCACCCCTTGAATGAGATTTCCTAATGCTCCACATCCTTGCAAGCATTTGACGTTACTGTTTTGGATTTTGGCCCTCCTAATAAGCACACAGTAGTATCTCATTATCCTTTTTACTTGCAACCCCCTAATGATATTTATTGTTGAGCATCTGTTCATATGCCTATATGCTGTTTATCTTCTTTGGTGAAGTGTCAGCTCAGGTCTTTCAATAGTTTTTTCTTTTTTTTCTTCAAAAAGCTGATCTACTGACCATTTTTTAGTCAACCATTTTTAAATTGGGTTGTGTATTCTTATGGTTGTGTTTTATTTTTGATTCGGAGTTTCGCTCTTGTTGCTCAGACTGGAGTGCAATGGCACAATCTCGGCTCACTGCAACCTCCACCTACCACGTTAAAGCGACTCTCCTGACTCGGCCTCCCACGTAGCTGGATTACAGGTGCCCACCACCACACCCAGCTAATTTTTATATTTTTAGTAGAGATGGGGTTTCGCCATGTTGACCAGGCTGGTCTGACCTCAGGTGATTTGCCCACCTTGGCCTCCCAAAGTGCTGGGATTACAGACATGAGCCACCATGTGTGGCCGTGTTTTCTTAGTTTCAATAATTCTTTGTATATCAGATTTGTCATTTGCAAATATTTTCTTGCAGTCTTTCGCTTTTTTGTTTGTTTGTCTTTTTTTGTAGAGATAGTCTCACTATGTTGCCCAGGCTGGTCTCAAACTCCTGGCCTCAGGCAATCCTCCAACTTCAGCCTCCCAAAGTACTGAGGTATAGGCATGAGCCACTGCACCTAGCCTTCCTCATTCTCTTGACAGCATCTTTCACTGGGCATAAATTTTTAATTTTGAAGAATCCCAGCTTATTGTTTCTTTCATGGATTGTTTTGGTGTTGTATCTAAAAACTCAAGCTAAGCCCAAGGTCATCTAGATTTTCTCTTAGGTTATCTTCTACGACTTTCATGGTTTTGTCTTTTACATTTTGGACTAGGTCCACTTTGAATTAATTTTTCTGAAGGGTAAAGATTCATTTTTTTTTCACACGAATGCTCAGTTGTTCTAGCACCATTTGTTGAAAAGACTCTTTTCTCTATTGTATTACCCTTGCTCCTTTGTCAAACATCAGTTGACTGCATTTCTGTAGGTCTATTTCTGTGCTTTCCATTCTATTCTATTGATCTAGTTGTCTGTTTTTTCAGTAATACCATACCACCTTGATTAATGTAGCTTTACAGTAAGTCTTAAAGTCACGTAGTGTCAGTCTTCCAATTTTCAATGTTATGTTAGCTATTCTGAGTCTTTTAGGCATTTTTTTCCACAAAATCATTTGCTGGGATTTCGATTGGGTATACTAAATCCATTTCAATTTAACATGACCATAAATTGCACAGAATCTATGCTTATGTTGGGAAGACCTGACATTACTGAGTCTTCCCATCTATAATACGAACATGGAATATTTCTTATTTATTTTATTCCTTTATTTCTTTCATCAGGGCTTTGTAGTAATCCTCATACAGATCCTGTACATTTTGTTTTTGAGATGGAGTTTCGCTCTTGTTCCCCAGGCTGGAGTACAATGGCGCGATCGCGGCTCACCACAACCTCCACCTCCCGGGTTCAAGCGATTCCCCTGTCTCAGCCTCCCGAGGGATTATAGGCGTGTGCAACCATGTCCGGCTAATTTTGTATGCTGGTCTCGAACTCCCAACCTCAGGTGATCCGCCTGCCTTGGCCTCCCAAAGTGCTGGGATTACAGGCATGAGCCACCACGCCTGGCCTAGATCTTGTATGTATTTTGTCAGATTTATAAATATTTTATGTATTTGGGTGCTAATGTAAATTGTATTATGTTTTGTTGTAGAAACAGCCCCTGGCTTATGATAGTTTAACTTAATGATTTGGCCTTTAAAATGTTGTGAAAGCAACAGGCATTTAGTAGAAACTGTACTTCAAATTTTTAATTCTCCCAGGCCAGCAATATGTGATATACTTTCATGCAATGCAGGGCAGCAGCAGTGAGCCATTCTGTTTTTCACTTTCAGTATAGCAATCAATATATTATACAATACATTAATACTTTATTACAAAATATGCCTTGCGTTTAAATGATTTTGCCCAACTAAGGCTAACGTTAAGTTCTCTGAACATGTTTAAGGTAGGCTAGGCTAAGCTATGACGTGTGGTAGGTGAGGTATACTAAATACATTAGAGTTTAACAGTGCATTTTCAATTTATGATGAGTTTATAAAGATGTAACCCCATCGTAATACGAGGAACATCTGTACTGGCTTTTCACTTTCTGTATGGTGTCCTTTGAGATCCAAAATTTTTGGCTGAGCGTCATGGCTTACGTCTGTTAATTCCAGCACTTTGGAAGGCAAAGGTAGGTGGATCACAAGGTCAGGAGTTCAAGACCAGCCTGACTAACATGGAGAAACCCCGTCTCTACTAAAAATACAAAAATCAGCTTGGTGTGGTGGCGGGCGCCTGTAATCCCAGCTACTCAGGAGGCTGACGCGGGAGAATTGCTTGAACCCAGGAGGTGAAGGTTGCAGTAAGCCAAGATTGTGCCATTGTACTCCAGCCTGGGCAACAGAGCGAGATTCCATCGCAAAAAACAAAATTTTTTTTTAATTTCGATGATGTCCAATTTACCTTTATCATTTGTCCCTTGTGCTATAGTGTCACATGAAAAAACACTGTCAAATCCAAGGTCATGAAGATTTTACATATTTTCTTCTAGAGTTTTATACTTTTCCTTCTTAAACGTATAAATTTAATTCATTTCAAGTTAATTTTGATACATGATATAAGATAAGGGAGGACCCAACTTCCTTCTTTTGTATATATATATCAAGTTGATCAAGTCCCAGTTGTTGAAACAACTATTCTTTCCATACTGAATGGTCTAGGCACATTTGTTGAAAAGTCAGTTGAAAATAGACATTTTTATTTCTGGGTTCTCAATTTTATTCCATCAATCCACATGTTCATCCTTATGCTAGTACCACTATCTTGATTATTGTGGCTTTGTAGTAAGTTTGAAATCATAAAATATGAGTCCTTCAATTTTGTTTTTGTTTTTCGTTTGTTTTGAGATGGAGTTTTCACTCTTGTTGCACAGGATGGAGTGCAATGGTGTGATCTTGGCTCACCGCAACCTCCACCTCCTGGGTTCAAGTGATTCCCCTGCCTGAGTCTCCCAAGTAGTTGGGATTATAGACATGAACCACCATGCCCAGCTAATTTTGTATTTTTAATAAAGACAAGGTTTCACTATGTTGGTTAGGCTAGTTTTGAACTCCTGACCGCAGGCAATCCACCTGCCTCAGCCTCCCAGCGTGAGCCATCGCGCCCAGGCATAATTTTATCTTTTAAGAATGTTTTGACTACTATGTATTCCTGAAATTTCCACATGAATTCACATCACCTTGCAAATTAAATGGGTATCCTTCAAACTGCAATTTGAAAACTTTAATAACTTTAATCAATACCCCTTTTCCAGATATAAAATTACATTTAAATACTAATTCATTTACTGCTCTCTCTCCCAGTTTGTGTTAATGTCACAGTAAATCTGTAAGACATAATAATTGCTTTATACAGTTAACATTCATTTAGGTTTAATCATGTATTTATCACTTGTTTTTCTCTGCAGTCCTTTCTGTGTCTCTGACATGTAAAATCACTTTTATTTTACCCTTTGGAGACTACCTTTCATGAGGCTTTGCTGGTGCTAATTTCTCATATTCTGCCCCCGTTACTGAAAGATATTTTTGCAAGGCATACAATTATAAGTTGACAGTTATTTTCCCTTGGCAAATTAAAGCTACCATTCCATTGTCTATTGCCTGTCACTGTTGGGAAGCTAGCTGTCAGCCGTCTAATGATTCTTCTTTCTTGAAAGTAATCTGTCGTTTTCTTTCTGGCTAATATCTGACACTTCTCAGTTCTACAGAGGTCCTAATTACCTCTTATAATAATGATTCGGCCCCATTCTCTCTACCCTTTTATTCTGGAACTCTCACTGAATGTGTATTTTAGACCTTCTCCATTACTCTATATTCCAAATTTCTTGCTTACCTTTTTTTAAAAAAAAAATAAAAAGCTTTATAATAAAATCCATTAGATATTAAATTACAAAACTTGATTTGAAACTTACCAACCAATAACAGACTGTTTAGAAAATCATTCTGTACCCTCTTTTCATATATTCAATATATTTTATATATTCATGTATCATTATTTCTTCGCTACTCTGTGGTAATTTCTGAATAAATTCTTGTTAACAGTCTTCCAATTGACTAATGCTCTAATTCTGTCTTATCTGTTGTTAATCCCTTAAATTGATTTAGTTCTTAATTTTAATCATAATTGTTTTTACTTCCAGAAGTTCTATGGTTATTCTTCAGAATTTCTTCTTCTCTATACATATTTTTATTTCCTTAAACATAGTAAACCTAGCTACTGCATACTTTAATAATTTGACTATCTAAATTACTTTAAGGGGCCAGGCACGGTGGCTCACAGCTGTAATCTCAGCACTTTGGGAAGCCGAGGTGGGCAGACCACTTGAGGTCAAGAGTTCAAGACCAGCCTGGTCAACATGGTGAAACCCCATCTCTACCAAAAAAATAAAAACTTAGCCAGCTGCAGAGGCACCCACCTGTAATCCCAGCTACTTGGAAGGCTGAGGCAAGAGAACTGCTTGAACCTGAGAGGTGGAGGTTACAGTGAGCTGAGATGGTGCCACTGCACTCCAGACTAGACGACAGAGTGAGACTCCATCTCAAAAGAAAAAAAAAATTATTTTAAGGTAAGTTTCTGCTGCCTGTTACTTTTGCTCATTTTCACATGCAAGATCTCACTTTCTTGCTATTCATTTTATGTGTGCTGCTAACTTTCCTTGCAATATAATGTGAATAAATACTTTGAGGTCTAGGATAAAGGTGAATAAAATCTTCATTTTCATATGCTAGGCACAATCACATTAAATTGACAACTAGTGCTTACTTTACTCACCCAGAGTATGAACTTGGGTTGCACGAATACAACTTCTAACCCAATTTTTTCCTCCCTGTTCTGCTCAGCACAACCAGAAAAATATTCTTTATAGAGTCCCTTAGGGCAGTAGATGTGAAGTAAGTTCAGTTCTTTCACTGAAAATGAATATTCCTTCTGGGCATCTTTTTTTTTTTTTAATTTCCATGGATTTTGGGGGAACAGGTGGTATTTAATTACATGAGTTAAGTTCTTTAGTGGTGATCTGTGAGATCTTGGTGCACTTTTGGGTACCAATTAAATGGGAAATGAATCCTATGAAAATCCATAATTTTGGCTGATCCCTGAATTTGTTTTTTATTCCTGTTTTGGGTAACTTCTACAAGGGACCTTAGGGTAAAACTAAGTTTCAGTACTTCACTTCTCTATAGTTTTAGCCTGATAATAATTTACCTAGCATATCTTTATTTTAAGCAGATATTTTCTTACCTATAGGCCTGTCATTTTAGTAGTATTCAGCAGTAAAGATATGCCCAAAACAGGATAAAGCCTTTATTCACTCTTCGGTCCAGTTCAACATAGCTTCCTGAATCCACCAAAACTCTTTTGCAGAGTCAAAAATGAGTATTAAACTGCCCTATCAATATGACATACTTTTCATTCTTATCTAATTCAACCTATAAAGTTGCTGACACACCTGATTATTCTCTTCTCTTGGAGCCAGCTTTTGACTTCCACAACACATTTTCCTATACAACTCCTATATAATCATCCCTCAAGGCTCAGATGAGATAGTCTTTTCACTTCTGTATTTCCTCTGTCACCTGTTTGTCTTAGACTACCACTTCATATTCTGTATGGACGGCCTCTTAACTGGATTTCCTCTGCCCACTCTTGTCCCTGTACAATCCATTCTCTGCCAAAGCAACCAGAGTGATCTATTAAAAATAAAAATTAGATCATGTCACACTGCCTTTGCAAAACTAAGATACTGCATTTGAACTTTAGATAAATTCCACATTATTTAACATGGCACATAAATGATCTGACTCCTGTCTATTCAACTGTAATTAACCTTTTATATAATACCATAGGCAAACTGACCTTTTTTCCAGTTCCTCAAATGTGCCACATTCTTTCTTGCCTCAGATCCTTGACATTTACTGTTTTCTCTTCCTGGAATACCGTTTTCCTACTCTTTGCTTGGTTATGTCCTACTTCCACTTCAGATTTCACTATTACTGACTTTCTCAGAGGCCTTCCCGGACTACTCAATGAAATAGCATTCTGTTTTTTTTCTTTTAGAATACTTATTGTAACCCACAGCCTATATCATATTGAATGGGCAAAAACTGGAAGCATTCCCTTTGAAATCTGGCACTAGACAAGGATGCCCTCTCTCACCACTCCACTCCTATTCAATATAGTATTGGGAGTTCTAGCCAGAGCAATCAGGCAAGAAAAAGAAATAAAGGGTATTCAATTAGAAAAGGAGGAAATCAAATTGTCTCTATTTGCAGATGACATGATTGTATATTTAGAAGACCCCACTGTCTCAGCCCAAAATCTCCTGAAGCTGATAAGCAACTTCAGCAAAGTCTCAGGATACAAAATCAATGTGCAAAAATCACTAGCATTCCTATACACCAATAACAGACTTAAAGAGAGCCAAATCAAGAACAAACTGCCATTCACAATTGCTACAAAGAGAATAAAATACTTAGAAATACAACTAACAAAGGATTTAAGGACCTCTTCAAGGAGAACTACAAACCACTGCTCAACAAAATAAGAGAGGACACAAACAGATGGAGAAACATTCCATACTCATGGGTAGGAAGAATCAATATTGTGAAAATGGCCATACAGCCTAAAGTAATTTACAGATTCAACACTATCCCCATCAAGCTACCAATGACCTTCTTCACAGAACTGGGAAAAAACATCTTCAACTTCGTATAGAACCAAAAGAGAGCCCACATAGCCAAGTCAATTCTAAGCAAAAAGAACAAAGCTGGAGGCATCACACTACCAGACTTCAAACTATACTACAAGGTTACAGTAATCAAAACAACATGGTACTGTTACCAAAACAGAGACATAGGCCGAGTGCGGTGGCTCACGCCTGTAATCCCAGCACTTTGGGAAGCCAAGGCGGGTGGATCACGAGGTCAACAGATCAAGACCATCCTGGTCAACATGGTGAAACCCCGTCTCTACTAAAAATACAAAAAATTAGCTGGGCGTGGTGGTGCGTGCCTGTAATCCCAGCTACTCAGGAGGCTGAGGCAGGAGAATTGCCTGAACCCAGGAGGCGGAGGTTGCAGTGAGCCAAGATCATGCCATTGCACTCCAGCCTGGGTAACAAGAGCGAAACTCCGTCTCAAAAAAAAAAAAAACAGAGATATAGACCAATGGAACAGAACAGAGGCCTCGGAGGCAACGCCACACATCTACAACCATCTGATCTTTGACAAACCTGACAAAAACAAGCAATGGGGAAAGGATTCCCTGTTTAATAAATGGCGTTGGGAAAACTGGCTAGCCATATGCAGAAAGCAGAAACTCGACCCCTTCCTGACACCTTATACTAAAATTAACTCCAGATGGATTAAAGACTTAAACATAAGACCTAACACCATAAAAACTCTAGAAGAAAATCTAGACAAAACCATTCAGGACATAAGCACAGGCAAGGACTTCATGACTAAAACACCAAAAGCATTGGCAACAAAAGCCAAAGTAGACAAATGGGACCTAATCAAACTCCACAGCTTCTGCACAGCAAAAGAAACAGTCATTAGCGTGAACTGGCAACCAACAGAATGGGAAAATATTTTTGCAATCTACCCATCTGACTGAGGGGCTAATATCCAGAATCTACAAAGAACTAAAACAGATTTACAAGAAAAAAACAAACAAGCCCATTCAAAAGTGGGCGAAGCGTATGAACAGACACTTTACAAAAGAAGATACACATGAGGCCAACAAACATACGAAAAAATGCTCATCATCACTGGTCATTAGAGAAATGCAAATCAAAACTACATTGAGATACCATCTCATGCCAGTTAGAATGGCGATCATTAAAAAATCTGGAGACAACAGATGCTGGAGAGGATGTGGAGAAATAGGAACACTTTTACACTGTTGGTGGCAGTGTAAATTAGTTCAACCATTGTGGAAGACAGTGTGGCGATTCCTCAAGGACCTAGAAATAGAAATTCCATTTGACCCAGCAATCCCATTACTGGGTATATATCCAAAGGATTATAAATCGTTCTATTAAAGGACACATGCACACGAATGTTCACTGTGGCACTGTTTACAATAGCAAAGACTTGGAACCAACCCAAATACCCATCAATGATAGACTGAACAAGGAAAATGTGGCACATATACACCATGGAATACTATGCAGCCATAAAAAAACAATGAGTTCGTGTTGTTTGTAGGGACATGGATGAACCTGGAAACCATCATTCTCAGCAAATTGACACAAGAACAGAAAATCAAACACCGCATGTTCTCACTCATAGGCGGGTGTTGAACAATGAGAACACATGGACACAGGAAGGGGAGCATCACACACTGGGGTCTATTGGGGGGATATAGGGGAGGGACAGCAGAGGGTGGGGAGTTGGGGAGGGATAACATGGGAGAAATGCCAGATACAGGTGATGGGGAGGAAGGCAGCAAACCACACTGCCATGTGTGTACCTATGCAATAATCTTACATGTTCTTCACACGTACCCTAAAACCTAAAATGCAGTAATAATAAAAGAATATTTATTTTAATTTGTGATTAAGTACTTATTGTGGGTTTATTTTTATGTCTGTTCCCCCAATTATCTGTAGGTTTTAGGCATATAGAAACCCTATTTTTTATCTTCTCACTCTGTGCCCAGTTTCTAGCAGTGTCTGGCACATAGTAAGCGTTCAATGGTATATGTTAAATGACTGATTTCTCTCCCTTTAAGCAGACCCACAGGAAAAGTACAAGTCTAATGAGAAACTACATGTAGGGCACAGAATCAGAACCAAAGAGAATGAGTTAAATGATGACAATGTACAAAAGAATCAGGTCAAAGTAAGATATATCTGTAATTATAAAGGTTAAAGTTATACAGCCAAGGTTACTTTCCTTTGATTAATATTTACTGAATAAGATCAGCACATGCCTCAAGAACTCAGTACATGGCTTTTAATTATTGTTGTCTACACTTTAAGGAAATAATCACCTACAAATGGCATGTTTCTCAAGACGGCTTACAAATTTGTTACTTGGAAGACTGGAAACATTTCCCACAGAATCAGTATTATATACAGTGATTAGGTTCCTTTAGTTAGTGCATAATGTTTACTCCATAATTTATTTATCCACTTTAACAAATATGAATTGAACATTTCTTTGTGCCAGAAACTATTCTAGCACTAGTGATAGAAAAGTAATAAACAAAATAGACAAAAAAAAAATCATATCATCAATGGTATTACATCCATGGCTTTTCTTCAAGAGAATAAAGTTAAGTAAAATATACAGAATTATAGATACTGATACATCCTACAGTGAAAAACAAGGCTGGGTAAAGGAATAGAGAATGGGAGAAGAAGAATTTTAACTGATTATTAGTAGAATTTACTGGTATCTCTGTTCTATTACAAGTAAAATAGCAATGCTTACACTAGAAAAGACTTTCAACTGAGAAGCATTATAAAAACAGGCTTCCTTTCCCACAGCAGGACAAGCAGGGAACTGCTCAGGCTCTAAGTCACATAACAAGCTATCACAGCCTGAGGCGGGTTCTCCAAGAAGGCAGTAATTACAGAAGGCTAAGCAGTACTGGAGATTCAAGAAGAAAAGAAATGAGGGGCCAAGAAGGCCAGTACACTTCTTGCTAATGACATGAAACCCCATCAACAGGCAGTACCCACTACTCAGCCACTAGTTGGCCAGTTTTTCTTCCTACAACTTTATTACAAATAGGAAACCAAGATCAGTTTCCTATTTGGCATATAACGTTATATAACTTTCCGTTATTATACCTTGTCCTGAAAACAAATATTTAACTATTGGGCCTTTTCTGATAACCTTAATGGCTGAAAAAGATCCCTTTTATTCCCTTACTTGTACCATTAAAATTCATATTGAAGTAGTACAGATACCTTGTAAACTATTCTGTCTATTTTACTTTAATAACTAGGATAGGGACCAGGATCTGGGGTGAATGAAGTGCAAGAAGATAAAAACTTAGAACAAGGTTGTAAAAAGTATCCCCAGCACCACAGTAACGACTGGACCAACAGAGACAATCATCCAGTTAAGTCATCTACAGTTTGTCCACAACCCTGGATCATGCATCATAGACTAAGTGGGGAAAACTGAAAGGGGCAAGAAAAGTTAAGTGTTCTCTAAAGCCACTGGCTCAGCTGGGGTGATAGCCAGGTAAGTAATGAGCATATGAATTAAGCCTGTCCATAGTAACTTGTTTTTATTCTTTCATATGAGAAAGGGCGTTCTTAGCATTTTCACCTAAAAAAAAAAAAAAAAAAAAGCAAGGGTTTAACTCAGTGAGTGCTAATTTTCTTTTATAATTATAGTATTCATCACACTGTTACTTTCATAAAACAAAATGATTCCTCAGGTGGTAATTATCAGGTATATTTCCAGGAATTTTTCCAGTTAAATATATGTTTATATTCAACATTTCATAAAATAAAGCCTCAAGTTTAAGAACATAAATAGCAACATACAATCAAAATAAAGCATCAGCAGAAAGATGTTGGCCAGAAACAATTACCTTTATGGCTGTGTGTTTGTTTTCATCTTCTTCCATCCATAGATCCTGTTCATAATAATATAAGCCATCATTGATAACTCTAGCAAGTTCAGATGTGATTTTTGCCCGAGACATGTGGTTGCCTGTTCGATCTCCTCCAGGATGTTTTTTCACATAAGGTGGTGTCTGAGTTACAATCAAAATCTTATTTAAGTCTTGGTCATCAATTTCATAATCTGAATCATTATCAGACCAATCAGTAAATGTGTTTTTTCGTCCTATTTGTTCAATCTCTTCATCAAACAAAAAATCAAGTTCTTCTTGTTCTGGTTCTTCTGAAGAACATAGTTGATTTAATGACCCTTCAGGCACAGACACTGATTCCTAAAGGAAGAAATCGGTAATTCATATAAAAAATTTTCTAACACTTTTAAATTAAATGTCATAAAACAGTGTTGCAAGTAAGTAATATCAAGCTTTTATGCTCAATTACTAGTTTAACAGCCAAACTGTAAAAGAAAATCAAGTGAGTATTATTTTGGTCCAATAAATTTAAGACTAAAGAAAACCACAAAGTTGAATAAAGATTAAAGACTCTTTTAGAGTTTGGATAGTCTTAATCAACAATTACCTTTCACACTGATTCATTTCACTAATAAAAACAAAGGCCTAGAGATATGAAAGCATTTCCTATGATTTCACAACTATAAATAGAACCAATTAGCCTGGCGTGGTTGTAGGTGCCTATAATCCCAGCTACTCAGGAGGCTGAGGCAGTAGATTTATCTGAACCCGGGAGGCAGGGCGGTTGCAGTGAGCCAAGATCACACCACTGCACTCCAGCCTGGACGACAATAGCAAGACTCCATCTCAATCAATCAATCAATCAATCGAACCAAGGTCTTTTGATTTTCAGAATCAATAATCTTTCTTATTCTTCACATTTTTACCTCAAAATGATAATAACATAGTTTCTTACCTAATCTCTATACTCTATCCTTATCCCCACATGGCCCAGTTTTCATGTCAAATTCATGCTAACATTCAGCAACTGTTAAAAAGTCTACCCCTCCTATGGAACTTAAAACAACTAGGCCGTGCATGGTGGTTCATGCCTGTAATCCCAGCACTTTGGGAGACTAAGGTGGGCGGATCACCTGAGGCCAAGAGTTCAAGACCAGCTTGAACATGGCGAGACCCCATCTCTATTAAAAATCCAAAAATTAGCCAGGTATGGTGGCACACACCTGTAGTCCTAGCTACTTGGGAGGCTGACACAGGTAAATCGCTTCAACCCAGAAGGCAGAGGTTGAAGTGAGCTAAGATCGTGCCGCTGCACTCCAGCCTGGGGGACAGAGCAAGACTCTGCGTTCTCAAAAAAAGAACTTAAAACAGCTGTTGGCTTACATTAAAAGTCTAAGCTGCTGGGCGCAGTGGCTCACGCCTGTAATCCCAGCACTTTGGGAGGCAGAGGCAGGTGAATCATGAGGTCAAGAGATCGAGACCATCCTGGCCAACATGCTGAAACCCTGTCTCTACTAAAAATACAAAAATTAGCTGAGAGCAGTGGTGGGCACCTGTAGTACCAGCTACTCGGTAGGCTGAGGCAGGGGAATTGCTTGAATCTGGGACGCAGAGGTTGCAGTGAGCCAAGACAGTGCTACTGCACTCCACACTGGGCAACAAAGCTAGACTCTGCCTTGAAAACAAAAAAATAAGTCTAAGCTTTCAGATCCTGGATCTTCTAACAGTGTAAACTAGTCTAAAACTCCCAGAAGAAGGAAATAAATTTCTCCTTGGTGTCACTTTCACTTGTCATCCTCTGGCCTATTTTACCCTTCAGTGCATGCTAACTTCCTATGTCTAGGAAAAAACAACTCTTCCCTTTCAAAATTCCCAGTCCCATTAATATTCACTTAGTTAGTTGATAATTATCTGAGTGCTTCCTCTGAGCCAGGCACTGTTTTAGGAAGGGACTTACAGCAATAAATTTAACGACAACTCTGTCCTGATGGAGCTAACACTCTAGTAAACAGAAGGCTGCCCATGATGTTTTTACTAAAAAAAGACAAGTTGTAAAACACTGTGAATATATATTTTTAAAAACATTAATTATATATTTTAAACTACATATCGTTTTTCACATTTGCAGGTACATGATAAAAGTCTAAGAGAATGAACACCAGGGGCCGGGCGTGGTGGCTCACGCCTATAATCCCAGCACTTTGGGAGGCCAAGGCGGGTGGATCATGAGGTCAAGAGATCGAGACCATCCTGGTCAACATGGTAAAACCCCGTCTCTACTAAAAAATACAAAAATTAGCTGGGCATGGTGGCAAACGCCTGTAGTTCCAGCTACTCGGGAGGCTGCGGCAGGAGAATTGCTTGAATCCAGGAGGCGGAGGTTGCGGTGAGCGGAGATCGTGCCATTGCACTCCAGCCTGGGTAACAAGAGCGAAACTCCGTCTCCAAAAAAAAAAGAGAGAATAAACACCAAACTATTAAATTTGTTTTTGTAATTTCTGAGGAAAAGACCACAATTTTTGTTTTGTTTTGTTTTTGAGATGGAGTCTCACAGTGTCGCCCAGGCAGTAGTGCAATGGCGTGATCTCAGCTCACCGCAATCTCTGCCTCCTGGGTTCAAGTAATTCTCCTGCCTCAGTCTTCCGAGTAGCTGGGATTACAGGCACACGCCACCATACCCAGCTAATTTTTTTTTTTTTTTGTATTTTTAGTAGAGATGGGGTTTCACTATATTGGCCCAAATGGTCTTGATCTTCTGACCTCATGATCTGCCCACCTTGGCCTCCCAAAGTGCTGGGATTACAGGCGTGAGCCACAGCTCCCGCTCAGGAAAAGGCCATTATTAAGAGATTAGGGATTGAGGGCCGGGTGCAGTGGCTCACGCCTGTAATCCCAGCACTTTAAGAGGCCGAGTCGGGTGGAACACGAGGTCAGAAGATCAAGACCATCCTGACTAACATGGCATAACCCTGTCATTACTAACAATACAAAAAATTAGCCGGGCGTGCTGGCACATGCCTATAATCCCAGCTACTTGGGAGGCTGAGGCAGGAGAATCGCTTGAACCCAGGAGGCAGAGGTTGCAGTGAACTGAGATCACGCCACTGCACTCTAGCTTGGGCAACAGAGTGAGACGCTGTCTCAAAAAAAAAGAAAAAAGAAGGAGAGATTAGGGATTGAAGATGACTTAAGTGTGCATGCTTATTTGCAGTAATAATACATAGTGCAAAGAATGAAAACAATAAATCCACATCAATACTGAAAACAAGCATTACCATCAGAAGATCAAAGACTTTTATGAATTTCTGGAAAGCAGAAAATAAATGGGATTGTATCGATAATAAACAAGAGCAGAAAAAATAGCAACCTAGAACTGATACAAAGAAAGGCTAAAGGGGAGACAAAAGCCATTGATCCTGCCAGGATTCTAGAAAGTTTAGAGATGGCAGTTACAAAGAGTAGGAATGAACTATCGGATGGCAATCAAAGTAGGTATTTGCAAAACCAACTATAGAACACAGCTAGAACAGTCAATCCAATCCCTTTATCTCAGAATATAAAACTATACAAAGATCACTCCCAACTAAAAGCCCAAGAATTGCTTTCTAAACAAAATAAGATTTGACAAGGGAGGGCTCATGTTTTGGGTGCTAGGGCCGGATAGAATTTGAACATATCCTAGTATTATTCTGAATCTCTAAAACAGAGCTGGGAGAGAAAAAGAAAAGGTAATTTCACCAATGAATGAGATACATTAAGAAATTCTATGTCTCAGAGAAAAGTACTCCTTTTTTTTTTTTTTTGCAATTGTGGAGAAAAAGAACCAGCATTCCTATTATCTGCCCAGTCTAGATGTCCGAGTACATAGGACGTTTTCACTTACCAAGAGCATGTAATCGGCAGGGCATGGTGGCTCACGCCTGTTATCCTAACACTTTAAGAGGCCGAGGCAGGTGGACCGCCTGAGGTCAGGAATTCGAGACCAGCCTGGCCAACGTGGTGAAACACCTCCACCGTCTCTACTAAAAATACAAAATGTGTTAGCTGGCCATGGCGGCAGGCGCCTGTAATCCCAGCTACTCGAGAGGCTGAGACACGAGACTTGAACCCAGCAGGTGTAGTGAGCTGAAATTGCACCACTGCACTCCAACGTGGGCAACAAAGCAAGACTCTGTCTCAAAAAAATAAATAAAAATACAAATATAAAAATTAGCCAGGCTTGGCAGCAGGTACCTGTAATCCTAGCTACTCAGGAGTCTGAGGCAGGATAATCACTTGACCCCAGAAGGTGAAGGTTGCAGTGAACCGAGATCCCACCATTGCACTCCATTCCAGCCTGGGCAACAAGAGTGAGACTCTGTCTCAAAAAACAGTCTCAAGAAGAAAAAAAATCACTTGATACAAAGAATGTGAAGGGACTGACTTTCACAAGAGAAAAACTGCAACCCAGTTGACAAAAGAAAAATGTTTTTAGAATTCTAAAGAAAAATGTTCAACCAAGATTTCTATACCCACTCTAAATGTTTTTAAAAGATCACTTTTTTAAAAGTATATTAACAATTATGTCAATAACTGAGCTACCTCAACAGTTATCTAGATATCTGAAATATCTAGGCCCCCAGAACCTAAAGCCATGTTTCCTCCAGGCCAGATCCTCGGTCTGCAGCACCAAAATACCATATAATTCAGATATACTGGCATTCTTTGGCCATAAAACTATACAGTTCTCCTTACACTTTGAAAACCAGCTACCATCACCAATTTGCTGGTCCTCCACATCACAATCCTTCTCTCAATACCTTCCATCCCCTTTAGAGAGCTGACTTTCAATATCTGAATCTTTTGAGTGGCATTCTTCCCAAGTTTATTTTTAGTGAACTTTTTATTTTGAGATAATTATACATTCACATACAGTTGTAAGAAATAATAGAGAGCTCATGTATCCTGGTTTCCCCCAATGGTAGCATCTTACAAAAATATACTACAACATCCCAAACAAGGTATTGACTTTGATATAAATAAATCTTAGCTTAACTTCCCCAGTTTTACTTGCACTTATTTGTGATTGAGACCAAAGAAATCCTATCACATATGTAAGTTCGTTTATCTACCACCAGTGAAAAATGAAGAGCAGTACTACCACAAGGATCTCCTACTGTTCTTTTTATATCACCATCTCACTCCCTCACGTACCCCCGGCAAGAAATTCAATTTTCTTTTCCTTTTGTGCATTAAATCACCAAAACATATATAAACCTGATATACACCCCTAGAACCTTACAAATAATTAACATGGGTATAACTTCAAAATTTATATTTTTTCTGGCCAGGCACAGAGAGGCTCATGCTTGTAATCCCAGCACTCTAGGAGGCCGAGGCAGACAAATTATTTGAGGAAGGAGTTTGAGACCAGCCTGGGCAACATGCATAATCCCATCTCTACCAGAAACACACAAAAAAAATAGTTGGTTGGGCATGGTGAAGTGAGCCTATAATCCCAGTTACTCAGGTGGCTGAGGCACAAGACTCTCTTGAACCTAGGAGGCAAAGGCAGAAGTGATTCAATACTGCACCGCAGCACTCCAGCTTGGGCAATAGAACAAGACTCTGTCTCAAAAAAAAAGAAAAAAAAAAAGTCATATTTTTTTGACTTTATAAAAAACTGAAATATTATTTAAGTTAAAATTAATCACAAGTAGAAAAGCCAAATAAAAAAAAATTTTTTTTTTTTTTGAGACAGGGTCTCACTCTGTTGCCTGCACTGGAGTGCAGTGGTGTGATCATGGCTCACTGCTACCTTAACCTCCTGGGCTCAAGTGTTCCTCCTGCCTCAGCCTCCTGAGTAGCTGAGACCACAGACACGCTCTACCATGCTCAGCTAATCTTTTGAATTATTTGTAGAGACAGGGTCTCCCTATGTTGCCCAGGTGGCCTAGAACTTCTGGTTCAAGCAATCTTCTTGCCTCGGCCTCCAAAGTGCTGTGATTACAGATATGGGCCACTGTGCCCACCTCCCAAAATTCTTAAATCAGGTTCAGAAATAAAAAATACACTTTAAAAATTGATACAACTTATTTTCCTCATACAATAACCCATAAGTGTCTACTGAAGGTCAACAATTACAAATTTAAAATGTTTTTTAACTTTTTCAAATTTTACATGTGTACCTGACAAACATAAAATGCACTGACCTTATATTCTATCCAGGGCATATCACACTTCACTCAGTCTGTAACAACTTACCCTCAATTTCACTGGGGCTGGCTGATGTCTCTTTTTTACTTCTATCCAAGGTTCTGAGTCCAAGTCAGGCAAACTGGTAGACAAACCTCTAGACATTGCTTGAAGAATATTTGTTTCACTATTTTTCTTTGGGCTCAATGGGCTTCCAATTCTCGGAGAATTTGGGGCAGACTCTAAAATTTTAAGTTAGTTCTATAGTTAAAATGATAATGGCTTTTCTTACTTATAAAATACATTTCATTTTTTCCTTAATTGGGGCTTGATGTTTTTTCACAAAAACATGATCAGTCTCAACTGAAGAGCTTATAAGATTTACTCAAGAGTGAAGCCACTAAATAATTAAAGGAATGTCACCAACTCTTACACAGACCACTACATTCATTCAGACTTCTCAAGAATATTAATGTGAGTCACTTTCTAATTATGACAGTACAACTACTAGGAAGTCAACTTCTCTGCAAAATCTTAGACTAAAATCTATAAATAAATATAAGGAAATTACGGAATCTCAATTGCTATTAAGCCATAGTTAAGCTAAATGCATACTTCATTCAAAGTAAAATTAGTCTCTCATTCTACTAGGATCTAAACTAAAGCAGTTATTATTCCTATTTTTCACATCTCCTTGGCTTAACAACATTTGCCTACTGCAATAAATGCAGTGTTGTCATTTACTACTTTGGCTCATACTGAAATACTTTAAACTGTCGACCAGCCTGACCAACATGAAGAATCCTGTCTCTACCAAAAATACAAAATTAGCCGGGTGTGATGGCGCATTCGTGTAATCCCAGCTACTCGGGAGGCTGAGGCAGGAGAATCGCTTGAACCCAGGAGGCAGAGGGTACAGTGAGCAGAGATCGCACCATTGCACTCACTCCAGCCTGGGCAACAAGAGTGAAACTCCATTTCAAGAAAAAAAAAAATAGAAAGAATAAAATGTCACATCACTAAAGTGCACAGCCCTGGCAAGAACATTTAAAGCATTTTAAAACTGTTGTAATTTAAAAGGTCTTTCTATACAGTATCACTTCTGCAGGTTTGTTTTTAATCAAAATTATAAAATTCAAATTGCAGCCAGGCACAGTGGCTCACACCTGTAATCCTAGCACTTTGGTAGGCTGAAGCGGGTGGATCACGAGGTTAGGAGTTCAAGACCAGCCTGGCCAAGATGGTGAAACCCTGTCTCTACTAAAAATACAAAAAAAATTAGCCGGGCATGGTGGTGGGCATCTGTAATCCCTGCTACTTGGGAGGCTGAGGCAGAGAACTGCTTGAACCCCAGAGGTGGAGGTTGCAGTGAGCTGAGATTGCACCACTGCACTCCAGCCTGGACGAAGGAGCCAGACTCTGTCACACACACAAAAAAAATCAAATTGCTTCTTTTATAAATATTTTTTCAAAAGAAAAATATCAAAGAATATTTAAATATTTTAAGCTATACTCATGATCAGGTTTGACAATGTAATGTGGACTGGCCTTGGACACAATGTGACTTTAAAAAATGTACTCTGTAACATGTTGTAAGCCTCAAATATACATAATAAAATTTAAAAACATATAGCATACAATTCTTCACATCATTATTTACTCCTCTAATTCACCAAAAATAGAGAATGTTAGATGCAGAAAGCTGAAATAAATTAACAACAGCAATTTTTTTTAATATTTACTAATATTTAATATTTACTAAATATTGTTAATATTTACACATTTCGAGAATGGGTTTAAGAAGAGCATTCCAAGATTTTACATTCGTCTACATGCTAGATGTAGATGAGAGTAAAATCAGATAGCTTTAATATCTTTCCCTTGTACACATGGATTCAACCAGGACTCAACTACTGGATTACTATATTACTAATAAAAGACTATATATCGCTTCATAACAGGAAAAGTTCTAGAGCTGTGCTGTTCAATAGAGTAGGCACTAGCTATATGCAGTTATTGATCACTTCAAATGTGGCTAGTCCTGAAACAAGCGTAAAATATACGCCAGACATTAAGGACCTGGTACTCCCAATCCCACTAAAAAAAAAAGTGCCATTAATTTTTACATTGAGCATATAACATTTGGATCTATTGAGTTAAAATAAAATACCTATTTAAAATATGAAAATTAATTTCACATTTTATAATTTTAAAGAATACTAAAATTTTTAGAATTATATATATAGCTCACATATTTTTATTGGGCACTGGTGCTCTATAACTTTATTAACACCATACACACCACCAATTCATTCACACAAAAAACAATACAAATGAAATCCAAGCTTTATAATAGTCAACATTAATAGTCTAGTTATAGAAATGGGAAAAACATTAACTCCAGAGAACACTATTTCTTTTTTTTTTTTTTTTCTTTTTTGTGAGCCATACGAGACTTACTTTTTTAAGAGACAAGGTCTCTTACATCAGTTTCAGTGCCACGATAATAGCTCACTACAGCCTCAAACTCCTGGGCTCAAGCAATCCTCCCAACTCAGCCTCCTGAATAACTAGGACTACACATGCACACCAACACACCAAGCCAATTAAAAAATATATATTATTTTGTAGACTGGGTCTCACTTTGTTGCCCAGGCTGGTCTTGAACTCTTGGCCTCAAGCAATCCTCTCACCTCAATTTTGAAAGCACTGAGATTATAGGCATGAGCTACTGCACCTGGCCCAGAGAACTCTATTTCTAATACTACGAACTATCAATGTTGATACAGTACATAAAGCCTTAAAAGTAGATGAAGAGCCAGACACAGTGGCTCATGGCTGTAATCCCAGCACTTTGGGAGGCCGAGGCGGAGGGATCACCTGAGGTCTAGAGTTCGAGACCAGCCTAGCCAACATGGTGAAATCCTGCCTCTATTAAAAATACGAAAATTGGCCAGGCGTAGTGGCTCACGCCTGTAATCCAAGCACTTTGGAGGCCAAGGTGGGCAGATCACCTGAGGTCAGGAGTTCAAGACCAGCCTGACCAATATGGTGAAACCCTGTTTTAAAAAAAAAAAAAAAAAATTAGCCAGGAGTCGTGGCACACACCTGTAATCCTAGCTACTCAGGAGGCTGAGGCAGGAGAATTGCTTGAACCCAAGAGGCAGAGATTGCAGTGAGCTAAGATCATGCCACTGCACTTCAGCCTGGGAGACAGAGCGAGACTCTGTCTCAGGAAAAAAAAAAAAAATTTGGTGAAGAACCACTATCCCAATAATAGCGTTTGGGGACTAACTCAGTTTCCTATCCAATTACTGTGAAAATTAACTCAATTAGTCTATGTAGTTAATATATAAATGATAAGAATAGCACCTGGCACATAGTAGAAAAAATTAGCTACTATTTTTAATATAGAAATTAAATCTTTTAACATCCACTAATAGTTTTTTGCTTGTTTTTTTGTTTTGTTTTGTTTTTTAAGATATGAGCTTTTGGTATGTCACCCAATCTGGCCTCAGAACTCCTGGGCTCAAGCATCCTCCCAACTCTGCCTCCCGAGTAGCTGGGACTACAGGTGTACACCACCACACTCAGCTGTTTCTTATAAAATGATCGCTAAATGTTATTTAAGCTTAAATTATGCCTCTCCTGGGAAGTATATAGTTTCAATACATTCCTAACACATATGCTTAAAAGCATAACATTAAAACACTAAAGAATTTGGGTAAGATGAGAAAACATACAATTCTTAGAGTAAGACTCGCAACGGTGTTAACCTCATAATAATTAAGTTATATAAATGCTCTGTGTAGTCTTCTGTATCTTTTTAATAATGAAAAGGTTTCAAACTATACATCTGAACAGATTAAGGATAATAGTAAACCTCTAATTTTCCAAGACAAAATGAGTTTAAATGACTTAAATTATCTGGCATTAAACTTACTTAGAAACAAAAAAAATGTAGATATATGTTTAATACTTGTTTAATTTACAAGAACATACAAGAACATAGAAAATTTATCTTTGCTGCTTTTATTAATTGAAAATTATCAACTAAACTCTCCAAAGATAAATCACCATATACATTTCATCTCTGATCTGACTTTTCTTTCTACCTTGGGAGGATCACAGTTCTGGGTAATTAAACAGGTTTCTTGAAAAAGGGATTACATATTTTATGTGTGGCACTTTTTAAAATCCTCATTGAGTGGTGTTAAGAGTCAATGAAAACAAAGAAGAAAATGAAGAAAAATACTACATTACAGTGTCCTTGTGAAGATTATTAAAATTTGAAAAAAAAAGCGAAAAAAAAATTATCAGGTAGCTGACCTTTCAATTTTGATGAATGAAATCCTTTCATTTAAGAGCTGATAGTACAATATTAACAATATCCATAGAATTGCAAAACCTGTGTTTCAAAAGTAATCTTACCATTCCCATAATCAATGGTTTGTGGTGCATAAAAGTAGACTTCTGCTCAGTTCAACCCCTATTAGACAATTTGACTTCCAGACAGGAAAAAAATAGAAATTTTAATCACTTTGGTGAAGAAGACCAATCATGATAGAATATTTTACCATACAAATCCCTCAGAAATCATACATAAAAAGTCATGTTGCTAAAATTTTAAGGTCTTCAAATTTGAAATTAAAATGATATATAGTTTCATTTCTTTTCTTTATCCATAGTTACATATAAACAGTCTATGCTTCTGATCCCTATTTCTACTTCAAATTTTTGGTGACACACTACTCTCCAATGACTTAAAGAAAGTAGGCTTAGTTATCACTAGGAAATTATTAAGGTCAGAAATTTGGGAATTCATGTAAAGAGGTGATTTACATATTTATTCCTATGACCTAATGTGAATCATCATAACTGAAAATGCTCCAATTTTCTATATTTCTTCATTAACCAACTAGTTTCTGATATATAACTTAATAACCTAAAATTTATGACATCTTTATATTGGCTTATTTAAGACAATATGCATGTGCATGCATGAGTATATATTAAAAAACACAAAAATGTACAAGACATTATGATTTTATTCTTGTAATTTTATTAGTATGCATAAACGATTAATAGACAGGCATTACCAACTTGACTGACCTATCTTACCTACCCTGTAGAGAAAGTATATTCTGTTTTATCCAACTTAACCAATGTCTGTTCATAAGCTGGCTAAAACTGTAACCTTGAATCCAAGTTATACAATAAATAAATCTAACTTATATAATCACCCATTATATCTTAACAAAAAATAAATTAAAAACCACTACCTAAAATAACTTTTCTTCAACTTTTAAAATGCGTGCCCAAGTCGCTTATTGGGATTAGAAGCAGAAGGCTGACAAAGAAACATAAGATAAAAATATTGGCTGGGCACAGTGGCTCATACCTGTAATCCCAGCACTTTGGGAGGCTGAGGCAGGCAGATCACAAGGTCAGGAGTGCGAGACCAGCTTGACCAACATGGTGAAACCTGATCTCTACTAAACATACAAAAATTAGCCAGGCATGGTGGCACGCACCTGTAATCCCACCTACTCAGGAGGCTGAGGCAGGAGAATCACTTGAACCCGGGAGGTGGAGGTTGCAGTGAGCCAGGATCATGCCACTGCACTCCATCCTGGGTGGGAGGGCAAGACTCCGTCTCAAAATGAAAAAATATATTGTGAGACTGTCCATCATCGATGTTTTGTTGACAGGAAGTTCTCTCATACAGATGTATCAAAAATACATTTTGAAGAGTAAAGGAAAAAATACCCTTGCCCAGTTCTTAAATTCCTTACCCCTTAAGTGTCCACATTAGTAAGTCTTATGTCCATGTGAAACATCATGACAATATCTGAGTTTTGCAATGTACACTACACTGAAAGGCAAATCAAATAGCAAAATACTTAAAAATCTGGGAAATGCTACTCAATCTCCTCTTTTTCTGCTTGATTCATCTGGACACAAGTACACAACCCTGGAAACAGAAAACATACTCTTGCGGTATTTCCAAAATAATAATTATTAACTTTCCCATGAATAAAAGCAGCCCATGCAGCCCAGGCCAATTACACAGAAATAGGCAGCTCCTATAAAAAGAGTAGCAGTCCTCTGGTCTGTCTCTCATTATCGCAAAGGTGGTTATCTCCACTGCAGTGTTGGCCCAACTTCCTCCACCAGGAGGGGGAATAGACACTCTTGAACAGAAGACAGTCTGATCGCTTTCATTTTTGCAGCAGGATTTGTTCCATTATTTATATTGGCATTTCAGTGAGTCACCTATTCCACTGCATATTCCGATCAAATGACATCCAAGAGCTTCAGTAGATCATCACCCTGACTGAAAAAAGTTTAAGCACACATTTTTTCCCAAGAGGGAATAACTTAAAAATGACCCAGGAAAAAATTATTAACATTACAGCTTTTGGAAATTCTAAACACAACCAAATTAAACAGAATCCCAATTCTGATTTAGAATACAGGTCATTTTATCTTTCCAAGACAGGATTAAAGCACACTGGTAATAAAATTAAAGGAAGATTACCCCACTCTTGAGTATAAGACCGTTTTTGAATAATCCAATCATACTATTCCAGTTTCACAAGGGGAAAACTGGATATGTATCTATAGTTATTTAGTAAAAATAAAAGATAGTTAGAAATGCCATACATGACAAAGTACACATATAGTTTAAGAATAAAAAACATAAGACAGCTTCCCCCATAATCTTTAAATCCTTATTTAATTTATACCTCTGTGTGTGAGGCAGTATGAATACAATATGGGACATCAAAAGTCTTTCAGTTAGCTTTAATTTTCCTATCAAATCTAAATAGACTTAAAAAATAAGTAAATGGAAGCAAATCACCCACTGTTACATTGCTCTAGAAGAAAAGATGTTACCTGTATGTGAGCAAAAGGCTTGGCCTGGTACAAACTCTGGACAATCAATCAGTTGAGAGAAGTCTGTTCGTGGCACATTGCGTGAAGGGCCTGGAATTGGCCATTTTTCTGGTTCTATCTTTTTTCTCATTTTTTCATCCACAATTTCTACTTCTGTGCTATCCTTCAGTGCCTATCAACAAAAATTGAGCCATTAAAAATTTTGAGCTATTTCACTGCCTGTGCTATACTTCTAAGAACCTAAAAATTTGAAAATCTGAAATTAGCAAATTTGCAGTTAATGATTCTAAAAAATCCATAAATTAATGACATAGAACCCAAGTTTTAAAATCATTTGCACCTGTAAAGAATAAATATCCTGATCTCCCATTTATTTAACTTCAGATGATGGTTTTTCACAATTAGAATAGTCATTTAAGGAATACTGAATCAGCTAGGAGCAAATTGACTTTTATTATCAATTAAGACTTCTTGTCAATTTTCTTCTCTCTCTCATATTTCCTTGTCTTCCATTAAAATAATATCACCAAATAAAATTTAGGCACTTTATTTTATTATTGTAATAACTACCAAAATTTATTGAAAAATAAGTACTACATGCACTCATGATTCCTCACAATATAGTATCACTCCTACCTATAGATAAGGAAACTGAGGCTCAAAGAAATAAACTTAATGAAAGATCATAGATCTAGTATGAGACAACACCAGGACTCAAACCATTATCTGTCTGCAACTGAAAGTCTTTAGCCATTAGGTTATGGTACTTCCCCAAAATGTGCGATAATTTAAGGATAAAACAAAACTAGGCCAAAATTTCTTCAAGATACAAATTGAAGCCGTATTGATTTAACTTCTGACTGAAATACAGGAGTACTCACCTTTTAGAAATTAGGATAAATATAAAATATATAGTATAAAAACAATATAAAGTTATATGTACGTTAACCTATAAAAATTAAAGCCCACTATATTTTAGTTGGAGAACATGCTGTATATAATTAAGAACATTATGCATTCAGAAATGAATAGCTTTTGAAAAAAGATCCTTATTCTTGGTCGTAATATTAGTATAGTACTTAACTCTCAAGTTATATTTCATAACTGGGCATTTCTTTAAATTATGATTAGGATTTATTTTAAATGAAACTCCTTTGAGAAGGGAGTCTGAAATCTAAAATGGAGAAAGATAGGAAAGAATCCCATAGTGAAAACTTTGAATTAGTAAAATCTGTATATTTTTCCCAACATATATTTTCCTCATTTTGTTCATGGAAAGACCTAGAAGCAATGACACCCCAGTATCAAACAGTATGCCCAACATCCAGACCATGCAATGACATGGATGAATTTCAAAAACTACAAATGAAAAGAGCCCCGAGACAGAAGAAATCAATTTACACAAATGCCAAGAATAGACTAATCTAATCTATAATATGAAAATCAGAAAAGCTGTTGGACAGGCTGTGTGAAATGGACTAGAAAGAGCCACAAAGCAAGTTTTTAGAATAATGAAAATATGGCCGGGGACAGTGGCTCACGCCTATAATCCCACCACTTTGGGAGGCTGAGGCGGGCAGATCGCCTGAGGTCAGGAGTTCAAGACCAACCTGACCAACATGGAGAGACCCTGTCTCGACTAAAAATACAAAAGTGCCTAGGCGTGGTGGCACATGCCTGCAATCTCAGATACTTAGGAGGCTGAGGCAGGAGAATCGCTTGAACCTGGAAGGCGGAGGTTGCAGTGAACTGAGATCACGCCATTACACTCCAGCCTCGGCAACAAGAGCAAAATTCGTCTCAAAAAAAAAAAAAAAGGAATAATGAATATATTCTACATCTTATTTGGGGTAATGCTTATGTTTAATTTTCAAAATTCACAGTAAACACCAAAGATCACTATATTTTACAATATGTTATCTATCCCTGAATGTAAAACAAAAACAAAAACAAAACTCCTTGAAACTTTCCCATATGTTTAAATTTTCCAAAGTAAAGTTATGGAAGAAGACTGCCAATAGTGTTAGTTAGAATGTGAAGCCAATCAAACTCCCAATGGTGGTAGTTTTGATTGGTTCAACACCTTTAAAAAACTTAGCAGTTATCTACAAAAGGTAATTACATATTTATATACTGTTACCTACCAATTTCCCAGGAAAATAAATGTTTATGTTCACCCAGAAATATGTACAATCATGTTCACAGTAGCATCAAAGACTCAAACTGGAAAGAACTCTAATATGTCTATCAACAGGTGCATAGAAAAATTAACTGTTGGCTGGGTGCAATGGCTCACACCTGTAATCCCAGCAGTTTGGGAGGCCGAAGCAGGTGAATCACCTGAGATCAGGAGTTCCAGACCAGGCTGGCCAACATGGTGAAACCCAGTCTACTAAAAATACAAAAATTAGCCAGGCATGGTGGCAGATTCCTGTAATCCCAGCTACTTGGGAGGCTGAGGCAAGAGAATAGCTTGAACCTGGGAGGTGGAGGTTACAGTCAGCTGAGAACAGGTCAGAGCTCTCCATCCTGGGTCACAGAGCCAGACTTCATCTCAAAAAAATAAAGAAAAATTAACTATTATATTCATACAATGGAAAACTACCTAAAACAGAAAATAAACAACTGCTATACACCAATATGAATAAATCTCACAGAAATAACATCAGAAATAAAGTCAGATATAAAAGTCATAACACCATTTATGTGAAGTTCAAAAACAGGAGAGAGGCCTCTTAAAGGAAGAACAGTGGTATTGACTAGGTGGGTATAGAAGGCGGTTTGCTTGGGTCTTGAAAATGTTCTATATCTTAATCTGAATGGCAGTTACCTGACTGTATACATAGAAAAAAAAAATCATCTGTAATCTTATGAGTAATAATATATAATGTATAAATTATACCTCAATTTAAAAGAAAACATTTAAAGAAAAACTTGTGGGATGAAAAGTTCAAAGTTCTTTATGTACAGCTACTAAAGGCTCTTCAAATACATGCTTTTTATAGAGTTAAAAAAAAAAAAAAAGAGGAGGCTAGGCACAGTGGTCCACGCCTGTAATCCCAGCACTTTGGGAGGCAAGGCAGGCAGATCACCTGAGGTCAGGAGTTCAAGATCAGCCTGACCAACTTGGTGAAAACCCATCTCAACTAAAAATACAAAAATTAGCCAGGCATGGTGGCAGGCACTTGTAATCCCAGCTACTCAGGAAGCCGAGGTGGAAGAATCACTTGAACCCAGGAGGCAGAGGTTGCAGTGAGCCAAGATCGTGCCACTGCACTCCAGCCTGGGTAACAGAGTGAGCCTCTGTCTCAAAAAGAACAAAAGAGGAAAGGACATAACATTGTATGTAGTAAGCTATCATAGTATTCCCTTACATAAACAAACTATCTCAGGAGGAAGATACAAGAAAGAAGTAACACTGACCACTGCAACAAGACAGATAACTCATTTACTGTTGGTGAAAAATGAGAAGAAAATTTTTTACCATATATCTTTTTTTCTTGGACAATCACTGGAAGATGACCATATACCTTCTGAGTTTTAAATGTTGTGTAATTTATTTCCTATTTAGAAATAATAAATTTGAAAAGGAAATAAGGAACACAGAAAGTAAAACATTCATCACTCAGGCCTTAAAGGATCGTATAAAAACTATACCATGCACGAAATTAAGGTAAAGACCTAGGAGAAACAGAGTTACACATATTTTTATTAAAAACCAAGCGTTCGTAATCCTGACTGAACTCCTAAACAATGAGTTACCGTGTACATCAATATTTTTCAGTATATGAGGTTTTATCTGACTTAGCTATTAATTTTGGTCCTTTTCTTAATGATACAGACCTAGTATTATGAATAACTACCAATGCTGGAATACATAGATGTTGCATTCTTACTGCCTGGTAGTAAGAGAAAGACTTGCATGTGCAAAGACCTGGAGATAAAAAGAAAAGAGCACAAGTTTTGAGGAACCACAAGTTCAGACAATTTAGAAAACAAGGTTTGAGATGAAAGTAGCAGGCACAGTTCTGAGGTGATATTATATTAATTATTCCTCTAAATCCTCATACTCTGTTATAGCTTAAGAATTATTTGTCCTGCGGGCCGGGCGCGGTGGCTCACGCCTGTAATCCCAGCACTTTGGGAGGCCAAGGTGGGTGGATCACGAGGTCAAGAGATCGAGACCATCCTGGTCAACATGGTGAAACCCCGTCTCTACTAAAAATACAAAAAATTAGCTGGGCATGGTGGCGCATGCCTGTAATCCCAGCTACTCAGGAGGCTGAGGCAGGAGAATTGTCTGAACCCAGGAGGCGGAGGTTGCAGTGAGCCGAGATTGCGCCATTGCACTCCAGCCTGGGTAACAAGAGCAAAACTCCGTCTCAAAAAAAAAAAAAAAAAAGAATTATTTGTCCTATTTTAACAAGAATATTGAAGCATGAAGATGTTACATTAATTGCTTAGTTACACAACTGGTAAGCTATAGAACTGGGATCCATTTGCTCTAACAAATAGAAAATACAAAAAGCTTTCAATTATGGGGAAGATATCAAGAATGCAGTAAGCTGAAAAATAAATGAGTGAAGAAGAATCAGATTCAACAAGTTTGATTTGTGTTTGCGTACTCAACCAGGGCAGATATGGGTATCAGCTAAAGTATTTTGCTTCTCTTGACAGTTTTTCAAGAAAGGAAAGACTTGAGCATATTCAAAAGATATGGGAAGAAGCTGGTAGAAATGAAAAGCATGAAGATAAAGGAGTTATCGATAGAAAGACATCATTGAAGACTAACAACAATAGCACATGCTCACTTATTTAGAGCTTACTACATTTGCCAGATACATTCATTAATACAATTCATCCTCATGACAATCCTAGGATGTATGTATTACTGTCTCAGAACACTGCCCAAAGTCACAGAGCTATAAGGGATGTATTCATAAGGCCATGATCTTGATATGTTTACACTGCAATCCCTAATTAAGCCTTACTTTCTTAAGAGAAAAAGAACATCTTTCCTACTATTACAAATGGTAGGTGCATAATGAATGTTAAGTGAATGTAGACTTATACTCTTCTAAATAGCTATGCTTACCCATTTCTGCTTTTCATAGTGGTATTATTTCTTACTGCATCATTAGCTACTATATCAGTGCTAACCATAATAGTAGTTCAAAGCTTCCTTTCAAAAATCCTTCAATGATCTTGAAATTTAAATCAATGATCTTAAAATTGTGCTTGGATTTAATGGGACTACAAACAGACCAAAAAGGCATACAATAATAAAATTACAGCTGTATTCCTACAGAAACAGACAGATGGGGAAAAACTGGCAACAACTTCATAGAAAATGGCAGCTGAGTTGGACCTTTGCTATAGCACAATGGCAGCAGTTAATAAACTCATTCTAAAGCCAGGCACGATAGCTCATGCCTGTAATCCCAGCACTTTGGGAAGCTGAGGCAGGAAGATCACTTGAGGCTAGGAGTTTGAGACCAGTTTTGGCCAACATGGTGAAACCTCATCTCTACTAAAAATAAATAAAAATAAATAAACTAATTCTACTATGAATCATAATATTTGCTCTAAGAGCAAATTTTGCAGAAAAAACTAATTTTCTCTTTTAATTACAATATATAGAAACCTTATTTAAATATTTATCTATAAACTAATGCAATAATAATACTGACTGAAGTAATTATTTTCATAAAACCAAGAACCATTAATTACACACCAACAAATCATTATTTTAATGTTATTTTCAAAACATGGACTTTCCTATAGTTGATTTTTTTTTTTTTTTTTTTTTTTTTGAGACAAGAGTCTCACTCTGTTGCCCAGGCTGGAGTGCAATGGCACCATCTTGGCTCACTGCAACCTCCACCTCCCGGGTTCAAGTAATTCTCTTGTCTTCGACTCTAAGTAGCTAGGATTACAGGGGTGTCACCACGCCCGGCTAATTTTTCTATTTTAGTAGAGCCAAGGTTTGACCATGTTGGCCAAGCTGGGGTCAAACTCCTGAACTCAAGTGATACACCCACCTCAGTCTCCCAAAGTGCTGGGATTACAGGTGTGAGCCACGACGCCCAGCCCCATAGTTGATTTTTAAAACACAAAGCACATATGTGTTCAAAAACTTGGTATTCAAAGAAGCCTGTTAAGAAAATGAAAAGACAAAAACTACGAAAACATATTTGCAAAATACCTAATAATGGACTTGTATCCAGAATAAAGAACTCGTACTTTATCTTTTAAAAAACACTTCAATAATAATGAACAAAAAATCTGAACAGACATTTCGACTAAAAAGGTATGCAGATAAAAAAGCACATGAAAAATGCTAGACGGCATTAGTCATCAGGGAAATGCAAATTAAACCACAATGAGAGGCTGGCACAGTGGCTCATGCCTGTAATCCCAGCGTTTTGGGAGGCCAAGGCAGGTGGATCACCTGAAGGTCAGGAGTTTGAGACCAGCCTGGCCAATATGGTGAAACCTCGTCTCTACAGAGATTACACTGAGCCAAGATTGTGAAATTGCACTACAGCCTGAGATACAAGAGCAAAACTGAAACTTCATCTCAAAAAAAAAAAAAACCCACAATGAGAAATCACTACATATCTACTATTCAAAAAACTGACAATATCAACAATGACAAGGCTATGGAACAAGTCCCATACATAATGGTGAGGATGCAAAATGGTAAAGCTACTTTGGACAATAGGTTGGCATTTTCTTAGAAAGATAAGCATACACTTACTATACTTTCTATCATTCACAATACTAGACATTTATCCAACAGAAGTAAATATATATATATACATATATATATATATATTTGTGTGTATATATCCCTATAAAGATCTTTATGCTTCACTCATACTCTCCAAAAACTGTAAACAATCTGAATGTGCACCAACAAGTGAATGGATAAAATGTGGTACATTCATACTATGGAATACTACTCAACAACATGAAAGAACAAACTACTGCTACATGCAACATACGTGAATCCCAAAAGCACTATACTAAGTGAAAAATCAGAAGAAACAAAGGGCTATACTTTTTTAAATTTTATGATAGTCTGGAAAATACAAAACTATAGGGATAAAAAGCAGACTAGTGCCCAGGCGCAGTAGCTCACACCTATAATTCTAGCAGTTTGGAAGGCCAAGGCGGGTGGATGATCTGAGGTCAGAAGTTCAAGACCAGCCTGGTCAACATGGGGAAACCCTGTCTGTACTAAAAATACAAAAATTAGCCAGATATGGTGGTGCATGCCTGTAATCCCAGCTACTTGGGAGGCTGAAACAGCAGAATCACTTGAACCTGGGAGGCAGAGGTTGCAGGGAGCCAAGATCGCGCCACTGCACTCCAGCCTGGGCAACAGAGTGAAACTCTTTTCTTAAAAAGCAGAATAGTGATTGTGGTTACCAAGGGCTATGTGTAGGGAAAGAAATTGTCTAGAAAAAAAAAAAAGATGTTGAAAGCATTTCTAGAAACAGGCCACAGGCCAGATGAAAGATTTTTTTGCCCCCAAAGTACTGAGATTACAGGCATGAGCCACCATACCCAGTCAGGACTATTTTAAATTAGCCTTTCAATAAGTGGGAATATATGCATTTTTATAGTAACCTGAAGAAAAATTTTTTTTTTTTTGAGACGAAGTTTCACTCTTGTTGCCCAGGCTGGAGTGCAGTGGCGCCATCTCGGCTCACCACAACCTCCGCCTCCCGGGCTCAAGCGATTCTCCTCCCTCAGCCTCCTGAGTTGCTGGGATTACAGGCATGCACCACCATGCCCAGCTAATTTTGATTTTTAGTAGAGACGAGGTTTCTCCATGTCAATCAGGTTGGTCTCAAACTCCCAACTACAGGTGATCTGCCTGCCTCAGCCTCCTGGGATTACAGGATTGAGCCACTGCGCTCTGCTGAAATTTTTGTTTGATTTTGCCATTGCACTCTATCGCCCAGGCCAGAGTGCAACGGCACAATCTCAGCTCACTGCAACCAATGAATCCTGGGTTCAAGACATCCTCCTGCCTCAGCCTTCTCAGTAGCTGGGACTACAGATGTGTGCCACCACTCCCGGCTAATTTTTGTATTTTTAGTAGAGATGGGGTTTCACCATCTTGGCCAGGCTGGTCTCGAACTCCTGACCTCAGGTGATCCACCTGCCTGAGCCTTCCAAAGAGCTGGGATTACAGGTGTGAGCCACCATGCCCAACCCTGAAGAAGTTTTAAGGGCCAAGAATCCTCAAAAGAGAATAATTGAGGAAGAGGGTTGGTATTCAAGAAAGGTTAACAAAAATAATAATAATAATAATAATAATAATTGAGGAAGGGGGAAAGAGAAAATACACAGTAACATGATTAGCAATACTTCCAGGGGTTTCCAAGGTTAGACATTTATGAAAGTTTTACAAAACAGAAAAACATCATGGAATGCTGTCTGAGCCTCAAGCAACTACAGATTGTCTGTTTATAATACTCTGTTATTTAGAGAAGTTTTAGGTTCAAAGGAAATTTGAGTGGAAAGTACAAATTGTTTTTTAAATAAGCAATTACCTCTAAGATGAGATTAAGGTTTGTAGTGAGAGCCTGAACACGTTGAAAACCAGCAATCAGGGATATAGGCAAGAAACCTTGTTCATCCATCTTTCCCCGAAGAAAGAAGTCTCGTTCCAAATTTTCTATACTGAAGTAATACTCACTGAAAAGAGAAATTAAAAAACATAAATGTCATCCACTTATTTAGTAGGAAATAAATATTTCTACTGCTTGCACATTAACTGTGAAAACTAATCATTAACATGAAAATATTGTAATTTGGTTAACCATATGTATAGGTCTAATACAACATACACAGGTTAAATATATAAGATAGCAAAAACCCCTTCTGAATGAATAATTTCTCTTATACATGAGTAGAAACTTGAAATACTAATTATTTTCCCAAAAGCTACTATTAATTTCTATTCAAATCAGCCTCCTCACTAAATTTAGCCTCCTCACTAAATGTAAAGAATAAAGCAGCTCATTTTACTTTAAAATATTTCAAAAATTGATTTTTTAAGGAGTTAATTAGGTGAAAATCTTACAAAGCCACTTCTACTTGTTTTATTTAAACATTAGATAACAAAGCGAATGACATGTTAGCATAATGACTTCCAACTTTTTCCCAATCACTGAGAAGAATGGCATATTGGAAGTATCCTTTGTTGAATTTGCATACAGGAAAGTAGTTTGTTTTGTTTTCTAAACTGACAAAGTACTGACATGTTTAATACTTCTGAACCTTAGTAACCAGCACAATGCTTACTTAAAAACTTAATGAACATTCTCAGGTGCAGTGGCTCATGCCTGTAATCTCAGCACTTGGGAGGCCAAGGTGGGCAGATCACTTGAGGTCAGGAGTTCAAGACCAGCCTGACCAACAAGAAGAAACCCTATCTCTACTAAAAACACAAAATCAGCCATGCATGGTGGTGCATGCCTGTGATCCTAGCTACTCGGGAGGCTGAGGCAAGAGAATCGCTTGAATGTTGGAGGCGGAGGTTGCGGTGAGCCAAGATCACGCCATTGCACTCTAGCCTGGGCAACAAGAGCGAAACCCCATCTCAAAAAAAACACCACTTAATGAACACACAGGCATATGTGTGCATACGCAATTATATATTCTGAATGATTTAAGTTATCCCCTCTTCTTTCTTTGATAGACAATAAGATGTTAAGGGTGGCCCAGTGAGGTGGCTCACACCTGTAATCCCAGCACCTTCAGAGGCCAAGGCAGGTGGATTTCTTGAGGTCAGGAGTTATAGACCAACCTGGCCAACATGGGGAAACCCTGTCTCTACTAAAATACAAAAATTAGCTGGGCATGGTGGCTGATGCCTGCAATCCCAGCTACTCAGGAGTCTGAGGCAGGAGAATCACTTGAACCCAGGAGGCAGAGATTGCAGTGAGCAGGGACCATGTCTCTAAACTCCAGCCTGAGAGACAGAGCAAGACTGTCTAAAAAATAATAATAAAAGACATTAAGGGTGAACAGAACACAGCTAAAGAAGGAATATCCTTAACACCATGAGGCACATGGAGGCAAAAATAAAATGATTCAATGTCTTATCTTCTCTTGAAAAACACAAACCCGCCAGGCGTGGTGGTTCACACCTGTAATCCTTGCACTTTGGGAGGCCGAGGCGGGTGGATCACGAGGTCAAGAGATCGAGACCATCCTAGTCAACATGGTGAAACCCCGTCTCTACTAAAAATACAAAAAAAATTAGCTGGGCATGGTGGTGCATGCCTGTAATCCCAGCTACTTAGGAGGCTAAGGCAGGAGAATTGCCTGAACCCAGGAGGCGGAGGTTGCGATGAGCCGAGATCGCGCCATTGCACTCCAGCCTGGGTAACAAGAGCAAAACTCCGTCTCGGAAAAAAAAAGAGAAAAAAAAGAAAAACACAAACCCACTTAATCTTTTCTGAGAGAAATGTAAATGGATGAACTGTCAGTATGATTAATAACTACACATCCCAAGATATAAAGATAACATTCACAATACAATTAATAATATCCTTTGAGAAACACATGTTTATCCACACCATAGGAAAGGTTAAAAAGAGAAAGAGAGGCCGGGCATAGTGGCTCACGCCTGTAATCCAAGCACTTTGGAGGCCAAGGCGGGCAGATCACCTGAGGTCAGGAGTTCAAGACCAGCCTGACCAACATGGTGAAACCCCATCTTTTTTAAAAAAATTTTTTTAAAATGAAAAAAATAAAGAGAAAGAGAAATACATGTTTAAATTATAGCCTCCATGTATAAAAAAGAGTATGAGGATTTTTAAAGAGACAGAAGAAGACAAATAAGGGGAAATATAGAAAAGAATGATACAAAGAAATACGTGACATCAATGATGATGAGGCCTACAGTTTAATAATACCACACTATTTCCATATCACAGAGAGTTTTCAAAAATGGAATATAAGTTATGAGAAAAGAAACTACCTCATATTTTGGGGTATAAAACTCAGTGACTAAAGATGCCCTTGAAGTATGTGGGCCAAATTCTAACTTTGAAAATAAGGCATCTATAACTAAAACTGGTTTAGAGCTATCTTTCACTTGAAGGGAATAAAATAAATCATCTTATTGAATGTAAATATCCAAATTTTCCTTTAATAGTTTGATATTTATCCAATTATCAAAGTGAAAAGCTCTCTCAGAGAGTACTGAAATACTACTGACATTCAGTGACACTAGTAAATTATTTACTTTTTTTTGAGACAGAATTTCACTCTTGTTTCCCAGGCTGGAGTGCAATGGCATGATCTTGGCTCACTGCAACTTTTGCCTCCTGGGTTCAGGTGATTCTCCTGTCTCAGCCTCCTGAGTAGCTTGGACTACAGGTGTGTGCCACCACGCCAGGCTAATTTTTGTATTCTTAGTAGAGACAGGGTTTCACCATGTTGGTCAGGCTGGTCTCAACTCCTGACCTCAGATGATCCACCTGCATTGGCCTCCCAAAGTGCTGGGATTACAGGTGTAAACCACCATGCCCTGGCCTCATTTACTCTTTTTAAACACTGAAGAAAAAAATCTAAGTCTTAAAGAAATGAATATTCTGATGGCTGTTACACCTCAAAAGCCTCATTCATAGTGTCTGGCATGTGGTAAATACATAATATATGTATTAAAATTCTAAAATTTCAGGCTAGGCACAGTGGCTCACACCTGTAATCCCAGTACTTTTGGAGGCTATCGGGGGGGGGCGTGGATCACCTGATGTCAGGAATTGGAGACCAGTCTGACCAACATGGCAAAACCCTGTCTCTACTGAAAATTCAAAATCAGCTGAGTGTGGTGGTACATGCCTGCAATCCCAGCTACTAGGGAGGCTGAGGCAGGAGAATCACTTGGACCTGGGAGGTGGAGGTTGCAGTAAGCCGAGATTGTACCATTGCACTCCAGCTTGGGCCATGAGCAAAACTCTATCTCAAAAAAAAGAAAAACGTTCTAAAATTTCAGACATTAAGACATTTGATTTAGTCACAAGTTACAACTGTTCTTAGCTGTGAGATGTGAACTTCCCTGAATCAATAATAAACTGACTGTCCTGGCCGGGCGTGATGGCTCTCACCTGTAATCCCAGAACTTTGGGAGGCTGAGGCAGGTGGACTACCTGAGGTCAGGAGTTCGAGACCAGCCTGACCAACATGGTATAAAACCCTGTCTCTACTAAAAACACAAAAATTAGCTGGGTGTGGTGGTACCCACCTGTAATCCCAGCTACTGGGCAGCCTGAGGCAGGAGGATCTCTTGAACCTGAAAGGTGGAAGTTGCAATAAGCCGAGATTGTGCCATTGCACTCCAGCCTGAACAACAAGAGCAAAACTCCAACTCAAGGGAAAAAAAAAAATTTTTTTTTTTTTTTTAAAATCCTCAATCGCCAGGCATGGTGGCTCACGCCTGTAACCCCAGCACCTCGGGAGGTCAAGGCAGGCAGATCACGAGGTCAAGAGATCGAGACCATCCTGGCCAACATAGTGAAACCCCGTCTCTACTAAAATATAAAAATTAGCTGGGCATGGTGGCGCACGTCTGTAGTCCCAGCTACTCGGGAAGCTGAAGCAGGAGACTTGCCTGAACCCAGGAGGCGGAGGTTGCAGTGAGCCAAGATCGCACCACTGCACTCCAGCCTGGTGCCTGGCAACAGAGCAAGATTCTGTCTCAATAAATAAATAAATAAATAAATAAATAAATAAATAAATAAATAAGCAAGTAAAAATTAAAAACCCTCAATCATTTTGAAAACATTTAAGCCTCGTACTTTAGAATACATTTTGGATCATCTCTCCACAGGTGTCAGAAAAACATTTTAGTGACTTCTCAAAAAGAAAATCAAAACCTTAATCTATCAGCCTATCTATATATTAGAAATCAAATAATACAAAGTGAAAAGCACAACTCCTTCAAAGCTAGATCTCCACTAATCAAAGAATGGTAATAGTAACAAGCCACACTAAACCTGGTGCTCTACTAACATTTGCCAAAAACCCTACTGCTAGAACAGCAAAAAAAGGAGGCATGACCAATGCCTTATCTGACATTTAGATCAGTGTCCTAGGGACATCATCAAGTCCTACCTTAGAGGCTCTGGATTCTACACTGCATGATCAGAAATTTTGTCAACAATGAAGTAGCTCTGCTCCTCCCTTACTTGCATGAGCACACTGGAGGCCGATTATCCTGACATGGAGTTGCATGTCCACTGTCAGGTCTCAGAAGGGGCTTGGTAGCAAAAGTTACAAAAAAACAGTAATAGTGGTATGAAGTTGACAGCCACATGTCAAGCACTTTCTGCCCATAAAAAGGCCCTTTTCTTCAGTGTTTGCATCAACTGTAACAAAAGAAGCAAGAACAAAATAAACAAGTTGCTCCACACTGTAAGCCAATTGGATCCACCATGAAGGCATCCCAGGAAGGTGCCTGGTTGATGATGATGAAGAAATTTTCTAGTAACAGAATAGGGTCTATTTTAGTTTGGAATAATAGATGATTTTTTAAAAATCCATATTTCAGCTAAATAAATGATTTTTAAATGCTTATGCCCCTTCAAAAATAGCCCTTTTCCTTCACCTTGTAAGGACAGAAAAGTTTCAAGTTTTAACAAATTGGTTATGCATATTGCTTGGCAATATTTGTTTTTTTGCCTCTATGAAAACATACTATATAAATAAGCAAAATATCCTGTATAATACTAATATGCATATGCTTTGTTTTTTCTTTCAGAAAATAGAACTAATATTCTCCTGACTTCACATTCAGTACCCAGAAAGCAACTATTATGAGAACTAGAGTATGAAGTCTGAACTAAAAGATAAGGTAGTCCCCCTTTAATATGTGTCACAGAGAAGAACTTAGAAGATAAAAAACAAATTTAGAATTCAGAAGTCAATTGCTAAGAAGAAAGTCAAAAGATACCTACCGCCATTTTTGTCATTTATGTTCATTCGCAAATTCTAATATAAACACCTATTGGCAAATAATGAGCCAAATTTTACTTGTTCAATTTCAAGTATATAAGAGTACAGCCGTATATTTATTCATATTATGCAATAATATTTTACCTAATCTCATTTAAGGAGAAAAATATCTAAATAGTAGAGAAACCAAGATACTTATATAAACATCATAAACTAAATATGAAATTTTAAAAGTATCTATTTTAATCATATTTCCTAAAAATATATAATCAAAATAATTTTAACATTTTCCAAACTTTACTAATACGTAGCTTTAAAAATGTTACAACAGGCTGGGCACGGTGGCTCCTGCCTATAATCCCAGCACTTTGGGAGGCTGAGGTGGGCTGATCAACTGAGGCCGGGAGTTCAAGACCAGCCTGGTCAACATGGCAAAACACTGTCTCCACTAAAAATATAAAAATTAGCCAGGTGTAGTGGCATGTGCCTGTAATCCCAGCTACCCAGGAGGCTGAGGCAGGAGAATCACTTGAACCCGAGAGTCAGAGGTTGCACTGAGCCAAGATCATACCACTACACTCCAGCCTGGGCGACAGAGTGAGAATTTGTCTCAAAAAAAAAAAAAGTTATAATATATTCATTATCAATAACATTTAAATATGATATTGCAACAGATTTTGCTATCCCATCTGCTTAAATCAAACATCCACTTACATTTGACGCTTAATATACTCTTTAAGCAATGCTTCTTCCACAGGATACACCTGTACACCTGTACCATCATCATAGTAATACATCATACTGGTATTAAATTCTGTTTGAAATGGTTGATCAGTCCTTTCACCATGTTCTTGATAACCATATGAATAATCAAAGTTCACTTGATGTGAATAAAGAAAAAGAAAGGTAATCACACATTAGAAAAAAAAGCAGTTACTATGGATAAAGTGAAGAACTTCAAAGGTTAACAAATATAAAACCAACTATTATCAGACAAAAAAAAATTAGTTAAAACATAATACAGGATAGTTGCTCTATTTTTGTCAAAGCTTATCTAATTTAACAAAACAAAAATCATGTCATACATTGAGGATTTCCTCTGCCTCGTCCTCTTCCCCGTCCTCGGCCTCTTCCTCGGCCTCTAAAGGAACCTCGGATATTACCACCCTCACTTCTCACACTGGAAACTTCATCTTGATCATCTCTTTTTTCTCTATCTCGCCTCCAACCTTTTAAAAATAAAAATATTTTTATGTACTCCAATTTGCAAATAAAATAACACAATTATCTTTATAAAAACATAGTAGCCACCTTCTTCCACTTTGTAACTAATTAATAGTCCCAGGCATTTTTCAGATGGATACAAACTGAAAAAAAATCCAACAGGAATTTATCAAAAATATTTCTAGCACAAAACAGACCTCAAAAAGTATTAGCATATGAAGAATACATTCTAACAAGTATAACAACATACTAGAAAGATAAAGAGATACTTTTATTAAGATTGCACTGTTAAAGATTCAAGAAGTTCCAAGATTACTAAATTTGTACTACATATTCCTTTTTTTTTTTTTTTTTTTTTTTTTTTCTGAGACGGAGTTTCGCTCTTGTTACCCAGGCTGGAGTGCAATGGCGCAATCTCGGCTCACTGCAACCTCTGCCTCCTGGGTTCAGGCAATTCTCCTGCCTCAGCCTCCTGAGTAGCTGGGATTACAAGCACGTGCCACCGTGCCCAGCTAATTGTTTGTATTTTTAGTAGAGACAGGGTTTCACCATGTTGACCAGGATGGTCTCGATCTCTTGACCTCGTGATCCACCCGCCTCGGCCTCCCAAAGTGCTGGGATTACAGGCGTGAGCCACCGCGCCCAGCCTTGTACTACATATTTCTACCAAAGAAGGTGGAAATTAAAAAAAAAAAAAAAAAAAGGTTGTACTACATAAAACTCCTAAAAAAACACTTTTCACAAAATATCTAAGGATGGTTCTATTTAAATAAATGTCATTCCTTATCAAGTAAAAAGGAAATGAAAACACAAAACAAATTGAGAAAAGGTATCTGAAGCAAAATGTAAAAATTCTATCTGGAGTACTTATAATAACTCATACCACGCTCTCTCATGCAACATGCACACATACACACACACACACACACACACTCAACTCTCTCTCTCTCTCTCTCCCCCAATGGGAAAAATGTCTAAAATACAATCAGGGCAACAAAATGCAAGTGGACAATAAATACACAAAACGGTGCCTACCAATGGGTCAATAATCATAAAAGGCTGGGCGCAGTGACTCAGGCCCGTAATCCCAGCACTTTGGGAAGCCAAGGCGGACAGATAACCCGAGGTCAGGAGCTGAAGAACAGACTGGCCAACATAGTAACCCATTCTCTACTAAAAATACAAAAAACCATAGCGCACACTATTTGGGAGCTGAGGGAAGAGAATCACTTGAACCCGAGAGGCAGGGGTTGCAGTGAGGAGAGATCACACCACCACACGCCAGTCTAGGCTACAGAGCGAGATTCCCTCTCAAAAAAAAAAAAAGAAAAAAAATCATCAAAAGAGGCTCACACTTGTGATAACAGCACTTTGGTAGGTTGAGGCAGGCAAACTGCTTGAGTGCAGGAGTTCAAGACCAGCCTGAGAAACACGGCAAAACCCTGCCTGTACTAAAAATACAAAAAATTAGCTGAGTGTGGTGGCGCCAGTTGTGTTGTCCCAGCTACTCGGGAGGTGGGACTGGGAGGCTCTCTTGAGCCCCAGAGGTGGAGGTTGCGGTGAGCTGAGATACCACTACTGCACTCAAGGCTGGGAGAAGGGTGAGACACCATCTCAAAAAAAAGGTAATAATCATCATCATAAAAAGAAAAAGAGCCAGGTACAGTGGCTCAGGCCTGTAACCCCAGCACTTTGGGAGGCCTAGGCAGGCAGGTCACTTGAGGTCAGGAATTCAAGACCAGACTAGCCAACATGGCTAAACCCCATCTCTACTAAAAATACAAAAATTAGCCAGGCATGGTGGTACGTGCCTGTAATCCCAGCTACTTGGTAGGCTGAGGCAGAAGAATTCTTTGAATCTGGGACGCGGAGGAGGTTGCAGTGTGCCCAGAACCTGCCACTGCACTCCAGCCTGGGTGACAGAGCAAGACTTCGTCTCAGAAAAAAAAAAGAAAAACAAACAGTGCTCAGCCTTATTGACTATGAGAAATGCAAATTAAGATAATGAAAGGCTTTTTATCCCAGTATAACAAGTATTTTAATGTCTCTAATATGAAATGTTCAAGGTAGAACATTAGCCGGGCACGGTGGCTCACACCTGTAATCCCAGCACTTTGGGAGGCTCTGGTGGGCAGAGAGAACTTGAGGTCAGGAGTTTCAAGACCAGCCTGACCGACGTGGCGAAACTCATCTCTACTAAAAATACAAAAATTAGCTAGGCATGGTGGTGGGCGCCTGTAGTCCCAGCAACTCAGAAGGTGGAGGCAAGAGAATCCCTTGAACTCGAGAGGCAGAGTTTGCAGTGAGCCGAGGATCTCTCCACTGAACTCCAGCCCTGGGCATCAGAGTGAGACTCTGTCTCAAAAAAAGGGTAAACGTTTATTCATATAGTTAGTGAGGTTGAAAATAGATATATCCACTTTGAAAACCAACTTGGAATAATCTAATAAATGTGAAGATATACAAATCCTAGAGACAAGGTTTCACAACCTTAGCACTTTAGACTGTTGTGTGAGGGGCTGATCTGGGGACTACAGGACGTTGAGCATCATCCATGACCACCAGGCCACAAGATGCCAGTAGCAACCACTCACCTCCCTCAGTTGTAACAACCAGTAATAAATATCTCAAGACAATGCCAAATGACTCTTTGGGGGAAAAAAAATCACCCTCATTGAGAATATTACCCTAGATCCCATAGTTCCATCCTCAATGCTTATCCTAAAATAGTATTTTTCAAATATTTCTTTCTTTCTTTTTTTTTTTTTAAAAACAGAGATGATGTCTCACTATGTTACCCAGCTGGTCTCAAACTCCTGAGTTCAAGCAATCCACCTACCTCCCTCTCCCAAAGTGCTGGGATTACAGACGTGCACCACTGCGCCCAAGCACTTTTTCAAACATTTCTACCTTAATCTGTAAGTAAGGTTACATCACACCAGCACACTTACAAAAATTTTTGCAATTTAAACACATATCATTTAAAAATTTACTATGTGAAGCATTCTAGGTTTTTTTTTTTTTTGAGACAGAGTCTTGCTCTGTCACCAGGCCGGAGTACAGAGGTGTCATCTCGGCTCACTGCAACCTCCGCCTCCTGGGTTCAAGCGATTCTTCCGCCTCAGCCTCCTGAGTAGCTGGGGGCCACAGGCGCGTGCCACCACGCCCGGCTCATTTTTTTTTTATTTTTAGTAGAGACAGGGTTTCACCATGTTGGCCAGGATGGTCTCGATCTCTTGACCTTGTGATCCTCCCGCCTTGGCCTCCCAAAGTGCTGGGATTACAGGCATGAGCCACCGTGCCTGGCCAGCACTCTAGGTTTTTAAAAACCTGATCATGACCCAATATACTGATTTTATAACCCACTCACAGACTTTAGTCTGCAGTCTGAAAAAATTACCCTAGAGCGCCTCTTGTACTTGTGTACTGGAAAACATGCATTAAAATGTTTATGGTAGTACTTTAATATCAAAAAACTAGAAACACAATCCAAATATCCACTATTAGTACAGATTTTATCAAATAGTGAAACAGCCTTTCAGCAGGAAGAGAAAAGAAGAATGACAGTAATACAACCAACATGCATTAATCTAAGAAAAAGCAGACTGAATTTTTAAAAAAATTCCTGCCAAAGAATGTTGATAAAGTCACATTGCATGGCAATTTCAAAATGTGCAAGAAACCAACACACTTAAGATCCTTTTCTCCAAGAAAAAGGGATGAAACTGCGGAGGGCACAAAGGGAAGTTTAAAGGTAACAGTAACATACATTCTTAAACAGAGTGAGTTTCCACTGTTCATCATCATCATCATCCTCATCATTATTAACGTTGATTTTAGAGACGGGGTCTCACTCTGTCACTCAGGCTGCAGTGGCAACATCACAGCTCACCGTAGCCTTCAACTCTTGGGCTCTCAAGCAAGCCTCCTACCTCAGCCTACCAAGTAGGTGGAACTACAGGTGAGTGCCACCATACTCAGCTCATTATATTGTTGTTCTATATAACTTTATGTCTATTTTCTCATATATTCAATATTTAATGAGAAAAAAAGTAATGAAATTATGAGTATCCATTACCTTTAGAATGAAAACTTAAAATGACATTTTGAGAAATAGGAACAAAAAGTCCATTTTTCTATAGCCAAGTTTTTGTTGTGTTTTGTTTTGTTTTTGTTGTTTTTTGAGGATGGAGTCTTGCTCTTGTTGCCCAAGCTGCAGTGCAATGGCACAACTCGACTCACTGAAACCTCTGCCTCCCAGGTTCAAGCAATTCTCCTGCCTCAGCCTCCTGAGTAGCTGGGGTTACAGGCACGCACCACCATGTCCAGCCAATTTTTCTATGTTTAGTAGAGACGGGGCATGGTGGTGGCTCACGCCTGTAACCTCAGCATTTTGGGAGACGGAATCACCTGAGGTCGGGAGTTCAAGACCAGCCTGACCAACGTGGAGAATCCCCATCTCTACTAAAAATACAAAATTAGCTGGGCGTGGTGGCATATGCCTGTAATTCCAGTTACTTAGGAGGCTGAGGAAGGAGAATCACTTAAACCCGGCAGGCAGAGGTTGTGGTGAGCCAAGACTGAGCCACCACTGTACTGCAGCCTAAGCAACAAGAGCAAAACTCCATCTCAAAAAAAAAAAAAAAAAACAAGAAAATTAAAAATTTTTAACAAGTCTAGAATACACTACCTTATCCAAGTAATCGAAGTTAATAATCAATGTTGTGGCCAGTAGCAGTGGCTCACACCTGTAATTCCAACACTTTGGGACGTCAAGGTGGGTGGATCACCTAAGGTCAAGAGTTCGTCACCAGCCAATAAGATGAAACCCTGCCTCTACTAAAAATACAAAAATTAGCCAGGCATGGTAGCATGCACCTGTACTCCCAGCCTCTCAGGAGGCTGAGAGAAGAATTGCTTGAACCCAGGAAGCAGAGACTACAGTGAGCCCAGATCGCACGCCACTGCCCTCCAGCCTAGGCGACAGAACAAGACTCCACCTCAAATAAAAAATGTAAATATTAATTGTCAAATTAATAATCAAATACAGTTACGGGGTAATCAAAGTTAATATCTTCAATAATAGGACAAACCAAGGTCATACTCATTCCCATGCAATGCACTAAGAAGAAAATCATACACACACACACACACACACACACACATATTTGGAGAAAGAGTCTCACTCTGTCGCCCAGGCTGGAGTGCAGTGGCACAGTCTGGGCTCAGTGCAACCTCTGCCTCCTGGATTCAAGTGATTCTCCTGCCTCAACCTCCCGAGTAGCTAGGACTACAGGCACCTGCCACCATGCCCAGCTAATTTTTTGTATTTTCAGTAGAGATAGGGCTTCACTGTGTTAGCCAGGATGGTCTCAATCTCCTGACCTCATGATCCACCTTCCTCAGCATCCCAATGCTGGGATTATAGGCATGAGCCACCATGTCAGGCGATACATTTTCTCATACAGCACTCCTGCCAAAAATTCACAACCCAATCCAATCATAAGGAAACATCAGAAAACCCAAAGTAAGGGGTATCTATATTATAATTATCTTACAATCTTCAAAAAAATCAATGTCATTAAAGATAAAAGCAAAGAACTGTTACAGATTAACGGAGCCTAAAGAGAAAAAAAAAAATCAAATGAAACGGGGGATCCCAGAATGGATTCCTTGGGGCAGGGGAGGGAACAACTATAAAGGACTTTATTGAAAAAAAAATGCCTGTGGACAATCACATTGTATTAACTTTAAGTTTCACTGTTGTTCATTGCGTTATGGTTTTATTGTTCTAATGAAATACACCCTGAAGATATTTGGGGCTAAATTGACATGATGCCTGCAATTTATTCTCAAATGGTTTATACTACATGTAGTTACTAAACTAATGAGCATTATTTTAGTAGAGATAGACTAAGTCTTTCCTAAGTCATTTTTCTCTTAGAATGGTAACTTACTTCGTGTATCATTTTTCCTATTGTTATGTGTTGGTTTATTTGCTTCAGGTTGACATCTTGAGCTGTTCCGGGATCCAGGTCTTTCTTGACTCTCTGGTCTTACATCATCTAAGTGAAGTGGTACCCACTTGTGCTTATTAGCTTGAAGAAAACAAAATAAAACATTTAAGGACAAATGTACAATTTTCACTAAAGCCTCACAATTTGAAAGTACTCTGAATTTTAATTAAGTAAGTGAAAAATTTAATGTGTATTTTAAGATTGTTTGTAAAGAGGCCAGGCACAGTGGCTCACACCTATAATCCCAGCACTTTGAGAGGCCGAGGTGGGCGGATGACTTGAGGCCAGGAGTTCAAGACCATCTTGGCTAACATGGTGAAACTCCATCTCTACTAAAAATACAAAAAAAAATTAGCTGGGTGTGGTGGCACTTGCCTGTAATCCCAGCTACCTGGGAGGCTGAGGCATGAGTATCACTTGAGCCTGAGAGGCAGAGGTTGCAGTGAGCCAAGATTGAGCCACTGCACTCCAGACTGGGTGACAAGAGAGTGAAACAAACAAACAAAAGAATGGGGAGAAATTTTTCTAACAATCACTTGGTTGTTTTGTTGTCACTGCTTTTAAGCAATGAGCCTTTATTCTTTGTATCAAGTGAGCATAATGCTTATCCTGTATCAAGAATTAGAAACTATTCAAGTAAATGATCAGCCTACAGTAAAAGCTAAAGTATTAAAGAAGTTGGCCACAACTTTACCATTAAATGTCCCCCTCCCATGCCATATCACCTCCAGAGACTTCTTGGTTCAGTGGTTTCCCATGGCATCCAAAATAAAATCCTAACTCCAAATTACCAAGGACTTGTATACCATGGACCTTGTCTATTTATGTCTCTAACCTCACCTCCTGCTACTCTGTCAGAAAATCACCTGGTTTCAGTCACTGACAACTTGACAGTTTAAAGCCCTTTTCTGCCTTGAAGCCCCTAGAGACACTTGTACCAAGATTTGACCACTGAATGAGTATATGCTTCTACAAAGTAGATAAATTATAATCTGTTCCTAGACACACGAAAAGTTCAGAAAAAAAATGGAAAAAGATAGGAAGACAATATTTTTATTCCTTCAAAGTATAATTTTGACAGGAGAATGTTACAAGGGAAAAGGTTAACTAAAATTATTCCCACTTTTCTTTTTTCTGAGACAGAGTCTTGCTCTGTCTCCCAGGCTGAAGTGCAGTGGCACGATCTCAGCTCATTGCAACCTCCGCTTCCTGGGTTCAAGCAATTCTCCTGCCTCAGCCTCCTGAGTACCTGGTACTACAGGTCTGCACCTACCATGTCCGGCTAATTTTTTTTTTTTTTTTGTATTTTTAATGGAGACAGGGTTTTACCAAGTTTGCCAGGCTGGTCTCAAACTCTGACTTCAAGTGATCTGCCCACCTCGGCCTTCCAAAGTACTAGGATTACAGGCATGAGCCACCAAGCCCAGCCCATTCTCACTTTTCTCTCAGAAAAAAAAATGTATTTAATTTTCACAGTACTTTCTAAATATAGGGAGCAGTCCAATGCAGATCTAAAAGAACAATAATTGTCACACAACTTTCCAAGAATATATCTACAACCATACCTGTAAGTGGAACTCCATTCCATTTTCTTGCATAGAATACAAGTTACATGCAAAAAGGAAAGTTTAATAGTTCACAAATGTTACAAAAGCAAATGAGCTACCACTGCAAATTGCTTATCCCAAAGAAATACAAACTATACATTTCTGACTACCAGAGATCAGTTAATTAAATACAATTCCTCATTACAATTTTCTTCAAAAATTTAAAATCAGGGCCAGGCGCGGTGGCTCACGCCTGTAATCCCAGCACTTTGGGAGGCCGAGGCAGGTGGATCACGAGGTCAAGAGATCGAGACCATCCTGGTCAACATGGTGAAACCCCGTCTCTACTAAAAATACAAAAAATTAGCTGGGCGTAGTGGCGCGTGCCTGTAATCCCAGCTACTCAGGAGGCTGAGGCAGGAGAATTGCTTGAACCCAGGAGGCGGAGGTTGCGGTGAGCCGAGATCACGCCATTGCACTCCAGCCTGGGGTAATGAGCGAAACTCCATCTCAAAAAAAAAAAAAAAAAAATTTAAAATCAAAATAAAGATATAGACAAACTGACCTCTCTTTCGTTGATTACTTGACTGAGCCTCATCTTCATTGACATTTTCTCCAGGACCATTTAATTTTGTTTCCCGGTTTTCTTTGCTCTCACTGTTACTTCTCCTTTCAATCTTCTCTTCTTTTTCTTTTCTATTTTGTGGCTTTTTATTTCCTTGGCTGAGGACGCTCTGACACTGCAGAAAGGGTTTCAGAATGAAATTATTTCCATTAACATTTTCACCAACATATCCCAAAATTTGTGGTAATATACCTAACCTAAAATTGCAAAACAAATGACAAAAACTGTTATCAAGAGCAAAAAATTACTTTTCAAAAGACAGTTAAAAGTCAAGCTGCAGACTAGGAGAAAGTATTTGATAAAGAACTTGTAACTAAAATACATAATGAACTAACTTTCAAAATCAATTCCACTTTTTTTGTGGGGGTGGGGTGGGGCAGGACATTGTCTCGCTCTATCTCCCATCCTGGAGTGCAGTGGCATGATCTTAGCTCACTACAGCCTCCAGCTCCTGGGTTCAAGCGATTCTCCTGCCTCAGCCTCCCTAGTAGCTGGGAATACAGGCACACATCACCACATCTGGCTAATTTTTGTATTTTTAGTAGAGACAGGGTTTGGCCATGTTGGTCTGGCTGTTCTCAAACTCCTGACACCAAATGATTCACCCTCCTCAGCCTCCCAAAGTGCTGGGATTACAGGCATGAGCCACCACACCCAGTCTTCCATTTTTTTTTTTTAAATGGGCAAGATTGATCAGATACTTCATCAAAAAGATATATTGATGGCAAATCTATAAAAAGATGATTGTCATCATTCATCAGAAAAATGCAAACCAAAACTGCAATGGGATGCCATTCTATACTTACTAGAATATCTAAAAAAATTTTAAAACTGACTGTATTAAGGGTGAGTAAAGATGGGCACAGTGGCTCACATCTGTAATCCTAGCACTTTGGGAGGCCAAGGCAGGTAGATCACTTGAGTTCAGGAGTTCGAGACCAGCCTGGGCACATGGTCCATCTCTATAAAAAACACAAAAAATTAGCCAGGCAAGGTGGCCCATGCCCATAGTCCCAGCTACTTGCCGGGCTGAGGTGGAAAGATCACTTGAGCCCAGGAGTCAAGGCTGTAGTGAGCTGAGATCACGCCACTGCACTCCAGCCCGGGTGACAAGGTGAGAACTGGTCTCAAGAAGGAAAAAAAAAAGAACATAAGTGAAGATGTGAAGTAACTGGAATTCACATACACTGCTGGTTGAAATGCAAATTCAGCAGTTTCGTAAAATGCTAAAACAGATAGCTACTATATGATCCAGCCTAGTTATATATCCAAGAAAAAAAGAAAGCCTATATTTATGCAAAATTTTCTACACAAATGTTCATACAGCAGTTTTATCTGTAACAGCCAAAACCCAAAATTAATCCAAAAGTCCATTAACAATGGGTGAATGGATAAACTGTGTTACATCCATACTACTCAGCAAGAAAAAGGAATGAACTGCTGACACACAAGTAAACCTCAAAATAATCATACTGAGCAGAAGTCAGAAAAAAAAAGAGTACCTAATGAATGCCTCCACATATATAAAATGGCAGAAATTGCAAATCTCAAATATAAGGTTACCTCTGAAGAATATAACCAGATGAGGCCGGGTGCGGTGGCTCACGCCTGTAATCCCACCACTTTAGGAGGCCGAGGTGGGTGGATCACTTGAGATCAAGAGTTAGAGACTAGCCTGGCCAACATGGTGAAACACCATCTCTACTAAAAATACAAAAACATTAGCCTGGTGTGGTGGCAGGTTGCCTGTAATCCCAGCTACTCAGAAGGCTGAGGCAGAAGAATCACTTAAACCCGGAAGGCGAAGGTTGCAGTGAATTGAAATCACACCACTGCACTCCAGCCTGGGCAAAAGAGCAAGATTCCATCTCAAAAAAAAAAAAAAAAAAAAAAATACAACCAGATGAGGGAAATGTGATGAATGAAATTGGGTTATCTGAAAAGCAGGTAAAACTATCAAAAGGATAGCTGCCAAGTTTTCAGCAACTGTTTATCAATCTATGTGATTTTATACAAATATAAAATTTTGATTACAACTTGTAATATGTCTTCATTATTAAAGAAATAATAGGCAAGGCATGGTAGCTAATGCCTATAATCCCAGCACTTTGGGAGACTGAGGTGAGTCAATCACTTGAGCTCAGGAGTTCGATACCAGCCTGAGCAACATAGCCAAATCCCATCTCTACAAAAAGTTTAAATATCTGCCAGTGTAGTGGTGCACACCTGTAGTCCCAGCTACTTGGGAGGTAAAGGTGGAGGGTCACCTGAGCCTGGGAGGCCGAGGCTACAGTGAGCTGTGATTGCATCACTGCACTCCAGCCTGGGTAATGGAGTGAGATACTGTCTTTAAAAAAAAAAAAAGAAAGAAAGAAAAGGAAGGGAGAGGGAGGCAGAGAGGGAGCGGGGGAGGGAAAAGCGGGGGGAGGGAGAGAGGGAGAGCCAGGGGCAGTGGCTCACACCTGTAATCCCAGAACTTTGGGAGGCCAAGGCAGGCAGATCACCTGAGGTCAGTGATTCAAGACCAGCCTGACCAACATGAAGAAACCCCATCTCTACTAAAAATACAAAATAAGCCAGATGTGGTGGTGCATGCCTGTAATCCCAGCTACTCAAGAGGCTGAGGCAGGAGAATTGCTTGAACCTGGGAGGCAGAGATTGCAGTGAGTGGAGATCGCGCCATTGCACTCCAGCCTGGGCAACAAGAGTGAGACTCAGTCTCAAAAAAAAAAAAAAAAGTAAAGAAAGAACAAAATAATAGGTAAGGAAGTAAGGTTAAGCCTACCATGAGTAAAGCTTAAGACAAGTTCATTACTAACGCTACTGGCAGCATCAAAGGATAACTGCAAATTAAACTAATAAAATGAAATCTTCTTGATGATCAAAGATTTGATCAAGTTCTTAAATCTGTTCCTTAGCCAGGCTGGTGGCTTATACTGTGATCCCAACATTTTGGGAGGCTCAGGCAGGAGGATCACCTGAGCCCAGGAGTTGGAGACCAACAAAATCCCATCTCTATAAAAAATACAAAAATTAGCTGTGCACCGTGCTGCATGCCTGTAGTCCCAGCTACTCCAGAGGTCAAGGTAGGAGGATCACCTGAGGTAGCAATTTGAGGCTACAATGAGCTGTGATCACACCAGTGCACTCCAGCCTGAAGACAGAGCAAGACCCTATCTCAAACAAATAAAAAATAAATCTGTCTCCCACTATGACAATTCTTTACATTTTAAGTAAAATAAAATTCTGCATGTTGAAATGAACATATTTTCCTTAAAAAAAAAAAACTTTAATACTCACTCCAGTGTTCACTAATTCACTTGGTGTTGGCCAATTCTCCATATCGCTGAAAAAACTAGCCTAAGAAGTAACAAATAAGTGTTATGTCTGCAAATTAGTTTTAGAAATTTTAAGAAGAAAAACATTTTCTAAAAGTGAAAGGAGTTTTAATAATCATTTATATTCAGTTACATGAAGACATCTGCCAAATTAATCCAAAAGTTTCTCCAAACAATGGAACTTTCTGAAATAACAATGCCTTGATCTTACGATAAAGCTTTCACCACTATTTAATGACATTATTGAGTTGCATATGATAGCAAAGACATATATAGAGGTTTGGATAAAGGTTCTCCATAATATTAACTTTAAGCTAATATCAATAATACAATTAGAAGAAAAATACACTTATAATAACCTAAGAGTTCTTAGCCACTATTTTCAAAAATCAATACAGTTAAGAACTATTTCCTATAAAGACATACCTTGCTGGATTTCTTTGTCTTGAGTTTTCCTGCTTTTATAATTTTGGGAGAACTGAACTCTAAAGAAAATATATAGAATTGTTTTTACAACTACTTCATTCAAAATATTACCAAATTAACTACTATGTCAATTTCAGTAAATCAGTATAATCATCACTCCCAACAAAATCCATAGTTCTGAAACTCAAATTCCTAGCAAAAAATCAACTCCACAGATTCAAATTTTTATTCAGTCTCCAAATCAAGAAGTAAGAAATACTCCAAGTCATGGCACCAAAAAAAAAAAGAAGAAATATTAACAGTATTAACAGTGTACTTACACTGAACAAACAGAACAATCCTTTCATCAACAGAATATAGGCTGGGCAGGGTGGCTCACATCTGTAATCCTAGCACTCCGAGAGGCCAAGATGGGAGGATCACTTGAGGTCAGGAGTTCGAGACCAGCCTGGCCAAGATGGTGAAACCCCATCTCTACCAAAAATACAAAACTTAGCCAGATGTGGTGGCACATGCCCGTTGTCCCGGCTACTTGGGAGGCTGAGGCAGGAGAATCACTTGAACCTGGGAGGTAGAGGTTGCAGTGAGCTAAGATCATGACACTGCCCTCCAGCCTGGGCCACAGAGCAAGACTCTGTCTCAAAAAAAGAAAAAAAAAGAATATAACATGAGAAAATTAGAAATATAATGTTCTATTTTATTATTTTAAGGCAGTCTCTCGTTTCTCTCATGCTGCTGATAAGAGTATGAGGTAGCATTTATTTATTTATTTTTAATTTTACATTTTTTTGAGACGAAGTCTTGCTCTGTCGCCCAGGCTGGAGTGCAGAGGTGTGATCTCAGCTCAATGCAACCTCCACCTCCCAGGTTCAAGCAATACTCTGACTCAACCTCCCAAGTAGCTGGGATTATAAGCACCCGCCACTAAGCCTGGCTAATTTTTTTGTATTTTTAGTAGAGACAGTGTTTCACCATCTTGGCCAGGCTGGTCTTGAAACTCCTGACCTCGTGATCCACCTGCCTTGGCCTCCCAAAATGTTGGGATTACAAGCATGAGCTGAGACAGTGCCTCACTCTGTCACCCAGGTTGGAGTGCAGTCGCGCAACCTCAGCTCACTGCAACCTCTGCCTCCCAGGTTCAAGCAGTTCTCCCACCTCAACCTCCTAAACAGCTGAGATTACAAGTACATGCCACCACACCAGCCTAATTTTTTTATTTTTGTAAAGACGGGGTTTCACCATGTTGGCCAGACTGGTCTCAAACTCCTGACCTTAGGTAATCTGTCCATCTCGGCCTCCCAAAGTGCTGGGATTATAGGCATGAGCCACTGTGCCCAGCCAAGGTAGTGTATCTTTCAAGGGTAATCTTAAAAGATATACTAAAAATTTATATAACCTTTTAATAAAACAATTCAATTTCTGGGAAATTATCTGGGAATCAAGAAAAGGAACAAAGATGTCTATATAGGATGTTCAATGCAACTTTGTTGATAATCATATTTAAATAACCTCTACATAATAATACACAAAATAATATGTAACTTTTGGAAATCAGACAAAGCTGTATATGTATTGACATGGAAAGAAGTCCCCCAGGTTTTAAATATAATTTTAGACATACAGGCCAGGCGCAGTGGCTCACCCCTGTAATCCCAACAATTTTGGGAAGCCAAGACTGGCAGATCACTTGAGGCCAGGAGTTCAAGACCAGACTGGCCAAAAGGGTGAAACCCCGTGTCTACTAAAAATATAAAAATTAGCCAGGTGTGGTGGCACACACCTGTAATCCCAGCTACTTGGGAGGTTGAGGCAGGAAAATCACTGGAATCTGGGAGGTAAAAGTTGCAGTGAGCCAAGATTGCACCACTGCACTCCAGCCTGGGCAACAGAGTGAGACTCCAATTTAAAAAAAAAAAAAAATTATACACATACAGATTATAGGTAAAAGAAGCATGAGAAAGGAAATTTTTCATTTTCTATGTTTTAACTAACATAGAGGAAATCACCCTGCATGTTATTAGAGAAAACCTAAGACTGAAATTGCAAGCCAATTTAGAAAATTGTTTTAAATTTAAAAATTTTTCAAATTAAAAAACATGTATACTCAAAAAGAAGAAACCTGTTTTTTGTTTCTAAGTAAGAAACAAGCCAGGTACAGTGGCTCGAGCCTATAATCCCAGCACTCTGAGAGGCCAAGGCAGGAGAATCACTTGAGCCCAAGAGTTGAAGATCAGACCTGGCAACATAGGCAAAAACACTGTCTCCACAAAAAAAAAAAAAAGAGTTGGGCATGGTGGTGCACCCCTGTAGTCCCAGCTACTCAGGAGGTTGAGATGGGAGGATTGCTGGAGCCCAGGAGCTAGAGGCTGTAGTGAGCTATGATCACACCACTGCACTTCAGCTTGGATGACAGAGTGAGATCCTTTCTCACAAACAAAACACCCTGCAAATTTAAGCTACTATAAATATACATGAACAAGCATGGAATATACATGTCTCCATTTTTCAAACATCAGTAGTAAAACAGACACTATATACCAGTACATCTTTTTTGATCATTATTCTATTATCTTTACAATGTTATTCTTAGGCTGGGTGTGGTGGCTCACGCTTGTAATCCCAGCACTTTGGGAGGCTGAGGCGGATGGATCACGTGCAGTCAGGAGTTCAAGACCTGCCTGGCCAACACAGCGGAACCCCATCTATACTAAAAAACACAAAAATTAGCCAGGCATAGTGACAGGTGCCTGTTATCCTAGCTACTTGGGAAGCTGAGGCACGAGAATCACTTCAACCCAGAAGGCGGAGGTTGCAGTGAGAGGAGATCACGCGACTGCACTCCAGCCTGAGGGACAGAGTGAGACTTTGTCTCAAAAAGAAATAAAATAAAATAAATAATAAAAATAAAATGTTATTCTTAAATCCTGGGACCTACAAGGAAATAACTATAAACAGATAAGGAAAACAATATATTTTTAAGGGTTGGGATACTTTAAACAAGAGCTATGATCATATCACTGCACTCCAGCCTGGATGACAGAGCGAGATCCTTTCTCACAAACAAACAAAACACCCTGCAAATTTAAGCTAGTATAAATATACATGAACAAGCATGGGATATATGTATCTCCATTTTTCAAACATCATTAGTAAGACAGACACTATGAATTATCAGCTATATTTATGGACTACTCCTAGCAGTTTTAAACAAAAGCTACAACATGCCGGGCGCTGTGGCTCATGCCTGTAATCCCAGCACTTTGGGAGGCCAAGGCAGGTGGATCACGAGGTCAAGAGATCGAGACCATCCTAGTCAACATAGTGAAACCCCGTCTCTACTAAAAATACAAAAAATTAGCTGGGCATGGTGGTGTGTGCCTGTAATCCCAGCTATTCAGGAGGCTGAGGCAGGAGAGTTGCCTGAACCCAGGAGGCGGAGGTTGCGGTGAGCCAAGATCACGCCATTGCACTCCAGCCTGGGTAACAAGAGCAAAACTCCGTCTCAAAAAAAAAAAAAAAAAAAAAGCTACAACATAACAGAGCCTATTTCATTCAGCTTAATTCTTATGGCCATAATCTTTTGGCAAAATTTTAATTAAGAAAATACACTATCTGCCGGGCGCGGTGGCTCACGCCTGTAATCCCAGCACTTTGGGAGGCCGAGGTGGGTGGATCACGAGGTCACGAGATCGAGACCATCCTGGTCAACATGGTGAAACCCCATCTCTACTAAAAATACAAAAAATTAGCCGAGCATGGTGGCGCGTGCCTGTAATCCCAGCTACTCAGGAGGCTGAGGCAGGAGAATTGCCTGAACCCAGGAGGCAGAGGTTGCGGTGAGCCGAGATCGCGCCATTGCACTCCAGCCTGGGTAACAAGAGCGAAACTCTGTCTGGAAAGAAAAAAAAAAAAAAAAAGAAAATACACTGATGATATCAATATTTCATATTTTATCATATCGAAGAGAAAATGTAAAAATGAGTGCTTTTAAAAATGTGAAAGCAGACAATTCTCAAACTGTAATAGTTGAATTATCAATTTGCACAGTTATTTTAGAAAGCAACTTGTAAACTAAAAAAATGCCCTATAACCTACTAATTCTACTTCTCAGCATTTACCCTTCAGAAAGGCACATATGGATATGACATGTGTATAAAAATGTTCAGTTTCTTCACTTAAATACAAAAATGAAAAAAATCAAGATGATCAACAGGTAAATGTCTAAATTAACTATGTCGACTCTATTTATGGACCGCTACTTAACAGTAGTTTTTTTGGTTTGTTCTTGTTTTTATTTTATTATTATTTTTTTTGAGACGGAGTTTTGCTCTTGTTACCCAGGCTGGAGTGCAATGGCACAATCTCAGCTCACTGCAACCTCCGCCTCCTGGGTTCAGGCAATTCTCCTGCCTCAGCCTCCTGAGTAGCTGGGATTACAGGCATGCACCACCGTGCCCAGCTAATTTTTTGTATTTTTAGTAGAGACGGGGTTTCACCATGTTTTACCAGGATGGTCTCGATCTCTTGACCTCGTGATCTACCCGCCTCGGCCTCCCAAAGTGCTGGGATTACAGGCGTGAGCCACCGTGCCCGGCCCTATTCTTGTTTTTATAATTGAGATGGAGTTTCACTGTTACCCAAGCTGGTCTCAAACTCCTGGCCTCAATCCTCCCACCTTGGTCTCCCAAAGTGTTAATATTACAGGTATGAAACACCACAGCCCGCCATCCTCAGCAATTTTTTTTTCAGACAGAGTTTTGCTTGTCACCCAGGCTGAAATGCAATGGCACCATGTCGACTCAGTACAGCCTCCACTCCCCGGGTTCAAGCGATTCTCCTGCCTCAGCCTTCTGAGTAGCTGAGACTACAGGTGCCGGCCACCACACCCAGCTAATTTTTGTATTTTTAGTAGAGATGGGGTTTCATCATGTTGGCCAGGCTGGTCCCAAACTCCTGACCTCAGGTGATACACCTGCCTTGGCCTCCCAAAGTGCTGGGATTATGGGTGTGAGCCACCGTGCCCTGCCAGTCCTCAGCAATTTTTAAAAGGAATTTAGATTTAAAAAGAATTAGCCAACACTTTAAATGAAAAAAAATGGCCGGGCACGGTGGCTCACGCCTGTAATCCCAGCACTTTGGGAGGCCGAGGCGGGTGGATCACGAGGTCAAGAGATCGAGACCATCCTGGTCAACATGGTGAAACCCCGTCTCTACTAAAAATACAAAAAATTAGCTGGGCATGGTGGCGCGTGCCTGTAATCCCAGCTACTCAGGAGGCTGAGGCAGGAGAATTGCCTGAACCCAGGAGGCGGAGGTTGCGGTGAGCCCAGATTGTGCCATTGCACTCCAGCCTGGGTAACAAGAGCAAAACTCCGTCTCAAAAAAAAAAAATGAGGGATGATATTATGTGTTCTAAATACATTTACAAAACTATATTTGGAAGTAATTGCATAGAAAGGTCTGAAAGGATATTCAGCAAGTTATCTTATGGTGACATGAAATTTCTATTTTTATAAGGAGAATATATTTATGCATTTTTGCTATATAACTTACTTAAAATGTTATTTCATTAAGGTAACAACAGTTAAGCTTATTTGAGGTTTCTAGGAACCAAATAGGAAAAAAGCGTTGATGAACCAAATAGGAGAAAAGAGGGTTGATGAACATAGGGTTCGAGAAAAATAAGAATGAAAAAGATGGAAACAAAATCAGTATTTTTTACACGTCACATTTTTGTGAGTAAAAGAATGGAAATTATACTAGAATATTGATGTTTAATAGGCAAAAGACAACCATAACTACAGGTAAGGGATTAATAAATCCCACACTGTGATTTTAATAAAGAATTTACACCCTTTCCTTCTGGCGGCTGCCATCAGGTAAGCCAAGATGGGTGCATACAAGTACATCCAGAAGCTATGGAGAAAGAAGCAGTCTCATGTCATGCACTTCTTCTGAGGGTCGGTTGCTGGCAGTACCACAACTCTCTGCTCTCCACAGGGCTCCCCACCTTACCCGGCCTGACAAAGCATGCCAATTGGGCTACAAAGCCAAGTAAGGTGACATTATATATAGGATTCGTGTTCACCATGGTGGGTGAAGAAGCCCAGTTCCTCAGGGTGCAACTTATGGCTAGCCTGTCCATCATGGTGTTAACCAGCTAAAGTTTGCTCGAAGCCTTCAGTCCGTCACAGAGGAGCGAGCTGGATGCCACTGTGGGGCTCTAAGAGTCCTGATTTCTTACTGGGTTGGTGAAGATTCCACATACAAATTTTTTGAGGTTATCTTCATTGATCTATTCCATAAAGCTATCATTAGAAGAAATCCTAATACCCAATGGATCACTAAAGCAGTCCACAAGCACAGGGAGATGCATGGGCTTACTTAAATCTGCAGGCTGAAAGAGCCATGGCCTTAGAAAGAGCCGTAAGTTCTACCACACTATTGGAGGTTCTCACTGGGCAGCTTAGAGAAGGCGCAATACTCTCCAGCCCCACCATTACCACTAGTATAAATTAAGTTTGTAAAATTCATACCTAATAAACAATTTAGGATAGTAATGTCTACATTCTGCTTACAGGTATTATTTGTCTGTTAGAACTAGTCTGCAGATTGTTTCATGAATGCTTTGTCAAATTAAGAAAGTTAAAGTGCCAGGCCAGGCGCGGTGGCTCACGTCTATAATCCCAGCACTTTGGGAGGCCGAGGCGGGTGGATCACGAGGTCAAGAGATCGAGGCCATCCTGGTCAACACGGTGAAACCCCGTCTCTACTAAAAATACAAAAATTAGCTGGGCATGGTGGCGCGCGCCTATAGTCCCAGTTACTCGGGAGGCTGAGGCAGGAGAATTGCTTGAACTCAGGAGGTGGAGGTTGCGGTAAGCCAAGATCGCGCCATTGCACTCCAGCCTGGGTAACAAGAGCAAAACTCCGTCTCAAAAAAAAAAAAAAGTTAAAGTGCAATAATGTTTGAAGACTATAAGTGATAGTGTATCTTGTTTCTAATAAGATAAACTTTCTGTCTTTGCTTTATCTTATTAGGGAGTTATATGTCAGTATATAAAACATACTATGTGGTATAATAGATTTAAAATACATTCTTTAAAAGAGGGAAAAAAAAAAAGAATCTGCAAGGCCAGGCTCACACCTGTAATTACTTTGGGAGGCTGAGACGGAGGATCCTTTGAGGCCAAGAGTTCAAGACTAGGCCTGGGCAATATAGTGAGACCCTCTCTCTATAAAAAAAATTAAAATAGCTTGGGTTCAAGAGTTCTGAGACCAGCCTGGGCAACATGGCAAGATCCTGTCTCTATTTTTAAATGTAAAAAATAAAAATATGCTTTAGGAGGCTGAAAAAAAAATTAAATTTAAATAAAAATAAAAATAATTTGCAAGGCATAGTGGCACATGCCAGTAGTCCTAGCTACTGAAGAGGCTGAGGCAGGAGGATTCCTTGGTACCAGGAGTTCTAGGCTACAGTAAGCTATGATTGTGTGCCACTCTATACCTACTCCAGCCTGGGTGACGGTGAGACCCAGTCTCTTAAAAAACAAAAAACTGGGCGCAGTGGCTCATGCCTGTAATCCCAGCACTTTGGGAGGCCAAAGTGGGTGGATCATCTGAGGTCCAGAGCTGAAGACCAGCCTGGCCAACATGGTGAAACCTCATCTCTAATAAACCTAAAAAAATTAGTCAGGCATGGTGGTGGGCGCCTATAATCCCAGCTACTCAGAAGGCTGAGGCAGGAGAACTGCTTGAACCTGGGAGGCGGAGGTTGCAGTGAGCAGTGAGCCAACATCGTGTCATTGCACTATAGCTTGGATGACAAGAATGAGACTTCATCTCAAAAATAAAAAAAAAAGAGAGAGAGGTCTCCAAAATAAAATACCAAGTCAGGACATAGATGGGAGAAGTTCCTTCTGTTCTCATGACTGAATTTCAAGATAGCAGGCCCCTTGGGTGGGCAGCAACTTTGGCTACAAAAAATGCCTTACCTGGATTTCTAGAAACAACGACACACGATCAAAACCATCCTAAATGTGGAAGAAAGTTTCTCACAATGGCTGAGGCATCAAAAATCTGGCTCACTTAGATATGCAGGTTATAATGTAGAGAAAATTCATAATTTCTGTCCTGAAATACTCTCCCCTGTGTTACCTATGTTTCTAACTCTAGTAATAAACTTCCTGGCAAAATTTTGTGGATGCAATTCCTTTACCTCATTAACACAGTGACAGTAAATCCAAGTTTGACCAGGATAGACCTGGTTTAAGTCTGTTATTTCAATATAATTATCTATCTCACAGAGTATCCTGTTTTGTAGAATTATACAATTTATATTGTATAAATAAATTACAATCACTAATAGATTTAGAGGTACTCACTATGAACTTTAAACAACCTCTGGTCATACTTCTTTATTCCTAACGTTACAAATTTGCTTAAGAAAAAAGAAAGCCTGACCGGACATGGTGGCTCATGCCTGTAATCCCAGCACTTTGAGAGGCTGAGGCAGGCAGATCACCGGAGGTCGGGAGTTCGAGACCAGCCTGACCAACATTGAGAAATCCTATCTCTACTAAAAATACAAAATTAACCAGGCATGGTGGCATATGCCTGTAATCCCAGCTACTCAGGAGGCAGAGGCAGGAGAATCTCTTGAACCTGGGAGGCGGAGGCTGAAGTGAGCCAAGATCAAGCCATTTCACTTCAGCCTGGGGAACAAGAGTGAAATTCCATCTCAAAGAAAAAGCCAGATGCCAGGTGAGGCATGGTGGTTCACGCCCATGATCCTAGCACTTTGGGAGGCCAAGACAGGCAGATCATCTGAGGTCAGGAGTTCAAGACCAAACTGGCCAACCTGGTAAAACCCAGTCCCTACTAAAAATACAGGAAAAAAACCTAGCCAGGCGGGGTAGCATGCACGCGTGGTCCAGCTATTCAGGAGGCTGAGGCAGAATTGCTCGAACTGGGGAGGTGGAGGTTGCAGTACATGGAGATTGTTGAGCCACTGCACTCCAGCCTGGGTGACACAGCAAGACTCCATCTGGAAAAAAAAAAAGAAAATAGAAAGCCCAGCTGGGTTCGGTGGCTCATGCCTGTAATCCCAGCACTTTGGTAGGCTAGAGCGGTGAATTGACTGAGGTCCGGAGTTCAAGATTAGCCTGGCCAACATGGAGAAACCTCATCACTACTAAAAATGCAAAAATTAGCTGGGCATGGTGGCGAATGCCTGAAATGCCTGAAATCCCAGCTACTTGGCAGGGTAAGGTAGGAGAATCAATAGAATCCAGGAGGTGGAGGTGGCGGTGAGCCAAAATCACGCCATTGCATTCCAGTCTGGGCAACAAAAGCGAAACACCATCTCAAAATAAATAAATAAATACATAAAATAGAAAGCCACCAAGCAGGGTCGTTTACACCTACCTGTAGTCCCAGGACTTTGGGGGGCTAAGGCAGGAGGATAGCTTGAGCCCAAGAGTTCAAGACCAGCCCCGGCAACAAAGGGAGACCCTGTCTCTCCAAAAAAAAATATTAAAAATAATCACCCATGACTGGTCACAGTGGCTCACACCTGTAATCTCAACACCTTGGGAGCCCAAAACGGGCAGATTATGAGATCAGGAATTTGAGACCAGCCTGGTCAACATGGCGAAACCCCGTTTCTACTAAAAATACAAAAATTAGCCAGCATGGTGGCAGGCACCAGCTACTCAGGAGCCTGAGGCAGAAGAATAGCTTGAACCCAGGAGGTGGAGGTTGCAGTGAGCTGATCATGACACTGCACTTCAGCCTGGGTGACAAGAGCAAGACTCCGTCTCAAAAAAATTAAAAAAAAATAAAAATGAAATAAAATATAAAATAAAATTAGCCAGTCATGGCTAATTCCATGGGATGACATGCATGCCTGTCATCCCAACTACTTGGGATGCCAAGGCAGGAGGATTGCTTGAGTCCAGGAGGTCAAGGCGGCAGTGAGCTACGATCTCACCACTGCAATAGAGCAAGACTGATGATCTACCTGCCTATTTAAATAAATTAAAGCAAAATTTATTTATTTAAATAAATTAAATAATATTAAATAAATAAACAGAAGCCAAGGCAGTCAGGTTATAAGTGGCACTCTGGTATTATGAACCAGAAGAAATGGGTCTATCCATGTTACTAATTTATAATGCCTAGAAATCTTGCCAGAAGTCAACTAGCTAGTTAGTAACAATACCTACACTGGAACCCAAGTCTCTCAAAGCAGTACGTTTCTATACCACAATCTTTTTTTTTTTTTTTTTGAAACAGTCTTGCTCTGTCACCCAGGCTGCTGGAGTGCAGTGGCTCAGTCTCAGCTCACTGCAACCTCTGCCTTCCAGGTTCAAGTGATTCTCCTGCCTCAGCCTCCTGAGTAGCTGGGATTATAGGCCAGTGCCACCACGCCTATATTTTTGTATTTTTAGTAAAGACGGGTTTTCAACATGTTTGTCAGGCTGGTCTCAAACTCCTACCTCATGATCCACCTGCCTCAGTCTCCCAAAGTGCTGGGATTACAGGCGTGAGCCACTGTACACAGGCCTCAGAATCTCTTTTATCTAAATCATCCAAGTTATTTAACTGCAAATAGAAGTTGTGGGAGAGACCAAGGACTGTGGCTTAAGTCTATAATCCCTGCAGTTTGAAAAGCAGGAGAATCACTTGAGGTCAGCAGTTCAAGACCAGCCTGGGCAACACAGAGAGATCCCATCTCTTTAAAAAAAAGGAACTGTGGGAGAACACAGTGCAGACTCAGTACTGGGAAGACAGCATGGTTACTACACTATTCTAGGTCTGAAAGATGGTCTTCCTGCCAGTACAGAATAGATTCCATTCAAAGACAGAAAGAGTTGCCAACACGAGACACCAGCAAAACTGAAATTCCCATGAACCACACCATACCTATAGTATCAGTGTTCTCAATTTCCAGGGAAGACTGGAGAATGAAGGCACCAATAGGTTAACTGTTAAATATTTTCACAGGTCATTTGCAATTAAAGTTCCTAAGATTTACCTTGACAGTTTTTAAAGTTCTATTTTTATTATAATTTTTTTTTAGAAAAGGGGTCTTACTATATTGCCCAGGCTAGAATGTAGTGGCTATTCATAGGCACTATGATAGGGCACTACAGCCTCAAACACCTAGGTTCAACCCATTCTTCCTGCCTCAGCCTTCCAAGGAGCTGAAACTACAGCCACGTACTATCATGCATGGCTCCAAAGGTTTAAAATCCCTAATACTGGTTTTATAATCAACAAAGAACTATGACTTGGCAATTAACTGAATGTATAAAATTGTCTATAAACCTAGAAGTAGGGAGGTGAAACAGGGAATAAGATGACTCACTAGGGTTTTCTTTGCTAAATTTTAGAGTGCTTACCACTAGGCTTTAAAAAAAAGAAAAATTTGGCTGGGCACAGTGGCTCATGCCTGTAATCCCAGCACTTTGGGAGGCTGAGGCAGGTGGATCACTTGAGGTAGGGAGTTCAAGACCAGCCGGACCAACGTGGAGAAATCCCGTCGCTACTAACACAAAATTAGCCGGGCGTGGTGGTGCATCCCTGTAATCTAAGCTATTCGGGAGGTTAAACTTGAACCCGGAAGGCAGAGGTTGCGGTGAGCCAAGATCGTGCCATTGCACTCTAGCCTGGGCAACAAGAGTGAAATTCCATCTCAAAAAAAAAAAAAAAAAAAAAAAAAAAAACTTGGGGCTGGGCTTGGTGACTCACTCCCGTCATCCCAGAACTTTGGGAGGCCGATTTGGGCAGATCACCTGAGGTCAGTTCAAGACCAGCCTGGCCAACATGGTGAAACCCTGTCTGTACTAAATATGCAAAAAAATTAGCTGTGCATCCTGGCAGGTACCTGTAATCCCGGCTATTCAGGAGGCTGAGGCAGGAGAATCGCTTGAACCTAGAGGTGTGGTGGGGGGTGGAGGTTACAGTGAGCTGAGATCTCACCATTGCACTCCAGCCTGGGCAACAAGAGCAAAACTTTGTCTCAAAAAAGAAAAGAAAAACAAAAAGAAAAACTTTATGATGACTTTACTTAAGTGTTCTCTTTAGTTAGTAATAGGAGTAAACAAACAACTCTTTACAGCAAGAAATTATGCCAATATTAAATCTGGAGCAAACTGTTAAGTTTTCTTCTGCAAGTGTCAAAATTTATCAACAATTCATGAGAAGTATTTCTGTGCAAAGGCAAAAGAATCAATTAACTCAACACTTATCTCCCTTTAATAGAGAGATCCTCTGCAGAAATGTTAATATAACACAATGAGAGCTTAAAACAATCGACTTTTTTTTTTTTTTTTTTTTTTAAAGACGTGGTTTCACCATATTGGTCAGGCTGGTCTCGAACTCCTGACCTCAGGTGATCCGCCCGCCTCAGCCTCCCTAAGTGCTGGAATTACAGGCGTGAGCCACCGCGCCCGGCTTTTTTTTTTTCTTTTTAAATTGAGATGGAGACTTACTCTATAGCCCAAGCTGGAGTGCAGTAACTCGGTCTAGGCTCCACTGCCTTACATTTATACCGTATCTTCATTGCATTTGATCTTCACAAGCCAGTAAACATGCTCAAATACTTTCTACTCTACTACTAACATTTAATTTTAAATAAACATTTAAATTTTAAATGAAGACTTGCAAGTAAACATTCATTTGCATATAAAAAGTTCAATTAATTTACAACTTAATTTAGAAGCAAAAAGTAGAAGATACTGCTTTTTGTCATGGTTTGTATTTCGATTTTAATTTTTTTCTTTTCTTTTTTTTTTTTCTTTCTTTCTTTTTTTTTTTAAAGGGAGTCTCACTCTGTTGCCCAGGCTGGAGTGCAATGGCACGAGCTTGGCTCACTGCAACCTCCACATACACCCCACTCTCCCCCACTCCCCACTCCCCTCCACCCCTGTTCAAGCGATCCTCCTGCCTCAGCCTCCCAAGTAGCTGGGATTACAGGCGCCCGCCACCACGTCTGGCTAATTTTTGTATTTCTAGTAGAGACAGGGTTTCGCCATGTTGGCCAGGCTGGTCTCGAACTCCTGACCTCAGTTAATCCGCCCGCCTCGTCCTCCCAAAGTGCTGGGAATACTGGCTTGAGCCACCACGCTGGCCCATTTTAACTTTTTAAAGTTGCAGTTGCTACAATCAAAATAAAGCACCGAGGGCCATACTGCACTGGTCAGCATTCAAATGCAGTGGCATAATATAATCTCCTCTAAAGAGAAGTAAAGTTGACAATGTTAGAAAACCATTTACCTAACGAGCAATCCACGTTCGCATATCAACTGTAGTATTTCAACTATTTTCCAGCACACTCCTAACTTAAAGCACTTTATTAGTAACTACATTTAAAGTCTCATTTTTAATATGACTGCTTAGCAGTGTTTCTAAAACCTTGAAATTTTCATCTTACTATTTCACAATAAAAGACTACAATCGAGCTCCAATTTACAAAAAAATCCCCGTGCTCTGACTTGCTTCAAACCTTTTTTTTTCTTTTTAGTCCACCAAAACTTTCCCATACGAAGCACTGCAATATCTAAAGTTAGCTACTTTCCCAAGTCACTAACACGTGGGGGCAAAACACAATCGCAGCCGTGCCAGCAGGGCTGCGCTGCCAAGTTACCCTCTCCTAGCCCCCATCAGGCGAGGAGAACCTGAGGTCCCACCTCTTCCTGCCGTTCCCTTCCCAGATGCCCATTTACGTAAATAGGCAGAGTGAATGACACCTTGGAACAAATTACCTCCGACTGACAGGGAGGGGAGGCCTGCCATTCCGCGGGCCCTGCGCCCGCTACCGCCGCCACGCGCCGCCAAGTCCCGCAGTCGCCCCTGCCCGCACCCTGCCAGTGCCCCCCGCAGAGCAGCCACAGACCTGCCTCCAGGGTTTCCAGCGGGGGCGACGGCGGACCTGTAGTGGCTTGGGACAGGTGCTGGGGAGGCTTTTTGGTCCAGGGGTTTCTCTTAGGCGGCAGCGGCGGCGGCTGCCGCTTTTCCTCAGGGCCAGCTGCCGCCTGCTCCCGGGCGATCTCGGCCGGTGGATCCCGCAGCAACGGCGGCAACGGCGACGAAGGCGGCGGTGGCAGTGGTGGCGGCTCCCCGCCGAAGGGGCCCCCAGGCCCGCGCGCCTTGTGCGCCAGGTGCAGCGCCAGGGGCCTCACGGGGACAGCCGCCTGGGGCACGCTGCATCCCAGCACCAGCGCGGGCGACGGCTCGCCCCGCAACCCTGCGCCAGTGCCGGCCGCGGCCCTCTCCTCCCTCGCCGCCTCCTTGCCCTCACGTTCGGGCGGGGGCGGCTGATCCGCCGGCCGGTTCACAGCGGCCAACAGCGACTCCCTCTCAGCAGTCACCGCTGGCGGATCCTCCCGAGAATGAGCGGCGGGCACTGGGGCGCGAGCAGACATGGTCCCTCTGCCCCAGCCGGAGTGGCCCCGAAGCCAGGGAGCCCGACTGCCCGTCTCTCGGCCTGAACACCGACCGGCTCCGGCTGGGGACAGAGAACCCGACAGCCTGGCCGCCGCCGCCGCCCGCCGAGGCCGCGCAGTGTCAGGCGTGCCGCCCCTCCCCGCACCGAACGGAGCGCCAACCGCCCGCCGGCCCCGTCCTCTCCGCGGCGCACGCCTGGAGCCCGCCACCACGCGCCGGGAGCCGCAGCCGGAAGCCGCGAGCCCTCACCTGGCGCGGGCAGCCGCGGAGGCGCAGCACGCCGGGGCCGAGGAGCTCGACCGGAGTCCGGGAGGCGCGAGCAGCCAGAGCCGGTAACTGCCCGCGAGGGCGTGGAGACGGCGAGGAGGGGCGGCCCGAGAGGACGGGGCGGGGCCTCCCCGAGGAGCGTGACGTGGCTACTCACCGGCTCCTGCCCTCGCCAGGCCTCCCGCGGGAGCTGACGGACTCGCCCGCCCGGGTGCCGCCCGGCCCGAGGGCCTGCCCCGGCCCAGCGGCCCCCGAGGGCGAGGGAGGACTAACGGGACGACTCCCGGCTCGCCGGCTGAGGCCGCCCGGACTGCGGGCTCAGGGGCGGGGCGCACACCGGGCCTCTGTGGCTCCGGGCTGTCTCGCGCCCTGCCCCCGCGGCGACGGCTGCCTGGGGCCTGGGCCGGCAGCGCACTGGGCTCCAGGAGGACCGGGTGCTCGATTTGCCTCTAGGCCCTAAAGCTGGGTCGCACCTAGGCTAAGGGAGGGGAGGCGGTGTCGATCCCCGGCCTGGGGCGGCTCCCGAGTGAGCTGGGTTTCCCGGCCCGGCTGCTTGGCCCCCTGGTGCCCAGCGCCTCCGCCTGGTGAAGTTGTCTCGGGGCACCGCAATCACCTGTAATGTTGAGCCACGTCCCAGATGAAAGCGGAGTTACCTCCCCATAACTGTTTAGGAAACCTTTGCCCAGGCATTTGGCTTAATGCGCTTCCCCGCCCCGATTCCCACCCACCAACTGAAAGAGTTTTAAAGTGTTCCTGAGTAAAACGAACAGTATTTCGCCGGTTTTTAAAAATTTTTTTGTTACCTGTTTCTTTAATTTGGGGAAATAGCATTTAATTACAAATTAACCATATTCCCAGTAGGTTTTTTTTTCTTCCTGCAATGGATGTTAAAATAGCACAAAGACGTTTTGATAATAAATCGGATACGAGCTTTCTATTTAGCACTCACATTCACATAGAGATGATATTCATTTCATGTATGTGTATTTATGAGTCAATGTTTATGTCGTGGTGCAAAGTGCCTGAGAACAGGTTCCCCGCTGATGTTTTTTCTCCGAGCCCCCAACCCCATAGCTTTGTTAAATACATTATCCGTGCTCGCCTTTTGTTTAGACTTGCAACCCCCATCCCCACCCCACGCCCAATAGGTCTCGCCTCAGTCACATTCAACTCGACGTTAATATTTTTTACTTACTCAAAAGCTGTATTCGGCATCAATTATTTTCCTAAGGCTAACAACCTATTCATACATAACAGCTATAAACAATAAGGCTTTTCTTGTTTTCCGTAACAGTGATACCGTTTACCCGACCCTAAGCAACCTTCGCAACATTGTTGCAATTAAACAGGGATTTTACTTCCACCTATATTCCCAGACATCTTTACTAGCTGTTATTAGTAATACTTTGCGGGGTTTTTTGTTGGTCGTGGTGGTGGTAGTGGTGGGTGATTGTTGTTGCTGTTGTTTAAGATAGAGTCTTACTCTGTTGCCCAGGCTGGAGTGAAACGGCGCGCGATCTTGGCTCACTGCAACCTGCGCCTCCTGGGTTCAAGCGATTCTCCTGCCTCAGGCTCCTGAGTAGCTGAGATTACAGGCACGTGCCACCACACCTAGCCAATTTTTGTATTTTTGGTAGAGACGTCGTTTCACCATGTTGACCAAGCTCTTCTCGAACTCCTAGCCTCAAGTAATCCCCTGCCTCTGCCTCCCAAGGTGCTGGGATTACAGGCGTGAGCCACCACGCTCAGTCTCACACCTCTGTAAAGGGTTCTTTTAATAATAAACTAAAAATTACAAAATTTGAGCATTGTGTCTGATTTTAGTCCCATCTGACTGACCCAATTTGCTGTTATTAACTTCTATTTAGTTACTTCTTTCTGCCTCTGCAGCTACGTGCCAGACTCTTCGTCTGTTTCTTAGTTCAAAATCAAGGATAAAAGACGGCTTGACCCTACTTATTTTTTCCAGCCAGATTATACAAGTCATTAGACAATCTGTGGATTATCTGCCCTTGGGTAGGGTGTTCACGTGGTCTGGTAGAACAAATTATTTGGTTCAAAACACTGCCCTTGGCCGGGTGGGGTGGCTCACGCCTGTAATCCCAGCACTTTGGGAGGCTGAGGCAGGCGGATCACAAGGTCAGCAGTTGGAGACCAGCCTGGCCAACACGGTGAAACCCCTTCTCTACTAAAAATACAAAAATTAGCCGGGCATGGTGGTGCGTGCCTGTAGTCCCAGCTACTCAGTAGGCTGAGGCAGAAGAGTTGTTTAAACCTGGGATGTAAAGGTTGCAGTGAGGCGAGAGTGCGCCCCTGCACTCCAGCCTGGGCGACAGAGCAAGACTCGGTCTAAAAAAAAAAAAACAAAAAAAACCCTGCCATCTGGGCTGGTGGGGTGACTCACCCCTGTAATCCCAGCATTTTGTTAAACTGAGGCAGGTGTATCAGTTGCAGTCAGGAGTTCGAGCCCAGCCTGGCCAAGATGGTGAAACTGTCTCTACTGCCGGGCGTGGTGGCACGTGCCTAGTCCCAGCTACAGGAGGCTGAAGTGGGAGGATCGCTAGAGCCCAGGAGTTCTGGTCTATAGTGCCCTACGCCAATCGGATGTCCGAACTAAGTTCAGCATCAGTATGGTGACCTCCTGGAAGCAGGGTACCACCAGGTTGCCTAAGGAGGGGTGAACCGGCCCAGGTCGGAAACGGAGCAGGTCACATCTCCGGTGCTGATCAGTAGTGGGATCGGGCCTGTGAATAGCCACTGCACTCCAGCCTGGGCAACATAGCGAGCAAGACCCCATCTCTAAAAAAAAAGAAAAGAAAAAGGAAAAGAAAAGAAAAAAGGAAAGAAAGAAAGAAACTGTCTCTACTGAAAATACAAAACTTAGCTGGGGCATGGTGGTGGATGCCTGTAATCTCAGCTACTTGGGAGGCTGAGGCAGGACAGTCTCTTGAACCCAGTGAGCTGAGACCCTGCCACTGAACTCCAGCCTGGAAGACAGACTCAGTATTTAAAAAAAAAAAAAAAAAAAAAAAGGCCGGGCACGGTGCCTCACGCCTGTAATCCCAGCACTTTGGGAGGCCAAGGTGGGTGGATCACGAGGTCAAGAGATCAAGACCATCCTGGCCAACATGGTGAAACCCTGTCTCTACTAAAAAACACAAAAATTAGCTGGGCGTGGTGGCACGCACCTGTAGTCCCAGCTACTTGGGTGACTGAGGCAGGAGAATTGCTTGAACCCGGGAGGCAGAGGTTGCAGTGAGCCAAGATCGTTCCACTTCACTACAGCCTGGCAAGAAAGCCAGACTCCGTCTCAAAACAAAGAAAGAAAGAAAGAAAGAAAACCAGAATCTAGAGAAAATATGTAGATAGATAGGATTATCTAGTTGATGGGAGAATGGTTTCTAAACCCTCAGAAGTTATAAAACAAAGTAATTCTTTTTTTTGTTTTTTTGAGACGGAGTTTCGCTCTTGTTACCCAGGCTGGAGTGCAATGGCGCAATCTCGGCTCACCGCAACCTCCCCTCCTGGGTTCGGGCAATTCTCCTCTCGAACCCCCAACCTCAGGTGATCCACCAGCCTCAGCCTCCCAAAATGCTGGGATTACAGGCATTCACCATCGTGTCCGGCTCAGATTGTTGTTCTTAAGCCCCTTCTAAGTAAGAATTTTGTAGCCCTCTTAACTTTTAGGTAGGTTTTAAGAGGGCAGTTTCAGGGCTGGGCGTGGTGGCTCACACCTGTAATCCCAGCACTTTGAGAGGCCGAGGCGGGTGGATCACGAGGTCAAGAGATCGAGACCATCCTGGTCAACATGGTGAAACCCTGTCTCTACTAAAAATACAAAAAATTAGCTGGGCATGGTGGCGCGTGCCTGTAATCCCAGCTACTCAGGAGGCCGAGGCAGGAGAATTGCCTGAACCCAGGAGACAGAGGTTGCGGTGAGCCGAGATAGCGCCATTACTCCAGCCTGGGTAACAAGAGCGAAGTGAAACTCAGTCTCAAAAAAAAAAAAAAAAAAAAAAAAAAAAAAAAGGGCAGTTTTACAGAAATAGGAACTAAAGGTCGGGCGCAGTGGCTCACACCTGTAATCCCAGCACTTTGGGAGGCTGAGGCGGGCGGATCACTAGGTCAAGAGATCGAGACCATCCTGGCCAACATGGTGAAACCCCGTCTCTACTAAAAATACAAAAAAATTAGCTGGGTGTCGTGGCGTACGCCTATAGTCCCAGCTGCTTAGGAGGCGGAGGCAGGAGAATTGCTTGAACCCGAGAGGCGGAGGTTGCAGTGAGCCTAGGTCACACCACTGCACTCCAGCCTAGCACCTGGTGACAGAGTGAGACTCCGTCTCAAAAAAAAAAAAAAAAAAAAAATAGGAACTAAAAAGTGTATGTGTCTTGGCTAGAAACTCTAATAATTAGTCTGGGCGCGGTGGCTCACACCTGTAATCCCAGCACTTTGGGAGGCCGAGGCGGGTGGATCACGAGGTCAAGAGATCGAGACCATCCTGGTCAACGTGGTGAAACCCCGCCTCTACTAAAAATACAAAAAATTAGCTGGGGACAGTGGTGCGTGCCTGTAATCCCAGCTACTCAGGAGGCTGAGGCAGGAGAATTGCCTGAACCCAGGAGGCAGAGGTTGCAGTGAGCCGAGATCGCGCCATTGCACTCCAGCCTGGGTAACAAGAGCGAAACTCCATCTCAAAAAAAAAACAAAAAAACTCTAATAATTGAGCTATGATACATATTCAAATCTATCTGCCTTTCCCGGCACCGTAGTCTTTTTTCTTTTATACTGACTTGTAATACACAAATAATAGTAATAGTTAATCTATTTTAAAAAGTATTCCAATAGGCCGGGCGCGGTGGCTCACGCCTGTAATCCCAGCACTTTGGGAGGCTGAGGCGGGCCGATCACGAGGTCAAGAGATCGAGCCCATCCTCACCATGATGAAACCCCGTTTCTACTAAAAATACAAAGAAAATTAGCTAGGTGAGGTGGCACACGCCTGTAGTCCCAGCTACTCGGGAGGCTGAGGCGGAAAAATCACTTGAACCCAGGAGGCGGAGGTTGCAATGAGCCGAGATTGCGCCACTGCACTCCAGCACTCCAGCCTGGAGACAGAGCAAGACTCTGTCTCAAAAAAAAAAAAAAAAAAAAAAAGTATTCCAATAATATTCAGTAAGCTCAAGGAAACATATCTTTCTCTCTTTTTCAGCTTTCAACAAACAGAAATGTTCAAACAATAAGGCATAGGAGGAGGGGTCAGTAAGGTTTTCAAATATTTTCTATTATCCGGTTATATTAATATTAGCACAGTCTTGTGAATACTGGTACATCATGAATGTGTTTCCTTTCCTTCTCTTTTTTTTTTTTTTTTTTTTTGAGACAGAGTCTCACTCTGTTGCGTACACTGGAGTGTATTTGTACGATCTTAGCTCACCGGAACCTCTGCCTCCCAGGGTGAAGCGATGCTCCTGACTCAGCCTCCTGAGAGTAGTTGGGATTACAGGTGTCAGCCACCGCACCCAGCTAATTTTTGAATTTTTAGTAGAGATGGGGTTTCGCTGTCTTGGGGCCAGGCTGCTCTCAAACTCCTGACAGGTGATCCACTCGCCTTGGCCTCCCAAAGTGCTGGGATTACAGGCCTGAGCCACCCGCTCAGCCATAAATGTGTTTCTTTTTTTTTTTTTTTTTCCCCCTTTAAGCCAGAGTTCAGGCTGGAGTGCAGTGGCACCATCTTGGCTCACTGCAACCTCCGCCTCCCGGGTTTAAGTGATTCTCCTGCCTCAGCCTCTCAAGTAACTGGTGCTAAAGGCGGACGCCGCCACTCCGGCTAATTTTTTGTAATTTTAGTAGAGACGGGGTTTCGCTGTGTTGCCCAGACTGGTGTCGAACTCCTGGGCTCAGGCAATCCGCCCACCTCGGCCTCCCAAAGGGTGGGGATTACAGGCTTGAGCCACCGCACCCAGCCCAATAAATGTGCTTCTTAAATTCAAGTTCATACGAACTTCAGTGGTTGACATCAAAAGAAACACATTTTCTTTTTCTTTTTTCTTTTTTTTTTTTTGAGACAGAATCTTGCTTTGTTCCCCAGGCCGGGGTGCAGTGGTGCAATCTTGGCTCACTGCAACCTCTACCTCCTGGGTTCAAGCGATTCTAGAGTCTCAGCCTAGCAAGTAGCTAGGACTACAGGGCGTGCACCACCATGCCTGGCTAATTTTTGTATTTTTTGTTTTTTGTTTGAGACAGAGTCTTGCTCTGTCGCCCAGGCTGGGGTGCAGTGACACAGTCTCGGCTCACCGTAACCTCCGCCTCTTGTGTTCAAGAGATTCTTCAGCCTCTGCCTCCCGATACCTGGGATTACAGGCATGAGCCCCTGTGCTCAGCTACTTTTTGTACTTTTAGTGGAGATGGGTTTTCACCATGCTGGCCAGGCTAGTGCCCTCAGGTAATCCACCCGCCTTGACGTTCCAAAGTGCTGGGATTACAAGTGTGAGCCACCAAGCCCGGCCAGTTTTTCGTTTTTTTGAGACAGTCTCATTCTGTTGCCTGGGCTGGAGAGCAGTGGTGCGATTTTGGCTCACTGCAGCCTCCGCCTCTTGGCTTCAAGCGAGTCGCCTGCTTCAGCCACCTGGTGTAGCTGGGATTACAGGCATGGGCAACCATGCCCGACTTTTTTTTTTTTTTTTTTTTTTTTTTTTTTTTCCTGAGACGGAGTCTCACTTGGTTGCCCAGCCCGGAGTGTGGTGGCACGATCTCAGCTCACTGCAACCTCTGCCTCCCAGGTTCAAGCAATTCTCCTGCCTCAGCCTCCCTAGTAGCTGGGACTATAGGCGTGCGCCACCGCTCCCAGCTAATTTTTTGTATTTTTAGTAGAGACAAGGTTTCACCATGTTGGCCAGGCTGGCCTTGAACTCCTGACCTAGGTGATCCGCCCATCTCGGCCTCCCAAAGTGTTGATATTACAGGCGCAAGCCAACGCGCTCGGCTACCTGGCTAATTTTTGTACTTTTAGTAGAGGCAGAGTTTCACCATGTTGAGCAGGCCTGTCTTAAACTCCTGACCTCAAGTGATCCACCCGCGTCGGCCTCCCAAAGTGCTGGGATTATAGGTGTGAGCCACCACTCCCACCCTCATTTTAATTTTTTTGTTGCTGTTTCGTTTTGTTTTTTTGAGACAGGATCTCACTATGTAGCCCAGGTTGGTCTTGAACTGCTGAACTCAAGTGATCATCCTGCCTTAGCTTCCCTGGTAGCTAGAACTACAGGTGCATACCACCATGCTTGGCTAGAAAAAAAATAAACTGAAAAACAAAATGAAGAAGGCTGGGCATGGTAGCTCATGCAGTTTGGGAGGCTGAGGCTGGTGGATCATGAGGTCAGGAGATCGAGACCATCCTGGCCAGCATAGTAAAATCCCATCTCTATTAAAAAAAAAAAAAAAAATTAGCCAGGCATGGTGGTTCACGCCTGTAGTCTCAGCCTCTTGGGAGGCTGAGGCAGGAGAATCACTTAAACCTGAGAGGTGGAGGTTGCAGTGAGTCAAGATTGTGCCACTGCACTCCAGCCTGGTGACAGAGGGAGACTCCAACTCAAAAGAAAAAAAAAATGCATACTGGTATCTGGGAAACAGTGAGGGCCAATAACTAAAAGCTACCATCACCATCATTGTTATTAATATTATTATTTACTATTTACTTTGTTAGAGGAGGCTGACAAAAAGCAAACAAATGCATTATTACAGATTATTGATAAGTGTTATGAATAAAACAAAGAGAAGAAGAGTGAGATCAATGGCCCCTTTGGAGGAGGTCATATTTAAATGAGAACTAACAAATGAGAAGGAAAATTTTCCCAAAATGAAAGGAGCTTGGTATTAAGGGTTAAAAGAGGGAAGAAGGACTATCATGACCAAGTCCTAGTCAGAGGAATGAAGCTGGCATGTAATAAACAAAGCATGTGCAGCCATGAAAAGAATGATGTCCTTAGCAGCAAGATAGATGGAGCTAGAGGCCGTTATCTTAAGTGTACTAACTTGGAAATAGAAAACCAAATACCACCTGTACTCATTTATATGTGGGAGCTAAACAAGAGGTATACCTAGTTACAAAGATGGAAATAATAGACACTGGAGACTCCAAAAGACGGGGAGGGTGGAAAGAGATGAGGGTTGAAAAATTATCCATGGGATACAATTTTCACTATTTGAGTACTGAGTATACTAGAAGCCCAATCCCCACCAGTATCTCCAGTATATTATATGCCCATGTAACAAACAAGCACATGTACTCCCTGAATCTAAAATAAAAAATAAATACAATAAGAAGAAACATTGCTCTAACACCTTGATTCAGGACTTCTGGCTTCCAGAACTGTGAGAGAATACATTTCTGTTGTTTTAAGCTAAATAAACAAAAACAAAGCATGGCTGGGCATGGTGGCTCACACCTGTAATTCCAGCACTTTGGAAGGCTGAGGCAGGTGGATCACCTGAGGTCAGGAGTTCAAGACCAGCCTAGCCAATATGGTGAAACCCTATCTTTACTAAAAATACAAAAATTAGCCAGATGTGGTGGTGGATGCCTGTAATCCCAGCTACTGAGGAGGCTGAGGCAGGAGAATTGCTTGAACCCAGGAGGCAGAGGTTGCAGTGAGCCAAGATCTTGCCATTGCACTCAAGCCTGGGAGAAGAAGCGATACTTCGTTTCAAAAAACAACAAGAACAAAGCATGAGTAGCGAGATAGCATAAGGCAGAGCTTGCTGGGGCTTCTGGATTATGACAGAGTTTGAATTCTATCAGAACAATGGGAAAACACTGAAAAGATGTAACAACTAATACCCCTGTTGCTGTAATACAGAAAATGAAGTGGAATGGGCAGTGGCAAAATGCAAAATGTGAAAAACATGAAGTTGTTGTGGTATTCCAAGAACGAGATGATGATGGTCTGGACTCAAGTGGTGGCAGTACATAGGGCAGTGGAGTGATTTGAGATACATTTCAGAAATTATTAACAGGACTTACTGATCTAATGGATATGAGAAATAAAATAAAGAGATTAAGTTCTACATTTCTGCCTAAAGCTGGGCACAGTGGCAGGTACCTACTAGTCCCAGGTACTTGAGAGGCTGAGGCAGGAAAATCATTGAGCTCAGGAGTTTGAGACCAAACTGGGCAATAAAGCAAGACCCTATCCCTTAAAATCAATAAATAATACATTTCTGCCTAGAATAACTGCAATAGGGATAAATTATAGGATCTCAGGTCATCTTCTTAGTATTTTTAGTGTATAATTAAGTATGGGAAAATATTGAGAATTAACTATAATGTATTCTGAGTATAAAATCTGAGAGAATCATAAAATCTGAGAGAATCAAAATGCTTCATATGTTTATATGAAAATCATAGGTTGGGCACGGTAGCTCAAGCCTATAATCCCAGCATTTTGGGAGGCCAATGTGGGTGGATTGATTGAGCCCAGGAGTTCAAGACCAACCTAGCCAATATGATGAAACCTTGTCTTTACAAAAAAATACATAAACAAACAAAAAAATAGCCAGTGAGGAGGACTAACCTCTGATTTTTTTTTTTTTTTTTTTTGAGACAGAGTTTCACTCTTGTTACCCAGGCTGGAGTGCAATGGCGCGATCTCGGCTCACGGCAACCTCCGCCTCCTGGGTTCCACAATTCTCCTGCTTCAGTCTCCCGAGTAGCTGGGACTACAGGCACGCGCCACCATGCTCGGCTAATTTTTTGTATGTTTAGAAGAGACGGGGTTTCACCATTTTGACCAGGATGGTCTCGATCTCTTGACCTCGTGATCCACCCGCCTCGGCCTCCCAAAGTGCTGGGATTACAGGCGTGAGCCACCGCGCCCGGCCTTAACCTCTGATTTTTTTAATCTTGCCCAGATTCCTATCTAAGGGGTCTGGGGAGTCATGCCCTACAAACCATAAATTCTCATCAGATGGGTTTTATTTAACCCTAAATATTGTGACTTACTTTCCAGTCTGACTCTGGCATAACATTATGTGACAAAGAAGGAAGTCGAAATATTTTACCCCAAAACATGTTTATTTGCCATATTTTGATGCTTTTTTATTTTTCTTTCTTTCTATTTTTTTTAATTGCATTTTAGGTTTTGGCGTACATGTGAAGAACATGCAAGATTGTTGCATAGGTACACACATGGCAGTGTGATTTGCTGCCTTCCTCCCCATCACCTATATCTGGCATTTCTCTCCATGCTCTCTCTCCCCAACTCCCCACCCGCCGCTGTCCCTCTTTTTTTTTTTTTTTTTTTTTTTTTGTGACTGAGTCTCGCCCTGTCACCCAGGCTGGAGTGCAGTGGCGTGATTTTGGCTCACTGCAACCTCCTCCTCCCGAGTTCAAGTAATTCTTCTGCCTCAGCCTCCTGAGTAGCTGGGATTATAAAAGCATGCCACCACGCCTGGCTAATTTTTTGTATTTTTAGTTGAGACGGGGTTTCACCCTGTTAGCCAGGCTGGTTTCGAACTCCTGACTTCAGGTGATCTGCCCACCAGGGCCTCCCAAAGAGTTGGAATTACAGGCATGAGACACTGGCCAGGCCTGTTTTTTTTCCTTTTCTTCACCATGGTTTGAAATGGCCCTGCAAAGCTGTCCTTTGTTAGGGGAAATTTGCATCTGTAAAGAATCTATTTTAACATAGCTAGATCTTTCCTTCCAGGCCTCCCAATCCTGAAGAGATTAACTAAGAATGTAGCACCTTTTAAAGATCTGAATAGGAAACGTTTGTCATCTATTGAAATGTTTAAATTTACCTATAGCCTGGTAGCCCCTACCCCTCCGCTTTGGAGTTGTCCTGCCTTTCCAGACCAAACCAATGTATTTCTTAAATGTATTTGATTGATGTCTCATGCCTCCCTAAAATGTATAAAACCAAGATGCACACCTACCACCTTGGACATATTTCTCAGGACCTCCTGAGGACTGTGTCACGGACCATGGTCACTCATATTTGGCTCAGAATAAATCTCTTCAAATATGTTAGAGAGTTTGACTCTTTTATAGACATTGGGTATTGTGGCATGTCTGTAGTGTCAGCCACTGGGGAGGCTGAGGTGGGAGGATCACTTGAGTGTGGGAGATTGAGGCTGCAGTGAGCCGCCATGATACCACTGCACTCCAGCCTGGGCAACAAAGTGAGACCCTGTCTCAAGAAAGAAAGAGAGAAAGAGAGAGAGGAGAAAGAGAGAGAGAAAGAGAGGGACAGAGGGAGGGAGTGAGGGAGGAAGGAAGGAAGGAAGGAAGGAAGGAAGGAAGGAAGGAAAGAAAGAAAGAGCTGGGCATGGTGGCACATGCCTGGGCAACAAAGTGAGACCCTGTCTCAATCTAGGAAGAAAGAACGAAAAGAAAGAGAGAGAGAGAGAAAGAAAGAAGGAAAGAAAAGAAAAGAAAGAAAGGAAAGAAAGAAAGAGAGAGGAAAGGAAGGAAGGGAGGGAGGGAGGGAGGGAGGGAAGGAAAGAGCTGCTTGCGGTGGCACATGCCTGTAATTCCAGCATTTTGAGAAGGAAAAAAGGAAGGAACAAAAGAAGGAAGGAGGGAGGGAGGGAGGAAGGAGCCAGCTGGGAATGGTGGCACATGCCTGTAATCCCAGCACTTTGGGAGGCCCAGGTGGGTGAATCACAAGGTCAGGAGATCAAGACCATCCTGGCCAACATGATGAAACCCCGTCTCTACTAAAAATACAAAAATTAGCTGGGTGTGGTGGCATGAGCCTGTAGTCCCAGCTACTCGGGAGGTTGAGCCAAGAGAATCACTTGAACCTGGAGGTGGAGGTTGCAGTAAGCTAAGATCTCATCACTGCACTCCAGCCTGGCAACAGAGTGAGACTCTGTCTAAACAAACAAAAAAAGAAAGAAAGAAAGAAAGAAAGTCATGTTTAACCCCATTAGAAAGCAGGTAAATGGGGCCTGGCACAGTGGCTCATGGCTGTAATCCTAGCCCTTTGGGAGGTCAAAGCAGGCAGATCATGAAGTTAAGAGTTCGAGACCACCCTGGCCAACATGGTGAAACCCGGTCTCTACTGATGATACAAAAATTGGTGTGGTGTTGCGTGCCTATAATCCCAGCTACTCAGGAGGCTGAGGCAAGAGAATTGCTTGAACATGGGAGGCAGAGGTTGCAGTGAACCAAGATCACGCCATGACCTCCAGCCTGGGCAACAGAGCAAGATTCAGTATCAAAAAAAAAGAGAAAAAAAAAGAAAGCCGGGAAATGTAAGTTAAAATTGCAAAAACACTACAACTTACCAGAATGACTTAAAAAAAAATGGTCTGACGTGACCAAAATTGTGGATGAGGCTGGGAATTAATGGGAATATAAATTAGTACAACTATTTTGGGAAACCGGCAGGACTTACTATAATTGAATATGAGCGTATCTCTGACGCAGCCATTTTGCTCCAACAGTAATGTGTGCACAAGTGCACCAAAACACATGAACAAAAAAAATCAGAGTTCTTTATCGTTCTTCTACCCCTAAGATGGAAATAGCCTAAATGTCTACCAGTAGTAGAGCACATAAATAGTGGCATGGTATATGTGATGGTTAATATTGAGTGTCAACTTGATTGGATTGAAGGATAAAAATTCTTCAATCCAAGTATCGATCCTGGCTGTGTCTGTGAGGGTGCTGCCAAAGGAGATTAATATGCGAGTCAGTGGGCTGGGAGAGGCAGACCCACCCTCAGTCTGAGTGGGCACCATCTAATCAGCTGCCAGCACAGCTAAGATAAAGCGGGCAAAAGAAAGTGGAAGGACTAGACTTGCTGAGTCTTCAGGCCTTCATCTTGTTCCCATACTGGACACTTCCTGCCCTCGAACATCGACTTCAGGCTTTTCAGCTTTTGGACTCTTGGATGTACACCACTGGTTTGCCAGGGGCTCTTGGGCCTTTGGCCACAAACAGAAGGCTGCATTGTCGGCTTCCCTAAATTGAGGTTTTAGGGGACTGATTCACCACTGACTTCCTTGCTCCTCAACTTGCAGTCCATCTATCCTGGGATTTTACCTTGTGATAGTGTGAGTCAATTCTCCTTAATAAACTCCCTTTCATATATACGCATATCCTATTAGTTCTGTCCCTTTAGAGAACACTAATACAGTGTATAATGAAATAATATACAACTTTGAAAAATAAACAAATTGGCCAGGCGTGATGGCTCATGCCTGTAATCCCAGTACTTTGGGATGCCTAGGTGGGCAGATCACCTGGGGTCAGAGGAGTTCCAGACCAGCCTTCCCAACATGGTGAAACCCGTCTCTACTAAAAATACAAAAAAATTAGTTGGGCATGGTGGCATACACCTGTAATCCCAGCTACCCAGGAAGCTGAGGCAGGAGAATCACTTGAACCCAGGAGGCAGAGGTTGCAGTGAGCTGAGATCACACCACTGCACTCCAGCCTGGCTGCCTGGCAGCCTGGGCAACAGAGCAAGGCTCCATCTTAAAAAAAAAAAAAAAAGGCACTTTGGGAGGCTGAGGCAGGCGGATCACTTGAAGTCAGGAGTTCAAGACTATCCTGGCCAACATGGTGAAAACCCATCTCTTAAAAAAAATTATATATATATATGGATAAATCTCACAGGCATAATGTTAGTCTGGTAAACAGAAAAGATGGCACACATAAATACACTGTGATTTGTATAGCGTTAAGTTTACTTAAAGTTCAAAAAGAGCAAAATTAATCTATTGGGTTAGAAGTAAAGATATTAGGGCCGGGCATGGTGGCTCACACCTATAATCCCAGCACTTTGGGAGGCCGAGGCGGGTGGATCACGAGGTCAAGAGATCGAGGCCATCCTGGTCAACATGGTGAAACCCCGTCTCTACTAAAAATACAAAAAATTAGCTGGGCATGGTGGCGCGTGCCTGTAATCCCAGCTACTCAGGATGCTGAGGCAGGAGAATTGCCTGAACCCAGGAAGCGGAGGTTGCAGTGAGCCGAGATCGTGCCATTGCACTCAAGCCCGGGTAACAAGAGCGAAACTCAGTCTCAAAAAAAAAAAAAAAAAAAAAAAGAAGTAAAGATATTAGTTAGCAGTTATCAGGCTGGGCACATTGCCTCATGCTGTAATCCCAGCACTTTGGGAGGCTGAGGCAGGTGGATCATGAGGTCAAGAGTTCAAGACCAGTCTGGCAAGATGGTGAAACCCCGTCTCTACTAAAAATGCAAAATTTAGCTGGGTAGGGTGGTGGGCGCCTGTAATCCCAGCTACTCGGGAGGCTGAGGCAGAGAATTGTTGAACTTGGGAGGCAGAGGAGGTTGCAGTGAACAGAGATTGGATCCCAACCTCGGGATCCACCCGCCTAGGCCTCCCAGAGTGCTAGGATTACAGGCATGAGTTACTGCACCCAGATATTTTTATTTTTTAGAGACAGGGCCTTGCTCTGTCACCCAGGCTAAAATGCTGTAGTACAACCAGAGCTCACTGCAGCCTTGAACCCCTGGGTACAAGTGATCCTCCTGCCTCAGCCTCTTGAGTAGCTGGCAGTACAGGTACACATGACTGTGCCTTGCTATGCCGAATTTTTTTTTTTTTTTAATCTTTTTGAGATGGAGTTCTGGTCTGTTGCCTAGGCTGGAGTACAGTGACACGATCTTGGCTCACTGAAACCTCCACCTCCTGGGTTCAAGCAATTCTCTTGCCTCAGTCTCTCGAGTAGCTGGGATTACAGGCATCTGCCTGTAACTGTTTACTGCCCAGCTAACTTTTGTATTTTTAGTAGAGATCAGGTTTCATCATGTTGGCCAGGCGGTCTCGAACTCCTGACCTCGTGTTCCAGCCACCTTGGTCTCCCAAATTGCTGGGCATGAGCCACTGTGCTTGGCCACTTTTTAGATTTTTTTTATATCGGCACTATCTAATAGTTACTATTAACATGTGGCTATTTACATTAAATTTTACAATTGAATTTAAATAAAATAAAAATTTCAGGCTGGGCACAGTGGCTCACGCCTATAACCCCAGCATTTTGGGAGTCCAAGGTGGGCGGATCACCTGACATCAGGAGTTTGAGACCAGCCTGACCAACATCAAAAAACCCCGTCTGTACTAACAAAATACAAAATTAGCCGGAAATGGTGGTGCATGCCTGTAATCCTAGCTACTTGGGAGGCTGAGGCAGGAGAATCGCTTGAACCTGGGAGGCAGAGGTTGCAGTAAGTTGATACCACGCCATTGCACTCCAGCCTGGGCATCAAGAGCAAAACTCTGTCTCAAAAAACAAAACTTCAGTACCTCAGTTATGATTGCCTCATTTCACATGATCAATAGCCACATGTGACTAATGACTACTGTACTGAGTAGATGGAGTACCTTTCTGTCATTGCATAAAATTATATTGAACAGTGCTGTTTTGTATCCTTATTTAATGGTTGCTCACAGGACCTGTTATCTCAGTTTGCTTGGGCTACTATAAAAGATACCATAATTTGGTGGCTTAGACACAGATATTTATTTCTCACAGTTCTGGAGCTGGGGAGTCCACAATCCAGGTGCTAGCCCATTCAATTCCTGGCTTATAATTCATACCGTCAATGGTTTCCTAGGATTCTGCCTATAAGAATATTCCCAGATTAGGTTATCTTACTGCAAAGTGGCCAAATAATGACCTTTTTCTCCTTTGTCTTATTTACCATAATCTTTCCTCACATTTCCAAACCCAGTTACTATTATTAATGTATAGGAGACTCTACCCAAGACTCCCATTCCTAGTCTAACCAAATCTCTGGCTTTTGTTTGCAGTATATTTATTTACAAGTGTAAGTGTAATCACATTCAATACTGATCAACATTGAGATAACTATGGTCTGTCAGAATGTGTATTTCCCCCAGATCACACATATTTGGGGAAAAATTTGGTCATTTTTATAGAGATACTGATACTGTTCTGCTAAAGCGTCCCTTGCTTATTTCTGTCTTACCTTGTTTAGGGCATAAGAACTAACACGGAACATATACACTAAGTTCAAGTTTGGGTATATTAATCAAATGTGACATGTGTCTACTGTATTTACAATAATACCTCTTGAAAAAAAGCACAAATGATTAGCTTTTTAAATAGACTTTTATTGTGAAATATAAAATATTTGGAAATGATTTTTAAAATTTCAATTACAGTGTTAACAATTCAATTATCTTTATGAGAGAAAGCACCACATTAAAAAATACATTCAAAGAAGCAATCTACAATGCACATGCTAAAATGACTTAACAATAATGACATTAACAAATCATGAAATTCAGAAGCTTCTTCTAATTACAGATCTAAATCAGGGGTCTCCAACTTAAGAGGTCTTCAGGGCTGAGGAGGAACCACAAAGTAGAGAAGTTGCCTGGTACAAGAGGGAAGTCCAGTAGGCTGTGGAAAACTGGGGAGTTATGCCCAACTGAAAGACTTTTCAAACTCAAAAATTTTTGAAACATTACGTACATCAAATAAAACAACTGTGAGTCAAAATGGCCTATGTGAACTACCAGTTTATAACTCTGGTCTAAATAAATTTCTAACATTTTATGTAGTACCTAATCCTCAAAATGGCAGACAATGGCAGACTGCACTTCTTTGAGATTATATATGAGACCACTTAAGCTACCATTTTGGGGGGAATATATTAAAAAATTCTAAGAAAAGGTATTTTGCACTTCAAATTTACCAACTGAGGTAGTTTTAGGGATATATTCTTAAAACATCTGGTTAAGAGATGACATTTTAAAAATACCTTCTTTCACACTTTATTCGGGAAAAATTAGTTATGCCTAATAGTTAATTAGAACCAAATCAAAATTTCAATTTTTACCAACAGAAATTCACATACCATAGTACATTATTGCTTAGTAAGAAATATTTATGTGAACAATAATAAAGTATTGGTTTTACTAAAACCATTGTTCAAAAAGCATTCAATCATATAACCTCACTATATATGTAAGAAAACTGTAATTGAGTTAACAAGTTTAAAGAGTATTTTGTGGAAGAACTTTAGTAGATTTTGTACTTTCAGTTAAAACTAAAGGTTTTCTTCTGAACATGCAGAATTGCTTATAGCTCAAAGAGATGTACAGTGTTGGCTTGTTGTGCCAAAGTAATTTGAAAGAAGTTACTACTTTGTCTACCATCAATAATCTCACATTACAAATTTTTAAATGTTTGTAAAAAATCAAGATAGAACCATTAGAGTGACAAATGAAATCTCCTTTAAAAAGACTGCAAAGGCACATAATAATTCAAATATCTTTACTAAGCTAAGATTATCTATTTAAAAATAATTCAGACAACACAGGTTTCAAACAAAACTCAAATATACCTATTGTAAAACTTCACACAATACCCCAAAATATTTTCTACTTTTTAACATTTTAGTTGTCAGCTAGAGAAGTTTAACATAAAAAGAAAGCACGAAACCTAGCCATATAACCCCCCAAATAAGAGTTAATAGCTGTTACATAAAACTTTATTTTCTGTAAAATAAAGTTTATATGGGACAAATCAATTGCATATGTGTCTATTAAATTCTGAAATTGAAAAGCCACAGCTGTTAAGTCTTTGGGTAGATGGTTAGCAATCCAAAGAGTATGCATATACAAAAATAATTAAAAAAAAAAAATGAAAAGAAAACTTCAGGCCAGGTGTGGTGGCTCATGCCTATAATCCCAGCACTTTGGGAAGCTGAAGCAGTTGGATCACTTGAGGTCAGGAGTTCAAGACCAGCCTGGCCAACATGATGAAATCCCATCTCTACTAAAATACAAAAATCAGCTGGGCGTGGTGGCAGGCACCTGTAATCCCAGCTATTCAGGAGGCTGAGGCAGAAAAACCACTTGAACCTGAGAGGCAAGGGTTGCAGTGCACTGACATGGCACTGCACTCCAGCCTGGGCAACAGAGTGATACCCTGTCTCAAAAAAAAAAAAAACAAAAAACGGGCTGGGCGCGGTGGCTCACGCCTGTAATCCCAGCACTTTGGGAGGCTGAGGCGGTTTGATCACGAGGTCAAGAGATCGAGACCATCCTGGTCAACATGGTGAAACCCTGTCTCTACTAAAAATACAAAAAATTAGCTGGGCACGGTGGCGTGTGCCTGTAATCCGAGCTACTCAGGAGGCTGAGGCAGGAGAATTGCCTGAACCCAGGAGGCGGAGGTTGCGGTGAGCTGAGATCGTGCCATTGCACTCCAGCCTGGGTAACAAGAGCGAAACTCCGTCTCCAAAATAAAAAAAAAAAAAGAATATGTCAAACAAAGTATCCATCAGTTAATGCAACAGCTCTTCCAATATTTCCACTTTTTGTGAATTAAAACTTTTTTAGTAGGGGAAAATAAGTTTGGCATTTTGTTTTGTTTTGTTTGAGAGAGTTTTGCTCTGTCTCCCAGGCTGGAGGGCAGTGGCACCATCTCGGCTTCACTGCAACTTCTGCCTTCTGGGTTCAAGCAATTCTCCTGTCTCAGTTGCCGAGTAGCTGAGACTATAGGCCCCAGCCACAATGTCTGGCTAATTTTTTTTTTGAGATGGGGTCTTGCTTTGTTGCCCAGGCTGGATTGCAGTGGCACGATCTTGGCTCACTGTAATCTCCACCTCCCAGGTTCAAGCAATTCTCCTACCTCAGCCTCCTTAGTAGCCGAGATTACAGGCATACACCACAATGCCTGGTTAATTTTTTTGTATTTTTAGTTCAGATGAGGTTTCGCCATGTTGGCCTTGCTGGTCTTGAACTCCTGACCTCAAGTGATCCGCCTGCCTTAGCCTCTCAAAGTGCTGGGATTACAGGCGTGAGCCACCACACCCGGCTAATTTTTGTACTTCTAGTAGAGATGGCTTTCATCATATTGGCCAGGATGGTCTCAAACTTCTGACCTTGTGATCCACCTGCCTTGGCCTCCCAATGTGCTGGGGTCATAAGCGTGAGTGACCACGTCCAGCCTATTGGCATTTTTTAAAAACCCTAATCTTTGGTAAAGTTTTAAACTCTAGCAAAGTCTAATGCTTTTTATCTGTAGAACATTCACTTTGATCATTATTATTATTATTATTATTATTATTATTTTTTTTGAGACGGAGTTTTGCTCTTGTTACCCAGTCTGGAGTGCAATGGCGCAATCTCGGCTCACTGCAACCTCCGCCTCCTGGGTTCAAGCAATTCTCCTGCCTCAGCCTCCTGAGTAGCTGGGATTACAGGCATGCACCACCATGCCCAGCTAATTTTTTGTATTTTTAGTAGAGATGGGGTTTCACCATGTTGACCAGGATGGTCTCAGGCTGGTCTCGAACTCCCAACCTCAGGTGATCCACCTGCCTCGGCCTCCTAAAGTGTTGGGATTACAGGCGTGAGCCACTGTACCCAGCTACTCACTTTGATTATTAAAAGCACTTACAATTCAAATAGAGGTACATGTGAAAAGAAAAAAAAGTAAAAGAAATGCACTTATCTATGAAGCTATCAGAATACTTTAGAATTCAAAGTTAACACTGATTTTATACATCATAAGTATTTATTTCCACAGCTGAAAATTGGCTGAAGTTGAACACAAGACTATGAATTCACCATACATTCAAAAAAGAAATAAACATGTTTCTCAAATCAAGTCAATAGTGAAATGTTATAATATAAGGGTACAAGGTAAATGCTGATATATTAAAACCTTGGTTTGATTTAGCAATTTTATTAAAAACCAGAGGGGTTTCTATGAATAAATTTATTTAAATTAAATTATTCATGATTAAAAATTTAGTTTTTATAAATAGTAGCAACAGACTAAATATTGAGTATATGGGATTCCAATAAACAATAATAAAAATACCTTAACATTATTTACTTCAAATATTGTCTTCAAAATATTCAAATGTATTCAAAATTTATCATTAACTGATCTGTAACAGTGAATTCCAGACTACATTGATAGCAATTAGATATATTAGTGCTGTCTGCTTGTCCTTCACATCATCATAGGAGGAAGCTTCCTTTTGTAAGAAACATCATGGCCACACTGGTCACATATAATGATCCAATTAGTTAGCGTATTTATGGAGAAAGCGTTCAAATGCATCATAGATGGCTTGTCTAAAATTAAATGTGAAAGAAAAATTCTAAGTAACAAGCAAAAAGGGGGGACAGACAATGCCTTTACTGTAAGTTATTTCCAAATTTATCTGGGACTTGCAACCTGACCTCCTCTCTAAATAGCTATGAAATAGGCAGCTATCCTCCTCAGAAGGGGAGTTTGAATCCATGTACCTTTTTTCTTTTTCTTTTGAGACAGGGTCTCGCAGTGTCACCCAGGCTGGAGTGCAGTGGCATGATCTCTGCTCACTGCAACCTCTGCTTCTCTGTTCAAGTAATTCTCATGCCTCAGCCCCCCAGTTAGCTAGAATTACAGGCATGTACCACTATACCCTGCTAATTTTTTTGTATTTTTAGTAGAGATGGGGTTTCACCATGTTGGACAGGCTGGTCTCAAACTCCTGGCCTCAAGTGATCCTCCCGCCTCAGATGCATGCAACCTTACCACCACTACTAGAAAACCTCAAATATACTTCCAACTTATAATGGATCTAGAAGCATTATCTTTTTCTGAAGCACTTTTTTTGTGCCTTGTATATATTTTATACACACATATACCACACACACACACACACACAGAGATATGTGTGTGTGTATAAAATATATATATATATTTTTTGGAGACAGAGTTTTGCTCTTGTTACCCAGGCTGGAGTGCAATGGCACGATCTCGGCTCACTGCAACCTCCGCCTCCTGGGTTCAGGCAATTCTCCTGTCTCAGCCTCCTGAGCAGCTGGGATTACAGGCACGAGCCACCATGCCCAGCTAATTTTTTGTATTTTTAGTAGAGACGGGGTTTCACCATGTTGACCAGGATGGTCTCGATCTGTTGACCTCGTGATCCACCCGCCTCGGCCTCCCAAAGTGCTGGGATTACAGGCGTGAGCCACCGCGCCCGGCCCCTAAAATAAATTATGAAAGAAAAAGGAACTGAGTTTTTGTCTTCTTATCACTTTGTTGAAATTATGTAACTTTTCAGAATGTGACAGTCTGTTTCACACATTATGATACAGATGTTTTTTATTTCCTATGAACATGTTCCTAGCTCCTTAAAAGCCTTGGTTTCCTACATTAACTTCACTGAGTATTTTAATATTTCAATTGAAAAGGAACAGACAAATTTAATCTTCTGAAAGATATTTTTTTCTTCTTTTTTTAGAGACAAGATCTCACCATGTTGCCTAGGCTTGAAGGCAGTGGTTACTCTCAGGTGCAATCATAGCACACTGCAGCCTCAAACTCTGGCATCAAGCTATTTTACCTCAGCCTGTTGAATATCTGGAACTACAGTCCTGCGCCCCACTTGTATTTTTTTCTAAAGCATCTTTTTCTTTTTTTTGAGACAGGGTCTTACTCTGTCACCCAAGCCTGGAGTGCAGTGGCACAATCTTGGCTCACTGCAAACTCTGCCTCCCGGGTTCAAGCGATTCTCCTGCCACAGCCTCCCGAGTAGCTGGGATTACAGGTGCCTGTCACTGCGCCCAGCTAATTTTTGTATTTTTAGTAGAGATAGGGTTTCAACATGTTGGCCAGGCTGGTCTTCAACTCCTGACCTCAGTTGATTAACCCAGCTCGGCCTTCCAAAGTGCTGGGATTACACTCATGAACCACTTGCGCCCAGCCCCTAAAGCTGTTTTTTTCTATTGTATAATACATTTTCATAGCAGAATATTCAGAAAATCTAAAATATAGGATGGGGAAAACATCATAATCCCATAACTTACACCAACTGTTAATCTTTTCATATATTTCCTCCAGGCTTTTAAGAAAATGCATATCTAGACCAGGTGCGGTGGGCTCACACCTGTAATCCCAGCACTTTGGAAGGCAGAGGTAGTCGGGTCACAAGGTCAGGAGTTTGAGACTAGCCTGGCCAAATGGTGAGACCTCCATCCCTACTAAAAATACAAAAATTAGCTGAGTGTGGTGGTGCATGCCTGTAATCCCAACTACTCGGGAAGCTGAGGCAGGAGAATTGCTTGAACCTGGGAGGCAGAGGATGCAGTGAGCTGAGACTGCACCACTGTACTCCAGCCTGGGTGATAGAGTGAGATTCTGGCTCAAAAAAAAAAAAAAAAAAAAAAGCACGTCTATATTTTCACCCAGTTTAAGTAAGTATGAAATGTTAATTTTGTATCCCACTTGTTCAACTAAGCATTTCCTCACATCCTAACAAAGATATTAAGATTATCTTTAAAACTGATAGCTTGCTAATATTGTTTCCAGTATGTTGAGAAGACATAGTTTTCCAACATGCTTGTCTTTCTTTAGCTCAAGGATTTGTTCCCTGTGAATTATACTGAACCCCCAAGAAGGGAAAAAAATTAGAGGTCGATATTTGCATGTTGGTGTAAACACATAAAGAGATTTTCTTTGAAGACAGATATGACAGCAGTAGGTGAGAAGTAAAGAAACCTCTGAAATTATTGACCACTGGCTGATTTTTTCCCTCAGTTCCAGGCACTTGCTCTTCTGGAATGAATCTGACTTTGTTTACTTTCTGGTGCCTAAAGTTACAATCTGGACTTGTATACATGATATAAGAAGGGTTAGGAAGAATACATGTCCCTTTTTAATCATTTGAATAGTCTCTTATTCACTTGTATTATCAATAAGCTCTAAATAACACAAAATATTAGAGCATATAAAGGAATGGCTTTATTGATTGATTGACTGAGATGGAGTCTCGCTCTGTTGCCCAGGCTGGAGTGCAGTGGTGTGACCGCAGCTCACTGCAACCTCCACCTCCCAGGTTCAAGCAATTCTCCTGCCTCAGCCTCCCAAGTAGTTGGGACTACAGGCACTTGCTACCACACTCAGATAATTTTTGTACTTTTAGCATAGTTGGGGTTTCACCATATTGGCCAGGCTTGTCTCGAACTCCTGACCTTGTGATCCACTCACCTTGGCCTCCCAAAGTGCTGGAATTACAGGCGTGAGCCACCATGCCCGGTGGCTTCTTTTATTTTTATGTTTGGTGTGTGAAAAGACTGAATTTTTAAGAATTCTACTATTCCAATGTCATCTAAAGTCTGTTAAGTTTTTTTTTTTTTTTCAAACACGGATCATAAGAAACAATCTTTTAAGTTTTGAAGTGACTGATGGGGAATGGTAGAGGCCAAATAGCTTAGTAGTGACTCCACTTGAGCAAGTTTCTTAATCTTTTTTGTTCCCTTTATTCTGTGTAAAGGGGATAATAACAGGGCAATTGCCCTAGCGTCTGGCACATGATAATAGTTAACATTTATTTCTCTCAAATGAAGCCTTCATAATAGCACTTTTGAGTTTTTATATCTGACTTTGATTATAAATCTCTTCCTAATACTGCTTAACTATATTCTGACTTAGGTACGCAAAAGAGTGAAAGAAATTTTATACTAATTTACTAATGCAAGCACGTGGGTCCTCTGCATTCACATGTATAACAGAACTTTAGACTCTTCTTAAGCAACCCTAGCAACCTTAGGTAGTCACAGATTTTTGTTTATTTGTTTAAGTTTTGTTGTTCCAGAGGGTCAACGAGTATTGGATAGTCTGCTCACTCACCAACAGGGACTCAAATGCTGAATAAATACTTTTTAAAATACCACAGTATTAAAAGAAAGGTTTGGCCAGGGGAGGTGGCTTACGCCTGTAATCCCAGCACTTTGGGAGGCCAGGGCAGGTGGATCACCTGAGGTCAGGAGTTCAAGACCAGCCCGACCAATGTGGAGAACCCCATGTCTACTAAAAATGCAAAATTAGCTGGGTGTGGTGGTGCATGCCTGTAATCCCAGCTACTCAGGAGGCTGAGGCAGAAGAATCGCTTGATCCTGGGAGGCAGAGGTTTCGGTGAGCTGATCATGCCATTGCACTCCAGCCTGGGCAACAAGAGTGAAACTCCGCCTCGGAAAAAAAAAAAAAAAACAAGAAAGGTTTACTATATCCTTCAAGACATGACAGACTTTTAGAATTGGTCTATTTCTCAAAAAGGTGACATTTATAAGTTGAGCTAGAAAAGTAACAACATACAAAAATTATTTCTTACGTTAACAAGAGCTAAAACATCTCAAACATATCACATACAATTCCTCTATTATATAGCTATGTAGTTGGCAGTTTTTTTTGAACACTTATGTACAGGGCACTGATCTAAGCATTTATGTGAACTAATTTATTTAACCATTAATAACATATAAATATGTTCCAATAATGCGGGATACCAGAAAATTATAGTTTTGGCATAAAAGTTTTTTATAAGTTCTAACTAAAATAGTGGAATCATACAAGGTTAACATTAAAACCACTTTTCACTTAAGGTTCAATATTCACTTGCTAACTGAAAAACGTTGCTAAATTATCCCATGGATGTTCAGGCCATTCTGACAGAACATCAGAATAGAGTGAAAAACCTCTTGATGTACCAAAGCAACTTTAACAAGCCATGATCTTCCTTCTCACATCCTAAAATACCTGGCCATTAATATTTGAAGAGGGTAAAACCACAAGATAAAGCATGCCTATGATAAGCAGCATGTCTAGTTCTCTAGGAGAAAAAGAAAATAAGAGGATGAAATTCCAGGAAAGAGAGAAAAATAACTCAATGTGAGATTTGTGGGAGGTGAGGAGGAAATTCGAAGATTGAAACAGACAATACAAATATCTAATCTATTTGTTGAAGCAAAAAAATCCAGAAAACAAGCAGCAAATGAACAAATACCTGTTTAGACTAGTCATCTTACCTGAAGAGTCCTTGTTTAAAAAGATAAGCACTAATATGACCCCCTTCTAGGTATCGGATTTCACAACCAGGCCAAATTTCTTGTAAACTTCGAACTCCTGTTCGTGGAATATAGGCATCTTCTTTGGCTTGAATCACTATAATGAGGCTTGGGTCAACTGGAACTAGATATAGGATTTTTAAAAAATTCAACATTTACACATTAGAAAATAAAAAAACACCACACAATGCAGTAAATGAAACATTTGTCAAACTAAAATTTTTGATTAAGTTAAAAATCAACTATAATGTGCCACATTACTCATCTCCAGTATAATGAGATAAATATTCTACAGATGATACAAAATCCACTGTGGTTTTTAAAAATTAATTAATTTATTTCTTTTGTGTGTGTGTGTGGGTACACAGTAGGTATATATATTTTGGGTTACATACACTGATATAGGCATGGAATACATAATAATCACATCAGGGTGCATGGGGTATGCATTGCCTCAATAATTTATTTAAAGATGGGATCTCACTATGTTGCCAAGGCTGAAGTGCACTGGCTAGTCACCGGCATGATCATAATATGCTACAGTCTTGAACTCTTGGGTTCAAGTGATCCTCCCTCTTTTAACTTCCTGAGTAGCTGGGACTACAGGTGAATGCCACCACACTCAGCAATCCAGTGTGATTTTTTGTTTTGGAGACAAGAGTCTCACTTTGTCACAGAGGCTAGGGTGCAGTGGTGCAATCATAGCTCACTGCCACCTTGAATTCCCAGACTCAAGGGATCCTCCTGCCTCAGTCTCTGAGTAGCTGAGACTATAGGCATGTGCCACTGTACCCAACTAATTTTTTTTTTTTTTTGAGATGGAATCTCACTCTGTCACCCAGGCTGGAGTGCAGTAGCATGATCTCTGTTCACTGCAACCTCCATCTCCCAGGTTCAAGTGATTATCCTGCCTCAGCCTCCTGAGTAGTTGAGATTAGAGGCACAAACCATTACACCTGGCTAATTTTTTATATTTTTGGTAGAGACGAGGTTTCACCATGTTGGCCAGGCTTGGTCTCAAACTACTGACCTCAAGTGATCCACCCACCTCAGCCAAAGTGCTGGGATTACAGGTGTGTAATCCTGTAATTACAGGATAGGCCATCTAGCTAATTTTTACATTTTTTTGTAGGGACAGGGTCTCACTATGTTGCCTGGGCTGGTGTTGAACTCCTGGGATCAAGCGATCCTCCCACCACAGCCTCCCAAAATGCTAGGATTACAGGCGTGGGCTACTGTGCTCAGCTCCAGAGAGAGACAGAGAGAGAGATAGAGAGAGAGAGAGAGAGTGTGTGTGTGTGTGTGTGTGTGTATGTGTGTTTGAGAAAGAGTCTCGCTCTGTTACCAAGGATGGAGTGCAGTGGTGTGATCCTGGCTCACTGCAAAGTTTACTTGGGCTAAAGCCATCCTTCCACTTCAGTCTTCCAAGCAGCTGGAACTACAGGCATGCACCACCACACATAACTGTTTCGTATTTTTTTTGGTAGAGACAAGGTTTCACCATGTTACCCAGGCTGGTCTTGAACTCCTGGGCTCAAGCAATCCACCTGCCTCAGCCTCCCAAAATGCTGGGATCACAGACATGAGCCACCACACCTGGCTGTTTCGTGTGTTTTTTAATGAATAAGATAGTCTTAAATTTTCATAGCTAGAATATGATACATTTAAGTAACCAACTTATCTTTGCACACATATTCTGGAGCCAACAACAAAAAATACCTTTGAAAACATAAAATTTTATAAAGCATTCTTTAAAATATTTCACAAATATTTACACATCAGCAAATGTTCTCAATTTCACATTAAAATTAGTACCTGAGAAATTTGCTACATGAGTACATTCATCCATGACTCCTTTCATAAATATTAAAGATTCTTTCCGAAGATTGTTTCTTCTTTGTTCTTTACTAAGAAGGTGGTGTAACTGAGGGTTGCAACTTGTATAACTGCTTTTGTTGGTTGAAAGTGTTTGATTGAAGCACTCAATCTTAGAGGTATCTTGCAGTAAGAGTCCTTCTGATGTGGCACTAACAGATGTTTTACTAGAATTATGGCAGTCAGTAGGTTTTTGGGATACAACTTGGTTTGTTGTATCTAAATTTAAAGTTCTGGAAACCAGATTAAGGTTAGTTAGCTTGTCTGCACTGCTAGCGAAGCGTTTCACAAACTCTTTTCCCATTTTGAAAGAATCTGTCTGAATATATGAAAGGAAAGAAAACATTATTTAATATAAAATAGGGTTTTATTAACAACTTTGTTAAAAAAGAGAGAAAAAAAATGTCCATCGATGAATAAATGGATAAACAAAATGTGGTATATGCAAACAATGAAATATTATTCAGTCTTAAAAGGAATGAAATTCTGATGCATGCTACTAACATGGATGAATACTGAAGACATAGGACAAATACTATATGATTCCACTTGCATGAGGTCCCTACAGTAGTAAGACTCATAGCAACAGAAAGAGAATGGCAGTTGTCAGGGACTGGGAGAAGGGAGGAATGAGTAGTTTTATTCAATGGGTAAGTTTCAGTTTGAGAAGATGAAAAAATTTTGAAGATAGATGGTGGTGATAGTTGCACAAGGTGAATATACTTAATGCCACTGAACTATACACTTAAAAATGGTTACAATAGACAATTTTATACTGTATATATTTACCGTAATTTTTGAAAAAAACAAAGAGGTGTCAAAATTTAACTCAGCACTAAGATAAATGACTTAAACTTTATTGCTGTTTCCTATTAAACAGTAAAGGGTATCATTTAGCATTTAGCCTGCATCTTTTTTTTTCTTATCACCAAAGTTTTGAAATCCATGGTCTCTGCCTTAACCTTTGAACTTCTAAAAGTCTTACAACTGAGTAATGTAAATTCAAGCACAAGAGGACACCAGCTGTCCCAAATCCCTTTCTCTGGTTGAACTAACAAGAATTAAAAATTATCAAGGAAAAAAAGAAATATTGCCTATTAAAGTCTCAAAACTATATTTTAAGTTGTAAATACAGTTACGTGTTGCTTAATGACAAGATATGTTCTGAGAAATGCATCATTAGGTTGTTACATTGTTGTGCGAACATCACAGTGTATTTACATAAACCTAGATGGTATAAGCCAACTACACACCTAAGCTATATGGTATAATCTATTGCTCCTGGGTTACAAACCTGTACGGCATGTGATTGTACTTAATACTGTAGGTAACTGTAATGTAATTTTAAGTATTTGTGTATCTAATCATAGAAAAGATACAGTAGGCCAGGTATGGTGGTTCATGCCTGTAATCACAGCACTTTGGGAGGCCAAGAGGGGGTTGATCACTTGATGTGAGGAGTTCAAGACTAGCCTGACCAACATGGTGAAACCCCATCTCTACCAAAATACAAAAATTAGCCAGGTATGGTGGGGGGCACCTGAAATCCCAGCTACTTGGGAGGCTGAGGCAGGAGAATCATTTGAACCCAGGAGGCAGAGGTTACAGTGAGTAGAGATTGTGCCATTGCACTCCAGTCTGGGGGACAGAGCAAGACTCCATCTCAAAAACAAAAAGAAAAAGAAAAGGTATAGTAAAAATATGGTATTACAATCTTTTGGACCACCTTGTATATATGGTTTGTCACTGACTGAAACATTGTTATGCAGAGCATGATTGTACAATATAATTTAAGTAAAAATAAACTTTGTTATATAGTAACAGGCAAGTCAAAAGAAAAAATGACAGCCTGGGAAAATATATTTGCAACTCATATTACAAATGGCAAATAACTTTAATTTATTAAGAGCTAGAATTGAATAATGTTTTAAAAGCCCAGAACCCCCAAAATGAGCAAAGGATATACACATAAAGGAAACAGAAAACAAAATACAAAAATACAAACTGCTGTTTTTTTTTTGAGACAGAGTCTTGCTCTGTCGTCCAGGCTGGAGTGCAATGGTGTGATCTCGGCTCACTGCAACCTCCGCCTCCTGGGTTCAGGCAATTCTCCTGCCTCAGCCTCCAGAGTAGCTGGGATTACAGGCATGCGCCACCACGCCCAGCTAATTTTTTTTTTATTTTATTTTTAGTAGAGACGGGGTTTCACCATGTTGACCAGGATGGTCTCGATCTCTTGACCTCGTGATCCACCCGCCTCGGCCTCCCAAAGTGCTGGGATTACAGGCGTAAGCCACCGCGCCTGGCCCAAACTGCTCTTAAACTTATAAAAACTTGCTCAATTTCCTTCATACTTAAAGTTACTTAAATTAAAACTATACCATTTTCCAGTGTTGGTTGACAAAAAATAAAAACTCAAGTTTGACAACACACTGAATTTGTGAACTTATGGAGAAAGGCACATTCCTACTGGTGGTGTAAATTGACACAACTAGAATTAGACAAAATCTAACTACATTACTATACCCTTGACTCAGCAATCATATTTCTAGGAATTTACGTTTATACAACATGTAAGTATTTGTGTATCTAATCACAGAAAAGGTAATCAGGTAACCAAACATGAATATACAAAGTTATTCACTGCAACACTGTTTATTAATAGTGAAAGATGAGAAACAACATAAACATCTATCAACAGGGTACTGATTAATAAATTATGGTACATGAATTCACTTAATAGATTATATTATGTAGCAGTAAAAAAAAACAAGGAAACACTTGTGTATAGTCCATAAAAAAGGAAGTGAGGCTGGGCACAGTGGCTCATACCTGTAATCCCAGCATTCTGGGAGGCTGAGGCAGGCAGATTGCTTTAGCCCAGGGGTTTGTGACAAGCCTGGGCAACACTGTGAAATTCCATCTCTACAAAAAATACAAAAATTAGCCAGGTTGGTGGTGCATGCCTATAACCCCAGCTACTTAGGAGGCTGACATAGAAGGTGACTGAGCCAGATTCTGTCTCAACAAAAACAGAATACACAGTGTGTTTGCCCCTCATTTTTTTCGTTTTTTTTTTGAGATGGAGTCTCACTCTGTCACCTGGGGTTAGAATACAGTGGCACAAACTTGGCTCACTGCAACCTTCGCCTCCTGGGTTCAGAGATTCTTTTGCCTCAGCCTCCCGAGTAGCTGGGATTACAGGCGCCTGCCACTACACCTAGCTAGTTTTTTGTATTTTTAGTAGAGACAGAGGTTTCACCATGATGGTCAGGCTGGTCTTGAACTCCTGACCTTGTGATACGCCCGTCTTGGACTCTCAAAGTGCTGGGATTACAGGTGTGAGCCACTGTGCCCAGCCAATGCCTTTTAATAAATGTAGTAATATTTGCTTTGCATGATTCTGTGTTTTATTTTTAAAATGAAGTTTTATTTATTTATTTTTAAGACAGAGTCTCTATCACCCAGGCTGGAGTGCAGTGGCGTGATCTTGGCTCACTGCAACCTCCACCTCCCAGGTTCAAGAGATTCTCCTGTCTTAGCCTCCCTAGTAGCTGGGATTACAGGCACCAGCTACCACATGTGGCTAATTTTTGTATTTTCAGTATAGATGGGGGATTTATCATGTTGGCCAGGCTGGTCTCGAACTCCTGACCTCAAGTGATCAACCTGCTTTGGCCTCCCAAGGTGCTGGGATTATAGGTGTGAGCCACCACACCCGGGCAAAAATGAAAAAATTTTAAAAGTAAAAAATAGTATGTACAGATATGTTTTTAAAAATTTGCCCTTCTCTTTAAAAACCTGAATCATTAAATATACAATCAACTCCCCCCACCATCAATGTTGGGTGAAAAGTGAAATACTTACTCCACAGTATTCAAGCATGTGAATAATTTCTTCTTCATAAACTGTCTGGGTATAATACTGCTTTTCCAGCTCCCTCCAATTAATTGATTTACTCAACACACCCTGAAATAATAAGCTAAATTAAGATTAAACCACATCATAAGCAATTTGCCCAATACTTTTATTATTATTACTGTGTGGAAAAGAGTTAACATAGCAGGCTGGAGACTGCCTATCCTTTTTTTTTGTTAGAGACAAAGTCTCTCATTCTGTTGCCTAGGCTGGAGTGCAATGGCACCATCTCAGCTTACTGCAACCTCTGCCTTCTGGGTTCAAGTGATTCTACTGCCTCAGCCTCCCAAATAGCTGGGACTACAGGCATGTGCCACCACGCCTGGCTAATTTTTATATTTTTAGTAGAGATGGAGTTTCACCATGTTGTCCATGCTGGTCTTGAAGTGATCTTAGGTGATCTACTCACCTCGGCCTCCCAAAGTGCTGGGATTACAGGTGTGAGCTGTCCCACTTGGCCCAAGACTGCCTATCTTTAGCCTGCTTGTAAGGTTGGCCCTTAGCTGGAGTCTGGGAACTTGGCTAGTAAATAGCTTTCTACACTTACATAAAACTTTCTCTAAATGATAAGAGTGGGTCACTATGCCTAAACTGCTTATATAAACAATGCCGTTACTGCTGAACACCTGCTTTCCTTCCGAAATTTTGGTGCATGCTAGGCAAAAGTTATCTAAGTCACTAACGCCTGATAAAAACTCTGGACTGCTAGGCTCAGGGGAGCTTCACTGACGGACAACACTTTGCACTTATTATCAATAATTATTGCTGAAGGAATTAAGCATGAACTGTAACAGTCCACTGGGAGAGGACTCTTGGAAGCTTGTTCTTGGTTTCCTTCAGACTCTGCCTCATGCATTTTTCCTTTTGTTGACTGTGTTGTATTTTTTTGATGTAGTTAAGCCTTAGTCATGATTATGACTATATCCTGAGTGCTATGATTCTTTCTATGAATCACCAAAGCTGAGGGTGGTTTTGGGGACTTTCAAAACAATAACCTCTAATTATATATAGCTACCTAATATTAATTACAATTAAATTACCGTAGTGAAGACCCCAGATGCTGTGGACCAAGACAGGCATGGAATCAATGGCATGGGCTTAGGCCAGTTGGATACCGCTAAGGAAGCCATCTGTAATGTAACAGTTTAGAGAGCTTCTGTTTAGAGTTTCTATTCATTAAAATAAAAAATATTTAATATTAAGAAGTATTCCACGCAGTAAGTAGTTGGTTAAACACAAAGTCTGCAAACATTAGTGAGAACGCCTAGCAACCTCATTAAACTTCCCAAATCATAAATTCGACAACATTTAATTTCCCCCTTAGAAAGCAACAAAATATAATAGAAAACTTTAACCTCAAGACCCTTCACTGAGAGCTACTTTTTACTGTGTAAATACGAAGCAAAGATGCTGAGATGTAGATGCTGGGCAGCAGAGTAAGCACACTCATTACTTAAGTGACTTGCTCAGATACAGCAAAATCACAACTATAAAACATCAGACCATTGAGGCTGACTGAGTATGCAAAGAATTTGGTGAACTACAAAGCAGATTATATAACAGATATAAAATAATGTAATGTGTGTGTTTAGAGAAGGAAAAATTTACTCTCTCTTTTGGAGAAGGGAGAACTTTATCTTCTGGAAAAGTAACTTTCCCTTCTGGGCTGGAGAAATCAGAAGGGAAAGGCAGGCTTCACGAAATGGCTGAGTCTTGCAGAGGAATGAAAGATAGAGTCTTGTCTTCCATAGAAAGAAATCAGTATGATCAAAGGCAATAAGGTGAGAATGCACAGGGTTTCATAGGGAAACAGCCAACATACTTCAGTTGGGATGGTCAATAGGCACATGTGGCCAATGCAGTGAGAGAGATAAGTAGGGCTAGAAAGATTGATCAGGATCAGATTAGAGGTTGTTCTATAGATAATGGGGAATTAATATAGAGAATTGAGTAAAAGAGTAGTATTGTCAAAGAAATGATTCAAAAAGGTAACATGATAGTAGTTTACAGGATTGAGTAGAGAAGAGGAGAGCTGAGGTAGGAAGACCAGTTAATAGGCAGTAATCCAGGTGAAAGTTGTAAGAACCTGTCCCAGGTGATAACAATGGAAACACTACTAGATAGGAAAATAAATCCTTTTCCATTTTCTGTTTCGCTGTCAAGTGGTTGTTTTGAATTTAAGTTTTTGAACTTAATTTTCTAATTCAAGTGACATAGAGAACCTTCATATTATAATTATTATTATTTTGAGATAGAATCTGGTTTCTGTCTGGATCATCTAATCTGGAGTGCAGTGGCACAATCACAGCTTGTTGCAGTCTCAAACTCTGTGGTTCAAGTGATCCTCCCACCTGAGACCCCTGAATAGCCACAATTACAGAGATGTGCCACCATGCCTGGCTAATTATTTAAACAATTTTTTTGTAGAGACAGGGTCTCACTATGTTGCCTGGGTTGGGGTATGATTAATTTTTAGGCCAGTGAAGTGACTCACATATATAATCCCAGCACTTTGGAGGCTGAGCTGTGTGGATCACTTGAGCCCACAAACAAAATAATTTTTAAAAAATGTTCTGAGTGACTAATATGTGCCAAGTAATAAACCAGAGCATATTCCTGACCCTCAATGTTCCAACAGCTTCATGGAGAAAACAGACTGCTAAACAAGTCAGTACAGTACAGTACAGTACAGTAAAAAGTTACTAATGAGAGTTTGAAGTATAGTCTGGAGGTAAGGCCAGGTGTCACAGGTGAAACAGAAGGGTAAGCTGTTACTCAGCTAGCTGTAAGAGAATAAGGGAGCACTAGAGAGATGCTAGCATGTGACACAGCTGGAACACAGTATATATGCAAGCTTTTGGCAGGTTTTGAACAAGACAGAACAAAGATTAGATTTAGAAAGATCACTGTAGTTATGGTGTAGAGGGGAAATGGTTAAGAAAAAGATTAGTAAGAGAAAAGACTAGAGACAGAGAAAGCAATTAGGAATACATTTTAGTACACTCTAAAAGGCAAACAAAGTAAAATTTGTGGTGGTACTAGGGAGATAGATAAATGGAAAGTATTTTCCAATTCGGGTATTTTGACCAATGTAACAGCAAAATTGGGCATTTATACTTGAGACTTGAAAAGTTAAATTTTATATTTTTTAATAAAATATTAAATCTAATATCTGAGACACAACTGTGGAGTAGTACAATCGATGTCTATATAAATCATACAAAAAATTAACATCATTACTTCATAATTGGATGAAAGCTTGGCATCTGTTTCTGCTTCCTACTTTTACCAAAACTAATTTTATACCTAAAGTGAATTTTTTAAATAACCAGGTTCTCTAGATCTTATAAACACAATTAAATGTAAGCAGAAATAAAAAGGCTTACGTGTCCTCCCATGGATATTCCAGTCATTCCTAAAGGGCCATAACCTTCCCTCTCTAGCCAGTGCAAGAGGGCTGCAGATTCTAAAACAAGAGCTCCTCCCATCACAAAAAGGTCAGACACATTTTTTAAGCTGGACCTTCTAGACTCACAAAACAAAATAGAAAATGATTATTTTATGTATTTACATGCTAATATATGCAAACTTACAGACTTCATGCTGCCAGACTTCATGTATTTCTTTTAAAGGACCAGATAGTTAAGTAAAACAATGTAATAAATTGGAATTAGGGCCAGGCATGGTGGCTCATGCCTGTAATCCCAGCACTTCGGGAGGCTGAGGTGGGCGGATGAGGTCAGGAGTTCAAGACCAGCCTGGGCAACATGGTGAAACCTTGTCTTTACTAAAAATACAACAATTAGCAGGACATGGTGGTGCATGCCTGTGATCCTAGCTATGCAGAAAACTGAGACACAGTAATTGCTTGAACCCAGGAGGCAGAGGCTGCAGTGGACTGAGATTGTGCCACTGCACTTCAGTCGAGGTAACAGAGTGAGACCCTGTCTCAAAAAAAGAAAAAAAATGGAATCAGATAGCTGCTAACATTGTTCTACATATCAAATCACCTAAAACTTAATAAAAAAATGTGTTCCTGTTCTATAGCACATAATCTTTACTGAAATTATTAGAATAGAATTTAAAGCATAACTTTTTTTTTTCTCTGAGATGGAGTCTTGTTCTGTTGCCCAGGCTAGAGTGCAGTGGCATGATCTCATCTCACTGCAGCGTTCACCTCCTGGGTTCAAACAATTCTCCTGTCTCAGCCTCCCGAGTAGCTAGGATTACAGGCGTGCGCCACCACACCTGGCTATTTTTTGTATTTTAGCAGAGACAGGGTTTCACCATGTTGGCCAGGCTGGTCTTGAACTCCTGAGCTCAAGTGATGGCCCTGCCTTGGCCTCCCAAAGTGCTGGGATTACAGGAGTGAGCCACCACGCCCAGCCTTAAAGCACAGCTTTTTAAAAAACCAATATAAAAGAATTTAACCAAACACTAGGCTCATGTATTACTGAAATCTTAAATATGTTGCTTATTTTCACAAAATACACAATTTATGAATATAATACAAAACAAATATGTTTTTATAATTATACATGTTTTAAATAAAGATCAATTCAACTGGAATTTCATTTTTAGAAGCTAATTTTACATAGAAGTATATTTCCTTATAAAAAGTATTTATCTTTTTGGATCCTAGAACCATCTGTATTTAATGATAAAAATAAACATATACGGCAGGGTACAGTGGCTCACGCCTGTAATCCCAGCACTTTGGGAGGCCGAGGTGGGAGGATCATGATGTCAGGAGTTCAAGACCAGCAGCCAGTATGGGGAAACCCTATCTCTACTAAAAAATACAAAAATTAGCCAGGCATGGTGGCATACGCCTGTAGTCCCCCTGGCTAATTTTTTTTCTTTTCTTTTTTTTTTTTTTTGAGATGGAGCTTTGCTCTTGTCACCGAGGCTGGAATGCAATGGCACAATCTTGGCTCACTGCAACTTCTGTCTTCTGGGTTCAAGCAATTCTCCTGCCTCAGCCTCCCGAGTAGTTGAAATTACAGGTGTCCACACCATGCCCAGCTAATTTTTGTATTTTCAGTAGAGATGGGATTTCACCATGTTGGCCAGGCTGGTCCGGAACTCCTGACCTTAGGTGACCCATCAGCCTCAGCCTCTCAAAGTGCTGGGATTACAGGCAAGAGCCACTGTGCCTGGCATTTTTTTTTTTTTTTGTATATTTTGTAGAGGCAGGGTTTTGCCATATTGGCCAGGGTGATCTTGAACTCCTGGACTCACACAATCTGCCCACCTCAGCCTTCCAAAATGCTGGGATTACAGGTGTAAACCACCGCACGCAGCCAGCAAGTCATTTCTTACAATGAATTGAGAAAAATCAAACAAATACATTGGACCATTATTAAATTTCTTGAGTATGTAGTATGTGATAGAATATTTTATAAACATTATGATTCTCACAACAATTCTACATGGAAGAAATTACATAGTATTCCCATTTTATGAATGAAGTAATTAGTAAATAACATGTTACAATTCTAACCTATGTCTGTATGACTCCAAAGCCAGTCTTTCTATTAAACCCAGGCTGTCTCTCATTAAACCTCAGTAAACTCCTTTTGGTTTTTAACCAATTTATGGATAAGGTAAAAATCACATACCTAATTCTGAATTCTGGGCTTGGTTCCAGAGTGGAAATTCTTGAACTATTTAGCTTGGCCTTTAATTTTTCTTTTTTTTTTTTGAGACAGAGTCTTGCTCTGTCGTCAGGCTGGAGTGCAGTGGCACGATCTTGGCTCACTGCAACCTCCGCCTCCTGGGTTCAAGCCATTCTCCTGCCTCAGCCTCCTGAGTAGCTGGGACTATAGGCAGATGCCACCACACCCAGCTAATTTTTGTATTTTTTTTTTTTTTTTTTTAGTAGAGACAGGGTTTCACCATGTTGGCCAGGATGGCCTCGATCTCTTGACCTTGTGATCCACCCACGCTGGCCTCCCAAAGTGCTGAAATTACAGGCATGAGCCAGCGTGCCTGGCCAGCCTTTAATTTTTCACAAGCCTTCACAAAGTTCATTCTAAACTATCCTTCATGGTATACATATTTGCCTCCACCCCATCCCACTTTCACCTATACTTCTTTCATGCTACGACCATACAGAACATGGGACTTCCAAATCTACATCTCTAGCACTTTCCAACTGCCTATTTGACTTCTCCACTTGCAGGTTTAACCAAGATTACAGATTTGACACATCTTTTTTTTTTTTTTTTTTTTAAGTCGGAGTTTTGCTCTTGTTGCCCAGGCTGTGGCACGATCTCGGCTCACTGCAACCTCCGCCTCCCAGGTTCAAGTGAATCTCCTACCTCAGCCTCCCGAGTAGCAGGGATTACAGGCATGTGCCACCATGCCTGGCTAACTTTTTTGTCCTTCAGTAGAGGGGTTTCTCCACGTTGGTCAGGATTGTCTAGAACTCCTGACCTCAGATGATCCTCCTGCCTTGGCCTCCCAAAGTGCTGGGATTACAAGCGTAAGTCACTGGGCCCGGCCTCAAATTTGACACATCTAAGTCAGAACTTTTGATTTCTCTCCCACAACATCCAATTCATAAACAACTCCTATCATTTCAACTTCTAAATTATATCTTGAATCCAGGAAAACTTCTTTCCATTTCCACTACCACCTAGTTATACTAGTTACTACTCTTTCTTGGATCATTTTAATAGCTTCCTATTTGTTTTCTCTGCTGCTATTCTTGCCCCAGTAAACCAAAGTAGGTCTTTAAAAATATAAATCAGGCAACTCATTTGCTTAAAGTCCTCTAGACACTTCCCATTGCACTCTCAGATCATTCACATTCAAAGCATGATGGCCCTTCATCATGTGGTCCTTGTCTTTCCTTTTTTTTTTTTTTGAGACAGAGTCTTGCTCTGTCGTCCAGGTTGGAGTGCAGTGGTGTGATATCGGCTCACTGCAACCTCCGCCTCCTGGGTTCAACAGATTCTCCCGCCTCGGCCTCCTGAGTAGCAGGGACTACAGGTGTGCACCACCATGCCTGGCTAATTTTTGTATTTTTAGTAGAGACAGGGTTTTCCTATGTTGGTCAGGCTGGTCTCGAACTCCTGACCCCAAGTGATCCACCACCTCGGCCTCCCAAAGTGCTGGGATTACAGGCGCGAGCCACCGCACCCGGCCCTTGCCTATCTTTCTGACCTCATCTTGTACTACTCTCCCCTCCTGATGCTTACATTGGGCTTTTCATTTACTTTTCCTTCTCAGTGGCTGATCTTCTTCTAAGTCTTCCTGCAGGTGGCTCCTTCTCATTACATCATGTGCTCATACATAATACTGTTACTACACTGCACACCATATTACTCTTTATACAATTGCCCTGCTTTATTTCAGTCACTGGGCATTGATAAATATCTGAAATAAACTTATTTATTGTTATCTATCTCCTATACTAGAATATGAACTCTATGAGTGTTGTCTTATTGTTGCTGTATCCCCAGTGTCTAGCATTAAATATTTATTGAATGAACCAAACCAAACACAGTATATATTACGGAAATGCAAAAAAAAATTCAAAGTTTATCATTTTAAAAGACTGAAATGTTTATCTTCAGATTTTCTATACTATACATTGTAAGAATAAACAGTGTCTAATTACACAAAGTAATTGTGCCACCATGTGCACATTAGTAATCTAATTATACAAAGTAAATGTACTTTAAAAGGGAAAAGGCAGGCCAGGTACGGTGGCTCATGCCTATAATCCCAGCACTTTGGGAGGCTGAGGTGGGCAGATCACTTGAGGTCAGGAGTTCGAGACCAGCCTGACCAACATGGTGAAACCCCATCTCTATTAAAAATACAAAAACTAGCCAGGAATGGTGGTGCATGCCTGTAATCCCAGCTATTTAAGAGGCTGAGGCAGGAGAATCCTTGAATCCAGGAGTCAGAGGTTCCAGTGAGCTGGGATCACACCAGTGCACTCCAGCCTAGGTGACAGAGTGACTCCGTCTCAAAACCCCCCCCAAAAAAAAACAAAAAAGAAAAGAGTTTTATCATTTCTTCATTAACAGTTTCATAAACAAAATATATCTTAAGTCTACCTATTAACATTGTTTATTGTATTTCCTTAACAGACATTAAAATGCAAAAATCTTAAGAATTAAAGTCAGTATTCATTCTACAGTTTTATAACAGAAATCTCCCCCATTAATATTTAGATATTCAATTTAGAAATGGTTAACTGAAGGTAACCAAAATTTTAATACTGCTGGATATTTGGTAAAGAGACTGCAAAAATGAAGGTGATATATACTTACACTTGGTCCTTCGGTTTCCTGCAGCCATTTAAGAATGTGGGTCAAAGAGAAAGTTTTAAAATAATTAAGTAATTTTGTTTGTCTGAGAGTACATTAAGTAGTTAAATTTTACACAATTTATTACTGAAAAACTTCATTCTAGTTATCTTAAGTAGGCTGTTTAGAAGTTCTTAAGTTTTCAACTTAATTATTTTCCTTTTTAAAAATAAATAGCTTTATTGATATAGATAATCATATATCACATAATTCAGCCAATAAAATAAACCTATTAATGTTTTCAGTATATTAACAGGGTTGTACAATCTTCAATTTAAATTTAAAATGAAGTTTATTGATTTAGTTTATTTCATTTATATAATTTTTATTATAGAAAATCCAAAAAGTACAAAAAAGCATATTAAAAAACAACTATTTTGTCTATAGACAATCATATTAACATTTTGGTATATTCCTTTCAGTATTTTTCTTTCTTTTTTTATTTTTTAAGACAGAGTCTTACTCCGTCACCAGGCGTCAGGCTGGAGTGCAGTGGCGTGACCTCGGCTCACTGCAACCTCCGCCTCCCGGGTTCAAGCAATTCTCCTGCCTCAGCCTCCCGAGTAGCTGGGACTACAGGCGCGTGCCACCACGCCCAGCTAATTTTTTTCTATTTTTAGTAGAGACGGGGTTTCACCACGTTGGCCAGGATGGTCTCGATCTCTTGACCTCGTGATTCGCCCGCCTTGGCCTCCCAAAGTGCTGGGATTACAGGCGTGAGCCACCGAGCCCGGTCATTCAGTATTTTTCTTTATGCACTTTTTTTTTTTTTTTAAGACAGAGTTTAGCTCTGTCACCCAGGTTGGAGTGCAGTGGCGTGATCTCGGTTCACTGCAACTTCCGCCTCCCAGGTTTAAGCAATTCTTCCGCCTCAGCTTCCTAAGTTGCTAGGATTACAGGTCCATGCCACCATGCCCGGCTAATTTTTGTATTTTTAGTAGAGACAGGGTTTTGCCATGTTGGCCAGGCTGGTCTCAAACTCCTGACCTTAGGTGATCCTCCTGCCTCAGTCTCCCAAAGTTCTGGGATTACAGGCCTGAACAACTGTGCCAGGCCAATGCAGTTTTTGCTTTGGATTTTGTTTTTATTTTTTTTGCATACCTGTGCTACACCATAGAGTTTTATATCCTATTTTCTTTTTTTGAGACAGAGTTTCACTCTTTTTGCTCAGGCTGGAGTGCAATTGTGCAATCTCGGCTCACTGCAACCCCCATTTCCTGGGTTCAAGTGATTCTCCTGGCTCAGCCTCCCCAGTAGCTGGAATTACAGATGTGCGCCAGCATGCCTGGCTAATTTTGTAATTTTAGTAGAGATGTGGTTTCACCATGTTGGCCAGGCTGGTCTCAAACTCCTGACCTCAGATGATCCACCCACCTTGGCCTCCCAAAGTGCTGAGAGTACAGGGGTGAACTACTGCACCCAGCCTTTATCCTATTTTCACATTAGAAATACTTGTCATACATTATTGTAAACTAATAATAACAATTAAAAGCTACTGAATGCTTATTATTTATCAGGCATTGTTCTAGACAGTATTAATCACTTAATAATCTCAATAACCCAAGAGATTATTTACTCATTTATCAATGAAAAATTCAGGTACTAAAAGGTTATGTAACAGGTCAAGGTCACAAAGGTAGTAAGTGGTAGAGAAATAAATATAACACAACCGATTGCATATAATTCCAATGTTATGAAACACAGTTTACATAACTATTTCTATTTTAGACATTTAGCTATTTCAAATGCTTTACTATCATAAATAAAGCTATACAAGCACGTTTTTGTTATTTTCTTTTTTCTTAGTTTTTATCCTTAGAACAAATTTCCCAGAATCAAAATCATTCTGTCATGGGATATGATGTTTCAAAGCTCCTGATACATATGGTAATAAATGTTTTCCCAAACGGTTGAACTGATTTTCAGTCACTAGTAACAAGAGTGCCCATTTCACAGCAGCCTCACTAGTACTGTGTTTTATTTTTTAAAAATAGTTGACCATTGTTGTTTTAACACTACATTTATTACCAGCAACGTTGAACATTTCTTTATATCTGGGCATCAGTTTCATTTCTTCTTCTGTGAATAGTCTGACGTCATCTTGAAAATCAAGTTAAGAACTGTTCTAAACCTCAACTGATACTGTAAATTGCATTTAAAACAAGAGTGTTTCCTTAATAGCAAACATTTGACTTACTAACATTGAAATCTAGCACAAGTCTCCTAAGAAATAGAAGTACAACTTCTTTACTGTACAATGCAAGTATAATCCTTATGTTAATTTTTAAAAGGCATCTTGTTTCTTAAGTATTTTCTGAACTGATGACTAGATTTACTGGTTTAGAAAAGTTGGTTACTATCTATCATTCCTTTTGGTGACTAAATATATCAATAAATAAACAAGACAAAAGATTTCTTAGACATTACAAAAGGATATAATAAGGGTTTTCTAACAATAAAGAAGCCATTCGGGCTTCTTTAATCATAGGACGGGCCATTAGTGTTCGTCGCCTCCAGTAATGCTAAGGAAACAAAAGAACACATACTCAAAGGATATAGTACCCACATCTGTTAAGAAGAATATGTCAACAAATTATCTAGAGATTAAAGCATTATAATAAAGTCTTTTTTTTCCCTTAATGCCACTAATAAGCCAATATAATAAAGTCTTACATGATCTCCTGTTCCAGCAAGATGAATGCATACAGGTCTATATTTGCTGTTCCATTCTTTAGGCACAATAAATTGGAACCTATTTTTAAAAGCACAGACATATCAGTAAAATTCTCTTTAAAGGGCTTTCAATTAAAACTTTCAATTCTTAAAAATGTTACAGTTAAATTATTTGAGAGAAAAGATCAGTCTAAATTTTGACATTCAAATTGTAATTAACTATGTTAAGTTGTCCAAAAGCTACAAAGATATTGTAAATCTGCTTTCTGTTTAGATATTAAAATCTTCAATACAACATAAACATAGAATTTACTGTCACTATTCTTTACCTTGTTCAGTATCACAACTTTATAAATACATAATGAAATTTTCTTATCTTGTAGAGACACTACCATGTATGAGTAAGTCTTAAAAGAAATAACTTTTTTTTTTTGAGACAGTCTTGCTCTGTCACCCAGGCTGGAGTGCAGTGGCCTGATTTTGGCTTGCTGCAACCTCTGCCTCCCGGGTTCAAGCAGTTCTGCTTCAGCCTCCTGAGTAGCTGGGAGTATAGGTGCATGCCACCATGCCCAGCTAATTTTTGTATTTCTAGTAGAGATGGGGTTTCACCATGTTGGCCAGACTAGTCTCAAACTCCTGACCTTGTGATTCACCCACCTTGGCCTCCCAAATTGATGGGATTACAAGCGTGAGCCACCACACCTGGCCAAAAGAAATAACTCTTTAGATATAGCTCTTTTTCTCTTTGCAAAAGAAATGCTTGGCTGTACAAGCTGTTGATGTAGCAATAAAAGAGTTTATGTTGTCTTTTTTTTTAACTTTAAGTGTATGATAGACTCTGATTCATTAAAAATTTGATACTTACAAGTAAAGTCAATCCATGCCAGAAAACAAAAAACACAAACACACAGTTTTCTCTCTTTGACTTTTTTTTTCTTTTGAAAGTCCAAAGCAACTTTCTGTCTTTTTTTTTCGAGACAGGGTCATGCTGTTGCCCAGGCTGGAGTGCAATGGCATGATAACAGCTCACTGCAGCCTCAACTTCCTGGGCTCAAGGGATCCTCCTACTTTAGCCTCCCAGGTAGCTGGAATTACAGGTATCTGCTACCAAGCCCAGTTTATTTTTTATTTTTTGTAGAGATGGGATCTCGCTATGTTGCCCAGGCTGGTCTCAAACCCCTAGACTCAAGCGATCCTCCCGCCTTAGCCTCCCAAAGTGCTGGGATTACAGGCATGAGCCATCACACTTCACCTTTGTTTTTTCTTAGTGTCGTATTTTGGTCCTCATTTAATGTTTTATTTATTTATCCACCATGGTCTCTTGAATAACTGAGATTACAGACAAGAGTTAACACACCTGTCCGTTTTAACCATTTTTAAGCTTATGATTCAGCAACATTAAGTACAGTAACATGGCTGTGCTACCATCACTACCACCTATCTTCAAAACATTTTTATCTTCCCAAACTGATTTCTCATTTTAATTTCCTTAGCAGTTCATATTTTAGAATTACTATCGCAGTAAAAGACTGTACTCTTTCAGCTGAAGGTTTGACCTGAGGTGACTACAGTCTTAGGCAACATAAAATCTCAATTCTGAGCTGAAAACTTTGCTTAGACAGAAGGGGTAATATCACTACTTATCTACTGTCAATAAATTGCAGAAGAGACCAAAGACAAATAAATTTAGGATGGGTTTTTGAGATGGAGTCTTGCTCTGTCACCCAGATGGGAGTGCAGTGGCACGATCTTGGCTCACTGCAACCTCCACCTCCCAGATTTAAGAGATTCTCCTGACTCAGTTTCCTGAGTAGCTGGGACTACAAGTGTGTGCCACCATGCTCGGTTAACTTTTTTGTATTTTTTTTTTTTTTGAGATGGAGTTTTGCTCTTGTTACCCGGGCTGGAGTGCAATGGCGCGATCTCGGCTCACCACAACCTCTGCCTCCTGGGTTCAGGCAATTCTCCTGCCTTAGCCTCCTAACTAGCTGGGATTACGGGCATGTGCCACCATGCCCAGCTAATTTTTTGTATTTTTAGGAGAGAAGGGGTTTCACCATGTTGACCAGGATGGTCTCGATCTCTTGACCTCGTGATCCACCTGCCTCAGCCTCCCAAAGTGCTGGGATTACGGGCGTGAGCCACCGCGCCCGGCAACTTTTTTGTATTTTTAGTAGAGACGAGGTTTCACTGTGTCAGACAGAATGGTCTTGATCTTCTGACCTTGTGATCCACCCACCTCGGCCTCCCAAAGTGCTGGGATTATAGGTGTGAGCCACTGTGTCCAGCCTAGTATCGTTTAATAATTATTCCTGTTTTGTGCTGATGGGAACTCTTTTCTTTTTTTTTTGAGACGGAGTCTTGCTCCATCGCCTAGGCTGGAGTGTAGTGGTGCGATCTCGGCTCACTGCAACCTCCATCTCCCAGATTCAAGTGATTCTCCTGCCTCAGCCTCCCAAGTAGCTGGGACTACAGGTGTGCACCACCACTCCTGGCTAATTTTTGCATTTTTAGTAGAGACAGCGTTTCACCATACTGGCCCAGCTGGTCTCAAACTCCTGGCCTCGTGATCTGCCCACCCCGGCCTCCCAAAGTGCTGGGATTAGAGGTATGAGCCACTGTGCCTTGCCTTTAATAGGAATTCTTTATTGCAGTACTAACTGACCACCCACCTAATTAATCTCAGTCATCGGTCTGTCTGCTCAAATTCTACTATCTTCTAACAGTCTTCCCCAGTATCCCATGATGAATGGGTACAGGTCATGTGAATCCTCTGCCACAGCTGACTGGGCCAAGCATAAGCCAAATTAGGGCAATGAGATCGTTTTTTTGGTAGTATGGAATTGGGACAGGCTATAGCTAGATTCTGTTGAGCTTTTGGATATGAAAGCTCTGTGGGGCTGTGGTAGCTACGTTTTGTTAGCTGTATAAGAAATGAGGAGGACAGACTGCCAAGGACACAGACACAGGGCATAAAGCAGAGAAAGAAGACTGTGCAATAGGGAAGAAGATGAAGTAAGAAATATATTCCCTTGGATCTTGACGCCTTCCTATTTCCTGCTTCTAAAATCTCATGAGGTAGAAAATGTACACAGGAGGTCAGGCGCAGTGGCTCATGTCTATAATCCTAGTGCTTTGGGAGGCCAAGATGGGAGGATCTCTTGAGGCTAAGAATTAGAGACCCTGTCTCTACAAAACTAAGAATAAAAAATATTAGCTGGGTGTGCTGGCATGTTCCTGTAGTCCCAGCTATTCAGGAGGCCAAGGCAAGAGGAACACTGAAGCTCAGAAGTTTAAGGCTGGAGTGAGTTGTGATCAGGCTATTACATTCCACCCTGGGTGACAAAGTGAGACCCTGTCTCTTAAAAAAAAATGCATACAAGTTGACTTATTTTTCATTCCCTTACTGGCAAGATGACAAAAGCAACAGCATTTAAAGGAATAATAAACTAGATGACCTCTACGGGCCTTTCTCAATTCCAGCTACCTATGAATCTCAGCAATAGGAAATCAGCTGATGATAGCACAAATAGGGCAGGAAACAACAAACAGACTTTATACCAAAGTTTCAACATGTATAATTTTTTTTTTGAGACAGAGTCTCTGTTGCGAAGGCTGCAGTGCAGTGGCGCGATCCTGGCTCACTGCAACCTCTGTCTCCCGGGTTCAAGTGATTCTCCTGCCTCAGCCTCCCAAGTAGCTGAGATTACAGGTGTGTGCCACCACACCCAGCTACTTTTTGTATTTTTAGTAGAGATGTGGTTTTGCCATGTTGGCCAGGCTGGTCTCAAACTCCCGACCTCAGGTGATCTGTCCACCTCAGCCTCCCAAAGTGCTGGGATTACAGATATGGGCCACTGTGCCTGGCCTCATGTATAGTTTTTAATAAGGAGCTAAACATAAATTTACTGAATAAACCTTATTACTAAGATGAGTTTAAAGTTTTTCAGTTGAAGAGCTAGAAGAATAGTTGAGAACAGACATAGGAGATGGCCGCAGCAGAGGCAGGCAAACATTAATTTGGTTCTTTTTTTTTTTGAATCTCACTCTGTTGCCCAGGCTGGAATGCAGTAGTGTGATTTCGGCTCACTGCAACCTCTGCCTCCTGGGTTCAAGAGATTCTCCTGCCTCAGCCTTCTAACTACGGGCGTGTGCCAACACACCCAGCTACTTTTTTTAGTATGGACAGGGTTTCACCATGTTGGCCAGGCTGGTCTCAAACTCCCGACCTCAGATGATCTGCCCTCCCTGGCCTCCCAAAGTGCTGTGATTACAGGTATGAGCCACTGAGCTTGGCATATTTTCTAAGGAAAAAAAAAAAAAAAAAAGGGGGTGAGGAAAGTAGAAATGGACAAATAGAACAATTGATCTTGGAAAAAACAGATGTTAGGAAAAAAATAAGTAAAAAAATTATATTATGGGGATAGTTTCATCACTGGGTAAAGTTACTAAATATCACTGAACTGTACAATTGAAATTTTTTTTATTTTTTTATTTTTTGTTGAGACAGTGTCTTGCTCTGTTACCCAGGCTAGAGTGCAGTGGCGTGATCTCAGCTTACCACAACCTCTACTTCCCAGATTCAAGCAATCCTTCCGTCTCAGCCTCCTGAGTAGCTGGGACCACCGACACGTACCAACACACTGGGCTGTTTTTTTGTATTTTTAGTAGAGACTGCTGTCTTTGCCCAGCCTGAATGGGTAAATTTTATATGTAAAATATACCGCAATAAAACTGTTTAAAAATTAAAATATACATACAAATTCTAATGTACATGCTAGAAAAATAGAAAACTTCCAAATATATAAAAAAATCGTAAGTTTTTAAGAGAAAAGAATAAGCTGGATAATAAAAGGATCTTGGAAATTATGATAAAAAAGTCATTTGCTTTCTCCTTATCTTTTTCTGTTATCTCTTTATTCCTTTTCAAATTCTTTCCTATCTTTTTTTTTAGATTAATTGGGTGTTTTTAAATTCTATTTTATCCTTCTTATTAGCTATACCTCTCTCTCTCTCTTTGGTAGTTTCTCTATAGTTTACAATGTGTATTTTAACTTAACAGAGTCTGTATTATTTGTATTAATTTTTACAATGATCAAATAATGAAGGTGAAGGCTCGAAGAAAAAAGTCAAAGAACTCTTGGTGTACAACAAAAATTCAGAGATAGAAATTATAAGAGAAGAGTTAAAAGATACAGACAATATGGCTGGGCATGGTGGCTCATGCCTGTAATCCCAACACTTTGGGAGGCTGAGATGGGTGGATCACCTGAGAGCAAGAGTTTGAGACCAGCCTGGCCAACATGGTGAAACCCCATCTCTACTAAAAATATGAAAATTGGCTGGGTATGGTGTTGTGCACCTGTAGTCCCAACTGCTCGGGAGGCTGAGGCAGAAGAATCGCTTGAACCTGGGAGACAGAGGTTTTGGCGAGCCGAGATCATGCCACCGTACTCCAGCCTGGGCGACAGAGCAAGACTCTCTCTCTCTCTCTCTCTTTTTTTTTTTTAAGAGATAGAGTCTTACTCTGTCACCCAGGTTGGAGTGCAGTGGCCCTGCAATCTCGGCTCACCGCAACCTCCGTCTCCTGGGTTCAACGGATTCTCCTGCCTCAGCCTTGCCAGTAGTTGAGATTACAGGTGCCTGCCACCATGCCCAGCTAATCTTTGCATTTTTAGTTGAGACAAGGTTTATTCATGTTTGCCAGACTGGTCTCAAACTCCTGATCTCAGGCGATCTGCCCTCCTTGGCCTCCCAAAGTGCTGAGATTACACGCATGAGCCACCACACCTAGTCCCAACATCTTTTTAACAGGAATCTCAGAAAAGAATGGAGACAAAACAGGAGAAAAAAATAATTGCAAAGCTAACAGATGAAAATTTGTTTTTTGTTTTTCTCAACTGAAAGGTTCTTCTGAATGGTAGGCACAAATAATAATTAACAAAACAAAACAAAACAAAACATTATCTAACCACTAAGTATACAGAAAACACCACAAAAGTTTCTAGGGAGAAACAACGGGTTACCTACAAAGGGAGAAGAATCAAGTTGGTATCAAGCATTTCATCAATAATGCTGGATGACAGAAAAAAACACATTAAAGCCTTCTAAATTCTGAAGGAAGTTATTCTGAACCAAGAATAACATAAGTAGGCAAGGGTTTAACTAAGTATGAAGGATGATAAAGTCACTTTACATATGAAGAACTCAGAATGTTTATATCTACAGAACCCCAACGAAAGAAATATCAGAAGCTATAAGGACAACACTAGCACATCAAAAAGTTAATTCACCACAATCAAGAGTGCTTTATTCCTGGGATGCAAGATTGGTTCAATATATGCAAATTAATAAATGTTATTCACCATATAAACAGACTTACAAACAAAAACCACATGATCATCTCAATAGATACAGAAAAGTCTTTGGATAAAACTCAGCATCACTTCATGTTAAAAACCTTCAATAAATTAGGCATCAAAGGAAGATACCTCAAAATAATAAGAGCCATCTATGACAAACCCACAGCCAATATCATACTGAATGGGCAAAAGCTAGAAGCATTTCCCTTGATAACTGGAACAAAACAAGGATGCCCATTCTCACTACTACTATTCAACATAGTATTGGAAATCCTAACCAGAACAATCAGGCAACAGAAAGAAATAAAAGGCATCCAAATAAAAACAGAGGATATCAACTACCTCTCTTTGCAGGCAATATAATGTTATACCTAGAAAACTCCATAGACTCTGCCAAAAGTCTCCTGGAACTAATAAATAACTTTAGTAAAGTTTCAGGACAGAAAATTAATGTATAGAACTCAGTAACATGGCTGGGCGTGGTGGCTCACGCCTGTAATCCCAGCACTTTGGGAGGCTGAGGCGGGTGGATCACCTGAGGTCAGGAGTTTGAGACCAGCCTGACCAATATGGTGAAACCCCATCTCTTTAAAAACAAACAAACAAAAAACTCAGTAACACTTCTATGTACCAATAACATCCAAGCTAAGAGCCAAATCAAGATCACAATCCCATTTATACTAGCCACAGAACCACACACACAGAAACCTAGGAATACAGCTTACCAAGGAGGTGAAAGATCTCTACAATGAGAATTACAAAACACTGCTGACAGAAATCAGAGATGACAAAAACAAATGGAAAAACATTCCATGTTCATGGATAGGAAGAACTGACATTGTTAAAATGGCTGTACTGTCTAAAGCAATTTACAGATTCAATGCCATTACTATAAAACTACCAAAATAATTTTTCACAGAATTAGAAAAAAATTATCCTAAAATTCATATATGGAACCAAAACAGAGCATGAATCACTAAAGCAATCTTAAGCAAAAAAAGCAAAGCTGGAAGCATCCATCAACTTCAAACTGTAGTGACCAAAACAGCATGGTACTGGTATAAAAACAGACACATAGACCAATGGAACAGCATAGATAATGCAAAAATAAAGTCACACACCTACAATCACCTGATCTTTGACAAAGTCAACAATAGCAGACAAAAGAGAAAGCACTTCCTATTCAATAAATGGTGTTGGGATAGCTGGCTAGCTATATGCAGAAGATTGAAATTGGACCCATTCCTTTCACCATAAACAAAAATTAATTCAAAAATTAACTCAAGATGGATTGAAGACTTTAATGTAAGACCTAAAACAATAAAAACCCCAGAAGAAAAACCTAGGAAATTCCGGGTTCAGCCTTGGTGATTTGGTTTGGCTGTGTCTGCAAATCTCATCTTGAATTCCAAAGTGTTGTGGGAGGCTCCTGGTAGGAGGTAGTTGAATCATGGGGGCAGATCTTTCCCATGCTGTTCTGATGACAGTAAATCTCACGAGATCTGATGGTTTTTTTAAAAAGGGGAGTTTCCCTGCACAAGCTCTCTTCCCTTGTCTGCCGCCACGTGAGATGTGCCTTTTACCTTCCACCATGATTGTGAGGCCTTCCCAGCCACGTGGAACTGTAAGTCCATTAAATTTCTTTCGTTTGCCCAATCTCCGGTATGTCTTAATCAGCAGCATGAAAATGAACTAATACACTTGGCAGAGAATTTATTAGTAAGCCCCCAGAATCAATTGCAACATAAAGAAAAAAGACAAGTGGGACCTAATTAAGCTAAATAGCTTCTGCACAGCAAAAAAAAAAAAAAAAAAAAGTATCAACAGGTTCAGACAACCTACAGAATGGAAAACAAATATTCACAACGTTGCATCCAATAAAGAGCTAATGTTCAGAATCTATAAGAAACTTAAACAGCTTAACAAAAACCAAATAACCCCATTAAAAAATAGGCAAACAATACAAACAGGCATCTTTCAAAAGAATAATAATCCCATCACCCAGGCAAATAATCCCATCACCTAGGTTGTGATCATAGTACCTGACAGGTAGCCTTCCTAAAGATTCCTCCAGAATCTGTATTATTTGCACTAATTTTAACAATGACCATGTATTATTTTGTAATTTTAAAACAATCTAAATGAGTGCTTTAGCTAATATGTTGTCACTGTTTTGTTTTTAATCAGAGTCAAAAATGCTGTTTTTTCCCCACACCAGAAACTCATCTTTACCTAGAAGCCTCTTTCATTTTAAGCTATGGTAGGAACTAAGCTACCAGAAGGCTACTTTCTTATTTATTTATTTATTTGAGATGGAGTCTTACTCTGTGGCCCAGGCTGGAGTGCAGTGGCGTGATCTCGGCTCACTACAGCCTCCACCTCCCGGGGTTCAAGTGATTCTTCTGTCTCAGCCCCACAAGTAGCTGGGATTACAGGCATGTGCCACCACACCCAGGTAATTTTTGTATTTTTAGTAGAGATGTATTTTTAGTAGATGTTGGCCAGCACATGTTTTTAAAATATATATATTATATAAATATATTTTATATAATATATTTAAATGAGAGTCTGCATATAACAATGAACTCCTTCACCTTGAGTAATCAAGAAATCAATGAACTGTATTGCTTCCATAGCTGCATAAATGCTTTGCTTTGGATTCTAGACTCTAAAAATCCAATAATTCATCCCAATAATCATTCAAAAGATTTTCTCTTTTTTTTTTTTTTTTGAGACAGAGTTTCGCTCTTGTTACCCAGGCTGGAGTGCAATGGCGCGATCTCGGCTCACTGCAACCTCCGCCTCCTGGGTTCAGGCAATTCTCCTGCCTCAGCCTCCTGAGGAGCTGGGATTACAAGCATGTGCAACTGTGCCCAGCTAATTTTTTTTGTATTTTTTTTTTTTAGTAGAGATGGGGTTTCACCGTGTTGACCAAGATGGTGTCGATCTCTTGACCTTGTGACCCACCCGCCTCGGCCTCCGAAAGTGCTGGGATTACAGGCGTGAGCCACCGTGACCAGCTCCCATTCAAAAGATTTTCAAAGTTCCTATGTAAAGTACCATTGTGGCAGAGTTAAAGACAAATGACAGACTTAGACAATTCATATAATTTAAAATGTAATGTTTATAGGTTACTAAAAGAAACTGTTTTGCTTTTATCTTATTAAGTTCTTTGTCTTTTTGTGGGGGCTACATTTACTAATGGCATTCCCAGAGAAAGGAGAGTGGAGAAAAACCAGAAAGACCTGAAGAATTAGAGCCAGATGCAATGGTATGCACCTATAGTCCCAGTTACTTAGGAGGCTGAGTGGGAGAATCACTTGAGTCCAGGAGTTTGAGATAAGCCTGGACAACAGTGAGATCCAGCCTCTTAAAAAAAAAGTCTTGAAAAATTTATAAAGGATAAGACAAATGAGACCAAGTCAAAGGAAGTTAGAGAGAGAGAGAAAGAGAGAGAAGAGGAAGTGAGATAAAGAAGTGAAGCTGGGCATGGTGGCTCATGCCCTCATGCCTATAATCCCAGCACTGTGGGAGGCTGAGGCAGGAGTATCCCTTCAACCCAGGAGTTCAAGACCAACCTGGGAAACATAGAGAGATCTTGTTCTCTACAAATAATAAAAATATTGGTTGTGGTGGTGCATACCTGTAATCCCAGCTACTCAGGAGGCTAAGTTTGGAGAGTTGCCCCAGCCTGGGAATTCAAGACTGCAGTGAGCTGTGATCGCGCTACTGCACTCTAGCCTGGGCGATGGAGCAAGACTGTCAAAAAAACAAAAAAACAAAACAAAAAAAAAGGAGAAAGAGAAGAAGGAAGATGAGTAGGAGAAGGAGAAAGGAGGAGGAGGAAGAGAAGAAGGAAGAAGTGTAACAGAAAGCAAGGAAGGAGGGAGATGAGAGCTCATAAGAAATGACTAAATTTTTATCTGAGCCAACAGCTGCTATGATTACGTATCTTTAATCACACGTTTGCCTACTGCTGCTAGGTGGTACACTGCTTTTCTTAATCACTTGTTGTCTTTGATAAGGCTGAAAGCAGTATTCTACAAGTTTCAAAGCAAATATCCCAAAAGGCAAATACCTATATATACATAAGTATATTTAGATTTACTGCTGTTGAAACCATCAAAATAAAGCAGTAGTGAAAATTAAAGTATTATTTTTCCTGCTTATTTTATTGATATTTATCTAAAATGTTATACAATTTAATTTTTAATTTTAAAATTTAATGTGTGTGTATATATATATATACTATATATACAATACCTAGCTTTTTGAGTCTAGAAGGGAGGCAGACTAAAGAGGGTTGAAATTCAAGGAAACTCTAATTTCAATCATATGAAATAAGTATTGCTTCTACTCCACTCTCAAAGAGCTCCTTGTACTGATTTTGACTAGTCTTTTGTTGTTGTTTTTACCTTTTTCCTCCGTTTTAAAAATAAGAATATCCTTTTGACTGCCTAGTAGTTTGAAATGCAAGTCTTTAACACTTTTTCATCATATTCCCTTATCTCCAGAGAGTACAGTAAGATTGGGTATGGACATCTGTATGAGATGCAAATCAATAAGAAAGTGAAAAGGCGAGTGAATGCTATTTATTTGAACCGTTAAATTTTGGCTCAGCTCAGGTCATATCACATTAGTTTTATAAAAAATTTTAGCTAAATATTGATTTTCCAGCACATATAAATAAATATGTACCGTATACTCCTTTTCCTCTACTGGTCCATACTCCTTTCAACTTTAATTTCTTTATTCCTGCCTGTATCTTTCCAGCAAGATAATAATTCAGAAGAGGGAAGACTGTTACAGTTAAATAAATTACCCAACGGCAGGGAGCTGAGTGGTCGAGTTGTGGCCCATGGCTCTTCCTTATGTTAAACACAGGAAATTACCAGTACCTACACAGAATTTTTTTATAGCCAAGGAAAATTTTTATACAATTTGTTTTTTTTCTTTTTAGAATTAGTAGAGAACTGCAGAATGCCATTTATGCCATTTAAATATAGTTAAGAACGATTTTTAAAACATTGGCAAAAACTATTGTAATTATTAGAAAAAAGCAGAGTACAATATTAAAGTCTTATTTTTCCTGCTTATAACATTGAATTTACTAATTTAGTTACATATTTATATTTAAAATCATACATAAGTATATCTAGATTTACTGCTGTTAAAACCATCAAAATAAAGCAGCAGTGAAAATTAAAGTATTATTTTCCCTGCTTGTTTATTTTACTGATATTTATTTTAAATGTTATAAAATTTAATTCTTAATTTTAAAATTTAATGCATATATTTAAAATCATGAGTCTATTAATTTAGAAATACTGCTCTTTCTACTCTCTGTAATAAACCACTATTCTTTTATAAATAAAAACTAGCTCAGTAGTAAACACAAAATCAGAACAGGAATTATCTACGTTTTATTATTTTAAGTAATATCTTACTTTTTTGGTTCAATTTGGAATATAGAATAAAAGTAATACTTGAGAACAGCTTAATGCTGAAAAGGATAGCTGATTTTGTTATACATACACACACATACATATTTCTGTAAATGGAGTAAAATTTCATGAAAGCCTGGAACAGTTTATTTGCAAGTATGCATAATTTAAAATGAGTGCCTGGCTGGGCCCAGTGGCTCATGCCTGTAATCCCAGCATTTTGGGAGGTTGAGGTGGGTAAATTACTTGAGGTTAGGAGTTTGACACCAGCCTGGACAACAAGGTGAAACCCCATCTTGACTAAAAATACAAAAATTAGCTGGGTGTGGTGGCATGTGCCTATAATCCCAGCTACTCGGGAGGCTGAGGCATGAGAATTCCTTCAACCTGGGAGGCAGAGGTTGCAGTGAGCCAAGGTTAAGCCACCACACTCCAGTCTGGGTGACAGAGTCAAACTCCATCTCAAAAAATTAAAAAATAATAAATAAATGAGTACTTCAGCCCTAGAGGAACTTAAACCCAATTATGTGAAAAATATTTTTGACCTCTGATGCTGAGAAATGAAAATCTTACAGAAGACATATAAACTATCCTTGTGGGAATATTAATATTTTACCAGAAGATAAATATTAGACTTTCCTGAGTTTTTATTAGAATTCAACTTTGGTAAAATTTGAATACTAAATTATGCCATGCTACCATAAAATTATTTAAGGTTGCTCAAAGGCATGTTACGAGATTTTTGTTTGTTTGTTTGAGATGGAATTTTTGCTGTCTGTCACCCAGGCTGGAGTGCAATGGCATGATCTCAGCTCACTGCAACCTCTGCCTCCTGGGTTCAAGCGATTCTCCTGCCTCAGCCTCCTGAGTAGCTGGGATTACAGGCACCTACCATCATGCCTGGCTAATTTTTGTACTGTTGTAGAGACAGGGTTTCACCATGTTGGTCAGACTGGTCTCAAACTCCTGACCTCAAGGTGATTTGCCTGCCTCGGTCTCCCAAAGTGCTGGGATTACAGGCGTGAACCACTGTGCCCAGACTGAATGCTGTGTTTTAAAATATTATAGTTCATTTGGAATTTTGACATAAGTACACTTCCAACATAGGTTGTCCAAAAGATACATCGCAATTCATGAACGATTTCATATTACACAGCGAAATCCCAATTTTGTGGTCTATAAACCATGTCACTAGAAACAGATCTTAAACAATCTTAAAACTGTTCTTTAAGGAAAAAGAATGCTTGCAGTTCCTTCATTTCATTTACCTGATATATTTTTCTCTACCTCAATAAAACCATATAGTGTGAAAAAGAGACAGAATCATCAGTACTGGGCCAAATGACAATAGGAAAGACAGGTTTCTCCATGTGGATTAATTTATACTTGGCATAGCCTTAAACTTTCCTGCTTATATGGCAATATGATCAAAAATTTAAAACCTGTGCAAATCTTGTAAATCCAGAAATTCTATGTTTAACAACTTATGGCACGAAAATAATCAGAGAAGCAGGCAAGGAAACGTATATAAAGATGTTCATTGTAATGTTGTTTATGATAGCGAAAAACAATGCAACTTAAATGTGCAACACAAGGAATCTGTAAATTATGGTAGAGCCACAGTATGGAATACCAAGCAGCCATTAATGATAACCAACTGCATATTCACTGATTAATTAGGTCAAAAAAAAACAGAGAGAGAATAAGTATAGTTGTATGTGAACATATAGGAGAAAGACTAGAATCTACATAAAATAGTGATTATCCCTTGTTGGTGGAATTACCAATGATCATTTTTTCTTTTCTCTTATTTGCATTTCTAATATTTTAATGCAATGAGATAAATTGCTGCCCAAGAATGATAAGGGGAAAGAATGGAAAAATAAATGTCAATGTGCATCATCTGGGAATTTATAGTATTTGATCACAATAAGTTATGCTTCAAATCTGACTAGAAATTGTTGAAAAAATATTAATTGTGTTGTAAAAATATGCCACTGCAGAGACAGGAAGTCAACTTGTTTCCCCATTCCTGTCATCAACTGGAAAGAACCCTTCCTCAATTTCCAACAGATGCTGAGGAATATTTTTGAGTGTGAGTAAAAGCACAAAATTTTCCTCCTTTCTTTATGCTTTATAGCTTGTATAATTGTCCAGATAAGTTGGAGAATCTATGAGAAAGGGACACATAGTTCTAAGGATTGAAGTGATGCTATCTAGAAACTGAAAGTTTCTTTTCCTTCTATATCCCTTAGCCTAGAGGTGAAAAAGCTACACATTCACTTATGCTTTTTTTAAAAATTAAAAAAAAATTTTTTTTTGAGACAGGGTCTTGCTCTGTCACCCAGGCTGGAGTGCAGTGGTACAATTATAGCTCACTTTAACCTCGATCAGGCAATCCTGAGCCTTAGCCTCCTGAGTAGGTAAGACTATAGGCCCACATCATCATGACCAGATAATGCTTTTAATGAAAGCTTTTAATAAAGCATTAATAAGAGAAAGTATATCTAAAAGTTAAGGCTGGGTGCAGTGGCTCAACCCTGTAATCTCAGCACTCCGGGGAGCCAAGGCAGGAGGATGACTTGAGCCAAGGAATTTGAGATCAGCCTGGACAATGTAGTGAAACCCCCATCTCTACAGAAAAATAAAAAAAATTTAGCCAAGTATAATGATGTCAGCCTACAGTCCCAGCTACTCAGGAGGCTGAGGTGAGAGGATCACTTGAGCTGGGGAGGTTGAGGCTGCAGTGAGTCAAGATAGCACCACTGCACCCTAGCCTGATTGACAAAGCGAGATTGTCAAATAAATAAGTAAATACACAAATAAGCTACACATTTAATGTTTTTTATATTCCCTGAACACCATTTTCATTCCTTTTATTTTTTTGAGATGGTGTTTCACTCTTGTCACCAGAGGCTGGAGTGCAATAGTGTGATCTCAGCTCACTGCAACCTCTGACTCCCAGGTTCAAGCGATTCTCCTGCCTCAGCTTCCCAAGTAGCTGGGATTACAGATGTCCGCCACCATGCCCAGCTAATCTTTTTTGTAATTTTAGTAGGGATGGGGTTTCACCATGTTGGACAGGCTGGTCTGGATCTCCTGATTTCAGGTGATCCGCCCACCTCAGCCTCTCAAAAGTGTGGGATTACAGGCATGAGCCACCACGCCCAGACTCATTCCTTATTTATCACTTTTAATAACCCTACGAGATAAGTGTTATTAGTTCTACTTTATAAAGCCTGGTTCAGAGACTAAGTAATTGACATTAGATCAGTAAGTAGTAGACTCAGGGTTCAATACCAGATCTGTTTAATTCCAAAGTTCCACTACATGACATGGCTTGCCTTTCATTCAGAGGTTATCAACAGAAAAAAATATCAATTTGAAATAATGCCTTAGGGGTAACGAAATAATGGACAGCTGACTACAACTGTTAATCAGGTCTATCAAAGTGCTCTTCTGTTACTTCGAACTTTATACGTTCATTTATAAGGTTCTGAATGTACTGGAATTCAGTATTCCACTGAATTCACTTAAAAGGTTAAGTAGGTTTTCATTACAGAATAATCTCTTCTTGACTGAAGAATTTTTCAAACACACATGTATGTATCACTGCTATTTTATCATTGCTATTGCAGACAAAAGTCTTAAAAGGAGAAATACCTACTAACCAGAAGCAGCAAATAGTTTATTATCAACAAAATGTAGGGGAAAAAAGTACAGTATTTTGTTCTTTTTGAATATAATTAGTTAAAACATAAAATAGAAAACTGTAAAGACCTAGGTTCAACGCTGATTTAGAATTAAAAACAACTTTAAAAACTCATTAACAGGCCAGGCATGGTGGCTCATTCCTGTAATCCCAGCACTTGGGAGGTTGAGGTGGGCAGATCATTTGAGGTCAGGAGTTCAAGACCAGCCTGGCCAACATGGTGAAATCCCATCTCTACTGAAAATACAAAAATTAGCCAGGTGTGGTGGTGGGTGCCTGTAATCCCAGCTACTCCACAGGGTGAGGCAGGAGAATCACTTGAACCCAGGAGGCGGAGGCTGCAGTGAGGACCACTGCTTTCCATCTAGGCTGGGCAACACAGTGAGACTCTGGAGACTCTGTCTCAAAAAACAAAACCCGAAAAACCCACAAACCATTAACAGTGGCCAGGCATGGTGGCTCACGCCTATAATCCCAGCACTTTGGGAGGGGAGGCAGGTGGATCCCATGAGACCAGGAGGTTGAGATCACCCTGGCTAACATGGCAAAAGCCCGTCTGTACTAAAAATACAAAAATTAGCTGGGTATGGTGGCACAATTGCCACTCAGGAGGCTGAGACATGAGAATCACTCGAACCTGAAAGGCAGAGGTTACAGTGAGCACCATGGCACTCCATCCAGCCGAGACAACAGACCAAGACTATGTCTCAAAAAACAAACAAATAACCATTAACAAGACTGGGCTAAGAGTGACCTCTGTACTCTAATGAAGATCCAAAAAGCCAGTTTTCAACTACTGTATAATTAACCACTTAAGAATCTCAGGTATTTCAGAATATCTATTTATAATCTCAAACTGATATGCTAATTACATATCAACCCTGAGGCGCTTTACTTAGCTAACTACATAGTTTGTCTAGTCTAAGTTACCATGTTTTTTAGTTTCTTCACTTAAAAGTATTTTTGCTTCCTATTATAAAATCAACACATGTACATTGTAAAAATTCAAAACTAAAAAATTAGTTTTTGAGACAGTCTCACTCTGTGGCCCAGGATGGAGTGCAGTGGCACGATCCTGACTCACTGCAACCACCGCCTCCTGGGTTCAATAGATTTCTCCTGCCTCAGCCTCTCAAGTAGCTGGGATTACAGGTGCCTGCCACCATGCCTGGCTAATTTTTTGCATTTTTCAGAACTCCCGACCTCAGGCGATCTGCCTGCCTTGGCCTCCCAAAGTGCTGGGATTACAGGCATGAGTCACCGTGCATGGCCTGAAAGTAAAAATTTAAAAGCCCAAATCTCTCCACTCAGAGATAAACAGAGTTTGTACATTCATATAAATGCTTTGGAAACCCATGTGACTGTGTGTGCATACTTGTATGTTTACAAAAATGGAACTAAAAATCGTTTATCTTAAACTTTCACATATTGTGACCATATTTCCGTGACACTAATGGTATCCACAGTATGGATAATTAATCCCCTATTGTTTAACATTTAGGTATTACCCATTTTTTGCAACTATAAACAATGCTTCAATGAACATCCCTGTACATCCTTATATTCTTAGAAGAATTAAAATATCTTCTAATTCAGCTTTTCCAATAATTTAGACCTGTCTTGTTACTCCTAATTTCAAATAACATGGTGTTGATATTATAATTTTAATGAACATAATGTACTAATTCATCTTTTTGAACAAAAAATTCTTACCTTGCAATAATAGATTCAATTGGCATGATATCAGGCACATAGTGAGCCATGGGGGAAACAAAGTGTCCATCTAGGATCTTACAATCTGATTGCTCTTCAATCTAAAAGAAAATAAAAACCAAGGTGTATGCAAGAAAACTAAGATAGCTTGGTCTATCATGGATGTTCGTCTAATAAAAAGTTATATTCAATTAAAATCATGTTTTCAGCATCTACTATGTAAACTTTTTGTGCCATTGTACTTTATTTTTAATTATTTTGAGTGCATAATTGAATGTATTATGGGGTACATGTGATGTTTTGGTATAGGTATAAAAAGTGTAATGATCAAAATAAACAATAAATTGTTAATTATAGTGATACTATTATGCTACCAAAGACTAGATTTTATTGATTCTAACTGTACTTTTGCACCCATTAATCATCTCCACTCTATCTTCCCCTCCCTGCTACTCTTCTTAACCTCTGATAATCATCAATCAACTCTTCATCTCCATGAGTTCAATTTACATTTAGCTCCCAAGTATAAGTGAAAACACATGAAATTTGTCCTTCTGTGCCTGGCTTATTTCACTTAACACAATGTCCTTCAGTTCCATCCATGTTGTTGCAAATGACAGGATTTCATTCTTTTTTATGGTTGAATAATATTTCATTGAATATTTGTACCACAATTTCTTAATCCATTCATCTGCTGATGAACACTTAGGTTGATTCCACATCTTGGCTATTATGAATAGTGCTACAATAAACATGGGAATGCTGATATCTCTTTGATACAGTGATCTCCTTTCTCTTACATATATACCCAATGAGGGATTGCTGGGTCATATGGTAGTTCCAGTTTCAGCTTTTGAGGAAGTTCAACTGTTCTCCACAGTGGTTGTACTAACTTACATTCCCACCAACAATGTATGAGGTTTCCTCTTTCTCCACATCCTCACCAGCATTCATTATTGCCTGTCTTTTGGATAAAGGTCATTTGAACTAGGATAAGATGATATATGATTTTAATTTTGATTTGCATTTCTGTGATGATTAGTGATGCTGAGCATTTCTTCATCTACCTGGTTGGCCATGTGTATGTCTTCTTTGGAAAAATGTAAAATGTCTAGTCAGATCTTTTAATCATTTTAAAATCAGATTGTGATTTTTTCCCTATTATGTTATTTGAGCTTATATATTCTGGTTCTTAATTCCCTGTCAGATGAGTAGTTTGTAAACATTTTCTCCATCTCAACAGAAAAGAAAGAAAGAAAGAAAGAGAGAGAGAGAAGGAAGGAAGGAAGGAGGGAAAAAAAAAAAACGATTTGGAATTTCACTCTTGTTGCCCAGGCTGGAGTGCAATGGTGCCATCTCTGCTCACCGCAACCTCTGCCTCCAGGTTCAAGCCATTCTCCTACCTCAGCCTCCCAAGTAGCTGGGATTACAGGCATGCACCACCACGCCTGGCTAATTCTGTATTTTTTTTTTTTTAGAAGAGATGGGGTTTCTCCATGTTGGTCAGGCTGGTCTCGAACTCCTGACCTCGGGTGATCCAGCTGCCTTGGCCTCCGAAAGTGCTGGGATTACAGGTGTGAGCCACTGTGCCTGGCCCACAAATAATATTCTTTAAATTTGAAATGAAAAATCCATATTGCACTTAAATTTTAGTATTTATTGTTGTTATACTCCAATATGTAATCTATTCTTGGACATATTTATGTCAAACCACAATTCCTGTAACTGCGTTTCTCTCATTTGAATACCTTATCAATGTGTACTGGATAATCGCTTGAAACCAGATTCTGGCATCTCTCTCGATTTCCAATCATTTTTCTGAATTCAAAGAGTCTATTATGGGAAAGAAGACAAAAAGGAAAAAAATTCACCTTTTATATCACTTACTAGGCATATTATAATTGAGATTAACAGGAATTAAAAATTAGCAAATCCAGTTCATAAGCCATATTAAAATTTAATTTTGATCATTGAAGAAAGAGATTAGGTTGTTTTTCCCCCAAACTGGACCCTTTTTTTTTTTCAGAAAAATGTCCAGGCACAATATTGTTCAGAAAGTAATTATATAAGCCTCAAAATTAAAGGCACCAATCCTGAAATTCATTTTCTTTCTTTTTTTTTCCCCCTGAGACAGAGCCTTGGTCTGTCACCCAGGCTAGAGTGCAGTGGTGCGATCTCAACTCACTACAACCTCTGCCTCCTGGGCTCAAGCAATTCTCCTGCCTCAACCTTCCGAGTAGGCATGTGCCACCATGCTTGGCTAATTTTTGTATTTTTAGTAGAGACGAGGTTTCACCATGTTGGCCATGCTGGTCTTGAACTCCTGACTTCGTGATCTGCCCACCTCGGCCTCCCAAAGTGCTGGGATTACAGGCATCAGCCACAGCTCCCGGCTGAAAATTCATTTTCTTAAGTCCAGATTTTCCCATGAGCTACAGTGTAATCCAGTTTTAGAGCCATTACAAATTCAGCTTACCCAAAAAGACTCAATCCTTGGAAACTACATGCAACTCTAATCAGCTTAATAATTACTGAAGTCAAAAATCTAGTCTGTGTTTCTGAGCGCTCTCTATTTAAAAAATCTGAATTATTTTTAAAACAGTACAATTTATGATATGGGCTAAAATTTAAGAGAAATAACTAAAAAGATAAAAGAAAAAATAATTACATTTTACACAGTTTAATGTTTAATTTGCCGGATAATTGCTCTATATTTAAGAGTAAGGGATTTTATAACAAAGTTTTAAATGTTCATTAAAACAACAAATTTGGAACAAGTATTCAGGAAAAAAACTGCTTGCCTTTTGAGATCTTCTGGCCTTCCCCATCCTCTGATAAAAAGTTTTGTTAGGAGAAGTCTCCGGTATAGGATATCTAACTTGCTCACACCCATCAGTAGCAAACAAGCATCTATAAAACAAAATTTAAAATGGCTTTAAAATATTTTATTTTTTTCAGGGGAGCAGGTCAATTTTCTAACCATTTCTTTGACTATCAGGTAAAATTAAAAGATTGAAACTAAATCCTTGAATTTATTCCTCTGGAAACAAAATACAAGATTTGGGGGAAGAAAAAGAGCTGGGTTGAAAATAGAGAAGACGTACAGTCTCGAACTTAACTAAACCGTGAATCCCTCTAGGGTAGGATCTTCCCATCCTCAGTACAGTTGCTGAAACAAGTACCCTCTATTTGCTGGATAACAGTAGCAGGGGATGTAATATGTGATAGTGCATTATCTGCCAGGCATCACTATTTTAAGAACTACAAACTCACACACAGGTTCTCCTTAAAGCTACCAACAATTTTGAGGAAGGATTTATTATCCCAATTATACAGACAAGAAAACGGAGGCACAGAGAGTATAGATAATTTATCCAAGGTCACAAAGCTAGTGGGAAACAGAGCTGAGAATCAATCCCAGGCACACAGCTCAAGATCTAACTATAACACTCCACTCTCCTCTACTATATTACAGTGAATGAAAAATAATAATTGATCACTGCTACTACTTATATACCATTTATCTATATTTCCAAATATTTATAAGATTTTTAAGTATCTACCTCCATCTTGTAAAACTGAATGGCATGATTTTGATTTATGGGCACAACCTAATTCAGATTCAGGGTTTACTCTAAATAAATGAAAAATAAAAATCTGCATTTCCCTTTTTTTTCAATTGTTCTATTTTTTTCCTCAGATCTTAGGAAATCTGCATTTGCATCAAGGAGCTTAAGAAGTACTTACCCATCGCTTCAGATTTTTTTTGAAACCATCCCTTATATCATATATTTTTACATTTTCATTTTTTAACAACCTGCAAGATCAACTGAATATTCCTCTTTGTTTGCCTAGGTATACAATGTAACCCCTCATCAACTGGGCGGCATTTAACTTGTTTTTACAGTTGTACCAGCAAAACCAAGTCATTCATGTTGCCTCTCATAATTCTCAGTACGAAGGACAAATATTTACTAGCTAATGTACTTGTTAAACAAGACAACCTATAGCCAGAGTATAGCATTAAGTGTTTTCTTTAAAACCACTCATCTCTCTTTTTCTCAGTTTCCGTGTGCTATTCAATGACTCTTTGATAACAAAGTGTGGTTTTGGCATAATAACGCTTGAAAAAATGTATTGCATATACAGTTTTGTTATTATACTATTTATGTCTACCACTATAAATAAATGTATTACTAGACTCCTATAAATTATCATCTATCCAGTGTTAAGTGCAGTTCACCATAGCTGAACCATCCCTGGGTGGCTTCATAAGTTCCTGAACTTGTAAGAATATGTATCATTCCTTTCATTCAATACATATTTATTAACTGCTTATTATATTCCAATAATTATTTTAGGCCCTGTGCCACAAGAATGACCAAGGAATGGTCTTGTTCTCATCAATCTTATATTTTAGTGGAGTGAAAATAATTAAAAACTAACTATCACAATAAGTAAGAGTGGAAGATAACATAATGAAAATAAAACAAGGCAGTGTGATAACAACTAGAAGGCTCTTTCGGTAATCAAAAAAAAATCCTCAGAGGTACCAAAAAGGTAATACAGATGCTCCTGAACCTACAATGGGATCGTATCCCAATAAACCCATCATAAATAAAAAATATCATATGTGGGACATAGATTTAATACCCTGACAAACCTACGGTCAAGTCAAAACAATAAGTCAAACCATCAAAAGTTAAAGACTGTATGTATTTAAGCCAAGTGCTACAAGACAAGGAGCACCAAAGTCTTTAAATTGCAAATCTGATTAAAATCATGTAACTCTTGAAATCTATCCATTACTATGTTCCAATGAAATTTGCTGAAAATTATCTACTCACTGGGTCAAGCACAGGTACAGATAATTCATATAACGGAAAGGCAAGAAAAAGTAACTACATACTCTTGTTTTTAAATTTAAAAATGCTCACTGTAAAATCTTTAAATTCAATACAAAGGGATGCATAGTAAAAACAGGGAAAATAATCCCCTTCCCATCACTTTTTTTGAGATGGAGTATCACTCTGTTACTCAGGTTGGAGTGCAGTGGTGTGATCTCGGCTCACTATAACCTCTGCCTCCTTGGTTCAAACAATTCTCCTGTCTCAGCCTCCCAAATAGCAGGGACTATAGGTACTTGCCATCACGCCTGGATAATTTTTGTGTTTTTAGTAGAGATGGGGTTTCACTGTGTTGGCCAGACTGGTCTTGAACTCCTGACCTCAGGTGATCCATCCGTGTCGGCCTCTCAAAGTCCTGGGATTACATACGTGAGCCACTGCACCTGGCCCCCTTCCAATCACTTCTGATTTTACTTTTCAGGCACATCTAGTGCTAACAGTATGGATTCTACTCTTTCTGATCTTTTTCTTTTTGATGTTAATTACTTACCTACACACACTGTCTTGCTCTGTTTTGTGTTGCTATAATAGAATAACACAAGCTGGGTAATTTATAAAGAAGAGAGATTTACTTCTTAAAATTCTGGAGGCTGGAAGTTCAAGATTGAGGGGTAAAAATTTGGTAAGGACCTTCTTGCTGCATCATAACATGTGGAAGGCATCACATGATAAGAGAGCAACAGAGAATTAAACTCACTTTTTTTTTTTTAATATAGAGTCTCATTCTGTAGCCCATGCTGGAGTGCAGTGGCACGATCTAGGCTCACTGCAACCTCTGCCTCCTGGGTTCAAGCGATTTTCCTGCCTCAGCCTCTGGAGTAGCTGGGACTACAGGTGCATGCCACCACACCCAGCTAATTTTTTGTATTTTTAGTAGAAACGGAGTTTCACTGTTTTAGCCAGGATGGTCTCGATCTCTGCACCTCGTGATCTGCCAGCCTTGGCCTCCCAAAGTGCTGGGATTACAGGCATGAGCCACTGCACCTGGCCTGAACTTTTATAGCAAGCCCACTCTCTAGATAACTAATTCACTTCCAAAATAATACCATTAATCCATCCATGAGGATAGAGCCCTCATAACCTAATCACTTCTTATTAGGACCCACCTCCCAACACTGTTGTATTGGAGACTATGCTCCAACACGTGAACTATGAGGGACACATTTAAGCCATTGCACATACTTTTCAAAAAAAATTACAAAAGTAGGACAAGCATGGTGGCTCACACCTGTAATGCCAGCACTTTGGGAGGCCAGGCGGGCGGATCAGGAGGTCAAGACTATCCTGGCCAACATGGTGAAACCCTGTCTCTACTGAAAACACAAAAAATTAGCCGGGCGTGGTGGAGCATGCCTGTAGTCCCAGCTGCTCAGTAGGCTGAGGCAGTAGAATTGCTTGAACCTGGGAGGTAGAGGCTGCAGTGAGCCGAGTTCGTGCCACTGCACTCCAGCCTGGTGACAGAGCAAGACTCTGTCTTGGGGGCTGGGGGGTGGGGGTGGATGGAGGGGAAAGAAGGAAGGGAGGAAAGGAAGAAGTGATGAAGAGAAGCTTCTCCACTTTACTCTGTACATTTTATATTGTCTTAGTTCTGCCAGAAACATATTACATTACTTTTGTACATTGAACACTCTATTAAATAAATACATTGCCAATGGTATATTTTATAAATCATGATGTAAATTGTATAAAATATAAAAGTCATTGTAGAATTTTAAACATAAAAACGACAGCTGTAGTTGTAGAACTATTTGAAAAATATTTAAAACAGAATGTAGATTTTATAACTTAATCCAAGTTTATAAAATATTTCTAGATTTTTAAAAATTTTATTATTGAAAATTTTTGTGGGTACACAGTAGCTGAGTGTATTCATAGATTTCTAGATTTATAAAATAGGAACTAGAAAGCAGTAGAGAGAAAATGTTTCTGGAAAAATGGTTACTAAAGAGAAGAAAAACACTCCATTTTATAATGACTTCCAATGAGAAAAAGGAATTTAATATTTTAAAGAACTAAATTTGAATACTTTTACAGTGTATTGAGGAGTTCTGATGCGATGAGATGGATTTGTTGATTATATAAACATTTAGGCATACAGAATGCATGTAAATATAATTTTTAAAATTAATGAAATGGTGGAAGCTTTTTGCTATAAATCTGATAAAGACTTAAAATCCTGATTCTATAGTAGGTATAGCACTTAAATTTTCAAAGAGCTGTTTAAATGCCTTATATATTCTAATTTAAATCACATACAAATTATTTGAGGTAAGCATTATGAATACCCCCAGTTTACAGATGAATTACAGAAAGGCTAAGTGATTTGTTGAAAGTCTTATACTAAGAGTTTGACCCAAATTGGCTCTTGAGTCTGTTCTCTTAGCTATTGTGATATATCACATGTTAAACACAGATACTACTCAGCTTACGATATGGTTACATCCTGATAAACCCCATTGTAATTAGAAAATATTGTTAAGTTGAAAATGCACTTAAAACTCCAATGAACCCACTGTAAGGTTGAAAAATTGTAACTTGAACCACTGTAAGTCTAAATATTCCTCAGATTATGATGAGGTTATATTCTATAAATTCATCATAAGGTTGAAACATCAACTTTATGGTAAGTATGTAAGTCAAACTATTTACTCAAAGTAAATGTACAACAGTTAAATGTGAACAATTAACCTACAGAATCAATAAAAACTAAAACCAAGTATTTATCATAATAATAAATATAAATGACCTAAATTTACCTATTAAAATAAAAAGTTCAGGTGGATCTGTATACACTGAATTTGAAAGAGCTTGCAGATGTTTATAAATAAGAGAAGGAAGAGCACTGAACAAATAATTAGCAGTTATTCTCTTCCATGTTTAAAAAACACCAAAAAACATGTCTACATGTATAAATGGATAGAACAAGGTATTAAAATATTAACAATGGTGGCTGGGCTCAGTGGCTCATGCCTGTAATCCCAGCACTCTGGGAAGCCGAGGTGGGCAGATCACGAGGTCAGGAGTTCAAGACTAGCCTGGCCAACATGGTGAAACCCTGTTTCTACTAAAAATACAAAAATTAGCTGGGCATGGTGGTGGGTACCTGTAATCCCAGCTACTCAGGAGGCTGAAGCAAGAGAATTGCTTGAACTTGGGAGGCGGAGGTTGCAGTGAGCCGAGGTCGAACCATTGCACTCCAGCCTGGGCGACAGTGCGAGGCTACGTCTCAAAAAAAAAAATATGCTAAACGTTTCTTCTGTCCTACAAGTTTTGTATTAGAATTGCATTCCAGGAATGAATGTATCTAATATTTAGCAGAGACTTATTCGTTTGCAGTAGAATATGTATCCTTCTACTATACTATGCCACTCCTCTAATTTCTTCAAAATTAAGCCTATCAGAAACCAAAGGTGAAAAATCATGAAGTGAAGTGCTATGCATGTTACTACCTTTATAGGATTAGACTTTTCAATCTGTGCTATCCTAAATATTTTTATAATTCTGTCTTTAAAACAGATTTTTAAATTGTTTTTTTAAACAGATTTCTGATTATATTTGAATAACATTTTTCCAAAACAACCTTAATAGTATACCTAATTGGGAGAAAATATCGATTTTAAGGTACAAAAAAACTAAAGAATATTTTAAAAACAACTTATACTACGTATATCTAATGACTGGTAGGCTACCCATTAGAATTCCTCATGGAAAAATAATAGATGATATAAACATAAAATTTTAGTTTCCATTTCAATACGTTTCCAAATAGTATCTGAAAAGAATGCTATAAAAAGACTAGAAGAGGGACTCCGCAAAGTTTTTCCACAAAGAGCTGGATAGTACATATGATAGGGCTTGCAGGACAAGAGGCAAAATGAAAGATATTATGTAGGTATTTTAGATAACAAGAGTCACATGTTTTTCATTGAGGAAATTCAAATTGTCATAAAAATAACTGAGTGTAATTTTTTGTAATGTAGAATAAATGAGAAGAACAAACTTTTTTCTTGGGAGTTTGCTTAATTGAGATTCAAAGTTAGTACTCCATAATGAAACTGGGTACAAATGTTCACCTGTAAAAACTATTCTTAACTTGAAAGTCATAGAAAAACAGGCAGGTTGACCAATAAGCCAAAGCTTGCTGACCCCTGGGTTAGAAAAATCAAATAAATCATAGGTATGATACAAATATAACACCAATGTTCTAAATGTAAAGATAAAACTATAAATCACTATATTACAATTACAGGCCAGACGTGGTGGCTCACGTCTATAAACCCAACACTTTGGTAGACTGAGGCAGGTAGATCACTTGAGGTCAGGAGTTCAAAACCAGCCTGGCCAACATGGCAAAACCCCATCTCTACTAAAAATACAAAAATTAGCTGGGTTTGGAGGCATATGTCTTGTAATCCTAGCTACTTGGGAGGCTGAGGCAGGAGAATCACTTGAACCTGGGAGACGGAGGTTGCAGTGAGCCAAGATTACACTCCACTGCACTCCAGCCTGGGTGACAGAACTAGATTTCGTCTCAAAATAAAATAAAATAAAATAAGTCAGGCATGGTGGCTCAAGCTTGTAATCCCAGCACTTTGGAAGGCCGAGGTGGGCGGATCACCTGAGGTCGGGAGTTCAAGACTAACCTGACCAACATGGAAAAGCCCGGTCTCTACTGAATATACAAAAATCAGCTGGGTGAGGTGGCTCGTGCCTGTAATTCCAACTACTTGGGAGATTGAGGCAGGAGAATTGCTTGATCCCGGGACGTGGAAGTTGCAGTGAGCCGAGATCACGCTGTCGCACTCCAGCCTGGGCAATAAGAGCAAAACTCCATCTCAAAAAAATAAAATAAAATTAAAAATTATCCCAACCCTATAAAATGGGCATACATAAACTGCAAATATGTATTTATTTTTCAATGTTTTCACAAGGCATACAAATATTTATTTTAAGGAAATTCTATAAAGTAGACCTAAAATTAATATTCTATCTAAAGTAAACACTAGTTATTTAATCAGCCATGCTTTGTTTGCCTCCTTAAAATTTAGAATTTGGTAACTAGAAGGCAGAAGCTTCTTCACTTCCTGGGTAACAAATACATAAAAGGTGGAAGCTCTTAGTGTCCATTAACAGATAAATGGATAAGCAAATTAAGTACATACAAACAATCACAAACACACACACAATAGGAATATATTCAGTCATACAAAGGAGGAACTTCTGGCACATGATACAACATGGATGAACTCAGAGGACATTACACTAATGAAATAAGCCAGTCACAAAAAGCCAAATATTGTATGATTCCATTTAAACAAGATACCTAGAGTAGTCAGATTCATAGAAGCAGAAAGCAGAAGAATGAAGGCTCAGACTGCGGGAAAGGAAAGGAAGTTATTGTTTAATGGGTAAAGAGTTTCAGTTTGGCAAGATGAAAACTGGAGATGGATGGTGGTGACAGTCACACAACAATATAAATATACTTACCTTTGAACTACAGAGTTAAAATTATTAAGATGGTAAATTTTGTTAGTGTATTTTATCACAAGAAAATAAAAGAAAATCGAATACAAAATAAAATTTGGCGTTAATTTGATGGTCTCCAAATAAAATTTTCGGGGGAAGTAAATTGATGCTTTCTTTTCCTTTTGACAACTTTGTCAGTAAGCAGAAGTAGTTCACTATTCTTTTATTTATTTATTTTTTTGAGATGGAGTTTTTGCTCTTGTTGCCCAGGCTGGAGTGCAACGGCACGATCTCAGCTCACTGCAACCTCCATCTCCTGGGTTCAAGCGATTCTCCTGCCTCAGTCTCCCAAGTAGCTGGGATTACAGGCGTCAGTTACCACGCCCAGCTAATTTTTGTATTTTTAGTAGAGAAAGGGGTTTCACTGTGTTGGTCAGGCTGGTCTCAAACTCCTGACCTCAGGTGATCCACTGCTTCAGGCAGAAGTAGTTCACCATCCTATTTATCTCAGAACAGAACTTGCCAGATGCCATGGCTCACACCTGTAATCCCTGCACTTTGGGAGGGTGAGCCAGGTGAACTGACTGAGCTCAGGAGTTTAAGACAAGCCTAGGCAACATGGTGAAATCCTGTCTCTACAATAAATACAAAAAATTAGCCAGGTGTGGTGGCACATGCTTGTGGTCCCAGCTACTTGGGAGTCTGAGGTGAGAGGATTGCTTGAACTCAGCAGGCAGAGGCTACAGTGAGCCAAGATCACATCACTGCACTACAGGCCTGGGTGACAAGAGTGACACACCATCCCACACAAAAATAATAAATAGGTGCAGTGGTCAGTGGTGTGTGCCTGTAGTCCCAGCTACTCAGAAGGCTGAGGTGGGAGGGTCGCTTGAGCCTGGGAAAGCAAGGTGGCAGTGAGCTATGATCATGCTATTTCACTCTAGTGTGGGCAACAGAGTGAGACACTGTTTCTAACCGCCCCTCCAAAAAAAAAAACCACAGAACTTAAGGTTAATATTATTCTCTTCAAAAAAGACCACCACATAATTTAAATAGTTGGAAGCTTTTAATAACGAAGCCCTTTAAAGAAAAGAATCTGAGGAATAAATCTTTTGTATCTAGTTTGTTTCCTCCATCTTCTTCCCTTTTCCTTGGAGATTACCTTCCAAGAACCCAACTTAGTTCCGTTTTCTGCTTCAGGATCTCATCTGGCTTCAATCAAGGTGTCAGCAGGGCTGCATTTTCATTTGTAGGCTTGAAAAGACAAGAACGCACTTCCAAAGCTTACTCAGGTTGAAGGCAGAATTCATTTTTTTTGTGGCTTTGGGACTGTGAGCTTCAATTTTTTTTTTTTTTTTTTCTGTTTGTCAGTCAGAGGCCAGCCTCTGCTCTTGGAGGCTAACCACAGCTCCCTGTCACATGGCTCTCTTCATAGGAAGTTCACAACATGGCAGCTTATTTCTTCAAGGCCAGCAGGAAAGTAAGTGTGAGCCATAGGAGTCATACCTTTGCCATGTAACATAATGTAATTATGGGAATGACAGCCAATCACCTTTGCCATATGGCTATTGGTTAGAAAGCAAATCATGGGTTCTGCCAAAACTCAAGGAAGGAGATTACACAAAAATATAAACATCACAACTGAGAGAAACCAACTGTACTTCTTAGCCTTTGAGTAGAGTATCTGGGCTGGCACCTTCAATACCAGATGTTACTTACTTTCTTCACATTTTCCTACTGGTAGTGGGGAAAGAACCCCCAAACTCCACAGACTTGAATAAACATTTGTTTATAAGCAAATGATCTTTTTAAATCAGCAAGGCGTGGTAGCTCACATCTGTAATCCCAGCAGTTTGGGAGGCCGAGGTGGGAGGATCGCTTGAGTCCAGGAGTTCAAGACCAGCCTGGGCCACATGGAGAAACCCTGTCTCTACGAAAAATACAAAACTTACCTGGGTGTGGTGGTGTGCGCCTGGGTAGTCTCACCTACTTGGGAGGCTGAGGCAGGAGGACTGCTTGAGCCTAGGAGGCAGAGGTTGCAGCGAGCCAGGATCACACCACTGCACTCTAGCCTGGGTGACAGAGGGACAGGATGGGACGGGAGGGATGAAAAGGGAGGGGAGGGTTGGGGAGGGGATAAGAGATTGTCTAAATCTTGTTTATATATTTTCATTCACTTAATACTCTTGTCAGAAACAAACAAAAAAACCCAAAACAAAGTAAAAACAGTTGCCTCTTAAAATTTTGTTTTTTAATCACGAAACAAATGGTAAAAGGCAAACTAACTTCTGAAATGTTGTCTTCATTATATATATATTTTCTACTTTAGTGCAATTATGACAATTACATAAGTGTATGTAGTATATATTTAAATTGACTAGTTTTTTTCTTGTAGAGTGCATGTCAGTGTGGAATAATAGAGTGTATCTGGGCCAGGTGCGGTGGCTCATACCTGTAATCACAGCACTTTCGGAAGACAAGGTGGGTGGTTCACTTGAGGTCAGGAGTTCAAAACCAGCCTGGCCAACATGGTGAAACTGGGTCTCTACTAAAAATACACAAAAATTAGCCAGGTGTGGTGGTGGGCGCCTGTAATCCCAGCTACTCAGGAGGCTGAGGCAGGAGAATTGCTTGAATCTGGGAGGCAGAAGTTACAGTGAGCCAATGTGGTGCCACTACACGCCAACCTGGGCAATAGATACCTGGTATTTGGCCTCAGTTCCTGGCATGAAGTTCCTAAAACCCTTGGTATTTCTGAAGTGATGAGTGTCTTTGTTATGCTAAACAGGCAACTCACCATGGGCCCACTGACGTCTTCAGAATCAGGGCTAGCCACCAGAAAGGCCAACTACATGAATAGAGGGTTAGAACTTTAGGCCCTTCTAACCTCCAGAGAGGAGAAGGGAGCTGGAAAGTGAGTTCAATCACATGGCCAAAGATTGAATCAGTCATGCCTACTAATGAAACTACAATAAAAACTCTGGACACTAAACCTTGGTGGAGCTTTCTGGTTGATGAACACCTTGGTGTGTCAGGAAGGAGATACTCCCTAGGAAGAGGCCAGGCAGTTCCACATTCATTCCTTTCTTTTTTCTTTTTTTTTTTTGCTTTTTTAAGAGGAGTTTTTATTGTTAATTATTTACCTTAATAGTTTCAGAAAGAGGAACAGATTAGCTCAATCCAACATGATTGGCAGTTGGCAAATTCTAGTGAAGTAAGTGTTCTGATTGCTAAGGATGTAATTTGGATAATTTTAATACTTAGCCATCTAACACCTCAAACACAATCCAGAATAACTGCATCACCTTCTCTTTCACTTTAATATTGCACCTACCTCACTTTGATATGGAAATATCATTAAATATGATTTCCAGAAGGGCAAGTTTCCTGGAAAATACAGCCATGAGGACAATGCACGAAAAGAAAAACTCAAAATAAAACTCTGTGTATGATAATTTACTAGTCTAAAGAAACAAAAACTTTCCAATATATTAAGAAATAAATCCAGTTACAAATGTAATAGGTCTATGTGAAGAGGTTCTGGGATAATAACTGAAAATGGCTATTTACAAGATACACAAGCAGTAACAGTGCACCTAACCCAGCAATGGCCCTCAGAAGCCAAAAGTGTTCTCTCCACTGTAGGCCACATACAAGAATCCATCTTCATCTTTTTCCTTCTCGTAAAGCTGTCCCACAGCTAGGCTGGACTGTGGGACTGTCTTATCCACAAACGGGAAGATCGCTTTTTCAGAAGGAAGCTGGATCCTTTTCCTGATGATCCACATGAACTGAGCCACAGTGATATCAGATGGAACCAAGTACTTCCGTTTGTCAATGTCAACAATCTGAGAGCCTGAGACCTTTTCCACAATCACCGGAACCCGGTCGGGATATTTCGCTTGGATTTTTGCGGACTCAACGCATCTGTGTTCCAAAGAGTGGTCCTCCTTGAACATTCACTTCATGGCGGCGGCGGGGAGGGGACGGAACCGGCTCTCGGAGCCGCGGAACTTAGCGTACCGACCACAACAATAATGACGGCGGCGGCAGCAGCGACAGAGGCGACTACCCACATTCATTCCTATACCTTCCCTCGTGTTTCTCTTCATTGCGCTGCTCCTAAGTTGTATTCTTTATAATAAACCTATAATCATAAATATAGCTGTTTCCTGAGTTCCGAGTCATTCTAACAAATTATAGACCAACAGGGCTCTCAGGAACTCCTAAATTTTTAGCCAAGTTGATTAGCGGGATGAAGAACTGAGCTTGTGCAGTCTGCATTAACTCTGGGTGGTTAGTGTCAGAATTGGGAACTGAAGTACACCCAGTTGGGTTAGAAACGAAATAGATTATTCCTTACCAAAATTCTGACTAGTGTTACATATTCCAAATAATACGCCAACTCTTTGGATATACTGGGGGAGGGGAGGTTCTATGGCTTGAGGAAATACAATTCTTGGTGATATTAATTTTAATTATTTTATTCCCTAGGTCTTTGTGGAATTGTTAAAATACACAGTATCAATACATCTTTTGCATACATTTATTGAAGTGCAGTAGAACAGTGGCATGTCATATTGTGCAAGTCTTCACTGTCTTTTTTTTTTTTTTTTTTTTTTGAGACAGGGTCTTCCTCTGTTGCCCAGGCTTCAGTGTGAGTGGGGCAATCATGGCTCACTACAGCCTCAACCTCGTAGGCTCAAGTAATCCACTCAGTGCAGCCTCCAGAGTAGCTGGGACCACAGGCACAGGTCACCTTCCTTGCCTGGATAATTTCTTTCTTTTTTTTGAAATGGAGTCTGGCTCTTGTCACCCAGGCTGGACTGCAATGGCATGATCTTGGCTCACTGCAACCTCTGCCTCCCAGGTTCAAGCAATTCTCCTGCCTCAACCTCCCAAGTAGCTGGGATTATAGGCATGCACCACCACTCCCGGCTAATTTTTGTATTTTTAGTAGAGATGGGGTTTTACCAGGTTGGCCAGGCTGGTCTTGAACTCCTGACCTCAGGTGATTCACCTGCCTTGGCCTCCCAAAGTGCTGGGATTACAAGTGTGAGGCACCATGCCTGGCCTAATCTATTTTTCGTACAGATGAGGGTCTTGCTATGTTGACCAGGCTTGGTCTTGAACTCCCAAGCTCAAGCAATCATCCCACCTCAGTCTCTCAAAGTGCTGAGATTACAGACAAGAGCAACTGCACCAAGCTAAGATTTCACTGCCTTTTGCAATGTATTATAGGCCACTTCTCACTTCTTTTCTTTTTCTTTCTTTCTTTTTTTTTTTTTGAGACGAAGTTTCGCTCTTGTTGCTCAGGCTAGAGTGCAATGGCACGATCTTGGCTCACCGCAACCTCTGCCTCCAGGGTTCAAGCAATTCTCCTGTCTCAGCCTCCCAAGTAGCTGGGATTACAGGCATGCGCCACCACACCCGGCTAACTTTGTATTTTCAGTAGAGTCGAGATTTCTCCATGTTGGTCAGGCTAGCCTCGAACTCCTGACCTCCAGTGATCCACCCACCTCGGCCTCCCAAAGTGCTGGGATCACAGGCGAGAGTCACCGCACCCGGCCCACTCATTTTCTTAACAGTGGCAGAAAATGAACCAGGGACATCATCTTCCTTTCTAACATCCATGGCATCAATAACAATAAATGGAATCCATGATAGTAAAACAAAATTAAAAATCCTTGCTAGGCTGGGTGTGGTGGCTCACATCTGTAATCCTAGCACTTTGGGAGGCTGAGGAGGAAGGATTGCTAGAGCTCAGGAGTTTGAAACCAGCCTGGGCAACATAGTGAGACCCTGTCTCTTAAAAGAAAAAAAAAACAATCCTCGGCAGGTACAGTGGCTCATGCCTATAATCCCAGCACTTTGGGAGGCCAAGGCGGGAAGATCACTTGAGCCCAGGAGTGCAAGACAAGTTCTGGCAACACAGTGAGACCATGTCTCTACAAAAAAATTTTGAACTCTAGCCAGGTGTGGTGGTGCAGGTAGTCTCAGCTACTTGGGAGGCTGAGGTAGGAGGATTGTGTAAACCTGGAAAGTTGAGGCAACGGTGAGCACGGTTGTACCACTGCACTCCAGCATGCGTAACAGAGCAAGATCCTGTCTCAAAAAAAAAAAAAAAAAAAAAAAATCCAACACTTACATTTTACAGTAAGAAGAAAAGTAATATACTGTTCATGAGATACTCTATTTTCCTAAACTTTGATATTCTTCTAGGTCAGTAGATAAAACCAAGGTAAGACAAAAATATAGAATGAGAAAGTTGCAAAGGAAGTAAGAAAGGACCTAAGAACAATGAACTTTTCAAATATTTTGTGTAAAGTACTACATTTATTGTTTGTCTAAATTATTTACTTATTTCTAGTTTTCAACCCAAACTAGAAAGCCTTCCCAGTGGCTCGTGCCTGTAAACCCAGCACTGTGGGAGGCCGAGGTGGGCAGATCACCTGAGGTCAGGAGTTCGAGACCAACCTGGCCAACATGGTGAACCATGCCTCCACTAAAAATATAAAAATCTGTCAGGTGTGGTGGTGGGTGCCTGTAATCCCAGCTACTTGGGAGGCTGAGGCAGGAGAATCTCTTGAACCTGGGAGGTGGAGGCTGCAGCAAGTTGACATTGTACCATTGCATTCCAGCTTGGGCAATGAGAGCAAAACTCCACCTCAAAAAAAAAAAAAAACAAAGAAAAAAGAAAACCTTCCCAAATCACTTTAATTTCCTGTGTAATAGGCCACAAAAGTCAGCACTCCAAGCCGAGACACAGCATATTCCTTACTGTATTTACCTGCTAGTAAACAACCAATAAATGAGAAACAGAAAGTAAATCAAACATACATATAGGTTAGTATAAATTTGGTTCTGAGATTTGGGGTTCTACAAATCTTCTTAAATCCCATTTCACCTCCAAGAACACCACAAAAAACTCAACTCTCTAAATATGTAGGTCTTTCTAGACAGGGCTGGCTGGATCCAGGGTATCCAGTGCCACCACGAACAGATAAAAATCCAAGTCCAGGGTGAACATAACTCCAAATTACCAAAATGAGGCACCATCTGGAGCCATGCCAGATACTTAAATGTCCCAACTTCAGGATGGACAGACAACAATGAGCTTCTCAGAAATAGAATCCATTTTTGATGTATCAAGCCAAAATGACACAATTATCAATGGGAAAGGGAAAAACAAAGTGAAACAAAAATAGAAGTTCTAATACAGTGCCAAGAAATAAAAAGTCTTTCCTAGATATGAGCTCTATTGCTAAAGTGACACTCATCATTTATTATGCTATCTAGTACTTTTATTTCCTGTCATTCTGGTACCTAACTATTTAACTATGCAACACTAATTTTTTTCTGGACTTTTATCCTTACATTGGTGATATATATCTCAAAGGCATAAATTAAAATTTAAAAAATACCACCATGTACAAGAATGTATTTACCTACCTAAAAAAAAGACAGTTTTATAACTTTACTTCTAAATAATGTCTGTACAAGTTTAAGTAGCTAAGAAAGGGTTTAGATACCTCAGACATCCACTGTTAAAATCTACTCCCCTAGCTTCACAAATATAATTCAACAAATAGAATTCCTTTTAATCGGCCGGGCGCGGTGGCTCAAGCCTGTAATCCCAGCACTTTGGGAGGCCGAGGCAGGTGGATCACGAGGTCAAGAGATCAAGACCATCCTGGTCAACATGGTGAAACCCCGTCTCTACTAATATAAAAAATTAGCTGGGCATGGCGGCGCGTGCCTGTAATCCCAGCTACCCAGGAGGCTGAGGCAGGAGAATTGCCTGAGCCCAGGAGGCGGAGGTTGCAGTGAGCCGAGATCGCGCCATTGCACTCCAGCCTGGGTAACGATAGCGAAACTCCGTCTCAAAAAAAAAAAAAAAAAAAAAAAAAAGAATTCCTTTTAATCTTACACTAAACAAGAGTAGGAAAATAGGAAGTTTGTTTGTTTGAAAGGGGTGTGGGTATCTATTCCAGCCAGTCACCTAAGGAAATCCACCAAATGGACTGTCTCATATTCTTGAGTGAAACATTTGGGAAATAATCTAATCTCTTCAAATTTAGCTCCTCTTTTCCATGGGTTTTATAAAAATATATTGTTTTGTTTTTAAATGTTTGTTTGGATGCTATGGGTGTGTTCCTAAGAAACAGTTTTTTCCTTTTTTTTTTTTTCCTACTGGTATAATACACTAAGCTTACTTAGATTTCACCAGCTGTACATGTACTCATTCCACATGCTTTTATGGTCTGAAGTCATCACTTGGAGGCAACAATGGAAAAGAGCAGTGTTGGAGGACTGGGATTCCTTTACTAGCTGTATGACCTTGAGTAAGCCACCTTAACCTATAAACAGGAAGTAATACCTGCCCTAATACATGATAGCTAATCATTTCACTTAGATAAACTGAGTATCTATTATATATTTTTTTGAGATATGAAGAAAGATTCTTCTTGCCGTTTTGCCATTTTTTCCCATAAGAAGTCTGGTGGTAAAGAGCACAGGCTTTAGAATCAGGAGTCCTGTTTCTTGAATTCTAGCTCTGTTGCTTGTTAGTTGTATGATTCTAGGCAAGTTACTTAATCTCCCTGCCTTCCATTTCCTTGTATACCTGAGACAATTCCCACTTCAGAGGATAGTTTTAAGGATGAGATGAGGTAATTCAATGAGCATTCATCCAACATATAGGAACCATTGTGCTTACTGCTATACTGGATAAACATCCCCTTGTCCACTATATATGTGACACACATTGCTAGCCCTGGGATTAAAAATGACAACATAGTAAAGGATATTATGGGAAGAAAATACTAAATTTTCTACCTATGTATCTTCTTGGAACCAATAATAGGAATCTGACATGTTTTTGTGAGCTGTTACAAATTAATCTGCAAGAATGAATCCAAGTACAAAATATCAGGTCTTGATTTAGAAGATATTTCTGAACTAATAGCACGTTTCAAGTTAAGGTGTTCACCAGTGAACTGTGCCGGGCTGATAAACACAAGGTCGCAAATGACACGAAGATCAGAAGTGATGGTATATACCATACACAACTGTGTAATTAGTATAGGACCTAGCATAGGGTAAATGCTCATAAATATTAATTGAAAAAAATTAAGTTTGGTTTCCAACTCTGCCACTTGCCCACCAAGTGACTCTGGGTTAACTCGTCTGGATCTTAGTTTTTGGTAAAATAGAAATATGTCTGCTTTGCCTATCTCATAGGATAGTTGTGATCAAATGAAATTACATGAGCATGTCTCTAGCGCTAATAAAACGGTAGTTTATGAGACATAGAATGACTACTGGCACCAGCTAGCCTACGAGCCTAATAGAGATAAAACGTTAATGCATAACCACCAGGAAATAAACATGGAGATCTAGTGAAGAAATCCATCACGTTTTCTAAAAATGTCACCTTCCTTGTGACGAAAGGAGCTGGTCATTGCTAGGCAGGTGCTGTGCATTTTTGAAATCACATGTTTCAGCACCAGGCTCTGCTGAGTGGCATTTTGCAAGGCTGAGCCCCCAGTAGGCGCCGGCGCTGCTGAGGTGCGCATTGGGGACCTGCAGATTACAAGCAGCGGATCCTACCTTCAGGCCTGGCTCTAACAAGCACTCCAGGTAAGGCGCCTTTGCAGCTAGCCGAGCTAGAGAAGAGAGCTGGAAGCCACCTCTACCTTCTGCTGGGGAAAGGAACTGCCTGCCCGCTTGCCCCCATTACCTCGGACCTCCGGAGGGCGCCGCGGACTCCAGCCTTGTCTCTCGCCCCAAGACTCACCCCGCGTTCTGGACCCGCGCATCTCCCGCCAATCTCCGCGCCCCGGGTCCCTGCTTCCCGGCACGTACACTGCGCGCTAAGAGGAGCGGGCAGCTCGGCCTGGGCCGGTTACTTACTGGCTGCCTGGCGGGTGCCTGCAGTTGAGCTGACCCGGTCTCCCAGCACCGCCGCTCTCGAGGCTCCCTTTCGAGGACTCGACTTTAGTCAGAGCCCCAACAGCAGCTCCCGTAGCCTTTCCAGGAACCGAAATGCTAGGTACCGCGGAAGGCGAAGAGGAGGAAAAAAGTCTAGCCCGGGGCGGGGCGGCCGTTTGGACACGCCCCGAGCTCTCCTAGGTTCTCCGTCCCCGTCAGGCTAGGAAGAGCGGACCGAGGGAGGAGGCCAAGGACGCAACCTCCTTTCGCCCTGCGCCGTCCGGCCTCCCGCGTGACCCCGCCTTACGACCTCGGGGCGCTCCGCCCACTTCTGACCGTCAGATGCGCACGCACAATTGCAAGCTTGTTTTGCCAGCTTCAAGCTACCCGGAATGGGAAAAAGCAGGTGTCGCGAGAGTTGGACGCACAACACCTTGGGCGCATGACACCTTGTAGGGACTGTAACTATGGCGGGCCTAAGTATCGAGAGTGAACAGGAGCCGCTCTTGGGCGACACACCCGGAAACAGGTAAGCAGATCCTGGTGGAGGGACCTTTCAGCCACCTGCGCTGTTGGGACTGGCTCCTTTCCGGGCGTCAGCCGTACTGGAATGAACCCTTGCTGCCAGAGGGGTGCCAGCGCGGTGGGAGCCGGCGGCCGGGTTGTGTGAGCCGAGGAGATTCGCTCCCAACATAGGGGAAAGTGCGTCTGGCCGCAGGGTGCGGCGATGAGTCCGTGGGTTCGGGTGACGGGCTAGAGAAACCCAGGCTGCTGCTTTACCTGTTGCAGCAGCTAAGCCACCACATTCTGTATCTTCTGCATTCCATATTTGGCCCTTTGTAGCTGATCACTTTCCATATTTCACATAAGTTCCAAAATGATGGTTTTAATGATACTTGAAGATGTCGGTCTTAGTAATGACCTGCGGCCTAATTGCGTGACAACTTCTTGATATTTTGTTAACAAGTAAACCTGTCTAAAATGAGCTCACATTTGTCCTATGCCAAATTTATAAATAAAGACTAATTTTAAGACATTGAAAGAATAACATGTCAGTATTTTGATCCTTGTAATTCTGGTTATTTTCATCCTGGTTTATGGGCAGTGATTCAGAAATGTTTAACTTTTGTTTCTTACTGCATACTTAGGTATTTTTACCTTTAGGAAAACAGAATTATTATTTGAAATATATATAATAATTATCTCAAGTAAATTAATAAACTCAGTTAAACTTCAGCTGTCTATGAGTATGTTTTTACTCATTTGTTCCTCATAAGCAACAAACCTTTTTTGATCACTGTAACTCAAAACCCTTTGGAAAATGTATTTCTCTGGTCCTCAATTTACTAAACAGTATATGGAATGCAGTTTTATCTTTACTTGATTTTATCTTGAGATCACTAAAATAAATATCGATGCTGAAATGTATTTTAACAGGGTGATGTCCTTAGAGCCTATTGAGACATTTGGGACTGTTTGCTTCTGTACTAATTTATTTATTCTACACTGCTATGCTTTTTTTTTTTTTTTGAGATGGAGTCTCACTCTGTGGCCCAGGCTGGAGTGCAGTGGTGCGATTTTGGCTCACTGCAACCTCCGCCTCCCAGGTTCAAGCCATTCTCCTGCCTCAGCCTCTCAAGTAACTGGGATTACAGGTGCAGGCCACCAGACCCAGCTAATTTTTGTATTTTTAGTAAAGACCGGGTTTCAGCATGTGGCCAGGCTGATCTCGAACTCCTAACCTCAAGTGATTCACCCACCTCAGCCTCCCAAAGTGCTGGGATTACAGGTGTGAGCCACCACGCTGGGTCCACTGCTATACTTTTTAAGTACTTATGTCTGCTTTTAGTTTTTCTGACTATTCTATTTCTGGCAGACTGTTCTGCATCACGTTTTTGAAATCTGGCAGCAACAGTTTTTTGTTGTTGTTGTTGCTGTCACCATATCTTTTCCACCAGCTTTATTTTGGGACTTCTTGTTTGTTACAGCTTTGATAACCTTGTATCTATGCTTAATATAATTGTGTGTCATTACAACCTGGAAGTTCTGACTCAGAGCTAAATGTCTTTCCTATTAGTTAAGTGCGTAAGCTTGAGTGCATGGACTTTGTGACATCTGGTTTTCTCAGAATTCTTTTTTTTTTTTTTTGAAAGAAAGAAAGAAAGAAAAAGTATAAAGAAGAGGAGGAAAAAGGAAGAGAGAGAGAGAGAGAGAATGGAGTATTGCTTTCTTGCCCAGGCTAGAATGCAGTTTAGTAATGGGTATTGGAAACCTCTTTTTTATACCAATAATTATACTTGATGTAAACAGGAAGGAATAAGGGAAGAAAATAACAAACGAGCAGCCAACCAATATTTCATTTAAACCTATGAAATGCTCTGCGATTACTGAGGAGTGATTTACTTCCAATTATGTAGTCACTTATGGAATAGGTGTGAGGTGGTAATGTATGTTTTATGTATTTGAAGTGGAGAGTTCTATAAATGTTTATTAAGTTTACTTGTTCCAGGTCTGAGTTCAAGTCCTGGATGTCCTTGTTAATTTTCTGTCTCGTTGATCTATAAAATCGTTAGCTCTTCTTGTTACATTGATCCTTTTGCCATTATGTAATGTCCTTCTTTGCCTCTTTTGCTCTTTGTTGCTTTAAAGTCTACTTTATCAGAGGCGAGAATTGCATCTGCTGCTTTTTATTTATTTGTTTGTTTTTACTCTCTGATTGGTTGATAAATCTTCCTCCTTCTCTTTGTTTTGAGTCTTTGTGTATCTTGCATGTGAGATGGGTCTGGATGCAGCATACCAATGGGTTTTGGCTTTTTATCCGATTAGAATATATATAACTTTAATACTGGCATTTGATGCTAGCTGGCTGTTTTGCCCATTAGTTAGTGTAAATTTTCGTTGTGTTAATGTTCTTTTCTTTTTGATATATTTTTGGAAAGGCTGATATTGGTTGTTCCTTTATATGTATAGTGCTTCTTTCAGAAGCTCTTGTAAAGCAGGCCTGGTGGTGGTGAACTCTCTAAGTACTTGTTTGTTCGCAAAGGATTTAATTTTTCCTTCGATTATAAAGCTTAGTTTGGCTGGATATGAAATTCTGGGTTGAAAGTTCTTTTCTTTAAGGATGTTAAATATTGGTCCCCACTCTTTTCTGGCTTGTAGGGTTTCTGCTGAGAGATCTGCTGTAAGTCTGATAGGTTTCCCTTTATGGGTAACCTGACCTTTCTCTCTGGCTGCCCTTAGTATTTTCTCCTTCATTTCAACCCTAATAAATCTGGCAATTATATGCCTTGGGGTTGGTCTTCTTGAAGAATATCTTTGTGGTGTTCTCTGTATTACCTGGAGTTGAATATCACCCTGCCTTGCCAGGTTGGGAAAGTTTTCCTGAATGATATCCTGAAGAGTATTTTCCAACTTGGATTCATTCTCTTCATCACATTCAGGTACACCTATCAAACGTAAATTAGGTCTTTTCACATAGTCCCATATTTCCTGGAGACTTTGCTCTTTCCTTTTCATCCTTTTTTCTCCAATCTTGTCTTCTCGGTTCATTTCACTGAGCTGGTTCTCGACTTCTGATATCCTTTCTTCTGCTTGATCAATTCGACTGTTTAAACTTGTGCATGCTTCGCGAAGTTCTCGTATTGTGTTTTTCAGCTCCATCAATTCACTTATATTCCTCTCTAAATTGTCCATACTCGTTAACATTTCGTCAAACCTTTTTTCAAGGTTCTTAGTTTCTTTGCATTGGGTTAGAACAAGTTCTTTTAATTCACAGAAGTTTCTTATCACCCACGTTTTGAAACCTGCTTCTGTTATTGGAACACACTCGTAATCTATTAAGCCTTGTTCCGTTACTGATGAGGAATTGTGATCCCCTGTAGAGGGAGAGGCATTCTGATTTTGAGTATTCTCTGCCTTTTTATGCTGATTTCTTCCCTTCATTATATATTTATCCGTCTGTTGTCTTTGTAATTACCAACTTTCTAACTAGGTCTCTGAGCAGACGTCCAACTTGTTGATTCCCAGCACCGAAATCTGAGCAATCCACTGTGCCGGCCAAAACAGCGGTGTTAAGATGGATGGTGCTTTTCTGCCCGGGAATCTCCGGACTCTGCACCAAAAACTGGCGCCCTAAGGCACCAGCAAAACCGCCGCGCTGGCCACAAGAGTCACCCTGGCGACACGTGGGGCTCCTCTGCTGGGAATCTCCTGGTCCGTGAGCAACAAATATTCGTCTGAAAGTGTGGCGTCCTCTCGTTCTCTGCGCTTTCTCTGGAAACTACGATCCCGAGCTGCTAGTGATCAGCATCTTGGATCTCCTCTCAGTTTTCTCAGAATTCTTTTTGCTTCTTCCTGGTTTTTAGCTATTTTCCAGAAAAATTGCAAGATCCCTGAGTAATGGTTAAGTGTGGTCTTCTGGTGCATTCTGTCACCTTGTACAAAAGAGAAATTTTTTTATACTCTTAGCTTTGATTTGATCCAGGTAATTGATGCTCATTAGGATCTGTCCAAATTTAGGTGTTCCTGCCAATAATCAACACCCCTGATTGAGGTTCTAGATTCAGCATTTTAAAAACAAAAAAGGAATATTTTGAAAATAATTCAATATGTCTTTAAAAACACAAGTATATTCCCTAGTAAAGTAAACCTATGTACAACTAGTTGGCAGGACCTGTTCGCTTTGAATATATTGCACAAACATATCTGGGTCACCACCAACCTTTCCCCACAAACAAGATAGGTTGTTATTTGCTGGTCTGGTGGAGCTAGGCCTCTTGAATCCTCAGTGCTTCCCACTGACCCCCTCTATGGAGCTTTACTTAAGACAATAGGAGTTGGCAAACATTTCCTGTAAAGGCCCATATTGTAAATATTTTAGGCTGGTTCAGGGCAAGGGGCAAAATCAAAGATATTATATAGATATTTAGATAACCAGAAAACAAATTCCACAAAAATTTTTTTGTAATGACATTTAAAATATAACAATAAATAAGTGTATATAGGTCTTTTAATGAAAGGAATAGAATTTGGTGGGGGAGGGGATGACATTTTCCTTACTTGTACTTCAGAGTTGGTGTTTTCTGTCATCAAACTGATAGCAAGTATGCATCTGTAAAAACCATTTGTAGCTCACAGGTTACTGATCCAATGTTACAAGTGGTTTCAAATTTTCCTTGCAACCTTAACTTAGTCTCTGTAAAATTTATATTATTAGGGCATCTGTCCTTATAGAGCATATCTTTATAGAATATTTTCAGTTTGTCTTTATTTCTGTAACTGTTATACCACTGTGCTCCCTTGCCAGTGAGCACACAATTCTTTCTTTTCTCTCTCTCTCTCTTTTTTTTTTTTTTAGACAGAGTGTCACTCTGTCACCCAGGCTGAAGTGCAATGGCAAAATCTTGGCTCACTGCATCCTCCACCTCCCTGCAACCCATGCCTCCTAGGTTCAAGTGATTCTCTTGCCTCAGCCTCCCGAGTAGCTGGGATTATAGCCGCCTGCCACCATGCCCAGCTAATTTTTGTATTTTTAGTAGAGTTGGGGTTTCACCATGTTGGCCACACTGGTCTCAAACTCCTGACCTCAAGTAGTCCACCCGCCTTGGCCTCCCAAAGTGCTGAGATTACAGCTGTGAGCTACTGCACCTGGCCATTGTTAAATTTTATCTAACTCATTTTGCTAATCAGTTCACTCCACTATATTATGTATTCCTTTTAGTTTTTAAGTCACAAGTTTGACAAGCATGCTATCATTTGGAGTATTTCAGTTTGTGATAGAAATGTTGAACAGGATAAAACTGTAGCACTACAGTTTTACTGGAAGGAGAATTTCATATGGGGAACTAATGCCGGAATACAACAGTAATTATAGAAAGGAATTTTAAAAGTTAAGCAAATCATCTTGAAAATGCAGCGTTCCTGTTTAAACCCTGGTAATACAAGAAAGAAGCCTCTGGAAATTCAATCTCAGGCATGTGACACATTTGAATCATCAAAGTTAAGAAAATGTAATAAATATGGTCAATTCGTTGAAGGACAATTGCATTCTCCTATGTTTCTACGATCTCCAACAAAGTAGAAAGATAATTTTTTTTCACTGAAGTTATAATTTTTTAATTAAAAAGACGGAAAAGTAAATCATTTTATTTTGAAAAATGTTAAATCCATAGAAAACTTGAAATAATCATGAACACTCTATATCCTGTCACTGTTAGCCTTTTCCACACTGCTGAAATTTTTCTGTGGGTACACACACACCCACACACACTTCTTTTGCCAAAGTACTCAAAAGTAGGTTGCAGACATTGTGACACTGTGTCCCAAGTATCCCAGATTGCAGCTTACGTCTCCCAAGGACAAAGAAATTCTTTTACACAACTCCATCACTGTTACCACAACTAGAAATACAATATTAATTCAAGAATATCATGTAATATATAATTAATACTCAATGTTTTTCCAATTGTTCCAAAAATATACTTTATATTCTTTATAAAAACAAAAACAAAAAAACCTGGAGCCATATAGAGGAGCTAATCAATGTTTATGCATTCGTTATGTCTTTTTAGACTCCTCTAACCTAAAACTCTCCTTTGACCTATCTCTGTTCTTGTCACCATTAAAATATTTGAAAAGTCTACGTCAGTTTTTCTGTAGAACATCTCATACTCTGGATTTATGGACTGTTTATTTCAAAATAGACCCTGGCCATTTCTGGCAGGAATATCACATGGGTTGTGTTGAGAACATCCCAATACATCACATCAAAAGGTACAGGATGTCAGGACATCCTACTTTTGGGAATGTCAAATATGATCACTTGTTAAGAGGGCGACTGCTATATCTTTGAATTATAAAGGTTAATGTTCCATTTTGTAATTAGTAAGCAGACGCTGGAGTGACACTTGAGGGCTTTTGACTATCCTCTCCTTAACAATCTTTGAACCAGTTGTTTCAGCATCCGTTGGTGATTCTTCCATTATTACATAGAAAGTAGCCATTAAATTAATATTTTCTCATTTTATCCTTTCAATATTTAATAATTGTCATTAAAAGAAGAAAGATTTTGACTGAGCTCTAAATCAGTTTGAAGGCACTCAAACAATTCTGTTATATATTTTCGGATCAAATAATTTACTTCTTGATTCCCTAACTTAGATGTATCTGATTTTTTATTCAAATTCTAGTATATTGATTTCAAAGTATGGGCATCTGGGTTTCTGGTATTTTTTCAGGTAAGCTACATTATCATTAAAGTCTTTTATTTTTATTTTTTTCTTACCTACTCTCCTTTGACTCAGAAGAGGCTTGTTTCTATGGAATTATATATATACAGTGTTAAACACTTTATGTTACAAACTAATACATTTGGCATATAATACATCTAAAAAATATTATTTCCCTTCTCCCTTTCTTCTTTATCTCTCCCAACCATATCACATTTGAAAAAAAAAAGTTTTATTTTTGGAGACAAATTGACACTTCTTAGTAAGGTTTATTTTTAAGAAACTAATCTTGTAACATAAGAAGGCATTTTGTCTGTTCTGCATGTCTTGATTATTTTGAAAAGATAATGCTCACATTAAGGTGAACTTGTTAACTCTTTCTATTGTATGTGTGAAAATGTAATGGATATATAGACTCATGTGTCACCTAATGGAGGTAGGATGTCTAGTAAGCATACATGACTTTGGTCCAGGTCAGATGCTTATCCGAAAGATCAGGTAAGTCTGGGGGGTCATGGTCTCTCTTTGGTCTGCTGGTAAAATTTATCTGTTAACTCATTTAGGAGATCCGAAAGCTGAAAATGTCTTTGGTTGTTTTTTTTTTTTTGAAATGGAGTCTCTCTGGGTCGCCTAGGCTGGAGTGCAGTGGCGTGATCTCAGCTTACTGAAACCTCTGCCTCCTGGGTTTAAGTGATTCTCCTGCCTCCACCTCCCAAGTAGCTGGGATTACAGGTGCATGCCACCATGCCTGGCTAATTTTTTGTATTTTTAGTACAGACGGGGTTTCACTATGTTAGCCAGGATGGTTTTGATCTCCTGACCTCGTGATCCCGCTGCCTGAGTCTCCCAAAGTGCTGGGATTACAGACATGAGCCACCTGCGCCAGCCTGTCTTAGGTTATGTTAAACATCCTGGTATCACTCCTGTTTTCTGAAGTAGGAAGCCAAAACAGCTGCTTGCAGCAATTTAATTTGCAGTCATCAAGTAGAGCATGTTATACTGATTACAGTTATTAGTTTTTAGTACTTAGTAGCTATGGGAGATCTAGTTGTAGTTAGTTTATCTTTATATGGTTTATTCATTGTTAGTTTTACAAATTACAACACTCTTGATTAATAAATTTGTACATGCCAACAGTAGCAAAATGTTTCCCCTTTAAAAACTATACTGTTTCCTAGATTTCTATATACAATGATACATAAATACAATCCATGGAAATTCAAAAGAATAATGCTTATTCATAAATTAGTGCAGCAGAACCAATGTTAGTAAATTCTACCTCTATCACATCATTTTTATAACTTTAGGAGAAAACAAAATTGTTGGCACTAAAGATCCACAGGTAATGAGTTAAATTTATCCTACTTTTTTCTTCTTTATACCTAGAGAATGGGACATTTTAGAGACTGAAGAGCATTATAAGAGCCGATGGAGATCTATTAGGATTTTATATCTTACTATGTTTCTCAGCAGTGTAGGTAAGTATTAGAAATACGTGATTTTAACAATTCAGATCAAATGTCATATTTTAACTTCATTTACTTTTTAAAAATTATTTTTGTGTTAAAAAGTGTATAACATAGAATTTGTCATGTTACCATATCTAAGTTCAATAGCCTTAAGTATATCCACATTGTTGTGCAGCCAATCTCTAGAACATTTTCATCTTGCAGAAGAGAAAATCTATACCCATGAAACAACTCCCTATTTTCCTATCCCCTGGCCCCTGGCAACTATCATTCTACTTTGTTTCTTGGAATTTGACTATTCTAGATAGCTCATATAAATTAATTATATAATATTTTTCTTCTTGTGGCAAGCTTATTTCACTCAACATCATGTCCTCAAGTTGATCCATGTTGCACTTGTGATAATTTTTTTTTTTTTTTAATTATTGTTATTTTTTTTTTTGAGATGGTGTATTACTCTGTTGCCCAGGCTGGAGTACAGTGGCACGATCTCAGCTCACTACATCAGTGCAACCTCGGCCTCCTGGTTTCAAGCAATTCTTTGCCTCAGCCTCCCAAGTAGCTGGGATTACAGGTGCCCGCCACCATGCCGAGCTAATTTTTGCATTTTTAGTAGAGACAGGGTTTTACCATCTTGGCCAGGCTGGTCTCGAACTCCTGACCTCATGATCCACCCACCTCGGGCTCATAAGTAGCTGGGATTACAGGTGTCCACCACCATGCCCAGCTAATTTGTGTATTTTTAGTAGAGACAGGATTTCACCATCTTGGCCAGGCTGGTCTTGAATTCCTGACCTTGTGATCCACCCACCTCGGCCACCCAAACTGCTGGGTTGATTATTTCCTTTTATTTAAAGGCTGCGTAGTCCATTATATGTATTGTAGGGTAGGAAAAACTTTTCCTCTATTCTGTTATGTTATGTGCCTGAGGCCTGTGAATTAAGCTGACAAAAGAAAGACTAACTGTTAAAAAAGTTCGGCAGGGCACAGTGGCTCATGCCTGTAATCCCAGCACTTGGGAGGCTGAGGCAGGTGGATCATGAGGTCAGGAGTCCAAGACCAGCCTCGCCAGTATGGTGAAACCCCGTCTCTACTAAAAATACAAAAATTAGCTGGGCATAATGGTACACGCCTATAATCCCAACTACTGGGGAGGCTGAGGCAGAAGAACAGCTTGAATCCAGGAGGTGGAGGTTGCAGTGAGCCGAGATCAGGCCACTGCTCTCCAGCCTGGGTGACAGAGCAAGACTCTGTCTAAAAATAATAATAATAACAGTAATAATAAAGTTTACAAACTTATTTGATGTTCATATTTTTTAATGAAAAGAAACAAAAAAACAGTATTAAGGAGTGTACATACAAATGAAACTAGACAACTGCTTAGAGTCCCTAACACTTCTTTGTACTCAGAAAAGTATTTCATCTTTTTTTTTTTTTTTTGAGATGAAATTTTGCTCTTGTTGCCCAGGCTGGAGTGTGATGGCGTGATCTCGGCTCACTGCAACCTCCACCTCCCAGGTTCAAGCGATTCTCCTACCTCAGCCTCCCAAGTAGCTGGGATTACAGGCATGCACCACCACACCTGACTAATTTTGTATTTTTAGTAGAGACTGGTTTCTCCGTGTTGTTCAGGCTAGTCTCAAACTCCTGACCTCAGATGATCCACCCCCCTCAGCCTCTCAAAGTGCTGGGATTACAGGCATGAGCCACTGTGCCTGGCCAAAAGTATTTTATCTTTACAGCCATCAGTGAATAATTTGTTTTGCTACTTCTTGAAAATGTGCAAAATTTCTTTTTAAAAATTTTTATTTATTTATTTTTTTTTTGAGATGGAGTCTTCTCTGTTGCCCAGGCTGGAGTGCAATGGTACAATCTCGGCTCACTGTAACCTCTGCCTCCCAGGTTCAAGCAATTCTCATCCCTCAGCTTCCCAAGTAGCTGGGACTACAGGCATGTGCCACAATGCCTGACTAATTTTTTTGTATTTTTAGTAGAGATGGGGTTTTACCATGTTTGTCAAGCTGGTCTCAAACTCCTTACTTCAGGTGATGCACCCTCCTTGGCCTCCCAAAATGCTGGGATTACAGGCGTGAGCCACTGCACCTAGCCAGTGCAAAATTTCATAAGTTTAAATATACAGTCTTAATTAGACCAGTGTCTTAATGTCCCAAGACAGATTGTAGATACAGAATTTCAATTGTGTCTCAAAGAACTAAAAACATAACAAAATTCAATCTATTCTCTACATTTAGGCAGAAAGAGGGAGAGCAGAGACCCCTTCCTCCATCTGCTATTTCTAGTTGCCTTCAGCTTGAAATAATTAATATGGCAAAACAGCATGTTTTCAGAGTAGCATACTCGGATCCCCTTCAGTATATGCCACATTTTGTTTAGCCATTTATTTGTCGATGGACATATGGGTTGCTTCCACCCCTTTGCTATTGTGAATAGTGCTCTCTCTCAGTCCTTTTGGGTATATACCCCAAAGTGAAATTGCTGGATCATATTATAATTTTCTTTTTAATTTTTTGAAAAATTACCATACTGTTTTCTGTAGCAGCCACACCATTTTATTTACATTCTTACCAACAGTCAGGGTTCCAATTTTTTCACATCCTTGCCAACATTAAATTTCTGTTTTTTTTGTTTGTTTGTTTTTGATTATAGTCATCCTAGTGGATGATTTGCATAACCTTAATGATTAGTGATGTTGAACATGTTTTCTTGTGCTTACTGTCCATTTGTGTATCTTCTTTGGAGAAGTGTTTGTTCAAGACGTTTGTCCATTTATTAATTAGATTTTTTGGGTTTTTGTTCAGTTGTAGGAGTTCTTCATATATTCTGGACGTTAGCCTTTTAAGCAATATATGATTTGCAAATATTTTCTCCTATTCCAGTACTCTTCTATTCACTGTGCTAAATGTATCCTGGGATTTACAGAAGTATTAAATATTGATATAGTCCCCTTATCTGTTTTTTTTTTTTTTTTTTTTTTTTTAAGACAGAGTCTTGTGTTGTTGCCCAGGCTGTAGTGCAATAGCATGATTTTGGCTCACTGCACCCTCTGCCTTTCAGGTTCAAGTGATTCTTGTGCTTCTGCCTCCCTGGTAGCTGGGACTGAAGATGTGTGCCACCACACCTGGCTGATTTTTGTATTTTTAGTAGAGACAGGGTTTCCCATTTTTGCCAGGCTGGTGTCAAACTCCTGACCTCAGGTAATCTACCTGCCTTGGCTTCCCAAAACGCTGAGATTACAGGCATGAGCCCTGCACTCTGCTGTTTTTTTCTTTTGTTGTCTGTGAACTCCATCTTATTTTTATATTGATACAACATAGAAACAGTAAAATACAAGAATCTTAATTTGTATTGCTTGATGTATTTTAACCTATTCACATTATTTCTGAATATGTAGTTACTGAAAAGTAAAACTTCATGAGGAAAACTTTTCAAAATATTAACATATAATCATGTTAAAAGGATGGGATGAGAATGTATAGGGAATGATCAATATTGTAATAGTTTTTAAAGGACTGTTTTAGGAAATGAATTTTTTCCAAGTTGAAACCCTCTAAATCTATAGGCACTAATATTACAAGGGGTCTCTTTCCCTAAGAGGAATTTAAAGAAGGTAATTTTAATAAATTATTTTTCATATATTTTCTGTTTACCCCAGTCATCCACACTTGTGCATGATTCAATACTGGGTAAAAAGAAAAGTGAACGATAAAGGATATTTTCAGTAATTTTTTGTAATACAGTTTCACCTTGCATTGTGTATCAGAATGCCTTGTGCAGGGCTGGGCATGGTGGCTCATGCCTGTAATCTCAGCACTTTAGCAGGCCGAGGCAGGCAGATCACCTGAGGTCAGCAGTTCAAGGCCAGCCTGGCTAACATGGTGAAACCCTGTCTTTACTAAAAATACAAAACTTAGCCGGGCTTGGTGGTCGGTGCCTGTAATCCCAGCTACTCAGGAGGCTGAGGTGGGAGAATCACTTGAACCTGAGAGGCAGAGGTTGCAGTGAGCCAAGATCACGCCACTACACTTCTGCCTTGGCGACAGAGCAAGACTCTGTCTCAAAAAAAAAAAAAAAAAAAGTGGGGGTGGCTGGCAAGTTGACCAAATAGGAACAGCCTGGTCTGTGGCTCCCAGCAAGATCGATACAGAGGGTGGGTGATTTCTGCATTTCCAACTGAGGTACCCAGATCATCTCACTGAGACTGGTTGGACAGTGGGCGCAGCCCATGGAGGGTGAGCCGAAGCAGGGTGGGGCACCGAAGCGCAAGGGGTTGGGGGATTTCCCTTACCTAGCCAAGGGAAGCTATGAGAGACTGTACTGGGAAGAACGGTGCATTCTGGCCCAGATACTAAGCTTTTCCCATAGTCTTCACAACCCGCAGACCAGGAGATCCCCTTCAGTGCCTAAGCCACCAGGGCCCTGGGTTTCAAGCACAAAACTGGGTGTCCATTTGGACAGACACCAAGCTAGCAGCAGGAGGTGTTTTTTTGTTTTTGTTTTTTTTTCATATCTCAGTGACACTTGGAACACCAGCAAGACAGAACTGTTCACTTCCCTGGAAAGGGGTCTGAAGCCAGGGAGCCAACTGGTCTAGCTCAGCACCCACATCCATGGAGCCTAGCAAGCTAAGATCCACTGGCTTGAAATTCTCACTGACAGCACAGCAGTCTGAGATCGACCTGGGATGCTCAAGCTTGGTGCGGGGAGGGGCATTCGCCATTGCTGAGGCTTGAGTAGGCAGTTTTACCCTTACAGTGTAAACAAAGCCACTGGGAAGTTCCAACTGGGCAGAGCCTACTGCAGCTCAGCAAGGCCGCTGCAGCCAGATTGCCCCTCCAGATTCCTCCTCTCTGGGCAGGGCATTTCCAAAAAACAGGCAGCAGCCCCAGTCAGGGACTTATAGATAAAACCCCCATCTCCCTGGGACAGAGCACCTCGGGAAAGGGGTGGCTGTGGGCACAGCTTCAGCAGACTTAAATGTCCCTACCTGACAGCTCTGAAGGGAGCAGCGGATCTCCCAGCATAGCATTTGAGCTCTGGTAAGGGACAGACAGCCTCCTCAAGTGGGTCCCTGACCCCTGTGTATCTTAAGAGATACTTCCCAGTAGGGGCCGAGAGACACCTCATACAGGAGATCTCTGTCTGGCATCTGGTGGCTGCTCCTCTGGAACGAAGCTTCCAGAGGAAGGAACAGCCAGCAGTCTTTGCTGTTCTCCAGCCTCCACTGGTGATACCCAGGCAAACAGGGTCTGGAGTGGACCTCCGGCAAACTCCAACAGACCTGTAGCAGAGGGGCCTGCTAGAAGGAAAACTAACAAACAGAAAGGAATATCAATATTAGCAAAAAGGATGTCCACTCAGATACCCCATTGAAAGGTCACCAACATTAAAGACCAAAGGTAGATAAATCCATGAAGATGGGGAGAAACCAGCATAAAAAGTCTGAAAATTCCAAAAACCAGAAAGCCTCCTCTCCTCCAAAGGATCACAACTCCTCACCAGCAAGGGAACAAAATTGGATGGAGAATGAGTTTGATGAATTGACAGAAGTAGGCTTCAGAAGGTGGGTAATAACAAACTCCTCCAAGCTAAAGGAGCGTGTTCTAACCCAATGCAAGGAAGCTAAGAACCTTGAAAAAAGGTTAGATGAATTGCTAACTAGAATAACTAGAATAACCAGTTTAGAGAAGAACGTAAATGACCTCATGGAGCTGAAAAACACAGCATGAGAACTTCAAGAAGCATATGCAAGTAACAATAGCCAAATAGATCAAGCAGAAGAAAGGATATCAGAGATTGATGATCAACTAAATGAAATAAAGTGAGAAGACAAGATTAGAGAAAAAAGAGTGAAAAATGAACAAAGCCTCCAAGAAATATGGGACTATGTGAAAAGACCAAATGTACATTTGATTGGTGTACCTGAAAGTGACAGGGAAAATGGAACCACATTGGAAAACACTCTTCAGGATATTATCCAGGAGAACCTCCCAACCTAGCAAGGGAGACCAACATTCAAATTCAGGAAATAAAGAGAACACCACAAAGACACTCCTTGAGAAGAGCAACTCCAAGACACATAATCGTCAGATTCACCAAGGTTGAAATGAAGGAAAAAATGTTAAGGGCAGATAGAGAGAAGGGTGGGGTCACCTACAAAGGCAAGCCCATCAGACTAAAAAGGGATCTCTCTGCAGAAACCCTACAAGCCAGAAGAAAGTGGGGGGTCAATATTCAACATTCTTAAAAGAATTTTCAACCCAGAATTTCATGTCCAGCCAAGCTAAACTTCATAAGTGAAGGAGAAATAAAATCCTTTACAGACAAGCAAATGCTGAGAGATTTTGTCAACACCGGGCCTGCCTTACAAGAGCTCCTGAAGTAAGCACTAAACATGGAAAGGAACAACTGGTACCAGCCACTGCAAAAACATACCGAATTGTAAAGACCAACAACGCTATGAAGAATCGCATCAACTAACGGGCAAAATGACCAACTAGAATCATAGTAATAGGATCAAATTCACACATAACAATATTAACCTTAGATATAAATGGACTAAATGCCCCATTAAAAGACACAGACTGGCGAATTGCATAAAGAGTCAAGACCCATTGGTGTGCTGTATTCAGAATATCCATCTCACATGCAAAGACACACATAGGCTCAAAATAAAGTGATGGAGCAATATTTACCAAGCAAATGGAAAGGAAAAAAAAAAGCAGGGGTTGTAATCCTAGACTTGATAAAATAGACTTTAAACTAACAAAGATCAAAAGAGACAAGGGCATTACATAATGGTAAAGGGACCAGTGAAACAAGAAGAGCTAACTATCCTAAATATATACGTACCTAATCCAGGAGCAATTCTGAAAGACCTACAAAGAGACTTAGACTCACACAATAATAGTCGGAGACTTTTAACAACCCACTGTCAATATTAGATCAACAAGACAGAAAATTAACAAGTATATCCAGGACTTGAACTCAGCTCTGGAGCAAGTGGACTTAACAGACATTTACAGAACTCTCCACCCCAAATCCACAGAATATACATTCTTCTCAGCACCACATTGCACTTATTCTAAAATTGACCACATAATTGGAAATAATACACTCCTCAGCAAATAAAAAAGAATGGAAATCATATCAAACAGTCTCTCAGACTAAACTGAACAACCTGCTTCTGAATGACTACTGGATAAATAATGAAATGAAGGCAGAAATAAAGATGTTCTTTGAAACCCATGAGAATGAAGACACAATGTACCAGAATCTCTGAAACACATTTAAAGCAGTGTGTAGAAGGAGATTTATAGCACTAAATGCCCACAAGAGAAAGCAGGAAAGATCTAAAATCAATACCCTAACATCACAATTAAAAGAACTAGAGAAGCAGGAGCAAACAAAATCAAAAGCTACCAGAAGACAAGAAATAACTAAGAGCAGAACTGAAGGAGATAGAGACACGAAAAAACCTTCAAAAAAAATCAATGAATCCAGGAGCTGGTTTTTTGAAAAGATCAACGAAATAGACCGCTGGCCAGACTAATAAAGAAGAAAAGAGAGAAGAATCAAATAGACTCAATAAAAATGATAAAGGGGTTATCACCACTGATTCCACAGAAATGCAAACTACCATCAGAGAATACTATGAACACCTCTATGCGAATAAACTAGGAGATCTAGAAGAAATGGATAAATTTCTGGACACATACACCTTTCCAAGACTGAACTAGGAAAAAGTTGAATCCCTGAATAGACCAATAACAAGTTCTGAAATTGAGGCAGGAATTAATAGCCTACCACCCAATAAAAACCCAGGACCAGACAGATTCACAGCCGAATTCTACCAGAGGTACAGAGAGGAGCTGGTAACATTCCTTCTGAAACTATTCCATGCAATAAAAATAGAGGGAATCCTCCCTAACTCATCTTACGAGGCAAGCATCATCCTGATACCAAAATCTGGCAGAGACACAACAAAAAAAGAAAGTTTCAAGCCAATAATCCTGATGAACATCAATGTGAAAATCCTAAGTAAAATACTGGCAAACCAAATCCAGCAGCACATCAAAAAGCTTATCCACCACGATCAATTCGGCTTCATCCCTAGGATGCAAGGCTGGTTCAACATACACAAATCAATAAACATAATCCATCACATAAACAGAACCAATGACAAAAACGACTACAACCTCCATCTCCAGGTTCAAGTGATTCTCCTGCCTCAGCCTCCCGAGTGGATGGGAGTACAACGCATGTGCTACCATGCCCAGCTAATTTTTGTATTTTTTTTGTAGAGATGGGGTTTCACCATGTTGGCCAGGCTGGTCTCAAACCCCTGGCCTCAAGTGTTTTACCCACCTTGGCCTCCTAAAGTTCTGGGATTATAGGCATGAGCTTCTGTGTCTAGCCTCAATAAAGCCATTTTTAAGAACAGGCTTTATAGAATTTCCTAATGGATTTGCCTAACATTTATTTTTCATTTTTTATTTTATTGAGATGGAGTCTCATTCTGTCACCCAGGCTGGAGTGCAGTGTTGTGATCTTGGCTCATGCAAGTTACTCCGTTTGCTGGGTTCAAGCAATTCTTCTGCCTCAGCCTCTTGAGTAGCTGGGATTACAGGCATTTGCCACCATGCCCGGCTCATTTTTATATTTTAGTAGAGACAGGGTTTCACTATGTTGGCTAGGCTGGTCTCGAATTCCTGACCTCAGGTGATCTGCCTGCCTCACCCTGCTAGCATTACAGGGGTGAGTCACTGCATCTGGCTGCATCTGCCTACCATTTAAAATTGACAGATAAAAAAAAAAAAAGAGGAATTCAACCTGAGGAAGCTGAAAAGTAAATAAATAAATAAAAATTGACAGATAGTGTTGCAATTAATCATTACAGTTTTCAAGCAGTAAAGAGTAGCAGAAATAGTGAATTTTCTTTTAAGGTATAGCCATCTTGAAGTATCCTGGTTTTCTATAACCCCCATGTAGATGATCATTTTCCTTATTCCTAGTCTTCCCTTCAGTCAATTATCTCCTCCAAACAACACAGGACAGAAGCCCAGCACTTCCTGTCTAACAAAGTAGCCTTTCCCCCATTTTTGCTGTAAAAACTTAAAGCTTTTCATTATTTTCATTTACAGTAAATCACATGAGTATGGAGAAATAGATCCTCTGTTTTTTTGTATTCATTATCAATTATGATGAGGGATTGTAATTGTATGTTCTCTTAGTATTTGTTTTCTTTCTGATAATTAAATTCTTATTGCTTGATAATTTAGGCATTGTATGTGTAAATTTTAGGTTCAGAATGATATTTTAAAATCCATGCCACAGTTCAGAAAATTGTATCTGTAATAGTGATTAAATTGTTATGAGTACAAATAACCTAGTTTGCCTCTTCACAGGGTTTTCTATAGTGATAATGTCCATATGGCCGTATCTCCAAAAGGTTTGTATATCTTAATCTATTTTTCCCTTAAGTAACTACAGTGTAGTTAAGCATTTTCTAAAGAGTCTCTTTGGTATTCTATGGTTTAGTCTTTACAGCAATAACGAGATAATAGTTCCTTGAAAGAGGCTTATAAGTAAGGTGACCATATGCTTTATTGTGCAAGCCAGAACATTTTTGAAGAGAAGGGAATGCTGTAGGAGGAAAAACAGGATCATACCCAGGTAGTCCCAGGCAAATACAGACATATGGTCACCTACTCAGAAGCCACATTCACATTCCATCATTACCTTTCCCTAATAAAAAGGAAACTAGTAAGAGTCTGAATTCTCAAAGTGTATAAATAATATTTTTGTGGAATAATTTAATGCTTTTTAAATTAATTTGGGCTATCAGATAACATTGTAAAGACTAAAATACATGTATTTTTTGATGCTGTTATTACTAGAAGGGGAACGGGGTGACATGAAGATGTAAATTTGTTAGGTAGCTTAACATCAATTGATCATCAAGTCCTGTCAATTATATCTTAAATCTCCAGGAAGGAACTTACTAAAAATCAGTATATAAGTTGGTTACATAATTCAACGACAACAATATGTTAGTAAAGGTTCTTAAAGCGTTCCGCTGTATTTCCTAACCTCCTACTCCTTATCCTACTACTATCTGATTAACTTTTCTGCTGTCCTGAAAGTGCTCTTGTAAAGTTTCCAATGACTTAATTGTTGATCACACAGTACTTTTCAGCCCCTACTTTAGTGACATCTGGATAGCATTTGACATTGTTGTCCTCTCCCTACTTCCTGAAACCACCTGTATTAGTCTGTGTTCTGTTGCTTATAACAGAATACCCTAAACTAGGTAATTTATTTTTAAAAAGGAATTTATTTCTTACAGTTACGGAGGCTGAGAAGTCCAAAGTTGAGAGACTACATCTGGTGAGGGCCTTCTTGCTGGTGGGGATTCTCTGAAGAGTCCCAAGGCAGTGTAGGATATCACATGGTGAGGGGGCTGAGCATGCTAGCTCAGGTCTCTCTCCCTCCTCTATAAAGCCACCAGTTCCACTCTACGATAACCCATTAATACATGAATGGATTAATTACCACATCTGGCTAATTTTTGTATTTTTAGTAGAGACGTTGTTTCACCATTTTGGCCAGGCTGATCTCGAACGCCTGACCTAAGTGATCCTGCCTCAGCCTCCCAAAGTGTTGGGATTACAGTTGTGAGTCACTGCACCTGGCCTGGAAAGCCTTCTCTGACTGTCCCTTACCAGTTTGGGTCAGAAGGTTTTTCCTGTGTACTCCCATTTCCCTTTATCATTAGCCCTTAATGTGGAGTGTCCTAATACTGTATTTACGGAGAGTTTACTTAACTCCCCTATTAGATTGTTAAGATTGTTTTGTTTTTATTAATTCTTTTTTTTTTTTTTTGGAAATAGAGTCTCGCTCTGTCACCCAGGCTTGAGTTTGGTAGCGTAATCTCAGCTCACTGCAGCCTCCACCTCCTGGGTTCAAGTGATTCTTCTCTCTCAGCCTCCCAAGTAGCTGAGATTACAGTTGTGTACCACCATGCCCAGCTAATTTTTGTATTTTTAGTAGAGATAGGATTTCACTATGTTGGCCAGGCTGGTCTCAAACTTGTGACCTTGGGTAACCTACCACCTCAGCCTCTCAAAGTGCTGGCATTAGAAATGTGAGCCACCATGCCTGTCCCAGTTTTTACGAATTTCTACTTTTTTGAAAATGTTCTCCTAAAAAATATTTTTAAAGGCATATAAGAAGAAATATAAATTTTATGTTTTACTGGTTTAGTGCCATATTTTCATTGTTATTTTGAAAATTATATTACATGAAATTATTTCCCTTTACACTAAAAATTCTTTCCACACTGCTAGAGTCATTGGAATTGGACACAATTCTAGAGCAATGTCTTCTCTGCTAAAATGATATTTTCATATATCAAATTATTGATTTCTTGGCATTTTATTTTAAGTCAAAATTCTCAAAAGAAGGATATTAGTAGTGATTAGGTCTACTCAGCATATTATGTTGAATTTTGAAAATTACTCTCCTTTCTCCAGATATGCTGAAAACTCTAAAGAGTTTTACCATCAGGCCTAGTGATGTGACTCACATACCTGTAATCCCAGTGCTTTAGGAGGCCAAAGTAGGAGGATTGCTTGAGTCCAGGAGTTCAAGACCAGGCTGAGTAATAATATGAGACCTCGTCTCTACAAAAAAATTTAAAAAGTTAGTTGGGTATGGTGGTGCTACTCTCTGTAGTCCCAGCTACTGGGGAGGCTGAAATAGGAGGACTGTTCGAGCAGAAGAGTTTGAGGTTACAGTGAGCCAAGATTATGCCACTGTATTTCTGGCCTGGGTAACAGAGCCAGACCCTGTCTCAAAAAAAAAAAAAAAGTTTTGCTTTCAAACCACTACACATTTAACATTAAAACTGAGTTTTCATTGCTTTTTTGAAAATTAATTTAAAATTTTATATAACATGGAATTATTATTTTCTACTTTAATTGAGACAACAAAAGGTAACACAGGGAGAAAATGAAAAACAGAGTACCTAAAATGAAAGATACTTTAAAGGCTAGAACCTTAAACATTGTATATCATTATACTTTTGCCTATTTCTTATGCCCCATAAAGAAAAATATACCTAAATATTTTCAATTTAAGTATCTTTAGGGAACGGCCAGGTACGGTGGCTCACACCTGTAATCCCAGCACTTTGGGAGGCTGAGGTGGGCGGCTCACCTGAGGTCAGGAGTTGGAGACCAGCCTGGCCAACATGGTGAAACCCTGTCTCTACTAAAAAAAATACAAAAATTAGCTGGGCATGGTAGTGCATGCCTGTAATCTCAGCTACTTGGGAGGCTGAAGCAGGAGAATTACTTGAACCCAGGAGGTAGAGGTTGCAGTGACCTGAGATCGCACCATTACACTCCAGCTCGGGCAACAAGAGCAAAACTCTGTCTCAAGAAAAATAAAGAAATAAAATGAAAAATAAGTAAATAAATAAATATCTCTAGGGAACAAAAGATCATAGTTTTCCTTTTTAAGTTCTACCACTTATCTATATTTGTTTAAATTTATTTCCTAAAATTTGATAAAAACCATTAAATAGGAAGATCAGAGATAGAATCTTTCCATGTTGCTTAGACTGCAGTGCAGTGGCTTTTCACAGGTACAGTTGTAGTACCTTATAGCTTCCAACTCCTGGGCTCAAGCGATCCTCCTGCTCTAGCCTCCCAAGTAGCTGAGATTACAGGCATGTGCCACTATTCCTGGCTTAGCCTACCATGTATGAAAAAAATAATCTGGCCGGGTACAGTGGCTCATACTAGTAATCCCAACATTTTGGGAGGCCAAGGTGGTAGAATTGCTCCCTCCCGAGGCAGGAGGATTGCTTTGGGAGTTGGAAGCGTGAAGTTCAAACTCAGCCTGGGCAACATAGGGAGACCCTGTGTCTACAAAAATAAAAAAATTAGCTGGGCATGGTGGTGCATACCAGTTACTCAAAGAGACTGAGGTAGGAGGATCACTTGGGCTTCATACTCATCACTATTTTTTCTTTCTTTTTGAGATGAAGTCTCGCTCTGTAGCCCTGGCTGGAGTGCAGTGGCTCAATCTCGGCTCACTGCAACTTCTGCCTCCTGGGTTCAAGCCATTCTCCTGCCTCAGCCTCCTGAGTAGCTGGGACTACAGGTGTATGCTACCTCTTACAATCTCTTACTGTAAGTTTCATCATGTTAGCCAGAATGGTCTTGATCTTCTAACCTCGTTATCCACTTGCCTTTGCCTCCCAAAGTGCTGGATTACAGGCATGAGCCACGACGCCCAGCCCATGATCACTTGGGCTTCATAGGTCGAGGCTGCACTGAGCCATGATCGCAACACTGCACTCCAGCTTGGGTGACAAAGTGAGACCCTGTATCAAAAAAAGAAATAAAAATAAACAATAGTGTCTTTTCTAAGCGAAAATTTTCTGTTTTTCTGAAAGTATTTCATTTTCTGAGTTGTAGTCATTTGGTTCTCCTGTCATGTTCATCATGATATGTAAACCCTTTTAAAGTGGTATAATATTTAGTTGTCTATATCGAAAGGAATAATTTATAACAAGTTTATTGAGAGAATTGTCTGTCAGCTTTTGTGTTTTTATTATCTTCTTCCTGAATTTGACTCTTTTGTCTAGTTTTTTTAGATTTACAGTGCTGACTGTTTAACGTATAGGGTAGCATAAGTCTAAAGAATTCTATTTACAAGAATTAAAGAATAGCTTGTATTATTTTTGATGATGTTATTGCTGTATGAGTATATAGTGTGTGTGATTATCTTTTTACCAAGGTTTATATGAACCAGAAATTTCCATAGTAATTCTTAAAAATGAGCTTCCCAAACATTTTCCCCTTTGTACAGTCTGTTGTTAGCACATTTAATTCTATTGTCAGAAGTTTGAATCTCTTACTGTAAGTAATAGTGTTATAAAACTTATTTGTTAGAATTGTTTTTATTTTTTAATAGGAAATTTTACATGGTAAGACAAATGTGTTTAGGTTTTAAACTTTACTTTTCTTAGATAACAATTCTTAAAGCACTGTACTTTTTTCTGCAGATTGATCAGACAGCTGATGCGAGTTTTTTGGGCTGGGTCATTGCTTCATATAGTCTTGGTCAAATGGTAGCATCACCTATATTTGGTTTCTGGTCTAATTATAGACCAAGAAAAGAGCCTCTTATTGTCTCCATCTTCATTTCCGTGGCAGCCAACTGCCTCTATGCATATGTCCACATCCCAGCCTCTCATAATAAATACTACATGCTGATTGCTCGTGGATTGGTGGGATTTGGAGCAGGTAAGTTTGTATGTATGTTTGGTTGTGTCAAATTCACATTCATTCTGACATTTATGCTCACTTTCACCTGGTGTCATCCCCTTTTAGACTCATATTTTACAGTTCAACATACATGTCATTGGAAACAATATTTTTCCTGTCATTCTGCCTTTGCTCATGATGTTCTCATTACCTATAGTTTCTCTTCTGTTCCTATCATTCTTTATCCTTCAAGATTCAGTTCAAGCCAGGCATGGTGGCACGCACTTATAATACCAGCTACTCAGGAGACTGAGGTGGCAGGATCTCTTGAGTCCCAGGAGTCTGAGGCCAGCCTGGGTAACGCAGGGAGACCTCCATCTGAAAAAAAAAAAAAAAAACCCAAAACAAAATTAGATCCAATTCAAGCTCCACATTTTCCACAGAGCTCTCTTGGGCTACCCCTTAAGAGATTATTTTCTTCTCTGACATGTTCCTTATAGTATTGTACTGTTTGTATCATTTTTCACTAACCAGACAATAAACTTTCTTTTTTTGAGATAAAGTCTCACTCTGTCACCCAGGTTGGAGTGCAGTGGCGCAATCTCGGCTCACTGCAACCTCCACCTCCTGGTTCGAGCGATTCTTCTGCCTCAACCTCCTGAGTAGCGGGATTACAGGCACCTGCTATCACTCCCGGCTAATTTTTGTATTTTCAGTAGAGTCGGGGTTTCACCATCTTGACCGGGCTGGTCTTGAACTCCTGACCTCAAAATGATCTGCCCACCTCAGCCTCCGAAAGTGCTGGGATTACAGACATGAGCCATTATGCCTGGCTTGGTTTTCTTATAATGCCATTTTTTCACTCATTTGTATCATTAACTGTTTTCATATTACCAAAACTACTATGATCCATTAGTTCATGTATTTCCTTAATAAAAATACCTTACTTGCTTTGTATGATCATAAAAAGGAAGCAGTGACTATACTATTGACCAAGATTTGTTCTTCTGTATAAAGTTAAATTTGAATGAATTTTATAAACTGAATACTTTCTTTTACTTTGGATTATTGTGTCTTGTTTTTAAGGAAATGCAGCAGTTATTCGATCATATACTGCTGGTGCTACTTCCCTTCAGGAAAGAACAAATTCCATGGCAAATATAAGCACATGTCAAGCATTAGGTTTTATTCTAGGTCCAGGTAGGTGTTCTTCACTTATCATTACTTGAATTTAAATTAGGAAAACTTTTGAGGCACAAATATTCTATGTAACCCAAGTATAAAACCTTATAGCTGAAGGGAAAGGGAGGAAAGCTAACTTTTTTTTTTAATCCAGCAATGAGGCTAGACTCATTTTATCTTGATGCCAATCCACTAAATTAAGTGCTATTAGTCCCCTTTTATAGTTGAGAGTGCCAGTGCATAGAGAATCTAAGTAAATTGTCCAAGGTCACCCTTTTGCTGAGTATTAAAAAAATTAATGAGGCCGGGTACGGTGATTTACGCCTGTAATCCCAGCCCTTTGGGAAGCTGAGGCAGGTGGATCACCTGAGGTCAGGAGTTTGAGACCAGCCTGGTCAACATGGTGAAACCCCATCTGTACTTAAAATACAAAAATTAGCCTGGCATGGTGGCGGGTGCCTGTAATCCCAGCTACTCGGGAGGCTGAGTCAGGAGAATTGCTTGAACCCAGAGGTGGAGGTTGCAGTGAGTTAAGATCACATCATTACACTCTAGCATGGGTGACAAGAGCGAGACTCCATCTCAAAAAAAATTAATGAGATTTAATATTTCCTCAAGGCAAATTAATTTTCTGCTGAGTAGAGAGTCATTTTCATGCCTAGAATAATATTTTAAAACTGTAATTGGTCCATATTTTGAATATTGCAGTTATGAATATCATCAGTTTGAATCCAACTCAGCTTACTTCATCATTAACACCTATTCTCCCACCCCCAGTCTCTATTACATTCCTGTATTTAGCCAAAAAGAAAAGGCTTAGCAGAAGAGACTCTAATTCACTGTTCACTAAAATCTAGTATTTCGGTTTAGTACCCTGAGACAGATACAAGCATAAATATAGAATAATTGAACTTGAAAAGCATATTGTAAAGTACATGAGGGCATGGTTTGTGTCTTTCTTATTTGCCAGTCTACCCTCAGTATCTAGCATAATATTTGATATTGACCTATGTTCTTAGCAAATATTTTTTACCACCTTAAAAGAATTTTAAAGATTGTGTCATTTAAAAATTTTGCATTATAGATGAATAAATGTAAGCCTGAAGAGCTTAGATGACTTTTCCAATAATAAACACTCAAAAAGCACTAACATTTATTGTGTGCTAGGCACTGTTCTAAGTATAGTAGGTGCAATATCTTAGTCCTCACCATAGAGTTATATGCAAATTACTATAGAGCATATAGAATCTAAATCAGGAGAGCAAACCAGTACTGTTCCAATCCAGTTTTTGCCACAGATCCAAATTAGATTTTGCTACTTCATATTTCTTTAGAGTGCTTTATTCACCAGTCCAAAAACATTTCTAACTAATGTTTAAAGTTGCTAAAGAAACTTCAGATACCAAGTTAGATTATATATGCTTTTGGATGAAATAGTTTTTTGTTTTTTTTTTTCGTTTTACCTGTATATGATACTATGGTCAAATGATATTAAATATATATAATTCAGGTACCATATACACAATAATATTTATTTATTTATTTTTGAGACAGAGTCTTGCTCTGTCATCCAGGCTGGAGTGCAGTGGCGAGATTTCGGCTCACTGCAACCTCAGCTCCCGGGTTCAAGCAATTCTCCTGCCTCAGCCTTCCAAATAGCTGGAATTATAGCTGCCTGCCACCATGCCCAGCTAATTTTTATATTGTTGGTAGAGACGAGGTTTCACCATGTTGGCCAGGCTGGTCTTAAACTCCCCACCTTGTGATCCCCCCACCTCAGCCTCCCAAAGTGCTGGGATTACAGGCATGAGCCACTGCGCCTGGTCCCTACACAATAATATTTAAAATATCTAATCTAAATTATGATATTTTCATTCTTACAATGAAGTTGATTAAACCTTTAGAATTAGTTCTAAGAAATTTTATAATTTAAATTGCCTATGGAAGTGTAAAAAACTGACAAGTTACTTAAGATACAATTCCTTGTGAATGCATGTACATCAGTATTTCATAACCTTTTTTCATTATTGTCTCCCTAAGGAGCCTTTTTAGATATTTTTTCCTACTCTCTATCCCATAACATTTTAGTGCCACAGATGTATCATATATTTTTTATGTATCATATATATATTTGTACCTACCTGCTTTATACATAAAAAGAGGAAATTTTTTGACCCCCGCATCAAGAACCAATTTTCTTGCACCCGTTGAGAATGCATGCTATAGACGGATGATTCCATAACATTGTTCCCAATTCTGTGTTCAATGTCTTTTTTATTTTTTTATCCTATTCCTCTCATATAACAATTCATCTGTGACAATTTTATCTTAATAAGTTTTTCAGACTTGTTTTGCATTCATTGGAGAAAAGGGTGTGACATGGGATGTGATTAAACTGCAGATAAACATGTATACAACACCAGCTTTACTTGGAGCCTTCCTGGGAATTCTGAATATTATTCTGATCTTTGCTATACTAAGGTAATTAGATAGAAATGATAAAACTATTTTTGTAGATTCTGAAATTTAATGAGCTTTGTAATTACTGCAAGATAATTATCCTTATGAAGTATATTTTTGGTTTTTTATGTCTATAGTTTGTATTTTTTGGTCATGTAGTACTAAAACATGTAATACTGGCAATCAAAAGACAACCTGATAAATGAAAACAGAAAAGGAAGGTATTTGAAGATTCAGGTTTTTTTTTTGTTTTTTTTTTTGAGACAAGGTCTTACTCTGTCACTCAGACTGGAAGGCAGTGGCACTATCTCAGCTCACTGCAACCTCCATCTTCTGGGTTCAAGGATTCTCATGCCTCAACTTCCCGAGTAGTTGGGACTACAGATGTGTGCCACCGGGTCCAGCTAATTTTTGTATTTTTAGTAGAGATAGGGTTTCACTATGTTGGCCAGGCTTGTCTTGAACTCCTGTCCTCAGAGTAATCTGCCCACCTTGGCCTCCCGAAGTGTTAGGATTAGAGGCATGAGCCATGTGAGGCTGCGCATGGCGCCTCAAGGTTTGGTCTTGATTTACCAACTGCATGTTTCTAAGTAGGGGAAAAGCATGAAAGTAACATTTTGAATAAATTAATGGGTTTGTATCAGTCTTAAATATAAAAGTTACTAGTAATGTATATCTTATATATTTGAAAAAATTTTTTAGAATTACATTTTGTTTATTTTTTTAGAGTGCTTTATTCAATAGTCTAAAAACATTTATTACTAGTATTTATAATCACTGCAAAACTTCTCATACTAAAGTAGATCATGAATGCTTTAGGATGAGTTGGATTTTTTTCATTTTACCTGTCTATGATAATATGATAAGAATTGTAACTTCTGTCTTAAGTTTATTGGTTATATCTCATTGGTAACGATTTTATTACTACAAAGCCAATAAAAGAAACTATATTAGAATGTGAAAAAAATATAATGACGGAATAAATTTAAATAACTTCTCTGTTAAGCATTTTTTAGTTACAATATTTGTGTTTTTTTTAAGAGAACATCGTGTGGATGACTCAGGAAGACAGTGTAAAAATATTAATTTTGATGAAGGTACTTTTAATCCATTTGACTGAATTAATGTAACATTATCAAAGTATTTCTAATGATTCTGTTTGTTTGGTATTTACTTGGATTTTGCTTCTGAGGACAAAACAGTGGGTGATTGGGGAAGATCTTGAAAGCTGAAAGTGTCCTAAATGGATGTTTCTTTTAAGAGGCATTCCCATACCAGTTATTTGGTGTTCATGGTTGACAAGGTTACAAACATTGGGAAAAAATCACTTTGTCTTATTTTCAGAGAGCCAGTATCCTAAAACCTTTGAGATACTTGCAATGATTTCCGTATCTTTACTACCAAAGAAATAAGTCTTTTTATTTAAAGCAGTTCTTTATTCTGTTAAACATGAGAACAGGTATGGTTTTGCCTTTTTATTTTTATTGTTTGTTATACTTTACAAATATACATTTTCATCCTTTAGATCTTCTCTGATTTATATAAGTCAGAGAACCTGCTAAGTAGTTATATTTTACCAAATAAACTGTTATTTAGGTACTAATTATATCCTCCTTGGGGAAAGAATGCAAGAACTGATGCTCGCCCTCAATAGTTAATATTAAGTTGTGGAAAAGTCACAGCATTATTTTACCAGGTACTTTCACAGCTCTTTTATTTAATTTTCACAAAAGAAATAGTGGAAGATAAAGTTAAATGTAGTAGGGTGGAGAGCAGCATGGTTGAGGAGCTATAGTAAGTTTTTGAACTAGAAGTTTGACATTGATTCCATATAGAGGCTAATCCAGATTGATTATATCTCACTGGTAATGTCTCATTGGTAACAATTTCATTACTGAACAGCTAGTAAAAGAAGCTGTATCAGAATGTAAAAAATACATAATGCCAGTAATAAATTTAAACAATTTCTCTATTAAACTTTTCATAGGTACAATATTTGTGTTTTTGTCTTTAAAAGAACATTATGTAGATGACTCAGGAAGACAGTATAAAAGTTTTAATTTTGACTAGGCCTGAAGTAGGGCAGTGACCGAGAATGGAAAAGGAATAAGTAGGAGTTGTTGAAGGAGGAATCAAGATAGATATTTAGATAGAGAATATTAAGGATTAGAGGGAGTTGACATTTCTGCCAGGTTTTGATTCTAGATCACCTGGAAGAATGAGAGCAAACAAGAATTCAGGAAGGGATGTTGGATGCAAAGAGAAGACAATTGCAGTTTGGATCAAGCTAAATATGTTGTTACTCTAGAACAACTAAAAAATCTCAGAGGCATTTGTAATTTTGTCTGTAGTAATAAAAGCTAGAGATAAAATTATGAGTCACCCAGTGAAAAACACTATGGCAGCAAAGAGGGAGTGAGAGAAAGGATGGGGTAATGATTCAAGTGTGGTAAAAGATTGTTTAGTCTGAAGGATGAATATGTGAGAATATGTTTGAAAACTTTCAAAATAAAAAATAAAAAGAATGAGAGGTGAAGTGCCAGCAGGTGAATATACACTACTTTTTTCAAAGGTAAAAAAATAGGATGCTAATTTCAAGGAGCTATCAGGAAAAAGGAAGGAGTAAGTTAAGAGAGTGAGGCAGAGGTATGGCAAAGGTAAGATATGTAAACAGTATTTCAGAAGTTGGAAGGGGATAATGATATAGATCAGTGCTTCATTGACTTTAATGTGCTTAGAAACTACCTGGGAACCTTGTTAAGATGCAAATTCTGATTCAGTAAGCTTAGGGTGAGACCTAATAGGGTTGCCAATAAAACACAGGATGTTGCTTCTCAAAATAGGGGAGTCAATAAAGAAATGTAAAAAATATATATATAATAAAAAATAAAACACAGACTGTCCAATTAAATTTGAATAATGCTTTAATATAAATATGTCCCACCCAGTTAAATTTGTATTTTAATAAACAACAAATAACTTTTTTTTTTTTTAATGGAGACGGGATCTTACCATGTTGCCCAGGTTGGTCTTAAACTCCTGGACTCGAGTGATCTGCCTGCCTCAGCCTCCCAAAATGCTAGGATTGCAGGCATTAGCCACTGCACCCAACAACAAAGATCTTTGGAGAAGATCTTCAGAGTATAAATACAATCCGGCTGGGCGTAGTGGCTCATGCCTATAATCCAAGTATTTTGGGAAGCCGAGGCAGGTGGATCACCTGAGGTCAGGAGTTCGAGACCAAGCTGGCCAACATGGTGAAACTCTATCTCTACTAAAAATATAAATATTAGTAGAGCATATTCTGAAGCAAAGTCCAGTCTGACTTGGGGCAATGTTGATATTGATTTGAAGGTGTAAAGACTGACTTCTAGGTGGTCATTAAGAGTCAGAGAGGTCTATCCAAAATAATATAAGAGCCACAAGCATCAGGGCCTACCCCTGTAAAAGGATCTGGACAAAGGTGACCAGTTCTCTTTGTGTGATTGTAAAGGAAGGTCATAAGGCTATGTTGAGTGTCCAGGGTGCTTAATTCCCTTTAAGTATAGCAGACTATTTCCAAATCTACTTATTGTTGGAGGAGGAACTCCTCAAGAATTCTGAGATAGAAAGGCAGGCATTATTATGAAAAAAATCATAGAAACTTACTGCATCTTTGGAAAGCACCCCTCCCAACTGATACTACACACAATTTAAGATAGCATAAGTGAACATATTTTTGTAATATTTTATATGTTAATACTTGGCTTATTTTGGTATTTATTTGTGTAAAAAACTGATTTTCTGAATAAGTAGATAAATTACAAAACAGCGTGATGAATATATATGAGTAGATATATATCTCTGCATACTTCTCGGTTACATCAAGAATAGCTTAACATGTATTAAGCTTAACGACATTGTTCAAGATGAGAAGTCAGTACACTTACTTTGTCCTACTTATTTATAAAACCACCATCAAATCGTGACTATTTTTTTGCAGAAATATGATAAGGGTTTTTTAAATGGTAGTGATAACGTAAGGATCTTTACAAATACTAATTTCTTGTTGTTTATTTATTTATTTTTTGAGACAGAGTCTCTCTCTGTCGTCCAGGATATAGTGCAGTGGCACAGTCTTGGCTCACTGCAACCTGAGCCTCCTGGGTTCAAGCAATTCTAGTGCCTCAGCCTCTCAAGTGGCTGAGATTACAGCCATGCACCACCACGCCTGGCTAATGTTTTTTGTATTTTTAGTAGAGATAGGGTTTTGCCATGTTGGCCAGGCTGATGTTGAACTCCTGACCTCAGGTGATCCACTTGCATTGGCCTCCCAAAGTGCTTGGATTACAGGCGTGAGCCACCGTGCCTGGCCATGAGTACTAATTTCATGTAGCATTGAAATTCAAAATATGTATATATTCATTGAAGTAAATCATAGAACTGGGAACCGATTTAATAAACTACTGGAGTTCTTCATGAAATTCTTATAAGTCTAAGATTTAAGTAAGGTGGAAAAAATCTGCAATTGAAATTTAGAGCACATATATTTAGTGTGAGATCACTATATTATAGAGTTCTATAAATTTCATTCCTGTTTTTGGATTGAGATATACCAAGTAGAAAATATATCTGAGTATTTCTTAAGATAACAGGATTGAAGTCTATCTCCTGGGAAGAAAATTCACTTTGCTTTTAAATGCCATTTAAAAATTGTTTCTGTCATATAAATTATCTTATTGTTGGCCATGCACAGTGGCTCTCACCTGTAATCCCAACACTTGGGGAGGCCGAGGCAGGCAGATTGGTTGAGTTTAGGAGTTCAAGCCCAGCCTGGGTAGCATGATGCAACCTCATCTCTACAAAAAATACAAAAATTAGTTGGACGTGGTGGTGCATGCCTATAGTCCTAGCTTCTTGGGAGGCTGAGGTAGGAGGATCACCTGAGCCTGGAGAGGTCAAGGCTGCAGTGAGCTGTGATCATGCCACTGTGCTCTAGTCTGGGTGACAGAGTGAGACCCTGTCTCAAAAAATAAAAATAAATAAATTATCTTATTATTAAACTGCTTTGAAGCCTAAAATTTTTTAAAATGTTTATTTATAAAATTTGCTACAATGTAATTTCTACATTATTTTAGTGTCATAAGAAAAATTATATATATAGGTAATGTAATTTTTCTCCGATTTACTTACAGCAAGTACAGATGAAGTTCAGGTTCCCCAAGGAAATATTGACCAAGTTGCTGTTGTGGCCATCAATGTTCTGTTTTTTGTGATTCTATTTATCTTTGCCCTTTTTGAAACGTAAGTTTTATTCCATCTTCATCTAAATCAGTTTATATACTAACCTTTACTTCTTAATGCAGTGTTAATTAGGCATATAGATGTTATTAAAATCCTATGTAAGGCATATTTTTCTTACCATGATGTAAAAAGTATATATATGTTTTGTGGCTTTTAACTTAAATGTAGTTAATTCTTTGTCCATAATCTTACTACCTTATCTTACTTTCTTATAAAATAATCTGTTTCACTAATCTTTCTTCTTTCATCTAAGTTTTATGGTAAATACAATTATGAAACTTTAATGCCATGATTCAATTATCCTTAAGCTCTATAGTTTCATATATATATATATGGTTCAGTCTGGCCATTTTAACTCAATTTAATTCCTGATCTTGAAAAAAACCTAGTATAATACAAAATCTCTGCCTTGTGCAGGCTTTATTCACCTTTATCATATGACTCTTTTATTTTTAAAATAACTTTCTATGAAATTATAAAAATAGTACATTGAAATCCCAAATATTACAACTGTATTTCTATATTCACTCCTTTCTGTGAAAGTGACCCCTGCTAATACTTTAGTCTGTATTTTTAAACTTACATAGATTATGTGATATTATCATTTGACAGCTTGGTTTATTTTCTTATTAATACATTGTGTCATTTTTATGTTAGTACTTGTATTTGCTTGGTGTTTTTATTTTCTTTTATTTTTTGAGACAGTGTTTCGCTCTTGTTGCCCAGGCTGGACTGGAGTGCAATGGTGCAATCTTGGCTCACCGCAACCTCTGCCTTCCAAGTTCAGGGAATTCTGCCTCCGCCTCCTGAGTAGCTGGGACTACAGGCACATGCCGCGATGCCTGGCTAATTTTTTGTAGTTTTAGTAGAGATGAGGTTTCACTGCGTTAGCCAGGATGGTCTCGGTCTCCTGACCTCATGATCTGCCTGCCTGGACCTCCCAAAGTGCTGGGATTACAGGCGTGAGCCACTGCACCTGGCTTCTTCTTTTCTTTTCTTTTTTTTTTGAGATGGATTCTTGCTCTGTCACCCAGGTTAGAGTACTGTAGTGCAATCTCACCTCACTGCAACCTCTGCCTCCCAGGTTCAGGTGATTTTCCTGCCTCAGCCTCCCTCTCAAGTAGCTGGGATTATAGGTGCCCACCACTGTGCCTGGCTAATTTTTGTGTTTTTAGTAAAGACAGGGTTTCACCATGTTGGCCAGGCTGGTCTTGAACTCCTGACGTGAACCACCTGCCTTGGCCTCCCAAAGTGCTGGGATTACAGGTGTGAGCCACCATGCCTGGCCTTTATTTTCAAAATCATTGAGATACATGAAAATTCCAGCTCATCTGATTTTTGGGGGGCAGTTTTTTATTGTGGGAAAATATACATAACATAAAATTTACCATGTTAACTTTTTTTGCATTGTTTTGAGACAGAGTCTCACTCTGTCTCCCAAGCTGGAGTGCAGTGGTGCGATCACAGCTCACTGCAGCCTCGACCTCCTGGGCTCGGGTGATCTTCCAGCCTCAGCCTCCCAAGTAGCTGGGACTACAGGCATGCAGCACCATGCTCGGCTAATTCATTTGTATTTTTTGTAGAGACAGTATTTCCCCAGATTGCCCAGGCTGATCCTGAATTTCTGGGCTCAAGTGACCCACTTACCCTGGCCTCCCAAAATGCTGGGATCACAGACGTGAGCCACTGCGTCCCAGCACTGTCATCCTATTTTTAAGGCATACAATTCAATAGCATAACGTGCATTCACAATGTTGTGAAACCAGGACCACTATTTCCAGAATGTTTTAATTGTCCTAAACAGGAGCTCCATATCCATTAAACAATAACATATCAATTAAACAATATTAAATAAATTTCAGGCTGGGTGCAGTGGCTCACGCCTGTAATTGCCACCCTTTGGGAGGCCAAGGCAGGTGGATTGCTTGAGGTCAGGAGTTTGAGACCAGCCTGGCCAATAGGGTGAAACTCTGTCTCTACTAAAAATACAAAAATTAGCTGGGTGTGGTTGTGAATGCCTGTAGTCTCAGCTACTCAAGAGGCTGAGGCAGGAGAATTGCTTGAACCGGGAAGATGAAGGTAGCAGTGAGCCGAGATTACGCCACTGCACTCCAGCCCAGGTGACAGAGTGAGACTCTGGTGTCTCAAAAATAATAATAAAATACAATAAATATAAATTGCATTTTGTACTCAGTTAATAGAAAGAGATCAAATGTAGGGAGAGAAACTTGGCAAGGAAGGGTATAGTCATGTAAAGGAAGAGACATTCAGAGGTAAAGAGAAAAATGTATACATTCAAAAATCCAGTATATTCTAATAATATAACATTATTGCATTGAAAGAGAGTAATTTAATTAAAAGTATGACCATGATTATTTAGAAATGTTAGAATGGTAGGCATTATGATTGGTTTGGTTTATTCCTTTTCCTTTTTTTTCAGACTCTCTGTAATGTGGCTATATTAGTTATATAATTAAAATAAACATTAGAAAGTAAAATATGAGTAGGCAGACTTAATGACTTGGGTATGTAACAACAACATGCTTAAAATGTGTTCAAACTTTTGCTTAAGTCTGTTGTCATTGCTAAAACGCATGCAAATTTTTGAATGTGTAGCTGTCATTATTAAAACTTTTACTTCACTTTAAGTATAACGGTTACTATGATTTAAATAAAATAAGAATAATTTTTGTTTTTGTTTTTCTTAGCATCATTACTCCATTAACAATGGATATGTATGCCTGGACTCAAGAACAAGCTGTCTTATATGATGGCATAATACTTGCCGCTCTTGGAGTTGAGGCAGTTGTTATTCTCTTAGGAGTTAAATTACTTTCCAGAAAGTAAGTTAAGTGGTTTTGTTTTTGTTTTATGTCTGTTTTTAAAAAATAAAACAAAAAACAGAGCTAACAAAGCAAACGGATGTACCAGGAAAGTAATTGAAAGCTTTTTTTCGCACACAAATTTAAAATTGATTAAGAGATCATAATATTTCTATATAGCATTTCTTTAGCAAAACAAAATTTCTTACAAAGTATATAATTGACTCTTAATTTATCTTTTGTATATTATGTTTTCCCGAAAGTGTATTTCACAAACCATTGTTCTACTATATACATTGTGCAGCAAAAAAGATTCAGTGGTTAAGTTTGGAAAATGTTAGTGTCAAACTTATTTATTCTAGAACTTCTATCCACAGTGTATATATTCTATATCATCATCATCGTGGCAAATAAAATTTGTGGCATTTCCCAGACCACACACACTTTTTTTTTTTTTTGAGACAAGGTCTCTCTTTGTTGCCCAGGCTGAAATGCAGTGGTGCAATCATGGCTTAATGTAGCCTTGACCTACTGGGCTCGAGTGATCCTCTTATCTCAGCCTCCTGAATAGCTGGGACTACAGGCAGGCACCACCATACCTGGCTAATTTCTTTTATTTTTATTTTTTGTAAAGATGATATCTCACTATGTTGCCCAGGCTAGTCTCAAATTCCTGGGCTCAAGCAATCCTCCTGCCTCAGTCTCCCAAAATACTGGGATTACAGGCATAAGCTACTGTGCCCAGCGTAAGAGTGTTTTTTAATTGATACATGGTAGATATACATATGTTTGGGGTATATGTAATAATTTGATACATTCGTATAAAGATCAAATCAAGATAACTGGAATACCATCACTTTAAATATTTACCTTTTCTTTATGCTAGGAACATTTGAATTACTCTTTTCTAGCTTTTGATATGTACACTAGATTATTGCTAACTATAGTCACTCTACTGATCTATTAAAAACTAGGTCTTATTTCTTCTAACTATATTTGTACCCATTAATCAACCTTTCTTTATTGCTTTTCTCCCCACTATTATTCCCAGCCTCTGGTAACTACCAATCTATTCTCTCTTTTCTTTCTTTTCTTTTTTTCCTTTTTGTAAAAGGTGGTGTCTTACTCTGTTGCCCAGGATGGAGTGGAGTGGTGTGATCATATCTCATAGCAGCCTCGAACTCCTGGGCTCAAGCAATTCTCATGTCTCAGCCTCCTGAGTAGCTAGGACTACAGGCATGTGCCATAATGCCTGGCTAATTTTTTTTTTTTTAACTTTTTGTAGAGACAAGGTCTTGCTATGTTGCCTGGGCTCACCAGTCTACTCTCTATGTTCATATTCACTTTTCTGTCTTTTTTTTTTTTTGTGAGATGGAATTGTGCTCTTGTTGCCCAGGGTGGAGTGCAATGGCGCGATATCAGCTCACCGCAACCTCCGCCTCCAGGATTCAACCCATTCTCCTGCCTCAGTTTCCTGAGTAGCTGGGATTACAGGTGTGCACCACCACACCAAGCTAATTTTTATATTTTTAGAAGAGAGAGGGTTTCACCATGTTGGCCAGGATGGTCTCTGTCTCCTGACCTCGTAATCCACCCGCCTCAGCCTCCTAAAATGCTGGGATTACAGGTGTCAGCCACCATACCTGGACTTTATTATACTTTAAGTTCTAGGAGACATGTACATAATGTGCAGGCTTGTTACATAGGTATACATGTGCCATCGTGCTTTGCTGCACCCATCAACCCATTCTCTACATTAGGTATTTCTCCTAATGCTGTCCCTCCCCAGCCCCCCGCCCCCCGACAGGCCCCATTGTGTGATGTTCCCCTCCCTGTGTCCATGTGTTCTTGTTGTTCAACTCCCACTGATGAGTGAGAACATGCAGTGTTTGGTTTTCTGTTCCTGTGTTAGTTTGCAAAAAAAGATGGTTTTCAGCTTCATCCATGTCCCTGCAAAGGTCATGAACTAATCCTTTCTTATGACTGCATAGTATTCCATGGTGTATATGTGCCACATTTTCTTTATCCAATCTATCATTGATGGGCATTTGGGTTGGTTCCGAGTCTTTGCAATTGTGAATAGTACTGCAGTAAACATACGTATACATGTGTCTTTATAGTAGAATGATTTATAATCCTTTGGATATATACCCAGTAATGGGATTGCTGGGTCAAATAGTATTTCTGGTTCTAGGTCCTTGAGGAATTGCCACACTGTCTTCCGCAATGGTGGAACTAATATACACTCCCACCAACAGTGTAAAAGTGTTCCTATTTCTCCACATACTCTCCAGCATCTGTTGTTTCCTGATTTTTTAATGATTGCCATTCTAATTGGCATGAGATGGTATCTCATTGTGGTTTTGATTTCCATTTCTCTAATGACCAGTGATGATGAGCTTTTTTTCATATGTTTATTGTCTGCAAAATGTCTTCTTTTGAGAAGTGTCTGTTCATATCCTTTGCCCACTTTTTGATGGGTTTTTTTTTCTTGTAAATTTAAGTTCCTTGTAGATACTGGATATTAGCCCTTTGTCAGATGGATAGATTGCAAAAATTTTCTCACATTCTGTAGGTTGCCTGTTCACTCTGATGATAGTTTCTTTTGCTGTGCAGAAGCTCTTTAGTTTAGATTCCATTTGTCTTATTTTGGCTTTTGTTGCCTTTGCTTTTGGTGTTTTTGTCATGAAGTCTTAGCCCATGCCTATGTCCTGAATGGTATTGCCTAGGTTTTCTTCTAGGGCTTTTATGGTTTTAGGTCTTACATTTGTCTTTAATCTACCGTGATTTAATTTTGTATAAGGTGTAAGGAAGGGGTCCAGTTTCAGTTTTATGTGTATGGCTAGCCAGTTTTCCCAACACCATTTATTAAATAGGGAAACCTTTCCCCGTTGCTTGTTTTTGTCAGGTTTGTCAAAGATCAGATGGTTGTAGATGTGTGGTGTTATTTCTGAGGTCTCTGTTCTGTTCCGTTGGTCCATGTATCTGTTTTGGTACCAGTACCATGCTGTTTTTGTTACTGTAGTCTTATAGTATGGTTTGAAGTCAGGTAGCGTGATGCCTCCAGCTTTGTTTTTTGGCTTAGGATTGACTTGGCTATATGGGCTCTGGCTCTTTTTTTGGTTTCATATGACATTTAAATTAGTTTTTTCTAATTCTGTGAAGAAAGTCAGTGGTAGCTTGATGGGAATAGCATTGAATCTTTAAATTACTTTGGGCAGTAGGACCATGTTCATGATACTGATTCTTCCTATCCATGAGCATGGAATGTTTTTTCATTTGTTTGTGTCCTCTCTTATTTCCTTGATCAGTGGTTTGTAGTTCTCCTTGAAGAGGTCCTTCATATTCCTTGTAAGTTGTATTCCTGAGTGTTTTATTCTCTTTGTAGCAATTGTGAATGGGCATTCACTCATGATTTGGTGCTCTATTATTGGTATACAGGAATGCCTGTGACTTTTACACATTGATTTTGTATCGTGAGACTTTGCTGAAGTTGCTTATTAGCTTAAGGAGATTTTGGGCACCACTGATCCCACGGAAATACAAACTACCATCAGAGAATACTATAAACACCTCTATGTAAATAAACTAGAAAATCTAGAAGAAATGGATACATTCCTGGGGCATATACACCCTCCCAAGACTAAAGTAGGAAGAAGTTGAATCCCTGAATAGACCAATAACAAGTTCTGAAATTGAGGCAGGAATTAATAGCCTACCAACCAAAAAAAGTCCTGGACCAGATGAATCCACATCTGAATTCTACTAGAGGTACAAAGAGGAGCTGGTACCATTTTTTCTGAAACTATTCCAAACAATAGAAAAAGAGAGAATCCTCCTTAGCTCATTTTATGACGCCATCATCATCCTAATACCAAACCTGGCAGAGACACAACTGAAAAAGAAAATTTCAGACCAATATCCCTGATGAACATTGAAGTGAAAATCCTCAATAAAATACTGGCAAACTGAATCCAGTAGCACATTATAAAGCTTATCCACCACGATAAAGTTGGCTTCATCCCTGAGATGCAAGGCTGGTTCAACGTATGCAAATCAATAAACATAATCCATCACATAAACAGAGCCAATGAGAAAAACCACATGATTATCTCAATAGATGCAGGAAAGGCCCTCGATAAAATTTAACACCCAATCATGCTAAAAACTCTTTTTTTTTCCTTTTTGCCAATCTTGCAGGATAAAGTCTTTGAATGCTTCATGCTAAAAACTCTTAATAAACTAGGTATTGATGGAATATATCTCAAAATAGTAAGAGCTATTTATGACAGACCCACAGCCAATATCATACTGAATGGGCAAAAACTGGAAGCATTCCCTTTGAAAACCAGCACAAGACAAGAGTGCCGTCTCTTACCACTCCTATGCAACACAATATTGGAAGTTCTGGCCAGGGCACTCAGACAACAGAAACAAAGAGTATTCAAATAGGAAGAGAGGAAGTCAAAATGTCTCTGTTTGCAGATGACATGATTGCTGTATTTCTAAAAAATTAGTTCTTGGATCTAGAAGCTTGATGAAATTTGGGTTCAATTTTTTGGCAAGAATACTTTATAGGTGGGGATATGTGCTTATATCAGAAGAAATATAATATTTATCTTTAATATGTAAGTAGCCATTGACTGTCTCCTAGATACATTCATTTATTAATAGATCATTGCAAAATTCTGGTATTTTAATTCTATTGTTCCTTTATTTATTTGCTAGAATACTTTTCATAGAGACTGTTTCCCTCACCAACTATTTGGTTAACCTGAGCTACAGTTGTATAGGAAAGGCAAGATAAAGCCTTGATTATTTCCTTTTAGTAACTGGTTTTTAAAACTAATGAGTTGTTTCCCTAACATCCTCCAAAAGTGACCAAAGAGTACTTTATTTTAATATACTATGAATTCATAGATTATAACAACTTTTTTTTTTAGAGACAGGGTCTTGCTCTGTCACCCAGTCTGGAGTGCATTAGTGCCATCACAGCTCACTGCAGCCTTGACCTCCTGGCTCAAGTAATCCTCCTGCCTGTCTACCTTCTGAGTAGCTAGGACTACAGGCACTTGCTACCACTCCTGGCTAATTTTTTTTTATGTTTTGTAGAGATGGGGTCTTGCGATATTGCGCAGGCTGTTTTTGAACACCTGGCCTCAAGCAGTCCTCCCCCTTTGACCTCCCAAAGTGCTGAGATTATAGGCATGAACCACTGTAGCAAGCCACAGATGATAATACTTTCATGTGTTTCAATCCATTGCCATTATTATTCTGTTTTGGTATTCATATAGCCACGTTTTGGGCAGCTTCTTCAAATTGACTGAGTCAAAAACACTCATAACCTGGTAGTCATGGGTAACATCTGTGCTTTTTGCTGTGAAAGATCTCAGGCTCATCTTCTACTTTTCCTGTACCAGACCTAAGTCAGCCATTTTTCAGAGGAGTCCTGGTTATTTTTAGTGGAAATTTATATTTAGCATTCTTTTTAATGGATATATCACTAAAAGTACAAGATATTATTTTCAGTTTTTAAAATTATGAAAGTAATGAAGCTATGTTATAATGTTTTATTTTAAAATTACAGAGTTTCTGTTCTTTAACAGGATTGGCGAGCGTGCTATTCTACTGGGAGGACTCATCGTTGTATGGGTTGGCTTCTTTATCTTGTTACCTTGGGGAAATCAGTTTCCCAAAATACAGTGGGAAGGTATAGCTATACATAATTTTATAGTGTTAGCCTCTGTTATTTATCAAAAATCAACAAGTAATGCACTGCACTGAATTTCTTTTTTCAGATTTGCATAATAATTCAATCCCTAATACCACATTTGGGGAAATTATTATTGGTCTATGGAAGTCTCCAATGGAAGATCACAATGAAAGACCAACTGGTTGCTCGATTGAACAAGTCTGGTGCCTTTACACCCCAGTGATCCATCTGGCCCAGTTCCTCACGTCAGTTGTGCTAATTGGAATAGGCTATCCAGTCTGCAATCTTATGTCCTATACATTATATTCAAAAATTCTAGGACCAAAACCTCAGGTAAGCCAGGTACCCTAATGTTGCAATTATAGAAAATGTGAACACTCACATTTTTTGCTGCCATTCTTTATTTTTACACAGACTGATTTGGGGGATTTTTATCATATTCAGCATTTTAAATTTTTTTTTTTTTTTGAGATGGAGTCTCGCTCTGTCGCCCAGGCTGGAGTGCAGTGGCACAATCTTGGCTCACTGCAACAACCTCTGCCTCCCGGATTCTTGCAATTCTCCTGCTTCAGCCTCCCGAGTAGCTGGGACTACAGGCGCACGCTGCCACACCTGGCTAATTTTTTGTATTTCAGTAGAGACGGGATTTTACCATGTTGCCCAGGCTGGTCTCAAACTCCTGAGCTCAGGCAATCCGCCCAGCTTGGCCTCTCAGAAAGTGCTGGAATTATAGTCGTGAGCCACCGCGCCCGACCAGCATTTAAAATTTTTAAAAATCCTACAACTTCTATAAGGTGTTTACAAGATTTATATGCTGAAATTTACAAACAGTACCCTAAGTTACAACTCAAAGATGTTTTGAACTCAGAGATTAGGGAGCTCAAAATCATTTTCATAGGGAAAAAAATCCGAGGTGTAAATTTCTTTTTCTTTTTCCTTTTTTTTCGAGGTGTAAATTTCTGAAACTCATTCTTAAACTAGGCAAGAGTTAGGCAACCAAAATTGAAAACCGGATATGGACCTAGGCTTAATTTCATCTAGCCCCAGGCAATTACTAAGAGATAAAAACACAATAGTCTTAAAAGTTTACAGCAGCTTATGCATATTTTATAATTTTAAGATTTTCCATATTTTTATAAACAATTAGAAAAAATGTAGAAGGAAAATGAAAAATTACCAATGAGAAAATTACTACTAACGTTTTGGCAAAATTGCATTTCCACTTCCAGTCTTTTATTTATGCCTATATGAATGTGTATGTGTATGTAACACAAAAATAGGACTTTAAAAATAGTATCGGCCCGGCGTGGTGGCTTGCATGCCTATAATCCCAGCACTTCGGGAGGCTGAGGCGGGTGGATCATGAGGTCAAGACATCTAGACCATCCTCGTCAACATGGTGAAACCCTGTCTCTACTAAAAATACAAAAATTAGCTGGGCATGGTGGCACGCGCCTGTAATCCCAGCTACTTGGGAGTCTGAGGTAGGAGAATCGCTTGAACCCAGGAGGCGGAGGTTGCCGTGAGCCGAGATCGCGCCATTGCACTCCAGCCTGGGTAACAAGAGTGAAACTCCGTCTCAAAAGAAAAAAAAAATAGTATCATGGATACTATTTTGTAATCTGCTTTTTAAAAAATGCATTGCGAATATTCTCCCATACCATTTAATTTTCTCTTAGGAGAATTATTATTATTGTTATTATTTTTTCTGAGGTGGAGTCTCCCCCTGTTGCCTAGGCTGCAGTGCAGTGGCACGATTACTGCTCATTGCACCCTTTGCCTCCCGGGTTCAAACGAAACGATTCTCCTGCCTTAGCTTCCTGAATAGCTGGGATTACAGGCGCCCACCACCACGCCTGGCTGATTTTTGTATTTTTAGTAGAGATGGGGTTTCACTATGTTGGCCAGGTGGTCTCAAACTCCTGACCTCGTGATCCGCCTGCCTTGGCCTCCCAAATTGCTGAGATTACAAGTGTGAGCCACCATGCCCAGCCCAGATAATTATTTTTACTGGAAACATTATATTCCATTTTATGTATGTACCATCATTTATTCACAATCATTTTCTTATTATTATACATTTAGATTATTTCTAGGTTTTGCTTCCCTTTTTTTTTCTTCCATTTTTTTGAGACAGAGTCTCACTCTGTTGCCCAGGCCAGAGTGCAGTGGTGTGATCTTGGCTCACTGCAGTCTCTGTTTTCTGGGCTCAAACTTTAATTCTTGTGCCTCAGCCTCCCAGGTAGCTGGGACTACAGGTGTGCACCACTGGGCCTGGCTAATGTTTTTATCTTTGTATAGATGGAGTTTCACCATGTTGGCCAGGCTGGTCTTGAACTCCTGGGCTCACGTGATCCTCCCACCTTGGCCTTCCAGAGTGCTGGGATCACAAGTGTGAGCCACCATGCCTGGGCACTTTTAACTCTTTTTAATAACAGACATTTAAATGGCCACAAATTAAAAATATTATCTTCCTCTTTAAAAATTAAATAGCTTTACATTTTCAGAGCAGAAATTAGTGTTTCTCTATTGAAATAAGGCAAAGAAGGAGAAAAAATTAATACCTGTGTTTTCAAGTTATAAGGAATAGTTAAAACATTTTGGTAATAATTTCTGGGTTTGTTTTTAACCTAATAGAGTCTATTTTAATTTTCCAAGATTAAGAATAAAAGCTTATTAATTACAAAAGCAATATATAATGGTTGTAACAAAATTTAATTAATTTAGAAATATATTTAACAGACAATGAAGGCTCTCCTTAGCTTTATCTCACCAAAGTCAACTACTGTTAATTTGTATGCCTCAAGATGATTTTCTGTGCCTATCTAAACATATCCACATTTATCCCTTTGAAAAAAAAGAAAAAACAGACTATATTGCATGGATTTATACTTGTTTCTGCATCTTGATAGGTATTTTTTTTTAACTTAGTTAATATGTTACAGCTTTCTTTCCATGTCAGTGTATAAAGATGTTTTCATAAGACTTTATTGTCTATGTATAAGAGTTTATTCTTTTAAATAGCTGCTTATCAGCACCATAAGACAGGGCAAGGAAAAGTTAATAGAAAAAAGTAGCTGCTTAGCATTCCAGTTACAAAGTTTACCATAGTTTATTCACTTAATCTACCACTGACATTTAGGTTGTTTTCAATTTGAGGCTATTAAAAGCAATGCTGCCCTGAACATTCTTGGGTAGTTTGTGTGGGCTATTGTTTTGGATACAGCAGTTGTAGGAGTGGCATTGTGGTAGAGTGTAAAGTGGCATAGTGGAGTCAGCCAAATATGGCTTCAAAGCTCTTGAACAAGTTATTTAAACTTTCTGAGTTTCAGCTTCTACCTTTGTTAAACAGGGAAAACTCCTGTCATTGAAACTTGTGAACATTACAAACGATGTATGTAGAGCACCTACCTCAGTGACTGACATGTAGCAGGTACAAAATAAATGTTAGCTTTAAAGGTGTTTTAATCAATTTTATTATTCCCAGGGCTTTGGCAGACATTAAGTTTTTCCCTTTACACTCCTTTTATTTTTCTTAATCTGACTTAATATCAACTGTTGTATTTATAGAAGGCATTTTATGTTTAATTTAAAAGTAAAAGATGGAGAAATGATTCTTGTAAGTTTGCTGTAGTTTGGTAGTAGCATTTCTTTGTTTTTAAATACGTAAACCTGAATATCAATCTGCCTGTCCTCCATTTTACCCCCACAGGGTGTGTACATGGGCTGGTTAACAGCATCTGGAAGTGGAGCCCGGATTCTTGGCCCTGTGTTCATCAGCCAAGTGTACGCTCACTGGGGACCACGATGGGCATTCTGCCTGGTATGTGGAATAGTGGTGCTCACCATCACACTCCTGGGAGTGGTTTACAAAAGACTCATTGCTTTTTCTGTAAGGTATGGGAGGATTCAGGAGTAAACTAGCTGAGACTGTGATGGAAAGTACTTGCTGTATGGCACTTCCTGGTCTAAAGCTCTGCTAGGCAGTTGTGATGAGCCAGTCTCCAAGAATCAGACTACAGATATTACAGAGTTTGAAGAACAAGAACATGTGTTGACTAATAGAATTCTACATGTAATTATGAATAGTAGGTTATATAAAAACATACTGGATCATAATTTCCTTATCTCAGAAATGAAATATTCTTCTTATAATACTTTTTTGAGGTTGCATGAACTAATGAGTGGATAGACAATGATGTATAAATGTGACGTTGTATTCTTAATACAAACTGCAGAAGTGTCACTAAAATAATATACATTGGAACCAGAAGAGGGTTCTGTAAGAATTAGCCATAGCAGAATAGAATTCTAGAATTTTAAGAACCCAGGTAGAGGCATTTTTATTCAAAGACATCTACTTTTTATTATTAAAAAATGCATTTTCTATTATAAAGTTCCCTTATGAAATAAAAATCATAACACTTATATTTTCCATTTAGCATGCCTAACATCCTACCTTGCTTTCTGTGAGTCTTTCTCCTAATACTGCACCTCTGCCTTATTTTAGTTTAGGGTTTCACTAAGTAACTTCTACATTAATACATGAGTATGAGTAATGCTAATACTTGAGCAATACAGAGGATTAAGTGATCAACCCAAGATATTTCACTGCCTATTAGTTACCCTAATAGGGCTACCTACTTTTTTTCTTTCAAATGTCAGTAATTCACTTTAGAAACATAATCCAGATACGTGTTTGTGTGTGTATATGTGTGTGTGTGTATATATATACACACATATATATACACACACACACAAAAAAAACAGTAAATCGTTTCTTAAAATAATTGCTATTTTGCAACCCACTTAAACTGGAGAAAAACATTCACTTTAATTAGATTATTTTCCCATCTCTTAGTAGTGGCGGGGAGGAACACAACAGTTTTCAATCTATGTCTGCATAGCTGTTTAGAGCTGCAGAATTTTAGTTGGATTTTTAATTTGGATGATCCCTGACAGCTCCAATCTAGTCAGGTTAATAAGTATTTGAGGCAAAATGGCTTTAATCTAACAGTTTACTGAGTTTACCTGAAGTTGGCTAAATAACACTCTGTATGTTTATACTTCTACCTCTATATAAGTTGAATGCTGATAAAAAGAACTGGTAGAGAACTATGTATATGGATAATCAGTGTTACAGAAAATGCAAAAATATTTCTAAATACTTTTCCAAATGTTTTCTACTTTAAGCTAGAAATATTTTCAAATCTGAGAATAAACATTATAATCTGCACTTCATAGGCTGGGTGCAGTGTCTCACACCTGTAATCCCAGCACTTTGGGAGGCCAAGGCAAGAGAATTGATTGAGGCCAGGAGTTCAAGACCAGCCTGGAAAACAGAGCGAGACCCTGTCTCTCCAAAAAATAAAATAAAAACAAAAATTAAAAAATATGTAATCTGCACTTTATACTAAACTTGCTGTGCTCTTACAGTCAGTTTTTGTTCAGTTCTAGAAAAGAACTTAATTTGATAGAATCATTCTACGATTAAATTTTGAAGACTGTTTTCACTCTCCTCTTTTGCCCATAGCAAGACTGCATCCATACCATAGATTTATCAGAACTGCAGTCAGGTTTCTGGCTATTTGGTCAAATCTGGCATCCCTCTTACCTGTTATTCTGCAGCTGCTTTCTGTGTTTTACATTTTTTGGGTCACTTCTAATCTTAAAGAGTAAACTCCACCCTTGATTTGCATAGTATGCGTGACAAAAATAACCAGCAATAATAGTAATGATGACAATGATGGGGCAAACATTTGTGGAGTGCTTTCCATATTCCAGGTAATGTGTAACATATAATTTAATTCTTACAGCAGTCTTATTGAGTGAAGATACTATTGTGATTCCCATTTTACAGATGAAAGAATGGAGGCACAGAGAAGTTACTTGTCTAAGTAACAGTCTATCCTTAAAGTCCACAGTTTTAACCACTGTATTTTTCATAGTGAAGAAAATAAAAATAGCCCAGAAAGTTGCAGTTTCAATTAATTACTAATTGTAGGGTAACTTACCTATACCAGTCACTCCTATTAGCAGAACTATTTGGGAAACATAAGCCCACTGACTGGAGCTTTTGTCTTAGAGTAATAGCCTGTTTCCAGCAAGAAAATAACATAGAAAAGTTTCCCAGCTTGCAAAGATTTATAATATTTGTTAAAATTCAGATAAACTATAACCTTGCATAAATTCCTGTTATTTTCCTTTTTATTGAGAGCATTTTCTTTAGAGCATTCTCTTCTTCAGAGGATTATACCTTGCTCATCTTGGCACAAAAGAAGACAAAAGGAAGTAACATGGGATTGGGAAAAGAGCAAGGAGGTAAAGTTTGAGGAAGAAAATCACTGCTGAGTCTTCTTGAGTAGGACAAGCTCAGTGTAAGTAGAAAGTGATGACAGGAGGTTTTAAGATATATTGTTAAGAGTAGTACATAGCTAAGAAGAGAAAGTATGTTTTTGAAAACCTAAATTTAAACTTGAAAGGATGATTTTCATATTTTGAAGGGATTTATAACTTCTCAAAGCATCTCCATTCTGTCTTGTTCAGTTTTACATTTAAAAATAAACTCTTCTGGTTCATATAAAACTTACCTCTTACATAAAGTGAAATCTGTAATTTTTTGTTTTAACAAGGATAAATTACTTACCTGCATCTGTTCAAGAATAGATTAACTTATTTTGAGAAGAAATTCTGGACACCATTTTTGACTACTGAAGACTTATTTGTAATTTAATATCTACTTTGCATTGTGAATGTTCATTTTCTAATAAACAAGATTATTTTGCATATATACCTTAAGCTTTTACACTTTATTCAGTTGTGCTTTCAATACATATTTAACAGGGTACCCACTATGTGCCAATTACCATGTATTTTGGGGGATTGTGCAGTAAACAAAACACATAGAGCTCCTACCTTCATGAGGCTTACCTACCATCTCTACTAAAAATACAAACATTAGCTGGGTGTGATGACAGGTGCCTGTAATCCCAGCTACTCAGGAGGCTGAGGCAGGAGAATCCTATCACCATCGTAACATCGCAGAGCAGCACCTTACCTGTTTTTGGTAATGCTTGTGTAAACAAACTTACTGCACTGCCAGTTGTATAAAAGTAAGGAACATACAGTTACGTAACATACTATTGGATAATAAATGACTATGTTCCTGGTATACAAAAATTGGCAGGGCACAGTGGCTCACGCTTGTAATCCCAGCACTTTGGGAGGCCAAGACAGGTGGATGACCTGAGGTCAGGAGTTCAAAACCAGCCTGTGCAACATGGCAAAACCCCATCTCTGCTAAAAATACAAAGATTAGCCAGGGGTGGTAGCATGTGCCTGTATTCCCAGCTGCTTAGGAGGCTGAGGCAGGTGAATCCTTTGAACCTGGGAGGCAGAGACTGCAGCAAGCAGAGATCAGGCCATTGCACTCCAGCCTGCAGAGTGAGACTCCATCTCAAAATAAATACATAAATAAATAAATAATCTTGTAATCATTAAATGAATTGGAGAGGAGAGTGATGTTAGCAAGATGGTAGAGTATTGTTGTGGATAACTATTGTTATCCGTAAATGATAATAACTTTGGGAGGGATCAAGGGTCCATTTAAGAACCTGCGGGAACACAGTAGAGGAGAAAAATGGGGAATAACCACATAGGAAAAATCAAAGGAGATCAGCATACCTGAGACACGTAGAGACAGGAATAGAAGACAAGGGTAGGAGCTATTAGTATCAGCCACACAGCAGGGGCTACTGTGGTCCCCAGTTGCCTGCTCTACAGAGGACACTAACAACCGAGTAACCAACAGCCATCCCCACTGCAGACCCCACCACTACCACCAGAAGGAAACATGGCTATGCCTCCTCCAATGGAGCCACTGTTGTACTTTTCAGGACTGGAGCCATCATCCCTCACAATCCCATGCAAATCCCTGACATGAGAACTATGGTTATTTCTCAGTCATCCTTCCTGTTAAGCCTGAAGAACTGTGCCTCAATTAAATCTCTTTTTTGCATAAATTACTCAGGTAGTTCTTGATAGCAGTGTGAAAACAGACTAATACACCATATTACACAAAGCAATCTACAGATTCAGTGCAGTCCCTATCAAAATTCTAATGTCATTTTTCATAGAAATAGAAAAAGCAATCCTAAAATTAACCTGGAACTACGAAAGACCTTGAGTAGCCAAAGCAACCTTGAGCAAAAAGAACAAAGCTGGAGGCATTATACCACCTGATTTCAAAATAATCTATAAAGCTATAGTAATTAAAACAACATGATATTCACCTAAAAACAGACATATAGACAAATGAAACAGAATAGAGAGCCCCAGAATAAATCCACACATTTAGGCAATTGATCTTTGACAAAAGTGCCAAGAACACACAATGTGGAAAGGACACTCTCTTCAATAAAAGGTGTTGGCAAAACTAGACCTCCACATGCAGCAGAATGAGAGTGAACCCTTATATCAGCTGATATACAAAAATCAACTCAGAATGGATCAAAGATTTAAACATAAGATCTGAAACTGTAAAACCATTAGAAGAAAATATAGAGGACGAGCTCCATGATAGTGGTCTAGGCAATGATTTTTTTAAAATATGACCCCAAAAGCACAGGCAAAAAAAGCAAAAATTGGCAACTGACAGTGTATCAAACCAAAATGCTTCTGCACAGGCAAGGAAATAATCAACAGAGTGAAGAGACTACCCATGACTTGGGAGGAAATATTTGCAAACCTGATAAAGGGTTAATATCAAAATATCTAAGGAACTCAACTTGATAGCAAGAAAGAAGTGATTTTATTTAAAAATGGGCCAATGACCTCAAATATCACTTCTCAAAATAAGATAAACAGCCAAGTGTGTCTCTAGTCCCAGATACTTGGGAGGCTGAGGCAGGAGGTTCACTTGAGCCTAGGAGTTTGAGATGAAACTGAGCAGCATAGTAAGACCCTGTCTCTTTTTAAAATTATTATTATACTTTAAGTTCTGGGGTACATGTGCAGAACATGCAGGTTTGTTACATAGGTATACACGTGCCATGGTGCTGTGCTGCACCCATCAACCCATCATCTACATTAGGTATTTCTCCTAATGCTATCTCTCCCCTGGCCCTCCCCGCCCATAGGCCCTGGTGTGCAATGTTCCCCTACCTGTGTCCATGTGTTCTCATTGTTCAACAGCCACTTACGAGTGAGAACATGTGGTGTTTTGTTTTCTGTCATATTTTTTTAATGAAGAAGATACACAATTGGTTAAATAAAATATTTTAATTTTTACATTTACTGATGTGTATTTTAAAGAAATAAAAAAAATAGTTCTTTATATTTATCCACATATTTCCCTCTTTTGTTAACACAGGGTCTCACTCACCCAGGCTGGAGTGCGGTGGTGCAATCTCAGTTCACCACAACCTCCACCTCCTTGGTTCAAGTGATTCTCTTGCCTCAGCCTCCCAAGTACCTGGGATTACAGGCACTCACCACCACACCCAGCTAATTTTTTATTTCTACTGGAAACAGGGTTTCACTATATTGGCCAGGCTGGTCTCAAACTCCTGGCTTCGTGACCTGCCTGACTCAGCCTCCCAAAGTGATGGGATTACAAACATGAGCCACCATGCCCAGCCCATATTTCCTATTTCTGATATTCTTCATTACTTTCTGACAATACGAGTTTCTATTTCTTATCAAATCCACTCAGTGTGAAAAACTTCCTTTGGCATTTCTTGTCGTGCAGGTCAGTGGATGATTAATTCTCTTGTGTTTATTTATCTAAATTAATATTTTTGTTAGATAATAGAATTCCGAATTGACAGAGCTTTCTTCACCAGCACTTAAAGATGCAACAAAAGCCAAAATAGACAAATGGGACCTAATCAAACTCCACAGCTTCTGCACAGCAAAAGAAACAGTATTTAGAGTGAATCAGCAACCAACAGAATGGGAAAAATTTTTTGCAGTCTACCCATCTGACAAAGGGCTGATATCCAGAATCTACAAAGAACTAAAACAGATTTACAAGAAAAAAACAAACAAGCCCATTCAAAATTGGGCGAAGCATATGAACAGACACTTTACAAAAGAAGACATACATGAGGCCAACAAATATATAAAAAAATGCTCATCATCACTGGTCATTAGGGAAATGCAAATCAAAACTACACTGAGATACCCTCTCATGCCAGTTAGAATGGCGATCATTAAAAAATCTGGAGACAACAGATGCTGGAGAGGATGTGGAGAAATAGGAACACTATTTTACACTGTTGGTGGGAGTGTAAATTAGTTCAACCATTGTGGAAGACAGTGTGGCAATTCCTCAAGGACCTAGAAATAGAAATTCCATTTGACCCAGCAATCCCATTACTGAGTATATATCCAAAGGATTATAAATCGTTCTACTATAAGGACACATGCACTATATGGACTACTATAAGGACGAATGTTCATTGCAGCACTGTTTACAATAGCAAAGTCCTGGAACCAACCCAAATGCCCATTGATGATAGACTGGACAGGGAAAATGTGGCACATATACACCATGGAATATTATGCAGCCATCAAAAACGATGAGTTTGTATCCTTTGTAAGGACATGGATGAACCTGGAAACCATCATTCTCAGCAAACTGACACAAGAACAGAAAATCAAACACCGCATGTTCTTACTCATAGGTGGGTGTTGAACAATGAGAACACATGGACACAGGAAGGGGAGCATCACACACTGGGGTCTGTCGGGGGAAATAGGGGAGGGACAGTGGGGGTTGGGAGTTGGGGAGAGATAGCATGGGGTGAAATGCCAGATATAGGTGATGGGGAGGAAGGCAGCAAATCACACTGCCATGTGTGTACCTATGCAACAATCTTGCATGTTCTTCACACGTACCCCAAAACCTAAAATGCAATTTAAAAAAAAAGATGTAAATTCACTGTCTTTTTCCTTCCATTATTTCTTGTGACAAGTCGACATTATTTCTATTCCTTTTTCCTGTGTGTAATATATTGGTTTTTGCCTAGTTGTTTTCAAGATTTTTCTCATTATCTTTGATAATCATTTGATTTTCATGGTCAAATTATGATGGTCACTTGATTATAATGTACCTTGGTGTGGTTTTCATTGAATTTATCTTGCTTGGGATTGACTGAGCCTCTTGAATATGTCTATTTATATTTTTCATTGGCTATTTTTCTTAAACATTTTTGCCCCCATCTTTCTCTTTTTCCTTGTGGGGATCCAATAACACATATATTGGTCTTTTCAAAATATTGTTCTACAGATCACTGAAGCTGTATTCATTATTTGTTGTGGGGAGCAGCTCATTAGATTTTATAAGTTCTAGTGATCTATCATCAAGTTGCCTGATTCCTTCATCTGTCATTAATGAATTATTATTAAGCCTATTCGGCAAACGAAGAATTTGCCCTTTTTTCAGCTCTTTTTCTAGTTCCTATTTCTGTGTTGAAATTTCCTATTGCTCATTCATTACTAGCATAATTTCCTTTACATTCTTGAGCAAAATAGTTATAATAGCTACTTTCAAATCCTTGAGTACTAATTCTTTCATCTTGGTCAACTCTGTGGTTAGTCTCTATTGATTCTCTTTTCTCTTTTTAAACTTCATGTCACATTTTCTTATTTTTTTAATATCTACTAATTTTGAATTTTTGCCTTGGCATTTTGAAAACTTAGAGACAATAGATTTTGTTATCTTCCTCTTAAAAAGTACCATTAGTCTGTTTTTGTAGACATCTAAATGGGCTAAACTCAAATTCCAAACTCTATTTTTCTTGGAGTGGGAAGCAGCTAAAAAAATCTGTGCAGTTCTCAGCATCAGCTAGACTGTTTAAGTCTGCACAGCACATGTGTAATTCATGGCACAGCCAAATATTTGGGTAGAGCTTTTTCACAGAATTTATGGTTTCCCTCTCCCACCCTGTATGGCTTTCTACTCACTTTCTAGCTGCTGTGGTCAGCCCAAATTCTGGTCTGATTCCTCAGTTGAGTAAGACTGCACAGATGTGGCATCAACTGGAACTTCTATCAGTCAAGGAGTCATAAAAATGTTAAACTCACACTATAATGCATTTCTAAAAATTATTGAATTTTGAAATTCATTATTGTACTGTTCTCTCTACTTTTCAATTTGTCTGAAATTTTTTTATAATAAAAAAATCCATGCTCAATATAAGTATTTTAAAAATTAAGGCTATGGGAGGTAGAAAATGAAAGTTCCCTGCAATCCCTGCATCTATATATAACCTCTATATAGAGCCAATAGACTATCTTAGTAAAGTAGAATTATCTCTTGACTCAGACTATCTCAGAGGGAAACATTATTTCAAGTGAAGATATGAGATGAGATGCTTCCTCTTAACATAGCTTCCTCAGAACTACACATCACTATTCCTTAAAGTGCTGTTCAGAGCATTAGCTTTGTTCTGTATTTTCTTAAACTGTAGAAGAAACCAAATGTTATACAAAGAGAGGAAAAGATTTTATGTATCTCAGCTGTAATATGTACTTAATTATAATAACATTGTATACTCTGAATATTGAGATAAACGAAAGTTATGAGGTGGCCAGGTGTGGTGGCTCATGCCTGTAATCCCAGCGCTTTGGGAGCTAGAGTTCAATACCAGCCTGGCCACCATGGAAAAACCCTGTCTCTATTAAAAATACAAAACTTAGTCAAGCATGGTGGCACATACCTGTAATACCAGCTATTTGGGAGGCTGGGGCACAAAAATTGCTTGAACCCAGGAGGCAGAGGTTGCAGTGAGCCAAGATCATGCCACTGCACTCCAGCCTGGGTGACAGAGAGAGACTGTGTCTCAAGGAAAAAAAAAAAAAAAGTTATGCGCTAATTACATTAATTACATTTAGAGAATGAGGCCACAAGAACTGAGGACAGAAAGGGATGAAAGTGGCCAAGTGTGGTGGCTCACATCTGTAATCCAGCACTTTGGGAGGCCAAGGCAGGTGGATCACCTGTGGTCAGGAGTTCAAGACCAGCCTGGTCAACATGGTGAAACCGTGTCTCTATTAAAAATACAAAAATTACCTGGGTGTGGTGGCAGGTGCCTGTAATCCCAGCTACTCAGGAGGCTGAGGCAGGGAACTGCTTTAACCTGGGAGGCAGAGGTTGCTGTGAGCTGAGATGGCGCCACTGCACTCCAGCCTAGGCAAGAGAGCAAGACTCTGTCTCAAAAAAAAAAAAAGAAAAAAGAAAAAGAAAAATGAAAGGGGTATAAGTAAAAGCAACTAAGGAAATAGTTCCTCATCTTCCACAATAGAATAGAGATAAATCTATAACTGAAAAAAATCAAAAAAGAACATAAGCATGTTATTTAGAAATATGGTGGAATATATAAAAATGAACAGTTAAATGAATTGAAGAGGGTTGCATCTGGGAAGCAGAAATGTAGAGTTTGTATGCTTATTGTTATTAATTTGTTCTAAACAATTTGATTTTAAATTTTTAAAATTATATATATACATAACTGATTAAATAGAAATTAAAGGCAGTAAGAACAACTATGTGAAATTAGATTAGAATTGGTGATATCAACTTGGACTTATGATTACTAATAATAGTTTTTTTCTTTAGTTCCATCTGCTGAAAAGGCATAGATGCAATGACACTTAAGTCACAATAAGCTTGCTGAGCCCCCAGATACTGTTCTTTAAGTACCATTTTCTACTGAAAGGTGTCAGGATACTTTGCAGAAATGGCTCCCTTCAGTGCTGGGTCAGAAAAAGCCCAAAATAAAACTAGAACATCTTGTTGTACCACAAAGTAAAGAACTGCTAAATATATACATATGTTCTATCAAAACAGCTAGGTTGAAAGGAGCTCTCACTGAACAAATCCCAATTTGAACACCAAAATAAGTAATGATTGTAATGGATTATAACCCTTTGAGGAAATGGATTATAACTGATTCAATAATCTGGGAATCCCTAAATCCATACTCATCTATGTTACCTGTGATAATACAGATGCTCCTTGACTTGTGAGGGGGCTATGTCCCAATAAATTCATCATGAGTCAAAAATATCCTAAGTCAAAAAATGCATTTTATACCCTAATAAATAAATACATTATAAAGACAAAATATCATAAATTGAACCATCATAAGCTGGGACCATCTGTATATCATTAAACAGGGCAAAATGTAGGGCTTTTCTTTTTTTTTTTTTCTTGAGACAGGGTATCGCTCTGTTGCCTAGGCTGGGGTGCAGTGACATGATCTTGGCACACTGCAGCCTTGGCCACCCAGGCTCAAGTGATCTTTCCACCTCAGCTTCCCGAGTAGCTGGGACCACAGGTACACGCCACCTCCCCTGTCTAATTTTTGTATTTTTTTGTAGAGACTGGGTTTCCACTGTTTTGCCCAGGCTGGTCTCAAACTCCTGGGCTCAAGCAATCTGCTCGCCTCGACTTCCCAAAGTGCTGGGATCACAGGCTTGAGTCACCACACCAGGTGGGGCTCTTCTTTTTGGCAAAATTGTTTCTAATAAATATGGAGAGAGATTATCATTTTGTAACTATCATAGTAAAGACTAGTTTAGGAAAAATCAATAATACTGCTAAATTGTGAGAGGGATTTGCTGAGGAGTAGGATATTTGCATTAAATTCAAGTGTCTCCCCCATAGTTTGCTTATTAGTTGCAAGTAGAAAACCAGTAATTTATACTGTGGAGAAACTGAGATCAAATTAACATCATTAATGAAAGGAAAACAATATCATGTGTCTCCAAATGTGGTATCTTGGAAAGAACATAACCTCACGTATGTAATATTACAATCAGAAATGCACAACCTGAATCTAATCATGAGGAAACATGAGATAAACCCAAAGTAGAGAAGATTCTGTAAAATAACTGGCATGCAACACACACACACACACACACACACACACACACACACACACCCCTAAGGGTGGTGACAATGTGTTAATTTGATTGTTGTATATGTATATCAAATCATCATGCTGTACAACTTGAATAAACACAATTTTTGTCTATTATACCTCAGTAATACTGGAATGAACAAATGAACAAATAGTAAATAATTGGCCTGCACTCTTCAAAAATCTCAATGTCACAAAAATACAAAGGCTGAGGAACTCTTCCATATTAAAGGAGACTAAAAAGATATGGCGAGCCGGGCGCGGTGGCTCACGCCTGTAATCCTGGCACTTTGGGAGGCCGAGGCGGATGGATCACGAGGTCAAGAGATCGAGACCATCCTGGTCAACATGGTGAAACCCCGTCTCTACTAAAAATACAAAAAATTAGCTGGGCACGGTGGTGCGTGCCTGTAATCCCAGCTACTCAGAAGGCTGAGGCAGGAGAATTGCCTGAACCCAGGAGGCGGAGGTTGCGGTGAGCCGAGATCGCGCCATTGCACTCCAGCCTGGGTAACAAGAGCAAAACTCCGTCTCAAAAAAAAAAAAAAAAAAAAAAAGATATGGCAACTAAATATACTATGTGATCCTGTACTAGATCTATACTGAAGGGAAAAATGCTAAATAAAGACGTTACTGGAACAACACAATTGTTCCAGTAATGTCTTTATCGAAACACAGACTGTAGATTAGATTAAATATAAATATTGTATCAATGTTAAATGTCCTTATTTTGATAAACACACAAGAGGATACCATTGTTCTTAAGAAATTCACATTTTAGAAATAAGAGGTAAAAGAGCATAGTGTATGTAAATTTTTTTAGAATGATTCATAAAATACAAATATTAAGCTTACATTATTTATATAGTATTATATATTTATATATTTATACATGTATATTACACATGAAGAATACTAAAGTATGGCAAAATGTTAAGAATTGGTGACTGAGTAAAGGACAATAGGAGTTCTCTATTATTCTTACAACTTCTCTGTAAGTTTAAAATTATTTTTGGCCAGGCGCAGTGGCTCACGCCTGTAATCCCAGCACTTTGGGAGGCTGAAGTGGGTGGATCACGAGGTCAAGAGATCGAGACCATCCTGGTCAACATGGTGAAACCCCGTCTCTACTAAAAATACAAAAAAATTAGCTGGGCATGGTGGCGCGTGCCTGTAACCCCAGCTACTCAGGAGGCTGAGGCAGGAGAATTGCCTGAACCCAGGAGGCGGAGGTTGCGGTGAGCCGAGATCCCGCCATTGCACTCCAGCCTCGGTAACAAGAGCGAAAACTCCGTCTCAGAAAAAAAAAAAAATTATTTTTAAATAAAAAGTTTTTTTAAAATGGGCCAGGCATGGAGGCTCACGCCTATAATCCTAGCGCTTTGGGAAACCAAGGTGGGCAGATCACCTGAGGTCAGGAGTTCAAGACCAGCCTGGCCAAAATGGTGAAAACTCTGTCACTACTAAAAATACAAAAATTAGCCAGGTGTGGTGACACTGCCTGCAATCCCAGCTACCGGGAAGACTGAAAAAGGAGAATCACTGGAACCCAGGAGATGGAGGCTGCAGTGAACCAAGATCGAGCCACTGCAGTGAGCCAAGATCGAACCACTGCACTCCAGCCTGGGCAACAGAGCAAGACTCCGACTCAAACAAAACAAAACAAAACAAAACAAACAAACAAAAAACAATGATGGCGAATTATAGGGACTTTTGAAAAGTCAACAGCTAAGGCAAGTCTTAGTTGCAAGACTGGAAATCAGGGACCTAAATGAGAACCGCTCAAGCATTATAACATTACCTTTAATGAAGGATTTCCGGAAATGAAGGAAAAAAGTTGACTTTTCTCTGAACAGAGATTTTTTACAGCTTCCATATAAACAAATTTAAGTAAACTTGAAATATACAGTAACGTAGAGGAAAAGAGCTTTCATTTAAGAACAGATCTAAGTTTGTGCGCTAGTTCTGTTTGTTATACATCCTTCCTTGAGCATCACACTTTTCTCACCTGCAAGACACAATCCCGGCTGGGTGTGGTGGCTCAAGCCTATAATCCCAGCACTTTGGGAGGTCGAGAGGGGTGAGTCACGAGGTCAGGAGTTCAACACCAGCTTGGCCAACATGGTGAAACCCCTTCTCTATAAAAAATACAAAAATTAGCCGGGTGTGGTGGCGCTTGCCTGTAATCCCAGCTACTGGGGAGGCAGGAGAATCGCTTGAACCTGTGAGGCAGAGGTTGCAGTGAGCTGAGATTGCACCACTGCACTCCAGCCTGGGCAACAGAATGAGAGTCTGCCCCACCACACCCCCCCCCAAAAAAAAAAAAAAAAAAATCCCAAACTTATAAAGGTCTCTTTTGATCCATACAAATCATAGTGTATGAGATCTCCTAAATTATTATACAAATGACACAATAATATTAAAATCTTAGAGGAGTTTACCAAAATAAAGAATGGAGTTCGTTTTCTTAAGGTACCATACACATTAATTACAATTACAAAAAAACTACGGAGTACGTGGTAGTGGTGTAAACGGTGTCCCTATACGGAAGGTAATGCTTTTTTTCCTTGTTCTGTCAAATCTTAAACGTTTGACATTTCAAAACGTTTTTAAACCTTTCCGGAATTAGAAGTGGCATTTCGAACAGTGAAGTAACCGATGAGCTATAAGTGTTCCATCTCTAAAGCTTGCTCTTTCAGCCGTCTTGCAGAAGGTCGTCCGAGAGTAGGCCCGCGACAGGCTCCCGCCCAAGCCCGAGACCGCGGGAGCGCTTCCGGGCCTTGGCGCAGAGGTCTAAAACCCTCGGCCAGCCACGAAGGAGGGACTGCTGCGCATGCGCGCCCCGGCGCAGCCTCTCCGGAGCGAGCCGTCTCGTTACGTCACCACCAGCTTCGCTCGAACTGCAACCGGCGGGAGTTTTTCAAAATGGGAGCGCAGAGGCACCGCCCAGGCCTTGGAAGGTGTCGGGGAGAACTCTCCGTGGCTTCAGCATCGTCGCCTGGAGCGGCGGCCTAGAGAACTGAGCCTGATGGGCGCCAAGACCGGCTGGCTGCTTGGAGCGTTGCCTCGAAGGGACTGCGTGAAGGAAGCTAAACCGGGGAACCCAGGCCAGGGCCTGGAAATATGGCGACCTGCATCGGGGAGAAGATCGAGGTGAAAAGACTCGGCAGTCTGCAGCGGGGCGGGTAGGAGTAGTTATGGCGGGACTGGAGACCGCCGTGAGAAGGGGAGCGAGCGAAGCTAACAGCTGCGGGGCCGGCGCCGAGGTGCTTAGGGAGGGTCCCAACCGCCCGGCCCCAGCTGCTTAGGGGCGGAGCGGCCCGCCCCTCAGAGACCGTAGGGGTAGAGGAGGCGGGACAGGTGAGTCCCTCGCCGCCCGGCCGTGTCCCTAGGCACTGCGACTTTCTGTCAGCAATCCCGCCCGAGCTGCCGCGCTAGAACAGGGCAGGGCTACCTCCTACTTCTCCAAGGCGATGACGGTTATCTCCGGCGGGAGCTGCGGCGGGATTCTGACCAGGCCTTCGGCTGCTAAGGGTTGGCTGGAGATGGGAGGAGGGCGCTTAGGCTGCACTGAGGTTAAGGAACCAGATCACTAGGGTGCACCATCTCGAGTCCTGCCTGGAAGCTCAGGGATCCCCGCACTGAGCCAACATGCCTTCCACCCTAGACACCTGCTGCATCGAGGTGTAATACCTGCTTGAATTTTGTCAAATTCCCCTCTCGATCCATTTTATCTTCTTTTTTCAGCCCCTTCCCATCTTCCTTTCTACTGTGAGTTGTCACACATAATCTTTAATTTTTACTTTTAAGGATTTTAAAGTTGGAAATCTCCTTGGTAAAGGATCATTTGCTGGTGTCTACAGAGCTGAGTCCATTCACACTGGTTTGGAAGTTGCAATCAAAATGGTAAGAATAAACTAATCAACTTCCGTACTTTGCAAGTAACTACAGAGGTGTCAGAGATGTCAGATGCTCCTTACACACCAGCCTTTCCTTTGAATATGGCGTAAAGAACACTTTGCATAGGCAGAAGACAATAGTGCCAAGTCCAGCTGTTGAGCTTAAGAATATTTTAGAAAAGCCTTGACCTTGCTTAAATAAGTGTTTTATCTTCATTAATATTCAGTAGACCTAGTATATAGTGTAATTATGCATACTTGGAGTAATGAGTAGAAATCAACTAACAAGTAATTTGTTTATAAGAGTATACTGTGTATAATTCTATATTACACTGTAATAATCTAAAATATTATTCTTCATTGTTAGAAGTCAGTCTAATAGGAGTAACATAAACATAAAAAAATTAAGAATCATTTTTCAGCCGGGTGAGTGACTCATGCCTATAATCTTAACACTTTGGGAGACCGAGGCGGGTGGATCGCTTGAGCTCAGGAGTTTGAGATCAGCTGTGCAACATGGTAAAACCTCCTCTCTACCAAAAATTAGCCGGGTGTGGCAGCTCGTGGTCCCAGCTACTCAGGAGGCTGAGGTGGGAGGATTGCTTGTGCCTGGGAGGTTGAGGCGGCAGTGAGCTGTGATCGTGCCACTGCACTCCAGTTTCAGTGAGGCGACAGAGCGAGACACTGTCATTAAAAAAGAAAAAAACAAAGAATCTTTTATCTAAACCACTTGGAAAAGGAAAGGAAGATTTTGTTTCAAAGTTTGCCTGAGTTGGGAATTTTTTTCCCTTATAGTTAGGCTAGTTTTGCTATTAGATTATTTAAATTGAGAGAGGATATTAGAATGAATTGGGCAAACTTTTACTAAGCATCCTCTCTGCCAAGCACTCTGCTAGGTGCTAGGGGAAAACATAACAGTAGGTTGACTGCAAAGACATATAAAAGGACTTCAGACTATTTTAAATTAAAGTATACTTTGTTTTCAAAGTTCGCTTTTAACCTGTTTACATTTGAAAGTTTGTCAACATTTAAACCTGTTCTTTTTAGATAGATAAGAAAGCCATGTACAAAGCAGGAATGGTACAGAGAGTCCAAAATGAGGTGAAAATACATTGCCAATTGAAACATCCTTCTATCTTGGAGGTAAGATACTAATTTTATAGAAGTGACCAAGGACACTGAATTTTTGTATATTTTAATTTATTATGCCCTTTCACATTTCAGCTTTACAACTATTTTGAAGATAGCAATTATGTGTATCTGGTATTAGAAATGTGCCATAATGGAGAAATGAACAGGTATCTAAAGAACAGAGTGAAACCCTTCTCAGAAAATGAAGGTAAGCATCTGTTGTTTTTTTTGTTTGGGTAGATAAAAATTTTGCTTTTTAAAGTGTAGTTTTGAGGAATATGCTATTTTGTAATATATAGTAAAACTGTTTGAATTACTACTTTAGGCTAGAAAAGATTTCCCATGCTGCTAATTGTTAAAACAATTCAATTACTACAGTTGTAAAGTTAGAAATTTGTTGTCCTTCTGTCCTTAAAATCATATTTTAAATTAAATTATTGGTAGCAGTTTAGTGTAAGCTTTTTAGGATGCCATTGGTGGCTATAGAGTAGTTCTAAATCAAGCACAAATAGCCATTGAAACTGTTTATTATAGAAAATGTGAAACATATAAGTGGTGTGCTATAATGAGTCCCCTTGAATTTAACACTCAGCTTCCAAAACTAGTGACTCATGGTTATATTATTTCATCAATACTGTTTGTACTATCCTGATTTTCCGAAATATTTTGGAGCAAATTATAGACATTTTTAACTTTAAATATTTCAAAATATAGACTTATTTAAAAACATACTCAAAAACTCATTGTCACACCTAATAATTCTTTACTATCAAATATATAGCATCGGACTTCCTCAATTTCTCATAAATAATTTTTCGCAGTTCAAAGCAGAACCAAATAAGGCCTATACATTGACACAAGTAATTGTTTTCAAGTTATCTTGCTCTGCTAACTGAAATTACAGGTAAGTTAAGAGAGGTGGTTGCTGATAGGCTTCTTGTACATCTGAATCTATGTAAGCCATTTGGAAAACAATTCGGGAATATGAAATTAGAATTTTGGAATATTTATATTCTTTTACTAAGATTCCATTGTTGGAAGTTTATTCCAAAGAAATGATACAAATTGAAAAAAATCAGTACACATGTTGATAATGATTACTGCATTTTTGTATAATACTTCATAAGAAAGAGGACTTATTTGGCTGGTGCAGTGGCTCACACCTATAATTCCAGCATGTTGGGAGGCCGAGGCAGGACCAGCCTGGCTAACATGGTGAAACCCTGTCTCTACTAAAAATACAAAAGTTAGTCAGGCATGGTGGTGCAAGCCTGTAATCCCAGCTACTTCGGAAGCTAAGGTGGGAGAATTGCTTGAACCCAAGAGGCAGAGGCTGCACTGAGCCAGGATCACACCACTACGCTCCAGCCCGGGTTATAGAGCGAGACCCCCATCTCCAAAAAACACACAAAAAAAAGAAAAAAAAAGGCCTTATTAAATAAGACAGAACCTGTAAAACCTATAAAGGAAAGTAATTATCAATTTGACTAAATTAGAATTTAAAACTTTATATGACAAAAAATATTAAAAGACAAAGATTGGAAGAAAATATTTGCAAAACGTACAACTAGAAAATTAGTACTGTATTAAAAGACATAAGACACACCTAAAAAGAAAAGCTAATTGAATAGACAAATGGACAGCTAATATAAGCAGACTATTTATTCACAGAAGAGAAAATACTGATGACTAATAAACATATGAAAAGATGTTCAAACCCAATAGTAATCATGAGACTGCCAACCAAAATAATGAGGTACCATTATTTTTGATTCATTAAATTGAGACTACTGAATGTTAACAAGGATGTACATGAAAATATAGGCTTTTCAAGGGTAATTTTGTGTGGTATGACAATACTAAATTTTCCTGTCCTTCAACCTAGTGATTCTACATCTTGAATCTACCATAGAGAAACAACCCATGCATATATTCAAGAAAATAAGCATGTACAGGAATGTTTATTACTACATTTTTAATCTTGAGATTTTATAAATGATCCAAATACTCATCAGTAGCAATTAAAGATCTCTGGTACTGATATAGAAATATCTCTAAGAAACATTGTGAAGTGGGGAGAAAAGTAATGAAACTATATTTTTGATACCATTGTTGTATTTAAAAAGCATTTATTTCAGTGTATCTCTAGATTTAAATGTATGTAAGCATGCTGATGAAGGTATAAAACAAATTACAAACTGATTACTTAGAAGAGTTTGGGAGACGTGGATGGGACTTTAGCTTTTTTTTTTTTTTTTACAATTAGAATATATGTAGGAATTGTTTGTGCAATTGTTTGTTTTCTTAATTGCTCTGGTTACCCTAATGACTCTCAATTGCTAAAAAAAAATTAAGCTTCTCTTAGCTGTATGTAAAACACTCATCAGTTGGAAAGAACAAAGATTAAAAGGAGTGCCTAGTTTTCTTAAAGATTAATATGGTATCTTCAGAGTGATGTGATGGTGCCACTCTGATAATTGCTGGTAATTGAAGTAGCTGGCAAATCTAAGCTCCAAGCCAGTGTTCTAATATAATACTCTAGCATATGTACCTGGGTTCATAATGTTTACTAAATACTAGACACTGAATCTTCCAGAGTTTCTAAATTGTAAATTCTCTTTTTTTATATCCTAACAGCTCGACACTTCATGCACCAGATCATCACAGGGATGTTGTATCTTCATTCTCATGGTATACTACACCGGGACCTCACACTTTCTAACCTCTTACTTACTCGTAATATGAACATCAAGATTGCTGATTTTGGGCTGGCAACTCAGTTGAAAATGCCACATGAGAAGCACTATACATTATGTGGAACTCCTAACTACATTTCACCAGAAATTGCAACTCGAAGTGCACATGGCCTTGAATCTGATGTTTGGTCCCTGGGCTGTATGTTTTATACATTACTTATTGGGAGACCACCCTTTGACACTGACACAGTCAAGAACACATTAAATAAAGTAGTATTGGCAGATTATGAAATGCCAACTTTTTTGTCAGTAGAGGCCAAGGACCTTATTCACCAATTACTTCGTAGAAATCCAGCAGATCGTTTAAGTCTGTCTTCAGTATTGGACCATCCTTTTATGTCCCGAAATTCCTCAACAAAAACTAAAGATTTAGGAACTGTGGAAGACTCAATTGATAGTGGGCATGCCACAATTTCAACTGCAATTACAGCTTCTTCCAGTACCAGTATAAGTGGTAGTTTATTTGACAAAAGAAGACTTTTGATTGGTCAGCCACTCCCAAATAAAATGACTGTATTTCCAAAGAATAAAAGTTCAAGTGATTTTTCTTCTTCAGGAAATGGAAGCAGTTTTTATACTCAGTGGGGAAATCAAGAAACCAGTAATAGTGGAAGGGGAAGAGTAATTCAAAATGCAGAAGAAAGACCACATTCTCGATACCTTCGTAGAGCTCATTCCTCTGATAGATCTGGCACTTCTAATAGTCAATCTCGAGCAAAAACATATACAATGGAACGATGTCACTCAGCAGAAATGCTTTCAAAGTCCAAAAAATCAGGAGAAGGTGAAAATGAAGAGAGATACTCGCCCACAAGCAACAATGCCAACATCTTTAACTTCTTTAAAGAGAAGACATCCAACAGTTCTGGATCTTTTGAAAAACCTGATAACAATCAAGCCCTGTAAGAATTCTATCAAAGGCGTTTTGTTTTTTGGTAAACATTATACTAGTATAAATATGAAGTTGCATGTAAGCTGGGGGTTACCAGAGAAATGAATGTCTTTAAATATGTATATATATACTGTCATGTTTCTGAGGTACTTCTCAATTATGATTTTTACTTATTATTAGGATGAAAATTAGAATAATGATTTGACCTGTGGTTAACAGTCTTAAAAGGAGTGAGTGTGTGTGTTCACAAATGTGTTTATAGGATTGCTTAATTTTTGGAAATTTTTAGTCTCGTTTTTTAATTTTATATGGAATGGGTCTCCAGTGCAAAGTATTATATATTAGTAATACCTTACTCTTAAAATACTTTATATGCATAGATAGAAAAGCTGAGCCTGAGTGGTCATAATACTGACTGCTTCCAACATGAAAACTGATTTTTAGTGACTATATTGTGGTTTTTTTCTTTTTCTGGTCATTTTATGATTTTTATGCTTAAGTTATAAGAGGGCAGAAGCCTTATAGAAATGCTATCAAAGTGCCCTGGGCATTTTGGCATGGGAGTTTAACTTTTTAGAGATAACATAGTTATGCCAATATTGTTTTCTATAGTTATTCTAAAATGTTCAGGTGTTCAAATCAGAAGAAATCTTCCTTTTCTAATATTTTTACTTTAAAAAGTTACCTGATAATTTTTTATTAGTTTATGGGATTTTTTTGTTTGTTTGTTTAGCTCCAATCATCTTTGCCCAGGAAAAACTCCTCTTCCATTTGCAGACCTGACACCTCAGACTGAAACAGTACAACAGTGGTTTGGGAATCTGCAAATAAATGGTGAGTTTTTAATGGAGTATTTAATCAAGAATTAATTACTTGGACACTTACCAATCATTGCAGTGTTCTATTTGAGGTTTTTAAAGAAAATCATTTTCTGGCTGGGTGCAGTAGCTCATGCCTCTAATCCCAACACTTGGGAGGCCAAGGCAGGTGGATTGCTTGAGGCCAGGAGTTTAAGATCAGTTTGGGCAACATAGTAAGACCCTGTATCTACAAAAAATAAAAAAATTAGTCAAGTGTGGTGGCATGCACCTGTAGTCCCAGTTACTTGAGCAGCTGATGCGGGAGGATTGCCTGAGCCAAGGAATTCAAGGCTGCAGTGAGCTATGATCATACCACTGCACTCTGTGACCCTGCCTCAAAAAAAAAAAAAAAAAAAAAAAAAAAAACAAAGAACATTGGCCAGGTGCAGTGGCTCATGCCTGTAATCCCAGCACTTTGGAAGGAAGCGAGGCAGATCACTTGAGGTCAGGCGTTGGAGACCAGTCTGGCCGACATGGTAAAACCCTGTCTCTACTAAAAATACAAAAATTAGCTGGGCATGGAAGCATACACCTGTAATCCCACATACTTGGGTGGCTAAGGCATGAGAATCACTTGAACCTGGGGAGGCAGAAGTTGCAGTGAACTGAGATCATGCCATTGCACTTCAGCCTGGGTAACAGAGCAAGAGTCTGTCTCAAAAAAAAAAAAAAGCATTTTCAGTTCATCTCAATAAAGCTGTATTACAATATTTGAATATTTGCTATAAGTCAGCCACTGTCCTTAATATTTAACATATATTAAGTTCTCACATAAAAACATGAGGAAGATACTGTTATTGTCTCCGTCTTACAGATAAGGAAACTGGGTACACAGAGCTTAATTTGCCCAAGCTATGTGACCATTCAGTAGAGGAGCCAGGGTTCTAACGTAAGTAGTTTGGCTCAGAGACTTTATTCTTAACCCCTCTGCTTTGCAACCTCTCAATAATCAGCACCTACTATCAGTGCCCATAAAATAATCAAAAGATGGTTGACCTTATTTTTAAGTAGAAGCTGATAAGGACAATAGAACCTCACACTGAAGTACAGAGCTCCTAAAACCTAAACATTTTTAAGCAGCTATCATCCATGTCATTATGTTGTTTATAATACAGAGTTTGAAGGTTAAACATTGCTCATAATGAACATGACAGATTCACAGAAGGTGAGTTGGGAAATAATGATGTAAAAAAGAATAAAAAAGACATATGGAGAGGAGGAGATCATTTTTTACTAAGTGTCATATTACTTCATAGACAAAAAGCGCATCATACAACTATAATTTAAGCAGAGAGTTGTATGTTATCTTGAGTCTATTGTTTTCTTTTTTTAAAATGCATATTATTTTCAGAAGCATAAAAGGAAATTAATCTTTTTATTTGTACTTCTTGGAGATGATAATTCAGGTTTGTTTTTTAAACTATAAAACTGCCACGTACTTAATTTTGCACATCTGTTGTGTTTACAGATACTTATATTCAGTAACACAGACTTGTCTGAGATAGAGAAATAACCTTGTTTATAATAATCCAGTAGTGCTTCTGCAGTTTTTTCAGTATATTATTTGACACAAAATACTTTATCATCATGAGAGCAGGGGAAAGCACTAAAAAAGTCATTTAAGAAAAATATTATAATTCAAATTTTTAGAGTTTAGTGTTGAAAAATTGCCTTACCAAGTTTTATATAATTTATTCATTTAAAGCCTTTAAAAGATAATGTTTTGTATGTGAACTTTAAGGCCATACAAAATATAAATTGGTAAAGTTAATAGCTTTTTTAAAAATGTGGGTGCAAGTACATAGGTAATATTAAATATTAATATTAAAGCTGTTCATATAGTGTTTTTGCTTTTAGTTGCATATTTTCATTAATTACAACTATTTCTAAGTAAAGATGGGCTACACCGTTCTTAAAGAGTAAATTTTTGTATTTTTCTCATGTAGAATGATTACTTGGGAACTCAAATCTGCTTTTGTTGGAGCATTGGCGATTGCTTGCTTTAGGATTAATAGGTGACCATATCATGACTAGTTTTTGCCTTGATTGGAAAATTAATTTTATGTTAATATTTTTTGTGTCTTAGTCTTAGGAATACTAAAGATATTTCTTCACGATCTGATTTAAAATGTCCTTTCAAAGTCACTATCCTATTATGTCTTAAAACTGCTTATTTGTTAGAAAATTAAGAGCTCTTTTTTTTACTAGATTTCTTTTGTTCAAAAAATGCTGTTATCAGAATGACATTGTTTTGTGTCAAATTGTGTTTTTAGTTATTTACTAAATTGCTTCATTCTATATGTATATTACAGCTCACTTAAGAAAAACTGCTGAATATGACAGCATCAGGTCAAACCAGGATTTCCAGGACCATCCAGATTTGCAGAAGGACACATCAAAAAATGCCTGGACTGATATAAAAGTCAAAAAGAGCTCTGATGCTTCTGATAATGCACGTTCTGTAAATCAGCCAAATACCATGAAATACATGATGGCACTTCACAGTAAACCTGGGATAATCCAACAAGAATGTGTTTTTGGCTTAGATCCTCTTTCTGAACAGAGCAAGACTAGGGATATGGAGCCACCATTGGGTTGTCAGAATCGTACATTAAGAAGCATTACATCTCCATTGATTGCTCACAGATTAAAACCAATCAGACAGAAAACCAAAAAGGCCGTGGTATGTCTGTTGTTTTCCTAAGTTACTACATAACATTTTACTTGAGAATACGATTCTTGAGAACATATTTTTTTGTCCTCTATAATGTTCCTTATACTTGGGGTGTTTACATGATCAACTATATTAAAGAGAGAAGAAACTGGGTGTTTATGGAAAAACGGCTCTTGTTTCCCTCTATCTTCTTAAGAATAGCAAATTGATACTGATAAGTTTTAGATTTCATATTATTAAAATAGATTTGAATGAAAACATTTTAAAATAATACTGGCTATATGCTGTGTTAAAGGTTATTTTATTCACAATTCCAATCAGTGAGTTAATATTTAATATTATCCTTTTGCTTCTGTTTTTACTGTTTCTAAATTTAATCCTATCTCAAATTTTTAAAAAACTAGAAAATATAACTTTTTATTTTAGTGCCTGGAAGTAAAGAAAAGGCATGTGCACATTTAGTTTAGAGTTTAAAAATTATTATATGTCAATTGAAAATGATGTGTGTTTTTTTTTTTTAATTCTATCTTTATCCTGTTCTTTGTTTTCCATTTTCCCATTTCATTCTTGCCTTTGTTTGGCTTGCTATTATCTTTTCAAAGCCCTTATTCTCCACCCTACCTTCTGCTTGCTCTCTGCTGATTGATTATCATTTCACACTTCATTATACATTCTTACCTTTGTACCATATGGTTCACAGTTGTACTCAAATATACCTCTGATCTGGACTGTTGTAGTGAAGCAGCTATTTGATTTTGACTTCAATATTTGTTTCTGCCATGGTTAAGTATTCCTAAGTACTATGTATGTCAGAGCTGTTCTAGTAAACAAAAGAATTATTACTGATTTTTGGGGTTTTTTTTTAGGTGAGCATACTTGATTCAGAGGAGGTGTGTGTGGAGCTTCTAAAGGAATATGCATCTCAAGAATATGTGAAAGAAGTTCTTCAGATATCTAGTGATGGAAATACGGTAATGTGTAGTTACTTTTTATCTTACAACTTCAAATTATTACTTAAGCACATTTAGCATTCTAATTCATTTTACAATTATGTAAGTTTTTCTAAAATCAGCTTCCTGGTATGATAGTGTCTCTGGAATTCAAAAACAAATAGCATATTAAACATATTTAAATAAATTAGTATACTATTAAAAATTATTATATCTAGTAACAAAATCTAAATTTTTGCCTTCAGTTAAAAGCAAAGAAAATGTTTTTATAGAATATTTAACATTTTTCTATAAAATAATTTTTAATGTTACATTTAAACACTTTTCATACTTCCGAGCAAAATGTAATACTGGAACTTAATGGTATGTAATTAGAATTTTTAAAAAATCTTTTTGGCAGATCACTATTTATTATCCAAATGATGGAAGAGGTTTTCCTCTTGCTGATAGACCTCCCTCACCTACTGACAACATCAGTAGGTACAGCTTTGACAATTTACCAGGTATGCAAATTTACCAGGGAATAAATTTGGATCATAGATTTATATGTATTTATGTATAAACTCTATATATAGATATGATAAATTATAAATATCTTGGCTTCAGTCAAACTTTAGGTCATATCATATTCTTGTACTTTGTTTCTGGTGAGAGTTGTATGCCTTTAATGCAACGTTTACTGTTAATATTCTGTGTTATAATGGTACTGTATTCTACTTAAGTAAAAACTAACTCTAGAACATTAGTCATATGTCTCACAAATATAATTTGTACATTTGTTTAGAATGTGGCCATACTTGTGTTAAAAAATTCAACATTGCTTGCTTCAGAGCACATATACTAAAATTGGAATGTTACAGAGAACATGGCCCCTGTGACTCACAAATTTGTGAAGCGTTCTGTATTTAAAAACTAATTCACCATGAAGTATCTAGTGACCTTTGAAATCACTGCTCCTACATAAATGATTACTTATGATTATAGTTAACCAAATTTGACTCTCAGTTTGGTTTCTGGATATTATGGACTGGGGACATAACTACTGAAGAGTAAGACTTCATTGAGGTGACTCGTAGAAAAGAATAAGAAAACCTGTCTAATCTAACTCTATTAGAAATAAAAATAAATAGGTAAAACTATATGTCAAGTCAACACTTTCTTCCCTAATGTTAAGTAATTATTTTTTCCTTAGAAAAATACTGGCGCAAATATCAATATGCTTCCAGGTTTGTACAGCTTGTAAGATCTAAATCTCCCAAAATCACTTATTTTACAAGATATGCTAAATGCATTTTGATGGAGAATTCTCCTGGTGCTGATTTCGAGGTTTGGTTTTATGATGGTAAGTACCATTTGGAAATGGTAACTTGTTCCTTTAGTTTGGAATTTAGTAGTTACATATATGTGGGTTTTTAAAATTCAACACAGCCAGTTTTAAAGATGTGTATGTATGTAACTATACATATAAGTTGCATAGCAGAGTATACATGTCAAATCATATTAATCAAAATTTATATATACCTTCCTTTAAACAATTTATCTTATAATATGTATAGTAGTCCTCTTTTCCTACATAGCTCCAGTTTAACTACATCTAGACTGATAGTATAAAAATCACATGAAATGAGCAATGTCCTGTTTCTTATTAGAAACCTTAAATGGATATATACCAAATTATGAGTATTATAAATTTAGCAAAAAGTTTAGGGTTGAGTCAGAGAATTTTCTAAATCTATTCTATAAAGATGAATTTTCTTATTTTCTAAATCTATTTCATAAAGGTGACTACTTTTTAATCTATAAAGCTCCTTTAAGGGATGCAAAGCATTCATATCATATAGTACGCATACAATTATAGCTATCCTTGAATTATGTTTTTGTATGAATGTAGTGATTTTTTAAAATATAAAAGTATCAGACTTAAACCATATATGTTGGGGAAAAAAGTGGATGACCTATATTTATTGAATACTTTGATAGTCTCATTAATAGTCGATAAATGAATAAAAATGATACCTTGATGTAGGAGCCATTACATACTGATACGGTAATTAATATAAATCTAGGAATATTTTTAAAAAGGATAAGAGAACAGTTTTCTGATTTTTTTTTTTTAGGGGCAAAAATACACAAAACAAAAGATTTCATTCAGGTGATTGAAAAGACAGGGAAGTCTTATACTTTAAAAAGTGAAAGTGAAGTTAATAGCTTGAAAGAAGAGATGAAAATGTATATGGACCATGCTAATGAGGTACATACCTAATTATAGGTTTTTCATACTAATTAATAATGATTATAAATGACATAGGTGAAATAATGACGGAAGCACTCTTCTTTTGAAATAGGGTCATCGTATTTGTTTAGCACTGGAATCCATAATTTCAGAAGAGGAAAGGAAAACTAGGAGTGCTCCCTTTTTCCCAATAATCATAGGAAGGTAAATGTCTGCAAATTTTAAAAATCTAGCTAAAATGTTTTTAAAAGTTTGATGTTTATTTTATAAACATTCTTTAGTTTTCTGTAAATTGAAAGCTTCAAGGGAATATATTTGGACTTTTCTCCTTCAGAAAACCTAGTAGTACTAGTTCACCTAAGGCCTTACCACCTCCTCCTTCTGTGGATTCAAATTACCCATCGAGAGATAGAGCATCTTTCAATAGAATGGTCATGAATAGTGCTGCTTCTCCATCGCAGGCGCCAATGCTTAATCCCTCTGTAAGTAAATATATGTCACTTCTGTACTTTAAACCTTTCAATGATTGCCTGATGCCCATCATATAAAATGGTTTATTTTGGCTTTACTATTATCTACGTACTTTCCAACCTCATCCTGAGCCACTTTATCCCATACTATCTATGCTTAAGCCTCAAAGGCCTTTTTCAGTTCTTTAAACAAGTCAAAAGGCCTTTTCACATGCTGCTCACTTGACCTAGAACTCTTTTCCCTAACCTCTTAACTTTATGTGAGTAATTCCTTTTAGGTCTCTTTAAGTGTTACCTCAATGAGCCCTAATCTCAGCCCTCTTGGAAAAGCTAAATGTATTAATATATACATATATAGTTGTTTTATTTTTACTAGTAAAATATTAACTGCCTCAATGCTCATGATAGGCTCATGGTTAAATTTATTATATATTTAATGAACATGGTGATGAAGATTATATAGCAACGTAGAAAAATGCAACATTGAAGAAATAAGTGTGTGTATTTGTGTGTACTCACCCACATGCATAAAAAGAATATGCCATGGGATAAAAAGATGAAAGAAATCCACCAAAATGAAAACAGCAATTGTGTGGGGTTTTTTTTCTTTTCTGTATTTTTCTAATTTCCGATAATGTGGTTATATTTTCATTAAAAATTTTTTGTTTTTAAAAAATTCAGCTAGCCGGGTGCAGTGGCTCACGCCTGTAATCCCAGCACTTTGGGAGGCTGAGGCGGGTGGATCACGAGGTCAAGAGATCGAGACCACAACATAGTGAAACCCCGTCTCTACTAAAACTACAAAAAATTAGCTGGGCATGGTGGCGCGTGCCTGTAATCCCAGCTACTCAGGAGGCTGAGGCAGGAGAATTGCCTGAACCCAGGAGGCGGAGGTTGCGGTGAGCCGAGATCGCGCCATTGCACTCCAGCCTGGGTAACGAGCGAAACTCAGTCTCAAAAAAAAAAAAAAAAAAAAAAAAAAAAATTCAGCTAAGGAAAAATCCCATAATTTTCTGCTTTTGCTGAATTTGGCTTATAAAAATGCTGAGGAATAATATCTTCCTGTCCTTTATTCTTTGTAGATGATTACAAATGAAGGACTTGGTCTTACAACTACAGCTTCTGGAACAGACATCTCTTCTAATAGTCTAAAAGATTGTCTACCTAAATCAGCACAACTTTTGAAATCTGTTTTTGTGAAAAATGTTGGTTGGGCTACACAGGTGAGAAGTTTCTAGTAGAATGAATTTTCTCATGAATTTCTTTTCATTTTCACACCAAGACAATTACCAAAATATACAAATTATTGTAATGATACCTTTTTACAAGGAAGTTTTTGTACCTTTTTACATCGGTTATATCATTAAAAATTTTAGCTTCTAAATTTGTATACAGTTGGAAGACTCCAGACATTGCTGATAAGAGGTTGCCTGCTAGGGCCTGGGTGACCTACTTTTGCCCTTTGTTTTTAAAGTAGAGGTCATGATAATGACTAATTATGAAGAGTAGACTCTAATATCTGGGACATTTTAAGTTTGGAAATTATTTGTAATCAGTATTAGTAGAGTAACTTTCATTTGGCAAAAGAAAAAAAGGATTTTTGCATTAAAAGTTAAGTGAAAGCCAGGTGTGATGTCACATGCCTATAGTCCCAGTTACTCAAGAATCTGAAATGGGAGGGTCGTTTGAGTCCAGGAGTTTGAGGCCAGCCTGGGCAACAAAGCAAGACCCCATCTCTTTTAAACAGTGAAGTCGAAGTTGGGCATGGTGGCTCATGCCTGTAATCCTAGCACTTTGGGAGGCTGAAGCGAGCTAATCACAAGGTCAGGAGTTCCAGACCAGCCTAGCCAACATAGTGAAACCCCGTCGCTACTAATACAAAATTAGTGGGGCATGGTGGCACACACCATCTACTTAGGAGGCTGAGGCTGGAAAATCACTTGAACCCAGGAGGTGGAGGTTGTGGCGAGCCGAGATCACGCCACTGCACTCCAGCCTGGGCAACAGAGCAAGACTCCATCTCAAAAAAAAAAAAAAGTGAAGTCAATATTGAATTTCAAACTTAGAAAATTTTATGTAGGTGTGAACTTATATGTGTCTGTTATCTGAAAATTTGAAACTTGGAGACTTCTAAGCCTGGCACATGTACTTTTACTTATTAGTGAAGTAAAATGCAGCCTAGTACTTTAGGGGGGTAGGTAACATTTGTTGAGCACCTGCTTTGTGGTATCTACCATGTGTTTCACATACATTGTTTAATTTATTCTCCAAAATAACCTAGTAAAGTCGATGTATCTCCTTTTATAGATAGTAAAATTATGGTTTATAACAGTAGATTGACTTGCACAATCCTATGCTGTACTCTTAAGTTGGCAGAGTCTAGATGGCAGAGCCTAGGTCTGTTTGATTTGGTTTCCATACACTATGTGCTTCTCCGCTTTGAGTGACACATTGTGACTACTAATGACTAAAGGAAGAAGTTTCAGAGGCTAAAATATAATATTCTCAGGCCAGGAAAGACATTCTTGTGGCCTAAGGACAAAGAAAATGTTGCTTTTATTTCCTAAATTTTTTCTTGGTAAGAAATACTAAAGATTTCTTGTGGGGGGAAAAAAACTACTTCAAAATCCTAATGGAAATTAATGGGAAACAGGATTTACTCAGAATAATTTTAATATTATAATATCTTAGCTATTAAAGGAATAATCTGAAAAAGACATGAATATTCTCAGTGCTACTACCGTCGTAGCCCCAAATTTGTAGTCACTTAGAGAGTTTCTTTTTAACTGTGGAAAACCTGTTAAACATGTTAAATATTAATATAGTACCACAAATCCTCTGCTGTATAGTAATTTTGTATGCTGCTGCTGCTTTTTTTTTTCCTGTGCCTGTGCTTACTTATGCTTATTATTTTTCTAGTTAACTAGCGGAGCTGTGTGGGTTCAGTTTAATGATGGGTCCCAGTTGGTTGTGCAGGCAGGAGTGTCTTCTATCAGTTATACCTCACCAAATGGTCAAACAACTAGGTAAGTTCTTAAAATACTGGTTGAGATTCAGCCCTTTGCTGTAATTTCTCTTTCTCTATATGTTGAAATAGATGATTTTTAAAAGTTACTTCTTTCATTTTGACAATGATCATATGATTCTTTAAACTGTTAATTATTCTTAGCATATAGTCGTTTATGCATATTTTATAATTATCTGTATTAATGCAGAGCAATTGGTATGAATAGTCTACTCTAAGAGGTTGGGTTCCTCGTAGCCTTACTGTTCCATAGCATAACTTGGTTGGCCCTTTTCAGAAGTAAGGGACTTCTAATTCTGGGTTCAAAGTAATATACCAAACCTATTTACTCAACAGAAAAAAGAAATCTTTGTTTTAAGATATAACCTGATTATTTTTCCCAAATGAAAGGCTACCCCAATCTAATGTAAAGTGATTAATGTTTTTGAATGTGTATATTCATTCTATATGAAAATGTGTATCAGGCACCAAGCCAAAAATAAGAAGTCTGCCAATAGGAGAAACAAGGAGTCATTTGCTTTCCACATTTAAACCAGAACTTATTGAAAGGACGGTGCTGATGATGCCAATGCAGACATGCTCCTTTATGAGAAGTGCTTATTGTAATGGAAACACTTGGGACAAATAAAATCTGTAGATACCTACCAACTGCATTTTTGTGTTAAATGTATATAATGCAGTGCTATCACTTAAAGAACTATGTTTCAAGTGAGAGGCTTTGTTTAAAGCTCTTTGAGGTGCTCCAGAAACTGGAAGGATGCAGATGCAAAGTGGGTAGAACCCTCATTCTCAGGATGCATGTTGACATTTTATTTGGTATGATCATTTGGAAATTGTTAATATTTAAATAGAAATCTATTCATAATGTGTTTAGTTTGGTATTTTTCTTTAGAATTAGGGCCTTTTAAAATTAATGAATCTAGATTTTTGGCTTGCTTATGAAATTATGAAGCCAGTTCAAGTTTATCTAATTTTCTTTTTGTTATTTAAATGTGTTAAGAAAATGGTCTGTTTTAAAAGAAAAGAAACTCTGTATGCTTCACTTGATTTAGGTATCTAGTAAATAATTGTTATAATTTTTCTGAGGTGCCTCTTGTTATTGAAGAATTACTGAAAAATATAAGGTGCTTTTTAGTATTCTCATAAGAACCAAGTAATTAAGTTATGTTTTTGTCTTTTTTTCTTTTGCTTCACTTAGGTATGGAGAAAATGAAAAATTACCAGAGTACATCAAACAGAAATTACAATGTTTGTCTTCCATCCTTTTGATGTTTTCTAATTCAACTCCAGATTTTCATTGATTAAAACTCCTTTCGGACATATAAGTTTAATAAATAACTTTTTTATTGGCTTTCAAGTAAAGTGATTTTTTTTAATTTAACTTCTTCAGAAAGCCTTTCTATGAAAGAATTTTAACCTATACTGTAAAGGATGTATTCTGAGAGAACAAAGCAGAATGAAACTTAAGTCACTTACTAAATAGAGTGGATATAAAACAGTACACCTGACTTTGCTCTTAGATCATAACCCCCAAACTTATTATGTTCATGTATTTGTATTCCACAGTCTTTAAAAAGCAAAAATATAAATGATGTGTGGTATATTTCTGCTTTTTTTTTTATTGTTTTCCCTATGTCTCAGACATGTTGAGAATCATGGACAAAGCCTGCTGAAATTTGGGAATTTTTGAACATGTAAATAATGTATATTTATGTTATAAGTAACATATGTAAACATGTATATTTGTTTTATATTTATTTTTGTAGCACGAGTGTCTGATGAAACATTTTTGCAAATGCATTTTAAAAAAAAAATAAATATAGTGATGTTACATTATCTTTTGATTCATTTAATTAAATACTTATTTTAAAATAACTACTAAACTCACTTTTAAATTTGTTGCCTGTTTAGGAGGAGTCAATTAAATTTTAAATAATTTTGCAAATGTTAAATAACATTGTTTCTCTATTATCTGAAAATATTGGTATATTTTAATAAACATTTTAACAGTGAAGAACTTGATACAGTTGATTGACATGAAGAAAAATAATCTGTGATAGTGGGATAGCCATTCCTAATGAAAAAATAAGAGTAGCATGAAACTACTTAAATATCATAAAGACTGTTTAACCTAAAGTATCCTGCTAGTTTTTATAATCAGAAATTATATTACAGTATTTCTTTTAAGTAGACAAGTAGGCAATGTTATGATTATTCAACATTGTTTTGGAGATTTTTCCCTGAGACAAGGAAGAAAAATAATATTTATATTTGCAACATAAATTTCAGAACTAATATTAAACTGTCACCATGTCCCTATATTTCAGAGAAAACCAGTAAACAGAAAAAAGGTGATTGAAGGAAATTTTCTATTGTCACCCAGTAGAAAAATGGACAAGAGATATGAATTAATAGTTCACAAAGGAGGGAAGTCCATATGGTTAATGAAAAGGAAGTATGCTCAACCTCATAAAAGTTGGGGAAACGCAAAGTTAAAGCAAGACAATCATTTTCCTTTATCAAAGAATGGCTTTAAGATTAAATAATAGCCCATTGTGGTGCACTCATGCCTGTAATCACAGCACTTTGGGAGACCAAGGTGGATGGATCACCTTGGTCAGGCGTTCAAGCCTGAGGTCAGCCTGAGGTCAGGCGTTCAAGACCAGCTGGCCAACATGGTGAAGCCTCATCTCCACTAAACATAAAAATTAGCTGGCCATGGTGGCACACGCCTGTAATCACAGCTACTCAGGAGGCTAAGGCAGGAGAATTGCTTGAACCTGGGAGACAGAGGGTGCAGTGAACTGAGATCATGCCACTGCACTCCAGCCTGGGCAACAGAGCAAGACTCTGTCTCAAAAATAAATAAATAAAAATGGAAATAAAGTAATCCTGAGCTAAATTTTATTTTATTAATTTTTTTTGTAATGGCGTCTCACTCTGTCATGCCCAGGCTGGAATGCAGTGGCACGATCTCGGCTCACTGCAACCTTTGCCTCACGGATTCAAGTGATTCTCCTGCCTCAGCTTCCCAGGTAGCTGGGATTATAGACACATGCCACCACGCCTAGCTAATTTTTGTATTTTTAGTAGAGATGTGGTTTCACCTTGTTGGCCAGGCTGGTCTCGAACTCCTGACCTCAAGTGATCCACCTGCCTTGGCCTCCCAAAGTGTTGAGTCTACAGGCATGAGCCACCGCACCCAGTATGAGCTAAATTTTAAAGCCCAATGACTTAAAACACATTTCTGCTTTGGCAGAACTTAACTAGTATACCTCTTATTATCTCTTTGTCTTTATGAATTAGTATTTTTTACATATTTTTCTTATACATAACGAACGTATAGCTAAATTTTATTTCAATACAATTTAATAACTTCTAATTTTTACATATATTGTTGTTTCTGGCTGTCTCACTGTTTTTCATTACAGTTCTATTTGGATTTATGTCTAGCAGTTTATTTTGTGCTTTCCATGTACCATATTTTTGCTTTGGTTTTCTTTTTCTCCTGTTACTTCTTTCAAGTTGAGTTTCCTTTAATCCCTGTTTTTCTCTGTACTGGTTTTCTCTGGGGTATGGTGGTAGTTTAGTATTCAATGTTTATATTATTGTGACTATGAAAATATTTACAGCTGAACTATGTACTGTACTAGAATTATATTTCTTGAACAATTTTTTTTTCTGAAATTATTTTGTTTGCTCCAATATATCAGGTAATCTATCTGTGCTTTTTTGTTCTATTTATTCCTCCTTTTGGAGACATGTCTCTCCGATTTCTTTTTTCTACCTGGACTGGTTCCTTTGTAGTTTTCCAGTGTAAGAATGTACTGCAGTTTATTTTTCTGTTATATTATTGATGGACATTTGAATTTCCAGATTTTGGCTGTAAAAATATACTTTATGAACATGTTCTGGTGCACATGCATACAGGTTTCTCTAGGATTTTACTGAAATGAATTTACTAATCTTATGATTTGTGTATGTCAAACTTAATGCCTAATTTTTTTACGCTTCCACCTGCAGCATATAGAAAGTATATTTTGCTCCACATCCTCACCAAACCTTGGTGTTAGAGTCTCTTAAAATTATTGCCAGTTTGACAGAATAGTGTAAGGCCAGGCACGTTGACTCTAATTGTAGTGCTTTGGGAGGCAGGAAGGTAGCTTGAGGCCAGATGTTCAAGAACAGTGTTATCAATGTGGTTTTAATTTGAATTCTCCTCATTATTAAATAGGTTGAAATGTTAAATCTTTATTAGATATTTGTCTTGTGATTTGCCTATTAATGTCTTTTGCCTATTTTTTCCTATTGTGTTGTCTGGCTTTTTCTTAGTGGTTTTCAACAGTTGTCAGTATGTATCCTTGTTTATTGATACATGTTGCAAATATCTTCTCCCATTCTATGCTTGTCCTTTTAGAAAAAGTGTATGTGTATTTCTGAAATACTTTATTAACACATATGTAAGGAAAACACGTTACCAATGCTAGAAGACATCCTCCTTAATTAAATTGGCAAGAGGCACCACGTTCTCCACAGGCTGGATGGTGCCAATGGATTTTGGCAGATTTCACTGGAGGAAGGAAATGCCAGGCTGACAACTTTTATATTCCTTATGGAAGACATTGCTTTGTAAAGTTTCCATCTGGGACGATATCCATCTTTGAGATCTTTCAAAGGAAGGTAATAAAATATCCCAGAGGATAATTGACATAAACCTAAACACGACATGGGAATGAAAACAGTTATTGTCTGTTTTTCTAGTGAGCACGATACAGGAAAATTCACATTTGGGACAAAGATGACATTTCTGAATGATTTTATCAATCAGTACAACATTAAACCAAATTTAGAAGAGATAAAAGCTAAACAGGTGACATGAAATGCACACAAGGTACCAAGTGATACATTCTTTATAGATAAAACCTCGAATACTTAGGAAAATATTTATGACTTCTTTGTTGCCCAGACTGGAGGGCAATAGCACAATCTTGGCTCACGGCAACCTATGCCTCCTGGGTTCAAACGATTCTCCTGTCTCAGCCTCCCAAGTAGCTGGGATTACAAGCATATGCTACCATGCCCGGCTAATTTTGTATTTTTTATAGACAGTTTCTCCATGTTGGTCAGGCTGGTCTCGAACCCCTGACCTTAGGTGATCCGCCCACCTTGGCCTCCCAAAGTGCTGTGATTACAGACGTGAGCCACTGTGCCCAGCCAAATTCTTAAAACATATTGCTAAGAGCGTAAACATTGCTCTGTGTATCAGGGAAGGTCACTATTTCAGCATAATTGTTCCATAAATGTAGGACCAGTTCTTGTTTTCCAGTAACAACAACAATACTAGGAATAATAGCAGCCAATACGCATTGAATGATGACTACACACCAGGCATTTCTCTTAAGAACTCTGTAAATTGTCTCTATGTGTGTATAGGCTTGTCCTTTCACTCTCCTAATAGTATATTTTGATAAACAGAATTTCTTAACTTTAATATAGTCCAATTATGCAATCTTCCTTTATGGCTAGTGTTTTTTTCTGTTCCATTTGTTTCTTTACTTAACATACAAAATTGCAAAGCTACTCTTCTAGATTGCCTTCCAAAACATATGGTTTGTTTTACTTTCATAACTGTATAATGTGGAAAGTTTTTTATGTATAAAACGTATATATTTTGGATGTTTCCTATTTCCTGTTGTGTTGCCTGGCTTTTTCTTAGTGTATATATACATATATATGTATACATGTATATAATAATAACCTTATTAAGTCTCCCATCTGGAATTACTTATGAACTGGAGAGTAACAGTTGAGGGTTGCTCTAAAACCCTCAACTAAAAGTGGAGGTTGGGAGGCCAAGGTGGGTGGATCACCCGAGGTCAGCAATTTGAGACCAGCCTGGCCAACATACTGAAACCCCATCTCTACTAAAAATACAGAATTAGCTGGGTGTATGTCGTGGCGCATGCTTGTAGTCCCAGCTACTCGGAAGGCTGAGACAGGAGAATCACTTGAACCCAGGAGGCAGAGGCTGCAATGAGCTGAGATTGCGCCACCGCACTCCAACCTGGGTGAGACAGAGCAAGACAACATCTCAAAAATAAATAAATATAAAATCGGAGGGATTAAGTGACTGTACATAGTAAATGCTGAATGCAGAGACACCCCACCTCTACTCTCCAGCCTCCTCCTACTTAGCTCCCGGAATGTACTCAGCCACACTTTGTCCTGGGAGACTTAACAGTCTGTCCAGTCCAGGAGGAAAGACCTAAGGTTAATGAGTTTGGGTTCCCCAACAAACCAAAATCATACTACAGGAAAATGTAAAGTGAACCAGCCCCACCCAATCAGCTTTTTAAATCTTTCACTTAAAAGCTATGTTATTATGGAAAGTTTCATACAAATATAAATGGACTAGGATGACGAGCCCCTATGTAACCATCACCCACCTTCAACATTTTAGCATGTAGCGAATCTTGTATCACTTGTACCTCTTTTTATTCTCTCCCAGCTAGACTATTTTGAAGCAAATCCTAGGCATCATATCATCTCATCCATAAATAACCCTTTAGAAATAGCCACAATAGCTGGGTGTGGTGGCTCAGGCCTGTAATCCCAGCACTTTGGGAGGCTGAGGTGGGCAGATCACGAGGTCAGCAGATCAAGATCATCCTGGCCATGGTGAAACCCCATCTCTACTAAAATACAAAAAAAGTAACCTGATGTGATGGTATGCACCTATAGTCCCAGAAACTCAGCAAGACTCCATCCCCTGCCAAGAAAAAAAAAAGAAATAGCCACAATATCATTATACCTAAAAAGAAGTAAGTTTTCATTACATAATGTTATCAAACATTGAACCAATGTTCAATTTCTCCTGATACTTTTACCAAAAAAAAATTGTTTGTTTGAATCAAAATTTAAACAAGATCTACATACTGCATTTGATTGATAAGCCTCTTAATCTTTTAACATATACCCACACTGCCACCAGTTTTTTCTGAAATTAATTTGTTGAAGAAACTGAGGTGTTTGTTCTATAGCGTTTTTCACATTCTATTATCGATTTAACTGATTGCATTCCCATGGTGTCATTTAACATATTCATCCATCTTCTCAATTTTCCAAAAGATCTAGAAACTTCATTAGATTTAATTTCATTTTGGGGAAATGGGGACAAGTGAGACAAGAATAGTTCTTAGCTGGGGTTGTTTTTACTATAATAACTAGCCTCTTTATATTAAGATTAATTTGAGCACTATCAGCTTGGGCTGGGCAAGGTGGCTCACGCCTGTAACTCCAACACTTTGGGAGGCTGAGGTGGGAAGATGCTTGAGCCCAGGAATTCAAGACCAGCCTAGGCAACAGCACAAAACCTCATCTCTATAAAAAAAAAATTTTTTTAATAGCCAGGCATGGTGGCAGTGCTGGTAGTTCCAGCTACTGAGCAGGCTGAGGTGGGAGGATCACTTGAGCCCAAGAGTTTGAGGCTGCAGTAAGCCATGACTGCATCACAGTACTCCAGCCTGAGCAACAGAGGGAGACCCTATCACTTAAAAAAAAAAATTTGCTATCGGTCTTGTCCATGCATTATAAAGCTCCCTATAAGACTTTCATTCTTAATGATGATCATTTTAGATCCATGATTTCATTAGGGATTCCAAATAGTGATATTCTACTTTTATCATTCCTTCTGAATTTTCTGTCATCAGTTATTTGGTTAACCTGAAATAAAGATGATACAAAAAAGGCAGGCTAAATGAAATGCTTCATTCTTTTCAAGACAAGGTCTTGCTCTGTTGCCCAGGCAGGATAGTGGAATGATCATTGCTCACCGTGGCCTTGAACTGGGGCTCTAATGATACCTCCATCTCAGCCACCTGAGTAGCTAAGACTACATGTGTGCACTACCATATTCGCCTTTTTTTTTTTTTTTTTTTTTTTTTTTTTTTGGTAGAGATGGGGTCTTGCGATGTTGCCTGGGCTGATTTTGAATTCCTAGCCTCAAGTGATCCTCCTGTCTCAGGCTCCTAAAGTGCTGGGATTATAGGTATGAGGCACTGCATCCTGCCCATTCTTTCCTTTATAAAGAATTGGTGCTCTAACAGCTTCAGAAGGTGACTAATAATGTTACATGTTTTTGGTATATTTATAAACTCATGGATGTTTTTTAAATCAATTTTTTTGTGGTAAAATAGACATACGATTTTGCCATTTTAACCATTTTAAAGTGTGCAATTCCATGCATTAAGTGCATTCACACTGTTCTGCAACCATAACTGTTGACAGCTGTTATAATACCTTGGTTCTTGTCTTCTTTTCTTTTTTTTTTTTTTTTTTTTGAGACAGGGTCTGCTCTGTCGCCCAAGCCGGAGTGTAGTGGGGCACAATCACAGCTCACCACAGCCTTGACTTTCAGGGCTTAAGTGATCCTCCCACCACAGCCTCTTAAGTAGCTGGGACTATAGGCACATGCCACCTGCCTTGCCAGGTTGGGGAAGTTTTCCTGGATAATATCCTGAAGAGTATTTTCCAGCTTGGATTCATTCTCTCCATCACATTCAGGTACACCTATTAAAGGTAGATTTGGTCTTTTCACATAGTCCCATATTTCTTGTTGACTTTGTTCATTCTTTTTTACCCTTTTTTCTCTAATCTTGCCTTCTCATTTTATTTCATTGAGTTGATCTTCAACCTCTGATAGCCTTTCTTCTGCTTGGTCAATTTGGCTATTGAAACTTGTGTATGCTTCATGAAGTTCTCGTTGTGTTTTTCAGCTCCATCAATTCATTTATATTCTTCTCTAAGCTGTTTATGCTCGTTAGCATTTCATCAAACCTTTTTTCAAGGTTCTTGCTTTCTTTGCATTGCGTTAGAACATGTTCTTTTAGCTCAGAGAAGTTTATTATTACCCCTTTCTGAAGCCTATTTCTGTCAATTCATCAGACTCATTCTCCATCCAGCCTTTGTTCCCTTGCTGGAGAGGAGTTGTGATCCTTTGGAGGAGGAGAGATGTTATGGTTTTGGATATTTGATCCTTTTTGCGCTAGTTTCTTCTCATCTTTGTGGATTTACTTACCTGTGGTCGTTGTAGTTGGTGGCTTTTGAATGGGGTCTCTGAGTGGATGTCTGTTTTGTGGATGATGAAGTTATTTCTTTCTGTTTTTTAGTTTTCTTTCTAGCAGTCAGGCCCCTCTGCTTTAGGACTGCTGGAGGTCCACTCCAGACCTTGCTTACCTGGGTATCACCTGCGGCAGCTGCAGAACAGTAAGGGTTCCTACCAGTTTCTTCTTCTGTTATGTTTGTCCCAGAAGAATCCCTGCCAGATGTCAGCCTGAGCTCTCCTTTATGAGATGTCTGTTTGGATATATGCGGTTGGGGAGCTGCTTGAGGAGACAGTCTGTCCCTTATGGGAGCTCAAGTGCTGAGCTGTGATCTCCATTGTTCCATTCAGAGCTGCTGGGCAGGTACGTTTAAGTCTGCTGCAGTGGAACTCATAACCATATTTTTTTCCCAGGTGGTCTGTCCTGGGAAGGTGGGGCTTTATTTATAACTTCTTGTTGTGCTGGTGCCTTTTTTCAGAGATGCCCTGCCCAGCGAGGAGTTAACTTAGTCACAGTCTGCCAGCAGAGGCATTGCTGAACTGCCATGGGCTCTGCCTAGCTGCTGTGTGAGCTTCCTTGCTGTTTTGTTTATAGAGATATAGTTAGAACTGTTGTTTAAGATTGTGAGCATTCTCATGAAAAACAAGCATGATCAGCTTGAACTTGAAAAAGTGCAGGAAAATCTGCAAACCACATTTATGGTCATACTAGAGTATAAGCTTGAGCATTCCCTTCTGATAAGGGATCAGAAAACCTAGAATGAGAATGAATATGTGTGATATAAACATGGTAATTATGGGCATAGAGGAGCTCTTGCTGCAAGAAACAAAGCTAGTAGAGATTCATTAGTAATGTCCTTTACATGTGCAAGATCTAAATGATCAATACTATATATTGCATCAGCAGAATCGCTAACTATGTTTATGTCTTGGTGAGGAAAAGTTTGTAAGGCCAATATTAGGGCACCCATCTCAGCCTGTTGCATAGTTTAAAAATGTTCCTGGATTTTGTGTTGCCAATTTTGCATGGCATCTTCCCACACTATAGCTGTCTTTTCAGTTTTTTTTTTTTGAAAGATAGTAGTGGTGTGAAGCAAGGGCTCAGAGACAACAACAGATACAAATTTAACAGACACAGTTTGCAAAAAGTTTAGGAGCTTAAAGGCTGGTAAATGAAAGCTGATATTACCAATAAAGTCAGCCATTGCTATTTGCCAATCAAGATCACAAGCTAAGAGGGTATGAAATTGTTCCTTACTTAACAGTAGGAAAAGAATAGCAGGGTTATATCTTGATAATTGGATGCAACATCAGAGCCCATTTATGATAAGAGAAGCTATTAAATCTGTTTTCTTTTGTATATGTTTAGAGGGGTTATGAGACAGGTAAATAGCACATAAAATAAAGAAATGGCAAAAGATAAAGCCTACCTGCTAAACTAAGACATGGAAGGGATGGATATTTTAAGTGATTTCTACCATATTTTCTGGCCTTAGAAAGTTAATAGAATGTGACTGCAAGTTGCCAGGATAATAAACCTGCATTGAGTTAGCTTAAGTGTTTTAAAAAAAAAAGAAAAAAGAAAAAAAAACTTTTTAAAATGCCCTTAGGTGTTGGCCATTTTCTTGAATTGGTCATTTTCTTGCATTAGCCTTTAGCTGGAATGTCTTAGAAGTTAGTTTGGGAAAGTAGGGCTGTGGCTGGTTTCTATTAGTTCCAGGCTCATTAGGCAGCCTCTCTTTCTAACAGTCTGCCACCTGTTGCTACTCTTGCCCTGAGAAGAAGGAAGACTAAAGTGGCATCAAGAGGCCAGAAAATGACCAGGTGGTAAAGTGTGTGCATAAGCACGGAGGCAGGAGGCAAGAGGGTAAAAGGCTTGGAGAAGACCACTCCCCTCATCCTGCAGACCACCTACGCTTGGAGCCAACACTGTTAGGTAAGTTACTGAAAATATACTAGGCTTTTTATTATTTTTACTACCCCCAAGCAGAAAGGCTCAGGGAGCAACAGACATGCAGCATAGGGTCTTCTTCGAAGTCTCCTAGCCAAAGTGTTTTTTAAACATTTTATAAAAAGGCAAAATAAACATTCCTTACTGCTGCATCTATCTTCTGAGGATAACAGCATCTGGTAGAGCTCGTCTACCTCAGCCTAGTTAGCATTTAATGAGAGCACCCCTTTTTAATGGGCTTCTCCCCCAGGGCTCTGTACTCTAGGCTGGTCTACACTTCTCTGTCCACCTTAGGCTAGTAAGGTCGGGTGCACATGGACTGTTTCCTAGCCCTTTCCCTAGGGGGCTAGGGGAGACAAGGAATTACTTGGCAACTGAGACTTGTGAGGGGTGGCAGGGATGGGCAGAAGTAGGAAAAGCAGCAGCACAGCAAGCAGCAGGCCACTTTCTGGGTGCAGTTACTAAGGCACATGACCATGGCGAGGAGTATCCTCAGGACCGGGCTGGAGCTGCCTGTAGCTACTCGGGGACTCTGTCTATGCCTCCTGGCCTCCCCTCCATCACCACAAACCCAGAAACGGGCAACTTGCCTAGACTGCCAGTGACCCAGTGGGCCCTCCATGACATCTTAGTAACTCCCCTGCCCCAGGCCTCTGTGGGCAACAAGAAATCCAGAGCTATCTGGGATAAAATCTAGGAGGCAGCATACAACTTTTCCTTAAACTCCAGGGAAACAGAAAAAAGACAAGGCCAGAAAGGCAGGTGCTGGAAGTAGGAAGTGAGAACTTGCATATTAGGAAGACAATCATAATCGGCCACTTTCCTCCCCTCCTGGAGGGACTCCTCCAGCAGGGAAGTTTGTCAAGGAGATGTGGCCACCCAATCATATAGATGTTCGCTGACCAGGGGTCTTATCCAAGGACCATCCCTTGGGCAGCCCCGAATCCCCAAGGGGGATGGGAGGCACTGTTGCCTGAATGGGGCAAACAGATGCAGATCCCTTTAAGGGTGGAGGAAAGGAGGGCAATGGCTTTTCTATGGGGGGAGAGAAAGACTACTTATCCTCACTAGAAAAAGTCTCTTTTTTTTCAGCATAGAAGGGAATGAAGAGGGGAGAGGACCCTCTCCCTGTTGTTCTGATTTCTGTTTTTCCTTTTCCTTTAAATCTCCTGAATTCCCTTCAGGTGGAGAAGATGAGCAGTTTGACTCACCACAATCTAGTAGAAAAAGAGGATACAGCTGGGCGCGGTGGCTCACGCCTGTAATCCCAGCACTTTTGGAGGCCAAGGTGGGTGGATCACGAGGTCAAGAGATCAAGACCATCCTGGTCAACATGGTCAAACCCCGCCTCTACTAAAAATACAAAAATTAGGTGGGCATGGTGGTGCGTACCTGTAATCCCAGCTACTCAGGAGGCTGAAGCAGGACAATTGCTTGAACCCAGGAGGCAGAGGCTGCAGTGAGCTGAGACCACACCATTGCACTCCAGCCTGGGTAACAAGAGCGAAAATCCATCTCAAAAAAAAAAAAAAAAAAGAGGCTACAACGCAGAGCGTACCAGCACCCAGGTGATCAAAATAGTAACATTAGTAAAATGACCTTTCTCATATCCTCTTTTCAGGGAGAAACCACCTGCTCTTATAACTCTAAGATTCCTTGATCAGGAAACCAAGGGCATTCCTGCAGAAATAAGAGGATACGCTTGTGTAGAGCTCCAGGCTCTACAGTGGACTGGATAGTTTTAAATAGCTGTTGCACTGTTTTAAAAAATACTTGATGCTTTTTGGTCATTTTTTGTCCCATGATAACCTAGCCCCTGATATTTTACATGTGCGTTCCATCCTCCTGATGGGAGTCAGGACTGTCCCTTACCTGGATTCCCTGAAAAATTGATGAGCTTTTCACCTTCACATGTAAATTCAAGGCGATCACGTCATGGTCACCAGTTGTAGAGCCTACAGCTTGCAGTGAACGCCAAGAACTAAGTACTCAGTTCCAGCTGTGCAGGGACTGGGGGTAACTCTTCTGAGAGAGTCTGCCCAGCATCTATCCACCAAGTATTTATTGAAAGGGCTTGTGTTAACTACAAACATCCACTTGATGGTCATTTAAGGTGGGTTGCTGAGGCACCTGTGACCTTGTACACACTCAAACTGCATTCTCGGGAGGCTGTTTTCAGTGTTCCTTATCACACCACACACTCCACTCCCTGTCCTGTTTTTAGGGTTAAGGAGTTTCATTCCCATGCACAAATAACATACACAGTGCCTCAGTATTTTTTCCATACCCCAACCTCAAATGCCATGAACATAAGCTTGAATATGTTGCTGTGCACCCCTACAGTGAGTAGAATGGTATTTGGCGCCTTCCACCATGGAAGGGGAAGGGGAAGCAGGTAGCTATTGTTCAACTTTTAGCCCAACTTTGAGTCATGAAAGATGAAAAATTTCTACAGATGTATTGAATTATAATGTGCATTTAATTAGTAATACTGTTCTCTATGTACACTTAGAAATTGTTAAGAGGGTAGATTTATGTGTTTTAAAAAATGCATATTTATATATCTTTTAGAGAAGGAATCTCTCTATGTTATCCAGCAATCTTCTCACTTCAGTCACCCCCAGTACACACCACTGCACTTGTCTCTGTGGTGATTTTTGTTTGTTTTTTTTGAAAAGGAAAAAACAATCGATCTCCTAAACCAGGCTCTTCTTCTATTAATGCAACCAACTGTATGTGCCCATGTTATCACAATCTATTTGTGCTGCCTTGTAAGAATTAGACCTCAGGGAATAAGCACAAAATTACCGATACCCAGGCTGCTGCTATTTTAAAAAAAAATAAATTGTTCTTCACCATTGGTCCTACAGTTTTATGTATGCTACCAAAAGTTGGGTATTTGACAACTTTACCAGCATCAATGAGACTGTGTCACGCTGAGTTACCTTCCAAGGACTCTTCAAAGTTCTTGACGGGTTTACAGATAAAATAGATTTTGTTGATAGATTTCCTGATCATTCTTCAATTTCTTGAATAACACTGCTTGGTTATAATAACTTAGTATTTTTATTATTTTTTCTTTATTTGTTTATTTTTGAGATTAAGGCTTGCTCTGTTGCCTAGGCAGGAGAGCAGTGGTGCGATCTTGGCTCCCTGCAACCTCCCTCTCCCTCAAGCAATTCTCCTCCCTCAGCCTCCTGAGTACCTGGGACTACAGGCATGTGCCACCACACCTGGCTAATTTTTTGGTTTGTTTTTTTTTTTAGTAGAGATGGGATTTCACCATGCTGGCCAGGCTGCTCTGGAACTCCTGACCTCAGGTAAGCCACCCGACTTGGCCTCCCAAAGTACTGGAATTACAGGTGTGACCCACCATAATTGGTATTTTTCAACATTGTTAGATTCTTCTTGTTAAGGCTTTGTTTAGAAGTTTTTCACTGTATTTTTATTTTTAAGTGACATTGGTCCATAGTTTAATCTTTGCCAGACTTTTTTTTTTCTTGTATAAATGTGGGTTGTTTTTCACCTTTCAAATTAATTATTTTTTTGTGTGTCCTGGGATGACTTAAAAATTGGACTCTTCTGTCTCTTGAATTTCAACATAATTCAGCTATAAAGTCAACTCAGTCCTTCATACTACAATGCAACTCTTAATGTTATCTACCCAGAGTTAGTACAGACTCCACAGTTTGAGGACACAATCCCAAGACTGTCCTCACTTCAGACACCTGTTGGAAGGTTAGGTGTTCTCAGGCTACCTGCACTCCTTACCAGTTGGCTCCTGGTGGAGGGGGGAGGAAGGGGGGATATTACCCACCACTCTCTCAGGTTTGATAATTTTCTAGATTGACTCACAGACCTCAAGAAAGTGCTATATTACAACAACAGCTTTATTATAAAGAATACAAATCAGGACCAGCCAACTGAAGAGATGCATAGGCTGAGGTCTGGGAGGGTCCCAAACATTAAGCTTCTGTGTCATCAAGATGCATCACCCTCCTGGCACATTAGTTTGTGTTGCCAATGAGAAGCCTGAACTTTAGTGTCCAGTTTTCACTGGGGTTTTATTACATAGACAAAATTGACTAAATCACTGGTCACAAGATTGAACTCAATTTCTAGCCGTCCTCTCCTCCCTGAAGGTTGGGCTGATATCACCTTTGAAAAAGCCCCAACTCTCTAATCATATGGTGTGTCTTTCCATCATGGCCAGCCCACAACCTGAAACTATCTAGTGGCCCACAATGGGTCACCTTGCTAGCATAAATTCAGACTTGGTGTCAAGGGACACCATGAATAACTGACAATGCTGTTCCTTGGAAAACTCCAAGAGTTTAGAAGTTTACTGTCAGGACCTAAGAAAAATACCAAATTTGTTATATACAACAGTGTTTATTTCAAAGTTGGATTGCTAGTCAATTATGCATTTTCTTTTGTAGTGTCCAGTGCTTGAAATTTCCGTTTGCTTTTTGGTCATTGTTGGCAGTTCATGTTTTGTTAGGAACTCCTTTTCTTTAGTTTTTAAAATTTACTATCATACATTAGAACAATTCATCTTTTTGAGTCTCTCTTCTGTGATTCTTTCTTTTCTCATTCCCAATCTTTTGTACTAAAAGGAGCATATTGATCATAGTGTTTTTGTTTTATATATATTATTGTTTCTGTCACTAATTTGTTTTACCTTTATTGATGCATATTTCTGTTCTATTCCTAATTTTTATATTTCATTTTTTATGTTTAAATGCCTGCTGGCAGGAATCAAATTTTTTAAGATGAGAACTTATTCCTTTGTTCATCCTTTTTTTTTTTTTTAAGTGCATTTTAGGTTTTAGGGTACATGTGAAAAACATGCAAGATTGTTGCATAGGTTCATATGTGGCAGTGTGATTTGCTGCCTACCTCCCCTTCACCTATATCTGGCATTTCTCCCCATGCTATCTCGCTATCTCTCCCCAACTCCCCACCCCCCACTATCCCTCCACTTCCCCCCAACAGACCCCAGTGTATAGTGCTCCCCTCCCTGTGTCCATGTGTACCCATTGTTCAACACCTGTCTATGAGTGAGAACATGCAATGTTTGATTTTGTGTTCTTGTGTCAGTTTGCTGAGAATGATGGTTTCCAGGTTCATCCATGTCCCTACAAAGGACACAAACTCATCGTTTTTGATGGCTGCATAATATTCCATGGTGTATATGTGCCACATTTTTCCTGCCCAGTTTATTATTGATGGGCATTTGGGTTGGTTCCAGGTCTTTGCTATTGTAAACTGTGCTGCAATGAACATTAGTGTGCTTGTGTCCTTATAGTAGAACGATTTATAATCTTTTGGGTATATACCCAGTAACAGGATTGCTGGGTCAAATGGTATTTCTATTCCTAGGTCCTTGAGGAATCGCCACACTATCTTCCACAATGGTTGAACTAATTTACAATCCCACCAACAGTGTAAAAGTGTTCCTATTTCTCCACATCCTCTCCAGCATCTGTTGTCTCCAGATTTTTTAATGGTCGTCATTCTAACTGGCGTGAGATGGTATCTCAATGTAGTTTTGATTTGCATTTCTCTGATGACCAGTGATGATGAGCATCTTTTCATATGCTTGTTGGCCTCATGTATGTCTTCTTTTGTAAAGTATCTGTTCATATTCTTTGCCCACTTTTGAATGGGCTTGTTTTTGTCTTGTAAATCTGTTTTAGTTCGTTGTAAATTCTGGATATCAGCCCTTTGTCAGATGGGTAAGCTGCAAAAATTTTTTCCCATTCTGTTGGTTGCAGATTCACTCTAATGACTGTTTCTTTTGCCATGTGGAAGCTGTCAAGTTTGCTTAGGTCCCATTTGTCTATTATGGCTTTTGTTGCCAATGCATTTGGTGTTTTGGTCATGAAGTCCTTGCCTACGCCTATGTCCTGGATGGTTTTGCCTAGATTGTCTTCTTTGGTTTTTATGGTGTTTGGTCTTATGTTTAAGTCTTTAAGCCATCTGGAGTTAATTTTAGTGTAAGGTGTCAGGAAGGGGTCCAGTTTCTGCTTTTTGCATATGGCTAGCCAGTTTTCCCAACACCACTTATTAAACAGGGAATCCTTTCCCCATTGCTTGTTTTTGTCAGGTTTGTCAAAGATCGGATGGTTGTAGATGTGTTGTGTTGCCTCCGAGGCCTCTGTTCTGTTCCATTGGTCTATATCTCTGTTTTGAAACCAGTACCATGCTGTTTTGATTACTGTAGCCTTGTAGTATATTTTGAAGTCCGGTAGTGTGATGCCTCCCGCTTTGTTCTTTTTGCTTAGAATTGACTTGGCTATGCGGGCTCTCTTTTGGTTCCATATGAAGTTTAAGATGGTTTTTTTCGAGTTCTGTGAAGAAGGTCATTGGTAGCTTGATGGGGATAGCATTGAATCCATAAATTACTTTGGGCAGTATGGCCATTTTCACGATATTGATTCTTCCTAACCATGAACATGGAATGTTTCTCCATCTGTTTGTGTCCTCTCTTATTTCATTGAGCAGTGGTTTGTAGTTCTCCTTGAGGAGGTCCTTTACGTTCCTTGTTAGTTGTATTCCTAGGTATTTTATTCTCTTTGTAGCAATTGTGAATGGCAGTTCATTCTTGATTTGGCTCTCTTTAAGTCTGTTATTAGTGTATAGGAATGCTTGTGATTTTTGCACATTGATTTTGTATCCTGAGACTTTGCTGAAGTTGCTTATCAGTTTCAGGAGATTTTGGGCTGAGATGATGGGGTCTTCTAGATATACAATCATGTCATCTGCAAATAGAGACAATTTGACTTCCTCCTTTCCTAGTTGAATACCCTTTATTTCTTTTTGTTGCCTGATTGCTCTGGCTAGAACTTACAGTAATATATTGAATAGAAGTGGTGAGAGAGGGCATCCTTGTCTAGTGCCAGATTTCAAAGGGAATGCTTCCAGTTTTTGTCCATTCAGTATGATATTGGCTGTTGGTTTGTCATAAATGGCTTTTATTGTTTTGAGATACGTTCCGTCGATACCTAGTTTATTGAGGGTTCTTAGCATAAAGCGCTGTTGAATTTTGTCAAAGGCCTTCTCTGCGTCAATTGAGATAATCGTGGTTTTTGTCTTTGGTTCTGTTTATGTGGTGAATTACATTTATAGACTTGCATATATTGAACCAGCCTTGCATCCCTGGGATGAATCCTACTTGATCATGGTGGATAAACTTTTTGATGTGCTGTTGTAATCATCTTGCCAGTATTTTATTGAAGATTTTTGCAACTATGTTCATCATGGATATTGGCCTGTAGTTTTCTTTTCTTGTTGAGTCTCTGCTGGGTTTTGGTATCAGGATGATGTTGGTCTCATAAAATGATTTGGGAAGGATTCCCTCTTTTTGGATTATTTGGAATAGTTTCAGAAGGAATGGTACCAGTTCCTCTTTGTATGTCTGGTAGAATTCGGCTGTGAACTCATCTGGACCTGGGCTTTGTTGGGTGGTAGGCTCTTAATTGCTGCCTCAACTTCAGACCTTGTTATTGGTCTATTCAGGGTTTTGACTTCTTCCTGGTTTAGGCTTGGGAGGAGGCAACTGTCCGGGAATTTGTCCATTTCTTCCAGGTTTTCTAGTTTATGTGCATAGAGTTGTTTGTAATAATCTCTGATGATGGTTTGAATTTCTGTGGAATCTGTGGTGATATCCCCTTTATCATTTTTTATTGCAACTATTTGGTTATTCTCTCTTTTCTTTTTCATTAATCTGGCTAGTTGTCTGTCTATTTTGTTGATCTTTTCAAAAAACCAGCTCCTGGATTTACTGATTTTTTTGAAGAGTTTTTTGTGTCTCTATCTCCTTCAATTCTGCTTTGATCTTAGTTATTTCTTGTCTTCTGCTAGGTTTTGAGTTTTTTTTGATCTTGCTCCTCTAGCTCTTTCAATTTTGATGATAGGGTGTCAATTTTAGATCTCTCCTTTCTTCTCATGTGGGCACTTATTGCTATATATTTTCCTCTAGACACTGCTTTAAATGTGTCCCAGAGATTCTGGTATGTGGTGTCTTCATTGTCGTTGGTTTTGAAGAACATCTTTATTTCTGCCTTCATTTCACTGTTTATCCAGTCAACATTCAAGAGAAAGTTGTTCAGTTTCCATGATGCTGTGCGGTTCTGGGTTGGTTTCTGAATTCTGAGTTCTAACTTGATTGCACTGTGGTCTGAGAGACTGTTTGTTATGGTTTCCGTTCTTTTGCATTTGCTGAGGAGTGATTTACTTCCAATTATGTGGTCAATTTTACAGTAGGTGTGATGTGGTGCTGAGAAGAATGTATATTCTGTGGATTTGGCGTGGAGAGTTCTGTAAATGTCTATTAGGTTTGCTTGGTGCAGGTCTGAGTTCAAGTCCTGGATATCCTTGTTAATTTTCTGTCTCGTTGATCTGTCTAATATTGACAATGGTGTGTTGAAGTCTCCCACTATTATTGTGTGAGAGTGTAAGTCTCTTTGTAAGTCATTAAGAACTTGCCTTATGTATCTGGGTGCTCTGTATTAGGTGCATATATATTTAGGATCGTTAGCTCTTCTTGTTGCATTGATCCTTTTACCATTATATAATGTCCTCCTTTGTCTCTTTTGATCTTTGTTGCTTAAAGTCTATTTTGTCAGATACGAGAATTGCAACTCCTGCTTTTTTTTTCTCTCCATTTGCTTGGTAAATCTTCCTCCATCCCTTTATTTTGAGCCTTTGTGTATCCTTGCATGTGATATGGGTTTCCTGGATACAGCACACTGATGGATTTTGGCTTTTTATCCAATTTGCCGGTCTGTTTCTTTTGATTGGGGCATTTAGTCCATTTATGTTTAGGGTTAATATTGTTATGTGTGAATTTGAGCCTGCCATTATGATGCTAGCCGGATGTTTTGTCCATTGGTTGATGCAGATTCTTCATTGTGTTGATGCTGTTTACCATTTCGTGTGTTTTTGGAGTGGCTGGTACTGGTTGTTCTTTTCTACGTGTAGTGCCTCTTTCAGGAGCTCTTGTAAAGCATGTCTGGTGGTGATGAAATCTCTGAGTGCTTGCTTGGTCACAAAGGATTTTATTTTTCCTTCACTTATGAAGCTTAGTTTGGCTGGATATGAAATTCTGGGTTGAAAGTTCTTTTCTTTAAGGATGTTGAATATCGGCCCCCACTCTCTTCTGGCTTGTAGGGTTTCTGCTGAGAGATCTGCTGTGAGTCTGATGGGCTTCCCTTTGTGGGTAACCCAGCCTTTCTCTCTGGCTGCCCTTAGCATTTTCTCCTTCATTTCAACCCTGATGAATCTGACGATTATGTGCCTTGGGGTTGCTCTTCTTGAGGAATATCTTTGTGGTGTTCTCTGTATTTCCTGTACTTGAATATTGGCCTGCCTTGCTAGGTTGGGGAAGTTTTCCTGGATAATATCCTGAAGAGTATTTTCCAGCTTGGATTCATTCTCTTTGTCACATTCAGGTACACCTATCAAATGTAGATTAGGTCTTTTCACATAGTCCCATATTTCTTGTTGACTTTGTTCATTCCTTTTTACCCTGTTTTCTCTAATCTTGCCTTCTCATTTTATTTCATTGAGTTGATCTTCGACCTCTGATATCCTTTCTTCTGCTTGGTCAATTCGGCTGTTGAGACTTGTGCATGCTTCACGAAGTTCTCGTGTTGTGTTTTTCAGCTCCATCAATTCACTTGTATTCCTCTCTAAGTTGTCCATTCTCGTTAGCATTTCGTCAAATCTTTTTTCAAGGTTCTTAGTTTCTTTGCATTGGGTTAGAACATGTTCTTTTAGCTCATGGAAGTATCTTACTACCCACTTTCTGAAGGCTGATTCTGTCATTTCATTACACTCATTCTCCATCCAGTCTTGTTCCCTTCCTGGTGAGGTTTTGTGATCCCTTGTAGGAGAGGTGTTCTGGTTTCGGGTGTTTTCATCCTTTTTGCGCTGGTTTCTTCCCATCTTTGTGGCTTTATCCACCTGTCGGCTTTGTAGTTGTTGACTTTCTGATTGGGTCTCTGAGTGGATGTTCTGTTTGTTGTTGATGAAGTTATGTCAGTTTCTTAGTTTTCCTTTTGACTGTCTGGCTTCTCTCCCGTAGGACTGCTGAGGTCCGCTCCAGGTCCTGCCTGCCTGGGGATCACTTTCAGCAGCTGCTGAACAGTAAAGGTTGCTACCAGTTTCTTCTTCTGCTTTGTCCCAGAAGGATACCTGCCAAATGTCAGTCTGAGCTCTCCTTTATGAGGTGACTCTTTGGATATACAGGGGTTGGGAGCTGCTTGAGGAAACAGTCCTTTATATTAGCTCAGGTGATGAGCTGTGAGCCCCGTTGTTCTTTCAGAGCTGCTGGGCTGGTAAATTTACATCTGCAGCAGCAGAATTCATAACCCCCCTCCTTTTTTTGTCCCCAGGTGTTCTGTCCCAGGGAGTTAGGGCTTTATGAGTCTCAGCTGTACTGCTGCCCTTTTTTTTTTTCTTCAGGGCTGCCCTGCCCACAAGGAGGCAGCCTAGTCACTCTCAGCCTGCATGAGCTGCTGTGGGCTCTGCCCAGCTGCCATGTGAACTTCCCTGCAGTCCTGTTTATATGGGTGTAGTTAGAGCTGCTTCCGCAATGTTGGCCTGCCTCTGTAATCATGGACTTTCTCTGTAATGGCACGTTACCGCAGCAACAGCTGGCTGCCTCAGTAATGGAGGACGCCCCTCCCCCACAGAGCTGGACCATCCCGGTTCAGCTGTGTGTGCTGTGAAACTCTCAAAGGAGAGCGTTTCCAATTGCTGTTTTTTTGTTTTTGTTTTTGTTTTTGTGGGGGTTGGACCAGCCGGACCTGATCTCCTGGCTCCCTGCCTCAGAGCCTTTTATTTTTTCATTGAAATTTGGCTCTCTACCAGGTGACCTGGTCGCCTGTTGAATAGGTGCTGGGATCTGTGTGATTTCCCGTGCGGCAACCCACTGTGCGACTGAAACCATGGCTCTGAGATTCGTGGCACTTTTTTTGCCCGGGAATCTCCTGGACTGGCTCCCTGTTTCAGCTCCCCTTGCTGGCTAAGTGGGAACACAGTCCCATTTACTCTGCACCGGGAGCAACTGTGCTGGCTGAAACCATGGCTCTGAGATTCGTGACACTTTTTTTGCCTGGGAATCTCCTGGTCTGGCTCCCTGTTTCAGCTCCCCTTGCTGGCTAAGTGGGAACACAGTCCCGTTTACTCTGCACCCGGAGCTGCTGCACTGGGGCCCATGCAAAACAGCTGCGCCAGCCACACCAGCCACGCTGGTGACCCATGGGGCTCCTCCGCCTGTGAATTTCCTGGTCTATGGGCAATAAAAATCCATCTGGAAATGCGGCGTCCACTCACCCTCTGCACTTTCATTCGGAGCTGCAATCCTGAGCTGGATCTAACTGGCCATCTTGGAACTCCCCCGCCTTTTTTCATCCTTTTACTCTAAAAGCAAACTTATTTAAGACTATAAATTTTCCTCAGTACTATTTTCATGTACTCCATTGGCTTAAATATGAAATATTCTTCTCATTAATTTCCAGTTAGTAATTTCCCATTTATTTTTTCCAATATATCCTTTTATTTCTAATTTTCAAGCTTTTGAGATTCATTGGCTTTTAATTAGAGGATGTAGCCAAAAATATTCCTCTCTTGGCCAAATACATGATCAATTTTTGTAAGCATTCATGGACATATGAAAACAAATGTAAATGTTTTTGCAAATGTTTGAGGAGTAGAATAATTTAAATATTCTTTTTTAAAAAAAATTCAATAGGTTTATGGGGAACAGGTAGTGGTTGCTTATGTGGATAAGTTCTTTAGTGGTGATTTCAGAGATTTTGGTGCACCCATCATCTGAGCAGGGAATGCTGTACCCAGTGTGTAGTCTTTTATCCCTCACCAACCCCACCCTTTCCCCTGAGTCCCCAAACTCCGTAAGTCCATTGTATCATTCTTATGCCTTTGTACACTCGTAGCTTAGCTCTCACTTATAAGTGAGAACATTTGATTTTTAGTTTTCCTTTCCTGAGTTATTTCACTTAAAATAATGGTCTCCAATTCCATCCAGGTTGTTGCAAATGACATTATTTTGTTACCTTTTATGGCTAAGTAGTATTCATTCCATGGTATGTATATAATTTCCTATATTGACTCACAGACTATACTTGCAACAACAACTTTCTTATGGTTTACAGATAAAATGGATTTTGTTAATAGAATGCATGTGCTCACACACACACAAAACAGCTTTATTATGGTTTAAAGATAAAATAGATTTTGTTGTTAGAACATGTACATATGTATATCTCATTTTCTTTATCCACTTGTTGGTTGATTGACATTTGGGCTGGTTCCATATTTTTGTAGTTGCAAATTGTGCTGCTATAAACATGCATGCACAAGTACCTTTTTCATAAAATGATTTTTCCTCTGGGTAGATACCCAGGAGTGGAATTGCTAGATCAAATGGTAGATCTACTTTTAGTTCTTTAAGGAATCTCCACACTGTTTTCCCTAATGATTGTACTGGTTTACATCCCCACCAGCAGTGTAAAAGTGTTTTCTTTTCCTCACATCCATGCCAACAATTAAAAAAATTTTTTTTTAATTGCCATTCTTGCAGGAGTAAGGTGGTATCACATTGTGGTTTTTATTTGCATTTCTATGATAATTAGTGATGTTGAGCATTTTTTCATATGTTTGTTGGTTATTTGTATATCTTTTAAGAACTGTCTGTTCATGTCCTTAGCCCAATTTTTGATGGAATTGTTGTTTTTTTTCTTGCTGATTTGTTTGAATTCTCTATAGATTCTGGACATTATAATAGTCCTTTGTCAAATACATAGATTGCATGGATTTTCACCCACTCTATTGGTTGTCTGTTTACTCTGGTGATTATTTCTTTTGCTGTGCAGAAACTTTTTTCCCATCAATTTATCTTGGTTTTTGTGGCATTTGCTTTTGGGTTCTTGGTCTTGAAGTCTTTGTCTAAGCCAATGTCTAGAAGAGTTTTTCCAGTGTTATCTTCTAGAATTTTTATGGTTTTAGTTCTTAGATTTAAGTCTTTGGTTCATCTCGGGTTGATTTTTGTATAAGGTGAGAGATGAGGATCCAGTTTCATTCTTCTACATGTGGCTTGCTAATTTCCCAGCACCATTTGCTGAATTTTTTTCTTTGCTTTGTTGAAGATCAGTTGGCTGTAAATCTTTGGGTTTATTTCTGGGTTCTTTATTTTTGTTCCCTTGGTCTTTATGTCTGCTTTTTTTTTTTTTTTTTTTTTTTTTTTTTTTTTTTTTTTTTTTTTTGAGACAGAGTTTCTCTTTTGTTGCCCAGGCTGAGTGCAATGACACAATCTTGACTCACTGCAACCTCTACCTCCTAGGTTCAAGCGATTCTCCTGCCTCAGCCCCCTGAGTAGCTGGATTTACAGGTGCCTTCTCTCACATCCAGCTAATTTTTTGTGTTTTTAGTAGAGACAGGGTTTCACCATGTTGGCCAGGCTGGCCTTGAACTCCTGACCTCAGGTGATCCACCTGCCTCGGCCTCCCAAAGTGGTGGGATTACAGGCATGAGCCACCATGCCTGGCCTATATGCCTGTTTTTTATACCAGTACCATGCTGTTTTGGTGACCATGGCCTTATGGTATTGTTTGAAGTCAGGTAATATTATGTGGTGCCTCCAGATTTGTTCTTTTTGCTTAATCATGCTTTGGCAATGCAGGCTCTTTTTTGGTTCCATAAATGAATTTTAGTATTTTTTTTTTCTAGTTCTGTGAAGAATGATGGTGGTATTTGGATGAGAATTGCATTGAATTTGTAGATTGCTTTTGGCAGTATGGTCATTTTCACAACATTGATTCTACCCATCCATCAGCATGGGATGTGTTTCTATTTGTGTCATCTGTGATTTCTTTCAGCAGTGTTTTGTAGTTTTCCTTGTAGAGATCTTTCACATCCTTGGTTCAGTATATTCCTACGTATTTTATTTTTTCAGCTATCGTAGAAGGGATTGAGTTATTGATTCGATTCTTAATTTGCTCATTGTTGGTGTATAGTAGGACTACTGATTTGTGTACATTAACTTTGTATCCTGAAATTTTGCTGAATTTATTTACCAGCTCCAGGAGCTTTTTGGATGAATCTTTAGGATTTTCTAGGTATACAATTATATCACTGGTGAACAGTGACAGTTTGACTTCTTCTATACTGATTTGGATGCGCTTTGATTCTTTCTCTTGATTGCTCTGACTAGGACTTCCAGTTGTATTTTGAATAGAGGTAGTGAAAGTGGGCCTCCTTTTCTTGTTCCAGTTCTCAGGGGAAATGCTTTAACTTTTCCCTGTTCAGTATGATGTTGACTATGAGTTTGTCATAGATGGCTTTTATTACCTTTCAGTATGTCCCTTCTATGCTGATTTTGCTGAGGATTTTAATCATAAAGTGATCCTGGATTTTATCAAATGCTTTTTCTGCATCTATTGAGATGATCATATGACTTTTGTTTTTAATTCTGTTTATGTGGTGTATCACATTTATTGACTTGCAGATGTTAAACCATCCCTGAATCCCTGGTATGAAACCCACTTGATCATGGTGGATTAACTGTTTGATATGCCATTGGACTTGGTTAGCTTTTATTTTGTTGAGGGTTTTTGCATCTATGTTCATCAGGGATATTGGTCTGTAGTTTTGTTTTGTTTTGTTTTGTTTTGTTTTGTTTTTGGTCATGTCCTTTCTTGATCTTGGTATCAGGGTGATACTGGCTTCATAGAATGGTTTAGGGAGCATTCCATCTTTCTCTGTCTGTTGAAATAGTGTCAATAGGATTTGTACCAATTCTTGGAATGTCTGGTAGAATTCAGCTGTGAGTCTATCTGGTTATGGCTTTTTTTGTTGGTAACTTTTTAATTACCATTTCAATCTTGCTGTTATTGGTCTGTTCAGAGTTTCTATTTCTTCCTGGTTTACTCTAGGAGGGTTGTATATTTCCAGGAATTTATCCATTTCCTCGAGGTTATCTAATTTACATGCATAAAGGTGTTCATGTAGCCTTGAATGATCTTTTGTATTTCTGTGATACTAGTTGTAATATCTCCCATTTTATTTCTAACAGATCTTATTTGCATCTTCTCTCTTTTATTGGTTAATCTTGATAATGGTCAACCAGTTTTATTATCTTTTAAAGAATTAGCTTTTTGTTTCACTTATCCTTTGCATTTTTGGGGGGAGGGATTTCAATTTCATCTAGTTCTGGTCCGATCTTGGTTATTTCTTTTCTTCTGCAGGGTTTGGGTTTGGTTTGCTTTTGTTTCTCTGGCTCCTGAAGTATAACCTTAGAGTGTCTATTTGTACTCTTTCAGACTTTTTGATGTAGGCACTTAATGCTAGGAACTTTCCTGTTAGCCTCACTTTTGCTGTATCTCAGAGGTTTTGATGGTTTGCATCACTATTATTATTGGTTCAAATAATTTTTCAATTTCCATCTTGATTTTATTGTTGACCTAACAGCCATTCAGGAGAGGTTATTTAATTTCCACATATTTGGATGGTTTTGAGGGTTCCTTTTGGAGATGATTTCCAATTTTACTCTACTGTGGTCTCAAAGAGTACTTGCTATAATTTAAATTTTCTTAAATTTGTTGAGACTTATTTTGTGGCCTATCTTGGTGAATGTTCCATGTACTATTGAATAGAATGTATATTCTGCAGTTGTTGGGTAGAATGTTTTGTAAATATCTGCTAAGTCCATTTGTTTGAGGATATAGTTTTAAGTTCATTGTTTCTTTGTTGACTTTCTGTCTTGATGACCTGTCTAATCCTGTCAGTTGAGTATTAAAGACTCCCATTATTATTTTTTTGTCATCTATCTCATTTCTTGGATCTAGTAGTAATTGGTTTTGTAATATGGTAGTTCTAGTGTTAGGTGCATATATATATTTAGGATTGTGATATCTTCCTGTTGGACTAGTCCTTTTATCATTATGTAATGTCCTTGTTTGTATTTTTACCTGCTATTGCTTTAAGGTTCTTTTTTTTTGTTTGTTTTTATTGCATTTTAGGTTTTGAGGTACATGTGAAGAACATGCAAGATTGTTGCATAGGTGCATATGTGGCAGTGTGATTTGCTGCCTTCCTCCCCTTCACCTATAAGTGGCATTTCTCCCCATGCTATCTCTCCCCAACTCCCCACCCCCCACTGTCCCTCCCCCATTCCCCCACAACAGACCCCAGTGTGTAGTGCTCCCCTCCCTGTGTCCATGTGTTCTCATTGTTCAACACCCGCCTATGAGTAAGAACATGCAGTGTTTGATTTTGTGTTCTTGTGTCAGTTTGCTGAGAATGATGGTTTGTTTTGTCTGATATGAGACTAGCTAGTCCTGCTCACTTTTGGTGTCCATTTGCATGGAATATCTTTTCCCACTCCTTTAAAGTTTATGTGAGTCCTTATGTGTTAGGTGAGTCTCTTCAAGGCAGCAGATGCTTGGTTGGTGAATTATTATTCATTCTGCAATTTTGTATCTCTGAAGTAGAGCATTTAGGCCATTTACATTCAACATTTGTATTGAGATATGAGATACTATTCTATTCATCATGCTCTTTGTTGCCTGTATACCTTTTTTTTTTTTTATTGTGTTGTTGTTTTATAGGTTCTGTGAGATTTATGCTTTAAGGAGATTCTATTTTGGTATATTTTGAGAATTTGTTTCAAAATTTAGAGCTCCTTTTAGCAGTTCTTGTAGGGGCTGGCTTTGTTGTGGCAAATTCTCTCAGCATTTGTTTGTCTGGCAAAGACTTTATTTTTCCTTCATTTATGAAGCCTAGTTTTGCTGGATACAAAATTCTTGGCTGCTAATTGTTTTGTATAAGGAGGCTAAAGACAGGACCCCAATCCCTTCTAGCTTGTAGGGTTTCTGCTGAGTAATCTGCTGTTAATTGGATAAGTTTTCCTTTATAAGTTACCCAATGCTGTTTCCTCACAGCTCTTAGGATTCTTTCCTTCATCTTTTTTTTTTTTTTTTAAATACTTTTAAGTTCTGGGGTACATGTGTAGAAGGTTCAGGTTTGTTACTTAGGTATATACGTGCCATGGTGGTTTGCTGCATCCATATCCCATCATCTACATTAGGTATTTCTAGTAATGCTATCTCTCCCCTATCCCCCTACCCGCTGCTATCCCTCCCGTAGTCCCCCACCCTGCTGACAGGCCTGGGTATGGATATTCTCCTCCCTGTGTCCATGTGTTTTCATTGTTCACCCACTTATGAGTGAGAACATGCGGTGTTTGGTTTTCTGTTCTTATGTCAGTTTGCTGAGAATGATGGTTTCCAGCTTCATCCATGTCCCTGCAAATGATATGAACTCATCTTTTTTTATGGCTGCATAGTATTCCATGGTGTATACGTGCCACATTTTCTTTCTTTTCCTCCTCGGTTCAGGCAATTCTCCTGCCTCAGCCTCCTGAGTAGCTGGGATTACAGGCACGTGTCACCATGCCCAGATAATTTTTTGTATTTTTAGTAGAGATGGGGTTTCACCATGTTGACCAGGATGGTCTCGATCTCTTGAACTCGTGATCCACCCGCCTTGGCCTCCCAAAGTGCTGGGATTACAGGTGTGAGCCACCACACCCGGCCCACATTTTCTTTATCCAGTCTGTCATTGATGGGAATTTGGGTTGGTTTCAATTCTTTGCTATTGTGAACAGTGCTGCAATAAACATACATGTGCATGTGTCTTTATAATAGAACAATGTATAATCCTTTGGGTATATACCCCGTAATCGGATTGTTTGGTCATATGGTATTTCTATTTCTAGATCCTTGAGGAATTGCCACACTGTCTTCCACAATGGTTCAATTAACTTATACTCTCACCAACACTGTAAAAGTGTTCCTATTTCTCCATATCCTCTCCACATCTGTTGTCTCCTGATTTTTTATTGGTCACCATTCTAACTGTCATGAGATGGTATCTCAATGTGGTTTTGATTTGCATTTCTCTAATGACCAGTGATGATGAGCTTTTTTTCATATGTTTGTTGGCTGCATAAATGTCATCTTTTGAGAAGTGTCTGTTCATAGCCTCACCCACTTTTTGATGGGGTTGGTTGTTTTTTTCTTGTAAATTTAAATTCTTTGTAGATTCTGGATATTAACCCTTTGTCAGATGGGTAAATTGCAAAGAATTTTTCCCATTCTGTTGGTTGCTGGTTCACTCTAAGGATAGTATCTTTTGCTGTGCAGAGGTCTTAAGTTTAATTAGATCCCATTTGCCTATTTTAGCTTTTGTTGCCATTGCTTTTGGTGTTTTAGTCATGAAGTCCTTGCCCATTCCTATGTCCTGAATGGTATTACCTAGGTTTTCTTCTAGGGTTTTTATGGTGTTAGATCTTATGTTTAAATCTCTAACCCATCTGGAGTTAATTTTTGTATAAGGTGTAAGGAAGGGATCCAGTTTCAGCTTTCTGCATATGGCTAGCCAGTTTTCCCGACACTATTTATTAAATAGGGAATCCTTGCCCCATTGCTTGTTTTTGTCAGGTTTGTCAAAGATCAGTTGGTTGTAAATGTGTGGCATTATTTCTGAGGCCTCTGTTCTGTTCCATTGGTCTATATCTCTGTTTTGATACCAGTACCATGCTGTTTTGATTACTGTAGGCTTGTAGTATAGTTTGAAGTCAGGTGGTGTGATGTCTCCTGCTTTGTTTTTTGTTTTGTTTTGTTTTGTTTTGTTTTGTCTTTTGCTTAGGATTGTCTTGGCTATGTGGGCTCTTTTTAAATTCCATGTGAAGTTTAAGGTGTTTTTTTCCAATTCTGTGAAGAAAGTCAATGGTAGCTTGATGGGGATAGCATTGAATCTGTAAATTACTTTGGGCAGTAAGGCCATTTTCATGATATTGATTCTTCCTAACCATCAGCATGGAATCTTTTTCCATCTGTTTCCTCTCTTATTTCCTTGAGCAGTGGCTTGTAGTTCTCCTTGAAGAGGTCCTTCACATTTTTTATTAGTTGGATTACTGGTATTTTATTCTTTTTGTAGCAATTGTGAATGGGAGTTCACTCATGATTTGGCTCTCTGTTATTGGTGTACAGGAATGCTTGTGATTTCTGCACATTGATACTGTATCCTGAGACTTTGCTGAAGTTGCTTATCAGCTTAAGGAGATTTTGGGCTGAGATAATGGGGTCTTCTAAATATACAATCATTTTTCTGCAAATAGAGACAATTTGACTTCCTCTTTTCCTAATTGAATACAATTTATTTCTTTTTCATGCCTGATTGCTGTAGCTAGAACTTTCAATACTATGTTGAATAGAAGTGGTAAGAGAGGGCATGCTTGTCTCGTGCCAGATTTCAAAGGGAATGCTTCCAATTTTTGCCCATTCAATATTATATTGGCTGTGAGTTTTTCATAAATAGCTTTTAGTATTTTGAGATACATTCCATCGATAACTAGTTTATTGAGAATTTTTAGCATAAAGTGCTATTGAATGTTGTCAAAGGTCTTCTCTGTGTTTATTGAGATAATCATGTGTTTTTTGTCTTTGGTCCTATTTATGTGATGGATTATGTTTATAGATTTGCATATGTTGAACCAGCCTTGCATCCCAGGGATGAATCTCACTTGGTTGTGATGGATAAGCTTTTTGATATGCTGTTGGATTTGGTTTGCCAGTATTTTATTGAGGATTTTCACATCAATGTTTATCATGGATATTGGCCTGACATTTTCTTTTTTAGTTGTGTGTCTGCCAGGTTTTGGTATCAGGATGATGTTGGTTTCATAAAATGTGTTAGGGAGGATTCCCTATTTTTGTATAGCTTGGAATTGTCCAGAAGGAGTGGTACCGGCTCCTCTTTGGACCTCTGATAGAATTTGGCTGTGAACCTGTCTGGTCCTGGACTTTTTTTGGTTGGTGGACTATTAATTGTTGCCTCAATTTCAGACCTTGTTATCGGTCTATTCAGGGATTCAGCTTCTTCCTGGCTTAGTCTTGGGGGGTGTAAGTGTCCAGGAATTTACCAGTTTCTTCTAGATTTACTGGTTTATTTGCACAGAGGTGTTTGTTGTAATCTCTGATGGTAGTTTGTATTTCTGTGGGATCAGTGGTGATATCCCCTTTATCATTTTTTTAAAATCTATATAATTCTTCTCTCTTTTCTTTTTTATTAGTCTGGCTAGTGGTCTATCTATTTTGTTGATCTTTTCAATAAAGCATCTCCTGGATTTATTATTTTTTTTGTTTGAATACCAATAAGTCTTTATTTATTCATTGTATTTTCCTAGGGAAAGGAGAATGGAAGGAAAGAATCAGCATGTATTAAAAAATGATTAGAAAATGGGAAAGGAAGTACCCAGTACAGTAAAATCAACCATCAAATAAACTCACCCCAGTGATGGAGTCACCAAGCCCAAAGGGGCTCAGTCTCCTGCAGTTCAAGAATTGGGGAAAGGGATCAGAAAAGAATAGACAGATACCAGCTTTCCTACCCTCCCTTCCAATAAATTCAAGATTTTACACAAAGCTTTGGTTTCTAGCTGTAAACATGAAGTTACATTTGTTCGTCTCCTATTAAATAATCTTGTGGTCACTTTGACATAGGTTTCTAGCACCTGCATAATCGTTTCTGAGTGACTTGGATATACATTCATATTCCCTTTCTTGGTTTCCTGACCCCACTTTCTATATGGTAGGCCCACAGTTGCATCTCTCTACTTTAGGATTAAAAATTAAGTAGGTTTGATCCATGAAAAATACAGCAGTGTCTTTTTTTTTTTTTTTTTTTTTTTGAGATGGAGTCTTGCTCTGTTGCCCAGGCTGGAGTGCAGTGGTGCGATCTTGGCTTACTGCAACCTCTGCCTCCCTGATTTAAGTGATTCCCATGCCTCGGCCTCCTGAGTAGCTGGGACTACAGGCACATGTCATCACACCAACTGATTTTTTGTTTTTAGTAGAGATGGGGTTTCACTGTGTTGGCCATGCTGGTCTCGAACTGCTGACCTTGTGATCCACCCACCTTGACCTCCTAAAGTACTGGGATTACAGGCATGAGGCACTGCACCCAGCCTACAACAGTATCTTAAGTGTTTGGTATGAATACATCAAGAAATGGTCAGCCAGGTGAAGTGGCTCACCAAACTAAATGGTAATGGTCTTGACTCAGGAGGTTGGGAACAAGGGATGGAAGGTTCCTTGCTTCTTCAGTACTTTTGTATACATTGTTTAAGGGTTGTAGAGACACTTCAAGCATTAAATGTGTATGTGTGTGGATGTGTAAGTTTTGTTTTGGGGGTGAAAAGAAAGAGGACCAAGTGGAAGACAAGTTTTTAGGACAGAAAATTGGGTCTAATACGTAATAGGGGAAGGGGAATACAAAGAAAGCATAGTTCAAGATCCCCACTTTAAGAAGAGGGCTCCCCAAAACTAATGTTTCGATCTTTTTGCCTGATGTGGAACCTTCTGTCAAGCATGCTTTGGCTATTTTTCTCTCGTTAAGAAAAGAAGTTTGTGAACAAAACCCCAAAGAACATGGAGAAAGACCAATATGTTACATTTACACAAACTAGGCCACCTAGCAATTACCAAATTAGTGAAGTCCCACAAGGCCCAGACAATCACAATAACTTGATGGGGGACAGCATTAGGGGAGACAAGAACCCAGGATCAGACACACACCACTGTGTTGAAATAGGACAAATGCAATGTGTTCTATTGCATTTGTTCCATTTCAACACAGTGAGGTAGGTTTGCTGTGATCTCACAGCATGTAAACGAAACCCCCTTTTTCTCCTTTAGCTTTCATGACACTATCAATCACTGCCACAGCAGGGCAGGGCACAGGCCCCAGGCACCACAGAGCCCTTGCTTATGTGTCTTTCTGGAACCCAAGAATTACGAAAGGTTAAGGATTTTAGACCTTACTTCATGTAGCCATCCCTCGACAGCACAGGATTAAGTACAGAGTTATGGGTCTTAAAACTCACCCTTATCAACTCCAGTTTTATGAACACATTCTGTTGTGCATGGTAGGCCTAGTCTAATCTGGTGAAGAATGGATCTTGGATGTAAAGCACATCCTGTGTCCTAGGATTAGAAAACCCTCACCTAATCTTGGTTTCCTCTCTGGGCCTTTTACCTGGCCCAGCCTCTCCTAGCCTCTCTGTACCACCATTTCCAGTTTAGACTAATTTCCAATCTTCCAGAAGGAGGCAATCAAGTCATGGGCAACCCAGTTAAAACCTAGTCTCCCATAAAACATTTTCAAGGCAGAGGGGGTTTCAAGAGGACACTACGGCAGAAAAACCAGCTCTCATTGGCAAAAATGAGGTAGTTCAATAGGCTGTGCACTCCAAACAGTTGCTCTCCACGGTGGCAAAAACAACAAAAAGTATTCCTGCTGTGCAGACCTGGAGCTGCTGCTGACTTATCCCTGAGATTGCTCATGTACCTGAGAACACAGTGTGGGAAATGAGGGCCTTACATTAAAATATACAAAAATACAATACCAGAATATTTATATTAAGAAAAAAAACGTTAAAATGTAAAAGATATGTCATTTGCACACAGTTAGTGAATTTGGCATCCTGGAGAAAGTGGGACTCAAGATGCAGTATCCAAGGGAGCAAGTAAATGAAATCACATTGACCCAGAATGGGGCAGGTGTGAACATAAGAGCAGCATGTCTGCAGCTGTTCCCCCAAACACCCTTTTTGCCATCATCACTACACATTGCTTGGGACAGTTGCCAGCACCCTATCCAAAAATGGGTTTAAGGATACAAGATGTGAAAAAAAACACTGCCTTACTCCTGAGAGATTCCCTTCCACAGAATGTAATGGCTTGGCTCCATGAATCTGATCTTATACTTAATCATTTGACTCTGATGGGAATTACTATTATATATCCTTCTTTAAAAGGAAAACAACTTCCCTATCCAGGCCGCTTTCAAAGGCTGGAAATTCTGGGGATGGAGCATCAGATAAAGCATGCAGGTTGTAGGGTGATTTCCCCTCCTGATTGCCCCCAGAACCCTCACTTGCATTTGGGCAGAGCGTGGTTGGAGTTCCTTTGATTCACCCTTTCTCCCCAGCTAGAGGGAAGAAAGGGTGATAGTGTGAACCCCAGTCTGAGATACATGGCAGTGCCAACTAGCCCCAATGCACCCTATTCCCACTTTCTCCACTCTACCTGCTCCTCAAAACTTCTTGGTAGCAAAAGAATAGGCCCCACCCATTGGGGCTCAATTCTGGGCCTCTAGAAACAGGGCAGGGCTGTGGATTTCTTCCTCCCAAAAGTAGATTGGCTTTCCCTGTGAACTAGGGGCCTGCTCGGGCTTCAGTGGACATGAGGCTACCATATGGCGGATGCTCTGGCAGAAGTGGCACTTCTTGGGCTGGAGTGGCAGGTTGCATTCCTTGGCATGATGGTTTAGACCTCCACAGTTGTAGTGCCTGTCTCCTTTTGATCTGTGATTCTGCATGTACTTCCCCTTTGGCTGCTTCTCACTCCCAATACAAAACACCCCAACAGGTCCAGTGACATGGATGGATTCCAGACCCTTGACTGACTTCTTAAAGGTGAACCCCACTGCCTAGCCATCCTCCAAGCTCTGGAAGCTCTCCATGTGCACAAAACCCTTACTCTGGTGCACAAAGACATCCACTGGAGGGTTGAGCGCGACCCTGGCATGGGTAGTCATGGACAGGAATCCTAACCCCATGCACCCATTGAACCACTTACAGATGCCTGCACCGTGCAGCAGCTGAGGCCGTCCACCACTCAACCCGTGCCCTCCCAGCACCTCCTCGGGCACTTCCTCTGCCGCCTTGGTGCAGCCACCTGCAAACTATTAGTTGGACACAGAGCCCATGGTCGTCAGCTGAACCTGTGGCAAAGGGTGGATTTATTGATTTTTTTGAAGGGGGTGTTTGTGTGTGTGTGTGTGTTTGTGTGTGTGTGTGTCTGTCTCCTTCAGTTCAGCTCTGATCTTAGTTATTTCTTGTCTTCTGTTAGCTTTTGAATTTGTTTGATCTTGCTCCTCTAGTTCTTTTAATCATGATATTAGGGTGTCTGGCGATTTTAGATCTTTCCTTGCTTCTCTTGTGTGCATTTAGTGCTCTAAATTTCCCTCTAGACATTGCTTTAAATGTGTTTCAGAGATTCTGGTACATTGTAGCTTCATTCTCATTGGTTTCAAAGAACACCTTTATTTCTGCCTTCATTTCATTATTTATCTAGTAGTCATTCAGGAGCAGGTTGTTTGGGTTCCATGTAGTTGTGTGATTTTGAGTGAGTTTCTTAGTCCTGGTTCTAATTTGATTGCACTGTGGTCTGAGAGACTGTTGGTTATGATTTCCATTCTTTTGCATTTGCTGAGGAGCATTTTATGTCCAACTATGTGGTCAATTTTAGAATAAGGGTGATGTTGTGCTGAGAAGAATGCGTATTCTGTGGATTTGGGGTGGAGAGTTCTGTAGATGTCTATTAGGTCTGCTTGGTCCAGATCTGATTCAAGTCATGGATATCTTTGTTAATTTTCTGTCTTGTTGAGCTGTCTAATATTGACAGTGGGGTGTTAAAGTCTTCCACTATTACTGTGTTGGAGTCTAAGTCTCTTTTAGGTCATTAAGAACTTGCTTTATGTATCTGGGTACTCCTGGATTGGGTGCATATATACTTAGGATAGTTAGCTACCTCTTCTTGTTACATTGACCCCTTTACCATTATGTAAAGCCCTTTTATGTCTCTCTTGATCTTTGTTGGTTTATCAGAGCCTGGGATTGCAACCCCTGATTCTTTTTGCTCTCCATTTGCTTGGTAAATCTTCCTCCATCCCTTTATTTTGAGCCTATGTGTGTCTCTACATGTGAGATGGGGCTCCTAAATATAGCACACCAGTGGGTCTTGACTCTTTTTTTTTTTAATTGCATTTTAGGTTTTGGGGTACATGTGAAGAACATGCAAGATTATTGCATAGGTACACACGTGGCAGTGTGATTTGCTGCCTTCCTCCCCTTCACCTATATCTGGCATTTCTCCCCATGCTATCTCTCCTCAACTCCCGACCTCCAACTACCCTCCCCTATTTCCCCCCAACAGACCCCAGTGTGTAGTGCTCCCCTCCTTGTGTCCATGTGTTATCATTGTTCAACACTCACCTATGAGTGAGAACATGCGGTGCTTGATTTTCTGTTCTTGTGTCAGTTTGCTGAGAATGATGGTTTCCAGGTTCATCCATGTCCCTACAAAGGACGGAAACTCATCGTTTTTGATGGCTGCATAATATTTCATGGTGTATATGTGCCACATTTTCCCTGTCCAGTCTATCATCGATGGGCATTTGGGTTGGTTCCAGGTCTTTGCTATTGTAAATTGTGCTGCAATGAACATTTGTGTGCATGTGTCCTTATAGTAGAACGATTTATAATCCTTCAGATATATACCCAGTAATGGGATTGCTGGGTCAAATGGAATTTCTATTTCTAGATCCTTGAGGAATCGCCACACTGTCTTCCACAATGGTTGATCTAATTTACACTCCCACCAACAGTGTAAAAGTGTTCCTATTTCTCCACATCCTCTCCAGCATCTGTTGTCTCCAGAGTTTTTAATGATTGCCATTCTAACTGGCGTGAGATGGTATCTCAATGTAGTTTTGATTTGCATTTCTCTAATGACCAGTGATGATGAGCATTTTTTCATATGTTTGTTGGCCTCATGTATATCTTCTTTTGTAAAGTGTCTGTTCATATCCTTCACTCACTTTCGAATGGGCTTGTTTGTTTTTTTCTTGTAAATCTGCTTTAGTTCGTGGTAAATTCTGGATATCAGCCCTTTGTCAGATGGGAAAATTGCCAAAATTTTTTCCCATTCTTTTGGTTGCCAATTCACTCTAATGACTGTTTCTTTTGCTGTGCAGAAGCTGTGGGGTTTGATCAGGTCCCATTTGTCTATTTTGGCTTTTGTTGTCAATGCTTTTGGTGTTTTGGTCATGAAGTCCTAGCCTATGCCTATGTCCTGAATGGTTTTGCCTAGGTTTTCTTCTAGGGTTTTTATGGTGTTCAGTCTTATGTTTAAGTCTTTAATCCATCTGGAGTTAATTTTAGTGTAAGGTTTCAGGAAGGGTCCAGTTTCTGCTTTCTGTACATGGCTAGCCACTTTTCCCAACACCAGTTATTAAACAGGGAATCCTTTCCCCATTGCTTGTTTTTTTCAGGTTTGCCAAAGATCAGATGGTTGTAGATATGTCGTGTTGCCTCCGAGGCCTCTGTTCTGTTCCATTGGTCTATATCTCTGTTTTGATACCAGTACCATGCTGTTTTGATTACTGTAGTCTTGTAGTATATTTTGAAGTCCAGTAGTGTGATGCCTCCCGCTTTGTTCTTTTTGCTTAGAATTGACTTGGCTATGCGGGCCCTCTTTTGGTTCCATATGAAGTTTAAGGTGGTTTTTTCCAGTTCTGTGAAGATCATTGGTAGCTTGATGGGGATAGTGTTAAATCTGTAAATTACTTTGGGCAGTATGTCCATTTTCACGATATTGATTCTTCCTAACCATGAACATGGAATGTTTCTCCATCTGTTTGTGTCCTCTCTTATTTCATTGAGCAGTGGTTTGTAGTTCTCCTTGAAGAGGTCCTTTATGTTCCTTGTTAGTTGTATTCCTAGGTATTTTATTCTCTTTGTAGCAATTGTGAATGGCAGTTTGTTCTTGATTTGGCTGTCTTTAAGTCTGTTATTGGTGTATAGGAATGCTTGTGATTTTCGCACATTGATTTTGTATCCTGAGACTTTGCTGAAGTTGCTTATCAGTTTCAGGAGATTTTGGACTGAGATGATGGGTTCTTCTAGATATACAATCATGTCATCTGCAAATAGAGACAATTTGACTTCCTCCTTTCCTATTTGAATACCCTTTATTTCTTTTTCTTGCCTGATTGCTCTGGCCAGAACTCCAATACTATATTGAATAGGAGTTGTGAGAGAGGGCATCCTTGTCTAGTGCCAGATTTCAAAGGGAATGCTTCCAGTTTTTGTCCATTCAGTATGATATTGGCTGTTGGTTTGTCGTAAATAGCTTTTATTATTTTGAGATATGTTCCATCAATACCTAGTTTATTGAGGGTTTTTAGCATAAAGGGCTGCTGAATTTTGTCAAAGGCCTTCTCTGCATTGATTGAGATAATCATGTTGTTTTTGTCTTTGATTCTGTTTATGTGGTGAATTACTTTTATAGACTTGTGTATGTTGAACCAGCCTTGCATCCCCATGATGAATCCTAGTTGATCATGATGGATAAGCTTTTTAATGTGCTGTTGCAATTGGCTTGCCAGTATTTTATTGAAGATTTTTACATCTATGTTCATCATGGATATCGGCCTGAAGTTTTCTTTTCTTGTTGAGTCTCTGCCGGGTTTTGGTATCAGGATGATGTTGGTGTCATAAAATGATTTGGGAAGGACTCCCTCTTTTTGGATTATTTGGAATAGTTTCAGATGGAATGTTACCAGCTACTCTTCGTATGTCTGGTAGAATTCTGCTGTGAACCTATCTGGGCCTGGGCTTTTTTTGGTTGGTAGGCTCTTAATTGCTGCCTTGACTTCAGACCTTGTTATTGGTCTATTCAGCGTTTTGGCTTCTTCCTGGTTTTGGTTTGGTAGAAGCCAAGTGTCCAGGAATTTATCCATTTCTTCCAGGTTTACTAGTTTATGCACATAGGGTTGTTTGTAATAATCTCTTATGATGGTCTGAATTTCTGTGGAATCTATGGTGATATCCCCTTTATCATTTTTTATTGCATCTATTTGATTATTCTCTCTTTTCTTTTTTATTATTCTGGCTAGTGGTCTGTCTATTTTCTTGACCATTTCAAAACACCAGCTCCTGGATTTATTGATTTTTTGAAGGGTTTTTTTGTGTCTCTATCTCCTTCAGTTCTGCTCTGATCTTAATTATTTCTTATCTTCTGCTAGGTTTTGAGTTTTTTTGATCTTGCTCCTCTAGCTCTTTCAATTTTGACGATAGAATGTCAATTTTAGATCTCTCCTTTCTTCTCATGTGGGCACTTATTGCTATATATTTTCCTCTGGAGACTGTTTTAAATGTGTCCCAGAGATTCTGGTATGTTGTGTCTTCGTTCTCGTTGGTTTCGAAGAACATCTTTATTTCTGCCTTCATTTCATTGTTTATCCAGTTAACATTCAAGAGCCAGTTGTTCAGTTTCCATGAAGCTGTGCAGTTCTGAGTTAGTTTCTGAATTCTGAGTTCTAACTTGATTGCATTGTGTTCTGAGAGACTGTTTGTTATGGTTTCCATTCTTTTGCATTTGCTGAGGAGAGATTTACTTCCAGTTATGTGGCCAATTGTAGAATAGGTGTGATGTGGTGCTGAGAAGAATGTATATTCTGTAGATTTGGGGTGGAGAGTTCTGTAAATGTCTATTAGGTTTGCTTGTTTCAGGTCTGAGTTCAAGTCCTGGATATCCTTGTTAATTTTCTGTCTCGTTGATCTGTCTAATATTGACAATGGGGTGTTAAAGTCTCCCACTATTATTGTGTGGGAGTCTAAGTCTCTTTGTAAGTCATTAAGAAGTTGTCTTATATATCTGGGTGCTCCTGCATTGGGTGCGTATATATTTAGGATCATTAGCTCTTGTTGCATTGATCCTTTTACCATTATGTAATGTACTTCTTTGTGTCTTTTGATCTTTGTTGCTTTAAAGTCTATTTTGTCAGATATGAGAATTGCAACTCCTGCTTTTTTTTGCTCTCCATTTGCTTGGTAAATCTTCCTCCATCCCTTTATTTTGAGCCTTTGTGTATCCTTGCATGTGAGATGGGTTTCCTGGATACAGCACACCGATGGGCTTTGGCTTTTTATCCAATTTCCCAGTCTGTGTCTTTTGATTGGGGCATTTAGTCCATTTACATTTAGGGTTAATATTGTTATGTGTGAATTTGATCCTGCCATTATGATGCTAGTTGGCTGTTTTGCCCATCAGTTGATGTAGATTCTTCATTGTGTTGATGCTCTTTATCATTTGGTTTGTTTTTGGAGTGGCTGGTATTGATTGTTCCTTTCTATGTGTTCAGGAGCTCTTGTAAGGCAGGCCTGGCGGTGATGAAATCTCTGAGTACTTGCTTGTTCACAAAGGATTTTATTTTTCCTTCACTTATGAAGCTTAGTTTGGCTGGATATGAAATTCTGGGTTGAAAGTTCTTTTCTTTAAGGATGTTGAATATCGGCCCCCACTCTCTTCTGGCTTGTAGGGTTTCTGCTGAGAGATCTGCTGTGAGTCTGATGGGCTTCCCTTTGTGGGTAACCCGACCTTTCTCTCTGGCTGCCCTTAGCATTTTCTCCTTCATTTCCACCCTGATGAATCTGACGATTATGTGCCTTGGGGTTGCTCTTCTTGAAAAATATCTTTGTGGTGTTCTCTGTATTTCCTGGACTTCAATATCGGCCTGCCTTGCTAGGTTGGGGAAGTTTTCCTGGATAATATCCTGAAGAGTATTTTCCAGCTTGGATTCATTCTCTTCGTCACATTCAGGTACACCTATCAAACGTAGATTAGGTCTTTTCACATAGTCCCATATTTCTTGGAGACATTGTTCATTCCTTTTTACCCTGTTTTCTCTAATCTTACCTTCTCATTTTATTTCATTGAGTTGATCTTTGACCTCTGATATCCTTTCTTCTGCTTGGTCCATTTGGCTGTTGAAACTTGTGCATGCTTCGTGAAGTTCTTGTGTTTTTCAGCTCCATCAGTTCACTCATATTCCTCTCTAAGTTGTCCATTCTCGTTAGCATTTCATCAAATCTTTTTTCAAGGTTCTTGGTTTCTTTGCATTGGGTTAGAACATGTTGTTTTAGCTCACAGAAGTTTCTTATTACCCACCTTTTGAAGCCTGATTCTGTCATTTCATAACACTCATTCTCTATCCAGTCTTGTTCCCTTGTTGGTGAGGAGTTGTGATCTTTTGTAGGAGGAGAGGTGTTCTGGTTTTGGGTGTTTTCATCCTTTTTGCACTCGTTTCTTCCCATATTTGTGGATTTATCCACCTGTGGTCTTTGTAGTTCCCTTGTTGGTGAGGAGTTGTGATATTTTGTAGGAGGAGAGGTGTTCTGGTTTTGGGCATTTTCATCCTTTTTGCACTCATTTCTTCCCATCTTTGTGGATTTATCCACCTGTGGTCTTTGTGGTTGCTGACTTTCAGATTGGGTCTCTGAGTGGACATCTAGTTTGCTGATGATGAAGTTATTTCTGTTGCTTAGATTTCCTTCTAACAGTCTGGCCCCTCTGCTATAGGACTGCTGAGGTTCACTCCAGGCCCTGCTTGTCTGGGGTCACTTGCAGCAGCTGCAGAACAGTAAGGGTTGCTACCAGTTTCTTCTTCTGCTATCTTTGTCCCAGAAGGATGCCTGCCAAATGTCAGTCTGATCTCTCCTTTATGAGGTGACTCTTTGGATATGCGGGAGTCAGGGAGCTGCTTGAAGAGACAGTTTGTCCTTTATAGGAGCTCAAATGCTGAGCTGTGAGCTCCATTGTTCATTCGGAGCTGCTGGGCAGGTACGTTTAAGTCTGCTGCAGCTGAACTCATACACCCCTTTTTTTCCCCCAGGTTCTCTGTCCTGGTGTGTTAGGGCTTTATTTAGGAATTTCCATTATGCTGCTGCCTTTTCTTCAGGGCTTCCCTGCCCAGCAAGGAGGTAGGCTAGTCACTGTCTGCCTGCAGAGGCTTTGCTGAGCTGCTGTGGGCTCCGCCCAGCTGCTCTGTGAACTTCCCTGCAGTCCTTTTTATATGGGTGCAGTTAGAACTGCCTCGGCAATGGTGGCCCACCTCTGTAATGGTGAACTCTCTTTGTAATGGCGGGTTGCCTTGGCAACAGTGGGCTGCCTCAGCAAAGGTGGACTACCTCCGTAGTGGTGAAGTACCTTGGTAATGGCAGACACCCCTCCCCCACAGAGCTGGACCATCTCACGTTCAGCAGTGGTTGCTGTGAAGCTCTCAACCTGGTGCATTTCCAATTGCTGTTTTTCTTTTTTTTGTGTGTGGGAGTGGGACCAGCTGAGCCTGATCACCTGGCTCCCTGCCTCAGAGCCTTTTTTTTTTCGTTTAGTTGAATGGTCGACTCTCTCGCCTGCTGAAAAGGCATCAGGATCTGTGTGCTTTCCCGTATGGCGACCCACTGAGCTGGCTGAAACAGTGGCGCTGAGATTCGTGGAGCTTTTTTTTTTTTGCCCAGGAATCTCCTGGCCTGGCTCCCTGTTTCAGTCCCCTTTTTTAATCAGATGAATAGGCGACTGTGGCTTCCCAGACCTCCACTCGCCAGACCCAGACCAGTGTGCTTTGTATGGAGAACCACCTCGCCGGGGCACCAGCAAAACAGCCATGCCAGCCACAACAGACATGTCGGCGACCCGTGGGGCTCCTCCACCTGGGATTCTCCTGGTCTGTGGGCAATAAAAATCCGTCTGGAAATGCAGTGTCCACTCACCCTCTGCACTTTCACTGGGAGCTGAAATCCTGAGCTGCTCCTAAGCAGCCATCTTGGATCTTCTTCAGTTTTCTCTTGAATCTCATTGAGCTTCTGTAAAATCTACTTTGAATTCTTTTTTTTTTTTCTTTTTTGAGACAGGTCTTGCTCTGTCATCCAGGCTGGGGTACTTTAAATTATTTATCTGGTATTTGAGAGTTCATTTTGGCAGGGATCTGTTGTTGGAGAGTTAGCATAATCTTTTGAGGGTGTTGTATTAACCTTTTTTAAAAAAATTGTAAATGTTTCTCTGGTTATTTCTCACTGGATAAACTATGTGTCATTTATTTACTTATTTTTTACTTTCATTTGGGCAGGATTTGTTTGTTTCTGGAAGGGGTGTCTATAATGTATTTTGTGTAGGGTCCTTTGGTTTGGTTCTGGGTGCTTTTGGTGGCAGAGTCTAAGTTGCTTATAGATAACTTTTGTATGGTGGTTTTTCTAAATGCTGTAGCAGCAAGGTACTGGGCATATGAGTAGGCTCATTGGTTCCTGTGGGGCTGAAGTGGAAGAGGTCTTAGGAAGCTTATATCATTCTCCAGAGTTGCATGCTTATGTCAGCAGATTTCCTATTGTGTTGTTCCATTTAGCTTCCAGGCCAGTAGTTGTGACAATCAGATAAAAGTGATTTTTTTTTGCTTTGGAATTACCTTAAAATTGATTTTAAGGTAATACTCTTGGAATAAAGAGTAAGGTTTTAACAATGATAAATGGAGCAGTTTGCCAGGATTATAACAACTCTGAAACAACAGCCTCAAAATATATGAAGCAATTGACAATAAGAAGCTGATACCCATAAGAATAGTAATAGGCCATGTGCAGTGGCTCATATCTGTAATCCCAGCACTTTGGGAGGCTGAAACAGGCACATTACTTGAGCCTAGGAGTTTTAAGCCAGCCCGAACAACATGTTGGCCTCAAACTCTTTGTTGTTTTTCTCTATTCATCCAAGTAGAGAAAAACAACAAAATAAACCAAAAGAACTTGGAAGGAATTAATGACATAAATTTATAATGGAATTTTTCCAAGATGGTGTGCCTCAACCCCTTGAAAATAGCAAAATAATGTGTAAAAATCTACTCTGTGAGCTTTAAGTTAAAAACAAACAAACAAAAATGGAAATTCACAGGAATAGCAAAAGACATCCCAGATCCCAAGGAGGAGGAGGTGGACAAGTGGCCCCCATGATAGCATCTGGCTGATAAAAGTGAGTGACACTCCAATACGTGAGAGGGGCAGGCAGCCAGTTTCTGTGACTCGCCTTTCCACTAGGAATCCATGCAATCTAGGCCAAGGGAGAGTAACTTGTTTCTCTCAAACCCCAGAGATAACTTGGGGAAAGGCTAAGAGACAGAAAACACCAGGAAAAGCTGCAGCCATTTTCCCAAACTTGGGCCTGAGATGAGGACTTGCTCCTTAACCCTGGCTTTTACAAAGTCAGTCACTGGTGACCTGGCAGCAGGGGCTATTGCAGGCATTTTAGTCTCTGGCTGGGGGACTGGAGCACATGCTCTGAGCAGGAAATGGCCCCCATAGCCAGAATTGGGCAGCGAGTGTGGAGAGTGCCCTGGCACTAGGCATTGGAATTGGACTCCTTACCACTGCAGGACTGTAGGACTGGAGCCAGGAATATTGCTTGAGCTGAGGTTTATCCTGGGTAGTGAGACTTGAAACTAGAGATAGCCTTGCAAACTAGAACCAGTTTGCATGTGTCCGGGTGCCCTATCCTGCTCTCTTGGTCAATCGGAAGAGTGCCCCACCAGTTACAAGGAGTGGTAGGTCGACCCAACTCCAGCTTGCCTGGATTGGGGGTGATGGGCCAAGTTCCTCTTTCCTTGCAAAGACATCAGTGTCAGGGGTGCATTCTTTGTGGCACACTCATAGTCCCACTCATTCAGAGTAACTTCCCACCTGGATTAGTGGCCCAAGCCACATTTCCTTCCTATTCAGAGATCTTGATGCAGTGGCACTCTCTCCACTACAAACCCTGGCATATTCCCAGGCATTTGGATTGCCCACATTCCTGGATTACCAGACTGAGCTGCTCCTCCCTTTGCCTGGAAAGACCTTATTGCACCAGCAGTAACTCCACTCCTTGCCAGGGTACATGTTTTCAGGCATTCAGAGTACACACTAACCTAAATTAGGAGACAGTTGTCCCTCCCTTACTGTGTAAGGAGGGGCCCTCTTCACCCCTACACCTAGGCATATCTCCAGGAATTTGGAGCACTGGCTCATCTGGATTAGCAGCCTGAGCTGCCCCTCACTTTCCCTGCAAAGACTTTGTTGTAGCAGCAGTTGTTCACTTTTCACCAGTGAATGTATTTCCAGGCCATCGGGGCAACTGCTTACCTGAATTAGGATCCTGAGGTACTAACCTAAACACACTGCATGTGTTCACCTCTCAAGGGGAAGGAGGGCATTTCAAGCAGCCCATCCTAAGAAAAGAAGCATGGGAAAGAGGTGAGCCTATGAAGTCTTAAGGCCACAGTTAAATGTCACACTTGACTTTCAAGTGCCTACTTAGGTTTCTTCCAAGTGAAGATTCTGGATATTAGCCCTTTGTCAGATGGGTAGACTGCAAAAATTTTCTCCCATTCTGTTGGTTGCTGATTCACTGTAATGATAGTTCCTTTTGCCATGCAATAGCTCTTTAGTTTAATTAGATCCCATTAGTCAATTTTGCCTTTTGTTGCCATTGCTTTTGGTGTTTTAGTCATGAAGTCCTTGCCTATGCCTGTGTCCTGAATGGTATTACCTAGGTTTTCTTCTAGGGTTTTTATGACATTAGGTCTTATGTTTAAATCTTTAATCCATCTGGAGTTAATTTTTGTATAAGGTGTAAGGAAGGGATCCAGTTTCAGCTTTCTGCATATGGCTAGCCAGTTTTCCCAACACCATTTATTAAATAGGGAATCCTTTCACTATTGCTTTTATCAGGGTTGTCAAAGATAAGATGGTTGTAGATGTGTGGTGTTATTTATGAGGACTCTGTTCTGTTCCATTGGTCTGTATCTCTGTTTTGCTACCAGTACCATTGTGTTTTGATTACTGTAGCCTTGTAGTATAGTTTGAAGTCAGGTAGCCTGATGCCTCCAGCTTTGTTCTTTTTGCTTAGGATTCTTTTGGCTATGCACACTCTTTTTTTGGTTGCATATTAAGTTTAAGGTGGTTTTTTTCAATTCTATGAAGAAAGCCAATGGTAGCTTGATGGGGATTAGCACTGAATCTGTAAATTACTTTAGGCAGTATGGCCATTTTCATGATATTGATTCTTCCTAACCATGAGCATGGAATGTTTTTCTATCTGTTTCTGTCCTCTTATTTCATTGATCAGTGGTTTGTAGCTCTCCTTGAAGAGGTCCTTCACATCCCTTGTAAGCTGTATTCCTGAGTGTTTTATTCTCTTTGTAGCAGTTGTGAATGGGAGTTCACTCATGATTTGGCTGTTTGTCTGTTGTTGGTGTATAGGAATTCTTGTGATTATTGCACAATGATTTTGTATCCTGAGAGTTTGCTGAAGTTGCTTATCAGCTTAAGGAGATTTTGGACTGAGATGATGGGGTCTTCCAAATATACAGTCATCTTCTGCAAATAGAAACAATTTGACTTCCTCTTTTCCTAACTGAATATGTTTTATTTCTTTTTCTGGTCTGATTGCCCTGCCCAGAACTTCCAATACTATGTTGAATAGGAGTGGTGAGAGAGGACGTCCTTGTCTTGTGCCAATTCTCAAAGGGAATGCTTCCAGTTTTTGTCCATTCAGTATGATATTGGCTGTGGGCTTGTCATAAATAGCTCTTATTATTTTGATATACATTCCATCAATACCTAGTTTATTGAGATTTTTTTTTAGCATAAAGTGCTGTTGAATGTTGTCAAAGGCCTTCTCAGCATCTGTTGAGATAATCTTGTATTTTTTTGTCTTTGGTTCTGTATATGTGATGGATTACATTTATAGATTTGCATATGTTGAACCAGCCTTGCATCCCAGGGATGAAGCTGACTTGATTGTGATGGATAAACTTTTTGACGTGCTGCTGGATTTGGTTTGCCAGTATTTTATGAGGATTTTTGCATCAAAGTTCATCATGGATATTGGCCTGACATTTTCTTTTTTAGTTGTGTCTCTGCCAGGTTTAGGTATCAGGATGATGTTGATCTCTTAAAGTGAGTTAGGGAAGATTCCCTCTTTTTATATAGTTTGGAGTAGTTTCAGAAGGAATGGTTTCAGCTTCTCTTTTTACCTCTGATAGATTTTGGCTGTGAACCTGTCTGGTCCTGGGAATTTTTTGGTTGGTGGGCTACTAATTGTTGCCTCAATTTCAGACCTTATTATTGTTCTATTGAGGTATTCAACTTCTTCCTGGTTTAGTCTTGGGAGGGTGTAAGTGTCCAGGAATTTCAGTTTCTTTTAGATTTACTGGTTTATTTGCATAGAGGTGTTTGTAGTAATCTCTGATGGTAGTTTGTATTTCTGTGGGATTGGCGGTAATATCCCCTTTATGGTTTTTAGCTGCGTCTATTTGATTCTTCTCTGTTTTCTTTATTAGTCAGGCTAGTGGTTGATCTATTTTGTTGATCTTCTCAAAAAAGCAGTGCCTGGATTTATTCATTTTTTGAAAGGTTTTTTGCATGTTTATCTCCTTCAGTTCAGCTCTGATCTTAGTTATTTCTTGTCTTCTGCTAGCTTTTGAATTAGTTTGATCTTGTTCCTCTAGTTCTTTTAATGGTGACAATAGGGTGTCAATTTTAGATCTTTATAATTTCTCTTGTGGGCATTTGTGCTATAAATTTCCCACTAGGGACTGCTTTAAATGCATCCCAGAGATTCTGGTACATTGTGTCTTCATTTCCAATTGGTTTCAAAGAACATTTTTATTTCTGCCTTCATTTCATTATTTATCCAGTAAGCATTCAGGAGTAGGTGTTCAGTTTCCAACTCAAAACTGTTGTGTGGTTTTGAGTGAGTGTATTAATCCTGAGTTCTAATTTGATTGCACTGTGGTCTGAGAGACTGTTGATTATCATTTCCATTCTTTTGCATTTGCTGAGGAGCATTTTACTTCCAATTATATGGTCAATTTTAGAATAAGTGTGATGTGGTGCTGAGAAGAATGTATATTCTAAGACTATGCTTTCAGGGATCATTTCTATAGTTTGTTACTAGAGAAGTTTCTCTGAATGTGTAGAGCACCAAATAAAATACCTAAAATACAACTAACAAGGAACGTAAAGGACCTCTTCAAGGAGAACTACAAATCACTGCTCAATGAAATAAGAGAGGACACAAACAGATGGAGAAACATTCCATGTTCATGGTTAGGAAGAATTAATATCGTGAAAATGGCCATACTGCCCAAAGTAATTTACAGATTGAACGCTATCCCCATCAAGCTTCCAATGACCTTCCTCACAGAACTGGAAAAAAACCACTTTAAACTTCATATGGAACCAAAAGACAGCCCGCATAGCCAAGTCAATTCTAAGCAAAATGAACAAAGCGGGAGGCATCACACTACCGGACATCAAACTCTACTACAAGGCTACAGTAATCAAAACAGCATGGTACTGGTACCAAAACAGAGATATAGACCAATGGAACAGAACAGAGGCGTCGGAGGTGACACAACATATCTACAACCACCCGATCTTTGACAAACCTGAAAAAAACAAGCAATGGGGAAAGGATTCCCTGTTCAATAAGTGGTGTTGGGAAAACTGGCTAGCCATATGCAGAAAGCAGAAACTCGACCCCTTCCTGACACCTTACACTAAAATTAACTCCAGATGGATTAAAGACTTAAACATAAGACGTAACACCATAAAAACACTAGAAAGGAAACCTAGGCAAAACCATTCAGGACATAGGTGTAGGCAAGGACTTTATGACCAAAACACCAAAAGCATTGGCAACAAAAGCCAAAATAGACAAATGGGACCTAATCAAACTCCACAGCTTCTGCACGGCAAAAGAAACAGTCAATAGAGTGAATCGGCAACCAACAGAATGGGAAAAAATTTTTGCAGCCTATCCTTCTGACAAAGGGCTGATATCCAGAATTTACAATGAACTAAAAAAGATTTACAAGAAAAAAAGAAACAAGCCCATTCAAAAATGGGCGAAGGATATGAACAGATACTTTACAAAAGAAGACATACATGAGGCCAACAAACATATGAAAAAATGCTCATCATCACTGGTCATTAGAGAAATGCAAATCAAAACTACATTGAGATACCATCTCATGCCAGTTAGAATGGCGATCATTAAAAAATCTGGGGAAAACAGATGCTGGAGAGGATGTGGAGAAACAGGAACACTTTTACACTGTTGGTGGGAGTGTAAATTAGTTCAACCACTGTGGAAAACAGTGTGGCGATTCCTCAAGGACCTAGAAATAGAAATTCCCATTTTCTATCAGCAATCCCATTACTGGGTATATATCCAAAGGATTATAAATCGTTCTACTATAAGGACACATGCACACGAATGTTCATAGCAGCACAGTTTACAATAGCAAAGACCTGGAACCAACCCAAATGCCCATCGATGATAGACTGGACAGGGAAAATGTGGCACATATACACCATGGAATATTATGCAGCCATTAAAAACTAGGAGTTCACATCCTTCATAGGGACATGGATGAACCTGGAAAACATCATTCTCAGCAAACTGACACAAGAACACAAAATCAAACACCACATGTTCTCACTCATAGGTGGGTGTTGAACAAGGAGAACACATGGACACAGGGAGGGGAGCACTATACACGGGGGTCTGTTGGGGGGGAGGCGGGATAGCGGGGTGTGGGGAGTTGGGGAGGGATAGCATGGGGAGAAATGCCAGATATAGGTGAAGGGGAAGGAGGCAGCAAATCATACTGCCACGTATGCACCTATGCAACAACCTTGCATGTTTTTCACATGTACCCCCAAACCTAAAATGCAATAAAAAAAAAAAAAGAATGTATATTCTGTGTATTTGTGTGGAGAGTTCTGTAGTTGTCTATTAGGTCTGCTTAGTCTGGATGAGTTCAAGTCCTGCAAATCCTTGTTAATTTTCTCTAGTGTTGATCTAATATAGACAGTGGGGTGTTAAAAAGTCTCCCACTACTATTGTGTGGGAGTTTAATCTCTTTTAGGTCATTAAGAACTTGCTTTATGTATCTGAGTGCTCCTGTATTGGGTGCATATATATTTAGGATAGTTAGCTCTTCTTGTTGCATTGATCTCTTTACTATTATGTCAAGCCCTTTTTTTGTCTCTCTTGATCTTTGTTGGTTTAAAGTCTGTTTTGTCAGAGACTAGGATTGCCACTCTTGCTTTTCGCTCCCTATTTGCTTGGTAGATCTTCCTCCACCCTTTTATTTTGAGCCTATGTGTGTCTTTGAATGTGAGATGGGTCTCCTGAATACAGCACATTGATGGGCTTGACTCTTTATCCAATTTGCCAGTCTCTGTCTTTTGATTGGGGCATTTAGCCCATATACATTGAAGGTTAATGTTGTTATGTGTGAATGTGATCTGCCATTTTGATGCTAGCTGGTTGTTTTACCCATTAGTTGATGCAGGTTCTTCATAGTGTCAATGGTCTTTACATTTGATATGTTTTTGCAGTGGCTGGTATTGGTTGTTCTTTTCCATGTTTAGTGCTACTTTCAGGAGCTCTTTCAAGGCAGGCCTGGTGGTGACAAAATCTCAGCAGTTGCTTGTCTGCAAAGGATTTTATTTCTCCTTTGCTTATGAAGCTTAGTTTGGCTGAATATGAAATTCTGGGTTGAAAATTATTTTAAGGAGGTTGAATAATGGCCCCTCTCTCTTCTGGCTTGTTGGGTTTCTGCTGAGAAATCCGCTGTGAGTCTGACGGGCTTCCCTTTGTGGGTAACCCAACCTTTCTCTCTGGCTGCCCTTAGCATTTTTTCCTTCATTTCAACCCTGGTGAATCTGACAATTATGTGTCTTGGGGTTACTCTTCTTGAGGAATATCTTTGTGGTGTTCTCTGTATTTCCTGAATTTGAATGTTGCCCTGCCTTGCTAGAGTGGGCATGTTCTCCTACATAATATCCTGAAGAGTGTTTTCCAGTTTGGTTTCATTCTCCCCATCACTTTCAGGCACACCGATCAAATGTAGATTAGGTCTTTTCACATAATCCTATGTTTCTTGGAGACTTTGTTTCTTTCTGTTTACTCTTTTTTTCCTAATCTTGCCTTCTTGTTTTATTTCATTGAGTTGTTCTTCACTCTCTAATATCCTTTCTTCTGATTGTTCAATTTGGCTATTGAACGTTGTGTATGCTTCACGAAGTTCTCATGCTGCGTTTTTCAGCTCCATCAAGTCATTTATGTTCTTCTCTATGCTGGGTATTCTAGTTAGCATTTTGTCTAACCTTTTTTCAATGTTCTTAGCTTCTTTGCTTTGGGTTAGAGTATGCTCCTTTAACTCAGAGAAGTTTGTTGTTGTCCACCTTCTGAAGCCTGCTTCTGTCAGTTTGTCAAACTCATTCTCCATCCTGTTTTGTTCCTTTGCTGGTGAGGAGTTGTGATCCCTTGGAGGAGAAGAGGCATTCTGGGTTTTCGAGATTTCATCCTTTTTGCTTTGGTTTCTTCCCATCTTCATGGATTTATCTACCTTTGGTCTTTGAAGTTGGTGATCTTTGGATGGGTTCTCTGAGTGAACATCCTTTCTCTTCATGTTTAAACTATTTCTTTGTTTTAGTTTTTCTTCTAACAGTCAGTTTGCTGGAGGTTCACTCCAGACCCTGCTTGCCTGGGAATCACTCATGGGGGCTGCAGAACAGCAAAGATTGCTGCCTGTTCCTTCCTCTGATAGCTTCCTCCCAGAATAGTACCCACCAGGTGCCGGTCAAACTGTCCTCAATGAGGTGTCTCCCAGTCAGGACACACAGGGGTCAGGGAGCCACTTGAGGAGGCAGTCTTTCCCCTATTGGAGCTTGAACGCTGTTCTGAGAGATATGTTGCTCCCTTCAGAGCTGCCAGGCAGGGATATTTAAGTCTGCTGATGCTGAACCCACAACTTTCCCTTTTCCCAGGTGCTCTGTCCCAGGAAGTTAGGGGCTTTATTTATAAGTCCCTGACAGGGTGCTGCCTTGTTTCAGAGATGCACTTCCAAGCAGTAAGGGAGTCTAGTGACAGCCTGCCTGCAGAGACCCTACTGAGCTGCCATGGGCTCTGCTGAGTTACTGAGTTCCCAGCAACTCTTTTACACAGGTGAGGTTAAAACCACCTATGCGAGCCTCAGCAATGGCGGATGCCACCCCCCGACCCCTAACTGAGCTGGAATGTCCGAGATCAAGCTCAGACTGCTGTGCTGGCTGTGAGAATTCAAGCCAGTGGATTTTAGTTTGCTGGTCTTTGTGGGGGTAGGACCCACCAAGCCACGGTGGGTCCCACTGTGGCTCGGCTTCAGCTCTTTTCAGGGGAATGAGCGGTTCTGTCTCGCTGGTATTCCACGTGGCACTGGGATATGAGAAAAAAATTGCTGTGGCTAAATGTCTACTCAGTTTTGTGCTGGAATCCCGGGACACTGGTGGTGTAGGCACCAGAGGGAATATACTGATCTGGGGGTTGTGAATGCCATGAGAAAAGCATGGTATATGAGCCAGAGTGCTGGAGTTTTGGGAAAGTCCCTGATGACTTCCCTTGGCTAGGAGAGGGAGTTCTCCAGCCCCTTGCACTTCCCAGGTGAGGCAATGCCCCACCCTGCTTTGGCTTGCCCTCCTTGGGCTGCACCCACTCTCTAACCAGTCCCAATGAGATGAACCGGGTACCTTGGTTGGAAATGGAAATCACTCCCATTCTGCATCACTCTCGCTAGGAACTGTGCACCAGAGCTGTTCCTACTTGGCCATCTTGGCAGATGCCCTATCAATTCATTTTTAACTATTACATCATTATGTTTAAGAATTATCTTTGTAAACCACATATGATCTTTAAACTGGCCAAGTTTTTTTTTTCTTTTTTATTATTTATTGCATTTTAGGTTTTAGGGTACATGTGAATAACATGCAAGACTGTTGCACAGGTATACACATGGCAGTGTGATTTGTTGCCTTCCTCTCCATCACCTATATCTGGCATTTCTCCCCATGCTATCTCTTCCTAACTCCACACCCCCCACTGTCCCTCCCCTATTTCCCCCAGACAGACCCTAGTGTGTGATGCTCCCCTCCCTGTATCCATGTGTTCTCATTGTTCGACAACCACCTATGAGTGAGAACATGTGGTGTTTGATTTTGTGTTCTTGTGTCAGTTTGCTGAGAATGATGGTTTCAAGGTTCATCCATGTCTCTACAAAGGACACGAACTTATCACTTTTTTATGGCTGCATAGTATCCCATGGTGTATATGTGCCACATTTTCCCTGTCCAGTCTATCATCGATGGGCATTTGGGTTGGTTCCAGGTCTTTGCTATTGTAAACTGTGCTGCAATGAACATTCATGTGCATGTGTCCTTATATTAGAATGATTTATAATACTTCAGATATATACTCAGTAATGGGATTGCTGGGTGAAATGGAATTTCTATTTCGAGGTCCTTGAGGAATCGCCACACTGCCTTCCACAATGGTTGGACTAATTTATACTTTCACCAACAGTAAAAGTGTTCATATTTCTCCACATCCTCTCCAGCATCTGTTGTCTCCAGATTTTTTAATGATCGCCATTCTAACTGGTTTGAGATGGTATCCCAATATAGTTTTGATTTGCATTTCTCTAATGACTAGTGATGATGAGCATTTTTTCGTATGTTTGTTGGCCTCATATATGTCTTCTTTTGTGAAGTGTCTGTTCATATCCTTTGCCCACTTTTGAATGGGTTTGTTTTTTTCTTGTGAATCTGTTTTAGTTCTTTGTAGATTCTGGATATTAGCCCTTTGTCAGATGGGTAGATTGCAAAATTTTTTCCCATTCTGTTGGTTGCTGATTCACTCTTACGACTGTTTCTTTTGCTGTGCAAAAGCTGTGGAGTTTGATTAGGTCCCATTTGTCTATTTTGGCTTTAGTTGTCATTGCTTTTGGTGTTTTGGTCATGAAGTCCTTGTTATGACTATGTCCTGAATGGTTTTGCCTAGATTTTCTTCTAGGGTTTTTATGGTGTTAGGGCTTATGTTTAAGTCTTTAATCCATCTGGAGTTAATTTTAGTGTAAGGTGTCAGGAAGGGGTCCAGTTTCTGCTTTCTGCATATGGCTAGCCAGTTTTCCCCATCACCACTTATTAAACAGGGAATCCTTTCCCCATTGCTTGTTTTTGTCAGGTTTGTCAAAGACCAGATGGTTGTAGATGTGTGGCATTGCTTCCGAGGCCTCTGTTCTGTTCTATTGGTCTATATCTCTGTTTTGGTACCAGTACCATGCTGTTTTGATTACTGTAGCCTTGTAGTATAGTTTGAAGTCAGGCAACATGATGCCTCCAGCTTTGTTCTTTTTGCTTAGAATTGATTTGGCTATGTTCATTTTGCTTAGAATTGACTTGGCTATGCGGGCTCTCATTTGGTTCCATATGAAGTTTAAGGTGGTTTTTTCGAATTCTGTGAAGGAGGTCTTTGGTAGCTTGATGGGAATAGCGTTGAATCTGTAAATTACTTTGGGCAGTATTGCCATTTTCATGACATTGATTCTTCTTAACCATGAGCATGTAATATTTCTCCATCTGTTTGTGTCCTCTCTTATTTCCTTGAGCAGTGGTTTGTAGTTCTCCTTGAAGAGGTCCTTTACATTGTTAGTTGTATTCCTAGGTATTTTATTCTCTTTGTAGCTATTGTGAATGGCAGTTTGTTCTTGATTTGGCTCTCTTTATGTCTCTTATTGGTATATAGGAATGCTTGTGATTTCTGCACGTTGATTTCATATCCTTAGACTTTGCTGAAGTTACTTATTAGTTTCAGGAGATTTTCGGCTGAGACGATGGGGTCTTCTAGATATACAATCATGTCATCTTCAAATAGAGACTATTTGACTTCCTCCTTTCCTGATTGAATACCCTTTATTTCTTTTTCTGGCCTGATTGCTCTGGCTAGAGCTTCCAATACTATATTAAATAGGAGTGGTGGGAGAGGGCATCCTTGTCTAATGCCAGATGTCAAAGGGAATGCTTCCAATTTTTTGCCCATTCAGTATGGTATTGGCTATGGGTTTTTCATAAATATCTTTTATTATTTTGAGATATGTTCTGTTGATATGTAGTTTATTGAGAATTTTTAGCATAAAGGGCTGTTGAATTTTGTGGAAGGCCTTCTCTGTATCTATTGAGATAATCATGTGGTTTTTGTTTTTGGTTCTGTTTATGTGGTGAATTACGTTTATAGACTTGCATATGTTGAGCTAGACTTGCATCCCTGGGATGAAGGCTACTTGATCATGATGGATAAGCTTTTAGATGTGCTGTTGTAATCGGTTTGCCAGTATTTTATTGAAGATTTTTGCATCTATGTTCATCATGGATATTGGCCTGAAATTTTCTTTTCTTGTAGAGTCTCTGCCAGGTTTTGGTATTAGGATGATGTTGGTCTCATAAAATGATTTCGGAAGGATTTCCTCTTTTTGGATTATTTGGAAAAGTTTCAGAAGGAATGGTACCAGCTCCTCTTTTTATGTTTGGTAGACTTTAGCTGTGAACCCATCTAGACCTGGGCTTTTTTTGGTTGGTAGGCTACAAATTGCTGCCTCAAATTCAGCCCTTGTTATTGGTCGATTCAGGGTTTTGACTTCTTTCTGGTTTAGGCTTGGGAGGATGCAAGTATCCAGGAATGTATCCATTTCTTCCAGGTTTACTAGTTTATGTCCATAGAGTTGTTTGTAATAATCTCTGATGATGGTTTATATTTCTGTGGAATCTGTGGTGATATCCCCTTTATCGTTTTTTATTGCATCTATTTGATTATTCTTTTCTTTTTTATTATTCTGGACAGTGGTGAGTCTATTTTGTTGATCTTTTGGAAAAACCAGCTCCTGGATTTATTGATTTTTTGAAGGGTTTTTTGTGTCTCTATCTCCTTCAGTTCTGCTCTGATCTTAGTTATTTCTTGTCTTCTGCTAGGTTTTGAGTTTTTTTGATCTTGCTACTCTAGCTCTTTCAATTTTGATGATAGGGCATCGATTTTAGATCTTTCCTTGCTTCTAATATGGGCATTATTGCTATATATTTTCCTCTAGACACTGCTTTAAATGTGTCCCTGAGATTCTGTTGTGTTGTGTCTCTGTTCTCGTTTGCTTTGAAGAACATCTTTTTTATTTTTTAATCAAAAATAATCACTACTATTTTATTCCAAAATTTGCTTGCCTAAATGCTTAAGAAATATGTCTTTTTAATGATAAAATTCACACCAAAAAAAGTGTATAGCATGAGAGTCTAAATCCACTTTCCAGACTTGCTTCCCCTATAGTATCTGTAATAGAACAATCCTGAATTAGCTGCTACTTTCCATAATTCTTATCAGCAAAATCTATCAGTAATTCTTTTATGTTTTCATTTTATTTTATTTATTGCATTTTAGGTTTTGGGGTACATGTGAAGAACATGCAAGATTGTTGCATAGGTGCATACATGGCAGTGTGATTTGCTGCCTTCCTCCTCTACACCTATATCTGGCATTTCTCCCCATGCTCCCTCTCCCCAATTCCCTGCCCCCTGCTGTCCCTCCCCTATTTCCCCCCAACACCCCAGTGTATAGTGCACCCCTCCCTGTGTCCATATGTTCTCATTGTTCAACACCCGCCTATGAGTGAGAACGTGAGGTGTATGATTTTCTGTTCTTGTGTCAGTTTGCTGAGAATGATGGTTTCCAGGTTCATCCATGTCCCTACAAAGGACATGAACTCATCATTTTTGATGGCTGCATAATATTCCATGGTGTATATGTGCCACATTTTCCCTGTCCAGTCTATCATCGATGGGCATTTGGGTTGGTTCCAGACCTTTGCTATTGTAAACTGTGCTGCTATGAACATTCGTGTGCATGTGTCCTTATAGTAGAATGATTTATAATCCTTTGGATATATACCCAGTAATAGGATTGCTGGGTCAAATGGAATTTCTATTTCTAGGTCCTTGAGGAATCGCCACACTGTCTTCCACAACGGTTGAACTAATTTACACTCCCACCAACAGTGTAAAAGTGTTCCTATTTCTCCACATCCTCTCCAGCATCTGTTGTCTCCAGATTTTTTAATGAACGCCATTCTAACTGACGTGAGATGGTATCTCAATGTAGTTTTGATTTGCATTTCTCTAATGACCAGTGATGATGAGCATTTTTTCATATGTTTGTTGGCCTCATGTATGTCTTCTATTTTAAAGTATCTGTTCATATCCTTTGCCCATCTTTGAATGGGCTTGTTTTTTTCTTGTAAATCTGTTTTAGTTCATCGTAAATTCCAGATATCAGCCCTTTGTGAGATGAGTAAACTGCAAAAATTTTTTCCCATTCTGTTGGTTGCTGATTCACTCTAATGACTGTTTCTTTTGCTGTGCAGAAGCTGTGGAGTTTGATTAGGTCCCATTTGTCTATTTTGGCTTTTGTTGCCAATGCTTTTGGTGTTTTGGTCATGAAGTCCTTGCCTATGCCTATGTCCTGAATGGTTTTGCCTAGATTTTCTTCTATGGTTTTTATGGTGTTAGGGCTTATGTTTAAGTCTTTAATCCATCTGGAGTTAATTTTAGTGTAAGGTGTCAGGAAGGGGTCCAGTTTCTGCTTTCTGCATATGGCTAGCCAGTTTTCCCAATACCACTTATTAAACAGGGAATCCTTTCCCCATTGCTTCTTTTTGTCACGTTTGTGAAAGATCAGATGGTTGTAGATATGTTGTGTTGCCTCCGAGGCCTCTGTTCTGTTCCATTGGTATATATCTCTGTTTTGGTACTAGTACCATGCTGTTTTGATTACTGTAGCCTTGTAGTATATTTTGAAGTCCGGTAGTGTGATGCCTCCCACTTTGTTCTTTTTGCTTAGAATTGACTTGGCTATGCCGGCTCTCTTTTGTTCCATATGAAGTTTAAGGTATTTTTTTCCAGTTCTGTGAAGAAGGTCATTGGTAGCTTGATGGGGATAGCGTTTAATCTATAAATTACTTTGGGCAGTATGGCCATTTTCACAATATTGATTCTTCCTAACCATGAACATGAAATGTTTCTCCATCTGTTTGTGTCCTCTCTTATTTCGTTGTGCACTGGTTTGTAGTTCTCCTTGAAGAGGTCCTTTATGTTCCTTGTTAGCTGTATTCCTAGGTATTTTATTCTCTTTGTAGCAATTGTGAATGGCAGTTTGTTCTTGATTTGACTCTCTTTAAGTCTGTTATTAGTGTATATGAATGCTTGTGATTTTTGCACATTGATTTTGTATCTTGAGACTTTGCTGAAGTTACTTATCAGTTTCAGGAGATTTTGGGCTGAGATGATAGGGTCTTCTAGATATACAATCATGTCATCTGCAAATAGAGACAATTTGCCTTCCTCCTTTCATATTTGAATACCCTTTATTTCTTTTTCTTGCCTGATTGCTCTGGCTAGAACTTCCAGTATATATTGAATAGGAGTGGTTAGAGGGGGCATCCTTGTCTAGTGCCCGATTTCAAAGGGAATGCTTCCAGTTTTTGCCCATTCAGTATGATATTGGCTGTTGGTTTGTCATAAATAGCTTTTATTATTTTGAGATACGTTCCATCAATACCTAGTTTATTGAGGGTTTTTAGCATAAAGGCTGTTGAATTTTGTCAAAGGCCTTCTCTTCATCAATTGAGATAATCATGTTGTTTTTGACTTTGGTTCTGTTTATGTGGTGAATTACGTTTATGGACTTGCATATGTTGAACCAGCCTTGCATCCCTGGGATGAATCCTAGTTGATCATGGTGGATAAGCTTTTTGATGTCCTGTTGCAATTGGCTTGCCAGTATTTTATTGAAGATTTTTGCATCTATGTTCACCATGGATCTGGGCCTGAAGTTTTCTTTTCTTGTTGAGTCTCTGCCGGGTTTTGGTATCAGGATGATGTTGGTCTCATAAAATGATTTGGGAAGGATTCCCTCTTTTTAGATTATTTGGAATAGTTTCAGATGGAATGTTACCAGCTACTCTTCGTATGTCTGGTAGAATTCGGCTGTGAACCCATCTGGACCTGGGCTTTTTTTGGTTGGTAGGCTCGTAATTGCTGCCTCCAGTTCAGACCTTATTATTGGTCTATTCAGGGTTTTGACTTCTTCCTGATTTAGTCTTGGGAAGAGGCAAGTGTCCAGGAATTTATCCATTTCTTCCAGGTTTTCTAGTTTATTTGCATAGAGTTGTTTGTAATAATCTCTGATGATGGTCTGACTTTCTGTGGAATCTGTGGTGATATCCCCTTTATCATTTATTATTGCATCTATTTGGTTATTCTTTCTTTTCTTTTTTATTAATCTGGCTAGTGGTGTGTCTATTTTGTTGATCTTTTGGAAAAACCAGCTCCTGGATTTATTGATTTTTTGAAGGGTTTTTTTGTGTCTCTATCTCCTTCAGTTCTGCTCTGATCTTAGTTATTTCTTGTCTTCTGCTAGGTTTTGAGTTTTTTTGATCTTGCTCCTCTAGCTCTTTCAATTTTGACGATAGGGTGTCAATTTTAGATCTCTCCTTTCTTCTCATGTGGGCACTTATTGCTATATATTTTCCTCTAGACACTGCTTTAAATGTGTCCCAGAGATTCTGGTATGTTTTATCTTCCTTCTTGTTGGTTTTGAAGAACATCTTTATTTCTGCCTTCACTTCATTGTTTATCCAGTCAACATTCAAGAGCCAGTTGTTCAGTTTCCATGAAGCTGTGCGGTTCTGAGTTAGTTTCTGAATTCTGAGTTCTAACTGGATTGCACTGTGGTCTGAGAGACTGATTGTTATGGTTTCTGTTCTTTTGCATTTGCTGAGTAGTGATTTACTTCCACTTATGTGGTCAATTTTAGAGTAGGTGTGATGTGGTGCTGAGAAGAATGTATATTCTGTGGATTTGGGGTGGAGAGTTCTGTAAATATCTATTTGGTTTGGTTGTTCCAGGTCTGAGTTCAAGTCCTGGATATCCTTGTTAATTTTCTGTCTCGTTGATCTGTCTAATATTGACAATGGGGTGTTAAAGTCTCCCACTATTACTGTGTGGGAGTCTAAGTCTCTTTGTAAGTCATTAAGAAGTTGCCTTATGTATCTGGGTGCTCCTGTATTAGGTGCATATATATTTAGGAACGTTAGCTCTTCTTGTTGCATTGATCCTTTTACCATTATGTAATGTCCTTCTTTGTCTCGTTTGATCTTTGTTGCTTTAAAGTCTATTTTGTCAGATACGGGAATTGCAACTCCTGCTTTTATTTGCTCTCCCTTTGCTTGGTAAATCTTCTTCCATCCCTTTATTTTGAGCCTTTGTGTATCCTTGTATGTGAGATGGGATTCCTGGATACAGCACACCAATGGGCTTTGACTTTTAATCCAATTTCCCAGTCTGTGTCTTTTGATTGGGGCATTTAGTCCATTTACGTTTAGGGTTAATATTGTTATGTGTGAATTTGATACTGCCATTTTGATGCTAGCCGGATGTTTTGCCCGATAGTTGACGCAAATTCTTCGTTGTGCTGATGCTCTTTACCATTTCGTATGTTTTTGTAGTGGCTGGTACTGGTTGTTCTTTTCTATGTGTAGTGTCTGTTTTAGGAGCTCTTGTTAAGCAGGTCTGCTGCTGATGAAATCTCTGAGTACTTGCTTGTTCACAAAGGATTTTATTTTTCCTTCACTTATGAAACTTAGTTTGGCTGGATATGAAATTCTGGGTTGAAAGTTCTTTTCTTTAAGGATGTTGAATATTGGCCCCCACTCTCTTCTGGCTTGTAGGGTTTCTGCTGAGAGATCTGCTGTGAGTTTGATGGGCTCCCCTTCCCTTTGTGGGTAACCCGCCCTTTCTCTCTGGCTGCCCTTAGCATTTTCTCCTTCATTTCAACCCTGGTGAATCTGACGATTATGTGCCTTGGGGTTGCTCTTCTTGAGGAATATCTTTGTGGTGTTCTCTATATTTCCTGGACTTGAATATTGGCCTGCCTTGCTGGGTTGGGGAAGTTTTCCTGGATAATATCCTGAAGAGTATTTTCCAGCTTGGATTCATTCTCTTCGTCACATTCAGATACACCCATCAAACATAGATTAGGTCTTTTCACATAGTCCCATATTTCTTGTTGACTTTGTTCATTCCTTTTTACCCTGTTTTCTCTAATCTTGCCTTCTCATTTTATTTCATTGAGTTGATCTTTGACCTCTGATAGCCTTTCTTCTGCTTGGTCCATTTGGCTGTTGAAACTTGTGCATGCTTCGTGAAGTTCTTGTGTTGTGTTTTTCAGCTCCATCAATTCACTCATATTCCTCTCTAAGTTGTCCATTCTCGTTAGCATTTCATCAAATCTTTTTTCAAGGTTCTTGGTTTCTTTGCATTGGGTTAGAACATGTTGTTTTAGCTCACAGAAGTTTCTTATTACCCACCTTCTGAAGCCTGATTCTGTCATTTCATCACAGTCATTCTCCATCCAGTCTTGTTCCCTTGCTGATCAGGAGTTGTGATCCCTTGTAGGAGTCGAGGTGTTCTGGTTTTGGGCGTTTTCATCCTTTTTGCACTCGTTTCTTCCCATCTTTGTGAATTTATCCACCTGTTGACTTTGTAGTTGCTGACTTTCAGATTGGGTCTCTGAGTAGACGTCCTGTTTGTTGATGATGAAGTTATTTCTGTTTCTTAGTTTTCCTTTTAACTGTCTGGCCCCTCTGCTGTAGGACTGCTGATGTCCACTCCAGGTCCTGCTTGCCTGGGGATCACTTGCAGCAGCTGCCGAACAGTAAAGGTTTCTACCAGTTTCTTCTGCTTTGTCCCAGAAGTATACCTGCCAAATGTCAGTCTGAGCTCTCCTTTATGAGGTGCCTCTTTGGATATATGGGTGTCAGGGAGCTGCTTGAGGAAACAGTCTGTCCTTTATAGTAAGTCAATTGCTGAGCTGCGAGCTCCATTGTTCATACAGAGCTGCTTGGCAGGTAAGTTTAAGTCTTCAGCAGCAGAACTTATAAACCCCTTTTTTTCCCTAGGTGTTCTGTCCCAGGGAGTTAGGGCTTTATTTTTGAGTTTCCACTGTGCTGCTGCCTTTTTTTTTTCTTCAGGGCTGCCCTGGCCAACAAGGAGGCAGCCTAGTTACTGTGTGCCTGCAGAGGCTTTGCTGAGCTGCTGTGGACTCCGCCCAGCTGCCGTGTGAACTTCCATGCAGTCCTGTTTATATGGGTGTAGTTCGAACTGGCTAAGCAATGGTGGCCCGCCTCTGTAATGATGGACTCTCTCTGTAATGGTGGGTTGCCTTGGCAATGGAAGGCTGCCTCAGCAATGGTGGACTGCCTCCGTAGTGGTGGATGCCCCTCCCCCACAGAACTGGACCATCCCAAGTTCAGCTGTGCTTGCTGTGAAACTCTCAACCCAGAGCGTTTCCAATTGCTGTTTTTGTTTTTTTTTTTGTGTGGGGGTGGGACCAGCGGGGCCTGATCACCTGGCTCCCTGCCTCAGAGCCTTTTGTTTTTTAGTTGAACGGTTGGCTCTCTCCCAGGTGTGCTAGTCGCCTGTTGAAAAGGCACCGGGATCTGTGTGATTTCCCGTGTGGCGACCCACCGCACCAGCTGAAACCGCGGCTCTGAGATTCGTGGCACTTTTTGCCCAGGAATCTCCTGGCCTGGTTCCCTGTTTGAGCTCCCCTTGCTGGCTAAGTGGGGACACAGTTCTGTTTACTCTGCACTGGGAACCGCCGCACGCTGGCCAAAACAGCCGTGCTGGCGACCCGTGGGGCTCCTCCACCTGGGAATCTCCTGGTCTGTGGGCAATAAAAATCTGTCTGGAAATGCGGCATCCACTCTCTCTCTGTGCTTTCACTGGGAGCTGCAATCCTGAGTTGCTCCTAACTGGCCACGTTTGAGAACATCTTTTTTTCTGCCTTCATTTCATTGTTTATCCAGTCAATATTCAAGAGCCAGTTGTTCAATTTCCATGAAAGTGTGCAGTTCTGAGTTAGTTTCTGAATACTCAATTCTAACTTGATTGCACTGTGGTCTGAGAGACTGTTTGTTATGATTTCTGTTCTTTTGCATTTGCTGAGGAGAGATTTACTTCCAATTATGTGGTCAATTTTAGAGTAGGTGTGATGTGGTCCTGAGAAGAATGTATATTCTGTGGATTTGGGCTGGAGAGTTCTGTAAATGTCTATTAGGTTTGCTTGGTCCAGATCTGACTTCAAGTCCTGGATATCCTTGTTAATTTTCTGTCTCATTGATTTGTCTAATATTGACAATGGGGTGTTAAAGTCTCCTACTATTATTTTGTGGGAGTCTATTAGGTTTGCTCTGTCCAGATCTGACTTCAAGTCCTGGATATCCTTGTTAATTTTCTGTCTCATTGATCTGTCTAATATTGACAGTGGGGTGTTAAAGTCTCCATTATTTTGTGGGAGCCTAAGTCTCTTTGTAAGTCATTAAGAACTTGCCTTATGTATCTGTGTGCTCCTGTATTGGGTGCATGTATATTTAGGATCGTTAGCTCTTCTTGTTGCATTGATCCTTTTACCATTATGTAGTGTCCTCCTTTGTCTCCTTTGATCTTTGTTAGTTTAAAGCCTATTTTATCAGAGACTAGAATTGCAACTGTTGCTTTTTTTTTGCTCTCCATTTGCTTGGTAAATCTTCCTCCCTCCCTTTATTTTGAGCCTTTGTGTATCCTTGCATGTGAGATGGGTTTCCTGGATACAGCACACCGATCAGTCTTGAGTCTTTATCCAATTTGTCAGTCTACGTCTTTTGGTTGGGGTGTTTAGCCCATTTACATTTAGGATTAATATTCTTATGTGTGAATTTGATCTTGTGATTTTGATGCTAGCTGATTTGCCCGTTAGTTGATGCAGTTTCTTCATTGTGTCGTTGCTCTTTATCATTTGGTATGTTTTTGGAGTGGCTGGTACTGGTTGTTCCTTTCTATGTTTAGTGCCTCTTTAAGGAGCTCTTGTAGAGCAGGCCTGGTGGTGATGAATTCTCTGAGTAATTGCTTGTTAGTAATAATTTTATTTCTCCTTCACTTATGAAGCTTAGTTTGGCTGGATATGAAATTCTAGGTTGAAAGTTCTTTTCTTTAAGGATGTTGAATATTGGCCCCCACTCTTCTGGCTTGTAGGGTTTCTGCTGAGAAATTCGTTGTGATTCTGACGGGCTTCCCTTTGTGGGTAACCCATCCTTTCTCTCTGGCTGCCCTTAGCATTTTCTGCTTGATTTCCACCCTGGTGAATCTGACAATTATGTGCCTTGGAGTTGCTCTTCTTGAGGAATATCTTTGTGGTGTTCTCTGTATTTCCTGGACTTGAATATTGGCCTGCCTTGCTAGGTTGGGGATTTTTTTTGGGTAATATCCTGAAGAATGTTTTCCAACTTGGATTCATTCCCTCCGTCACATTCAGGTACACCTATTAAATGTAGAGTAGGTCTTTTCACATAGTCCTATATTTATTGGAGACTTTGTTCATTTCTTTTTACTTTTTTCTCTAATCCTGCCTTCTCATTTTATTTCATTGAGTTGATGTTTGGCCTCTGATATCCTTTCTTCTGCTTGGTCAATTCAGCTGTTGAAACTGGTGTATGCTTCATGAAGTTCTCTTGTTGTGTTTTTCAGCTCCATCAATTCACTTATATTCCTCTCAGACCTGTTGCTTCTTGTTAGCATTTCATCAAACGTTTTTTGAAGGTTCTTAGTTTCTTTTCATTAGGTTAGAACATGTTCTTTTAGCTCAGAGAAGTTTCTTATTACCCACTTTCTGAAGCCTGTTTCTGTCAATTCATCAGACTCATTCTCCATCCAGCCTTGTTCCCTTCCTGGTGAGGAGTTGTGATCCCTTGGAGGAGAAGAGGCATTCTTGTTTTGGGTGTTTTCATGCTTTTTGCACTGGTTTCTTCCCATCTTTGTGGATTTATCTACCTGTCATCTTTGTAGTTTTTGACTTTCTGATGAGGTCTCTGAGTGGACATCCAGTTTTTTGATGATGAAGTTATTTCTTTGTGTTTCTTACTTTTTCTTCTAACAGGCAGGCTCCTCTACTGTAGTACTGCTGAGATCCACTCCAGGCCCTGCTTGCCTGGGGATCACCTGCAGCAGCTGCAGAATGTACAGGTTGCTGCCAGTTTCTTCTTCTGCTATCTTTGTTCCAGAAGGATACCTGCCAGATGTCAGTCTCAGCTCTCCTTTATGAGGTGTCTCTTTGGATATACGGGGGTCTGGGAGCTGCTTGAGGAGACAGTCTGTCCTTTATAGGGGCTCAAGGTCTGAGCCGTGAGCTCCGTGAGCTCCATGCCATTCAGAGCTGCTGGGCTGGTATGTTTAAGTCTGCTGTAGCAGAACTTGTAAGTGCCTTTTTTTTCCCTAGGTGCTTTGTCCAGTGTAGTTAGGGCTTTATTTATAATTTTCTGTCTTGCTATTGCCTTTTTTCAGGGCTTCCCTGCCCAGCAAGGAGGCAGCCTCGTCACAGTCTGCCTGCAGAGGCTTTGCTCAGCTGCTGTGGGCTCCACCCAGCTTCTGTATGAACTTCCCTGCAGTCCTGGTTATAGGGGTATAGTTAGAACTGCCTCAGCAATGGTGGCCCACCTCTGTAATGGTGGAATCTCTCTGTAATGGCCAACTTCTTTGGCAATGGCAGGCTGTCTCAGCAATGGCGGACTGCCTTTGTAGTGGTGGATTACCTCGGTAATGGCAGACGCCCCTCCCCCACAGAGCTGGACCGTCCCGGGTTCAGCTGTGCTTGCGGTGAAACTCTCAGTCCAGAGCGTTTCAGATTGCTTTTTTTGGGGGTGGGACCTGCTGTGCCTGATCACCTGGCTCCCTGCCTCAGACCCCCCCCCCTTTTTTTTGTCAGTTGAACAGGCCACTCTGTCTCCCAGGCATCCCAGTCACCAGTTGAAATAGCACCCAGATTTGTGTTTCTTGTGTGTAGACCTGCTGTGCTGGCTGAAGCAGCCGCTGGAGACTCATGGCACTTTTTTGCCTGGGAATCTCCTGGCCTGGCTCCCTGTCTCAGTCCCCTTTTTTTTCAGTTTAACGGGCCACTCTATCTCCCAGGTGTTCCAGTCACCTGTTGAAAAGGCACTCAGATTTGTGTGATTTCCCAAGCGGCAACCCCCTGAACTGGCTGAAACAGCTGTGCTAGAGATTCGTGGTGCTTTTTCACCTGGGAATCTCCTGGCCTGGCTCTGTTTCAGTCCCCTTTTTATCAGTTGAATGGGCAACTCTCTTTCCCAAGCATTCCAGTCGCCTGTTGAAAAGGTGCCGGGATCTGTTTGATTTCCCATGTGGCGATCCACTGCACCAGCTGAAACAGCTGCACTGGAGATTTGTGGCCCTTTTTTGCCTGGGAATCTCCTGCCCTGGCTCCCAGCTTCAGTCCTCTTTCTATCAGTTGAATGGGCGACTCTGTCTCCCAGGAGTTCCAATCACCAGCTAAACGGCGCCCGGCTGTATGTATTTTGTGCAGAGACCTGCGGTGCTGGCCAAAACAGTGGTGCTGGTGACCCGTGGGGCTCCTCTGTCTGGGAATCTCCTGGTCTACGGGCAATAAAAATCCGTCTGTAAATGCGGCATCCACTCACCCTCTGTGCTTTTGCTGGGAGCTGCAATCCTGAGCTGCTCCTAATCAGCCATCTTGAATCCTCCCCTAAACTGGCCAACTTTATGGTGCTTGTTGTAACTACTTATTTTGTGATTTTTTTCTTTGCCTCCCTGTTGCCTTTAACAGCATTCATTTTATTACACATTGCTTCTTTCCTATTTATCTATATTTAACCTGATTTTTGCTTAATACACAAATAGTTTTTTGTATTTCTTTCTCAACACAGCTGGACACAACTGGCTTCCTACTGCCTTCTGGCAACTGCAGGATGTTTGAACTGCTTTGAACCTATTTCTTTTTAAAATGGTTAAAATTTTGTGGTACTTAAAATCAGACATTCCTTCTTCACTTCTGAAAGGTTACCATCTCTTACTTCGTTAATCACTAGAAACAGGGTTTTAACGTAAAACCCTCTCTCATTCTCTCAAACTCAGGATTTAGTGAAATAGCAATGACCTGCTGATTAGTTATCCTAGACTTTTTTATTTGCATTTCATTGGGAAGTTTAAAGTGCATAGATTAAATACCTTTCTGGATTGAGGATCCAAATCCTTCAAATTTCACGAGTTGTCCAATCACTAAAAAATTAAGTACCAAATGCTGGGCACCTCAACCATCTTCTTATCCCAACATGCTAAGCTATTTGACACATTTTTTTAAATCAGGAACAGCAGTTCTCAAGCTGAGGAGCCATTATCAGAATCACTAGGTCAGAAAGCTTCCCTTTGCCTGTCAAGAATTTCTAGTCTTCAAATTCATTTATTCCCGAGTTCTTCTCTAACAACATTTCCAACACAAAGTACTATTTTAGTTTTCAGAATCAATAGTATCTGAAGGTTTCAAAAATTTGCCAATTTACTTAAAAACCCTCATTGCAAAGTAAATTTTTGTAAATGTACTTGATGATTTGTCCACAGACTATCATCAAATCAATAAAATTCAACAGGTGAAAAACCTCAGGTGTGCAAACTTCATGGTTCAGTGAGTAGGTAGACATAATTACACGATTGTTAACAATGTGTACTGCCATCCAAAAATGAACTGCATTTATTGCTACTTTGTTCATTAGCATAAAGATGCAAATGACATACATAGAAAATATTTTATATGCTTTGATAATGCCATGTGTAAACATTTTAATGAATATGTTTGTAAACCAAAATTATATGACAATTATATATTCCTAGAATATTACCAACTTAGGATCATAAACCATTCTCATGTCTGCTCGTTGAAACTAAAGGGTCTATGACATTTGAATCTCAATTATTTTTATGGAAACATCACACTTGATTACAATTTTCTGCATTGCAATTGTTGCTGTATATTGAAAACAGATTGGGAAATTGAGAAAGCAAATGTAGTACCCCTCTTAAAAAGAGGAGTTGTTAACAAGTAGGAACTAAAAACTGCCAAAGGTTATTTTTCATAATGACTAGAGTCAGTCATTACATACACAAATTATTTTCATAATGGTTAAGTAAAGATGACTTGGATGCCATATTACAAATACTAAACAATCAGTAACCTCATTAAAAAACTGTTGTATGTAGTGTGGTATTAAATACAATGGCTTCATCCTGCCAAATATAAAAACCACTTTTAATGTGAGTCTCTTTCCGAGACACTAAATCATAAAAGTTTATTTAAGGGAAAAAATAGAACACTTTAAAGCTTCATTTACCTAAATTTCCATTTCTAATTACATTTTTTTTTCTTTTTGAGACAGATTCTCACTCTGTCCCCCAAGGTTGGAGTACAGTGTGGTGATCTTGGTTTACTGCAACCTCCGCCTTCCGGGTTCAAGCGATTCTCCTGCCTTAGCCTCCTGGGTAGCAGGGACTACAGGCATGCACCACCACACCCAGCTAATTATTTGTATTTTTAGTAGTGATGGGGTTTCACTATGTTGCCCAGGCTGGTCTCACACTCCTGAGCTCAGGCAATCCACCTACCTTGGCCTCCCAAAGCTAAGCCTCTAATTACATTTTAATATCTACATTCTGGGTAGATTAGCATTTAAAAATAAGTCCCCAGAAGCGAAAAATTTAGCAAATACTAAAAAAGGAAGATGCACAACGCATGTACATAACCAGATAGTAGCAAAGAATCAAAGGTGTCTAACAACTATTTTGAATTTCTGACCCTTGTTATTCTGTCAAAAATTGTATTTGGATTAAAAATGAGGGATGTCATTTACTTAATAGGCAATACTCACAAAATTCACCTCTTTTGGTCCAGAATTACTTAAAAGTATTTCAAGGCCAGAATACAAAAAATCTATTCCAGAATGCTATTAAATTACACAAATAATATGGCTTATCAAGTACGAATTTAAAGCCAAAAAACCTTTAACAGGCAGAGTAAGTATCAAAAAGGAAACAAAAGTAATAAAATTATCCAAGTGATGGGATTGTCAGTGAAACTATTATTTTTAAAAAGCCGTGAACAAAAATATCTAAAGGATAATCCAAAATAAAAAATACTTGAGAAAAATACAGTGATTTAAAAGTCTAGAAACAGGTAAGAGGGTACTAAAACAAGATAAAGGAAAGACTAAGATCATTTTCATTTACAGTTTACATGGTATAATGCAATTAAATTATTTAAAACATGATGAATTTCACCAATCTCTTTACAGGCTAGGTAATTTTTAGGTGTCAGTGACATTTCCCTAATAATCTTCTTGTGACTTAGGGCATGACAGTAAATTAAGAGATTCCAAAGCAAAGAGCATACTAATAATTTCTTCTTGCGGTTGTGGATTTTGACTTGCCTGAGACTGAAGCAAATGTATGTTATTTCAATTAGCTTTGTGACTTGAGACCTCATTTAGTAATGTTTTACAGCAAACCTGCTTTTTCTTTAGGAAGTATCCTTAGGGATAAGGAAGATGACTCATTACCCACTTATACTGATCACTTCCAGAGACGTTTATGTTTTCTTTTCTTCTAAATAGTTTGCTTTTTAATGTTCTGAAAATTCCAGGTGCCTTTATTGTTTAGAGCAATTACCTTTGAATTTAGGGAAAAAAAAAAATTGTAATGACATCTGGCAGCATCATAAACCCAAAGCTGTTTTGTTAGAAAACATGAGTGTATAAAAGAACATTGGCTGGGTGCAGTGGCTCATGCCTGTTATCCCGGCACTTTGGGAGGTGGAGGTGGGTTCAGGAGTTCAAAACCAGCCTGACCAACACACGGTGAAACCCCGTCTACCAAAAATACAAAAATTAGCTGGGTGTGATGGTGGGCGCCCGTAATCCTAGCTATTTGGGAGGCTGAGGCAGGAGAATAGCTTGAGGCTTGAGCTTGGGAGGCAGAGGCCATGCCCTCCAGCCTGGGTGACAGAGACTCTGAATAAAAAAAAACCAAAAAACCCCAAAACAAAACAAAGATTATTGTTTTCAAGCATTTTAGAGATGTGATAGTTAAACAGCTTAAGTTTCTTTTTGCTTGTTTTGGTTAAAAGCTTTGGTCTTCGATCTGCATTAAATTTTTGTTACTTTTTATCAAAAGAAATTATGTGCTTCTAAAATTATTTTATAATCTTTAGATTAAATCAAATGTTAGACAAAAGCCAAAAGGTATAATCCTAAACCTGCTATTTCTTTGATTAAAAAGTATCTTCTGAAACTGACTGCTTTACAAAGATTAGTTTGCTAAATGGACTGATTTTTGCAAAACATACTATAGGTAGTAAGAGGATAATATCACAATTAAACTTTATAAGCATATCCCTCCCATGTCACATGAAGTCATCACGGGCAATTTAACCAGTGTCACCAGATTTTAAATGTATGTCGATATATCAGTACAATTAGCTATGTCTCTCATTAACAATTTATACAATCATGTATCACAAAACCAAATTCTGCTTATAATTCTTTAGAAGTTTAACCACAAAGTAAGATTAACTTTAAAAGCAATAATTTTTGGTCGGGTATAGTGGCTCACACCTGCTAATTCCAGCACTTTGGGAGGCTAAGGTGGGTGGATTATGTGAGGTCAGGAGTTCAAGACCAGCCTGGCTAACACAGCAAAATGCCGTCTCTACCAAAAATACAAAAATTAGCTGGGTGTGGTGTCATGCACCTGTAGTCCCAGCTACTCAGAGGCTGAGGTAGGAAAATCTCTTGAACTCAGTATGTGGAGGTTGCAGTGAGCTGAAATCACACCATTGCACTCCAGCCTGGATAACAAAGCCAGACTCTGTCTCAAAATAAATAAGAAAAAAGAATTTTATTTTTATTTTTATTTTTTTATTTTTTTTTTTTGCTGTATACATCTAAAAACTGAGAAAGTTGTATTTTACCAGTCACTTAATCATTTCTAAACTTGTAAAATTAATGCAAAGACTTTTATTGTGGACTACCAAATACCAACTATTTACAACAAAATAGAAAATCCTGATGGGAGACGCTTATTATTATTTTTCAAGTTTATGAAAATGGAGGAATGGTTGTATGTATTTAGGGTTAAACCGAAGTCAGCTAAGTTGATTACTGTATTCAAATGTCTACTGCCTTTAATAAATATGGATTTTTCAAAACAGGCTAATTTGGATTAAGTGCTTTCACACTGACATTATGCTAATTATTAGGTCCCAAAATTCTCTTTAAAGATTTCTCTATTACAGAATTAATCACAAATATACTAAAAATTGATACCCCCTTCTAAAAAAAGGTCTAGGAAATCTTTTTCTCCTTTAGTTCTTCTTAGTAAATGTCTTGTTACCCTTTTATTTGAAACAGGGCCTCACTCTGTTGCCCAGGCTAGAGTGCAGTGGTATGATCATGGCTCTTTGCAGCCTTCATCTCCCAGGCTAACTGATCCTCCCACCTCAGTCTCCTGAGTAACTGGGATTACAGGTGTGCAGCACCATGCCTGGCTAATTTTTATTTTTTTGTAGAGACAGGGTCTCACTATGTCGCCTAGGCTGGTCTTGAACTCCTGGGTTCAAGTGATCCTCCCACCTCAGCCTCCCAAAGTGCTAGGATTACAGATGTGAGTCACTGTGCCCAGCCTTGTCATCCTTTTCAAAATCGGGTTTATCGATTATTTCAATAGCCAAATTCTTTGCTGCTGTGCTCTTTCTAGTTTTCTGTAAAACTTAAGAATTTTTTTTTTAGATGGAGTCTTGCTCTGTCACCCAAGCTGGAGTGCAGTGGTGCAATCTTGTTTAACAGCAGCCCCTGCCTCCCAGGTTTCAGTAATTGTCCTGCTTCAGCCTCCAGGCTAGCTGAGATTATAGGCACATGCCACCACGCCTGGCTACATTTTGTATTTTTAGTATAGATGGGGTTTCACCATGTTGGCCAGACTGGTCTCAAACTCCTGACCTCAGGTGATCTGCCTGCCTTGGCCTCCTAAAGTGCTAGGATTACAGGCATGAGCCACGGCACCCGGCCAAAACCTAAGAATTTTACATTACTGCTAAGGAATTATAACATCGCAAACTTCTGTTATACTATTATTTAACAAATGTTTTTTAAATCACAGTACAACTGGCTATTAGAGTTGGTTTCTAAAACCACAAGTAATTTATACTTTTCCATAGAGTCAAAGTATACTAATTTATATTAGTCATTCCAAATATTCCCTACAAACTTAATTCTTGTTTGCTTACCATAGGAAAACATTGTTTTACTATGCATTTTTTAAAATAACTTCTGAAATCACTGCTTATTTTGAAAACAATCTTTGTCTAGCATTGCACATTTTAATGTAGATTAAAATTGGACTGAATCAGTCTGTCTACCCAAATCTGTATTAAAGAGAACACTCTCTTTCATTAATGAATTCAGTAAATAAGTACATTATAAGGTGAAATCACTTTTTAAATTATCTTTTGAGTAAGTGAGTAGAAAAAGTATACATATATTTGGATGTATTTAAGTTATTAAATGAAATGTTATATAATTACAAAAATTGGTGGTACTATCTCACTAAAACACAAAGCTGAAAGTGACAATGGAAAATGTCAGGATATACTAGAACATTTAGATGTATTAACAGAAAAGTTGTTCCCATATTTATTCCCAGGACGTTTGAGGCATAGTTCCTAACCAAGGGAGTGGATGTTTTAACTCAAAAGCTCTAAAGTCCTTACTTGTATTGTTATATATTTGCTTTCATTATCTTCATGCTTTTCCTGAAATGAATCTATACATTCAACATAAAAATAAAAAGCATCTATGTTTTTAAAAATTGTATATCATCAACTATTGGATATAACTATTTCATTTTAAGAGAATTAACAAAGTTTAAAGATTAGAAGAGTCTAAAAATATATTGTTTATATGATTTTTTTTAATGCAAAAAAGATTCCTCTTCAAAAGACTGAATAAAATTCCCTGCAAAATGCACTACTCCATACTCACCATTAAGTGCAGGCTACATTGTAGAAACAAAGTCTCTCGTAGAGAACTAGTTGTGAGAAATGACTATCCCTAAAGATATTATACTCTCAATTTTTACTACTTAACTCAACTGTTTCTAACAAAGATTTCGCTTTGGGAGAAAATGAGCCTTTTGAAATTTTAAACTAGGTCAATCATCTAGTTTATTGGCATTAAGGACATAAGGGCTCATATACTTGTCTATGCTTCTCTCTCTTGTAGGTTGAAACATCCGTTTCAGTCTGTTCCCATACTTAAATAAATAGTTTCAGGTCTCTGGACAGAAATTAACAACGTGGACAAGTTGGTGATGAAGCACAGATTAAGTCCTTGAAATTCATCTTAAGTTTACTATCCCTTTGCCCATTTAATTTGTTTAAGCAGCACCAAATCTGGAGTCAAGGTTTCAAAAGGTAATGTAACAGCAAGAACTATAATTTAATCACATAACACTATGTAACATTCTATATTTTTGCCTGTTGATATGTAACACAGTTAAGTTTATTACAAACATTATTTCTCAAGACTTACTGTATAAGCGCTCCTTTTCAAGTACTACCACTTAATAGTGTTTATCTACAATGTAACATTAGGTGAATCAATGATAAATTTATATAATGAATACACTGTGCCACTTCTCCCTACCCTGTGTTAAGGTATATATTAACAAAATCAAGAAAAAAACAAGACAACTAGTATAACTGAAACAAGACTATGAACATCACAGACCCATGTCTGAGTAGATAAACAGCATTTCCCCTTAACATGAAGGTCATTTTGTCAGAGACTCCTATATCTTTAGGCTAGCATTGTTTTTAGCAGCAGCTAGTCTTCAGGACAAGATCGAAAATTTCAAGCGAAAAAGACAATGAGTTACTCTGAGAAAACATCAATCTACATTACTAATAAAAGAAGAAAACTGCTGGTGTCACCTTAACATAAAATTGGGTGTGTTCCCTTTCAGCATGTGATTTAGTTCATTTATGTGATGACAGCAAAGATTTGGAGTTCTGTGGTACATCAATGAGATGGACTAATTTGTTGAGAAACCTATTTAATACTTAAATTGTAACAATACAATAACTAGAAAAAGGTCAGTGCCTTCCCTGCTTTAAACCCCATCAATTTCCATTTGTTTTTCAAAATAAAGATGCAATTAAATCTATGCTTCTGCAACAACAGTGCAATAAAGTATCCTTTCCTGAATGAAGGAGTTGAGGTTTATCCCAGTAGAAGCTTTAAATAAGGTAGACTGTTGCCAACTATGTATGGATCCTACATGTTTGAAGTAACATGTATCCGGAAAGCTTAAATTGTCTTACAAATCTAATTGGCTAAAGCTTCATATAAGCAGCAATGGAAATGAACAGAAGTGTACTCAATGTAAAACACTTTTCAAAACTCCAAAAAAACAAATGACAAAAAGTAGTTAAGAACAACTGAACATCTGTTTTGTGTACCAGATGTAAAAGATGGACCCAGTGGTTACTTGCACTGTTTGAATTATGTGAAGGTAAAATTAAGACTTAGTCCACTTCCATCTCTCCAGAGGATTTAGTATGCTGTGAGCTGTCTTTTGTTGAATCTGACTTAGTTTCAGTTCCACTCTGTCCATCCATTGGGCCATTGTGTTCACTGTTAGCATTTGCTTTGTCTTCAGGAACTTCTACTTTTGGTTTGGGCTTGTAAATGATGGGGTTACAGAAATTATCCAGTTCCTAAAGACATGAAGAAATTGATCATATTAAAAAGATTACAGAACAAGTTACCATTAACTTTCTAAACACCACATTAACTTTCTAAATTTCCACATAATTCCACATTTCTGAATTTGTGTTAGCTCAGCTAGATAGCCAACTATTTTCTTCAAATGCCTCATGAAAGATTTACCTTCTGTGTTAGTACATGCCTGTGGCAGTCAAAAATTATTGAATCTTTTTTTTGTACTTAACCTTTCTAAAAACTTGTTTCTTTACAATAATTTAAATATAGTTTACTTTGGTGGAAATAATTTTTAATTCTTTAAATTATGTCTAAAGCTTTGCTATGAGAATTACATCAAATAACACCTATTTCATAAATTGAAAATTTTCAACATTTACATAAAAACAATTCTAATAAACGGAATCATACAAATACATACACAAACAACTTTATTTTTTTGAGAATAGCTGAGTAGCCTCTTCCGTTGAAGGAAAAAGTGCCACGAAAATAAATTGCAACTTAGTAATTTAAATGAAACAATGCTCTATTTCCTTGCTTTTTACATGCAAATAGAAGAACAGTATACAAACACTACTCAAATTTAAAAACCTTTGAGGATCAGTGTCACAAAGATTGAGGTAGGTATGGAAATACAGGGATTAACATCCTAGGGGGAATGTTTTCGTGGCAAATTGCTCTCGTCACACTCTGCATCTCATCTCATTAGGGGTAAAATATATATTATAGCTTCTTGGCAAAACTTTCTCAGAACAAAAATATTTTTATTTCATTATAAAAGTATCAACTTGCACTAAAAAAAAGAAAAAAATCACACACCCCAAAACATACTGAATGATATTTTAAAAATTCCCTGAAATTCCATCTCCTACAAAGTAACAATATTAACCTTTTGGTGGATATCTTTCTAGATGTATGTTCAGGCATACACATATAAACAAATCTATGAGTACACATATTTAAGCAGATATATGTAAAATGCTATATTTAATGGCTACATAGTGTTGTATGATGCATCAATTTATTAATCTAGTTTCCAATTGATAGGTATTTCGATTGCTTTTTTTCCCCCTGCAAGTAGACAGGGTCTTGCTTTGTCGCTGGAGTGCAGTGGCAGGACTGTTAGCTCACTGCTGCCTCAAATTCCTGGGCTCAAGGGATTCTCCTGCCTCAGCCCCCTGAGTAGCTAGGACTACAGATATGCGCTACCACACCCAGCTAATTTTTGTACTTTTTGTAGAGACAGGGTTTTGCCATGTTGCTCAGGCTCAAACTCCTGGGTTCAAGCAAGCCGCCTGCCTCGGCCCCCACAAAGAGCTGGGATTACAGACATAAGCCAACAGGCCTGGCCAACATTTTCATTAGCAGTGTTTTTTAAATTGAAAACTTTATCTCAGAATAAGATTTTACCATGGAAGTTTATACATTTCAAATTAAGTCAAAGACAGACTTATACTGAAAATTTCTGTAATGAAGACTTAGCGGTCTCATCCAACCTGTAAGTCTGAAATATTTAACAATCAGAAGTTGTCACATTGCTTTATTTCATTCTATATTACTCTTGAAGTTTAAAAACCAGCCTTGTATGACAAAGAACAGAGATGATACCTCATCCCTAATATCCTAAATTTTTTTAAACAATTTTGTTCTTTTAAGTTCTTCTGCAAGTTGATTATTTGCCAAAGCATGGCTCTCATTAAAAACTTTTAATCCTTGAAACCAATTTTAGGCAATTTCGTAAACTTCTTACCTTTGCCTTTGCAACTATTTCTGAAACTTTTACCACAGGATCTTGAGTGAGACTTAGTTTGTTCTGTGCATTCATCTTACTGTTCAGCCAACTCATGGCCTCATTGATGTATTTTTCAACCTTTTCCATTTCAGCAGGATCCAAATGATCGTATCTTTCATCCTATTTAAAAAAAAAGCCTTCACTTAGTGTAATGATTTTTCAGCTAGCACTGGTTTATTAGTAATTTCTACTTAAAAAATTTAGACTCTTATCGACTGTATACCTCAAATGTACTCATCTGAAGAAACCACATAAAAATAACACAGAACTGAAGAAAATGGGATAAAAGATAAAATCAGTGTGAGTTTAAAAAAAAAAGCCTCTCTGAAGAAATTAGGTTTGGGAAAGAATGACTACTAAGGAATACTCAGGGAGAAAGCACTTAGCCAAGAAAGAAGTTGCAATGAAATGGAATTTATAAAGGAGAAGTAAAGTGAACAAGGCATATAACAAACTAGACACAAAATTATGAATATACAACAGAAAAGTATGCTAAATTCTTGATTAGAAAAATGACAAAATTCTTTCTGAAAAAGAGATACTGCAGCTGTCACACGTAATAGATAACTAAGTAGCCATGGTTTAAATTAGTAGTGATAGAATCAGAAAGAAATGGCAATGTAACATACAGAAAGAGGATCTCCTGATGGATTACAGATCAGACACAGAAGAGAGAGAATGTAAGAATACTCCAAAGTCAAAGACGCGGGAGGATGGTGATGCCCTTTTAAAAACCGTATATGTGTGTGTGTGTATATATAGAAAAAAAACCCCAAACAAAAAAACTATAAAGCTTCCTCAGATACCCAAGTCCTCTTTCTGCTTGTATGATTACAAATTATGCATCTATCATCTGACTCAGTTTCTAGGTCGCCACATTTTCTTGAATTTCTTCCTGTCATGGATCACTTCTTAAGATTCTTTTGCCAGTTCATCCTCATTCATCTGTCTACCCACATGCTTTTAAAAAATCTCTAGCCTGAACCTCTTCCCTTAACTCTCAGCTCTGTATCCAACTTTGACTTTTCTATTTGTAAAGTTTGAAATGCTTATGTTTCAAACACCAGATTATGTCTCCATCTGCTCTTCCCAGTTTTCCTCATCTCAGCAAATTCATTCTTTTAGCTCAAAATCCTTGGAGTCATTTTCAACTTTTTTTGGACTCTATCAGGAAATATTAAAAGCTTCTACCTTCAAAATAAATGCAAAAATCTAACCACTTCTTGGCTTCCCAACCCTACCATCTGAGTTCAAGCCTCCATCATTTCTTGCTTGTATTATTCTAATAATGTCTTAATCCATCTCTCTGCCTCCAGATCCTTAAAAAAAAAAAAAAAAAAAAAAAAAAAAAAAAAAAAACCCAAATGTTACTACTCCTATGCTCAAAAGCCTCCAACAACTTTCCATCTCAGAGTAAAACCCAAACGTTTACAAGGGCCAACTAGGCCCACTTACGATCTGGCAACTGCTACCCCTACCCCTATTGTTTTCAACCACATTGACCCTGCTGTTCCTCTAACATGTTTTCCCCTTGGTGTTTTGCAACTGCTATTCTCTTTGTCTAGAGCATTTCCCTTCCAGTTATCACACGTCTTTAGAGTTTTCACTTCTTCATTTCTCTCCTAACGTGTCTATCACCTTATTAGTATGCCCTTCTGACAAACCTCTTCCATCTCTGACAGTCCTTTACTTTTTCTGCAGCTTCTATCTGACATACTTTACAGTAATTTATTGTCCACCTTTCACTACTGAAGCATATTAAAAACAAGTTGACACTATAGTTCAGTCATCTAGAAAATAGCCTAGCACATAATAAAAACTGAAATGTTTGAGCAGAAGTGAAGTCTTGCCTTGAGTGGAATAATACCTTAAACCTGCATACTGAAGAAGATAGCTAAAGACTGGAGAATGCTGTGCCACTAGTAATTATACCAGATTTAAAATATTCTTGGTGTTTCCATTGGGCTACTCTTCCTTCTTTTTCATTATCCTTACATTCCACCTGTGCCTATAAGAACAATTTGAACACTGATTTTAGCAGATATATTTATAATCAATATCTGAATTTTTCCTTTAGGTTTGCTGGACTGCAGTCTTTGTTTCACAAAACTCAAAAATCTATTTCTAAAATAAGTAACCCTTTTCCATTATGTGTAGTGAAAAGCAATATGGTTGCTGAGAATTTGTATATTGATGGTTAGGTTTGAACGTTGATTTCATCATTAACTACTTGGGTAAACTTCAATAAATTGCTTAAGCATTTCAGTTTTCCCAGATGTAAAATAAAGATAATAGCATTAACGTTGTATAGGATATATCCTGGTGAGACAATCTACATAAAGTACTTAAAATTCATGACATGCTTGATAAATGTAAGCTATTTTGACATGCTTGAATATTTCTGGTGCTGGTCTCTCCTGCCTACTAATGCATGTTTAACATCATAGACAAAAACTGGGGATTACAGTGAATATCTGCTTAGAGTAGGGATCAAAAAACTTGTCCCATCGGCCAAATTCAACCACTGCTTATGATTTTTTACATAAAGTTTCTGGGAACACAGCCATGTCCATTAGTTTGCATATTGTCTATGGTACTTTTGTGCTACAATGGCAGATAGGAATAGCTGAAGCCTAAAATATTGTTTGTCTTTAAAAGTCTGATAACTCCTGATTTAGAGGAAACAAAACAGTAAATATTTTCTCAAATTTTACTGTTAAATCTAAATGGAGATATCATCTGTATAACTACATACTTGAGGCTTAAAGACAGTGGGAAGATTAAGGTTATATAGATTTGAGTATGTATATAAAAGAATAAAGTGTACAGGAGATTATGGATGACTAATGGACTGGAAGACAAAAGCAACTAAAAGAAAAATAAGCCAAGAAACAAAATAAAGGCTAGCAGAGTCTGGTCTCAAAGAGATGCTTAATAAAAAAAGGTCAAAGAGGACAGGACCTCTTTTTCACTACATGAAAAACATAAAAATGAAATCTCTATGAAGATCACAATAGATTTGGTCACTGCATTATTTTATAATGTAGTTTCAGGATATTCTAAAAGATGAAAGCTACATACCTTCACTGTATTTCAAATGTATCAGAATCCTTAAGTGAAATTCTCTAATAAAAAAATAAGTTTTAAATTTGGTACACAAAGTCTCTCAACTTTGATAGCTACAACTGCTATAGCTTTGTTGCTGAGAACTTTTAGATTTACCCCATTCTATGTACCATCCAAATGCCATCATCACCAACTGGTTTTATGAATTCAATACCTTGTTTCTATAAGCTTCTATCACTTTCATGACAAGTTGAATCTTTTTTCCCAAGTCATTTAAGGCTTTTGGTCTCTCTTCATGTTCCATGTACTTCATTTGAATAGGCTGGCCATATTTCTGTTAACATAAGAAATTTTTAAAGAAGAACAATTGTTATTATTTGAGTTTTAACAAAAAACTTTTATTGGGCCCTTACAGAATGATACATAGGAAAAAAAGATGGCCAGATAAAAGTATATCCCCTCTTATTTTCCTATATGGAAGCGAGTTTCAGTAGCTACACTTCCTCAATTCTACACAAGGACGCCTTCCTCACACCTTATCTCTTTTTCTCACTCATTAAGATTACTTCTTAGCCTCTCAAATCCAAAGTCTCAATCAAAACTTTAATTCCTTAGAAGTTGGGTGTTAAAACTTTACAAAACTATTAAAATAAGAAAACTGTAAAACTATACTGCATGCAGAATTCGTAGATTTGAAACTTGGTTTCAAATACTCAAAATCATAATATAACCCTCTATGTACAACATAATTACTGGTACTGATAATTACTGTCAACTAAATGTTATTTATATTTAATCAGTAAAATGTGTACTGTAGTATACGCAGCTTTTTTTCCCCTATATGTTTTGGATTAAGGAGTTTCTAAATGTTAAAACATACTCTGTAGTTTTGAGAAGGGGAGTATATTAGAAGGATAAAATAACTATTTTCTTTTAAATTCTTTATATACTTAAACAAAAATCAGCTTATTTTAGAAAAATTTTAGATTTACAGAAGAGTTAAAAGGAAATTATACAGATAGCAAGCACCAGACATTTCTCCATGCTTTCCTCTAATGTTAGCATCTTAGGATACATTTGTCAAAACTATCATACTTTTTATAGATTAAATGTTTTTGAAAGGGAAGCAAGCACCACATTTTCTTTTTATATCAAGACAGGGTCCTACTCTGTCACCTAGGCTGGAGTGCAGTGGCATGACCATAGCTTACTGCAACCTCAAACTCCTGGGCTCAAGTGATCCTCCTGCCTCAGCCCCCAACCTGGAACTACAGGCCCATACCAGTGTGCCTGGCTAATTTATTTTTTTTTAGAGATAGGGTCTTGTTTTATTGCTCAGGCTGGTCTTGAACTCCTGGCTTCAAGTGATTCTCCTGCCTCGGCCTCTCAGAGTGCTGACATTACAGGTGTGATTCACTGCTCCCAGACACCATTTAAAATTTTTAAATGCCATCTCAAAAATAGAAAAAGTAAAACTTGTGAAAACTTCTCTAACATTTATTTCTATGGTTACTTATATATTTGAAGCAGAAGAATCCATGATAGGAACTGCTGGGATTTTCAATTGTTTCTACTGGCCTCAGCTGCTTGGCTTGTGTTTCTTTTAGGGAGACAGGCATTAAGAACCACTAAGAAGATATGGTAAAGCCTACTTTTGCTATCATAAACTTAGGTTTTCTAGTTGTTTTCTAATTATTTCCTTTGGAAGTAATTTGTTGGGATGAATGTAATTTTTTGCACAATACTAACTTCTTTTAAGTTGAGAAACTTCTTTTGCATACCTTCCCCCACCTCATGCCTGTCCCAAGTTGTAAAGGGCTATCTTTTCTCATATTCTAAAAATCCTTGTTAATGTCATCATTTAGCATCTATGTAATCCCTTGCTATTCAAAGAATGGTTCAGGGACCAGCAGCATCAGCATCACTTGGAAGCTTGTTAAAAGTGGGCCCACCTTGTATCTATTGCATTTCAATAAGCACCCAGGTAATTCATATGCACATTAAAGAACTGCTATGATCTATACTAAGAAGAAATGACTGAAAATTTCCTTCATCCTTCCCATACAAACTTAATCTTTTAAGTTATTTTTTCCAGATTTGGTAGTAAGTATGGAGAAAGGAGTCAATAGTGGTCTTTCCCTAAAATAACACCCCTGACCTAAATAAAATAAGATTTTGTGGCTAAATTTCCTTATTTGTGAAAGGACGTTCAAAATCGAGAGCAGTGGCACTATTTTTTAAGTTCTTGGCTGGTCAGGTGTCCCCATGAGTTACATTATGAAAATACAACTGGCCAGTGTGGTATTTATTACTCCCCAACATGAGACAGTTAAGAGTGAGAGGAACAGGGAAAGAGGATGACTCCTTTAATGGATAAGAAAGGGTCAAGATGATATACTTATCACTTCTTAAAGACATGCCAGTAATATATAGCTTGTGCAAATGTAACACTCTGATCATCCGATCAACATTAATATTTGAGTATCATGATAAACTAAATGACTACACATTATCTGATTTCAATTATGTAGCACTGCTCACCTCTCAAAATGCTTTTAAAATTAGAACCTTTCCTCTTATAGATTTCTGACTTAGAAATTTTTCACATACTTACTAAAAACATACAGATCCAGTAATCTCACTACTGGGTATATATCCAAAGAAAATAAAATCAGTATGCCAAAAGGATATCTGAACTCCATGTTCGCTGCAGTGTTATTCACAATAGCCAAAATACAGAATCAATAAAAATACAGAATCAATTTAAGTGTCCATCAATGAAATGATGGATAATGAAAATGTAGTATGCATATACAATGGAATACTATTCAGTCTTAAAAAGAAGTAAATCCTGTCATTTGAGACAACTTAGATGAATCTGAAGGACATTATGCTAACTGAAATATGCCAGGCACAAAAAAGACAAATACTGCATGATCTCAAAGATCCGATCTAAAAAAGGTAAACTCGTAGAAGAAAGATAGTAGAATTGGTGGTTACCAGGGGATGGTATGATGGAGAGCTACTGGTCAAAGGACACAAAATTTCAGTTAGACAAGTGGAAAATGTCCAAGAGATCTACTGTACATCATGGTAACCAGAGTTACCATATATACCTAACAGTATGCTGTATATCTGAAAACCGCTTGAGAGAGTAGATTGTACGTGTTCTCCCTCCCAAAGCAAGAAAAGTATATGAGGTAATGCATTTGTTAAATAGCTTGACTTAGCCATTCCACAATGTGTGCATAATCAAAACATCATGTCATACACCATAAATATATACAATGTTCCCTGCAACTAAAATATTAATAGAACATACATGGTACTCTTACACCTTAATTTTTAGAAAAAAATACTGATTTATACTAACATGGACTTAAAAAAATGTACCTTTAGTTCTTGAAGCTTATCCACATAAACTTGTTTAGGTTGGTCCTCTCCTTCTTCATAAAGCCAATTTTCTGTGTCTTCCAACATTGCAGACAGTTTATTCAAGTCCTAGTAATATATTTGAGAGACACTAATTAAAAATGCTTTCCTTAGAAATAGCAGTCATCATTGGGCCCAGTGCAGTGCCTCATGTCTGTAATCCCAACAGTTTGAAAGGCCAAGGTTGGAGGATTGCTTGAGCTCAGAAGTTAAGAAACCAGCCTGGGCAACATGGCAAAATCACATTTCTACAACAAATTAAAAAATTAGTCAGGCATGATGGCACGTGCCTATATTCCCATCTACTTGTGAGGGTGAGGTGAGACAGGATTGCTTGAGTCCGGGAAGTAGAGGTTGCAGTGAGCTGAAATTGAGCCACTGCACTCCAGCCTGGGGTGACACAGCCAGATGCTGTCTCAAATAAATAATAAAAATTAAAAATCAGGGAAGGATGGGATGTTTTTCAAGTATAAAACATCAAATTTCAAAGTTTTCTAACTTCTTATTCAAAAAGTGTTTTTTGCCATACTTCTGGCAACTTGTAAAAATAACTAAGAACCTTCCCCATGTGGGCCCCAAGATCGGCAACAATAACAAAATATGGTATATTTATTTACATAATTTGTACTAGCATTCTCAAGTAAACATGTAAACAGTTCTCACAAAAAATTACAGAATTCAGACTTACTTCTGGAGTGATGAATTTTTCATAGACAGTGCCCAGCCTGTCTCTAAAATCATACACATATTCTTCAACAGCATTCTTAGCATCATTTCTTTCTTTCTCTAACTTATCTTGCATAATCATCTTCCCCTATTTCAAAAAGCCTCAGATTAGTTGCCATAAGAACATGCATTAGGGAAATAACAAATCAAAACCACAGTAAGATACCATTTCACATTCACTAGGATGATTATAATAAAAAAAGTATTCATGAGGATGTGGAGAAAGTGAAACCCTTGTACACTGCTGGCAGGCATGTGAAATGCTGCAGCCACTATGGAAAACCTTTTGGCTGTCCCTCAAAGTGCTAAGCACAGAATTTCAATTTCACTCCTAGATATAAACACGAAGAAACTGAAAGCAGGGACTTGAACAGATATTTGTATGTCAATGTTCACCGCAGCATTATTTACAATAGCCAAAAAGTTAAAACGACCCAAGTGTGCGCTAATAGATGAATAAAAAAGTACATAAACACAATGTAGTATTTTATTTAGTTATAAGAAGAAATGAAGTAATGATACGTGCTGAAACAAGGGTGAACATTGAAGTCACTATGCCAAGTAAAATAAGCCAGATACAAAAGGACAATCATTGTATAATCCCACTTAACATGATTCTAATCTATTGATAACTAGGCAATTCATAAAGACAAACTAGGAAACTGGAAGAAGGGAGGAAGGTAAGTTATTATAGAGTTTATGTTTGGGGTGATGGAATTGTTTTGAAAATAAGATACTGGTGATGGATGCACAATACTGTGAATGTAATTAAAGCTATTGAATTAAACACTTAAAAATGGTTACAATAGCAAATTTCATGTAAAAAAATTAATGTAGTATACTGAAAAGCATTGAGTTGTATACTTTAAATGGGTTAATTATGATATGTAAATGTATCTCAATAAAGCTGTTAAACAAAAAACAAAACAAAACATAGCCTACTGTCATTTTACATACTCGGCTTAAAATCCTAGGTTCCCTATTTACTAGCTTGAGATAGCAGGAAAATAATCTAAACATAAGTTTTCTTATCCTAAAACAGAGAGCATAATTCCATCTAACTCATAGGGCTGCTAATAAGGTTGAGAGAATTCATATAAAATATTTAGTTCTACGCTTGACACATAACCAGTACTGAATAAAAGCCTTGGAAGGGGTATTCTCGGTGATTTAGTCTACTTGTGTCTCAGTTTCCTTACCTGTAAAATGTAGTTCTCTAACAGAACCTACACTTCATAGGTTGGAGGGTAAAAATATGATATAACAGTATTTACAGATGTTAGTTTATGATGAACAAAACCAAAGAAATAACCTAAAGATTATAATACTTGAGCAAATTTTTCACTTTAATAAAAACACATGTAAACTTAAGAATCCCTTTATAAACTACAATGTGTTCACATTTGTGAATTGAAAATAATGAGACATTCAAAAGTTAAGAAAAAGTCTCATTTTATATACAAAATTTGCCATAACTGTGCTTCCCTACAATTCATTCCTTTGGGAAAATTTTTCTCAAGACATACAAATTCTGAACTATTCAGAATCTCCAGGAATGCCTGCGTCACATAAAATGCAGCCTTTAACAATTATCATGAATAGATGATATAGATAGGTACTACAAACGCAACCATTGTAAAGTCAAAATCTCTTGATACAATAAACATACAGCAAATGGTAGACTATGAGACACTTCAAAGAAGACTGACCTTTAAATGCCAGCCAAACTTGTAAAAATTAGGAACTACCACTTAAATGTAAACTTAAAAAATATAAATTACTTCTTACACAGCTACTGGTAAAAAAAACAAAACTTGTTTCATCCAGATACTGTAACTTAAACATGTAAACAGAAAAGAACATGTAAGAAAATGTCAAGAATGACACAGATTTCTTTAAAAAAAATATTTAATGGATGTCAGAAAACATTCTGAATAGAGATATAATCTTTAAGGACAACACAGGAGAAGAGGGGAACAGCTAGTATTTCCCCATATGTTGTCTGCTGGATGTTACTGTTAAAGACAGAATAAAAGGAAGACTCAGTTTCAGAAAAGTCTTTTCCTAGGGAAGGCAATACGTATTTTTCATATAACTAAGATGAAAGCTATATAGTACATACAGCATTAATACAGCTCAGTATTTTGTAAATAATAAAGTAGCTCAGTATTTTCTAAGAAATATAGTAGTTCAGTAATCTACTTAATATAATTCCTTAGGAGTTATAAACTAGTTCCCTAAATTTTAGAGATAATCATTAACTTCTACGAAATCTCAGAATAAACTACCACCTATTTCAACATCAACTCAGATTTACATACCTCATTTTCAATGTAGCTGTTGAGAAGATCTTGGCCCAGTTGTCTACATAGGCTACTCTGGATCGGTAGATCAATACTCTTGACTTTTCCTTTTTTGAGTGTCTGATTTAATCGGTCTTGTTTGTCTGAGATAGCTGACTGCAAAACCGAAAGAGAAGTAAAAATTTCTAAAATTAGCTTAAAAACAGATTTAAGAGGTAAAACAAAGTAAAATCAAAACTATTACAATCTGTTGTATTTATTTTAAAGTACTACCTTAAGACTGATGGGAATTTTGTAGTCTGTACGTTAAATCCTAGTTTCTATATTAAAAATCTTATGTTGGAAATGCAAATCAAAACTAAAACGAGTAGTTACTTCTCACCCACTATAACAAAAATATAGAAAATAATAAATGTCGGTGAAGATGTGGGAAAACTGCAACCTCTCATACATTGCTTGCAGGATTGTAAAATGTTACAGCGGAAAACAGTTACAAAGTTTCTCAAAATGTTAAACAAAGATGACAATGTTAACAAACAATGTTAATAAAAATGCTAAACAATTATGACCCAGCAATTCCATTCCTAGGTATATGCCCAAGAAAAATGAAAATACAGATTCCCACAAAAACTTGTATATGATTGTTCGTAACAGCATTATTCATAATAGTGAAAAAGTGAAAATAACCCAAATGTCTATCAACTGATAGATGGATAAATAAAATGTGGTATGTATTCATACGATGTAATATTATTTGGCCATAAAAAGGAATACTGATATATTCTACAATCTGGATGAACCTTGAAAACATTATGCTTAGTGAAAGAAGCCAGTCACAAATAACCACATACTGTATAACTGTACTTATATAAAATGTTCAGAAAAGGCAAATCTATTGCCTAATCCCTGTGGCTGGCAGGGAGAGGGTTGAAGGGAAATGGGAAGTCACTGCTAATAGACACTAGGCTTCTATTTGAGATGATGAAAATGTTCTAAAATTGTGATGATGGTTCTACAACTGAATATACTAAAAACTGTAAACCTAACTGGATGAATTGAATGATCAGTAAACTATCTCAATAAAGCTGTTCAGCAATCAAAATTTTGGAAAAAAAGTTTGTAGGTTTTAAATAACTTTAGAATCTAAGATTTAAAACTAAATAATCTCTGAGAAATAAATCTGTTCAGCTAACCTGCATAGATTAAATTCTGTGCAGGTTAGAAAAATCTGTTGAGGATGATGGCTTAGAGTTATGACCATATTCATCTCAGTGACTGGGACAGGGTCTCTCCCTTCTGTCCTACTGGCAATCACTGTCTTAGAAAAATAATTACTCTCAATAAAGCGTTTACCCTTTAACATTTTAATTTTGAAAGTACCCATTTTTATACATAGAAAAATATTTTGAGATGCAACAAAATACTTAATTGGTTAATTAAGTGGTTAATTCTGAGATACAGAATTAAGTGGTTAATTCTGAGATACAGAGTACAGCTAATATAAGTTTTCCTCATATAGCCTGTTCCATCTCATATTTTTCTGAATATGATTTTTTTCACTTAAAAATAAAATTTTAACTTACATATTCATACTTCAGAAATACAATGCAGTTATTGGTGAAACATGAGATATAATGATTTAAGGTAAAGAATTTAGGCCATTTTACTGTTGGGTTCTTTGATCAATTTTTTTTTTTTTTTTTAACTTTTAAGTTCAAGGGCATATGTGCAGATTATATAGGTAAACTCCATGTCACAGGAGTTTTGTTGTACAGATTATTTCATCATCCAGATATTAAACCTTGTACCAATTAAGGGGAAGGATCCTCTCTCTCCCTTCCACCCTCCACTCTCCAGCAGGCCTCAGTGTTTGTGTTCATGTGCTCTCATGAGTTGAGAAAAACTGTTAATGAAAAATATATATTTTTTTCTACCAAAAAAGGTAATTTTGCTTATGTTATTAGAGTTCATTTTAAAAAAGCACAACTCTTAACAAATCATTAAAGTATATTTATTCTGGCTATCAGCTTTCTATACATTTTTATAAAAAAATTCTGAGATCAAAAATATCAAGCGTGTTAAAAGAAAGCATTATAAAATATAGTAATTCAAAATATCAATTTCAAAAAGACACAACTACAGCAAAAGTAAACCAAACCTTTGTTTTGGCTCCTGTATGATCAATTTCCTCTTCTGGGGTGTGTTCAGCATGACATCTTTGATGCCCTCCTTCTTCTTGGTCAACCTGCATTTTATCCTAGAAAGAATACATAATTGATAGTATATGCAGTGTCTTTTTTCTTGTTTTAAAAATGTAAACCGCATCTTAGAGTTCAAGCCTGTTTTGAATGTAAAATGTAGAAAGAGTTAAGCAGAAGCTCATTTTTCAAACGAGAATTGCTACAAATAAACAGATTAACAGTTTTAAGTAAAAAGATCTATTTGATGCTATGGGATAAATCTTGCTTGATTTATGGCTAAATAATTGCAAAATACATGGAAAATTGTTCTCAAGTCAAATTTACAAATCAAGATTTCCAAAAACTTACAAAAAAAAAAAAAAAGAGAGAACATTCAAGGGTTGCAGGCTAAGAGTGGGACAGCATTAGGAGAAATACCTAATTTAGATGATGGGTTGATGGGTGCAGCAAACCACTATGGCACGTGTATACCCATGTAACAAACCTACACATTGTGCACATATATCCCAGAACTTAAATAAAAACATTCAACCTGACATAAAAAAAGTTTATAAATAACACGAGAAAATAAAATGAAAAAGATACAAAATCTGTGAATTACACAAATACAATACTATATATCTTTAATTGTAAAATGTAAAATAATTAGAAACACCCACTTTGAGTTTTGATATAAATTCATCAAAACTCAAAGTGGGTGTTTCTAAATTATTAAAAGGTATACTTTTAAGATTTTCTTTTTATGTCTAAAAACCAAACTTTTTACCAATAAAATCTCCAAAATGAACTCTCCACTTGGCAAATAATCCCATGTGTATATTTTTTTGGTCACCTTCTTAATCCTATCTGTCAGCATCCTCCTGAAGAAAGCTTGAAATGTAGGAATCGGCATAATTTAGGTCTCCGACTACATCTAGAATTAAGCAAATCTGTGATAACCAGAAAGCTATTTTGATTAAAAGCTTATTTCTGCCAAAGAGGAGAGAATTTTTTTTAGTTAAAAGATCAATTATTCTTTGAGAGAGCGAGGTGGGTGGATCATGAGGTCAAGAGTTCGAGACCAGCCTGACCAACCTAGTGAAACCCAATCTCTACTAAAAACACAAAAATGAGCCAGGTGTGGTGGTGCACACCTGTAATCCCAGCTACTCATGAGGCTGAGGCAAGAGAATTGCTTGACCCCAGGAGATGGAGGTTGCAGTGAGCTGAGACCGTGCCACTGCACTCCAGCCTGGGCAACACAGCGAGACTCTGTTTCAAACAAATGAACAAAAAAAGTCAATTATTTCTGGTATTTCAACTCCCCTCCTTCCAACTCTCTTCCCCACCTTACAACCTCCCCAACCCTGTTGATAGATAAGAGGTGAAAAAAGTGATAAAATGTTGAGTTATTAACTAATTTTTGTATTACTCTGAAAAAAATGTTGTCAATTAAATGGCTGCAATGCCTGATCACTTAGAATTTTTACATTTATTGAAAAGAGCTCTTCCATTTATATATTTATATCTCTTTTAGAGAGAAAAGAAAAATAAACCAGATGAAGTAGTTATTTCTAAAATTTCTTCACATTCAGAATCTAACTAATGAATCACTTAATCCAGTTGTTAATGTATTTTTCTACACAATATCATTCTATGTGTCATCAGGAGTGCAAATGACTCAGCATTTGTTTAAAAGTTGCTCTAATTTGGTCTCTAGTGTTTCTTACAAGCCACTAATACCTACTCTACAAGACTTATGACTGTATCTTAATCACAACCTGTTTTCAAACAACCAGGACTCACATTCCTTCCTTAAATGGTTTGTTCACTAAAATGTCAAGAGGTTGCCAACTACATAGTCAAGCCACTAGGAATAACAACTGAGTTCACAGATGCACAGGTAATGAGAAGTATCTCATGACTATTGCCATGGCCAACAGCAAATATGTTATCAAGACTCATTTCATTAAAATATATTTAAAAGTGGAAAATTATACATCTTAAAATGGATATAAAATGGTAATAATTTGTTAATACTTTAAAATTATTTAAAAACATTTACAGAATTATTATCAATAGTGGGATAACTAATGGAAGTGCCTCTAGACTCCAGCTTCCCTGATGGATTTTAAACTCCATGACAGTTGAAATCATCCTTCTGTTTGCTGCTATAGCCAAGCATACATTTTAGGTACTCATAGTTATTTGTTAAATAAACATAAACCACTTAAACAAATCTAGATATTATTATGAACTGTAAGGTTTTATCCGATTTGTATCTTGATTCACTCTCTCAATTTCATTTTTTTCTGCTATTCTCCCATTCTCCACAACTATATCCTATACACAAACCACTCTTCCATTTGTAACACACACACACAAAAGTTTTCCTGCCTCAGTGCCTTTGTATTTGTTATTCACTCTGCCTGGACAACTACCTACCTACTCCTTATCCTCAAACTGCCTTTTGCATCATTCAGACTAGCTTACCTGTTCCTTCCTAAGTGGTTTCTTCATCACTATCACATGGTTTCTACTATGCATCCCCATTAATTTCCTTTAAATTTATATGCCATCTTTTTGCTTCTTGCCTGTCCTTTCCCACTAGACTGTAAGTTACAGATGGATGGCAACCTTTTCAATCTTGTTTATCACTGTATCCCTAGTACACAGAAGAGTCCTGGCTACACATAAGCAATCAAATATTTTGAATTAAAAAATAAACAGAGATAGATAAAAAGATAAAGAACCCAAATGGTCAACAACTGGGAAATAAACTGTGGTACTAGTAAGATGAATAGCATATAGTTTCTTTGATCCCTGTTTTGTGATATAGTTTAAGATGTGATAATTTTTCTTTTTTTTTGCAGATATGCTATCCAGGCTGGACTCAAACTCTGGCTTCAGCATCCTGAGTAGCTGAAACTATAGGCACAAACCAAAGTACCCAGGGCTTGATGTAGTAATTCCTTAATATGCCTCTGTATTAAATTATACCTACAAGAGAGGTGTCAATTTTCTCACACATCATTACATTGATGTCAGCAAACTCTATTGTGATTTTTCTGGAAAATCAATGCTCTTTTAATTTTGAATTAGAAAATAACACATATAAATTGACCCTCATAGAAAAAAAAAAAAGGCTTCTGCTGATGTTCACTGGTTTATGTCTGAGCCTCTTTACCTACCTCGGAATCAGCAACACCATCAGCTAGAATAGAGTAAAAATAAGAACTTTTTATCGTATTATTCCCCACCCCTTGAAATTTAAACAATTAGCTTCCAGAGTCTTTGAATTAGTTCACTTTTTTGAGGGGAAGAGGTGACTACTTTATAATGGTATTTAAGTCTTTAAACTTCCAAATACAGAACTAAAGAGAAAAATCCTAGAAAGAACAATTAAGAAAGTGCACGGGCCAGGAACCGTGGCCCACACCTGTAATCCCAGCACTTTGGGAGGCTGAGCCAGGCAGATCACAAGGTCAGGAGTTTGAGACCAGCCTGACCAAGATGGTGAAACCCCATCTCTATTAAAAATACAAAAATTAGCAGGTGTGGTGGTGTGTGCCTGTAATCCCAGCTACTCAGGAGGCTGAGAGGTAGGAGAACTGCTTGAACCTGGCAGGCGGATATTGCAGTGAGCTGAGATCGCGCCACTGAACTCCAGCCTGGGCGACACTTCATCTCAAAAAAAGTAAGTGCACAGAATATTTTCAACACAAGGTTTTCAGCATCATCACTTTTATTAGCAAGGAAAAGGAAATAAACTACCACTTTTTCAATACTTATTATATAGCTGTGATAGGGATTTAAAAGATAATATATACATGAATGTGCTCACCAACAATGTCAAGTATATGATCCATAATGTTAGCATGTTAGCTACCTTTTTCTTTTGATTACACACATTGTAAAAGAAATATTAAGGAACGTATCAACTATCTAGAAATTCCTTATATGGGAACTTCAACTGCCTGCAAATGTTCTAGAGCAAGCCAAAAACTATCATAAGCAGCTAAGTCTCTGAGTAACCAAAGCAGATGTCATATATCTGTGCACTTTATTCACAGGTGAACCCACTAGGTTCACATCCAGAAATCATCCTTTAAAGTTTGGTTAATTAAATTTCCAGCTCACAAACAAAAGCAGAAAATAAGAAATGCCAGGGGAAGTACAACATGGGTGCCATATTATTCTTATTGTATTTTCAGTTCCCAGGATTCACTAATATTATATAAAGAAAATTAAAGGCCTCAGCAGAAATACTTAACAAAAAGATAAATGATTATGAACACCTGGTCTTGGAAGGCATACAAAGAAAGCACTTTCAATTTTAGTAAAAATAAATCTTAATGAATTAAATTTATTTATCTAAGTTACTGTGGATTGTAATTTGAAATATTAACTTTTCACCAATCATTCTTACGTTAATTTATGAAAAACCGTATCTTCACTAACAGATAAAGACATTTCCTCTTCCTCAATTCAAATAAGAAAGTGATTACAAAATTATAAAAGACTGAAAGAAAAATGGCCAGATGCAATGGCTCACGTCTGTAATCCCAGCACTTTGGGAGGCCAAGGCAAGCAGATCATGAGGTCAAGAGATTGAGACCATCCTGGCCAACATGGTGAAACCCCATCTCTACTAAAAATACAAAAATCAGCTGGGTGTGGTGGCACATGACTGTAGTCCTAGCTACTTGGGAGGCTGAGGCAAGAGAATCACTTGAACCTGGGAGGTAGAGGTTGCAGTGAGCTGAGATCATGCACTCCAGCCTGGTGACAAAGTGAGACTCCGTCTCAAAAAAAAAAAAAAGAAAGAAAAAAAAAAGCCACAGTTCTAAATGAAGTAGTTTAAAGGCTAGTGGTTGAATTCTGATCAATTTGGAAGAATGATGCACAGTAATTATTAACAAAATCAAACAAAAGCCAATCTTCAGAAAAGGGAGAAACCATCTTGAAATAGAACAAAAGAAAATCTAGGGCAGATTTCCAATTGTAATTAGAAAAACAAAAAACTAATAAATGTCATTAAAAATAATGCACAAAAATAATTCATGAGGAGTGCACATAAAAAGATGAAAACATTGTATAATGAAATACAATAAAGTTCTCCTAAGATTTCATCTACAGTATCTCCAAAGTAAATTCAGTGCCAAAGAACACTTTAATAAAGAAAAAGTTTAAAAATCTGTACTTTAATATTACTGAATGTACAGCACATTCCTCTCCTTAACTGTCTCAGATGTCTCTCAAATAAACCCAGAAAAATTCTTTATTAGGCATGAAATGTATACTTCAAAATTTATCATTCTGAATTGGTTTTATCTGTAAGCTAAAAATCTAGCCATAATAAAATACATGTTTTAATTGAAGTTAAGAACTTGGAAAAGAACTCCAGGTTAACATGCTCCATATAATGCTATGAAAGATGTACCAAACTCTTAAAAAGTATATTAAGATGTGAAAGATGTAAAGCACTGAAAATAGTACTATTCTTTAATCTTTTCTTTAATCTTTAATCTTTTAAGACTTTACATTGACTCCACAGCAGAAATTCAAAGCCAAAACTCAAGAGAGTAATGTATTCAACCATTAAAGTCCCAATTATAATTAAAATATACTGTATACATTACCTATTACAAGAACATTGAGAATGGATTTCGACATACCACATTATCTTTGTTTTCATTTTTAAATGAAGTTTCTGTCTCCATTGGAGCATCACTGTGATCGCCTTCCAAATTCTGCTTCTCAATTACTGATGCACTAGCCACACTGAAGATTCCATGGATGTTAACACGAACCTTAACCTTCACTTTGGAACTATCACCATCAGACTGTGGAAAAACATTCTGAATAGTGAAGCTCCCTTAAGGAAAAAAGAACTTTGATCAGTATGTGAGCTTCAGATTAACTTATTCAATTCATTTATTGAATAATTTGGCTATCACCTTTAAGACGTTGGCAAATAATCATGTTGGCAATAATTATGATCATATCCTAATTGATCACTATGGGGCAGGTACTTCCCCTAGATTATTTTTTACAAACCATAACAAACCTGTTACTAAGTCTCAGAAAGCTTAAGTAACCTGCCCAAAATCATCAATTCTAGGAAAAAAAAAAAGCATTGGGAATTTAACCATGGACAATTTGATTCAAAGGCAATAAGTTATCTTATAATGCTGGTACTTGAAAACCAAAATAGCAAAATTCAGTTTCTAAGTTTGAAAACTAGATACTACCTTTTTTGATATAAGCTTTACAAATCATAATCATCTTGGTAATTCATAAAGCAATTTCAATATTTTTTAGGATTTTTCCTATAGTAAAACTGCAAAGTTTACAGTCACTAATACCTGCAGAGATTATCAATGCTTTAAGAAATCTATTAATGTTTTATTTCTTTAAAGAAATCTCATATATATAATATTTATTGTAGAAGAGCAAATACTAGGCAGAAAAATCAGGTAGTAAAAAACTTGGATGACTTTTTTATGGGTTAAATTTTACCCCCCACTGTGCTTAAAAAATCTCAGAATGTGACTATGGGTGTTTTGTTTTGAGACATGGTTTCACTCTGTCACCCAGGCTGTAGTGCAGTGGCATGATCATAGGTCACTGCAGCCTCAACCTCCCAGGCTCAAGCAATACTCTCACCTCAGCCTTCAAGTAGCTGGGACTACAGGTGCACGCTACCATGTCTAGCTAATTTTTCTGATTTTTAGTCAGATTCGGTCTCACTATGTTGTCCACACGGGTCTCGAACTCTTGGGCTCAAGCAATCCTCCTGCCTCAAAGTGCTAGGATTACAGGCATAAGCCACTATGCTTAGCCTGTGACTGTATTTGGAGATACCTTGACTTCGGACTTCTAACCTCCATAACTGAGACAATAAATTTATACTGTTTAAGCCACCTAGCTTGTGGTACTGTTATAGCAGCCCTAGCAAACTAATATCATCTTCGTAATTGTACTGTTTTATATAATAGTCCTTGAAATATTTATAATTTTTGTACTCTCCCCTTCTTAGTCTATAAATCAGTACATAGACAAAAATTAAAAACCTCAAAATTCTTTTAAATGTTATAAAATAATTTAGTTTTCTATCTTCTGAAAAGATCACTCAGTTAAAATGGATATTACAATCTCCTATTCTCACTTTCTTTTTTTTCTATTATTTTATTTAGTCATATCATTTATAAGGGCATACGTTTATAAAAGATGGTTAAGACTGGTTAGTAATTTGTTCTTGGGGTTTGTTTTAAAGTGAGAAAGGGGGAAGTAGTTATGAATTCATAAAGAATATTTCAGGATGATACATGTTGACTATAAAATAAAAAGGTACACTGACATCAATCCTATAAACAGCAAATTTGGATGTAAATGATTTAAGCCTATTGGTTCATTTTTTAAAAGCATCCTTGTTTCTTTAAAGTTAGGTAGTATAAATGATTCTTGAAAATCTACTGTGGACATGATATATTCAGTCAAACTTGCTAGGGGTTGGGAAATGATTTTGTGACCATCCAATTTGGAGTCTGACTGAGAGTTCAACAGCATTACAAAAAAGTTACAGTCATGGTACATTATCAATTCCTTGGATGATACGGTGTCCACAGCTTTCATCATCCTGGTTACCCTTCTTTCTGCTTTCACTTATACATTCCTTTCTTTTAAACAAACAAAAAATATCAAAGTTCAGCAAAATTCAGAAAGTCACAGTTCATCTAGCACTGAATGATAGTGGCTTTGGCATTTGATATTACAAAGTCACTTTTCCATCACAAATCTTTTCTTCATTCTGGGTCAAGGCAAGGTAAAACAGGAAGAATACGGTTCCCAAATGCAGAGTCTTGAGTTATGAAGTATCCAGATGAATGTGCATGAGCATGCTGCTAAGCTGCCTTCTGTTGGGCTGCAATATGCTGTTGCTCAGCGTGATCCCAGAAGTCCTTATTAAGAGAGGGTCTCAAGAGTACGATGCTAGCTCCAGGATGATTTGTTGAAGACTGATTCTACATAAGTAGTTTTCTTTTTGTCTAGTTCTGCCAAGAGTGCAACTCTATTTTTGTTTTGAAAACCCTGTCGTGAAGAGTTTGCTGCCATCTTCCTTTGTTTCAATTATGTCCAGTGGCAATTGGTCAGCACCTCACCAATCACCTGGGATGCGAGAACACTGGGACCACCTTGCCTTCCAATCACCCTCACTATCATATTAATCCAATAATAGTCATTCTAGTTGATGCCAGTGAACATTAAGTTTAAAATTAGAATATATAGTCAGTCTGGCACCACAGTTTCAATCTACTGATTAAAGTAAGTTTTTCAATAAAAAATAATTCTCACACAAACCTTTCAGGCCAGTTACAGAGTATTTTATTTCCATTTGTATTTTATTTTACTTTATTTTATCTCACTCTGTTGCCCAGGCTGGGACTGCAGTGGCACAAACTCAGCTTACTGCAGCCTCTGCTTCCTGGGTGCGAGTGATTCTCCTGCCTCAGTCTCCTGAGTAGCTGATATTGCAGATGTGCACCACACCACCTGGCTAATTTTTGCAGAATTAATTTTAAATATAGAAGTAAAAATGAATTTGAAATATAGCTGTCCCCTCAGTATCCACTAAGGATTGGTCTCAGGTTTCCCTCAGGATGCAAGAACCTTGTATATATCATTTTGCATGTGAGTGAGATGAGGTCTCACAATACTGCTCAGTCTAGTCTTCAACTCCTGGGCTCAAGCAATCCAATGACATAGTATTTTGTTTATAACCTACATACATCCTCCCAAATTCTCTAAGTCTATATCATCTCTAGATTAATTACGATACCTATTACAAAATAAACGGTATGTCAGTAGTTGTAATATGTAGTATTTGAATAATGACAAAAAAAAAAAGTCTAGATGTGTTTAGTACAGACATTTCTTTTTACCTAAATTGGCTGAATCTACAGATGCTGAACCCATGAATACTGAGGGTTGACTGTAGTAAACCCTGCTATCATTATAGTCACAAACTGAGCACTACAAGTGCACATTTAAAAAAGAGTATAAATATCTTTCTTTAAAAATACAGTACTAGCTTAGCTGAAATGTCTGTTTCCTTGATTCTAAAATAACACATTATTTATAAAGAGCCAAAATGTTATGGAAAACTTTTTCTTTTTTTTTCTCTTACCAATTCTTGCATCGGGATAAGGCACTTCACGTAAATTAGTATAAAATGCTTCTAGTTCAAATGGTTCCTTCTTGTGGAAAGTAATGACTTTTGAGAATGGGGCAGGATGGTTCTTACAGAAAACGTCACATTCCCTAAAATGGAGTGGGAAAGACACTCACTTAGAAACAAACAGAAAGTTGCTTATGAACCTATTTACTGAATCCATTTCATTCTTAATTCATTAGCAGCAATTGCAAAAATCTCTGCACAAATAAAACAAATTATTGATTTTGCTCTAAACATGCCTTGTGAAGATTTACAGCTCAAAGTTTTCATGATGTCTATCATAACAACAGACAATTGTATACTACTAAAAAGAGAAAAATTACCTGAAAACATGTATATTTTAAAGCCAATGTGTAGGGTTCCTCAGATTTGAGGGCCAAGTCCTACTTATTAACTTCCAAAATACTTGCCACATATTACTCTTTTAACTCTGTCTACCTTTAACAAAAACTTTTGTTTGCAAATAATTTTAAACCTACAGAAAGGTGCAAAATTAAAAACAGGACAAGGAACACTTATGTATCTTTTACGTGGATTTGCTACTTTACTCCATTTGTTTTACCATCTGAGTGCACACACACTCTGTGTATATTCTTCCTGCACCAACTGAGGGTGATATATATTACGGTCCTTTACGTCTAAAAACGTCAGTGTGCATCCTAATAGGGATATTCTCTGATGCTTTACTATTCATATTTCCATTTTTTTTTCAGTTGATATAACAATGTCCTTTGCAGTATTTTACCCCTCCAATACAGGGAGTTTTTTAAACCTACATAACAATTCCTATTCCTTAAATTGTTTAACAGAAACAGTTTATAACTATTTTTTATGGGGGCCCAGAAACCATGCTTTAATACTATGTTATCATCCTATTACTGTAAGTATCCAAGGTTTTAAAATCTTGAATCTTTAAAAAAAAAAAAAAAGTTAAAATCTTGAATCCATAAACCTCTTACTCTATCCTAGTTCTCAAGAACATACCCATACCTTCTACTTTCTTGTAGTCATTAGGCTATATTTACTTTTCAATTTACCTCCCCATACATTTTCTCACAATTTTTTTTTCTGAATCACTTATACCTTGAAACTGAAATTAAATTTTATAGAATAATATTTCTTGCCTCAAAATTGGAATTATCTGGGGCAGACAGGTAAAAAAAAAATTATAAAGAAAAACACTGACATTAACACATGCCATTTAAATGCTTTGCAAGACATTCAGGTAAAGCTGATAATCCGTATTTTTGAAATTTATACAACCGCATTTTCTTGGTGGTACTTATGTATAGAACACAAAAGGAAAACTTAAAAATAACTGCAAAATGTAAACACACCATTATTCATTGTACAAGCTATACTTCTGAAAAGCAGGCAAGTAAAATATATGAAATATAAATTTTGATTCTGGTAGGGAAGTAAGCTACTTAAATCCTGGGAAGTTTATGGAAAAAAATGTAAATGTTAATGAAAGCATAAAAATATTATAGCTTATGACAGACAGAAACAAAATTTAATAACAAAGTACTTTTTTTTTAACTATAGGCATGTTAAATTTAAAAGTATAGGAGAAAATGAGCTAAAACAGGCAATCTCATGAAAGTTCATAGGAATGTAAACCACTATCTTTTTAGTGAATAATCTGCCAATATTACTCAAATTAATGTGCATATTCTTTGACACAATTCCATTCCTACACTGCTATCTTACAGACATACCAAACACAAGTGAACAAGCACAAGGATGTTCCTACCAGCACTGTTTAAAATAGCAAAAGTATGACCTAATACCGTATTGGTTAAATTTATTATGGCACACACAACTGTTGAAAAAACAGTTACTGTCTATTGATATGGGAAAACAAAATAAAATATAATTGAAAAAGCCAAGTTGCATTAGAGATTTATAGATAATCCTATATGTACTTTAAAAAGTATATGCTTTTATTTATTTATGGATTGTCAAATAAAATGACTGGACAGATAAACTAGCTGTTAAAAATATTTATGTCTGCAATACAGGCAAAGACAGAGTATGACAAATACAGGTCTTTTTTAATACTTCATACTGTCATTTATTTGAAAATGAGCCATGTTTTACTTTTATAAAAATCACAAAAAATATGCCTAATTATGATTTATAGGTGATGTATCATTTTTATATTTTCTTTTTTAAATACTTTATCTAAAAGTATTTGGCAGAATTTTAAGATGTGTAAATTTCTCTAATTCAGAAAAGTAGATTTAATTGGTTAAAGATTTACAACAAGCTCTAATCAAGGTTTTAAAAATAACTTACCCAGTTCCGTCTTCAAAAGAGGTCTTCCACTTCAATGTGATTGAGTAAGGAACAAGGTCTGTTATGGAAAATTCACGCACTTTAAATGCTGGTGAGAGAATCGCACACTGAAAATAAGATGTATACCATATTTAAATCAACAAATACAAATCATACCCTAGGTTACTCTGAACTGCTTAATAAAGTCCTCCTTTTACTACATTTTAAAAGTTACTGGTTTTTGGCAATGAGGATCGAAAATTTAAAAGGCTCAGAGTACACTTTATGTGACGTTACAAACATTAACAGAGTATTTTTACATCTCCAAAAGGAATTTTAAATTCCAGCAGACTGCGAGAATTTGTAAAATAAATATTCTTTCAGTGTCGTTACAGACATGCTGTCCTATTATAGCTTAAAAATACAAATGGGAAAGATACAAAACTTATTTATCAGAAATAACTTCAATTTACTTTAGCTTATTGACAAGTCGATGAAACAAATAACATTAAAAGACCCCTTTGGGATTATAAATCATTCTATTATAAAGACACATGCACATGTATGTTCATTGCAGCACTGTTTACAATAGCAAAACCTGGAGTCAACCCAAATGCCCATCAATGATAGACTGGACAAAGAAAATGTGGCATATATACACCATGGAATACTATGCAGCCATAAAAAGGATGAGTTCATGTCCTTTGTAGGGACATGGATGGAGCTCAAAACCATCATTCTCAGCAAACTGACACAAGAACTGAAAACCAAACACCACATGTTCTCACTCATAGGTGGGTGTTGAACAATGAGAACACATAGGCACAGGGAGGGGAACATCACATACTGGGGTATGTTGGGGAGTGGGGGGTGGGGAGGGACAATAGGGGGAGGGGAGGTTGGGGAGGGATAACACTGGGAGAAATGCCTAATGTAGATTATGGGGGGAGGAGACAACAAACCACCATGGCATGTGAGTACCTATGCAACAATCCTGCAAGATCTGTAAATGCACCCCAGAACTTAATGTACAATTAAAAAAAAAAAGATCCCTTTGGATCTATCACTCATTTCTGGCAAAATATGTATTCTGAAAAATAAAATAACAATTATACCTGTAATGCACATCCTCTTGCAACAGCTTCATCAGCATTTAATGTGGTACTTATGTCTTTAAGAAAGAATTTGGTGATTTGTTCTTTCACTGCAGGAATTCGTGTTGCTCCTCCTACAATTTCTATACTACTAATATCTTCACGTTGTAAGTCTGGAAAATTTTTTTAATCGAGAAAAATGATAGTCTTTAAAAATCTGAACAGAAGGCTTTGTCAAGTACTTTTTAAAAAAGTGGAACTTCTTACTTGTCAGAAAATAAAATGGAAAGAAAAATATAATTTTTAGAAAAAGGTAAAATTTAATAAATATTAATTATTTATGTGACAGGCAATGCACTTGGTCCAGATGATGAAGTGGCAATACGAAGAGAAAAGCACTTCATGGGTTTTAAAGGACCTTTTCAGAGTCCTTCAATTTTATTTTCACCTCCCAAATCCCTATAGATGACATTTTTAATTGATTACCAAAATCCTTATGAAAAAGTAATCATGTCCCTATTTCTATGTTTTTTTTTTTTTTGAGACAGAATCTCACTCTGCTGCCTAGGCTGGAGTGCAGTGGCACAGTCTCAGCTCTCTGCAACCTCTGCCTCCTAAGTTCAAGTGGTTCTCCCATCTCAGCCTCCAGAGTAACTGGGGTTACAGGAGCTACCATGGGGTTACCAGGATGCCTGGCTAATTTTTGTATTTTTAGCAGAGACGTGGTTTCACTATGCTGGCCAGGCTGGTCTTGAACTCCTGACCTCAGGTGATCCACCTACCTTGGCCTCCCCAAGTGCTGGGATTACAGGCGTCAGTCACCGTGCCCGGCCAGAACGAGCATGAGTTTTATGATGTAAACAATAAAAAGAGCCAGGAAGAATTCTCAGAAACCCAGATTTATGGTGCCTTACTCTAATAAATAATGTGATAATCTCCCCTTAAAGAAGAAATACAAATCTTTTTTAAAAACAAAGTTTAATTAATTTCTTTTATCATTATTTACCCATGCTAAGTAGGCAACATTATGGTACAGTTTTGATAGTCCAGTAATTTCCACTTACTAGATTGTTCCATTACTGCTTTTAAAGGTGGTTCAACCCTGGCTAAAAGGGAAGCACATAGTTGTTCAAATTGAGCCCTGTGAGAAAATAAGATAAAATTCATTATTCTGGGATAAAAAGTTGAATACATCTTCTAGAACAACAACAACAAAAAATCAGACATGATCTAAATAAACATTATAAAATAAGTAAACACTTTTCAAACTAAAAACATACGTGGTACCTGTTCATTTTACTAGAAACATCAAGGTCATTCATGAAACACTCAATGTTCAATGGAAGATCTGATGCATTTGCACTCATTAGCTTCTTTAGTTTTTCACATTCCTGATATAAACGCAACAAGGCTCGAGAGTTTTCTTTCACATTTATTTTATATTTGGTCTTGAACTCATCACAGAAGTAGTCTACTAAAGCCTCATCAAAGTTCCTGCCACCCAAATATGGATCAAAGGTAGTGGCCAAGACCTGTTTAATTGAAAAAGCAGAACTAAATTTTCAGGAATATAGATTCTTCCAAAAAAAAAAAAAAAAGAAAAAAAGAAAAACCTCTAAAATAAAAATAAAAATGATCCTTAAAAACTTATCCAATCACAGGGGTGCTGAATTTGAAATCAGAGTTAAATTATCACTTATATTTAGCCAACATATTTCCTTATTCTTAATTTTCTGCTTTATAGAGATCCACATATCATAATTAAAAGAATAATTCTAATTCAGAAATAACTGAATTACAACAACTACAGCTTCATTATCTTACTCATTTGGTTCTACAAGAGCACTGGATAGACCAAAATAAGGTTTAAGAGAGCAAAGAAACAGTCCTAAGCATATAGATGAGAACAAAACAAGAAAAGCAGATTCAGAGATTAAATATGAAATGCCATAATTGGTCAATTTACAGGTCAGAAATTAGGCCTTTTGACTATTACAAAACCAAAACCAAACAAAAACAAAAACCAAGCAACAAAAAAACCACAACTCAGATTATTTTTACAGAAATATATAAGAAACAAAAGGATAGAGAGTGTAAATAAAACAAGTGAAAAGAGACAGGTAACAACTGAACAAACTGGTTGAGCAACAGGTTTCCCAGCAGAAGGGGTAAGCAAGTCATAGAAATTCAACACTATAGTTCTTGAAAGCACAGGACCAGACATCTAGGCTCGCTCCCTTGGGTAAAATGACTACTTACAATAGTCACTAGTAAAGAATCCTGCTGTTGATGTGGTTTTGCAGCTCTTTCTTTACAAGGTGGGTGATGGGGTGGTAGTATGGTGGTAAATATCACAGGAGGATATGAGTGCAATCTGTGTGGGGTGTCGCCCCACAGACTAGTATGGAGAATCCATGCATACACTTCTCATGAAGTCCAGTATTACCCGAAATAAATGCAAAATTATCTTGGTATATAACTAGTACAAGTGTGTATTCTGAGAAGAAGGGCTATCGCCTTGACCGGATTTTCAAAGGGGTCTGTGATCTAAAAGTTGTATTTCACTACAAAGTTATCTAGGAAGGGAAAAAGTTCTTTTAAAATAAGTTAATGGGTAAGGCTAAATGCCAAGGATTAAGTCAATTTATACTGAAAATTACCCTACATTCAGTCTGTCATTTCCCTTTAATTTTCTGATTACAAAGAAGTTATTATAGTAAAATAAATTGAAATAGAATGCTCTTACAGTGTTGCAGTTTATCTCCTAAGTAAACTCTACTCTGTGCATACTGGAGAGAGATTGTAAGTTTGGACAAAGAATCAATGTAAAAGTGATTACAAATCCTAATTTGTAAGAAGCACATATAAGTAAAATTATGATTAGGATGCTTAGATAAAAAGGTTTCTAAAATCAATGGGAATCATTTTGGAAAATGCTTCCCATAAGTATATTTACAGATAAACAATTTATGCTCCCTGATAGATGACTTCATTAACAACCTAAAAATAGAAACAACAATAAAAATAGCTAATACATATTAAAGCAGCTACTCTATGCCAGGCATTCCAAGAATTTTATATACCTTAATGGTAGTTACTGTTGTTGTTCTCAGAAAAACAAACTTAAGATTTAGAGAGATTAAATAACTTGCTTGAGGTCATAGTTTAAGGGGCAGAGCCAGGATTCAAACCCAGCTATTATGGTCCTTTAGTCTGTGCTCTTAATATATGTAAACAAAGCAAACTATTTACTTACTTTAAGTTTTCCTTTGTTAAAAGCACAAACCGAGACCTGATAGGCAGAATGTCCCATATCAATAAACACTACATTTCTTGGTTTCTCATCTAATGGGGGAAGATCCTGTTTATAAATTCCATATGCCAGTGCAACTGTGTAAGAACAAAGAATTATGTTAATTCTAGCATAGCAATTACTTGGACAACAAGAAATGTCACTTTGATACTGTAATATGCAGTACAGTAATACATATTATCTTCAAAGTAAATTAACTTTTCATAATCTGGTTAATAATTTTTTGAGACACAGTCTCGCTCTGTTGCCTAGGCTGGAGTGCAGTGGCACGATCTCAGCTCACTGCAACCTCTGCCTCCTGAGTTCAAGCAATTCTCTTGCCTCAGCCTCCTGAGTAGCTGGGATTACAGGTGTGTGTCACCACACCCGGCTAGTTTTTTATATTTTTGGTAGGGATGGGGTTTCATCATGTTGGCCAGGCTGGTCTGGAACTCCTGACCTCATGATCCACCTGCCTCAGTCTCCTAAATGCTGGGATTAGAGGCGTGAGCCACTGTGCCCAGCCAATAATGTTATTTTTAACCTTTTTTCCCTACTCAACTATTAACTCTATAATATCTATAATAGTAATGATTTGTAAAGCCATTAAGACATATTTAACCTCTGCCAAAAAGTTCTACTACAAAGTAACAAGCTTAGAAGAATCAGTACATACATATACACACACACGTATGTCGTGTGTGTACATGTGTGTGTGTGTGTGTGTATATATATATATATAATTTTTTTAAAATAGACTGTCTCTAGCTCTGCCTCACAGGCTGAAGTGCAGTGGTGTGATCACAGCTCACTGCCATTTTCAACTCCTGGGCTCAAGCAATCCTCTTGCCTCAGAGTTTCAAAAAAAAAAAATGCAGGCCAGGTGCAGTGGCTCATGCCTGTAATCCCAGCACTTTGGGAGGCCGAGGCAGGTGGATCATGAGGTCAAGAGATCGAGACCATCCTGGTCAACATGCTGAAACCCCGTCTCTACTAAAAATACAAAAAATTAGCTGGGCATGGTGGCGTGTGCCTGTAATCCCAGCTACTCAGGAGGCTGAGGCAGGAGAATTGCCTGAACCCAGGAGGCGGAGGTTGTGGTGAGCCGAGATAGCGCCATTGCACTCCAACCTGGGTAACAAGAGCGAAACTCTGACTAAAAAAAAAAAAAAAAAAAAAATGCTTTATTAGTCAGAAAAAAGCTGTAACAGTATTTTGCTTATACTGATTTTCAAACTGCAAAGTGCTTACCTGCAGTAGTTTCATTCATCAGCCTTAAACAATTTAAGCCTGCAACCTGGGCGGCAGCCATCACAGATCTTCTCTCGGCATCAGTGAAAAAGCTAGGAATCTAGTATTTAAAAACAACTGTTAAGTATAATGTTTTACTGAAACATTTCATCAACTGAAAAATATAAAATAATTATCCTAAAACTTACGTAGAGTTTAAGTCAAAGAATGTTCTAAGTAAATAAGTGAAGAAAAATACGACTTTTTTATTTTTTAAATTTGACAATTTCTATATCATAAAGATCTGACCTAAAGTATGAATAACTAATTTAAAGCAAGGTTATATGTGGCAGGGTTGCCTAAGTTTTGTTAATCTAAATACTTCTGGTGTTAGTCTGATCTATTAAAAATATATTTGTTCATCTTTCATAATAAAAACCTAAAAGAGTCTGAAAATGAGATTAGAGAAATATATTATGGTACGTCCATATAATGGAATCCTACGTAGCTGTTACAAAGAATCAGGTAGATATGAATTGTCATGGAATACTATCTTTATTATGTTAAAAAAAAAAAAGGGCACATATAACATTACTTCATTATTGTGTGTATATACACCCAACCAGAAGAATATAGTGTTTGAAATGATTATATTTCAAAGGAGGGGAACTATATTGTAGGGAACTTGTGATAAATATGAATTCCTTTAAAAATCACCAAACAACATTGAAAAAAATACACACACACACACACACACATATATACATATATTTTTAAAGAGACTGTGTCTAGCTTTGCCTCACAGGCTGAAGTGCAGTGGTGTAATCATAGCTCACTGCAGCTTTAAACTCCTGGGCTCAAAAAATTCTCTCACTTCAGCCTCCTGAGTAGCTGGGACTACAGGTGTGTGCCACCATGACTGGCTAAATTAAAAAAAAAATTGTAGAGACGGGGTCTCACTATGGTTTCCCAGGCTGGTCTCTAACACCTGGTTTCAAGCAACCCTCCTGCTTTGGTTTCCCAAAGTACTGGGGTTAAAGACATAAGCCACCATGCCCAGCCCATTAAATACATCTCTATTTAAAAATTAAACTCAGTCTTAAAACATATAAAGATGTATATATGTGTGTGTTTGTATGTGTGTGTGTGTGTGTGTGTATATGTGTGTGTGTGTGTGTGTGTGTGTGTGTGTGTGTATATATATATCTCCTAGTTTTATCAAACTAAGAAGTACTTTAACTAGGCATATAAAACAATTTCTAAAAAGCACATTACTAACTATATTCACATAAAAAATAGCTTAGGGCTCTTCCAGTTTTAAGTTTCAATAAGTAGTTTCCTTTAATTTTATTGTTTTATGAATTTAGAAATTTCATTGAACAGATTGGCAACAGGAAAAGAATTTAAATTTTGCTTGGTAAACTTCTTATCTGATTTGGTATCATCCTCCTGACAAAACTCTAAGTTATAATGCATGGTTCATTTAATATTCATTATTGAGCACTTACAAGCCAGGTACTTTTCCAACTACCAGGAAAACAGCACCAAATAGAAAAACATATTTGCCCCTGTGGAGCTCACAATGGGTCTCCTGCACCAACCACAAATTTAATAATGGTCAGAAGTTTTTATTGCTCTGTTCTGACATGAATTTCTGACACAAAAGTAAAAGCAAGTATAAATAAATAGAAATGGATTTGAATTTAAGATGAATCTCTAAAATTTGTATGGTTTTAACATATCCTTTCAAGTGGCAATATAACAATTATGAGTATGGGCTTGGGAATTAACTGTCTGGCTCTATCACTATATTAGCTGTGTTGATATTGGGCAAGTTATCTGACATCTCAGTGTCTTACTTTTTAAATCTGTAAAACTAGGGTTAATAATATCCCTATCTCATAGGTTGCTTCTGAGATTAAATGGGTTAAAATGCCTATAAATAATGCCTGGTCAATGGTAAACCCTGTTATTCACTATTACTAAATGGCTAGAAAATAAAATTTTAAGCTCTAATATTTTTCTCTTATTTAAAAAACTCCAAATGCCTATGAAAAAAATTGATTACTAAACTCACTGAAAAGTTCATAATCTGATTCTGTTTTTCTAATGACATGAGATGCTTGAATTATACAGGCTTAATAGTAAGAATGTATCAACTTAGTTAACATGTAGGTTGGAACCAGCTAACTATGTTTAATGGGACCTCAAGAGATAAGACAGGGCAAATAATTTAAATGTTTTGTTAAGAATCCTTAATCTTTTTTTCCCCTGATAAGCAACCTGAAATCCCCAACTAGAAATTTTCAACCTTTGCTATAAAATGTTAAGGTCCTCACAGGTGGGAAGTTAATTGCTGAGAACATACTTAGGGATAAGTAACAAATGGCAGTAGTCACTAGTTACATAACAATTTTTCAAGAGTTATTGATCATTGTAATTGATTTTATTGGAAATTCAATCCTAACCTTTAGCAAGTAAGGCATTTTTTTTTTAAAGAGAGTCAAATGGATTTAGGTTATTTACTGGATAAGGGCAGAAAGTATAAGAGAAGAAAAATATTTCAACATTACATCAATACACTGAAAAATATAACTCAAAGGTATTCATTACTGAAGTAAAACTTACTGAAATCACACAGTCGGCCACTGGTTTCTTCAAAGCATTTTCTGAAGTCTCTTTAAGCTTGGCTAACAGCATTCCAGTAACTTGTTCGATTGCAAAAGGTCTTTCTTCTTCTAAGTACCGCACCTAACACCAAAAGTTGGGATATTTATTAAGAGTTATTTGTTTATCCAACAAATATTTAGCGAGCATTTACTCTATATGTGACAGACATACAATATGATCCTTGCTATCCCTTGCTCAAGGAAGTTTTATCCCAGAAAGACTATCATTTAAGAATCATGATCTCATTAAAAACAGTGACCCTGTCATTTCTGAGGTTGCAGTACCTTACACACAGTATTATAACCAAGCAAAGTATTTTCAAAAGTGAAGTCTCTACCCTCTCAGATCCCCACTTCCCACAAAAACAATTTTTATCATTCATTTTCCAGTGTGACACAGCAAACAATGAAAAGGAAAATATCAAATAATTTTTCTTTTGAGACTCAGAACTCTCCCTGGGTTTAAAATGAAAGCTTCAGTCATACAGTTTTGGGAAAAGGAAACGAGAACATCACTCTTTCAAGCAGCACAATGTGTTTATGTATATGAGTATGTTAAATATGTGTATCTAATGACTTAAGATTTACTTTGAATCAGACCTAAAATTGAAAAGCATTTGTTTCCAAACCTATTTACAAGAAAGATAAAAAACAAGTATTATGCCAAATTACTGCCTTTAAACCAGGGGAGCAGAGAGAAATCAAGCACACAGAACTAAGGGAAAGTGAATCATAATCTTATTCTGACTATTGGAGACATGATATATTTAAATAAAATATATTTAAATAAATGTATAAAAAATAAATGGATAACATGCTTGAGGAGTTAAACATTGATTTTCTTAAGTCTTCAAAAGATGACACAGTTCAACACAGGACCGACTGATGTTTCAAAGCCCTTTCTACTAGCTTACAGGCACTTACTATGAATGTATAAAAATTCTATTACTCAAAACTTTGGTTTTGCCTTTCTTCAAAATGTTATTCTATTTTTCTCAGCCTATTCCCAAAGTCTCATCTATTAATTTTCACTTTAAGAAGTTGAACTACTTACAAAATTAAGTAGTTCAAATCTTAAACTGGAGTACAATAAACTGCTCTAGGTAACTATTAACCAGAACTTATCATACTAAAAGATACCTGAATATTATTTTCTATCTCAGCTGTTACTATCATAACCCATCCAGTTTCTCACTTCAGTAACCTGAAAATTTCACCTAAAATATGACTTCATAATTTGTTCCTTGTCTTTAACTTTTCATGGTGTCTTCCTCAACTATTTTAACAGCCTCCTGTCTCCTTACTACAATTAATCATCCACCTTTTATTCAGAACCCTCTTCTAAAAATGGAACTGTGTACACATCCGTAACACATATAGCAAGTCTAAAATTAGTTACTAAAAACAGCTTAAGAGATAATTTGCACAGCATTAAGTTTGTCCTTCTGAAGTGTACAGAGTTCAGTATATTCACAAAGTTGTGTACTGGTCATCATCACCTAAAAAGAAACTCTTTACCCATTAGTAGTCATTCTCTATTTTTCCTTCCCTTAACCCTTAGCAACCACTAATCTGACTTTGTTTCTATGAATTTGTCCTACTCTGGATATTCTATATAAAAGGAATCATACAGTATGTGGCCTTTTGTATCTGGCTTGTTTCACCTGGCATGTTTTCAAGGTTCATACATGTTATAGCACATATCAGTACTCCATTTCTTTTTATGGGCAAATAATATTCTACGTGGTAAGATACACCACATTTTGTATACCTACTCATCAGTTGATAGACACTTGTATGGTTTCCACTTTTTGGCTCTTATGAATAATGCTTTTATGAACATTCATGTACAAGGTTTTGTGTGTACATATGTTTCAATTCTCTTGGATATAAGCCCAGGAGTGGAATTTCTGGGCCATACAGTAGCTCCATGTGTTTTGAGGCTAGTTTTTGAAAAAAATAAACACAAACATGTTTTGGCTAACTAATCTATAACTATATCAGAATGTAAAATTAAAAATACAGAATCCATTTCTTACTTGGAAGAAAAGTATGCTTTAATATTTATAATATGTTATAAGATTCTTCTAAATTAGAACTCATTAAACTCATTATAGCAATTAACATACTTTTTGGGTCCATTCTTCTGAATCCTATATACCTTCATCTTTATCCCCTAAAAACTATTCTCTTGAGTCTCCAAATAATAACCATTTTTTTTCCTTGACAGTAATAGTATGAATTGAATTTAAAAATTATGTAAATTATATTTCCTGGCATTCACTAAGTTATTACAAAAATGACTATCTCATGAGTGTGTAGGTACTGTATCTAGAGGAAAAAGGTCAAACTACAAATAGCAATATTATCATATTAGGTTTCCCTTATTTGAAGATAGGTTTGTTATCCTGGGAATATAAAGCTTACCTTAACTCCTGCACTTCCATTAGGCATCTTCTGCAGTTCATAGGGAAGCCTGATCCTTTCCGTTTGCACAGTGGGATCATCAAATGACCGCCCATGAAGCTTTTTGAAGCCATGAATTGTATTTCTTACATTTGTGACTATCTGTTGGCAGTAAACACTTGTATTTATCAGTTACCTACTAAAAGCAAACTAAAATACTATCCCAATACTTGACAACCACCAACTTCCTTTATCCTACATATCCAAGTTTAGGATTACACATAATCATTCATTTTTTCTGGTTTCCAACTGATGGTAAAGTCATACCATGTGAATGTACACATCTTAACACTTGCCTCCCAAATTCTCCACGTATTCTGGGAATGTCAGATTCAAAATTAATGTCTTCAGAAGAGAAAGAATAAACTTTTAAAACGTTTTAAATAACAAATAGCTACAACTCATCTTTTTGGTTTTCCTTAATGCTTTTGCTCTAGTGAATTAGTACAGGTTGAGCATTCCAAATCCAAAAATCTGAAATCTAAATACTTCAATGCGGATTTCCTTTGCGGATCATGTTGGCACTTAAAAACTTTCAGATTTGGGAGCAATTTGGATTTCAGGATTTGGGATGGTCAACCTGCATCATGCAAATATTCCAAAATTTGAAAAAATATGAAATCTGAATACTTCTGATCCCAAGTACTTCTTACAAGGGATATGCAACCTATATCTTTGATTGCTTATTTATTTCCACTTGCATTTCTGTGTTTTAACTTAAACTGGTTTTTTATTGTCTAGTTTTTCTTTTCCTATCCATATCTAATTCTTTGTGAAAATCTTCATGTACTAGTTAGTACTTTGCTTCCACTGCTGAGTATCACTCCTAGGCGAGTAAATTAAAATGCCTTCCATGTAGCATAGTGCTAAGTGAAAGTGTCTTAATTTGCAAATGGCTTACATTTTTGCAAAACAATTTTTTCTTTAACTAGGATATGTAACTCAAATTACAGGATATTACTGAGATCCAGTTGCTGAACTCCTAGTGACCTTTAAAGCCAAATAGACCTTGATCTTCAATTAAGAGATGAAAACTATAGGGATGCTGAATTACTATGTTGTTCTCTTTAGCTCCTTAGGAGAAATGACTTTATAGGTTGCTTTTAGAGACTCTGATTATCTATGATACACTTAGAAGGTCAGCCAGCATATGAAATATAAGACCCAGATATATACAAAATGTAGTAAGTAATTGTTAAGGGTTTTTGGTTCATGCAAGTAATCAAAGTCTAAAGAAAATGAATCTATAACATGAAACGTTAAAAGTAAATGTTCTAATCATAAGCATTTCAAAAGCCTAAAAATATAAATACTTCAACAAATTCTATGTAAATTAGTTGTAGCCATGTTGAGTTACTCCAGAAATTAGTTCTTTCATTTTTTTCCCACCTTATTTTACAAAGATGTTACTTACCTGTCATCGAAATGTATGTTCTAGATAGAATATCCCTCATTATTCCCTAGATGGTCACTTGAGGGACCATTCAGGGAAAAACTGATGTCACATGGTAGCACACCCTAACTTCACAACTAAAAAAATTAAAAAATATAATAAAATTCAAGAAATATTTTACTACCCAAAGCAAATTATATCTAAAAAAACAAAAAAATACAAAGATGTTAGGACCTTTCCTATTTTCCTCACTCTCTTACTCACTCTTACCAACATAACGTTGGATCTTAGTTACGAATATTCAGTTAATTCTTTTTGTAAGTCAAAACATACACATTAACAATTTACCTGGCTCTTTGCTGCATTTCCAATGGCTCGGGTTCTTGATCCCAATGATATACAGGCCCTAAACCAGAAAAATAAAAAGTTTGTTCCATGGTGCTTTTATATTATTGTGCTATTATTTTGCTTCTCCTTATACAAAAATGAATTTAAAAGGAGTAATATAACCATATATTCTTTTTAAAATAGGCTATGGAAATAAAAAATTTATTTTAAAGCTTCTTTATATAATAAAATAGTGGTCAAAATAAATGTTACACTTTAAACAAATGTCCTAATAGCTGGCAATACAATATTAATCTCCAAAATTGATTTTTAAATTATACTGATCTATGACCCATTAAAAGAAAACCCAACTGTGTCGACCAATGGATTTTCAGGGAAGTTAAACAGTTAAAAAGATCACTTAGTCAATTAACAGGCTGCTTAAATTCAAATCCTGGATTTGCCACTTAATTTTCTGGAAATTACATAACCATTATGTGCTTTGGCTTCTTGTCTGGAAGACAGTGATAATATCTGCTCATACAATTATGTGAGAATTAAGAGAATGGATAGAGGTAACTACCATGTTAAAATGTAATAGAATAGAATAATAATATAGAGCAAGCACAGAATAACATCATCATCAAAATACCATTTCATGTTATGGTTCAATAAAATGTTTCTGTGATTTCAGTTATAAAGACAGAAAACTACATTCAGTCAACAAATATTTTATAGGCACTCCATGTATACAAGCCACAATACTTGTCCTTGGAGAATGTATAGTCAATTGAAAAAAAATCAATAGAATATATAGGATTATGAATAATAGTAGCAAAGAAGAGAATAATCACTTCTAGATAACAGAGGTAACTTCTTGAATTAAGACTTGAAAGGAGAGAAAACATTTAATATCTATTTGTCTTACAGAAAAAGACATTCCTGATATATAGGTATATAAGTCTGTTCTCCATATAGTAGCCAAAGTGATCCACTTAAAAACTAAGATCATGAAACTCTGATGTTCTCTGATCGTGAAATAGTCCTCCACTGGTACCCTATTTCACAAAGTAAAAGCTTGGGTCCCGTAACAGAAAATAAAGCCCTTCATGGTCTGGTCCTTGGCTGTTCTACCTTGAAAATTCAATCTAGGCACTCTGGTCTCCTTGCTATTTCTAGAATATGTCAAGCACCCTTTTGCTTCAAGGCCTTTGTAAATGCTGAAGTGTTCAGAAAATACATCCGTATGGCTGGTGCTCTCACTTCTTTCAGTTCTCTGCTCAAATGTCAGCTTATTGGAAATATCTATCCTCACCATCCTATAAAAACAACATTCCTGCTCCTCCCCAACACACACCTCACACTGTTTACTCAATTTTATTTTTCTCCATAGTATGTATTATCATCTGATACGATTCATTTAGTGACTGTATTTCCACACCAGAAGCCAGAATGTGAATTCCATGAGGGCAAGGTAACACGTATCACTTCCTTGATCTGCAGTATCTAATACGGCAGACATTAGCCATGTGGGGCTAGTACAATTTAAATTAACTAGAATATTCAGTTTCTCAGGACTAGTCATATTTCAGGTGCTTAATAGCCACATGTAGCTAGCAGATATACAAACAACTGAATATACACAGAATAAATACACAAGAGAAAGTTCTACTGGATAGCACTAGCCTAGATATTTTAGCCTAGATCTTTTTCTAGGACATAAAAAAGGTACTTAATGAGTGGAATGATGGTTCCTAAGGGTAATGCTTATTTGAGGACTAGAAGATATAATCTGGACTCAGCCAGGGTGAAAATAAAAAGAATACAACTTGACTAGTTTCATAGGATAATTTGATAAGACAGTGTCAAGGCCAGATTATATAGGGTCTCAGGTGCCAGATTTGAATCTTAAAACTTATTCAGTAGGTAATGAGGATTCATTAAAGGTTTCTGAATAATGGAGAGGACCCTGCATACTAATATATAATACAAACTAGAGAGGCAATATTCCAGAGCAGTGCCTTCCAAAGGCTGAACAAAACAGATTTTCAGGGAAAGCAAACAGTTAAAAAGTTCGTTTAGTCAATTTAACAGATATTTGTTAATAATTACTATATGCCTGGCACACTGTTAGTTGCTAGGAATATAATAAAGAAAAAAGATATGTTTTTGGCTCTCTTGAATCTCACAATGCTATAGACTTATACAAAAGAAAGTAAACTATATGCTATAATATATAACAGCAGGTGAACATGGTGCTATGAAAGTTTGTAACAGCAGGAATTAACCTAGAGGAAGAGGGTCAGGAAAGGCTTACCCGAGGAACTAAGATTTTAAGGAAGAATAAATGATGATAGCATAGAAGTAGTAAAGAGTTAGTTGGAGTTCATATTGACTACAGTGTTAATTGATGAGAGGAGAGCAAAAAGTTACCAGTAATTTATATTAGGATGGTGACAGCTGAGACAAGAAGAAAAAAGAGTTATTTAGGAGGAAACTCAAAGGCCTGGGTGACACACTAGATCTTTACCATCCCATATAGTAGCCGCTAGCCACCAGCCATATGTGGTTATTATGCACATGAAATGTGGCTAGTCTGAATTGACATGTGCTTATATAAAGTATAAAATAAACTCTAGATCATGGGTTTCCAACCCTTTGAATGCAAGGACGTTTTTGCTTGTGTGTGATGGCAGATATCACAAAAATTATGCATGGACCTTTTCTCCAGCACATCAGTCTGGAGTTAAGTGTTAAGTGTTATCTTTAGCGTTAAGTGTATTTTATGTGTGGCCCGAGACAATTCTATGGGGCTCAGGGAAGCCAAATGGTTGGAAATCTGTGCTCTAGATTCTGAAAATTTAATACCAAAAAAGTGAAATACTTCAATTTAAAAATATTGATTATACATTGAGATAAAATTTTGGATATGCTGAATTAAATAAAACAGTAAAATTAGTCTCACTTGCTTCATTTTGCCTTAATATAAATATTAGAATTTTTTTTTTTTTAAGACAGGGTCTTGCTTTGTCACCCAGACTAGAGTGCAGTGGCCGGATCTTGGCTCACTGCAGCCTTGACCTGCAGGACTCAAGCAATCCTCCTATCTTAGCCTCCTGAGCAGCTGGGACTACTGGCTAATCTTTAAAATTTTTTGTAGAGATGGGGTTTCACCATGTTGCCCAGGCTAGTCTCAAACTCCTAGGCTCAAGTGATCCACCTGCCTTGGTTGGCCTCCCAAAGTGCTGGGATTACAGGTGTGAGCCACTGTACCTGGATCTATTAAGGCATTTCAAATTACCTATGTAGCTCACATGCTTTTGTTGGACAGTGTTGAACTAGACAGTAGGAAGAGGCAAGTGACAGGAATAATCTCTAGGTTTCTAGTTTGCATAAGTGGGTCAATGATGATGGCACTCAATGAGACAGAAAATGTTCTAAGACAGGTTTGAGGATAGGACAGTCACAAACTCTATTTTGAACATGTTAGTTTGAGGTATCTTTGAGGCGTCCAAGCAAATACATATTTAGAACTGAAATGTTAAAAGTGATGGTCAGATTAAAGAGGAAATGGAAGTTACTGTTCTTTAGTTGTGATTTGGTGAAAAACAGGAAAATAAGGGTATCGCAGGAATCAGTGGATTAAATGACATCTTCACAACTCTTATAAATAACTCCCTGATTCAACATATTCTCTGCCAGAGTAAAAATTTACATATCCAATATGGTAATGTGTGGATAGTTGGCATTCCATCCTAAAACTCATATATTAGAGAAATCACAGGTTTGCCATTTCTCAGCCTACCTTATGTCCCATCTTGCTCCCAACTCCGTTATTTGGACACACTTCCAAATACTTCTAATTTTTCAATAGTAGGCTATCATCACTTTGAGTACACTGAAAATCTTATTCCTAGGTTGATTCTCAAAAGTTTAATTTTTGTTGGAACAGTAGAGCCAAATAAGATTCAGATTCAACTATCATTAAGCGCTAGGTTCCTTGAAATATGTTTCATACATATATCACTTCACAAAGGCTAAACAGTTACCATTATCAGACATTCTCTGAAGTTAAAAGAAGACAACTTGTAAAGTTAAAAAATCTGTCATTTAATCAAGTTTGGAAACTTCCAGTTTCAAATGCATAGAAATCCCACTTCAAAAAGGCACTTCTTCAAACTCCTTCGATTTTCTCTTTCAAAAAAAGATTCCAGGATGTTACAACCATTAAATAAAAAAAAAAAAACCTGCCAAGTATTTTCAGAAAAATCCAAATAAATTAAACACTTATTTGCTCTCAAAACTTTTACATTAGTTACAACAAGGGAACTAGACACATTATAACACAGATTAGGCTGATGCAAGAGTCTTCACAGAAAAAGATACAGTTTATCCAAGGGTATACAGAATAATCTATATTATACTTTGTATTATTTCAACTACTATATTTAGAAATGTCATTTTATGGCTAAAAAAAAGGAGGGTTTTCAAAGCAGCTTAAATCTATAATACCCACCTGCTCTTGCTATTGTGTGGTAATCTCACATTATCAGAAAATACCACAAAATGCTAAACAAAATGATTTCTAACTATCCTATGTTCCTTTTAGTAAGAGAGGGGCATAAAAATCGATGACAAGATGTTACTTTAAGAAAGCTGTATTTGTATTTTCCCCTTAAAATTTAGAATTTTCTTCCTCTCTCATAAAGCTTGTTTTTATAAGGCCAAGATTATGTTGGAGAAAATACATACTACCAGAAGAGATTTATTGCCTAAGAGCTCAGCACTCTCTATATTTGTTTGCTCCTTATCAATCTCCATTAAGGATTAAATCCTCACTCTTTTAAGCTTTAAAAACAGCCCCCTTCTTTCCCTTGCTAGTTTCATAAAATCACAGTTACTATCTTTAGCCTCTGATATCAGTGTAATCCATAGGTTTAGATCAAGGGCTGAGCAACTAGTCTGAACTATCCTTGCCGAAATGTCTACAGAGCAGGATTTCTCTACCTTAGCAATACTGACATCTTGGCCCAGATAACTTTTCGTTGGGACACCGGGGCTGTACTGGATGCACTGTATGATATTAGGAGTATTCCTAGCCTCCAACCCTCTCTTTCAACCTCAGTTGTGACATACCCCCAAATATCTCAGATTCTGTCAGTTATCCAATCAGAGGCAAAATCACCTCTAGGTGAGAACCTCTCCCCTATACCATCATTTCCCAAATAGTGTTCTATGAAACATAATTCCTCAGATGTTCAAATAAGCTTGGGAAAAGCATCCCTTTCTTGGAGAATTTCAATGCTTATGAACAAATTAAGGGATCTAAAAAGTTCTGTAGTAAAGAAAACATCTGGATATTGTTTTTCAAATTATTTGGAAAAAGTGGTGTCCTAGAAGGGGAAGGGGGAAGAATGTTCTCAAAAAAACTCAATGTTGCAATTTTCTTTCTAGCTTGCTACTTAAAAATATAAGAATTCCAGGCACATATGATTTAGTAATAAATAACAAAGCTTTCAACTTTTCATTATGAACAAAGAATTAAACGCTTAACAACATATAAACAATAATAATAAGAGTTGTCAAATGCTTAGTAAATGTAATTCATAAATAAATTAGCTTGAAGCCATTAGTAGAAACCACACAAATATTTACATAGGTAGACAATATTTTAAAAGCTGATTAAGTATACTAACTACATTAAATTTGATATATCTATTAAATTTATTAGATACATTATTTGAAAAACTCATATTACCTACAATTCACTTGGTTCAAACACAAATATCAATGCATAACAATGTTAAAATTCTTTTGATTCTAATTGCTTAGAAGTTTGCAAACTACCACCACCTGCAACCTATTTTTGTAAATAGTGTTTTATCAGAACACAACTATACTCACTAATTTGTAATGACCACCTATTAAAAGACTATCAGTGGTATGTTAAACCTTCTTTTTCAGTGCTTAAGTCAGTCAGTTCAATGGTAAACATTCTGAACTAATATAAATCACCTGACTTTTCACTCATCTCAGCAAATTTGATTTAAAAAGCAAAGGTGTTCACTGAATTTTTATGTCACTAGCAAAATATTAACTTGAAATGTCCGTAACAATCAATCAATGGGATACTATATAGCTAGCAAAAAGAATGAGGTAAATTAGAGCCATAGTTTGAGAAGATGTCCACAATATTTCAAGGTGAAAAGAAAGCAATTTGCAAATTTTGTACATTCTGCTTTTGTTGTTTTATCAATGTTGTTTTATAATTTTTTTTTTAAATCTGTTATGTACATATAATCATATCCTAGTATAGCTAGAAACATAAACTTTAGGACGTGGTTAGGAAGGGGTGAAAGGGGAGACTTACTTTGTGTAATTCTTCAGCATTTAAAATATTTTAAATAAAAGCTCAAACAGTAAAACATATAAAATCAACTTATGTAGTAAAAAGAATATTTAACAAAAAAAGGTGAAAGCCTCCTCTTCATCCCAAACTGCCATCACCAGAAAATGGCCATCTATTATAGTCACAGTTAACCCCTGGAGTTTAGCATTTGCCATGTGCTGTTGTTTTTAATACACCAAAGTAAGTGATTTCTACTTTCATGCATTTAAGAGGGCATGTCACTCATCTGAAACATAGTGTTTAAACAGTATTTTCTCATATTTCCAGATTATTCGTACACTTGTAAAGAAATAGGAAAAAAATAATATAGAAAACCAGAGACCTGAGTATTGAAGAATCAAACAAAATTTTGATGATAAAACAACATACCTAACAAAAATCTTGGAATAGTTTCATTTAAAGAAAATCCATATTCCCTATTATAAAGTATTCATTACAGACTATAAATTAAAAGCACCTCCTCCATAATTCTACCTCCAAGAAATATCTATCCATTATTAAGTTTATTGTCTTCCACACTACTTTTTCTGTATGTTTACACTAATATTTGTTGTGTATATATTTTTTATGGATTTTAAAAACAAAGTAAGATTTTTACATGTCCTTAACATAACTTAAAAAGAATTACTGGCTAGGCACGTTGGTTCACACCTATAGTCCCAGCACTTTAGGAAGCCAAGACAAGAGGATGGCTTCAGGCCAAGAGTTAGAGACTAGCCTAGGCAATATGGCAAGACCTTGTCTCTATTGGAAAAAATAAAATTAGTGGGGCATGGTGGCATGCACTTGTAGTCCCAGCTACTTGGGAAGCTGAGGTGGGAGGATCTTTTGAGCCCAGGAACTCAAGGTTGCAGTGAGCTATGATTGTACCACTGCATTCCAGTCTGAGTGACAGACCAATATCCTGTGTAAAACATTTTTTAAGAATTATTAAAAAAATGTTTTAAAACTAGGTAGTATTTCTTAGAAACTAGCTAAAATTTTACATTTATTGATGGTAGAGAAAGATGCTTTCCTGTACAATAACTGCTCAACCAGGTAATTAATTTGTCCCTTTCATCATTAACCTAGTTATCCATATGCCATCCTTACAACAATGGATACTGGAAAGACATTTGGGTTCTAGGTTCAGAGAGGCCTGAAACAGAATCCAATTCATGGTTTTACTAATTCTTGGCCAAGTTATTTAACTTTGCTTTAGGCTTCTTATGGGAAAAAAAGATAGCTAGTATAATCAAACTCATACAATTGTGATATGTATCTAGTATGATCAAACTCATACAATTGTGATATGTATGACAATGCTTGCTTGGCATACAGTAATCACTATTATGAACAGTTACAGTTGAACACATGCTTTAATTTGATATTTAATGAGGATTCTTGGCTATCATTTTTTCCCCATGTGTGAAACTAATCACCTTGGTATACTTAAGCCTGGGATGGAAATTCTAATCCCTACATCCATAGTTAAGTGAACAATACAGACATGTCCCTGGCCTTTAAAAATATGCACACTGAGTAATTCTACTTCTAGGAATTTACTTGAAGGATCAAAAATTTAATTACAAAGGTAGTTATTACAACACTGTTTACAAAGTATCATAAACAACCTGAATGTCTAATAGGGTATGGTTTAAATCATCATGATTCTACAAACACTGAAACTGATAGTATAGAAATATGCATGCTTTACATAGAAAAGGTTACTAAACAGGCCAGGCATGCAGTGGCTAATGCCTGTAATCCCAGCACTTTGGGAGGCTGAGGCAGGTGGATCAATTGGCTGGGTGTAGTGGCGGGTGCTTGTAATCCCAGCTACTTGGGAGGTTGAGGCAGGAGAATTGCTTGAACCCAGGAGGCAGAGGTTGCAACACACCTCGGAGTGGTGTGAGCCGAAATCACACCACTGAACTCCAGCCTGGGTGAAAAGAGCAAGACTCCATCTTAAAAAAAAAAAAAGAAACAGGTTACTAAACATAATGTATTTTTCCTTCCCTTTGAAAACACACACAGAAAACCATCTGGAGGAATTACAATTTTTATTTTGTCTCTTCAATTTATGCATGTTAATTTCTCTCTCCCTTTTCAACTTATGCAGGAGATGAGAGGCTAGTACAAAGATTGCAACTTTACAGAAGATGAATCTGAACGAACAGGTTAAATTACTTGCCTTTCGTCCCCTTAATTGTAGGCCAAAACTTGGTTCTTTTTCATTAAACTGTCCTCCTAGGTTTTTATGGGATCCTCCCACCCATAAGTAATCAAATATGTTAATGAAACAAACGTAAAAATGTATGGATGCTGAAACCAACTAAATTGAACATTTCTTTCCTCTTTTCATAGGATCTTTTTATAATGTATTCACATCTTAGAAATATGTCATACTACCTTGATGTAAGCAATTGTAATATGAAAAAAATTTTATTTGCAAAGCTAGTTTATGTGTGTTATTAAATACTGTGGTGTATTAGAAAAGTTAAAGGTTGTCTAATAATGATAGGTATTCAACATAGCCTTTCCAGGCCTCAGGATAAACGTCCTGAGGCCTGGAAAGGCTATGTTTTTCCTCAACAATTGGACCCACAAAATAATACACAGTGTAAGAGCACTAGACTACCATGAAGTACTTTTGCTAAGAAACAACAAAAGATACACTTCTGGGATAAATGACAGTGCCCAGCCACGTAGAGAAGAGTAGCTGATGCAAGCTAAGTGAGAATATCCTTTCACTTTAAGAACTTTCTAGTTTAGATTAGGCTCATTAAATGTAGATACTACTATTGGCTTTCTAGCACACAAATCAGAAATATCACATTACCTCTCAGCCACAGAGTCAGCCAATATGCCTAAGTACATTAACAAAGAGACTGCTAGAAGATTCTAGAAGCCCACTTTTTAAAGAACTCTCTGGCCGGCCAGGCTCTTTAAAGAGTCACAGGCTCACTCACTGCTATAGAGATTTCTCAGCCTGAAAATGTAGCTCTATCTTACTTAATGGTTCTGGTTTCTGATCTTTTAGGATATGGCTTTAAGAACTAAAAGAATGTCCACCCTACCTCTCAGTTTTTTCCTCTATAGGTTGAGTCACTGAAGCCAAAGATTGCTTCCATTATTAACCCCTACTCTGCCGAAGATGGAGAGTGGAATTTCTGATCCTTTTCTGACAAAAGCCAGTATTTCTTGTCGCTTAATACAAAACCTTGTAGAGACGAATTCATCGACTTAAGTTACTGTTTTGGCCTCCCACTGTGTACAAAAGACAGAAGCAGTTGTAAAAGTGGAAGTGTTCAAACAGTATTGAGGATTACCTTACCTATGCCCATATACTGAAAATATAAACGTTCAAAATGTTTAAAATTTCAAGTCAAGAAATGTGTATATCTAGAAAAAAATGGTATTAAACCTAGAATTTTCTTTGTAAGAAATCAAAGCATAGACTGCTTCAAGTGAGCTACTCTCCAACATCTCTTTGCTATATTTTAAAGCTGTCCATAGAATAGTAAATGAGGCATTTATTTAAAGACCACTGGACACTGATCTTGTTTTAGTATAGTTGAGGTATTATATTTTGGACCATTCGGAACAGTCATATTAATATGCCTAATGACCTTCCTGTAAAAAGTAATATAGCTTTTATACATTTGGTTTCCTCACAAAATTACCAGTAACAGCAGCCTATAAGCAGCAGCTAGTTTTTCATATTTCAGAATTACTTAATTATATTCTTTGCAACAAAATTCCCAGACCAGAGAAACAACGGAACATGTGGAAACATGTTTCCATGACATAACGCCGCTCCGCCTAAGCCTTACACCAAGTGTTCATAATAGAATCACTCCACAATCATGTTTACACGGGACAGCTGCCCCCGACTCCAACAATTCACTCTGCAGAAACACTCGTTTGGTCCGACCCAACCCCGCCGCATTCCAGCAACCAAAGTAGTTACCAATGCACAGGCCAGTGACTTCCATCCGAGGCTCTCCCTATGCACCATTGACCTGGCCCTGGAAACCCGCTCCATTACCTCCAGTTCTCAAGGGCACTAGGTTTTGTAAAACCCCACATGCCTCACTGAGCACACTTCGGAAAGAAAAACGAAAAGGCTTTCGAGGCCAGATGAACCTGCAATTCATCTCTGACGTGTGCAGCCTAAGCTGGCTTTTGACTTTTCTGAGAGAAAGCTGTCTGTCACCAGAGGGACGGGGAAAGGTGGGAGGGCAGGATGAAGAACTCTCGCGGGGCCGCGCGCCCGCGGCCGATAATCCCACGCAAACCTCATTAGAGGCAACCGCAGATCTTTCTCGATGTTCAGGACGCCAGGGCTGTCCCACAGCAACCCCTCTCTCGCAAGCAAAAGAGGCGTCGGGGGTCAGCGGCGCGAGGAGGCAGGGAGCATGTGTGGGTACAGAAAAGAAAGCTGCGCAAACTAGTGCTGTCCCTCGTCCTTGAAGGAAAAGCAGCTTTGCGGGGCGAGGAAGTCCGACCGCCACCCGGCGGTCTCTAGGGACCGCGGTTGACTGGCTGCACCTGTCATCTCGGGGTTCGGGGCACATCCGGGGAAAATTCGAGAAGCCAGCAGACAGGACAAACATAAGGGCGGGATGGAAAACTGTTTCTTAGGGTTGACGTGATGCTCAGCAGAGGCACTTACGGGGTACACCTGTCACTGTACTCATTGGCGATGGTCTCGATGCCGCCACTCCTCGCGACAGCGATGTAGCAGTTGAGAAAGCCGAGGTCAATGCCAACCACAGACATCCCGCTGCGTGATGGTCGGGCTGCTGGTGCCGAACCCTTTGGTACGGGAACCGCGTCCTCTTCTGAGCTATTGCTGCTGGGATTGCGACCCCTACGAGAAGCAAACCAGAGGGGACCCCAAGTCGCGAAGCGGAAAATCTAGGGCAGGGAGTCGGAAACCCGCGGAAGGAACAGAGGCCGCTGCGCAGCGTCCCGCCGTCCGGGTCTCTCCCTACTGCGGTTCGGCCGCCTCCGACCGGCGGTTACTGGGACCTGCGCCTGCGCGCTCGGCCGCCGGGGAGGCGCGCGAGCCTCCGCTCCGCGTCCGAGCCTGCTCGCTGCCCGGACTTCGGCCGCTTCCGTCAGCACTCGGGCAAGGGCCCGAGTGGCTGCGGGTTCGAGAAAGATCTGGAAAATGGAGGTTGCAGAGCCACCACCGGGCGGGAGAAGGGGGAAGGCGGAGCGGGGAGGATCAGGGAAAGGAGTAGGGGAGGCAGCGTGGGTTCGCGTGCCCTCCCGTGGCTTCAGGACGTCGGGCGGTTGTGCTAGGTGAGAGGCAGGCTGCCGGCCGGCCCGGCGCTTTGCAAATGTGTTTTGAGGCACCCTTTTGGGTTGTTTTGGCAACCGGAGGCGTGCCGCCCAGGCTGGCGGACGCCGTCCGCTCTCCCTACCCTCAGAGGGGCTCGCCCGCAGCCCGGCACCCACCTGTAGGCCTCGCCGCCCCGAGAAGCCCATGTGCCGCCCGGCGCGCCCGGCTCTGTGAGGTGGCGCCCATTGTGCGGCGACCGCCGCTCCGCCCCGCCCCGGGGGCGCAGCCGAGCCCGGGCCAGCCTCTGGTGCGAAAGCAGAATGAGCACATTCTAGGCTTTTTTCTTTTTTTCTTATCAGGTTTTGAAATACCAAAAGTCAAACTTATGTCAAGAAACAAGATCACACTGACAACTTTCCTTCCACGTACCTTTCCTCACGCCATTCTAAAAGATGCTGGCCCTGCCACTGACCTTTGCCTCTGGAAACCAGTTTTACAGAAAAGTGATCTTAATTAAGTCTGTGCCACTTACACCAGCCAAGTCTGTGCTCCAGCCTTCAGCCGCTGGCCTGTGGTCCTCAAAAAGCCCAGTGTGGTCCAGTGCCCTCCCTCTTCATTTGATCGACATCTGTTACCTGTCTGTAATTAACCAAGCTTTATGATACACTTACGAAGTTCCTTTTCGTGCACTTTTATGTGTGTACCCTGTTCCTTCTCTCCCAGTCCTTGCTCTGTTCCCTGGTCCTCCTCGTCCTCTTCCTCTGGTCGCTGTTCCTTCCCATCCAATTCTTCGTGTGTTTCCTGTTCCATCTTGAAAATAGGCGTGGGTTTTTTGTTACGTTTTGTTTTGTTTTTACCAGATGCTTTAGTATTCTGATTATCCCTAGTTGTCCACTTCTTTAAAGAACTTAGATTTTTTAGTGTTAATAATGTTGCTACAGCAGTAGCAGCAGCAAGGGTGGCTATAGTTCATGCTGCTGTTAGGATGAACGTGAAATCCATTTTCAAAGGCAATACTGAGGCAACTGGTTGTCCAGTATTGCTTGCGTTCTGGTCTCTACATTGAAGAATCAATCAGGCCTCTCTTCCCTTCATGAGCACTCAGGAGACGTTGACCACCTGGGAGAAGCCGTCCTCTGAGACAGGGCAGCGCGTGAGCAGAACAGTGATTGGGCGCTGCCGGCCCCCCCAACCCCCACCCCACCGACTGAACCCTGGGCCCCAGTTCTGCTGGGCGCCTGTGGCTTCCACCAGTTCACCTCAGACGCCTCTTCTGACATGGCCATTTCGGGGCTACTGCTGTCTAGATTTATTCCAGAATATCCTGAAATGCTCCTAGTACAATGAATTTATCTAATTCCATTAGTTTATTCATGTTGTCCATATAACTTGAGGGTGTAAGAATTTTTTTCTATTAAAAATACCACTTAAAATATCAAAGTCAAAAGAAGATTGAGGCCAGGAGCAAAGTGGTGTTATCATCATGTTCCTTACAATTACTGGGAGGACGAGAGAGTACCTAGTGGTTAAAATCATGACTGCCTTTGGGGGTCACATAGATTTGGGTTGTAGTACCAGGCTTGCCTACTTTGCCATCTGTTAGAACCTCTGACAAGTTACTTAACTCTTCAATTCGCAGGTTCAGTCTGTTAAAATGAGGATAAATATGCCTACTGGGCTGTTTTTATGATTAAATAATGTAAGCATAGCATCAGTACCTGGCATCAAATGATCAATAAATGCTAGCTATGCTTAGCTGTTGTTACAATATAAAAATGATACTGATTTATGTACGTTGGTCATGTATCCAGCAACCTTGCTGAATTCTCTTATAAATTCTAGTATTTGCAGAGTTTCTTGGATTTTCTGTGTATAGAACCATATGACCTGGGAAATAATGAATTTCTTCATTTTTATTTCCTATTGTTTTGTCTGGATTATGTTGCTTAAGTGCTCTAGTAAAATTTTGAAAATAAACAGTGGTGGTAAGCATCCTTGTCTTGTCCCTAACATTAAATACCTTTGTGTTTATGATGTGAGAAAGTTAACAAAATTATCTTCTATTCCTACTTTGCTAAGAGATTTTCTAATAAGTGGATACTGAAACTTAAATGTTAACCATCATCTAATGACCTTTTTGTTGCTCTTTCATTTGTTAATGCAATGAATAATGTTACTAGAGTTTTCTAACATCCTCATATCCCTGGGATAAACCAGAAAGGCCGTGATGGTTCTGATTGTTTTGGCTTATTTTACGTAGGATATTTACATCTATATTCATAAATGAAACTGGCCTTTAATTTTTCTTTCTTTACTGTTTTTATTGGCATCAAGATTATAAAAGGGGTTGCCTCTTTTTTGTTCCAATAGTTTTGGTAAGAAAAGTCTGTAAATGGGCCAAGGGGCAATGGCTCAAGCCTGTAATCCCGGCAGTTTGGGAGGGTGAAGACGACAGATTACCTGAGGTCTGGAGTTTGAGACCAGCCTGACCAACATGGAGATACCCCATCTCTACTAAAAATACAAAATTAGCCAGGTGTGGTGGCTAATTTTACATGCCTGTAATCCTAGCTACTTGGGAGGCTGAGGCAGGAGAATCACTTGAACCCAGGAGATTGCGATGAGCCAAGATTGCACCACTGTACTCCAGCCTGGGCAACAAGAGCAAAACTCCTTCTCAAAGAAAAGAAAGCCTGTAAACCATCTTAGCCTAAAGTTTATGAGGTTTATGATGAATGATTCAATTTCTTTAGTGGTTATGGTCTATATTTTCTATTCTTGAATCATTATTGGTTATTTATATTTTTATTGAAAATTTACCATTTCATCTAGGTTTTCAAGTTTGTTGGCACAAATTTGATTATTCACGTAAAAAAATCTCTTCAGTAGTTATATGTACATCTTTTTCATTCTTAATATTATTTTTCTCTCTTCCTTTTCTTGGTTCCTGTCAGTATCGTTTGTTAAAAGATTCAGCTTTTGTTTTTCTTGCTCACCTTATTTCTTTGTTTTCTGTTCCATCTGCTCTTTGTTTCACTCTATATTTTTGTTTCTTCTTTTTCTAGTTCATTTTCAGTTTCTTGTTTTGTAATACATACACTTGAAACCATAAATTTCCTTCTATATACCATTTTAGCTACATTCCTACCAGAATTTTCAAAGAATTGAAGTTGGAGAGTAGACAACAGGGATAAAAATGAGTCAGTGGTCACTGGTCTTGTTGTCTAAGGTGTTATCCAAGTTCATTGTCTCATGACCAAGAGAATTAAGAAGCATGGCTGCAAAGGGTGAGGTTAGAGTGAAAGTTTAATAAGTGAAAGAAGAAAGCTCTCCACAGTGGAGAGGGGAGCCCTAGTGGGTTGCTGTTTTTGCAGTTGAATTCAAAAGCTTTTATAAGAAACTCCTCTCATCTCTGTAGCTGTTTGAGTAATTCATCTTATTAGTAAAACTGTCTGTGCAACTCCCTTTATCTTATGTAGTTGTGGGTATGTCTCTAGGCAAGCACAAAGTGCCACTACTCTTGTTTGTATATCTCTGTGCTTAATTTAGGTAAGCCCTGCTTCTCCCGGCACAAGTTCCCATGGAATCCACTGTGTACATGTATGAAAAGGGGAGGACACTTTTTTCTGGGAGCCTGCCAATCACACAAAGAACAAAAGGCTTCTGTGCTGGACCCTGCCTATCTGTGCAGGTGCAGCCTGAGTTTTCCAGGCTGCTCTATTTTTAACTATAGGTGTGATTTTGTAGAGAGGCTGCTTCTCCGAGAACTAGCCTTAGCTGTGTACCTAACGTTAACATTAACATTAGAGAAATGTCTTAGGTGCCTATGGGCTTGTTAATTATTGCACCCCAGAATTTAGTAGACTTACCTGTCTAGTTACAGTAATAGACACTAATGTCAAATTGGGGTCTTCTTTCATAAATTCATATCAAGGAGCAAGAGAGAAGAATATGTGTAGGCTTCCAAGAAAAGTGAGAAAGGCTATTCTGAAATTCATTAAGGTAAGTCACTCCTTTCACCAAAAAGTATGTATTTTTCCTTTTACAGGCAGTGTTTATTTAGGTCTACTAACATGTTTACCAATTTCTTTACTTTGTGGCTGCTTGCATTCAACTGGACTTCCTCCTGTGTTGTTTCCTTTCAGCAAAGGCAGGTGTCCCAATCCCAAGTGGCCAACTGGTCAGTGGCCTATTATGAACTGGGGACACAGCAGTTGAGCGGAGGGCAGTCAAGCATTACCACCTGAGCTCCGCCTCCTGTCAGGTGGCATTAGATTCTCATAGGAATGTGAACCCTGTTGTGAACTGCACATGCAAGGGAACTAAGTTTCATGCTCCTTATGAGAATCTAATGTCTGATGATCTGAGGTGGAACAGATTCATAATGAACACCCTTCCCCCATTTATGAAAAAACTCTCTTCCATGAAACTGGTCCCTCATACTGAAGAGTTTGGGGACTGCTAAGCAAAGATCTCTGAATGGTGAACTATTTTTGTTTTGTTTGAAAATATTACTGTCATGGAACTGTTTAATAACTTAGTGTAGTGTAGAATTTTGACAGTATTTTCCCATATCTTTTGTCACCCATTATTGAGTATAATGTTCCTAAGTCATGAGTTTGTCTTTTCTTTGACATTTTGCAATTTTATTATGATGTCTTTAATTGTAGATTTGCTTTTATTTATTCACTCAGAGTTTTTTGTTAACCTGAAGACAAATGGATTCTTGAGATTCTGGAAAAGCATCAGACATTCTTTTGTTTTTTCTCACACCTTTTTTCAGTTTCTTCTGGATCTATTAGAGTATGTAAAATTTATTCAAACCACTATGACCTTTAGCCCCTCTTTTGTCATGTTTTTAATTTCAAACACTGTACTTACAATTTCTAGATGTTTTTCGAACTTGCCTGTCCTTTCATACTGTACTATTTTTATTAAAAATAAAATAATTATTAAAAAATCTATTAATCATTTTAAAAATTCTGATTTTATAGTTTCTTTTAGTATTTTATCACATTTTTATGATGGGGTGCTAATAGTTTGTCGTATCTACCACCTTTACCACACACTGCTTTGTTTTCTCAAATGACTCATTAATTCATCTTCTTTGAAGGCTATCTTTTCTGTGGAATTTTTTGTGGCCTGGGATGTAGAAGTATTTCAGAGAGGTTCTGTATTGGTTTTTGCCAATTACCTGAGGGCTTCACTGGTCCTAGAACAGTTTTAATGGTTTAGCTTCAAGTTCCTGTATTATAGTTTATAGTATGTACACACACATACACACACACATTCTATACTTTGTTGTGGCAAAAGATTTTGGGGTTTTTTCATAGGTGGCTTAATTTTTAAAATTGTTAACCCTCAAACCAGAGACAAGACATCACAGGTGGCTTTTTCTTTCCCTATTCACTGATGGGGTAGTTGGCACTTCTTTTCCACTGTGATTTGTTGCCTATTTTTCTAGCATCTCTTCTTAAACACTTCTTTCAAGACTGTAGCTTTTTTTTCTTTATACAGAAATAGGGTCTTGCTCTGTGGCCAAAGCTGTAGGTCAGTGGCATGATCTTGGCTCACTGCAGCATCAGCCTCCTGGGCTCAAGTGATTCTCCCACTTCAGTCTCCTGAGTAGCTGGGACTACAGGCATATGCCACCACACCTGGATAATTTTTTTTTATAGACACAGGGGTCTCAGTATGTTGCCCAGGCTGGTCTTGAACTCCTGGCCTCAAATCAGATGCCTGCTTCGCATTTGGACCCACATTTGTAGCTTTATAGGACAGTTTGTGTGGTTGGTGGGCATGGTATATTTCAGTTTCAGCTGCCTACTCTACCAGGGTCCAAATTCCTTAACTCCCGTCTACATATGTGGGTGTCAAATTCACCTTTAATGTCTATTTGTTTCTGAAATCTGTGGACTGCTACAAGGTTAGCTCCCAGTTTCTCTCCTGGCCTTGAGTATCTTATTTTTGACATCTCTTGATATGCTAGTTCCCTATTTAAAACAATACAAATCCAAACCAATTCTTTTTGGATATATTTTATCCAGCATGTTCTTGTGAGGGAGGGGCATGTGTCAGCACAATCTACCATATATAAAGTGAGAAAAGAGCAAAGGATTGGCCCCTGGAGAATATTAACATTTAAGAGGTGGTAGAAGAAAAGTAGCCCTTCTGAATCTACATTTAGGTCTATTAGTTAATGAGGAATGAAGGTATCACTTACTTACTTGTGTAGCATAATGTTTATATATGAACAAAGGAACTATTTCAGAAAATTTAATATGAGGGTACCAAAGTTCTAATTTTTACTAGAAAACATCATTCTAGAGTAGCAATATAAAATAGCAAAAATTTCTTCAGCGACTTTTAGCCTCTTACTATCCAGAGAATGTCTGTTATTTTCATTCCCTGCTCCACTTTCTCTAGCATAACCTGTTGTGAGAAAACAATGTAAAATTCACCAAAATAAATGTGGTTTCAGCAAAAATGACTACCAGCTTAAAAGGTCATGTTGTTTTATGGAGGATGTATTTTAATGAATTAAAAAAGATGAATTAAGAGAATGAAGCTTGGAGAATGGAATTTTAGGTATTATTTCAGGAGACAGTTTTAGGGTAGAAAATTAGAAATCCTAATATGACACTGTAAAAAAATGCAGTATTCCAGCTCTCTTTTACAGAAAAAAAGATGCAGCACTAGTCATTTAAGATAAAAATTGTGCACATTTTAAATATATTTTAACTATTCCTTTTCCAATGTTAAGATTTAAAAAAATCATTTCCTTATATAATTGTGTTATGACCTTGCTCACTATAAATTGTCTCTCATTAATAACAATTTAATGTAGTTTTAGCTCTGTCCAGGATACTAAGTAACATTTTTACTTTCTTTTGCTCCAACTATACATCTTTTAGGCTTCAAAGAATAGAATTTTTGTCTAGCAATTTAAAGATTAAATTCCTGTTTGCCCTCTATCCATGCCGTTTAGAATTTAGAGACTTTTTTCCTCTATGCATGTCTCTGTATAAATTGAAAACTTTTATAGTATCTTGCTGTTTATATGGAAAACTACTTCTCATATTTGGTTATTTTAACCACATTTGATAGTGTAGAAGGAAAGGAAAGTATTTTCCATTTTATTCCTTTAACTCCTGTGTTATGTTGACCACTACAAGAAATGATGTTTAGAGTTTGACTTTTTTTTATCCTCTTGAGTGGTAACACCAATATATTTAAAAGTATAGTCTGTATTATCGTCCTTGAAATATGCTTTGTCCCTGTGCATAAGGAAGTTCACCTACCTCATTTTGCCCATTCACAGCCTCACAAAATCTGTCTATATTTTATCCCCACTAGCTTAACATCCCTTTACTTACTAAAACATTAAAACCTTGGGGATTTCAAATATATTTCAAATATACTGTATTCTACAACAGCTCTAAAAAACAAGACTGACTCCTATACAAAACCTTGGAATGCTGTTTATATCTGCCCATTGAGAAATACCTTTGTTGTTAAGCCAGTTCTGACAAAAATTTTGCTATACTCTGCTTACTAATAATACAGTTAGAGTCAGGGAAAAAAAGACTCCTTTATAACAGTTTTAAACTTCCTTTATTGTTAACAAAATATACAAACTAATTTTCAAGGGGATATTTTTTGTTCTAAGATATATTCACACTAGCAAGATTTTATTTCAAAGATAAACATCAGCAGATAAGCCATTTTTATTTTCCAGTTTCAGTTTTATAATGTCACTGAAATCATTATCAAATCTTTAAATGATCACGTCTATGATCAAAGGCTAACTGATACTATAAATACTGTACACAGTAATAGCTGTGCTGTCTTAGAAGAGATACAGAACAAAGCTTATTTGTGCCTACAGATATGATGACATCTCTTGATAAGCTTTTAAGAAATATTTGTCATGCCATATGATTTTAAAAGATGGGAAAACAGGTATATTAAATGAATAGCAATTTAAAAGAAGATACTTTCATTTCTTAGATTTCAGCATTATACATTTTAATTTTTAATCATAAAAGAATTTTAACTAACATTAAAATACACTACCTATAATAAATGAAATATCACATTAAAATGTGTTTGAGTCTAAGCGGGAAGAAAAATCGGATATTTAGTATTTAAATCCTTGAAAAATATATGCTTTATTGCAGAACTAGCACTTTAACAAAATACAGACAATAACACACTATCAAAATGTATGCAAATGGCAGCTATATAATTTGTATGTTTAAGTTAAATCCATGTATTTCTTAATTTACTCTCCCTATGAACTACCACCAATATAAATATTAAAGAATTCTTTAATTTTATCATATAATACCAACACCAAAGCACCCCCTGTACCACGAAGGATATTGGAGAAGGCGCCATGAAAAAAGGAATTGACTCCCTCATGGTGGTATATCTTCACAAAGCAGTCTAAGGTTCCTTTATATTGCCGTTCAGCCTCACCACTCTGTATAAAGACAAAGTGTTCTACATTATATTAATATCTTTTATCTTAAGATATTCTTCTATTAGCACTAAGGATAGCTAAGATAAACACTGTGTTGAGTAGCATTGTGTTAATAGGCATATATGACTATTGTCCCTAGTGGTTAGAGACCATTCGTACTTTTCAGGCACACTTGAAAACTGACCATACATTAGGCGTAACAAATGTCAAAGGATGTCATCATGTAGACCATGATTTATCCTCTCACCACACTGCAATTAACTGAGAAATCAATAGCAAAATAGAAAAATATCATATGGGCTGGGCACAGTGGCTCATACCTGTAGTCTCAGCACTTTGGGAGGCTGAGGCGGGAAGATCACTTGAGCCCAAGAGTTTGAGACCAACCTGGGCAACATGGCAAAACGCCATCTCTACAAAAACAAAAAATTGGCTGGGAGTGCTGGCACATGCCTGTGGTCCCAGCTACCTGGGAGGCTGAGGTGGGAGGATCACCTGAGCCTGGGAGGTCAAGGTTGCAGTGAGCCATGATCTTTGTGTGCCAGCCTGTGCAACAGAATAAGACTCTGTCTCAAAAAAACAAAACAAAAAAATCGTATGTTTGGATGTTAAAAAAAACACTTCTTAGAAAATATTGAAAACCAAATGATAACTACAAAACTCCTTAGCTAAATTTGTAAGATGCAGCTCGAGTGGTAATTTATAAGGAAATTAATGACCTTGAAATATTAGAAAAGGCTAAAAATTAATGAGCAACCTAAATATTTTTAGACAAAGTATTAACCTAAAGAAAGCAAAAACAAGAAAATAACTGGCAGAAATAAAGGAACTAGAAAACACACAGCACAACAACGGCACAAAAAGAGTCCAAAGTTAGGTCTTTGAAACACTTGGCTGACAAAGTTTGGAAATACTGTTTGAGGAAAAAAGAGAAAAAGCCCCAAGATTATCAGAAATAGCAAAGGTAACAAAAAATGCAGATGATCCAGAAATTTAAGAGCAAGATGATATTACAAAAACTTCATTACAAGTATTTTTAAAAGTCATAAGAAATGGATAAACTCCTAGAAAAGCATAATTTACCAACAGAGTAGAAAAGAACTGGAATAGTACTACAGTTAAAAATTCAATCAGTTGTTGAAAATCTTCTCATAAAGAAAACCACATATCCAAATGGCTTAAAATGTGAGTTCAAAACATTTAATGAACATTTAATTCCAATCTTACAGAGATTATTCTAGAGAAGAGAAAAAGTGGGACGACTCCTGAACATATTTTATGAGGCTTGCACAGCCTTGCTACTGAAGTCATACTAGAGCCATAGAAGAAGGAAAAATACAAGCCAATGTCTTTGAAACATGGATGCAAAAATCCAGAACAAAACCCTGAAAGCAAATCTAGCAAGGGCTACAGAATACAATACTTAGAAACTGGGTTTATCCCAGGCATACAAGATTTAGCTCTAGAAAATAGATTAATTTAACACAATATGTAAACATATTAAAAGAAAAAAAGATTTAATCATCTCAGCAGATATAGAAAGAACATGACCACCATTCGTAATTAAAAATTGTTAAAATCCAGGAACAGAAAGGAACTGTCATTACATGATAAAGGATAACAACAAAAAAAACCCCACAGTTAACATTAAATTATATAACATTGAAGGCATTTTCTGTACGATTAGGAATAAGACAAGGTTGCCAGTTACTAGTTTGTAAATATAACACTGAATTAGGGGTCTCAGTGAGTACAGAAAGGCAAGAAAGAGAAATAAAAGGTGTAACTGATAAGGAAGGAAAAAAATCCTGATATTAGTTGCAGATTATATGCCTGTTTGTGTAAATAAAAACCTGGAAGGTATATACATGCACATTCGTGTTTGTAATAGGGTTAACAAAGTTGTGGGATATAAAATAAAAATACAAACATTAAGTAGTACTTTATGGGCTTGAATTGTGAAAATCATATGTTGATGTCCTAACCCCCAGTACCTCAGAATGTATTTGGAGATAGGGGCTTTAAAGGTAATTAGAATTAAATGAGATCACAAGAGTGAACCCTAAGCCAATATGACTGTCCTTATAAAAAGAGGAACAGAGAAAGAACTCTGTGTAAACACAGGGAGAAGATAGCCATTTACAAGACAAGGAGAGAGGTCTTCAGAGGAAACCAAGTCTGCTGACATCTTGATCTCAAACTTGTAGCCTTCAGAATTATGAGAAAATAAATTTGTTTAAGCCAACCACTTTTGTGAGTTATAGCAACCCTAGCAAACTAATACACACACACACGACCCATATTCCCACATTTTTTTCCCTGTAATATTGTGGGATTAGGTTGCAGACATCATGCTCTTTATCCTAAAACACAACAGTGTGTATTTTCTAAATATTAGGATATTTTCTTACATATCCAAAGTACAGTTATCAAATTCAGGAAATTTAATATCATTGACCCAATCTATAGTCTATATGCAAATTTTCCATTTTAAAAAGTTTCTCAATGTGCTAAAACACAAGAGAAGAAACACAGACATAAAACACAAGAGAAGAAACAAAGACATAAATGAATAATTCTAAGTATTATCCCTAAGTGAAGTAACAGGTTAGTTTTATCCTGCCAGATTGCCTACTGGTCCTTCCAGGACCATTCTGTAGTCAATAAAAATGAGGATCATGATGGTAACTACACCTTACTGTTTTGATAATTTCATGGAAAAGTTACTTGCCCTCATAAAACTTATGACTTGGCTATATGGAACTACTTCTCCAGCCATATCTCTGTGTACGATGTTCCCCCTGTGCTTAGAATGTTCTCTCACTGACTGAAGTAAGCCTCCTCACTGAGATTTCTCTCTCTAAGAGGCCACATCTGATCATTTTAAGCATTTGGGCAATGCTCCTTATGTATTGCTGGAACCTACACATATTTCTATTTAAACCATTAGCTGTTGTCTTCAGTATTAGACTATGAATTTGGGGCAGACTTTGTGTTTTTCTGTCACCGGAGCTTAGCATAGATTAAGCAGTAAAATATTTGCTGAATGAATGAATGTAATAAGTACAGGTGGTATCCCTTATCTGAAATGCTTGGAACTAGAAGTGTTTCGAATTTTTTCAGATTTTCAAATATCTGCTTAATATACTTAACCAGCTGAGCATCTGAAATCCAAAAAGCTCCAATAGGCATTTCCCTTGAGCATCATGTTGGTGCACAAAACATTTTGAATTTTGGGGTGTTCTGGATTTAGGATTTTCAGATTTGGGATGGTCAACTGGTAATAACAATAGAGATCAAATGTATCAAAAATTTGGTTTAGGGATTTCTATTTAGAACATAAATCATTACAAACAAGTTTTTGTCCTTGGAGTTCAAAATTATTTACTTTCATAAAAATATACTACAGTAAATAATGAAATATTTCAATGGCCTGTGACTGGGCTTATTCTATTTAATCAACATTTCAGTTAAGATAGACATACTCATCCAATTTCTGCCATAACCGTCTACCTTCCAAGCCATGTATGCTACAGGAATAGCAGGCATTTCTGTTTTGACATCAGATAAGGAAGCAGCTTTCCTGGCTGATTGTTATTTTAGGATAGGAAAGAATATAAGACAAAATACATCATGTATTTATTTTAGCTAAGTAAAACAAATGACCTATGCCTTTCAGCCAAAATTTCTCTTAAATTTGATTATACCTAAATATCAGAGATATTAAAAACTCAACTAAGCTTAGAAATGATAACATAAAATACCTGCATCATCATACGTCTTCTAACTGTGTCAAAGGGATAAGAAAGTATTCCAGAGCATGTAGTCACAACTTGAGCAATGAAAAAGGAGACGAGAAATGGAGTTTTCTTTGGCTTTGGTAATAAACCCTAGAAAAGAAAAATGTATCAAGTAACTATCCATATTTCTAAAATACCCTAAATTCTTAAGTTAAAGGATAATTTTTATAAATATACGAAAGAGGGCCCAATTAGACTTAAAATGCAATAAATAGTTGGATTTAACAGTAGCAGATCAATAAAAAGTGGAATGTCATACATGACTATATTTCAAAAGTATATTTGAAAAACATAAAGCATGTTTGCCATTATAAGAATTTGTTATTAATGGCACATAAAACTAGGGAAGATAGCATACATCGACAAAAAGAAGTTCTTACATGGCTCTTCCTTGTGGGGCTGAAAAAAAGTGAAAGAATGCTTGCTTTTATCATCAACACATATTTGATGAGCAGCTTTAAAACTTTAAGCTAATGGAAAAATGTTCCTAAATTTTGCAACTCCTGCAGGCAATTACAAAAAAAAACAGAGACAGTACACACATAACTTTTCTGTGATTAAATAAATCTATGAGATCCTGTAATTTCCACTAACATAGCAGTCTAAAAAATACACTAAAAACTGATCTGTCCAGACCACAATAAAAATGATATTCAACTACATATATACTAACAAGGGAGGCCAGGGATAATATATAAATCAATTATAAAATGTCTCCCAAGTTTTAATCTTACTTAATAAATAATACTGATGTTAATTTCATTGCTTCTTTTTGGAAGCATTATAATGTAGTTATTAAGAACAAGGATTTTTTGGCTTGCCTTTAACAAGTCAATCACTTAACTATTCCTAGCTATTTATCTTTAAACAAAGCAGGAGGATTTTTATTTATTTATTTTAAACAATTAGAAGTATCTTTATTTTCTTTTATTATTATTTTTTATTTCAATAGGTTTTTGGGGAACAGGTGGTGTTTTAGTTACATAGGTAAGTTCTTTACTGGTGATTTCTGAGATTTAAGATGTAAAGTACTTAAAAAAGATTTCTAGAACTAAGTAATAGCTAAAAATTGGTAGCCATTATTACAATTTTTCTTTTTCCTACCACATGGAAATGTTCTTAAAGTCTGAAAATAAAAGGTAAATTGCAGAACAACCTGGAGAATACAATACAGAATCGAACAGTATCCAGTAGCATTTTTATTTTATATCCCACAACTAAGCTACAGTAGCATTTAATTAATTATGCTTTGCCTACTTCTCAAAATGACAGTATTTAATTATTTGCATATAAAAAAGTGGTAATAGGGTTAATATAAAATCAGAAAAACTGTTAGAAGATGCCTTTCCGTATACCAACGATTTGATTATGATGTAAGCTTCATTAGCATGTTTTTCATGTGCAACGTGATATACAGGGAATACACCTCAAAAGCTTAGATACATGCTTTATAACTAAAGTCAGATCCATACTACAGTTATAATTTAATTAAGTTATGGCAAAATCATGATTAAGGGAATTTCATGTCTCTCTTATTTCATCACTGATTTTTATTTTTATAATTAAAAGTAACACATCTGCTGAAAATATTATTAATTTAAAAATTTATGAAATATGTTCAAGTTAAAGCCCCCAGATTACCTTAACTGTGTCATAAGCTCCAAAATAAGAGGCTCGGTACACAATGATGCCCTGTACTGAAACACCAAACCCTCGGTATAAACCAGGAATTCCATCTGATTTTGCTATTTTCATAATACAGTCACCTAAACCCTTAAATTGTCGCTCTTCAGGACCTAAAATAAAGCCATTTAAAATCTATTAGCAACATTATATATCCAATAAACACTTTAATCAATATTTACAGATCTAAATAATCTGAAATTTCCACTTACGAATCTAACGAAGGCACAAATCAAAATTCTTCCATTATTTTACGGATAACCAAGATTTCTAGTAATATCTCAAAAGAAATTAATGGAAGATATTAATCTCTTATGAAAACAATTTATTTCAAACAACCTGCCTTAAAATATTTTACTAAAGTTACCAGAAATTACTAATTGAGGTTCAGAAAATACTTTGAAATGGGCCAGGTGAGATGGTTCATGCCTATAATTCCAGCGCTTTGTGAAGCCAAGGCAGAAGGACTGCTTGAGGCCAGGAGTTCCAGACCAGCTTGTGCAACATAGTGAGACCCTGCCACTACAAAAAGTAAAAAAAAATTAGCCAGGAGGCTGAGGCAGGAGGATCACTTGAGACTAGGAGTTGGAGTTTTCATTGAGCTATGATTATGCCACTGTACTCCGGCCTGGACAACAGAGTAAGACCCTGTCTCTATTAAAAGCAAAAACAAACAAACAAACAAACAAACAAACAACACTTAGAAATGAAAAACTCAGCCGGGCGTGGTGACTCATGCCTGTAATCCCAGCACTTTGGGAGGCCAAGGTGGGTAGATCACAGGATCAGGAATTCAAGACCAGCTTGGCCAAGATGGTGAAACCCTATCTCAACTAAAAATACAAAAATTAGCCAGGCATGGTGGTGGGCGCCTGTAATCCCAGCTACTCGGGAGGCTGAGGCAGGAGAATTGCTTGAACTTGGGAGACAGAGGGTGTAGTGAGCTGAGATCACGCCACTGCACTCCAGCCTGGGTGACAGAGTGAGAGTTTGTCTCAAAAAAAAAAAAAAAAAAAGGAAAGAAAAGGAATGAAAAACTCTAGGACTGTTGTAAAACAAAAAGATAAAGCTAAAATCTAGTTAAGTTTAGGATAGTTAACATTTCAGATGACGGGGTCATATTTTTCTAGTATTTTCTGGTTTTATTTTTCTTTTCCCTTGACCAAGAATTCTTTGACAATGTTTTAAAACTATTATATATGTACAATGTAACCTTTCAAAAATAAACTAAATCCTCCTGATTTGAAAGAGAAAACAAAACTATAAAACTTACAAGTTAATATTGAGTTATTTTCACCCTCTTATCAATAAAAATAAAATTTCAACTTCCAGTTAAATATAATAGATGAAACTCACATTTTCTTCTTTGCTCAAACTGCTACCCCTTCTGAGACATTTTCTGATCATTTATTTAAAATTGGTATCACTCTCTTTTCATTTCCCTAGCATTTATCATTAAGTGACAATATATTTTAGTTATTTATTCATTTATTATTACTTGTGTCCTCCACTAGACTATAAATAAAGTACATGAGGCATGAGCACTATGTCTTATATGGTGGGTTGGAATGTGAATATCTGTGTGCATATATATATACACATATACACACTCACACACACCCTGTATCTGCAGGCACCCTATATTCCAGGAGGCACTCAATATTTGGTGAATGAATCTCTGTTCCCCGAAGAAACTCGATTACATTAATAATGAAATAAAACAGGTTTAAAGCCAGATAAGCCAAGAAGAGTATCTGACAGAATGAAATCCACAAAATTTAGCCAGATGGAGAGAATAGGGAGGAGTGGTAACTCAACAAATAGAGCAGAAAAAACTGAACCTATTTTCTTACAGAGGAAGATATTGTTGGGAAGCAAGCCATTTGACCACAATAACCTCAGAAAGACTTAGAAATTAGAGGAACTAACTACTATTTCCAGGATGAAAGCAAAGGAGCAAGTAGATGCTCAATATCTACAATCTCACCCTGAGCAGCCAAATGACTTATTGTGCTGCCACCCACAGAACTGAATACAAGGCTCCAGATTTAACTGGGCCAGTTGAGTGGATAACACTGAAAAAAGACTCACATAAAGGTCTATTGCTGTGAAGTATAAGATCATCAGGGATAGTATTAACTAAAAAGAAAAAACATATACTAAAGGATCCAGAGTAAGAGAATTGGTATCTTAAGAGCAACATTAGAAACCAGATATCAGGGTAATATTTTCATAATTGTGAAGGAAAATAATTTTAAACTCAGACTTTATATATGTCTCACCCTCTTTGAGAGAATAAGACAAATACTTTTTTTTAGATTTGTAAGAGGTCAATTTTTTTTCACTCTTTCTCAAAAAGTTACCAAAGAACATACTCTACCAAAAAAAAAAAAAAAAAAAAAAGCGTGTAATAACAAAAAAGGGAAGATGTGATATTTAAGTAAGGATAGAGGCAAAGGGAATCCCGAGGATGAGATTTGTGCATCTAACCTAGAAAGGAGTGACAGCTGAGACAGGAGTAAATGCATGGGAAAATCTAGGAAGGGCTTTCTAGGAAAAAAAAAAAATGAGACTAAGTTATAAGCAGTTTTTATGTTCACTTTTTTGTTAAAACGGGCTTTCTCTCCTTTTTTGTAAGGGAAAAGAAGCAAGTAATATACTTTAGGCCCTATGAGTCTACCATTTGGTTAAGAATAAAGTTTGTAGACTTTATCTGGTAACACTATTACAGCACAATTAATGACAATAAATAACACATGGTTCAAAATACAAAAAAGCAAAAGTTAGTATTTCTAAAAATCTCATACCTTTTCCGATATCAACACCTAATCTGGTTCGGGCAAAATCTAGAGGATATACTACACATAAGGATGTTGCCCCAGCAGCTCCACCAGAAGCCAGGTTTGCCAAAAACCACCTCCAGAACTGAAACATATTAATTAAAGTGGTTATTAAACTACAGAATCTAACTGTTTAAAATACCTGGTAAATTCTTATTTTTATAAATGTTAAAACACCAGATTTATAAGCTGCTTTTATAAAGTAAACATCTATAATAATGCATACCACGTTATCAAAAATATTTTCTCTTCATAGCCACGTATCCTTTGTTTCATGCAATCTGCAAGACACAGTTTAGATGCCGACATACTGATATTCCAGGATATTTTAATATTCTCCAGCAAAGCAGCCCAAATTAGCAAAAGAGGTTGCATAATCATCTCTTTACACTGCATACTTTTTAAAAATTAATAGCTACATATGTTCTTAATAGTGCTTGCTATGATTACAAAGTCAGGTACATATAGAGGCTTTAGTCATGCCCTTTTACTGGGAAGGATGCAGTAAGTAGCATTATGGCAAAAAACTGCAATTACTTTTTGCACCAACCTAAAATACTTCATAATGCCCCAGCCTTTGTAATTTAAATATAATTAAATTTGAATAGCTCAAAAATATATATTTAATTGTATTCCAATGTCAACATGAAAACTGGCAGACATCAATTCTAATGTAGTTGTACGGCATTGAAGTTAGGCCTCACTGGTCTACTGGTTTACATGAACTATTGAAAAAGTATAATTATTTTTGATAAACATTTAAAATGTGCCCTCTCCAGGTTCAGCAAGATGCTTTTCAACATCTAGTGCTTATGGGAGAAGAAAGGAGCATTTGAATTGGAGCTGTTATGGAAAATCCAGGGTACAAGGTCATTCAAGCATTAAATACATTGAAGTGAATAATATTCTAGTCAAGGTCAATTTCTTGCTTCATTTTCTGGCTCATATTTGTAACAATAAAGTGTCAGACAGCTTTGGAACTCTCAGTGTTCTCTTGCCTTGGAATGCCCTTCCTTTTTTAAACAAAAAAACAGTTATTGCTTCATGCTCTAATTCAAGTTCTGCTTCTCTCGTGAAATATCTGATCTCTAACCCATCTATTCATACCCTCTTCCCATAAATACTTCATCTGTGTCAGAGAATTAAAGTTGAATCACATGACCAATATGTAAAATGTACTAACATGTTATAGGCTCTTATTTTTTAAATAGCTCTTACAACCACTTTCTACTTTCAATTTATAATTATTTGTGTACATTAATACTCCTACAGACTATAAATTTCTTGAGGCCAGCATTATTTTTCCTTAAGAGCTTTACTAAGTATAATTAACACATCATAAAATTCATCTATGTAAAGCCTACAATTCAATCATTACTATAGTCACAGAGCTGTGCAACCATCACCACAGTTTAGAATATTTTCATCACATCAAAAAGAAACCCTACGCCTGTTATAGGTCAGTCCACATGCTCCCTACACCTCCTTAAGTCCTAGGCAACTACTAAACTACTTTATGTCTCTATATATTTGCTTATTCTGGACATTTCATATAAATGATTTCAAGACACACTCTTTTGTGACTGGTTTCCTTCATTTCGCATAATGTTTTCAAGGGTCATCCATGTTGCAGCATGTATTAATACTTCATTCCTTTTTATTGCCAAATAATATTCAATTTTATGAACATTATCTACTTATCAGCTGCTGAACATTTGGGTTGTTTCCATTTGTTTGAGGCCAAGATTCTTAATGCCTTTGTTTATTTCACAGAGCAAGTCATGATGTCCTACCCAGAAATATGTATTAAATAAATACTTATTTAATAAAGTATTCTGGTAATGCCACTTATTGTTCCCAGACTCCCATGGATCTTTTTAAACAACAATCATAAGTTTTACTGTATAAGCAGCATGTCTAATCATACAGAAATAATTAGATCAGGAGATTGCATCTGACATAAGGGTAGTTAATCCATATGTAGTAGATGATTGGTAACCTGGTAAAAAAAGATGAGCTGTGCAAGAGCCTCTTTCTTAGGAACTGAACTTTAAAGATTCAATGCTAATTATCAATAAGGACAGAAAAGGAAAAATTATTAATGTCTTAGACTTTTTGGAGATTGTTTAACACTATAGACCCTCTCCTAGGAAAAATCACACATGTATAAACATATTTTTTAGTGTGGGGGTATTCTGGAAGCATTTGTGGATCCCAAGTTAAGAACCTCTGACCTTTAGAAAGGCCAAAAAGGATCACTATGATATAAATATTGAATTTAGAATAAGAAAATATCAATAGGTAAAAAAAAGGTAGGCAATAATGAGAAAACAGAGCAAGCACACACACTAAAAGCAGGCAATTAGAGAGAAAGATCAGGTGACTTGGGAGAGAAAGATGAAGAGTATAGCTTGGTCCCTAGAGCTGCCTTTGGCTGAAATTCAAGTGCCACTGTATCATTAAAATAAATCATCTTTTTCCTGAGGTAATCTGACTCAAACTCGGCTTCTGAAAACCAAGTAAGTCAACCAAACAAGATATGTGGCGTAAAGATTTATAAAATAGATTTTAAGTTCTATTTAATCTTTTTTCTTTCTTGATGCAAAAGAAGTCAGATCAATGACTTTTTGGGTGGATAATCATGTAATTTATCATTCAAACCAGGACACTTCTGATAGAGAAAATGGGAGCTATGAAAAAACAACAGGGGCAGACACAACATGTATAAACAGTATGGCCAATCTATGTAGTGAGGTAGGAAGGATGGAAATGGAGAAAGGCAGTAAGAATCAGCCCACGTTGAGTGACGATCCTGCATTTGTGTAACAAAACCTGTCCTTCCATAGTTAAGCTTGAAAATAAAACAGACCCAGAAGAGGTAGTATGTATATAAGTATAAATGAGTTTTGGTTATTCTAAGTTAGTAACTTAAAGTACTACTATATTGTTAACAGAGAGGAACAGAGAAGAATCAGGAAGGGGAGAAGATGAAAGAGTCTGAGATTTCTGAGGAAAAATAATTCTGCTTATTTTTAATTGTTGACAAACAGATACTGTATGAAAAGACTCAATGATGCATCAAATAACAAATGCCCTGAGACCAAAGTTGTTTATAACAACTTGTCTGGACAGGGAAGAGAGTTGGGAGCAACTCTAGTTTTCTCCATTGAGGGTTGTGCTGAAAGCTGCTAAGGGGTGGCTGAGGAGCAGTTTATGCCCAGGCCCAGCTGAGGCTCATCCAGTCTAGTCACCTCAGGTGAGTTTGGGAGTTAGACTGGAACAAACTAGTAGAGCCAATGCTTTAAGCTAAGTCCCACTTTCCTTATTCGTACCTTTTGGGTAAAGATAACTACCTCAAAGTGTGAAGTGAAAAGTCAGTGAAACAATATATAGCAGGCACATGCTTCCCTTACCATTTTTAAAAAACTTTTTATTTTGAGATAATTTTAGATTCACATGTATTGTAAGAGTAATATATAGAGAGACTATAAACCCTTCAGTGAATTTCCCCAGTGTACTAGCAATTCTGTAGTACAAGAAATGGACATGATAAGGCCTACCCTATTCAGATTTTGTCAGTTTAACATGTACTCATTTGTGTGTTTATTCAGTTATACGCAGTTTTGTCACATGTTCAAATTCTTATGGCCATCATGGTCAACAGGTCCATGAGAAGGATCCCTCATGTCACTCTTATAATCACAGCCACTTCTTTCCCTCCTGGCAAATGGTATTCTTTTTTCCATCACTATAATTTTCATCATTTCAAGAATGTTATATAAAAGCAATCAGAAAGCATATAACCTTTGAGACAGGCTTTTTCTACCTTAAAATCCAAAGTTGGTGCACATATCAAAAGTTTGTTCCTTTTTTGTATACTGATAAAATATACATAAGATTTATCATTTTGATTTGATCCAAGATGGCCGCTTAGGAGGAAGTCGTGATTGCAGCTCCGAGAGAAGGCGCAGAGGGTGAGTGGACGCCGCATTTCCAGATGGATTTTTACTGCCCACAGACCAGGAGATTCACAGGAGGAGAAGCCCCACGGGTCGCCAGCGCCACTGCTTTGAGTGGCGTGGCCGCTCAGCCTACACCCTGGGGTGGGGGGCAGCGGCTTCTTATGCAGAGTGAGAGAGACAGAGTTCCCTCTGAGCCAGCAAGGGGAGCTGAAGCAGGGAGCCAAGCCAAGAGACCCCCGGGCAAGGGCGCACTACGAATCTCAGAGCCGCTGCTTCGGCTGACGCACCGGCACACAGGGCAGCGGATTTTAACTGCCCAGAGACCAGGAGATTCACAGGCGGAGAAGCTCCACGGGTTCCCAGCACCGCTGGTTGGACCGGAGCAGCTGCTCGGCCTGCACCGGGGGCAGGGAGCAGCGGCTCCTTGAGCAAAGTGAACGAGACTGTGTCCCCTCTGGGTCAGCAAGGGGAGCTGAGGCAGGGAAGCAAGCCAAGAGATTCCCGGGCAAAGAGGGTGCCACTGGAAACACGGCTGAACCCAGGACGGTCCAGCTCTGTGGGGGAGGGGCGTCCTCCATCGGGAAACACCCTGCAGTTCCCGGGGCAATTTGCCGTAACCAAGACAACCCGCCACTACAGAGACTCTGTCACTACAGGGGCGGGCCAGCATAGCGGAAGCAGTTCTAACTACACCCATATAAACAGGACTGCAGGGAAGCTCACACGGAAGCTGGGCAGAGCCCACAGCAGCTCAGCAAAGCCTCTGCAGGCTGAGTGTGACTAGACTGCCACCTTGTGGGCAGGGAAAACGGTAGCAACACAGCTGAAAAGCATAAAGTCCTAAATCCCTGGGCCAGAACACCTGGGGGGAAGAAAAGGGGGTTTATGAGTTCAGCTGCTGCAGACTTAAAATTACCAAAATCAGAAAGACAGCAACTACAAAGTCGACAGGTGGATAAATCCACAACGATGGGAAGAAACCAGCGCAAAAAGGATGAAAACACCCAAAACCAGAACACTTCTCCTCCTACAAGGGAGCATAACTCCTCACCAGCACGGGAACAAGATAGGATGGAGAAGGAGTGTGATGAAATGACAGAATCAGCTTTCACAAAATGGATAATAAGAAACTTCTGTGAGCTAAAAGAACATGTTCTAACCCAACGCAAAGAAACTAAGAATCTTGAAAAAAGACTTGATGTAATGCTAACGAGAATGGACAACTTAGAGAGGAATATGAGTGAATTGATGGAGCTGAAAAACACAACACGAGAACTTGGCGACACATGCACAAGTTTCAACAGCAGAATTAACCAAGCAGAAGAGAGGATATCAGAAGTTGAAGATCGACTCAATGAAATAAAATGAGAAGGGAAGATTAGAGAAAACAAGGTAAAAAGGAATGAACAGAGTCAACAAGAAATATGGGACTACGTGAAAAGACCTAATCTACGTTTGATAGGTGTACCTGAATGTGATGAAGAGAATGCATCCAAGCTGGAAAATACTCTTCAGGATATTATCCAGGAAAACTTCCCCAACCTAGCAAGGCAGGCCAATATTCAAGTCCAGGAAATACAGAGAACACCACAAAGATATTCCTCTAGAAGAGCAACCCCAAGGCACATAATCGTCAGATTCACCAGGGTTGAAATGAAGGAGAAAATACTAAGGGCAGCCAGAGAGAAAGGTCGGGTTACCCACAAAGGGAAACCCATCAGACTCACAGCAGATCTCTCAGCAGAAACCCTACAGGCCAGAAGAGAGTGGGGGCCGATATTCAACATCCTTAAAGAAAAGAACTTTCAACCCAGAATTTCATATCCAGCCAAACTAAGCTTCATAAGTGAAGGAAAAATAAAATCCTTTGTGAACAAGCAAGTACTCACAGATTTCATCACCACCAGACCAGCTTTACAAGAGCTCCTGAAGGAGACACTACACATAGGAAAAAACAACCAGCACCAGCCACTCCAAAAACGCACGAAATGGTAAAGAGCAGCAACACAATGAAGAATCTGCATCAACCAATGGCAAAACAGCCAGCTAGCATCAAAATGACAGGACCAAATTCACACATAAGAATATTAACCCTAAATGTAAATGGACTAAATGCCCCAATCAAAAAACACAGACTGGCAAATTGGATAAAAAGCCAAAACCCATCTGTGTGCTGTATCCAGGAAACCCACCTCACATGCAAGGATACACAAAGGCTCAAGATAAAGGGATGGAGGAAGATTTACCAAGCAAATGGAGAACAAAAAAAAGCAGGAGTTGCAATTCTCATCTCTGATAAAATAGACTTTAAAGCAACAAAGATCAAAAGAGACAAAGAAGGACATTACATAATGGTAAAAGGATCAATGCAACAAGAAGAGCTAACGATCCTAAATATATATGCACCTAATACAGGAGCACCCAGATACATAAGGCAAGTTCTTAAAGACTTGCAAAGAGACTTAGACTCCCACACAATAATAGTGGGAGACTTTAACACACCATTGTCAATATTAGACAGATCAATGAGACAGAAAATTAATAAGGATATCCAGGACTTGAACTCAGACCTGGAACAAGCAAACCTAATAGACATTTACAGAACTCTCCACCCCAAATCCACAGAATATACATTCTTCTCAGCACCACATCACACCTACTCTAAAATTGACCACATAATTGGAAGTAAATCACTCCTCAGCAAATGCAAAAGAACGGAAACCATAACAAACAGTCTCTCAGACCACAGTGCAATCAAGTTAGAACTCAGAATTCAGAAGCCAACCCAGAACTGCACAGCCTCATGGAAAATGAACAACTTTCTCCTGAATGTTGACTGGATAAACACTGAAATGAAGGCAGAAATAAAGATGTTCTTCGAAACCAACGAGAACGAAGACACCACATACCAGAATCTCTGGGACACATTTAAAGCAGTCTCTAGAGGTAAATATATAGTAATAAGTGCCCACATGAGAAGAAAGGAGAGATCTAAAATTGACACCCTATCATCGAAATTGAAAGAGCTAGAGGAGCAAGATCAAAAAAACTCAAAACCTAGCAGAAGACAAGAAATAACTAAGATCAAAGCAGAATTGAAGGAGATAGAGACACGAAAAACCCTACAAAAAAATCAATAAATCCAGGAGCTGGTTTTTTGAAAAGATCAACAAAATAGACAGACCACTAGCCAGACTAATAAAAAAGAAAAGAGAGAATAACCAAATAGATGCAATAACAAATGATAAAGGGGATATCACCACAGATTCCACAGAAATTCAAACCATCATCAGCGATTATTACAAACAACTCTATGCACATAAACTAGAAAACCTGGAAGAAGTGGATAAATTCCTGGACAGTAGCCTCCTCCCAAGCCTAAACCAGGAAGAAGTCGAAACCCTGAATAGACCAATAACAAGGTCTGAAGTCGAGGCAGCAATTAAGAGCCTATCACCCAAAAAAAGCCCAGGTCCAGATGGGTTCACAGCCGAATTCTACCAGACATACAAGGAGGAACTGGTACCATTCCTACTGAAACTATTCCAAATAATCCAAAAAGAGGGAATCCTTCCCAAATCATTTTATGAGACCAACATCATCCTAATACCAAAACCCGGCAGGGACTCAACAAAAAAAGAAAACTACAGGCCAATATCCACGATGAACGTAGATGCAAAAATCTTCAATAAAATACTGGCAAGCTGATTACAACAGCACATCAAAAAGCTTATCCACCATGATCAAGTAGGATTCATCCCGGGGATGCAAGGCTGGTTCAATATACGCAAGTCTATAAATGTAATTCACCACATAAACAGAACCAAAAACAAAAACCACATGATTATCTCAACTGATGCAGAGAAGGCCTTTGACAAAATTCAACAGCCCTTTATGCTAAAAACTCTCAATAAACTAGGTATCGACGGAACGCATCTCAAAATAATAAAAGCTATTTATGACAAACCGACAGCCAATATCATACTGAATAGGCAAAAACTGGAAGCATTCCCTTTGAAATCTGGCACTAAACAAGGATGCCCTCTCTCACCACTCCTGTTCAATATAGTACTGGAAGTTCTAGCCAGAGCAATCAGGCAAGAAAAAGAAATGAAGGGTATTCAATTAGGAAAGGAGGAAGTCAAATTGTCTCTATTTGCAGACGAAATGATTGTATATCTAGAAGACCCTATCACCTCAGCCCAAAATCTCCTGAAACTGATAAGCAACTTCAGCAAAGTCTCAGGATACAAAATCAATGTGCAAAGATCACAAGCATTCCTATACACCAATAATAGACTTAAAGAGAGCCAAATCAAGAACGAACTGCCATTCACAATTGCTACAAAGAGAATAAAATACCTAGGAATACAACTAACAAGGAACGTAAAGGACCTCTTCAAGGAGAACTACAAATCACTGCTCAACGAAATAAGAGAGGACACAAACAGATGGAGAAACATTCCATGTTCATGGTTAGGAAGAATTAATATCGTGAAAATGGCCATACTGCCCAAAGTAATTTACAGATTCAATGCTATCCCCATCAAGCTACCAATGACCTTCCTCACAGAACTGGAAAAAACCACCTTAAACTTCATATGGAACCAAAAGAGAGCCCACATAGCCAAGTCAATTCTAAGCAAAAAGAACAAAGTGGGAGGCATCACACTACCGGACATCAAACTCTACTACAAGGCTACAGTAATCAAAACAGCATGGTACTGGTACCAAAATAGAGATATAGACCAATGGAACAGAACAGAGGCATCGGAGGCGACACAACATATCTACCACCACCCGATCTTTGACAAACCTGATAAAAACAAGCAATGGGGAAAGGATTCCCTGTTCAATAAGTGGTGTTGGGAAAACTGGCTAGCCATATGCAGAAAGCAGAAACTGGACCCCTTCCTGACACCTTACACTAAAATTGACTCCAGATGGATTAAAGACTTAAACATAAGACGTAACACCATAAAAACACTAGAAGGAAACCTAGGCAAAACCATTCAGGACATAGGCGTAGGCAAGGACTTTATGACCAAAACACCAAAAGCATTGGCAACAAAAGCCAAAATAGACAAATGGGACCTAATCAAACTCCACAGCTTCTGCACGGCAAAAGAAACAGTCAATAGAGTGAATCGGCAACCAACAGAATGGGAAAAAATCTTTGCAGCCTACCCGTCTGACAAAGGGCTGATATCCAGAATTTACAACGAGCTAAAACAGATTTACAAGAAAAAAACAAACAAGCCCATTCAAAAATGGGCGAAGGATATGAACAGATACTTTACAAAAGAAGACATACATGAGGCCAACAAACATATGAAAAAATGCTCATCATCACTGGTCATTAGAGAAATGCAAATCAAAACTACATTGAGATACCATCTCACGCCAGTTAGAATGGCGATCATTAAAAAATCTGGAGACACCTGTAATCCCAGCACTTTGGGAGGCTGAGGCGGGTGGATCACGAGGTCAAGAGATCGAGACCATCCTGGTCAACATGGTGAAACCCCGTCTCTACTAAAAATACAAAAAATTAGCTGGGCATGGTGGCGCGTGCCTGTAATCCCAGCTACTCAGGAGGCTGAGGCAGGAGAATTGCCTGAACCTAGGAGGCGGAGGTTGCAGTGAGCCGAGATCGCGCCATTGCACTCCAGCCTGGGTAACAAGAGCGAAACTCCGTCTCAAAAAAAAAAAAAAAAAAATCTGGAGACAACAGATGCTGGAGAGGATGTGGAGAAATAGGAACACTTTTACACTGTTGGTGGGAGTGTAAATTAGTTCAACCACTGTGGAAAACAGTGTGGCGATTCCTCAAGGACCTAGAAATAGAAATTCCATTTGACCCAGCAATCCCATTACTGGGCATATATCCAAAGGATTATAAATTGTTCTACTATAAGGACACATGCACACGAATGTTCATTGCAGCACAGTTTACAATAGCAAAGACCTGGAATCAACCCAAATGCCCATCGATGATAGACTGGACAGGAAAAATGTGGCACATATACACCATGGAATATTATGCAGCCATTAAAAACGAGGAGTTCACGTCCTTTGTAGGGACATGGATGAACCTGGAAACCATCATTCTCAGCAATCTGACACAAGAACACAAAATCAAACACCACATGTTCTCACTCATAGGCAGGTGTTGAACAAGGAGAACACATGGACACAGGGAGGGGAGCACTATACACGGGGGTCTGTTGTGGGGGAGGGGGGGAACAGCAGGGGGGTGGGGAGTTGGGCAGGGATAGCATGGGGAGAAATGCCAGATATAGGTGAAAGGGAGGGAGGCAGCAAATCACACTGCCATGTATGCACCTATGCAACAACCTTGCATGTTTTTCACATGTACCCCAAAACCTAAAATGCAATAAAAGAAAAAGAACAGTTAACAAAAAGATAAACCAAAAAAAAAAAAAATTTATCATTTTAACTATTTTAAGTGTACAATTCAATGGCATTAAGTATGTTCGCAATGTTGTGTAAACTTCATCACTATCTATTTCCAGAATGTTTTCATCATTCTAAACAGAACTCTATAACTCATTAAACAATAACTCCCCATCTCTCCATCTCCCCTTTCAATAGTTTAACAGAGGTTAACCACCTGTTAATCTATAATCTACTTTCTGTCACTATGAATTTGTCTATACTAAGTACTTAAGTAGAATCATACAATATTTGCCCTACCAAAAGTTTGTTTCTAGACAAGAATGTCTACTCTCACCACTTATATTCAACATAGTACTGAAAGTCATAGCCAGAGCAATCAGGCAAGAGAAAGAAATAAAAGGCATCCAAATAGGAAAAGAGAAAGTCAACTTACATGAGTATATACCTAGAAAACCCTAAATATGCCTCCAAAACCCTAATTATACCTCTAGACCTGATGAATGACTTCAGTAAAGTTTCCGGATACAAAAATCAATGTACAAAAATCAGTAGCATTTCTACACACGAATCACATTCAAGTTGAGACTCAAATCAAGAACTCAATCCCATTTATAGTAGACACACACAAACACACACACACAAATACATAGGAGTATATTTCATCAAAGAGGCTAAAGACCCATACAAGGATCTACAAAACATTGGCAGAAAAAATCATACATGATACGAACTAATGGAGAAATATTCCATGCTCATGTACTGAAAGAATCAGTATCATTAAAATGACCATACTGCCCAAAGCAATCTACAGATTCAACACAATTCCTGTCAAATTACCAACAACAGTTTTCAAAGAATTAGAAAAAGTATTCTAAAATTCATATGAAACCAAAAAACACAAACTGAATTGCCAAAGGAATCCGAAGCAAAAGAAAAAATCCATAGGCATCACATTACCTGACTTCAAACTATACTACAAGGCTATAGTACCCAAAACAGCATGGTGCTGGTACAAAAACAGATACATAGACCGATGGAACAGAATAAAGAACCCAGAAATAAGGCCACACACCTACAATCAACTGATCTTTGACAAAGCTGACAATAATAAACAATGAGAAAAGCACACTCTTTTTAACAAATGGTGCTGGGGAAAAATGGCTACCATATGCAGAAGAATGAAACTGGGTCCCTATCCTTCACCATATACAAACATTAATGCAAGATGGATTAAAGACTAAAAGTAAATATAAGACCTTGAACTAAAAAATCCTAGACAAAAATGTAAGAAAAATTTTAAACATTGGCCTTGGCAAAGAATTGATGACTTCCTCAAAAGCAAATGCAACAGAAACAAAAATTGACAAATGGGAATTAAACTAAAGAGCTTCTGCACAACATTCAATGGAGGAAACAGACAATATACAGAATGGGAGAAAATATGTGCAAACTATGCATCTGACAAAGGACTAGTATCCAAAATCCATAAGGAACTTAAATAAATTGACAAGAAAAAGACCAAATAACCCTGTTTAAAAAAATGGGCAGGCCAAGTGCGGTGGCTCACGCCTATAATCCCAGTGCTTTGGGAGGCTGATGTGGGCAGATTACGAAGTCAGGAGTTCAGGACCAGCCTGACCAACAAGGTAAAACCCTGTCTCTACTAAAAATACAAAAAATTAGCTGGGGGTGGTGGCGGGCACCTGTAATCCCAGCTACTTGGGAGGCTGAGCCAGGAGAATGGTTTGAGCCTGTAAGGCAGAGGTTGCAGTAAGCAACCTGCACTCCACTGCACTCCAGCCTGGGCAACAGAGCAAGACTCCATCTCAAAAAAAAAAAAAAGTGGGCAAAGGACATGAATAGACGTTTCTCAAAAGATGACATACAAATGGCCAAGAAACATGAATAAATGCTCAACATCACTAACTGATATGGTATGGCTGTGTCCCCACTGAAATCTCAATTTGAATTGTATCTCCCAGAATTCCCACATGTTGTGGGAGGGACCCAGGGGGAGGTAATTGAATCATGGGGGTCAGTCTTTTCCATGCTATTCTCATGACAGTAAGTCTCATGAGATCCAATGGGTTTATCAGGGGTTTCCACTTGTGCTTCATCCTATCTTTCTCTTGCCACCACCATGTAAGAAGTACCTTTTGCCTCCTGCTATGATTCTGAGGCCTCCCCAGCCATGTGGAAGTATAAGTCCAATAAAATCTCTTTTTCTTCACAGTCTTGGGTATGTCTTTATCAACAGTGTGGAAAAGGACTAATACACTAATCATCAGAGAAATGCATATTAAAAGCACAATGAGATACCATCTCACACTAGTCAGAATGGCTATTAAAAAGTCATAAAATAATAGATGTTGGTGATGATGTGCAAAAAAGGGAATGCTTACACACTGTTGGTGGGAATGTAAATTAGTTCAACCCCTATGGAAAACAGTATGGAGCTAAATAGAACTATCATGCAGTCCAGCAATCCTACCAATGGCTATCTATCCAAAGAAAAAGAAATTGTTATATCAAGTTCTGAACTGTATGTCTATCTTAGCATGAATCACAGTAACAAAGTCATAGAATCAAACTAAGTGCCCATCAATGATGACTGGATAAAGAAAATTCGGTACATATACACCATAGAAAACTATGTAGCTTTAAATAACAATGAAATGAAATACTGTCCTTTGCAGCAACATGGATGCAGCTGGAGGCCATTATCCTAAGTGAATTAATGCAGAAACAGAAAATCAAATACTGCATGTTGTCACTTATAAGTGGGAGCTAAACAAAGGGTACACGTGGGCTGTATTTCCTAAAGCAATTTACAGGTTCAGTGCTATTCCTATTAAGCTACCAATGACATTCTTCACAGAACTAGAAAAAACTGTTTAAAAATTCATATGGAACCAAAAAAGAACCTGAATAGCCAAGGCAATCCTAAGCAAAAAGAACAAAGCTGGAGGCATCTGATGTTACTTAACTTCAAACTATAGTATGCGGCTAAAGTAACCAAAACAATACGGTACTAAGACAAAAATGGGCACATAGGCCAATGCCACAGAATAGAGAGCCCAGAAATAAAACTGCACATCTACAGTCATCTAATCTTCGACAAAGTTGACAAAAACAAGCAATGAGAAAAGGACTCTTTATTCAATAAATGGTGCTGGGATAACTGGTTAACCATATACAGAATATTAAAGCTGTACCTCTTCCTTACACCATATATAAAAATCAACTCAAGATGGATTAAGGACTTAAATGTAAAATCTAAAACTATAAAAACCCTGGAAGACAACCCAGGCAATATCATCCTTAAATATTTGCCATAAAGCCATCTGATCCTGGGTTTTTCCTTGTTTGGAAGTTTTTGATTATGGATTTAATCTCTGTACTCATTGTTGGTCTGTTCAGATTTTCTAGTTCTTCATGATTCAGTCTTGGTAAGTTGTGTTTCTATGAATTTATCCATTTCTTCAAGGTCACAATTACTTGGCATATCCATTTTCATAATTTACATGGTACAAAAATCTTTCAATATTCTTATGATCCTTTGCATTTTTGGATTTCAGCTGTAATGTCTCCTCTTTCACTTCTGATTTATGAGAGTCTTCTTTAATTTTACTCCTGGCCAAGGGTTTTCTATTTTATTTATCAGTTCAACAAACCCACTCTTAGTTTTTAAAAATCCTTTATCTCTAGTCTCTATTTCCTTTATTTCTGTTGTGATGTTTATTTTTTTCTTCCTTCAACTGATTGTGGGCTTAGTTTATTCTTCTTTTTCTAGTTCTGCAAGGCTTAACATTAGGTTATTTGAGGTCTTTCTTCTGTTGCTATAAACTTCCTCTTAGAACTGCTTTTGCTATACCCTATAAGTTTTGCTATTTGTGCTTCCATTTAAATTTCTCTCAAGATATTTAAAATTTTTCCTTTTGGTTTCTTCTTTGATCCACTGGCTGTTCAGAATCATGTTGTTTAATTTCCACATATTTGTGATTTTCCCTATATTTCTCTTGTTCTTGATTTCCAGTTTCACTACAGTATGGTCAAAAAAGAACCTGACATGATTTCAACCTTCTTAAATTTGTTAAGACTTGAATATGCTTGTGAAAATGTGTGTTCTGCATGTTTTGGATAGAATGTTGTAAATATACCTGTTAGATCTATTTGATCTAAAGTGTAGTTCAAGCTCAATGTTTTCTTATTTTCTGTCTGGATGATCTGCTCATTGTTGAAAGCACAGTACTGAAGTCCCCTACTATTTGCATTGCAGTCTGTCTCTGCCTTCAGATCTATTCATATTTGTTTTATAGATTTAGGTGCTCCAATGTAGAGTGCATGTATATTTACATTTGTTATATCCTCTTGATGAACTGACCCCTTTATGATTATGTAATGACATTCCTTGTTTTCACAGTTTTTGACTTAAAGTCTATTTTGTATTGTAAGTATAGCTACCTCTGCTATTTTTAAATTTTCATTTGCTTGCAGTATCTTTTTTTAATCTATTCATTCTCTATACGTGTATACTTAAGTCTAAAGTAAGCCTCTTACAGGCAGCAAACTGTTGAGTCTTTTTAATCCTTTAACCACTGTGTTTTTAATTAAACGTCATTCACTTACAATTTAAATTATTGATAAATAAGGACATATTATTGCCATTTTGTTAAGTATTTACTGTTTTGTACTTCATTTCTTCTTTTCCTCCAATCTTGGTGTCTTTCTTCATAATTTGTTGTATTTCTGAAAAGGTAGGCTTCAGTTCCTTTCTCTCTTTTTTTGTTGTATTTACTAGAGGTTTTTAAATTTATGGTTATCATGAGGCTCACATAAAATTCCTTATAATTATAGATTATAATTTAAGCTGATATCAATTTAAGTTCAACTGCATACAAAAAAAACTCTGTATTTTTACTTCTCCCTCTATTTTATGCTACTGATATCACATTTTACTTCCATGTATACTGCATATCTGTTAAATATTATAGCTATAGTTTTTAATAATCTGTCTTTTGACTTTAAGAATTAAAAGTGATTAACACATCACCTTTACAATATTAGGCTATTTCACATTTGACAATACAACTGGTTCAAATTACAATTTTTCAACTTTACCATGAGTTTGTAAGGAAATAATCTCAGTATGACTCAAGGAGTATTTGGACTTCTAATGGTTTGACTTACAATTTTTGACTATATAATCAGTTTATTATGGTATCAAATGCATTTTTGACTTACAATATTTTCCACTTACGATGAGTTTATCATGATGTAACCCTACTGTAAGTTGGGAGTACCTGTATATTTACCTTTACCACTGAGGTTTATACTTTCATATGTTTTCATGTTGTTACTTATTGTCCTTTCAACTTTAAGAACTCCCAGTATCATTTCTTAGAGTCAGTCTGGTGGTGATGAACTCCTTTAGCTTTTGCCTTGAAATGTATTTTTATCTCTCTTTCATTTCTGACAGACAATTTAGCCAGGTATAATATTCTTGGCTGACATTTTTTTTTCTTTCACTCTGAAAATGTCATGCCAATACTTGTGGCTTGCAAGGTTTCCTTTAAGAAGTCTACTTATAACCTTACACGTGATGAATTCTTCCTGCTACTTTTAAAATTCTTTGTTTTTTGACTTTTGGCAAGTTGATTAAAATGTATCTCATAATATTCTTTATTTTCAGACATGGGGTCTTGCTATATTGTCCAGGCTTGTCTCAAACTCCTGGCTTCAAGTGATCATCCCATGTCAAGTATCTGGGATAACAGGAATTATCCCAGCCTCCTCAGTATCTGGGATAACAGAAATGAGCCACTGCATCTGGCTCTTTTCAAAATTGATCTTGCTTGGAGTCCTCCGAACTTCTTGAATCTGGATGTCCAAACATTTACAAAGGTTTGGGAAATTTTCAGACAATATTTTAAAAAATAAGCTTTCTTACCCTTTTTCGTCTTCATCTTGTACTGCTATAATCCACATATTTGTACAATTGACAGTGTCTCATAGGTTCCTTATGCTTTCTTCAGTCTTTATATTTTTTTCTCTAATTAGTTAATTTTAAATGACCTATCTTTGAGTTTGCTGATTCTTTCTTCTGCATGATTGCATCTGCTGTTAAAGCTCTCTACTGAGCTTTTCAGTTCTGTCATTATATTCTTCAGTGCCAGGATTTTTAAAAAAATGGTTTCAGGGCTGGGCACAGTGGCTCACACCTGTAATCCCAGCACTTTGGGAGACCAAGGTGGGTGGATCATGAGGTCAAGAGATCGAGACCATCCTGGTCAACATGGTGAAACCCCATCTCTACTAAAAATACAAAAAATTAAGATGGCCGGTTAGGAGGAACTCGGGATTGCAGCTCCAAGAGAAAGCACAGAGGGTGAGTGGACGCCGCATTTCCAGATGAATTTTTACTGCCCACAGACCAGGAGATTAACAGGCGGAGGAGCCCCATGGGTCGCCAGCGCCGCTGGTTCGACCGGCGCGGCCGCTTGGCCTGCGCCCTGGCGCAGCGGCTCCCTGTGCAGAGTGAGCAAGACTGAGTCCCCTCTAAGCCAGCAAGGGTAGCTGAAACGGGGAGCCAGGCCAGGAGATTCCTGGGCAAAAAAGTGCCACGAATCTCAGAGCTGCGACTTCAGCCGATGCAGTGGCTCCTGGGGCAGAGCAGACGAGACGGTGTCCCCTCTTAGCCAGCAAGGGGAGCTGAAACAGGGAGCCAAGCCAGGAGATTCCCGGGCAAAAAAATCACCACGGCAAACACAACTGAACCTGGGACGGTCCAGCTCTGTGGAGGAGGGGTGTCCTCCATTACGGAGACACCCTGCAGTTCCCAGGGCAATCTACTGTAACCAAGGCAACCCGCCACTACAGAGACTCCGTCACTACAGGGGCGGGCCAACATAGCGGAAGCAGTTCTAACTACACCCATATAAACAGGACTGCAGGGAAGTTCACATGGAAGCTGGGCGGAGCCCACAGCAGCTCAGCAAAGCCTCTGCAGGCTGAGTGTGACTAGGCTGCCACCTTGTGGGCAGGGAAAACGGCAGCAGCACAGCAGAAAATCATAAAGCCCTAACTCCCTGGGACAGAACACCTGGGGGGAAGAAAAGGGGGTTTGTGAGTTCTGCTGCTACAGACTTAAAATTACCAAAATCAGAAAGACAGCAACTACAAAGTCGACAGGTGGATAAATCCACAAAGATGGGAAGAAACCAGTGCAAAAAGGATGAAAACACCCGAAACCAGAACACCGCTCCTCCTACAAGGAAAAATACAAAAAATTAGCTAGGCATGGTGGCGCGTGCCTGTAATCCCAGCTACTCAGGAGGCTGAGGCAGGAGAATTGCCTGAACCCAGGAGGTGGAGGTTGCGGTGAGCTGAGCTAGCGCCATTGCACTCCAGCCTGGGTAACAAGAGCGAAACTCTGTCTCAAAAAAAAAAAATAAAGGTTTCAATCTCTTTAGTAAAGTTCCCATTTTGTTCAAATATGGTTTTGTTTTCCTATTTTAATTCAGTTGTCTATCTTGCACCTTACTGAGACTCTTCAAGGTAATTATTTTGAATTATTTCACAGGTGATTTGTATATCTACATTTGTTTGGAGTCTGTTATTGGAGCATTATTAGTTTCTTCTGGTGGTGCCCTGGTTGCCTTGAGTCCTTGTTATCCATGTAGTCTTGTGTTGGTGTCTGCATATCTGAAAGACCAAACTTTTCTTGCAGTGTTAGAAAACTGGTTTTAGCAAGTTAAAATCCTCTCCTTTTAGGTCTTTGGATTGATAGGACTGTTGTTAAGATGGCAGTTAAATGGGGTTGGATCCAAGTCATGTGGCTGCTGCTGAGTCCACAGTGAAGAATGCAATTGGTGGGCCTCTTACTAAAAACTGTAGTAAGCACATATCCTATCTAGATCCCGGCTGAATTTGACTGTCTCAAGAACCATGGTCTGTGAGTTGGTGCTAGGATGAGGGTCTGCATCATGTTTCATTGATGGTAGGCCTGTTACTAGATGTACCGATGGATGTGTTTTCCTCCCATCTCTGGAACCACTTCCGTTAGATGACTGGGTGGGTCCTGGGAAGGCAGTAATGACTTGGTCCATGGCTGACAGGGGCTGGAACCAAGTCACAGGGTTGTTTTAGGCCTCTTGAGATCGAGCTCTTTAGGTTTGTCTCTGGGGTCACAGACAGATGAGCCTCCTGGTGGGTTGCTGGATGAGCAGGTATGCTCTCTGACTACAAATAAAAATGGCAGGAGCCAATTTATAGGACTGTTTCAAGATCTGTGAGGGACCAAGGTGAGTGATTCAGTTGGGAGAGTTTGTGCTAACATTGTGATTTATGGTAAACACTTGTTTGTTTAAGCCTGGTGTTTTGTACTAAGCTGAATGAGTTTGATCTCTGGAAGGGGACCAGAAACTGTGTAGCTAAGGTCGGTCACATTCCATGTCTATGATACTGATCCCAAAGAAAAACCCTGGACACCAAGGATTGGGTAAGCTTACTTTGGATCTTGGGAAGTTAGTATTCTGTCCATATTATTCACTAGAACAGGACAATTATGAACTTGCACCTGGTTTCTCTTGGTCTCTTCCCTTTGATTTTAATTTGAATATCTTTCCTTTAATAAACCACAGTATAACAGATTTTCTAAGCTTTATACATCCTTCTAGTGAATCAATGAACCTGAGGATAGTTTTGGAGACCCTGACACTGTGGAACAAATAATCTGAGTCAAGTGAAATTCCAATTATTAGAGCTGTCAGTTTAAGAAGCAGAAACATTTTACTGAATGCCTGTCATAAAGCAAGGCACTATGCTACACACTTCACATGTAATCTCATCTAAACCTCACAATTAAACTATGAGATAGGTATTCTTATGCCCAATTTTTAGATGAGGAAACTAGGGATCAGAGAAGTAAACCAACTTTTAAAATCTCATACAGTCACAAAAAGAATCAAATACCTAGGAATACAGCTATTCAGGGAGGTGAAAGATCTCTATAATGAGAATTACAACACACTGCCCATAGAAATCAGAGACGACACAAACAAATGGAAGAATATCTCATGCTCATGGATAGGAAGAATCAATATCATTAGAATGGCCACATTAGGCCAGACACCATGTCTCACACCTATAATCCTAGCACTTTGGGATGTGGAGGCAGGTGGATCGTGAGGTCAGGAGTTCGAGACCAGCCCGGACAACATGGTAAAACCCCATCTGTACTAAAATACAAAAAAATTAGATGGGTATGGTGGTGGCATGCACCTGTAGTCCCAGCTACTTGGAAGGCTGGGGCAGGAGAACTGCTTGAACCCAGGAGGCAGAGGTTGCAGTGAGCCAAGATAATGCTGCTGCCCTCCACCCTGGGTGACAGAGCGAGATTCTGTCTCAAAAAAAAAAAAAAAAAAAAAAAAAGGGCTGTATTTCCTAAAGCAATTTACAGGTTCAGTGCTATTCCTATTAAGCTACCAATGACATTCTTCACAGAACTAGAAAAAACTGTTTAAAAATTCATATGGAACCAAAAAAGAACCTGAATAGCCAAGGCAATCCTAAGCAAAAAGAACAAAGCTGGAGGCATCTGATGTTACTTAACTTCAAACTATAGTATGCGGCTAAAGTAACCAAAACAATACGGTACTAAGACAAAAATGGGCACATAGGCCAATGCCACAGAATAGAGAGCCCAGAAATAAAACTGCACATCTACAGTCATCTAATCTTCGACAAAGTTGACAAAAACAAGCAATGAGAAAAGGACTCTTTATTCAATAAATGGTGCTGGGATAACTGGTTAACCATATACAGAATATTAAAGCTGTACCTCTTCCTTACACCATATATAAAAATCAACTCAAGATGGATTAAGGACTTAAATGTAAAATCTAAAACTATAAAAACCCTGGAAGACAACCCAGGCAATATCATCCTCGACACAGGAACGAGAAAAGATTTCATGAAAAAAGATAACCAAAAGCAATTGCAACAAAAGCCAAAATTGACAAATAGGATCTAGTTAAACTTAAGAGCTGCTTCTGCACAGCAAAACAAACTGTCAACAGTTTGTTTACAGACTAACAGTAAACAGACAGTAACAAGTAGACAGACAGCCTACAGAATGGGAGAAAATATTTGCAAACTGACAAAGGTCTAATATCTAGCATCTATAAGGAACTTAAACAAATTTACAACAGAAAAACGACCCCATTAAAAAATGGGCAAGGGATGTGAACAGATACTTTTCAAAAAAAGACCTACATGTAGCCAACAACCATATGAAAAGAGCTCAATATTACTGATCATTAGAAAAATGCAAATCAAAACTACAATGTGATACCATCTGATGGTCAGGATGGCTACTATTAAAAAGTCAAAATATAACAGATGCTGGTGAGGTTGTGGAGAAAAGGGAACATTTATATACTGTGCTTGGGAGTGTAAATTAGTTGGATTATTGTGGAAAGCAGTATAGCAATTCCTCAAAGAGCTAAAAACAGAAGTATCATTACTGGATACATACCCAGAGTAACATAAATCATTCTATTATAAAGACACATGCATGCAAGTGATCACTGTAGCACTATTCACAGTAGCAAAGACATGGAATCAACCTATGTGCCCATTAATGGCAGACTGGATGAAGAAAATGTGGTACATATACAACATGCAATAATATACAGTCATAAAAAGGAATGAAATAATGTCTTTTGTGGGAATATGAGCAGAGCTGGAGACTATTACCCTTAGCAAATTAACACAGGAACAGAAAACCAAATACTGCATGTTCTCACTTAAAAGTGGGAGCTAAATGATGAGAACCTATGAACACAAAGAACAATAAGACACGGGTCTACTTGAGGGTGGAGGGTTGGAGGAGGAAGAGATGCAGGAAAAATAACTATTGGGTACTAGGCTTAATACTTGAGTGATGAAATAATCTGTACAAGAAAACCCTGTAACATGAGTTTACCTATATAGCAAACCTTCACATGTACCCCCAGATCTAAAATAAAAGTAAAAAAAAAAATCTCATGTAGCTAAATAAACAGAGAACCAAGATCCAAATCTAAACCTTCCAATTCTAAGTCTAGGGAATTTTCTTGGTTACCTTTCTACCTGTGCCCCCTTACCCCGCCCCTCCACACTGGTCAAAAGACAGAGCAAAGTATTCAATAAGCAACTGTTAAGAAAATGATTATAAATCATTCTATTATAAAGACACATGCATACATATGTTCATTGCAACACTGTTCACAATAACAAAGACTTGGAACCAACCCAAATGTCCATCAGTGATAGACTGGATAAAGAAAATGTGGCACATATACACCATGGAATACTATGCAGCCATAAAAAGGATGAGTTCATGTCCTTTGTAGGGACATGGATGAAGCTCGAAACCATCATTCTCAGCAAACTGACACAAGAACAGAAAACCAAACACCACATGGTCTCACTCATAAGTGGGTGTTGAACAATGAGAACATATGGACACAGGGAGGGGAACATCACACACTGGGGCCTGTGTGTGTGGGGGGCAGAGGCTAAGGGAGGGATAGCAGGGGGTGGGGAGATAGGGAAAGGATAGCAATAGGAGAAATATCTGATATAAGTGACAGGGTGATGGACGCAGCAAACCACCATGGCACGTGTATACCTATGTAACAAACCTGCACGTTCTGCATGTGAACCCCAGAACTTAAAGTATAATAATTAAAAAAATAATAATGAAGAAAGGGAATACAGAGCATAAAAGGAAATTTAAGGAGGCAGCAACAAAGAAATGTTCCACAAACACTTGCTTTTAAAAACCTCCTAAGACAGCTTGGTTGGCCGGGGCAGGAGTGGGAGATGAGGAGAGATAGGGAGAAAAAGAGAAGATGAGGGGTAAGAGAGATTTTGTAAGAGTGAGGGGAAGATCTTGGGAGTAATGTAGGTAGTATAGTGTATTGGATACCACAAAATAAATCAGAATAAATTACATGTAGTTTATATGAGTAAGAAATTTTGAAAGTGAGATTTTGTAACCAAGGGAGTAATTACTTCAATAACCAAACAGTATCTTTGGAGTAAAAAGAATTCTCTAGGTTCAATTTATCATTTTCCAGTTTCACTCAATTTTGACTTCCTAGACACTTTAATCTCAGCTAAATAAATCATTATTATCAAAAAAGAAATAATTTACTTCTTTATATAAATTACCTCAGTAGTAGGTATTAAGTACTTGTTGATTTCTTTCTGTGTTTAAAATAAGCAGACAAAATGCTGTGTTTCCTCAGTGTAGAACAGTGACAAGATGAAATTACATTAAGTATAATATTTATTCAAAGAAATATTGCCTTGAGACAAAAGATCCTTTATGACTTTTGTAACAATACATACTTATTTTTTCTCACCACTTGAGCACCTCCTCCCCAAATAAAACATCACAGTTAAGACAATCTAACCATTTTAAAGAAAATTTTAGAGATACTGAAATATATTTACATTGGACAGGAAATTTACATTGGATAGCAAATTTCTATATTGGAAGGAAAAAGTAAAAAAAAATACATAATTACCTGTTTTTCTTTATTAACTCCATACATGAATAGCTGCTTGTATTTGTCCTTAAAAGCAAAGTTTAGAGCTTGTGTTGGAAAATACCGAATAACATTTGCCAAATTGCCACGCCAAAAACTGAAGAAACCTATAGAAGGAGACATATAAATACATAAGCCTATATTGTATTATTATTAAACAACTGCCATAGTTTTAACAAATTTAGCTATATGAACTATCTAAAACATATCCTTTCTTGTGAGAAAAAAATAGTTTTCTAAAATGTGTGTCTCCATTGAAAAATAAAGACAGTGTTGACTCTATTGTACCCCATTCCATTTTTTAAAAAAACTTCAAATAAAGAGCTTTGAACACCTAAAAACTAAGGAAAGTGTTATCAGTTGAATATAGGGCTCTTTACTAGTAGAAAAACAGAGCTCAGCAGTATTTGTCAGGGGCCAGTAACCCTTAGGCTCATTCCCAAATCCTGATGTACAACACCTATGGTGCTAAGGGTGTTACAAATAAGTATGACAGAACAACAAATATGTCCACTTACTGATTTGTATACATACTTATGAGAATGAAAACAGGATAAAAGAATCTAAAGTGCTCTTATCTTTATGATCTGGGACCATTTTGAATGGGTGCTAAAATTTAGGTAGAAAAGGGATCCATTTCAATTCCAGGCAGTTTCTAGAGAACTGAGGGAGAGATGGGAAGAAATATTTGAGGCCAGTAATCTCCCTACCTGAATTCTCCAGGGATTGACCAATTCATATAATTGTGTATCCCTCAAGATTCAGAATTATCCTATAGAGCTTCTCTGGAGCATGGCAGGCTAGCTTTTCAATAGCCTTGTTTTCACTAGATTGCAAATTGTCAAATGCTTTGGCCTTGCTGTTCTGAACAGGATACCTCTAGTGCCAGTTTGGAGAATAACCAGAATCAGTCTTTTAAAAATAAAGATTCAAAAGAAAATAATCTCAGTTAACTGGGCTAGGGCTCAAAAGTCAATAAAGTTAGATTAGATAGGTATATAGAGGGAAATATATTTATGTGTAAAATAAGTAACATTAACCCTGTGGGGGAAAAAAAAAGAATCTTGGTGAACCCAAGGCTGAATATAAAGTGACTGCACAAAGATAATTAAGAAGCATATTTAATGGCAAAGAAATAATCTCAGTACTCACAGCTGACTCCATCTTTATTAGGGTATTCAACATGGGATGGTAACAACTACTACTTACTGAGCATTCACTATATGAACCAGTCATTGGCAAATAATTAATATGTATGTCATTAAATCAATTATGCTTATTATGTAGGTTCTCAAGTACTACCCTTTTTAAGTATATACAAAGTGAAACTTTAAAAAGTTTAAAAACTAGGCTAGGTGCTGTGGCTCATGCTTGTAATTCCAGCACTTTGGGAAACCAAAACGGGAGGATTGTTTGAGCTCAGGAATTCAAGGCCAAGCCCGGGCAACATTGTGAGAGCGCATCTCTACAAAAAATTTAAAAAATAAATTAGCTGTGCACAGTGGCATGTGCCTGTAGTTCTAGCTACTCAGGAGGCTGAAGCAGTGTTCCTTGAGCCGAAGAGGTAGAGGCTGCAGTGAGGTACAATCACACAATCACATTCCAGCATAGATGACAGAATGAGAACCTATCTTAAAGAAAAACTGTCTGAGGATTATTAGCCAACCAAGACTTAAAATTGGGCTTTCTGTCTGACTCCAAAGCTCTACTCTAGGCTTCAATTTCTGGAGCAACACATCACAGAAAAGTTCTAAAATTATTAGAGTAGATTAAGCTTTATTAAAAAAAGAAATTGCTATAACAATTTTGAACAGGAAGATAACTAAAAAGCTCACAAATATGTGGAAATTAAACAACATGCTCCTAACAACCAATAGGTCAAAGAAGAAATGAAGAGGAAAATTGAAATCTTGGGATAAAAATGGAAACACGGGCCGGGCGTGGTGGCTCACGCCTGTAATCCCAGCACTTTGGGAGGCCGAGGCGGGTGGATCACGAGGTCAAGAGAGCGACACCATCCTGGTCTACATGGTGAAACCCCGTCTCTACTAAAAATACAAAAAATTAGCTGGGCATGGTGGTGCGTGCCTGTAACCCCAGCTACTCAGGAGGCTGAGGCAGGAGAATCGCCTGAACCCAGGAGGCGGAGGCTGCGGTGAGCCGAGATCGTGCCATTGCACTCCAGCCTGGGTAACAAGAGCTAAACTCCGTCTCAAAAAAAAAAAAAAAAAAAAATGGAAACACAACATACCAAAACTTATACATGCAGCAAAAGCAGTTAAGAGTGTTTATAGCAATAAATACATATATATAAAGAAGAAAGATCTCAAATAACCTAATTTTATATCACAAGGAACTAGAAAAAGAACAAACTAAGTCCAAAGTTAGGAGAAGGAGGGAAATAATAAAAATAAGTGTTACCAAAATGCCAAGGGTTTAGTCTAGGTCCTGCTGCTCATTGCAGAGAAAGCCAATCACAAAGACAATGAGTATTGCCAGGGAAGAAGGCTTTTTTGGGTGCTGTGTCGAGGAGAACAGATCAGTCTCAACTTTAATCTCTTTCACACACTAAAATTAGGAGTTTATATAGCAGAAAAGAAATGTAACTATGTGTGGGAAAGCAAGAATAAGGGAAGAATAAGAAGGACTTGGTCAAACAGGTAATCAATCAGGCAAACATGACTGGTGAGGGGTCAGTGTCTCAATGTCCAGATGTGGTGATCTGGTAAGTTTCAGTTCCTTGATACTATCTGGGAGGCCCAAGGATTGGTTTCCTGAGACAGGAACTCAGATATGACAAATATAAGTTTCTCAAGTTTTAATACTGAGAAGGTCAATTTCTTGGTTTATTCATGCGAAACAATAAACATCAGTTCTATGGGTCAATTGAGCTGGTTTCAATGGCAGAAATAAATGAAATAGAGACTATAAAAATAATAGAAAAATATCAACGAAACTAAGACTTTATTTCAGATCCAGTGCTGGTTGGTATTTTATTAGAAGAAGATAAAACTGACAAACGTCTAGCTATACTAAGAAAAAAGAAAGGAGACTCATATAAGTAAAATTATAAGTGACATAACCACAAATACTACAGTAATACAAAAGGTCATAGAAGATTATTATGAACAATTATATACCAACAAATTGAGTAACATAGATGAAACTGATAAATTTCTAGAAAGATATAATCTACCAAGTCTGAACCATGAATAAATATCTGAACAGACCAACAATGAGTAAGGAGATTGAGTCAGTAATCAGAAACTTTCCAATAAAGAAAAGCCCAGTATCTGATTATTTCACAGCTAAATTCAACTAAATTCATTTTACAAGGCCAACATTACCCTGGTACCAAAGCCAAAATACCACAAGAAAAGAAAATTACAGGCCAATATCCTAATGAAAAAATATGCAGAAATCCTCAATAAAATACTACCAAATTGAATTCAAAATCACGATAAAAGGATCATTCACCACGATCAAGTGGTGATGGGTACGGGCTTTTGACTTTGCTTTTTTAGCCCATGGGAGTGTAACTAGAGACAATGTTGGATAAGGGCTTTTGACTTTGCTTCTATAGCCCTATGCACATATATCAGCAGGTTTTATATTGGGCTGTGGGGCCTAATCTACAGGCCAATAGATGGCACGTAGAGCTAAGTCAACTGAGGCAAACACAGCTAGATAGATACCTGACCCTTATTTACTGGGAGAAAGGATGGGCCAGGCTGATGATCCAGGTGAGCAGATGATCTGGGATGCAAGGATGGCTAACCATACACAAATTGGTAAATATGATATACCACATTAACAGAATGAAGGACAAAACCATATGAGTATCTCAATGCTGAAAAAGCATTTGATGGATTTATCTTTACATAATAAAAAATCTCAACAAATTAGGTATAGAAGCAATGTACTATAACATAATAAAGGCCATATATGACAAGCTCACAGATAACATCATACTCAGTGGAGAAAAGTTGAAAGCTTTCCTTTGACATCAGGAATAAAACGAAGGTATCCACTCTTGCACTTGTATTAAATATAGTACTTTAAGTTCTAGCCAGAGTGATTAGGCAAGAAAAAGAAAAGTATCCAAATTAAAAAGGAAACGTTAAACTGTCTCTGTTTGCAGATGACATGATCTTACACACAGAAAATACTAAGTATGCCACCAACAAACTATTAGACTAATAATTCAGTAAAGTTTCAGGATATAGAATCAACACAGAAAAATCAATCACATTTCTATACGCTAACGATGAACTACCTGAAAAAGTAATAAAGAATAACATCATTCATAAACAAAATAAAACATTCGGAATAAAATTAACCAAAGAGGTGAAAGATCTGTATGACAAAAAGTTTAAAAAAATGAAGAAACTGAAGAGATCTCCAGGCATTTGGAGCACCCACTTACCTAGATGAACAGCCTGAGCCACCCTACCCTTTCTGTGCAGAGATTGTGGTACAGTGGGGCCCTCTCTGCTCCACACATAGGTAGATCTCCAGGCATTCAAAGAACCTGCTCACCAGCATTGGCAGCCTGAGTCACCCTACTCTTCCCTTGCAGAGATCTATGTGGAGGGCACCCTCTCAGCCACATTCAGGCAGACAGAGCACCTACTTGCCATGATCAGCAGCCTGAGCTGCCCCATTCTTCCTGTGCAGACATTGTGATGAAGTGGGGCTGTCTCTGCTCCACAGCCAGGTAGATTTCCAGGTATTCAGACCATCTGCTCACCTGGATCATCAGCCTGGCCCATCCCTTCTCCCAGTAAATAAGGGTCAGGTATCTATCTAGCTGTATTTGCCTCAGCTGACTTAGCTGTACGTGCCATCTATTGGCCTGTAGGTTAGGCCCCACAGCCCAATATAAAACCTGCTGATATATGTGCATAGGGCTATAGAAGCAAAGTCAAAAGCCCCTACCCAACACTGTCTACAGTTACACTCCCAAGGGAGGAGGGGGAAAGAGAAAGGAAAAAACTCCAATAATGTTACATAGAAAGAAAGAAAAAGGAAAAAGTCCTATCCACATTAAAATGACTACAAAAATTGGAAGCACTAATGTCCCAGATGAGAAGGAACAGGGCAAGAACTCAGGCACCACAAAAAATGTGAATGTAATAACACCACCAAAGGATCATATTAGCTGTCAAGCAATGGTTCCTAGCCAAAATGGAAACTCAGAAATGACTAATAAAGAATTCAAAGTATGAATTGCAAGGAAGCTCAACAAGATCCAAAAGAAGGCTGAAAATAGACATGAACTTCTAAACAATCCGGGAAATGAAAGAAGAGATAATAAACACCTCCAAAAGAAATCAATGAGATTTTATGGAATTGAAAAGCTCACTTAAGAAATTTCAAAATACAATTTAACAAATTATCAATTGACTAGACCAAGCAGAAGAAAGAATTGCACAGCTTGAAAAATAATCTTTTAAACTAATCCAGTTAGACAGATATACAGAAAAAAATGATTTTAATAAATGAACAAAGTATTTGAGAAATTGAAGATTATGTAAAGTAGCCAAACCTACAAGTTACTGGCATTCCTGAGAGAGAAAAAGTAAGCAACCCCAAAAATATATTTGAGGAATTAATTCAAAAAAATTTCCCTAATCTTTGTCCAGATACAATAAATCCAGGAACACCTGTGAGATACTGTACAAAATGAACATCACCAAGGCATATAGTCATCAGAATGTCCAAGGTCAACACTAAAGAAAAAATCTTTAAGAGAGCTAGAGGAAAAGGTCAGATCATGTACAAAGAGAAACCCATCAAGCTAACAGTAACCTTCTCAGCAGAAACATTACAAGCCAGAAGAAATTGGGGGCCTATTTTCAGCATTCTTAAAGAAAAATTCAAACCAAGAATTTCTTATCACACCAAACTAAACTTTATACATGGAGATATAAAATCTTTTCCAACAAGAAAATTCTAAAGGAATTTGGTTACCACCAAACCAGGTGACAAGAGATCCTTAAGGGGGCTCTACACATGGAAATGAAAGAATACCTGCTACCACAAAAACACTATTAAGAACATAGCCAGCAGTCCCTCTAAAGCAACCACACAATATAAACTACAAAGAGACCAGCTAACAAATTCACAATATGATCAAAACCTCACATATCAATGTTAACCTTGAATGTAAACATCTAACCAACTTGGATAAAAACAAGGTCCATTTGTCTGCTATCTTCAAGAGACCAATCTCAAAAGAAATGACACCTACAGGCTCAAAGTAAAGGGTTGGAAAAGGATTGTGTAAATAAAAAACAAAAAAGAGTAGGGGTCATTATTCTTATATGAGATATAACAGAGTTTAAACCAGCAAAAATAAAAAAAGACAAAGATAGGCATTACATAATTAAAAAGAAGATACGTAATTCAGCAAGATCTAACTATCCTAAGTATGTAACATCCAACATTTGGACCACTCAGATTTATAAAACAAGTACTTCTACACCTACAAAAAGACTTAGCCAGTCACCTAATAAAAGTGGGGGACTTCAATACCCCACCAACAGCATTAGACCATCAAGGCAGGAAATGAACAAAGAAATTCTGGACTTAAATTCCACACTTAACCAATTGGACCTAACAGACATCTATAGACTACTCCACCCACCAATTAGAGAATTGCATTATTCTCTTCTACACATGGAACATACTCCAAGATTGACCACATGCTAAGTCATAAAGCAAGTCTCCATAAATATAAAAAAGTTGAAATTATGTCAACCATACTCTCAGACCACAACAGAATAAAAGAAGTCGATATCAAGAAGATCTCTCAAAACCACAAATTATATGAAAATTAAACAATTTGGGCCAGTCACGGTGGCTCACACCTATAATCCTAGCACTTTGGGTGGCTGAGGCGGGTAGACTGCCTGAGCTTAATTTGAGACCAGACTGGGCAACATGGTGAAACTCTGTCTCTACTAAAATACAAAATATTAGCTGGGTGTAGTGGCACATGTCTGTTGTCTCAGCTACTCAGGAGGCTGAGGCATGAGAACTGCTTGAACCTGGGAGACAGAAGTTGCAGTGAGCCAAAATTGTGTCACTGTACTCCAGCTTGGGAAACAGAGTGAGACCAAAAACAAATAATTTGCTCCTAAATGACTTTTGGGTAAACAATGAAATTAAGGCAGAAATAAAAAAATTCCTTGGAATAAATGAAAAAAGAAACACAACATACCAAAATCTTTAGAATGCAGCAAAAGCAGTGTTAAGAGACAAGTTTATTGCACTACAAAATCTCTCTCAAAAAGTTAGAGAGATCTCAAATTAATGATCTAACATCATACTTAAAGGAATTGGGAAAACAAGAACTAACACCAAAGCGAGGAGAAGAAAATAACTAAAATCAGAGAAGAAATGAGTGGAATTAAGACTTAAAACTCAATGCAAAGAATCAACAAAACCAAAAGTTGGTTCTAAGAAGAATAAAATAAATAAATATTCTCTTTGTCATCTAGCTCTAGATGACAAAGGAAATAAAGACAAAAGATTCAAATGAGCACAATCAGAAATGACAAAGGTGGTGATACAACCACCAACCCCACAGAAAAACAAAAAAGTCTCAGAGACTATTACAACACATCTATGCACACAAACTAGAAAATCTAGAGGAAACAGATAAATTCCTGGAAACACAAAACCTCCAAAGATTAAATTAGAAAGAAGCTGAAACCTGAACATACAATATCAAATTCCAAAACTGAATCAGTGATTAAAAAAACCACCAACCAAAAAAAGGCTCTGGACCAGATGAATTCACAGCCAAATTCTACCAGATGTACAATGAAGAGCTGGTACCAATTCTACTGAAACAATTCCAAAAAAATGAGAGGAGGAACTCTTCCCTAACACATTCACAAAGCCAGCACCATTCTGATACCAAAACCTGGCAACAACGCAATGAAAAAGAAAATCATAGTCCAATATCCCAGATGAACATAGATGCAAAAATCCCTAACATAATAATAGCAAACCAAATCCAGCAGCACATCAAAAAGTTAATTCACCACAATCAATTAGGATAGGATACAAATCAATACATGTCATTCATCACACAAACAGAATTTAAACAAAAATCATATTATCATCTCAATAGACATGAAAAAAGCTTTTGATAAAATCCAACAACACTTCATGATGAAAACCCTCAACAAACTAAACATTAAAGGAACATACCTCAAAATAAGCTATCTGTGACAAATCCACAGTCAACACCATACTGAATGGGCAAAAGTTGAAACCATTCCTCTTGAGAACTGGAAAAAGACATGGATACCCTCTCTCACCACTCCCATTCAACACAGTACTCAAAGTCCTAGCCACAGGAATTAGGCAAGAGAAAGAAATAAAAGGCATCCAAATGGGAAAAGAATAAGTTAAACTATTTCTCTTTGCTGATGAAATGATTCTATACTTAGAGATGCCTAAATACTGTCAAAAGGCTCCTGGAACTGCTAAATAACTTCAGTAAAGTTTCAGGATACAAAATCAATGTACAAAATTCAGTAGCATTTCTACCTACGAATAACATTTAAGCTGAGTGCCAAATCAAGAATTGGGCCCCATTTATAACAGCTACACACACATATAAAATACTGAAGAATTTTTTTTTTTTTTTTTTGAGACAGAGTCTCATTCTGTTGCTCAGACTGGAGTGCAGTGACACGATCTCGGTTCACTACAACCTCCATCTCCTGGGTTCAAGCAATTCTCCTGCCTCAGCCTTTTGAGTAGCTGGGACTATAGGGATATGACACCACACCTGGCTAATTTTTGTATTTTTAGTAGAGACGGGGTTTTATCATGTTAGCCAGGCTGGTCTCAAACTCCTGACCTCAGGTTATCCATCCACCTTGGCCTCCCAAAGTGTTGGGATTACAGGTGTGAGCCACTGTGCCTGGCCCCTAAGAATATTTCTAACCAAAGAGGTGTAAGATCTCTATAAGGAGAACTGCAAAACATTGATGAAAGAAATCATATATGACAAAAACAAACGGAAAAACATTCCATGCTAATGGACTGAAAGAATCAATATCATAAAATGACCGTACTGCCCAAAACAATCTACCAATTCAATGCAATTGCTATCAAATGACCAATATAATTTTTCACAGAACTAGAAAACACTATTCTAAACTTCATATGGAAACAAAAATGAGCCTGAAATGCCAAAGCAATCCTAAGCAAAAAGAAATCCAGAGGCATCACATTACCTGACTTCAAACTATACTATAAGGCTACAGTAACCAAAACAGTACAGTACTGGTAGAACAACAGACACAGACCAATGGAACAGAATACAGCTCTCAGAAATAAAGCCACACATCTACAGCTGTCTGATCTTCAACAGTCAATAAAAATAAACAACGAGGAAATGGCTCCCTATTCAATAAATAGTGCTGGGATAACCGGCTAGCCGTAGGCAGAAGAATGAAACTGGACCCTACCTTTCACCATATGTAAAAATTAACTCAAGATGTTTTAAAGATTGAAATGTAATACCTTAAACTACAAGAATCCTAGAAAAAAAGTATAGGAAACTTTCTGAACATCAGCCATGGGAAATAATTTATGACTTAGTCCTCAAAAGCAACAGCAACAAAAACAAAAATTGTCAAGTTGGCCTTAATCAAACTAAAGAGCTTCTGCAGAGCAAACAACATAAAAAATAAAAATAAAAATAAAAAAACTTTGAATAAAGTTAACAGGCAAACTACAAAACGGGAGAAAATATTTACAAACTATGCATATGACAAAGGTCTAATATCCAGTATCTATAAGAAACTTAAAACAAGGAAAAAAAAGTGGGTAACGGACATGAATAGACACCTCTGGAAAGAAGACATAACTAGTAGCCAACAAACATATGAAAAAATGCTATCACTTAATCAAAGAAATGCAAATTAAAACCACACGCCAGTCAGAATAGCTATTATTAAAAAGTTAAAGCTGGGCGTGGTGGCTCACACCTGTAATCCCAGCACTTTGGGAGGCTGAGGTAAGTGGATCACCTGAGGTCAGAAGTTCGAGACCAGCCTGGCCAACATGGTGAAACCCTGTCTCTACTAAAAAGACAAAATTAGCCAGGCGTGGTGGCATGAGCCTGTAATCTCAGCTATTCGGGAGGCTGAGGCAGGAGAATTGCTTGAAACAAGGAGGTGGAGGTTGCAGTGAGCCAAGATCATGTCACTGCACTCCAGCCTGAGCAACAGAATGAGACTCTATTCAAAAAAAAAAAAAAAAAGTCAAAACACAACAGATGCTAGTGAGGCCCAGAGAAAAGGGATGTTTATATATTGTTTCTGAGCTTTTGGAGCTTACGTTTTAAGAGAAGGACCAGGGAGATAGGTAGCAAATAATTATGTCTGGTGGCAATAAAGAACTATAAAGAAAAAAAACAATATATGAAGATTGGGAATAATAAATGGCTATTTAGATAGCGTTGTTAGGGAAACTTGAATGTTAGATGATATTAGAGCAAAATTTAACATTTAAACAGATGAAAAATGATATTTTCAAATATCTTGCTAATTATGATGTTTGCACACCATCATTTGCTATTATCTCAAGGCACTGTTAGAGTGAGGTTCATTTTTAAGAGTAGTATATAGGAATCTATATTTCAAATAGTCTTCTTGTCTCAGGTCTGATTAGACTGTCATTGCTTCTACATTGAAGGTAATGTGAGTGATGAAATAATATGGCATTTCTTGGAGTAAATGACATCAATCATGTCTTTTTCTTGTGGTTCATTTGATATTGGTATTATCCTTGATTTGGTTTTTATGGCAGAATCTTTTTCAAAGTTTTGTCCATGTTTTGAGGATTTATTAAAAACCTGATAATGGAATCTATAAAGCCACTGAATTAGACAAACATAAACAACAACATATTATTGAGGAAGGATGCTTGTCATTTCCTCTACCTTGTGTAATTCCTACTGTTTCAGTATTCCTTAATGTCTTGTGATATGTAACTGACATTTGACCCAAGCATAGGTGACAATGCCAATTCATATATTAAATATCAGTAAAATTTATTTTTCTATTTTACTTAAAGTACATATAAATATCTAATATTTTCTTCCCGTACCCCAAAACAGCATCCTCAAGATGGACCCTAGGATATTTTTAAAAACCTCACTGTTCTAGTCATTAGAAAAATGAGTTTGGGAAAAGCTTAGATGAAAGCTGATAAACTCATGACATGGAACTTCCAAAAGAGAAGAGTTCTGGTAAGTCTTGCTCTGTCACCCAGGTTGGAGTGCAGTGGCATGATCTTGGCTCACTGAATCCTATGCCTCCCAGGTTCATGTGATTCTTGTGCCTCAGATTCCCAGGTAGCTGGGACTACAGGCGTATGCCACCATGCCCAGCTAATTTTTGTATTTTTAGTAGAGATGGGGTTTCACCACGTTGGCCTGGCTGGTCTTGAACTGGCCTTAAGTGATTCACCCACCTCTGCCTCCCAAAGTGCTGGGATTACAAGCATGAGCCACCACACCCAGGAGATCAGTTTTTAAAACGCTACATTTACAATATACTAATAAGACAGTTCCTTTGATTAAACATACATTTACATCTGCATATTTTGCTCAGTGAAAAAGCATAAGAGAGACACCAAAATGTTAACTATGGTGATTTTAGCGGTGATGTTGCTTTTTGCTTCTTTATATTTTCTAATTTTCTATAACAATTATGTATTATTTGCATAATGAAAGTTTAAACAGTGTTAAGTAGAAGTACACATACAAAGTTGGAAGGTGATACAACTAAAGAATAGAATAAATCTTTAAGAATAACATTAGGATAGATCCAGAAGTTTTTGTAAGCCAAGAAAAGCTTATAAAAAGTGTCAAAAACACTCAAAGTGATGTTTAAAGCTATATGCAAAGCAAGAATGCTGAGATCTATCCTTGCAATGGAAAGAAGCAGAGATAAGGTAAGAAACTAGAGAGCATCTAGTTGTGCATTCTGAGTTCATGTCTCTCTCCAGCTCATTTCACATTGCCTAAAGAAAGGAAAGGTTGTGAATAAATTAGAGAAAACATAAAAAACAATCTTCAGAACACTTGAGATGGGCATGTGTCTTGATTTTCAAAAAAGAGAGAGAAGGCAAATTCCAGAAAATACATTCTCAGAGTTTCATTGTCCAGTAAAATTCAAGAAGGCTATCTAGCATAGTGATAGTCAACCCTACCAGGCTCAAGTCTTCTATATATAATAAATGTTTTGCAATATTCCCTTTACTATCCAGAAATAAAATTCAAAGACAATGACCTCCTTTCCTACCTTAAAAATCAATATAATGCCCTCATTGCTATATAAAAAGAGAAATTTATGTTTTAAAATAAGTTGGTAGGTCATGACCCTACCATAATATAATAATCAAGCTTGCCTCTATTTATAATGAATCAGTTGTAATTACATATTGACATTTTGAAATATGTCAAATAAATACATATGTGTACAAGTATTGATACAATCGTCATAGATTCAATAGCTACAAATACAGATGATACAGGTTGAGCATCCCTAATTCAAAAATCCAAAATGCTCCAAAATCTGAAACTTTTTGAGCACTGACATGATGGGCAAAGGAAATGCTCATTAGAACATTTTGGATTTTAGATTAGGGATGCTCATCTGGTAAATATAATGCAAATATTCTGAAATCTGAAAAAATTAAAAAATATAAAAGTTTTGGTCCTAAGCTTTTTGGATACTCAACCTGTATAAATGATGACCAAATACTATAAGCAGGGTTGCTGATGTAAGTTTTTGCAATGAGGAACAACTCTTAGCAAACTTCTGAACCGAAGAAAGTGCAATCTTTCCTCTACTTCCTTATATGGTAGCTGCATTACTGGAATCACTGTAAACTAAAACCATGCCCCAGACAGTGTGTGTTTATAAGTAAATCAGAGTTAAGTTCTTTCTAGGCTTAGAGAATCATAAACAGGTTTTACTGCTACACGAATGTACAAGGGAAACTCTAAAAGTCATTTAGGTTGCAAGGTAACTCTTCATTGTGTATGACTGGCCTGGGTATAGCAGCAGGACATTTAACATCCCTGGCCCCTGCCTTTCATTTCATTGTAATGTAGGTTTACACCCCTCTGTCTTTGTGCTAAATAAAAAAATTGCACCACAAGTTTCCAAATTTGCCTCTAGATGGCAATAGTATCCTTGTTGTGAATTACTGATCTCAGCATAAGATACACCATGGTACCTTCATAAAGCTTTATATATAATACAGTGTATCTTAAAGTTCTACTTATGATCCTCTCATCTTGCAAGGTAAAGAAAGCAGGGACCAGGATACATTTGAGAATGATGTCAACTTACAAGAGCCATATTAAATATGTTTAGGTTTAAATATTGTGAAAAAATTTAAAATATAAAATAAATTAGCACTAGTCAGCCCAATCTGACCAGAATACTTCATTTCACCTGACAAAATATTTAAAGCAAAAAGCTAATAATAGAGAGGCCCCTACTTCTCTTCAGAAGTCTTAGAATATAAGCAAAGAAGAGACAGGTTCCTTGCTTTTCCTAAAAAAAATCTTGGGGAAAATGAGAAGCTTGTTTTGATTAAATGAATGAGTGGAGAGAGGCGAACTATGAAAGATCTGAGCTTAGCTCCCAGATGGGTATTCTAAACACAGTTTATATGATGCATTAAGTTTCCACCCCTGACCCCATATACTCCACACCATAGGTCTGAAAGAGTTGTAACCACATTCCTAGCATTCCTAGGGACAAGGTAGTTTTTAAATGGGATAGTATCTGGCTCTAGAACAGGATTAAAAGAAAGGTCTGCACTTCATTTCTGGTTGAGAATACACAATAAATAGGCATATTTCTTTTTTAAAGATCATACAGATTTTTCTACTGAATCCAACTATATGGGTGGATTATATAAAATATTTGAAAAATTTATCCCTTTAGCTAACTTGGGAGCCATTTTGCAGCAATGGTTCACAAAGCACTTTGGTTATTTATGCCTTTAAATCATGCTAATATTAACAAAAAATCCATAATGAACAAAAATAAAATTTTAAATAAGGACAGCACTGGATGCAAAAAGAAAAACTGGTAATACTTATTCCGTCTTTATTTTAAACTTGTATATATTGTGTTCGTTACAAATTTTTCCCATGACTTGATTTTTTAAAAGATTGCGTTAAAATAGTTTAAAGATTTTTGTTTTTGTTTTTAGGAGTGGAGGTTTAATAGGCAAAATAAAGAGAAACGAGAACAGTTCTCTAGTGACAGTGAGGGGCTTCGGAAAGGGAAAGACCCTAAAGTCATTTTTTTTTTTTGAGACGCGGGGGTCTCACTCCTTTACTTAGGCTGGAGTGCGGTGGCACAATCTGGGCTCCCTGAACCCTCGCATCAGAGTCCCTCAAGTAGCTGGTGCTACAGGCATGCACCACCATGCCCCACTAATTCTTGTATATTTAGTAGAGACAGGGTTTCACCATGTTACCCAGGCTGGTCTGGAACTCCTGAGCTCAAGTGTTCTGCCCGCCTTGTCCTCCCAAAGTGCTGGGATTACAGGCGTGTGCCACTGCGCCCGGCCTTAAATTACTTTTTATCTTGATGACTGAGGGTTTCTTTTCTTTTCTTTTCCCCACTCCCTTGATTTTGGGCAGAGCTAAGTGCCTCCTTGGTCTTCAGTAGTTCCTCAAGAATAAGCAGAACCTCTTTTCACTAATAGGTTTCAGAGTACTGGGAAGCCCCAGTGGTCCCATATTTGTACTTCTCTTAGACGTACTATTTCAACAAATATACATGTATTTTTTGAGGCAAGGTCTTGCTCTGTCGCCCATGCTGGAGCATAGTGGCGTGATTATACCAACAAACATTGAAGTAACTTACAGCACTAGTTATAGCAGAGTGCCTAATGGCATCTCCCTCAATCCTGGGAGGTCAACCACTTTTCTTCTGCATCTGGCACAGGTGCACCAAGGTGTAAATCGCGCTGCAGCAGATTTAGAGAAAGAGAAGGCAGTGGTCTCCTCTGTACCAGGACTTAGTCAGGACTAAGAAGGTCCTGGGAAAGTAGAGCCTGTTAGATAGGTTCGGAAACTAAATTCTGGAAGCTTAAAAAGCAAACTCATTACCGATAGCCGTAGCTGTGGTTGGGGCGCCCACAATCATCCCCCTCCCAGCCACCCCTTTTCTCTGGGAAGCTGATGGAGACGTCGTCGGCAGAGGCAGGCGTGGTGGCCTGCCTTTACTCACCCTGCTCGCGAGGAATCCGCACCAGGCAGTCCACCATGCCTTTGTACCGCGCCTCCGGGCTGATCTGCTTTGACGAGGCCTGCACCTGCAGCAGCAGCTTCACCCGCTCGATGGGCGCCACTGCTGTCTTGGACACAGCTGCCGCGACTCCGCCGGCCAGAAGGTCCTTCCCGAAGGACGAGGCGTCAAACAGCCGCTTTTTTCCCTTCCTCTTCGCAGGCTCACGCGGCATGGCGGAGAAGGATATAAAAGCCGACAGCAGTGGCTAAAAACGAGTGCGGGAGCGATGATGAAGGAAAGCTGAAAACCGCCGAAGCGTCGTCCTGGCGGGAAAGCGGCTATGGGGACGCTGCAAGAGCAGCGCGCCGGCGTGGGGTGTGGAGACAAGCTGCGCAGGCGCTCCAACGGCCTTCTGCCACCTGGCGCCTGACACGTGACTCCTGACACGTGGCTCCCGGACGTGCGGTGCCGCCTGCGCCCTTCGCTGAGTGGAGCCTGAGCTTTCTGATGAGGGAGGGTTCTGGAGGTGGTGAGCACTGAGCAGGAAAGACGAGGAGAGGGACCCAAGAGAGCCAGTTCTGTATGAAGAAATTCTGCAGCTGAGACTAGGCCAGAGCAGTAAACCAGTGGTGTGAGATTAACAGATTGTAATTTTAGTTCCCAGTATTACCCCCTTCACTTTCTTGATCACTTTAATCCGTTATGTTCTCTGACCAGAGATGGTTCCTTTGACCTTTCTTGGCATCTTTAAAGACAGTCTTACCTGTAGTGTGATTCAAGTGATGTTCCCCTTATATTTCTCCCTATATGCCTCTTAATGCTTCAGATTTCCTTGGGAATTGCTTTAATCCTTTCCTTAAGCAGGGATTGTCTAGTCACTTTCTGTGTCCTTTTGCTGATTGTGCCCTCATAGCATAAGACATCGTGTTCCTTTTTCATCTTGAATTTAAATTGATAATAGCCAGAGCAGTGGTTCTCAATCCAGACTGCACATTTAAAGGGATGAGTGGTGTTTTGTTTTGTTTTTCAAATTCATGCTTGACATTCGGCCCTATTAAATCAGAACCTCTAGAAGTGAGGCCTGGCATCAGTATTTAAATTCTCCACGTAATTCTAATGTTTGAAGTAATTCTAATTCTAGGGTTGAGGGCCAGTGACCTATCTGGAAGAGTAGTTCACAAACTTTTTGATTGCAGGACCCCTTTTTTTCACTCTGAAATTACTGAAGGCCAGGTACCAACGGCTCATGCCTGTAATCCCAGCACTTTGGGCCAAGTTCACCCTGGGAAACATAGTGAGGCCCTTCTTTAAAAAAAAAAAAAGAAAAAGAAAAAGAAAGAAAGAAAAATAGCTGAGCATGGTTGCACAAACCTGTAGTCCTGAGTATAGCTACTCAGGAGGCTGAGACAGGAGGATTTCTTGAGCCCAGGAGTTGAAGGCTGCAGTGAGCTATGATCTCACCAATGCACTTCCACCTGGGTAACAGAGCCTGTCTCTTAAAAAAACTTACTGAAGATAAAATGAAGCTTCTGTTTTTGTTATGTACTCAGAAATTAAAATACAATTTACAAACCATTTAAAATAAAAATAATCCATTACGGGATAGCAGAAGTAACACTTTTAAATAAAAAAAAGTAGTAGAAAAATGGTATTGTTTTATATTTTTGAATCTCTAATGTCTGGTTGAATAAAAAACAACCAGATTCATATTATTGCTTTTGCATTCAGTCTGCTGCGAAATCACACATGTAGCCACTGGAAAACCCCACTGTTTATTCAGGACAGAATGAAAGTGAAAAAGGCAAATAATAGTATCATTAAGAAAATACTTTTGACCTCATGGCGTTCCTGTCTCCATGACACAGAGGGGTCTTCCAAATTACACTTCGAGAACTCATTTAGAGGAGGTTGGCAGATTCAGGTTTGACTTCTTTTGGCAAAAATACTCAGTAGAGTTACATCTAGCCTGTACATAATGTTTGTCTTTATTTTCTTCCACCTCACTTTTTTCACTTAATATATCATGGAGAACCTTCTATAGTAGCATTTAATATATCCCTTTTTACAGCTTGTTTGGTGGTTTTAAATAAATGGAGATCCCATCTTCTCAACTCTTACTCTGTAGGACCTGCAGATTCTTACAACACATCTATAAAATGTGAGATGAGTTTTTAGCTTTTTTTGAATGTTAGGTTCTAATTTTTCCTTTGTCTTAAGTGTGTTGTAACCCTTCTACTATTACTTGTCACTAGTAAAAAACCAATTAGGCCATAAGGATTCCAGACCAAAAATGTTGTCAATATTTTGATTACCTCACATAAAATTAGTTGGCAAGTCCTACTGATGTCTTATATGTAGTAATATAAGTACTGTATTATATTACTGTAGTAATATAAGTACTGATATGTTTGGTGGTACTTCCTTTCCATGATGGCGTATTCAACTCTTTTTTTTTTTTTTTTTGAGATGGAGTCTCACTCTGTTGCCCAGGCTGGAATGCAGTGGCACAATATTAGCTCACTGAAACCTGGGTTTCAAGCAATTCTCCAGCTTCAGCCTCCCAAGTAGCTGGGATTACAGGTGCCCATCACAACGACCAGATAATTTTTGCATTTTTGGTGGAGACAGAGTTTCACCATGTTGGCCAGGCTGGTCTTGAACTCCTGACCTCAAGTGATCCACCCACCTCAGCCTCCCAAAGTGCTGGGATTACAGGTATAATCCACCATGCCTGGCTGACTTAGTCAACTCTTAACTGGGTTTTCCAACTTGAATCTCTGTTTCTCTCTTTCACATGCAGCAGCCAGATTAATGTGTCTAAAGCATTAATTAATTAATTCCTAGGCTTAAACAAAATTGATAGTCTTTCCCTTGCATTGACTTCAAAATCCTTTGTGAAATTCATTGTGGATTCAATAAACAATTGGCTTTATTAGCAAACATCTGAAAAATGAAAGGTTTCATTCTCCTTCAAGGGAATTTGAAGCATTAGCAGACCCATAGGGATAAATTTAAGGGGGAAATTACTTGAATCACACTACAGGTAAAAGTGTCTTTTTAAGGTGCCAAGAAAGGTTAAAGAACCCATCTCTGGCCAACGAGAATGTAAGCATTTCTGAGGACAGAAAGGAAGTGTTCTGCTCCCCAGGACAATTTTCTCTTTCTACTCTTCTCTAACATTTGATATGATAGTTGACAATGTTTATATCATATTCCTTTATGATAGCAAGCTTATTTCTGACATGTATTCATTGATAGCAGACAGACAAAAGTGAAAGTATCAACTTAGAAATGTAGCTTTGTAACCTTTTAAAAAACTTTTTGTTGAGACATGGTCTCACTCTGCACCCAGACTGGAGTGCAATGGCAAGATCATGGCACACTCCAGCCTCAAACTCCTGGATTCATGTGATTCTCCCACCTCAGCCTCCCAAGTAGCTACGACTACAGGCAAAGACCACTATGCCCAGCTAATTTTTTGTGTGTGTGGAGATGGGGGTCTCCCTAGCAAGACAAGCCCAGGCTTCTCTTGAACTCATGAACTCAAGCAATTCTCCCATCTCAGCCTCTCAAAATGCTGGTATTACAGTAGTGAGCCACCACACCCAATAACTTTTTAACCTTATTAAGAGGTCTTAAATCAACTCTTCAATAGGTCGGAGCAGAAAATGAGTAATTTGCTGCATTGATTTTACTTACTGATTAGGAAAGGAAAAGAATTCTAGTAATTTATGTTAATATTAAAAGTGTAGAGTCTCTGGACCTTTGTTCTGTTCATTCTGCTCTTCGGAGAAATCAGCATCATTAGTTTCCTCACTTCAGGTCTGCAGTCACCTCAGCAACCCTTTCCTTGGTCACCCTGTCTGCTGCATCTTATATCCCTTTCTCTTGCTTCACAATTTTTTCTCTTAGCATTTATATATTTCACTTATTTATCTTGTCTGAGGTATACCTCTCCCATTGGAACATAAACTGCATGAGGGCAGGAATTTTTAGTTGTTTTATTCATTGCTGTAGCCTTGGAATCCACATCAGTGCTTGGCACAGGGTAGAAATGCAATAAATGTATGTTGGATGAATGCATGGAAAGGCAGTACGACCGCAAACAAACCTCCAAACCTTTTTATTTAAAACTATCAAAATAATATAAAAATAGCTTTAATTACATAGAATATAGACATAGAACTCTGCAAAATTAAATTATTTCATACAGTTTTGGTGCATGGTTTCAATAACATTTAATAATTTAAAAATATCCAAGGAATAAATTCTTATTCTCAAAACTATTTACTGAATGATTTTTCTCAGCTTTTCCCCAACATTTTGTACAGTAGCAGGTATGACTTAGCTAACTCCTTGATTTTCAACCAATGGATATTTAATAATGATAATAATAAATGGTAGCAGTAGTAACCTACACTTTTTTTTTTTTTTTTTTGAGACGGAGTTTTGCTCTTGTTACCCAGGCTGGAGTGCAATGGCGTAATTCCGGCTCACTGCAATCTCCGCCTCCTGGGTTCAAGCAATTCTCCTGCCTCAGCCTCCCGAGTAGCTGGGACTACAGGCGTGCGCCACCATGCCCAGCTAATTTTTTTGTATTTTTAGTAGAGACGGGGTTTCACCATGTTGACCAGGATGGTCTCGATCTCTTGACCTCGTGATCCACCCGCCTCAGCCTCCCAAAGTGCTGGGATTACAGGCGTGAGCCACCGTGCCCGGCCGTAGCCTACACTTTTATAGCACGTATTATGTGCCAGGCACTGTTTAGAGGGAATTTGACATGTACAATAATGTTCAAAGCAGATAAACCTAGTGAATTGGTTTCACAGCTTTGCCCGTTTGTATTAGAAATATAAAATAGCAGGCATTACAAAATACTATCTTGCTATTATGCAGCATCATCAATAGTCCCTTGGCACAAATAAGAAACATTCCCTTACTAGGTACACTTCTCTGGCAAGACAAAAACAAATAAGAGCTAAAGAAAGGGGAGAGGAAGAGAAAGTAAGAGAGTCTAAAATGTAATTTTGGGGGGCTAAAACATGAGACAGTATTTGGTATTTTTAAAAATGCTAGTTATATATAGTTTTTCACATTAACAGTACTTGGTGGAAGGGAACATTTGGAAGATACTAATAAAATCCAAATTAACGATGTTTCTGTGTCTTGTAAAGCATAATTCTGGGATATCTGCATTGTCATCTTGTCCCCCTTTATTTAATAAAGTAATAGGCACTTTATTATCTCTTATTCAGATTGATCTTTCAGATGTGAATCTGAACATATTTGGAAAAATAGGCAGCTAAGTTTACTTACAGTACTTCTGTATGCATTTAGAGATGAAAAAATAAGATAATGTGGATTTTATTTCTTAAAAATGCAGTGCCTCTTTAACATGGAAATTCAGTGCACATCTACGATATAGCAAATAATTTTCCTTTTATTGAGATCAGTAGTCTGCTCTGCCCTTTTATTTCCATTCTTGAGTAATGTTCTCATGTTTCTCTGACACCGGGAAAGCAGTTCAACAAATCAAAATTTAATTAAATGAAACAAAAAAGTCCCCTATGATAAAGTGATATCTTAGTTTAGTCTTTATAAAAACCTCAGGTGATCAATAGCTACATTTATTAATAACTGTCAGTATTAGAAATAGCTCATGGTATTTTCAGGGATATATTCAGAAATTTAAGACATTTAATAAATTGTTTTAGCTAATGTGCCTTATTACATACATATATGTGTGTGTATGTGTGTGTGTAAAAGCAGTCCTAAGAGAGCAGTTGAGAGTCAAATGATAGCATATGACAATATTGTGACCTTAAGGGGAGGATATTTCAGGCTTCTTTTTTCAATAGAAGAAAGGGGAGAGAGAGACATCCAAAAGACACCTTTTTTTTTTTTTGGAGACAGAGCCTCACTCTGTTGCCCAGGCTGGAGTGGCAGTGGCACGAGCTCAGCTCACTGCAACTTCTGCCTCCCAGGTTCAAGTGATTCTCCCGCCTCAGACTCCCAGGTAACGTGGATGTCAGGCGCCCGCCACCAGGTCCAGCTAATTTTTTTGTTTTGTTGTATTTTTAGTAGAGACAGGATTTTACCGTGTTGACCAGGCCTGTCTCAAACTCCTGACCTCAAGTGATCCACCTGCTTCAGCCTCCCAAAGTGCTGGGATTACAGGTGTGAGCCACTGTGCCTGGCCTCAAGCTACTTTCTATAGCATTTCAAGAACCAAGGTTTTTTACCCTAATTTGAATGCCAAAATTAAGGCCCACTAGTCATTAATGGGACAAATATGCAGTGGTTTGCATCTTAAATGCTTAGGTGAAAATCTCTGAAGCTATGACAGAGTGATAATAGTGTTTCTTCTAAGACCAAATGACTCAAATGGTACCCACTGTTTTGCACTTAGTTTTCACTAAGCTGGACAGCTCATGTTTAAGGTAGAAAAATGGAGGGACCAAGTTTAGATGTGCTGGTGTAGCTTGTCTTCAAAGCTTAAGACCTGAAGAAGAAACAGCTCAGTGTTGTAGTGTCTTGGGAGCGTCGAACCTCTAGGGTGATCTATAGGGTAAATGTCAAGTAAAAATGTAGTATTTATGTTCTCCCTTTCTTTCAATCTACCAAATTCTCACAGCCAAAGAAAAATCTCCACCAAGGTCAAGTAAACTACTGCTTATTAAAGTGTTCCCCCTTTGAGAAAACCCAATGCATAATGATCTATATTTCTAAGATAAAAATTAGTATTTTATACAAGAAGTCACCATAGAATTTTAGTTAACTTTTTCAGTGTCTTTAACATGATTTAGTTTTTAAAAAAAGATTTACATGAAGCTTTCCTGAAATTCATGAAGTATATAAAAAGCATGTGTAATATACTTGAATGTGGTTTTTTTTGTTTGTATTTTATTTTTCTGGGACAGGGTCTCACTCTGTGGCCCAGGCTAGAGTACAGTGGCATGATCATAGCTCACTGCAGCCTCAACCTACTGGGCTCAGGTGGTCCTCCCACCTCTGCCTCCTAAGTAGCTGGGACTGTTATAAGAGAGTGCTACCACATCTGGCTAATTTTTTGCAGAGATGGAGTTTTTTGTTGCCCAGGCTGGTCTCAAATTCCTGGGCTCAAGCGATCCACGTGCCTCAGCCTTCCAAAGTGTTGAGATTGGGCATGAGCCACCAAGCCCAGCTTCTGAAGGTATTTTAACAAAAACCATGAAAGTTGCCAAATAGTTAAAAAATACTTATATATATATACACACACACACACATATATATCTCCTAGTCAAAACTGAGCTTACCTGAAACTTAAAGAGAATCAAATAAATAAAAAATAATTTTCATCTTTCCCCATAGTGAGGTATGTACTAAGATAGTTAAACTAATGAAATGTATTTGATAAGGAATCAGTACTTGGACATTACTAATTTAGGTAGTGACCAATATGCAAGAGGCAAAACAAACAAACAAACAAAAAAACTCACAAAAAGTAAAAGAGAGAGCCGAGATGGTCAAATAGAGGCAGCTCCACTCTGCAGCTCCCACTGAAAAGGATGAAAACTGCAAGTGAACTCTGCTTCTTCAACTGAGGTACCAAAGTTCTCTTATTGGGACTGATTAGGTGACTGGCATGACCCACGGAGAGTGAGGAAAAACAGGGTGGAGCAAGACCCAACCTAGGAGCTGCACACGGCAAAGGGAACTCCCTCCCTCAGCTGAGGGAGACAGTGAAGGATTTTGCTTCCCCTCCCTGAAAATCAGGCTTTTCCCACAGATCCTTGCAACCTGTAGATCAGGAGGTCCCCTTCTGAGACCATGCTACCAGAGCTTTGGGTCCCAAGCACAAAGCTGTGGAGAATCACAGCAGCTACTCAGATTCACAGCCACTTCCAGCAGGCACTGAGATGCAGGAGTATTTGCATACTCTGCTCTGGGAACTCTGGTGAGGCAGAAGATCTTGTCCACTCTCATGGGGAGGGGGCTGAAGCCAGGGAGTCAAGCAGCCTTGCTCTCATGGAACTCAAAAGCTAAAATCCACTGGCCTGGAATCAGCCCCTTCCCCTCCACCCCCAGCCAGCTAGTAACTGCCTAAGACTGAGTTCCGGAAGTGGGGGAGTGGGGAGGGAAGGCTGCCGTCACTGTGGCTCTGGTTGGCCGCTTTCCCTTGTTGCTGGCATCAGAGAGATGGGGCCAGACCAGGATCCACTCCTCCCCACTGGACAGGGCCTCCCTGTGGGAATCTCAGCATTGAGAGCCAGGGGTTTATGGACAGAACACTGATAATCCTGATAAGAGCCCCTAAGAAGAGGCACGGCTGTAGTACCTGGATCAATGATCTTGGTCTTTTCTGCCTGCTGGCTCTGCAGAATCAGGGCAGCCCAGATGAGGGGGCTTTCCCCCAGTGGAGCACACCCACCCTGTCAAGGGACAGACAGGCTGCTTCTTTAAGTGGGTCTCTGACCCCACTCCTCCTGACTGAGACTTCCCAACAGTAGTCTCCAGACACTTCATACAAGAGTGTGCCAGCTGGCATCAGGCCAGTGACAGAGCTCCCAGAGGAAGGAGCAGGCTGCCATCTTTGCTGGTCTACAGCCTCCACTGGTGAAATCTCCAGGGACAGGAGAGACCCAAGTGAACAGGGGCTGCAGTGGACCCTAGGCAAACTGCAGCACTTCTACAGAAGAGGGGCCTGACTGCTAGAAGAAAAACAGAACACAACATCAACAAAAAAGACATCACAAAAACTCCATCCAAAAGTCATCAGCCTCAAAGATCAAAGGTAGATTAACCCATGAAGATGAGAAAGAATGCAAAGATACTGAAAACTCAGAAAGCCAGAGTGCCTCTTCTCCTCCAAAAGATTGCCGCACGTCTCCAGCAGGGCATAGAACTGGGCTGAGGTTGAGATGGATGAATGCCGATCGTCCATCCAAGATGGGAAATAAACTTTGTCAAGCTAAGGGATTATGTTCTAACTCACTGCAAAAAATCTAAGAACCATGATAAAACCTTATAGGAGCTGTTAACCAAATACCCAGTTTAGAGAGGAACATAAATGATCTGATGGAGCTGAAAAACACGAGAACTTTATAATGCAAACACAAGTACCAATAGCTGAACAGACTAAGTGGAAGAAAGGATATCAGAGCTTGGAGACTATTTTGCTGAAATAAGGCAAGCAGACAAGATTAGGGGAAAAAGAATGAAAAGGAACAAACAAAACCTCAGAGAACTATGGGATTATGTTAAAAGACCGAACCTATGACTGATAGGTATACCTGAAAGAGACAGGAAGAACAGAACCAAGTTGGAAAGCACACTTCAGGATATCATCCAGGAAAACCTCCCCAAACTAGCAAGACAGGCTAACATTAAAATTCAGGAAATCCAGAGAACCCCAATAAAATACTCCATGAGATCGACCCCAAGACACATAATCATCAGATTATCCAAGGTTGAAATGAAGGGAAAAATGTTAAGGGCAGTCAGAGAGAAGGGCCAGGTCACCTATAAAGGGAAGCCCATCAGACTAACAGCAGACCTCTCAGAAGAAACCTTATAAGCTGGAAGAGATTGGGAGCCAATTTTCAACATTCTTAAAGAAAAGAATGTCCAACTTAGAATTTCATATCTGGCTGAAGTAAGCTTCATAAGTGAAGGAGGAATAAAATCTTTTTCAGACAAGCAAATGCTGAGGGAATTCATCACTACTAGGCTGGCCTTACAAGTGCTCCTGAAGGAAGTACTAAATATGGAAAGGAAAAACCGTTACCAGCCACTACAAAAACCACTGAAATACACAGATCAGTGACACTATGAAGCAAATACATAAACAAATCTGCAAAACAACCAACTAGCATCACGATGTCAGGATAAAATTCACACATAACAATATTAACTTTAAAAATATAAGCACACTAAATGCCCCGGATGGCAAGCTGGATAAAGAGTCAAAATCCATTGGTGTACTGTATTCAAGAGACCCATCTCACATGCAAGGATACACATAGACTCAAAGTAAAAGGATGGAGGAAAATCTACCAAGAAAAGGAAAACAAAAAAGGAGGGGTTTCTCACAGAGACTTTAAACCAACAAAGAGAAAGAAGGGCATTACATATTAGTAAAGGGGTCAATTCAACAAGAGCTAATTGTCCTAAATATATATGCACCCAATACAGGAGCACCCAAATTCACAAAACAAGTTCTTAGAGACCCACAATGAGACTTAGACTACCACACAATAAGAGTGGGAGACTTTAACACCCACTGTCAATATTAGATCATCGAGACAGAAAATTAACAAAGATACTCAGGACTTGATCTCAGCTCTCGATCAAGTGGACCTGATAGATATTTACAGACCTTTCCAGCCCCAAACAACAGAATATACATTCTTCTCAGTGCTACATGGCACTTACTCTAAAATTGATTACATAATTGGAAGTAAATCACTCCTCAGCAAATGCAAAAGAACTGAAATCTCATAGCAGTCTCTCAGATCACAGTGCAATCAAATTGGTACTCAAGAGTAAGAAACTCACTCAGAACCACACGATTACATGGAAATTGAACAACCTGCTCCTCAATGACTCTGGGGTAAATGATGAAATAAAGGGAGAAATCAAGAAGTTCTTTGAAACCAGTGAAAACAAAGAGACATCGTACCAGAATCCCTGGGATTCAGCTAAAGCAGTGTTAACAGGGAAGTTTAGAGCACTAAATGCCCACATCAAAAAGCTAGAAAGATATCAAATTGACACCCTAGTATCACAACTAAAAGAACTAGAGAACCAAGAGCAAACAAACCCAAAAGCTAGCAGAAGACAAGAAATAACCAAGATCAGAGTGGAAATGAAGGAGACAGAGACACGAAAAACCCTTCAAAAAAATCAGTGAATCCAGGAGCTGTTTCTTTGAAAAGATTAACAAAATAGAGAGACTACTAGCCAGACTAATAAAGAAGAAAAGAGAGAAGAATCAAATAGACTCAATAAAAAATGATAAAGTGGATATTATCACTGACCTTACAGAAATATAAGCAATCATCAGAGAAAATGATAACAGCTCTATGCAAATAAACTAGACTCAATAAAAAATGACAAAGTGGATATTACCACTGACCTTACAGAAATATAAACAACCATCAGAGAATACGATAACAGCTCTATGCAAATAAACTAGAAAATCTAGAAGAAATGGATAAATTGCTGGATACATACACCCTCCCAAGACTGAACCAGGAAGAAGTTGAATCATGCAATAAACCAGTAACAAGTTCTGAAAAGTAATAAATAGGCTACCAACCAAAAAAAGCCTAGGACCAGATGAATTTACAGCTGAATTCTACCAGAAATACAAAGAGAAGATATCAATTCTTCTGAAACTATTCTAAACAACAGAAAAGCAGGACTCCTCCATAACTTGTTCTATGAGGCCAGCATCATCCTGATACCACAACCTGGCAGAGATACAACAAAAAAAGAAAACTCGAGTCCAATATCCCTGATGAACATTGATGCAAAAATTCTCAATAAAATACTGGCAAACTGAATCCAGCAGCACATCAAAAAGCTTATCTACCATGATCAAGTTGGCTTCATTCCTGGGATGTGAGGCTGGTTCAACATACACAAATCAATAAACATAATTCATCACATAAACAGAACTAAAGATGAAAACCACATGATTTTTTCAATAGATACAGAAAAGGCCTTCAATAAAATTCAACATCCCTTCATGTTAAAAACTCTCAATAAACTATGTATTGAAGGAACATACCTCAAAATAATGAGAGCCATTTATGACAAACCCACAGCCAACATCATACTGAATGGGCAAAAGCTGGAAGCATTCCCCTTGAAAACTGGCACAAGACAAGGATGCTCTCTCTCACCACTCCTATTCAACATAGTATTGGAAGTTCTGGCCAGAGCAATCAGGCAAGAGAAAGAAAACAACAGTATTCAAACAGGAAGGGAGGAAATCAAAATGTCTTTGTTTGCAGATGACATTATCCTATATCTAGAAAACCCCATTGTCTCAGCCCAAAAGCTTCTTAAGCTGATAAGCAACTTTGGCAAAGTCTCAAGATACAAAATGTGCAAAAGTCACAAGTATTCCTATACACCAACAACAGGCAAGTAGAGATCCAAATCATGAATGAAGTCCTACTCACAAGTGCTTCAAAGAGAATACCTAGGAATACAGATAACAAGGGAAGTGAAGGACCTCTTCAAGGAAAGACTGCAATTGCTTTTGGTGATTTCATCATAAAATTCACTGCTCAAGGAAACCAGAGAGGACACAAACAAATGGAAAAATATTCCATGCTCATGGACAGGAAGAATCAATATCATGAAAATGGCCATACTGCCCAGAGTGATTTATAGAGTCAATGTTATTCCCATTAAACTACCATCGACATTCTTCATAGAATTAGAAAAAAACTATTTTAAAATTCATAAGGAACTGAAAAAGAGCCTGTTATAGCCAAGGCAATCCTAAGCAAAAAGACCAAAGCTGGAGGCATCACATTGCCAGACTTGAAACTATACTGTAAGGCTACAATAACCAAAACAGCATGGTACTGGTACAAAAAAAGACACATAGACCAATGGAACAGAACAGAGAACTCAGAAATAAGATCACACACATCTACAGCCATCTGATCTTCAACAAACCTGACAAAAACAAGCAATGGGGAAAGGATTCCTTATTTAATAAATGGTGCAAGAGAACTGGCTATCCATATGCAGAAAATAGAAACTGGACCCTTTCCTCACATACAAAAATTAACTTGGAATAAAAGTTTAAATGTAAAGGCCAAAACTACAAAAACCCTAGAAGAAAATCTAGGCAATACCATTCAAGACATAGGCACAGGCAAATTTCATGATGAAATCACCAAAAGCAATTGCAACAAAAGCAAAACTTGACAAATGGGATCAAATTAAACTAAATAGCTTCTGCACAGCAAAATAAACTATCATCAGAGTGAACAGACAACCTGCAGAGTGGGAGAAAATTTTTATAATCTCTCCATCTGACAATAATCTGATATCCAGAATCTACAAGAACTCAAACAAATTTACAAGATAAAAACAAACAGCCCCATTAAAAACTGGGCAAAGTACATGAACAGACACCTCTCAAAAGAAGACATTCATGCCACCAACAAATATATGAAAAAAAGCTGAATATCACTGATGGTTAGAGAAATGCAAATCAAAACCACAATAAGATACCATCTCACACCAGTCAGAATGGCCATTATTAAAAATCAAGAAATAACAGATGCTGGTGAGGCTGTGGAAAAATAGGAACACTTTTACACTGTTTGTGGGAATCTAAATTAGTTCAACCATTGTGGAAGACAGTGTGGTGATTCCTCAAAGCTCTAGAACCAGCAATACCATCTGACTCAGCAATCCCATTACCCAAAGGAATATAAAACATTCGATTACAAATATACATGCACATGTATGTGGATTGCAGCACTATTTACAATAGCAGAGACATGGAATCAACCCAAATGCCCATCAATAATAGACTGGATAAAGAAAATGTGGTACACATACACCATGGAATACTATGCAGCCACAAAAAGGAATGAGATCATGTACTTTGCAGGAACATGGATGAAGCTGGAAGCCATTATCCTCAGCAAACTAACACAGGAACAGAAAACCAAACACTATATGTTCTTGCTTATAAGTGGGAGCTGAACCATGAGAACACATGGACATGGGGAGGGGAACAACACACACTGGGACCTGTCGGGGTGGGGGTTGGGGGAGAGACAGTATTAGGAAAAATAGTTAATGCATGCTAGGCTTTATACCTAGGTGATGGGTTGATAGGTGCAGCAAACTTCCATGGCACACATTTACCTATGTAATAAACCTGATATCCTGCACATGTACCCTAGACCTAAAAATAAAAATAAAATAAAATAAAAGTAGTACATTTTACTTAAGAGGGACTTTTGAAACCTCAACGCAATCATCTCATTTTACATGAAAACTCTGAGCTTAGAGAGGTACAAAAACTTGCTCATAGTCATAGCACTACTTAGTTACAGCACCTGGTCACCTCCTCCCGATTTCATGATTGTTTCACCAGATATCAGTATGAATTTTGAGAAAAATAAAAAACAAATTGTGTATCTTCCAAAATAAATATTTCCTATATTAATTTTATATAAAACACTTCACGATTTCAAACTAGTCAATAAATTAACATGATATACCAAAGTAGCAACAAGTTAACAATCCCTTCTTTCATATTTTGATCAAGTATATTCTAAAAGAAGTATTACATTAAGATTTAATGTACCAAATACAACAGCATTTCATTTCAATATTTAACAATATTATGTTCAATACTGAAAAGTAAAAAGAAGCTAAACTTTATCTCTTTGTGTATTGATTTCAGCAATTTTGACAGTGTTTAATCCTCTATGCACGTGTTTCTACACAACAAGAAAGTATGGCTACAAGATTAATCCAAAGAACAATTTAAAAGCTATTTCAATGGCAATTTCTGTGACTGAGTCATGAAAACAGACATAAAGTTCTTGAGGTTTTGGATGAAGAAAAAGTCTCCTGCAGAAGAAAAGAACACACTGATTTCAGAAATTAAAACAAGAACAACTCTAACCCTCCAATTAATTTAATTTTTGTTTCTGAAAGCATCAGTAGTAAATTAAAAATCCATGAATCTAAATCTGCAGAAGGGAGAAAGCAGCTAGATTTATTTCTAAATAAATAATATATGCCTTAGGTCAATTATTTTTTATTGTTCAAGACTCTAATAATCCTATTTTATCAATATGTATTATGACACAACTCAGTTTTTAAATAGTAAATCTAGTTATTACAATAAAGCCAATAGCACTAGCATCGTAGGCACAATAGTTATTAAATATTTTATTGCTATTTACTTTCTAATGTTTAATTTTTATTAAAACATTAAACACATGGTAGCTTTATTTTTGCAAATAGAACTGAATTGGAATTAAAATGGAAATTTTATTTGGTTTTCTTAAAGAGTTAAAATTTTAATTTATTTAATCAATACAAATTTATATAAATTGATCTATTTAAATTGGAGATACTTCTGCCTGACTTTCTGAAATTTCTCTTCTGCATAAATCTGCATTATCATAATTCAACACCTTTTGTTTCTTTCTATTCCAATTGTCATGAACGTAGTTAAAACTCCATTGAACACCTGCATGTGTGCCTAACTAGTTTTCTCATTTCTAATCTCTCTCATGTGCACATCATTCCATTGGCTGCTCCCAGTTTAATATTCCAGTAGTACAACTCTGATCACACTATATGGAATTGAGCTTACACTGATGTTCTCAAGCCTGGTTCACATGATAATCACAAGGGAACTTACTAAAAATACAGATTCTCACTCCCATAGATTTTGATTTAGTAGGTCTGGGGCCCAGGCATCTCTGATTTTAACAAGTGACTCAGGTGATTCTAAATCCCATTGACCAGCATATGGCAATTTCTGCTTTGGGTAATGTCTGTAAAGTGTCTGTCATACAGCTTAATACTACATGGTAGGTGTCCACTATCCTTACTTCCAACTAATTCTGTGCCCTTTCCTCCACCAACTTTTACTCCAACTCAAAGAACCTTCAATGAAGGCTCTCTGCAGTGGTCCTAACTTAGGTTCCCGACTTGATCTTTCACTTAATCTTTGTATATTTCATTCCTGTACCATCCTGGCAAACCAGTCTGCTCACTGCTGTGCTATATAATTTCCATTGTTTGGGTCTTTGTTCATTAGATTTTGCCCCCTCCTCAGAATTCCTATAGCATCTGGTTGTATTATCTAATTCATTTTACAAATATGTATACATACACACACATATATAAGATTTCTCTCTATATCTATATAATATAGATATATAAATATATATTCAATCATATTTCATATTTCTTCTGCTAGATGTAAGGCCCTTAGAGGCAACGACTGTGTTTTAGTGTTTGCCAGGCACAGTCTCACCTACTCAGCCATCACATATTTATCAAGTGACTATATTATGTGCCAGGTACTGTTGCAGGTGCCAGTGGTGGACAAGACAGATACAATTCCTGACCTCAAGAAACTGACACTCTAATGCAGGTTGGGGTGGAAAAGGACAAGAAAATAAACAATAAAAGAGTGATATAGAGAATAACTGAGTGGCCACTTTGATGAGGGAAAGAGATAATAGATCTTCTCTGACAAGATGACCTGTTAGCACTGGTCTGAATATCAAGGATCCAGAAGTACAAAGGTCAAGGGATAGAGTATCCCACGCAGAAGGAACAGCAGAAGCAAGATTTGATTGGTGTTCGTGTAGCTGGTGCACAGTGGATAGAAGACGAGGGAGATAGGAGATGGAAACAAAGGTGGGGAGGGTCCTGATTGGGCATGGTCTTGTGGCAGGGGGCAGAGATAGGAGAAGAGAAGAAAGAAGAGAGGATGGAAAGAGGGAAAGGAAGAGGGGGGAGAAATGAAGGAACTAGGGAAAAAAAGGAAGAGGAGAAAAATTGTGAAATTATTCTTTCAGTGTATTACTAATATAATTTTTAATAGAAAAATACTTGGGAGGGATTTAAAGGAGACACTTAGCAAATAAAATAAAATATATTAAAATATTATAGCTAGATTAACAATTCTATATCTACATTTTAAAATGTTACTCTCCTTTACCACTTTTCTTTCACTTTTCTAACACTTCAGTTCCAAATACTTTTTTTCCCCACTTACCCTACTACCCAGTAGGCCATCACTGGTGGTGCTTTTTTCTGATCAGTCCAGTTTTCAGGTGAACATTCAAACAATACACCATGTTCTTTAACAGGGTTAAGAGAAGACACCGACTTTGCAGAATCTGAATGGTCTCTACTATTTAGTCCTTTCTTTTTCTGCAAATTAATAGGTATTGTTAGTATTAACTGGTATTACTGCTGTTACTTTAAAATGTTTTCACGGGTCAATTTGAATTGGCCGATCTGAATACTTAAGTGCCTGCAATGACATTCTTCTTATCTGCAGGAAAATTTCTATTCTTCCTCAATACCTAAGTAACATATCCTAAAGGAGACTTCATGGATAAAGTGTACCTTGACTTTTCTAGGGAACACTTTGTTCACAGCCCTTAGTAGTAGTATGTACATTATATTATATTAGCAGTTTATAGATCTGTCTTCTTCAGTGGAAGATAGAAAATTATAGGCTTTCTTCCCTAGGGCAGAGACAATATACAATCTTCTCTTGTGCTTTAAAATCAGCAGTGCCTGGTACACAGTAGGTGCTTAATAAATGTGTTCTAAATGAACAGATAATTCGGTAATTAATTGAAAAGACATATATATTTAAAGCATTATTTTCTCTTCCTTTGACACATAATTGCTAATTTTCATACTGATTAAAGCATTAGCAAAACAATAACTCATTTGGACTAAAAGACTTCTTATAAGGTTCAGGCCAAAACAGTGGAGTGATCCTTGATTCTCCTCTTTCCCTTATAACTTTCATCTAATTCATCAACAAATCTTTTTGGTTCATCCTCCAAAATATATCCAGATTCCAGAATCCATAATCACTTCTTGCTTTGAGAATTTCAAAAGGCTCCTAACTGGTCCCTGCCTCCACCCTTGCTACTCTGTTTCCTGTTCTACCCACAGTAGCCTGAGAGATCCTTTAAAAAACAGTCATGTCCCTTCTTTGGGCAGAACTGTTCAAGAATGTATCATCTCTTTCAGAAAAAAGCCCAAAGTCCTCATCATAGTCCATTCGGCCATGCACAAGCTGGCCCTGCTACCTGCGTGATCTCTTCTTCCACCCTCTTCTCACTCAGTCTGCTCCAGCACTCTCCCAGCCCCTAGAGGATGGTTTCAGGTTGAAAGTGTTCCACCTCAGATTATCAGGCATTAGAGTCTCATAAGAAGTGAGGATCCCTTGCATGAACAGTTTACAATAGAGTTTGTACTCCTATAGGAATCTAATGCTGATCAATGCTCTGCAGTTTTGCATTTGCTGTTCCTCTTTCTGGAAGCTCTGCCTCTAGAGAGCCACATGGCTTGCTCTCTCAGTTCATTCAGGTCTCTGTTCAAGTATCACTTGATATGATCAGAGGGATCTTTTAAAACAGTCATTCCTAACTCTCATCCTTACCATATTTTATTATTTTGCTTGACACTGATTCTTCTCAGCATATTATTTTCTAATTCTTTTCTCTCCCCCATTAGAAAATAGGCTTCATGAAGGAAGAGACTTTGTTTTGTCCACTGTTGTATCCCAAGCTCCTAGAATAGTGTCTGGTGCAGAGTAGGTACTTCAGTGTTTAAATAAGATAGGGAAAACAAGTTTATATTATGAAAATTTATCAAATAAGTAAATGAAACATTCCTTTATAAAATGTATCAGTTATGTTAAATAGGGAAATAAGAGCATTAGAACCCAAAGCATATAGGAATATATGGCCAAACACAGTAGTTTTACAGAACAGCAATTTCTGAGGACTCAAAGAAAAATCCTATAAGACATAGAATTTTACTGCTGAATGAGCCCAGAGAGATGATGTCATTCAGCCCACTTGCTTCATAGCTGAGGAACTAGGAGGAGGTGAGGCTCAGTCCAGGATTCCTTATTCTTTGTCCAATGTTATTCCACTTTTAAACCCAAGTTCTTCACAAATTTGGCATCCTTAACACATGTATTGCTATATACGTTACAACCATTTTCAGAGAGGTTTTTTGGCTGTATAATGTCACAAGTAAACTTCTGTATGTTTGATCCTTTTCAAGAAATCAACACCTATCTTTTTCTGCCATTAAAACAATCTGATACTGTAATTGCATACAGCATTATTATTTATTCAACAGATAACAACATTCAATGAAACTTCATCCTGGCTAGAAAAGCAAGCAAGCAACCAACCAAATGCCAAAACATTTGCATTAGTCTTGTGTCTATAGCTGTAGCCTAACCCAGTGGTCCCCAACCTTTTTGAAAGGGAGACCAATTTCTGGGGGACGGATGGTTTTGAGATGAAACTGTTCCACCTCAGATCATCAGGCATTAGACTCTCGTAAGAAGTTCGCAGCCTAGATCCCTCACATGCACAGCTTACAACAGGGTTTGGACTCCTATACGCTGCTGATCTGACAAGAGGCAGAGCTGAGGCAGTAGGCACCCTGGCTCACCACTTACCTCCTGCTGTGCAGCCTGGTTTCCAGCAGGCCACAGAGAGCTACTGGTATGTGGCCCAGGGAGGTTGGGGACCCCTGCCTTAATCCATCATATTCCAAAATGCCTTATACTGCTGGCTAAATATTTAAAGAATTACCAGAGTTATTTTAGGAACCAATTGGTAGATATTATTCCCCAAGTAATGGTTGAGTCACAGGTGTCAAATGTGGAAGGTTAATTTATATTTAACAACTGTTTTCTATTTTGCTGTAGAAAACACAGGTCTACCATTTCCTGAAATTGTAACCCAAGACATCAAATTCAGTATGAAATAAAATCTTGAAGTACTGTGAGTATAACTGTTTTGGCACTCAAGTTAGATTGAGTGACTATTTAAAAAAAACTTAATTAAGTGAAAACAATGTTGGACATATTGATTAGAGACTAGAATGCTTAGAGATCTGGAAATTAAACTGGCAGAAAACCATATGTATAGCAGTGCCTTACCTCTTCCACCAACGTCCGTTGGAAAACTGCACGAATGGAAAGACAACACTGATGGAAATTCTTTATTAGCTGAGGGTGAATAGAGCCACTTAGCTGTACCACCTCTTCAAGGGTAGGAGTAATAAAGATTCCTTGCACTGTTTCTAAGGCAACATAGTGGAAAAGTGTGTTCTCAGGACCAGATGTCAGTCTTGGGAAAAAAAAAAAGAAGAAAAACGTAATTTTAGTAAATTAAAAAATATTGGTTCATTTTGAATTTAGTAGACTTCTTAAAAGCTTTTATCTACAATATAATATTAGTAGTATAATTAGGGATGGGAGACTGGGCTAAACATTTAATTCCCTCTTCATCCTTAACTGAAATACAAGCTAGGGTTATTAATTCCCTTAATGGAGACAAATACTACATGTTATGCAAGGATAAATAAACATCAATTCATTTGCAAGTAACTTAATCATTCCTTTGCTAAACAACCCAAATTGGCTAACTGCCTCTTTTTCCATGGTTGGTGTTAAATGACTCAGCTCATGTCTGGTCCAGATAGCTAAAAGCCATAAACAAGGTATCAGTCTAGGGTGGAGCACATATAAAAATACCTTCCAACAAACTAAATACATTTAAGTTAGTAGCATTAAAGTCTTTTCTCATGATAGTCAAACTGATGTTCCTGAAGAAAAATAAAATTATTATGATGACCTCAAAAGTTAGATTAATATTCTATATAATACCATGACAATTCCTGTTGTATTCCACCACTTCTCATTATTACCATCTTCTTTCTTTCCTATGTTCTCTTACTCATTTTTTCTTTCTTCCCCATCTTTCCTCCCGGTTTAATCTCAGACAGGCCAGCAGGACCTATAAATACTGTTAATTTCTATCAGCAGTAAGATAAGCAAAAGAACAATAGTAATAGCAACAATGAAATAATAATAATAATTAACATATAGTGAATGCCCTCTATATACCAGGGTAGGTGCTTTAAAATACCTTAGTTTTAATTCTTATAATGATATTGCAAGATAATATCCATTACCATCCTCATTTTAACCATGAGAAAATCAACGTTCAGAGGACTTGGATTAACTTGCTTGAGAGGTCGCATAGCCAAATGGCAGATTTTAGCTGACTCTGAAGCTTGTTCTGTAATACCTTGCTTTTTCTTCTCCAGGGCTGACTTCTGATTGCAGCAATTCTTCACATGCATCTCAAATACTCAAGCTGCCCCATTTTAATCCTTCTATGATAAAAGGCTGTCTATACTAAAAAATATCTTCAGTTGATTTTTTTCCAGCCATAAGCACAGAGGCAAGAAAAAGGTATATTTTAGCTCTTAGCCTGGATACTGCATAGATCATCCATGCAGATTAAATTCTTGTTAAACAGTTAATTAGGCAGCATGATCCAAATAAACTTCTTATCACTGATTTATGGCCTTGGGACTCTTTTTGAGACCAGTGATAGGGAGGGAATGAAATTATTTACAAACTCTTTTCTCACTTTTCCATAGGGCAACTGGCTCATTAACAACTGGTGGCTGACAACCTTTCCAGAAATAGTAACTTAAATAAGATGAAAGAAATTAAGGTTATTTTAAAAGGAAAATAATTTAAAATATACATTTTAATTTGGAGATCTTCAGATTTTAAAAGTATAGAACGAAAATTATGCTTTACAAAAGAATTATTAATAAATTTCTTTTGGGGGGTTAGAATTAATATTTTTGTTATCTTTCAAATTTTCTCTAAAAAATAAGCCACAATACAATAAGTAGGTTTAGCTCTTAAAAAACCATAAACTCATTTAGTCTGTGTGTGTGTGTATATACATTATATATATATATATTTTTTTTTTTAAACGGTGTTTTGCTCTTGTTACCCAGGTTGGAGTGCAAAGGCACAATCTCAGCTCACTGCAACCTCCAGCTCCCGGGTTCAAGCGATACTCCTGCCTCAGCCTTCTGAGTAGCTGGGATTACAGGCATGTGCCATCATGCCCAGCTAATTTTGTATTTTTAGTAGAGATGGGGTTTCTCTATGTTGGTCAGGCTGGTCTCAAACTCCTGACCTCAGGTGATCTGCCTGCCTCAGCCTCCCAAAGTGCTGGGATTACAGGCATGAGCCACCGCGCCTGGCCCGCTCAGTCTATATTAACTAAAAGTTTTAAAAATCACCAAATAAGCAATTACTCAGTAGGAAGACAAAAGATTTGTATAAGAAAGCAGATAAAGTCAGATTTAGTCTTTAGAAAGGTTACACCTGCAGTTGAGAATGGGTTTAGGGTAGGATAGGAGTTGAGACATTGCTGCAGTAAAACCAGGTGAAAGAAAATGGGAGCCTAAACTAGGGTAGTGTCAATAGAGGGGTGAATGGATTCAAGAACTACTGGAAGAATGGGTAGGACTTAGTTACTGAATGAGATGTTTTATATATGTTACTTTCAATATATTATATATATTTTATCTTACAAAGATAGGTGCACATAGTTTAGGATAGTATATTACATCCTGTTTTACATTATGCTTTTAAAATGAACTACATAGTATAAAAATACCTTTCCATCTTTTAAAATAGGAGAGCCTGTGATTTACACCACATATGAATTTATGTTTAAACCATTGAACTTGAAAAAAGAGTTTCCTTTTACTAGAGACAATGCCAGCATAACACACACATTTTAAAAATTCTGATATGGAGGTAATAAAATTTCAGAGCAATAGCTTTTGTTAAATGGAAGACTAGAGTTTTGTGAAGGTACTTTTGGGTTCCATAAAGGGTTTGGTTCCAATTTATTGGTCTTAAAATCATGTTTAACTATCAAAAAATTAAACATTCATATTTAGAGGCACTAAATAGCAAATTTTAACACTTCAGATTTCTAACATATTTTATGCAGACAAGTTACTTTGTTTTTGTCTTGACTTCAGAAAAAAAGAATTTCCTACCTAACAACCTTGTAACACATATATTTGAACTTACTATAAAGTGTTTCAATGATTAAGAATATGGTAGCTCTGTACTGTATGTGTGTGAATTCTATTTGTACATGTCTAGTTGTTCAAATAAAAGTGTGCAATTGAGTTTATTACACCAGTTGATCCCACACATGACATCCCACACATAATTAAATGTCTGCCAAGACCCAGGCAGATCTGCATCACCACATGATAACGGCATAAGAAGTGAATGTATAACATTTCATATTATAATAATTAGAGACAGTTTAACTTGCTAAGCATTATCTCCTCACTCAGTTTCTTTTACGTCAGAACTCCCTACTCAATGCAAGTTCGAAGTTTTACCTGTTTTCTAAAGAGAGTGTAATGGGTCCAGTTCCCTGGGACCCAAACTCTGAGAGTGAGCTATGCTGGAAGGAAACATTAGGAAGTACTCTTGGGAAAAACAGCTGTCGGGGTGGAATGACTGAGCAGGATTGAGCGGAGGGAGAAGGTGAAATATGCTATGGCAGCAACAAGCCTCAGTGGATACCACTGGGTACTATGAAGTTTGGTTGGCCTTTCAGAATTGTCTTCAATTTAGGCAAGGGGCCAAGCCTTTGTACTCACTTATTCATTAGTCATTGGAAGTGGGCTCCTCCCAGGAAGGAGTGTAACCTTAGCTGAGTCAACAAACTTTCATGTAGGACAAGGCTGGGGGAGTGACATGGCTAGGGGAGCTGTGAGGCATTAGCAGCCACCACTCTCAAGTGTTGGGAAGGAATACCCTGAGCTATGGTGTAACTGGACAGCACACCACTGTATCCACCAAACACTCTAAAAATAGTAAACTCTAATTTAAAAATTATATTAAATATACAAAAGGGAGGTTACCTGTGGAAGAGAAATAAAGGGGGACTTTCACATTTTGAAATACTACTTTGTGTGTTTTTCTCTCTTACAGTACATGGTCATTTTCCTAAATGTATAATGAAATATTAAAGAAATACCACAGATATTACCTTTAATATGTAAGATACATCAGAATTACATTTGCTGAGTAAAATATATGTTATAGAATTGTACTTTATCACTGTAAAACTTCCTGAAAGAGTTTAAGTGAACAAGAATAAGGAAGTTTCTTACTTCACTATGTTATATATTTCTAATTCTTTTTCTGGAAGGTCCTTTTTCAAGTTTCCCAAATGAAATGGATTTGGAAGAGTAGACTTCTTTTTAGTGACCTGAAAAATATAGTTAAGTAGATTGGTTTATATCTAAGAATGGAATTATATAGCAGAAATAATTTAAAAATTAAACATCCTTCTAAGAGAACTACTTACCATTTTGCAATGCTTCCTTTAAATATTTTTGATGCTAACTTGTACCTCTTCACTTATACTTGGCTGTCAGGGATCCCACGTCATGTTCTGGGATGGCATGCTGATATTCCCTGAAAACCTCCTATCAGAGCCATTACCAAGTTTGTATGTATGCATACTTGTCTCCCTCCCTAGACTCTGCACTCCTCAAAGTCAGGTGCTGTGTCTTACTCATTTCTGTATCTACTTTGTGTAGTATGGCCCTTGGCACTTAGTAGATATTTAATCAACATTTGTTGAATGGCTGAATTTTTTTTTTTTTTTTGAGATAGAGTCTCACTCTGTCACCCAGGCTGGTGTGCAGTGGCGTGATCTCGGCTCATTGCAACTTCCACCTCCAGGGTTCAAGTGATTCTCCTTCCTCAGCCTCCTGAGTAGCTGGGATTACAGGCACCTGCCACCATGCCAGGCTAATTTTTGTATTTTAGTAGAGACAGGGTTTTGCCATGTTAGTCAGTCTGGTCTCAAACTCCTGACCTCAAATGATCTGCCCGCCTCGGCCTCCCAAAGTGCTAGGATTTACAGGCATGAGCCACCTCATCCAGCTGAATGGCTGAATCTTAAAGGTGAAATCAGTTTCTCTTAGGAGCTGTTCCGGGCTTGGTAATTCTTTACTCTGTCCAAATCCTTTTAGACTATTTCTACCAATTTCATCGACTGGGATAATAGGTACGGTACTGATGTCAGTATTTCCAAATACACCCCTCTTAGGGCTCCAAAAGTATTCTGTTGTTTGGAATGAGGAGATTGCATCTGGTTATTTATGCCATGCTACTAGCATCTCATATTTTATTTGTGCTGCTTCTCAGACTTCTCATCTGGCATCACTTCCATCCACCCAAATGACAAGTTTCAAAAATGTTTTGAAAGACTGCAGCATCACTAGAATAAGTACAAAGCCTCCCAGGGTGAATGTTTTGATAATCATTTGGATATTTTATGGTATTTTCATGGGGAAAAATCAGGAAAAATGATAATCTGAAAAATGAACATCCTCTTTACAGTTAACTTTTAAATCTTTGAGTATTATACAGGTTCAGATTTTAAAATCTATAAAAATAGGGTAACACACACACACAGAGACATATACAGACACACACACATACACACATTTAGGGTTCTGATTCTCTTTGCTGAACATTTCATTGGCTATTTAGTCAGATTACCCCACAACAGGCCCCACAGCTTGGATGCTCTCTGTTATCATTGCAAATAGGGAAGAAAGAGATGAACATGGAAGTTAAGATTAAAGTTTCCCTATTTCTAAGTACTGTTAAACAGAAAACGAGGTCAAGGGGCTCTTGTCTTATTACTTGATATTTTTCTTTTTTTTTTTTTTTTGAGACAGAGTCTCACTCTGTCACCCAAGCTGTAGTGACAGATTGTGCAGTGGCACAATCCTGGCTCATTTGCAACCTCTGCCTCCTGGGTTTAAGCAATTCTTGTGTCTTAGCCTCCAGATATATCTGAGATTACAGGTGTGCACCACCATGCCTGGCTAATTTTTGTAATTTTAGTAGAGACTGGGTTTCACCACGTTGGCCAGGCTGGTCTCCAACTCCCAGCCTCAAACAATCTCCTACGCCTAGCCTGATATTTCTTTTTCTTTTTGGTTCAAAATCATTGGTTTGCCAGCAGTGACTGAAACATCCATCATGTCAAATGCAGAATGGTATGCCACTAAAATCAACTGTCTTGCAATTATAAAATAAGGACTGGGGAGACAGCTTAGCTCCCAGAATGTACACACTTGAATGAGCACACACCTTAAGCAAGGTTCCACTTTCTTCTAAACCATCAGAGCTCTGAGATTCTCTTTCTTTCCATGCTGCATCTGGTGTAGTATGAGGGCTAAAGCCATCATCATCTCCATCTTCACAACCATTGTCAGATCCTCCACTGCTTCGCAAAGGACTGGGCTTACGTGTCTTTAAGGAATAGTCACCAAAAAGTGTTCTTCTACATGTTGGAGAAGTTGCTACTTTGGAAGTACCTTGTAGCCTACTGAGAATAGGTGAAGTGGTCAAGCTATCTGTTTTTTCACGTGATCCGGTAAGGAACCAGTCAGCACAAGACAAACAGGGGGTTGGAGAAGATGCTAGCCGCTCATCTATGCGAGAATCTACTCCCTCCAGCTGGTGAAGAGTTGTTTTGACCTGATCCACATATATACAGTCCGGTCCAGGATTCCCAATAGCTTTGGATGCACAGCCTCCGGCTTCTAATAGTACACATAGCATATAATGTTTCTAAAGGGAAAAAAATTACAAATGTAGGTTTAGTTACCATGAAAATATTTACATAAAATGTACCTGTATAAACTTATAAATACCGAAGACATAGAGGCACATGGCATAATCATATGATGATTATCAAAATTTCCTTCCTCATCTTTCCTTTTTGGCTATTATCAATGCTTCTTGATCTCAGTTGAAAACAATCTTACATTGCCTTATCTTGATATAACATCAAACACTTCTTTTGAGACACAGAATTCCCTGATAGCTGTCAAAGAGCCTCAGTCATCGGAAGTCCTTTCATCTACAATTACATATTTATTCTGTTTCTGATTCTATATTCTTTTCATGTCTCCCTCTATCTCCCAAAACAAGCCAATGGATAAAACCACTATAGAAAGGGGAACAAAAGACTTTAAAAACCTGCTAAAATCTTTCCTTAGATATTATTATTTGTCCATTGGTATTAAATGGATGCAAAAGAAAAGGAATAAGGGACATGTAATATTTCCTTGAATACTAGTATTAGACATACTAATTTTAAATGAGCATGTTTGTGTATTTATTTAGAAAGTCAATACATACCTACCCACCCCCGCATCCCTAATCCCCAGCCAAAAAAAAGGAAAAGAAAAAGAAAAAAAGATGAAAAATCTCAAGAAAGAAGCTGAGGTAAACTTACCAAGCCAACAATTAGCAAAAAATATCTTCCTTCAGGTTCCGGAAAGACTTCAGTGTTTGAGTCTGCCAAAGGTCGGAGGTGATGCTGAGGAAACACTTCTCTCCATATTATCAACTGACCAATTCTTTGTTTTGCTGCTAATGGCAGCAGACAATAGTGGCGACAGTATACAGCAATATCAATAAGATCATCCTTGGGCAAATGATTGCATATCAAATAACCCTTGAATTTAATCACAAAGAACAAAAGTCTACCAGTGATATAAAGCAATTAATGCCATAATATATTTCTAAGAGTTTTATAAACACTTCTTCAGTTGGTTTAGAATATTCTAGTTTCAAATGGGATAAACACAGTAAAAGCAAATATTATTTTCTTGAGGTCAAAATAGAGATCAAATGATAACTTAAGGTCTACCAATAGGTAGACTTAGCACAAAGCAAGATCAAGATCACTTCTGTGTAGTACAGCTTCAGTATTTAGCAAAATTAAAAAAGAACTGAATTCTGAGAATGTAAAGTCAAGAAGCAGGGTCATGACAGAGACTCACTTTTCACTGTGCACCCTTCCCTATTGCTTGATTCTTTGTTAGATGTGTTTTATATTGTGTTTAAAAATACTTTTTTAAAAATAAAAATACTTAAATTTATTTGATGCCTAATTTGCTTTACATGGACATCAACTAAATGTTATAATAAGATTTATTTAAAAGATGTAGGTTACTTTTCTTTTTTCCTTTTTCTTTTTAATTGAACTGAGTCTCACTCTGTCACCCCAGGCTGGAGTACAGTGAAGTGATCTTGGCTCACCGCAGCTTCTGCTTCTTGGGTTAAAGCAATTCTTGTGCCTCAGCCTCCCAGGTAGCTGGGATCACAGGCATACACCACCCACCCCAGGCTGGAGTGCAGTGGTGTGATCTTGGCTCGCTGCAGCTTCTGCTTCCTGGATTAAAGAAATTCTTGTGCCTCAGCCTCCCACGTAGCCGGGATTACAGGCATGCACCACCATGCCCAGGTAATTTTTTTTTTTTTGTATTTTTAGTAGAGACGGGGTTTAACCATGTTGGACAAGCTGGTCTCAAACTCCTGACCTCTGGTGATCTGCCCACCTCGGCCTCCCAAAGTGGTGGGATTACAGGTGTGAGCCACCATGCCCGGCCAACTTTTCAACAGAGGATAAAAAACACACTCTTTGAAAAGGAAAGCAAGGAAAGTATTGTTCTTCTCTCTTACATACTTGGTTCTTTAAGTACTGTTTCTCACATTTGCAAATACTTTATAAATGCTTTAGAATGCAATGAAATCATAAATATTTACCATATTTACAAATATGGAGATGCAAATCTTGTTTTAAGGTCTTAATCTGATCAGGCATGGTGGCTGACACCTATAATCCCAGCACTTTGGGAGGCCAAGGCAGAAGGATTGCTTGAGCCTGGGAATTGTTTGAGCTGAGAATTGGAGGCTGCAGTGAGCTATGATTGTAGCCTGCACTCCAGCCTGGGTGGCAGGGAAAGACCCTGTCTCTAAAATAAGAAAGATCTTAATCTATGGTACCTATATTCAGAAGAAAAGAGATAAATGTATTTTTCGTGTTTGTAAAAGTATTGAAAATTTAGGTCTGTTTATATAGCAGCTGGACATTTCAACTTCAAGCTTTAACTTACCTTGTAAAATAGAGAAGAGCCCAAAATTGTATACAGCCGCCTCATGTCATAGTAATCCTCAGACTGGGGGAAAAATTCATAGTGGATTTTATATTTTAATTTTTTTGTGATAAAAATTCCAATTAAGCTATAATAGTTAAAATGAAAATTATATGCTTTAGTAACTAAATTTTTCATAGTGCCATCTTTAGAAATCAGTATACCAGAGTATTTGGATGAAATATAATACACATATATTTATTTCATTGAAAACAACCTTATTTTTTATTCTTTTAAGACTCTTGATTAGAGATACTAAGAACGTAAAATCTGTTACTCTATGAGGGATTTCTTAGAACAAATCTTTTTAGGACAAAAAGCTTTTACTCTATATAATCTACAATATCCAATATTACCATATGCTATTTTTGAAAGCACAAATTGATGCAACCTATTTGCAAGCAACTGAGGGGTATGTAAAAAAAATTAAGTATACATACCCTTTGAGTAATTCTACTTATAGAAATCTACAGGAATACTCAAGCAGTGGAATCAGTTGGATTATTTGTAATACAGAAAAATTAGAGATAACATGAAAATCAACAAGGGAGGAATGGCCAGCAAAACTAGATATACCACAGAATATCATACATATGTTAAAAAAATAAGACCGATCTATTGGAGCAGGCATAAAAGTTTTTAGGATACACTGCTCAGCAAATCATGCAAGCTGCAGAACAAAATATACATTATCATCTGATTTTTGTTAAAAGTAGCATCCCCACCAACTATATACATGTGTGTTTGTTTGTGTGTGGGAGTGTATATATATGGAAAAGGGTCTGGAAGGATACATTCCAATCTATAAGGACAGTTACACCTGGGGATGGAAGTGATAGAAAGGGATAAGCGAAGATATTTGCTTTTAAGAACCATGCTTGGATCTTCACCCAGTATACAGCTATTACTTTTATAAGTTTTTTTTAAACCCAATGAAACCTAAAGAAAACTAAAAACTGGAAATAAACTAACCATTCCTTAACTGGGGAATGGATAAACAAATTGTGACACATCTATATGATGGAATACGACTATTCAGCGATATTAAGAACTGAACTGCCTGTACAATAGCATGAATGAAACTTAAATCCATTATGCTAAGTTAAAGCCAGACACAATAAATTAACTACTATATGATTGTTTATTTAAATTCTCAAGACACATGTGGAATGTCTGCTTTATTCTAAGTGGCTGTCAGAGGCCCAGTCATGGACCAAGAACCAAAGAGCTGGGAACTGTGGAGCTGAACAGGGCAGGGATGTTCAGGTATCAGAAGGTAAAAGGAGGTCAGCTGAGTAGCCAGAGCAGCATTAAGGCCAGGTTGAGCAGGATGATTAACTTATATGACATCCTGGAAAAGGCAAAATCATGGGGACAGAACACAAATCAGTGATTGCCAGAGGTTGGGGGTATGGAGAGTGGTTGACTGTAAAGGGGCACGAAAGAATTTACTGAAAATAAATTATACCTTAATAATAATTTTTAAAAACTAAGGAAAACACAGCATCAGGATATAAGATTAAATCTTAAATCTAATTTCACCAAAACATTTAGAAGAGATCCTTATTTTCATATTTTTTAAAATTAAGGCAAAATTTGTGTTCTGTGAGTTTTGACAAATGCATACAGTTATGTAAGTGCTACAAAAATTGAGATGTAGAACAGTTCCCTCGACACCTCCCTACACCACCTTCTTTTCTGAGTAGTAGTCCATTCCTGAATATACCAAAATTTGTTCTGGTATTCACCCCTGCTAATGGACAGTTAAGTTATTTGAGCTGTTTCCACATTTTGGCTATTACAAATAAAGTTACTTTGTATACAGATCTTTGTATTACATATGCTTTCAGTTCTCTTGGTTTAAAAAGATAGGAACAGACTGGTTGAATTATATGGTAGGTATACGTTTTATTAAGTTATTAAGTTATTAAGAAACTGCCAAACTGTCTTCCAAAGTAACTGTACCATTTTACATTCTCAATTTATCCATTTTTTTCTTTTATGAATTACGTTATTTTTCTGTATCCAAGGAATCCCAATAGATCATTTTTTAACCACAGAAAATATTGTTAACTCCACTGCTCATTAAAATAATGTTCCATAAAGGCATGAATTAGATTTTTAAATTAAACGTATTGGATGTAAGTTCCAAACACGGGATATTTTAATACTTTAGATCTGAACTGCTCCTAATGGCTAATATCCATCTAAACACTTTCCATTAGTAAAAAAATTATGAGCCACGAAAAGCTTACCAGGAAGAGTTCACCATGCTTAAATTTCTATTATTTGTACAGACAAAACACCCCTCCATTTGTTTAGGGTCTTTGCTAAGACTCAGTTACCCCTTCAAGCTAACTTTCTCCTCTCACTTTCACCTGCAATCTTCTTGAGGATAATCTACACTTCATGGCTTCTACTTCCTTACTTCCCATTACTTCATAAAAGAACTTTTATTACTGAGAATTTTAGTGTATACAAAAAGGAAACTGTACAATTAGTTCTTGCATAGCTATTGTCACCCAGGTTTAACTATGACCAGTCCTTGGCTCATCTTGTTTCATCTGTATAATCATCTTCCCCTCCTCATGCTGAATTATTTCAAAACCAATCCCAGATATTAAATCATTTCATCTGTAAACACTTCAGAATGTATGCATAAAACTGAAGGAATCTCAAAATATATATAATCATAATACCATTATCACAATCTAAAGAATTGTTTTCATCTAATACCCAGCCATTAGTGTTTACATTTCCTTGAATGTATGAGACCCAAGAATAGATTCTGTCTCATTTATGAGATTCCTTGACTCGTAGATGTTTTTAAAAGTTTGTTTGAATGAGGATCTAAGAAAGGACATACATATACTTGGTTGATAAAATATTAAGTTTCTTGTATCTGAGTCCTCTCTCAATTTCTCTCCCTTCTCCTCACCCTCACACCACCACCTTTTTCTAATTTATTTGGAGAAGAAAGTGTCCTGCAATATTTGCCAGTCTGGATTTTGCTGACTGCAACTCTTCTTCCCCAAATGGGGTCTTTTTAACATGTTCCCTTTCAGCGGTATTTCCAGTAGGTTGGTAGTTACATCTGAGGCCTCATCAAGCATATTTTATAGGTCAACTGTGTGCCTCCATCAGGAACAACATATTATCTGCCGTTTCTCTTTTTGTGATATTAGCAGCTATTGATGACCATTGCCTAGATCCATTAATTCATTGAGGGATTGCAAAATGGTGATATTCCAATTCTGTCAGTCTTTCTTGATATTTCAAGGTTACCTCTGTTTGGTAACGTTGATATATGGTTCAGACAGGAAAGGCAGGATAAATGTCTGATTTTTCTTCATTTAACAGTTTTCACAAAAACAAGTTGGTGCCCTCATATTCTGCAAAGTTGACTAATAAGAATCCTTTTTTTTTTTTTTTTAAGTATCATTATGCACTCATGGACTTATACATATCTGATGTGTTTCAATCTTTTGTAGGTATTTCCTTATAGATGTTAAAGAGGGAGCCTCTTCAAGTTGTCTCATGACAATTTGAGTTCTACTATAACCCTATTAATTTTTGGAAAGCTTTCTGCATTTCTGATATGACAAGATGTTCTTAGACTTATCTTGCACATTTTCAGCCCCAATTTTGGATGAGCCAATTCTTGAGGAGTCCTGGTTCCTTTTGGTGAGAAATGTTACTTATACACCATGTCCTGGGTATACTGCGATGGTCACTATTGCTAGACCTTTTCATTGGACATAGCTAGGAAATACAATAATTAAAAGATTAAAACCCATATTGATACTTCCAATTTAAGTATAGCTCTAGAGGATTCTTATTTAACTTAATCAGTATTACATCCATATTCATTTTCCTCAAAAGCTTAGTTCTTAGTGACATGTAATGTATGAATGTCAAATGTAATGAATCATTTTTAATCCCATAATATACATTGTGTAACAAATATTTCAACTGAGTAGAAAATCTTAAGGTAAGCAAAATAGATTTTGTCAGTGTCAAAACAGAGGCCTAATGTGTATTTCAAGATTATTATATATCTACTTGGTAAATAGTTAGAATAATGACTGCTTTACAAAATAAAAATTCAACATTGAGCCTTTTATAAAACCCACTCCTTCTCTTACCAGTTCTGCAAAATCTGCAGCCTCCAAGTCACTTAATGCCATGTCTAATTCCATCTGTTAAAAAAAAAAGTAACATAAACATTTGACTTACATTGTTACTTTTTTAGTAATGGCCATATAAAAAGTGCTTAAATTACTACTTGAAAAATTGAGTATCTTTCTCTTTTGTGTTACTTAGGAAATGTCTCAAAATGGAACATATTGTTTTTAAGCTTTGCAATTATAAAAGTTTACTTATTTAACTTATTGTTTTTAAGCTCTGCAAATATAAAACAACTTACTCATTTAACATAGCATATTTCAACTAAATCTCAATAACTACAAAATGGTCCTTACCATTTATTCAATGCATAGTAAATTTATGAGATTCAAAAGTTGCTTTCCAGTTTTAAGTTAGAAATTAACCCATTTGATTTCATAGAAGAAAATGAAAATCAGTCTTAAAGTAGCTAATTTATTTTGAGTTGTTCTTGTTTCTCTATTTCTTGTATATTACTAAATAGTTACATTCTTGAAAAATATCAACATTCTTCCCTGTCTTTCTCTTGGACACAATGTTTTGCATTCAAGTGTTGTCAATCAAATGCCCTCTGGAATCTGGCACAGTTCAACTCCCCCACAGAGTTATTAGAAAAAAAATAGCTTATTTAGGATTTGGATTTTGTTTCTATGGAAATTGCCTTAATTCTTTTATGCATCACCTTTGTTCTTCTTTGAAGCATCCCAAATTTAAAAATAGAATAAATTTAATCTGAAGTTTAATCTATAATACAAATATATATATAAATCAAAACTGCTGGCAATTGATTTTTGTGGCATACATGCTATTTGTGAATAAGAATCCTTTTTTTTTTGAGACTGAGTCTCACTCTGTCACCTGGGTTGTAGTGCAGTGGCGTGATCTCGGCTCACTGCAACCTCTGCCTCCCAGAGAATTCTTTTTTTTCTTTAAATGCCAAAGCACTCTCTGCAGGACTGTTTCACACACAAATTATGTCTTACTGAGAAGACAAAAGCTTTTGAAATATTAGTCATGCCTTTCAATGCTTTTCACACAGTATGACTTATTACTCATTTGTGACCTACATTTTTCTGCATCTTGCAAATACTTTAGGTTCCCTTTTTTGTGGCTATTAGTCTGTCTTGTGAAAAACTGCAGGACAAAATTACCGATTTGTGATTTTTGATCTCAAAAACTGTTCAATGAGTTGCTATTCCTGCTACTAAACTCTATAGGCAATTAATGTACAAGATTACTATAATATGTATGTTTGTTTATATTCCTTAAATGAAAACATAAAATATCTTCTAATTATTTCAGTGTACCCTAGGAAAATATGATTGGAAAAAAACCCATCAAAATAAAAAACTTCTCAAATACCTGGGAAGGAAAACTGAAGTAAGACTTCATTATATACTAAAACTGGAACAAATACATTTTTTTCCAAGTTAAAAATAATGATTTATTTTGTTTTTAAAAATAAACAAACAAAAATCACTATTTCCACCTAAAATTGGCAGGTATAAGTTACCTTATACACATGTTTTTAACTAGATTTCTTAAGGCATTAAATTCCTTAACATTTTCCACTAGAAGATACATAGTCAATAAATCCTACAATTTTTAATAATGAGAAATATCAAGAGAAATGGAATCAACCTAAGTGTCCATCAACAGATGAATAAAGAAAATGCGCTAAATATACATAATGGAATACTATTTAGCCATAAAAAAGAACAAAATCCTGTCATTTATGACAACACATATGAACCTAGAGGGCATTGTGTTAAGTGAAATAAGCCAGGCACAGAAAAACAAACACCACATGATCTCATTCATATGTGGAACCTAAAAAAGCTGATATCACAGAAGGAGAGAGTAGAATGGTGGTTACCAAAGGCTTGGGCAGTTAGGGGAGAGGGTGAATGAGGAAATGTTGGTCAAAGGACATACAATCACAGATAAGAGGAGTAAAATTTTTTTAAAAATTAGAAAAGTTAAGCTTATAGGAATGAAAACTAGGCAAGTCATTGCCTGGGGCTGGCACGGTGGGGAGAAGAAATTGAGAGGGGAAAGAGAGAAGTAAAGAGTAACTACTAATGGTCATGGAACTTCTTTATTGGTTGATGCAATGTTCTAAAACTGATTGTGGTGATGGTTAGGCAGCTCTGTGAACTGACTAAAAAACATTTAATTGTACATTTTAAATGGGAAAATTCTATGACATGTAAAATATCTCAATGAAGCCATTAAGGAAAAAGAACTTGATTAAGTTCATATAACTATTGTTCAAGCTGAAATTTTTTTAAATAGTCAAGAGAAAGTCTTGGTTATTAAACTGCTGTGCTGTACTGCCTTAAATGAAGTAACTGGCATTTGAAACAGATAGGGCTTTATTGGTCTAAAACAGTGAGGTTTAATAATTTACCATCATGTCTCAGAATGTTTCAGTATAAAATTAAGGTCTTAAAAGTATTTTTAACTAAAAAAAAAAATGAAATCACAACTTATCAAAATTCATGTAGTGCAGCAAAAGTGGTGCTTGGGGGAAGTTTATAGCATTAAATGCATATATTAGAAAAGAAGAAAGATCTAAAACAAATAATCTAAGTTTCTATTTTAGGAAACTAGAACAAAAATCAAATTAAAACTAAAATAAGCAGAAAAAAAGAAGTAATAAAAAGTAGAGGAGAAATCAATGACACTGAAAACAGGAAAGCCATAGAGAAAAATCAGTGAAACCAAAAGTTGGTTCTTTGAAAAAAAAACAACAATAAAATGGATAAGTCTCTAGACGAACTAAGATAAAAAGAGAGAGGACACAAATTACTAATATCAGAAATGAAAGTGGGGGCATTAGTGCAGAGTCCATGGACATTAAAAGGATAGAAAAAGAATACTGTAAACAACTCTATGTTCACAAATTTGATAACTGGAACGGTCAAATTTCTTGAAAGATACAAGAAGAAAAAGATACTATAAATTAGCTTACACTTATTAAAGAAGTTGAATCACTAATTAATCAACTTGCACCAGGCCCAGATGGGTAGACTGGTGAATTCTACCAAACATTTAAGTAAGAAATTATTCCAATTCTCTATAATTTCTTTCAGAAGACAGAAGCAGAGGGAATACTTCTTAATTCATTTTATGAGGTCAGCATTACCCTACTACTAAAACCAGACAAAGACATTACAAGAGAAAAACAAACAAACAAAAAATGACAGACCAGTATCTTTTATGAACAGATGCAAAAACCTTCAATAAAATATTAGCAGAGGGAATCCAACAATGTCTAAAAAGAAATATACACCACAGAGAAAGGGGATTTATCGCAGGTATGCAAGGCAGGTTTGACATTCAAAACCCAATTAATGTAATCCATCAGATCAACAGGCTAAAACACACACACACACACACACACACACACACACACACGATTCTATTAATATACGCAGAAAAAGCATTTGATAAAATCCAATATTCTTTCATGATAAAAACTCTTAGTATACTAGGAATAGAGGGAAACTTCTTCACCTTAATAAATAATACATACAAAAAACTTATGGGTAACTTCATACTTAATGGTGATACATGAGGTACTTCCTAAGATGAGAAAGTGGCAAGGATGTCCCCTACCACCACTCCTTTTCCACATCATACTTGGAGGCCCAATTAATGCAATAAGGCAAGAACATGAAATACATGATTGGGAAGGAAGAAATAAAACTGTCTTTGTTCCTAGTTGACATTATTGTTTACATAGGAAAGCTGAAAGAATTGACAAAATCTCATTTATTAAAATTTCATATATTTTATAAAATATATAAAAGTCTCACTCTTTATAAATATATAAAGGTCTCACTCTGTCCTCCAGGCTGTAGTGCAGTGGCATGATCTCAGCTCACTGCAGCCTCTGCCTCCTGGGTTCAAGCGATTCTCCCACCTCAGCCTCCTGAATAGCTGGGATTACAGGTATGTGCCACCACGCTCTGCTTAGTTTTGTATTATTATTTTTTTTTGGTAGAGAAGGGGTTTTACCATGTTGGCCAGGCTGGTCATGAACTCCTGACCTCAAGTGATCCACCCATCTCGGCCTCCTAAAGTGCTGGGCTTACAGGCATTAGCCACTGCACCTAGCCTATAAGTCAATTTTTTTCCTATATATCAGCAATGAATAAGTGGAATTTGAAATTAAAAACAGAATACCATGTACCTTAGCAATCCCAAAAATAAAATGTTCTCAGTTATAAATTTAACAAAATATACACAATATCTGTATGAGGAAAACTACCATACTCTGATAAATGAAATCGAAGGAGAATTAAACAAATGGAGAGATATTCCACGTTTTTACAGATAGGAAGACTCAATATTGTCAAGATGTCGGTTCTTCACAACTTGATCTATATATTAAATGCAATCCCAATCAAAATTCCGACAAGGTATTCTTAAGTTTATATGGAGAGGCAAAAGACCCAGAACAGCAGTACGTACAATATTGAATGAGAACAACAAAATCTGAGGACTGATACTATCCTACTTTAAGACTTAATATAAATGTACAGTAATCAAGACATTGTGTTATTGGTCAAAGAACAGACAAATAGGTCAATGGAACAGAGAGTCCACAAATATACCCACATAAGTACTGTTAACTGATCTTTGACAAAGGAGCAAATACAATGTAAAGAAGCAAAGATGGTCTTTTCAACAAATGGTGCTAGAATAACTGAACACACATATGAAAAATATGAATCTAGACACAGACCTTATACCCTTCACAAAAATTAACTCTAAGTGGACCATATGCCTAAATATAAAAGGCAAAACTACAAAAGTCCTAGAAGATAACATGGGAGAAAATTTAGATGACTTTGGGTATGACAATAACTTTTTAGATATAACACCGAAACCACAATCCATGAGACTGATAAGCTAGACTTCATCAAATTAAAAACTATTGCTCTCCAACATACAATGTCAATAGAATAAGATGAACCACAGACTGTGGGAAAATATTTGAAAAAGTCACATCTGATAAAGAACCGTTATCTAAAATATACAAAGACCTCTTAAAACTCCACAGTAAGAACATGCACAAAAAAATTTTTAATGGTCCAGAATAGGATTAAGATGGCAGATAGGAGGCAAGGCTAACTTGAAGCTCTTCTCGAATCAACAGAGCAGCATGTGGACACTTAAATCATGAACTTTTGCTCCAAGAACTACAGCAGAAGCATACCAGGAAAGCTGAGAGAATCCACAGACCCTTTGAAGGAACTGGATCACTGCTGCAGGCTCCCTGAGATGTTGAAAAACTGTGAGTCTGCTTGCTTTCTCAATGGGGAGGCTCCTGGTCTGGGGCAAGTTCTAAGCCATGGTCACCGGCTACCTAGAAATAGACTCAGCGCTGTTGTGGGGGCATGGTGGGAGTAAGACTGGCCTTTAGGATGGTGGGCTATGTGGGAGAGGAGTGACACCTGTGACTGCTGGTTTTCCCCCACTTCCCTGGTGACCTGTGTGACTCAACAGAGGCAGCCATAATCTCCCTGGGAATATAACTCCACTGGACTTGGAACTGCACCCCCATCCCCCATAGAAGCCGCAGCAAGCCCTGTTCAAGAAGAGCTGGAGCTTGGACCTGCCTATCCCTGCCCCTACCTAGTAGTATTTTTCTACCCATCCTGGTAGCCAAAGACAAAGGTCATAATCTCTTCGGAGCTCTGTGGCCCTGACCACTGTCTGAGAAACCTGAATACTTAACCAGGTGTCCCTAGGGCAAGTTTATGTTCTCCCTAAAGGACTGAAGCTGATGCTCTCTTGAAAGTGCCACCTCCTGAATGGAGGCCAAACAACACAAAACAAAAACACAACCAGGGACACCTCACAGAGTCCACTTCACTCCCCTGCTACTTCCATTGGAGCAGATGCTATGGCTACAAGACCTGAAGATGGATCACATCACAGGACTCTTTGCAGACACTTCCTGGCACCAGCCTGGAGCCTGGTATCTCTTCTCGGTGGTTAGACCCAGAAGAGCAAAAATAATCACTATAGTTCAGCTGTCAGGACGCTCCATCTTAGGGAAAAGGGGAGAGCACCACATCAAGGGAGCATTCCATGGGACAAAAGAATCTGAACAGCAGCCCTTGAATCCCAGATCTTCCCTCTGACATAGTCTACCCAAATGAGAAGGAACCAGAAAAACAATTCTGGTAATATAAGAAAACAAGGTTTTTAAACACTTTCAGAAGATCATACCAGCCAATCAGCAATGGATCTAAACCAAGTTGAAATCTCTGAATTGCCAGAAAAAGAATTCAGTAGGCCAACTAATAAGCTAATCAAGGAGGCACCAGAGAAACATGAAGTTCAACTTAAAGAAATGAAAACCATGATACAGGTTATGAAAGGAAAATTCTTCAGTGAAACAGATAGCATAAATAAAAAACAGTCACAACTTTTGGAAATCAAGGACACACAGAAATACAAAATGCACTGGAAACTCTCAACAACAGAATCAAACAAGCAGAAGAAAGAACTTCAGAGCTCAAAGACAAGGTTTTTCAATTAACCCAATCCATCAAAGACAAAGTCTCCAAGAAATTTGGGACTATGTTAAATGTCCAAACCTAAGAATAATTGGTGTTCCTGAGGAAGAAGAGAAATCTAAAAGTTTAGGAAACATATTTAAGGGAATAGTTGAGGAAAATTTCCCCCGCCTTCCTAGAGATCTAAACACCCAAATGCAATAAGCTCGAAGACCACCTGGGAAATTCATCACAAAAAGATCATCGCCTAGGCACACAGTGATTAAGTTATCTAAAGTCAAGACAAAGGAAAGAATCTTAAGAGCTACTTTTACTTAAGGAATCTCCAGCAATCCCATTACTAGGTATCTACCCAGAGGAAAAGAAGTCATTATATGAATAAGATACTTGCACAAACATATTTATAGCAGCACAATTCACAATTGCAAAAATATGGAACCAAATGCCCATTAATCAACGAATGGATAAAGAAAATGTGGTGTATATAAATACCACGGAATACTACTCAGCTATAAAGAGGAACAAAATAAAGGCATTTGCAGTAATCTGGATGGAACTGGAGACTATTATTCTAAGTGAAGTAACTCAGGAATGGAAAACCAAATATCATATGTTCTCACTTATATGTGGGAACTAAGCCATGAGGATGCAAAGGGATAAGAATAATACTTGGAGTTTGGGAACTTGGGGGAAATAGTGGCGGGTGGTAAGAGATAAAAGATTATACACTGGGTACAGTGTACACTCCTTGGGTGATGGGTGGACCAAAATCTCAGAAATCGCCACTAAAGGACTTACTCATGTAACCAAACACCACCTGTTCCCTAAAAACCTATTGAATTAAAAAAAAATTGGGCCAAAGGCCTTAACAGACACTTCATTAAAGAAGATATTCAGATGGCAAATAAGCATATGAGAAGATGTTCCACATCATATGATCATCAGGGAAATGCAAATTAAAATAACAGTGAGACAGCACTAGACATAGTAGAATGACCAAAATCCAAAATACTGACAAAACTAAGTTCTGACGAGGATATGGAACAACAGAAACTCTCATTCATTGCTGATGGGAATACAAAATACAGCCACTTTGGAAGACAGTTTGGCAGTTTCTTACAATACTAAACATTCTCTTGCTATTTGACCAACAATTAATTGCCAAAACTTGGGAGCAACCAAGATTTCCAGCGAATGGATAAACTGTGGTACATCTGAGCAATTAAATATTCAACATTAAAAAGAAATGAGTTATCAAGCCGTAAAAAGACAAAGAGGAACTTAAAATGTATATTACTAAGTGAAAGAAGTCTATGTGGAAAGGCTATTTACTATATGATTACAACTACATAACATTTTGGAAAATATAAAATGATGGAGACAGTGAAAAGATCAATTGTTTCCAGGGGTTAATGGAAAGGGAGGGATGAAAGAGAGGGATAGGCGGAACACAGAAGATTTCTGGGGCAGTGAAACTACTCTATGATACTAAAAGGATGAATCCATGTCATTCAATCTGTCTAAATCCATAGAACGTGCACCACCAAGAATGTACCCTAATTTAAATGATGGACTTTGGGTTATTATGATGTGTCAATGTAGGTTCATCAATTATAACAACTGTACCCCTGAGGTGGAGAATGTTGATAATAGAGAGGTTATGTATGTGTGATGTATGTGGGGAGGGGTATGTGGGAAATCTGTACCTTTCTTTCAATTTTACTGTGAACCTAAAACTGCAGTTAAAAAAAAAAAACTGCAAATGTTACTGCTATTCAAATTTTATATTAATCAAATAGACTTTTAGACTACTTTAGCAGAAGGAATCTATCTTCCCAAAAGTATTGCTCTTAGTCTCCTAACTGGACTACAAAATGTAGAAAACATCTAAGCCAGATCCTTACTGTTTCCTGTATATTAATTTCACCTGCTCAACTTGACTGTGAACACCTAGAGAGTTTTCTAGATTCTGGAAAGCACAGCACAAACCTGAGCAACCGGCACAATGAACACTGATCTCCACACAGTAGTGTTAGACGTAATAAGGATAAAAGCAACCAAAGCATTGACAAGATAAGCAACAGTTATGATTTAAGGCAATGAATTAAAAAATATATACCAGAATTTTCACAGTGATTTCTTACTTTGATATTCTTTTTGGGTGAAATAAAGAAAAGCATATAAATCTTTTAATGAAATATATGCTAAATTAACAAAAATCTCAATGAAAAAGAAATCAGTATAAGAGGTAGCCTTCACACGGGATTTGTAAGCCCAAAATAGGCTATATTTTTAAACATCTTAAACTTGAAGGAACATAATATTTAGTCTTAATGTATCTAAATCCTAAACACAATGCCCCTAAAACAGTAAGTTACGTCTACTATCACAGAAAGAAGGGACTATATATTTTGAGGGAAGAGGTTTCTTTAATGAAGAAATTCTGACAGGGGGCAGGAACCTGGGTAATGGCCAGGCAGAATGGCAAGCCTCATGAGATAGTACCTTCTGACTCATGACGTGGACATGGGTCCGGTGACTGTCTGAGGAAAAAAGACCCCAGAATGGACATGAGACAGTCTTTAGAACCAGGGTGTTTCTCTTTTAAAAGTAAATTTATCTAGTTACTTTCTTTCTATGTTTCTACCTATATTAAACACTTAGATCCTTTCCTTGCCCTTCCCCTTCCTTTTCCCTTCCCTTTCCTTTCCCCTTTCTTTCTCCTTTACCTTTTCCTTTCCTTTCTTTTTTCCTTTTACCTTCCCTTTTTCCTCTTCCCTCTTCTTTTTCCTTTCCTTTCCTAAGATAGGGTCTCGCTCTGTTGCCCTACTGTAGTACAGTGGTGCAATCATAGCTCACTACAACTATGATTGAGTGGGGAGCCCAACTCCTGGGCTCAGGTAATCCTCCCACCTCAGCCTCTTGAGTAGCTGGAACTACAGGCACATGCCACCATGCTCTGCTAATATTTAAAATTTTTGTGATGACAGAGTTTCCCTATGTTATCCAGGCTGGTCTTGAACTCTTGGCCTCTAGTGATCCTCTAGTGATCCCACCTCAGCCTCCCAAAGCACAAGGATTACAGGCATCAGCCAATGCTTATATATTCTTATGAAAACATTAGTGAGGTAGAATTATATATCTCATACTTTTTAGTTTTTATACAATTTAAGAAACTGGTAGGCCAGGTAGCATGGCTCATGCCTGCAATCCCGGCACTCTAGGAGGCTGAGGCGGACAGACTGCTTGAGCTCAGGAGTTCGAGACCAGTCTGGACAACATGCAGAAACCTTGTCTCTACTATAAATACAAAAATTAGCCAGGTGTGGTGGTGTGCATGTGTAGTCCCAGCTACTCGAGAGGCTGAGGTGGGAGGATCACCTGGGCCTGGGATGTGGAGGCTGCAGTGAGCTATGATCACGCCACTGCACTCCCACTCCAGCTGAGATGACAGAGCAAGACCCTGTTTAAAAAAAAAAAAAGAAAAGAAAGAAAAGGTAATTATTGTCCTGAGATATCAAAAGACACATCACCAGGCAGTTGATAGAGCTAAGGACAAAATAAAAATACCAGAAGACAAAGCATCCTTTGAACAAGCTCTAACACCTCATCTCCTTTCAAATAGCAATTGTATAATAATGCTCTCATAACTATAACTACAACGTGTCAGGAACAGTTCTAAGTACTTCACGTGTAATAACTCACAACCCTTCTATGAAGTAGGTACTATTATTTCCTCCATTTTACAGATAAGGAAACTGAGCAAAGTGATTGATACATCAATTTAAATAATTATTAAACTATCAAAAAGGCATTTATTTGATCATACATTGTAGACTCTAATGAAGATAAGAAACTTGAATTAGGTTTCTACTGTAACATAGCCTAGGTTCCTTAATGGGCAGAGAAGTGGCTATGGCATAGTGCCTCATTTTATACTAATACAAATGCTGTAACTGAATAGATTATATGGTTATCTATGCTGATGAAAATGTCTGAAATAATCTTGTCAATCATTAAATAATGAAGTTATTCTACATATACAGATATGACTAAAATCATATTGATAATACTTAACCGTCATGCAGTCTTACTGTTGGTATGCTATCTATGGGACAAGCCAAAAGGTAATCACATATGTTCATGGTAAAAAAAAAAAAAAAAAAGATTTTGGTAGACTAGTGAACTTTGTATTTTAACCGAGAATATTGTTAGTCAACATGTCATCTATTTTTTTTTGTACAGAAACATAATTCTAACTTGATAACCTGACATTATAAAACCAAAATCCCAAAGTTCCAAAGTAAGGCACACCATTTAATTACGATTTCTGAAAGGTATTCCCAGCTTGCACAAAGCTTAAATTTAAAGAGGAAAAAGCTAATTTCTATTTATAAAGAATAATTTCTCTTTCTGGGTTTATTGCACTGGACCTCCGACTGTGTCAACCAATTGCCTCTTTAATTTTTAGCCATAATTCCCAAATAACAAAAACTCTAAGAAAAAAAAAGAAGATAAAAGATTATAAGTCACCTGGTTCTGGTTCTTCTTTATAATACCTAGGATTACCTTGATATCCAGTGGAAGTGTGAGCCCCCGGACTCCAGGGAGGTTATCTAGAAGTACTGCGCTGGAAGCGTCGTGCTGCTGAGCACTGGGACTGGTACTGGAATGCAGTTTCGCAGGCTGAAGTGCTCTTTGAAAGAACAAGTTAAAAAAATGATCCAAACGAGGAACATTCTCAACCTGGCAAAAGGCACTGGAGACATAAGAACTGTAAGTTAGAACAACATATGGAAATGGAGGTCATTTTTTGTGTGCTCCTAAGGGGGCCAGATCTTTCCCAACTACACTGGCTATCTTCCTCACTCCTCTCCTCAGTTAATAGAATCACTGCTAGAATGTTACTGATGGAGTGTGTAAAGAAATTCACCCTGTCCATATTTCTTACCCTAAAACCTACTCTCAAATATACTGAGTAGATGCTTTATGGAAGAACCACAGGACTAACACAAGCGACATATCTACAACAGTAAGGGCTGAAGTGCCCTTTTTGTAAAAAATGTAGGTTGTTTTTACCTCTGACTGTCTCTCAACCATTTACATTTCCCAATATCTTTCAGGCAATGTGGAATGATAATGAGATTTTGAACTTTGCAATAGAACAGATCTGGCTTATCACAGCTCTTTCTAGGTAGCTATCCCAGGCAAATCACCTAACTTCTCTCTAACTTTGGTTTCCAACTCTGTGAAACTAGGGTTAATACATTCTAACTCACATGCAGAATGCCTAGAACATAATAAGCATAAGTTCTTATTATGCTTATTATTTACTGGTACACAGTAATTACATAATAAGCATAAGTGATTTCCTCCTGTCTTTACTACTGAAGGTATAACATTAAAGAACTCAAAAAACAAAATGAGAGGAAAAAAAAGAAATGCTTGCTTTTAGCCATATAAAAGTAACACAGCATTCACTGCAACCATTTATTGGAACAGCCCACTGAATGACAAAACAGCAGGTACATATGCTATCAGCATATCAAAATAATATTCGCGGATTCATCCAACAAATATTTGAGTGACTGCTACAATCCAGGCACTATTTGCATTGCTGAGGTATAGCAGTGAAACTGTCAGGACAAAAGACAACGGGCTCCTGTGGAGCTTCTGTTCCAATGGAGAAGGACAACAAGTGAACAAACAGTAAAAAACACGGATTCACATAAAGGACTATGCAGAAAATAGTGCCATGTGAATGGGTGGTATGACAGGTTGGCTACTTTAGATCGAATGGTTGGAGAAGAAACTCTGAGAAAGGGCATTTAAGCTGATATTCCAATGTCAGGAAATCTAGCAAGAAGAAAAAATAAAAAAGGCCTGGGGTGGGGAAAAGCTTTGTCAGGGTGTTTGCAATACAGTCCCAAGGGGCATGTGTGGTTTGAAATCTGAAGTCAGAAGGGTAGGTAGGAGCCAGATAATCATACAGAAAGATCACTGTAACTGCTATATTAAAATGAGTTCCAGTAGCAAGAATGATGGGAAGTAGACAAGTTAAGAGGCTACTGTAGTGTGTGAGAGACGGCGGTAGCTGGACAGGGCAATGGCAAAGATAAAGACAAACGGGCGGATTGGAGGTTTTGAAGACTGATCAGGACTTGATGAATTCGCTGGGAATGGTGAAGGAAATTTTATAGCTTTAATTTGCTCACAACATTACACTGTTAGTATATAGTCAGTTTTCTGTGGCTCATAGAGAACTAACCAGCTCACAACTTTAAAAAAGTAATTAAGTTCCTATACTTTTTGGTCTTTTTGTAATTTTTCACAATGGGCCCTTAATATCTTTCATAATCAGAAAAAAGTTGTTTTAAAAATTATCACAAAATGTCTATTAATAACATCCTGGATTCACTCTGCTTCTTGGTTTTAAGAATTCAGTGGAGCTTCGCATTTATTATTGTAGTTTGCTCTTTAAATTCTCACTTGAACAAGTAGAAAAGAGTTAAATTTGCTGCCATCAAAAAGATACTTCCACAATCAATGAAGATAAATTTCAAGATGAAAGAGAAATTAAGTCCCTCTGTCCCCAGTCTACTCGAATGGAATTTGTAGAACAATGCCAATGGACTGTTTTCATGTATGAAACTCATTGCAAAAATTTAACCTTTGATAATCTCTGGTTTAATGAAAACAAAAAGCTTCAATTAGGGCAAAATATGGCAAAGTTTGCTTCTCTCAAGTAAACTTAAGGAGGCAGTTCATAACTGCATTCTTAGTCTTCATTGTTTAAAAATTTCCTTATTAGTAAAAGGTAAAAGCACTACGTACAGATACTCAGTTCTTTGTAACTCACTCATCTGGAAAATGTTCGTAAGTAATCAGGTTTGACAGGGATGTGCCTCCTCAGAGATTCCTCTAGAAAACACTGCAAACTAGATAATTTTCCCAGATGACACAATTACAGAAAATTCCTTCATGATGCTTTGAGAACAATGATAACAAAGATCCACTAGAGATAAACCGAGAGCTGATATCACTATGGTTTGGAGAAATGTATAAACTGTTTTTGGATTTTTGTACTGATATACTTGTAAGGCTTTAAATACAAAGATAACATTTCAGCCCTCAGAAATACAAGAACAGAAGTCACTAAGAGAAAAATCGATTTCTTATACCTAATTTTGTGTGCTCAAATGTTAAGTTACCTCAAATTTCTGTCGTCTGATCATGAAGGTTAAAAAAGCAAGAAGCAGAAAAATATACATAAAAGCATACTTATATTAAAAAAGGAGTATGTGTATTTTTTATTGTATAGAAAATATATGGAAGGACACAAACAAAACCAATCAATACCGTCTCTACTGTATGTCTTTTTTTATAGTGCATACATTTTTTACTAAAAAAATTTTTTTGAGAAAGAAGCATCCTATTTCAGAATAGTGAATTTGATCATCTTATAAGCAAAGAAAAACACAAAAATGTAGTTTAAATCTTTCCCTTTTCTGTATCTGCTATGAAGAGATACTTTTACATTTGCCCCTACAGAAATATTTCAAGGCCAGGCGCGGTGGCTCAAGCCTGTAATCCCAGCACTTTGGGAGGCCGAGGCGGGTGGATCACGAGGTCAAGAGATCGAGACCATCCTGGTCAACATGGTGAAACCCCGTCTCTACTAATACAAAAAATTAGCTGGGCATGGTGGCGCGTGCCTGTAATCCCAGCTACTCAGGAGGCTGAGGCAGGAGAATTGCCTGAACCCAGGAGGCAGAGGTTGCGGTGAGCCAAGATCGCGCCATTGCACTCCAGCCTGGGTAACAAGAGCGAAACTCCGTCTCAAAAAAAAAAAAAAAAAAAGAAATATTTCAAATCAGAACACAGTTGTGGTTATGTCACTAATTCACTAAGAAATTTCACTAAAGTAATATATGAGACCAAAAAAGAAAAAGAAGGAAATGAATCACATGAAAAACTACCTATTGTTATAACATAAAAGCCAGTAATAAAAGATGAGAAAATAAGAAGAGGAAGGAGAAAAAGAAGGAGGAGGAGGAATAAGGAAATAGAAAGAAGAAAGGAAGAGGAGAAGGAAGGAGGAGGAAAGGGGAAAGGGGGAGGAAGAGGAGAAAAACAACTAACCTGTCAAGAAATGGCATTAAATGCGAAAGGTGACGTGGAATCACATAATTAAAACTTGAGATTCAATTTGAAGAAGTACTTACCTATCTAAAGAACCATACATAAATTGTAAGGTTTGGGCTACATTTTCTATCATGCTCCTTAGCCGAGGAAGAGGAACTCTAAAAAGCAAAATTATATGTATTAATTAACAGCATAATCAAATTATATTTATCTAAAAGAAGCAGAACATCTCTGAATTTTACACATATGGAATGTGAAAAGTATATGTGTCAACTCTGAATAAAGATATATAAAATGGTCGCTTTCAACAACCATTGATCACTTTATTCTAGATTTCATTCCAGCATGAATCTAACAGGGACTTTATAACATCATTTATTTGAAAATCATGTAACTCTCTCTAAAGTTCAGTTTCTTTATCTGTAAAATGAGGCCAATAATCACTAAGCCCTTCTCAGATTGATTCCGAGGATTAAATGAAATTACTGCAAATAAACTAGTTTTTAAATGACCTGAGCCCATAAAAAGAAATGCTATATTCTTGACACTTTTTAGTATTACCCACATATCAACTGGGCCTCCAAATTCTGTAACAAAAACACACTCCTAAATGAAATGGAGAAAGGGTTTAAGAAAGTAGGAGAAAGGAAATAAAGAAATGGACTTATATTTTCTCACTGAAGCCTTACAAGAATTCTATAAGGTAGGTCTTATTATTCCAATTATACGAATGAGTAAATGGAAGTCCAAGAAGCTACATAATTTGTGCAGGGGTAGAAAGGGAGTAGAGCCTGCTAGTGAGCACTCATCTTCTTAGACCCAAAGTTATTCTCCCACTGTCCTACACTGTCCTCCCGGTTAGGTTTCCGCTATTCACTGCAGCCATCATGGGAGTGTGATCGTCCTATCTGAAAACACATGTCCCTCGATCATGTGCCCCACCCTGAATTCTGTGGGACAGTATTTTTTTCACCCTGCTTATAAAAGGCATAGAGGTGAGAAGGGAAACGCACAGTCTACGGCACTGAGATGGACAAGGAGAAAAATCCTAGGGTTGAGTTCGATTACAAAGCACGTGCAAAATGTTGGTGATATGAAGACACGTAAGTTGACACTGAGGAGGTACTTGTGTATGATCTCGAAATACTCTATTTCCAAGTTTGAATAAATGACAATAATACTACCTATCTTTTATAGTTATGTGAAATGAGATGGAAGAAGGAAAATAATCTGAAACAGTGGGTTGGTGTGAGCATTAAGAGAAGGATAAAGGATGGCTCAAGGCTGGGCGCGGTGGCTCACGCCTGTAATCCCAGCACTTTGGGAGGCCGAGGGGGGGTGGATCATGAGGTCAAGAGATCGAGACCATCCTGGTCAACATGGTGAAACCCCGTCTCTACTAAAAATACAAAAAATTAGCTGGGCATGGTGGCACGTGCCTGTAATCCCAGCTACTCAGGAGGCTGAGGCAGGAGAATTGCCCGAACCCAGGAGGCGGAGGTTGCGGTGAGCCGAGATCGCGCCATTGCACTCCAGCCTGGGTAACAAGAGCGAAACTCCGTCTCAAAAAAAAAAAAAAAAGAGATGGCTCAAGCTTACTTTTCACTGGAAGCTCAGGAAAGAGAATAAAGAGGATCTTCAAATTAATTCTAACTTATCAAGCCAAGTTATTTAGGATGGGAATGACATAAATATTTAGGGAAGATGGCCTCCCTTCCTCCATCCTGATTAATAAAGATTAAGAAATTGGGTAGAGCATCCCTCATGTGGCACAACCTTGATCCAGAGCTCAGCAGTGACAGTCCTTTGCTGGCTTCAGGATATAACCTCACCTGGAAACTGTCTCTGCCTAGCTGATTCAGCTGGTGTCATCAGACTGTGGTTGAACAGCCGTTGCTCAGTTCCTTAGCCAGGTCTGCCTTTCCTCTCTCTAACTGCCTATGCTACCTTTATCTTACCACTGTATTTTCTTTCTTCTCTTTTGCCTTTTGGGCTGCTACAAAAGTCTTCGAGACACATGCTACATCCTAAATCATCTCATTCTGGATGTTCTCCAATTCTTGTAAATCCATAATTACTTTCTTTTTTTTCTTTTCTTTTCTTTTCTTTTCTTTTTTTTTTTTGAGACATTGTCTTGCTCTGTCACCCAGGCTGGAGTACAGTGGCACCATCACAGCTCACTGCAACCTCTGCCTCCCAGGCTTAAGCAATCCTTCCACCTCAGCCTCCCAAGTAGCTGGGACTATAGGCATGTGCCACCATGCCTGGCTAATTTTTGTATTTTCTGTAGAGATGGGGTTTTACCCTGTTACCCAGGCTGGTCTTGAACTCCTGAGCTCAAAGCAATCCGTCAGCCTTGGCCTCCCAAAGTGCTAGGATTACAGGTGTGAGCCACTGCCCAGATACAAACCCACACTTTCTAAACAACTCCTTTGTTTCTCCTAATTCAAACCCACAGGACAGTCTCTGAGCAGGGTTCATTATCCTACTTTAGACAGAAAAACACACATTTTTCTGTTGTGTGGCTGGTTGAAGAGTGCCCTCATCTAATATATGTCACAGCGCCATTATCCCCCCATGTTAAAAGATTTCAACCCCATATTTATGATAGATTGTATCTCTTTCTGTTCAAATTAAAGTTACCTTAAAAACATAATTATTTTGATATTTTTCACTGTAGCCATCTTTGGCGTTCCTGTTTGTAATGGTAAAACATGCCCACAATTTCTTTGATACTCTTCCCCTCAAGAAGTGAAGCTTAATTCCTTTCCCCATGAGTGTGGGCTGGCTTAGTAACTCAATTCTAATAAACCGAATGGTGGAAATGACAAATATTGTGGAAATGGCAGTGTATCACTTCTAAGGCTAAGCCATAAACGGTCTTATAGCATCCCCCTTTTTCTGTCTTTTGGCTTACCACTTTGGAGGAAGCCAGCTGACATTTTACCAGGATACCCAAGCAGCTACATGGAGAGCTCCATGTGGCAAGAAACTAGGCCTCCTGACAATGACCAGGTGTGTAAGCCATCTTGGAGGCAGATTCTCCAGCTCCAGTTAAAGCCTTCAGATAAGTCTATCCCTGGCCAACACTGGACTGTAGCCTCAAGAAAGACCTTGAGGCAGAACGACCTGCTAAGTTGCTCCTGCATTTCCAAACCACCAAAACACCTCTGTGTTAATAAGTGTTTACTATTTAAGTTTAAATTACCCCCATGTTTTTGGGAATGATGTTACACAGCAATAAGAAATGAATACACTGCTATACAATGAAAGAAAGCTAGTTAACAAAATCATTAGTAATAAAAAATAGTCATATTCATGCTCAGATTGGCTAGATAATACATTTTTCTGGTACATCTTTTCCTTTGTTGGGAAGCCTGAAGCAACACCGAGAAAATTTATCTCAACTGGTTTTCTCTGAAGTTGTATCAGTCACATACTATAGTATTTATTTTGATATTTGATTCCTATTTTGTAGACCATATGTTATGATTCTACAGATCAAAGGGGAAAACTAAAGTATGTAATTATTTAATAAAAGTTGCCTGCATATCTTTTAAAGTAGGCAAAAGTCTAAATTACAAGTTTTAAAAATCATTGAACAGGAACATAACACTATTATAATAGTAGTTAAGTCCATCCCCTTGAGGCCATTCTCCATACATGTAGTCTATTTCTCCTTTGGTTTTCAATGTCCTGTGACATTAGGGAATCGATGTTGTAGAAAGAATTCAGACAGATTCTCAATCAATTTCCAATCCTGCCTCTTGCTGATTATGTGAACTTTGGGAAGTTATTGAACGCTCTTTTAAAAGATTTTATTTTCCTCATCTCTAAAATGGAGCCAGTAATCACTAAGTACATTTGGAAGTGATTTTGAAGATTAAATGAGTTTAATGAATTTAAGGTATCTAATGCAGTCCCTGGAGCACAAGGTCAGTTTACTATAAATGCCAATCCTGCTTTTACCTCCAACTATGAAAATAATGTATACTTCAAAATACTCACAAAAAAGTTAAGAGGGAGACCATGATAATGTAAGATGTACTATTAGAGAAGTCACTTTTCAAAGATGCTCAACATCAGGGCAAGATACCCTTCCGCTGACCCTTAATTCTCCAAAACTTCCAACAGTAAAAAACTGTAAATATGCAAAATCCAAATCACAGGATTGTCAGAAATTTAAGCAGAGGAAGAGCTCATCTCTCAGCCACCTCTCTGCTGACAACAAAAGAGGCAGGTGTATTAACAGCCCCCACCCTTACTAACTGGCCCAACTGAGGCTTCGTGGCACCTTTCAGCATTATTCATACCAAATGAACACAGCTGACTATTTTACTAGTACAATAGATCTTTAAACTGTAAAACTGTTCAAGGAGTTTGTCTTTTGACAAAAATGTCTAATTTTGACAAAACAAAAGTTAACATTATTTTGAAATGATTTTAAGGTAAGCAAAAATCTCAACTTACTCTTCAGCAGGCAGGCCAATTAGCAACAACTTGTCAGATTCTTTCCAATAAGCCACGTGAATTTGTTTTCCATTTAAAAGGAGGGATGAACTAAGAAAAATAAATTCAAAATAAGGTTAGAATATCTTTAAATGTTATAAAATTATAAATATTCATAAAAGACTGCATATGGTATAAGAACTGCATACTTAACAAGTAGATTTCTTTTCATATGCCTGTCACACAGAAAAGACAAGGAATTATATGACAATAAAAATATACTTCAGCATATTAAGAAAAACCAAAACAGAAAACTCTAGGCCAGCCTGGGTGTGGTGGCTCATACCTATGATCTCAGAACTTTGGGAGACCAAGGCAGGTAGATTGCTTGAGGTCAGGAATTCAGGACCAGCCTGGCCCTAAAAAATATGAAAGATAGCCTGGTGTGGTAGTGCATGCCTGTGATCTTGGCTACTTGGGAGGCTGAGGCACAAGAACTGCTTGAACCCGGGAGGCAGAGGTTGCAATGATCTGAGATTATGCCACTGCACTCCAGCCTAAGCAACACAGTACGATTCTGTCTCAAAAAAAGAAAAAGAAAACTCTAGGCCAAACAAAAGTAGACCCATTATAGAAAAAAAAATAAAAGTTAAAATTCTCTTGCTAACATTAAGTGACTAAATATAATTTTAATTTTCCAAAAGAAAGCTTCAAAGCTGGGTGCAGTAGATCACACCTATAATCCCAGCACTTAAGGGAGGCTAAGGTAGGAAGATCACTTGAGCCCAGGAGTTTGAGACCAGCCTGGGGAACAGAGTGAGACCCCATCTCTCCAAAAAAAAAAGTTGGCTGGGTGTGGCCACGTGTTCTTGCAGTCCTAGCTGCTTGGGGTGGGGACTGAGATGAGAGGATCACTTGAGGCTGGGAGGTCAAGGCTGCAGTGAGTCATGATTGTACCACTGCACTCCAGCCTGTGTAACAAAGTAAGGCTCTGTCTCACAAAAAAAAAAATAAAGAAAGAAAGAAAGAAAAAGAAAGGGCCGGGAGCCATGGCTCACGCTTGTAATCCTAGCACTTTGGGAGGCCGAGGCGGGCGGATCACCTGAGGTCAGGAGTTCGAGATCAGCCTGACCATCTAGTAAAAAATACAAAATCAGCCAGGCGTGGTGGTGGATGCCTGTAATCCCAGCTACTCAGGAGGCTGAGACAGGACAATCGCTTGAACCCAGGAGGTGGAGGTTGTGGTGAGCCGAGCAACTCCAGCCTGGGCAACAAGAGCGAAACTCCATCTCAAAAATAAAAAAATAAAAAATAAAAAATAAAAGAAAGCAAGCTTCATTTCAGTTGGTTAATTTAACAAATGCTTTGTGACTGCCTATTTATGAAGTTGGCTAAAGGACGACATGGTCCTGGCTGAGATAACAATCAATATGGGACACAAATATATAAACAAATAACCAAAATATACATCAGATTTAAATGTGTTCTCAAGGAAACTTTTGGGGGTGATGAATATATTCATTGTGTTGATAATTTCAGGGTACACACCTATGTGAAAACTGATCAAATTGTACATTTTACATATGTTCAGTTTATTTCATGGTACTTTGATGAAGTTTTAAAAATTTTAGCATGTTCTAAAAAGAGATACAATAATGAACTATGATAATATAGAGAACGTAAGTGTGTGGAATTTTAAATACAAATTATTAAATGAATTTTTTCACACAGAACCTTACTTTTGTCTTAACACATTTTAAAAATGCATATTCTTCTAGACAAATATTAGACTCTTACAGTATACTAATAGTACTACAGTTTAAAAAGTGTTGGCCAGGTGCAGTGGCTCATGCCTGTAATCCCAGCATTTTGGGAGGCTGAGGTGGGCGGATCACAAGGTCAGGAGATCAAGGCCATCCTGGCCAACATGGTAAAACCCCCATCTCTACTAAAAATACAAAAATTAGGTGGGCGTGGCAGTGTGCGTCTGCAGTTCCCAGCTACTTGGGAGGCTGAGGCAGGAGAATTGCTTGAACCTGGGAGGCAGAAGCTGCAGTGAGCCAAGATCATGCCACTGCACTTCAGCTTGGGCGACAGAGCAAGATTCCGTCTCAAAAAAAAAAAAAAAAAAAAAGTATGTATGCAACAAAAGATACACACATTGCTAGGGAACCCCTAAAATAATAATTTTCATATTCATCATCTTCTCAAAAAAGTTTTTCTAACTGTATTTACTGCTTTCCACATCTAACTCCTCTCTCATAGTTAATAACAAAATTAAATATTAGGTAAAATAACACCTATTCTTTACAGTAGAAAAAATAAAGACAAGAAAAAAACAAGCAAACCCACACAGAGAAACTTAAATTTTCTTTCTAATAGGACTGAAAAGGAGGAATGCATCATGAAAACATCATGCTAAATGAAAGAAGCCAGTCACAAATAGTCACACATTTTATCATTCCATTCAAATGTAATGTCCAGAACAGGGAAATCTATAGGAATGGAAAGTAGATTAGCAGTGGCCCAGGGGTTGGGTTGGTTGAGCTAAAGGGTATAGGATTTCTTTGAGGTGAGAAAAACGTTTTAAAATGGACTTTCACGAGGATTGCGCATATCTGTGAATACACCAAAAACCATTTACTTGTATACTTTTACATTTATTATTTGTATACACTTAAAGCATTCAAGTGCAGTTTTGACACATAGATACTGCATAGTGGTGAAGTCTGGGCTTTTAGTGTAACCATCCCCTGAGGAGTGTACATTGTATCCATTAAGTAGTTTCTCATTTCTGACTCTCCTCCCGTCCTTCAAAATCTCCAAAGTCTGTTATTTTACACTCTACGTCCATGTGTTTACATTATTTAGCTCCCATTTATAAGTGAGAATATGTAATATTTGACTTTGAGTTGTTTCACTTAATATAATGGACTCCAGTTCTAGCCAAGTTGCTGCCTCCAGTTCTATCCATGATTTTATTCTTTGTTATTTATTCCATTTATTTATTTAATTTATTCCATTTATTTATTTGTTCTTTTTTATTCCACCGTATATACATAAACCACATTTTCTTTATCCATTCATCTGTTGATAGATACTTAGGTTGATTCCATTAGCTTTGTTATTGTGAATAGTACTCATAAATATAGGAATGCAGATATCTTTTTGATATAATAATTTCTTCTCCTTTGGGTATATACCCAGTCATGGGATTACTGGGTTGAATTGTAGTCCTATTTTTAGTTTTTTGAGAAATCTCCGTACTGTTTTCCGGAGAGGTTGTATTCATTTACAATTCCACCAGCATTGTATAAGCATTCTCTTTTCTCTGCATCCCCACCAACATCTGTTACTTTTTGATCTTTTAATAACAGCCACTCTGACTGGTGTAAGATGTTATCTCATTGTGGTTTTAATTGGCATTTCTCTGACGATTAGTGATGTTGAGCATTTTTTCATATGCACGTTATCCATTTGTATGTCTTCTTTGAAAAATGTCTGTTCATGTCCTTTGCCCACTTTGTAATGGGTTATATGTTGTTTTCTTACTGAGTTGTTTGAGTTCCTTATAGATTCTGGATACTAGTGACTTGCTGGATGTGTAGTTTGCAAATATTTCCTCTCATTTTGCAGGCTATCTATTGACGCTGGACTCTTTCTTTTGCTGTGTAGAAACTTTTCAGTTTAATTAAGTCCTATTTATCTATTTCTTTTTGTTTTGTTGCATTTGCTTTTGAGGTCTTACTCAAGAATTATTTGCCTAAGTCAATGTCCAGAAGAGTTTTTCCTATGTTTTCTTCTAGCATTTTTATAGTGTCAGGCCTTATACTTAAGTCTTTAAGCTAACTTGAGTTCATTTTTGTATATGGTGAGAGAGCTGGGTTTAGTTTCATTCTTTTGCATATGGCTATCCAATTTTCCCAGCACCATTTATTGAACAGGGTGTGCTTTCCCCAGTGTATATTTTTGTCAACTTCCTCAAAGATAATTGGCTGTAGGCATGCAACTTTATTTCTGGGTTCCCTATTCTCTTCCATTGGCCTATGTGTCTGTTTTTATGCCAGTACCATGCTGTTTTGGTTACTACAGCCTTGTAGTAAAATTTGAAGCCAGGTGATATGATCAGGAACCCTTAGGGGTTTGCCACGGCTGGCCAAATTTTGTTCCTTTTGCTGAGGATTGCTTCGGCTATTCGGGCTCTTTGTTGGTTCCATACCAATTTTAGGATTACACATACACTTCAAATGGGTGAATTGTATCACTTATGTACTATATCTCAATAAAGATGCTTAAAAAATTAAAAAAAGACCTGCAATATACTTTTATCAACCCAAATTTATAAATGAAATGGAGCCTCTGGTACCACTGTATTGAAAATAAACTAACATTTTATATATACACTATATTAAAGTCACAGAGTTAAACAAGACTTTTACTTAGTTAAAAAAGAAAATTCTTTCTATTACCTTGTAGATTCTACCTCTTTTAAAATCATAGAAATGTCATTTCTACCTGAATATGGGGGAAAAAAAGTTAAAGCCTAGAAAATCCAACTTGATATTTTCTCAGTATTATGGAGACTGTTGAAATTTGAGATAAAATTTCTTTGTAAAGTCTAAAATTGCTGAAATATTAAGGAAAAAACTCTTTATAATTCTTAGATTTATTATATGAAAAAACAAAACAAAACAAAATGAAAGTCTGTGAGTGAGCCCCTTTTCCCATAAATTAACTATGGCATTTCAATGTCAGGGCTTAATAAATCAATGGAATGGGTATTTGACCCTATAATTGCCTATATTATGAGTTCTAAATATAAAATTATTTGACATCAATTTCATTCACCCATCACTGAATAACTACACAGATGACAATGCATCTGTCCTATTTGTCTAATTTTGGTTTTGTTGTATTTGCTTTTGAGGTCTTAGTCATGAGTTATTTGCCTAGGCCAATGTCCAGAAGTTTTTTTCCTAGGTTTTTCTCTAGCATTTTTATAGTGTCAAGTCCTACTTTTAAGCCTTTAACCTAATTCAAGTTAGATTAAAGGGATAAATGAGAGCTAAATAATGTATACATATGGACATAGAGTGTGGAATAACAGACATGGGAGATTTTGAAGGGTAGAAGGGTAGGAAAATTCACAGATTCTGAATAACCCTCCTAAAGAACATTCTGCATTTTTTTTTATCGTTGTTAAGAACGGAATATGTCCTAACTATATTACCAATTCTGGTGTTGAGTCATTCTTGCCAATTCTGTTTGCCACAAAGTTGTTGCCTAGCAAGTTAACAATCAGATACAGACATGAAAAAGCTGAGACTCATAATAATGCCATGCTTAAAAAATAGACCTTCATGAAGAAATAATAAATATAGTCCCAAGTGTTATTTAAAATGTGCCAAAACACCCAGATTACAGTCGTGTTGAGAATCTACACTTCAAATAGATAACTGGTAGAAATTACTTAGATGAAACAGAAATCCACAGACTTTCTGCAGATCTAGTATCTACAATGTATAGATATATACATGTATATACATACATTATAGATACAAGTATATTTGTATAACAGATACTTATTTTAGCACTTTATTTGTCAGGGTGAAATTAAAGAACTTGGAAGAAACAGAATTAAAGCTAAACAAAAATTATTACCTAGTAACTTGTGTCCCAGTTACGTTTTCCAGCATGTCACAGAGTGTGAGAAAAATCCCTCTTACACTTTTAAGTTTCTGAGATGCTTCAGACATTGGATAATGATAAAGAATTTCCTGCTGTTAAATAAAACAAATGATCAAACCACCCAATTTTTCAACCATTATTTTTGTCAGGGAAAGTTCAAACTTTGTACAAAAGAACAAAAAATGAATCCTTTCATCTTCAGTGGAAATTTTAGTCAAACACAAGGGGAGAAATATGCTTGTAATTTTAACACATTAACTAGCATTTAAAATACTACACTTGAAATAAGTTATAGACTGCCAAAATTCGTCATGATAACAAATAAGATACTAAGTAGGATACTGATTAATTTAAATTACAATTCGTTTCAAACACTGTTTTAAACTTTAATCTCTTTAATAATAATTTATATACTAACTTTTATTATATTTTGTTAATACTATACAGCTATTCTCGTCTCCTGTGGTTACATAGCTACACAGGTACCACAAGTAACTATTAGGAGTCTTTAAATTTAATTACTCGTATACAATTTTTTTAAAAGACAGTAATAAACATTTTTGGTGAAATCATTAAATCCAAGCCAAGACAGCAATTAAATTTACAAAGTGAGAATACAGAACTAAATTATAGTATAGATAAAAAGAAAAAATTGCCACAATATTATAAAACCTTATCTATTGAATTTGAAACACTGTGCATACCACAAATGAATCTGAATTCAAACTTTAAAAGAGCACATTTTATTTTAAATCATTGAAAATATTAGATGTACAAGCTAATTCACAAAATGCCTTATATTTTTTCTATTTTCAAGAAAAGCATGTCCCAGGAAACATAGTTTTTACAAAATAAAATGACAAATTTCAAAATCATTATGGGCATTTGTTCTAATACTTTCATACAAAGAGATGAACCATTCTGTACCTCACTTTTTGTTGTTACTTAAAGCAACATTTATTTCTCTCACAAGGCAAAATGAAAATGTCAAGACAGAAACCATGAAGAATTCAGAGTGGCTTCTAGTTGCCCTGTTTAATGACTGTATCCATAAATATTAACATTGCCACTATTGAAAACCCAAACTTCTTCTTGTTGTTTTTTTTTTTTTTTTTTTTTTTTTTTTTTTGAGGCGGAGTTTCGCTCGTTACCCAGGCTGGAGTGCAATGGCACGATCACGGCTCACCGCAACCTCCGCCTCCTGGGTTCAGGCAATTCTCCTGCCTCAGCCTCCTGAGTAGCTGGGATTACAGGCACGCGCCACCATGCCCAGCTTATTTTTTGTATTAGTAGAGACGGGGTTTCACCATGTTGACCAGGACGGTCTCGATCTCTTGACCTCGTGATCCACCCGTCTCGGCCTCCCAAAGTGCTGGGATTACAGGCTTGAGCCACCGCACCCGGCCTCTTCTTGTTTTTTAATTAAACTTTAAGTTCTGGGGTACACGTGCAGATCTTGCAGGATTGTTACATAGGTATACACATGCCATGGTGGTTTGCTGCCTCCATACCCCCTTCACCTACATTAGGTATTTCTCCTAATGCTATCCCTCACCAACCTCCCCACCCCCTGCTATTGCTCCCCTAGCCTCCCACCCCACAATAGACTCCAATGTGTGATGTTCCCCTCCCTGTGTCCACGTGCTCTCATTGTTCAACACCCACTTATGAGTGAGAACATGTGGTGTTTGGTTGAAAAAAACTTCTTAAATAGTATCAAATCTTTTCTCTGGTTCTCCATCTCTCTAAAGAGTCTTATATATCTTTCTGTGGTCTCGATATATAATAAATAATTACATGATATGGTCTTCATGTCTTGCCAACTTTTACATTATGACAAATATAAATAAATTGGACACATCTGCTTTTTATACTTAGTAAGCACATTCAATATATGCAAGTTGCTATAGAATATGCTGGCCAAACTCTGCCTAAAAACTAAAATTTTATTGCAATAATTCTAGTGTAAAAACAGTTACAAAACATTATTTTATATCTAGAAATTAAGTCAAATTTCTGTCAAGATCTTCTGTTATGTCTACTTAATAGATTTGAATCTTGGCCAATGAACACTTTTATTGTATTTAGCCAAACTACCAGACACTACATTAAACAAACAAACAAACAAAAGCCCATATACTCTTTGAATAGTTTTTGAAATTTCCAAGCTTATGGTCTTTACAGTTCCAAATCTTGTAACCTGAAGAAGATAAGCTTTTATTAAATATGTAACTCACAGAAAACAAAATGACCTTATGACATTTTATTATAAATTAAGCCATACCAGTTAAAAGAGGTCATTTGAGAAGGTCTCTCTTCCAGTCATTAAAACCTTACTATTAAAGACCTCCTGGCAAGCTCTACGGTTCCTAACCAATTTTAATTAGCTGTATTTTTGAGCTCTTAGTAGCATGCATTGGCAGCAGCTTCCACTCTGTTCAATAAGAAGAAAAAGCCTCTCTTAATTACAATGTTGATATGGGGCTGGCAACAGACAGAAACCTGTTTTTTTCTAGAAATGTCTACATACTTTCCCATGGAAAGAAAGGCAAGGATGACAAAAGGTCTTAGCAGTATTCTACTCCAAAATGTCTTAGAAAGATTCAGGATGTTATTCCAGAAATTTGTTGTACGTTTTATATAACAAACGCTTAAATATTTCATTTGTTTTAAAAATATGAAGGAGCAGTACTACACATCAAAAATTAGAAGTATTAACTCTAGGTCTGTATGTATTTTTCAGAACCCAGAACATAAAAATGTGTTTAAGTAAATTCCTTCTTTGCCATTTTGATTATTCACGGAATTCTGATATATGAAGCAACACAAGGAAATGCGTCCTTTTAGATAAAATAGCTTTAACATTGAGAATATAGACTGGAAGGATTTCAAGAAGAAAGAGCTAACGATTAGTTAAAAACTTTTTAAGTCTCACTTCTGTTCAAAGCATTATGTTTGACTAGATCCTCTGAGAGACACTTGTGCTGTAAAACCAGGTCTATGGCCAGAACATACTTGTCAAATTGCTGACATGCAAGAAGCAGAGAGGTTTCCAAGGACAACCTTCCAACCGCCTCCATTACTGCACAGCAAGTTATGGCCTCTGCTGGGAGTTGAGTGGTGGGCAGAAGGACAGAAGCAGGGCTGTCCGTCAGGACACTGAGTACTGGGCTAGGAACAAGGTAGGTGAGCTGAGCCTAGAACCACTGTTAAGCCCACACCCTCAATTAAGGCTGAAATAGCGTAGGTCAGTGGCAAAATCATAAGAAACAAATTATCTCTACAGGAGAGCACCCCGTCATTAGAACCACAGAACTCCCAAAGATAAAATCAAGCAGTAAGTTTAGTCAGAGATCCCCAAGGACATAAGAAGGCAAGCCATTACAAGTGAGAATCCTCTCAGGACTAGAGCTAGTAGAATGGGCAGATACAGAACAGAGAGGAGCTACGTAAGAAATGCTCAAAGTATAGAATCACAAAGATGAGCAAGCAACAAGAGACCACCAGGAATATCATGGCAGATTTGAAATGTTGATTAAATACTTTTCAGAAACTTCTAAAAATAAATATATAATTGTTTAAGTAGAAAACACAGTGGAGAGATTAAACAACAGTTTGGGCATAGAAGAAGCAAAAAGCTGAACCAACACAAGAAAAGGCACATTCCTTACAAAGGAATGACACACTGACAGTAGACTTCTTAACAGCAATAATGGAGGTCAAAAGCAAAGGGATACCATCTTCAAATAGATTAGAGAAAATAACTACATAGGTGGCACAAGCAATCCCATGTATTCACTTGATCTTCTTCCTGGCCACACAGGAAGGCTACATTTCTTACTTCCTTGCATATGGCTAGACCATGTAACTAACCCTACCCAATGGAACATGAGCAAAAATGATGTTACTTCTTTCAAGTCAGGTCTCCAAAATGTCCCATGTGATACTGCCTGCCTTCTCTCTTCTCTCATTGGCCATTTAGACGCAAAAGATCTAACAGAGGACTCCCAAGTCCTTGGGAATAATAAGAACACTAGAAGAAGGGCTGGAGTCACTGAGCCACATGACCAGGAATGTTGAAATGAAATGAGAACTAAACTTTCATCATGTGAAGACACTGAGACATTAGGGTTGTTTGTTATAGCAATTAGCCTACCCAAATGAATACAATCTAGAATTATCAAGCTACATTTCAAGAAGAAGTAAAAGAAAACATCATCAGATAAATAACAACAAAAAGAATTGATCACACTTTCACTAAAGAAATGTTTAAAATACATGTTTTAGGAAGAAAATAATGATCCAATAAGGACAGTTTCAGATGTAAGAAAGAATGATGAGTAAAGAAAATATGAGGCATAATTGTAAATTTAAACTAGGTACAGCTGTATGAAATATATATTTATATAAAAACAAATATAAATATATGTAATATATCATTATATTTATACATTTTTAAATATATAATTTATATATGGTATAAAATATACTTAATTTATAATTTTTTTTCTTGAGACAGAGTCTTGCTCTGATGCCAGGCTGGAGTATGGTGGCCCAATCTCGGCTCACTGCAACCTCTGCCTCCCAGGTTCAAGCGATTCTTCTGCCTCAGCCTCCCAAGTAGCTGGGACTATAGGTGTGCACCACCATACCCAGCTAATTTTTGTATTTTTAGTAGAAATAGAGTTTCACCATGTTGGCAAGGATGGTCCGGTCTCCATCTCCTGACCTTGTGATCTGCCTGCCTGAGCCTCCCAAAGTGCTGGGATTACAGGCGTGAGCCACCATGCCCAGCCTTAATTTATAAATTTTGTGGTGTGTAAAATGTAATAATAATAAGTAGTAGTAGTATAACTGTGAATGATGGAGAAAAGAGATAGCACTAAAATACTGATAACAATAGCACGTAAGTAAAGAGAAGGGTAACTGAAGCTAAGGTATATTAAGAGTTTTGAATTATTTGAAAAGGGGTTAAAATAGTGTTTAGAATCTGTAAAGACAAATATTATGATAAAATTTTAAGTGTAAGCATTTTAAAAATAGAAAGAGCATATAGCAAGAATAATGATACAGGCAACCAAAAATAGGTTAGGAAATATCACAGAAAAAGCAGTTGCAATAGAAATTTTTTTTTTTTTTTTTTTTTTTGAGACGGAGTTTCGCTCTTGTTACCCAGGCTGGAGTGCAATGGCGCGATCTCGGCTCACCGCAACCTCCGCCTCCTGGGTTCAGGCAATTCTCCTGCCTCAGCCTCCTGAGTAGCTGGGATTACAGGCACGCGCCACCATGCCCAGCTAATTTTTTGTATTAGTAGAGACGGGGTTTCACCATGTTGACCAGGATGGTCTCGATCTCTTGACCTCGTGATCCACCCGCCTCGGCCTCCCAAAGTGCTGGGATTACAGGCTTGAGCCACCGCGCCCGGCCGCAATAGAAATTTTTAAAGAAGATAGCAGAAATGAATTCAAATATATCAGTAATCTCTATAAATGGACTTACTGAGTTTGTCTGTTAGAAAAGAGAGATTGCCAGATTGGAAATAAGCTGTGTGTAAAAGACATGTCAAATACATAAAGACATGAACTGAGAAAAGAAAGAAAAAAAAATTCAAATACTTATAAAATAAAGCTCTATGATATTAAATATTATTTTTAAAATGTTAATGTTAAAAAAGGACTTTAAGACAGAAACAAACTAGGGTAGAGAGGATGATATCACGATGTCAAAAAGTTCAGTTCTCTGGGAAGATTTAATAATTCTAAACATTAATTGTCTCAAGATAGATAAAGCAAAAATATTTAGAAAGGGAGGGAAAAATGGACAAATCCCCATCAGAGGGGGTGATTTTGTGTTTTTCTTAATTATGAATAGGAAAAGCAGACAAGAAATTAATAAAAGATAAAACTGAACAAAACAATTAACAGCCTCAAAACATTGATGTTGAAATAAAGGGCACAGAATTTGGAAAGCAAAACATTTCCACTAAATAGAAATTTTGTCAGCTACTAGCCATGTGAACTTAAACATTTTACTTATCTTTACTAGAATTATTTCCTTTACCTGCAAATAAAAAGAACCAATATCTGATACTATACTAGACAAAAAGTAGTTGTTCAATAAACATTCAAAAGTGAATAAAAAATATGTAAAACATAAAAACTACAACCTATGTAAGAAAGTTAATGCTACATCTTTCTGCATTAAAAGCTATTAATAGCAGGAGAGGATTGATTGTAACAGGGCACAGAGGAAATTTTTTGAGGTGATAAAAATGTCCCACATCACGATTGTGATACTGGTTTATAATATATTTGTCAACACTCATCAAATTGTACACTTAAAATTGTTGAATTTTATTATGTACAATTAATACTTCAATGAAACATACAAAAAAAGCTAGAGACCTTAGCTTCTAAGTTAAAAGATATTGTAACAATACCTTCCTCTTTTTCTACTGAAATAACTGAATAATTTTTCATTTTAAAAACATTTGAAGTATGAAATATTCATATCTGTAACAGAGTATTAGATATACAATTTTAAAGAACAACAGTTAATTCATTTTTGTTTTTCCTTAAATCAAATATACTCACCGTTCACTGGGAATATGATAAAAGGTCCTTACTGTTTCCTTTGCACTTTTGAGGACACTCACCTCTTCCTTGGAGGTTTCTGAGTCGAGCTGTAGTGTGAGATACATAATGATATGAGGAGTGTTTAGGCTACTCTGCTGGATACCTTCAACCTCTTCTCCCCAGAGAAGCTTGACTAAATCACTTGTGTTCGACTGTGTCTTTTTCTGTCTTGGTTGGGATGTCTCCTTTTTCACAGCATATGCATTTTCAAATGTCAGTTTTACCTTTAAAAATTAAAACAATGTGTTGATTTTTCAATAAGGGAAAATCAGCTGCAGTTTTCACAAAGAAGGATCTATGTGTGCACATACACCCAGGTATGTACAGTTTGTATAAATCACCCTAGAGTGAGGGCTCCTGATGGCAGGTGCTGTGTATTCTATTTATATTTGTATCTCCAGCTCCTAGCAGAATGTCTGATATATATTACCACAAATATTTATTGAATAGGAATGTATAATGTTCTGTATAAAAATTTATTTAATTAAAAATAATCACTGCCTTTGAATTATTGACTATAAAAATAAGAAAGGCCATCAAAAGCCAGAAATTAGTATTATCTGATAGTGCAAAAAGAATACCACCACAATATGAATGCTGACAGCACTGGGTCATCTGGGAAGGTAGAAAAAAGAGATTGAGCATTAAGAGTGACTTCACACAACCAAAGTTAACTCTCGTTCCAAATAAGGTGGTATTTCAAATATCCTTATCTCAGGCACTCTTTCTGGTTCTTTAAACAAAGGCTAAGGAGAGTAAACACTGTCAACATGCTGGATCTTAGACCAACATAGCTTTAAGAAGATTATCTATCAATTTTATCAAGACAGTTTTAATTTCATGGCCTGATGTTAAGATTGGTAAGAGTCCAGAATGTGGCCATTTTCCACAGGTATGGAAAGGTAGCCTCCACTTCTCAATTACCTAACAGTTCTGTTACTGGTCTGTGGCCTGGGTTGGGGACCACTGGTGTAAGAAGATGCCCTTATCTTTAGGAGATACATGCCCAAGTACTTAGGGATGAAATATTAAAATTACCTATCCTTGAAAAAGGAAATATTTGTCTAGATGCCAGTTGGTCAGAGATAACTTGTTCATTTCAAAGAAGCACCAAAATTGGACAGCCACACATAGAAGAATGAAACTCTATCTCTCACTGTATACAAAATTAACTTAAGATGGATTAAAGAGTTAAATATAAGACCTGAAACCATAACAATTCCAAAAGAAAAGCTACTCTTTGGACACTGGCCTAGGCAAAGAATTTATGACTAAGACTCCGAAAGCAAATGCAACAAAAATGAAAATAAATAAATGGGACCCAATTAAACTAAAAAAGCTTCTGCACAGCAAAAGAAATAATCAACAGAGTAAAAAATGTACAGAATGGGAGAAAATAGTTGCAAACTATGCATCTGACAAAAAACTAATATTCAGAATGTATAAAGAACGCAAACAAATCAGCAAGAAAAAAGTAATCCCACTAAAAAGTGGGCAAATGACTTGAATAGACATTTCTCAAAAGAAGATATGAAAATGAAATATGAAAAAAATGCTCAACATGACTAATCATCAGGAAAATGTAAGTTAAAACAAAATGAGGTACCACCTTACCCCAGCCAGAATGGTATTATTAAAAAGTCAAAAAACAATAGATGGAGCAGAGATGGTGAAAAAGGAACACTTATGCTCTTCTGGTGGGAATGTAAATTAGCACCACCTCTATGGAAAACAGTATGAAGACTTTTAAAAGAACTAAAAGCAGATCTACTACTAGATATAGCAATCCCACTACTGGGTATCTACCCTAAATTCCTTTATCTGAGAATGAGGATTTAGGAGTATCCAAAAGAAAATACATGGGAGTCTTTGGCGGTGTGCCCTGGAAATGTGAGAACTCCTTGGGGAACTCCTGAGTACAGACTTTGTAACAGGCAGATGGGAGCTCTGAAGGTTGTCCCCTGGCATTGGACTTTAGGAAGAACTCTGAGTGGAGATGTGTGAGCGGTATGAAAGGGGAGAGATCAGATCAGAGGGAGCATGAGATGAGTCACATCCTAGGGAAGCAGGTGTCACAGAGATGAAGCTGGGTGTCTATGAGAGTTATGCATAAGCAGTGGTGACAAGAAGGTGGTTCCTCAGAAAAAAGAAACGCATCTCAGAACAGGGAAGGCATTTTTCCCAGCTGAGATTCTTTTGGGTGGAAAGGTCAAAAGATAGGGTGCAACCTACCAAAAATAAAAAAGAGAAATTTTTAAGTTTACTAAAAATAGACTTAAAAATTCACTTATTTTACTTTAGGCAGCAGCAACAACCTAAAATTTAAGATTGGTTTGCTATGCTTGGTAAAAACAACATACTTGAAAACTAATGTTATGCTTGGCAAACAACGTCATTTCTTTTCTGTGCTGCGAGGACCTTTTTGTCTCACCACGACAAAAACTCAAATAAAAACACACACCACAGAACCATCCATTAAAATTCTTTAAGGAACTATTTCAGCCACCATTCTTCTGATTTAAGTAAAGTTGGCTACATAATACAAAGAAAATTACATTTTAAAAAGACGTTTTTAAAAGCTGACCTGTTAAGTAGCTATAAATGTAAGGAAATCTGGTTGCCTTGATAAAATGGTAAAGGGTGAGACAGATAACCAAATTCAGAGTTAAGTGCTATTTTTAAAAATGGGTTGATATACATAAATATGAGGGATATTATGTGTTTTATAGGGAAAAACTTTTATTAAATGATACCTAACGTCAGTTAGTTTATATGAAGCTTCATATGAAGGGTTTTCTCTTATTACTCGGTGAGACTTTAACCCGGGACAAGGTTCAGGATCCTTCATGTCCTGTGTCCCTCTTCTTTGTGCAGTTTGCCCAGCCTTTAATCTTAGACCCAAGGCTGTGCTCTCTATGACTAGTCACTTCCAAAGTCTTGTCACTTTGTCTTTTCTTTCCACTTCAGTCTTTGGCCCATCCTATTTAAAAAGCAACATCTCTTCCAAACAAAGAAATCATCTACCAAACGAAGAAATCCTCTGACTCCCCTTTAGCTACCATTCTCTTCACAGATGGGACCTGGGGAGGCTGTCAGAATCTGAAGCAGCTCCAGAAGCTGATGAGTCTCTCACCTCTGCCTCAGTTTGCACTGTCTCGCCCATCATTTACACTGCTCTCTGCATGTCTCATCCTTTCCCCGTTGGCTAACAGCTGGCAAATGCTTTCAATGCTCCTTGGTCAAAATTCTGAGGGAATCGAGTCTGACTCGCTTAGCAGATTCTCTCTCCTCCATCCTCTTCTCCTCTTGGGTCACCTCACTGAGTGACCCAAGACAAAACTTGGAAGGCTTCTTGGAATTGTCTCTTTCCTGTAAAAAGTACTGTTCTCTTTCCTTCCTCTATATCCTTTTTTTTTTTTTTTGAGATGGAGTCTCACTCTGTCTCCGAAGCTGGAGTGCAGTGGTGCGATCTCGGCTCACTACAACCTCCACTTCCCGGGTTTAAGCGATTCTCTGCCTCAGCCTCCCGAGTAGCTGGGAATTACAGGAGCCCACCACCATGCACAGCTAATTTTTGTATTTTTAGTACAGACGGGATTTCACCATCTTGGCCAGGCTGGTCTTGAACTCCTGACTTTGTGATCCACCCGCCTCAGCCTCCCAAATTGCTGAGATTACAGGTGTGAGCATCCCTGCCCGGCCCCCTCCTTCCTCTGTATCTTAATCTAATCTCTTCCTCCTCCATCCCTGGCGAACACCTTTGCTCTGGCCTTTATCACCTCTCTTCTGGACTACTGGAAACCCAGCCACCTTGTTTCCTGACCTCCAGTTTTGCATATGTCTCCCTCATCCAGAGTGATATAGTTCTAAAATGGAAATCTGGTCATATAAGTCCTCCACTTTAAAATGTTGATATAAATGGTACTTCTGGGTTCTGAGAATAGAGATTTACAAATATTTTTAAAATTTTAGTAGTCTGTTTTCTAATTTTTCCACAGTATATGTATTATTTTTGTGTAACAAGGAAATAATAAAAGTTAAAACATTCCACTCAAGAATCATCTCCTTTAGGAAGCCTTCGTCCCCTCCTTTAGGCCTAACAACTACCTGAGAGAGGAGTCCAAGACTACTAATCTTCAGGTTGTTCTCCTAGAAAAGGAGTTAGGTTCCTCCAAAGTTCTAGAAAAGCCAGCTATGGCCCAGGGCTAAATGAAATCAGTCTTGGTTATCTGCAAATTTGGAGCCAAGCTCCCAGATAAAGCCAGGGGAGGGGATAATGTGCTACATGCATGATTATATGTACCTGCTGAATAAATGAGAGCACAGAGCTGCAGCAACAGATCAGGTCGCAAAAGTCAGCAATTACACGGGTATTTGCACATTTTGTTTTAGAAATTTTAAGCCTACAGAGAAGTTGTAAGAAAGGGTACAATGATTGCCCATAATCCCACACCTAATGGCACTATTAACATTTCGTCACATTTGCTTCATTTTGTCTCTTCTCTCTGGTCTTCTTTTCCTTTCCTTCCATACTCCTCCCTTCTCTATATGTATTTTTTAAGTTTTTCGGCTGAACTGTTTGAAAACTACTTGCAGATATTTTACTACTTCATCCCTAAGTACTTCAGCATGTACCTCCTAAGGACAAGGGCATCGTCTTACACCAGGGGTCCCCAACCCCCAGGCCACAGGCAGGTAGGGGAACCATTAGGAACCAGGTGGCATAGCAGGAGGGGAGTGGCCAGTGAGCGAAGCTTCATCCATATTTACAGCCACTCCCCATCACTCACATTACCGCCTGAGCTCTACCTCTGGTCGGATCAGTGGTGACATTAGATTCTCCCAGGAGAACAAAACCTATTGTGAACTGTGCACGCAGGCAGATCTAGGTTGTGTAATCCATATGACAATCTAATGCATGATAATCTGTCACTATCTCCTGTCACCTCCAGATGAGACCATCTAGTTGCAGGAAAATAAGCTTAGGGCTCCCACTGATTCTATATTATGGTGAGTTGTACAATTATTTCATAATAATAGAAATAAAGTGTACAGTAAATGTACTATGCTTGAATCATCCTGAAACCATCTGCACTCGTGGTCTAGGGAAAAACTGTCTTCCATGAAACTGGTTTCTGGTGCCAAAAAGGTTGGGGACTGTTGCCTTACATAAAACATGTAATTATCACACTTAGGAATTTTAACATCAAATATAATACTCTTGTCTAATACAGTCCAAGTCCAGATTTCCCCAGTTGTCCTAATACAGATATTTCCCACTACAATCCAGCATCAATCAAGGATTATTCACCGCATTTAGTTGTATGTCATTTGGTCCAGTTTAGTCTAGAACAATTCTCCAGCCCTTTTTTGTCTTTCATTATATTAACATTTTTGATGAATTTAAGACACCTGTTTTAGAAAATGTTAAAACTTGGCTTGAAAAGGAATGATTTGGGCTTTTTGTACTTCATTTGTATAAAGGCTTCACCTCTAGATTTCATTCTGGTATCCTGAATGTATTTATTACAGAAATGGCTTAAAAAGCAAACACAGAATTGTAAAGTTGTGATTGGGTTCAGTGATCACCCTCTCAAATACCTTCTGATTATAGATGAGGAAACTGAAACCCAGAAGAATTTGGAAACTTGCTCAGAATGAGGTTTAAAATGGAGATCTGACCTCCTTCTCCTCAGTAACCTTTCTGCCACATTACACTATCTCCTAGGCCATGTTCTATTGGATAACAAGAGGCTTTCAGATCCCTTTTATAGTCTGAGTATATGTTTAAAATGTTACTGTTAGATAGTTCCAAATTTAAATGTGAAAGTCTCCTATGGCATTCTCTACAGATCAGCTTTCTTCTCTAATTGCTTGAATAATTGTTTCAAATGCCGCAGATATAAACCAGGTCAAACAACTTTTTCTGGGACAGACCCATCTCATTAGTTCTGGCCCAGCAAGAACAAAGGGATGCAGACACCAAGCTCCACAAAGCTGTGTGTGAAATGCAAAGATCATGCTCTAGAGTCAATACGGGTTCCAGTTCATTGAGTAATTAGTTCTGTAACACTGGGCAAATCATTAAACCTCTCTTAGATTCTTTTCCTTCATGTATAAAATAGTACTAATTATTGGAATCTTACAGGTTGTTATAAGGAATAGGTGAAATTCTTAAAGGAACAACAGAAGCAAAGCACCCGACAGAGTGTCTGCTACACGCAACACTAGACTTCCCTTCCCAGTCCTATTCCTGCCTCCCTGAACTCCTAGTGTACACAGCCTCAGGGAAATGGTTGGTAGTGAAAAGCTTATAGTTTACACCCCCTTTCAACATGAACAAAGTAAGAAAAATGTAGTTTACTAATTAAATGTGGTTTCTAGTTAAAGGAATTTTAACTATCTTTTATACAGTTATTAAAAATATATTGCCTTAAATGCAGTTCTTGCTTTTGAGAAAAACATAGCTATAATACCAATTCTGCTAGTAAAACAAACAAACAAACAAATGCATGCATGTTTATACTTATACTAGAGATGGGGGTGAAGCGGGGAGGGGAAAGAATAAGAATGAATGATATATGCAGAAATGTTAATAGTCTCTTCAGGTATGAAAGTCTAAGAGATTTTGTCCTTACTTTTTTCTCTTTTCCAAAATTTCTTTGTATTTTTTTTAAGAGACAGAGTCTCACTCTGTCACCCATGCTGGAGTGCAGTGGCAATCGTGTCTCATGGCAGACTCAACCTCATGGGCTTAAGCAATCCTCCTGCCTTGGCCTTCCTAAATACTAGGGTTACAGAGGTGAGCCATCATGCTTGGCCTATTTTTCAAAATTTCTACAATGAACAAGTATTTTCTTTTGTGATAACAAAAAGAGTTACGCCTATTTTTCTAAAATAATACAAAGATTTTCATAGTATACACTTATAAAGGGATTACATTCTGAAGTTATAGATAGTCAAAGTCCCTTTGAAATTACATTAGGAAGACAATGCTGTGTTGAAATACAACACAGTTTCTTGGTATGATAAATCTAATTCACATAGTCAGGTTTTTCCATCGTCAAGACAAACTATTTCTTCAGGCACCAGATGTAAGAACTGGAACTTAGAGCCACATTGTATTAAAAATATATCTTTAAGTTCAGAACTGTACTTAATGCAGCAAGATGCTCATGGTGTACAGGCAAACTGGGCAAATAGCAGATACCTGACTCCTCTTACGTATTTAACAACGACAGGTTAATTGTGGACGGAACTGGTCTAAAATATTTAAATCCTATTTCTTTCCCCCTTTTTTTGTCTGCTAAGCATGCACAGATGAATTTGCAAAAGCTAATTAAATGTAAGTATAATGTGATTCTACTATACACATAACTTTTTATTTTTTTGAAGACAGAATAGACATGATTGAACTCTGGCAATACTGGAAGCACAACCTGCAACCAACATAGGCAAGAAAAGGGGATCCCTCACCTTGGGGTAATACATAGCCACTCGACTTGGAGGAAGCTGACTCGTTAAAATACTGCAATTCTTCACCATTGATTGATAAGTAGCTGCTTTCTGAGCACCCTGAAGTACCCCAGTACCCTCCCTTGGATCTCCCCACATCTAGTGACTAAAGTGGATAACAGCACAACCTACTCTGGCACCATGGCTGGCTGATGTCCACCTGATTGTTACTATTTCAACCACCACCCCATCTCCATCTCCATCTCGCTATCCATTCCTAGGCATTGCTGGTCTCAGCTGCCATAGTTATCCCAGCACTTTGATTTTACATTTCCAAGGACAGCTAAATTTACAGAGCATCTGTGTATGTGTGTGTGTGTGCGCATGCGTGCGTGGGCATGCCTGCATGTGCACACATACACGTGCATACAAAGTATGTTTAAAAGAAAGAAATGGGCATTAGGGAAATCTTGCCTCCTAGAAAATGAGGAATTTCATCATGTGTCTTATTATTTCAGAACCTCAAATCAGATGCAGCTAAGATTCTGATTTATCAGGGATTCTGACCAATCCAAAAACGACTTCATCCTCTCACTGCCTGATGGATCCTCTAACCCAACAGTGTCCAACCTTTTTGGCACCAGGGCCTGGTTTCATGCAAGACAGCTTTTCCACAGACCAGGATGTGGGGGATGGTTTTGGGATGACTCAAGCATACTACATTTATTGTACACTTTGGTTCTATTATTATTATAATACATTGTATTATATAATGAAATAATTATACAACTCACTGTAAGGTAGAATCAGCGGGAAGCCTGAGTTTGTTTTCCTGTAACTAGATGGTCCCATCTGGAGGTGATGGGAGACAGTGACAAATCATCAGGCATTAGATTCTCATAAGGAGCATGCAACCTAGATCCCTTCTTTGCATGCACAGGTCACAACAGGGTTCATGCTTTTAGGAGAATCTCACGCCACCGCTGATCTGACAGGAGGTGGAGCTCAGACACTAATGTGAACGATGGGGCGCAGCTGTAAATACAGATGAAGCTTTGCTTGTTGCCCACTGCTCACCTCCTGCTGTGGAGCCCAGTTCCTAACAGGCCACAAACCACTACCAGTCCATGGCCCAGGGTTTGGGGAGCCCTGTTCTAACTCATATAAAGCATATCATCTTCCCTATCCTCCCAAAAAGAGAACGCTAATTCCTGATGCTATCTGGAACAGAGTATTCATAAGAAAAAGGTACAGTATTTGCAAAATATACCTAATAACCAAAAAATGTCACCTATGATACACAGTGTCAGTGTTCAGGTATCGAAACGGCTTTTTTTTTTTTTTTTTTTTTTTTGAGGCGGAGTTTCGCTCGTTACCCAGGCTGGAGTGCAATGGCGCGATCTCGGCTCACCGCAACCTCCGCCTCCTGGGTTCAGGCAATTCTCCTGCCTCAGCCTCCTGAGTAGCTGGGATTACAGGCACGCGCCACCATGCCCAGCTAATTTTTTGTATTAGTAGAGACGGGGTTTCACCATGTTGACCAGGACGGTCTCGATCTCTTGACCTCGTGATCCACCCGTCTCGGCCTCCCAAAGTGCTGGGATTACAGGCTTGAGCCACCGCGCCCGGCCGAAACGGCTTTTTATGAAATAAATTTATTTTTATATAAAAGGATTGAAAAATAATTCATTAAGTAGCCAAACAAAAGTCCAGAAGAAAAGCTTAATTATATTAAAAAAAAATCAAGAAACTTATATAGTTTTTAAAACAAAATCTCATTGGAAAAAAAAAACTTTATAGTAATAGTGATCTTAATAAGTCAGAGAACAAAAACTCCATGACTATTTAAAATGACTCTTCTAGGAACTAGATTGTCACAAGCATATATGGTAGTTATAATGGCAAGTTTGTAATTATATATGTTTTCATTACTGTGGCTGTTACTGCTTTATGTAGGATAAGTTTTATTTGTAGATATTTTTCTCTCTTTTTAGAATAATCTCCAAAAGCTAATAATATTAGCAAGAGCTAAATTTTTTTAAATAGCCAAGAATCAATGTAACTCATCCATTATACATGATACTTTTCAGTAGCTTAAAAAAGAAAATAGTACAGGATGTATTTATTTTATGTAACATTGTAAAATATAGAAAAAGAATGTCCATACCTGCATAGGTCCAGGAATGCAAGACAGAACTCTCTCTATGTTTTCAGAAGTAACATCAACATCATTCACAGCAACAAGGACATCACCTGAATCCAGAATAACAATAAAAGATAGTTGTATGAATATCCAAAAACCACAGAGGTCTAGAATTGGAACGTTAAACAGCTACTCTGACCTCCTCAAAGTACAATGAGAAATATGGTACAGACAAGCAGTAACTTGTCCAAGTTTATGCAGCTCAGTGGTGGCAGGGCTAATTTAACTTTACTCTTCTTAATCTATTAACACTGCCCAACATTGCACCATAACTAAATACAACTTATGAATATTTTAAAAGATGAATATTTTCATTCTTGATACAACTGGGAGAATTATGTAAACCAAAAGGACAAAAGGAAAATTTGTAGCATGAACCAAATACTGTACTTGACAAAATTGAATCTAACCACTTAGACCCACAGTAAACAATACAAAACAAAAAACAAAACAAAACAAAAAAAAAACAGCTGAAATTCAAATTAAATCCATGTGGCACATCGTAACTCAATATGCTACGGTATTCACTTCTGTTACTGATCTCTGTCTACACACAGTTCTTTGCTTCAAAGGCCCCAACCATATCAAAACACACTGCGTGTTTGGTAAAAATCTCCTTTCCATGCACTTAAAAAAATGTGTTATGTTTGCCAAAACTGATAATAAAATAAAGATCAGTGTTAAAATGGAAATTTACTTTCAGAACATAATTAAAGATACTACCAAAATACCAGTGAGCTATATTAATAGAAATATAGACATACCAAAGTTATTTTTCTCATCATTTCTAAATGTTATTAGGAAATTGATGAAATAATTCATATTCATCCATTCAATTAACAAATATTTACTGAGCACTTATTGTGTACCAGGCACTGTTCTAAGCACTAGAGACAAAGAATTAAACAAAAACAAAATCTCTACCCTCAGGGAGCTTAATATTCTTTGTGGAAGATGGATAATAAACATATATACAGGTTGAGCATCCCAAATCCAAAAATGCAAAATCCAAAATACTCCAAAATCCAAAACTTTTTGAGCACCAACCTGACCCTCAAAGGAAATGAAATGCTCATTGGAGCATTTTGGATTTGGGATTGTCAGATTTGGGATGCTCAAGAGGTATGTAGAATGCAATATTCCAAAAAAGAAAGAAAGAAAAAAACCAAATCTGAAACACTTCTGGTCCCAAGTATTTTGAATAAGAAGTACTCAACCTGTATATGTAGAATCATGTTGGTAGACAATTCTTCATGAGTCTCATGTTTCTGTACATCTTATAAGCTGAGGCACTGAAAGACTTCGTTCTAGACTGTCTTTTCAAAGATGTTCATATAATGAACAGCCTTGGACAACAGAGACAGTGTTTCCATCCTGAGCGAAAGTCAAGCTTGTTTATTGAATGGTATAATAAGGTCAATGCTGTGCTTAATATCTTATTATTAATAACTTTTCTTTATAAAAGATTGGTGTTCCCTAAGTTCAGAGTTCCTTTCCTTTAAGGCAACCCATTATTAGGCATCACTTGGCCACCTTTGGGTTGGCAAACAGATGAAAAGGTTGACACTTTAGGTACTGCTATTCCTCCATTTTTCCTTCCTCTCCTGGATACTCTATTATATGGGAAAAGGGTTAAGTGCAGAGTGAGCAGTAGTTTCTTAGGCCATCTACGAAGGCTTGAACGAGGTTTAGATGCTCAAGAGATACAACTCAGATGAGAGTTTTGCAAGCATGGGCACCAAGTCATTATGATGGTTAACTATTACAGCACTTTGGGTAAACTTTCTCTAAAATTAAGAACTTGCAGACTAAAACTTTCAACTTCAATTCTACTCGGGAAAAAAATTTAAAAACCCACAACAATATGCCTGTTTAATTTCTCCTATATAAGAGATTAAACAAGAGTACTATATCAAATTACTTAGAGCTGTAGTGATTTTAAAAAAAAAATAAAGGAATGATGAACACTGGATAGCTGTGTCAATGTAAAATAGAGCCACTTTTGGACTACCCTAATGATTACTTCTATTGCCCATTGTTTATTCTCAGGGCACAGAAATAGTAAAACCATTTTAAATTTGTTACTTTAAACTAAAACTCCATTGGATGATGTCCCAAATGACTTTTTTCTCCAAATCCTAATGAATACATTTCTGTAGTTGAGTGTTATAGGGAGTATCATCTAAAAGTATTAAGTCTAACAAACCTCTAAAAAGAGGAGACATCTCATCACAAAAATATATAAAAATAAATTTTAAAATCAAGTGTAGTACATCTAATATTTTTAAATGTTTAGTAGAGAAATGTTCCCATTCTATAAAAGCTGTATTTGTATACACTTCTCATTCTCCCAGATATTTGTTTTCCTCTAGTGTTTCTGAGCACTTCTCTGAAGTGACTCAGAGATGGCCGGCTTCCTGGACATGACACCTTTGCAGTGGACATCCTACACTCCAGGAAAGGTCTTTCTCAATAAGTACACAGGAGTCACTAATATGCTCTGTACCATTTCAAAGGCTGAAAGGAAATGAACTATATGATTGGTTTGCATTGTTTAATAAGAAATGGCCTGGGAATTATTGATGGGTAGAAATAAAATTTTTATTAAGAGATATATTTAAGAAACAAATAAAATATTTTTAAAAAGAGATCAGTTTAACACAGTTCTTCAACGTGAAGTTAATCATGTGAGAAAAACCATCAATTTCTCAGTATATACTTAACATCAAACAACATATGTGTACTAAAGGGCTACTGCCTAACGCACCAAGGGCTATGAAAATATATATGCAAAAGTTGGTTTACTCCTGTGTTTATACTATATATAAAATGAATATATGACTTAAGAAATTATTTTCAAAACAAAATTATTGTACACAAATGTAGGAAAAAGGAAGGATATATATCAAAATGTTCTTTGGGTACATGGAATTTTTCTTTTTTGCTTAATTGTATTTTTTAAATTGTCTACAATCAACATATATTGTTACTATTGCAAAAAGAAAAAAAATCCGTATTTCACCAAAAAACCCCCAACTGTGGTAATTGCCCTCCAAAGATGTCTATGTATCAATCCCTGAAATCTGTGAATATGTTACCTTACACAGCAAAAAGGACTTTGCAGGGGTAATTAACTTAAAAGACTGGAAGATTATCCTGGATTGTCTGAGTGGTCCTGATGTAATAATAAAGGTCTTTATAAGAGGAATGCAGAATTGTCAGGGTCAGCATAAGAGAGACTGGAAGATGCTATGCTGCTGGCTTTGATGATGGAGGACAGGACCACAAGTCAAAGAATCACGTGATTCTTCCCTGGAGCCTCCAAAAGGAGGTAGTCTTGTGGACACCTTGATTTTTATAAAGAAGAACTATTTTAGACTTCCGGCTTACATTATTGCAAGATGATAAATTTGTATTTTTTTAAATCACTAAGTTTGTGGTAATCTGTCCCAGCAGCAATAAAAGATGAATGCACTAGCTTAAAAATACAAAGAAATATTTGTGATGCACCAAACAAGGAACCGTGAATGCTAACAAAGATGGACATACAAGGTGCATCTGGAGGTCAGTTAGGAAAAAAATAAATTAGCCTTGTTAGTTAGAGGCAGGGATTTATGGACAGAAGAAATGGGAAACATGTATGGGACAGAAGAATGAAATCAGACTGTGAATTTAAATTCATCCTTTAAATTAAGCCAAATTTGACTTCAGGGAAAGGGAATCTGGTTTTTGACAAAGTTACTATATTTCTATATAGTTACTATATTACTTGACAAAGTTACTATATTTCCATTTTACACATTCAAAACTCAATGTTTTCTGCCAATGCATTTACTAACAATAAATTTTGTTATGATTTTTTTGAGTTTCAATCTCAATCCCTCATTTATAGTATGTGGGCACTAAACTAGAGAGAATTAAGGTTCCTCCCAATCTACCATCCCAGAAGTCCTTGAATAATGATATCAACTCATTTTTTTGTGAAAACTGTTAAATGAAGAAAAATCAGAGATTTATCCTGCCTTTCCTGTCTGAACCATGTGTCAAGGTTACCAAACAGAGGTGAGGGGGAGCTTCTTTTTATGAAAATAGTCTAACTGAAGCATCAAGAAAGACTGACAGAATTGGAATATCACCATTTTGCAGTCCCTTAATGAACTGATGGATCTAGGCGATGGTTATCAATAGTTGTTACTATCACAGAAAGAAAAACAACAGATAATATGTTGCTCCTGATGGAAGTACACAGACCACCCATAAAATACGCTTGATGAGGTCTCAAGATCTAACTACCAACTTACAGGAAATACCACTGAAAGGGGAGCATGTTAAATAAATTCTGGATCCTTTTATAGAACTAAAAGAACAAACCTTAGAGATATTTAGTTCAATCCTATTATTTCACTAGAAGGAAAGCTGACGATCCAAGGGAATGTAAGTATGTATTAGCCCTTGTTCCAGTTACCTACTGCTGCAAAACAAGTCATCCAAACAATTTTTTTTTTTGACAGAGTCTCACTATGTCCCCCAGGCTGGAGTGCAGTGGTGCAGTCTTGGCTCATTGCAACCTCTGCCTCCCAGGTTCAAGTGATTCTCGTGTCTCAGCCTCCCAAGTAGCTGGGATGCACCACCAGGTCCAGCTAATTTTTGTATTTTTAGTAGACACTGGGTCTCACCATGTTGGCCAGGCTGGTCTCAAACTCCTGGCCTCAAGTGCTCTGCCCACCTCGGCCTCCTAAAGTGCTAGGATTATAAGTGTACGCCGCTATGCCAGGCCTATCCAAACCATTTTGAGGCTTAAAACAACTATGATTCATTATCTTTCCTGGTTCTGGGGTTAACTGGGGTCAGCTGTGGTTCTCACTTGAGGTTCCTCATGCAGTTACAGCCAGATGGTGGTTGGGGCTGGAGTCATCCTGAAGGCTTCTCACTCACATCTGGTGGCGAGGGCTTCAGCTGGGGCTATCAATTGGATCACTGGTGTCCTGGCTTCTTCACACAATGGTGACTGGGTTCCAAGAGCAAGCATCTCCAAAATAACGAGGCAGAAGCTACATCACCTTTTATGATCCAACTTCTTGAGTCACATGGCACCCATTAAGCTGTAGTCACTGGCCCACCCAGATTCAATGACACAGAGTACAACTCTCCATGGGAGGAGTATCAACACTACATTTTAAGAACATATGCAGATCCTGTTGAGACCATTCTGGAACACATACTTTGCCACAGATGCCCTTCGTAAAAGATTCCATGTGATCCTCCTTGTAAACCCCTATGATGACACTTATCATACAGTGAGACACTGCCTGCCTATTCGTGAGCCATCTCTTCCACTAAAACATAGCTCCTTTCAAGAAATAATTGCATCAGTAAAGTAATCTTTGTATTCCTGGCACTTAGCAGATGCTAAAAAAACAAACTGTCAAATCAGTGAACAAACAAATGAAAGTCAGATTTAAAGCTGGGAATATGTGTAAATTTATCTGTAAATGTTCTTCATCTAAATCTCTTATGCTAAGTAAACTTAAAAGACTATCAGCTTTTAGAACTGTTATTACTTTTAAATTTTAGTAATAATATATCCTCACATTTGACTCATTTATCTTTAAGTAATAAGACTGCTACTTAAACATTGTATCTAACAGCTTACAATTTATCAGCAACACAAAATACTCATCTTAATATATATTCAGAATAACTTGTGGATTTATTTTTCTTGAGAATTGGTGGGATATTTTATGACACATATATTTTATGACACACGCCCTTAAAAGGAAATTTGTGTATAACACCACTGTTGCTAAATATGCCAAATGAAACAGTTGAAAACCACTCGAAGAACTTAGTGTACTCAAGTGCAAACATACAATTTAAAAGTATTTTTATTCATAAATTATATATTTTTGTATCCTGTTACTGGATACAGCCATTCAAACCTAAATTATCACTCTACAATCTACTGTTTTTTTCTTGTCAGCAAATATAACCAAGATGAAATAAAATTACGTAATTCAAAACTTGAAAATTAGGTAAGCGATTTCTTGGCCTGAAGAAGGCACACACATATTCAACACACTGAACTGGCTATTTTAAGAATACTGTGCCTTCTAGTGCACCATTCGTAGCCATTTCACTACTGAACCAAATGTCATTAATCAGTTCTTAATCTGTGGAGACTGTATATAATAGTTTTTGTCACATTTCCCACAAGGTGTCATCGTTAATCATGTATCTCTGTAAACAACAATGAACGTGTACCAGCAACACTTACCAATGAGTACCTGACCACTCTTCATAGCAGATCCCCCTGGCAGCAGGCCATGGACTACAAGCCTCTCTCCATCACCCTGCTTTCCAGTTCTTCTCCAGCTCCACTTGGTCTGATGAATAATTCCAACCAGCACTTCTAGGAGCTTGAGCTGTTCTTTGGCTTTGAAGACAGTTAGCTTTTTGGGGTTTACATAAACATTCACATCTTTGTACCGCTGTTGGACAGTGACTCCTGTCTTCTGATTGGACTGATGCTTTAGAATGGATACGGGCCCATTATCGTTGCTATTCTTTTTCTTGCAGCGCTTGGGTAAAAGTTTTTTTCTTCTTAAAATTTTGGTAAACCGCTTGAGTTTGGGTTCATACTTTTTTCTTTCTTTGTAATCATCTTCAATGACAATCTCGTTTTCACTGAACCTGACATGGTTCACAGTTGGTGTCTCAGGAAGGAGGCTTTCTTCTTCATCCTCACTCAGTTCCAAATAAAACAGCTCTCCATTTTTCTGCACACTGTCCAGCCATTCAGGCTCAAGATCACTACGAAAGAGAAAAAGATAATAGTAGCCCAATATAAAAAAAATTAGTATGTTATCCTGGCATGGGGGTGAGGGTAGGCGCTGGGGAGCAGGGATGGGAAAGGGTGAAACTTCTTTATTATTTCAAATTATCCTTACTATTTCTAATTCATTGTGAGCCTCAACATTATTTGCTATAGGATGCTTTTTCTGTAGAGCTTCGAAGGATGAGAGTTGGGGGAGAAGGAATAAAAAAGGCATAGTAATAGAAAGGAAAACCAATGAAAAAAGAGATGTTCCCCTTATAGAATCTGTGAGTTGAAAAAAATTAATTCAATCACTGTGTGGTTATTCCTTACTTTAAACAATTTCACTGAGTGATAATTTGCATTAGCAGTTGATTATGCAATTATACCCACGGAAGCATGCCAATTGGAAACTGTACATGAAAATACATTATTTGCATATAAATTATTTAGGATGGTTGTCAGGTTAAAATGAAAGCTAAAGCCTACCAGCTTTAACAGACTTTTACATAAGTTTTCAAAAACAAACATTCACTTCACCAGGAACTAAAATCTGTCCTAAAAACAAACAGTTTATAATCACAGTTAATATAGTAACGATCACTTTACAGTCTATAATTTCCATAAAACTCCTTTTTATGAAAAATTATAGTAGGAAAACCAAAGCATATATTATATAATTCATCATGTGATTATAAAAAATATTTTTAACTGGGAAGTATGCTGCTGGAAAAAAAACCAAAATTACTGCTATTAAAATGGTTGAAATAGCATTAAGAAGCAAAAATACTCATGGTAACAAATCTAAACTCTACCCTGTTCAATGTTATGAAGAGTTTACCTTTTAAACTGTTATTCTTTAAAGTGAAACTACTCATAGTAGAAAAATGAACATGTAGAGAGTCTTTCCAGAAACATGAGCTGTAATATCCTGGCCTGAAAGAATCTAATTTGTGTTGTAATCATTAAATCAGAAGATATTTCCGTTTTCTGCACTGTTTATTAGCAACTCCAGTTCTTTTAACTTAAAAGTCAAATGTCTCTTTCAAAATACTTTGAAAATTAGCTCCCAGAATATACTATTCTATTACTCAACTCAAACTAACTACTGCCCTGGTCTGTGGCTGGTCATTAATACAGAATTTTCAACTACATATGAATCATTTTTTAAAAGGCCTAACAAGCTCAAAATATCAAAACTAACATTTCTTCGGGACTTGTTGGCTCACAGTATATGGTATCATCATAGGCACTAAGCATCACTTATTATACAGATTATTAAGCAAATATTGCTTATTTCAACCATACCTATCTGTACCCACAGAATCAATATTTAAATAACTCTGCAGTTCTACTCTTGAGAATGTAAATAACTATATCCCCACCATAATCATTTTGATTACAATGCTACTTTAGTTTTAATTGCTAGAGTGTAAATACCATGATTGCACATTAATTTCTTACCAAAATATATATCAATTTAATATATCTATCAATTTAAACAATGAATAAAGTGTATCAGCCTTATTATCTCACCCTTTTAATCTGGTAAGTTATTTGTAATAGAGACATGTACAAAGAATATTTTTTTCCACTTGCTAAATATGAAGATGATTCATTTCAATCCCTAAAATTTGAATGTGAAACCACTTTTGGTTATTATTCAAAGATCCATGCAGGTAGGGGCCAAGGGGGATAGCATCTTGGCATTCAGTTATGGAGCAAATGAACAGCACCAGGAACTGCATTAAGTAGCAGAATTATAATGATGAGAACGTCAGTTCCTGCCCTTGCTTAGTAAAGAGAAAGTGAGAAATAACTCATGACAATGCGCAGGGTAAGTATAAGATAGAGGCATACAAGAGAGTCACCCAGCTTAGCCTAGCTGGAGGTTGAGGGGAGATCAGGGAGACCCCAGAAATCAGTTTTAAAGGATAAATCGGGGAGGAAAAGAGATGGGAAGCTCAAAGGAAAGCCGTGAAGAGGATTTCAAACAGGAGTAACAGCATAAGCAGAGACCTGAGGACAGCACCTACAGCCTACATGGAGAACTACCGGCAGTCTGCAGTTGCCAGAGCAAATGTGAAAGGTGGGGAATAACAGAAGTGGTGAAGCCTAGCTTTGCCAGGCGTTTTAGATCACCCTAACAGGTTTGGCTTTTGTAGTTCAGGTAGGAAGGCATCATCACCAGAACTTTGAGACTGATTAGGTGAGGAGATGAGAGGGAGGGATTAGTACTGACTAGATTTCTAGTTGGGGACTGTACTTTCATGTATCCTTTTGTGCATGTGCAGACTCACTGTAATAAATGGGAATGCAATCTTAATACAAGTCATTTTCTCTTACTATCTCTCTCTCACATAAACACTGTTAAAAATCCATGCTTTTATAATCATATAAAAACATACATAGGGTTATTCTGTCACTGTTTTGAAAAAATGGAATTATTATATATGCACTTATATAAAGGTATATACTTAACTTTATAATTTCTCCCTTAACAATACAGCTTAGAAATCACCAGTGGCTGCGTGATTTCCACATCAAGGATGCAGGACATTTGGTCATTCACCTACTGATAAGCTTTGTGTTCAGTTCTTGTTTTTCCACCACAAAGTTATAGGAACCATCCATATATACATGTGTGTATATATAGGTCTTTACCCCAAAAGGTATACTAATTCATATTATCACTAGCAATATGTGGGATCTATTCTCTTAATGTCTAGATTTTTAAAAAATACATCATTTAAAAGATATCATTTTAATGTATTTTAAGTGTGAACATGTAATATAAGGTAATTTTAATGTAAAAATACATCATTTTAAGAAAGACAGTTTTAAAGAAGAGGAAGAAACTAAAAGGAAGATAAAGAGGTAGAGACAGGGAAATGTGCATTAAGAGACCCCACACAGAAGGGCAACTTATACTGAAAAGCAAATGAACCGAAAAATTATGAAGAGCTGAGTTCAAATTTTGTTCTATTATGATTTTAACTTTCCTAAGAATGATCAATTGCTTTAGTTTTCCTCTTGTTGAAAACAGATTATAGTTACCTCATAGGACTGTTGTCAATAGAAAATATAATAATGTTGTTCCTGACAACATAGTTAAGTTCCAAATAAATGTCACTTCCCTTCCTCTTGCCTTTACTAGATACTGTGTTTCTGTATTAAATGAATGTGTTTCTGGCATTAAATGAAGATGTCTCTAATGATCTCAGTTTGCCAGGTTTTAGGCTAGGTGCTAGTGACACAAGAAGCAAAGCTAGGCACTGCTTTTAAGGACCCTACAGTTCAATATTCCTGGAAGTTTCTTTATTCCTACTCCAGAGGATAAGTTCCTAGGTAGATAAGCATCAAGAGATTGGTCAAAGGGTACAAAATTATAGTTAGATAGGAGAAATAAGTTCTGGTGTTCTATTGCACAGTAGGGAGACTATAGTTAACAATATTACAGTGTATATTTCAAAATTGCTAGAACAGAGGATGTTTGAATGTTCTCATCACAAAGAAATGATAAACGTATGAGGTGATAAATAGGTCAAATGCCCAGATTTAATCACTACACAATGTATATATACATGTATGGAAACATCACATTGTGATGTTTTTTGTGTCAATTTTTTAAAAAGAGGATAAATGATTAGTATATTAAGAAATTTTAATAGAATTCTAACAATTGTTGTCCCAAACTAGTTCTTCTAGTCCTACTAGAAGAAAGGGGATGTATTAACCACAATAACAACAACAAAAATAACAACACAAAAACCTAACCTTTCATTACAACTTCCCCAAATTAAAGAAATTAATACATATAGATAATTCCCACTCCAGGAGATAAAATTTAATCCCTCCTCTTTAGTATAGACTTAGTGACTACATTCTTCCAGAGAACAAAGTATGGAAAGGGAAAGATATTAACTTTCCGGGAAAGAGACCTAGAAGACACCACCTTACATAACCAAGTGATCAAGGTTATGAAGAACAGGAAAGGACTAAGAAATTGTTACAGACCAGAGGAGACTACACACACAATACAATATTCTGAATTGAATCCTGGAATATAAAAAGAACATTAACGGAAGAGTAGTGAAAGCCAAATGAAGTTTGGAGTTAATAGAAATGACCAATGTACATGTCTTAGTTTCAACAAATGTATAATAGTTGTATAAGATGTTAACATCAGGGGAAACTGGGTGAAGGATTTATGGGAAGCTTGAACTATCTTTGGAACTCTTGTGTAAATCTAAACTTACTCAAAAATAAAAAAAAATAATGAAAGGAATTAAATCTAACAGTTTTAATTCAGATCTTTGTAACACATGGGTCATATTTCAGCACCAATATACACACTCCTTCAACATTTTCTCAGACCCTACGGTAAAAGCTGCAGAATTCTCATTGGGTAAATGTTTTAAAATTTTCTTTCAATGAGTCTTGTTTTGTTTATTCTGCTTTGATTTAAGCAGAATAACTGTATGTTTATAGCCTGCCTGCAATGTTCTAGGGCACTTTAATTGGTGTTCAAGGGCCTAAATGATGTGGTAAACATGAGTAGAGTCCTTCTTCCCAAAGAAAGACTTGTTAATTTGCAAATAAGCAAGTTCACTTACATAAGCTGTAACAGAAATATATTAAAGAAAATGAACTTCAGATAATGCTAATAATTTTCTCATTCCTGATGTATTCAAGAATATCTAGGTCACCACTAAATCTTTTAATACCCTCTAATAGTTATTTGAATCTCTCAGGTCTTTATTTGCATTAATGCCAGCATTTGTCATCATTTGCAATAGTACAGCAATTTCCTTAACTACCACAAGAAAAGAGTTATAAAACAGCCAGTCCTACTGGCACATTTTTTATTTAATGAAAATAGACATTTGTTACTATTCCAAATCTGTTACATTATATTTTTTTCTTTTTATCTTAGTGGGCAAAGCACAATGCACATTACCAAAGTGGTAACACATATAGTTTTGTGGTGCTAACAGGTAAAAAAGGACAATTCCAGGAACAGAGAAAAACCACACACAATAAAAAAACATCGTGACAAATTAATATGGATTCTATTTGGCACTTGTTCAGTAAGCACTGGCCTGCCCATGCTTCTCTATGTTTTCTTTTCTGTGTTCGGTCCACCAATGATATCTCATTTGTACTCTTGATAGTCTTCTGATCATTTTCTAAAGGAACACCATGAATTTCAACCATTAAAATATATCCTGGATGATATAGCAGCTTAGGGGTAGGGAGTCTCAGATGGGCTGAAGCTCTTCTGGCCAGTCAACATTAGAATAACTGTTAAGCATGTCAGAGAAGGCAAAGGGATCAGTCAATAAATGCATAACTATTCATTCACTTCAGGTAATACATCTAATAGTGACCTCATTCCCCAGGTCACATTTCCTACCACCAGCCCCCTCAGCAAAATGGGTCATTCCCATGCATCACTAAGTTAGTGATAAAATCTAACCCTGGCAGAACAAAAATCATACACCAACAAAACATTTTGTGATAGGACTTTACTGTACTTTTAAAGATGTCAAGTGGGACAGAGAGCTAATCAAATGGCTGAAATGCAAGTGCCAACACTCAGGAATAAAGACTGCTGCAGGAGAGTACAGGACGGAGAAAGAGTCTAAAAGGGATCAGAAAAGATTCTAGGTAGCACCAAAGTGGGACCTTGAATGATTCTGACAAGTAGAGATAGGAAGAAAGGGTATTTCAAACAGAGAGAACAAAGTACTTAAAGGTGTAGGTGTGAAAGCACATGGTCAGTTTGAGAATGAGGGGAGATCAATAAAAATGAGATAGGAAAGACATGGGACAGTTCTAAAAGAGTTCTGAAAATCACCCTAAGGAATCTAGAATGTATTTGGAAGGCCACCAAACTTTTGAGTAGAGTAGAAAAATGATTTAGAACTGTGTTTTAGAAAGCAAACCGGCAGCGGTATGGAAGAAAGACCAGAAACAGGAGAAATCAGAGGCATGCAGATTAGTTAGGAGGCAACTCCACTGGCATGGGAAATAGGCAAGAGGCAAGAGGCAAGCCTTTTAAGTGAGCAGTGCCTGTGAGAAGGGAGAAGGGGAAAAAACCAGTGAAGGAAGTCAGTAGTACTGGAGACATCAGATCTGGAGAGAAGAGTAAGGAGACAGTGATGTCAGTAAATGAGATGGGCAGCTTTAGAGGGGAAATGGGAGGCAATGAATTCTCTTCAGACACTGAGCTGGAAGTAGAGATGACAGCAGGGAATTAACGTTTTTCATCATAAACCCTAGTTATATACCATGTGTCGTTTAAATCTATATTAAAAGTAAAAAGGAATAAGGTTGCAGAGCAGAAGAAAAAGTAGGAAATACTATCCTAAATTGGATGCTAATAGTATGGCATCACGAGTTTAAATGAAATGTTTTGATTCTTCACAAGTAGCATGTTCCCATGTTAAAAATTCAAGAAAGAGAGAAATTTGGGCATTTCTATACATCATTGAGTTGGAGATATGATGTAAATTTGGCAAAACAAAAATCATAGAGCAGCAAAATGTTTTATGTTAGAGCTTTACTGTACAGACTAGGTTTTTTTCCTTTCCTTTCCTTTTTTTTTTTTTGAGACGGTGTCTCACTTTATCACTACAATGCATTGCAATGCAATGTAGTGATTTCGGCCTACGGCAACCTCTGCCTCCTGGGTTCAAGTGATTCTTCTGCCTCAGCTTCCCGAGTAGATGGGATTATAGGCATACACCACCACGCCTGGCTAATTTTTTGTATTTTTAGCAGAGATGGGGTTTCACCATGTTGGACTGGCTGGTCTTGAACTCCTGACCTCAGATGATCCACTTGCCTCAGCCTCCCAAAGTGCTGGCATTACAGGTGTGAGCTCAGCTCAGAATAGGTCTTTAATCTACAATAGTGATTGGGCTTTGCTGTACAAAAAAAAAAAAAAGGACCTTTTTTTTTCCATCAGACGGGTTTTGCTCTGTCACCCAGGATGGCGTGCAATGATGTGATCACAGCTCACTGCAACCTTGAACTCCTGAGCTTCAGTGATCCTCTCACCTCAGCCTCCCAAGTTGCAAGACTACAGCAGACATATACCATCACACCCGTTTAATTTTTTAATCTTTTATTTTAGAGATGGGGTTTCACTATGTTGCTGAGGCTGGTCTCCGACTCCTGGTATCAAGAATGCTCCTGTTTTGGCCTCCCAAATGGTAGGATTACAGGTGTGAGCCATAATCCTAGCTGGCTGAGAGATAAACTATTATCACCATAGCTGGCTGAGAGATAAACTATTAATGGGGGCAACAACATGAATGAATCTCAAAGTAATTATGCTGAGTAAAAGAAGGGAAAGAAGAACATTCATACGTACAATTCCATCTTTATAAAACTTTAGAAACTACAAACTGCTGTAGAGTAACAGCAGATAAATGGTTATAATTCCATCTTTATAAAACTTTAGAAACTACAAACAAATTGCTGTAGAAAAGCAGATAAATGGTTATCAAAAGAGGCATAAATGGACTTTAGCAGGCACATGGGGAGATTCAGGCAAAATGGTTTATGTTCATTATCTTGACAGATGTGTACATGTCAAAACATAAAACTGTACACTTAAAATATGTGCAGTTTTTTTGTATATTAATTATCCTTCAATGAAGCTATTTTTAAAGTCCCAGAAAAAAATTTAAAGGAAATATCTCCTTTCTTTTCCAGCCAATCCTCGTGTTTTAGGTAGAAATTTCCTTGTTTTTAACAGCTAATTTATCTCATTTAAAATTATTCCTGTTTCTCTCTATCAGCCAGTTTTAAAATTGACGTAACAAAAACAAAAAATTCACTTTGAAAAATTAAAAATCCAAGTCATAAAATTGACAACTTCTGGGTGACATGAACTAGGCATGTTACCTAGTAACTTGGCGTTGTTGCATGTGAATGTATGATTTCCATTATCTTAATACTAAAATTTGCTAATGACTCCCTCAACCCAACCAACCCACCAATATTATCTCTGAGGTCTCCCAGGGGACATACTAATGCGCCAACTTAAGACATACTGCAGCAATATAAACTCTTCTTCTTTAACAAACCTAAAACAAACCTATTACAAGAACTCTACCAGAATTTACCGTAATGTAATTTCATCTCACAGATGATAAACTTTTAAATTCCATATTGACAATCACATGCAGCTCAGGTATAAAGCATGTATGAAACAGTATATTCCAAAAATACCCATGCAGATAACTAACCAAAACCTTGAAAATTTAGGATATTTTATGTGAATCAATACGTAGTACAACTTCCTTAATAAGCTTCATGTAGTCCATGAAATACAATAGGAAATTCATGTCTTTGCTTTGATGAGAAAGACTAAGGTTGGCATTCCTGTGCCTTTGATTGAAGAGTGGTTCTGTACAAGTTGGGAAGGCCACTTATTTTAATGATGACTGTAGCTTAGAGAAGTAAACATCTAACACCATAAGGGAAGAACAGAACATAAGACTTTCTGGTAAGGTCAGCAAATTAATCCCCATGTCCTACAAATCAAGAAAGGACAGACTTAAAATCTGAAACTTGGTAGGACTTGAAATACAGACCAGCAAAACATCTTATGATAGGGATTTGCTATACTCTTATTATTAAGAGGATAAACACACTAGAATATTTGGTGTGATTAGTAACATGTGAAAAGCTTAATGATTTTTTAAAAGCTAAAATATAACACATATATACATATATTTTGAATAATGAAATACTTCGAAGTGACAAGTTTTCCTATCACAAGGTCCTCAGATTGGTTATTTCCTAGGAAACAAAGATCACTATTTTAATCCCATCAAAGTCATGGTGGCCCATTAAATATCAGGCATCTTGAATTCTCACACTGACAATACTCAGCTGTACAACCACATGGGAATTATAGATTCTCTCTGGGCTAAAAGTATGTGACTCTAAAATTGGAGAAGCCAAGAGTAAAACTTGATTAAAGTTTTACTCTTATTTGGCCTTAGTATGTGAAACCATAGACAGTGTACACTGTCTATGGTTTCAACTGTCTATGGTTTCACATACTGAGGCCAAATAAGGTTCTTTGTAATTCATATTTCTTTCCAGCAGTGTTATGTAATAATCATGAATTTTGAAATTATTTTTTAAATGACCACAGCAGATTACAAAAAACTATGAGATTTTAAAATTTGTTTAGGTCTTCAAGAATATATTAAGGAGGTTTCTCCATCATACTTTTAAAGACAATGATAAAAATCTTTAATATACTGGTAGGTAAAAACAGTTACCAAATAACTGTTACTTCTACACACACATAAATTATTTGTTAACTGTTGTTCCTAAATACACATAAAATGTCATCCTAAAACTGCCCAGATATGGTTGTCCATTACTGGGTTAGCTGACATTTTGGCATCAAAATCTTTTCACGATTAGTCATTCACTTCAAGCTACTACTGCTAATTGACTTTTCTAATTCTTAATGCATAATAAGGTATAGATTTTCTTAAAAATGATGTAGCTCTGAGTACTTTGAATCAAAATAACCTTTTCATGGCATTAGTACTAAAGTGAAAACCTTTAGGTATCAGTATTTTTAAAAATTAAATTATAACGTAAAATGGAAAATAAGAAAACCATGGAAATGCACAGGAAAATACAGCAGAAATATCCGGAAGTGCTGAGAGGTTGCCCTTGATGGTGAGACTATGGGTGGGCATTCTTCCTGTTATATAGATATTCATTTCCATAACAGAAAAAAATCTACATAAACAACTGCCTTATAAAACAGTTGTTTTATAAAGTGGGGTGTCTCTCCACTTCAAATACTAATGAGATTAAGTCACAAAGATCGCACCAAAGAAGCAAGAAGACTGCAATCGGAACAAAGAGTTTTTGAACACTGTTACAGATAGATCCACCTATGGCCTAGACACACCCCATGACCAGAAAGAGGAGATTCTCCTCATCTAAGAATCCTTTTAAAAAAACCTATAGTAGCAAAGACTGGCATCCTCATTTCTCCTTACAGCACCATACAACGGAACGTGGTGCAATTAAATCCCACTTATTATAGAACCTCAGTTACTCGATTCCAACCACGCCAAAATCCTTGCAGTTCCCCCAGACCACGTGTATATTCTCTGGATCGAAGGGATGGGCTTAATTGTCCCTCTTTGAGAACCTTACTCATAATCGCTACTCGCTGAGGAATATGAACCCGAGTCGCTGACCCGATCTTCAGAATCACAGTCCTCATCTTCTTCTTGTGAAGAGAGGTTTCCAGGGAGCTCGTCTGGGCTCTGACGCGAATCGCACGAAGCCACAGCGGCCATCGTCAGGGATGCAACGGCTACGCGTAGACTATTTCAAATCTCGCAGCTACAGCTTGCTGAGGCCGCCATGTTGCCTCTGCTTGGGAAAGGGACAGAGGCCATGTGACCACCAATCCTTAGCTGCTATTGGTGGTAGCTTGGGTTGCCAGGGAGACGAAGAAGCTTCCCAGACAAATCAAGGCGGATTGAAAGCAGCCAATGAGCTGAAACTTCGAGGGGGGCGGCTCATTTAGAAGAATACAAAGAGCTAAAACTTCACCGCTTACGCTCACCATGGGAGCCGCATAACTTGTTAAAACAGAGGGAGATCCCCTGGGTTTTCCCCTTTTTCTTCCAGTGCTGGATTCCCAGTTTGCTCTTTGTCCTGTGTTTCTAATGCCTAACAGCTGTTGATCAGCCTGGATTTCCTTCTAGGTGAAGGAAACAGCACTTTACCTTTCCTTAGGGCTTCATCCATGCAAGTAATAAACGCTTTTAAGCAATGCCAGCTAGGTGTTAATGTAAATTCGCTCCATTGTTTCTTTGGTTTTCATATTGGTTTTATATTGTTTCCCAATTGCAAATTTTCAGTTTTCCCAAGTGCATATTGTAGAGTGCCACAAATGAGTGGCAATACTGTGGAATGGATTTCATGTTCATTTTCTAACTCAAAATTTTATAATCTAATTAAGTGTTCTCATTACTAAAGTTGGAAGTGTAAACTGGTAAAATCTACCTGTCATTTATGAATATCTACATCAAGTTTTTTTTTTATTATTATACTTTAAGTTCTAGGGTCCATGTGCAGATAGTGCAGGATTGTTACATAGGTATACACATGCCATGGTGGATTGCTGCATCCATCCCCCTGTCACCTACATTAGGTATTTCTCCTAATGTTATCCTTCCCCAACCCCGCCACCCCCTGCTATCCCTCCCGTAACCCCCCACCCCCCAACAGGACCCAGTGTGTGATGTTCCCCTCCCTGTGTCCATACATTCTCAGTGTTCAACACCCACTTATGAGTGAGAACATGCAGTGCTTGTTTTTCTATTCTTGTGTTAGCTTGTGGAGAATGATGGTTTCTAGCTTCATCCATGTCCCTGCAAAGGACATGAACTCATCCTTTTTTAGGGCTGCATAGTATTCCGTGGTATATATGTGCCACATTTTCTTTATCCAGTCTATCATTGATGGGTATTTGGGTTGGTTCCAAATCTTTGCTATTGTAAACAGTGCCGCAATGAACATACATGTGCATGTGTCTTTATAACAGAACAATTTATAATCCTTTGGGTATATACCCAGTTATGGGATTGCTGGGTCAAATGGTATTTCTATTTCTAGATCCTTGAGGAATCATCACACTGTTTTCCACAATGGTTGCCTAATTTACACTCCCACCAACAGTGTAAAAGCGTTCCTATTTCTCCACATCCTCTCTAGCATCTGTTGTCTCCAGATTTTTAAATAATCGCCATTCTAACTGGTGTGAGATTGTATCTCAATGTGTTTTTATTTGCATTTCTCTAATGACCAGTGATGAGCATTTTTTCATATGTTTGTTGGCCTCATTCATGTACGTCTTATTTTGAGAAGTGTCTGTTCATATCCTTTGTCCACTTTTTGATGGTGTTGTTTATTTTGTTCCTATAAATTTGTTTAAGTTCTTTGTAGATTCTGGATATTAGCACTTTGTTAGATAGGTAGATTGTAAAATTTTTTTTCCCATTCTGTTGGTTGCCGGTTCACTCTAATGATTGTTTCTTTTGCTGTGCGGAAGCTCTTAAGTTTAATTAGATCCCATTTGTCTATTTTGGCTTTTGTTGCCATTGCTTTTGGTGTTTTAGTCATGAAGTCCTTGCTTGCCTATGCCTACATCCTGAATGGTGTTGCCTAGGTTTTCTTCTAGGGGTTTTATGGTGTTAGGCCTCATGTTTAAATCTTTAATCCATCTGGAGTTAATTTTTGTATAAGGTGTAAGGAAGGGGTCCAGATTCAGCTTTCTGCACATGGCTAGCCAGTTTTCCCAACACCATTTATTAAAGAGGGAATCCTTTCCCCATTGCTTGTTTTTGTCAGGTTTGTCAAAGATCAGATGGTTGTAGGTGTGTGGCATTACTTCCAAGGCCTTTGTTCTGTTCCGTTGGTCTGTATCTCTGTTTTGGTACCAGTATCATGCTGTTTTGATTACTGTAGCCTTGTTATATAGTTTGAAGTCAGGTAGCTTGATGCCTCCAGCTTTGTTCCTTTTGCTTAGGATTGTCTTGGCTATGTGGGCTCTTTTTTGGTTCCATATGAAGTTTGAGGTGGTTTTTTCCAGTTCTGTGAAGAAGTTCAATGGTCATTTGATGGGGATAGCATTGAATCTATAAATTACTTTGGGCAGTATGGCCATTTTCACAATATTGATTCTTCCTAACCATGAGCATGGAATGTTTTTCCATTTGTTTGTGTCCTCTCTTATTTCCTTGAGCAGTGTGGTCTGTGGTTCTCCTTGAAGAGTTCTTCACATTCCTTGTTAGTTGTATTCCTAGGTATTTTATTCTCTTTGTAGCAATTGTGACTGGCAGTTCACTCATAATTTGGCTCTCTGTTTGTCTGTTATTGGTTTATAGAAATGCTTGTGATTTTTGCACATTGATTTTGTATGCTGAGACTTTGCTGAAGTTGCTTATCATCTTAAGGAGATTTTGGGCTGATACAATGGGGTCTTCTAAATATACAATCATGTCATCTGCAAATAGAGACAATTTGACTTCCACCTTTCCTAATTGAATACCCTTTATTTCTTTTTCTTGCCTGATTGCTCTGGCCAGAACTTCCAATACTATGTTGAATAGGAGTGGTGAGAGAGGGCACCCTTGTCTAGTGCCAGTTTTCAAAGAGAATGCTTCCAGTTTTTGCCATTCAGTATGATATTGGCTGTGGGTTTGTCATAAATAGCTTTTATTATTTTGAGATACGTTCCATCAATACCTAGTTTATTGAGAATTTTTAGCATAAAGGGCTGCTGAATTTTGTTGAAGCCCTTTTCTGCATCTATTGAGATAATCATGTGGCTTTTGACTTTGGTTCAGTTTATGTGATGGATTACATTGATAGATTTGTGTATGTTGAATCTTGCATCCCCGGGATGAAGCTGACTTGATTGTGATGGATAAGCTTTCTGATGTGCTGTTGGATTTGGTTTGCCAGTATTTTATTGAAGATTTTTGCATCAATGTTCATCATGGATATTGGCCTGAAATTTTCTTTTTAGTTGCATCTTTGCCAGATTTTGGTATCAGGATGATATTGGTCTCCTACCATGAGTTAGGAACGATACCCTCTTTTTCTATTGCTTGGAATAGTTTCAGAAGGAATGGTACCAGCTCCTCTTTGTATCTCTGGTAGAATTCAGCTGTGAACTCATCTGTACTTGTCTTTTTTTGGTTGACAGGCTATTAATTGCTGCCTCAACTTCAGATCTTGTTATTGTCTAATCAAGGATTCAGCTTCTTCCTGGTTTAGTCTTGGGAGGGTGTAAGTGTCCAGGAATTTATCAGTTTCTTCTAGATTTACTGGTTTATGTGCATAAAGGTGTTTGTAGTAATCTCTCATGACAGTTTGTATTTCTGTGGAATCAGTGGTTATATCCCTTTTATCATTTTTCATTGCATCTGTTTGATTCTTCTCTCTTTTCTTCTTTATTAGTCTATCTGTTTTGTTGACCTTTTCAAAAAACCAGCTGCTGAATCATTGATTTTTTGAAGGGTTTTTTGTGTCTTTATCTTCTTCAGTTTTGCTCTAATCTTATTTATTTATTGTCTTGTGCTAGCTTTTGAGTTTGTTTCATCTTGCTCCTCTAGTTCTTTTAATTGTGATGATAGAGTGTCAATTTTAGATCTGTCCTCGCTTCTCATGTGGGCATTTAGTGTTATATATTTCCCTCTAGACACTGCTTTAAATGTGTCCCAGAGATTCTGGTACACTGTGTCTTCGTTCTCATTGGTTTCTAAGAACATCTTTATTTCTGCCTTCATTTCATCATTTATCTAGTAGTCATTCAGGAGTACGTTGTTTGGTTTCCATGTAGTTGTGTGTTTTTGAGAGAGTTTCTTAATCCTGAGTTCTTATTTGATTGTGCGGTGGTCTGAGAGACTGGTTGTTACGATTTCCATTCTTTTGCATTTGCTGAGGAGTGATTTACTTCCAATTATGTGGTCAATTTTAGAGTAAGTGTGATGTGGTGCTGAGAAGAATGTATATTTTGTGTATTTGGGGTGGAGAGTTCTGTAGATGTCTATTAGGTCCGCTTGGTCCAGATCTGAGTTCAAGTCTTAGATATCTTTGTAAATTTTCTGTCTCGATCTCTCTAATATTGAAAGTGGAGTGTTAAAGTCTCCCATTATTATTGTGTGGGAGTCTAAGTCTCTTTATAGGTAATTAAGAACTTGCTTTATGTGTCTGGGTGCTCCTGTACTGGGTGCATACATATTTAGAATAGTTAGCTCTGCTTGTTGCATTGATCCCTTTACCATTATGTAATTCCCTTCTTTGTCTCTTTTGATCTTTGTTGGTTTAAAGTCTGTTTTATCAGAGACTAGGATTGCATCCCTTGCTTTTTTTTGCTCACCATTTGCTTGGTAAATCTTCCTCCATTCCTGTATTTTGAGTCTATCTGTGTCTTTGCATGTGAGATGGGTTTCCTGAGTACAGCACACTGATGGGTCTTGACTCTTTAACCAATTTGCCAGTCTATGTCTTTTGATTGGGGCATTTAGCCCATATACATTTAAGGTTAATATTGCTATGTGTGAATTTAATCCTGCCATTTTGATGCTAGCTGGTTGTTTTGCCCGTTAGTTGATGCAGTTTCTTCATTGTGTCGATGGTCTTTACCATTTGGTATGTTATTGCAGTGGCTGGTACTTGTTGTTCCTTTCCATATTTAGCACTTCCTTCAGGAGCTCTTGTAAGGCAGGTCTGGTGGTGACGAAATCTCTTAGCAATTGCTTGTCCATAAAGGATTTTATTTCTCATTCACTTATGAAGCTTAGTTTGGCTGGATATGAAATTCTGGGTTGAAAGTTCTTTTCTTTAAGGATGTTGATTGAATATTGGCCCCCAGTCTCTTCTAGCTTGTAAGGTTTCTGCCAATGTTTTCTGCTATGAGTCGGATGGGCTTCCCTTTGTGGATAACTCGGCCTTTCTCTCTGGCTGCCCTTGGCATTTTTTCCTTCATTTCAACCCTGGTGAATCTGATGATTATGTGTGTTTGGGTTGCTCTTCTTGAGGAATATCTTTGTGGCGGTCTCTGTATTTCCTGGATTTTAATGTTGGCCTGACTTGCTAGGTTGGAGAAGTTCTCCTGGATAATATCCTGAAGAGTGTTTTCCAACTTGGTTTCATTTTCCCCGTCACATTCAGGTACATGAATCAAACGTAGATTAGGTCTTTTCACATAATCCCACATTTCTTTGAGGGTTTGTTCATTTCTTTTCACTCTTTTTTTCTCTAATATTGCCTTCTTGTTTTATTCATCAAGTATCTTTTAAGTACAAAAATAATAGCATTGATTGTCAGCCTTTGCTCTGCTTATGTACTTTATTCATATATAATGCTGAGCATTCACATACTATGAAGTTAATATCTTCTCTATATTATAGGGAAACTGAGCTTTGGGGAAGTTATACATCTCACTAATTGTTACATGGCTAGCAGTCAAAAAGGCAACCAAGTAATGAACCTAAGTCAATAATCATTACATGAAATTTCCTCCCTCAGAACCCAGTAATTCAACTATTAGAGATCTACCCTGAGAAAATAAAGGACGCAAATTTATAAAATTCGTAAACGTGAAAAGCTGAAAGCAATCTTAAAATGTTGAATAATGGAAATGTTAAATATACTTATATATAAAATGTGATGAATATTATGATTTTAACTAGAATGTGTTCAAAGAGTAAAGCATGGGGAAAATGTTCATGTTGCAGCATGTAAAAAAAGGATATAGTGTTATTTTATGATCTCAACAGCTGGGTGCTGGGTATTCTCTAATGGGTAATTATAGTAATATGTATTACAATAAATACAAGATTCTAATGGAATACCCAGAAAAAAAACAAAATGGTATATGTGGTGCCATAACAAATTTCTTAGAAAAATTATTAATTTATGTTGTTATTATGGCATGGTTCCAACAGAGAAAGAGTAATGGGAGATGAGTCATCACATGGCCGGTAGGGGTGTATGCATGGAGAACTCAAAGGAATCTGGATTGTAGCTGTTGCAGGGACAGAAAAACTCTACCTCCATCTTCTTAGGGTCCCAGCTGGGCCTGAGAATTAAACTTACATAAAATAAATTAACAACAGAAAAGCAACTGGAACTTGTTATACAGATTTTGAGGCCCTGCTCCATATCAACAGGATCAGAATCTCCAGGGAAGGGGCCTGGAAATCTCTATTTTAAACAAGTGCCCCCAGTGATTCAACAAACTTGAAAAACTGCCCTAAATTTTCCCTCAGTTCTGTTATTCATGCATACAGGCCTACTGGCCATTTCCTGACTAGGCCGGAACCCCCTCCCACCTTGCGAATTTGAACCTGGCAGGCGCACCTCTCTCTCTGCTCTAGAATCCAAGTTTTACATGGCAGGGGAGCCCTGATAAAGAAGTGAAGACCCAAAGAAGTAGTTCAAATCAGTTAACTTATATACTGGATTGGACAAAGAATAGTTTTGAAAAAGCAACTAAACTAAATTGGGAAGTTTAAAAGATAAGTTATTTTAACAAGGTCTGTAAAGAATTCTCTTGGTTTCACTTCATGCCCTTGAGAATAAGAATGTTACATTTTTCTGGTATAGGGAGGGTGTCTTTCACATGGGAGCTTCATCTGCTGCTTTTAAGAAACAGCACAAAGGCATTTGCTGTTTTTTAAGTGTATTCAACCTAAATGGTCAATATGCCAGGAGAGTATATTTTACCTTCCTCACAGCCAGATAAGCTGCACTTTGCAGCTTATACTTTTAAGCCGAAGTTTAGTTGTAGTTGTCATATTAAACTATGTACATTTGAATTTCCTAGATTTTATGGTTTTAGTTGCATTATTTCTAAATGTGCTTTTTATAGTGTTATAACAGCTATTGAATGTTGTAATTTATTTGTATTAATTCATAAAATTGTTTTCATCTTATACAAGAGCTATAAAACACAGTTTATACCTCATTTATTTAAAATTATAATTAAACAACTTAAGTCATCCCTGGAAATCCACAAGAGCTTTTTCCTTAAAAGAGGTCTATATGTTACTAAAGTTGAAGAACAGGAGAGGAGTTCATAAAGGTGTAAAAGGAGTGTTAGAAGCATTTGAACCAGAGCAACTCCATCTTGAATAGGGGCTGGGTAAAATAAGCCTGAGACCTACTGGGCTGCATACCCAGAAGGTTAGGCATTCTTAGTCACAGGATAAGACAGGAGGCTGGCACAAGATACAGGTCACAAAGACCTTGCTGATAAAACAGGCTGCAGTAAAGAAATTGGCCAAAACTTACCAAAACTAAGATGGCTACGAAAGTGACCTCTGGTCATCCTCACTGCTCACTATACGCAAATTATAATTAGCATATAGTGAGCAGTGAGGATAATGAGCATTAGTTGCTAAAAGACACTCCCAGCAGCACCATGGCAGTTTACAAATGCCATGACAATGTGAGAAAGTTACCCTATATATTCTAAAAAAGGGAAGAACCCTCAGTTCTGGGTATTGCCCACCCTTTCTCAAGACTAATTCACCCCTTGATCAAGAAATAACTATAAGTATACTCGATCAAGCAGCCCATGCTTCTGCTCTGCCTATGAAGTAGTCCTTTTTTTCCCTTTACTTTCTTAATAAACTTGCATTCAATTTACTCTATGAACTTGCCCCAAATTCTTTCTTGGGTAAGAAAGAATTTGGGGTAATAATTCTCTCTCTCGGCGTCTGGATTGGGACCCCTTTCTGGTAACAGGGGGCCCTTGAGGTATTAGGAGGGGATAGCATCCAAGGCACAGATGGACGGATATGACCTCTCTGGGCACCTCTTCTCTAAAACTTAAGGGAAAAGCCAAAGAAGGGTGCTGATGTGGATGGTAACTTGCCAGTTTCAGGCAGGAAGCTGAGGCAGTCTCCATGTGATAGTGTTTATTGTCTGGTAAGTAGGCTGCAACCTTGTCAGCTGAAAGTGATGGAGGAAGTAATGGGGTCAGAAGTTTGAAGAAAGTGGAGACAGGAAGGAAGGGAAGCAAATATTTCGACTAGCATTAATCCAACAAAAAATGTATTAACTTTTAAAGTCAGAGAAACAGTAGTATTTTAAAAAGCTGGAGTCACTATAATCATTATTTTAAATTTCATGGTAAAATATACATGCTTACTTTCACCACAATCTTAAACATTAGAAATGATTTAAGATTCTATTCCAAAATAAGAAGTGCTTTAGGTAGCTCTTTAATAAGCCAATCTTTCCTTATTTTAAGAGCAACTTATTGGAAGTGAAAAATAAAGTAAATAAAAAAAGGACATTTATAAATTTTAGCAAAATACCACATTTTCTTTCTACAAATTTTTCCTCCATATTTTGGTAAGCATCTAATAATTTCATACTGTGCCTCATAGACCTTGCATAACACCTCCTTGAATAAAGTCCAAACTATGTAGCTTCTTTTCCACTTTTTTCTCCAATTCTACAAACAACTGAACACCAATTCAGAATTAAATGCTTTATTCCATGCTACATCTTAAGTTAATCAAGCTGATCAACTTGCCTATTCAAAAGAATCAACTGGAGCTTGTTATAGAGATTTTGAGGCCCTGGTCTACATCAACAGGATCAGAATCTCCAGGGGAGGAGCCTGGAAATCTCTCTTTTAAACAAGTGCCCCCAGTGGTTCAACAAACTTGGGGAACTGCCCTAGACTTTCCCTCAGTTCTATGCTTTATGCATACAGACCCACTGGTCATTCCCTGAATAGGCAGGAACTCACTTCCACCCCCTGAATTTGAGCCTGGCAGACAGACCTCTCTCCCTGCTCTAGAATGCATCATTCAAATAACCTTGAGCAAATGACCTCTACAAGCTTCACTTTCCTTATCAGTAATTTCAGATAATGGTACTTCACAGGACTGTTTGGAATCTAATGAGTTAATGCATGCAAAATACCAAGCACACAAAGCGTCAATAAAGCAGCTATTTTATCTTACTTACTCACACAGTTCTCTTACTGTGGAATGATACTTATCTAAAATTCATCTGTTGAAATACTGCATCTTTCTTCAAGATCCAATACAAATAGCACCTTTTCCCAAAAACCTTCCCAGACACATCTCCTACCTCAGTAAGAATTCCTTTTTCTACTCTTTCCTCATAATCTATCCCATAAAATTCTGTTATAACTAGTATCAGTCCATCTTATACCTAAATTACATAGGAATACATCTATCATTGCCACCAATGACAATCTCCTGGAGAACCTGACTGGATCTTTTTTTTTTCTCTTCAGTCTTTCATCTGTCACAAGATTGAACTGAAGCAAAAAATGCCAAATGAAAATACATCTTCTAGGAACTTAGCTATGTCCCGAGTTACGTCAACTTCCTTGGCTAATTTACTTCCAGGTGTTAGTTTAATGGATTAAACTGAGCAACAACAAAATTTACCACCTTGCTTGATCTTTCATCAAGGAAGAAATTATAGCAATCATTTTAATCCTTATTTTAATTTCAGGTTGTAGTATCAATTAGTCATACTTCTAAATTTACGTATCATATTTCTACTCACCTTACTAATGTTTAATAAACTTACATATTTTGGAAAGGATGAAGAAAGGAAAGGAATAGGATGCCATTTTCAGGGCCTTTATATGAATACTCTCTTTCCTAATTAGCAATTGTAAGAAGACTTAAAAGATTTAGACTGGGGGATATTTTCATTTTCTCTTTTCCACTACAAAATGACCAGCCATCTTCTGAAGCCCAAATAGATTTAATTTAATGCATATGAGACATAACATTCTTACTTCCATAGATTACCATCTTGATTAGGCAAGCAATACAATTCTGACATAAAATACACCAGATAAGGACATAATTAAATATTTAGTATTATTAGCAGGTTCAGGAACTCATTCTCTAGTAGTAATAGAAGCTAGCAATGAGAAGTAAATGAAAATAGGGCCACATGAGGTCATATTCATTAAAAAAATTTAAACTACAAGGTAAAAATTATGTAAGAGTTTTGTTAGAAACTAATTAATATTGCCTTAATTGTGGACACAGAAATAATAATACTTTATGGACTATGTTGTAATAATGACAACCATAATTATTTTTAAAATATGAATAAATAACTTGATGGACCAACAAAATAGCATTTTAGAAACTGAGACTTTATTATGTAGAAGATTTCAAATTTCAGATAGAGTTAAAATATATCAAAATAACATTTCAGCAATCCTAAATGTACAGAATTGCATTATGGCTTAAAATTCTCATTTTCTTCTATAAAAGTTGAATTACTTGTTAAAATGCATGGAACTTACCTGCAATAAGATCATATATTCTACATTTGAATAATAATGGAGTACAGATGAGAATCCAGAAGCACAAGTAAAACTAAAATAGATGGCCCAAAGCTCAAGCCAAAACCCAATTCGTTTACTCCTGTTTATTTCCATTTTATATCTTGACAAATTGTTTTACCACTATAGATCAATAGCTGCCAATAGGAAGGAAAGAAGGCCCCGTTAAAACAGGAATACAACAACCCTGGAAATTGTTGATGGCTGACAATCTGCTGATGAAGAGGAAAGTAGAAAACAAAAGGCAGACATGAGAATTACCAAAAAACCACAGTTTATAAGTGAGTGCCAAATACCCTAAATAGCACCTAAAAAAAAATTAACAGCACTGTTGAATCCTACAATAATTTGCCATTGACTATAAAAAATACTTGATAATCTATAAGTGCCATGCATTCTCCAGTCAGGGAATCCAAGCTCTCATCCTGATTTTGGCACCAATAACCAAGTGAAAGTAGACAAAGTTTCTCATCTGAAGGCAACAATAATAATCTCTGCCTACTATACAGGGTTGCTGAAAATCAAATGAGATAACCCTTGAAATCTAATGCCTTATACCTTAAGAAATAGAGCAGTGTGTACTATATATTTTCAAACACTTTTGGTTTTATATTCATTTTAATTTTTATTTTTAGATCTTAAAATATATTACATACTCTTTTATTAACAATATTACTTAACCGGGTATACCCCCGAGAATTGTGGATAGTTGCAGTATTTTAAATATGCATAGTTTTCACCTTTGGCAAGAGTATCAAATTTGGGTCATCAAAAATTTTGAGACTCACCTCTAGTTCACTCTCTCCACTGGTTTAGGTGCCAAAAAACCAGCACTCTAGCCTGGACCAGCACCATTTATTAGCTTTTGGGCCTTGGGCAAAGTCACTTGGCTGAATCTTCTCAGAACCTTTAGGAATAGCTATCCCTTTGTGTTTTGCTTTAGTTTTTTATTGTAGAACTGTTGTTAACATAATCCCTTATACTTGACAGAACTTTAGTTTTATAGAGCACTTCCATATCATCAGAAATTCACACCAACACCTTATGAGGTGAGTATTATCCCTTTACATTACACAAAGAACAGGGGAAAATACAAAGAAGTTGAAAGTCTTGCCAAGTCACACAACTACTTTGCAACAGAAGAAATAGGACTTCAAGGAAATGATTAATTTGCAATAGGCTTGTGCATATGTTTGTAAAAAAAATTTGCAAAATACTGAGTGTTAATAGGATTGTTTGGTTATTTCTTATAATCAAGATGACACAAAAATAACTTACTTAAGCAAAAGTAACTGAGAAATGCAATACTGATGCTTTTCCTTGACTCAGACAACCTATGTGTAACTTTTTTCAAAAACCAGTATAGCTAAATTTATTTTGCTGAGCTTTTGTTATTTTAGTATTGACATTTTGAAGTTAGCACCTCATGCAGAGAAAAGTTTGCAGCTTTGCTTCAATTTTGGTTTGGCTGAAGTATCTTTTTCAAAAGCAAAGCAATTTAATGCTTTACATTTTAAAAACCATATTTGCAATGGAAAATATACAAGTAATTTTAAAAAGTACACACTCAGAAAACTTACCCTTTAAAGTAATATGTTAAAATAAAATAGAATAGTCTGCTATTTTATCTTGTCTATGAATTTTCTATGGCCCATGGCTACTAGTCTTTTTAATGCAATTGCCAAAATTTTGTGGATGATTTACAATGGATATTTTAAAGGAAAAACATAAAAATTTTGTAACAGTAATATTTTTTAAATAGGCCATACATTGATAGAGTTCATGAGAACTGTAATAAGTACAAGTATGATTTAAGGGTTATCGAATCTCCCTAATTTCTATAACATTACGTCTAAACAAATCTGTATATATACAAGCAAAAGATATTTGATTAGATGTGAGCTTGTGTGAAATACAGCTTCATTAAATTAAAGAGAAACCTCTCAGATGTCTCAGCTTTTTAAATATGTGTTTGAAAACATTAAATAATAAATAACCACTAATAAGAGTAATGCATTGTAGTAGCAAAAAGATTTTTGTATAATGTTGAAAAGAAAGCACTGTTAGCCATGATACTGACAAACACATTTATAGTTCCAGATTCCATTAGTTCCTGTGGCATATGGGAGCAGTTATTTGTAATTCAGATAAAGTAGCTTTTCATTCCAATACTGAGCAGGTTTATTCTAGAAATATTCCACTACTTCCGAAATAATCATCTCAGTCTTGATGACTAGAGCTTAAACATATTCGTTTGCCTGGTTCATTAGGATAGGTTTGTGCTTTGGATCTGAAACCCTAAAGTGTTAATCAGTTGGAAATTTTTTGGCACTTGCCATTTGAAACATGAGAAATATGAAGAAATTCTGTTGCAGCAAGGTCTTAAGCTTTTAAAATTAGCACCCCTCCTGGTTTTACCAAAGTCATGCTGTGAATGAGTTTTTAGTTAATGCTTCTTGGGATTTATTCCTGGACTGTAATTTTATCAAATGCAGACGGAATTGTCTTTGGGAATTTAGCAGAATACCCTTTTCACCGCTCATTTAATAATATTTTTATTTTATATGGCAGGGGCTCTTTGGGGGTTGGGGGAAACCAACTGCAGAAAATTGCAGGTTTCAGAAGACAGCTCTGAAATCGCAGACACCCGATTTCTCCCTTGCACAGTCTTTCTTTTTTACTCACACTTCCAATAGAACAGGATTTCTACAGCTCATATGGTTTCGTACAAAGACTTAAAAGGTCACTTGAAACGTTTACAGATGAGAGGGCTCACATAAACCTCCCCCTGACAGACACATACTAAGCGCCACTTCATCTTTCTCGCCACAAATGTATTTAAGAGATACTTTAGCTATATTTCTAAAAGAGGTTTTTTCTCCTACAGCGTCTTGTGAAGGCCAGGCCTTCCTAGAGCTAAAGCAGCATTAACTGCCTGGCATTTCATCCATCCTCTCTTAAAATTGAAAGACAATTTGCTCTTCAAGTGGACTATTTTTTTTCTCTTCTATAAACCCATCACTATAACCACGGGATTTAATATTTGTTAGTCTATTTTGCATAAAGGATAAGGTTGGACCAAAGTATCAGCAGTTAAAATTAATGCACAAGCAGCTTACGGAAAGTTGGGGTTCTCATTCTTCCTAGAGAAACTCTTAAATTTCTTTTGTGTAGTTGTTGGTGTGTGGGCGCGAGCGCATGCGCGCGCGTGTGTGGGAGGGGGTGGGGTAGAATTAGATTTGTTAAAAAAGCAGCTCTTTTCAATTCCAGTCACAACTAAAGTTCAAACAAAACTCTCAGCTTCCTGGAGGAAGCCAGGAGGTGTTTAAGGGACAGCTTCGCTTAATGTTTCCTTCTCTTGTTCATACCTTCTCTTGTTCATAAGGTAGCGTTTTCCGTAGGAGATGGGTGACCGGGACCCGCGCGGGGCCGGTCTCGGCGGCAGGACCGGGTGGATCTCTGGCACCCGATTCTGGAAAGGGTGGGGAGCAGGTCCCAAAGGCCCTCCGCGGCCGGTGCCGCACTAAGGAGAATCCCAAGTCAGATGCTTCCCGAAAGACCCCAGAAAGAAAAGCGGCCCCTCCCTGGCCGTCATCCCCTGGACAGGAAGGCGGTCTTGCCCCGCGCCCCGGGGCCCTGCACTGACCTGTGTAACAGGACGCGCTGCACGGAGTCCAGGTCCTCCAGGCTGCGGGGGGCAGGTTTGGGGATGCTGGACCTGCCCACCTGAAACATGCCCACTGGTGACTCGCTGCAGGGGCGGACGACAGGTCACCCGGGTCTCAGCCCCGGCGCCGCGGGGAACCTGGCCACAGCCCCGGCCGCCGCGGGGAACCTGGAGCTGCCAGGCTCCGACGCGCGGAAGCCGAGGGGTGTCAGCGACGGCGGCCCCTCCTTCGCCCGCGTGCTCCCCCGCCGGTCTCGGAGCCCAGCGCACTGGCGGGCGGCGCGGCCACTCCTCGCTGTGGGGGCCCGGGACAGGTGGGCGCTCAGTGGGCCGCCACCCTGCCGGGGGTCGCGAAGTCCAGGCTGTCCCCTCTTTCACGTCTGGGTTTCCCCCGTCTCTTCCACTGGCCCAACCACACAGCCCGTCTCCGGCGCTGGGGGCGAGCCGTCGAGCGTCTCGGGACCCGGTCGCCAGGCGCTGCGCTCTTTCGCCGCCTAGTGCGGGATGCAGCTCTTCACTCTCCCTTCCAGGACAGCGAGGCCGCCCCGGCCAGGGACACCGGCGTCCAGGCGCCGCCCCCAGTGAAGGAGGCTACCACCTGCGGCTTCCAAGGCCACAAACATGGGAGGAGTGGAGGAAACTCTCAAGGGTCTCTGAGGCTCTGGCTGCTCTGTGGAAGACACGAAAATGAGTGGGGGAACAGAGGCAAGTTAGTTGTCTGTGCTTAGTGGGAAGTTGAATTCAGCCTGAAGAAGCCATATACTTTAATCCATCCATCCAAACATGTATTATCACCTGCTGTGTGCCAGGCTGAGTTCTAGTCCTTGGAGGTACAAGAATGAATAAAAGGTGGACTCTGACTTGTCTACTGTGACTCTATTTGCTTTGGGGGGCGGGGGGGGGGGGGGCGATTTATTTGCTTTAAAATATCCTTGATCCCAGGAGACAGTCTCTACTCTAGGGAATTAGATATTTCAGTGAACTGTTCTATGGCCTGTGGTTTTTCCATCGTGGGAAAAATGACGCATGTGTGACTTCTCACTCTAGACTGTTCTTAAGTCAGAACTGGCCAGAATGGTAAGTGGAACCACTAAAGGAGAATAAACAGAGAAACTGGAGCGTAGTAGTTTAAAATGTGAGCTCCCATAGGTTATAGATTACAGATTAATGACAAATGGTAATAGATTAATTTTAAACTTTAGGGTAATTAGCCGGGACTTGGCTACTCACTGTAGGACCTCTAAATGTCATTATCTGCAAATCTTGTCTCTGGGTCCATTTCTCCAATCAGGAATGTCTTCCTGGCCGCCAAGTGGGTTATGAGGGTGAATGATGGAGGCCCCATCTCTTAGCATATAGACCTTTACTTAATTCCTCTGTTTTCAATAAGGTGCCTTAGCCCTGGTCTATACTCTACCTGTGTTCTTGAGTCTACTGCATCAAGAATCTGAAAATGTTCATATCTTTTGATTCAAAAATTAATCTCAAGGAAATGATAAAAAATGAGGGTCATGATGTTCATTGCAGTACATTATTATAGCAAAAAAAAAAAAAAAAAAAGAAAGGTATAAATGTCCAAAATTAGTATAACTATCTACCTAGGTTAAAGTTCGTTCATACAATGATCTAATATATATTTATTAAAAGGAAGTTTAAATACAGTGCTTAATGGCATAAGAAAATATTTATGATTTAAACTTTAGTAAATATTCAGGAGATAAAAGTGTATTTTCAGTTTTGTGTTGCTATCTAAAAATTGGGAAATTGGATGGATATACACTGAATCTTAAAATGATTATATCTGTAAGTGAAATTATGAATGATTTTTTTTCTTTAACTTTTCCATGTTACTTTTTTTTACAATAAATATATATTATTTTTATAATAAAAATGTATTCAAATGTAAATGTGTAAAAGAATGATTTATAGTCCCAACTTGGGAGGCTGAAGTGTGAGGATACCTTGAGCCCAGAAATTCAAGGTCACCCTGGGCAACATAGCAAGATGCCCTCTCTAAAAAACAAAAACAAATACCAGATTGATTTGAAGAATAGTTGGTGACAACTGAATTTGTGGGTAAACATTTCCAATTATTATCTATTTCAGATTGCCATTCTCAGACATATGTAAGTGGTTTTGCAAACTATTTGATCATTTAAGGGTATAAAAGTAGCCTACATTTTAAAAAAGGACCATTACAAATATTTTATATAGAGAATAGTTATTTTCTAAATCAGATAATTGCTATTTTTTTTACTATAATAATTTATCTTTTGTTTGAAACTACTAGGTAACTTTTTCTTCTGACTTTAGATTTTGTGAAAAGTCCACGTTCTCACTTACAAGTGGGAGCTAAAATGCTGTACTCATGGACATAGAGATAGCAACAATAGACATTGGGGACTATTAGAGGGGGAAAGCAGGCAGGGAGCAAGGGTTGAAAAACTGTTGGATACTGTGCTCAGTACCTGGGTGGTGGGATCATTCGTATCCCAACCCTCAGCATCACCTAATATACCCAGCTAACAAATCTGCACATGTACCCCCCGAATGTAAAATAAAAGTTGAAAAAGAAGTCAGTAGTAAACATTAAAAATGTTTTGTGTGAAAAGTTTATGATGTTATAAATCGCTATTCAATTATATGTTCAAAATAAGTCTTCATTTACATATGTTTTCTTAAAGTAGGATTTATCCATAACTACTTGTTGGCAAGAAAATATTCTGTACGTTTAAATTTATTCTAGAGAATGACAACTTATACTTCATAACAATTAGAATAATTCATTTCACATGGAAACTTTTACTACTAAAAGACTCTGGCTATGTTTTGATGTTTGTATATATGTGTGTGTATATATATGTGTGTGTATGTGTGTGTTATATATACATTTTTTTTTTTTGAGACAGAGTTTTGCTCTTGTTGCCCAGGCTGGGGTGCAGTGATGCAATCTCAGCTCACTGCAGCCTTCGCCTCCTGGGTTCAAGCAATTCTCCTGCCTCAGCCCCTTGAGTAGCTGGGATTACAAGCGCCCATCACCACACCTGGCTAATTTTTGTATTTTTAGTAGAGACAGGGTTTCATCATGTTGACCAGCCTTGTCTCGAACTTCAGACCTCAGGAGATCCACCTGTTTCGGTCTCTCAAAGGGCTGGAATTACAGGCATAAGCCACTGTGCCTGGCCCATGTTTGTCTATTAATTGGATTGTTTCCATTATAAGTTCCTTATAGCAACTGATAAGGAAAAGAAAAAAAATTTTTGCAACGTGTATTTTGAGATGATCACCCAGTACAGAGGGAGAGGTTGATGATGCAATAGAAAAATGGGATCATTGGTACTGCAAAGTCCCAGAGTTAGAAGAAAATGGTATCTTAGTGCACAACTGGAGGTCTCACCTTGGACTAGAAGAAGCGCACTCCATTATTATTATTGCCATAATTTTCTGCATTTCACAGTAGAGATTTTTAAACACAAATTGACAGCTACCAGAGAAATCAGGACAGAGCCATACCTTTTCAGTAATTTTAGGTGTCCTTATCCTTTCTGACCTTTATCAATAATGGTTTCCATAATGATTTTTAGACTTTTGCCTTGGAGAAATAAATACCTTTTTTAAAAAAGAAAAAATCCACCTTAGTTCTAGGCTTATAGAATATTGGTACTATTTTTTAATGCATCATATATTAACTGGTCTCCTCTATTAGATTCTAAAGCTTTTTGAGGTCAAATAATGTCACGAAGCTTTAGAATCTATTAGATAGTACATCATTTGACCTCAAGCATTCATATATATTAAGTGGCTGGATCCTGGATCATGCTTGCTTCTGAAGGAAATATCCTGGGTCAATTCAATATTGACCTGAAGTTTGAGAGAGCTATTTTCACTGGCTTGCTACAGGTTTCTATACTTAACCTAGTTCTATTAAATTTAATCAATGACATTAATGCAAATAGGGAAGGTATGCTCACTAAAATTGCAGTGGATGAAAAATTGGAAATGTATTCGTTCTTACAAAATTTCTGGAGTCTGGAAACCCTAATTCAAAATAGAAAAAGTATGTGTATGTATTATTGCACACATTTTAAAAATAATTATAATAGGTCAGAAAAGGAAAGCAAACAGGCTTAGGAGCCATTCAAGTGAAAAAGATGCAGGCAAATTATTGAATTGCAATATGAACAACAGTGTTAAAGTGGCTACCATCGTACACTACTCAAGTACCATATACATTTCTGTCTTCCGTGCACCAGATGTAACAAACACATTGTGGCTAAAGGATTGGATTAGGTTCAATCAAACCTACCAGTCTCTCATAAATCTCCTAATTTTACTTTCTCCTGTGGTCATCACCCTCTTGGAAATACTAGAGCATTGCTACTTGAAAGTGGTTAGGAAAAGAACCTCATTCAGTAGAATTCTCTAAGAATTCTTGGCACCTCTTTTCTTTTTCTTTTTTAGACATTCAAGGGGTGTATGTGCAGTTTTGTTACATGGATATACTGTGTAGTGGTGAAGTCTAGGCTTTTAATGTACCCATCACCCAAATAGTGAACATTGTACGCAATAGGTAATTTTTCGATCCTCACCGCTCTCCCACACTTCCTGCTTTTGGACTACCTGGTGTCTACTACTCCCTGTCAATGTCCGTGTATACCTGATATGGTTTGGCACTCTGTCCCCACCCAAATCTCATGTTGAATTGTAATTCCCAGCGTTGGGGGAGGGACCTGGTGGGAGGTGATTGCATAATGAGGTTGGATTTCCCCTTTGCAGTTCTCATGATGGTGAGTTCTCATGACATCTGGTTGTTTGAACATGTGTAGCACTTACCCCTTCACTCTGTCTCTCCTGCCAGCATGTGAAGACCTTGCCTGCTTCCCCTTTGCCCTCCATTGTGATTGTAAATTTCCTGAGGCCTTCTCTTCAGAAGAAGGCTGTACAGCTTGCAGAACTGTGAAGTGATTAAACTTCTTTTCTTTATAAGTTACCCAGTCTCAGGTATGTCTTTAGAGCAGAGTGAGAATGGACTAATACAGAACCCACTGCTTAGCTCTCACTTATAAGTGAGAAGTTGTGGTATTTGATTTTCTGTTTCTGAGTTACTTCACTTAGGATAATGGCCTTCAACTGTATCCATATTGTTGCAAAACATGTGATTTCATTCTTTATGGCTGCATATTATTCCGTGGTGTATATATACCACATTTTCTTTATTTAATCATCCACTGATTAACACTTAGGTTGATTCCATGACTTTGCTATTGCAAATAGTGCTGTGATAAACATTTGAGTGCAAGTATCTTTTTGATATAATGACTTCTTTTTTTTGAATAGATACCTACAAGTGGAGTTGCTGGATTGAATTGTAATTCTATTTTCAGTTCTACGAGAAATTTCCATACTGTTTTCCACAGAGATTGTACTCACATACATTTTCAACAATAGTGTAAAAGCATTCACTTTTCCCCACATCCTTTTTTTTTTTGACTTTTCAATAATAGAAATTCCTGGTACATCTTTAGAAATTCTTTCTCTTCTTCCAACTTCTGTCTCTAGGTATACATGTGGCAAACAGGGGCCAGATTATCTATACCACCTTAAAGATTATGGCCTTTATCTTCAGTGCAACAAAATAAAGTCACTGGTAAGTTTTAAGTAGGGGATTGACATGATGACATGATGAGATATTTTGTAAAATTCACCCTGGTTTGCTCTATGAAGAATGGATGCCAAGAATGAGTCTTAGTTGTTTTTGTTGTTGTCTTTATGAATGAAGTGAAGTCTTGAAGGACAGCAATATCTAATGGCAGGATAGAAGAATATATGCCTGGAAAGGACACAGAGAAGTGGCCAGAGAAAGAAAGGACTGAAATCACGGAAGCAAAGGGAACCTAATGTTTCCACTAGAAAGTCAAGGATGATGAAGCCTGAAATACGTCCTTTGAATTTAGGCACAAGAAGGTCATTGTTGAGTGCTGATTGTATGGAGTAGTGGTGGTAGGGAGTTGTACTGAGATAGCTGGGAGAGTGAGGTGGAGGGGTGGAAGTGCAGGCAAACAGCAGAAATAGCTCTTTTGCAAAGTTTGCATCAGAAGAGAATTAGTTATGGGTTAACGTGGTGTTAAGGCAGATTTCTTCCTTCTTTCTTCTATCCCTCCCTCCCTTCCCTTCTTATAATGTCAGAGGCTTGAATAAGGTTAAAATGACTGTGAGGATGATCTATTAATTAACAGAGAGGAAGAGGCTGAACATAAAAGAAAGAAAAATGAGTTGTCTTACATGGAAGAGAGGATGCTGCTCTCTGGTATCCTGTGGACAACAAACAGGGCAGGTGTGAAGGTCTCTAAGTTAAATGGTAGAAAAGGGGGTCTTCTAGTCAGGTGGCATTATGGGTTGGTTCATGTCCCCTCAAAATATATGTGGCAATCCTAACCTTTGGTACCTGGATGTGACTGTATTTGGAAGGAGTATCTTTGCAGATCTAATCAAGTTAAGATGAAGTCACACTGAATTAGAGTGGGTCCTAACGTGGGCCCAGATGACCGGGGGCAGACATATGCTGTCTTTACTATTACTGATTAAACAAATATAAGTTTGATTTGCTTATTAGCTTATAGAGTTCGCAGTACACTGAAGTTTATGCCCTGAAATAAACAATAGTGAATGAAAAGCACAGCACAAAAGAGAACAGCTTGTAGCTTGTAAAAGCAGTGATGGGTAGCCTAAAGTTAGACGGTCTAAGAGCGCCCCGTTAACCGTGGCACATCCGCGGTGTGGCTGAAAGGCAGGAAAACACTGCCTTGATCTCACGAACTCCTTTCCAACATGGGGTCTGCACAGGGGTCTCGTAAAGATGGCTTGTATAAGCGCCCGGGAAAGGTTGGTGATCTCTGCTCACAAGATCTGGGAGGGTCTTTGCAGATGGGAGCTGGCAAGGCAGTAAGGCCTTGCAGGTGGAGATAGTGGAACACTTCCTGCTCTGCCTGTATTCTCAGAATATGGGGTAACCTTGTTTGCCCTATGTCCACAGTGCTCAGAACCTAAAGGCCCCTTGACGCATCGTACGTGGTCAGACCTGGTGGCGCCCTAACCTCTGTGTTCTGGTGCAGCTGCATATCGATAATGATCAGTGGTAAAACCTGGTGTACTAGATTAGCGTCTCTTAGAAGAACCACCTGTTTCATTGTATTCTAATGATGCATGCTTCTCCCCCTGGCTATCTTGCCCCACAATAGTTTCAAGGCCTCCCCCAATAACTCCCCTGCTTTCCAACCCTCAATTAATGAATGTTTGCACCTAATAAAAATCTATGGAAACAAGAACTCGGGCCAATGCGGTCCTTGCACTTTGCGTTGGTCCCCTGGACCCATGCTGTGAAATTCTATTTCTGTGTCTTTATTTACTTTCTCAATCCTTCGTCACTGCCAAGGCTCGGGGCACCCACGAACAGGGTTGGGGCTGGTACCCGACATCCTAATCCAATATAACACGTGTCCTTATGAGAGAGGAGAAGAGAGACATACACACACAAAGGGACGTCAATGGGAAGGCACAGAGAGACAGAGCCATTAAGACAGCAGCGGCAGACCCTGGAGTGATACATCTATAAGCCAAGGAATCCCAATGATTGTTGGCAGCACCAGAGGCTAGGAGCAGGCACGCAACACATGGTTCCCAAGAACCTTCCTAGAGAGTATGGCCCTTTCATCACCTTGATTTAGGGCTTCTAGCCTCCAGAACTGTGAAAAGATAAATTTCTGTCATTTTGTGCCACCCAGTTTGTATTAATTTGGTCTGGCAACCCTAGGATACTAAGACAGCTGGATTCTATTTTTGGGTTTGTGAAATGGGAGGCAGGATCATCTGCTAAATATGAGAGGGCAGGTAGGGGACAGAGGTTTGAAAAGAGGGCAGAAAAGATCATACTGATGTGGTGAGAGGAAGACAGGGCTGACCAGGGTAATAAATGTAAAAAGCTTGTCTGGCATGTTCAGGGCACTGGTCAGCAGGATTTCTAAAATGGCCCCAAAGGACATCCTATCCTAATCCTTAGAACCTGAGAATGTGCTGAAGTATCAATCTTGTAATGATCTGATATTATATGGCACAGTTGATGTTAAGATAGGGAGATTATCTGGGTGAGAAAGATCTAATTGCATGAGCCCCGAAAAGCAGAGAAATTTCTCCAGGTAATGGCCAAGAGAAAATTAAAGAGATGCTCTTGAGAAGAACTCTATGGGGCATTGCTGATTTGGAGATGGAGGGGCAGCCTCTAGAAGCAGAGAGTAGCCACTGACTGACTGCTGGCAAGGGTACCTCAATCCTACAACCGCAAGGAACTAAATTCTGCCAACAACTTGGATAAGCTTGGAAGAAGATTTTTCCACAGACCTTTCAGATAAGAAGTTAGTCCTGCTGAATCTGGTTTTGCCATGTAAAACCATAAACAGAGAACCATATTGAGCTTGCCTGGACTTCTGGCCTACAAGACGGTGAGCTAGTAAATGAGTGTGTTTAAGACTGCTAAGTGTGTGGCAATTTTTAAAATGTAGCAATGGAAAATGGATACAGGGTGTTTTCGGGAATAGTGATGGCAAATGGCCTATGAACAATTCCACCCAGTAGGCCCTGTGGGTGGAAATCATCTCTAGCAGTGCTTGGCAGCGCTGATGCAGACATAGTTTCCAAGGCACCAAATTTTTCTGACTATAGTTCTTATGCATTTTCTGGTTCCTCTTCTCGCAAACTCTAATGGTTGGCGCTCTCACCAGAAGTCACATATCTAATAATTGTCTTCAAACATTTTAAAGGCCACCATGTGGAAGAGAGATTGTCTTATTCAGTATATATCCTGAAGTTAGAATTAGGATGAGTAGACTGCATATGAAGGCAGATTTATACTTAATATATACTGCAAGTTGGGTTTTTTTAAGAAGCTGACTCTGAGATAGAGATTTCCATATAGAAAGTTAATTGAGAAATTTATTGATCACAATAAACTTAGGATCCATAACTATGGGTGAGTGAAGGAAGGACTGGGCAGAGGGAACAGTCGAATAGTAATGTAGTCTCAACAAAGACCTCATCTGATCCCATGGACTTCAGATGAAATGGTCCTGCAGAGTTGTTCTGAGTGGAAGAAAGAGGGACAGGTCCTTGTATCCTCTTAACCTGTCATTTAAACTAGAAAAGAGGCATAACCTTGGGCAAGGTGATTATCTTCAGCTGAAGGAAGTTAGTGGTGAGGAACTCAACTGAGAATCACAGCTGTCATCATTCCCAGCTGGGTGGAAGAATGAATGCTTCCCTCCTAAAGGTGGGAATGAGAGGGGCAGAGACAGCATCTAACACCACATAAAAGAAGACGCACCAGTGTGATGGGGCTCTATGTCACTAAAGGGGTTCATCAGTAGAGGTTGCGGGACCCCTGACAAGGATATTGCACTAGTGGAATTTAGTGTTGAACAGAAAAATGAAGTGGAATGTGAGTCCTTAGAGAATTTCTGAAGTTCTTTTTATTCTCTGGCCCTTCTGGTGGCTACAGGTGTCCATTCCAACACTCCTGCACCCTTGCAGCTTTAATGTAGTGACCATTTATGCGCTCTCTGCCCTAGAGAGAAGATATAGCATGGGTCAAAGTATGGAATGGAGTATTAATACTTGACTGCCCTTGACACACTGGACTTACTTGTGTTCCTCTACCCTCAGGACAGGACATATGTAGTCAGGGAAGTTCTCCAGGTGGCCTTGGACTGGCCCACTTCTCCCTTCTTTCTCACATGATAGTTCTCAAGAATAACTGTAGACTGCTGGGAATGCAGCAGCCTGAGATAAAGAGGAATTGGCCACAACAGCTCAGGCGTCCCTAGAAACAGAACACCCTCCAACACTTTAGCCCAGTGCATCCTGTAGCTGCCAGGGTATAAAATCCAGAGTAGGCTGCATCCTGGGGTCCTTCAGCTGCAGTTTAAGTAGGGCACATGGAGATGAGACTCCATCAGCTTTGGGCAGCTTTCTTGAGTCTTGGGGGACTAGCTCATCATGAATCCTGAGGTTTTGTTGTCCTTTGCTGACTATCTATGAGTAATAAATCAGCTTCATGTAACTTTCTTTTTTTTTTTTTTTTTTTGATACGGAGTCTTGCTCTGTCACCCAGGCTGGAGTGCAATGGCGCGATCTCGTCTCACTGCAACCTCCGCCTCTCAGGTTCAAGAGATTCTTCTGCCTCAGTCTCCTGAATAGTTGGGACTACAGGTGTGCATTACCATACCTGGCTAATTTTATATTTTTAGTAAAGATGGGGGTTTCTCTATGTTGACCAGGCTGGTCTCAAACTCCCGACCTCAGGTGATCCGCCCACCTTGGCCTTACAAAGTGCTGGGATTATAGGCATGATCCATGGCACCCAGCCTGCATGTAACTTCTTAACATGTGTGAATGTTCTGTCTCACTGGACTCCCACAAGTAGTACAAGTGCAGCCCGAGATGCAGTGGGCTGAAGTAATAACTAATGCACAGTGAACCTGCTTTGCACATAGAATGTCTAGATTTTTTTAATTATAGAACTATCTTAATCTAGTCATTACTACTTTACCTAGAAAGACTAACTCTCTTCAGTTTTTGTAATTGGCAGAGCAGGCTTCTCTATTTTTATTTACATATCATTATTTAGGACAGGTCTTTTAGCTTATAAATGGGTTAGAGCTATTTTCAATTATCTAAAAAAGAGTTTTGTTTTTTAGTTAGGTTCACCTTTCTAAAGAATTTGAGGATTCACCATTGCATTGGAATATGGAACAAAAAGTACACCTCAAAAGACCTTACCTACAAAACACACCAGAATGGTGGGTCACCTGGCAGGGGGAGGCGGGAATGAGTGGGAGGTGAGGTGGTGGCTGAGAAGGAATAAGGAAGACAGAGCTTCTGGGTACACACCAGCCTATGTAATGTAGACAGGAAAGAAATGTTTTTTACCTGCTGAACTCTGTGCTCATGATAGGATTCTGGTATGACTGTTCTTCCTGGTAATGCTCTCTATACATGTATACCCTTCCAGACATTGAGTGGTATAATGGCAGGGTTATAACAATTTTGCATAACAATTTAGCATTTCTGACTTTTCCTCATGCATATTATTTATTTAGAAAATATTTAATGAGTATTACCAAATGCAAATCACTGCATCATCCATTAAAAATGCTTTTAATGCCCTGTATCACTTGGTTCTTGTTCTATCTTCCTGACCAGATGAGGCATCTTGTTAGATTTTCAGCATCCCTCAGGGTTAGGAATCCTGGCCACTTTCTTAGGAGTTAGCTTTCGGCTCTGATGTACCAAGCTCTGCCCTGTCTCAGGCTGTCCCACTGCCATCTCTCTGGAACATAGCAGAAGCATCTAATATCCAATTGCTACACTCTTGCCATTTCCTGGACCCCTGAATGGATATTCAGGTGTTTTCATCATAAACATTTAATAAGTTGTGTATGGACTGATAGATAAATAGGATGATAGGCAGATAGTTAGATAAAGTTTTATTTGCTTGGGGCCAGGTGCAGTGGCTCATGCCTGTAATCCCAGCACTTTGGGAGGCCAAGGCAGAGGACCACTTGAGGTCAGTAGTGAGATCAGCCTGGCAAACATGATGAAACCCCATCTCCACTAAAAATACAAAAATTAGCCAGGCAAGATGGTGTACGCCTGTTATCCCAGCGATCTGGGAGATTGAAGCAGGAGAATCGCTTGAACCTGGGAGGCGGAGGTTGCAGTGAGCAGAGATCATGCCATTGTACTCCAGCCTGGGTGGCAGGGTAAGACTTCACCTCAAAAAAAAAAAAAAACAGTTTATTTTCTTGGATCCAAATTCTTTCTGTGTGCAAATGCTTAGAACAAAATAGGTGTAAAAAGCTCTTTCTCTGCTCTATTCTTTTTGGGGTCTGGCATATACCTCCCTCTTCAGGAACTAGGGATTCATTAAGTGGCATAAGCACCAATGGCAAAACCTCTGACATCTTCATGTGAAAGATACAACTCAGTCTTAGAGTACAGGAGTCTCGTCTCCATGTTTTTAACATGCTATTGGATGCTGTGCGGTTTTTTGAGCTGCTAACAGTAACGCTGTCACCTAATGTATGGTATCACCCTTTACTCTCCTTTTAATGGCATCACACAGATGAAAGGTAAGCGTAAGAATGTGTAAGAACCTGTGTAGGAGGTAGGAATAGACAGTGAACTGCTACAAAGATGCAGTGCCTTTGTTAAGTATCTTTTATTCTGTCATGATCCAAATGTAATTAATGATACAGCAAAGTTGTAAAAATAAGGATGATGTGTTCACATAACTGAGAATAAAGGAAATGAGACGAAACCTAAAAGGAAATAAGGCAGTGGTTGCACACACACAAAAAAAATCAGTGTTCTGACCTTTAATGGACTAAAGGGAATTTGGTAACTTTAAGCAAATGCCTTCTGTGGGGGAAAGACAGCACAGTTTATTCAAGGTTATCACATCTGGTTCATATATTAATTTTGGGGACATATATGAATAAGGATGCACAGAAACAATGGAAATAATTTGTTTTATTATTCAAAAAGCCTCTCACTAAATTTCCCATCAGTGTTAACAATGGGAAAAGATGAGGGGGGTAGACAATTTAAAAGGTGTAAAAAGTCCTGGAGACATAAACAAAAAGTCTCTGGAAATGGAATTGTGATCAATAGAGGCCTCCGAAAGGAAACGTCGAACTGGATGGGTTTAACGACTTATAACTACTGGAAAGCAGGAATAGGCAGGGACATACTTGAAGATACTGCTTGTTGTTAAGCTATTTTGGGAATTCTAATGACTATGGAATAAACTGGTAACTACATGAATAGACAAAAAGGCATATTAATTTCAGTGATTGAAAATACATGAAAAATTAATAGATAAATCTAATTTAGATTTATCTATGTCTTATCAGTTATGGACCAGGTGAAGGACCTGAAAATCAGTTAAGGTATAATCTCAATGTGGACAGCCTAGGAATTCAAGATTTTAAACAAAACGTTGATTCAAAATAAAGGCTATTTTCTACCCTAAGTCAAAGTCATGTGCTCCCATAGCAGAATTCCATGGACAGTTTTAATAAATTCCATAATAAAAATAAGAAAATAGGTAAATGTTTCCAAAGAGGTAATTTAAATGATCCTGAAAATGGTGGGGTGAATGCTTGCAAGTGATCAATAATACAGATTGAAAAGATGACCAGGGAATGTGATTTATTAACTTTTACTCAACTTTTTTATTTTGAAAAATTGCAAACCTACAGAGAAGGTGAAATGAACCCTTGATGTGCCCTTCACCTAGAATTCATCAATGAGCATTTTTTAAATTCGCACTCTCCATTTTTCCAAATTATTTGAAAATAAGTTACAGAGATCATGTTGTTTTATTCCTAATACTTCAGCATCTGTTTCCAAAGAAGAAGGATGTTCTGTTATATAACCACAATATTATTATCATAATATTACTGACACATTAGTGTTATCTAATAAATGGTCCATATTTTCAAATTCCAAATTTTTCACTAATATTTTAGTCATTTTTTTAAAAAAAACTAGAAGCCAATCAATAATTATATGTGCATTTAGTTGTCATGTCTCTTTAATCTTTCATCTTAAACATACTACCAGTTCTTTTTTTTTTTTTTCTGGTCTTGGTATTGACATATATAAAAAGTCTAGGCCAGTTGTTTTGTAGAATAGTCCACAATTTGGATTTTTTTTGTTTTAATATACAGGGTTTCTGTCACCCAGGTTGGAATGCTATAACCATTACCTCCCAGGCTGAAGGAATTCTCTCTCCTCAGCATCTCCAGTAGCTGGGACTACAGACATGTGCCACCACACCCAGCTAATTTATAAGAGATGGGGTTACGCCATGTTGCCCAGGCTGGCCTTGTACTGCTGGGCTCAAGTGATCTACCTCGCTTTCCACAGTGCTAGGATTACAGGAGTGAGCCACCGTGTTTGGCCCACAATTTGGATTTATCTTATAGTTTCCTCATGACTGTTTCCGGTTAAATATTTTTAAATATGAATATTACATAGGTGATATTGCTTTCAGTGCATTCCTTCAGGTTGCCTATAATGTCAACTTGCCTCATCATTGGTAATGATAAGTTTAATCCCTTGGTTAAAGTGGCGTCGCTAGATTTCTCCACTGTAATAGTAACTTTTCCCATTTGTAATCAATAAACAAACTTTGGAGTGATGTTTTGAGTCTGTGTTCCTCAATAACTTTTTAACCGAGAGTTTTGGTGTCCAAGGAAGATTCATACCTATTTTCCCATTCTCTCGTTGCTTTATAGTATTAGCTGGCATTCTTCTAAGGATGAGCTCCCTCTACCTTTATAAAGGATCTCTATTGCCTCGTGGATTCTTTTTCTATTTAATGTGTTAAAATCCACTCCATAGTTATTCTTTTTGAAGCTTGAATTGTTCTGACTCCAATGTTCCTTTGAACATTTCCATCAATTTTTCAGGATTCTTTTGCTTTCCAACCCAATACAATATTTCAAACTCACCTTGAACTTTCCCTGCCCCAAATTTATAATGAACTATTTATCAAATAAATTCATTAAAAATTATTTATGTATTCATTTAAAAGTAAGGAGTGGTATTTAGACACCAAGATCTGGGTGTTGGGAGAGAGACGATTCTGCACAGGTCTCTCACATTTCTGTCTATCTTGTGAGGGAGGGAGTCCCAGCTCTTTGTTCTGGACTCCTTTTTCCAGGGCGTTTGTGAAGTGAACAGCCTTGGAATGTCTTTCTTCAGATCAAAGGCCAGGTTTGTTTACTGTCCAGTGTAATCAAGATAATGTCTCTCTTTGGGGCAAATGTCAGACAGTCTTCCCATTCTACAAGATTAGGCTAAGTTCAGGGCTTCTTTCCTATAACAGAACTTATTTCGTGAGCAGACGTCACCTGGTCCTTTTCATGTTGTCCTGTGGGAATTGAGGTTGGGGAACAGGAGCAAATGCTGATACTCTGGCAACTCTATTTCCATGAATAATAAAGACCTTTGTTGCTGACCCAGGAGTTCCTTGTGTTCTGCCAGCATTTATGAAACTGTGGCAGGCTAGCTTGTCAGGTTTCAAGTAGGATAAAATCTCAGACTCTGTACGGTTCTTGACACTGGGGAATAGGTGTGTTTACTGCTACTCATGTGTCATTGCTTCCATGCCTTTTCAATGGAGAAAACTAGGAAATATATTTTTTAAAAATCATGAGTTGTTACTAACAACTCCTGTTTCAAAACAATGCCATCAAATTCTTCCTCTCCTTCCCTTATTTCATATTTACATCTCTCTTCTCCAACAGGGAGAACCTCAATTCTGAGAATATCAATATATTCACACATTTGCTCTCTCCCGCATTTCATATAAACTAGGGTTATAATTATTATGCCAAAGTCATTATAAGTAGTTGTTTGCAGTTTTTTTGTCCTTACAGTATCTCGAGGGAATGTGTTCTCTTTCCAGGTCCATGAAGGGGTGTAGTTTTAAGGGCAAGAATTTCCCAGCGCCAAGTTCCCCTCCCATCTCTCTCCATCCGGGAGAGTTAGCAGTTTATGTTTGAATTTTGTGGGCACAGGAGGAAACTAAGAGTCAATCACCCCAGTGGAAGTTTAAAGGAACTCCTTTCATTGGCCAGAGAAACTTGGGAAGGTGGGAATTTCTCCCAGGATAAATTCCCCTGCTCCTTCACCTACTGTGGATTTCCAGCTCTCTGGAATCCCCTCCCACATGGTGGGAGCTCCCTTTCCCCTCTGGGATGTGCCCTCTGGAATCCCCTTCCACACTCTTCATGGAAGTCTTTCTCTTCTTTTCTTCTCTTTTCTCTACCTAAATAAAACCACCTTTCTGCAACACTTCTTGGGTCTGATATTTACTTTTACGAGCATACGGAGCACCTGCAGTGGCCCCATCACTTATTCTTCAAGAGATTGGAGGCCAAGAACCCACAGCATTTTCTCAGGGGAGCTGTGCCTCACCAGCACCCAAGAAAAAACCCGGTTACAGAATCACACCAAAGATGCAGTTACATTACTGTACTACAAAGATACCTTAATTCTCTTTTTTTCTGATCATGTTACCAATTTGATATATAGTGAGGTTCATTTGTTTTTATTAAAATCCACTTTTAGAGCTGCACAATACTCCATCTTGCTTATTCAACCAGGTTCCTATGCATGGCCATTTTGATCATTCCTAATATTTTACCATTACCAGTAATGCCATATTCAATAACCTTTTATTTTGGGGGAGGTATATCTTCAGGGTAAATTCCTAGAAGTAAAAATGCTGGAACAAAGAATAAATGCACACGCAATTTACTAATATCCTCCTAATAGATTACCTCATTTTGTAGTGCTATGTAAAAAGTTTGAGAGTGTCCTATTCTTTCTCATTAATGGTGTGTATGGAAAAGCTCCTGAATTTTTGCCTAACTGAAAGGTGAAAAATTGTGTTAGTATTTGGCATTTCTAATTTTAGGTGAAATTATGCATCTTTTCATGTGGGGGTGAATAGATATGACTGTTATACATATGCATATGTCAAAGCTCATCAATTTAAATATTTTAAATGTGTGCCACTTATTGTATGTCAATTATAGCTAAATAATGCTTTTTTTTTAAGTTTAAAAAATTAAGGAGTGAAAAGAGACTAAAACCCCAGTAGAAAAAGGAAAAGACAGGAGCAGACAGTCAAAAAGAGAGAGATAAATAAATATCCTTAAATAATATATCTTAAAATTATGGCATAAATTTAAATTTTTTTTCTGTGAAACTTAACAGGAAAATTACAGTGTATGTCATCTCAACCTGAGATAACGAAACACTTTTCACGATAGAAAAAAATCATTTGAATAATATAAATATAAGTAATAAAAACAACTAGAAAGTAAATAAGCAGGTCATATGAAAATGTTACATGATAAAGATTTATTACATTCTCCAAAGGAGGAAGAAATAGCTTGATAGTGGGTGGCAAAGGAGGATGTGGGGGAGTTATTCTTTGAAAGGTGCATTCTTTTTCTACATGATCTTCATCAAATTTTTTGACTTTAGGGAGATCACAATTATTTGCACTCAAATTACACTTAAAAATTAAGTTTATACAGTTAAGACCACCTTCAAAGTAAAATACAGGGTAGACATTACAGTGCTTTGAACCACACGGAAATAGCTAATGTGTAGCACGAACTGCAGAGCACAGATCTATTGGCATAGGTTCACAGAGAAAAACATTTTTGGACCATCCAAACATGGAACTCAATTCAAATTTGCTCCATTTTGAAATTTCCTGATTAGAAATGTATTGAGTAAAATGGTGACTGTCTTTTTCTAAAACTGTAATATTGAACTATCACTTTTCATAGTAAATCTACTTAGCGTGTTTTTTGGGAAAAAGTAATTATAACAAGAAAAAAAACCGCCAGATAATCTAAAAGGCAGTATAACTTTTCAAGAAAAATCAACATTCATTATATGACCTGAGCTTGTACTTCGGTGCTATTATTCTAACGGATAAGAAAAGCTAAAACAATCATGTCTAAGCAAGTAGTTTACTTTGGTAGAGGTACTGATGACTCATCAAACATATTGCTCTTATAGACACTGAACACTTCTAAGGCTGGTTATTACGTCCTTTCATGTTGTAACTCAGAACCTTGACTTACGCTTTCCATTGTTTCTGGATAAAATCCAAATGTCCTAATTCTGTTGAAAGATCCTCAACAATTTGGTTCTTACAAATCTCTCCATGTCTTTTATTTTCACCTTTTCTCTAGAGCCCTGCGTTTTAGCTATGTTGAAATGCTTTTACCTTCTAGAATTTGACCTACTTTATCTCACCCAAAGGCCTCTTAAAATCTGTTTCCTAACGTTAAACACCTCACCTTTTATTCTGATTTGATCATTACACAATATATACATGTATCTAAATATCGTGTTGTACCCTATAACTATGTAAAATTACTATATGTCAATAAAAATAAAACAAACATAAAAACCCCAACCCTGTTTTCAGTTCTTTGCCATATTCTCTACTACTGAGGAATTTCAGCTTAAATTTCAATTCTTTGGAAGGTCTTCCCTGTCTCCCAGATTAGGTTAGGCCTTAGGTTCCCTTGCTAGGTGCTTCCAGAGTACTGTGTATTTCCTTAATTACAGTAGTCTTTATTATAATGCTTACTTCATTGAATGCCTTCTGACTGTCTTGTGTATTCCTGTCTCTTCAGCATATAGCAAGATCTCTGTATTTTTTTGAATGGATGAATAAATAAAAATGTATATGAACTATGCCATTAAATATATACTTTTGATATATCTTGTCAACTCTATCAGTTAAAAATTGGGAGCTTTTAACCTTATTAACATTTTTATTACAAAAATGTATTTATATTTATCTGTTTCTATTTCTCTGCAATGAGAATGAAAGAATTCTGAAGCCTAGTCACAAAATAAATAATGCCACCTTGCTCTTACAATTTACTTGGAAAAGGCATGTCTACTTTATAAATATCGTTAATTTTATCCTATACTTTCTGATTGGCACAGGACATATATTAAAAATATTATACTTTATAACCTGAAATCTGTTTTTTTAAAACTTAATTTTTTTTTTATTTTTTAATATACATATTTTCAGAAATCCATTGCTCGCAAACTGAAATCTGTTTTAAAGCAATGCATTTTCTATAGAGAAGATATTTTGGATAAAAAGAATGATGATGTAGCAAATTGGAGATTTGAAAGAGTATTTTTAAGTAGTTCTATTTGCTTAAGGATTGAATATAAAATTTAAATCACGTTTTAACTCTTTCCTTTAAAAGTATACAGATGTTTAAAACAATGCTGTTAACAACTTTATTTTAGATATTTAACAATACCTTTTAGAATTGGTGGCTTTATATTAACATTGCAGTTTTAGCCAGTCAGTGGTATTTGGAAAAAGAAGCAGATTTACAATGTTGATAAATATGATGCAAAAGTCCTAAAATGATTTAAAATGATGCCTTAAGAGTTATGAACTAATCAGCCTAAGCCTGTATTAAATTAAGAAAGTTTCCCTTTCAGTTTTAAAAAGCAAAAGGGCTCCACCTGGTGTTGAATGAAACTATAGACTTTTAAAAATGATTTGATGATTTACATTTTCTAAAAATTGTAATTCAAAATGCTTTTCTTGGTTTTCTATTTATAGTAATGCTATTATATTGTTCTAAAATTACATGGACTTAGTTCTTTTATGAAATAATTAATGTATGTCTGATAAAAACAGGCCTTTCCTTTAACATTTTAAAAGGTTTTAGAGAAACTTCTCTCATGCACCTTTCCTTCATATTATCTTTGGCAGCCATGAAAATGCACCTCACAGCCTGAGAACCCAGCTGCTGTGCTTTGAAGTCAGCCACACCTCCCATTCATTGCTCTTACCAACGGACTGAGTGCTGTGCAGATACCAAGGCAGCCTTAGTCCTGGAAGACAGGTGGGGCTCCTTTGTCCACCGGCTTAGGCTGGAGGACTTCCCCACAGCTTTGACAAACCTTAGACTTCACAGCAGTGTAGGATGCTTCCATTCAACGTCCTCTCCTTCCTCCTGGAGTCAAACTTGGATGCAGTCCAATAGCTCTCCTAGCCTTTGCTAGCTCCTTCTTTATTTCTTTTTACACAGGCATTTCCTGCTATTGAAATCCTGGCATATTTAATCCCGTCTTTGTGTCTGTTTCTCTGAGGTCCTGGGCTAACACAATTTCCCTTCTGGAAGTTTTATGAAAAATGAGAAAGTGGAAACATTACTCTTATTTTCTAATATCCAGGTGATCTACTATTTGGTTCTTATGCATTAAATTAGATTTTGACATCTTAAACTCAGGTTTGGGTCTCTTCTAGCTTTACTAATTAGTTCATGGTGTGGAAAAGTTCATGTGTCCTATGGAACTGCTTGACACTTTGATGCTTCATGGCATTAAAGAATGAAGAATGAAATTAAATGGTATAATTATTTTGTATTTTAACTACAAGATCTCAAAGGATGTTATAGTTATAATTCAAAATAATTATACTATTTATATGATGTAACTATATACCATATAAAGGTATAAAGGTACTCTATGATCATTTGATTCTCCAGAATCTCAGAGAAACAAAGACAGGATTAATAAATATAAATAAATTTTCGTAATAAAAATGTTAACGATAGGATCAAAAGCCCCCAATTTTTGACTGATAGAGTTGACAAAGGTATATTAAAATAATATACTTAGTTACTTAATTTAGCCAGCATGTTACTGTTTGCACCAGTCACAAGGGCTTTTGGATAAGAGTGATGATAAATCAATGCAAATCCAACAGTTCTTCTAGAAAAATGCCTTCTCACGCCTATAATCCAAGCACTTTGGGAGGCTGAGGAGGGCGGATCGCCTGAGGTCAGGAGTTCAAGACCAGCCTGACCAACATGGAGAAACCTTGTCTCTACTAAAAATACAAAATTAGCCAGACATGGTGGCACATGCCTGTAATCCCAGCTACTTGGGAGGCTGAGGCAGGGGAATCGCTTGAACCTGGGAGGCAGAGGTTGTGGTGAGCCGAGATCTTGCCATTTCACTCCAGCCTGGGCAACAAATGTGAAACTCTGTATTAAAAAAAAAGAAAAATCCTTCATAATTTTTTTTTTAACTGATGAAGGGACAGACTTTAATGTCACCTTTTACCCACAAATCATATGTAGTGTTATATCTTAATATAAGTGCTAGTGATGATGCAAATGCATATTCAGATTTGTTGGTTCTCATTGAAATGGGATTTACACTATTGGAGTATCCTAGAGAATAATCAACTATGTGAAGTGAAAGTTCAATTCCTAGTAGAAAGGCACTGAGCAACAGTAACTTACGATTTCTGGAAACTACCCAGGGGTCTTGTGTCATGCCATGTGCTTGGTTTGCTTCCATCTCACTGATATTTACACTAAGAGGTTAATGCAACTCTAGGAAAATAAAACTTCACATTACTTTGTGGTATAAGAGAGTGGAAAGAAACCATAGCCTGGGAGGTAGAATGTCTGCATTTGAGTCTTGGCTTCACTTACCTTGGGTAAGCTACTTACCTTCTTTAAGCTTCCCTTTTCTTATCTGTAAAATGGGGCTACAATTCTCTGACTCATTCACATGGTCATAAGGCTTAAATGAAATAACCCACTTGAGAACACTCAGTAAACTAAAGCACATTGCATTTTTAAGGTTATATAATCATTGTTTAATTGTATTTCTAATAAAATTATCTGCTAAAAATGTAAGTAGGTATTCTGATCTTTCATAGGAATTTTGAAATTTATAGTACACATAAAGATATTTAAGGAAAAATTTTCTACAACAACTACTTAAATAAACAAATATGTTTTAAAATAGGCCTTATTTTGCTTTGCTTCTTTCATATAAAATATATGGATTATTTACTAATAAAGACAAAGATTATAACTTAACTACCTTTTGGTAGGTTAAAAATGGAAACAAAAATAAATGTAAGTTAGAATTGCATGAAAGATCTGGAGAGACAGAGAAATTCTCTCTCTTCAATTTTTGAGGCAGTAGTGGAGGAAACACATTTTTAGAGCAGCTGTCAATTAAAGCGCAGAATGAAAGAAAACGTCTTTATCTGTAAACCTGAGCCATGAATGATATTTTTGTTTTAATATTTTTATTGTGTTCTTTTATAGGTTTTATGAAAGTAAATTAGTGATATAACATCTCCACAAATTCTGTTTCAACACTATAGCTGATAATGTTCTTATATGATAAAATATTGTCCATAAATTATTCATTTGTAGTTAACGTACAAAATAATTATACCACTTAATTTTGTTCTTCATGCTTTATGCAACCATTTAACTGTGATAAGTATAACACTGTTATTATGAAGTAGTTTAATTAGGCATCCTTATTCTGGTTAACTCGAGCAAAAAGAGGAAAAAATGAGCTACTGATATTTCACACAGATTCCAAGGAAAAGTTGACATAGGCCTTAAGAAGTACAGGAATAGGCGGCTCTGAGGTCTAGGAAGAACCTTTTCATCATCTCTCTGCTCTGCCCAAGATACTCCTTAAGTTAAAGTCTGGCTAAGCTTGCACTCTAAGCCCATTTCTTGGTCCTGAAGAAAGTAAAATACTTCCCATGCAACGCCAATTTCATGCAATAGAAGAGGGGTGGCCCCCAAAAGAAAGTGAAGGGATGCTGGGCAAGAAAAATAACAGATACTCACTACTTGATGTATTCAACTCAAATATTTTCCAATGACTTTTTTTGTTACAGTTATAATCATCTTCCTTAGTTTCTGAGATGACATGCACTAATCTGTTAAGTCATGACAAGCTCAGATATTCACCAACATGCTTTTTGATGCTCCTGTTTCTTCCTCTAAGTAAACGCTGCATTAGATAGACCAGGCACTGGTGCTTATCACTGAGGTATTGGTATTTTTTGTTCTTGGGATTGTATATTCTTGAAATGATTGCTGCTGTGTAAAGTTAAGGCAAGGCACATTGGAACATTGCAGGCCTGGCAAATGTCCAGGTAAATGGTGTTCTTTACTGCTTCCCCATGGCTATTAATAACAGGATGACTTAAGCAGAGGCAGCAGATGCTCGTAGAAATAGTGTTTTATCTTCTAGAGATAGAAGCTCTGTGTATGCATGCCCATGGACAGGGCACAGGTATGGCTTTTGGGACAAAATATGTGCATTTGCTGCTTTAAGAATGACTTCTTCTTTGGGAGGCCAACGTGAGAGGATTGCTTTATCCAAGAGTTTGACCCAGCCTGGAAAACATAGCAAGACCTCGCCTTTACAAAAATAAGAAAACGAGCTGGGCATGGTGATGTGTGCCTGTAATTCCAACTATTTGAGAAGCTGAGATGGGAGGATCCTTTGAACCCAGGAATTCAAGGATGCAGTGAGCCACGATTGTGCTGCTGCGCTCTAGCCTGGATGACAGAGGGAGATCCTGTCTCAAAAAAAGAAGAAAAAAAAAGACTTCTATAACTACTTTAGTTTGAGTTAGCTAGAAAGGTAGTACTAGAAATGAGGCAAGATATATGTTTCACATCTGAAAAACTCTCAGAACATCTCTGATTTCTATCACCATTTGTATACACATTACAATCATATCTATTATTTAGATTGGACAATATGTCTTGCTATTCTTATTTTCAATTACGTTTGAAACATTTTACATATTCAGATTCTGTTGTTTTTATTTACTTTTTAAATAGTTACAAAATATTATATAAAATATATAATTTATCTTTCTGTTATTAAAACACATGCTAGCAAGAAACACTAGAGGGCATTCACTGCTTTGTTCAAAGACATTTGTTCAAAGACATATGCAGTTGTTCATATGTGATGCAATTTGTTAATATGCTTGAGAAATTAAGTTGAATTCATTTTCATTTTCGAAAATATCTCAGCATATTATTGAATACTGAAACAACAAATAACAAAAAGTGGTAAGTGGGTCAGAGGGCAAGAGAATATTTCTTCCAATATAACAGTGAAGTCATACTGGAAACAAATCTTTAAATAATCTTTAATGTGACTTAACTTCTCTTAAAATAAGTAACAAATAATACAAAATATCAAGTTTTTAGCATTTCTAGCACAGAAAAAAACGATATAATTTTAGACTTACCTTTATTATAAATGCACCTGGAATTTAAAAACACAAATAAATTATGTAGAAACATCAGTGAGTGAAGTAACACATTTCCCAATTGTCATTTTATTACAAGGTATCACTGAAATTATCCTGCTTCTATTTTCATTCTCAAGTTTTCTTATTACACTTACCTATCCTTTTGCTCTCTATTCAATTTAACCTATTTGTCCTTTCAATTCTCTAATTGGGCACATTCTCTGTGTATTGTTTTGGGTTTGTAATTCTCAAAATATTGTGTGTGTGCCACAGCAAAATATGTTCCAATGATTTGAGTAAGAACAAATCCTCATGAACTTCTACAGAGATGACAGAAAGAAGAAGCAGTTTTTTTAAGCCTCAGTTTCTTTTTTGATAGGTTTATTTTATATTTTATTTATTATTATTATTGTTTTTTTTGAGACAGGGTCTCACTGTTGCCCAAGCTGCAGTGCAGTAGCAGGATCTCAGCCCGCTGCAACCCAACCTCTGCCTGCTGGGCTCAAGCAATCCTCCCAACCTCAACCTCCCGAGTAGCTGGGGCCACAGGCGTACGCCGCCACACCTGGCTAATTTTTTTTATTTTTAGTAGAGATGGGGTTTTGTCATGTTGTCCAGGCTCGTCTTGAACTCTTAGGCTCAATCAGTCTGCCTGCCTCTACCTCTCAAGGTGCTGGGACTACAGGAGTGAACCACTGTGCTCTGCTGATAGGTTTGTTTTAGACTGGACATCTGGCTAAATATGTATTGGCTTAAGTTTAGATCACAATATGTAAAATAATCTGAACAATTTTAAAGATAACTTTATAAAACCACATGACTTAACAAAAACCTTAAAAAGCACGTATTTTCTTAATAATTTTTACCCCTAATTTTTATATTTATAAGTGGAATTTTAAAAAATGAAGGTATCATAAATGTGAATCTTAGCTTCTCTCTCCCTTGCCTTCAGGAACCCATGTCTAGATCAAAAAGAATCTAATAAAAGTTAAGTAAATTTTGGCCTAGTGTGGTGGCTCACGCCTGCAATCACAGCACTGTGGGAGGCTGAGGCAGGTGGATCACAAGGTCAGGAGTTTAAGACCAGCCTGACCAACACTGTAAAACACTATCTCTACTAAAAATACAAAACTTAGCCAAGCATGGTGGTGTGTGCCTGAAGTCCCACCTACTCAGGAGGCTGAAGCAGAAGAATCACTTGAACCCGGGAGGCAGATGATGTAGCGAGCTGAGACAGTGCCGCTGCACTCCAGCCTGGGCAACAGAGCAAGACTACGTCTCAAAAAAAAAAAGTAAGTAAATTTAAATTTAAACTGTGTGTATGAAATCCTTTAAAAAATATCATTGCTGTATAATTGTAAGTCATTTTGGGGTTTAAATTTTGACTTTGGTATTTATCAGTTCACTGTTTTCATCTGTAAAATGGGAATGACAACTCATGTGGTAACTTTTTTTTGCATCAGTATTTTCCCGAGAAATGACAATCTAACTGATGGATCATGTCTAGGTACTGCAGAAGGTGGGAAACCATATGAGGAACAAGAAAGAAAAAAGCAAGGAAATGCAACATGAAATTAAAAATTTTTATAGAACTGTAGGAATGAATTTTTCAATTGCAATGTAATACTACTAACCTAAAAAGATGACCAAAAAAATTGTGAAGGACTATTTACATGTCTTTTAAGTCACTACCCTTACAGTATCTTGGTTCTCAAATTTCCGTACGAGTTTTCTGTTTTATGGGTTTTTCCAACACATTTTGGAACTTTCACTGACTTTTTCTAATCGGCACTGTTTGTGATTTGTCTTCTATGTTATGTCAGTGTGGGATTAGGAAATGCAATAATAAATTATATTAAACACAATTAGAAAAGTAAATCTGTTAGAATTCCAAAAAATATATGACTTTTGGGTTATTCCTTTTTTTTTCTGTTTATAGTTACCTTCTTTTGTGTAAAGATAATTAGGGAGTTTCACTAATAAACTTGCCCTGTTTCGATTGTGCAATTTAGCTCTGAGAAAGCAAAGTACAAATGCTGTATCTTTTTTTTGCAAACGATGACTCTGTTTTAGAGCCAGTGCTTTTGTTCAAATATCATAGAGGTCTTTTGGTGTGGGATGAGGGTGTATTTGGGAGGTAGCTTGTGGCGACATCAGAATCTGAAGGAGCACGTGTAGTTTTAAGAGGCACATTTCATTGTATAATTAGTTTCATGTGTTCTTAATCATCATTTTACATTGAAATTGTGAACAACATTTAAAAATGGCCCCAAATTTTTAAATTTATTAGAAAGGGGCAATAGGTTTAAAAGAAGGTTGAAAGAAATTATTGGGCAGCTACTTTGGGCACAAAATGATCCTTTGTTTTGCAAAAGGGAAACTTGTACTGCAAGATTCCTGGATATATAGCACATAATTTGATTTTTAAAAATTTTATTTACCCATATTTTTGGGGGACTATATTGACTTTGGAAATGGGGCATATCTAGAATTATTTTTTTCCCCTTTAATCTTGCTAATATGCTGAGCAACTCCTGGTTCTGATAACTACCAGAGAAAGTGAGGAATTTAGGTAACAGCGTGAACCGACAGGGAAGCTTCTCTCACAGAATCCTGAGAGTCTCTGGGACCTTGAAAAAGTGAAAGAAACGTTCATGGCACCATACTCCTAGCATTCCTACAGTCCATGTCTAATTGCTTCCCCTGACATTTGACTGCTCCAATATTTTGTCTTCCTCTTAAGCCATCGACATTATCTGGAACCTGCCTCACCCTCAGCCTGCCAGCCTCACTCTTCACTGTGAAGAGGTCTTGCTACACAGTGTCTTTAGCTTTCTCCTTTTTTTCCCCTCAAAATATTCTATCTTGTAATCCCCTGGTCAAAATCTTTAGAGACCCACTTGCATATTTCAAACTGAGTATATATTCTTCAGCCTGGTATTTAGGACCCTCCATAATTGGCTTTCTCAGTATAACCTCTCATGACTTATTCAAGTCAAACTCATCAATTTGCATTTTTGTTTCCTGAAAATGTGTTACATTTTCTCAGCTTTATATATTTTTCTCTTGCTGTTTTATTCACCAGGAATTTTTTTTTCATTTTCATCTGTAAAAATTCAAGCCATCTTCAAGATGCATCTAGATGCCCAGTTAAAAGCCCTCCCTGTTCTCATTTGGATGTAACGTCCCTTTCCCCTCTGAATTAGGCACTCAGCTTATGCCTTTATCAGGTCTTCTGACCTGCCTTATATTAAAGCTATTTTATATTTTTCTTGAATTCTGTTCTTGAGGACAGAAGAGTATCTTAATCCAAGTTCTGTCTTCTTTTGAGACAATCTGGCTATGGTGCTCAGGCTGTACTCCTGGGTTCCAGTAATCTTCCCACCTCAGCCTCACAAGTAGCTGGGCCACTGAGGTGGTATATAGTTTTACATTTTCATGCAATGTCCAAAACAAAGCTTGATTCATAGTAAGTGATCAACAAATATTTGTTAAGCCCAGACTGGGCAATGTGGTGAAACCCTGTCTCTATTAAAAAAAAAAAATTATTTGGGCATGGTGGTGCACACCTGTAGTCCCAGCTACTCAGGAGGCTGAGGTGGGAGAATCACTTCAGCCTGAGGAGGCAGAAGTTGCAGTGAGCCATGATTGTGCCACTGTACTCCAGCTTGGGCAACAGAGTGAGACACTGTCTCAAAGAAAAAAACAAAACAAAAAAACAAAAAACCCACAAAACAGAAATAAAATATTTTTTTGGATTATTTTCTGATAATGAGGGGTGATTTTAAACGTTGATTTTTCTTTTCTTTTTTTTTTTCTTTGCTCATCCTCCTGTCTTTGTACTGACTAGAAAACATTGATTTTTCAACACAACACAGTTCTGGAAACCGTTTTATAAAATAGATTGTTATAAAGTGGCTTATGTTTTGTATTGGAACGATATAATTCTCAGGGGCTTGATATGTGCCTGATCATCAGTTTTGGCATAATATTACCAACAATAAAAGCAAGACTTGCACAGGCGAAGTGGCTCATGCCTGTAATCCCAGCACTTTGGGAGACTGAGGTCAGGAGTTTGAGAACAGCCAGGCCAACAAGCGAAACCCAGTCTCCACTAAAAATACAAAAATTAGCCGGGCTTGTGGCATGCACCTGTAATCCCAGCTACTCGGGAGGCTGATGCAAGAGAATTGTTTGAACCTGGGAGGCGGAGGTTGCATTGAGCCATGATTGTGCCACTGCACTCCAGCCTGGGCAATAAGAGCAAAACTCCATCTCAAAAAAAAAAAAAAAAGGAAAAAAGGCAAATCCTTTAAATCACTAACTCTCAGCAGTCATTTTCTCAGATGGTAAGTATAGTGTTGATTATATAGTGTTTTGAAAGCAGTTAGAATCACACAGAATCACCTATTCCAAACTTCCTAACCTGTGAGATGACAGGTTAAATGACTGCTCAAGGTTTTACAGCAGATTAGTGGCAGAACAGTGATTAAGACTCAAGTTTTCTGATCTCTGTTAAATAGCTTCTTCAGGACTTTGTCATATCTCTTTAATAAGATCTACAATATGAGTTTAAAGACACTTAACCTATTCATTATACCAGCGTGTATGACAATTGTCCTCAAGTGTAAGTATAGCTCATAAAATATTTATATTCCTATGGTCTCTGAATGTGTCTCCTCAGAATTCATATGTTGAAACATAATTGCCAAATTGTTGGTATTAGGAGATGAAGCTTTTTAGAGGCAATTGAATGAGTGCCCTTATAAAAGAGACCCCAGAAAGCTGCCTTGCCCCATCCACCATATGATGACACAGTAAGAAATTGGAAGAGAGCACTTACCAGAACCCAGCCATGCTGGAACCATGATCTTGGACTTACCAGCCTCCAGAGCTATGAGAAATAAATATCTGTTGTTTACAAGCCTTCCAATTTATGGTATTTGTTATAGCAGTGTGAATGGACTAAGACAGTTACGTTGTGTTTTTCTTATCTAAATGTTATTTTAGTTTAATACGGTTGTGTATTGCTTAGCAATGGGAATACATTGTGAGAAATGCACTGAGTTTATCATTGCATGAACATCATGGTGTGTATATACACAAACCTAGATGGTATAGCCTATGACATACCTAGGCTATATGGTATAGTCTATTGCTCTTAGGCTACATACCTGTAAAGCATATTACCGAATTAAATACTTTAGGCAATTACAACCACTGTATATGTAAATATAAAAAAGGTACAGTAAAAATACGGTATAAAAGATTAAAATGGTACACCTGTATAGAGAACTCACTGTGAATTGAGCTTGTAGGACTGGGAGTTGCTCTGAGTGAGACAGTGAGAGAGTGGTGAGTGAATGTGAGGGCCGAGAACTTTATAAACACTGTACCATTTGGCTACATCAGATGTATAAAAAATATTTTTCTTTCTTCAGAATAAATTAACCTTCACTTACTGTAACTTTCTTTATATACTTTAAAATTTTTTTCAATTTATCGTCTCTTTTGTAATAACACTTAGCTTAAAACACAAACACATTGTACGGCTGTGAAAATATTTTCTTTCTTCATATTCTTATTCCATATGTTTTTTTCTATTAAAATTTTTAAATTTTTACTTTCTAAACTTTTTTGTTAAAAATAAAGACAAAGTACACACATTAGCCTAGGCCTGCACAGGGTCAGGATCATTAATATCATTGTCTTCACTTCTGCCTATTTTCCCACTGGAAGCTCTTCAGGGGCAAATAACATGCAAGGAGCTGTCATCTCCTATGATAACAATGTTCTCTCTGGAATACTTCCTAAGGGCCTACTTGAGGCTGTTTTACAGTTAGGTTTTTAATTTATTTTTTATTTTTTAAGACTGGAGTGCAGTGCTATGATCAAAGCTCACTGCAGACTTGAACTCCATGGCTCAACTTCCACTTCAACCGCCTAAGAAGCTAGGACTATAGGCACACCACCATGCCCAGCTAGTTTTTAAATTTTGGAGGGGAGAAAGGGTCCTGCTATGTTGTGCAGGCTGATCTTGATCACCTGGCTTCAAGTGATCTTCTTGCTTTGGCCTTTCAAAGTGGTGAAATTACAGGCATGAACAATCATAGCAGCCCTAATTAAAATTTTTAAAAAATAAGTAGTACACTTAAAAATAATAAAAAGTATAGTATAGTAAATATGTAAACCATTAACATGGTCATTTGTGATCAAGTATTATGTACTGTACACGATTTTATGTGCTATCTTCTTATGTAACTGGCAGTGCAGTAGGTTTGTTTAAACCAGCATCACCACAATCACATGATCAATGCCTTATGAGACAATGGGTTATGACATTGGTAGGTGATAGGAATTTTTTAGCTCCATTATAATCTGATTGGACCACTGTGATATATGCAGTTTGTTATTGACCAAAACATTGTTATGTGGCACATATGTATGCAAATGTTTCATTAAGAACTCTTTTTGAGTTACTAAAATCATAAGAATCTGAAAAAATGATTTAGCCCGCATCTCTTTCAAAAGCATTATATAAACTGAAATAATTCTCATTTCGTTTTCCAGATTTTCTTTTTTTGTTTTTATTTAGTTTTTCTTTTACGATCATAAATTTAACTCTGCAATCCAGCTAGGCATAGAAGGGAACAAGGAAAACATGGAACCCAAAGGGAACTGCAGCGAGAGCACAGATTCTAGGATACTGTGAGCAAATGGGGTGGAGGGATGCTCTCCTGAGCTACAGAAGGAATGGTCTGGTGGTTGAAGTAAAACACAAGTCAAACTTATAGAGTTGTCCACAGTCAGCAATGGTGATCTTCTTGTTGGTCTTGCGATTCCTGGACCCAAAACACTTCATGGCCTCCACAATATTCATGCCTTCTTTCACCTTGATGCTTGCCATCCAATCACTCAGTCTTTGCAGTGCAGATGAAGAACTGGGAACTGGGAATCATTTGTGTTGGGTCCAGCATTTGCCATGGACAAGATGCCAGGAGATGTATACTTTAGGTTAAAGTTCTCATCATCAAATTTCTCCCTGTAGATGGACTTGCCATTAGTGCCATTATGGCATGTGAAGTCACCACCCTGACACATAAACCCTGAAATAATTCTGTGAAAGAAGGAATCCTTATTACCAAATCCTTTCTCTCCAGTGCTCAGAGTACGAAAGTTTTCTGCTGTCTTTGGAAACTTGTCTGCAAACAGCTCGAAGAAGATGCGACTCAAGGGCTCACTGTCGACCGAGACGTGGAAGAACACAGTGGGGTTGACCATGGCTCACAGTACAGAACTCCTGGTGGTGGTGGCATCTGCAAAGCATCATTTTCCAGATTTTCTATAGTAAACTATGCGTTAAACTCATTCCATTGACATTCTTTTTAAAGAAATCCAATTGTGGAGAACAGAACTATCATGAATCTAGGCCTCCTGGAATACAGGCATCTTTCCCTCTTTTTTTCTTGAAGACCTGGTGTAGAAACAGGGAGGAGTGATAATATTTATAGTTGCTATTTGTTGTAACAAGACATCCTTGAACTCTCAGTTGCTAAATGCAACGTAGGGTTTTGTTTTTTCACTCATGTCACAGTCTAGGGCAGGTCAGGAAGTTTTCTGGTCAACTCCCTTCTCAGTGGTGCCTCAGGGATCTGAGCTCTTTCCTCAGTGTGGTTCTGCCGTCTTGGAGTACTTATGTCCAGCCCCATAGACAGTGAAAAGAGAAAGAGTGAGAGAGAAAGGAGAGTAAGAGAGATTGACAGAGAGATTTGAAAGAGAGATTGACAGAGACAGAGGTAGAGAGAGAGACAGAGAGAGAGAAAGAGAGAGAGCGAATGAGAGATTGTGTGATAATTTTTTTTAAGGACTAGATTTAGAAGTGGTATACATCTTCCTACTTCACTTTTACTTACATTCCTTAGGCCAGAACTAGTCACATGAGTCCACCTTTGTGTCTAGAAGGATAATGCAAATAATTTGATGCATACATGACATTGTTCTTGCCATAGTGTGTAGATAGATACATACATAGATACACAGCAATATACAGAGATAAAGAGAAACAGGCTTTAAAAATAATTGTAGATTATTTATTTATTCACATTTATACTATGGCCTCATTGATATGGTGTGGTTCTGTGTCCCCACCCAAATCTCATATTGAATTGTAATTCCCAGTGTTGGAGGAGGGGCCCAGTGGGGGGTGACTGGGGGCGGATATCACCCTTGCTGTTCTTGTGATAATGAGTGAGTTCTCATGGGATCTGGTTGTTTGAAAGTGGGTGGTACTTCCCCTTTCCCTCTCTTCCTCTCCTTCTGCCTGTGAAGAAGGTGCTTGCTTCCCCTTCACTCTTCTGCCATGATTGTGAGTTTCCTGAGACCTCCCCAACCATGCTTCCTGTACAGCCTGCAGAACTGTGAGTCAATTAAACCTCTTTTAGTTATAAATTACCCAGTCTCACTTTCTTTATAGCAAAGTGAGAATGGGCTAACACACTTGTTAAGTGAGTACCTTTAGATTTCTGGTATAGAAAACTGTAGACTAATTAATAAAGAACTTGAGAAATGAAATACAGCTTAGTATTAGTTTGAAGAAGTAGAGAAGAATACCAAATAGCAGGGTTTGTTTTTAGGTTTTAAATGAGAAAATGTATAAATTAAGCTTAAATTATATCCAATAATGGATTTATTGAAATCTGCAGTCAGAAGAAGAATCAGAAGTTAGACAAGTTTCTTTAAAAAAAGATAAACTCCACAAAACAAGGCTTAAAGCCAGCAGTATGCTGGTAACTTGCTGGGGTGGTAGGTAGGGTGGGAGGAAACCCTGATTTGTAGCATTTGCTGATTTTTGCAGTGTAAATGCTTGCACCACTGCCAAGCTTGAAAAATTAATAGTTAACAATTTAGCCCTCTAAGCCAGAGCTAGCCAGGGGCAGCACACCACTCCTTAAACTCTACTCCCACAATCAAGTAAGCCCAGGAAACACTTTCTATGTTTTCTTGTGCCAGCAATTAACGGCCACCACAGCTGCCCTCTCCACCTCCACCACTTCCACCACCGCAGCTGCTATGTATTGGTGCTTATATAAGTGGGCCATGCCCTGTGCTAAGCTATAAAGATGATCTCTTCAAATCCTCACAACTATGCTTTGAGGTACGTGTTGTCAATATTATTTCCATCTTACAAATGAGAAAACTGAGGATTTGATTATTCCAAAGTCGAATAGTCAGTAAGTAGCAGAGTCAGGTTTTAAAAAAATACATTAATCTTAATATAGCCTAAAATTAGGAATGCTTTGAAGCTAATATCTGTAGCAAATATCTTGCCATTTGGGGAATAAAAGATTAGATTTAGGAAGCACCTAAAGATTTCTGAGAAATTTTCAAAGAACAAAAAGCTTTCATTTGAGACTCGTAATAAGTCATATTCCTTTCAAACTTCAGCTGGCATTGAAGTGTTACAAGTGCCCCTAATATGTCACTTTATTTGTTAGATTTTGAAAATATTTGTACAGTACAGGCTTATTTTATTTTATTGTGCTTTGCTTTATTGCATTTCGCAGATAGTGTATTTTTTACAAATGAAGGTTTGTGGTAACCCTATCAGGACCATTTTTCCAACAGCATGTGCTCACTTCATGTCTCTGTGCCATATTTTGGTGATTCTTCAAATATTTTAACTTTTTCATTATTATCCTATCTGTCATGGTTATCTGTAATCAGTGATCTTTGATGTTACTATTACAATTGCTTTAGGGCACCATGAATCACACCCGTAAACAACAGTGAACTTAAGTGATAAATATTGTGTGTGTTCTGACTGCTCCATCTACTGGCCATTCCTTCATCTCTCACCCTCTCCTTAGGCATCCCTATTCCCTGAAACATAACAATATTGAAATCGGGCCAATTAATAACTCTACAGTAAGTGTTCAAGTGAAAGGTATGGTACCAAATCTCTCGCTTTCATTCAAAAGCTACAATTGATTAATCTTATGAGGAAGGCATGTTGAAAGCCAAGATAGGCCAAAAAGCTAGTCCTCACGCACCAAACAGCCTAGTTGTGAAGAGTTCTTGAAGGAAATTAAAAGTGCTACTCCAGTGAATACATGAATAAGAAGAAAATGAACAGCCTTATTGCTGATATGGAGAAAGTTTGAGTGGCCTGGATAGATCAAATCATTCCCTCAAACTAAAGCCTAATCCAGAACAAGGTCCTAACTTTCTTCAATTCTAGGCTTAAAGAGGTGAGGAAGCTACAGAAGAAAAGTTGGAAGCTAGCAGAGGTTGGCTTATGAGGTTTAAGGAAAGAAACCATCTCCATAACAAAAAAGTGCAAGGTGAAGCAGCAAGTGCTGATGGAGAAGCTGCAACAAATTACCCAGAAGATCTGGCTAAGATAATTGATGAAGGTAGCTACACTAAACAATAGATTTTTAATGTAGACAAAACAGCCTTCTGTTGGAAGATGTCATAGGGCTTTTATAGCTAGAGAGAAGTCAATTCCTGGGTTCAAAACATCAAAGGACAGGATGACTCTCTTATTAGGTGCTAATGCAGTTGGTTACTTTCAGCTGAAGCCAATGCTTACTTATCATTCCCAGAATCCCAGGATCCTTAAAACTATGCTAAATCTGCATTGCCTGTGCTGTATAAATGGAACAACAAAGCCTGGATAACAACATATCTGTTTACAGCCTGGGTCACTGAATATTTTAAGTCCACTATTGAGATCTACTGTTCAGAAAACAAGATTCCTTTCAAAATATTACTGCTCACTAAAAATTCACCCAGTCCCCCAAGACTTATGATGGAGATGTAGAAGGAGATTAATGTTGTTTTCATGCCTGCTAAAACATCTATTCTGTGGCCAATGGATCAAGGAATCATTTTGACCTTCAAGCATTATTATTTAAGAAACACATACTATAAGGTTATTGCTGCTATAGATAATGAGTCCTCTGATGGATCTGAGCAAAGTAAATGGAAATTTTCTGGAAATGATTTGCCATCCTACATGTCGTTAATAACATTCGTGATTCATGGGAGGATGTCACAATATCAACATTAACAGGAATTTGAAGAAGTTGATTCCAACCCTTGTGAATGACTTTGAGGGGTTCAGACTTGAGTGGAGGACATAAATGCAGATGTGGTGGAAATATCAAAAGACCTGGCATTAAAAGTGAAGCCTGAAGATGGGACTAAACTGCTGTATTTCTCATGATATAACTTTAACAAAGAAGAAGTTGCTTCTTAAGGATGAGAAAAGAAAGTGGTTTCCTCTTTTGTTTTTTACAGTTTTATTTATGTATATTTATATTTTCAGCGGTTCTTTTAGATTTATGGGTATATATATAGGTCTGTTATCTAGAGAATATTGTGTGATGCTGATGTCTGGGGTATAAATGATGCCATCAACCAGGTACTGAGCACAGCATCTGATGGTTAGTCCCTCAACCCTAGTTTCTATTGTTGCCATCCCTACATTCATGAGTATCCAATGTTTAGCTCCTATTTATAAGTGAGAACATGCAGTATTAGCTTTTCTGTTCTTGTGTTAATTTACTTAGGATAATGGCATCCGGCTGCATCCATGTTGCTGCAAAGGACATTATTTCATTCTTTTTTTATGGCTGCGTAGTATTCCATGGTGTATATGGACCACATTTTCTTTATTCAATCTACTGTTGATGGTCACCTAGATTGATTCTGTCTTTGCTATTGTGAATAGTACTGTGATGAACATATGAGTGCCTGTGTCTTTTTGGTAGAAAGATTTGTTTTCTTTTGGATATATACCCAGTAATGGGATTGCAGGGTTGAATGGTAGTTCTGTTTTAAGTTCTTTGAGAAATCTCCAAACTGCTCTCCACAGTGGCTGAACTAATTTACATTCCCATCAATGGGGTATAAGCATTTCTGAGTAGGTTTTTTCCTTTTTTTCGGTCTGTTCAGGGTTTCAATTTCTTCCTGATTCAATCTTGGGAGGTTGTGTGTTTCTAGGAATTTATCTATTTCCTCCAGATTTTCTAGATTGTGTGAATAGAGGTGTTCATAATGGTCTCTGAGGATCTTTTGTGTTTCTGTGGGATTGGTTGAAATGTCACCTTTGTCATTTCTGATTGTGCTTATTTAGATCTTTCTTTGTTAATCTAGCTAGCAGACTATCAAAATCTTGCTTATCCTTTCAAAGAGCAAAGTTTTGGTTTCATTGATGCTTTGCATAAAGTTTTGATTCTCAATTTCTTTCAGTTCTGCTTGGATTTTAGTTATTTTTTTTCTTCTGCTAGCTTTGAGGTTGGTTTGTTCTTATTTTCCTGACTTCTCTGTGTGTGATATTAGATTGTTAATTTGAAATCTTTCTAACTTTTTGAGATAGGTGTTTAGTGCTATAAACTTTACTCTTAGCACTGCTCTTGCTGTATCCCAGAGATTTTGGTATGTGTGTCTCTGTTTTCATTTATTTCAAAGAATTTTTTGATTTCTGCCTTAATTTCATTGTTTGCCCAAATGTAATTTAGGAGCAAGTTGTTTAATGACAGATGGCAATTGTGTGGTTTTTACAGATCTTCTTGGTATTGATTTCTATTTTTATTCCACTGTGGTCTGACTGTATGGTTGGTATGATTTTAATTTTTTTGAACTTATCGAGACTTGCGTTATGACTGAGCATGTGGTTGATCTTGGCACACATTCTGTGTGCAAATGAAAAGAACGTATATTCTGTGGTTGTTGAATGGTGTATTCTGTAGATATCTATTAGGTCCAGTTTGCAACGTGTTGAGTTTAAGTTCAAATTTGTTGTTGTTGTTGTTAGTTTTCTGCCTTGATGATTTGTCTAATGTTGTCGGTCTGGTGTTGATGTCCCCTATTATTATTGTGTGGCTATCCAAGTCTGTTCACAGGTCTAGAAATACTTGTTTTATGGATCCGCATCGTCTAATGTTGGCTGCGTATGTATTTAGGATAGTTAAGTTTTCTTGTTGAATTGGACACTTTCTGTAATGCCCTTCTTTGTCACTTTTTACTCTTGGTTTAAAATATGTTTTATCTGATATAAGAATAGCTACTTTTCTTTTCCTTTCCATTTGCATGATAGATCCTTCTCTAATCCTTTACTTTGAGCCTATGAGTATTGTAACATGTGAGATGGGTCTCTTGAAAACAGCAGAGGGATGGGTCTTGATTTTTCATCCAGGCTTGCCAGTTTGTACTTTCTAAGTGGGACATTTAGACTGTTTACATTTATGGTTAATATTAATATGTGAGGTTTTGATTTCATCATGAAATTGTTAGCTTGTTGCTTTGTTGTTTCTATTGTGAGGTTGCACTACAGGGTCTATGGGCTATGCACTGAAGTATGTTCTGAGATTGGAGCTATTTATTTTTAGTTTCCATGTTTAGTACTCCCTTAAGGATTTCTTGTAAGGCTGGTGTAGTGGTAATAAATTCCCTTAGTTTTTCCTTGTCTAGAAAAGATCTTATTTCTCATTTGCTTAAGTGACTTAGTTTCATGAGATATAAAATTCTTGGTTGGAATTTCTTTTCTTTTTTTTTTTTTTGAGACAGAGTCTTACTTTGTCACCAGGCTGGAGTGCAGTGGCACAATCTTGGTTCACTGCAACCTCTGCCTCCAGGTTTCAAACAGTTCTCCTACTTCAGCCTCCTGAGTAGCTGGGACTACAGGCACATGCTACTACACCTGACTAATTTTTGTGTTTTTGGTAGAGACAGGGTTTTACCATGTTGGCCAGGCTAGTCTCAACTGCTCACCTCAAGTGATTCCCCCACCTCTGCCTCCCAAAGTTCTGGGATTACAGGCGTAAACCACCATGCCTGGCTGGAATATCTTTTCTTTAAGAATGCTGAAAATAGGCCCTCAATCTCTTTTGGCTTGTAAGCTTTCTGCTGAGAAGTTTGTTATTAGCCTGAAGGGGTTCCCTTTGTACCTGATCTGATCTTTTTTTTCTAGTTGCTTGTAAGATTTTTTTCTTTAGTATGACTTTGGACAATCTGATAAATGTATGCCTTGGTGATGTTCTTTTTGTAAAGTATCTTATGGGTATTCTCTGGATTGTTCATATCTGAATGTCTACCTCTTTAGCAAGATTAAGGAAATTTTCTTGAACTATTCCCCCAAATGTGTTTTCCAGGTTACTTTTCTACATTTTTCTTAGGAATGCCAATAATTTGTAGGTTTGGTCACTTTACATAATTCCATACTTCTTGAAGACTTTGTTCATTTTTTAAAGTTCTTTTTTATTTATAGTTGTATGACTGGGTTAGTTAAAAAGACCAGTCTTCAAGCTCTGAAATTCTTTCTTTTGCTTGGTCTAGACTATCAACAAAACTATCAATTGTATTTTGAAATTCCTTAAATGAGTTTTTCAGCTCCAGAGCTCTGATTGATTTCCTTTGAAACTCTTTATTTGTTTCATCGTTTCCTGTATTGCTTTAAAAGTTTCTTTGTGTTATTTTCAACCTTGTCTTCAATCTCACTGAGCTTCCTTACAGTCCATGCTTTGAATTATTTATATGTCATTTCTGAGTTTCCATTTTGTTCAGGGACCATTAATGGAGAGCTAGTGTAATTCTTTGGTGTTGTCACTACATTCAGATTTTTAATGGTGCCAGAATTCTTGTGTTGATTCTTTCCCTTCTGGAAATGCTGGCACTTCAAAATTTGTAATTATTTTAGTGCAGGTAGAATTTTTTCTTTCCCTATGATACTTTTTGTTCTTTCCTTTTTCTTTTCTCCTTCCTCCCTAAAGGGTGTGGCTGTAGAGAATACAGGGTAGGGTCTTTTGACTTTGCTTGTAGTCTTATGCACTTCTCTTGGCAGCTTTTATGCTGGGCTATGCAGTTCGACCTACAAGCCAGTATATGGTGCTTATATGTAAGAGCTGGCTGTAGCCAATGCAACGGGGTGTACACCTGGTGCTTGTTTACTGGGAGAAGCTCTCTGTTATCACAGACAATGAGCTGGTTTGTGGAATATCTAAGCTTCTTGCTCAGCCCAGGGTGTGTGGGGGCCAGAGTACTTTCTTGAGATGGAATTTATTCCTGGTGAAGAGGCTGTGAACATTGTTGAAGTGCCAGCAAAGGATTTAGAATATTTCAAAAACATAGTTCATAATGTGGAAGCAGGGTTTGAGAGGATTGACTTCAATTTTGAAAGAAGTCCTATTGTGGGTAAAATGCTCTCAAACATCATTACTAGTAACAGAGAAATCTTTCATGAAAGGCAGTGTCAATTCATACAGCAAACTTCGTTGTTGTCTTTTTTTTTTAATTTAAAGAATTTAATTTAGCAATGAATGATTCATGTATCAAGCAGCCTCTAGAGGTAGAGTAGGCTCTGAGACTCCCCATTGTGTCTTTTTATTTTTTATTTTTTGAGACAGAGTTTCACTCTCATCACACAGGCTGGAGTGCAATGGTGTGATCTCAGCTCACAGCAACCTCTGCCTCCTGGGTTCAAGCGATTCTCCTGCCTCAGCCTTCTGAGTAGCTGGGATTGCAGGCACATGCCATCATGCCCAGCTAATTTTTGTATTTCTAGTAGAGATGGGGTTTCACCATGTTGGCCAGACTGATCTCCAACTCCTGACCTCAGGTGATCCACCCACCTCAGCTTCCCAAAGTGCTGGGATTACAGGCCTGAGACACTGTGCTGAGCCCCCATTATTGTCTTATTTTAAGAAATTGGCACAGCCACCCCAACCTTCAGCAACCACCACTTCAATCAGTCAGCAGTCACCAACATCCAGGAAAGACCCTCCACTAGCAAGATGATTATGACTTGCTAAGGTTCAGATGATTGTTAGCAATTTTTAGTAATAAAGTATTTTAAAATTAAGGAATATGCATTGTCTTTCTAGACATAATACTGTTGCTTACTTAATAGACTACAGAATAGTATAAAAGTAACTTATATGCACTGAGAAACAAAACATTTGTGTGACTGACACAAATTTATTTGCTTTATTATGGTAGTCTGGAAACCAACTGGCATATATCTCCAAGATATGCCTATATATTTTCCTTTAGTTCTTTTTGTTTTTATCCAGAGGATTTTTATGTATATAAAAAGATTCATTCATTCAGCACATTTACTGTTTTCTGCAGATCATGACTCTGGGCACATCAAACACTAAAACATGTCTACTTTACGTTGCATGGACATGTTTTAAGTCTTCTGTTGACCTCACTTTTGCAGTCCAGATCTAAATTTCTAACCCAGTTACATGGCTGTTCATGTGCAACATGGGAATCTCCAATGTGGTGAGATACTTACACTTCCTTAACTGTGTCTTCCCATTGGCTACCTAAGTTCCGGCTCTGGAAGAATCACATTTATAAATCATCTTGTGACACATCATTTAAAAATCGTTCTCATTATCTTATATAGATGGCGAAACCTACTCATTTCATAGTAATTTCGAATGCACAGAATCATTAATCTTAGAAGAGAGAAGGCACCCTATAATAGTTAAATTCTTTTGTTTGAGGCCAGTTTTGTAGTTAGACTTTTGAAAAACTTATCCTCAAATCTGTGGTTGTTCTTATGCAATGTAGTAGAGATGCAGTAGCATATCTGACCTAAATATGTAGCCAGTTGTGTACACTCCATGGAAAGACAGTAAACTGATTAGGTCTTGCTCTCATAGCAGTATCCTGTTAATTTTTCCAGAATAAGAATGATACATGTGACATTTTAAATGTCAGCTTACATATGCTTCATCAGTGTGCAATTGTTTTAATTATTATAGCATTTTATCAGTCTAAAGTCATTTAAATAATTCTTTATATGTGAAATTAGATGAAATCTGAAGAGAGATTATAAAGAACAATTGATAAACCACAAGGAATCATATAAGACAACATGAGTCTTATTTATTTAAAAGGAAGGAAGGAATATTTAAAAGGTTGTGTCTGTTGAGGGTAGTGTATATGTAAATATGCACACAGCTGTGGGGTGAATTTTTTTTTCTTAGAACAGGTTTTATATTACATTATAAATGGAACTAAGTCTTTTCAAAAAATCAATCCAAGAAGAGAATGGTGTCAGAGTCTTTAGATTGCCTGGAAAATAAAGTGTTAGTTGAGACAATTTGCACAAATGCCAACACTGTTGGGGAAGGATTTGGACCAAGTCTTGGTATATTTGGTTTAACATACAAATTGAACAAATGCCACCAATTTCACTTATTCTAAGTGTAATTTTCTTAGCCATAAAACAGGTCTTCAGTCAAACATGATTTTACCAATTTGCTCAATTTTAGACTATATGAAATCAGTTGGTAAGCAGGACATCATTTAAATATTTTAAACATTATATAGAAGGTTATAACAAAAAACCAACAGTAATACTATTGTGGCCTTTTTTTAAAATTGTAATTTAGGTTCTGGGGTACATGTGCAGATGATGCAGGATTGTCGCATAGATACATACGTGGCAAGGTGGTCTGCTGCCTTCATCTCCCCGTCAACTATATCTGGTATTTCTCCTCTCATTATCCCTCCCCACCCTCCCCACTCCCACTGTTCCTCCCCTAGCACCCCCGACTACTGACCACAGTGTGTGATGCTCCTCTCCCTGTGTCCACTTGTTCTAATTGTTCAACACCTGCTTATGAGTGATAATATACGGTGTTTGGTTTTCTGTTCTTGTGTCAGTTTGCTGAGAATGATGGTTTCCAGATTCATCCATGTCCCTATGAAGGACACAAACTCATTGTTTTTTATTGCTGCATGGTATTCCATGGTGTATATGTGCCACATTTTCTTTATCCAGTCTATCGATGATGGACATTTGGGTTGGTTCCAGGTCTTTGCTATTGTAAACAGTGCTGCAATGAACATACATGTGCATGTGTCTTTATAATAGAACAATTTATAATTCTTTGGGTATATACACAATAATACCCAAAGAATTGCTGGGTCAAATGGTATTTCTATTTCTAGGTCCTTGAGGAATTGCCACACTGTCTTCAACAATGGTTGACTAATTTACACTCCCACCAACAGTGTAAATATGTTCCTATTTCTCCACATCCTCTCCAGCATTGGTTGTCTCCAGATTTTTTAATGATCACCATTCTAACTGGTGTAAGATGGTATCTCAATATGGTTTTAATTTGCATTTCTCTAATGACCAGTGATGATGAGCATTTTTTCATATGTTTCTTGGCCTCATCGATGTCTTCTTTTGTAAAGCGTCTGTTCATATCCTTCACCCACTTTTGAACGGGTTTGTTTTTTTCTTATAAATCTGTTTTAGTTCTTTGTAGATTCTAGATATTAGCCCTTTGTCAGATGGGTAGATTGCAAAAATTTTTTCCCATTCTGTTGGTTGCCAGTTCACTCTAATGATTGTTTCCTTTTCTGTAAAGAAGCTCTGGAGTTTCATTAGATCCCATTTGTCTATTTTGGCTTTTGTTGCCATTGCTTTTGGTGCTTTAGCCATGAAGTCCTTGCCTATGCCTATGTCCTGAATGGTTTTGCCTAGGTTTTCTTCTAGGGTTCTTATGGTATTAGATCTTATGTTCAGATCTTTAATCCATCTGGAGTTAATTTTAGTGTAAGGTGTCCAGTTTCTGCTTTCTGCACATGGCTAGCGAGTTTTCCCAACACCATTTATTAAACAGAGAATCCTTTCTCCATTGCTTGTTTTTCTCAGGTTTGTCAAAGATCAGATGATTGTATATGTGTGGTGTTGCTTCTGAGGCCTCTGTTCTGTTCCATTGGTCTATGTCTCTGTTTTGGTACCAGTACCACGCTGTTTGGATTACTGTGACCTTGTAGTATAGTTTGAAGTCAGGCAGCATGATGCCTCTGGCTTTGTTCTTTTTGCTTAGGATTGTTTTGGCTATGTGGGCTCTCTTTTGGTTCCATATGAAGTTTGAAGTGTTTTTTTTCCAGTTCTATGAAGGTCATTGGTAGCTTGATGGGGATAGCATTGAATCTATAAATTACTTTGGGTAGTATGGCCATTTTCACGATGTTGATTCTTCCCAGTCATGAGCATGGGATGTTTTTCCATCTGTTTGTGTTCTCTCTTTATTTCCTTGAGCAGTGGTTTGTAGTTCTCCTTGAAGAGGTCCTTTACATCCTTTGTTAGTTGTATTCCTAGGTATTTTATTCTCTTTGTAGCAATTGTGAATGGGAGTTCACTTTTGATTTGGCTCTCTGTTTGTCTGTTACTGGTATATAGAAATGCTTGTGATTTTTGCACATTGATTTTGTATCCTGAGACTTTGCTGAAGTTGCTTATCAGTTTCAGGAGATTCTGGGCTGAGACAATGGGGTCTTCTAAATATACAATCACGTTGTCTGCAAATAGAGACAATTTGACTTCCTCTCTTCCTATTTGAATGCCCTTTATTTCTTTCTCTTGCCTGATTGCCCTGGCTAGAACTCCCAATACTATATTGAATAGGAGTGGTAAGAGAGGGCACCCTTGTCTAGTGCCAGATTTCAAAGGGAATGCTTACACTTTTTGCCTGTTCATATGATATTGGCTGTGGGTTTGTCATAAATGCTTTTATTATTTTGTGATATGTACCATTGATACCTAGTTTATTGAGGGTTTTTAGCACAAAGGGCTGTTGAATTTTGTCGAGGGCCTTTTCTGCATCTATTGAGATAATCATGTGGTTTTTGTCTTTGGTTCTGTTCATGTGATGGATTACATTTATAGACTTCCATATGTTGAACCAGCCTTGCATCCCCGGGATGAAGTCTACTTGATCATGATGAATAAGGTTTTTGATTTGCTGTTGCATTCTGTTTGCCAGTATTTTATTGAGGATTTTTGTGTAGATGCTCATCATGGATATTGGCCTGAAGTGTTCTTTTTTAGATGCATCTCTGCCTGGTTTTGGTATTAGGATGATGTTGGTCTCATAAAATGAGTTGAAGAGGATTCCCTCTTTTTGTATTGCTTGGAATAGTTTGAGAAGGAATGGTACCAGCTCCTCTTTGTATGTCTGGTAGAATTCGGCTATAAACTCATCTGGACCTGGCCTTTTTTTTAGTTTGTAGGCTATTAATTACTGCCTCAACTTCAGCCATTGTTATTGGCCTATTCAGGGATTCAACTTCTTCCTGGTTTAGTCTTGGTAGAGTGCAAGTGTCCAGGAATTTATCCATTTCTTCCAGATTTACTGATTTATGTGCATAGAGTTGTTTGTAGTAATCTTTGATGGTAGTTTGTATTTCTGTGGAATTGGTGGTGATGTCCCCTTTATCATTTTTTATTGCATCTATTTGATTCTTCTCTCTTTTCTTTTTTATTAATCTGGCTAGTGGTCTATTTATTTTGCTGATCTTTTCAAAAAACCAGCTCCTGGATTTGTTAATTTTTTGAAGGGTTTTTTTGTGTCTCTATCTCCTTCAGTTCTGCTCTGATTTTAGTTATTTCTTGTCTTCTGCTAGCTTTTGATTTTTTTTTGATCTTGCTCCTCTAACTCTTTCAATTTTGATGATAGGGTGTCAATTTTAGAGCTTTCCTTCCTCCTCATGTGGGCATTTATTGCTACGAATTTCCCTGTAAACACTGCTTTGAATGTGTCCCAGAGATTCTTGTATGTTGTGTCTTCGTTCTTGTTGGTTTTGAAGAACATCTTTATTTCTGCCTTCATTTCATTATTTATCCAGTCTACATTCAGGAGCCAGTTGTTCATTTTCCATGAAGTTGTGCAGTTTTGAGTTAGTTTCTTAATCCTGAGTTCTAATTTGATTGCACTGTGGTCTGAGAGACTGTTTGTTCTGATTTCTGTTCTTTTGCATTTGCTGAGGAGTGATTTACTTCCAATTATGTGGTCGATTTTAGAGTAAGTGCAATGTGGTGCTGAGAAGAATGTATATTCTGTGGATTTGGGGTTAAGAGTTCTGTAAATGTCTATTAAGTTCACTTGATCCAGATCTGCATTCAAGTCCTGGATTTCCTTACTGATTTTCTGTCTTGTTGATCTGTCTAATATTGACAGTGGAGTGTTAAAGTCTCCCACTACTATTGTGTGGGAGTCTGTCTCCTTGTAGGTCATTAAAAACTTGCTTTATGTATCTAGATGCTCCTGTATTGGGTGCATATATATTTAGGATCATTAGCTCTTCTTCTTGTATTCATCCTTTTACCATTATGTAATGCCCTTCTTTGTCTCTTTTGATTTTTGTTGGTTTAAAGTCCATTTTATCAGAGACTAGGATTGCCACCCCTGTTTTTTTTTGCTCTCCATTTGCTTGGTAAATCTTCTTCCATTCCTTTATTTTGAGCCTATGTGTGTCTTTGCACAAGAGATGGGTTTCCTGAATACAGCACATTGATGGTTCTTGGGTTTTTGTTCAATTTGCCAGTCTGTGTCTTTTGATTGGGGCATTTAGTCCATTTACATTTAATGTTAATATTGTTATGTGTGAATCTGATCCTGCCATTTTATTACTGGTTGGTTGTTTTGCCCTTTGGTTGGCAAAATTTCTTCATTGCATTGTTGGTCTTTACCATTTGGTTCTTTTTTGCAGTGGCTGGTACTGGTTTTTCCTTTCTGGGTTTAGTGCTTCCTTCAGGAGCTCTTGCAGGGCAGGTCTGGCAGTGACAAAATCCCTCAGTGATTGCTTGTCCATAAAAGATTTCATTTCTCCTTCACTTATGGAGCTTAGTTTGTCTGGATATTAAATTTAGGTTGAAAGTACTTTTCTTTAAGGATGTTGAATATTGGCCCCCACTCTCTTCTGGCTTGTAGGATTTCTGCCGAGAGAGCCACTGTGAGTCTGATGTGCTTCCCTTTGTGGGTCATCCGACCTTTCTCTCTGGCTGTGCTTAGTATTTTTCCCTTCGTTTCAACCCTGGTGAACCTGATGATTATGTGCCTTGGGGTTGCTCTTTTAGAGGGGTATCATTGTGGTGTTCTCTGTATTTCCTATATTTGAATTTTGGTCTGCCTTGCTAGGTTGGGGAAGTTCTCCTGGATAATATCCTGAAGAGTGTTTTCCAGCTTGGATTCATTCTCCCTGTCGTCTTCCAGTACACCGATCAGGCATAGATTAGGTCTTTTCATGTAATCTCATATTTTTTGAAGGCTTCGTTCATTTCTTTTCACTCTTTGTTCTCTTTTCTTGTCTTCTCATTTTATTTCATTGATTTGATCTTCAATCTCTGATACCCTTTCTTCTGCTTGATCTATTTGGTTATTGAAACTTGTGTATGCTTCATGAAGTTCTTGTGCTGTGTTTTTCAGCTCCATCAAGTCGTTTATGTTCTTCTCTAAGCTGGTTATTCTAGTTAGCATTTCATCTAACCTTTTTTCAAGGTTTTTAGTTTCTTTGCATTGGGATAGAACATGTTCCTTTAACTCAGAGAAGTTTGTTACTACCCACCTTCTAAAGCCTTCTTCTGTCAGTTCGTTAAATTCGTTCTCCTTCCTGCTTTGTTCCCTTGCTGGTGAGGAGTTGTGAACTTGTGGTGGGGGAGAGACATTCTGGTTTTTGATGCTTTCATTCTTCTTGCGCTGGTTTTCCCCCATCTCTTGGATTCATATAGTTTTGATCTGAGGTAGCTGCTTGGGGAGGCAGCCTTTCCTTTGTCTGCCTGCAGAGGCGCTGCTGGGCTGCCAAAGATTCAGTGGAGCTGCTGCGTCTTTTATTTACTCAGGAAAATTAGGCCGGTTTCTGTAATGGCGGCTTCCCTTCCGCCCGCGGAGCTGGAGCATTCCTGGTCGCTCTCTAACTGACATTCTGGGTGCCTAACTCTGGAGTGAGAGTTATTTAGCCTGCTGGGCTTTGTGTGGCGGCGGGGGACCCGTCCTGCCGTTCGGGCTGTTTCCCTGCGTTCCATTCCCCTTCTTACTGAGGGACGGGTAGCTCCGTCCCGCCAGCATTTTGGCTTTCTCGGCGTCAGCCAGTGCTTCCGTCTAGATCTATGCTGACAGCCCGAGGGCCCAAGTTGCTGTTTTGCCCTGTTCAGGCAGCCCGCTAAGGCTTTTCAGCCCGGCGAAGATCTCCCGTTTTGTGGATTGTAGAGGGTTTGGGTGGAGCGATGTATCCAAACTGAAATCCCGGAGGGGGAGATCCCCCGGTCCTCCAGTCGGTTGCACGCACCTTCTGGGTGGGGCAGTGCCCCACCTTGCCGCAACTTGCCCTATTCGGCTTCTACCCACTGTCCGACCAGCCCCACAAAATGAACCTGGTACCTTGTTTGGAACTGTGGAGACCACTCAGCTTCTGTGTCTCTCTCGCTGGGAGCTGCTTTCTGGAGCTGCCTCTTATTTGGCCACCATGGTATCCCCTACAAGCTCCTCCACGGAGATGTTAGCCAGCTGTTCGCTGTCACTGCCAGCAGAGAGCTATTGGTTAATTCCGCTTGTACAACAAGCCAGCGGTCACATGGTGGAACAGCGTCTTTTCCCTCTAGCTGTGTGGGGTCCGCAGCCCAGTCTCCTCCGCACCGCGCAGGAGGCTATCTCCGAGCTACTGTGGCCTTTTTAATTGGGTAAGCATTTTGATCTAGTGTGTATGCTTCTGAAAATATAACTGAATCAGTCAGGGTTCAACCAAAGAAGCAGAACCAGTGGGAGGTATATATTAAGAGATTTATCGTAGGTCTGCCGTGGTGGCTCATGCCTGTAACTCCAGCACTTTGGGAGGCCAAGGCAGGCGGATCATGAGGTCCTGAGATAGAGACCATCCTGGCCAACACGGTGAAGCCCTGTCTCTACTAAAAATACAAAAATTAGCTGGGCGTGGTGACATGTACCTGTAATCCCAGCTACTCAGAGGCTGAGGCAGAATTGCTCGAACCCGGGAGGCGGAGGTTACAGTGAGCCGAGATCACACCACTGCACTCCAGCCTGGGTGACAGAGAGAGACTCTAAAACAAAACAAACAAACAAACAAACAAACGAAAAAAACAAAAGATTTATTGTAAGGCCTTGGGCTTATGGGTCATGGGGGCTCTCTATACAAGTCCAAAATTTGTAGAGCAGGCTGTCCACAGGTAAAATTTCCTCTTCAGGGAAACCTCAACTCTGCTTTTTAAGGCCTTTCAACTAATTCTATTCAGCCCACCTGATTATCTGGATAGTTTTCCTTATCAAAGTCCATTGGTTATGGATTCACAGTTACATCTACAAAATGCCTCTAGCAACACCTGGATTAGTGTTTGAATAACTGAAGTCTGTAGCCAAGCCAGGTTGACATATGAAAAGACCATTATACTAATCTAAAGAAATAAGCCTAAATATAGAAAAAGCTTTCTGTGCAAATCTGTTCACTTTTGCTAAAAACCTGGAAATTGTAAAATATTGAGTAATAGGCAAATAGTTAAATTATGATACATTTATATGAGAGATACATTATTAAAATAATGTTTTTTAATTACACAGAGGATTTTTAAAGTTGATATATCTATCACATGGTGAGAGTGGGAGCAAGACAGAGACTGGGCAGGAGTTGCCACATACTTTTAAACACAAAATTGCTGCAACTGTTTGTTGTTGTTGTTGTTGAGAAGGAGTCTCGCTCTGTTGCCCAGGCTGGAGTGCAATGGCACGATCTTGGATCACTGCAACCTCAGCCTCCTGGGTTCAAGCAATTCTCATGCTTTGGCCTCCCAAGTAGCTGAGATTACAGGCATGCACCACCATGCCTGGCTAATTTTTTGTTTAGTAAAGACAGGGTTTTGCCATGTTGGCCAGGCTGGTCTTAAACTCCTGACCTCAGGTGATCTGTCCACCACGGCCTCCCAAAGTGCTGGAATTACAGGTGTGCACCACCACACCCGGCTGCAACTGTTTTTATTAGATCTTTGGGGCCTGTGGAGCTCCCTTGGGCAGAGGTCTGTCAGAGAGAAAGGCCATGCCCTTACTGGACCAGCCCTTTGGAGGGAGGCATGCCTAGGTCCCACACCAGCCTCAAACCTGTGTGACTCAGCCCTTTCAGTTTTCTTAGAGTGTGGGCTCCTCCCCTCCAACTTCCAGTGCTGAAGATAGATCCCGACTTGACACTGCCAAGCCATGGGTGGCAGATCTGGGATAATAGGACCTACTCTTGGTCCCCTCCTTCAGGCTCTTGGAGTTGAGTTCCAGGTGTGCTGGGGAATCCAAAGGGCTCCCATGCTGCCAGAATGCACTCAGCTGGAGCAAAGCACCCATGCTGGGCAGCAGAGGCTGCACTGCATACATGCTTCTTTGGGGCAGCCAGGCAGGAGCCCTGGGAGGGGCTGGCGGGCAGGTAGGCTTGCAGGACACACATGCCCTAGTCTCACAGGGAAGCCAGCACTGGTTTCTCCGTGGTGGTTAGCTGGGGCCAGAGCTTCTCCGAGGGAGATGGAGAGCCCTGGGGGATGAGCACTTATGGCCCAGCTCTGCTGGGAGCTGTCCTGTGCACAAAGGTCCCTGGCTCCATGCCTGCTACATGTCTGTCTGCATTTAATCCCCAGGAATATCCCCCTACAAGCTCAAACATCTGTGAGGAGTGTGGCGTTCCCTGCAGCTAGGATCCCAGAGGTGCATGGTGAGAGTGGGCATTCCCTCAGTTCCTTCACTGACTCATTCCCCAGGAGCCAAACCCAGCCCTAGCGTTCAGGCACTCCACATGCAGTTCCCAGCTTCCTCACTCTTCAGCTTCAGCATCTGTATCTTTTCTTCATCCACATTTGGCATTTTCTTTCTGAAGATCTGTTCAAATTATGTTGGTTTAGTTGAAATACTGCTGTCTCTCCATGGGACACCCTCCTGAAATTCTTGGAAGAGGAGTCTTTCTACCAGATGCTGACCTGTCTTCATGCTAGTAAGGTACATAATAAGGTAGTTTTTCAATTTGAGAGGCCCATCTGAAAAGAATTCTCTCTCCAAATTTTCCTTGCAGTTGGAATTACATTTACAACACTGGCCTAAACTGTTTGAGCAAAATAAACTAAATACTTCTTTGTCAACCTAAAAATTTAGGAAGAAAAATAAGACATTTTTTATTATGTATAAAGACAGAAATGGTTGTATGTATGTTATGGGTTAGTCACTATCTTCATTTAGCTCAAGGTGAAGAAGACTAAGAAGAAACGTCAAAACCCATTCCCCCAGCCCCAGTTGTCCATTCAAAGGGGAGCAAGCAGTCCTCTTAAGGGGAGAAGCCAGCAGGACTCTGGGCAGGCTGAGAGAAGACAGGATTCTATTTCTTCTTAAAGACCCACAGCTCACATTTTTCTCTTTTTAACTCCATAGCTGGACACAGAATCTTTAGAGTCAAGAGTCTTTACAAAGCTGGCTGGGTAGATTTCTGGCCCAGCCTAAAACCTTCTCTCCTCCTTCTCTTTCCAGGATCAGTCGAACATATGCCTGAATTTAAAATGTTAAAATGTATTTAAATTTAAAATGTATATCAGTTGAAGTAGTTAAGGCTCCTAATTAGCATGTTTATTAGACAAGTTTCTTAGAAAAGGAGTAACCGATTTCCTTTCATTCCTTGATCCACTCTTAATGAATATTTCACTCATTCATTCATTCAAATGACAAATATTTATTGAGCTTCTACTATGTGCCAGGCATATAGTAGATTCTGGGGATAATCTAGATTCTGGGGATCCAGATAGTAATAGGAACAACATCTTTCTAATCATGGAGCATAATTTATAGTGAGGGCCATGGATAAGAACAAACATGTATGTAATACATGGTGATATGGTTTGGATATTTGTCCCCTCCAAATCTTATATTGAATTGAATTGATTTTGCTCTAATAGTTTAAGCAAGTGTTGTCATGGGGGCAGATCCCTCATGAATGGCTTGGTGCCCTCCCTACGGTAATGAGTGAATTCTTGCTGTTAGCTCACGTAAGTACTGGTTGTTTAAAGCAGCCTAGCATCCTTCTCTTGCTTCTACCCTTGCCATGTGATACATCAGCTTCTCCTTTGCCTTCCACCATGGTCATAAGGTTCCTGAGGCCTCACCAGAGGCTAAGCTGATGCTGGTGCTATGTTTGTACAGCCTGCAGAACTGTGAGCCAAATAAATCTCTTTTCTTTATAAATTACCTAGTCTCAGGTATTTCTTTTTAGCAATGCAAAATGGATTAAAACAATGAGACAATAAATATTAAAGGTATGGAGATAGAGACTGATATCACTGTGGTCAGGGAAAGCCTTTCTGATAGGAGATATAAGTGAAGTTTTGAGGAAAGCTGTGTAAATATATATGGGAAAGGCATTCTAGGAAGAACAAGTGTGAAGACCCTGAGTTGAGATTGTGCATGGCCTGTGGAATATCAAGGACGGTATTGAGGCTGGAGAGGATTGAGGAGAGAAAGTGCTGTAGAAAATTAGCTCAGAGAGGTGGCGATATGAGATGAGATTTGGATGTGTATTTCTGTACCTTACTGGGTTAAATGAAAGTTGAGGGCTCAGTTTTTAGATATGGCGACATGCATTTAACTGTGATGATTATATTTATCTGAGAATAGTTCAGTGAATAAAATATACATTTTAATTTCAAGTGTTATGATTACATCTTTAATGTAGGTACAAATTTTGTGATTGCACAGCATTTTATATTTAAGATACTTGAATTAGAATTGAATTAGAAGAAACTGTAGTAATCATCAAGTACTGCCTTTTTATTTCATAGATGAGTCAATTGTGATCTATAAAGGGTAAGTAATCATATTAATAGCATAATTATAGCTATAGCATTCTGTGTCAAGCACTAGGCTGAGTGCTTTACACACTTGATCCTCACAGCAGCCACATGGGGTGAGCATTATTGTCCCTATGGGGTGTGGCAGAGATGTTCAAAGGCAGCTGCAACCTTCCTCTATGCTGACAGTGTGACTGCTTTTAAGAGAGGCTCTCTGAAGATTCACGGTTTATTTTTAGAAATGAAAAAATTCCAGTATCTAGTCTGCTTGAGTTTTGGGACAAAGCCTTCTGTATTTCCTTCGCTTGACTCCAAAGCCCAGGTTGTTGACTACTATGCTGTATTGCTTCTGATAATGTTCTAAGTTGATAATTGGGATAGTTAGGTCTCAAGCCTCAAAACGAACCCTTTATATTCCCAGATGTCTTCAGGATACCTCCTCTCCCTAACTCTTCGAGCAAGCCCTGGATCATACAGGGAGGTAAAGGGGTGTTAAAGCCCTCCTCATTAGGTGTTCCTACTGCCATAGCCCTGTCTTCAGATCTCCAGGTCCTCTGACAGAGCCAGCCTTCAGTGGTTACTTGAATTTTGGTCAAGGTCTACTTCACCATTTTTGCATGCCCTAAATTATTTTGCCATGTTGGTCTAGGAATATTTCCAAATTAAACTACGTAGAGATTAAGGAGAATAATTCTATCAGCATTTTTTTTCTAAAGAGTTATTAACTAGGGGAGAAGTGAGGAGGAAAGACAGAGCACATTTAATGGTGTAGAACATACTGTTCTGCCAGAAATTCTTCCTTGTTTTAAATTCTTTTCTTTTCTCCAGAGACAGCATTTTAAAGAACGTTCAGAAGGAAGACATAAAGGGCTGACATCTTTGGAGAAGATAAATATGTGTTATCTGAGAAGAATAACCTGAACCATCGTTTGCAAATGACATAGTAATCATCAAGAAACGCAGAAACCAAAGAATAGCAGGTTATTGCCTTCCATGGTTTTCTTTGAATTTTTGCCATATCTTTGTTTTGTTTTCCTTGTGGGAGAAGACCATTATGCACATATCCCAAAGGATTCTGGAGAGTTGGCTTGTTCTGCTCTCTCTCCACACCTGGCTAAATACTCTTTGGCACTATACAGCTTGGGTAAGATTTGGATTTATTGACGAACAGGCTGAGGGTGACTGTGTCAAAGGAATACATTCAATCATTTTTCAGAAAGCTAAATGAGCAAGAGAATTCCAAAGACTTAGGAATCTTAAAAATTTGAAAATTGACTTAGCAAAACCACATCCAGAATGTATATCCGGGAAGTAGAGGAGTAAGTAAACAAAGTTGCAAATGCAAAGTTGTTCACTGAAGAGTTATTAAGAATAGTAAAAATAGGAAGCAACTTAGATATATGAGGGAATTTAAAAAGTTTTAAAAATTAATTATGGGGCTGAGCATCGTGCTCATTCTTGTAATCCTAGCACTTTGGAACGCTGAGGTGGGTGGACTGCCTGATCTCAGGAGTTTGAGACTGGCCTGGCCAACATAGCAAAACCCTGTTTCTACTAAAAACACAAAAATTAGCTGGACGTGGTGGCACATGCCTGTAGTCCCAGCTACTGGGGAGACTGAGGCAGCAGAATTGCTTGAACCCGGGAGGTGGAGGTTGCAGTGAGCCCAGATTGCACCGCTGCACTCTAGCCTGGGCAATGAGAGCGAAATCTTGTCTCAAAAAAAAAAATTAATATATGGTTCATTTATTGAATGGAATATTATTTAGCCATGAAAAACTAATATAGATATATATTTGCTTGGATGAAGAAATTTTATAGTATATTGTTAAGGAACAAAGCAGATATTATACATGTTATATATTTACAATAGAATTCAATTGTGATATTCTTTGGACAATTAGACATAATTTTTCTTTCTTATCACCTATGATTTTAACTTTTTCTACAGAAAAACTGGAACTATAAGAAGTTTAATCAACATGAAACACACATATTTAAAAGTGTCTCCTGTAAGATTTTCTCATTTCCTTTTATCCAAATAAGATGCATTTGTATGTGCATGTATGTGTAGAAAGAAACACTGTTTCTGAGAAAATTCTCTAGTATCTTAATATTTAAACTAAAGGAGAGATCTTTAAAAATAAAAGTAATTATGTCACTTCTCTGTTCAAAATTCCCCAAAAGCTCCACATTACTCAGAGTTAAAGCCACAAATCTTTAAAATGACCAAGAAAGTCCAACCTGAGCTGACCCTTCATTGCTTGCCTGACTGTAACTAGTACTTTCCTTCAGCTCACTCTGCTCCAGCCACACCCCCTGCTGTCCCTCGACCTCTAGGCTTGTTTCTTTTTAGGGCTTTTGCACTTGTGGATCCCTTTGCCTGGAATGCTGTCCCCCAGATTCTGCCTAACACTATCTCTTTCAAGTCTTTGCTCAAATGTCTTCTTAATGGGGCCTATACCTACTACTATACTTAAAATGGCAACTTGACTATTTTTCTCAGTACTTCTCATCTTTCTTATTCTGGCTTAGTTTTTTTCTACTGGACAATGTAGTATTACTTCAGTAGGGAATATAATGATGATCATTGTATTAAAAACACTCCAAATTCTATGAATTATTTGGTTGACAGTAAAGAGGTTGATTAATTTCAGATTTTGTTAATTATGTATGTTAAGTTTCTGGGAAGTCATAAGAAAAAACAGAATTAGATATGTTTTTCAAGCTTTAAGAGGAGAATAAAGAAGGTTAAAAATATTAATTAAGCCAGGCACAGTGGCTCACGCCTGTAATCCCAGCACTTTGGGAGGCTGAGGTGGGCGGATCACCTGAGGTCGGGAGTTTGAGACCAGCCTGACCAAGATGGAGAAACGCTGTCTCTACTAAAAATACAAAATTACCCAGGCATGGTGGCACATGCCTGTAATCCCAGCTACTCAGGAGGCTGAGGCAGGAGAATCACTTGAATCTGGGTGGTAGAGATTGCAGTGAGCCAAGATCGCGCCATTGTACTCCAGCCTGGGCAACAAGAGCAAAACTCTGTCTCAAAAAAAAAAAAATTAATTAATCTAAAAGAAGTCAAGGAAAAAGAAAGAAACATAGAAAAAGCAGGATAAAATGAAGGTACAAAATAAATAAATAAAAGTATATGTTTTCAATAAATATAAATTAGCTAAATTCTCTATTTAAAAGCAAAACATTGTCAGACTGGATCACACACACACACACACACACACACACACACAACCACCCCATAACAATACCAAAAAGTTGAAAGTAAAAGGATAGGGAAAGAGAGGTAAATATGTATGAAATGAAAGCTAGTGTAGCTATAGTACTGTTGGACAAAAGATTTTAAGTTTAAACGGGGTGAAAGAAAACTAGTACATAGTTAATTTAAAAAGATTTAACTTATTCTTCGTAGAATAATATAACTTTACATATAAAAACCAAAAATTAATAGAACTGCAAATAGAAATTGACATATTAACTATGTATCCACTGTTTATCAAATTGGTAAATATCACCTTGTAAAATTTTAATGGTCTTCTCAGCAATTTATAGATTAAGCCACCGAAAGTTAGTGACAATATGGAAAATTTCAACAATGTAATTAACAAACTAAATCTAATGGACTTATATAGAAAATGGAACCCTACAATTGAGGTAGATCCATTCTTTTCAAGTTCATGTGGATCATTTACAAAAACTGACTAAATTCCAGGCTATAGAGCAATAATTCAAAGAATTAATATCCTATAGATCATGTTTTTGTTTGTCTCAACATAATTATGTTAGAAATCAATAAGATGATACAAGATAAAACAAATTCCCTATATTTGGAAATTAAAAATCCTCAAGCCTCGAACACTTATAAAAGAAGAAATTTAAACATTGTTAACCTAATTCAGTCTCTTTAGAAATTTGAACAAGCACAGTAGAATAAACATAATAAAGTAAAAGGAAGGAAATAATAATGATAAGAAATTGATAAAATTAAAAATGAAATATAATGAGAATAAAGAAGTAAGATATGATAAAGAGAATAAAGAAGTTCTTAGGTAACAGAAGAAATCACGCTGAAAACGCAAAAGATTTGATCTGGAATAAGAGAGAATTTGTGGTTAAGGATGAGAGGTGATAGATATGTTAATTAACTTGATTTAATCATTTCATAACATATAATATATAAAACATCACACTGTACCCTATAAGTATATGCAATTATTATTTGTTAATTAAAATATTTTAAAAAAGAAAAAAAAAGAGAGGACCCATGGGAAACTTATAGCCTTAAATACTTGTATTATAAAAGAAGAAATTTAAATATTATTGGCTTAATTCAGTCTTTCAGAATTAGAATGAGCACAGTAGAATAAACATAAATAAAAGGAAAGAAATAATAAAGATAAGAGAAAAATGAAATAAAAAATAAAATACAATAAAGAGAATAAAGAAGTCAAAAGTTGACTCTTTGAGATATCAGTAAAGTTACCAAATAGATGGCAAGATTTGTATTAAAAAGAGAAAAGCCACAAATAAACAAAATAAGGAATGGAAAGGAGGACATAAGTACAGATGCAGCCGACATTAAAAAGATAAAATTACAAATAAAGCAGCAACTCTGATACATTGATGATCAAAATATCAAATAGGAAAATTTGGAATTATCTGGTATTGCTGAAGATGTAATAAATCTTACAATCTAGCAATTGCATTTTTACTTGTATACTTAGAAAAAACTCTTGCTCTTGTGGATCAGCAGATACACATAAAAGTATTCATGTTTGCATTGCTTATGACCGCCCAATCTAGAAGCAACCCAAATGTTCAATGGCAGGAAACTAGATAAACACACTGTAGGGAATTCATACTGCGGCAGACAACACTGCAGTGGAAAGTGAATGAACTACAGCTACTCACATCAACATGGATAAAGCTCACAAGCAAAACCTGGAGTGAAAAAAAAATGTCCTAAGAGAGTAGAAACAAAATGAAAAAATATAAAAAACAGGCCAAATTAAATAATATGTTTTAAGAGTAATAAAGATATGTGGTGAAATATTAAGAAAAGCAAGGTAATGATAAACAGTTTAGGATTGAGGGGAGAGAGGTGAAATGGGGCAGGGCTTCCGGAGGCACAACTACTGAGGCACTATGTTAACTTCTCTTCCTGGGTCCACAAGGGGCGTCGTTTCAAAGGCAAGAACTTCCCAGTGCTATGCCTTCATCCACCTCCCCATCCCGGGACTTAGAGTCCTTTGTCTAACTTTCCTGCACAAGTGCTAGGTAAAATTCCAGGTGAGCTTCCTTTGTTCAGAAAGGCAGCCAAAAGCCCTGGAAGGAGGGGCTCTGTTGTGGGCCCAAGCAACCAATCTGTAATCAAAGTCAAAGATCAGTCACTCCAAAGGAAGTTTGAAAGAACTCTCATTGGACAAAAACATGAATGGGGCGGGAATAACTTCAAAGTTAAAACTGCCCTGCACCTTACATGCTGGGATTTCCCTCTCTGGGATCCCCTCCCACAAGAGCGTGGGAACTCTCTCTACTTCTCTCTGTTTCTCTCTGCCTAATAAATCGGTTTCTTCTAAACTCTTTGGGTTCAATATTTACTTAAACTGTAAACTCACCGTGCCACCAGGGCCCTCTTCCCCATTCCTGGGGCAAGGGAGTCCAAGAACCTCAGGGCACATCCCATCCGGGAGGGAGCTGAGTGCATCCCCCTCCAGATCAGGGAATTGGAATTGGGAGTGTCTTCGGGATGCCTCTCTGCTCTCCCCTGTGTCTCACGACAGGTTACGCTATAGTGCACCCTTACCATTATAGTATATACGAATGATGATCCTTGGAGTTGGGAAACAGTGGCTTTTGGGAGGGGATCCAGGAACTTCAACAAAAATAGCAATGTTCAGGTTTTTCAGCTGTGTGGTTGATTATAATATATACCCTTCCGTAAGTAAAATAATTAATAAAATAGAAAAAGAAGTGTAAAAAACCTTCAGATAGTGAATGTGAGTTCTTGTTCCAGCTCCATCTCTAATATAAAAACTATGTCATCTTTGGCAAGCCACTTAGCCTCACTGAGCCTCATTTTTCTTGTTTTAATAAATGGTTATAACAAATCCAGCCTTACCTATTTTATAGGATTGTGTGAGGATCAAATGTACTTTAAAGCATTTTGTATGTTATTAATGAAATGAGATATTCATGTGCAACACAGTTTTCCCGCTTGTGAATTCAAAGGTTTATCTCTCCAAACTAGTATTTAAAACCCACATGATGAAAGGTGAGAGTGATCAATTTAATCGTGCAGCTTTTCTTCTTCCAGTTACAGTGTTCTGTATGGTTATTAGCCAAAGATTGTCTAAAGCTGTTAGCAGCCACGATGTAGCTGGCCTTGGAAAAAGTATTGGCCTTGGAGTTAGAAAACTTAGTGTTGAATCCTGGCTTTGTTACTTACTGAGATGTTGGGAGTTTGATTCCTACCTATGCTCTTTGGTCTTTGTATCTGTAAAATGGTGGTTTTATTGCCATTGTTCTAAAGGGGGGATTGAAATCTTTTCTTCTCTTTTCTCTAGAGACAGGGTCTTGCTCTGTCACTCAGGCTGGAGTGCAGTGGCATGATCATAGCTCACGGCAGCCTTAAACTCTGGGCTCAAGAGATCCTCCTGCATCAGTCTCTCAAATAGCTATGATTACATATGTGTGCCACCATGCCAGGCTAATTTTCTTGTATTTTGTTGAGATGGGGTCTTGCTGTGTTACCCAGGATGAAATATTCCCCTAAGAGATGGCAGTGCTCCCCTTCATTCTTTGTATCTACACAGGGTGCATGAGAAGCAATAGCAGCAGCCCAGTTTTCTTACCCAGCTCAGTCAAGGTAGGGGTGGCTTTTCATTATGGTAAGCACACCCATTCTGATTGTTTTCTTCTGTATTATCAGTCCATTTGCAGACAATAACCTATTCTGCCTTTTAATTTTTGAGTTGCTTGTGGACCGTTTGTGAGGCAGTGAACACATGCTTCTCAAGAGAAGCTGTTTCCTTCTTTTTTGCCCTTCTGCACCTTAAGTTCCCTACAAAGCAGCAAACAATCCAATCACCGGTGATTACTAGTGCTTTTGATTGTAACATGTATCATGCTGCTGCATAATGCAGTAACCAAGAGTGGGTAAAATTAACGAGGCCTGAGATCCTTGTTTCAATTTCATGAGGGCTTTTATGTGTTAAGGGCTAGTATTAGTAGATTGCATTATTTTGATGATTAAATCTAGAGGCATTTAAAAAATTGAGCTTCTTATTTTGAGATAATTGTATATGTACATGCATTTTAAGAAATAGTACAGAGAAGCCTTTGTAGCTTTTACGTAGTACAATATCACAACCAGTCCAGCCTGTCTTACTGAGATTTACTTGTATTTGTGGTGAGTGCGTATTTAGTTCTGTGAAACTTATTATTACATGTGTAGGTTTACATATCCACACCACAGTAAAGATAAAAAAATAGTTCTATCTCTACAAGGATCCCTTGTGTTGCCCTTTTATGACACCCTTCTCCCTCATTCTAATCTTTGGCAATTACAGATCTGTTTTCCATTTCTATAATTTTGTCATCTCAAGAATGTTATATAAATTGAATCATATATTTTGTAATCCTTGGAGATTGACTTTTATTCTAAGCAATAATTCCCTGGAGATCCATCCACTGTTGCATGTATCAATGGTTCATTTCTTTTTGTTGCTGCAAAGTATTCTATGTTATGGATGTACCATTGTTGGCTTAAACATTCATCCATTGAAAGACATCTGAGTGGCTCCAGTTTTTGGCTATTATGAGCAAAGTGTCTATAAACATGAATGTAAAATTTTTTCAGTGAACATAAGTTGTCATTTCTCTAAGATAAATGCCCAAGAGTACAACTGCTGGTTTGTATGGTGGTTGCATGTTTAGTTTATGAGAAACTGCCAAACTGTCTTCCAGGGTGGCTGTACCACTTTCATTCCCACCAGGAATGAAGGAATAATCCAGTTTCTATTGATCCTTGGTAGTGTTTGGTGTTGTCATTATTTTGTATTTTAGTGATTTTGGCGAGCATATAGAATTACCTTATGGCGGTTTTAATTAGCATTTCCCTACTAGCTAACGATGTTGAACATCTTTTCATGTGCTTATTAGCCATCTGCATATCCCCTATGGTGAAATGTCTTTTACCTATTTCCTAACTGGATTTTTAAAATTAATGAGTTTCTAGAATTCCTTATATATTCTAGATACTAGTCTTTTCTCAGATATGTGGCTTGAGAATACTTTCTCCCAGTCTGTAATGTGTCTTTTCACCCTTTTCAATGGTCTTTGGCAGAGCCAAAGTTTTTAGTTTTCATAAAGCTTAATTGATCTGTTTTTCCTTTTATGAATTGAGCTTTTGGTAAAAAGTAAAAAACTCTTTGCCTAGTCCTAGATCACAAAGATTTTCTCCTATTTTTTATATGATTTTTTATAGTTTTAGGTCTTACATTTAAGTGTTTGATCTATTTTGAATTAACTTTTGTGTAAAGCGTGAAGCTAGATGTAGGTTCACTTTCTCGCCCACGTGGATGTCCTATTGCTCCAGCATCACTGAATTAATTTTGCACCTTTCTCAAAAATCTGCTGGGCATATTTGTGTTGGTCTATTTCCATTTTTTCTATTCTGTTTTATTGATCTATATGTCTGTCTCTCTGCAAATACTACATTGTCTTGATTACCATAGTTCTACAGTAAATCTTAATATTGGGTATTAATCTCCATTTAAATAGGTCTTATTTGACTTCTTAGAGGTATTATAACTGACAATTCTAAATTAATTCAAGTGCTCAGAGAACCTCACATTGATTGGAATTAAAGTGTAATAGTACCTCTTTTGGGAAATCCTGTCACATTATGGGATAAAATGCAAGTCAAAGCATCTATGACCTTATCCAAGTCAATGAAATTGACAAAAGCAGTTTGCAAACCACTTTCCATGTATATGGGTACACCGTAATGGTTGTCAATAGCAATTATATTAGTAGAAGTATGATATAAAAATGTTTAAAATTTAGTTTTTCATTCATTATTTAGTTAATTGATTTATGTGGACCTCGGAGCCAAGAGTGAATGTCTGAAAGAATACACTGTAGGTATTATGGCAGGAATCCTATGTTTCCTGCCCCAGGTGCTTTCCAGAGACAATGCTCTTGTCCTGTGTTTGCCAGTTTGCTGCTATGTATCCCCAAAGAGACTGGAAACCACATGAAAATACCAGCATATTTCCAGTCCTTGGCACATGGCTTGGCACATAAGTAGATGGTCGTTACACTATTTTAAGGTATCTAGCAAGTCACACTATTTTGAGATTCATTTTTGGTTATTTTTCTCTTTTATATGCTGGATTAGAGTTTGTTGATTTCCCTGTGTTATTTAAAACCATCTCTATCCCTCACTTCCTAAAATTTCATACCCTCCTGGTTTATGTTACTTTTTGACCTTTTCTTTTATTAACCTTTTATAGTGAATATTCTTGTAACTATTCTTGGGGCTACTACATTTTGCTCTCTTTCACACTGTAGGGTATATATTTCATTACTTTGCCTAGGAAGCACCTTTTCCTTTTAAAAATTGCCTCTCTCCCATGCCATAGGATGATGATGTGGTTCTCATTCCAAACCAGGCTGGACAATTAGAAAAACTCCTATTTTTTTTTTAACATAGTGATCAGTCCAGGAATGGACACATTGTCAAAGCAGGGCTAATCAGAGTCCACTTGAAGTTTTTATCTCAATGATGGGAAAGACAGGGTCATATTTTAGTCTGGGATGATAAACTGAGATCAGCCACTCAACAAATACTTATTCGTGTCTGCTCTGTATCAAGCACTGTGGGAAGCTCTGACATGAATCAGCAGCTGTCCACAGGGAGAGGAGAGGGCCTGCCTGAGAGTGAAGCTAACACAGGGAAGACTGGCTCCAAGGGATAAAAAAGCATAACAAGTCTCAAGACATTCTTTGAGCATCCAGATCCAGGTGTGCCTGAAGCATATATCGGACTTACAGTTAAGGAGAAACCATACAATTAATTATTATTTTCTCTTGAGACAGAGTATCACTTTGTTACCCAGGCTGGAGTGCAGTGGCATGATCTCAGTTCACTGCAACCTCCGCCTCCCACCTCAGCCTCCCGAGTAGCTGGAATTGCAGACATTCAGCATCATGGCCTGCTAATTTTTTTTTGTATTTTTAGTCGAGATGGGGTTTCACCATGTTGATCAGGCTGGTTTCAAACTCCTGACCTCAAGTGATCCAACCGCCTCAGCCTGCCAAAGTGCTGGGATTACAGGTGTGAACCACCATGCTCAGCCATAATTAAAATTTCCACTCAGGCCTTGTTCCAGAGAATACACGTGCCAAATCCTAATTGTTTTAAAATCTGAATCTTCAGTTCTGTTGGCTGGCACTTACTTTTTTCCTAGATATCTATTGTCCACAGTCACTTGAATGTGCCAATAATCTCTAAAATAAAATGTACCTAGAAGTAAACCAATTATAACTTACCAGAATATAAGCTCCATAAGATCAGGAACTCTGTCTTGCTCACTTTTATGTCCCAGTGCCTACAACAGTGGCTGGCACATAGTAGGAGCTCAAAAATATTGTTGAATAACTAATTAAGAACTCTCAGAGGCCAGTCATGGTGGCTCACGACTATAATCCCAGCAATTTGGGAGGCTGAGGTGGCCAATCACTTAAACCCAGGAGTTTGAGACCAGCCTTGGCAACATGGTGGAACCCTGTTTCTACTAAAAATACAAAACAATTTTCTGGGTTTGGTGGTGTGCATCTGTAGTCCCAGCTACTCTTGAGGCTGAGGCAGGAGGATCGCTTGAGCCTGGGAGGTTGAGGTGGCAGTGAGCTGAGACTGTGCCACTGTACTCCAGTCTGGGTGACAGGGTAAGACCCTGTCTCAAAACAACCAAACCAAAACAGACAAACAAAAAAAAAAACCTCTCAGATTATTATATATTTCCAATTATCTTTAACGCGTGCTTTTCTTTATCTTAGCAGTTCTCAAGAATGTTGGGATGTGGTGGTTTGGGAATGAGTTTATCAGAATCACCCAAGAAACTTTGTTTGCTGAGAATGACTGCTTATTAGAGTTATATTAGACTTTAAAAAATATATAAAGTAAAAAAAAAACCTCATGAAAAAACTCATCAGTTTTACAAATCCATGTTAAATCATTTCACAAAGCAAAGGAAAAATATTATAAACTTCCTAATTTTTCAGCTTTGTAAATATTTCAGTTCTCTTTTGCTGTAATCTTAAGCCTCCCCAAAGCTTAGTGGATTAAAGCAATGACTATTTTATTATATTTCATGACTCTGGGAATTCAGGCAGGGCATAACTAGGTGGTTCTTCCTTTCCACGTGGAATTAGTGTTGACCACTTGGTGGTATTCGGCTGGTGGATGAGCTGATCTGGTGTACCTGTGTATGTGGTATAAGACAGATCAAATTTTTTAACATTCTTTTCTTCTAGAAGACACAGTTATTTTCAGTGATAACAGGAAATGAAATAAATAACAATAATGCTTACAGGAGAAATAGAAAAAGTGAAAAATTCTTTTTTTTTTATTTTGAGATGGGGTCTCCCTCTGTCGCCCATGTTGAAGTGCAGTGGCACGATCTCAGCTCACCACAACCTCCGCCTCCTGGGTTCAAGCGATTCTCCTCCCTTAGCCTCCTGAGTAGCTAGAATTACAGGTGCACACTACCATGCCCAGCTAATTTTTGTATTTTTAGTAGAGATGGGGTTTCATTATGTTGGTCAGGCTGGTCTGGAACTCCTGTCCTCATGATCCATCCACCTTGGCCTCCCAAAGTGCTGGGATTACAGGAGTGAGCCACCACGCCTGGCCAAAATTCTTTTTAATTAAACTTTGTACATGTAATCATACCAGTTTTACAAAAAGAAAGTAAGACACCCTGCACAACACTCCAGCTTGGATGATAGAGTGAGACTCTATCTCTTAAAAAAAGAAAAAGACAGTAAAAAAACAGATGATACAGTACCAAGAAAAGGAAAAATGCACAACTATGAATTAACTAGTTGTTCTATTTAATCTACATAGTTTGAATTTTGATCCTTTTTGTTACAGTCCAATATAATAATATTTTAGATAATAATTGTGCAGTAACTAGTTTTAGGAAAGCTGAAAAGTCTATAAAAGATTTAATTTAGGGAACTACTAAATTGTACATCTCATGTAATATTTCATTTTCTTGCTTCATTATTTAGATTTAAAATAATTAAAATGAAAGAATACATTTTAACTTTTAGAAATATTATTTAAATTTAGCAAAACATTTCATGTCTAAATGAAAATTTGCACTTACCAAGCATCAATATTACACCTTGTAATTTACACCTTGTTTCACTGTTTTAGATTTTAAATACAAATTAAAACTCTAAGTGGTCAAGTAGAATGAGAATATTGAAGAAACTCAAGGTCTGTTTCTTTGTCTTTGCAACTACCATGCTGTCACGGTTTGACTCTACCAACACAATGCAGGAATATGTGTCTTACGGGGGTTGGAGAATGAACTGTCTACAGCTGTCCACAATGTTCCCACAGAGAGCTTGAAATAAGCATGTTGCTGAGGCTGGATGTGTTGCGGGTATAACTGGGAGTTCTCCGAATTAACTTTCAGGAAGAATATAATGTTTATAAAAGGGTTAGAAAAAAAATGTGCTAATCTGAAGTGTACATGCATATGATTAAAACCTAACAATGACCACAGCAGTTGTTTAGAAATTAGGCCAACAAAAGATTTTTTTCAGGTAGTAATAGTTTGCCACTGACATTGTTTAGAATTGCCAGCTCATGTTAATAACAAAAAGCAGACCAACTTTTTGTCTGTTTTATTATTGTTTTAAAAGTCTCTACATACGGTGAACCCATTTATTGCCTGCTTCTGAAACAGATGAGTGCACTCTAGTTTTGGAAGATCCAGGCTGTTTGGGGCCTTTGCAGGGGTTGTTGGCAAGTTATGCCCAGTCAAGACCATCACTTGGCGCACCTGCTTGTGGGCTCTATAGCATGGCAGACTTCTCTCATGGTAGTACAAGGTTCCCAGAGGTACTATCCTAAAAGACCTGGTCAGAAGCTGCGAGGCTTCTTTGACCTAGTCTTGGAAGTCAGAATATTACTTTCTGTGCACTCTGCTGGTGTGATGGTTAATATTGAGTGTCAATTTGATTGGATTTAAAGATACAAAGTATTGTTCCTGAGTGTGTCTGTGAGGATGTTGACAAAGGAGATTTGAGTCAGTTAAGGCAGACCCAGCCTCAATCTAGTCAGTTATCATTGGCTCTATCACATGCTCATTTCTTACTTCTGCTTCCTCTACTATTTCTTTCTCTCTCAGAGCTTACAGTATATTTGGCCAGTTTTCAAAGTGGCAAGCCCATAAAAAGAACCCACTTCGTAATCCCTGGAAGATGATAAATGGGCACAATCTAATCAGCTGCCAGTGTGGCCAGAATAAAAGCAGGCAGAAGAATGAGGAAAGACTAGACTGGCTTAGCCTCTCAGCCTACATCTGTCTCCTGTGCTGGCTGCTTCCTGCCCTCAAACACTGGACTCCAAGTTCTTCAGCTTTGGGACTTGGACTGGCTTCCTTGCTCCTCAGCTTGCAGACAGCCTGTTGTGAGACCACCTTGTGATCACGTGAGTCAATACTCCTTAATAAACTTGCCTTTATATGTACATCTATCCTATTAGTTCTGTCCCTCTAGAGAACCCTGACAAATATAACTGGTCAAACAAATCACTAAGGCCAGTCCAGATTTAAATGTGAGGGAAATTACAGCTTCCACCTCTCAATAGGAGGAATAGCAAAACATTTGTAGCCATCTTTAACTTTCTTGAGGTGATGTAAATTTTTATTCAGGGATTATACCCCCTATCATCTTTGCATTAATTTTTGCTCCCCTCTCTTCTTTACCTCTTATCCATAAGCATTCATGTCTGCTGCTTCTTCCTCTGTCAGGCCCTTATAATTTATTAATTGATTAGTGTGACTCCTGAATTTCTGATTTTATTCCTTTCCTCTTTCTGTTTATTTTTTTGTTTATTTCTCAAAGGCCTATTTGAGGCAGTGAGCAGAAGAGCGTAATATCGGTGCACGGGCTCTGAAGCCATCTGACTAGGTTCAAAAGATAGGTATTTAACTTCTCTGTACTGTGGTTCCCCCTCTGTGCACTGAGAATGGTGATAGTGTCTATCTTATCCGATGTATTGCATTTAAGTGGCTTAATAGGTAAAGCTCTTAGAACAATGTCTGTCACATGGCATATCCTTAACAGATGATAACTATTATGATTAGCATATATCTTGATTTGAGATCATGCAGGACCACCTCCTAAAACAAAGATCTGAGTGCAAGTAGTTTATTTGGGAGGTGATCCCAGAAAACACTATAGGGAAGTGAGGATATAAAACAGAGAGAGGAAGGCAGCCAATAAAGGACAAGTTACCAGCATGAGAAACAAGAGCTTAATCCCACCAGAGAACCTCGGAGGCAATGTAGAACATACATTTCACCGGGAGTTCACCTACGGGTCAGGGAAGCTGGGTACTGTCACCGGAGAAGCACCCTCCAGTGTGTTAATTCCCTGATACTTCTTCTTTGCCGTGTGAGCAAGTCTTCAGACAAGGAGATGTAGAAGCTAGTAGGTGGAGGTCAGGACATGGGCACAGAAAGGGCAAGGCTGGAGGGCACCTAGCAAGGGCAGTGATGGATTCCATAGACCATATTATTCATCTTCCAGGGATTATGAACTGGGTTCTTCTTATGGGCTTGCCAGTTTGAAAATTGGCCAAATATAGTGTAAGCTCTAAGAGAGAAAGAAGTAGTAGAGGAAGTAGAAATAATAAATGAGCATGTGGCAGAGCCAATGATGATTGACTCATATGCCCACATGGATCTTTTTTGCATTCTCAAGGCCTCTAATGCCTTTGGCTTTCTGTATTTATCCACTTCCTTCCTGATATGTTCTTTTATTTTTCCTCCATTTAGCAAGGCTGAGCTACTTACCATAGCCTACATGAATCGTATTATTCCCACTATAAACATAGAATGACAATATTGTACATGCAGTAAGTAGGAGGAGAATTACTCCTTTACCAGCCCGGCACATATTTATGCCTACAATAACAGTCTGCAAACTGCACAAAGCACAAATTTACCTCGAACTATATTCATAAACATTGAGGAAGTTGTTGTAATTACAAGCTATAGTGCTTTAAAATCTGATCTAAGTTTGCAAAAAGTCATGCAAGACTACTGATCAGTTACCCTCTGATTCAAACATGCCATTCAGTTTCTCAGAACCTTCTCTGAAAGCCACACAACAAAGGTAGGAAGCACACTCAGAAAAAAGTCTTGAGGGAAGGGCACCGCATTTGGCTTGTGTTACTCTGGGTTGATCTTGGATCTGATCTGTTACTCAGGAACAAAACAGATTTCGTGTGGGGCTGGTTTTCATAAAAGGAGGCTTCTATCTCCTACTGGAGCTATTTGGGCTGAGCCACACTAGGAATGTTTTTGAAGTGGTATGCTCATTAAAAAATAAAAACCAGAAGAAATAATAAGAGTAAAGCATTGCAAATGACTTCTGTTTATTTAGGCAGTGTGTTACCACTGTGTTGGCAGAGGTTTAGTTTTTCAGGTTGGAATCAATCCCCTGAAACTAGAGCTGGCCTCATCAGATGTTCAATCAGCAAGTAGTTGATGAGTGTTCGAGGAATCTACCACTGAACGTGAGGAGTGTGTATGAAAAACACAAAAACTCTGGCCTGGAGAAGTTTATAGTTTTATAGATCAAACTAATGCATAATCAAAATAAATGTATAGTTATAAATGCAGTAATTACTGATGTGTATTTAGGGAGAAGGATGGATAAGAACCAAGCTACTGGGTTGAAGAAAGACTAGAGTGAAGTGGTGAAAACTGCAAAGGCACTCGTTCTTGACTTAACCTCTTTTTCCCTGATTTTTTTTTCTCACGTAAGCTCTAAGCAAGACTATAACTACAGGTTGATGAACAAGGTATTTTGGAGGCTTTATGACTGAAAGATCCTTGGTGAAGTACAGACCAGTGCTGTTCAATGGGACTTTCTGTGATGTTGGGAATGTTCTGTGTAGTCCAAAGTCATAGCCACTAGCTGTTGTGGGTTCCTTGGGGTGTTGCTTTTCTGGCTGGAAATCTCTGTAGCCAGTGGCACCTTTGCCTGAGTTTTGCTGAGGCCCACTGGGCTCATTTTGCTCACTCGACCTGGCAGGCTGTGCTCAGCTCATGCTACTGGCCTGGATCCCACCACCTGCCAAGGGCAAGTCAGGCGTGAAGGAGCGGGGTGAGGGTGTGTGAACGAGTGTGGGGTTTGGCTACTGCACAGTCACACAGGCTGCTGCAGTGGGATGGGCAGCTCCAGGAGTCGGCATGGGCACCAACTTTCAGAGAGTCTGTGGCTGGACCAGGTGCACTGCAAGCAGCTTCCATATCTGGCACTGGAGAATGCAGTGGAACCCAGAAGCTTGGAGATCCCAGGAACCGCAGGGCCCCAGAAAGGGAGTCACAGCCCTGGGTTGGGGATTTCCTAGGTCTGGGCTTCCTGAAGAGCTGCAACTCTTCTCTCCTTCCCTTTGCCCACGTGTGGCAAGCAAAGGGCATGTTTCAGCCCTGTTTGTGTTGCAGTTCCTTTAGCCTTGCATTTGGCAGGTCCTGAGTTCTTGTCCTGCAACTAGGAAGAATGAGGTATGCAGACAAATAAAGGGTAAGCAAGATGAAGAGGAGCTTTATTGAGTGATATAACAGCTCAGAGGAGACTCACAGAAGGCAGCTCCTTTCTGCAGCCAGGGTGTCCTGTCGAATGTTCAACTTGCAGCCAAGAGGGTAGCTCCTTTCTGCAAGCAGGTTGTCTCAACAAGTGTTTAGCTTCCAGCAAAGAGAGTAGCTCCTTTATGCAGCTGGTCATCCCATTGTCTGTCCAGCTCTGCCTGAGCATAGGGCTTTTATGGGCCTTAGCAGGAAAGATGTGGATGCTGATTGGTGTATGGGCTGCCATGGGCAGGCCTGAAAAAGGCCTCACAAGTTCCCACTCCAGTCTGTGGGACTGGTAGCCCAGCCCCCAGCCTTCAGGTCCTCCCTGGCTTGAAGGTGGGGCTTCATCGGGGAATGCCCCCTTCCACCCAGGAGCCTGTCTGCCTCCTGCCACCATCCATGCACCCAGGCTGCTCATGCCAAGGGACACCTGCGGGCCAGCACTGAGCTGTCCTCAGTGCCTCCCCTTGGCTTCCCCCCACCTCACTCTCATTGTTGCCCGAAGTCAGGAGTGGGTCGAGGCAACAGGGAGCTGGCATGTTTTGAGTGTGCTGTCCCATGTGTATGCACACCTGGATAGGCTGTGATAGTGCCTGAACTTGGCCCCAACCCCACTCCAAGATTGGAGAGGGTCCCACGAGCAGAGAGAGGCCAGGTGGAGGGAGCAGACAGCTCCAAGCCTGCAGGGGCAGGAAGGGCCTTCCCAGGTCCCCCAGGGTACAGAGTGCGGAGAGGCCCACATCCTGCACCTGGGAAGGCAGGGCTCCCACTCACTTTGTGGAGCATGCAGGCAGCCCAGCTGCACCTCCTCGCAGCCTGGGGTGGGGTCTCCAGGTCCTCGCTGGGCCCCTCTCTGCCCATGCCTCTGTGCCAAAGCATGCTGCTCCCCTGCTGGCAGGCAGCTTGGCCCAGCCCCATCATGGCAGCCCCCAGGACAGCAGGCTCCAAGGGGACTCCTGCTTGTGCCTGATTTCTGCCGGCTCTGTGGAGTGTGGCATCACTGCAGGCTCAGTTCCACCTCATCCTGGCACCCTCCCCACAGTGGCAGCAGGCAGGAGTGGTGAGGGTCCAGAATGGAGGAGGCTCAGGCCCTGTCCTGCTGTATGAGGGCAGGAGCAGCACAGTCAGCTGCTTTGGGCATGTTAGGCAGAGGGGACCTACCACTGCCATTGCTACTCCCACAGCTGCTTCTGCCACCACTGCTCACACCTCCCCACTAAAGCTGGCACGGTGGCAGCACCGGCTCCTGACAGCCTGCCACTGCGATCAAAGCCACATGTGGGTAATGAACACTTGAAATGTGGCTAATGCAACTGTGGAACTGAATTTTTTATTTAATTAAATTTAAATTTAAGTAGCCACATGTGGCTGGTGACTAGTATCTTGGGCAGCACAAGTCAAGACAATACTTTCTTTTGAGAATTAACCACTTCCCAAACAGTGAAAACCAGAGGAACAGGTGGGAACAATAGCTGGCCAGAGGCCACACAGGTCAGGTGGCAAAGGCAATCTCGAAGACTGCTGTGGGTGTAAGGAAGGCCCATGTATCAGTCTGCGCCCAGTTGGGAGACAGAAACCACCCAGTTACTTATTTATTTTTATTGAGGCAAAATTGACATAATAAAAAACTAACCATTCCAGAGTGACTAGAATGGCATTTAGTATATTTACAAATGTTGTGCAACTACCACTTTTTTCTAGTTTCAAAATATTTTCATCACCCCAAAAGAAAACCCCACACTCATTAAGCAGTTGCTCCGCATTCATTCCTCTCTTTAGCCACTGGAAGCCACCAATCAGCATTCTGTGTCTATGGATTTGCCTAGTCTGGATATTTAATATAAATGGAATCCTACAACATGTGGTCTTTTGTGTCAGCTTCTTTCACTTTCTAGCAACACTATTCATGATAGCCAATAGGTGGAAACAGCCCAAATATCCATTAATGGATGAATGGGAAAAAATTGGTGTACATATATACAATGGAATGTTATCCATTGAAGGATGCTCGAGGCTGGTTCCGAAAGTGTTGGAAGCACCATGAACTGGATTCAACTACTGCTGTGGGAAGGCACTGGTGCTGCTGCTGAACTGAGGAAGTAGGAAGACAGCCAAGAGAATTAACAGGAAGTGGACAGGAAGGATCATGTCTCTTCTCCCCACTGCAGCCCTACAGTCCGCCCCTCTGTCAGAGAAGCCTGACCAGGAGTCAAATGGCAATGCAGACTGTGGTTTGCAGAGTTCCAGCCCCAGCATCACAAATCAGAGTAAAGAGGGAGTAGTTTTGGAGCTGAGAAACAATAATTAAGAAAGGGCACAGTCTATCAAGAAAAGGACTCTGGGCTGCACTGATAGAGCTTGGGTGTGTAGGGGGAAATGCCGAGATCTCAGATACAGTTTTTTATAACTTCATGGAGTTTCATTCTTTCTTTCTTCTTTCTTGGATGTAAGAAAAGGATCTACCTGGCCAGGGTACATTGAAATATAATGTACTATCATATATATATACTCAAATTTTCAGATCCTTTTTTGTTCTTTTCCAGACTGTAAGGAGAAGACGTTTACTGGAGGCTTGTAGTAAAGCGAGAGTAGCTCTGTTCCAGCGTTTGGCCATTCAGAGAAGAGTCATGCCCTTCTTCATTTCACAAGGTATCTCTCACCATTAAGAAATTGAAATATCCATATCCTGCAAAGTTTACCATTTTAATGTATACAATTCAGTGGTTTTAAAGTTTTTTTTCATAAAGTTGTGCAACCATCACCACCGTCTAATTCCAGACTATTTTAATCACCCCCAAAAGAAACTTAATACTCACTAAGAAGTCATTCTCTATTCCTCCATTCTCTAGCTCCTAGCTACCACCAATCTACTTTCTGTCTCTGTGGTTCTGTATTCTGGACAATAATTATAAATGGAATCACACGATATGTGGCTTTTTGTATCTGGCTTCTTTCATGTAGCATGTTTTCAAGGTTCATCTGTGTTGTAGCATTTATCAGGACTTAATTCCTTTTTATTGCTGAATAATGTTCCATTGTATGGAATATCACATTTAGTTTATTCACTCATCAGTTGATGAACATTTGATTGTTTCCACTTTTTGGCTATTATGAATAATACTGCTATGAATATTTATGTGTAAGTTTTTATGTGAACATGTTTTAATCACTCTTGGGTATATACAATGGAGTGGAATTGTTGGATCAGATAGTAACTCAATGTTTATCAGATATTTCTTTTAATAGATACAGTTTTCAAAATTTTAGCTCTATTTGTTTAATATTTAGCATATCCATGTTTTGCATTGTTTTCCTTTGGATGTTTTGGTAATTCTCTTTATATTTTTCTTTTTCTTAAAAGAAAATAACACAAGAGATATATATATATATATATCTTTCTTAGAAATCTACCTCTTTCCTGGTTTCTCTGCTACCTCTATGACCACTCCTTCTTTGTCTTCTTTGCAACCCTTACATATAGGAGTACCTTCAGGTTTGATCCTAGTTAGTCTCTTGCCTCTTCCTTCTCCTCCTTTTCTTCTTTTATTCTCTCTCTGACTCTTTTTTCCCTTTCTTTTCTCATGCGATATTTTCTCCTTACAAGCTCTCATTCACTCTCAGAGTTTCAACTGCCCTTTTATTTTATGACTTACACATTTTTATTTTCAGTCCAGATCTCTCCTTTGCATTTCAGGTTTGAGTATCCAGCTTCTCACTTGTTATTTCCGTTTCAATTCCATCATGTTCTCCCCTCACAAATCTGTCCTCCATTTGTGCTCTTGCTTCAGAGAATCCAGTTACACATCCATTTAATTTTACAAACCAGGCACCCATTGCTCTTGACATTCCTTCTCTTTCATGTCCCATGTTCAATCCAGTTGATTAAATCCAAATTCTGCTTATCTCCTTAATATCTCTCAAATCTGCCAATTTCTCTCCATTTCCACAGACATGATCCCAGTCTTTCCCCTGACCAGTTTCCTAACTGGTCTCTACACATCCACTTGATCTCCTAACCAAATCCTCCTCCTCAGTATAGCCAGAATTATCTTTTAAAATTTAAATTAGATTGTGTTATTTTTCTACTTATAGCCTTTCAGTGGTTTCACATAGACTGACTCTGAGAAGGTAATTATTGATGAGTAATTATTGGGTTCCTTTGTGTTATGGGCCCTTATGCAACAGTGTTTCCTTTAGACTATTAGTTTGTTTGTAATTATAAATGTGTTAGTGTGCTGATTTGAGTCCTTTCAACTATAATTGTGTGTTTTTGAGGATCTTTTATCCTCAGTGCCTGATACAGTTCTGGTACAAATGACTGTTGAAGGAGCAACCGCATAATATTACATAGTGTGAATGTACCATAATATATTTCATCAGTTCCTTACTGAGGGATGTGTAAGTTGTTTCTACATTTTCCATATTAACAAATACTTCCCATAAGTCTTTAAAAGCCTAGTTAAAAACATGGTATTTTTTCTCTCATTAGATGTTCATGAATCTAAGCGTTTTGAGAACAATGTGAGTACAACCTGATCACTTTAGCATTTTCTTGCACTATGTAAGAAACAAAGCAGTTATTGTATATTAATAAAAGTTAAACTATTTATTTACACATGAATAGTACCAAATGTGGTAAGAAAATCAGTAACTATAATGAATTAGAATAATCAAGAGAAAGAAATAACAGAAAAATATTAACATTTTATTTTTAACCAACAAAGATATATATTTTATTTATTTAGTTTTGATTCAGCATTTGAGTAATCATTGCCATTAAGTTCTTGGCACGAAACCTACTTGTTATCTTTTCATGGGATGGCCATGGCTTGCATTCTACAGGTATTTTCAATCTTGTTGGGATTGTCTTGACTTAACTAGGTTAAAAGTATACACAGAACTACATCCAAAACTATCAAAACTTATAAAAGAGTAAGGCAATAGCTATTAAATTAGAATATCTGTTTTCTTTGATTTGGATATCCCTATTTTGGGGACTTTATCTTACAGGATAGAACCACCAGTATCAAAGCATATACATACAAAGATATTAAAGCAGCATTATTTGTATGGCCAAAATGTCGGGAAAAAACTGTATGTTCACAAATAGGAGGATTGTTGGATTATTTATAGAACATTTATACTATGCATTGATTATACAGTTACTAAAAATACATGAAGTAAATCTGCTAATCCAGAGGGATATCTGTGATCTATTATGTTTAGGAAAATTCTCCAAAACTTAGAAATAAGACAAAAAAGATGATCTTAATATCCTGCTATAATATTTTCTAACAAGCCACCCTGAAGGTCATCTATCTATCTCCGTGGGAAAAGGGATGGTCTCACTTAAGTTTTAAAACTTGGTAAATTTAAAGGTTAACTTGCAGAAATCTAATAAGGTACAATTATTTGTATAGTAAAAATGATAACCTCAAATGTTATGATTTATTTCCCTGTAGGACAGTGGCCAATTTTATATTTTAATCTAACAGTTTTATTTAAAGTATTCTTTTTTCTATTGTTAATATAAATATAAATCCAAGTTCCTCATTCAAATTGAATCAAAATGATTCTGCTAGTTTCCTCATTAATGAGTCAAATAAAATGTTGACATGTGCCCGTTACTATTTGTATGGGAATTTATTATTATTTCCCAATATGAGAATTAAGTTTCCATTATTATTAAATGAGAAAAGCAAATTGCAAAGTAATGTGTATAGATTGTTTATAAAATTGTATTAGTCTGTTCTCATGCTGCTAATAAAGACATACCTGAGACTTGGTAATTTATAAAGGAAAGAGGTTTAAATGACTCACAGTTCCGTATGGTTGGGGAGGCCTCAGGAAACTTACAAGCATGGCAGAAGGGGAAGCAAACACATTCTTTTTCACGTGGTGACAGGAAGAAAAAGTGCTGTGCAAAAGGGGGAAGAGCCCCTTATAAAAAGATCAGATCTCATGAGAACTTACTCTGTTACAAGAACTGCAGCATGGGAGTAACACCCCCATGATTCAATTACTTCCCACCAAGTTACTCCCACAACAAGTTGAGATTATGGGAACTACAAGTCAAGATGAGATTTGGGTGGGGACACAGCCAAACCGTATCATTTGGTCCATTCCAAATCTCATGGCCTCACATTTCAAAATCAGTCATGCCTTCCCAACAGTCCCTCTGAGTCTTAACTCATTTTAGCATTAACTCAAAAGTCCAAGTCCAAAGTCCCATCTGAAACAAGGCAAGTCCCTTCTGCCTATGAGCCTGTAAAATCCAAAGCAAGTTAATTAGTTCCTAGATACAATGGGGGTACAGGCATTGGGTAAATACATGCATCCCAAATGGGAGAAATTGGCCAAAACAAAGCAGGTACAGGCTCCATGCAAGTCTGAAATCTAAAAGGGCAGTCATTAAACCTTAAAGTTTAAGTTAATGCTGCTACAACAGATGGGCTCCCATGGCCTTGGGAAGCTCAACCTCTGTGGCTTTGCAGAGTATAGCTCCTCACTCAGTTGTTTCATGGGCTGGAATTGAGTGCCTGAGGCTTTTCCAGGTACATGGTGTAAGCTGTCAGTGGATTGACTATTCTGGGGTCTGGACAATGATGACTCTCTTCTCACAGATCTACTAGGCAGTGCCCCAGTGGGGACTCTATGGGGGCTCTGGACCTCACATTTCCCTTCTGCACCACCCTAGCAGAGGTTCTCTATGAGGGCACTACTCCTGCAGGAAACTTCTGCCTGGACATCCAGTCATTTCCATACATTCTCTGAAATCTAGGCAGAGGTTCCCAAACCCCAAATCTTGACTTCTATGCACCCACAGGCTCCATACCAGGTGGAAACTGCAAAGGCTTGGGGTTTGTTCTTTCTGAAGCAATGACCTGAGCTGTACCTTGGTCCTTTTTAGACATGGCTGGAGTGGCTGGGATGCAGGGCACCGAGTCCTGAGGCTGCACACAGCAGGGGGGTCCTGGGCCCAGCCCAGGAAACCATTTCCCTCCTAGGCCTCCAGTCTTATGATGGGAGGGGCTGCATAAGTAAATGCTTCGCATTACTTATGCAATTTTCTGCAGCAGGCTTGAATTTCTCCCCAGAAAATGAGGTTTTCTTTTCTATCATATTGCCACATACAAATTTTTCAAACTTTTATGTTTTACTTCCTTTTGAACACTTTGCCGCTTAGAAATTTCTTCCACCAGATACCTTAAATCATCTCTCTCAAGTTCAAAGTTCCACAGATCTCTAGGGAAGGGGCAAAATGCTACCAGTCTCTTTGCAAAAACATAGCAAGAGTCACCTGTGTTCCACTTCCCAATAAATTCCTCGTCTCTATCTGAGACCATTGTAGCCTGGACTTCATTGTCCATATCTATCAGCATTTTGGTCAAAGCCATTCAACAAGTCTCTAGGAAGTTCCAAACTTTCCCACATTTTCTTGTCTTCTAAACCCTACAAACTGTTCCAACCTCTGCCTGTTACCCAGTTCCAAAGTTGCTTCCACATTTTTGAGTATCCTTATAGCAGCACCCCACTCTATGGGTACCAATTTACTGTATTAGTTTATTCTCATGCTGTTAATAAAGATGTACCCGAGACTGGGCAGTTTATAAAGAAAGGTTTAATTAACTCACAGTTCAGCATGGCTGGAGAGGCCTTGGAAAACTTACAATCATGGTGGAAGGAAGAGCAAATACATCCTTTTTCACATGGCAGCAGGAAGAGAAAGTGCTGAGCAAAATGGGGAAAAGTCCCTTTCTAAAACCATCAGATCTCATGAGAACAAACTTACTATCAAGAGAACAGCAGCATGGGGATAACCACCTCTGTGATTCAATTACCTCCCACCAGGTCCCTCCCACAACACATGGGGATTATGGGACCTACAATTCAAGATGAGATTTGGGTGGGAACACAGCCAAACCATTTCAACAATCATACAAAAAAAAATTTATTCATGTGTCTGCAAGTATGTATGTGTTGAGAAACATTGTTTACTCTCCCCTTGTGGCTCCTCTGTGGAGGATACCTTTTAGTTTGTAATTAGTGGTAGGTGGGTAACAGCTGCCTACTTGGTGTATTCTTGGGTTATGAGTAAATGTAGAGCACCTGTGTATTAATAAGAATCACCTGTCTAAAAGCAAATAAATACATGGATGAGAATCTGCTCGGGACCTTCAACCTGGAATGCTGCTAGCTTCTCAGCTCTCAGGCTGTTGGTCCCCCAGATAGATCCACTCTGTTGTTCTCTCTGGGTGTCTGCCTTTCAATACCTTCAGTACTGCCTGGGTGGGGTCTCCCAACCAAGCTGGTTCTCGGTATGTACATTTGTGTGAGTGTGAATGTAAGTGTGGAAAAATACAAGAGAGTTAACATCACTCCTGTTACTTTGGAAAGGAAGATGATATTCAAGGGAAATTATTACAGTTTTATATATATAGTGTATTTTGAGAATTCTTAATTTAATAGTTAAAATTATAAAAAAGAAAATTGAATGGGGAAACCCTCTTAAAAGATTTTGCAACAGTTTATAATCCATTGTTTATTCTCGTAGTGTATACAATACACTCATTAAAACGATTTTATTTTCAAGTGAAAAATTATTTCACAAAATTGGCATTGTATTTTACCAGCTGCATCTACTCATGCTTCTATGATTGATAAAAACCACCTGAAATTTATTAATATACTTTTCTCTTTCACTTTTCTGAATATATAACCTTAGGTCTGTTTGGTCTGTGAATTCATTTACTTAAGGTGGGGAAGGAGAAAAGGTTATGGAAGGAATGTAGCTCCTCAATTCAAATTTTCTCCAAGATTGTATTCTTGGAAGACTGTGTATATATAGAGACGGTTTTCTAAAATTTTTTATTCTCCTACTTTTGTATATTAAGAAGCTAATTTAGAGCATTCAATTCCTAGAGTAGAGGAGGTACTATTTGCTTTGCCATCTAAGCCATGAGTCTTTCTTCTTTATGGCAGGGAACATTATGGTATAGAGGGACCACTAGATGCCACCTTTGCAGATGGTTCAAATTACTAAATTGGACAGAGTTTAAACCAGATTTGACATTTAGTAATCTTTCCCTCTACCACCCAGGGGGTGGAGGCTCATGAGGAAAACCACATAACTACAGGCAAAATAAAGGAGATACATTCTCTCTGTAAACTTGGCCTGAGATGTAGATTAATTTGCAATGCCTTTACATTTTTGTGTTATATACCCCAAGGTTGGGGATGTGTAAAGTGTGGAAAAATTGGAGGGGCTTGGGTTTTGGAGTCAGGCTGATATATTAAAATTATGTGTTAGTAGGTAACTTATTTAACCTATAAGAATCTTGGTTACTAGTGTGTAAAATAATAATGTATATAACATGCCTAGTATAGTACTTGGCACAAGTGGGCTATCAGAAATAGTGGTCTTCCTGTCTTTTAGGGTGAAATGTCAAACCACTTAATTCTGGAAACAGTCTATAAAAAAGCTCCTTTGCCAGTATAGTGCATAAGTTTGGATATTGCCTATTACTGTTCCTTGGCTCAGAAAAATCCCCACTATTTAATAAGACATTTATAATGGTTGCCACCTGCTTTATTAATAGAATGTTTTCTCTCATTAGAGTAGATGAGAGAAGCTGACTGTACTCTGGGGAATGGGTGTGCCCTGCTAAAATCAACAGGAATTTGTAAGGGAAAGTCCATTGGGATAATAAATATGTGTGACTGTGGTTTTGGTGGTTTGAAAATGTGTGAGGAAGCTCTTTTATAGGAATGTCTGATAGTTATAGTGGCATAGATAAAGGAACGCTGAGGTCTAAAGAATGATTTAGAAACCTTGGGCAAAGTAATCTTTAATGGGTAGTCTGTATTATAGATTGCCTGGAAGATGGACGGTGATAATTTTCTATTTCCTTTTGCCTGTGTAGCTGAAGTGCTCACATATCTGTTACCTAAATAAAGATTTACCAATGTGAGAGGATTATAGCCTTCTAGGGAATAGTGTTATGAAAAACTTAGTGTTTTATGTAGCCACTGATTCTTTTGATAGATTCTGAGGCATATTTGGATAAATTGGCAATGTTTAAAGAAACAATGGAAATGTTTAGTAAAGCCAATCAGGTTAACATATGAATAATCATTCAATTTATAAAGGTTTTATTAATTTTTGTTAAATGACCTCCAGATGTGTTTGCATTTTTTCCATAACTTATTATGATCCATATTATAATATTTATAAATAATACAGAGAATTCTTTGGAGATGATGCTGTATATAATATGTTGATCTACACCAGATGGCATTAGGTAAGAGGCAAATGCTGTTAAAGTTAAAGGCCTATGTGCCGTAGGATTTGAAGCAATTCTCAAGCAAGTTGTAAAAGACTAGATACATAAATTTTAAAATCTACATTATTTCTAAAAGGAAAACTTTTGCAAGCTCAATCAAATTCTCATCTCACATGTGTGAGACAGCTTTTTTGCTGTTGAAGTTAGGAAATGCTACTGCAATCTCAAGCCTGCTATTGATTCTATAACTTGAATGGTAAGTGATAAAGTTTGCAAAGATCATTTTCCTAAGCTGCTAGACAAACATATATAGGAAAAAAGGGCTTGTTTTGTGATGTTTTTACATTATGTAGTAACTGGAGATGCAATGCAAAGCATATAGTATATAATATATATGCATATGTATATACACATGCAGATCCAGACACACACACATATATATATGTCTCTCTGTGTGTGTGTATATATATATATATATTCTGTTTTCAACTTAACTTCACCAGTTGAAGTGGTGGAGTTGAAAACAGCATAAATGTAGAAGAAAGAAGAATCTCACCTAAAAAAAAGGAACTAATTTAAGCCATCTATAAACATAAAGCAACTAAAGTTTATTACGATAAGTAATGTTGACTGATTACAGTAAAAAAGAATGAATAAGAAAATAGAGAAAAAAAGTGCCTTTCTGAAATAGCACAATTGACAGAAAACAAACATAAAAAAGCTCTATTTTCTCTCCCTCCCTCTTTCCCTCCCTCCCTCCTTCCCTCTCTCCCTTCCTGCCTTCCTTCCTTCCTGCCTTCCTTCCTTCCTTCCTTCCTTTTCTTTCTCTCTTTCTTTCTTTCTCTCTTTCTTTTCTTCTTTCATTGAGATGGAGTCTCTGTTGCCCAGGCTGGAGTGCAGTGGCACCATCTTGGCTCACTGCAAACTCTGCCGCCCGGGTTCAAGTGATTCTCATGCCTCAACCTCCCAAGTAACTGGGACTACAAGCACATGCCGCCACACCCAGCTAATTTTTTGTATTTTTAGTAGAGAGGGGGTTTCGCTATGTTGGCTAGGCTGGTCTCAAACTCCTGACCTCAGGTGATCTGCTTGCCTCAGTCTCCCAAAGTGCTGGGATTACAGGCATCAGCTACTGTGCCTGGACTCCATTTTCTCTGTAATATTTTGTAGCATTTGTAATGCTCTGCCAGTTCCTCTGTGACAAATACTGAGTTCCATTTCTGGAGATGTGGCTAACTTCATTACATGAGGTTCATTCATAATGAACAACTTGATCACATAAAAATATTCTGGGCTGGCACGGTGGCTCATGCCTGTAATCCCAACAATTTGGGAGGCCAAGGCAGGAGGATCACCTGAGGTCAGGAATTTGACACTAGCCTGGCCAACATGGTGAAACCCTGTCTCTACTAAAATACAAATATTAGCTTTGCGTGGTGGCGCGCAAACCTATAATCCTAGCTACTTGGGAGGCTGAGGCATGAGAATCACTTGAACCCAGGAGGTGGAGGTTGCAGTGCTGAGATTGTGCCACTGCACTCCAGCCTGTGTGACAGAGCAAGATTCCATCTCAAAAAAAGAAAAAATTAGCTGTGCATGGTGGCATGAGACTGTGATCACAGCTAATCGGGAGGCTGAAGCAGGAGAATCGCTTGAACCTGGGAGGTGGAGGTTGCAGTGAGCCGAGATCATGCCATAGCACTCCAGACTGGGTGACAGAGCGAGACTCTATCTAAAAAGAAAAGAAAATCTACCACTCTTGTGTTTGTATTTTCATTTTTACAATTATGAGACTGATATGAAATCTGTACAGTATGGTATCAGGTAAATTCACCTCAGTGAACATTATCATTAATGCCACTTAAAAAAATAGAACAATACTAAAGTGAATGAATTCTGAACAAACAAATAAAAACAAAGGGACTTATAAAGCCCTCCTATTGTGTATGTGATATTTGATTTTGATTGTCATACTTAAAACTGGATTAAGATATTTTCAGGCTTAAGCCTTATAATGAAAAGAAGTAATTGGAAGGAAGGTGTGATGTCAGTTAACTTTGGCTTCTCCTCTCTGCATCCATCATGATTGCCCTAGTTACACCCTCATCATTTGTCTGATAAACCATTTCTGTAATTTACTATGCTGTTTTCATGTTGAATAGCCATTGTTCTCTGCATGTACAATACATTTGAAATGAACACCTGATGATTTATACCCTGAGATGAGTTCTTTAGTGAGATGTTCCCCAAGAGCCTGGGAATCAGATTATACTTTGGGAACCCAACTTCAATATTAGCACAAAACGATCAGATCATAAGAGGCCAAGTTGGTAAGCCAGACATCGCTGTAATCTGATTGTGGAATCATCCATTCACTTAGAGTCCTCATTGGTCATGAAAGCTAGAAACAGGATAGTGAAAGTGGTCAACTCTGATACTGTTAAGGAGAGATGGCCTGTTGGCCATCAGGTATTCTTGTCCCATTGGTGAGATTATATCTGCTCTAGAGTTGAATGCCATCACTTTTTATGAGATACTGCAATGGCTCCGCCTTGCTGATGTGATGAAGTACAGGCTCTTTGCATTTGCCCTGCTTTCCTTCCTTCTGACTCACTTGTACTGGTTTAGGCCTCACTTCCTCCAGGAAACTCTCTCCTGATACTCTAAATGCTCTCCTCTTTGCTCTCATGACATTCTGGCACATAGCACAGTACGTTGAAATTAGACTTTATGTGCCCAGCCCTCTTATGCGCTGTTTGCTTTTCAGAGACAGGGGAGAGGGACTATGCATACAAGGCCAGGGAGTGTGTCTTATTTATTTTCATCATTAAAGCTCGGCACTAGCTGATGCTGTCCATTTACTGTGTTTTAACTGTTGTATTTGCTTTCCCACCAGTGGGGTATGAGAGTGATTATTTCCCTAAGCCTTGTCAGGAGAGTGGTTGCTTTGATTTGCATTTCTTCTATAATGAATGACGGTGAAAATTTTGTCATATATTTAAGGGCTGTTTTAATTTCTTTTTTTGGTGTGTGTGAATCATCTGTTCATGTCTTTTGCCCATTTTTCTATCATGTTTTTGATATTTTATCTCTTAACTTTTAAGGGTTACTTCTATATTAAGGACATTAATTCTCAGATTTTTTTTCTCACTTTGTCAGTTGATTTTGTTTTTTTGCTATGAGTTGTTATTGATTTTTAATGTAGTCAAATTTATTGATCTTTTAAAAATTGCTTCTTTATTTTTAGTTATGGCTGGAAATTATTCCCTACAGGTTAATGAAGAATTCAACTATGTTTTCTAGTACTTGTATGGTTTCATTTTTTATATTTAGATTTATAATCCATTTAGAGGGGTGTGTGTGTGTGTGTGTGTGTGTGTTGTGACGTACAGATTTAATTTTGATTTTTCTCAGATGGTTGAATAGTTGTTCTCACTCCATTTAGGAAAAAGTCAATTTTTATAGTAATGACTTGAGATGCCATTTTTGTCGTATACTGAAGTTTAATATGTACTTGAGTCTATTTTTAAAATTTCTATTCTACTTGACTAGTCTGCCTATTAATGCAAAAATACCACATTATTTTAATTATAGCAGTTCTATAGTGTTTTAATATCTGGTAGAGTTAGTCATTCCTTCCTCCATCAGTTTATCGTTTTTGTGTTGTTCTGTGTATTCTATATGTTCATTTTTCTACATGAAGTTTAATATCACATTATACAGTCTATCACATTGTATAGCTACATAAAAAAGCTTGTTGGTATTTTTATTGAAGACATTGAGTCTTCATGTTTTTCTATTTGTTTAGCTATATTTTATGTCTTCAGAAGTGTTTTAAAGTTTTTCTAATGTAGGTTTTGCATATCTCTCAGTAAATTTCCTGAAGTATATTAACTTCTTGGTTGGTATGATAAATGAGTTTTTCTTTCTTTCTTCTTTTTTTTTTTTTTTTTTTTTTTCAGACAGAGTCTTGCTCTGTTGCTCAGGCTGGAGTGCAGTGGCATGATGTTGGCTCACTGCAACCTCCACCTCCTGGGTTTAAGTGATTCTCCTGCCTCAGCGTCCTGAGTAGCTGGGACTACAGACACTTACCACCACGCACGGCTAATTTTTGTATTTTTAGTCTAGTTGGGGTTTCACCATGTTGGCTAGGCTGGTCTCAAAATCTTGGGTTCAAGTGATCCACTCACCTCGACCTCCCAAAGTGCTGGGATTACAGGCATAAGGCACTGTGCCTGGCCAGCTTTTCTCTATTCTATGTTCTCTAACTGGTTATTGATTATACATAGGAAAGCTATTAATTTCCATATGTTAATAAAATGGGAGAGTTCCCTGACTCCCCTTGCAGGATGTGTGACAGGGGTGTGGCTTGTCTGTTTGGCTGCTATGTTCTCAAACCCCTTACAGGAGAGGGAGCATGCAGACAGGCAGGGGCAGGAGCTGGGGCAAGTGTTTTTGGGCTCTAGCCCTATGGTAGTATCTAGGGGTATGTGCCTGTAACTTCTGAAGCCCCAGTAGGCTTGCTACAGTGTTCTTTTAGCTTTACTGTCTGCAGATATCTTAAGTGTTAAACAGCTCTGTGGCCCTCTTGGTACCCAAGTTCTTGTCTAGTGTCCAGGAAGAATCAGGTCACATGGACAAATTAAAGGATGGTAAATGTGGGGGATTTTATTGCTGGATGAAGGTGGCTCTCAGCTGGATAAAAGTGGAGCTAGAAAGGGGATTGAGTGGAAAGATGATCTTCCCCTGGAGTTCAGTTGTCCCACAGTCAATATCCTCTCTGATCGTCTCCAGCCAAACTCCTCTTGACATTCAGACACTCCTTTTCTTCTCTCCTTCTCTGTTGTGCCACTCTTCTGCTCATCTGTTCTTCTGTTCCTCTGTTCTTCTGTTCATCTGCTCATGGAGCCTGGGGTTTTGGGTTTATTGGGTACAGGATGGGGGGCATGGTGGGCCAAAAGGCAACATTTGGGCATGAAAACAGGAATGCCTGTTCTTCCCATTTGGGGCTGCTATTTTCCAGGCTTGAGGGTGAGGTCTTTGCCGGGGAACTGCCCTCTTCTACCGAATATTTCTGTTTCCTGTCCATATCATTAATTAGTAACATTTAGTATAGAAAGACTCAAGAGTGTAAAAATAATCTATTCTTTCATTAAATACAAAGCTTGAAATATATTTTGAGGAAACTTCCCAAAACTAAGTTTTATCTGAAATAAGAATTATCTGAAAATATCCAGGAAATTTCTGAAAATAAATTTTAATGAAGGTATCACATATTAAAATATATTATGAATCTTTAACAGTTAAAATCATCTGGTGTAATTGTAGCCATATGGGATAAAGAAGCAGGTTTCAATTCAGACTGAATTCTTTATATAAAAAGAAAGATAAATTATGATAACAATGTTACTAATTCTACTAAGGAAAAGATAAAAGTATTTAATGAATTATGTTAGGAAAGTTGATGATCACCTGGAAAAAAGCTAAATTTCTTATTTTAGTCTCTGTACTTAAATAAATTTAGATGCATCAAATTATAGATTGTTTTTGCACTATTAAATTTAGATGCATCAAAGTGTTACTTACCAAAATTAAAGCCTTAATAATCATGGAGAAAATATAGTTGGATATTTTTATGATTTGGGAACTAAGGAAACCGTTCAAAGCATTATGCCCGATCCAGAAAGCATAAAGGAATACATTCAAAGATGCTCTGTAAGGCAAAAACCAACCAAACCAAAAACACCATCAACAAAGCCCCCAAGTTCTTAAAAGGTAAATTCCAATCTAGTAAAAATATTGGCAACATATATAGTAGATATGGACCAAAAAATAATTTTCTCTTTGAAACTTTAGTGTTTAAAAGTATAACTTTCTCTATTTGAAATTTAATATTAGCACAATTTTTAACTTTCTTCTTTGGCAATGAAAAATTTAATCTAGTCATTTCCTAGTAAACTTAGTTAAATGTCGTGATTTTTCAGGGTTCAGGGTTTTCTGTGTCAACCTAAAGTGAGCAACAGAGAGACTGACCTTCCAGAGCAAAGAGTTTATTCCAGAGTAGCAGGAGATTGCAATCCAGGATGTGCATGCTATGATGGATCGTAGTTGCATCCAAGGGAGTTGGAGTAGAGGAAATCTTTTAAAGACAGAAAGGTGAATCCACAGAAGCTGTTTTGGAACAAGACTATTGGAGCTTGTTGCAAGAGTTGGCATTAGCTCATTGGTAGAGACAGTCATTGTTAGGCAAGTGTCTTTGGGCAAGCAGCTTATCTGGAATACTGCAGTTTTAAGGAATTCCTTGCAGAGTTCCCAGCATAGGTGTGCATGCATGAGGACCCCCTTTTCATGGCTTCCAGCTCCCTTTTATTAGGGCTTTACATTAGTGACTCCATTTTGATACTGATAACTGTTTTGTCTAGTCTATATACGTCCCTTCCTGTACCCACTCTCCCTAAATGGCAGTTGTATTCCAGGTGGAATGCCTTGGTATTGGTAGAAGGAGGAAACTGGCCAGTTGTCATCTGCTGAGGTCTGATAATATATACTTTGGTTTATAACCTCTATCCTCACTGCAGCTGCTGTTCACATTTTTGCCCCTGATATTTTCGCTTTTGCCATGACATGTAACTTATATAATCAATATCCTATCTGGTGAAGGCGTATTTCTGACCTAATATGCCATCTAGGCTGCTGAAACTCTCTCAGCTCTTTCTTTAACTGTACAAAACTTGAGGGAGTGTCCTAGGCTTCTTTTATTCTCTTTTTCAACTTTTGTTTTAGAATCAAGGGGTACATGCGCAGGTTTGTTTCAAAGATATATTGCATGATGCTGAGGTTTGAGGTATGATTAAGCCTGTCACCCAGGTAGTGAGCATAATACCCAATAGGTAGTTTTTCAACCCTTGTCCACCTCCCTCTCTCCCCACAAGTCATCTGCAGTGTCTACTGGGGTCTCTTGCAAGCATACTTTCCTTTCTTTCCTGTTCTAAAGCGTTTTAAAATAAACTTCCACTCCTTCTCTGAAATTTGCCTTGGTATCTTTTTCTGCCTTATGTCCCTCAGTTGAATCCTTTCTTCTGAGGAAGCAAGAATTGAGGTTGATGCATACCCGTATGGATTCGCCACTAGTAGCTTGGATACCTTCCACCAGTAGCAGTATCAAGTGCCTATTTTAGAACTCCAAGTCAGGAATTTGATTTTTGTCTCTTCTTCCTATTCACCACTCCACAGACACAATAAGTTTTATTCTCATGGTCTAGCTTTAACCGTGGACAGCCCTCGAGGTAAAAGGGAATTTCCAAAATGCAAAATAAAAACCAACATTGTATAAGTATGTTGCTAATTTTTAAATAGCTGTTGCAAATTGACAAGAAAAAGATAAACCTACCAATAGAAAAGTCGACTAAAAGATAAAGGGCTTCTTTACAAATGGAGAAGTGCAAATGGCCAATAAATATATAAAACAGAGGTTCCACTTTGCTTGTAACCACAGAAAGAAAACACACATTTATCAAGATGTCATTTTTAACCCATTTTATTGAAAAAGGAGAAAAATATAATGATGTCTATGTTGGAAATCGAGTATAGGAAAAGGACTCCATGTAGTAAAAACTGGCACTTCTTAGGAGGGCAGTTGGGACCATGTAGCAAAATGTATAATGTGTATATACTTTATTTTATATCTACAAATTTACTCTAAGGTTATAATCTGATATCTTCCCAAAGGCATACATTTGAGGAGCTAGTAATAATACTACTTACAACAATGAGAAATTGGAAATAACCTAATTATCTATTGTAAGGAGTTAGATATGTTGGTTAGACAATGGGACATTGTCTATATGGAATACTTCACAGTGTAAAGGAGCAAAACATAATTTTCCCTCTATCCTAAGTTCCTGGCTTGGACCACCTGTAACAAAAGACAGATTAACAAGAGAAAAACAAATAGAAGTTTATTAACAATGTCCTCATGTGTATACCAGTGCAACTCATGTTTATGTGGGAGATACCCAGGGAAAGATGAGAAACTCACAAAGAAGTGGCTTAGAATGCAAGCTTAACTACCATCTTTAGCTAAATACAAAAGGATGTGGAAGAGGCCATTTATGGGGAGGTGATCAGGAAAAGTATGGTAAAAAAAAAAGATAGGCATGGTGACTCTTATCTGTAATTCCAGCATTTTGACAGGCCAAGGTGGGCGGGTCACTTGAGCCTAGGAATTTGAGATCAGCCTGAAGGACAGGGAGACTCTGTCTCAAAAAAAAAAAAGAGTAAGGTTTGTTATGTAGATTTAAATGAGGGCCTTCTCCCTTGATAGGATTTTACTGTAATTTTCCTTCCTTTACTGGTACAGGGAGGGAGACATCTCTACAAATGGAGATTTTTTTTTTTTAATGTAAATTTCACTTACGAAAGGGTAACCTCTACTCTGTTTTCAGAGCTTCTCCTGTGTGTGTCTGCTATTTCTCAAAATAATCAGCTCAAAATAATGTTTATGCCAAAAAGGTATATTTTGGGGTGGCACATTCTGGTCTTCTACTGTCATATTTTGAGTGGCATATTCTGGTCTCCTATACCTGCTATTAAAGAAATGATATATAACCATATTTAGTGACAGGGAAAAATATCCATCATACAGTGGAATTATAAAGTAACAAGGATAGTATTAGAGATCGCTTCATACAGAGACTTAAAGACACATAATCTCAGTGGGTCCTATTCACATCCTAATGGAAATCCTGTCATTTGTGACAACTGGGATGTGAACAGTGCTCCCAGAATTGTACAGTGTGGCAGCCCTGATAGTTTGATGCTTTTTAAATAAAAAATTTTATGCATATGTAGAGAGAGAACTAATTCTATGCATATGTAGAGAGAGAACTAATTGTTTCTTTAAATGATGGCCTCAGAATTATGTGGAATGATTGTGCTAGATAGGTGTGCTTGGTTGTGAAGATATGGCTCCTTTTATCATAGCTGTGATGGGTGGGGAAGGGATATAATTCTCTTTCATAAAAAACTATAAGGAATTTTGGGACTAGATGCCAGCTAGAGAAGTTGGAAGGGGGTTGCCCAGCAGCAGGGAGTAAATGGAGGATATAGCATAGCGAAAATTTCCTTGGAGTAGAAAAGGCTTAGGAAATTTTTGAAGGACAGAATGGATAAGATGGAATTTTCCATAGATTGCTTTTCTCTGGTGCCCACACTGCTGTCTTAAGCATTAGTTGTTTATACTTTAACTGGCTGGAACTTAGGTTCTTGGCCTCTCCAACCCCAAAGAATGGGTAAGGGGGCCTTGGTGTTACGGTGTTACTGCTCAGATAGAACTCATGGTCCCAAAGAGTATGCGGTAGTGCAGTTTATGGGGCAGAGCCAAAGGACAGCTTTCACGCCATGGAAGGGGACCCAGAGAGGGTGCAGCTGCCGGCTTGGGTGGCTGGAGATTATACCCCTGAGTTGTTCCCTCCCCATTCTTGCTCTCATCCAATGAGAGGATTTTTTTTCCCATTTTTCTCTGGATTAATTGATCTTTGAATCCTTTACTGGATTGGTTACTGTTTTCAAACCCTGAGTCACTGAGCCTCTGCCTACAGGGGCCAGAGGCGGAAAAAGTCCCTGCCCTTGAACAAAGCCCCTAAGAGCCAGAGACAGAAAAGCTGGAAATAGCACCCAGCCAACCAGAGGCAGGAAAAATCCTGCAGTGGAAACAAAGCCCCTGCACTGCAAACAAAGCCCTAGCTGGCCAGAGGTGGGAAAAGTCCTGTGCTTGAAACAAAAGCCCCTAGCTGTCCTGGGAAGTTCCTCTAACACAGTCCCTCTGTCCCCACTCTAAATAGGAAAGTCCAACTGCTGTTGGGACACAGGTGGCGATCACACTACTTTCTGCTGAACTGGGGCATAGAAGGGGCCCTGCAGTTGAGGTTTTCTCCAGAGGGGAGTCTTCTGGGGTTGCAGGCCGATCCAGAGGTCCACAATAGAAATTATGAGCCAAGGACATCTGGGGTTCCATTTACAGGACCATTGGTAGCTTCATAGCCTCAATTCTGGAAGAAAAGAATTTTGCAATAAAGTTAAAGATGAAAGGCCCAAAGGCAAGCAATAATAGGACAGTTATTAAGGGGCCTAGAAGAGGGGAGACCAAGGGTAGCCAGTTAAGCAAGCTCCATGATCCTATTTCTTGGAGGTCCTTAGCCCTGCCTTCTATTTGGTCCCTGAGTTCTTTAACTTTGTTTAGGAAAATACCTGATTGATTTACAAAGTAAAAGCATTCTTCTCCTAAAAAGAGACAAGTTCCTCCTCTGTCTGCCACTAACAGATCCAGGGCCCTTTGATTTTGAAGCACCACAGCAGCTAAAGAGTTAAGTTGCTTTTGTAGAGTTACGAGAGAATTGGTAACCTTTTCCATGTCATTATTTAATACCTGGCATAGCTTATAGTTAAACTGAGTAGAGGTAGTAATTCTTCCAATACCGGCACTAAGTCCGCCTATTATTCTGGCCCCCACTATGGATGGAAGAATTGGGATTGGAGTACAGTGTGGCCAAACAGGTGAGGGCTATCTCGAAAGCCCTGGGGTAACAGTGTCCAGGTAAGCTGAGAAGTGTGGTCTGAAGGGTCTTCAAAAGCGAACAGAAACTGGGAGTCAGGATGTAAGGGAACACAGAAAAAAGCATCCTTAAGGTCCAGGACTGTAAATCATTGTGCCTCTCCTGGCATTTGAGAGAACAAGGTGTACAAGTTGGGTACAGCTGGGTGTAAAGGGATCACAGCTTCATTAATAAGCCTGAGATCTTGCACTAGCCTCCATTGTCCATTAGATTTTTATACTCCTAAAATTGGAGTATTACAAGGGCTGTGACAGGACCTCACTAGACCCTGAGCTTTTAAGTTCCTTACAATATCCTGTGCCCCTTTTTGACTTCCAATCTGAGGGGATACTGTCTTCGGTAAGGAAAAGAGGTGGGATTGTTTAGCCTTATTTGAATTGGGCAGGCATTCTTTGCCCACTCAAATGGTCCCTTCATTGCCCAAACATCAGGATTAATTTCTTCTTTAAATAATGGGCAGCAGAGAGATGCTGAAAATGTTCATATAGATAATGGCTCCTGCTCTGGCTAACAGTTCCCGTCCTAGTAAGGATGTGGGACTTTCTGGCATGATGAGGAAGGCATGGGAGAAGAGCACATCTTCCCAGTTCAGCTTAGGGGTTGGGAGAAGTATCGGGAGACTGCTTGTCCTAGGACTCCGTGGACAGTTACAGACTTGGAGGACAACCATCCAGGACAGGAAAGCAAAACTGAGAGGGCCGCGCCAGTGTCCAGGAGAAGATCGACCTCCTGGCCCTCCATGGTTAGCTTTACCTGGGGCTTGGTGAGGGTGATGGCTTGTGCTGGCGCTTGCCCCGGGCACCCTCAGTCCTGCTGTTGGGTCATCTGGTTAGCTGCCTCAGGCCCTGGGAACCTTCATCCCCTAGGACAGTGTGCCTTCCAGTGATCCCCTTGGCATAGTGGGCGAGGACGAGGAGGTAGTCTGTTCCTTTTGGGGCAATCTTTCTTAAAGTGTCCCCGTAGGCCGCAGTAGTAGCAAGCTCTGCCAGACTGGCGGCTAACCCAAGGCTTTCCTTGTTCCGAGCTTCTTAGGTCTGCCTGCCTGAAGGCCATGACTAGGGCTGCGGCCTTTCTCTTGTCCCTCCTGTCCCTTTCGGCCTGTTCCTTCTGGTCTCTATTATAGAACACCGAGGTTGCTAGATTGTTTCAGACTATTGATACTAGTAAGAGAGAAGAAGCCCTGAGGAGGCAAGAAAATGACAAAATTAAAAAGCCAGTGTGCATTACAAGGAAGGCATCTCATGGTTTTTGTTTTACAGTTTTCATATTTTGTTTTTGTCCTTGCCACTGCCATCATATATCTAAAAAAATTGCCACCAGGGGGCAGGAGTGTGCCAAAGTCAGGCAATGTCAGGTATCTGAACTTGCCAGGTTTGGGCTTTCCTTTCAATTTCCTCACAGAGGAATTATTGTTCCTGTTACACAGAATAAGAGATGAAGGCACATTTTCCTAGTAATTAATGATGTTAAACATCTTTTCATATTTCCACTGGCCATTTGTATTTTTTGGAGAAATGTCTGTTCAAGTCCTTTGCTCATTTTTTTTTTGAAACAGAGTCTGACTCTGTCACCCAGGCTAGAGTGCAGTGGTGCCATCTTGACTCACTGCAACCTCTGCCTCCTGGGTTCAAGCGATTTTCCTGCCTCAGCCTCCTGAGTAGCTGGGATTACAGGCACACACCACCACGTCCAGCTATTTTATTTAGTAAAGATGGAGTTTCACCATATTGGCCAGGGTGGTCTTGAACTCTTGACTTCAGGTCATCCTCCTGCCTTGGCCTCAAAAAAGTGCTGGATTACAGGCGTGAGCCACCGCGCCTGGCCCCTTTGCTCATTTTTTAATTGGGTTGTTTGCTTTTTTGCGATTGAGTTGTAAGAATTCCTTATACATCAGTGGGTTTTGTCTTTTTAATGCAAAAAGTTGCATTAAAGATCCAGCAATATTCAGTCAAGATGGTTTATATCCACAGATAGTTTCTTTGATTGGAGCAAAGGTTTTCCAAGGATCATTGTTTATGAGCTGAACTGTGTTCCCTTCAAATTTATACATGGAAGTCCTAATCCCCAGTACTTCAAAATGTGACTATATTTGGAGATAAGCTTTTCAAAGAGAAAATTAAGGTAAAGTAAGATCATCAGAATGGATTCTAATCCCACATAACTGGTGTCCTCATAAGAAGAGGAGACGAGGACACTGATATACATAAAAGAAGACCATGTGAAGACACAGGAAGAAGATAGTCATCTACAAGCCAAGGAGAGAGGCCTTCAGAAGGAACCCTGCCAGCACCTCCAGCTTAGACTCATAGTCTCCAGAATTGTGAGGAAATAAATTTCTGTTCTTAAGCCACCCAGTTTGTAGTACTTTGGTGTGGCAGCCCTTGCTAGCAAACTTACATCAAAGTGACATACAAGTCTTGTAAAAAATGACAGATCTATGCATGATTGAAAAAAGAAAGAAAAATATTTAAAAATCTGTCTCTACTTCTAGTTTCTTCTGAGAAGAGTTAGGATACAATTTCTGTCAAAGGATGGCACTAACCTTGTGTACTTTTCATTCTTCAGAAACTATAATCACATTACCATGTCAGCAAACCACACAGATTTTTATTTTGTCTAAAAAAGCATACTTTCCACTCTTTAGAATAATACTGTTAACTATACATGAAGATAAATCTGGAAGACAGCTCCACATTGACTGTGGATTCTGAAATTCCCTTTATTATATTTATTCTTGGATCCTCAGACCAAACCCTAGGACTCAAACCAAAGAACTTTTGGTTTAATGTGAAGATTTCTTAAAGCTCTGATCTGAATGATTTATACTTATATTTTCTTCTTGTTTATGTCCCTAGATATACAAGCAGAACATCGTAAAACTGCCTGATCCAGCAAATATTAGTTGATTATTCAACACATGATGATTACATTATTTTAGCTCTTTTTTGTGGCATGCGAGTGTTCTCTATACCTCTTCTTCTTGGCTCCTGTTGTTTCCTCTTTTCTTTTCCCACCTCTCCTTCTATTGCCTGTTTTTTTTCTCCTTGTCCCTGGCATGCTATACAATTTCTATAATCCAACTCATAAATCTTTGTGCTAATTCCACTCTCAGTAACTATTAAAATGGTATTTCACATGTGTCACAACAACTATCCACATGTGACAAGCAATTAGTGATATTACTCTCTGAATACTTTCTCTTTTAAAAATTTAGAAGTGAAAATTTACATAAAAAATAAAGCAAAAAAAAAAAAGTTTGCTTATAAAGCATGCCGTAGTTTTTGCGTGGTATTAATTTTATAACCACCCAGGCAGGGAGAAGAGGAAAGAGAGTTGATTTTAAGCTTTTTCAAAGCTTAAAATGTAATGTAATGTCCTTTTTTAAAATTCTTTCTTTTCTTTCTTTCTTTTTTTTTTGAGATGGAGTTTTACTCTTGTTGCCCAGGCTGAAGTGTAATGGCACGATCTTGGCTCACCATAACCTCCACCTCCTGAGTTCAAGTGTTTCTCCTGCCTCAACCTCCGAGTAGCTAGGCTTACAGGCATGCACCACCATGCCCAGCTAATTTCGTATTTTTGGTAGAGATGGGGTTTCTCCATGTTGGTCAGGCTGGTCTTGAATTCCTAACCTCAGGTGATCCACCCGCGTTGGCCTCCCAAAGTGCTGGGATTACAGGCATGAGCCAACATGCCTGGCCTTGAAATGTTCTTATACATTTCTCTAAACAAAGTTAATATTAATTCTTTTTAATATTTAATAATTTTGACTAGAATTTGTAGAACTCTGAATCCTTTAGTCCTAAATTATATATTATGCACTTAACGAAGTTGTAGCAATGTTCTATAGAGATGATCTCTAAATTTAGTACTTGCTGAGAAGAGTGATATGAGTGATTAAATTGATCTTTATGAAAGGGAAAGAAAAAAGGAGAAAAGACATTTTGAGAAGAAATGAAAGAGGACTCACAAAAGTTAACATTGTGACCCATAGAAGTTAACCTCCTCCTTATTGAAAATTGGGGACATGGAACCCAGGGCCTGAGAGTAGAAGCCAAGGCTGAATGACTATTTGAATCCAGAAGGTGCAGGGAGATAACAGGTCAGCTGCTGTGAAACAGACGTTTTATTTGCCTGGTTCCATTAAGTAAACCAGAAAGCTGGCCCTCTGACAGGACTGAGCTACTGACCCCAGATGGATGAGGTCAGCACATGTATTTCAGCTCTGGGAAAGTTGGGAAATGGAAAAAGAAGCAAGTAGATGCCAACATTCTTTCATGTAAGAGAGATTCCCTTTTGCTGGCTTGAAGATGGAAAGAGTTGGTGTCCAGGATGCTAGAACAACTTCTAGGAACTGAGAGTAACCCCTGGCAAGTAGCCAGCATGAAAACAGGAATCTCAGTTCTATAACTGCAAGGAACTGAACTTGGCCAATGGCCTGAATGAACTTGGAAGCACTTTCTTCCCCAGCACTTCCAGGTAAGAACTTAGCTAGTCTAACAGCTTGAATGTGAGACTCAGAGCAGATAATCTGTTTGAACAACTCTGGAACTTCTGGATTTATACAACAGTGAGATAATAAATGGGTGCTGTTTTAAGCTGCTAAGTTTGTGGTAATTTCTTATGCAGCAACAGAAAATTAACATAGTGACATAACATTGAAAATACTTTCTTTAAGATATATTAGTGTCCATAAATCGGCTTCGAACTGGTTTTTCCTTTTACCAACTGTTTGATTTTGGGTAAATTAAGGAATCCTTCTGAGTCTGTCCTGTATAGACAAAGGAAATAATGACTACTGCCTTAAGTGGTTGCTAGGTGAAATGAATTAATGTTAACGAAAATTTCCATGATGAGAACTTTTGAACACAAATAAGGAAACAGACACCGGGGTCTACTTGAGCATGGAGGGTGGGAGGAGGGAGAGAAGCAGAAAAGGTAACTATTGGCAACGGTGCTTAATTTCTGGGTGATGAAATAATCTGTCATAAACCTTCACATGTACCCCTGAACCTACATCATAAACCTTCACATGTACCCCTGAACCTACAATAAGGGTTAAAAAAACCCCAAATTTCTAGCGGTTTTCCTGGCATGTGGTAGATACTCATAGAAGGTTTATTCTTTTCTTCTTTCCCCTCCTCTTCCCACAGGCTATTCATAAAAGTTTTCAAAGTATGGTTAGGGTTTCTCTAAGCCAGTCATTTAGACCCTTTCAGGGGATTCTTGAAGTCTAAACTATTTTTGTAATGATATTGAGATGATATTGCATTTTTCAATTTTATTCTTTCACTGGAGTTTTTTTTCTTTCAGTGGAGTTTTCCAGATAGTCAAAGTACAAATGTTATTTATGTTAACATGCAGTATGTTTTTTATTATATTTTTAAATTAATTAATGAAAAATTGAATTTTCTTAGTTTTAATTTCCAATATAGTAAATATCAATAAACAAAAGCTTTTTGGGGTCATCAATAATTTTAGGACCCACTATTTTCCTGTAAGTGTTCATTTTCCATGAGCAGATAAAAGGTGTTTAGGAAAAGAGTTCTATGGAAGAATAAATTTAGAAAACACTGCAATGTATTCACCTCAACTCTATCCCTTAAAGTATATATTAAAGGGCTGGAAAATCACCCTAATACAGTTAGAGTTTGCTTAATTCAGCATTTGTCTAACTTAAACTGCTCTTGACCATCAAGTTAAAGTCTTAGCAGGAATTATTTTACCAGCAAGGGAGGTTGAGATGCAGCCTCAGATTGTAAGACAGTAATTTCATTTTAAGGGCATCAGAAAGGAAATAAAGGACATTCGTAATGAGAAAGGTAAATTTTCCTAAAGTTTTTTTTTAAAAAAACAGAATGCCAATGGAGAGATCAACAACTTCTGGATTAGAGTTTGCAAAGGCCTAAACCGGCAGTCATCTCCACTGTATTTCACTCCCCCGCTCTGCCTCTTCTGTGCTTATTAACTGTTTGTAATTGCTTACTTCCTTTTTGCACACGTATTTCACTTCCCACTGCCTGTCCCTGTCCTTTTTAAAATAAAATTACAAAATATATTGATTCTTTCATTCTTTCCTTTTTCTTTGTTTTGTTTTTCTGTTTTGAAAGAGCAATCATTGTTTCTACAAAACATTTTTCTAAGCCAAGTATGTCCTTGCAGAAGACAAAGAATGGCTGGGGGAAGAGGAAGTGTTAGTTATTACTGAGAGTCTGCTAATTCCTTGTACCCAGTTGCATCCTTACAGTGATCCCTCCTCTCCAGCCTGTCTGGGCCTCAGATTCAGAGCTGTCATTACTCTGAAGAGAGAGGGCCCCAAATGACTAGCCACCCCAAGCACAGGGAGCCCAAGCTGCAAGGGTGTAATGAAAGGTGTTAAATTCTTTCTCTTGTTCTATTTCTGTAACAGCTCAATTCTGTGACATGAAAATCTCCCTCTCTAGCTTAAAATAGTCTGTAAAGAAAGCCACAAAGCTACAAATCATTAAATATTGATCCCAGCTGATTGCTAAGGAACCTAAACATCACAGAGGAGGGTACTGGGAATTTGAGGAAATTCTTGCAGAGAAGAAAAAAAAAGAGAATGAAAGCAGCAAAACCTCAACTGGTGATTGGGGATTAGGGAATCAAGGGGGAGAAATTGCTTTTTAAATGGGGAAAGACTATTTTGAAAAAAGGAGTCATGATACTGGCAAAAGAATTCTGGAGTGGAAAGCACTTGAGAAGTTAGCAGAGCCTTGGGCCATATATCTTCCTTATGATGAATAACATTTTCTTTCTTTCTGATTGCCCCAGAGTCTCACTCTTTTTCACACTGACTGGTCAGATCATTCCAGTTAAGATTTTGATAGTCGAGAACATTTTAAAATAGGGCTGTCCCTTTGGATATTTGTATTTCAAGGTTGGGGAAAAAGGACTGAAGTAACAGATCTATAGACCTAGAGGCCTGACAGTGTGGTTGTGTAAAATTGTTGGTGTTGGTGTCTTGGGCTCAGAAGATTCCATTGGTATCCTCTCAAATGTTGTCTCCACAGGAAGGACCTAACCATTTTAGGAGGTTTATTCTCATGATAAGTTTCTGTTACTTTTTATTGTTTGACTTAATCCACTGTTAAAATAATTAAGTGAGAGGTGAACTGGAATGTCATCCCCAAAATATGCCTCTGTGACATAAAAATTATTTTTGAGTTGAAAGCAATTAAAAAGTAGCAAATGAAGGAAAAGTGCTATCTTTCTTTTTCTGCCTAAAGGAAGGATATAAATTCTTCTTTACTGAAGACAACTCTAGACTTGTGTCGGCCCAGAGGGGGCACCAGAAGAATCTGCAAAAAAATCTTAACTCCATTAGTTTCCTCCCATATATTTATTTACCTTCTCATAGTTTCCCAACTTTGGAACCTAAAACTTCTTCCTTTGTCTTGTTATTCTCCACAAATTCATTGTTCTCTGTTGAAAATATTGTATCAGTTGGAGTTCTAAGCCTTTACTTTGAGTAACTTTTCATAGAAGTTTTACCTGCATGTTGTGTGCTGCACACGTTAATAAACTATTCTTTTTCTCTTATTAATGTGTCATTTGTTACAGGGGTCCATTCCAACTCAGAACTTATAATGGTTGAAGACAAAATATTTTTCCTCCCCTACAGTGGCTACTAGGCTGAGGTGGCTCCACAGCCCTTGGTTCCTACGCAAGCAGACCAACACATTGAGTATAATGTAAATGGTCATATGCTAGGAAAACAAACCTTAAGCTTGACCAATCGAAACCCACCAACTAACTTCTAACCTGGGACTTTCCACTACTCGAGCTTAAGCAATTAGAAACATCAACTAACCTCTAATTAAGACTTTGCACTGGAATGATGCAAATGAGGCTACTGCTCCATATGAACCAGTCAAGTATTTTCTTTGACTGCTTTGGATTTCACCTTGTAAAAGCCTTCCCCCTCCACTTTGTTGGTGGAGCTCATGAAACACTTCTGGTTTACAGCAGCCCAATTCATGAATCATTGTCTGCTCAAACAAACTCTTTAAAATTGCAATGTGCCAAAGTTTGTTTTTTAACATCACATATGGTTCCTAATAGCAGGGCTTTCTGTCTGTTGTGCTTATTGCTGGAGTTTTACCATTGCATACTGCATTTGCTACTTACACCTAGGTGTGGCCCTTGCTAAGATATCAGTGAGAATCTAAATAGATCCTTTTTCCATATAATGAGAAACGAAGTATTCAAAAACTAAAGCAGTTGTCAATATATGTAAGATTAGTAATTTCCATTTTGTAGTTGATCCTTCAGAAGTTTTGTTATATATGTAAACTGCTCAGAAACAGGTATATATGAAAGACTGAAGATATAATATTTCTAGAGTACAGTAGAAACTCTGGGAGATGGGTCCCATATCCTATACATTCAATAGCTGCATAAGGATTCTCAGATAAGAATATGTTATTTTCATCTTGACTTTTCTGATAGAAATTTTTGATTCAAAGATCAATTCTCTACTGATTTCAAGTAATTTGGTAGTCAGAGTGTAGTTCTTCATATTTATAAAAGATGTAATACCTCGGAATATGTACAAAATTCAATTGATGTTGTTTAGAAATTGATATTAGCCTGAGAACTAGAAAAACTCATTCTACTTTAAGACCAAAATTATGAGGTCATATGTAATGTTAATGTGAATTTTAAATTCTAGGATACAAATAAAATATGCTTAAATTGATGGTGTTCTTAAAACGATTGATCTATCTGCTAACAGATTTGCTTGGGATTAGTCTTAGGGAAATATGAAGGACATTCAAATTTGTCATCTTTCTCTCTTTGATTAGTGCATACTTTTCTTTAGGAAATAGGCTCTCCAAGTCAATTTTTCTTTTAGCCCTAGAGATTTCATTCATCTTTTTTGTATTATCCTACAGGGTTAGGAGATTAGGTACTATTTATTTTATGATTCTTCTCTGAATGGATTTAAATGCCTTTACTTAGAAGCTATTCCTTCAGGGAATGAAGAGGGCTTATCTTTGCTGGCCATGTGGGTTCCTGTGAACTCTCTTTTACAGGATGAAAGCAATTTACATTCCAGTAATGCTGAGCTATTGTGTGTTTCCAACATGGTGATTTTGCAATTGCTTTATTCTCTGTCTAGGATGTCCTTTCCTAGCAGTTAAACTCTTTGTTCATTCTTCAAGAACTCTGTTTATGAATCAATTCTTTGTGAAGCTTTTCTTTTTCATCTTTGCCTCTCTCATTCCCTGCCCCTAATCCTAGGCCAGAGTTGATCAGTTTTTTCTCTAGCATCTCTACACCATGGATATATCCATATTATACATTAATCATACCTGATTGTGGCCATGATGTTAACTCTCCTTGTTTTGTTTTGCTTTCTGGACTAAGGTTGTTGATCTTTCCAGTTCTTGCAAGCTGAACCCCTGGGTCTCCACACATCTCTTTAATAATAAGTTATATGGAATAATAACAAATATTTTTAAAGTGCTTGTTACCACATTTGATCAACTCTAAGAGTCACTGTGCCCCTTCTGCCCCATATTTAAACATCTCTAAAAACAGGATGCATTTTAAAATTGATGAAGTCTTAGGTTTGATGAAATATATTATATGCCAGCCACTATATTAATTTCTTAATATTACATTTCATCCTTAATAATCCAGTATGGTAAAGTACTATTAATATTCTAGTTTATAGGTTAGGAAACAGAAATTTAGAGGGATTAAGTAACTGGCTCAGAGTCACATAGCTAATAAGAGGCAGAGCAAGGACTGAAACTTAGGTATGTATGGCTCCATCATCCCTGTTTTTAATCCTTGTGCTTGGCAGGAGTGATAAGAATGAAAGAAAACTGACATTTTTAGGAAATTTATTGTGTACCATCCACTGTGCTAAGTCCTTCACATAATACTTTCCAAGTTATTCTCAAAAACATTGTGAGGTAAACACTGTAATCTTTATAGACAAAGAAACTGAGGCTCTTTTTAGATAGATAATAAAGTGACACAGTTATGGCTGGACATGGTGGCTCAGACCTGTAATCCCAGCAATTTGGGAGGCTGAGGTGGGAGGATTGCTTGAGCCCAGGAGTTTGAGACCAGTCTGAGCAACATAGTGAGATCCCATCTCTACAAAAAATACAAAAATATTAGCCAGGTGTGGTGGTTCGTGTCTGCAGTTGCAACTACTCAGGCAGCTGAGGTGGTAGGATCACTTGAGTCCAGGAGCTCAAGGCTGCAGTGAGCTGTGATTGCATCACTGCACTCCAGCCTTGGTGACAGAGTGAGACCCTATCTCAAAATGAATGAATGAATGTCACATAGTTGGGAAGTGCTGAAGCCAGGATTTTAACCCAGGTCAGGTGGGTTCCAAAGTCGCGTTTCACCATAATTTTAGCAAACAATCTACTTTCAGTCTAAAGGACACTACTCATTGATAGAGGCAATCCGAACTGAACAAATGAAATAAAAATTCATTTCCCAGATGGCAAAATTAGACATTAATTTTTTGTATGATAATCTTAGAATGTCCTAGACTCTAAGCTTTCCTTAAAGATAAAAGAGAGTAAGTACCAATGATCACTCTGATATAAACTAGTCTCTGGAGTGTTTGTGAGCCTGCAGAGTGAAGATAATGCTCTTTAGCTTCTGCTGCCTCTCCCTGTACTTTAGCAATGTGTAACAAGGTGATAAAATAGGACTCTAATTTAGCTGTTCCCTGCCCTGTAGCTTTACGTTAAAGTACATTGATTTGGAATCATAAACTGTGTTTAACTGATATTCCATTTCTTAAACTGCTTGATTTATGGCCCTACGGGCTTGATCTTATTAACCTACTGATTTACCCTGGGATACACTATTAACCCATTGGACATTCCATCATGTGTGATGCTTATCATTTGCATTTATTTTGTCTTTCATGAAGAAATATCCTGTTTTAGTCTGTTTTGTGTTGCTGTCATAGAATACCTGGGACTGGGTAATTTATAAAGAAAAAAAGATTTATTTGGCTTATGATTCTGGTGGCTGGAAAGTTCAAGATTGGACATCTGGTGCAGGCCTCTGGCTGCTTCCACTCATGGCAGAGGCAAAGGGGAGCTGGTGTGTGTAGCGGTCACATGCTGAGAGAAGAAGCAAGAGAGGTGAGAGGAGATACCAGCCTCTTTCAAACGACCAGCTTTCATGGGAACTAATAGAGCGAGAACTCACTCATCCTGAAAGAAGGCATTAATCTATTCTTGAGAAATCTCCTCCTCCATGACCCAAACACCTCCAGCTATTCTCCACCTCCAACACTGGGGAGATTAAATTTCAGTGTGAGGTTTGGAGGAGACATACTTTCCCCCTTTTTAAGAAAAGCAAAATGGTTTCATTAACTAGTGAGTTGAGTTCTCTGTAAGAATTCAAATATATGGTGTTTCTGTATATTAAGCATGTGAATACAGCAATGGTTTTAATATTTACCTGTGTGAATTTTGCTATGTAACCAGAGTTAATGAATTTAAGTGTGGTATTCTAAGGTAGTGGCTCCCAAAATGCGGTCTATAAAGTGTTTGGCCTAAGAATTGACCTTTCAAAAATGGGTTCTATGGTCAAATTTAAGAAATGGAGCAAAGCTATTCCTCCATTATAGAGTTTAAAGATCCGTTTATAGAAGCTCTGATAAGTCTGGCTATAAAGAACTCCATTAAATTTTATTTAACCTAGTGATCCTGAAGCTTACATGAGCATGGAATTTGTTTCTTGCTAAGCCTGTTAGTTGACTTCTCCCAGGACTAACGTTCCCTGAATGTGCTTCAGGGTATACTGTCTGTGACAGAGACTGCATTCACTCTCCTCTTCCTTTTAGTAAGAGATCCCTTGAATTTTAGCTAGGCACAGCTTTACAGTTGTAGACCGTATTTTTCAGCTTCTTTGCAACTAGTGTGGCTATGTGAGTAAGTTTTTTGCCAACAGAATGTGGGCAAAAGTGATGTAGGTAACTTCTGGGTCACTTCTGTAAGAGGGGCCGCTTGCCACTCTGCTTTCTGTCTTTCTCCATTCTTGCCAGCTGGAGCACAGACAAATGCTGGTGACTCAACTTTGAGTATATGGCCAGGTCAACACTTTAAGGATGTGGAGTAAGAAGATAAAATGACTTTGGGTCCTGGATGATGTTGTGGACTAGCCATGTATCTCTGAATTGTTTCATGGAAGAGAAATAAAATTCCAGTTTGCACCACTGTAGTTTGGATGTCATTGTTATAGCAGCTTAACTAACCAGTCACTATTCACTGCCCTAGAATTCTCTAGGAATTTTATGCTTGGGTTAGCATAAACTTCCTGAATTTTATTGGCTTTTCTTGATAAATGTTTTTAAGGAGTGATAGACAAATTCCACGTGCTTTGGAGGAAGCTAAAAATTTAGGTTAAAAAGAAATTTAGAGCGAAGCAAAGTTGTAGACTTAGTATTAAAATATTAAGAACACTCAAATCATGAAATATTTGCTTAGACAGAGCCAGGTTAAAGACTAGACTTTCTAATGAAAGAAGATGAGGCTTTAAATGACTCATGTTATATAAAGCATCATTAATTCTTCTAAGTGTGTTTATATATAAACGTCTCAAGCTACTGAAATAAATGAATGATTATTAGCTTTACAAAGAAAACCTTTGGGGTTTTCAATGTCTGCTCAGTATTTTATTTCAGCTTATCCAAGACTTCTAATAGCAGACACACTGGCAACAATGTCAATTCTGACCTCAGTCAAACATTATAAGAGAGAGTAAATTGTGTTTTCTTCAGAAAAGAAAACCACAGCATATTTTCCTCCTGGAATAATTTGATTTCCTTTTGCTATAGGAAGTCCAGAAAAAATGGCTGCAAATCTACCATAAGCTCCACAAGTTGAAGCTGAATGTCTGTGATTTTACTTCCCATAATGACTTTCCTACACTGATGCTCAGCTTTCTACTCTAGGGTCTCTGATTACTATATGTGCTGCAAGATCTTAATGTAACTAAGCGTGCTTGACTTGGCTCTACTTTGGGGCAATGGCATCTTGCCTGCTTCTGTGATGAATGTGTCTAGAGCTTTAGCCCTGAAAACTCTAATCTCCAAGGAATAGTGAATTTTGTCTTTGACATTTATGAAGGACACCTGTGTAATGTCTGACCGTGGCCTGAATCCTTATATCTTCGCATTTATCATGGTACTTGTGTTTAGCTGCAAGCTTAGCGATGAAAAGGGGCAGTTTACTAATTGGAAATCATAGCAAGCTTTGACTTTTTCATTGCAACATCTGTGAAGCAGTATGAGATTTGATCAGTGTCTAAAACCTTTATTTCATTTACTACCAGAAGCAGATCAAATTTCAGATTCTTTTTGCTGGCATTAGAGTCAAGATAAATCCTTTATAAGGGCACACAGGAATTCCAAAGAAAAAATAAAACCAATGATTTCTTAGATTTTCCTTGTTTTATGTTGAATTTCCTAAAAATGAAAAGGAATTGTTTCCTGGGAGAAAGTTAAAAAATACTTGTGCAGAATGAAAAACAGAAAAGGAGCCATGATACTTCATATTTCTAGACTTCTGAAGGCTATTTTGATTCATTTTCTGTTCCTTATTATCTAAAGATTACAATATAGTCTTTTGCAGATTATCTTGTCTCTGGAATGTTCTTACTCAGCTATCAATGAAATCCAAAGGCATCTGTGGGAGTAGACTATTCTTTAATGTATTCATCATAGTCACTATTTACAAAACACAAAAGCACTTGTCATCTACCTTATAACCTTATAACATTTTTTTTTTGTTTTTTTTGAAATGGAGTCTTGTTCTGTCACCCAGACTGGAGTGCAGTGGTAGAATCTCAGCTCACTGCAACCTCCAACTTCCGGGTTCAAGTGATTCTCCTGCCTCAGCCTCCTGAGTAGCTGGGATTACAGGCATGTGCTACCATGCCTGGCTAATTTTTGTGTTTTTAGTAGAGACGGGGTTTCTCCATGTTGGTCAGGTTGGTCTAGAACTCCTGACCTTAGTTGATCCACCTGCCTCAGCCTCCCAAAGTGCTGGGATTATGCATGAGCCTGGCCTACAACATCTTTTGAGAAGAGATTTGTGAGTCTTTGGGGTGCATGTGCTATATAAATGCAAAATTGTGGTAATAGATGGTGTAAACTAAAAAAGCTTCTATGGGGTCCCTTTGTAAAAGAAAACAAAAGCATGGGTTCCACTCAACATTGATGACAGGATACACCTGCCTCTGTCCCACATTGCTAACTTTTCCTTTTTTTAATAAGCAAAAAATTCCAATCCCACCATTCCATTCCTGAAATAAGTTCTTAGCCCACTTACAATTGCAGAATTCCAAAGAATCTGGGTCACGGTTGTGCAGCTTTTTTTTTTTTTTTTTTTTGAGACAGAGTTTCACTCTTTTTACCCAGGCTGGAGTGCAATGGCGCGATCTCGGCTCACTGCAACCTCTGCCTCCTGGGTTCAGGCAGTTCTCCTGCCTCAGCCTCCTGAGTAGCTGGGATTACAGGCACGTGCCACCATGCCCAGCTAATTTTTTGTATTTTTAGTAGAGACGGGGTTTCACCATGTTGACCAGGATGGTCTCGATCTCTTGACCTCGTGATCCACCCGCCTCGGCCTCCCAAAGTGCTGGGATTACAGGCGTGAGACACCGCGCCCGGCCCAGCTTTTGAAGAGTCTTAGTGCAGCATCACCTGTGACTAAATGCTTAATAAACAGGTTTTTGATCATGATGTCTTTTTTATTTTAGAAAAAAACCTATTTCTTTCAATGGAATAACTTCCAGTTGCAACTTGTTAAATAAACTAGCCAGCTGCCTGAAACCCTTTCTGAAATGAGGTACAATTTATTCAGTAAATAAAATGAGAGATCCACTCATCAATGCAACGCCTTTGCATTCTTTAACATGGCTTCAGCAGAACACCATGTTAGGCTTGTGTCATCATTTGTGTAACAACTCAATTTTTACTGACTGTGGGAGGCTTAGCCTCCCGAAAACTCCCTGCTAAGTATATTTTAGGGTGTGTTTAGGGGATCTCTCCTATGCACCATAAATAGCCTTTCCGCTCAGTGATGCCCCTATCTGAGAAAGATATCTGGGAGTGGTTGCTGCCTGCTGTCACACTCTTGGAGCTCCCAAAGCTGCAAACTGGAGGGGCCAAGGAGAGTTGCATGTTCTGCAATCAACATTGGCTCAGAAAGAAGCTGTGTTCCATGCGGAAAATGTTTTGCCAGCTGGGCACACTGAGGTCTGCTTAGACTGTGTCTCCTACATTCCTTTGGGGAAATAGTTTTTTCTGTTTTTACCTGTAGCACCTCTTTTCTTAGAGCTCAAACAGGAGTCTGTGAGGCCTGAGCAGGACAGCCACCATCCTGTTACCTTCAAATCTCAGATATCTCCTGCAGAGTGCCTTGAAAAGTCCTACTCCAAGCAGCCACCTTCTCCCTAGGCAAATCGGTTTGTATAGACACCTGTAGGCTACCACTACCTCATCAGACGTGCCCAGACTCTCTGAATCCCAGCAGAGGAAACAACTTAGGCTGAGACCAAAGCCCAAAGCCCCTGTACATGCTTAACAAAAATGCACACAAAATACTGTGAAATATAAGGTCTTTCAGTGAAAAATGTCTCATATTAACTAGGTTTGTACATGCACGCTTCATTTATAATCCAAATAAATTCATAGGCTCCATGTAGCCCAGTCTTGGCATAATGCCACATTAAAGAAACTTAGTCTAGCAACCAAAAGTGATTAAAAAGTAATTCCCACATTTACTGGGGCATCCTTAACTATATTAAAAGAGCCACAAGTTCATAACCCTTAGTGACATTTCTAGAAGCTCCTTTTCTTCTTCTCCTTTGTTCTCTCACATCCTTCAGCACTCCTAGTGCCTCTGTTTATGCTAAACCCCAAATACCCCAGTCTTTCACTTCTTTTCCTTCCTCTTCTCTTCACTTTTCACCTTTCCAGTTTGTTCTTCTTTATCTTAAAACCTGGTAATTTCTGGCAAAACTGAACTCATCTTAATGGGCCAAAATGTCAGGGAAGTTAAGCAGAACAAGATTAGATCCTTTTTAGTAAGCAGAAAATGTGGGGATAAATCAATAATTTTTGTTCCTATTACACACTCATCTAGCATCAATTCAGCCCCTATTATATATAGTAGGCACTGTGGAGACACCGAAAAGAACAGAAGTAAATAAGACATTGTCTCCAACTTCAGGATACAACTTAGTAGAGGATACAGACATATAGACAAATGATTATAAGCAGTGGGATGGGCAGAAAAACTGGGTTAGATATTAGACTATGAGTGTGATGGGCTGCAGGACCTTTGCACATTGCATATTTTCAGAAGGAATTGGAGAAACAGCATGTGCAGGAAGGTGTCTCTAACCTTGCCCCATTCTTTTCCTCTGAAGTAGTTCATAAAACTCCTGTGTGAAAAGTGCCTTCCTAGACCCAGAGGAAAGGAACATCTTTATTTCCGATGACAGAGACACAGAGAAGAATCTGAACAAGCAGCCCTTCTAAATTTCCTGCAGTTCACTACCATTAGATCGTACCCTTTTTGGCCTATCATGTTTCTCCACAACTCTCCGTTCTTCATCAAACTTCATAGAAACATTAAGGACACGCAAAATTGACATCTGCTCTTCCATGAGTGCACACTACAGCATAAAAACACTCAAGTTTCATCAGGTCTTCATTTCCTTGTAAAGGCTCCTGTGTTATGTAAAATGTACCTTCAGGGTATTTGTAGGCTTTTCATTTGTTAATTTGTCTTTTGTTATAGGGGCCTCAGCCATAAACCTTGCTAGAATGAGGGTAGAAAAAAAGCTATATTTTTTTGTCCCTTATAGGTGACACCAAGCTTGGGTGGGCCAATAAAGTTGTTGGGAATAAAGACTTCTCCGCTACCTCCGTAAATTCAGTGACTGTGGGTCTGCAAATTTAACTGACAAAAGACAGATTAACAGGAAAAAAGGAATATGGATTTATTAACATTTTAAATGTTTATGGGAATCATAGCAAAGAAATAAAATTCAAAAAGTTGCTAAACATGTGAGCTTACATACCCTTCTTAACAAATGCAGGAGGGTTTGGGCTTCAAAGGACAATAGACTGTGGAAAATGACTAGGAAATATATCTGCCCTGCCCTTATTTGGCTAGTCTAAATTGCCTCAAATAATTCTTATGCCAAAATGCTATATTTTGAGATGGTATATCCTGATCTCCTTCAAAGCCTTCACAGAGAAGACCTTGACCACTTAGAATAAGTTGTAGTTTTTCAAGTGGGTGGGGAAAGTTTACTTAAGCCAAGTACCCAAGAGTGATCACAGAGTCTTCCCACTCCTTTATTCTCCACAAATACTTCCAGTACTTCAAGCCAGTGAGCCTCTCTTTAATGGCTCTTTCATTCATCTCTTTGTGCCCATCCACATTGCTATTGTTTATGTTAGTGTACCGATCACTATGAAAGTCTACAACTGCCTTCTTGCCTATAATTTGGAACTTTTTGAAAATATCATATTGCCTTTAGTCTAAATCAGTTGTAAATTTTTTGATCTCAAGACATTTTTACACTCTTAAATATTATTAAGGACCTCAAAAAACTTTCATTTGAGTGGTGATAGAAATATTTACTGTATAAGAAGTTAACACTGAGAAATTTAAAAATTAAAATTAAAAAAAAATCTCATTTTTACATATCAACTAATAACATATCTTATGAAAATATATTTTATAAAATAAAATTTAATGAGACATGTGGCATTGTTTTTTTCAAATCTCTGTAATGTGTGGTTTAATAGAAGATAGATGAATTATTTTTACATCAATCTATTGTGACATCACATGTCATGTAGCCTCTCTAAGCCTCCATGGTACTCTCATAAGAAAATGAGTGTGAACAGTATTACTGTGAAATAGTTTTGACCTTGCAAACATTCTAAAATGGTCTTGGGGACCTCAGGGCTACTTGGAGTACACTTTGAGAACTGCGGCTGTACCTCTTTCTCAAGTACTAATCTGATTATGTTTTCCCTCTGCTTAAAATCTTTTAGAAACTCCCCTTTGCCTACAAAATAAAGCAAATGAAGAAGTGAGAAGATTCTAAGGTGACTCCTAGGTTTTGAGCTTAAGTAACTGAATAATCAAAATAGGGAATTAGAAAGGAAAAGCATGCTTTTCACAGTAATGAAGTTGATAAATTCAGTTTTTTAAAGTCATGGTTTTTAAGGTAAGTATAGTATACAAGAAACCATTCAGAACACTTAATGGCTTAATACATTTGTTTATGATTTCTTGTAAGACTGTGGGTTGGCTGGAACAAGGTATGATGATCTTGACCAGCTTGCTCATGTTTTTGATGTCAATTGGTGGATTGGCTAGGGCCTGGCTGGAGCCTGATGAGTATGCCTTCCTGTAATGTATTTGAACATTATTTTTTGAATTCTATTTTTAATTTATTAAGTGTATTTTGGAGTATCTTACTTTACTTTGTATTGTTTTCTTAGTGCTTGTTCTAGGTATTACTCTCTCTCTCTCTCTATATATATATGTGTGCGTGTGTATATATGCATAACAAATATATATAAAGAAATCACAGCCTACTGGTGGTGTTACCATCTTAGGAAAAGTACTGATGTTTTATTTCTATTTAAGTCTCTTTACCTTGCTCACTTTTAAAATACAACTCTCAAGTATTTTATCTACATACATTGAACATCACATCAGATGGTATCATATTTTTGTTTTAACCTTCTAATATGATATAAGAAATTCATGAATAGAAGAATAGTGTATCATATTTACCCATATTTTTGTTTTTTTATTATTTTCTTTCTGAAGTTTCAAATCTTCTCCTCTTACATCCTATCTGTTTGGTGGGCTTTTTTAGCCATTCTTTAAAGGTTGGTCTGCTTATCATTACTAATTCTTTTAGTGTTCTTTCTCCTAATAATGTTTTTATTTTCTCTTAATTCCTGAAAGGTGGTTTCCCAGATAAAGAACTTGAGGTCGACAGTTGTTTTATTTCAGCACTTGAAAAATGTTGTGCCACTCTCTCCTGGCTTTCATGCTTTCAGATGTGAAATCTTCTGCATTAGAGTTGGTGTTCCCTTATGGGGATGTGATAATGTGTTGTTTCTCTCTGGTTGCTTTTAAGAATATTTTTCTTTGTCTCTATTTTGTGTTCATTTTTTTCTTTGTGTATTCAGAAGTCGATGATGTTTCTTGGCATGAATGTACTTGAGCTTATCCTACTTGGGGCTGGCTCAGCCTCTTGAATCTGTATGTTTATGCCTTCTGCCAAATTTGGCAAGTTTTTAGGCATTTTTTTCTTAGAATACTTTTTTTTAGCCTCACATTTTTCCTCCTTTCCTTCTAAAACTTCAATAATACAAATGTTGTATATTTTGTCTCACAGGTTCCTGAGGCTTTGTTAATTTTTTAGTCTATTTTTTTCTGTTGTTCAGATTGTGTAAATTCTATTGATCTGTCCTCAAAATCAATGATTTTATTCTCTGTCATCTCATTTCTGCTATAGAGCCTATCCAGTGAAGAATTTTGGTTATTATGGTTTTCAGCTCTAGAATTCCCATTTGGTTCTTTAAAAAAATAACTTCTCTTTGCTGATGTTTTTCTATTTTTCATTTGTTTTGAGAGATTTCATAATTACTTGTTGAAGCATTTTTTATTTTTTTTTAATTGTATTTTAGGTTTTGGGGTACATGTGAAGAACATGCCAAATTGTTGCATAGGTACACATGTGGCAGTGTGATTTGCTGCCTTCCTCCCCTTCACCTATATCTGGCATTTCTCCCCATGCTCTCTCTCCCCACCTTCCCACCCCCCGCTGTCCCTCCTCTATTTCCCCCCAACAGACCCTGGTGTGTAGTGCTCCCCTCTCTGTGTCCGTGTGAAGCATTTTTTTAAAATGATGATGGCTTTAAAATCCATCTCAGATAATTACAATTTCTGAATCATCTCAGTTTTGATGTCGGTTAATTATCTTTACTTATTCAAGCTGTGATTTTCTCAGTTTTTGCAATGATGAATGATTTTTTCATTGTATACTAGACATTCTGGTTACTATATTAAGAGATTCTTGATCTGATTTAAATCTTCTCTTTTAACAGGTAGTCACTCTGTTTAGGTTTAGCATGTAGCTTATGGTTTACTTTTGTGGATTGTTGTTCTAATGACAAGTAGTTTTCAGAGGACTTTTAATACTGTTTTGTTTTGTTTTGCTCTTCCTGTTCTGTTCGGGTTCCTATTCGGTGTCTGCCAATGGCACCTATGAGGGAGAAATTGCTTCACGGGGCCTCCCCCAGTGTCACTAAGTGTGCAATTAGAGGATGCTGGACCTGTGGTATGGAGAGCATTCCATCTGGCCTCCTCTTTGTTTACATGGTACTAGTGAACTTCCTGTGCTCAATCTCTGCTGGTTCTTTTGTAGGAGGAAAATGCCTACTGAGGCTGCTTTCTGCAACTCCTGGAGGGTCAGGTGATATTGGATCTAGGTCACTCTTTTCCACTGGCTGGAGGGCCAGAAGACACCAGCAGTCTCCTGCTGTGGTGTGGAGAGCTGGGAAACCCTGGGCCTAGGTTGTCCTTCGCCACTGGGTGGAGGGCTGGGGGGTATCCTGCTTGCTTTTAATGCTCCTCCTCTGTGTTCTTACAATGCCCTGCATTGGTATTTATTATATTACATATTAATCATTAAACTTTTTACAGGCCTGGACTACTTCTTGAACATTTAACACAATGCCTGACATGTTGCAGGCTTCCAATAACTGTTTGAAGAATGAATGGATGGTGGAGCTTGACACTACAAAATGGAGGCTAACAACAGGAAGTCATTATAGACTTCTGAACTGAGTTGGGACATGATGAAAGTTGTGATTTAGGAAAATTATACTATTATTATGGATGTAGTAAAAAATAAGGTGGGCTGACTCATCTACTAGATTGACAACTACTTTTTCCTCTTCTTTTGGGACACTCCCATGATACTTGGTGTTTGTCACATAGTTAAACACAATTTTATAGTTTAGAGAGTAAAACCCATAGACATATGAATCAGTAAAGTTATTAAATTAATAAAAAAAGAACTGTCATTCAAATATCCCCAATGAAAGACTTAATATGCAAATGGACAATGACCAGACTACATACGACAATACAACTCTGACCCAGGTGCCCAGGAAGCCAAACCACAACCTTTGCAGCAATTGGACCAGAATGGTCAGGGCTTAGCCAATGACATGCAAGCTTTCAGATCAGATAAAGCAACAGAATGCTTCCAAATGAGGATCAATCAGAGAAAGTCGCATGTGCTCACCAAACCAATGACATAATATGCTTTACTTCTAGGTAGCCCATCTCCAGCTTCTCCATGTCATCAACCTATAATCAGGGCATACCTGAGCTTTTTTGTTCATTATAAAGCTTTCCCACTTCGTGGCTTGTCTTTAAGTCTTTGCCAAATGCAAGTGATGATAACTGAGTCCCTTGATATGGCAAACCCTGAATAAGTAGCCTCTGTTTATTCTCATTTGAGGGTAGATGAAATGGTCCACGAAGGTCTAAACTAGAGTAGCTATTATTGAATATAACAAACACCAACGTGAACAATGGGCTCTCTAGACACCTTGGGAAGCTGCTTTATTGAAGTTGCTTTATATAATCTAGAAAAGTTGGTGGTGAAGAGCTGTAATGCATAAATCTGAACTCAGTTGTCATGTTTCCAAATCATTTGTAGTTGAAAAAATCATTGAAGCATTGCTTTTATTAACTTGCTATCCAATCTTTCATTCCCTGGAAGCTCTGCCTTTTGGTCTGTCATTAAGTTCTGTTAATTTGTAAATTAGTATGTCTTTCAGATTTTGCTTTATTCTCTGTCCTTGTCCATGTTTTCATGATCTCATAAACAGCAATCCTCTACAGATCCCTTTGAACCTCTTTTCATTCTGAATCATTGTGCATTCTATGCTAATCTTTTCCTAACTCCCATCTTAGTAACTTCCTCAAGAACTTACTTATTTGTATACTTTAATTGGTATTTGTGTCTTGCGTAACATGGCTCCTCTAAAGCCAATCTAGCAATCTTGTATCCTCCTGCTCTCCTACATATTCTGGTTTCCTATCCACATCATGTTTATTTCCTCTTTTGTGCCTTTGCTCATTCTGTTACTTCATCTGAAATGCCTTCTTCATTCCTTTTTATGTATCCTTGCTTAACCCATTCTATAACTCTCATTTTGTCCCTCAGTAGTCTCACTCCTTGTACCAGGTCCTTCTACTATGAACTTGCTTATGCTGTGAACTGTGCATTACTGTAAATTTCTACAACCAGAGTTGGCCAGAATTGGGGCTGCAGGAGATTTGGAAAGCAGAAGTGAAAGCAGCAACCATTATACTTGGAAAGTTATCATTGGTTAGAGGCAGTGAAGACAGATCCCAAGTGCCATCAGGTTCTAGTTCATCCTCGTGCTTCCCCATTCCACTTCTAGTTGTCCTTCCCTGCAGCTGGCCCTCATGACCAACAGCAGCTCCTGGCCCACCACCAATTCTGTGAGTTGCTCTAAACTTACAGAGGTGGTAGCTGCAGGGTCAACAAACTTCTGGAGAGTTCTACAGCAGCGCCTTTCACAGTACAACTCAACAATGGGATGTACCTTGCTCTAGATTCAAATATGACTGAGGAGTGAAGTGGTGGGTCTTTTTTAATGTACCAACTGGCATCTAATATCTGGTCACAGATTCTGTGATCTTTTCCTTCCTCACTTCTCACTGACATTTTATTTTGGGGGCCAAAAATTTGTTATCAAATATGCTTCCCCTTACTTCATATTTCTGGTATGTGTTGGTAGGTATGCTAGGCTCAGAATTTTTTTTTTTTTTTTTTTTTGAGACAGAGTTTCGTTCTTGTTGCCCAGGCTGGAGTGCAATGGCAGCGATCTCGGCTTACTACAATCTCTGCCTCCTGGGTTTAAGCAATTCTCCTGGCTCAGCCTCCTGAGTAGCTGGAATTATGGGTGCCCACGACCACACCGGCTAAGTTTTGTATTTTTAGTAGAGACAGTGTTTTGTCATGTTGGCCAGGCTAATCTCAAACTCCTGACCTCAGGTGATCCACCTGCCTCTACTTCCCAAAGTGCTGGGATTACAGGAATGAGTCACCGCACCTGGCCTGAATTTTGGTATTTTAAGGAAATTTTTTTTTTTAATTTGAAACATCTTTTCATTTCATGTACCTCACTAGAGCAATTGAGAGCCAGAACCATGCTACAGATTTATAGACCTTAACTTGTGAACTCAAAAGTTAGGATTTTGCCTCTATTTTCTTTCTGTATCTGTTGTAACCCAAGGGTAGTTCATATAGAAAGCTGTTGCTGCTGCCTCAATGTTGAAGGGAGAGTCCTGGAAAACGACGTATACCTTGGCTTAATGTCTCCCAGTACTGTCTTGATACACAGGAATAAAATTGAAAACTTCTCGAGGAATGAGTGGATTGTATGTCCTTTCAGTAATGCTATTTTTTTTTTTTTTTTGTAACTAGGCTTTTGATAAAAGTTGGTCAGTAGCCAATTTGAGGCTGCATTTCCTGGCAAGGAACCTAAGTTCATGTGTTCTGTGTTTCTGATTAAGAGCAGATCTGTACACTTAGAAATCAACTGAACAAAGCCATATGAGCAGAAGATAGGTTTGACATTCTCTTGCAAATATTAGAAAATTAGCTTTTTGCCTGAACAGATGATCACCAAATCTTTGTCTTCTAAGAAAAAGCATTTTTTTAGAAAAAGAAATATTCCATTTTCTGTATTTTTTCTTTACTATTTTCTTTCTATAGAGAAAGGATTACTAGAGATAACTTTTCTGACTTCTAATTCATATAGGTTTTAGATCTCCCAATACCTCAGACTCTTGAAATCACTTTTTAAAAACAGTATCATACAAGAGCCTTAATTGAAATTACTTTTTAATTAAAACTAGGAGTCACATTTGGTATGTTTGGAAAGCAGGATGTTTCACACTTTCTAAACATGTAGTTAGGTAAGTCAATAACAGAGAAGGCAAGGCTTTGAGAACCTCAAGAAATAAAGGAAAAACATTAAAATACAGTGCTAACTTCTGTAGAACTGTTTTCTAAAAAGCATGTCGGCTGTTCTGTGTTCCTCTGTGCAAAGAGGGCCCATGAAATATATAGTGGGGATGGTTGCACAACATTGTACATGTAATTGATGACACTGATTTTTTACTGATTTTTACTGATTAAGAATGGTTAAAATGGCAAATTTTATGTTATGCACATTTTACTGAATAAAAACGATGATAGAAGGAATAAGCAGGACACTACTCACAAGAAAAAAAGCATTTATATATACTACTGTTTTATGAGCAAAGACTGATTTTTAGGTTACTAATTTGGAGAGGTAGGATTTTTCTTTTCTTTGTTTCTAGCTTGAAGGTCCTGATGTTTATATAGAATTCATTCACATATTCATTGATTGTTTTTTGTACTCAGAAAATACTATGTCTAAGAATACATTTTCTATTTTGTTTTAAAAAAGAATATAATCACTTAAAAATAATGTACCTAAAATGATCATGATATGAAAAATACATAGAATCAGTAATCTTCATGGCTTCAAATATGTTGAAGTGTCATAATCTGAGATTTCTAAAGGAAACACTATCTTTTAAACATTCATAGTGTTCATTTATTTACATATCTATTTTTATTTAGTAATTATTTTCTCATAATCTAGAGACAAACTTTACTTATATCACACAGGTAACTTTATAATAAATGAAAAGTCACAAATATGACATAGAGCTTCAAAGTGTACCACATTATTTCTGCAGACAAATGTTTAGCCTAAAGCAATATCTCTATTGCTCTATAATACCTGGATATAAAATGTTCTAATTTTATATGATCAAAAATACATCACCATTTTGATTATCTGGAGATGCAAATATTATATCTTTTAGAAAGGATTCTATCATGGTTTATAGCAATAAAAATACTACTTGTATGTTTTAGTTGGATTTAATGTGAAGTTTTGAGACTCACCGGCTGATGTCTTTTGAAAATCTTGATCTGCCAATTCTATAATATTGAGCTGTGTTAAAACAGATAAAAGAAGGTGGAAGGTTAGAAAATTATCTGTAAATGAGAACTGAGTGTTCAAACTATCTGAGTTCATAAAATTCAAATATTAGAACAATCACCTTTTTTTTCCTCCCTAAGTAGCAGGTTTTATTATTATTCCTCTTATTCAAATTATCTAGGCTATTTTTAATCTTCTACTTGAATCTTCTAGGGTAGATATCATCATACAGAAGGTACACATACACACTGCCAACGGAATATTCAAACTTTATTCTACTGTCAAGATGTGGTGTATAACAAACTTGTTGATACGATTTTCTATTTTCTGCAGACAACACTCTGTGGTAAACCAGGTTTTTTTGACCACAGCCATATCCCCTGCTAAGAACTAAATAAGCCATAGTATTGAGAAGTCTGCCTGGAATTTGGCTGTTTAATTGTTTTCATGTGTTTGCATTAGAATGGGTATGAACTTCTAACTAGTCAGCTGTACAAAGGTCAGGGTTGGAATCCAGGTCCTGTTCTCATAGTGCTAAAACAGTCCCTTAGCAACCTGACTTCCGAGAAGTCTTTGTTTCTTGGAGAAATAAACTATTGCTTTGAAGGCAAATAAAGTTATTTCAAGAAAAAAGCCCTCTCCCCACCTCATTTATACTTCTGCTTTCTCTTTTCTTTTGGCATTTCTTAGAGCCTTGCAAGAATCCAAGTAAATAAAGCTAAACCTTCACTACTGAAAAAGCTTCCAGACAACTGATGCATCATGCACTTTATATCCTTGCATGGATTCCCCAAATCTAGTCTCTGAAGTAGGTATATTATACCATATATTATTATACAAGCAAGGAAAGAGGCTCAGAGAGAAGTAATTTGCTAAAGATCTCAGGGAAAATATGTGATCTGGTAGGAATGTGAACACTGGTCTTTCTGACTCCAAAATCTGTGTTCTTTCTACTTTGAGGTTGCTGAGTTAGATTTTCACTTGGACCTGTGGTTGTGTGTTGGCATAGGACTTACTGGAGATATTAGCATGGAATACCTGTAGTATGGGAACTATTCTTCCCAGTGAAAATTAAGACATATAACAAACTTATAAGACATAATGATTAGAATTGAACTGTTCCAAGAAATTCAGAGTATGTTCTATTCCAGAAAAGATAACTTATCCAGAGGCAGAGACAAGAGATATTTGCACTATGTGATTATGCCTGTTTGGCAGTGGTGAAAGCAAATGTGGTTTTTTTGTTTGGATAGCAGAAGTAGGTTATGAAGCCTTGCTTCCCCAAACTGCCACAGAATCATGAATCACACTTTGCATGATTGATGGGTCTCTCTTTCTAGGGAGTATTCTTTAATGTATGGTAATAATTGATATTTAGGAGTGTTACAATCACTGAAAATATAATCTTCAAAATTTTAATCATGTTAACATATGATACGGGGGGATAAGGTTAAATTGAAAAGAGTATTGATTCCTTTCCAATAATACAAGTAATAGTTTTCACTAGATTTAGTCAATGTAAAAAATGTCTAGAAAAAGATAAAAATGATTTTTAAGCCCATCAACCAGATATGACTATTGATGTTATTTGGCATGTTGATAAAGTTACTTAAAAGAAAACTTTATATGTATATGACAAATGAGTGAAGAAATAAATGGTACTTAATACCATTCACTGTAGAGGAACTAAGGTGTATAATAGCATTATATTCTAGTATTTTCTGAAAGGACAACAAAACAATTATATTATATTTGTAAGTATACATCTTTCAAGAAAAAAGCATGGTTTCCTTTTGAAGTATACTCTGAAAGCCTGATTTCATTTAGCAATCAGGATTATCAATCCATAAGTCATGGTAAAAATGATTATCAATCATTGAGGTCATGGTAAAAACATGGCCCCTTCCCCCAGCCCCAACTGAGATCCTGTTCCAATGACTAATGGTTTATTTTGCTTCTTTCCCCAAAACTGCTAGAAAATGAAACCACACATAACGAAGTTGAAAAGTACAATTATCGTAGCAGATTGCATTTTCAAAAAATGGTTGCAAAATAAATCCTGTCCTGCTTCCCCATTAAAGGTGGAGTTTAATTCTCTCCCTCATCTTGAATTTGGGTGGGATTATAACTGCTCCCACAAGTAGAATGCAGATGAGGTGACTTTACATGAATTCTGATACTAACTCAGAACAGGCATAAGATACTATCTGGTTCTCCTAGGATGCTTGCTCCAGAGGAAATTAGACCATGTATGCTAATCAGCTGCCCTGGCACTCATGTCCCGTGAGGAAGTCCAAATTAGTCCACATGGAGAGACCACATAGAGAAGCATTGAATATGCATGGACAGAGAGATATTAGCTGCCATTAGCCCAGCTGATTCAGCTCTTCATTGTTCCAGCTCCACCTACTGTGAACTGCAAATGAGCAACTCTCAGTCAGAACCATAAGTGGAACCCTTTCTGAATTTCTGACCTATAGAAATAATGAAAGATGATAATAATAGTTGTTGTTTAAAGTGACTACCTTTTGGTATGGTTCATCATGTAGCAGTAGACTAATGGAGCAAAATGGCGTGCTAACATAACAAAACCTATGGTGGTCTTGGGCTTTGGACTGGGCAGTAGACAGAATCATTTAAAAGATAATGTTAGTGAAATCCCATGGCACCTAGGGAGGATGTCAGTGAAAGCTGGAAGGATCTTGAGGAGAGTGTTAGTAGAAGGCTAACGATCTTGAAGGCTATCTGTGAGGCTTAATGCAAAGTGAGGAAAATGTAACAGGAAGTTAGAAAAAAGAGAACCCTTGTTATATAGTGACAGAAGATTTAGCAAAATTTCTTGCCTGTATGAATGCAGAACCCAGAACATGTGCCTACTGAACTCAATAGTTCTCTAGCTTAGGCGATCTCCAGGAGGAATATTGAAGGATCACTCTGGCTTCTTACTGCCTATAATAAAATAAAAGGAGACTGATGATTAAAAGAGCAAATTATTCCATTTTGAGTGGAATTTATAGAAAATACAAAAGATTCAGAGCAGTCATTTCAGACAACAAACTGTTTTCAAAAATGGGCTTTAGGACAAAGATTTAAGGGCTCGATAGGACTAAAATATTCTTTGTAAAACCTCAGAAAGTTCTAAGGCCTCGTACAATACGTGTAATACAGGAGAGGCCCTAAGCCAGAACCACCCAGATGAGCCTACTCTAAATTCTTGGCCCACAGAAACTATAAAAGATAATAAAATGATTGTTGTTGTTTTAAACTACTTTAATTTGGAGTGGTTTTTAAATAGAAGTAGATAACTGGAACATATCCAAAAGACAAAATACTGTATAAAGTCGTAACTACTTATTTTTAATTTTAAAAATGATTTTGCCCCCAGGGAGTAGGGCAAACATTTTTTCAGTATGTGAATATTAAATGTGAAAACACAGAGTAGGGCAAACATTCAGTATGTGAATATTAAATCAATGTAATATGTCTTATTTTAGTTTAGAAGAAAAAAATTAAACAAATATGAAAACGTTCTGTTTAAAGGTTAAGCCACATTTTATATAAATGCTGAATAATATATATGTTCCTTTCTTTATTAAACCATCATTAAAGCAGGATGGAAATTAGACTGGAGAATTAGCCTTTTTCACTATAAATGTTGCAATATATGACACCCCTTTTCAGAAAGATGACTGTTACAGACAGAGGGCCAATAAAAATCATTTTAATTAAGCATTTAATTTTTACCAGAAGTGAAAGTTTCCATAAGTAAAGTTTCTCATCATGTGAGCTTTTACAATGACATGTTGAGAAAAATAAGCATAACTTTCTTTTCATAAAATAAAAATGAAACGTGGCTGACACTTTGCCTTTAATCAATGACAGATACATATCAATTTATAGCAATTTAAATAAACCCCACCAATGAAATTCACATGGTATGCACAGTTCAAATACTTTGAAAAGGGATCATATTGTAGGACGCTGTTATATTCAAAAGTTTCTACAGGCTTTTTCTTTACCACCTTTTCTTCTCCTTCTTTGCTTTTTCTTCCTCCTCCTCCTCTTTTCCTTTTCTTCATCTTTCTCCTCCTCCCTTCTTCATTTGTGATTTTAAAAGGTCATTTTTCTTTATGATTGGTAAGAATATTATTTCTTTATTCTTTGGCTTATCTCTTTATCACTTGTATTTATATAAAGTGCTTACTCTAGTTGCTATCTATAGTCAAGAAGAAAACCATTGTGTTAAAAATGGGTGACATGGGTAGTTATTACTGACTTTCGGGAGTTCACATTTTACTATGGGAAATAGTCATGTATTGAGCTCATCATGGTATCCTCCTATACATATAAGTGAAATGAATAATGTGCTTGAGACCACAGGAAAGGAAGTGATTAAAATTTGGCGGGTAATGATAGAGTTTGAACAGTGATGTGCTGAAGCTGCCTTGTACTTGTTTGTGAGAGCTGGATTTAAGTACAGTTTTTAATATTAAATGATAGTTTATTTAAAAAGAATTAAAACAGAAACTCTAAATACCAGGGTGTACATTTTACCCATTTAAATGATTTACAAGAATGACTTTTTCATATATATTAAGATCATACTAACTAGTTTATCAAAAATTGTTCCAGGAGAAATCTACTCCAAATTGGAAACGTTATTGTCATTTTAGAGAGACGTCATTCCAAACACACAACAGTGCCACTGGTAATGAAATTTGGGATGGGTGCTCATTCTATTATTTGACTACAAACAGGATAGAAAGCAAAATAAGTTGAGAATTTATTCTAAGGTAGAATGGATGTTGTCATCATCTACACCCCACTTCTCATTCCTCTGCTGCCATTTTTAGCAAGTACTCCTTAACGATTTCGATGGGCCTCCAGCTATCTTCTCTGGGGCACCTCTTTTTTTGGAGAGGTTGACAGACGATTCATTCCATTCTGCTACTAAGAAGCACATGATGCTACAGTGATACTTCACTGAGACCTGGCTTAGATTCTTCAGAATATCTGATTTATGCCAAAGCCTTTTTCATTACTTGTCCAAAGAAATAAAATAGTTTGTCAATTCAAGAGTCATAGGTAAAATAGTACATGGTGAAACCAACAGTAATTCTGTCTTTCCAGAGTCCAGTGTTTCTTGGGCACATCTGCAACCACACAGTGGTGGAAGGGATGTTCTCTGAAACCACCTTCTAACAGATATTTTTCAGTTAATATTACTTGGTCTCCCATATATTCATATTTAGCTAGTTCGCCGATCAGCCACAGACACCACCGAAGTCAGCAGTGGTGGCAGGGTGGATCACATATTTAACCATTTTCTCCTTTTATGTTTCTTCCCTTTGTGGAATAGGCCTCTATACTTGAATGACAGGAGGAGGTGGTTCCTCATTCAAGACCCAATGAGCCTCAGTGAGTGATAGACGTGCTTCAGTGGAGTTGTGCCGAGAGCTGTGCCTGAGTGTCATTTATTATGGAAGAGATGGCTTTTGAACTGAGCTTTACAGGATAAATAGATTGGTGCAAAAGTAATTGCGGTTTTTGCCATTTTTTTTTTTTTTTTAAAAGTTAAAAATTAAAAAAAAGGCAAAAACCGCAATTACTTTTGCACCAAACTAATGGGTTTTTGCCACGTTGAAAGGGAGATGGACTGGGGAAGGATGGTGATATTGTTTGGACAGGGGTTCCTTCCAAATCTCAAGTAGAAATGTGATTCCCAAGGAACCTGGTAGGAGGTGACTGGATCATGGGGGTGGATCCCACACGTATGGTTTGGTTGTTTAAGAGTGTAGGACCTCCCTACCCTTGGACTCTTGCTTGCTCCCACTCTCACCATGTGATATGCTTGCTTCTGCTTTGCCTCTACCATGATTGAAAACTTCCTGAGGCCTCATTAGAAGCCTAGCAGATGTTTGCTTCAAGCTTCCTGTACAGCTTGCAGAACTATGAACCAATTAAACCTCTTTTCTTTATGAATTACCCAGCCTCAGTATTCTTTTGTAGCACTGTAAGAACAAACTAATACAGGCAGTCTAGATAATAATAATGGTATCATTTACTGGGTGCTTACTATGCTCTAGATACTGTGCTGATGAAGCACTTCCACGTACTGTCATACTTAAGCATGGGAACAGTTTTGTGAGGTAGGTATTACCAAACTCATTTTTTTTACATAGAAAATGAAGACTCTGGGATTTGAAATAATGTCTGTCAGACTCCAAAGTTTTGCCACTGTACTTTACTACCTCATAAGCAAATAAGTGGATGTGGGGAAATTTCGGCCGGTGGACTAAGTTTAATAGCACTCATTATTTTCTTTATCACCACTATGACATAGCTTGCAGTTTTCTAAAATCATGTATAAATTTCTCTGGCTGGGGCAGTTATTCTTCAGGTAAACTCTTTAATGAGACCTCTATCTTATAGAATCATATGGCCTTTGAAAATATTTTTTAGTTTATTCAGAATATTAAATTTCAAGACAGCAGTGAGGGTTAAAGACAATTGACACTGTGATCTGGCTAGTGTTTTGGACAGGGAAGGATAGATGGCCTTCACAGAAGGAATAGGAGTTAGAAAATGTTAACTCTCAGGGACAGCCTGAGAGAAGATAGGGCAGCATAGATAATTAGATAATTAAAAAGGGATTAATATCTAGAATATAGAAGGAACTCCTGTTAATCAGCAAGGATAATACAGGCAAAGTGCATGAATAAACAATTCACAGAAGGGGAAAAAATATCCAAATGACCAATGAGTGTATGAAGAGATGCAAAATCTTACTAGAAATCAGAAAAATGCAAATGAAACAACCCAGCCTCTGGTCTTCCCACCAAAACATGTCTATTTATATTATTTGGTTGAACTAATATCCAGTGCTTATATTATTATTCATATATATGATTATATTTTATTTGATTCATAGCTTTCAAAAACAGCTTTATTGAAGTGTAATACACAGCACAATACATTGCACATTTAAAGTAGAAAATTTAGTAAGATTTGTTATATGTTTACCCCCATGAAACTATTACCACAATCAAGACATTGAATATAGGAATCCCTCAACAGTTTCCTTGTATGCCTTTGTAAGCCCTCTTTACTGCCTATCACCCCTTAGGCAACCACTGATATGCTTTTTGTTGTATAGATTAGCTTTCATTTTCAAGAATTTTGCATAATGCTGTCACAGAGTATGTAGTCCCCATGTTGCTGCACTTCGCGGCAATTTTATTTTGTTAATTGCTGAATTGTATTACATTGTATGAATGTACTACAATTTGTTTATCCCTTCATTCACCTGTTGGACATTTGAGTTGTTTCTTGTTTTTGGCCATTACAAATAAAACTGTTATGAACATTCATGCCCAAAATTTTGTATGGACATATGTTTTCAATTCTCTTAGGTAAGTACCTAGCAGTGAAATGATTGTATCATATGGTAGGCAGATAGATGTTTAACTTTTTAAGAAACTGCCAAACTGTTTTCCAAAGTGTTGTATTCTTTTGTATTCTTATCAGCAGTGTAGGAGAGCTCCAGTTCTTCCACATCCTCACCAACACTTCACATTGTCAATCTTTTGTCTTTTTAATTTTAGACATTCTAATCAGTGTGTATTTGCATCCTGTTACAATTTTAAGTTGTGTTGCTCTAATGACTGATATAATGATATAATATATAATTTGCTATATATAATATATTACAAATATTTGCAAATATATATTACTATATATTTATAAATACATATTTTCAAATATTTTATAAATAATTATATATTTATAACACATAATATATTATATAATTTGTGTTGCCCTAATGACTAATGATAATGTCTTTTCATGTTACTTGCCATTTATGTATCTTTTTTAATTAAGTGTACTGTGAAATTGTTTGCTCATTTAAAAAAATTGGATATTAAAAATTTTCTTATGGTTGATATTTAAGTTCTTTATTTATTCTGAAACAAGTCATTTATCAGATCTATGATTTAGAAATATTTTATCCCTGTTTGTGGCTTGTCTTCATTCTCTTAACTTCTGAAAAGCTTTTGAAAAGCAAAGTTAAAAATTTTGATCAAGTCCATTTTATTACTTCTTTCTTTTATAGATTGTGTTTATGGTGGTGTATCTAAGTAATCTTTGCCTAATTAAAGGTCACAAAGATTTTTTTCCTATGTTTTCTTGTAGAAGCTGCATAGTTTTAGGTTTACACTTAGGCTTAAGATTCATGTTGATTAATTTCCGTATATGGTATGAGACACAAAACAAAGCTCTTTTTCTGCATATGGATTATGATGGACCTTAGGACATGCTATCCCAAAATATGGCACTGTGGCATTTGACAAGACAGCAGAACCAGGCCACAGAAACTAGAAAGAATTAACCTTATTCCTTCTCCCCTGAAGCCAGCCACAAACTTAGCTGACTTCCCCTGAAAATATGTCATAATATCTGATTCCAGAGGGGTTCTCCCTATATCCAGAGGAGAACAATGTCCTTATCTTTGAAGACACAGAGACACTGATAAGAATGTAACAAACAGGCCTTGTTACGTTCTCCTCAGTTTACTACCATTAGGCCATATCCTTCTGTCCTCCAATCATCCATCTGCACGACTGTCCATAAAATACACAGGTTTCATAAAAATACACAGATTTCCCTGTTTCTTTGGGTCTGCATTTCTGAAGGTTCCTGTGTCACATAGAACTTATATAAATTTTTATGCTTTTCTCTTGTTAATCTGTCTGTTGCTATAGGAATTTCAGCCGTGAACCTAGCAATGGGTGAGGATAGGTATTACTTTTCTCCCTTACCATGGCCAGTTGTTCCAACATTATTTGTTGAAAAGACTTTCTATTCTCCACTGAATTTTCTTTCTATTTTTTCAAATAAAAAATCAGTTTCTGTATAAATGTGAGTCTACTTCTAGCTATCTATTCTATTCCATCCATCTATTTATGTATCTTGTTGACACCAATATCATATGTCTTTACTGTGGTTTTGGTTTTTTTTTTTTTTTTTTTTTTTTTTTTTTTTTTTTTTTGCCTGCCACAACAAAGTTTATTATGAAAATAAGCTGGTGGGGACAAGAAAACAGACAAATACATTTTGGTTGGGTGACTCAGGCTAAGTAATGCAGCTTCTTCATGTTGATGCCATACTTCCTAAGGGCAGGAGTCAAGATTCCCATGGTTCGGGTGTACAAGTGGTCTTTGTTCTTGTTTCATGAGCTGTTAGGAGCTTTGCCCTTCATTTTGTAGTGCTATAAGGCATAGTTGGCAATATTTGAGATGAATTCCTGGGCAGCTAAGGAGCTGAACTGAATTATTTGTGAGTCTGAGGCCTCAAAGCCAAGATCACTTAGGTAGTAACCAGTTACTGCCTGTGGATTGGTAGATGTGTAATCCTCCAGCTGCCTGGAAGGAAGTCCATCAGAGGCCTGATGGACACCCCACTCTCCCAGCCCCAGCCTCCTTGCTGTCCCCACAGGGCTGACCTTGTTCTATGTGGCTGTGGGAAGCATAGCAGGGCTGAGGCAATGGAAGCCTGTGCTCTCAGCCAATAACTTTACTATAGCCTTATGATGAGTTTTGAAATCAGGAATTGTTAGCCCATCAACTTTGTTCTTTTTCCGAATTGTTGCTATCCTAGGTCCTTTGCATTTACAGTGAAATAATCAACTTGTAAGTTTCTACAAAAATTTCTGATCAGATTTGTCATTGAATTTCATAAATCTGTAGATCAATTTGGGAGAATTGATACAAAATACATTTCTTTACTTAATTAGGTCTTTAATTTCTCTCAAGAATGTTTTGAAGTCTTTACTCTTCAAGTCTTTCACATATTTGATCAGATTTATTCCTAGTTCATCCTCTTCTGCTTCTTTCAATTAGTAACATGCATTTATGTTTCCTCCATGTCTTTTTAAGACTTGGCAGTTTATTTCATTTCACTGCTGAATTGTATTCCAGTTGTCTGGATGTATCAGTTTATTTATCCATTCACCTACTGAAGGACATGTTAGTTGCTTTAGTTTTGGCAATTATAAATCAAGCTGCCATAAACTTTTTATGCAATTTTTTTTTGCAGACATATATTTTCAACTAATTTAAATAAATACCAAGGATTGTGATTGCTGGATTGTATGGTAAGAATATATTTAGTTTTGTGGAAAACTGAAAAACTGTCTTCCAAAGTGGCTGTACCATTTTGTATTCCCACCAGCAGTGAATGAGAGTTCCTGTTGGTCCACATCCTCATCAGCATTTGGTGGTATTGATGTTTTTGATTTTAGCCATTCCAATAGGTGTATAGTGGTACCTCGTTGTTTTAGTAGCAATTCCTGAATGTTGTATGATGTTGAACATCTTTTCATATGCTTATTTGCCATCAAGACTTTTTTTATGGCACACAATATGGAGTGCTTTTCGGGCACTTGAATGTGTATTATGCTTTATGCTTTTGGAGTGTTCTCCCAGAGATTGCTGTGTTTTACCATCTAATGTCCAGTGTCTTGAAAACCATTGTTTCATATATTTTGTCTTTTTTTGGTTTGTTTCAGGTGGTGGAGTAAGAGGCCTAGTCTTTGTTAATCCAGCTTAGCTGGAAACTGAAGGTCTCTTTTGTAAACTTTTTCTTTCTCTTGAATAAATATTTACTGGTTTCCTTAGTTTTCTTTGTACTCATAACTAATTTATCCTCAAATTTAATGTTAGAAATGTAAATTTCCTCTCCATATATTCAGACACATCACGAAATCTATCAGTTTAATATTTTCCTTAGGGCTATCCTTTCTAAAGCTTTCCTTCCTCCTCTTTCAATGTAGACAAACTGCTGTCTTTATCTTTCCTACATGGTTGTTGTTAACCAATAGTCTACACATTTCTGTTAACTAATTTCTGTTACTTAATATTCTACACATTTATGTTAACTAATATTCTGTTAACTAATATTCTACACATTTACTTCTTCACTCTCTGGTGTTTTCTGGGTCTCTTATACTCCTTTACTTGGTTTACTTTCTAGTTGTGGTGGAACACATATTTGAATAGCTTCCTAAGAATAGATGCATGAGAGGTATATGTTTTGAGAACTTGTAGGATGGAAAATGCCTTTACTCTACGTTCCTATTTGTTTTCAAACTTGGATGGTTATAGAATTCTAGGTTGGAAATTAATTTCCCTCAGAATTTTAAGATATTGTGCCATTTACCCCTAGAGTTAAGTATTGCTATTGAGAAGTCTGATGACATTCTAATTTCCTTTTTTGTTTGCAATCTGTTTTACTCTTTGGAGGCTTTAGGATTTTTTCTTTATTCTTAATATCATGAAATTTTTCATTGATCTCCAGTACTAAAATTTTTTTAAATCTAAAAATTCATATTTAATTTCTGCAATCATAATTTTAATTTTTCAGGAGATTTTTTCTCTTTTAATATTTCTTCTTTATTACATTCTATTCTTGTTTCATAAATTAAATATTGTATCTCTGGGGATATTAATTTCATCATTTAAAAGTTTTATTATTTTCTGTATGAACTATTTCCTCTGAGCTCCATTTTTCTTTTTATTAATTTTTTTCATAATTATCTATATCAAATAAATATATTTTCAAATATCTAGTAAATTTTGCCTGTTCTTAGTTAAAAATGAGGGCTTAATGAGATGAGTGAAAGCTGTGTGTGTGTGCGTGTGTGTGTGTGTGTGTGTGTGTGTTTACCTGTGCCTGAAGGGTCTGCCAATTGAAGGTCTTCTCTTTAGGCTGTTTTGGTGGGGAGCATGCTGCTTTGTTGTTCATACTTAACTTTGTGAGGTTCTTTTCTTTATACATGATCACTTTTCTCAGATAGGAATTGTTTACCTTCCTGTCTAGAGGTTATAAGGCTCACTGCTAGCACATAAGGAGTCAAGTCAGGGAGGGCTCAAGTAGTCTCCGTATTCAGTTATCTAGAATTTCACACAGTATGCTTTACTGCCCTTGACTGTGCTGGACAACTCCTAGTACAAAGTTCCTATGGTTCAACCTCTACAGTCTTTCGCTGTGGTGATAGAGGGCATCTAATAATTTAGCTGTTTTTTTATATAAACTGATAACCAATTCTTCCATTTTCAGTCCCACTAGCACCCCAACTTCAGGGCTATCTGATAGACTCAACTTTGCAGCCTTTTCCTGGTTCTTTAAGGTTCACATCTTGTCTTTTTCCTGCAGGCATTTAATTGTCTCTTGTCTTCTAAGTCAGTCATTATAAGTTTATGTGCTTTCTGCCTTCCAAAATTTAATTAACATCTCTTTTTTTTCTGTTTTATCCTCTCTTATTCTCTTTGTTCTGTGCGCTTCTAACTTTAACATATCCTTCCAATGGAATTTTAAGGTGTTTGCATCAGGGAGAAGAAATGAATGAATGAATGATGTTATTTTTTGTTTAAATTTTTTTACTGTGAATGTAACAAATACACTGAAAAGCACAAAAAAAAAATTCACTGATTTTCACAAAATAACCATCCACAGTAAGAAAGAGAACATTGTCAATCCACTAGAATCTCCCTTCGTGCTTGAAAACACTTTTGCTGTAAGAATCCTCATCTCATCACAATAAGTGTAATTTCAATGCACCTCAAATATTCTGAACCTTATTCTTTGGTCTCCTGAATGTGTCACTTAATAAACAATCCAAATTAATCCACTTTCTCTATTTTTTTCTGGTGTCCATTTGTGTGGAAAAATATTAAACGTTGATGTGTAACAACATATATACTAGATCTTACTAAGTAAGCTTTACCTCTGTTAGCAAGTATAATGTTTTGCTAAGAGATATTTGTTTGCAGGCACAACCTGGCTTTATCTAAAAGAAACTTTATCTAATTTATGAAATTGTTCCTCCATTGAGATATTCATTGTGTAAGATGAATATGATTTCTTTTTTGTGATTTTAGAAGGTACTGGGGAACACTGAAGTTAGACTGTGGCATAGAGCTGGTATAAAAAAGTTGCCAAGTAATATTTCTTGGTAATATCATTTATTCTCCACTTACTAAAAGCCAAACAGCCTTCCTGTACAAAGGCCATAGTTTTCTGTGAACCAGAAAAACCATAAATTTTACCAGCTGGTTTTAACTGAGAAGAAATATCAAGAAATTCCTCCTGTGGGCTCTATAAATGCTGAGATAGTAGACTGACACATGAAATATAATAAGTGTAGTTATTCATGCTTTTTCCCCCTCTCAAACATGTCCTAATGATTTGTTATTCTACTCCATTTGTAAATACCCATGAAGCAGAGTCTTACTACGGGAAAGGCCTGCTGTTGTTTCTTACATAAAGTGTTAACTCAGTTGAATATTTTTGGGCATGTTAATCTTTGTTTGGCACCTAAGCAGAAAACACATTAATGATTTAGCATATGAAAAGTATATTGGTTATCAAATTTTGTCTACACATAGTTTCTTTTTTTCTCCTTCGGGAAATATATTGAAATTGATATTCTTTTTAGAATTTTACTCTCTATCTACAATCTGTTATTTTACTCTCTATCTGTAATCTATAAAAAATAAACAACAGTCAATCTTCCTTTTCATGTGAAACAACGGGAAATTTGTGCAACTCATGAGGCATTCTTCTGCATGAGAGACAGGATGCTGGATGAAGTCTCCAAAACCTTCTAGCTCCAGTACCTGCTGTGTCTTATTCAATCTCCAGCAGTTCTGTGTTGCTTTTTTCCTATTTAAGAGTGTTAGTTATGGAACTGTAACACCCCCAAATCTAATTTCAGGGAAAACAATTTGTATACACATTATCCTGAAGATTTTAAAACCTGGCTGACCATTAGAATCTCCTGGGGGAGTTTGTTGAATAGATTCTTAGGTTCTGCTCCCAGAAAACCTGATTTTTCCAGTTATTTTGGATAAAGCATTTGGTTTCTGCTCCTGTAATAGTGTGGAGAAAGGGACTTTTCACTGTATCTTCCCAAATTCTGAAATTCAAATATCATTTTCATCACATTTCTTCTGTTTCAGAGAAGTGATTTTTAAGCACTAGCATTTTTTCAAGGAAGGAACATGTATAGATACTTTGGGAGTGTGGGGCTCAATGAGAGAAGTGTAGGCTGGAGAGTAGAGGGCACTGGAGTCTTTTGATATTAGATCTCTTAGCAGCCACTGGGTAGTTAAGATAATTGGAATAGAAATTCAGAAAGAGGGCAAAGGGCATCTAAGAGGAAGCTGTTATGCCTTTCTAACTCTCTCCTTACTAAGCACAGGCGTGTGTGTGTATTCACTCATCTCTCACCTCAGCCAGCTGCTTCAGAGGTTCTGCCCAAACAGCTGGAGGCAACTCCAACCATCCATCAGTGTGGCAGCTCGGTATTCTCCCCAGGCCTGCTCTGTGGGATTTAGGTTAACTCGAACGAAGTCAGTGGATTAATTTATGGGTTAATTCATGACCAATGAAACATTTGAAAATATTGGGCTGAGGAAAGCACACCTGGAATGAGCATCAGGAGACAAAAGTTCTAGGTTTAGTTCTGTCATTTATTAGCAATGCGACTTCCTTAATGTCTCTGGACATCAGGGTTTTTTTTTGTTTGTTTGTTTGTTTACTCAAGGAAGGCTGCAATACATAATTTCTTGGATCCCATTTAGCTCTCAGTCTATTAGTCTGAGAGGGCTGAGGCTGAGGCTGAGGCAAGGAGGTGGTTTCTGATTTAGTTCTATTGCCTGCTATCGTCAAGTATCTGTTATAACCAAACTCCCCTGACCCCTCCTCTGCTTTTTTTTTGAGAGTCTTGCTCTGTTGCCAGGCTGGAATGTAGTGGTATGATCTCAGCTCACTGCAACCTCTGCCTCCTGGGTTCAAGCGATTCCCCTGCCTCAGCCTCCCAACCAAACCCCTTTGATGAGATTATTTCTCTTTGGAAGAAATCGATGCTTTTGATGAGGTTGGCAACATTACTAAGTATTGGCACACCTTCCTTTTCTACAAACTATAGTCTTTTTTATGTTGCAACGTCTAAAACTAAGAGACTATGATTTGGAAATGGGATGTGAGTTGCAAACTATCACTGAATTCATACCTGTTTGCATAGGGGTTGAAAATTCTCTTGACGGATTGAGCAGTTTCCTCATAGAACCCCAAAATATTTGTTTTAGTCTGTTTTAATATTATAGTTAGTAATACTATTAGTATTCTGAGGGATAGACTCATAAGTAATATGTTACATTTATATTCAGGAGTAACTAATAGCTCCAACTTAATCTGCTCTAAATAAACTGATCCTCCACTCAAAATGTGTCCAATTTTCCATGTTTCCTATCATTTAAAAAGGCATATATTTGTAGTCACCTATAATTCTTCCTTTTCTTGCCTCTTCCATGTTCTAATAGATGGCCAGTTTTACTTGTTTCTACCCCTGAAATGTTGTTCATCAAACTATTGCCACTGACTCATTACTTCTTGCTTACTCTTGTAATAGACTTACTCCTATTTTCAATTTTTATTGGCACCATTTTTTCCTTTACTGTCACTAGAAGAGGCTTTTCAACATACCATTCTGATTATGTCCCTCCCTTGCTTAAAAACCATTAATGCCTTGGCATTATTTATACAATGAAACCCAATTTTTCCAGTAAGACTTTAATTTTTCTTGTTTGGACATGCCAGATATTCATACATTTTATCTGATTCCTCTTTTCTTGTTCCTGCAACCTTGAGTGTTGTCTCTTCATTTCCACTTCTGTCTGGTAAAGTTCTACTCATCCTTCAGGGTCAGGTCAAAGGCGTCCTCCATCATGAATTCTTACCTGATTATTTTACATCCACATAAATCCTCCTTCATCTGAACTCTTGTCACCAATCTTATTACTTTAATGTTATACAACTCTGTCTTTTCTTCATTTCTATATTTCCTTCTACATTAAGGGTTTAATAAGCTTTAGGTAATCTTCAACCCCTGAAACTGATGCAAATTTTACATATATTTGTGCATTTCTGGTAAGAGTAGCTATATCTTTTACCAAATTTTCAAAAGATTTGATAAACACAAATGTCTGATAACAATACTATTTACTATATTATAAACTCTGAAAAACACATTTTGTCAATGGAAATTTTAGTATAATGCCTTTAAAATATAATAAATAATTCCTCAGTATATTACATTTAAAAACAGTTTAATTGGAGAATTGTCTAAGTTCATGTTCAGAATTATACATTGGATTGTTGTTAAAACTTGTTAATGTTTCTAAATATATAAGATAAGAAGGTTTGCTATATTTTATGAGAACTTTTATTTGGCTAAGATGCTGTGGGATTTGAACTTTACCTGGGATTTATGTGGTATGTTGGGATATAATTAGAAACTCTTAAGTTCTTTGGAATTATTTTTATGGTGCCTAAATTAGGAGATAGCCTTTGTTATACTTCAAGTGGGGACGTGAGGTCTGAAGCAGATTCAAATATGTTCCAGTGTCTGTGATATGGTTTGGACTGAAACCAATCTTGGCCCTCTATCTTCTCCTTGCATTCATTGAATCACATCCTGTTAATTTACATTTCAACACACCATTTGTTTCTTACAGACAAACACCTGAGGAGGCATCCTCACTAGATTCAAGCGCCCTCACCCTCTGCAGCAACTTCTCCTATACTTCTCCCCACTTCACTTCCCAGTGGAGTTTAGGGGATAACTAGGCCCGATGAACCAATGTGGAAGTAAGACATGGCTGGTAGTTTACCTATTCATTGGTTTGATTTTTTTTTGTCTTAGAAATTAGGGGGCGGGAATTATTTGCAGAATTAGAGAGGATTTGCCAAGGACAACAGAGCATCATTACAGGTGAGGAGGAAAGTGCTGGCAGCCTGAGAGAGGGGTTCCACATACTCTCACTTGTAGTTTCTATAAATAGAGAAGGCTGTCTCCAGTATTCAGTAAGCATAACTGATTACAGAGACAATCACTGTTGAAAAGTGCTTTCTCTACTTAGTAGAATATTGCTTAATTTTCAATATTTATTTATATTGCAATATTTACTAGAGTAAATCTAAAGGTTTACAGTATATTTAGAAATAAAATGCTTGAGAGGAGGATGTTTGAGATTTGTGTGTGTTTGTGTGTATACAAACACACATACAATACACACAAGCACATACAATCTTATTTAATCTTGACAATAATTGTAAGAGGTAGGTAGGAACAATACTATTAGTCCCATTTTCTTTTTTTTTAAAAGGAAACTGAAGCTCAGCAGAATAAAATAACTCAATCAAGAAATCAGAACTAAAATTGAAATCTCTAGTCCTATATGTATAATTATAACATATAATAGTAATAACAATTTTCAACTCATTTATAGTAGTTTGTAATCTGTTGGAATTTAAGGGGGAGAAAAATCTCTTCTACAAAATGAATAGCACAGGCATTTTACATTCTGGGATCAGAAATGCTTGCATGTCCTTTGACAATATGCATACTATTACTTTGATAATATGCATAAATATTATTACTATAAATTATTTCAATTTAGAATTAATAAAGATAAAATGCATGTATCTCGATACTAAATATTATTTTGAGTGAAGCAGGCAAGCATCAATAACTTACTGGCTAGATATTTTCTGTATAAAATGTTTGGGGGTATTTTTCAAATCTTCTGAGGTAATTCTACACTGCAGCTAGTGCTAAGAACCAGTGGTAGGAAAGGCAAGGTTGGAAGCAACCAGGGCAGGATGCCAAGGGCCTGGTAGTGGCAGAAGAAATGGAGAGGCATTTATAAGAAATATTTAAAAAGGAATGGTGATTGAGTTAAGGAAAAAGCAGAGGGAGAAGTTGATGTTACTTCTATAGTTTCAATCTGCTAACAGAGCGGCTAATCTTGTCAGTAAGCTGATTTGACGGAATGGGAGTAGGATAGAAAGACACGAATAGACCTGATTTTGGACCTAAGATAATAGTAGAGATAGAGTTAGCAATATAAGAATAGAGTTTTCCCTGTCTGAGTGATTTGTTCTAAGCCTTCTTTTGTTAGAGCCATAGTTATGATAATAACATTTTTTTTTTTTCAAATTAATAATTGATGGATATTTTCTTGTAACTATTCACTTAGGTCTATAAAATACTCTAAATCGGGTAAGTTTGCAAATGCTATCCTATTACTCCTCCCTAAGATGGATGTAAACTCAGCAGATCTGAGGGGAATGGAGGCAACTGGTGTGGTTTCTCGCCTAGCACAGGGCACCTGTTCATGTTGCCACCCTTAAGTGTGGTCAGATTCTAGGACCATAATCATACTGGCCTTCTTGTGTAGGTAGGATGGAGACTATTTTTATGTATAGTGGCCTCATGATGGGACTTTCATTATTTCTATTCTTTATGGGGGCCTAGGGTTAAATTCAGGCTGGGTGGGACCCTATGTGTATATTTTGTGGCTATAGACAAAACAGTATAAGGCGTTTTCTTTTGTTCAGTTTCCAGGACATTTCTGGGAAATCAGACCATGAAGTTTGCCCCAGGAAACTGTTTCTTTGTGGCCAAGACCAGTGTTTACACATTCTCATTGAGGGAATCTTTAATAAGCTGTTCCATTTGCACACACATTGCCCAAAGAAGGTATTTTTACCCTTCTTTTATAAAACCTTGGCATTATAAGAATGTATTAAAACAGCAGCTCCATTGTGAAAAGTTACACAGAGCTGAAGGTTTGAAGCTCTTTTTTAAGAATGCTGCACATGTAAGCATCTAAGATGACTTAATCCTGTAGATTTCATGTCTTTCCCTCATTGGAAGGATGGTCCTTTTTTATCTTTGGAGCAAAAAAATAACACAATGTTTTAAAACTTCTTAGTGTTTTTGTTGGACCTCAAAATAATTTATGAAGAAACTACAGGAAGATAATTTTGCTCAATTTTACCAATGAAGAAGGCATATCCTTGACCTGGAAAAGTTAAGAAAACATTCTCAAGGCTCCATATGAGGTTAGCCCCATCCAGCTAAAAGTAGGACCTTGGAGAAGAAACTCTGGTTCCTTGAACTTTTTAATGTAAGGAATTGTAAAATATTAGAGTTTGAAGAGGTTTAACACAGTTTTGAAAAGGTCTAATGACAGTTCAACAAATTTGGAATGGCTGTGAGAGATAAAGCAGAAAATATTTAACTCCCTTTTTGTGTTTGAATCAGGAATGTGACATTATTCACTCACGGGAGAGGCCTTGAATGACCTGGCTTTAATGACTTTTTTTTTTCTTTTTTGCCTCTACTGATTGTTTTACAATTCAGCTGTTTTTTTTTCTTCATGTTTTTCTCCTCTATGCTATTTTACGGCCCTTTGTAATATTTACTTCACTTGCTAGCTTCCAAATATATAGTTGTTTACCATAGGATGATAGGAGGAAGGTCAAGATGAGATAGACACTCTAAACTTTTTGATTGGATGTTGTTGGGTGGCAGGAGAGTGTAGGATTAGAAGAAGAATGGAGAAGATATGATGATATTAGGCCAATATTTATCAATGTAATGTTGGGAAAATTTCTTCTTCTAAGTCAGGCTTGGACTGGGACATATACTCTCCTCCCTGGTGGGGTGGGAACTACATGGCTCATAAAATCTCCTAATTCTCTGCCTCTCTGAAGTTACTTAAGACTCTAAAATATCTACTGGGGAGAATGGGTCCCATTATTAATAACACACACAATTATATATTTATCATCCTAATTAATGATATTTCTACTTTCTCCTTGTTCCACTTTCTGTTGTTGTCAAACAGATTTGCAAGAGTTCAATGATGACCCTGACTTATGGTCTATGTAGTTTTCTTCCTGTTCACTGGCTTCTGCAATGAGAAAGGCAGGAGAATGTGAATTACATATGAAGTTGTTTACCTGGGACCTGAGGACTGGCTATGTGATTTACATCCTCACCCCATATTTCTGGATTTCCTGATAGAAATAAACTTTTTTCTAACGTGCATCTTCTTCACTATACAGTAAAATTAAAGATTAACAAGTTCCCTTCCCCCTAGTCTGATGCAATTAGACATCACACTAGTATATTGTAGATAAATGGAGATTTCCATTCTTCTTATTATCTATTACTAAAAATTCTCTCCCTGAGCTGTGCTGTGAGAATACATGGTTCACCAACTGCCTCTTGATTTTGATTCATTATCTCCCTCCTTTCTACATTCTTTCTTTCTTGTCTTCCTTAATTAATTATTAATTGAGCACATATTATGGTATAGGAGTCTTACGTTTAGAACACACAAACAGAAACATATATATTTTGTTTGCATATAGACAAATAGAGATTAAAAAGGAATAGAAATGGAAGTTGCAATAACTTCTTTTATATATAAACAACTCAAAGCACAAGAGTAATGGAGTATAACGAATAGTTTTTGTCTCACTGAATTTCAAAAATAGCCTAGGTTATGTTGCATACTATAACTAATGAAAATATTCCCCATGGCAGGTCCCCCAACTTACTGATATAATTTCCATCAAGACTCATGGCAGTTTTATGTAGGCATTTATAAGGGGAGACTCTTAAATACTACTACTGTTCTATATCTAAGGGGCTAAAGTACTTTCAGGAAAGGATTTTTAATCTTCTTGTGTTTGAAAAACGTAAAATGAGGTGATGACTGGCAAATGAGAGCAAGCCTGTTTAATATTAAGATTATGACGTAAATTGACAAAAGCCCAAGCATTCCAAGTCCTAGTTGCTAGGCACCTTCTCCTTGCTCCCATCTGAGTATAATGATGTATTGTCAGTCTTAGCTGAGGTACAAAAGGGTTATTAGACTTTTGAGTCCATCTGCTACCCATGCAAAGGAAATAATCGAACTAACACTGCCTGCTCTTTTCCTTGGTTTCTTTCCACGTTAATTATAGTTCATCTGGGCTATGTGTGTACTTGCTGCCTTGAGTAGAACATTTTCCAGGACTGTAAGAAAGCAGAGTGAAAGCTCAGGTAAGGGAATTGAAGCAGAATTTGCAGTTACAGCTTGGGGGAAGGGGTCATCTGGTGACTTACCCAAGCAATCAAACCAACAGCACAGGCTACCCACAGTTCATCTGGTTTCAATGGCAGCTATTGCCAAACTATTTTCTTAGAACTTTTCAGTTCAAACTTGGTCCTAGTTTTTGTTTTAAAATATTTGTGAGTGTGTGTATATATGCTTTTTGTTGAGATTGCTATATCAGTGTGTATTTCTTTTTGAATGATAGAAATTGCCTTTCATTTTTATTTACCTATCCTGTTTTAGATCAGTGGTCAGCCCTGTTTTCTGCAGGGATAAACCTCGCAGAGGATCTTTTCAGGCACAAAGTGACACTGTTGTATCATGCACCTGGGTCTGTGGCCTAGAAGATAGTCTCTGGGTGTTGTGCAGCTCCCTGTGAGTTAGGTAACTTCATCTCTTTCTCTACAGTCAACTTGAGACTCATTAAGGTTACTATACCACAAAAATTGCTCCTCTAAGAATATGCCAAGTAGCTTCAGAAAAGGTGACAAAATTTAAATTCCAAAACTCCAAGAAGTCTCTCCTTCTCCAACTCTTTATAAATGCTTTCACTATGTGTCCAGAGTGGCTTTTTCTTATGCTTACTCTGTGCAACCAGGACTATTTAAAACAATGTTTTGTTTAAAACACAACTTTCTTGTTGCATTAACTGATACCCCCCCACCCTATGCAGTATCAAATATATTCTTTCTTTGGGTCTGATTTTGTGTTTTGCAAACCTGAGAGCATAAAGGGACACACTTTGGCTTCTTTAAATAGCATGTAGTTAAGAAATGTGAATAAGCCATTTGTAATGAATGTAAGTGAGAATACATTCTACTTAGTGTTTGTGGATCTAACTTTCATTATTTTTACAGCTAAAAAATTTTTATTAGTATATTTCTTATGCATTTTAAGAAGCATTTTTTTATCAAAAAATTAAAAAATTTGATTTGAAATACAAATTTGTCAATATCAATTGGATTTCTTATAACAGCCAACAGTAGATGATGGCCCTGGCCTGCATTTGGTTTCCAGGAGTGCTGGTATATGTGCTAGTGAGGATTAAAATGGTGCATTGGGAATATATTAGTAGTTCCCCAAACTGTCAAATTGTAAGAATTACCTAGGTCTCATTCTCTAGAGATCTGGACTGGGGAAGGGGTAAAGCTGGGAATTTGTACTTTGATTTACTCAATTGATTCTGATATGCAGGCCAATTTGGGAACTACTAAAGAGACTGTAAGATTTTGTTCCTTCTCTGTAGTTTTAAAATTCTATGACCTTACCACGTTTCTAGAAATTCAGAGGTAGAAAGTTCTTAGAGCACATTTAAACTAAACACCTCATTAAAAATAAAACATTTTTAGAATTATAGAAAGTGCTAAAAAAGAAAAATGGATATAAAAAAGAAAAAGAAGAAGAAAAAATCTTTAATTTCTGTTTTCACCACCTATACATAACTATACTTATGCTTAGGTAATTTTCCTTTTTTACTCTTAAAAATGTATATCTTAAAAAACGGTAGCATGCTGTACATACATGTAAATATATATATGTATGTTTATAACCCATACTCAATATATTGGGAACATTTTCCATGTCATTAGAAATTCTGTAAGATTACTCAGTCAATAGTTCAGCTTTAACACAATTATCTTAATGATTTTCTTATTATTGGTAACTTAAGTTATTTTTCTTTTTTTTTCATCCTGTAAGTGACACTGAATTAATAGCCTGATTAAAAATTCTTTGTGCACATCCTCGATTATTTCTTTAAGATAAATTCTTAGAAGTTCAATTTCTGGAAATACAGCATGATGGCTGGGAGCATGGACTCTGAGCCATACAGCATGGGTTTGTATGTAGGTTTTACTGATTATTAGTTGTGTGAACTTAGGCAAGGTTTAGTGCCTTGGTTTCTGCATGTATAAAATTGGGCTAAATATAGTACTTATGTCATAAGATTGTTGTGATGATTAAATAAGCTAACATACAGAAAGCACTTAGAACAATGTATGGGGCAGAGTAGGAGTTAAATGTTTGCTATTATTATTCTGGCACTAAAGCAGTGTATATCTGAGCTTTTTGAGAGTTATTGAGAATTTTCCCTCCAGAAAGGCTGTAGCATTAATGTTCCCACCAGAAAGTTTAGAGACCACTTTGTTACATCCTTACCAACATTGCCAACTTTTTTCATTTCTAGATGAAGAAAATGAAGTACAGCAAAATCAAGTTCTTTGGCACAGGCCTCCAGGCACCGAGAGATTTGGGACTAGAATACAGATCCGTCAACAAACTTACCCCAACTCCACAAACTTACCCTTATCACAGTAATATATTAAGAATTTTATATTTGCACATTTTAATGCACCTTGTTTTGTAGGGCTGATGGGAGTTAAGACTTTTTTGCCCTCTGGCAACATTGTAACTGTGAATGCAATGGACCAATAAAGGAGTCATTATTCTCCAGTGTGCTCTGTGGTTGATTGCAACTTAAACATTTTCAGTCTCAGAAATAGAAATTGGTATTTATATATATTTATAGGAAAAAATCTCCCTGAAAATGTATAATATTCACGTAAACTTTATTGTTCTCTAAAAGTGAAATAAAAATGGGTCTTATCAATGGGTCACTAGAGGGCACTGTGACTCTTCAAGTTCTCAAGTGGTACTGTTTGAAAAATTCTCCGAAAGGGATTTTGTATTTCAGTGAGATTTTATCTGGCATCCAGAAAAGTATAGTCAAATATGAGGAGTTTGAGAGGTGCATAGAACCTGATTGTGTATGAGCTGATTAGGAGGTTACACTTTTTGGTAACAGGAAAATCCAAGTCGTAGGAGTTGTTAAAATGTGAAAGTGGTATGTTTTGATCTACCTTTTCAACTCAAGACAATATTTTCAGCTAGCAACTTCTCATTGCTTTTCCACTTTGGAATAGTTTATTTTACAGTTGTGTCTGTAAGCATGACTTAAGTCAACACATGACATTAATATTTATGAAATATGCATTCACATTATAGTGATTTTAAAGCACTGTTAACCATTATATATTAGATTCTTCCCCCACAAGTGACCTGGGCCTTTAGCAGGTACTTTAGAATGTACCTGAAATAGCTTCAATAAAAGACTTATTTTTACTCTGTTAAATATTGGGCTAAAAAGAAAACTATTCTTGCACCCATGATGATATTTTCCACTTGACTGCTAAACTTGGGTTCAAATTGGCAAAATTGATAAACAGCATTGCTTTACCTTTGAAAGTAACTTCCTGAAGCACTGACCTCATGAGTGGTGTATCAGGTAGCATCTATAACAATAATTTAAACTACGATTTCCATTTACATAACATAAAACCCTAAGAACATTAGAAGTGGTAGTTGCTGGTTTAAATTTGTTAAATTGGCAAATGATTTACCAAATTTTCTCTTTTATATATTTGTTATTTGTAGTAGGTTGTTGAGGAAAGAAATCCACAAATTAATAAGTTTGAGTTTGTTCTACCCTTATTAAGTGGAGTTGGTTTAATTGAAGAGGGATCTTACAAAGTTTTTAACCTGATGCTGGGTTCTTCCCTTAAAAAAAAAGATAAATAAGATAAAAAGACTCGGGCTGGGCACGGTGGCTCACATCTGTAATCCCAGCACTTTGGGAGGCCAAGGCGGACGAATCAAGAGGTCAGGAGTTCGAGACCAGCCTGGCCAAATGGTGAAACCCTGTCTCTACTAAAAAGTAGAAAAAATTAGCTGGGTGTAGTGGTGGGTGCCTGTAATCCCAGCTAATCGGAAGGCTGAGGCAGGAGCATTGCTTGAACCCGGGAGGCAGAGGTTGCAGTGAGCTGAGCTCGTGCCACTACAGTCCAGTCCAGGCAACAGACTTGAGACTCTGTATAAAAAAAAAAAAAAAAAAAAGGCTCTTAGACTCTTAATTTCTCCTCCTCCTCCTCCTCCTCCTCCTCCTCTCTGGAAGCCAATCTATAAAAAATCACTGTAGTCCCAGTTACATGGGAGGTTGAGGTGGAAAGGTCAGTAGGACCTGAAACCCAGAAGTTTGAGTCCAGCTTGGGCAACATAGGGAGAACCCCTCCCTTAAAAAAATCAGCAAATCAGTCATCCAGGTGGATTGATTTTCTTAGTAACCCAAAATCATCTTCCACAACAGTTCACCTGCTCTGTTCCCTCATTCCCTGAATTCAGAGTTTATGTTTGGCTAGATTATTTAATTCCTCCCTACCTTCTTTCTCTCAATAATCAGTCTAACAGGCTGTAGGGCTCTATGCCTCCAGCTGTGTGTACATTTACTATCTCTCTTTCTAGTGTGACATTTTCTAAAAATAGCCAAACCTTGCAATATAGCATCTTACTGTACATACGTTGGGTTCAAGTCACATTTCTGTATCTGAAAGGTTCATTCCCTTTGCTGTAAGGTAGAAGATTTTTAATAGTGATGGCAAGTCCTCCCCTCTATATCAGTTTTACAGTACGATTGATGGAAAGTGAAATAAGGGCAAGGGTGGGTGTGCTTTTTGTCGTCTAGACTCAGGTAGCACTGAAATTGCCTCTGGTATTAGTGGCCTGTTTACCTTTTTTTTTTCTTTTTTTGAGATGCAGTTTTGCTCTTGTTGCCCAGGCTGCGGTGCAATGGCGTGATCTTGACTCACCACACCCTCGGCCTCCCAAGTTCAAGTGATCCTCCTGAGTAGCTGGGATTACAGGCATGTGCCATCACGCTCAACTAATTTTATATTTTTAGTAGAGATGGGGTTTCTCCTTGTTGGTCAGGTTGGTCTCAAACTCCCGACCTCAGGTGATGGTGATCTGCCTGCCTTGGCCTCCCAAAGTGCTAGGATTACAGGTGTAAGGCCTGTTTACCTCTTAATGGTCCCATGCAGACATGGAGCTCACTACTTTAAATACCAGTTCTTTTCCTACTTTGGCACTCAGATCAAATCCACTTCTGCCCCCTTTCCACAAAATGGTAATCATAGCTAACATTATTGATTATCAATACGTATGGCAGGCTAAGCACTTCATATTTGCATAGAAGTCTTCATCATACTTTCTTGGCCTAAGCAGGACTGGCGATGTGTTCTTTAAAAATCCAAAATGGAACGTATTTCCAGAAAAGATATCTTGTAAGCAGTAACTGAAAATCATTTGGATGTCAGTGACTTTCAGAATGACCCCAGGACTTCCTGCATTACACTTAAATAATATTTTGGGGAAGGGATTATAGAAGTAGAATATATGTGATGGGGGTCTCTTAAAATATTAAACACCTGTTTTTTCAAACCCTCAGAAATTAGTTTCCTTGCAGCCATTCCACCATTACCATTCCTGAGAAGGAAACACTGCCTAGGGAAGAGGAAGACAATTGTTAAGAAAGCCTAGGTAAGACCAAGTAAGCAAAGCGAATAATCAGACAAGCCTGTCGAGCCTTCTCCCACAGGGATAAACTTGGGCAGGTGGGATAGGTGATAAAAAGTGGAGGGATTTTGGATCTCATTACAGGGGAAAAACCTGACATTGAGGAGGGGAAGCAAGAAGAATCCTTACTGGGCTTGGAAGGAATTCACACCTGCGCAGGATTTGCGTGAGGCTGCTCAGGCATTGGAAAGACGGTGCTGCGCAGGCTCACAGATCACGTGGGACACCTCCAGTGACTCGCGGCCCTTCCATGCAGGCGCGTTGCAGGACCTATGCTGCGGCAGCGCTGGGTTGGAGGTAGGAGGCTAGCTCAGTGCTCGCGGGGCGCAGGGGAGCCTGGGAACAGTGGGGTTCAGTTCGGGACTGACAATCCACTGGATAAAGGACACTCTAGAAGCTTCCTGTTGCACCTGCTGGGGCCCAAAAGCCGCTTGGGCCCAAAAGCCGCTTGAGCCCAGCACTATCTTGGTGGATTCCCGAGCACTCAAATCAAGGCCTGAGATGGCGGCCGAGTGCTGTCTAGGAGGCCCAAGAGGGGGCTGTGTCGCCTCTCGACGAAGCCTCTAGTACCCCAAAGTGCTCACAATTATCCAGAAGTTACTCTAACCTGGGGGAGTGTGTGTGTTACATCAGGAAAAACAGGAGTGACCTTAACTGGTAGGTTTACTTTTCTTCCTAACGCCACTGAACGTGGGAATTGAAAGCCACATTATATCAGTTATAGCTAAGAAAGGAGCCACATTTTCATGAAACACTGGAGTGTAGTATGTACTTTTCATCTCACAAAGCACACTGTGCTTTTAAAAACAGAAGAGTGGAATGAAAAAGTTAAGTTTCATCTGGGGCAGGGAACCACAAGTCCTATTCACATTGGGTGTATTTTCTTCCACAAAGTACACAATTGTATTGCAAAATTGGGGTCATACGGCATGTACAATTTTTGGTCCCAATTATACTTTATGCTTTGTTTTGAAAAATTTCCCGATGCTTCAAATATTTGGTGGCTAAAACTTGACTGCACTCTTCACCTTCCTCCTTTCTTTTCTCAAATGTTTCTTCTGGCCTCTTTACTGCCGCAACTGTCTCCTTTATACCTCTCCTGGGTACGTCAGGCTTCCTCTTTTTCAGTCATGCTTGCATTTTGGGAAGGCTTTTTAGTAATGTAGCCACCATTAAGTACTCAGAGACTCTGTTGCCTTGTATATATTCTGCTCCATCTGTGAATCAGTGCCTCATTCATAAACTGAATTGGGATTAGGAACCAACAGGCAAGGTGGCTTGTAATTCTGTATATTGAGAATATTTTTGAGAACTAATTAATAAGAGCAGTCTTACTGGAAAAAATTTCCAGAACCACAGCAAATCGTATTCTCCATTCTTGCAGCCAAGTCATAAATAAATGTTCTTGGTGGAAAGAAGAGGGAGGATGGTTTTGTTGGGGTTAACATATCATGACCATGAGAAATGTCCACAACTGTAAGAACATGCTCTGCTAAGAATCTTTCCCCACCTATGTAGAGAAGGCAGCTCCTTTTACTAGTGCAAAGTTTATTTTTACTATATTTTTGAAAAATTTCTGTTTATTTTTATATTATGTCTTCAACTTAAGATGTACCTTACCCTCTGACTGGTGTCTCTGTCTTTAGTCAATATTTTAAAATCTTGAGGTGAGTTTTACTAACATAGTTGTATTTTTGACCTTGACTTTAATCTAGATGAGGAAATGAGTCTAGAACGAATAAATGACTAATTTTAGTGGTAATTATTTAAGATGAGGTCCAGTTAATTATTTCTATGTAAGAGTTTATAAGAATATTTTGAAATTACTTCTAAAGTATGAAGCAGGTAGTAAAAAGGGAAATATATTCCTCCCCTTCCCCCATCTCAAAGTATACCCTTTCTATAACAAATCCAGCAAAATTCAAATTTGTAAATTTGCCTGATATTGAAGGGAAGTTATTTTGGGTTTGAAATCTTAGACAATGATTATTTGCTGGGAATATATGAAGATGGAAGGATAAACAACTAGGAGGAAAAGTTTGCTTTAGAAATACTATTTGAAGCTTCTGCCTATCTTTGCCTTTTTACTTTTCTGACAAAGGAGAAATGCTATTGTAAATTTTATTAGGTTCATTTATAGTATGTAAAATTATTCTCAGACCGGGCCCTTATGTAGCAAATTACATTATGGAGGTCATCTTGGAGAGCCGTATTCCAGGCATAGCTAAGGAAATACAATTATTTTATAGGAATTAGGAATTTAGAGCCATGGTGCCCAAACTGAGAGCACTGAATAAAAAGAACATGGAAGAGAATTAATTTAGCTTAGGCTGAGAAGACTCTTAGTATAAACAGCCTCTGGCTATGCTCAGTTTAAGTTTTACATATTAGGGGAAAAGCGCATGTATTTTACCTGAATTCGGTACTATACGTGATTGCTTAAAGATTAGATATGCTACCATATCTATGAAATGGAATGAAAGTTTGCTTGGTCTGGAGGCTCTCCCATACAAAGATAGGACCTTTCTGATGGTAGCTAGGTTATGAGAAGAAATTGGAAAAAAGGAGAGGCTGCTCTATATGTATATAATATCACAGGATGAAGCAGAAAAAATAATTCTGCAATATATTATAAATGTAAAGAACCATGTGTTGAAAAAGGTCCTCTAAGAATTATAATGTGAGAAGGAAAGTTAAGATTAATAAACTTTCATCTTTAAGAAAACATATTTTTCTTCTATATTACTTGATATCTGTACAAGCACTTGAAAAGAGGTGTTTGGAGGCCTGGTGCAGTGGCTCACGCCTCTAATCCTAGCACTTTTCTAATCCTAGCACTTTGGGAGGCCAAGGTGGGCGGATTGCCTGAACTCGGGAGTTCCAGACCTGCCTGGGCAACATGATGAAACCTGTCTTTACCAAAATCCAAAATATTAGCCAGGCATGGTGGCATATGTCTGTAATCCCAGCTACTCAGGAGGTAGAGACAGGAGAATCACTTGATCACTTCGACCAGGGAAGCAGAAGTTGCAGTGAGCCAAGATTGTGCCACTGCACTCCAGCCTGGGCAACAGAGTGAGACGGTGTTTGGATCTAGGTTATACAATCTACGGTTCTTTGCAACAGTGTACGGCATCTTTGGAGATTTCCTGTCAACTTCTACACTTGATCTTAGCTAAAAGACCGAGAAGTGATTCCTGTCAGCTCCTAAGTGAAGAGAATTGTTTTTAAAAACTCTGTGGCTTCCGGGAAAGGTGGCTGTTGCCTGTAATCCCAGCATTTTGGGAGGCCAAGGCGGGTGGATCACCTGAGGTTGGGAGCTTGAGACCAGCCTCACCAACATGGAGAAACCCCATCTCTACTAAAAATAGAAAATTAGCTGGGCTTGGTGGCACATGCCTGTAATCCCAGCTCCTTGGGAGGCTGAGGCAGGAGAATCACTTGAATCTGGGAGGTAGAGGCTGTGGTAAGCCTAGATCATGCCATTGCACTCCAGCCTGGGCAACAAGAGCGAAACTCCATCTCAAAACCAACCAACAAACCAACCAACCAACCCTTTGTGGTCTGAAGCTAGGCTTTGACTAGTACAATTTTTCCGCATTATCTTTGCAAGTTTGATGCAAATTGATGTAACCGAGCAAGTACAGAATCATCACTGAGACAAAAGTAAGCCAATTCAGAGGGTCCTTTGTTGCCGGCGATCACGGAGGACTAGTGTCTCTCCAACCCGTGGCCCCGAGCTCAGGGGGAGCAAGGGTTTTAAGTAGAAAACCCACATCCTGGTGGGGCACAGGGTTCTTTTTTGCAATCAGCGTTATGCAGAGCAAGCTAGCTGTTTTTCACAGAAGCCAAGGTCAGCGGTTATCGCAAGGAAAACGGGGCAGCAAGCAGTTATCACGAAGGAAACGGGGCAGCAGTTACAACTTATTTTTGGAAGAACCGTTTTTCTTGGTGGTTGCAGCGTGCAGGGTTTAAAATGGCATTGCTTAGGTTCTAACTCTGGGTCAGCTATGGCACATCGAGAAGAAAAGGAAAAAAAAGAGGGTTATTCAGTATTGTATAAGTTTTGCCTGGGGAAAAATAATGCAAATTATTGTTATTATTATTTTGAGGGCTATTTTCTTGTTTTCTTTCTTTGTGGAGGTCATTTACCCCTTGTGTGGAGTGAAAGTGTTCGTTTTATAGACCAAGGGCTCCACAATATACAGCCATTTCTCTTTTATTATTTATTGTTATGATAGAAAAATACCATTTTAAAGAAATCATATTTATGGAATATTGTGTGTGAAGAGCATATGGCTATTAGATATTAATAAATTAGCCACTTAAACAGAAAATGTCCTGAAGCCCTTGAAACTTATATTTGGTATTCAGCATTTGCATTAGCCAGTATTTGCCTTTCCAGTTTTTAGTAGGAGAAACACTACCCTCCTTTCCCCCTTATCTATCCTGTGTGTTTGTTACACTTAACCAAGTATCTGGCATGTATACTGTCAGAACTTAATAAGGAAGTGTTTGTATAAAAATTCCAATAAAAGGAATGGAAAAGAAAGGCTTCCTCGTATCTTACAGGTTTTATTGTCTTTTTTCCCATTTGTAATCTTGGCACATACTATTACGTGAAGATTATGACAGTGTTCACAAAAAGGCTTGTGCTGTTTGACATAAATATCACAAGTTACAAATAAGTTTCCTTTGCTAAATGATAAATATGGCAAATGGGAAATAACTGTCTTTACAGAATGCTTTTTTGACTCCCCTCTGTCTGGTCTTAAAAATGTTGCTGTTTCTTTTTCTTCCTTTGTTCCTCATCTGTCCTCATGCTTTACTCGATTGAAGTCAGTCATATAGTTTCAAAGAACATCTGAACACTAGTCACTCCCAGATTTATAGTTGTAGTCTAGGGCCACCTCCTGAATTTCTGATACATATGAGTAGAGATCTCCTTTCAGTTGTCCCATAGACATGGCATTCATTAATTTATTCATTCACTCAGTGCATTTTTATTGAGGACCTAATATGTACCAGGTACTTAACATGTCCAGAACTTGCCATTCTACTCATTTTCTGTTTTATCTCCATAAACACTTATCTCCAGATAACAAAAATGGAAACCCAGGACCAGTTTTTCCCTTATTTCCTTGATGTTAATGATAATAAAAATATTGGTCTGACACTGTGATAGGCATTTAACGTATTCGCATATTTCATTAACTCGTCTGTTCCGTGATGAGCAGGTCTATTCTATGCAAACCTACCTGCAAAGGCCAAGGAAAGAGGCTAAGGAATCCAGGTTCCTAGAAAGAAACAATTAATAGGGACTTACAAACAGAAGCCATGTCTTGGGCAGTTGGGAGAGGAGATGGTAGATCCCTTCCCCATTTATCCCCCAAACCCAAGGCTTATGTAGCATAGGGAGTTTGCGTTAATGCAGGCTTTATGACAAGTATGTGATTTACAATGCTAAATTAAGATTGGCGTTAAGGCAGCCTCCTTACATACTTTAAGTCTAGCCTCAAGTTTTCTTCCTACACTGTGAACTACAGCCTAACTGGATGTGTTAACAGGCTATACCTATCCTGTGCCAATCACTGTGTTTTGGTCCATTAAAGGCAACCAGCTGTTCAAACTGTGTTGAAATAAGGCAAATACTGAACTATAACCAATCTGGCTGTTTCTGTACCTCACTTCTGTTTTCTGTATGTCAATTTTCATTTTCTGTCCATAAATCTTTGACCATCCAGCTATACCAGAGCTTCTCTGAAACTACTATTCTGGTTCAGGGACTACCTGATTTGCAAATTGTGCTTTGCTTAATTAAACTGTTAAGTTTATGTCTAAAGCTTTTCTCTTAACAACAATAATATCAAGATTGTTTTGACCTAAGGGCAAAATTTATGGTAAATACATGAAAGTAGAAATCTTAGAAGCAATTCCCAGACTGGGTTTAATCAGAAGTCAATATGGCAGATTAGCATCTAAGATGGAATTGCTTTAGAGTCTGTAATATCAAATCCTGGCAACAACTCTATGACTTAGAAACTATTACTATTTTTTATTTTACGGTCTGGGAGGAATTTGAGTTGAGAATTACATATATTATTTTAGGTCACACAGCTGGTAGGTTGGGAAAGCCAGGTCTGAACCAAGGTCATACGTAATAACAAGACCAACTGATTCTCCTTTATGAAGATCACTGATATGTCCCCCTTTTCTCTATCCTCTCTTTCTTGGCTTCTTAGTATACTTGACTATTTTTATACTTCTATTATTTCAACTATACAAGTTTGTTTACTTAATTGTTTACATGTTGGTCTTCTCCCCTAGAGTCTGAATTCCTTGAGGCCAGAGACCATCTTCACTTAATTGTTGTATCTAAAACGGTACGTTAAGTACTGTGAATTAGGGCTAAGTGACCCTGTATATATAGCTCAGATAAACTACAGAATTTGCAAGAGTTTGCTCAGAGTCACAGATTATTTTATAATTTTGGATTATTCTTATTATTTTATGATTTCAAGATTAAGAATGTGTAAGAAGTTCATGATTGACCTGGAACTAATCTTAATTGACTAGTTAATGGTATTAGCTCACTTCCTGCACTAAAATTTCAGAAAATGTAAGCTTTTTTTTTTGTTGTTTTTTTTTTCCCAGAGATGTGGTTGTCCTGTGTTTCCCAGGCTGAACTCTTGAACTTCTGGGCTCAAGCAATCCTCTTGCCTCAGCCTCCTGAATAGCTGAAGCTATGTGAGTCATTGTGTCTGGCTTAGGCTTCATTTTGTACTTGGTTCTCAGTTACTTTAGCCATATTTCTTCATAATTCTATTTGTATGTATTATTTAATTCATGATTTCCCCATGTTTCTTTCTTTTATTTAAAAACAAAATAGTGCAAATGTGTGGATAAAAGTATTAGTATTCTTTAACATTGTGGATCTTAAAAATTCAAAAATGATTATTATTATTTTGTTTAAGGAGCAACCTAGCACATATCAACTACTGAAAAAACAAAATAAAACAGTATGAAAACAGCCACACCAGAAGATAGTTTGTTTTGGTGTATCTCTGAGCATTTTCTCAGCACTGATGATGGTTATTTAAGAGGACAATTTCTGTGCTGATTATTATTTTAGGAATGTGCGTTCATTATAAATCAGTAGCATTTCGTTAAGAAGCTATTATTTAATAACGTTAAGATACTCCTTTCTGCAATGCAATAGAGAAATTTTAAATTTTTAAAACATGGATTATAGCTTTTCTTGTCTTGTTAATGGAAGACTGCTGTCTTTAAAGATATGCCTTTTCACATGTTATAAATTATGTGTTTATAGCACTCCCATTTTTGGTAGACATTTTACAATCTGTATACAGTTGACCCTTGAACAATGCAGAGGTTAGAGACACTGACCGCTTTGCACAGTCAAAAATCCACATGTAACTGACCCTCCCAAAACTTAACTACTAATAGCCTACTATTGATTGGAAGCCTTACCAATAACATACTATTGATTGGAAGCCTTACCCATAACATAAACAGTCGATCAGCACATATTTTGTATGTTATATGTATTATATATTGTATTCTTCTAATAAAGTAAGCTAGAGGAAATATCATTAAGAAAATCAGAAAGAGAAAAATGTATTTACTTCATTAAGTAGAAGGGGATCATCATAAAGGTCTTCATCCTGATCATCTTCATGTTGAGTAGGCTGAGGAAGAGGAAGAAGAGAAGAGGTTGTTTTTGCTGTCTCAGGGTAGCAGAGGCAAAATAAATTCACATATGAGGACTTATGCAGTTCAAACATCAACTATTTGCATAGGAAAAAAATCAATGAAATGCTTATATGGTTCATTATTGGAGATAGTATTTTAGGAGACTTTATTTCCTTTATGTTTTACTCATATAAGTTTGCATGATATAAATAATAGAGGGAAAATGAGATACATTTTAAAAAAGAAAAATTTTTGAATATGTATCAATATAATTTTAATTTGATCATATCTTTCTGGGAAGACTATTTTAAAGCAGGACTCAGCATTACAAGGCTTCCCCAAAACATATTCAATTATTTACATGTGTTAGTGAAAAGGGGAAATTTTATTGAAGATTTCAAAGGAAAAGGGGAATGTAAAACTTAATAAAAATCCCTTTTTAAATTTTCCACAATTGTTTTCCTGGTATAATCCATATCACATTTTCCTCCAACTTCTCAAATAGTTTTTCCAGCCATACTGAGTCTTGGCTTCTTTTCTTTTCCCTCTTAGATTTTTCTCTTCCCCTTTTTTTTTGAAGAGTAATTATGGCTCTGGTGGATTTTTTTTTTGGTTTTTAATTCTTTCACTCAATAGCCTAATCAACTGACAAAGGAAATGAAAAATAAAAATGAAAATTTTACAAACACTGGAAGGCTCAGAGAAGATGCTGCAGGCACTGTCAGTTCTATTGAATATCCACATTTTTTGCTAACGGAACATAGGTTTTGTTTGGAATAACAACGTGCTCCCTCCAGTGATGGGCCATAAATGTTCTAAGTCAATGTGTCTCAATGGAGTCACTGTGACGTTTTGAGTAGCGCAAGTCTTCATTGTAAAAGATTGTTCTTAACATTTCAGTGCTTTTGGCATCACTGGCTTCTATGCACTAAATGCCAGTAGCACTATTGGTATCCACACCATCACTGTGATAATCAAAATGTTCTCATGAATATTATAACATTCCCTGGGGAGCGGGAGAGTGATATTTCTACTCTTTGAGAACCACTGGTGTAAGCTAATCGTGACATTCCTGCCTTCTACTTCCCAGACTTCACATAGTTAATTGTAGCCCTGTGATCCACTGAGGGGCACTAGACCTAAGGGAAGTCAGCTACAAGGGCTTCAAAAAAGCATTCTTAATTGAAAGGATAGATGTAGCTGTTATTGCTCTTTGCTTTCTTCTTCCTGCCCTGCATGAAGAACTAGTGGAAAGATGTAGAAGCCATTTTGTAATCATGAGGCAACAAACTATTTAAAGAATATTGGAGTAAGTATATAGAAGGAGCCTCTATCTTAAAAGAATTACTGCAACACTAGCCTCTTTATCTCTTCTATGTGAGGAAAATAAACCCCTTTTGTCCTATTGACTGTTAGTCAGGTCTTCTATTACTCGCAGCTAAAATCACTTTTAACTGAGAACATGATGAATGGATTCAATGGATTCTTGGATCAATGTCAATATAAGACAAGAATTATATAACTTTAGTCAAACCCTTTTACAATGTGCTTCATTGTGCTTGGTGAAAAAATATTATTCTATGAAAATAAGAATGCTATTTAGAAATTTTTGAAAATGTGACAACTGAAAATAATATTTTCACTTATATTTAGGAAAAACCCCACAAATACCTAAATCTACTGGAGAAATAACCATAATAATCTCTTTTTCCCCCAGGATCTAGATGTTTCTTAAGCCAAATTCAAGAAGTTTTAAATAGATTTTGAGAGGAAGAATTGATTTATTTTACTTAAATTACAAATTTAAATAGTCAGGGTTGGTATCTAATGTAGTCTGTGTTCATTTAGAAGAGAGAGAGAGAGAGACATTGAATATAATTCTTGTGTGAGCATGGCATTTGAAGCTCTTAAGACTCACAGGTCTCATTCACTGTGTCCTTTCTTCTTTCAGTCATGACATCATCTTAGGTGCCTTTCGTGTTCATGTCTATAGCTCTTTAGCATCTCTCATCTTCTTTGTTACTTGTTTCCAGACAACTTTACTTCCTTTCTACTTATTCACTCTTTTTCATGAACCACACCCTGGACTTTATTATTTCCTAAGAAATAATCAACCACTCTACAAATTCCTATCCTTCATAGTCTCTTATTCTGTTACTTCAACCACAGAAATTTGTTTTTTCCCCCTCAGGTGGACCTTCTTTTTTTTTCCCCATCTGCATTCTCTCTATCGATTACTTCTTGTCTTTATTTATTTATTTTTTTGAGACAGAGTCTCGTTCTATCTCCCAGGTTGGAGTGTAGTGGTGCAATCTCGGCTCACTTGCAACATTGCCTCCCAGGTTCAAGGGATTCTCCTGCCTCAGCCTCCCGAGTAGCTGGGACTACAGATGTGTGGCCCTACACCTGGCTAATTTTTTTATTTTTAGTAGAGACGGAGTTATGCCATGTTGTCCAGACTAGTTTTGAACTCCTGATCTCAGATGATCCGCTCGCCTCCACCTCCCAAAGTGCTGGGATTATAGGTGTGAGCCACCATGCCCATCCCTGTCTTTATTTTTTATGTTACCCAGTTTAATTTCTGTAGTTCATCATTTCAACTAGTCTTTAAGCAGTTTCCTAAACTTTCTTACATTTTACATGGCCTGGCTATCTTTTTATTTTATTTCTTTAGTTCTACATAGAAGCTCAATGTTTCTATTCTCCTTGGACTCCAGCCATGTACGTCTTCCTTTGCCAACCACTCCCCTCTTAACAGAATCACATGTATTTTACTTTACAAAGAAAATCTACACTATATCCATCTTTTATTCATTCGATCCTATCATAATTATAATTTTTGTTTAAGTATAATCTCTCTACCTGAGCTCTGGTTCGCATCTCTTATCATCTTCTCAGCAACCTTGCTCAATGAATTATTCCATCTTTCCTTCTGGCACATTTGGTTAGACTTTAAATAGGTAAAAATGTCTTCCATTTTGTAAACAAACCATACTTAAATCTCTCTTCCCTTTCTGAGTACTCTTGATTTCTGTCCACTCCCTTGGAATCCACCATTTTGAAAGAGTTGTTTACACTTACTGCCTCCTCTTTTACCTCAATTCCTTTTTAAACTCACTGAAATCTGACATCTACCTCCACCACTCTGTGTTACTTCCTTGGCTTGGCTGAAACTCCTCTTTTTAAAGTCACTAGTGATCTTGCTAAAGCCAAGAGGCATGCCTCAGTCATTATGTTATTTGACCTGCTTCTAGTATTTGACACTATTGACCTTGACACACTTTGTTTCGTTTGACATCCATGACATATGAGATTTCCTTTTACCTTTTTGGGTGTTCTTTCTTATTCATCTTTGCAGGCTTCTCTCCCTTAGGAGCCTATCTTATAGCCTTCTCTTTTCGTTCTTCAGTTCTTGTAATAGGTTATCTATTTCTTTGGCTTGAAGTATCAGCCATATGCTGATGATTCCCAAGTGAATGATTCCTTCTCAGTAATCACGTTTGAACTCAAAATCAGTGTATTCAACTGCCCATTAGATGTTTTCACTTGTCTATCTTATTGGTATTTTGAAATAACATATCATCTCTTCCCTCCAGTTTTCTTATCCTCTGTTGTTTCCAATCTCATTAAATAGCATCATCCAGTTATTTCAGGGAGAAACTTGGAAATCATCTTTGACTTCTCCCTCTCCCTTGTGTTTCATATCTAAAGATAGCCACATTCCTATTTGTTCCACCTTCTAAATATTTATCTGATCGCTAACTTCTGTCTATCCCTATTGCTATTTTCCTGGTTTGAGTTGACATCTACTTGTCATCTGGAATAATGTGAAAGTCTTTTATTTCATGTTCATGCCCTAATCTTTCCCTCTTTTAATCTACTCAAATGCATATATTACCATATTATTTGCCTGTTTAAAATCCCCCAGTGACTTCTAGTGATTCTTATAATGTACACTCTTAAGTATGGCTTATAAGGCCCTGTGTACTTCTTTACATACATCACTTACCACTTAACCGTTTTTATTCTAAGCACTAGACGTCCTAAAGTTCTTTCAGTGCATTTTCAGTATTCTGTTCTCTTGCTCTCACAGTTTTGCACAGGTTCTTTTCTTCCTACTCTTACTTCTCTAACTCATTCTCATTATCTATATTTCAGCTTTCTGTTCATGTGTATTATCGATTAGACTAAAGACTCTGTAGGGGCAATGACTAGGTCAGCATGACACCTTAATGTTTGGTACACTACATGGTACTAAATAGACTTCTAAATCATGCTTGGATTCAAAGTTTAGGAAAAGTGGAATATAGTTGGGTGTGTCTCATTGCATAATTTAAAAATAAGTCAACCTTAAAAAACATTTTCAGCTTTAAGATCCCTCACTTTTCTGTGTTTTTTACCACCCTCTCCCTTTGCTCTGTTAATCTTCCAGACATAGTCAATTCTTTCTAGTTCTGAGGAATATAAAGGAGTTCTGATAAAAATAGGTGATTCATATCAAAGAGTATTAACTTAAAATGTTAAAACCTCCCTGGGATGCATTCATCATAAAGTAAGACTCAGTAGAATACAATGCTTACTTCTCAGTAAGGACTTACTCTTTTAGGATGGTGGTGGTGATAGTAGAAATGATAGGAATTTTGAGAGAGATGGGAGAAAGATCTGTTTCTGTGTTTGTAAGTACACTGGAGCAGTGACTACTCACCATTTCCCCATAAAAAGCTTGCCCTAAAAGGCATGTGTGGAGAGAACATTGGTTCTTGACACACACCTGGTTTGAGTCCTTACTCTTCACTAACTAGCTGGGTGCCTTTGAGTATATCCCCAACTTTTTGAGCTTTAATTTCCTCATCTGTAAAAGGAGGGTCATAATAATTTCCCTCTTGGGTTGTCCAGAGGACAAATGAGATTGCATATGTGCAGCTAGTTTGCAATGTAAGTCTACTATTACTATTCTCTGCAGGCACTGCATGGAGGCCTCTAATATTGTTACTCTGTTTCCAGTCTTGTTTCCACTGTTTGGTTTGCTGTTTGAATATTACAGAGCTGCAAAAAAGTTTTTGATATTGTAGTGTAATGCAATTATTTGGAGGTAGAAATGTTACAGATATGTAAATGCCTTAAGCCTTCTTCTCACTTTTTTCCTTTTAAGTATAAACCAAAAGCCTAAGACACAAACATAATCTTCCTAGTTTGGTCTTCCTGGAGACACGCAAACTCTTCAGAGAGGTGATTGGTGTCCATACTTCCCACGCAGCTGCAGTTGAACCTGTACAATTACTTCCAGAGTATTGTCTTGGCTCCAGTCTGTTGGATAATTGCCTATTTGAACAACTTTGCCTTGGATAATTTCACTTTGTCTAACCATGGGACTCATAAATCTATGCACAGGGGGACAGATTTCTGAAAATGATATTTGGCCATAGACAGTTGCAATTTCAAGACTTTTTCAAAGGGTGATAATGACACATTTTTACTGGACAATGTAAGTTTTCAAACTTTGAAGATACATTTTGGGATCTAGATTATTTATGCATCAATGTAGAAAACGCATTGCTTATCCATCAAACTGTTCTAAAATATTAAGGTCATGAATAAGAATGTTCTGCACCCCATAAAATACTTCTCCGGGAGTACAACTTAACCATGAGGGAATATAATTAAATATTTAGGAGTTTTACTTTGGTATTCAACAGAGATATGCTTTTGGTACTATAAAATTAGAGAGAAAAAGACCCATTTCCTTCATAGTATGTTTTCCTTGTAATTTTAAATATTTAGAAAGGAATATGGAGAGAAAGATTTATTTTTTCGATTCCTTCTTCATCTCTAAATTTTACGTTTTGGTTTCATTATAAAAGTCTGGTTGAGTGGCCTGAGTAGTTATCTCGTTTGTAAAATCTGTATGGCATAATTATATTCTCCAGAAAATACTATGTGCTAAACATGGGTCAGGAACACTCAGAACAGAGGATAAAGCTGTGTACTGTTGCCAGAAAAAAAGAAATAATATCAAGAGTCATCAGAGAGACTTAGAGGTGCTTTCTGCAGGATTTCCAGATTTCAACAAAATTGTTTTACCCTGAATAATGGTAGGTTTAGTCTTAGCCAAAATGCAACTGGGCAATCTGTTATTTCCCATATGGGAAGCAACTGTTCAAGTAAATTATATAATTGTACATTACAACTTTGCTTCTGTCATACATTATAAATTCAATTCTATCCAACACTGAGACCATTGCACGACTGAGCCAAGTTTAGTGTTGCTGGAACCAGCTTTTCTTGTTGTAGTTATATCCAGCAAAAAAGTAAATTCTCTTATATGTTTGTTCTCCTTCATTTCTTGGAAATAGAAAGTTTGTCTGTACCTGTTAGTAGGTGTTATTTTTATTCTGATTTGGAGAACAAGTCAAGCAGGTGTTCTAGAGTCCACAGCCTGTTTTGAAATGAAGAGCATAATATAAAAGGATAATTATTTTTTTGCATTAATTTTTATTCTAAATGAGAAGAAAATATATGGAAGAAAATTTAAACATAAAATTTATAGGGAACCTGTAAAACCTAAAAAGGACTACATGGACTTCTTTTATTTTCTCACAATGATATTCTGCCTTGACAGAGTTGAGCTCATGGTCTCCGGACTGGTGCTTATGAGGCAGTGCAGAATATTCCCTGTTTTGTCACGTTGGCAAAGGGAATTACCCCAGTGCCATGATTGTCAGAATGATGCAGCACCTCTGAGGAAAAGAATTACTGCCATATTGTAGATAGGTTGGGGTGAGTTATGCCAAATGTTGAGTGAGATTTGTTGAATACCATACAACCACAATTTTTTAAAAATTTTTTATTTTTTATTGCATTTTAGGTTTTGGGGTACATGTGAAGAACATGCAAGATTGTTGCGTAGGTACACATGTGGCAGTGTGATTTGCTGCCTTCCTCCCCTTCACCTATATCTGGCATTTCTCCCGATGCTATCTGTCCCCAACTCCCCAACCCCTGCTGTCCCTCCCCTACTTCCCCCAACAGACCCTAGTGTGTAGTGCTCCCCTTCCTGTGTCCATGTGTTCTCATTGTTCAACACCCGCCTATGAGTGAGAACATGCAGTGTTTGATTTTGTGTTCTTGTGTCAGTTTGCTGAGAATGATGGTTTCCAGGTTCATCCATGTCCCTACAAAGGATGTGAACTCATCGTTTTTGATGGCTGCATAATATTCCATGGTGTATATGTGCCACATTTTCCCTGTCCAGTCCATCATCGATGGGCATTTGGGTTGGTTCCAGGTCTTTGCTATTGTAAACTGCTGCAGTGAACATTCGTGTGCATGTGTCCTTAGAGTAGAACGATTTATAATCCTTTGGATATATACCCAGTAATGGGATTGCTGGATCAAATGGCATTTCTATTTCTAGGTCCTTGAGGAATCACCACACTGTCTTCCACAATGGTTGAACTAATTTACACTCCCACCAACAGTGTCAAAGTGTTCCTATTTCTCCACATCCTCTCCAGCATCTGTTGTCCCCAGATTTTTTAATGATCGCCATTCTAACCGGTGTGAGATGGTATCTCAATGTAGTTTTGATTTGTATTTCTCTAATGACCAGTGATGATAAGCATTTTTTCATATGACAAACACAATTTTAAAAGCCTATATATTTCAACTGTGAGAAAATAAAGTGTTGATAAGATAAAAATGCTAATGGGAAAATAATCATTTTCTCAGTTCTTCAAGAGGAAAAGCGGTGAAAACTGAAAACCCTTAAAAAAAAAAAATAGAAGTTACTGTCAGGAATATTTTATTAATTTAAGTGAGGCGTTTATTTATTTATTTATTTATGCCATTAAGGAGTATGATTACACTTATTTATTTATCATTTCATTTTTACTTGTAATTAATAATTATAAATAAAATGATTATACATATTTATGGGATACAGTATGATGTTTCAGTGCATATATACATAGAATAGTGATCAAATTGGGGTAATTACCATATTCATAACTTTAAATATTGGTAATACTGCTCATGCTCTGTAGTAAATAGAAAAGCTGAGACATGACATTTCCTATGATCTGTCTGACTCTTTACTAGTGATTTTGTTTTCTTTTACTCAGTTTTGAAGGAGGTGGTATGAATGTACAATTATTACCCCCGCTAAAATTCCAATGTTTAAAATATTCTAAAACTTTTCAGATTAAAAGGAATACATTTCAAAATATAGGCCAGGACATTAAAATATAAACATTAAACATTTATTGTTCATTGCATCAGTAATGTCTGAAGTAGTTTAAGCCATTTTTAAATGTTGCTTGTTTTTTTTAAGAATATACAATGACCCTTGTTTGGAATTGCCAAACCACTCATCTTGTTGCAGATTCACAAAGTAAATTTATTTATGTAGTCTGTCTGCCTTTAGAAGTGACTCAGGTAAAAGATGAAAAAGCTTATAGTTTCTTTACTGAACAGTGTATTGTTTTTCTACAGATGTCAACATTGAGCTAGGCAAAGAGCTCGATAAGTACTTGAGGAACCCAGAAAAGTTACACTTTTTACTACTATTAATCAGTAATCGTCTTCCTATATCTGCCATTTATATTATAAGTTTATTTTGTGTCATTTATATTATAATATCATAGATAGGGAAATGAATGGTAGCAGCAATGGATCAGTTTAAAATAACACATTGCAGCAGTAAATAAGGGTAACTTTTGACTGTTTAAAAATCTAAGAATAATACATTATGAAAATTTTAAAGTTAAGCTACTGTAGAATTTTCAGTTTGACAAGTTTAAAAATCTTTTATATTTGCTGCCACTACTGACTGTAATTAAGACATCATTGTAAATAAATGTGAACTGTCCAGTGAATAACTGACATATCAATTATTGCTTGACAAATAATGTGAGAAACTAGTTGTATTCTTGAATGCCTCCTACTTATTTCACCAAAACCCAGTATTCTTTAAAGTGATGATACATCTCTAAGCCAAGCTGTATCTTTAGTCTTTACCTGTGGAATTCCTTCTCTCTCTGTTATTATTTTAACTGTCTCTTTCACTTGTCTGCATGTTAAGATACAAACAACTCACGCCTGTAATCCCAGCACTTTGGGAGGCCGAGGCGGGTGGATCATGAGGTCAAGAGATCGAGACCATCCCGGTCAACATGGTGAAACCCCGTCTCTACTAAAAATACAAAAAAAAAAAAAATTAGCTGGGCATGGTGGTGCGTGCCTGTAATCCCAGCTACTCAGGAGGCTGAGGCAGGAGAATTGCCTGAACCCAGGAGGCGGAGGTTGCGGTGAGCTGAGATCACGCCATTGCACTCCAGCCTGGGTAACAAGAGCGAAATTCTGTCTCAAAAAAAAAAAAAAGATACAAATAAGCAAATATTCTCTTTATCTTTGAAAAATGTTGCTTTCATTTCTCAGATCTTCAGAATATGCAGAAATATATTTTCAGATTGATTATTTTGGAGAAGTGATGAAAATATGAGTTGTCTATATTTCTAACACAAAAAAGTCAGTAATAAATAAATTAGTGAAGTTCACGCCTCCTGTTAGGAAGACCCAGAAACCTGTACAGAACGTTAAGCTCTAATTTTTATTTAAACCAATAAGCAGTGCAGAAAACTTTCCAGAAGTTTTTTCTTTTTTTCTCTCTCAGTGTTATATGACAGTTTGGTACTTCATTTTATATTTGGAACTACTTTTCCTAACTTACGATGCAGCATCAGAAGTGCACAGAAATCTACCATCAATAGCAGTGGTACTTTTGTGAAGGATAGAGAGTTTTTTTCTAATGGCTAGCAGGAAGTAATATGAGCTCAAATAATGGTGTTACTCAAGAAGGACCCATTTACCTCTAATTGAAGGGATTTTCTTAATTTTCAAAAACAATTAAAAACATAAACATTAAAAAAGGAGTTAATGCATTTTATTATTTTATGAATTAAAATTTATTTGAAAACATTTCACCCCTTGAACAGTATAGAGGAGAAATCATACAAGATTAGCACAAACATAAGATAATTAAAGCCATAAATTAGACTTTTCAGAAGCTCTGACTGACTACTGAATGCAGGATTTATTTTCAAGACCTTCTGGTAACCTCAGTTATAATGTTTGCTTCCACAGAAGGCTCAAGTCAGTTGGGGAAGTAGTCCACATGGTCCCTTTATGTCATAACCGGCATGTAAAACTGATTTCCAACTTGGGGCTCACACTTTTGTTCCAAACCTGAAACTTTTGGCATCAGAGCTCATGCTCTTATGGCCAATTTGGATTTTTAAACAAAGAAGCTAATTTAAAAAGTCTCTTGGACAACAAATGACTTAAAAAAATACAACATTTTAATGATTTAAATGGAAACAAACCAGAAGTAGCTGGATTAGGTTTCTCTTAAAATATACATGCTTAGCGATTAAGAGGAAAAAGTGGCTGAAAAAAATGCTGTCTATTTTTTTCCTTCCAAACACCAAATAGTTCAACAATTGAGTAGCTCAAAAGACTCGAGTTGGGACGTCTTTGTGGAAAATATTTCTGGCAATAAAAGTACTGCTAATATAAGAATGAGAGATAAACTTCTCTTTAACAATGAATTTTATTGTTTCTAAATATTAGCCTTAGTGATGAAATTATTTTATTGAAATTTCTTTAGAAATAAATTGATCCATTCAGAAGTTTTAGGGACAGAGGGAAAAATAGACAGATATTTGAGGAAAAAAATGTTTGGGAATTAAGGTTTTCCTAGATGGCATTTACTATCATTGTGTTTCCTAGTGCTTTTAATATCAAACTATTTCTAGGTATCTACATTTTCTTAGCCATTACAGACTATTTATAAATGGGAGAGGGTGAGAAGACTAGACCTCTGAAAAATGTGGGCTTGATTTAGATGTTGAAAAGTTCCGTTAAAGAAGGATGTGTGTGACAGGGAAAGAAATCTAGGTTAGCAGGAGATTTAAGTTAATCGATAGGTGGAATCATGGTAGTTGTTTGGATTTGAGGAGGTTCAGTAAATAATGTACCTCTCAATGTTTTTGGATTAACTGAGAAATGAACTAGGACAGATAGGAGATGTTCTTAAAGCTGATGTTGAAGATTGCAGTGTAACTGTAGGTAAAAATAATAGGCTTTCTCAAAACAGACTCCAGAGCTCAGCAGCCTTTCCCACCATGTCTCAGATAGTACAGGACAAGGCAGGCACTCCTCTGCAGGGTTAGAACTGTCCTGTACTACTTTTTGCAGCACTGAATGTTTGCTTTCTTCAGGCAGCTTGCTTCCAAGAGACAGAAAGGGGAGAAACGAGCCAAATGTGCCATTTTATTTTTCTTAAAATTTTCAATCAGTAAGTCTGTATGTCTCTCTTGAGGAGGGGGGAGTAAAGTTTTGGCAGGAGCCCATGAATGTTACTTTAATGGGGTCTCCTTCACATGGAAGGAAACATCAAGAGGAGGAAAAAAGTGTTTTTTGAAATTTTTGTTCTTTTAACCCAGTGGTTATAAACCAGGATTATTATCTTCCTCTAGGGAAGTTTTTGGTTGTAGCAATGATTGCAGCATACTGATGGTGTTTAGTGGGTGGGGGCTAAGGATGCTAAAGATCTTATAATGCACAGAACAGTACATTGTAAGGAAGAATTGTACCAATAACATTGTCTCCCTTATAAGGCAGAATTAACCAGTTAACCCCCCTAGAGAGACTCTGAGCCTAGCTCATTGGGCATCATAGAGAATAGTTTCACTGTCCTAAAAATCTTCTGTGCTCTGCCTTTTCATCCCTTCCTCCCCCCATTCCCCTGGCAACTACTGATCCTTTTACTATCTCTGTAGTTTTGCCTTTTCTTGAATGTCATAAAGTTGGAATCACACGTCATGTAGCCTTTTTCAGATTAACTTCTCCAACTGTTATTTTGTTCCGCAAATTTCACCTTCTGGTTGTTTCTCAAGCATACTTCTCTTAACAAAGTAGATATTTTAGTTTTGTGATATAGAATTAATTTTACATTTTAAACAAAATTTAAGAATGAATGAATTTACTGTTAGAGAAACTAACAACCCAAGAAGAGCTGATAATTCACTTTGAGTCCAAAAGAAAGGAAAAAAACAAAAAAACAAAAACAAAAAAACCCAGAAAACGATGTCCCAGCTCAAGGCAGTCAGGCGGGAGGAATTCTTCCTTAATTAGCATTTTCTTTTCTATTAACCTAATTGGATGAGGCCCCATCACGTTAAAGAGAGCAATCTGTTTTACTTAGTCTACTAATTTAAATGTTAATTTTATTCAGAAACACCCTCATAGACATACCCAGAATAATATTTGACCAAATTTCTGGGCACCCTGTGACCCAATCAGATCATCAAATTGACACATAAAGTTAACCATCACAGAGACTGAAAGGAGCAAGCTACTGTGTGTGTGTGTGTGTGTGTGTGTGTGTGTGTGTGTGTGAGTGAGAGAGAGAGAGAGAGAGAGAGAGAGACTGACTAGTGGGATCTTTTTCTCTTTCCATAGACACAAATACTATCTAATATATTCACTGAGTTGCAAGTTGCCTGAGTGGGGTCATCTTAATCATCTTTCCATTCTTGTGCCACAGGGAATGTCTGCTGCAGAGGACATACAGTTGATTTACCCTGAATCAATTAATTCAGGTTAATCAACAAATGGATAAATAAGTAAAAGTAGCTCTTGCAGTGCAACATACAAAGGGAAGTAGGGTCCTTTTTGAAAGAGTTTACTTGATGGCCCAGAATTTGGCTGTTTGATTTTGTATTGGTGTTTTGGTTTTGGAAATCTAGTCTTTTTTTTTTTTTAACTTTTATTTTAGGTTTAGGGATACATGCGAAGGTTTGTTACATAGGTAAGCTTGTGTCATGGGGGTTTGTTGTACAGGTTATTTCATCACCCATGTATTAAGCCCAGTACTCAATAGTTATCTTTTCTGCTCCTCTGCCTTCTCCCATCCTCCACCCTCTGGTAGACCCCAATGTCTCTTGTTTCCTTCTCTGTGTCCCTGTGTTCTCATCATTTAGCTCCCACTTATAAGTCAGAGCATGCCAGTATTTGGTTTTCTGTTCCTGCATTCCTTTGCTAAGGATAATAGCCTCTAGCTCCATGCATGTTCCTGCAAAAGACATGATGTTCTTTTTTATGGCTGCATAGTATTCCATGTGGTATATGTACCACGTTTTCTGTATGTAATGTGTCATTGATGGGCACTTAGGTTGATTTCATGTCTTTGCTATTGTGAATATTGCTGCAGTGAACATTCGTGTGCATGTGCCTTAATAGCAGAATGCTTTATATTCCTTTGGGTATACACCCACTGAAAGGATTGCTGGGTCAAATGGTAGTTCTGCTTTTAGCACTTTGAGGAATCACCATATTACTTTCCACTATGGTTGAACTAATTTACACTCTCACCAACAGTGTATAAGTGTTTCCTTTTCTCTGCAACCTTACCAGTATCTGTTATTTTTTAACTTTCTTTTAAAACAATCAATTAATTAATTATACTTTAAGTTCTGGGGTACATGTTGTAGGTTTGTTACATAGGTATATACCTGCCATGGTGATGGTTTGCTGCGTCCATCACCCCGTCATTTACATTAGGTATTTCTCCTAATGCTATCCCTCCCCAAATCCCCCACCCCTGCTATTTCTCCCCTAGCCCCCCACCACTCCAGGCCCTAGTGCGTGATGTTCCCCTCCCTGTGTCCGTGTGTTCTCATTGTTCAGCACCCACTCATGAGTGAGAACATGCGGTGTTTGGTTTTCTGTTCTTGTGTCAGTTTGCTGAGAATGATGGTTTCCAGTTTCATCCATGTCCCTGCAAAGGACATGAACTCATTCTTTTTTTATGGCTGCATAGTATTCCATGGTGTATATGTGCCACATTTTCTTTATACAGTCTATTATTGATGGACATTTGGGTTGGTTCCAAGTCTTTGCTATTATGATTAGTGCTGCTATACATATATGTGTGCATGTGTCTTTATAATAGAATGATTTATAATCCTTGGGGTATATACCCAGTAATAGGATTGCCAGGTCAAATGGTTTTTCTATTTCTAGATCCTTAAGGAATCACCACACTGTCTTCCACAACGGTTGAATTAATTTACACTCCCACTAACAGTGTAAAAGCATTCCTTTTTCTTCACATCCTCTCCAGCATCTGTTGTCTCCAGATTTTTAAATGATTGCCATTCTAACTAGCATGAGATGGTATCTCAATGTGGTTATGATTTGCATTTCTCTAATGACCAGTGATGATGAGCTTTTTTTCATATGTTTGTTGGCTGCATAAATGTCTTCTTTTGAAAAGTGTCTGTTCATATCCTTTGCCCAGTTTTTGATGGGGTTGTTTTTTCCTTGTAAATTTGTTTAAGTTCTTTGTAGATTCTGGATATTAACCCTTTGTCAGGTGGGTAGATTGCAAAAATTTTTTCCCATTCTGTTGCTTGCTGGTTCACTCCATTGATAGTTTCTTTTGCTGTGCAGAAACTCTTAAGTTTAATTAGATCCCATTTGTCTATTTTGGCTTTTGTTGCCATTGCTTTTGGTGTTTTAGTCATGAAGTTTTGCTCGTGCTTATGTCCTGAATGGTGTTGCATAATAACCATTCTGACTGATGTGAGATGGTATCTCATGGTGGTTTTCATTTGCATTTCTCTAATGATCAGTGATGTTGAGCTTTTCTTCCAGTGCTTATTGGTCATATGTATGTTTTCTTTTGAAAATTGTCTTTTCATATTCTTTGCCCATTTTTAAATAAGGTTGTTTTTCTCTTGTAAATTTGTTTAAGTTGCTTATCAATGCTAGTTATTAGATCTTTGACAGATACATAATTTTCAAACATTTTCTTCCATTCTGTAGGTTGTCTGTTTACTCTGTTGATAGAAGCTTTTGCTGTGCAGAAGCCCTTATGTTTAATTAGATCCTGCTTGTCAATTTTTGCTTCTGTTGGGATTGCTTTTGGTGTCTTTGTCATGAAATCTTTACTTGTTCCTATGCCCAGGTTAGTATTGCCTAAGTTGTCGTCCAGTGTTTTTATAGTTTTGAGTTTTACATTTAAGTCTTCAAACCATCTTGAGTTGATTTTGGTATATGATGTAAGGAAGAGGTCCAGATTCAGTCTTCTGCATATGGCTAGCCAGTTATCCCAGCACCATTTATTGACTAGGGAGTCTTTCCCCCTGGGCTTGTTTTTTTCAGCTTTGTCAAAGATCAGATGGTCATAGGTGTGCAGCCTTATTGCTGGGCTCTGTGTTCTGTTCTATTTTTCTATGTGCCTGTATTTGTACCAGTACCATGCTGTTTTGGTTATTGTAACCGTGTTTTATAGTTTGAAGTTGGGTAAAGTGACGCCATTAGCGTTGTTCTTTCTGCTTAGAATTGCCTTGGCTATTCAGATGTCTTTTTTTGGTTTCGCATAAAATTTAAAACAGTGTTTTCTAGTTCTGTGAAGAATGTCATTGGTGGTTTGATAGGAATAGCACTGAATCTGTAAATTGCTTTGGGCAGTATGGCCATTTTAATGTTAGTGATTCTTCCTATTCATGAGCATGGGATGTTTTTCTATTTATTTGTGTCTGCTCTAATTTTTCTGTGCAAGGTTTTGTGATTTTCATTGTAGAGGTCTGTCTCCTTCCCGGTTAGCTGTATTCTTAGGTATTTTATTCTTTTTTTGGCTGTCCTGAATGGGATTGTCTTTCTGATTTGGTTTTCAGTGTGGCTGTTGTTGGTGTATAGGAAGGCTAGTGATTTTTGTACACTGGGGAATCCCTAGTCTTAAGAGACTTAAAGAACCCATAAGTTCTATATTTTTAGTGCACTGAAGCTCTTAGAAATTAACCAAAGTGGCAGTTTGTCCTTATTGTTAATGCATACAATTAGAAGATTATTTGGAGGATATGCTAGAATGGCAATAATAGTACAGTGGAGACTAAAGTAATAATGATTTACAGAACTCAAAGCATTCCAGATTCTAAAAATATGTGACTAAAAGTTAGAGCATGCCCATTGATATGATTAGGGTTTGTGTTCCCACTCAAATTTCACTTTGAATCGTAATTCCTATAATACCCATAATCCCCATGTGTCAAGGGAGAGACCAGGTAGAGGTAGTTGAATCATGGGGGAAGTTTCCACCATGCTATTCTTGTGATAGTGAGTGTGTTTTCACTAGATCTGATGGTTTTATAAGGGGTTCTTCCCACTTTGCTTGGCACTTCTCCTTCCTGCCACCTTGTGAAGAAGGTACCTTGCTTCCCCTTCACTTTCCACCATGATTGTAAGTTTCCTGAGGCATTCCCAGCCCTGCTGAACTGGGAGTCAATTAAACTTCTTTCCTTTATAAATTACCCAGTCTCAAGCAGTTCTTTATAGCAGTGTGCAAATGGTCTAATACACCCATTTAATTGTTTCCAAATTTAGCTGTCAGATAAGTCTTTGCTCCTTCTCTGAAATTGTTCACTTATTTGTAAAATAGAAAAATAATGCCTTATGAATAGGGTTGTTTTAAGAATTGAATGAGATAATTTATTTTCAGTGCCTGAGTGTGGAATACATGGATGGACACCAGCATAGTGTGGGTCTCATCTGGGTCTACCTGGGCTCTAGACATTAATGAGGAGCTGATTCAAATAGTTAAGGTGAATTTTATTTGCAGAGATACCAATGAGTCTCCCTGGAAACAACTTTTTGATCATCTGAGTAACATGTATATCCTAATGTTTGAATAATATCTTGTACTTGGATTTTTTTCTGGCCCAACATTTCATGTTTACATATTATATAAGAGTGTGAATGATGAGGGTTAGCAAAGATGTAAAAAGAGGAAGAGCAGTTTCATAGAAATCTCTGTAAACGATAGGGGTATCAGCAGGACTTAGATCCCATTTTTCTTATAAATGAAAAGAGGAGAAATATTTTCTCCCACTTTACCACAGACCTTTATGTATCATTGACACCCTAAAGCAGTTCTTCTCAACATTTTTTATGTCATGTGAACATAAAAACTATAATATTTGTACATCACCCTGGGGCTACTGGAATAGATCCAGGGTCATCCCCATGGTGCTTGATGAAAAAATAAGGTAAGGTCAAGGGTAAGGTTAGTACATGAAGCTTGTGCTAGAAGGTACTGTTCTACCAGAGATGGAACCAAATTTTTACTCTTAAGGTGTATGATAGCCAAACCAAAAATAAAAAACAGGATAAGTTACATAGTTTACAGTATTCATGATGTAAAAATAATTCCAGAGTTTTTATTATTTTTTTGATAGTGAGATCAGAGAAACATCTCTTGTGAGACTTCATTATGAAGACATTATGAAATGTGGTAAAAACAGATGTCTTCAGAATCATATTTATGATAAATATAATGGTGAGTTTCATAGGGATTTAAATAAAATCATCCAATATAGGCTGACATTAATTCAAGTAACTATTCAAAAAATGAACTTTGTGATGTGTGTGTGGTGGAGAGTATAATGTAATGAATTCTGGATACCCAATTTTATGATGTTCTGCCCTAATCTAAGTATAACTTAGAATAGAGTTTTTCTAAACCCTGCCTAAACATTAGAATCACTTTTGGTGCTTTTGAAAAACATGTATGCCTGGGCCCATCCCCACAAATTCTGATCCTTTTATTTTGGGTGGGATCTAGGCATAGGCTAAGAATAATAGATGCATGACATTTTCTTCAGATAATTCTTCGTAAATATTATGTCTACTGAGTTCGTTGTGAATATGATGCAACAATAAATTTCCTGTATTTATTTATTATAGATAAATATATAAACTAATATATATTTGTCAGGAAGAGAATACATTTCCTGACAAATGCCTGATTCAAATATATTTTATATTTTTAATCAAGTACAGAGCTTTAACAGTCAGCTGACTTGTAGATGGGATTGGCAGTATAGTATAAAATCAAGCAGCCTGACAAGAACACATGCCTAGGAAAGTTGTGAACAGTACCAAGATTCCCTTCAAGAATTCTGGTCAACTTTTCACTCACATTTGATTGGGTAAAAGAAGCTTCAAAATTCTTGGCCATTGATTACAACCACAGTAATAACTTTAAACCAACTGTAACCAAACACCCTCCTTGAGCCATAACAAAATTATTGATAAATCTCCATTAGAATGTCCTTGAGCAATGTGACTTCTAATATTACTGTCCAAGAAAAATGGGTTTCAAAAGTATGCCACAAAAGTGAATTATGTGAATCATCACATGGATATGTTAACTATAAATATGTAGAAATGAACCAGTTCACATTTAGGGGACACTATCAAAAATACTGATTGGTTTTACATAAGTTGATTTGTTGCCTTCCTTGTGGGAAGTATTTTGAAGCTTCTTTCACCCAATGCCAGGAAACTAAGAACCTTGGAAAAAAAAAAAAAAGGTTAGACGAAATGCTAACTAGAATAACCAGTGTAGAGAAGAATGTAAATGACTTGATGGAGCCGAAAAACACAGCACGAGAACTTCGTGAAGCATACACAAGTTTCGATAGCCAAATCAATGAAGCAGAACAAAGGATATCAGAGATTGAAGATCAACTCAATGAAATAAAACGAGATGGCAATATTAGAGAAAAAAGTGATAAGAAATGAACAAAGCCTCCAAGAAATTTGGGAATATGTGAAAAGACCAAATCTACATTTGATTGATGTACCTGAAAGTGATGGGGAGAATGAAACCAAGTTGGAAAACACTCTTCAGAATTGTTTTAAATTTCTTATAGATTCTGGATATTAGTCCTTTGTCAGATGCATAGTTTGTGACTGTTTTCTCCTATTCTGTAGGTTGTCTGTTTACTGTGTTGATACTTTTTTTTTTTAGTTGTGTAGAAACTTTTCAATTAGATCCCACTTGTCAATTTTTATTTTTGTTGGAATTGCTTTTGAGGACTTAGTCATAAATTACTTCCCAAGGCCAATGTGCAGAATGATGTTTTCTAGGTTTTCTTCTAGGAGTCTTTTAGTTTGAGGTATTACATTTAAATCTTTAATCCATATCGAGTTAATTTTTACATTTGGTGAAAGGTCAAGGTCCAGCATTATTCTTCTACATATGGCTAGCCAGTTATCCTAGCACCATTTATTCAATAAAGAGTTCTTTTCCTTTTGCTTATTTTTTACAACTTTGTCAAAGATAAGATGATTGTAAGTGTATGGCTTTATTTCTGAATTCACTATTCTGTTCCATTGGACTATGTGTCTGTTTTTGTACCAGCACCATGCTGTTTTGATTACCATAGCTTTATAGTATAGTTGGAAGCTGGGGGTAATGTGATGCCTCTGTCTTTGTTCATTTGGCTTAGGATTGATTTAGCCATTCAGGTTCCTTTTTGTTTCCATATGAATTTTGGATTTTTTTTCTAATTCTGTGAAAAATGACATTGGTAGTTTGGTAGGAATAGCATTAAATCTGTAGATTGTGTTGGTCTCTAAGGCCATTTTAGTGATATTGATTCTTCCAATCCATAAGCATGGAGTGTTTTTCCATTTATTTGTGTCATCTTTGATTTCTTTTACAGTGTTTTGTACTTTTCCTTTTTCATGTCTCCTGTAGAGATCTTTCACATCCTGGGTTAGCTGTTTTCCTAGGTATTTTATTTTATTTTTTGTAGGTATTTTAAGTGGGATTGCATTCTTGATGTGGCTCTCAGCTTGAATGTTTTTGGTATATAGAAATGCTCCTGATTTTTGTACATTGATTTTGTATTGTGGAACTTTACTGAAGTTACTTATCAGTTCCAGGAGACTTTTGGCTGAGTCTTTAGGGTTTTCTAGGTGTAAACTCACATTGTCAGTGAATAGACATAATCTGACTTCTTCTTTTCCTATTTGGATGCCTTATTTCTTTCTCTTGCCTGATTCCTCTGGCTAGGACTTCCAAATACTATGTTGACTAGAAGTGGTGCAAGTGTGCCTTCTAGTTCTCAAGCTTTTGCCCATTCTTAAGTTGTGTTATCTTATCGTTTTTGTGTTATAAGAGTTCTGTATATATTCTATATAGAAGTTTCTTGTCAGAGATATGATTTTCAAATTTTTCTCCTATTCTCTGAATTGTCTTTTCACTTTTTGGATGGTATTCTTTTTAGTGTGAAAGGTTTACATTTTGATGAAGTCCAATTTATTTTTTCTTTTGATGTTTATGCTTATGAAACCATTATTAAATCCACAGTCCAGACTTTTAGCTTTTGCTTTTAAGTCTGTGATCTATTTTGAGTTATTTTTTGGTATATGTGAAATGAAGAAAGGATCCACATTTATTTATTTATTTTTTGCATGTAGATAGCCAGTTGTTTCTTCCTCATTTGTGGAAAAGACCATTCTTTTCCCATTGAATTATCTTGGTACACTTTTAAAAAGTTAATCAACTACACATACACACACAACACACACACACTTATATAAGGGTTTATTTCTGGACTTTCAGTTTTTTTTTATTGATCTGTATGTTTATCCTCATGCTAGCACCACACTGTCTTGTTGATGAAACTGGAAAATGTGAGTCCTCTTATTCTGTTCTTCTTTTCAAGATTGCTTTGGCTGTGTTGAGACCTTTGAAATTGCATATGAACTTTAGAATCAACTTGTCAGTTTCTCCCAAAAAGCCATCTGGGTAATATGATGCCTCCTTTTTTTTAGATTTTTTTTAATGGGGTTATTTGTTTTTTGCTTGTTGAATTGTTTTAAGTTCCTTATAAATTCTGGGTAGTAAACCTTTGTCAGATGCATAGTTTGTGACTATTTTCTCCCATTCTGTAGGTTGTCTGTTTCTCCCATTTAACCCATTCTGTAGGTTATCTTTTCAATATTGCTTTGGCTGTTTTGAGTCCTTTGAAATTGCATATGAACTTTAGAATCAGCTTGTCAATTTTTCCCAAAAAGCCAGTTGGGATTTTGATAGGGATTATGTTGAATCTGTAGCTTAACGTGGGGAGTATTGCCATCTTAATATTAGGTCTTCTGATCCATGAACATTTACTTAGGTTTTTCCATTCATTTAGATTTTTTAAATTCTTACAATGGTATTTTGTAGTTTTTCAGAGTTTGTTTTGCACTTGTTTTGTCAAATTTGTTCCTATGTATTTTATTCATTTTTAAGGCTATATAAATAGGATATTCTTAATTTCATTTTTAGATTGGTCATTGCTGGCATATAGAAATACAACTGATTTTTGTATATTGGTCTTATACCCTGCAACATCACATCAGTTGCTTCTTAATTCCATTAGGCTTATTAATGGATTCCTTGGTATATTCTATATACAAGGATATGTCACATGCAAATAGAGATAGTTTTACTCCTTTCTTTCTTTTCTGGATGTCTTTTATTTCATCTTCTTGCCTAATTGCCATGTATAGAACCTCCAATGGAGTTTATTTTTAAAAAATTTTAAAATTATTTTATTTTTCCTTAAGTTATTGGGGTACAGGTGGTACTTGGCTATATGAATAAGTTCTTTAGTCATGATTTGTGAGATCCTGGTGCACTCATCCCCTGAGCAGTATACACTCCACCCTATTTGTTGTCTTTTACTCCTTGTCCCCCTCCCCTTCTTTCCCCTAAATCACCAAAGTCCATTGTATCATTCTTATACCTTTGCATCCTCATAGCTTACAGATCAGTGAGAACATACGATGTTTGGTTTTCCATTCCTGAGTTATTTCACTTAGAATAATAGTCTCCAATGTCATCCAGGTCATTGCAAATGCAAATGCTGTTAATTCATTCGTTTTTATTGCTGAGTAGTATTCCATTGTGTATTTATCTATATTTATGTCTATGTCTATATTTATATCTATATCACAGTCTTTTTCCACTCGTTGACTGATGGGCATTTGGATTGGTTCTATGATTTTATGATTGTGAATTGTGCTGCTATAAACATGCAATGTGCAAGTATCTTTTTCAAATAATGACTTATTTTTCTCTGGGTAGATACTCAGTAATGAGATTGCTGGATTAAATGGTAGTTCTACTTTTAGTTCTTTAAGGACTCTCCATGCTGTTTCCCACAGTGGCTGTACTAGTTTACATTCCCATCAGCAGTGAATAAGTGTTCCCTGATTGTCATATCCATGCCAACATCTAGTTTTTTGATTTTTTTGATTTTGGCCATTCTTGCAAGAGTAAGGTGGTATCACACTGTGGTTTTGATTTGCATTTCCCTGATCATTTGTGATATTAAGCATTTTTTCATATGTTTGTTGGCCATTTCTATGTCTTCTTTTGAGAATTGTCTATTCATGTCCTTAGCCCACTTTTTGATGGGATTGTTTGTTTTTATTCCTACTGATTTGTTTGAGTTAGTTGTAGATTCTGGATATTAGTCCTTTGTCAGATGTATAGATTGTGAAGATTTTCTCCCACTCTGTGGGCTGTCTGTTTACTCTGCTGACTGTTTCTTTTGCTGTGCAAAAGCTCTTTAGTTTAATTAGGTCCCAGCTATTTGTGTTTGTTTTTATTGCGTTCACTTTTGGGTTTTGGTCATGAAATCCTTATCTAAGCCAGTGTCTAGAAGAGTTTTTCCAATGTTATCCTCTAAAATTTTTATAGTTTCATGTCTTAGGTTTAAGTCCTTAATCGATCTTGAGTTGATTTTTGTAGAAGTTGAGAGATAAGGATCCAGTTTCATTCTCCACATGTGGCTAGCCAATTATCCCTGCACCATTTGTTGAAAGGATATCCTTTCTCCAGTTTATGTTTTTGTTTGCTTTGTCAAATATCAGTTGGCTATATTTGGGTTTATTTCTGGGTTCTCTATTCTGTTCCATTGGTCTATGCGCCTGTTTTTATACCAGTACCACACTATTTTGATGACTATGGCATTATAGTATAGTTTGAAATCAGGTAATGTGATACCTCCAAATTTGTTCTTTTTGCTTAATCTTAGTTTGGCTATGCAGGGTCTTTTTTGGATCCGTATGAATTTTAGGATTGTTTTTTCTATCTGTGAAGAATGATGGTGGTGTTTTGATGGGGATTGCATTGAATTTGTAGATACTTTCACAGTAAATTCATTTTCACTATATTGATTCTACTCATCCATGATCATGGGGTGTGTTTCCATTTGTTTGTGTTGTCTGTCATTTCTTTCATCAATGTTCTGTAGTTTTCCTTGTAGAGGTTTTTTCACTCTTTTGTTAGGTATATTCCTAAGTATTTTTTTTTGTAGCTATTATAAAAGGGGTTGAGTTCTTGATTTGATTCTCCACTTGGTCGCTGTTGGTGTATAGAAGAGCTGCTGATTTATGTACATTAATCTTGTACCAGAAACTGATGAATTCTTTTAACAGTTCTAGGAGCTTTCTGGAGGAGTCCTTAGGGTTTTCAAGGTAAATGATCATATTGTCAGCAAACAGGGACAGTTTGACATCGTCTTTACTGATTTGGATGCTATTTATTTCTTTCTTTTGTCTGATTGCTCTGGCTAGGACTTCCAATACTATGTTGAAGAGGAATGGTGAGAATGGGCATCCTTGTCTTGTTCTTGTTCTCAGAGTGAATGCTTTCAGCTTTTCCCCATACAGTATTATGTTGACTGTGGGTTTGTCATAGATGGCTTTTATTACATTAAGGTATGTCCCTCGTATACTGATTTTCTGAGAGTTTTAATAATAAAGCGATGCTGAATTTTGTCTAATGCTTTTTCTGCATCTATTGAGATGATCATGTGATTTTTGTTTTTAATTCTGTGTATGTGATGTATCACATTTATTGACTTACGTATGTTAAACTGTTCCTGCATCCCTGGTATGAAACCCACTTGATCACAGTGGGTTATCTTTATGATGTGTTGTTGGATTCAGTTAGCTAGTATTTTGTTAAGGATTTTAGTATCTTTGTTCATCAAGGACATCTGTCTCTAGTTTGGTTTTTGGTTGTGTCTTTTGGTGGTTTTGGTGTTAGGGTGATGCTGGCTTCACAGAATGAATTAGGGAGGGTTCCTTCTTCCTCCATCTTGTGGAATAGTGTCAAAAGGATTGGTACTGATTCTTCTTTGAATGTCTGCTAGAATTCTGCTGCAGCTCTGTTGGGTCCTGGACTTTTTTTTGTTGATAATTTTAAAATTACCATTTCAATCTTACTGCCTGTTATTGGTCTGTTCAGGGTATCTAATTATTCCTGATTTAAGGTTGCAATTTTCCAGGATTTTATCCATCTCGTCTAGGTTTTCTAGTTTATGTGTGTAAAGGTGTTCAGGTGTTCATAGTAACCTTGAATGATCTTTTGTATTTCAGTGGTGCCAGTTGTAATATCACCTGTTTTGTTTCTCAGTGAGGTTATTTGGATTTTCTGTCTTCTTTTCTTGGTTAGTCTTTCAAATGGTCTATCAATTTTATTTTTCTTTTCAAAGAACCAGCTTTTTGTTTCATTTATCTTTTGAATTTTTTTGTTTCAATTTTATTTACTTCTGTTCTGATCTTGGTTATTTCCTTTCTTCTACTGGGTTTGGGTTTGGTTTGTTCTTTTTTCTCTGATTCCTTGAGGTGTGACCTTAGATTGTCTCTTTGTGCACTTTCAGACTTTTTGATGTAGGCATTTAGGGCTATGAACTTTGCTCTTGGCACCACCTTAGCTGTATTTGGTAGTTTGTGTCATTATTATCACTCAATTCAAATGATTTTTAAAGTTCAATCTTCATTTCATTTTTGACCCAGTGCTCATTCAGGAGCAAGTTATTTAGTTCCCATGTATTTGCATGGTTTTGAAGGTTCCTTTTGGAGGTGATTTTCAGTTTTACTCCACTTGGTCTGAGGAAGTGCTTGATATAATTTCAATTTTCTTAGATTTATTGAGGCTCATTTTATGGCCTATCAGATGGTCTATCTTGGAGAAATTTCCATGTGCTATTGAATAGAATGTATATTCTGTGGTTGTGGGATGAAATGTTCTGTATATATGTTAAGTCCATTTGTTCCAAGATATAGTTTAAATCCATTGTTTTCTTTGTTGACTTTCTGTCTTGATGGCCTGTCTAGTGCTGTCAGTGGGGTATTGAATTCCCTCACTGTTATTGTATTGCTATCTCATTTGTTAGGACTATTAGTAATTGTTTTATACATTTGGGAGCTCCAGTGTTAGGTGTATATATATTTAGGATTGTTATATTTTCCTGTTGGAGGAGGCCTTTTACCATTATATAATGTCCCTCTATGTCTCTTTTAACTGCTGTTGCTTTAAAGTTTGTTTTGTCTGATATAAGAATAACTACCCCTGCTCACTTTTGGTGTCCATTTGCATGAAATACCTTTTTCTACCCCTTTACTTTAAGTTTATGTGAGTCCTTATGTATTAGGTGGGTCTCCTGAAGGCAGCAGATAGTTGGTTCATGAGTTCTCATCCATTCTAAGGTTCTGTATCTTTTAAGTGGAACATTTAGGCTATTTACATTCAACGTTAGTATTGAAATGTGAGGTACTATTGCATTCATCATGCTCTTTGTTGCCTGCATACCTTATTTTTTGTTTTTGGTTTTTGCTTTTTAACTTGTATTTTTGTTTTATTGGTCCTATGTAATTTATGCCTTAAAGAGGTTTGTTTTGATGTGTTTCTAGGATTTGTTTCAAGATTTTCAGCTCCTTTTAGCTGTTCTTATAGTGGTGGTTTGGTGATGGCAAATTCTCTCAGCATTTGTTTGTCCGAAAATGACTATCTTTCCTTCATATTTGATGCTTAGTTTCAATGGATACAGAATTCTTGGTTTTGTTTAAGGAGGTTGAAGTTCGGGCCCCAATCCCTTCTAGCCTATAGAAATCTGCTTTGATCTAATAGGTTTTCCTTATAGGTTACCTGGTGCTCCCATCTCATAGCTCTTAAGATTCTTTCCTTTGTCTTAATTTTGGATGACCTGATGACAGTGTGGCTAGGTGAAGATTTTTTTGTGATAAATTTCCCAGGTGTTCTTTGTTCTTCTTGTATTTGGATATCTACAACTTTAGCAAGACTGGGGAAGTTTTCTTCGATTATTCCCTCAAATGTTTTCCAAGCTTTTAGAATTGTCTTCTTCCTTAGGAACACTGATTATTCTTATGTTTGGTCATTTAACATATTCTCTGACTTCTTGGAGGCTTCATTCATATTTTCTTATTCATTTTTCTTTGCCTTTGTTGGATTAGGTTAATTTGAAGACCTTATTTTTGAGCTTTGAATTTCTTTCTTCTACTTGTTCAATTCTGTTGCTGAGACTTTCCAGAGCATTTTGCATTTCTAAAAGTGTGTCCAAAGTTTCCTGAAATTTTGATTTTTTTTCCTTTAAGTTATCCATTTCCCTGAATATTTCCCTGATACACTTCTTGTATAATTTTTTGGGTTTCCTTGCATTGGGCTTCACCTTTCTCTGGTCCCTCTCTGATTGGCTTGATAACTAACCTCCCAAATTCTTTTTCAGGTAAATCAGGGATTTTTTCTTGGTTTGGATCCATTGCTGGTGAAGTAGTATGAATTTTGGGGGGTGCTGATGAGCCTTGTTTTGTCATATTACCAGGGTTGGTTTTCTGGTTCTTTCTCATTTGGGTAGGCTCTGTCAGAGGGAAGGTCTAGGGCTGAAGGCTATTGTTCAGATTGTTTGTCTACCAGGTGTTCTCTTGATGTAGTATTCCCTCCCTTTTCCTGTGGATATGGCTTCCAGTGAGCCAAAGTGCAGTGATTGTTGTCTCTCCTCTGAGTCTAGATGCCCAGTGAGTCTACCAGGCTCCAGGCTGGTACTGGGGGTTGTCTGAATAGAGTCCTGTTAGGTGAACTGTCTTTGGATCTCTCAGCCATGGATACCGGTGCCTGTTCTGGTGGAGGTGGCAGACGGTGGAGTAGACTCCATGGGGGTCCTTAACTTTGGTGGTTTATTGCTCTATTTTTTGTGCTGGTTGACATTCTGCCAGGAGGTGGCACTTTCCAGAAAACATAAGCTGTAGTGTGGAGAGGGACTGGCGGTGGGTGGGGTCCTAGAACTTTCAAGATTATATGCCCTTTGTCTTCTGCTGCCAGGGTGGGTGGGGAAGGACCATGGCAGTGCTGGGACTTGGGGGTGGCAGGGCTGGGTGTGTCTGAGTTCAGACTCTTCTTTGTAGGAGATCTTGCTTTGGCTGCTGTAGGGGATGGAGGTGAGATTCCCAGGTCACTGGAGTTGTGTACCTAGGAGGATTATGGCTGCCTCTGTGGAGTCATGCAGGTTGTCAGGGAAGTGGGGGAAAGCCAGCAGTTATAGGCCTAAGCCAGCTCCCAGGCAAACTGAAGGGCCAGTCTCACTCCTACGGTGCCCCTACTCAACAGCCCTGAGTCTGTTTCCAGGTGGAGGGCCAGTTGGGCTTGAAAACTTGCCCAAGGCGTTCTGCTTCCCAGGTGTGAGAGAAAAGGGCTTTAGTTCTTCCTTTGCCTGTGAAGTCTGCAAGCTGGATTCGCACCCTCCCCTGAGTTTTGGCCAGGAGGCTTCTCTCACCATTCAAATTATTACAAAGTTCAGCTAGAGAAGTCCTTTTCTGTGTGGACTTTTACCCCCTGCTCTCCTGGCCATCCTCCTGTTGGATCCCTGTGGTGCAATGGCCTGCTCGGGACCCAGCGAGCACCCAGGATGTTTCTGCTGCTTCATCTACTACTCTGTTTTGCTCAACTCTCTAACTTGACTCAGCTCCAGGTGAAGTTGAGAACTTCTCCCACAAATAGTTAGCTTCTCCAGTGGGGGCGTGTGTTTGGGAGAGGAGGATCTTCCTTTCCTACTTCCGCAGTTGGGGCACTCACAGAATTTGGGGTGTCTCCTGGGTCCTGTAGGAGCAGTCTGCTTTCTTCAGAAGGTCTGTAGGTCCTCTCAGGATCGCTGGTTTGTCCTTGAAGTCGATCTGGAGCTAAAATTCACAGTGCGAGCCTCTGCCTGCTGCTCTATCTGGAGCTGCAGTCTAGTCCTGCCTACTGTCTGCCATTGTCCCTTGATCCACCACCTGCTCTACTACAGTTTTAAATAGAAATGATGTGAGTAGCCATTCTTGTCTTGTTCCTGATCTTAGGGGAAAAGCATATAATCTTTCATTATCAAGTATGTGGGTGATATGGTTTGGTTGTGTCTCTACTCAAATCTTATCTTGAATTGTAGCCTCCATAATTCCCATGTGTTGTGGGAGGAACCTAGTGGGAGATAATTGAATCACGGGGGTGGTTTCCCCATACTGTTCTCATGGTAGTGAATAAGTCTCACAAGAGCTGATGATTTTGTAAGGAGTTTCCACTTTCACTTGGCTCTCATTCTTTCTCATCTGGTGCCGTGTAAGACATGCCTTTCACTTTCTGCCATGATTGTGAAGCCTCCCCAGCTGTGTGAAACCGTGAGTCTATTAAACCTCTTTTTCTTTATAAATTACCCAGTGTTGGATATGTCTTTATCAGCAGCATGAAAATGGACTAATACAGGGTGTTTCCTCAGTTACCCTTTATCAGGGTTAGAACATTCCCAGTTCCTACTTTGTTCAGTGTTTTTATTATGAATGGATATTGAATTTTGTCAGATTTTTTTCCTGCATTTATTAAGATAATCATGTGGTTTTTGTCCATTAGCCTGTTGATATAGTTTATTTCATAAATTGGTCATGGTGCATAATGCCTTTTATATGTTAATGGTCTAGTTTGGTAGTATTGTACTTTTCTGAGAAGTTTTGCATCTATATTCATAACAGATATCAGCCTATAGCTTTTTTTCTTGTGTTGTATTGTTTTTTACTTGTATTGGGTTTGCTCTCATACTAATGCTGGCCTCATAGAATTGGGAACTGCTTTCTCCTTGTTATTTTTTGAAAGAGTGTTTGAAAAATTAGTTTCCGTTTCTTTTTTTTTTTTTGAGACAGAATCTTGCTCTGTCACCAGGTGCCAGGCTGGAGTGCAGTGGCATGATCTCAGCTCACTGCAACCTCTGCCTCCCAGGTTCAAGCAGTTCTCCTGCCTCAGCCTCCCAAGTACAGGCATGTGCCACCACGCCCAGCTAATTTTTGTATTTTACTAGATACGGGTTTCACCATGTTGTCACAATCTCTTGACCTTGTGATCTGCCCGCCTTAGCCTCCCAAAGTGCTGGGATTACAGGCATGAGCCACTGCACTTGGCCTATATTCATTTTTAAAATAAAGTTTGCCTCTGACCTGTTTCCTTTACCTAAGAGAGTGAATTTGGAACAGTCACTGTCAAATTAGGCGTCCCCAAGACGACAGAACTGAGGCCGTTGGGGCCAGAAGAGTGTCCTTGGCCCAGTGCTGGGACTTTCGGACAGAAAACGGATGGACAGTCGAGGAACCCAGACGGAGGCAGTTCTCTATCCAACTTACTGGCCAGGAGCCTCCTGTAAATGTTTAATTATTTCAACATGAAAAGTTAAAAAAAAGCTTCATCTACATAAAGAGATGAAAATAACACAGAAACAAAAATAAGATAGAATACAGCAGCTCTGAATGAACAACGAGGCTCACAGCTCATCACCTGATATAATATAAAGGACAGACTATTTCCTCAAGCAGCTCCCTGACCCCCGTATATCCAAAGAGTCACCTCATAAAGGAGAGCTCAGACTGACATTTGGCAGGTATCCTTCTGGGACAAAGCAGAAGAAGAAACTAGTAGCAACCTTTACTGTTCGACAGCTGCTGCAAGTGATCCCCAGGCAAGCAGGGCCTGGAGTGGACCTCAGCAGTCCTACAGCGGAGAGCCCAGACAGTTAAAAGGAAAACTAAGAAACAGAAATAACTTCATCAACAACAAACAGGACGTCCACTCAGAGACCCAATCAGAAAGTCAACAACTACAAAGTCGACAGGTGGATAAATCCACAAAGATGGAAAGAAACCGGCACAAAAAGGATGAAAACACCCAAAACCAGAACACCTCTCCTCCTACAAGGGATCACAACTCCTCACCAGCAAGGGAACAAGACTGGACGGAGAATGAGTGTGATGAAATGACAGAATCAGCCTTCAGAAAGTGGGTAATAAGAAACTTCCGTGAGCTAAAAGAACATGTTCTAACCCAATGCAAAGAAACTAAGAACTTTGAAAAAAGATTTGACGAAATGCTAACGAGAATGGGCAACTTAGAAAGGAATACAAGTGAATTGATGGAGCTAAAAAACACAACACGAGAACTTCGCGATGCATGCACAAATTTCAACAGCCGAATTGACCAAGCAGAAGAAAGGATATCAGAGGTCGAAGATCATCTCGATGAAATAAAACGAGAAGGCAAGATTAGAGAAAAAAGGGTAAAAAGGAATGAACAAAGTCAACAAAAATATGGGACTATGTGAAAAGACCTAATCTACGTTTGATAGGTGTACCTGAATGTGACGAAGAGAATGAATCCAAGCTGGAAAATACTCTTCAGGATGTTATCCAGGAAAACTTCCCCAACCTAGCAAGGCAGGCCAATATTCAACTCCAGGAAATGCAGAGAACACCACAAAGATATTCCTCAAGAAGAGCAACCCCAAGGCACATAATCGTCAGATTCACCAGGGTTGAAATGAAGGAGAAAATACTAAGAGCAGCCAGAGAGAAAGGTCAGGTTACCCACAAAGGGAAGCCCATCAGACTGACAGCAGATCTCTCAGCAGAAACCCTACAAGCCAGAAGAGAGTCGGGGCCGACTCTCTTTGAGAACTTTCAACCCAGAATTTCATATCCAGCCAAACTAAGCTTCATAAGTGAAGGAAAAATAAAATCCTTTGCGAACAAGCAAGTACTCAGAGATTTCATCAGCACCAGACCTGCTTTACAAGAGCTCCTGAAAGAGGCACTACACATAGAAGGGAACAGCCACTCCAAAAACACACCAAATGGTAAAGAGCATCAACACAATGAAGAATCTGCATCAACCAATGGGCAAAACAGCCGGCTAGCATCAAAATGACAGGATCAAATTCACACATAACAATATTAACCCTAAATGTAAATGGACTAAATGCCCCAATCAAAAGACACAGACTGGCAAATTGGATAAAAAGCCAAAACCCATCAGTGTGCTGTATCCAGGAGACCCATCTCACATGCAAGGATACATAAAGGCTCAAAATAAAGGGATGGAGGAAGATTTACCAAGCAAATGGAGAGCAAAAAAAAGCAGGAGTTGCAATTCTCATCTCTGATAAAATAGACTTTAAAGCAACAAAGATGAAAAGAGACAAAGAAGGACATTACATAATGGTAAAAGGATCAATGCAACAAGAAGAGCTAACGATCCTAAATATATATGCACCTAATACAGGAGCACCCAGATACATAAGGCAAGTTCTTAATGACTTACAAAGAGACTTAGACTCCCACACAATAATAGTGGGAGATTTCGATTCACCATTGTCAATATTAGACAGATCAAAGAGACAGAAAATTAACAAGGATATCCAGGACTTGAACTCAGACCTGGACCAAGCAAATCTAATAGACATTTACAGAACTCTCCACCCCAAATCCACAGAATATACATTCTTCTCAGCACCACATCACACCTACTCTAAAATTGACCACATAATTGGAAGTAAATCACTCCTCAGCAAATGCAAAAGAACGGAAACCATAACAAACAGTCTCTCAGACCACAGTGCAATCAAGTTAGAACTCAGAATTCAGAAACCAACTCAGAACTGCACAGCTTCATGGAAACTGAACAACTTTCTATTGAATGTTGACTGGATAAATAATGAAATGAAGGCAGAAATAAAGATGTTCTTTGAAACCAACGAGAACGAAGACACCACATACCAGAATCTCTGGGACACACTTAAAGCAGTCTCTAGAGGAAAATATATAGCAATAAGTGCCCACATGAGAAGCAAGGAGAGATCTAAAATTGACACCCTATCATCAAAATTGAAAGAGCTAGAGGAGCAAGATCAAAAAAACTCAAAACCTAGCAGAAGACAAGAAATAACTAAGATCAGAGCAGAATTGAAGGAGATAGAGACACGAAAAATCATTCAAAAAATCAATAAATCCAGGAGCTGGTTTTTTGAAAAGATCAACAAAATAGACAGACCACTAGCCAGACTAATAAAAAAGAAAAGAGAGAATAACCAAATAGATGCAATAAAAAATGACAAAGGGGATATCACTACAGATGCCACAGAAATTCAAACCATCATCAGAGATTATTACAAACAACTCTATGCACATAAACTAGAAAACCTGGAGGAAATAGATAAATTCCTGGACAGCTGCCTCCTGCCAAGCCTAAACCAGGAAGAAGTCGAAACCCTGAATAGACCAATAACAAGGTCTGAAGTCGAGGCAGCAATTAAGAGCCTACCACCCAAAAAAAGCCCAGGTCCAGATGGGTTCACAGCCGAATTCTACCAGACATACAAAGAGGAACTGGTACCATTCTTCTGAAACTATTCCAAATAATCTAAAAAGAGGGAATCCTTCCCAAATCATTTTAAGACACCAACATCATCCTGATACCAAAACCTGGCAGAGACTCAAAAAGAAAAGAAAACTACAGGCCAATATCCATGATGAACATAGATGCAAAAATCTTCAATAAAATACTGGCAAACCGATTGCAACAGTACATCAAAAAGCTTATCCGCTATGATCAAGTAGGATTCATCCCGGGGATGCAAGCCTGGTTCAACATACACAAGTCTATAAATAAAATTCACCACATAAACAGAACCAAAGACAAAAACCACATGATTATCTCAATTGATGAAGAGAAGGCCTTTGACAAAATTCAACAGCCCTTTATGCTAAAAACTCTCAATAAACTAGGTATTGACGGAACGTATCTCAAAATAATAAAAGCTATTTATGACAAACCAACAGCCAATATCATACTGAATAGGCAAAAACTGGAAGCATTCCCTTTGAAATCTGGCACTAGACAAGGATGCCCTCTCTCACCACTCCTATTCAATATAGTACTGGAAGTTCTAGCCAGAGCAATCAGGCAAGAAAAAGAAATAAAGGGTATTCAATTAGGAAAGGAGGAAGTCAAATTGTCTCTATTTGCAGATGACATGATTGTATATCTAGAAGACCCCATCATCTCAGTCCAAAATCTCCTGAAACTGATAAGCAACTTCAGCAAAGTCTCAGGATACAACATCAATGTGCAAAAATCACAAGCATTTCTATACACCAATAACAGACTTAAAGAGAGCCAAATCAAGAAAGAACTGCCATTCACAATTGCTACAAAGAGAATAAAATACCTAGGAATACAACTAACAAGGAACGTAAAGGACCTCTTCAAGGAGAACTACAAACCACTGCTCAACGAAATAAGAGAGGACACAAACAGATGGAGAAACATTCCATGTTCATGGTTAGGAAGAATCAGTATCGTGAAAATGGCCATACTGACCAAAGTAATTTACAGATTCAACGCTATCCCCATCAAGCTACCAATGACCTTCTTCACAGAACTGGAAAAAACCACCTTAAACTTCATATGGAACCAAAAGAGAGCCCGCACAGCCAAGTCAATTCTAAGCAAAAAGAACAAAGTGGGAGGTATCACACTACCGGACATCAAACTCTACTACAAGGCTACAGTAATCAAAACAGCATGGTACTGGTATCAAAACGGAGATATAGACCAATGGAACAGAACAGAGGCCTTAGAGGCGACACAACATATCTACAACCATCCGATCTTTGACAAACCTGATAAAAACAAGCAATGGGTAAAGGTATCCCTGTTCAATAAGTGGTGTTGGGAAAACTGGCTAGCCATATGCAGAAAGCAGAAACTGGACCCCTTCCTGACACCTTACACTAAAATTGACTCCAGATGGATTAAAGACTTAAACATAAGACCTAACACCATAAAATCACTAGAAGGAAGCCTAGGCAAAAACATTCAGGGCATAGGCGTAGGCAAGGACTTCATGACCAAAACACCAAAAGCATTGGCAACAAAAGCCAAAATAGACAAATGGGACCTAATCAAACTCCACAGCTTCTGCACGGCAAAAGAAACAGTCATTAGAGTGAATCGGCAACGAACAGAATGGGAAAAAATTTTTGCAGCCTACCCATCTGACAAAGGGCTGATATCCAGAATTTACAACAAACTAAAACAGATTTACAAGAAAAAAGCAAACAAGCCCATTCAAAAGTGGGCAAAGGATATGAACAGATACTTTACAAAAGAAGACATACATGAGGCCAACAAGCATATGAAAAAATGCTCATCATCACTGGTCATTAGAGAAATGCAAATCAAAACTACATTGAGATACCATCTCACGCCAGTTAGAATGGCGATCATTAAAAAATCTGGAGACAACAGATGCTGGAGAGGATGTGGAGAAATAGGAACACTTTGACACTGTTGGTGGGAGTGTAAATTAGTTCAACCATTGTGGAAGACAGTGTGGTGATTCCTCAAGGACCTAGAAATAGAAATGCCATTTGACCCAGCAATCCCATTACTGGGTATATATCCAAAGGATTATAAATCGTTCCACTATAAGGACACATGCACACGAATGTTCACTGCAGCAGAGTTTACAATAGCAAAGATCTGGAACCAACCCAAATGCCCATCGATGATAGACTGGACAGGGAAAATGTGGCACATATACACCATGGAATATTATGGAGCCATTAAAAACGATGAGTTCACGTCCTTTGTAGGGACATGGATGAACCTGGAAACCATCATTCTCAGCAAACTGACACAAGAACACAAAATCAAACACCGCATGTTCTCCTTCATAGACAGATGTTGAACAATGGGAACACACGAACACAGGGAGGGGAGCACTATACACTGGGGTCTGTTGGGGGGTAGTGGGGGGACAGCAGGGGTTGGGGAGTTGGGGAGAGATAGCATGGGGAGAAATGCCAGATATAGGTGATGGTGAGGAAGGCAGCAAATCACACTGCCACGTATGCACCTATGCAACAACTTGCATGTTTTTCACATGTACCCCAAAACCTAAAATGCAATTAAAAAAAAAAAGTTTGCTAGAAATTTTATCAGTGAAGCCAACTGGCCCTGGACTTTTCTTTATGGGAAGGTTTAAAACTATTAATTCAATCTCCTTACTAGTTTTCAGTTTACCTGTTTTTAATTTTTCTTCAATCAGTTTTAGTAGTTTTTGTCTTTTTAGGGATTTGTTCATTTCATGTAAATTATTAATTTGTTGGTATACAGTTGTGCACTGTATTCTCTTATAATTCTTTTTTTATTTCTGCAAGGTCAGTAGTAAATTCTCCTAAGAAAGTTTGGTTTAGAAGAGGGAGGCAGCTAGTAAAAAATAAGAAAATATCAAGTAGTTATCAGCATTATAATAAATCTAAAGTAGGGTGATATGAGGAAAGTGGCCAGGTGGCAAATTTAGATTGGGTGGTAGGAATAGATCTTGCTGAGAAATAACATTTTAAGCAATACCTGCATGATATTAATAATAATAAGCCAGTAATGCAAATATCCATAGCATTCCAGTCAGAGGGAAACCACTTGTGCAAAAATGTAAGGGGAAACACATTGGCATATTTGAGGAATAGAAAGAAGGCCAGTGTGACTGAAACGTACTGTGTGAGAAGCAAATTAGAAAATGAGGCCAGAGTAACAGACAGGTCCAGATTATATAGAGCCTAGTAGGTAGCCATAGTAAATAATTTGGATTTATTCCAAATAGATTTTATATCATTGGAAGGCTTTAAACAGGAGACTGATATAATCTGTTTTATGCTTTAAAAATCATTCTGGCTCCTGTGTGCAAAACAAAGTGTAGGAAGTCAAGAGGGAAAGGCCATTTACGCGAGGCCAATTGTGTTTCATGGGAGCAATTCAGGTGGGTAGTATCTGAATCTGAGTAATAGTGGAAGTGAAGAGAAATGGGTGTGTTCAGGATACGTTTGGTAGTAGAATCAACTTGCCTATGGCCTAGATGTCAGTGAAGAAAAGAGAGAAATCAAAAGAGGAATTCAAGGTTTGTGACTTTAACAACTCATTGGATGGCATGAGAGTAGATGATATATGTCATTATTTCTTTGCATGGGTATCTCTACTACCAGGCTATAAACTTGTTGATGGCATATTGTCTTATTCATTCTTGTATCTCAGGTACCTAGCAAGTGCTAAATCCATGTGAACAACAAAAAAAATCAGTGATAACAAAGCCATGAAATACATACAAGGACAGGACATGGAAAGACATCTAACTTAGCAGGGCAATCATAAAATGCTTTTAAGGAATAATTCTTAAACTGATTGAGGAAGGAAAGCAGGGGTTAGGGAGAGGGTAAATTTGTAATTTAACACAAAATACTCCAAGCTAGTCTTATGCACAGACATAAGCTGCTTTTTCTCATAAAATCAAGCCCCTCTTAAATGGCCACTCTAATTTTTTTGGAAGAAAGGGTGACACTGGTTAAACTTTCTATATCCCTGTGAGCCCAAGTGATGTGGTACAATAGAACCTTAAAGTATGGAATGAGCTTTGCCAAATCTGCACAGCTTTTCCTTGCGTGGTCAGAAGAGTGGTGATTGTTAGGACACATGCTTACTTTATTGTTCAAATTTATATAGGTATTCTTTTTTCCATTTAAGTGCTCTTTATGTTTGTTGGCAGTGTTGGCCTTCAATTATATGTTCTTGGAAGACTGTGACTCTGTTAGTTTTTTTGATGTTGTTACAGTATATCATGTGTATTTAGATGTTAAGTAAATTTATTTTTGTGGTGATGTTTTGCTACCTAGTTCTGCTTTGGCTCTCTGTAGAGATTCTAATTTCTAATAATGTCTAGTAGAGATACCTTGAGTATTCCCCTAGCTTTTTGTTTATAAAAAATTTAAAACCTACTGAAAAGTTGAAATAATAGTGCAGTGAATGCTTATATACACTGTATCCAGATTTCCTATTTTTAATGCTTTGAAACATTTGCTTTATCTGTATGTGTATACCCATACATACACACATGGACCTTCACACTTAATAAAAATGTTTGAAAATAAGTTGTACACATCATGATATTTCATCCTTAAATACTTCAGCATGAATGTTTAAGGGACAAGAACGTTCTACCTAAATCTGAAAACATTATTACACTCAAGAAACTTAACTTTAAATCAATAATATTAATTTTATATAGATTCTGTATTCAGATTTCATCATTTATAACAAAACTGTTTCCTTTATAGCCTTTTATTTATTATTTTCTGGACCCATGGGCCAATAGAGGGCCATACATTGCATTTGGTTGAGAAGTATCTTTTAATATTATACATATTTTGTGTTAAATCTATTGTATATCTTGTCTGCTTTTATAGATTCATTTTCAGTTTTAAGGGTAACATAATTTGACTCTTTTAAGAAGAGTGCATGACATTTATTAACTATGTAATAAAATAAGCTGCTTTCCCAGCTGTTGGATAGCCCTGAAGGTTAAATCCGAAAATGACTTTTCCAGTAACCAAGTGAATTGAACTGTTGCTTTAAAAATTCTTTTTAGCATGCTTGCTTCGGCAGCACATATACTAAAATTGGAAAAATTCTTTTTAGTGCTTCTTTCCCAGCCTTTCAACTTTTCACTAAACATTAGTAATTTTAATAAAAATACATTTTGTTTATAGGCCTTAATGGCATTTTATCCTCATGAAAATATTGAAAACTTCACCAGATTCAACCAATTATAGCTCTTAAAATTATTTTTGAAATGAAATACTAAACTACCCTTCCTCAACCCTCCCAAGTTAATAAATTACATAGTTACTAAATGCTCTGACAGGCTTTGGAGTTTCATAATTTTAAAAATTGATGTCAAAGAAGAAATGCTGAAATACTATTAAAAACATCTGAAAAGCACCTCCTGTCCAATTATGCTACTCTAAATACCATAGCAACATTAACCAAACATTTTCTCTATGAGTGTAGAGAATTTGGAAATGTTTATTCTTTTGAGTGGCTTATTTATTGCTGCATTTTCGGTGGATGAAGCAGTATTATCCAGTGTTACCTCCCAAAAGGGTACTTTTAATTTGATTATCTCATAGGCTCCATATCTGTGGTTTATTGTTTATGGTTGCAACATGGATGACAGAAGGGAGGATTAGGTCACTAGTGGTTGCACAGTACTTATATCTTGATGGTATTGATCATTTTAATAAAAGTTCTTGACATCATTTCTTGAGCCATGTTGAATATGGTTATTTGTTCTTGTGTTTTCCTCATCTCCAGTGTTTTCCCCAGTTTTCCAGTACTCTTTGAAGATGTATTTTTTAAAAACATTTTCCTCACTTCCCCCCAAATATATTTTTATGAATCATATACTTAGCTTTTACAATTTAAAATTTTTCTTCTTTTTGAGCTCATCTCCAATCCATTTTATTGTTTATGTTCATGGGAATTCTATCCCACCTCAGGTCTCTTGAGGCATGTTGATCTCCTTTAAACTTTCCTTTTCCTTCGGAATAGCTGTCTCTGGAAATACCATTAAAGTGCATCCCAAGCTCTGTTGTGTTGGTTTAAATTGCTCATATGCTGAAAAAACTTTAATGAAAATAATCTTTTTCCACTCCTCCAGCTTAATGGTCCTGGCTGTCTTTGAGGACTCTGACTCCTATCTCTATCCCATCTTAGTGCTCATCCACTTTGATCATAATCTAGAACTCCTCATTCATCGCCAGGAAACTTCTACGTCTGAAGTCTCCACAATTTGTGGAATTGATGTCTTGTTTATTGCCTGTTTCACCAAGCTTGCACTGTATTTTCAGTGAAACATTCACTCAACCCCTCTAAATCCTGATTCTTCAATTTGTCTGTGCTTAGTGTCTAAAACTAAGCCTGTGGAGAGTCTTGTCTGAACTTTTTTTGAAAGCCATGTTTCTATCTATCTCCAAGCATCTCTACTAGGTAATCCTGGAAGTAACTCAAATTCAGTGTGTCCAAAAGAGAACTCATCATTAATTGCCCCAGATGAGAACAACTGTGTTTCTTTTGTTTACTGCTATATTCTCCATGTCTGGAATATACTGTACACTAAGGTCATTTTTATTGGATGAATGAACATATGAAATGAATTTCCTCAACTAAGTTTATTCTCCTTCCCAACTTGCTATCTGATTCCCAATATCACCCTTTACACAGTGGCAGGAGGACATGAGGTAGACAGAAATATTCTAATCCTGGAAAAATATGGAACATTTTGGGGAGTTTCTTCAAGGTTGAGGAAGGGGACAGTATTTTGGAAGGTGTTTTCATGTGACAGAGATGTGTGTCCACTCTTATGCTGAAACCCCAAGAGAGGATACGCTCTTTGATGGGGTGGTAGAGGTTTTATTTTGTGTGTGTGTGTATGTCTGTATGTTTAAACATTAGGAGTCCTGGCCTTTAGCTCATTTCTTTCCAAGCTCTTGACACTGAAGCAGTTGATTACCACAAATGGGGCACAAACATATTTCTGATGATGGTATATATGTAATTGTATATTCTGGTTTCACCATGTAGCATTAGATAAACATAATTTCCATGTCGTTAACATTTTTATGATGAAAATTCATGATACCAATTGAAGGATGTTTTATAATTTTGAATACTTCCTCTACTAATACACATTTAGGCTATTTCCATTTTTTCCCCATCTTAAATAAAACTGTAATGAATGCCTTAATACATAAAGTTTTCCTCTCATGGATTATATTTCCAATATTCATATAATCATTTCCTTCTAAAGCTTTATTTTAAGTCTGAATCAAGTTTTAAGTTTCTGTTTCTCTGAGAATTTTCTGTTTGTGTCACTGTATAAATGCTCAGAAAGCTTATTGTTCTTCTTCCAAGTCTTTTATATTTTGAAATGCTTGTTTTATAGCCACTGACTATGGATCCAATAATTTTAATTTCTTAGGTATTTATTTCAGTCCACATACCACTGAGGATTTACTGATGTGAATAAAAAGTCAGATATTTAAACCAACTCCAACACAGCAACATCAGCTGTTTTGTTTGTTTGTTTGTTTTGGATAACTATTTCATTATTTTTTTTTCTCCAGAGATCTTGATTTTTTTTGTCAACCATAAAATTTAAACAAGTAATCATTGTATCTAGTCTTACAAAAAAGTAAATATGAAATCCATGTGTGTGAGGTAGATGACGCAAGATAAGCCCACCTTATTATCGTGTTGGCTGTGTGGATTCTAATTATCATTATTGCTTAAAAATTTTAATTTAGTACATATTTTTATTTTTTGAAAAAGCAGTACATACACATGATGAAAAATTTAAACGCTAATAAAGAATATGTGGTAAAAAACATCCTCTAGACTTTTCCTTAGTCATCTACTAGCATTGGTTTCTTTGTTTCCTTTGAGTTATTCTATACATACCATACTTTTCTCTATCATATTTATCTAAAACTGTAGTGTTTCCAAAAAGAGAAACATCTTGATTTAGGTCATATATTTATTGTCATTTTAATAGTATATATTATTTACTTTATTATTTAGATAGGCACAGTATAGTTTTTAGTTATATTTGGGTTTATTTTATCTATAAATACAAATTGAGTAAAGATTGGTTCAGATAGTCAATTTTTTTTTTGAGAACTACAATTAGGAAAATAGAAAGGAATCATGTAAAAGGTGAAGGAAATGAATAAGAATGGATGAGAGGTATTGTGAAAGTAGGAGCCAAGACTATTGAGTGTAGTATTTAAGGGACATGTTCTAACCTATTTTGTCTATAAATATTTTTATCCTCTCTAAAGTTAGCATGTATATATATTTTTATTATCCACATTATTGGATAATACATTATCAAATACTGTGTAAGTGATTCTCAAACAATATTCTGGGAATGTATTTGACAAAATATTAGTGGATGTGTGATGAGACAAAAATTCCGTGGTACAAAATGTTTGAGAAAAGTGCTGTAGCATTGATTGTAAACATTTGTCGTAAATTCATAATTTTTTAAAGGTATAAGATGCTAAATACATCCATCTGAGCTGCTAAGGTCATTTACAATGTACTTGGAATGAAAAGGAAATTTATTACAGAGCTCTATCATTCTCTTAATTCTTTGGCCAATAGATATCTTTGTATTTGGCAGCAGTGTTATTGTTCTTCTTTTTTAGTGTTTGCAGAATGCAATTTTGGCAGTTCCTGAGGGAAATAGAATTTACTGAGGCAGTTTATATTCTTAAAATGCAATAACTTGTTATGTCAGAAGCTGCTCTGAAATGCCAGAAGAAAATATTTCCTCTTTTTCTGCCTTTCTTCCTTCATAATTGCTATAAACAATGCAAATTGTCTATATAAACCTGATAATTATTTATCCTTAATGTTTGATGGAATGTCTTTAAAAGTCAGACATAGTGCCAGATAGTGCAATGTTTATTTATTTATTTTTCTGAATCTGGGGAATGTGGGAGGACAGTCCTGCCCTGGTCATGTAGGAACCTGGTCTGGGGAAGGCAGGAAAAGCAGCAGCCCAGTTAATCCTGTTGCTGCTGTTGTGACCACCTCTCACTAGCAGTCTTTTATAGTTCAGAGAGGAATTCTGCCTCAAATGCTTTCACGAAATTAGTTGACTGGGAAGTAAATGAATATAAGATAAACCAAGAGGATCTCTGCATTGAGAGCTTCCTCATACTCATAAATTCCTTGTGAGTTAGGTACATTTTGAAACCAATGAGCTCCTGTTGTCCAAGCCTTAAGACTATATTATGTCATGATAATTATTTCTGTGTTTGGGAATAAATGTTGTCATTGTTTTACCTCCATCGAAATACTTTTTCTCTTCAGGTTTAGTTTCTACTTCAGATTAGTTACATTGACCTGGAAAATCCATAATAATAAGTTGGCATTTTAGTCAATATTTGGAATGAAACTTTTACTTATAATCCCCTTATCTTCCTCTTGAAAATGACAGAGTTGTTTGTAAACTGGGAGGACACCTCAAGGTAGTGGAACTGTTGAAGTTTTCATTTGAACCAGTATCAGAACCAGACTTCATTAGATGTGATTCTGTAATTGCCATGACATTCCCTGTTCATAACATAAACAGAAAAAAGGAAAATAAGGAGTAGAAGAAATTTTGGTATAGGATTTGAGAGTCTCGCTTGTCTTATTTGGGGTAAGGTGTATGTATTTGTATTTTAATTTGTATTTTAGGAAATATTCATATTTGTATATAAAATACATTTTATATAAATATGTTATTTGAAGTATTTATGTTACATGCATATAATTATGTTATATATCTATAAATATACACACACACTATATATATGTTTTGAGATAGTATCTCGCTCTATCACCCAGGCTGGAGTGCAGTGGCACTATCTTGGCTCACTGCAACCTCTGGCTCCCGGTTCAAGCAGTTCTCTGCCTCAGCCTCCCTAGTAGCTGGGATTACAGCACCCACCACCATGCCTGACTAACTTTTTTTTTGCATTTTTAGTAGAGATGGGGTTGCTGGTCTTGAACTCTTGACCTTGTGATCCACCCATCTCAGCCTCCCAAAGTGCTGGGATTACAGGCATGAACCACTGTGCTGGGGCCCACTAATATATTTTATATAAAATATCTACATTCCTAAAACATATGTATATATTATATAATGTTTATATACTTATTCATACATAAATATGTAAATATAAAAAATATATAAATTTTAAAATATAAATAATACATAGCTATATACATAAATATACACTTAAAAATATTTGAGGTTATATATTTATATATAATAATATATACAATATATAATATAGAAATATTTTATATGTGTATATTATATATACTTATATTTTGGAGGCTTTATAGATAGTCTAGTAATTTCTTTAAAAGAAAAACCCAAAGCGAATACATTCTTGGCTGATAGCGTGTTTTGTGTAAATGTTCCTGGAAACTTGAGTAGGTAATAATGCTTTATTAATTTATTAGAAGTATTTAGACAAAGTTTTGAGAATGTGAGTGAGCTAGTGAGCAAATTTCATCTCAGTTGGAGATCATGCCCCCTTTCTCTGCTGGCCCTAGTCTAGTTACATACATATTCTCTACAAACAGGGCACTGGGGGCGGGTGCCTGGCAATGGGCTTGTTTGGTGACAGAAGGTATTACAAAACTGAGGGAGGTCCCTTGGCACTGCAGAGGGTAGTAGAGAAGAGAGAAAAAGAAGTCTGTTATCTGGACTGTTTATTAACCTTGTCTTTTTGTGGAAAAGATCCTTCATCCTGTCACTGGGCATGGAACTGGGAGCTGGAGTGTTGTCTCTGACCCCTGAAACCAGACGAGTGAGGCTGTTGAAGGATGAGTTCAGCTGTGCTCCAGCTACCTCATACCCCGAATAAAAGTCACAAAGAGACTCATATGCAGGACTGCACTGAGGAGCTAGAAGCTTTTAACTGCTTTGTTCTGTTTCCAAAGGACTAATTGTTAAGAACCAGTAACGGCTACGGTGAGGGAAATTATTACTGTGTAAAGGTTGCCAATGAGACTGCTTGAAAAGGTGTTGGTAAGAATTTTCTTTTAGAGGCGAAGATGCTCTTCCCTTATGATGGGTTACATCCGCATAAACCCATCCTAGGTTGAAAATATAGCAAGACAAAAATGCATTTGATATACCTAACCCACTGAACGTCATAACTTGGCCTATCCTACCTAAATGTGCTCAGAACACTTACATTAGCCTACAGTTGGGCAAAGTCATCTGGCAGCACAGAACACTGTAGAGGTTTTTTACCCTTGTGATGGTATGGCTGACTGGGAGCTGTGACTTGCTGCCACTGCCCAGCAGTGTGAAAGAGTGTGGCACTATTTTCTACTGAATTCATATGGCTTTCACAGCATAGTAAAGTAGAAATATCTTAAGTTGGGGCCCATCTGTATAGCCAGTGACAGGCCAGTATTGAAACTCACAAGTATCAAGGATTTCCTTTCTCCTGATAGCTCTGTGGCTATGGGCCTCTTGGACTATAGCTCTATCCTGTGGGCACCAGCAGGGCTGAAAGTTCTGTAGTACAGTTGCAGTGCTTGGTCTGGGAGGAACAGATATGGCAGTCTAGGGAATGTAGCTAGATAGTCCTCTGTGGTTCCAGAGTAGAGTTGGAGGAATAATTGGTGAGATATGTCCAGGCATTACTCCATTTCCTTGTATTTGAATCATGGCCTCTGGACAGAGGACAAATAATTATGTCAGAATTTATTTAGTGGTAGTGAAACAGCCCAATTTAGTTGTCTTCTAAAACTTTGCTTCAGCTGACATGGACCTCTAGGGTCAAAAAAAAAAATGCTTCGGAACATGAAAGTGATAGAAGGAAATACCCTATTTATCTTTCCCACTTCTTTCTAAGACATAAACTCTTTGGAAGTTAAATGTCTGTATGCATTATATTTTGCAGAGCTTGGATCTTCCTCTGATAGTTCTACCTCATTCTGTCCAGTTCCCTAAAGGGTTTCTCATCATCTTCAAACATCCAATGAGTGTTTCTCTATGATGCTGCTTTTCTGATGCCTCTACCAGGCTGTCTGAGACATCTGGTAGTTCACAGTTTTTTAAAAATATTGGGGATGATTCAGCATTTAAAGAGTAACTTTTTGTTGGAACTTCACATCACTTTTTTCAATTCAAGTCATCAGTATTAACTTAGCTTATGGTGTGACCTGCATCAGATTTGGGCCTCAAAGAACTTAGGAGATCACACAAACTTCATACGTATTAAACAATTAGAGGACATTACCAGAAAATATAAATTTAAGGGTTCATTTATGTGGAACAAGCTCTTAAGTGCAGGATAGATTAGGATAACTGAGAGTGAACCCTGGCTCCACCACCCTGCATAAATCACAGTCTCTCGAATCCTCATGTGTCTAATAGGGACTATTAACTGTCTCTAGGATTGCTGAAAGGATTAAATAACACCCAAAAGGTGCCAAGTGCATCATAGGCACTTAGTGCATGTCAGAAGATGCAATGTAGGATGGGGAAGACATAAAAAGACAGGAAAATGTGAATGGGATGATGAAGGATGGAGAAAACATGATTAGCAGAGAGGAGTGATGAGGACATTTGCAAGGAGGTTGGAGGGAGAAAGTGAGTTAAGGTAGGCAGCTGGGAATGACTTAGGTGTGGCCGTGGGCCCAATTTGGGAGGAGGGTGATATGGTAAAGCAGTAAGATAAAAAAGAGGACTTGCATGACCAACTAAGAAGTCTAATGAGATCCAATAAGCAGTTGAATATTATATGAATAAAAGTGGCCTTTTGGAAAGATTTTTGCAGTATGTAAAACTAATGCAGCAGAACTATGAGAAAAGTACTATTATTATCCTTATTTTTCAGGTGAAAAATAGCGTTTGAAAGAGATTTCAAAGAAATTTACCATAGATATTTACTTTGCAAATATAGTAATAACATGAATGACAGTTAAAATGAAAGAAAACACTAATTCATAATTTAGCCATCCAAACCAAGCAGACTGTTTTCATTTTTCCATATTCTCAGTTGGTTTTGCTTTTTATCTTCCAAGGGAAGGAAAAATTGTTATGAATATTATGAGTTATTTTCTATCAGTGTTTTAAACAGTGCCTGGCACAGAGTAAGCACTCACTACCTGTTAATTATTATTTTTGCCTTAATACAGATTAAAATGTCATAGAGTAGAAGAGATAGTCCATGATGACACAGAGCCTAAGTAAGGCTTTCCTAGTTTTATTCACAACTTCGTAATATTCCATGTGCAAACTAAACACAAAGAGAATTAATTCCCAGTCTTTTCCGGAATGGAATGGGGAATGACTGATATGCAGTTATTTGCTACTTAAAGCCAAATTCTTTGGTGGCCTGTCAGAGGTTTGTTCTCACTAACTTGAAAATGGTGAGAGAGAAAGAACAAACAATAAGTTTATTACAAAAATTTATGTTCTATTCAATGGGTAATCTGTAGCTTGGATTTGTTGTTGGCTTAAAGTATAGGTATAATTCTTACACTTTTCCTAGAAAAGAGATGAATTTTTTCAAAATTGTTACATTCTTGACAGTTTTATGGAGTAAATACTTGAGATTTTAGTGTGTTCTAAGAATGAGCAAGGCAGTTTATGTCAAAAGTTCTCATTTTAAAACTTTTCTAGTAGGCTATGGGGGAGTTAGCAAATGAGTATGTTATATCAGTTACTTAGTTTGCAGTAATTTATTTCTGGACTAGTAAAACTGTGAACTCTTCTCTAACTGCCAACCCTGAGTTATTTTTCTAAAGCCTTTCTTTTCATGTCTCTAAAACCTTAGCTGTTGATACCACTTGGATAGGCTCATTATTGTTCAAGTGCTGAGGTCTAAGTTGTTGTAAGCAAGACTAACCTTTGACATGAAAGAAAACTTAGAGGAAAGAAGGATTTCATTAGCTTTTCATTTTCAAGGCCATGTCTCATAATATGAATTTATCAAGAACATGAGTCATATTTTTCACACCTATGTGTACTTTGGGATATAAACATTTTGGGAGATCCAAAGGTACAAAGACTGCTCTGTGCTGGGGAATATAATAAAAAATTAAGAAACTGGAATTGAAAATAAAACTCCTTTGTGCATTCTTTATATAACTGAATAAGCTTTGTGGGCTTTTGGGTCTTCTCAAATCTCCTTGAAGGCATTTATGGAACAATTATAGTGGCTGGACTTGCCATTACACCCTTTCTGGGACGCCTAGGAGGAAAGAAGGCTCATTTACAGTGTAGTCTGGTAAATGGGTTACAACTCTGCTGAGAGGAGTGTATCTTTTACACTTATAAATAGTACCACAGAACATCAGTTGGTAAATGGATCTGGATTTTTTATAACTTAGCTGAATCTCCTGCACGAAGATAGGGAGACACTGATAAAAAATCATTAACACATGCTGTTCAAGGGCTTTAGGTTGCTTTATGCTTTTTTTTTCTTCTCCTTCTACGCTTTTCTTTCTTCCTTTCTCCCACCTTCCCTACCTCCCTCTTGCTCCCTTTTGCTCCGTCTGTTCCTCTCTCCCTTGGACTCTTTCTCTCTCTTTTATTTATTTCATTCATTCATAATAAAAGCAGCATTTAATAAGATTTCATAAATAGATGATTTTATTCCTGCTGCATAGAGAGTCTTCAAGTTTTTCTGGAGAAGAGATTCAAGCTATGAGGATAGGTAAAAAGAAGAAACCTTTATTTTTTGTATTTGCTGCTAATTCATTGGGGATATACTGAAGAGAGGTTTTTAAAGCATTACTTATTTGAACAATCTGTCACTATCATCAGCTTTCATTTTAGTCATAACTTGTTGAGAAAATGATTTTACCACAGAGTTATTATATACAAGACAGGTCATTTTTGTTGCTGTCCCCACCAAGCCCCTTCATTTATTTTCCTCTTTCCCTCCCTCCCTCCCTCCCTCCCTCCCTTCCTTCCTTCCTTCCTTCCATCTTTCCTCTCCTCCTTTCCCCTCCCCTCCCCTCCCCTCCCTTCCCCTCCCTCCTCTCCTTCCCTCCTTCCTTCTTTTCCTCTCTTTTAATCACTTCAGTATCCACAACTGAGCCAAAGTATTAACTAGAGAACAAGCTTTTGTGACAGTTGGTTTGTACTATTGTGATTTGGTACCTGGGAGTACTTGTTACTGCCTTGCCTCATTCCATTTTGGTATATGCTATTGGAAAGATTGATTTTGGAGGATTGGATAGCAGGGCAGCAATCACTCTTATCACAGTCACATATGTAAGAAAAATATAGCATTTTGGCCTTTTTCTTTCCTTATTGCTGACAGTCTTACTGGGTAGCTAAGAAAAAGTAAACTTTATGTTTTGCTGTTTATAATCTGTTACACTCGTTTTTGGCTTAGTTGCTTTTTGATGGCTCAGTGTCTTTTAGATTAAATTCATGGCCCTTCAGATTTCAATTTCATTTCCATGCTTTTCTTCAAGATGGAGTCTGAGGGTGATTTCATGGTGATGAGTGAAGCTTGGTACTTTTGTCCACTTAGCATCCTCTGGATCTTTGCTGTGGTTTTGAGTGGTGGGTCTGGTTTGTACCCTGGACTGATCTTTTTCCTGGAAATTCTGCTGATGTTTGTTATAAAGTCTCTAATTGTTAAACGTGGTTATTTTCTCTCCTCCTGCCTAAGTTAATGTATTAGTTAGGATTCTCTGGAGACATAGAATTAATAGGAGGTCTATCTATCTATGTATCTATCTATCAATTATAGGAATTGGCTTACACAGTTATGGAGGCTGAGACGCCCTATAGTTTGTCATGTGCATGCAGGAGAACCAGGAACACTGGTGGTGTAATTCAGTACAAATCAGAAGACCTGGGAACCTTGGAGCTGATGGTGTAAATCCCAGTCCGAGTCTGAAGACTCAAGAACCAAATATGCTGATTTCTGAGAACAGAAGATGAGAAAATGGACCTCCCAGCTCAAATAGAGCACATTTGCTCTTCCTCTACTTTTTTGTTCTGTTCTGGCTCTCTATGGATTGAATGAGGACCACTCACTTTGGGAAGGATGGATCTTCTTTTCTCAGTCTACTGATTGAAATGTTAATTTCTTCTGGAAAAACCCCATAGACACACAAAGAAACAATGTTTTACTAGATATCTGGATATCACTTAGCCCAGTCAAACTGATGCGTAAAATTAACCTTCACAGTTAACATGCACATAAAGGCTATGTCTGAGAGTTGGTTGCTCAGGTCATTTCTTAGGATAGCCCAAAAACGGCCATGGAGAAGTTGGCAACATCACTCTGAAAGCAAGTATTCATAGTCTGTTTAACCTGAGAAGCTGTTTTTTCTATCTGCTTTCTTCACTTCTGTGGCTCTGGTCTCAACACTTCAAATACAGAAATTCAACTTGGTTCAAGTTACATCATGGGGAGTTTTTCCATTTATCATTGTTTTCCTTTTTACTTTCTTTTTTTTTTTTTAATGGCCTTTACCCTCATTTCAGACAGCCTGAGCTCACTATTTCAGAGAAAAAGGATCGGGTAGAACAATTAAAAACAAAACAGTTGATGCTAGCTTCTGAGTTTAAAACTCCTGGTAGTGATAGTAATTGAAAGAAAGGATTGGAAGATCAGCAAGAATGCGTGATAATATAAGAGACTATTTTCCTTTCTTTGACTTGATAAAGATTCCTCATGATGTGGAAACAAAGTTGGAAAGAATGGTATCAGATGCTGGTGAGGCTCCCTGTGCTTTCCCTAGTATCTATCTCAGTGACAGTCTCAACCCTGGGGCCAAGTGATCTCAAAGGAGAGGGCCCATGTGCCCCACTCCCTGCCTGGCTTTCCAGGTGCTGCAGTCCTTATCCATGGAGCAACGGAGTAGTTGAAGACAGCACAGTGCTAGAAGAAAGGCCTCCTAGATAATCTCCATGTGCTCACATGTGGGGTGAGGATCTTTTCCAGTATAGCCAAGAGCAGTGTAGATGTGGCACCAAAGGCAGGCAGCTGTGGAGAAGCTGGGACCAACACTGGAAAGCAGCCCAGATAGGTAGTTTCCTTTTCAGCAGATGCCACAGTGGAGATGTGATACCTTCCATGAGTCAGGTGGAATGAGGTGCATTTCAGCAGAAGCCAGTGTGGACTGAGGAGCAGGTGGAACTTCCTGATGCCATGACTGGGCCAACTGAAACTTAGATGTGGGGAGGGAAGAGAGAACCCTATATTGAGTTTATTCTGATTTGACTGCGATAGTATTAAATTAACTGAGTTTAACCTAAGTTAATAAGTTTGAGTTTTCTGCTATCAAATGGACTAAGGAGTAAGTTGAGTTTAAAAAAACAAGGTATATCTCTTATATTGAACCTGTTACATAGAGTTTGTAGCAGCTGTAAACGTCAGTATGAAAGTCAGCAAAGAACTGGAGCACATTATGCTCCAGTTTGTCTTAGATGATTTGTGTTAAATTGGAGCTAAGGTGTTCCAGAAAAATGTTGAGGTTGCCCCATTATTTAGCAGGAGTGATTCCTACCTCTTGCTAGGAATTTGGGGCACAGAGTGGCATGTTCAATGACAAGAAAACCAGCATTCACCTTCTACCAGTATGGCCTAAAACCTTCTTAAGAGTTTCTATCACTTCCGCAGCTAGATAATTTGCTTAAGGGTGATGAGATTTGTTGGTAGAAGCTTCAGGAGGCATTCCGTTGTAGAAGAAATCACTCAGACTTGTGGTTAAAACACATGTGATTTTAAACTTCATTATCTGCCCCATACAAGCTATGTGCCCTCAGTTTTCTTTTCTGTGAAAAAGAGTTACCATAGCTGTTGCAGTCTTATCTTTCTGTTTGACCTTTTTCCCCTATTCCCATAATGGCCCCACATCTCCCCCACTTTAAGTACATGTGATTCAACAGGTGCCACCCTTGGTTCCATGTGGTCCAGGCCTGGCTAATCAGGCCTCTTGACACCCTGGTCACAGTGATTGGTTCAGGATAGACACAGGACCTAAATCAAAAGAAGCAGAGTAAATCCCAGGATCTTTGTTCGAAGAATTGAGAAGCAGCAGCTTACTTTCCCTACTTGCTAAGGTTGGGGAGTGATAAGTCTGGAACCAGCAGGCACTGTCACATTGAAGAAAGACAACCTAAGAGTGAAGTTATGCACAGAAGAGTGGAACAGAGAGATAGTCTGATTTCTTCTGGCAGGATCTGAGCCCCCGAATTCTGTCATGCCTGTGACCCAGTACTCCCATATTTTTCAGAGGACAATGAACGGCTTTCATTTTTCCCTCCTTCATGTCTGGAACAAACTGAATTATAGCAATAAGAGTTAGACAGGTGGAGATCAAAATATTAGCTGTAATGCTAATGAAAGCTGGATTAGTGAACATAGCTTAGATGTGCAGGCACAGTGGATTTCCTAGTACTTTCCCCTGAATTGGGTTTATAGAGCCAAATCCTGCATGAGAAGCTTAGCATGTGGTAGAAAGCAGAGCAGAACACTCTCTTTAGTGAGGTAGGGAGGCAGATCCCTAAGTCACGGACCAGAAGAGACTGAGCTCAGCGGGACCCACTTCTAAATACATCAGTTGTTTAAGTTCATCTTCCTTCCACAGGATGAGTGAGAGGGAAGTGGAGAGACCAGACTGGTACTCGGGCAGAAGAAATGCCACATGAATTCAGAGCACCAGAAGTTCTCCTTATTCTTTTTGGTTACCTGAGCTGACAAATTTTCTTTTGTGCTTTAATTTTCTGTCACTTGCAAATGAGAGTCTTGACTAAATTTTATTCATTCACTTCACCAATTATGAACAGGTATTATGCTTTATTATGTTGGAGTGACAATACTGAACAAGTCCTTATACTCAAAGACTTGACAGTCTGGTGGGGGATATGGACAGTATGTAGGCAGTTGCTCCCATGGGTGATAAGTTCCAGGATAGGAGTAAGGAGTGGTTGCTATGGGAGTGAATGCCTCACCCTCAGGCAAAAATGAAATATTTTCTAGGTTTCTGTGAGGATGGAATGAGGCAATGTAGGTAAAGTTCTTGCTATACTATGATCTGTTAATAAATGCTAGTTTCTTTTTGTTTCCTTACTTGAGATAGTACCTGGCACATGATCAGTACTAAAAAATGGCTTGCAGTGATTAAGGAACTACTGAATAATTTCTGAAATTCATCAGATTACAAGTGGAACCACTTTCAGAAGTTATGTATCTGAAAATTTGTAATTTTCAAAAACTGAAACTGTGAATATTGTAGTAGACATTTGAGTCAAGAAAATTTCTTTGTGAATACAGCATCAGTTCATTTCAGCTACCACAAGACTGTCATCAAAACACAGCTCTAATTTTTATCACATGATAATATGCCATGGTTTACAAAATACATTTTATATATTACCTAATTTTATTTTTAATGAAACTATTTTTTAGAACAAGTTCATAATTAAAGAAAAATTTGAAGATACTACAGAGAGTTCCTACATATTCTACACTCACTCTCCTCTATTATCGACATCTTATAGTTACACTATAAGATGCAGTATCCATGCACTATTGTTAACTAAAGTCCATACTTTATTCACATTTTCTTATTTCTCACCTACTGTCCTTTTTCTACTCCAAGATTCCATCCAGCGTACTGCATTACATTTAGTTTCCATGTCTTCTTAGGCTTCTCTTGGCTGTGACAGTTTTTCAGACTTTCCTTGTTTTTGATGACCTTGACATTTTGAAAAGTGGTGATCAGCTATTTTGTAGAATGTCTCTCAGTTGTGATTTAGACAAATCACATTTAGACAAATTGGGTTATGAATTTTTTGGAGTAGGATCACAGAGGTAAAGTGCCATTTTCACCACATCATATCAAGATATGTTTATACTATAAACATGCCTTACTCTCTTACTGCTGGCCTTGATCATCAGGCTGAAGTAGCGTTTGTCAGATTTCTACACTGTAAAGTTACTCATTTTGTCCCCATTATGGTGTACTTTTTTCTTCATTTAATTTTCAGATTTACAAAGGCCACCTAAACAATGGTGGTGTCATAAATAGAAATGCGCAAGTTTCATGAATCATAGATATGTTGTGCAGATCAAATGGGCAGTGATTCCAAACATGCTTTGAGATGTGTTAAATATAATTGATAGTTCAAAGAAAGAAATCTTCAAGAAATTTGAGGTCTTGGTATAGGATAATGGGAGAAATGCTCTGGACACACAGTCTTTAGATCATTCTTAAAACTTGTATCTTTTTGGGTGACCACCTGCTTTTTTTTAAAGTACAAAGCCAAAATTATATACCCTTCTGGTGGACACTTCAAATACAATTTATGATGTAGAAATTTGAGCAAAAGCAGGAGCAGGAGATCAATAATCCAACATTTTCTTGGATATTTAGAACAACAACAGGGGCAAAAATGGTTTACTTTTACCCTCATTCTCTTTTCATGCTCCTTATCTGAGACCTGTAATATAAGAGAGGAAAAATATGAAGGAAAAAAAATGTAGAGAGGACCGGAAGATTTAGCCTGGGAGTGGTAGCTCCTGAGTGATTTATTATGGGCCAGGGAAAGCTTAGTCTTTCTTCCATATTTTCCAGGAAGGATGTGATGAGTTGCAACAACAATCTGGTGACTATTGCAGACTTGTTTGAATAAGTCCTTCTTTATGCCTGGCTCCTTTAAAACTCGTGTTCTGTACCTACCTCAGGTTAAATGGCAATCAGTTTTCTCCTGCCTCCAAGAAGAAAGCCTCTGAGGAGCTTTACAATTTTACTAGTTCAGGAACATCAACATTTCTCCACATTCAGCTTGAACCAGAGGTGAAGCAATGGCAGTAGTTGCTCTTTGTGAAAATACTTCTCTCTTTGGGCTTTAAATCATGTCTTTTTCCTCTCCACCACTGGTTTCCTCCTTTGCAATGGAGTATTCTCTGATTATTTTCCCATTACTCTTCCAAGAATTCCTGAATCTATGAGAATTAAAGGCAAAATCAGATTGATACCTGATTTTCTTTCTTTGTATGGTAGAGGAGTGTCCATCCCATTGCTGTCTGTGTTCATTAACAAAAATTATTTAGGGAGATCTTGAAGCAACAAATTTGATTTTACTCTGTTGATTTCTTATTCAGAAATGCTGCTGCAGAATAGCTGTTTTGCAGAGTGAGGATCTTTAAGTTTAGGATAGGCTGTGGGACATAATGTTTAAGGCCGTAAAGTTTGGAGCCAGACCACCAAGGTTACAACTGTATTCTACCTCTTACTACCCACATGACTTAGGGCAAATTACTTAACTTCTCTGTGCCTCAGTTTCCTCTTCTGTATTGAGCATAATAGTCCTAACTCATAATCATCCTCCTCATTGTGAGAATGAAATGATTTAATGTATGTAAACACTTAGACCAGTGTCTGGCATAGTAAATCCTTTGCATTTGCCATTTATTATTTATAATAATTATAAAAATTCACTGGCATGGATGCTAGTACTCTGCATGTTTTCCCTCCCTCTCTCACCTTGTGTCTGGGAAGATGGCTGCTGACTACAAACAGCATTACCTTGGCCCCCTTTTCAGGTGACCTCCAGTTGGATTCAGCCCTAGGAGGACTGGAAGGTCATAGTGGATAGAAGGCAAAAGAGGTGTTGTTCTCTTTTCCTTGCTTCTTCCCTGCTTCTGTGTAGCTGTTTCTCTTGCAATAGATGAGGTCCCCTGTGATTCAGCTCCTGGTGGGCAGCCCTTTGTACAGCTCCAACTCTCACTGGGCTTCTTAAATACTCTTTCCTCCCCCTCCCCTTTCAGCCCTAGGAATGGTAATGCTTCCCATGGGTGGTCTCTGAGTGCCTCGGCATCTCTCATTTTTAGCTCAGTCCTTCCCACACCCTTGCCATAGGTCCCTTCATCAGCCTGTCTTCACTTGAATTATATGGGGGAGAATTCTGTTTTTTTGTGGAACTGCAACCCATACAAGTGTCTATAAATTTACATTAAGATTTAGCAATTTTGTAATGCCCCGACTCTAAATCTGTTCTTAATAAACCAGAAAAGCTTCATTTAAAAATTGTATTTATTATTTGTAAATATCTTGCTTCTTAATTCTCACATTAAATTTCTTGAGGACAGAAATCTGGGCGTGTGTGTGTGTGTGTGTGTGTGTGTGTGTGTATTCCTTGTAGCTTTTAGCACAGTGCCAGATATATAGCAGGTGGTAAAAAAAATAACCCTCTACATTCTTGTTCAGAACAGTGAACATGATGGTTTACTCCAGCGACACATTAAAAGCTTTGCAACTATAGCTGCTTTAGTTGAAATCTCTCAACAATTACTTGTTAAGTTTTAAAGGATTTATTACTTGTGAAAGGTGCCAAAATAATAGCACTGTGGAAGAAAATCCCGTTGTCTCATAACAGACTGTGACTGTCCAAGCTTTCTCTGCCTCCTGCCAGAGAGCCCAGTGGAGCTGATTGAAAGATTGGCTCATTTTTAACTGGAGTTTTGATATTCTGGGAGACTGGGTGGTTTACCTCCCCCTTAGGAAATTGTAGGAGAGAACTAGGTTAAGTGTTTTCTCTTTCCAAGGAGTCTTTCATACAGCCCTCCTGCTGCATCCTTGAGTAGACTCAACTTCTTAAAGAGGGAGTAGTTAATTAATTTCATATCTGTGTACTTTTGTCTGCAGAGGAAGATGTCTGTAATGTGGACGACATGGGCCACAGAAATGGTTTGGTGACCTAAATAATTGTAAACAAGATCCTAGATATAACTTGGCTCTTAGCATACAAAGCACTTAAATGCAATTACAGGCATAAATATTTAACCTTCTTGATGGCAGAAATGGAAATTCCTGTGTGAGTTACTTGGACTAGTGGGTCATAGAGCCCTATTCTCTTAACCTCTAAAGCAAGGGATAATAACAGCTATCTTGTATGTTTATTGTGAGAATTAGAGATGTTTACAGAGCACCTAGAATGTAGCAGGTGCTTAACAAATGTTAGCAAGGAATACTGAGAAAAGCTAGATTAGTGTGTGTGTGTGTGTGTGTGTGTGTGTGTGTGTGTGTACTGAAAATGAATAGAAATGATTGCTATGTTTACTTGGTCAATAGTTTTAAAAGGTTATTTACTGCTTACTTGCAAATAGGCCAAGAGGGAGTCTAAGAAATAAGAGAACCTCTTATGAGGTTTACCAAGTTAGTGTTAGGGTAGAATGACTAATTTTTCAATATCTCAGGAAGATTTTTCAGGCTGTTGTTAGAGCTTTGGGTATTTGATTTTATACATCATACTTACTCTACATGATTTGGGATTATTTTAATAAGAAACTGAAAAGATTAGTAAGTATTCCACTATTACTAGCTTATTTGGGGTATTTTGATCAACTGAGATAATTAAATGCTGCACACTATTTTATTCACAATAGGATTTTACTCTCTTTTAGTCACTTACGTAGCACGTAATCACAGAACACGTTCATTGCTTCTAGTACTAGTATTCCACTTTCATACAAAAATACCTGAGCTTAAATTATTCACAGAAAAATCACAATAAGAGTAGTTTAAACACTGGAAAGAGGATATATTAGAAATCCGACAAGAGAGGTGATGGAGAAGAGGCATCATAATATAGTGGAATAGGTACTGCAGCTGAAGCCACAAAGCTGCAGTTATGCCAGTGGATAGTTGTGGTAGTGTTTTAGGGTTCTTTACAGAGGCGGAACCAATATTCCCTATCACGCTCGCTCTCTCTCTGTCTCTCTCTGTCTGGCAGAACCAATATTATATCCATCCATCCATCCATCCATCCATCCATCCATCCATCCAGTTAAAGATACAGTTGTCGCTTGGTACCCTGGGGAGACTGGTTCCAGGACTCGCCACAGATACCAAAATTCAGGAATGCTCGAGTCCCTTATATAAAATAGTAAAGTATTTACCATTTACCAGCTATGCACATCCTCTCATATACTTTAAATTATCCCTAGATTACTTGTAATACCTAATACAATGCAAATGCTATGTGAATAGTTGTTATACTGTATTGTTTTAAGTTTATATCTTTTATTGCTGTATTTTAAAAATCGTTTTTAAAAGTACTTTTGGTCTGTGATTGGTTGAACTCATGGATGTAGAACCTGCAGATACAGGTACAGGCTGACTATATTTATTATAAGGTTTGGCTCATGCAGTTGTAGAGATTGAGAAATCCCATAATTTGCTGTCTGAAAGCTGAAGACCTCAGAAAGCTGGTGGTGTAGTTTGAAGGTCCGAAAGCCTGAGAGCCAATGTGGTAGATTCCAGTATGGGTCCAAAGACCTGAGAACCAGGAGCATGGGAGCAGGGGCAGGAGAAGACAGATGTTCCAGCTCAAGTAGTCAGAGAGCAAATTTAAAATTCCTTTGCCTTTTTGTTCTATTTCAGGCCCTCAATGTATTGGATGATACCTTCCCATATTGGTGAGAGCTGATCTGCTTTATTCAGTCTACTGATTTAAATGCTAATCTCTTTCAGAAACACCCATACAGACACATCCAGAAATACAATGTTTAACCAGCTATTGGGGCATCCTGTGGCCCAATCAAGTTGACACATAAAATTAACCATCCCAATTACCTTAGACAAGTCAGTTAAATTGTCTGAGCCTTGGCTTCCTCATCTATAATAAAAGGGTATTGCATCTTACCATCTTGAAAATTTGCTTCCTATGATTCATTCTGTTTAGGTAGTGTATAAATAAAGATTAGCATTTATTTATTTAGTTTCAAAAGTACTTGCTCAATGTAGAAAATCTGAAAAACCAAGAAAAGCACCATCCCATACCCCCCTTCACTTTCATCTATATTCTTCAAAGGTAATCACTGTAATATTTTGGTTCTGCCCAGTTATTTTGAGCATAACTAGACATTTACATTTAAACACCTTTTTCAGTTAGTAATTAAATAAAGAAATCTGTAAGTTTTGAGAAAATTGTAGAAAGTGTTCTTTCCTTCCTGGGTATTAGGTGTGTTTAAAATAGCAATCTATAAGAAACAATGCTACCATCTTTGACAGCTAACTTTCCAAAAAATGAATCTAATGTTGGAGTTTCTTGACAGATGGAAGCTTGTCAGTTGGCATTTGCCATAGGAAGGAATAGTTTTTGGGAATGAAGTTCTTGGAGAAGGCCACTTAGGCCAATCACAAGTGGGGACTCTCTTGGTAGTTTTGTGATATGCTCACCAAAGGATAGGCAGTCTCCACTAGGTGGTACTGTTGCCACATGGCCCAAGAAGATAAGCTGCAAGAAACTGGCTAAAGATTATGTGAATATTAAAGACAGAAGTTTGGACATGAACAGCAAACCTGCTGAGGGCCAAGCAATATGATTTTTGACTTGTTCTGATTGAGAGCCAGCTGAAGACTTGTCTGGCAGACAGTCACATGTATGCTTTAAGATGTATTTATAAACACACACATGTGCACATGTGCATACACACACACACATGCACACACACTTAAAACAGACATAGGGAATTATGTCATCTGGAAACCAAACTAGGAGAGCACATTTCCTTCAAAAAGGTAAAAAGTATAATATATAATATGATAATTACATAGTGCATACAAGATGTATTTTGAACTTTTCGGAAATAAACCTTTCAGGCACAAGTTCTGGTGCCAAATAATAATAACAGCCAGAAGAGAACTATGTATTGTGGTTTTCTTATAATCCCTTCCAGTTCCTCACACACACCAAATTATGCTCAGGAAAGTGGGGGTAACACTTACTTTTTAGGACAAGTTCAGTAAATTGAACTCTTTAGACCAAAACACTAGCAAAACAACATCGAGAGATTATAGTATTTAGCTTCTCTTTCAGAATACACATAAACATCAGGAAAGAATGAGGATACTCTCATTTAAAAATTATTAAAAAGTTTTGGATTTGAAGTGAAAATTTAAGCTTGGTTTTCTCAGACTTGTTATATTTTACTTATAGATAAGTCTTTTTTAGGGGTCATTCAGTGTTTTTGTGTCTTCTTTATTCTTTACGTGTAAAAAGTAGTTTTTCTTTTTTTCCTCTGATGATTTTTCCCCCATAATAATATTTATATCACCTCTTTTACTGGAAATAAGGTAGATGGAAAGTGATAAACCTTTTATGATTCCATTTTACTATATTTCTCCATGGTAAGAAGATATAGTGGAATTCATTCAGTACAGAGTTAAAAATAGAATTACAACATGCAATGTACATCATACTGACGTTGACCTTGACACCTAGAAACTGTACAAGTAGATGGTTTTAGTATTAGAGTAAAAATAAGAACTTTTAATTTTCTTCTACCAACCTCTTTTTATTTGTTTCTCTCCATGGAATATGCCTCTGAGGTGGATGGTCCATTGAATTTTTCCTAATATTTGTGATTTCTTGCAAGCTATTCCTATTTGTGAGTAGCGGGGTTTTGACTGCATTGGGCCTTGGATAACTGTTCTAGCCTGGGAATATTCCTAGGTCAAAGAATACCCTGAAATTCAGGTGGGTAGCAGGACTGACTCCAGAAATCCAGGTCTGCTTTGAGGAAAAATCTAGAAATACTGATCTGGTAAAAACTCTGAGCTCACTTTGCAAGCAGCCAAGATGCTCAGTAGTCTCTTACAGATTAAGGCCAGTGCAGGCATAAACTGGCCAACCATGCCTGTGTGCAGTTGGTTTTGGATGACAGGGATGAAGCTTTCTAAGAATGAGCTACAGTGGCCTCAGCTCTCGGCCAAGTATGTGTATATGTACGAGTGAGGAGACTTAATTAAGAAGGTGGGATTGTTGTAGTAATTTCCTTTGAGTCCTCGTTTAAAATTAACTTTAAATGTGATTAGCTCTTGAGGTGAGGAGAGAAGAAAAAGGGAGTAGAAGGTTAATTGCTAAGGGTAAACACAAACAGTGTGGTTCTGCCATAGGCCACTTGAGAGTCAAATTTAGATCCAGATGAGATCTGAGGTATCTTCTGGGCCATATTCCTTCTTGTATCGAGAACCTTTGTCAGTTGTAGTCTGAATCTAATTTTTGTAGAAGTTTGAAAAAATTCCTAACTCTGCTAAACCTCGCTAAGGAGTTTGAAGTCTACTTGAGATACCATTAAATTTTATGTGCTTATTACTGTAGACCTTTGGAGCAAAATGAAATATAAATAAATATACAAACAAAAGTATAAAATATTTCTGGTCACATTTAACTGACTAGATTCTTTGGGTAAGGAGATTTTTTAAGCCTGGCAAAAATATTTTACTTGGCCATAATTTAAGAAGAGTAACTGCAGTATGCCATCCACTCTTTTGTCTTTGAATTTTCATATTTTCAGGAGAATGAGAGTACCATAATATTTTTGCAATCATGGTGGTCTTTTTTTCTTTAAATTCTGAAGGACATCATAGCTGCCAATGGATAAAATTTCTTCTGGGAGTACAGATAGACTTCCATACAGGATTACTTTGCTGTGAAGTCAGAAATCTGAAGCACATGAATTAAATGGTTAAGCAGTGCTTGCAAGCTGTGATATCAGAGGAAATAACTGCTATTAAATGAAAGCTGAATAGCAGTGTATGGGGGAAAAATTCTCATTTTCATCAGCTAATAATCAAAACAGTTTGACACTGGCTAGAGAGAGCCAAAAAATATGGAAACAATTACTGAGTTAAATGAAATATCACAAAATTATATGTTATTTTGCATTTTGAGTTTTTAAGGTAAAAACATTTCATGAAGATTCTATTATGTATTGACCAAATAAAAGAAAAATGGTTAGGAGTGGGTTTAAAGGCAAAAGTAAGAAATGTGATATCTTCAGATACCAGTGGAAAAATGTTTAGATTATTCTGACTTCCACATGCATAGCTCTACTTTAAACCCCACAGCTCACTGCCTATATTATTAGGTTGGAATAACCGATTCTATAATGGAGTAAAAATGATTTCACTGACAAGAAAAAGATACCTTATAAGTCTAGTTGGGGTTTTGATCAAATGCCTATAGTTCACTTTGTCTCAAACAAGAAAGTGATGGTGATTGTCATTAAAGCTCATGCTCTGTTTTTACTTTAATGGGACCATTATACACCCTAACTGCATAACACTACAATAACAAAGTCACGTTTCCTGCTATTTCAAGAAATCTGAAATGGTGATGAAAGACATTTCCTACCAATGATGTCAGTGGTTATTTAATTGCCATTAGGATGGTAATGAAACTCTTTCTTGTCACTTACGCCTGATGAAGTGTTCTTGATCAGGTTGTGTGAAAAAAATGGCTGCCATTATATTATTGCTTTTTCTAAAAACTAGATTTTCATTGCTTTAATAATGTTAGCAAAGCAAGTTGAATTATGTTTGGCATTAGCTCTTGAATTATTGCCTCTAAATAGTATTATAAAAAAATTGAACTACCTTAGTTTTCCATACTAAGGATAATTTACCTTTTTTTCCCCAATGTTGAGAAAAACCTCATTTTTCCATTACTTGAGATAAAAATAAATTGCCCACCCTAGATCTCAAATTGCCTCTGTCTTTACTAATTTTAATGACCACTATCATTTTTTTTTCCCCTGAAGTCTAGAGCTATGCTTAAGTCACATCCATGGGACATAAAGCAAATTAAAAATGTCTGGATTTTTTTTCTTGGCTTGAGATATTAAGGAATACATAATAGTCCTCTCTTCTCTCACATTAATGTTGATATTTTCTGTTACCTGATTCATTGCTTTCTTTACTTGTTCACTTTCTAGGAAAGATTAGAAGAGAAAGGAAATAAACAAAGACTATGAAACAGAAAGAAAGCTTATAGCATCAGTTCAGAAGTAGAGAAGCAACATTATCACTGGCATAAGAAAGATTTTCCTGTATCTCAAACCCTGAACAAGGCTATTGATCTTTCTGAAAGTTAAAGATAGTATGGTTAGTTGGAAAAAATATCAATGATGGAGTCTATTTCTTAAACATTATTTTAAATTTTGGGGGTACATACTAGGTATATATATTTATGAGATACATGAGATGTTTTGATATGGGCATGCAATGTGAAATAATCACATCATGGAAAATGGGACATCCATCACCTCAAGAATTTATCATTTGCCTTACAAACAATCCAATTATACTCTTTTAGTTATTTAAAAATATGCAATTAAGTTGTTATTAACTGTAGTCAGCCTGTTGTGCTATCAACTAGTAGGTCTGACTCATTCTTTCTATTTTTTTTGTACCCATTAACCATCCCCCAATGATAGAGTCAATTTTCTTTACTCTTGCAACTGAACTTGACAATGTGACTTTGGTTAATTGGACACTGGCAGAGGCTTGATAAACACTTACATGTTGGAGCTTACTCTATTTTGCTATTCTTTGGACCCTGAGACTTCTGTATAAAGAAACTCTGAATGTCCTACTAGAGCACACTTGTCCAACCCATGGCCTGTGGGCCACATGTGGCCCAGTACGGCTTTGAATGCAGACCAACACAAATATGTAAACTTTCCGAATATATTATGAGATTCTTTTGTGATTAAAAAAAATCTCATCAGCTATTGTTAATGTATTTTAAGTGTGGCCCAATACAATTCTTCTTCCAGTGTGGTCCAGGGAAGCCCAAAGATTGGACATCCCTGTACTAGAGGATAAGAGAACATACGGAACATACAGAACACATATGACCTGTCCTAGCTCAAGTCTCTCTAGACCAACATGCCTGCCTGCCAACCCTCAGACATGTGAGTGGGACCGTACTAGATTATTCAGTCTTACCCAAGTTGGTGAGGACCAGAAGATTTACTCAGTCAATTAATAGACTTATAGGAGATAAACATGATTGTTATTTTAAGTCATTAAGTTTGGGGACTATTTGGTATACAAGTAAAAGCTAATTGAAACAAATATAAAACTGCAATATTTGTTTTGAATGAAAAATATTGTCTCACCAAATTTCTGTTTTCATTGCTTATATTTCTATTATTGAAAAGGTGCTTCAGTGGAAAACTTAGTTTTAGTTTCATGAACTCACTGTAGCATGGATAGCCCAGGCTGTAAAGATTCAATACCTTGAGTCATTCTAGTTGAAAACTGTACATTTCTCTTGAATTCCTGGGTGCTTCTGTAAGCTTTGTAAGAACTGGTTGCAATAATCTGTCAAGATACCATCACTTTTTAAATTATTAACCTTTTCATTTTAGTTTTGCCTTTAAGTTTTTAAACCATTACTTTTTCTGTGAATATTTGGGAACCAAACACATTAGCTGTTGCTAATTTAATATGACATAATATAGATGTAAGTATCATTAGCACCAATACTTTTTTTACATTCCCATTGGAATTGGCACCAAATTCTCATAACTATCTGAGAAAGACTTTTGCTATATTTACTGTCAGTAAGAATTATATCACAGATGCATGTATAGAACACATCTTCATTCTGTCTACTGAGGAATAGCTGGATGACAAAAATCCATTTATGTTTGAATATGTGGTCTCTATTTTTTAATTTTTTAAATTTTTGAGATGCAATTTTGCTCTTGTTGGCCAGACTAGAGTGCAATGGTGCAATCTCAGCTCACTGCGACCTCCACCTCCCAGTTCAAGTGATTCTTCTGCCTCAGCCTCCCAAGTTGCTGAGATTACAGGCACCTGCCACCACACCTGGCTAATTTTCTTGTATTTTTAGTAGAGACGGGGTTTTGCCATGTGGCCAGGCTGGTCTTAAACTCCTGACCTCAGGTGATCCACCCGTCTCAGCCTCCCAAAGTGCTGGGATTACAAGTGTGAGCCATCACACCTGGCCTGCTCTCTATTTTTAAAACTTGATTGATCAGATTGTTGAATGAGTGTGAAACTGTTGGTGAATTAAAGAAATTGCAGGACTTAGATATTGTGAGCATTCATCTTATTTTAGGGCTGTCTTGCCTATTGTTATAATTTTATCTTGACATTTTGATTGATGTACTGAATTCCTTTTGGATAGGTTGATTGGAAAGCTCAAATCCCAGGGAGAGACAGAATACTTTTTTATTTTATTTTTTGTCCCAGATGTTCAGAGTTGCAATCTATTCTTTTAAATACATGTTTTACCAGATGATCCAGTTCTTTTGAACCAGCTGGCTCTATATTACTCTGTTAGAAAGTAAGTTTTAAAAACTGCAATCTAAAATCTAGAAGAGTTGCCCATCTGGATTAGTGACAATTTTGCGTTTTCAAAGAGGAAATATAATTCATGCTAAAAGTTATTTTGGAGAAAATTATATGTAATGAGTGAAATTTCATATGTCTAATACTTTGCTCCAGGTTTTATTGATGGCAATTTAAAATTAAATCCTTTAGCTTTTTGTCAGGGCAGCTATCAAGCTAGCTGTATATTAAACTGAGAGCACCAAGCAACCCTACAAACCTATCAATGAACTCAAATACAGAAACTCTCAGTGTGAAAGGTAGCAAGTCGACTTAGATCTGGTTTCACATACATAATTTAGTTTTCTCCTTTAACACGTTCTTGTCAATTTTGTTTGAGACAAGATGGTATTTGCTATGCAGTAGGTTTAGCCTAATTCTGTTGCCTTTTTTTTTCTAAAAGGAAAGAATATTTTTATTTGTTTACTTTTGGTGGAGAGGTTAGATTGTATGTGGTCATTCTTTTAATAACAATGGATAAGAATGCATATCTGACCTGTGAGTATAGCATACCGTTCCTCTAGCACTGACATAACAAGTCTCAGAGTATTATGCTTTGAAAAAAAGGTTGAATTTAGAGTTAGGTAATTTGGGCCTAATCTGCTGATTTTTTGGGTAGCCTTCAGTAACTCACTTAACCTCAGTTATAAAATGCTTTGAAATCCTTAGATAATAGTTCCTATGTTTGAGACAGTATCATACTTGATTCTTGTTTTATATAATCCTCGGGAAATTTTGAGAGCATTACATAGAACTAGAATTTGGCACAATAAAACTATAATGGATTTGGGGAATAAGTGAGCATGTTCAGTCTTTATGATTGTTAACAATTGCAACAATTCTGAATGATGGCAAAACATTTGTTTTTGTAGAGACCCAAGTGCTGTAGAGAGAAATGAATGAGGCTTCTTAGTGGCCTGTCAATCAAAGCCAAAAATAATCTTTGATTCCTCAAAATGGCTTAAAACAGCAATGAGCATGTGGTGATTTTTCAACTTTTATCCCCAATGAGAGATTAAGAGATAGTTAAATAAAATGCAATTATTATTTAAAATGTCTCCCTTCATGTACATCCTGCTTTAGAAGTATCTGATTCTGGGAGAAGGACCAGGGAAGGCCCTGAGGTGGTGCTGGGCTTCACAGTGTCAGACACATCAGGCCTGGATACCTAGAATCAGACACTAAAGTGCTATCTCTAACCCTTTCTTTAATGGTCTGAGGATTACATGCAGCCCTTTGGAAATAGGGTCATTTTTTGAGAGGTATAAAATCTGTTTTTGTGTATTAGAAATCAAAGATCTCTTAGATTCCAAAACCAAGGCATGATTATAGAAGGTGTAATATTAGGTTGTCATTAGAATGAATATTCACTTAGGACTGTTATCAGAATGTGTCAATGACAATCCGGTGGTCCAGGTCTGACACTATACTACTATTAACCTAGTGATTGTTCTGGAAGCCTGGATAAAATTTCCTTCCAATCACATGAAAAAAGCCTCATGAAGGAAACTGAAAACATTTTCAGATTTTTTGAATCCTACAAAACTTGACTCCAGACTTACTCTCCACCAGTGCTATCCTTGGTTTTGGGGATATGGTGGTTCAACAGACAGACACTTATTGGTATGCCTGCTACATAAGCAGCCACCCTTTTAAGTGATTTTTTTTTTTTTTTGAGACAGAGTCTTGCTGTGTTGCCAGGCGCCAGGTTGGAGTGCAGTGGTGCAATCTCGGCTCACTGCAACCTTTGCCTCCCGGGTTCAAGCAATTCTCCTGCCTCAGACTCCCAAGTAGCTGAGACCACAGGCACATGCCACCACGCCCAGCTAATTTTTGTATTTTTTAGTAGAGATGGGGTTTCACCATGGTCTTGATCTCTTGACCTCATGATCCCCCCGCCTCGGCCTCCCAAAGTGCTGAGATTACAGGCATGAGCCACCACGCCCGGCCAGTGATGTTGTTTTTAATAAACTCATTATTTCACGTGAAAAGTAAACATTGTATATATTGTTCTTCATTTTATAATGCTATGCTTCAATAGTAACTGCAGTCTGAGGTGGTCCCCCCAAAACCATCTAAAATCAACTTATTTCATTTGTCCAGTAAGTGTTCATTAAAGTAACCTTTATTTTGAGCCTGTTTTTTAAGTGCTAGGCACTTTCCCACTGACTTTGAACTGAATTTGTCCTTGGATTAGTATTTGTAGTTGATCTCTGGAAAGGTTACTGCTGTCGTGAGACTGCTCCTGAAACTTGTGACCAGCTTGAATTGATGATTTTACTTGTTATCACTGGTTTGTCAACATTTATGTGTTCCTTGACATCCAATAGCTAATGTGCTACCATGCATTGTTTACTACTTTGACATACTCAGCCCCATCTTGTAGATAACAGATACTTATTGTACCCCTGAAATGTAACTGGAAATTTGCTCTGAAGAAACACAGTGCTTACCTTCAAAGTGCCTTTAATCTAGAGGGGGCAGATAAGGAAACATTTACAATAAAGGATGATAAATGACAAAACAGATATAATCCTGGGATATTGTTGAAACACAAAAGAGGATTACCTAACTCAGACTTTAGGATGTCAAAATGAAAAGGATAGAACCCACTTGTATTAGTGATTTATTACTATGTCATGAGTTATTATAAAACAGAATGGCTTAAGAAGATAGTAAGTATTTTTCCCCTTCTCTCAGCATTTCTCTGGATCAAGAATTCAGGAATGTTTAGCTGGGTAGTTATAGCTCAGATGTCTCTCATGAGGTAGCAGTTGAGATGCCAGCCCAGGCTGCTGCCATTTGAAGTTTTAACAGGAGTCCAAGAATCTGCTATTGAGGTGGTTCACTCACATGGCTTTTAAGTGTGTTTTGTTTGTTGGTGGGAGACCTCAGTTCCTTCCTACCAAGGCCTTGTCACAGTACTGCTTTGAGTGTTTCCATGACATGGACACTGGCTTCCCATAGAGTTAGTGATCTAAGAAAGGCCAAAGCAGAAACCCTAATGTCTTTTGTGACCTGGATTTAGAAGTATTACACCTGCACTTCTGTAGGTATTCTGTTGGTTACTTAGGTGAGCCCTGGTTACATGTGGGAGGGGCTACACACTGGTGTGGCTACTAGGAGGTCAGTATACTGGAGCCATCTTGGGGGCTGGTGCTTACACCAATCTTCAGGGCTGCTGAGTAACTGTGATTCAGTGCTAGTCCCAAGAACTTTAACTCACTTGGGCCTTGGCAATTACCACTGATAATGTTGGCCTTTGAATTTCATATATTATAAAGGTTTCATATATTACTATTGCTCTTCCTTGAATCATATGGAATAACAAAATGTTAGGGAAACACTGGATACAATTGTTTCTTAATGCGGTGCTACTGACAAATTAATCCTGGTGGTGTCATTGGCAGTTAATAGGTTTCAGACAACATCATAGAAAAACAGTGTTTACTGTTAAACATGGGGATTACAAAATAAAATGTTATTTCTAACAGTGTTACTTAGACATTATTATGGGGCTCCAAGTGGGAACCTCTTTCCCTGGAGGTTTGATAATTAGCCACTTGTGTAGATTGGCCCGTGGTTTGTAGCTCTAATGTGAGTTTCAAGCATATGAGGCAATGGACCATTTAATACTCAATAAGGTTAGCATCTTCCACATCCTATCTCAGTGTAGTGATGTAGCCAGTAAGTATTTTGGGCTTGAGGCTTGAAATCTCTGTTTTTTTTTTAGAAGGGAAAGTGAATGTTGATGTTGAAAAGTTAAAAGTTATTCCATGTACTGAATAACAAGATTCTGCTAATACTAGTTACGTTTTGTGGTTGTATCAAATGGTGTTAGAAAAAGGACTTTAACTCTTTTGAATTCTATTAGCCCTTGCCCAACAAGCCAACTCACATAAACATATCATCTAAGTACAGAGTATTTGTTATATACACTCCATTTCAATATTCTGGATTATTTTAAGCCCGTTGTATATAAAAAATTTAGGGATGCCACTGTTCCTGTCCAATCACTTTCCTCTTCATGTTAACATGGCTCTAAATTAATACAGCTAAGACTTTTCAGCCTGTTGGATTTTGGCACGTGTAGTGCATCTGCATTTATCTGTGTGGGATCTGGCCTCTTTTTCCTAATTTGTCATTATTGGAGAGTGTCAAATTGATTGTGTTTACAGAGCTTGTAACGCAAATTGGTTATTAATCTTCCCATTTAAAGCAAGATTTCCTGCTTTATAACCACTGATACTGAAAGAGTGTATAATTTTAGTACCAAGCTTGATAGAGTCTAATGCACTTATGATAGTATTTTATATAGTTTGTAATTTGGTGAAAGTAGAGCTATATTTAATTAAGCACATAGTTTCCAGATGCAGAGATTGCTGAGTATTTTTAATCTTCCCCACATAATTGATCTTCCTTTGATCTATGTAGGTGCCCAATTACTAGCAACCCCTTTGCATATAGCTATTATGGTCTCTTCTTTATTCTATATTTAACCTAGGCCCTGGGGCACATGTTTATCTATTTAAATTTGTTGTGTAATATAGACACACATTCAGTTACATCTTCTCATAGGTCTCTTCACATCTTTCATTCTGTCTTGTCAAAGACTAAACTGTACTCCCTTCTCTTAGCAATGCTCCTATTGTCTATTTTGTTTCTGTTGAGTTCTGTCTTATCCTTTGGACTTCTGTCTTAAGCAATTTTGAGAAAAGAAACTGGGCATGGAAGGGAAAACTGGGATACCATTTAAGTAATAGGGCTCTGAAGATCCCCAGGGACCAAGAACTCTGAAAGGGTAGGAATATGGTATCAAGAAAATCAACAAAGCTTTTAGGAAAGTTTAGGAACTTTGATATAGAACCACACTCATAAACTTCTTCAGTTTTTCATGACCTTATGGTCTTTATTCTTTCCTTCCCAATTTGTCTGAATTGCAAACTCTGATTTTTTCCAACATTTCTTCTTCCTTTTACCTCTTCCTTTTTTTTTGAATTTTGAATTTTTTTGACATTCAATTTAGCATTTTATTTATAAACAGAAAGTCACTATTGAAATAAACCAGACAGTGGGAAAAGTTGCCTATAGGAGAATCCTGTAATGAAATACTGTGAATCGTCCCTTAAAACTCATATATGCTACTTGAAATACTAGCAGATATCATGTTCATTTCTTCTCTGTCTCAAATACATACAACATATATGTATGTATTTGAGACAGAGTCTCGATCTGTCACCCAGGCCAGAGTGCAGTGGTATGATCTCAGCTCACTGCAACCTCTGCCTCTCAGGTTCAAGTGATTCTCATGCCGCAGCCTCCCAAGTAGCTGGGCTACAGGTGCATGCCACCCAGCTAATTTTTGTATTTTTAGTAGAGATGGGGTTTTGCCATGTTGGCCAGACTGGTCTCAAACTCCTGTACTCAAGTGATTCACTTTCCTTGGCCTCCCAAAGTGCTGGGATTACAGGTGTGAGCCACCATGCCTGCCCTACCCCTTCCTTTTACTCATTTGTTTTTCATCTATGTATATCCTAAGATCCCTCAACCTTGAAGGAGTCTCACCCTTTTAGCCGTTTCCCTCAGCCTGTGAATATAGTCAGGAGGCCACATTGTAATGGGTCAGTTATACAGCTCTCCTGGAGATATACAGGTTCCTTCTTCTGCTGATAAAAAGTGGGAAATCACTGTGAATATCTCACACTAATTACCCACTGTTCCTCATTTAGCTCTTCAGTCTTCAGCAGCTCTGGGGTCCCCGATGCCCCTGAATTACCAGCTGTGCCTCTGACTTACCTATTGAATGTTGCTCAAATAGTATTTCATGCCTGGGTCACCAGCTTTTCCTTTGTCTACAACAATCTCCCTTCAAGCATTGTCTCTCTGTCTGTAATAGCTGATTTGTTTTCAAATTTTACTGAGGTATTTTGGTACGTGATATTTCACCTTTTTAACCCCTACATCTGAGTTTCTGAATATTAGGGGTAAACACTTTGAAATGATGAGGTTAAGAGTCACTACAAATTCCCAATTTCTCGTAGCCGCATTCTGAGCTGCTTTGTCCTTTGGTCTGAATTCAGAAAATTGGAGGCACTATTCCAGCTTTTATGAGTCCCCATTTCACCACTACTCCAACCCCTTTTAGTAGGCTTCTCAGAGAATGTTGTGATTATCAGAGATTTACAGTGCCAATGTCACCACTCCTTTCTTCCTAAAAACACATGTTCACATACATCTGTCTTGATACTTTTCTCCTGTTTTAGAGGAAGGGGTAATGCAATGTAGATCATGTGTTTTGACATCATGCAGACAATTTGAATGATATCCCTGTTAACTTAACTAGTTGAGGGTCATGGTCATTGAATTATTATAAGTGTCCTCATGCCAAAAGTGAGGATACTACAAATCTGATGGGGATAATTACGTAAGATAATATATTTAGGTACCTAGCAGAGTACTCAGAACCCAGTCAAAATTAACAAATACTGGTTGTATTTCTTTCTCCTTCTTTCCAGTGGAGGCTCCTGGCCTCAGCCTCCCAAAGTGCTGGGATTTCAGGCCTGAGCCACCACACCTGGACTGTATATAATATTTACCTAAAAATAAAACGTCATTCAAAGTCCTAGAGATGGTGGTAAAAAGCAACTATTACTACCTCTCTCCTCTACCTTCTCCTCCACCTTCCATGGGATCTTCAAAGTATTCTGTATTAAACAAAGTAGGTCTGCTTTATCTCAGGCTGCTTTTGACCATGACATGGATTTTGTAGTTCAGAGGTTTGGCCATCAGGGTGTGACCATCAGAACCAAGGAAGTAGGAAGGAAAGACACCATCATATGCTAGTCCTGAACTGGGACTGATACTGACAAGGTCAGATATTTGGTTGCATGATGAGAATAGTGTTTGTCAGTGTTATATATAATGTACAAACACTGAATTAATATAAATGTGTGCAAATAGTACTTGGTTTTTATATTTCAGATCTTCTCAGCATTCTAGGAGTAGAAGAGGAATGGAAAGCAACATGTGCCAACCTGAAAAATTCCATAAACACAACTATTTCAGGAAATTTTAGTAAAAATGTATAAGCCGTATGAGTACCACTTACATTTGTAACTATGATGCTAATACACTCTGATCTAATCCAGGCAAAGTAAACAAGTGTGAAAAATTCGCTTGCCTTTTTGAGCAATCAAAATATAATTTCCAAAACTCATAGATACCTTAAAATGTTATTGATTCAGTGTATTGAGCTGAAATCTGAAGTAATGAGTCAAAGCATCTTGACTGGCTCTGATAGATTCTCTGCCTGTAAGACTGCATAGGCATGCAGATTGTCAAATCACTTGCCATACCAGGATCTACTGTATTTTTGCTGAAGAGGAGAGCCCTTGGTCTGTAACTCTTTCCTTTACACTGAAAAGTAACAAGAAGTTAAATATAATAACTTGTGTTTTTCTAAAGAGATAAAATTGTACATATGTGATTGGGAAAAATTTAGCATATTTATGTTTCCTCATAAAAATGTTTCTTTCAACAGATGCCAGAGAGGATGTGAAGAAATAGGAATGCTTTTAAAGTGTTGGTGGGAGTGTAAATTTGTTCAGCCATTGTAGAATATAGTATGGTGATTCCTCAAGGATCTAGAACTAGAAATACCATTTGACCCAGCAATCCCATTACTGGGTATATACCCAAAGGATTATAAAACATTCTATTATAAAGACATACACACTTGTATGTTTATTGTGGTACTGTTCACAATAGCAAAGACTTGGAACCAACCTAAATGCCCATCAATGATAGACTGGATGAAGAAAATGTGGCACATAGACACCACGGAAAACTGTGCAGGCATAAAAAATGGTGAATTCATGTCCTTTGCAGGGACATGGATGAAGCTGGAAACCATCATTCTCAGCAAACTAACACAAGAACAGAAAACCGAACACCACATGTTCCTACTCATAAGTGGGAGTTGAACAATAAGAACACATGGACACAGGGAGGGGAACATCACACACTGGTGCATGTCCAGGGTGGGGGCTAGGGGAGGGATGGCATTAGGAGAAATCCCTAATGTAGATGATGGATTGATGGGTGCAGCAAACCACCATGGCGTGTGTATACCTATGTAACAAACCCATATATTCTGTACATGTAACCCAGAACTTGAAGTATATTAAAAAATGTGTCCTTTTACTTTGCACTTTATAGAGTAGCTTCATTCATTTATGTTTTCTGGAGCCACACTTATTTATTTCATAAGTTCATAGAAATTTGAACCAGTTTATTCTGTCAAGGTACCATAAAGAAAGTTTCAGGAATACAAAGAAGTATTGTTCCACATATGAGAAACAATTTTCTGGTTCAATGCCATTTTTTCCTTTATTCTGCTTGTCTTACTTAAAGACTTGTATCCGGATTGAACTTTCTTCCTTGCCATTCTGCTTTTGCCTCAACACTACTTTACAACCCTCTATTTAAGGCAATATATTCTACTGACATAGAAATGAATTTAAAGTCACAGATTTGGCATACTAACTCCATCTCTTTACTAAGCAGGAGAAGTATATGTGCTGGGAAGCTAAGCCACTAAGCCTCTGTTTAGACATAAACCTACATGGTAATCTCTAAAATTAGGAAGGCTAATTTGATAGCTGTAGATGCCTCAAATAGACTTTTTATTTCTTTCCTTTATTCTGTTTGTCAGAGGTTTTTTTTTATTGATACGTAATAATATATATATTCATGGGGTACATGTGATATTTTGATATATGCGTGCAGTGTGTAATGATCAAATTAGGGTATTTAGAATATCATCTTAGATACTTATCAGTTCTTTGTGTTGGGAGCATTTCAACTCTTCTAGTTATTTTGAAATGTACAATAAATTATTGTTAACTACAGTATCCTAATGTGCTATTGAACAGTATAACTTAATCCTTCTATTTAACTGTATGTTTATACCTATTGACCGGCCTCTCTTCATAGCTCCCTCACCTGAACCCCATCGTATTCCTCCCAGCCCCTGGTATCTATCATTCTATATAGTATCTCCATGAGATCAACATTTTTAGTTACCTCATATGAGTGAGAACTGTGACATTTGTCTTTGTGTGCTTGACTTATTTCACTTAACCTAATAACCTCAAGTGACAAAATTGTATTCTTTTTAATGGACAAATAACATTCCATTATATATATACAACAAATTATTATTTTCATCTGTTGATGGATGCTTAGGTTGATTTCATACCTTGGCTCTTGTAAATAGTGCTGCAATAAACATGCAGGCACAGCTATCCCTTTGATATACTGGTTTAATGTTCTTTGGATGCATTCCCAATAGTGGGATTCCTGAGTCATATAGTAGTTCTCTTTATTTTTTTGAGAAACTCTCATGCTATTTTCCATAATGGTTGTATTAATTTACATTCCCACCAACAGTGTTCAAATGTTCTTTTCACTGGATTTTTGCCAGCATTTGTTATTTATGTTTTGTCATTTTGATAGTAGCCATTCTAGCTGGGGTGAGATGATATTTCATTGTGTTTTTTGTTTGCATTTATTAGATGATTAGTGATGTTGGTCATTTGCATGTCATGTCACTTTTGTGAAATATCTATTCAGCTCCTTTTTAAATGGGATTATTTGGGGTTTTCTTTGCTGTTGAGTTGTTTGAGTTTCTTGAATAGTCTGGATATTGGTCCTTATTGGATTAATAATTTTCAAATATTTTTTCCTATTCTTCAGGTTGGCTTTTCACTCTGTTAATCATTTCTTTTACTGTGCAGAAGCTTTTAGCTTAATTTAGTCCCATTTGTTTATTTTTGTTGCCTGTACTTTTGAGGTCTTAGATGTAAAATATTTGCCTAGACCACTGGTTTTCTCCATGATAGACCACTATAATATCCAAGGTTTCTCATACAATTACTAATACCAAATAAATCAATTAAGCAATATTAGGACTTTTACTTGTTACAAATTAGATTTATAAAGCCATCTTTATTCCACAAAATATGCCATCTAGCATACTTAGTGATGGCCTTCAGACATATAATGTGTGTATCACTATCTCTCCTTGGCCATGACAGACATGTGTATGTGAAAATGGATGTTTTGTGTACAGTTGTTGGGTTTGCCTATTTCATGCATTTTTTTCTCTCTCTCTGTCTCTAGACACACACACATACACACACACACACAATATATGTATGTATATGTATATAACGATATTCTGAAAAAATAGATTGATTACATGATATGCCCAGTATTTTATTGACTCTTCTTCCTTTCTTTTCTCCATCCTTTAGAAGCAATTTAGTGAGTAAATATAAGGAATTGATGTGATTATCACCATTATTTGGCCTAGTGAGCTTTTGGCTTTGTCCTTCCGCACTGCTGTTTTGCACCTCAACAGAGCTGGTGCTGTGCATACAGATAGGCGCTTGGCCTACAGAAATAATATATATACTTTATTCCATATAATGTGGATATACTTGCACACAGAGACATGGCTCACAGATTCCTGTCACAGGAAATGACATACAATATACTGATCATAAACATCCTGAAAATTGGATGGTCTCTTTAATATCGTATTTGCTGTTGCAGTGGAAATGTTTCCTAATAAAAGTATCCAGGCCTGCCAAACCTGTGTACTTATCTCCAGTGTAATATACTGCTTTCCAAGTACTCTACAATTTTATGATACTGTCATGTCGCCAAACTTGGCCACCAAGCTTGCTTCAAAAAGTTGAACTCTTAGCAAAAATGCTTTTATAATGACTCCCATTCTCTTGCCCAGACTAACTCTCAAATCACCAAAGTGTCCAAATTCATTATTAATTTTTTTATTGTTCCTCATTGAGTCTCTGGTATAGAACTAACCATTTGAAAACACAAAATGAGAATTCATATTTTCAGTCTTCCTTCTTACCAGTGTTTGTGTTTTCTTCAGTTAGTGAGTCAGTGTTTATAAGGATGGCATGTTTTGTTTTGTTCAGTGGATTTTTTGGTCATGTATGTGTAAGACATTGATTTGTGGCCCTGATGCCCATTTATTCTTTCTTTGTTTTAAATGATCTGAACCCTAATTTAAATATATTTTTTCCAGCTTATTATAAATATTGTTGTTAGTTGAAGCAATGAGAAGCACACACAATCCCTGGAGGAAAATGGTGGTGATGTCATTTTTTATAAAGAGAAATACTGGGTTTACTCCTGTTTTCTTTTCTGTGACTAAAACTTTTACCTTAGAGTGTGCCATCCCTTAAAATCATTTTGATTTGCCTTCTTATTTTTACAGGTTTCAAAGTATGTCAGTATCATTTGAAATCAGAGAGATTCCTTTGTGTGCACTCTTTTGGGATCATTCATAACATAAGACTAATTCCAGCATTTATTCTTGCAGACCCTGTTTATAATTTCTACTCTGTATTTATCCCAAACATAAAAAGTAACCCTTGGTCTTCTTGATACTTGTCTTTAATCTAGTTCTCTATCCATGACAAATCAGTCCTCACCATCCTTTACTCAAAATTAATATAAATGCATATTTTGGTGTGGAGCTTTGTCAAAGGCATTTTGAAAATCAGCATTCTATATAGTACACATCATTTTAATCATATCTTTACTATTAGAAGCACTATGCCTATGGGAGCAATAATTAGATATAATATCTAATAGTAAGATTATGATAAAAATAATATTACTTAATCCTGACTGGAGAGATGTAGGCAGAGTTCTCAAGCCAAGGGGTCATTTTCATTAGAGCGAGATTGGATAATGCCAAATAAGGCAAAGTTCTGTCCTGATTATCTATAAAACTTGGCCAATCAAGGCAACTATATTCCATACTTGTCATTGGGGTAGAAAATAGAAGAGAGGAATGCTGAAATGGAATACAAATATGAGCTAAGAAAGGTAGAAAGCTCTTAGAAACAGGTGGAGAAGTGATACATACATGACTATTGTACACATATACGTAAGTATGAGACTGAAGAGAATAAAAGAGAAGCAAAATGTTTGAATACACAGATTTGTCTATCTTAAAAATAATATTTATCTTTATTCCTGTAGTTATTTAGCCTACTAATTTTGAGGACTGTAACTCTGTGTCAGTTTTTGAATGGAATTAGAATGACAGTTGAAAATTCTAGTCATAATGTGAACATATTTAAGGAAAACAGTTTTAAATGAAAAAGACTATGAAAAATATAGTCTTTTTAACAAATGGTATTAGAACAAACAAATAGACATCTGTGTGCAAAAAAACAAAAAAGAATCTTGACACTGACTTGATATCCTCTACAAAAATTAATTCAAAATGGATCATAGATGTAAATATAAAACACACAACTATAAATCTGCTAGAAGATAACATAGGAGAAAATCCGGATGATCGTGGGTCTGATGATGACTTTTTAGATATGACAACAAAGGCACAGTCCTTTAAAGAAAGAATTGATAAACTGGACTTCATTAAAATTAAATATTTCTGCTGTGTGAAAGACACTGTCGAGAATGAAAAGACAAATCACAGACTGAGAGAAAATATTTGCATAAGACATATCTGAGAAAGTACTATTATCCAAATTATATAAGGAACTCTAAAAACTTAACAAAAAACAGCATGATTAAACATGGGCCAAGGATTTTGAAAATTCACCAAAGAGGGTACACAGATGGCAAATAAGCAAGCGTATGAAAAGACGCTTTACATCATATGTCTTTGGGGAAATGCAAATTAGAACAACCATGAGATACTACCATAAACCTATTAGAATGGCCAAAATTCATAAAACTAACAACGAAAAATGCTGGTAAGGATGTGGAGCAACAGGAACTCTCATTCATTGCTGGTGAGACTGCAAAATGGTACAGCCACTTTGGAAGACAGTTTGGCAATGTCTTACAAAACTAAACATACTCTTATCACATAAACTAGCTATCATGCTCCTTGGTATTTACCCTAATGAATTGAAAACTTATCTACATAAAAACCTAAATACAGACATTTGTAGCAGTGTTATATTATTATGTCATTATAATAATATATAATATATATTACATAATATATATGATATATATTATATTATTTGGTGATCAATATTATATTGTATATAATATGTTATATATATGATAAAATATATAATATATAATATTAATTGCCAAAACTCAAAAACAACCAGGATGTTCTCCAGTAGGTGAATGGATAAATAAATGTTGTACATTCAGACAATAGAATGTTATTCAGTGCTAAAAACCTAGAAAGTTATGAAAATACATGAAGGAAACTTAAATGCATATTACCAAATGAAAGAAGCCAATCTGAAAAGGCTGCATATTGTATAATTCCAATTATATGACATTCTGGAAAAAGAAAAATATGGTGACATTAAGAAAGATTAGTTGTTGCTAGAGTTTAGGGGAAGTGAGGGATATGAAACCAATACAAAAGTCCCATAGATAGTATTTTTTTTTTAAACAGAAATGGACTCTTCTGTAACCTTGAAACTTACATTTGTTTTATCTGAGTTCCTTCTTTAAGAAGGAATCCACAGGCCCCTCTAAAAAAGGATTACAGAACTGACACTCACCAGATCACCACATCCAGATAATGAGATGCTGGACCCCTCATTCATCATGATTACTTTCTTGCCCTTCCTAGTTCCTGTTTTCTTACACATTGTTACGTTTCTTCCCTGCCATATAAACTCCTAGTATAATTGGTCAGGAGATGGATTTGAGACCCCTCTCCCATCTCCTCTGCTGCAGCATCTGACTATTGCCTTCTTCCTTGGCAATAATGATTGTCTCAGTCATTGGCTTTCTGTTTGGTGAGCAGCACGACCTAGATCAGTTCCCTGGTGTTTCAGTAACAGATAAATAAGTGGAATGCAGAGGATTTTTAGAACAGCAAAAATACTCTGTGTGATAATGTAATGGTGGATAACATGCCATTATACATTTTTTCAATAGAAACTACACCACCGAGAGTGAGCCTAATGTAGACTACAAACTTTGTGTAAGAATGATGTGTCAATGTAGGTCCATTGATTGTAACAAATGTACCACTCTGGTGGGGGATGTTGACAATGAGGGAAGCATGTGTGAGGGTAGGAATATATGCGATATCTCTGTACCTTCCTCTCAATTTTGCTATGAACTTAAAATACTCTAAAAAATAAAGATTTCAATAGTAGTTAAAAAAAAAAAAAAAGGAATGGGACAAAACTCAACACTTGGTGTTGTCTATACCGTAAAGTCAGTAAGAAACTGACTTTACAGAATAGACAATGAGGATTGGATACGAGGATTGGATAGGACTGAACAGTAGTGAGGAGGGTATTGCAAACTTGCTGAGAAAAGCAGTTTCTTATTGTTATTTATACTCACTTACCCCATATTCATCCCACAGAATTGGTGGTTCTGTCCTCACCACTCCTTTAAAAGTACTCTTGGTATAGTTAACAAATTCTTTTTTTTGGGTGTATGTGTTAAATAAAGTTTATTGTCACCTTTATTGCCTATAGTCTATTAAATACAACTTTATTGTGCCTTTGCAAGCAGGATACATTTTTTTTAAAAAATAGATAAAAATTTTCTATATATATAGCTTAATATGATAGATTACAGTGCAGTATTATTCTTATTACATAATTATAGAAATACTGTAGAACCCAAGAGCACAGGGTAAGCAAAAGAAATACAGTCCTGAGCCGTCTGAACAAGATGATTTAATGAATCCTTTTAGTGCAAGTTTAGAAAACACAGGGAAGGAAAAAATACATGCATACTGCTGTCATGAGCAAAATTCATTAAACAGTCATTCCTTGCTAGGTGCAGGAGAGGGCAATGGTGAAATTTCTGAATCTGAAGCATCTCTTCTCATTCTCATTTTACTTGCCCTCTCTGTAAGCTGTGTGGATCCAGTGCAATTTGGCTTGAGTGATGTGAAGTTTAAAATAATGTTGGAGTGACAGTCTCAAATCAGTAGTTCTATCTACTCTTAAGGAATCCAAGAACATCCTATAATTCCATCAAAATCATTCTGGGAGCAGTGCTTCCAATGTGCTCTGTTGACCAGTTCTTGGCTACCTATGGTTTCTCCTGTTTTCCTCCTTTCCTGCTACAGCTCAGAAATAGGAATTTATGTCACAGGTACTGGAGGAAGATATAACCAGTCTTGCTGCTTACCAAAGAGGCCTCTCCTTCAGTCTGCTCATGTTCCCCAGTGTCGGACATCAGTGGCATTGGGTAACTGTTGATGCTAGTAAGTGTTGTTGTTAGCACTTGTTTTTGTTCCCTATGTAAGTTATTAACGTCAGTGTTTCCTAATTACGTTTTCAAATATTTATAAAAATTATTATGAAACTGGGAATGAATCCTTGGGAATTGAATCTGGGAAAGATTCTAAATCCTTATTTGTTTTTTAAAAATAAGTTTATTGAGACATAATTCAGATACCATACATTTCACTCATTTAAAACATATCATTCAGGGATTTTTTTTGTATATTCACAGAGTTACTCATCCATCACCACAATAAAGTTGAGAACATTTCAGCATCCCCAGATGAAAGCCTGTACTCATTAGCTATCATGTTTCATTTTTCCTCAACTCCTAGCCTTAGGCAACCACTAATCTGTTTTTTGTCTCTATAGATTTTCCTGTTTTGGGCATTTCATATAAATGGAATCATACAGTATGTGTTCTTTGTGATTGGCTTTTTTTGCTTAAAATAATGTTTTCAAGATCCATCTGTATTGTAGCAGGTATCAGTATATCATTCCTTTTTATTGTTGAATAACATTCCATTGTGTGTATATGCCATGTTTCATTTATCTATTTATAATTCGATGAATGTTTTGGTTTTCATTCTTTGGCTGTTATGAAAAATGTTGCAGTTAACACTTGTGTATAAGTTTTTGTGTGCATGCATTAAAAAAATTCAGCTTTTAAGTGCAGGGGTACATGTACAGGATGTGCAGATTTGTTACAAAGGTAAACATGCCATGGTGGTTTGCTGTACAGATCATCTTATCACCCAGGTATTAAGCCCAGCATCCATTAGCTATTATTCCTGATCCCCTCCCTCCTCCTACCCTTTACCCTCCGATAGGCTACAGTGTGTGTTTTCCCTGATGTGTCGATGTGTTCTTATCATTTAGCTACCACTTGTAAGTGAGAACAGTGTATGCCTATTTTACATTTCTATGGGTATTTACCTAGGAGTAGAATTGCTGGGTCACCTCTAGGCTTAACATTTTGAGGAACTGCCAGATTGTTTTACAAAGCGACTGCATGATTTTACATTTCCACTAGCAATCTATAAGGATTTCACTTTCTATGCATTCTCACCTCATCAACATTTGTTATTGTCTGTCATTTTTATCATAGCCATCTAAGTGGGTGGGAAGTGGTATGTCATTGTGGTTTTGATTTTCATTTCCCTGATGGCTAATGATGTTGAGCATCTTTTCATATGTTTATTGGCCATTTCTCTATCTCTTTTGGAAAAATGTGTATTCAGAATCTGCTTAATTCTCAAATGGAGTATATCTTTTTATTATTGACTTGTAAGTGTTCTTTGTATAATCTAGATATAAATCTCCTATCAGATAAAAGATTTGCAAATGTTTTCTCTCATCTGTGTGTTGCCTTTCCGCTTTGTTGATAGAATCCTTTAATAACAAAAAATTTTAAATTTTAAATTAAGTCCAAGTGATCCACTTTTTCTTTTGTTGCTTGTGCTTTTGATGTTATAACAGAAGACTTTGCCTAACATGGAGTCATAAAGATTTTTGAAATTTTTGGCACAGATTATTCCTGATATCTGAGTGGGTTCAAATTCTTCAAGATGAAATATTATTTCGACTAGAGCTTTTCCATTTCCAGGTGGTTAGTTGCTCTTTTTGTGCATTTTCCCTGAGTACTTACTCAAATTTTTGAAATTTTAAAATTAGTTTAGCTCTTAAATTTAGGTCTTTGATATTTTGAGTTAATTTTTGTATATGGTGGAAGAGAGGGATTCAACTTAATTCTTTTGCATATATATATGTCCAATTGCCCATGTAAGATTTGTTGAAAAGACTGTTCTTTCTTCATTGGATTGTCTTGGCACCCCTGTTGAAAATGACCAATTCATTATTCTTAAAGCAAACTCTGTGCCTCTGCTCTCTTTTAAGGATATGGTATTCCTATATCTCTGGAGGCTGCTCAGCTCCTCCCATAAGTGTATTTCTCATCAACCTACCCTATAAATTCTCCATTCAGACTTTCAGATTACCCTGCAGCAGGCACTTCTGTTGTGAAACTTTATTGTTCCTTGCCCCCGAGTACACTGCTCATTTTTTTCTCATGGTTTTCTAGCCTGCCTTTCTCAATTTTACATGGCTTCTTTTTCACCTTGCACACGATTTCATTCACTTCCTGATTTCCATGCTGGCTCCCAAATCTGGACTGTAATTAGAGTCAATACATTTATTCTGAGCTCCATACCCATATTTTTGAATGCCCAGACTTGACATCAAAGCCAACATAAGTAAAACTGAACCCATTGTTATCTCTTTTCCCCAAAACTGGCTCCATTTTTTGAATTCCCCATTAATGCCACCATCACTAATATAGTCCTTAAGTTGAAATTCCTGGAGTTATTGTAGAGTCTTCTTTGTCTCACCCCCACATCACCAAATTCTGCTTATTCTACCTGGGGATTCTCTCTAATCTCTGGTCCCTAGTGTTTATCTAATGCCTTAGTGATATGTTCATCATTTTTGTCTATAGTGGTCTACCTGACCTTCCAGTTTCTCATCTTACCCTTTCCAACCTACTGTTCATGCTAATTTTAGAGTTATTTTTCTGTAACATAAATCTTGTAATGTTATTTCTCCCTCTGAGTTCCCCAAATTTTCATGGTTTTTTATTGCCCAAAGGATAAAATTTAAATTTCTTTGCAGTGTGTAAATGCCTAAGTTCAACCCTTAACCCTGTTTCTTATCTTTCTAGCTTTTTTCTGCCACTCTTTCCCTCATTCCTAGCCTTTAGCCATATTGAGTTACTATTTTGTGTTGAATAGATTCCTCTCTTTTGCACCTCAGTTTTTTGGCACATGTTATTCCTGATATCTGAGTGGGTTCAAATTCTTAAAGGTGAAATATTATTTCCACCAGAGCTTTTCCATTTCCAGGTGGTTAGTTGCTCTTTTTGTGCATCTTCCCTGAGTACTTACTCAAATTTTGAAAGTTTGGCAAATGCCAAGATCATAAGACCATGTTATAGCACTTACCCTATTGAATAATACTTGTTTGATCATTCATAAAGGATAAGGCACAAATTAGGTTTGAGTCAATGTTTATTGCCTGATGTATACTGATATATTTAATAATTGAGTGAATAGATGAATGGACTATTTGATATGGCTTGGCTCTGTGCCCCCACTCCAATCTCATGTTGAAATGTGTTCCTCAGTGCTGGAGGAAAGGCCTGATAGGAGATGACTGGATCATGGGGGTGACTTCCCCTTTGTTATTCTCATGCTAGTGAGTGAGTGCGGTTGTTTAAAAGTGTGTAGTACTTTCCCCTTCACTCTCTCACCTGCTTCACCATGTGAAGATGTGCCTGCTTCCAGTTTGCCTTCCACCATGATTGTAAGTTTCCTGAGGCCTCCCAGCCATGCTTCCTCTATGACCCATAGAACTGTGAGTCAATTAAACCTTTTTTCTTTATAAATTGCCTAGTCTTGGGTAGTTCCTTGTAGCAATGTGAGAATGAACAAATACACTATCAGATTTTCCTGTTATTTAGCTTATGAAAGAATTATTATTTTTATCTTACACATTTTATGGAAACTTAATGCAAAATATAATTCAAAGGAATGCTTATTTATAATAGATAGATTTCTACCCCCAAAAGCACTATTCTGGGAGAATTTTCTATCACTTACGTGGGGTTTGAACTTTTTCTTTCTTTTTTTTAATTATAATAAGATCTACAGAGTTTAATATAAGACACACATTGACCAAAGAAAATCCTTGTAGATCTATATACAAATTTATAAAAGTCTACAGACGTTCATCATGGGTTGAAATTCTGTCTCAGGTATTTTATGTGGGTAGCTTCAAGACTTTTCCCTTTGTTCTGGGTAAGTGTTATATAATGTGGTTCTTTACTTTTATTTCTTGACTCAGCACTGTTTATGATTTCTGAATGAGTCCCCTATGGTCTGATATGTCTGAAGCTGAATGGGGCTTGTGGGTCCATGTATTCTTGAGCTGTCTTCCTTACATTTGGCATTAGAATGGAAGTAGATTGTAAAGATGTGGTATGGTGCTGACACTAATAACTATAATTTACCTCTTTGCAGCAAGACATGATGAAAAGTATTCAACTTTCACTAAATATGCCTAGATATTTTTCTAAAGTGCTAATTTCCATACTTTGATTAATTGTAGTTTATACCTGTATTTGTTTGCTGTCAGGCTGCTGTAAAGAACTGCCCGAGACTGGGTGATTTATAAAGGAAAGAGGTTTAATTGACTCACAGTTCTGCATGGCAGGGGGGGCCTCAGGAAACTTGCAATCATGGCAGAAGGGGAAGCAAATGCATCCTTTCCCAGAGGATGGCAGGAAGGAGAAGTGCCAAGCAAAGAGGGAAAAGCCCTTTATAAAACCATCAGATCTCAGGAGAACTCACTCACTATCACAAGAACAGCAGCATAGTGGCAACCACCCCCATGATTAAATTACCTTTCACCAGGTCCCGCCCATCACATGTGGGGATTATGGGAAACACAATGCAAGGTTAGATTTGGGTGAGAACACAGCCAAACCATTTCAATACCTTTACTAGCATTTGGGTTCTTGGGATTTTATGCCTGTGGGAGAAATAATAATATGATAATTTTGTTGTATATTTTATGACATTTTTGTCAAATGCCAAGATCATAAGGAGTAATAAAGTTTCCTTGAAGAAGAAGATAGTTATTTAGCATTTTGATTGTAATTGTTTAGCATTTTGAGTGGTTTGAGGGTTGTTTTATTGTATTAATTTCCTCTTACATGTTACATACATTTTGGTTGTCAGTTCTGACTATAATAGAAAATAAGACAAACTTAACCCTTAATTCCACATGTATTAATCACACATTTTATTTTAATTATTTGATTCATTCATTCTACAAGCATTTACTATGCATTTGACATGTGTCAGGCATTGTGGTAGGAGTAAGAAAGGGAACGTTACCTTAAAGAATTTGTACACCAGAGAATAAGAAGGGAGCAGTAAGTAAATGAATTATACCATATAACCTGGTGAATGCTATAAAAGTAGTATGAAAAAGAGTTTCTAGAAAGCTATATAGAACCTAGGGTTAAGGAAGCCTTTATTGAGGAGCTTTTACAGTCCTTTGAGCTGAATCTTAAAGGATGAGTAGGAGTTTAAGAGGACAAAAAATTAGATTATTCCATGCAGAACAGCATGCTCCTAAGCTTAGATTTGTCAAAGAGTGATATTTTCATGAAATAATATGGGGAAGAAGAGGCTGCAGAATTTTACATTGCTACAGAAACTCCCTGTTTGTTGGAGCAAATTTAAACACTTAAATAAGGCATTCGAGAATATTCTATTTAACGCTCCAGCAAATGTATATCCATTATGGATTCTGCCTGCTTCCCACTGCTGTCCCATAGCTTCAATGACATAATCTCCTTAATGCAGTCTACATGCACTTCAAGACTTTCTTTACACATCTGACACTATTCTGACCCTTCTTTTCCTTTGACTCACCCTTCTCCATCATAGTTCTGTAATTGTTTAAGATATGTGTACTTTACAATATCAACTTCTGTGGAGCAGAGACTATATAATTATTCATAGTGCCTAGCCAAGAGCAATTAACCATAGAAAATACATAAATTCTTGAGGACTGTTATTGTAGATCTAAATAAACTTTTATAGACTTTAACTTTATGTTAATTTTTATTTTGTTTGGTTTTTAAAAGCATCTGTGTGTTGTGAAAACACACTTAGAGAAGAGTTGTGTTACCTAAATTTGAGAGCCGTCTCTGCTGCTCATTTATTGTTTGATATATATATTTAAATATCATGGAATGAACCAAATGATCAATCGATCTATCATCTATCTGTCTTATCTGTGTATCTATCCATCCATCATCTCTCTATTATTTATCCATATAGCTATCTTTCTAAAATCTTTTGTAGCTCAAATATTGTTCTGGTATAATGCTAGAACTCTGGCTGACTTTGTGTGGGTAGATAAATTCTCTGTTCCATAACTCCCCTAGCTCCTAGATATGATGATTCCTGTATTCATTTTGTGACTCATTCTTCAATATCTATGATGATCTTAGAGGGCTATAAAATTTTCAAATCAAAGTTATAACAAATGCATTTAGATCTTTTGAAAATATGCCTTATAGTATACACTTTATCAGTAAAATCCGGGGAAAGAGGTACAATAGACAAAGACACAAGACATGCAAAATCAATGCTCTAAGTAGCAGAGAACAGTAGATGATGAAGGAGAGAAAATTTCTAAGTAAGATGCATGTGGGCCAGTGCCAGTTTTAGTTTGGATTCTGGTTATCTGTTGTTGCATTAAAAACCTATCCCAAAACTCAGTTGCTTAAAAAACAACTATTATTTATTTAGCCCTTAAACCTGCAGTGGAGAAGGCTCATGTTTTCTCCAGAGTGTCAGCTGGGTGGCTTGACAAGGCACTGGAGGAGCAATTCCAAGATGACTCACTCCATGGTCCCAAGTTGGCTTTGGCAGGGAGCTCAGCTGGGGCCAAAGGCTGAGCACCTCAGTTCCTTTCCATGTGGGCCTTTTTGTGGAGCACTTCTGTTTCCTTACAGAATTGGTGGCTGGGTTCTGAGAAAGTGTCCCAACAGTCAGGAAGTGGAAGCTGCCAATTATGTTAAAGCCTGGGTGTGGAAACTGGCACCACCTTACTTCTGATGTATTCTATCGGTCAATCAGCCACAGAGCCCAGATTTGAGGGGAAAGGACGTAAAACACACCTTTGAAGGGAAGAAGTACCAAGAAATTTGGAGGAATGCTTTAAAACTGCCATGTGTTTCTTCAATGAAAATGGTTTTGTTGTATTTATTATATTTATTTTCATTGTAAAAAATTAAAACAATAAAGAAAATTTCCAGGGCTTATTTGATAGGATATTTGGAAAAACTCTTGGTCTGCTTTCCTAACACTGTCTTTTGTGGTCTGTCTAGTTACGTCTACTTTAACGCATCCTTGAGTTATCCAACCATGCATTTCTGTTTTATAAACAAACATTTACTTTTGAGATTTGGTATGTTAATTCTCTGTGCCTTCGTTCAAAGCTTATGTTAATTCTAGTTTAGGCTTGGAAGTGATTTTTGTGTTTGGTTTTTGGTTTCTCTCTCTTTGTGTGTGCTGATCTTTATAAAACACCCTTACCCTTTTATCTTTTAATTTTCTGTGACTTCTGACTCTAAGTCCTATTTTCTACCATGCTTATAACAGCTTCTCTAATGGAATAATGAGGATCCCTTTTTAGGAAGATGGTGAAACCACTGAGAGTATAGCATTTCTATTTTAGAATTCAGAATCTTAATATTTAAAAAGCACTGTGAAACTCACATAGCTCAGGTATCCATCAACTGTTGCTGGAATTCCCACTGTAACGTCTCTGTCAAATAATTCTCTAGCTTACACAAATAGTTCTGGTGAAAGTAGTTTAATAGTCTCAGTGGTAGACAGTGTAATTTTTAAACGTCTTTGAATTTTAAAATGTTTTTCTCTTATTGGGATAAATTTGTATTCCTGTAACTTTTTAACATACTAAAAATTCTAAACCTTGTTACTCATAAAAAGCCTCCAGCATTGAAAACACTTATCATGACTCCTCCCTGTTCTGCTGATTCTTCTTACTCCAAACCAAAGTCTTACTTCCTTCAACTGTTGCTCTTGACAGCTTCACATGACTATCTACCTGACCACTAACTTGTGAGTATATTCCTGTTTGTTGATGTCCTTAAATGCTGAAGAACATTTAAGAACTGAACACTGAACATGGCATGCCAGAGGCAGTCTGACAGAGATTGCTCCCTGTTTATTTTCAGTTTAGGACAGGTTACAGGGTGTCTGCTTGGATTTCTGATAGTCTTAGCAAGATCTGTTCAATCTCTTTTCTTCTGTTCTGTCTCTTTCAAGACAGTTTGGGTTGTGAATTTTAAATCTGGAAGAAGAGAGTAAGTCTGTGTCGATTATTTACAATGTGATAGATAATTCTATTTTCTTCTGTGTATTCAGAATTTGTCAATCTTAAAAGGTAGTGAAGAACTAAGTAGGCTAAATTACTAACTTTGTCATCTGATTCTTCATCAAGTTCTTTGAAAATAATTGTTTTAAAGGCATATAGACATTATAACACTAGATACATTTTTAAAAACTTAAGGATAAGTTAGTGAAGGATTTCTTACTGAACATGCATTTTGTATATTTTCAAGTGAGCAGGTAACTTAAGTAAGCAGTCTGCATAAAGGCAAATGATTGGTATCTGTATGTTGGTCTTTATGTTTAATTTTATAAATAATAGTTAAATTACTGGTTGGTTTCATGCTGCTGGAACATTGAATATTGATTCTGAATTGCCTTGATGTAAGTTAAGATGACATGACATTCTTTGGTTACCTTCATCACCTCATGTCAATTAATTTCTAATTATTTAAGTTAATGAGTTAAATTCTTTAAATCATTTGTGGCTATGACACTTCATGGAGACAACATGGAAACACATTTTTTTTTCTGGCACATTTGTAATGGGTTTAGTTCAATTTATTCCTTTGTAAAGTTTGATGATCCATGCATAATAAGAGATGTATTGATATGTATATGCATTATGTCAAGGGTATTTTCTTAATGGTGAGTCAATTTTGAGAGTACTTTTAGTTATAAAAATGTGAAAATTGCAAGCAGACATGTCAGTATGCTTCCTTGAGGTGTCCACCTGGGTCCATGAAATGGGGGGTGTGTGAGTATTGCAGCAGTGCAGACATGGGCTAAGTTCAGACGTGTTTCTTTTGTATACTCTCAGGCACAAAATGCCAGTACTGTTTGTCAGTAAGAGAGACAGAGACTACCCATGGCTGTGACGCAGCTTCCTGGTGGGAAGGCCCTAAGCACAGCTGACAAGTGAGACTGATGCTTGTCGCCCTGGGGGAAAACAGTTGAGTCTTGACAGGAATAAGCACTGATTCTGGAGTGGGCTTTGCTTACTTGGTGGAAGGCGAAAATGCAAGTGCCATTAAAATGCGTGAACTTAGATGGATGACCATACTTTCCTCAGAACAAGGAACACACTGTACAGCCAATAATGTCCAACAAGGGGCAGAGAGATGTCCTCCTTAGAGTAATAGTTTGATAGAGAAGCAGAACAGGAAATTGAAACACTGGTTACCTAAAGGAGAAGGAGGTGAACGCGTGAAGGTCTGGTTCACACCTTCACAAGTGTGTGCTCACACTCAACATCAGTGGGGCTCGTGTCCTCACTAGATTTTTCTGTTTTTCTGGTTGATCTGGGGAGGAGGGAGTGGGGAGGATGCTAGTATGACTATGGAATTCTTACCAAGGGAGCAGTGCACTGGTAAAAGACTATATATTTTTTCTTTCTTCCCCGCATTTGTTTCCCTTCTCTCCTCTACCTGTTGCAGTAGTCCTAGGACCAGGGTTGCAATTTTAAGTGTTGGCAGCAGGGACAATTTCTAAGCAATAAACTGTAACTGTTTTAAACCTTGTATCAGAATTCCTAAGGGCCTGATGGGTATGGGTTGTGTCTTTACCCCATCTAGCAGAATTGGGGCTAACAGTGAATACATCTATGTTGTCTGGTGGTAAAAAGAGCTCATATGTAACCTTTCCCTCCCTGAATGGGGGTGGACTGAGGAGGAGCCACCTGTTGGACTGGTATTGCTGCCTGCAATTTAGACTCGCACAGTGGTGATTCTAATGACCCTTCCAAAGGTAGGAAAGTTTGGGTATTAATGGAAAGAAGGAGAAACAGTAGCTGAGAGTAAAAAAAGGAATAAATGGGTTATGAACTCAGGGAAATTCAGTATTATGTTAACAACCCAAAAGAGTCTTGGAGCAAAAGCTCAATTATCCCTGATGCCTGAAAGGGTGAAGCTGTATATTTGCTGAGATCGTACCTGCTTTTGGAACCTCATAAGATTGAAAGGGAGCCTGCAAACCTGAGTAGTCTCACCCTGGGAGACATTCATACAATATGACGGACTGGAGTAATTGTTAATAATTATACATATTCTTGTGCTGTAAGGGATCCATGATTGGAAACAAGGGGCTGTCTTGTTCTGATATATATTGGTTTTCATCCACAGTTCCTGGCTTATAACTCCCATTGTCCTTGTTGCAATCTTCTGTTAACCGTGTCAGGTGGTTAGGCCTCAGGGTCAGGCCGGAGGAAACAGCATTTCTCTCTTGCTTTCTTTTCAACTGCCCCAATGCAGACTCTAATCCAGTGGGGGTTAAGACCTGCTGAGAGAGTCCCACTTCATACTCTGGAGGAAGGAATGCTTCCATAAGAACCCAAGAGAACTAGGTTTGAGGGATTCCAGATAGCTGAATACGTGGAGGTTCCTGGAGGGTGGTGTACCCAGGAAGGCCATGTAAACTCCGTGCCCCTTCCCCCATACCTCACTCTATACATCTCTTCATCCATATCCTTTGTCAAGTCCTTTATAATAAATAGGTAAATGTTAAAAAAGTCAAAATTGGTGGAAAGAGGCAGGAGAGAAAATAATTAGGACTGATATACTGTTAATTGTGGCTGTTTGCTGCTGCCAGTCCATGTCTCCTTTGCTGTAGTTATGTGCTCTATAGAGTTAGCATCAATACTATGCATAGATCACATCCAAGGCCTTTGGAGGTATGGTTAGAAAAATATTACAACACCATAACAAATTAAACTGCTGTTATAAAACAATTTTTAAACTATTCTTTTACTGCCATGGAATGCAGAAAATCATATTATTTATCAACCACTGCATAAATCATCGCTTACCACCCTTCTTAAATACTGTAAATGACGAACCAAAATCTTCCATAATGGACATGATGGTAGAGAAATTTGGTTCAGATTAGTATGAAAACTTCAGCCAATAAACTGTTCCTGTTTCTCTGAGATGAGGCCATTTGGACTTGCCAACCCAAAGTATAATAAGTGCATCTGCTATGGGTTTGTCCTAGATTATTTTTTTTCCCTGTTCAAAAATGGCAATTTATTTTGTAAATCATATGTGAAAAATAAATTATATTTAACATATAAGGCATGAATCCAAGCAGTACAGTTCTAGAAAGGAAATCAAAAGCTAAAGTGTACAACATTTGGGGGTAATTTTCAGGAGTTCCTTTGTTGCTTTTTATACATGATTATCCTGCATGAAATATATTTTAGTTGTAATAGCTATTAGATAGCATTATTTTGTGAATGTGAAACAGAGCAACTGAAGTTTTAGTTTGAGGCACATAGAAATAGATGAATTCTCCAGCTTTCCTTACAAATGTCTCTTATGCCTCTTCTTAAATGTTTCCAGGGATAGAAAACTTTTTGCCTCACTCTGTAATTAGTTTTTTTTTAAGAAAATTGTAGTTGAAAAGCATTTCTCACACTGAACTAAATTTGGCACCTTATAACATTTATCTTTTACTCTAAGTTTTGACCCTTCTAATATAACATTTTGCATATTTGAATATAATCATTATGCATTCTTAAATTTTCTTTTGCTTAAAACAATCAAACATATAAACAAACAAATTTCCTTCAGCTTTTTCACGTGACAGTTGTGATCCTTGTTTGACCACTTCTGGTCACTGTTCCTCTTAAAATACTTTATTAATATTACTGTTGGACATTTGGGATATAACCATGAAGAGTCAGTGATTTTTCTGATGAACTAATTCTCAATCCAATTAAAATGAAAAAAATTCTAATTAACTTCATGTAGTTCAGTGTCCATCTTGGTAGGGTCAGAGGCTAGAAATAAATTAACACCAAGGAGAATTCAGGCTGTGAGCAAGGGAGAGAATTTTTAACTGGAAATGAAATACATGATCCATGCTTGTCCTTTCTCTAAAATGTAAAGTTGAGGCAGCCTGCTGCAAAGATGGCACAGGCAGTTGCCAACATGGAGTTGAAATGGCATTGTTGTCTGGGGTAAATACATGAGGTGCATCATCTCACACCAAGGGAATCAAGGATGTGGACACAAGAAATTGATTTAGGAGCAGAGGTTTAATAGACAAAAGAAAGAGAAAGGAGAACTGCTTTCTCTCTTGAGAGAGAGGGGAGGCACCAGAATGGGGCTTCTGGACCACAGTGAAGTTCACTGGATTTTATAGACAGGCTTGAAGAGGTGGTGTCTGATTTACATAGGGCCCACAGGTTGGTTGGACAAGTCGTGATGTTTACATAGTACTGGAGGAAGCTGGTTGCCCCACCCTCATCTTAATATGCAAATTGGATCTTTGCCTGGCTGGTGCCATGTTGTCTTCTCCTTAGAGTACATGTGATTTGGCAAAGAGAAGGGAATATGGAGCTGCCATTTTGAACGTGACTAGTCCCAGATAGCCTTTTCTATTGGGATAGCTGCTGGCATTCATCTGTGCAGGCTTCTAACTTGCTTGTCTATGTTTGTAACTCAGTTTTACAGTCTGCTCTTTGTTAGAAAATGATATTGGAGCTGCCTTTTATTAAAAGGAAAACCTTACTGAGGACTTCCTTATCTGTCTAAATAATTTCTTAACTCCTGTATTAGAGTGATTTTAGGCAACCAGTAAGGACTATTCTGCATCCAAATTTCCTTCTTTTATATGTTTAGCTTCTTTAGTTGCAATAAGAACAATTTCTGACCAATAGTAAAAGGTGAAATTTATTGGCCAACTCTAGACTCAGAACTGAAGGACATTAAAAAGCATAGGAACCAGAGAAGCCCTGTAGATCTAAGGTAAGAAGTAAAGCACATCCATTTTAGGATGCTTCTCCCATGGTTGGGATGGAAACCAAACATTGTCAGACTTTGAGACACTCAGCCCAAGACACCAAATTGAGGGAGCCAAAGTGACTGTTAGACAGGCCCTCCATGCCAACATTCAAGATTGAGATAAACAACACATAATCACTTTATTCCTCTAACTTACTTCTGGATATTCCTAATGCCTTTAGTAGGAAGAAAGCTTTTACTTTTAAATGGAGATATGTTTTATTTGAAGAAAAAAATATAAGAAAGGTAACCGTGACACATTTAGTCTAAGTTTTAAATAAGAGTTAAGAAATCCTCTGCTATGAATGTTAGTATTAAGATGGAAGCAGAAACAAATGCATTGACTGTCTTACATGAGCGATACGGCCTTTCTGAAAGGGCTACATAAGGTGGGGGGCTTTGGGTGCTCAGACACACCCCACTTCTCCTTTCAAATCAATTATTCTAATTTTGCCTTGGATAGCCTCTCTCAAAGCAAATCTTTGTATTAATTTAATGATGGACATTTAAACTACCTCTGCAGGAATTTATCAGTGTCATTTTCTTAATGGCAGCTCTAGATTCTACTTCTGTCTGCCAATTTGTCTTGTTCAGGGGTCTGTCAGTTTATCCTGAGATGAGAATTGTGATTGATTTGGGACAGAGAGATGATTACCAGCCAAGTGGTGGGAACTTCTTGCTGGGGAATAGCCATAGGAAGTAGATCTAAGGGACTGTGGAGATCATAAGGCTTGGCTGGGAGAATATCACCAATGGCTTCTGATTAAAATGATTATTAGATATGGATGACTATGGTGCACAGAAGCTGCCATGCAGAAAGGTTCAAATTTATCCTAGTTCGGAAAGGACTATTCTTTTTTTTTTTTTTTTTTTTTGAGATGGGGTTTCATTCTGTCACCCAAGCTGGAGTGCAGTGGTGCAGTTACGGCTCACTGTAGCCTCAGCCTCCTGGGTTCAAGCAATCCTCACATCTTAGTTCCCCAAGTAGCTGGGACTATAGGTGTGAACCACAACACTCAGCTATTTTTAAAAATTTTTAACAGAGACTGGGTCTCACTTTGTCACCCAGGCTGGTCTAGAACTCCTGGATTCAAGCAATCCTCCCATTTTGGCTCCCTAAAGTGCTGGAATTACAGGCACAAGCCACCATGACCAGCTACCTGTTCTCTTTAAGACAGGAAAAAATGAAAGAATAATGCAGTGTTTCAAGTAGATTGAAACTAAAAAGTAATTTTAACATTAATTTTGAAGAATAGGTTAAGTAAAATAATGAAAAAATGGTGATGAATGAATCATGGAACGTAATTACCATATATCCCCTGAATTAAAATTTTATAGGATAATATGTAACTCAACTCTATGAATTAAGAGAATTCAGAGAACTGGAGAGTAGCCACACAGGAAGCTTATAGGAAAATCCCACAAAGATACAAAAGATAAATTTTTTTAAGTAATACTAGGGAATTGGAGGAGTGATACTGATTTCATACTTGCCCAGTAGCAAATAACTGATGGTAACAAATCTGCTATGTTTTGTGTGTACTGGTGCCTTTTTTCCTACTGCATTGGACCCCAGTGGGCCATATTGTTTGAAAATATTCTTTGTTCCTGGGGAAGACATCAGCTTCATTTTGAAGCAATATATGTCATAGGGTTTCTCACTCTGTTCTCTTAAAATAAAAAGGGAAAAGCTTACTCATAAAAACTTCTGACATCAAGCATTCAGTTGCTGTAAGTCACTATTAGTTGTCACTCCTATGCTTTGCCAACACCTTGATAGTTGATGTTCACAGTGATGACTGGAGCCTATACAACATCTCCAAATGGACTTCATAATAATAAACAATGATTGAATTGTCATGAGAAGGATATGGGAATTAAGTCATTTTATTATGAGAGTTAAGTCATTTTATTATGTTCTAATTCCTTGAACATTGTTATATCATGTGAAAGATATGTGGTAAGTGTCTATTAAAAAGAGTAACTTTAAATATGGGAATAATAGTCACTGTGAACTACTAGAGTGGGGAGAAACAGAGAGGGATGTGGGTTGAAAATACCTATTGGATCCCAGTGAGTGGGATCACTCCTGTAATCCCAGCACTTTGGGAGGCCAAGGTGGGTGGATCACCTGAGGTCAGGAGTTTGAGACCAGCCTGGCCAACATGGCGAAACTCCATCTCTACTAAAAATACAAAAATTAGCTGAGCATGGTGGCATGTGCTTGTAATGTCAGCTACTCTGGAGGCTGAGACAGGAGAATTGCTTGAACCCAGGAGGTGGAGGTTGCAGTAAGCCAAGATCATGCCAGTGTACTCCGGCCTGGGCAACAGAGTGAGACTCCATCTCAAAAAAAAAAAGAAAAACCTTATCAAATTGTACACATTAGATATTTACTGTGTATTACATGTCAATTATACCTCAATAAAGCTATTTTTTTCTTTATGTCTTTGAATGAATCTAAAATGGAATAAATGTACTGGGTGACAGAGTAAGACTCTGTCTCCGAAAAAAAAACAAAAAGAGAAATTTAAAAAACATTAAAAAAATTCATTTCTTGTCCATTTTGGTAAGGGAGCTTATTGAATATACAAGAAACCTAACTAAGCAAGCAGCGAGTTCCTGGAAACTGGATTTATCAGAGGTTATACATAAATCCTATCTGATACAGATATATATGCGTTCTCCCATGATATGTAGTTCTTACATGATAATATAGGGCCTTCATTTTGGAGAGAAAAAGTTACCTTTATTTGTTCTTATAAGGAGTGTTAAAATTTCAATATTCTTCAAAGCAATAGACAGCTGCCATCCTCTAAAAATCCAGGGCCAAGATGATTAGTGAGCTGGGTTTGGTGTCACATACCTATAATCACAGCTACTCAGAAAGTTGAGTGAAAACTTAAAAATTTAACTCCTGGGATCAAGCAAAGTGAGGATTGCTTTATTCTGGGAGTTTGAGACCAGCTTGGACAACATATAGTAAGACTGTCTCAAAAAAATAAAAAGACTAAAACAAACTATAGTTTTTGATAGTGAAGCTCGTCTCAAGGACATAATTAATAGTTATCATTTCCCTCTTCTGCTATTCAGTTTAGATTTCCCTTATCTTTGTCCGAGACTGTAACTGATCTGGCTTGTTTTCTTGATGGGTGATCTAAATCCTCATCCTGAAGTCATCTAAACTCTTGATTACTTTGCTTTTCTTGACTTATGATTACTACAGTTATTCTTTGGCAATTGCTACTGAAGAAATGTATTAAAAGATTTAGCATGTATCTGACAAAAGTGTATGATATGCATTAGTTAATCAGTGTAGTGGAAAAATAATTTGGTTACACAATTATGTAGCACAATTCAAGGTAGCAGCAATATAAGCATTTATTTGAATTGCTTTTATGTATCCTTTAATTTCATATTTATTTTGTATAATTGTTTCAGAACAGTGGTTATGTGAAAATTCAAATATGATGAGAAAAAAATATCCTATTAGAAGCCAAAAAAGCACACTGAAATAAAGAAACTCAGAAGCTTCAAAATATCAAAACTAAATACACTGATGGTTGAATCATGACAATGAGGAAGTAATGAGTCAAAAATCAGAGAGAAAAATTTATAGAAGATATATTAAAGATTTTGAGAATCAGGATACTTTGAAACAGGAAACAACACAGTATTGGGAAGAAGAAAAGAATAGTGAAAAACACAATTTGTATGGTCAACAGAGCATAACCCAAAGATCAGCATCAACTTCATGTTGGTTAATTTATTTTAATAAGTTTTGCAACTTTTCACTTTTTCTTAGTATATTAAGCAATAATTTCATGCAATGCTATGTAATAAAAGACAGCCTGGGATTTTCAAAATTGTGATCCCTAATGAATTTTCAGTGAATCAAGCAAAACATACAAGGGGCAAAAGAAAAGTTGCTCAGGCGGAAATTTTGAAAAGAAAAATAAAATCAAAATCTGAATATATCTTAGCTCACTCATTCCAAGACTAACGATGCATATGTTTTGTTTGTAAGCTATTTTCAACGAGATAGAGATCACTTAGGTCCCTTGGCTTTCACATTGGATAACTACGCTGAGAAATCTGAAAAGTCATGAAATTCTACTCACAAGAACACAAGAAAGTTATGTTTACTTGAATTTTACACAAACTAAATAAAAATGCACTAGAACAATGTCCAAAGAGGTAGACAAGAATAAACATTATTTTAAGACACTAAAATGAGTAGTTATGATTATTACATATTAAATGGAAAGAGGTTTATCCTTCAGTAGAGATGATGACAAGTGGTATTCTTTAAAGCAAGGAAAGGTTATGGGTATCATCAAACTAATTATTCAATGTGACTTTTTTCTCTTGACAACTTGGAAAATTTTCAAAAGAAAAAAGTGACATGTATCAAAAACGTTTTTGAAGAATTAATTGATATAATGAGAGAAAATGTATATAAAATAAGAGAGGCAAAATAAAACAGACAGTTTCTAGACCAAATTATAACACAAATTTCTAGAAACAAAACCAGATGACGTTTTTTACCAATTGAAAGCCGACTATCTATTACTTTATCCAATGAAAGGGAACAAGTTCTGGACAATTGTAACCATTCATGACACCCATCCAATGACAACATAGTTGTAATGAACAGTGAGGATGAAAGCAGAAGCACACTTTAAAAACATCAATGCATTCATGGGCTGTGTGTTGTGTGCAGTGCACTTTCTTAATTCTATTGGAGGCCCATAGCTCCTGAATTGTTTTTTTTAAGTTTACTATTTGCTTATCTTGCAAGAGCTCTATGTTTTCTGCTGTGTTCCATAGATTACATAGTTTCAACTCATGAGCTGATTTAGATTTCTAGGTATAACAGGATGCCTGTTCCAAGCCTTTCAAGCTGGGTATAATGGAATTTAAAAACATTTTCAGAGACTTAAAAAAGCCAAAAGGGAATATAGATGCAAAACTTATTGAAAAAGTTCATAAAGCTCAAATTTTAACTGTATTTTAGAAAAAGAATGTTTCAATAAAATACATGAAAATGTGTAGGTTCCTGGTTAGGACATTTCTAAAGTGGACCCTCTTTTGTCATGTTTAAATTTATTTCTTAAGCAAGAGAATGTGAAGATAAAAATTAATAGACTATGAAACAAAAATGATAAAGGTGGGCATTGAAACTAACAAATTATTTTAAGATAGAGAAGCGGATTATAACAAAAAAGTGTTACAGTAGTTTATCATTGTGAAGAGATACATTTTGAATGCAAGTAATAAATGCACTCCCTTGGGTTAGTCGATAATTAATAAAGAGAAAGTGCATCATGCGGACACATTTCAATAAGATTTAAAATTATTGCTGACTTGACACAATATATCGTCACCAAAGAAGAGGATATAGAACTCATGGTATCACAACAGGCATCACCAATAAACAGATTAAAATGTGTAGTCAGTTTAAAGATGATTTGAAATTATTTCTTGCAGAAGAAAATTTGAATTTCCCTGATATTTAATTGCTCACATATGAAAGAAACTTGATAGAGTCTTTCTCAAATTTGATGATCTTAAAAATTTACATTACTTTCATAGTAAGAATTATAAAATGGGGAGATTTGGGAAGATGGCCAAATAGGAACAGCTCCTGTCTGCGGCTCCCAGTGAGATCAACAGAGAAGACAGATGATTTCTGCATTTTCAACTGAGGTACCTGGCTCATCTCATTGGGACTGGTTAGACAGTGGTGCAGCCCATGGAGGGTGAGCTGAAGCAGGGTGGGGCGTTGCCTCACCTGGGAAGCACAAGATATTGGGGAAGTCCTTAGCCTAGCCAAAGGAAGCCCAGAGGGACTGTGCTGTGAGGAGCGGTGCACCCCAGCCCAGATACTATGCTTTTGCCATCGTCTTCACAACCTGTAGACCAGGAGATTCCTTCCAGTGCCTACTCCACCAGGGCCCTGGGTTTCAAGCACGAAACTGGGTGGCTGTTCAGGAAGACACTGAGCTAGCTGCAGGAATTTTTTTCATACCCCAGTGGTGCTTGGAATGCCAGTGAGAGAGAACTATTCAATCCCCTGGAAAGGGGGCTGAAGCCAGGGAGCCGAGTGGTCTAGCTCAGTGGATCCCACCCCAGTGGAGCCCAGCAAACCAAGATTCACTGGCTTGAAATTCTTGCTTCCAGCACAGCAGTCTGAAATCAACCTGGGATGCTCAGGCTTGGTGAGGGGAGGGACATCCACCATTTGGGGCTTGGGTAGTTGGTTTTCCCCTCACAGTGTAAACAAAGTCTCTGGGAAGTTGGAAATGGGTGGAGCCCTTCGCAGTTCAGCAAAGCCGCTGTAGCCAGACTGCCTCTAGATTCTGCCTCTCTGGGCAGGGCATCTCTGCAAAAGAGGCAGCATCACCAGTCAGGGGATTATAGATAAAACTCCTGTCTTCCTGGGACTGAGCACCTAGGGGAAGGGGTGGCTGTGGGTGCAGATTCAGCAGACTTAAACGTCCCTGCCTTCTGGCTCTGTGCAGCTAATCTCCCAGCACAGCGTTGGAGCTCTGCTAAGACTGCCTCCTCAAGTGGTTTCCTGACCCCTGTGTCTCCTGACTGGGAGACACTTCCCAGCAGAGGCCAACAGATACCTCATACAGGAGAGCTCCAGTTGGCATCTGGTGGGTGCCCCTCTGGGATGAAGCTTCCAGAGGAAGGAACAGGCAGCAATCTTTGCTGTTCTGCAGCCTCTGCTGGTGATATCTAAGCAAACAGGGTCTGGAGTGGACCTCCAGCAAACTCCAGCAGACTTGCAGCAGAAGGGGCCTGACTGTTAGAGGGAAAACTAACAGAAAGGAATAGAATCAACATTAACCAAAAGGATGTTCACTCAGAAATTCCATCCAAAGGTCTCCAGCGTTAAAGACCAAAGTTAGATAAATCCACAAAAATGGTGAGAAAAGTGCAAAAAGCCTGAAAATTCCAAAACCAGAATGCCTCTTCTTTTCCAAAGTCTCACAACTTCTTGCCAGCAAGGGAACAAAACTGGATAGAGAATGAGTTTGACAAATTGACAGAAGTAGGCTTCAGAAGGTGAGTAATAACAAACTCCTCCAGGCTAAAGAAGCATGTTCTAATCTAATGCAAGGAAGCTAAGAACCTTGAAAAAAGGTTAGATGAATTGCTAACTAGAATAATCAGTTTAGAGAAAAACATAAATGACCTGATGGAGCTGAAAAACACAGCATAAGAACTTCGTGAAGCATACACAAGTATCAATAGCTGAATCAATCAACTGTAAGAAAGGATATCAGAGATTGAAGATCAACTTAATGAAATAAAGCTTGAAAACAAGATTAGAGAAAAAAAGAATGAAAAGAAACAAACAGAGCCTCCAAGAAATATGACACTGTGTGATAAGACCAAATCTACATTTGATTGGTGTACCTGAAAGTGATGGGGAGAATGGAACCAAGTTGGAAAACACTCTTAAGGATATTATCCAGGAGAACTTCCCCAACCTAGCAAGACAGGCCAATAAAATTCAGGAAATACAGAGAATGCCACAAAGATACTCCTCGAGAAGAGCAACCCCAAGACACATGATTGTCAGATTCACCAAGGTTGAAATGAAGAAAAAAATTGTTAAGGGCAGGCATAGAGAAAGGTCAGGTTACTTACAAAGGGAAGCCCATCAGACTAACAGCAGATCTCTCTGAAGAAACCCTACAATCCAGAAGAGAGTGGGGGCCAATATTCAGCATTCTTAAAGAAAAGAATTTTCAACCCAGAATTTCATATCCAGCCAAACTAAGCTTCATAAGTGAAAGAGAAATAAAATCCTTTACAGACAAGCAAACGATGAGAGATTTTTGTCACCACCAGGCCTGCCTTACAAAAGCCCCTGAAGGGAGCACTAAACGTGGAAAGGAACAACTGGTACCAGCCATTGCAAAACAGCAAATTGTATCAACACTATGAAGAAACTACATCAACTAATGGACAAAATAACCAGCTAGCATCATAATGACAGGATGAAATTCACACATAACAATATTAACATTAAATGTAAATGAGCTAAATGCCCTAATTAAAAGATACAGACTGGCATAAAAAATCAGATAAAGAGTCAAGACCCATTGGTGTACTATATTTAGGAGACCCACCTCAAATACAAAGACACACATAGACTCAAAATAAAGTGATGGAGGAATGTTAACCAAGCAAATGGAAAGAAAAAAAAGCAGGGGTTGCAATTTTAGCCTCGGATAAAACAGACTTTAAACCAACAAAGATCAAAAGAGACAAGGGCATTACATAATGGTAAAGGGATCAATGCAAAAACAACAGAGCTAACTATCCTAAATATATATGCATCCAATACAGGAGCACCCAAATTAATAAAGCAAGTGCTTAGAGACCTACAAAGAGACTTAGACTCTCACACAGTAATAGTGGGAGATTTTAATACCCCACTGTCAATATTAGATCAACAAGAAAGAAAATTAACAAGGATATTCAGGATTTGAACTAAGCTCTGGACCAAGCAGACCTAATAGACATCTACAGAACTCTCCACCCTAAATCAACAGAATATACATTCTTTATGGCACCACATAGCACTTATTCTAAAATTCACTACATAATTGGAAGTAAAATACTCCTCAGCAAATACAAAAGAATGGAAATCATAACAAACGGTTTCTCAGACCACAGTGCAGTCAAATTAGAACTCAGGATTAAGAAACTCATTGTAACTGCACAGCTACATGGAAACTGAACAACCTGCTCCTGAATGACTACTGGGTAAATAATGAAACTAAGGCAGAAATAAATAAGTTCTTTGAAACTGATGAGAACAAAGATACAGTGTACCAGAATCTCTGGGAAAACCTAAATCAGTGTTTAGAGGAAAATTTATAGCAATAAATGACCATAAAGAAAGAAGGAAAGATCTAAAATTGACATCCTAACATTACAATGAAAAGAACTAGAGAAGAGCAAACAAAGTCAAAAGCTAGAAGAAGACAAGAAATAATTAAGATCAGGGCAAAACTGAAGGAGATAGACAACACGAAAAACCCTTCAAAAAAATCAATGAATCCAGGAGCTGGTTTTTTGAAAATATCAACAAAATAGATAGACCACTAGCCAGGCTACTAAAGAAGAAATGAGAGAAGACTCAAATAGACACAATGAAAAATGACAAAGAGGATATCAACACTGATCCCATAGAAATACCAATTACCATTAAGGAATATGGTAAACACCTCTGTGCAAATAAACTAGAAAATCTAGAAGAAATGGATAAATTCCTGGACACATACACCCTCCCAAGTGTAAACCAGAAGAGTTGAATCCCTGAATAGACCAATAACAAGTTCTGAAATTGAAGTAGTAATTAATAGCCTACCAAGCAAAAAAAGTTCAGGACCAGATGAATTCACAGCCAAATTGTACCAGAGATAAAAAGAGGAGCTGGTACCATTCCTTCTGAAACTATTCCAATCAATAGAAAAAGAGGGAATCCTCCATAACTTATTTTATGAGGGCAGCATCATCCTGATACCAAAACCTGGCAGAGACACAACAACAATAACAACAACAACAACAGAAAATTTCAGGCCATTATCCCTGATGAACATTGATGTAAAAATCCTCAATAAAATACTGGCAAACCGAATCCAGCAGGACATCAAACATCTTATCCACCACAATCAAGTCAACTTCATCCCTGGGGTGCAAGACTGACTCAACATATGAAAATCAGTAATTGTAATTCATCACATAAACAGAACCAATGACAAAAACCACGATTATCTCAATAGATGCGGAAAAGGCCTTTGACAAAATTTAATAGCCTTCATACTGACAACTCTCAATAAGCTAAGTATTGATGGAATGTATCTCAAATTAATAAGAGCTATTATGACAAACCTGCAGCCAATATCATACTGAATGTGCAAAAACTGGAAGCATTCCCTTTGAAAACTGGCACAATACAAGGATGCCCTCTCTCATTACTCCTATTCAACGTAACATTGGAACTTCTTGCCAGGGCAATCAGGCAAGAGAAAGAAAGAAAGTGTATTCAAATAAGAAGAGAGGAAGTCAAATTGTCTCTGTTTGCAGATGATATAATTGTATATTTAGAAAACCCCATGGTCTCAGCCCAAAATCTTCTTAAGCTGATAAGCAACTTCAGGAAAGTCTAAGAATACAAAATCAATGTGCAAAAATCACAAGCATTCCTATATACCAATAATAGAAAAACAGCCAAATCATGAGTAAATTCCCATTCACAATTGCTACAAAGAGAATAAAATACCTAGGAATACAACTTACAAGGTATGTAAAGGACTTCTTCAAGGAGAACTGCAAACCACTGCTCAAGGAAATAAGAGACGACCAAAGAAATAGAAAAATATTCCATGCTCCTGGATTTAAGAATAATCAGTATCATAAAAATGGCCATATGGCCCAAAATAATTTATAGATTCAAGCTATTCCCATCAAAGTATCATTGACTTTCTTCACAGAATTAGAAAGAATGACTTTAAATTTCATATGGAACCAAAAAAGAGCCCACATAGCCAAGACAATCATAAGCAAAAAGAACAAAGCTAGAGGAATCATGCTACCTGACTTCAAACTATACTAAAAGGCTAGAGTAATCAAAACAGCATGGTACTGGTACCAAAACAGATGTATAGACCAATGGAACAGAAGAGGCCTCAGAAATAACACCACACATGTACAACCATCTGATCTTTGACAAACCTTACAAAAACAAGCAATGGAGAAATGATTCCCTATTTAATAAATTGTGTTGGGAAAACTGGTTAGTCATATGCAGAAAACTGAAGCTGGACCCCTTCCTTACACATTATACAAAAATTAACTCAAGATGGATCCATAGGACCAGATGGATTCACAGCCAAATTATACCAGAGATAAAAAGAGGAGCTGGTACCATTCCTTAAATGTAAGATCTAAAACCATAAATACCCTAGAAGAAAACCTAGACAATACCATTCATGACATAGGCATGGGCAAAGACTTCATGACTGAAATACCAAAAGCAATTGCAACAAAAGCCAAAGTTGACAATGGGATCTAATTAAGAGCTTCTGCACAGCAAAAGAAAGTATCATCAGCATGAACAAGCAACCTATAGATTAGGAGAAAAATTTTGCAATCTATTTATCTGACAAATGACTAATATCCAGAATATACAAAGAACTTAAACAAATTTACAAGAAAGAAACACACTCCATCAAAAAGTGGGCAAAGGATCTGAACAGACACTTCTCAAAAGAAGACATTTATGTGGCCAAGAAACATAGGAAAAAAAGTTCACTATCACTGGACATTAGAGAAATGCAAATCAAACCACAGTGAGATACCATCTCATGCCAGTTAGAATGGTGATCATTAAAAAGTCAAGGGACAGCAGATGCTGGAGAGGATGTGGAGAAATAGGAACACTTTTACACAGTTGTTGAGAGTGTATATTAGTTCAGCCATTGTGGAAAAAAGTGTGGCAATTCCTCAAGGATCTAGAACTTGAAATACCATTAGATGCAGCAATCCCATTACTGGGTATATACACAAAGTATTATAAGTCATTCTACTATAAAAACACATGCACATGTATATGTTTATTGTGGCACTGTTCACAACAGCAAAGACTTGGAACCAACCCAAATGCCCATCAATGATAGACTGGATAAAGAAAATGTGGCATATAAAAACCACAGAATACTATGCAGCCATAAACAAGGATGAGTTTATGTCCTTTGCAGAGACACGGATGAAGCTGGATACCATCATTCTCAGTAAACACAAGAAGAGAAACACAAGAACCACATGTTCTCACTCATAAGTGGGAGTTGAACGATGAGAACACATGAACACAGGAGAGGAACAACACACACTGGGGCCTGCTTGGGGGTGGGGGGATAGGGGAAGGATAGCATTAGTAGAAATACCTAATGTAGATGACAGGTTGATGGGTGCAGCAAACCACCATGGCATGGGTATACCTATGTAACAAACCTACATGTTCTGCACATGTACCTCAGAACTTAAAGTATAAAAAAATGCAAACAGAAAAAGAATAGAAGTATAAAATGGAAAGAAAGTTTTCCCACCCAACATGGTAAATAAATTTTGACCAAAAATGCTATAGGATGACAAATTTAGCTTTATAGATATTCTCTCTATAGAAAATAAGATTATAAAATTATTGCCAAAAGATCTGATCAAAATGCAGTCAAAAAATAATATAGAGGTGGGTCAAGCAGTTATAAAAATGTTGTATTCTTTTGTTTTGGAATGTTTGGTATTGTCAATTTTTTAAAATTTGTAAATTACTGTGTTTTTCTTTCTAAATTGAAGATTTTTTTAAATTGCATTTTAGGTTTTGGGGTACATGTGAAGAACATGCAAGATTGTTGCATAGGTGCATACATGGCAGTGTGATTTGCTGCCTTCCTCCTCTTCACCTATATCTGGCATTTCTCCCCATGCTGTCTCTCCCCAACTCCCCACCCCCCGCTGTCCCTCCCCTATTTCCCCCCAACAGACCCCAATGTGTAGTGCTCCCCTCCCTGTGTCCATGTGTTCTCATTGTTCAACACCTGCCTATGAGTGAGGACATGCGGTGTTTGATTTTGTGTTCTTGTGTCAGTTTGCTGAGAATGATGGTTTCCAGGTTCATCCATGTCCCTACAAAGGATGTGAACTCATCGTTTTTGATGGCTGCATAATATTCCATGGTGTATATGTGCCACATTTTTCCTGTCCAGTCTATCATCGATGGGCATTTGGGTTGGTTCCAGGTCTTTGCTATTGTAAACTCTGCTGCAGTGAACATTCGTGTGCATGTGTCCTTATAGTGGAACGATTTATAATCCTTTGGATATATACCCAGTAATGGGATTGCTGGGTCAAATGGAATTTCTGTATCTAGGTCCTTGAGGAATCACCACACTGTCTTCCACAATGGTTGAACTAATTTACACTCCCACCAACAGTGTAAAAGTGTTCCTATTTCTCCACATCCTCTCCAGCATCTGTTGGTCTCCAGATTTTTTAACGATCGCCATTATAACTGGCGTGAGATGGTATCTCAATGTAGTTTTGATTTGCATTTCTCTAATGACCAGTGATGATGAGCATTTTTTCATATGTTTGTTGGCCTCATGTATGTCTTCTTTTGTAAAGTATCTGTTCATATCCTTCGCCCACTTTTGAATGGGCTTGTTTGTTTTTTTCTTGTAAATCTGTTTATTCTTTTAACCATGCCACCCTATGCAGCTCCACAAAATCTGGACCTACACTACTTATTAGAAAGTGAAAGCTGAATCCAGATTTCTTTTTCACAGTATTTGGTATTTGACAATAGAGAAAGAATGACTTGAGAAAGACCAATTTTGTGGCAAGATTTCACAGAATAAGGGTAAACCGTAAGTGTCTTTGTAGATAGAGGGAAAAACACAGTCAGAAGGCAAGAACATCCAAAAGAGAGGAAAGAAAGTTCCCAGAAAATAAGTAGGAACAAATGTGGGGGCAAATTGTCTTAGTAAGGAGGAGAGATTCTGCTTCTCCAGGATTAGGATGTGGAGAAAAAAATAAAGGGTACATCATGGTGATCTCCTTATTATGTATGCCACCATGCTGCACCCATGCAGGTTGGTGGAATTGACCCCAGCTTTGAGTTGGTTCTCGTCTCCCTTGCTCCATTGATAGGTTCAGATTCAATCCAGTCAATCCATGACTTTTCTTGGTGATTGTCTCGGTGGTTCAGCTAGAGTGGTGTTTAGCATTTCCTATGATGCTACAAAAGGGACACTCTCACTCTCAGGATGTGAGCATGCTGCTGGCAGCTAGCTTAAAATCAAGGGAAGCTAGCTTGAGGATGGCACTTACACAGAGAAAAGGGCAGAATGGAGAAAATAAAAAGAACTGGAACTTTTCCCATGTGCCCAAAGCCTGACTGCCTCTAGAATTTTCAGTGATATAAGCCAGTAAATTTCCATTATTATATCAGCCAGCTTGAGTTAGGTTTACTTTTACTTGCAACTAATAGCATTCTGGCTACAATGGGTGAAGATACAGGGATATTTTGAGATGTAGAGGAGTCAAGAGAATAAATGATGACTTGCCTCTATCTGAATCTGTAAAACTGAAGGAAATATAAACTACAGAGACATAAGGAACTGCATGCAGGATGGCAGGGATGATGGAAGTGAAAAGGATGGGGAGAACCCCCAAAGGGAATGTTTCAGGATGCAAATATAGATGAATCCCGGCTTTATTTTCCTTCATAATGTTTACTATTACTTGACATATATGTTTTTGTCTTCTTCATAAATTGTAAGCTTCATGAGGGCAGGGATTTGCCTGATTAATTTATTCATCATATTTCTAGTGCCTAGAATTATGCTTTGCACACGGTAGAGGCTGAACAAATATTGATAGATATGAATGAAAGAATTAACTTCCAAACAAACTTAAGAGCCCAACTTTCATTGGTCAGTGTACATCTGTGGTGGAAACCATTTACCCACTTTCTTAGCTCTTTCAGAGAATGCTCTTTAGTTTGGGTACATGAGGGGAGAAAAGAGATTATGGAGTTTGTCCATTATTGTGGAATGGTACCTTGCCCAGTGCTTGGCACCTAATGAATAGTAAATGCAATATTAATGCTGCATGATGTCACAGAGTGGTTATGGCAGGGTAGACGTGGTGAGGAAATCCAGTATGCCAGCCGGAGCAGGGTTAACAGGGCCAACCACTTGGTCCAAGATGGGTAGATAAGCAGTTGAGTAAAGTAATTTGAAAGTCAAAATTAAAACTATGTCAAACTAATGTCATGCTGAAGCCTTAGTTTTGGAATTCATAGCAGTCTAATTTAACTGCAGAAAACATAAGTACCTCTAGACAAACTGCTTAAATCTAGCTTCCGTCAGGTAAAGAAAATAATGACAGGACAAAATGAAGTCATGAAGAGATCATCGGAAAACAAAAAGTGGGCCAAAGATCTTTCGAAACATAGCTGGGCATGTGTAAGCATAGTGAGTGATGTAGGGTCTGAGGAAATCTGTTATTAGGACTTATTTGAAAGGTGGAGAAAAGGAACAGAAAAAATTCCAATTTCAACCTGCATTAAAAAACAGAAATAAGAAAGCAGTGGAAAAAATTTATAAAACTGGCTGTCATGTTTAAATATATTAAGTAGACTAAAGAAGGTTCAAAACAATGGGCTACACTGTTATAGCTGCTTATTTTTACTGGGTCTATTGGCAAAAGTTTCTAATTTCTTCACATATACCTTTCAAGGACCCTAGAGTCCCAGGTTTCATTTAGCAGAGTAACAGCTTTCGAATAATAATCTGGTGTCTGTCTCAGCCTCTGGTTCTCCTGTTCCCTTTGCACCCTTGCCCTCTTATTTTTCTTAGCTTCCTCTCCTACCAACCCACTCCCTTGACTGCTTCAACACACTTTTTTTTTCCTTTCTTGAGTTTCTCTCCAGATTGCAGAAAATGTCGATTAGCTATAAAAATCATCTCACACACATGAAACGTGTTTGATGACAAAGTCTGGATGTGTCTCTAGGGGCCCTATTCCAGGGTGGCCACCATGACCCTACTATAGTTCATTGGTTTTGAGAGCTGAGATTGACCTGAAGGGATTGAATGAAATGAGTCTCTTGGAACCACTGGAAAGTAGGAGCTACTCTGTATCATTCCAGACAGTGTTGTAAGAGAAAGAAGTCTTTGTGATTAGACCTTGTTCAAATCCCAGTCTCATTTTTTATTAGCTACTTATGATGTTGGATAAGTAGCTTCAACTTTATGAGTCTCAATCTCCTCATCTGTAACATGAGAATAATAATATATACCTCAAAGTATTTTGTGAAGAGTAAATGAGTAAAGACTGTAAAGTGGTTGCTACAGTACCTTATACATGACTAGCATTTTCTAAGTGGTGACTACTATCATTGTCATCTTGGATTCATTCTAGTTTCACCCATATTCCTACCAATGTCCAGCCTAGGCCACATAAGTGGCACTGCTCTTCCAGAATCTGAAGCAAGACTGCAATACTCAAGGAATGTGTCACTGGGGTAGAGGGATATATTTTTTCTGTCAGAGTGGGTTTTGGTGTCTGAATGAGTGCCCTTAAAGTGAGTTGCAGGTAGGCTTACTATTTATGTTATTCATATTGTTCCCATTCACATCTTAACTCATTTCTGCTTAGAGCCTGACCTGTTCCTTCTTGCATTAATTTATTTTCTCAGTAGAAAATTTTTGAGCATTTACTCGAAGTCAGGACTGGGTATACAGTGATACATAAGACCTAGTTCCTACTGTCACATGATACAAAATTCCCTCTTTAGGTAATACAGAGTTTATATATGGCTTCCATGTGACTTGCATCATAGATGCACCTGCAACGTGGTTATCTTTTTGACCCTGCAGTTGTTAATTTTGTAAGCATTATGCTGGAGTCTTCATTTTATCTTAGTTTCTCTTTATCACTGTCAGCTTTTCATTATCAGATTAAAATCTCTACAAATTCAGAGAGTTTAATTAGTTTTGTACAGTTTATATTTGCAGTTAGTGCATCTTCCTATAGAGCCAATATCCTGTAATAGAATATACTGCTGTATATGTTGTTACACTGTTACATGCAAAGACTCATACTGTTATTCAAATATGGGAAAATGTAAGGCCTATGAGCTTCTTTATTTTATTTTAGTGCACAGAGACATCATAGTATTGAAAAGCCATTCTAGTAGGTTGAGATGCATTTTCTCAGTTCTAGATTTCCCAAGAAATCAGGGCTCAAGCTGGAAGATGCAGAGTGCGGGGCATAATTGCATTTTGAATTCATGTCAACAGGAAACAATGATGTTTTTCTTTTATCCATAGTTTTCTTGGTGTACATTTTAGATAAAACAGTGTAAGATTCTTGGCGAGGTGTTCTGTTTCAACCTTGCTGTTATCTAAACCAATCTTGCTTTTTTCCTTTTTTCAGTAGGAGGGTTCTTGTGATGTCTGCAGCCATGTCTGGAGTTTTGTGTAAGGCTCAGTTAACTTCCCTAGTCCCTATATTTCAGATGTCAACATTGCCCAGGGTGAGGGGGCAAAGCGAAGTCTTGTTATTTTTATAGATGTAAATGCTGTTCTCGTTAGCATTAAATTGCAGGAGCACTTCAGAATTTTGAAATAATTGGCAATTTATTTGTTTTCTTACTCAAAGTTTATTTTTGGAATGGAGTTTAACCTTTTGAATAAAGTTTTTTGGTTTTAAAATTTCATGATAAATGAGAAGTGTAATAGTTTGTTTGGCTTCCAAAACTCACATTTTTCTAAATCTGCTATTATCCTACCCCTTTTCAGTTTTAGTCTTAGCTCTAATTTACATTCTAGGTTCAATCCTTGTATAAGTCAGAGGAACCTAATTATTACTATAAAAACAACTCATTGGCTTAGGTTTGAGTAAACGTCCTCTGTTTTTGGCACTGCAGTGTCTGAATGATTTAGTTTTCTTTTTAAAATCCCACCCTAAACTATTTGGCTCCTGTTGTATAGTCTATACTCTCCAGGGAGTGGGTTCCTGATTAACGGTATAGTTTTGTGGTGTGGAAGTTCTTACCTTATGCTTAAGTGGGTTATTACTTTGATCTTAAGATTCCCAGTGACTTAGTTCCTGACATCTGTTTTGGCCGTCACCAATGCCAATTGCCTTTCCTGTTTGGGTTTCTGCTTTCTGTCACCTTTTGTGTGAGCTCTTAATGCTTGATCTACCATGGCTTGGATAGTAAGGTAAGTATTTTACTTAGTTGTACTTACACCCTGTATGTTCGTTTTCCTCTTTGAATTGCTGCCCAGGGATTTGGCTTGCCATGTGGGCCTGGCTTGGTCTTCTCCCATATGAATTCAAAATATTCCCCCAAAGGTCAGGCTCAGGACTTTGTTGTATCTCCAAAAAGTTCCATCAAAACAAATTAGCAAATTCAATAAGGAACATTTTCCTTAAGTCTTACCACAAAGCCAAATTTAAAAGTATTTGTCGAGTGCTACAGCATTTACTGAAATTCTCATGAGGTGACAGAAGAGCATACTGCAGTACAAACCGCAGTACAAACCTCTTAAAATATTCTCTAATCATCTTTTTTCTCTCCTGCTAGTCTCTCCTATTGCCTCTTTCTTTCTCTACAAACTATAGCTGCACTCCCACCATAGGGTAGTGTCTGTCTGTGGCCTGAGCATTGTAGTCCTTCCCCTCAGCTGGAGTGCTTCACTTAGCAAAACAAGAAATACCAACAAAGGGCTTTTCTAGTACATTCCTTGGGAAACTTGGTATGTTCTGCTTGAAAGAAAAGCCCAGATAAGACTGCCGAGATGATCCAGAGGTGGGTGACTTGCAAATATGTATACTATTCCATCTCTATAGGTGTGTGTCTACTTGTTTGGGTATGAATATAAATATATATATGTGTCTTTTACAAAATTGAGATTATACTACATATACTAATTTATAATCTACCTTTTTGTTTAATAAAATGTCATGGACAACTTCTAATTCTCCAATAGTCTTCACTTATATTTATTTTTGATATTTTCAAGAATTGTACTTGAATTTATGGAATTTTCATTATTTAATTAATATGCTATCTTGTCAGCTGTTTAGGCTACATACAATTTTTTTCCTTTTATAAATTGTCTGCAGTGATTTTGTGCTTTATTATTTCCTTACAATAAAGATAATAGAAACAGGATTTTTACATGGAAATGTATGAGCAGCTTAAAAAGTTTTGATGTACAATATGAAATTGACTGCCAGAGAGTGATTATACCAGTGAATGCTCTCACTTACAGTAGGTGAGAGTGTCCATCCCCTGCCCCTTCACCTGCAATCTGTATACTTAGTTTCTCATCATTGTATTAGATGAGGAGGAATGGAATGCATTTTTTTTTACACGTTCAATGATTTGATTACTACTTAGGTTAAATATATTATAGGATTTGTCAAGCAATGCAGTCACATAGAACTACCTTACGTGTTTCTTTGCTTGCTTGCCTGGGCTCATCCACTGCTGGGTCTTTATTCTTTGTGTTGCTTCTTTCTTTCTCTTACAGGTGACTTGTGATATGATTTAAGTCTCTGTCAGTCCCTACGTTTGCTTTAATTACTTTCTTCATAAGTTGTACCACTTTCCAGCCTTGCTATTTGACTATGTTTCTAAGAACTTAAAGATGATCTCAAAGATAATCTGAGAAAAATAGATTCATTTTTGTATAGATTCACACCAAATTTACCTTAAAACTATTCATTTGAGATTCTGAGACGGGGGTGGAAGGGTAAGTGGACTTTGTGGGAAAGCTGGAAACAGGGATATTTGTCAAGGATCCTTGGGTAATATCTCTGTTTTCTCCCCTATATGAGGAAGTCCTTTAGATGAGGATGCTGTTAAGTGCAAGGACCCAAAATTGTATTATTTGCTACTGGGGAAACAAATGAGAGCAAAGAAATAGTGTAAATTATTTTGGAGTGGCAAATGGTGATGGCGTAGCTAGCCCCCAGTTTCTCAGAATCAGTAATGCCTACCTTGTGCACATAGAGTTGCTGACAGCTGCGGCTCTGCTGTTTTTCAGCCCCACTCCAATGGAAGGTAAACTTTGAACTCTGCTATGCTGCATTCCATCCTGCTCTCTGCCACCATCTTGTTTCCAATAAGATCTTCTTATATGCTTGGCTTATTAATCATGAATGTAATCTAGTCTTATATTGTGATTGCATGTTGCTTTTTTCTTGTTTTTAACTTTTAGGTTTGGGACTACGTGTGAAGGTTGGTTGCATAGGTTAACTCATGTCATGGGAATTTGTTGTACAAATTATTTCATTACCCAGGCATTAAGCCCAGTACCTAACAATTATCTTTTCTGCTCCTCTCACTCCACCCTTCCCTCTCAAGTAGACCCCAGTGTCTGTTGTTTCCTTTTTTGTGTTCATAAGTTTTCGTCATTTAGCTCCTACTTATAAGTGAGAACATATATTGGTTTTCTGTTTTTGAGTTATTTTGCTAAGGAAAATAGCCCCCATTAGTTAGATTTGAGTAACTGATAAAATGGAGATATTTCTATATAGTATATTATAAGGTAATATGCTTATTACCTTGTTTTCCATTTTATAGATAAACTCATATTTGTTTCATATGAGAGTTGGCTGCACTTTTACATCCATCTATGTTCCCACAAAAGACACAATCTCATTCTTTTTTGTGGCTGCATAGTATTCCATCATGTATGTGTACCACATTTTCTTTATTCAATCAGTCAGAGATGGACATTTACGTTGATTCCATGCCTTCATTATTGTGAACAGTGCTGCAATAAATGTGACGTGTACATGTGTCTTTATGGTAGAATGCTTTATATTCCTCTGGGTATATTCTCAGTAGTGGGATTGCTGGGTTGAACAGTACAGCTGCATTTAGGTCTTTACAGAATCACCATACTGCTTTCCATAATGGTTGAACTAATTTACACTCCCACCAACAGTGTATAAGTGTTTCCTTTTCTCCACAACATCACCAGCATTTGTTATTTTCTGACTTTTTTTTTTTTTTTTTTGAGACGGAGTTTCACTCTTGTTACCCAGGCTGAAGTGCAATGGCGCGATCTCGGCTCACCACAACCTTCGCCTCCTGGGTTCAGGCAATTCTCCTGCCTCAGCCTCCCAAGTAGCTGGGACTACAGGCACGTGCCACCATGCCCAGCTAATTTTTTGTATCTTTAGTAGAGATGGGGTTTCACCATGTTGACCAGTATGGTCTCGATCTCTTGACCTCGTGATCCACCCGCCTCGGCCTCCCAAAGTGCTGGGATTACAGGCGTGAGCCAACTTGCCTGGCCTGACTTTTTAATAATGGTCATTCTGACTGGTGTGAGATAATGTCTAATTGTGGTTTTGATTTGCCTTTTTCTAATGATCAGGGATATTGAGCTTTTTTTTTAATATGCTTATTGCCATATGCATATCTTCTTTTGAGTCTGTATGTTCATGTCCTTTGCCCACTTTTGAATGGAATTGTTTTTCTCTTGTAAATTTAAGTTGCTTATAGTTGCTGGTTATTAAACCTATGTCTGATACACAGTTTGCAAAAATTTTCTCCCATTCTGTAGGTTGTCTGTTTACTCTGTTGATAGTTTCTTTTGTTCTGTAGAAGCTCTTTAGCTTAATTAAATTCCGCTTGTCAATTTTTGCTTTTGATGCCTTTGTCATGAATCTTTGCCCACTCCTGTATCCAGGATGGTATTGCCTGGGTTGTCTTCCAGGGTTTTTATAGTTTTGGGTTTTTCATTTAATTCCTTAAACCATCTTGAGTTTATTTCTGTATATGGTATAAGAAAGGGGTCCAGCTTGAATTTTTCACATATGTCTAGCCGATTAGCCCAGCACCATTTATTGGCTTGGGAGTCTTTTCCCCATTGCTTGCTTTTGTCAGCTTTGTCGAATATTAGATGGTTGTAGGTATGAAACCTTATTTCTGAGCTCTCTACTTTATTCCATTGGTCTGTGTGCCTATATTGGTACCAGTATCATGCTGTTTTGGTTACTATAGCTCTGTAGTATAATTTGAAGTTGGGTAACATGATGTCTCCAGCCCTATTCTTTTGCTTAGGATTGTCTTGGCTACCCAGGCTCTTTTTTGGTTCCATATGAATTTTAAGATAGATTTTTTTTCAAGTTCTGTGAAGAATGTCATTGGCAGTTTGATAGGAATAGCTTGTTGGTTTTTTCTACTAATCTGTAGCTTCTGAGGGTTAATCATTACATAGTGGAAAACCCATTTTAATGAAGATTTGAGTAACTGATTAAATGGAGATATTTCTGTACAGTATATTACAAGGTAATATGCTTATTACCTTGTTTTCCATTTTATAGATGGACTTACATGTTTCATATGACAGTTGGCTTGCATTTTTACATCTTAATTTTTATTTATAATCTACTTACCCATAATCTTTATGTCTTTCACTTTGTATTAGTAAGACTAGCTGATGCTAAATTAACAAAGCACCCCCCCAAATCACCTGGCTTAACACAATACAAAATCTTTCTTACTTATGCTACTTGTCCCCTTTTTAGGGAAATTAAATATTATAAATACAGCGAAAAACTCACTATCCTCCCTTTTCTGCTCCATCCATCTCCAGAGGTGATCAGATGTAACTAAAGTTAGTGAAATTTATGACAAACTTTGAATTTCTATAAGAAGTTGGGATTTTGATTGGAATTTCATTGATTCCTAGGTTAATTAGGGGATAATTGCTGCCTTTACAATATTGATTCTTCCTGTTCCTTGATATATCATTTTATATATTTGTCTTCTTTTATGGCTTTCAATAAATTGTTATTATTTTCTTCACTAAGTTCTTGTACATCTTTTATTAAATTTATTGCTAGGTACTTTATATTTTTTGATGGGTTTTTAAGAAGTGTCTGTCACAGACTTTGTGTGTTGGCTAGTCTAGTAGCAATTTTCAGTCACTTCTGCAGCTAGAGGTGGCCATATGACTTAGTTCTGGCCAATGATGTTTAAGAAGTTCTTATGAGGTGATTATTCAGATATTTTTTCTTCCTGGCAAAAGAGACAGGTATGTTACTGGTGCTATTCTTTTCTCTTTCTTCTTGCTTATAATAGAGGTGTGAAAACATATTTCTTAGAGCTACTTCAACTATTCCGTGAATATGAAATGACAAACTATGAGTATAAAAAACATAGCAGTCAGGTGGATTACAAAAAGCCCTTAGATACTTACTGACATTGTAGAGCAGCTGAAGTAACTGTTTTTTTTTTTCCAGGTTTCCTGTCAAATGAGAAAAATAAGTTTGTTTGTTTGTCATTGTTATTTGTGTTTCTATTACTTTCACCCAAACCAATTCTGACATAGTAGCAATTGTGGTAGTAAATGTTTTAATTGGTTTGTTGTGTTTAGGAATAAAATTAAATACTATTTTATAATCTTGTATTCAGTGATGTTCTTAAACTTTATTATTAGTTCTAATAGGTTTCTATCAATTCTATTGAATTTTTTCTCTATCCAATCATATGTTGTGAAGTATGGTAGTGTTTATAAGAATAGTCAGGACAGGCAACTAGGAAGTAGGAACTGAAGAACTATTTCTTTAGTTTGACCACATTAAGGCTGTATGACTTTTGTCTAACTGTAATCAATTTCATGCAAGATTATAAATGTTTTTGAGTTTCTTATTACTCCCATATAAAAATATAACATAGCAAGACTCTATCTCTACAAAAAAATTAAAAATTAGCTAAGTGTAGTGGCAAATGCCTTTAGTCCCAGCTACTTGGAGTGCTGAGGTGGGACACTTGAGCCTAGGAATTCAAGGTTGTAGGGAGCTATAATTATTCCATTGTATTCTAGTCTGGGGAACAGAGGAAGACTTTATATCTAAAAACAAATCAAAATAAACGAAACAACAAAAAACCCAAAGCATCTGCCTAAAAAAAAATCAGGACACTAGTTAACTCAGTTATTATACATGAAATTTAAAAGGAACTTTCCAAAAACTCCTGTAGAGATGATTTAGAGACACTGTTTTTTAAATTCTTGAAATCCAGATATGCTGGCAGTATGGGTTTGACAATAATAGCAAAGAGGAGATGGTTGAAGAAAATTGTATGAAGTGTGGGATTGTGGTACCACTTACCAAAGAACTCACTTTACTTCCTATTGCTGAACATGCTTGACTTAATGGACCATAGAGAGGTCTGAACAGAGATATAGAAGTAGATTTATTTGAAATACATTCATAAATGGTTAAAGAACAAATGTGAATTCCACTTTTTGCATACACAATTGCGTATTTGATTTTTAAAATTTAGAGAATATCTGTAGTTATGTTGTAATATATCTTTATTTTTTATGTCTGTTAAATTTGTGGAAACCCAAGCTAAGATTAGAGTCAGATTTTTTTTTAAATAATGTAATATTTGGCTGGGCATGGTGGCTCACGCCTGTAATCCCAGCACTTTGGGAGCCTGAGGTGGGCAGATCATGAGGTCACGATATCGAGACCATCCTGGCTATTGTGAAATCCCGTCTCTACTAAAATACAAAAAATTAGCCAGGCATGGTGGAGCATGCCTGTAGTGCCAGCTATTCAGGAGGCTAAGGCAGGGGAATCACTTGAATCCGGGAGATGGAGGTTGCAGTGAGCCGAGATCGTGCCACTGTACTCCAGCCTGGTAAAAGAGCAAGGCTCCATCTCATAAATATATAAATAAAAATAATGTAATATTTATTTGAGGTGAACTAATTTTTAATTAATTTTAATTAAAATAATATACAATCTAGGGAAACTCAAGGGAATTAAATTATGACAATATGAGAGTTCAGCAATATATGTATTTATAGCATTAATATTTTAAAAGTAATAAAAATAGTACAATTTTAATAACAGTATAGAGTTAGAAGTTTTGTTATTGTATTTAGTGATAATTTTTTTTTTTTTTTTTTTTTTTTGAGACGGAGTTTTGCTCTTGTTACTCAGGCTGGAGTGCAATGGAATTCTCCTGCCTCAGCCTCCCGAGTAGCTGGGATTACAGGCAAGCGCCACCATGCCCAGCTAATTTTTTGTATTTTAGTAGAGACAGGGTTTCACCATGTTGACCAGGATGGTCTCGATCTCTTGACCTCGTGATCCACCCGCCTCGGCCTCCCAAAGTGCTGGGATTACAGGCTTGAGCCACCGTGCCCGGCCTAGTGATAATGTTTTAAGGGTAGATTTGTTTTGTGGAAATGTGAATGTTAAAGCACTCTGATTTAAAACATTTCTTTTATGGTACTTCACTGTAGCCCTCTTTTTTTTTTTTTTTTCTTTTTTGAGTTGGAGTTTTGCTCTTGTTACCCAGGCTGGAGTGCAATGGCACGATCTCGGCTCACCGCAACCTCCACCTCCTGGGTTCAAGCAATTCTTCTGCCTCCGCCTCCTGAGTAGCTGGGACTACAGGCACGTGCCACCATGCCCAGCTAATTTTTGTATTTTTAGTAGAGACGGGGTTTCACCATGTTGACCAGGATGATCTCGATCTCTTGACCTCGAGATCCACCCGCCTCGGCCTCCCAAAGTGCTGGGATTATAGGCGTGAGCCACCGTGCCTGGCCCAACCCTTTTTTTTTTTTTAAATTTTAGATGTTCTATTGTTTGTAAAATGTCTGCATACTTGAAACTCTGTATCTAGGCAGAAATTGTTATTCTTTTCTAATTGGTTGGCAGAGAATGGTGGAGCTGCATGCCTTCTACGTAACTGTAATCAATTTCATGCAAGATTATAAACTTTTTTGAGTTTCTCATCACTCCCATATAAGAACATAACATAGGGATACACCATCTGTATAAAAAAATTAAAAATGAGCTTGGTGTGGTGGCACCAGCCTATAGTTCCAGCTACTCAGGAGGCTGAGGTGGGAGGATCACTTGAAATCTTCAATTAAATTTATTCCAGTGTGACACTGTTGCTACTGCTTCCTGTTTGATAATTAAACTTTTCCACTTTTAATTTGACTCTGCCTACCTTGAGTATCATCAAGATGAAATGCTCTCGGTTTTTATTTTTCTTTAATTTCTGAAGTTTTAATATTGAATCTCCGTTTCCATCCCTTAATCATTCTTCCACTGACTTTTATAATCTTTTCATTCTATATTCCATTTTATCTCTTGAAATATTCTTTCATTTTAGTTGCTTTCAATTCTCTCTTTATTTACACACTGACTAGAATGCTTAACTTAGTGTGGTTATACTTATCATATGTCCTGGAAATTCTGTTAGATAATTACTCCAGAGAAATGACAATCTATACCAATGCAAAAGGTTTTATGCAGACATTTATAGCAGGTTTATTTATAATGGTTCCAAAATGGAAATAACCCAAATGTCAATCAACGGGTGAATAGATATACAAATTTTAGTATATTCATACAATGGAATACTCAGCAACAAAATTAAACAAACCATTGATAAATGCAGTATAAACCTCAGAACATTTATTCTATATGAAATAAGCCAGGTACAAAAGACTAGATAATGTAAATTTATGTATATGATATTTTAGAAAGGCAAAACTGCAGTGACAGAATTGGGGATTGCCAGGTGATGAGCCTATGGGAAGAGGATCTGACTGTAAAAAGGCACGAGGAAATATTTTTGGGCAATGAAAACATTGTATATTTCAGTTTTGGTGGCTATTATATGAGATCATATGTTTGTCAGAACTCATGGAATTATACCTTTAAAACTGGTGAATTTTATTGTATATAAATTATAATTCAATAAGGTGGATTAAAAATACTGAAAAGAAGGATTTCCTTGAGACATCATTTTTGGAAACATGTCAAAGAATATTAAAATGCCTCTTTGTGTAAAGGCTTGCATCCTGTTATCGTAATCTAAGAAGTATGTTTCATTGTCTTAAGGTAGTGGTATGGTTCTATAAAAACCATATTATATTCTAATTGATGAGATTAAAAAAATCTAGGCAGCACAAGACCTAGGCCAGAGGAAAATCAGAGAATAGTGACTAAAATGAAGACATTCTATGAATCAGTTCAAATGAGAGGTAATAGGTCATCCTTTAGGTATGGCTACTAGAAAAAAATCTTGTATTAAATGAGCATAAACACAATTTTGAAACATCTGTGTCAAATCTCATGAAATTAGGAGAGACAAGATTGAACAGGTTCATTGAGTCTCCACAAGATACGACACTCCAGTATCAGTGGGATATCTAGTCTTAGAAGGATATTCTAGAGATGTATTAACAAAATCTGACAGCAAGATTTAGTTTACAGATCTTGGCCAGGAACTGGAAAGAAGGCTGTCATGGCAGAAGGAACCATCATTTTTCTTTATTTCACAATACCACCTACATCCAAGTTTCCAGCCACACTGTCTTGGGCTAAAACAATTGCTGGAAACTACATTTCTCTTTGCTGAAGTATAATAACTTACAGCTTATTTGTGTGGATATATTTTTCTCTTTCCAATGGCATTTTTGAGTTTTAGATAATTAGATTCTATCCTTCAATATGAACTGCTTGATGGTTTATTGGTTTGTTAGGGGCAAGTGTGTCCACTACCTCTGGAAGATGCCATAGTAGTGTATGTAAACAAGGATGATGTTTTTGCTGAGGGAGATGGTATGTTAGCTTTGGCCTTGAGTTCTTGAGGGACCATAATTAAAAGTTGTTTGGGGAGACATATTAATCTTTTTAAGTTGCCAATTTTGTGGTTTTCCTGTGGAGTTGGTCTAGTTTTCATCAATAGCTGTGGTTAATTTTCAGGAGCCAGGAGTACTCTGGAGGTGATTCTCCCTTTTTCTTTGAATGATGAATATAATTTTTTGATGTGTTGCTGTGGTATATGCTTTTTTATTTCCTTAATTGATAACTTATTAAAAGTGATGGGCTAGAATTTTGCATAAGCTAAGCAGAGGCGTAAGGGTTGTTTACTGATACCTCATGCCACCAATGAGAATTTTCACATTAACGGTTGGGAAGAGGCCATTTGGATTGAGAGAGGCAAGAGATGAGAACAAATATTAATTGTTTGATGTTCGGTCTCTGTCCATAGCTGCCATTTAACATAGATCTGGATGTGGGTTTTGGAGTGTGCATGACATGATTGCTTATATATGATGGGTAAAGTAACTGATTAGATTTCTTCATTTCTCTAAGGTACAATTTACATACAGTATAATTTATCCTTTTAAGCATATGATTCTGTAAGTTTTGACAAACCCAAAGTCACATAAGCATTAAGATATAGGTATACTTTTTTTTAAAATTATTGTTTTATTCCAGTAGATTTTTGGGGGGCTAGTGGTGTTTAGTTACATGAATAAGTTATTTAGTTGTGATTTTTGGGATTTTGGTGCACCCATCACCCAAGCAGTGTACATTGTACCCAATGTGTAGTCTTTTATCCCTCGCCACCCCCTACCCTTTCCCCTGGGTCCCCAAAGTCAAATGTATCATTCTTATACCTTTGCATCTCCATAACTTAGTTCCCAAATATGAGCGAGGACATAAGATGTTTGGTTTTCCATTCCTGAGTTACTTTATTTAGAATAATAGTCTCCAGCTCCATCCGGGTTGCTGTGAATGCCATTATTTCATTCCTTTTTATGACTGAATAGTATTCCCTGATATATATATGTGTGTATATATATAATAATGAATGTTATATATATTTATATATGCCATAATGTGTATATAAAATGTAATATATGTGTTACATTTTCTTTATCCACTCATTGATTGATGGGCATTTGGGCTGGTTCCATATTTTTTCAATTGCAAATTGTCCTGCTATACACATGCATGTGCAAGTATCTTTTTCATATAATGACTTCTTCTCCTCTGGGTAGATACCCAGTAGTGGGATTGCTGGATCAAATGGTAGATCTACTTTTAGTTCTTTAAGAAATTTCCACACTGTTTTTCATAGTGGTTTAGTAGTTCACATTCCCATCAACAGTGTAAAAGTGTTCTGTTTTCACCACATCCCCGCCAACATCTATTATTTTTTGATTTTTTGATTATGGGCATTGTTGCAGGAGTGAGGTGATTTCGCATTGTGGTTTTTATTTGCATTTCTCTGATAGCAGTATGGAGCATTTTCCCATATGCTTGTTGGCCATTTGTATATTTTCTTTTGTTAATTGTCTATTCATGTCTTTAGAACACTTTTTTTGAGAGATTATTTGCTTTTTTTCCTTGGTTATTTGTTTGAGTTCTTTGTAGATTCTGGATATTAGTCCTTTGTCAGATGTGAAGATTTTCTCCCAGGGAGGAACTGGAGCCTCTTGCTAAGGGTCGTGTGAGTGAGCTCTCTTGGAAGTGGATCTACCAGCCCCAGACAAGCCTTCAGTTTACTGCATCCCTAAATTAACATCTTGAGTGCAACCCCATTAAAGGTACTGAGCCAGATCCACCAACCTAAGCTGCTCTTAAATTACTGACCCATAAAGACTGTGAGACAATAAATGTTTGCTAGGGTAATTTGTTATGCAGTAATTGATAACTAGTGCAGATTTTGGTACTGGATGTGGAGTTCTGTTGTAACAAATACCTACAAATCTGAGAAAGCCTCTGGAATCAGGCAGTGCTCAGAAGATGGAAGGACTTTCTGGTAGAGTCCTGAAGTTCTCTCCCTGATTTTTGCTCTTGTGTTTTAGCTTTGGTGTAAATATTAGGCTTTACCTGATTTTAGGTTCTGTCTTTTAAATGCATTTTACAATAGCTGACTCAGAATTATATACAGAGGACCATTTGTTTTAGGACTTTAAAAATGTCACACAGTTACCAAGTAAAATAATAAATCATGAAACACCCTTATTCAATTTCTTAAATATCTCCTTTTCTAGTGATTACTGTAACAGTAGGAAGTCTTTGTCTCAATTTTTGTTTTAAATTTTAATCTCAGTATGAAGTTTTAATGTAAAAAGTTTGGATGAAAATAACTGATTATCTGGTTCCAAAGGACATTTCTAAAAGAGATCTCTTGGGCATAATCCATGCACCCAAGTTCTCACAGAGTAGGAGATTTACTACTTAAGAAGTTTAGTATCATTGGTGGATATTTTACATGTACTTTTTTTAAGCTTCAAATTTAATTTCTTTGGCAATCCAAGGTATTCTCTGTATGAGAAACCAGAGAAGAAGCCAGATTCTCCTTCAATCTGGAGGCCCTATGCTATACTAATATATCATACCTGCCTTCCATCAATTCCATAGTGTTACATAAATTGTTGAGTTTTGCTTTTTGGCTTTTTCCTGGCCAAGGTGTGAAGTGGCCCAGGAGAGGGAGAAAAGTAAATCAGAATGTGTATACTGTCTTTTCCTCTCAATAACCATGTCTGACTTAATCCTTGGCAGAGTCTAAGCACCCTCTTTCCCATGGTTGGGTCTTATTTCTTTCTCTTCTGGGGGTCATGATGCAAATATTTAAACTTATATTGAATCATTAATATTCAGAATTGACAGGGAAAAGGAAAAGTACTTTGGAGCACCTACCAAATGCCATTTATGTCACACGGTGTTTTAAATGTGTATCAGAATGGCTGACACAGTTTGGTCAAACTGGTGGTGTTAAGTATTGATCAGGGTCTCATCTTGTTTGAAACTACCAGCATTTTACTACTCAAATTTGGAAGAAATGGTTGCAGATCATTCTCATGGAGTATATGAAACTTACCTTTTGTACTTGGATAGAAAATTTGTCTGGTTTCCTGAAAATCATCTGGCAGGACATGGCATACAATATTCCACATCTTTTGAATATTAGCACTTGACCACTGGCAATCCATTGAGGTAGGCATCCAAGGCATATTTTCTAGACTCAAACTCTGCTTTTGTCAGTTATGTTGTTCCTTTATTGTCAGGGTCTCGCTGTCACAGTATTGCCTTTTTCAGTGATGGGTTCGGTAAGTGGTGAATGCCTGACACAAATTAAGCCAGTATATACATGTGTGGAATATTCTGTCTGTTAGTTGTGCCATTATTTGGTGAACCTGTTTGCTTTTATAGGAAGTATACACTAAAACGGAGTTAGGAGTGCAAAAGGTTTATTTGGGTCTAACACCTGTGAAAGAAATGGGAAGAGAGCAGGATTGTACAGGATGAGTCATCAGACTAGGATATAGACCTATTAAAGTTTCTGCCTGCCTGATGGGGAGCTGTATCATAAAAATCATCATAACGTGGAGTAGTTCCACATTAGGCTGAAATGCCTAGACTTTTGTATCACCACCTCAATCAGTCATTAGATTGGGGCCACTTTGAGAAGAATGTGACCTTGGCTCTAAAGCTTAGGCAGACCCTAAAGAGCTAACTGCTAGAGTTTGTTTAGCCAACAATATTCCTTGTCCCTGGCACTGAGTCATTTCTTGAAGAGGGATCTGAGTAACACATCTCTCTGTCTGTTACATGTGGCTAAAGGCAAATCATGTTTTGACTGTTTCCTGTGCCATCTTTGCCTCAATTAGGTCCCATAGATGTATCTATAAATGTATACATAAATGTATAGCTATAAGATATGATAAAGCCTCCTTTTCTGAAGTACTTTATTAATAAAAATGAAAACCAAGGTGAAAATGATAAAATATTTAATGCATACATATTTTATTTTAACTTAATATTATTTTAATTGCAAATCTTTTATGGAAGGACAAAACCTTTTCTTTCAATATAAAAGCCTTCTGACTAGAGTTCCACTTTATTTTTCATGCATAAGAAACACCAATAAAACATGACCTTGAAATTATGGTTTTGCGTTGTTAAGGTAGGGCATAACTTTATACACTATGAAACAGTCTGATACAGAATTCCCTGGATTTTTATTATTTTTCAGCAATATTTTATGGTTATTTTTGTACCAGTTTAAGTCATTCAACCCTTTTTTTTTTTTTTTTTTTTTTTAGAGATGGGGGTCTTGCTATGTTGCCCAGGCTGGTCTTGAACTCCTGGCCTCAAGTGATCCTTTCACCTCTACCTCCCAGTCAACCCAATTTTTATTAAAACAACTTCCTTTCCTTTTTAACTCATTTTTAAATTTTAGATTATATTTAATAAAATTAATTACACAAAAGTATAAATAGGTTAGGAAACAAACAGATCAAACTTTTAGTAGGTGAGAATGGAAGTGTTCACCCTTCCTAGAGGAAGGTATAGTAACCCTAAGACCTCACTTAGTGGTGAGCATTGGTCACTGTCTTTTGTAGAGGAAAAAGAATGCCAGTCAATCAGGCAAATAAACAGAAAAAATCACTGATATATCCACAGCAATATCTCCAGTGACATCTGTAACTGTATCTATATCTGCTGCATAAAGAACATTCTAGAACAATAAACAGACCATTACCAAAGAGGGATATGGGCCAAATCACTGCTTGGTGAAATGGGCTGGGCCATTGAATACACCTCGATGCCTTCTGACCTATTAGCTTAAAGCTTGGATTAGGGTAGCCGTAAGCAGACCACTACATTTCTTTCCCCTCCTAGGCTCTGTTCTGTTTCAGGTTGGTCATTCAAGGGCATACTTCTATGGGAGTCTTCCTTAGGTATGTTTCACAATCCAAGCTGCCTGAGATAGAGTGAGCCAAGCAAGAACTTCAGAAAAGAGAAAAGAGAAGGTTTCAGGGAGAAGAAAATCTTTCTCTTATATTTAGTTTATTTGTAATTGCTTTCCTCCTCCACCTAAAAATTCCACCCTCTACTCCACATCCTTGAAAGACTCTACTTTTTCTTCAACTTTTGGGATTCAAGAGAGCCCTTGCAAGCCCCTAAAGGTTAGCATGTGCCATGAATATAATCTTTCTATGTATTTTTAACATAATGAAAATGGACTATTCTTCCATCAGTTTTTGTGGGTGGCTTGAATCTGGCATGCTTGAATAATATTTGCCAGCATCTGACTGGAACATCCCACCAACCTGAGATATCTTTACCTACTCTTCCAGTTTTCATATTTACAAGGAAGAATTATCGAGAGGAAGCAGCTGATCATATTCTCCATAGGTACTTCCTCTATTAAGGATCTTTGAATGATGATTAGTTAAGCTGAGAACCGTGATAAGAGTCTACAAAGTCTTGAGTCAGATAAAGACCCAATAGATATATGCTACAATGGTTTAATGAAATGACTAATTCTCAGTGCCGGGATATTTTATGGTTGTCATTGTTTTTTCTCACTTTGTGGACATTGCAATATATTTTTCCTTTAATTTACAGTAGGTGAGTACATCAATAGGGTGCTAGTGTCTATCAAATAGAATACTGTAGCACAAAAGAGAGAATAGTGGATGATTTTAAAAATAAATGGGGAAATTTGTCACCAACTTCTTTATTCTTAACCTTTGGCATGATATTTAAATAAAATATGGTGATTGTTATGTTTAGGTGGAAATATTTTAGGTTAATATTTTTACATTAGTCAAAATAATCACCTATTGTTCAAAGTTCCTATATTAAAGTTTAGCTGTGAGGATTTCAAGACATTTAAGTAAAAAGAGAATTATGTAGTAAGAGAAATTTCTAGGGTCTATGTGTGTGTGCCTGATGTACCTGTAGCAGATGTTCTCTGGAGAAATGAAGAATGGAGAGTTGCAGTTTTTAACAGGGTCCTTGTTGTATTACTATCATGATTGTTGCCGTAGTTTCTCTTGGAAAAAGTTTAGGAAATCATCAGCAATTTAAACTAGTCCATGGCATGGAGTTACTCAGTAAAGTTCAATCCTTAGAGAAGGGCAATGTGTTTTTCCTATGCATGGAGATAAGAAGTAAATGTTCCTTAAATCATAGTCAGTCAGTGGTTTTGTTTTGTTAGTGATGAAGAACTGTTTTTTAACAAAAAGAGTAAAAATTTGTGTTTGGAAGAATGCAATATGAGCCATGACCTGTTACCATGAACTCTTCCATATTTCAGTGTTAGCCTGGATAAAAGCCACAATCTTTTTGGATATTCAACTCCCATCAAATGACTGTGAAAGGTCTTTTGGTCTTTACTGGAGTCCCAGGGCCACACAGCACTTTGTGTGGACTTCTTTATTCTTTATATGATAATATTTTGATTTTCTAGTTTCTTTTATTTTTAGTAAATATCTAATTTTTACTTTGAGCGTCCATATGAATTACTTACATATACCTACTTAGGGATAGGTACATAACAAAGGTTTAGAGACTAATTGTAGTTTAAGTGAAATAATCTTTATGCCTTATGAAAATACACAAGTGAGTCATTCTTCATTGGAACTGAAGACTCAAGTTAAAAATTCTTTCCTAATCTTTTAAACATATGTTCAGCAGAGGAAGAAAATCTGTTTCACCTGGAATCTTCTACTAAGTTAATAAAATGTTAATATTTTTCCATGTTGTGAGTTCGGACATTTCTAAGGTCCTAAAATTACAGTGGCTAGAACTCTAAATGAGACAACACTAACAGTGGAACTGTGGAGTGAGGAGTGTGGAAGAAGGAGAGATACGCAAAGATTCCTTTATCTCTGCTGGTGTTACTTTCTCATATTGGCTTGGGCTAGGCAGTTCCAACTGCACAATTAGACTCTACTCTCCAGAATGTCTGTTGTACTCATTACACAGAAGAAGATTATACAAATTAGTGTGTGGTATGGTGAAATTGTGTGTGTGTGTATGTACAAAAGGATCTTACAGCCTTTGGAGTCAGAGCAGATTGACTCTATTTTTTAGGAGTACATGAGAACCCAATAATTACCTCAGATATAAAATTCTCTACTTAAGTTTTATGAGAAGTAAAAATTTGGAATTTAAAAGAAACATGGTAACATGTCATTTTCTTATGTTTGCTTTCTTTCTTTGGTGGATAGCAAGGTGTTTTTTTATGCAAGACTTTTTTTTATGCTGGTGTTGGAACATTTTTCCTTTCTTTGAATGCAAGAGCTTTTGGCACTTATTGATTGCTGAGGACATCCATCTTTCATCCCAAATAGGCAGGATTGACACCTTTGAGGTCCCAGGCACATATATACCCAATAATCCACACAAGTAGCTTTTAGGGCCATTCTGTCATCGGGGCACCTAATTTCAAGAGAAATGGATGAGGTAATGTCTGTAAAGAACTTTGAGAAGGCTAAGCAGCAAAAATAAAATATTTTTAGAAGAAGTTATTACATTGGACAAGCAAGACCTAAATGTGTAATGTAAAGCCAAGTGAGAAGAACACAGAATTATTGTGCCAGTCAAAGGCAGCCCTGTGATCATGGTATGAGTGCAGGGACCTGAAGAATAAAAAGATTGCCTAGCAGGCACAGAAAGAGACAGAGAAAAGGAGAATCAAGGACTGGATTAAATGACCAAATAGAGACCAAAAAGCTTGGGAAGGTAGAAGATCACAGTGGATAACAAAGTAGGGTCAAGGAAGTAGGGTTTGGGCTTCTCTATTTCTCAACTTTTTAAATCAAGTGATTCCTCATTTTGGATTTTTTTTTCTCTTTTCCTTTTGTTTTCTCATGTTCTTTACTTCGATTCTTTTTTTCTATTTACTTGCTTACTTACCCTCTGATCATATCAGTGGAATAATCTTCAAACATGGTTTTTATCACATTGTTTTCCTCATCAAGAGTGTATGGTGAAAGTCTTTGTCTATTACAGGAGTTTTTCCATCATTTCAAAAGATATCTTTCAAATGAAAGGTTACTCAGAATAGTAATTGTAAAATAGTTGAAATTATTTTTGTTCTAGTGTAAACAGAGGAAGAGGAGCTAGAATATTGCTTGCTGATTCTCCCCCTCCTCAGTGTCTGGGAGAATTCCTTGTGACTCTCTGATCATTGGATGAAATCTAAACCCCTCAGTTGACATCCAGAGACCTTCATGCCATGGCCTCTCATTGCTATAATACTTGGCCAGCCTCACCTCCTTTTATTTTTTAGCGTGCCTCTGCTTTTCCACTCAGGCTCTGTCTGTATTGTTTTAACATCCGTTTCCTCTTTCTTAGTTGAACTGTGTACCATCCCTTTGGATTGACCAATGAGGCTCCATTGCTTTTGACTTATGCCACCCTTTTCTGCTTTTTTTTTACTTCATGCTTTTTCACTGTCACTCACACTTTTAGTATTTGTACTCAACAACAGCATCTGAAGACCTTCAACTTAAAAATTCAGTACAACTAAATGCCTGAAGCAATCTGGACCAGAATACAGCAACACTATTGTGATATCATTCATCTCTAATAGGTAGAACCTAGAATTAGTCCTGATGCCTAAAGCTAGGTATTTTATCTAAATAGGGTGAGCTGTGAGCACCAGGTAGGTACCTGGTTGGCGTAATTGTTCTTTTGTCTCAGTGTGGTATTTTCTTTTCAGTTTATACTCTAGTGTGAATCTGCTTAGCTTCTGATGTTCCCTTTCTGGGGACTGGATCTTGTCTCTGGCAAGGCAGATTCTGGTTGAAAGCATGTTTGATCAGGCACAGGGGTGTTTCTCTGAATCAGCTTCAGGAGTCTACTCCATGAAGTTTCTTTGTATAGGCAGCTTTGGGCTTCCTCACAGCAACAGCCTCAGGACAGTTGGACTGCCAGCATAGTGGCTCAGGGCTCAGGGCTTCCATCTAGCAAGCAAAATCGAAGTTGCAGTTAAAGCACCTCACGTTGGAAATCATGCAGCATCACTTTCATCACATTTTGTTGGTTGCAAGTAACTCATAAATCCTCTGAGATTCAAGGGTAGGAAAATTAGATTCTATGTTTTGATGGGGAGTGGCAAGGTTTTAGAAAAGCATTTGGGACAGGAGATATTGTTGCAGCCATCTTTGGAAAATACAGTCTGCCACAGACTACATATACAGCTGTCCGCATTTATGAACATACCACAGATGAAAATAAACTTGGCTTCTTGCTTGAAGCATAGTATAGCATTTTGGACTATGTTCATATTGTCAATTCTAATACTTTAAATATGATTGATAATTGATAATTTTTTTTACTACCTGTAAATAAGAGGCTAAATGTATCGGAAGTTCACTAGTATGTGTTAATTGCATACTAGGTTTTGGAAGTTGTAGTAGGGGCCACTATTTACTCCATTGCTTTAGCGATGCCCAGAAATAGACCATAGGGTTTGGCTTGTTGCTAAGTAGAGCTGTCCCGGAGAGCAGTTAAGACTGTAATAAAGGAGGAGGCTCCTATTGTGGGCTGAAGGTAAAATGCTGGTTAATGTCAGGGAGACAAGGAAGAGTAAGAGTGCTTACTGATTAATTTGTTGGGAAATACTAGACAGGAGGCAAACAAAAAAAGTGATGTCATAGGTGTTGAAGTAGGTATTTGGTAAACAGTCACACCAGGAACTAGTCTCACAAACATGGCCCATATGTTAATTTGAAAGTGAGTTCTTTAAAGCAGCAAAATGGCATTGGATACAAGCCTCACTCAAGTTGGTGTAAAGATTAATGTAAATAAATTAGCTTTTATAAGAGAATATAAAAACCTCATTTTGACTAATGAGTTTGCTGAGTTGATTTGTGTACAGACGCTCTGTGTGACGTTTTCTACCATTTTATGTTGATAATCATAGCAAGTTACTTGGAGATATCTTCAAATCTCTATCTTTATCTCCATCTCCATCTTCACCTCCACCTCCAAATCCATATGAATGGGTGTTTTCTCCAAAATTCATATTAATTAAATTTTGAAGATTAATTAAATCTTAATTTTCATTTTGTTGGCATTAATAGGTGATTGAGTCATGAGGGTTCCCCCCTCATGAATGGGATCAGGTGCCTTTTTAAAGGGGTTGACAAAGGGAGTTCACCCCACTTTTGCTCTTGTATTTTCGGCCATGTGAGGACACAATATCTGTACCCTCTGGAGGATGCAGCAACAAGGCACCATCTTGGAAGCAGAGAGATGGTGCCCTCAGAAGCTGATGCCTCAATATTAAATTTTCCATCCACCAAATTGTAACAAAGGAATTTCTGTTGTTTATGAATTACCCAGTCTATGGTATTTTGTTATAGCAGCTCAAACAAAGACACTATATCTATCTATATCTAAATTTATGTCTGTATTTCTTCAAGATGGCAACTGAAGACTAGCTGCTTCTAAAGAACAAGATAAGATTGGCTTAAATCTCTATTTACCTTCCATTTACCTTTTCCCAAGATTTCTGTAATTCTTGTAGGGACAGAGAGAGATTTATGATCTGATGATAATCTCTCCTGCTTCCACCAAAGCAGTTTAATTTGCGGATTATTCCCTGAACTTACAGATATTCAAATTATTTTCCTCAACAAAGATAACTCCTGTCTGTATTGGTTACTTTTTGCTGCATAACAAATCACCCCAAAATTGAATGGCTTAAAACAAAAAATCATTTTATTCCATTCATTATTCCCTGGGTTGGGTGGATTTATCTAAGTCTGGGCTGGTCTGGCTGAACTCTACTGGGCTCTTTCATGAGTCTATGGTCAAATGGGGGTTACCATGTAGTTGAATGAACTGGTGTGGCATAGTTTTACTCAAGAGTCAAGAGTGGGCAGAATGGTTGGTTTTGTCGGGGAAGAGGTGCTGAACTGGAACTGCCTGAATATGCTCTATGCAGTCTCATTCTACAGGTGGCTAGCCTGAGCTTCTTCACATGGTGATCTCAGAGTATTAAACAGCCACAATTTGTAAGTGATATTTTAAGCTTCTGCTTCTATCACATTTACTAATGTCTCATTGGCTCAAACATTCACATGGCCATGGCCAAGGCTAGTGTGGGAGGCAACAACCCAAGTGCATAGGGCAGGGAGGGAAATTATTGTGGTCACTTTTGTAAACACCTTACCACACCTTCCTAAGATAAATTTTGATGTCAGCTGTTAAATTTGCATATTTTGCACCTGATCTGATCCTTACTTTCCCAGTTTTTGACCAGAGCAAGGAAGTATTTTCTACTTCCTTTGTTTCTCTTTTAAAACAACAACCAGAACAAAGAACAAACGAAAAGCAAAAAACAAATGGGGTTGGGCACTGGGAAATGTAAAAATAAAAAGGGTTTTTTGTTGTTGTTTTTAATACAATGCCTGGGAGTACAACTGACAATTAGTGGGAGGGACCAAGAGTGCCTAACATTCTTCCAGGAGGGAACAATTTGACACAGCAAATGAGGCTTATCTTGCCTCTGTTGAGAAACAGTGAGCTATATTTACCAAAGGAATACTTTTTCTTTGGAGTGAATTTTCTTCCTCTTTCATTGCACACACAGGTAATTTTATGGTGGAGGAGAAAAAACACACAGTGAGAGGAAACTGAGCTTCCAATCTTGCCTACTCCATACTGTGACTGCATGACCTTGATTTCATCACTAAAATATTCTAGATCTCGGCTTCCCAACTTAGAGTAATATAAATGGATGGGATGATATTTACTTATTTGTGAATGGATAACCCCTATATTTTCAAATAGAATTTGAGATGGCCTGGAGAATGCATAAAACAAAGAACAAATATTTGAGGAAATCTATACAAAGGGAAACCAAGAATGGAAGAGTAATACATAAGAAAAACTGGTTCATAGAAAATACACTTTGAGAATCTATAGAATTACTAGAAATAGATATCAAGTTTGGCTCTAAGTTTCCTGATAACCTAACTTCAAAGAGTAACAGTCTTTATGAGAGTCACAGTCACTGTAAAAATGACAATAGATGATTAGGTGAAGCAAACAGTTTTGTCACTGAGATATGAAAGAATGTTATCCCTTAGGATATCATAATGATATATAGAGGGTTATATTCTTGAAAGTGTGCTATAGATATGTTAACCCATTTTCACTCAGTGATTTCCTACAATATCCCCCAGTTCAAATTGATGTCATAACTCTGTAGGAACCCAAACAATGATGTCTAAACATGCAATCTGTTGATTTGAGTTGTTTCAAGGGCAATATATAGATAACATTTGTTCTTAATGGTGGTCCTTCAGGATGCCCTAAGTGAATATTTATCACAACTAGGTCTCATTGATTTCAAAGTGTTTTCTGCCTCTATGATTATAATATGTTTTTGGAAGAAAAAAAGATTTCTGGTTTGTATTAGTCTGCTAGAACTGCCATAAGAAAATACCATAGACTGGGGGACTTAAACATTAGCAACTTATTTTTTCACAGTTCCGGAAGCCTGGAAGTTCAAGATCAAGATGCCATCAGACTTGATTTCTGGTGGGCCTCTCTTCCTGGTTTTCAGATGGCCACCTACTTGCTGTGTCCTTCCATGAGTTTTTCTTCATGTGTGTGCAGGGAGAAAGTGAATGATCTCTGGTCGCTCTTCCTCTTCTTATAAGAACACCAAATCTATGAGATTAGGGCCCCATCCTTCACACCTTATTTAACTTTAATTACCTCCTTATAAGCCCTCTTTCCAAATATATTTACATTGGAGGTTAGGGCTTCAATATGTGGATATCGAGGGGACACAATTCAGTCAGTAACATGCTTCTTTAAATATTAATTGATTGACTTATTGAAGACAGAGACACATTTAACTTAGATTTTTATTTCATTTCATTTCTTGGTTTTTTTTTTTTTTAGAATTGTTTGAATTTTAGAATTTTTCAGAATTTCCAGTTTGAAGCTAGCCAAACCATTTCATTATTCTTTTGACTTTAGGCATTTTTTTTATGGCAGTCCTGCTCTACTTTTTGTGTATATGTAAAATAATTTCAGAGATTTGACATCTGCATTTAAAATAATAAAGGAAAATTATTATAGTCTGATGTATCTCACCTCTCAGAATGTCAATTTAGATCATTTCATTAACAGGTGAATGAAGACTTTTGGCTTGTCTTGAGAGGGTTTCTTGGCATTATGACTTCTAGGAAAATGAGAGAGATTTATATCTCTAGAAGCATGTATATATGCATGTGTGTGCATATACATGCTTGGATACTGATGCTAAAAATATAAGTAAAGTAAAATAAATGCACATAAGTAATTTATTGTTTGTTGAGGAGTGATTTACATCTTTTGCAATATTGCTTGTCAAAGGGCAGAATGTAGTCAATGGTGTCAATCTTATTTAATAACAGAAAATATAGGGCAGCTAACATGCTTTCTAATTTATCCCAGTGGCAGTCCTCGTTTTTATTCTCCAGCAACAGATGTATCAAATGAAAGATGAGTAAAGAAGATGAGAAAGGGGAAGAGTTGGAGAGGGTGGTGTTTGAGGTGGGAGTAACAGTAAAAAGAGAGAAAGCAGAGTTGTGGAAAAAAAAATTGACGGGGTGGTCAATTTTTTGCTGCATCTTTTTATACTTATGTTAGGATATGTTTTATTGACTCATAAAATTTAGTCACATGAATAGATTTAAAACTAAAGCAATGAGACTCAATCTATTTGTTATCATTTTAACAGCATGAAAACCATTTTCATCACAGGTGTTTCAAAGGCCCAAAGAGGTTACAGGACTTAAATATTAACATATTATTCTAATAACATGAAGCTGCTACCCTTTGACCCAGAAGCTTTTGACTTTAATAATTTCCAGGTTATCCCTTAGCCAAAATATGTTTCTCCTTCAATTTTCACACTGGTGCACTTTCTCTAATACAAAGTACTGCTATAATAAATAAATCATATCCAGATGAAAGCCTGTCATCTGATACCTCAACCCAGCACATCGTCTTCAAATGCTAAAGCAAACACTTCCCAGAAATGTGCTGCCTCTGTCAGGGACAGGGACCCCAAAATACAGACAGGGTGCTGTGTGATAAGATGAAGAATGAGACAAATGGAGTATATCTGGGAGGGATTGCCTTGGACATAGGTCTTAGGGGTCAGTACTTGCTTTTTTAATTCTACATAAGGTGAAAGGGGGGGATCGGGTTGAAGAGACAAAAACAGAGTTGGTTACAGGTTGAAAAGCTTTGTGTGGAAAAAACCCTCCAAAGTGAAATCTTCTTCATTATGAAGTGCACCGTGCACAAAAGAATGACTGCATGGGTTCACAAGCCATCTGGGAGTGATTGGTAGTCATATTATTTAGCTTCCTGCACATTAGATGGCTGTAATCAGTCAGGCTTTCTATTCTGTTAGTCACAGAGCCAGTGATTTCTTAAAGCTGTTACGCTTCCTGAGTGAATTCATCTACTTTATTTTCCAGATAGGATGTGCCTAAAAGCACAGTGCATATCTAACAAGCTGCTAATCACTCTGGTTCAGTAATCTTCCAGTTAGTGACTGCTAGAGAAAGAATGATGGCATTCTTTTGAACATTGTGTAATACTCTTTAAGGATATTTGGTTCATATCTGCTGGGCATTATGCACATTTTTTTTTCTAGTGGGATAGCCAAATTCTCTTTTTCTTCTCTCACTCTTTCTTCCCCCTTTCCTCCTTTTCTTCCCTTTTACTTTGTGTCAGCTTTTCCCAGCCCCCACTTATTGTCAGATAGCAAGAATGGGAAGTAAGATAAAAAGAGAAAGATTATTCATGGTTGGTGAAGAAAGTTATAGAAGGAAACGTAGATGGTCCTCTGGTGGTAATGTCTTTTGAGTGCATTAGGCTTTCTACTTGAATGTGCATGCACACACACCCCCCCTCACACACATACACAATCTATGATACTGCGATAGGAATATGCAAGGTCAGGGAGAGCGAGGGAAAGTAAGGAGTTAGTATTTATTGAACTTCTGTGCACCAGGTTCTGTTAGACTACTTAATTTAATCCTCATAACAACACTAGGAACACTAATGAGAAAAGCAAATCTCAGAAAAATTAAGTATCTCTGGTATGTCGTATCAATATCTATGAGTTATCAGCATTTGGATAGTACCCAAGCTGTCTAAAAAAAATGTGCTATTTTCACTATATCAAATTTCTCCTTAGCATTGTATCACAAACATAAATATAGTGATACCAGAAATTCACTGTTTGTTGACTCATTTATTCAGAAAATGTTTATGCGTTGCTTATACTCTACAGGAATGTTTTGGGCATTGGAAACACTATGAGGAAGATGGTAGTAAAGATTATTGCATTAACTAAGTATTTATTGTATGTGCATATGTGCATGCATGTGTTCATTTGGTTTATGAAAACTATGATTATCGTGTGGAATTATGTAATGATAATACCTGTCATTACTTGGGCATTTTCTGTATATGAGGGGTTCTAGTCTGCTGAATGGGGACTGTGTATTAGATTCCTTATAAGTGATAATTTCTACATAATTAAAAAATTTTAATTATATGCTACCTTATTTCAAAGGCAACTTAAAAAGATTCAAATAACATTCAAATAATATGGCAAAACAAATAATTAAAACTAAGTGAGAAATATGATGTAATGGAAAAACAAGATGAAGAAAATAGATAAACAAGGTGAAGAAAGTAGTAGATAGAGAGTGATGTTAGGAAACAAATTATAGGCCACAAACACCTATGCACTTTTCACCAGAGATGGGGGAAATGTGGTAAGATTCAGGGCTGTGTTGCTCCATTTTGCACTGCTATTAAAAAAATAACTAAGGCTGGGTAATTTATAAAGAAAAGAGGTTTATTTTGGCTCATGGTTCTGCATGCTGTATAGGAAGCATCTGCTTCTGGTGAGGGCCTCAGGAAGCTTCCACTCATGGAGGAAGACAAAGTAGGGGTGGATATGTCACATGGTGAGAGAGAAAGTCAGAGGGAAGGTGGGGGAGTTGCCATGGTCTTTTAAACAAACAGATCTTGCACGAACTTAGAGCAAGAACTCAGTCATTACTGTGAGGAGTGTACCAAGCCATTCATGAGTCATCTGCCCCCATGACCAAAGCACCTCCCACGATCCCCCACATCCAACATCAGGGATCCCATTTTGACATGAAATTTTGAGAGGACACACATCCAAACCATATCAGGGGCCCAGGAGATTAATAAAGAAACACAAACAAACTAGTTGTTCAGAAAAACATAGTATGTGATATTGAGTAATGAGATCAAACTCTTTATTTGGCCTTCCGTGCCATGTGAACAGTATACTTACTGGAAGCAAGCAGTCTATTTTTCATTATAGATTGACTGCTTCAGCACATTTAATTCAGAAGAAGTTCAGTAAACACAATTCTAATGGGCAGAGGGAGGGGTTGTGTGTAGGAGTATGTGGCATTAGAAAGGTGGACCATGTAATGTCCACTTAAGAAGTTTTCTGATTTTTTTGTCTTAATCCACAGAAGGATGACATCAGAGGAATGTGTAGTCTGCATACTTTCATGCTGTCCTTTATAAAAATGATTTCTTTTAGCCAAGCAGTTAAAAGGCATTGATTCACAGTGAGTTCAAAATTAATTTCAGTGTCAAATATTTGGAGTGTAGATATTCTGGATTAGCTCAACTTTACACTTTAACCATCCATCAAAATAAGGAGAGAGCTGACATCTTCAAATAAGGCATTATTTATGAATTCAAAAGGTTCTCACTAAAATGTCCTAATTCCTGTGACAATATTCTTATCAAGTTGCTTATGAACTTTGACATCTGCATTTGTGTTTTATTGTGTGAGCCCGTCTTCTCTTCCCTTAAAGAGATCTGTGCTTTATTTTAATGATACTAGCCATGAATCTGGAATAATATATCAAGCTTATTACCAATATGTATTTTTCTGTTAATAAATCAATTCATATACATTCAGAAGATAAGGAATAATTGGCTACTTGCCATGCAAAGTGAGGATTTAGATAATTTTTCCATAATTTTTTTCTATAAATTTCTAAAATAACTGTTACAAACTATTTTGTTTTATACTTTCATGTAGTTTATCCAGCCTTTTTCCTGTGGTATAGCATGGTGTTTGCAACAATCTCTTAATGTTGTATACTATATATACTATTCTGATGGTTGATGTATTATAGCTGACTTAGTAATATACTTACTTAATCACTTATAGGTATTGTGGTGTTAGAAGCAGAAAAGACAGAAAAGAAAGAGAGAAGAGGAGGGGCCAAAATGTGTTTTTGCAGGGTTATCCAATAAATGCACTTAAACTTCTCTGCCTTTAAAGATATCAAAAACTTAGAATGTCAAAACAATTTTTGTGCAATAATCAAAGTTAAGTACATGATGTAAAATATTTGTTCCCTAGTCTCCATCTCTTATCTTTTGTATTTAGGCTGTAGATGCAATAGAATATTTTAAATAAAAAATAGGACGTGAACATAAGAGAAGTGAGAGAAAGTTGAGCTAATTGAGTGATCTGATATAATCTGCAGTAAGATCCTAAGTGCTAGATCTAATATAATCCAAATAGTGAGGTCTGAATTTAAGTGTAGCTGTAAGTTTTCACAAAATTCCTAAGTGGACCTTTATTTAAAATAATTAACTGAATTAGTATTTGCAAAGAGCCATTGTTTTGAGGGATACATATTGGATGTTATTAATAATAGAACTAAATTTACAAGTTAGTTGAAGAGATTTTACTGAAATGTGAATCCATAGCCTTGGAGAGGAGATGCCTGGCCAGCCACATTTCTTTTGTGACTTCTCTCATCTAACAGATTTATAGTAAGCCAAAATAACTATTAGATCTAAAATATTACCTAATTTCAGAACAGTTTTCTCTAGGCTGCAGTGGACCCTTGCAGGTCTGGGATGGAAATAACATGTTCTAGACTCCGGCCAGAAAACTCAGCATGGAAACTTTAAAGGACATCTCCTGGAAAGCAAAGCCTGGGTCTGCAGCTATAACTCACCCACCGAGTATTTCTTCTGAAGTGTCACCCGTAAGCTTAGGGAACCCTTTTATTGCTAATAGCACATTTTATACTTCTAAGCATTGTCTTCAGTTACTAGATTTATTTCCATCATTAAAGAGTGACATTGCTTTACATATGGTTTCTTGGAGCACAGTATGGTGGGGGTGGAATATTCTTTAATGTTTCTAAGTAGATGGCTATAATCAGATCCCCATCCAGATTCTGTCTGTAGGTTTAAGAACAGAGCTTAGTTTGTTTTCCTTCATGTTGTCTAACATCATGTTTATTTCAAATGTTACAATTTGTAGTCTGAGATTTGTTTGGTGGTCTGGTTTTGGTCCCTCTGAACAAATGAAGCTTTCTTAGGAATGTAATTTTTTTTTCCTTAGGCACCATGCTGGATATTCTGTGAAAGAGAAGCAGTGTTTTCTCCCCCATTTAGAGTATAAACTTATATAGGCTTCTATTTCACTACCTACAAAGGGTTTTGGAGATGGGAATGAGTGGCTGGTGCAGTACGATCTAGTAGAAAGATCAGATCTTGGCTGGGTGTTAAGACCTGGTCCTAACCTTGATTTTCTTTACTAAATAATTGTGTGTTTACTTTATATCCTATTTAGTCTATTGGATTACATCTGATTATTACTACTATTATCCATTACCTTAAAAGAAAAAGGAATAATTAAAAATGAACTTCTCTCTCTGTGTGGATAGGGGGGTGTGTGTGTGTGTATCTCTTATGTTCCACAATTATCAACATATGGTTAATCCTGTCTCATTTATATCTAGACCTTCTAGCATCCCAATTCTTTCACTTAGAAACATTTTGAAGCAAATCTCAGATATCACATCTGTAAATATTTATCTGTAAATATTTAATTATGTATCTATAAAAGCTAAAGATCCTTTATAAAAACACAATCACAATTATTACACCTAAAAATAAGAAACATCTTTAATACCATCAAACGTCCAGTCTGTTTTCACATTTTGTTTTCTTATATATTTTTAATGCTTTGTTTACCTGAAGAGGATCAACATAATGTTATACATTGTGATTGTTTAATCATGTTACTTAAGTCATTTTAGTCTATAGGATCTGCTTATTTTTTTCTCATTGCAGTTTTTCTGTCGAAGCAACTGATGGTTTGTCCTGAAGCCCCCATAATTAGGACTTGGATGATTGCATCCCCATGTTGCTGTTTAACACATCTTCTCTCTTTTTATTTCTACTAAATCCACTTTAGTAATTCTCACTTGTCCAAGCTTTTATTTCCTCAGTGTCTGTTATTTGTGGTCAGTTGCAGAGAGAACGTAGGTCAGTAGATTATAATAAGGTATTTTGAGAGAAGGAAAAAAATAAAGAGCACATTCACATAACTTATTACAGTATACTGTTATAATTGTTCTATGTATTATTATTGTTGTTAATCTCTTATTGTGCCTAATTTATAAATTAAACATCATCATAGATATATATGTATGGAAAAAGACAGCATATATAGGGTTTTCATGGTTTCAGGCATTCACTGGAGGTCTTGAAACATATTCCCTGTGGAAAAGGGGGTACTGCCATAAATCTAAATCCAGATATAGAGTGGTTTTTGGCAAGATTACTTTCTACATGGTGTTATGTACTTCCTAAGAGGTACATGATGTCTTGGCATTTTTTTCTGTGGCTTGTCAATATTTGATGTTCATTGTCTAGGTCCATTAATTCATTATGGGTTGCCAAATGGTGATAGTCTAGTTCTATCATTTCTTCTTTTCATTATTAGCTGCAGAATTTCTCTAAAGAACTTTCCCTCATCACCTATCATCCTTCTGAGATAGGAGCCATATAAAAAAGGCAGAAACATTTTTTTTTATTTTTTTCTATTTATATACCAGTTTTCAAAATAATGGTGGATACTAGATTCTTGCAAAGATGATCATTTTTGGAGAGGCACTGGAAATGGGCTATGGAGTCTTACCAACACATGGGTTGAAATATAGTTTATGTATTTTAACATATTGTTCAGGTATTTAGTTGAGCTTATGCATGTTGGCTTCTGGGAATTTTTGACATAATCCCAGTACTCTTTGATAGATTCCTAGCTTTTGGAATGAAAAGATGCTCCATGTTCACTTTGTGCATTTCCTGTGCCAGATCTGTAATCAATCATTTTTCAAAGAGCCCTGACTTAATTTAGTGGGATATTGTGGTAAGAGACCATAGTCTAAGTGCAAGGAGTGTTCACTGTTTCTGAGTTGGTCATTATTTTTAGGCCTTTTATTAGAGAGACCTTTAAAATAGATATCTATTTTTAAAAGATAAAATAATAAATTCTTATTTATACTTAAAATCAGGACTAAAGAGTTTTAACTTATCTTAAATTTAATCTCCTTTCAGCCTTGCTGAAAATCTTGGTTCTTAGCAACAGTAAGATAAGTATTCATTTGCTTTACCTCACGGTGTGTGGGGTGATATCTCACTGAGATTTGAATTTACGTTTCCCTGATGATTAGTGATGTTGAAGATCTTTTCATATACCTGTTGGTCATCTGTATGTCTTCTTTGAAAGAATGTCTCTTCAAGTCCTTTGCTCATTTATTAATTGGATTATTCATTTATTTTTGTTAAGGAGTTGTAGGAGTTCCTTATGTATTTTGGATATTATCCCCTTACTAAGTAATCAAGTATATGATTTGCAAATATTTTCTTCCTTTCCATAGAACGTTATTTCACTTTTCTGATTGTTTGCTTTGCAGAAGCTTTTTAGTTGATGCAGTCCCACTTGTCTATTTTTGTTTTTGTTGCTTGTGCTCTTGCTTTCCATACAATGTTACTTTGCTTTGTCAATTGTTTGCTTTGCAGAAGCTTTTTAGTTCGATGTAGTCCCATTTGTCTATTTTTGTTTTTGTTGCTTGTGCTCTCAGTGTTATATTCAAGAAATCATTGCCAAGGCAAATGTTATGAAGCTTTTCTCTTACGTCTCTTATGTTTTTGTCTAGGAATTTTACAGTTTCCTGTCTTACATTTAAATCTTCAATTCATTTTGAGTTTTTTTTTTTGTATCTGAAGTAATATAAGGGTCCAATTTTATTATCTTACATGTGTGTATCTGGTTTTCCCAACAGTATTTGTTGAGACTTTGCTTTTCTTATGGTGTATTCTCAGTACCATGGGATAATATTAGTTGACTGTTTATTCTGGGTTTATTTTTTTCTTCTCTATTCTGTTGTGTTGGTCTATATGTCTGTCTGTATGTCAGTGCCATACTGTTTTGGTTACTGTAGATTTGTAATATATTTTGAAATCAGAAAGTGTGATGTCCCCAGCTTTGTTCTTCTTTCTCACAATTGTTTTGGTTATTTAGAGTCTTTCATGATTTCACATACATTTTAAGATTGTGTTTTCTATTTCTGTAAAAAATGTGATTGGAATTTTATTGTAGGTCACTTTGGGTGGCATGGATATTTTAATGATACTGTTTCCTAATTCCGGAACACAGAATATCTTTCCATTAATTTGTGTTTTCTTTAATTTCTTTCATCAATATTTGTAATTTTCAGTGTTCAGGTATTTCCATCTTCTTGGTTAAGTTTATTCCAGAACATTTTATTTTTTGGTACTATTGTAAATAGGGTTGTTACCTTAATTTCCTATTTAGCTAGTTGACTGTTAGCGTATTGAAATATAACTGATTTTTCTATGCTGATTTTGTATACTGCAACTTTGCTAAATTTGTTATTAGTTCCAACAGTTTTTTTATGGCACCTTTAGGGTTTCCTATATATAAGACTATGTCATCTGCAAACAGCTAATTTACTTACCCTTTTCTGATTTGGATGACTTTTACTTCTTTTTCTTGCTGAATTGCTCTTGGTATGACTTCTAATACTACATTGAATAGAAGTGGCAAGAGTTAGCTTCCTCACCTTTTATTCCTAGCTTAGTGTGAAAGTTTTCAGTTTTTACCATGTTAGCTGTGGGCTTATCATGTAAGCCCATATCATAATATGTAAAGGCCATATTACAATATGGCCTTTATTATGCTGAGGCAAATCCTTCCATACCTGATTCTCTTCCATACCTGAAAATTTTATGTGTCTTCTATATATATTTGCAGTTAATCATAAGGCTTAGATAAAATGTAATAGTCTTTTTTAAATTGAAAACTACTTAACTTCAATCTTGTACAAAAACTGGATAGTTTTACTTCTCTCTTCACAGTTTGTTATTAATGTCATTATTTACATCTTTTAATGTGTATTCATTAACATATATTTTAGTTATGTTATCAATACTTTTGTCTTTTAACTTTACACTAGTATTAAAAGTAATGAACATATCATGATTAGAGTATTACAGTATTTTTTACTTATCTATATAATTACCCTTACCAGTGATTTTTATACTTTTATATGCTTTCATACTGCAGTTTATATCCTTTCTTTTCTCATCTTTACTTTTTTTCCAGATAAGGAACCATTTTTAATAAGTTGTCAACCTGTATAGTACTGTGTTTTTTTTTTCTTTTTCTTTTCTTAACTTTTATTTTAGCTTCAGGGGTACATATTTGTTATATACATAAATTCACTTCACAAGGGTTTGTTATACAGATTATTTCATCATTCAGATACTAAGCCTAGTACCCAATAGTTATTTTTTCTACTCCTCTCCCTCCTTCCACACTCCACTCTTAAGTAGGTCCAAGTGTCTGTTGTTACCATTTTTGTATTCATAAGTTCTTATCATTTAGCTCCCACTTATTAGTGAGAATATGTGGTATTTGGTTTTCTGTTTCTGTGTAAGTTTACTAAAGATAATGACCTGCAGCTGCATCCATATTCCTGCAAAAGACATGATCTTGTTCTTTTTTATGGCTGCATAGTATTCCATGGTATATATGTGCCATATTTTCTTCATCTAATCTGTCATTGATGGGCATTCTCTTTAGCATTTCTTGTAAGGCAGATGCAGTGGTAATGAACTCCCTTAATCTTCAGTTGTCTGTAAAGTTGTAACTCTTACCTCTTTTTGGAAGACAGTTTTTTCATGTATTTTATTCTTGGTTGGCAGGTTATTTTTTTTTCTTTTAGTATTTTAAATGTATCATCCCATTCCTATCTGGTTTGTAAGGTTTTTGCCAAAAAGTCTGCTGATAGTCTTGTGAGGCTTCCCTTGTATATGATGAGTTACTTTTCTCTTGTTTCTTTCAAATTGTTTGTCTTTGACTTTTGAGGATTTGATTGTGATATTTTTCAGCAAAGATTTTTTAAAAACATCTTTAATCTATATGAAGGACTTTGGGCTTCATGGTTGTGGGTGTACATTTCTTTTTCCAGATTTGGGAAGTTTTTGGTCATTATTAAGATAACAGCCAAATCTGAATCTTTAAATTAAAATAATTAAATTAACTCATCTTTACATTAAAATAATTAAAATATTTTAAAATTTAAAATGTCAAATTAAAATAAGCTTTCCGGTCCTTTCTCTTTTCTCCTTCTTGGATTCCCATAATGCATATATTGATTTTCTTAATGGTGTCCCATGACTCCTTAGGCTTTATTCACTTTCTTTTATTCTTTTTTTCTTTTGCTTGTCTTGTCTGATTAGATAATTTGAAATCATCTGTCTTTATATTTGCTGGTACTTTCTTCTGTTTGATCTGATTAAGTCTGCTGTTGAACCCATCTAGTGAAATTTTCAGTTCCATTATGGTATCTTTCTGCTCCAGAATTTCTGTTTTGTTGTCTTTTGTAGTTCCTATCTTTTTGTTGACTTTTGTTGATTTTCTCATTTTTGTTTATGTATCATTTTTCTGACTTAGTGAGTTCTCTTGTGATTCACTTAGCTTCTTTAAGATGAAATTATTTTGAATTATTTGTCAGACAATTCATAGATCTTCATTGCTTTGGTGTTGACTACTGGAGATTTATTTTGTTTCTTTGATTGTATCATATTTTCCTGATTCTTCATGTTCCTTGTAGATTTTCATTGGTGTCTGCCATTCGAACAAACAGCTGCCTCTCCCAGTCTTTACAGACTTTCTCTTACAGAGAAGGTCCTTTGCCAGTCTCCCAGCTAGAAATTCTGGAAGCCTCTCAAACAGCAAGCTGCCCACACTTTCCCTTTGTTTTTAGCTGTCCTGTCATCCAAATTATGCTGGTTCTGTCAGCAGTCTGTGGTGAGAAGAGTTAGAAACTGGCTCCTTAGGCAGTGTTCTGAAATTCCTGTGTCTTTTTTATGTAATTTTAAAATTTTAATGAAATTAGATTTATAAGTACTAAGAAGCACATTATCTTATTGCTTCTATATTTATATCATAGTTAGGAAAGTTTTCTGCTTCCAAGTTAGAGGTACTCACCTTTTTTTTCTTATAGTACCTGTTTGGTTTTATTTTTTGCATTTAAATTGTTGATTCATTTGGTATTTATCTGATGCATGGTTTAAGAGAAGGATCCAATTTTATCCCAACACCATTTATGAAAGATATTTTCCCCCTACTGTGCCACTTTATTGCTTCTCAGATACAATTCTACCTTTCATTGGCTGCTCTGTAATTGTTGAGATGAACCTTGTAATTTTTTTTTCTTAACCAGCTTGCATGATGCTAATTTTGTCAGAGGTGGGTACTGGAAGGTAATTAGTAATAATAGATATTTTCCCAGTGCCTAGCTTGTACAGTAAAAGTGGCTCTTCAGAACTTAGTTCCTTTGGTGACTAGTTGTCAGCGGTGCCTAGTGATTAGAAGCTGCTCAGAGAATCCCCTTGTATGTTTCTTCAGCGGTTTATGCATTAGGACACCTTCTGAATATGATTTCCTTTAACATCCTGGAGGGTGGATTTCAGTGAGTACTGCTGGTATGTCAGCAGAGCCATGTCTTTGCCATTCAGGGATGTGCAGTCTGAATGTGGCTGTGCACTTGCCAACAAGTTCTCAGTGTCAGTGCTGGTCTGTGTGCGCTGTGTGTATGTGTGTTTGATCTTTTTGGGCACTATCATTTCAGCACTAGTGATATACCAGCTTTCTATATTGTATAGAGTTCTCTTTACCTCTTAATAACCAAAACTTTGTTATAGTTAATAATTCTTTATATTAATATTTCCTTGTTCAAATGATTGTGTGGTCTGTCACCTGATTGAACACTGATTAATATACTAAGTGATAGGAGATACTACCTTTTAAAATAATGTAAATTATCATATATAATTTGATCTATATGACTATTTAAATTTTCTTCCATTAGTTTATCTAAATTTGGGCCAAATTTAAAATGTTTGAATTATAGGAGCTTAATAGTATTTTAAAAAATCTTTCAGCACTTGCTGCTCCTTATTGCTCTTCTATTGAAGGATTTAACTAGCTACTATTGATTTTTTTTTGTTTTTAAAAGTAATTTTTGATCAACTTATCTAGCTCCAGGAAAACATCTAGTAGCATTAAAAATTTTGGTGTTTTTGTCATGAAGTCTTTGCTCATGACTATGTCCTGAATGGTATTGCCTAGGTTTTTTCTAGGATTTTTATAGTTATAAGTCTTACATTTAAATCTTTAATCCATCTTGAGTTAATTTTTGTATAAGGTGTAAGGAAGTGGGGGGTGCAGTTTCAGTTTTCTGCTTATGGCTAGCCAGTTTTCCCAACACCATTTATTAAATAGGAAATTGTTTCCCCGTTGCTTGTTTTCGTCAGGTTTACGAAGGATCAGATGGTTGTAGATGTGTTAATTTCTGAGCCTTTTGTTCAGTTCCATTGGTCTATAAACTGTTTTGATGCCAGTACCATGCTGTTTTTGTTACTGTAGCCTTCTAGTATAGTTTGAAGTCAGGTAATGTGATGCCTCCAAGCTTTGCTCTTTTTTGCTTATGATTGTCTTGGCTATACAGGCTCTTTTTTGGTTCATGATCACTGGTCATTAGAGAAATGTAAATCAAAACCACAATGAGATACCATTTCATGCCAGTTAGAATGGCTATCATTAAAAAGTCAGGAAACAACAGATGCTGGAGAGGATGTGGAGAAATAGGAACACTTTTACACTGTTGCTGGGAGTGTAAATTAGTTCGACCATTGTGGAAGACAGTGTGGTGATTCCTCAAGGATCTAGAACCAGAAATACCATTTGACTTAGCAATCCCGTTACTGGGTATATACCCAAAGGATTATAAATCATTCTGTCAGGGAACCAGCCCAGACACAACCTAAGAAATAATGAGGGTTAGCAGAGACAAAGAAATAAAGAGACTTACTTACTCTTAAAGAGTAAGAGTGCATAAAAGTAGGCTCCTGGTAGGCAGATGTGAGTAGGAGGATGTGAAGGCGAAGGCCCTGAGAACTGGAGACCCACGCTATTTATTGAGTGTTTAAACAAAAAAGCATGTGCTGAGAGATGTAGGGGGTGAAAAGGAAGTGAAGCATTAAGCAGATGACCTATAGCTGTGGCAGGTTGGCATCTCTTTGGGAGGTATAGAGCATGCTTTATTTTAGATACAATCAGTAAACAGAGGAAAATAACTGCAGCTACAGCCAGTAAGTCTGGCCACATTCTAGTGCTTCAAAGAGGTCTTCCTTGCTTTGAGCATGGAACATGGTCTTCCATTAACTCCCATCCTATGCCAGATAAGCAGTTCATGCATTAGCCTTGTTCCCAGCACATTCTATTATAAAGACACATGCACAAATATGTATATTGCAGCACCATTCACAATAGCAAAGACTTGTAACCAACCCAAATGCCCAGTGATGATAGACTGGATAAAGAAAATGTGACATATATATACCATGGAATAGTATGCAGCCATAAAAAAGGATGAGTTCATGTCCTTTGCAGGGACATGGATGAAGCTAGAAACCATCATTTTCAGCAAACTAACACAAGAACAGAAAACCAAGCACTGCATGTTCTCACTCATAATTGGGAGTTGAACAATGAGAACACATGGATACAGGGAGGGGAACATCAAACACCGGGGCATGTCAGGGTGTAGGGGGCTAGGGGAGGGATAGCATCAGGAGAAATACCTAATGTAGATGACGAGTTGAGGGGTGCAGCAAACCACCATAGCACTTGTATACCTATGTAACAAACTTGCATGTTCTGCACATGTATCCCAGAACTTAAAGTATAATAAAAAAATACAGATCACACACACGCAGAATTTGGATTGCATTCAATCTGTAAATTTGCTTAGAGAGAACATCTTTATCTTATTGAGTCATTTTATCCAAAATCAGAGTCTAACTTTCTATTTATTATAGGGTACTTTTGAGTTCTTCTGGAGCATTTTATAGTTTTTCTCATATAAATATTGAACTTTTAGATATTTTCTATTCTTTATTGTTGGTAATCTTTCTTCTGGTTAGTTTTTATTTGTAGATATAAAGGCTGTTGGTTTTATAGCTAGCTAATATACTCAGTTTTCTTATTGTTAATTTTTTTTTCATTGAGTTACCTCTTCATTTCCAATTCTGATTCCTTTAGTTGCTTTCTCTTGTCTAGCATTGATGTCTCCACCCCAATATTAACTAGTTATTACATATACTACCTTTGTGTTAGTTTCAAATTTCGTGGACAAGCCTCTGTTTTTTTCATTAATTAAGTTGCTGGGTTTTGTATTTAGGTAGTGTAATTAATTCCTATTTGTTGAGTTAAAAATATGAATGGGCTCTGGATTTTGTCAGTGCCTTTCCTATCTTTATGGGGACTGATCACATAATATTTCTGCTTACATCTGTATAGGACAGATTATACTAATGACTTCTGAGTGTTGAATTATCTTTGCATTCCTAGAATAAACCTCACTGGGTCATCTATTATGTTTGTTGATATTTTACTTAAGTGGGCTTTCCCATCTGTATTCCTGAGATGAGTCTGTAGTTTTCTTTTTGATGTAATTGTTGTTTAGGTTAAAGAAAAATATTATATTTCCTTCACAAAGTAAAGTTAAAAATTTACCTTTTTATGGTCTAGTACAGTTTAAGTAGCTTTGGAACTATCTAATTTAATTTCTATTTTGTTATTTTTATTATTTTCAATTTCCTACTTGCCAGTGCTTATCTAGAATTGTCTAATTTTTAAAGATTTGGTAGAATTTTATTGTGAAACCCTTTGGGTCTGATGCTTTTCTTGTGAGGGAATCTTTGAACTACATTGTATATTTCTTTCTTAGCTTTAGATAAAATTAACTTTTCTGTCTCTACAGGGGTAACTTTTGCTCAGTTATATTTTTCTAAAAAAATCATCCAGTTCCTGCCAGTTACTTCTAGTTTTCTATACTTATACTTTCTTTTTTCTTAATTAGGTTATTTAATATCTTGTCTATTTCATTGATTTAAAAAAAAAACCAGATTTTAGATTTATTGTAGTCTTTCTTAGTGGTTTTTTTTTTTTTTTTACCTCATCAATGTCTAACTTTATTATTATTAATTCCATCTTTCTAATGTATTTTGGTTTACTGTGTTTTTGTTTTTAATCTTGCTTTTCTGGTTGGATAATTACTGTTTACATTTTCTCTTTTTATTGAGTTATGTATGTGATGCTATAATTTTTTCTTTGGTAACTGCCTAAGCTCCATCCCACAGATTCTGACACATGATCAAGTTTAAAGTTAGGGTTAGAGTTATGTTTAGAGGGGTCAAATGATCTGATTTGTGTTTTAAGGTGATATTTTTGCTTCAGTGTCAAGTCAAAGCCTTGGCATAAACAGGAAACTATTTATGGTAGTTCAAATAAGAGATGATGAGGACCTTTATCAAGGCACTGGAAGAAGTAAAGGAGTAGAAGAAATAGTGTGAGTATTTTAGGGGTAGACCGAATAGGATACAATTACTAATTAGATGCAAGAAGGACAGGGAGGAATAAAAAAAATTCCTGTGATTCTGGGATTGAGATCCGTTAACCAAATTGAAGAATACTGGGGAAGAAACAAGTTTGAGGACCAAGAAGTACTTGGTGGGAATAAGTTTGGTTTTGAGTATATTGAATTTGAAATGCCTGCAGTATATCCAAGTGGAGACATCTGGCTGGTAATCTTATTCAAGAGCCCAGGAGACAAATTTCGTAGACAAGCCTCTATTTTTTTCATTACTTAAGTTGCTGGGTTTTGTATTTAGGTATAAATACAGTGAGTGAATTGGATGTGTGGTTTTAGATGTAATAGCTGAAGCTATGCATTATCATGAAGCCACTCAAGTCTAGGGATGGTGAGAAACAGGGTATGGTTGGAAACAAGGTTCCCAGCCTTACTGCTAGTTTTTCTGTAAAATGTGACCCCCTTCAGGATCACAGACCTTAAGGACACAAAGCCAAACCTTGTCATCCTCTCTGAATCTTTTGAGAGAGAACAATCTGGTCAGTGTTTGAGGCTGAGGAGCTTACGTTGAATACACAAATTAAATTAGAAAACATAAATAAGACTAACCAGAGGAACCTCAGAGGAAGCTCTATCCTAAATAAGTTTTGATTTCATGATGAATTGGCTAAGTGGGATGAAAATAGAAGAATAAATAGGATTTAGGTTCAGATTCCTCTGGGTTAGTTCTACTAAGATGTAATGCTTATTCAAATACTTATTAAGTTAAAGGAGTGAGTCACTAAGAGACATGTGATTTGGAGTCTGAGAACATTTGGGAGGGGTGAGCAATAGTGGTGAATGAACTTTTAATGTTTTGATGTTGTTGGACACATTTTGATTGGGAATTAAATTTCAAAAGAGGTCTTGGCCAATCAATGACTGAACTGTCTCCTCTGTAGTCACGCGGTGCAAAGGAAAGGGAACACAATATGGCAAGGCTGTGGCTGCAGCATGACTCTGATGCCTTGGGACAGGGGTGACCTGGAAGGCATGCTTTTTACTATGGTGCAAAACAGAGACATCTCTAAATATAAGTTTTAGTTGTTGTTGTGGTTAATGTTCTCAAAATTTCCCCTCCTTCAGCATTTTTTGTATTCTGTTGCTCTTTTCTTCTTTCATCTGGTAGCCACAAGAAATTAATCTTCTCAAACTTTGTTTTTCTTGACTCTTGCCCATGCTTAACAAACACTGGCATTTGTATGTTTGCTATTCCATTATCTATCTGACTTCATCTTTAGACTCACCCTGTGAGGAAGAATTATTAGTGTTGTTTAATATAATGAGGATGCAAAATCATAGAAGATTTTAAGAATTGAATTAGCTAATATGGCTAGAGCATTGTAGAGCTGGAATCTGAATGTGGATTTCCTCATGTGAAGCTAGTACGCTTTACTTGACTGCATCTACCTTTATACATAAGGGAAATAAACAGGTGAAAAAGAATACTATAGTGGAAAGAAAACACACTATTTCAAAGGAGTTTCTAAGCATAAAAAGTGTATCTTGAACTGCTAGAAACCAGCATTATTTTTTTGAGAACAAAATTCTCATATGATTTCTAGGGCCTTATCATTTAGGGAAATCACAGCACAATGTTTGGTTACAAAATAAAAATCCCTAATAGCTGAAAAGAAAAGGATGCTCTTTGGGGTAGTACCAGTGAATTTCTTTTAACTTTGTATGTTCTATTAAAGAGCCTATAGCTACAAGTGAGGAGGTGAGGGAACCATAAATTATAGACGTTGAAATACTGAAAGCTGTGAACGTAAATGTTTCGATAAATATTGAGTGGTATCAGATTTTGCTGTGAAGTTCCAAAGTGAAATATAATCCTTTAGTGTAGGGAAAAAAGTCTCTGAGTGAGCAACAGTTAAAGGTGGCCAGCTTGGCTTTTTATATTTTGAAGAGAGAGCAAAACTTTAAGGCCATTGTGTGTCAGTCAGTCCAGAAACAGCCAGGCAACAACCGTTTCACGCCAATGGGTTATTTGTCCTTTTTTTCACTTTATGCTTTTCTTCTTGTTCAGTATATATACATTATATACCTATTACATATACAGAGGCCTTTTTGACATTAAAGGTTCTGATTCTGCAGCTAGGATAATCTAGAAGATTATACCGACCATAACATAGCGGGCACATGCCAAACACTTGACCCCTAAAAGCGAGTCACAGGCCATGGCATTTTTAAACACAGTGAGAAGTGAAGTTAACAGCCAGGATGCTCTTGAACAAATGTGCATTGTTGTCACAATTGAAACCACATGCTGAGTAATATAACATAGGTGCAACCTAACTGAGAATGTGTGCACAGTTAGCACCATGCATATATTATTATTATTTTTTATTTATATTATGTCTGTGAGTCTTGGGACCCCTTCATTCTGTTTTCTTAGTGGAATTCAGCAACAGAAGCCCAGCTGCCTGGATGGAGTTGGGCACTAAAGCACTGGGTCCTCTCTAGCTGCTGGGACTCTGGAAAGATTTCAGCCACTGCAATAAGCTCCTGAGGACCTGATCTTCCTAAACCATGTCAAACCTGAACTTATCTAAGGGGCAACCTCACAGCCTTCTGAACCAGACATCTCTGGATGCAAAACTATTTCAGTGGCTGTTTACTACTTTCTGGAAAATTTAACCATAGACAATTATATGAAGAGATATTGACCAAACCAAATGGTTTATGCTTCATTTAGTTTGAAATAACACGTTTATTCTTCTGAGCTCCAATTTTTCAGCTCTAGTGCATCAAGTTTTTGTTTATTGGCAGTCTAAATTAAGACAGGTTAGATATGTTGAATTTTCTCTGCAGGCAGATGAGAATGATTAAACAATGATTTATTTGTGTGTTCTTTATGTAGCAACAGCTAGAGTGTCTGGAAATCCCATTGGTAATTTCTTTTTGCTTCTGTTCTATATCTTTACTTGTAGCCAGCGATAGCTTCAGGGGAAAGAGGAGAGAGAACATATAGGGAGTGTCTTCTATTTATTGGCGGCATTCCTCTCCTTTTGGAAAAAGCATGGGGTCTGTGGGGAGACTGTAAACTGCATGGGAAAGGAACCAAAGGTACCATTTGCATTTATTCAGTATACTTTTTCTCACACATTTCTGGAATTACTACTTTCTCCAGATAAAAATAAAGGCTGAGGTTAAATAACCAGTTTGTCTGGTAGTAGAGTGCCTGGACTTTATATCTACAGTCCATTTCATCATAGATAATATTTACAGTTCATTTAAAATCTTGTACCAGGGCATTCTCATGCTTCCTAAGCATTTATTTATTTATTTATTTATTCAACACGTTTTTAAGTTTCTATTTTGTTTATAACAAGTGGCAGTTTTCTGGGGGGAGAAGATAAGGGATTGTGACACATAGTGCTTTTCTTCAGTGTCTTTTAACTTAGAAATAAACAAAAAAGCACACACACACACTCATAGGATAAATTAGACAACAAAAAATGAGTTCACAAAGCAACATTAGATGACTGGAATTTTTAAAAATGCTATTAAAATTCAGAGATGAGGAAAAGTCAGCATTTCACTATGGACAGATATTATTCTTGGGGAAGAGAGGACTTGTGCTGTGTCTTAGTTGCTCTGTAGGAGTTGGATGCGAAGACAAAACAGGTTCCTTCCAGGGTTATGGAGTGATGGCAGCCAAGCTGCAGAGGCAAAAAGAGCATTGCACAGTCAGGGAAGTGTGAGTAGACTAGTTTTACCAGGAGAATATCGACTAACTCTTTACTTTCTTTTTTTTTTTTTAAGAGACAGGGTATTGCTCTGTCACCCAGGCTGGGGTGCAGAGATGGGAGCATTGCTCACTGTAGCCTTCAACTCCTGGGCTCAAGTGATCCTCCTACCTCAGCTTTCTGAGTAGCAGGGACTATGGTTGTGTGCCACCATGTCTGGCTAATTTTTTTTTTCTATTTTTTTTAGAAAAGAGTCTTGCTTTGTTGCCTAGACTAGTGTTAAATTCCTGACCTCAAGCAATCTTCTTACCTCAGCCTCAGAGTAGCTAGGAATATAGGAATGAGCCACTGTGCCTGGCAGCTCACTCTTTAATTTTAAGAAAAGTTCCTACTTCTCTGTGCCAGGTTCTTGAAATACAAAGATGACAGAGATGGACATGGTTTCTTCCATCAGAAAGGCTGGTGTTTTGTGGGTGATACAAACAATAAACATGGGAATCCACTGGGAAATCCATTATTTCATATTCTATTATGAAATAATGATAAATTAGAAAGAATTATTAGAAAACACTCATAGTTCTGTGAGTCAAAACAGAATAATACAAATTGGAAAATAAAATAACTTTATATGTGGATTATGGCTTAGACAGAACAATATGATGTTGTATAGGTAGTCAGTCAACTTGGGTTCAGTTCTTGGCTCTGCCATTTGTTTGATATGGGAATTGGTAAATTACCAAATCTGTCTCAATATACGTTTCCTCCTTTGCTAAGTGGGAATAGTACTATCTGTCTCATAGGATTGCCATGAAAATTGAATGAAATAACATCCATTGTAAACAAAACAAAACAAAACCTAATGTGCATAACTTTTGGCACCTAGTGGATACTCAATATTAAAACCTATCCTTCAATCGTTCCAAAATGCAGAGAAATTAGAAGATGTTATTTTTCTCTTAGAATAGACTCTGAAATCATCACAAACTGGCATTTTCATCACTAATTTCACTTGTTGGGATGGTGTTGAGTTGGCTAACAGACCATCTTAATCAACAGTCTTAGACTCTGAACACTCCTTTCATAGAGGCCACACATACACATTGTCTTCTCTACTATTATTTTTGATGTGAGAAGTGCATACTTTTTTCCCCGTGAGTGAATATAAGACATTTCTGCTTAATGATTAGATGGTGGCAACTAATTTAGCAGTTGCAATTTTTGCATTGATCAAAATAGTAATGCTGTATAATACCCCTATCCTACCCATAGAAATCCTTTCTTAGCTTCAGAAGTCACTGAAGCAAGTTCAAGTTATATTAGGATCCTGAAGTGTCCTTTCTTTTCTCTTTAAAGTGGGGGCTCTGAAATTTGATAGGAAAACATCATGGTTTTGTTTAACCTGACCTGTTGTGTTCCACTAGTATATTGTTGGAAGCCTAGTGATGCCAGCAGGACCCTCATGTTGGCAGGTAGTAAGTGTTCAGAACAGGACATGGTTTCTGATGTGCTTGGAGAATAACTTATCTGTGAGGGAAAAATTTTTATTTTTCTATGTGAATATTCTTGGTGCCATTATTTTCCTTTGGTGGTATCTGACAGGAATTTACTGAGTCCTGGCAAATATGGCTCTGTTGTTGTTGGAGATATCAAGAAATTGGAGAGGCAATTTCATAAAATAGCAGGGAATTAAGCTAAAGAGCAATTGAACTTCAAGAATCTTTGAACTCATGACACTGGGGAGATGTATTATGATTTCCAACTGGTCTGGACTAAAGCTCTCAAATTGGATGTCAATAGTCAAAACACTAAATCAATAAAATATCAGGTTCTATTATCAAAAGAAACTCTTATTTGTCCTTTGCACAGTAAGATTTTAGTCTTTGCTGATGACTGTTGTTCTGTTTTGATTTAGTTCATATATAGGCAAGATACATCCTTCCAGAAAGGATTTTAGATAGACAGTGGACATAGATTTGTAAAGCTGTTACCCAGGAAAAGACCACTCAGAACTTCCAACATATTTTGTAAGACTGGATATTAAACATTAGTCATACTCTTACTTTAATCCCTCTTGCTTTTGTTTTTATAGCTTTTCTCAATGATTTCCAGCTGTTTCTTGTCCCCTGGCCACTTTTCTTGGCCTTTCCATTCCATGTGGTCACTAACCACAATCGGTGGGCTCAGTAAAGGCTTTGTTCTGAGAAAACAAGACGTGCTCTGAAGTGGACATTGACTCTAGACCTAAATGGAAATGAGCACACTGCTGTTCTTGCTTAAATCAAGTGAATAAAACAGCAAAATAAATGGTGATGTAGATGAAATATTTCACTTCTAAAAGCTCTTACTTAATCTGACCAGTAATATACATAATAATAATACCACTGAAATCCAAACCCTAAAACAAAATACACACTAAAATATTTTAAACTATACCTGCCAATAAATAGACATAATTTTCTACCAGTAGTGGAAAGTGTTTCACCAGAGCTCTGTTCTGAATTAGGCACATATTAATTTCCACTAACTACCTGGTCTGAAATGTATCAGTCCAAAATGGTTGATGGATACCTCATACAGTTTTAGATGTTGTCCCTCTAAATCTCATGTTGAAATGTAATCCCCAGTGTTAAAGGTGGGGTCTGATGCAAGGTGATTGGCTCATAGGGACAGATTTCCTATGATGGTTATAGTTAGTTCTTGTGAGATGTGACTGTTTAAAAGTGTGTGACACATCCTCACCCTCTCTCTTGCTTCCTCTCTCACCATTTGACTTGCCTGCTTCTGCTTTGCCTTCCTCCGTGACTAACAACTCCCTGAGACCTCACCAAAAGCTGAGCAGATGTTGGTGCCAAACTTGTATAGCCTGCAGACCCTTGAGCCAATTAAACCTCTTTTCTTTATAAATTACCCAGTCTCAGATATTTCTTTATAGCAACACAAGGATGGCCTAACACAAACCCTATCCATTTGAATACATCTCCCTTCCATGCAGATGTTAAAATGAGAATTAGGTAATGATAATGAAGTTAAAATAACGAGAAGAATGGGAAGGAGTTTCTTGAACAAACAAAATATTTTAGCAAGTATCTAGAAGGCAGAAAGAGGAAGAAATGATTATTAGGGAAACAAAATGGAGGAAAACCATGCAGCCTAGAAGACAAACAGAGGGGTTGCAGCTTTTTTCTGTATTCTAGATATAGTTATGCACTGAATAATAATGTTTAAGTCAATCATGGACCATGTATACAATGGTAGTCCCATAAGATTACAGTATGTGTTTTTACTGTACTATTTCTATGTTTACATATGCAAATACTTAACATTGTGTTATAGTTGCCTAGAGGATTTAGTACAGTAACATGCTGTGCAGATTTGTAGCCTAGGAGCAATAGGATAAACCTTATAGCCTAGATGTGCATAAGGCTACACCATGTGGGTTTCTGAAAATACACTCTACAGTGTTTGCACAACAAAATCATCTAACAATACATTTCTCAGAACTTATCCTCATGATTAAGAGATGATGATGTCTTGAATTCCTTCTTTTTTACTTCCACACAATCAATAAATAACACATGCTTACTGATTTTAACTACCAAACATCAGTCTGGAATTGTCCTCAAACACCTGAATTTCTCTTTCCTTCTATCATTCTATTGCCAGCATCTTAGGTCACATTTTTATTGTCTCTAGTTCTAACTGTTGCTGCAGCTTCTGGTTCCACTTCCCTTAGTTGTGGCTTTATGCTAATTTATCTAAAATGCAGATCTTACAAACTAAGCCACCTCTCTAATTAAAACCTTGTTTTTTTGAAATATATATTTTATTGCGTTTTAGGTTTTGGGGTACATGTGAAGAACATGCAAGATTGTTGCATAGGTACACACATGGCAATGTGATTTGCTGCCTTCCTCCCCATCACCTGTATCTGACATTTCTCCCCATGTTATCCCTCCCCAACTCCCCACCCCACACTATCCCTTCCCTAGCTCCCCACTACAGACCCCAGTGTGTGATGCTCCCCTCCCTGTGTCCATGTGTTCTCATTGTTCAACACCTGCCTATGAGTGAGAACATGTGGTGTTTGATTTTCTGTTCCTGTGTCAGTTCGCTGAGAATGATGGTTTCCAGGTTCATCTGTGTCCCTAAAAAGGACATGAACTCATCGATTTTTATGGCTGCATAGTATTCCATGGTGTACATGTGCCACATTTTCCCTGTCCAGTCTATTATCAATCGGCACTTGGACTGGTTCCAAGTCTACTATTGTAAACAGTGCTACAGTGAATATATGTGTGCATGTATCGTTATAATAGAATGATTTATAATCCTTTGGATATATACCCAGTAATGGGATTGCTGGGTCAAATGGAACTTCTATTTCTAGGTCCTTGAGGAATCGCCACACTGCCTTCCACAATGGTTGAACTAATTTACACTCCCAGCAACAGTGTAAAAGTGTTCCTATTTCTCCACATCCCCTCCAGCATCTGTTGTCTCCAGATTTTTTAATGAATGCCATTCTAACTGCTGTGAGATGGTATCTCAATGTAGTTTTGATTTGCATTTCTCTAATGACCAGTGATGATGAGCAGTTTTTCATATGTTTGTTGGCCTCTTGTATGTCTTCTTTTGTAAAGTGTCTGTTCATATCCTTCGCCTACTTTGTGAATGGGCTTGTAAATCTGTTTTAGTTCTTTGTAGATTCTGGATATTAGCCCTTTGTCAGATGAGTAGCTTGCAAAATTTTTTTCCCATTCTGTTGGTTGCCGATTCACTCTAAAGATTGTTTCTTTTGCTGTGCAGAAGCTCTGGAGTTTAATTAGGTCCCATTTGTCTATTTCAGCTTTTGTTGTCAATGCTTTTGGTGTTTTAGTAATGAAGTCCTTGCCTATGCCTGTGTCCTGAATGGTTTTGCCTAGGTTTTCTTCTAGGGTGTTTATAGTGTTAGGTCTTGTGTTTAAGTCTTTAATCCATCTGGAGTTAATGTTAGTGTAAGGTATCAGGAAGGGATCCAGTTTCTGCTTTCTGCACATGGCTAACCAGTTTTCCCAACACCATGTATTAAACAGGGAATCCTTTCCCCAATGCTTGTTTTTGTCAGGTTTGTCAAAGATTGGATGGTTGTAGATATGTGGTGCTGCGTTTGAGGCCTCTGTTCTGTTCCATTGGTCTATATCTCTGTTTTGGTACCAGTACCATGCTGTTTTGATTACTGTAGCCTTGTAGTGTAGTTTAAAGTCCAGTAGTGTGATGCCTCCCGCTTTGTTCTTTTTGCTTAGAATTGACTTGGCTATGTGGGCTCTCTTTTGGTTCCATATGACGTTTAAGGTGATTTTTTCCAGTTCTGTGAAGAAGGTCATTGGTAGCTTGATGGCAATAGCATTGAATCTATAAATTACTTTGGGCAGTATGGCCATTTTCATGATATTGATTCTTCCTAACCATGAACATGGAATGTTTTTCCATCTGATTGTGTCCTCTCTTATTTCATTGAGCAGTGGTTTGTAGTTTTTCTTGAAGAGATCCTTTACGTTCCTTGTTAGTTGTATTCCTAGGTATTTTATTCTCTTTGTAGCAATTGTGAATGGCAGTTCGTTCTGGATTTGGCTCTCTTTAAGTCTGTTATTGGTGTATAGGAATGCTTGTGATTTTTGCACATTGAGTTTGTATCCTGAGACTTTGCTGAAGTTGCTTATCAGTTTCAGAAGATTTTGGGCTGAGACGATGAGGTCTTCTAGATATACAATCATGTTTTCTGCAAATAGAGACAATTTGACTTTCTCCTTTCCTAATTGAATGCCCTTTATTTCTTTTTCTTGCCTGATTGCTCTGGCTAGAACTTCTAGTACTATATTAAATAGGAATGGTGAGAGAGGACATCCTTGTCTAGTGTCATATTTCAAAGGGAATGCTTCCAGATTTTGCCCATTCAGTATGGTATTGGCTGTTGGTTTGTCGTAAATAGCTTTTATTATTTTGAGATACGTTCCATCAATACCTAGTTTATTGAGGGTTTTTAGCATAAAGGGCTGTTGAATTTTGTCAAAGGCCTTCTCTTCATCAATTGAGATAATCATGTGTTTTTTGTCTTTGGTTCTGTTTATGTCGTGAATTATGTTTATAGACTTGTGTATGTTGGACCAGCCTTGCATCCCCGGGATGAATCCTACTTGATCATGGTGGATAAGCTTTTTGATGTGCTGTTGCAATCGGCTTGCCAGTATTTTATTGAAGATTTTTGCATCTATGTTCATTATGGATATTGGCCTGAAGTTTTCTTTTCTTGTAGAGTCTCTTCCAGGTTTTGGTATCAGGATGATGTTGGCCTCATAAAATGATTTGGGAAGGATTTTCTCTTTTTTGGATTGTTTGCAATAGTTTCAGAAGGAATGGTACCAGCTCCTTTTTGTATGTCTGGTAGAATTCCTCTGTGAACTCATCTGGGCCTGGGCTTTTTTTGGTGGGTAGGCTATTAATTGCTGCTTCAACTTCAGCCCTTGTTATGGGTCTATTCAGAGTTTTGACTTCTTCCTGGTTTAGGCTTGGGAGGAAGCAAGTGTCCAGGAATTTATCCATTTCTTCCAGATTTACTGGTTTATGTGCATAGAGTTGTGTTTTGTAATCTCTGATGGTGGTTTGTATTTCTGTGGAATCTGTGGTGATATCCCCTTGATCATTTTTTATTGTATCTATTTGATTCTTCTCTCTTTTCTTTTTTATTAATCTGCCTAGTGCTCTATTTTGTTGATGTTTTAAAAAAACCAGCTCCTGAATTTATTGATTTTTTTGAAGGGTTTTTTGGTGTCTCTGTCTCCTTCAGTTCTGCTCTGATGTTTGTTATTTCTTGTCTTCTGCTAGCTTTTGAGTTTTTCTGATCTTGCTCCTCTAGCTCTTTCCATTTTTTTTGATGATAGGGTGTTGATTTTAGATCTTTGCTTGCTTCTCATGTGGGCATTTATTACTATATATTTACCTCTAGACGCTGGTTTAAATGTGTTCCAGAGAGTCTGGTATGTTGTGTCTTCGTTCTCATTGGTTTTGAAGAACATCTTTATTTTTGCCTTCATTTCATTGTTTATCCAGTCAACGTTCAAGAGCCAGTTTTTTAGTTTCCATGAAGCTGTGCGGTTCTGAGTTAGTTTCTGAGTTCTGAGTTCTAATTTGATTGCACTGTGATCTGAGAGACTGTTATGATTTCCGTTCTTTTGCATTTGCTGAGGAGTGATTTACTTCCAATTATGTGGTCAATTTTAGAGTAGGTGTGATGTGATGCAGAGAAGAATGTATATTCTGTGGATTTGGGGTGGAGAGTTCTGTAATTGTCTGTTAGGTTTGCTTGGTCCAGTTCTGAGTTCAAATTCTGGGTATCCTTGTTAATTTTCTGTCTCATTGATCTGTCTAATATTGACAGTGGAGTGTTAAAGTCTCCCACTATTATTGTGTGAGAGTCTTAAGTCTCTTTGTAAGTCATTAAGACCTTGCTTTGTGTATCTGGGTGCTCCTGCCCTGGGTGCGTATATATTTAGGATCGTTAGCTCTTCTTGTTGCATTGATCCTTTTACCATTATATAATGTCCTTCTTTGTCTCTTTTGATTTTTGTTGGTTTAAAATCTATTTTATCAGAGACTAGAATTGCAACTCCTGCTTTTTTTTGTTCTCCATTTGTTTGGTAAATCTTCCTTCCATCCCTTTATTTTGAGCCTATTTGTATCCTTGCATGTGAAATAGGTTTCCTGGATATAGCACACCAATGGGTTTTGGCTTTTTATCCAATTTGCCAGTTTGTGTCTTTTGTTTGATGCATTTACCCCATTTACATTTAGGGTTAATATTGTTATGTGTGAATTTGATTCTGCCATTTTGATACTAACTGGTTGTTTTACCTGTTAGTTGATGCAGTTTCTTCATTGTGTCAATGCTCTTTACCATTTGGTACATTTTTGGAGTGGCTGGTACTGGTTGTCCCTTTACAAGTGCTTCTTTCAGGAGCTCTTGTAAAGCAGGCCTGGTGGTCATGAAATCTCTTAATAATTTCTTGTTCATAAAGGATTTTATTTCTCCTTCACTTATGAAGCTTAGTTTGGCGGGATATGAAATTCTGGGTTGAAAGTTCTTTTCTTTAAGGATGTTGAATATTGGCTCCCATTGTCTTCTGGCTTGTATGGTTTCTGCTGAGAGATCTTCTGTGAATCTGATGGGCTTTCCTTTGTGGGTACCCGACCTTTCTCTCTGGCTGCCCTTAGCATTTTCTCCTTCATTTCAACTCTGGTGAATCTGATGATTATGTGCCTTGGGGTTGCTCTTCTTCAGGAACATCTTTATGGTGTTCTCTGTATTTCCTGGACTTGAATATTGGCCTGCCTTGCTAGGTTGGGGAAGTTCTCCTGGATAATATCCTGAAGAGTGTTTTCCATCTTAGATTCATTCTCTCCATCACATTCAGGTACACCTATCAAACGCAGATTAGGTCTTTTCACATAATCCCATATTTCTTGGAGGCTTTGTTCGTTTCTTTTTACTTTTTTCTCTAATCTTGCCTTCTCATTTTATTTCATTGAATTGATCTTCGACCTATGATATCCTTTCTTCTACTTGGTCAGTTCGACTCTTGTAACTTGTGTATGCTTCACGAAGTTCTCGTGTTGGGTTTTTCAGCTCCATCAAACCATTTATGTTCCTCTCTAAGCTGTTTATTCTCATTAGCATTTCATCAAATATCTTTTCAAGGTTCTTAGTTTCTTTGCATTGGGTTAGAACATGTTCTTTTAGCTCAGAGAAGTTTCTTATTACCCACCTGTAGCCTGTTTCTGTCAATTCATGAGACTCATTCTCCATCCAGCCGTGTTCCCTTGCTGGTGAGAAGTTGTCATCCCTTCTAGGAGGAGAGGCATTCTGGTTTTGGGTGTTTTCATTCTTTTTGTGCTGGTTTCTTCCCATCTTTGTGGATTTATTTACCTGTGGTCTTTGTAGTTGGTGACTTTCAGATAGGGTCTCTGAGTTGACGTCCTGTTTGTTGCTGATGAAGTTATTTCTTTCTGTTTCTTAGTTTTCCTTCTAACAGGCCTCTCTGCTGTAGGACTGTTGGAGATCCACTCCAGACCCTGCTTGCCTGGGGCTCACCTACAGTGGCTGCAGAACAGTGAGGGTTGCTGCCATTTTCTTCTGATGCTATCTTTGTCCTAGAAGGATACCTGCTAGATGTCAGTCTGAGCTCTCCTTTATGAGGTGACTCTGGATATATGGGGGTTGGGGAGCTGCTTGAGGAGACAGTCTGTCCTTTATAGGAGCTCAGGTGCTGAGGTGTGAGCTCCATTGTTCCATTCAGAGCAGCTGGGCAGGTACATTTAAGTCTGCTACAGCAGAACTCATAACTGCCTTTTTTTTTCCCAGGTGCTCTGTCCTGGGAAGGTAGGGCTTTATTTATAAGTTTCTGTCATGCTGCTGCCTTTTTTTCAGGGATCTCCTGCCCAGCAAGGAGGCAGCCTAGTCACAGTCTGCCAGCAGAGGTGTTGCTAATCTGCTATGCGCCCCACCCAGCTGCCAGGTGAATTTCCCTGCAGTCCTGTTTATAGGGGTATAGTTAGAACTGCCTCATCAATGGCGGCCAGCCTCTGTAATTGTTGCCTCTCTCTGTAATGATGGACTGCCTTGGCAGTGGCGGGTTGGCTCGGTAATGGTGGATTGCCTCAGCAATGGAGGAACGCCTTGGCAATGGCGGACTACCTCAGCAATGGCGGACTACCTCGGTAGTGGTGGACTGCCTCAGTAATGGCAGATGCCCCTCCCCCACCGAGCTGGACTGTCCCGGTTTCAGCTGTGCTTGCTGTGAAACTCTCAATCAAGAGCGTTTCAAATCGCTGGTCTTTGTGGGGGTGGTACTGGCCATGGCTGGTCACCTGGCTTCCTGCCTCAGACCCCTTTTTTTTCTGTTCAACAGGTCACTCTGTCTCCCAGGCGTTCCAGTCCAGTTGAAACAGTGCCCAGATTTGTGTGAGTTCTTGTGCAGAGACCTGCTGTACCAGCTGAAATAGCCACCTGGGGGCTTGTGGTGCTTTTTTGCCCAGGAATCTCCTGGCCTGGCTTCCTGTTTCAGTCCCCCTTTTATCAGTTTAATGGGCAACTCTGTCTCCCAGGCGTTCCAGTCACCTGTTGAAAAGACGCCTGGATTTGTGTGAGATTTTGTGTGGAGACCCACTGCACTAGCTGAAACAGCCGTGCTGGAGACTCGTGGTGCTTTTTAACCCGGGAATCTCCTGGCCTGGCTCACTATTTCAGTCCCCTTTTTATCAGTTGAACAGGCAACTCTGTCTCCCAGGCTCTCTAGTCACCAGCTGAAACTGTGCCCGGACCCGTGTGAGTTTTTAGAGCGGAGAGCTGCCACACTGGCTGAAACAGCTGCACTGGAGACCTGTGGTGCTCCTCTGCCCAGGAATTTCCTGGTCTCTGTGCAATAAAAGCAAGGAGGGTGAGTGGAAATGCGGTGACCACTCACTCTCCACACGCTCGCTGGGAGCTGCAATCTGGAGCTCCTTGTACTCGGCCATCTTGGATCCCTTCCCTAATTAAAACCTTGTAATAGCTTCCCATGATTTTCAGGATAAGCACCTTAGTAGAGAATGCAGTCATCATGGTCTTCATCTTTACTCTACACCATTGCTGCCAGTCCCTTTCCTTACCCCTATCACATGACATTATTTATGTTCCAGAAGTGCTAGACTGTCTTTCCCTAAGATATTGTACAGCTACACATCAAAGTGATTTTGTTCATGCCACTTATTTTGATTGAAATTTAATTTCCTAGACTGTTCCTCCATTTCCATGCCACTTTTTCCTAGGAAATTTTAGTTTACCTTTCAAAATGCCGCTTAGCAGTCACCTTTTCTGTGAAATCGTGACTCTTTCCACTTCTATTATAATAAATATCAAATTTTCTTTTTCTTTTATTTTTGGTATTAGTTTTTCATTTCAATGTTTTTTTTTTTTGAAACAGGTGGTGTTTGGTTACATGTATAAGTTTTTTAGTGCCCCCATCACCTGAGCAGTGTACACTGTACCCAGTGTGTAGTCTCTTATCACTCACCCCCCTCCCACCTTTTTCCTTGAGTTCTCAAAGTCCATTGTGTCATTCATATACCTTTCCATCATCATAGCTTAGCTCCCACTTACGAATGATAACGCACGATGTTTGGTTTTCCATGTCTCAGTCACTTTACTTAGAATAATTGTCTCCAACTCCATCCAGTTTGCTGTGAATGCCATTATTTTGTTCTTTTTTTTGTGGCTGAGTAGTATTCTATGGTGTATGTACACCACATTTTCTTTATCCACTCATTGATTGATGGGCATTTTGGCTCATTCTATATTTTGGCATTTGTGAATTGTGCTGCTATCAATATGCCTGTGCATGTATCTTTTTTATATAACGACTTTTTTTTTTTCCTCTGGGTAGATACCCAGGAGTGGGATTGGCGAATCAAATCATAGATCTACTTTTAGTTCCATAAGGAATCTTCACACTGTTTTCCATAGTGGTTGTACTAGTTTACATTACCACCAGCAGTGTAAAAGTGTTCCCTTTGTTCCACATCCCCACCGGCATCTATTATTTTTTGATTATGGTCATTTTTGCAGGAGTAAGATGGTATCACATTGCGGTTTTGATGTGCATTTCCCAAATACTTAGTGATGTTGAGCATTTTTTCATATGTTTGTTGGACATTTGTATATCTTCTTTGGAGAATTGTCTATTCATGACCTTAGCCCACTTTTTGATGTGATTGTTTGTTTTCTTGGTGATTTCTTTGAGTGCATTATAGATTCTGGATATTAATCCTTTATCAGATACATGGTTTGTGAAGATTTTCTTCCACTCTGTGGGTTGTCTGTTTACTCTGCTGATTATTTCTTTTGCTGTGCAGAAGCTTTTTAGTTTAATTAGGTCCCATTTATTTATCTTTGTTTTTGTTGCATTTGCTTTTTGGATTCGTGGTCATAAAGTCTTTGCCTAAGCCAAAGTCAGCTTTACTGATATTATCTTCTAGAATTGTTATGGTTTTAGGTCTTAGATTTAAATCTTTGGTACATCTTGAGTAGAATTTTATGTAAGGTCAGAGATGAGCATCCAGTTTTTTTCTTCTACATGTGGCTTGCCAATTATCCCAGAACCATTTTTTGAGTAGGGTGTCCTTTCCCCGCTTTATGTTTTTGTTTGCTTTGTGAAAGATTAGTTGACTATAAGTATTTGGCTTTATTTCTGGGTTTTCTATTCTATTCCATTGGTCAATGTGCCCATTTCCAGTACCATGCTGTTTTGGTTACTGTAGCCTTATAGTATAGTTTGAAGTCTGGTAAGGTGATGCCCCCAGATTTGTTCTTTTTGCTTAGGCTTGCTTTGGCTATGTGGGCTTTATTTTGGTTCTATATCAATTTTAGGGTTTGTAGTTCTGGGGAGAATTATGTTGGTATTTTGATGGGAATTGCATTGAATTTATAGATTGCTTTTGACAGTATGGGCATTTTCACAATATTGATTCTACCCATCCATAAGCATGTGATGTATTTCCATTTGTTTGTGTCATCTAATTTCTTTCACTAGTGTTTTGTTTGTAGATGTCTTGTTTCATTTGCAATTTTTCTTGTAGCTATCTTTTACCTCTTCAGTTAGGTATATTCCTAAGGTTTTTTTTCTTCCAGATATTGTAAAAGGGGTTGTGTTTTTTATTTAATTCTCAGCTTTGTCACTGTTGTTGTATAGCTATGTTACTTATTTGTGTACATTAATTTTGTATCCTGAAACTTTACTGAATTAATTTATCAGTTCTAGGAGCTTTTTGGATGAGTGTTTAGGGTTTTCTAGGTATATAATCACATCATTGGTAAACAGTGACAGTTTGACTTCCTCTTTACCAGTTTGGATGCTCTTTATGTTTTTCTACTCTCTGATTGCTCTGGCTAGGACTTCCAGTACTATGTTGAATAGAAGTGGTAAAAGTGTACAACCTTGTCTTATTCCAGCTGTCAGGGGGAATGCTTTAAACTTTTTCTCATTCAGTATAATGTTGGCTGTGGGTTTGTCATAGATGGCTTTTATTACCTTAAGGTATGTTCCTTCTATGTTGATTTTGCTGAGGGTTTTAATCATAAAGTGATTCTGGAGTTTGTCAAATGCTTTTTCTGCATCTATTGATATGATCATATGGTTTTTGTTTTTAATTCTGTTTAGGTGGTATATCGCATTTAATTGACTTATGTATGATAAATCATCCCTGCATTCTTGGTATGAAACCCACTTGATTATGGTGGATTATCTGTATGATACGCTATTGGATATGGTTAGCTAGAATTTTGCTGAGGATTTTTGCATCTGTGTTCATCTGGGATATTGGTCTGTAGTTTTCTTTTTTGTTATGTCCTTTCCTGTTTTGGTATTAGAGTGATACTGGCTTCATAGAATGTTTTAGGGAGGGTACCCTCTTTCCCTATCTTTTTGAATAGTGTCAATAGAATTGGTAACAATTTTTCTTTGAATATCTGACAGAATTCAGCTGTGAATCCATCTGGTCCTGGACTTTTTTGTTGGCATAAAAAAAATTACCATTTACTCTGTTGAGCGTTGCTATTTCTTTTTGGTTTAATCTAAGAGGGTGGTATATTTTCAGGAATTTATCTACCTCCCGTAGGTTTTCTAGTTTGAGTGCATAAAGGTGTTCATAGTAGCCTTGAATGATCTATTGTATTTCTCTGGTCTTGATTATAATATCTTCTATTTTATTGCTGTTGAGCAGATGTTCTCACTTCATTGCTTGATTAATATTGTTAATGGTCTATCAATTTTATTTATCTTTTCGAAGAACCAGCTTTTTGTTTCATTTATCTTTTGTATTCTTTTATTGTTTCAGTTTTATTTAGTTCTGCTCTGATCATTGTTTTTTCTTTTCTTTTGCTGGGTTTGGGTTTGGTTTGCCCTTGTTTCTCCAGTTCCTTCAGGTGTGACATTAGGTTATCTTTTTGTGTTCTTTTGGACTTTTGATGTATGCATCTAATGCTTTAAACTTTCCTCTTAGCACTGCTTTTGCTGCATTCCAGAGGTTTTGATAGGTTGTGTCACTGTTATTGTTCAGTTCAAAGAATTTTTTAATGCCTATCTTGATTTCTTTGTTGACCCAAAGGTCATTCAGGAGCATATTATTTAATTTCCATGTGTTTACATGGTTTTGAGGATTCCTTTTGGAGTTGATTTCTAATTTTTTTCCACTGTGGTCTGAGTGAATACTTGATATAATTTCAGTTTTTAAAAATTTATTGAGACTTGTTTTGTGGCCTGTCATATGGTCTGTCTTGGAGAATGTTCTATATGCTGATGAATTGAATGTATATTCTGCAGTTGTTGGGTAGAATGTCCTGTACATATCTGTTAAGTTCATTCGTTCTAGGGTATAGTTTAAGTTGATTATTTCTTTATTGATTTTCTTTCTGGATGACCTGTCTAGTGCTGTCAGTGGGGTATTGAAGTTCCTCATTATTATTGTGTTACTGTCTGTCTCATTTCTTAGATCTAGTAGTAATTGTTTTTTTAAATTGAGAGATCCAGTGTTAAGGGTGTGTGTGTGTGTGTGTGTGTGTGTGTGTGTGTGTGTATAATGTGTATATATGTATACACACATATGTTTAGGATGGTAATTTTTCCTGTTGGATTAGTCCTTTTACCATTATATAATGTCCCTCTTTGTCTTTTTAAACTGTTGTTCCTTTAAAGTCTTCTTTCTGATATAAGAATAGCTACTCCTGCTCACTTTTGGTATCCATTTGCATGGAATATCTTTTTTTTATCCCTTTACCTTAAGTTTATGTGAGTCTCTTGAAGACAGCAGACACTTGGTTGGTGAATTCTTATTCATTCTGCCATTCTGTATCTTTTAACTGGAGCATTTAGGCTATTTACTTTTAATGTTCGTATTGAGATATGAGGTACTGTTCTGTTCATTTTGCTAGTTGTTGCCTGAATACGTTGTTTTTTTTTTTTGATTATGTTATTATTTTATAGGTTCTGTGAGATTTATGCTTTACAGAAGTTCTGTTTCGGATTTGTTTCAAGATTTAGAGCTCCTTTTAGCAGTTATTATAGTGCTGGCTTGGTAGGGGCGAATTCGCTCAGCATTTGTTTGTCTGAAAAAGACTCTTTTTTTCATTTATGAAGCTTAGTTTCACTAGATACAAAATTCTTGGCTGATAATTGTTTTGTTAAAGGAAGCTAAAAATAAGATCCCGGTCCCTTCTAGCTTGTAAAGTTTCCGCTGAGAAATCTACTCTTAATCTGGTAGGTTTTTCTTTATAGGTTACCCAGTGCTTTTTCTTCACAGCTGTTAAGATTCTTTCCTTCATCTTGACTTTAGATAACCTGATGACTGTGTGCCTAGGTGATGATCTATTTGCAATAAATTTCCTGAGTGTTCTTTGAGCTTCTTATATTTGAATGTCTATATCTCTTGCAATACCAAGGAAGTTTTCCTCAATTATTCTGTCAAATATGTTTTTTCAAGCTTTTATATTTCTCTTCTTTTTGGGAACACTATTCTTTGGTTTGGTTGTTTAACATAATCCCAAACGTCTTGGAGGCTTTGTTCATTTTATAAATTCTTTTTTTCTTTGTCTTTGTTAGATTGAGTTAATTCAAAAGACTTGTCTTTTCACTCTGAAGTTTTTCCTTCTGCTTGTTTGATTCTATTATTGAATCAAATACATATTTGAGTGAGTTTTGCATTCCTCTAAGTGTGTCCTTTATTTCCAGAAGTTGTGATTGTTTTTAATTTATTCTGTCGATTTCTCTGGAGAATTTTTTCTGTCCATCTGCTGTAACATTCTTTTCATTTCTTTAAGCTGATACTCACCTTTCTCTGGTGCCTCCTTGTTTAGCTTAAAAATCAATGTTCTGAATTCTTTTTTCTGGCAATTCAGAGATTTCTTCTTGATTTGGATCTATTGCTTGTGAGCTAGTTTGATCTTTTGTGGGAGTTAAAAATCTTGTTTTGTCGTATTTCCAGAATTATTTTTCTGGTTCCTTCTCATTTGGGTAGATTATGTCAGAAGGAAGATCTGAAGTTCAAGGCTGCTGTTTGGATTCTTTTGTCCCACATAGTACTGTCTTGATGTGATGCTCTCTCCTTTCCCTTAAGGATGTGGCTTCTTGAGAGTAGAACTGCAGTGATCGCACTTTCCCTTGTGGTTCTACATCTAGGGGAACTACCACACTCTGTACTTGGGAGTGTCTGCAAGGGGTCCTGTGATGTGATCCGTCTTTAGGTCTTTCAGCCTTGAATGCCAGCACCTGCCCTGTTGTAGGTAGCAGGGGAAAGAAGTGGACTTTGTTATATGGTTTGGCTGTGTTCCCACCCAAATCTCATCTTGAATTATAGTTCCCATAGTCCCATGTGTCATGGGAGGGACCCAGTGGGAGATAACTGAATCATAAGGGCATTTATCCCCATGCTGTTAATGTTGTTCTTGTGACTTCCCATGAGATCTGATGGTTTTATAAGGGGCCTTTTGACCTTTTGCTTGACATTTCTTGCTGCCACCATCTGAATAAAGATGTGTTTATTTTCCCTTCCACCATGATTGTAAATTTTCTGAGGCCTCCCCAGCCACGCTGAACTGTGAATCAGTTAAACCTATTCCCTTTGTAAATTACCCAGTCATGGGTGTTTCTTTATAGCAGTCTGAAAATGGACTAATGCAGTAAATTAGTACTGGGTAGTGAGACGCTGCTAGAAAGATACCCAAAAATGTGGAAATTACTTTGGAACTGGGTAATAGGCAGAGGATGGAACTATTTTGTAGGGCTCAGAAGAAGGCAGGAAAATGTAGAAAAATTTGGAACCTCCTAGAGATATGGAAGGGCTCAGAAGACAGGAAGATTTGGGAAAGTTTGGAACTTCCTAAAGACTTGTTGAATGGCTTTGACTAAAATGCTGATAGTGATATGGACAATAATGCTCAGGCTGAAGTTGTGTCAGATGGGGTCGAGGAACCTGCTGGAAACTGGAGCAAGGGTGACTCTTGTTACACTTTAATGAAAAGACTGGTGGCATATTGCCCCAGCCTTAGAGATCTGTGGAACTTTTAACTTGAGAGAGATGATTTAGGATATCTGGTGGAAGGAATTTCTAAGTGGCAAAGCATTCAAGAAGAAGCTGAACATAAAAGTTTGGAAAATTTGCAGTCTGACGATGCAATAGAAAAGAAAAACCTATTTTCTGGGGAGAAATTCAAGCCAGCTGCAGAAATTTGCATAAGTAAAAAGGAGCTAAATATAATCACCAAGACAATGGGGGAAATGTCTTCAGGGCATGTCAGAGCTCTTCACAGCATCCCATCCCATCACAGGCTCAGAGGCCTAGGAGGGAAAAAAGTGTTTCCTGGGCTGGATCCAGGGCCCCCTGCTGTGTGAGGCAGAGACTCATTTCCCTGCATTCCAATCACTCCAGCCTTGGCTAAAAGGAGCCAAAGTTCATGTTGAGCCATGGCTTAAGAGGGTGCAAGCCCCAAGCCTTGGCAGCTTCCACATGTTTTTGAGCCTATGAGTGCACAGAAGTCAAGAACTAAGGTTTGGGAACCTTCTCTGAGATTTGAAAGGACATATGGAAATGTCTGGATGTCCAGGCAGATATTTGTTGCAGGGGTGGAGCCCTCATGGAAAGCCATTGCTAGGGTAGTGCAGAAGGGAAATGTGTAGTTGGGGCCCTCACACAGAGTCTCCACAGGGGCACTGCCTAGTGGATATGTGAGAAGATGGCCACTTCTTTCCAGACCCTAGAATGGTAGATCCACTGACAGCTTGCACTGTATACCTGGAAAAGCTGCAGAAACTCAACACCATCCCATGAAAGCAGGCAGGAGGGGACTTGTACTCTACAAAGCCACAGGAATGGAGCTGCCCAAGTCCATGGGAGCCCACCTCTTGCATCAGCATGACCTGGATGTGAGACATAAAGTCAAAGAAGATTATTTTGTAACTTTAGAGCTTAATGACTGCCCTATTGGATTTCAGACTTGCATGGGGCCCATAGCCCCCCTTTTTTGGTCAATTTCTCTCATTTGGAATAGGTATATTCCTGAAGTGCCAGGGGTAGAATGATATGGTTTGGCTGTGTTCCCACCCAAATCTCATCTTGAATAGTAGATCACATCATTCCCACATGTCTTGGGAGGAATCTAGTGGGACACAATTGAATCATGGGGGCAGATGCTCCCATGCTGCTGTTCTTATGATAGTGAGTTCTCACAAGATCTGATGGTTTTATAAGGGGCTTTTTCCCTTTTTGCTTGACATTTCTTGCTGTCACTGTGTGAAGAAGGATGTGTTTGCTTCTCCTTCCACCATAGTTGCAAGTTTCCTGAGGCCTCCTCAGCCATGCTGAACTGTGAGTTAATTAAACCTCTTTCCTTTAGAAATTACCTAGTCTCAGATATTTCTTGAGAGCATTATGAAAATAGACTAATAAATTCCCTGAGGATCCTTGATTATAGTTTGATTTAATGTGCTATTTCTGTGTTGGTTAGCCTCCAGCAAGGAAGTGGTGCTTTCAAGAGAGCATCAACTGCAGTAGTGTCGGGGGTTGCAAACTTGCCCAAGGGGTGCCTGTATAGTTATTCTGATTTTTCAGGTGCCGGGAGGCAACATAGAGATTCCAAAAGATTGTATCCTTTTGTTTTCAGCTACGAGGGTGGGTAGAGAAAGACCTTCAGTTGGGAGCAGGTTTAGGCATGTCTGAGCTCAGACTCTTTTTGGGTGGGGCTTGCTACAGCTGCTGTGGGGGTAGGGGTGTGGTTCTCAAGCTGATGGAGTTGTGTTCCCAGGGGGATGATGCTGCCTCTGCTGCATCATACAGGTTGCCAGGGAAGTGGGTGAAAGCAAGCGGTAACAGGGCTCACCCACTTCCCATGCAGCCCAACAGGCCAGTCTCAGTCCAACCCTGTCTTCCCAACAGTAGCCAGTGAATGGGCCTGAAAACTTGTCTCAGGCTACCAGCCTCCCTGCTGAGAAGACAAGCAGGCTTTCAGGTTTTCTACCTCCCTGCCTGCTGCAGCTTATGTGCTTTTTGCACACTTTGTTCACTCCCTCCCCCAGTTACTGTGAGCAAGCTTTGCATTTGGAAATTGTTACAAAGTTTAGATGGAAGTTTCATTCTCCCCCTTGTCTTTCCCCAGTTCCACTGGCAGCTTTCCCCAAGGACTCTTGTGAGACAAAGTCAGGAATGGCTTCCCTGGGGGCTGAAAGTGCCCACAGGGCATTTCCCACTGCTCCCTCTACTCTTGTATTTTGCTCAGCTCTCTGAATTTGTCTCTGTTCCAAGTACTGTCAAATCTTTCTCTTGTTAATTTTTTCTTGCATGTCAAACGTTATGGATTTTTACTTTATTGTGTATTAGATATTTTTCTATTTCTGTAAATATTCTTGAACTTGTTCTGTGACACAGTTAAGCTTTTAGAACTGTTTGATACTTTTGAATCTTGCTTCTAAGATGTCTTAGGTGAGAGCAGAGTAGCATTTAGCATTTAATCTAGAGACAATTTTGTTCCATAACTGAGTCAAGACTCTTCTGCACATTCTACCAGTTTCTATGAATTATGAGGTTTTTATTGTCTTGTGGAAACAGGCACTATCACTGGCCGTGGGTGAGTACTGGGTACTTAGTCAGTTTTGACAACTATAACAAAATACACTAGGTTAGGTGGCTTATGAACAACAGAAATTTAGTTTTTACAGAAATTATTTTGACAATTTTGGAGACTGGAAGGCCAAGACCATGGTGCCATCATGGTTATGTTCAGCTTCGAGCTGTCTTCTTTGTTGCAGACTGGCAGATTCTCCTAGCTCTTAGGCCTCTTCTTATAATAGCACTAATCTCATTCATGAGCACTCTACCTTCATGATGTAATTACCTTCCAAAAGCCCCACCTCCAAATACCATTACATTGGGGATTAGATTTTAACATATTAATTTTGGAGAAGGATGCAAACATTTAGTCCATAACAGTCATGTTCTTTCTAATCTTTTTGGTAGTTCTTTCCTTGGCCATGAATAGTTTCCTCATACACATGCGCTGATCAGCATTCACAGGATGGTTTAAGGAGAACTGTCTACAGTTACCTGAATTTTTTTCCATGTGCAGGCCTCTCTTTTCCATTATTGTTTTGTAATCTCTAACTACCTTGGTCTCCCCAGTAACCCAGTTTCATCATCTTAACTCAGGGAATCTTGTTGATTAGGCAGCAAAGCCAAGAAGATTGGCTGTGTCCCCACCCAAATCTTATTTTTAACTGTAGTTCCAATAATCTCCACGTGTTGTGGGAGGGACCTGGTGGGAGGTAATTGAATCATGGGGGTGGGTTTTTTCCATACTCTTCTAGTGGCGGTGAATAAGTCTCATGAGATTTGATGGTCTTATAAATGGGAGTTCCCTTACACAAGCCTTCTTGCCTATTGCCATATAAGATGTGCCTTTGCTCCTTCATCTTCTACAAAGTTTGTAGAGGCCTCCTCAGTCATGTGGAACTGTGAGTCTATTAAACCTCTTTTTCTTTATAAATTACCAGTCTTGGGTATTTCTTCATAGCAGTAAGAAAATGAACCAATACACTTGGGTACCCTGTCCTTTTGCTACTGGTTGGAAATTTAAGGCAGTAAGTTATGGCAATTGTGGGACTCCCCTCATTTTGTTTGCCATCTGCTAGAGATCACTGTCTTTTGTTGCCTAATCTCAAATGTCTTAAAGACCATTGTTTCATATATTCTGTTCAAGTTTTTTTGTTGTTTCAGGTGGGAAAGTAAATCCAGGTCTTGGTAGTTGTTATAGTATCTTGGCTGGAAGCAGAAGTCCTTTGAAGTTTTTAATTAAAATCTTATGAAAAGAAATCACCACTATATTCTCTAGGTTCAAAAATTCAAGATTATCCAAAATGAAAAGTACCACACCCAGATGGGTTCACTGATGACTTCTACCAATGTTTAAAGAAGATATTATATGAATTCTCAATCTTTTTCATAAGATAAAATTCAAATGACTATTTCCTAGCTCATTTTATAGAACTTGCATTTAATTTACTGTTTCCAAATTCTCTCATCACAAAATTCTTAAAATTTCTGAAAAGTAAATAAGTATCGTGGTTTGTAACCAGAATAACACAAAAAAATAATTTATGTGTTGCTTTTTAGAATTGATAAAATTTTGTGTTGCTGATTATCACCTTCTCTACAAAGTGTTGGATGACAGGGGTGTAAATGAAATTTTTTATTGACTACTGTAACTAGGGCTCTGAATGATAAAGCTTTGTTTATTTTATACTTAAATTTATACTATTAAAATCATTTTATGATCTATATTGTTCTGATGTAGATGAATCCTACTTCTATATAGTAATAAGCTTTTGTAGACCAAACATGTACATAGTTATAAATATAGTATGAGTACCAGAATATTTCTAGCAATTTTAACTATGGAATATAATACCTAGAAGATGTTAATTCAGAACTTTAGAAATGTGTCTGACTCTAAAGAGAATTATATTACATCTTGACAAGGAAGAAAGAATATGAAAGCTAACAGGAGTATTATAAGACAGTGTTTTAGAAAGTAAAGCTCACAAACCACCTACATTAGAATTATTATGATTATGACAAAAACTGCAATTACTTTTGTACCAACCTAATAATTTGAAAATGATTGAAGTCACATTGGGGAATGAAATGATACAAATTAAAATTAATTTAAGCAGAGAAGTTCTGGCTTTAAATTCCAATTTTTCCTCATCTAGAATTAGTAAATTCTCAGCAAGATGCATTCAGTTTCTGTTGGTCCTATTCTTCCATTCTGTTCTCTACTAAAACTGTCATTTTTGTTTGTGTGAACTGTTCATTATTATTAGTGACTTAGGACAAATTTAAGATAATTAAAATAATGCCTTATGTTTCTTTTCTTTGATACATTATATTTGGAATGAGAATATTTACAAATGCTGAAGGTTCGTATGAAATGAAGAATGTTTGTCAAAGAGCTGTCTATTCCATGCATCTTGTATCCTCCACTAACTCATTATTGAACATTTTATTAATATATCTTAATTTTGTGTTTTCATATATATGGACAATTAATGTTGTTTTCAGAAATCATTGATTATATTTTTGGGATACTATGCAATTAAAGTAATCATTTATAATTAAATAATTATAAAATTCAGAGGCTGGAATGGGTAATCTAATTTTACAAAACTTATTTCCAATTTTACAGTTATTTTATTGTTAGATATATCTTCTTCAGCTGATATTCAAAGGCCTGGAGTTAGTATATCTCCCCATTCAGATACCAGTTCAGGAGGTAGACAAGCTTAGAGCTTAGTACTTAAACATCTCTGTGTAAAGGCAGTTGCACTACCTGGGCGAACTATGAGTCTTTGAGAAAACAGATTTGGATGTATTTTGGAAAGTGTAATATAATAAAAAATTACTGGGACTGGTGATTTAGATAAACAATGATATTGGACGGTTTATTTTGAATTATCTGGCACTTGAGAAGAAAGAACAGGAAAGTCGACCGGTTGCTGTGGCTCATGCCTGTAATCCCAGCACTTTGGGAGGGCCAGGTAGGCAGATGACCTGAGGTCAGGAGTTCCAGACCAGCCTGACCAACATGGAGAAACCCCATCTCTGCTAAAGATACAAAGTTAGCTGGGCATGGTAGTGCATACCTGTAATCCCAGCTACTCAGGACGCTGAGACAGGAGAATCACTTGAACCCAGGAGGTGGAGTTTGCGGTAAACCGAGATCACGCCATTGCACTCCAGCCTGGGCAACAAGAAGTGAAAACTCGGTCTCAAAAAAAAAAAAAAAAGAAAAGGAAGAAAGAAAGAAAAAGAAAAATCAGGAAGGAAAATCATATTGACTTTTAATGAGAAATGATAGATGGTAACTTGCTTTGGGTTTGGCAAACTATAGGACAATGTCTGTTACAGCTGTAGTTCTCAGATGTCTAAGACTCAGTTGGAAGCTTTTAAAATGCTAATTTCTGGCCCTAACTAAGAGAGTCTTCTGTGATATGTTTTAGGTAACCTCTATTATTGTTATATATCTATTGTTTCCAGGAACACTTTGAATAATTCTGATGTAGTTGGTTAGTAAGCTTTACTTTCTTGCCTTTAAAAATATGTATTTCTATTTCTAAGAATAGCCTATGTTCATTACAAACAACTAGAAAAACATAGAAAGTATAAGGCTGAGGAGTATCATCTATACCTCTATTACCCAGAGATAACCACTGCTAATATTTTTATATATGTTGTTTTCTATTTATCATTTTTATAACCATGTATGTTAAAATTGGATCACATTGTATGATTATTTGATAACTGGCTTTTAAAATGTATTGTAGTATTGTGACTCTTTATTTCGTTGTCACTAAAAATTATTCTAAAAACAATTTTTAATGGCTGAATAACATTTTATCATATGACTCTTCCATAATGATTTTCTTTTTGATGGTAATTTAGATTTCTTATTCTCATCCTTCTCCTCTTCCTCTTTCTTCTTCTTTGCTGTTATATTTTTGTAGGTAAATATTCATCAGTTTATTTGATTATTTCTTTAGGAATATATGCCTCAAAGTCAATTTCCCCATCAAAATCTATGGATTTAGTTATGGGCTTTTCAAAAGCATTTCAAGAAAAAGTTCTGATATAGACTCTGACAAGCAAAGAAAGAACATCTCATTTTACTCTTCTCAGTACTTTTGAAAATTTGAATTTTCATATCTTTAAATTCAGGACAAAAATTTATAATTATTTTATTACATGTATTTGATTATCTTCATGGATATTTTTGTTAGTAATCTTCAATTGCATGATTTTGAATATTATTTGAAGATCATTGTTAATCAGATGAAATCTGTTGCTTGTTTAACACCTAGCAAATATTTTTAACACAGAAATAAGAGATATTAAAGAGCTTTAGGTAATATTTTAATTTATTTCTGGATCTACTAATTAGTTCTAAGTAATAGTCCTGGTTTTACATGTATAACTAAGTCTATATTAAGCAAATTATTTATCTTCTTTAGGCTTTCTTTCCTTTTTCATCTATAACATGAGGTGTGTGACTAGAACATTTAAAGATATATTTTATCTTTATAATTTTATGGCTGCATATTTTTCTTTCCTTTTTCATCTATAACATGAGGTGTGTGACTAGAACATTTAAAGATATATTTTATCTTTATAATTTTATGGCTGCAATATTTTTAAGAGGTGACTTCAAAGTAATAATGTTTGAAATTCTATTGACTATGAAGGTCATTGTACATGAGTTACAAAACTAATTTATGTTTTTGAAATAAGTTTATGAATAACCAAGATGATCCTTATATGAAATATTTGAAGGCAACAAAAATGTTTATTTGAATAGTGTTGATGTATTTATACAAATTTAATCTTATTATGATACTGAGAACCTCCAACACCCAAGGTTTGGCAAATTTAAGTTCATACGATGAATAGTTGCTTGATGAACAACTAATTTTTTTAAAAGATATGACTTCTGTTGGATTTATTTCTTGCTAAAGGTCCTGTTTGAATTTTCTTTTTTTTTTTTTTTTTTGAGACGGAGTTTCACTCTTGTTACCCAGGCTGGAGTGCAATGGCGCGATCTCAGCTCACCGCAACCTCTGCCTCCTGGGTTCAGGCAATTCTCCTGCCTCAGCCTCCCGAGTAGCTGGGATTACAGGCACACGCCACCGTGCCCAGCTAATTTTTTGTATTTTTAGTAGAGACGGGGTTTCACCATGTTGACCAGGATGGTCTCGATCTCTTGACCTCATGATCCACCCGCCTCGGCCTCCCTTAGTGCTGGGATTACATGCGTGAGCCACCGCGCCTGGCCCTGTTTGAATTTTCTATTCTCCATTAGTAGTAGAGTTATAGCAGGAATATATTTCACTTTATATATTAGTAGACGATATATTAACTTTTTTCTGTTCTTACCAATGCACATAAGTGTGGACTAACCTGTAACCATATCATATTTAATGTTTCAGAGGTAAATAATAACTTCAGCATATGCAAATTCAATGAGAATTTCATATGCTTTGCTTTGGATTTAAGTAATTTGGCACAAATTATAAAGCAACAGATGACAATATGTCAGGATTTAAATAGCAACTGATGTTAGACTGTTTTCCACTTATAATAACTCAGTTTACACCTAGTGATCTTAAATTGGTAAAAGAAAAATTATAAAAACTGGTTCTACATTGGCTGTTTTGTACATGGAGTAGTAATTACCACATTATTGAAATTAAATAAGGCCACATCCTTAAAAATAGCAATGAAGATTTGATACAAATCGTAGGTTTAAAATTGAAATTGAGTATTTTCTCATGGAATGGTTGTGAACCACATTTTGGGGAAATAAGTAATAACAGATTAGGAAATTTGCTAGTAGCTGTCATGAAGCCAGAAATTTGTCCCTTTATGTGTATGTGTGCTGAAGTCCTGGGTATTACTGGATGTGTTTTATTTACCCCTTTTAGGCTGAATCACATAGAAAATATGTGGTTCTTGGCCATTGCTAAATGACTTAAAGGTATTTTTTAGGAAATTTTAGGAAAATCATTAAATTTTTTTTTTTTTTTTTGGCCAGCCGTAGTGGCTCACACCTGTAATTCCAGCACTTTGGGAGGCTGAGACCAGCAGATCACTTGAGGTCAGGAGTTCAAGAACAGCCTAGCCAATGTAGTGAAACCCCTGTCTCTACTAAAAATACAATAATTAGCTGGGCATTATGGCACACACCTATAATCCCAGCTACTTGGGAGACTGAGGCATGAAGATCGCTTGAACCTGGTAGACAGAGGTTGCAGTGAGCCAAGATGGTGTCACTGCTCTCTAGCCTGGATGACAAAATGAGACTCCATTTCAAAGAAATTGTTTTTTTACAAACCATTTCCACATGTTTATATATAAAATGTAGGCTATGATAGCTCAATGGACTGACTGAGGCTTGGAAAAAGCCATATATGTGTATATAGAGAGCTTACTCAACATATAATTTATATTTTTTGGCTACTTGCTAAAAATAAGCTCATCTCCATAAGAACCAAAGTAACTATTACTCATCCTACTTATCTAAAATAATATAAAATAACAAGATCTCTTTAAACTTTAAATGGAGGTACCAGCAGAAGGATTGAGAGTTTAGAATCACTCAGGATGAAGGAGAAGATGGATGAAAAAATACCTTTAAGTCATTTAGTAATGACCAAGAACCACATAGTAGGAAGACCAGAAGTCGAAGTTGAAATAGGGAAAACTAAAGGGGAGTAGAGCCATGAGTGCCAAGCAGATAGGGGAGTACAGTTTGGGACGACTAAGGGTGCTTCTCAAGCCCACACCTGTTGACTTGATTTGGTTGTTTGACAGAAGACATGGAGACGTCTAAGTAACAATGTGATCTTCTGATGGTGGTGGAGAGTATGGAATGTTTCTAATTTATATTAAATTTAAAAAGTCACATGATACCCCTAAGAAATCTTGAAAACATAAGCTAATAATAATAAAGTATAGATCTATGGATTAACATAAATGTTAAAATGACAATAAAATGTTAAGGCAAAATAAGTATTATTTAAATTTAAATATAAACCCTCTATGACTCTAGTACTTTCATAGGAAAAAAAGATAGAATGTTTTTATGAGTATTTTTTTTCTATAACACATGACAGGAAGAGAAAAGACCCTAAGATTTTGATTCTAGAGTAGAGATCAGTGGAGAGGTTAACAGGACTTTCAAAACTGAACAAGCCATGTTTCTTCAAGCAGTCATTGTTACTGGTTCATTGACTAAAGATACTTTTTTTTCAGACAACTGAAATTTTTTTTTTATTCAGGTGCATCTGTGAAATTACTTTTCTCTTAAAAGATACGAAGACTTTCCAGGGTAATGTGTAGAAGACAGTTCTTTTGAATGTATGCTTGCTGCTTATTAAGTGTTAAAAAAGAAACTTTTATCTCTTGCTGATTTTCGAAGATAAGTAGCAGAGCTACAGATGAAGCGGTAGTAGAGTTTGGGGCTTGGATCAGGTTATTTGCAACATGGTAGAGAGCAAATACTCTTAGCTTGATTAACTTAAGAATTTCGCTTGGAATGAGGTTACAGGCTGCCTGGAATTTGCCTGGTATTATAACTTCATAATGCCTTCATAACTTCAACATCTCTGGGGGGATAGATTGAACATGAAATTTAATTCAGTCTGAATATTGCAGATGTAAATTACTTTCAATTTTAGTTGGAGCTCTAGAAATTCATGAATGAGATAGAAGGCATGTGGTAATCTCTTTGGCTTAGATCTGTCTGGCTTTCTGGGAACATTTGGGGAGCAATTTAAAAGCAGGTGCTTATAGTTCTTATTTTCAGAATGACAATATGCACACGATGGCTATTTAAATCCTCTCTATTATAATAAGTTCAAATATCTTAAATCCAGTAGGCAAAAAAAAAAAGACTCCCTACTTTGAACTCAATAATTATTTTGACAAACTGGCTGAGCCTTGTTTTCCAGGGAGATGATGCATTTATCCATGATCCAAAAGGAAATCTGTTCCTTTTATTTTTCAATGTGTGGTACAAATGTGTTTAGAGTGTGTGTTATGTATTTATTTTTGGGAATGCTTATTACTCTGCCAATGGGTATGCCTTGTATCAAAGATGGGTGTTTCAGCAGCAGATGTTTAAATTATACTCCCACTCTGTAGCAAGTAAAATTACTTTTGAGTGTCAAAATAAATAAATATAGCAGTTTGACTGGTATCTCCCAACTAGAATCTAACCTGAAGAAATTAAGACAAAAGAAAACATATTTTTTGGCAAGTATCATAGGAAAGAATTACCTAATACACATAAAATACAGCCTTACTCATCCGTTTTAAGTAGGATAAACACATGTGATATGAAAGGCATTTGGTGAGTGAGAATATGAAGTTGTAGGGAAATATCTTAAACAGAATGAAAGTAGATCAGTGAAGATAGGGTTTTTTTTTTTTAACATTGAAAGCATTTTTATGAAATGGTCACTTGTAGCTGTATTCAACACATATGTTCTCCTTTGCTGGTGAGTTTTATATACAAATATTATTGAACTAGAGAAATAAGTAGTTGCTACATTATTATCATTATAACTAATTATCTATTGTTCATCTGTAGATTATCTGCTTAGGTATAATCTGTGGCCATTTTTCACTTCTGGATGTAGTTGGTCCCAGTGTCCAGTATACCCCCACGCCACACTCATCTACACAGGATATGTTGTAAACTACATTGGATCAACTATTTTTTTAATGAGTTCTTTATTCAGTATTCCCTTCTAGACTACACAAGTAGAAGATTATACCAATATGAAGGCTTTTTGCTGGGCTTAGTAATACTCACATTTAGAACTGTCAGCAAATTGGTTTTCTCGGCAAATTCTTCTGATTTAATTCATTTATGGTGGCCATAATTAAGGTAGGCTTGTATTAAGTTGTTAAAAACAACCACCACAGAAATTAAACTGAGCTCTGCCTCCATCTTGGCATTTGCAAGAGAAAATTGGAGTGAGGGTTAGCCTTAGAGAGTGTTAGGATATGTGTAGTTCTGTGTGTGTAGGACAGATATATGTGTGTATGTGTGGAGGTGGTAAGACTCAGGGCTTAATTCTACTTCTTCAGCAAAAAAGTCCCATTTCTTTTTGATCATTGGTTGTTGCCAATGCTTTGTAACACAACAATATGATGAGTGCAAATTTACAGGAAATTAATACTGCTTTTCAAATTTAATGTAGAAGTAGTGGGATTCTTTTCTCTTTTGACTCAAGACACCAGACATCCAAAGCATGCAAACAAAGGAAATTGCTATAAATAATTTTAAAATGAAAACCTATAGTAATACTTGAAGTACAATTTGGCATGTGTGCTGACAACATGATCCCAGTGACTTTATGATGAAATGTTATTATATAAATAAATGAATAAATATATATGTGTGTGAGAGTGTTTGTGTGTATTTATTACTTCATTTAATGGACTCTAAATCAAGAGAGTGCTTCTGGAAGATGCTGGAGAAGGGTCATATTTTTAATTGTTGATATCTTTTGACGATATCTGATCATTTTAAGTAGGTTAAGTCCTGGAAATTTTGGTTGAATGAGCTTGCAAAAACCACAAGTACTTTTGTACCAACCTAATAGTATTCGAATCTAGAGTATCAAGTAGACAGTATCCAGTTGGTAATTTGTGTTCTATTCTCAGATCCAGATGCCTTCTCTGAATAGCGTGAAGTCTCTCTTGGTGTTCAGTATGTGAATAGTTCCTTGATATTCGTCAGTTTCTGCATGTTTTGTCTTTCAGGGAGTTTGCCTGTGTAAATGGCTCTCAATCATCCATCCCAAGCACTTGCTTCTGACTTTGAATTGTGGAATTAATTTTCTTAATACTTTCTCTTGTGACTTACTGTAAAATTACCCCAACCAGAAGGACTTTGTCCCTTAAATATTTAGAAAAATGTTTTGAGGTTAGATAAATGTAGAGGCAGTAAAGTATATTCTGTTCTTTACCTATAGTTATCATAATTTTATTCTGGGAAGTTGGTCTCATGAGTGTGATCATTCAGTATCAGTGATCAGTAGTTATGTGCCACTGGCTGACTGCTATTTGAGGGGATATATGGTTAAACTTTATTCCATTCTACAGGGGAGTAGATTACACCCCTGCTTGCATTCAACTAGCCATCTTCTAGTGTCTTATGTTCATAGGAGAAAGTGTAGAGACTTCAGGGCAAATTATAGGTACAGCTATAAAAACAACGATGTAATGCAGTGGAAAGAAGATTTGATAAAGACAGTCTGAAGACGTGTCTGATGGTTTTGTCTTTCATTGACTTGGGCCAGGGTAAGTCACTTAGCTTTTATAAATTTTTCCTTATGTTTACAATGAAGGGGTTCAATTGAGATAACCTCCAAGAGCTTTCAAGTGGTTCTAGGTTTTTCTAGTCCTAATATTCTATCATCCTATATGAATGCTAACTACCAAATTATTATTTAATTGGCTTTTTGACAATTATTGAAATACTCAAAAGTTTTGTGCAAGTAAGGTAATAGCAGCAGGCTATTGGCTGATTGGTTACTTGAGTAGTCATTTGTGTAATTGTGCAAAATTCCATTTTGGGACTTGTATTAGGTTTCTTAGGAGAAACAGCCCCAATAGGACACACACACACACACACACACACACACACACACACACACAGGCACACAATTCACTTATAAATTAAGTAATTGGATCAAATGATTATGGAGAGGTCTAGATTCAGGAAAACTAATGATATTGTTCCAATTTGAGTCCAAAGGCCTGAGAACAGGAGAGTCAGTGTAAGTTCCAGTTTGAATCTAAGTCTGAAGACCAGTGTCCCAGCACACAGACAGTCAGATAGAGGGAAAGAATTCTTGCTCTTTCAGCCTTTTATTTTATTCAGGCCTTCAACAAATTAGATGAGGCATATCTATACTGGGGAGGGCAATCTGCTTTACTCAGTTTACTGATTCAGATGTTAATTTCATTCAGAAACACCTTAACAGACACACCCAGAAATAATGTTTAACCAATTATCTGGGGACCCTGTGGCCCAGTGACACTGATGCATAAAGCTAATTATCATAGGTTTAGAAGGCTTAGCTATCAGAAGAACTTAGAAAAGACATCTTTGAAATTATCTTCTTCACTAGATGACTAAAATTAGTGAGCTCTTTTTCTTTTTTTCTTGAGTTATTGGAAATCATAGTACTGCCAAACATACTGAAATAGACCCCTTAGGATGTTCTCAGATAACAGAATAGTATGGCTCATGAGGAAAGCAACAGCTGATGAGAACACAAACATTTATGGAAATAAGATGATTAAATAAAAATTAGAGACTGATGTGGGTGAGTTGAAAATCTTTGGTAAAAATAAAAAGTAGAAACAAATTATGTATTATTAAAATAGTTTTTCTGAAGCTAAGAGTTTTGGAAAATGACCAAATTCATTGGTCTTTTTGGTCATGCTTGTTTAGATAGATGGCAGTCCTTCTTTACTACTGTTTCCTTCAACTCAGAAAAATGCATATTCATCTATTGTAACAGCTTGGTATTGTGAGTCTATTGTTACAGCTTGGTGTTGTGCAAAGAATTCTGGGAGAGAATTCAAAACACTCAAGCCAACTCCTGGTGTTTCCACTTAAATAGGCATGTCACTTAATTGCTCTGCTTCTAAATACTTATCGGATTTTTTTAACCTTAATCTCTTAATTCTGAACATATTTTGTTTTTAATCTCTTTGTACATCATTTATAAAGTGGCAATAAACCATTAACTGTCTACCTTAGAGGCCATATAAACCTAAGGTATTGTTGTTTCTTTCCTTTATTATAGCCATTTTCCTTGTTTGGTTACTTTAAACTTTTTATAGCAAGAACAAGAATTAGTGGAGTGGCATTTACAGGATCCTCACTGCTTTTATTCTAAGTTAACATGATAATTTAATTGGAAACATGAAATTTAAAATAAATTTAATTTTGTTTCATTTAAAGCTGAATGAAGAAAGGAAGTAAGGCTGCTGCTATGCATTTTCCTTTGGAAATATTTAACTTCGAAAAAAGTGACTCTTTTTGAGCTACTTTCAGTATTCTGCCCTGTGAGGAATCTCTATAATTTTTAGAAACGCAAATCTTTATGCTGAAAGGTACTGCAATTCTACTTTAGAAATAAATGATATGCTAATAGAACACTTAAAAGCAAAAAGGGAGAGCAAAGAAGGAGCATTGGCAGAACACAATGGAAGTACAGTGGAAAGAGTGGTACAGAAATTAGGGTGCAGGTTCATCTTTCCCACTCCTTTTTTTTTTAATTGTATTTTAGGTTTTGGGGTACATGTGGAGAACATGCAAAATTGTTGCATAGGTACACACATGGCAGTGTGATTTGCTGCCTTCCTCCCCTTCACCTATATCTGGCATTTCTCCCCATGCTGTCTCTCCCCACCTCCCCAACCCCCGCTGTCCCTCCTCTATTTCCCCTCAACAGACCCCAGTGTGTAGTGCTCCCCCTTTGTGTCCGTGTGTTCTCATTGTTCAACACCCACCTATGAGTGAGAACATGCGGTGTTTGATTTTCTGTTCTTGTGTCAGTTTGCTGAGAATGATGGTTTCCAGGTTCATCCATGTCCCTACAAAGGATGCGAACTCATCATTTTTGATGGCTGCATAATATTCCATGGTGTATATAGGCCACATTTTCCCTGTCTAGTCTATCATCGATGGGCATTTGGGTTGGTTCCAGGTCTTTGCTATTGTAAACTGTGCTGCTATGAACATTCGTGTGCATGTGTCCTTGTAGTAGAACGATTTATAATCCTTTGGATATATACCCAGTAATGGGATTGCTGGGTCAAATGGAATTTCTATTTCTAGGTCCTTGAGGAATTGCCACACTGTCTTCCACAATGGTTGAACTAATTTACACTCCCACCAACAGTGTCAAAGTGTTCCTATTTCTCCACATCCTCTCCAGCATCTGTTGTCTCCAGATTTTTTAATGATTGTCATTCTAACTGGCGTGAGATGGTATCTCCATGTAGTTTTGATTTGCATTTCTCTAATGACCAGTGATGATGAGCATTTTTTCATACGTTTGTTGGCCTCATATATATCTTCTTTTGTAAAGTGTCTGTTCATATCCTTCACCCACTTTTGAATGGACTTGTTTGTTTTTTTCTTGTAAATCTGTTTTAGTTAGTTGTAAATTCTGGATATCAGCCCTTTGTCAGATGGGTAGACTGCAAAAATTTTTTCCCATTCTGTTGGTTGCCAATTCACTCTAATGACTGTTTCTTTTGCCGTGCAGAAGCTGTGGAGTTTGATTAGGTCCCATTTGTCTATTTTGGCTTTTGTTGCCAATGCTTTTGGTGTTTTGGTGATGAAGTCCTTACCTACACCTATGCCCTGAATGGTTTTGCCTAGGTTTCCTTCTAGCGTTTTTATGGTGTTAGGTCTTATGTTTAAGTCTTTAATCCATCTGGAATCAATTTTAGTGTAAGGTGTCAGGAAGGGGTCCAGTTTCTGCTTTCTGCACATGGCTAGCCAGTTTTCACAACACCATTTATTAAACAGGGAATCCTTTCCCCCTTGTTTGTTTTTGTCAGGTTTGTCAAAGATCGGATGGTTGTAGATATGTTGTGTTGCCTCCGAGGCCTCTGTTCTGTTTCATTGGTCTATATCTCTGTTTTGGTACCAGTACCATGCTCTTTTGATTACTGTAGCCTTGTAGTGTAGTTTGATGTCCGGTAGTGTGATGCCTCCCGCTTTATTGTTTTTGATTAGAATTGACTTGGCTATGCGGGCTCTCTTTTGGTTCCATATGAAGTTTAAGGTGTTTTTTTCCAGTTCTGTGAAGAAGGTCATTGGTAGCTGGATGGGGATAGCGTTGAATCTGTAAATTACACTGGGCAGTATGTCCATTTTCACGATATTGATTATTCCTAACCACGAACGTGGAATGTTTCTCCATCTGTTTGTGTCCTCTCTTATTTCATTGAGCAGTGGTTTTATAGTTCTCCTTGAAGAGGTCCTTTACATTCCTTGTTAGTTGTATTACTATGTATTTTATTCTCTTTGTAGCAATTGTGAATGGCAGTTCATTCTTGATTTGGCTCTCTTTAAGTCTGTTATTGGTGTATAGGAATGCGTGTGATTTTTGCACATTGATTTTGTATCCTGAGACTTTACTGAAGTTGCTTATCAATTTCAGAAGATTTTGGGCTGAGATGATGAGGTCTTCTAAATATACAATGATGTCATCTGCAAATAGAGACAATTTGACTTCCTCCTTTCCTATTTGAATACCGTTTATTTCTTTTTGTTGCCTGATTGCTCTGGCTAGATCTTCCAGTAGTATATTGAATAGGAGTGGTGAGAGAGGGCATCCTTGTCTAGTGCCAGATTTCAAAGGGAATGCTTCCAGCTTTTGCCCATTCGGTATGATATTGGCTGTTGGTTTGTCGTAAATAGCTTTTATCATTTTGAGATACATTCCGTCAATACCTAGTTTATTGAGGGTTTTTAGCATAAAGGGCTGTTGAATTTTGTCAAAGGCCTTTTTTGCATCAATTGAGATAATCATGTGTTTTTTTTTTTTTTTTTTTTTTTTTTTTTTTTTTTTTTTTTTGAGACGGAGTTTCGCTCTTGATACCCAGGCTGGAGTGCAATGGCGCGATCTCGGCTCACCGCAACCTCCGCCTCCTGGGTTCAGGCAATTCTCCTGCCTCAGCCTCCTGAGTAGCTGGGATTACAGGCACGCGCCACCGTGCCCAGCTAATTTTTTGTATTAGTAGAGACGGGGTTTCACCATGTCGACCAGGATGGTCTCGATCTCTTGACCTCGTGATCCACCCGCCTCGGCCTCCCAAAGTGCTGGGATTACAGGCTTGAGCCACCGCGCCCGGCCAATCATGTGGTTTTTGTCTTTGATTCTGTTTATGTGGTGAATTACGTTTATAGACTTGCGTATGTTGAACCAGCCTTGCATCCCTGGGATGAATCCTACTTGATCATGGTGGATAAGCTTTTTGATGTACTGTTGCAATCGGCTTGCCAGTATTTTATTGAAGATTTTTGCATCTGTGTTCATCATGGATATTGGTCTGTAGTTTTCTTTTCTTGTTGAGTCTCTGCTGGGTTTTGGTATCAGGATGATGTTGGTCTCATAAAATGATTTGGGAAGGATTCCCTTTTTTTGGATTATTTGGAGTAGTTTCAGAAGTAATGGTACCAGCTCCTCTTTGTATGTCTGGTAGAATTCGGCTGTGAACCCATCTGGACCTGGGCTTTTTTTGGGTGGTAGGCTCTTAATTGCTGCCTCGACTTCAGACCTTGTTATTGGTTTATTCAGAGTTTTGACTTCTTCCTGCTTTAGGCTTGGGAGGAGGCAAGTGTCCAGGAATTTATCCATTTCTTCCAAGTTTCCTAGTTTATGTGCATAGAGTTGTTTGTAATAATCTCTGATGATGGTTTGAATTTCTGTGGAATCTGTGGTGATATCCCCTTTCTTGTTTTTTATTGCATCTATTTGGTTATTCTCTCTTTTCTTTTTTGTTAATCTGGCTAGTGGTCTATTTTGTTGATCTTTTTGAAAAACCAACTCCTGGATTTATTGATTTTTTGAAGGGTTTTTTGTGTCTCTATCTCCTTCAGTTCTTCTTTGATCTTAGTTATTTTTTGTCTTCTGCTAGCTTTTGAGTTTTTTTTTATCTTGCTCCTCTAGCTCTTTCAATTTTGATGATAGGTTGTCAATTTTAGATCTCTTCTTTCTTCTCATGTGGGCACTTATTGCTATATATTTTCCTCTAGAAACTGCTTTAAATGTGTCCCAGAGATTCTGGTATGTTGTGTCTTTGTTCCCGTTGGTTTCAAAGAACATCTTTATTTCTGCCTTCATTTCATTGTTTATCCAGTCAACGTTCAAGAGCCAATTGTTCAGTTTCCATGAAGCTGTGCGGTCTGAGTTAGTTTCTGAATTCTGAGTTCTAACTTGATTGCATTGTGGTCTGAGAGACTGTTTGTTATGATTTCCATTCTTTTGCATTTGCTGAGGAGTGATTTACTTCCAATTGTGTGATCAATTTTAGAGTAGGTGTGATGTGGTGCTGAGAAGAATGTATATTCTGTAGATTTAGGGTGGAAAGTTCTGTAAATGTCTATTAGGTTTGCTTGTTCCAGGTCTGAGTTCACATCCTGGATATCCTTGTTAATTTTCTGTCTTGTTTATCTGTCTAATATTGACAATGGGATGTTAAAGTCTCCCACTATTATTGTGTGGGAGTCTAAGTCTCTGTAAGTCATTAAGAACTTGCCTTATGTATCTCTGTGCTCCTGTATTGGGTGCGTATATATTTAGGATCGTTAGCTCTTCTTGTTGCATTGATCCTTTTACCATTAGGTAATGTCCTTCTTTGTCTCTTTCGATCTTTGTTGCTTCAAAGTCTATTTTGTAAGAGATGAGAATTGCAACGCCTGCTTTTTTTTGCTATCTATTTGCTTGGTAAATCTTCCTCCATTCCTTGATTTTGAGCCTTTTTGTATCCTTGCATGTGAGATGGGTTTCCTGAATACAGCACACTGATGGGTTTTGGCTTTTTATCCAGTTTGCCAGTCTGTGTCTTTTGACTGGGGCATTTAGTCCATTTATATTTAGGGTTAATATTGTTATGTGTGAATTTGATACTGCCATTTTGATGCTAGCTGGCTGTTTTGCCTGTTAATTGATGCAGATTCTTCATTGTGTTGATGCTCTTTACCCTTTGATATGTTTTTGGAGTGGCTGGTACTGGTTGTTCCTTTCTATGTGTAGTCCCTCTTTCAGGAGTTCTTGTAAAGTGGGCCTGGTGATGATGAAATCTCTGAGTACTTGTTTGTTCGCAAAGGATTTTATTTTTCCTTCATTTATGAAGCTTAGTTTGGCTGGATATGAAATTCTGTGTTCAAATTTCAATATTCAAACATTTAAGGATGTTGAATATTGGCCCCCACTCTCTTCTGGCTTGTAGGGTTTCTGCTGAGAAATCTGCTGTCAGTCTGATGGGCTTCCCTTTCTGAGTAACCCGACCTTTCTCTCTGGCTGCCCTTAGCATTTTCTCCTTCATTTCAACTCTGGTGAATCTGATGATTATGTGCCTTGGGGTTGCCCTTCTCGAGGAATATCTTTGTGGTGTTCTCTGTATTTCGTGGACTTGAATATTGGCCTGCCTTGCTAGGTTGGGGAAGTTTTCCTGGATAATATCCTGAAGAGTATTTTCCAGCTTGGATTTGTTCTCTTCATCACATTCAGGTACACCTATCAAACGTAGATTAGGTCTTTTCACATAATCCCATATTTTTTGGAGACTTTGTTCATTCCTTTTTACCCTTTTTTCTCTAATCTTGCCTTCTCGTTTTATTTCATTGAGTTGATCTTCGACCTCTGATATCCTTTCTTCTGCTTGGTCAATTCGGCTGTTGAAACTTGTGCATGCTTCGTGAAGTTCTTGTGTTGTGTTTTTCAGCTCCATCAATTCACTTACATTCCTGTCTAAGTTGTCCATTCTCGTTAGCTTTTCATCAAATCTTTTTTCAAGGTTCTTAGTTTCTTTGCATTGGGTTAGAATATGTTCTTTTCGCTCATGGAAGTTTTTTATTACCCACCTTCTGAAGCCTGATTCTGTCATTTCATCACATTCATTTTCCATCCAGTCTTGTTCCCTTGCTGGTGAGGAGTTGTGATCCTTTTTAGGAGGAGAGGCGTTCTGGTTTTGGGTGTTTTCATCCTTTTTGCGCTGGTTTCTTCCCATTTTTGTGGATTTATCCACCTGTCATCGTTGTAGTTTCTGACTTTCAGATTGGGTCTCTGAGTGGATGTCCGGTTTGTTGATGATGAAGTTATTTCTGTTTCTTAGTTTTCCTTCTAACAGTCTGGCCCCTCTGCTCTAGGACTGCTAAGGTCCACTCCAGGCCCTGCTTGCCTGGGGATTACCTCCTGCAGCAGCTGCAGAACAGTAAGGGTTGCTACCAGTTTCTTCTTCTGCTATCTTTGTCCCAGAAGGATACCCGCCAGATATCAGTCTGATCTCTCCTGTATGCGGTGGCTCTTTGGATATATGGCGGTCAGGGAGCTGCTTGAGGAGACAGTCGGTCCTTTATAGGAGCTTGTGTGCTGAGCTGTGAGCTCTGTTGTTCATTCAGAGCTGCTGGGTAGGTACATTTAAGTCTGTTGCAGCACAACTCATAAACCCCTTTTTTTCCCCCAGGTGTTCTGTCCCGGGGAGTTAGGGCTTTATTTATGAGTTTCCGTTGTGCTGCTGCCTTTTTTTCAGGGCTGCCCTACCCAGCAAGGAGGCAGCCTAGTCACTATCTGCCTACAGAGGCTTTGCTGAGCTGCTGTGGGCTCTGCCCAGCTGCTGTGTGAACTTCCCTGCAGTCCTGTTTATATGGGTGTAGTTAGAACTGCCTTGGCAATGGTCACCCACCTCTGTAATGGTGGACTCTCTCTGTAATGGTGGATTGCCTCGGCAACGGCAGGTTGCCTTGGCAATGGCAGGCTGCCTCAGCAATGGCGGACTACCTCCGTAGTGGTGGAGTGCCTCGGTAATGGCAGACGCCCCTCCCCCACAAAGCTGGACGGTCCCGGGTTCAGCTGTGCTTGCTGTGAAACTCTTAACCCAGAGCACTTCCAATTGCTGTTTTTTGTATGTGTGTGGGGGGGAGTGGGACCAGCTGAGCCTGATCACCTGGCTCCCTGCCTTAGAGCCTTTTTTCTTTTTTTAGTTGAATGGTTGACTCTCTCCCAGGTGTTCCAGTCGCCTGTTGAAAAGGCCCCAGGATCTGTGTGATTTCCTGTGCGGTGTCCCACAGCACCGGCTCAAACAGTGACGCTAAGATTTGTGGCGCTTTTTTGCCCAGGAATCTCCTGGCCTGCCTCCCTGTTTCATTCCCCTTTTTTAATCAGCTGAGTGGGCGACTGTGCCTTCCTGGAGCTCCTCTGGCCAGCTAAAATGGCACTCAGACCAGAGTATTTTGTATGGAGAACCACCGCACCGGGGCGCCGGCAAAACAGCCGCGCCAGCCAAAACAGGCGCCCTGGTGACCTGTGGGGCTCCTCCGCCTCGGAATCTTCTGGTCTGTGGGCAGTAAAAATCCTTCTGGAAATGCGGCATCCACTTACCTTCTGCGCTTTCACTGGGAGCTGCAGTCCTGAGCTGCTCCTAATCAGCCATCTTGGATCTTCTCCTCTTTCCCACTCCTTGTAGCGGGGCGCCATCATTGTGACTTGCTTTGTCCAACGAAATTTGGGAAAGTGACTTCATACCAGTTACAAACCTAAGCTTCAAAAAGCCTCACCTGTTACTGTTTTTCCTTAGCCCAAATGCAAAAGAATAAATGAGTGCTGTTTTAACCCGCTGAATTTTAAGGTTTTTGTGCATCAAGAACTCACTGATAGGAGACTGTTAAGTTTCTTTTGAATAAGGAGCATGTCTTACTCATGTTTAGGTTGTTGAAGTATGGTGACCAAGTAGTCAAGTGGCATATTTTGTGAAAAATATAATAAATACAGAAAGTTACAAAGAACTAAATAATATCATCTGGAATCAACATAGTTAAATAGTTTTCATTTTTTCTTCCAATTTAATTATTAAAATAATGCTCTTTTGTTTTCTTCCCCAGTCAATCACTATCATGAGTTTAGGATGTATCTTTATGATTCATGTTTTGATACTTTTACTTTCTTAATGCATTTATAAATAGTTTAATTGTGCTTTGTGCATATGAGAAATATTTGCATGTATATGCATTTGCTTCACATATTATTGCACAATCTGCTTTTTTATTCAATATTGTTTTGTGATCTATATGTGATGGTATGTAGTTTTAGTTTATTTGTTGTATTGGATATATGGTATTCATTTTTATGAATAGTTTATTCATCTGTTACCTTGTTGATGAATATTTAGAATGTTTCCAGAATTTTATACAAACACGGCTGCAGGGAACATTATTTACATGTTTGGAAAAGACTCTTGTCTGGAACACATATATAGGAATGTCTTCAAGGTGTGTATCAATGATTAAAACTACCAAGACATAGAGTATTTTCACTGTCAACTTCATTAGAAATTGCCAGATATCAAATGATTGTTCTCCAAAATAATTTTACTGATTTACATTTCTATTTTGAAGTATGTAAGAGTCTTTATGTCCTCACATCCTTGCCAAGTATTGGTAGGCTTGTTAGTTTTTGCTAATATAATGGGTATGAAATAATTTGTGTGTTTTATTTTTATTTCACATTATTTCTGATTGTAAGTGAGATCAGGCAACTCTCCAGATAGATATTTACCAGACATATATTTGGGCTCTTCTGTTAATTTGCTTATTTTCATCTGGATTGTTTGCCTTTTTCTTTTTGCTTTCTTGGAATTCTTTATGTATTCTGGAAACTTCTTTTGTTTATCACATGTGTTACAAATATTTTCTCCTTGTTATTGTCTCCTCTTCTAATTTTTAAGGCTGTCTTTGGTTGACAGACTTTGAGAAGGCTCCTGATGATCCCTACCTTTTGGTATTGATGACCTTGTGTAATCTCTTCTTCCTTGAATGTGGACTATGCTTACTGATTCCTTCTAACAAATAGACCATAACAAAAGTGATGGCATGTCACATCTGAGAATAGATTATGAAACAACGGTAGATTCCATATTGGGTTCTCTCTTTCTCAATCTTATGCTTGCACGTTTTACTTGGTCTGGTGGAAGCTATGTAATGAGTAGCTTTATTCAGATACCCGTATTGTGAGAAACTGAAGTCTCTTGACAAATAGCCACAGAATGAACATGGAAGCAGATCATCCAGCCCCAGCTGAATCTTCAGAAACTGCAGCCTGGCCAACACCTTGACTGTAAATTTAGAAGAAACCTGGAGCCCAAATCTGGAGCTAAGCCTTCCCAGATTCTTGACTCTCAGAAACAGTGAGAGATAATAAATATTTGTGTTTTAAGCAGTAAAATTTTGGGGATGATGTGTTAATCAGAAATAGATAACTAATACAGTATGTTTTGTCATGTTCCTGTGAAGGATGTGATCTTGTTTTTTCTTAATCACTGCATATATATTTTTAAAATCTGCTTTATTGAGACATTTATGTTAAAAAATCAGTTTTAAATTTTTGGTGGAATTCTGATGTATACGTATTGTGTTATTACCTCTACAGTCATGATATAGAGTATTTCCACCAACCCGCAAATCCTTCATCCTCTTTTGCACCCAATTCCTTCCCCAAGCTGTTGGCCCCAGGCAACCACCAATCTACTTTTTAACACTATTATAACACTGTAGATTTTTTTCCTTCCTTTAAAAATTTTTATTTTATTGTGGTAAGAATGAACACTAAGCATGAGATCTGCCTTCTTAATTTTGTAAAGTGTATAATGCAGTATTTCTTATTATAGGTACACTGATGTATAGCAGAGCTTATTCGTGTGGTTTAATGTAAATGTTATGCCCATTGATTAGTGACTTCCCATTTCTTTCTTCATTCAGCTCCTGGCAACCATTTCCCTCTTTGAGTCTGTGGTTTTTATTATTTTAGATACCTCATATAAGTGGAATCATGCAGTGTTTGTCTTTGTGTGACTGGTTTATTTTACTTAGCATAACGTCCTCAAGGTTCACTCATATTGTCATATATTACAGAATTTTCTTCTTTTGTAAGGCTGAATAGTATTCAATTGTATATATATTCCACACATTCTATATTCATTTATTTCCCAATGGACATTTAGGTTGTTTCCACATCTTGGCCATTGTAGAAATGTAATAGTGATGCAATGAACATAGGAGTACTAATAGCTCTTCAAGTTCCTGATTTTTATTCTTTTGTAGAAATGCTCAGAAGTGGGACTCTGGATTATATGGTAATATTATTTTAAATATTTTTGAGGAATCTCCACACTGTTTTTCATAGTAGCTGAAGCCCACCCAGTGTATGCAAGGGTTCCAATTTCTCCATATCCTCACCAACACTACTTGTCTTTTGTTTTTTTGATGATAGCTGTCCTGATTGGCATAAAGAGATATCTCATTGTAGTTTTAATTTGCATTTTCCTCATAATTAGTGATAGTGAACATTTTTTCATATACTCATAGCCATTTGTATGTCTTTTACCCATATATTAATCAGGTTGTTTGATTTTGTGTTACTATAAATTATAGGACTTCCCTAGATATTTTAGACATTATCAACCCCACATTATCAGGTGTATAGTTTGCAAATTTTTCTTCCATTTCATAGTTTTCCTTGTCACTCTACCAATTGTTTTTATTGCTGTGTAGACACTTTTTATTTTGATATAGTCCCATTTATTTTTGATTTTGTCTGTACTTTTGATGTCATATCCATTAAATTATTGCCAAGGCCAATGTCATAAAGCTTTTCTATGTTTTCTTCTAAAAGTTTTACAGTCTCAAGTCTTATATTTATTTGTTTAATTCATTTTAAGTTGATTTTTGTGTATGTTGTAAGACAACGTTCCATTTTCATTGTTTTGCATGTCTTTATCCAGTTTTCTCAGCACCATTTGTTGAGACTATTCTTTCCTTACTGTATATTCTTGTCACCTTGGGGACAATCAGTTCACCATGTATTCTTGGGTTTATTTCTGGGTTCTCTATTCTGTTCTATTGGACTATATGTGTGTCTTTAAGATAGTAACATACTGTTTTGATTATTCTAGCTTTGTGATATATTTTGAAATCAGGGAATGTTATGCCTCCAACTTCATTCTTCTTTCTCAAGATTACTTTGGCTTTTTGGGGTCTGGTTTCATACACATTTTAGGATTGGTTTTTCTATTTCTGTAAAAAATGCCATTGGGATTTTTATAGGGATTTCATTGAATCTGTAGATTGTTGTGAGTGGTACAGACATTTTAGCAATATTGACTTCCAATCCATAAACAGGGATGTCTTTCTTTAATACTATAGTTTGAATGCTAAATATATTTAATGTAAATATATACATACAAATATATATATATTTACATATAAATATATACATACAAATATATATACATTTACATGTAAATATATACATATTTACATGAAATATTATGTGTTGTCTTCTTGTCTGACTTATTTCACTTAGCCTAGTGTTTTGAGATTCCTGTATTATTAAGCATTTCAGTACGTGGTTCTTTTATTGATGAATAATATTCCATTATATGGACATACTACAATCAGTTTATCTACAGAAGATTGACATTTGAATTGTTTTCAGATGGTAGTTGATAGAAATAATGCAACTGTGATGATTTAAATTCAAGTCTTTGCATGGACATATATTTTCATGTTTCTCGGGTCAAATGATAATGTATGTTTTGCTTTATAAAATACTGCCAAACTTTTCCCCAAAAGGTTATACCATTTTGTATTCCCACCAACAGTTTATTTTAGTTGCAGGTATTGCACCATCCTTGCCAAACTTTGGTTTTGTAGTTTGAATTTATCCACTTTAATGGATATGTAGGGGTATCTCATTGTGGTTTTATTTGCATTTCCCTAATGACCAATGATGTTGAGTGTTTCTTTTTTGGCTGATTTGCTATACATATTTTTTTGTTGGCACATTATCTACTTAAAACTATTACTATTTAAAAATTGAGTTGCATATATTCTTATTATTGAGTTGAAAGAGGTTCTCACATTTTATTTTTACAAGTCTTTTATAAAATATATGCTTTGCAAATATTTCTCTCAGCCTGTGGCTTAATTTTTTAATTTTCTTAACAGTGTTTTAATAGTATTTTTTAAAGAGTAAAACATTTAATTTTGATATAATGTAATTTATAAATCTTTTGTAATTGTGCTTTTGTATCCTATGTAAGAAGTCTTTGACTGATTCAAGGTTGCTAAGATTTCTCATATGTCTTCTCCTGGGACTTTTATAATTTTGGTTACACTTAGGTCTGTATTTCATTTCGAGTTAATTTTTGTACATGGTGTGAGGTACAGCTCAAAAGACTTTTTTTTTGTTTTGCATTTGGATACTTGTACTAGCCACCATTTGTTGAAAAGACTTATTTCTCCTTTGAATTGCATTGATATTTATCAAAAATGCATTGCCACAGAGATGTGGGTCTATTTTTGGACTTTCTATTCTGCTTCATTGATATGAGATAATTTACATTTTTAACTGTCAAAGTATAAGAAGAAGATTAGAGAGGTTACTTTCATAGCTTAAAAATGTTTATCTCTTTTATCTTCCTGGAAATCTTATATATCTATAGCGTAATGTGAGACTGTAACTTTATTATATTCTAAATGTATATCTAATTGCTGATTGTCACTGATGATTAACTTTTTCCCTCTGATTTGAAATATCACCCTAAACAAACATATATATACATATGTGTGTGTGTGTGTGTGTGTGTGTGTATATATATATGTATATATCACACCTCACATAATGCACATACACTCACATAAAGTACATGTATTTCTGTTTTTAGGCTGTCCATTTTGTCCTATTGATCTACTTTTCTAGTCCTGCACCAACTTCCTGCACTAATATCATGCTGTTTCCATGTAGATTACTGTGGTTCTGATTTATGGTAGAGAAAATCCTTAAATATTCCTCTTTTTCAAAAAATTATTGGCTATAATTTCACATTTACTCTTCCAACTGATCTTTCTGCATCTTGAAAAAATATATTGCTCCATGATTTTGTTCCTCAGTAGAAAACTGCTAATACTTTCCTTTCGAAAAAGCGTATGATTGATTTTTTTTCATCTTATGCACATAGAGAGAAAAGGACTCCACAGGCTATAAAGGAATCAGGCAGAACAGGTTTGGGCATGCCTTCACAGTGTAAACAAATCTGTCTACAGATGTGGTTCTGAAATAATGCATTTAATAATAATACAATATAATTGATGTGGTGTCCTATGGCCCCTAGGCATCCAAAGAACTATAACTCAAAGTGTGTTTTCCAAAGCAAAGAACAGAAGGGTTTAATAAAGACCAGAACTGTAGAACAGCTTGATTTCCTACATCTCTACCATATGATTTAGAAATATGGTATAAAGTATGTGAAACTAGAAGATTGATCATATCTAATTAGAATTTCCTGATGATCTTGTAAGTATAGGATCTTCTGTATTAATAGCTGCACACTGCTTTTCATTAGTCCTTTTTTTCGTCAAGTCTTAACACCAAAAAGAAATTCTGATCAGTGCACTGAATCTAAAAATTTTTTGCCTCTATTAAACCTTCAGCATTATCTATAGTGATCTTTTGGGACATGTTTCCCTTAAATGCTAAGCTACCCATAATAGAAGTTGTTTCCCTGGCCTGAGATTCCATGATGTAAATACAGATGTACATCTTTCATCAGGTTGAATATCTACCATCATACATTCATAATAATCATGATATCATTGACTTTTAGAGAAGAAGACAGCTATGTTGTTCCTCTGGTAGGTTATAATGCTTTTGGGACCTATTACAGTAAGAGTGAGACTTAGGGGAGGAGTGCCAATGAGTGGGCCCACAAGGTCATGTGGTCAGAGGTAGAAACAGCATCGTTTGCAATATCCAAATAGAGTCTTGAGTCCAGGGAGAGATTTTTCTCACTTTACAATATTATATGCATAAGAATATTTTAAATATATAATATTTTATTTTATATACATGCTGTAATGTATTTAATAAATACATACCATCTTCCAATTTGACTTTCTAATATTTTTATCTTTTCAAAAATCTGATAAGTACATTAAAACATATTATTAAATTGTTTACTAAAAGTGTTTTACAATTTTCCATCCCACTAGCAGACAACGTATTAAAGTATCAGGTATAATATACCATCATAAACAACAGATTTTAAACGAACATTTTAATTTAATTAATAAAAATTATTTGGTTTATTTTACATTTTTATTACTAGGAAGTTTATGCAGAATCATTTATGCTTATCACTTATATTTCTTCTTTTGTTCAGAAAATTGCTGAGTAGGTATTATTTAAAATAGATTTAGAAGAATGGTTTAGAATTTACAAGATGAATAAGGGAGAAAGGATATTCTTGGCAGAGTGAACCCCTTGAAAATTCCATAGATGTGCATAAAACATAAGGAGCAAGTGGTGTGGAATATCTCTGTCTTTGTGTTTTTCTTTTAAAAAATTGTTTATTTTTGTTCTTAAAATTAAATTTTGGGGCCGGGTGCGGTGGCTCACAACTGTAAACCTAGCACTTTGGGAGGCTGAGGCAGGTGGATCACTAGGTCAGGAGTTCTAGACCATGCCTGGCCAATATGGTGAAACCCCATGTCTACTAAAAATACAAAATTAGCCAGGCATGGTGGTGCATGCCTGTAGTCCCAGCTACTTGGGAGGCTGAGGCAGGAGAATCGCTTGACCTGTGAGGCAGAGGTTGCAGTGAGTGGAGATCACACCACTGCACTCCAGCCTGGGCGACAGAGCAAGACTCTCTCAAAAAAAAATTAATTTTGTAATTGACAAATAATAATTGAATATATTCATGGGATTCGTAGTGATGTTTTGATACATATTATGTATACTAATCAGATCTGTGTGATTAGCCTATCTATCATCTCAGATGTTTATAATTTTTGTGTTGGGAACATTCAACATCATCCTTCTAGCTACTTTAAACTATGTATTCTTGTTAATTATAGTAACTCTACATGGTATGAAACACTAGAACTTATTCTTTCTACATAGCTGTAATTTTGTATTCTTTAACAAATCTCTTCTCCCTACCCTTCCCAACCTCTACTATCCTCTGTTCTACTTTTTTGCTCGATATCAATTTCTTTTTAAGCTTCCACTATGAATGAGAACATATGGTGTTTAACTTTCTGTTCCTGTCTCTTTCATTTTCATTCACGTTGCATCGAATGACAGGATTTCATTCTTTTTTTATTACTGAATAGTATTCCATTGTGTTTATATACCATGTTTTCTTTATTCATCTGTTGTTTGACACCTAGGTTGCTTTTTTTCAACCTTGGTTATTGTGAATAGTGCTGCAGTAAACATGGGGGTAAAGATATCTTTTCAATATAATGATTTCCTTCCCTTTGTATAAATGCCCAGTAGTGGGATTGCTGGATCACATGGTAGTTCTATCTGTAGATTTTTGAGGAACTTCCATATTGTTTTTTATATATAAGCAGCTGTACTAGTTTACATTTCTACCAACAGCATGTAAGAGTTCCCTTTTCTCTGCATCCTCACCAGCCTTTGTTATTTTTTGTCTTTTTGTTAAAAGTCATATAATGGATGAGCTGATCTCATTGTCATTTTGATTTGCATTTCTCTGATGTTTAGTGATGGTGAACTTTTCAAATATTTTTGGCCATTTGTATCTTCTTACTGATTTGTAGAAACTCTTTATGTAACAAAGATATTAATACTTTAGTCTTAGGTACTGCACAATCTTCCCAGTGTATAGTGTATTAAGTTATTTTTCACAAAAGATGTATGGGCCCAACAAAATACCATGAGAAAGAGAAATCATCTTACTTATTCATTTATTATGCAATACTTTTTGAAGGTGTGTTATTTCTGAACAATATTCTTGTCTGTGAGGATATAGGAATACACAAACCAAACAAAATTTCTGACTTTGAAGTGCGTACATTCTAGTTGAGAGAGAGAGGGATAGTGCAAGAACAAAAAGCAAAAATAAATACATAGTATGTCATGTGGTGTTAAATATCATAAAGAAAATGTAATCAGTATACAGGGTTTTGTGGGTAGAGGACAGTGAGTAAGGGGATAATGGAAGGTGATGAGTTCAAAGAGGAAGGAGGAGGGCAAACTAAATGAGTTAGAGCCTTATAGGCAAGAATTGATTATACTTAAGAGCAGAAGCCACTAGAGGGTTCTGAGCAGAGGAGTCATGTAATTTTCCTTGCATGACAAAAGGATCATTTTGGCTTAGACTTCAGGAGAGTCAAAGGTAGAAGTAAGGAGACCAAAAGGAGGCTATTTCAGTAGTCCGGGAGAAGAGATGCTACCTTGGTCCAGGATAGTAGCCATGGAGGTAATAATAAATGGTCAAGCTGGGCATGGCAGTGTGAACCAATAGTCTTAGCTACTTGGGAGGGTGAGGCAGGAGGATTACTTTAGTCCAGGATTTGAGGCCATGGTGTGTTATGATTGTGTCTGTGAATGACCACTGCACCGGGCAACATAGCAAAACTGTCACCTCTACAGAAAAAAAAAAAAGTGTCAGATTTTGTACATTTCAAATGCAGAGCTGAAGGGATTTGTTCTTGGTTTGGATGTGGTGTATGAGAGAAAAAAAGTGTCAGGAATAATTCCACCATTTTGGGGAAAGTGTTAACTAATTCAAAGAATGGATTTGCCATTTGTTGGAATGAGGAAATCATCCAAAATGGCATGTTTGTGGTATTGGGAAGGAAAGTAAGAGTTTGGTCTTGAACATGCACATTATACTTTGGATGTCTATTAGGTATCACAGGAGATGTTAATTAGAAAATAAAATGAGTTGAAAGTTGAAGGAGAGGTCTGGACTGGAGAACGTTCATGTACAGATGATATTTAAAGGTATGGGCCTGGATGAGATCACCTGAAGACTCAGAAGTCCAGGAACGCACTCTCTCTCTCTCTCTCTTTCTCTCTCTCTCTCTGACTCTGTCTGTGCATGTGTGCGTGTGTGTGTGTTTATCAACTAACAATTGGGAAAAAAAACCTTATGCTGTGAAACACATTTAGCTCCTTATCAAAAATTAAGTAATATTCCTTTAATTATATCCATTTAAGATGAACATTAAAGTTTAACCATATTAAGCAATTTTTAGAATTACAGAATTTTAGCATGACTTTGGAGGTAATTGTTTTATAGTTAAGGAAATTAAATCCCAGGAAGATCTTTCTCAAGACCACAGTATAGAAGGCTTTGCATAATAGTATGATTTCTTTATGCTTTTAATCCCTCTTGGAGTTTTTACACTTGAAGGAATATGTGAGAATATATTGATACCAATACAACATGGATCTGAAAATTAGCCATTTGGAAATATCATCCCAAATTAATATTTGTTACTAGGTCTTTGAGCTGAGTTCCTAACCAATCTCTTCATTTCTTTGTGCTTTATTACTTCCTATATATATTAGCAACCAGGTTGCTTTTTCATTTTGAAAATAACTGCATGCTTATGATAGAAAATGTGTTTTGTTCACTATATTAGAAAGAGAAACTGTATGTAATGAATATCAGTGTTCAGCTATATTTCACATTGGATAAAAGCTGCAATATTACTTCACAAACATTTATACATGGTAGAGAATGGAGTTTTAATAATAAAATGTACTGCAAATAATTAAGTCTGTGATTGATATTAAATTTTTCCACCAGGTTCCTGGATAAAATTAAAATATTTTCTTACTGTTCATTGTACTTTTCTATAAAGGAGAGAAAACATTTTTCTCTCCTCATATTTCTCTATAGCCATTTGCATTTCCACTTCGAAGGGGGAAGTAGTATTGGTGTCAGCCTTCTAGCTTTCATCTACAGTCATTTCTCTGGGGAAAAGCCCACTGCTATGGTTCCCCCATTGGCTGTGGTTATGGGGCTTGTAAGATGCAAGCATTGTTTCTCTCTCTCTCCAGGTGGCAAACAAATGGCTCCAAGGTAAGATTTGGGGGAACATAGTGGAAGAACTAAGCAACAAGAAGTCATGTATTTGGATGAGTAATCTTTTATCCTCTTCACCCTCTATGTCTGTCTCATGTACTGGATGGAACCCCTAGGGTAAGACCTGTGATTACTTACACTTTCAGACTTCTGACATCTCACATTATCTACTTAATGTGATAAATATAATCTTTTTATTGGAAACTCAGTAAGTGTGAGAGTCCTCTTTAATGGCTAGGCCAAAAGACCACCAGGCAAATCATCCCGCTTGTGAGTTCTTGAGGAATGGGTGAAGTCAAAGTCATATGGAGCAATATGAGTTTGCAAAATCCTAGGGTTGTTTCTTATGCGATAGAAAATGAACAGTGGATTGCAGAAAGAGCCATGTCCTAAAGAAACACCTTCTTAATGTAAATAATAGATTTTTTAAGCGCATTCTTTATGCTAACATTGGCTTTCTTGACTTATGAGTAAAATATAAAAAATCCTGATGGTAAGAAGTTGGAACAAATTTTACAAAGAAGTGGTAGGGACAAGAGAGCAGAGGGGACAAATACTTGATAAAAGTCTGTAAGAAAAACAACAAAAAGACATATTTCCTACTGTGCTTATCCAGATACACCTCCCTCCCTCTCTCCCTCCCTCCCTCCTTCCCTCCCTTTTCTTCTTTTTTTGTTTTGACATAGTCTCACTCTGTCGCCAAAACTAGAGTGCAGTGGCTCTATCACGTTCCACTGTAGCATTGACCTCCTTGACCTCCTGGGCTCAAAGAATCCTCCCACCTAGGCCTTCCAAATAGCTGGGACCACAGGCAAATGCCACCATGCCAAGATAATCTTTATATTTTTCACAGGTGGGGTTTTGCCATGGTGCCCAGCCTGGTCTCCAATTCCTGAGCTCAAGCAATCCGCCTGCCTTGGCCTCTCAAAGTGCTGAGACTACAGGCATTATTAACTGCGCCTAGCTACCCCAGACACAATTTCAAACCACCTCTATGTGGAAAAGTAATTACTCAAGTTGGGCTTGATAGTGGTTGATTTTGCCAAGAATGTTCTTTGTATCTCTAGTGGTTTTGAATTACGAATACACAAAAAAGAAGTTTTGAATATTTTCTTGAGTTAGAGAATTGTCTTTACCCTTTTGCATTCTTATTACTTGAAACTGTGAAATAGAAGTTCTAGGCTATATTGTGTTGTAGTACCATGAGGATATAAGCAATTTGCCTAGGAAAGAGTAAGTTGTTACTTTACCTTATGGCTCTCTACCTCAAAATATAAAGGACACTCCTACATAGCATGAAGACTTTGAGTTTGGGAACTTTAAAAAGATTTTTGAGTTTGCTTTCTTTGTGTCTTTGCTGAATTCAATGGGTTGTGCCTTGGAGGTGCTGAGTGGCTAATTTGTACCAAGTGGAAAAACGCTTCTCCACTAGGCAAAGCCCTTGGAATGCTAATATATTGTTATGTCTCTAATGGAGTTCTGTTCGCTTTTTTGTGGAACCACTTTACAGCTCTTGCTCTGAAATGACTATTCTTTAATACATGGTAGATTGTGATGCATAGCAAATTCTTGTTGGAAGTCCTAATAAGGTTAAGAGATTAAGAGTACACATGCAACTAAACTTCTTATGGAAACTCAAGCGTCTTTAATTTGCTTGAGCTAGTACTTATTTTTTCCTCTCTGAAAGAGAAAACCAGCATTCAGGAAATGATTTGCCTTGTATGAGGACTTAAAACTATGCAAAATGATCTAAAAATGTAACATTATATATTACTGTCTTGGAATAATTTTCTTATTATTTGAGTTATTGGCTAGTAGGCAATGTAATAGATAGTTTCAATGGCATATGAGGAGGTGCAAGGCATCCAAAAGGAAAAAAAGATGAGGGTGGAGGAAGGTTGTGGCCAACAAATGAAAACCTAAACAGAGTTTTTTTCTGGTTTGATTAATAGGAAAAATAAGACATGAGTCCAGATTTTAAAAATAATATATTAATAGTGATTATTTATGGCTTACGGGTGATTTCTATTGCTTAGACATCAATCAGTTTATACTTTGAATTGGATAAACGGAAACTGAGTTTTGGACATTTATGTAATAATAAGTATTTGCTTTGACAAATGGGATCTAATTAAACTAAAGAGCTTGTGCACAGCAAAAGAAACTGTTATCAGAGTAAACAGGCAATGTACAGAATGGGAGAAAATTTTTGCAATCTACCATCTGACAAAGGGCTAATATGCAGAATATACAAGGAATTTAAACAAATTTACAAGAAAATAACAACCCCATCAAAAAGTGGGCAAAGGATATGAACAGACACTTCTCAAAAGAAGACATTTATGTGGCCAACAAACGTGAAAAAAGCTCATCATCACGGGCCATTAGAGAAATGCAAATCAAAACCACAATGAGGTACCATCTCACACCAGTTAGAATGGCAATCATTAAAAAGTCTGGAAACAACAGATGCTTGCGATGCTGTGGAGAAATAGGAACACTTTTACACTGTTGGTAGGAATGTAAATTAGTTCCACCATCTTGGAAGACAGTGTGGTGATTCCTCAAGGATCTAGAACCAGAAATGCCATTTGACCCAGCAATCCCATTACTGGGTATATATCCAAAGGATTATAAATCATTCTACTATAAAGACACATGCACACATATGTTTATTGCAGCACTATTCACAATAGCAAAGACTTGGAACCAACCCAAATGCCCATCAATGATAGAATGGATAAAGAAAACGTGGCACATATACACCATGGAATACTATGCAGCCATAAAAAAGAATGAGTTCATGTCCTTTGCAGGAACGTAGATGAAGCTGGAAACCATCATTCTCAGCAAATTAACAGAAGAATAGAAAACCAAACACTGCATGTTCTCACTCATAAGTCGGAGTTGGACAATGAGAACACATGGACACAGGGAGGGGAATATCAAACACCAGGGCCTGTTGGTGGGTAGGGGACTAGGGAAGGGATAGCATTAGGAGAAAGACCTAATGTAGGTGAAGGGGGGATGGAGGCAACAAACCACCATGGCATGTGTATACTTGTGTAACAAATCTGCACATTCTGCACATGTATCCCAGAACTTAAAGTATAACAACAAAAAATAAGTGTTTGCTTTTGTTAAGTTTCATATGGCAAACTTACTTGATAGGATTTGGTAAAAATAAATTGTGGAATGATTGCTGTTTTGAAATCTCCTTGCATTCCTTGCAAGAAAACTGCATTCTGAAGACCGGATTATAGAAGCCATTACCTGAATATTCATTTAGTTATGATTTCAAAATTATGACTTATAATTGATGCATATCCTTACTTTAGTAATTCTGCAAGAATTGTGGAAAAATTTGAAACAATGTTGACTTGGTTTTGAGTTATATAAGTGTAGAAAGAATACATATTTTCCATTTTAAAAGCAATTAAATGTATATATTTTTTCTTTTCCTCTTTTAGACAAAGTACTCATAAAGAACTCAATTTTAGAATTTAGAATTTTCTTGGAGCCGGTTCATCATAAAGAGAAACATTTTCTCTGGGATGTTATGAAAAATAAAAATTGATCTTAGTTTTTATAAAATAAATAATTTCACATGCCTAGATTTATACAACTTTTAATAACTGTGGAATTTCAAAAACAATGTTATTTGATATTTGTGGTTTTTGCTGTATATCCTTACAAAAGTGGATAATGCAATACTTTTTTTGAGGGATTTTTTTCCCCTCGTTTTTGATTAAGAAAATACTATCTTTCTAAATTAGGTAGAGCAAATGCTATCACTGCTCTGGAAAAGTGATATATATTGTCACTTGAAAGCCATGAAACACTAAAAGTGTTTTCTGAGTAGAATACATTTTCACAAAATCTGTGTAACTTAAATGATTATTGTAATATAGTTTTCAAACTTAAAATGTCAGACAGTCTGTAGAACCATTTTTAAAATGTACTCACTAACGGAGTAGATTATATCATTAAGAATAATTAATGAGGACCAGGTGTGGTGGTTCACACCTGTAATTCCAGCACTTTGGGAGGTCAAGGCAGGTAGATCATGAGGTCAGGAGATCGAGACAATCTTGGCCAACGTGGTGAAACCCCGTCTCTACTAAAAATACAAAAAAATTAGCCGGATGTGGTGTCGGCCTGTAGTCCCGGCTACTCGGGAGGCTGAGTCAGGAGAAGCGCTTGAACCAGGAGGCAGAGGTTGCAGTGAGCTGAGATTGTACCACTGCACTCCAGCCTGGGTGACAGAGCAAGACTTCTCAAAAAGAAACAAAAAGATTAATTAGCGTTTAATTAATTAATTCATTTTTATTTATCCAGCAACCACATACTGAACATCAACCACTTAGTAGTCAGTACTCTACTAGATACATAGTGATAAATAAAATATATTCCCTGTCCTCATGTGACTTAGAGTTAGAAGAGTTTCACACAAACATATTCTTTCCACTTTCATTCTCCCAAATGCTCATATTTACTCTTCAGAATTTTTTGTCTAACACATTGGTTTGGATGGCAGTGGGAAGTAGTTTCAAAGAGAAATGACTTCAGAATCAGCAGATCTAGGTTTGAGGACTAGCTGTATTATTTACTATCTTTCCGATATGAGCAAATTACTAAATTTGAGTCTCCATCCTCATTCCTAAAGTGGGGATCATAGCATCTATTATCTCAGTGCCCAATGTCAGCTCCAGAGTTTTTAAGTAGGAGGAGGCTAGGTATCAAAGTTTGGTTGGAGGAGGGGCCCCTAGGCTTATCTTGGAGCTGTATTGACAGAGCAAGCACTCTTATTTTTGCTTAGAGTATTATGTTTGTTTGAGATGGACTAATTGAGATCAAGGGAGTGCCCAATCTCTCCTAAATGATCCCTGGGCGGCACCACTATTAGGACCTAGCTCAGCATGCAGAATACATTTCTGTAATATATGTATATATTATCTTATTACTTAATATTGTATTATTACATTATATATATCATATATTACAAATCAACATAGTAATATTTATATTTTATGTATTCTATTATTACTTTTATATTACATAGTATATGAACATATATATGTATCCTGCTGATTCTTTTTTGGAAATCATTATCTAGAAGGGAAATTCAGCTGAAACTTGGGTGAAGATTCTCTTTCTAAGCATGAACACTATACTTTTCAGGATTAACATTTGTGGACCCAAAAGCCTCCAGTGGTTTCTGCTCAAATGGGGAGTTTCATGACTTCGAGAGACCTGCTCTGACCACATCATATCCAGCTTCTAACTGCTCTCAGAAGGGGAGAGATTTGTGAGGCTATTCGTTTTATGAATGAGTCATTCAGGAAATTATTTTTGCAGATACAGTCTTTCATTTTTCATCAAATCCCCTTTCTCCTCTTATGGGCGCCTTTTGAGAGTTGCCAATGTAGGGTTCTGCTAAAGTGAATTGTTAACACTTTCTTTTTTATACTCTTTGTGAGTACCATTTATTAATCTATGACAGAATATAATTCTTAGATTTCATCTGGATGTTTAGAGCATTTAGAGCTCATAAAAAGTGTGATATATTAAGCATAAAGTTACAGAAAATGTTAGCTATTTGGTTAATTTTAGACTGCTTATAGAGTATCCAAAAGATTCATTTGGGCATAAAATTCATTTTGTATGTGCATTGATTAAACACAAATACAGCATCACCAGAGACTTCCCAGACATTTTATAAGATATATCAGGGAGATATTACAAACCTAAGTTTGTATTTTAGAGCAATGCTGAAAACCATATTAATTATCTCTAGTGCAAAAGTTTGCTCTTTGATCGAGACCATCCTGGTCGACATGGTGAAACCCCGTCTCTACTAAAAATACAAAAAATTAGCTGGGCATGGTGGCGCATGCCTGTAGTCCCAGCTACTCAGGAGGTTGAGGCAGGAGAATTGCCTGAACCCAGGAGGCGGAGGTTGCGGTGAGCCGAGATAGCGCCATTGCACTCCAGCCTGGGTAACAAGAGCGAAACTCTGTCTCAAAGAAAAAAAAAAAAAGTTTGCTCTTTGAGTGTTAGAGTTTTCAAGCATAAGATATACAGAGATGCTGCTTAGTTATTTTTGTAAATAGGGGTTTATTATAAGGATATGCATAGATGTAAGAAAACTGTCAGCAGCTGAACCTTCAGGTGCATGGAGAATTACAGTGAAACTGATGGTATATCAGAAACTTGGGCAGTCTGCCCTTTCGTAACTCAGCTCCCTGTCATTTTGTACTCCCTGTCTCCAGAGGTTTACTCTATATCCAACTGCTTTTCTTACTCTACTCTTTATTCCATTTGACTCCTGACTTCTGCTTTCACATGGCTTTTACTCCCCTGTGGTTTTTCATACTGCCATCTCTCCATGTCATGCTATCACTATCATACTAGTGGTGTCATACTACCACCATCACTCTCCTGTGTCTCCTTCTTTGTGTCTTTAAAAGGGAACACACAATGCTTAATTAGTTACTACCTGGTGTGACAGATAGAAAATCTATGACTTAGATGTACAGAAATATATCTACTTTTATGCAGCTGAGCCCAGAGCACTCTATGATGAAGGTGGAAAATGCTTCATCTCGCCACTTTTTCTTTGGTATTATACAATGTAGAGCAGATTGTAGCACAATCGCATGGCTGGTTGGGTCCCTAAGCTCTTCCAGGGTAGAGACTATTCCTTAGGCCTGTATCTCCAGCACCTAGGAAATTATCTGAGAAAAGGAAGATTTTCAACAAATATTTATTAATAACACAAATGTATCCCTTCAATTTTAAATCTTTAAGGATAGCCAGTGAGACATATTAATTCACCGTTAGAAAAAATTTGCTGGAAACAGGAGGGAAATCTTTCTGCCTAAGTTTTTTGTTTTTCCAAATATAATGTCCACTAATGTGTTTATTGTCCCAATTTCCTTTTGTATTTAATTTTTATTTTTATGAGTACATAATTGGTATATATACTTACAGAGTACGTATGATGTTTTAATACAGACATACAATGTGTAATAACCACAACAGTACAACGGGGTGACTATAGTCTACAATAATTTATTTAAAATAATTTCTGCTTGAGATTTAAATGTTACTGTCCCTCAGGCCTGGTTTCTTGGCCTTCTTTCTTTCTCATTCTAACACCTTTTTCCTAAGTCATCTTCTCTGTTCCTCTTCTTCTATTATCTTCCATATGCCACCAATGCCCAAATAAGTAAGTCCAAGCCACATTTCTCTTTTGAGTTGCAGACTCATATATTCAGTGCTTATAATTCTTTTTTTTTTTTGAGACGGAGTCTTGCTCTGTAGCCAGGCTGGAGTGCAGTGGTGCGATCTCGGCTTACTGCAGTCTTTGCCTCCCAGGTTCAAGTGATTCTTCTGCCTCAGCCTCCCAAGAAGCTTGGACTACAGGCATGCACTACCATGCCCAGCTAATTTTTGTATTATTATTATTATTTTTTTTTGGAGATGGAGTTTCACTCTTGTTACCCAGGCTGGAGTGCAATGGCGCGATCTCGGCTCACCGCAACCTCCGCCTCCTGGGCTCAGGTAATTCTCCTGCCTCAGCCTCCTGAGTAGCTGGGATTACAGGCATGCGCCACCATGCCCAGCTAATTTTTTGTATTTTTAGTAGAGACGGGGTTTCACCGTGTTGACCAGGATGGTCTCGATCTCTTGACCTCATGATCCACCTTCCTTGGCCTCCCAAAGTGCTGGGATTACAGGTATGAGCCACCACGCCCAGCCTATAATTCTTTGATTAATACTTGAATGAGACAGAGCTCTCAAATTCCCTGTGTCCAAAATTGAATTCATGATATTAACCTGTCTAATTCTGCTTCTTCTGCAGTATTTCCCAAGTCAGTAAAAGAATAGCATCTCAATTCATTTGCAGCCTATTCATATCTAGTGTGTGTCTGCAATGTGTGAGGAGCTATGCTGGAATGCAGTGATGAATAGGAAAGTGATGGTTGCTCCTTTCACTGATTTTTCATACCTTTTTGTTCTTCTTTGTCCCTCACATCTAATCTCTTACTTATCCCTATCATTATACCAGAAAACATATTTCCACTCACCCTGCTTCCCTCCATCTCTACTACCATGATCCAAGTCCAAGCTAGCATTATTTGTCAGCTGAACTTCCATAACATCCTCTTAAAGTGCTTCTGTTGTTGCCATTGTTAACCTCTATTCTATCAATTCCTCACACTGTAATCATGATAAAAATGCTTTAAATGCAGTCCTTATAACATAATTCTTTGGTTCAACATGATCAAAAGGCTTCTGGTTACTTTTAGAAGATAGCAAAAAATTCTCAACATGACTCCTCAGGCCATGCATGACTTAGTCACCGCTTACCTATCTGCTTTTATCTTCTACTACTCTGCTTTCCCTCTGTATGTTACAACCACATGTATTGAGAACCAGCTTGTACAACCACATGTACTGAGAACCAGCTTCGTCAGGAGACCCCCACCCAGGTGGCACTGAAGGTATTTGAGAGGCAGACACTCAGATAGCACAACAGAGTGGATCTATCCTGGGGACCAACAGGCTGAGAGCCTCTGGGGCTGACAGCTCTCCAGGTTGAAGGCCTGGAGCAGACTTTCATCCACTTGTTTATTTGCTCTTAGACAGGTGATTCTCATTAATACACAGGTGTTCTATATTTACTCATAACTTAAAAATACATCAAGTAGGCAGCTGTTACCTGCCTACCACTAATTACAAACTAAACGGTATCCTCCACAGAGGAGCCATGAGGGCAGGGTAAACTTATGGGTGTTCTTTTCGCTCCTTGAGGGGACTCTTTGATGTCATTTCTTCTGCTTGAGAAGCTAACTGCCCACCGGTCCTTGCTTCTAGCAGTGTTACTCTCACTTATCCTCAGGGAAGAATCCTAAATATACTGTTCATTTGGTGTCTTTCTTCTGAAATACTGTAATCTCCGTGACAGCAGTGTTCTTGTGTATTTTACCTACCACCATATCTCCAGCACTAGTATAGCTCCTGGCACACAGCAACTGTGTGATAGATATCTGCTGAATGAATAAATAAATTAGTGTTAAATGTTCAGTTTTCTGTTTCTTAGCAAATGATTCCTGTTTAAGCCCCAGAATTCACTAAATCTTCTATTCAGTGATATCATATAAAGACAAAGATTTCTCATAATTCTAATGCTTTTCAAACAACTCAAGAAAAGGGAGATGATAGAAAAAGCCTAACAAATTAGCATTTACAGCAGTTCATTCTATTTTTTTAAAATTTTCATTTTCATACCAGCCAAAGCACATGAGGTAGCTTTATGTGAGATCTTTGCCTGACAAGTGTCCTTCATTCACTCAGGTGATTGTCTGAGGTATTTTTCACTCCTGCTATTTTCTGCCTCTGCTACTCTTTGAGACTGAGACATCCAGTGCTTCAGGGCTTCAAAGGAAACATCCAGGCAAGGACAAAGGAACAAGTTTTCAGATTTTGGCATCCAAAATAGGATTTTGAGGCCAATTCCAGTGGAAAAAAAATTTAGAAACCCAAATATTTAATTTGAAAAAGTCAAAATGTGTTGAGAGGAAAGAAACTAAGGCTGGAGAGGTAGGGAGTATTAGAAACTCATAGTGAGGAAGGCACAGGAGGTGATATGAGGGCACTTCTCTGTTACCCAGGAATGCGGACAGCCCTGCCTAAACAGTGGGATGAAAGAATCCTGGAGAGAGAAGGCTAGAGCAAGAGGGATGGGGTACCTGCTTCCTGACCCATACCTCACCTGATACATGCTTCTCCTTTTTTGTTATAACTCAGGAGCCTGGTTAGGGATTAGTGAACACATCTTGGAGTCCCAAAGCAGAGGAAGTTGTGACAACTTTCTGCATAAACTCTGGGATGAGGACCTCACACCAAGATGGAGCGGCCATAGTAGAGCAGGGATGGCAGTATGACAAGTTTGAGTAGATGGTGGAACAGAGATATGTCCCAAGCCTTTTGTGGTCCAGAATGGCAAATAGGAGGCCCAGAAGTTCACTCCATGTGCTAGTGGAAGTTAAGGAAGCTGAATATTGATGGACTGGAAGAGACTGAGGTTAAGTTTGGAGGGCACAGGGTGTGGTAGACATCATAATCAGAAGCCTGGACAAGGACTACATCAGATGCTAGCACCTGTCCTAAGGAAATGGGTAACTTAGTTATATTGTTATCAAGCAAAAGGGGCTGACTACCTGATGCAGTAGAAGCCAATACTATGACACCAGGATTTTGAGGAAACAAAGTTTTATGTTGCAAGTAGACTCACAAGGAAACAAGAGTCAAGCTCAAATCTGTCTCCTGTGTTGGATTCAAGGCAGTATTTTTATTAGCAAAGGTTCTGGGGTGGATTCTGAGATTATTAGGTAATTGGGAAGAAAATGGAAGGTCTGGAAAGTCCTTGGGAAAGCACCGTTATCTTTACATGCTTCCTCATGGGTTATCTGTGTAAATTTGTGGGCAGTTGCTATGAAACACACAGTGGAAATTCAGGCTGTGATGTCAGAAACTCGTACTGTGCAAACTCCAGTTGGCCATCTTGGTTCCAAGCAGTTTCAGCCAGTTTTTTTTTTTTTCTTTTTTTAAATCTCATAAGCAGAGGGAGTTTTAGCATTTTGGCAAGTTGTTTCTTGTCTTATATGTTATCCTGAAAACTCAAGAATATAGTCACTGAGGCACAGTTTCGATACCAACAGGACAACACAGGGATCAGAAGCCAACACCCAAAGACCAAGTAGTGTGAGACAACACAGCTGAAGCCAGGACAGATGTAGAGAAGAACCCCTTTCTTTATTGCTGGGATGCTATGTAGTGTTCTCTTTTCACCCTGATGCTATCCCAGAAAAGAGCAGGAAGGAGAGAACCCATAGCAGGGAAACATAGCCCTGATTTGGATTTAAACTTTGAAGTGGTTATTTTTGTCCTGAATTAACTGGCACACCAAACCAAAAGTAAAGGCACTCTTTTTGTATTGTATAATGATTAAGATATTGGTTCTGGAGCCAGCTTGACTGGGCTCAAGTCCCACATCTGAGCTGTGTAATTTTGCAGAAGACTATTTCTCTGTGCCTCCATCTTCTCACTTGATTTGAGGATTAAATACATTATTGTCACAAAATGCTCAGAACAGTCCCTGGAACGTGGTAAACACTCGATGTCAGGTTACCCCAAAGACATTTTGTAAAATGTTTTGTGGAGGGATGGTGAAGGTCTCAGTCACAACAGATTTTCTGAACCAAGAAAAAAGTTGATTAGTGCAATTTCCATTCACCAAGGGCTAAACATTTTTTCCAGAGGTCAGTGCTCTTCCTGTGTGAAGTAAATACGATACAGGTAACTGTGGATGCAACTGGCCAGACTTATAGTTAATCTTCTCTTACTGATTTATGCCTCTCTGGAAAAACAAAGCCTACATGCAGAATTGGAAATCCAAGATGTATATTAAACATGTGTTTGATGATCTGCTTTTATTTCTCACATTCACCATGGTATTCAGTGCTATTGTGTCTTGTCCTAAATTTCTTATCTTCTAGCTAAGTGAAAAGACATGGAGGGAGATTGTTCAGTTTAATGAGCACCACTGAGCACCTTCTAGTTTGTCAGGCATTATATTTAATTCTGATATAGCATTGGGATATATCAAAAGGAAAGGGCACGGACCCCCCTGAGAAGCTCACTTGCTTATAACACACTTCAGGGCAGTGTAAAAAGTTTTATAACATGGTGCTATGTTAACGTGGATGGAAGTGTTGCAGAGGAGGAGGGAGGGGGGCTTCATGGAAGTAGATATTTCCCTCTATTTTATCCTGTTGTGTGTATTTATGTTTTATCCATATTCTCTTATTTTTTCTATTTTTGAGTAAAATTTTCCAAAGTTTTCCTATGAAAGACTGATAGAAATGGCTATATAAAGAAGTTCAATTTTCTTTTAATTTTTTTTTTACTTTGAAAAACTGATATAGTTATAAATATTTTGGGGGTACACGTGATATTTTGATACATATCTACAATATGTAGTGCTCAAATCAGGGTATTTGGAATATCTATCACCCCAAACATTTATTTTTTCATGTTGGGAACATTCATTACAATTCTTTTCTTCTAGCTGTTTTGAAACATACAATAATTTATTAACTATAATTTCTCTACTGTCCTATCAAATACTGGAACTTAATTCTTCTAGTTAAGTGTATTGTGCCCCTTGGCTAACTCCTCTTTATACCTGCTTCCCTCTTCCTTTCCCAGACTCTTGATAACTACCATTCTACTCTCTACCTCCAAGGGATCCACTTTTATTTAGCTCTCCTTTCACATATAAGTGAGAACACGTGATATTTATCTTTCTTTGCCTGGCTTGTTCTACTTAATGTAATAATCTCCAGTTCCATGCATATTGCTGCAAATGACAGAATTTTATTTTTAATGACTGAATAATATTCACATATATAAACATATATATATCATTTTCTTCATTAATGTATCCATTCATGAAAAATTAGGTTGATTCCATATCTTGACTATGGTGAATAGTACTGCAATAAATCTAGAAGTATAGATATTTCTTGACTTTACTGATTTCTGTTGGATATTTACCCAGTAGTGGGATGGCTGGATCATATGACAGTTCTATTTTCAGCTTTTTGAGGAAACTCCGTACTGTTTTCCATAACAGCTGGACTAATTTATATTCCCACCAATGGTGTACAAGTATTCCTCTTTCTCTGCTTGCTCGCTAGCATTTGTTATTTTTTGTTATAATTGGGAACCAGTTATAATGGCTTTTATCAAAAAGACAAAAAATAATATTTCATTGGTTTTAATGTGCATTTCCCTGATGAATGTTGATGCTGAGCATCTAAAAAAATATACCTCTTGTCCATTTGTATGTCTTTTATGGATAAATGTCTATTCAAATCTTTTACCCATTTTAAAATTATTTATTTATTTATTACTATTGAGTTCTTTGAGTTCCTTATATATTCTGATTATTCATCTCTCATCAGATGGATAGTTTTGTAAATATTTTCTCCCACTTTGTGGCTTGTCTCTTCACTTTGTTGATTGTTTCCTTTGCTTTTTACCTTGAAATAATCTCATTTGTCTATTTTTGCTTTTGTTGCGTGTGCTTTAAAGGTCTTACCCTCAAAAACTTTGCCCAGGCCAATGTCTTGTTTCATTTACTCTATGTTTTCTTTTAGTATCTTCATAATTTCAGGACTTACATTTAAATCTTTAGTCTATTTTGAATTTGTTTTTGTATATGGTAAAGGATGGGGATCTAGTTTCTTTCTTTGGCATGTGGATATCCAGTTTTCCTAGCACCATTTATTAAAAAGGCTGTCCTTTTCTCAATGTATGTTTTTGGTGCCTTTGTAAAAAATGAGTTGTCTGTAAATATGTAAATTTATTTCTGGGCTCTATGTTCTCTTCCATTGGTCTATTTTGTCTGGTATTAACGCCAGTACCATGCTGTTTGGTATAATTTGAAATCAGTTGGTTTAACACCTTCAGCTCTATTCCTTTTGCTCAAGATTGCTTTAGGTGTTAGGGTCTTTTCCAGTTCCGTGTGAATGCTAGTATTTTTTTTTCTATTTCTGTGAAGAATATCATTGGTATTTTGATACAAATTGGTATTGAATTTGTAGCCCATGTTGGGAATATGGTTTTTTTAACAATATTAATTCTTCCAAACCATGAAGAGCACTATTCTTATGTACTTACTTGTAGGTACCACTTTCATCCCCTTTCTGTTTTACTTCTCACCATTTCACCCAAATCATGAGAATTCTTAAAGCGCTGAGGGTCAATGTTTTGTTGAAATCTTGAAATAATCTTTCATATAACAGAAACTGTATATATGTTTTCTTTTCTTTAGTTGATCCTGGCTGTCTTTAGAAGAGATGAATTAGGAGCACAATTTCCAAAACCTTCGTTATGCAAAATAAGATGTTGTTCCAAGAAGACTTGGGACTGATTCCTTGATATCCAAGAATGGACATTCATTTTATTTGTGCATGTGCTTAAGCATACCCCTCTGCTATTGGTGAGGGCTTATACTACATAAAATGGATTTGCACTGACCAGTGGCTAGGAGGCCTCTCTCCTTTCATGCCACCAAGATTTATCTAAGTCCTTGCAGGGCTGTAACTACATTGGGTTCTATTTGTTTTTGTTTTTTTTTCAAACTCTTATGAAATGGATGACTTCCACTGGTTGCAAAGGAAGCAACCTACATCTTCTGTGTAATCTCCCAGGTTGGTCAACTCCTAATCAACAGAAGGTGATTCTTACCTACCTACTTTATAAACAAGTAATCGGATACTCACTAAGACTTTATTTTCAGGACATTGCCTTGACTGATCAAAAATAAACAGTTGTTTCATTTATTTGAATCCATCTATTTTTTAATGGTAAACCAGAGAAAATATTTTTTTCTCAAGTTTTATATTTTCATGCCACTAATATTGAGAATTTTTAGGGTCATTACCAGAAGGAAAAATTATTTCAAAATCTATTTTGGTGACTATGAGGGCCCAGATGAAAGGAGAAAAAAAGTCAGTTTCTGTATGCTGTTTGATGAGATGCATAAAATTCTATTAAGAGGCACTTCAATAAATCTATTCAATTAAAGAATACAGTTGTGTCTGGGGGCAGTGGCTCATGCCTGTGTTCCCAGCACTTTGAGAGGCCAAAGTGGGAGGATCACTGGAGCACAGGAATTTGAGATCAGCCTGAGCAACATATGGATAGCCATCGCTACAAAAAGTCAACAAAAATTAGGTATGGTGGCACCTGCCTGTAGTCCCAGCTGCTTGAGAGGTAGAGGTGGGAGGATTATTTGAGACTGGGAGGTCGAGGCTGCAGTGAGCCATGATTGTGCCACTGCACTCCAGCCTGAGAGACGGAGAGAAATCTGTCTCAAAACAAAACAAACAAACAAGAATCCAGTTGTGCAGTGTTGTACCTCTGTCCTCTGCAGCAGCAATGTTTGAATAGATAGAATCTGAATGTTATGGAGATGGGGTCAAACTAAATTCAAGTGTAAGATGGTTTAAGATCTGCCCAATAATTTTACTGGTAATGTAGGAACTGCGAGTAAATTTAGATTTCTCTGCCTACAGCTTGTTAGTATTTCAGTTGCATATTGCTTAATGTAACATTGCATACCTATAAAATGTGGGAGATTAGAAAATCTTTGAAGATTCAGGTTAAAGATGCTGTAATTCCTGATTGTCTAACTTGTGAAGAATTAGAGAAATGAAAAAGCTGTGATGGAAATCACAGTATTATCACTTTACACTCACAAAATGACAGAGCTTGAATTGATTTCTATGTCTGATATCTCCTTTTTGGCCCAGAGTATGTTGATATCTACACAACCTTGGACTCTTGGGTTATATCCTCTACGGAAAATTGTGTTTCAGTGGTGGCTTTTTAGCTCTTCTTGGCAACATGCCCCATTTTCTCATCAATCTTAAGATCAGGAAGTCTTACTTATGCCCAAGGTTAAGTGCCTTTGAATACATTGCTATTACCTATACTTTTAAAAAGTCTCAAAGCTCTTTCAAAAAGTTTAGTAAATTCTCCTTTTGTTGATTGTTCTTGTCATGCTCTATGAAGATATATAGCTCACCTTACAGTATTGAAAGATATTATTGAGGTTCTGATTCTTAATGTTTTATATTAATAAGTGACTATTCACCTTCTATTTTGTTTTTCAAATTTTCAGTTTTCTTTTTCATCTGTTTTTGAACTCCCACATCCCTGGCTAAATGTGAAATAAACTGTCGATTCAGAACCAATGCAGCTTTTAAGAATGGATGGATTAATAAAGGTTATGAGAATACATTTACCAGCATTTACAGTCAAAGGTCTGTAGTGTTCTTCTGTTGGTTCATATGATATGTTGGCAAGAATTATAGATAATGGCTTTACCTGTAAAATTAAGATACCTTTTAAAAAAATTTTTTTTTGTTTTTAATTAACACAATAACTACATATTTATGAGGTCAGTGTGATATTTCAATTCATTTATACGTTGTGTAATGATCAAATCAGGACAATGACACTTTGATGGGCTTTTTAGGTGGTATCTTGAAAACTCATAAACATGCACTGAACTGTAACAGGCAGCGCTCACTGTGAAATACTCATTACCAGGACATTATCCATTACTTCTTCCTCCTTTTCTGGACTGTAGGGTTGCTCCTTATATCATTTTCTTCTTCTCTTTCTGGCACAATGAATGACATATGGCAAGTATCAGTCTCCCTCAGGTTCCAGTGTTCAGTGAAACTGAGATTCTCTTGCCAGATTCTCTTGTCTGTATCTCTTTTAGTCACTTTTATATTCTTCTTGCTTCATAACTTGTAAAGATAACCAGCATTGGTGTCCATAGATTGGCACTGGGCTGATGACCCATGTGGTGGTTAGTTTTCACTTTTCTTTCTCCTGATTCAATGCAGGCAAGGAAATTGAGCAAGAGCCAGGACATGTGGCAGCCCTTAAGTTTCTTCCAGATTTTATGAGCTCAGAATCTGATGTGGAGTCCACCCTTCTCTCTATCACTGGCCTTGACATTATAGAATTTACACTACAGCTCTACCCTTGAAACTTGGATATTGCCTATTATTGAGGTCACTGGAGGGGTTTGCTTATTGATTCTGAAGCTATTTGGTAACAATTCAGAGTGTAATGTAGAGACCTCATCTCCAAAATCCTGTCTTGTGTGCTCTCTCTTACACAGCAGGGTGTAGTTTTTCTTGTGGTATATGCCAACACCTTTTCTCAGCATGCCCTCATCTAGGCATGCCGCTCCTTGTGCCAGACACTAGTATACTCTATCAGTTTAATATACTTAAGTCTATAGTTATGTGGCTGTGCCAGTTACGCCTGAATTTTCTGTTCACCTAAAGAATAGCTTTATATTATTATAAATAGAATGCATATTTAGATGAAAATACAATGTTCATTAGGTATACCATTACAAATCACTGGCCTCTGGCCATGCTTTTCTAATGGTGTAATTTCCATACCCCCAGGGAGATGGTTATATATCCTGTCTTTATTTTGAAGGCTATAATTGTAAGCACATGTCTTTGACTGGATACCATAGATCAATAGCCTTTCTCCACTCTGCGAGAAGAGATGCACCATGCAATACAGTATCAAAGGAAACTCAATGAAATATTGGTCTCTTATTTGAGATATATTTGGTTTGTACTGATACTATCTTGTTGCTAGATTTGATCATCAAACCTTAGGCTAAGGCTGTGAGGTCTTAGGAGGGCAACTTTAGTACTAAATAGATGAGATGAAAATTATAGAGTAAAAAGAACTGACTGTAGTCATCTGAATGGCAAAACCAGCCATCAAATATGACATGTAAACTAGAGTCTATTATCAGTCACATGCATTTAGTTTATTTACATTATAATTTTCCAGATATGTCTGAACTAATTTGTGAATTTTCAGTGAAAATGTTGCACTGGTTTCTCTATTTACCTTCATTTAGAGGGCATCTTTTGTGAGCACATGGTCTGGTTATGTTTAAGAAAAGTTACAAACAAACAACTACCAAATTCTCTAGTGGTTACTTGGCTTGAGCATGTGTTTTTAAAGTTTATTCATTATCATTTACTATGGATATTGTTAGTCTTCCTTTATGTACAACTGTACTCCTAAACAACACTCAAATTAAGTGAAAAAACATCTATTAATAGTGAGTAGAAAAATTGGAATATATGTTTTACATTTATATAAAAGTGAGTGACTGTTTTCTCTTTTTTGGATTACAAATTCTTCAATTAGTGAGACTGTGTAAAAAATTCACATTTAAACATTTTTATTTATTTCACTTTTTGTTTGAATTATATAGTTTTCACTACAGAAGCTAAAAACTGCTTTTGGAGCTGTATTTGTTTTTATGGAAGGCTCATGTAGAATTCCAGCAAGTCTTCAATGCTCTGTGGAAGCCCTGTCTCTAACATTGGTGCTCTGCTGTAGCAAGGCACAGTGGGAACCTTTCTAATAGTAATGTGGATGATAGAGTTTACTGGCATGCTGGAAATTATGTGGAAGACAGTGGGTGTGGTTCCTGATGATCAGTGCCAGGATCACAGATGTCATATGCCTTTGTTCAGAGGACATATTTGTGACAACTGGCCAAACCAGCTTATGCAAAGGAGGCTGAGTCCTTCTTCCCCACCCTCTTGCCCTCCATTCCAGGGCTATCCAGCAAGAGCCAGAAAAGTTCTCTTCTAACCAAGCAGAAGGCTTTTTGTTTTTTAAATATAGAAAATGACTTCAGAATGGTTGACATTCAATAACTAAAATACTATGTTTTTCCAAATGCTTGATGATGCATTATTTTAACCTATATGAAATTAGGCCGAATGACAAAAGCTGCCTTAAGCATTAACTCACATTGTGGCTAAAAAAGAGGATGTGCATATAATTTAGTTATAATAGAGAATAAATCTATTTTATAAATGTAAGTATTTCTTAGGGAAATTTAGAGGAATTCACAAGATGGCTAAATTTGGGGAACTGATACATTCAGCAAAAACTTTAAGTCCTTGGATCAATGTTTCTTTACATATTTCATGTCATGGATCACAAATAAAATGATAGAATGATGCAAAATCAGTTAATGGGTACAATGTACATTATTTAGGTGATGGGTACCCTAAAAATCCTGGCTTGACCTCTATGTGATCTATGAATAAAACGAATGTGATCTATGAATATAACAAAACTGTAAATGTAATCCATAAATTTGTACAAATAGAAAGGAGAAAACAGTTATAATGTTTCTCTGCCACACTAGAATAAACAGAGAAGGCAACTAAGATCAAAAGCTGGGGTAGTTGACTGCTCCCATCCTAAGAACTGAGGGCACTGATACTTGTGTATGCCCTTAGGCTGTGCATTTCTTTCTTTCCTTCCCTCTTTTCTTTCTTTATCATAATTTATTTCAGAAGATCAGTAGGAAAAAAAAAGATATATCTTTTACTGTTGGATTTTCCATTTATTTCCAGGAATATAAATTTAGAGTAAATACTCTTTTTTGTTGTTGTTGTTGTTTTTGAGATGGAGTTTCACTCTCATCACCCAGGCCGGAGTGCAATGACGCATTCTCGGCTCACTGCAACCTCTGCTTCCTGGGTCAAGCGATTCTCCTGCCTCAGCCTCCTGAGTAGCTGGGATTACAGGCACCTGTCACCATGCCTGGCTAATTTTTATATTTTTAGTAGAGACGGGTTTTTGCCATGTTGGTCAGGCTGGTCTCAAACTCTTGACATCAGGTGATTTTCCTACCTTGGCCTCCCAAAGTGCTGGGATTGTAGGTATGAGCCGCCGTGCCCAGCCGGGCTAAATATTCTTATTTCAGACCTTCTCTATCAACAGGTGTTTTCTTGGTTTAAAAACAAAAAGCTTTTCTTTAAAACTAAATCTAAATATGATTTGGTGATCCCACCATGCCTAGCAGAATACCATTGGCCTGATCAGTATTCACGTGATAGTAACTGATGTGGAAAACAACACTGATAACCCCAAAGTTGAAAATGACAGTAATAGGCCGAAAAGTCTACAGTTAACTTCAGTTACACTTGCCCAAATACCAACTGATGTATTTTTTTTTTGCTACTTTGAATCATAAGTATAAACAATTCATTCTCAGCTAAGGTTCAAAGCTGAGTGACCTCAAACTTTGCATTTTATTACATATATTAGTTCCCATATGCTAGCTCTTAACAGATATTTGAAATACCTTCTTTTCTTTCCTTTTTCTTTTCTTTCTATCCATCTTTTTCTTCCTTCTTCTCTCCCTTTCTTTCTTTTCCCAGAGTTTCTGAACTTTTAAGGCAGCTCCGAAAGACAAGAGGAATGGAAAGGCCAAGTGTTTGAGATGTGGTGTGTGCAGGAAAATAATTATAAATATGGCATTTTTAATGTTTCTCTTCATGTTTCTTCCTTTTTGTCTTTTTATTTCAGAAAACTAAAAATATTGAGTTCATTAAGAATGACTTTCATGTGGTTACCTTCTGTTGTAATAAAAAAATTCATAAAGATGGAAAGTTATCCAGAAATGGAGTTTTATTTAGATTATGAATCAGGTTAATGTTTTCAGTCTATGTTTTAATTAGCAAGGGTAACCCTCGGCCATGGTTTGGATACATCTGGTTTCTGTTCTTCAAACATTTTACATTTAGCAACCTCTAGAAGTTATTATTCATTTATTTGATTTATAAAATGCACTCATCACCCTGGCCTCTGGGTGTATTTACAACAGTGATGCACATTTAATTAATACAACATTGCTTGGTTTTCCCCCAGCAAGTGAATTTCCTCACCTCCCTCCTGCAGCCACCATGAATCAGGATAAGAGCCAGCTTGAACAGATGGACCATGGAACTGGGCTTTAAAGGAGAAATTTAAAATTGTTGATGTACTGGGAGGGGAAGTGAATCTGTACAAGATACCTTTCTCTTGCTGGTCAAATGGATGGAAGCTCCAACAAGGACATGTTATTTGACCTACCTAGCTGTGAGGCAGTTTGGAGAAAAACATGAAAACGTTGCTTAAGTTATGCCTTACTATTCCCCACTTAAAAGATCTAGGACAACAAAATTTTTTTTTTGACAACAAAAATTAAAGATTGCTTTTTGTTTGTGTCAGACCTCAAGTTATAGTGAATGCAGGGTCATAATCTGGTTAGATGCATACATGTGAAGTCATCTGTGCTTGATTTACATCCAGATTTTTCAAAGATTTCTCATATGTAAAATGGGAATAAAATACTACTTAGTTCATTGGATTGTTGTGTGGGTTTAATGAGACAGTGTGAACAAAGTGTCTCTAAAAAAGTGGCACTTAGAAAGAGCTCAATAAATACTGGTTGTAGTTTTTCATAGTACTTATAATCAGAAAGTTACCTGGCTTGGAGGATGCCTAAGTAACTAGTTTTTGGACGCTGTAACTCACTTTAAAATAGAAGTAATATGCTTCCACTATTGAAACACTTTCCCTGACTAATGAATGTTGATGAACATTTCTGGAGAAACTCACTGTGGTACAACCAACATACAATGAGCTGATGGTCATGAGGATTTTCCCAGTGTTGGTTATGATGTTGCCAAAACAGAAGCACAAAATCTCTGGACCACACAGCATGGGTGAGCTATGCTGATCACGTTCCTCAGCCATTTGCATCATCCCTGTCTACCCCAGAAGAGAGAGATACTATATATAAGCAAAAGTATTCCATTAATTGCTCAACAATAGGAGTCAGTTTCATAAAATGATAATTTGGGGCTACAGGGAATATAGTAATAAGTGAGAAACTTTGGAAGACATTTATTTTATACTGGGAGACATTTATTGTACTCTGAGGCAGAAGCCACTTCTAGTCCCAGTGTTTCCCCTATAGCTCCATTTTGTCTCTGCAGGGATACACGTCTGTTTCAGTCATGTCAGCTCCGGAGAACTTCATGGAAATTGAGCCAGTCCTAAGACAAAGTCTGCAGTCTGTGGTTGATCTGTTAGTATCAGTGGGAAGATGAAAGGAGTGTGTATCACAGTGTTCATGCCATTGTTACTTACCTTTTTGTTTGTCTGATAACCTGGGTATAAGATTCTATTTCAACATGACATGTCAAAAAGCAAAAAATTAATGGAATAATTGTGGCTTTATTAACTCCAAAATATCCATTTAAAAAGAGAAAACAGAGCTTATCTGGTTGTTTATTTATTAAGTGAATTAATTTTCACTTTTTAAACTACACATTTTTGTTTATCTAGCTGTGGTCCTATTTTCTCCCACATCATTCAAATACATAGTCTACTTACATCAGTAATATCTCCTGAAAATCCTATGATTTTCTACCAGATGGCATTAGGATTTTACTGGGCTATGAAGATAACTTGTTCTTTCTTCCCCCATACAAAGTTGGATGGAATTGATTTAGATTTTTGTCATCCCTTTGAACCCCCAAGGGAGCTTATGGCCTTTTTCTGTTCTTACCCAAAGGGTTACTTAATCACCAACACACCACATTCACCACTCAGGATGAGAGAGTGCTGCTCTGGATTGACCAAAATGGCAGCCCATGCAGAAAAAAGAAGGTTCTCTCTTTTTTCTTGAGTGTAGGTAAGGTAGGTCTGGAAGCAGCTTCTTTAGAATCTCTCCTCTTCCCTTACTCTGAAGATAGCTCTGGGGTTTGTAGTATGGGAATGCATACTCTAGCTGTTAAGGATGAGATTCTCTGACACTTCTTCCTCTTGACTCATTTCACCTCTTGGCCCTTCCCCTAGATGGACAGATTTGAGATTTAGCATGTGGTTCTGGGCTTTGCACTGAAGTTAACTTCCTTAGATCTACCTGTGAAATTGTGTTCCAATGTGGGTGTAGGCTGTCTCACTAGGATTCTATAATGGAATTCGAATGCTTTTTAGTAGTAAAGATTTCACTGGCCCTGGTCATAGTCCTTTAAGAATCTTCCATTCAGATGTGGCTGGTAAGGAGCAGAGTTGGGATATTCCATGACCCATAGCCAAATACCATCTCTTAATGTAACCCACATATCCTCATCTATTGCTATTTCAATAATGAATCTCAACTTTTACTTGAGTAGGGTCGATCAGGTTTTTCTCCATGCTACCATTTGGGAACAAGAGACTAAAATTCATTGGTAATTATTATTTTCTCCTGCTCAATATTATGCCAAATGTGGTTGGTTGCATCATCTGATTTCTATAATCTCTATCTGCATAGACCATGGGGCTTATTACTTATACAAAGAACATTGTGTATTTGAACCCACAAGGAAACAAACCAGTGGCAAGGATTTTTATTAAGATGGAAATGTCTGCAACATATAGCCATGGAAATGTGCATTGCCTCTCTAAGGGAGTTTCTGGAGTGCCTGCTCAGTGCTCATTCTCAGAAGCAGCAGCATTGAATTGCATGTGGAAGAAATTGTGGAAAATTTTCCTTTTGGAATTTAAAATTTTGTGACACTCCCAAATTCCATAGAAGCAGAAGAGAGATTATATAAATTTATGAAACAAAATATGTTTGAATTTATCCCATGTCTAACAACATAAATACGAGGTAAAAGAAAACATCCTTATGTCCCCCAAAATGCATTTCTCTAACAAACACTAGTCGGTAGAGAATGTAACCCTTCTAGGATTCTAGTCCAGACACTTATTGTAAAATACCATAATCAAATGTATTCCAAATTTTCAAATTCTTTGGGGTACAGTCGAATTGTGGTTTTTACTTTAAATGTTCAGTGGAATGTTGAGATGAATCCTATTCTGTATCTTTCTGTCAGCAAGAGGTTTCTCACCATGTGTATTGGAAGTAGGCCTGTTATTCCTATTAATTCTTTTGCTAGTACAGTAGCGCTATGTTAATTCTGACAGGCTGGTCAGGGTCATATTTGTTTCTAGCCAACTTCATTCTTGATTCTCAGGCACTAGACAAATGGGAAGCTGGAGAAGAATGGTGAGATAGCTACCTTTCATTTGGTTTTTATTATTATTAGGTATTTACATCCATTAGCATGTGTGGTCCCCACAATATGTAATAATATGTAATTGGACATTGGATGCTGTGCTATTCTTTTATGGTCTTCAGGAGAACACATAGTTACAGAAAATATGATATAATTCTTTATTACTTAGTGGTGGGAACAGTTTTTCAAGGGAAACTTACATGGAAGCTTAACATATAAAAAAGATAAAAGTGAAGCTGTGCTAATAGATTCAAGGAGATGGTGGGGCCTTCTGTCTCTACTTTCTTTTCTGGCGTTGTCCTAAGAAAAGTTTTTTTTCCTAAGTAAATCGCAGTATCTTGAAAGGAAGTGAAATTGCTGAGGTTAATGTTAACAATATTACTTGATTATTTACTTATTATTAAGTAGGAAACATTATTTATGTTAACAATATTATTTAGTTATTCAACAAATGTATATTGAAAGCCTACTGTGTGCCAGACTCATTCTGAAGATGATGATAGCATAGTAACAAATAATCATTGAAAATTTATTGCGTTTATCAGGAGTGAATAATCTCAATTCTCTTAATCCTATTAGAGAAGCACTATTACCATCTTAATTTTACAGTTGAAATAACTAAGGCTTAGAGGAGTTAAGTATATGTTCGATGTCTCATGAGTAGTAAATCAGAGAGCTGGAGATTTTTACTCTAGAAGTTTGATTCTAATCCCAAACTCTTAGACATCATGCTCCTTATAGTATCAAACACTGATTAAAGGCTTACTATGCTCCAGGCTAAGCACTTTTATATATATTCTCTTTTTATTCTGTCAGCATTCTTTTGTGCAGACATTATTATTGTCATTAGCCCCAATTTTATGTTTAAGAAAACTGAAGCAAACAAAAAAATAAATAATCTCCCTAAGATCACACATCAGGTAGTGGCAGAGTTAAGATATAGACCCCAAAAAGCATATATATGCTCTTAAATATAATTCTTTAACAAATAAGAATAGTCCATGGTCTCAGGAAGCTTATGGTAAGTCTAGTTTAGATATATGCAAATCAAAATTTCATTGTAAAAAAGACAATAGCCTCAATGGAAGTGTACAAAAATATTTTAGGAAATATTAATCTTAGCCTAATGCCCTAATGGCTTTCTCCTTATCTTTAACCTATGAAAAATTTTTACAGATATCCTTTTATCAGCTCTAGGATTTCCGTGTGTTCTGCCTCCCACCCTTCACTTAAGGCTTTGGCTAGCTTTTGGCTTGGTTTGTCTGCTTCTCCTCTTATTGATTTGTACCCAAATTTTACTCTTTGCCTATACACATACTTTAACAATCTGCCTGCGCTTCTGAGCGTGCTGCAACTTTTCTCTCCCTCTCTGGCCTCTCCCCAGGTGCATGCTCTGTAGCTTGCCCCTGTGCCACACCCTCTCTTTGGATGAAACACTCCACCCTGGGACAGTAATTTGAGTAAGCTTTCTAACTGGGCTGTTGCTTCTCAGAGTAATGGATTGACAATATATTTATCATCTGGGAGCTTGTAAGAAATGCAGAATCTTTGACTTCACCTTAGACCTACTAATGAGTCTGAATCTCAGTAAGATCCCAGGTGATTTGTATGTTTGAGAGGCACTGGGCTAGGAGGTGAGATCTTACTGGAGCTTAGAGGGCGTTCACATTCACTTGGCGCTGTCAGTGAAGCTCTCACAGTGGAAGTAGTATTTCAGTGATTCTAGAGGAATGAGTAGGGGTTTTCCAAGGAGGTGAAAGGGTATATTTTATGCTGGGAAAATAGTTTGTGCGAAGACATAATTGGAGAACTATAAGTTCCATTTTCTCTGTAGCATAACATTTGAAAGAAGTGTGCATAGTGGTTTTAAAACATGGTTGCAAATTCTTTGACACTCCTCCAATAAAGGGCCCCATGAATCTGGGTGGGCTTGTGACAGCCTTGTCCAATACAATGTGGTAGAAGTGATATTACTTCCAAAGTTAAGCTGTAAAAGGTCCTGCAGTTTTCACTTGCTCATAGAATCCTGTGCTGCCACGTATGTAGGATGTTTAAATAAACTGAGGCTGTTAAGCTCATATGCTTTAGAATTCATTGAAGGGTTTAAAATAGGGAAATAGGATATTTGCAAGATAATTGGTGAGGTAAATTAAAAAGCTATTTCAATATGTTAGAGGGAAATTATAAGGCTTTGGACTAGGGAAGTGTTTGAATGAAGAGAGTAAATATGAAAATTGACTTAGGAGGCAAAATTGCAGGACTTGATTGTTAAGATGTGAGATTAAGGCAAAATATTATTTTATTTGGATATGTGAATCATCTGTATTAGCTTTGTTTGTTTGAGACAGAGTCTCACTCTGTTGCCCAGGCTGGAGTGCAATAGTGTGATCTTGGCTCACTGAAATCTCTCTCCCAGGTTCAAGCAATTCTCGTGCCTCAGCCTCCAGAGCAGCTGGGATTGCAGGAGTGTGTCACCAGGCCTGGCTAATGTTGTATTTTTAGTGGAGATGGCATTTCACCATGTTGGTTAGGCTGGTCTCAAACTCCTGACCTCAAGTGATCTGCCCACCTTGGCCCGCAAAGTGTTGGGATTACAGGCGTGGGCCACCACGCCCGGCTGGTATTGTCATTTATCAAAATAGGAAACATAGGAAGAGAGGGAGATGCTTCATGGGAAAATAATGAGTATGTTTCAGAACACATCCAGTTAGATGTATAGATAACAGTTGGTAGTTGATTGGGACTAATTAGTGCATAGGTCACAATATAAAATGTATTCCCTTCTTGATGCCAATTCTGAACAACTGGTGGTGGCTGTCTGGAAGTTTGAGTTGATGATTCTCAGGGTTTTCTTGGCTTGATGGGAGAAAGAGGAATTATCAGTGACTGATGTTTGTCTGGAGCCAGGCCAAGTAGTGTGATCATTTTTCTAATGTGTATTTTCCCACCTTGATGTTATGGTATGAGGTGTTGAGAAGTGATTCAATTTAGAAGTAATGATAATCAAATGGAGGTACCATGGGGAACACCAACTTTTATTTCTCATGAATGCTTCCAGTACTTTGTTAAGTGTGATGAAGTCTGGAAATAGGTTTATCTAACCTATCACTGTTCATAGAGTGATGTTGTGTAGGGACCTACCCACTGTGGTCCTGGAGAATTTCAAGAGTTAGCAAGGGTGATGGAGTAGGCTTCCTTGCATGTGAAAGCAATGGTCAGAAGTAGAATCATGAATTATAGAATTGGACAGAAATGTGTTTTGTCATTCCAGCCCTCTCATTTTACTGAGAAGGAGATCGAAGCTTGAGATATGCCTTGCTTGAGATCACTTAGCTATATAAGCTTTGCAATTGCTTTCAAATCTATATAATTCTGTGTAAATTTTTCTTATTAGGGACAGCCAGAACAGGAAGCCAGTCTAACAGCACTGTGATGACATTGGCTTATGATGAACTGGATTGATTGCACAGCAGATAGAACTACTATGTAACTGCCCAGGGTGAAGCAAAGATTCATCCCACATTTAAGAAATCTGTTCCCACCCATGGCTCTCAGAAGCTGGTCTTCTGCTTGTTGTTGTGCCCAGAAGTTACCTTCAAATTTTTAGGAAAGAAGAGATGACTGGGAGAGTTTCCAGAATGGTGGTTTCTGTAACATCTGTAGCCTCAGAACTTAAGAAGAGCAAGCACAAAATGTGTTTTTGCAAATGTTTTTCATGGATTTAAGACCTAAGCTGTTTAACAGATTGTCTTGCCTAAGAAATATGACTTGTTTTAGCTGACAAGTTGGATTTTATGAACTGATTGATCCCAGCTGTCAATTGTCAAAGCCAGAGGATGTTCCAAATTGGCAGTCCCCAAAGACCTGGAGTGGATTGATTTAAAGTGGGGAAAGGAAGATTTGGAGGTGGAGAAAACAGAGTTTTATAAAACTAATGTGATTTTGAAAGTATTTGAAACAAAAATATCCATTAGAACACACAAAAAGTTAAAATAGTTCAAGCTTCATTCTACTTCGTGGGCTGTTCTAATACCTTCCAAGGTTGTAGGTGCCCTCTTCACCTTTTGTTTGCTTCTCATTGGACTTTTAATAGTAAATAGCACAAAGGATAGAGATATATATCCAAGATTTTATGTATGTGTAAAATCTTCACAGCTTTAAGTTTGAATTGTGTACTTTCTGAAGAAGGATCTATGTTTTGAATTCATGACATTATTCTCCTCATTTTGACAAATTACCAAGCATCTACATTTTAAGAAAGACATGGTGAGGCCTTTTGCTTGGATAGATTCTTGAGATGGTAAATGAGGCAGCTGTTTGAAATTCAGTTTTTAAATTTTATTGTGATATCTGAGTCCATCTCTGAGCACATTATTGTTATTAGCAGTGTTAGTAATGCTGTTAGTGCTACCGCTTATTGACTGTGCAACTTTAACTGTTTGTGCCTTACATCCCATGATGGTACTTATGCAGTTGTAAAGATAAAATGAGTTAACTCATGCAAAGTGCTTAGAATAATGCTTGTTTCATAATTGATGCTTTAAAAGTGCTATTACAATGACAAATCATAACGATGTGGGGATAATGCTGTAATTGTTGCTGGTCAGGTACATAATAAGCTTCTCCATTAGGTGCTAAGATTTAGGTTAGCCAAAAACATCATTTATTGTTGTTCAGAGGGTCACATGCCTAGTCTTTTAAACAGTGTTAAGGAGAGATCATCTATGATGGGTCAAAATGTATGATGAGATTGCAAATGTATAGTTTATGCATTTTGATATTTCCACTTGCAAGTGGGTTTTGTAGTTGAAGTTGCCATGATTTCATTCAGGCACTGAATTTATGAGATGAAACTTTAATGATAGCATAAGCTTCCAAAGCACCAATTAGGCAATTAATTACTTGGATTGGTGATATCTTTTTTATCTACCTTCTTATTGTTTAAATGTAGTGACCACCTCCCTTAATTAATTTACATGGCCCCATTGGAAGAAAAGTAAAAACTTTTGACAGTGAATTAGGTAAATAATGAAGGGCATTGTCAGAGCTACTAAACTAGATACTGTAAATTCTAAAGGAAAAGTACAAAATGACAGCTGACTCTCAGTCTTCTTTCATTTTCCTCAAATAAAAGTTTCAGCGAAGGGAAAATCTTACCAAATATATTGGACAATAAATATTGTAAGAAACCAAAGCATCTCGAGACCCACTTCCCAGAAGAAAGTACCCTGTATTAAGTGAGATGTAGCATTCTGTAAGTCAATTAATATAAATAAATTAATAATCGAGTATTCAGAGTTTATAATCTGAATTTTATTATTCAAAATACAACTAATAAAAATGAAAACATGATGTAATTGTTAGGAGTATCATGACATAATCAGTCAGGCATTGATTCAAATTATGTTTAGTCACTTCTTATACTTGTGATTCTGGGCTTATTACAAACATCTTTGTACCTCATCATGTAGATAATATATATTTGGTAGGGATTACTGTATATTATTTGGAGTGAAACAAAGTCAAATTCTGAGAATATGACTAAGTGCATTTTATTATTTATATATAATGTCTGGGCTCAGCTTAAGCTTACTTGAGCAGAAAAACCATAATATTTGGAACAGTCATGGCAGTATTTTAAATCCAAAACTTTCTAGTCTCCTCTTCCTGTCCAAGAAAGGGTATTTTTAGAAATAGGAAAATCAGACCAACTAAGGATTGTCTATGTCTATTGTCTATGTCTATGTGTGAAACTTAGATGGAATTATTTCTGATAGGCACCACGAAGAAGACCTGATGATTTTACTATTTCTTCCATAAATATTTCAAAATACAACTAATATTTCAAAATATTTCAAAATACAACTAATAAAAATGAAAGCAAACATCTTTGTACCTCATCGTGTAAATAATATATATTTTGTAGAGATTACTGTGTATAAGAAACATCACAAGAAAACATGTAGTAAATCTACAAACATAAAGATTGGTTTTTTACTACATACCAAGTAATTTACATTTAGTGACTTTATCAAATGGGTGCTATTATTAGCAATGTATAAGAGATGAAGAAACAAAGCCTCAGAGTGATTAAATTTCTATGCTTACAGAGCTAGTAAACTACAGAATTAAGATTCAAGCCTAGGTTTGACTCTGTGCTATATTTAGGTATGCCAAATGATGGTTATTGTGTATTCAAATTTTAGATATTCGAAGAAGAGAAATCTACAGTTGGAATGATCTGGTAAGGCTCAGTGGAGGAGGTATGAAGTTATCTGTGTTCTGAAGAGCAAGTAGTAGAGTATTTCAAGTCGGAGGATGGCAGCAGGATAAATACAGATGTGTGAAGCTTCATAATACATTCTTGCTTTAATTAGTTGACCAGTTTGACTCAAAGAGATTATTCTGTAAGGGGAGTAATCAAATATAAGATTTTCTTTTAAATAGCTTTATCACTGGGGGGCAGGGCCAAGATGGCCAACTAGAAACAGCTGCATTCAGAGGCTTCCACTGAAAAAAATGTAAGTGTGTGATTCCTTCACCAGCAACCAAAGTATCCAGGTTCTCTCATCAAAATTGACTAGAAGGTGACGTGATCCATGGAAAGAAGGAACAGTGTGGTGCAGAGGCCCACCTGAGAGCCACAGGGGCATGGGAAACCCCTCCCTCCATCAAAGGGAGGCGGTGAGCGTGCTACCGAGCTCGGGAAACTGTGCTTTTTCCATGGAACTGCGGAACCCATGGATTGAAAGAGCCCACTTGTGAACTCATGTCATCAGGGCCTAGCATCCCAACCCCAGAACGTGCAGATTCTTACAGCTTCTTAGCTGGAATCTGCTTAAGTCTACCCAAGGAAGGGGTGACCAGCACTGGGTGTAGTTGCCCTCTGTCTAAGCCTTTTGAGCTCCTTGAGGGAGGGGCAGCAGCCAGCACTGGGACTCACAAATGCCTAACGGGCTAGGCTCCCTGGGTGGGGGAAGGGCAGCATCCATTTCTATAGCTCCAGGCTGTGCTTTTCCCCTGGTGCAGCCGGAGAGGCTGGATGGCCTGGTCCCAACTCTTGTCTCCGTAGTCCAACACACCTGCTGTGGCAGTCTGCGGGCAGAGTGCCCCTTCAGGCCTAAACCTGGCCCGCCCATCTTTCCTCATTGGGTGGGGCTTACATGCAGGAATCTCCAGTAGGTGCAGCCAGAGGCTCAGGGACAGAATTTGGATATCCCTGGGCCTGAGCCTCTGGGGGATAACAATTAAAAGAGCTATAGAGGCAAGAGCAAACTAATCCAAAAGCAAGCAGAGGACAAGAAATAATTAAGATCAGAGAAGAACCGAAGGAGCTAGAGACACGAAGACCCTCCAAAAAATCAGCAAATGCAGAAGCCAGTTTTTTGAAAAAGTTAACAAAATAGATAGACCACTAGCTAGACCAATAAGAAAGAGAGAAAAATCAAATAGAAACAATAAAAAAATGATAAAGGGATATCACCACTGATCCCACAAAAATACAAACTACCATCAGAGAATACTATAAACACCTCTACACAAATAAACTAGAAAATCTAGATGAAATGGATAAATTCCTAGACGCACACACCCTACAAAGACTAAGCCAGGAAGAAGTTGAATCCTGAATAGACCAATAGCAAGCTCTGAAATTGAGGCAATAATTAATAGCCTACCAACCAAAAAAGGGTCAGGACCAGATGGATTGACAGCTGAATTCTACCAGAAATACAAAGGGGAGCTGGTACCACTCTGTCTGAAACTATTCAAAATAATTGAAAAGGAGGGACTCCTCCCTAACTCATATTACGAAGCCAGCATCATCCTGATACCAAAACCAGGAAGAGACACAACAGAAAAAAGAAAACTGCAGGCCAATGTCTCTGATGAACATCGATGCAAAAATCCTCTGTAAAATACTGGCAAACCAAATCTAGCAGCACATCAAAAAGCTTATCCACCATGGTCAAGCTGGCTTCATCCCTGGGATGCAAGGCTGGTTCAACATATGCAAATCAATAAACATAATCCATCGGATAAACAGAACCAAAGACAAAAACCACATGATTATCCCAATAGACACAGAAAAGGTCTTCAATAAAATTCAACACCACTTCATGTTAAAAACTCTCATTAAACTAGGTATTGATGGAATGTATCTCAAAATAATAATAGCTATTTATGACACACCCAAAACCAATATCATAGTGAATGGACAAAAGCTGGAAGCATTCCCTGTGAAACCAGTACAAGGCAAGGATGCCTTCTCTCACTAATTCTATTCAACGTAGTATTAGAAGTTCTGGCCAAGACAATCGGTAAGAGAAAGAAATAAAGTGTATTCAAATAGGAAGAGAGGAAATCAAGTTGTCTCTGTTTGCAGATGACATGATTTTATATTTAGAAAACCTCATTATCTCAGCTCCAAACTTCTTGAACTGATAAACAACTTCAGAAAAGTCTCAGGGCACAAAATTAATGTGCAAAAATCACAAGCATTTCTGTACACCAGTAATAGGCAAGCAGAGAGCCAAATCATTAATGAATACCATTCACAATTGCTGCCAAGAGAATAAAATACCTAGGAATACAGCTAACAAGGGATGTGAAGGACTTCTTCAAGGAGAACTACAAACCACGGCTCAATAAATAAGAGAGGACACAAACACATGGAAAAACATTCCATCCTCATAGATAGGAAGAATCGATATCATAAAAATGGCCATGCTGCTCAATGTAATTTATAGTTTCAATGCTATTCCTGTCAAACTACCACTGACATTCTTCACAGAATTAGAAAAAACTATTTTAAATTTCATGTGGAATCAAAGAAGACCCTGTATAGCCAAGACAATCCTAAGCAGAAAAAAAAACAAAGCTGGAGGTATCATAATACCTGACTTCAGACTATACTGCAGGATTACAGAAACCAAAACAGTATGGTACTGGTACCAAAACAGACATATAGACCAATGCAGCAGAACAGAGACCTCAGAAATAACACCACACGTCTACAACCATGTGATCTTCAATAAACCTGACAAAAACAAGCAATGGGGAAATGATCTCTTATTCAGTACATGGTGTTAGGAAAACTGGCAAGCCATATGCAGAAAACAGAAACTCCTTCCTTACACCTTATACTGAAGATTTAAATGTAAAACCCCACACCATAAAATACTAGAAGAAAACCTAGGCAATACCATTCAGGACATAGGCATGGGCAAACGCTTCATGACAAAAATGGCAAAAACAGTTGCAACAAAAGCCAAAATTGACAAATGGGATATAATTAAACTACAGAGCTTCTGCACGGCAAAAGATGCTAGCATCAGAGTGAATAGGCAACCTACAGAATGGGAGAAGATTTTTGCAATCTACCATCTGACAAAGGTTAATATCCAGAATTTTTTACAAGGAACTTAAACATATTTACAAGAAAAAAAAAACAACTCCATCAAAAAGTGGGCAAAGGATTTCAACAGACACTTCTCTAAAGAAGACTTTTGTGCAGCCAACAAACATATGAAGAAAAGTTCAACATCACTGAACATCAGATAAATGCAAATGAAAACCATAATGAGATACCATCTCATGCCAGTCAGAATGGCAGTTATTAAAAAGTCAGAAAACAATAAATGCTGGTGAGGCTGTGGACAAATAGGAATGCTTTTACATTGTTGGTGGGATGTAAATTAGTTCAACCATTGTGAAGACAGTGTGGTGATGCCTCAAGGATCGAGAAACAAAAATACCATTTGACCCAGCAATCCCATTACTGGGTATATACCCAAAGGAGTAAAAATCATTCTATTATAAAGACACATGCACATGTATGTTTATTGCAGCACTATTTACAAAGTGCAAAGATACGGAACCAACCCAAATACCCATCGATGATAGACTGGATGAAGAAAATGTGCTTTATATATACCATGGAATACTATGCAGCCGTAAAAAGGAATTAGATCATGTCCTTTGCAGGAACATGGATGAAGCTGGAAGCAATCATTCTCAGCAAACTAACACAGGAACAGAAAACAAAACACCGAATGTCCTCACCCATAAATGGGAGTTGAACATTGAGAACACATGGACACAGAGAGGAGAACAACACACACCAGCACCTGTTGGGGGGTGAGGAGTGAGGGGAGGGAACTTAGAGTAGAGGTCAGTAGATGCAGCAAACCACCATGGCGCAGGTACACCTATGTAACAAACCTGCACATTCTGCACAGGTATCCCATTTTTTATTTTTTAGGAGAAATAAAAAAATAGCTTTATTGATGTATAATTGACATGTCATAACAGTGAATATCTAATGTGTACACTTTGCTAAGTTTTTTTTTTTTTTTTCGATATGGTGTCTTGCTCTTTTGCCCAGACTGGAGTGCAGTGGCATGATCTTGGCTCACTGCAATCTCTACCTTCCAGGTTCAAGTGATTCTCCTTCCTTAGCCTCATGAGTATCTGAGACTACAGGCATGTGCTACTGTGCCTGGCTAATTTTTGTACTTTTTTAGTAGAGATGGAATTTCAGCATGTTGGCTAGGCAGGTCTCAAACTCCTGACCACAAGGGATCTGCCTGCCTCAGCCTTCCAAGGTGCACCCAGCCAATAAGTTTTGATATATGTGCATAACTGTGAAATTGTCACCACTATCAAGATAATAAACACATCTATTATTCTTAAAAGTTTCTTTGACAAACTATTTGCAAACTATTCATCTGACAGGGTACTAGTATCCACAATATACAAGAAACTCAAATAATAATGCCAATCAAATTATCTCATTAAAAAGTGGGCTCTAAGGACATGAAGAGCTATGTCTCAAAAGAAGACATACAAATGGCCAATAGATAGATCAAAAAATGCTCAATATCTAAGCATCAGGGAAATGTAAATCAAAACCACAATGAGATATCATTTGAACTCAGAATAGCTATTAAAAGTAATTAAAAGACAAAAATAACAGATGTAGGTAAGGATACAGAGTAAAGGAAACTCTTTCCACTGTTGGTGGGGATGTTAATTGGTATAACCATTATGGAAACAGCATGGAAATTCCTGAAAGAATTAAAAATGGAACTACCATATGATCCAGCAGTCCCACTACTGTGCATTTATCTAAAGGCTAAGAAATCAATATGTCAAATGAATACCTGAACCAGGATGTTTATCACAATACTATTTACAATAGCAAAGCTATAGAATCAACCTAAGTGCCTATTGATAGACAAATGGATATAGGAAATATGGTATATATACACAATAAAATACTATTTGACAATAAAAAAGAATAAAATCATGCCATTTGCAGCAACATGGATGGAACTGGAGTCATTATGTTAAGTGAAATAAGACAGGCACACAAAGACTTAAGTGAAATAAGACAGGCACACACAGACTTAAGTGAAATAAGATAGGCACACACAGAGTGATGTATTAATTTTTACATCACTATAAATAAATACCTGAGACTCAAGAATTTATAAAGAAAAGAGGTTTGATTGGTTTATGGTTCTGCAGGTTGTGTGGGAAGCATGGTACTGGCATCTGCTTCTGGTGAAGGCCTAAGGAAACTTCCAGTCATGGCAAAGGTGAAGGGCGAGCTGGCACATCACATGGTGAGAGAGGAAGCAAGAAGTGGCATGGGGGTTGGGGAGAATGCTTTGCACTCTTTTAAACGACCAGATCTCACATGAACTCAGGGCAAGAACTCACTGATCACCAAGAAGATGGCACTAAGCCATTCATGAGGAATCCGTCCCGGTGATCAAAACACCTTCCACCAGGCCCCACCTTCGACATTGGGGATTACATTTCAGCATGAGATTTGGAGGGAACAAACATCCAAACTGTATTACCCATAATAGATCAAATATTTTGTATCAATAAAAAAAAATTGAGTTTTTTTGTAATTTTTCTCTTCCAGCCCTTCTTATTTTCTGGTTTCCAGGCAACCAGTGGTATGCTTGCTTTCTTTTTAATAAATTAACAGATAACATTATAAGTATTTACTTCTGTCACTATATATTATTATGTATTTTCTAGAACTTTATACAAATATCTGGCTTCTTTAACTCAGGATAATTATTCTGAGGTCCATCTATGTTGCAGTATGCATTTATAGTTCATTCTTTTTGTTGGTAAGTGGCATTCCAGTCCATTCACCTTTTGATGGACATTTGAGTTGCTTCCAGTTTTTGGCCATTAGAAATAAAGCCACTATAAGTGTTCACGTACAAATCTTTGTATGGACCTATTCTTTCACTTCTCTTAAGTAAATACCTAGGAATAGAATGGCTAAATCTTATGGTATGAGAATGTCTAACTTTTTTTTAATGCCAAATTGTTTTTCTAAGTGGTTGTACAATTCTGTATTTCTAGCAGCAGTGTATGAGTTCTAGTTCCACTTGGCATGGTCATAGGTTGAAAGGGAGGTAAAAAGCAGATAGAGACACAGATGCCTACCCAAAGGATTTGAACTGTAATTTGAAGGCAACAGAGATCCATTAAAGGTTTCAAATGAGGGAGGGACAAGGCATATGAGGTGATTTAGGAAGCCTAGTTTAGATGGCACTGAAATAGTCCAGGCATGAGAAGATAAATGTCTGACCTGTTGGAATGTGAGAAAGAAGAAGGGAAAATGAAGAAGGGAAGATGCAAAAAGAGAGTTTAAAGAAATAGTAAGACTTGTTTTATTTTGTTTTTCTCTTATAGGACTGAAAGGAGAAATTCAATTGTACTTTTTTAGCTTGAGAGACTAGACATGTGGTACCATTAATGATAACAGAGAAGTCAGGAGTTACATTTTGGGGAGAGAAAATGAGAAAGAGAATGAGTGGTATTTAGATATGTTGAAATGTAAGTTCATTCAACTGTCTTTGCAGAATATTTTTTTCTAGGTACATGTTTGCACTTTGCTTCAATTTCCCATAAATTTTAGATGGCCACATAAACACATAAAAGAGGAATGTTGGAATGAAGTTAGAGGTAGAAGCTGCCAGTGAAATATGTATGGGGAAGAAAAGTAGGGTGTAGAATTGGGGTGGGGGATTTATGGTGAGCTGCAAAGGAGTGGTGGAGGCATGTATTTGATCCCGAACCCCCATGTAACGTATAGTTCAAGTTGAGAGATATGGATGACAATTTCAGGGGCCATTCACAGTATTTCTAAAGATGATTCAGGGGTAGAATTATTGAGAATCTTGTTCTTGTAGTGACAGTTACCATTTTCCAAGTTGATAGATGAACTAGAGCAGTGTGGTTTCATGGAAGACAATTTTTCCATGGACGGAGGGGTGGGTATGGTTTCTGCATGAAATTGTTTTACCTCAGATCATCGGCATTAGATTCTCATAGGAGCATGCAACCTGGATCCCTCAAATGCACAGTTCACAATAGGATTTGCACTCCTTTGAGAATGTAATGCCGCCACAGATCTGACAGAGGCAGAGCTCAGGTGGTAATGCTTACTTGCCCAGTGCTCACCTCCTGCTGTGTGTGGGCTGGTTTCTAACAGGCCATGGACTGGTACTGATTGGTGGTCTGGGGTTTGGGGATCCCTGAACTAGAGTCAATCTCTGTCTAGTTCTTTATTCCAGCTTGGTTTTTCTCACTTCCCACCATTGGTGGGAAAGACTGTCCATTTATTTATCTTGGTTTGCCTGGGGATATACAGCCAGGAATTTGAGTCTATTGTGGAATCTTTAAAAGATATTTGTAGGACTCAACCAACAGTGTTGTATGTAATGTCACTAAGCCTTAGGGAAATATAGTTTAAAATTTAGCTTCAGGGAAATTATGCTTTAGGCATTTCTTAGCTTCAGGGAAATTATGCTTCAGACAGTTAGAATTCATATTTAAACAACTTATGCCAAATATTTTTAAAAGTCTCGTAGAGTTTATGGACTAGATTAATGCTTTATGGACTGCTAGAAGATTATGTGTGTGGCAGTGAGGGAGCCAAAATATGGCACCCACCATGTTGTAATAGAACCAGTTTTTGTGAGAAATGCTTTGGATGGTCATAATGGTGTATATTTGGAGAAGGACTTCCCACTCCAGTCTCACCCACAACTAGCCACACACATGCTGAGACCTCTTATTTCATCATGAAATAGTAATAGTGATACTTCTTAACAGTTTGTAAGAGAGAAAGTGTTTAAGTGTGATTATTTTTAAAAAGGAAAACACTCTATAATGATGCCTCAGGAGACATAATGAGCTCTGTTGAATTTATGCCAGTATTTTCATTCTAAAGTGGTTGATTTAAATATAGGGCTTTTTGAGGATTGAGATAAAAATTAAATTTTTTTTTATTCTTCTTCCATTCTCTTTGTTTTAGTTAAGATAAAACTATATATTGTCAATATTGACATTTCTTGAACACTCAATATTTGTTACATTGTATAATATCCTGGTTAAAGTATTTGATTTCATGAAAGATGGCTCTATCAGTTACCTGTTGCTGTATAACAGGTCTCCCCAAACTTTAGTGATTTAAAACAATAAAAATGACTTAAAATTCTCAAGTGGCTTCTTTGGTCAAAAATTCAGGAATGGCTGAACCAGCCAGTTTTGACTCGGGTCTTTCATGTCTTGCAATAAGATTTTTTTTTCAAGACCCAAGGACCTCACTAAGGCTTCTTCACTTACAGATTAGGTTGTGAGGATTAAAGACTCCAACAGCTTGGGGCGGGAGTATCAGAGCCTCCCTGGATATTTCTCTATCTATGTAGTTGCTTCATGGTATTTTTCCATTATGGGAGCTTCATGATAGAGGGACTTGGTAAATGTTGACTCTGAGATCTCGAGGTATGTGTCATAGGAGAGAGAAAGAAAAGTGGAAACGATATCATCTTTCATGACCATGCCTGGTAAATCAGTGTCCCTTTCAACATAATCTATTTGTTGATGCCATGATGAAGGTCCATCTCTTTCAAAGGGAGGGAGCAGAGGCACACTTCTTGATGGAGAAGTGGTGGTATCATACTATAAAAGAGAAGGTGGAGTGGGATATTGGTGCTTCCTGATACTTAGATGGTTATCTAACATTGATGACTGACTTTTAAGAATCTAGTTAAATAATAGGGCCTCGAATTTTCTGCTGCTCTTTGCTCTTTGAAACCTCAGTTGTGAGAAATAGTATTCAGAGAGGATGTTTTAAGTATTCTAGTTTTTTTTCTAGATCAAATCAGATTGTCACAGAGTTTTTTGAATCCTTGTAGAAATGTTCAACCTGACTTGACCTTTGGCATACATTAGGAGAAGCTATGTGAAGTGGCCATGGAAAAGTCACTAATGCACCCAGTATAGAGATGTTTATTTCGTACCACTCCATCTTGCACCAGTATTTCTCTTTCTCACCCAGCAGAATGTTGTCCACTCACTTTTGTGTTTTTTCTTAAGTTTACCCTTTATTTCATATCCAATTCATTACCACGTTCTCCTATTCTTACTATTTCAAATCTGGACCCTTCTTTACACAGATAATTGTGCACTGCAGAAAATGAAAGCCAGTTTGATTTTAATTGCTCATTTTTGAATTAAAATCAATGAGAGAAATCATGAAAAAAGAGCAGTTTTCCAACAAACTCTTTAGGGTCCTGAACCACAAACAGACATAGTAATTATTGGACTGATGTTATTGCATTTCATGTTGAACTAATTAGCCATTATTTTTCTTATTATCCCTGGAGTTTTTAACTTTGTCACATTTACACATAAGCTTTATTGATTGTTATGATATTTTGGACTGGGGTACAGAAAGTTGATATAATCATATTTATTAGCTTATAGCATAGTGCCATCATTGATTTATGCAAGGTTTATTTTCAAAAAATTTATTCTCTTCATCTGCAGTCTCTACTTACACTTGTCCCACCTACTCCCATAGGTAGCTATTCTAGTATGTTACTGCATAGCCTTCTATTTTGATTATACTCTATGAAATGTTTATTACTGCTTCATGTATATGTATTGTATTTTACATTTACATAAATGATATTAAGCTGTAGATATTATTCTGTTTCTTACAGAACTTCTCTTAGAACTATGTTTTAAAAATACATCCAGGTATCTAGTTCAATGCTTCGATTTTAAAAAGTAGTTTTTAAGAAGTTTCTTTGGACTTAGCCTCAACTGTTCTTTTTTTCACAAATTAAGACAAAATTATGGGTCTGTTGTTTCTCAAATATAGTTTAAACTTATATTTTAATTATAAATGTAATTGAAGTTTACAGTAGCTTGAAAGAGTGTCAATCATGTAATCGAAGTTTCTAGTAGTTTGAAAGAGTGTCAATCTCCTTCTCTTTTCAGAAGTGCTCATTTTGTACTCGTCTTTTAATTCCATTCCTGTCATTGAAGAATAGTTATTCTTTATTCCTAAGAAATCTACTGCTCAAGACCCTTTATTTAACCCTTTCTGACTAAGGAAATGTTGGAAAAGGGTTGAAAGCAGTGGCACACTGAATGCCACTATTCATATCTGAATCTGATTTTAGGGTATATTTTAGGACAGTATTTAACAAACACTCTTTAATAATTTCTGTCTGGCATTTGACTGAATATTTTTCTAATCATGGAATTAAAGCATCAGCAACTGTGTGTTTATTCATTCTGACTATTTACCACCCTCCTGACATACTGACGTGGTTATAGGGAGGTCATTTCCACCTTTGGCTTGTCTTGGTGAGTATTTGCTGGCTTTGATTAGCAGCACCATGGAGCAATCTGAAATAAATTAGTATCAATGGAATGGAAATCTTAGTGGTTTAAGTATCACTATTAGTATACACAGAATGTCTGAAACTCTGCATTCCTGTCTTGGCTGCATCTCCTCGTTCCTTGACTTTCCAAGGTTCTGTCAATAAAGTCCTAAGTAGATGACTACTTGGATAAGATCTAGAAATCAAAAAGACTTTCAACTCGTAGACAGAGGGATCATTTTATTGACCTGCTGAAAGTTTAGGTCCTGGTGGGTACACATCAAAATAGATTAGAGCATTAGGTCAAAAATTAAATTTGCTTATTATTCATCTTACTCTTAAGTGGATGAGCATTACTTGCACATAATGTTTATATCAGACAAATAAGCAGGTATTACTTAAAGACTTTGTAGATGGCATATGGGCAGAATCAAGTGGCAATTTCTTTCTGGCCTTTAACTTGGCAAAACTCTAATAAAAAATTGGTAGGAAAGGCTGAGAAAGGAGCATAGGTTTAGAATTGTTGACATGAATCAATTGTTTGATTGTGCATGACAGGCTTCTCTTTGCCTGGTGCCCTTTTCTCCTTCCCTTTCTTCCCCTGCAGTTTTCCATGCCCCTCCTTTTTTTCCCTAGCCCTCCTGCCTGGCACAGAATTCTGGACAATCATCAGGGAGGAATACGTCAAGTTGGAATTGCTGATGGTGAGGATATTTGTTAGCAAACATGAGAAGCCATAAACACTAGCTGGCTGGCAAATATGGATGGAGCTGACGGAAAGGAGAGGGGCCCTGTGAGTTCAGTAGGGCTCTTCTCACTCAGGAAGCATAAGGCTATTGACAAGTTAGGAAATGCACCTCCCCTCCTCCTCTTTTGCCAGGAAAAACACAACCTTTGCAGAATAGGGGCATAAGAAACTGCTGGTGTAAGGCCTTTCTGTGCCTGCTGGCACTTAAAGTCACTATTGCTGTGGTTAGTCTTGCTCATTCTTGGTCTCAGTGCACATGATTTGGGCCTGATTTATCTGTCATTACCCAAGGGCTGTACAGTTATGGAGAATTTAAGTAAAAAACTTAATCCTGAGATTACTAAAAAGGTCTTTTCCTCTTGAACTGAAGCCGAAATAACGTTTGGTGTCCTTTGAATTTAAGTGGTACTTTCACTGTATAAAAGCAGCCTTTTTTTTTTTTTTACCAAAACAACAGCAAAAACAGCAATAACAACACTGACAACAACTTTAGGTCAGGAGACATAAGGTTGGTTTCTATTTAATTTATGTGTGTCTCATTACTTTTTTTTTTTTAATTGAGACGGAGTGTCTCTCTGTTGCCAGGCTGGAGTGCAGGAGTGCGATCTCGGCTCGCTGCAACCTCTACCTCCCTGGTTCAAGCAATTCTCCTGCCTCAGCCTCCTGAGTAGCTGGGACCACAGGTGTGCGCCACCACACCCAGCTAATTTTTGTATTTTTAGTAGAGACGTGTTTCACTATGTTGGCCAGGATGATCTTGAACTCTTGACCTCGTGATCTGTCTGCCTCGGCCTCCAGAAGTGCTGGGATTACAGATGTGAGCCACCGTGCCTGGTGTCCCTTTACTTTTTAATGGGGTTTGTGATAGTTATGGAACTATATGAACAATGAAGCCAGTTAGAAACAGGCTGTTTCTCAGCTCAAGATGAAAGGTCTCCTCCCTCTCAGCGAAAGCTGCACAAAACTAGAGTAATCATGCAAATTATTAATCAGAATCACCCATTAATCAGAATTATTTTAACTTTTGAATTTTATAAGAAATAAGTAAACAATAGAACAAGAAATATCTATCAGTGATGAATTTATACTTAACTCTTATAGATTATAGATTATAAGCTTTTATCAGTGCAGCTATGCCTCTATTTCTTAACCTTTGACTTCATAGTTATGGGACCAAAGTAACTGATCTCTAAAAGTATGACCTTCGGGATCATAAGTATCCGAACCATCAAATAGAAATTAAATTGTATTCTCTATGCTCTACTGAATAAATCAGAAAAATAGACTAATATTTTTATAAACATTTTAGGTCCTGAGGATTGAAATAGGAAGGATTTTTTTCTGCTTCACTTCTGAGCTGACCAGAAAATTCAGTGACCTAGACCATCTCCTTCTTGGAGTTCCAATCAATTGTGGTTTTGGAGTATTTACATGGGGTTCGTATTGCATGAACTATGTGGAATCATATTGAACTGGTCATACCCTCATACATCAGGGAACTTAAGTCACTAAGGCACTAGCTTAGTTTTCCAAAGGTGAGTGAGATTACACTTCTGCCTTTGGAATCAGACCCATATGTGTCTTAACTCTCACAGGATTCCATTCTCCCTTCCCCCACCACCCAGCTTGAGGGCAATACCAGATCCAGCCCACCTTTAAGCTCCTTTGCCCTCTTTTTACCAAGACCCTGGGTTTTTCTCTCACTAGATTAACTGCTTTCTATAGAGATACTCCAGCAGAAGGCTGTATTAGAAACCTATTACAGGATAATGTTCCAAGAAAGTTATTCTTTTGAAGTTCTGATTTGAAACTCATGCTTCTCATTAATATAGGCAGCTGGAAGCTGGGAGACCTGTCTCTGAATAGAGCTTGTTATGAACTGGGGAAGCAGCTTGAATCCTCAGCATGGATGTACAGAGTTAAAAGCAAAGCCAGGCAAGAAATGAGATCAAGTCTGGAATTATGTATCTGTTAGTCATTTCAGATTCATATGACTAGAGAGCAACAACGTGCTTGTTCTCTAGCAATTCTTTTGAAAGACTGACCATCAAAAAGTTGAAGCAGAATTTTAACTTTGATTTTTATTCTAATTTCAAAGTTTTTCTTCTTAAATTTAGCCCATGCAGACATCCCTGCTATTCCTGTTAAGTTCTTGAGTCAGAGCACAACTAGCTATCACATATCATCCGATTCTCTCCTTGACATGAAAAAGTAGCAGAGAAGGAAAGAATTCCTTTGGGGACAGAGCATGCTTTGTATCTTTTTGATTTTTTTTTTTTTTTTTTTGAGGAGAGAATTCCCCAGGCAAAACTTGGTTGTCCGTAAAGATGTTTGTTTTGATTGGCAATCAGCATGTTTAGTCTGAGAAGCAGGGACTTTGGGCTCAGATGTAAGGCCTGAAGATAAATACAAACTGGAAGAGAGCAAAGAAAGTGGTGGAACAGTGAAGTGGTGGCTTCAGCTCTATGTCACAGAATCAACCTGATTTTTACTTACTCCACTGGAATTTTTTACGAGTGTGAAATGTGTACATGTTTTTCTACCTAAGCACTTGTGTCTCGGCCTAGGTTTACAAGGAGTATTTGAGGTCAGAGCAGCAAGAGGGAATAATACCGAAGTTCTTCTTTTGGAAACTGTCATAGAATTTTCCAAAGTGGAGAATGGAATGGATCCAAACCACTCTAGAGAATTCCTCCAGGTTTTTTTTCTTCTCATTTTCTCTATCTTGTTCTTTCCACATTTCACTTCATTCAACAAATATTTATTTAATATTTCCTATGAAACTCAGCATAGTGGTTAAAAGCAAGTATTCCCATTAGATTTAAATTTAAATTTCTTAAGTCTCAGTTTTCTCATTACTAAAACAAGGACAAAAATAATATTTATAGCAATGGTTATAGTCAAGATTAAATGACATGATCTCTGTAAAGCACTTAGTACAGTATGTCATTCATTTCTCTAATTAAAAAATTTCTCCATGATGAAATCCAGACACTAAGCAATAAATCACATAGTTAATTAAAATTATATTACTAGTCTTCAGGATGATTTCCCTTAGAAGTGATTTTTAAATTGCGGAGGAGAAAAAGGGAGGGGTAAAAACTTAATGTGATAATTATTTTGACTGAAGTTCTCTCTAAAAATATAAGTATCTTCTCTCTTGTTTCTCTCTTTTTGGTCATAAATCTCCCTGATTAAAAGGAAAAGGGGAGATGGGAATTTCCTGTTTTAGGAAATGCGCAGGGTCAGGGAAAGGAGATCTCTGGAAGGGGAGCAGCTTATTGGACCAGAGCCTGGGTGCATTTGTCTGGCTGAGGACATTCAAGAACAGTCTAGTAGGAAACCAGTTATGATAGTCAGAAGAGAGCTTACTTGAAGTCACGTTAAAGAGTTGACTCAATGCTGGTGCTAAAATTGTTAATGAGAAGAATCACAAGGAGCCAGCAGAGCAGGATTTGATTTTCTGATTTTCTGGCTTCAACTAGTAGGCAGAATATGTCAGCAGAGGGTGACTGAAGTTAAGATGTTTTTAGGTACCTAAAGCACTGAAAATATTTGTGCTTCCCACACCCAAGTTATTTAAAAATAAAACAGCAATGTGTAATAAACAATTTATGCAACATAACACAAAATTTACATTATGACTGCAAATAAAAGAGATTTTTCTTTAGTTTTTTTTCTGATACAATTATTGAGATGAACTTTGTCTTTGTGTGTCCCTACCTTGCTGTGTTCTAAGCATGTGCGTGGTCTGCCTATACAGCACTGTGTCTAGTTCTGAAGTCAGTGTTTGGTTAGCAGAGAAAATAAAGCCGAGACCATCTAGACTCATCTATAGTCATCACGCAAAGATGAGTGTCTTAGTTTATGTCCCCAAATGGTCATTTTTAGGATAATCTCTCACATTAATTACATAGATTCAAATACTTATCTCAGGGTTGACCCCTGGAAGAATCCAAATTAGACAGTTTTTACTAGAAATGGAGTTCTAGGAAGCAGACCCTGGATTAGATCACTAACCTAGCAACTAGAGGCAAAGAATTCATTTCTGAGGATGTGGGCTGGTGAGACCTCTTGATAAAGTATAATATCACAGATACTAACACTGTTACCTCTGGTGGATTGGGGTGAGGTACAAATGGAAAGGGGATGTACTGGTTCATGCAGTGACTCTGTACTTGAAATACATAGGACCGATACTAATCATAAAAACTGCCTAGTTGGATGGCCATTGTTAATGGTCACAGAAGTCCTGGAAAAAGAAAATAACAGGTTCTTGTCAGCCAAATATTGTCTTCAGAGGTGGTGTGAAAGCCAGAAGTTCTTCAGACAGTCTTTAAGAGCCACTTCTCCAAGAGCCAGAAAACAGACTGTGCTAAGAACCAGCCAGGCCCAACACTTGATGATAAAAATAGAGAAGTTACAAAGGAAGTTGAACTCATAACTCTGGAAACTCTCCCATACTTAAGAAAGGGCCTGAGAGAAAAGGAATAGAATCTTGAGATCTGGGATTAGCACATTTGTGTGGCTGGGCTTGAGAATTTGATGACTTAGATTCCTTTATGCCTTTGGGTTAGAAGTTATGCTGTCTCTCCCATGTTAGAAGATAATAACCTTTCACTGCCTAGAAACCACTTACAGAGGACATAAGGTAGATATTTTGCAAGATGTTGGATGTCCTTCACAAGCTATGCCTCCTGCCTCTTGAGTAGGGCAGTATTGCTCTTCTGTGAGATACAAAGAATTACCCAAGAAAAAACTACTGGATGTAGCTTATATGCATCCACAGGAACTAGGGGAAAATACTTGAATCTCAAAGGTCCCAGAGCAGGAAGAGTAGGATATAATGCCGAATAGAGGAAAGATATTTGATATGGGGAAACTCTTCTATAACTCAGAACTTAGTATCCTGACAAGGATACCTGGAACTGGCATCACTAATTCTCTTCTGGAATGACTCCTTGAAGTTGAAAAATAATGATAGTTTACAGAAAGTGAGGTGGAGTCATCAGATCTGCCTTCACAGAGTGTTGAGGATGGGACAAGAAGTCCAGAGAGATGTGCATGCTAGAACAGACTGAGTATGTGAGATAAGAGACCAGGCAGGTTCTGTGAGGGTTAGAGATGGCTCCATTCACTGAAATAATAAGGAATTTGTTAGTGGGCACGGGTGGTGTACCCACATCATTAAGAAGCTCAGTGGAGTTGTCCTTCTTAGACCAGGACTGATTATAAGAAGTGCTACTATGGAACTGAGCTCCTTAATGTTAATGAGAATGATTGGATTCTGGAATGACGAGGCTAGGTGTTGGCACTTAATTGTCACGGGACAGGTGGACACAAATACCACGAAGGGCTACAAGAATAGGAAGGCAGCTAAGGGACCTTGACACTCCGGGATCTGTGGGAATGGCTATTGTACCCTACTGTTACGAGTGAGATAAATGTATAGCAAGCAAGGGCATTGCTTGACTTATATAATAAAACAAACAAACAAACAGTGGGTTAGCACAGGAATAATGTTAATTACTGCAATGGGAAAAATACAGCCCATCAGCCAGGTCCTAGACTTGACCCAGTTTTCACACCCAGAGCCCTTTGTTTGATAAGAATGCTATATAATTTTCTGCAATGTCAGAATAAGAATGTGAAGTAGATTTTTATATTTTTACATTTTTTCTCATAGGAATGTGGCCATTAACCAGAATAATTTCACAATGAGGAAAGTACAGGTTTACAGAGAGCACAGTCTACAAGATTATCTTCACTTTTTGACACCACTTACCAGTTGAAAGTTTCCCCAAATCACCTTAAGTTTTGCTAATTTGCTAGGAGAATTCATAGAACTCACTGAAAGCTATTATAATCACAAGTTATAGTTTCTTACAAAGAAAAAGAAAGATTAAAATCAGCCCAGGGAAGAGTTCAGGAGTTTTCCAAATGTGGAGGTTCCAGATGTCCTTTCTTCATAGAGTTTGGACAGTGTTCATGCCTCCTGGCAGAGATATATATGATATGCATGGGTTATTGCCAACCAGGGAAACTCATTGGAACTTTGATAGGTAGAGTTTTTATTGAGACTCCATGTTCAATTGCCCATGTGGCTGACCCATTTCTCAGCCCTCTGGAGGTTGAGCTGTTACTACACGACTGGAAGCACCCACCATAAATCACATTGTTAGACTGTCTGACATGCTCTAAAGTCCCCAGCAAACAAAGACACTTGTGTCAAGTATGACCTTCTAGGGGGTTAGAGATCACCTCCCAGAGATGAGGTGCAAAGGCCAGATCTCTCCTTGGGCAAGATTAAATCCTTTACTACACAATCAATATGCAGATCTTTTAAGGACTGCTGGATACTAGATTGGGCTGACATTAATACCTCAGAAGCTGTAACACTACCACAGACCTTGTTAGAATGGAGACTTAGGGAGGATAGGTGATAGAATCCTGGCCCATGTTCATCAGACTGTGAGTCAGACTGGTCTAAAGATGAATATATGGTTATTTACCCAGTTCCTGGGTACATAATCAAGATGAATTTGCTTTTCAGCTGGTAGAACACTCACACTAGTTCCCTGACCTGGAATTGGAGAGCCCAAAGTGGCAAATGTGCTGCTTGCTCTGATAAGATATATGTGTGATAGTTGTGGAAGGTAACTGTTAATACTACAGATATTCAGGGCCTGCAATATCAATAGAATTTTTAGTTGTCTATTGGTCTTGGGCATAGTGAGACACATCTTCTTAGTTAAAGGAAAGTTATTGCATCTCGTACCTCCTATCACTAAGAAAGCGGTCCAGGTCATGGTACCTCACAATAGGAAATATTGCCTATCTCTAATTAGTGCTCATCATGAGAGGCTGTCAGTTCTGAGTGGGATCCAGAGAAAGAGGGGATTCTGAAACAAGTTCAGGGTGTAGTGCAGGCAACCCTGTTGGTTGAACTATCTGACACACCAGATTCAACAATGCTAGAGGAAGCTAGTAGGAAAAAATGTTCTCTAGATTTTCTGGCAAATTTGAATAGAAGAGTTGTAATGCAGACTCCTAGGGTTCTTGAATGAAACCGTGTTGCCTGTAGCACAGAATTGTCCCTTTTTAAAAAGCAACTAACTACCTGTGTTTGGGACACCAGGTTACTGTAGGACTGAAGTTATATATGATGCGCTGTATATTACCAGACTCACCACATCATAAGGTTGAGCAGGCCCAAGCATATCTGAAGGGCAAAAGTTTACACAGGCAGGAGGCCCACATTTCATATCCCTACCTTTGTTTTAGTAGCACCTACCTCTCAGCTGTCAAAATAAGAAAAACTCTGGGCCTGTTTCATGGTTAGATTGATCTGCCATGTTGATGCAACCTGAAATAGACTATCTATCACCTAATAGCCCCATTCACGGGTACCCCTGGAAGATATTAGTTAGGGAAAATCCTCCAAGAAGGTAGATTTTTGAATAGTACACTTGGTTGTTAACATTTTGAAGAGAAATAAATGGCATAAGGTAAGGATATATATTGACTCCTGTGCAGTGGCCAAAGGCTTGGCTCATCGGTGTTAAAAGAAAAAACTTTAGTCAAATTAAATTTAAGGGATTTTAATTGAGCAACGAACGATTTGCAAATTGGGAGGCCCCTAGAATCTCAGCAGATTCAGAGAGACTCCAGGGGTGCCTTGTGGTCAGAACCAATTTATAGACCAAAAAAAAAAAAGTAAAGTGATGTACAGAAATTGGAAGTGAGGTACAGAAACAGCTGGATTGGTTACAGGTTGTCATTTGCCTTATTTGAACACAGTTTGAACACTCAGCAGTGTATGGGTGGTTGAAGTATAGCTGCTGGGATTGGCCAAGACTCAGCAATTGTTACAAATACATACTCCTAAGTTAGGTTTTCAATCTTGTCTACCTATTAAGTTGGGTTACAGTTTATCCACAAGGACTCAAATATAGAAGTACAGAGTTCTGAAGCCATATTTAGTTTGCTTTAACATTGGTAAGGGGCCTAGATGAAAAAGATTGCAAGGTTGAATACAAGAAAGTCTGTCTTACAAACATTTAAAAGGATCTATGGGAGTGGACACCAAATATGTAGATCTTTGTGTTTTGCATCAGTGGTCTCTAGTGTAGAATGACTGATCCAGTGAAGGTCAGCTAGACCCTGTCCTCAGCCACCCTTACACAATGGAGTCATTAATGGAGTAGTCATAGGACCAGTGATATAAGCTGTGCAAGAGTCCTGTATAGCATTTCACTCCCTCCCATCAAAGTTATTCTAGCTACTGCAGATGTATAGCACTAAATGCCCACATCAGAAAGCTGGGAAGATCTCACATCGACACCCTAAAATCACAATTAAAAGAACTAGAGAAGCAAGAGAAACAAATTCAAAAGCTAGCAGAAGACAATAAATAACTAATATCAGAGAGGAACTGAGGAAGCAGAGACACAAAAAACCCTTCAGAAAATCAATGAAGCCAGGAGGTGGTGTTTTGAAAAAATTAACAAAATAGATAGACTACTAGCTAGACTAATAAAGAAGAAGAGAGAAGAATTAAATGGACATAATAAAAAATGATAAAAGGGATATCATCGCTGACCCCACAGAAATACAAACTGCCGTCAGGGAATACTGTAAACACCTCTACGCAGATAAACTAGAAAATCTAGGAGAAATGGTTAAATTCCTGGACACATACACCCTCCCAAGACTGAATCAGGAAGAAGTAAAATTCATGAATAGACCAATAACAAGTTCTGAAAGTGAGGCAGTAATTAATAACCTACCAACCAAAAACAAAACAAAACAAAACAAAACAAAACAAAAAACCACCTAGGACCAGATGGATTCACAGCTGAATTCTATTAGAGGTACAAAGAGAAGCTGGTATCATTCCTTCTGAAACTATTCCAAACAACAGAAAAAGAGAGACTCCCCCAGAGGCCAGCATCATCCTAATACCAAAACCTGGCAGAGACACAACAAAAAAGAAAATTTCAGACCCATATCCCTAAGAACATAGATGCGAAATCCTCAATGAAATCCTGGCAAACCAAATCCAGCAGCACATCAAAAAGCTTATCTGCCACGATCAAGTTGGCTTTATCCATGGGATGCAAGGCTGGTTCAACATTTGCAAATCAATAAATGCAATCTATCACATAAACACAACCAATGACAAAACAAAACAAAACAAAACAAAACCATGATTATTTCAATAGATGCAGAAAAGGCCTTCGATAAAATTCAACATTGCTTCATCTTAAAAACTCTCAGTAAACTAGGTATTGATGGAACATATCTCAAAATAATAAGAGCTATTTATGACAAACCCATAGCCAATATCGTACTGAATGGGCAAAAACTAGAAGAATTCCCTTTGAAGACCGGCAAAAGACTGGGTGCCTTCTGTCACCTCTTCCAATTAGCATAGTATTGGAAGTTCTGGCAGAGCAATCAGGCAAGAGAGAGAAATAAAATGTATTCAAGTAGGAGAGAGGAAGTCAAATTGTCTTTGTTTGCAGATGACATGATTATGTATTTAGAAAACCCCATCATCTCAGCCCAAAATCTCTTCAGCTGATAAGCAACTTCAGGATAGCAAAGTCTCAGGATACAAAATCAATGTGCAGAAATCACAACCATTCCTATACATCAACAATAGATGAGCAGAGAGCCAAATCATGAATGAACTCCGATTCACAATTGCTACAAAGAAAATAAAATACCTAGAAATACAATTTACAAGGGACGTAAAGGACCTTTTCAAGGAGAACTACTAACTACTGCTCAAGAAATAAGAGAGGATGCAAATGGAAAAACATTCCATCCTCATAGATAGGAAGAATCAATATCGTGAAAATGGCCATACTGCCCAAAGTAATTTATAGATTCAATGCTATTGTCATCAAGCTACCATTGACATTCTTCACGGAATTAGTAAAAACAACTTTAAATTTCATATAGAGCAAAAAACAGCCCATAGAGCCGAGACAATCCTAAGCAAATAAAACAAAGCTGGAGGTATCACGTTACCTGACTTCAAACTATACTAGAAGGCTGCAGTAACCAAAGCAGCATGGTACTGGTACCAAAACAGATATATAGACCAATGGAACAGAACAGAGACCCCAGAAATAACAGTATACATCTATAAGCATCTGATCTTTGACAAACTTGATGAAAACAAGCAATGGGGAAAGGATTCCCTATTTAATAAATGGTGTTGGGAAAACTGGCTAGCCATATGTAGAAAACAGAAACTGGACCCCTTCCTTACATGTTATAAAAAAATTAACTCAAGATGGATTAAAGACTTAAATTTAAAACCCAAAACCATAAAAACCCTAGAAGAAAACCTAGGCAATACCATTCAGGACATCGGCATAGGCAAAGACTGCATGACTAAAACATCAAAAGCAATTGCAACAAAACCAAAACTGACAAATGGGATCTAATTAAAGAGCTTCTGCAGAGCAAAGAAACTATGATAAGAGTGAACAGGCAACCTACAGAATGGGAGAAAATTTTTGCAATCTACCCATCTTACAAAGGTCTAATATTCAGAATCTACAAGGAATTTAAACAAATTTACAAGAAACAAAAAACAACCCCATGAAAAAGTGGGCAAAGGATATGAACAGACATTTCTCAAAGGAGGACATTTATGTGGCCAACAAACATGAAAAAACTCATCTGCACTGGTCATTAGAGAAATGCAAATGAAAACCACAATGAGATACCATCTCAAGCCAGTCAGAATGGCAGTTATTAAATTCAGGCAACAATAGATGCTTGCGATGCTGTGGAGAAATAGGAATGCTTTTACACTGTTGGTAGGAGTGTAAATTAGTTCAACCATTGTGGAAGACAGTGTGGTGTTTCCTCAGGGATCTAGAAACAGTAATACCATTTGACCCAGCAATGCCATTACTGGGTATACACCCAAAGGATTATAAATCATTCTCCTATAAAGACACATGCACATGTGTGTTTATTGCAGCACTATTTACAACAGCAAAGACATTGAACCAACCCAGCTACCCATCAATGGTAGATTGGATACAGAAAAGGTGACACACATCCACTATGGAATACTGTGCAGTCATAAAAAAGAATGAGATCGTGTCCCTTGCAGGGAAATGGATAAGCTGGAAACCATCATCCTCATTAAACTAACACAGGAACAAAAAACCGAACACCACATGTTCCACTGATAAGTGGGAGTTGAACACCGAGAACACACGGATACAGGGAGAGGAACAACACACACTGGGGCCTCATGAGGGGTGAGGGCAAGGGGAGGGAGAACATTAGGACAAATACCTAATGCTTGTAGGGCTTAAAACCTAGATTATAGTTTGATAGGTATAGCAAACCACCATGGCACATGTATACCTATGTAAAAAATCTGCATGTTCTTCATGTGTACCCTGGAACTTAAAGTAAAATTTAAAAAAAGGTAAAATTTTTTAAATGTGCTTATTTAACTCAATATATGAATATATCATATTAATGTATAATACATATAAAAATTATTGAGACCTTTTGTATTTTTATACTAAATATTTAAAAATCATGTGTATTTTATACCAAAAATATATTTCAGTTTGGAATAGCCTCATTTCAATTACTTGATAACCACAGGTGGACTGAAATTTTCATCAGCCCATATGTACTGCCTTCCACATGGTGTTTCATAGCAAATAGTAATATTATGTGCCATTCAGTAAAAGTATACTCTACATAAATGTTAAGTTCTTAAACTAATAAATATTTTATTGTGAAATTGTAAGCATGCGGGTCAGCAGGGAATGAGGATACTCCAATTCTTGCCAAGAATGGAAGTACCATGATATCTTTAGAAGACACAACAGTCTCTTCATAGGTTCTGTTACGACTGTATCTTCCTGATTTAATTTTTCCATACTGTCTTAATTTTTGTACAGGAGGAAAATATTTCTTTTTCTTCTATCCATCTTAGCCTCATTTGCTGAAAAAAAAAAAAACAGATTAACAAAACAGACAAAAAATTTATTAAAAAGTGCATTTTGCATGCACATGGGAGTATTCAGTGATGAGTAACTCAGAGGAGTGTTTAGAATATGGGGTTATAGAACATCTTAACAATGAACAGCAAATTTGTAAAGAAATGACAAGACAAAGGAAAAGGACTTTGAGCATCCAGGGGTGGCAAATTGTGGGAAGGCAAATTCATGTGGAAACTAATGGTAGATAAGGGATAGTTGGTAAAATTTGTATGTGAATTTCTCTGGTGACTTCTATGTGCTGATAAGGATACAGGGTTGTTTTTTTTCATGGTTAACTTCTGTGTTGACTTGTAGATAGTGAGGAAGGCCACTTTTATATCTTCTTTTTAGGCAAATGAGGGAGGGCATTATCTGCTTCTTAATTGCCTTCCTTTATGCCAAAGAGGCATATTTTGGAGTGGCATATTCTGCCACTTTTCAGTTCCTATCCTGTAAATTCTCCAATCAGAGTTTTTAGAAGCATAACCACTTTGATTTAAGAGGGAGTACTTTAGTTAAGGAATTTAACTGATATAGGTAAACGCTCAGTAAAACATGATTCAAAGAAATTGAATGAACTTAATCAACCTGGGAGTCAGCTGTTTATCCTGGTTGTAGTGACCACTTGGGGATTTTAAAAGAAATTCATCTTTTAATAAGACTCTCTTTAGTGGTTAAATTGTAATGGGTATAAAACAGATAAAAAGTAGATTTTACTTCATCAAGGTTTGCCATCATTAATCTTACAAGGAATAGCTGAAATCTCTTGGGAGAGTTTTGATAATCTCTAGTTGTCATCTTCTAACTCAAAATTGTTTATATATGTTTTGCATTTCCATGTTACCTATATCTCATTTTAAAAATTATTTCTCTGGAGCTCTTTGCAAGCAGGGACAGCATTCTTCTTTAGTTCTAGTGTTTAGATTTAAAATTGATAGCTGTTGAATGAATGAATAAATAATTGTTGTACTCTTTGTTTTAATTCTTAGGTGTTTTTTTCTTTTTAGTCAGTGTTATCAGGATGAAACAAATGTTGCTGACCAGGTTGCATCTGACTTGCTAACCTTGTAATGTCAGTTTGTTACTATTTACTCTTAGCAACTATAGTAGATTTTTAGATCCATGTCTTATATGTTCATAGAAACATATTTTCATTCTCCTTTTTTTCCTCAGTTGAACTTTTGCTCTCTTTATATACCACTCTAAATTCCTCTCAAATCTCTTTTATTCTCCTTAATTAGAAAATCATGATGAAGCATAACGGTCTAATATATGTGTACATTAAACTCCAGCCTGGACTACAGATAAGGTTTCAGTTTCATCTCACTTACTTTGAATTCCTCATGTTTAAAATTAAAATTAAAACCCAGTATTTCTCATCTATAACAAAGAAAAAAATAATCCAACTTAATAGTCTCAAAACATCTACATCAAAATCAGTGGTTATAGTCTATTAAATTTTAAAGATCTGACAAGCTTACATTTTTTCTCTCTTCCTCAAACTTTATCACTCAATGTGTTCTGTGTAAAGAAAGTAAATGACACATAGAATCCACCCTAAATATAGAACTCAAGGATTTTATTTATTTATTTTTTTACCAACAGCGCAAATGTAGGATGGATGAGTATCTAGTATTTTGTTGCTATTTTAATGCCTGAGGTAGATGACTGCTACCTTTGAAATATTTTCAGGAAGGTTTCAGACTTGATGATCATAAAATCTGGGATTTAGGAAACAGTATTAGAGTCTAAGGGAGTAGAAAGAGTAGAAATAAACCTAAACAACAAATTAACAGATTGTTGTGGCATAAGCATCTGGTAGTGTGGCCAACTCTCAATTATCCATGGTATTGGAAGCCAGAGACACATGGATAATTGACATCTACTCATAGTCCAAAAGCCTCAGTTTATGAACAGTTTCCACATCCTCTTCGTGAACTACTAACAAGGAGCAGAATGGGCAAATTTCTGTTCCAGCAGACTATTTCTCCTGCCCAGTTTTGGGTGGGGTTGCTAATGAGCAATATGTTATCCAAAAGGCCATGAGCCAGAGAGAAAATGAGGGGAAATCAGTGGCTGGTAGAGTCCACAATGGGATAATCGACCTCAGAATAATATAGAGTGACTAAATGTCAATTAAAAAGAAAGAGAAAAATAATATCCCTTGTGAATCTTTGACTGTTATAAAAAATCTGCCCTCTTCCCAGGATTTTTTCATTATAAACATGTATTCTGTGTATCCCAGTGGGTTGATAACTAGTAATAGATCTGTAGCACCATGCTTAATTGTAATAGCAACTTACTTTTAGAAGTTTGCTGCACTGGGATTCTGCACCTTCCTGTGTTAACAGCCTACATCATAGCTGGTTTGGTATGGTTTCGATACCCCAACATCACCACAATAAGAGTAAGTGATGCAATTTACTGTGAAGGGATTCCCTCCTGGGAAACGCCTGGCGCCTGAAAGCATTTCCTGTGCATGTATAACGGCAGTTAAACATTGTTTTTGCCTCAAAACAGGGCGAAATTCCAAAATACCACAGAGAGCAAGAAAGAGATGTTTTGCATCTGAGGACAGGGCAGTACTGCATAATCTTTGTATGTTAAAATAAACATTTTTCCCATTTGAACAACTCCTCCATAATTAAATGTAAGTGCCCCATTCCTACATAATATATTCATGCCTGAACACACCAATAGTATCCCCATGGAACTCCCTGACAAGCCCTCCTTTTCTATCTGTCTTAAACTGCACGAGGAACTATGAAAGCATTTCTGAAACAGTCATGCAATTTTCTCAGGTCTTTGGCCTACAGCTTGATAGAAGCTAGACCCTGTCTGAATGAACTCAGACTTCAAGCACGTAAGAGACATAGATATTTTTGACACGGAAAAGTAAAGTCTGAATCTTGAAACTGCTTCACAGCCATTCAGTGTAAAATCAGTATACTGGTGACTTGAGTGGAAGGATGACAAAAAGCTTGAAGAAAGGGCTTAATTTTTAGATTTATAAGCAAACATGCATACACATATATACATACATATACCCCTATATATATACCCATTAAAACCTGACTTTCTTGTTAAAAATTGAACCATGGAAAAAATGCTCTGGTTATAAAAGATGTTTTATTTTTGTGAAATTTTAATAGAATACAAACTATCTTCACCAATGCCTGATGAATCCATATGTTTCTATTCCATCAACTGTTCTTTAAAAATATAATAATTTCATGTGTAACTGGAATAATAGAGTATATTTATAAATTACCAAATTAAATATGGAAGTAACATTTTTCTTGAAGGGCTCCCTTGCCAAAGCATTATATATACATATAAAAAGGTCATGTTTCACTACAGATGGGTCTTGACAAAGTAAAGCTGAAGTAAACAGTTTTTAAATGGACACATTTTACTTTATTGATTACTCTATGACCTATTACATTACATACAGTGTAGAAATTTATGTGAGAGGATTCACTATATAGGAGGGAAAGGGGTGAAGTAGAGAAATAAATTATAATCTGTTCCTTAAACAAATTTGTAACATTTTTTGAGGATGAAGTACCTAGAGTTCTTTTTAAGTTTGAATAAATTTGCACCTTTTTTAAAAAAAAAAATTAAGGACATGGCTGACACCAAAGGTTAGATTGATGACAACAGAAATGAAGGCTATTGCATGTTGAGAACTAGCTGAGGAAATGTGGTAGAAAATGAGAATCAAGGCAGAGGAGTTCAAAAGCAAGGATGAACAAATGATCCTGAGAAAGTCAAATCAAGAATTCAAGGAACTGGGATCTCAATAAAGTTCAAGTGAATTTAGTGGGAGTGAAACAACAGAAAGAATGAGAGATTTCATTCTGAGTAGAATATTGACATGTAAGATTTTGGAGGAGGAACTGGGTGATGACAAGGACCAGTCCACAGCCAAGACAGTGTGTTGCTTCCATTCACATTCTCTCACATGCATATGGAAAAGATCAAGAAGGAGAAGCTTTACATCACCTGCTTTTTTAAAGGCATCCTGATATAGCACACTGGACAAGGACTGAAGAGACTTGCATGGTCCCTAGGTCTCTGTGATACAATTCTGTCTTTTCTTGATAAAGTGAGTGTGAAAATATATGTTACACTTCTATTTCAGGTATGCTGTGAAGAATAAATTATGTATGCTCAAGCCCTTTGAAAGCCACAAAATACTATACACATGTTGAGTATTGCTAAAGAATAATTTTTCAAAAGATCTGGGGATATTTCTTCTCACTAATACTGTAGTTTTTTTTTTTTTTCAATTTTAGACTCCGAGGCTACATGTGCAGGTTTGTTACATGAATATATTGCATAATGCTGAAGTTTGGGCTTCTACTGTATCCATCACCTAAATACTGAACATTGTATCCAATAGATAGTTTTAAAACTTTACTCCCCTCCCATTCTCTCCTCTTTTTGAGTCCATCTTTATGTCCATATGTACCCATTATTTAGATACCACTTATAAGGAAGAACATGTGATATGTGATTTTCTGTTTCTGAGCCATTTTGCTTGGGATAATGGCCTCCAGCTGCATACATATTTCATTAAAGGACATGATTTTATTCTTTTTTATGGTTGTATAGTATTCCATGGTCTGTATATAACATATTTTCTTTATCCAATCAATCATTGGTGGGTTCATTGACTTTGTTATTGTTACTAGTGCTGCTGTAAACATACTAGTGCATGTGTCTTTTTTGACTATAATAATTTATTTTGCTTTGGGTAGCTGTCCAGTAGTGGTGTTAGCAGGGTCAAATGATAGTCCTATTTTAAATTCCTTGAGAAATCTCTGTATGTACTGATTTACGTTCCCACCAACATTTTATAATTATTTCCTTTTCTCCACATATACCTAACATATGTTGTTTTTTGACTTCTTAATAATACCCCTTCTGAGATGTAAGATGATACCTCAAGGTGAATCCTTCCTAACTCATTTTATCATACCAACATCATTCTGATACCCAAACCTGGCAGAGACACAACTATAAAAGAAAATTTCAGGTCAATATCCATGATGAACATTGATGCAAAAATCCTCAAAAAAATATTGGCAAACAGAATCCAACAGCAAATCAAAAAGTTTATCCATCACAATCAATTCAGCTTCATCCCTGGGATGCAAGGCTGGTCGAACATACACAAATCTATAAATATAATCCATCACATAAACAGAACCAACGACAAAAAACACATGCTTATCTCAATAGATGCAGAGAAGGCCTTTGACAAAATTCAAGAATGCTTTATGCTAAAAACTCTCAATAAACTAGGCATTGATGGAATGTATCTCAAAAAAATAAGAGCTATGTATGACAAACCCACAGCCAATATCATACTGAATGGGCAAAAACTGGAAGCATTCCCTTTGAAAACTGGTACAAGACAAGGATGCCGTCTGTCACCACTCCTATTCAACATAGTATTGGAAGTTCTGGCCAATTAGTCAAGGGCAATTAGTCAAGAAAAAGAAATAAAGGGTATTCAATTAGGAAAAAGGAAGTCAAAGTGTCTCTATTTGCAGATGACATGATTGTATATTTAGAAGACCCCATCGTCTCAGCCCCAAATCTCCTTAATCTGATAAGTAACTTCAGGAAAGTCTCAGGATACAAAATCAATGTGAAAAAATCATAAGCGTTCATATACACCAATAACAGACAGCCAAATCATGAGTGAACTCCCATTCACAATTGCTACAAAGAGAATAAAATATCTAAGAATACAACTAACAAGTCACATTTTCCGGCAGCTACCCAGTGCACTGAAGCCTTTTGGGCTCCATTAGAGTTCAAGCAGTGTTGTGTGTTCTTCCAGCAGCTCCCCTTGCCAATCCAAAGATCTGTGGGGCTCATGGGTACTCCTATAGCTAGGATCTCAGAGGTCCACAATGGGAATGTGGTGTCCGGGGGTTTCTTCACCCATCCCTTCCTTAGGAGTTGTTCCCAGCACTGGCAATATTAGGCAGGCAGCCCCACTTTTCCCCTCTTCAATTACCATGTTTTCTGTCACCTTTCTGTTAAGTTTTGGTGTTTTCTCTCAAAAGATCTGTTCCAAGTGTGAAGATTTACTTGATATTTTGGATCCTCTCAATGAAAGAGGTGCATCCCAGCTGCATCTAGTCAGCCATCTTAAATCCTTATGGAAGAACAAATTTTTAAATGTAAAAGTGACCTCACTGTGAACTCAGAAGTTAGGAAATCTTTTAACTAATAAAACAAGCATCTTAACTGGAGAAATGAAAGGCTTAATTGTTAAGACTGAAACCTTACCTTAAAAGTTCTTTGCCTCAGACTTGATTCCCAACTCCCCATGTTTCACAAGTGATGGAAACTTACTGTTTCTTTTTGGAAACTAAGAGGAAAACTTGGAATTAAAACACTACTACCCATGCACCTAACCCAGAGTTTTGCCACTGTCTGGAAATTCTTGTTCTCACAACTCAATTGTAAGACTGGATCTTGATAATAAAGACTAGCTCCTAATGAATAAAGATGTTGACTTGGATTGACCCAATTTTCTATGATACACCAAGTTTTATTTGGACTTCTGGCTGTCTTTCCTGAGGTTAGCCCCTCGGCCCAGTTTCCAAAATTCTTGTCCCACTGTGTCCAATCTTTCATGTATTTCCATTTGATCTAATGTGGAGGTTTCAGCAAGCCATGTTGTGATCCTGCACGGCTATAGCATTTGACAATGATTTAGGAGGTAAAAACCAAACCAAACTAAACGAAATAATGGATCAGTTTTCTTTAGTGGGAAAGAATAATTGAATAATTGAAGTTACAATATTTTTTGAGTCTTCTTCAAAGTATACATTTCAAAACTCTTATGTGTAATTAGTCTTATCTGGTGTTTAGATTGACAGAACTATTGCTTGATCTAGCAATAATTTGCAGTGGATGGAATATTGCAACATCGATTGTCTTAAGTTGTATTTTCCAGGGTAGCAAAATAAAATAAAAAATACCTCATTATGAGAACAAATTTGGGATGAAGTCATAAAGAGTTTTAGCTTGCTTTAGATGCCAATGAAAACAAGAACCATAAAATTGCTTTCTCTGACCTAGTCTGTCTTGTAGGCAATTTTACATTCATTTGCAAATGTTACTGCATAATAAAACAATTACATTTGGTGAAAAACATATGGAGGTTGAGGTCCTGATACTACATTCCTCTCCTTTAAGCCCCTGCTTTTTCCCTCCCTAACTTGCATACACAGAAACCATCAATAGGTTCCAGCTGGCTATCTGTACTAAGATTGTTCAGAAAAAGAAAATCCCAACTTAAAAACCTTTCTAGTGATCTCTCTGAAAAAGCTATGGAATTGTAAGTCTCTCACAGGAAGCTCAAAATAATAATAATAATAAAATAAATAAAAAGGAAAAGGTCTCAGTTGAGTTTCATGCTGATGAAAAGAAGTTTAGCTATCTCTTGGACCTGCATCTAACAAGAATACCAGTTATCATTAGTAAGACCTGTGGAGTTAAACTTTATCTCACTGTCTGCAAAGAATGAGTTTGCTGCAATGTATTAAGCTTATCTTTGACAAATTTAAGACACCATAATGAAGTGGTTGCATGGGACAGACAGATAAAGTAATTCATCAGATAAATCAGTTCTTTATCCTATTCATGCTTGTATTCAAAAGCTACGTCCATGAGAGGAACGGGGTAGAGAGATATTTCTTTGTCATAGTGTTTTCCACAGCTTTCTCTTTTATACGGTTCAAATTTTTGTATACATTATGTAAAGTATGGTAAACCAGGTAAAATATTTGTAAACTAGGAAGTGTTTTGCAAATATATGTTAGGAGTGAAAAACAATAAGGCAGATTCCTTGATGCTAATATTCAACTCTGCTATGTACTGAGTTGTGTCACCCTTACCCCCAGTTCACGTTTTATGCTGAAGCCCTAACCCCCAATGCAACTATGTTTGAAGATGAGGCCTATTGGGAGATGACAAAAATTAAATAAGGTCCTAAGGGTGGGGCCATAATCTGATAGGGCTGGTACCCTTATAAGTAGAGGAAGAGACACTAGAGCTTTCTCTTTCTGTGCATACTTAGGAAAGGCCATGTGACCACACAGTAAGAAGTCAGCAGTCTGCAAGGCAGGAAGAGAGCCCTGACCAGTAATCAAATTGGTTGAAGCCTTGATCTTGGACTCCTCGCCTCCAGAAATGTGAGAAAATAAAAATTTCTGTTAAGTCACTTGATCTGTGGTATTTTGTTATGGCAGCCTGAACTAATTATTATAAGTTCGTTTAATAAATATTTGCTTAGCATCTTTAGTGTTCTAGGAACTTCTTAGGACAGCAGTCAGCAAACTAAAGCTCATAGGCCAAATTTGACCAGCTTCCTGTTTCTGTAAATAAAATTTTCATTTTATTTACTCATTTATTTATTTTTTTAGAGATCAGGTCTTGCTGCATTTTCTAGAGTGAAGTGTAGTGGCTATTCACAGGCACGATCATAGCAGACTATATCCTCTAACTCCTGGCCTTAAGTGATCCTTCTGCATCAGCTTTCAAAGCAGTTGGAACTACAGGCACATAGGACCGTGCTAGGCTTATAAATAAAATGTTATTGGAACACTGCTACACCTAATGTTTTACATATTGTCCATTGCTGCTTTCATGATACAATGGCACAGTTGAGTACAACAGAGATTGTATAGCCCATAAAGCCCAAAATATTTACCATCTAGCTCTTTATAGAAAGAGAAATATTGTCTAGCCCTGGTCTGGAATTTTGGAATATGGCAGTCATAACTAATCTCCACAATATTTTAGATTCTAAAATTATCTTTTTTCTTTGCAGTTACTTTAGAGAAATTATAGAAGTGATTTTCTTTCTTTGGATTTAAAGAACTGATTGGTTGTCATATCGTAGCTAATCTCAGCTAGACATGCTGTTTCCTTTCATTGCCTCAAAGGGACAGATTGAAGATCAATTTGGCAAGATTAGGAAAGGCTTCCCATAATAAGAAAACCTGAATGTTTTGTCTTTGGGTTTGAAAAATATAGGCCCATATGGTCTATTAATTTCTAACTTCTAAAGCAGGGCATCTAAAGTGAGTCTGTGATGTACATGTTTAACAGACTTCCTAGGAAAAAGAAAAAGCCTTGATTTGTGGCATTTGCCTATTTCCATAAAGTAAATACTACCATACCATGAATGATTTCAAGTTACCAACATGTCACTGAACACAGATTTGGGGATTCTGGAAAAGATGTGTAGTAGCTAACCATTTCACCATATTGATAAAAGAGCCATAAGTAACTTCAGGGGCATAGACAACTGCAAACTGCAAAATAATATCAAAGTGACAAGCTTTGAGTTTTATTATTAAAAAAATAGTCCATTTAACCATTTAATGGTAAGTATATCATTTAGTTTTTAATATTAGTTGTATTTAATAACAGGCATGCAAAATTCTTGAAAATTTAACAATATGCTTTCATGAGCTGGTGCAAGCAGGCCCAGCATACCACTGGACTTGAAGTTTAAAATCTTTTGCGATTTTTCCTATTCCAAGTGTTTTTTGTATTCAAAGGTAAGTAACAGCAGAAATATGAATTGATAAAAATATAAGGTCAGAGACAGTAAAGAGTGATTCCTATTTTTTATTGAATTCATCTTTTCTTAGAGTCATAAAATCTTTGAGTTGGGGAACAGACTTAGAAAATATATTCTTCATTCATCTCTTTGATCAATAAGGAAATTGAGACCCCAGTTGGGTCAGAGATTTGTCCCAGATCACTTCATAAGGGAGTGTGTAGCCAAGACAGAACAGGTTCAATGATCTTTTCATTGCATTAGGCTGCCTTTGAGAATTTCATTGATCCTTAGACGGGTGTCTAATTCTCATACTAGGGGTAAAAAGCTTCATTCGATGTAAAAGAGTGCTACAGATTTAAAGTAGCACCAAAAAGAGGAATGTTCAGTTTTTAAACTCCCAGAATCTAGAAAGATTAATTTCAATTATACATTGCTGGAATTTAAGGTTTAATGATAGTTATGTTTTTCATTTTCTCTAGTTTGTTTATATTAAATAGGTAATACTGTGGTAGAATGAGTTTTAGTGGTGATAGCTAAAAGGGTATGAATACTTGTTTGTTAAGTTGAATTATTAAAAAGAAATGAATCATGCAATGCAAGGATTAAAACTTTTGAGTGGATTAGTTCATCTGTCTGTCAATAACAGATACACTGAAGCAGAATTCGTTTACTCATGCCCTCATTAAGTATTCATTGAGTGTCTCTTTTGTATTGGGCACTGTTCCAGGCACTAGGGATACACAGGTGAATGCAACACTGTTTCTACCTTCATGGAATTTTCGTTCTACTGGGGAAAGCAAAGTAGAGCAGCAAAGAAAACGGACAGGCTAGGAGAGCTGTTTTATGTAGGGTGTTCAGGGAAGTTCTCTCTGAAAAAAGGTGACATTAAAACAGAGACCTGAAAGAGATAAGAAAAGATTCACGTGAATACCTGGAAAGAACAAATGCAAAGTCCCTGAGGCTGGAGAATGACTGGCGTGTTCAAGAAAATGGGAGGCCAGTGCTGATGGATGCTGAGAGGGAGAGAGGGGAACATGGTCACTGGTGTCAGATCACGTAATGCCTGTAGGCCACGGTCAGCAGTCGTATTTTACTCTGTGAAGGAATGCCATTGGACTATTATGCAAATTTCAAAAAAAAGTGTTATTCTGGCTGCATTACAGAGAGTAGACTGTAGGGTTAGAGAGAGAGAAGATCCAAGCAGTGAAACTAGGTAATAGACTATTATAATGGTATGAGTTAGAGAGATGGTGACTTTGTCTCCAGTTAGTGCTTTGCAACGTTGCCACCTCTTAAAGAGCTTCTAAAAATTACCAATTTCAAACTGAGAGCAAGTAAATAAAACCACGTGGCTCAGAATTTTGAGGTTGCAGTGTGGTATGATCGCACCACTGCACTTCAGCATGGGCAACAGAGTGAGACCCTATCTCTAAATCCATATCTCTCTATATATAGATAGAAATACCTAAATGTCTCTATATAGATACATAAAGGCAGGACCTAGCATTGATAACTTTAAATCTCCCCAAATGATTTCAATGAGCAAGCAAGGTTGAGAACAAGTGTAATAACCCAGGTAATAACCATGGATGTGATAGAAAGTGATTGGATTCTAGCTATATCTAATCATGTGTTCAACAGGATTTTCTTATTGGTTAGATGTGTAACATGAGCAAACAAAAGCAGCAAAGGATGTTTCCAAAATTTTTTGGCCTGGATAACTGGCAAATAGTTAAGTGAGAAAACAATTTTTCAAAAAATTCCAACCCAAATCTCTTGTTTTCACATAGTTGTCAAATTTACTCAAAATTGTGATGGAATGCATCCTCTTCTATAACATGTAGTTTCATATACACTTTGGAAAGAAAATGTATTTGATATTATATAGATATATATATATTATGTATGACATATAAATAATATTTCAATCTATCAGAATCAGAAAACAGGAACCACAGTAATTATTTTAGCAGAGTGATTGTAATACATGTAATTGTTCTACAGGAGTTGGGAGAACATACTAAGGCAGAAAGAAGGCACTAAGGGAACATAAAAGTCATAAACAGGAAAAGTGGCCACCATGCTTCTTGATGGGGGACCAAGGGAAGAAATGAGTGTTATCGGATGCTAGAATCTTAGAACCCAGGAACCCCAGAACTGGAAACCAGACATTGAGAAGAGAGGGGTGCCCAGCTGCTGCTGCTACTGAAGGAAAAGAAAGGAAGGGCCTAGTGGAACTGGGACTCTGACTGCTAATGGAAAGGTGCTGCCAGCTGATGCTGGTACATTTAGGATGGTGTGATAAGGCAGATTCTGGGAAAATCACAATACTAGAGCCAACTTTTTCTGGAACTAAGTTCTGCTGCCAGGGCCGAAGGGAAGTTCCTGGAGTGGTAACATCAGAAAGAGCAAGCAAATATAAAGGAACACATCCATTCTTTCTGCCTCCTGTCTTCCAGTCTTGGCTAATGTCTCTACTAGTAAAAGTTATTATAGAGGCAGCTGGCAAAGGAGAAATGCAGTTTGCTGAGTCCCAGCCCCAGCATTACAAACCAGAGTATTTAAGTGCACAGCTTAACAACTGGCTGTAGTTCACGCATTAGCTACTTACCATCCATACACATCTGCATATTTGAACTTCCATAAACAGCAATAATCATCCTAAGTCCTAACTTAACAAGATGCAAATAACCTTCATAAAAAGGAAGACATTCTGTGTGTGTGTGTGTGTGTGTGTGTGTGTGTGTGTGTGTCTCTGTTCATCTCTCTTGCTCTGTCTCCAAATAGAGGAGACTCAATGTCCCAAAGGTTACAGCATCCATTTTCAGGGAAGTCACACTATCCATCCCTCCATGATGTTAATTACTCGTTAAATTTAGTCATTGTTCCATTTCAATAACCTGTAATAAAAAACAAACTTGAAAGTTAACCAGCCACAATAATTCTTATATAAAATAATAAGAGGAAAGGGAAAGAAAGGAAAAATAAGTTACTAAAATTCTAATTTCCATAAGTGGTCATAAGGCCATAGTTGGCATTTATGATGTCCTTCTTCCACAACCTTTATATCTTTTTTTTACCTTCAACATACTGTTCAATATTCTTTACTTTGTGGAGTGACCCCAATCTTCATTTCTGGAGTGTCTGAATTTTCAGTGGCCCAGTCTTTGCTGTTACTGTAGTTTTTCATTAACTTTTATTATTGGACATGGAACCTCTAACAGGTGTTCCAGAGCATCCTCTGTGTTTTGAAAATGATCTTTCCTCTTCCTATTTTGTAGCATCAATCTAGTATCTTCTTGATGATTAGAATCTGTCATCTTAGCCAATAATCCACATCTTTGCCTGTTGGTTCAGTGGCAGGAGGAGCCCAAAATGATGGATAAAAATCTCAACTTTCAATTTGATGAAACCAATATTACTTCTGTGGAGACATTTCTATTTTGAAAACTAAAACATACAAACTAGCAGAACTCCAAGTTACTCTGTCCAGAAATAAAAATTCTGTTAGTGAGTTTTTAAGTGTAATAGTAGGAGTCACTCTCAGGACTTCCCCTTGAATCTCAGACCTATGTATTGTAAGTATGGGAGAAAAAAGTGACTCAAACGTATACTGCATTCTGTAAGACAGAACCCAATCGTTCTGGGCTTTGTCTGGCAACCGGTGCTATAACTCAGGCTTCAGTTTGCTAGTCCGCAATTCTGTCAGGCAAGATGCTACCAGCTAATGAGATAACTAGTAAGACCTGTGAATTCATGAGTATAAATTCATTTTCATGCTTTCTTTGGTGTTAAATGAGTTCACAGTAGGTAGCAATGGTGTGTAGAGTACCATGATGATCAATAAGCATCCCATATATCTAATGACGGTAGTACTGCCAGAAGTATTATAGACTATGGAGGCAAAGCCACATTTAGAATATGTGTCTGCTTGTGAGGACAAACCATACTCTTCTGATAGAAAGGCTCTAATGTGTAAACCTCACATCCAGTAGCCAACTGGTTTCCTTAGGGATTAGTGCCATCTTGGGATCTCAACACTATTTTTGTTCTCGGCAAGGTAGATATTGAAAGTTGGTAGTTTTCTGAGCAAGCACTTGAATGGTTGAGTAGAGATGCTGAATGACATATATAGAACATGTTTTCTGTCTACCTAATTATTGAGAGCTTCCTCTGCATTTAATGCTCTTTGGTAAGCATTCACATGTGACACAAATATTCTCTACAAAATAGAGTTAGCTACTGACCACAAGTCGCTTTGTATATATATTTTTAATTTTTAATTTTTGTGGGTATATAATAGGTGTATATATTTATGGAGCACATGAAGATACAGGCATCAAATGCATGATAATCACATCAAGGTAAATGGGGTAACCATCAACTCAAGTATTTATCATTTGTGTTACAAACAATCCAACTATACTTTTAGTTATTTTAAAATATACAATCAAATTATTATTGACTGTAGTCACCGTGTTCTGCTATACTAGGGCTTGCTCATTTTTTCTAACTATTTTTTTGTACCCATTAACCATTCCCACTTTTTCCTCAGCCCCTCCAGTACTCTTTCTAGCCTCTGGTAATCATCCTTCTAGTCTCTATCTCCACGAATTTAAATGCTTTAATTTTTAGCTCCCACAAATAAATGAGGACACATAAAGTTTGTCTTTCTGTGCTTGACTTATTTCACTTAACATAATGACCTCCAGTTTTATCCATGTTGTTGCAAATGATGGGATCGCATTCTTTTTTAGCGGCTGAGTAGCACTTCATTGTGTGTATGTATCACATTTTCTTTACCTATTCATATGTCGATGGATCCTTAGTTTGCTTCCAAATCATGGCTGTTGTGAATATTGCTGCAACAAACATGGGAGTGAAAATCTCTTTTTGATATCCTGATTTCCTTTCTTTTGGTTATATACCCAGAAGTGGGGTTCTGGATCATATAATAGCCCTATTTTTCATTGTTTGAGGAACTTCCAAACTGTTTTCTTTCTTTTGAGTATATACTCAGGAGTAGGGTTGCTAGATCATATAATAGCTCTATTTTTCATTTTTTGGAGAACTTGCAAACTGTTCTCCACAGTGATTGTACTAATTTTTATTCCAACCAACAGTGTACAAGGATTCCCTTTTTGCTACATTCTCTCCAGCATTTTTATTGCCTGTCTTTTGGATAAAGGCCATTTTAACTGGGGTTAGATGATATTTAGATGTACTTTTAATTTGTCTGGTGATCAGTGATGTTGAGCACTTTTCTTATACCTGTTTGCCATTTGTATATCTTCTTTTGAGAAATGTGTATTCAGATCTTTTGCCCATTTTTAAATTAAATTATTAGATTTTTTTCCTATAGAGTTATTTGAGCTCCTTATATATTCTGGTTATTAATCCTTTGTCAGAAGGGGAGTTTGCAAATATTTTCTCCCATTTTATGGGTTGTCTCTTCACTTTTTTCTATTGTTTCTATTGCTGTGCAGAAGCTTTTAACTTGATGTGATCCCATTTGTTCATTTTTTCTTTGGTTGCCTATGGTTGTGAGGTTCAAGAAATATTTGCCCAGACTGATGTCCTAGAGAGTTTTCCCAATGTAGTAGTTTCATATATTGAATTCTTAGATATAAGTCTTTAATCTGTTTTGATTTGGTTTTAATAAATGGCAAGAGATAGGAGTTTAACTTCATTTTTCTTCCTACGGATATCCAGTTTTCTTGGCATCATTTATTGGAGAGACTATCTTTTCACCAATATATGCTCTTGGCACCTTTGTCATATATGAGTTCACTGTAGATGTAGGATTTGTTTCTGAGTTCTCTGTTTTTCTCATTGGTCTGTATATCTGTTTTTATATGTTTTTTTTTTAATTACTGTAGCTCTTTATTTGTGTAATTTGAAATCAGATAATGTGATTACTCCAGTTTTGTTCTTTTTGCTCAGGGTGGCTTGGCTATTCTGGGTCTTTTGTGATTCCATATAAATTTTAGGATTGATTTTTCTGTTTCTGTGAAGAATGTCACTGGAATTTTGATAGGGATTGCATTGAATCTGTAGATTGCTTCAGGTAGTATTGATATTTTAACAATTTAATTCTTCCAATCCATGAATGTGGAATATCTTTTCCTTTTTTTGTCCTCTTCCATTTCTTTCATCAGTGTTTTATAGTTTTCATTGTAGACAACTTTCACTTCTTTGGTTAATTCCTAGGTATTCAAATTTATGTGATGCTGCTATACATGGGATTACTTTTTTGATTTCTTTTTCAGATTGTTCACTGTTGACAAATAGATATCATATAGAAATGCTACCATTTTTTGTATGTTGCTTTTGTATCCTGCAACTTTACTGAATTTGTTTTTCAGTTCTAATGGTATTTTGGTGGAGTCATTAGGTTTTTCCAAATATAAAATTATATCATCTGAAAACAAGAATAATTTCACTTCTTCCTTTCCAGTTTGGATGCCCCTTATTTATTTCATTTGTCTGATTGCTTTAGCTAGGACTTCCAGTACTGTGCTGAATAACAGTGGTCAAAGTGGGCATCCTTGTCTTGTTCCAGAACTTAGGGGAAAGGCTTTCAGTTTTTCCTCATTCAGTAAGATACAACTGTGGGTCTGTTATATATGAGTATTATTATGTTGAGATATGTTCCTTCTATGCCCAGTTTTTTGAGGGTTTTTATCATAAAGGGTTGTTGAATTTTATCAAATGCTTTTTCAACATCAGTAGAAATGATTATATAGTTTTTATCCTTCATTCTGTTGATATGACCCATTCACATTGATTGATTTGCATATATTGAACCATTCTTGCATCCCAAGGGTAAATCCAACTTGGTCATGATGAATGATCTTTTTAATGTATTGCTGCATTTAGGTTGCTAGTATTTTTTGAGGATTTTTGCATCCATATATATTAGGAATATTGGCCTGTAGTTTTCTTTTCTTGATGCATATTTCTCTGGTTTTGGTATCAGGGTGACACTGGCCTTGTAGAAATGAGTTCAAAAGTATTATTTTCTCTTTTGAGGGATATCTTGAGTAAGATTAATATTAGTTTTTTTTAAATATTTGGTAGAATTCAGCAGTGAAACCATCAGGTTCTGGGATTTTCTTTGCTAGAAGATTTTTTACTACAGCTTTGATCCCATTATTTGTTATTGGTCTGTTCAGGTTTCAGATTTCTTCATGGTTCAATCCTGTTAGGTTTTATGTGCCTAGCAATTTATCTGTTTCCTCTAGATTTTCTAATGTATTGGTATACAGTTGATCATAGTAGTGTATTAGTTCATTTTCATGCTGCTGATAAAGATGTACCCAAGATTGGACAGTTTACAAAAGAAAGAAGCTTATTGGACTTACAGTTTCCCGTGACTAGGGAGGCCTCACAATCCTAGTGAAAGGTGAAAGGCACATCTCACATGGGGGCAAACAAGAGAAGAGAGCTTGTGCAGGGAAGCTCCTCTTTTTAAAACCATCAGATCTCATGAGACTTATTCACGATCATGAGAACAGCATGGGAAAGACCTGCTCCCATGATTCAGTTACTTCCCACTGAGTCCCTCTCACAACACATGGAAATTCAACATGAGATTTGGGTGGAGACACAGCCAAACCATATCATTCTGCTCCTGGCCCCGCCCAAATCTAATTTCCTTACATTTCAAAACCAATCATGCCTTCCCAACAGTCCCCCAAAGTCTTACTTCAGCATTAACTCAAAAGTCCACAGTCCAAAGTCTCACCTGAGATAAGACAAGTCCCTTCTGCCTATGAGCCTGTAAAATCAAAAGCCAGTTAGTTACTTCCTAGATACAATGGGGGTACAGGCATTGCATTGTGTAAATACAGCTGTGCCAAATGGGAGAAATTGGCCAAAATTGAAGGGCTACAGGCCCTTTGCAAGTCAAAAATCCAACAGACAGTCAAATCTTAAAGCTCCAAAATGATCTCCTTTGGCTCCATGTCTCATGTTCAGGTCACACTGATGGAAGACGTGGGTTCTCATGGTCTTGGGCAGCTCCACCCTGTGGCTTTGCAGGGTACATCCTCCCTCCTGGCTGCTTTCATAGACTGGTATTGAGCTGGGATCTGGAGGACGGTGGCCCTCTTCTCACAGCTCCACTAGGCAGTCCTCGGTGGGGACTCTGTCAGGGTCTCCAACCCCACATTTCCCTTCTGCACTGCCCTAGCAGAGGTTCTTCCTGAGAGCCTTGCACCTGTAGCAAACTTCTGCCTGGACATCCAGGTGTTTCCATACATCCTCTGAAATCTAGGCAGAGGTTCCCAAACTTCAATTCTTGACTTCTGTGTGCCCACAGGCTCAACACCATGTGGAAGCCACCAAGACTTTGAGCTTGCACCCTCTGAAACCACACCAAGCTGTACCTTGGCCCCTTTTAGTCATGGCTGGAGCAGCTGAGATGTAGGACACCAAGTCCATAGACTGAACACAGCACAGGGACCCTGGGCCTGGCCCATGAAGCCATTTTTTCTTCCTAGGCCTCTGGGCCTGTGATGGGAGGAGCTGCCGTAAAGCCCTCTAACATGCCCTGGAGACATTTTCACCATTGCTTGGCGATTAACATTTGGCTCCTTGTTACTTATGCAAATTTCTGAAGCAGGCTCAAATTTCTCCTCAGAAAATGGGTTTTTCTTTTCTATCATACTGTCAGGCTGCAAATTTTCCACACTTTTTTGCTTTGCTTCCCTTATAAAACTGAATGCCTTTAACAGCACCCAAGTCACCTCTTGAATGCTTTGCTGTTTAGAAATTTCTTCTGCCAGATACCCTAAATTATCTCTCTCAAGTTCAAAGTTCCACAAATCTCTAGGGTAGGAGCAAAATGCCACCAGTCTCCTTGCTAAAACATAACAAGAATCACCTTTGCTCCAGTTCCCAACAAGTTCCTCATCTCCATCTGAGGCCACCTCAGCCTGGACCTTATTGTTCATATCACTATCAGCATTTTTGTCAAAGCCATTCAACAAGTTTCTAGGAAGTTCAAAACTTTCTCACATTTTACTGTCTTCTCCTGAGCCCTCCAAACTGTTCCAACCTTTGCTTGTTATCCAGTTCCAAAGTTGCTTTCTCATTTTCGGGTTTCTTTTCAGCAGTACTCACTCTACTTGAATAAACCCAATCTGTTTAAGATTATAAAATTATTTAAGATTATAAAACCATACAGTATTAGTATTATTTTCACACTGCTGATAAAGTCATACTTGAGACTGGACAATTTACAAAAGAAAGAAGTTTATTAGACTCATGTGGCTGGGGAGGCCTCACAGTCGTGGTGAAAGGTAAAAGGCACATCTTACATGGTGGCAGACAAGAGAAGAGAGATTATGCAGGAAAACTCCCGTTTTTAAAACTATCAGATTGTGTGAGACTTATTCACTATCATGAGAACAGCATAGGAAAGACCCACTCCCATGATTTGCTTACCTCCCATTGGGTCCTTCCCACCACATGTGGAAATTAAAGATGAGATTTGGGTGGGGACACAGCCAAACCATATCAAGTAACCACTAATGATCCTTTGAATTTCTGCAGTTTCAGTTGTAATGTCTTCTTTTTCATCTCTGATTTTAGTGATTTGGGTCTCATCTCTTATATTCTTAGTTGCTCTGGCTAAAGATTTCTTAATTTTATTTTTTCAAAACACTAATTTTCCATTTCATTGATCTTTTGTATTGTTTCATTCATTTCAATTTCATTGATGTCTGCTCTGATTTTTATTATTTCTTTTCTTCTACTAATTTTGGGTTTGGTTTGTTCTTCCTTTTAGTTTTTAAGATGACTTGTTAAGTTAATTTTTGAAGTTCTTTTCCTTTTGGGACGTGGGCCCTTAACAGCTATAAATTTCTCTCTCAATGCTGTTTTTATTGTATCCCATAATTTTTGGTATATTGTGTTTCCATTAATATTTGTTTCAAGAAAATTTTCAATTTCCTTCCTAATTTCTTTATGGACCCATTGGTCATTCAGGAGCGCATTGTTTAATTTCCATGTGCTTGTATAGTTTCCAAAATTCCTCTTATTATTGACTTTTAGTTTTATTCCATTGTGGTCAGAGAAGAAGCTTGGTATTATTCCAATTTTTTGAATGTTTTAAGACTTGTTTCATGGCCTAACATATAGTCTATCCTTGAGAATGTTTCATGCACTGAGGAAAAAGAATGTGTATTCTGGAGCCATTGGATGAAATGTTCTGTAAATATCTACTAGTTCCATCACCACAAGTTACTTTAGGTCGGTGCTTCTGAATTTCTCAGCTTAGACCAAGGAGAAAACCAGGTAAACTGTATGAAGTGCTACCCACTGGGAGGATTCCTTCACCACTTTTTATTTTCCAGTGGCATTTCCTAGCTGGCTTTGCACAGTGGGTGTATAATTGCAGCAGCCTCCATCTAGGTTATAAAAACATGCAGAATGATCTATAAACCAAGACTTTTTCTTCCTTACTCAAATTATCAAAGGTAATTATCCATGAAGTCTGGAGTGTGGATTAGAGGAGGGGGACAATGAAGCAAGGGTCAGTGACATAGGAATGTGACCACCTGCTCATGTAACTTACCTCTGCCATCCAGGTTTCTACAAGCTTAGTCACATATATACTATTTTCACTTGATGATTTGCTTCCAATAACCAACATTGTAGTTTGGGAATATCATATAATACCATCTCAAAATGAAAATCTCAGGTCATATGGTTCCTTAATGTCTCATACTCAAAGGGTACAGTCTCCATTAGGACCCACTGATAAGGTAGAAGCTATTTTTCAAAAGAAAAATAGTTGTCCACAAGTTATCTACAGAAGAAGGTGCATTTATTTTTCTAAAATTTGGTGGTTCTGTTCTGTAATTGTCCTTTAGGGATCTTGCCAAAGTCTTTATCCAGCACCTGTATTTGCCAGAGACACTTTGAGAATCATTGAATCTGCTGGATTTTACATCTCAAGTGACTGCCTGTATTTTAGCTTGGTACTGCTGCAGAGCCTTCCATTGCTCTAGGCCCTACCTAAAACTGGCAGCTTTTGGAGTTATTCAATAAATGGATCTGATCAGTGTATTCAGATATGATGTATGTTACCTTCAAAATCCAAGAAGACCTTCCAAGCATTGTACCTCTTGTTAAATGATAGGTGAGTTCAAGGCCTAACAACTTATCTTGCACTTTGGAAGGAAGTACCACTACATGCTCCAGATCACTGGACCCACTGAAATGGCTTCAAGATAATAGGCCTCTAAATTTTCACTCACAAGTGGAAAACGTGCTATGCTGTCCAAATTATTTAAGCCATGTAGTTTCTCTTTAAAGTTGTGATATTTCAAGGGTCACTAAAGTTCTTGGGTACTAAGTAAGTAATCTTTAAGGATTTAACTTCTCTTTTATCTCTCTCTTCCTTTTTTTGGATGAAATTGTTAAGTGGCTGCAGTTGGGAGTTGCACCATCAGGGAAATACCCAGGGCAGATGGCAATTACATAGCATGCCTATATACCCTGTCCTTCTCCCATCCTTTGCTCATTGAAGATGTCACTCATTGATCATGGCACTCTTTCTGAGTCTGAATATTGTTTCAGTATTCTTAATACAGATCTTAAACAAGCCAAAGCCAACCAATTGATGAGTTGAAATCTGTTTGCTATTACATGAAACTTTTGCTTGAGAATCACTGACATGTTTGTTAAAAATGCAGATTTCCTGGGCTCACAACAGGGTCTATTGAATAAGAATGGTTGGGCCGGGCGCGGTGGCTCACGCCTGTAATCCCAGCACTTTGGGAGGCCGAGGCGGGTGGATCACGAGGTCAAGAGATCGAGACCATCCTGGTCAACATGGTGAAACCCCGTCTCTACTAAAAATACAAAAAATTAGCTGGGCATGGTGGCGCGTGCCTGTAATCCCAGCTACTCGGGAGGCTGAGGCAGGAGAATTGCCTGAACCCAGGAGGCGGAGGTTGCGGTGAGCCGAGATCGCGCCATTGCACTCCAGCCTGGGTAACAAGAGCGAAACTCCGTCTCAAAAAAAAAAAAAAAAAAAAAAAAAAAGAATGGTTGGGCTCAGGAGTTTCTTATTTAACAGGTATTTAAAAAGACAGCTTTAGTTTTCCTGTCAGCTTGGTTAACTTTATAGACAGGTTTATGTATGACCCTAGACCCTGACCTACTTTTTCTTAAAGTATTCAACTTTAGAAAACATTCTGTTATAGCTTTTTTCTATTCCTCTTTGAGATTTAAATATTCTTCCAGCCTCTTGCCAGTTTTAAAACCCAAGACTATCTTTCTCAAAGAAATGGCCATAAAAATGGCCAAGAGGTTTATGAAAATATGTTCACCATCACTAATCATCAGGGGAATGCAAATAAAAATTACTATGAAGTGCCATCTCATACCCATTAGGATTGCCATTATCAAAAATAGAAAAGATAACAATTGTTGTGCCATTTGCTACAATATGGATGAAGCTGGAGAACATTACGCCAAGTAAAATAAGTCAGACACAAAAAGAGAAATATCACATGATATCATTTATTTGTAGAATCTAGAAAAATAAAATATACAGAGAGAATAAAACTGGTTAGCAAGGGCAGGGTAAGGGGAGGAAATGGGAGATGTAGGTCAAAGGATACAAAATAGCAGATAATGTAGGATGAACAGGTCTAGAGGTCTAATGTGCAACATGAGGACTAATAGTAACAGTGTTTTATAGTTAGGATTTTTGCTAAATGCTTAGATAGTTCTTGCCACATACAAAACTTACCACATACACATTCTTGCCACATACAAAAAATGGGTAACTATTTGAAATGTTAGATATGTTAAATGGCTTCACTATAGTAAACATTTTAGTATGTATATATCTCATAATATCATGTTGTATACTTTAAATATACACAATACAATTCACTTAGGAAAAAAAGGACCTGAGTGTCATTACTTTAAAATGTAATCATCAAGGGGGTGCCTCTATTGGTCACCCTCTGTGGTAGGTAAGAGTGTAACTTCAGTAAGTACCAACTAGAAAACACAGATGGTCTAATCACATTGACCAGACTCCCCTTAACATCCTTCAGTGCTTTTCTACTAGGTCTTGCTAGCACTTAAAAACTCCCCTGCCTTTTGTTTCATCACATTGCATTAAATCTCTCTCCCCTCTAGGAATAGTCTTGAAGAAAGTCTTCCTTTTCCATTTCAACTGTTTGATGCAATTTTACTTTGATAGTTTCACAGGTGACTTTCATTAATATTCAAATATAAGACACATCTCTCTAGATACCAAGGGTAACCTCTAGGGAAATCTACAATCATTAACAAACAAACGCCACAAGCACACATTGCTGTTTCTCAGTCATTATCAGTAGGGTTTAGTCTTTGAAATGGCTTTTTCAATAGGAAGGTTTTAACTAAGCAAAACCTCTTAGTTAGTAAATCTGATAACAAATTGCATGTTTGTCCAATGACTGATAAGGGCAAGCAGTGCAGTCCGTAGTAATGACTCAGAATGATGCTAAGCAAACATATAAATAAGATCTTAGTGTAGGGGTAGAATTAGTTTAGAGAAAAACTAGAGTAAATTACCAGCATCTAAAATTTGCGTTTTTATCCCATAAAGGCTCTCAGTTCTTCTCATAAAGCAGTCATAAAGCTCAGAGGCATCAGTGGCAGATGGCAGAATAACAATGTTAAATGGATATTCTAAGCTATGTTAGGTTGCCTTTCATTTTAAACTGAAGTCAGCAAGAAGAGTGATCTTGTATAGACCATTCAGTCTCTCTGGGCTTCAGTTTCTTTATCTGTAAGATAAAGAAGGCTTAACTCACTTTGTAAATATTTTTATGCATTTTGGCTTCTTTCCTCTTCCCTCTTTCTGGTATCTTCCCTCTAGAAAAGTTAAAGGTTCAATGATTCTATGAGTCTGTGAACAAGACTGTTTTTTTTTTTTTTAAATGTGTTTTCAATATTTATATAATCTAGGAATCCAAAAACTTGAGTTGGGTAAGAATTCTTGTGTGAGATGAGCATTCCCACTGAATATTTCACCCACTTTTTATTGCTTATATGCTCGTCATATTAATTTCAGGTGATTAGATCAGTGTATCATTTGGATTACATTCAGGACTATTAAAATGATAATACATATTGAACAACTTGAGGACAGAAGAAAAATATCTTTGTTATGTAGTTATTTTTGTTTTATTATGAGTAGAAATGTAATGCTGCTATTTGGTTTTGCTATAACAGAAATTACTTGAAATTCTGTTTACATCTTTTCTAGATTCATGAAGAATTTTGTAATAGATATCAATGTTCATAGTTATCAGTGTTTTATGGGCATAAGTATAAATAAAACTAATCATAATTTCAGGGGCATTTTTCTTTCTTTCATCTATTTATCCGTTTATGCCATAAATATTGGCTGAATGCCTACTATGTGGCATTGCAAAGGCTAAGTGCTGATGATACAAAAATTGAAAAGGTTCAGCAAAGAACTACAATATAGAGAGGTGAGTGCTAATGGAGCTAAGTACCAAGTATTAAATGAGCACAGGGATGGTGTTATGACCTCATGTGGGTAGGCAGGGTGTCCTCAGGGAAAGCTTCGGAGATGATTTGACCTGAGTCTTGTACAAAGAGCAGGAATTTGCTACATTAAAAAAAGTTGGGAAAAGAAGAGAACAGAGCATAAAAAAGTTTAGAGGAAGGAATTTGGGAGAAATGATTTTCTAATCAAAGACACAGAGGACTTATATGCCATTTTCCTTATTTGCATTTTCATTAGGAAGTCAGTAACCTTGGTTTTATAATGAAATTCAGTGTGATGCTGATGAAATAATAACTGGGTCGTTACTAAGATTCATGAACATTTTCCCATGGAAAATCCTCATAAAGTCTGTTGTTTCTCACAGATTCATGAGCCTGTAAAGCAAAAGGCCTATAAAGAGAAACATTTGTGCTCATGAATCTAAAATCTTGTACCCTCTGCTGTGATTATAGCAGGTGGACTTGAACCTCTCTACAACAAGGGAGTGTAAATACTTGTACCTTCTGCTGTGATTATAGCAGGTGGACTTGAACCTCTCTACAACAGGGAGTGTAAATATTATCAGTGCTGCCCTCCCTGTTAGTTAGAGAGTTATGCCTATTTGGTAGTTTCTTATTTGCTCCAGGTGATATTAAACACACAGTTAATTAATATGGGAGGATTATTCCCCTTTAATTTGCGTAATAAGAGAAAAATCAATTTGACCTAAAACTTGAAAAGCAATCCTTAAATGGGGATTTTTTTTTTCAGTTGTCTCTGGGCTAAGATTAAACTATAACTTTGACATTTCCTTTTAAATCATTTTATACCTTATTAGTCAATATTATCAATTCAGTGTCCTTTGAAGAAAATCAAAATCAAAATATTTAAAAAGGTGATTGAGATATAATACATTGTTTATTCACAGTTATCAAAACTTTCCTAAGAATGTATACTACTTGCTCTCTGATGACATGGGAATGTTAAACAAAATGATGCTGTTTAGATCACTGCACCATCTCTAGTAAGTTGAATATGTTTTAGGTCTTAAATTAATCTTTGTTGAGATTAATAATAATTGAGATACTCTGCCTTTATCATCATAATTTTGGGACATTGGGAAAATATATTTTAAAAAATAGTATTTAATTTAAATAGCAATGAGAAAATGTGAGGAAGCTCAGTGTTGTCTTCCAGGAGATTTACATTTCTCACTCAATTTCTCAACTTTATATTTCTTTCTAATAGAAAAGCCTAAATTTCGGCACACTTTAAAGCCTAAGAAGATATTCAGTGGTCACTGTAAGGAGAAACCCTATTTACAGAGATGTTTAGAGCCCCCAGGTTCTGAAGGGATTAAGGATCTTATTTCACCTCTTCCTATTGGAAAAAGAGGAATTAAGTGATGCATGTATAATCTAGATCTCAGAGTTTTGTGCCTAAGGAATATGTAAAATTTTATGAACTGACTTATGCATTTTCCAAGTTGGATTTGTTATACGTACAGGTATCAGTTTCTTAGTTTTCTCAGTATTTTTAGGAGCTTTAATACAGTATATTCTTTTCATAATTCGATTGACTAGTACTGCTCAAAATTTTCTGAAAAAAATTATTTAATGTTTTGCAAGTGAAAATGATGCATGTTCTTGTTGGTTTCTTTTTAGCTATAACAGAAAGAAAAGAACTATTATATAACATCTGGGACATTGAGTATTAAATTCTAGTTTGGTTTCTTCCATCAGAGCAAGAAAAGTACAAACAGACCCCAATTTAATGATGATTCAACTTACAATCTTTTGACTTTATGATGGTGCAAAAGCGATACACAATTAGTAGAAACCATACTTCAAGTATCCATACAACTGTTCTGTTTTTTACTTTTAGTACAGTATTCAATAAATTGTATGACATATTCAACATTTTATCTTAAAATAGGCTTTATGTTAGATAATTTTGCCCAACTGTAGGCTAATGTAAGTGCTCTGAGTAAGGGTAAGCTAAGTTAAGCTAAGTTGCAATGATTGTAGGTTAGGTGTGTTAAATGCATTTTTAACTTAATGATATTTTGAAGTAACAATGAGTTTATGTGGACATAATCCTGTCGTAAGTCAAGGAACATCTGTAGACTACTGCTGAGAGAAAACAAGGTATACTACAGCTGAATGGTTTCTTTGTGTATTCGACGAGTAAAAATCTTTGTTGTTCTCACAGAATTTTTATAAGAAAACAAATTTTTCCAGATGACATGAAAATGGAGCTCTTTCAAGGTAAGGGCTAGCTGATACTACAAAGAAATATTGCACTCATCTGAAGTAGGATGTTAATCAACTGTAAAGTTAGAGAGTATAGTTCATAAGACTACTCTCACTTCTGACACCAATTGCAAGTTTGGGGGTTCTCAAGACTGCCTTCAGGTTTGATAATTTGCTATGAAGGCTCACAGAACTCACTGGAAGCTGTTATACTCAAGAGTTATAGTTTATTATAGTGAAGAATAAAAGTTAAAATCAGCCAAGGGAAGAAGTGCATAGGGAGGAGTCCAGGAAAGTACCAAATGTGGAGTTTCCATTGTCCTCTCCCTGTGTAGTTATGGCCAACATTACCTTACCACAAGGATGTGTAACAACTGTGACATCATGTACAGAGTATTGCCGATCAGAGAAGCTCATCTGAGGGTTGGTGTCCAGAGTTTTACTGGCGCTCCATGGTTGGCTGCCTGAATGGCTGCGCCTTAGCCTTTGTCTCCCTAGGCATAGATACCACATGGCTCAAAGTCCCCATCATAAATCACATAGTTAGACTGTTTGGTGGCCAAGGCCCCAAATAAACAAAGACACTCTTCCTGGAGATCACCTCCCAGATAATGAAGGCAAAAGTCAGACCTTTGTTTGGGTAAGACTAACTCTTTAATACACAGAAACCAATGTGGATAACTATTAAAAAAGAGCTGGACATTTTGAAAGTGAAGTCTGTTTTCCAGAATGTGACTTCTTTTTTTGCTGCAGAAGCTACATAAGTAGTCAAAAGTGATCAATTAGGAATCAGATTTCAGTTTATGTTCCCTGGTTTATATGTCTGCTAGGCATGTAATCCCAAAAGCTGTTTTATTTTCTTAGGTTCATTTTCAGGGATGATGAAACTAGAATAATCAACCGTACCTGTTTCCCTGGATTATAGTGAAAATTAAATAATAAAAGGTAAAATTGCTTCACCAAGTACCATATAACTGCATTTTATAATATTTAATATCTCTGAAAAAGCTTTCAGTTATAACTTATCAAACTATTTGAGTTATTAATTTTTGAATTGAAATTTTAAAGATATTGTCAGCGAGGGACATGATGGTTTTAAGTAAAATTTAGGGCTATAATACAAAGAATAAATGTTTAAATATTTTACTTCAGATATGTGATTACTAGCAATAGAGAACAAGACATTTTTATGGATAAAGCTCTCTTACTCTGCTAACATAAAAAAGTATGAGCTTTAAAGATAAATAATACCAGAAACTTGATATCACTAGGGGACAAATTATTCATATAATGCATTGGTCTACACATCTTATGGGGTCATGTTATTATTAAGAGTGAAATATTTAACCATGGCAGGGATACATTATGCTAAAACATTTTATATTGTGAATAATAATGTTAATTATAATTCATAGTTAACTAGTAGAAAGCTGCCTTTGGACAAGACACTGTACACCTTGGGTATATAGGTATTAATTTGTTTAGTAAAATGCAGGTCCTGAAAAATAATACTTGTACTTTTTCGAAATTATTATCATTTGAGAAGCCGAATAACCAGCAGTTATATTTCAATTGCATGCAGAACATTTCATTTAAAGAATACTTGTAGGAAGAAAATTTATCTATGCACACCCATGGACTTTTGCTAGCAGTTATAAACTTGATATATTGTCCTGGTTTGTTCTTTTGTTGGAAAGAGAACAGAGAGAAATTATCCATCTGGCTCCTGTCCTGAAGTTGAGCCCAAGAGGGAGGTGATATAGGGTGAAGACTTAGAATCTTTACACGAAATGAATGTCTCACTGACATTGTGAAGCTGTGTGTACTTAAGAAATGCCAAGGTTCTCTGCATGGTCCCTCTTACCCACCTCTAATTCTTTCACACACAAGGTCTTCCAGATGTTTCTAAGGAGAATGTGTCTCTTTAAAATAAAAGTTATATCAGCCATCATTTTCCACGTATTCCTATGGCACCCATTTACAAGACTTTGTAATAAATTCCCAAACATCTGCAGATAGTATCTCCATAATTACTTTTGAAATTACTTGCCACCTGTCAGCACAGAGATTACAGCTATGAAGAATGTCAAATGGGAATTACAGTTTTTTATGAGGTCACCAGCATTCTACCATAGACATATTGTGGGCAGATAGGACCATTTCAGCACACAATTTTATTAGGTACAATAAATTTGAAGTTTACATATTCCACAGTTACTGCATATGCATATATACTGTGTGCACACGTATTCAGCATTAAATGAAAACTTTTTAGGATGGTAATAGTACCTTGGGGTTTGAGTTTCAGATGAAAAATAGATGTTCAGTTTCATTTTTTTGTACAAAAATACATTTGCTTAAAAAGCAACTGGAGCTACTTAGGATACATTATGCTGCTTTACCTCATGGAAATGCTGTGAAATTTAATTTTGCAAATGCATAACTGTATGAGAAAGGATAACTCCTAAGATTTATCCTAGGGAGGAGAGAATAGAAGGGTTAGAAAGCTGAAGCACTAGTTTGATGTAAGTAGGGAAACAACTATGAAATATCCCAATGTGCCCATTGAGAAATAAGAGCAAGGGAGATTGATTTGCCCTTGACCTCTGCTACCCTTCCAGACCTAATAGCCAGCTAATATTTGAATGCTTGTGTTGTGCTAGGCCTTATGTTGAACATTTTTATGTATTATCTCATTTAATATCCAAAACAACCCACAGAATTAGGAATCATTATTATTGTTATTATTATCTCCAGACTACAGTTTTAAGAGATAAAAAATCAAAGATTGCCCATGATCACATAGCTAGTCAGTGGTGAAGCAGGGACTTCTACTATCTCCATTGAGTATGCAAAGTCACCAGTTCTCAGTGTTGCTAAACCCAGTGGCCATTTCTCAGTCCTCTTCTTGTTTAACCATTAGTAGAATTTGAATAATAGAATATTATTATTCCAAGTATTTTTTTTCTCTCTTGGCTCCAGGGACAGCATATACTCACTATTTTACTCATTCTGGATACTCCTTCAATCTCAGGTGGTGCTTCCTCATTTCACCAGGGCTCAGTTTTATCTTTCCTTTCCCATTCACGCACTGATGGGATGATTTCATCTAATAGTTTCAAAACATGCAATACCAGCTCCTGGTAAGTGACTCCTCTGGCACATCTCCAATATAGTCTCCTCCAGACTCAGGATCCTCTCTAGAGTTAGCTGTTTTCTGTCTCTCCCTCTTTGTGGTTGGCTAGAGAGAATAAGATCTGGGTTTCAGTGTGGACTTAGAGGACCCTTAGGTCTTTAGCGTAATACCCAGCAAATTTCAGCTTCCCATAGAGTAGGCTTCACTTGAGTTTAGGGCCCCAAATCCAGCTAATAATAAAGTTGATTTTTTCACTCTCCCAGTATTCCTTGTGTTCTGCTTCCCTTAGGAGCCATATGGCAAGGGACAGCTGTGATATGGGGCAAAATTCATGCATTAAATCTAAATTCCATATCAACTTTTAGCTGTTCGACTTGCCCATTATTGCACTTTTTGAGAGTAATTATAGTTATATTGAATCTAGAGTGTATATAGTGGTGTTTTTAGATGATAGCTTTTTGGTGGAATTTGAATCACTCCTAAATGACATGACATACTAAGATATGGTATGATATATATACTTTGTAGGAAATACAGGTACACCTCACAGATACTGTGGGTTTGGTTCCTGACCACCACAATAAAGTGAACTATCACAAAAAGCAAGTCACATGATATTTTTAGTTTCTCAGTGTATATAAAAGTTATGTTTACATTGTACTGAGGTCTATTAAGTGTGCAATAGCATTACGTCTAAAAAATGTATATATCATAGTTAAAAATAATTTGTTACTAAAAAATGCTGTCATCTGAGCCTTCAGCAAGCCAAATTTTTTTTTGCTGGTAGAGGGTCTTCCCTTAATGTCAATGACTGCTAACTATCAGGGTAGTCGTTGCTAAAGGTTTGCTTGCATGTGGTAACATCTTGAAGTAAACCAACAAGTTGGAAGTCTTGAAGTTGTATGCCAACAATAACGTTTGGCATAGCAATTGACTCCTTTTTCACACATGATTTCTCTGTAGCATGTAATATTGTTTGGTAGTATTTTACCCACAATAGAACATTTTTCAAAATTGGAGTCAATGCTTTCAAACCCTGTTGCTGCTTTGTTAACTAAATTTATGTCTTTAATCCTTTTTGTCATTTCTACAATAAATCCTTTTTGTTATTTCAACAATATTCTCAGCATGTTCACCATAAGTAGATTCCATCTCAACAAACCACTTTTCTTTGCTTATCAATAAGAAGCAACTCCTCATTCATCCAAGTTTTATCATGAGATTTTAACAATTCAGTCACATCAGTGGGCTTCCCTTCTGATTCTAATTATCTTTCCATTTCCACCATATCTTCAGTTACTTTCTCCACCTGTCTTGAACCCCTCCAAGTCACCCATGAGGGTTGGAATCAACTTCTTTTAAATTTCCATTAATGTTCATATTTTAACGTCCTCCCATGAATCAAGAATGTTCTTAATGGCATCTAGAATGGTGAATTCTTTCCAGAAGGTTTTCGATTTACTCCATCCAGATCCAGAGAAATCACTGTCCATGGCACTTACAGCGTTACAATATATATTTCTTAAATAGTAAGATTTTAAAGTCAGAATTAATCTTGACCTATGGGCTGCAGAATGGGTGTGTGTTAGCAGGTATGAAAACAGTGTTAATCTCCTTATATATCTCTATTAGAGCTCTTGAGTAACCAAGTTCATTGTCAAGGAGCAGTAATATTTTGAAAAGATATTTCCTATGGGCAGTAGTTCTCAACATTGAGAAAACATGCTGTAAACAGTTGTGCTGTTATTTAGGCTTTGTTGTTCCATTTAAAGAGCACAGGAAGAGTAGATTTAATATAATTCTTAAGGCTCCTGGGATTTTCAAAATAGTAAATAAGCATTGGCTTTAACTTATTTACCAGGTGAATTATCCCCTAACAAGAGAATAGGCTTGTCTTTTAGAGATTGGAAGTGAGGCATTGACTTCTCCTCCATACCTGTGAATGTCCTAGGTAGTATTTTTTCCCCAAGAAGCCTTTTTTGTCTACATTAAAAATGTTCAGGGCCGGGCGCGGTGGCTCAAGCCTGTAATCCTAGCACTTTGGGAGGCCGAGGCGGGCGGATCACGAGGTCAACAGATCGAGACCATCCTGGTCCACATGGTGAAACCCCGTCTCTACTAATACAAAAAATTAGCTGGGCATGGTGGTGCGTGCCTGTAATCCCAGCTACTCAGGAGGCTGAGGCAGGAGAATTGCCTGAACCCAGGAGGCGGAGGTTGCGGTGAGCCGAGATCGCGCCATTGCACTCCAGCCTGGGTAACAAGAGCGAAACTCCGTCTCAAAAAAAAAAAAAAAAAAAAAAAAAAAAATGTTCAATGATTTGAAAATCTACAATGATGACTGTGTAGCCACCTTCCTCAATTACCTTAGCTAAATCTTCTGCATAATTTGCTGAAGCTTTCTGTCAGCATTTGCTGTTTCATCTTGCACTTTTGTTTTATGGAGATGATTTCTTTTATTCAACCTCAGGAACCAACCTATGTTAGCTTTCAGCTTTTCTTCTGCAGCTTCCTCACTTCTCTCAGCCTTCATGGAGTTGCAGAGAGTTAGGAGCTTGCTCTGAATTAGGCTTTGGCTTAAGACAATATTGTGGCTTGTTTGATCTTCTATTTGGATCACTGAAATTTTCTCCATATAAGCAATAAGGCTGTTTGTTTCACTTTCTTATAATTTATGGAATAGCACTTTTCATTTTCTTCAAGAACTTTTTCTGTGTATTTACAACTTACCTAACTATTTGATGCAAGAGTCCTAACTTTCAGCTTTTCTCAGCTTTCAACATGCCTTCCTCACTAAGCTTAATTATTTCTAGCTTTTGACTTAAAGTGGGAAACATGTGACTCTTTCTGTCACTTGAAGACTTAGAAGTCATTGAAGGGTTATTTATTGGCCTAAATTTAATATTATTGTATCTCATGGAATAAGAAGGCCTGAGGAGAGGGAGAGAAATGAGGAGATGATTGGTCAGTGGAGCAGTCAGAACACACACATTTATTAAGCTTGTCATCATATACGGATACAGTTTATGGTAGCCCAAAACAATCACAGTGGTACTATCAAAGATCCCTGATGACAGATTAGCATAACAGATATAATAATTTAAAAGTTTAAAATATTTCAAGAATTACCAAAATGTGACAAAGAGACATGAAGTGAGCACAGGTTATTGGAAAAATAGTGTCAATAAGCTTGCTTGACACCACGTTGCCACAAAGCTTCAATTTGTAAAAATGCAATAACTGTGAAGCATGGTAAAATAAGCTGTGACTGTAATAAAATACTAATTGTCTTGATTCTTTTGAATAATGGGCAAGAGTTTCACAAATGGGAGAATGACATATTCACAGCTATGTTGATGAGCACAAGCAAGCACATCTGGGAAGTGACAAGTAGCATGGCAGGTACACAGGACACACATAGAGACTGATAGAGATGATGCCAAAGGTGGGCAGAGTAAGAAACATTAAGTGTCGTGGACTTTGAGGGGGCCTGTAAATGATATGATGCAATGGAGTCAGCAAAACTAAATATCCACTTTGTTAACAGTAAGGCTCGCATGAGAGAAAGTAGCATGGATGTGTGGCATTGGTGGGCTTCCTTGGACTGAAACTGAGAATTAGGTGGATTTCTGCACCTTGTCAAAGGCAGCACTGACAGCTACAGACCACCTCACATGGAGCATTGGAAGGAGGAGCAGGACAGAATATGTGCTCTCTACGAGTTCCATTGAGAAAGAAGAGAAAGGAATTAATCTTTCTCAAACTTCTCCATGAGAAAATGAATGCTACTTCAATGAAGAGGATTAAGAAGTAGGTTAAAAGACCTAGAGTGTTTAGAAGACAAGAGGAGTGGAGAAGAAACATTGCACCCACACCTGCCCCAGAATTGAATTCTTTAGGCATTGGAAAATGACTTGGAAAATGACTGAAGAACTTTTAAGCAGGAACTCAAGACATATTTATCTGGTGGTTATAGGTGTGGCTTGGTAGATAGATGTACAGCACTTGGGGCCTTGAATGTTATGCCAAAGGTTTTAAATGAATTTAGCAGGCAGCAGAGAGGCATCCACATTACTCATCAGAAAGTGATTCATCTAGAAGTGACATTCAGGGTTAAAGGGATTTGAGATAAATTTCAAGAGGGGATTCTGAATAGGAAGCAATAGTCATAGTGATAGGCAGTAACTGGAACTATGGAGATATTTTAGAAATGAAAAGAAAGAACGGATGTGTGGGATATTAGTGAAGAATGGATCAATAGAATTTGATGAGTGGTTAGAGAGAGAAAGGGGGTTAAATGACACATCAGCCTTAGGTTACTTTACCCAGGTGATCAGGAGAATACCATAGCAAATGAAAAGGAACAGAGAAGAAGGTATTGGCTAGAGGAAAGAAATTCAGGGCAAGTGTATACTAGAAACACATCAGATAATTGTCAAAAAAAGGTGATTACTCATTGATAAAAACAATACATTATGTAAAACCCTTCCTTTTTGACAATTATGTTGAACTTAATGTGAAGACTAATGTTTATTGAAGAGGCTACCTGAGATGAAGGAGAAGAATTGGAAAAGTTTACCAGTAAAAATGGAGGATGTTGACAATCTACTCAGAATAGAGATACTCTTGAGGTCAGTGAAGGAACCTAGTAGAGAAGTAGGGTGGAGGGAGGAGTCAATTAGAAAGGAATGGGGGCTTGGAAAATGATATCCATAAAAGGTTTTGTGCCAAGGTTACCAAGTGTATTAGTCAGGGTTCCCTAGAAAGAGAGAACTAATAGGAAAGATGTCTCTACGAAGGGGAATTTATTAAGGAGAATTGACTCACACGATCACAAGTTGGAAGCCCGCAGTAGACCATCAGCAAGCTGAGGAGTGATGAAGCCAGCCTCAGTCCCAAAACCTCAAAAGTAGTGAAGCCGATGGTGCAGTCTTCCATCCGTGATCGAAGGCCGGAGAGCCCCTGCCAAACACTGGTGTACGTCCAAGATTCCAAAAGCCAAAGAACTTGTAGTCTGATGTTTGAGGACGGGGAGCATCCAGCATGGGAGAAAGATGAAAGCTGAAAGACACAGCTTCTTCTACCTTCCGCCTTTTTCTAGCCACGTTGGCAGCAGATTGGATGGTGTCCACCCACATTGTGAGTGGTCTTCCTGAGAATGAGTCTTCCTCTACAAGTCTACTGACTCAAATGTCAATGTCTTCTGGCAACACCCAGAAACACCAGGATACACCCAGAAACAGTATTTTGCATGCTTCAATCCATTCAAGTTGACACTTAATATTAACCAAGTATGAATGAAAGATAGTGTTAGAGTTTAGAGGGTTTTTTTTTTTTGTCTTTAGTACCATCAAATAAAGTTACTAGGAGCTTGATAAACCTGGATAATTCAAAAGAAGGTACATTTTAGGAGTCTACTTGTGATCGCCTGAGAGTCAACTCACACAATAGTCCTATCTCCTGCCACTTGGATAGACTGAACGTAAGATAATTTTGAACCACTGAATCCATTGTCTTTTGCTTACATTCATATATAAAACCTACAGAACAAAACAATGTGTGCAAAATTAATGATCAGAAACCATAGTTCTTCCAATGACCATAGTTGAACCCTTGAGTCTTGAAGTCTTTGAAGAAAAGCTTTGAAGAAATACTTTGAAGAAAAAGTATTTCCAGTGTCTAAGCATTCAATATTCAGAAAGTTAGTGCTTCAAAACTATTTCTTTTAGCAAGTTTTAAAAGAAAATTTTAATCCACAATATGATTAAGTCTTATGATTCTTCCCATGGTGTGTTGAGTTTCTCTGCCAAGTGAGACTGTCTTTTACCATATGCGTCAGAACTTAGTTCTATATTACGTGGCTTAGGGGGATATTCCAGGAAACATTTCTCTAATTGTCATTTGGTCTAGAGGAATTTATAGGAATGATTATTTGCCTACCAATTGGCAAACAGGCCTTCTAATGTGTCACTTGCTGTTTTGTGGTCACAAAATTATCATTCAGTAACTGTTATTTTAAAAAGTGTTACAGATTAGAATAGAATAAACTTGCTCTTTTCTAGTTCAGAGGAATTGTTTTCCTCTTGAAATTAAAACATTGGTAAGACCTTAGACTATTATGTAGAATAGACTAAGCTACTCAGTGCAGGGATCCCTTTTACAGAATCCATGGTAGTTGATACCCAGCCTCTGCTTGATTAATTCTTTAGAGAAGCTCATTTTTTTTTGTATTGAATCAAAACCTACATTTTAATTTTATCAGATGTATCAATTGATAGTCAGGTTTACTTTTTGATACTTTGATCTGCCTCTTATCTCAAATACCTTTTTCTTGTATTTTGGGCTCTGGTGTACATGTGCACATCCTGCCTCCTGCAGGATTGTTGCATAGGTATATACATGCCATGGTGATTTGCTGTCCCCATCCATACCCCCTCCCCCCGTTGCCTACATCAGACATTTCTCCAAGTGATATCCCTCCCCATCCTCCCCACCCCCCTGCTTTCCCTGCCCTCCCCTCCACTCCCTTCCCCTCCACCCCCACACCTACCCCAGTGAGTGTTGTTCTATTCTCTGTGCTCAAGTGTTCTCATTGTTCATCACCCGCCTATGAGAGAAAACATGCGGTGTTTGGTTTTTTTGTTCTTGTGTCAGTTTGCTGAGAATGATGGTTTCTAGATTCATCCATGTCTCTACAAAGGACATGAACTCGTCTTTTTTTATGGCTGCATAGTATTCCATGGTGTATATGTGCCACATTTTCTTTGTCCAGTCTATCACTGATGGGCATTTGGGTTGGTTCCAGGTCTTTGCTATTGTAAACAGTGCCGCAACGAGCATACATGTGCATGTGTCTTTATAATAGAGTGATTTATAATCCTTTGAGTATATACCCAGTAATGGGATTGCTGGGTCAAATGGAATTTCTGTTTCTAGGTCCTTGAGGAATTGTCACACTGTCTTCCACAATGGTTGAACTAACTTACACTCCCACCAACAGTGTAAAAGTGTTCCTTTTTCCCCACATCCTCTCCAGCATCTGTTTGCTCCAGATTTTTTAACGATCGCCATTCTAACTGGTGTGAGATGATATCTCAATGTGGTTTTGATTTGCATTTCTCTAATGCCCAAGGATGATGAACATTTCTTCATATGTTTGTTGGCTGCATATATGTCTTCTTTTGAAAACTGTCTGTTCATATCCTTCACCAATTTTAAATGGGTTTGTTTGTTTGTTTCTTGTAAATTTGCTTTAGTTCTTTATAGATTCTGGATATTAGCCCTTTGTCAGATGAGTAGATTGCAAAAAATTTTTCCCATTCAAGTAGTTGCCAGTTCACTCTAATGATTGTTTCTTTTGCTGTGCAGAAGCTCTTAAGTTTAATTAGATCCCATTTGTCTATTTTGGCTTTTGTTGCCTTTGCTTTTTTGTTTTAGTCATGAAGTCCTTGCCAGTGCCTTTGTCATGGATGGTGTTGCCTAGGATTTCTTCTAGGGTTTTTATGTTGTTAGTTCTTAAGTTTAAATCTTTAATCCATCTGGAGTTAGTTTTTGTATAAGGTGTAAGGAAGGGGTCCAGTTTCAGCTTTCTGCATGTGGCTAGCCAGTTTTCGCAACACCATTTATTAAACAGGGAATCCTTTCCCCATTGCTTGTTTTTGTCAGGTTTGTCAAAGATCAGATGGTTGTAGATGTGTGGCATTGTTTCCAAGGCCTCTGTTCTGTTCCATTGGTCTATATCTCTGTTTTGGTACCAGTACCATGCTGTTTTAATTACTGGAGCCTTTTAGTATAGTTTGAAGTCAGGTAGCGTAATGCCTCCAGCTTTGTTCTTTTCGCTTAGGATTGTCTTGGCTATGCAGGCTCTCTTTTGGTTCCATATGTTTGGTTCCATATGAAGTTTAAGGTGGTTTTTTCCAATTCTGTGAAGGTCAATGGTAGCTTGATGGGGATAGCATTGAATCTATAAATTACTTTGGGCAGTATGGCCATTTTCACAATATTGATTCTTCCTAACAATGAGCATGGAATGTTTTTCCATCTGTTTGTATCCTCTCTTATTTCCTTGAGCAGTGGTTTGTAGTTCTCCTTGAAGAGATCTTTCACATCCTTTGTTAGTTGTATTCCTCGGTATTTTATTCTCTTTGTAGCAATTGTAAATGGGAGTTTTCTCATGATTTGGCTCTCTGTTTGTCTGTTGTTGGTGTATAGGAATACTTGTGATTTCTGCACATTGATTTTGTATCCTGAGACTTTGCCAGAGTTGCTTATCAGCTTAAGGAGGTTTTGGGCTGAGATGATGGGGTCTTCTAAATATATGCTCATGTTGTCTGCAAATAGGGACAATTTGACTTCTTCTTTCCCTAATTGAATGCTCTTTATTTCTTTTTCTTGCCTAATTACTCTGAGTAGAACTTCCAATACTATATTGAATAGGAGTGGTGAGAGAGGGCATCCTTGTCTAGTGCCAGTTTTTAAAGGGCATGCTTCTAGTTTTTGCCTGTTTAGTATGATATTGGCTGTGGATTTGTCATAAATAGCTTTTATTATTTTGAGATACATTCCATCAATATCTAGTTTATTGAGAGTTTTTAGCATAAAGGGCTGTTGAATTTTGTTGAAGGACTTTTGGCATCTATTGAGATAATCATGTGGTTTTTGTCTTTGGTTCTGTTTATGTGATGGATTGCTTTTATAGATTTGTGTGTGTTTAACCAGCCTTGCATCCCCGGGATGAAGGATACTTAATCACGGTGGATAAGCTTTTTGATGTGCTGTTGGATTCGGTTTGCCAGTATTTTATTGAAGATTTTTGCATCAATGTTCATCATGGATATTGGCCTGTAGTTTTCTTTTTTAGCTGTGTCTCTGCCAGGTTTTGAAATCAGGATGATATTGGTCTCAGAAAGAGTTAGGGAGGATCCCCTCTTTTTGTATTGTTTGGAATAGTTTTAACAGAAATGGTACCAGCTCCTCTTTGATGTCTTGTAGAATTCAGCTGTAAACCCATCTGGACCTGGACTTTTGTTGTTTGGTAGGCTATGAATTACTGCCTTGACTTCAGACCTTGTTATTTGTCTATTCAGGGTTTCAACTTCTTCCTGGCTTAGTCTTGGGAATGTGCAAGTGTCCAGGAATTTATCCATTTCTTCCAGATTTACTGGTTTGTGTGCATAGAGCTGTCTGTAGTAATCTCTGATGGTGGTTTGTATCTCTGAGGAATGGGTGGTGATTTCTCCTTTATCATTTTTAATTGCACATATTCGATTCTTCTCTCTCTTCTTTTTTATTAGTGTAGCTAGCAGTCTGTCTATTTTGTTGATCTTTTCAAAAAAGCAGCTCCTGGATTTATTGATTTTTTGAAGGTTTTTTTTGTGTCTCTATCTCCTTCACTTCTGCTCTGATCTTAGTTATTTCCTGTCTTCTGCTTGCTTTTGAGTTTTTTTGATCTTGCTCCTCTAGCTCTTTCAATTTTGATGATAGGGTATAAATTTTAGACCTTTCCTTGTTTGTCATGTGGACATTTATTGCTATAAATTTTCCTCTAGACACTGCTTTAAATGTGTCCCATTGATTCTGGTACATTGTGTATTCATTCTCCTTGGTTTCGAAGAACATTTTTATTCCTGCCTTCATTTCATTGTTTATCCATTCATTATTTGGGAGCAAGTTGTTCAATTTCCATATGATTGTGCAGTTTTGAGTGCTTTTCTTAATCCTGAGTTCTAACTTGATTTCACTGTGGTCTGAGAGACTGTTTTTTATGATTTCTGTTCTTTTGCATTTGCTGAGGAGTGATTTACTTCCAATTATGTGGTCAATTTTGGAGTAAGTGTGATGTGGTGCTGAGAAGAATGTGTAATCTGTGGATTTGGGGTGGAGTGTTCTGTAAATAACTATTAGGTCTGCTTGGTCCAGATCTGCATTCAAGTTCTAGATATCCTTATTGACTTTCTGTCTCATTGATCCGTCCAATATTGACAGTGGAGTGTTAAAGTCTCCCACTATTATTGTGCGGGAGTCTAAGTCTTTTTGTAGGTTGTTAAGAACTTGCTTTATGTAACTAGGTGCTCCTGTATTGGGTGCATGTATATTTAGGATAGTTAGCTCTTCTTGTTGCATTGATCATTTTACCATTATGTAATGCCCTTCTTTGTCTCTTTTGATCTTTGTTGGTTTAAAGTCCGTTTTATCAGAGACTAGGATTGCTACCTTGGCTTTTTCTTGGTCTCCATTTGCTTGGTGGATCTTCTTCCATTCGTTTTTTTGAGTCTGTGTGAATCTCTGCGTATGAGATGGGTCTCCTGAATATAGCACACTCTTGGGTCTTGACTTTTTATCCAGTTTGCCAATGTGTCTTTCGATTGGGGCATTTAGGCCATTTACATTCAACATTAATATTGTTATGTTTGAATTTGATCCTGCCATTTTGTTACTGGTTGGTTATCTTGCTCGTTAGTTGATGTGGTTTCCTCATTGCATCATTGTTCTTTACCATTTGGTACCTTTTTGCAGCGGCTGGTACTGGTTGTTCCTTTCCATGTTTAGTAATTCCTTCAAGTTCTTGTAAGGCAGGTCTTGTAGTGACAAAATCTCTCAGCAATTACTTCTCCGTAAAGGATTTTATTTCTCTTTCACTTAAGAAACTTAGTGTGGCTGGATATGAAATTCTGGGTTGAAAGTTCTTTCTTTAAGGATGTTGAATATTGGCCCCCACTCCCTTCTAGCTTGTAGAGTTTCTGCCAAGGGATCTGCTGTGAGTTTGATGATCTTTCCTTTGTGGTGACTTGATCTTTCTCTCTGGCTTCCCTTAGGATATTTTCCTTCATTTCAACTCTGGTGAATCTGATGATTATGTGCCTTGGGGTTGCTCTTCTTGAGAAATATCTTTGTGGTGTTCTCCGTATTTCCTGGATTTGAATGTTGGCCTGCCTTGTTAGGTTGAGGAGGTTGTCTTGGATATATCCTGAAGAGTATTTTCCAACTTGGATTCATTCTTCCCGTCACATTCAGGTATGCTGATCAAGCGTAGATTAGGTCTTTTCACATAATCCCATAGCTCTTGGAGACTTTGTTCATTTCATTTCACTCTTTTGTCTCTAATCTTGCCTTCTCGTTGTATTTAATTGATTTGATCTTCTCTCTCTGATATCCTTTCTTCTGCTTGAGTGATTCGACTGTTGAAACTTGGGCATGCCTCACGAAGTTCTTGTGCTGTTTATCAGCTCCATCAGGTCATTTTTGTTCTTCTCTAAGCTGGTTATTCTATTTAGCATTTCATTTAACCTTTTTTCAAGGTTCTTAGTGTCTTTGCCTTGGGTTAGGACATAGTCTTTTAACTCAGAGAAGTTTGTTATTATCCCCCTTTTGGAGCCTGCTTCTGTCAATTTGTCAAACTCATTTTCTGTCTTGTTTTGTTCCCATGATGGTGAGGAGTTGTTATCCCTCAAAGGGGAAGATGTGTTCTGGTCTTTGAAGGTTTCATCCTTTTTGTGCTGTTTTTTTCCCATCTTCATGGATTTATCTTCCTTTGATCTTTGAAGTTGGTGGACGTCCTCTGAGTGGACGTCCTTTCTGTTGCAATTGGAGCTATATCTTTTTTGGCCTGTAGAGGCGCTGCTGGGCTGCCTAGGATTCAGTCAGGTTGCTGGGTGGGTGGTCTTCCCCTGGGGTTTGTTTGCAGGTGAAATTAGCCCTGCCTTCCCCATGGCTTCTCTCCTTCCCTGAAGCTCGATTTTCCTGGTTGGGGTCAAACTGGTGTATTCGCTGCCAAGCTCCTGGGCTTCAGTTTGAGTTTTGTGGGGGGGTGGGGCCTGCCAGGCCTTATGACCTGTTTCCCTGCTTTCAACTCTGCCTCTTTCTGTGGGATGGGTTTTTCCGTCCCACTGGCATTAGTCCAAACTTCTGCCCAGGTCCGGCCGACAACTTGCTGCACCAGGCAGGAGCCCTTGCTCAGATTTTCATCGACAATGCATGACACCCCTTTGGCAGTGCTCTCATGGACCATGGGTTGCAGGAGGGATGAGGTAAGCACAGGATCCAAATTGGAGCACCGAGAGGGTGAAGTCCCCAAACCTGTGAGCTGGCTCCACATTCCAGGTCGGGGGATGTGCCCTGCCCTGTTTTGGTTTGTTCTCCCTGGGCAGCTCTCGCCCTGCTTTGGCTCCTTCTCTGGGCTATTTTCAGAGTCCTTCCAGTTCCCCCAAAACGACCGGCACCTCACTTGGAATCATGAAGTCCTCTAGCCCTCTGCATCTCATTTGCTGGGAGCAGCATTCTGGTGTTGCCTCCTCTTGGCCATCTTAGCGCTGCCCCTATCTCAAGTATCTTTAAGTGTTTGAAGGTAGCCATTCTGTATTAGTGACTCAGATGTTTGTCCTCTCTTTCCTGGGTGTAAAGTGTTACCTCTACTACTGTTCATGTACCATAGCTTCCAGTCGTTTCAGCATCTAGGACATACTCTTCTAGATAAATTATTTAATTAGAGTCTCTGTTATTGAAGAAGTAGCTATGACTTCTGTGTTACAATATCATTTAGCCAGCACCACTTAATTTCACCCCCATATTTCAATCAAAATAATTTTGAAAATTCATTAACATAAAAAAATTAACCAATTTTATGGTAGACTATAGATGAGGTCTGGACTTGCTAAAGTGAATGAGGCCTGATCAAAACAGAAATTTCCAATATAAAGTGTAGCTCTATTTCTTCTACTTCTTATTTATTTTTCAGAGAAATAAACTTCCATCAAGTAGAAAGCCAGTGACAAATGTTCCATTGTATAAGAATTGTTTTATAAGTTATACAAGTCCAGTTTACTTCTTTCCAGACCATCCTCACAATATTCTCTTTCTATATCTATTCAGGGACTATAATTTCTAGTATATGAAGCATAGCCTCTGGTAGAGGGGACAGGCAGTGAAGCGTGGGAATCTGGCAGGTATAATCCATTGTAGGAATGGATAGTGTGAGGAGAAGCCTCCAGTGCTCTGCATTTTTTGAGTTGCATAAAGTTTCTGGGTGGCTAGGAAATCTATTAGCCTCTGTTCATGAAATGGGATACATCACTGGCAGTCTCTCTTTCCAGGCAATGCAGACAATCATATCTGCTTGAATTATGTTTATTGAGAAGATATAACTTCCTGATTTTCTTTCATGGTCTCTCCAGAGTGAGCTGTAGAATTGTAGTTGTCTATTTTGGGTATTACAAGCATATCATGTAGAACCATCTATAAATGTAGCCAAAAATTAATTTCTTCCTCAGTCAACTGGTCACAGGCACTTCCCATGAGAATACAGATGCAGGTTGCAGGAGAGGAAAGGAGATAACGTAGCAGGAATAGGGTTCATGAATATCTGAGTCACTTGCTCATGCAGCTTAGTTGTACCTTCAGGACCTCTCAAGCCTGATCTTGTTTATTCTACTTCTATTTGATAATGAATGCTATAGTGCAGGCCCAAATTTATGGTGTGATGATTCAGACAAAACTCAATGCATGATAGAAATTTCAGGTTACATGGTAACCTTATGGTTGATGATCAAGTATTGATCTCTAGTAAGGCCTTATAGTATGACAAAAGGAGAATCACAATGCCAGAGGAAGGAAGAGCATTGCTTAAAATCTAACACGTCTGTGCTGTGATTTACCTATAAGGGGATGATACAAGCTCTGTACAGCATTCCTATCCACCAAAAAGACTTGAAGCACCATTAGTTTAACTGGATCATATAACCCAAGTCTCAGAGCAGCTTGCGGGTCATCCTGGAAAAGTTGCAGTGCTGTATCTTGTTCTGAGAGCAACTCAAAAATGATAGCTTTTTGAGTTACTTGGAAAAAGGTCAGAGTCGCATGCCCCAAAATGGTACATGTTATCTCTACAATCCAAACAGGACCATTAGACACTGTTTCTTTATGAGTGGTAGAGGGAGTCAGACAGCCGTGTGACCTTCACTTTGGAAGGAATATGAGCTTAGAATGATTTTTACAGATGTATATGTCAAAAAATGACATTGAAAATAATAAATAAAGTTGAATTTATGTCAATAAATAATATTTTATTGGAACACAGCCATACTCATTTGTGTACATAATCTGTTTCTGTTTATAAGAGCAGAGTTGACTAGGGCAGAGATGGTATAGATCATAAAACCTAAAATATTTTGCTATTTGCCCCTCAATGGAAAAAAAAAATTATTTCTTCCTGCAAAATATAATTCTTTTCTAACAAATCTATAAAATCAAAATTAAATGGGAAAAAATTCTGGCACAACATGAAACATCAAAGTTTAACTAATGATTTAGAGACTTGAAAAAGAAAATCAACAAATGGTGAACAAATTTAGAAGTCCTGTCAAGGAATTCTTTCTTAAGATTGTGGATCTATGTTGTTTTATAGGTGACTCCATGTAACTATGGATGAATCAGATAATCCTCCTGACCCTAAACTAAAAAATATGTGTGTCTATATATGTGTGTATGTGTGTGTGTGTGTGTGTGTGTATAATATACTTGTAAATAAAAAATATTAAAATTATCCCAATTGGATTCACAAAGTCAATGTAATTTTGCATCCCAAATGAAAAATTGAAAACAAATAATGTTAAAAATAATGTTTAGCCGAGGCGGGTGGATCACGAGGTCAAGAGATCGAGACCATCCTGGTCAACATGGTGAAACCCCGTCTCTACTAATACAAAAAAAAAAAAAAAAATTAGCTGGGCACGGTGGCGCGTGCCTGTAATCCCAGCTACTCAGGAGGCTGAGGCAGGAGAATTGCCTGAACCCAGGAGGCGGAGGTTGCGGTGAGCCGAGATCGCGCCATTGCACTCCAGCCTGGGTATCAAGAGCGAAACTCCGTCTCAAAAAAAAAAAAAAAAAAAAAAAAAATATAATGTTTAAAAATTCTCTAAAAATTAGACAATTGGGTAATCAAAGTTTGGTGCATTAACTAGTTGGAAAATTGTGACATAGCCATTGAGACATATAAATATGAATATAATATTATAGTATGTAAGTTGCAAGTGATATAATGTTAAGTGAAAAAAGTAGTGTATAAAATTGTGGCTACCCTACATCGCTTCATGTATAAAACACATAGATGAAACAAAAGACTTATAAGTAAACCTACTAATTCTGACCCTGATCTGGTTAGAGTGTTGAAATTATATAAGGTTATTTTTCTTGATTGAAAAAATCTATTTGAATAAATATTTCATAATGTGATTATAGTTACTTTATAATAAAATAAAACGATTACATTTTTATATGAATTACTGATAATTCACTTTCTGATAGATTTTGTCAGAAATTTATTTTCTGAACTGTATACAATATTTTACTTGCCCCTGCGAAATCTTATGTGTACTTCAGCTTATCCTTATGGTATATTGAATATTTTTTTCAATGTTTAGTCATTTGACATTATTGTTTATTTCCTCATGACATCTATAGATTTGATGAATATATCTTCTAATTTACCTTTATCTACATTGCATATATAATAAAATATTTACCACTAAATGAAACCACTGTCTCAAAGTTCTTGATGTAACTTCTAAAAGTTAAATGCAGAAGACTCAGTTCTAATTTTTCTGTCTCATAGAATATTTGACCTCTTCCCCTTAAAATTTTCTTTCTACTGGACTATAGCCCAGTCCCAGTTTTCTACCATTATTTCTACCATCTCAATGGAAACATTCACTAAGGTTATATATCTAGTGTTTCATTATTTCCCTTGGGTATCTTTCCCACTTCTTATCTCTACATATCACCTCTGTGAAGATTACTCCCAAATGTCTATTTCAGGTCTTCCCCCTGAGCTCTGAAGAAGTATGTCTAGATGTTTGCTTGATATTGCAACCTGGTAGTTCTGCTGGAATTTAAACTCAGCATTCCCCAAACTCTCTTCATTTCCTCTAGTGACAGCATTCTTCTTGTCCTCTAACTTTGGAGTCATATTTATCCGTCCTCTATTTTCCTTTATCTACTAATAGTTGCCATTAGGTGCAATACACCTAAGTGACATTTCTTGCTCTTTCTACCCATACTGAGAGGCAATGTGCAGTTGTTAAGGGTGTGGCTTCTGGAGACAAACTGCTTGAGTTTGCTATGCTCCAGCTCTGTGACTTTGGGCAATGTTTTTAAGATTCTGGTCCTCAGTTTCCTCATTTGTAAACTGGGGATGGTAGTATTACTAGCATATTATCTCACAGAATCATTTTGAAGATTAAGAGGTAATGTATGTTATGACCTCGAATGACTGCCTAGCATAGTAAGTGCTCAATAAAGCTTATCTATTATTATTATTTTCATTCTAAGTGCTACCACCTTCATTCAAACTCTTCTAATGTCTCAGGACTGTTGTTCCATTGTATCGTATGATGGATTCCTGATTTCTGAAGACTAAGTCTGTATTATTTTATTTGAGACATAATTTTAAAGTTTATGTGAAATCCACTGAATTCTGCGAAGATTTATGCCTCGTGTGACATCTGATGAACCAAATAGGAAACGTGCAAAGTAGAGACATTGTATTCCCTTCTTCTAGTGGGGTATTTAGTGCAAGACCAGCAGGGTAAAAGGAGGCCTCAAAAAAAAAAAAAAAATTCCAAAGACACATATATAGTTTGGAATGTAAAAATAAAACAAAACAAAGTGCTCACATAATGTCAATGCAGGCAAAATTAGCTTGGGGAGAATTTATGGATCAGAAGATCCCAGAACAGGAAAATGGGAAACTGTGGTCTAGCCTCCGGACATCTGTGTAAGGGTTATTTGGTTATGCAACAACATCAAGTAATTCCTCTCTGTAGAGTCATATGCACCCTGCATCACCACATACGGCAAGAGACAGAGTTCCCTTTTCTGTTTTTCTTTCACTCGCAGCCAACTACTTGTAACCTCATTCAAGCCATTAGCTCAGAATGAAAACCTCATTTATATAATTGCTTTCCATGCTTCTTTTGCTAATTTGTAGTTGTTTATTTCCCTGAAAGACATTTATGATATTTCCCCATTCTTATTTTGTATTTAATACCACTAATTTTAAATGGTTCTATTTTGAGTTTCTGACCAAATGTGCGTTTTAAAAGGGTGATTTTAAAAGCATAGAAAGATTTCTTACAGCTTTCAGTTTCCTTGTATCACACTTTCTCTTAAATTGGCACCTGGGAAATATTGACAATTTTATTGTAGTCTGTTTCCTCTTGTCTCATGGCTTATTTATGTCTGTTTCTGTCAGCTATGAAAGATTTATCCAGATGCTGAAGAACTGTGAAATATTTTATGAACTTTTCAGAAAGAATGATTGAATATTATGTAAGAGCTTAACTTTGTAAATTTATAATAGGCCTGTGACAATATAATTCAGTTTCTGCTAGAGCTCCCTGGTTCTGAGTATCATGAAAAGACACCAACCTTGATGCACTGACACATTCAATATTTTCTACATCCAGAAATGTTGGGTTGGATCTTTATTGTGCTGTCCATATAGGGGAGCAGAAGGTGCATTTAAGCTGGTCTAAGATCAGAAACAGAGAGGTAAGTAAGATGTAATATCTATCTGTCCGTCTGTCTGTCTATCTATCTATCTATCTATCTATCTGATAATCTACCTACCTACCTACCAACCAACCATCTATCCCTGCAGTCCCTCTCTCTATCATGCTGATAATCAGTGTTCTACTCCTACATCATCCCTTATAATTGCCTTTATCTCCTCCCATCAGGATGCAATATTGAATAGTGTCAAGAGCAGAAATTATGGAGTTAGACAGATCTGAGTTTTAACTGAGGGCTGCTGTTTATTTGTTGTGTGATAATGGGTAAATTGGTCATTAAGTGCTTCTGCACCTTTTAATGAGGGTTAAGTAGAGAAATGTAATAAAAACTTGACCTGCAAAGATGTAAATGGTGAACAGTCTCATTTTTTTTTTTTTTTTTTTTTTTTTTGAGCCAGTCCATTGACTTGCACTTCCCAAATCTCTCTTTAAATCTAATCGACTGACTCTGGGGTTTTATTTTTGTTCTGTGTGAATCACTTCTCCCCTTTTTTCCAAGGCTAAGGCTTCAATTCTCAATGTTTGGAATTTCCACTTTATTTATCCTTTTGCTCTTGGCTTGGGGCTTCTGGAAGATTTGTTTAATTGCCAAATCTTTAAGAAATCTCTGGTCAGAGGGACATATATGTGAGAGACAAAGGAGGAGGCAGGAGAAAGACAGGGAAAAATTTTTCTTTAAATTTTGGGTCTAGCATCCCGGAGGAGGGTTACACTGATACCTGTTAAGTCCTGAAGATCAGAAGCAAGTTATAACCTCATGCACAGGTAATAACTTGCCTCAGTCCTAGGGCAAAATGATGCCATGTTTCATCAACTAGGGACAAACAGCACAAATTTAGGTGCCACTCCATAATTTTTCTCTGCATACATTTGTTTCTCTAACCGTAGTAATGTTAAAACTTTATGTTCTTGCTTTATTTTAATCTAGCTATTTAAAATATCTACCTTTGTTCTAGCTGAGAAAGCATTGTCTGTCATGGTTTAAATGGTTTATACGGGGTAGAGAGGTTGCTAAATTTCAGAAATGATTATCATATACAAAAACGTTCTTGGCTTTTTTTTTTTTTTTTTGATGAGAAAGAACTATGTAAGTCAAGGACTAGTGAGGAGATAAAAACCACACTAGTAATTCCAACAGAAGATTAATATAAGAAGTGTTAAATAGGTATTGGAGCACTGAAAAGGCAAGAAAGGAAAACTGAGATATTGCAGAGTTATTAATTGCAAGAAGCAGCTATTTCCAGGACTTGGGGAATCAAGGAAAGATGCTATGGAGCTGGGACTCAAACCTCTGGCTGTCATGTGCTGGCATTTCTGAGCAGGCTGCTATGGGAAATATGGGAAGCATGGGAAAAGCTAAAAGTGTACCTGACTGATGCCACTGGAATGAACTGCTATTGCCAGAGTGACAGTCATTGCCAGGGTTAAGCTGACAGAAACAGCACACAAACAGGAAGAAAAAGTTTCTTCTCTCTTCTTTAAGATTTTATTTTGAGTTTACAAAATATAATTGTATATATTTATGCAGTACAATGTCATGTTTTGCTATAGCTACAACCTTGAATCGTCCCTCTAATGCTCCCATTAACAAACCCTAACTGAGAAATAGCCAGCAAAGCTGAAATGTGATTTGTAGATACATATCCCCACAGCACAAAGCAGAGTATGGAACAGTGGATTGAAATGGAAAGATATTAACTAAATCACCATCTCAAGAATTTACATGATACACTGTAGTGTTTCAGTGCATATATACATTGTATAGCAATTAAATCAGTGATTACCATATATAAATTTTAAAATTAATGAAAAAAAGAATTTAAAGGATATAGTTTTTTATAGTGTTGAATGTGTATTAGGGCCCACAGGAAAGCTACCATTAGGGATTCTAACAGTGACAGCTTTGGAGTTTAAAAATGTGAGTAGGTTATATTTATAGTGACAGCCCAATGCCAGATTCCTAATCTGTCAGATTCAAACACAAATTGGGGCAGAGATAAAAATAGGGGGAAGAATGGGAAGGTTTTCTCTAATGAAGGACATTTCAAAGAGGGCAATATTATTCACTGAAGTTTTATTGACTATATTTGTCTCTTCTCTTATTCTAGTCTTAATTTAATTGCTAATGTTATACTTGCTTCTCAAGAAATTTTAAATTTTTTTCTGAGTTCTTAAAGAACATCTCCCACTCTTAGCTGTTCTCTTCTCCTTTCCACCTTTTCCTTTTTTTCCTTTATTCCTTTTCCTAGAATTTCTTTACCTATTCCCTCTTCTGTCTTCTCTCTTTATTTCTCTTCCCCCTCCCCCTTTCCTTTCAATTATCGCTATTTTATTTGGTAGCTCTTGACTAGAGGTGAGGTTTCAGGCAGATTGCATTTTCACATTTTTTCCTGTGACTACTAATAGTCTGAAACAAAGCACTCTCTTGATTAAATTAAATGTTGAATATTAAATCTAAAATGGCCAGAAGTTTGATTTATCTTCTATAAATGTTTTGAAGGTAAGAGGGTCTGTTTAATCCAATCACAAAATAAGCTTAAAGAGAATCTTGCCCTCCATTCTTTCCTTGGTACTTTCTTCCCTCTTCCCGCAACTGCATCCTAACAGCTGGTGTGATATTTCAGCAGATACGCCCAACCTTATTCTGATATATGACTGGAAAAGACAGAAACACTTACCTGTTTTGGAATTGTCAGTTTTAGTTAAAGGCCTTCTAGTTTCTGCTTTTCTTTGTAGCCTATGTGTTTTGGAAGTCATTGTCTTTTGTAATGGCTGTCATATATGCAGGCTTCTAGACAGAGTGGCTGTGTATGTACCAGTTACGTTAAGCCTCACTCTGAAGACAGTCACCTGCCCTAATCAGGAAGGCTCTGTTTGGGAATTATTTTCTATATTTTAAGTGAGAATTCTATTACCCAGAGGTGGGTATTTGAAGCACTTCAGTAATTTGTATCAGTATCTGACTTCGTTAATGAGCATATTAAATATCAGAAATGGGGTTCTCCTTGTATATAGTAGCTTGATAACAGCAAGATGAATCTTAGAAATAGATTGTCAGTGATAAAATTAAAGATATTTAGTATCTATGGATTGGCTAAAATGTTTTAGAGACATTTCTCAGACTTGACCTAATAGGATATAATGATACAGTGATACTGAAAGTTTTTACAGTGAAGGATAAAACCTCAGGCCTGATTTCAGGTCTTTGTCCAGTCACTGATGTAGGAGAGTTGTTGTTGCTGGACTCTGATTCTGACTATAAGGGAACAGAATCTGGCCTCTGCACTCTTGTGTCCGTGCTGAGGGCAGGGTTAGCTTCATACGTCCTTATGAACCAAGGTATCGTTGGTTTAAATGGATCCTTTTAAGGGATCTGTGCTTGGTTTAATACTTTGTTGTCACTGTCTTGAAATTCATAATAATTTGAAACAAGGAGCCCCATGTTTTTGTTTTGCATTGGGCCATGCAAATCAGCCAGAATAGGCTGAATTAACTTTTCATGCAAGGACATTGGAAAGGACAGAGCTGAGACTTCACTGAGTTTATGAAGGAATCCTGTGCCTGTTTATTAAGCCAATGCCTATATGTCAGGTAAAATCTGATTTGAAACTTGCTTCAATTAGAACTGATGAAGTCCTGGGGAATACTAACTCTCAATGCCTTCACTGACTTCCAGTTTTTATAAAAAGAACCTAAGAGTTGTATAAAACCAAATTGGCTTAGATCAGTCCACAGCAGTGTCATCTAGCTTTTAAGGACTACGTAGTTCCTCACAGCACAGAGAAATAAAACTCTGGGACTTTTTGTAATTTTGGTACTGAAAGTTGTGTCAGATGGTTAAAATACAGGCAGCTACTTGTGCTATCAGGAAACTAAAGCCAGATGGTAAAAAAATTATCGTTTTACTTATTTTGCTAAAAACTAGAATTTGTCATTCTATCCCTCTACTACAGTGCACATTATCTCTGTATACAGTGAAACTGGAAATGGTAGCAAGAGTTTGGATTGTGTTTTTAAATAGAGCATGTGAATTTTGAACGCATTAGTTAATGGAATAGGCAGTGCTCTAAAAACTCAGCCTTAGAGCAAGATTTCATTTAAAACCTTGTGCATAGACGCTGATTATTGCCCAGTAACATTGATGGAGTGATGGTCTGACAGGGTCCTGGGAGATGAGGCATTGCTTTTAATTTTTTAAAAATTTTAAGTTAGCCACATTTTTCCCCTTTTTGCTATGACTATGCCTTTTCTTTTGATTTGCAGTTAGAAAGTGGACATATTTTTCAAATGAATGAAAACTCAGTTTGTAATGAGATGGCAAAGCCTCCTTCATGGAGAAGTACAGCCTAGGGACTCATAGAGGCCTACTTCAGGCTAGACTAGAAATAAAAAAGATTATGCCTGCTGGCCTTTGAGCAACATTCTGTTGACTGAAAGGTTTTAATCTTATTGTGAAAATGTACAATTCCTCCTTCTAGAAACCCACTAGGGATTGTTCTACCTGTTGGTCTGATTGTTGATGCCTTCTCAAGTACATCTTGCCTTTTAAATTTTTTCACTCTTGTGGACTGAAGAGCAAAGGAGTGTAAGTGACATAGCCTCACTCATTCATACATTTACTTAGGGAACAAAAACAAAATTAGAATATATTTTGAAATAATCTCTCCCCAAACTACCCGAAGTCTATCCTGTTCTTTAAAAGGCACATCATGGGCTTTGTAGAGGTGACAATGTGGCGGTTGTGGTGGGATGAGGACCTGCTGCAGGTCTGACTGGCATTTGAAAATGCTCAGTGTGATCTGCAATTTCCTCCTGCTCTAGGAATGTATGCACCATTTGCTTGGCAGTGACTGAGTATAAAGGAGGGCATCCACAAGCACAGCTCATCTCTTTCTACGTTGTGAACATTGATACTATATTTATTGCCTACTGTGTGAGAAGTTTCACACTTGAATGGATCTGGTAAAATAAACAACAAAGGAAAAAGCAAAACAACAAAAGTTAAAAAACAACTTTCTCAGTTTCTTCTATGTTTGGTCAGTTATTGTGATAGTTATGGGTATGTCCAGTAATTCACAATAAAACACTTTGAATTTTATAGCTAGTTCTATATTTTTTCTCTTTAATTAACTTCTGTGGATTTAAAATCACATTTCAACCTTTTGTTTCTATGTTAATTTTAGAAAAAATCAGTACTGAGGTTTCCTTCCCAACGTGTATCCACCACTAAAAAATCTACGAAGTTTATTAGACCTCTTTCACAAAGGTCATGGAAAAAGAAAATAGAGTGCTTTATTTTAGATAAAGGCCATGTATTATCATAAGAAGACCATGTCACCTATTGCAGTCAGCATTTTTAATAGCAATAATAAATATGACGGTAAGTCAACATGAAACACAGAATTTAATACTGGTAATTATATACCCACAAACCTCATACAAACTAGGCTCATACTTTTAGTTCAAGTATACACATATCTATCACTAAGTAACTGTGGGTTTTCAAATATTTCACCAGAAAAGTATTTTTTATTCCAGTGTTGTATGGTGTCAGGTCAAAAAGCTTTCTTTATACTACATTTTATTGAAGGAAAACCTTACTAAATAGATTTTATGAGAGAGTCACAGGGCCGGATATATTCACAACTCTGAACTGTGACCAAGTTGAAGAAACTGTAATGATCACATAAATGAAAAAAACGTGATTGTACAATTTTCATGGCTTTCATAAAAGTGATTTTTTTTTTTTTTTTTTTTGCCTAACATTGCAAGGTTTAAGCCATTTTAAATTTGAAAAACTATAGGAAATATAAAGGAAGAATATAACAATGAATATTTCTAATTGGTCATTTATATTTCTGTGGAGTACAACACATAAAAAAAAGGAAGAGAGAGGATATATAATACTCTTGCTTTATAGACCTTTTATTTTAAAATACTTTCAAACTTACAGAAAAGTTGCAAGGACAGTACACAGAAATCTTGTTCAACTTTCATCCCAGTTCTCCAGCTATTAACATATTTAGTACATGCTTTTTCTTTTTATCTATCTACCATCTATTTTCCATTTCTAATATTTATTGTTAATTTCCATTTGCAAGTCAGTTGCTGGTGTGATGCTCTGTTACTCCTAAATAAAGTATTTCCTACTCATCCATAATGTATATATCCAAAATCAGAAAATTAACATTGTGCAATATTACTATATAACTCACCCCATGAAAATTTCAGTGGTTGTTCCAATAATGTCCTTTGTAGAAACAGATAAAAAGGATAAGGAGGAGGAAAAAAACCATACAAGAGCAAAAGCACAAACTTTATTTCCCCCCCTCTTTTTTTTTTTCTGATCTAGGAACCAGGATTAAGAGTTTCATTTGATAGGCATGTATCTTCATTGTCCTTCGATCTGTAGTGACTCTTCAGCTTTCTTTGCTTCTTCATGTAAATATTTTAAAACTGTACAAGCCAATAATTTTTGTAAAATGCCCCTCAGTTTGGCTTTGTCTAGTGTTCCCTCGCGCTATGATTCAGAATATAAATTTTTGGCAGGTATATTACAGAAGGGATGCTGTTTTCTTCACAGTGTATTGTACTAGGAAACACATAACTTCCATTTGTGTCATTACTAGTCATGTTAACTTAGTGTCAACCTGGTTTTTCTACTCTATAGTTCATTAACCAATATTTTGTACTTATTAAAAATAATTGATATGCATTTTGTGGGAGATACTTTGAGCCTAAGTGTTGTTTCTTATAAAACTTTCACCCAGTAGTTTTAGGATCTTTTAGATCAGTGGTCCCCTACATTTTTTACACCAAGGATTGGTTTCGTGGAGGACAATTTTTCCACAGATATGGAGAGGGGGTGGTTTCAAGATGAAACTGTTCCACCTCAAATGATGAGGCATTAGTTAGATTCTCATAAGGAGGACCCAATCTAGATCCTCGCATGCGCAGTTCACAATAGGGTTTGAGCTGCTCTGAGAATCTAATGTAATCGCTGATCTGACAGGAGGCAGAGTTCAGGTTGTAATGCTCACTCACCTTCTGCTCACCTTCTGCTGTGCAGCTCGGTTCCTAACAGAATAGGGACCCCATGTTGGGGCCCCTCTTTTATATGATACATTTTAGTGACTAAAGTTTTCACACTTTTTAGATGCTGATTTTTGTCTGTACTAGTTATAAGATGATTGCCAAATGGTGATTTTTAAAATTCTATCATTCCTTCTACAATTATTAACTGGAATTTGATAGAAAGTAGAGCATTCTCTCTTTTTTCCTACCTTCTTTCCTTTCTTCGGTATGAACTTTGGATTCCTATTATATTCAATGGGTTATGATCTAATTCTTTATTTTAATACTCAAAATGTTCCAGATTTGACCAATGGAAGCCTTTGGAGCTGGCTCCTGAGTCCTTCTGATGGATCTTTGTAATTGATTGATACTTCCTTTCTGGCACAAGAAGATATTCTTTTCTCACCATGACTCACGTAACCACCACCACCAAGACAGAACATTTCTATCACTCCTGAACATTCTCTCAAACTCATTTGTAGTCAACCCTTCTCACCCCTGCTTTGTGTTTTGGCATCCACTGATTTGTTTTCAGTTGCTATGGTTTTGCCTTTTTCAGAATGTCATAGGAGTGGAATCAAAAAGTATGTAGCCTTTTGAGTCAGTTTTCTTTTACTCTGCATGCTGCATTTGAGATTTATCCATGTTGCCGCATGTATCAGTAATTTGTTCTATTTATTAGTGCGTAGTATTTCGTTATATAAACATACCACAGTTTATCTATTCACTGGTTGATGGTTATTTGGGTTGTTTCCTGCAAAATTGTTTTGGCAATTATAAATAAAATATTATTTGTGTACACATTTTTCATTGACTTTAAGAACATATATTTGCACTTCCCTTGAGTAAATGCTTAGGAGTGGTATTTCTGGTCATATGGTATGTGTGTGTTTAATTTTATAAGAAATTATCAAACTGTTTTTCAAAGTGGTTGTATCATTTTGCATTCATCCCAGCAAAGTATAAGAGTCCCTATTTCTCTTCATTCTTGCCAGTTCCTGATACTTTAAAAAAAAATTAGCCATTTTAATAGTTGTATATTGGTATCCTATTGTGATTGTAATTTGCAATTTTTAAATTATTAGTATGCGGATCACCTATGTGTCTATTTTCTACTTCTGTATCTTCTCCAGTGATCTGTTAAAATATTCTTTGTTGGATTATAAGTTTTCTTATTACTGAGTTGTGAGCATTAAAAAAATATTATGGATACCTGTCTTTCTCAGAAATGTGTTTTGCAAATATTTTTTACATTCTGTAGTTTCTTAATTTTCTTATTTTTATCTTTAGAATAGTAGAAGCTTTCAAATTTGAGGAAGTCCTATTTATTTTCTTCTATAATTTATATTTTCAATCTTCTAAAAAAATTTTGTGAAACACAAGGTTGCAAAGATTTTCTCCAATGTTTTCTTCTAGGGTTTACGTTTAGGTCCAGCACAATTTTTCAATAAGGTTACCATCTTTCCACTGAATTTCTCGGCACATTAGAAAAAATCAGCTGACATTCGGTTGGGCCTGTTTCTGAACCCTCTGTTCTAATTAATTGATCCATGTATCTATTTATTTGCAAGGACCATATTATTATTATTATTGTAGCTTTCTAATAAATCTTAAAATCAGGTAGTATGCATAAGTCTTTTGATTTTGCTCTTTCATTAAACTTTTATAGTTTTTAGCCTAAAAATTTTGTATGTTATATTTATATCTAAGTATTTTATGTTTTATATTGCTATTGTAAATGGTACTGTTAAAATTATAATTTCAATGTTTTATATTACTAGCATGTAGATACATAGTTTTTTTTTAATATATTGATCTGTATCCTACAGTCTTGCTAAATTGACTTCTTAAGTCTAGTAGCTTTTTTGGGTAAAATTTGTGAAATTCTACATAGATAATCATGTTTTCTAAGAATGGAGAAATTTTTATTTATTTTATTTTATCATGTATTCCTTTTATTCCTTTTCTTTAGTCTATTATTCTACTAGGACCTATAATATGATGTTGGTTAGAGATGGGAGGAGAGGACATTTTTGCTTTGTTTTTAATCTTAAAGAGAAAGATTTGATTTTTCCCATTAAGTCTGACTTCAGCTCAGGTTTTTTGCAAATGCCCTTTATCAAGTTTAAAATGTACTCCTTTATGCCTAATTTTCTTAGAATTTTAATCGTGAGTAAATGCTGTATTTTGCAGAAATAATTTTCTGCCTCTGTTTAGATCATTTTTTTAGTCTGTTCATGTAATAAATGACATTGATCCAAATATTGAACCAACCTTGCCTTCCCTGTTTAAACTCCATGAGGTTTATATGGGTTATGATGTCTTATTCTCTAGTCATGATGTATTATTATTTTTATATGTTGCTGAATTTGATTTGGTAATATTTTGTTGAGTTCTTTTTGTGTGTTTGTTCATGATTTCAATGCATAGTGGTTAGTAGTTTCCTTGCAATTTCTTTGTCTTCGTCTGATTTTGGTCAGGGTAATATTGCCTGATAAAATTACTTGGAATGTCCTATGTTTTTTGTATTTTCTGTCAGTCCTTGATAACATGCAGAATTGGTATTATTTCTTCCTTAAGTGTTTGATAGAATTTACTAGTGTAACTGTCTGGGCCTACAGCATATGATGTCCATTAGTCATGAACCACATGACAAATAGCAAAGCTCAAAAGAATTCATAGAACCTCTCATCTTCTCCTCCTTTTCAGCTTGCTACTTAGAGGTTCATTGCTTGTTCACCTCTGTGCTTCCATATTCTGTACTCTGAGTTACTATTTCTGCCACAGTTTCTCAAATTATCTTCTATTTTCATTGATTCCACTTGTCAGCTGGGTTCAATCAAACTACTGTTATTTTTTTCAATACTGCTGAATTCCAGAGTGCTCTACCAATTTATAAGATTAAATGAATTGCTCACAATGGCAAAGTTAATTACTGTGGAGGTAGTTTATAAATGCTGAACTTGCAGCTCATTCCATTATGTTTGTGAATGCTAAACTTGCAGCTGATTCCATTATTTTATGCCATCTTCCAATCTACAGTTTACCTAATATTAGTTAAGCATTTGCTTATTTTTGCTTATGTTAAATAATGTCTAGATTGTTGAGGAGATTTAAGTATTTGATTTTTAAAAAGCTGCAATTTTTTTCTTTTTTTTTGTGTGTGTATATATATATATATATATATATATTTTATAGTACTTTAGGTTCTGGAGTACATGTGCAGATCATGCAGGATTGTTGCATAGGTGCATATATAGCAATATGGTTTGCTGACTCCATCCCACCATCACTTGTATCTGGCATTTCTCCCCATGTTATCCCTCCCCAATCTCTCTGCCCCCACTGTCCCTCCCGTAGTCCCCCACAACAGACCCCGGTGTGTGATGCTCCCCTCCCTGTGTCCATGTGTTCTCATTGTTCAACACCCACCTATGAATGAGAACATGCAGTTTTTGATTTTCTGTTCCTGTGTCAGTTTGCTGAGAATGATGGTTTCCAGATTCATCCATGTCCCTTCAAAGGACATGAACTCATCATTTTTTGTTGCTGCATAGTATTCCATGGTGTATATATGCCACATTTTCCTTTTCCAGTCTATCATCGATGGGCATTTGTGTTGGTTCCAGGCCCTTGCTGTTGTAAACAGCACTGCAGTTTACATACGTGTGCGTGTGTCTTTACAATAGAATGATTTATAATCCTTTGGATATATATACACAGTAATGCAATTGCTGGGTCAAATGGAATTTCTATTTCTAGGTCCTTGAAGAATTGCCACACTGTCTTCCACAATGGTTGAACTAATTTACACTCCCACCAACAGTGTAAAAGTGTTCCTATTTCTCCACATCCTCTCCAGCATCTGTTGTCTCCAGATTTTTTAATGATCGCCATTCTAACTGGCATGAGATGGTATCTCAATGTGGTTTTGATTTGCATGTCTCTAATGACCAGTGATGATGAGCATTTTTTCATATGTTTGTCAGCCTCATGTATGTCTTCCTTTGAAAAGTGTCTGTTCATGTCCTTTGCCCAATTTTGAATGGGTTTGTTTGTTTTTTTCTTGTAAATCTGTTTTAGTTCTTTGTAGATTCTGGATATTAGCCCTTTGTCAGATGGGTAGATTACAAAAATTTTTTCCCATTCTGTTGGTTGCCAGTTTACTCTAATGATTGTTTCTTTTGCTGTGCAAAAGCTCTGGAGTTTAATTAGGTCCCGTTTGTCTATTTTGGCTTTTGTTGCCAGTGCTTTTGGTGTTTTAGTCGTGAAGTCCTTGCCCATGCCTATGTCCTGAATGGTTTTGCCTAGGTTTTGTTCTAGGGTTTTTATGGCGTTAGGTCTTATGTTTAAGTCTTTAATCCATCTGGAGTTAATATTAGTGTAAGGTGTCAGGAAGGGATCCAGTTTCTGTTTTCTGCACATGGCTAGCCAGTCATCACAAAATCATGTATTAAAGAGGGAATCCTTTCCCCATTGCTTGTTTTTCTCAGGTTTGCCAAAGATCAGATGGTTGTAGATGTGTAGCATTGCCTCTGAGGCCTCTGTTCTGTTCCATTGATCTATATCTCTGTTTTGGTACCAGTACCATGCTGTTTTGATTACTGTAACCTTGTAGTGTAGTTTGAAGTCAGGTAGTATGATGCCTCCAGCTTTGTTCTTTTTGCTTAGGATTTTCTTGGGTATATGGGCTCTCTTTTGGTTCCATATGAAGTTTAAGGTGGTTTATTCCAATTCTGTGAAGAGGGTCTTAGATAGATTGATGGGGATAACATTGAATCTATAAATTACTTTGGGCAGTATGGCCATTTTCACAATATTGATTCTTCCTAACCATGATCATGGAATGTTTTTCCATCTGTTTGTGTCCTCTCTTATTTCCTTGAGCAGTGGTTCATAGTTCTCCTTGAAGAGGTCCTTTACATCCTTTGTTAGTTGTATTCCTAGATATTCTCTCTGTAGCAACTGTGAATGGGAATTCGCTCTAGATTTGGTTCTCCATTAGTCTGTTATTGGTGTATAGGAATGCTTGTGATTTCTACACATTGATTTTGTATCCTGAGGCTTTGCTGAAGTTGCTTATCAGCTTAAGGAGGTTTTGGACTGAGACAATGGGGTCTTCTAAATATACAGTCATGTCATTTGCAAATAGAGACAATTTGACTTCCTCCTATCCTAATTGAATACCCTTTATTTTTTTTTTCTTGGCTGATTGCTCTGGCTATAACTTCCAATACTATATTGAATAGGAGTGGTGAGAGAGGCATCCTTGTCTAGTGCCAGATTTCAAAGGGAATGCTTCCAGTTTTTGTCCATTCGGTATGATATTGTCTGTGAGTTTGTCATAAATAGTTTTTATTATTTTGAGATACATTCCATCTATGCCTAATTTATTGAGAGTTTTTAGCATAAAAGGCTGTTGAATTTTGTCGAAGACCTTCTCTGCATCTATTGAGATGATCATGTGGTTTTTGTCTTTGGTTCTGTTGGTGTGGTGGAGTACATTTACAGATTTGTGTATGTTGATCCAGCCTTGCATCCCTGGATTAAGCCTACTTGATCATGCTCTTTCAATTTTGATGATAGGGTGTCGATTTTAGATCTTTCCTTGCTTCTCATGTGGGCATTTATTGCTATAAATTTCCCTCTAGACACTGCTTTAAATGTGTCCCAGAGATTCTGGTACATTGTGTATTCATTCTCATTGGTTTCCAAGAACACCTTTATTTCTACCTTCATTTCATTATTTATCCAGTCAACATTCAAGAGCCAGTTGTTCAGTTTCCATGAAGTTTTGCGGTTCTGAGTTAGTTTCTTAATCCTGAGTTCTAATTTGATTGCACTGTGGTCTGAGAAACTGTTATGATTTCCATTCTTTTGCATTTGCTGAGGAGTGATTTACTTCCAATTATGTGGTCAGTTTTAGAGTAGGTATGATGTGGTGCTGAGAAGAATGTATATTCTGTGGATTTGGGGTGGAAGTTCTGTAGATGTCTATTAGGTTTGCTTGGGCCATATCTGAGTTCAAGTCCTGGATATCCGTGTTAATATTCTGTCTCATTGATCTGTCTGATATTGACATTGGAGTGTTAAAGTCTCCCACTACTATTGTGTGGGAGTCTAAGACTCTTTGTAGGTCATTAAGAACTTGCTTTATGTATCTGTGTGCTCCTGTATTGGGTGCATATATATTTAGGATAGTTAGCTCTTCTTGTTGCATTGATCCTCTTACAATTATGTAATGCCCTTCTTTGTCTCTTTTGATCTTTGTTGCTTTAAAGTCTATTTTATCTGAGAATAGGATTGCAACTCCTGCTTTTTTTTGCTCTCCATTTGCTTGGTAAATCTTCCTCCATCGCTTTATTTTAAGCCTATGTGTGTCCTTGCACATGAGATGGGTTTACTGAATACGGCAAACCAATGGGTTTTGACTTTTTATCCAATTTGCCAGTCTGTGTCTTTTGATTGGGGCATTCAGCCCATTTACATTTAAGGTTAATATTGTTATGTGTGAATTTGATCCTGCCATTTTGATGCTATCTGGTTGTTTTGCCTGTTAATTGATGCAGTTTCTTCATTGTGTCAATGGTCTTAACCATTTGGTATGTTTTTGGAGTGGCTGGTACTGATTGTTCCTTTCTATGTTTAATGCTTCTTTCAGGAGCTCTTGTAAGGCAGTTCTGGTGGTCAGGAAATCTCTCAGCAATTGCTTGTTGGTAAAGGATTTTATTTCTCCTTTGCTTATGAAACTTAGTTTGGCTCGATATGAAATTCTACATTGAGAGTTCTTTTCTTTAAGGATGTTGAATATTGGCTTCCACTCTCTTCTTGCTTGTAGGGCTTCTGCCAAGAGATCAGCTGTGACTCTGATGGGCTTCCCTTTGTAGGTAACTCAACCTTTCTCTCTGGCTGCCTTTGGCATTTTTTCCTTCATTTCAACCCTGGTGAATCTGGCAATATGTACCTTGAGGTTGCTCTTCTTGAGGAACATCTTTGTAGTGTTCTCTGTATTTCCTGGACTTGAATATTGGCCTGCCTTGCTAGGCTGGGGAAGTTCTCCTGGATAATATCCTTAAGAGTGTTTTCCAGCTTGGATTCATTCTCTCCATCACATTCAGGTACACCTATAAAACGTAGATTAGGTCTTTTCACATAATCCCATATTTCTTGGAGGCTTTGTTCATTTCTTTTCACTCTTTTTTCTCTAATTTGGCCTTCTCATTTTATTTCATTGATTTGATCTTCAATCTCTGATATCCTTTCTTCTACTTGGTTGATTCGGCTATTGAAACTTGTGTATGCTTTGCAAATTCTCTTATTGTGTTTTTCAGCTCCATCAGGACATTTATATTCTTCTTTAAGCTGTTTATTCTCATTAGCATATCATCTAAACTTTTTTCAAGGTTCTTAGTTTCTTTGCATTGGGTTAGAACATGTTCTTTTAGTTCAGAGAAGTTTGTTATTGCCCACCTTCTGAAGACTGTTTCTGTCAATTCATCAGACTCATTCTCCTTCCAGCTTTGTTTCATTACTGGTGCGGCATTGTGATCCCTTGGAGGAGGAGAGACATTCTGGTTTTTGGTGTTTTCATCCTTTTTGCACTGGTTTCTTCCCATCTTTGTGGATTTATCTACTTGTGGTCTTTGTAGTTGGTGACTTTTGGAAGGGGTCTCTGAGTGGACGTCCTTTTTGTTGAAGTTATTTCTTTCTGTTTTTGGTTTTCCTTCTAACAGTCAGGCCCCTCTGCTTTAGGACTGCTGGAGGTTCACTCCAGACCCTGCTTGCCTGGGGATCACCTGCGGTGACTGCAGAACAGTAAGTGTTGCTGCTGGTTTCTTCTTCTGTTATCTTCGTCCTAGAAGGGTATGTGCCAGATGTCATCCTGAGCTCTCCTTTATGAGGGGTCTCTTTGGATATATGGGGGTTGGAGAGCTGCTTGAAGAGACGATCTGTCCCTTATTGGAGCTCAAGTGCTGTGCTGGGAGCTCCATTGTTCCATTCAGAGCTGCTGAGCAGCTACGTTTAAGTCTGCTGCAGTGGAACTCATAACTGCCTTTTTTCCCAGGTGCTCTGTCCTGGGAAACTGAGGCTTTATTTATAAGTTCCTGACATGCTGCTGCCTTTTTTCAGAGATGCCCTGCCCAGCAAGGTGGTAGTCTAGTCACAGTCTGCCAGCAGAGGCGTTGCTGAACTGCCATGGGCTCTGCCTAGTTGCTGTTTGAACTTTCTTGTGGTTTTGTTTATAGAGGTACAGTTAGAACTGCCTCAGTAATGGTGGTCTGCCTTAGTAATAGTGACTGCCTTAGTAATGGCGGACTGCCTCCATAATGGTGGACTGCCTCGGTAATGGTGGGCTGCCTCGGTAACGGTGGGCTGCCTCGGTAATGGTGGACTGCATTGGTAGATGGGGACTGCCTCGATAATGACTGGTGCCCTTCCCCCTACCAAACTCTACCATCCTGGGTCCAGCTGCACTTGCTATGAAACTCTCAATCCAAAGTGTTTCAGATTGCTGGTCTTTGTCGGGGTGGGACCTACTGAGCCAGATCACCTGGCTCCCTGTTTCAGTCCCCTTTTTTTCAGCTGAATGGGTAGCTCTGTCTCCCAGGCATTCCAGATGCCAGTTGAAATGGCTGCCCAGATTTGTGTGAGTTTTTGTGTGGAGACCCACGGCGCCTGTTGAAACAGCCATGCTGGAAACTCATGGCGCTTTTCAGCCTGGGACTCTCCTGGTCTGTGGGCAATAAAAACTCGTTTGGAAATGCGGTGATCACTCACCCTCTGCATTGTTCTCACTGGGAACTGCACTCCAGAGCTGTTCCTATTCAGACATCTTGGATCAGGCTCCAAAAAGCTGCATTTCTGAACTAGACTTACACCTGCAGTTTTAAATAAACCTTGCTGTGTGTGTATTACCTCATATAACCTATTTTCCAAAGAAGTTTAACTCTCAGAATAGATAATTAGGAGTGCTGTGTTCAATTGGAAACAGTTGAAGTCCTTGATTTTTAAATGATTTGGAACGCCCTTTATAACTATTCCATACTTTGTTCTGGAGACCCATGATTTAATGGCAAGAACTGTAAATATATGATTTGGTAAAATTAGAGCTCAGTGGCACTGGATGAATACAGATATTTACCTCCTTCCTCATACTGTTAGAATCAACTAAAAAGTTTAGCTTATTTAGTCTGTTTCTGGGGTTAGGCTTTGAACAAATTTCTAGCTTAGTGATGGCATGCATGGCACTGTTCTTTCCTTCACTCTTGGTAGGTTTTCTTTTGTGTTAGAGCAGAAGAATGGATGACCCTGTCTTTATTTTATGGCATGCTCTCAGTATGTTGTTTTTCTGTTCTCTTTTAGCTAACAGTGAAATAGGTCATGCTTTAGCAAATATATAATGATGATGTGCTAACTATATTAAGTCAAAAATGCCATGCAGTGATTCTTGATTCAGAAATCTAGCAAAGTCCTTGATTTGAAAACTGTGAATGCATCTCTCATTTATTGTCAACCAACCTACGTATTCAACCTATATATGTATGAATTTTCATGTAGTCCTTGAATACTAGCTTGGTTGACAATAAATAAGCTTGAGACAAACAAATATACAGAAATAATTGGTTCTAATGAAACAAAGTATTAGGGTCTGATTTTGAGATCTCTGTCCTTGTTTTTGTTTAATCCCTTGTCAACTAAATAGAAATCATTGGTTTTAATGAAGTAAGGACAAGATTTTGGGTCTTTGTCCTTGTCTTAGTTTAATACCATGACCATGCTTTTCTCAAGTTTCCAACTATATATTAAATGATAATAAAGAGTGTGACTTTCAATTTAATACATTTATTTTACAAACAGTTTTAATGAATGAAAAGTATTATCTATGACAAGCAAGTCTTTGTATAAATAAGTCTACGACTATATGTATAAAGGAAGAAAAATATAGATCATTCTAAATGGTTTTTAGTGAAACTCTTACTCCTTGGGTCCATTTGTATAGTGAAAGTACTGGAGAATTAGAAGAGATTGTGGATATCAATGATATTTCTGAATGATGAAGGATGAGAAACATTTTACATTTCCTATACATCAACCTGGATTCCTAGACTCATCCTAATAGAAAGACAAGAATACCTACTTCCTGTATCAGTACCTTAGAATTATAGCCAGATAGGGTGGAGCCAAGTGGGAGAAATAGTTGTGTCTTCCCTCAGGGTTCCTTAAGACTCCTTAATATTTGGCTTTGTAATTCTTTGTATTATGTTGGTTTAACAGATTTGCTTTATAAATGTGCTTGCTTTAACCACATCCTGAGCAAAAACAAAATTGTAGTAAGGGGAGTGTACTCTAGTGAATAAAATTTTACAAAAAAAAAAAGAGAACTCTTCCATGATAGCAACAAATTAAGAATACTATAGCACTTCTGAGAATCAGTGAATAAATAAATAAAATAAAATGGTGTTGATGAAGGTATATCCACCTGTGTGGACTTGGGCAAGTCTCTTAAGCTTTTTGTCTCAGTTTACTCACGTACATTCTGATGTGTTTGAATTTTCTGATTAGTATAGTCCCCTCTGATCTGAACATGCTGTAATTCTGGGCTGTGGAGCACAGAGAGCTTTAAGAGACCTTGGGGATTTGAGACAAGAGACATCAATGTGTGACTTGGTGCAAGGAACAAGGCTGAATACCAAAAGGGAAATGTTCTGTGCATGAAAGACCTGGATTTGTGGCTATTCTTGCTGGTCAGTAAGGAAGGAAAGTCTTAAAGGGTAAAAATTTTCTGTATTCAAACCACAATATGAATGTCTGAAAAATACAATCATGTTTGGAAGATTTATATTTTGGTGAAGACAGATCAAATAAGTACATGTGTATGACTCTAAATAAAATGTGAAAGGAAAAAATTATTAAAGGTCAAGTCATCTTCCCCATATATTATCAGAAGAATAGTACTGGGAGGGGATTCCAACTGTCTTTTATGAAGAAAAAAACATAAAGGCACATTCCTAGACTCAGTGTATAAAATATAATATAGAAAGATAGTTTTTTTTGGTACCCTTGACAGTGTAATGGGGTCCTAGCTGAAACTCATTCTTAGTCATAGTTAATTTAGACATATCTAAGCCTCTCTGGGAATCTTGTGGAATTTGCCTTCCAGGTGCTTGTTTGTAAGAGAAATTTAGGATTTTTTTTGAACTAGCACATCCTAAGGGAAGAAAATGTCAGCCAGATAAGGTAACCCAACCACGGCCTCAGTCATGAGAGGGATGGGTTCTTTTATGTTTGTCTTGATACTTCTTTCAGAGATATGTTCCTGGATGCAGAATAAAAATTGAAAGAGCTGTTTTCACTAAAAACTGTTTGTAATATACATGTCCAGTGAAGGATTGAGTGGGTTGCATCAGATGAGATATTTCAGTAAAGGGAAGGTGACACATTCTCCCAAAGTAGCTTCAAACAGAATGTTACTCTTGCCTCTCCATGGCTTCAGTAGGTGAGGTGCAGGAGCTAGAGACACTGCAGCACGGTGGAAGTGCCGAGCACATGGAGAGGTGTCTGTGGGAGTGAGAAGTTCCGTAGGGGCAGTGAACGTGAGTCCAGGTGACTGACTGACAAGCAGGGTTGCAGTGTCCAGAGGCTATTGCCTGCTGTAAGGACAGTGGGCGCAGTGAATTCACTGCTTCAGACATAAGGGTCAACAAAGATATCCAACTGCAAAAAAAGAGGAACAAATTATGAATGGAAATAACAATGGTAAAAAACAAAGATTTATTGACATGTGATAAAAGCATATATAGTTAGAACTAAGGTTATGTGGGAAAGATTGTTAAGCACTGATAAAACAGTCTATAGTAACATTTTATAATGGGTTGTTAGAGAATGATGATGGGGATAAGAATAAGATAGACAGTTGAACATGTACCAAAAGACAGAGATTATAGTTTCTATGGATGTTTTTAAGAAAGAGCATTGGACTGAAATAGAGGAAAATGTGGCAGTTGACAAGAAATTCCTAAGCAGCAGACACCATGTTAGAAGCTTGAAATAATATTTCACAAAATCCTCTCATCAAAGTATTTGCCCTAAGCAGAGCTACTAAATATCAAAGCCGGATTTGAATCCAAGTTGTTCTGACTCCAAAGCCAATGTTTCCCTCTCTTTCCCTTGGAGAAAAAATGCAGGCTTATGCTGAAATTTCAGTCAAAGACTAAGGATAAAAGTGAATTAACAGCAGGCATTTTAGTTTAAGAAATGAGGAGCACAATCATGTTGTTGAAGAGGGGAGATGATTCTGGCTGTGAGGTTCTTATTTCTGAGTTCAGAAAGACCTTTGAGGTTTGTCTAAACAATCGTTTGGCAGCTGTTTCATTGATATATGGGGAAAAGGTGAAATAACCTGCAAAATGAAGCCAGGAGTTTTAACCAAATGTGTTTATTAAAAGGAAAGGGGGTAGAGGACGATATTATCATCAAACACCTGTTGCCTTACTTCTCTACAAATCTGGTTTTAGAAACAAATTGGAAGATTTGGGCCCAAGAAACACCAGGGAGGGACACATGAACAGGTGCTCTGTGAGCGATGCACACACAAAAAGAAGCTGAATAGATATTTGTATGTACATAAGAAAACTTTTTTTGAGACATGCTATGAATAAATGCTGTGCCTATCTGCTGAAGAACATAAAACCTTAGGAATCAATGTTAGTTCTACAAGAACTGGGTAAAATAGACAACTTGATTCCAAAATTCATGTGAAAATGCAAAAAGCTAAAAAGAGTTAAAATACTAGAAAAAGAAAAAAAACCTTTTTCAGACTTGCTCTATAAGGTAATTAAGACATTGTGGTATTGTTGACAGGATAGACTAATAAACCAATCAAATAGAACAGAGACAATAAATAGACCACACTTGATGCATGACAAAGCTGGTACTGCAGAGCAGTGGGAAAAGGATAAATTTTTAATTAAATGTTGTCAGGTTAACTGGATGCATGTATAAAAAATAAAAATTGACCCCTCCATTAGACCACATACAAAAATGAATTTCAAGTAAATTTTAATCTAGAAGTAAAAGGTAAAACAATAAAGCTTACAGAAGATGACAAAAGAGATATCGTCATGATGATCTTTAATTAGGCAGAAATTGCTTAAACCAGGACGCATAAACACTAGCCATTAAGGAAAATATTGGTAAGTCAGACTACATTTAATTAGTAATAATTGTTCAGTAAAGGATACCAACGAGAAGTGAAAAGGCAAGCTCAGAATGGAAGAAGATATTTGCTATACATTTGACAAAGGTTGTTATATATAGAAACTGACACAGAATTAGATATTTGTTCTACATTTAACGACAATTACTTGTCAATTGACTCCCATGAGTCAATAAAGAAAGTCAGATAATCTTAGAAGAAAAATGGGCAAGAGATTTAATAGGTACTTAAAAGAAGATATCTGACTGATAAAAGAACTTATGAAAAGATGTTTAACTCTGTTAGTAAGCAGGGAAATGCAACTTGAAATCATAATGATGAGATACCTCCAAGTTATATGCCAGATGGCAAACAAACAAAACAGACAATACTTAGTGTTGGTTAAGATGTGGAGCAGCTGGAACTCTCATTTGTTGCTGGTGGTGCAACCCTTTGGGAAAGTGTTTGAAAATGTCTACTAAAACTGAAGACTCTTTTTCTAACTTAGCAATTCTCCTTTTAGACATATATTAAATAGCAGTAACTGTTTATTTTCATTCTGAGAATAGTGGGAGAAAATGAGTGAATGCTTAAGACACATAAGAGAAGCGCCAGATAAAATGATTGTTAACAGTGGACAAAAAGTTTCTTTTTTTGGGGGGGGGCGGAGTTTCGCTGTTGTTACCAAGACTGGAGTGCAATGGCACGATCTCGGCTCACCGCAACCTCCGCCTCCTGGGTTCAAGCAATTCTCCTGCCTCAGCCTCCCGAGTAGCTGGCATTACAGGCGTGCATCACCATGCCCAGCTAATAACAGTGGACAAAAAGTTTCTAAGTATTCCAGAAAGGGAAGAATGTAGTAATATTAAAAACATAAGGTAATTAAATTCCTGTAAATAAAACAAGGGGGGAATGTGACATGGTAAAAGCCCCATACAACTGCATACCTCAACCATACCTCCGCTTTCTGTTGAAACTGCTCTCTATAACCCAAATGTGAATAATTAAGGACTGTAATTTCCACCCTACCCAGACAATGTGTAAACAAATGCTAATCTTGACTTTTGTGAACCACTTAAGTAACAATCAGAATGTCAAAAAGTCCCCTGGCTCTCGGGGAGTCTGGAGCCCTTCACCCTCATCTTCGCCCAGGAATCCACTGGAATGTCCAGAGCCCCTCACCCTCATCTCCGCCCAAGAGGTAATTTACAGAATCCACTAGCCCTCAGAACATCTGAAGCCCCTCACCCCCACCCCTGCCCCTCACCCTCACTCCCGAGGTGGCTTTACGGGTATAAAGGTCTTGACACCCTCCTTTTGGGGCCACAGGTTGGAGAGACGTGAGTCCTCCGTGGCCACCGGCAATAAACAGCCTGCAATTTGGCATAAAAAAAAAAAAGAAAACATAAAGTAGAGGTTAGAATAGTAAGAATAGTTGATGTATTCATTCAGGGAGGAGGGCTAACAACATAAACCTAATGCCAATTCTTTTATGGTTCTATGTGAGCCCAACCAATAGAATAGGTGATTCTGTCTTCAGGCATCTTTCTGACCCCTGCTAATAGTGATTCAGATTTTTAAGACTGTTAGCCCTGCTTGTATCCGTGAACTTTTCATTTCCTTCAGAACACTGATCCTTGTAAGCCATTTGGATCTGCCTTCTCTTATGTTACTCTCTCCTCTCTTCCCAGGGGTATGCTCATTCCATTTTGGGGTCCATTGGTTACTACTATTTTTGCAGTTTTGAGAATTGTCAAATTGTATAAATTTCATCTCAACAGGAATTGTGCTTTAGGGAATCTCTTTACAGTAGTAATTTTAAATTCTGCTGGTCTGCTTTTCCAAATTAGTGGGAGGGAAATGATGCATTAAAGTGAAAAGAGCTGCAAAAGCAGAAAAAAATCCATCAATGAGAATGAAATGAGGAGGGTGAAGCAGCAAAGGTTGTAGTCTAAAGGTCTAATGCTGGAAAGCAGGAGTGTACAGCCAGAAAAATGTCAACAGAGGGTGGCAATTTATACAGTAAGAACAATTATTAACATAAGGCTAAAGACATTAAATGAAAAATTTAGGAGCCTGGAAAAATTAAATAATAGTTTGAAGCAGAGCTGTTGTGTGAGATGTCCTATTATAACAGATTGCTCTTTTGAATGATCATAAAGTTATGAGTCAGCAAAGAAGATTCCCTCAGCAGAAGATGTAGGGAAGATCAGCCACAGTAACGTTCTGTCTCTAAATGTGCCAAAGCAAGTGATTAGGGAGGAAGATATATAAATTTTTATTACAAAGAATCTATTTCTTTAAAGATAGAAAAAGGAAGAATAACAAAACCATGATTTCTGGGTAGTAAAAGTACTGAAAAAGAGTACTGATAAAGAGAAAGCAATAATAAAGAGAAATGCTCTGTATCTGTAATGCACGCAGAGTCCATATCTCATTTCCACTTTTAACACTTTATGGGGTTCTAGGCTTATAATCCCTCACCCCAGAAGGCTGGCTTTATAAGTGTTTCCATCTCCAAAAGAAGTTAAGCGACATGAAGACATGTTGCATATTGTTTGGTAGCCTGAGCTGCCTGATATTAAATAATAATCCTGCTACATCCTAGCCTTGTTACCTTAGGAAACATATTTAGCCTCTCTGTGTCTCAGTCTCAACTGTAAAATGGAGATAAAGTATAATTTATTTCAGAGTTTTGTGAGGATTAAATATCATTTAATTATTAAGAGCTCAGTCTATGTTAACTGTTATTATCCAAAGCTATATTGCTCATTAGTGGCACAGCTTAGAATCAAGTCCAATTTTTCTACCTCCAAATTTGGTGCTCTTTTCTGGATACCTTTTTACCTATTCCCTAAGAGGAGTTAGAGTTTGGGCCTCTGGTCCAAATTTGAGGCCTTGAGAGTTGGGGCTAAATTGTGAGAGGTCAGTTTTAAAAGAATTTGTGCAAAGATGAAGTGTGATCCAACTTCCAAGTCAGTTAATCTAGGTTAGCAAGAAACAGTCCAAAAACATAAGGTCCCGAAGGCCAGAGGGCAGAGAACATGAAGCAGCTCTGAGATGTATGCTCCATAATGGAGATCAGGTAGGATAACAATAGTAGGTTTGTGAAGTGAGACTAGTAGAAATCCCCGAGGCAATAGTGTAGATATTTTATTATTGTTACTTTTTGGCAATGGAAAGCCAATTATAAATGTTTGTGGAATAATGATCTACTTGGCTTCTACCTCTGGCAGCTGGGACCACTTAACACCTGCCTGCAGGTCCAATCTTATCTCCAATTTCTCTGCCAATTATGGCCTTTGAGAGGGAGATCCTAGTAGTCATCGAGTATTAAGTCATCCTTTTAGTTGGACACAATCTGATGCTGTGCCTTGTTTACTAAACAAAGTCCTTCAGTACATCAGCTACTTGGGGTTTCATAAATTTCCTTGAAAGTGGTCAGAGTGGATGCTAAACATGAACTCTGCATAAGCTGCATCTCTCTGAGGTGGAACTCTGTACCTCCTCTGTCCTGGAGCTCTGCCTGCTGCCTGCTGTCCAACCCACTCCAACGACAGGACTGCTCCCTGTTACCTACTCATTAGAACTCTATGGTTTAGCTGACCTAATCCTTTTGGTCTATTTGGTCTCTTGGGCTTGGCCCTCTAAGTGAGACCTGCCCTACTGCAGATTAAACATTTCTTTAGATAAAACACATATGATATTTTAATCTTTAAAAAAGTTACCACCGACTAAACATTTCTTTTTTTTTTTTTTTTTTTTTCTTTTTTTTTGAGACGGAGTCTCGCTCTTGTTACCCAGGCTGGAGTGCAATGGCGCGATCTCGGCTCACCGCAACCTCCACCTCCTGGGTTCAGGCAATTCTCCTGCCTCAGCCTCCTGAGTAGCTGGGATTACAGGCACGCGCCACCGTGCCCAGCTAATTTTTTTGTATTAATAGAGACGGGGTTTCACAATGTTGACCAGGATGGTCTCGATCTCTCGACCTCGTGATCCACCCGCCTCGGCCTCCCAAAGTGCTGGGATTACAGGCTTGAGCCACCGCGCCCGGCCCCGACTAAACATTTCTATATATCAGTCCCAGTGCTTTATACCCCTTTTCTAATTTAATTTTTTTCCCAATAAACTATGATATAGATACTATATTGTGAGGCTCAATTTTTAGGTGAAATTAATAAAATTTCCCAAGGTCACACAGCTGTTAACGGGGAAATTGGGATTCAAAGCTAGAGCTCCAAAAGCTGAGATATTAAATATTATGCTATATGTTGATGATAAAAGAAATGATGTAAGAGAGAACTTATGGAATAGTTTGAGACACAGTTGCTTTGTAAAGGCAAACTATTCTTATTTGCTTTAAAGCTAGATTTTCTATCTTGATGTTCATCATTTCCACAAGAAGCATTACTGAGATGCTGCTTTTTTTGACTTTATACTGTGTCTGAAAGGAGGATGGAGATAATACAAAGGAAGAACATGAGAAAAATATTCTTCTTAGAAAAATGTTTTGTAGTCAGTTTGATGAATGCTAAATGAATGAGAATTCTGGACAGCTGTGACCCACTCTAATAAAATACTGAGATGTAGTCACTGAAAAAGATATAAATAGTCATAACCAACATTGACTAAGAATGGAGATGGGATATTATGAACTGTACTTTATTGAGGGTCATTTATAAGTGGAAGAGAAAGTCATTGGTGACTACATGATGGCAATGTTGAAACGTCTTAAGCATCTCATGTGTCTCAATCTCTTCAACTGTCATGGCCTTGTTAAATATACTAAAGGGAGACTCTTAAAACAGAAAAACTAGAATGAATAACAAGATTTCATGTGTCAGAACCCAAAACATTTTTTCCTTTTTTTTTTAAAAAAAAGAGTCCCTTTACAAAACTGATAAAATCTATATACTCTCTTTGCAAGATACAAAATCCATGTCCCCACACTATTTATTATACAAATTTATGTACTTCCCTGGAGCCTATTCATGGACCCCAGGCCATGAATCAAGAATTCTAGATTTTGAAGAACTCTTTTTGAGTTGGGGAGAATTCCAATGTTATGATTAAATCCTAGTGCGTACCTCTTGCCAAATACTCTAAATACCTGTGGTATTAGTGACTTGATTATGTGCACTTCCTTGTAAATACAATGGCTGCTGCTGCCTTAGAATCTGAGGTTTTTCATAATGAGAGCCAAGTATAAGTCTCTCATATTTATTTATTCTATTCTTGTTCATATTTTTACATAGGTAATCTTTTTCCCAAATTCTGCTGAGAGATTCTGAGATTGGCAAGAGATCTTTTAAAATCTGTCATGGTGGCTTTCTTTTTGATGGGAATAATTTTTTTCCCTAAGCCACAGAATTACTCTAGGTTGTGCCATGGAGACATTTTCATACATCAGGCAGCTTTTGGGCCCTAATTCTGGTAGTTATCAAGCCCACTGACAGGCGTGACAGGACCTAGAAACATAATACAGACTTATATAATCAGCCATTCATCTCTGCCATTTTTACGTTGAATTAATGCTCTGGGCACCTCTTCAAAGTCATACTGTGGAATATTTTTTTGAACATTTATTTTTGTAATATTCTTATATAACTTTCTTATGTGAGAATAGTTCTTTCTATCCATTTCCCTCTTCCATTTTAAATCAGAAAATAAAAGCACAACACTATGGCATCCAAATATAGATTGAGGCTTTATATATTTTTTTTTTTTGAGACAGAGTTTTGCTCTTGTGGCCTAGGCTGGAGTGCAGTGGCGCGATCTTGGTTCACTGCAACCTCTGCCTCCCGGGTTCAAGCAATTCTCTTGCCTCAGCCTCTGGAGTTGCTGGGATTACAGGCACATGTCACCACGTCCAGCTAATTTTTTGTATTTTTAGTAGAGACAGGTTTCACTATGTTGGCCAGGCTGTTCTCGAACTCCTGACCTCAGGTGATCCACCTGCCTTGGACCCACAAAGTGCTGGGTTACAGGTGTGAGCCACTGGCACCCAGCCCAGATTGAGGCTTTTTTCAGTCCTTTCTCAATTTTAGGTCAATTGATTATTTGAGTCATTGTTGGTTATATCCCTTTTAGCCACACAGAAGTCATATATAAGTTTTATTTATACAAAGAAACCTGAAAGGATGGCTTTGAAACATGTCTGCATTGTGGTGAGCTAGATGAGAAAGCCTAGTTTTTTTCTTCTCTTTTTCCAGAATAACACCAATATATCCGCTCATTTATGGATTTATATGTGATATAATGATAAAGTTGAAACTCATTTGTTAGGTGAGAGGACTATTCGAATCACTAAAAGGTAAAACTAACTTTGTTTAAGCTGGTTGGCATTAAGCTGCCATGAGGGAGGGAGGTATAGGTAGATCTGATGATGCTTTTCTCAGTATAGGTAATAGCTGTTACCTTAAAATAAGATGGAGAAAGCTGGGTGCGAGAATGAGAAATACAAAGTTCAGTGATTTATATTAACAGAGATTCATCTCTTTATCTGAAAATACCATTTTAATGTATAACAAAAACCAAAACATCCCTAGTAAATTAAAAGAGGAAAATAGAATATTTTTTTGTTTTTGGGAAATTAGAGAATAATAATTAACTGGTTTGAACCACCATCTGTGCAGGAGCTGTGTGAGCATTTCTCTCTGTCCCTGCCAGTGTACCTGGACTTTGACATCAGTGCCCCTGTTCCTCCACTCCCAGTTGTCTCTTGAGAAGGTACTGCCAAGGAGCTGATCATTAGAAAAGAGTATATGGACACACACACACACACACACACACACACACACACACACACGAGGTCTATCATCTATCTATGTATCAGGTAACTTACTAATTACTAATAACACCTTCGGAAGAAAATGCAAAAGGAAACTGCAATGAAGAGGAGACTGTATTGACATTCTGACATTCTGGATCAGACAAATCAGTGCTTGACTGGAGACACCAAACATACTTTCCAGTCTGGCCCAACCCAAGATGTATTTCCAAATCTGCAGACATGAAACGTCAGTGTGGTCACCCCCTGGGACAAACATAGATCCTCTGCACATGCAATTTTAATTAGTCAGGGTTTCAGAGCAGGGCACCAGCCATTTTTACTTTATGGTGATAGTTTTATTGATTCCCTGACAATTCAGTGACTCCACAGATACTAAGTGAAGAAGTCTTCTATATGATTAACAGAAGAGAGCCACTCTGTTTTACAGAAACATATAGCCTATATTTTTAGAAATTATTACAAGTGGAGTTTGCACAATTTTGAATGTTTTAATTGTCTCTTTCTGGCCATTTTATAATTGCTACATTGAACAGTGATTTACTATATATAGTTTCCAAAATCGGCACTCACTCAGTTTGTCTTCTGCCAACCCAACTGTACCTCAGCAAATGGACAAGCACCTTTCAGTGAGAAGCCTCTGTCCTGGCAGGTCAGGTATCCTCAGGCCTGAGTGTCTCTGAACAGGCTATGCTCATTCTCATCTACAGCAAACAGTTTTGAGTTAGTTTATTTGTTTTCCAAACAATTTGAGCACTGCTTTAAGTGACAGAACTGGGATTTGAACCTAGGCCCTTCTAACTTTGGCAGGCTAAATAAATAACATCTATAAGTCAGAGATTTGGGCTGAGACCCTGTCCTGTCTCTAGCTAATTGTATCAGTTTGGTCAAGTTATTTAACCCATCTGAAGCTATTTTTATTTCTTTACACTTATTTACAATAATAGCTCAAAAGTTTGCTGCTGAAATAAAAAGACCAGATATTAATATATAAAACATTCAATATAGTGCCTAGAATAGTTACTGTACAATTGGTAGCTAATATTGCCACTTACGTAGGATCATGTAAATAAACTTAGTAACGCTGAAGGTCTTTATTTTTTATTTATTTGATTTTTTGTTTGTTTGTTTGTTTTATTGGTTTTGAGACAGGTTCTCCCTCTATTGCCCAGGCTGTATGCAATAGTGTGATTGTAGCTCACTTTAACCTCGAACTCCTGGGCTTAAGCAATCCTCCCACCTCAGTCTCCCAAAGCATGGGATTATAGGCCTAAGCACCATGCCTGTCTTGAAGGTCTTTAATTTTTGCTTTCCTACCCTAACTATAAATAGTAAAATATTTAAACTCAGTGACTAGTATTTTCTGTTACATAAAACTTAATAGTTTTTAGTAATTTTTCAATGGCTAGTACCGATAAGCCATGAAAATAGGCATTATAAAGACAGGAAAAAGGTGGAAGAATAAACAAGGAATAAGCCATTGAGAAAAGTCTTATCTTTTATTTCCAAATTTTAGATTGATGAAACTTAAGGTTTTGGAAGAAATGGTAAATAATGAAAATAAAGTTTTGAGAGATGTTTTCAGAATCTGCTGTGTTAATGGCTTACACTGTTTCCAGTCTGAAACTTTACAGGGGACATTTAATAACGTATCTTAGGATACAGGCCCTGGCACTGGTCACTCTTTCTGAATGGATGAAGGGCTTATGTGATTGGATCAGGTTTATTTCTTTAGGTAGTGAGGATTCTTAGGTGACTCATTGTTTTCTTCAGTGTAGTCTACTGGATGTTGGAGTCACACTGGCTTTTGTTTGGTTATTAATTCTGCTGCATACTAGTAGTGGGGATTTGAACAAGTTAACTAACCTCCCTTAAACAGTTTAGTGCTGTTTTTCTTCCAGTTGTAAATTGAAAATAGCAATACTTCTCCTTATTGTTGTGGGGGTGAAATTAAAGTGGGTATGAGAAGAAAAATGTATAGAAATATATAGATCATTAAATACTAAGAAGGAAAGGTAGCTCTTACTCCTCGAGCACAGGGGTCCCCAATACCTGGGTCACAGAGCTGTGGCAGTCCATGGCCTGTTAGGAGCTGGGCTGCAAAGGTGAGTGGCCAGTGAGCGAGCAAAGCATCATCTGTATTTACAGTCCCTCCCCATCATTTGCATTATTGCCTGAGTTCTGCCTCCGGTCAGAGCAGTGACAGCATCAGATTCTCACAGGAGCGTAAACCTTGTTGTCAACTGGGCATGCAAGGGATCTAGGTTACATGATCCTTATGAGAGTCTTAACGCCTGATAATCTGTCACTGTCTCCCATCACCCCAAGATGGGACTGTCTAGTTGCAGGAAAACAAGCTCAGGGCCCCCATGATTCTACATTATGGTGAGCTGTTTAATTATTTCATTGTATATTACAATGTAATAATAACAGAAATAAAGTGCACAATAAATGTTCTTGAATCATCCCGAAACCATCCCCCACCCTCTGCTGTGGATGAAACTGGTTTCTGGCACCAAAAAGTTGGGGACCACTGCTCTAGAATACAAGGAAAATATAAAGTATCAAACACATCTATTAATTGCCTGTTAATATAAATTTGAATTCTTCTCAATGTACAGTTTATTTTAATTTAATGTAATTTATTTATGTTTTTGAGACAGAGTCTCACTCTGTTGCTCAGGCTGGAGTGCAATGGCATGATCTCTGCTCACTGCAACCTCCACTTCCCGGGTTCAAGTGATTCTTTCGCCTCAGCCTTCCCAGTTGCTGGGTTTATAGGCACCTGCCACTATGCCTGTCTAATTTTTATATTTTTAGTAAAGACAGGATTTCACCATGTTGGCCAGGCTTGTCTCAAACTCCTGCCCTCAGGTGATCTGCCTGCCTCAACCCCTGAAGTGCTGGGATTACAAGTCAAGGTACAGTTTATAAGATAGTATTTTGGAAATTGAGATATTTAAACTTTTTACATGTAAGAGCTAAGTGAGGATATTAACTTTTGAAAATCGTTAGGATGATTGTATAGAATTAAAGAAGGCTGTGTGTCCTAATAATAGTTAAGGAGTCTATTACTGTCTTCTGCTTTTCTGAGCTATTTAATTTTCATGCTTAAATTAGTTTAAACTAAAAAAAATTGATTCATCACAGATGATAGGCTAAGCCAAAAATGATTCACTTTCGCCCTCTGGTTGATGCATTATTTTAATTCACAGTCTTTAATTTCTCTGGAATCCAAATGTTACAAATTGAGGGTAAATATATTTTAAATGCTTGGAAGACAATTTTATGCACATGGTCTATTTTTTTTTTCTTTCATATGTGCAGTTGGGACTTTACAGGCCTTATTTCCAAAACTTGTTTTCGACATTTCTGTGGTTTTGTGTTGCACTCTAGCAGATCTGTGGACTGAGAAGAATTAGAAATAGTGACTATGGTAGAAGAGCCAAAAGTAGAACATTCAACTCGGGGAATTTGTGAAATGTCCTTTATCTGAACATGTGCCTTAGGCTGGCACATAAAAAGCTGTCAGAAATTGATGTTGATGCATGTTGTTTTGTTTTTGGTGCTATGCTCTGTAAAGCAGGATATTGCAAAAGAAGTAAGAACAGAATATGTTTTTCTATTTGTTTTGAGACAGACAAGACTAATGTGTGTGTTTTCTCTGGGCAGGCTTGAATATTGGTGGGCAGAGCTGAGTTTTAGGTTTGGTAGTGACAGCAGGATGTCTACTCAAACACTGAAAGAAAAGGAGCCAAAGGATCTTAGTTTTCTTTAGATTAATGACAATCATTCTCCATAAAGCAAAGTGCCAATCAATGCAATAATTACTTTGGTATTCTAATATCCTTTTGGTCTCCAGTGTTTTGGCCTGACCCAATGAAAGTTTTGATCTGTTTGATTTAGGATTTGATTCCAAATCATCCAAACAGATTTGGGATTCACTTGAAGCAAGGAGAAATGAAGATACACTTATTGTATATCTTCAATATACAATATACAGTGTCATCAGAGGGCTGATGACAATTCTCCTGTTGTACTAATGAGAAAACTGAAATCTGAAAAGATTGAGATAATTACTAAAAAATACTGATCTAGTTAATGACAGAAAATAATACTTTAATAAGAAAAATACTCTATGAATACAATTCATAGTATTCTTTTAAATATTGTGGTGAAGAACAAAGATCTATACTTGTTATGTCTATGCTATCTTGAAAATCACATATACTTTTTTCTACTTTCTTATCTTTTTTATTGCTTTTGTCATTATTATCATTGTCATTAGAGTCCTACTTCAGACAAGTATTCAAAATTACCTCAAACAGAGGAGAGACAATCTATCCAAAGGAAAAAATGCTTGGGACAGGAATGAATGAGTGTCATTGACAAAAATGATTACTTTCCAATGATGTTTTATTGTTCATCAAGCTTGTTGAGTGCTGATAATCCTTTTTATTTGTGAACAAGTTAGATCACATTCTTATATATTTAAAAACAAAAACAATTTACTCAATAATTTGTATAAATATTTAAAAATTAGCAGCAAGCTTAAGATTTTAAAATGGAACTTTATTGGTTTTTTCTTTTAATTCATCTGTAGATGAGAGGATTCTGTATACACAGGAGGTACTTTTTCTTCTTAATGATCTGTAATCGTTAGGAAAAATTTTGAGAAGACAGCTTCAGCAAGAATAAATGTTTTAGAGCCATCGTCTCTATAACAGTGCTGTGCTGAAATAGAGTATAAATCTGATAAAGAATGAATGACCAATGTTCAATAAGATTATCATTGATGGTTACTGCTAAGTTACAGGTTAAGCATGTTATTTCTCCCTCTATCCCAACTTCCAAATTCCTACTCCAGGAACTCAGAAGACCAAAAGCAGCAGTACTGAATTGTTCCCTCTTCTCCCCTGCATCTTTTATGTAGCCTGACTTCTCACCTCTGAAGCCCCAAACGTACCTCAGCCAGCAGATGCTGGACAGGAAGCTCATACTTTTCTCTGAGAGTGGGTATGGAACTATCAGGTGAACTCTACTTTGGGAAGTGTGGTGGCCAGAGAAGAATTATTGCTTCCTTTACTTTGTGGCCTTGGTAATAGCTCAGGAGGGAAACCTAAAAAGTAAGAGCCACATGGCCGTAGAAGAGATGTACCTGGGCTCTACTGTTGTCCAGAAATTCCAGAAGAAATGCCTTTGAAGTCAATCATTTGCAAGCTTGACCTTAGATAGCCCAGGTCACCACTCCATGGTGGCAGGAAGTCTATTCTTCCATAGTTATCACCAGACTAATCCTTGTAGTACAAATGAGCTTGACTCAGTGGAGGCAGAATGAGGCCCAGAAAACATGCTTTTTTACATTGTATGTCCTCGATTACCTCTGGATGCAGGACTTAATCCATTGGTTAAGTGAAAAACATTGGAGAACAGGAAGGACATGCTGAGGCTAAGGGGCCAGTACCCATCTGTGAAGGGAGCAAACCTGGTAAGGCCTCGCATATGGAGGCTGACACTGGTCCTGAAGGCCAGGGCCATTGAGGCTGCAAGTAGCGTAAGTCTTTTTTTTTTTTTTTTTGACACAGTCTTGCTCTGTTGCCAGGCTGGAGTGCACTGGCGTGACCTTGGCTCACAGCAACCTCCACCTCTTGGGTTCAAGCAATTGCCCTCTGGAGTAGCTGGGCTTACAGGCATGCACCACAACACCCAGCTAACATTTTGTATTTTAGTAGAGGCAGAGTTTCACCATGTTGGCCAGGATGGTCTCCATCTCCTGACCTCGTGATCTGCCCACCTTGACCTCCCAAAGTGCTGGGATTACAGGCATGAGCCACCGCGCCCAGCTTCATAAACTTTAACTGAAAGCAGATTGACTGAAATGAAATCAACTGATATAAAGATTAGGTGAAACTAATGTATGTGTATATTTTGTCTTTAAGATAAGCTATTGTCACTATATTCATGGATATTAGTAATTCATTGAGAGACAAAATAATTAGGAGCCCAGGCTCTGGTATTAGATTGCTTTGGTCCAAGACCCAGCTACACCACATATGTATAAACTGTCAACTTGACCTTGAGTCTCTGGGTTTGAATTCCATCTCTGCCATTTACTAGACATGGAAATTGAGTAAGTTACTAAGTTTCTCTGGACTTTCTCAATTTTTTGTCATCTGTATGTGTAAAACACACTATGTAAAGCACTTAGTATTGTGCCTGTCCACAGGAAGCACTCATAATGCACATCATGTACTGAGAATGGTACACTTTGGGGCCAGTTATTATTCTAATTATACTATACACCTTATCAATGTGTAAACTAGTATTATTATTGCTATTGTTATTGTTTTAGTCCCTGTGATTTTATTTTACAACTAATTTATTATCTTTAAGCACTTCTGTGTGTTCCTTACTCTTTTCTTCCCTTTTATTTCTAGTTTATATTAGCCTATTACTTCTGCTGTGGTTTATTTATAATAGTAAAAAAGTTGGAATAACTTAAGTGTTCACACATTACACATTAATGTTGGGGTTTAGTCCTTCAGAAGTAGTATAGTTTTGGTGACAATAAGAGTTATTATTATATAGCAAGGTATTGGTATTACTATATACAAAGCACTATGATGACGGTAATTTTATCACTCCTATTTTACAAATGTGGTAATTAAAATCTTCAGAGAGCCTTAAAAAATGTGTAGCAGGTGACATAGCTATAACTACTACTGGTGAAGCTAGGATTCGAAGCTAGGAAGACTGATTCCAGAGAGAATGTTTGTGTATGGTTATAGGACACATGGCTGAAAGGAAAAACTGCATTATTGAGGATGAAAAGGTCAGTGAGATGTGAAGGTTGTGCTTGATGAGCTGTCCACCTGGATGTGGATGTCACTCAGACTAACAATAGGTCTCTGGTTGTAGAGCTAGGAAAAGAGAGGGAGACCTCAAGCCAGGGAATAAAACCTTTAAAAGCACATGGTACGCACCAAAAGGCTGGTGAATGACAGTAACAAGAAGTGAAGAGTGATACTACTGCTAGCACTATTAAAATAATGGCAAGCGAATATTTATGAAATCCTTATTAATATGTATGGCACTTTTGAAAAGCATTATCTCAAGGAACTCTCAAAATGATCCTTTGAAAAAGACACTGTTATTTTTCCCATGTTATGAATGAATTAACTTTTTAGAAAAATTGAATAAATTGCCTAAGTCTATGCTCCTATTCCAAGTCACCAGTATAGCTATGTGAAATGGTTTTCAGGGAAGTCACCAGTATAGCTATGTGAAATGGTTTTCAGGGAAGTCACCAGTATAGCTATGTGAAATGGTTTTCAGGGAAGTCACCCCTCCTTCATCCATCTATCTATCTGTCCCTCCATTTACCCATTCATCTATTTGCTTAACAAACTTGAGTGTCTTCTAGGTATTAAGCTCTGAGGATTAAAAAAAATGCCTTAAATCCTGGCCCCTGCCCTTGAGTCTCATGAGAAGAAAAGATAAGGGAACAACTGATAAAAGCTGTAGTAGGGGTATAATTTTGTTATTTGTAAAATGAGAGTGCTGTGTTGCATAATCTATTATTTCAATGTCACCACTGTGATTCTAGAAACAGCAAGAAGTAATCGATGAAAAACAAAAGTGTACACAGCCTGGTGGTATAAAACTTGAACCTACTTAACTGTTGTTAATGTGAGACCCATTTATTTTATCAATGCTATGCAGACTAGCAAATTTGGCAGCCAAGGAACTCAGTGTGAGACAGCTGGGCAAGATTTTGGATGGGGGACTCAAATTCAATGTTAGTGAAGTGTTTACAGTTTGCATGTGCTTTGCAGGTGTGTGACATCACTTCCCATAACCGATGTTAATGCTGGAAACAGTGGCAGCAGACTGATAGCCTGCCTTTAACCCTTTCCAAACAAACCATCTTGTGGGCAGATGTTGACCACACCTTCTTGCACATCTCTCTAAATGAGCCTGGAGATGAGCCAATTGTTTTCTGATCTAGGTCTTGGTGTGTCAATGTACAGCCACTGAACTTCTTCAGGAAATGGTATCAAGACTAATTCGGGAAGCTAGGAAACCAAGAGCCTTCCTTTAATGTCCCAGTTAATGGCAATCGTGGGAAAAACAGCGTAATTCTTATCTTTAGGCTGCAAACTTGTTGATATTTTATAATTAGAAACTTGGGGAATGTGGGAGTAGAAGTAGGCTTTTTATGTAGCGGAAGCCCTATTAAAGTAAGAGTTTTCAAAACTACTAGTGTAAACAAAATTTCAGAGAATATCAAGACTACTTAAGGGAACAAAATGTTTTCGTGTTTTTCCTTGCCAAAGTTTCTGCAGTTTATCCAGTGCATCTTTCCATTGATATTAAAGGAAAGAAATCTACTTAGTATAAAAAGTTATTGTAATATAAAATCACTTCAAAGCAGTTATTGAAACAGATTATGCTTTTAGTTTACCCATATCCTTCAGTGTTAAATCAGGCATTTTATTCAATGCCGAAGTAATTTAGAATGACTGCAAAAAAGTTGCTAGCAATTGGCCAAGGATTTTTCACGTTGCTCATATTATATGTTTCCTGGAATATATGTGTCCATGCACATATACATGTAAACTCAAATGTAAATGTAAGTTGTATATGAATAAAAGTATTAATACTGAATTTGTTTTGAAGTAGACTGCATTTTAGAATTTCAGTATTTACTTAAATTTTCCCTCCAATTAGTTAACTTTATAAAAATGTTACTAGGCTGATCCTTTTTTTAATCTTAGACATTTACAGTGCTTCAAACGTTGCTGCCGTTTTTATTCTTACATATAACTTGAGGGTGGGTAGGCAAGAAACTCGTTACTTGTCGGTTATCAACAGAGAAGGCAGAGCTTGATTCATGAGCTTCTGGGGACTCAAAATACTATTCCTTATGATTATTTCTGGAGTCACAAGGGCTACTTTGAACAATTGAAGAAAAATATTAACTCTTTGAAAATAGACTCCACTGCAGAAAACAGATAGCTATATTCTAGCCTCATTCTTCTTTCTTCCCATATTAGAGTTGGTCCTCTGCATAGGTGTCTGTTTGGGTCACATTATCTATGAACTGTATTTGAATAAATTGCTAGCTCTCTTGTAGCTGCAGGTGCTGGTTATTTTGTTTGAATTTGTAGCTCTTTGAGGATTTCTGGCATGCATGATTTTAAAATTTAGACACTGCCTGCAATTTTTTTAAGTTCTAGACAATTCTGATTGAGTGGGTCTTTATGGGGATCACTCTATCAGCGTAGAGACCCCTCCGTGTCTCCGCCATTACGGAGTTAGAGCCCAGACATATTCTCCCCCCGCTGAGGGCAGTCGAGCTGAGGAAAAAAGAAGGAAGTGGTAGAGGCCTGAGTTTGCAGAAGCCTATTCTTGATCCACTGAGCTAATGGCATGTCTGGGTGAGGCCTGCGTGACTATTTACGAGACTATTGTCTCTTGAAGTTCCCGTTCTGGGCTGGTTTTATGACTCTGTTTACCTGCATTCACTAAATCCCGTGTTTGCTCACGTGTTACTTAAAAAATGCTACCCCTCAAATTATCGCTCGCCTTGATGTTATTTACTGTAACTGTAGTCATTGATAAGAGGATAAGAATCTTAACAGGATTAGAATCTTTTGTTTGTTTTGGGTCCAGCGATCTTTAGATAAACCTGTATGCTACCCCCTCCCATACTTACTTTGTAATTTTCTGTTCCCTCCTGATAAAACTTTTGTAATGGGACCTACGTCAGTCACTGTATGAAAAAACATATATAAGCATCTATGCACAAAGAATAAATCACTGATCTGAGCACAGCTCGTTTCAGACCTCCAGATCCATTTTTCTCTCTCTCTCTTTTCTTCCGTGCACTCTCTCTTCAAGGTATTAGGACCCTGTTGCTGGTCAAGAGACCCCCGGCAGACGTGCCGATCTCACGGACCCCAACAGGTCTTATTAACTCAGTTTAGAAGTTTGAAGCTAAACCTTCATAATCCTCCTTTTGAAAGATGTCAAGATTTGTGGTGGGGGGATTATTTTTAATGAAACTAAAGTTGTATATTTTTCAAGTTTGAAGGTAAAGTGGGGTTGTGTCTATTAATTTACAGAACTTTAGAGACTGTAGAGACAGGATAGTAATTGACTAGGATATTGAATTTTTAAAGCAATTTCATTTTACAATATTATACTAGAATCTTACTGTAATACTAGAAAGTTTAGATGACAACTTCGTTTCTCTAGTACAATTGATCTATTTTCCCTATTCATGTAATGCAGACCACAATAATTAGTTTTGGAAAAAGGCAAGAGGAAACCTAAAAGGAAATTTCTCTTTTGATATCTGGTGAAGACATCCACCCCTAAGATATTTTTCTGTGATTGCATTTGTGAGAGATAGAGTCAATGACACTAACACAGGCTTTCCTTCCATGATGGCTGTGATCTGGCATGACTGAATATACAACTGAAATAAAAACAACCAGTGAGTCTACCATGGAAAACTCAGAAGCCAACTGAAGATCCTGTGGCAGCCACATTCAGGCATATAATCAAAACCAGGTTACCACCTCTAAGTCGGAAAATTAAAAATGACATGTACTGGTTTTGCGAAGGGGGTTGGGCTCCCCTTGCAGGCAGTGGCAATTCATAATCATGCATGAGGAAGGAGCAGAGCAAAGGTCACTGTTGTTCACCATATTACACATTTTCATTGTCTTCTAGATATTTCAGGGATAACTTTCTTTAGGTGGTGAAATAGAAAAACCCAAAATGTATGGTTTGCTAATGATTTTTATAAACATTTGATTTTTAGATAATTTTAGATTTGCATACAGTTATAAGAAATAATATAGAAAGATTTATATGCCCTTCACTCAGTTTCCCCCGTGGTAACATCTTAACATAACTATAATACCACACCCAGCATACTGGGAGAATCAATCAGTAATGAATATGTGTCAATCCATCAGCCCTATTTATATTTATCAGTTTACATGGACTTAATTTGTGTGTGTGTGTGTGTGTGTTTAGTATTTAGTTTTATTCAGTTTTATTATGATTGCAAATTTGTGTGACCACAACCAAAGATACAGAACAGTTACATCACAAAGATTGCATGTGCTAAACTATTAATGAAGGATACACCAGAAGATTTATTTACCAATTCGAATAGATTTTCTGAGGTTATTTTTATCTAAAATGGTTTGTGACTAAGCGACTAAGAAGAAAAACACCAAGTGACTAAGAAGACAGAAGATAAACTCCTCACTAATTTCAAGAAATAGGCTGAAATTGTGTGAGCTGATCTCTCTGTGGAGTTCTCTGAGAATACAATGAATGGCCATGCTGCTTTAGAAAGAAGAAATTGCTGAGCAGAAAGCAGAGAAAGATTTTAATGATATCTGCAGCAAAGAATAAAGTCAGAGCTTTAAGGAGACAGGTTAGTAGGCCATTTGCACAGTTTTAACAAAAGGAAGGTAACAATTACAGCCCCAGATACTTTTGTATTTTTTTTTTTAAAGAAAACAAAACTATGTCAGCAATAATAATAATAATAATAATAAATCATTGCTGGTCTGTGCTCTGTAAAAAGAGCTTTCTCCCCCTGGGAAAACAATAAAAAATTATTTGCCCCTGTATCAAATTTAGGACCACTTACCAAAATGGCTAGCTTGGCAGAGGCGGCTGCTTAGCTGGGAGCTCAATTGCACAATCTACTTGTAGCTCAGCATGAACTTTCCTCATAGACAATAGACATTTGTGTTCACACATTTGACAAATGAACTTAAACAACTGCAGTTTATACTGTTTCTTGAAACCATAAAACATTAACACTTTTAAACTAATGGGTTTTGGGCTACCCTCAAAATAAAGCTTTGTGTTTTCTGCTGTTACCCTTTATTTCTAGGGTAATGAAGACCATCTATAAAGGGAAATTGTTAATAGCAGAGAAATTGTGAGAAGTCAATCATAAAAGCTGCATGTTGGGTTTTTTCCCCATCTTTTGTCCTCTTGGAATTAAAGATTTTTTTTTGTTTGTTTGGAGGAGAATGTTGGTTTAGTTATTATATAATTAAAAATTCTCCTCTTTTCACTAATAGGCAGAAAAGACTGCCTGAGACACTGCTGATTAAACGTATTTTAGTATTATCATCTCACCGATCAACTGGACTATAAGGTTTATTTTTGAAGACCTGAAATTTACTGCCAGATCTAGATGGTAAACGTCTAGGAGAATGTATGAACTAGAAATATATCAAGGAGAAAATGCTAAGAGGACTAAAGTATAAGAACTTAAGGCTCGAAGTCTTGGAGGTTTCACTTCTGTTGTGCTAGCTCTACCTCAGTTCCTAAACTTGCTTTACCCACCAATCCACGACAGGTCTTCATCACCTCCACATGCAGTCCTGGCCATTCTCATTGCTTTGCGCAGGACATTTATCAGTGATTTTAGCTGCCTTCTCTCAGTCCAGAGTGGAATAGGATGTATAAACCCCCATGGACATAAAGTATGGAGTAAATGTTTAGCTGTAGAGCTCCTGAGACTTGGAACTTTGTTCCCATGGTTGAATGCTGAGTTCTGTGCTACTCAGCTATAATTCGTCCCTTCGTTTTTCCATAATGGTTCAGTTATAGGTACTGGGCTTCTCCCCTCTTTCCTACTTCTGAGAATGTTGTTCAGACACTTGAAGTTCCATCTCCCAATTTTGCCTTTTTTGTTCCTTCACCTGAGATTGGAGCCTTACTCTGCATCTCATAGGGAGAATGTTCTATTTTTTGTGTTTCAATAAATCTTTATGTGTAAAAACAGACAACAAGCTGGATTTGGCCTAAGGATATAGTTTGTTAATGCTTGATCTATCACAGCCTGGCCATATATCTCCAAAGTTGCATTGTTGTTTGCTATAAAAGCTTATACCAATGACATATTTTTGGGGAAACTTAAGAAACATTCCCCATTAAGGTTTTGAACAAAGCAAGGAAGTCCACTATCACTTTAAGAATTGGATGTTCACTGTTCCAGAGTACAAACTGATGCAACTGAAAAAGAAAAAAAAATCCAAAAAGTTCAAATGGAAAGTTTTAATAAAAAATAACAGAATTTAGAAAGATGTCTGAGTATAAAATTAGTATAATGAAATTAATAGTGTTTCTATATTCAAATAATAATCATGTCGAAAATATACTGGGAAAAATTACAGTTTGTAACACAACCAAATAATAAGTTGTTTACTAATAAATGTAATAAGAAATGTTTACGGCCAATGCAAAGAAGAATTTGAAAACCTAGTGATAAATATAAAAGAAAACGTGAATAGAATGGAAAAGAATACCTTATTTGTTCATGTAAAAACTCATTAGAAAAAAAACTCATTAGAGTAAAATAACAATTTTTTCCTAAATTCTGTAAGTTGTATTCATAACAAAAATAAAAAATATATAAATGTAGTATTTTTAGTTGGTAATAAATTTGCTTTGTTCAGAAAATTTTAATATCAAAAATTAACAACAAAATATTCCTCCTACCCTATACTTAATTCATGTAACTGTCTCCCACCAGTATAGCCCCTATTATTCTTTTTTCCCTTAAATCGTGTATCCGTAATACTACGTTCTAGCTCACTACTTTGTTCTTAAATATTTTTTATAAAGAATTTTTTCAGAAGCTAATGTAAGCTCTAGATTTTCTTCGAAGAATAATTACAGAAAGAGACAGAGACAGAGAGAGCGAGCGAGAGAGAGAGAGAAAGAGAGAATGAACTTTTGCAAGCAATAGAAAAGTACATATATCTATAGAGTTTTAATTCAGATTTCAAAAGGTATGCAGCACTCTGATAGCCCTCTGAGTTCCATATCTCACAGAAGTCTTTGAAACTCAAGTCAAGAATCTTTGATGTATTTTCTTAATCTTCAGATAAAAATTGGGGCACTCAGATGGCTTGCCTAGATTTACGTAGTTAGGCTTTTGTTCAAAGGCTGGGTGATAGATAGCTCAGTTGACTATTAAAGGAAGAAAAATACTACAACTTTCTTTGTAAGTACTAATTTCCTTCACTTACCTGATTGTCCTTTTTCTCTTGCAGCTTTGGTTTTTGATTTTGACTTTTCCCTATAACTATCTTGATTGCAGTGATGGATTGATATTCGTGTGACCTCTTTAGTTTCTCTGTCATTCTTGTTTGTAGCAAAACATTCCTCCTTACCAAAGTGATTGTGAATTAAAGTAGATACCAGATAGGGACAGGAGTTTATCTGATAATATTTTAAAAATATGTCTTATTTTATTTATTTTTTTTTTTGAGACAGTCTTGCTCTGTCACCCAGGCTGGAGTGCTCACTACAACCCCTGCCTCCCAGGTTCAAGTGATCCTCTTGCCTCAGCCTCCTGAGTAGCTGGGATTACAGGCACCTGCCACCATGCCTGGCTAATTATTGCATTTTTAGTAGAGATGAGGTTTCACCATGTTGGCCAGGCTGGTCTCAAACTCCTGACCTCAGGTGATCCACCCACCTCGGCCTCCCAAAGTGCTAGGATTACAAGCGTGAGCCACTGTGCCTGGTCATAGGTCTTAATTTTTTAAAATGTATGCATTGGTGGATAATGTGACTTCCTAGAACCAGACAATGGGTATATTTAATACATTAAATCACATTGTGCATGTGAATAGTCTGCTCAGGCTGCTGCAACAAAATACTGTGACTCAAACAACAGAAATTTACTTTTTCACAGTTCTGGGGGCTGGATACCTGAAATCAGGGTGACAGCATGGTTGGATTTTGAAGAAGGCTGTTTTCCTGGCTTGCAGACAGCTGCCTTCTTGTGTGTCCTCACACAACAGGGAAAGAGGGACAGTATTCTGTGTGGTATTTCTTATTAAATGGTCGTTAATCCCATCATGAACTTTTCTAAACCTAATTTTCTCCCAAAAGCATTATCTCCAAATACCATCACCGTGGGGGTATACATTTTGAATATGAATTTTTGTGGCTACATAATTCAGTCCATAGGAGCATCTCTGTATGAGGAATATAGTGAAAAGCATATGGTGGCCAACACCTCAAGAAGTATGAGTCCTTCAGCTGCAATTTATGTGCTAAGGAAGTAAGGAAAGGAGGGGCAGGTGAAAATCACAGATGGAGAATAACAAGGAAAGAAATGGAATTTCTAGGGGTAGAAGATTATTGGATACTTAACATTGGTCTGAAGAATAATTATATTGGGGATCCCAACAGAAAAAGACCTTGTTCCTCCAGAGATAAAAATATATATATTTTATTTTAGCAAAACAACTCAGTTTTGGATTTAGAGTAAAAAGTAGAAGAACAATTCTAAACATTGGTCTTGAGTTCCGCTGAACTAACAGGGAGTAGTGAAGACAAGTGATGCCTGAAAAGGTTTGTTTATAGTTTAAATCTGGTCAATCTACCAAAATGGAATTTGCTTGTAATTTTCTTTAACAGGGTATACTTAGTGCTTGGAATTACATTCGGAGTAGCTTTGTTTAATGAGTTTCCTTGAACACAATCCTATGTGGGTCTTGAACTTCACTGGATAGCTGGGAGAGTTTGTGCTGCTAAAAAGCTGAGATGCTTTTTGAGCTGGGATGTTACTGTGACGACATTTTTTGCTTATTCTTATGAGGGTTTTGACAAAAAGCGATCTCAAGATAATGACATATTAGAAAGAACACTGGGCTGACCAAAGTGAGATGTTCTGTTGTATCTTGAAAGAATGGCTTTAAATTCTGATAGAATTCAAGCATTTCTCTTTTGTGAATGTATTTCTTGTTAAAATTGGGGATGTACTGGCCTAAGAAATGCACATCAGTGGTTCTGACTTTGTAACAGTGTCTCCATTACTGGGGAGAAAGTGATTCACAGCATGAACCTTAGTGTCAGGAATGAACTGGACTCTGCCATTTATGAGCTAGTGTGACCTTGGATAAGTTACATTAACTTATCTAATTAGGCCTTAGTTTTCTAGCTTGGTGCTTAAAAGGACTGGATGATACAATGTTTAGAAAGAGCTGCGCATAGGGTTTGGTACATTTTAAAGCTCTAAGAATGATAGCTATTATCAGACTGGTAATTCATTAATTCAGTGACTGACCGTTCATGCTTGGAAAAAGTTTAACTATGACTGTCAAGCCCACTTTTATTCCACAAACTGTACCACTGAATTGTGATAGCTAACTTTCTCTTTCCTCCTACTGATAATTATTCATGACTTTTGACTACTGTCTCAAAATGCCAGCGAACAACAGTAGATATGTGTAGACTTTTCTCTCTTTTCTGGTAATAATAAAATGCAAAAAGAGCTTGAAGAGAAATTCGAATGAGAAGCAGCAGCAGACATTCACATTTTGGGGGGAAACAATTAATTAGTTTTTGATTCAGTATGTTTTAATTAGACTTAAACATACAGAACAAAGCTTACTTTTTGGGTATAATCTTCAACTGAGTCAAGATGAAGTCAATTCACTAAGTTTTGTGTATTCATCCTATTTAATTTGCCATTTGAATAGGGATATATTATCTAAATAGAATTTAATCATCCAAGATGTTTCTCAAATCAGGGATTTCAGGCATAACTTGAGAGTCAAATATTTCCATATATTGATATATTGGGCAATTTATGTCTGGTAGAACAGTATTTTAGAGAAAAAATTAAAATCCAAGATCTTACAGGAAAAGATTTCTTCCTGACTTCATGCAAAGAGCCTACGTTCTTAATGGAAGGTTTGGATTTAGAAAAAAAAAAGTAGAATTTCACCCTGAGAGGGTGAAGTAGCCAAGGCAACTACTTCTAATAGTGGGTATTATGATCCCATCTGGTTCAGTAGCCAGACCACAAGAGAGACAAAAATGTTTTACTGTGAATAAGGAAGGATAGTTCTTTTCACTCTATCCTTTTCCTATTTCTCCCATCCAGCTGTGCAGCTTCAGATCAAAATTCTACTTCTCTTATACTGTAGATGAACCTAATGAGACTCAGTGGCTCCATTATGCATTATTTTCTCAACATCTGTTAGCCGCAGTTCTTGAACTTAACTTTAAAGCCTTCTCCTTTGCTATTAAAGTCCTATTCATTTGCAATTTTTCATAACCCAATAAACCACCCTTTTTCAGCCCAAGTTTAAGTTGCTTGCTTGCCTGAGGCCAAATGTGCAGACAAGCTGAATGGTCAGCTAAAGTGTTAACAGGTTATTCTAGACTCTGGATTCATAGTAATCACCTAAAAACACTAGATGGCACAGGAGAGGTATGAATGCACCAAGCAGATCCCAGCCTTCAAACTTGACATATTTTTAAAAAATTTCTAAGGTTTAAAAGAGCAATAATTTAGGATATTCTTATATGTTCTTTTCTATTAACTTTCCTATTGTCTTGAGCTTTATCCTTAAGATTTTTCAGAAATGGTTGATATAAGGTCAAATTCTCCTATCTAACTTGAAAACAAACACTTAAGATAATTCTTAATTGAGCAGTGCCTTTATTCTTTTAAATTAATTACAGAAAGCACCCACACTCACAAATACACAGAGATCTGCATATTTATATAGTACTATATATATATGTTTGTATTATCTTTATGAAAAATGAAACATGTTCTATATTAGAGCACTTAGAGATAATGTACACAATGGTATGTGTAAATGTGCACATGATTCTATTTATTTTTCTAATTATGCAACTAACTAAATAGAGTTAAATTATAAGAAATACTTTTCCAAGAGGAAGCATCTAAACATAGAAGTCAGTGTTATATGATTTCTGTTTTTTTCTCAGCTTGTAATGAGTATTTGTATTCCAGGAAGTTTCATGTATATTGTGTTTATTAAATATGAGTTTACTTTATTATTTTCTTTAATGGAAAAATCATAAGCTATGAACAGGAAAGTATATTAAGCAAATAGATGCTAGGACTCCAAACTGGTACCTATTACAGCAAGAGTACTATTAACCTTAATTACAAAATCATACTCATTTATAGGGCACATTGTACACATAAAGTCACAAGGTAAGCAATGGTCTGCCATTCAATTATCTCTGAAATTTAGTGGAACTTAAACTGTAAATAGGAAGCTTACAGTTGTCATGATAAAACAAAGTTCTGGCACAGGAATGACTATTAAAGAATGATAGATTATCATTTTTAAAAAACAGATTTGGGAGGAAAGATCCAAGATGGCCAAATAGGAAGAGCTCTGGAGTGCAGTTCCCAGCAAGAAGAATGCAGAGGGTGAGTGATCACCGCATTTCCAAACCAGTTTTTACTGCCCACAGACCAGGAGATTCCTGGGCTGAAAAGTGCCATGGGTTTCCAGCATGGCTGTTTCAGCCAGTGCTATAGGTCTCTGCACAAAAACTCACACAAATCTGGGTGGTCATTTCAACAGGTACCTGAAACATCTGGGATACAGAGTTGCCCATTCAACTGAAAAAAAGGGGGCTGAAACAGGAGGCTAGGTTATCTGGCTCAGCAGGTCCCACCCGCCGCAAAGACCAGCAATCTGAAATGATCTGGACTGAGAGTTTTGCAGCAAGTGCAGCTGGACCCAGGACAGTCCAGCTTGGTGGGGGGAAGGGCATTAGCCATTACCGAGGTAGTCTGCCACTACCGAGGCAGTCCACCATTACCAAGGCAGTCCGCCATTACTGAGGCAGACCACCATTACAAAGGCAGTTCTAATAGGAAGTTCACACAGCAGCAGGGCAGACCCCACAGCAACTTACTAACGCCTCTGCTGGCAGACTGTGGGTAGACTACCACCTTGCTGGGCATCTCTGAAAAAAGGCAGCAGCATGTCAGGAACTTATAAATAAATCCCCACCTTCCCAAGACAGAACACCTGGTGAAAAAGGCATTTATGAGTTCCGCTGCAGCAGGCTTAAACATAACCTGCTCAGAAGCTCTAAATGGAACAATGGAGCTTCCAGCTCAGCGCTTTAGCTCCTATAAGGGACAAACTCTCTCCTCAAGTAGCTTCCTGACCCTGGTATATCCAAAGAGACACTTGTAAAGGAGAGCTCAGGCTGACATGTGGCAGATACTCTTCTGGGACGAAGATAATAGAAGAAGAAGCCGGCAGCAACCCTTACTGTTCTGCAGCCCCTACAGGTGATCCCCAGGCAAGCAGGGTCTGGAGTGGACCCCCAGCAGGACTACAGCAGAGAGGCCTGATTGTTAGAAGGAAAACAAAAAAAAATAGAAAGAAATAACTTCAGCATCAACAAAAAGGACGTCCACTCAGAGACCCCATCCAAAAGTCACCAACTACAAAGACCACAGGTAGATAAATCCACAAAGATAGGAGGAAACCAGTGCAAAAATGATGAAAACCCCAAAAGCCAGAACATCTCTCCTGCTTCAAGAGATCACAGCTCCTCACCAGCAAGGGAACAAAGCTGGATAGAGAATGAGTCTGATGAATTGACAGAAACAGGCTTCAAAAGGTGGGTAATAACAAAATTCTGTGAGCTAAAAGAACATGTTCTAACCCAATGCAAATAAACTAAGAACTTTGAAAAAAGGTTAGAAAAATGCTAATGAGAATAAACAGCTTAGAGAAGAATATAAATGACCTGGTGGAGCTGAAAAACACAACAAGAGAACTTCATAAGGCATACACAAGTTTCAATAGCCAAATTGACCAAGCAGAAGAGAGGATATCAGACACTGGAGACCAACTCAATGAAATAAAATGAGAAGGCAAGATTAGAGAAAAAAGAGTGAAAAGAAATGAACAAAGCCTCCTAGAAATAGGGGATTATGTGAAAAGAGCTAATCTATGTTTGATAGGTTTACCTGAATGTGATGGAGAGAATGAATCCAAGCTGGAAAATATTCTTAAGGATATTATCCAGGAGAACTTCCCCAACCTAGAAAAGCCAGCCAACATTCAAATCCAGGAAATACAGAGAACACCACAAAGATATTCCTCAAGAAGAGCAAACCCAAGGCACATAATCGTCGGATTCACCAGGGTTGAAATGAAGGAAAAAAAAAAATGCTAAGGGCAGCCAGAAAGAAAGATTGGGTTATCCACAAAGGGAAACCCATCAGACTCATAGCAGATCTCTTGGCAGAAACCCTACAAGCCAGAAGAGAGTAGGGGCCAATATTCAACATCCTTAAAGGAAAGAACTCTCAACCTAGAATTTCATAACCAGCCAAACTAAGCTTCATAAGCAAAGGAGAAATAAAATCCTTTACCAACAAGCAGTTGCTGAGAGATTTCATCACTACCAGGCCTACCTTACAAGAGCTCCTGAAAGAAACACTAAACATAAAAAGTAACAACTAGAACCAGCAACTCCAAAAATGTACCAAATGGTAAAGACCATCGACACAGTGAAGAAACTGCATCAACTAACAGGCAAAACAATGAGCTGGCATCAAAAGGCAGGATCAAATTCACAAATAACAATATTAACCTTAAATGTAAATAGTCCAAATGCCCCAAATCAAAAGACACAGACTGGTAAATTGGATAAAAAGTCAAAACCCATTGGTGTGCTGTATTCAGGAAACCCATCTCACATGCAGGGACACACAGAGGCTCAAAATAAAGGGATGGAGGAAGATTTACCAAGAAAGTGGAGAGCAAAATAAAAAGCAAGAGTTGCAATCCTTGTCTCAGATAAAATAGACTTTAAAGCAACAAAGACCAAAGGAGACCAAGAAGGGCATTATATAATGGTAAAAGGATCAATGCAACAAGAAGAGCTAACTATCCTAAATATATACACACTCAATACAGGAGCACCCAGATACACAAAGCAAGTTCTTAATGACCTACAAAGAGACTTAGACTCCCACACAATAATAGTGGGAGACTTTAACACACTCCACTGCCAATATTAGACAGATCAATGAGACAGAAAATTAACATGGGTATCCAGGACCTGAACTGAGACCTGGACCAAGCAAACCTAACACACATCTATAGAACTCTCCACCTCAAGTCCACAGAATATACATTCTTCTCGGCACCACATCGCACCTACTCTAAAATTGACCACATAATTGGAAGTAAATCACTCCTCAGCAAATGCAAAAGAATGGAAATCATAACAGTCTCTCAGATCACAGTGCAATCAAATTAGAACTCAGGATTAAGAAACCAACTCAGAACCACACAACTTCATGGAAACTGAACAACTGGCTCTCGAATGTTGACTGGATAAACGATGAAATGAAAGCAAAAATAAAGATGTTCTTTGAAACCAACGAGAAAGAAGACAAAATGTATCAGAATCTCTGGGACACATTTAAAGCGGTGTCTAGAGGGAAATTTATAGCAATAAATGCTCACATGAGAAGCAAGGAAAGATCTAAAATCGACACTCTGTCATCAAAGTTGAAAGAGCTAGAGGAGCAAGATCAAAAACACTCAAAAGCTAGCAGAAGACAAGAAATAACTAAGATCAGAACAGAACTGAAGGAGATAGAGACACAAAAAACCCTTCAAAAAATCAAAATATCCAGGAGCTGGTTTTTGAAAAAAATCAACAAAATAGGCCGCTAGCCAGATTAATAAAAAAGAAAAGAGAGAAAAATCAAATTGATGCAATAAAAAATGAAAAGGGGAATATCACCACAGATTCCACAGAAATACAAACTACCATCAGAGATTTCTACAGATGACTCTATGCATATAAACCAGTAAAACGGGAAGAAATGGATAAACTCCTGGACACTTGCACCCTCCTAAGCCTAAACCAGGAAGAAGTTGAAACCCTGAATAGAGCAATAACAAGGGCTGAAGTTGAGGCAGTAATTATTAGCCTACCAACCAAAAAAAGCCCAGGTCAAGATGAGTTCACAACCGAATTCTACCAGACATACAAAGAGGACCTGGTACCACTCCTTCTGAAACTATTCCAAACAATACAAAAAGAGGGAATCTTTCCCAAATCATTTTATGAGAGCAGCATCATCCTGATACCAAAACCCAGCAGAGACGCAACAAAAAAAGAAAAATTCAGGCCAATATCCATGATGAACATAGATGCAAAAATCTTCAAGAAAATACTGGCAAACCTATTGCAAAAGCACATCAAAAAGCTTATCCATCACGATCAAGTAGGATTCATCCCAGGGATGCAAGGCTAGTTCAACAAATGCAAGTCTATAAACGTAATTCACCACATAAACAGAACAAAAGACAAAAACCACATGATCATCTTAATAGATGCAGAGAAGGCCTTTGACAAAATTCAGCAGCCCTTTATGCTAAAAACTTGCAATAAACTAGGTATAGATGGAACATATCTAAAAATAATAAAAGCTATTTATTACAAACCCACAGCCAATATCATACTGAACGAGCTTAAAAACTAGAAGCATTCCCTTTGAAATCTGGCACTAGTCAAGGATACCCTCTCTCACCACTCCTATTCAATATAGTATTGGAAGTTCTAGCCAGAGCAATCAGGCAAGAAAAAGAAATAAAGCATATTCAATTAGGAAAGGAGGAAGTCAAATTGTCTCTATTTGCAGACTACATGATTATATATTTAGAAGACCCCATTGTCTCAGCCCAAAATATCCTGAAACTGATAAGCAACTTCAGCAAAGTCTCAGGATATAAAATCAGTGTGCAGAAATCACAAGCATTTCTATACACCAATAACAGACTAATGGAGAGCCAAATCAAGAGCAAACTCCCATTCAAAATTGCTACAAAGGGAATAAAATACCTAGGAGTACAACTAACAAAGGATGTAAAGGACCTCTTCAAGGAGAACTATGAACCACTGCTCAAGGAAATAAGAGAGGACACAAACAGAAAAACATTCCATGCTCGTGGTTAGGAAGAGTCAATATTGTGAAAATGGCCATACTGCCCAAAGTAATTTATAAATTCAATGCTATCCCCATCAAGCTACCATTGACCCTCTTCACAGAATTGAAAAAACCACCTTAAACTTCATATGGAACCAAAAGAGAGCCCGCATAGCCAAGACAATCCTAAGCAAAAAGAGCAAACTGGAGGCATCACATTACCTGACTTCAAACTATATTGCAAGGCTACAGTAATCAAAACAGCTTGGTACTGGTACCAAAACAGAGATATAGATCAATGGAACAGAACAGAGGCCTCGGAGGCAATGCCACACATCTACAACCATCTGATCTTTGACAAACCTGACAAAAACAAACAATGGGGAAAGGATTCCCCGTTTAATAAGTGGTATTGGCATAACTGGCCAGCCATGTGCAGAAAATAGAAACTGGACCCCTTCCTGACACCTTACACTAAAATTAACTCCAGATGGATTAAAGACTTAAACATAAGACCTAACACCATAAAAACCCTAGAAGAAAACCTAGGCAAAACCATTCAGGACATAGGCATAGGCAAGGACTTCATGACTAAAACACCAAAAGCACTGGCAACAAAAGCTAAAATAGACAAATGGGACCTAATTAAACTCCAGAGCTTCTGTACAACAAAAGAAACAATCATTAGAGTGAACTGGCAACCAACAGAATGGGAAAAAATTTTTGCAATCTACCCATCTGACAAAAGGTTCATATCCAGAATCTACAAAGAACTAAAACAGATTTACTAGAAAAAAACACGAAACCCATTCAAAAGTAGGCAAAGGACATGAACAGACAGTTTTCAAAGGAAGACATATATAAGGCCAATAAACAAGACATATATGAAGCCAATAAACATATGAAAAAATGCTCATCATCACTGGTAGTTAGAGAAATGTAAATCAAAACCACATTGAGATATCATGTCATGCCAGTTAGAATGGCAATCATCAAAAAATCTGGAGAAAACAGATGCTGGAGAGGATGTGGAGAAATAGTAACACTTTTACATGGTTGGTGGGAGTGTATATTAGTTCAACCATTGTGGAAGACAGTGCGGCAATTCCTCAAGGACCTAGAAATAGAAATTCCATTTGACCCAGAAATCCCATTACTGGGTATATAGCCAAAGGATTATAAGTCGTTCTATTATAAAGACACATGCATGTGTATATTCATTGCAGCACTGTTTACAATAGCAAAGGCCTAGAACCAACCCAAATGCCCATCAATGATAGACTGGACAAGGAAAATGTGGCACATATACACCATGGAATACTATGCAGCTATAAAAAATGATGAATTTATGTCCTTTTTAGAGAACACCTTATGTTCTCACTCATAGGTGGGTGTTGAACAATGAGAACACATGGACACAGGGAGGGGAGCATCATACACTGTGGTCCGTTGAGGGAGACTAGGGCAGGGACAGTGGGGGTAGGGAGGTTGGGGAGGGATAACATGGGGAGAAATGCCAGATATAGGTGACAGTGGGATGGAGGCAACAAACCACATTGCTATGTATGTACCTTTGCAACAATCCTGCATGATCTGGGGTATGTTTTTGTTTTGAAAGTTCTTGGACAGTTGGTGATGAAGTAAGACCTATAGAAGCAGTTTTAATGTTTTTATCCACAATATTTTCAACAGACTAAGTTCACTGGAACAAAATATTATTTTATTATTTGTAATCTGGGGGAAATAATATTTACCTTAAGTAAGTGTTTTGGGAATTAAAGATAATGCATGTAAATGCATATACATTTAAATACCCTCAAGCTGAATAGATTAACAAATTTGTTGCTGAATTAGGTCAATGAGAAATAAAGAAAAGTAACTAGAACAAAGTTTAAAAGAAAATGTAGAGGCCACATGTTTATAATGGTCATCTGTAAAGAAGCTCTGTCTCAGTGGTGTACTCCTATAATCCAATCTATTCCAGAGGTTGAGATGGGAGGATAGCTTGAGGCCGGGAGTTCCAGACCAGCCAGGGTATTGTGAGACTCCATCTTTAAAAAACTAAAAAAACAAATTTGCTGGGCATGGTGGCATGTGTGTGTAGCTCCAGCTACCCAGGAGGCTGAGGCAAGAGGATTGCATGAATCCAGAAATTTGAGGTTGCAGTGAAATGTGATGATGCCACTGCATTCCAGCCTGGGTAACAGAGTGTGACCCCATCTCAAAAAAAAAAAAAAAAAAAAAAGAAAGAAAGAAAAAAAGAAAACAGATCTGTAATTACTTTAAATTAAAATTACTTTAGACTTTTTAATATTTTATTTGGGAGGGTATGATATAGTACAATACATAATAAAATCTTCTGCAACTTAGTTATCTTTATAACCAAGACATTATAGTTACAAAATATTGGGTGGAGACATCATATCATATTTGAAAGTACATGAGTTTAAAGGTTCCATGCCCTTAGGCATTAGATATGGGTTTAAATTCTGGTCTCACCACTAATTAACTAGGTGATCTTGGGTACTGGGTTCTCCAGGTCTTATTTTCTTATTTGTAACATAGGGTAAATACCATCTTATGATACAGGGTTGCTATGGGTTAAACAGGATTTTTCGACTTCAGTACTATTGACATTTGGGCCAAATAACTTTTTGTGTCAGAAGCTATTGTAGGGGCTGTCTTATGCCCTCTAAGATATTTAGCAACATCCCTGACCTTTTCCTACTAAATGCCAGTAGTACCTCTCCCACAGCTGTGACAACCAAAGTGTTGCAGACATTGACTAATACACCCTAAGGGTCAAAATTGCCCCCAGTTGAGAACCATTGAGTCAGAGGTAAAATATATAATATACTTGCATAAAACTGACATGACCTGAGGACAAATAATGGGTAACATAAATATTTAAGGTGAATTAAAGAAAAAAAAGCAGAGTTCCAAAATTAGACTAAGAACAACAACCGTAGAAGAGACACTAGATATTCATGAAAGAGTGGAGTCAGAGAAACCATAAAAATAAAAAGTTGCAAGAGAGGATAAGAAGAAGACTCCCCATTGTACTGACATATTTTATGCTTGTAAGGACACTTTGAATGGGAGATCATAGTTGGTTAGGGATGATGGGGTTCTGGGGGCAAAATATGAATAATGTCTTTCAACAATTTTAATTTTGAGTACTTTTAATTAGGGTTATTCTTTCTCTAGCTTCTATATGCTCCATCAATTCCTGTGCTTTAGGAGAAGGTAGAAAAAGGGGTCAGAGACTGTAGGTCTAAATGAGTATTTTAAATTACATACCATAAAACATATTATTCTTTCATTCCTTAGAAATTTCTTCAAAACTGACATCTTATGAGTTTACTTAGAGTTTCAGTTAATATGGTCACAGATCTTCAAATTCCTGACTTCTAGTCAGGCAATATCCCTGTGCCTAATACTAATTTTAGTCAAGGTTCAAAAAATAATTCTATCATAAATTAGTATCAAAGTCTATTAGATATTATAGTATTACCAAAATGTATGATCTGCTCTTTCTTCTCTGTCTCTTAATGACAGTGTATGTAATTTAAAATCCTTCAGCCTAGGCAGTGTCGTGTGTGTATGTGTGTGTTCAGTTTTAATTTGTGGAGTGGGGGTGGGGTGCAGTTAGTTAAAATTCACAATAACCAAATATGGAATGCACATGTTGGAGGGGAGGAGTGGTTGGCTAGCACTTGAAAGACGCTGATCAAAATCCTACACTTTGGAGGTGTCTAATCCAAGTGTTCAGTTCTCTTCATCTCAGATCAACGCCAGATGGCATGGTAATTAGCGCATTGGATGTAGAAATGTTTCATTGGCAAAATTAGTTATGTTCAAGATGTGGATCTGGGATTGGCTAGATATATTGATCTGTGGCTCCTGCGTGGACAGAATTTCAGAACTTAGTGAACTTGATAGCCTACGTTTCTTGATAATTATTCCTTGGTTTAGAATTCCAAACCAATCTGGTATGAGTGTGTTCATCTGAGGGCTTTTTTTTCTGACGCCTACTAGGGTAGCCTAATTCTGCCTCTAAGAGTTTGCTTTTTCTGTCTTGCATTAACCTTTTATGCAGGATCCTGTTGAATACCTAAAAGCATAGAGAGCTGGTACTTCATCGAGCTTATAGAACTGCTTGTATTAGTATTTCTGTGACACTTTTAAGAGTTTGTGTGTGTGTGGCAGGATGTGGTTTGAACATTTACTTACAGCTGTATTCTACTCAGCAGCAAGGCTGCAGGTAAAGAGACGTGCTAAAGCTAACAGTATGTATTCAAAATAACCCAATAATTGTAATCTACAAAATTGGGTCAGTTTGAGACCATCTGACACTCATTCCTCTGAACCAGAGAAAATAAAAATGCTTATTCCTTTATAGATGCCTGAGAAATTTTTGTAACTTAATGATTAAGCTTTAATTTTCTTGTATAACAGTTAGAATTTACATTTATAGCTTAACATTTAATAGTCACATCCTCTTACAAAGTTGTTAATTATTATTACTCTCATTACTATTACTCCAGTTTTTCAGATGAGAAAATTGAGGCACAGTGAGGATAAGTAGCTTGTGTGTTCAAGATCATACGAGTAATTAACAGGCCTGAGATGATGAACTCAGGCCATCTGGTTCTTGATACCATGCTTTTAAACACAGCCTTCCAATAGCATTTAGGTTAAATGAGATTAATTTATTTGAGAAATACTTATTAAGATATACATACTCAAACATTGGCCAGATATAAATATGACCAAATATTGGTCTAATATGAAAAATCCTAGGATAATTAAATCCTCATGTATATTTAGGTATATTTACTTCTTTTGTAAGAATAGACCTGCATTTATGTTATGAATTAATTATGACATTCATCTACAATGCATATGACTGGTTCTAGGAAATCATACAAAGAAATTCAACAAAGAAAGGATGCTTATAGAGCACGCCATTGCACTCCAGCTTGGGTAACAAGAGCGAAACTCCGTCTCAAAAAAAAAAAAGAAATGATGCTTATAATGAAGTGAGTCCTTCTTTACTATGCTACCATGTGTATCATTATCATGAATATGTTGCATCCATGTTTTACTTTGATTTTATTATTATTAATAGATCCAGTGAAATTTCAGTTTTGAACACAGTATTTCCACAGTTAAAAAATTCTTGAAGAATTTTAATAAAATGTCCTTATCTGGCAATGATTTTTGCTCCAAAAATTTTCCAGATCTATTGAAAATCAAACTTACCTTTTAGTTAGAAGGTCCTATAAAGAAATCCTAAATTTCCACTAATTGTCGATCAGACCTTGAAAATTATAATTGGAAACAAGGTTATTTTTTTCTGTACACTACCTTCACATACTAATTTTTACTGACTGGAGTATTTTCTTGGCTTGGCTTCATTGGAACTAGGCAGGAGATTAAAGAGCCTGCTTTTGTTTTACATGAAGAGAAAATACAATGGGTTTTTTCCTGGGTACACATCAGCTTTAGATAAGCCTTCCAAGACCAAGAATGCTACAAAAGAAGTTAAAATATTTCTTAACCAGCTTTAGAGTTTCCACAAATATGCTCAGTTCACCTAACAGTATCTCAATGGGATGGCCAGGGAAATCTGGAGGAGAAATGAGATTTCATTCTGAGTTCTAAAGGCAGAAGGAGGGAATGTTTGTTCCATGTGTTCACTCCTTGGAAAGCAGAGAATGGTCTATTTGTCATTAATATTAACATGAATTAGTGTTGCTTACCTCCCACTGGAGCCCTTGTGATATAAAGACGGGACAGGCCAAACTTAGTCCCAAGAAAGATGGGTAAATACTCCAGAGGACCTGTAGACCTATTGTTTGAAAAATGTAAACAAGAATCAAACACCAAAGCCTATCAGAATGAGGGAGATTTTTTCACCACTGTCAATATGCTGTTGGGTTGTGGTAGTTTCTATGCTGAGAAACACAAGGAGGGAAAGTTCTTTATGGACAGAGTGAACGGTTTTCTATGTAAATTGAAATGATTAGCTGTTTTCTTTTTTTAAAGGTGTTTGATAAATGGTATATCATCGTTGTCTCAATTTATAAAATAGGAGTTAAACTTTTTTCCTCCTTATGCAGGAATTTGTTGTGTTAAGTTATATAAACTAATAAGGAGAACAGATTTTCAAGAAACCATCATTTAAATATGAGATAAGACACTTCCAGGTAGTTTACAACGGTAGAAATGAAAATAGACAGAATTTTAATAGCCTATACTGTCATAATGATAGCTAACATTTGTGATGATCGTTACCATAGATTTGGTATTGTTTGTAACTTTAGGTAAGTTTTTTCATTAAATCAAAGCAACCCTATAATATCCTTGTCACTTTAACCAAGGAAACTAAAGATAGTAGTGATTAACTTTCTCAAGACCTCATATCTAACTGATGGAGTTGAGATGTAACCAAACACTTGTGATATTACTTTCCATTTAGATAATATCCTTTTCTGAACAAGTATTGGACAGTTTTGATAACTTTTTAAATGTTCTTCTGGAGGACATGACATTAACAGATGACTCCACTTTAGCAGTTCCAATATGTGAGAAAGCCTGAATGCTCTGCATTTGTATTAGAAGCTGGTCGCTTGATTTCTATGGCCTCTGTAATGTATCAAGTAGGGACTTGACCTTTCAAATGTATTTAGTAGAGAAATACTGTTAGAAGATTATGATAATTTCTTAAACCTCATCATTTCAAAATTGAGGCAGATTATATAACTCTGCCTATTGGATACCTAACTCTCAGTAAACTCTGAGGGTGAAATATATGAGTAATGATTTATGCGTTTGAAAAATGGTTCTTCAAAAAGTTCCAGAGTTAAGGTGGCCTACTGGATGGAAAGAGTGAGTATGAGTGGTCATTCAATATCCTCTCAGGCTTTTTGACTGTTAAGAGGCATAGCTCCCTTCTGTTCAGATTCCTTTGTTTTGATTACTTCAGAGGGAAATCCTCTCTTTGGACTGACATTAATCTCTTCAATTTGTCTGCAAATTAAAAAAGCAAACATCTATAAATAACAGAAAGAACTTTGACAATGTCTGATATTATCTAATTTTCAAAGTTAATATTGGGGTGCTTACTCTTTATCAGAAGCCCTGCTAGACATTTTATATCAATGAAATTTTGTTAATGTGTATAGCAAATCAGGAAATGTTATTATTTTAAATTCTTGTTTTATAGAAGATACTACTAAAGTACATTACTTTCCCAAGATCATCAACAAGAAGGATGATCAGAGATAGTTTGCATTCATGGACAATAGCATATATGTCTAAGCTTTCCTTAAGGACATGTTAACTTTCCCACTCTTAGTTATAATATAGTACAAAGGATCTGCATTGTCTGGACATTTCAGACAATGTCTTATTTATCTACTGTTTAGATGATATAATTGTGGCAGTTTTTTTTGGAAGGATTGGTGAGGTAGAAGGAAAGAGAATAGCACTGTGAAGATTCAAGTATATACAACATCAGGGAAGTTTTTGGGAATATTACAGACTGGGGCATGCTGTGACATCCACTCCAAAATAAAGGACAAATCATTGTGTCTTTTCTACCCATAAAGAAGAAGCTCAATGCTTAGTAGACCCTTTGATTACTCTAGGGTTCTTGTGGAAAGGCAGCAGTAGGTAAGAATGGAGTCAGCAGGCTGGCAGGGATAAATGACCCTGATCATCAGCAAGAGGCAGGGCTGCTGGTAGGCAACATGGTAAGGGAAGAATATGCTTGATATCTAGGTAATCCATTTGGGCATCTCTTGTCAATCCCATGCTCCTCAGCTAAGGCTGGAGAAAAGAGATTCAGACCAACAGATTCAAGGTCAGGTTGTGCTACCAGGCAATCTGTCTAGCTTATTCTCCAAGTATGTCAATGGAAATAGCAAGGAGAATATAGAGGAGAAATGTGATTTTGTTGTAAGTTTTAGAAGTAGGAATATAAAATGGTTGTTTCATGCTTTTATTCTTTGGAAAGCAGAGAATTATGTGTTTGTCATGAGATTTACATGAATTAAATGTCCTGGACAAGGATGAAGGCAATTTGAAGTAGGTAGTGGAAAGGAGGATGCTGAGGAAGAATTATAGCCTGAAGAACAACTGCAGCAGTGGAAGCTGTAGTTCATTCCACTAATATTTCTCTTGTAAGTTTCCCCAGAAAACAAGACCAATCAGAATATGATAGAAACTCTTTTTAGATAGGGTGAACTTACTAAGAGAAGGAGTCAGTCTGGGTTTAAGGTCTATACTGCAGTGAATTCTCCACCCAGATTCTCAAGCTGATGTTTCGCCACTCTGTCCCTCACTGGAAACATTGCTTGGCCCCAGAGAACTTCCTAGTTCAAGCAGTTTTTCAGAAGATTTAGTTTATTTCTAGTTTAAAATATTTGGGGTCTCAGCTGGGAAGACTTGAAGACAGAGGATAGTTTTATGGCTAGAATCTTGGGACATCTAGAGACATCTACTCTTACATGTCTGAGAGTTGATGCTGGCTGTTGGCTGACACCTTAGATGGGCTGTCAGCTGGAAGACCTCCATGTACAGTGGCCTTTTCATGTGGTCTCTCAGATTGCATTAGTTTAGATTTCACAGCATGGTAATTAGGTTTCAAGAGCTACCATCCTAACACAGAAAGACAGAAGTGCTTAGCATTTTATGACCTAGTTTTGAAAGTCACGTACTATCAATTCTGCTGCACTCTTATCACATAAAGCAGTCACAAAAATACACTCTGGTTTAAGGGGAAGGAGATAGACCCACCAGTTAATGAGAGGAATGTCAATGTCACATTGTAGAAACACGGTGGGGAGTGGGAGATATTGTTGTAGTCGTCTTTGGAAAATATAATCTGCCACATCAAGGAAGAGGAGACTACTTTTTCTCCTGCTTGTGCATTGTACATTTTTCAGTACGTCACTGATGCATTAATTTTTCGAAATACTTTGAAGATAACATTTATTTGTCAAAAATAAAAGCAGAAAACAAAGAAGAACATTAAAAAAAAGTCTTCTAGCTGCCTATAAGATAAAGTTTAAATTCCTTAAATTAGCATTCAGACATAATCACCTTTTACCCTCAACTTGATATTACTTCCAGGCATATGCTGTTCATTCCCATTGCTATAAAGAAACACCTGAGACTGAGTAATTTATTTAAAAAAGGAGGTTTAATTGGCTCATGATTCTGTAGGCCCTACAGGAAGCAGAGTGGCTTCTGGGGAGGCCTCTGAAACTTATAACATGGTAGAAGATGAAGGGGAAGTGAGGACTTCACATGCCCAGAGAAGGACTACAGTGGAGAGGTACCATACACTTTTAAACAACCAGATCTTGTAAGCACTCCTTCACTATTATGAGAGCAGAACAACCCTCTGGATCCAATCCTCCCACCAGATCCCACGTCTAACATTGGGGATTACAATTCAATGTGAGATTTAGGCAGAGAAACAGATCCAAATCATATCATTCAGCCCCTGGTCCCTCCCAAATCTCATGTCCTTCTCACTTTGCAAAATACAATCATGCTTTCACAACAGTACCCCAAAGTCTTAACTTATTCCAGCATTAACTCAAAAGTCCAAAATCTCATCTGAGACAAGGCAAGTCCCTTCCACCTATAACCATGTAAAATCGGAAACAAGCTAATTATTTACAAGACGCAATGGAGGTATAGGCATTGAGTAAATATTCCTGTTCCAAAAGAGAGAAATGGCCAAAAGAAAGTGGCTACAGGTTCCATGAAAGTCTGAAACCCAGCAGGGTAGTCATTAAATCTTAAAGCTCAAAAATAATCTGCTTTGACTCCATGTCTCACATCCAGAGCACAGTGATGCAAGAGGTCAGCTTCCAACCCTGTGCAGCTTGTGCAGCTCCAACCCTGTGACTTTGCAGGATTTAGCCCCACAGCTACTCTCCTGGGGTGGTATTGAGTGCCTGCAGCTCTTCCAGGCTAAGGGTGACAGCTACCAGTGGATCTACCATTCTGGGATCTGGAGGATGTGGCCCTCTTCTCACAGCTCCACTAGGCATGCCTCAGTGGGGACTCTGTATGGGAGTTTCAACCCAATGTTTTCCCTCTGCACTACCCTAGTTGAGGTTCTCTGTGAGGGCTCTGCCCCTGCAGCAGGATTTTGCCTGGACATCTAGGATTTTCCATATATCATCTGAAATCTAGGTGGTGGCTCCCAAGCCTCAATTCCTGCACTCTCTGCACCTGAAGGCTTAACATCATGTGTAAACCACCACATGGACTGGCACCCTCTGAAGCAGTGACCTGAGCTGGACCTGCACCCATATGAGCCATGGGTGGAGGTGGAGTGGCTGGGATGCAGGGAACAATATCTCAAGACTGTACAGGGCAGCAGGGCCCTGGGCCTGGCCCAGGAAATATTCTTTCCTCCTACGCTTCTGAGCCTGTGATGGGAAGGGTGACCTCAAAGGTCTCTGAAATACCTTGGAGGCCTTTTTTTCCATTGTCTTGGCTGTCAGCACTTAGCACCTCTTTATTTATGCAAATTTCTACAGTCTGCTCAAACTCCTCCCCAGAAAATGGGCTTTTCTTTTCTACTGCAAGGCCATGCTATAAATTTTCCAAACTTTTACACTCTGCTTTCTTTTAACTATAAGTTCTAGTTTCAGTTCATTTATTTGTGCACACATATGAGCGTACGTTGTTAGAAGCACCCCAGGCTACACCGTGAACTGCTTAGAAATTCCAGTTTCTCTAAATCACACTCTTAAGTTCAAAATTCTACAGGTCTTTGGAACAGGGACACAATGCTTCTAGTCTCTGCTAAAGCATTGCAAAAGTGCAAAAGTGATCTTTACTCCAGTACCCAATAAGTGTCTCATTTCCATCTGAGACCTCATCAGCCTGGACTTCACTGTTCATATCACTATCAGCATTTTGGTCACAATTATTCAACAAACCTCTAGGAAGTTCTGAATTTTCCCTCATTTTCATGTCTTCTTCTGAACCCTCCAAACTGTTCCAACTTTGCCGCAGTTCCAAAGCTTCTTCTACATTTTCAGGTATCCTTGTAGCAATGCCCCACTCCTTGCTACAAATTTTCTGTATTAGTTTCTTCTTGCATTGCTATAAACAAATACTTGAGACTGGTTAATTTACAAAGAATAGAGGTTTTATTGGCTTATGGTTCTGCAAGCTGTGCAGAAAGCATAGTGGCTTCTGGGGAGACCTTGGGAAACCTACAGTCGTGGTGGAAGGTGAAGGGGAAGCCAGGTCATCCCAGGGCTCGAGCAGGAGGCCTCATCTCCCACAGTGGGGACTGCAATTTGACTTGAGATTTAGGTGGGAACACAGATTCAAAGCATACCATATACTGTAACTTATTGTTTATTTATATAGTGTATCTATGCCAGGATGTGTCCTAATGCTTTTTGCCTTTATATGTACTTTTTCCTAATCTCAAAATTCCACCACAGAGTGCCTCCACTGTTTGCCTAATAAAGTCCTACTCATCCCTTCAGGCTTTTCCTTCATGCCCAACCAGTCAGTGATTTCTCCTTTCTGCTTTCAAGCCTACTACAGCACCTGTTAAGTACCAGTCATGTGTTGTTTATCCCAGTATTCTGAACTACATATTATTTTACGAACAGGCAGTGCTTTATCATAATTTGTTTGTTAGTAGATACTGTTTTCAATGCAAAGAGGATATCTTCCCACAGCAAATTTTAGAGGAGAGACCTTAACTTTTTCTAACCTTATTGCTTCTGTGAAGTAGTTATTATTCATGATATGACTCTATCTAACAAACCTGATTGTGGTGTGTTCTAGTTCTTCCAGATTTCAGAATGCTCAGAGGGTTAACTCCTACCTTTTTTTAGGGTTCCCAGGGTATGTAAAGTATTAATATGAAAGCACACAAGCTCTTTGATAATGTTAATGATCCACTGAGTCACTGTTATAAAGTGAATTCTATTGGAATAGTGACAAAAATTAATTTCCAGGGAAAGCTTTTAAAATGAATTGTGTATATTATTAATCCATTCACATGTATTAGATATATAACTATAAATAAATATATGTATCTATAACTATCTGTAGACATATATATGTGTGTGTGTGAATAGATAGTTTTTAAAAAATTTATTACATTTGTTGTGGAACATGAATTTAAACAGTTAATCTTAGGGTTTTTATTGCTTTAATTTTGCCAGTATGCTCTGTGCCTCTCTAAGGAAGGGTTATAGTAAAGTAGCATTTTCTATGTTTGCATAGCGGTCTCTAAGTTTGTCAGATTGTAGGCCCAGAATCTCCTCCAGGAGTTCCTTCTTGCTTGCAGAGGAAAGCCATGTTACTGTGTGGCCCTGCTTCTACTACTTTGCCTGAAAAAGAACTTGATCCAGCAGAGCTAATCTTTTCTCCAGGATTTTTGAATTTGGAACTGAAAGAAAATTGGGCCAATCTTGCTTGTATGCCTGGATTGTGGGTGATTTATAACATGCAGAAGCTGTTAATAGCCTTTCTTGCTACCATATAGGAGTGAAATGAAGCTGGTTTTTCCTGAGAAAAAGAATAATAAAGTGGGAAAGAGAGAGAAAAAAAGTCCTAAGAGCATTTGTGTCCTTGGGTCTTTCTGCCTCAAATCCAATCAGATTCCTGAATTTAGCTTCTATAGGACATTCTATATTCTTTTTTTTTTTTTTAATTATTTTAGGTTCAGAGGTACAAATGTAGGTTTGTTACATAGGTAAACTCATGTCATGGTAGTCTGTTGCACACATGATTTTATTACTCGGGTATTAAGCTTGATACCCATTAGTCATTTTTCCTGACCCTTCCTCTCCTCTCACTTTCCACCCTCTGAAAGATTCCAGTGTGTGTTGCTTCCCTCTATGTGTCCATGTGTTCTCATTATTTAGCTCCCACTTATAAGAAAAACATGCAGTACTTGGTTCTCTGTTCCTGTTAATTTGCTAGGGATAAAGGCCTCCAGCTCCACCCATGTCCCTAAAGAGGACATAATCTTATTCTTTTTTAGGGCTACATAGTATTCTATGGCATATATATATATTAATATCACATTTTCTTTAACCAGTCTATCATTGATGGGCACTTAGGTTGATTTTATGTCTTGACTATTGTGAATAGTGCTGCAATTGATGTATATGTGCTGCATGTGTCTCTGTAATAGGTGGATTTATATTCCTTTGGGTATATACTCAGTCATGGGATTGCTGAGTCAAATGGTATTTCTGTCTTTAGGTGTTTGAGGAACTGCCACACTGTCTTCCACAATGGGTGAACTAATTTATACTCCCACCAACAGTATATACGCATTCAATTTTCTCCACAACCTTGCCAGTATCTTATTTTCTGACTTTTTAATAACAGGCGTTCTGACTGTGTGAGATGACATCTCATTGTGGTTTTGATTTGCATTTCTCTAATGATCACTAATGTGAGCTTTTAAAAATATGATTGTTGGCCACATGTATGTCTTACTTTGAAAACTGTGTGTTCATGCCATTTGCTCACTTTTAAATTTTTTTCTTATAAATTTACTTAACTTCCTTATAGATGCTGGATACCTTTGTCAGATGCATATTTTGCTGCAAAAATTGATTTCCATTCTGTAGCTTGTCTGTTTACTCTGATAATAGTTTCTTTTGCTGTACAGACGCTCTTTAGTGTAATTAAATCGTGCTTGTCTACTTTCGCTTTTGTTGCAGTTGCTGTTGGCATCTTCATCATAAAATTGTTGCCTGTGCTTATATTCTTAATGATAATACCTAGTTGTCTTCCAGTGTTTTTATAGTTTTGGGCTTTATATTTAAGTCTTTAATCCATCTTGAGTTGATTTTTTGTATATGGTGTAAGAAAAGGACTCGGTTTCAATCTTCTGCATATGGCTAGTCAGTTATCGCTGCATCATTTATTGAATAGGAAATCCTTTCCCCATTTCTTGTTTTTGTCAGGTTTGTTGAATATCAGATAGTTGTAGGTGTGTGGTCTTATTTTTTGGTTCTCTATTCTGTTCCACTGGTGTATGGTGTATGTGTGTGTTTGAGTGTGTGAGTGTATGTGTGTATATATTGTGTGTGTGTGTGTGTGTGTGTGTGTGTGTATATATATATATATATATATATATATATCTGTTTTTGTACCTGACCATGCTGTTTTGGTTACTGTAGTCCTGTAGTACAGTTTAAAGTCATGTAGCATGATGCCTCCAGCTTTGTTCTTTTTGCTTAGGATTGCCTAGCTATTTGGGCTCCTCTTTTGTTTTAAATGAATTTTAAAATAGTTTTCTCTAGTTCTGTGAAGAATGTCAATTGTGGTTTAATGGGAATAGCATTGAATCTATAAATTTCTTTGGGCAGTATGACATTTTAATAATATTGATTCTTCCTATCCATGAGCATGGAATGTTCTTCCATTTGCTTGTGTCCTCTCTGACTTCTTTGAGCAGTTGTTTGTAGTTTTCCTTATAGAGATCTTTTGCCTCCTTAGTTAGCTGTATTCCTAGGTATTTTATTCTTTTTGTGACTATTGTGAATGGAGTTTGTTCCTCATTTGGCTATTGGCTTAACTATTGTTTGTTTGTAGGAATGCTAGTGATATTTACACATTGATTTTGTATCCTGAGACCGCTGAAGTTGTTTATCAGTTTCAGAAGCTTTTGGTCAGAGACTAACTGGTTTTCTATATGTAGGATCATGTCTTCTACAAACAGGAATAGTTTGACTTCTTCTCTTCCTCTTTGGATGCCCTTTATTTCTTTATAAGTAAACAAATTTTTATTTATCAAATTTCTGATTTCCCTGGCCAGAAGAGAAAATACTAGGTTGAATAGCAGTGGTGAGAGAGGGCATCCTTGTCCTGTGCCAGTTTTCAAGGAATGCTTCTAGCTTTTGCCCATTTGGTATAAAGTTGGCTGTTGGTTTGTCACATAAGGCTTTTATTATTTTGAAGTATGTTTTTCCATACCTAGTTTATTGAGAGTTTGCAACATGAAGGGATGTTAAATTTTTCAAAAGTCTTTTTTTACATTGATTGAGATAATCATGTGGTTTTTGTCTTTAGTTCTGTGTGTGTGGATAAATCACTTCTATTGATTTGTGTATGTTGAACCAAACTTGTATCCTGGGGATGAAGCCTCCTTAATTGTGGTGGATAAGCTGTTTGATGTGTTGCTAAATTCAGTTTGTCAGTATTTTGTTGAGGATTTTTGCTTTAATGTTCATAAAGGATTTTGGCCTGAAGTTTTCTTTCTTTCTTTCTTTCTTTCTTTTTTTTTTTTTTTTTTTTTTGCTGTATCTCTGCCAAGTTTTGGTATCAGGATGATGCTGGCCTAGTAGAATAAGCTGGAAGGATTCCTCACTTTTCAGTTTTTTGGAAAAGTTTCTGTAGGAATGGTACCAGCTCTTCTTTATACCTCTGGTAGATCTCAGCTGGGAATCCGTCTGGTCCTGGGGTGTTTTGATTGGCAGACTATTTATTACTGCCTCAAATTTAGAATGCATTATTGGTCAATTCAGAGATTCAATTTCTTCTTGGTGCAATCCTGGAGGGTGTATGTGTCCAGGAATTATCTGTTTTTCTAGATTTTCCAATTTATGTGCATAGAGGTGTTCAAAATATTCTCTGATGGTCATTCATATTTCTGTGGGGTCAATGGTAATATTCACTTGTAGTTCTGATTTGGTTTATTTGAATCTTTTCTCTTTTCTTCTTTGTTAGTCGAGCTAGCATTCTATCTTATTAATATTTTCAAAAATTCAGCTCCAGGATTCATTGATCCTTTAAATGGTTGTTCGTGCTTCTGATTTTGGTTGTTTCTTGTTTCCTGCTAGATTTGGGACTTGTTTGCTTTTGGTTGACTGGTTCTTCTGGTTGTGATGTTAGGCTGGTAAGTTGTATCTTTGTTCTCATTAGTTTTGATGAACTCAATTTCTGCCTTTATTTTATTATTTACCCAAAAGTCATTTAGGAGCGGGTTATTCAATTTTCACGTAATTGTATGGTTTTTAGTGAATCCCTTAGTCTCTATTTCAAGTTTGATTGTGCTGTGGTCTGAGAGACTGTTTGTTATGCTTTCAGTTCTTTTCCATTTGCTGAAGAGTGTTTTACTTCAAATTATGTGATTGGTTTTAGAGTAAGTGCCATGTAGTGATGAGAATAATGAATAATCTGTTGTTTTTGAGTGAAGAGTTCTGTAGATATCTATCAGGTGCATTTGATCCAGTGCTGAGTTCAGGGGCTGAATATCTTTATTAGTTTTCTGTCTCATAATGAACTATAGAAATGATCCATGAAAGTATAGTCTTTAGTTTTCTTTCCCAATGATCTATCTAACATTGTCAGTGGGGTGTTAAATTCTCCCATTTTTAATGTGTGGAAGTCAAAGTCTCTTTGAAGGTCTCTAAGAACTTGCTTTATGAATTTGGGTGCTCCTTTATTGGGTACATGTATATTTAGGATAGCTAGATATTCTTGTTGAATTAAAGCCTTTACCATTATATAATGCCCTTCTTTGTCTTTTATGATCTTTGTTGGTTTAAAATCTATTATGTCAGAAACTTAGATTGCAACCCCTGCTTTTTTCTGTTTTCCATTTGCTTGGTAGATTTTCCTCCATCTCTTTATTTTGAGCCTATATGTGTCTTTGCATGTGAGATGAGTCTCCTGAAGACAGCATACTGATGGTTCTTGGTTCTTTATCCAGGTTGCCACTCTGTGTCTTTTAATTTGAGGCATTTCTCTTATTTACATTTAAAATTAATATTGTTATGTGTAGATTTGATCCTGTCACCATGATGTTAGCTGGTTATTTTGCAACTTGTTTATGTGGTTGCTTTATAGTTTCACTGGTCTGAATACTTCAGTGTGTTTTTGTAGCAGCTGGAAATAGTCTTTCTATATTTTGTGTTTCCTTCAGTTCTTGTAAGGCAGGTCTGTTGGTAACAAATTCCCTTAGCATTTCCTTGTCTGAAAATCATCTTATTTCTTTTTCACTTATGCTTAATCTAGCCAGATATATAATTCTGGGTTGGAAGTTCTTTGATTTAAGAATGTTGAATATTGGCCCCTAGTCTCCTTGGGCTTGTAGTAATTAAGCTGAGAAGCTCACTGTTAATCACATGGGCTTCCCTTTGTAGGTGACCTGGCGTTTCTCTTTAGCTGCCTTTAATATTTTTTCTTTCATTTCTGCATTGGAGAATGTGATGACTGTGTGTCTTGGGGATGATTGTCTCATGATATCTCATTGGCATTTTCTACATTTCCTGAATTTGAATGTTGGCCCCACTAGTTAGGTTGGGGAATTTTTCAGGGATGATATCCTGAAATGTTTTCCAAATTGGTTATATCATACCAGTCCCTGGTACACCAATCTGTAATAGATTCAGTCCCTTTTTATAACCCCATATTTCCTGGAAGTATTATTCATTCAATTTTATTCTTTTTATCTCTATTCTTGTCTGCCTGTCTTATTTCAAAAAGATAGTCTTCAAGCTCTGAGATTCTTTCCTCTGCTTAGTCTATTCTGCTATTAATGCTTGTGACTGTATTATGAAATTCTTGTATTGTGTTTTCCAGCTTTATCAGTTTGGTTTTTGTCTTCTCTACACTAGCTATGTTGTCTGTCAGCTTCTACAATGTTTTATCATGATTTTTAACTTCCTTGCATTGGGTTACAATGTACTCTTTTAGCTCAGTAAATTTTGTTCCTATCCATATTCTGAATTCTCCTTCTGTCATTTCAGCCGTCTCAGCCTCATCCCAGTCCTGAGCCCTTGCTGGAGAGGTGATGTGGTCATTTGATGGAAAGAGGGCACTGTGGCTTTTTGCTATTTCAGCATTCTTGTGCTCATTCTTTCTCATCTTTGTGGGCATATCTACTTCAATTTTTGTTGTTGCTGACCTTTGGATTTTTTTTTTTCTTTTAATATTCTGACCCCTTTTCTATAGGGCTGCTACAGTATCCTAGGGGTCCACTCCAGTCCCTGGACACCTCAAATTTTCCAATACCTAGATGTACCACCCCCGAAGGTTGTGAAACAGAAAAAATAGCAGCCTGCACCCTCCTCTGAGAACTCCATTCCAAGAAGGTATGTAGCTTTTGCCAGCCTAAGTGGACCTGTGGGAGGTGGCTGGATATCTCAGATAGGAGGTCCCACCCAGTCAGTAGAAATGGGATCAGCAACCTGCTTTAAAAAAGTAGTTTGGCCACATTTTCTTAGAGCAGCTGTGCTGTGCTGGGGGCTCAATTCAGCCCCCACACCCCTGGTCACCTTGGACACTCCAAAGCCCAAGGCTGGAACAGCTAAGTTACTGAAACAGCAAAGATGAAAGCCCACTCCTTCTCCTGTGAGCTCCATCCTAGGGAGACTTGAAACCTCTGTCAGCTGAACACCAGTGGGGGTAACCAGAGACCCTGGTTGGGAGAGTCCACCAGAGATGATGAACAGGATTAAGAACCTGCTTAAAGAAGCAGTCTGGTCACATTTTCATGGAGGTGCTGTGCCGTGCTGGGGTACTACCTCCACCCCCTGTCAGCTTGGGCTCTTCAAGCCCAAGGCTGAAACTGCTAAGTTGCCCAGACATTAAAGATGGAGGCCCACCCCTCCCTCTGAGAGTTCCATCACAGGGAGTTTTCAAATTTCTGTAGGCTATGGAATACTGGTGGGGGTAGTGGGAGACCCCAGTTGGGAGGTCCTGCCCAGTAAGGAGGAATGGGACGGGGGACTAAAAAAGCAGTGTGGCCACACTTTTCACAGAGTAGCTGTGCCGTGCTGGGGTACTGCTTCCAAAGCCCACAGGCTAGAATGGCTAAGTTTCCTAAACAGCATAAATGGTGGCCTGACATTCTGTATTCTTTATAAACATTATCCCTTTATATTAATCTAGTTTTTTATTTTTCAATTATAACCAAAAGTATTTTAGTTAAAATATCATAGAATTGCCTTTGTTTTTCTCAGAGAATTTTTGGAATTAATGTTACACAAAACTCATTTTGGATAATGCTGGCTATTAATCGGTAAAAATCAAACAAAAGGAGCAGCTTTTTTCCAATTTCATCCTGTGACAGATTGGACAAAATTCGGGTTCTTCTAAATTTGTAATCTATAGCACGATATCAGTTTTATTTTATATGTACATATTTCTAAACATAATCATGAAATTTGGAGCTTTAGGAGACGTTGGAAATGATGTCATTGAACTTTTAAATTTTACTTAAAAAGAAATGGAGATCCAGAGAAGGTCAGTTTTACTCATGATTACACAGATAAATGGCAATTATCTCAACCATGCATTTTCCATACATTACAATCCATAGCATCCCTATTAATAAGCAGTCTCTTTAAGGGAAAACGCCTTAGTAAATCTCTCCAGATCCTGCTTGTTTGCAAGAAGTGATGTTTGTAACTTTCTAGGCACTTCTTAGGGCCTACTGTTTTCCCAGTACTTCCTGTTTCTCACTTCATTCTGTCTGGATCATGGTGACAACTGCAGCAGTGATTTTAGGTATAGAAGTGGAAACCACAGTTGAGATAGAACTGCCTCTGCCACAGAGTCCCTGGACAACCTCAGGAATCAGGGTTCATTATAAAAGAGAAATTAAGCTTTGCCTTGTCTGAGCCATTGCACTTTGGCTGTCTCTTTACCACTGCTTTTCTTATATCTGAATTAATATGCCCTAAAAATAAATCCTCATGAAGTTGTTGTAATGATTAGATTATATATATATATGGCACTTAGAAAAGACAGGTAAACAGAGTAAGTGTTGAGTGTTTGAATTTTATTATTTAATTGATAGAAATTAGCTCAAATTGAAGACTAAAAGATTGTGAAAGTATAATTGCTATTTAATTTGTGTTAATCTTTCAAGTTGTTGTGGCCCATATTATAAGACAAGAAGGAGTAAAATTTTCCATTTACTACCTTACCAGAGATGGTGTAATATGGGGAAGTCTCAGATAGGAAGATGAAAAAGTAATCTGCCTGCTTAATTCTCCAATAACCACCAAAAAGGATACCAATTAGTGCCCAAATGAGCAATGACTTACTAATGGCATTTTCAAAATAGGCAGATAGTCTATCCCTGCCAACAAATTCAATTTCAAAAAAAAAAGAATAATGAAGATTTTTTAAAAAAGGAGTGGGGAAGGGAAAGTTTATATATCCTCTATTGAAGTTAAGTTGTACTTTATTTTTTAATTTTAAGTGAAATCCAAAGTGCCTTTCTACTGACATATGAAATAATCTGCTCTTTTGTGATTGACTAATGAATATCACACAGTGGTAATGGACAGGAAGACAAAGACACCCTCAGAAATAGGTCCTGTGAACTTCGCTCGATGCAGAGGATGCTGGCTTTGCTAGAAAACTCAGTGGTTACAGAATGGTTACTGGGGAAATGCCTCCCAATTCTTGAGCCAATGCAGATCTGGACAGGGATATATAAAGACATTATTAATTTAGATGAAAGTTTTGTTTTTGCCAATATATCTTTTATTTGGCTCCAGATAAGACGGTTGTTCGGAGCTTTTTGAAAGACCTTAAGTATGCTATTTATTAGAGAAACATTCATTTAATCAAATAACACTCACTTTATAGAGGAAGAAATATTCCTCTGCTTTGAGGGCCATAGGTCATACACTGGAGTATGGCTTTGGTCACTGACAGTGCTGACATGATGGGGAATTTTTTTCTTCTTCCCTTATGAGGATTCTTTTCTGTAATCTCTGGCTGCATTAGAAACTTCACTGCTTAACAGAAACAATTGTTCTTTGTTCTCGTGGCCAAATGAAAGCTCTTGTTTCCAGTCCAAGTCTGCTGGCAGGTTAGATGCAATCAGAGGTGTCATCAAGGGAAGATGAGAATATACAGAATACAACCGCTTGTTGTTTTTAGAGGCAAAATGCCCACTTTTTTGGCAAAGTCAAAGCTAAGCACATGTGAGAGAAAAGAAGGCTGAATTATGTATCTTTCAATGTGATGGTTAATGCTTTGCACAAATTCAAAGTAAGAGTTGAGAGCTTGAACACTTCTGCCCACTTTCATAAGATAGACATCTTCACAGGCAGGCTTAGACATTTTTACATGTTTCAGAAACTCAGAGCTTAAAATTTGACGCATCAAACACATCCGTAATGCCAACACCTTAGAGTTCATATATTTATTCAAGAATCTTTTACTTGATGTGTGCAGTAGAAAGCCTATCATAATTTGTGGAATGTCCTACTGAAAAAAATACTTGAAAGAATGTAGAGGAATTTCTTTTGTTGCAAGTTTGAGGATGTTTAACTAGATTACCATCACACTAGGCTAGGTGTTTCCCTCTTCACAAACACTCAATTTTTCACAATATTGATTAGCCTGCTGCTGAAATAGCTCTCTGGTTCTTTGGTCATTGTTTATGAATTACTTTCATAAGTACAGTAGTGCCTACTTTTGTGAGGGTTAGGGAATCAGCATAATTCATTTTTGTATTTGTGATTCCTAATTGCACCTAAGAGTTAAAAAACATTAAGAGAGAGGCTAACACCTAATTAAGAGAAATGCCTTCATGACCAAAAGGTATTGCTAGAAGCTAGTGCCTTCAAAGATATGTGTATGGTGCAAGTGCAGAGAGAGATGACAGGGACTGAAACAGTTGGAGTTCTAGAATGTGAGTTGACCAGGGAGCCATTAGAGAGAAGGGAGGGTCATTGAGGAAACCAGTGAAAGACAAAATGTGAAGGAAAAGGAAATGGACATCCTCTTTAATTGGAGCCGTGTTTGAGGGCTGAGAAAAAACTGTTAAGAGTACTGAAGGAGAGAAGAGTCTCAGGGGAATTGTGAGGCAAAAAGATTATCTTCAAACAGAAAAATTTCAAAAGCATACATTTAACCATCTGGGATTTTTTTTAAAAAAAAGGAACATTTACTCTGTCTTTTGAAAGGAAAGATTTGACATTTAATTGCATTTTTATCCACCAGGAAGAACACATCTTCAGCTTAATTATTCTTCACAGGAAAAACCTGTGTGTGTGTGTGTGTGTGTGTGTGTGTGTGTGCGTGCGTGTATGTGTGTTCCATATGCTTAGTATGCACTAAACACACATTTTAGCAAAGTTCTAATGACATGACAAACTAGAAGCACACACACACGTGCTCACACACACACACAAGTAGATGATGTATGTGTGCTTTTTTTAAAGGCTTAATTCACAGTTGTAATGAACAATGCTGATTAGAAACAAACCAAAATTCTGGTGGTCTCCAAAGTGTGTTGCTGAAAACACTGATGCTTAACATATAACACGGAGTCAATATCGATACATCTATTAGTACTGCTAAGTGAAGTATCATGCTTCTGTTAGAAAAAGTAACAGCCTTAAGGATCAGCTGTAAGTAACCATCATGACATTTTTATCTAAGTTAGTCCTGTGATACTTGTGTTGTAGTCTTGTGAGGCTTAGTTGAGTCAATGCATGTAAAAGTACTCTTAGAAGTGTTAAATATCTATGCAAACACATGACACATATATGAGTTGTATATAAGGATATTATGATATGTCAGTCTCTGAGAGAGCAGATGTATGATATTGGTACTATACATCAGGTCAAGAATTGAAAAAATGTGTTCCAGGTTCTGGCAGATGTTCTCAGATCAAATTATTTTTTTAGTAAAAATTCATGTAAAATAATCATCTGATGCAGAATTAAACATGAAAAGATAATATAATGGGTTTATGCTTTGGTTTAAAAGAACTGTTTATCCAAGTTTGTAGGTTAGTTCATTTGTGTGTTTGAGATCTGGCAATGGATGTAATGGGAGTTCCAGAAGAGGTCACTATACATGTATTGGATTCCATTAGGATTTAAGAAATTTAACAATAAAAGCACAAATAAACTATTATATGTGAACTACATATAATAAATAAATACGATAAATTTAAAACATTAAAACCAAGAAAGAAATAAAAAGTAGAAACCAAAGGAAAAAGAGAATGAACACAGATGGACTATAAGGGCTTACAAGGTTATGATTATACCACAAATTTATGTAATTTTCAACTTACAAAGTAAATGAAATAAGTGTTATTTATAGAAAATGTTGAAAACACAGAAAGCTGTAAAAAGAGAAAAGAAAAACTATAATTTCTCTAGCTAGAAGTAACCATAAACATTTTGATACTTATTGTTCTAACCATTTTGTTATCTATTAATACAAACCTTTATATACAAAAGTGAACTGATAGCCACATATTTTTTCACACTGTGAAATATATGTGACCATTTGCAATGACCTTAAAAGTATTTGAGAAATAAGTTCTGTATTCTTGTATGTGTAACCATTATTTACTCAAACAATATCTAAGGTGAGATATATGTTGTCTCCAAGATTTTGCTGTTATAATACTGCTCTTACCATATTTGTGTATGAATACCTAATTATTTACTTGAAAAAATTTTCTAGAAAATGACAGAAATTTTGACTGAGTCAAAAATCACAAAGAATTTGAAAGCTCTGAGGTTCAACTGTGTGAATGTGAATATTGGCTCTCCCACATCATGTCTCTGTGATTTTGAGTAAGTTAACATTTCTGAGCTTCAGTTGATCTGAAATTAGAGATTATAATGATAACTTCTTCCTGGGTTTGTTGTGAAGGGTTACTTTGATATTAAATAGCTGTAGTAAGCACTCTTCTTCACATCCAATGAATGTTAGCAGTTACTATTAATTAAACTATTACCTTAATAGTAATCAGCAATAGTAATCAGTGTTTTCAGCTAAACACTTAGGGGACCACCAGAATTTTGATTTGTTCCAAATCAAGATTGTTCATTGTAACCATGTACTAAGATTTCAAAAAAATTCTGGAAGTACACATATATCATCTAATCCTGTGTGTGTCTGTGTATGTGTGTGTGTGTCTGTGTATGTGTGTATGTGTCTGTGTGTGTGTCTAGTTTGTCATGCAAATAGAACTTTGGTAAAATGTGTGTTTAGTGCATAGTAAGCATATGGAACAGACAGACAGACACACACACACACACAAGTTATGTTACCATTATGTTTATTGGTGAAAACCATAATTACTTTTGCACCAAACGTAATACAGTCATTATGTTTTGACATTGCCCTTTGGAAATGTTGTGCCATTTAAAACTCTTATTTCTGTCTCAGAACACATTTTAAAAATTCTTAAGTCAGCAAAGATGCAAATTCTTTGACATATATGGTATAAATATTATTCTAGTTTTTCACTTGCATTTTAACTTTTTAGACTTTTTATTTGTATGAGTCAAGTCCATTTATATTCACATAGCCAAAAGTAAACAAATGGTTGGCTACAAATACTTGAATCCAACACACATGTGGTGATGTGACTTTCCTCTGTGAAAATTAAGGCTCCACATATATTTATTTGTTTATGAGATGGAGAAACCACATCAAGATTTGTGAGCATAGTAAGGATTTTCCCCAAGAAATATTTCTGAGTGTTTTCAGAATTTGAATGAAGGTTTGCTCAAATCACCAAAGTTCCACTTGCTAAATTAGGGATAAGATTATTTTAGTCTGAAAATGTTTCGAAGAAATGATAAGCCATTTCCCACCTCGAGTAGAAATAAAAATCTCCATTTCCTCATATTAAAGATTGTTTGCATCACATGCCTTCTCAGAACAGGTTCTCAGAAGAATTCCTTGTAAAATATATCTTCTGGGGCTAAGTATAATATATTGACCTATCTATTTAATATGAACAGATTAAGCTTGGATAATAATGATAAAATGTTGATCTTAGTTAATTTAATTCTTGACAGTAAGTATTTTTTTCTCATAATGTTTCAAGACTAAGATCAGTTTTATTTTGATCCCATTCCTAATTTATGGACAATTACATCATATTGTTAGAATTTTGGAGAATATCTATTCCATTTTCTATGGTATAAACCAAGTATCTAAATCATTCCAAAGCTATTAATAAATATGGGCCTCTACAAATTGTTTCTGATCCCTAAGGTAATTTGTAACCTGCTTTACCTCTGGTAGTGGTGTTAAACAGCAGGTTAGTTTGAACATCAGTAACCAAAAACCTTAATTGACCTCCTGCAGAATATCCTACAAATAGGCTGACTGTGGTGGCTTATACCTGTAATTCCAGCGCTTTGGGAGGCCAAGGCGGACAGATCACTTGAGCTCAGAAGTTTGAGCCCAGCTTGGGCAACATGGCGAAACCCCATCTCTACAAAAAATACAAAAGTCATCCAGGAATGGTGCTGCGAGCCTGTAGTCCCAGCTACTCCAGAGGATTGCTTGAGCCCGGGGAGTCGAGGCTACAGTGAGCCATGATTGCGCCACTGCACTTCAGCCTGGGCAACAGAGCCAGTCCAGCCCTCACCCCGAAAGGATAACCTACAAATAATCCAGTTCACTGAGTCTCAGGTTGAGGAGAAGTCAATAAAACTGTCAAATTCTCTTATATAATTTTGAATCAATTGTGAGACAGATGACAATAAGTGTAATACAATTAAGATTGGAGTAGCTATGTTTGGAGTTTTCTTTCTCTGTTTCTAAAGACTGGTCTTTAAGCCCAGATATACTCTGAAAATGTTAAGGAAGAAACTAATATGAAGTTTACATGTGGGGCTTAGTAAACAGATTCATTCTTTTGGGGCAGTGAGGATTATCACACAGATATGAACTTAGATTGCACTTATGGTTAGTTTTGTTCTGTTTAGGACTTAAATATTCTAGATGTCTTGATTTACATATGCCAGTTTTCTTCCTGAGAAGAGTTACCACATAGTAGACTTCCTTTGTATTCCTGGCATTTTTTTTTAACAGTTTAGGATCCCTTTTAAGTTGTTAATAGACCTGTTGACTAATCAAAATTATTTTGCAGGTGTCTGCTATCGTTTTAGGTGGAAGAGTTATCAGGTAACACTGGAGTCAGATTCCACAACAATATATTAACTATGAGTGCAAGAACCAATGCATAAGGCTGGACCAGTTAGCCTGCTCTTCTGTACTGACATTGGTATCACCTTGGAAAAAAGTAGATTTTTTTCTGGTAACTTTTGGACTTCTCTGTATTTTAGGCTTTTTGCTGGAAAGAATGACAACAGTTTCTTAGAATTGAAAACCTAGACTTTTAGCTTTAATCAGCCTTAGAGTCTGTTCTCTTGGTATTTACTGAATCCCTTTTATACACAAACTACTTTTATCAACATAAAAATCTGAAATTATTAGCATTTTAAGAAAATGCATCTTTTTAAATACTGAAACTTGAAAAACACATAAGCTATTTGAAAAGAAGAATGTATGCCAAGTTAAATTTCTCTCTCTTGTAGCTGATTGAAAGAAGAAAATTATAGTGCTGGCATAGTAGAAAGATCAAAATTCTAAACTCTAACTTAAAGTTTTCTAGAAACTGAAGTTAAGTGTTGTAGGCTTTAAATAAGAGAGAGAGAGAGAGAGGAGTGAGTGTGTGTGTATTGGGTGGGAATATGGTTGGGGAATATTTTGGATTATGCTTCTAATGTATGATTCAGTGTCAAAATTTGAATTTTGGGATACCCATTTCATTTTTTAATGAGTTTATTCAAAGCATTATATGGAATTAAATGTCTGAATTTATTTTATACAAGTCCTGTATAGCCTGGCTCAAACCGTTTAACCACTTGGAGATTGTTTCCTCAATTTTAAAATGGAGAGAATTGTTTGGCCAATCTGTCTCACAGGATTGTTGGAAACAGAGAAGATCATGTGTGTGAAATTAAAAAAAATGATAAAGATCCAAATAATTATGTGTTCCTCACCATTACTGTCTTTGCACTTACAGTACACACACACACACACACAAACACACATGTGCACGCATTTACATGAATTTAAAGTAGTTGCACCATATGTTGAAACCAGGTAATACAAAATCCTCATGTTCTGCACACAGTGACCTGGGTTATAGGGGACTATGCATGGAGTTTATACAAGCTGACAAAATTTTAGTGTGTGCTCTCACTTGTAAGCATTTACCTTGAGTAAACCTGTGACCCACCACCTAGTAAATGCTTCTGAATAGATGATTGAGCTACTATGAGCTGTAGTTGCTGACAATCACTGGCAGTTTCTGACCCCATTAATTATGTGTTCAGCAATACAGTATTTGGCACATTAAAAACTGCTAATTATGTCCATATTTTAATCTTCATTTTCCAGTTCAGTTTATTATGATTTCTTCATCATGCCCAAATTGTCTGAGTAAGCAGCTTATCTCCCAGTATCTCCACTTGCCTAACAGATGTTCTCTCTCTCTCAACAGATGTTGGCACTTCCTAGGAAGGAGCCAGCCATGTCTGAAGAGAAGAAATGATAATTAACTTCATCATGTGGAAAGCTTTAGAAGGAAGTATCTTGTCCTTCTGTTCAAACCCGCCTCCTCTTCACCACCCCCAATAAAAATAAAAGCCAAACAAATAAAAAATTAGTGGTAGCTCTGAGTTTCTTCCTTTCATTTTTTCTCTCTCTTTATCCCTTTTTCTCTCCATTGCTTTCTTCTTTCAAATTACTTTTACTAGTTTAAGAGAATAATTCAATCTATGTTTGGAAATCTGACTTAAAACTTCAAAAATTGTACTGAAATAGCCTCCTCTTAAAGGGTGAACCAGTCATGATAAAAATAACAACTGATAGAAGAAAATAATATAAAATTAGCTGAGTTTATAGTTTCTTTTACACCTCCATAATTTATGTGGACTTGGAAATACAGAGAGGATACTGAAAACTAAGAAATTTTCTATGAATTATGAGAAGTTTGCAATCCATATAGGCTTTAAGTCTAATATCAGGGGATCAAACAAATTGACCTTAAATAACTTTCTGATGCAACCTCCCCATTTCATAGATAATAAACCCTAGATAATAAACCTGGAAGTTTCTGACCCCATTAATTATGTGTTCAGCAATACATTATTTGGCACATTAAAAACTGCTAATTATGTCCATATTTTAATCTTAATTTTCCAGTTTATTATGATGTCTTCATATGCCCAAATTGTCTCAGTAAGCAGTGAAGTAAATAAAATGATTTAATTCAAGACACGAACTAGTTAATTTAGTTTGGATGTTTGCCCCTCCAAATCTCATGTTGAAATGTAACCCCTAGTGTTGGAGGTAGTGGGAAGTGTTAGCATCATGGGGCAGATCCCTTATCCTCATGGGTGTCTTGATGTTATCTTTGTGATAGTGAGGGAGTTCTCATGAGTCTGGTTGTTTAAAAATGTGTGACACCTCCCCACCCCTCTTGCTTCTGCTCTTGCAGGGTGATATGCCTGCTCCCTCTTCACCTTACACCATGATTGTAAGCTTCCTGAGGCCTCACCAGAAGCAGTTCCCAGTACAACACTTCCTGTAAAGCCTGCAGAACTGTAAGCCAATTAAACTTCTTTTCTTTCTAAATTACCCAGCCTCAGATATTCCTTTATAGCAACTCAAAAATGGACTGATACACTACTTGTTGGTATATCTATAATGAAAACATACTTTTGTTTCTCAGTTATTTAAACTTTTTATTGAGAAATTGGTGAGTTGAAAGATGTGTTCATTTAACATTATACTATTGTTTTCCCAGTCCCTAGAAAGGCATTCAAGACATTGTATGTATTCATGAATTACTTGTTTTTAAACAAATGTGTTCTTGTTTAATTAACAGCCTTCTCATTGAGGGACAATATTGAATTAAAGTTATAGATGGTGTTTCAGGAGCCATAACTGTTTAGGTTCAAATTCTGACTGCTCTGTTTAACAGCTGTGTGATCTTGGGCAAATGGCCTAACTTCTCTGTGTTTCTGTGTTTCCATTCCCTAATTTGTAAAACAAAGATAATAAAATCTGCCTCATAGATTTTTGTGAAGGTTAAATTAAAGTACTTGGAACAATGCTTGTCTAACACATAAACATTAAAAAATGTGAATTATTATTCTTGCCTTATGAACCAGTAGAACACATTTTGTAAGAATACAAGTGTAATTTTCCTTTAACATAATGAGGCATAGAAAAGTCTAAACATAAACCAATAAGGGAGGTTATTAGAATAGGATGGAGTGAATTCAAGTTGCTCATTTATTTTACAAATAAATATTTATTGGCAATACCATGAAACTCAGATTTCATTCAGTTGGCGAACACTTCTGGTGAGTGTCTTTGAGGGCATTGTTTATATTCTTAATAACATAATACAAGATTTGGAAGTGCCCTTAAAATTCCCATTATCTGCTTTCACACCCTGAAAATATTAGATAGGTCCCGCTGTACAGAAAAGTTACTAAAATAAACTAGTAAATCAAAGAGTAAGTATGGATAAAGAAAACGCAGTATGAGAAGCAACGCAACTTTGGATTGAGTACACCTTAATTTCTGAAAAATTAGGGGGAAGAGAGTTTTTAATAAAGACATCCTTTTCTCTCCTGCAGCTTCTGTCAGGATTTTAAGAGGGCAAGCAGAATTTTAAAGAAAAGGAAATGGCTTGTTTTTATGAAATTAACCAGTCTGTTTTCAAGGGGGAGGACAAGGTATGGATGCTAATCATTATGAAGAAACTCATTACAGAATTTTCTTCAATAGGTAGGCAAAAGAGTTAGGCATTTTGCTCTAAGGTGAAAATCTCAAATTGTGGAAGAAAGGGTGAAGTTAAGATTTAACAATGAATTATTCCTTGCTCTTTGGACTTTTAAGACTTCTATATATCTTAAAGTCAGATTTGTTGAGGTATAAATTACATATTATAAAACTTACCTCTGTTAAGTGTGCAATTTGATAAGTTTTTACAAATGTACACCATCATGTCATTACCATTTCAGTCAAGTTTACAGACCATTCCTATAATCCCTCAAATATCCCTTCTGATCTTTGTGACAATCTCCACATCTCTGTCATTCTCTGGAAGCTACTAATCTGATGTCTGGTCTTAATGTTTTGCCTTTTTATGAATGTTATAAACTGGATTCTGAAACAATTAGGTTCCCCCCACCCCTTTTTATTGCCTAGTAGTATTCCATTATATGGATATACCATAGTTTGTGTACCCATTCACCAGGTATGGACCAGTGGGTTGTGACCAATTTTTGATGATTCCAAGCAATTGCATATGGGTATTTGTGTGGACATATATTTATGTTTACTTTGGTTAAATATCTAAGAGCAGGATTGTTGGGTCATATGGTAAGTATATATTGCAATTAATGTGAAACTGTCAAATTGTTTTCTGGAGTGGCTGTACCATTTTGCACTATAACCAGAAATGTAATGCTGTTGCTCCACATCCACACCAGAGGTTGGTATTGTCAGATTTTTTTTTAAAAAGGTATTGTAGTAGAAAGGCAGTGATGTCTCTTTATGTTTTCAATTAGCATGTGTCTAAAGACTAATTATGTTGAGGGTCTTGGTTTTTCACTTTCTTTTTTATTTAACTTTAGTGGTACATGTGCAGGATATGCAGGTTTGTTACATAGGTAAACATGTTCCATGGTGATTTCCTGCACAGATCACCACATCACCTATGTATTAAGCCCAGCATCCAAGAGCTATTCTTCCTGATGCTCTTGCTTGTCCCCCACTGACTCTTCAACAGGCCTCAGTGTGTATTGTTCCCCTCTCATCTTTATGTGGTCTCATTTTTCAGCTCCCACTTTTAAGTATTTGGTTGTCTCTTCCTGCATTAGTTTGCTGAGGATAATGGCCTCTAGTTCCATCTATGTCCCTGCAAAGGACATAATCTCATTCATTTTTATGGCTGCATAGTATTCTATGGCATATAGGTAGCACATTTTCTTTATCCAGTCTGTCATTGATGGATATCAATGTTTTTGATTACATGTTTTTGCTATTGTGAATAGTGCTGCAATTAACATATGTGTGCATGTATCTTTATAATAGAATGATTTATAATCCTTTGGCTATATAGCTAGTAATGGGATTGCTGGGTCAAATGGTATTTCTACCTCTGGGTCTTTGAGGAATTGCCACACTGCCTTCCACAATGGGTGAGTTAATTTATACTCCCACCAACAGTACAAAAGCATTCCTTTTTTTTCGACAACTTTACCTACATCTGTTCTGTTTTGACTTTTCAATTATAGCCATTCTGACAGGTTTAAGATGGTATCTCATTGTGGTTTTGATTTGTATTTTTCTAATGTTCAGTGGCATTTAGTTTTTTCATATGTGTTGGCTGCATGTCTTATTTTGAGAAGTATCTGTTCATGTCCTTTGCCCATTTTTAAAATGGGTTGTTTGTTTTGTCTTGTAAATTTGTTTAAGTTACTTATAGAGGCTGGATATTAGAACCTTGTCAGATGGATAAATTGCAAAAATTGATTCCCATTCAGTAGATTGATTGTTCATTCTGATGATAGTTTATTTTGCTATGCAGAAGCTCTTTAGTTTAATTAAATCTCATTAGTCAATTTTTGCTTTCGTTGAAATTGCTTTTGGCACATTTGTTATGAAATCTTTGCCTGTGCTTATGTCCTGAATGGTATTGCCTAGGTTTTCTTCTAGGGTTTTTATGTTTTGGGTTTTACATTTAAGTCTTTAATCCATCTTGAGTAGATTTTCGTAAAAGGTATAAGGAAGGGGTCCGGTTTCAATTTTCTGCGTATAGCTAGCCAGTTATCCCAGCACCATTTATTGAATGGAGAATCCTTTCCTCATTTCTTGTTTTTGTCAGGTTTATCAAAAATCAGATGGTTGTAGGTGTGCAGTCTTATTTTTGGGTACTCTATTCTGTTCCATTGTTCTATGTGTCTTTTCCTGTACCAGTACCATGCTATTTTGGTTACTATAGCCTTGTAGTATAGTGTGAAGTCAGGTAGCGTGATGCCTCCAGCTTTGTTCTTTTTGCTTAGGATTGTCTTGGATATTTGGGATCATTTTTGGTTTCATATGAATTTTAAAATAGTTATTTCTAATTCTGTGAAGAATGTCAATGGTAGTTTAATGGGAATAGTACCAAATCTGTAAATTACTTGGGGCAGTGTGTGGCCTTTTTCACAATACTGACTCTTCCTGTTCATGAGCATGAAATGGGTTTCTCCATTTGTTTGTGTCTTCTACGATTTCTTTGAGCAGTGGTTTGTAATTCTTGTTGTAGAGATCTTTCACTTCCCTTGTGAGCTGGTATTTTATAGGTAATTCCTAGGTATTTTATTCTCTTTGTAGCAATTTTGAGTGGGAGTTCATTCATGATTTGGCACTTGGCCTGCTTGTTGTTTGTGTATAGGAATGCTAGTGATTTTTGCACGTTGATTTTGTATCCTAAGCTGCTAAAGTTGCTTACCAGCTTAAGAAGCTTTTGGGCTGAGACAGTAGTGTTTTCTAGATATAGGATCATGTCTTCTGCAAACAAAGGTGGTTTGACTTCCTTTCTTCCTATTTAAATGCTCTTTATTTTTTTATCTTTTCTGATTGCCCTGGTAAGAACTTCCAATACTATGTTGAATACAAGTGGTGAGAGAGGGCATCCTTGTCTCATACCAGTTTTCAAAGGAAATGGTACTAACTTTTGCCCATTCAGTATAATAGTAGCTGTGGGTTTGTCACATATCTTTATTATTTTGAGGTATGATTCTTTGATATCGAGTTTATTGAGAGTTTTTAACATGAAGGGAAGCATCTATTGAGATCATCATGTGGTTATTTTCTTTAGATTTGTTTATGTTATAAATCATATCTATTGTTTTGCATATGTTAAACCTTACATCCAGGGATGAAGTCTACTTGATCGTGATGGATAAGCTATATGATGTGCTGCTAGATTCAGCTTGCTATTATTTTGTTGAGAATTTTTGCATCAATATTCATCAAGGATATTGGCCTGAAGTTTTCTTTTTTTGCTGTATCTCTGCTAGGTTCTGGTATCAGGATGATGCTGGCCTCATAAAATGAGTTAGGGAGGACTCCCTCCTTTTCAATTTTTTGGAATAGTTTCAGTAGGAATGATACTAGCTTTTCTTTGTACCTCTGGTAGAATTCAGCTGTGAATCAGTCTGGTCCTGGGCTTTTTTTGGTTGGTAGGCTATTTATTACTGCCTCAAATTCAGAACTCATTATTGGTCTATCCAGGGATTCAATTTCTTCCTGAATTAGTCTTGGGAGGGTGTATGTGTCCATGACTTTATTCATTTCTTCTAGATTTTCTAGTTTATGTGCATAGAGGTGTTTATAGTATTTTCTGAAGGTTGTTTGCATTTCTATTGGGTTAGTGGTAATATCCCCCTTTCATTTTTTTATTGTGTTTATTTGAATCTTCTCTCTTTTTGTTTTGATTAGTCAGTGGCCTATTTTATTGTTGTTGTTGTTTCAAACAACCAGCTCCTGGATTTGTTGACGTTTTTTGAAGGGCTTTTTGGTTCTGTAAATCCCTCAGTTCAGCTCTCATCTTGGTTATTTCTTGCCTTCTGCTAGCTTTGGGATTACTTTGCTGTTGTTTCTCTAGTGATTTTAGTTGTGATGTTAGTTTGTTAACTTGAGATGGTGCCTGTACATGTCCTTCTTAACATTGCCTTAGCTGTTTCCCAGAATTTCTGGTACATTGTATCTTTGTTCTCTTTAGTTTCAAAGAACTTCTTGATTTCTGCCTTAGTTTTATTATTTACTCAAGAGTCACTCAGGAGCAGATTCTTCAGCTTCCATGTAGTTGTACGGTTTTGAGCAAATTTCTTAATCTTGAGTTCTAATTTGATTGTGTTGTGGTATAAGACTGTTATGAGTTTATTTATTTTGTGTTTGCTTAAGAGTGTTTTACTTCTGATTATGCTATCAATTTTAGAGTAAGTGCCATGTGGTGAAGAGAAGAATGTATATTCTGTTTTTTTGAATGGAGAGTTCGTAGACATCTATGAGGTCCACTTGATCTAGAGCTGAGTTCAAGTTCTGAATGTCTTTGTTGATTTTCTGTGGGTAACCCCCCATATAGGCACCGAGGAAGAAGAGCTAAGCAGAACCCTGGCACAGTTAGGGCTTGAAGAATATCTCACTTTGTAGTGTTACTACTCAGCTATTTCCTTTTATATAATCCTTTATATAATCATATGTTAGTTTATAGAATTAGGGCTTGAAGAATCCCTTTATATAATCCTCTATATATAATCATATAATAGTTGATAGTATGAGTGACTAAAGAATATTTCCCTATATATATGTATAATTATATCTTAGTTCATAATCGGAGGAGTGCCTAGAGTGGACACAGTACAGAGCATGAATTAAGGAATAAGCAGCTTCTAATCAGAGGAATGTCTAGAGCAGACACACTGCAGAGCATGATTTAAGGGAAAAACAGTTATACCAGGACAAGAATCCATGGCCCAGGTGGCAGCGTTCAGTATCGTAAAGATACCCGCTGTATGGCAGGCTTGGGACAAGAGCCACTCCTCCTGATAAAGGAGTTGTAGGACCTTGCTCCAGTTCTTGTGGAAGGCTGGCCTCAGACCGGCAATCCACCTTGGTGACTGTGAACTTTATCAGCTCTTGCTACTGTGCTGCTCGAAAAGCGTCTTCCCATAGAACTCATTGGAAGCTGCCAGAAGGTGGCGGTAACCCTGACAGCTCTGTCACTACTGTGTGACTTAAAGCCTCCCCACCATAAATCTTAGAAGTAGTTTGCCCATAGATAGAAGTATTGCACACTGCACCCTCTTCACTGTGCATGGCCCACCTTCAAGCCTTGATGACCTAGTGGGGTGGACCTCTTACTGCACACGGCCCTTGCCTTGATGTGAATGGGCCCCTTGCTGCTCACTGTCTACCTCCTAGCCTACGTGACCTAATGGGGGTGGACCCCTTGTTTTTTTGCTCACAACCCTATCACAATCCTTAAAGATGATTTCACTCACTGCCCTGTCCCCTAACCCTGCCCTGTCCCCTAACCTATACACAATAAATACTCACACTTCTGGACATTCGGGGCCTCACCTGACTTCGCTCATAAGTGGCATGGCCCCTTGAGCCCAGCTGCGTTTTCCTTGCACTTCTGTGTCCTGTCTCTTTATATCTCGGATCCTGTGCCTCAGCACAGCATAAAGCACACCCCACGACCTTGTGGGCCTTCAGCCCTACAATTTTCTGTCTTGATAATCTGTCTAATGTTGTCAGCGAAGTGTTAAACTCTCCCATTATTGTGTGGGAGTCAATATTTCCTTCAAGATCTCTAAGAACTTGCTTCATGAATGTGGGTGCTCCTGTATTGGGTGCATATATATTTAGGACAATTAGCTCTTCTTGTTGAATTGATCCCTTTACCCTTATCTAATCCCCTTCTTCGCCTTTTTCGGTCTTTGTTGGTTTAAAGTCTGTTTTTTCAGAAACTAGGATTGTAACTCTTGCTTATTTCTGTTGTCCATTGGCTTCGTAGATTTTTCTCCATCCCTTTATTTTGACCCTATGTGTGTCTTTACATGTGAGATGGGTTTCTTAAAGACAGCATACTAATGTGTCTTTTAACTGGGGACATTTATCCTATTTACATTTAAGATTAGTATTGTTATGTGTGGATATGATCCTGTCATCATGATGCTAGCTGATTATTTTGCAGATTTGTTTATGTGGTTGCTTCATAGTGTCACTGGTCTGTGTATTTTTTGGGTGCACACTGTGTTTTTGTAGCGGCTGTTTTTCTAATGTGTTTCGTAGTGGTGATAATAGTCTTTCGTTTCCATATTTATCGATTCCTTCAGAAGTTCTTGCAAGGCAGATCTCATAGTAGCAAATTTCCTCAGCATTTGCTTGTTTGAAAAGAATTTTATTTCTCCTTTAATTATGAAGCTTAGTTTGACTGGATATGAAATTTTGGTTTGGAAATTCTTCTCTTTAAGAATGGTGAATGTTGGCCCCCAATCTCTTCTAGCTTGTAGAGTTTCCACTGAGCGATCCACTGTTAGTCTGATGGGCTTCCCTTTGTAGGTGATCTGGCCTTTCTCTCTGGTTGCTTTTAACATTTTTGGGTTTTTTCATTTTGATTTTGGAGAATCTGATAACTATGTGTCTTGGAGTTCATCTTCTCTTAGAGTATCTTATTGGGGTTCTCTGGATTTCCTGAATTTAAATGTTGGCCTGTCTTACTAGGTTGCGGAAGTTCTTGGGATGATATCCTGAAGGGTTTTCCAACTTGTTTTCATAGTATTTGTTTCAGGTATCCTAATCAACCATTGATTCAGTCTCTTTGCATAGCCTCATATTTCTCAGAGGTTTTGTTCCTTCCCTTCCATTCTATTTTCTCTACTCTTGTCTGCCTGTCTTATTGTAGAAAGATAGTCTTCAAGCTCTGAGATTCTTTTCTCTGTTTAATCTATTCTGCTATTAATACTTATGATTGCATTGTGAAATTCTGATGTGTTTTTCAGCTCTCACAGATTGGTTGTGTTTCTCCCTGAACGGGCTGTTTTGGCCGTCAGCTCCTATGTTGTTTTATCATAACTCTTAACTTCTTTGAATTGGTTTACAACATGCTCAGTGAATTTTATTATTATCTACCTTCTGGAGCCACTTCTGTCATTTCATTCATCTCAGCCTCAGCCTAGTTCTGAGCCCTTGCTGAAGAGGTGTTGCAGTCATTTAAAGGAAAAGGGGCACTCTGGCTTTTTGAGTTTTCACCATTTTTGTGTTAATTCTTTCTTATCTTTGTGAGCTTATCTACCTTTGATCTTTGAGGTTACTGACCTTTGGATGGGTTTTTTGTGTTTTTTGTTGTTGTTATAATTTTCTGTTTGTTTTGCTTTTAATAGTCTGGCCACTCTTCTGTAGGGCTGCTGCAGTTTACTGAGGGTCTGCTCCAGACCCTAGTTGCCTCAGGTTTCTTGTACCTGGAGGTATCACTAGAGAAGCTGCAAAAAACCAAAGATGACAGCCTGCCCCTTTCTCTGGAAGCTCCACCTCAGGGGATTACTGACGTATTGCTGGCCTGAACATACCTGTAGGAGGTGCCTGGAGACCCTGGTTGGGAAGTCTTACCCATCAAGATGAATGGGATCAGGAACCTGCTTAAAGAAGCATTCCAGCTGCTTTTTGGTCGAGCAGCTATGTTGTGTTGAAGATCCCTTCAGCCCCCAGTTGGTTTGGGTTCTCCAAGGCCCACAGTCTGGATTGGCTGAGAAGCCTGAACAGCCAATATGGTGGCCTGCCCTACCCCTCAGGCACTCTGTCCCAGGGAGAACATAGGCAGGGGTGGCCAGAGGCCCCAGCTGGGAGGACGTGGCTGGGAGGACCTGCCCTACAAAAAGAGGATCAGGGTCCCGCTTAAAGAAGCAGTGTGCGCCTTTTCTAATGTGCTTCCTTTTCCTCTATATATCTATTTAGTGAATTCTTGGTTCAAATCATTTGCTCATTTATATTTTTTGTAATAGTAAGTTGTAAGAGGGTTTTTATAGATTTTACATTCAAATTTTTTTATCAGATATATGAATTACAATATTTTTCCTCCCTTATTTATGTCTTAGTTTTTAATGCCTTTTGATCATACATTTATGACTTTTGGGAGGTCTGATTTAGTACTTTTTTCTTTTACAGTTCACTTAAAGCTGACTTGAGCTCTTAACATTAGGCTTATGAGTTCATTTGGAGTCAAATTTTGTATAAGATGGGAGGTAAGTGTCATGGTGTGTTTTTTTTTCCCTCCTTTGGCATATAAATATCTAATTACTCCAGCACTATTTATAGAAAGAGTATCCCTTCTTTATTGAATTATCTTGGCATCATTTATCTAAAATAAAATGGTCATATCTGTGTGTGTCTATATCTAGAATTTTCTTTTTTTTTTTCTTGAGACAGGGTCTTACACTGTTGCCCAGGCTTGAGTGCAGTGGCATGATCATGGCTTACTGCAGCCTCGACCTCCCCAGGTCAGGTGATCCTGCCACCTCATCCTTCCAGGTAACTGGCACTAAAGGTGTGCACCAGCATGCTCAGCTAATTTTTTGTATTTTTTCATAGAGATGGGGTTTGTCATGTTGCCCAGGTTGGTGTTTAACTCGTGGACTCAAGTAATCAACCTGCTATGGCCTCCCAAAGTGTGGAGATTATAGGCATAAGCCACTGCCTGGCTGCTTCATTCTATTTTGTTGATCTATATGTCTAATTTTTTAGTCTGTTCTCATGCTGCTATGAAGAACTGCCCCTAAGTGGGTAATTTATAAAGAAAATAAGTTTAATTGACTCACAGTTCAGCATGACTGTCGAGGCCTCAGGAAACTTACCATCATGGCAGAAGTGGAAGCAAACATGTACTCTTTACACTTGTGCAAGGAGAAGTATGAGTGAAGGGGGGTAAACCCCTTATAAAATTATATCTCATGAGAACTCACTATCATGAGAGCAGCATGAGGATAACCACCCCCATGATTCAATTACCTTCCACTGGGTCCCTCCCACAACATGTGAGAATTATGGAAATTACAATTCAAGATGAGATTTGGGTGGGAACACAGCCAAATCATATAATTCTGACCCTGGACCCTCCCAAATCTCATATCCTCACATTTCAAAACACAATCATTCCCTTCCGCTAGTCCCCACATTCCAGCATTAACTCAAAAGTCCAAGTCCAAAGTCTCATCAAAGAAGAGTCAAGTCCCTTCTGCCTATGAGCCTGTAAAGTCAAAAGCAAGTTAGTTACTTCTTGTTAGATACAATGGAAGTATGGACATTGGGTACCTTTCCAAATGGGAGAAATTGGCCAAAACAAAGGGGATATGGGCCCTGTGGAAGTCTGAAATTCAATAGGGCAGTCATTAAATCTTAAAGTTCCAAAATAATCTTCTTCAACTCCATGGCTTACATTCAGGTCACACTGATGCAGAAGGTGGGCTCCCACAGGCATAAGAAGTTCCACCCCTGTGGCTTTGCAGGGTATAGCTCTCCACCAAGCTGCTTTCATGGGCTGGTGTTGAGTGTCTGTGGCTTTTCCAGGCATATGGTGCAAGCTGTTGGTGGATCTGCCAATCTGGGATCTGGAGGAAGGTGACCTTCTTTTCAAAGGTCCACTAGGAAGTGCCCCAGTGGGGACTCTGTGTGGGGGCTCCAATCCCACATTTCCCTTCTGCCCTTCCTTAGCAGAGGTTCTCAATGATGGCTCCACCCCTGCAGCAGACTTCTGCCTGGACAATCAGGCATTTCCATGCATCCCCTAAAATCTAGGTGGAGAGTCCCAAGCCTCAATCCTTGACTTCTGTGCACTCACAGTCCCAACACCAAGGCTTGGGGCTTGCACCATCTGAAGCAATGGCCTGAGCTGTACCTTGGCTCCTTTTAGCCATGGCTGGAGCTGAAGCAGCTGGGACTAACGGCACCATGTCCCGAGGCTGCATAGAGTAGGGAATCCTAGGCCTGGTCCAAAACTGTTTTTCCCTCCTTGGTCTCAGGGCTTGTGATGGGAGGGGCTGCTGCGAACGTCTCTGACATGCCCTGGAAACATTTTCCCCATTGTCTTGGGGAAAATAACATTGGGCTCCTCATTACTTATGCAAATTTCTGCAGCATACTTGAATTTCTCCCCAGAAAATGAGATGTTCTTTGCTATCATATTGTCAGTCTGCAAATTTTCCAAACTTTTATGCTTTGCTTTCTTTTGAACACATTGCCACTTAGAAATTTTTTCCACCAGATTCCCTAAATCATCTCTTTCAAGTTCAAAGTTCCACAGATCTTAGGGCAGAGGCAAAATGCCATTAGTCTCTTTGCTAAAGCATAGCAAGAATCACCTTTATTCCAGTTCCCAACAAGTTCCTTATCTTCATCTGAGACCACCTCATCCTGGACTTCATTGTTCATATCACTATTAACATTTTGGCCAAAGCCATTCATCAAGTCTCTAGGATGTTCCAAACTTTCCTACATTTTCCTGTCTTCTTCTGAGCGCTCCAAACTGTTCTAATCTCTGCCTGTTTTCCAGTTCCAACATTTTTTAGTATCTTTACAGTAGCACCCCACTCTCTGTGGTGCCAATTTACTGTATTAGTCTGTTTTCATGCTGCTATAAAGCACTGTCTGAGACTGGGCAATTTATAAAGGAAAGAGATTTAATTGACTCCCAGTTCAGCATGGCTGGGGAGGCCTCAGGAAACTTACAATCATGGTGGAAGGGGAAGCACATATTCCTTCTTCACATGGCGGCAGCGAGGAAAAGTATGTGTGAAGGGAGAAGAGAGCCCCTTATAAGACCAGCAGATCTCATGAGAACTCACTCACTATCATGAGAACAGCATGAGGGTAACTACCCCCAGGATTTAATTACCTCTCACTGGGTCTCTCCCCCGATGTGTGGGGATTATGAAAACTACAGTGCAAGATGAGATTTGTATGGGGACACAGCCAAACTATACCAACTTTGATTTCTGTAGCTTTATATAAATATTAAAATCAGGTAGTATGGGTCCTCCAACTTTGACTGTCTTTTTGATAATAGTTTTGGCTATACTAGTTTCTTTACTGTTCTATAAAAGTTTTGGAATCAGCTCACAAATTTCCACAAAATAAATATTTCAATTTTTGGGGTAATGTAGTAAACCTATAGAAAAAGTGAATAGGATTAATCTGTTAACAATATTGAATCTTCCAGTGAATGAGCACAAGTCTTTTCATTTATTTAGGCTTCTAAAAATGTATCTTGGGAATTTTTTATAGTATTATATATATGAATCTTGAAAGTATTTTATAAGATTTATGTCTAACTATTTAGCATAAACAGTTTCATGTAATGTCTGATTATTTTAGTGTGTGGTGGGCATTTGGGATGCTCACCAGTACTTTAATTCTCTTTTTATTGTGCATCTGGCAACTGTGCCCTTTTCTACCTCCTTGAAGGTCAGCATGTCCATATGTTTGTCTTTTGCCAAGAACATTTCTGAACAAAAGTCTGTAAGACTTGGTGGACGATTCATCCTGTTGCCCCACCACTGTGGAAAAATTGTACGAAAAAATGATGCATGCTCATGATATGTGTACATGCCAGGGTGATTGGAATGTTGGGTACAGGAAAAACGAGGAAGCTTGGAAAAGTAGTGCTCCAAATTATAGACACTTTCAGTGACAAGCAAAAGTGATTGAACTGTGGCTGAACACATGGCTCATGCCCATAATCCCAGCACTTTGGGAGGCCAAGGTGGGTGGATCATTTGAGGTCAGGAGTTCAAGACCAGTCTGGCCAACATGTGAAACCCTGTCTCTACTAAAAATACAAACATTAGGTGGGTATAGTGGCACATGCCTGTAGTCCCAACTACACAGGAAGCTAAGCCAGGAGAATTGCTGGAAGCCAGGAGGTAGAGGTTGCAGTGAGCCAAGATAGTGCCACTGCACTCTAGCCTGGGCAACAGAATGAGACTCCATCTCAAAAAAGAAAAAGCAAAAACAAAAACAAAACAAAACAAAAAAATAGTGATTGAACTTTATTTTGAAAGCATGGGGGAACTTTGGAAGGGTTGTGAGCAGGGAAATAAAGTGACCAGAGCTGGGCCGTAGAATGCAAATCCAGCAACAAGGGAGGATTAGACTGAAAAGGAGGAGGTACCAAGAATGGAAAGAATGTTTAGGAAGATTTCCCACTAGTTTATTGAGATCAGACGAGTCATCTATGTCTGCAATAGAGAAAATAGAAAGGAGAAAACAAAAATGGGATAATGGTAGAGACGAATTTGATGTGTGGTTGGGCATAATCAACAGAGAAGACAGAGAATCTTTTAGGAGAAACCTTCCCTGGCGATTTTGTAGGCGAGTCACCTTTTGGGGCATTTGGAAAATATGCATGTTTCTATTTTAATATAGAGGTAGCTATCATGGGTCAGTTGCTTTTTCAGGCTTTCCATTTTTACTGAGATGTGCGATAGGATTGATACTTTCTCCATGGCAGAGTAGGAGAGGAAGAGAGAGAGTTCTAGAGAGATACTCTCCTACATTTCAATACTCAAGAAATAACCTTCTGACTTACTAAATAAAAACAGGAAAGGAGTTTTGTGTGATCTGCTCTTTCTTCTGGAACTTGAAGGACTCTGTGAGCAGTCATGAGGTGATTATCCCTGGTGTTCTCCTAATTTTGAATCTAGGACCTATTATAAGATTGAGTTTTATTTTTTCTGCTTTGCTAATCAGAGCTCAAGGGTAAGTTTTTCAAAATCTTCATCAGTTGGCAAACACAGAGGCAAAGTGTGGACATAGTTGTGTTTATATTCATTGAAGAACCTTGGTGCTTTTCCAAGTTTGCTTGCTTGTGGGAGAGACAAACATATTTTCAACAGGTGAGTGTCCTTTCTCTCCTCTGTTCTGTCCATACCCTATGGAGTAAAGCTGGACTGCAGTGAGAATGACCATGACCTACTTCTAGTTTTCTGAGCATGGGTTTTGCTATCTAATTGATGAAATTTCCTTTTTAGATCTTGGAATTAAGGAACTCTAGTAATGTCCCAGAGTATAGCCTTGTTTCAGTTTATTTTTGGCCACTTGGGTCCCTGTGCTTTGAGATATATTCATGCACAGTGAAGGAGCTTGCAAATCTCTTGCATTATATTTCTCTTAGTCTGGAAAACATGTGCATCTGACAAAGGCACCCTCATAGCCAGCTTTATAATTACTAGCTCCGTCAGCATTGTATGCCCTGAGGACTCATCTGATCTCCACCACTATGCTGCTATGCTTTGTCTTGGGAAACAAAGTTAATATTTTACATTTTTTAAATGAAGTCCTGTAGTATGTAATGGGCAGTAAAAAATGTGATTAATCAATAATGTAAACATAACTTTTAGATAAGAATACATAGACACCAGAGTATAAGGCAGACGTGGAGCCAAATTTAGCTGCTTCTTTTCACTGTGAATAATGTATAAAGAATGACCCTGGAAGCATCATATCCAGAAACCAGTAATTTCAAATAATCAGTAGCATATATATCATTAGAATAAAAGTCATGCTCTTTTTCTTGCATTTGCTGATAGAATTTGGTACATAATAGTAATGACAAAATACACAGCAAAAACATTGTCCTTAACGGAGTATTAAAATCTGTTGTTAATCTGGAGTATTTTAAAAATTGAGAAGAAAACTGTAGTGTCTGCCAAGTGGTGTCCAGACACTAGAGTGAATTTAGCCGGTTTGTAGAAAAACTCACCTGAAGGCCAGGATTTTTTATAAACTCCCTATTCTGATTTCTTTTATTCTTTTTTTTCTTGATCTTTGGTCTCAGTATTCTTCTGTACATCATTTTAAAATTAGATTGATTCTTAAATTCCATTCTTCTTAACCCTAACTGACAAAATGGTGGTGACTTTACCTCCCATCATGTACAGCTCTTTCAAAAAATAAGCTGTCAATATTATTTATGCATATGGTATTTGATATGTTTATTTGTAAATTTTTTTATATTCGTTTAGGTTTGATTTTTATCTTTGGATAAATTTATGAATATGAAGGTGCCAATTACAGGATTTGTCCTGAAACTCCTAAGCACTGGATTTCCTCCTATCTAGGAGTGGTCACAGCAGTAGCAAGAGTCTTTATTAATCAATAAAATATTGCTAAGAATGGACTATTAACTGACTTAAGCATTGGGGATAATAAAACGAGAACTTACACATGGATTTGGTATCAAAATATAAATCTAATATATATAGAGAGAGTGGTCAGTGAAGGTTATTTTCCATAGATTATTGTGGTTCTTTGATTTTAACTGAGAATATTCTAAGACTCTGGAAAGTACAAGTTATCAACTGTAAGCCCTTGTAGGCCCAGAAGCCATGCTATTAGGTTTCAGTTGTCCATGTGTGGGAAGAAATACAAACTTTAAAGGAAGCTTTCTTGTGAAGAAACAATTTGAATGAACAGAAAAGTGATGGACTAGAGACAGCTGGGTTCAAGAAGGCAAAGTAATGTCCCACTACTTCATCTTCCACGAGGCAATGTTAGGAGATGTTGAATAAAAAGCAAAATTCAAAGTTAGAATTTCTGGAAACCTGAATGTGAATACTATCTATTGATATAGTTTCTCTTTCTATCCTTGTCAGTGGGTAAGCTAGATAGCTGTACATGTTGACTGACATTTATGAAGATATAAATACTTCTAAATCTTGGTATTTTTCTTGTTGATCTGATAGAAAATATCTCTATAGAACTGAACTTACAAGGTTACTTAACTTATTGAGGGGGTAACTCAGGTGCAGGATACCTGGTTCACATTTTTCTCTTGTTTCTGTAGAGAGGATGTAGTTTACCACTCAATTAGATGTGGTCCCTTTCCACTGAATTTAGCACTTAAAATAAATAAAGATTCCAATCAGAGTGGTGTAGTTCATTCACAAACAGAAAGTAATTTGAAGTAGGAGCATGTGTCTGTGCAAACTCATATTGCTTATATATACAAAAAAGAAGTTTAGTTCACACATGTTTTCTATTGCTGCACAGGGATACAAATGAGAAAATTGGGCTATAAGACTTGATTAAAGTTTCAATATAGGAGCATTAAAAAAAGTAAAATGCCCACAAAACAACATGCTGAAAATTTCCCCTGGCTTTGCTCTCTTGCCGGGTGGCAGCATACTCCCTCTACAGCAAACAAGCTTGATGCTATTAGTGCCACAAGATTCCTCCCATGTGGTAAAGATCTGTCTCATTTATCTGAAATGTGTTCCCTTGCTTTCCAAAATTCTTCCTATATTTCCTCTGAAGAAATCATTTCTAATTTGGAAACCTTTGTAGAAGAAATCCATATATTGTTTTACTATTTGGTGGGAAGCAGCTCTCTTCTTCAGATACTGGGTAATAATAGATTTTGTGAGTATGACAGCAATATGGCCAGATTCTCTGTGAAAAGAATTGCTTCCATGCTGTTATTTGAAAGAAGAATAACAGCCTTTGTTATTGAAGAAATTGCTTCTTTTCATCAAAAATCCTGATGCATCTAATTGACTCTGAGAATATTACCTTTGTGTCCATGCTGAGATTCTGCCTCCAGCACAGATGTTGAAACCACAGATGTCCACCACACCAGATCAGAAACATTATTTTTCAAATAGTTTCTTAACTTCTAGCATCAAAACTGAAGATACGATCACAAAACTGAAGAAGCCCTTCTGGGTAAGATGGTACTCTACATTTGTAGCATTCTATTTTTGTTTGGGGCTGGGGGATGCGAAGCAGATTGTCATTGATTATTCACAACATGTTCTTAAAGAAGAGTTTAATAAGCACGGTGTTCTAGAAAAAACAGCTTTGGAAGGGTCACATTGCCTGACCACATGTTATATATTAAGGAGAATTAATGTGATTGCAGATAAGTTGTGCTGTGGTGTTACTATTGCTTGTTAGTGCAAGAGCTAGAGGGTACGTGAACTAAATGTTCCTTAGTTCACAGGGTGGTGCATGATGCATTTTCTTGGCTCTCCTCACAAAGTCATAAATCGATTGAATGAGCTGAAAAATAAATCCAAAAGGATTTGCAGAGGGCAAGTACTCATTGGGGGCTATTCCCTGACCAAATGGCTACTTGGCTGTGTTATCTAGAGAACATCACATAATTTCTAATTGCTTGAATTACTTCATAGGTCAAATGCAACCCAGACTGTGTCTACATGGCACTATTGCAACTCTTTAAAATCAAAGCATCCTCTCTTAAAATCAGTTCAACCGATTTTGTTCTTCCCTTGAACTGACAGGTTTGTTTGGTGTTGTATAGACAAAGCTTCATTTATCAGCAGTAAAACCTTATTCATTTAAACTACTAATTCATAATTTGTTATTTTGATTTGGATGGATCTAAAATTTATCTTAGTACAATCTGTTAAAGACAATGAATAAAATTAGTGTACTAATAGTGTAAACTAAACAAGATTGTAGAGATTGGATCAAGGTGGAGAAATGAATGCTGAACCCTACTTTCCCTTCTATCCCAAATGCAGATAAAATATTTTTATATTTAAAAGTTGTTAGTTCATAATAACATTGTAAAGAAAAAAGAATGACTATAATAAAACATATGGAATGAGTTGAAGAGAAAACTTCAGCTCCCAAAATGTACATAGGAAAGTGCAAAATATATGGAAGGATCTTTAGGGGACCTATAAACTTACGAATATTGACATTGCAACATAAGTAATCTCCAAAGCAAGGTCTAGCAGTTAATTGGCGTGCCATACTGGGACAAATGGGTGGATTGCTTCACAGTGAATTTCAAAATTCCAAGCCACTATTGCCCCCTAGTCCCTGGAATAGTGAGTGTGGGGATTTGGATCAGAGAGAGGGCTAGCCCTTAGTGGCTTGTCCTAATGAGGTGTGATAGAAAACTGTCACTGCTGTAAAACGATTTGCTGATACTTTCTTACTGGTACATTGTCCAACTCCTTTCCCATAGTGGAAGGTATAGTCCATAGTAAATAGAAGCAGTGTTCATAAATAGGTGAATAAAGATTGCAAAATACAATCATAAGCACACAACTGAGAATTATCATGCATTAGGGATAGTGAACTGATTCAACATACCATCTGAAAAAAAGAGTGAATGGAGCATGCCAAGAAAGACTAGAAAATAAGTATAGATAATATTCACAGTGAGGTAAGAAACTATCTCATCCGTGAAATAAGAAATCTTTGAGATAAAATGATATAATTGAAAAAGAATTGGATAGATTTAATATCAGGTTGATATTACTCAAGCATAAACTAAGGCGCTGTAAGATTAAGCAAAATAATTCTAGAATATAGCACAAAAAGACAGATGGAAAATAGAAAGGAGTTAAGTGATAAACAGAAGGTTAATCATCAATGCTATTGAAGGTTCTGAGAGTGAGAAATAGTGAAAGAAACGGTAGAAAAACTTTTCAAAAGATAAAGATAGACATGAGCTTTCAGGTGGCCTATAAGTGACAAGGTAGATATGAGCTTTCAGGTGGCCTATAAGTGACAAGGTAGATAAATTGAAAAAGACCCACATATACTTAGATATATTGAGTTTAAACTTAAAAACAATTATTTATATATAATTCTAAAGACCCAGAAAGCAGAAAACATATTTCTTTTTAAATATACTTTAACTTCTGGGATACATGTGCAGAACATGCAGGTTTGTTTCATAGGTATACATGTGCCATGGTGGTTTGTTGCACCCATAAACCTGTCATCTACGTCAGATATTTCTCCTAATGCTATCCCTTCCCTGGGCACCCACCCCCAACAGGCCCTGGTGTGTGATGTTCCCCTCCCTGTGTCCATGTGTTCTTATTGTTCAACTCCCACTTATGAGTGAGAACATGCAGTGTTTGGTTTCCTGTTCCTGTGTTAGTTTGCTGACAATGATGGTGTCCAGCTTCATCCATGAACTCATCCTTTTTTATGGCTGCATAATATTCCATGGTGTAGATGTACCACATTTTCTTTATCCAGTCTATGATTGATGGGCATTTGGGTTGGTTTCAGGTCTTTGCTATTGTGAACAGTGTTGCAATAAACATATGTGTGCATGTGTCTTTATAGTAGAATGATTTATAATCCTTTGGTATATACCCAGTAATGAGATTGCTGGGTCAAATGGCATTTCTGTCTTTAGGTGTTTCAGGAATTGCCACATTATCTTCTGCAGTGGGTGGTACATCCAGAAAATGGAATATTACTTAGTGCTAAAAAGAAATGTGCTATCAAACCATGAAAATACACATGGAAAGGGCAACATGGCCAAATAGAAACAGCTTTGGTCTGCAACTCCCAGCGAGATCAGTGGAGAAGGCAGGTGATTTCTGCATTTCCAGCTGAGGTACCTGGCTCATCTAATTGGGACTGCTTAGAGAGTGGATGCAGCCCACAGAGAGTGAGCCAAGGAAGGGTGGGTTGTCACCTCACTCAGGAAGCACAAGGGGTTAAGGAACTCCCTCCCCTAGCCAAGGGAAGCCATGAGGGACTGTGCCATGAGGAACAGTGCATTCTGGCCCAGATACTATGCTTTTCCAATGGATTTTGCAATCCATAGACCAGGAGATTTCTTTGGAGGCTTACACCACCAGGGCCCTGGGTTTTAAGCATAAAACTAGGTGGCTGTTTAGGTAGACACTTAGCTAGCTGCAGGAGTTTTTTTTTTAATCATACCCCAGTGGTGCCTGGAATGCCAGCAAGACAGAATCATTCAATCCCCTGGAAAGGGGGCTGAAACCAGGGAGCCAAGTGGTCTAGCTCTGTGGATCCCACCCCCACAGAGCCGAGCAAGCCAATATCCACTGGCTTGAAATTCTCACTGCCAGCACAGCAGTCTGAAGTTGACCTGGGAAGCTTGAGCTTGGTGGGGGGAGGGGTGTCCACCATTACTGAGGCTTGAGTAGGCAGTTTTCCCCTCACAGTGTAAATAAAGCCACTGGTAAGTTCAAACTGAGCAGAGCACCCTCGCCCTCGGCGAAGCTGCTATAGCCAGACTGCTCCTCTAGATTCTTACTCTCTGGGCAGAGCATCTCTGAAAGAAAGGCAGCAGCCCCAGTCAGAAGCAAATAGATAAAACTCCCATCTCCCTGGGACACAGCACCTGAGGGAAGGGGCAGCTGTGGCGCAGCTTCAGCAGACTTAAACATTCCAGCCTGCTAGCTCTGAACAGAGCAGTGGATCTCCCACCACAGCACTTAAGCTCTGCTAAGGGACAGACTGCAGCCTCAAGTGGATACCTGACTCCCGTGCCTCCTGATGGGGAGACACCTCCCAGCAGGGAAAAACAGACACCTCATACAGGAGAGCTCTGACTGGCATCTGATGGGTGCCCCTCTGGGAAAAAACCTCCAGAGGAAGGAACAGGCAGCAATCTTTGCTGTTGTGCAGCCTCCGCTGGCGATACCCAGGGAAACAGGGTCCGGAGTTTACCTCCACTAAACTCCAGCAGACCTGCAGCAGAGAGCCCTGACTGTTAGAAGAAAGACTAACAAACAGGAATAGCATCAACATCAACAAAAAAGACGTCCACACAAAAACCCCATTGGAGGCTTGCCAGCATCAAAAACCAAAGGTAGTTAAATCCACAAAGATGAGGAAAAACCAGTGCAAAAAGGCTGAAAATTCCAAAAAACCAAATGCCTCTTCTCCTACATAGGATCATAACTCCTCACCAGCAAGGGAACAAAACTGAATGGAGAACGAATTTGACTAATTGACAGAAGTAGGCTTTAGATGGTGGGTAATAACAAACTCTTCTGAAGTAAAGGACAGTGTTATAACCCAATGCAAGGAAGCTAAGAACATTGAAAAAAGGTTGGAGGAATTGCTAACTAGAAAAACGAGAAGAACATAAATGACCTGACCTGATGGAGGTAGAAAACACAGCATGAGAATTTCATGAAGCATACACAAGTATCAATAGCCAAATCAATCAAGCAGAAGAAAGGATACCAGAGATTGAAGAACAACTTAATGAAATAAAGTGTGAGACGATATTAGAGAAAAAAGAATGAAAAGGAATGAACAAAGCCTCCAAGAAATATGGGGCTATGAAAAGACCAAACCCACATTTGATTAGTGTACCTGAAAGTGACAGGGAGAATGGAACCAAGTTGAAAAACGCTCTTCAGGATATTATCCAGAAGAACTTTCCCAACCTAGCAAGAAAGGCCAACATTCAAATCCAGGAAATACAAAGAACACCACAAAGATACTTTTTGAGAAGAGCAACCCCAAGACATACAATCATCAGATTCACCAGGGTTAAAATGAAGAAAAAAGTGCTAAAAGCAGCCACAGAGAAAGGTCGGGTTACCCACAAAGGGAAGCCCATCAGACACAGAGGAGCTCTCTGCAGAAACCCTACAAGGCAGAAGAGAATGGGGGCCAATATTCAACATTCTTAAAAGAATTTTCAAACCAGGATTTCATATCCAACCAAACTAAGCTTCATAAGCAAAGGAGAAATAAAATACTTTACAGACAAGCAACTGCTGAAAGCTTTTGTCACCACCAGGCCAGCCTTACTTCAGGAGCACTAAACATGGAAAGGAAAAACTGGTACCAGCTACTACAAAAACATACTAAATTGCAAAGACCATCGACACTATAAAGAAACTGCATCAATTAAAGGGCAAAATAATCAGTAGCATCATAATGACAGGATCAAATTCACACATAACAATATTAACCTTAAATGTAAAGGGCCTAATGCCCCAATTAAAAGACACAAACTGGAAAATTGCAAAAAATGTATTTCTTGTAAAAAGTAGAAATCAGGTGAAAATTAGACTTCTTAATGGCAACATTGGAAACTAGAAGAAAGTGGAAAAATATCTCTAAAGGGAGAAATAATTTCACATTCATAATTTTATATACTCCTATGTTTGCTTATAATTGATAGAACAGGGGTTTGAAATTTTATATATTTTTCACATTTGCAAAAGCTCAGAATATTTACTAGCCACAGATACATTCTACTACCATTTTGTTTGAATAAAATTAAAGAAAATAAATGCAAGAAAAGAAGTGAGTGTAACAAATGATAATAATAAATACTAATAAATTACTTATATAATGTTAAAATTGTAGTAGTAATTACATAGACAAATATTTATTTTGCAGTGCTATTTTTCAGGCACCGCTTTGGGAACTATACATTGACAGAATGTGTAAACATTCATGTTGCAATTTAAGGAGAAACATTGGAAATACTAAATATGTATGTCTAGCTCCCAAACCACCAAATGAAAAGAATGCAATGAAAGAATTCGATCAATACAACAAAAGCAAGAAAAGACATGGGAAGCAATCAGAGGCATGGCTTATTAAAAATGTAAACAGATGGAACAAACAAGCCAAATATATTAAAATATATAGTCATAGTCATATTACAAGTGAAAGGATTAAATTCTTTCATGAAAAGGCAAGGAATCCAGATTAAGTTTAAAAACCAGATCAGATTATTTGATGTATCTGACTCAAATCTTGTAAGCTTCCTCAGAGTCCCTCAGTTGTTTTCTTTCCTCTGAATACACCACTTACCTCTTTATGAAGTCACTGGCACTGCCTCTATGGAGTCAAGAGAGATACAAAGAATTGTATGGCATTTGCCAGATGTAGTTGAATGCAATCTGATACATGAATGACAAAGACAATTTTTCTGAGAGGCCTGCAAAGTACCATCAGCATATGTGTGTGTGTGTGTGTGTGTGTGTGTGTGTGTGTGTGTGTGTGTATCATATATATGATATATATGTATTTATATTTTATATATATATATATATATATATATATATATATATTTGAGATGAAGTCTCACTCTGTCGTCCAGGCTGGAGTGCAGTGGTGTGATCTCGGCTCATTGCAATCTTCCCTTCCCGGGTTCAAGCAATTCTCCAGCCTCCACCTCCCAAGTAGCTGGGATTACAGGTGCACACCACCGTGCCCAACTGCTTTTGTATTTTTAGTAGAGGTGGGGTTTCACCATGTTGGTCAGGCTGGTTTCAAACTCCTGACCTTGTGATCTGCCCATCTCGGCCTCCCAAAGTGTTGGGATTACAGGTGTGAGGCACCTTGCCTGGCCCATCATCATATATTTTAAAAAGACAGTGTTAATTCAATACCCAAAAGGACGTTTTAATACACCAACTTCCTACAGCCACGAAGCGAGCTGAGAGGAAGCTGCTTATCAATCAATAATGACATTTTCTCCAGTGCCCTCTTAAGATATGGCTGGGAAAGCTAATGGAAAAGACATAGATAATGGAGCCTTTAGCCACAGAGAACTATGGACTAGGATGTTTATGCTAGGAATTGGGAGTTGGGCCTAGTTAGATGCTTTTGATTACAGCATAGGGGGATCTGTCCAGAGTGATTAGAATAGCTATAGACCAGAGACTGCTGTTTGCCTCCTGTTCTTTTATGTTTAAAATAGTCTTGCTTACTGCAGTTATCCTTTCCCTATCCCAGCATTTATGTTGGGCATACTGAACCAAAGGGTGTTGGAGGCAGATAACTTGTCTTTTAAGTTCATAGGTCTTGAGATCAAGAGCAACCACATTTGGATCCATTGTAGATCACAAGATCTGGAACTTTGTGCCTAATGTTGTTATTAAATGAGCCTTTTGGGGATGTCCGGAAGGGGTGAGTTTTTCCTGTGTGAGAGGGTGAATATTTGTGACCAAGGGAGTGGTATGTGGTGGATTGGATAATTATTCTCAGTTTTAACTCCATCTCTGTACCATGCTATCTTGCTTTACCTTCAGTGAAGGAATCGTTGGCTTTGGGCTTGGTGATGGAGCATGCCTTATTGTATCAACAAGATGATTTAAATTTGCTTGTTTTGATGGCTTCTTGTGTTTCTACCATCTACCACGACAAGAAAATGTCTCAGGTAGGTAGTGGTCTTGAAGGAAACATACAGAATAGAATGATGTTTGAATTCAAGCCATAATCTCTTTCATCCAGAATATCCCAGCCAAGGGTGGAGAGTCATAGATGACCTTCACACTCATACATGACAAATGAGAGCTTGTTGTAAGGCACTGTTTTGGGGGATGATTACTTTGCAACACTTTACAACAGAAATCAAACACAATGGGAGTTGGTTAGGAAGGGTAATTCACAGATCCGTCAGTCACAATATGCTGGGTTATGCTGGGACAACAATCACAACATCTCAGTGGCTTATAACCACAAAGGTTTGTATTTTAGCCATGCTGCATGTCTGTTGAGGATCAAATGTGGCTTTGCTTCACAGTGTATGTATACCAGCAGCCAGGCTGATGGAGCAGCTTAAGTCAAGAATATTGGTAGTTCCATAGTTAAGGAGGAAATGACTATGAGAAAGCACAAGCTAGTTCTTAAAGTTTCCTGTCAAAAGTAGCCAGTGACAATTCTATTCAAATTTCCTTGCCATAAGCAGTCACATAGTTACTTCTAAGGTCAATAGGATGGAAATATATAATCCTCTATAACAGGTTAATAACAAATTTAAAAAAAAAACTGAATTGCTGTGCTAAATGCATTCTATTTGCCTTTGCATATACTCTGTCAGCTGATGTAAAAATGTTAGTAATTATTGCGATTAAAAGAGAAAATATTTTCTTACACTGAAACAACTTAAATTTTCAGTGTCCTTCATGTAATTGCAACATATATATTTTGTGGCATGTTCTACATTATGCTGGACTTTTGTAACTGAAAGCAAGACCCCCAAGGATATCCACTTGGCCTTTAAAAGCTTTCTCAATTATCAAAAGCTATCAATTACTTGCTTTTTATGGTAGAAAGAACACTGGTTTTTGGGTATTCAAATTCTGACTCCTTTTTTTCCTGTCTCTTTATTTGACCTCCTTGAAACTGATTTTTTCTTTAAACAGTAAAATAAGGAAAATAATATCTATACTTTAATCCATTAGGATAAAAAAGTTATTTAAAATGTCTACATAGAGGAATGCTCAACAAGTGCAAACTGCTGCTGCTGTTGCTTTTCTTCTTGTTCCTATACAGGAAATTTTTTGATGAACAGCTGATTTAAGATCAATATTTGGTTACTTATAGAATGCATGCTATTCAAATAGGCAACAGAAACATGAGTCTTCTTTAGCATGGTGGCACTGACATCCCATATAATGACATTCTGAGACTTGAAGTCTTGAACTGTCAATCCAGTTATTGTCGGAATAAAAGAAATTCAAAATGCTTCTCAAGGAGAATAATTTGTACAAGAGGCAATCATTTGGAAACTACATTATCATTGTTGGTAAGAATTAGAGGAATCTGAATTTACACTTTCAAACATTTATGTTTTTAGAATTATGACACATTATTCCTAGGCATGCACTCAGATGTGTGTCCCTTAGAAAGAAGCATGTACTGTTTTTACAGCTGGCCTAAGTAAAATTTTGTCAGATACCTTCACAGTGTTTTTTCTCCTTTTTCTATTATTTGAACTTTAGGCAAGATATGCTATGGAACTAAAAATCCAAAATGTTTTTGCTCAAAAGAAACTCCTGAAAGTCCAGCATACTGGATGTCTTCTCCTTTGAACTTGGGGAGGTTCACATGGACAATGCAGTATAAAAGGAAACATCTGTTTTTCAGGAAGGCAGATTTGCCTGAGATCTATGGAACTTTGCTCCTTGGGTTGAGAAATGATAGGAAATTGGTGACTTCTGGGAAGGTTTCTCATGAAACCATCCAATCATGTACTACTCAGCATTGTACTAGGAATGATCAGGTTTACAAATGATAAGACTTCATGGACTTCACCTTCAAGTAGTCGACATAAGAAGTTAATAAATATGAAAAACTATGAAATGATTTTGTGTCAAATTGAGCAAATGTGCTATAAAAATTCATCAAAATGTATAGTGAAGGCTTGGAAGAGAAGTAAAGTATCATCTTAGTCCTGAACAATTTATAATATTCCAAGTTATGGGAAGATCACAGTCAAGAACAAGGAAATAGGGAAGAGCCTGCTTTGTGAAAAAGCAATCAGATTGGGGTAACTATAACAGAGGGCTGGGATTCTAAGGGAATTCATTGAATAATATGTCTTGAAAGTCAAGTTTTCAGAATTGATTTCAGGAAACTGCAGGAGGAGAGAGGATGAAATGCAATGGTGTTGAAGGCAGGAAACCTAGGATCAAATTTTTGTTTTGCCTCCAAGTAGCTTAATGAATAAGACATATAGGATCTTTATTGTTATGAATCCTAAGACTAGTGGCAAACACAAATATTAAAGTAATATATTCTCAAATAAATGCATATTTAAAATTATAATGAAGTTTGTAGGACTAAAAGAAGTTACATTTGTGGCACAGTGAGCAGAGAAGGGCAGCATGTGGCTGGGGAGGTAAGCCTTGGCCAGATTCATGTTACACATGGTGGATTTCATACCTAGAGTCATGGAAAAGAAAGTTTCTTAAGCTAGCAATCTGTTTGGATGTGCATTCTTTTTTTTTATTATTATTTTTATTTTTTTGCGGGGGTGTGTGCATTCTTTAAACAGTACAATGGTTGCAATGTGAAGAAATGCTTGGAAGAAGATAAAATCAGATTCAGGAAGAGTGGTTGGAATGCCACCAGAGGTACGTGGGACAGAGATGGGGGGTGGGTTACACCAAAAGGCAGATCCTATTTAATCTTACTTACCTGGGACCTAGAGCAGTATGAATGAATCTGCAGTACACTAAGAAAATGACAGATTGCCCTATTGAGTAGTCCAGTACAAAAGACATCTTGACAATATTTGAAGTCCCTTTTCTTCTCTCCAGAAGCTTCAGCAAATGATCAGAAAACTTCTAACTTTTCGCACTCTCTTTCTTTATTACCTTGGAATAATGTCATGTTTTAAAATATACAAGGAATTAAAATAAACATGCTGGCTAGAATAAAAAGGCGGACTTCTAAAGTAGAATTAGGAGTCAAGTAGTAAATCTCACATTTTAAAAATAGAGATTCATTATCTTCAGACACATTCTTCCTCACTCACATGTGGGACCAGGCAATGCTGTGCTGGGTTGTCCCATCACGTGTTCCAGGCCTCGTGGACACACACCAGATACACAGGACTTTTGAATCATGGAGTAATCCGAAAGGCCCATTAGGTCTTCTTGAGTATCCTGCTGCCAGGGTTGCATTGCTCCATACCATTGAGCTCTAAACTCATTGTCTAGTTGAGATTTAAACAGCTGATGCTAAATTGCTCTCTTCTTTTTCGTTCAGGCTCACTCTTCATCTTACTTGAGGTCTGTGAAATCTTTTTTTTCTTATTCTTCACTCTTTTGAGAGTTTTCTTCTCACTTTTCATTTTTCTACCCTTATGTAGAATTTAATCTCATGCCTTTATATTCTGGCACATCTGAAGTTTAGGCAAAAACAGCTGTTGATATTTTCCGCAAAGGAGGTCAGAGAGTTAGCCTTTAAAATGTTCCATTTTCTAGGTGGTTGGTGTCTTATGCTAGGTAGTCCTTCAATGCCAGTTGGAAGCCTTGTGTGTCCCTGCTGTTCACCTGAACCCCTATAACAGAATTGCACAGTCACATTTCTACCTCTGCAAATATGTCCTCTGGAACTACTCTTTGGAAAGCTGTTCTAGGCAAAATAAAGCTATTTATAAAAGTAGGGTCTACTTCTCTATTTTTATGTAAATCTGAAACACTGCACTTCGCCTCACACTTTAACAATCTACAGCTTCATCCTGCCCTATTTGATTTGCCTGGACAATTTTTATATTAGATTCAAAAGAGATATGTCTCTTGGAATAAAAATCTGCCAGTACACATGTGCTAAAGGAACAGTGGTGTGATGTTTATTGGTTTGTAAATCTGCCAGAAAGTAAAGAATGAGGTACTGCTTTTGTATTGACCACCCTTTCTATCATTAACAGAAAGGAAAATTTTAGTTCTACCCACCAGTGCCTATAACAACAGGCAATTCTGTATTTAATCTGAACTAATTATATAGGACTATATTTTGATATGTCTTTTATATGTTGATATCATCAGTTTATTAAAAGAACACAAACTTCCTATTATTTATTTCTCAAATTTATCTTTTGATCAACCACAAACTCTCTGAAAATATTCTCTTAGATGCCCAAGTCCCATCTGCATTACAGCAGTCTGCTGTTTTGCTTTCTGCCATTCTAGTTACCCATGGTCAACTGTGCTCTGAAATATTAAATGAAAAATTCCAGAAGTAGACTATTCATAAGATTTAAATTTCATTCCTTTATTCTTTATTCATTATTCTGAGTAGTATAATGAAATCTCACGTGGTCCTGCTCTATGCCGCCTGGTGTGCAAAATCATCCCTTTATCTTGTGCATCCACGCTATATGCGCCATTGCCCATTAGACACTTACTTAGTAGCTGTTTCAGTTATCAGATTGACTGTCACAGCATTGCAATACTTGTGTTCAAGTTGCCCTTATTTCACTTAATAATGGCCCCAAAGTGCAAAGGTAGTCATGCTGATATATTGTTAAAATTGTTCTCCTTTATTATTATTGCTAATCTTTTTCTGTACATGATTTGTATATTGAACTTTATCATAGATATGTATATATGAGATAAAAACATAGTATATACAGGGTTTGGTATTATTGGTTTCAGGCATCCAGGAGTCTTGGAACATATCCCCTGTGTATTAGGGAAAACTACCATAGACTGTTTTGAGGTCATACATTTTAAGAAGATAGGGAAACTAAAGCCTTGACTTTAGACCATTAATGGGTTGTTTGGTCTCTTTTAAAAGTAGGAATTCTTAACTGAGCTTTATATCTGATTCTGTGATATGTTGAGACATTAGTCTGTGAGTAGTTTTTCCTCTGCATTTTCTCCCTTCATCGAATTACCTATTCCTTCTAGTAGAGAGTGGTTGTATAATGCCTAACCTCAGGGAAGCCTGTTGCAGGAGAGAAAATAGAAATAGTCTGCAAGTCTTAAGTGCTTAAAAGGTGGCAATTACTGGCCATAAGTAATTATATCAAAGAATCATGAGATAGAAAGGATTTCCTTTGGACATATCTTTAATGTTTCCTCAGAGAAGTGGAAGGGGTGGGTCGTATGGCCCCAAGAGCACACAGGACCTGCTCCTGATTATTGGCAGCATACTGGCTAAATATGTTGAATAAAAAAAAAAAAATCAAGTCTTCATTAAGAATTCAAGTTAATTTTATTCAGAATTCTTACTGAGGACTACAGACCTGTGTCCCAGTAGCAGCCCTTTAGAGAGGTTCTATTAGACTGCTCAGGTACAGTATTTGAACTCACTGCTTATGTACAGGTAGGGGGTTATAGGTGCATCAAATTCTCTCAGAAATTACATTAAAGCAGAACCAGATCAAGGCTTGTGTCTAAGAGTACAACTGGCTATGGATTACAGAAGCTTAGTCATTAACCCCATCAGACATTATTTTATATGCAGGAAAAGGCAAAAACCAAGGTCGTTTATCTTTAAAGAAACATAGTGACTAAGGCAAGAGACATTGGGGGCTGTGTGCTCTAGTTTGTCTTCAGAGCATCTTTCTGGAGAGTGGCACATTGTCACAGAGTCAGAGGCTTTATGAAATTATGTTGGCAAGCAGAAAGGAGCAAACATGGCTTTATATTTGCAACTTTGGGTAGTGGCTTCATGGGACATCTAGACTGGCAGAGCTATAAGCAACCTTATAAAAGTGTTTTATGCATGGCAGACGTCATCAGAGCGCTTCTGGACCTGGAGAGGTTAGGCTGAAAGAGTCACTAGACATCTCAGTGGTAACCTGTGTGCAGACCCACTAAACACTTCTTGATGTTTAATAGGTACTACAGTAGTCTTTCAGTATACATTGGGGATTGGTTCCAGGACCCCTGTATATACTAAAATCCATGCATATTCAAGACCTGCAGTTGGCTTTGTGGAACCTGCATATTCAAAGAGTTTGCCCACCATATACATGGGTTTCACATCCAATGGATACTGTATATTTGATCTGTGTTTGGTTGAAAAAAATCCATGTATAAGTAGAGCCACACAGTTCAAACCAATGCTATTCAAGAATCAACTGTACAGGTAACCATAGCTCCTAACACCTTGGTGCTGCTAATAGCATTCCTGAACTTTGGCACAAAGTGGGGAACTCCTTGCGCCTGAGCACAAGTTTCCTACTGGTTTATGGGGATGACAGCTTGAAATGGAAATTAAGTGGTTTTATAGAAGTCTCGATTATTTCTCACATGCTTAAATTAATGGCCCAGAACTTATATTCTCTACATATGTCTAGTGTTCTCTTAAGTCACCACTTGCATGAGGGGAATTCAATTAAATCTATGTTTATTTTGCATCCTGCAACTTTACTAAATTTATTTATCAGTCTTAAGAGTTTTTGGTGAATTCTTTAGGTTTTTCAAAATATAAGATCATGCATTTGCAAACAAGGAAAATTTGACTTCTTCCTTTCCAATTTGGATGCCTTTTATTTCCTTCTCTTGACTAATTGTTCTACCTAGGACTTCCAGGACCATGTTGAATAATAATGGTGAGAGTGGGCTTCTGTGTCGTGTTCCAGATCTTAGTGGAAAGGCTTTCGATTTTCCCCCATGCAGCATACTAGCTGTGGCTAATTATGTTGAAGTGTGTTCCTTCTATACGCAGTTTTTTGAGGGTTTTTTTTTTATCATGAATGATGTTGAATTGTATTGAATGGTTTTTCAGCATCTAATGAAATGATCATTTTTTTGTTGTTTGGTTTGTTTTTGTTTTTCATTTTTTAAACAAAGTCTCACTCTGTAGCCCAGGCATGATTTCAGCTCACTGCAGCCTCTGCCTCCTGGGTTCAAGTAATTCTCCTGCCTCAGGCACCCGAGTAGGTGGGATTACAGGAACGCACCACCGTGCCTGGCTAACTTTTGTGTTTTTAGTAGAGACAGGGTTTCATCATGTTGGCCAGGCTGGTCTTGAACTCCTGACTTCAAGTGATCTGCCTGCCTCGGCTTCCCAAAGTGCTGGGATTATAGGTATTACTCACCCCACCCAGCCTTTTATATTTTTTATAGTCATAAGTTTATTTATGCTTTGATCTTTATTATTTATTTATTTTAATAATTTTGGCATTAGCTTATTCTCATTTCCAGTTCCTGTGGCACATCATTTTGTTGTTTATTTGGAGTCTTTCAATTTTTTTAATGTAAGCATTTATGGCTATAAGCTTCTCTCTTAGTACTGCTTTTGCTGTATTGCATATATTTTGGAAATTAAGTTGCTTTATTATATTGTGCTTCCATTTTCATTTGTTCTAAAAGATTAAAATTTTTTTTTTAGTTTATTCATTGACCCATTGGTTGTTTAGAAGCATGTTGTTTAATTTCCACGTATTTGTACAGTTGCCAGTGTTCCTTTGGCTATTGATTTCTGTTTTGTCCTTTATGGTTGTAAAAGACACTTGATATGATTTCAGCATTTTTGAATTTGTTCAGATTTGTTTTGTGTCCTAACATTTGCTCTATCCTGGAGAATGTGCCGTGTGCTGATGAGAAAAATGTGTATTTTTCAGCAGTTGGTGAAATGTTCTGTAAATATTTTTTAGGTCTTTTTGACTTAGGTACAGTGTAACTTCAGTGCTGCTTTGTTAGTTTTCTGTCTGGATGATCTGTCCGTTGCTCAAAGCACAATGTTGATATCTCCTACTATCATTGTACTGTAGTCCCTCTCTCCCTTTAGATCTGTTAATGTTTGCTTTATATACTTGGGTACTCCAGTGTTGGGTGCATAGATATAATTGTTATTTTCTCTTGATGAATTGACTTCTTTGTTATTATATAATGACCTTATTTGTCTATATTTTACAGTTTTTATTAAAATCTATTCTGATATAAGTATAGTTACTCTTGCTCTTTTTTGTTTTTTATTGGTATGGAATTTCTTTTTATATCCCTTTACTTTAAGATTATATGTGTCTTCAGACTGGCAAATTGGATAAAAAGCCAAAACCCATCAGTGTGCTGTATCCAGGAAACCCACCTCACATGCAAGGATACACAAAGGCTCAAAATAAAGGGATGGAGGAAGATTTACCAAGCAAATGGAGAGCAAAAAAAAGCAGGAGTTGCAATTCTCATCTCTGATAAAATAGACTTTAAAGCAACAAAGATCAAAAGAGACAAAGAAGGACATTACATAATGGTAAAAGGATCAATACAACAAGAAGAGCTAACGATCCTAAATATATATGCACCTAATACAGGAGCACCCAGATACATAAGGCAAGTTCTTAAAGACTTACAAAGAGACATAGACTCCCACACATTAATATTGGGAAACTTCAACACACCATTGTCAATATTAGACAGATCAATGAGACAGAAAATTAATAAGGATATCCAGGACTTGAACTCAGACCTGGAACAAGCAAACCTAATAGACATTTACAGAACTCTCCAGCCCAAATCCACAGAATATACATTCTTCTCAGCACCACATCACACCTACTCTAAAATTGACCACATAATTGGAAGTAAATCACTCCTCAGCAAATGCAAAAGAACAGAAACCATAACAAACAGTCTCTCAGACCACAGTGCAATCAAGTTAGAACTCAGAATTCAGAAGCCAACCCAGAACCGCACATCCTCATGGAAATTGAACAACTTTCTCCTGAATGTTGACTGGATAAACACTGAAATGAAGGCAGAAATAAAGATGTTCTTCGAAACCAACGAGAATGAAGACACCACATACCAGAATCTCTGGGACACATTTAAAGCAGTCTCTAGAGGAAAATATATAGCAATAAGTGCCCACATGAGAAGAAATGAGAGAACTAAAATTGACACCCTATCATCAAAATTGAAAGAGCTAGAGGAGCAAGATCAAAAAAACTCAAAACCTAGCAGAAGACAAGAAATAACTAAGATCAAAGCAGAAATGAAGGAGATAGAGACACGAAAAACCCTACAAAAAATCAATAAATCCAGGAGCTGGTTTTTTGAAAAGATCAACAAAATAGACAGACCACTAGCCAAACTAATAAAAAAGAAAAGAGAGAATAACCAAATAGATGCAATAAAAAATGATAAAGGGGATATCACCACAGATGCCACAGAAATTCAAACCATCATCAGAGATTATTACAAACAACTCTATGCACATAAATTAGAAAACCTGGAAGAAATGGATAAATTCCTGGACAGTAGTCTCCTCCCATGCCTAAACCAGGAAGAAGTCGAAACCCTGAATAGACCAATAACAAGGTCTGAAGTCGAGGCAGCAATTAAGAGCCTACCACCCAAAAAAAGCCCAGGCCCAGATGGTTTCACAGCCGAATTCTACCAGACATACAAAGAGGAACTGGTACCATTCCTACTGAAATTATTCCAAATAATCCAAAAAGAGAGAATCCTTCCCAAATCATTTTATGAGACCAACATCATCCTAATACCAAAACCCGGCAGAGACTCAACAAGAAAAGAAAACTACAGGCCAATATCCATGATGAACATAGATGCAAAAATCTTCAATAAAATACTGGCAAGCCGACTACAACAGCACATCAAAAAGCTTATCCACCATGATCAAGTAGGATTCATCCCGGGGATGCAAGGCTGGTTCAATATATGCAAGTCTATAAATGTAATTCACCACATAAACAGAACCAAAAACAAAAACCACATGATTATCTCAATTGATGCAGAGAAGGCCTTCGACAAAATTCAACAGCCCTTTATGCTAAAAACCCTCAATAAACTAGGTATCGATGGAACGTATCTCAAAATAATAAAAGCTATTTATGACAAACCAACAGCCAATATCATACTGAATGGGCAAAAACTGGAAGCATTCCCTTTGAAATCTGGCACTAGACAAGGATGCCCTCTCTCACCACTCCTATTCAATATAGTACTGGAAGTTCTAGCCAGAGCAATCAGGCAAGAAAAAGAAATAAAGGGTATTCAATTAGGAAAGGAGGAAGTCAAATTGTCTCTATTTGCAGACGACATGATTGTATATCTAGAAGACCCTATCGCCTCAGCCCAAAATCTCCTGAAACTGATAAGCAACTTCAGCAAAGTCTCAGGATACAAACTCAATGTGCAAAAATCACAAGCATTCCTATACACCAATAACAGACTTAAAGAGAGCCAAATCCAGAACGAACTGCCATTCACAATTGCTACAAAGAGAATAAAATACCTAGGAATACAACTAACAAGGAACGTAAAGGACCTCTTCAAGGAGAACTACAAATCACTGCTCAACGAAATAAGAGAGGACACAAACAGATGGAGAAACATTCCATGTTCATGGTTAGGAAGAATTAATATCGTGAAAATGGCCATACTGCCCAAAGTAATTTACAGATTCAACGCTATCCCCATCAAGCTACCAATGACCTTCCTCACAGAACTGGAAAAAACCACCTTAAACTTCATATGGAACCAAAAGAGAGCCCGCATAGCCAAGTCAATTCTAAGCAAAAAGAACAAAGCGGGAGGCATCACACTACCGGACATCAAACTCTACTACAAGGCTACAGTAATCAAAACAGCATGGTACTGGTACCAAAACAGAGATATAGACCAATGGAACAGAACAGAGGCGTCGGAGGCGACACAACATATCTACAACCACCTGATCTTTGACAAACCTGAAAAAAACAATCAATGGGGAAAGGATTCCATGTTCAATAAGTGGTGTTGGGAAAACTGGCTAGCCATATGCAGAAAGCAGAAACTGGACCCCTTCCTGACACCTTACACTAAAATTGACTCCAGATGGTTTAAAGACTTAAACATAAGACGTAACACCATAAAAACACTAGAAGGAAACCTAGGCAAAACCATTCAGGACATAGGCGTAGGCAAGGACTTTATGACCAAAACACCAAAAGCATCGGCAACAAAAGCCAAAATAGACAAATGGGACCTAATCAAACTCCACAGCTTTTGCACGGTAAAAGAAACAGTCAATAGAGTGAATCGGCAACCAACAGAATGGGAAAAAATTTTTGCAGCCTACCCGTCTGACAAAGGGCTGATATCCAGAATTTACAATGAACTGAAAAAGATTTACAAGAAAAAAACAAACAAGCCCATTCAAAAATGGGCGAAGGATATGAACAGATACTTTACAAAAGAAGACATACATGAGGCCAACAAACATATGAAAAAATGCTCATCATCACTGGTCATCAGAGAAATGCAAATCAAAACTACATTGAGATACCATCTCACGCCAGTTAGAATGGCGATCATTAAAAAATCTGGAGAAAACAGATGCTGGAGAGGATGTGGAGAAATAGGAACACTTTTACACTGTTGGTGGGAGTGTAAATTAGTTCAACCACTGTGGAAAACAGTGTGGCGATTCCTCAAGGACCTAGAAATAGAAATTCCATTTGACCCAGCAATCCCATTACTGGGCATATATCCAAAGGATTATAAATCGTTCTACTATAAGGACACATGCACACGAATGTTCATTGCAGCACAGTTTACAATAGCAAAGACCTGGAACCAGCCCAAATGCCCATCGATGATAGACTGGACAGGAAAAATGTGGCACATATACACCATGGAATATTATGCAGCCATTAAAAAGGAGGAGTTCACATCCTTCGTAGGGACATGGATGAACCTGGAAACCATCATTCTCAGCAAACTGACACAAGAACACAAAATCAAACACCACATGTTCTCACTCATAGGCGGGTGTTGAACAAGGAGAACACATGGACACAGGGAGGGGAGCACTATACACAGGGGTCTGTTGGGGGGGAGGGGGGATAGTGGGGGGGGTGGGGAGTTGGGGAGGGATAGCATGGGGAGAAATGCCAGATATAGGTGAAGGGGAGGGAGGCAGCAAATCATACTGCCACGTGTGCACCTGTGCAACAACCTTGCATGTTCTTCACATGTACCCCAAAACCTAAAATGCAATAAAAAAAAAAAAAAAAAGATTATATGTGTCTTTATAGATAAAGTGAATTTTTTGTAGGTCACATACAGTTTTTTAATCTGTTCCACCCTTTCATGCTTTTTAATTGGAGAATTTAGTTCATTTACATTCAGTTATTGATATGGCCTTACTATTGCCATTTTGTTATTTGTTTTCTGGCCATTGTGTAACTCTTCTCTTTCTTTCCTTCTTTCATTTTTTGTGGTTATGTGATTTTTCTCTGGTGGTATGTTTTAATTCATTGCGTTTTATGTTTAGTGCACCTATGATAAATTTTTGCTATGTGGTTACCATGAGGTTTATAAAAAAACATCCTATAGTTATAACAAGTATTTAAAAGTGACCAACTTATTTTGATCACAGAAATGAAAATGAAAAAAAAATTCCCCCAAATTTATTGCTTTTTATGTTTAGTGTACCTATTATAAATTTTTGCCATGTGGTTACCATAAGCTTACAAAACACATTTAACATATTAACAAGCATTTTTAAATGACCAACTTGCTTTGATCATAGAAGTGAGAAAGAAATAAACAAACTCCCCAAAAGCATTAACTCCCTTCTTATCCCACATTTTGAATTTTTGATGTCACAATTTGTACTTTTATATTGCCTATCTCTTAACAAATTGTCTCAGTTATTATTTCTAACATTTTGTCTTTTCGTCTTCTTATTAATAAGTCAATTAGACTAATAAATTACATTATAAATACAACAATCACATTTATGTTGTTTTCTTCCAGTTTGAAATACTTCCTTTAGCATTTCTTGTAGAACAGGTAGATAGTAATAAACTCCCCCAGCTTTTTTTCTTTTTTTTTTTTTTGGATGGGAAAGTCTTAATCTCTCCTTCTTTCTGAAGGATAGTTGTACTGGGTACAGAATTCTTGCTTGGCAACTTTTTTAACCTTTAGAACTCTGAATATATCACCCCACTCCTTCCTGGTTTGTAAGGTTTCTGCTGAGAAGTTGAGAAGTTTGCTGCCAGACATTTTGGATCTCCTTTATATGTTATTTGTTTCTTTCCTCTCACTACTTGCAGGATCTTTTCTTTGTCTTTCACTTTGAGAGTCTGATTATAATGTAACTTAAGGTATTCCTTTATGGGTTGAATCGGTTTGGTGACCTTTGACATTCCTATACCTGGATATTTATGTCTTTCTCCATATTTGAAAAATTTTGTTAGTATTTCTTTGAGTAATCTTTCTAACCTTTTGTCTTTTTCTCTTTCCTTTTTAACTCTAATAACCTGAATATTTGTTCTTTTGTTGTTGTACCATAGATCTCATAAGCTTTGTTCATTCTTTTTCATTTTTTATCCTCTGATGTTGTATTTTCTTTTTTTAATTTAATTTAATTTTTTATTTTTTGATACTGTATTTTCAAATAATCTATTTTCAAGTTCACTGATTCTTTTTTCTGTTTGATCAATTCTTCTGTTGATGATGCCCGTTTCATTTTTCATTTTATTCATTGGATCTTTAAACTCCAGAATTTCTATCTGATTTTTAAATTATCTTAATCTCTCTGTTAATTTTCTTTGATGAATTTATAAATTGCTTCTTCATGTTTTCCTGAACTTCATTGATCATCCTTAAAACAACTATTTTGAATTCATTGTCTAAGAGATCACACATCTCCATCACTTTAGGGTCAGTCTCTGGTACTTTATTTTGTCTGTTTGGTGAGGGGAATATGACCTCACCAAATGATGTTTAAGGAAGTGTGACAATGTCTGCTTATTGAGGGATTAGGTACTTACTTCAGTCTTCACAGTTTTGCCTTGTTTGTGCCTGTTCTTCTTCAGAGTTCCTTCCAGGGATTCTAAACTGACTGACTCTTGTAGTCCTTGAGCTTTTGACCATTGTACCTATTTCAGCACTAGAGGACACTTTAAGTGTCCAAACTTCCTGCAAGTCTCACAAGGACTCTAAGATTGATGCAGCTTTTTAGCCCAAATGGGCCTGGGGAAGACACAAGAAAGGTACTGGAGCTATGTGGGAACACTAGTTGGGTTCCTGAGCTGGAAGACTATCCTGGTGACCCTCATGAGCATGCCTCCCAGAGCCTCTGCATGGGTGGGATGGGTCCCTGATTGCAGCAAAAAAGGTGAAGCTGAGAGTGGGTCCCCTCTGGATCTGCTATGGATTAGAGATAGGAATGTCCATCTCATTGGCCCAGATAGGTATGCGTCTCTCAGCATGTCTTTGTACAAATGGGGTAGTTCTCTATCTTCAGTGAGAGAGGCCAGAACTAATACTGTCTCTACTTGGAATCTGCTGTGGGGTGAATGCTGGAGAGCTGGAGAGCTCATTCATCCATTTTGCACAGACTACTACACAACTACCAGCAGGTTTCTGCACAGATATAATAGTGCCAAATTGTAGCAACAGGGGTCAGAGCTGAGAGTGGGCCCCTTGAAGATATTCCGTGGGATGAAGGTTGGTAAGCCCATATTGGAAGCTTAGTCTCTTGAGCTGTGAGATATGGGGCAGGTCTCCCTCTGAATCCTCATGTGAGGAGCTCTGAACTGAGACCTCAGCAAAGAAAGGCTGGAGCAGCACCACAGGGCATTTTTCAGCTTCACTGCCAAGACCAATGTCAGTGGGCAGAGAGCCTTTCCAACAATGCACTAGTGTGTGCTATTTCTTCTGGACCCCTTGGCAGCTGGTTTTGGTTGTAGGCTTATGGCCAAATGGGGCTATAGCCAAACCCCTTGAGGGACTGAGCTGTTTCTGGGCTTGAACCCAAAAGCAAGCTCAGTGGAGCAGATCAGCCACTTGGGTGTTACCTAGGTCTTTGACTCCACTGGGATTTCACAAACACATACTTGAATTCTGAGGCTCCTGTAGAAAGAGTTTTGACTGTGGTTGGATGCAGAATTATTGTCGTGGTAGAGGGATATGAGTACATGACCTTCTATTCTGCCATCTTGGTGACATAATAGTTTAAATCTAAGAAATGCAAGTCCTAGAATCTTAAAGAACATCACTCTCTGGGACATAGTGCAAGTTTGTCTTCTTTACACATTAGGCACTTTGGTATTTTAGTTTTCCTTAGGAGAAAAGAGAAAAGAAAATCACCTTATTTTCTTTTCTCACATAACTTCCCTACAATTCTGGCTTTGGGAAACCGAACAATGGATGCAGCTCTGATTACAGGAGCCATCATCTCGGCGCATCCTGGGTCTATGAGGATAAACAGAAGAATTCAGGCATTTTTTTTTTCTTGAGACGGAGTCTCACTCTATTGCTCAGGCTGGAGTGTAGTGGTACAATCTCGGCTCACTGCAACCTCCGCCTCCTGGGTTCAAGTGATTCTCCTGCCTCAGCCTCCAGAGTAGCTGGGACTACAGGTGCGTGCCACCACACCTAGCTATTTTTATTTTTTGTTTTAGTAGAGATGAGGTTTCACCATGTTGGCCAGGCTGGTCTCGAACTCCTGACCTCAGGGGATCTGCCTGCCTTGGCCTCCCAAAGTGCTGGGATTACAGGCATGAGCCACTGTGCCTAGCCTTTAGGCATTCGTTCAAGGCCATTTTGGCTTCTGGCTTTCAGGACATGTCATCAGGATGACTGAGAAGTAAAGTTTTTTGAAGAAATAATTTCCATCCAAACATTCACTAAGAGAATCAATGGTTTACTGATTATTTTAAATGAACTGACATTTCAGTGTATACTTTCCTATATACATGTTATATGTATAAAACATATACACACATATATAAATAGAAATATAAAAATTATATATGTATATATGTGTATGTAAGTGTATAAAGCTGATATGTGTGTGTGTGTGTGTGTGTGTGTGTGTGTGTGTGTCACAGTATTTTCTTTCTGGTTTTTCTCTGTTCTTTCAGTGTCAGAGCCAATGGAGAAAGCATAAGTAAAAGACAAAGATGATTGAGAGAGACGGGAATTATTGGCTTCTTTCTTACCCTTAATGTTGACAAAATGTGTACAGTTTTAGACAGGTCAAAATATTTATAACAGAGTATTTAGTTTGGGAATCTTTTATGCCAAGTCAAAATCTGGGTGATTTCTATTCCATAGATGACAATGTATGTTTGGATCTAGCTACCAATTCAGATTGCACAGTAAGCTTTGCCAAAGAAAGCCTTCTCCTTAGCTCCATCTTCTCAAGAGCCTTGGTGGCATAATTTCAAGAATGAAGAACCATTTGGGAAGAATTTCTGTTGGATGACACAGAAAATTATATGAAGATCCTCAAGGAAAGGCTGGCAGTTTTATTCCTCAGCGTTTTGTTATTGTCGTTATTAAACTTTTCTGAGTACAGGTACATGCCCATATGTACTCATTCATATATATTTGTATCAGCAAAGGAATTCCTGCAAAGAAACTTGAAACAATAAGGAACATTAAGACTAAGTTATTACTTAAGAAAGGATTAAATTCTAGAGAAAATGAAATGGAAGTTTTCAAAAGGAGGGAGAGGTACAAGTTAGGAATGCCAGATTTATCAAATAAAAATATAGGTTTCTCAGTTAAATTTGAATTCCAGATAAATTAATAGTTAAAATATATAAGTAATATTGCATGAGATATACTTATGCTTAAAAGTTACTTATTGTATATCTGAAATTCCAAATTAATGGGAAACATATTTTTATCTGGAAACTGTAGTACAATAATGATGCTTCCTGGATCATTTTGTCTCAAGGGGCAAAGTATAACTGGCCACTCAAGTCAGATTCTGGATTCAGAAATCATGTGACAGTCCCAGTTGAAGTCAAGAAAATCCTACCTCTAGCCTGGGGAGGGGTGTGGGTGAGGCCCAGTATCCTGGGGTTTTTTAGTGTGAAGAAATTACTCTGGATTGTTTTGAGAGGCACGTAAATCAGTAGGTTAGGAGAAGAAAAATGGAAGCTGGTTCTTGGAAATGACAATTTTACAAGGGAAAGAAAAACAAAAACAAATGTCAGAGAATTTTAAGAGTCATAACCTGAAGTGAAAGAATGAGGCAGAAATAGTCAAAATGCCCATGCTAGTTTTTACTCAGTCTTTTTCTCTACCTTCTATCCTATTTGATTTCCAGGAGAATCAAGGGGGGAGATTTGGGTAGGACTAGATTTCCTAAAACTTTGCAAGTAAGAATGATTGGGAGGCATTCAAGAGTTTCTTTCTTTTTTTTTTTCTTGAGTTAATTATTTAATTTGCAATCATGTATATTTCTACCTAATACCTATACATACTTACATAGTGATACATGGTATAAATTTGGCCTTGAGCTTGGTGACTTAAGAAAGTAATAACTAATATTAGTGAAAAATACAGTATGCATTTTAAAGGGAATGTAGGCCAATACCTTGGCCATTTTTATTTTTCAGTGCATTTCCTTGTTCCCTTACTCTGGACCCTGAAAACATATAATCCTTAGTATTTAATGTAAATTTTCTTTTGATGTTGATCTTCATCAGCTCTTAGTTTAAATGCCAAACAGTTCATACACCACAGAATCTTCTTGCATTCCATGAGGGTAATCAGCATTTCGTATTCTCCTTCATGTGCTTGCTGTTAGTAAGCCTGCAAATTCTGTTCCCAATTACCACAGATATGCTAAATGTATGTGTAGCAGAAACTTGCTAATTTGTAACTTAAAAGACTGGAAAACAGTGAGCTTAAATTAATTAGGTATCTGGTATTTTTAAAAATTACAAAGCAACCAAATATTAACTAGGCTGAGAAAGAACAACTATCGTATTCTATATGAACAGATAACGGCTTACATGAGACTTCTGAGTTAGCTAACAACTATATGTGTTTATGGAGCTATGCATTTAAATGCCAGTTGCAATATGCCAAGGCCAATTTGCAGAAAATTAACGTATCTAAGAACCAGTTTACTGAATGACCAGTTCACTGTATTACAGAAGCACTTCTTAGAGTTGTAGTTTTTCCTGTGTCCCTGCTTTTGCCTTCACCTTTACTACATTATCTGCACGTGGATGTTTTCCCTTAAATACAGTTTGCTCAATTCTCTATTTATGGCTTATGTTCACTCTTGCCTCTGGTAGCAAAATGGTGAAAGTGAACTTTTAGATTAAAATACTAATTTGGACCTTTGAGCGACTGAGGAATGCTAAACAGAGAACTAGAAAAGAACATTGAACTGAGAAGCAGGCCTAGAATCTGGCTTTGTTATTAGGGAGGTATGTGACCTTGAACAAGCAACTTATCTTCTTTAGGCTTAGGTTTCCTCATCTAAACATGTTATCAAATGTCTCAATGGAAATGGATCTCTGAGAAAGGAAGAAGTTGACGTGCATGGTGCATGTAACTGAGCAGAGCTCGTGGTCCCTTTTACCGATGAAGTGTGTTGAGCCACCTCAACTGTTACTCATATAAATATTGCCTATTGTGTGTGTCCTGATGGACAGAGGAATATAGTCCTCAGATCCCCTTCAGTCCTGATATTCTAAGATTTCAGAATCTTTTAACATACTAGAATGGCCATTTCTGGGGTTAAGGTTTCTGTGTTTATGGTTTGAGGGAGTTTTCACTCCATAGTTTTCCAGGAAACTTAAAGTACAGATTTAGATAAGGTGCTTCAGCTAAATAGGATATAAAAGTAAGATACTTAGAATACCTTTAGCAATAAAATAAACTCTTTTATGCCAAAATAAAATTATTTAACATATATGTCCATATTCTTAATACATCCATCTATTCATTCATTTAGAAAATATTTATTGCATACCTGCTATATACTTACATAGTAGATCTGGAACTTGAGGGATAAAATTTTTCACAAAATGCGCACAGACTTTTAAGAAGATAGTCATGCAATCGTGCAAGCAAATATAATACAGTGTGAGAATTTCTTTGTCAGTTATAGACAATGAAATTTTTATTGGGTTTGCCAAATCTCGGAATGCTGCCACGTGATAGTCCCTTTATGGCATTTCTTGACCATAGATCACCATGCTGCTGCCCAGTGGAATTGCTCTGGCCTCAGCTGGCTTGATCTGCCAACACACAGCATGGCTACAAGCCAGTGTGCTGTGGGTGTGGGGGTAGGAAAGAACACCTCAATAGAGAGTCATGGTACCTCACTGCCTTGATAAAATCTTTTCTAAACAGTTTGAATTCAATATATAGAGGAAGTCAGACTGTTGATAACTGGAAAAGAAGCTGAAAGATGTTGTGGGCTAACGATGACAGGGCCTGAGTAAAGGGTTTTCCATATTCTCTTTTAGGAGGAGAATGGTGAGATAAACCATGAAAGCTGCCTGGGGTCCTGAATGCTCCATTTCCTGAACCATGATCCATTTTCCTGGTCTCTGGCTAGGGGGAGTATTCTGATATTTGTCTGGGGCCCCTCTTCCTCACTTATACTCCAATCCTTACAACAGATACCCACTTGTCTGTAGCCTGAGTGAGTTTCTGATTTTGGCAATGTTAAGTGCTGAACACAAAGGTACTATGAGATGATGAAAGAGGGAGTCCTAACTGCATCATAGAGAACATGGTTCACCTGAGACTTGAAGGGCACATAGCATGGGCCACAGAGAGGACAGAGAACCCATTGGGCCAGTGCAGGGGAGCAAGAAAGAATAAGCCAAGTTCGGGGAAGAATCAGTACTGCACAGAGGAGCTATGTGTAGGGATAAAATATGAGGAGGGATGGTCAGATCATGACCAGATCATGAAAATTTTGCATTTCGTGCTAAAGATAGGAGCAACTGTAAGAATTTTCAAACAAGTACCTTGGCAGCAATATAAAAGGTTAATTAGATAAGAGTAGATTTGGAGAGTAAAAGACAAGTTAGTGAATCTTTTAGGGCATTAACTAGGGTACAAGCAATATGTGTGTGGAAATTACAAAAGAGATTGGAAGGCAGTAGGATGAACAAGATTTGGCAACTGATTGGATGTGAGGAAAGACTCAGGGATGATTCCCAGGTTTTCTGATGTGGATGAAGGGGCAGAAGAAGGTGACATTTCTTGAACGAGAGAACATGGGAGAGAAATTTGAAGAAAGTTCTTCTGGAATTGTGGCACGAAGATGTGTGACTGCATTTTTATTGTAGGTCTAAACTAATAATGGAAGACCCTATATAAAGCAAGGTAATATAGAAATTATTCTAGGTTCTGAATGAATCTGACATTGCGCTACTTTTTCTTAATTACAATTCTGTAATTATTGGGCTTTCACAGCTTAAATTTACAGTAGCTAAGAATTCCTTGACAGATGCCTCCTGATGTTCTTTGCCTTCAAGGTTACTCTGGGAGACAGCTGGTTGGGGCCCACCCATTTTAAGCTACATCTCCCTAATGCCATCAGACACTGTGCAAGACTGGACAATGGTTGGGGGTTGGGGGCAGGGGAGCTTCCAAACCAAAATAACAGAATACAAAAACCTCTCTTTGTTTTTTATTTCCTCTCATTGCTTTTTCACTGCCTCTAAAGGTAAGAATGGCCTTTGTTTTACATGTTGTCTAGAGTCTTGTCTCAGGGAGAAGTTGAGCTGGATTCTGAAGTAAAGGGTGGCTTACGCAGGATAACTTTCAAGCTTCCACTCTTGTCTTCTCAGCTTTCTTTGATCCCTCAATAGTTTCAAGGTTCCCTTAGTGTTTCTTTTACTATACAATGGTGAAATTGTTTACCACTAGAAGGAGTTCATCGGGTGAAATTTACCCAAGGCTCCCTTAAAACTGATGCTGCATGCATGCATGAATTGCTTCCAGGGTTACTCACTCCTTTAGCTTTTGCTAAGGAATCTGTCAGTCAAATGAGTTGCTGCTGACAGCAACATTTTAAGACTCTTTTCTCTTAACCATAACACATTAAACACTTTGAAAACAGATAATCAAACCTTTTCTCACAGTCTGTTATGCGTTTTTCCTTGCTGCCCATTTCAATATAATGAAATTCATGTTGTGCAAAAAGAATTCCGGTAAAATGGATCAGATTTCATTCTTTACCATTTTGTCCATATGTGTTTGGATTCCCAAAACTCAATGACATATATGGTTAGTGTGATAGCAAGTTTTCATTTTAAAGATTCAAAAGTCCTATGATCTACAGCTCAACTTAAGTTTTCCTGGTAAAAATGTGATGTTTCTGTTTGCATCTATTCTCTTTCGTTTTGCTCATCTTCTCCATTAGCATGAGTCTAGCATTTTGCAACTAAGATAGCCATCAGTAATGTTTTCCTAGGGGAGTACCCTCACTGTGATTACAATACCCAACAAGCTATGTGGAAATGGGCTTTATGATGATGAATCACTGTTGCAAAAAGAACTCAGTGCCACTGATAAATATTAAAGAGCCACTGTTGCCCTCATGGAAATCATTTTATTTATTTGCTTCTAAAACCCATTCTCTGTACTTCTCTTCCCTTTTATTTATGTGCTGATTTACATGACAACAAAGTCTCTGGTCCTCAGGAGCTTGTCTGCTCCTGCTGCTATTCTCTCCTTGGAGTCCTCACCCTCTCTTTGCTGAGGAGATGAGTGACAATGAAGTGAAGAGTAAATGGCCACTAGAGCAGATGAACTCTGAGAAACAAAGATCCCCTTTTCATGCAAATTTTCATAGTGATTTAACATCAAGGAAGAAAAGAAACCAGGGCACAAGGTATCAAGAGAACTGGATGGTATTTGAGGTTGTTCCATGAAGCCTTGACATCTCTTTAAGAGTGCCATCTATCAAAGCATCTCCTTCCCTTTCATATACAGTGAAAACACATTTCCAATTTGAAGAGAAACATGGAGGCACATAAAATCTAACCTCAATCCTAGGGCCCGGGTGCGCACTCACACCGCCAGTCCCTTCAATGTCTCATTTAACTGGGTCGCTTATTCCTAATCGGTGTGAATGTATCCCTGCGTACTTGCTTATTGCCTAAACTGTCCAATGCGCCTGGGAGGCCTCCTCCTTTTCTTTTCTGATTTAAACTTTCTCTACCTTTCAAAGATTAATTCAAGCCCATTCTATTATCCTTAGAGTCTTTCCCTCTAGATCTTTCTTCAGAAATTCTGTTGTACCAGTTCCTGCCTATAAGCTGAGTTTTCTCCAAAATTTGTTGAGAAAAGTAATCATGTAATATACTGCATTTTTTTTGTCTACACCTCTTGATATAATAGCAGGCATATAATATGTATTTGTTAGATATACTAGCTGTAATTTAAGAATTATGAAACTAAGAAGGGTAAGTTTATTTTAGATATGCATCTATCTGTGATTGTTTTTTCTTTAAATTTAAAACCCATGGCAGCTTGCCTTAAAGATAAAGCAAACTACATGGCCTGCTTTTGATTAATTGACTCTTCAGGGATGCCATCAGTCACAGAAAGGTCAATTACTGCATTTCAGTTAAAATAATTTTTAACTCAGTGGCTTGATACTTATATTTGGTGAGAATATTACTGACAATAATAATATTTATAATAGTAAATACTTAGTGCTTACCTCATTACGAGTTAAAACATTTTAAGTATGTATACTCTCATTTAATCCTCACAGACAACCCTATGAAGTAGGAAATATTGTTACCATTACCATTTTACAGATAAGGAAACTGAGTGTTAAGTAACTTGCCTACAGTTGCAGAATTTGGACCTCGGCAGTCTGGCTTTGGGAATCTGCGCTCTGAACCATGATTCTTTTCTGCCTGTTACACCGCCATTAGGTTCCTGCTCTGCCTTCCTACGTTTTGCTGTGTACAGTGTCCTTCATTTTCCAAACTTCAGCACCAGACATTAAGAGAATTTTTCTGCCAAGCCTTTTATGTGAGATCTTACTACTAACTATGCAAAACTCAGAAGATTTAATTTGGATAGAAAGGTTCACTCTAAGTGAATATAGTAATACACCCAAAGTTAGAACTAAGATTGTTGGAACATTTTAAAACCGATGTAAATGTGATGCTTGTGAAAACATGAATGAAGGTCAGTAGATCAAGTAGTTGGTTTAGAATTCCTTTTAATCATGGTTTCTTTCTATTAGTTATTTGTTAAAATTAAATTGTGAAATGGGTGAATAAAGATAAAATAATTCACGTGTTATAAAATTAAAAGAGGGAATATATATAAAACTGCCAGGAAAATATATAATATAAAGAAAACAACCCCTGGACTTCTTTTCTTGCTATAAGGAACAGGTTTCTCACCTGAGAGGGAAAAGACTCCTTGCCACTCTGTGACTAATTTATGAAGCCAAACTTGTGTTCTGGGACTGAATTGCCATCGATATTGGTCACTCTTTAAATAGCTCAAAGGACAAGTGTGTGTGTGTGTGTGTGTGTGTGTGTGTGTGTGTGTTCATGTTTATTTGAGAAGGATATTAGGACCATTTAGACAAGAGATAAATTTTCTGAAGTAATATATGGTGAAATTAAGATTAAAAACCCCTCCCATCATCAAGAGGGATGGTAAGAATTAGAAGTGAGAGCAAAATATGATTCTGTGCAAAAAAACAATTCCAAGGGCACTCCCTGTGGGGGGAATGTCAGAGGTTTCTGCTAGCTGTACAGTAGAGAAGTGAACCTGGTCACTCACAAGTCAACCCTTGTTGGAACAGAAATAGATAAAGCTTTATACATCAATAAATATCACCACCCTCATAAAGTAAGAAACCTGTTTTCCCAAATCACAATAAGAGAAAAAGAAACAAAGAACAACCAACCTAGAGATTATTCATCTGCCACACATCTACTGGGAATCTGCTGTCTGCCAGGTATTGTACTAAGCACCAGGGATAGAAAAAGAATAAATATCACTCTCTCTCCTTCAAAACCTCATAATCTGGGGGGGTGGATGGGCAGATTTAGGGAAAAATTAAAAATCAATATTAGAAATTACAATGCAACATAAAAAGTGGTATGGCTAGGTTGCCCGAGGAGTAAAGAGCAGAAGTGAAGAATGGTTTTACCACAGCAGGGAGCACAAGGAAGACAGGACCTGTCTGGGTAGAAGCATGAAGAGGAACACTGCCCCAGTGGGAATGGGATGCAGAAAGGCATCACGGTATGACAAAGTAAGGTTTTGTTGGGGAACTGTAAATGGGGACACACAAAATGTGGTAATGCTGTCCCATTCTGTAATGGCCTATATTTAGAATGTTTGGTACGTTCGATTACTTAGTTAATCTTTAAAACTTCCCTCTGAGAATGTGTTTTCAGCTGCTGTGGATGACAGGCTGGCCTTGGTGAAAGGTGGGTGTGGGCATTTCCAGGATCCATGCCAAGTGCAGGGGTGCCTGTGGGCTTCTTGTCTATGTTGTGGACTATATAGGATGAAGGAGCATGCATGTGGCTGCTCCAACAGCAACAGCCTTTTGGAGGAGCCGATGTGCTGTTCCCCAATTTGTTTATTGCTCTTTTGCCTTTCTTTGCATCTGCTTGGTATGCCTTCTTCCCTTTCTCTACATGAAAAAGTCTTATTCTTATTTTGATGTAAAATAAACATTAAAAACTACTATATGGAAAAGTTTCTCACCTGGTCTGTGCATATTCCATGTATACACTTTGCTTGGGCATGCTAGAGAAACACATATAAAAGCTCTTTCTTTTCCCCCTTTATAGTATAAAGTGGTTGTCTGGATTTACTTCAGTTATTTGAATTAGTTGTGAGTCAAGACAACATCTGACTTGCAGAAACCACACTCATCATGGTTTGGTAATGATTGCATTGGTATGAAGGGTCTGTGTGTGTGTGTGTGTGTGTGTGTATTGAAGGAGAGAATAAGAGTGAACTTTCTGCTCACAAATACAAAATCACCCAAAGGAAAACATTCTGAAATGTAAATCTGCAGGTTTTCTCCCCCTGAAGGCAGCTGTGTTCCCTCAAAGCATCATCCTCTACAGAATGCTCCACAGGATGCTTGGTATCCTACTGTCAGTACAGTAACCGCAGACACATTGTCTATAGTGTTAAGAGGCAAATAATATGGGCATAGCTACTGATTTAATCTTTCGATTGGCATCTGAATATAGGCAGTTGTTTTAAGATAGTAATTAGCTAAGCCCTGGGGGAATTTCTTTTCGAAATACATGCTAGCTCTTATGTGTCTCATTATTTTGATTAGGTAGGCTGTTTGTTCAACTAAATAAAGATTTATGGAAGTGAACTGGTTTCTTTGGGATTCCTACTTTAATTTGGTCGGCATAGAGACTGCTAGTAATACCTACAGTCTGTACCAAAGTGAAAGATATGGTGTAACACTGTCGGGATATTTATTTGGCTTCTGGGGTTTATTTTTCCATATAGAAAACTAGAAATTTTGACAGATTTTTATATTATGATGTGCTCACACCTGAGGGACTGGACTCCAGGGATAGATCTGCTTGCTGGCAAAAGCAGAAATGACTGCTATTAGGATTTTGAAGTCAGTGACTTCCAACTTTGATCCTACAGCAAAATATATATTGAATTGATGTGTTCATTGCACAGTGTCTGTCATGAGATAAGGTTTCAGCCTTTAGATTCTTCTTGCCCTCTCAGATATTCTGTTGGGGTTGTTATACCATCTCTTCAAAGAGCATGGAGATGGGGCTAGGCCTAGAACTCTGTGGAAATAGCAAAACTCTGCCTTAACTCTGGTCTTTTCTTACAAAGAGAACTTGGTACACACGTAACTAATTGGATTGATCATGAAAATTGTGTACATTTCTTTGTGAATACAATATATATCTCTAACTGTCCTGGACTTTCTCACTTTTTTGAATCATAATTTTCCACCTTAATATATGCTTTATGCTTTTCAATTAACTTTTAAAGAGAAGAGCTAAGGAAAATAAAAAAGATGAAAGATATAGTAAATTGGAAACACTCTTTGCTCACACAGTTTTTGGTGAGATTCATATCATAATGAGATAGTCTATCCTGGGGCTACTTAGGAGTTTGCCTCACACACTGTGGACACACCTCACCGGTGAACTAGATTACCATGTGGATGATGTCCCTCATTGAATGAGAGAATCAAATTAATTGGTTGCATTGTTTGGCCTTTGTGTTCACCTGAAACTGCCAATCCTCAGGTTCCCTACTCCAAAGAAATTGAAAACGAAAACCTTTGCCACCCATGCTCAATTTCCTTCAGTGCTGGAGATAATATTGACCAATTCTGGCAAGAGATCTCTTCACTGGTCTCCTAACCGACCTGTCAATTAGTCAGTGTTCTCTGTAAAACATACTGATGATGGCTCAGAGAACATGCAAGCTTCCTGCAAGCCAACTCCTCTTTGATACTTTTGTGCACCTTTTCTCCTGTAAATGTTTATGTTATGTACTTATTTGAAAAAAATCAGTTGTTTCATACACAGTTAAATTCCTTAGGAAGCAGATTCATTTCTGTTTTATATTGCTTTTTGTTTGTTTGTTTCTGATCTTGGTTATTTTCTTCTGCTGGATTTGGGTTTGTTTTGTTCTTGTTTCTCCAGTTCCTTGAGGTGTGACCTTAGATTGTCTACTTGTGTTCTTCATCCAGATACAAGAAGCGCAAAGAACAGCTGGGAAATTCATCGCAAAAAATCTTTGCCTAGGCACATTGTCATCAGGTTATCCAAAGTTAATACAAAGGAAAGAATCTTAAGAGCTGTGAGACAGAAGTACCAGGTAACCTATATAAGAAAATCTAAGGTCAGTTTTTCTAAGAAAAGTAACTTTATTGTGTTTTAAAGACTGCAAAATCAAAGTGTCAAAAATTAAATTAGATGCAAGGCATAAAAATTGCTGTTTTGTAGGTCCAGATGAACTTTATGAAATTCCCATCTTTTAAAATCATAAGTGGTTGAAAGATGGCAATTTTATATGGAACTCACTATTATATATAGGAATATAATCAGTGACCTATACTCAGAGGAAATAATTTGACACTATATCAAACAACTAGTCACTAAATGCATATTTAGACATTGCAAGTTATAGTAAAATGTTGAAAATGTGTCTCATATTTATGGGTCACCAATTTATTTTATTTTTTTCTTATTAATCAACCAATTGTGATTTATAATCTTGTTGATGAAAAGAGGGCTTCTACAGTGCAAAGTCTCTGATGAGGTTTAGAATTTATATTCCTACCCTAAAAATGGGATACCTTTTGCTGGGATGACTTAGGCACCTTTATACAACAGCATTCAGCCATCTCTCTGTGTTGAAAGACAGTCTGAGAACTAGAAAGGGATCCTCGTTCTTGAGTCACACACTCCAGTTTTCTATCATTGTAAGCATCAGTCATTGGCTAAAGTCGTAACTCTCACCTTTTTGGTTAACTGCTTCTTTGTGATGCTTGTGCCATTTTTTTTTTCCTTCCAAGTTGCTGGTTGTTCATTTTTAAAAATAATTTCACATTTTATTATAGAAATATGCAATAGACCTAAGTATATTGCATGGTGCTGAGGTTTGGGGTATGATTGATGTCATCACCTAGGTACTGAGAATAGTACCCAGTAGTTTTCAACTCTTTCCCCTCCCTCTTCTCTTTCCCCTAATAGTCCCCATTGTCTATTTTCACCATCTTTATGTCCATGAGTACCCACTGTCTGCTTCCACTTATAAGTAAGAACATGTGGTATTTGGTTTTCTGTTCCTGTATTAATTCACTTAGGATAATTGGTTCAGTGGAATTCATGCTGCTTGAAAGAATAATTTCATTCTTTTTTAATGACTGCATAGTATTCCATGGTGTATACATACAACATTTTTTTTTAATCCAGTCCACAACTAGTAGGCACCTAGGTTGATTACATATCCTTGCTATAGTGAATAGCGCTGTGATGAACATACAGGCGCATACTTTATTTTCTTTTGGATCTATACATAGTAATGGGATTACTATGTTGAATGGTAGTTCTGTTTTAAGTTTTTTGAGAAATCTCCAAACTGTATTCTGCAGTGGTTGAACTAATTTACATTCCTTTTTCTCTGAACCCTCACCAGCATTTGTTGTTGTTGTTTTTTATTTTTTAATAATAGCCATTCTGATTGATGTGAGATACATCACATTTTGGTTTGGATTTACATTTCTCTGATGATTAGTGATGGTGAATATTTTTTTCATATGTTTATTGGCCACTTGTAGGTTTTTTGAGAACACTCTGTTCATATCTTTTGTCCAGTTTTTTTTAAATGGGTTTTAAAAATTATTCAATTATTTAAGATCCTTTTATATTCTGAATATTAGATCTTTATCAGATGCATAGTTTGATAATATTTTCTCCCATTCTGTAGGTTGCCTTTTACTCTGTTGAGAGTTTCTTTTGCTGTGCAGAAATTCTTTAGTCTAATCAAGTCCCACTTACCAATTTTTGTTTTTGTTGCAATTGCTTTTGAGGACTTAATCATAAATTACTTTCCTAAGCCAATGACCAGAATGGTTTTTCCTAGGTTTTCTTTAAGGAGTCTTATACTTTGAGGTCTTACATTTAAATCTTTAGTTCATCTTGAGTTAATTTTTGTATATGGTGAAAGATAGGGTTCCAGTTTCATTCTTCTGCATATACTTAGGCAGCTATCCTGGCACTGTTTATTGAATAGGGAGTCCTTTCCTCATTGCTTGTTTTTGTTGACTGCCAAATATCAGACAGCCATACATGAGTGGCTTTATTTCTGAGTTCTCTATTCTATTCCATTGGACTATATGACTGTTTTTCTGCCACTACCATGCTCTTTTGGTTACTGTAGCCTTATACTATGGTTTGAAGTTGGATAATGTGGTGCTTCAGGCATTGTTGTTTTTGCTTAGGATTGCTGTACCTATTCAGGCTCTTTTTGGGTTTCATATAAATTTTAGAATAGTTTTTTCTAGTTCTGTAAAAAATGGCATTAGTGGCTTAATAGGAATATTGTTGAATCTATAGATTCCTTTGGGCAGTATGGCCATGATTTTTCCAACTCATGAGCATGGAAAGTTTTTTCAATTGTTTGTGTCATTTTTTATTTCTTTTAGCAGTGTTCTGTATTTCTTCTTGTAGAAATCTTTCACCTTTTTGGTTAGCTGTATTTCTAGGAATTTTATTTTTTGTGGTATTGTAAATGGGATTTGTTCTTGATTTGGCTCTCAGCTTGAACATTATTGGTGTATAGAACTGCTACTAATTTTTATATTTTGTTTTTGATTCTGAAACTTTACTGAAGTTGTTTAACAGTTCTGGGAGCCTTTTGGTGGAATTTTTAGGGTTTTCTGGGTATAGAATCATATCACCAGTAAAGAGAGGTACTTTGAATTCTTCTTTTCCTATTCATATGCATTTTATTTCTTTCTCTTGATTAAGTGCTCTGGTAAGGACTTTCAGTGTTATGTTGAATAGGAATGTTAAGAATGAGCATCCTTGTCTTATTCCAGGTGTCAAAGGGAATGCTTCCAGTTTTTGCCCATTCAGTATAATGTTGAGCTGTAGTATTGTCATAAATGGAACTTATTATTTTCAGATATGCTCCTTTAATGCCTAGTTTCTTGAGGGTTTTTTTTTTATCATGAAGGGAGGTTGAATTTTATCAAAAGCTTCTTCCGCATCTGTTGAGATGATTATACTGTTTTTGTTTTTAATTCTGTTCATGTGGTGAATCACATTTATTGATTTGCAAATGTTGAACCAACCTTTCATCCCAAGAGTGAAGCCTACCTGATTATCATGATTAAACTTTTTGATGAGCTGCTGGATTCACTTTGCTAGTATTTCGTTGAAGACTTTTGTGTCTACATTCATCAGGGATAGTGGCCTGTAGTTTGTTTTACTCATCCCATCTTTGCCAGGTTTTGGTATCAGAGTGATGTTGGCTTTGTGTAACGAGTTAGGGAGGAGTCCCTCTTCCTTGACTTTTTTTGAATAGTCTCAGTAAAACTTGTACCAGCTCTTCTTTATACATCTCATGTAATTCAGCTGTGAATCTGTCTTGTCCATGGCTTTTTTGGTTGGTAGATTTTTTATAAATTACTGATTCAATTTGGATCTTAATATTAATCTGTTTAAGGCTTCAAATTATTCCTGATTCAATGTTAGAAGATGGTGTGTTCCAAGGAATTTATTCATTTTTCTCTAGATTTTCTAGTTTGTGTGCATAGACGTTTTCAAAATTATCCCTGAGTATTTTTATATTTCTGAGGGATTGGTTTAAAGCACAGTTTTGATTGTGCTTATTTGGATCTTCCCTTTTTTTTGTTTGTACATCTACCTGGAGTCTATTAAATTTTTTAACAAAACTCTTGTTTTTTAAATTTCTTTGTATTAGTTTTTGCCTTTCAGTCAACTTCAGTTCTTCTATAAATTTATTATTTTTTTCTTCTGCTACCTTTAGGATTAATTTGTTCTACCTTTTCTAGTTCCTGTAGGTGTGATATTAGATTGTTAATTTGAAATCTTTCTGACTTTTTGAGTATGTGTTTGGTGCCATAAACATTCCTCTTAATGCTACTTTTGCTGTGTCTTACAGATTCTGGTATGTTGTGTCTCTGTTCTATTGCTTTCAAAGAATTTTTTGATTTCTGTCTTACTTTCGTTGTTTACCCAAAAGTCATTCAGTAGACAGTTGTTTAATTTTCATGTAATTGTGTGGTTTTGATAGATCTTCTTGGTATTGATTTCTATTTTTATTCCTTTGTGGTCTGGGATTATGGTTGGTAGGATTTTGATTTTTTTCAAGTTATTGAGAGTTGCTTGATGGCTGAGCTAGTGGTCAGTCTTGGAGTATGTTCTGTGTACAGATGAGAAAAATGTATATTCTGTGATTAAGAGGTGGAGTATTCTGTGGATGCCTATTAGGTCCAATTAGTCAAGTGTTAAGTTTAAATCCAAAATGTCTTTGTTAGTTTTATGCCTCTGTGACCTGTCTAATGTTGTCAGTGGATTATTGAAGTCCCTCACTAGTATTGTGAGCTAAGCCTTTTCACAGGTCTAGAAGTTACTTTATGAATTTCAGTGCTCCAGTGTTGGATGTATATATATTTGGGATAGTTAAGTCTTTTTGTTGATTTGAACCCCTTTATCATTATGGAATGCTCTTTTTGTCCTTTTTTACTCTTGTTGGTTTAAAGTCTGTTTTATCTTTTGTAAAAATAATGACTCTTGCTCTTTTTTGGTGTTCCATGTATGTGATAGATGTTTCTCCAGCCTTTTACTTTGAGCCCATGGTCTCATTATGTGTGAGATGAGTCTCTTAAAGAGTTGAATGGATCTTGTTTTTTTAATTCAACTTGTCACTTAATGCCTTTTAAGTAGGGTGTTTAGATCATTTACATTCAAGGTTAATTGATAGATGAAGTCTTAATTCTGTCATGAAGTTGTTTGCTGGTTGCACTGTAGTTCCTATTGTGTGGTTACTTTATAGGGTCCCTGGGCTAGGTACTTTAGCATGTTTTTGTGATAGTATATATTTTTCTGTTGTGTCCATGTTTAGAATTCCCATAAGGATCTCTCGTAAGGTGATCTAGTGGTCTAGTTATTGGTCTAGTGGTTACCCCAATAGTGGTAACTATTTCCCTTAGCACTCGTTTCTCTGGAAAAGATTTTATTTCTCCTTCACTTGTGGAGCTTAGTTTGGTGGGATATAAAATTCTTGGTTGAAATTTCTTACTTTTGACAATACTGAAAATAGGCCTCCAGTGTCTCCTAGATTGTAAGGTTTCTGCTGAGAAGTTTGCTGTTAGCCTGATGAAGTTACTTTTGTATGTGATCTGACTTCTTTGTCTAGGTTCCTTTAAGATATTTTTCTTTAGCATTGGCCCTGAACAGCTCTGGTGAATCTACGTCTTCATGATGTTTGTTTTGTATAGTATTTTCCAGGTGTCCTCTACATTTTTTTAATCTGGATGCCTACCTCCCTAGCAAGATAAGGAAAATGTTCTTGAATTATTCCCTCAAATATGTTCTCTAGGTTGTTTTCTTTTTCTCTTCTCTCTCAGGAATGCCAATGTTTCATAATTTTGGTTGCTTCACATAATCCCATATTTCTTGAAGACAGGATATGTCTTAAATTTTTGTTTGTTTGTTTTTGCCTGATGGGGTTAATTCAAAAGACTGGTCTTCAAGCTCTGAAATTCTTTCTTCTGCTTGGTACAGTCTATTGATGAAGCTTTCTTTTGTATTTTAAAATTTCTTAAGTGATTGTTTTCAATTCCAAAATCTCTGATTTTTTTTGAAGATATTTATTTCTTTCATCATTTTCTGGATTGCCTTAGAAGTTTCTTTATGTTAATTTTCAACCTTATCTTGGATCTTATTAAGCTTCCTTGAATCCATAATTTGAATTATTTATCTGTCATTTCTGAGTTTCCATCTTGGTTAGGGATCAGTGCTGGAGAGCTAGGGTAATCCTTTTAGGTATCACATCATCAAGATTTTTCATGGTGCTAGAATTCTTGCCCAGGTTCCTTCTCACTGGAAATACTGGTATTTTTTTTTTTTTTTTTTTTTTTTTTTTGAGATGGAGTCTCACTCTTGTTACCCAGGCTGGGATGCAATGGCACGATCTCAGCTCACCACAACCTCCGCCTCCTGGGTTCAGGCAATTCTCCTGTCTCAGCCTCCTGAGTAGCTGGGATTACAGGCATGCGCCACTGTGCCCAGCTAATTTTTTGTATTTTTAGTAGTGACGGGGTTTCACCGTGTTGACCAGGATGGTCTCGATCTCTTGACCTCGTGATCCACCCGCCTTGGCCTCCCAAAGTGCTGGGATTACAGGCGTGAACCACTGCGCCCGGCCAACACTGGTATTTTTTAATTTTTGAAATTATTCTCCTGTGGGTAGGATTTCTTTTCTTTTTCTTTCTTTTCCTATAATATTTTTGTTTTTTTCTTTTTTCCCTTTCCCTTTATCCCACTCATTAGGGGATATGACTCTAGAGAATTCTAGGTAGGGTCTTTTGACTTTTCTTACACAGCCAATGCATTTCTGCTGGTAGGTTTTATATTGGACAGTGCAGTTTGACCTGAAAGTTAATAGATAGCGCTTGAGCTGACTTTGGCCAACACATGGCTGGGTATATACTCAATCCTTGTTTACTGGGAGAAGCTCTCTGTTGCCTCAGGAAATGGCCTTATTTATGGAGTTCACAGTGGTCTGAACTCACTGCTTAGCTCCAGTGGGGTAAGAGAGAAGATGGTGGAGTTGGAATATATAGGTTCACCTACAGAGCCCAGGTTGCAGGTACAAACATGAGGCCTGAGGAAGAATCCAGTGGGCAGCCACTAAGAGCTCAGAATTGTGCCTTGTCATGGAGCTAGAAAACCTCCTTGGCCCCAAGTTCTCTGCATGAGGGCAGGGGGTGGCCTAAATGACTAATCCAGGTGAGTGGGTGCTCCAAATTCCTGGAGAGCTGCCTGACTGTGGAGGGAATAAGGTCTCACTGTACCACACTCTATACCCAGGTAGTGGGGGTTAGTTCAGGCTGTCAAACCAGGTAAGCAGGTGTTCCTAATGCTTGGAGATCTGCCTGGGTAAAGAGTGGCCCCAATGTAGATGATCTCTGCACAGGATGGGTGGGGTGACTCAGGCTGCTAGTCTGTGTGAATGGGTGTTCTGAATACCTGAAGATCTGTCTGGAAGTGGAGCAAAGAGGATTCCATTGCACCACAATCTATGTCTATAAGGGTGAGGTAGCTCAAGTTGCTGTTCTAAGCAAGTGGGTGCTCCAAATGCTTGAAGTTCTTCTTGGGGTGGACCAGAGAGGGGTTCTGTATACCACAATCTCAGGGGAACAGGCTGAGGCACTCAAGAATGACACATACAAACCAGTTCTAGGTCACTATGCTGGCCCTGGCTGCCGATCTTGTCATCCAGGATAAACTGTAGTTGTAGCAGCTCTCTTCCTGGCCCAGGCCTGTGATGGAGGAGAATACAATTCCACTACCTATTGCTGAGTCACTTTCCACAGTTCTGGATGTGGAGGCCCCTACTGTGCTCCAGAGCAGGTGCTCCAATCTCCGGCCAAAGACTGAAATGCCTGTGCAGCCACAGTTCCGGGTTGACTTTGTTTGCACTCGGATTATAAATGGTATCCTTGTCTTGGTCCTGGTCTAGGAAAATATCTCCAGCTTTTCCTAGTGTCTTTTCATCACAGCATCTTCAAGTCTCCTAGGTTAGCTCCAGGGCTTGGGAGAAACAAAGTGCTCTCCCTCAGCCTGGATTGCTTGGATCCCTGTGGAAAGCTGAGTCACAGAGGAAAGCAGTCTGCCTATCTGATGTACTGGGGCTCCACTCAGCTCTATAAGTCAGACACTATCATGGGGTCTGTTTTCTCATGTTTTCCTTCCCAATATCTGGGTGTCCTTCATGGATCCCAGTGGAAAGGTGAGTCACAGAGGAAAACTGTCTGGCTCTCTGATGTACTGGGGCTTCACTCAGCTCTGTAAGTCAGACACTGTCATGGGGTCTGTTTTCCTGTGTTTTCCTTCCCAAGATCTGGGTGTCCTTCATGATTTCAGTGTATTTCCATTTTCCTTCTTGACATAAAGCTCATAGAGTTGATCTTTATTCACTGTCTTGCTATTTCCAAGTAGTTGAGGCATGCTAAGCACCTCTAATCTGCCATCTTAAACAACAACAAAAAAGAACAAACAAAACTGATGTTCAGTCTCAAAATGGGAGTGGTTCTATCTTCTGTGGAGGCTAAAGCTTATACAATTTAGATATCTGCCTTCCCCCCGCAAGCCCCTTCCCCCTAAATTGCATATTTAAAAGTTAGGTATAAAATAATTATTTAGAATAAAAAAGAAACTACAAAAAGTAACTAACTTAATAAAACAGAAAAATCATTATAATCCTCACAAATTCATGAATATAACATAATATTTCATTAATTAACTGCCTGACATACCCATATGTATACTGTTTCTTACATTTTTTTGCCTGCATATGCTTCAAATGAAAACAATTTTTGTTATGTTTACAACAGAGAGAATGGAAGGATAACCCAATACTTCCTCTAATGTGGTTAATTATATATATGAAAATCATATATATATATGTATATATGTATATATTTCTGAAAGAGGTTTTTCTAAACTACCAACAATGTATATTGATAGTTTAGAAAATATGTTACCAGAAGTTTAGAAAAAACTCTTATCTGACCAATTCATTGTTATTTTTCATCAGTTTTTAAGATTACTTTAAAACTGGGAGAAATTCTATCATAGGTTTGTGTATACAAAAACAACAGAGAGTTTTTAAAAGATAAATTTAGAGATGACAGAAAACTCTTGGCTGGGCATGGTGTAAAACTCATGCCTGTAATTCTAGCACTTTGGGAGGCCGAGTTGGGAGATTTGCTTAAGCCTAGGAGTCTGAGACCAGTCTGGGCATCACAGTGGGACCCAATTTCTGCAACAATGACAAAAAAGCCTCGCATAACCACATGTACCTGTGGTCCCAGCTACTCAGGAGGCCTAGGTGAGAAAACTGCTTGAGCCTAGGAGGTCAAGGCTGCAGTGAGCCATGATCACACCAGTGCACTGCAGCCTGGGTAACAGAGTGCTATCCTTTATTATTTTTATTAAATAAATCAATACTTCCCATCAGAAGTCCTTTTTTCCTCACTTGATTTAATGAGACATTCCTAATCTAAGGGTCTTTCCAAGTTTCTTCTGATGTTATAATTTTTTTTTATACTGGTAAAAATTCCAGAAACCTGTGATCACAGGAACATATTGCTAGGCTTCCTCCTATATCTGTAGAAGGGATCTGTGCAGGTGAGGAGTCCCTGAATGTCATAAAATTCAAGGTAAACCCTAATAAACCTACTTCTGGATCTTCGTCACTTTTCCATTATTTCCGTTTAAGAAATCAATTGTGTATTTGCTCTTGCCCTCCAGACTGGCACCTTTCACAAAACACTCTGAGCCTACAATGGCCTTAGGGACTCTCCAAATGCTGGACCTTGTTCACTCTGTGGGCTTAACCAAAATTTCAGACTCTTCATCTAAAATTAGGTCTTTGATGTCCAGTTTTCATGTTGAGTATACACACAGACATATTATGGACTTGATCCATTGACCCTACTTTTTGTTGCAGAGACCATTGTAGATTTGGCGTCTTCCCCTACATTTCCTGAGTAACAGCCATCCCTTCCAGTTCTCCCTAACTGGCTATAGTCTTATAAAAGCCTAGGTTACCGTCATGTAACAGTGTCCATTGACCAGTGAAGGCCCAGTCTGAACTTAGCTTACAAAACTACTTTGTACATTTTGATTTGAGCTGTTGGCCAAGTTAACTGGGGTTATCATTAAAGCAGGGTTTCTCTCTTACCCTTGGCTCTGTCCCCACTTTCTTCCCTTTTGCCTATGTTTTTTCCTTCTGAGATTTCAGCACACCAGTCAGCTGAGAACCCGCAAATAATTATAATAGGAAGTTTGAAAAACAACACTCAAGTATATTCTGGAAGAAAAGTATGTAATGAAAGTATATCTATACTGCAAAGAAAAGATGCTTTTAAAAGAACAAATAACATGTACTGGGAAATTTTTTAAACTGAAGAAATATGTCTTTCTATTCCCTTGAATCAAATGATACTACATGGCATTACTGACATATTTATCTGTTAACAGGTTAATGGGAATAAATACTTCTACCTAATCCTGGCTGATCATCATACATCTGGTTTGAGATTATTTAGTGTGAGTGAACAAAGGAAATATCTCAGAAAACTGTCAGAAACTATGCCAGTAAGAATTCCAGACACTGTAACATGATAAATGGATGCTTTGTTTATTTTAGTTATTGGATGGGATGTTGGATGGCTAAGTCTTCATGTTGTGAAGGTTTCTGTTTTACATCTCTTTGGGTTTTGATCTCCTCTTTTGGTCTAGCTTCTCAATATGACAGACTTAAGGTTGTTCATGGTCTAATATCATTCCTGATATTACTTGGATACCTTTTACTGCTGTTAGGTAATTGGATTATTTGACACAGATGGTAGAAACAATATTCCTGCAAGATAAATTACATGTTGTAATTTCAGCCAGCCAGATATGGGCCAGTAAAGGATAAGCTGCTGTATGTTGTGTTTCACACATTTTACCTGGTGTTCCCAGCACTCCGGAAGATTGACTGAGTCTTACTTTCTAGTACATGCTCACCAGTGTTTAGAAATTGGAAGCCGTTCTCTGAAATTGCACCGTAGGAACATGGAAAATATGGGATGTTATTTTTGTCTGTTTTCCGCTACTATAACTGAATACTTGAGGTGGGGTAATTGATGATGAACAGATATTTATTGGGTCATAGTCCTGAATGCAGGGAAGTCTGAGATAGAGGGCCTAGCATGTGGTGAGGCCTTTCTTGCAGTGGCATCCTATGGAAAAGACAGAAGAGTAAGAGAGAAGATGAGAGAGGGCAATACAGAGAGTAGAAGACAAAACTTGCCCATTTATAATGAACACACTTGCCATAAGTTGCCATAAGTTGATGAGGATGGAGCCCTCATGGTCTAATCCCCTCTCATTAGGCCTTACCTTCCAACACTGTTGCATTGAGGTTCAAGTTTCCAGCACCGGCCTTTTGGGGGATATATTGAAACTATAGAAGATGCTAAGGAGTGAAAAAAATAGCATCAGTATGAATAGAAAGCTTCTACATATAAATTGCATCTCAGAACTTCAGTGTGATAGCTACTTGTCTCCTAATGAAACATTTTTAAAAATTGCTTAATTTTTAAATATATCACATTTCAAATATAGAATTGTTTTGAATAAACAGGTTTTAAATTTCTGTTCTCTATTATTTGTATCGGGCCTCCAAAGATCCTTCTTTAAAGATTCATGCCTTTTCTTAAGAAGCTTATGAATCTATGATGTTAAAAATTTGGAACCTTGTATTATCTTTTTGATTTGACGTATTTTTTTTGTTCTTTCGCCATATTTTTAAAAGCAGTAACCCCAAATACCAAATATATGTGTTTATGGCATGCAGGCCTTTCCAATGAGCCCATAAAAACTGAGACCCCCACATTTCCTTGTGAATTGATGATTTATTACCATAGTTGAATAGTTCTTTTCATTGGCATAGAATGTTTTTTTCAAGGTGCACTTGATCATGATTAATGAGTCTCACAAAATCCCAAACCTCCAAAATCCTAAGTGTGTGATTTATCCTTACCAAGTGTTAATTACATAAAAACTTTTTTTGTAATACTTTTCTAGAATTATTCTCTAAGAAACTTTTCTATTAAATACAGATAAAGTGAAAAATAATACTTTTTTATGTTATTTATAACTTTAAATGACTTTAAAATAGTGATTATCAAAAGTAATTACTGTATGATACATGTGTATAGAAAGGTAGTTATATACAATTATCCATTAAACAAAACCATACTCAAGAATAAATTTTCATTGTGACTATAGTCAATTTTGCAGATTACTGTCTCCCAAATGACAGACATTTTTAGTGTAATACTTAATTTTTATTTTTGTGATAACAAATGATGGTGATTTCCAGTGGAACCTTTTTTGCCTTATTTTATACCAAAACTAAAACACCATTTTCACAGGTGTTATAACCAAGAAAAGATAGAAAAATATCAAGCAAATTCAAATAATTATATCCAACAAAGTCTACTTTCTGTATTTATTTTAGTATGGATATTTCTTCATGGAAATGTTTTTGCCTTTGAGATGAGGTGAATAAAGAGTGCTGTGTCCTGAGACAGTTCCCTATGCTGCTAAGTTACAAAATACTTGTCTGTCTTTCACTTACTGGCCACATATATAAAATAATAATATATCACAATCTATTTAGTTTCTATTATATCTGTGTAATTGGCCTCAAATTAATGACATAGAGTCATAACCATATTAACCCACATTCTAATGCTGTGATTCTTTGTATGGTTCGTTGTACTGTATATGCTGTCCAATTGATAAAACATGTTCTCTATAAAAATGACAAATATATGAATATGTAATTATACTTAGGATTTCTTAAAACTTTACTTTGTTCAGTTTGAATGTGATCCATCTGGAAAGAAACATTTTTCAGGATTTCTAGGTTTGGTCCTTGGTGATTCTCCTGTCTAATGACAGAAGTCAAATTATATGCTATATTTGGATGAAAAGCATTAAGCTATTAAAAGAAGAAAGAATGACAACAGATTTGAAAGGTGCATTAAAACATGAAGAAAGCATTTTCTAAAATCCCTAGTGGGGCTATTTACATTTTTGCAGTAATTACTAATAAAACTAATATCTGAGAGGTTGAAATTCAAATGAGTACTAATCAATGCATATTTTTTGTGTTCCTATTTTAAGTCCATTGTTGAATTGGATATTGTGAAAAGAACAAAAGTGGTAAATGTTACTATATCCACTTTCTAGGAATTTGATATCCATTTAGTGAGACAAAAGTAATCCATATAAAACAGCATAATCCACCTTTCATGGGATATACAAGAACAATACATTTTATTGGTCACTATTATGGCAGAAACCTAATCTTTCAAGACATCCGAACTTATCAGTGCAAAAACAAGTGATTACTTGAGGAGATGCATCATGATACGATGGAAAGAATTTGGACTTTGAAATCCAAGGACCAGCTGTGTTAGACTCCTTTTATGCTCTTACTTTTCTTTCTTTCTTTTTTTTTTTTTTGAGACAGAGTTTCACTCTTGTTGCCCAGGCTGGAGTGCAATGGCATGATTTTGGCTTACTGCAACCTCCACCTCCTGGGTTCAAGTGATTCTCCTGCCTCAACCTCCCGAGTAGTTGGGATTACAGGCTTCCGCCACCACGCCCAGCTAATTTTTTGTATTTTTAGTAGGGATGAGGTTTCACCATGTTGAGCAGTCTGGTCTTGAACGCCTGACCTCAGGTGATCCACCCGCTTTGGTCTCCAAAAGTGCTGGGATTACAGGCGTGAGCCACCACGTCCTGCTGATGCTCTTACGTTTTTACAGCTCACATTTATTTCTCCAGCTATTGCCACAGCACTCAACTGGGGTGGGTGTAACCTGACAGATCCTCACCCTGGCTGAATTTAGTATCTGTCATCATGAGGCTTCTCAGCTGCCTCCAAGTTGAAGACCTTAGAAACCCACTCATCTCATCTGGTGTATATGTAGCCCTGAAGGTGTGAAAAGTTAACACTGAGTACAGAACCTTGGATCAATGGGAGATAAAAGCTGGCAAATAAATATTTCCCTCTTCTGTTAGGCAATTCTGAGATGCCGTCTCCACACTCCTTGGACATTATCTTGTGGAATGAGACCCTAGTTGTTATCAATGAGTACAGCTTGATCATAAATCCTTGGACCGGCTTTTCCTTCTTCTGTTTTCATTATTCCAAATCCCCTATTCCTGCTTCATAGGATCAATACTCAAAATGAACTACTTGCACACGAAACTTTTTCTTAGGCTCTGCTTTTTAAGGGGAAAACACAGATGAAGACACTGTTTTTGACATTTACTAAGTGTGAGTGTGTGAATGTGGAAAAGAAGACACTTCAAGTCAAGATGTACCCTAGATTGCCTGGGATCAGACTCAAGCTTTGTCAATGATTAAGTGTGTGACCTTAGGCAAATTACTTTAATTCTTTGTATCTTGGTTTCCACACTTCCAAAATGGGTAGACAGCCAGTACCTACATTATAATAAAAAGCAGTACTTGACTCATGTTAGTGAGGCTAAAATTATTTCATTCATGCAAAGCACTTCTGATAATGCTGGCATACTACTGGCTTAAGACAATTCACATTTATTATCTTACAGTATGGAAGTCAAGGTGTCCATAGGGCTGTCTTACTTCTGGAGGTTCTAGGATGAATTCACTTTCTTGCTTCTCCCAGCTTCTAGTATTGCCCACCCTCTTTGCTCTCGGGATCCTTCCCTGCCACACTGAACTCTGCTTCTCTTGTTGCACCTCCTCTGACTCTTGACTTTTCTGCCTCCCTCTTATTGGGCCCACCTGGGTAATCTTCCCATCTCAATAAATGTATTTAATCTCCAAAGTCTTCTTTGTCATGTGAGGCAACATATTTACAGGTTCCAGGGATTATGATATAGATATATTTGGGGAGCCATTGTTCTGTGTGGAACAAAATGCTCAACAGTGTTGTCTTGGTAAATATCTCTAAGCCCCAGTTACATCATCTGTTAAAACCAGAATGATTCCAATCAGAATGGCATGGCTATGGTATAGTATTTCGATTTGTATCATTACAAAATCATACTTTAGAATTGGGCCTTCAATAATGCCTCTTAATCTTATACTATAATCATGTACAGCTCTAATAATATTTCATGTTAAGCCTTGTGCCCTGGTCATACTAAGAGATTTGTGGTTTCCCAAATGCTCATGATACTCAATTACCGTGCTGTATTTTAACTGATTACTTTTCTTTCTCCCTTAGAAAACTATAAGATTCTCAAGGAGCCATGTCCCATTTATCCATGTGTGTCTTGTGCACATGACAAAGTAATGCTTCCTAATTTCTGTTGACTGATGGCATTGCTGACAATGCATATGTACATGAGAAAAGGCTAAGCACATAGAAGAATACTTAAAGGATGGTTATTACCTCGGATATTATTCAATCTGTAACTATTGAAAGGGTCAATCATGAATTTTTTGCATTTAAACTTCTACACAGCAAAGATGTGACAATCAGTATCATATTGCAATTGCTTTAAGTGTTTTGGTGGTAATTTTTTTTAAGTACATGTGCTACAAATAATCCTTAAGTGCTGTGGGCAGAGCAATTAAATACAATATAAGGTCAACTTTTCCCTCAGACCGGAAAGCAAATGCAGAACTGATGATCTCAGAATTCTACTGTTTGAACGTTGAAAAAAATACAAGTCCTTTGAAGCCACTTACCGGGTAATGTCCAAATGCAAGCAAATATCACTGTTGCACTCTTTATCTTTGTGGAAAACATATGTAACTGTGTAGGCAAATTAGGTGGTGCTCTTGGCAATCTGGAATTTTGCTCAGAATGCCTCAGGTGACATGAGGTTTTGATTGTGCCCTGAAACTACCTGCCAGAATACCAGCCGTTTCCAATCCTAATTTTGTAATGAAATTGGGTGTGAATGTGAAGACTGCTGTAATGGATGCAGTACTATCAAATTTATATTTGATATTAATATGCTGTTTCTGGTTACAGTAGTGACTTTCTCAGTTTTCCTGCTCCTTGTCTGTAGGAAGGAAGCCATCACAGCACTATGATGTCAGGCCAAGCCTCTCTTTCCCAAAGCTCAAATGGCGTCTGTTGTAGGACACTGCAATATTTTGTGTGGGTCACAAATTCAAATTCAGCCTTTAAATACCTTACAGCTGGTGTGAAAGTAGTGCATTATAGAAACTGATTTTTCATAATCAGTTATTGATTGAACTCCTTGTTCTACCCTTTCTCCTCCTGTCACTACTGTACTGCACTAGTGTAAAGAAGGGTCTTTATTTTACATTAGTAGTGTTGTTGCTCAGTGGAATTGTGTTTATTATGGGAAAAATATTTTTGTTTCCAATTATTCAAGATATGTTCAGCTTTACAGAATCATTGAAGCTTTAAGACACACTACTTAGGATTTAAGATAGCAAAACCAACTTATTAATCTTGGTCATCTGTAATGTTCACAGTTTCTAAAATTTAAAATTTATGTATGAGTTGCTAAGATGGCTAATTTGCTTGTGTCACCTTGGGGAGGTTATGGTATCTAGTTGTTTGGTTACACACCAGTCTAGGTGTCACGTTAAGGGTAGTTTTAGATGTGATTTACATTTAAATCAGTAGACTTTGAGTAAAGCAGATCACACTCAATAATGTAGGTGGGCCTTGTATAATCAGTTAAAGGCCTTAAGAGACAAAACTGAGATTCCTCTGAGAAGGGTGGAATTCTAACTTCAGACTGCCTTAAGACTCAAGACTGCAACATCAGCTTTTCTCTGTGTCTCCAGCCCTGGGCTGACCTGCAGACTTCGGACTTGCCAGGCCTCAATCGCCTGAGCCAAATTCCTTAAATGTCTTTCTCCCTCTCTCTCTGTCTCTGTCTCTGTCTCTCTCTGTCTCTCTGTCTCTCTGTCTCTCTCTCTCTCTCTCACTCTCTCTCCCCACTCCATTCATTTGTTTCTCTGAAGAACTCCGAATAATACAACAAACAGACTAAGAGAATCTACCAGGCAGGGTAAGGCAAAAAGGGCAGGACAGGGTAGTCTTATATTATATGACGTATAATGACTATCAACTTTGCTTGTTTTTCATGAACACTTTGAAAGATGTTATAAATAATAGAAACTGATCATGATCGTTACACATGCATATACACTACCTGGACATATGGAATGTACATTCTATGTATACATGTTCCACAAAAGTTTTGAGATGACTTACGAAAACTTATAAAACACAAGAAGCTAAGTATAAATAATTGAGAGCATTTAGACCAAAGGAAAATAAGGGAGCAATGTTTTGAAATTCAGGGTCAAGGTCAGCACCTAAAATGTAATATTATATGCTCCTATGCAGATTGAAGGGATCATCTCTGGTCCCTTTAGCAAACAAAGCAAAGGGGGAAACATGATCACAAACAAGTGTTCTTGAGTAAAAATTCACACACAAGCCAGTTGTTTAGGAAACACAAAATTTTTCCTGCCACTAAGGACTGACATTGTTTCTCTGATAAGTCATCTTAAAGAGGAAATTATGCAATGGAGTGGACCATATCCTAGACTACATGCTAGATCATTGACTCGACAGTATGATGAAGATATTTACATTTAAAAAGTGGCCTTAGGAGAAATTATTAGCATAATGCTCAATTGCAATTCTACAAGAGCAACAAATACTTGCTTAAGTGGTCATTTGTTTGGCTTGATCCAAAAAAAAAAATTAAGATATGTAAAGGAAAAAACAAACTTCCTGCAGTGTTCCATAAATGTTATTTGCACAACTGTATTTTAAATATGATTCCACATTCATATTGCATATGCCCCAAATGTGATAGTCTCCTTTGAACACAGAGAAACCAGGTGCCAGTCATTGGAAGGTATGAAAATACTGTTGAAAGTTAAAGAAATTGTTTGTTTAAAAAGCTAATATATTTATAGTCATTTTAGTCATTTTCTATTTATGACAAGTAATACTAGTTTTCTATTTATGAAAAATTTATTTTTAAAATATATATTTAAATTAAAAAGATACAAGTTGATCAAAATATTGAATGTATAATTGTACAGAAGGTATACAAATATGGGAAAGAGCACAAATAAGTTTCAGCTACACTGGCCTTTGAGATACCTCAGATTTTTAATTTGATTTATTTTTAAATTTCTACTTTTTTTTTTCTTTTATTTTTGAGATGGGTTCTTTGTCACCCAGGCTGGAGTGCAGTGGAGTGATGTTGACTTACTGCAACTTCCACCTCCTAGGCTCAGGTGATCCTCCTGCCTCTGCCTCCTGAGTAGCTGGGAACTAGAGGTGCACACCCTTACACCTGGCTAATTTTTGTATATTTAGTAGAGTTGAGGTTTTACCATGTTGGCCAGGCTGGTCTTGAACTCTTGACCTCAAGTGGTTTGCCCACCTTGGCCTCCCACAGTGCTAGGATTACAGGCATGAGCCACTGCACCTGGCCAAATTTCTACTTTTTAATTTAATGTTTTGGATGGGTAATGCATACAGTTAAAAAAATGTTGAATGTACACAAAGTAATAGGAATTGAATATCAGAGAGTTAAATATTATAGTATCTGAGAAAAAGATGACTTTCCAAGATACTACCATGAAATTCTGTAAATGTACTACTGTATAGCTATAGTGGAGAAATTAAGTATTAGTTTTTTTCCAAAACAATTATTACTCATTTGAGCTAGAGGGGTAAAGAACACACATGTTCATTTATTCAGTTGTGTGTATAAATTTAAAGAGAATAGTTTTATGAGTATTGGGCTATAGTTTACTAATTCATTTCTAGTAAGAGAAATTTTGTAAAAAAGAGATTTTCTTTTTAGATAATAGGGAATAAGAAGTAAATAAATGTTTATGGATGTGCCAGATATAAAAAACAATACTGTAGCAAACAGTTGAGTGAATTTGGGAGCTAGGTTTGGATCCTAGCTATGCTACTTAACAGTATTGAACATGAACATATATTTAGAATGCATGTTTGTTTCTGTACATTTTAACTTCCTCATCTACAAAGCAAGGATAAGTACAGTAAGCAATCCTGGAGGATCTTGAATATTAAATAGATCACCATGTGTGAAGCCCATTGAATACTGGCTAGCATATAGTAAATGCTTAGTAAAATAATGGTTCTCCTTACATCTCTGTACAGCTTTTAACACAAAATTTAAATAATTCAAAGGCTGGAAACAGGTTATTTTAATTTAGTCTGAGTATTTTAAAAATGTATAGGTAAAGCTGACAGTCCTCACATAATCTGTGAAAGTCATATTTGTATTACATTGTCCATAACTGGAAATGGAAGTGTCAAATTGTATTGCATAAATCTTTCTTCATAAGTCTTAAATCTATTGAAATTTCATAATTCAGTTTGGAAGCCTAATGCATGTTGTTTTAATTGTTTATGAAATGCTAAACATGCACAGCTACTATAAGGAAGACTGAAATAAAAATAAAGGAGATTGACTACAATTCTCAAAATGCATTAGAACTCAAGAGACATTAAAAATAAATCTGTTCAGGCAGGGTGTGGTGGCTTACATGTTAATCCCAACACTTTGGAAGGCTGAGATGGAAGGACCACTTGAGGCCAGGAGTTTGTGACCAGCCTAGGCAATAGTGAGACCCCAGTTCTACAAAAAATTGAGGAAACAATTAGCCAGGTGTGGTGGTGTGCACCTGCAGTCCTAGCTACTTGGGAGGCTGAGGCAAGAGGATTGCTTGAGCCCAGGAGGTCAAGGCTGCAGTGAGCTATGATTGTGCCACTGCACTACAGCCTGAGTGACAGAGTGAGACCCTGTATCAAAGAATGAAAATAACAAGGAAATCTGTTCGGAGACAGAAACATAATCTAGGTGTTAATATATTTCTTTCTTTACCCTCAACATACACTGTATTTATAAACCTTCATTCATCAGAATAAACTTTCATATCAGAATCCTCATGTATTTAGGATGTATGTTTATTTCTGTACATTTTTACAGAAATTACTGCATGCAAATGAGGGTGAATAATGCTATGTTCTGTTTTCATTTCTTACTAAGAACCTATAAGGCCAGAATACCCTAATGTGAATTATATCATCAATAGTATATTTAAAAATATATTTTGCCCCATGATGACCACTTACTGGTCTGACGATTTCACTTCATCCTTCTTCTTGACCATCTCTTCAATGGACCCAGTGTTTATGCCAGAATAATTTTCTTTGGCCGGATCATCTATGCATGTATAATTCTTCATGTAGGACTTCCTGCCATCTGTTTCAGATTTTATTTCCTATGTATGCTTTCTTGTTCCATCATCTGTATTAGTTTGGAACTAATTCTTGAGTAAGAAGTAATGTTCTTTCCTGAATCTGTTCTGAATTGCCAGGGGGTTGGGTATTTGAAAAGCTTCTTATGTAAAAGAAAAAAGAAAGAAAAGAAAATAGTAAGCACTATGAGTATTAGTTAAACTTACTCTAATTTGAATATTTTATGCTGAATTATCTTTCTGATTGAGGTTCCCTTGGTCTTAGATAGTGTTTACTAACATTGACCTAATTTGAAAGTCAATGTCTCTTTAAAACTATACAGGAGAATTACATGATTGCAATATTTGATAGCCATGGTAAGTTCACAGAGGAAAATTTGGAACTTATGCTCAGATGTTTCATAAAGAACCATTTTATATCTATTAATGGGGAAAAAAAGCTGATAACCAAGATTTTATTCACTCTCCCTCTAAAAGAAAAGCACAGCATATTGTGGTATCTGCTTATAAGCAGGGAGGAGTAATAGATCACTGGTACTTTCTTCATTTTTGCCTGTGGCATTTTTATAAAGAAATGAGACCAACCTTAGTGATTAGCCATGAGCATGAAGGGTAACTGGGCATTAGCAAGTCTGTACTTCTTATTGAGTTAAAGGTTAGCACACTTTGACTCAATGAAAGTTTCCAGGTCAGTTTTTTTGCAGTCTGTTCAGCCTCGGGAGACTTTTGGGGAAGTTTTACAGGATGCCAGTAAGCTTAGGTCTTGAAGTCTTGATGGATGTCTTTGCCTGCTTGAGTAAATTGGGAAATCTTGAAAGCCAAGGACAGCATGTCCTTTGCAATTACCAGAAGCACTGATTGCTACGTGTACTGGGATTTTCAGGAGGAAAGAAGAGGGAGAAGAACATGAGCACATCCTTAGTCTTCTGTGTCTGAGAGGATGCCTCGGGCTTTTAAGTAGAAGACAACACTTCCTCAGAATAATTAATTAAAGTTTTGCATTCTAATTTCAAAAAGAAAATTAAAGATAACTTACTCTCAAGGACATGTTAATTTTTTGCCAAAGTTGAACTGTAATACAAAATTTTTATTAGATATAGTCAGGTTTTCTGGAAATTTTCTGAACACATTCAAAATGTTCTACAATGTTAAGACACCTGGATCAGAAGGAAACCTGAACAGTTAGTTTGGGCTGTTTATGAGTCCCTGAATGGCGGAGAGTGCTGGTGAACTCAGGGCAACAATCCGATTGCCCCATGCAGGCGTAGCTTCTGTAACCCAGAATCATGGCCATTTTGAAAGTACAACCAATTTAGAAACAAAGGGATTCAGCCACCTCTGTTTCAATAAACCAAATTGTGATATCTGAAGTGTCACTGTTTTCTAGTTAACAATGTGGATTTTTAAGAAAACACATTCATAAAGAACATACATGACACAAAGCAGCGTGGTCTTGATCATGTAATCTATTCCCTAGTGGAAAAAATAAGATCATCTTTGTTCCTGTGTATAATATAAGAATATCTCAGTAGTAAAGTCATCAACTCTAAGAAATGTTTAATTATTTCTGCATTAATTTGAATGAAGTCAATTAATTCTTGACTGCTTCACCATTGGAAAACTTTTTTTTTTTTTAAAAAAAGGAGTTTTTTTCTGCCTGCGCATATTTTGCTTAACATGTTTAACATCCTTTTTGTCACACCTCTACTGTTCAGGGATGCTTTCGTTGTTATACAAAAGGGATTGAATGCTAAAATGATAAAACTGCTTTATGTAATTCAGCAATAAATATTATCTATTTATGTTTTGCTTAGGCATCTTTAGAATAAATCAACAAGACATGCTACGTGTGTAATTATTTCAGAAAACAAAACAGCCTTAAATATTGTCCTCTCTATTCTCTTTCCTGTACAAGTTCAACTGTTTCTAAGTTTCATAAACTGGCAGGCGTAAACAGTTAAGTGTCTCCCTACAGGGTTATAGTCTTGTTGGAACTTTCATAACTAATGTACATAAAAAGGTTCTTAAGTACTTATCTGCTGCTAATGGTTGTGAGCCAGAGGAGTGTTATAACAAGATTTTTGTATATATGAGTATATACACAATACATATATGACATACATATTATATATATTATTTGAGCTTTGCTGAAGTTACTAATGACATTTGTAACGTGATGAAGGGAGGATATACTTTGCTTTGCTTTCCATAATGGCTAAGATAAACGACTATCACTTATAGTCCTCAAATGCAAACCATCCCAATCCGAAAGCAGCTCTGCAGAAGAGGAATGCACACCTCATTTTGGGGCAAAGAATTATGCAGAATGTGTCCAAGACACCTGCAGAAAATTAAAGACTTTACTTCTCTGTATGTGAAATTCTCATGAGGTAATTACCCTCAGTGTCAGACATAATACTGCTCCCATTAGATGGAATACATCGAGGGAAAATTGAATAGACTTTTTGTCGGGAGTGCTCCTAAGGATTAATAGGGCTGTCTACAGCAGTAATTGGAAGGTTTCCCTCCACTTTGCATGCAACCGTCCTCACTTGTGTCTTTCAGGTTTATTATTAGGCCATTGCCATTCTATTTACCATGGAGGCTCAAGCGTCTTCCTTGTTAATGTCTCCTGCCAGCACCTTTGTTTCTTTGGAACGGGCTGCTGCCTTTAACCACTTCCCCTTTTGTGCTGGCCTTGCCTTGCCTCCCTTTATGTCTCTGCCTGGTCACAGCGCCAAGAGCTGGCAGGAAAGCAGCTCCTTTTCCATGCATCGCAAAGATGAAAGTGACCAAATAGGGCTTGATCAGCTAAAGCATCTCACTTTGTTCAAGGCCTCTTTCATCCTTCAGGGAACTTCCTCAGCAGGGCTGGAGCTGGAAGCTAATCTTTCTGACTGTGTTTTGGCATCTATAACACCAATATCCAGTTTGTAGATCTATACAGCGAGTGGTCTCTTTGTTTGGATTTTTAGTATGCCTCTAATTATTGCATATGATTTCTGAGGTAAAAGGAGATTCAGAAATCTGCAACATATTTTCTTTGCTTCTCTAGCATACGAGGCCATATTAAAAAGATTCACACTTGTCATGCATTATATTCTATTATTCAGTGATACTTTTCTGGGTTAGGTTAAACTAAAAGTAGACATAAAAGGACTGGATGTAGAATCAGGTTGCTGTAGGATAGAATAACTGATTTCGGGTGTGTGGTGAGGGGGGTGTGTGTGTGTTGTCAGGAGGACCCAGGGAGATTGGGATGAGAAATGAGGAAGGGGAATATTTATATGGGCTAACGGTTTGAAATTTTCCTTTCTAGGTATTGAGCTTGAAGCTACAGATTTTAGTTTATTCACTTTGCCTTTCAGTGCATTTTTGCTGGCCCTTGTAGCAAATGAAAAATGCAAGAATAAAGTTTTCTGCCAATGAGAAAACCCAATATGATGAATTGTGCTGAAATAAATCAACAAAAAAATAAAGAGACACGATTTGTGTCCTGTCTCTCTTTATTCTTAGCGGTCAGTTTAGTGACTCAATATTTGGAACCACTCTGAATTTATTTTGAGTTGACTTTTCAGAACTTAGAAATATTAGTTTACCATTGCTAAAATATTAGTTTAAATATATTTTAGGTTAATTTTAAATATACTAACTTTTCTATTTAGAAGAACTTAAAACAAATTCTGGTCAATTCTCAATATCTTCTATTTGTGTGTTTTTATTCTTCTTAGTAGATAATAAAGTCCTTAAGGGTACTATCTGATCTCACTTCTGTATAGCTCCTGCTTTCTTAGCATAGCCAACTTTCAATAAATATCTGTTAAATAGAACCCTCCAGGGTAATTTGTTTTTGTGATACTAAGGGTAAAAACTAAAATAAAAATAATGGCTAAGAAAAATTTTAGTTTCAAATATTGACCATGCAATTTTTTTTAAAGTTTAGTAAAGTGATCAATTCTTAATTTATAATACTGTTCTTGCACTAATTTCATTCACATGTGAGATAACATAAATAATTATTACGTGATTATGTATAATTATATAATTGATTATAACAAAATTATAAAATATATCTTCACTATATATAGTATATACATATAAACTTTTATATATGGAATATATAATTATACATTATAATTAATTATAAGAATTATAACATATATTTTAAATATATGAATATATAAAATTATACAAATAAAATGAATTGTAAAATATAAAATTAGTATAATGTATAAATATAATATATAAACATATATTTAATGTCTAATTTATATATGTATATAAAATCAATACAATTATGCTCCAGTTAAAGAGAGCAAAACAAGGGCATTTAAGTTTAGAAACTGATAAGAAATCTTCATTGTAATTAAAGGATTAAACAGAGAAAGTTCTTGCTATGTGTTTAAATATAATTTAATATTTTATATTCAGACACAGAAGTACAAAGTGCATAATACAATGCCTCATACATACTAGATACTTAATAAAAATGGCAGCTACTACTACAATTTTTTTTAAGTTGAGTCTGGTCTTTCTCTGTTACCCAGTCTGGAGTGCAGCTCACTGTAACCTGGAACTCCTGATCTTAAGCGATCCTCCTGCCCCAGCCTTCCAAGTAGCTGGGACTACAGATATGAGTCATGGCACCTGGCCAACCACTATTCTTGTTACTATGTTTAAACATCCGTGATGGAGAGGATCCAACACTAGATTATCTTTAAAAAAAAATAATTTTCACTTTTATTTTAGATTCAGGGGGTACATGTGCAAGTTTGTTAAATGGGCATATTGCATGATGCTGTGGTTTGGGTGATTGATCCTGTCACCCAGACAGTATAGTATGCGGTAGTTAGTTTTTCAACCACTCTTTCCCTTCCTCTCTAGTAGTCCCCAGTGTCTATTGTTGCCATTTCTGTGTCCATGAGTACCCAGTGTTTAGCTCCTGCTTATAAATGAGAACATGCAGTGCTTCATTTTCTGTTCCTGCTTCAATTTGGTTAGGATAATGGGCTCTAGCTGCAGTCATGCTTCTGCAAAGGACATGATCTCATTCTTTTTACGGCTGTGCAGTATTCCATGGTGTATATGTACCACATTTGCTTTATCCAATTCACTACAGGTGGGCACCTGGCTTGATTCCATGTCTTTGGTGTTGCAACACTAGACATTAACTTATGCTCAGAATATGTCCTGGCTAGGTCCTGTACTATCTGTGTGAGCTTAATACATATATATATATATATTTTTTTTTCTTCTAAAATTAAAATTTTCCACCTCTAAGGGTATATGAAATCATTTCAAAATTGTAATATTTTATATGAATGGAGAGTATTATTATTTTGAGAACGTTATCTTCTGCCTCATTTCTAGAACTACATCTGTAGTGTAAACCAGTTGCCTATGGAGCACATCCTACTCATCTACGTATTCTAAGATTCTGCTGATCTGTGGCTAATAAAGACTTTTGACCAGAATATACCATATCATATGAAATGTCAGTTGTAAAATTTATGGAACTGAGATTCTCAGAATGGCTGATTCAGACAAAGTCATTTTCCTCAAGGCATGTAGATTTGTGAAATTTCGTCCTGTCAACTAAATGCTGGTAGCGGAGCCAGACAGACAGCAATCCAAAGTAAAACCTCTCTTTGTTATACTGGATGTAACTATATTTACCAGCTGGCCTTGGCCTGGAGCCTTCTGTTCCTACCTGGATAGGGCCACTGCAGGCCCTGAATGGGCTGCTCAGTCTCCAGACCCTCTTGCTTTCTGGCTCCTTGCTTTCTGGCTCCCTAGCAGATTTTAAGTAAAAGCCTCATTAGTGGTGGTGACACCTGCCCACCAAGGAATGATGGAAGACCATCAGCTCATGGCTCAATGATCACCAAATGTCTAGTAGGTTGTGAAAATATTTGGTCATGACTCATTCACCACTTGGACAAGGTTCAAAGTGAGGAAAACTCAAATGTCAAAGACCTTATATTCATGTCTAGTTTCATCAAATGTCCAACTATCTTCTCTGAATGAAATACATACTACCACCAAAAAAAATAACACTTTAACCCTCCGGAATTTGCATGTTTTGCGTGATTTTTTGGTCCTTGTACACAGTCACATAAAGAATTATTCTTTTTTTAATAACACATCTCTATGTATGTATTTATTACATGACAGCAGGAAAAGATTAGTAAATTTGTAAGTGCATTTATGTTAGAATATTTTCTTCTGTATTTTTCACACAAATGAAACATGATTTATGAAAACACAGGGTAAACTTTTTCCCTCATGAGCATTTGCAAATGGAAGCTAGTAATTTTTGTTTGCTTTTTCTGGAAAAATAGCTATTTGCCCTCTATCTGTGTGTTTTGGAATCTTTATTATATTTTTGGAGGCACCATAAAGCGGCATGCAAAAAGCAGTGTGCCAATTTTTTTTAACACTTTGTTAAATAATTTCTCATCCTTTTCCACCTACTCCTCTGCTTTTTGCCTATTTAGAGTCCTTCTTTTGGTAATTTTTTGCCCTCATAATAGTTTTGTTAGATTTTATTCTTTTCTTCCTAGCTCAGAAATTATTTATTACTTCCCTGGATTATGTTGAGGTATTTTAAGATATCAACTTTATAATGTTGAAATGATCAGATAAAATTCATTGGTTAGTTTTTCTCATCAAAGTTTTCCTATTTTTAAGACACATGATATTTTCATTAAAGAGATTTGGAAAATACTCTATACATACAAAGGAGTATATGAAATGCATACATGTACTGTAAAATTACAACAAATAAAATTCATTAAAGAGATCTGGAAAATACTCTATACATACAAAGGAGTATATGAAATGCATACATGTACTGTAAAATTACAACAAATAAAATTAACACCCATGTGCCCACCATCTAGCTTAAGAAATAAAACATTATAGCAGTGTATCCCTTTGAGATCACATTCCTTTCCCTTTCTATATTTTGTGTCTGATCACATGTATATACCCTAATAGTAGGTTTAATTTGTTGGTATTGAATTTTATGAAAATCAAATCCTAACACACGATATATATATCCTATGCCTTGCATATTTTGCTTAAAATTATTTGAGATTCATTTTTATTGATTTATAAAGTACTATTATAAAATATTCTTATAAGGTACTTTTTATCACTTTAGAGAATTCAACATATATATATATACTGTAAGTTATTGTTCCACCTCTCATATCACACATAACTGTATAAAAACAATAGTACAGCACACTTTGTTGAGCATTTGTTTTGGTAAACGTTTGTGATTGTTACTGTTCAGAACAATGTTGCTATGCATATTCTTATATGTCTTCTAGTATACATATGTAAGATCTCTTAGTAGTAGAATTACAAGCCTGCAACATGCATACATGTTCAGCTTTATGTGACAAATAGTTTTCCAAGTGGTTATACCAATTTATATGTACACTGTCAGTGGCTAAGAGTTCTTCTTGTCCCATATTTTTACAAAAATTGACATTGACTTACTTTCAAATTTTGCATGAAATTGTATCTCATTGAGATTTGAAATTGTGTTTCCTGATTGCATTCCTGATGAAGATGCATGTTTTAACAAGTTTATGGTTCATTTGTCTTTCCTCTTTTGTTTAATTCTTGTTTATGTCTATTGCAATTTTTACTTGAGGTTATGTGTCTTTTTCTCACTGGTTAGAAAGAAATTTTATGTATCCTAAATACTAATGCTTTTTATTTACAGATACTGCAAATGTTTTCATTCAGGTGGTAGCTTGGCTTTTTATTCTCCTCACGGTATATTTTAAGAAGCAGAAGTTCTTAATTGTGATGCAGCTAAATAGATCGATCTTTTTCTTTATGTTATACCATTTGTGTCTTGTTAACAAATCTTTTCTTACCTGAAGCTCATTAAGATACCATTCTATTTGCCAACTTAAAGGTTTATAGATTTTTACTTTATAAAAAGAAAGTACTTCATATATCTAGAATTTAAGATTTCTGTAGCATGTGAGGTCAAGATCCTGTGTGTCTTATTTTTTCATATGAATAATAACTCTCCCAGCATGTTTATGGAATATTGGTAATTCTTTCCTTACCAATCTGCAATGTCAGCTTTGTTAAGACTCATTTATATATGCTTGGCTTTAACTCTATTATTTCTATGTCTACCCACTCATATTATTTATATATTCTTACACCTCTTATGTGTTCTATTTATGATATAATAAGTCTTAATATTGGACAAGGCTTGACATCTGATCTTTTATATTTTAGGCATGTTTCTGCTGTTTTTAAGCCTTTGGAATGCCATGTGGATTTCAGAATTACTTTCTTATATTCCATAGAATAGCCCTGTTCAGATTTTGACTAGAATTGCATTTAATGTATAGGTTTATTTGACAGAATATGCATTTAAGTGATTCTTGGAGTTCCTATACAAAAGCATTACATACCTTTCCAAATAGAGAAGATTCTCAAAAAATATTTTTCAATGAAGATTTATAATTTTCTTCACACATATTTTTTGTTAGATTTATTCTTTCATTTCTTTTGTGGCCTTAAAATGATACCTTCATACATATTTTTTAAATTTGATAATACTACACACCAACTAACAAAAAGTGCACAAAACTTACAGTTTAGCTTTTTATTTGAAAAGCTTCAGTTTAACAGCTGAAATACAAACAACCATGTAGCTATCTACCAAGTTAAAAAATAGAAGATGGGTAGCTTTCTGGAAGCCCTGTTTATGTGTTTTCTTGGTCATAACCTCCTCCTGGTGTTTCTTTCTTTCTACCACCCTTTCTCTTTCTTCTCCTTCACAGTTAAACATATGAAAAGCATGACCTAAATCTGCTGCTCCACTTTGTTTCTTCACTGATTTCTCAACCTTCTGCAGTATGGCTTCCGTCCCCACCCCAGCTGCTGTCACCACAATTGGCAACGACAATAAATCTATGGAACACAGGTTATATATATATTTTTCTCAGTCTGATATAATTGGCCATTATTTTCTTGATGAAACCCTCTGTTTGTACTGTCATTATCAAACACTCAACAGATTGTATCCTACCTACTTAAGCCACACCTTCTTAAGCTTTTGTTGTTGTTGTTGTTTTGCAAAATTCTCATGCTCTACCTGGTGAATTCCATTTTGGGCCCTTCCTATCTAACTCTAAATATGCAACCTGGGGAATCTCATCCACTCCAGTTCTAGCAATCGTTATCAGTAGACTGAAGACTCATCCTTATCTCCAGTCTCCTGGCCTCAGGTGGGCCTATCCAGCTGCGTATTCTACATGTCTCTGGATGATCCTCAGGTACTAGACAGTCAGTATGTTCTACACTGAACTCATCATTTTTTTCTCCCTAACCCATCACCACTCCATGGTTTCAAACAGAGCAAATGACACCACATTCATTTCATTTTATTTCGTTTCATCTCCACTCACATCACCATAGATCAGACTCCGTCATCTCTTCCCTAAATTTCTATACCAGCTTCCTAAGTGGTCTCAGTACTTCCAGTCTACTTTTCTTCTATGCAGCCAGAGTAGTCTTTACAAAGAAAAAAATTATTTTATTTCTTATTTAAAACATAAAATTTCTCCCTGTTTATCTCAATTAAAAAACACACAGAGTAGTGGAACTTTTTACATGGCCAAGATGGCCATGCATGATCTGGCACTGTCTCCTCTTGCCATTCTCTATTTCCTCTTTATACAATTTCCTACCATGTTCATCAGGTCGGACCATAGTAGATATCACCTTCCGTGGAAGGCTTTCCAGGAGACGATCTCCGTCTCCACTCCATCACCATATCACGTGGCTTCCCTAACATGCTACCTTTCCTTTACCCTAGAACCCTGTGTCGTTAGAAGTTTATTTGTCTGAATCTCCTCTTCATTAAGCTCTGTGAGTAGGGTTACAATATTTTTAACAAAAATAGTAATACCATGGTTTAGACTACTTTAACAAATGTCATTCTTTAGAAAATCCATTGATAATAATCTATATTATATCAGTGTTTTGCAATAGGTTGCATTCCCTGATTGTATATCATCGTATAGCATACTTTATCTGGGGAGAGAAACTCTTCTAGACTGATATTTTTCATTTATTTATAAATTCAAATATAAGTTCAAAATTTGCATTTGACAGACATTTCCTGAAAATCTATTTGTTTATTTTTGTGTACCAAGTGTCTAGCATGGGTACTTATTAAAGAATTGTTGAGCGAGTGAATGAATGAAATAATATAGAAGAGGAAAACAAAATAATTGTGTTAATATTATCTGGGGAAATTATGTAGGTTACTATATATTTATTAAAATCAAACATATAGTGATAACTTGGTTATTACTGACCTACTTTACAAAATAGCAGCTTAGTGAAATTCTCACTTTTGAAAAAAGTTATTTAAGAACAGACACTTTTCACTTTTTATGATCAACTGTCCCTTTTTTCTGCAATAATATTTATATAAAATTTCTCCATTCATCATGCTAGGCATAGACCACCTCTGCCTCTTCCTACCTCTGTTTGGCAAGGATTACTGCTGAGGCAACTGTAAATATTATCTAGATCAGTGGTAGGCAAACCTTATCTGCAAAGGATGAGATAGTAAATATTTTTAGCTTTGCAGGCCCCAGTATCTCTTTGCCTCTATTCAAACTTTGCTGTGGGAAAGCAGCCATAAACAATATATAAATATGTAGATATGGCTGTGTTCAATAGAATTTGTTTACAAAAGTTAGCTACAGGATACATTGGCCCATGGATCATAGTTTGCTAATGCCAGCTGTAAAGGAAATATTCAAGGGAGGTGAAGTCTTGAGAGCAAGCCTAAATTAGAGATCTGCTCTATATTTCCAGTCATTATTCTTCTTTTATAAAGGGCAGGTAAAGGTGAACAGCAAAGGCTACATGAGTGGGAAGGAGGGAAGGCAATTGTGCCTATAATTCCTATTCACCACTGGCGATCTCACCAAATGCAGCTTTGCATTTCCAACATCTAAGGCGATGCCCTTGACGTTCAGTTTGAAAAGCAACTGGGTTAGAAAAATAGGTTCTCTGAAATAATGGTTTCAATATTTATTTTGCATGAGCAAGATACGTTTGAGATAAATTTGGGCTAGTTCCAAGGTAACTCTAGGGACTTCTGTGGTATATCTGTAAGTGTTTACAAGACAAAGTTTGCAAATTACTTAAAACCAGGAATAGTTTGGTAACTGAATTCTTCCTCATTGAGAGGGCAATAGATTTCCCGAAGAAAAAACAAGCACACTGAGAACAGTCTGACCACTTCGACAGAATGTTAATAAGTTCCAGCATATGTGGCATGTGGATATGGCAAAGAAAGAAGCTGTTTTTCTACCATATGTGTCTACCTGTGTGCTATATGTATGTGTGTCAATACTGTGTCATTAGCACTATAATCTAGTTTGGGAAAGAAATGTCAATAATTCTTAAATTTATATTTTATGTTGCAGCAAATTTTCAAAAAACTCTATCCTATGGTATTTATTTATTTATACAATGATAATTAAAATTTTTTTTTTCAAGTTCTGTGCTTGGCAACCTGGCAGTGCATTTCTCCAGCCTGTAACTGTCCCCTTAGTCTACCCGCTTGGGTTCCATGACAGCCTATAATAAGAAACTATTCTACTTCAAAAAATGCTTTGTACGTCTTCTTCAGGGAAACGATTAGGTTGGTGCAAAAGTAATTGCAGTTTTGCCATTACTTTCAACCAACCTAATATATCGGCATCTGAGAGTTGTATGTACTGAAGACTTCAAAACAGTGATAAAAAAAATAAAATGATGGCTTTAAAACTTTTAGGGTATATAAAAATCACCAGGTGAGCTTGTGCAGATGCTTGGGACTTGCCTCTAGAAATTATGATTGTGTACATCTCAAGAGGTGCCCAGAAATCTTCATCTTTTATTCATCAGTGCAGGTAATTCCAAGGAAGTTGGTTCGCAAGGCAGTTGGACTTCACTTTGAGAAGGACTGCTCTTAAAGCTTACTTTAGTTGTGCCTTATGGGTTTGCAGCAAATAGCTCATTGCAGTAGATGCTGTGTTTCACCTTTGGGTTGCCTCCAAAGTGTTCTCTGGTGTATAAAAAGTTTTATGATTTGAATTGCGGACTTCATTCAGCAAGGCCCCACTCACTGGCTTACACATTCAACAATAATACATGGAAGCTACAATAAAGAGGCAGATGCTTGGCTCCTGCTGTTCATGTGGTAGAAATGATCATATTCAGCAGCAAAATCCAGAGTAAGACTGGATGAAACTTAATCAGTCAAATCAGTTTCCAGAAATATAATCCATTCCTAAGAATGAAGAACAATAGTATGCAAGTCATTAAAATCATTACATCAGTCAAGTATTTGAAGAAGGGATTTATGTTTCTGCCTTTGTTTTATATATAGCCAGACCACTTAATCCTATAACTTTCTTCACTGATTGCCAAGACAACACTCTAGGAATGAATTAAAATGATGTTTTGTGGCTTTCACACTTGAAATCATTAAGCAAATTTGGTGATAATATCTGAATTACTAATAGACAAATAGTTGGGAGACATATACCATTGTTTTGTGGTTGAAGAGCTGTCATTATTTTTCCTAAATGCTTTGTTTTTATTCTTTGAATAATTGTTTAGTAGATATTTAGAAGAAATGTAGCTCATCAAGTTGTAGTCTCAGATGCCTTCCTCCCTGCCTTCCTTCCTTCCTTTCTTCCTACCTTTTCCTTTCCCCTGCTCCTTTTCCTCTTTTTCTCCTCTCCCTCCCTCCCACCTTTTCTTCTTTTAAATGTACACATTTAAGTAACAGCTTTGTTGAATTTTGTAATGGCATGGGCTAGTGATGTTCTTCTAATTTTGATCTTACTGTTGATTAAGATAATTTTAAGCAACTATTTTAATGACCAATTTCTCCATATTTCTCAAGAGTAAGGTGATACTGATTCCAGTTCAAAATACATAGAAAGTTGAAATAACACCAAAAGCTTCACTTATTTCAAAGTAATGGTGGGTAAGCACAAACATTTCTATCTCCTATGAAAGATTATGTCAATTTGAACTAATATATTTTGAAACAGACTTTTGCAGGTTTGTTTAAACCATCATTTCTGGGGATGAATATAGCATGTGCCAGAGAAGAAGTCCCTTCCAGAGCTTTACATTTAGTTTAAATGACGCCTGACCCTCTGGTGAATAACTGCTCTTAAAAATAAATTGTTGATGCTCCTGAAGAGAATACACTCTTTCAGAGCTCTGGCAAACTCCGTAACTTACCTCTGATACACCTTACAACTGAGTCTCTGTTTGTTACACTGACAATATTGGTCATTTATTTTTCTTTTTAGTTTCTTAACAACGTTTTGAAAATATTTAATTATATTTTACATTAAAAAACAGTAATTTTATTTTGCCAGCACAGTCATAGCTTGAGCTAATTTAGATACAAACCATAAAAGTGCCTGTCAATTTTTTCTTCATAAGAATCTCCGAATTTCTTTCTGACACTCAGGAGCCCAACACACATGATTCTCAGAACCTACTTTGTGACTTCCACACCCCTCCTGCAAGTTTTGATGAACAGCCTAACTATGACTTCAAAGTACTAGTAATTTATTGTCACAGAGGTATCAGGAAGAAGATAATGTTTAGATGAAGAAAACAGCCTGTAGATAAATTGTCAGATGGTCAGAGTCACCTTGTTGATATTATATTGACTTAACGAAATTAACATTAACCCCCAGCATGCGGTAGAGCAAAGAATATTAAACTAGGAACCAGAGATCTGACAGTGTCCTTTAGTGACCCAGGGAATGTCACCTAATCTCTCTCAACTTCATATTTCCTAAATGTAACTTGGGATAATAGATTTTTCTGAGGATCATATGAGATAAACTTTTTAAAGCATATTATAAACTATAAAGTACTAATAACATGTATAGTTACTGTGTTTGATGTTTTATGTGTCTCTATTAGGTTAAGAAAGACATAAATAGAAAGTTTAGTCTAAAAATGACTGGATACCAATGAATTACCAACTTACTAGTTTATTTTTAGCAAGAGGTTTATAAGAAAAAAGTTTGTATCATTAGATAATGACATTTTATCAAGTGAGATATTTTATCAAGTGAAAAGTTTGACATGCATTTAATAAGCTGGAAATTGTTGAAAACTTAGTTTACAGCAGAGATACACAGCAAGTAAATATGCTTCTTCTATGAAACTATATTCATAGTTCTTATTTGCTGGGACGAGTTTAATGAGGAGAAACAGTAATGCATGGGCTATTTTTAAAAAAGATTATTAAGCAAGATAAAAAATGAATTTTATCAGGATATTTAATGGCAGTTTGAGAATTCATGAAATTGCAGTGAGCCTTTATTTATTTCCTTCCATTCCTAAATATTTACAGTCAAAACGAAAATACTGTTTTAGCAGATAATTCACTGGCTACCATCAGGACCCTTAGGGCTAAGTTTTTTTTATTGTGGGTTTTATAAAAGAACTTTTAGAACTGGAAGAACGAAAATGGAGGAAGAAACAATGGTAGCACTATGGGGAAGGAGCCAGAGGCTTTTTCTTCTCTTCATCCCATGACAGATGGTATACTGTATACCTATGCCAATTTCAACAAGACTATGTCATGAAACGTGGACTCTGACAAGGATTGGGGATTAGCAGCCTGATATTAAAAGCAGGATTCATTGTTGCGACTTTGGGATGGGAGCTGCTGGGATAGAGATGTTCTCTAAATCCTCAGGAACCATGGGCATTATATAAAATGGATTTTTTTTTCGAGAATTCTGTTTCAGTATTCCTTCTGTAGATTCAATGTTTGCTTTATTTTGAGATTTCATTGAATCTCTTTGTATAGTATCGTTGGAAACAGGAGGACAGTGTTGAGTACTCAATAAATTGTGTTTTCTAGATGTCTTGTGTAATAACAATACTAACTGAATTGAGATAAACTAAAAGGGTGATCAGAGCTTTTATGTTACATGGTGTAATTCTACAGGAAGGATTCAAGTAATTAATTATACTTCCTTTAGTTCTAAAAAATATAAGGTAACTTTACACAACTTTAAAGGTTACATAAAATTGAGCCAATTAGAATGCAATAAAAATGTTTTCAAAAGAAGGAAGCAAAGCAAATGCAGAAAATGATATAAAATAAAGAGAGTGTAAGTACAGGGAAGAAATATTTATGTCAAAAGTTAATTGGTTGCTCTGCTTGAGTGCTAAATGTGTCTCTACAGTTCTATTAGCCATCAAGAAAAGTACAATTCTCACAAAGCAAGTGTTTAGAAATAATAATACCTATGATTTTCTTGTTTAAGAATACATTTTAAAAAGAAAAGTACTCATTTTCAAGTGTCCATTAAATAAATCAAAACAATTGCTTGACGGAGTTATAATGTTAGACTTGTAGTATAGAAAGAATGGAGATATTCTTCCTCCTTACCTTTTTTTTCCTAAAATAAAAGACTAGAACTCTGGTCTTCAAAATAATCTTTCTTTTTTTCAACTTGGAAATCATAATATTCACCATGTGAGGCTGTGATGCTGAGGAAGTAGAGTGATCAAGCACTCCAAATCAGAAACCTAAAATCCTATCCATGTGTTAATTCTTCACTTTATTCTCATCATTTCTTATTAAGCACTTTTTTGTGTGTGTTGTTATAAAATAAGAATAAAAATTAACACTGGTACTTCAGAAAATTTGTTGAAGTTATTCAAAAAAGTTTCATAGCTTTTTATGTCTTCTAATGAAGGATAATATGAAGTTTTTTAAAACAAGTTTAATATTCACTTCAACCGTTTTTTCTGCCTGATATTTCATACATTCTTTTATGACTCTTTGCAATGAAAGGCTGCCTGACATCTGTTTCAAATCACATTTTCCCTAATTTTTATGTATGCCCTCTTTTTCCATCATCTACATTAAAATTCAAAAGCAGACATGATCTATTCCATACTGGTTTCTTCTCTATTGCAGATCTATAAAACTTATCATTACCGCCTTGTTTTGCAGGTTTCTTTTGTAAGCATTTGTCTTCTTGGCATTTCTTTCTTTCACCTTTGACCTGAAATCAGGCATAGTTTTGGGTCCTTGTTTCGGCATGCCAATGGCTAAAGCATCTTTCCGTAAAGAAGAACTAATCAAGTTGGCAATCCAAGAGAGGTCTGTGTATTCTCACTTCTCAGATTTGCAACACCTTCTCATCATCCTCTCAGTGCCTTTTCTTATTTCTATGGAGTTTTAAAAATTATTCCCCTACATGGTGAAGACATCTGGACATTCTGAATATGTGTCTGGTTGTACATTGTGTGTGTTGTTCATTTAAAAAGAGCGGAATTCCAAGTCCTCTGCTCTTGTTCATTCTTAGAGGTTTGGTAAAATTCTTGCTTTGAATGGAGTCATTCTTTCTCAACAAGGTAAACCTTATGGAAATTTTGTTGGAAACATCTGTGTGACATCTCTTCTATCCTGGGAAGCAGCCCGCTCATGCTGTGTGGAGGGATTCATTTAATTAAGAGGGACAGGAGTCTGCTTTGAATTGCCTAAGGGTGCAGCTCTGAATTCTCCAGTCTTCTCCTAAGAACTCTGTTCTTTCCAGCATCTCACTTAGAGATAGAAGATGGAGTTTTACACTTTCTGGAAATATCCTGCTAATTTGGATAAGTGAGTTTTGAGATAAAAATAAACAACTTTTTGACCTTTTCCTCTTTCTTTCCTCCCTCCCTCCCTTCCTTCCTTTTCTCCCTCCCTCCCTCTTTCCTTCCTTCCTTTTATTCTTTCCTTCCTTTCTTCCTTTCTTTCATTTTATTTCTCTCTCTCTTTCTTTCCTCTTCCCTTTGTCCCCCCTCCCCTCCTCCCCTCCTCCCTCCTCCTTCCTCCTCCTCCCCCATCCTTCCTCCTCCTCCCTCCCCTCTCCTCCCTCCCTCCTTCCTTTCCTTTCCTTTCCTTTCCTTTCCTTCCTTCCTTCTTTCCCTCCCTCCCTCCCTTCCTTCCCTCCTTCTTTCTTCTTTCTTTTGAGATAGGATCTGATTTTGTCACCCAGGCTGGAGTGCAATGATGATTATAGTTCACTGCAGGCTCAACCTCCTGGGCTCAAATGATCCTCCAGCCTCAGCCACCTAAGTAGCTGAGACTACAGGCACATGCCACCATGTCCAGGTTGTTTTTACATTTTTTTTGTAGACAGGAGGGCTCACTATGTTCCCCAGGCTTGTCTCAAACTCCTAGCTTCAAGCAATCTTCCCACCTCAGTCCCTCAAAGTGCTGAGATTATAGGAGTGAGCCACCATGCCTGGCCGACTTTGTGATTTCTATACTCCATTAGGGCTAGTAAATGTAATTGAATAATAATTAAGACCTACTAATTTTGGCCAGTATACATATATTATTCATATACTTGGATGAATAATACATCGTTCATGCCCCTGAGTTTACAATCTGATAAACAGAGAGCTAATTGACCAATTTGAAAAATAATGTGCATTGATTGTATTAATGTTGATCTTTAGAAAGATCTTTAGTAAAATGGGGGAAAACATTTAACCATCTTCACATAACAATCTTTTACTTCTTTTAGCTTTGTTTTCAAGTTCTGTGGTTTGTAAGGCTTACCAAATGTTTCTTAATATTTTTGTTCTCTCCATTTGTTCAGACATCTAAAAATTCCTTTGTGTTTGTAGGACCAGTGACTTTTAATTCTTGGGCTTAATCTTATTGCAAGTGGGTAGATAAATTTGAAATATTTTGTTTTGGTTTCTCATGCTATCTTCAGCTACTATAGTTAGCTGGTAACAATTCCTATTGTTCTAGACTGACTATTGGCATAACTTGTAACTGGCATAACAGTTAATAATAGTGGTATTGATAATATGGCATGTTTTTTGATGGACTGGAGCCTTAATCTATGGTCTTTGGGATTGGAAAGAGCATTATATTAGGTTTGTATATTAGTGAGGAATCATGCTATTAGTTATAAATGTAGCCATCTCCCTCTCTTGGTCCACTCTTCTATATTTTTCTATTAAACTTTTTAAGGAAGAATATGATTAGAATTTATATATAATTTTAAATATGCAATTGTTATTTTAATAGATTCTCTAAACCTCTACATATAGTCTTGGTTATCTTGCTAACTATAAGAAATATCAGGAATACAGGAAATCATGTAAGTGATAATTGGTGAAGTATTAAGAGATGATCAGTGTAAAGATGAGCAGGAGCTGGAAAACTACAACCTTTGAGCAAATCTGGCTCACCATCAATTTTTGTAAATACAGTTTTATTGTAACATATCCACATTCATTTGTTTATCTATTTCTGTGGTTTATTTGTATTATGAGGGCAGAGTTGAATTGTTTCAACAAAAACCTTATGTCATGGAAAGCCTAAAATAGTTACTGTCTGGTTTTTGCAGAGAAAGTTTGTGGATCCCTGGTCTTGAGATGGCTCAATGTATCACTGTGTAATTCCCCATGCAATGATAAAGGCAGAGTTTATATTTTTTTCCCTTACCACACCTGACCACTTAATTGTCTTGAGTAAATTAGGACATACAATCTTCTAATATGGCTTACAAAGTCAATGATTTCATTTAACAAATATTTATTGGATTAAAAATATTTTTTTAGTGACAGCCTTGCTGTGTTGCCCAGGCTAGATAATAGTGATATAGTCATAACTCAATGCAGCCTTGAATTCCTGGGCTCAAGCCATCCTCCTGCTTCAGCCACCTGAGTAGCTACAGGATTACAGGTGTGTGCCACCACTCCTGGCTAGCTAAAAAACAAAACTTGTTTTTTAGAGATGGTGTTTTACTATATTGCCCAGCTGGTCTTGAACTCCTGGCGTCATATGTTCTTCCCAACTTAGTCTCCCAAAGCACTGAGATTGTAGATGTGGGCTACCATACCTGGCCCTATATGAATATATATTAAACTCATTATAGCCTGCTGTGAAAAGATGGCCATCTCTCGATCGATACAGTATTTTGATACTCTTAGTAGGTAATGATATAATGATGTATTTAAATCATTCATTTTAATGACTTCCTCAGGAATAGAAGTAAAATCAGTAGAGTGCCTTTTATGATTACTCTCTATGCTAGTCTCCTGTATCCAGGTGGCAGCTTAATTCCAGAAAGTAGTATATTATCAACATAGAGAACAATGTTGCCTATGCTCCAAAATAAACATTTAGCTTCTCATGTACTCTCTTACCCAAATCTCATTTTATCGATAAGGACCTTAAATTCATTATGGCTAAATTGCTTGACTAAAACTAGAAATTGTTAGAAGGGGCAGAGCTAGCATCTGATTATAGGTCTGCAGGGCTCCAAAGCCATTGCTTCTTAACTCAAAACTCTACTGCCTAGCATACTGCATCGGGACTCAGTGTCTTCAGAAACATTTACTTGAGGGTTGTGGACTTTGTTTTTTTTTCCAAAATAACACCCGGATATTTCTCAAAAGTTATCAATTACCTGCAGAATCTTATTAACTAAACAGGTAAAAAGGTATTAGGTAGGTCTGATGGAACCTCATCTGTATAAAGGGAAAGTGAAATACTAAAATCCTATGCACTTCAAAAAACCAACAGTTTTACAGAAAAAGGCTGTTCGGAGCTCAAAGCAATCTCAACTGTGTCTGCCATGCATTCTATTTCTTTAGCAAATGTGGGAAAATGTTCATTTCCCTCCCAAATTCTTCTGTCTAGGTCACTCTTTCTTATAAAGCTAATATTACATTATGGCAAAGGCAGTAGTAGATAATAACATGAAAGCAAGGTATGATATTATTAGTGAGCTAGAAGAACAGTCAAGAAATTTTTGAGTTTATTATAGGCCCTAATGGAATGCTGAAAGACCCCTTAGCCTGCCATATCCTTTGATGTTGGTTCCTTTGGGTTCCTTACAATGGCCAACTCCTGCTAGAGTAATTATTTGTTATTCCATTCCTTGAAACTAACTTCATTTGTAAAAAAAAAAAAAAAAAATTGATAGCTGACAAGAACCTCAGATTTGTAATGATATTTGGAATATTTTAGTCATTTTGCTACAGTCACTGGATCTGTTTAACTGAAGATGAAATAAACTTCTCTAAGTATTGTGAAATTTTCAGGGATGATGTATCTGTGGAATGTCTCTTTTGTTGTCTTTTTTCCTTATATAGCTTTATATAGCTTTAACTTGGCTCACTGATTAATACCCAGGGGCAGTTATAAACTGTTTTATAAATATTTGAATGGAATTTAATTTGCATATATGCACAGCTTGGGTATTGAAATGGATAAATCTATTGAATTATGATCCCAAACTATTTTAATTATGTTTCTTTCCATTTTTGCATGTAGATGTCAAATAATTATGACCACAAGAAATACAATTGTTAATTTCTTATTTATGGCAACATAAAGCATATTAGAAGAAAAGAAAGCACTGAGGAACAGACACTTTGTTTACGGATTTATATAGGCATAGCAAATTCTAACCTATTTATGGGTTCAGTGAGATCCAGTAGCTATAATGTGACAAAAATAAGAGAATTGATTGTTTTGGCTCAACTCTTTAGGTAGTACTAAGTATAAGATTGCATCGAGGGATACAAACTACAGGGAATGTGGATAAACAGAGTTGAAAAAATATATTTTCTACATATTCTACATGTAAAATTGTAACCATATCATAACAGAAAACATGTGTGGTCCTATTAGCTTCATTTGAATTACTGAACATGCATATAAGCTCTTTCTTCCAAAATTTTAAATAAGAGCATGCAATTATAAAGGTTATTTTAGGAGTGTAGGGTGTACTGCAAACCAACCTAATGATTAAATAGTATCAAAAAATAAGGAACAATTTCAATTAGAAGCCTGGAAGAAAATAATGTTATACAAAATTGAACCTTAATAAGTTAGGATATAAATTCAGTAATCATTTAGAATGAATAAAGTACTTTTTCTAAATGTAGGAATCATGATAATCTTATCGGAATATGATTAGCCTATTAGGAAAACACTGTGATGTCATTAAGAAAATTAACATATTACAGGTGCATAATTCTACTGGCACAGTGCCATTGTGGAATGTGTTTATTCCTCTGTAACCAAGAGAAATATAATTTAACCCAGATGTGCAAGATAAAGTTCTGTTCAAAACTACTAGTGGCATTTTCCCCTACTGGCACCAAGAAGCAAAACCAAAGCTTTTAACAATATGTTTTAGCAAATCACAAGTCTATTTTGCAGAAGCAGTGTTTTCAACTCCAAATTCTATCAAAGTAGTGAATGAAGACTAAAATACATTTTTTGGGTGCTAATTTAAAATTTTTATGCAGGGGAATAAACATGTTTTAAGTTTATAAAATGAGTTAATGAACTTATGTTCACACTTATTTATTAGTAATAAAATTTTTTGAGTGCTTGCTATATGTCATACTTTGTCTTAGGTAGGTATTGATATGTAAATACTTAAATTACAATACCTTGTATGTTAAGTTTGCTTAGAACAATAACACTTTTGCTTGTGAATTAAAACTAAAAATTAAAAAAAAAATTATCCTTCCAATTATTTGGTTGTTAAGGTTTATTTAATACATAAATTAGTTATTTGAAGTATTTTGGAAAAGACCCAGATATTTTAATTTGAAGTGAACTAATTTTTTTTTAAAAAGAGAGGAAACTGTATTGTTATTCCTAAAAAAGAAATAGTGTAAAATTAAGAAGGTGTATATCTTGCTTTAAACTGAAATTGTTCATGAGCAGCCATTTAAGTCTTTCCAATTTAACAACCGAATTAATGGTTTTTATTCAAAATACTTTTTAAGATTCTCTTTTAGCTTATTTTATCAATTTCTCAGAATAAGAAAGGAGGAATTGACATTAAGGATTCTGTGTTTTTAGTCATATAAGAAAATAACATTTTTCTATAGCACAAATTTTTCCCTAGTAAAGTATTCATGGGAATGCTAGGTTTGTATTCAATGCCTGAATTATTATTTTTACTATATGTACTGTTTGCTAAATCAAGCCTATTTTAAATTATTTTACGTTACTTTCATCTGCTTTAGCCTAACAGTGATTGGCAATTGGAAAAAAAAGAAAAAAATACCCCAGGGGAATGCAGTTTTCACTAGATTCATTTGGGAAAAGATTCCCTTTTGAAAACATAGGTGCCTTTTAAATTAGTATCTTTGCATCACAAGGTGTTGATACATCATATTGAAGCCTAATGAATGTGATTCAGAACTATATTCTGGGATACTTCCACACTTCTCTCATCTTAAAATTCTTGATTAAATCTATGAAATCCTGTTTTTGTTTCTCCTTGCATTTTCAGAGTAAAATAAATGTTCTGTGAACTATCAGCCAAACCTAGATATTCAAATCCAACTCCCCCTTCTATTTCTTAAAAAGAAAAAAATAAGGTGAATGTGAGTTAGTCCCTACTGTGGTTTCAATGTCCCCTTCAAAGGCTGAAATTTAATTGTAACTGTGTCAGTATTGTCAACCCAAATAACAAACAGGGAGACTCTACAGAAGAAAATGATGTTTACTTAAGAATAGACATTTCAGAGGGAATACATGTGTCATAATAAACTATGTGTATGTTCAGGGAAGTAAAGAAAGATAAAAATATCAAAGGAAACATGAAGAAAATTATATAATTGTTTTTATATAATTATCCTTGTCTACAAGGATCAATAACAAAGGTGGTGCCAGCTTGAATTTGCTCAGGCAGTTGCTGGACAGATGTCCTCATAGAAGTATGTGTGTGTGTGTGTGTGTGTGTGCGCGCGCGCGCGCGCGCGCAATGTCTTGATGGCCTTTGTGCAAGGTTATATTTTTGCAATTTTTGGTGCTAGTTCTTGTTATCAGACATTCATACATGAGAACCCTTCCTTTAGGCCTCCCCTAGCTGTATTTGTCAGAATTTTGAACATAAGTGACTCCATTTTCATTCTGACAATTTGCACATTTCCCTCTTTTGATCAAGATCTTCTCTGAAAGCATTGCTGATCAATTATCTCTTACCAAGGTTTCTATTGTCCCTTTATGTCAGAATATACCTGTCCAGGTTTAGTCTAGTGTTGTCTCGTATTGGAGGGAAGTGATTGGTGACTAGGAGTCATTATCAAAAACACTTTTAGCCACATTTGAACAGCAAGGGAGGGTTGAAGGAAGCGACTTTCAGGCTAAGTCTACCTGGAGTTCATTGTTAACTTTAATTTGTTTGCTTTGTAGGTTTTGTCTTTACTTTTAAAGTGTTGAGGGAGTATTATTTTGTTGGGAATTGTATTTATGTACAAATTTAAGAAGTAACAGGTATAAAGTCTTAAAAGGAAAATATAAAGTAAAATAATATCAGTTTGTATAATAGTTCTGAGCCATGAATCTAGGTTTGCAGGCAACTAATCTAATAATTTAAATGACCTTGGAAAATTAGGTGAGACTTACTAAAACATATGGCCTTAAAAATATATATTTATGTATATGGGTCTCACCTTTCCCAGAGGAGTTTAGTCAGATACAGTATGTGGTATTAGCAATAGTACACACATTTTCTTATTTAGCTAATTAGAAATTTTAACTCATGAGGAGTTTTCTCATCTAGTATACTATGACTGGGTTGAATTAGAGGATTTAATCCAATTGTGTTCAGTATGTTTTCATTCTTAGGTGGACTAAAGGATCTCTTAGGTTAGGTTTTGACAAGTTACCAGCAGAAGCTACTGATTATAAAATTTCAATGATATTATACATTGTTAAGTTAAAAAAGGAAATTTTGAACCCAGGCATTCTATGTACATATTGAAATATAATATTTTAGTCCAAGTCTTGATAATATAACCAATATTTTAATTGTATATAGTTATAAAGAGAGCATAGTATTTTTAAATTTATGTAAATAATTATTGTTATAAAAAATGGGAATATGCATGGATAGTTTTTGAATTTTGGAGATACTAAGTACGGAGAAAAAGTGTTTTTGCCTTTGTTTACAAAAGTATTCTTAACCAAACTATTGTAAACTCCAACAGTTTAAGAAAGATAATGATTTTAAATCTGGGAAACAAAATATTTAAATAAAGAACCAACAATGTTTTAAATAAAAGTCATGAAAACATACTTACCTGTCATTTAATCTCAAGTAATTAATTTTTGTTTTGTTTGATCTTGATAAAACTGATAATTGAGATCAAACAAAACAAAATTTAACAATAGGGCTTGTTTACTCAAATTGTATTTTTTAAATCATTAGTTAATAGTCTGAAAATCTTCTGAAATGTGTATATATGTATGTGTATAAATTTTGAATCTTCAGTTGAAATCAAATTAGAAAATTTTCGTGTGTTTAAAAGTCTCCATGCCTATTTAAAAAATATAAAGCTAAAAAATAGTTTTTTCAAGAAAAGGAAGTATATCATAAAGATTGTTAAGACTGAGAGCTAAGAAAACAGGGCACAAATGCAAGTGGATTGGAATAAGAAGTCTTTTATTCATTTATGTAGATTCTGATGACCAGAGTCTTAAGGTTGAACCCAAGGAAGTCGCTGAAGATGTCAAGTGGCATTTTATGAGATACATCTGATTAACTAGTAAAGTAACCATTTTTAGGTGGTGAAATTCTTGGTCCATAACTGAATTAACATAAACACAGCTAGAAATTTCAATGCAAAATTAAGTCATCGCTACCATTTTTTCTATTTTGCTAAAAGAGTTAATAAGCAAATATAAATGAAAAGGTAAAGAAAATGATTTAACTCTTTAGGGGAAAAAGCCAGACTATTATGACTCTCATTGGCAACTCCTTCAGATCTTGAATGGCTTCCATTTATAAATGTACTTTTGTATCTAATATAATCTAATTTTATAAATAACATTGTAAATAATGTTTTTGTGATTCCAAATTTTTAGTTATTTAATCAGTTTTTAGCTTTCACTTTTTTTTTTCCTCTGAAATGAAGTCTTGTTCTGTCGGCCTGGCTGGAGTGCAGAGCTGTGATCTTGGTTCACTGCAACCTCTGCCTCCCGGGTTTAAGCAATTCTCCTGCCTTAGCCTCTGAAGTAGCTGGGATTACAGACCATGCTACTACAGCTAGCTTTTTTCTTTTCTTTTTTTTTTTTGTACTTTTAGTAAAGATGCACTTTAGATGAACCAAACTAATTCCATCTTAGATGTGAGCCTGACTGACTCCAGCTTGGCTTCTCCATGCCCCCAGTGCTGTTTCTCCCTTGAGTGCATACCTGGGCCACACTGTCCTGGGTTATGTTGTACTTAGAACTATAGAAACATAACCGTTGTAACCATATCCCGCTTGACAAGCCCATTCACTATTGTGTCAATCAAGCCCCTTGATTGATTGTATGGAAAGTACCAAATGCCCCCCTTGGTAACCAGCAATCATGGGAACTGCTTGTTTATACCCTCCTTAGTTAATCAACAATCATGGGAACCTCCTGCCTCCTAGTTATCAGCATACTCCTCTAACCTGCCTATTCTGCTTCTGTAAAATTCTGCTTTGCCCCCTTACCCTGAACAACATATAAAAGGAAATTAAACCCCTTCCTCGGGGCTGAGAGATTTTGAGCGTGAGCTGACTCTCGGTCACTGGCAATAAAGGACTCACAATCAGATTTCAGAGTGTGGTGCTTTGCTAACAACGCGCTTGGATATAACGCTTTCACTGTGTTGGCCAGGCTGCTCTTGAACTCCTGACCTCTTAACCTACCCACCTCGGCCTCCAAAAAGAGCTGGGATTACAGGCGTGAGCCACCGCACATGGCAGGTTTAGCTTTTTGTTACATTTTGTTTATTTTATTTTCTTCCTTTTGCAACTCAATATTCTATGATTTTTAAACAGTATAAACAGGGGTCTTTTACCAATACGTTCTTATATTTTAATTCTAGAGAAGAGACTTCATTCTTAAAATTTCATAATGTTCTAATTCTAAAGAAAATACAAAGGTGATGAGTTATTTATTACATGGTAAGAGATGTATTTTCTAGACTTGTCTTCCAAAATGGAGCAACATCATGTCCTACTTTTTGGAAAAATTGGTGGTTCAACTGAAATGACATTTTTTTTGTTTTTTGTTTTTTTTTGGTACACTCTGAGATGTTTTTGAAAAAGAGAAACCAGTGGGGCACGGTGGCTCACACGTGTAATCTCTGCACTCTGGGAGGCTGAGGTGGGCAGATCATGAAGTCAAGAGTTCTAGACTAGCTTGGCCAACATGGTGAAAACCCATCTCTACTAAAAATACAAAAATTAGCTGGGCATGATGGTGTGCGCCTATAATTCCAGCTACTCAGGAGCCTTGGGCAGGAGAATCACTTGAACGTGGGAGGTAGAGGTTGCAGTAAGCTGAAATCGTACCATTGCACTCCAGCCTGGATGACAGTGAGATTCTGTCTCATAAAAAAAAAAAGAGAGAGAAATCTCATCAGGACTGTTTACAGAGGATACACATAAGAAACAGAAAATAACGTTTTAATATAAAACTACAACTTGTATAGAGTTAGAGATCTAAACTTATTTTTTTCTATTTAGATACATCAACTCCTCTATTTTGTTCTATTTATAATACGAGGTAGATTATATTTCGTCTAAAAGAGACTATTTAGGATTGTTGTTGGAACAGACTCAATTTACACTTGCTTTCTGGACAGGCTGTCACATTGACAGAGGGACCAGTGTCTATTTACCTATGTAATATGTTTACTTTCTTATTAGAAGAAACTCTTCAAATAGTCTGGGTTTTCTTTGTTTTTTTTTTTTGTTTCAAAAAATGTTGACAAGTAAGATAGAAAAGTTATTTCTTTTTAAATTATGGCTAAGACAAACTGACTGGATTTGACTACGTTAAAAAAACTTTTCTTGTTTGAAACCCAGATCATTCTGTCACTTGAAATTTTAAAGTTATATATGTATACATGTAATTAATTAACAAGTGAATTACTTCAAGTGAATTCTTCCAATATGTGTCAAGGAAAATGTATATATGTATACCCATGTCTTAGTTTTACCATTATTTATACAATTTGACTTTTTTTCCCTTTGTCTTGCATGGCTTGATTCAGTGTAGAGAAAATTTTATACACTGATGGAGAAATTGAACTTATAAGGTCAGATAATTTAATAATAGGACAAATATAGTAAAAAATAAATTTTCTGTGCTCAATGATATAAATTTTAGAAATATCATATACTGAGCAATCACTTCTACGTAGGTTTTGAAAGATCACGTGGACTAGAGAGTTCATTACTTGACAATCAGAATGTTTTCAGTGCTGATAAAAATTAAGAAAATAGAAAAATTATTTAAGAGGGCATGCATATAAAACTGTGAACATGAGTCTTTTTTTTTTTTTGAGATGGAATCTTGCTCTGTTGCCCAGGCTGGAGTGCGGTGACGTGATCTCGACTCACTGCAACTTCCACCTCCCAGGTTCAAGAGATTATCCTGCCTCAGCCTCCTGTGTAGCTGGGATTACAGGTGCCCTCCACCATGTCCAGCTAATTTTTGTATTTATAATAGAGACGGAGTTTCAGCAAGTTGGCCAGGCTAGTCTCGAACTCCTGACCTCAAGTGATACGCCCACCTCAGTCTTCCAAAGTGCTGGGATTATAGTCATGAGCCACCATGCCCGACCATGAGTCCTTTTAAAATAAATTTTTGTATTTCCTGTGATTTAATTAACATATATCATCGAATAGTATAAATAACTCAAATGAGTTCAGTTTAATTGTTTTCGGAATTAATGACTATTAACATCATCACCAAATGAAGAAACAGACTCAGACAGGTCACGTGTTTTTGTTTGTTTGTTTGTTTGTTTGTTTTAATCAACCAGCATAAAGTTTATTTATTGCAGAGCAGAAGGGAAATGGGAGTTTCAATATTTTTACTATTGTGTTCTCACATCAAACTAGACTATAGAATTTTAATGTATGTATACTTGTGACCTCCAAAGATGCCTGTATCTCAATCCTGGGAACCTTTGAATATATTAGGTGACATGGCAAAGGTGAATTAAGGTAGCAAATGAAATTAAGGTTGCTAATCAATTGAACTTGAAATAGGGAGAGTATTCTGGTTTACCAAGTGTACCCAATATATGTGCGAGAAGTCTTTAAATGTGGGAGAAAGAAGCAGAGGAGTCAGAGTCAGAGTAATTGCATGTGAGAAGGACCACTGGCCATTGCTGGCTTCGGATATGGACAAAGGAGGCAACGAGCCAAGAAATTCAGCGGGCCTCCAAAAGCCAGAGAAGCCAAGAAAACTGATGCTCCCCAGAGCCTCAGGAAAAATGCAGTCCTGCAAACTTGATGTTAGCCCAGAGAGGCCTATTGCAGACCTCTGACCTCCAGCAATGTAGGATACTAAATCTATGTTGCTTTAGGTCACTAAGTTTATGGCAGTTTGTTACAGCAGCAATAGACAACTAATACAAGTTAGAAACAGAAATACAACATTTGAAATTGTAAGTAGAGGTGATTGATTTTCATATTTTAGGAATGAAGGATCTTGGTAAAAAAAAAAGCTGAGAATATAAAGGACATATGTAGACTCTTTCCTTTGGGATTCCCAAATGAGTTTATTTTCTCTCTCAGAAGTTCTTTCAGATCAGTGTGCAGCATACCCAGGGAAGATTTGTATCCACAACTGGAGATCAACACACATTTTTGTGTAATCTCCTTCAAGTTTCTTTTAGAAACAGTGTCTTGTGATTTGTTAGACAAATATTGAAGGTTTCCATTCTATTTCTATCAGCTCATGGTTTTACCTTAAGGACTTTATTTCTTTTTCTTTTTAATCTGTGAAATGGGAGTAATACTGCTCATTCCTTGGGTGAAACTGGGATTCTCTCTTTGAAGACTTAATGTGGTAAAAGCATTCCTTTTCATGTTTATTTTCTATAACTAAAGAGGGCTAGTCTAAAAGAAATTCCTGATGCTTTAATCTTGTTCATTGACAAACTGGTTTTCAAGGCCTACATTGTTTTCTTTTTCTTTGTTTTTGTTCACAAAATTAAATTTGCTTTACTTCAAATTATTTGGGTTCACTGCTATTTTCACGACAGTTAAAGAACTGTGGTTGTGACCTCCCAATTTCACTGTGGCTATAATAGCTTCTATTCTTTGTTTCCTGGGTCCCGCTCAGCAGTAATGTTGAAAGCAGTTTTAAGACCAGGCAGATTTGATTTCTTGGAAGGATTCCTGGGAACATTGTCACAAGGACTTTACCAAAGTCTTTATCTGATAAACAAGGATCTTATTCAGACTCAGGCAAGAGGGTGAGTAAGCTGGCACAGCTGGAAAACAGGCCAACATCATACAACACAGTGTCTAGTTACTAGCCCTTCACACTGGCTGATTAGTTTTCTTCTAGGAGTCATGCCAAATGGTGTCACTAGACTGAGGGTTAACCACCCAGTGGTGGTTAGATCTGGGGCTTTTTGTCTTTAAATATATGGCTAACTTTTAAAATTGAGCCTAAATTTCAGTCAAAGATCCCTGCCTTTCTCTTATTGACAAGAGAGACAAAAACCTTAAAATTGGTAGAGACTCGTTACTCTCATGTTAATGGTTAAATTTACAACTGATAGTAATCTCAGTAACAGTTGGCTGATGGACATAGGATATTACACATTTAAAAAATCTAAATTTATTGATGGCTAGGAAATTATACTACTTAAAATGTCAATAATTTATTTAAATGCCTTTCAAAGGTATGTTGGACAATTTTAGTTAATGCCAATGTTGAATATTAAAGTATTTTGCTGGCCTTTGTCCTGGGTTCCTGGAATTTCCCCCCAGTGATAGGAATGTCTTTGTTACTAATGGTGGACACTGGGATCACAATTGAGTTTATGATAACAAGGTGAATCATGGTGGACCCCAGATAGTTTCATATTGGGGCTGGCATGGACATGCTAAGACTGACCAACCATGTGAGTAACAAGTTTTACTCTCTTTCTCTCTTTCCTTCTTTCTGAGACAGGGTCTTACTCTGTCACCCAGGCTGGAGTTGGCTCTATCATAGTTCACTGCCACCTTGAACTTCTGGGCTTAAGTGATCTTCATTCTTCAGCCTCTTAAATAGCTAGGACTATAAGCATGCACCACTATGCCAGGCTTATTTATTTATTTATTTATTTATTTAAGGATAGACAGGGTCTCGCCATGTTACCCAGAGTGGTCTCAAACTCCTGGCTTCAAATAGTCCTCCTGCCTTGGCCTCTCAAATTGTTAGGATTACAGGCATGAACCACTATATCCAGCCCAAGGATTTGACTCTGAACCAGGTGCTGCAGGCCTGTTATCTTTACCTCTGAGGAGTGAAGGGGAGCAGAGCTGGAGATTGAGTTCAATCTTATGGCCAGTTAGTCCATCAGTTATGCCTACATAATGGAACTTCAGAAAACTCTGGACATCTGAAACTTGGGTCAGCTTCCTAGTTGGTGATATGCATGGTTGTACCAGTAGGATGACATCTCCTGAAGACACTGAAGCTTTACATTTGGGATCCTCCTGGGTCTCATCTTATGCATTAATTCCTTTGCCTGGTCCTGATTTATATCCATTTTTAGACAATTTTAATAAGTCTAATGTTTTCCTGAGTTCTGTGAGTCATTCCAGCAAATTATTGAATCCAAAGGATGTAGTTGGAATCTCCAGATCTATATTCAGTTGGTCAGAAGTGAAGGTACCTTGATTATGTCTCAATGTGAGGCATCACAGATGATACTGATTATCATACACTATTATAATTAGAATATAATTGGTTACATGGGATTTGGTATCAATTCATTTATGAATGATATTTGTAGAGCACCTATAATGTGTCAAATACTGGGCAAAGTACTAGGGATGCACTTTTGAATAAGCAGAATTATTTTACTTGTGTCAGGGCAAAAGCATCTGTAACTGTGGACCAACAAGGGTGAGGACAGATTCCCTGGAGCAGTGCCCCAGGGGCATACCTTGTGACCAATGTCCAAAATGAGAGGGGGCTTGTGGAGGACTGTGCCATTAACCTGTAAAATTTGACTTAACTCCAAAAAGTTAGTGTCATAATTGCATTGTAGCTGATTAGAACTTTCATACATAGAAATCTGTATCTATCTATCTATCTATCTATATATATCTGAATCATAGAGTTCATTTTACTGTTTTAATTTAGAATTTTATGCACATTTTTATCCTGCTACATAATATACTGAAGTAACATATTTTAAAATCATTTTTTTATCAATGAATTTTAAATAGTTCTTGTGGTAAGCCATATGGAAAGGAATTTTCTTAGTCTTTTGATTAAATGAAAATTGTTCTTTGATTATCATCCAAATGCTCACTTTCATTTAGTATAAAATTTGACCAAGAAGGCTGGGATTGTTTCTTGATACTCCTAATGACACTGATATGCATATTGCTACGTTAAGCAACCTACCTGATCATATTTTAGGTCATACCTATATCTCAGACTCAGGAATTATTATGATGACAAAATTGTTTATCCTTTGATTATCATCCAAATGCTTGCTACTTTTCATTATAATAGCGAATAATTAAGCACTAAAAATATGTCTATACTCTTTTTAATTGAGACAAATGTTCATGATGCAGACACTAGTATTTCCCTTTATTACTGATAAGGAAACTGAGGCATCTAAAGTTCATATAACTTGTGACAATTACATAAGTAGTCATTGGCAGAGCCAGTAGTAATCCCAGCATTCATTACCCTTGTCCTAAATCACTATAATCCATTCATCAATTGTTATTGGGTCTCAATGTGAGGCATCACAGATGATGCTGATTCTCAGACACTATTGTGGCAAGGCATCTGTAAATGTAGATCAATAAGGGTGAGGACGGATTCCCTGGAGCAGTGTCCCAGGGGCCCTTCTCAGTTCCAGCCCTCTTCCAAAACACTCACTTTACAGAGAGAACATCCTGGGCTTGGCTTCTTATGTGCACTCTGTGTCTGTGTGAAAGAAGCATCAGGAACTAAAAAGAGGAGATGAAAGGAGCAAAATCGATTCAATGAGACTAGAAAAATAAAATAAAATAAATGCATAAAACTAGTAACACTTTTTTGTTGCTTACATTTCTGTGTCCTGTTATTTTAATCATTTTCCTTATAAAAATCTATAGCTATCTATCTAATTTATTTTTATTTTAAAATTATTTTTAGAAGCAGAGGCTTGTGCTGTCACCCAGGCTGGAGTACAGTGGTGCGATCTCGGCTCAGTGTAATCTCCGCCCACTGTAATCTCCGCCCCCTGGGTTCAAGCGATTCTTTGCCTCAGCGTCCTGAGCAACATGTGCTACCAAGCTGGGCTAATTTTTTGTGTTTTAGTAGAGATGGGGTTTCCCTATGTTGACCAGACTTGTCTTGAATTCCTGAGCTCAGGCAATCCAACAGTCTCTGCCTCCCAAAGTGCTAGGATTACAGGCGTGAGCTACCACACCCTGCTCTATCTAAATTTAAATGGGATTTTACCACTTTGGGAGGCCGAGGTGGATGGATCATTTGAGGTCAGGAGTTCCAGACCAGCCTGACCAACGTGGTGAAACCCTGTCTCTAATAAAAAATACAAAAAAAAAATTAGACGTGGAGGCACGCACGTGTAGTCACACACGTGTAGTCCCAGCCACTCAGGAGGCTGATGCAGGAGAATTGCTTTAACCTAGGAGTTGGAGGTTGCAGTGAGCTGAAATCACACCACTGCACGCCAGCCTGGGCAACAGAGCGAGACTCCGTCTCAAAAAAATAAATAAATAAAATAAAAATAAAGAGTATTTTACAATTCTGAGATTCTTACCAGAACATTTTCATATTGAATATTCCTAAATGTTAATTGCCTAAATTTTTTCTATTTATGTTTTCTTTCACTTGCCAGTTTAAAATTACTGAATCCACAAATTCTGGTTTTGATTTTCTATGACCTAAATTCCTTTTTGAATTACTATAATCTACTAGTTTTGACTTACAAACACACAAACATACAAAAATACATTGAAGAGAAGCTGGTTTTCAGACAAGACAAACATATAACATTGTATCAAATATAGTTGCCTTTGCCTCTCTACGGGAGCTTATTGTGAAATTTATGATAGAAAAACTTGCAAATAAAAGCAATACAATATTTAAATTATTATATAATAAATTATATTTAAGAATATGAGTCAATCTTATGTCCACTCTCAAATTTTGTGCTTTCATATGAGATTGAGGCTTCTTTTCAATGTGAGTACAGTAGTCATATGTGTAATAGTGAAACTTTCATTTCTTTACTTCCATTTTGTACCTATAAGAACGTGCTGCTCATGTTATTGGAGTGGAGCTCTTCCTATTCTGACTGCTGCCTGATTCATGAATCCTTTAATACTCAAACACGGTTAAATTTATTTTGACTAAGATATTTCTTTTTAAAATATAAGATGTATTTCTTATTTCTACTCCCCTCCCCTTTCCTTTCATGTTAATGAAAAACAAGTATCTGTGTCCTGGTGGTGGGAGTGGGGTGTGTTGATGGAACCTAGAAGACTTGCTCACTGCCTTGAAGTTGGGTAGCTCAGTCATTTTTGCTAGCAAAACTTATTAGAGTGTTGAAAGAAACAATTTGTTTATATTGTTTTCCTCCTCCCTCCAATTCTTGACTTTGGGCCCCTGAAAAGTAAAAATCTTGGCTTTTTAAGTTGACATTGCAACTCCTTTGAATATTTTTTTTTTTTTTGAGACGGAGTTTCACTCTTGTTACCCAGGCAGGAGTGCAATGGCGCGATCTCGGCTCACCGCAACCTCCGCCTCCTGGGTTCAGGCAATTCTCCTGCCTCAGCCTCCTGAGTAGCTGGGATTACAGGCACGCACCACCGTGCCCAGCTAATTTTTTTTTTGTATTAGTAGAGACGGGGTTTCACCATGTTGACCAGGATGGTCTCGATCTGTTGACCTCGTGATCCACCCGCCTCGGCCTCCCAAAGTGCTGGGATTACAGGCTTGAGCCACCGCGCCCGGCCTCCTTTGAATATTTTAAACATTCCATGTATAGTATGTTTATATGTAGATAGAAAGAATATATTCATTTTTTCCCTCCTAACAAAATTATGTCTTTGTATCTTGAAATATGTCTTTCAAGAAACAAATAAAAACCCAAGGAGATATAAGTACACAAAAGTAACACAATAATATTCTAGTAACTGACCCCAAAGAAATGGAAATACATAAAATGCTTGACAACCAAATTAAAATAATTATTTTAAAGGTGCTAAGTCAACTTCAAAAACTACAGAGAAACAATTCAATGAAATCAGAAAAACAATACATGACAAAAATTAGAAATTAGAAATTTAACAGAAAGATGGAAATTATATAAAAAGCAAATGGAAATTCTGAGCTGAAAAATATAATGAATAAAATGAATTATGAATTATTGATCAAGCAGAAGAATCTGTGAACTCAGACAGATTATTTGAAAATATAATATATATTTAATATAATATCAGAGAAGAAAAAAGAAATAAAAATTAAAAGAAATGAAGAAAGCTTATAAAATTTATGAGTTGGCATCAAAAGAGCAAATGTTTGAGTTATAGACATTTGTGAAAGAGAAGAGAAAGACAATGTAGTATCTTTATTATTATAAAAAATGGCAAAAATCTTTCTAAATTGGAGAAAGATATATATATATATCCAGGTATTGCAAGCTCAAAGATCTCCAATCAGATTTAATCCAAACAAGACTACAGCAAGCCATATTATAAGAAAACTCTTAAAAATCAAAGACAAAGAGAGGGTCCTTTAAGCAGCAAGAAGAATGAAGTAAATAGCACATAAGAGACTTCCAATATTTGCAGATTTCTCAGCAAGGACCTTGTAAGGAGAGAGAGGCCAGAAGAGAGTGGGATGATATGTTCAAAGTGCTGAAAGGAAAAAATGGTGACCAATAATACTGTATGTGGCAAGGCTATTCTTCAGAAATAAAGAGGAGATACAGACTCACAGACAAACCAAAGCTGAGTAAATTCATTAGCACCAGATCTGCCTTATAAGGAATGCTAAGGGAGTTCTTCAAGCTTAAAAGAAATGATGCTGCTTTGTAACACAAAAACATGAACATACAAAACTTACTGGTCAAAGTATGCACATGGTCATACTGAAAATACTTCATATTTTAATATTGGTGTGTAAACCATTTGTATCTTTATTATGATAAAAGATAAAACTATTAAAATAATCACAGCTACAATAATTTTTGAAGGGAAATACAATATAAAAATTGTCAATTGTGACACAAAAATTTGTGTGGGGGTTTGGAGTAAAATTATAGGTTAAGTTGTTATTAGCTTAAAGTAGTCTATTATAATTATAAGCTGCTTTTTGTAAGTCTCATGGTAATCACAAAGCAAAAACCTATAGTAGACACACACAAGCTAAAAAGTTAGGAATTATACTGCCACAGAAAGCATACCACTGGGGAAAATAATTTACTCAAAAAGAAAGACAGCAAGAGAGGAATAAAGGAACAAAGAATCTACAAAATATCCAGAAAACAATTAACAAAAGGCAGTAGTAAGTCTTTATCAATAATTACCTTGAATGTAGATGGATTAAACTCTCCAATGAAAAGACAGAGAGTGACTAGATGAATAAAACAAATGGAAAAACAAACAACGAACACGAGACCCAACTATATATTGCCCATAATAGGCTCACTTTACTTGTAAGGGCACACCTAAACTGAAAATGAAGGCATGGAAAAATATATTCCATGCAAATGGAAACCAAAAGAGAAAAGTAGTGGCCATCTTTATGTCAAATAAAACAGATTTTAATTCAAAAACTGTAAAATGAGACTAAGAAGGTACTTATATAATGATAAAGGGGTCAATTCAGCAAGAAGATATAACAGTTGTAAATATAAGCACCTCATATTATAGCACTTAAATATATCAAGCAAATAGTAGTATATCTGAAGAAAGATAGACTGCAATACAATGGTAGTATTTGACTTCAATACCCCACTTCTAGCAATGGAGATAATTCAGATAGAAAATCAATAAGGAAACACCAGATTTAAACTATATGTTAGACCATATAGTTTATGTTAGACCTATCAGACATAAGAACATTTCATCCAACAGCAGCAGAATACACATTCTTCTCATGTACACACAGAACATTCTCTAGGACAGATCATATGTTAGGCCACAAAACAAGACTAAACAAATTGAAGAATATTGAAATCATATCAGGTATTTTTTTTTTTACCATATTGGGAAATTTGGGGATAAGTAAAAACATCTATTTTCTAATGTTGAAATTGGTTTCTGACAATAAAAATGATAGAATTTTCTACATTCAACAAATTGTGGCATGAAAGCAAAGAATAACTTTGGTATAGTTGTTAACTCTAATTAACCTCTAGGGGAAGAAAGTAGGATATCATTGGAAAGAGACACCTTGGAGGGACAACTTTTGTATGATGGTGATGTACTATTTCCTGACCTAGGTGGTAGTTACAAAAGTGATGAAGCTTTAGTTATTTATGACATTATATATTTATATTGTTTACTTTGGTCTTCATGTCTTACTTTTTTCTTAATTTAGAAAAGAAAGCAAAAATATAATCTTAAAGGACATAAAACAAAACCCAGGCAAATTGAGAGATGCTGATAGTCGTGGATCAGAAGACTTAGTATCATTAAAATAGCAATCCTTTTAATTTATATATTTAAAGCAATTCCATGCCAAATATCATTGGTTCAAATACTGGATAAAGCTATTGATGAAAAAGAAATATTTTCCAAAGAAAAAGTGTCTTAGAATATTCAAGAAACAAATGGAAAAGAATGTTAAATGGAGTCTTAGCCTTGCCCAATACTGAAACTTACTACCAAACCATTGTGGTGAAATCAGCATGGCATAGGTACCAGAATGGAAAAGCAGATTAGTTTAACACATATGAATCTAGACATAAAACCAGGATACAAAGCTTGTTAAAATAATCAAAAAATGATATTACAATGTAGTAGAAAAAGAATAGTTTATTCAATAAATGTGCTGACATAGTCATCCATCTGGAAAGGACTTTAACAAAACTAGGATTTCAGATGATTAAAGTTAAATCTAATAAGATAATAAATTATATAACTATTGCTCCAACTTATATGAAACCATTTTAGCAAGATAGAAAACTCTGAGGCATAAAAGATAAGTGTATTTGAGAAGAAAGAGTAAAGGAGTAAAAGATTTGAATGACAAGACCATAAGCAAAGTTAAGAGACAAACTATTGTCTAGAAAAAAATGAATTATATGACAGTCTGATGGTTAATATTTACAATATGTAAATAACTTGTAAATTGACAAGATAAAAATCATACTTTTAAAAAAGATGCAATATGTTTATGCAATTTAGAGAAAGGAAATTCAAAGATCAAAAAAAGTACAAAAATGTCATTCTTCTCATTAATAAGAAGAGAAGTTTAATTAAATCATCAATGTGATACTGTTTACCTTCAATCTGAATGACAAAATTTAAAAGCATGTTGACATTCCAGAATGTGAAGAAATGGGCTTCCTCATTAATTTTTGGGTACAAGTATGATTTTCTGAATACTGTTTTAAGCAGTAAACTTCTAAAAATGATTTAAATTATAATTACACAGGGTCTTTGTGCCTACAATGTTTGATCATTATAAGGTGTGAGATGATAGAGTGTTTGCACCTGAGCAAAATGAAGATTGAAGTTGGAGTGGTAGACGATTAACAACAGCAACATAAAAGACGAACTTTTATAAATGCTTGAAATATTGATATGTGTTTCTGGATTTGAAAAGTAGTTAGAATACTACATTTTTGTTTTTATCTGTATGTTTTAGGGTCATGTAGACTTGCAACTGACTTTTTTGTTAAAGACCTTTTTTTTTTTTTTAATAGCAGTTTTAGGCCACAATAAAGTGAGAGGAAGGTGCAGCAATTTCCCATATACCCAGTGTCCCTACACTTGCATAGCCTTTCCCATTATCAAAATCTGTTGTTAGAGCAGCACATTTGTTTCAATTAATGAACCTACATCATCATTATTACCAAAGTCCTTAATTTACATGCTTGATGTTGTACATTCTGTGGATTTAGACAAATGTATAATGATATATATCCATCATTATAACATTATGTAAAGTATTTTTACTTCCCTTAAAATCTTCTGTGTTTTCTTTGTTCATCTCTCAACAAACCTCTTCACTGTCCCTAGAACCACAATCTTTTTACCTTAGTTTTGCCTTTTTAAGGATGCCACAGAGTTGGAATTCTGCACATTCACATACCAGGAAGGTGTCCATCCTAACTCCATGGAGACAGAAGCTTCTGTGCTCTGGGATCTTCTAAACCTTACCATTTGTGTCTCTTTTTCTGGTCATTCATCTATATCCTTTGTAATAACTCAACAATAGTAAATGAACTGTTTTCTTGGGTTCTGTAAACTGCTCTAGCAGATTATCAAACCTAAGGAGAGTATCAAGGGAACCTCCAATCTTTAGCCATGTTGGACAAAAATTGTGGGGTTTCTGGGATCACTTTGGGTGATTGCTACTTGAAATGGGGGCAGACTTGTGGAACTCCTTAACCTGTGGAATCTGATGCTGTCTCTGGGAAGATAGAGTCAGAATTGAGTTAAATTGTAGAACACCTAGCTGGTGTTGTAGAATTGATCTGTGTGAGAAAAAAATCCACACATCTGGTCATAGAAGTGTTGAATGTTAAGACTATAGTAGGGGAAACAATTGTTTTCCTAGTAATATAGAAGTTCCTGTCAGTTAATGGGCATGGGCTAGGGACAACACACGCCCTATAATGCAGGCCAGAAAAACTATCCATTGTTCCACACAATTATGAACAACCTGCAGGATATTCTTTTTTTTCTTTTTTTGAGACGGAGTTCCACTGTCACCCAGGCTGGAGTGCAGTGGCGTGATCTTGGCTCACTGCAAACTCCGCCTCCTGGTTCAAGCAATTCTCGACCTCAGCTTCCTTAGTAGCTAGGATTACAGGCATGCACCACCATGTCCAGCTGAGTTTTTTGAATTTTTAGTAGAGATGGTTTTCACCATGTTGACCAGTCTGGTCTCGAACTCCTGACCTGGTGATCCACCCACCTTGGCCTCCCAAAGTGCCGGGATTACAGGCATGAGCCACTGTTCCCGGCCTGGATATTGTTATAGAAGAAATATTTGCTTATAATCACCCAAGCCTATAGCTAACCTCCATTTTACAGAGTACAAAATATTGCTTACACTGATTTAATATATGTTTGATTTTCTGAGAATGTAGTCACCTTGTTATTCAAAGGAGAGGTGTGTTTTCTGTTCAGAATCTTCTAAAAATGGTTCACCGTATTGAAAGTCACATCACTATTTGTGATATTAGATTCTTCGCATCAGTATTTTTGTCCTTTAAAAATGTTAACGCTAGATGCTTTAGGAATTCATTACTTTATACTTTGACAACATTTAATCTAAGGAATCAAAGTGCAAGACTCAAAAATCAACAAAATTCTCAATTATACTTTAGAAATGTATGATTACTCCCTTAATTGATAGATTATTTTATATACTGTACAATGACTTTAATTCTGGACACAGTAGGTGGCTCTTTAAAGTAAATCTTAAAAACATTTTAAAATTTGTTAATATTTTCTGTTTATTCAATTGATAAAAAAGTGAACATCATAATTGCTACTTTGGTGACATTTGGTGTATTTGGAAAGCTGCAAGGAATTAGACTAATTCCACTAAATGAAGGACATTTTATGACTTATGAAACATTAAGCAAGCAAACTTACTTACCAAAGAATTTTCCATTTTCGTATTTCTAGCAATTACGTGAGGACAGATTTAAAGATATCAATTTGCAGGCCAGGTGCAGGAGCTCACGCCTGTAATCCCACCACTTTGGGAGGCTGAGGTGGGCGTATCACCTGAGGTCAGGAGTTCGAAACCAGCCTGGCCAACATGGTGAAACCCTGTCTCTACCAAAAATACAAAAATTAGCCAGGCATGTAGGTACCAGTAATTCCAGCTACTTGGGAAGTTGAGGAACAAGAATCACTTGAACCCAGGAGGTGAAGGTTGCGGTGAGCCAAGATCGTGCCATTGCACTCCAGCCTGTGTGGGCCATTGTAGAACGTAGAATTCTATTTAATGTTCATGCCATTATATAGAAAATACTTGGATACCAAACTCATAGATGAGGCCCAGTGACCTGCAATAATTTTATTTTTTCTTTACTTCAATCATTTTTCTTGTCACGTCACTTCTATTTCTGTTTATTTCTCTGTTATGGTGATCTGTGATCAGTGATCTTTGATGCTGCTATTGTAATTTTGGGAGTATATAATATGACAACTTAATAAATGTTGGGTACTTCTGATTTTTCCAGCAATCAGCCATTCCTCCTCTTGGGCTTGCCTATTCCTTGAGACACAAGATACTAAAATTAGGACAATTAATAACCCTACAATGGCCCTTAAGTTTTCAGGTGCAAGGAATATTTGTGCATCTCTTGGTTTATTTGTTTTTTTGATATGGAGTTTCACTCTTGTCACCCAGGCTGGTGTGCAATAGCGTGATCTCGGCTCACTGCACTCTCCACCTCCCAGGTTCAAGCGATTCTCCTGCCTCACTCTCCTGAATGGCTGGGATTACAGGTGCCCACCAGCATGTCTGGCTAATTTTTAAAAAAATTTTTTAATAGAGATGGAATTTCACCATGTTGACCAGGCTGGTCTCAAACTTCGAATCTCAGGCCTCACTTTAAATTAAAAGCTAGAAGAGAGTAAGCTTAGTGAGAAAAGCATGTTGAAAGCTGAGACAGGCCAACAGCTAGGTCTCTTGTGCCAAATAGTCAAGTTGTAAATACAAAGAAAAACTACTACTCTATGAATAAAAAGAAAGTGAAATAATCTTACTGCCGTTAAGGAGAAAGTTTTCGTTGCGTGAATAAAATATCAAACTGGCCACAGCATTCCCTTAAGACAAAGCCTAATTCACAGCAAGTCCTTAACTCTCTTCAATTCTATGAAGGTGAGGAAGTGCAGAAGAAAGATCGAAAGCTAGAAGAGTCTGGCTCAGAGAGATAGGTTTAAACCTGCTTCAAGTAAGGTTTAAAGAAACAAGTCATCTCTGTAACATAAAAGTGCAAGGTGAAACAGCAAGTTTCAAATGGCAGCTGTGACAAGATATCCAGAAGATCTAGATGAGATCATTGATTAAGGCAGCTACACTGAAAACAACCTTCTACTTGGAAAAGATACCATCTAGGACTTTCATAACCAGATGGGAGAAATTAATGCCTGGCTTCAAAGAATCAAAGGGTAGGCTTACTTTCTTAAAGGTAGGGGTTAATGAAGCTGGTAACTTAAAGTAAAAGCCAATGCTTACTGACCATTCTGAAAATCCCAGGGCTCCTAAGAATTATGCTAAATCCACTTCACCTCTGCTCTATAAATGGAAAAACAAAACCTGGATGACAACACATCTGCTTATAGCATGGTTTGCTGAATAAGTTAAGCCCACTGTTGAGACCTTTTCAGAAAAAAAAGTCCTTTTAACATATTACTATTCCTTGATAATACATCTGTCACCCAAGATTTCTGATGGAGATGTTCCATGAAATTAGTGTTGTTTTCATGGCTGCTAATACATTCTGCAGTCCATGTATTAAGGCGATTTTTACTTTCAGGTGTTATGATTTGAGAAATACATTTTGTAAGCTGATAGCTGTCATAGATAGTCATTCCTCTGATGGACCTGTGCAAAGTAAATTGAAAACCTTCTGGAAAGGATTCACCAATCTAGATATCATTTAGAACATTAATGATTTGTGGAAGGAAGTCAAAATATCAGTGTTAAGTTAAGAAGAAGTTGATTTTAAGTTGTTACCAGAAATAACAGTAACATCTGCAGTTACTTCCTCCTCCTCTGCAGTTATAGGTGGAAATAACAACAGAACAAGAATTAGAAGTGTAGCCTGAAGATGTGACTGAACTGCTTCAGCCTCAAGATACAACTTTAACAGATGAGGAGTTGCGAAGAAACTTGCTCGTCTATAGATGAACAAAGAAAGTGATTTCTTGAGATGAAATCTACTATTGTGAACATTGTTGAGATCACAAGTGTTTAGAATATTACACAGTTGATAAAGCAGTAGCAGGGTTTAAGAGGATTGATTCCAAATGTGAAACAAGGTCTACTGTAGGTACAATGCTATCAAACAGCATCAAGTGCTGCTGAGAAATATCTTGTGAAAGAGCCAATGAATGTGTCAAACTTCATTGTTGTCTCATTTTAAGAAATTGCCACAGCCACCCGCTCAGCATGTTTCACCACCCCAATCAGTCAGCAACCATTAACGTCAAGGCAATATCCTCCACTAGCATAAAGATTACAACTCGCTAAAGGCTCAGATAATCATTAGCATTTTTAATAATAAAGTATTTTTAATATGTCCCTTTTTATTTTTAGATATAATGCTATTGCACACAATAGACCTCAGTATAGTAGAAACATAACCTATATGTTCATTGGGAAGCTGAAACAGTTGTGTGACTTGCTGTACTGCAATATTAACTTTATTGCAGTAGTCTGTAACAGAACCCACACTATCTCTGAGGTATGCATGTATAAATAAATAGAATAATACAATTAATCTTTACATTAGTTTTATTCTGCTGTTCATCTACATTAGTGCTCTGCTCTGTAATTTTTCCTAGTTTCTTGTACAGAATGACTTTTCTTTTTAACTGTATTAACTATAATATTCACTTTATGTAGGTGCAAGCACGTAATTACTTCATGGTGCTAATATAGTCATTCTCAAAACTTTTCATGTTCACATGCTAAATTTATTAGAAATATTTCCTTTTTATTTTCCACTTTATATTGAAATTATGACATTACATATGTGGGTAGTTGATATTATCTATAACTTTAATTTCAAAATGGCAAAATGCTTATACAATTTCAGGATAGTGAAGGAGGCATTACTAAATATTTATAAGAACAAGTAGGTACCTGGATTAGTTTATAATTTTTTAGATTGGAGTGTAAATGGGACAGTCGAAAAAAATAGAACCAAGGACTAAACTGTACTAAAACATAGTAATTTGAAAGAAGTCTAAAAAAACTTTAGATATCAGAGAGAGATTAAAGAAAAAATATAGGAAATCATTGTTAACTAGGAATAAAGTTCTTTCTTTGAGTACAAACAAGACTAAGATGTGAGTTTTTGAATTTCTGATTAAAATAATTACCATATGCATGTGCTAAATATGCATTGTAGAATATTGTTCATCTTCCCCTCCTTTGGCAGCTATGAGAATGTGCCTCATGGACCTTCAACTACAGGGAATATAATTGACAGAAGGTGTAACTGCTATGCCCTAAAATTTATCAAGGTATTTGTACTGAGGCCACACTTCCTATGGGCTACCTGTAGTCTGTAACTGAGTGCAGCAGGAGCACTAAGGCAGGCCGGTTCCTGACAGACACATGACTCCTTTGATGAGTGACTGTGGCTCCAGGACTCCTTGACAGTTTTGCTGAAGCTTCCTTGAGCTGCATGGCAGTTGAGCAAGCTTCTGTTTAACTTTTTCTGTCTCTTCTGCACTTGGAGCCAGTCTTGCATCAGTCTTGATGTCTCTCCCACCGTTCCCTGGCTCCCTCCCTATGTCCTCACACAGGCATTTCCCTTAAGAAAATTCATGTATGTTTAATCCTATGTTGGATCTATTTCTAGGAGGACCTGGATAAATATTTCTCCTTATTCAATAAAATTGCAGATTAGAGTTGTCTCATAAATGTGTAACACAAATAGGATTTTTGAGTATTTTTAATTTCTTCTAACTTTAAAGTAATTATTTCTGCTGGTAGTTTTAAGCCTTTGCTCATTCTCTAAAGGAATCTAATTACATCCCTGGGATGGCAAATATCACTCATGATTACATGTTGTTTTGGCTCAGCATAGTAGATTCTGTCTTTATGTCTTTTCTAAAAGTAGGGGGCAATGTCTTTTTCAGTTTACTACTAAGCCATTATCACCATTCATTACATATACTGTAGCTTACATAGTTTTAAGTTACATTGACGAATATTAGACAGTTTATACAATGATTGCTCAGAAATAATGCTTATTATTGTTTTCAAAGCAATGCCAGCCTAACACTATTATCTAATAAGATTCCAGGAACCATCAATGTGGATTTAGCTAGAAACAAAATCCTGAATGAGGTAGATATATTTACAAGTAAAAATATTTTCTCTTCAATTGGGAAATTAAAATAATTTCCATTTGTATTAGTGTGTTCAGAGTCTTGGAAAAATTTTGAGCACATTTGAGAAAGCAAATATCCTGTTCCAATCCAAAAAAAATCCAATTTTTTTTCATGATGATACTTAAAACATTTTCCTCAGTGTCAGTGGGATAGACTCATTTCCCCTTTCTTTTCTTAGTAATATATGTGCCAGAAATGCTGGGATGAAATCTAAGTGAGAGGGGAAATGGATATTTCAGGGCATGTAAGATGAGAAAAATCTTAAGAGATTCATTAGATTTAAGAAAGAGAATACCATTGATAAGAATTTATGAAGTCAGTTTTAGTTTTGTAGTTGTTATCTAAAATCAAATTCTAAGTCTTAACTAAGTAACTGTTGATAAAGTTAAGCATTATCTGGGAATAGGAAATAGCAAAATGAAAAGTCTACTACATGGTAGAAGAGAGAATGGCATTACTTTCTAACACTAACTTTGTAATCACTTAATCTTCCCTAAGCAATGAGAGATGGTTAAAGGAAGTGAGACAGTGTTGCCACCCACATGTCAACAATGTGGTCCTGTCGTGCTGGAATAACTTTGATTTACTGATTTAATATTCTTCATCTTAATGGCATATTGTTCATGAGCAGCATCCTTGTAGATCTTATAAAATTATGTCCCTCAGAGAATATAAATTTTTGTTACAAAAAATTATGTGATTCTATTATTTCAATGTATGGTACCCATTTTTTGTAGCTCATCATTCTGTTTAATATCCAAGTTAAGGTTCCTGCTGTAATGCCAATGCAGGGTTAGCACCTGAGTGTGAGTGCCTCCTTAAATTCTACACTTGGTTGTTTTGCTTTCTTTAACCTAGTTCAAGCTCTGCTGTGTCTTTCTCTCCGTTATGACGCTACCACACTTATTTGTGAAATCAACTTCCTCAAAGATGGCTAATTTAATACTAAGGCATCTCATTTTCTTAATTTGATCCCCTTTCTAATCAACTTTCTCTTCAGCCACTTGTTTCTATGGTTACACCATAGATCTTGTTACTACCAAAGACTACACCATTTCCAAGGTATATCAAGCTTCCTACATTTCAGTACCTCTGCTATTCACATCTCAGTCTCTCTAGCACTGTCACTTGACCAATTCTTATGCCTAGTTGAAAAATTTAATGTTACTCCCCTGTCATGCTCCCCCTTACATTCTTGTTTTTCACTTTACATGTTTAGAACTCATTACTAAAATCTTTCCTCTGCATGCATCTGCATTTCTGTATCATCTAAATTTACCAAAACTCAGATCCCAGTTAAACTCAAGTCCTCTGCTGCACACCTGAAACCAATAGATGAACACACTGAAAAAAACCAACCAGCTGGAAAACAGAAAACACAGTGGACTTGTCCCATTTTTTATAGGTTTCCAGATTTCCCCTCAGCTCTATACAAATGTTCCACTGATTTCTGTAGTCAAATTGTTTTCCCTATGCTTCAAGACATCTATATTACACCTTTTCCTTCTTCAGACCTTCACCATTCTTTTCTTATTCTTCACTCTCAGCTGATAAGGCAAGCAGAAGAAAAAAAAGACTTCTTCCTATTTATTACAGTTCCCAAATTTATCAGTTCCCTTGCATTTGTGTTCATTTCTTCCTTCTTTCAGTATAATGGATAAACTGCCTCTGACTTAAGACCAACACTTCGTTGAATTCCCCCATCTTCTTTCTCAAAGATATTACTTCTGAATTATCTTCTCTATTCTGCATAATTAATTTCTCACTTTTTCCTAGATCTATCCCATTAGCATACTGATATGCCTTAATAATTCTGATTTTAAAAATTGAAGAGACCTGCCATTGAGTCTACAACGCCATCCAGCTGTTTCATGTTTCTCTCTTTCCCTTTACAACAAATTTTCTCAACAAGCTTTATACTTGCACCAGTTTTATATTTGTATTCAGGGAAGTAGAACAAGTATAGAATAAGAGATTAATTAGCGGAAATATAGGGAGAGAATATAGGAAATAAGGCTACAAAAAGGGAGTTGAAGGATCGGGGAAAGTCACCAGTTACTCTCTAGAAGTGCTGGTTTGGGTGAGCAAGTCAGAGCCTACAGGGAGATCTGCAAAGCCAGGCATGTCCAGCTTCTAGAGTAGGGGCTTGAAAAAGCACAAAAGGAGAAGTCTATGAAAGGCTGCTGCCTCTGCACCTGGTGGTGTGCCTGGAATGGTTGTTGGTCAGTAGTGCATTTAGCAAGAAGATCTGCAAGTGCAATGGAAGAGAATGAGGACAAGCTGGTTCAGGCTGACAAATTCTGTCTGCCTCTCACTGTATCAATTCTGATAACTTTCAGAGAGTAACAACTACTGCTCCAGTTCTGCATGCAAATATATCTTTTGTTCAGCTCTAATCTAGAACCATACAGAGAAGCGGTTTTATAACACATAGTTCAAGCTTATTCAAATCACCACAGTCCAAAAATATCACCATATTTATTGTATCAAGTTTCTCAGTTTCCATTATGTTTGAGCTCATTCATGTCAGAATTTTATCCCAATCATGTCTACATACGTTCTTGTAAAGTTTACTTATGAATCATGTCATAAAATTCAATGATAATTTCTTAAACATTGTGTTAATTAACCTTTCAACTGTATTTGATGCAGTTCTTGAAATAATTTCCCACCTTGTATCATGGACAGAGTCTCCTGTACTTTCTGCTTTCTCGTGGTCTAGTCCTCTTCACTCTCCTTGGCGGACTTCTCTTCTTAACCGCTATGTGTTCGAGTGCCTTATAGCTTGTTTAATCCCCACCTGCATGTTTGTTTTCTACCTAGCTTCATTCATCCGGTGAACTTTTACCAATTAGCGTTGTTTAAATAATGTGTATATACTGAAGACACCCACATTTACGTTGTTAGCCATAACCTCGCCTCTAAACTAGACTTGTTTATTATATTGGTTCTTACTTGACACTCAGTGCCTAATAGACATCTCAAACTTGGCATGTCCAAGAAAACCTCTTTACCACCTTTCTTAAATCTGATACTCCCCAAATTGTCCCCCTAATCAAAGAGCACCATTATAAGACCAAAAATGTCCATGTCATCTTTAGTTTCTCTACTCCTCTTACTGTTCATAACCAATCCTGCCAGCTCTATTTAAAAAATATTTCTATTAATCTGATAATTTCTCACTACCTTTCCTTTTACCACCCTAATACAAACCAGTACCAACTTTCAACTATATCCCTGTAACAGCCTCCTCAAATGTTGTCCTGTTTTCATTCTCCACCATACAATAGGAATGTGCTTCTGAAAATGGACAGTAATTCATTTCATTCTTGTACTCAAAATCTTCAAGTGGATTTTCATCATACTTACTCTGGCTTGCACAAGCACATAGTCTTACATAATCTGCCCTTTTCCTACATCTTGGAGATGATGCTCGTATTGCTCTTTGTTGCTTGGCTCCTGCCATCCTGAACTATTTTTTGCTCCTCAAACACATCAAAGCCATGATTATATTTTGGTTTTTATCTCTTTTGAATTTTTGTACTCTTGCTCAACCCATTATTCTTGAAATTATTTCTTTCTTTGGATGCCTTTTCTTCCAGTTTCCACCTATTTTTTTGGCCATATTTCTAAAATATCTTCTCCTATTCTCTGGGGTGTCTCTAGGGGGCTAAGTACAAAGATAGTGAAACTGGTTCCATATTACACAAGGTAGACCCTTTGTTAGTACTGGAGGCATTACTTTCAGAGGCTGAGATTGGATTGGGTAAGGAAAGATCTAGAAGTAAATGAGATCTTAAACTATTTTGATATTGTGAATGCTCTGTCCCATATATATTTGTTTAGTTTAAATTAGTTAGGGTACAAATAGTATACTATTTAGCAGGCTCAAGAAATCACCAGAAATCTTGGTGATTTACTGTTCCAGAACTGTCTGTAGTTGACAGAATATAGCCCAAGAAATATACCTGAAGCTCTTATGATATTCTTATTCTTTCAAATTAATGCCCCATGCATCAGGCAAATTCTCTTGTCCTCCCTACTCAATAAAGTATATTATTACTTATAAAAGCTTTCAAAGGCTATACAATTGAATAAAATAGCTCAAACTAAATATCACAGGCTCAATCATGGTTAAATATATTAACATTAACTCATCTAACAAGGTAATAATCTTGAAATTTTTTATAGCTTTCAGGTATTAGCAAGAAGGAAGCTTAGCAGCAGGGAGCAAATAATGTCAGGATTTAATTCATTGTGGCAAGGCTGGTGGAGGAGATATTTTATAATTTTAATTTTTTATTTACTATGGGGCCTCTTGAGTCAAAATTTCTTCTCTTACTATTTTTTTCTCTCTTTAGTTTCCCCAAAGCAAGAGAATTACAGCAAGTGGCTAGTATATGGAAATAAACTTGACTTTAAACTTGAATTTATAAAGGGGAACTTCTATATTTGCAATAACAGTCTTGACAATCAGACATTCAAGTGTAAATAACATTAATTTTATTTTTAAAATAATACTGTCAAGTATTGTTTCTTATAAAGGAAGACAATATCACATTTTACAAGATGAACTATTATGCCCTAAAGAAATGGCTTCCTGTCTTGGCAGTTCATTCAGTAGGCTCTTTATCATAATGTGAGCTGTCAGCAAGTATATTCTAATCATAGTGCGATTCTTATCTCTGAAAATGCATCTCCTGCAGTGTTTGCCTAGCCACTATGAAAGCAGAGGTGACAGAATCTCTTACAAACTCTACTCATTCCAGAAAGAATAATGTACGTTTTGGCTCCCTGAACTCAAGTAGTTTCTGCACCAGATCACTGCTTTGCAAATGAGCAGCATTTTTTTCTGCTGTGGTCTTGTGGTCTAATACATTTTTACAATGGAAACCCAATGGATTAGATCATTTTCCTAGGTTTGTATCCCAAGGGATAGCTAACCTATATTACTTGTTTTAATTAAATTACCACACTTTCCATGTGATTAAATGACTGAATAATGAACACTTATGTGGCTAAATTTTAATGTACCATACAGTAATATGATCAATGGAGGAAAACATGATTTTACTTTAAGTAAAATTTTTTAGTAGAAAATGTTTCACCTTTTCCCTCTCTTGGTCTTTTTTTTTTCTTTCTCAGAACAAATGAGAATTTCAGCATTGCAGAGAACTAAGGAATGGATCCTCCTGCAGTGGCACGCAATGAATAGGAAAGAACATCTTTGAGATTTTTCTAAAGAAGACTTTGGGATATGGATGGAGGTTCTGCGTATGGGCCAATGTTTTCGGAGTAGTACTGTTGGCTGACTCCCATTCCCATTCCTTCTGGAATAGGAATACTTGCATTTTATTTTTAATCCTCACATGTCAGGTATACTTTACATCAGCTATGTAGATCTAGCAGCCTATCAACATGAATAGTTATGGTCACTAATAGGAAAATTATGTACAACCACTTTAAATTTCAACACAGAAGAGTTTGTACAACCTTCTTTGCTTTCCTAGTATCATCATGGTAGCCTCAAAGTCAGAAATCATTAGGCAAAAAGAGAAAGAATATATCTTGATTTGTACTTTAGAAACATTCCCTAAACTATGATTATGAAACTAAGAATATAAAACCTCCAAAATGATAGTAAATATTGTGCATCCTTTTGCCAGAAATTATTATATTTAGTTACATCTGAGATCAGTGAGATGTTTTATTTTCTATTTCATTATTAAATAATGTAAATATAAAATAATATATTTTGCTATCTTAGCCTGAATTTAATTGAGTAGAATATGAGAAGGCCTGCAAATATATTGAAGGAGGTTTGTTTTTTCAGTCTGTTTAAAAAGAAGAAATGCCAGCATCTTTAAAAAGTTCTAATACAGTACTTCTTTTTACTTTGAATGTCTCTGAGAAAAACATTGAAAAGGAAAACAAATCAGGTAAATACTTTTTCCTTTTTTTTTTTTTTTTGTAACTGAGAGCATAGTATGTGGAAGTGAGTACGGAAATTTGGCTTCAAATTCTGGTACTCGCTAGCTATGTGTGTTGGGGATCTGTTATTTTAATTTGTATAAAGGAGTTATCAGTACTTATCTCACATGATTATTCTGATTAAATGAAATATCATTTTTCAAGGATCTCACAAGTGTCATGTAGTAAATGCTTAGCAAATGCAAGGTTCTCTTTCCTTCTGGAAACTTCTACCATCTGTGAATGAAAGAAAAAAGAAAATTCTTTTACTTATTTTTTGTTGTTGCTATTTTCTAACCCTTTAAAGCTATAAAGTATTTAGGGAAAATACTACTCTAGATTCACTAGATTCAGAGATGGATAAAACACACACATTTGGTTTATTAACTTTCTAGTTAAGAGATTTATTCCCTAGCTCGTTTAAATATTTTGAGAAACATACTGTTACATTTAAACAAGAAATCTGTCTCCCCTATACTTTATGAAGCTTTTCCAGTTTCCTGTCTTCAAGTTAGGAAATGATGAGATTGAAAGCATTCTGGCCTCAAGACACCAACATTTCTGAGCCGACCACAAATGAATGTTCATTCAGCTTCTCACAAATGTCTCAGAACCTTCAAATGCAAAGCATTTGGGCAATAGACTTAGTCTGGGGACAGGATGCCAGCCTCCTTTGTTGTTCCATTTGCCAGACCCTGATTTGTAGAGTACAAACTTTCCAAGCTGACTTTTCTTCTTGGATGCTGCATGCCATTCAGAGTATCTCATTCCCTACTGTTTGTGTTCCTTCTTACTGTGATTCACTTCCTATCCTGCTCTGCTGCGTATTGTCATAGCTATTTTGCCTGTGGTTTTTCTTCTGCTTTAAGACTTTTTTTCTTTCAGTATGTAGGGTTGTTGAAGAAAATATAAAGTCCAACTCATTTAGAGAGGCTTCAATTTATATTTTTGACAAATATTTGCCCCAAATAATTTCAATGGAGTACCATTATCTTAGTATATTTCTAGTCGATAATAGCCTCAGTCTTAACCTCTTAGTATAAATAAATAGGATCTCATAGTTTGTAACCATGGAGAAAGCAAGAGTTTACAAACATTTATACACAGTTATAAAGCTTCCCTGGAGGAAAATGGATACAACTGAAGGGAAGATAAATTATCTTTAAGTATGTTTCTCAGATTGGATTGTTCTTAATAAATAACTCTGTTCTACACATTTTCGCTCTTTTAGCCAAATTCTGCCTTTGGTTATTGGCTTGTTCTGTTTGCTCACAGAGGGAGGTCCACATGGGAAAGTGTGCAGTTGCCTCAACTTTAAAGAATTTAGAAAAAGTAAAAACATGCATTGCTGGGAAGGTTCATTTACTTTAGTCAACTAGTATTTATTGAGTTCCTACTATGTAATCATCACTGAGTGGAAGCTTATTAGGGAGACAGTCACATGGAAAAATTAGACAGTGACAAGGACAAGAGATATAAAAGTACCAAATGACCACATATTACTGCAGAACAGTGGTTCTCAACTGGGAGATTGTTGTCTCCCAGTGGCATTTGGCAATATCTGAAGTTATTTTTGATTGTCACAACTAGAAAGGAGGTGCTGCTGGCATCTAATAAGTTACAGCCTTTGTAAAATGGTTGGTAGCATCATACAATGCATGCATAGCACAGTCCTCACAATGATGAATTATCGGGTTCCACAATGCTGATTAAAAATAATGCTGAGGTCATGGGCCATGTGCTCATGCCTATAATCTCAGCACTTTGGAAGGCTGAGATGAGTGGACGGCTTGAGCATAGGCTTTTCAGACCAGCTTGGGCAACATGGGAAAACCCCATCTCTACAGAAAATGCTAAAAGTAGCAGGGCATGGTGGTGCATGCCGTGGACCCAGCTATTCGGGAGGCTGAGGTAAGAGGATCACTTGAGCCCAAGAAGCAGAGGTTGTGGTGAAGTGAGATTCCACTACTGCACTCCAGCCTGGGTGACAGAGCAAGACCTTGTCTCATCATCATAACAATAGTAATAATAATAATGCTGGGGTTGAGAAACACTGCTGTAGAAATATCAAGAGAATGACACCCCATCAGGTAGAACGGTCTTTGTTTTGCAAAATTCTGTTAGAATATGATAATATAAATAACTACTTCAAAAAGTTCTTTATTTTTTTTGAAGAAGTTGGAGTGTATCTGTTACTAATATCTTTGCTCTTGAGAAGTAAACATGCCTTTGTTGTTAGCTGGACACCAGAGTGGCACTTTTTGTGTGTTCTGTGTGTAGGAGATGTTTGGGAAAGAGCTCCTTGAGCTTCAACTTACAGCCCTTTCCTTCTTTGAGCCCGGATAGGAGTCTGTGAGCCTTGGTGAAGAACCAATATCCATGACCTACACAATTCTGTATTTTCCCTTGGTTTCCTCTAATTACTACAAAACTTTCATATTAATCATCTCTGTCCTCTGGTGGGGTTCCAATGTGTCTTGGCAGGTACCCCACCAATCCATCATACTTGCTAAGACACACTGGGACACCACCAGGGGACAGAGTTAAGGCCAAACTTGGGAGCTCTGTCACTTACTTTAGAGTTCTGTAACAGGGGAAACATGGAACATGAGAGAGGTGGGGTGGGGTGTGGGATGACAGAGAGAGAGAGAGAAAGGAGAGAAGGCAAAAGGGGTGACACACAGGACCTCAGTTGACAGTTGATCTAATGTCCCAGATCCTTTGTAAGGCTGTGGTTTGAGCCGCATTGGCCCTCAGCTTTTTCTCCCTTTTCAGAGAATCCTTCCCAAATCTTCACGTAGGTTTAGGGGGCCTTCTTTCATTATCCCACACAGCCTCTGCATCCCTCTAACTAAGGATGTATGTTGTAATTATCTCTTTAGGTGTTCATTTTCCTTAGGAAGTTAAAACCAACTTGAGGCCAAGTGATATGTAAGTTCCCTGTTCCTAGGACAGTTGCTAGTGACCAAGAGACACAAAAACCAGTGAAATTAATGGAGAAGCCAGTACCCTCTATTGTGCTTAAACCAAAAGTAAGACAGGGAGAACACTTATGAAATTTTCAGTTTTCTGGTTTGCTGGAGGTCCGGTTCTGCCTGGCACCTTTTCCTTGGTAGAAGACACAGAGACATTGGATATATTTTTCTCTTATTTATTCACCTGTCAGTACAATCACAGGGCAAACTTCACATCTCTCCATGTCTACCTTGCAACTTTTCATTCTCGGTCTTTTTTTCACAATTATTTTCTCTACTTATGTTGATTGTTTGTTTGTTTTGTCTCCTCGTTGAATTGTTGGCTCTTGGATGATGAAGGCTATGTCACGTATTTGGTTTTTACATCCAAAGTACTTCATTTCCACCACGGAGTCTACTCTCTGCTGCTGTTATTGACAAAAGGCATATGAAAACGTCTGGAGTTGCTGTACACAGAATCTCTCTTTATTTCTTTTGCCTCCTGTGGTGGATTTTGCTAAGATGGACTTCCTTCTTCATAAACATAAGATTTTTTTTTTCTTTTGAATTCTGGTTTCTGATGACTAGGAGATGTGAGTTGATATTTAGTTACATTTGAGTTTATTCATAAAGCATATATTCTTTCAAATAATTTATGTGATAGAGTAAAAAAAATTCCTAGTCTCTGGTTTAAATTTTGTTGTAATACTTAAGTAAATGCATTAAGAAAGATGACAACAGCTATGGGTTCAACCTTTGTTTACTAATACATAATGCCATGAACCAATGTTTTCTTTTTTTTCATTAGTTTGCGTGAAAAAGAGAAAAATAAAAATGAGAGGGGTTGGCAGTAAAATAAAGTTTTAGAAAAAAGAGAACAAAACAATGTTTCAATGGGAAGTGAGAAAAATGAGTGAAAGCTGATAATACAAATTAGAGTTGTAAGCAGAACGGAGGAGAAAGAGAAAGTGAGTGAGAATGGAATATTAAATGGCAGGATACATATGCCCTCAACATGAGTTTGTGTATGAAATGTTAGGTTTCCATTTATTTTAATTGTTTGTAACAAAAAGACAAGTAGTAGATACAAAATATATATCATATTGAAGGGCAATTATCTATCTCAAGCCTTTAGTCTCATTTCTATCTTGATAGAGAAAGATTTCATGTAAAGAAGAAATGACACTTTTCATACTCAGTTCTGTAGCACTGGGCTATATTTGTTAAGGCAAGATCTGATTTTTCTCAGATACAGTGGGTAATCCCAAGTGTAGGCTTTGTAAATCTGTTGCTCATACTCTCATTTTATGAGCTTAGGTATCATTAAGTAAACTTAAGGATGACACCCTTCTCTCTCTCTCACTCACTCACTCTGTCTCTCTCTCTCTATATATATATATGTATAATATAAAATTTATCATAAATTGTTATAACTTGACAATTAGAGTGAATATACATGGCTCGATTTCAAAATACAATTTTAAAGATTTGATAATTGCTTTCTTATAGCTCAAGCTTTGCTCAGGGATTACTTATTAGTAGATACACTCTTTCCTGTTGCAGAATTATTGAATTGTAAAATAAATGCAACACACTTATACAATGATGATGTGGAACTGACAAGAGGGATTAAATCAGGAGGCAAGGAGCTCTGCGGAAATTGACTGGAGGCACTCCTGTTGAAATGCCAGAACGCAGTCTGTGCATATTTTCCCTCTCTTTTCACTGCCTAATTGAGAGAGGCGTTAATGCAATGAAGAGTGCTGAAAGCAAAATACCAGCTTTGTAAAATAGGAAACAGATATATCTAATTATTTTTCTTAGTGGAACTACTGTCTAGGATAGAGCTGAACAAATGTGGTTGCTGCTTTGCCTGTACGATAGTTATGAACAAGAGAGAAATTTGGCTTAAATTCAGCAGTTGATGTCATAAAAAACCCCAGAAAATTCATGGTTCTAGTTACTTAGATGATAATAGCATCATTAGATAAGAGTTGACTAAAAGTAGTGGATATACATTTGATCTTCTGCATTGACAGATATATGTTGAAGGAGAATAAATATTGATTCTCGTACTTCAGTAGTGCCTTCAATATTGGAAGAGTGAGTCTTTCATATTGCCCTGATCTACTTTGGATGAAGCTCTCTCTAAAAAAATAAAATGCAATTTTTTGTATAATGTTTAGTGTTAACATGAAAGAAGATGGAACAGGGCAAAGTATCATCATTAAATACAATGCACGTAACATACTGGCTCATGTTAATTAGTCCGCCAGTGAAAAGCAAGGAGCTCCAAGTGACTGTGGGAAAATGACTTGGTGATTTGCTATTGCTGGTCAGTCTCACAAAAGGATAATTGTCTATTGTAAAAAGTAGAGAATGAGAAATCAAAGAATCTGTTAGAATTGGATATGGTCGTGGTAAAAGAGATGACCAAGAAGAATCTAAAACCAATTGGGTTAATTTTCTGAAAATACAATTTAATTTTACCTCTTTGGGGTTCCAAAGGAGCCTCATGGTTAGAGGATTGGTATTTTATCATGTAAACTGTTTTTTCATACTTACTCACATTATCCTGGCGAGCAAACTTCGAATTTAACAAATAAAGAAACAACCCACATTTTAGATACTAGAATATATATTCTATAGAGCACACAAAAATAGAATGCAGAGCAGAATCACAGAAAACTGTGAACATACTATGCAAATCCTTTATTTGCTTGCTATTTCTAGGTGATGCTGATGCTGCATACACACTGCCTCCTTGGTTTGGGCACATGTAGACCAGATGTCATAAATACAGAATACGAATTTCAATTATCTTAACAAATAGCAAGCATACTCCAATAGTATACTCTGACTTTTAGTAACAATGTAAAAGAATTAGATAGTAATATAAAAGACAAGAATTACCATATTAGGATCTGCTGTACACAATGTTTAGGTTAGTTACCCAGATTTTATTCTTAGTTCAACCAACTTCCGTTAAATGGCTAATGACCAAAATGTAAAGAAAGTAAAGCACCAATTTTGGGGGCAAACTTGAATATTTTACTATGAAATAAAGGAAGAGAGCAAAGTCCTTTAAAGAGCAAAGTACTTTATTTTGTTAATTGCCTTTATTCTATTGTGTGTTTTATGCCCCGAACAGTTTGAAATAAATGAGTTACTGAGTTTGCTAGGGCAAATAATTCTCTCCTTGCCTCGCTCCCTCCCTCCTTTCTTTTTCTCTTTTTTCCTCCCTCCTTCCTTTCTCCTTTCCTATTTATTGGGCGGCTAACCAATTCCAGGCACTTGTGTAGATGCTAGTAATATAATGGTGGTTAAGGCTGAAATCATTTTTATCCATATGGATGTAACATTGATTGAATAATCTTTAACATATCCCTCAGATATAAACCTCTGACATTTTGAAGTTTAAGCATGATGAGATAAGGTTTCCACTTGCTGGGAAAGAAAAAATGTATTTGAGTATGGAAAGACAAAAAACAAGGTATCAACCCATTTTCCTCCTTATCTTAACAAAGGTATATAAATATTTTTGATATAACTGAAGAAGTCTGAATACTGATTGCTATGCAACCAGTTAGCGTGGTGCAGTCAAATAGCTAGAAGAGATTGTTAGATAATATTAGTTCTATTCTGCTTTCATTTGATGCGTAACGTTCAAACTAGCTGAGTGAGTTGGGTAGGGCAGAGTGGAGTGGTTAGTTTTTATAACCACATTTAAATTAGTCAAATGTAGCTTGTTTTTTAAGCTAGAAATCTCTTGTTCTGATGGGACTGTCTCCTTAGGTTCCAGGCTCTCTTACTGAGTACGACTGGCATAGGACTGTAAAGATAATGGAAAAGACTAGCTACGACTGTGTATCCACAAGCCAAATGCCTTTCAATCACGTTGAATTCTTTCCTCTTGAATATTGTTTATAATCGAAGAGCCTTCTTTCTACACTAAAGAATACAGTATGACATGCTTGGATGTGATCTTCTAAAAAGGGTTTCTCTTGTTTTTCTTCAGAGAATTTTCTGGGATTATACTGAAAACTAGGGGACCAATCAAACTAAATATAGATTATTACATTTGGGATTGTGGTCGATAGAATTCTTTCATTCAAGATAGCACGTTCCTGTTCTATGACTTGTCTTTTCAGAGGGAGTGTGGGATAGTAGGTAGTGTGTTAGATCATGATTGAGAAAACCTTGTCCTGGCTCTTCCACGCTCTAAACAGTCAAAAGTTGCCTACGTCTCTAAGGCCTTTGAGTTCCAGTTTCCTCATCTTTCTTAACTTCCTCATAGATTCTGAAATATAAAAGAGATAATATGTGTGAAAGTATCATGACAATTCTGAAACATCATAAATGTGTAGTGTTATGTTGATATAAACACAGACTATATTCCTGACTTTTAAAAAAGTTATTGTATATTTAAAGTAAATAATAAAAATAAGATTCAGAAATTCTTACACATAATAGAAATGCAGATATATAATATTAGCTACTCCTGAAATTAGTGGTAATGCATTTATCTTTTCTCATAATTATAGATCCTTATTAGGAACAATGAAGCCACAGTTGAAGTCAAAGTTTCGCCTAGAAAGGTTAATACATTTGAGCTCGTTTATTCAATAACAGTAAGCTAGAGGGTATACAGATTAATAGGACATGAAATCTGTTATTTGAGATCTCAAAACCTAGTTGGAGTCAGGCATATCAACAAATAATTTCACTTTGATAGAATAAGACCTATAGAATAAAGGGCAAATTATTTGAGTTAGCACAAAAGAGAAAGACAATAAAGCCCACATTTTAAACAAATGTTTTCTTCATTATATCTTCTCTAAAGAACAGTTATTCCAGTATTAAAACAAAATGATTTAAGAAGAAATAAAAAGTATTTACCATGTCTAAATGGAAGAATCCACATTTTGTCCTGAGATAGGAATTGCATCTGCCTAATTCAGTAACCTAATAGAGTGTGTTTCAGACATTGCTCTGTTTTGTTTACAATAATGAATAATAGTCAGTGGGACACAATGCTTGAGATGAATGAGAATGGGAGAAAATAATTTTTTTTTTTTTTTTTTTTTTTTTTTACTATTTTACTACCTTCCTGTGTGAAAGCTCTTAATGTTTTCTTTTCCAAAATACCCCAATGCTTCCCTTCCATTCTGCCCTCTTATCCTTCTTTTCTCTTTGTTAAATATATCCATCTATTCCTCACATTTTTTATTCCTTCCTTGCAATTCTCAGATTCCAACCAGCTATAACCCCGGAGTACCGAATAGATAGGGCCTAATCTAGATAGAAACCATTTTTTCATCTTTCTTAAAAACTATCTTCCAAAACAGAGCATCCATGTCTCCTTAGCTTAAAATCTCTTCACTTCTTTTTATATATGTCTGGGATATAGTTAACGTCTAAAGAATCAGAATTTTTGTCTATGGGAATAATATGAACTCTTCACCTAAAATCAGCAACAACAATAACAACTATAACGACCTCAGATTGATAACAAGTAATTAAGAAAAAGACAACTCCCACCACACTCAAAAGACGGGGTTTGTCGCTGTCCCTATTGGAAATTACTGTGGCTGTTTCTAGGAGGAAATAACAATTTAATGAATAGGTATTCCATTTTTTAAATATTCTATCTTTAGTTGAAATGGTTTTCTAACACTATGTTGAAGAAATTAATCATGTAAAGTACAGAAAGAGTAAAGGGGATATTGTGAATGTGCTTGAATAAAGATAAATGATATGAATGTTTGACTCTAGGCTTCTGTCTGCTCTCAGGAACAAAACTGTAGTGAAGAGGATAGATATAGTCTGATCCTTTTTCCTACTTATAATCTGAGCATTGAAATGAGTCTTTCAAATACTACCCTGTGAAGTTCGTGCTAATTTGGGTGGGAATGAGGAAAGTGGGGAGGTTGTTCCTTACTATGTAAGAACTAGCAAAGTGAGCAATTGGGGCTTTATGAGTGCAGGCTTGGACTTCCCTGCAGTTCAGTTTGGCACATATGTAGTCAGATGGAGCCTTCCTTGCATGTTTGTGACTTTGCTTTGTTGTAGCAACAATGGGAAGATGAGTATATGCACTTGCTTAAAGAAGTGAGACAGCTCTCAAACATAGATTAGGGCTGCAAGTCTTTGTGTTAAACTATACCCAGAGAGAATTATTATTTATGGGTCGTATCTTCAAGGGCAAAGCATAGAGTACACTTCAGATATCAGGCTTACTCTGAATTTCCTGCCATGATACTAAAGCTTCCTTGAAGATATGACCTGAAGGATTTGCATTGATTTTGAAAATTAAAGATTGGCTTAAGCAGAAGACGCTATCCAAATCAGGACACATTCTTTTTTTGTGATAATTAGATGAATATATTCAAGATATTTTTAAGAGAATGAGTAGAATTATAATTGCAGCACCAAAATTAACGTTCTTTATTGAGAGTCTTCATTCTAAAGAGTTGAAAATACATTGATATCTTTTCCCTCCTTCATCTTTATAAAAGAGACAGGATAAGTGGAGATAATGTAGAAAAAAATAATTTAAGACTAGTGTGAGAGGTAGAAAATAACCTATAACTAGATGTTCCGGAATAGGATGGGCTCTACCCCAAACTGGGAGGGAGGAAGTTTCCTTTCGGCCATCTTTGTCCTTTTCATGGCTTCCCTGTGTCTTTCAATACAGTCTTCTGAATGCCCAAGGAATCCTGTAGGTCCTTTCTGGCTGCTAGATAACTTTGTAACCTCTCCTGCCCCTGGTTACTCCATTTCCCCTGCAACTTGGTGTTTGACTGACTGAATAAGGTGCCTTCTTCAAAATAAGGCCTTTCCTTTTTTTTTTCCTTTTTGACAGTCTAGCTCTGTCACCCAGGCTGGAGTGCAATGGTGAGATCTTGGCTTACTGCAAACTCTGCCTCGCTCGGGTTTATGGTATTCTCCCATATCAGCCTTCTGAGTAGCTGGGGGATTACAGGTGCCTGCCATCACACCCGGCTAATTTTTGTATTTTTAGTAGAGACAGGGTTTCACCATGTTGGCCAGACTGGTCTTGAACTCCTGACCTCAGGTGATCTACCGCTTCAGCTTCCCAACACATAAATAAGGCCTTTTCATGCAGAAGGCATGAGGCCAGCAAAATTTTATATAATCTAACATCATTATGTTCTTACATAGTGGAGTTGAGCTACATTATTTCAAGAAATCTGCAGATATATCTCAAATCTACTTCGGCTTACTCAGGTTTAGCTGTTTGAGGGTAAGAATTGGTTTTGACTGTAGTGTTTATTAAATTTTATCTCATAGCATATGTTGGCCTACTGTATTTCTTCAGTTGAACTGAAGAGATTCTTTGGGTAATGGGAAGTACAGATATTACTGTTTGTAGGACCATCTTAATCACTCAGGTCACATTTTACTTATAAAATAACTGGTTCCATTTACTATTGTGTGGTAGCTTTATAAACAATTAATTAGTTTTGAAACAGTATGTTGAGTCTTTTTCATTTTTTGGTCGTTTTGCTGTTTTAAAGCTATTTCTAACAATGATATCAAAGAACACATACTGTTCAAGCCAATCAGTTTTGTTTCTTGTTTCTTTGGTAGGGGATGATGTCAATGATATAGGGCTCTGATATTATATGAGGGATTCAAGTACCCGGTTATTCTTATCAAGCCCATTCAAAAGAATAAATGATATGTAATATATCATACCTGTTAATACTTGTTTGAACATGTTTTTCAGGTACACATAATCTCTGCTTTGTGCAGTGGTGATTTATGTGGTTGGCTTAAGAAAAGGAGGTTGTTCAGGGCTTAAATGCTCCTGTGGGTTTATTATGCATAAAATCCTGAGATTTAAACATTTTATTGAAGTGGTTCCCTGATCATGCAGAGCAAGTTATTCTTGGCTGCCTATAAAGAAAGTAAAACACATTCTTGGTCTTATTTCTGTCTTTTATTCCTACCTGATGTCATCCTTGTATAGCACAATATCCTCAAACCAGGAGGTTACAATTAATTCCAAACAAACTTTATTGGGGACTTTCCTTCCTGCAGACATTTCCTAACAGAATATACTATAAACATTCTTAGAGCTCCCAGACAAGAGACAGTCTTAATGTTTGGTTCTCACTACAAACCTTCAGCCTTGGTCTACTACACATGATTGTCAGTGAGAACCCTTCCTTCCCCCAGCAAAACCTTGCATGGAATACTGAAAGACTTCCATGAAAGCAGACTCACACAGATGAATGCTGATATACCAGAGAAATAAACAGAAGGAAAAATGGCACATTTTCTAGGAGGCAGTCAAAAGCAGTTGGGTTGCTAAGGAGGAGAAAAGCACATAACCATGTTTAGATCCTAAATTCTACTTGGATATCTGAATGAATACAGTTGAATTCATGGAGTAAGTATAAAATAAAAGAAGAAAAATTTTATAGGCAAAAAAGAAATTATTGATGCGTGTCAACTCCTACCCTTCAAGTTTTGCTTTCTTTCGGTTTCCAAGTTTCCATTCTCCTAAATCAAACTATACAATCGCTTGAGATAGTTTGCATTTGAGATTTGTTTTCAGTCTTTGTCAATAGGTATAATTTACATGAGAAGAAGCTGCAGTTGCACTTTATCTTTCAAATAAGGATTTAATTTAGCTTTAATAGGACAGTTCTCATATGTTAATTAAATACTGATGAATTATGAGAAACATATTTACTGAGGTTTACCAACAAGGTACAAAAATGTTTTTAATCTAAGTTTGGCATTTAGCTGGTTTGCAGATTCTTCTGTAGAGAGATATAGCTCTTCAAAATTAATATTATGACTATTTTACGAAGATAAAATTGTATGTGGCAGTAAAAGTATTTGTATTTGCAATTGACGTTTATAGTTACATTGCAAAGATGTATGTGGATATGTTTTTGATCAGCAAACACTGAATCTTCCAACATCAATTATATATTTAGAAATCAATTGTTCCTTATTTCTAGCTACATTTGTATTTTTGGAATTTGACTGTATCAGGTAGTTAAAAACTCTGACGCTAATGGAATCCTTTCCTTTTTTATCAAGTTTTTCAATATACTATTTAACAAGAAATGATATAGTTTAAGAATGTTTTCTTCAAATCAACACTTGTCATCTATAGGACTGATTGTATTCCCTGTAATTGAGCTCATTTTCCCTCACCATAGTTTTGAATACACTAGATTGAATCCACCTTTTATTTTGAGAGCCGATACTTCTCCTCATCTCTCTTTTTTGTATGAGTGATTATAACCCTCTTTTTTTCTGTCTCCTCTTCTATCATTTTATCCCTAAAGTCTGCCCTAAGGACTTAAAACCTGGCTTTCCACCAAAATACGTTGTCTGGAGTCAGAGATCTTAAGAGTGCTGAGTTAACTTATCTCCTGAGTTTATAGGCACTTTATAAAGACTGCAGTGTAAGACAATGGGAGCCAGTAAAAGTGGAGTTAAGGAATTATCCGAAAAATGTGACCAATATGCACAGCAAATCTGGATCATTTCACCCATAATTTTTCCCCTTCAATAACAGGATTATTTGGGTCTTGACACTTGCATTGAATTTCTGCTTCTTTGTACAGACTGAGATACAGCCAAAGGCAAGAAGTAATTTTTGAGTTTTCTTTTTATTAAAGCAAAATATCTGAAATCCTTGATTCATAGGCTTTTATAATATGTCTCATTAAAAAAAATAAGAAGATAAAGAAGCTGAAATTATTTGTGTGCTTAAGGAGAGAACACAAGGTGGCAGGACCACAGCAGAAATAATGTTACTTCTAATTGTAATTTCTGGTGTTTTATTGCACAGTAATATGACTGTGGTTACCAGTAGAGTGTTGTATATTACATAACAGAGAGAGAAGCTTTTGAATATTCTCACCACAAAGAAACGATAAATGCAAGTGGTGATGGATATAGTATCTACCATAATTAGATCATTATACAATAGATACATGTATCAAAACCTCAAATTGGACTCTATAAATATATACAATTATAATGTGTCAATTAAAAATATAATTTCTATTGTCAGGGTATAATATGTACCCTGACAATAGATATGAACAGCCTTAAATTCCCTGTGAAGTACATTTTTTCATTCAAATTTTACATACTGTATTATTTTCTTCACTGATAGCAAATCACTAATTCCTCTTGCAGCACAATAGATCTTGGATTTATTAGGTTAAAATACATAAGGACAACAAGCAGACATTCTTGACATTGTAAATATTTTAGCTCTTTATGGCATATGACACACTTTAATTCAAAAAATGCTTTAAAAACAATTCTCTAGGTTGAAATTATGTATTTTCAAGGATCTAGATTATTTCAATATTCTTGGTCTTCATTACATATAAGAGTGTTTTAGTTCTTTGAAAATTACTGGCATTTTGGTAAGTAATAAGATAAGGTATATATCACTGAACTTATCTCTACACTATTCAGTCAGAGGATATATAAAATGGTGATGGATACTTCAAATTTGTTGGTAATAAACTGGATATTCATATAAAAAAACGGAAAGTGCTTGTGTCAGTTAACGTAATAGAACTTTCATAAAATATAAACATCACAATTGTAGTGACTTAACATAATGGAAGTGTCACAGGATTCTTTGGGTGTCACGTCGCCAGCCGGAAACCTCTGTGGCCAGGACGCCTTCTGCCTGAGTATTGCTACAGACCGTTGGGTTCGTTCCTTCCACTAGAGCCGGCAGGCTGCGCTCAGCTCACACTACTAGCCTGGATCTCATACCTGCCAAGGGCAAGCCAGATGTAGAGCGGTGAGGGGTGTGTGGGTGAGTGACAGCCGGGTCCAGCCACTGCGCACAGCCGGGCATGCTGGCTGCTGCGGCGGGTGGGCAGCTCCAGGCGCGAGTACAGGTGCCGGTTCCATGCAAGGCTGCGGCTGGACCAGATACACAGCACATGGCTTCCGCTGCAGGCATCTGTGTCTCGATGAGGGGAACATGGTGACGCGGTGGTGCCTGGAGGCTTGGAGATGCCAGGAACCTCAGAGCCCCAAAGAGGGTGTCACAGCCCTGGCTTGGGGACCCCCTGTGTCTGGGATCTCTGAAGGCCCGCAGATCTCTTCTCCTTGCCCACAACATGGCGAGTGGGTGGAGGGGAGCGGTGTTTCAGCTTTGGTTGTATTACAGCTCTTTCAGTTCTGCCATTTGGCATGTCCTGAATTCTTGTTCCTGCGTCCAGGAAGAATGAAGTATGCAGACAATTGCAGGGTGAGTGAGGCAGAGAGGAGCTTAACTGAGTGACAGACAGCTCTCAGCAGACCCGAAGTAAGTAGTTCCTTTCGGCGGACTTGCGTGCGAAGCGGAAAGGAACTACTTTCGCCACAGGCAGGTCGTCGGAACATCTGTTGGTCTGGTTGAGTCAGGGTTTTTATGGGTTCAGAAAGTAGGAAGTATGTGCTGACTGGCCCATGGGCAGCCATGGGTGGGCCTGGAAAAAGCACCGTAAGTTCCCACTCTGGTCTGCTGACTCCACCCTGAACTGAAGGCTCAGCCCCCATGCTTTGGACTTTCCCTGGCTTGAAGGCGGGGCCTCACCGAGGACCCACCCCTTTCTTCCCAGAAGCCTGTCTGCCTGTTGCCACCATCAATCATATTCATGGCGCCTAGGCTGTTTGTGCTGAGTAGCGCCTGAAGGCCTGCACCGAGCGGGCTCAGTGCCCCCGTTGGCCTCCCTCCCATGCTCGTCGGCACTTAAATTCCAAGGGGGCCAAGGCAGCAGGGGGCTGACGTGTCAGCTCCACCCCAAGCGCTCACACACCCAGCTGGGTTGCGACAGAACCTGCACTCCGCCTCAATTTTGCTCTGAATTTGGAGCAGGCAGCAGGAGCGGGGAGAGGCCAGGCAGTGGGAGCAGGCACTTCTGAGCCTGCAGGGGCAGGGGCGCTTTTCTGGCCCCCGAGAGTAGGTCTGCAGCGGCAGCTAGGCGACTGCAGCTGTGCATGGAAGGGCGGGGCTTCCATCCTGCCAACTCGGAAGAGGCTGGGGCTCCTGCCTGTTCCTGGCTCCTGCCGGCTCTGTGGAGCACACAGCCCTGGCCTTGCCTCCACTGCTGCAGCCAGCGTCTTCACAGCAGCTGCTCGAGATGGGCAGCCACTGCCATCAGAAGTCCAAAACAAGAATTCCTGAGTGGCAAGTAAGTTTCTTGAAAATACTGATTCAGTAAGTAGTTTCCCAATATCAAATCTGCCTCTCAACACCTGGCGTGTAAAATTACAACAGAAAGGTAAAGAAAGTGGGAATTACAAATACTAAATTGTATAGGCAAAGCCTGGAAATAGTGGCTACCACTTTTATTCTTCTTATTCCATTGGCCAGAACTTAGTTATGTGGCCAAATCTAACTTAAGAGGCTGCTGGGAAATGTGATCTATATGTGTGTCCAGGAAGAAGAGTAAATGAGTTTGGTGATCAGCTAACTAGTGTCTGATATAAAGCCCTTGGCATTTAAAGTAAATTATTACTAAGGCAATATTAAGAATCACAGCTACTAATAGTTACTGGTGGAGACACACGTATCAGTCAGGTTTCAACCAGAGAAACAGAACATGTAGGAGGGCCATATTACAAGAGCTTTTGCAAGAAATTGGTTTGCATGATTGTGACAGCTGGTAGCCAAGTCCAAAAAATCCTTACGGCAGGCCATCAGAAAGGGAAGGCTGAATTCTCAGGTTCAGGCTGACGCATCAACGCACAGCAGAATTTCTTCCTGGTTAGAGAAGCCTCAGCTCTGCTCTTAAGGCCTTACAGCTGAGTGAATCAGGCCCATCCACATTATCTAGAATAATCTCCTTGTTTAAAATTGACTGATTACAGACTTTAATCACATGTCCTAAATACCTTTATAACAATGCGTAATGTATATTGAATAACTGGGAACTATAGCCTAGCCAAGCCTGGCCTAGCCTATAAAACTGACCATGACAATATTTGTATGTGTATACATGAAAAGTTATAATATATGATAATTAATATAACTCGAAATTCCTTTTCATTTGTCTTTTGATATATACTGCGACTTTACATTTTCTATATGTGCTATGTTTTGGAAGCCAAAAGTGATTTTACCCTTTGCAATTATAATTAGAAAATAAATAAGATGCAATGTGGCGTAAGTGGGATAACCAGACTTGAGTTTGAAATTTTGTTCCACTATTTACTAGTGATTTTGTGAGTTTGGAAAATGTTATTCAGTAACTGTAAGGCCAGCTTCTTTTCTATTGCATGAGGTAATAATCACTGTATCTAGATATAATATTCTATAGCAGACCTTGGTTCAAGGTTACCACTCAATAAATGATGGCTATTATTAAATAAAATGGAGTTCAGGCTACAGGTGAGGATAGATGCTCTCTTCGAGATCTGACAAGACTCAGAAGCATGGAAAAATGTCAATAACCTTGTCTCATACAGTGGAAGTGGCAGGAGGCATCATGCCTGATCCTGTGATTCTTCCCCACAGGATGGCTATTAGGAGAGGTGTCCTTCAGAGACAATGCCAATGTCATAGAGAGTAGCTTCCAAGACTATACAACTCTTGCCACAAATCTAGGTCTTTGTGATAAAAACAGTACTTGTTCTCAACTCCTGAAGAATAGATTGCATGTGATAATTTTGTTTATTGTATTCATTGTTTTCCTTCAGCAAATATTTATTGAGTTGCTACTATCTCTCTGGCACCGTTTTAGATGAGAGTAGCATAAATATATTAAAACTTGTAAAGAGGTGGACTTCAGAGTAATAGTTTAAAAATGGGAAGAATTGGGCTAGTAATTAAATGTTTCTATTAATGATGTCCCTGGTCAGTGTGGAAATGCTTTCTTCTGTCACAATAAAGGGTGTGAGTTTTATTGATGTTAATAATTCTTCTAACTTTAGGATATTAATTTTTTTTCTTAAAATTCTCTGGGGAATTTAAAACTTTTCTACTTGATATTTGTGTAATATACTAATTTTCTTATAGAAAAATAATCAAACTGGTTGGTATTTTCTGCATATAATATTTGGTAAAATATCAGTATCTTGGGGCCAAACTATAGAAATCTAAGTCCTAAGAAATCTGAAAGTGAGCAGTATACAAAAGTGGTCATTGATTGGCTGAATTATTTGGGTAGTAATAGTTTTCTTAGATATAACAAATTGAAGATAACTCCTTACTCTCCATTTGTTTGGGATAGTTTATACAGTTTATGAGTTCAGTAGTCAAATTTTCAAAGGTCATGAAGTACCTTATAGAGACAGTGGCTGTCGAAGTCAGTGTCTGCTAATGGCTCTAAGGGAAAAGCTGGGGAACCACTTCCACAATGGTATATAATCTGGCAAACTCTGCTTTAGAATGTTAATAATAATATGTACTTGTGTGTGATCTATAAAAGCTTACTTTAGATTATCTACGATTATATTTTCAGCATAAAATTCATTCATAGGCAGAATTTCTGGTTTTCCCATTTAGTAAGTGCCATGTACTGTTTGATTAATTCTACATTAATTTTAAAAGAAGGCACAACTTGTCGATACTCATATTCTTAGATGACATATTTCATGTTTGTATTAGGAACTGAATGTTTATTAAATGTCAACTAAGACATAAAGGTACATTTTATAGTATTAAGAATAGACCACAGAGCAATAATTCCATAAAGTATTTGGCTTTAAAAAATGATTTGGTATTTGTCTCTAAATAAAGATTATAAATATGTTGCAGAAGTAGATAAATCTTTTTTTCTGATAAAAAGACAAAATTGTTTTCTCTTATCAGTTTTCCACATTCTAGAGATTTCTTGATGTGCTATATTAAAATATTGATCAGATATGCACAATTTATAAGTAATCAATTTTTTTTTTTTTTGCTATTTTGGCTGTTTTATATTAAAGAAAACTAAAGTTTAGAGGTGTTTATCACTGCAGAAGGTCAAATATGAGCTTGCCATTTGTGAATGAATCAAAATGGGTGTGGGTGTGTGTTAAGAAAGATTCAGTATCTAGATGTTTCCTTCCTTCCTTCCTTCCTGCCTGCCTGCCTGCCTTCCTCCCTTCCTCCCATCCATTTTTTTTAACAATAGTCTTTTTAAAGTTCCTAGAAATTTTTATGGCTTTTAATATACTGGCAGCAGCTTCCTTTCTTTTACAAAGTTATAGGTGGTATCCACTTTGGATTTTCAGTGACTGTTTCACCAAATTTGATTTTGATCAATAGTAACAATGTAATTTTTATTTATAGAAAGCAGTGACAGAAAACAGAAAAAAAGAGTAACCTTTTAGTCTTGTAAAGTTTATCATGGCTCTGTCTCCTAAGTACTTTTGTACTGGGATGATTATTTGATTCTTCTTATTACTGACTGAATTAGTTCTACTCTTGACTCCCAGAAAGCACCCTTGCCCCCACTCCTGGAACTTGAAAACACTTCTTTTTTTCATTTATTTCCATGGTTTTAAAATGCCCAGAAGCATTTTGTTTCTTTTAGGTATAATGATGTTAAAGTTAACTTAGTGGTATTAAAGTTCATTGGATACTACTTTATAACGTATTTAAAGGTGTTTTGAATTAATGAATAAAAAAAGAATAACACCTGCAAACTGTAACACAATATGGAAGAGATAGCTCAGAAATGGATATACTTACAACAGTGATTTGTAAAATTTTAGGAGTCGAAGAGCTACAGTGAACTTTTAGTAATTAGCAGTAGTGTGTAACAATGAATAAAACACTATTTTGTAATAATTTTTGCCACAGTGTCATTTTTATTATCAGGAGTAATTTGGATAATCTTAGACTAGCTTTTCAGTTACCATAGAGCTCTGACTGATTTTCTGACATTTGGCATGATCTGAGGTCCAGAGAACTCTCTCCATGTTAATTTTCATAGTGCGTATACCAAAGATATGCTAAATGCCTCCAAAGTTCCAAAACTAAAATCACATTTTGCAGCCATATGATCCTTATAAATTTGTTTCCCAGAAGATCATAATCCAGTATTGAAAAATATATATTTTAATATCAGATGTTTTCTTAGCATCTGTTTTGTAAGACTCATAATTTAGTAAAATGACATATTTCAAAATACAGAGCATTTTTAAATAATTAGGAGTGGGTAATCCAATTTGGAAGTGTGACAAATTCTAGTACTATGAATGTTAGGAATGTATTGGTAGAAAGAGCAGAAAAAGGGTCTGGAATAGGGTCTGTGCTGATATCATAGGTAAGAGCAAATAATTTCAACAGAAGGAGCCAAATGAAATATATAGTTATGCATAAATCAGTACACAGCTGCGTAGCAGGCCCTTCATGTTGAATTCATCAGACTTTGCAAGAAAGAGAAAGAAATAAGAGATACAGAAAGAGAGAGAGAGAGAGAGACAGCGAGAGAGAGAGAGAGAGAGAGAGAGAGAGAGAGAGAGAGAGAGAGAGAGATTTGGAAAGTAGGGGAGGGTCATGAAATAATCAAGAGCAGGTAAAAGTCCCATTATAATGAATTCCATGAGACAGCTAAATTGTTTGGTAGTGACTGGATACATTGTTGTAAATATTTCCATCCTGCAGGAGATGAGAAGGAGCTTAGGCATAGCTTATTCAAAGCAAATGAGGAAGAAAAATAAAAGCATTGCTTTGAACATGAAATTAAAAATGGAGTGGTGAGTACTATGCTTATATCCTCCTGGCTCAGTAGTTTGTTTTGTTTTTCTGTTTTGAAAGTTTATATATTTTGAGGGGATAGGGTGTTGGTATACTTAAAGACAGGAGATGTTAGAGACATTTAACCTAGTATCTTTTATAAAGTAAGTTCATAAAATATGTTGAATAAATGAATACAATTTGAAAGATAATTCCTGCTTGAGCCAGGGCTATGGTGACAATGTGAACCTCTACCTTGGCCTGATTCAACTTCAGTATTATGACTGAGGTAATTTCTTCCTCCAGTTCCCTTTGAACTATTCACAGAACTTGATGGTCAAAGTCATCTTGGATCCTGAATTTACTCAAGAGGCATCCAAGTAGTATAAGTGGCTTTCAGCATGGATCCAGCAAAATCTTGAAGTAAATTGCTTCTCTCCTAGAAGTTAGAACCCCTTGTCATACAAATTGTTTTTGCAAACATGGTGGAACATTTGGAACATTATGGTAGTAAGGACAATTAAAATATCTCTTGCAAGGGGAGTCTTTTGAACTGTATAAAGATGTCAGATAGAATACATCTGAGCAGTTAAGGGTCCTCAACTATATTCTTCCTATACTAAACACTAATTACCCCTTTATGTACTGACTGTACCGATAAAATGAGAGGTCATAGCCCTCCAAAATTACCCATCACAGTCACCATGTAATGTCTTGAAAACACAGAATTTTGGACTCAGAAGGGTCATTTGGGTTTATTTTACAGAGGAAGCAAATGAAAATTTGCCCAAATATTGTTTGATCAGGTACTAGATCTCATGCATCCTTAATGTTTTTGGGCTTTCCTGTTCTCTCTATAGTATTCCTACTTCCCAGTTCCCAAAATGCAAGATTCTAACCCTTTCTTCCTTTGGATTACAGGGTCCTTTCAATCAATAATAATTAAACACTTACTAAGTGCAGGAGATCAGGCGAGGTAAGCCTGATTTTTATCATCAGAAATAATTTAGAAGCTCTGGAGAAATAGAAATTATCTGGCCCCACATTTGTCTTCATGAAAAAAATCTAGTGCATTGGTCCCAGAACATTATATTAAAAATATTCCAAAGTAAGTAAAATGATGAGACTGTTAAGCCCTTAGTTTGGGGAGTAAGGTGGACACACAAGTAGATTACCGAGGTGGCTGACAGCTGTGCTTTGGAAGGGGAAACCCGGTAACCCCTAGACCTCAGGAAATTAAGGAGAGCGGCAGTATGCTGTTGTGACGTGGAGAGGTAAGGGCTGCAAAGCAGCAGGTTGTCCACGTACTGTAAGAGGAGACTAGGCTGAGGGGGGCAAGAGGTTAGGTTAGCTACTAATGCTTGTTTAAATATGTGAGGGCTGTCTCTAAAGCCCTGGGGCAGGACCGTTTAGGTTAACTGCTGCGAGAGGTTAGTGTCGGGATTGGTCTAAGTAAAGGCAAAGAGGAAATAGGACTTAGGGTGAAGAGGAATGGTAAAGAAGGCATTCTTGAGGTTAAGGACTGTAAAATGAGAAGTAGTGGAGGGAATGTTTGATAATAGTGTGTATGGATTGGGAACTACAGGGTGGAGGGGAATTACTGCCTCATTGATAAGGCAAAGATCCTGAACCAGGTGAAAGCCGCACGGCTTTTGGACTGGCAATATAGGAGTGTTGCAAGGGGAACTGGTAGGAATGAGTCCCTGTGCTAGGAGTTAAGTGATAATAGGCTTTAGGCCTTGGCAGTGGGTTTTTGAGATGGGAAACTGAGGACAGGAGGGAAAACGGGTAGGGTCCTTGAGGAATATTTTGACTGGCATGTGATGAGTGGCAATTATGGGCTTGGAAGTATCCCATACTGAGAGATTAACCATTTCAGGAGGAATAGGGGGTTGAAGCGAGGAATCGTGACTGGGTGCATTGTTATTTAAAGTTAATACCAGGAGATGGGTAGAAGATGGGGAGGACTGTGGAGAGCCAATGAGTTGGAGGGTAGCCCCTAAAGTCTGGAGGATATCTCATCCCAGTAAGGGGACTGGGCACGAGGGTATGATTAAGAAGGAGTGGGTGAACGGATGTCCCTCCAGGTAACAAGTTAGAGGATGGGTCCGGTTGGGACAGGAGGGCTTCCCGTTAATTCCCACAACCGAGACCTGGGAAGGTGTACTAGGCTCTGAGTAGGAAGGCAATACAGAATAGGAAACCCCCATGTCCATTAAGAAGGAAATGGACTTACCCGCTCTTCGTAGCGCCCTGGGCTCAGCAAGGGTGATGGGGGTCTTCGAGTCCGGGTTGCGTTAATTATTCATGAGGCCAAGGAGTTCAAGTGAAGGGACTGCATCCTTTGGACTGGCCTGCCCCTCACATGGAGATGCAGGGGGTGAGCCTGTAGTCCACAATGGGCAGTCTACCTTCTAGCGTCCAGTTTATTTGCAGATTGGACAGGGTCCGGGAGGTGGACGTGGACAGGGGCACTGCTGGGCCTAGTGTCCCTTTTGGCCACATTTGAAGCAGGGCCCGGGAGGGACCTTTGAAGTAGTCTGGGTGGGTTCTAGGGGACCTTTTTGGAGGAACTTTGAGGAGTTTTCCCCACCAGATGCTGGGTGTGCTGCCGGCCTTAGGGCTGCTACAATAGCTTGGGTTTGGAGGCTTACCTGTTGCTGTAAATGGACCTGGTGGATGGCCTTAGCCTTTTCCTCCCGGCCATTAAAAAGTTTAAATGCCAAGTTTACCAGGTCTCGTATGGGAGTTTTTCATATTTTATACCAGAATGCTTGGATGTAGGGAACCTCGGCCTACTTGCCTTTCCTTTGGCAAAAATTGTTTAAATTAGTGAGGACATTAAAGTTAAGTGTGCCCTCTGGAGGCCACTTGGACTAGTTGTTTAGCGGATACTGTGGCCAGGCTACGGTGGAGAGGAAGAGTAGCCTTTTGTTTTTTATAGAGAGGCCCAGCTTGGGTAGGTTTAGAACTGGGCATTCCAGTGGTGACTTAGGGTTTGGGTGGGATTTTTGGTTACCCATGATTTTTTCTTTTCTTTTCTTTTCTTTTTTTTTCTTCTTTTTGTGAAACAGGAGGATTTTATTAAGGTGGCTACCGGCTTAGCAGATTAGCATTTTAATATTAAGCACTTAACAAAGACAGGGCTTGGCTTTTTATACATGAAGTACACAGTGGCACTAAAACAAGTTTGCAGGCATAGAACAAAGGCAATTTATTAAGCAGTAATAGGTACTTAACTTAGGCTTACATGTGATAGTTGCTATGTGACCCAGATGTTTGCTATCTGTAGAGCTCAAGGATTTTAGCACAGGCCTTATCTATTTCTTTTTGATACAGTGTTTAGAAAGCTAGAGTCCTGCCTGCTTGGGCATTTTTATGACCTTCACTGTAGAAACTTACAGTTATTAGCAATAGAGAACAAGAATACAAGAATTTGTAAACTTATAAAACTTGTAAAGCAGGATACAATTTTACTGGAAGGGGAAAAAAAACTCACTCACACACTCACTCGGGAACAGAAGGAGAAACAGAAAGAGAAATTGAGAATATAATTAAACGGGAGCTGATTTGCCAAAGGGCAGGTTTTGGGGTTAGGAGCCAAGGTTTAATTTAGGCCTTAAGGGCCTGGAGGAGTAAACAGGGCTTCTAGTCACTCAAGTCTCGCCCGCTGCCGCAGAGATGACCAGTAGGCGTCCCGGACGACACTACCGGACACCAGAGAGGGTTCAGGAAGAAGGGGACGTTTCCCTCAGGTTCCTGACCCTCCGCAGACCCCTTACGGGGGGAAGACAAGAGCATAGGGACGTCTCCTCTACACTCAGGTCCTCGAGGCGGAGCTGGAGCCCTGGGCCCTCAGCTGAACAGAGCCGGGGCCCTGGGCCCACGGCAGAGAGGAGTCCCTGATGCGGCCGCGGTTACAGACAGGGAGTCCGGAGTCAAGCAGCGGGAGAGGCTATGGGTAACAGAAGTCTTACCTTGCGGCTCAGTGGCTCCCTGGTCTAGCTTCAGGTGGAGGAGTCGGTTTCCCCTTTAGGAGGGGGTCTCACAACCCCTCCTGGGTTTCGGCACCAGCTGTAAGGTATATTGCCGAGTTAAAATGAGGAAACTGAGGCCAGTAAAAAAAAATGAGAATCCAATTTATTCAGCTCCCGGGCGAGGTTCTGTGGTCCAGGAAGGGGCCAGAGAAGTCGCAATGGGCTTCTCAGGGCGTGGGGTTTTATAAGAAGTGGAGGTAGTTGATTGGTCATTGGGAAACAAAGAGCAGACAATTTCATTGGTAAGGAGATTTGATTGATTGTTAGGGAAACAAAGAGCAGACAGTTTCATTGGTAGGCTGACTGGCTGGGGAGGTTAATGTTAAACTGCCATTGGACAAATCTTCCGCGGGCTTTTTAAATTTTGAAAGGGTTGAGTGAGGAATGCAGGAGTGGGCGTGTGGAGCCTACATGGAGAAACCAGATAGGAGCAGGTGTGGGGAGCCAGCACAGAGAGATAAGTGTGTCCATTTGGCTCTTCAGCGAGGCAGCCGGCCTTACAGAGACATGTTTGGCATTGTTGATTAAGGTATATGTACACGCTTCCTACTGCCCCGGAACCCACGGCAGCTGGCTGCTGGGGGTGGGGGGGCGGCCCTGGAATAGGGGCTGTGGCAGTACGCGGGGACCCAGCTGCGGTGGCTGCCGGGCTGACGAGAAACTGCTAAAGTTCCTGGGGAAGCAAAGTAGAATTTTTCATAAGAACAAAATGGATGGAGAGGAGAAAACCTATGGTGGCTGTGAAGGCCCTGATGCCATGTATGTCAAATTGATATCATCTGATGGCCATGAATTTATTGTAAAAAGAGAACATGCATTAACATCAGGCACAATAAAAGCCATGTTGAGTGGCCCAGGTCAATTTGCTGAGAACGAAACCAATGAGGTCAATTTTAGAGAGATACCTTCACATGTGCTATCAAAAGTATGCATGTATTTTACGTACAAGGTTCGCTACACTAACAGCTCCACTGAGATTCCTGAATTCCCAATTGCACCTGAAATTGCACTAGAACTGCTGATGGCTGCGAACTTCCTAGATTGTTAAATAAAATAAATAATAATAATAATAAAAGGTATATGTACACATAGTGTGTAATACTATTATTATTATTTAGGACTGTACCTTGATCTTCCCCTAGAACTCTTTCCTCCTCTGGTTCTCCCCATCTCAGTCAACGACAAATGCCACCTATGTAGGTGTTCAACCTAGAAAGCCTGGAGACGTCTTTGATGCATCTTGCTCCATCAGCTATTCCATTAGTATATTCTACCTCCACAGCTTGTAGGATTTCCTTCCAGAATTCTCTAAGAATATAGCCAGACTGATGAATTTTCAAAGTGCACATGTTTATGCTTCTGTCCTATGAGAAGCCTTTTGGAAGCCTATATTAATATGGCTGAAGTATGTTCTCTGTTATTATGTAATAGGCATTATGTGGGGAAAAAAAGCCCAGTCTTAGTCTACTCAGGCTGCTATATCGAAACACTATAGGCTGGGTGGCTTAAATAACAGATATTTGTTTTTCAAATTCTAGAGGCAGGAATTTCAAGATCAAGGTGCTGGATGGTCAAGTTCTGATGAGGGTCCTCTTCCTTGGCTTGTAGACTGCTACCTTCTTGCTTTTTCCTCACATAGAGGAGAGGGGAAGCTCCAGCATTTCTTCCTCATCTTATAAAGGCACTAATCCCATGATGGGGGCTCCCATCCTCATACTATAATCTAAATCTAATTACCGTCTGAAGACCCCACCTCCTAACACCATCACTTGGAAGGACAGAAATACAACCTATGAATTTTGGAGGGACACCAGCAGAGTCCATAATAAGCACCATAGCCAAATGAGTTTTGGAAATGTTGGGTTAGCTAGATGAGCATTTGAAACACTGCTGTATTTAAAGCAGGATTTTGGCTTTTTTTTTTTTTTTTTTTTGAAAGAGAGAGAGAATAGGAAGGAGGAAAAAGGAAGAGAAAGAGAGAGAGAGAATGGGGAGGAGGGAGAAGGAAAAGAAAGAGGGAGAGAGAATGGGAGTATTGCTTTCTTGCCCAGGCTAGAATGCAATTTAGTAATGGGTATTGAAAAGCTCTTTTATACTGATAATTATACTTAATGATGTAGTTAGGAAGGAATAAGGGAAGAAGATAACAAACAAACAGCCAACCAATATTTAATTTAAACCTATGAAATGCTATGCGATTACTGAGGAGTGATTTACTTCCAATTATATAGTCACCTTTGGAATAGGTGTGAGGTGGTAATGTAAGTTTTGTGTATTTGAAGTGGAGAGTTCTATAAATGTTTATTAAGTTTACTTGTTCCGGGTCTGAGTTCAAGTTCTGAATAGCCTTGTTAATTTTCTATCTCGTTGATCTATAGAATCGTTAGCTCTTCTTGTTACATTGATCCTTTTGCCATTATGTAATGTCATTCCTCGCCTCTTTTGATCTTTGTTGCTTTAAAGTCTACTTTATCAGAGGCGAGAATTGCATCTCCTGCTTTTTGTTTATTAGTTTATTTTTACTCTCTGTTTTATTGGTAAATCTTCCTCCTTCTCTCTGAGTCTTTGTGTATTGTTGCATGTAAGATGGGCCCGGATGCAGCATACCGATGGGTTTTGGCTTTTTATCCAATTAAAATATATATAGGTTTAATACCGGCGTTTGATGTTAGCTGGCTGTTTTGCCCATTAGTTGATGTAAATTTTTTATTGTGTTAAAGTTCTTTGCTTTTTGATATATTTTTGGAAAGGCTGATATTGGTTGTTCCTTTATATGTATAGTGCTTCTTTCAGAAGCTCTTGTAAAGCAGGCCTGGTGGTGGTGAACTCTCTAAGTACTTGTTTGTTCGCAAAAGATTTAATTTTTCCTTCGCTCATAAAGTTTAGTTTGGCTGGATAGGAAATTCTGGGTTGAAAGTTCTTTTCTTTAAGGATGTTAAATATTGGTCCCCACTCTTTTCTGGCTTGTAGGGTTTCTGCTGAGAGATCTGCTGTAAGTCTGATAGGTTTCCCTTTATGGGTAACCTGACCTTTCTCTCTGGCTGCCCTTAGTATTTTCTCCTTCATTTCAACCCTAATAAATCTGGCGATTATATGCCTTGGGGTTGGTCTTCTTGAAGAATATCTTTGTGGTGTTCTCTGTATTACCTGGAGTTGAATATTACCCTGCCTTGCCAGGTTGGGAAAATTTTCCTGAATGATATCCTGAAGAGTATTTTCCAACTTGGATTCATTCTCTTCATCACATTCAGGTACACCTATCAAACGTAAATTAGGTCTTTTCACATAGTCCCATATTTCCTGGAGACTTTGCTCATTCCTTTTCATCCTTTTTTCTGCATTCTTGTCTTCTCGTTTCATTTCACTGAGCTGGTCCTCGACTTCTGATATCCTTCCTTCTGCTTGATCAATTCGACTGTTTAAACTTGTGCATGCTTCGCGAAGTTCTCGTGTTATGTTTTTCAGCTCCATCAATTCACTTATATTCTTCTCTAAATTGTCCATTCTCGTTAACAGTTCGTCAAACCTTTTTTCAAGGTTCTTAGTTTCTTTGCATTGGGTTAGAACAAGTTCTTTTAATTCACAGAAGTTTCTTATCACCCACGTTTGGAAACCTGCTTCTGTTATTGGAACACACGTGTAATCTATTAAGCCTTGTTCCGTTACTGATGAGGAATTGCAATCCCCTGTAGAGGGAGAGGCATTCTGATTTTGAGTATTCTCTACCTTTTTACGCTGGTTTCTTCCCTTCATTATATATTTGTCTGTCTGTCGTCTTTATAATTACCAGCTTTCTAACTGGGTCTCTGACGTCCAACTTGTTGATTCCCTGCGCCGAGATCTGAGCAATCCACTGAGCCGGCCAAAACAGTGGTGTTAAGATTGATGGTGCTTTTCTGCCCGGGAATCTCCAGACTCTGCACCAAGAACTGGCGTGCTAAGGCACCAGCAAAACCACCACGCCGGCCACAAGAGTCGCCCTGGCAACCCGTGGGGCTCCTCCACTGGGAATCTCCTGGTCCATGAGCAACAAATATTCGTCTGAAAGTGTGGCGTCCTCTCATTCTTTGCGCTTTCACTGGGAGGTACGTGCCCGAGCTGCTAATCATCAGCCATCTTGGATCTCTCTCAGGATTTTGGCTTTTATATGCACTGTGTGACTCCAGAAGAGTAGGAGCAGTTTATAGGCACTGTTTTCCAGAGTGACTCAACTGTAGAATTCCTTTTTCTACAAAGTATCCTGAGGAAATAATACGCAGGAAACACACTCTGATGGGTTGCTTTTTGGCAATGGGCATCTCTAGATGTCTTCTGAAAGAAAAAAAGAATCTTTATTTGTATTTTGAAATTAAAGCACCATTGCTTCCTATTTTCTCTCCTAGTTATTCCTATTATTGATGTAGATAGAAGTGCTTTTTTAGAACTATTTCTCTCCCTCTTTTGTTCTGCAGTTATTTGTAAAGAAAGAGATGATTTCACCAAACCTGGAAAAGGCAGTTTCAAGTTTCTAGGTACAGACATAGAGGACTAAGATTTGCAGTAGGGAGAGTGTAAAGGAAACAGCACCTGACAGAGCACTGTAGCAGTCTTCATCCTGAGCCCATTACTAGATCATCATAAGTATAGAGGCCATTGATTAAAAGGGCCATTAATGTATTACTGTTTCTTATGGGGCTGAGACAAGACATGTTACATGTTTTCTCTTGTTGTGTCTTCTGCTTTTTGGAGACTAAATTTTTTAGAACTTAGAAACCTGCAAATGTTATGAATATGTTTTCTCTTGTTGTGTCTTCTGCTTTTTGGAGACTAAATTTTTTAGAACTTAGAAACCTGCAAATGTTATGAATATTTTGAAAAATGTCTAATACATGTGACTGGGCTCAGTGCCCCACAGTCACCAAAACAGCCAAGTAGATTCTAACTTTATGATAAGAGCCAAAGCTTTTGTGATAAAAAGGAAATGTTACAGTTGATTCTCTGTAGACAAAAGAATCAGAATATTAAACCAAATTCTTTAATTTTATCACCAGATTGTTGATTGATTTTATATAGTTACTACTTATTGTTTCCAGGTATTGATGAGTCAAGGCAATAAATTCAATTATACAAATTGGAATCCTATTTAATCATCCAATTACTCTACTTAAATAAGTTCTCATCAAAACTTTTAAGTTAAATGTAATTATTTTAATAACTCCTTATTATTGCTTAGACAAAAATATGTAGTTTTCATAAAATGAAAATAATTTTTTTTGGATTTTTTCATTTACTTGCCATATAATAATGGAAAAATATAACTTTAATAATAATATATAAAATATGATAAGTATAATACTTTTAAATAATTTAAAAATGATAAATATTTTAACAATTATGAAAAGATGGATTTTCTTTTTATTTAGTACATAATGTTTTCAAACTGTCAGTGCTAAATATTTGCATATTTTGAAAAGCAACATGCCTTTGTTTTACCTGATATCATTTGAAATTGTTGCTTATTTATAGACAGGAGTGAAGAAAGACACAGTCCATGGTGTTACACATTTGCATGTCATATTGAAATATGTATTCAGAGTATTCATGGCTATTGACTCGCTCTGTTGCTATTTATAGTGGCAGTGTTCTCTGGGGCTCAGGTAAATGAGATGTGGAGAAAAATCAACTCTTCTAACTCAAGAATTTAAAAGTAATCTTCAGAATATACACAACTTTTATTTCTCAATTATACCTCAATAAAGCAAGAAAGAAACTCCATGTGCTTTTGAGTACTTTTTTTTTTTTTTGGTTGGATCTTAAATCTATACTTAAAGAGTGTCCTATGTTGGGAAATATCGCATAAACTTTTTTTTTTTTTAGACAGAGTTTGCTGTGTCACCCAGGCTGGAGTGCAGTGGCATGATCTCGGCTCACTGCAACCTCTGCCTCCTGGGTTCAAATGATTCTTATGCCTCAGCCTCCTGTGTAGCCAGGATTACAGGCACATGCCACTACATAGGGGTAATTTTTGTATTTTGTAGAGACAGGGTTTCACCATATTGGCCAGGCTTGTCTGGAACTCCTGACCTCAAGTGATCTGCCCGGCTCTGTCTCCCAAAGTGCTGGGATTACAGGCGGCATAAATTTATTTTTCAATGTATATTTGTTACATTTTCAGTGACATGCTCAATATGATTTTTGTTCAAACTTTAGACACTTTTTTAAAGTGAAGTATCTCTAAGTTTGAAGCAGTGGGTTCAATTGTTAATCTAAGAAAACACAAATATAATACTTTTCCCATTTTTCTAGATTGTTTGAAACTTTGTAGTGTATTCATTGTATTTTTTTGCACAAATTTTCTTGCTTATATTTTATTATGTGTAAAAATGTATAAACTCTATGTTAGGCAAAAAGATAGCTTCTAGTGAGATAAGCTTAGGGAAAAATGTAAGTATATTAAGGCACTTCTAGTCTTATTAATAATATGGGAGTTTCATGTTAGAGCTAGAAAAATTTAAATGGAGAGATGAAAAATATTGCAAAGAAACATTGGTTAAACCTGTTGGCAAAAATCAAGGTGATTTCATATACTTGATTTGTTACAAAATATGTACGAAAAAGTTGTAAGTCAAAAAATTGTTTTATCTTTTGTGAAGCAAAATTTCACTGAATTTACCCTCACTCTAGTCTCTATACACAAAATTGTTTGTAATAGGTTGATTTTTATGTTCTCTTTTGGAGGAATGTATTTTGAAAAATGAATAATTATCTCGTGTCTTTTTTAATGAAAGCCAGTATAGAAATAATGTAGACATTTTATTGTCACCTTATATATGAATTTAAAAATATTCTTTCTTTTCAAAGTAGACAACTGTTGCTAGAGAGAAGTTACTGCATCGAAGATCCCTTGGGAAATTCTAAATAATACACATCTATACATTTAAAACAAGTACATGTGCCTGCACAAAACTCATATCTCAATACTCTTGTTTTTAATGCATAACTAAAGCACATTATCTTTAGAGCTGAAGATTTCATTAAAATCTGCAAATATTTATTAGCACTTTACTCCTATACCTGCAGTATCTTTCCTACTGCCTATTGCATACTTGGCACTTGATTGGCTTCAGTATTTTGAGAATGAGTGAGAAGATGGGAAGTTTTGTTAACCTAAGTAAGATCTCTATCAGCATATCTACACATTACTTGTTCTCAAGCTTTTCTTTTTCAGTTGCTGGATAGGTAGATTGTAGTTATAGGAGGTTTAGAAATGGGAACTAAGCCTGGAAGTGTGAGTTGATGTCTCATTTTAAAAGATTTTAATAGTAGACTACATTTTTACTTAAATTGTTAGAAAGTGGGCACATCTTGGAAATGCTTTGATTGGAAAGATTATGCAATTAGAAAGCATAATTGGATGGCAGTGTTTACCAAGTCACCTGCAGTTTTTAAAAAGGGAGTCTGCCTGAAGATGCATACCAGGCCATTCAAGTACAGTCTATGCTGTGTTTCTCAAATTATTATTTTTATTTTCTGGACTCTCATAAGCTAGCTTTACATTTGCTGGAAAATCTAGAATACTCTTTCTCTTAACTTTGCTAACGGTTTCTTGTATTGTCATACCTTTCCTCTCTTTCTTAAGCAGAATATTTAGTTACCATGAATTTCTCAAAATACTGTTATTATTTTGCCCATCTCTTAGAAAAATATATTGAGGTTTAGAGTGAGTAAATAATTTCCATATACTAGTCAGCTAATAAGTGATAAAGTGAGTACCATAACTGTATTAGTTTCAAATATGCTGCTTCATAAGTTAATATAATGGAATCCTGGCAAATATACCTTTGTACAGTCTATATTATTTTTCCCATTTAGTTTTAGATTGGGAAACAGACTCATTCATCCAGATAGAGAAGGGCTAAGCTAAGGTTTAAACCCATGGTTTTCAGCTCCATATTTCATAAACTTCATGTTATACCACCTTCCTCATAAATTTTAGGACTAAGAAACAAAGTAAAATACAGAACATTTGTGCCCCAAACCCCTATTAATCAATGACTTTTCCAAAATATTACTAGCATTTTTGTTTTAATCATTTATATACCCAGCTTTATTTCTGACCATTGATCACAGTCTCAGATTTGATGGTTTTTAGTATCAATTTTATCTGCATATCTATGTTTTTAACATGTTTTGTTTCTATTAGTGTCTAGAGATGAGACCTTAAAGCTCTATATTCTTCCCCAGAGCTTTATTTTACATTGTCTCTAGTTATCTAGTGGAAATGGTATGCGTGATCCTAGGTATCTCCATGGTAGATTTTCCTGCCGTTTCTTTTCTGTCTATTCTATGCAGCTGCCTAATGAGTCACTTCAATGTCCACTTCGTATTCCCCAGATGCATTTCATTTATTTATCAATATACTGCCATGCATGAAAAAGTACCTTATAAGATTCTTGTTCAAGAATGCCTTAGATTAGTAGGTGGCTTGGAGAAGAAGGGAGGAGGATAACAGAAAGAAATTAATGGATTCCCCATGGAAAGGTAATTCTTTAAAATGCACAATAAAGAATTTCTCATAACCCAAATCACCCTGACAACATACATAACACAGTTTGAACACACACGTGTCTTAACTGTTGAATCAGCTCTTAATTTATTAAGGTGAAGGTACTTAGCATTTTCTTCAGCACACAGGGAGGTATATTATTGGTTTTAAAATATTTGATAATACAAAGTTAGTTAATTAATGGCTCTTAGGGGCTTAAGACTCTTATGCATAGTATTTTAAAATCTATATTACTAGTTTTAAAGCACCATCTGCAAAATGAAAAAGTGTTCTGGTATTTGAAATATATCAGTATGAATCACCAGAAGTTAACTGGTGTGAAGGTTATAAATTTTATTCTGTTTCTTTTCTCAACAAACACAGATTAGGTTTGTATAATGTATGCCTGGGGTGGTCTTGGTCATTGTGCTGTCAGATAGAAGTAAGCTATGTTGTTTCAGAAATATAGATGTGATACATTGTATGTCAGGAAAAGTTGTTTGTAGCATTCTAGCATCATTTGACCTGCCTTTTGGATATAATTTTACTTTAATATAGAATAAGCAAAATATTGTTAATATATTAACAAAAGAGCTGTCCTGAAAAATTATCTTAAAAAGCTACAAATGCTTAAAACTAATTATACCATGTTGGATTTAAGTGAAATCATGGAATGCTAAATAGAATTCCCTTTACAAATTGCAAATGGTGGCCCAAAGGCTGGATTTGGCCCACAGATGTTTGGCCCATACTGTGTTTTTAAATAATTGAATTTGCTTCCAACATTCAAATATGGAAATACTTTACCTAAAATACCAGACTTCTGGCTTCTTTTTAAGAACTTGAAGATCTGGCAGCATTGAGCAAGCCTTCCCACATGGCCACAGTTGACAAGAGCTGCAGAGATTGCCCTCTATATACATTTGCTGAAATATAAATTCCATGAAGATTCATGAATTATTGAAATTTCATGAAGAACCATTTTGTTACTTGATGCAATCTGAACACCTGGAAGAGCTGATGCTCAATAAATATTTATCACGTGAATCAACCTGTACTGTCTCAGTAAACATTAGTTAAATTAACAAGGCATAGATTCTCCAATTTGACACCGATTAGTCCTTCTTTTATTATACTCAAATTACCTCTCTCATTTATGTTAATTCCCTGGCCTCATAGGCATTTAACATTTTTATTTTAAAAATGTGGTAAAATGGACATAAAGTTTATAATTTTTAGTGAGGAATACAGTGAGACTAAGTATACTTAAAATGTTGTGCAACCATCACCACCATCCATCTCCAGAACTTTTTCATCTTTCCAAACTGAAACTCAATACTGATTAACAAATAACTCTCCATTGCCTTTTCCCACCAGAGGCTGTCAACCTCCACTCTATGTTCTGTCTCCATGGATTTAACTAGTCTAGGTAGCTCATGTAAGTAGAGTCGTATAGTATTTGTCCTTTTGGGTGCTGCAAGAATTTAATCTAATGTATCATAGCTGTTTAATTTACTACCTTTGTATATTAGATTTGGAAAGAACTAAGGCTCAGAATAATGAAAGAGAGTGTGCATAAACATATAACTAACTGATGGAAAGAAAGACTATTTCTTTCCTCCTAGATCTGTGCTCTTTGCACTGCAGCATGCTGAATTACCTATTTCACCACTTACAGAAGGAAATGTTCTAGTCTTCTAAGCCAAGAATGGGAGAAAACATCACAATCCGACTAAAGTTAGCCCAAACCTATGTCATGGCACAAAGTTTGAAACAATCCTTAATTATATGATAATGTACAAAAAGTCACCCCCACAAACATTAATTATTTTAAATCTCTCTGATACATTCTCTGTTGACTTATAGGATTGCATATGTCTCAGTTTGGGGCAACCTACTGAAAAGAACTTAAAATAGCATAAGCATACAGCCAAATGTGCTGATGTTCCAAATACATGCTTTAAATCCCTCCACTGGCCTCACTTGATTGGAAGTGGCATCAGCACCATTCTTGGAACTGATTTTTTACTTATCTATGCATTTACCCTTAGAAAGGGTCAAAAGTGTTTTTTTTTTTTTTTTTTTCTGAGAAAGTCACTTTCAGCTTGGACTAATTTACAGTGTATTTGACTAAATTCTTTTTCTTTTGTTTAAAACTGAAGACCTGCCTAACAGCCCTTTTCAGGTTGGCCTTGGCCTGTGAAAGGGTAAAATCTATTCAGGATAATCTGGCTGTAGCAAGCAGACATGAGATTCTGTAGAAGCCCTCAAGTTGTCTCCCAAGGAGAGGTATAAATCAAAAACTTTCCAATGTCCATTTTCTTAAGCATAGGAATCCAAGGTCAGTCCTCATCCTCAGAGCCGTCTTTGGTCATAGGTGGTCTGCCTTTCTAGATTTTTTCACTTTGTTCCAGATTTCATAGAGTTCTCTATTGTTTCTAATTTTTTTTTCTGACATTTCCTCTAAATCTGATTAAAGATGTTTTCCTCCCTCTCTTGCTCTCTCCAGAGATTTATATAAACTCCATAGATTTTTATACACTAGGTCAAAATTTCCCCAAATTTCTTTCTTAAAGCACTAGACTAGAGAATGTTAGTTCTTATTTTGTAAAAAATTATGTAGTTAAATAAGTTTAGCAAAAACCAAGTTAAGAACATTTGGTAATTTTTTCATTAGTTTGTTTCACAGTTTTAATATGCCAAAATGGCAAATTGTATATTTGCAAAAATAATATATACCATTATTTCCCAAACTTTTTTGAGCAACAAACCCCATTTTAATAGTTCTTGAGGCTAGAATTTATCCTAGAGAACATTCTCTGGAAAACACTGCTTAGACAATTTTCCTGGGCCATTTTTTCCATTCAGTCCAATAACATTTCAGATAGAAAATAATATTCAGTGTTGTTTTATGTGGTGTAGAAACATTTCTACCTCTGTTATGAGGGACTTCCTGGCCTGGAGAGGTAAAGAGACTAGTCAGGCACACTGTGAAAAGTTCTGTGATAGAACCCAAGGGACTATGGGGGGACATTGAGAGATACCTACTACTGGGAAATAGAGAAGACTCTTGGAGGAGAGGTGATGCCTGAATAGAGACTTGAAAGATGAATAGATGAGATGAAAAAAGGCATTGTTCTAGGAAGGTAGAGGTTAAGCAGATAGAAGATGATTTTGATGGTTGTTGATGTATTTATCTATGGATAAAATTATTCAAAATAGTATTCAAGGAGATTGAATAAATTATTCAAAATGGTATTCAAGGAGATTGAATAAATTATTCAAAATGGTATTCAAGGAGATTGAATAAATTATTCAAAATGGTATTCAAGGAGATTGAATTGAGTGAATAGAGATGATCTGTAAATGGGAATAAGACCATGGCAGTGAAGCAAAATAGAGGGGAAACATCTTAAACAGAGAGGTTTCAAGTCTCTATAAGTTGGAAAGTGAGTATGAGCTGGGAGGAGTGAATTCAACAATATATAAAAGACTGTTTAAAAGGTTTAAGTTTCTGAGAAGTTTACAGACATGTTAACACATGACTGTCAGGTAGGATACCAGAGGCGCAGGTACAAAGGGGAGATGTGACAAGAGAAGCAGGGATAGGGGCTGATGAAAAATTTGTCAAGGAACACCTGCGCCAGACTGTCCCCCTCCCCAGCCCCTGGCACTCTAAGCACAGAACAACTTTGTGGTGTTTACTTTCAGGTAAGAACATCAGGGCTCTTCTATGAAGAAAATTAATAATATTCCTAAGCAGAGCCGAAGCTTCTAAAGTAGATGTTGGCATAAAATAAAAACGTCTATATCCTGACAATCCTGGGGCCTCCACCAGGGCTCTACCCTCAGACAGGTCAGTCAGTACCTCCGAGTCATGGATATAGAGTTCCCTGTAAATTTCCTAATTGAGATGAAGGCTTGGTGGGAATGACTGCCTGCCCTAGAGCAAAACAGCCTAGATCTCTCCACAATTAACACAGTCCTTTCTCAAACATGAAAAGGGAATCACAGTCACCAGCCCTGTAGGACAATTTGCAGCATGAGTCAGAAAGAGCAAAATACACAAAAATAACAACTAACTTCAAGAAATAGACAACAGTAAAGGAATGAGACAGTAACTTAAACATTTTGGTACAAGAAGAATTGTGTCCAGAAAGAAAGAAAATTAATGAGGGGAAAAGAAACATTAAGAGGACAAAACAAATTTTTTTATTTTAGAAAATCTAGTATATAAATTTGAGAACAACTTCTAGAACATACAGTTGAAAAACAAGAAGATTAAAACAGTAGAAAAACATTTAAAAAGGAGGACCAGCAAGTTACTAATTAGTGGGGAACTTATGTATGTTGCCTAAATAACAGAATCATGAAGCAACCTAGTACTTAGTTGTGGAAGTAACCAACAAAAGCACATAAACAGGACATATTCAAAAGTTATTACCTCTGGCTAGTGGGACTGGGTCTTGTGTTGGGGTATGAAAAAATTGTGTAAAGTCGGGGAGAAGCTGTTGCTTTTCACTACAAATTTTATGTTAACTTGTACATCTATTATTTGTGTTAAACATAAAACAAAGTAAGGAAAATACTATATTCAACGTTAGAAACAATTCCAAAGGTAGAATTACTATATCATTGTTGAATTCTCCACTGATTGCATATATTTTCCTTTCACAGGACGTTTATCCATAATTCCAAAAATTTGAGACTACTTTATCCTTTTGACTTAAAAATTTTTCCTGAAATACCACTTCAGAAATCATATTTACTTTGTGATATTTCAGATTTATAATCAAAGAATTTCATACTTGGAATATGGTTCATATATGGACTATCTAAGGACAGTCTTCTAAGTCATTGAGGACATTTTTATTTAATTTTAAATGATTTTTGACAAGAAGTTTGGCCACTTTACTGTGATGAATGTTTAAGCACCACTTGAGCAAGTATAGATAGAAAGATCTTTTATGTTTTGAAATGAGTTTTGGCGATATACTAACCTAAAGCAATCTAGTTAAACTGAGATTTTTTTCTCTACAAAGCAATTTCTTCTTGCCCACTTAATCTGTTTTAAAATTCATGTTCTTCTAACAACCTCAGGATGTAGGTTCATTTGCTTTTTAATAAAATGTGACTAATGAGGTTAGGTGACTTACTTGGATTTTGGGTCAAGGTAGTTCAGTTCTTTTCTCACTGCTCCAGTGATTCATGACTGTGGGGATCTTGCAAAATCACCCAAAACACATATAATATTTTGGAGACATATATATATGTTGTACATTTATTTTCTTCTCAATGATTAATGAACTTTATAATAATCTTAACATTTTAGCCCAGTCCTGATGACACACAAACCTCTTGCTATGGCAATTCTTTAGATTTGTGTTTATTCAGCGAATGGCACATGTAAGACAGTTGTTTTATAATGGAAGAGGCTCATAAATCTTAAAGAGTAAACAGATCAGAAACAATAAAGATTTACTCTCAAGGACACCATGTTTGCAGAGCCAAGATTTTCTTTAAAAATTAGGTGCTTTGCTCTGACAACAAAACAATGGAATTTAATTAAGTTCTGCAGACTGCGTATTTTGCAGTTGAGATCCAATGAGGTAATCTAATATTCTTTTCTCTTCTCACTGTATCATTTCATCCCCCTCTGCCTTTTTACAAACACCCTTAAAACCATATAATAGGTTTAAATGGCAAAGAATGTTATATTAAAGGTATTTAAATTACTCATTTTTATGTTTCATTTCAAACAAATTAACAATATTTTTCTTAGATATTAAGAGATAGATATTAAATACTTAATGAGCCCAGTGATTCATCTCTTCAGAAACTAACACGTAATTGATAATAAAGGTATAAGATTTTGGCACAAATTCTCCATCTGACTTTATAATAATGTTTGAAAAAGGCTAGATGTATGTGAAAACCAGCTTACTTTGTGGAAAGACGTCTTTATGTCAAACATAATTAGTGATGAAGCCTGTATTTAAGTTTATTGCATCCTCACAGTTATGACGTGTAATTCCTAAGCTCTGACCTTTTATCTTGATTGCGGCTTGCTTATTATTTACTGTTATTTTATCTGATTAGCCCTGTGGAATTTTAATCTTTGTGTTCTCTCAACTTTCTCTAATATGTTATTAGCTTTACATTGATTCTTAGATTACTTTCATCTTAAATTAACTTTTTACATTTATTAAAACATTTAACCTTTTACAAAGGAAATAAATGCTCAAAATGCATATATTTGTTTGATAAACCCATTCAACAATGCTCTGCCTAGTGTAAACTACCCCAAAAGTGGATCACTGTAGATAGAATACTCCCTTCTCTATATGACAAATTTTTTTTGGTAATAATAATTGAAATGAAACAAATACTAACAGCAATAATAACAGAAAAAAGAAATGCAGAAAATAAAACTTTATTTTATTAAATGTATATTTAATCACACTAGTAAAAATTAATACTTTTCAATTTCATGAATATATTTTTGAAAAATAAGAAACAATGAAATTCATTCAAGGGAATAAAGTCTGCAAGATTCAGAGAATAATTTTTACCTAGAAGGACAATACTGAAGTAACTCAAGTACTTTTTCTTCATCTTTACAATAACTGTGTTATTATTGTTTATTTGAATTTGCATATGCAGTAATATATTGAGCCACAAGAATTAGAGTTGTGAATTGTACCCAAACTGAGCCCAATTTTTTTCAAACCATTATAAATTTACTATTGAAACAAAGGCAGATAACAGGGGTAGCTGATTGGGTGTGTGCCAGGGCTAACTGGATAACTCAATTTTTCTAATTAACTTGGCTATAGAGTACATTTTAGCTATTTTTGCTAAAAATGAACATATTCTAATTTGGAACATACTATGTATTACTAAAATTCAATGTAACAAGACCAATGTTTAGAACTTAGAGCAGGAATTTGCAAAATGTAGCCCTTGGGCCAAATCTAGTCTTGCACCTGTTTTTCTGACTTTCCAGCCAGCTCAACAATGGTTTTATATATTTAAAGGGTGGGCAAACACCGAAAGAGAGAGGAATATTTTATAACACATAAAAATCATATGAAATTTATGTTTCAGTATCCACAAAAAAACTTTTATTGGAACAATGAACATCCATTTACTTGTGTATATCCATGGCTCTTAAGAGCAGAATTGATTAATGTGACAGAGACTGTATGGCCTGTGTGTTAGCTAGGGCTGCCATGACCAAGTACCACAAACTGAGTGGCCTCAAACAGTAGATACTCATTTTCTCACAGTTCTGGGGGCTTGAATCTGAAATCAAGTTGTCAGAAGGGATGGTTCCTTCTGGAAAAGTCCAGAGAGCTTCTGTTTCATGCTTTCCTCTCAGCTTCTGGTTGCTGCCAGCAATCTCTGGCATTCCTTACCTGGTAGATGCATCAGTACAATCTCTACCTGTAGCAGCACATGGTGATCTCCCTCTGTGTCTTCATATATATCATTGTCTTATATGGATGCCAGTCATAATGGATTAAAGTCTCACCCTACTCCAGTACGATATCATCTTAACTAATTACATGTGCAATGGCCTTGTTTACAAATAAGGTTACATTTTGAGATACTGGGAGTTAGGACTTCAACGTTTCTTATTTTGGGGAAACAATTCAAACCATAACAGTCTACAAAATTAAAAATATTTATTATTTTGAACTTTGCAGGTAAACTTTGCCAATCCATGACTTAGACCAACAAAATTTTGGTGGGGATGGGAATCGAAGAGGAGAATTTTATCATTTACCTTGTTTTTAATTGTTGACATAGGATCATCATAGTAAAAAGCTTCCTGAGTTTTAGTTGTCTTCATTATCACTTTTAATTTCTCTCCCTGCAATCCACTCCCTTGTAGGCTGCACCAGGAGCACACAGCCTCTCACCACACTTTGTTGTTTCAGGCTGCAGAAGAAATGCTTACAAATTACTACCTCTTGTTATCCTCCAAAACTATGAGATAATGAATTTCTACTGTTTGGAGGCCCCATGAGTCAACTGTCAACTGTGTCATGATGATTAAAGGCTTCCTCTTTCTTCCTTTTTTTCTTTTGAGACTAAGTTTCACTCTATCACCCAGGCTGGAATACAGTGGTGCGACCTTGGCTCACTGCAGCCGCCACCTTCCAGGATCAAGAGATTCTCCTGCTTCAGCCTTCCGAGTAGCCCTGCTAATTTTTGTATTTTTAATAGAGATGGGTTTCACCATGTTGGTCAGGCTGGTCTTGAACTCCTGACCTCAGGTGATCTGCCTACCTTGGCCTCCCAAAGTACTGGGATTACAGGTGTGAGCGACCATGCCGGGCCAGGCCTGGCTTCAATCTTGCTTTGAGTAAAATGATCACATCATCCCAGATGAACTATTTTTGAGGTGATGGAGAGGGAGAGCAGGAATAGGCTCAAACACCTATACTGAACATGTACATCCACAGTGGGACTAAATTGTTGTGTATGTGAGTGTCCCTCTTAGCAGGCTATACTTTAATTCCCCAGTTGCTGTGTATCTTATGTGTTAACTTTCTCAGTGGTAAGTGTGGTTACTTGAGTGTGGTTGAGAGCCTCATGTGTCTGAACTTCTACTTCTTTCTTTGGGGGCTATTCCAGGGTACAAAATTAAATCAAAGCCTTTAAGCAATTATATTTCTTCAAGCAGTTTGACCTTGATATAGTTTGCTATCTCTTACATTTTCATTAAAGATAGTTTAATGACTGAAAAACTATTTTTACATAAATATCTGCAAACTATATCTTCGAAATAATTTCTCCTCTTTTGATCTAACCCTTTTCAAATAAATGTTTGTTAATTATGTAATTAAGTTTCCTTGACTTATTCTTCAAAGTGCATTACTTTGTTTATGGCATTTCATTAAAGGTTTTCATACATTTAAACAATTTTAGCCCTGTCATATGTTCGCAGACAAGAAAAGTAACTTGTAAATAAAATCCCTTTGTACTACCCTTTGTTTTAGCCATATAGACAATCATATTATTACTTCCTCTGACTATGTACATCCCAAAGGAATAGTCTGTATTGCCTTTTATGGAGATTATAGATCAATATTTCTAAATTTGTGCTGCAGTGACTGCAAACTTTGCAGGATAGTTTGTTTGACCATAATATATTAATTATGCTTGTTCTTTAGTGATTTTTCTCCATTTTATGTATATAATGCTAAAATAAAACACACACATTGAAGATGCCAACTTTATAGCTTAAACTATATTATTGTATGTATAGTTAATACAGATATATGACAATATAATCAGTACACTGTAAGTTCCCAAAGCTTCAAGAATGTGTATTTTTTTTTTTTTTAAACCTCTTAACAATGTCATCTAGCTGCATAATGTAGAAGAGCAAAGGCCCAAGGGCTGACTTAACATATCCTCTTAGAAATAAGACCAAGAAGGCAGCCATGGGGCAGCCATACTTCTATGTGTTCTGTCCATCTTCAATATAAGTATAACCTATCAATCCCTTTAAAAGAATTAGGAGGCTGAGGCAGGCAGATCACCTGAGGTCAGGAGTTCAAGACGAGCCCGCCCAACGTGGCAAAACCCCATCTCTACTAAAAATACAAAAAAATACAAAAATTAGGAGGCTGAGGCAGGAGAATTGCCTGAACCCAGGAGGCGGAGGTTGCGGTGAGCTGAGATCATGCCATTGCACTCCAGCCTGGGTAATGAGCGAAACTCTGCCTCCAAAAAAAAAAAAAAAAATACAAAAATTTAGCCAAGCATGGTGGCAGGTGCCTGTCATCTCACCTATTTGGAAAGCTGAGGCAGGAGAATTGCTTGAACTTGGGAGGCAGAGATTGGAGTGAGCTGAGATCATGCCACTACACTCCAGGCCAGGTGACAAGCATAAAACTGTCTCAAAAAAACAAAAAAACAAAATTAAATTTTCCCCGTGGAAAATTTAATTCTAGAAAGAATCAAATTCTGATGAAACACAAGAAGAATTGGCGTAAAATGCTTCCCTCAAAGGCCAATTGAGTTATTAGGTTAGAGGATTGACCTAACAACTCAATTGGCCATTGTAAATGTTGCTTAAATAGCCACAAAATTCTAAATAAATGAAACAATAACCAGAAACTAATTTATTCTCACTTGTATTTTATATCAGTAATTACTCAATTGTTAAAAGTGCTTAAGAAACATCCTACTTTGAAAGAATCAGGCCACATAATTAAATTACTGGTTTATAATTTTGGAATAAGAAAAGATTCCCCTTTGTTAAGATGGTAGAGATCAAACTTCATGCTTAAAGAGATCAGTCATGTTTAAGAGATCTTCATGTTTAAAGAGATCAGTCAACACCAGGGATCCAGTATTCAGGAGAGTCAATGGAAAGATGTCTATTCCTCTGAAAGGTGGCTTCTTTACCTTCTCTTTTTTCTCCTCCTCTTTCACTTCTGTTTTGGTTTTTCTTCTCTTTCACATTCTTTTAATTTTAACAAATTATTATGAAGGGTAGATCAATAAATAGGTATCTAAATATCTAGGTATCTATTGATCTATCATTCTTATTGATTAGTTATGTATGTAACAAATCAATAAGAAAAAGGCCAGTAACAAAAAATTTGTGAAAGTCATGAATGGGCAGTGAAGTTTCCTCTGGGCTTTTCTTCAGGAAAAGGGAATTATTGCTACTTTGTTGCACAAAATGGGGGAAACTAGTGCTGTGACTCTACAAGGAATCTTTTGCCAGCTACTCTACGTCCCTTATCTGAATTTTATGAATAGTTCTCTTTTTTCTTTCTCTTTTTTCCTTTATTTGTTCTAAAAATAAAAAACAGAATATATGTTTAGAATGTGCAGGTTTATTACATAGGTATACATGTGCCATGGTGGTTTGCTGCTTGTATTGACTTGTCCTCTAAGTTCTCTCCCCTTACCCACTGACCCCCAAAAGGCCCTGGTATGATGTTGCCCTCTTTGTGTTCATGTGTTCTCAATGTTCAACCCCCACTTATGAGTGAGAACATGTGGTGTTTGGTTTTCTGTTCCTGTGTTAGTTTGCTGAGGATGATGGCTTCCAGCTTCATCCATGTCTCTGTGAAACACATCATCACATTCCTTTTTATGGCTGCATAGTATTCCATGGTGTATATGTACCACATTTTCTTTATCCAGTCTATCATTGATGGATACTTGGATTGGTTCCATGTCTTTGCTATTTTAAGTAGTGCTGTAGTAAATGTACATGTGCATGTGTCTTTATAGTAGAATGATTTATATTCCTTTGGGTATATACCCAGTAATGGAATTGCTGGGTCAAATGGTATTTCTGGTTCTAAATTGTTGAGGAATCACCAAACTGTCTTCCACAATGGTTGACCCAATTTATAATCCCACCAACAGTATAAAAGTATTCCTATTTCTCCACAGCCTCACCAGCATTTATTGTTTCCTGACTTTTTAATAATCACTGTTCTTACTGGCATGAGATGGTATCTCATTGTGGTTTCGATTTGCATTTCTCTGATGATCAGTGATGTCGAGCTTTTTTTTATGTTTGTTGGCTGCATAAATGTCTTCTTCTGAGAAGTGTCTTTATATCATTTGCACACTTTTTGATGAAATTGGTTTTTTTTCTTGTAAATATGCTTAAGTTCCTTTTAAAATCTGGATATTAGACCTTTGTCATATGGGTAGATTGGCAAAATTTTCTCCCATTCTGTAGGTTACCTGTTCAGAGAGCCAAATCATGAATGAACTCCCATTCACAATTGCTACAAAGAGAATAAAATACCTAGTAATACAGCTAACAAGGGATGTGAAGGACTTCTTCAAGGAGGACTACACTGCTCAAGGAAATAAGATAGGACAAAAATAAATGGAAAAAAATCCATCCTCATTGATAGGTAGAATCAATATCATGAAATTGGCCATACTACCCAAAGTAATTTATAGATTCAATGCTATTCCCATCATGCTGTGATTTTCTTCACAGAATTAGAAAAAGATATTTTTAATTTCATGTGGAATCAAAGACAACTCCATATAGCCAAGACATTTTTAAGTAAAAAGAACAAAGCTGGAGGCATCACGCCACCTGACTTCAAACTATACTACATGGCTACAGTAATCAAAACAGCATGGTGCTGGTACCAAAACAGAGATACAGACCAATAGAGTGGAGCAGAGACCTCAGAAATAATACCACACATCTACAACTATCTGATCTTCAACAAACCTGACAAAAACAAGCAATGGTGAAAGAATTTCCTGTTTAGTAAATTGTGCTGGGAGAACTATCTAACCGCATGCAGCAAACTGAAACTGGACCCCTTCTTTACACCTTATACAAAAATTAGCTCAAGATGGATTAAAGACTTAAGTGTAAAACTCAAAACCATAAAAACCCTAGGAGAAAACCTAGGCAATACCATTCAGGATATAGGCATGGGCAAAGACTTCATGACAGAAACACCAAAAGCAATTGCAACAAAAGCCAGAATTGACAGTTGTGATCTAATGAAACTAAAGAGCTTCAGCACAGTGAAAGAAACTATCATCAGAGTCAACAGGCAACCTCTTTTTTACTTGAAAACCTCCTGGGCTCTTCTCAACTTAACATTTGAAACCAACACACACAAAAGAACAGGCCTTAAGGCAATTATATAGGGCTGATTTCATGTGATTGAATCAACCTGACAAATACTCAAAACTGAAACAGAACTCCAATGCTGCTCATGAGGACATAGCACAGACTGGATAGATTTTTCAAGGTTCTGACAAGAATATGTTGTAAGACTCCTTTCCCCAAAATGACAAATCTGAGTAGTGGAGTATCAATTGTGACCATGAAATATGTATGCATATGGTTTCTAGTGTGATTTTTAATGTTGGATAACCAACCCACTCAAAAGAAATGCAAGTAGACTACCTTCCCATGAAACTACATGATTGTGCCCATATTTTAAATAAGTGAAAATTAAAATAATAAGAACTTCAATTTTACTTATTTTCTCAAAGAATGAAATGTCTGTTAATATACAGGAGGAACCTATAGAGAATGAAGAAATAATCATTCTTATTCAAAGGTGGTCTAATTAGAATTATTTTAACCTGTTTTGATGGTAGTTTGGCAGGATCTATAAAAATAGAACTTTGACTCATCGATTTAACTTCTAGAAATTTATCATGGGGATATATTTGCACATGTATTAAAGAATATTTCTACAAATACATTTGCTGAAGTCCTGGTTATAATACCAAAAAACTGGAAGCCACCTAAGGTTTTTCATGTATGATGCTATAGCTATACCAGGTAATACCACACAGTCATTAAAAAAGAAAGAAGAGTATCTCCATATGCATACATGATGAGGTCAGGACCTCTTAAATATATTTCTTTTGATTTTGTTAATTGACAAATAATAATTCTATATATTCATGGGGTGCACAGACATACACATGATATATATAATGTATGGTGATCAGATCATGGTAATTAGCATATTCATCTAAAATCAATTTTTAGAACAGTATTAAAATATATGTGAGGTTATGTTAAAGTGATAAATATGTAGATCATATCAACACTTTGTGAAATGATGTAGAGTAGCTGTAAAGAGTAGATTTCCTGGGTAGGAAAATGAGGAGTAGAGAACATCTTTTTACTGCATCAACTATACTATTTGAATACTTAATATGGGTTTTTATTAACTTTTTTGGTGAATAAAGTCTAGTAAAAAGGAGAATAAATGGCGTTTTACAGATACTAATGGCAGACATCTCATTGAGATATCTTAAAATCTAATTTTGCTGTGTTTGAGGAAATAAATGAAATACATATATATATTTAAATTCTATTATAAGTTTATTATTCTTAGTTTTTTTTATATAAAGTAAAAATATCCTTTAGAAAAAGTAACCTGCTATAAAGAAAGCTCATTCACTCACAATTTCGTATTAATCTCATTGAAAGATTTGATGGTGTAGAGAGTACAGAATAGTTTTTTAAACATGGATTATTTTGGGCAGGAAAAGTCTGGGTGTGGCACAAGGTGTCCTGAGGAGTGATGGGATGTTAGGGCATGAAGAGGAATGAAGGAGAGTGTCCAAGAATATTAAAATGCATCAAGACTGATAGTATTTATACAAGGAAAGTTTGATATCAATACTTTATAAACTACCTTACTACCAATATTTTGTCACTCTGTTAGCAGAATTCTTGATCATCTCAATAGACATAGAAAATACATTTAATAACATTCAATATCTTACACACATATGTGTGCATGTGTGTGTGTACATATGTTAAGAGTAGAAGAGAACTTAACCTGTTTTGTGTGTATATAACAAAACTCATTGCAACACATTGTACTTAATTTTTAACTTCAAAAGCATTTTAAAAAGTCATTACACAATCACCATCATTGCTCAAATAATTAGTCATTTTGGAGGTTTTGGTAAATGCAATGTAATTTTATTTCCTTAACTGATGGATTACTGATTACTTGGAAGTGATTTTTATGGTCTTCAAATATATGTATTTTTGTCCTCATTTGATTGTTTCAGTATTGAGTTCTGTCTTCTAACTTTGTAATTCTGTGATTTAAAAAAAGGCAGCCTTACAATATCAATCATTAAGAATTTGTGGAAACTTTGTTTCTGAGGCTTACTATATGGTCAGTTTGTTCTTGCTGAAATCTGACCTTTAATTATATTTTTCAGTGAGGGGTTGACTAAATTTACTGTGTTCTTGATTTAGAGAAATGTTTTCCTTCATAATTTAATTGATTTAGCTTAACTTTTGAGTGATAGTCTGACCAGGCAGTTAATGTTGTACAAAGTAATTTTCCCATAGCCATATAAATCTACTAGTTGACTGATTTCTATTATGTATTTCTGTGAGTAAGAAATCTGTCATTAAGTTACTTGGTAAAGTTTCCCTGCAGAAAATTATTCTTTTTTCTGGAATTTTTAAGGATTTTTATATGCCGATAAAAATATTAAACTACATTATGATGTATATAGATGTGTATCAGGTATTTGTTGGATTTTTAAAATATTTTTATGTCATTAGTTTTCAGGAAAATTTCAGCAAACATGGCCTCTTTGAGGCATTTCTATATATGTTCTTTCTGGAATTAGATACTCAAGGCCCTCAAATTTTTCTTTACATCTCTTAATATCAATCAGTCTCTCTCTCTCTCTCTCTCTCTCTCCCCTAGTTTCTGAGAGATTCCCTTAGTTCTGTCTTTCAATTCATTAATTCATCAATTTGGTCTTTAAATTTCTTTAACCTAAAGTTTTGCATATAGTTCAAAAGAATTTTTTTAATTATTATAATTTAAGTCTGAGGTACAAGTGCAGAATGTGCAGGTTTGTTACATAGTTATACACATGCCATGGTGGTTAAATTCCCCTAATGATTCTACCATTTTTTTGTTCCAAAATTTTTAATTTATTCATTTTCTTATGGTATTATGTATCAGTTGTCATAGTATTTTTATTTTTTTGCCATTAATCAGTGTCTGCCTCTGTGTTTCTTTTCAAGCCTGCAATTGGAATCTGCCATTGTTTTAATCTTGACAAACCTTTCTCCTTCCAAATAAACACTTCTGAAATCTTAAATATTTTTCTGGAATACTTTTAAGACAAAATTGAAACAAATAACATGTTCTAGTCTAGATTCTCCTATAAACATATAATATTCACAAAATGTTTCTATTACCTTTAAATATTTTCTTAAATTATTTCCCTGTGATTATCATATTATGAATGAGTCAGATCTATTTTGTCTTTCTTTCGTACTTGTAGATAACACATTTTTGTGGTTGTGTCTTACACTATTAAAAAATAAATAGTAAAAGTTGCCTTAATTTATCTGAATGTTCTGCCTCTATAAAACCAACCATATGCTTAGCTGACATACTTTCACATTTAATCTGTAGATTTGATGTAACATGATGGCAACTTTAACATAAATTACTAAAGGAACTTATTATTTTTATATATCTTTTGTTACTGTAAGGTACACAGTGCATAGTAGATACTTATAAAAAAGTGTAGTGGTTCTGGGAATTTATATTGAATTTTAAAAAGCAAACTTTACAAACTACATATATTAAAAGTAATATATGTTCACTTATTGCACAAATAATTCAAATGATACAGAATTGTATGAAAAAATACTAATAGTCTCCCTTTCCTCCTCTAGCTTTACCTGTCTGAGATACCCAATTCTAAGGTTAGGATAATACTGGAAATACTTAAGTAGTGCCTTTTCTTTTCCTGTTCTGATCCTTAAAATTTGCCCATATTTGCTTGTACTAAATGTTAGTTTTCCTGTATGATTTTGCTATTTCTTCATGTCCTCTTTGGCAGCATAATCTAGTTTCAACTTTTATATTGTCTCAGTTGATGTAATAGTTCTTGGTATATTTTGCCAAATGTGGCATCTACCCTTGGCAAGTCAAAAATGATAGTACTATTGATATTACTTTTCATGTGTATCATTGGCTAAAATGCTAGATAATGAACTAGAGCAACTTTACAATGATTTCTCTACTGTAATTTATTGGAGGAACTTCTAGCACTTGTCACAAACAGGTAAATTATACTTTGATGCTTTCCCTCTGAATAACACTTTAGCCTAAAAGATCTTATTGCAATTTCAGTTGCACCAGAAGAGTATATTAAACTACTGTACTTTTAGAGAAATCAGTACATATTATTATCTTCAGATTACACTGAAAAATGTGGAATTGTTTGAAGTAGTCTGAGTGTGGCATGATATCTTGTGAATGCATTTTTAAAAAAATAATATTATAAGGATTCAGTCTAAATCTGGCTTATGTATGTGAGAAATTTACAGTTGAGAACCTGAATAAACAACAGGAGTCAGCATTTCAACTTTTGCATGTTTAACAAAGGATTATGGAATTGTCCCACAAGCACAAGCTATATCATGAAAATTTACATTTTCCTCCTGTAGGACAGTTCCTTCTAACATTATCCTCTGAACAACGGCTCATTTTCTTGTGCCAGTATTCTATTCCCTGAACTGCAGCTTGGCAGCAGCCAGGTCTCAAATTTCAACCACATGTATTTCAAAAAATCAAAAGATCCTTATTTGGCACTTCAGTCACATATCTTTAAAAGCAGTGTTTGTGCGTCAGATTTAGAAATAATTGAAACCAGGGGGTTCAAAAAAAAAAACCAAACTTTTCTTCCAAGATGTTTCAGCTTCAACTGATTCCAAAAACATTGAAAGCAACAGAATGGAAACGAGAATAGAAACCGTATGCAGCATAATGTACCGACAGTGCAGGCAGAAGCGGGTTCAGGAGGTGCAATCTACAACCAAGCCCAGATCAGGATCCTTGTAAGGCCTGACCCTATTTCCTCCATAGCCTGCCTGAAAACAGTCCGAGCAGTCTGCAGGTCTCAGAGCAAGTGTGTCAGCTCATGAGGTCATTTTCTCTAAGACTGAAGATGGGAACATATGTAGTAGTTTTGGGTTAGTGATCCAGTCTTGAAAATCACATTAGAAACTATATGCATATATATTTCATGGTCACAATTGATTTTCCATTCCTCAGGTTTGGCTTTTTTTCCTAAAGGAGGGAGTCTTAAAACATGTTCTTGTCCCAACCTTGAAAAATCTATTGAGGCTGTGCTTACGTCCTTGTGAGCAGCGTGGTTTGGAGTTCTGTTTCAGTATTATTTGTCAGGTTGACCTAATCACATGGAAACAACACTATATAATTACCTTAAGACCTGTTCTTTTATATTTGTTGGCTTTAGAATGTTAAGTTGAAAACAGCCCAGGTGCCTTTAAGAAAAAAGGAGGCCTTCTTGTAAAATGCAGATAAAGGACACAGAGCAGTTGGCAAGGGGTTTCTTACATATTCACAGCACATGCTTCCCTCATTTTGTGCAATAGAGTAGCAATGCAATAATGTTTCTAGTCCAAAAGAGCAATCAGTACTCTCCTCCTAAACAGAAGCCAAGAAAGAACTTCACTCTACCTACAGATGAAGTAGAGACTTATAAAAAGGAGTACATAGAAGATTACTCAATTTTATGTAAATTTGTTTTAACTCTAATGTTACATTAGTGTAATGTAAACCTTCTTCTGTATTATTTGGGAGCATAAAATATTGGTTATCTGATCAAATAACCTTTAATTTAGACCATACCACTAATTTAATAATTTGTGGGTTTCCCAGCTTCCATTATTTTCCATCACATGTATTGTTCATATTGCATGAAGTTGCCTTTACATAACTGATTTGAATGTTTCCCTGATCAGCTCAACATCTCTCACTGAATCACCATTTTCTATTCAATTCACTTCCAAGCTCTTTAGCCTGGAATTAAAGGCCCCTTATAATTTTATATTTGTCCTCTAAATCTCTTTCCTATCTTGCAGCCCAGCATCTTCTCACTACCTGTCTTTTTCCCATCCTTATTTGTACATTAGAACATCTTGCTTTTTCAGAAGAATGTACTGCAAAGAATACATGTTGGAGTTCAGGATATCAAAACTCAAGCTTCAGCTTCATCACTTATTTGCTCTGCAAACCAAGAAAAATAATTTAATATTTATAAAATATCTCCGTGCCATCTATCTCTAGAAGGATTGTACTTCCAAATGAAAATAAAAAACCATAGGAAAGATTTTAAAATTGTAATGTGATGTACTAATGATTCCCAAGGTGTTTCAGAACACCAATTTAATTTTATTGTCATTGCTTTATGAATAAGTGGTTTCATGATCACATACATGTATTTGTGTATTTGAATCCCAGCTCCACAATTTACCAGCTACTGACTTTGGATAATTTATTTATAATACAGATTTTAGTTTTAAAATTTGTAAGATGGTAATAATAATAATGGCTCCCTCAAATGATTCTTATGAAGATTAAAAGCATTAAAACTTGAACAAATGCCTAGAAGAGCGCCTCCCACAAAGGACATGTTAGATAAGGATTTGCTGAATAAATAAGTCCTGCATTAAACAAAGTTAAGGAGATTTCTTCACTCCAGGGCATATTAGTAGATATGCAGTGTTGCTTTCCAAGAGATAATATAATAGACAGCATTTCTCAAAATTATTTCCTAGAAGAAACTTTCTTTTAAAGAGTACTTTGGAAAATGCTTAGCTTCACCAATAATTGTTCAATTTCTTTCTAACAAAGAGTCCATTATCCTCACCGCCTAACTTCCTATTAAGGAATGATATACACACTGGCAAGGACGGTTAATTTGCAAAACACTGGCAATATTTTCTTTTTTAAAAAATAATAAACTTCATGTTTTAGAATAGTTTTAGGTTCACAGCAAAATTGAGTGGGAAAGTACAAAGAGTTCCCATGTTTTCCTGTCCCCACACAGGCACAACTCCAACTGTGGATATCCAGCATGAAGGTGGGACATTTGTTACAATCGATGACTCTACATCATTATTACCCAAAATCCAAAACTTTACTTTAGAGTTCCCCCTTGGTGTTTGTTGTACATTGTATAGATTTTAACAAATGTATGAACTTGTATTCACCATTGTAGTGTCATACAGAATAGTTTCACTGCCCTAAAAATCCTGTGCTCTGCTGTTTGTTCCCCACTCCCTGCTTATGCCTGAAACTACTGATCTTTTCACTGTCTTTGTAGTTCTTTTTTTTTTCAAGAATTTAATATATTTGGATTTATATAGTGTGTAGCCTTTTTAGGTTGAGTTCCTTTACATAGTAATATGCATGTAAGTTTCCCCTTTGTCTTTTTATGCCTTAATAACTCATTTCTTTTTAGTGCCGAATAATATTCTATTTTCTGGATATACCATAGTTTATTTTATCCATTTATTTACAAAAGGACATCTTGGTTGCTTCAAACTTTTGGCAATTATTATAAAGCTGTTATATCATTCATATACATATTTTATTGAATGGATATAAGTTTTCAATTTATTTGGGTAAATGCCAAGCAGCACATTGTAATAGTATGTTTAATTATTTTTTAAACTGTCTTACAAAATAGCTGTACTTTTTTGCATTCCTGCTGGCAATGAGTGAGAGTTTCTGTTGCTTCACATCCTCACCAGCATTTGGTGTTGTCTGTGCTTTGAATTTTACCCAATCTAACAACTGGTTAGTGATAATTCATTTTTGTTTTATTTTGTAATTCCCAAATGACATATAATATTAAACATCTGATATGACTTGTCTGTGCCCCACTCAAATCTCATCTTGAATTGTAGTTCCCATAATCCCTACATGTCATTGAAGGGACAGAGTGGAAGGTAATGTAATCATGGTTGCAGTTACCCTCATGCTGTTCTTGTGATAGTGAGTTTCTCATGATCTCTGATGGTTTTATAAGCAGCTTTTTCACCCTTTTGCTTGACACTTCTCTTTCCATGTGAAGACGGATGTGTTTGCTTCCCCTTCTACCATGATTGCAAGTATCCTGAGGCCTCTCCAGGCACGGGGAACTGTGAGTCAACTAAACCTCTTTCCTCATAAATTCACCAGTCGCGGGTGTGTCTTTATAAGCAGAATGAGAACAGACCAATACAACATCTTTTCATATGCTCTCTTTCCATCTGTGTATCTTCTTCAGGGAGCTGTCTATTCAGCTCTTTTGCCTATTTTCTTCATTAGATGGTTTATTTTCTTATGGTTGAGTTTTAAGAACTCATTATATCATATTTTTGAATAACAGTCCTTTATTAGATGTATGTTTTGCAAAAATTTTCTCAGTCTATAGCTTGACTAATTATTCTCCTGACAATGTCTTTTGCAGAGCAGATGTTTTCACTTTTAAAGAATTCCACCTTATTAATTATTTCTTCATGGATCACACCTTTGGTATTATATCTAAAAAGTCATTGTTATGACCAAGGTCATCTAGGTTTTTTCCTGATATCTTGTAGGAGTTTTATAGTTTTGAATTTTACATTTAGGTCTATAATCTATTTTATTTATTTATTTATTTTTTATTGCATTTTAGGTTTTGGGGTACATGTGAAGAACATGCAAGATTGTTGCATAGGTGCATATATGGCAGTGTGATTTGCTGCCTTCCTCCCCTTTACCTATATGTGGCATTTCTCCCCATGCTATCTCTCCCCAACTCCCCACCCCCCGCTGTCCCTCCCCTATTCCCCCCAACATACCCCAGTGTGTAGTGCTCCCCTCCCTGTGTCCATGTGTTCTCATTGTTCAACACCCATCTATGAGTGAGAACATGCAGTGTTTTATTTTGTGTTCTTGTGTCAGTTTGCTGAATGAAGGATGCAAAGTCTGTGTCTGGATTCATTTTTTCCATGTGACTGTCTAGTTGTTCTAGCACTATTTGTTAAAAGAATTATCTTTTTTTCTATTATATAGCCTTTGCTCTTTTGTCAAAAACCAGTTGACCATATTTACGTGCATTGATTTCTTGATTCTGTATTCTGTTCCATTGATCTATTTGTATACATGCACACACACACACACATTTTTTGTCCAATGCCACATTGTCTAGATTACTGTAGTTTTACAATAAGTCTTGAAGTTGGATAGTGTCAGTTCTCTACCTTGGTTCTCCTTCAATACTAAGATGGCTCTTTTGAGTCTTTTGCCTTTCCATATAAATTTCAGAATCTGTTTGTCAATACCCATAATATAACTTCCTGGGATTTTGATTGGAATTGCATTGAATCTATAAATCAAGTTGAGAAGAACTGACATCTTGAAAATCAACATTGAGTCTTCTTACCAATTTTCATAAAAATTCTCTTCATTTATTTAGGTCTTCTTTGAAATCTTTCATCAGATTTTTGTAGTTTTCCTCTGATAAATCTTGTACATTTTTGTTAGATATTTAAGTAATTCAATTTTTAGATGCTAATATAAATGATAATATGTTTTTAATTTCAAATTTCAGTTGTCCATTGCTAACACAGGAAAATGATGGACTTTTACACATTAACCTCATAATCTGCAACCTTGCTATAATCACTTATAAGTTCTGAAAGTATTTTGTTGATTCTTTCAGATTTTCTACCTAGATAATTATGCTATCTGTGAATAGGACAGTTTTGCCTCTTTTTTCCGCCAATTTATATACGTTTTATTGTTATTATTTTTGTTTAACTCTGTTAGCTAGAACTTCTATTACAATGTTATAAAGCGGTGGTGAGAGGTGACCACCTTGCCTTGTTCCTAATCTAGGGATAAAGCGTCATGTTTCTCACCATTAAATAAGATGTTGCCTGTCGATTATTTGTACATGTTCTTTATCACGTCTAGGAAGCTCTTCTCTTTTTCTGGTCTGTTGTGAGCTTTCATCATGAACTGGTTTTGGATATTGTCAAATGCTTTTTCTGCATCTCGATCTGGTCATGTGATTTTTCTTCTCTAGGCTATTAATGTGATGGATTACAAGAAATGACTTCCAATGTTGAACAGCCTTGCATATCAAGGATGAATCCTACTTTGTTAATAATATATAATTATTTTCATACAATGATGGCATAAATTTGCTAATATTTTATTGAAGATTTTTGCATATATATTCATAGAGATATTGATGTATAGTTTTATCTCTTTTCTTGCAATATATTTGTCTGGTTTTGGTATTAGGATAAAGCCAGCTTCATAAAATGAATTAGGAAGCAAACCCTCTGCTTCTGCCTTCTAGAAGAGAATTAGAGAATTGGTACAATTTCTTCCTTAACTGTTAGAATTTACCATTGAACCCATATAGGCCTTGTACTTTCTGTTTGGAAGGTTATTAATTATTGTTTCAATTTATTTAATAGATACAGATTTATCCAGGTTGTCTATTTCTTCTTGTGTGAGTTTTTGGTGATTACTTGTTTCAAGTTACTGGTTCATTTCATCTGGTTTGTTAAATTTGTGCACAAAGAGTTGTTCATAATATTCCTTTATTATCCTTTCAATGTCTATTTGATCTAAAATGATATTCCTCCTTATATTTCTGGTATTAGTAATTTGTGTCTTCTCTCTTTTTTCTTAGCATGGTTAGAGGCTTATTTATATTATTATCTTTAAAAAAAAACAGTGTTTTGTTTTGTCTATTGATGTCCTGTATCAGCTTTTTATTGTCTAAATTATTTATTTATTTTTATTTGACTACTTTCTTTGGGTTTAAGTTGCTCTTCTGTTTTTAGTTTCCTAAAGTGGAGCTTAGATAATTGATTTTAGGCTTTATTCTTTTCTAATTCATGCATTCAGTACTATAGATTTATCTTTGGTAAATTACATTTTCATCTTAATTTTCTTAAAACATTTTAAAATTTATCTTGGTAATTCTTTTGTGATCCATGTGTTATTAGATATATTTTGCTTAATCTCCAAGTATCTGGAGATTTTTTTCAGGTGTCTTTCTGTTATTAATTTCTAGTTGAATTTCTTGGTAGTCTGACAGCAGTCATTGCATGATTTCTATTCTTTTTTAAAATCTTATTTATTTGTAAAAATTTAAGGGGTACTAGTTCAGTTTTTTTATGTAGATATATTGCATGTGATGAAGTGTGGGCTTTTAGTGTAACCATCACCCAAATAATGTATATTTTATGCATTAAGTAATTCTTCACCCTTTACCTCCTTCCCAGCTTCCCTCCCATCCAAGTCTTTGATGTTTCATGCATACACATTATGTAGCTTCTTCTTATAAGTGTGAACATATGATATTTTCTATTTTCTTAGTTGTTTCACTTAAAATAATGGCCTCTAGTTCCATCCATATTGCAGCAAAAGGCATGACTTCATTCCTTTTAAGGGCTGAGTATTATTTCATTATGTATGTATACCACATTTTCTTTATTCACTCATCCACTGATGGTCATTTAGGTTGATATTTGCTATTGTGAATAATGCTGTGATAAATATACAAGTGCAAGTAGTATGTTGGTGGCAAAAACCACAATTATTTTTGCACCAACCTAATATCTTTTTAATATAATTATTTAATTTATTTTGGGTGGATACCCAGGATATTGGGATTACTGGATTGAATGGTAGTTCTATTTTTAGTTATTTGAGAAATCCTCATACGATTTTCCATAAATTTGCACTAATTCATATTTGTACCATCTCACATCAGTCAGAATGGCCGTTATTAAAAAGTCAAAAAATGACAGATGCTGGCAAGTTTGCAGAGAAAAAGGACACTTACACATGGTTGGTGAGAATTTCAGTTAGTTCACCCATTGTGGAAGACAGTGTGTCAATTCTTCAAAGGCCTAGAGGCAGAAATAGTATATAAATGTCCATTCTTTCTCTGCATCCTTAACAATATGTTATTACTTTTTATAACTGCCATTCTGACTGGTGTTAAGATGATATTTCATTGTGTTTTTATTTGCATTTCTCTGATGATTAGTAATGTTGAACATTTTTTTCATATGCTTGCTGTACATTTACATGTCTTCTTTTGCAAAATGTTTGTTCATGTCCTTTGCCACTTTAAAAAAATCTTATTTTAATTTCATGGGTACACACACAGGTTTGTTATATAGGTAAACTCATGTCATGAAGATTTGTTGTACAGATTATTTCCTTACCCAGGTATTAATCTTAGTACCCATTAGTTATTTTTTCGAATTCTCTCTCTCTTCCCATCCTTCACCCTCTGGTAGGCACCAGTGTCTGTTGTTACCATATTTGTATACATGTATTCTCATCATTAAGCTCCCACTTATAAGAGCAAACATGTGGTCTGTTCTTTCATTAGTTTGCTAAGAATAATGGCTCCAGCTCTATCCATGATTCTGCAAAGGACATCATCTCACTGTTTTTCATGGCTACATAGTATTTCATGGTGTATATCTACCACATTTTCTTCATCCAGTCTACCATCGATGGGCATTTAAGTTGATTCCATGTCTTTGCTATTGTGAATAGTACTGCAATTAACATATATGTGTATGTATCTTTATAATAGAATGATTTATATTTCTTTGGGTATATACCCAGTCATGGGATTGCTAGGTCAAATGGTATTTCTACCTCTAGGTCTTTGAAGAATTGCCACACTGTCTTCCACAATGCCACACTATATTCTACAATGGCTGAACTAATTTAAATTCTCACCAATCATGTATAAATGTTCCTTTTTCTCTACAAACTTGCCAGCATCTGTCATTTTTTGACTTTTTAATAACAGCTATTCTGACTGGTGTGAGATGGTATTATGGTGGTTTTGATTTGCATTTCTCTAATCAGTGATGTTGAGCTTTTATTCATATGCTTGTTGGCTGTATGTATATCTTCTTTTTTTTCTTTCTTTTTTTCTTTTTTAAGACGGAGTTTCGCTCTTGTTACCCAGGCTGGAGTGCAATGGTGCAATCTCGGCTCACAACAACCTCCGCCTCCTGGGTTCAGGCAATTCTCCTGCCTCAGCCTCCTGAGTAGCTGGGATTACAGGCATGCGCCACCATGCCCTGCTAATTTTTTGTATTTTTAGTAGAGACGATGTTTCACCGTGTTGACCAGGATGGTCGTATATCTTCTTTTTAAAAGCGTCTGTTCATGTCTTTTGTCAATTGTTAAATAAGGTTTTTTTTTCCTTGTAAATTTGGAAGTTCCTTACAGATGCTGGATATTAGACCTTTATCAGATGCATAGTTAGCATAAATTTTCTCCTGTTCTGTAGATATCTGTTTACTCTGTTGATTGTTTCTCTTGCTGTGCAGGTCTTTAGTTTAATTAGATCCCATTTGTCAATATTTGCTTTTGTTGCAATTGCTTTTGGCATCTTCATCAGGAAATCTTTGCCTGTTTTTATGTCCAGATTGGTATTGGCTGGGTTGTCTTCCAGGGTTTTTACAGTTTTGGATTATACATTGAAGTCTTTAATCCAACTTGAATTAATTTTGTATATGGTGTAATGAAGCAGTCCAAGTTCAATCTTCTGCATATGGCTAGCCAGTTCTCCCAGCACCATTTATTAAATAGGGAATTATTTCCCATTGCTTGTTTTTGATGAGATTATTATAACTGTTTTTTGAATTGTTATAGCCCAGAGTATGGTCTATCTTTTTGTTGTTGTTGTTGTTGTTGTTGTTGTTGGTAGCAAGTGATTTATTTAGAGAGAGAGAAACCAGAGGAGAGAGAAGGAAACAGATAACTCTCACGCTGAGTCAGAGAATCCAGAAAGATGGAATCCAGGAGAGGAAAGCAGCTTCCACACTGAGTGGAAGGGAATAGAGAGAGATGGAGTTTAGGGGAAGACAGGCTTCCACAAGAGAGTGTGGAAGGGGATCCCAGAGAGGAAATCCAGGAGAGAGAAAGAAAGATGGTTTCCATGAGAGTGTTTGTGGAAGGGGACCCAAACATGGAGTCCTGGTCTATCTTGATAAATGTTCCATTTGAGCTTGAAAAGAATGCTTTATCTGTTATTTTTGCAATGTTGATTATATCCGGTTGATTGATGATATTGTTGATTTCAGTTATATATTTGTTAATTTTCTGACTGCTGAATCTTTCTACTTTTAATTGACAGTGTTAAAGTCTCCTACTGTTAATTGTGAATTTATTTCATTTTGTAGTTTTGTTAGTTTTTTTCATACATATTTTAATGATCTTTTTTTAGGTGAATGCACAAAAAGACTTGTTATATCTTCTTGGAGTATTTATCTCTTTATCATTATTTAATGTCCCCCTTTATCTCTGATAACACTCTTTGCTGTGTTAAAAGAAAAACTGCAGCCAAATGAAATTTAAAAGACTTTAATTGAGCAACGAACAATTCACAAATCAGGCAGCCCCCAGAATCACAGCAGATTCAGAGAGACTCCTGAGCAGCCATGTGGTGGAAGAAAATTTATAGACAATAAAAAAGCAAGGTACAGAAATCAGAAGTGTGGTACAGAAACAACTGGATTTGTTATAGCTCAGCATTTGCCTTATTTGAACACAGTTTGAACACTTGGCAGTGTATGAGTGGTTGAAGCATGACTGCTGGGATTGGCCAAAACTCAGCTATTTTTATAGGCACATACTCCTAAGTGAGGTTTTCAATCTTGTCTACCTATTAAGTTGGGTTGCAGTTCATCCACAAGGACTCAAATATAGAAATACAGAATCCTTTTTAGGCCATATTTAGTTTGCTTTAACAGCTATGAAGTCTGCTCTGTTTGAAAATAATATAGCTACTCCAAGTTTCTTTAAATTAATATTAGCAAGGTATAACTTTATTCATCCCTTATGTGTCTTTATATTTAAAGTGGGTTTCTAACATGCAGTTAGGTCTAGTTTTAAAATCTACTCTGAAAGTCTCTGTCTTTTAATTAGTATATTTAGACCACTGGCATTTAAAGTGATTATTGATATAATTGGATTGCTATTTGCCTTTCATGCGAGTTACTGTTTTCTGTTTGTATTCTATTTTGATACTTTGTTAATATTGTTGTCTTCCATACCCTTTCTGCCTTTTTTGGGCTGTAATTGGGCATTTTAAACATGATTCTTTCTTAACATAAGTCATAATTCTTTCTTTTACTGTGGGTTGCTCTAGAATATACCATATAGATTTTTCAACAAACCCAAGGTCACTTTCAAATACGTTATACAGGTTTATTGGTAATTCAAGTATTTTATACCAGAAAATATTTCTAATTCTTCCCTGTTGTCCATTGTATCATATCACTGCATCATTCATTTTCTTTTTGTTCTTTTTTTTTTTGAGACAGAGTCTTGCTCTGTTGCCCAGGCTGGAGTGCAGTGGCATGATCTCAGCTCACTGCAATCTCTGCCTCCTGGGTTCAAGCAATGCTTGTGCCTCAGCCTCCCGAGTAGCTGGGACCACAGGCATGCATCACCAAGCTCAGCTAATTTTTGTGCTTTTAGTAGAGACAGGTTTCACCATGATGGCCAGGCTGGTCTCGAACTCCTGGCCTGAAGTGATCTGCCTACCTTGGCCAAAGTGCTGGGTTTACAGGTGTGAGCCACCATGCCTGGCCTGTTCACTTCCTTTATACATAAATGTATACATACACATACTTGTATATAATTGAACCTGAACCTTACTATTAGTATTTTAAGCAATCTTATCTGTTAAATAAAAAAAAAAAGAGAAGTAAAAATGTCTATTTTAATAAACCTTTTCCTTTCTTTACTGGTGTTTCTTTCTGTAGATCTGTGTTTTGGCATATTATTTTCCTTCTCTGAAGAATTTTTTTAAAACATTTCATACTGGATAGGTCTACTGGCATCAAATTCCCTCAATTTTTCTTTATCTAAGTTTATTTAGTTTCCCTCCCTGTTGAAGGATAATTTCACAGGGTACACAATTCTAGGTTGGCCAGGTTTTTTGTTTCTCTTAACACTTTAAATATTGCATTCCCCTCTCTTTTTTGTTTGCACATTTTCTGAGAATTTGAATATTATTCTTGTGTTTGCTTTTTTTTTTTTTTTAAAGATAAGATGTTTTCTCCTCTGACTTATTTCAAGATTTTAAAATTTTTCTGAATTTTGAATATTTGAATATGACATGCTTTGGCATAGGTTCTTTTAGTTTTCGTTTATGTTAGTATATTTTGAGCTTTATGGACTTGTGGTTTAATGTTTGACATTATTTTTGAAATTCTCAGTCATTATTTTGTGAAAGTTGTCAGAATCAAAGAAGAGTCACTTATGTTTAAAATAAAAATAGGCTGGGCATGGTGGCTCATGTCTGTAATCCCAGCACTTTGGGAAGCAAAGGCTGTTGGATTGCTTTAGCTCAGGAGTTTGAGAACATCTTGGGTGATATGGTGAAACCCCATCTCTACAAAAAATGCAAAAATTAGGAAGGTGTAGGGAATAGTCCCAGCTACTCAGGAGGCTGATATGGGAGGATCAATTTAGCTCAGGAGGTCAAGGCTTCAGTAAGCTGTAATTGTGCCACTGCCCTACAGCCTTGGCTACAGAACAAGACCCTGTATCAAAAAAAAAAAAAAAAAAAAAGAAATAACAAAGATAACCCACAGCTTTGCACAAAGGATGTCACAATCTTACACAGCCTTAAACAAAATATACTTCTGTGATGGCATTTGTTCAGCAACTGCCTAGCCAGCCTCTCTCTCACTGGCATAATCTTTGTTATTTGTCCTTGTAGCCAAGGATAATTATCTCAAAATAATTATGTAATTCTTTTCATTTTTCCTTTGAAAACCTTAATCTTTCTTTACTTTTCTGAATATTCATATAGTTTAATATGTGTATTAGTCCATTTTCATACTGCTTTGAAGACTGGTTAATTTATAAAGAAAAAGAGGTTTAATGTACTTACAGTTCCACATGGCTGGAGAGGCCTCACAATCATGGCGGAAGGTAAAGGAGGAGCAAAAGCACATCTTACGTGGTGGCAGGCAAGAGAGCATGTGCAGGGGAACATCCCTTTATAAAACCATCAGATTGCATGAGACTTATTCACTGTCACGAGAACAGCATGGGAAAACCTGCCTCATGGTTCAGTTACCTCCAGCCAGGTCTCTCCCACAACATGTGGAGATTATGGGAGCTACAATTTGAGATAAGATTTAAGTGTGGACACTGTCAAACCTTAATAGTACGGCGCACATATTCCTATTGGAATATCCTATTCCTGAATCTATGTAATTTTTAGAGAGCTTTTCTCTGTTTGTTATTTGCCATAATTTCTGTCCAGTAGCAGAACCTGAAGCAAAATCTCTTTTGGAAGTAATTGGCAATGCTGAAACTGGTTTGCGTTACTGTCTTGAGCCCTTTAAGTTCTCTACTTCTACAGCTGTTTCTCTCTGCCCTTGTGAGTCTCTTCTTACGCCAAGCCTCCCTCTTTTGGTAGAGGCCTTTTGACTTTATTTAGTATCTGTTTTGGTTGTAAGGCCACCTAAATAAAGGACCCTAGATCCTGCTTGGTATGATAAAAAACATTTTGACTTTTCTGGCAACTTCTTTCTGGTATAACAGCAAGTGTCTTTCTGGTTGAAGTATTGTAGTTTCTACAAAATTTATATTATGTCTCTGAGGTTTGTATTTTCTGGCAAAATTACTATTTTTTCTGCATTTCAATTTAATATTTTGTTTACTCTGCACACCTAGGCTAAAATTTCATAAGCACTCTGATTTTGGTTTCATTCTGAATTGGTTATGCACATCTGTAAATGGTTTGGCTATGTTTTTCTGCTTGTTTCTAAAAATCCTTTGAGAGCAAAAATAAATACTCTCAATGGTGACTACAGGATGGCTAATTAAACATCACTAGTGTGCTTGTTACCATTTTAAAACAATGATATAAACTCGACATTCTCTGACAGGATTTGTAAGTTTGGTTTTATTTGTTTTTTTGCTGTTGAGAGATTAATATGAAATGGAATAGGATTCTCAAACATTAAGATCTGCCAGTTTTCTAGATCCATAACTAGCTATATTAAGGCCCATTCTCATGCAGATTTTAAAATTACATTCAAGCAAATTACATCAAGCAAAATTACGTCAAAGAAAATTCAGAGTTCAATTGTCCATTTGAACTCTCACAGAGTGTGAATAAATTGGTCACTCCTTGGACTTAAGAAGGTAAAACTTCATGTCTGCCTTGGTTTGGCTACCTAGGCTCAAGAGATTTGTAAATCTGGGATTTCTATCTGGTCAAGTCACTATTCTCGTAGGCAAAGTTTGATAGAACTAAACTTATTTGACAAACAAATTTGTCTTACTTTAACTTTGGTAAAATTCTCGAGGACTATAGAGAGAAGTTGTTTCAAAAGAAAATCTGCAAAACACCTGTTATTAGAATATAACACAGGACATTATTTTTAAGTTCTCTTATCTACCTATAGACTTGACTAGATTCTGAATTGTCCAAATTTCCTCCAAAATTTGTGAAAACTCTCAAACTAAGAACAAAAACTGCTCTGTTCCAAAAGCCCATAAGCTCAAACTAGGTGAGGTTTAAGGAACAAGTCTTTTGCCTAATGAATGGGCTACACAAAGAGTTCACCAAACTGCCTAATACCATAAACAGAGATACTCAAACTGCAACTCAGGAGAAGTCTTAGGTAGCTTTTCTCAACATGATGGAATAAGATTCATCATAATGAGACCTTTGCCTTTCTTAATTTTTTTTTTAACGCTTAAATTTTTCTTTGATAAAGTAATTGCATATTTGAAATTTTACAATAAATAGCTTCTGCTGGTAACCTGACAGAACATGACATAAGAGGTCTTTTAGTATTTATTGATTAAATAGAAAATGTCTGTGCTAATACTCCATGTGTACATGGATAAATTCCTCTGGAAAAGTTGAGACCCATATAGAAAAAATAAGAAAACAGGCCTCTTAGTTACAAAAGATCTCACCTGATTTCATATGGTCATTTGAATTTATTTCATTTGGTTTCTTTAAGTCTCAGTTCATAGCTCAAAACTATTATACAAACTGGGATTTTCATATTACTATTAATTTTACTTTTTTTAAAAAAATTTCTATTAGTTACTTATTAAATTTTCTGCAGAAGTATAATGTTTAACAGAGTAATGCTACCCCAGCACTTTGGGATGATATCAAGAGACTACGGAACAGATCAAATTGAGCTTTATAATGAACTACAGGTACACTTAGCCTGTTGCTACTCCCTTCAAACCTGTCTTATTGCTCAAAAGTGGCTAAAATTGTTTTGACACTGACTTCTAGTTGCCAATGACTTTCTCCAAGATTAGCTCAGTCCCAGACAGGTTTATTCCAGGACTGAGGGACAATTAAAACCTAGCTAAAGGACAATTGATTAGTGATGCTTTTGGAGAAGGATCTTAATCAAAAGGGGAAAATATGAAAGCTGTCAGAATCAAAATGGAGTCACTTATAATTAAAAATATTCTGACAAATTGAGCTATGGAGTGCAATAAGGGAAGGCTCTCATGTGAACTGTTTGACAACAAGAACTATTACAAAAGACTGCAAAAACCATAATTGTACACAAAGGCCATCACAACATTACACAAAAAATACTGTGAGGACATCTTCACAGCAATTGCCTGTTAAACCTCAAATGGCATCACCCCAGTTATTTGTCTTTGTCACCAAGGATAATTATCTCAAAAGAATTATGTGATTGTCCTCACTTTTTTCTTTAAAAACCTTTGCCTTTCTTAACCTTCCTGAATATGCAGAGTTTACTACGGTCCTCATTCCCATTGGAATGCTTTATTCCCAAATAAATATAATTTTGTCTTAAAGAGACATTCTCTGTTTGTTATTTAGGTTGACAATTGCTTCAAATGATGCTTCTATTTCTTTCCCTCCCTCCCTCCCCTACTGCCTCCCTGGCTGGCTGGCTTCCTTCCTTCCTTCCTTCCTTCCCTCCTTCTTTTCTCTTTTCTTTTCTTTCTTCCTCCTTCCCTTTTCCCTTCCTTTCCCTTCTCTTTCTATTTTTTTCTTTCTTTTTCCATCTGGTTTTCTCAGGACACATATGTTTCACCATTTATTATTGTCCCATAGTTTTTATAAATAGTTTTTATTTTTGTTGTTGCTCCTTTTTGTTTATTTTGTTTTAGTATTTTTTTCTCTTTGCATTTCATTTTTGTAAGTAAACATTGTTATATCCTCAAGCACAGAGTTCTTGCCTCAGCTCTGTTCAGTCTACCAATAAGCCCATCATAGGCATTCTACATTTCTGTTATAATGTTTTTGTATCTCTAGTATTTTTTGTCTTTCTTAGAATTTCCATCTCTTAGCTTATATTATCCATCTGTTCTTGCATGTTGTCTGCTTTTTTTGTTAAAGCCCTTAGCATATAATCATGGCTCAAAAACTTTGTGCTAAGATAATTGCAACATTTCTATCATACTAGACACTTGTTCTCATGTTTGTTTAGTCTCTTCAAAGTATGCTTTTTAACCTGTTAGTATGTCTTATAATTTTTTGGCAAAAAGTAGTTATGATGTACTGGGTTAAAATAATTGTGGTAAATGGGGTTTTAGTAATGCGTGGCAAGATACGGAAGTACACTTATGTGTGACAAGTCACATTTCTATTGCTGCTTTGAAGATTCTTCGCCTTGGCCTTTGACAATTTACTTATAATGTGATTAGAGTATTATTCTTTGAGTCAGTTTTTCTCGAACTCCTTTAATATTCATGAATCTGGATGCTCATCTCTCTCCATATTATTTGGGTAGTTTTCAGCCATTGTACCTTTAAATCTGCTTTCTGCCCACCTTACCTCCTCTTTCTCCTTCTGGAACTTCCATAGTTTGAATATTTGTACAATTGATGATGTCCTATATGTCTTAAGGATTTTCTTCATTCTCTTTCAGTATTTTTTTTCCTTTTTGTTCTTCTAATTGACTAATTTCATGTGGTCTTTCTTTGAGTTCACTGATTCTTCATTTGGCAGGATTGAGTATGCTGTTAATCCCTTTTACTGAAATGCTCAGTTTTGTCATCTGTGTTTGTCTGCATGTCATTGAGCTTCTGTAAGATGGTAATTATGAATTATTTTTTAGGCAATTTGCAGACCTTCATTTCTTTTCTTTTTTTTTTTTTTTTGAGACGGAGTTTCACTGTTGTTACCCAGGCTGGAGTGCAATGGCGCGATCTCGGCTCACCGCAACCTCCGCCTCCTGGGTTCAGGCAATTCTCCTGCCTCAGCCTCCTGAGTAGCTGGGATTACAGGCACGCGCCACCATGCCCAGCTAATTTTTTTATATTTTTAGCAGAGACGGGGTTTCACCATGTTGACCAGGATGGTCTCAATCTCTTGACCTCGTGATCCACCCTCCTCGGCCTCCCAAAGTGCTGGGATTACAGGCGTGAGCCACTGCGCCCGGCCCGACCTTCATTTCTTTATGGTCGATTACTGGAGCTTCATTAGTTTCCTTTGGTGTTGTAAGGATTCCTTGATTCTTTGTTTTCCATTTAGACTTTCACTGATGTCTGTGCATTTGAAGGAGTAATCACCTCTTCCAGGTTTTATAGACTGGTTTCGGGAGGTAAAGACCTTCTCCTTTTGGGTCCCCTGGCTGATGGGACTTCCTCTGATAATACAATGAAGTGGAGATAGAGATGGGTCATGTGGCTGCTGTTGGATTAACAGACTGTGGTTGGCTAGCCTTTTAGCAGTTGTCATCAGCAGGTGTACATTCTCTGTGGTCCCTGGGTATACTGGACATCCCTTAACACCTTGTTCAGTAAGTCTGATACTTGAATCAAGTGTCTGATTCAGGGTCCACAGATGTTAGGCTTATTACCAAGTTCACAGATGAATGTGGCTGTCTCTTGGTCCCTGGGAGGGCTTTTTCTGGGTAACTGAGTGGGTCCCTAGGCAGCCTCTACTGGTTCTAGACCATGGCTTACAGGAGCAGAAATAAAGTCATGGGGCTGCTTTAAGGTCCATAGTCAAGAACAAGGTCTGTAGAACTGCCTCTGGATTCACAGATAGATGTGTCTCCCAGCAGATCTTAGGTGGTCAGGGTTGGCCTCAGACCACAGCTGATAGGGGATGAAGGTGGTTTACAGGGCCATTTCAAGATCCATGGTGGGACCAGAGTCAGCAAGCCTGTCTTGCAGGGGCAAAGATGAGCATTTCTCTGTCCAGGTCACTATGTGGGCAAGGCTGCTCTCTTTAGACTGCAGCTGAGAGGGCATGGAGCTGAGTTTAAGGGTCATGACTAGATCTGATGTAGGACTGAGGTTTAAGCCTTCCCCACAAACACAGATGGTTATGTCTTCCTCTGGGTTCCTGTCACACAATACTGCTCTCTAACTATAGCTATAAGGGGCTAGAGCCAACTTTTAGGGCCATTTCAGGGTCCAGAGCCAGGACTGAGGTTGGTGGGCATGTCAGCTGAGGCATGAGTGGGCATGATTCCTTCTGAGTCTTTTGGCGGATGGTTCTTATATCAGGGCCAAAGCCAAATGTGCTACAGCTGAACCCACAAGGATATGTTTGTTCTGGATGAGTTATGGTCACTGTTAGTCTTGTACCTAGGCACCAGTCTCTTCTCTGAAAATAGTCTTCCTAGGTCTTGAGTTCCATGGAGGTTTCACAACCTCTTACTTGAATCCCAAGCTCTCACAAAGACATTTTTATCTAGAGATGACTATGAGATTATTATTGCTCTGGAGGATATGAGTGGGGAACTTCCTAATCTACTGTCTTGCTGACATTCTTCATGATATCTTTTACATCTTTCATTTTCTATTTTTTTGTATCAGTAACATTTAATATTTGTATTTTGGTTTTGACCTGAAAGATATTAAAACTATTTCCTAAGTCTTGGCACAATAAGGTAAAACATACATGTTAATTTAAATAATCTTAAAATTTGATCAAATAGTCACTGTCTTATTTTGAGAACTTTCAGTGAAAATTTTTGTTGAAGAAAAGTTCAATCAAATGTGAAATAATATGTAATATGTAAAATGATGTAATCAATAGTATGTTAACCTTTTTCATCTATGCTTGTACACTTTATAATTAATGCTTCTCTTTTAAGTGTATTTTCTAACAGCTGTTATTTTAAAAGAAAAAATATGTATTGGATGATTTCAGCATTTCTTTTTTGGTTATCTTTATCATTCATAAGTCTTTGCTTAAGATATTAAATACTCTAGCTCATATAAACATTAAGACCATCTGTAATATGTGCACATATTTTTCTCTTGGTATCTTTATGGCTTTTGAAACAAACCTAGGGAACTAGGGAATCTATTCAGCTTTGTTAGCCAAAATATTTTAGGTAATAAACAGAGCCTGGGAAATTCCTTATGTCACAGATCTTTTTCTTGTGGTCTTTTATTATTTGATTTATCAAGTCAGGAGGTATCAGTCTAATAAACCAATGGAACTAAAGGAACAATGTCATTTTTCTTTAAGGATAAGCTGAGCTTTGAAATTGTATCTTCATTGAAAAAATGTGACTAGATCCACTGTAAATCTGAACTGAAAAGGACACATGCTTTATCAGTCTGAAAGTTGTATAGAATCGAATATTCAACATAAACGTGACCCTACCTACCCCCCAAAATAGCACTGTTAGTTCATTTTTCTTTCTTCTTGGACATTTTGGATGTCTCATAAATCTCTGACAGATATTTCTATATAATTGTACTTAAAGACAAAGCCTGTTGTTAACCTATGCCCTTTAACTATATATTCATATTCATTCATGACTTCTCTTTAATAAGTATTCATACACACAGAATTGGTTAAGAAAATACAATATAAAATGTACAGCATACAAAAGATAAAGTTAAAATATTATTTCCCAAAGTGACATAGCCATACCACTGGTAAAATGTGAAAATAATTTTATAGGAAGGCACATGAACAATCTTCTTTTTAATTGTAATTGCTACTCATTTACTTTTTATGGGAATTAGAATAATATAACAAGTACATCCAAATCTTGATTTCATGAGGGTTAGAAAGATATCTTAAAACAATGAGATATTAAAAAATAAAAATGTTAAATAAATTATAGTACAGGTTATATGAAGGTAGGTCAAAATGTTAAAAGGAATTAGAGAAGCTTGGATGTTTGGGGAACAGTGATTTAGGAGTTAATAGCAACATCTGAATGGCATTTCATTTTAAAGTATAATTAATTTCAACATTATTTTCATTGGCCTGTCTTCCTAGAATATTTAGTTATAATTTCATTCACAAAAATTAGATTGATCTTTACCTTATTTCAGAACAAAGCTCATGGCTGTGTGTATATCACACAAGGAGTGAAGCAAAACAAAAACCACTAACTTGCATTTATTTAATTAGACAATTTTGTGAAAGTGCTTTGCAACCTAAAACTACTATATGTACACAGAAAATAAAGCATAGCTTAGGATTTATCCTGGCAGCCATATAAACTGAACTCTTAAACTAGTGATTGAGCTCTCTCCCTGAATTATTTTTCCTCTAATTTCCTCTGTTGAATCTCACTAGTGTGTTCTCACCTTCTTTACATAACCCATGCTTTGAGACACAATATTAATAAGTTTGTGGTATACTTTAAGCAAAATAATTCTGATGGTGGTCTAGAAAAAAAAAGATGTTTTGGGAAAAATACATTGGCTTTAATCATACATGTTATTAACATAACCATGTTTTGCAGTTATACAAATCTTCCCATGTTCTCTATTATTCCTATTTGTCATAATACATGCATTATGAGCTATAATAGTCTTTTTTAAAAGTTTGTTCTTACTCTTTAAAACTTTTTGAATTGTTAACTTGTGATACAAAAGTATTGTAATGTATTGTATTGCATTGTATTACGATAAAAATGACTCTAAAGTTTGAGTCCCAAATCTTTGTAGAGGAACTTCATCATATTTGGAAAAGGGTGGTTTATTTAGAGGAAGATATGCCTAAACTTGTAGTGACTGAAGAGGGAGTTACAGAAAAGGTATTTGAGGTAACCTCAAAAACTTACTTTGTAAATCTCTGCATCTTTGGAATGTAATCTGTATACTTTTTTTTTTGCCTTCTCAGGAGATATTCTAAGCTTTTATTTGACTTCTCAGATGGCACTGGAACCCGGTCTCCTGATTTTTTGGAATCTGTTCCCCAGATTTTTTGGGGTTCTAGTTCTACATGTTTCTTCATAGCATGTTATTGTTGCATAGGCTTATGAAAAGAAATTCAAAATCTACCTGACAATTATTTTTCTTTTTAATTACAAACAAATTAGGTGATTTACTTCTTAATATTCACATCCATCTCCTAAATAGCAGGCATTTTAAAACTAAAGAGATCTTAAAAATAATCTTTGACTAGTTCACTGGGTGATCAATTTTTAAAACTTTAAGTGCTGTTTATTTTCACTTGATAAAATATTATAATATGCCATGTTTCATATATGATTATACATATTTCTTTCTAGAGGTGAATGAGGAAACAAAAAAGAGGAGTAGGAGAATTTTCCTAAAAGAAATAACTTTCTTAGGGTAAAGTAGCACATATGGGATATTTTGTTAGAAAGATGAGAGCCTCTATGCATTATTAAGAAAAGAGAAGGTAAGGTGATTTGCAACAGAAAGAATAGTGCTATTTGGTGACATGTGAAGCCAGATAAGAAGGTAGTTCAAGTTGAAGAAAGAGGTGCTTAATTCTTTAGAAGCTGATGTTATATTTTATTAAAGGTTATACTGTTTATGGCCCTACAGTATGATGAGAAATCCTCTTCATACTTCCTCGTGGCTTAGAGTTAATGGTACTAAGGAAAGAGAAGGGGAATGACTTCATTCAGCGGAATGACATGATGTGGACAAGGGACAGCACATCTAGGATGTAAAATGTTGAACATACTAAGAATTGAGCTGAGTAAACATCTGCTTCTTACAATATGGTTAACTAGAGGCTGTGGAGCACTCTTCTCCTATGAACAATACATCCTGCATAGATCACATTTCCCTCTCTCAGGATCATTCCTAATACTACCTCCAAAAACAATCAACCAACCAACCAACCAAATGAAGTATACAGGTCCAGAGCTGAGAATAGTATACATTGGGAAATGGGAGGCAGGTTAGTTGCTCAGAGAAACACTAGCATCCAGAAATGAACCAGTTATGAGTGGATGGTCTGAGCCTGAAGCTTTCTTGTCCACTCTAGAGGGTGACTGGAATTATGCCAGGTTTATGGCAACCTCTAGCTATGTGCAGATACAGAAAAAACATCTCAACTCAACTCTGGTTCTTCAAGAATTCAAAATATTTTCAATGTCAGAGAACTCATAATGATCAGCAAGCACTGGAGGAGACAAGCTGCTGTTAATGACAATCACCAGAAACCTTTAGCAACAGATTTAGACCTGTAGGTACTTTAGATATTAGACACGTTAGGATCAGAATATGGAAAATGCTATATATGAAACATTTAAATAAATAAAAGATGAAATCACAAAAGCAGGCATGTAACAAAAATGGAATTCTTAAAATGAATTGATAACAATTAAAAGGATGTAGTAAACAGCATATTATGAGTCTGCCTTTGAGGTAATGGGTTGCCATGAGTTGACATGTAATAAAAGAGTTTCTCATGGTGTTCAACTAGAATACCCAGAGCTTCTCCATAATGAGAAAGGGTGAAACAGTTGCTGATGGGAGAGCCCTTGGGAATGGAGAAATAGTTTGACAGAATTTGTAGCTAGAATTACTTAAATTAAAATTATTTGAGCAGTTTTATATATTTTAATTGTTTCATTTTCTTATTTTCCTTTTTCATAATATTATTTTTATAAGTGCAGTATTTTGGCTAGGTGCAGTGACTTATCCCTGTAATCCCAGCACTTTGAGAGGCCGAGGTGGGCAGATTGCCTAAGCTCAGGAGTTTGAGACCAACCTGGCCAACATGGACAAACCCTGTCTCTACTAAAAATACAAAAATTAGCTGGGCATGGTGGCAGGCACCTGTAATCCCAGCTACTCAGGAGGCTGAAATAGGAGGATTGCTTGAGCCTGGGAGGCAGACGTTGCAGTGAGCCAGGATTGTGACACTGTACTCCAGCCTGAGTGAAACCCTGTCTCAAAACAAAGCAAAACAAAAACCAAAAAACAAGTGCGATATTTTCTTGAATTTTTATGAAAAATCCATTAAGGATTTGGAAATAGTCTTTTTTTGTTCTCTGCATTATTCTTATTTTCCTGAGATCAATTATCTGTTTATTTTTAGCTTTTTCTTTTTAACTGTTCCATTTTTGAGCATACTAGTTATTTATTTATGTTGAAAGTTGAGGAACGGTATTATTTTTTCTAAATATTTCTTCTGCTCTCTGTTTCCTGATAAGGACAGTTGAGTAGAAGAATGATTGATAAGGATTCCTGTATTCTTGAGCAAATTACATTCACTGTCAGGTTCTATTTTAGATAGGAGGATAGGTGGACAGCCTCCTATAGATAGGCCCCGCATATGAATCTGGGGTGACAATTCCCATTCAAAAGTCAGAGAGATACCTCCATCTTCAGAAAATTAATTTATAGAAGAGACATTTGCTTTTTTTTTTTTGCCTAGATATAGATACTACTTAGGTTGATTCTGAGCACAAAATGTGGCTGAAGCAGTTTCTCATAGATGTTCAGTCAATCTCACCTTCTAAAATATTAGCTGATTCTGAGGTGGGATCTTCTCCTGGGTTCCAATGGACAAATTTACTTTACTTCAGATGCAGGCCCCTAACGTCATATTCTGGGTTGCAATTTCCTCCCCTTTATTTTATCAGAAAGCATACTTCAATTGTCTTTCTTCAAGAAATGTATTGAGATTTTGTATTTGCTGATGAATCCCCTTCCTTTTTTCCTGACGTTTTGCAGTTATATACTGTTATTCTATGAAATCTTGGAAGGCTAACAAATATGCTCAATGTAATACATAATTATTGTTCTTCATTCTTGAACCATACACTACTCAATACACAGGAGAGTAAACTATGCAATTATTTCTAAAATATGTCAGCCTCAGAAAGCTTACTTTGAGGATGGGAGTATGAGCAGTTTTTTAAGCAAAAAAATTACAAGATGGAGTAACAAGTTGTCTGAATGAGGAATTGCAAAGTTCTTCCGTGTTACCCATCAGATCATCAGGCATTAGTGAGATTCTCCTAAGGTGCGGCAATATAGATCCCTCCCACACGCTGTTCCCAGTAGGGTTCGTGCTCCTATGAGAATCAAGTGCCATGGCTGATCTGACAGAAGGCAGAGCTCAGTCCTTATGGCTCCCTTGCCCAGCGACTCACCTCCTGCTGTGCGGCCATTCTGCAGCCTAGGGGTTGGGGACCCCTGGTGTAGAGGACAAATCTTTTAAATTAAGAAGGGAAAGATATGTAAGAGATGGGGGATTAAAAAAAAAGGATTCGATGGAAAAGAGGGTAGAAAACAACAATGTTGCCAGCAAAAGAAGGAAAGGTCTGAGAGATTATTGTATATTAGAAGAACTAGACAAAAAATTCATTGGCAAGGCCATAGTGCTATGAGACCAAAAGATAAAGGAACCCCAAATAATGCAGTCAGTTTGTTAAAAGTTTTTACTCTTATTCCAAGTCATTGAAACTTTTAATCTGTGGAGTAACAGGAAGTGGTAAGGCCATAGTGCTATGAGACCGAAAGATAAAGGAACCCCAAATAATGCAGTCAGTTTGTTAAAAGTTTTTACTCTTATTCCAAGTCATTGAAACTTTTAATCTGTGGAGTAACAGGAAGCACTTCAGAAAGGTTACTCTGCTGACATGAAGAATCATTTGGATGGTGAAGAGCGTGGGTATGTGGAGTTCAGTTAGGGAAACTCCAGGAGGCACACGTGGGAATCCTGGTCTAGGATGATGTCAGCGATGATGAAGACAAGTGAAAGGATTTGATGGATATTTATCATGCAGATTAAATAAACTTGTTGAACATGAGATATGATGAAAAGGATGAACTCAAAGACAACCCTCAACCCTCTGTGCCGACTTTGAGTTGAGTGAAGCCTGAATAGGAGCAGGTGTGCAAGGAAAGTGCAGCTGCTAATTATTCCTTAAGTGGGAAACCTTGAACTTAGCTGAGCCAGATCAGCAAGATAGAAAGAAAAGCTGGTAAATTTACTGAGGTGTGGGGGTGAGGTCCCGGGCCATTGTGTTAAGAGTCTTAGCTGGATTGCCTTTCATGTGAGGGGGCTGAAACTTTGTTTTTTTCATTAAGGGTCAGAATCTATCCAGGCAACTTTATACTCACAATATAAATAAAACACTTTTTTAAAAATAGAAAAACAGAGTATTTTGATACAAAAAAAAAAGAATTAAATAAAAATATTGCGATTCTGAATTTGAGAGAAGATGTAGAAAAAGAGGTAGGTGGATACTATGGCAACATTTCTAATGGGGCCTATTTGAGGGCTTTCAAGTGGTTTATAGCCTGTTTTTTTAAATTGTTTCACACAAAGGGTGAATGATTTATTTCTTCTATTACAGATTTCGTATATATGTGTGTGTGTGTATACACACATTTCCCATTATATACACACACACATACACACACACATTTAGCTCTAGAGTCTACCCACTTAACCATCAAATAATTACATATATACATATACATATATGTATTTGTGTACATATATATACATATATATATTTGTGTACATATATATACATATATATATATACACACACACACACACCCATACATATGAGATATATAATGGGAAATCTCAGGGAAGAAATTAGGAGCTAAAAAGGACAATAATAATGAAATAATTATTGAATACAAACTATCTACCAGGTCCTGTTCTAGGTTCTTTCCATGTATAAAATAATTGAATCCTCATACTGTAAGGTAGGTACTTTATTTCACAAAAGAGGAAAGTGAGGACAAATGCAATTAAATAACTTTCTCAACTTTACACTCTTAAGAATTGGTTATAAAATGTTGGCAATCTAGCTTCAGAGCATACCCACTTCCTTCAAATCATTATAGGCTTTATATAAATATATAAATACCTATATATTACACAGCTATAAACAGAATAGATGCAACCAGAGAGCATAACCCCGGTCTATACATGGCAGAAAAACTGGAAAGAATAGCCAAATGCTTCACTGAATGTGCAGGTATTTTCACTCATGATCCCCCCAAATCAAGTTAACTAGAATAAATGACTCTGTTCATGCTAAATGTTTAAGATAGACATTACTAAGTTGTAAATGATAATAGGCAGAATGAGAAACTCACCAAATTTCCGTGTACACCATGTATTTCTTTGATGAAAGAAGAAGGCTGAAAAAAAAATTAAATGATTGGTCAGAGAGTTTGCAAGGCAGACCAAGAAAGTGGCATACTGTGCTCCAAGAGTCCCCAGGCACAGCAAGACTGGAAGTAGAGTGACCTCTGAGTGACTGAAGAAGTAAGAGGAATTTTGCAACTTGTTATTTGTATGTATACAATTTTCATGTGTGAGTCGCTCATAATGTGGGCATTGCCAAGCACAGCTATGCTCATTTTAATTTTAATCCTTTTAACATGATTTAATGTGAAACAACCAAAACTTGTCTAAATAAATATACATGGTCTAATTTTGACATTTGCCAACAACAACAGAAAATTTCAGATGAAAATACCCATATGCATATTTTCATGAAAAATGTAAAGTCATTTAAGGCTGCTTATGGTCATTTTAAAAGTATGAAGATAAATACGGATTTAATTTTCTCACTCAAATATTTTCCTAATTTGATGAACAAGCTGAAAAAGTAGAAATGACAGCCATTTAAATGATCTTCCAGAGATGCTTAAAGGGGACCTCACAATCTTGTTTTTTTCTTAAAGGCAACTCTGTGTGTGTGTATCCAGGCATACATCCATTTTGTAATTAAAGTTAAGGCATCAGAGTGTTGCCTTATATTCAGCCATCTCATATCTGTGAAGAAAAGGATGAACTGAATCAAAGACCTTTGGAAAAATTTAAGCTGGGAGGATAATTCCTAGCCTCTGGGAGACTAAATCTACTTATGCAAAAGTGTAAGAATGGAGAAGTCATGAGCATAAAAACCTCACAGATGGAAAAAAAAATAATCCTAGATACTAACGGGCAGAGGATTGACCTAAAAGAATTGTGTATACTCAAGTATTCTTCGTGTTTGTGATAGACATTTGCTGTTTTTTGTTTTTTGGACTTAAAATTAGTGATAGAAAGACAAAGCTTCAAATGATATACCAAATCATCCATCTGTGATTCACAGCGAATAACAGGTCACTGACACTGTCAGTGCTAAACAGCTCCCTGATATTTGTCATTTAGATAGTGTGCAGCTACTAACTGTTTTCACGAAATGAAAATAGTAAAAGTAATTTTAATAATATTAATAATATAACCTTTCCATAATTACCATAGATATGCTGAAGCATTTATATTATTACTTGGGTGATATTGTTAAGAAACCCTCTCCCACCCCAAACATTGATGTATGTATGGGTAGATACAAATACCTATTTTGAGAGACAACATATTAACAGGATTGATTCTTATGCCCTGTCACTGATGTTTATCTGCAGCTGGATAACTTATTTCTGGTCTATACATAACTAGTGGAACCATGAGAAAGACAAGATAGAATAGCCATATACCTGACTGAATTGTGCAGGTGCGTTCAGTAATGCACCTCCAAAATCAAGTTGACTAAAAAAAAATATGCAGTTAGTGTGGTATTTAAGGTAGTATTAGGTTCAAATTATCTTTAAATTTATCATCTATAATTATTTTTCAACTTGGAGGTGCATAAAATAGCATGGGAACCTAGTGAACTTATTTATACTTGAAAGCTTGCTCTGACAGCCTGATTTAAAAGACTTACTGAGGAGATTTTTATTTCATTTCTTTATAAACCTTTTACTTCCAAAATATATCTATTCAAAATGTCTTGAAGCTTTAAAGGTAAAAGTTGTTGGACACAGTTGCTACTTTTAGTATTTTACAGTTATGTGCAATACCAAAATAAATGGTGAATTGTGTTCTTTAAACTATTTTTTATGCACTTTTTCTTGAGACATGATTTTCTTTTAAACTAGAAAAGTCAAATTCTAACTAAAAGTTTATAGTCTTTTTCTTTATAAGTCAAACATTAAACATTTGCAGTTGTTGAATGTACATTAGTATCTTTCAGGCAGTTATATACAAACAACTCTGGTTAATTTTGGTAATAATAAAAACAAATAAATGAACAAAAAAAGGGATTAGCTGAAAACATGCCTCAGGGATTGCTAGAAATCAAAGCCCTTGGAGGAGAAGCATCAGACAGGAGGGACTCATTGGCAGGACCTTGTGGAGCTTTTCTTGAAATCTTTATGTTTGTGAACTATAGCCTGCATGCCAAATGCCAAATATCACCAACTGCTTGTTCTGTCTGTGTAGCCTGAAAGCTAACAATATGTGCATGGTTTTTAAAAAAATTTGAATGGTAAAAAAAAGCAAAGTAATTCTGGGTTGTGTAAAATTATATAAAATTTAAGTTTTAGGGTTCTAAATAAAGTTTTATTGGACCACAGTCCCACTTACTCATTTATGTGTTTTCTACGGCTGTTTTCGTGTTACAACACAACAGTGGAGTTCTAGTGATAGAGATTCTGTGACATGCAAAGCTAAATATATTTACTATCTGGGCCTTTACAGAAAAATTTTGTTGACTCATGAACTGACTTAAAATAACTAGTCTCTAATAACCCTCAGTTGTGTTGTCTCCACTCAAGTTCCAAATGCCCAAGACAGTCTGTGAAGCTCAATTAACCTTGAGTCAGGATTCCATCCCTTGGTCTGTAGGGGTACTGGTTTGTAATTAGACCAACCTGGTTTTGCACATGCATGACAATGGAATCTGTCACAAACAGAAGGGAGGACCCATGAGGAAAAACTCTGGGCAGACAAAAGTAATGATCATGTCAACAGTACAGTCAAGTCGTTATTGTTGTCTCTTCTCTCATTTCTTTATTCTCTTAATGTACTTTATATTTCAATGTATCAGTAGGCACTTAAGAAGTATCTATTTTATGTATTCCTTTCAATGGCCTAAGCACTAGGTAGATACACAAAATAGTTCCTGCTTTTGAAGGTCTCATAGTTTGTGAGTAAGATGGTCATTCAAAAAGATAATAAAAATACTATGTAATAGGTACTGCAGGAGAGATAGCAACCAAGTGGTAAAGGAGCAAAAGAAAAAGAAACAAGTGAATTTACCTTTAGAATTCCAGGATTGTATGAAGAACAAGTGAATTTTGAGCTGCAACTTTAAGGATGATGTTACATTTATTTATTATTATAAAACAAACAACCTAAACTTTAGTGGCTTGAAACAATAACAATTTATTTTACTCATGAATCTGTATTTTGTACAATACTTGGCGGAAATGAATTGTTTTTGCTTTGCTGGGGCAACACAAATAGTGGCTGAAGGACTTCCAAGGTAACTCACTCACTATTTGTGGGTTGGTTTTGCTATTGATTGAGAGGTCCTTGGGTATTATACAAATGAGCCTTTCCACAGGCTGATTGGGCTTCCTAACAGCATGGTGGTTGGTTCCCTGGGCTAAGTTTCCAATTAACTAAGGTGGAGGTGCATGACATTGTTTGACCTAGCATTGGATTTTACATGGTGTCACTTGTGCCATGCTCTATTGATTGAGAAAGTCACAAAGTCCCAATCGGTTTCAAGAGGAGAAATACATTAGTTTTTATTCAGGAAACTGCAAGGTTCTAGAAGAGCATTTTGACTTTGAGATATGTTACAACAGTCTTTGAAAAATGCTGTATTGTACAGTTGAGAAGAAATTCGAAAAACTGAAAAGATAGGAAATATCAATAGAAGATGTAGAAATGTACAAAAGCAGGGATTTTTGAGAGGGTTTGCATATTGATTGAGATTTCAGTGAGTTTAGAATGCATATATATGTACTAATATATGAATATATTAATATGCATATATTAATGTGCATATTTATATTAATATATGCATTTATATATTAATATAAATATATATAAAGTGGGGTAAAAGAAATGGGGAAACTTCTTGGAAAAAGTCTAGGAAAATAGACTAAGAAATGATTGCAAATGGCTCTGTATATCACACCATACCAGAAAATTTGGATTCTACCTTGGTTGTTTGATTTATAGCAAAGAATAGTTATAATCCTTAAACAAGTGTAGCACCAAATTCACTGTTCTCTGTATCATTCTTAGAATTCTTAAGGTAAATTCAGTTGTTCCTTCCTTTCTCTTTGCTCTTCTAACACTTGGTATATATTTCTCATGCAGTATTTATCATATAGGATTTTGTTTCTCCTTCTGAATGACTGTCTTCCTCATGCAACTGTAAGCAGAAATCTACCTAAGGATTTAAATGGTAGTGCTATATTTTCAGGTTTGTTTTATAAGAGATAACTCCTTTCATGTGCTAACTATATCCTTCCAATTAGAAATGTGAATGTGAATATATTTATAACCATACATTGCAGCATGAACTTATACTAATATACTGTACTTATACAACTATACTATACCTTCATTTTATTATTTTAGTTGAAGTTATCACAGGTTGACTCTATGGTCAACCTGGAATTGTTCAGTGATCAAATGGAAATATTTCCTGCTAAATGCTCAAACCACAAATCACAAATCTGCAATGTTATCATATTTGCAAGTAAATCATTGTGGCTGTTCATCACCAGCTTTGGTTTAAGAATTTTCAGTTCTCAGAAAGATCTTTGCTTCTTGTATATACTCTTATATTTTGCCAGAATCAAGTTTGCCTCACAACATGGTTGATCATAATTTAAAAATTGGTACTTTTCTATTTACCTTAAAATTTCTTTCTTACTACTTTTTTAATACCATAGTGATTCAAACTAACATTTAAATATTCAGTTATTACTAGAGTAAATGCATTTATTTTCAATTGTTGTGTAACAGATCACCATAAATATAGCTGCTGTAGATACTTGCTAGCTCACAGTTCTTATAGGTCAGAAGCATAGCATGCTCTGGGCCTTACAAGGCTGAAATCAAGTTGCTGTTTTGTGCTGCAATCTCATCTGGAGTTTGGGGTTCTCTTCCAAGGTAACATGGTGGTGACAAAATATCGTCCTTTGTAGACTTCTTCTTTTGATTGTTTTGAGTTATAAGCACATGGATACTTCCCAGAGTGCAAACTCATTTGGACTGTGTCTTGTATGAAATATTTATAAAATTATGAAGCATAAAACTTTTAAACTATGAATCCAACACTCAACTTAAGGGTTTGAGCATACCTGTATCATTGCAGCTCCAGTTTTTTGCTCACTGTCAGACTGGGGCTTATGTCTGATTGCATCACTTACCACATGGCTCCCTCTGTCTTCAAACAAGCAATGAGATATCTCCCTTGCATCAAGTCCTTGTCACATTTCAAATCTCTTTCTCCAAGAAGAGTGCTGTGTCCTTTTTGTTTTTTTGAGACAGAGTCTTGCTATGTTGCTCATGCTGGAGTGCAGTGGCGTGATCTCAGCTCACTACAACTTCCTCCTCCTGGGCTCAAGTGATTCTCCTGCCTTAGCCTTCTGAGTAACTGGGACTACAGGCATGTGCCACCATGCCTAGGTAATTTTTATATGTTTACTAGAGATGGGGTTTCACTGGTTGGCCAGGCTGTTCTTGAATCTCTGACCTTAAGTGATCCTCGCCCCTTGGCCTCCCAAAGTGCTGGAATTACATGCGTGAACTACCATGCCTGGCTGAGCTGTGTCATTTTGAAGGGTTTACCTGATTAAGCCATGTCCATCCAGGATACTCTTTTTTTTTATTTTTTTGAGATGGAATCTCGCTTTGTAGCCCAGGCTGGAGTGCAATGGCGCAATCTCCACTCACTGTAAACTCTGCCTCCTGGGATCAAGTAGTTCTCCTGCCTTGGCCTCTCAAGTAGCTGGGATTACAGGCACATGCCACCATACTTGGCTAGTTTTTGTATTTTTAGTAGAGATGGGGTTTCACCATGTTTCAAACTCCTGACCTCAGGTGAGCCACCTACTTTGGCCTCCCAAAGTGCTGGGATTACAGGTATGAGCCACCTACTTTGGCCTCCCAAAGTGCTGGGATTACAGGTGTGAGCCACCATACCCGGCATCTTTCTTTCTTAAAGCCAATTGTTCCATACAACATAACCCAAATATGAAACGGAAATCCATCATAGTCATAGTTCTCAGGGAGCAAAAATATAGGGTGACAAAAGTGTTCAAAATGGAATACTTTTGAGGTAAAAGGGGCAGTATTATACTATTAATAGTATATTAATAATAATTATAATAATTACATTGAAAACCAGTACTCTCTTGGAAAAAAACAAGACCATGTTTGCATGATTGTTTTCCTTTATTTTGAATTTTATTATCTCTAAGTTCACATGTTTACTTTCCAACTCCTTTTTATTTTTTTAATTTTCGAATTTGTTTTACATAACATTTGAATTATCCAAGAAATTCATGCCACATATTTATAAAATTATGAAGCATAAAAGCTTTTAAAGCATGAATCTAGCACTCGACTTAAGATTGAACATACCAGTATCATTACCTCTGCTTTTGGACTCCTTCCTCGTGCCGTTGTTCTGCCCCTCCCCTCTGTTCCACTATGATCACCAGCTTCTGTTGGAGCTCAGTGATTACCATATAAGGTTTGAACTTCAGTCATCTAAGAGAAGAGGCCATTATGCATGGAGCCACAGATGAGAAAGACACCAAAGTACAGAATTGTTTTCCTTATGTTTGTAATAGTGACTTAGGGTGGTATCAACTCATTCAGAGAGAAAAGTCAATCATTTGGAGTCACCTACAACAGTGCTCCTTTATAACTTAACTGCACTTACTACATTATTCTTAGCCGTTTGCCCAGGCTTGGAGGTGAGCCCATTTAACTAGCTGCTTTAATCTCAAGGCCCTGCTGGTACTGATCAGTGTCCTCAAATTTTCCTTTATAGTCCCAGCCTCTTCTGACACCTCCACAGTATCCATCTCTCTCAGTTTCTGCAACTGTGAAATTGTGGCCATTCTCTTTCTAGAAGGCTTCTTTCTTTGATTGTTTTGAGTTACAAGCACATGGATACTTCCTAGAGTGTAAATGCATTTGCACTGTGTCTCGTATGAAATCCTATAGGGGTCCAGCCTAATGACATCAGCAATGTACTTTTAAGAATTTCTCATATTTCTTTGCTTTGGAAGATGAGAAGCAGAGAAGTTTAACTTATCTTGAAATGGAAATATTGCTTGGAAATTTTGGAGATAACACTAAAGACAGTGTGAAGAATGTGTAGGGAGGGATGGAGATGGTGGCAGGCAAATCATCTAAGGGACTGCTGCAATTGTCCTGGTGAGAGGCAATGCAGTGTGGTATTTTATATTCTGTCAGCTTAGCTAAGCTGTGAGAATATTTCCCAGAATTCTCATCCCTGTCTGGCTCTCTGTTAGAGTTAACCATAAAAAGTTAGGGTAAGATTCAGAAGAGCTATTATGTTGGAAAGGTTGGTATAAGATGTCAGTTATAGCTTCAGTTGACATTATTGTTGATTTATTGGCTTATCTTTTAGGTATGGGGCAGTAGTCAGGTCTGCAGCTACTCAGTCCCCATGGGACTTCTTTTTACAAATTCTCTAAGTTCTGAGCCAATCATTCAATCATTTTTTCATTCCAGAGTAGAGGGTATCAGCTTCTTGAATCACTGAGTTTGAATGTACTGAGAGATAAATACAGGTGTCATTTTGGGTTGCCAGTTTCTTTGTGGGTGATAGGGTTTGGCTCTGTGTATTCACCCATATGTCCTCTCAATTTTAATCTCCACATGTTGAGGGAGGGACCTGGTAGGAGGTGATTGTATGGGGGAAGTTTCCCCCTACTGTTCTTGTGATAGTGAGAGAGTTCTCACAAGATCTAGTTGTTTGATAAGTGGCTGACGTTTCCCCTGCTCACTCTCACTCTCTTGTTCCGACTTGCGAAGAAGGTACTTGCTTCTCTTTTGCCTTCTGCCATGATTGTAAGTTTCTTATGGTCTCCCCAACCATGCAGAACTGTGAGTCAATTAAATATCTTTTGTTGATATATATATTACACAGTCTCAGGTAGAATCTTTATAGCAGTGTGAAAACAAACTATTACAGATAATTGGCACTAAGGTAGTGGGATATTGCTATAAGATACCTGAGAATGTGGAAGTCACTTTGGAGCTGGGTAATGGGCAGAGATTGGAACAGCTGGGAGGGGTCAGAAGAAGACAAAAAGGGTGAGAATGTCTGGACTTTCGTAGGGACTTGTTGAATGGTTTTGATCAAAATGCTGATAGTGATATGGACAATGAAGTCCAGGCTGAGGTGGTCTCAGATGGAGATGAGGAGATGAGGAACTTACTGGGAACTGGAGTAAAGGTCATTCATTCTATGCTTTAGCAATGAGACTAGTGGCATTTTGCCCTGCCCTACAGATCTGTGGAACTTCAAACCTGAGAGAGATAATTTAGTGTGTCTGTCAGAAGAAATTTTTAAATAGCAAAGCATTCAAGACATGACCTGTCTTATTCTGAAAGCCTTTAGTTATATGCATTCAAAAAGAGATGATTTGAAATTGGAACTTACATTTAAAAGGTCAGCAGAGCACAAAGATTTGGAAAGTTTGTAGCCTGACCATTCAGTAGAAAAGAAAATATCCATTTTCTGAGGAGGAATTCAAGCTAACTACATAAATTTGCATAAGCAACAAGGCGTTGAATGTTGATAGCAAAGACAATGGGGAAAATGTCTCCAGGAAATGTCAGAGACATTCATAGCAGCCATTCCTATCACAGGCTCAGAGGCATAGGAGCAAAACATGGCTTCATGGGCTGGACTCAGGGCCCCATGTCTTTGTGCAGCTTCCGTACTTGGTGCCATGTGTCCTAGCTGCTTTAGCCATGACTAAAGAGGCCAAAGTACAGCTCAGGTCAATTCTTCAGAGGGTGTGAGCCTCAAGCCTTGGAAGCTTCCATGTAGTGTTGGGCCTATGGGTGCACAGAAGACAAGAATTCACTTTAGGAGCCTTTGTCTGGATTTCAAAGGATGTGTGGAAACACCTGGATGTCCAGGCAGAATTCTGCACAGAAGATGGAGCACTCATGGACAACCTCTACGGGGATAATGCAGAGGGAAAATGTGAGGTTGGAGCTGCCACACAGAGTTCTCACTGGGACACTGCCAAGTGGAGCTGTGAGAAGAAGGCCACCATCCTCCAGACATCAGAGAGGTAGATCACTGACAGCTTGCACCATGCATCTGGAAAAGCCACAGGCACTAAATGCCAGCCTGTAAAAGTAACCACAGGAGCTGTACACTGGTGAACCACAGGGATAAAGCTCCCCAAGACCATGGGAGCCCAACCCTTGCATCAGTGCACTCTGGGTGTGAGACATGGACTCAGGAGATTTTGAAGCTTTTAGAGTTAATGGATACCCTGCTGGGTTTTGGAGTTGCATAAGGCCTATAGCCCCTTTGTTTTGGCCAATTTCTCTCGTTAGGAATAGGAACATTTACCCAATGCCTGTACCCCCACTGATCTTGGAAGTAACTAAGCTGATTTTTATTTTACAGGCTCATAGGCAAAAGGGACTTTCCTTGTCTCACATGAAACTTTAGACTTAGACTTCTGAGTTAATGCTGGAATGAGTTAATACTTTGGGGGACTGTTGAGAAGGCATTATTGGTTTTGAAATGTGAAAAGGACATGAAATTTGGGAAGGGTTAGGGTGGAATGATATGGTTTGACTCTGTCTCCACCCAAATCTCATATCAAATTGTAATCCTTACATGTTGAGGGAGGGACCTGGTGGGAGGTGATTGGATCTCAGGGGTGGTTTCCCCCATGCTGTTCTCATGACAGTGAGGGAGTTCTCTTGAGATTTTGTTGTTTCATAGTGTCTGGCATTTCCCCTACTTGCTCTCTCTCCTGCTGGCTTGTGAAGAATATGCTTACTTCTCCTTAGCCTTCTGCCATGATTGTATATATTTCCTGAGGCCTCCCCAGCCATGCAGAACTGTGTGTCAATAAAACTACTTTTGTTTATAAATTGTCCAGTCTCAGGTAATATCTTTATAGCAGCACGAAAATGGACTAATGCAGTAGGTTTCAGTTTGGTTTTGCCTTTCACTGCTTCATACCCAGGGTTTTGTCATGATTCCTGGTGCTGTTGACCCACAGTGCCCTTCAGGCTCTTACTATAGAAGCAGAGCAACAGGCTTTTCTAGTCTTCTTTGCCTGCTCACAGCTCTTGTAAGATAAATCTTCTTTTCCATTTCACTCATTACTGTTCTCCCAGATCTAAGGCTAACTGGTACCCCAAGCCTGTGACAACCAGGTAGCATACAAAATATGTTCCACAGATGTATTAACCATAGTTGGTGGCCATTTTTTCCCCTGAGATTTGAGTCTTCAAATGTTAGCCTTTGTAAAGAGCACTGAATTTTTCAGATTATAAGTGTTCATTAATTATTTCTTCCAGTAAGGCTTGATAAATTCATTGTGCCAAAACATGCCAACTAACCCACTTCCTCTCTTCCCACAAACTTGAGTAGGCCTTGAAATGTTTTGTTGTGATGTAGAGACTAAGGGGTGCTTTTTTTTTGCTGATCCTCTTTTCATTCTGATAACCTATCAACAAACAAACAAACAAGCAAGCAAATCCTGTCTTTGTGGCATCTCTGTTTTCTCTTGTTTCATTTCTTGAAGGGCTCTGTAGTATTTTCATCTCTTAATAGATACATTAAAATGTTTTTTGAAACTTCACTACATCATATAATGCCTAAGAGCATGGACTTTGGTGGAAAACAAATCTGATTTGATTCTAAATCTGAAATTGTACAAGTTTTGTAAATCTAGGCAAATTGCTTAATTTCTCTACAACGAAATTTTATATGTTGAATAGTGTTAATAATAGTATTTGTCTCAAAGTTTTGCTGAGAAAATTTAATAAAAATTACGTATACATCCTCAGTTCTATTCCTCCTACAAGTCAGTGTTCAAGAAATGTTACTAGCTCTAACTGGTATGTTAAGTTTCCTGTGGGTTTCTGGGATTGAGAATTGAAAGGTAGAAGTGAGACTTTGTCTCTTATTCACCATTCATTCAACTGTTTCGTCAAGTCATTTTTGAAAGTTTCTTCCTTTGATCAATAAAACATAATCAGCTTCTAATAAAATACTTTCTTCCACTAGTCTTACTATATTAGCAAGTCCATTTTAGGCCTGACTCTCACTGGCTATTTTTGTCTGGTGTCTTACCTCAAAAACCAACTAAATTTGCACCATAAGGTACTTTTGATTGGCGATAACCTTATTTGTCCATTGTAAGAGATGAGCTATGTTTCTCTATATATCCAAGGAATTATTTATAAAGGTTCTCATCAAGGCATTAATATCTAGTTTGTTAAGTCTAGTTCCTAGAACCCAGGTATTTCACAGCTGGTACCAGTTGATTGCAGCTTGCAAGCTCAGTCTCACTTCTGTCACAAGAGGCAATTCTGGCTTTAAAAGAAAGATTTTAAATAGTTTTATACTGACTCTGTTAGACTTAGCATAAAGCTCTGACACTTGCATAGTTCTCATTATTGCAACTCTGTCTTGTCCTGTCTAAGCAAACAGTCTCTTGTATGCAAATCTTCGTCTAGATGTGTGCTTTTGGGGGTTGGGGCTTAACCCAGCTCCTATCATGACATTTTCTTATTCTTGACTACACAGCGTGTGGACCTATTACTTGTTGGTAGAATATCCAGATTATTCTGGATAACTGCTCCCCCTATTATTATATTTAGGGCGCTCCTTTGTCCTGGCCTCTAGATGCCAACTGCCATTTGAATACTGTTTTGTTTCCACTTTTCAGTATGTGTAGCTTAACTTCTTCCTTCCAGTGCCTGCACACAGCCAGTGAACATCTATTTTAGACCTCTGGTTCTCTGTAGAAAACTGGACCAGGAAGTTCTAGCAAGAGAAAGAAATATAAGGCGTCCAAATAGGAGAAGGAGCCAAACTCTCTTTCTTCACTGATGATATGATTATGTATCTAGAGAACGCTAAAGACTCTGCTAAAAGAAGGCTACAACTGAGAAACAATCTTGGAAAGGTTTCAGGATACAAAATCGATGGCAAAAATCAGTAGCAGTTGCATACAACAATAATGTCCAGGCTGAGAGCCAAATCAAGACCACAATCACATTTACAATGGCCACACACACATACACACACACACACACAGCCCTAGGAATACATGTAACCAAGGAAATGAAAGATCTGTGCAAGGAGAAATACAAAACACTGCTAAAAGAAATCAGAGACAACACAATCAAATAGAAAAACATTCCATGCTCATGAATTGGAAGAATAAATATCGTTAAAATTGCCATACTACCCAAAACAATTTACAGGTTGAACATTATTCCTTTCAAACTACCAATGTCATTTTTCACAGAATTAGAACAAAAACTACTCTAAAATTCATATGAAATTAAAATAGAGCCCCAATAGCTGAAATGATCCTAACAACAAAAAAAAGACAGAAGTATCACACTACCTAACTTCAAACTATAGTTTAACACTACATCATGATAGTGGTAGAACAAACAGAGGCACAGACCCATGGAACAGAATAGAAAAATCAGAATTAAAGTCACACAATTACAACCACCTGATTTTTGGCAAGGACGACAAAAATAAGCAACAGAGAAAGGTCTTCCTGTTCAAATGGTGTTGGGACAACTGGCTAGCCATATGCAGAACAATGAAACTAGACTCTTACCTTTCATCATATGCAACAATTTAACTCAAGATGAATTAAGATTTAAATATAAAAATCTCAAACTATAAAACCCAGAGGAAAATAAAGGAAATATGCATCTCAACATCAGTCTTGGCAAATAATTTTTGACTGAGTCCCCAAAAGAAATTGCCACAAAAACAAAAATTGACAAGTGGAACCTAATTAAACTAAAGATCTTCTATACAGCAAAAGACTATCAATAAACAGACAACTTATAAAATGGGAGAACATATTCACAACTATGCATACAACAAAGGTCTAGTATATATGTTCTATCAAGGAACTTTAATAAATCTACAAGCAAAAAATAGCCCCATTTAGAAAAGGGCAAAGAATATGAACAGATAGTTCTCAAAGAAGACATGCTAACAGCCAACAAACATGAAAAATGCTCATTATCACTAATCATCAGAGAAATGCAAATAAAAAACACAGTGATACACCATCTTGCACTAGTCAGAATGGCTATGATTCAAAAGTCAAAAAACAGCAGATGCTGGCAAGGCTGCAGAGAAAAGTGAACAATTATGCACTGTTAGTGGGCAGGTAAATTAGTTCAGCCACTAGGAAAAGCAGTTTGGAGATTTCTCGAAGAACTGAAAAGAGAACTACCATTCAACATGGCAATCCCATTACTGAGGATATACCCAAAGGAAACTAGATCATTATACCAAAAAGACACATGCCCTCGTATGTTCACCATCACGTTGTTCACAATAGCAAAGGCATGGAATCAGCCTAGGTGCCCATCAATGGTGGATTGGATAAAGGAAATATGGTACATATACACAATGGAATACTATGCAGCCATAAAGAAAGAATGAAATAATATCATTTTCAGCAACATGGGTGAAGCTGGAGGCCATAATCCTAAACAAATTAACATAGGACCATAAAATTAAATGCCACATGTTCTCACTTATAAGTGGGACCTAAATATTGAGCAACCATGGACATAAACATAAGTACAATAGACACTGTGGACTATTTGAGGGTGGAAGTCAGGATGGGGACATGAGTCAAAAGACTACCTCTTACATATTATGCTCACTACCTAGGTACAATATATCCAAGTAAAAAACCTGCACATGTACCCCCCCATATCTAAAAAAAGAGATGAAAAAAATTGGATCATGTCTGCTTGTGACTCTAGAGTGAGATGGAATGGGAGTTATATCAAATTATGTACAATAAAATATTAAATTTCATATATTGATAGGGTGGGGCAACAAACTTTTATTATGTTTCTACTAGGAAAGAGATACTATGCTAGATAATATTTGGCAGTGGGTTGAATCCGTCAGCTTCTTGCTATAGTTCATCTTCTTCCTTTTCAATAAAAATCTCAATTCTGCCCGCATTTTCATTCATATAGTTTTCACAGTACAGTCTCTGTAATAAAGTTGCAATTTCTCTATTTTTACTGTCATATTCCTAAAGAAAATAAACTCCTAATCTGAGATATGATTAATAAATTCATCATAATGTTCATAATGTTACCTAGATATTTTCTCCCAATTTAATAATTAAGGTAACTTCTTTTTGCACTTCAAAGTTCTCATCTAACAAATCTCTCATATTTGAATCACAACAAATTATCAAATACGTGTCAAAATCTTAGTAGATTATGTTTATATCAGCTGCTATCAATCTTGTTTTATCTTTGAATTCACATGATGTTAGTGACTTCCATTACATCACCCTTGCTAATCAGCTGTTCTCATTCTCTTTAAAGTACGGCTTTCTGAAGACGCTCTGCATGGTTTTCCTTCCCTTCCGGAAGTCCCTTAGACTTTCCGACTTTCACTCTTCTTTCTTTTATTCCATTCTGTAGTCTTGCTAGTGACTAAATGGATAGCCCGACAGTCATGATTTCTTCCCATTTTCACCTTTCTTTGCTCTCTTCTTTCATTCCTCATGCACCACTTCTTTATCTTTATCCTGTAATTCCTCTTCTCAATGGTCCTGATTACAGATGATAGCTGAACCTCACCAGATCCTTGGCAGAAACAAGGAGAACACTGTGCAGGTTGTGTTTTTCCTGTCTCCCACAGGCCTGTTCCTCCAGATGTTCTCACTGCTCTGCCGTCCTTCAAGTTCTGCGTGCCTTGTGCCCCCATGACACACTCACATGCTCTGCCTCCCCCGCCTCTGAGCTGCCTGCAGGAGTGATTGCAGCAGGCCCTGCAACCCCTCAGGGTTACCTTTCTTGGTTGTGGAAACCATCCTGCCTCTCTCTCAGCATTCACAGGTTAAAAACCATTTGATGTTGCAGTCATCTGATGCACAGGTATTATTCTTCAAAATGCTTTGTTTACAAAGATGATGAACTTGGGGCATTGAAAAAGTCATAAGGCAATAAAGTGATAGAAGTAGAACTTACAGCTATGTCCCTAGACTTCTAAGCTAAAACAATGTGGAACAAATTGGGATGTTAGAAAAATTCTGCTTTCATCCATATGTTCTATTTTATTCTCAGCCAAAAAGGCTAATTTGTCAACATGCCAATCTACTATTACAAAGTTGGGCTTAAAATCATCTTCAGGAAGGTCACTGCAATTTTAAATGAAAAGATTTCAGTTTAGTTTGCATAGCAGATGCAAAAGTTCAAAATGTTAAAGTCTTGAAATTCTTATACATTCTCCTGCTTGGATTTTGATTTTTGTGAGAACTTGAAGTTTAGTTTTATAATCTTTTTAAGGGTATATTGCTTAAACAGGAAAAGTCTTTTTCTTCTTTTTTTTCAAACCTAAGAAAAGTGAAACTCTACAGTCACCTGCAAATATCATTTCAGACATTAGAAATTAATTAGTATTATAAAATAACCACTTGCAATCAAATCTTAGAGCATCTTTTACAACTCTCTTTTAACCTGATTTTCAACTGTAATTAAAATATAGCCACACAACTCCTTTAAAATATAAGGCTTCAGAAAATATGCCTGTGAGTTTAGGTGTGGAGATTTTAAATTCCAGAAATACTCTTCTCAGAATGGACTTTTTTTTTTTTTTTGCTGGCTGTGTTTACTCAAAGCCAAAACAGTAGTTTAAATAACTAAGGTAGGGTCAAGTTAAAAGTAAATGTTATGGTCCCCAAAACAACCCAATGGACTAAATTCAATCTGTTTACTTCAGCTATTTCTGAATGTTGTAATTAATAATATGTCAAAATACATGCAAAGTAAGTTTTACACAAAGAAACATTTATTTTAAGGCCAGGTGCAGTGTCTCACGCCTATAATCCCAGCACTTTAGGAGGCCTAGGCGGGTGGATCACCTGAAGTCAAGAGCTCGAGACCAGCCTGGCCAACATGGAAAAACCCTCTCTCTGCTAAAAATACAAAAATTAGCTGGGTGTGGTGGCAGGTGCCTGTAATTCCAGCTACTAGGGAAGCTGAGGCAGAAGAATCCCTTGAACCTGAGAGGTGGAGGTTGCAGTGAACTGAGATTCTGCAACTGCACTACAGCCTGGGCAACAGAGTGACACTTCATCTCAACCCTCCTTCCCTCACTGCCCCATAAAGAAAGAAGAAACATTTGTTTTAAACGTTTTATAAGTATTACATGTAAAGCAGCTAACAATAATATACATGCTACACTCCATATTAACAGCACTTATTGAGAGCCTTGTAAGTTTCTGATATTATCTCAGGGCTCCTTACAACAGAGAATAAGGTGGAGGACACCTTATATATAGACACCTGTCTATGAGGACAATGGTTTAAATTTGTGAGGGATTAAAAGCTTGGTTTGAGAAATAAGATGAAAATAATATAGAAGGGATTGATAAACATAAAACTTTATTATTTCAATTAAGCTTCTCATAATATCTTAAAATGTTCTTCAAGCAACACATTTTATTTTTAAGATTTATAATATTAATACATTTATGTTGTGACATATTTATGCCTCTAATATTTGTGAATATTCTGCTTAGTTCATAAGGAACTAATTTCTCACCTTTAGAAGGGCTTGACTTTTTCAATAAAGTTCTAGTTAGCAACTGAGAAATGGTATTGGAATTTAGAAAAGTCTTATAAAATAGACCCATGTGACTGGAAATATTAACAAATCTTCAAAGAATGACTTCACTGGAATGAGTAAGTCCTATGTAATTTTTAATGAATTACTATAAAATTTACTCATTTAGACTACAAAATATGTCATTTTTCTAAACCAAAAGTATAACTCTGAAGATTAAGGTCCTCCAGTCTAATATAGTTTTTCTTCAAATATAAATGTTCTTGTGTTTTTATCTTAGTCTATTTTCATGTGAGAGATTCTTTGTAATCTTATAGTGTGAAAACATTTTATCTGAAATTTCTTACAGAGCTTCACGCCTTCTAGTGTGAAGCTGTATTTACCCTATAGTTCATCTTATCTTAATATACAAAAGACCATTGAAAATGTATTTTTTAATTTAATAGTCATTAGAATAAATAGATACACATGAAGGATAAATTGCTGTGATATGAGCAGAAACTAATAACAAAAGGGAATTGCTAAAAAGGAATATGATTATACATAAAAAGAAATTTCCAGTGGATAATTACACTTTTTTGCATGTGCATTTTTCAGAATCAAGAGAAAGAATTTTTCTTTAAACCATTTTTCTTCAACTTCAAAGGAAGTTTTACTTTAATCCTACCAAAAAATTTGTTGCTATATATTTCTATCAGCTATATCTAAAAATAATTTCAATAAAATACAACAGTTTGTCCTTCATTTTTAATTACATTTATGAATTTTAAATTTTGAGTGGGAAACTGCAATACATAAAGTCTGGAAAAGATTTTACAATATAATATCTGTTCATTTTGTCCCTTTGAAGCCAACAGAAGACTAAGTTACTGGTTTTGCTTGCAATTTGTAACATCTCATCCTGTATTAAAAATCACTGGGCATGGTGGCTGAAGCCTTGTAGTTCCAGCACTTTGGAAGGCTGAAGTAAGAGGATTGCTTGAGGCCAGGAGTCTGAGATGAGACTGGGCAACATTGCTATCTCTACAAAGAATTAAAGAATTAGCCAGATGTGGTGGCTTGCACCTCTAGTCTTAGCTACTCAGAAGGCTGAAGTGGGAAGATTACATAGCCCAGGAGTTTGAAGTTGCGGTGAACTATGACTGCTCTACTCCTCTCCAGTTTGGGCAACAGAGTAAGACTCTGTTTCTAAATAAATAGATAAATAATGTAATAAATTAATAAAAATCAACAAAAGAACAGCTTTGATCCATGTATCTAGCATTAGTTGTTAGCCAGTCAAATGAATGTGACTGAAGAGTTTAAAAGCTGTGAGAGGTTGAAAGTTGAATTTTCTGATATTTGAGATTAAAGGGATCACTAATAGAGTACATAAAAGTCAGAGCTCACTGACTTGAGATGTGTAGTATTTTAATGATTTGATATTTAGTTTTTGTTTGTGAAGTGTGTTTTCAATGAAATAATGATTTAAGGGAGAAGATAGTGAAATTATGCACCTCCTTCCCTCTCCAAAGCACTCACTGCTAACCATGAATACTGAATATTGCTTTTAAGTCTCTTGTGTTATGAATGTTCAGGATATTGGTTTAACATTATATTAAAGTTTTAAATTATTACATGCTATGCAGTCAAACTCATCATCAATAATGAAACATTAATTTTGTCAGTTATGTTCTCCCTAACCCAACTAGCCTATTCCTTGGTTCTCTTCTAGGCTCATGATTTATGTCAAATGACATTTCTTCCAGGAAGACTTTTTAGTTTCTGTTATCAAACCTTTTGCATGTATTTATTTCACTGAAAGTATCTGCAATGAATCTAAGTCTCTCTCATGTTAGATGATAAATTCTTGAAGTGGTTGTGGTATAAGTGAGAGAAGGAGAAGGCAGAGACCATGTAATTAATTCATATCTTACCCATATCTTTTTTGGGGGGAACTAAAACAAAATAGGTCCTCTTTATGTATGTTTGATATAATGAAGAGGATTTTAAAAAATGAAGATAGAGATGTTTTATAATCACCAATTTGTGTAAAGTGGACATATTTTATCTAAAGCAGAAATATTTTTGCTTTCATCTTTGTTGAATTTATTTTATTTTTGTTGGAGAGATTGTGATATCAATCTTAACATGGTCATTTAGAGACCACTGTGAAGACCAATGAACCTAAAAGCCACCCAAGAAAAAACTCTTCTCTTTTTTTCTTTTTAGTATTTTTTTGAGACAGTGTCTTGCTCTGTCACCCAGACTGGGGTGCAGCGGCATGATCTCGGCTCACTGAAACCTCTGCCTCTTAGGTTCAAGTGATTCTCCTGCCTAAGCCTCCTGAGTATCTGGGATTACAGGTACATGCCACCATGCCCAGCTAATTTTTGTATTTTTGGTAGAGACAGAGTATCACTATGTTGGCCACTCTGGTCACAAACTCTTGACCTCACATAATCTGCCCATCTTGGCCTCCCGAAGTGCTGACAGTACAGATGTGAGCCTCTGCGCCCAGCTAAAAACTCTTTTCTACTATTGGCAAACTATTCAACAAATTAGAGGCTTTGATTTGTATTAGGGTTTTCTAGAGAAATAGACACTTAATATATATATATATATATATACACACACACACACACACACATACACACACACATATTTTAGATATAATATATAATTACGTATTATGTTGTATATATTATATATCTATACAATTATGGGAATTGGATCACATGATTATGGGAGCCAAGAAGTCCCATTCTCTGCCATCTGCAATCTGGAGAAACAGAAAAGCCAGTGTCATAATTCAGTTCATTCTAAAGGCATGAGAACCAGGGAAAGTGATGGCATAACTCTTAGTCTAAGTTTCTGAAGGGAGAACTGGGTAGGAGTAGGGGTCTGGAATGCTGGTATACTGAGTCCTAGAATTCCAAGGCAAAATAATATGAATGTTCCAGATTAAGAAAAGAGAGGGAGAGAGAGAATTTATTCCTCCTTTACTTTTTTGTTCTATTTGAACCCTCAAGTGATTCCACGATGCTAGCCCACATTGGTGAAGGTAGATCTTCATTATGCGGTCCACTACTTCAAATGCTAATCTCTTCCAGAAACACCTTCACAGACACATGCAGAAATATTGTTTTATCAGCTACGTGGGTGTCGTTTAGGCTAGTGAAATTGACACATGAAATTAGCCATCACAATGATTAAGGAGATTTGCTAAAAGAGTATAGGATTTTCTACAATCTTGTAATAACTCCCTGTACCCCTCAATTGAAAAAAAAAAATCAATCTGAAAATGTGGAAGACAGCCCTTCACATAGTGTTCTTTTACTCTAAGATTGCTAATAACTTTATCACCATTTTAGAGTTTAAATTCTTAAACTGGAGCAATATTTGCATACCTTTTTTACACCCTGTAGGCTAGGAAGCTTCTAATAATGGTTTGGAAAGTTGATGAGAATGAGAAAATTTACAATTTTTTTTTCACCCTCTCTCAGCATGGAAGTGTGAGGGTGGGTGATAGCATCTTGGGTTTTAGCAGGGAGAAGTGTATTTATATGTTTTAGCTAAGGTTTCACCTATAGAGAGGGTGTATGTGGACTCAATCTCCATAATGTCTGAAAATGTTGAGCATTATTACAATCTGACACTGGATAAAGGAAATGTATAAATGTTTTCTCTAATGTCCAAAGAAAACCTTTTATATTTAGGGGCTCCAGCTGCCTGTTGATGAACTCTAGATCCTCCTGGCTGGGAGTGATATACATTCTCTGTTTTCTTGTATTTGTTAGCAAGGTCCTAGGATTCCCAAGATGGGAATTCAATCAGCCCCCGAAATTTTTACCATCCTAACACATACTTGGTCATAGGTAAACTGATTACCATAGCTCAGCAGCTATGTGAACAAAGTGCTCTGTCTGTTTTGATTCTCAGTCCTCACTCTTCATCTGTCATGCATTGTATATTGTTTTTTTCTGCACCATTACCCACAGCAACAGACTAGACGAGACTGTGTCATTGACTGCAGGCTTCATTGCAACCCTTCCAGAATTGAAAGCATATTTCTGATTATTATGTTTAAAGTAACTAACCTGTATGTAATTTGTTTAGGGTAAGGATATTTTTATGTTAGCTTTTTAGTTTCATGAACCATGACAAAACTTACTTCTCTCAGGCTACTTGCAAGAAAAGTCTGATTTTGACCACATAAAGTTAGGAAAGTAAGAAGGAAAAGAAATATAAAGTTAAAGAGCTGTAGGCAGACTCTTAACCCCCAAAATTAATTCACAGAAATACCAAAAATGTATATCATTTAAAAATTAAACCTCATTGTTATTTTACCTTCTTTCAAAAGGGATTTGAGTTGGAGAGAAAAAGTTATCTTTTTTTTCTGCTTTAAACATTCAAGAGTGAAGTAAGCTATTTTTAACTACTATGTTAGAGCTTATTTATCGAAATATGTTTTCACCTTGAGAATAGATGCTTTTTGGTGTTCCATGCAGGTTATACAGGTTGTGTTATTATACAGGTTGTGTTTCTTTAAATTTTTTTTCCAGAATTTACTGCATATTGTTTAGGATAAGTCCAATGATGGCAATTATTAGTCTTTTGTGGATTGTTTATATTTTTGTATGTTTAAAGTCCTTGGAATACATGTTTTATCAGAGTATAGTATAGCATTTACAAAGTAGATAATATACATTTTTATTTAAAAATGTTACACAGCAGTAAGACCAAGATAATTATTTTTGTGTGTATGTTGCTGGTAAAAATTGGTTCTAAGATAATGACAGAAAAGAGAATTTCAATAATTAATTTATATATATACTTTCTTGTATATCATGTTTTACTTTCAAATATGAATTTAAAGACATTTGGCATATATTTCAAATTGATTTAAAGATAATCCATTAACCATCCCATTACCCCTCCTCTCTTCTCTCATTATACCTAGGTATATTTTTAGAGAGTTTAGAGCACCTGAATATGTTTCCCACTTTTCTTCTCATGCAAAGCCTCTATGTGGATGAGAATACCACTTGTTTCAGAGTTGAAATAGCTTTACCTTAAATACGCCATATTCAAAAGTGAATTATCTTCACTTCCATTGACTGAAAATTTCAAACTACCCTATTGTTCTAAGTCCTTCGTTATCAATAATATAGTCATTTTCCATTTTTCAGTCTTGCGTTTTACTCTTTTGTAATCACAAATTGTAATTTTCATATTTTCCCTTTGTTCTTCATATTATCAAATTTTATCAGCCTCATATTCAGCAGACCTACATGACTATTCCACAACATTGTGTTAACCATTGCTTTATATTCACTCTTCTAATTTTCATAAATTCTTATGCTACTCTTCATCTCTTTGAAATGCTTGGTAGCCAGGTGTGTCATTCTACTGCTTTTATGATTCTCAATGTTTATGTTTCCTCAGAGTATGCAATTAAAATGTTTAAATTGTGAAAGAGAGTATGTTTTTAAAAAGAAAGTTAGATTTGTTTCATGCTGAAAGGATCTTCATAAGAAAAAGAACACACATTTTTTTTTTGTCTTAACAACAAGGGCTATGATAATTAAAATTACTTCCTTGGGTTTACAATCCTGTTTTTATATTCTTAAGTCTTATTTCCCATGAGAAACACTGGTTGTACCATACAAAATCAATCCCAGATTGACCATTTCCAGAAAAAAGTAACTTTTCCACGGATACCATTTTATCACAATGCCATCCTCTTTGCATTGCCTGGGTTTCATGTTGTTAATGTAAGTGTAGGAGTGGTTATAGATTCATTTAGAGACGGTGATGTGAAGTCTCCCTAGCATTAGGATTATTCTTCTCTTGCATATCCTGGGATGTAATATATGTTATTGATATATAAAATGTATATAATAATTTTGTCTTTGGATAATTAATTTAAACTTAAAATTAATATAATTTAAACAACTTCAACAATTCTTATTTCCTTTCTTAATCTTCTCCTTTCCTCACCCCAACTCCAATATGCACACATACATTAATTTTTAAATCCTTATAGGGTGGAAAAATTTTACCTGAAGGAAATTATTTCCTTCCAATAAGGTGTAGAACCTGAAAGGCAGAAATTTGGTTTGCTAACTGTACCATTTCCATAATATGGTAGCACTTGCGAAATAAAATTGTGAAATTGGTGAAATAACAATTCATCAGGTGTTAAGTTAGTCTTTCTGAGGAGGGTGTTGGAACTTGGGAAAATTATTAGAGGTTCTGCTGTCCAGCTTCACCATTTTATTCCCCTACATATCAATGTCAAAGTTAGCTTTAGGAGGTAAAAGTTGGAAAATCCCTAAACAAAACTTACTGTATTCCAAAATGTACCAAAGACCATTAGTTCGATAAGTTTTTAATAGTGTTAAATGGGAAATGTTGCATAGCTAAATATTATATTCCTTCTATTTTATACAAATCCCATAGATCTTATTACACATAACCTATTTACAAAAAAACACAACACTTCTTTTGGGGGAAAGGGAAGGATTTAAAAGGAACACTACTGCACTAAATATACCTATCGGTTTTAAGACATTACCTAGTTTCAGATGGTTAAACACAGTAAATTAGGTAACTCTGTATTTGTCTCTTGGAAATTCACAATGGACACATGTAGATTAAAAGTTCTATCTACAGAACAGTGTTTGGACATTGCAAAGTAGAAAACTAGGCACTGATGTTTTGAAGGAGATACTTTAAAATATATTCTCTTTACTTTTGTTTTAATGTCACTTTTTAAATTTCTACCACACAATCTCTAGTCTTTAGTCACAACTAAATATAAAACTTTCCTGATTAAGCCATTTTTTTTCTTACCATAGTACCATTATATAATGTTTTCTACACATGAAAGAAATTTTATCTACTTTTTGGTGAATTCTTATTATTTCCTTAATATTGTGTTCATTTGGGGGTCCAAAGTTGTCACTCTCCAAATTTACAACACTTTTCTCCTGAGTCTTACTTATTATGCAGATAATAACTTAGGTTCTTATCCCTATTAGTTTATTTCTTCCTTCCTCTCTGATTAACTTTTCCTATTTAAGTCTGATAAAAGCAAAAGTAACCAACTGATTTTCTTAAGTAAGAATCGAGTTATTACTTTAAAAAGGAAAGCTTGTACACCAGGCATATTCAGTGTCTAATTTAGGAAAAGATCCATGCTGTTGCTCATTAATGCTAAGTTAAGCATCAGTCACTAGAATATAACCAAGAAAAGAGAGTTAATTTCACATGTGAGTTAGTAAATCGATTCAGTTTCTGACTTTAGTTTCTAAATGTAGTTCTATTTTATGTTTCTTCCCCATAAGAATTGTTGGCTGCCACTCAAAATAAAGCACAGCTACTTACCTGTTGTTTAGTTTGACTATGTTGTACAATTTACCCCATCAATTTTCTCTTGAGAAGAAAGCATAGTGCAGTTTCTATATGCTGCGGTAAGAACATCTGTAAATGTCTGGGATGATTGGCCATCATTACAACTTCAGAGGATATCACAAATGCAGTAGGAGTGAGGAAGACAGTGGCATCAAAGTGGTCGCATGTATCATCCATCCAAAGGACAAAAGTTGGGACACATAAAATACATCATTATCCTTCATATTTTACTGAGCTATATTTATGTTATCTCTAGAGCTGGAAGCAATAGCCATTTTCTAGGTGAAAGAAGCCTACTTACCAGCTTTGTGAGCATTGGGTTTAATCATCCAGATATTCTAAATCGCCAAGATTAAACTTTTTCTGCATAGATTATAGTAAGACTTAGAATAGGCCTTGAGAAGTATTACAAAGACCACTGAAATCTTAAACCTTCTGAGAAACATTTGCTTCCCTTGGATCTTGAGAGTTCTTGCTGCTTCCTCCTATACCCATATATCTTTCTCCTACCTATAACATATAACTTTTGTACCATGTTATGCCTTGTTTTTCCCTTCTTGATTTCAAACTGGAGGGCTGTTCCTTATTCAATTTTGTGTCTCTTCCACACAATAACCAGACTAAGAAAGCTAAAAGAAAGTGAATGAATGAATGAACGAATGAAATGGAAATATGTATGTGGAGTAAGAGAAGGAGGATAGTATTGGTAAGCAGAATAAGATTGTGATTAGGAGCCTATGGCTTTTGGAATTAGTTGGATTCTTGAGTACTTCACTCACCAGAGGTGAAGTACTGTGTATTCAAACCTTAGCTTTTTTCTCCTTAAGCCAAGAAAAATGTCATTTCAAAGTTTGTTATGAAGAAATAGATTACTGACATGTATATAAATACTTAAGCTCAGTATCTGGCATGTAGGGCAATTCTCACTGTGCTATTGTTATTATATTAACCAGAACTGGTATTTGGTGAGAACTAATGGCATGTATAAAAGCAGTAAAGGCCTTCCTTTTAAGAGCCATTTGCTCATGAGAGGTTGCTCTATCTTCTGTTATCTGCACCATAAATCTCTCTGCCTTGAATTGACAAACTGTTCTGAGTTTCTTTTCCAACATTTCCCTATTTGTCTTTATTTTCTATTCTCACTTTTGCCTTCAGAGGCTCAGGAAATGTATGGAAACTGGGGCTGTTTCCATACATTTAAAAACCATATAGAAACTGATGGACCTGATTTGATTTAGAGACAGTAAGTTGGAGGTGGTTCTTTGTGTAATGCAGTAAGATTATATTCATACATTATACTCTAAATGATACATGATTATATAGAAATACATAATTCACTTCTTATATGGTTAGGCCTTGTTTCCCCACCCAAATTTTATCTTGAATTATAATCCCCAAATGTTGAGGGAGCAAACGATTTCCAAACTAGTGATTGAATCATGGGGACAGTTTCCTCCATGCTGTTCTGATTATAGTGAGTTCTCATGAGATCTGATGGTTTTATAAGGGAGTTTTCCCTGCTCTTGCATGCTTTCTCACCTGCTGCCATGTAAGACATGCCTGCTTCCCCTTCCACCATAATTGTAAGTTTCCTGAGGCCTCCCCAGCCATGCAAAACTGTGAGTCAGTTGAATCTCTTTTCTTTATAAATTATCCAGGCTCAGAAAATTCTTCATAGCAGCATGAAAATGGGCTAACACAACTTTCCACTAACTTCATAATTTATCAGTAACTTTATTACTCTTTTCACATTTATTTCTTTCAAACTTAATTTCCTATTTCGTTGTGTGACTTTTTTTAGCCTTAATTGAATTGAATATTAAGTATTAAAAAAAATTTCTGAGCATGGTTGCCATGTTGCCCAACACCAGGGGACACCATTCACATTGTATTTTATGTCCTAGGATATATGAGAATGGAAGCTCCTATAGCATAATTCCACTGACATAGAATAAAGTTTGAATGATATCTCCTTGACTTGGGCCACTAGACACTGGTACCAAGTGTCACTCATGAGAAAAAGCATACTAGTCTGACTATTATTAGTTTCTTTCACAGTTTCCCTCCATTTGATAATAGAATTTAGGGATAATATCCCTAATTTCTAACTTGATTAAAATAATTAAAATGTATTTTCCATGATTAGGATATCATTCACTAATTTTATAGGTACAAATATGTTAATCAATAACATTATTAGCGATAAAGAATAAACATGAAATTATGATTTTATGGATTTACTTCAGCTCTTAGAAATCATGGTCAAATAGCATGATTATGCAAATAAAGCATTGCATCTACTTTTACCCTCAAATAAAGCTAGATATGTGTAAGGGTTATACATATATTAGTGACTACAGTAAGTTAAAATCATTGAAGAGATGCTATTTAAAATTTTTGAAATATATTTGATTTTGTAAGAGAGATAGGTAACTGCACTGCTAACCTTTTGACATGTTTTAGGTTTTAAAATAATCTAGGCTTGTAATTAAAAAAAAATATTCACGTGAACTTCACTTAGATAAAATGTTGATTAGATTAAAATACATTGTTATTGCAGAAAAAAAATATAGTTTGAAATTTCCATTCCTGCATAAAGATTATTGGAGATATTCTCTGATATTCATATTGGCAGAATTATTAAAGTTGCTGCCACTTTTTGCAGGTACCCATAAAGTAATTTTAATATCATGCCAAGAAATTGCAACTCTGGCTGAAGACAAAAGGTTGTTTATGAACCACATTTTATGAAACCAATAGTATTTAAGGTCAAATATTTCCTTAGAAAATGCCAGTGTAAATCCAGTGTACCACCATTGCCCACCAATGTCACTATCAGTATATATTAACCAGTCAATAGATCTGTCAGTCCAAGTAGTTAACTTTGCAGAGAAGGATATTGATGATGTCTCATCTTTTCCCATGGGTGGAGATAAGAAAGTGATCTTTCTCTCAATTGCTCTGTGATAAGGTCTCTTGGAGAATGACTAAAAGATTGAAGATGTCTTTTTTTAAAAAATTTATTTATTTATTTTACTTTAGGTGCATACTATATCTGGCATTTCTCCCCATGTTATCCCTCCCCACCCTTCCCTCCCTCCCCACTCCCCATTGTCTCTCCCCTACCCCCACAACTGTCCCCTGTGTGTGATGCTCCTCTCCCTGAGTCCACGTGTTCTTGTTGTTCAACACCCACCTATGAGTGAGAACATACGGTGCTTGGCTTTCTGTTCTTGGGTCAGTTTGCTGAGAATGATGGTTTCCAGATTCATACAAGTCCCTACAAAGGACATGAACTCATCATTTTTTATGGCTCCGTAGTATTCCATGGTGTATATGTACCACATTTTCTTTGTCCAGTCTATCATTAATGGGCATTTGGGTTGGTTCCAGGTCTTTGCTATTGTACACAGGGCTGCAATGAACATATGTGTGCATGTGTCTTTACAGTAGAACGATTTATAGTTCTTTGGGTATATACTCAATAGTGGGATTGTTGGGTTAAATGGAATTTCTATTTCTAGATCCTTGAGAAATTGCCATTTTGTCTTCCACAATGGTAGAACTAATTTACACTCCCACCAACTGTGTAAGAGTGTTCCTATTTCTCCACATCCTCTCCAGCATCTGTTGTCTTCCGATTTTTTAATGATCACCATTCTAACTGGCATGAGATGATATCTCAGTGTGGTTTTGATTTGCATGTCTCTAATGACCAGTGATGATGAGCATTTTTTCATGTTTGTTGGCCTCATATATGTCCTCTTTTGAAAAGTGTCTGTTCATATCCTTCACCTACTTTTGAATGGGCTTGTTTGTTTTTTTCTTGTATATCTGTTTTAGTTCTTTGTAGATTCTGGATATTAGCCCCTCAGTCAGATAGGTAGATTAAAAAAATTTTTTCCCATTCTGTTGGTTGCCGATTCACTCTAATGATGGTTACTTTTGCTGTACAGAAGCTCTGGAGTTTAATTAGATCCCATTTGTCTACCTTGGCTTTTATTGCCATTGCTTTTGGTGTTTTAGTCATGAAGTCCTTGCCCATGCCTATGTCCTGGATGGTTTTGACTATGTTTTCTTCTAGTGTTTTTATGGTGTTAGGTTTTATGTTTAAATCTTTGATCCATCTGGAGTTAATTTTAGTGTAAGGTGACAGGTAGGGGTTCAGTTTCTGCTTTATGCACAATGCTAGCTAGTTTTCCCAACACCATTTATTAAACATGGAGTCCTTTACCCATTGCTTGTTTTTGCTGGGTTTGTTAAAGATCAGATGGTTGTAGATGTGTGGTGTTTCTTCTGGGGTCTCTGTTCTGTTACATTGGTCTATGTCTTTGCTTTGGTACCAGTACCATGCTGTTTTGATTGCTGTAGCCTTGTAGTATAGTTTGAAGTCTGGCAGTGTGATGCCTCCGGCTTTGTTCTTTTTGCTTAGGATTGTCTTGGCTATGTGGGGTCTCTTGTGATTCTATATTAAGTTTAAAGTGTTTTTTTTCCAGTTCTGTGAAGAAGGTCATTGGTAGCTTGATGGGGATAGCATTGAATCTGTAGATTACTTTGGGCAGTATGGCCATTTTCATGATATTGATTCTTCCTAATCATGAGCATGGAATGTTTCTCCATCTGTTTGTGTCCTCTCTTATTTCCTTGAACAGTGGTTTGTAGTTCTCCTTGAAGAGGTCCTTTGCATCCTTTGTTAGTCGTATTCCTAGGTATTTTATTCTCTTTGTAGCAATTGTGAATGGGAGTTCACTCTTGACTTGACTGTTTGTCTGTTATTGGTATATAGGAATGCTTGTGATTTTTGCACATTGATTTTGTATCCTGAGACTTTGCTGAAGTTGCTTATCAGTTTGAGAAGATTTTGGGCTGAGACGATGGGGTCTTCTAGAAATACAATCATGTCATCCGCAAATAGAGACAGTTTGACTTCCTCCTTTCCTAATTGAATACACTTTATTTCTTTTTCTTGCCTGATTGCTCTGGCTAGAACTTCCAATACCAAGTTGAATAGGAGTGGTGAGAGAGGGCATCCTTGTCTAGTGCCTGATTTCAAAGGGAATTCTTCCAGCTTTTGCCTGTTCAGTATGATATTGGCTGTAGGTTTGTCATATATAGCTTTTATCATTTTATGATGTGTTCCATCAATACCTAGTTTATTGAGAGTTTTTAGCATGAAGGGCTGTTGAATTTTTTTTTTTTTTTTTTTTGGAGACAGAGTTTCGCTCTTGTTACCCAGGCTGGAGCGCAATGGCACGATCTCGGCTCACCGCAACCTCCGCCTCCTGGGTTCAGGCAATTCTCCTGCCTCAGCCTCCTGAGGAGCTGGGATTACAGGCATGTGCCACCATGCCCAGCTAATTTTTTTGTATTTTTAGTAGAGACAGGGTTTCACCATGTTGACCAAGATGGTCTCGATCTCTTGACCTCGTGATCCACCCACCTCGGCCTCCCAAAGTGCTGGGATTACAGGCGTGAGCCACCGCGCCTGGCCCAGGGCTGTTGAATTTTATTGAAGGCCTTATCTGCATCTATTGAGATAATTGTGTGGTTTTTGTCTTTGGCTCCATTTATGTGATGGATTACTTTTATGGATTTGCGTATGTTGAACCAGACTTGCATCCCTGGGATGAAGCCTACTTGGTCATGATGGATAAGCTTCTTGATGTGCTGTTGCATACTGTTTGCCAATATTTTATTGAAGATTTTTGCTTCAATGTTCATCATGGATATTGGCCTGAAGTTTTCTTTTTTAGTTGAGTCTCTGCCTGGTTTTGGTATTAGGATGATGTTGGTCTCATAAAATGAGTTAGGGAGGCTTCCCTCCTTTTGTATTGTTTGATGCAGTTTCAGAAGGAATGGAACCAGCTCCTCTTTGTACATCTGGTAGAATTTGGCTGTGAACCCATCTGGACCTGGACTGTTTTTGATTGGTAGGCTATTGATTGCTGCCTCTACTTCAGCCCTCGTTATTGGTCTATTCAGGGTTTCAGCTTCCTCCTGGTTTAGTTTTGGTAGAGTACAAGTATCTAGGAATTTATCCATTTCTTCCTGGTTTACTGGTTTATGTGAGTAGAGCTGTTTGTAGTAATCTCTGATGGTAGTTTGTATTTCTGTGGGATCGGTGGTGATATCCCCTTTATCATTTTTTATTGCATCTATTTGATTCTTCTCCCTTTTCTTTTTTATTAATCTGGCTAGCGGTCTATTTTGTTGATCTTTTCAAAAAACCAGCTCCTGGATTTATTGATTTTTTGAAGGGCTTTTTTGTGTCTCTATCTCCTTTAGTTCCACTCTGATCTTAGTTATCTCTTGTCTTCTGCTAGCTTTTGAGTTTTTTTGATCTTCCTCCTATAGTTCTTTCAATTTTGATGAGAGGGTATTGATTTTAGATCTCTCCTCTCTTCTCTGGTGGGCATTTATTGCTATAAATTTCCCTCTCGATACTGCTTTAAAGGTGTCCCAGAGATTTTGGTAAGTTGTGTATTCATTGTGTTTGGTTTCAAAGAACATTTTTATTTCTGCCTTCATTTCGTTGTTTATCCAGTCGGCACTCAGAAGGAAGTTGTTCAGTTTCCAAGTGGTTGTGCGGGTTTGAGTGTGTTTCTTGATCCTGATTTCTAGTCTGATTGCGCTGTGGTCTGATAGACTGTTATGATTTCTGTTCTTTTGCATTTGCTGAGGAGTGATTTGCTTCCAATGATGTGGTCAATTTTAGAGTAAGTGCAATGTGGTGCTAAGAAAAATGTATATTCTGTGGATTTGGGGTTGAGTGTTCTGTATATGTCTATTAGATCCGCTTGGTCCAGCTCTGCATTCAAGTCCTGGATGTCCTTGTTAATTTTCTGTCTCGTTGATCTGTCTAGTATTGACAGTGGAGTATTGAAGTCTCCCACTATTATTGTGAGGGAGTCTAAATCTTGTTTTAGGTCATTAAGAACTTGCTTTGTGTATCTGCGTGCTCCTGTGTTGGGGGCGTATATATTTAGGATAGTTAGCTCTTCCTGTTGGATTGATCCTTTTACCATTATGTAATGTCCTTCTTTGTCTCTTTTGATCTTTGTTGGTTTGAAGCCATTTTATCAGAGACTAGGATTGCAACCCCTGCTTTTTTTTGTTCTCCATTTGCTTGGTAAATCTTCTTCCATCCCTTTATTTTGAGTCTATGTGTGTCTTTGTATGTGAGATGGGTTTCTTGAATACAGCACACCGATGGGTTCTGACTTTTTATCCAGTTTGCCAGTCTGTGTCTTTTGATTGGGGCGTTTAGGCCATTTACATTCAATGTTAATATTGTTATGTGTGAATTTGATCCTGCCATTTTGTTACTGGCTGTTTTTCTTTCTCATTAGTTTACTCATTTTCTTCATTGTGTTTTTGGTCTTTGCCAATTGGTTTGCTATTCAGTGACTGGTACTTGTTCCTTTCCATGCTTAGTGTTTCTTTCAGGAGCTCTTGTAGGGCAGGTCTGGTGGTGACAAAATCTCTCAATAATTGCTTGTCTGTAAAGGATTTTATTTCTCCTTCACTTATGAAGCTTAATTTGGCTGGATATGAGATTCTGCATTGAAAGTTCTTTTTTTTAAGGATGTTGAATATTGGCCCCCACTCTCTTCTGGCTTGTAGAGTTTCTGCTGAGAGATCTGCTGTGAGTCTGATGGGCTTCCCTCTGTGGGTGACCTGACCTTTCTTTCTGGCTTCCCTTAGCATTTTTTCCTTCATTTCGACCCTGGTGAATGTGACAATTATGTGCCTTGGGGTTGTTCTTCTTGAGGAATATCTTTGTGGAGTTCTCTGTATTTCTTGAATTTGAAATTTGGATTGCCTTGCTAGGCTTGGGAAGTTCTCCTGGATAATATTCTGGAGTGTGTTTTCCAGCTTGGATTCATTCTCCCCATCATATTCGGGTACACCAATCAAGCATAGATTAGGTTTTTTCACATAATCCCATATTTCTTGGAGGCTTTGTTCACTTCTTTTCACTCTTTTTTCTCTGGTATTGCCTTCTCTTTTTATTTCATTGAGTTGATCTTCAGTCTCTGATATCCTTTCTTCTACTTGATCGATTCGGCTATTAAAACTTGTGTTTGCTTCACGTAGTTCTTGTGCTGTGTACTTCAACTCCATCAAGTCGTTTACGTTATTCTGTAAGCTGGTTATTCTAGTTAGCATTTTGTCTAACCTTTTTTCAAGGTTTTTGGTTTCCTTGCATTGAGTTAGAAGGTGTCTTTAATAAGGGGAATCAACATTTTTTTTTCCTTCAACTGCCTGGTGACACTCTCGCTGAGTTACAGAACCCATAGGGGCAAAATTATACTATGTTTTTGAAGGGGAGTGTGAGGAGATAACTCTCAAAAGAGTTTTCTGGAAGTCTAGAGGTGTGGTAGCTCTACTGTTGATGAGATGAGAGAGGAGCACAATATGTGTCCCTTGTAATTTAGGGGTGTACTTGAACTTAAGTACTGGTTCTTGAATGAGTTCTAGAGATTTCTGTAGAGGGGCTCATTGCAGTTGCCCATGTTAGCAGTAGCAGGCTTAAAGAAACCTTGGCATGCGAATGACTGGGAAGAAGAGGCCATCTCTACCACATTCCAGTTGTCTATAACTCAGAAGGTTCAGAGGAGAACTTTAGTATTTTTCAAGGCTCCATGTGAAGGAACACAGAGGTTAATGATGTTACTGTAGAACTAGGGAGCTGAGGGTGTGGGATGGTGGGGCTACCATTTTGCACCCTAAGATATGGCTTTTCTTAATTGGGTCATTAGTATCAGAGAACATGGGGAGAGAAACTGATCATTATCCCAAGAAAACAGTTCAGATCACCACATCAGCTGCTCTTTGGAACAGACCAAACCAGAGTAAAAAAAATTACTGGAAACATTCCCCTTTCATACTATTCATCCAAATATTGACCTATTTGTCTTTTTCTCCTCTTTTAAACTTATGCCAATATTACTATCTAAAAGGCATCCCAAGGTTAGCTTCCCAACATCACAACCCCCAAGTATTTTCTGTGTCTGCTGTCTACTTCATGGTATTTTTAATCACTTATAACTAACTTGCTATATATGTACTCACCTTGTTTATTGCCTGGCTTCCTCAATAGAAGGTAAGACGCATGAAGACAGGGTTTTTTGGAAGTTCTGTGCCTAACTATATTTTAACTCCTTGGTCAGTGACTGGCGCAGAGTAGTTAATAAATGCTTGAGTAAATTAATCAGCGTTTTAAAAGGTGGGCACCCAAATTAGATTTCTGCCTTCACAAACTAGCCCTTCTTTTTTCTACCACAAAGAAGCTAGCATGTAAAAAAAGGAAAGAGATGCATCTGAGATAAAAGACACCTGCCTCCTCTGTGCTAATTAGTGGCAGCTCCCTTATCTGTCCTGGGCAGTTTAGGATGAGGGTGACAGACAAGTTTTGAATTTATTTAAAACTAAATAGCACTGACTCTTAAGTACTAAAATCAGACCATGCTAATAATTGAATGTGGCATGGTAAATATGAAATCTGGCCAAAAATGTCGAGACCTATTGTTTAGAAGAAAAGGGTTATTAAACATCATAAACATGATAAAGATAATAGAAAAAATATTTTATTTGATACCCAACTAATTAAAATCCATCAATAAACTGGTTATATAAGGAACAATCTAAGTGGTTTGCAACTTGGGATCTAGGGAACTCTGGGGCACCTGAGATAATTTTTAGGTGTCCATGAGGTCAAACCTATTTCATAATATTAAGATGTTATTGTCTTTGTAAATATCAATTTTATAATTGAAATGAAATTCACTTAACATAAAACAACCATTTTGAAGTAAACATTTCAGTGTCACTTAGTACATTCACAATAGTGTGAGACCACCACACTTTAGGTCCTTCGTAATTTTATTATTATAGCTTTGTAGAAGTTTTGAAATTAGAAATTGTGAGTGCTCCAATATTGTTGCATTTTTTTCCCAGTATAATTAGGCTATAATGTTCAAGGGCTCTTGAAATTCCATGTGAATTTGAGAATCAATTTGTTCATTTGTGAAAAAGAAAGCTATTGAATTTTGATAGGGATTGCACTCATAGATAGATTGCTTTGCATAATACTGCCATCTGAAAATTGTCTTTTAGTCTACAAAAATAAAGTATCTTTCTATTTAGTTAAATCTTTAACTTCAGGAATGTTTTGAAGTCTTCAGTGTACAGGTTTCTACCTCTTTGGTCAAATTTATTCCTTGGTATTTTATTATTTTGGACTATTGTAAGTGGAATTGTTTCCCTAATTTTATTTTCATATTGATCATTGTTGGTGTACAGAAACAAAACTAACTTGTGTGTGTGTGTTCATGTATCCTGCAATTTTGCTGAATTCATTCGTTAGCTCTAGTAGTTTTCTGTGTGTGTAAGAATTCTTTAGGATTTTTCTATGAATAGAGATAGATTTATTTCTTCTCCAATCTGGATTCCTTTTATTTATTTTTCTTGCCTAATTGCTGCTTGGAACTTTCAGTACAGTGTTGAAAGAAGACAAAGGGAAAAATTTTCAGTTTTTACTTTTCGTTGGTGAAAAGCTTTCAGTTTTTTACTATTAGGGTGTTAGCCATGAGGTTTTCACAAATGCCCTTTTTCATGTTGACAAAGTGCTTTTGTATTCCTAATTTTTGTAGTGTTTTTAAATTATGAAAAGGTATTGCATTTTGTGAAATACCTCTTACTGTGTCAATTGAGATAATGAGGTGTCACTCCCCTTGTTCTATTAATGTAGTATATATCAATTGATTTTTTTTATATTGAACTTTTAACTACCCTTGCATTCCTGGGGTAAATCCTACTGAGTTATTGAGTGTAATAATATTCACAGGGAATAATAGTCTGTGTCTTGTTGCTTTTTTCTTTTTTTAAGACAGTCTCAGTCTGTGACCTAGGCTATAGTGTGGTGGCACAATCTTAGTTCACTATAGCCAAACTTTGCAATCTTAAACTCAACCTGAAAATTATGTTATCCATTATACATTACCAAAATAAGTTTGCTAACACTTCGTTTATAATTTTGCAACTATACTCATCCTTTATTCTTTCTGCCTGCAGACTAAATAATTTCAGTTTACTTGACTTCAAGTTTGCTGATGGTTTATTCTGCTTGTATAAAGCTACTATTGAAACCTTCTAGTGATTTTTAAAATTTCAGTATAATGCATGTTTTAGCTCCAGAATTTGTGTAGTTTCTTTTTGTAATTTCTATCTCACTATTAATATTTTCTATTGGTCATATATTGTTTTCTTTGTTTCTTTTAGCTTATTTTCTGTGTTTTCCTTTAGTTCTTTGAACACGTTTAAGACAGTTTACCTAAGTCCTTTCTTCAGTAAGTACAATGCCTGGGTTGCCTCAGGATGAATTGTTTTATCTGTAGATGGATAATACTTTCTTGTTTATTTGCATACTTTATAATTTGTCATTGGACAAATTACAGTATGGTAACTATGGAAATCATATTTTTGTGTCTGCTGTGGTGGTAGCTGTTTGTGTACTTAGCAACTTTTAACATATTTTTGCCATGTTTGTATTCCTTTGTCATGGGTGTTCTTTAAAGTCTCTGTTTCTTTAGCTTGTGTTTAGCCAGTGTTTTCATGTCAATTTCCTTGAAATCCTGAAGACAAGAGAGGAAGACAGAGAGAGAGAGAGAGAGAGAAAGAGAGAGAGAGGAGAAAAAATAAAAAACTTCTTCGAGCTTTTGGAGATTTTCTCCATGCAGACATTCCTTCAATGAATAGCCAGGTTGTTTACAACTCAGCCTTGGCTTTTACTTCCTATGTTTACTGAACCTAGAGATCAGTCAGAACTAAAAGCTTAGAATTTGCTTAGCTTATTTCTAGCATGTGTCCTTTCTGGGCCATTTGTGTGATACCCTGTATTCCCAGCCTATGTGGTTGATTTTGAATGCACTAGTTTTGAAATAATCTCTCCAGATTTTCTTTCAAGGCATACTGCGCTTTATTGTTTGTTCTAACTTTCTTTTTCTTTTTCTTTTCTTTTCTTTTTGCTGTAGGTAGCTGTAGGTTGCTTGTCATATATATATGTATATATAAATTAATATATATAAAAACATATATAAATATATATAAATGTGTGTGTGTGTGTGTGTATATATATATATATTTAAATGTTTGCTGCTTTCTAACATGAGTGACTTTGAGTCAGGTGAAACAAAGACAAGTACCTTAAGTCATGTCCTGCAGGTAGTCTTTAATTAGGTTATAGAAGACAAACATAATTCTTTTCAGATAAGGTCTGCTGTACTCCCTCTGGAACCAGGAACTAAAGTTCCTCACTGGGGATGTGGTTGGCCATTTAAAAGATTGCTGCAAAACTAGAAAAATGGAAGTGCAAAGGCAAATTGAAATGCCAAAAAGAGTTTCTACTATTTTCTTAGGGTAACTTTTCTTACCAATTAATTCCATATTTAAAGTAATGTTTTTGCAAATGTAATTTTTGTAGAAATATACTGAAGAAACATTATAATTTTAATAATTATTGAATTTCTTAGACAAATTTATAATCTTGTCATATAGCCAATATATACTATAATTAAATGCTTTTAGAAGTGATTCTGAGTGTGTATTTTTTCTTCTTAATATCTTTAGCTTTTATGATGATTCAATATTTGAGAAATTTGGTTACTTATTTTATTATTTTGGAGCATAATCTCCTCAAAGTATTGTTTTTAAAAAAGATTTTTAGTCATGACAAAATGGACATACCATACAATTTACCATTATAATCACTTTTAAGTGTACATTCCAGTGGCATTAATTACATTCCCATAGTTATATACCACCACCATCCATCTCCAGAATTTTTTTCATCTTGCAAAGCTAAAACTCTATACCTCTATACCTCTATACATTAAACTGTAACTCCTCATTTTATTTTCCCTGGAAACCACCATTCTACTTTTTGTCTCTATTCATGTCTCTGTGAATTTGTGACAGTCTTATTTTACTTAGCATAATGTGTTTATGGTTTATCCATGTTGTAACATGTTTCAGAACTTCTTCCTTTATAAGGCTGACTCATCTAGTATTGGTTGCATATACCACATTCATTTATCCATTTATTCATCAAAGGTTATTTGGGTTGCTTCTACTTTTTGGCTAGTGTGACTAACATTGCTATGTACATAATTATGTATTCCCACTATTTTGAGTTGCTTTTTTCTTGATTTAGCATGTGCTCTGATTGTTTTCTAGGATTGTAACAAAACTTTTTCTGACAGTTTTAGTTGATTTTTTGATGTTTCTGTGGAGGGACAGGCCCTTGGAGCGACCTATGCCACAATTTTCACTGACAGTCATCTCTCACTTTTATCTGCTCAAAATTATACAGTGAGTTTTTCAGTGGCTATATGAGTTATCATTACATGACGTATGGTTTGTCATTGCTTGAATGATGATATCATTTTGAGATCAATTATTCACAGTAAAGAATTAAGAATTGAGTATTTGAAATGTAGATGTAATCTCTTTAAAAGACAAACTTGATTACAACTTTTCAAACTCATAATGAAAAACCCACTTACACATTTTGTAGGTTAAGATATTATAGTATATTGCCTGGAGAAGCATATACAATAGTTTAGAAAATAATGACATCTTGTATATTTGACATTGCTGAATATCTGCTGAATAAATGGTAAATAATATAAATTATGACCATTGTATGACAATACAGTAAATCACTAAATTGGCTATTTAGCTATAAGCATAAAGACTGAATTACTATTTTGTCTGCAGAATTATACATTTTGTTTTTTAAATGGGCAAATCTATAAGCATGAATGAACTGACCATATTTGTCTGATGTTAGGCCCAAGTAGTCATCATATTTTCTATAATGTGTATGCTTGGAAACAACATTGGTGATACTTGAGTATTCAAATTTTTTGAATAACATTTTAAATTCTGGTAATTATTCCTGCATAACTAGCACTAAAAGTGCAAAATTAATCATTAGCAAGCAAAACTGGTAATGCTTGGTATGAACCAAGATAGTGGCATCAAATTGTGCTAGTTAGCATTTGACCCAACTATGCCACACACTCAGTAAAAATAAATGCTGGTTTCATTTTGAATATCCTGACAATAAAGTAAAAATTACTCATTTTATTAAACTTTGACACTTGTGTCCAGTTTTTGGAATATTCTGCAGAAGAAAATGCAAAGTATGCATAAAAGGCTTCAGCTGTAAACTAAAATGAAATGATTATTTTGTAGAAAAGCATTTGTGATACTTTTTAGGTAGTGTGCTGAACTAGCCACATTTTTACAGAATTAGTCTTACTGAAACAATGGCTAAGAGACAAGCTGTGGTTTTTTAGATAAGGGTACTTGACATATATTTCCTTGGGAATGAGCAAAATGAGGCTGCCACTACAGGCAGATAACTTTCATTATTTGTCACTGATGATAAAATTTGAACTTTAAATAAAAAATTAGAATTGGGGAAAATTATCCTGCTACTGTGATCTTGGCAGCTTCCTAATATTTAAGAAAAATATTTTTCTGAAAGATTGTTGGTAATATTAACTAATATGATTCCTTGACCTAATCAACAGTTGGAACATCTGCATATATGTGAACTCATATTTTTTAAATGACCAGTGTATGCTGTTACAAAATTATGCATAGATAAAAAGCCCACTCTAAGGGCTTGATAGACCAAAGAAATTTTCACAGAGCATGAGAAGTTTATTGGCCTTGTTACAGATCTTCATTTCCATTAATTGTTAAGCAACTGTTTTGTTTTGGTGGTAATAGTAAGAAACACAACCTAAAATTTACCATATTAACCATTTAAAAATGTATAGTTTAGTATTATTAATTATTGATATGGTTTGGATTTGTGTCCCCATCCAAATCTCATGTTGAATTGGAGGAGGGGGCATGGTGGGAGGTGATTGGGTCATGCGGGTGGATTTCCTTCTTGCTGTTTTCATGATAGTGAATGAGTTCTTATGAGCTATGATGGTTTAAAAGTGTGTACACTTCCCTCTTCACTCTCTTACTCTCTGCCATTGGAGAATGTGCTTTGTTTCTGGGTCACCTTCTGCCATGATTTTAAGTTTCCTGAGGCCTCCCCAGTAATGCAGAACTGTCAGTCAATTAAACCTCTTTTCTACATAAATTACTGTTATTAGTCTGTTCTCATGATGCTAATAAAGACATAGCTGAGAGTGGGTAATTCATAAAGGAGAGAGGTTTAATTAATTCACAGTTCCACATGGCTGGGAAGCCTTATAATTATGGCAGAAAGTGAATGAGGAACAAAGTCATGGCTCACATGGCAGCAGGCAAAAGAATGTGTATAGAGTAACTCCTGTTTATAAAATCATCAGATCTTGTGAGACTTATTCACTGTCATGAGAACAGCATGGGAAAGACCCACCACCATGATTCATTTACCTTCTACCAGGTTCCTTCCACAACATATGGGAATTATGGGAGCTACAATTCAATATGAGACTTGGGTAACTATACAGTCAAACCATGTCAACTACCCAGTCTCAGGCAATTGTTTATAACAATGTGAGAATGGACTAATGCAGAAAATTGGTACTGGGAGTGGGGCACTGCTACTAAGATACCTGAAAATGTAGAAGCGACTTTGGAACTGAGTAATGAGCAGAGGTTGGAATGGTTTGGAGGGCTCAGAAGAAGACCCGAAGATGTGGGAAAGTTTGGAACTTCCTAGAGACTTTGTTGAATGGTTTTGACCAATATGCTGATAGTGATAGGGACAATAAAGTCCAGGCTGAGAGATGGTCTCAGAGGGAGATGAGAAACTTATTAGGAACTGGAGTAAAAGTCACTCTTGCAATGCTTTAGCGAAGAAACTGGTGCCATTTTGCCTCTGCCCTAGAGATCTGTGGAACTTTGAAGTTGAGAGAGATGATTTAGGGTAACTGATGGAAGAAATTTCTAAGCAGCAAAGCCTTGAAATGTGACCTGGTGGCTCCTAAAAGCCTATGCTCATTTACATAAAGAAAGAGATAGTCTGAAATTGTAACATATTTAAAAGGGAAGTAGAGCATGTAAGTTTTGAAAATTTGCAGCCCAGTCATGTGGTAGAGAAGGAAAACTTATTTTCTGGGGAGGAAGTCAAGCCCAAGCTGGCTGTAGACATTTGCATGTTACAGATTAAGATATTATAATATATTGCCTGGAGAAGCATATACAATAGTTTAGAAAACAATGACATCTTATATATTTGACATTGCTGAATATCTGCTAAACAAATGGTAAGCAATGTAAATTATGGCCACTGTATGACAATGTAGTAAATCACGAAATTAGCTATTTATCTGTAAACATAAAGACTGAATTACTATTTTGTCTGCAGAATAACTAAAGGGGAGGTGAATGTTAATAGCCAAGACGATGGGGAAAATATCTCCATTGTCAGAGGCTTTCATAGTAGGCTCTCCTATCACAGGCCCAGAGGCCTTGGAGGGAAAAATAGTTTTGTGGGCTGGGCCTTGTGCCCCACTGCTCGGTGCAGCCTCAGTACTTGGTGTCCTATATCCCAGCTGCTCCAGCTGCCACTGTGGCTAATGTGGGCCAAATTACAACTCTAGCTGTTGCTTCCAAGGTTGCAAGAACCTGGCTTTGCTGAATTTCATGTGATGTTGGGCCTACAGAAATGGACAAGGTAAGAGCTGAGGTTTGAGAACCCCCTCCAGATTTCAGATAATGTGTGAAAACACCTGGATGTCCAGGTAGTCTGCTGCAGGGGCAGAGCCCTGGTGGAGAATCTCTACTAGGCACTGCTGAGGTAGAAATGTGGGATTGGAACCCCAACAGAGTCCCCACTGGGGACTGTCCTCCAGACTCCAAAATGGAATATCTACCAACAGCTTGCACTATGTACCTGGATAACCCACAGAGACTCAATGCCAACCAGTGAGAGCAGCCGAAGGAGCCATACCCTGTAAAGCCACAGAGTGGGGCTGCCCAAAACTGTGGGATCCCACTTGTTTCATCAGCATGCCCTGGATGTGAGACATGGAGTCAAGGGAGATTATTTTGGAGCTTTTTTTCTTTTTTCTTTTTGAGATGGAGTTTCACTTTTGTTACCCAGGCTAGAGTGCAATGGCATGATCTCGGCTCACCACAACCTCTGCCTCCTGGGTTCACGCAATTCACCTGCCTCAGCCTCCCGAGTAGCTGGGACTACAGGCATGTGCCACCATTCCCAGCTAATTTTTTATATTTTTAGTAGAGATGGGGTTTCACCATGTTGACCAGGATGGTCTCAATCTCTTGACCTCGTGATCCACCTGCCTTGGCCTCCCAAAGTGCTGGGATTATAGGTATAAGCCACTGCGCCCGGCCTATTTTGGAGCTTTAAGATTTAATAACTGCCCTGCTGGGTTTTGGACTTGCATGGGGCCCTTTGTTTTGGCCAATTTCTCCCATTTGGAATGGGAGCATTTACCCAATGCCTATACCCCTATTGCATCTTGGAAGTAACTTCTTTTTTGCTTTGCAGGCTCTTAGGCAAAGGGATTTGTCTTGTTTCAGATGAGACTTCAAACTTGGACTTTTGAGTTAATGCTTGGATGAGTTAAGACTTTGGGGAACTGTTGGGAAGGCATGATTGGTTTTGAAATGTGAGATGGACATGACATTTGGGAGGGGTCAGGGGCAGAATGATTTGGTTTGGATTTGTGTCCCCACCCAATCTCGTGGAATTAGAGGAAGGTCCTGGTGGGAGGTGATTGAATAATGGGGGTGGATTTCCCCCTTTCTGTTCTTGTAATAGTGAGTGACTTCTCACAAGATCCGATGGTTTAAATGTATGTGGCACTTCCTCCTTCACTCTTCTTTCCCTTTTGCTCTGCCACAGGAAGATATGCTTTGCTTCACCTTTTGCTTCTGCCCTGATTGTAAGTTTCCTGAGGCCTTTTCAGCCATGTGGAACTGTGAGTCAATTAAAACTCTTTTCTTTATAAACTACCTGTAAGGTTTAAATGAGAGGCAACGGAGGCCAGTTATTGAAGAAATTTAATCGGCTCCTGAGCGAGGTTCTGCGGTCCAACAGGCGAGGCCGGAGAAGTCGCGTGGACACCTGTCAGACGTGGGGTTTTATAGGGAGTAGACGTGTTTCAATTGGTTGTGGGAGAGCAGGATGTGGGTGGGGCAAACTGCCATTGGCAGGTAAGCAGGATGCACAATGCTATTGAGCAGATTTACAAGGCTTCTTTTGCATTTTGGGTGGGGTTCAATGGCTGGCTAGGTGCTAAGTGCAAAGCCTAGTGCTGAGTGCAAAAGTGGGCATGGGGATGTTTAACGGCGGGCTAGGTGCTGAGTGCAGAGCTTGGTGTCGGGCGTGGGGTGATGATGTAGTTTCTAGGCGTGGAGAGTGATGGGTGTGGCTGAGCTTCTAGGGGGGCGTGTCCGAGCTCCTGGAGGGGGCGTGGGCATGTCCGAGCTCCCGGTGAGGCAACCGGCCTTACATTCTGACCTCTTTGATGATATAGGATGCTGTTCTTTCTGGCTACTTCCTGCTGAGTAGGGGTGGAGTGAGGGGGATGGGTCAGTTGGCTGGTGCCTCAGTTGGGACCCGGATATGGGGCAAAGCAGCATTTGGTTAACAGCCACTCATTCAATTTCTCGTATACGAGCTTGCGGGAACCTGAGAAGGAAAGGGGCTATTAGTAATAGTAAGCAGATTATGATGATGGGAGTGATGATAGGGGTCAACCAGGCAAACATGGGAGATTGCCACCAGCTGAGAGGCGAGATTGATTTTTTTTTTTTTTTTTTTTTTTTTTTTGAGACAGAGTCTCACTCTGTTGCCAGGCACCAGGCTGGAGTGCAGTGGCACAATCTTGGCTCACTGCAACCTCTGCCTCTCAAGCAATTCTCCTGCCTCAGCCTCCCAAGCTGGGACTACAGGCACATGCCACCATGCCCAGCTAATTTTTGTATTTTTAGTAGAGACGGGGTTTCACCATGTTGGCCAGGATGGTCTCGATCTCTTGACCTTGTGATACACCCACCTCAGCCTCCCAAAGTGCTGGGATTGCAGGCTTGAGCCACTGCGCCCGGCAGATGTATTTTGTTTTTTACAGAGGTCTTCCTGGAGGCGGTAGAGAGTGTTGACATTTTCTTCTACTAGGCCTGATTCATTGATGTAAGAGCAGCACTGTTCCTGGAGAAATAGACAGGTACCTCCTTTTTCTGCCGTTAGTAGGTCAAGGGCCCATTGGTTTTGGAGAGTTACCTGGGTGAATGACTTGTTTTGTCACTGGAGGGAGGCAGGGGAGGCCAGGGAGGCGGCAGATGCTTCAGTGGCCACATGGAGCTTGTCTTCCAGTTGAGCGGCTGAAGTAACACTGTACCCTAGGGCACTGCTCCCGAGCCTGGCTGCTGCTAGAGAGGATGCTAGAGAGAGACCAACTATTGGGAGGAAGACTGCTTGTTTGTTTTGGTGAGTAGAGGGAGGTGTAAGGAGAGATAGGAGCTCAGCTTGCCCTTATACCTTCAACTGCAGGACTAAACAGGCACGCATGGGAAGGGGAAGGAGGCATTTATAACGTTGGTTAGGGTCCCATTATACCAAAAGTATCCTCCTGGAGGCACATGAAAGGTAGATTTTACTTTTATAGTTGTGTTGAAGCTGGAGCTGTTGGCCGTTCCGTAGCAGAGAAAGAGATCTTGGGAGTGCATCTTGAACAGCAGAATACCCGTTAGGGTGGTGTCAGGCCCCGTAGATGATTGTGACAGGTTGAACCCGGTCTGGAGGGGAACTGCAGCTAAGGGAGGTTGTTAAGGGAGGCACATAAAAAGCAATTAGTGAAGTTTATGGCTTCAGTTAAGCTTAACATGTGAACACCTAGCTGTATTAGCGTTAGCCAAGAGAAAGGTTGGGTGTTGTTGCTCGAGAGCTTGAGTTGGTTAGTTAAGGTGGCCTCATTCTGTAAGATGGTGTTGCCTAACGAGTTGAGTCAGTCTATTTCCACCGGCACAATGCGGTTATAGGACTGAAATATTAGCCACGTACCACTGGGGCAGCTATCTGTAAACCTGGCATATATTTTACCTGCAGTTCCCTTTTCCCATCAGCCGTCCCAGGGGTCACAGATAATAAGGGACAGTTTATCTCGATTGTTGATGAAGAGCATTTCACTTTTCAGGGTAGTGTCTGTTCTGAAGGTTTTGTGCATAACACAAGATGCGTACGGGCATCCACCATAGGTAGTGTTCCACCAACGGCAAACATCCTTAGTTTGGTCATATAGAAAGCAGAGGCCAAAGTTATTCCAGGAGTTCTTAATAGTATTGGCCTTGGATTTTGAGAATTCAAATTTTATGGCAGATTGGCAGCCCGTGGGCTGGCAATCTGCTTGAGCAATGCATTGGGTTTTAGTGGTGGGGCCTTCTTTCCAGGATTCCTGAAGGTAGAACCACCAGACATAGTAGGGGTTGGCCTTAAGGGGGGACACTAGAAAGGTTGTTAGGAGAATTTGAAGGGTTAGGAGTTGGCGGGCAGGGGCCGTGGGTAAGGCAGAGATGAGTGGGGCCCAGGGATTTGGATTTCCACTGATCATTTTAAGGTGCAACCATGAGGTGGGACACATTATACCACCGAGTGTGACCCAGGTGCTTGGCAGCCATGGGGGTGGTTAGGATAATGATGTGGGATCCCGACCACCTGGGCTGCAGAGATCCTGGTTGGAGCTCCCGGAGAACACTGTCATCTGGCTGGAGAGGTGCTGGCGGGTGTGAGTCTGCAAGTCCTGGAACAACTGGGAGAGTGCGATCCGCATGCTCCCTGAGTAAGTGGTGGAGGGAGGTAGCAGGCTAGGCGAGGGGGTTGTACCGGGAGGTTATGAGAGACCACCGAAGGGCCGGCCGTACAGCAATTCAAAGGGGCTGAGGCCCGTTGGCCCCCATGGGGTGGCTCGGACCTGAGCTAGAGCAAGAGGTAGGAGTGTGGGCCAAGAGAGTTTTACCTCAATGGTAAGTTTGGCCAAATGGTCCTTGAGGATGCTGTGAGCCCGTTGAACTTTACCCGATGACTGAGGATGGTAAGGGATGTGTAGTTTCAAGGAGATGTTGAGAGACTTGGTGATGAGCTGGACTACTTGGGCTGTAAATGCTGGACCGTCGTCTGACTGGATGGTGGCAGGTAGGCTGAAGAGAGGGATGATTTCCCGAGAGAGAAGGGAGGCCACCACGTCTACTGTCTCCCTGGAAGTGGGGAAGGCTTCAATCCAACCTGTAAAGGTATCTACAAAAGTTAGGAGGTAACGAAGCTTTTTGTGAGTGGGCATATGAGTAAAATCAATTTGCCAATCCTGGGCTGGCAGGTTGCCACGCATTTGGTGGGTGAGAAACTGTGGCCTTAAGCCTCCCTGAGATGAGACCTTAGAGCAAGTAACGCATGCCTTGTGTACCTGCTCAATTGTCTGTTGTAGATCTGGTGAAAAAAAGAGGGGCTGCACAAAGCGGTGCAACACCTTGGGCCCTATATGTAAGGATTGGTGGATTTCGGCAATCCTGTTGTTTAGGAAGATCCAGCCCTGATCAGACTCGGTTCCCCCTCTTAATATGAGGTCCTGTTTTTCTGATGGTGAGTAAACTGGTGGTGTGGCTGTGGTAAGGAACAGGACTGGAGTGGGAGCTAGCCTGGTACTGGTCAAGGATTTTGCTGCCGCATCTGCCCTTGCATTGCCCCGAGAAACGGCATCCTGCTGGGCCTGGTGCCCCCGGCAGTGAATGACAGCAACTTCTTTGGGCAGTGACAAGGCCTGCAGGAGATTTGAGATTTGGGTAGCATTGACTATGGGGGACCCCTTTATGGTAAGGAATCCCCGCTCTTTCCAAAGAGCAGAGTGGGTAATAAGAAAAGCATATTTTGAGTCAGTATAGATGTTCGCTCACTTCCCCTTTGCTAGCATGAGGGCTCGGGTTAAGGCAATGAGCTCTGCTTTTTGTGATGTGGTTCCATTGGGGAGGTGACGTGCCTCGAGGGTGGCTGAATCTGTAACTACTGCATAGGCCACTTTTCGTCACCCCTCGGCTGACCATTGAACTGCCATTTACATAAAAGGTAAGGTCTGGGCTAGAGAGAGGAAGGTTAGACAGGCCCGCCCGAGGTGTAACAAATGTATCTATTAGCTCAGGACAGGAATGGGCTGGGGAGGGGGAATGGGATGGAAGGGGAAACAAAGTAGCCGGGTTGAGGCCCACGCAAGCCCTGTAGCTGTTAGGCCATGGGACTACACATAAACTCACTCATTCACTCGCATCAGGGTTAGGAAGAGAAACTGAAGGTACAGTTATTCCATAAAGCGGGAAATGGCCGTTATCTAGAGAGAGAGAGAGAGAGAGAGAGAGAGAGAGAGAGTTAATAGCAGGAAATGGCCGCCATCTTGAGAGAGAGTTAGGAGCGGGAGACAGCCGCCATCTTGAGAGAGAGAGAATTAGGAGAGGGAGATGGCCACCATCTTGAGAGAGAGAGAGTTAGGAGTGGGAGATGGCTGTCATCTTGAGAGAGAGAGAGTTAGGAGATAGGAGCAGAAACAGGAGCCGAGAATACAGCTGAATCTGAATTTACTGCTTACTTATCCGCTTACTTGTGCAGAGGTTAGGAAGAGAAACTGAAAGTGCAGTTACTCAATTAACGGGAGTTTATATGCCAAAGGGCGAGTTTGAGATAGACGTTTTGGTGGTTTAAGCCGGGGATTTGGTTCTGCTGTGGGGTAGGGCCTGGATTTACAAATGTGGCTTCTAATTACCCCCACTTCAGTCGCTGCTGTGGAGGTGGTCAGAAGAGCGGCTCAGTGCCCCAGTCCACGCTACCGAACACTGGAGAATACAAGAGGGTTCAGGAAGGCAGGGATGTCTCCCTCAGAATCCTGACCCTGATGAGGCCGGGGTCCCAGACCCACAGCAAGAAATGAAATGAGGTTGGGGTCCCGGACCCACAGCGAAAAATGAGACGAGGCTGGGGTCCCGGACCCACGGCGAGCGAGAGGGTTCAGGAAAGTGGGGACGTCTCCCTCAAAATCCTGACCCTGAGAAACCCCTCACGGGGAGAAGACAAGAGTGTAGGGATGTCTCCTCTATGCTCAGGTCCTCGAGAAGCCAGAGTCCCGGACTCACAGCGGGAATCCAGGGGTCCCGGACTCACAGCGAGAGATGAGAAGGAGTCCCTGACGCTGCAGTGTTTATGAGCAGGGAGTCCACGAGGCAAACAGCGGGAAGGGTTGTGGGCAACAGAAGTCTTACCTTGTGGTGGAACAGCTCTACCTTGTGATGGAATGGCTCCCCAGTCCAGCTTTGAGTGGAGGAGTCAGTTTCCCCCAGGAGGGGTCTTACAACTCCCCCCGGGTTTCAGGACCACGTGTAAGGTTTAAGTGAGAGGCAATGGAGACCAGTTATTGAAATGAAGAAATTTAATTGACTCCTGGGTGAGGTTCTTTGGTCGACAGGAGGGGCCGGAGAAGTCACACAGACTCCTCTCAGATGTGGGGTTTTATAGTGAGTAGACATGTTTTGATTGGTTGTGGGAGAGCAGGACATGGGCAGGGCAAGCTGCCATTGGCAGGTGAGCAAGATGCACAATGCTATTGGGCAGATTTACAAGGCTTCTTTTGCATTTTGAGTGGGGTTCAACAGCTGGCTAGGTGCTGAGTGCAAAGCCTAGTGCCAAGTGCAAAAGTGGGCATGGGAAAGTTTAACGGTGGGCTAGGTGCTGAGCTTGGTGTCGGGCGTGGGGTGATGATGTAGTTTCTAGGCGCGGAGAGGGATGGGCATGGCCAAGCTCCGTGCGGGGGGCGTGTCCGAGCTCCCAGAGGGGGAGTGGGTATGCCTGAGCTCCCAGTGAGGCAACCGGCCTTACACTACCCATTCTCAGGAAGTACTTTCTAGCAATGTGAGAATGTACTAATATAATTATATTCACATTATGAAACAGGTATCCAGAACTTTTTCAACTTATAAATCTGAAACTCAGTACCCATTAAACAACTCGCCCTTTCTTTTCTTTCCTGCTTCTGATCAACACCATTCTATGTTCCGTTTCTAATAATCTGACTTTTTTAAAATGCTTCTTTTAAGGGAGTCATACAGTATTTATCTTTTTGTGAATGACTTATTTCACTTAGCAATATTTCCCCAAGATTCATTCATACTGTAGCATATAACAGGATTTCCTTCCTTTCTAGGGCTAAATAATATTCCATTTTATGTACATATCACATTTTATTTATCTGTTCATCTGTCAATGGACATTTAGATTGATTCCACTATGAGATATTGTGACTAGTGCTGCTATGAACATGGGTGTGTCAATATCTCTTTGAGACCTGCTTTTTATACTTTTGGATGTATGCACAGATTCAGATTGGTAGGTCATAATTTTTTTTTTGAGAAACCTCTATATTGCTTCCATTGTGGTTGTACCATTTTACAATTCCAACAGAGCACAATTCTTCCAATTTCTCACATCCTCGCCTTTTAAAAAATAGGAGTCATCCTAATGAATGTGTGATAATATCTCTTTGATGTATCTGATAGTCATGGTGAACATCTTTTGATATGCTTGTTGGTTATTTGCATATTTTGGAGAAATATTTATTCAAGTACTTTGCCCATTTTTTAACAGGGTTACTAGATTTTTGTTGTTGAGTTGTAGGAGTCTTTATATATTCGGAATATTAAGTCCTTATAAGATATATAATTTTCAAATATTTTCTTCAATTCTTTAGGTTACCCTTTAGTCTATTGGTTGTTTCCTTTGATGTACAAACATTTTTAAGTTTGATGTCACCCTATTTTAAACAATCTATTATTACTTTTGTTTCCTGTGCTTTTTGTGTCATGTCCAACTGAGACCAATATTATGAAAGTTTTCCATTATGTTTTCTTCTAGGACACTTACAGTTTTAGGTTTTATGTTTAGTTCTTTAATGCATTTTGAATTAATTTTTGTATGTAGTGTAACATAATGGTCTAATCACTCTTTTGCATGTGTATACCAAGTTTTACCAGCAACATTTATTGAGGAGAATATACTTTCCTCAAGCAACTAATTTTTAAGCATAAACAAATTGTAAAGTTTCGCTATAGGCACACACATGAAAATATCCACTACTATTCGAAGAGCTACTAAAATATTTCTTCTTTTTTCAACTCTATGTCTGTGTGAGGAATAAATTTTTTCACATACTTCAACCAAAACAATATATTAGATTTACAAGCATAAATGAGAATCCAACTGTCTTCTATTAAGCTAAATATTAAAAAATGATCAAAATGTAAAACACTTTTTCTTTTGCCTATTTTCATGAAAATATAAAATATATGTTAACATATTATAGGTTTGTTTTTTGTTTCAATGAATTAATAAATATGTAATACTTTTGCTCAGCTTTTTAATATTGCATGTATCTATTACATAAACAAAAATTCCATGGTGTCTTTAATCATTTTAAAATAAACTTTTAATTTTGAAATAATTTTAGATTTACAGAAGAGTTGCAAAGATAGTACTGAGAATTTCTGTATATTCTTTACCAAGTTTTTCCATATATTAATACCTTACAGCTATAGTAAATTCATCATACTAAGAGATTAATATTTGGTGCATACTGCTACATAAATTTCAGACTTGATTCCATTTTAAGTGTTTTGCCACTATTGCCTATTTATGTTCCAGAATCCAATCTGGGTTTCACAGCATTTAATTGTATTTCTAGTGACAATTACTCAGTCTATATTTTGAGTGTGTGATCTTGACAGTTTTGAAGAAAATGGTGAGCTATTTTGAAGAATGTTTCTCAATTTGAATTTTCTCATTGTTAGACTGGAGTTATGGGTTTTGGGGAGGGATAATACAGAGATGAAGTTCCCTTCTCATTATATTATCAGGAAATCAATATAACCTGTCACTTATTATGTTAACCTTGATTACTTCTTTAAGGTAGTGTCTGCCAATTTTAACTGCAAAGTTACCTTTTTTCCCTTTCTGTACTCTGTTCTTTGCAAGTGAGTGGCTAAGAGTTCTCAAGTCCAGCCCAGACTCCCGATGGGGTAGAGATGAGGATTAAGCTGCATGTTCTGGGAGGACATTTTAAATGAGTGAATGAATAAATAAATAATTAAAATGCATCAATTTTAATTTTTAATATGCTATATTTCCACATAAATAAAACTATTTATTGTTCTTAACTTGTTTTGCCAATGTAATGTAATAGATTTCTAATACCAAAACATTTGTAAGCCACTGCCATAACAGTTGAACATTTCTATGCACTGTTATCCAAGTTGCTGTGTAGTCACACATTTGGTGATATGATACTTGCATAATTCTCTGTCTTAAATGAATCTTCATGCCTAGTCCTTGTTTTTACATAGCTCAATTACTATTCTTCTTTACTCTTCATATTTACTGAAGAACAGGGAGACATAGAATTGCTAACCAACTCACCTAATCATACTTAAAGCCTTGGTTTTTCTACTCTTCCACCAGAGTTCTTCATATATGTATTCTTGTAGCTATGTTCACTTGAAGAGATTAAACACTTATGCTGTAAAGTGAGAAACATACTAAAAGAGAATAGTATCATGTCAAATGAAAGTCTTAAGTACTATTACAACAAAATACTTAGTGTCATTTTAAGAAAAGTGCTCGTGTTTAAACCGCACAAAAAAGATCAACCATGACAACAGTTTGGATATCACTACAATCTCAGAAACTCCATAGTTTATGGAGCAGAAATTGTTCTTTCAAAGAAATATAAATAATCTTATAATTAACTTACGATGATTGGAATGGTAATTGCAATGGTTCTTCCCTTGTCCAGCTTGTTAAGTGATAGAGACAACATTGTGTCATAAACTAGAAATATTTCATAATAAGAAATAATTTGATAAAACATGCCAAATCCTTTTCAAATACTCTTGAATTCATTCTCAACTTTCTAAGCCAAAATAGTATAGAGTTAGGGAGCTTAATGGACTGGGATGGAAATGCCCTATTAGAAACATTAACACCAGTGTTTCTCTAAATGGTGTAATGATGGAGACAGGAGCTTTCATGTTATGAAAGCTGTGCTTTCAAGTACTGTGCTTCCCATATGCAGCTCAAAACATTGATGACTCCATAGCCAATATTAATCAGAGTTATCTAAGTCTTCTTTAAAAATAAAGAAAGAATGAATTATTCTGACTGTGTAAACGTATTCAGTCAGAGTCTCTTTGTGTATGACTCCACAATCTCACTCTTAAATATCATCATAAATGATTTCATTCAACCTAAAATGTACACTCACAATACTAGAAGAAAACACGAGATAACCCTCTGCATAGGGAAGTTATTTTGATCTTGTAAAATGGTTCACCCACTATGTGGTTCCACCACGAATAGTGTAGGCTCTGGTGCTAACACAGCCTGAGTAAAACTGTAAAATCTGACCCAAGATTAAATACAGAGATGACTCAAACATTATATATGAGTACTGTAACTTCTTGAGAGTATAAGTGCTTGAGGGCTTTAGGAATATTAAGAATATTAATAGCCGGGCGTGGTGGCTCACGCCTGTAGTCCCAGCACTTTGGGAGGCTGAGGCAGGTGGATCACGAGGTCAAGAGATCAAGACCATCCTGGTCAACATGGTGAAACCCCATCTCTACTCAAAATACAAAAAATTAGCTGGGCATGGTGGCGCGTGCCTATAATCTCAGCTACTCAGGAGGCTGAGGCAGGAGAATTGCCTGAACCCAGGAGGCGGAGGTTGCGGTGAGCCGAGATTGCTCCATTGCACTCCAGCCTGGGTGACGAGCGAAACTCCAAAAAAGAATATTAATAATAAAAACTTCATCCAAGACACGTGAGCAAGGGTAAGTTCACCTTCAATTCAGAAGAAATACTGAAGCTGCTGTATTCTTGAGAGCCTGGCCCAACTACTTCCATCAATGTGCCTCCATTAATCTTACTGTACAGCCCTCTGAAACTTTTATCTGATGGAGAACTCCGTAATTACAGAAGAAAAAAACAAGTCCCTTGTGGAATTTGAGGCATATGGTTTAAGGAATCATAGTAAAGCTAAGGAGAAGGAATTTAGTAACATAAAGATACATTTCAGTGATGGTTACACAAAAGGCATTTTCTGCTCATATTCAACCCCAATTCTCAAACTCATTGGTATTCACTATTTAATATTTTTGCTTGAAATGTAAGATGAAAAAGGTCTTTATATATCACAGAGCTGAAACACAGTTTAGATTAAATCCAGCTCTCATAAGTTTCCATTGCAAATTACCAAAGGATTTTAAATTGAATTGTTAATGTGCCTCTCTCCTCTTGGTGCTGAATGCCCTTATGGATCTTCCAGGGACCTGGGATGGAGGACATGTGTGGAAATGTTCTTTGTGGTACCTTTTTTTCTGGGTTTAATTTGTACTTCATATATGAGTACAGTCATTATGTTTTTCCTAGGAGAGCTGAAACTAAATTGTGGCAGTATGTTTAGAGGGAAACACATTTAAGCTATTCGAAGATAAATAATGATTTTGTGGCCAATCTAAAAAGTGTGCTATGTTAAAATGGCTTAGGTGTTCTTGCTTATTTAAGGATAACTAAAGAAGCTTATAGTTTTGAATAACTTTGTCCTGAATCATTGGTTTCTGGTGGACATTTGAAGCATCCCTGAGAAAAACATTTGGAAAAGTTCTCCTTTAAAAGAAATAGGAGTATCAACTGCATTTATACTAGGTGGTGATGAATTTCTCAGTTCCTTTGCATTAGACTTTTTTGATGATCAGAATGCTTTAGAATAATTTTTTTCTTATAAGAAGACATAAAAATCTGTTTGATTTTAAAATAATATTCAACCTATATAGATCATCTAAAATATAATGCTAAATAAGTAATGTGTGATATGGAAAGATGAATAAGATAAATTCCCCTGACTTCAAGGAGCTTGTGATTCAACTGCCTCTATAATACCTGTAAGTAAATAAATGTGAAGCAGTGGGGCCATGAAAAATTGTCCTAAGAAGCACAGAGAAGTGATACAGTGGCTGTTCAAAAGAGGACAGGACAGGGATGGCTCTCAGGAAGGGAGTAATGTAGTTTTCATTGATGAAATCCCAAAGACACAAAAACTGCTGGAGTCGTTTTCTTCTTGAATTTTCAAGGCTTACGTGTAGTTTAATCAAATGCTTGGGTGAAAATACTGAAAAACTAGAAGGGAGAAAAGGGGAAATGACATTTAACATAGCATATAGGTGCTATGCACATGGGTCATGGCAGAAATGATTTGGTTACAAAGACCCTACCTACTCACCCTATCAAGGTCATGTAGAACCTACCTCCTATTGTATACAGAGAGAGAGAGGGAAGCAAGAGGGAGAAAGAGAGTTCTGTATATGCGTCTATATAAAGAACTTAGAATTTATTTGGCACTTGAAATAAATTTGTCTTGATTTAGAATCTTAACTCAGAACTTTCTGAATCTGCATCATCACTACTTTTGTATAAAATTTGGTCAAAATGAGGAAATTAAACAAGAAAACTCTACCACTTTAGCCATCATTGTTAAAAATTATCTTTTGATTTCCCTGAACCTAGAAATAACTCATTTGCATTAAAGAGAACATTTATGTAGACATTTCAGTTCCAACATCATAATGGAGGCATTATTTGAGAAAAAACTACAGATATGGAAAAGAACTTGAGCATAAGAACAATTAACCAAAATATTATTACACATTTTTCCATAATTTAAAAAGAAAGTTTAGTAAAGAAAGTTGCGTATAATGCATAAATCTGTTATCAATGCAGATAACTTCTAATCCCCACTCTGAAGAGAATATGTTTCCAAGGATTGTTTCATATATCAGTGACAAGAATTCTTTTGGAACAGGAGAAGGGAGTGAAGTTATAGTGCTTGTTAGCCAAGACTGCCCTTGGTGCCAAAAAGAAAAATAAAAAGCGATCCCATGACTCTTTTGGTTAGGAGGGTCAGGATCAATGCTAGAAAGGCTTAAAATCTGTATAAAAATAGTTTGTGACACAATTTGATTATGCTAGCTTGTGTTAGAAGTCCTTCCCACAGGTTGGTAGTAAATCTTATTAAGTAGTGAGTATTCTTATTTCTCATTACAATAACACCAGTATTTTTCTTCATCAAGCTACACCTCCAAATACAGCTGTAGAAATCATAAGAGGTTGAGAAAAACTTGCATTTAATGACTAGAAATTTCATAATAAATATTATAAAACTCCACATTAATAAGTTACATAAAATATATATGGAGAAAAAAGACAAGTAGTATATATTAATTTAAAAATAAAACACCTGATTTTGATATGTGGTTTGGCACTCTAATAATTATTTTTGGCACAGGTATCAACATAAGTATTTAAAATAGTGAATCATTCAATTTTAAAAATATGTTTCCTTTTAAGATCCTTTATGTAAATGGAACAAGGTTATTTACTAATGGCCGTTAAAGTACCTGAAAATAAAGTTTGTTAAATTTTTGAGGAAGGAAAACTAGACTGTATGCCCTGTTCTTTTTTTTTGAGATGGAATCTTGCTCCATCGCCCAGGCTGGAGTGCAGTGGTGCAATCTTGGCTCACTGCAACCTCCACCTCTCAGGTTCAAGTGATTCTCCTGCCTTAGCCCCCCAAATAGCTAGACCTACAGGGACTACAGGTGTGCCCCAACACACCCGTCTAATTTTTGTATTTTTAGTAGATATGGGGGTTTCACCATATTGGTCAGGCTGGTCTTGAACTTCTGACCTCGTGATCCACCTGCCTCAGCCTCCCAAAGTGCTGGGATTACAGACATAAGTTACCATGCCTGGCCGATTTTATGCTCTCTTCTTGAAATGAGATTTGAATATTCAACTCTTTTCTCTTTTTCCTGACATTGCTATATGAACAAATGTAAAGGTTTCGAAGGGTAATATAGTCACTGTCCCCTCATGGAATTCTTAAAGGAGTATACAGTTCAATTTTGGTTTTCTATATATTCCAAATGAGGTACAAATATTGTTATTTTACTACCCAGTGAATGTACCTGTTCAACTCAAGCAGCTGTTGGAAGGTAATGACTCCTAACTGCAGTCCTCAGCCAGAGTCCAGCCAATGGCCTTGGCAAATTTTCCTAAGTACTCAATTGAGAAGATGCTTTGTTTTTAACTTTTGGATATTTATGTTGATTATGTCATAGTAGTAAATATATGAATTTAAAAAAAGTGAACAATGCCATTTACATAAATTCCTTCACTTTTATGGAGCTCATGAAGAACTAGAGGTGAGAAGGGACTGATTGGAAAAGGCAAAGGAGTAATTCGTGTGTGCTCAGGACCCAAAATGTGGAGTTAACATTGCCAAAACAACTTTTGGAGTGACTTTCTCTTTTGTTTTTTCTCAAACTTAAGCACTCTTCGAAGATTATATATTTTGTGAGTAAGGTTAGGAATTAAAGACTTTTCTAAATTTTATTAAATATGCTTCAAAGGAATATATTTGTGCAGTTTGAGTAAGGAATTATTAAATTTTATGATTCTCACTTGAGGTCAAAGATACTTGTGTTTACACATGTATGGATTTAACTTTTATACATGTATATATACACCTTGTTCAAATTAAAACATTATAGGTGTTCTTAGGGCACAACATAAACAGTTTAAAACTTTTGGGAATAAATGACTGCGTTGTGTTGTAATTAAGCAATACAATGGAAGCAGAAAAAGTGGATGGTCAGTGCTCTGGTTGATCAGTGGCCAGCCAGGTTCTGACTTCATTGACACATTTCATGGAAAGGGTGTTTTAATGAAGGATGGAATTGTAGATAATTCATTCCATGCTGTGAGGTTAACCACAAGCCTCTTAGAAATCAGAAAACTTATTACTCCTGCAGATGTGCTGGAACTGAAAGCAGGGACTGAAATTCTGAAAACACTCTAGTTTTTCTGACTTGATTTTATTGTGAAGCATACCTCGGTTAAGTGGCCAGATTTTTTCAAGTATATATAGAAATAGATTTCTTTCTGCTTTTTTTGGGAAAATTTCTGTTTATTGGCATTCAAACAATATAATTGAGCTCATTTTAAAGCGATAAATGCTGAAAGTGTAAATAAGCCCTGTGTTTGTGCCACTTCCTTGAATAACATTTTCACAAGAAAGTCATCCCCAGTGTTAAAATTCTATTTGTATTGCGATATTCTGAATCTCACTTCTTAGCTCAGCAAATGTGGAGCCATCATTATCATATTAGTGAGTCAGGAAAAGGGTTTTGACACATTAAATGTTCTCACTCTTTCTCCCTATTTTCTGTAACACCTGGACACTCTGATCTTTAAAATTAGTGACAATAATGATTGTGTGGATAGCAGCTTGGTAGTTCTGAGCTACCTGAGGGTCTGAGAAAAGGGATATATTGGAATCAGTTATACAGAAAACAGAGGAAGAAAAGAAATATTTTCTGGTTTTTGAGTATCAAAATTTTAAGCAAGGTAATGGATATGTTAGTTACCTTGATTTAATCATACTGTATTGTGTACGTATATCAAAACATCACTTTGTACCCCATAAATGTATACAACTGTGATTTGTCCATTAAAAAAAAATTAAGGCCGAGTGCAGTGGCTCACCCCAGTAATCCCAGCACTTTGGGAGGCCAAGGCAGGTGAATCACGAGGTCAGGAATTTGACACCAGCCTGATCAACATGGTGAAACCCTATCTCTACTAAAAATACAAAAATTAGCTGGGCATGGTGGAACACACCTGTAACCCCAGCTACTCAGGAGACTAAGGCAGGAGAATTGCTTGAACCCGGGAAGTGAATGTTGCAGTGAGCCAAGATCGCATCACTGCACTCCAGTTTGGGCAATAAAGCAAGACTCCATCTCAAAAAAAAAAAAAAAAAAAGAAAAAAAATTAGTCCCTGAGGGAAACTGAAAATAACAGAGTGGATTCAAGTATAACAGTGAAAACTATACATGGAGGCAGAGAGATTCTTTTCATTATGAAGTTTAGGTAGATTCTCTAGGATTGGGGAACGAGATGAGGAATGAGAGAGAAAGCAAGACAGAGTGCTTTTACATCTACCTGCCCTCACCTCTCCGTTCCATCCCTCACACTCTGCCCTACCCCAAGCACTGGGAATCTCAGTCTAGTATGGCACAAGGTAACTGATATATCTCAAGGTTGCAGTCCTGAAGGATTCTGCAGTTAGGAAAGAAGAGTGACTAAGCATCAGCCTCAATGACTCATGATCAGGATACGGAAGGCACAGTGATATACCTCAAGCCAGTATGGTTAGATGATAAATGACACCTTGAAAATAAGTCATTTCTCAACAACTTAGATGCAAGCCTGGAGAATCAGAAGAGGATTTCTTGAGTGATATATAATTTTTTTTCTTTTACCCATTACCAAAAGTGATTGGTATGAAGTGATTACATAACTTTTGAAGTGATGTGTAATTTTTTACAACCTGGTAGAATGTGAGCTCAAGAAATTGGGTTGAATTATGGAAATTTTCAAAAATTTTTTTTTTATACATGAGTTTGTGTCCTAAAATTGTGGCATGGTAATTGAACAATTATGGCATTAGAACGAAGGATATGAAAAGACATTAATCTTTAAGATGTAATACATTATGAAAATTGACTGCTTAGGTGAAAACAAAAGACTTATATTTATAGGTAAAGTAGAAGCTGGACATAAAATGGCATGTCCACTTCAGAAAATAAATTATCTGCATGAATAATTTTTATGTAATAAATTTTTACTTTAATAAATTTATATAATAAATTATAGAAAATGGATTTTAAAAAATGGGATTCTATTTTCTTTAAAATAAGAAAATACACCAATATCTGTATACATACTGTAAGATACACTGAAACATTCTTAGCCTCATTTGCTGAATCTATCTTTTCATACTTTTCCATTTCAAGTATAATGTATTCAGCTGTCATGAACAGCAAACTTGAATGTGCCTTTTCTTCTTTCCAGCAGACATACTATATTTCCATGGGACATTTTTTTCTCGATACCTTTTTCATAACTTCTCCCCTTTAATCAAAGTTTTGGTACCTCCTGATTTATTCTCAATTTCACAGAGATAAAAGAGAAAACCAAAGCTCCTATAATCTCCCACCATGTTACTTAGTGTCTCATCATCTATGACTATACACTCTGCTACTTTGCCTATTACTGTGGATGTATTTTTCATATTCAAGCTACTACTTATACTTTTGCACTGAATCCTTTCCCTCTTACCTACTCAGAGACTACATTCCAGCAATTCTCTCCTTCCTTGCTTCATCAATTTTCTTATTACTAGATTTTTTTTTAAAAAAGCTATAATAACCTCAAATTGAAAGCAAAGAAGAAAACTCAAAATATCCTTTGACCTCTCTTCCCATTTCCATTAGCTATTCTCTCATTTCCCTCCTCTTTAAAAACGTATTTGACAACATGGAAATCTGAATTCATAGTTAGTAATTACTCTCATTCTCTTGTGGATTATGCCAATAAGGCTTTCTACTCACCTAGCCACTCTGTAGAAATTGCTCCCTTGTCAAAGCCATTAACGTCTATTAACATCAGACATTAGTCAAAGGGGAAGGGGACCGAGAACCAACCATGGTATCCTTTGCTGAATCCCACAGTTGGTTCTCAGTGCCCTTCTCCTTTGACTTCTCTTAACATTAGACCCAGGTGAACTCTTTCTCCTCTTCGAAAGTTCATTTTCACATGCACTCTACTTTCCCTTCTATCTCCCTGAGCCCTCCTCAATCAAATTTTCAGAAAAACAAAGGGAGGAAAAAAAACAAACTCAGAAATTTTCCATACAGTACATTTCAATTACATGAAAGAATGTCATTATTAACATACTTGAATTGCAAACATTTGCAATAAAATGAAGTCATCATGTGCTTATTTAACTTTAATGGAAATTTCGAATATTAAACTTTCACTTCTATTTGATGAACTTTAGAAAAAAAGGGTTGTATTATTTCATATCCTGTTTTTTTTTTCCTGATGTTTCTTTTATTTTTTAAATAACATTGAGTTTTAAAAGTTTGTGAAATATTCCTTAGTGACAAAGACTCACAAAATTAATTCAGGTATTTTAAGTGAAAGTTGAAGTGGGAAATGTAAAAAAAGTGACACAAGCTACTAGTAATATTATTAACAATTTAGGATGTGGAAAAATGATAAATTCATATGATACTAATTTAGAACTTTGATCATTTGTAGGAAAGAAAAGAACTTGCCAAAATAATGATAATAAAAATGATATTAATGTAGTTGAACTTCGAGAAGACTTGCTGTTTTTCAAGAATAAAATATAACCTTTTAAGAACTATTAAAATTACTTATTGCCTTGCTGGCAAAACTCTAGATTTTCAAAAGATATTTTGAAATATGTATTTATTTTATTATTACTTCTATTGATTTATTCATTAAATTTTTTTTTTTTTTGGTCGAAACAGGGTTTCACTATGTCGCCCAGGCTGATCTCTAAATGCTAGCTTCAAGTGATCCTCCCATCTTGGCCTCCAAATATGATAGGATTATAAGTGCAAGCCACCATACTCTTTTTTAAACTGAGCATTTATCTCGACCTTAGTTTGTGTTTTTTTTGTAGTATCTACCCAAACAAATCTCAATAAATGATCTAATCTCCCCTTACAACATTTCACTAGTAAAAAAAGAGGCTTGGAGAAATGAAACACAACTATAATGTCCATTTAATTTTGTTAGCAATGCCAGGTCTAAAAAATACTAAACACTAGCTCAACTTAGCTTAAACACCAAATAATTTATTATCTGATGTATAAAAAGCTTGAAGGTAAGGCAAACTCAAGGTTAGTTAATACTCACAGTTGGTTTTTCCATGACCTCATTAACAACCCAGGCTATTTTCACTTGGCGCTAGAAGTATTAGTTACCTTTATGGTTGCAACATTAATTCAAATATCCTGTCTTTAAAAAATAACATGTAGATGAAAAAAAAACACCTTTTTTTTCCTTTTATCGATATTTAACAGGAAAAAGAAACTTTTATGTGATATCTCTAGTAGAATTCTCTTTAAGTTACATTAGTCAGTCAAAGGGAATGAGACAATCCTGTTTAGCACAAATCAATCATTAATCAAATGAAGGAGAGAAGACTAGATAAAAATGAGAACTCTACAGATATGGAAGAAGTAAAAAAAGAACTATTGAATGGCAACCCACAGGGAATGTTGCTGGTAGGAATCAAACCGTGTGCCAAAGAAATTACTCTACTTAATAAAAATAATCTCCTTACATGTTAAGTTAAATGCAATACGCTTAAAATAAACCTGTCGGAATGTACTTTATTTCATTTTAATTGGTTGTGTACCTTTGAAATATTAATCAATTATAATTGTAAATATGTCTTATACTTTCTCAAAGATTCCTATATTTGTGCAAGTCATTACAGAGTGGCTAATATTTGCATAGGCCCTAGAAGAAAAAAGCAAACCAGCAGGACTCTTTACTTTGCTACAACTAAATATTTGGGAATATAAAAAATGTTTTGAATCAGAAATCCAAAAACTAATCAAAAACTAATGCCAGAAATAAACCCAAAATGGAAGAAAGGAAGAGAATTAGATTAGAAAAAAATTATCCTATGTATGAAACTAAGTTAGAAAGTATGGAATGAAGAATAGACTCAAATAAAAATTTAACAAGAAGCATTGAAGAAACTTCAGAAAATAATCAGGACAATGTAAATGTGGCAGAAAGAATTTAAAAACAAAAAGTGGCAGGAGTAAAACATAAACAAAGAATAATATTTATAAAATTTATGTCCTTGAAAAAAGAATAAGATAATATTACATACTCATATTTAATGGTGGAACTTAAGAAAAATTTCCAGAAATAAAAATAAGACAGAAATCTGCATATTAGAACATCCCATGAGACACGTGGAACAAGTAACTTGTAAAAATCAACTATAAGACATAGCCTTTAAAACGATCGGATTTCAAAGATAAAGTAGAAATCAAATACTTAAGAGAGCGAAATAAGTAGACTGGCATCATGATTTTCAAAAACATAATGCAAAGCAAGGCAGCGATAGAGCAGTGGTTTTGGAAAACAAACAAAGAAAATGTAAACCAAGGATATTATATCCAACCAGGCTATCCTTCAGGCATCAATACTTTAGAAAATAAAAGCTAATATACAAAATGTAGAAAATTCCATATCCGTGAGTTTTCTTTTTTAAATACACTACAGGAATAATTGTGCATTCCAGAAGGTGAGAATGCTTCTGTTAAGGGGCAAATGGTAAAAAAAAAACACACTTCGTTTTTAAGTCGAAATTTAAAACAATGTTAGAGATGAGGATGAAATAATAATGACCTAATGTTGTTCATGACAAAGTAGAAAAGTACTGTTTCAAAGTGGAGGAGAAAGGAGAGGCAAAATGAAAGTAGAATATGCTCATTCATTGCTATATAAACAACAGGTGGGAATTAAGGACCCCATTAAGCGCTGGTTTACAAACCAGAGAGTAAAAAATACAATTATTAAACAGTGGACTAAGGACATAAAAAGATAAAAGTACAACTATGTTCACTGGAATAAAAAGTCAAGTCTTCTTAAGTAAAAGTATACATTTATATGTGCTTATAAATTAAACAGTAAACAATATATATCTTATAGATAAAGAAACATAGCACACATAATACACACAATTATAAAACATTATGATAGAGTTAGCACAAATAAATCCACCACATCAATAAATAAGAGTAGCTTAACTCACTAAAAAAACATTTTTAATTTGGTTCATGGAGCACAACTAAAACAAAGTGATTCAGAAAGGCTGAAAAAAAAGGGATGGATAAAAAATACTAAAGTAGAAATTCTATCAGCCAACCCAGAAAAGAAGCCAAAAAGCATTAAAATGACAAAGAGGGATACCTGTGCTAAAATTCGTAAGTAGAAATAACACTAAAACACTTATGAATATCTATGGACAAAATAGCAAAATAACTCCTTTTGTGCAAAACAGTACCTAGCTAGGAACATGCAGATAATAGTAGACTTTAATATATCACTCTCAGTATAAGCTATGTCAAGCTCTCCAGCCCGAGACCAGCAGTATCACACCAGTAGGTAATCAGGTTAGGCTTACTCCAGTCTTCAATGAGCAAAACTGCACACGATGGGGAATCATAAGGTGTGTCAATAGGAAGGTGTTTGTACCTAGGAGATTTGGGGAGAGTTCACAGAAGAGTGCTGTCATAAAGTGGGGACAATTCTATTTGCATCTTAATAAATCTTATTCAGAAGGGAAGCAACTAGAGTGAGGATAAAGTTGTAATTGGTGAAGAAGTAGAAGCCACTCACATTAGCTGGATAGCAAAAAATTTTGTATTTTATGGTTTACTTGGTGAATTTGTTTCTAAGCATATGCTTAGACAAAATTAGGAACTGATCTTGTTTTTTGTCTCCCTTCATCAAAGTCACAAAGCAACCTGTCAGACTGTTATCTGTGGCTGTTATTCCAAAAGGAGAAAAATATGGCCTGAATGTGAGCACTAGGCCAGCTATAACAACACTGAAGCCTTGTTTCTGAATGTCAGGGACTTTTTCTCACACAGACAAAAAGTGGGCACAAAATAAGTAATAAGATAGAAGAACTGAAAACAAAACCAACAAGGCAAATTATGTGGATATATATCAAGCTTCACACTTTTATTAAAGGGCATATGTCTTCTTCTCATATGTCATGTTACATTATCAAAATATATACATATTAGGTCACACTCACATTTACACACAGAGACTATAGTAATTCCATATAACAGAAATATTATAAATATCTTTAATCACAAAGCAGCAAAACTAGAAATTTTCAACAAAATCATAAACCAAGATATGTCTTTTACTTGAAAATTTTAAAATTCTCTATTAAATTTTTTGATAAAAGGAGAGATGTATATTGTAACTATAATTTTTTTTTAAGTATCAGAATATACAGGGTACATTTTAAAAGTTCTATCACCAAACATTTTTAGTAGTAAACATAAAATAATAAAGATGAATTAAGTACCTATCTTTGTCTGGGCTGCTACAACAAAACTATTAGTGAGGTGGTATTATATCATCTCACTGGGGGTTAGTGACACAGAATTCTTTTTGTGCCACTTTGCCCTCTGGAAACCTCTGTGGCTGGCGGAGCCTCTGCCTGGGTTTCAATTGTGACCACTGGGCTAGCTCTGCCCACTCAACCTGCTAGGCTGTGTTCAGCTTATGCTACTGGCCTGGATTCTGTGCCCGTCATGAGCAGGCCAGGTGCAGAGAGGTGAGGGGTGCATGAGCAAGGGAGTGTGGAGTCCACCCACAGTGCGCCGGCAGGCACACTGTATGCTGTGGCAGGCCAGAAAGCTACAGAAGACAGCACAGGCATGAGCTCCATGTGAGGCTGTGGCTGGACCAGGCATGCCTTAATTGGCTTCTGCCTGGCATGCCAGTATCTGGATGAGGGGAACAGGGTGGTGCCCAAAAACTTGGAGATGCCAGTAAACACAAAGTACCAAGGGGTGTTACAGCATGTCACAGCTCTGGCTTGGGAGTCCCGAAGTCTGGGCCTCCAGAAGGGTTACAGCTCTTCTCTCACAGTCTGGTGAATGCGAACATGTCACCACCCACAGCTCAGCAGCCCAAACAGGAACGTGTTTCAGCTCATTTGTGTTACAGCTCCTTACTTTCCACTGCTTTACTTTGGCCTGCAGCTCCTGGGCTGGGCCAGCCCTGCCACCACTTCCCATCATGTGGAGAGGCTGCCCAGTGCTGGTAGACAGAAGGAGGACAACAGTGTTACAACTCCTTTTGCACACACTATTTGGTGGGTTCTGGGTTTTTGTCCTGTGTCCAAGAAGAATGAGGTTACATGGACAACTGAAGAGTGAGCAAGGCGGAGAAGAGTTTCATTGACTGACAAAACAGCTCTCGACGTGAGAGGGTATCCGAAGTGGGAAGCTCCTACCTGAAGACCGGTAGTCCGTGTGTGTGGCTGATTCTTGGGTTTTCAATGGGCTCAGAATGGGGGAGTGCATGGTGATTGGTCCATGGGCAAGCCTGGAGAAAGCACCATTCAACTTGCTAAAAGGCATAGGGAGAGTTCTCACGCTAGGTAGCGGACTGTAACCAGAACTGGCATCCCAGTTTTCAGGCTTCAGACTGTCTTTGTCTTGAAGATCAGTTTTCATCATGGCCCAGCCCATATCTGCCTAGGAATTTGTCTGCCTCCTGCTACTATTGTTAGGACTTCGACGTGAGTTTTGAGAGAATACAAACATTGTCTATAGCAGTGCACAAAAAACTTAAAAAAAAAATGCTCAATATAAATAAAAAGAAAGCACAAATGCCAATACTAGAGATAAAAGCTGAGATAAATGAGATAGAGAACAGAAAAGGATGCATACTTAACTTTGTAAAGAAAAAAAGAGTGTAGAAAAAGAGTAGGTCTAATTATTAATTCAAAATTCTGTTTTTTTTAAATTAAGAAGTATCTGCTCACTTCAACAAATATAAACCTAGAAAGGATAAACCAGAAACTTATGAAATTGCTAATCTATAGAGGATGGATGAAAATAGGTGGCAAGTGAAAACAAAAGAACAGTACAGAAGAAAAGAGGAAGAGTGACATTCTGAGTATAACTGTTTAATTAGTTCGACTTTCAGTACCTTAGTGATATTTAACATATACAAAATATAAATAAGTAACTAAAACAACTGGGACATGGGGACAACCTAGACAAAATAAAAATAGTAAGTAACAAAGAAAATTAGCATAACTGTCTTAAAGAAGTTGGGGACACTAAATTGGACCAATTAATGTTGGAAAATAGCATTTTGAGTTGATATTGAAAAGCCAAAACCCAGAAAAATATACACCTATATGGTGGTGTAGTTAGTAAGCTTTTCTTCAAAAGGTTATGGGTTAGCAATTCTAAAGCTAATTTTTGTGTAAACATATTGTCAATGATGAGAAACAGATTTCTCATTGTTAGAGAAAGAATTATAAATATGGAAAGGGGGAATACTAAAATGACATCTCAATCAAGTCATCAACATTAACATTACTAGTAACAGATATATTACTATCATCTGTCTCCTAACTTACTGTACTAAGAGCAAAATTTGGTAAAATTCTTACCAAAAATGCAAAATCTGAATTAAGTAATGAGGAAACAGGCATTTCAAAGAAAGGCTAATCTATAAAGTAACTGGCTTCTATCTATAAATTAATTAACCTCTTCAAAACTGTCAACATGTTGAAACATAAACAATAAAAGAAACACCATACTAGATTAGAAAAAAATCTGAGGAGATTTGGCATATAAATGCAATATGAGATCTTCAGTTTTATTGTGGATCATAAAGATAGTAGTGAGACAAATGGTTTCTGTAGACTATTTAACAGTGTACTATCACTGTTACTATTTGATTCTGATGCTTTACTACAATTATATACCATGTTACCTTTTAGGGAAGCTTAGTGAAGATAAATAGAAACACTTTGTACTATTTTTGCATCCTTCTATAATTATTTAAAATCAGAAAGCCAAAAATTAAAAAAAAAATACATTGTGGTTTGTGTAATAATTATAGGATATATATATTAAAAATAATATATATGCACATGAGAATAATTTGGTCAAGAGGTTTGCAGAGAAGGATACATGAAGGAAGGTAAAAGTTAATTGATTTTGGAAAAAATAAAAAAAAGCTCACCAGATGAGCAAAGGTCTTTAATATGCTAATTCAAACATTCCAGTAGGGAAATACAGAATGCAGGTCTTTCCAATCATATCAGACTTTTTCTCATGGAACCCCTTATTGAAATAAGTTCCAAGAAATGCATCCTTTGAACCTTTGTGGTATAAGTTGCAATGTCTCCTTGTTCATCTCTGATTTATTTATTTGGGTCTTCTCCTGTTTTTTCTTAGTCTGGCTAAAGGTTTGTCAATTTGGTCTTTTCAAATATCCAACTTTTTGTTTCATTTATTTTTGAATATTTTTGTTTTTAGTTTTATTTATTTCTGCTCTGATCTTTATTATTTCTTTTCTTCTACTGATTTTGGGTTGAGATTTCACTTGATTTTCTAGTTCTTTAAAATGCATTGTTAGGTTATTTTAAATATTTTTACATTTTTGAGGTAGGCACTTATAACTATAAACTTTCCTCTTAGTACTGCTTATGCTGTATCCCATAGGTTGTGTATGTTTTATTTCCTTTATCATTTGTTTTTTAAAAACTTAATTTCCTTTTTAGCAAAAATTAAAATTTCTTCATTAATCCACTGGTTATTCAGGAGCATATTGTTTATTTCCATGTGTGTACAGTTTTCGAAATTCCTCTTATTGATTTCTAGTTTTATTCCATTTTTGTCAGAGAGGATACTTAATATAATTTTAGTTTTTAAAAAGTTTTTTAATGATGTTTCTCCTTTTTGTGAGTAGTGGGGAGGGCTAAGTCTTGTACTGTTGCCCAGGCTGGAGTGCAGTGGCATGATCTCGGCTCATTGCAACCTCTGCCTCTTGGGTTCAAGCAATTCTCCTGCCTCAGCCTCCCAAGTAACTGAGATTACAGGTGCACATCACCATACCTGGATAAGTTTTTAATTTTTAGTAGAGATGGGGTTTTGCAATGTTGACTAGGCTGCTCTTGAACTCCTGACCTCAGGTGATCCACCTGCCTCAACTTCTCAAAGTGCTGAGATTACAGGTGTCAGCCACCATACCTGGCTTCAGTTATAAAAAACAAATTAATTTGTTTTGTGGCCTAACATATAGTATATCTTTGAGACAGATTTATGTGCTGAGAGGAATGTGTATTCTGCAGCAATTGGATGAAATATTCTGTAGATATCTATTAGGTTCCTTTGGTCTATAGTGTGGATTTAAGTCTGATGTTTTCTTATCGATTTTCTGTTTGGATAATCTGTCCAATGCTGAAAGTGGAGTGTTGAAGTCTTGAGCAGTTATAGTGTTAGGGTCTATCTCTTTCTTTAGCTTTAATAATATTTGCTGTATATATCTAGGTGCTTCAGTGCTGGGTGCATATATATTTACAACTGCTGTATTATCTTGCTGAATTGACTGCTTTAATATCATATAAAAATATTTTTTGTATCTTTTTACAGTTTTTATTTGAAATCTATTTTATATAAGTATAGCTATTTCTACTATTTCTTGGTTTCCATTTGCATGGAATATTATTTTCCATTCACCTATTTTTAATCTATGTATCTCTTTATAAATGAAGACCCAGTGATCTGTTTCTTGTAGGCAACAGATCACTGGGTCTTGGTTTTTTAATTCATTTGGCCACTCTGTCTTTTGATTGGAGAGTTTAGTCCATTTACATTCAATGTTATTATTAAGAACTTACTCCTGCCATTTTGTTGTTTATTTGTTGGTTGTTTTGTGGTCTTCTCTTCCTTGTTTTCTTCCTTCCTGTTTTCTTTTAGTAAAGATGATTTTCTTTGGTGGTCTGTTTTAATTTCTTACTTTTGTATGTGTATCTGTTGTATGTTTTCTGATTTGAGGTTTCTGTGAGACTTGTCAATAATATAACCCATTATTTTAAACTGATAACAACTTAGCACTTATTGCATAAACTAACAAACCAGTAAAGAAAAAACTAATAAGGATTCTACACTTTAACTTTCTTTTCCTGCTTTTTAACTGTTTGTTGTTTCTTATTGTATCTTATTGTACTGTCTATGTCTTGAAAGGTTTTTAGAGTTACTATTTTTGATTGGTTTGATTTTGTAGTATTTTTACTAAAAATATGAGTAGTTTACACATTATAATTACATTGTTAGACTATTCTGTGCTTTTCTCTGTGCTTACTATTAACAGTGAGTTTTGTACCTTCATAATGTTCCTTATAGCTCATTAATGTTCTTTTCTTCAGACCAAAAAACTTCTTTTGGAACTTCTTGTATGACAGTTCTGGTGTTGAGGAAATTCCTCAGCTTTTGTCTGTCTAGAAAAATATTTGATTTTTCATATTTGAAGGACATTTTCATTGGATATATTGTTCTAGGGTACAAGGTTTTCTTTTTTTTCCTTCAGCACTTTAAATATATTATGCCACTCTCTCCTGGACTAGAAGGTTTCCACTAAAAGGACTGCTGTCAGACATACTGTAGCTCCATTGTATGTTATTTGTTTCTTTTCTCTTGTTGTTTTTGGGATCACTTTTGTCTTGATCTTTGAGAATTTGATTATTAAATGACTTGAAAAAGTCTTTTTTGCGTTAAATTTGGTTGGTGTTCTACAACCTTCTTGTATTTGAATATTGACATACTTCTCTAGGTTTGGGAGGTTCTTCATTATTATCCCTTTGAATAAACTTTCTACCCATACCTCTCTCTCTATCTCATCTTTAAGGCCAATAACTCTTAGTGTTGCCCTTTTGAGGCTGTTTTCTAGATCTTGCAGACATGCCTCATTGTTTTTTATTCTTTTTTTATTCATCTCCTCTGACTATATTTTCAAATAGCCTGTCTTCAAGCTCACTAATTCTTTCTTCTGCTTGATCAATTTGGCTTTTAGGACACTATGATGCATTTTTCAATATGTCAACTGCATTTTTGAACTCTGGAATTTCTGCTTGGTTCTTTTAAATTATTTCAATCTCTTTGTTAAATTCATCTAATAGAATTCTGAATTTCTTCTCTGTGTTATCTTGAAGTTCTTTGAGTTTCCTCAGGACAGCTATTTTAAATTTTCTTTTTGAAAAGACACATATCTTTATCTCTCTAGGATTGGTTGCTGGTCTCTTATTTTTTTGTTTGTTTGTTGAGGGTCATGATGCTTGTTGATGTTCTTTGGTGTTGGGACATTGAAAAGTTAAGTATTTATTGTAGTCTTTGTAGTCTGGGCTTATTTACGCCAGTCCTTGTTAGGAATGTTTTCCAGATATTCAGTGGGACTTGAGTGCCGTTATTCAAGTTTTTGTTCACTGCAGCCATGGCTGTATTAGGGGACACCTTAGGCTCAGTAATGCTGTGGCTTTTACATACTTGTAGAGGTACTACCTTGCTGGTCTCAGATAAGATCTGGAAGAATTCTCTGGATTAACAGCAGAGACTCTTGTTCTCTTTCTTTACTTTCTCCTGAAGAAGTACAGTCTCAGTCTCTCACTTTCTGTTGAGCTGCCTGGATCTGGAGAAGTTATGACCCAGGCACCCCAGTGGCCACACCACTGGGACTGTCCTGGGTCAGACCTGAAGCCAGCACAGCACTGGGTCTCACCGAAGGCTCATAGTATGCATTGCCTGGCTATCATACCTATGCTTGCCTAAGGCCCCAGGGGTCTACAATCAGCAGGGAGCAGAGCAAGCTAGGCTTGTATTCTTCCCTTCAGGGCAGCAAGTTCTCCCTGAGCCTTTGTGGGTCCAGAGATACTGTTCTGGAGTCAGGGCTTAGAGTCACAAGATAAAGTCCTTCCCACTATTCTCGCCCCTTTCCATGCACAGAGGAGTCTTTCCCCGTGGCCATTCATTCCACACATGCAGTGAGTACTGCCTGGTTACTGCTAATATTCACTCATGGATCAAGGGTTTTGCAGTCAGCTTGTGGTGAATGCTTCCTGGCCTGGGACTCTCCCTTCAAGGCAGTGAGCTTACTTTTAGCCTAGGGCAGGTCCAGAAGTGCTATTTAAGAGCCCAGGCCTGGAATCAGGGATACCAAGAGTCCCCTTGGTACTCTACCCCACAGTTGTCAAGCTGGTACCTAAGCTGCAAGACAAAATCCCCTTTGTTCTTATCTCCACTTTTCTAACGCAGGAGTCTCTCCCCATAGCTACCACAACTGGGAATGTTCTGGGTCACACCTGAAGCCAGCATGTCTCTGTGTTTCACCCAAGGCCCATAATGAATACTGCCTGGCTACCACTGATGACTATTCAGAGCCCAAGGCTATTTAGTAAGCAGGTGGTAAATTCTGTCAGGACTGGGTCTTTCTCTTCAAGGTAGCAGGTTCTATTCTGGTCCAGGGTGTGTCTGAAAATGTTGTGTTGGGGCTAGGGCCTGGAATGGGGGCCTCAGGACTCTTCCTGCTGCCCTATCCCTACTGTGGCTGAGCTATCCAAGTTGCAAGATAAAGTCCTCTTTACTCTTCCCTCTCTTCTCAAGAAGAAGGAAGGACTCTCTTCCAGAGCTATGTGCTGCACTGCCTGTGGTTGTGGGAGGAGAGGTACAAGCACTCTAATGACTGTCCCACTTGGTGCCTCACTAGGTCACATGCACCTCAAGTCCACTGCCACTGAGCCCAGTACAGCACCAAGACTTGCCCAGAAATTCCATTCCTTGTGACCTAGATGGGCTTTCAAGTTTACTTAGAATCCCTGAGTCCTTAGCCTACAGTGATGAGGCTAGCCAGAACTAAGGTTCTAACAGGTGAGATAGGCAATTCTCCTCTCTCAAGGGCTAGTCTAAATGCTTCCTCTGTGGCCACTAGCTGATTTATGCCTGGTTTGCTTTCCACTGTGACAAGGCAGCACTCAGTTCCAATGCAAAGTCCTGCCATCACTGTGCTTCCCCTTCCTAAGCACACAAATTCTTCTTCTCTGCCATGTGGCTGCTGCTGGGGAATGAGGGAGGGATGACATCCACAATTCAAGACAATCTTTCTTACCCTCTTTGGTGCCTTTTTCAGTGATATAAAGTTAAAACCAGATACTGTGATGGCTCACCTGATTTTTACTCTTATAAAAGTGATTTTGTGTGAATAATCGTCCAATTTGGTGTTCGTGCAGGAAGGACAAATACTGGAGAATTCTATTTGACCATCTTGCTCTGCCTCCTCCTGTATGGTAACTTCTTAATCACTGACTCTTTTATATCCATCATGTGTAACTCTTTTTTTTTTTTGAGACAGAGTTTCGCTCTTGTTACCCAGGCTGGAGTGCAATGGCGCGATCTCAGCTCACTGCAACCTCCGCCTCCTGGGTTCAGGCAATTCTCCTGCCTCAGTCTCCTGAGTAGCTGGGATTACAGGCACACACCACCATGCCCAGCTAATTTTTTGTATTTTTAGTAAACGTGGGGTTTCACCATGTTGACCAGGATGGTCTCGATCTCTTGACCTCGTGATCCACCCACCTCAGCCTCCCAAAGTGCATGTGTAACTCTTAACCATCTTTTCACAGAATTATAAATTCAAAAGTTATTAATCTTAGAAGACACATACTTAGTCCAAATCCCAATGAATGTTTTAATTCTTTTCCATAAATCCTGGACATGTTTTACTTTTTCTTGAATATCCCATTCAAATTTTTGACCCTATTTCTGCTACCTGGAGCTATCTAATGCCTCTTCTTCTACTAGTATAAATCTTCTTCTTCAGGTATAAATTTCACATTCCTAATACAATGTCCCTTCTCTAGGCTAAAAAAAAATCTTGGTTCTATTAATATTTCTCTTAGGATTTTGAATCAATTAGGGTTCTTTTAGATTAAAGGAACAAAGCCATAACCAAAACTTAAACCTTAACAAGTATTAATTTTACTATGTATACAGATGTTAGTCCAGCTATAAGACTGGATTGGTGTAGGAGTTCGTAAAACACCCCCAGGTTGATTACAAGTATGGCCTGAAGGAATTTTGGGGTAATGCAAATGTTCTGTATCATCACTGTGGCAGTGGATACCCAACTCTATGCATTTGCTGAAGGTGATAGAACTATATACTAAAATGTGTGCATTTTACTAATATAAATGTCAAAAATCACTCAAGATGTGGGGATAACCCAGACTGAAATGCACAATTTATGCCTTCTGTATCACTGAAGAAAAATTATCTTCATATTGTTCTCAAGAACAATGGGATAATATATTACAGAGGAAGGACAAGGTATTCTTTTAAAGAAGCAGATAAATTTATAGTGTTGGGTATGAAAGAAGCAAGAAGAAATATAAATTTCCTCTTTGAATATTAATAAAACATGATATTCAAAAAGTGATGAATTCAAAGGAGAAAAACTAATTAAAATTTATTACTTTGGGTTTACTGGATTTAATACATTAAGTTGTTTTTACATTGGATAGGGTAATTACTTTTATATTAATATTCTTCAGCAAAAGAAGAAATAATCATTATTTAAATACCTGATAATATTCTTGATGAGAATCCAGTTGTTTGTGTCCAAATCTGAGTCCATATCAATTCTAATATTATATTTTATGTCTAGAAATTTTCAAAAGTTGTTGACTAACTCAATTTTTTTCTTATTATTTAGAGGATGGTAAACTAAGTGATTTCTCTAGGTTCCTGCATCTTGATGATTTGATTATACTTACTGATTCATTTTATTCAGTTTCTATGTTAGCCTTTATATTTGCTGTACCTTCTGTCAAAGGAAATAAAATGCCAGACACAGCATAGTATTTATTGACAAAAAGAGGATTATAGTCTATTCATGAAAACCATGAGCAGTGTATGTGAAAAGCACTGCTACATTGTACTCAGGTCAAAATGAAAGCTTTTAGTGTGCATTATATTAATCCTTTTAAAGAAAATGCTTTATACCTAGGTGTTTGCAGTAGAATGTTTTCATCAAGAGGATAGCTGACTTTAAATGCTCCAAACAGCATTTGGTTTCTAAAATACTTTACAAACTCTTAAGAAGATTTAGGGATCAAAGCTGTGTTTATTTTTAATTCATCTAGTAAGTCATGCAAATCTTTAAGACTATATTTGCAACCACACTTCAAACGATGTCAGTGTACTGGATTCCATGGTGGTGAAGACACTTTTAAATCATTGACTATATAATTTATCTTATTTTAATATGGGCAAATAAATTCCTTTTTTACACATAAACGTAGAACTTCGACAAACATCCAAAAAGTATGTTTGACTTGATTTTGTTTTTCTCATTTTCATATTTTGCTTCCTTTACATTCCTATTTCTCATGCCTTTGTCTGCAAAAATAAGTTGCTTGTCAAACATTCTGGTATAGTTTAGCATTTATGTTTTAAGTAACTTTTTCCATATGCTTGTTTTTGCCTCCATGAAGTTTCTTTGTCTCAACTTTCTTCATTCCTCTCTCCTAAATTAAAAAAAAATTCTTTAGCTTTCCCTGTTGTGTTCGGCTATGAAGTGTAAAATCAGTCATACTCAGCTATCTCCTGTAAGTTTATAATTTTAATTATCTTCCTATAAAATTTCCCTCCTGACTCCATCACCCAGTAAAAATAAGTTTCAACTTCCTTAACTCCCATGAAGTGGGATGTGCAGGAAGACAGTTATTAAAGGATTAAAAAGAAACTTCTAGGAATCTTATTTCTTCTTTGAAGAAAATTAGTTCAGTTTTTGCCATCTTTTCTGCTTGGCTTCATAGTTCATGGTCATCAATATTTGATGACTTAAAATGTTTCTTTTGACTCTCGTTTTTAAAAAATAAGATTAGTTATGTATGTTATACAAACTCTTGCATTTGTTGTAGCACACACTAGAAATAACATTACTGCTCTTTTATTCCGTTACTATATGCTGTCTTCACTCAGAACTTTCTCAAGATCTATCTTCATGGATTGGAGATTTGAATGTTTGGTCTTAGCTGTTGTTCAATTACTGTTCATCTGAGGATTTTCAAATTTTAAATACAGAATCAAAATAAATATTGGAATATGGTAGAGACAAGAAAGCTAATCTCCTTTAAATAAAAATAAATTGGGCAACATTTGTGTATTAGCATTCTCTAGAGGGACAGAACTAATAGGATAGATATATATATAAATGGAAGTGTATTAAGTATTGACTCACATGATCATAAGGTCCCACAACAGGCCATCTAAAAGCTGAAGAGCAAGAAAAGCCAGTCCGAGTCTCAAAACTGGAGAACTTTGAGCCAATGTTCAAGGGCAGAAAGTGTCCAGTATGGGAGAAAGATGTAAGCTGGGAAACTAGGCCAATCTAGTCTTTTCACATTTTTCTGTATGCTTTATATTCTAGCCATGCTGGCAGCTGGTTAGATGGTGCCCACCCAGATTAAGGGTGGGTTGCCTTTTTCAGCCCACTGACTCAAATGTCAACTTCCTTTTGCAACATCTTCACAGACACATCTAGGATCGATACTTTGCATCCTTCAATCCAATCAAGTTGACACTGAATATTAACCATCACAATTTGTATAATCAATAAATCAGTTCCCCATTGCTCAATTCCCACAGGTTTTGAGGTCCAGAAGCTCCTTGCTGTAAAGTGATTGCATTACAGACAGGAGCCTTTTTTTTATGGGATTCAGTTCTTATATAATGGGCAGTAAGCATGCTTGTCCTTTGCTGTAGAGGAAAATATTATCTTCATATTCCTATAGTGTTTACTATATTACTATTTTGAATATACTCTGGAACAAAAACAAGTTTTGCCTTTCCTGCAAGACATGCAGATATGAGAGACCTGTGAAGAATGGTGTTCTAACAATCCTCTATGAAGTCATTCACACATACATGAAATAAACTCTAGATGAATTAAATATCAAAATGTGAAAATAAATAAGGTAATGAGTAAGTGATATTGTAAATGTTTTGAAAGAAAATAAAGCAAAAATATTTTTGATCTATGGTAAGGATGGTCTTAACCAAATGAGAAGTTTTATTTTACTTTTTAAATTTCCAACTTTTAATTTAAGTCCAAGGCTTTGTGTGCAGGATGTTCAGGTTTTTTACATAGGTAAATGGGTGCCATGGTGGGTTGCTGCACAGATCATTCCATCACCCAAGTATTGAGCCCAGCATCTATTAGTTATTATTCCTGATTCTCTCCCTCCTCCCACTTTCCAACCTCTGACAGGCCCTGGTATGTATTGTTTCCCTACCAGGTGTCCATGTGTTCTCATCATTTAGCTTCCACTTATAAGTGAGAAAAGTGAAAATATGAAGTATTTGGTTTTCTGTTCCTGCATTAGCTTGCTGAGAATAATGGCCTCCAGCTCCATCCATGTCCCAGCAAAGAACATGATCTCATTCCTTTTTATGGCTGCATAGTATTCCATTGTATATATGTACCACATTTTCTTTATCCAGTTTGTCACTGATGGGCATTTACATGGATTCCAAGTATTTTCTATTGTGACTAGTACTTCAATGAACATATGTTTGCATGTTTTTTTATAAAAAAAGAAACAAAACAACACTTTATATTCCTTTGGGTATATGCCCAGTAATTGGATTGCTGGGTGGAATGGTACTTCTTCCTCTAGGTTTTTAAGGAACTATCCCACTGTCTTACACAATGGATGAATTAATTTACACTCTCACCAACAGTGTAAAGAAAGAAAATATTGATAAATGTAAGTACACAGCCATTTTAGAATTATGGAACAGAATATCTACAAAATGGCAGATTTGGATAAATTACATACATCTTTAATAACTGGCAAAGACTACTGTTAAGAATAAAGAATTGACTCCCAAGGAAAAAAAAAATACCACAACCAAGCTAATATGAATAAAATATATATGAACAAGTATCTTACATAAGAAATACATAACACAAATAACAAAGTCATACTCAACCTCACTGGAAATTAACTTCCTAAAGTGCAATAAATAAAGTCATAATAAATAAATAAATAAATATCGATTGTCTGAGAGCATAGGGAAGTAGGCAATTCCCTACACATACTGTTTGGAGGGTGTAATTTGATATAGCCACTTGGGAGAGCAATTTGTCAACATCAGTTAAAGTTTAGTATTTATGTACTTAAAGACTCAGTAATGTACTTCATGTTTACTCTAGGGAAATATTTCCTATTGTACCAAGAAGCCATGCAAAACAAAATGTATTAAAATGTTACTTGTCATAATGTAACATCCTATAACCAAGATAGCCAGATAGGAGTGGCTATTAAATAAAACTTGAAATGTGATTCAGGCTGGTTTCCACAGTATAATATTTAATGAGGGGGGGGAGGGAGAGAGAGAGAGGGGGAGAGAGAGAGAGATCGAGAGAGAGAGAGAGAGAGAGAGAGAGAATTTAGAAGTACACATGGTAAATTTTACCACCCAGCTCAGTGATTTTTTAACCAATTTATTTACCCATAAAACCACCATCCATTTCAAGATACAAAACTTTAAATAACTAGTTTATCATATAGGCATATGTGATCCTACACTCTCTTTTGTTTAATAAAAAAATTCAGTGACAGTGATGGTAGAGTTGAGCAATGGCATAAATACCACTCCTGTCTTAGTAATTGCTCACAGATTGGAACATTTGCATTGACTTCTAGATGATGAAATAGAAAAACAAGAATAAAATATATATTGTATTGAAAAACTTGAGTAATTTAATGATATTTTGGTCAAAGTTTTTCTTGATTTGCCAGCACATTTGATTTCCATGATGGTAGTTCTGGGATTTCCTTTTTCCCAATGGTATTGTTTCATTCCCATGAGCATAACAATTAGCAGCATGAACTGATCAACACACTATTTTTACTTTAAAACATGGATGGCATTGTTCAATTTATTTGCTGAGGAAGTCATGCCTGTACTGTTTGTAGCTCTGTTTTGGTATCAGTACTTGTTGTTTCGATTACTGTAGCTTTGTAGTATTGTTTGAAGTCAGGTAGCATGATGCCTCCAGCTTTGTTTTTTTTTTTTTTTTTTCTTAAGATTGTCTTGGCTCTGCGGGCTCTCTTTGGTTTTGTATGAAATTTAAGGTGTTTTTTTTCCAATTCTGTGAAGAAAGTCTGTGGTAGCTTGATGGAGATAGCATTGAATCTATAAATTACTTTGGGCAGTATGGCCATTTTCATGATATTGATTCTTCCTAAGCATGAGCACGGAATTTTTTCCATCTGTTTGTGTCCTCTCTTATATCCTTAAGCAGTGGTTTGTAGTTCTTCTTAAAGAGGTCCTTTAAATGTCTTGTTAGTTGTATTCCTAGGTATTTTATTCTCTTTGTAGCAATTGTGAATGGGAGTTCACTCACGATTTGGCTCTCTGTTTGTCTATGCATATATGAATGCTTGTGATTTTGCACATTGATTTTATATCCTGAGACTTTGCTGAAGTTGTTTATCAGCTTAAGGAGATTTTGCACTGAGACGATGGTGTCTTCTAAACATACAATCATGTCATCTGCAAATAAAGACAATTTGACTTCCTCTTTTCTGAATTGAATACTCTTCATTTCTTTTTCTTGTGTGATTGGACTGGCCAGAACTTCCAATACTATGTTGAATAGGAGTGGTGAGAAAGGGCATCCTTGTCTTGTGTGTTTTCAAAGGGAGTGCTTCTAGTTTTTCCCATTTAGTATGATATTAGCGGTGGGTCTGTCACAAATAGCTCTTTTTGAAGCAGGAACAGCGAGAAACAAACCTTTTAAACACCAAACTGAGGAAGAAAGTGGCTTTTTGTTTGGCTGGGAGCTGTGGAGGACTACAGCCTTATTCACTGAGCTCCCCGAGAAACAGCTTCTTGCCCCTTTTATAGGCTTACAACACTAAAGGGGAAACTGAGGCAAACTATGTCATTGTCCATTTGCTGGATGTGCAACCTTACAATCCTTTGGCTTCATTGATTTGCTAATTTATATGCAGCATGAGCGGGAACAGGCAGGGGAGGGAGCTTACAGAGACAAAACTAAGGCAGAGGTATTTCCAGGAGGGAGCCTGGGTCATGCAAACATGGGATTGTAGCCCAGTGCCAGGCTCCCCCGGGTGGTAGTGATAACATTCATTTGCATCTCTTTCAAGGCTTATAGATAGCAGAGATGCTGGGAATGGAAAAGGGAGTCATCTTCCCAGCCGTTTGGTATTTTGCTATTATTATTTTCTTTTTCACTCTCCTTTCCATCTGGAGGGGAGGGGAGGGAGAAGGTGGAGAACAGGAAATGGAAGGAGGTGAGGGGGCCTTCCCTCTCATTATTATTTTGAGATACATTCCATTGATACTTAGTTTATAGAGAGTTTTTAGCATAAAAGGCTGTTGAATTTTGTCAAAGGCCTTCTCTGCATCTGTTGAGATAATCATGTGGTTTTTGTCTTTGGTTCTGTTTATGTGATCGATTGCTTTTGTAGATTTGTGTATGTTGAACCAGCCTTGCATCCCAGGGATGAATCCGACTTGATCATGATGGATAACCTTTTTATGTGCTGTTGGATTCAGTTTGCCAGTATTTTATTGAGAATTTTCACATCAATGTTTATCATAGATATTGGCCTGAAATTTTCTTTTTTAGTTGTGTCTCTACCAGATTTTGTATCAGGATGATGATGGTCTTATAAAATGAGTTAGGGAGGATTCCCTCTTTTTGTATTGTTTGTAATAGTTTCAGAAGGAATGGTACCAGTTCTTCTTTGTGCCTTTGGTAGAATTTGGTGTGAACCCATCTGGTCCTGGACTTTTTTGGTTGGTAGGCTGTTAATTGCTGCCTCAATTTCAGTCCTTGTTATTGGTCTATTCAGGGTTTCAGCATCTTCCTGGTTTAGTCTTGGAAGGGTGCAAGTGTCCAGGAATTTATCCATTTCTTCTATATTTACTGGTTTATTTGCATAGAGTTGTTTGTAGTAATCTCTGATGGTAGTTTGTATTTCTGTGGGATCAGTGGTGATATCCCCTTTATCACTTTTTATTGTGTCTATTTCATTCTTCTCTATTTTCTTCTTTATTAGTCTGGTTAGCAGTCTATCTATTTTGTTGATCTTTTCGAAAAACCAGCTCCTGGATTCATTGATTTTTTGAAGGTTTTTTTTTTGTGTATCTCCTTCAGTTCTGCTCTGATCTTAGTTATTTCTAGTCTTCTGCTACCTTTTGAATTTGTTTGATCTTGTTCCTTTAGTTCTTTTAATCATGACATTAGGGTGTCAATTTTAGATCTTCCTTTGTTTCTCTTGTGGGCATTCAGTGCTATAAATTTCCCTCTAGACACTGCTTTAAATGTGTCTCAGAGATTCTGGTATGTTGTGTCTTCATTCTCATTGGTTTCTAAGGACCTCTTTAATTCTGCTTTCATTTCATTATTTATCCAGTAGTCATTCAGGAGCAGATTGTTCTGTTTCTATGTAGTTGTGCAGTTTTGAATGAGTTTCTTAATCCTGAGTTTTAATTTGATTGCACTGTGATCTGAGAGTCTGTTTGCTATGATTTCTATTATTTTGCATTTGCTGAGGAGTGTTTTACTTCCAATTATGTGGTCAATTTTAGAATAAGTGCAATGTGGTGCTGAGAAGAATGTATATTCTGTATATTTGGGGTGGATAATTCTGTAGATGTCTATTAGGTCTGCTTGGTCCAGATCTGATTTCAAGTCCTGGATATTTTTGTTAATTTTCTGTCTCGTTGATCTGTCTAGTATTGACAGTGGGATGTTAAAGTCTCCCACTATTGTTGTGTGGGAGTCTAAGTTTCTTTGTAGGTCCAAGAACTTGCTTTATGTATCTGGCTGCTCCTGTGTTGGGTACATATATATTCAGAAGAGTTAGCTCTTCTTATTGCATTGATCACTTTGTCATTATGTAATGCCCTTCTTTGTCTCATTGATCTTTGTTGGTTTAAAGTCTGTTTTATAAGAAAGTAGGATGGCAACCCTGCTTTCTTTTTTTTTCCTCTCTATTTGCTTGGTAAATCATCCTCCATCCCTTTATTTTGAGTCTATGTGTGTCTTTGCACATGAGATGGGTCTCCTGAATACAGCACACTGATGGGTCTTGACACTTTATCCAATTTGCCAGTCTGTGTCTTTTGATTGGGGCATTTAGCCCATTTACATTTAAGATTAATATTGTTATGTGTGAATTTGATCTGCCATTTTGATGCTAGCTGGTTGTTCTGCCTGTTAGTTGATGCAGTTTCTTCATAGTGTCGATGGTCTTTACAATTTGGTATGTTTTTGCAGTGGCTGGTACTGGTTGTTGCTTTCCCTGTTTAGTGCTTCTTTCAGGAGCTCTTGTTTGGCAGGTCTGGTGGTGACAAAATCTCTCAGCAGTTGCTTATCCATAAAGGATTTTATTTCTTCTTTGCTTATGAAGTTTAGCTTGGCTGGATATGAAATTCTGGATTGAAAGTTATTTTCTTTAAGGATGTTGAATGTTGGCCCCCACTCTCTTCTGGCTTGTAGGGTTTCTGCTAAGATCTGCTGTGAGTCTGATGGACTTCCCTTTATGAGTAACCCGACCTTTTCTCTCTGTCTGCCCTTAGCATTTTTTCCTTCATTTCAACCCTGGTAAATCTGACAATTATGTGCCTTTGGGTTGCTCTTCTCAAGGAATATCTCTGTGGTGTTCTCTGTATTTTCTCAATTTGAATGTTGGCCTGCCTTGCTGGGTTGGGGAAGTTTTCCTAGATAATATTCTGAAGAGTGCTTTCCAACTTGGTTTCATTCTCCCCATCACTTTCATGTACACTAAGCAAATGTAGATTTGGTCTTTTCACATAATCCCATATTTCTTGGAGGCTTTGTTCATTTCTTCTCACCCTTTTTTCTCTAATCTTGCCTTCTTACTCTATTTCATTGAGTTGATCTTCAATCTCTGATATCCTTTACTCTGCTTGATCAATTTGGCTCTTCAAACTTGTATATGCTTCATGAAATTCTTGTGCTGTGTTTTTTAGCTTCATCAAGTCATTTGTGTTCTTTGCTATGCTGGTTATTCTAGTTAGCATTTTGTCTAACTTTTTCTCAAGGTTCTTAGCTTGCTTGCACTGGGTTAGAATATGCTCCCTTAGTTTGAGGAAGTTTGTTATTACCCACCTTCTGAAGCCTGCTTCTGTCAATTTGTCAAACTTATTCTCTATCCAGTTTTGTTCCTTTGCTGGCGAGGCATTGTGAACCCTTGGAGGAGAAGAGGCATTCTGGTTTTTGGAGAGTTCAGCCTTTTTGTGCTGGATTCTTTCCATCTTTGTGGATTTATCTACCTTTAGTCTTTGAAGCTGGTGACTTTTAGTTGGTGTCTCTGAGTGGATGTTGTTGTTGAAACTATTTCTGTTTGTTAGTTTTCCTTCTAACAGTCAGGTCCCTCTGCTGCAGGTCTGCTGAAATTTTCTGAAGGTCCACTACAGACCCTGCTGCCTAGGAATCACCCATGGGAGCTGCGGAATAGCAAAGATTGCTGCCTGTTCCTTCCTCTGATAGCTTCATCCCAGAAGGGTACCCACCAGATGCCAGCCAAAGCACTCCTTTCTGAGGTGTCTCCCAGTCAGGACACCTGGGGATCAGGAAGCCAGTTGAGGAGGCAATCTGTCTCTTATTGGAGCTCAAGTGCTGTGCTGAGAGATCCATTGCTCCCTTTAGGGCTGCTGTGCAGGGATGTTTAAGTCTAATGAAGCAGAACCCACAACCACCCCTTTTCCCAGTTGCTCTGCCCCAGGAAGGTGGGGGCTTTATTTATAAGTACCTGACAGGCTGCTACCTTTATTCTGAGATGCCTTGCCCAGCAATAAGGGAGTCTAGTGACAGTCTGCCTTCAGAGGACTTGCTGAGTTGCTGTGGGCTCCACTCAGTTGTGTAAACTTCCCCAAAATTTTGTTTACACAGGTAAGGTTAAAACTGCCTACCTGAGCCTCAGCAATGGCAGATGCCCCCTCCCCACACTAAGTTCCAATGTCCCAAGTCAAGCTCAGACTGCTATGCTGTCTGTGAGAATTTCAAGCCAGTGGATCTTAGCTTGCTGGTCTTCATAGGGGGGGACCTGCCCCAGATATTTGGCCCCCAGGCTTCAGCCCCCTTTTTCAGGGGAATGAGCAGTTCTGTCTCACTGGCATTCCAGACACCACTGGGGTATAAGAAAAAAAAAAAACTGCTGTGGCTAAGGCAGCCACCCAGTTTTGTGCTGGAAACCCAGGACACTGGTGTAGGCATTAGAGGGAATCTCCTGGTTTACGGATTGTGAAGATTATGGAAATAGCGTGGTATCTGAGCCAGAGTGCGAGAGTGTCAGAAAAAGTCCCTAATGGCTTCCTTTGGCCAGGAGAGGGAGTTCTCTGGCCCCTTGCACTTCCCAGGTGAGGTGATGCCCCACCCTGCTTCATCCTGCCCTCCTTGGGCCTTACCCACTATCTAACCAGTCCCAATGAAATGAACCCGGTACCTCAGTTGGAAATGCAGAGATCCTTGGCCTTCTGCAACACTCTTACTGGGAACTGTGGACTAGAGCTCTTCCTATTTGGCCATCTTGGTGGAAATCCTCCACCCCCCTTTTTTTTAATATATATATTTTCATCCTATTAGGATTACTCGTTGAAGTTCTTCATTGTCTAATTCTATTGGTATTAAGGCTGCTGAATTTTGCTTGCAGTGTTTAATTATTTTGGAATTGTGGACTTCTTTTCAGCATACCTTTAGCTTGGTAAATTCTGTGAAGCTTGAAAAAAGATTTGATTTACTTCTACCATGGACATATTTTATTATTAATTTCTTAGCTTGCAATTGTCCTATCCAAAAATGAGGCAAAATTTAAAATCTATCCTACATCAGAGTAGATCCATGATGAGACATTTTCTCTATTCTGTATTCAGTGTTTTACAATAAAGTGGCCTATTGGAGTAGGCGTGGGTGGAAGCACTGTACCAATAAACTGCGAAAATTGTGTATTGCTCTTTCCTTTTTATTTTAAAAAAAACTAGATTGGTTATTTAAGAATTCTGAATAACATCAGAAAATATTTATTAAAGTTTAAATTACCATACATACTCATGTAACATGCTGAAGTATTCATTAAAATATTTATTTGAAAATGCTATATTATACAATTTTGGGCGAAGTCTCACTAAAATAATTATAGTATTAGAATGACATTTTAAATGATCTGTGGCTCCAGGCACTGAAAATTTGCAAAAATAAATTGTCATTTTATATGTGTTAGTGCCAGAGTTTATGTTAACATAAGGCTTTTATTACATTATTAGTGAATGTGATAATAAAATAATAACATATTTATGATATGGCAATTCACACAGTGCTTCCACAGAAGCAATTTATGTAATTCTCAGTGAAGTTCTCAAGGAAGTATGGCAGATCTTATTATTGTCATTTTACATAGTGATAAACTAAGCCCCAGCCTTGTTAAGTTAACTTTCTCTATAATGGTTGGTTGTGGGATTTGATCCAAGGTTTTCTAACAGTAAATTCATTACTCTTGTAACTTCATGCTCCTGCTTGGATTTTAGCTTCATAAGCAATAAAGCCAGGATGTTAAGCTGGTATCTCTAATTGTGAATTATAATTCTATGCATGCTTGTTTTCAACAACAGCAACAACAAAATTAAAGGAAAGTTTCTATATGTTGTGAAGCAGACACCATACCCTCTCTTCTAGGTCTCTTTTTATAATTCTTCAAGGTTTTCTCACAGCAAATTCATTATTCTTGTACCTTCATCATTATTTCTGATTACCAGAATAATCACTTAACTATTATTGAATAAAATTCAATTATTTCTGATTGCCAAAAATAATTATTAAAGAAAACACAAAAATCTCAAATTGTTTTTTACACTATGAGTTTTAATCTTTTTATATAACTGTTTTGATAGGGTTTAAGTTTATGGAAATATTTTTTTTGAATCTCAAACAACAGAAATATGTAGTGTAGATTTTTGCTGAATTATGTTTTCTCTATCTGAATGTTAAGCAATTGTAATTGCAACTTTTGGCAAATCCTAGCATGTTAAATGTTGGCATTTTAAGCATACATTTTTTATATAATAAGTAATAGCATGATATGTTCTTTTTAATTACTTAATTCAACACAGACAAATTATGTAAGATGATCTCAAATGAACTTTGTCAGGGTGTTACAAGAACCAAGTGTTAGATGGAGCTTAAAGATTTCTGATTTTGGTATATTTCTGTATAATTTGATACAGCACAATTTTAGCATTGGTGGTTTTATGAAGAAAGCATGTGTGAGTTAAACTTCAGTTAAGTTCTATAACAAATTGTCCTTTATCTCTTTCCACTCTTTCTTCTGTATATAGTATATACATATATCCTTTGCATTATTTCTTAACTTGTAAAATACCAACATGATCTAAGGAAGAGATTGTAGATAATGGTATGATTTTCTGTTAAGACTTATTTTGATTTGAACTTTGATTTTGTATACTTTACTGTTACTCTATGAGTTTCTATCACACTGAGTATCTGAGCTCACATTATTTTACTTTGGATATAATTTACAAATTGTAGTTGAAGCATAAATGTTTATCAGTGGATGTAAATTATTGTGTAATACTTATTTAGCATATTGTTTAAAAATACATGTTTTCCTTAATGATATCTATACATGCTTTTCCTTAAAACATGTTTTCCTTAATAATATATGTTTCTAACTACCATTATCATTGGAAAAATGTGTATCTCCATCAGGCTAAAAGTAGTATGTGCTTATCTATTTATTTATGTGAAGTTATTCATTATACATTATTAAACTTCATAAATTCTAGCATTTATATTTGTTTTTTTGATGAATATTAAAAACATTCAATTGATTTTATAATCCTGCTAACATTTCTCCATCTCTGCCTTGTTAAGTGAATCTTCAACTTCCTTACTTTGGAACACTGATCTTCTTCATTTGGAGCCTGTGTTTTTCAGGTGGCTATCCTCAAGTTTGTACTCAAATAATCTCTATACTTAATCATAAAAAAGATTCAATTGATTTCATGGAGTAAATATCATCTTGTATAGTGTTTTAAAGTCAACAGTTGATTAAAAGTACAAGAGTTAAAATTTTTTTTGAGTATAATGCTTTAAGGATGTACATATGTGCTATCAACAATAACTTTTATGAGATGTCTAGAGGCTACATGGGATTGATGTGCCATCTTGTATCTAGAGTTTTTATTTGCTTTCTTAATATTATTTTGAACTCCAGATTTGCCCTCCTGTGTTTGGACGTGCACTTTCTTAGGTTATCGGACCTCATCATCTTTCACTATTATTTATTTGGTATTTCAAACTACTTTGATTTCAAAGAGTTTATTAAAATGTATAAGATAGATGGAGAAAGAGTGTGAACTACAAAGTGTATAAAATGCCCTAATTGAGAATATTTTATTTGTTTCTGATTCAGAGTCACCAACTAATTGGTTATGGAAACCAAAATTAATTGTGAATTAAACACAGTCTTTTATTGGCAGAAACCTTTATTTATAAGGATCATATGTTATACTATTTTTAAATTTAATGCAATCATAGTACAGCAAAAAATTATATTAGGTATAAAGACTAGAGCAATCTCTGGAGATTCCGCTTATTAACATAAACATATAAGCTCTCATAAAACAATCGCTTATATTTAAACTTATTATAATGATAAGGAATTATAGACCTCAATAAAATATACAACAAATAATGAAACAATTCTCATTTGCTCCAAAGATAATATAGTTCAGACTTTTTTCCAAAGATCCTTTGAGTCTAACCTATGCTGAAGATAATGCCACGAAGAAAAATCTGTCACTATAACAATAGATCTAAGGATAATAAAAAAAAAAGCACATCTTTCTTTTGCCAGTTCGTTTTTTTCTCCATGGCATAATTTACAAAGGTTTTCTCAGGTGAGTTTTTCCTAACGACAGGATCATTTGCATTTTTGCACAATAAAAGTGGCTGGGCAAAGTGGCTCATGCGTGAAATCTCAGCACTTTGGGGTGCCCAGGTGGTGGATCACAAGGTCAGGAGATTGAGATCATCCTGGCCAACATGGTGAAACCTCATCTCTACTAAAAATACAAAAATTAGCCGGGGGTGGTTGTGAGTGCCTGTAGTTCCAGCTTCTTGGGAGACTGAGGCAGGAGAATCACTTGAACCTGGGAGTCAGAGGTTGCAGTGAGCTGAGATCGTGCCACTGCACTCCAGCCTGGCAACAGAGTGAAACTCTGTCTCAAAAAAAAAAAAAAAAAAAAATGTATGAGGGAAGTTTCTAAAAACTTCTTGGCTTGGTGACAAAATCTAGCATTTATAGAGATCAAATTATCAAGCACAGCAGAAAATAGTGTGAGAAGCCTAACACAACAGCAATAAATAATCGTCTCCCAATGCTGTGTGTCACAGCTGGTAGAGGCTTGCTGATCCATTTCTTTCACCAATCACTTGGCACACTCTTTTATATAGCAGTGCCTCGGGGCACAGCAAAGTGCTTGAAATTCATAAATGGTGAAAAGTTTTTCCACCGAGCATCTATCCCTGAGACTGTCGTGAGTGTGTTGTTGACTTTGTTCTGTAGCATATCCTCAGGCATGCAAAGAGGCAGAGACCATGGAATCAGAGTCGATACATTGCTATAATTTCATGAGTCTGTATCAAATCACACTATGCAGCATACATGAAACTGAGTAGTTAAAATTTCCAAAGGAAATATAGTTTTCCTCAAAAGATATTGAACAGCAGCACACTAATGATTCATAAAATCAAAGAGGAAGAAGTCAAAATTAGATTCCAGAAATTCAATAGGTATTTAAAAAAAAAATTAAAAGCCCACATTTACATATATTCAACTATCTCTGTTACCTTCATCATCTTGTCAATATTTTTCTGGCTGTCATTACTTTCATATTATTTTTCTCTTTCTTTATCTGTTCTGCTTCTCCCTTGCCAGTTTAGTGTAGTACTAGATTCAATATATTTTTATCAAAGGAATTGAAAGTACCTGAAGGTATTCGGAGGGGTAAGCAGTGCATTAAGTGATTCCCAATGTGCCATAACTAAGCAAAGACAAGCATGTCTGTATAATAGTATTATTTGATAAATTGAGTATTACTTGTATTTTATTTGTATTTGGAAATGGCACTCTTATTTTAGATTTAATAATTTGTTTTTCCAGCCTCTTTTCTAGATGTTAGATTTAATGATTCCAAAGTGCTACAGACATTTCTTGTTGTCTTACAATTTTTAAATTTTTTTTCCAATGTTGAAGTCTTACATTATGCACTGGTAAATCCTATTCTATAAATAAACAACAAATAGAATTAACACAAGTAATTTTCAGGCCTAAAGTAGTCCAAGCGAGTCAATACTTAGTTATTGTATGTTATGTGACACAAAACACGTTCTTTAAACACTGAAACATCTAAATTGCACAAAATATACAGATATTTGGAAATGCTGGGAAGATTAATAGATTTTTTAGTTTATGGTTTAATCCTGATTTGTTCCATATGGCAAAAGCCACAAAATACAAAATTTTGTTTTTCTCATTAAGTAGTTCAGTAGGTAAGTGCTTTTTAAGCTTTGTTTGAGTTTATATCATGTGAATTTGGTAGAAAATGTGGCTCTTCCTGAAATACACAGAAGTCAACTCCGTAACATTTTAATATAAATATTTTGTTTTTAAAAAAATATATTAGTAGAAATGCCCAAATCAGATTTTAATGCAATTGAAGGTAATGAAAATAATATCTTATTAGCAGGGTTTCAACAGAAAAATGGAAATTGCCACTAAACTCTGCCAAGGTTTACTAGAATTACATTTTTAAAAAACAATAAAAATAGAATATCAAGGAGATTATGTGAAAAAAGTTAATATTTTCTATTGGGATTGGGTGATCAAGCACAGAACTTGCTGATTATAGGTCCAATATGATGATAAATGAAGAATGAGTGCTGGATTAAGCAAAGGGAAAGCCTTTGATGACCTTGACAAAATGAGTTTGTATTCTCTGAACCAAATCTAAGTGCTCACTGAATGGGCTTTATAACGAAATACATGTTGATAAAGAAAGAATGCAGAATTGCAAAACAACAGAGAAGAAAATAATCAGGAAAAACCATAGAGAGACATAAATTCAGGAAAGACAGAAGACAAACAAGAGAAATAAAGACAGAACAATAAGGTCTAACATATTTATATTTGAGATCTCAGAAGTAAACAAACTATGGAATGGGACAGAAGCAACATTTAAATTGAAATATCTGAAAAATTTCAAAAATTGATAAAAGCCATAAAACTATAAGTTCAAAAGTAATACACATTTCAAACATAATAATTATAGATAAAATGAGACCTCAACATTGTAGCAAAACTGTTGAAAACCAAAGACAACAATAAATTTGGAAGATTTAAAAGAGAGATTGCTTTCAAAGAAGCATAAATAAGACAGAAATAAGACAGCAAAAATAAGACAAATAACAGAATTATATTATTAAAAAATGAAAGAAAATAAATGTCAACTGGTTATTTTAAAAATCCTTCAAGAAAATAAACGTGAAATAAAAACAGTATTTTTCTACTTTTCTTCAGACATAATGAATTTTTATCTGTGCCATTGGAGAGAGAGGGATTGCTGTCCTCCCCTAGCAGTTTGGGACTTTTGTTCCTTTTAAGTAGTGAGCTTGGGTAAGAGCAAGTGATATGCCTCTTCCCACAGTAGTGATTGTTCCTCTCTTGCATACTTGTACCATTGAGAGAGAGTTTCTTGGATCCTCTCCTTTCCTTACCCATTTGTATGGCAGCCTCAGCTCTTCTTCCTATGCTTTCCCATAGGTAAGCCAGTGTTTTCTTTCTGCCTCTTCTTGGAGGAACTTACCCTTCCTGACTCTTAATTTCTGTGACTTATCTTTCTGATAAAGTCAAGAGAAATGATCTTGTAGTGGATTTTTGGAGTAAGATTGATGCTCTTTTAGCTTTTTCTTTTTTCCTTTTCTTAATATTTTAAAATGTATTTTTGAGATGGGATCTCACTTTGTCATGCAGGCTGGAGTCCAGTTGCATGATCTCAGCTCACTGCAACCTCAGCCTCCTGGGTTCAAGTGATCCTTTTGCCTCAGCCTCCAGAGTAGCTGGGATTACAGGCATACACCACCATTTCTGGTTAATTTTTGTGTTTTTGGTACAGACAGGGTTTCATCATATTGCTCAGGCTGATCTTGAACTCCAGGGCTCAAGTGATCCGCCCCCCTCTGCCTTCCAAAAGTTTTTTTCTTTTTAAACAAACAGAAAATAAGAGAATTTAACGTTATTAAATCTGCAGCAAAGAAAATGATAAAATGTGGTCTTTCAACGAGAAGAAACATAATCCTAGATGGAACCTCAAAAATTAGGATATAATGATGAACGGCAGAAAGATAAATGTCTGGATAAATCTCAACGAATGTTGACTACACTAAAAACAATACAAATGGCTCACAGATTTAAAATATTTTTTGCAGTTAAAGTACATGGCAACAATAGCACATAAGTCGAGAGGAGGGGGCAGTAATTGAGCAAAGGCATTCTAAGATCCTCACATTTTCCTAGAGAAAATAAGGAGCTTTTTTTAGTCATCATGGATGTTCACTTATGAGTGCATACATAGAGGGATGCATGTTATACTCTCTAGAGTAACTGTAAAAGAAACAAAGGAGAATAGTAATAGAGTAACAGAGAATGCTCATTCAACCCAAAATAAACTACTATGTAAAAAGAGGGAAAAGCAAACACAGGATGGGAAGAGTGAGTAGAAAGCAATAATAAGATGGAAAACGTAACCCAGATTTTAGAGTGAGATAAATATTTACCAATGAGATTAAAAGATAGGTTTCCAGGAAGATGTATACTTTCAAACTATATATAAAAATAACATACCCTTTAATTTTGTAAAAATAGGAGGATTTGAAATGAGAAGATGACAATACCATTTGATAGTACTTAATGAAATTATGTATTTATATGGAAATACTAAACATACATTATTAAAAATTTCTTGTACAGGTTCATAAAGTCAAAAGCATGAGCATGTTCATACAGTGTTTTTGTGATACTGAGAGAAGTTAGTGGTAACCAAGTGTTTACTATTATGTGAACACATAGATTATATATGGTGGGTATATATACAAAAATGTTATGAACAACTAAAAACACATAAGAAACCTATGTTTTATAATGGTGCATGAATGGACAAGAAAATAGATAAGGATTCATGTATTCTATGAATACATGAAGGGAGATGAAAGTCATGAGGCAAATGAAGGAAAAATGAAAGGAAAAATAACAAAAGGGTGCTCTTGGTAGAATTGATCATGATGCTGTTCCTATAGAGAAGTTGTGAGAACTACTGCCAACTAGGATATGAAAAATCATGTATCTGCAAAAGAAAATACTGTATTGAGATAAATTATATGCTACCATTTATATGTTGTGGGAGGCCAGGCTTTTATTTTTGCATGGTTTTCTCGGTACCACTTTAATATCTTATTTTTTTGGTTATGGGCAGATAACATTTTATGCTATAATGTTTTGAAATATGTATTATATATACACACACATACATACACATGAACACACACACCGTGAAGTGGTTAAATCTAGCTAATTAACAAATGCATTACCTCTCATAGTTATCATTTTTGTGATGAAAGCACTTAACGTTCATTCTCTTTATATTTTTTAAGAATTCAATGTATTGTCATTAACTTTAGTCACTTTGTTATACCATAAGTAAAGCTAGGCTGAGTGATAGAGGGGAAATGCATTGGAATTTCTTGCCAGCATGTATTATTAAAGTCACATAAAAATTCTATTAATATATAATCTTTAAAATAAGGAACATGCTGACTTTGAATACTAGATTAAGAATTTACCATATATTTTGATCCAATTGTAGAGTTCTTAGGGTCAGTTTCCATTACCAAATACATCATAGAAGGTTAGCAGGGTATATTAAGGAGGATTGACTTCTTTTTAGCATCAATATGATAAACACCAATATGATATGGGTGTTTTTCTCTTTGTAAAATTCTTATATAAAGATTGGTATTCCAACTCTGTCTTATTATGCCAGCTCTGTAAGTGGGGGGTGTACCACTCACTGTATAAGCAAAATGAAAGATAAGAATGTTCTCAAGCATGTAAGCGGCACAAAAGTAACTTCATATGCACAACTGCCATCTGTTGCTGGGCTCTGCTAATGAGAGAACTTGTTCAGTTGCACATCGGCTCAATCTGAAAATAATAAAGCCATGACTTCTATGAGTTAAAAAACATGACCCTATAGCCTCCCTTTCTCAACCTCTAGTTTCACTTGTTGAAAAACAAGGCAAACAAATAGACATGTGGCCACCCACATAGTTGTGTAAATTGGAAACAAAAAAAAGCAATGTGAAAATAACGTAAGACAGAATGCCCGAAGCTTTCACTTAGTCCTTCACACATGGACTTAATCACTTTGGCAAATTCTCCCTCCCTCCCATATGAAGTTTACAGACCACTTTTCAAATTAAAAGTACCTTTTCTTCTTTCATGTTTTAAGAAATAGTGACTGAAGGAAAGGCTGGGAAGTGATTTGTAAGAAACTATATCATCAACCAGAAATGTTTGTGCTTTTGTTAATTCACTGGAAATACGCCAGCAATGTAGACTGCCAACAACTTCTGAGGAGCTTCTTGGTATGTGTGATAGTGTGTATGAGTGTATATGGGGGAAATCCACACACATGCAGACTCATTATCTAAGCTGAAGTCCAATCTTGAGATGGAAATATTTAAACTCTATTATACAAATATACTGCATTAGGGCAAATCAGTGTTCCAGTGGGCTTTCACCTTTTAGAGTTACTTCTAGGGCCTAACTGCTGTGCAAATGAATGACTAGATGATCAAAAAGCACCTGATTGCATTAACGATAAAGAGTGACATCATTCTAAACATACTGGAAAAATTTTCAGACAAGTCTGCTTTCTCATTTAAAATTGGAGAATAATCAGCTTTCTAGTGGGATGGGACTTTTCCTTTCCTGATGCCCTCTACAATGGAAGTCTATATGGAAAGTGTGAATCACTTTACAGAACAATAACTGTATGGTTTTTTGCAGAAGGATCTCATAGGTTTACATGCACATAGCTGATCAACAGAATCATATGAAAATCTTCATTAAATTCAGTAGATTACAGGCCAATAGACAATGTGACCTGTTTAAGGTGTTCTTGTGAGTGCTCTGTGGGTGAGCTGTGCACCACAGCCTCACTTTCCATCCTTCCTAATTCCCTTGCTCATGCAGATCTGTTATAGGAATCCCATTCTTCCTGTCATGCTTTCTATTTATAAGTGTTACACGGCAAAAGATGCACTCCCATTCTCTTCCAAAACACTTTTATAGCACCACTTCTCTATATTTGCCGATCAACAAATTTAGAGGTGTATTAATATTTTCTGCAAAGAGTCAGGTAGTATTTTAGACTTTGTGGGCCAGACAGTGTGTGTTGCAACTATTTAACTCTGCTTTTGTAGTGTAAAAGTAGCTATAGGCCTTATGTGAAAGACTGAGCATGGCTGTGTTCTAAAAAAAAATAACCCTTTATTTACTAAAACACCTGCTGGGTGAATTTGGCCTTTGGCCTATAGCTTGCTGACCCATGAACCACAAGACGGCTCACATGGGAATAGAGAATTCCTCTGATTTGCTTTTAGACTTAGTGGGAGGACTACATAACCCAACCTTTGCAATGACTTAAACACAGACACGTGTTCTTGTGCTTCCTGGCACAGTGGTAAAGAGCACATACTTGGTGACAGTCAAACTGCAAGCTCTGCGGTGTTGGGAAAGTGACAAATTTTCAAATCTTCATTTTTCTTATCTGTAAAATGGTTTAATAGTAATTTACATGCCAACAAGTTGTTATGAAATAAAGTAAGAAAATGTGTATGTTTAAAAAGTATGGTATAGTAGTATCATATTTCAAGTTTTTATCCAGGAAGTAAGTTCTGGAGAGAGTAAATGAATATGATTCATACAAATTTCTTCATAATTTTTCTAACAAAAGACCAGTGGGCATTAAAACACATCTGCTTGAACTTGTAATAACATTTTATAATCTAGTGTCTATTTACCGTAAATGCCCTTTTATTCCTTCTTATATATTTAAATCATGGAATGTATATCATGTTTCTTGGTATACTTGATACATCTTTCAAAACTTGCTTCAGGAATTGGCTTTCCCAGTTTGTGACTAGCCTGGCCAACATGGTGAAGCCCTATCTCTACTAAAAAAATAAAAAAATTAGCTGGGTGTGGTGGGCATGTCTGTAATCCCAGCTACCTGGGAGGCTGAAGCAGGAGAATCTCTTGAACCCAGGAGGCAGAGGCTGTAGTGAACTGAGATTGTACCACTGCACTCTAGCCTGGGCAACAGAGCAAGACTCTGTCTCAAATTAAAAAAAAATATGAAAGAGAGAAAAGGAAAGAATTGGCTTATCTGTGATGTCTTTTATAACTTTGCAACTTCCTAGGTCCTCACAAGACAACTTGTGTATATCTATCTAGCAGCACTTACCACATTTTATGACTTTTCTTTGTTAATTCTACTTTGTAAGAGTGTTGTCAAGATATACATCATTTTATTTTGTTCTAAAGAGGCAATGAATAGGATAAGAAAGAATACTTTAGTGTAAGACTTTAATTTTTAATTTGGCTTTATCACTTGTAAATTATCTCCAGCAAATTGTATATCTTTTTGATGCTCTTTTTCTTTGTGAAAAGTGAAGCTTAAGAGAATAACTGCAAGAGCTCTAATGAAAACTGTATGATATAATCTACACAAATGGCTTTAAGCAGTACATGACAGATAATAGTCTTTGGATAATTGTTATGTACCATTGTACAAATTTTGTATCACAAGAAAAAGTGATCTCGAATTTCTCATGTAGTTTTCATCATGTTTAATGCAATAAACTTGAATAACACTATGGGATTCACGTGAAGTGCCACTAGTGATGATGGGAGTTCTCCCAAGAAGCAGAGAAAACTCATGAGATTACAAAAAAGTTGAATTGCCTCATACCTACCACAGATTGAAGTTTGTGAATATGGTTGCCAGCCATTTCAGGCAGACAATTTGTCTTGTAAACAGGAGACATAAACTTACAATCAATAAATACTGTAATTTTATCTTCCAAATGATTTTCCTAATAACTCTTTTTCTCTAGCTTACTTTCTTATAAATCCAGAATATATAATGTATACAACATACAAAATATGTGTTAACTGACTATATTGTCAATAAGGCTTCTAGTCAACAGCAGGCTACTAATAGTTAAGTTTTGGAGGGGTCAAAAGTTATATGCAGATGTTTATATACGGGGCAGCATCTTTAACTCCTCCTTTGTTCAAAGATCACCTGCATTCATCAGAATCTTCTGCACAGCAAAGGAAGCAATTAATAAAATCAAAAGGCAATCTATGTATGGAGAGAAAATATTTGCAAGTCATATATCTGATATGGTTAATACTCATAATATATAAGCAATTCAACTCAATAGCAAAAGGTGAAAAACATACCAAAAAAACACACCCACAAAACAAATGACCAAATTAAAAAATTGGCTAAGGAGTTAAAGAGACATTTTTTTCCACAGAAGACATAAAATGGCCAACGGGTATATGAAACAGTACTCCATAGTACTAATCATCAAAGAAATGTATATCAACACCACAATGAGTTCTCACCTCAAACTTGGCTATTATTAAGTGTTGGATAGGGTGTGGAGAAAAGGGAACTATTACACATTGTTGGTAGGAATGTAATTGATAGACCCATTATGGAAAATGATATGGAGGTTTCTCAAAAAATTAAAACTACCATATGATCCGCCATATCTCTTCTAGGTGTATGCACCTAGAATAGATGTCTGCACTCCTGTTTATTGAAGCATTATTCACAATGCTAAGCTATAGAAACACCTAGGTATTAATAAATGGATGAATGGATAAAGAAATGATGGTATGTATATATACAATGGAATATCATTCAGATCTAAAAAAGAGATTCTGTCATTTGCAACAATATGAATAAACCTGGAGGTCATTATGCTTAGTGAAATAAACCAGGCACAGACATACATATAGTATAGGATCTTAATTATATATAAAAACTAAAAAGGTCAAATACCTACAAACAGAGAGTAGAATGGTGGTTATCTGTAGCTGGGAGTTGGAGGAAATAGATGTTGGTTCAGGGGTATGAAATGCAGTTATATAGCATGTCTAGAGGTCTAATATACAACATGATGACTACAGTTAATAATAATGTATTGTGTACTGCAAATTTGGTAAGTGAGTAGATTTCAGGTGCTCGTACAATTTTAAAAAAGGTAATTATGTGAGATTATAGATATGTTAATTTTCTTGGTTGTAGTAATCATTTTATTATGTATATGTATATCAAAACACTGTTTTACATCTTACATACAATAAGTAAAATAAGAGCAGTAGAATACAGCAATATTAGAATATGTAGACTTAAATTTTCCTCAAGCTTTTCCCTCTTTTATTATTATTTAACTGAATTGACTCAGAGAACTCAAGATATGTGCGTTGCTATCATAAAAATTTGCCTAGTCCCTAAAGCCACAGTATAGGATCTGTTTGTTAAGCTGAATCTCTATTGAAAGTTTGTTTTCCTGGCCAACATGGTGAAACCCCGTCTCTACTAAAAATACAAAAATTAGCTGGGCATGGTGGCGTGCGCTTGTAGTCCCAGCTACTTGGGAGGCTGAAGCAGGAGAATTGCTTGAACCCAGGAGGCGGAGGTTGCAGTGAGCCGAGATTGTGCCACTGCACTCCAGCTTGGCGCCTGGTAACAGAGTGAGACTCTGTCTCAAAAAAAAAAAAAAAAGTTTGTTTTAGCTGCTTGCAGGCTTCCTTTTTTTTAATTGTATTTTAGGTTTTGGGGTACATGTGAAGAACATAAAAAATTGTTGCATAGGTACACACGTGGCAGTGTGATTTGCTGCCTTCCTCCCCTTCACCTATATCTGGCATTTCTCTCCATGCTATCTCTCCCCACCTCCCCACCTTGCACTGTCCCTCCCATATTTCCCCCCAACAGACCCTAGTGTGTAGTGCTCCCCTCCCTGTGTGCGTGTGTTCTCATTGTTCAACACCCGCCTATGGGTGAGAACATGCGGTGTTTGATTTTCTGTTCTTGTGTCAGTCTGCTGAGAATGATGGTTTCCAAGTTCATCCATGTCCCTACAAAGGACATGAAATCATCATTTTTGATGGCTGCATAATATTCCATGGTGTATATGTGCCACGTAAATCTGTTTTAGTTCTTTGTAAATTCTGGATATCAGCCCTTTGTCAGATGAGTAAACTGCAAAATTTTTTTCCCATTCTGTTGGTTGCCGATTCACTCTAATGACTGTTTCTTTTGCTGTGCAGAAGCTGTGGAGTTTGATTAGGTCCCATTTGTCTATTTTGGCTTTTGTTGCCAATGCTTTTGGTGTTTTGGTCATGAAGTCCTTGTCTATGCCTATGTCCTGATGATTATCTCAATTGATGCAGAGAAGGCCTTTGATAAAATTCAACAGCCCTTTATGCTAAAAACCCTCAATAAACTAGGTATTGACGGAACGTATCTCAAAATAATAAAAGCTATTTACGACAAACCAAAAGCCAATATCATATATCATACTGAATGGGCAAAAACTGGAAGCATTCCCTTTGAAATCTGGCACTAGACAAGGATGCCCTCTCTCACCACTCCTATTCAATATAGTGCTGGAAGTTCTAGCCAGAGCAATCAGGCAAGAAAAAGAAATGAAGGGTATTCAAATAGGAAAGGAGGAAGTCAAATTGTCTCTATCTGTAGACAACATGATTGTATATCTAGAAGACCCCATCGTCTAAGCCCAAAATCTCCTGAAACTGATAAGCAACTTCAGCAAAGTCTCAGGATACAAAATCAATGTGCAAAAATCACAAGCATTCCTATACACCAATAACAGACTTAAAGAGAGCCAAATCAAGAAAGAACTGCCATTCACAATTGCTACAAAGAGAATAAAATACCTAGGAATACAACTAACAAGGAAGGTCAAGGACCTCTTCAAAGAGAACTACAAGCCACTGCTCAATGAAATAAGAGAGGACACAAACAGATGGAGAAACATTCCATGTTCATGGTTAGGAAGAATTAATATCGTGAAAATGGCCATACTGCCCAAAGTAATTTACAGATTCAATGCTATCCCCATCAAGCTACCAATGACCTTCTTCACAGAACTGGAAAAAACCACCTTAAACTTCATATGGAACCAAAAGAGAGCCCACATAGCCAAGTCAATTCTAAGCAAAAAGAACAAAGCAGGAGGCATCACACTACCAGACTTCAAACTGTACTACAAGGCTACAGTAATCAAAACAGCATGGTACTGGTACCAAAACAGAGATATAGACCAGTGAAACAGAACCGAGGCCTCGGAGGCAACACAACATATCTACAACCATCTGATCTTTGACAAACCTGAAAAAAACAAGCAATGGGGAAAGGATTCCCTGTTTAATAAATGGTGTTGGGAAAATTGGCTAGCCATGTGCAGAAAGCAGAAAGTGGACCCCTTCCTGACACCTTACACTAAAATTAACTCCAGATGGATTAAAGACTTAAACATAAGACCTAACACCATAAAAACCCTAGAAGAAAATCTAGGCAAAACCATGTAGACTTCCTTTTAAGACAAAGTGTATGTGACTAAGTTGGGTTGAGGGAACTGAAGAACTTGATGTAGTCCCTGGCCAGGTAACTCTGCCTGATTTCTCAAATATTATTTCTTTGGGAACCATTCTACATAGCACAGGAACTTAAGAGTCTCATTATCTTCTCACCTTAATTTCCAGAGATTCTTTCTGTACTGGGAATCCTGCAACATACTATGCTAGGAAATTTAAGGTCTCATGGTCTGTCTTGTTTTCACTTAATTATTGGGAACACCCAGAATCGTTCTAGGTCTTGGTTACTCTTACTTAATCCAGTCTTTATTTGTAACTGCCCCTTACTTGATCACCATGTACTAGGGGCTCTGATAACCAGCTCAGCTCCTGATCCTGAGGCAACATCCTTTTTCTATTTGAACTTCAGTTCTGTCCTTAAATCCTCATTAGATGTTTCTTGCCCTCTGGCCTCAGAATTCTCTTGGCTCTCATTCCTTGATCCACTTGCCAGTTTTATCACTTTATCCTTGTTCCTCATGGCTTCCCATCAAGCCATGGGTAGTAGGTGACAGTATAATTTATTAGATTCTGGTTTTGCCAGAACTGCTTTAATAACAACTGAACTATTTCATTATTTGGATAGGCATAGGTACCCTAACAAGTTCATTAAAAGGATGTGGTACCCATCCTTTAGAAAAGAGCAGCTAAAACTTTGTTGTGGATTATGGATTTAGCATAAAAAAAAATGAGACATAAATTAAGAGTAAGAGGGAAGAGTAATAGAAATTTCACTTCACATAACTTAAAACATTTCTCCTGGATCCCAGAATTCAACCTGTATTTATAAATATATAATGTATTTAGCTGCTATTTGGTTTAAATTAACTTGTTGGGCTAGCTTGGTAAATGTTATAATTTTTACTATTTTCTATAGAGAATATATTTTCTAAATTAAGTTGGAACTATCTCTGCAGCAGTTTCTCCACAGTTGTACATAAATGTTTTTACTATAAATGAACTAATGTATAAAATACTACTCTATACCATAATATAGTAATACTTTGAAAAAAATTTATACATATATAAAATAAATGCCCTTTAATATTTCTAAATTTATTTTCTTGTTCTGATAGAATACTGTTTCAAGGATCATTTTGAAAAGTGTGAAATATTATATAAATCAATATTATTATTACTAATATGATATTTCATCATTAAAATAAGAACAACAGCAAGGATACAAAATGGAAGCTCTAAGCCTGAGTGATTCTATGGACTTCATCTGTTCTATTTATATAGTTTACTACATTATTACTTAGAAAATGGCTTTAAATTACTATTAAAAGCTATAAATACTTTATTGTTTTCAATGAACTTCATTTTTTGAATAGTAGTTTTAGACTCACAACAAAATTGAGAGGAAGGTACAGAGATTTCCCAGATATCCCCTCCCGCCAACATGTATAGTCTCCCCCATTATCAATTATCAATAGATGAACCTGCATTGACACATTATTATCACCCAGAGTCCATAGTTTAAATTATGATGTTGTACATTATGGATTTAAACAAATGTATAACATATATCTACCATTATGGTATCATACAGGTAGTTTCACTGACTTCAAAACAATCTGTGCTCCACCTATTCATCCCTCCCTTCTCCTTGGCAACCTTTGATCTTTTTATTGTGCCAATAATTTTACCCTTTCAAGAAAGTCACATAGTTGGAATTGTACAATATGTAGCCTTTGAGATTGACTTCTTTCACATAGTAATATACATTTGAGTTTCCTCATGTATTTTTATGGCTTGATAGCTCATTTCTTTTTAGCACTAAATAATATTCCATTTAATGCATGCATCACAGTTTATTTATTCATTCACCTACCGAATAACATCTTGGTTGAATCCAGGGTTTGGCAGTTATGAATGAAACTGCTATAAACATCCATGTGTAGGTTTTAGTAGAGACATAAATTTACTGCTCCTTTTGGTAAATAACAGAGTGCAATTGTTGCTTCATATGGTTAAGAGTATGTTGAGTTTTGTAAAAAACTGATGTTGACTTTTTGTACATGCTCTTTCTATGAACAAGATTGAGCTATCTGTTAGAAAGGGAGCATTTGAAGTGTTTCTTAACCATACTTTAGGGGTGAGTCAGTTAGTTTCAACCTTATCTGAATATTTATCTGTAATTATAGTACTCTGCAGCTGACCCTTTGATAAATTGCCCATTTTCACTTCTTTGCCTCAGTCCCAGTACAACTGGAGCATACATTTTCTGGCCTCTAAATGCAGTGTTAATCAATTCAGTTGGATATTTTCACATTCTATGAAGGAAATAAATTAAGAAAAAAGTTATTGCAGTATGGACCCAAATAAAAATGGTACAAATATAAATCTTATGTTTAGCCAGGTGTGGTTGCTCATCCATCTAATGCTAGCACTTCAGGAGGCTGAGGCATGAGAATCACTTGAGTACAGGAGTTCAAGGCCAGCCTGGACAACATAATGAGACCTCACCTCTACAGAAAAAATAGCCAGGGCTGGTTGTTTGTACCTGTGGGCCCAGCTACTCAGGAGGCTGGGGTGGGAAAATTACTTGAGTCTGAGAAGTTGAGGCTGCAGTGAGCCATGGTCGTGCCACTGCACTCCAGCCTAGGTGACAGAGTGAGATCCTGGTTGACATAATAATGTACATAAAGCTGAAGCTTTTCTTGACTGCTGCTTTAGGGAAAGTATAAGGTGCTAAATTCAGCATGTGTATTTTAAAACTCTCTCCTTATGATGTAATGTTTTCACTGATAAGCCTTGATATAAGGATGTTCTTATAGTGCCAGGCCAAATGCCTGGGATGATTCGACTGAACCACCAGACCTGGCTAGTGCCAGATAAGCCCCATAGGAAAAGATGACTTGCACTGTGCTTTGCACATGTAGGAGACTCCATTAATATTTGATAATTTGAATTCATTTTATAGATGGATCTTTGTGAATGTGTACATACTGTATTTTTAAAATTTCAAATGGCATGCTCTGTGTTCATAGATAGTCCAATTTTTTTCTGAGTAATTGGAAAAAATAAGATTTACAATGATATGTAAATACAGTTGGGTGGTGATGCTATCTATAAGTACATTTTGGAGAGTGTATAGCAAATGTCCAAGGCAATCAAAACTCTTGTCTGCACCTTTCTGAGGTTTTCAAGAAGTCCCTGATTCCTCTTACAAAAATAATTTCTAGACTAGAGAGTTCTCCCATTTGTTTTTTAATGTAATTCAAATGCCCTATTTTATATGTATGTCTCTGTGTTTTATTATAAGTCTGTTTTCAAAAGTATTTTCACTTGATACATTTACTATAATAACCTAGGCCCCAGGAAGGAAATTATCTAGTTTGTTTTATTAGGAATATTGTAGCAATAGGAGAAACTTGAAAAATATTATTTTAAAAATACAGATTACAACATAGAAAAGATATGTTCTTGATTCATAAAAAGCATGTGCTGTACATTTGAATGCTAATAGCATTTAAAACTACTCTTTATATTAGGGTTCAGAGCTTATTCTGTCAGCTTAAAATAATTTGAAATGGTTAATTTGTACATAGTGACACATATTCTGGTACAGTGTAGAAAATAAAGGTGGTTTTTCAGCTGTTGCCAAATTAATGAAAAGAGAAAAAAGTTGGATTCAAATGGAATTTTTATGCTGCAATAGTTCTACTGTTTGGGGGAAAAAATGAAACTGTAAAGGCAATATAATTTTTAGATTTTCTACCTATACCTACCTATATTTTAAACTATATTTAACTTAAAAAATTTCTTTCAGTACAATTAAATAACATCAAAAGTTTAATTATAAATATTTAATTTAATATTGGAAAAACAGCTTGGTCAATCTTTCATTCTTCCTTTGCTACTCATTCTAAGATTGTTATTTCTGTCTTCTTCCAATATTCTTTAAATGTTCCTGCAACTGAGTAGTGAAGCTGCCACCTTTGGCGGTTCATGAGAGCCCCATACCCATCCTCAGGTCTCTCCACCCCAGAAGGACAATGTTTGTTCATCATCACTGTTCCTACACGTGTTTGCCCAAACTGCCTATTAAGGAGAAAAAGGCAATTGTGGAAAAGTATTTACTCTTCTGGGGATTTTGAGGAGGGAGATGTGGTGCTGGGGTTTTTCTCTACACAAATTTCATCAAATGCATGAATCTCCCTGAGTGCTAATTGGCTGGCAAGTTGCAGAGAGCTCCAGATTATTGAGACCCCAGTGGGATACTAGGAGCAGATGAACATGGTGAGGGATTTCCAAATTCTCAGCCAGCCAATCAGAGGATAAGACTATAAAACAACTGCTACAGCTTGTTTTTCACATTATTGTAAAGCCCTAGACAACTGGACTTGAGTTCTTGATATATAGTGATTTTTGTATTAAAAAGATCAGACAAGTTTTGGCTGACTTGCACCTCGCAATGTGGGATCAATTATTCTTTGGAAATCAGCTTTTTATTCTGATAGGAAACATCATGATGGAAGACATTATTATATTGACACGTTGTTTTAAAAGCTGAGTTCCAGGCAGCTTTTGCTCATCCCTGGCTGATTTAGCCTGAGCAGGATGGATGGGATATCACCTTTTGGTTCTTGCCATAAAATCCACTTCTTTATCTGGGAAGGTGCAACTGCAAACCATTACTTCTCTGTTTTTAGAGTTTATGATAAATGTAGCTGGCACACTGAATTCAACAATAAATTAAAAGCTTTTATAATTTATGATTTCAAAATGAAGAGCTTTCAACACTTCAGCAGCACAGTTTTACAGTATTTGAAAAGAAGTTTTGACACAAGAATATTAAACCTCAATACCCAATATTTAAGCATTAACTCCATGACTAAAGGTGTTTGGTTTTTAAAATTTGCTCCATTAGCCAACGTGATCGACTCTGTATTGAAGGACTTGCCTCTTCATTAGGTCCTTCATAAGCAAAATGGTGTTTAGAGATGTATCAGTTTTCAGATAACAAAAACATGTTTCCATTAATTCCTTGTGCTTTTATTTGATATAGGGAGTAAATGTCCTCAGTTATTCACTTCACTCTAGTACACAGGATATGATCTTAAGGTGAGGAATTCTTTTGTAATGTATCTTTCTTAATATGTTTGCCTTAGAATAAATGTAAATCTTATCTGTTAAGTGAGTAGATTTGGAAGGGAAAGAATGTCATTTCCCAGTTCTCCCTGTCAAAACAGGTGCTTCTAATTTAAATAGATCCACAAAATAATTAAACATGATATAAATAGAATGTTTATAAGTTTCAATAAGTTTGTATGGTTTATACATGTTGTTCATAAATTAGTAAGGTTTCCCAAGAACTATTAGATATGTTAGATAAATTATTTCCATTATAATAACTCCTTGAAATTGGAACCTCAGAGTTATGGAATCTGACTGAGGTAGGGTAATATTAAGGGCTTATCCAAGGCTGTACAGCCACTCAGAGCTCATATTCCTCACCAACAGGCTGCATTACTCCCACAAAGATACTGGAAACACATTCATTCTATGTCTTGACTTTTTAATGCCCAGATAATAGAAGCATGAATATCGTATCATCCCATTCTCTTGGAGTTCATAAAACACTGGTGGTGAGCCATGTGTTACAATAACTATACATAGCAATGTCCAGGGAAGGCCACAGGAAGGAGCAGTGCATTTGCCTGGTGAGGCAAGAAAAGGCATTTCAGAGCAAGTGATAGTTGTGCTGGGTCTTAAAGGAACAGAAAAACATTTCAAGTTGTAAAAAGAAACCTTCAGATGAGAAAACAGAATGTGGGAAAAGCTTGCAGATGTAAATTTTAGAAAAGCATTTTACTTGACCTAGAAGCTGAGTTGCTTCATATTTTCCTGTCTACTTGGCAATTTAAGGTTTAATACTGGCCTACTCATATTATTCTATTTCCTTTTTCTATCTAAAACACAGTGACACTGCCTAGTAATTAGTGAACACAATATTTAGCTTCAAGAAAACATACTGTTTTCCTCTATGCAGAGACCATTGATTTAGAATTTCTTATGTATCAGATTAAAGTTACTGATCAAATAGGGTTAATAATCTGATTTTCTTACCAACATTAAAAAAAATCTTATAAAATTTGCATGAATAGAAAATATTGCAGTTTAGGAGAAGGAGAATCAGCAGAAATAGAAATTATGACACTACTACAAAATTGCCAAATCTGAGATCTAGAAGAACAGGGATTTTGTCTGTCTTATTCTCTGCTGTATGCACAGTACTAGAACATTTCTGGCAAATTCTGGGCACAAAACAATTATTTGTTGAATGTTATTAAATAAAATAACAACTGGCCACAAGGAAAGCATATAAACACCACTAATATAAAAATATAGCCACTGGAGGTCATTTAGAATAATTGGTGGCAAAAAAAAATCTGTATGTAGAAAAGTTTTAATATATATAAAAAAATGTGATACTATAAAGATCCTGAATACAAAAGAAAAGGTTAAATTATGTTAAAAATGAAAGAAATATAAGAAAAATTTAAAAAATCATGCTAAATACTTTCATTAATGAAATATGGAAGACTTTTACCCTTTTAGAAACAAATTCAAAAGTGATTAGAATATAATAATCAGTGATTGAAGCAAAACATTTCTCTTTCCAGAAAATTTACTTTTGTTAAGTATATTTCAACAATACTGATAAATCAAATGTTACTGTATTTTTGTGTGTTAATTTTTTTTTTGTGGGGGAACAGAGTCTCCCACTGTCTCCCAGGCTTTAGTGCCATAGCGTGATCTTGACTAACTGCAATCTTCACCTCCTGGGTTCAAGCAATTCTCCAGCCTCAGCCTCCCAAGTAGCTGAGACTATAGGCATGTGCCACCACATCCAGCTAATTTTTTTTGTATTTTTAGTAGAGATAGGGTTTCACCGTGTTGTCCAGGCTGGTCTCAATCTCCTGACCTCAGGATCCTCCTGCCTTGGCCTCCCAAAGTGCTGGGATTACAGGCGTGAGCCACTGCTCCCTGCCTTGTGTGTTAATTTTAAATACACAGTAATTACTATGATGTTTCTTTATCTCAAATATTTGATTAAATTTGAAATACACTATTCTATTAAAAAAATTATCTAATAATAAAAGATAATTAAAATGAAATAAAATCGAGGACTTGCTTTTCCAGGGTTTGCCTGAATAGTTTTTCTTACTTTATAGAATTTAGTCATTTAAAGGGAGTGAAAACATTGACTGCTCTGATTAATTGTGAAATATTGCGAAATATATAGATATATACACACTATATATATGTATATATCACATATATTGCGAAATGTGAAAAGTTTCATAATTTAAGTGATTATGTGCTGGCTTATGCTACTCTAAACAAAATGACTCTTTTAACTGCTATTTATGATATAATCCTTAACTGTCTTTTCCAATATTGAACATGGCTCCTGATAACAATAATATATTTTTTAAGAGAATAAGGATTTTTATTCTTTCTTTGTGAATCATATGTAATCTATTTTTTAATGGTGTTGCCATATATTGACTAGGACTTCCAGGACAATCTTGAAGCAGGTTTGAAGCCGGGGGCATTTTTGTCTCATTATTATTCTTAAATGCAGTGAATCTGACCTTTTACCAATAGGTATTATGGAGGCTTTTGCTTGATAGCTTTCATAAACTTAAAGAAGTTCTGTTCTCTTCCTAGTTCACTAGCACTTCTTTAAAATTAATAAACTTTTAATTTTAAAAGTTTTAGATTTATAGAAAAATACAAAAATACTATATAAGTGTGTATGTTTACATATATATGCACACACACATATATATACACACATATATATATCTCACACACTCATTTCCCCTTATTAACATTTTATGTTATTATGATATACTTGGCACAATTAGTGAACCAATATGAATACATTATTATTCATTAAAATTCATACCTCATTCAGATATCTATACTTTCTACCTTATTTACTGTCTCTGTGCCAGGATCCCATCCAGGGTACCATGTTACATTTAGTCATAATGTCACCCTTGGCTTCTCCTGACAGTGCAGTTTTTTAAAACTTTCCTTGTTTACCCTGACCTTGACAGTTTGAGGGAGAGGTATTTTATGGATTCCTTCTACTGGAATCTGTCTCTTATTTTTCTCCTGATTAGACTATACTTATAAATTTTGGGAAAGAGGCCATGGAGATAAAGTCTCATTTTTGTTACATCATATTAAGGGTACATACTATCAACATGACTTATCACCATTGTTATTAATCTTGACAACCTGGTGGAGTTAGTGTTGTTAAGGTTTCTCTACTGTAATGATACTCTTTTTTTTCCTTACTACACTCTTGGGAAGGAAGTCATTATGTGCAGGCCCCACTGAAGGTCTAGAGAACTATTCACCTCACTGAGAGCAGAGTATCTACATCAATTCTTAGAAATTCTTCCCCTTTGTCTATTCTTTCTTATGTACTTTTTACTCAATCATTTATTTGTATCAGTTTGATAATACTTTGGATTATAATTCAATACTGCTTACCTTATGTTGTGCTTCAGATTTTTCTAGCTTTGACCATTGGGAGCTCTTTTGGTTGGCTCTTGTGTCCCTTTGATGTACCCATAATTTCACTTTTATTTGAGTACCTTCTTATTTTCTGTCACAGCACAATCCTTCAGGTTCATTTGATGTAGCTCCTCTATATTCCAAGAATCAGCTAATTCTTGAAGAATTCCTGGTTCTTAAAAAATTATTTTAGAAACCAAGATCTAGGCACTAGATGTACTCATTGCTACTGAGGTATCATTGTGTCTAAACCCTCTCAGTGGACAAAGCAAGTAAAGATATGTGTGTATATTTAATGCATATGTATACACGTATCTATACATATTTCTATATGCAACTTACTTTTGTCTGTATTAAGCTAAACATCAATTCACACTGATGTCTCCAACTGGAATCCATTACCAGGTAGGTCACTCTAGCCATTTCCTCTTGATTATTTGTAATATCCCACTCCAACAATGAGAAAGCTGCTCCTACCATATTTCATCCATTTTACTTAATTATCTAATTCCAATGTACATACATAGTGGTTTCTCAATTGATAATTCATATTCTTCATTAATTAGAATATAGCGTTATATGCATTTCCCTTTAGTCTTATAGACTCCACACATTGCCAAAGTTACTTAGATTGGCAACATTTTTCTCTATCCTCTACAGTTAGGTTTCTTAATATATTTTTAATAAAGATAGCTTCTTTTTTCATATTCTTTATTTCATTCTGGAATCCCTGACTTCATTAATAATTTTTCAAAAACTGGCATACATAAAGTTTCATTCTTTGTGCTTCACCTATTCCCCATTCCCCTTTCTCCTCACTCCACGTTCTGTTACCTATATAAATTTACATGACAGAGACAAAATATTCTAGCCTAGAGATACTTGTCTGTCTCCTGTATTCTCTTTGAATTATCATTATTTAATCAAGTATGAATTTCTTTATATTCTTTTAAAGAAATTTTAATTCTGAGATCTAACATTTTTAAATTTATAAAGCTGGTTTCATTTCCATTTGAGATGAAAATAGCCACATATTTTGTATTCCGAGATAGATTTTGTTTTCTATTGTGTAAATTCAAAAACACCTTGGAACAGGATCACCACTGAATTTACTATTTATTGAAGCAAATAATACTCTTCATATTACTTGTTTATAGTAAATCAGTTGTGTCATGATAGTAAAAGTTTTCCCCTTTTGTGTGTCTAATGTTAAAAGCCAGCCATGGATCTGGTATGTTTAAAAAATGTTGAAACATACCATGTGATAAATGGTTTCTTAGTTATATCATAAAATTACAGTTTTCATTAAAGATATCAGCAGTGGTATCTACATATAGTAGATACTTTAGTTGTGTTGCCACTTTCTTGTTGCCATTTCTTTTATGCGTATCAGACATGCAATTTAGTGGCAGTTGATCCCATCCCAAACTCTATAGATAAATCTTGATTTTTCTGACCCTAAGAGGTTAGTTTGAGTAACACAGACTTAAACCAACCAGTATGTGGCATTCACTAGGCTATAGGAATTATCACAGTGCTAGTACAATCAATACAAGCCTCGAAACTTTTTTAGATTGCTGTGAGATAATACAGCTTCTCTGTGTCTCTTGGATGTAAATGAGGAGCCATGAACCCAGCTGTGGATGGCAGCCATACTGTGAATCTGATTGAAACCAACCTGAAAACATAGCTCATACATGAAGGCAAAAGAGAAATGTCAGCATTATGGACCTAGAACCTTTATCTCATTCCATTTGAAACCTAGCTCAAAACTTTTCAGTAATGTACTTATTTCAGCAACTTATTTGATTAAGTTGCTTTGAATTGAGTTTTCTATCAACAATCCAAAATATCAAACTGACAAGTATAATTGAGAATAATGAAGCTTCAGGCTGTTTATATTTCAGTACATTAACATTGCAGAACACTTTTTTTTTTTTTTTTTTTTGAGACAGAGTCTCACTCTGTCGCCCAGGCTGGAGTGCAGTGGTTCAATCTTAGCTCACTGCAACCTCTGCCCCCTGGGTTCAAGCAATTCTCCTGCCTCAGCCTCCCGAGTAGCTGGGATTACAGGGACATGTCACTGTGCCCAGCTAATTTTCGTATTTTTAGTAGAGATGGGGTTTCAAGATCTTGGCCAGGCTGGCCTTGAACTCCTGACCTTGTGATCAACCCACCTTGACCTCCCAAAGTGCTGGGTTTACAGGTGTAAGCCACCATGCCCGGCCTATAGAACACTTTTATCTGCCACATCTAGACAACCTGTTTAATTCATGAGAGAATTAAAACTTTCATGAATTAAAGTTGTCCAAGGACTTTATTAGCATAGAGCTGTGGCATAAAATGAAATAGGTATCAATAAAGTAATGATTTTAAATTATTTACTTTTATGATTCTTCTTTATGATGATTCTTTTTTATTTCCTAGACATGAAAATGTTTTACAAATACAGGAATATCTACTTTCGAATCCGTACCCACTATAATAAATTAAGAATTTCAAACATTGTATTTGAACTCTTAAGTAAATTATATGGGTGAGTTTTAGTTTTATTATGTTAACATTTTGTTTTGTATTACAATTAAGCTATAGTTGTGGTTTGTTTTATTAGTAGATACATCTTTGTCCTCCTGTTTTTACTACCCCTTCCACAAGACAGTTCATAGTAGACTAATATTAAAACCTGCTATAAAAACCTACTATGTGTCAGGGATTTAATTATAATCTAAACCAAGCTTGTCCAGCCTGGGATCTGCAGGTCACATGTGGCACAGGATGGCTTTACATATGAACCCAGTTCAGCTTTGTATGTGATCCAACACAAATTTGTAAATTTTCTTAAAACATTATGAGATTTAGGCATGGACCTTTTTCTTTTCTTTTTTTTTTAAAGCTCATCGGGTATTGTTAGTGTTAGTATATTTTATGTGTGGCCCTAGACAATTCTTCCAGTGTGGCCTAGGGAGACTGAAAGATTAAACACTCCTGAACTTTTAGTGACTATAAGAGGTAGGTATACTAACCCACTTTGTAGACTAGACATTTAATTGAGATTAAGCTAGATTCAATCATCTACCCAACATCATATAGCTACTAAGTGACTCAGAGGGTGTTTGAAACCCAGCCTTATCTGACTCTAGTCACTTACCTTACTCATCACATTTCCAGGGTCTATAATTCTCCCTTTCTGTGTCTTTTCCCTTTTGTGCTTGTCCACTTGTGTGTAAAAGTGTTTTAACTCTAGCCCAGAACATTCTTTGTCGGGGAAGGAAAGAGGAAAGTGGAAAGAAAGTAAAAGGGAATAGAACTTTCCCATGCCCAGAGGCAATGCTGGAGTAGATCAAATAATCCTGTAGATTCCAAAAGAGAGGAACATGTGAATACCAGAATGGGCATGTTTGAAAGTGGTTTTTCAATGCTCCGTGGTGAAAATATGGTTTATAGATGATTCCCCATGTTTCTTAGTGATGCTGATAGTGTGAATTCTACTTGGAGAGGCATGATTCTTAAAGAAATCCACATGTTCTTTAGAGACTCAAATTGATTTACTTATTCTTCTTTTCCTCTGTAGTCGGAGAAGGGAGGAGGTAAATGGCTCATCTTTTTTAGCCTTTCATGACATGGCCCATATGGAACTCCTTTTGTTTGACAATTCTTTTGATGCTAAATTGGTAATGATTAATCCCTTTTAAATTAGATGCATTATTGCACATTGCTTGCAGGGGCTTTTATTTTAACTTTTCTTTCTTAAAAATTATCAGTGACTTAAATGTATAAGAATAGATTCTTAAGATACTAAAATTTGGTAACCCTTTTTTAGAGTAAAAATTCTGTAAGTACAATCATTCTTTCAGCCCAGCTAAGACCAGAGAACATTTAAATAGAAATGTCCACAATGAATATAATATATACTTTATTATACCACGCTTAGTGACTCCTTTGAAGACATCTTGGTAAAGTTTTACAGAGGACATAAACACATTGATTTATGTGGCAAGTTATATGGTAAGACATGAAGACAAATATTTATCTGAAAAATTAAATGTATTTTAAGATAGATTCAATTATGTAAGATTATTGAAATCACAGTTGTAATTGCTTATACATTTAGAGAACAACGAGTGTTAATAGCTGATAAGTAGATATTTCTATAGCCAGATGAAAGGGAAATGTCTGTGGATATTTGGAATATTTCTGTTTATTATGTAAATAAAATAAATTCTTTCCTTATTTGCACTAATTTTCTTCATTGATTCAATTACCTGAAAAAATGGGCAAATATCCCTTTCTATCTAATTTGGTAAGTCTTAAACATTTATAAGAGAAAGGCTTCAGCAGAGCAATCTGTTCAAAGTAAGTGTGTGTTGCAGCTGACATCAGTAGATAGGTATTTTTTGAAGATCTTTTGCTTTTCAAACTTACCTTATTTTTCTCATAGTTCATTTTTCATGGCAGGTCATTAGAGCTCCACAAATCAATGCCATCTTGCTTGTCTTTGTGCTGTACAGTAAAGAGGAAAGAACCTCTTATCATTCTATCCTTGGAAAATTAATGGTAATCACCATTGCCAATAAAAGAGTCTGATCACTATTTTAAAAGTATGACCATATCAGACATTGTGTAGTCAAGGTGAGGTTGCCAATTAAAATACACACTAGTTTTATGGTTTTTTTGTGTAATTGGTGGCTTTCTTTTTATTGAAGAAGACTGAATAACAAGAAGAGGGAATTTAACATTCTTTTAATTAATGGAAATGAGAGCAGAAGTATATTATGCATACAATATTTTTGTGTGTAATGAGAGACATATTAGGTATTTTTAGTTTCAAGCAGACAGAAAAATACTCTATGAATTGATAAAGTTCATAAGATTAAATGCAGAACTATATTTTTTTCAGGTTTGTGAGCCAATTTCTTTTGTATAGATTGGCCCTTAGTCCTTCTAATAAACTCCGTGGCAGTTTTAAACTAGTTTGAACCTACAGCCTCTACATGTTTGCACTATTGAAATGTGTCCAAAAATCCTTTAGTACTTAGTTTGTTCTGTAAACTTACCATATGGTTTAGAGTTTTTATGAGATATTTTTATTTATGTATATACAATGTGTATTTGCAATCATGTATTTATACCACTTATGTAATCAGAGTAACCATCATAGATATATCAAAGTGTGGTTTATCATATCCATTTAAATTACTACATAACTGACTTTTATGGCATTGTGTATGTGACAAAATGCCACTTTTAACAATGAGATACCTTTCTCCTTTATCCTTGTATGTCCTATGTATAATATAAAAAAAAAAACTCACAAGCTAACCTATGAATTTTCAAATTAAATAAAAACAAAATAAATTGTATCTTTGTTGTCAACTTTGGTTAACAGGTGTTTAACTCTGTTGTTTTTTGTTTGCTTGTTTGTTTGTTTTGAGATGGAGGAGTCTCCCTCTGTCACCCAGGCTGGAGTGCAATGGTACAATCTTGGCTCACCACAACTTCCACCTCCTGGGTTCAAGTGATTCTCCTGCTTCAGCCTCCTGTGTAGCTGGGACTACAGGCACATGGCAACGTGCCAAGATCATTTTTGTATTTTTTTAGAGATAGGGTTTCTCCATGTTCATCAGGATGGTCTCAAATTTCTGACCTCAGGTGATCTGCCACCTCACCTCCCAAAGTGCTGGGATTACAGGCATGAGTCATGGTACTTAGCCAGTTTTATGTTCTTATTATGTGATTTTAGCCCAATATGGCTAGAAAATATGAAAAAATGTAGAGTAGATTATTTTCCATTATTTTGCCGTTCTTAGATTTTTCATTTTAAAATACTGTGTGTGTGTGTGTGTCTATATATATATATAGAGAGAGAGAGAGAGAGAGAAAAGTGGAATGCATAAACAGTCATCTAGATAATCCCAATAAAAAGAGTTTATTTCAATTATTCAGATATTTTAAACCTTGATTCCCCATTTTGTTTTGTGGAGACTCCATCAGTGTTTCTTTATATACAACCCTGTCATTTCCATGGCTTAAAGCTTAGGGTGCTATTAAGCACCTCATCTTACTTGAACTTCATGGTACCCTTGGAACATGGGCAGGCTAGTTTCCTTCCCCACTATGAAAGGAAGGGCCAAAAGAATTTAGAAATTTGCCCAAGTTTAGGGTGTCAGTGAACAGCAGGGACAAGAAGAGAAACAAGCACTACCAGGAAACTGTATTGTTTCTACTTTAATACTTTCATTACAAAATATACAACATAAATATTTAAATTTAGGAATATATTAAACAGTTTCTTCAGAATAATAACAACATATATGATAGATATCAGTAAATTTAACACTAAGTGGGCAGGCCTATTTGAAGAAAATGCCAGATTTTACTGACAGACATAGAAAAAATTTTGAGTAAGTTGTGAGAAAAATGTTTTTGGAGAGGAAGAAGTCAACTTTCTCCAAATTAACCTATAAACTTCACACATTTATAATCAAAATCCCAGTGGGACTTTTATTTTTTAGAACTTGTCAAAAAGATTCTAAAGTTTATCTGGAAAATAAGTTAATGAATAGCCATAATTTTTTTATTTTTAAAGAAGAGCAATGCCCTTACCAGTTTGTATAATGTACTGTTAAATTGTAAAAATAATATGCAGTTGCATTGTGCCAGACAAGAAAGAAAGATCTGTGAAACGGAAGAAAAATGCAGAAACAGACCAACTATATATGCAATTTAATGTATAATTGAGATAACATTTCAAACCAGTTAGGAAAGAGTGGATAATTGAATAAGTAGTTTTGGAACCAGCTGGAAACAACTTCATACCTTATACGAAACTAAATTCCAGATGAGTTAAATATTTATATGGAAAAACTGAACTTACGAATCTACTGGAACAAAATATAAGTTAATATTTATAGACTCAGAGAAAGGATTTTCCAAGGCCTAATACCTAAAGAAAAAGATTAGTAAATGTGAGTATACAAACATGTTAAAATTTAGTATGGCTTATTACCATAATTTAAATTAAAAAGATAATTGACAAACATGGAACTAATAATGTTAATAATTAGTAATCTTATCAATTGGTAAGAAAAGTATGAATACGATAATATAAAAATAAGCATAGAAGAAGTGTAAATAACCCACTAATGGAGAACTCAGAATAAACAAAAAATCAAACATGTTTTCTAGATTAACAAAATATGCAAATTAAGGCAAGGCAGTGGTTTTTGCCTCTCAGTTTAGAATCATTAAGAACAGTAAGAGATATGATTGTTTGAAGTAAAAGCAAATGGGATATTTAATTTGGTACTGACAAATTGGTACAGCTTTTCTGGAGAGAAAGTTTGCTATTTTTATAAATAAACTTTAGGATATTTCTATCATTTAATCCATTTGTTCTACTTCTATGGAATTACAGTAAGGACAGATTTAAATAAGTATATGGAGTTAAGATCTTCCCAGCATTGTGGAATAACAAGGAAGCAACATTAAAATCTAAAGGAGAATAAAGAAAGTACTTAACATTTATATAATAAAATATGTATTTTTATTATTAGCTTTTAAAATAATAATGCAGAAATATGTTCACAACAAATTTTAAGTTTCAAAAGTCATGTTAATTACAGGTATTATTTAATTTTATTTTTTCATCTATTTAGAGGGAAAGACTTGGAATAATTTTTAGGATCATAGCTTTATGGATAATTTTTATTTTTATCTTTACTGCATATATTTCCTGTGATGAATACATATTACTTATGCAATGAAATACTAGAAGCTTAAATATATACATGCATTTTGTTTAGCATAGAATACTAAATCACTTCTATTTCTCCTGTAAAATAAAAATTACACAGTGATTTTTATCAAATATTGGGCAAAATTTTGTCCAATAACAAATATTGGACAAAAATTAAAACGCAATTTTTTTTCTTTTTTTGAGACAGAGTTTTGTTCTTGATGCCCAGGCTGGAGTGCAATGCATGAACTCGGCTCACTGCAACTTGCACCTCCCAGGTTCAAGTCATTCTCCTGCCTCAGCCTCCAGAGTAGCTGGGATTACAGGCATGTGCCACCATGCCCGGCTAATTTTGTATTTTTAGTAGAGACGGAGTTTCTTCATGTTGGTCAGGCTGGTCTTCAACTCCCCACTTCAGTTGATCTGCCTGCATTGGCTTCCCAAAGGGCTGGTATTACAGGCCTGAACTACCATGCCTGGCCCTAACAAAATGTTTTAAGAATTGCATACAGCCAGCTTTGCAAGTGCCTATTACACATTTACTGTTGTCAGAGTCTTGTGAATATCTTCCTGTTAAAAAAATTAAATTTCTATTTGAAAGAATATGTGATAGGGCATATGTAGACTGATTTCTACAACTTTACTCCAGTGTTGACTTTGACAAGTGTCAGACTTTATAGGTGGTGTGGGTACGATGTGGTGACACTAAATTATCAATAACATTTTGTTATTTTTATCTGATACTCATGAGTAATCTAGCATCAGCCTAATGAAATACATTTTTTTTTTTGAGGTAGCATCTCACACCTTTAATAGATTGAGGTGTGAAGCACTAGCTTAGTGAGACGGGATAGTTCCCTTGACCCCCTTTGCAGGCAGGAACTGAAGTGGCTCATTTTACCCATCCCACTGCTGGCCACTCCTCGCGGGAGGTCTCAAGCCAGTGAGCCAGTGCAGGAACTGTAGGAAGCTAATGCTGGAACCTGCCGGTCACTCGTCTTTTATGGGAGCAGACTCTGCAGGCCCCACAGCAGCATCCAAGCGTGTTACAACCAATGGTCTTTCAGTTCTGATGTCCAAGGACAGCCAAGTGCCAACCAGCTCAGTGGAGGGTCAGGATGGTAGGCCTGCCCTCTCGGCACCTGGGTTCTTAACCTGCATCCAGGAAGAACGAGGTCATCCGAATTGTTTCAAAGGTGGTGGATGCGGAAGGCTTTAGTGAGTGGTGGGTGGCTTTCAACGGAAAGGGAGGCTGGAAAGGGAATGGAAAGGTGATCTTTTCCTGAGGCTTCGCTGTCTCCCGCTGGGCCCCTCTCTGAAGCCTCACCATCTGAAGTTAGTCACATCTATCTGTAGTCTCCAATGCTCAGTTACTTCTCTCTGCTCGCTGCTTAGCCGCTTGTATCCTCAATGCTCAGCCACTTGTGTTGTTCTGCCAGATGATGTCTTTTATAGGCACAGGATGGGGTGACAGGCCAAAAAGACAACATTTGGGCAGAAAAATGGGGCCAGGTGGCGTTTAGCTGGGCGCCCAGCCCTTCTGTGTCACTAGGGCACAAAATTTAAGGTGGCACCAAAACCAACCAAATAAATAAAAATACTCTGCTCAATAACCATCTACCCCCCTGCCCCGTAACAAAGATAAATAATATTTTCATGCAATATTCTAAAATAAAATTAATGGGAAAAAAAAGCCCTGACAAAAAAAATTTTTAAAAACTAAACACAAAATCAGTATTTCTGATTTTTCATTTTGCCACATGCTCCAATGTGGCTCTGCCTGGCACTGACTTTAGAGGCTTCTAAGCACAAGATCACAAGAATATTTTGAAATGTCTTTGCGAATGTGAACTTCTCAACTTTTGGTCTTATGTAGGTTGATAGAAACAGTGGTAAATAGAAAACTATTTTGAACTTCTGCTAGTTTTATTCCTTGAAGTAGACAGTTCTAGATGGCCAAAGAGCTAGTTTTCTAAGCACATTTTGGGTAGCTAGAGAAAATACAATGGAATGTTGGATTTAATTACATTTTATAGATGGAGTAACAGACCATCTCCTCCTTCCATTCCCCACTCTATTCCCAAAGAGTAGTAGCTCTGATGTGCTATAGTTGGGCCCTGGTGGTAGCAAATAGGGCTTTCGGAGAACGCAGCCATGAGTGATAAGCAACACCTTCTTTATGGAATGCAGTATTGATTCTTCTTCCTTTTGAATTTCTTTGTGTTCTTCCTTCCCCACCCTTAGACTTCTCTATTACCATGAGAGGAACAGTGGTGTGTAAAGATTTAGAATGTAGTCTTCTGGAATTAAACTGCCCAGATCCAAATCCTAGCTTTATCATACTAGTGAGTGGCCTTGGGCAAGTTACTATACTTCTCTGAACCTTAGCTGTAATCATCTGTGAAATGGGCCCTTAATTTTTTGAAAATTAGATTACTTAGGGCATGAAAAGGGCTTAGGGCAGGGTCTGACTCATAGGAAGTACTTCTAACGATTGTTGTAACATATAAAGAACATGGAGTGTTCTTTCTAAACTCATATGTTAGTTGCAGTTCAGCAGGGGGAAGATAGAAAAGAAGTTTGAGCCAAAGACTCAGTGATATTTGTGAACTTGAATCGTGTCCTCTAAAATGTGTAAGTGCATACTTTCTCTGTCATTTAGGGACTTATAGCTGGAGAAATGAGCTAAGATTTCAGATTTCCAAACCTTGGATTTTTTTATACTTAAAGAAATATTAGTTATTATCAATATTTTTTTATTTGGACTAGTTTTTTGGACTAGTAATTTAAAATAATATAAATATAATGTCAAAGAATGAAATCTGAATTATAAACAGGAGTGTTATTTACATTTTTATACGTTTAGTATTTGAGAACGTTTAGCCATTTGCATAAAAATTCAGAATTTGAAAGCATTAAATGATACAAATTTTCAAAGCCACCCTGCTAATTTTTTATATTTGAACTTTCTGGAATGTCTTTTCTACCCACTTGTCCATGCCCAAGCAGAATCTTTTAAAATTCTGAAGTATGGTGATAGGTTTTGTGTAGATGAGATCCACAGATAGGTTTATTTATCTTAAAATGTAACTCAATATTCTGAAGTCATACTGAAAATTTCTGTGGACAGTAAGTGGTTTCAGATGCTAAAGATTTTCAGGGATGAATCACATGACAGCTGAAAAAATACCATGGAAAAATCATAGAGTAGAAGTAGGCATATGAGTTCCATATTACCATACAAGAAAGCATATATCTGTATGTGGAGAGAGAGAAAGGTTAATTTTATGACTTTTTCAAAATCCATGTATCCATATATCCATATATCCATATATATACACACACACACACACACACACACACACACACGTACTTTAGAAGCTAAAAGGAAAAGAAAAGCGTAATAAAAGTGCTTTAAATGTTTTGGTATACTTAAATCCATATACATGATGTTTATAATTACAAATGTGTTCTCTAACATTTTCTTAATATTTGGCCAGAAAATTGCTGTGATGACGGCACATACCTGACCACAGAATTAAACTGCATTGTGAGTTTGTGCCATAGCCCACAGTGATGGGGAAGGTGATTGAGACTGAAAATTCTCCAGGACTGGAGCTCTATCTACTTTTTGTTAATGAACTTTAGAGACTGCCTGTGGGAGTGAAATTGTTATAGTGTATCAAATTGGTGGTAAATCAGAATTTATAACCACAGGAAATATTTTAAGTTTTATAATTCTGGACTTCTTGTATAAAATTCTGTTGGGGTAGAATGTGTTTTTCATACTTTTCTGACAAAGATACATCTGGTACTTCCCAGGCTATCTGACCTGAGTTTTCTGGCTTAATCAAGTTGGGGGAGAGGGGAAGGACTTCCTTGATCTGTCAAGGAGAGAGTATTTTAGCAATAATATTGCCTTTAAAAAGCTAAAATATGGGAGGCCGAGGCAGGTGGATCACAAGGTCAAGAGATCGAGACCATCCTAGTCAACAAGGTGAAACCCCGTCTCTACTAAAAAATACAAAAATTAGCTGGGCATGGTGGCGCATGCCTGTAATCCCAGCTACTCAGGAGGCTGAGGCAGGAGAATTGCCTGAACCCAGGAGGCGGAGGTTGCGGTGAGCTGAGATCGCACCATTGCACTCCAGCCTGGGTAACAAGAACGAAACGCCGTCTCAAAAAAAAAAAAAAAAAAAAGCTAAAATACACAGAGAATAAACATCAAATCTGGAATAAACATTTGCAATAAAGAGAGGCTGAAGAACATTGTATGCTTAGGAGGTTTTGAAAAGATACTTGAGAATGTGAGGAAGATAACTGCATTGGCCTGATTCTAGTACAGATTTCTAGCCCCAGCTTTTTCCAGCAATGTTTGGTGGTTATTTTACTCAACCTTCCTTACCTTTCCTATAATTTCTATTAAAAATCTCACCCATTTCCAACTTGAGCCCTCTTATTACCACAAACCTAAGTCAAATCTCTTTGCCTCTGAAGCCATTAAGAAAACAATTTCTATTGGGTGTGAAGTCATTCTACACCTTCTTCTCTCTCTTTTTTTTCTTTTCTTTTTTTTTTTTTTTTGGTCTTCTTTCCTCCTGGCTGCAGAGAAATTTCTATTCTCCTTCACGAGGGAGAATTAACAGTGTTTGAAGCCATGTCCTCAGGACTTTTTTTCAACACTACACATACCCCTCGACCCCTTGCCTCTGCCACAGTCCATGTATTTTTGAACCTGAACCCTTATTATCTTTTTTGCCAGCTCCTTTCTCATCGAAACCTCCTCACCTTAAACAGGTACTTTCTCATATGACTGCTTTTCTTTACTAGCTACACCACGTTTCTTTCTCTTATTACCTAACTTCTTCTAAAATTCAATGGTCCTACTGTCTCTTTTTCTTTATCGCTTACTGATTTACTTTTTGGTTTGTTTTAAACTTGATAGACTTATTTGTCCCTCTTCCAATTAGTCATCTTCCAGTCATGCGTCTGAATCTTCAGCCTGCTTGTCATACTTGTGCGTTCCCACTGTTAACACCTCTTAAAATTCTTATTTTCTTGCTTCCTGATACTATTCTTTCCTGGGCTTCTTATTATTTTTATACTTGTTTTTCCTAAGGCTTCTTTGCTGGCTTTTCTTGTGTTAAATGATACTTTTCAAAAGGTAAAAAATCACTCTGACAGAAGTATAAAATGAACACAATAAGAATTTTATTCAACTCATTAATGAAGGAGAAAGATGCTAAATCTTGCTCAAAATGCTTTGTAAAGGGTAAGGCATATGAGTATGTGTGTGTGATCAATTTAAGGAACATTAGGACAAAACTGCTGAATTAGCTGATTAGATAAACAAGTCTCAAATATCTTGTAGGACAATAAATCATATGTTTTGTGGTTGTTTATCTATCCAGTTTTCACACTTCCACTTGCTTTCTCAACATTTCATTTTATTGATGGTGATTGAGCTTTGTGTTAGCTTCCTATTGCTGCCCTTAAAAATTACTACAAACTTAGTGGCTGAAAACATCACAGATTTATTATTTTACGTACCTGGAGGTCAGAAGTTCAAAATGGGTTTCAATGACTAAAATCAAGGTGTCAGCATGACTATGTTGCTTCTGGAGGCTCTAGAAGAGAATCCATTTCCTTGCTTTTTGGTACTAGGAGAGGTTGCCCATATCCCTTGATTCATGCTCCCTTTCTTTCCTCCTGAAAGCCAGCAACTGCAAGTTGAATCTCAAATTACTGGAACATCTTTAAGGGGCCATTATTCTGCCTAACACAGCCACATTAGATTTTTCATGAAAGAATTTTTATTAGGTAGTCCACTGAGCATACAATTTACTACTATATTATTATTATAATTCTTTACTTAGCCTTATTTTTGATAACAAAACATTGAAAATGATGTTGGATTATTGGATCATTTGCTTGGTTCTTTGACATCAACACTCAAATTTTTGTGATGCATTTGAGAAAAAGATGAAAAACTTAAAGAAAATTAAGTTTCTATAGCCATTTCTTCCTGATAGTCTTTGCAAGATCTCTCCCATTTGATCCTCACTACCAGATGTTGGGTGTCCTTCACTCTATTAAAACATTCTGGGTAGTCAAGAAATTGTTTATTTGAAATTAGTTTTAATTGTACTCATAAGCCATACCATTTTTGTTTTTATTTTTTTAGAGTCAGGGTCTTACTGTGTTGCCCAAGCTGGAGTGTAGTGGGTCAATCATAGCTCATTGCAGTCTTGAACTTCTGCACTCATGGGATTCTGTAGCCTCAGCCTCCCAAGTAGCTAGGACTACAGGATTGTACCACCACAAACAGTTTTATATATTAGAAAAGGGGGTCTCACTGTGTTGCCCACACTGGTTTTGAACTCCAAGCCTCAAGCAATTCTCCTGCTTCAGCCTCCCAAAGTACTGGGATTACAGGCATGAGCCACTGCACCTGGCCACTATGCAGTTTTGATGCTCACTTAGGAGAAGTAATCAGTTGGATTACAAATTTTAGAAAAATGAAAAGAGCTCTCTGGTTAGCATATGTCTGTTGCTTACTGACCTGATTCTTCAGAAAAAGTCAGCAACACCTCATTTTATTGTTTCAGAGATAAATTCTGATGAACAATTGACAAATGGTGCAGTAACAATATGTATTATGTATTCTTAAAATAGAAGATTTTTTCAAGCAATACTTTTCATTTGACTTTGGATTTTCAAAATGCTACAAATCCAAACTTGGAGGAGAATGTATAAACATGACTAATGGGAATATGCAAAGGAGAATGAAATAACATTTTCATTAAAAAGAAAGTGGACTTGAAATTTGCTAATTAAGTAGATCTTAAATATTCTCACCACTCATATACACACACACCAAAAACCGTGTAAAATGATGGAGATGTTATTTAGCATGATTTTGGTAATCATTTCACAATGTATATGTATTGTAAAACATCACACTGTATACCTTAAATATATATAATTTTATTTGTCAATTATACCTTAATAAAGCTTACATATAGTAAGCAGAGGTGAATTATAGGCCTATTCTAGAGCACTACAGAAAAATAATATTTGGCATCACATTGAAGGCATATTTATAATCTCTGTAATAATTAAGATATTTTATTCTTCTTTTCTTTAGTGGACAATGTAAACCAATACAAAAAAAATCTCATTTTAAGGACCTAGACTTTTAGGTGTTTGAAATTAAGCAGTTAGGAATAGATGCTTATGTCACAAATTAACATGAAACATGTATGTACTGATTTTGAATTAATTCATGTATTAGAAAGTAAGAATTTAATAAAACTTTGAAGTAAACAAAGATTGCCAGTTTTAAGCTTCTCACAGGTGGATTAAACAGGTACTTTTAAAACTAAAATCTGACTTGAAAATGTAACTTTAAAAATGGTACTTAACTTATTGGTTTGTGTTTGCAAAGTAGTTTTATGACTGTCGAATACTCTTTTAATTCTTATTTCACATATAAGTAATAAAGAATAAAAATTTTTGTCAATTACAAGAGGTCATGTATCTCTATTAGGAAAATATAGAAGATCTCAAAAGACTTCTTTTAGAGTGTTGAGATAATTATAGTTTGTTTTTTTTATTTGAGACAGTGTCTACCTGGAGTGCAAAGGCGTGATCTTGCCTCACTGCAACCTCTACCTTCCAGGTTCAAGTGATTCTACTGCCTCAGCCTCCTGAGTAGCTGGGATTACAGGTGCCCACCATCATGCCTGGCTAATTTTTGAATTTTTAGTACAGTTGGGGTTTCACCATGTTGGCCAGTTTGCTCTCAAACTCCTGACCTCAGGTGATCCGCCTGCCCTTGGCCTCTCAAAGTGTTGGGATTATAGGCGTGAGCCACCATGCCAGGCCAATTATAGTTTTAATTAAAATAGAAATGTCAACTTTTTGTTTCTCAATATGTTTAATTTTGGTATTTTCATTTTAATCAGCTTCTAAAAATCCTGGTATCTTGGTTTTTTTCAGTTTATCTCATTATAATGGAAATTTTTCAGTTTATCTCATTAAACTTTTACAAGAATTTTTAGTTTGCATTCTTGATGGAATGCAATTAATGAAAGAGTAGACAATATTGTCCAGTGTTAAATTGAAAATATACTCCCCCAAACCATGAAATATAATCAATTAATTTGCAAACCCTACCATTTGTAATCCAGAGCCAGTAAATGTTACATTACAGTGACTGATTTTGGTTATAAAGAGAAAGTCTTCATATATGCATATATTTTTTAAAAAACTGAAACTCTCACCCTACAAAGATTTATTACAAAGCCCAGGGCTATTAAAAGTATTAAAACACATTTTTGGCCACTTGATTTACATTTTTGGGATACCATTCCCTATCCCACAACACTTGTAACCCTTTTCATATTCAGATATACTTTGTTGCACCTGAACCCCTCCTTTAAGAAGTTCAAATAAATCCCATTTGCAGGCCAGGGGAATACACTCAGGGCCTAAATTTATATTGAACTCTAGACTAGTCGAGTGGCAGTGGTTTTTATTATTATTATTATTTTATTTTTCTGCTGGTAACAAAGCCCCCATTCTTCTAAAGCATGCATTTTCTACAATGTGCTTCAGGTCTAGATTCATGAGTCTAGGGAGGCTTATTTTTTTTTAAGCTATTGAGAAAATTTTTATTTTATGAGACTGACTTTTATTTCCAATGTTGCAAAGCTGTATGTGGAGATATATATATATATATACACACACACACATATATATCTTGAGTTTCAATCAGCTACTTGCTCACTACTTAATGAAAACCTGCTTGATAGATGGAGAAACTGAGCTATGAATGACATCTTACAAGCACCTGGATCCAGTTATACCCCAGAATTTTCAGTTAAATAGTAAAATACATTCCTTTTTAAAATGTATTCATCATTTCAATTCTATTTTGCTAAAAAACTAGTTTAAATTGAACTTTACATCTGAAAGAGTACTAATACTATTATACTTTTCTGCCATTGTTTTTGTCATTTGACGTATTGTAATCCTGGATATCAAAGCTTCTCCTGTTAGTGAAACAGGCAATATAAAAAGAAAATTCATTTGGCTTATCAAGTGTCTCACTTAAAAAATAAGCACTCATTGTACCTATGCAACAACCTTGCATGTTTTTCACATGTACCCCAAAACCTAAAATGCAATTAAAAAAAAAAAAATAAATAAGCACTCATAATGTTTCAGATTCTCTTTAGGGCATGGTATCAATGCGATACTAGTAAATCAGGTATGAAACCAGGAAATCACATAAAGAGTATCCAATAGCATATTTGCTTTTCATAGTTTTTCATATTTTAGAAATATGTAGATATCTAAAATATTGGATAATATTAAAAAATCAAAATGCTATCTAACAGCATATGGCTAAATTGTAGAGAAATTGAACTCAGTTTGAAAAATCCATTTACTTTACCAATGACACTGATATTTTATTTCTTTTTCTAGGCTGGAACAAACCCCTTCTTGCTTCTGTGCATATCTTGACTTTGCTGTTGCATTCATTATTTCATCTTTCTCAAAACTCTTTGCAAACTGAATTGGAGGCAGCCAGAAACTCCCAATGTCTCTCTAGTTCTTTTCTCCATACACATCAGAGGTAGTCCTTTCTTACCAACAATCTACTCACCACTATAAATTATTAATTAGGACATTAGAGTGCTTACCCAATATAGTTATTATCATATTATATTATTAATTAGGATATTTAGAGTACTTACCCAATATAGTTTTCATAAAGCAGTTTTATAATGCAATTTGAATCAAATAATGTTGCCTATATCATTTCAGTTTATCATACAGTTTAGTTTATCTGATTGTTTCTTAAAGAGTCTTGTACAATAGCTTTCTTAAACAAGGTGGAAATAGGTGTTCCACCCTCATCACAAGTTATTGCCCTTAGTTGGCCTCATACTGCTAAATTTTAAGCATCAGCTATCCAAACTATTCAGTAGTCTTTTTCAGGATGAATAGGGAAATTTATATCAAACAATATTGGCTGAAAAATCTTAGTAAAACTGTACAAACTTAAGAAAAATATCTCTTTGTTTTGCAACAATTAAGAGATCACTGGATTACCTGGTCATGTTTACTGTGAAAAAAAAAAAAAAAGGAGATCACTGGAAATAATTTCTGTAGAGTATTGCATCTTTCAACTTCTTGAATTATATAAAATAGTACATTATTTCTTCTGGATCAGTTTATTATGTTAAGTTTTTAAATAACTGATTGTTGAAAATGGTTATTTGTATATAGTGTGGATTGAAACTCAATACTGAAAGTTTTAGTTATAGTTTTCTAAACTTGCTATTTTGGTTGAATGACCTATTTTCCATGATTTGATTTAGACTTCTACTCAGATAAATGGAATGATTCTTTAATTCAGCATACCTTTAGCCAATATTTATTAATAATATCAAAAGACAAGGCTACTATAAAATTGTAAACCATTCTTCATTCTAAGGAAATTCAGTATTTAAAATATCCTCAATATTGATGATATAGCTTATTTTTCTGTTTCATGCTTTAATTATTTAACTTTTTCAAGGTCTGACAAACTCAAGTCTTTGAGAACAAATTGAATTGGATGGAGATTTGGGTGGATACACTCAAAATCATTTCTGGGATACATACATACACATATATAAACATATACACATATGCAAATACATAAACTCAGAAGATCAAAAACTCATTTTATGATCTTCTGAGCATCCAGTAAAGGAAAAACTTTATGTATGTGGAATCAAAAAAGTAGACACCTATTTAATGTAACTCGATAGGTGTTAAATTACATTAGGTCTTCAAAATTTTCCCAATTATTTTAACTCCTCTCTTTGATAAAGCTCCTCTTCTCAAAGTAAAACACAAACTAAACTAGAGATACAGTGTACTATGGAATAGGAGAAATACTAGGTAACTATGACTTAATCTTCTAGGGAGTTAATTTTATAACAGTAAACAATTTTAATTTTAACCTTTGACATAGTACAGATATAATGCAAAAATTATTCCAATCATAATACATCAATTTGTGAGTTCAAAAAACTTCCTGACTTTATCAGTCCACTTCAGAAGAAACTTCTGTTATCATCACTAGAGGTGCTTCAGCAAACCAATTTGCTGAGCTAGTGTCTCAACTATTCTCAGACACTAGATTAGCTGAAATGGCAAACATATTTTGATGTAAGGGGGTTCTCCATCTGAAAAACACTTCTTTTGTTTATCATTTTAACCCAAAAAGGTAGAATAATAGCAATCTCCTTGAGTTTTTTCATACAGTTATAAAATGCAATTATACCATTAGAAAAGGATGACCAATTGCAATGCCATTTATTAACTTGTACTCTCAGCAGATAAAAAACTATGTCATTTTTTTTCCCCCTGAAACAGAGTTTCACACTTGTTGCCCAGGCTAAAGTGCAATGGCTGGATCTCGGCTCACGGCAACCTCTGCCTTCCAGGTTCAAGCGATTCTCCTGCCTCAGCCTTCTAAGTAGCTGGATTACATGCATGTGCCAACACGCCCGGCTAATTTTGTATATTTAGTAGAGACGGGGTTTCTCCATGTTGGTCAGGCTGGTCTTGAATCCCCGACCTCAGGTGAGCCGCCTGCCTTGGCCTCCCAAAGTGCTGGGATTACAGGCATGCACCACTGCACCTAGCCTATGTCAAATTTTAAGGAAAAGAATATGTGAAATACTGATTTAGGCAAGGTAGAAAGGCAGTGGTTATCTGGAACAATCTGACTGACCTCCTATCACCAACACAAACATTCATATATACTATTATTGAGGGTAGTCATGTGACATTAAATAACTAAAAGATTGAAGAAAATATTGATAATCTGAAGATCTAGGTAAAGTAGGAAGTGTAACTAACTGATTGGTCAACTTGGAAGGTAAATGTGCCTAGGACTGACTGATTGGCAGCAACTTTGGTCCATTATGAAATGAATCCTAGTTGATTCATTCACCAGAGTGCAGTTTGTCAAGTTGTGTAGCTGGGTGTGGGCTTTTGCAGTCTGACACAGCCTAGGCACAGTTTAGGCTCTACTCCCATTGTTCTTAGTTTCTTCAGTATATCAAGAAGATTTAAGGCTAAGATTGTTTTAAAAGCTTAGCATCGTGCCTAGAGCTAGAAACTATTATATCTTAAATGTTTTATCTCTCTATTCTACTCTCACTATATTTTGTTAATTTACTACTAGTTGAAAATAATAATGTCATTGTCTAAAAAGATTTATGCATGAAATTATGCTACTGCTTTCCTACTTCAAGTAAGTAGAACACGGTCAACTAGTTAAAATACTCAAAAAATTTATGGCTACACATTTCAGTGTACAGAATGATTTTTTAACTGTGAGTTTTCTTGTTTTTATCTGAGGTCTCTGCCTGTATTGAGTCCATTTTATTATCATTACCGGTACACTCAATCTTTTGGCAACATTTTGGTAGCCTCAGGGAGGGCAGCCAACCAGCAAAAAGAGCAAAGGCAGAAACAGGAGTTGATGGGGAAGGTTCAGGAAGGAAAGATCAGAAGTTCAGCCAACCAGCCAGCCAGGGGGACTCGGCTAGTTCCAAGAGGTCAGGCATCAGTCAGCCAATATTTGATAAACAAATGAACTTAGCTACTGAGCTTCAGTCAGCTTCATTCTTCTGAGTCTCATGTTGGGAAAGGGATGATCTGACTCTTCCCTGAATTCCAGAGGGCCTTCCAACTAATCACTGTGTTCTGGAGCCAGATTCTGAAGAGCATTACATATATGGCAAAAAATTATGTTGTTTTCATCTGCATGGGAAAGATAAATATATGAAACAAAGTTCAAAGACATTTTCATATTTGCCAAATATCCAGATCGATAATAGTGTTACCATATTCCAAATCTCAAAGAACATATAGTTGAATTTTTCTTTATTTTCATTTATTATTTTTAATTTGCATCATTACTTTTATTTGTCTGTATTTTGAAATAGCTTCAGATGTACATACAGTTTGCCAAAGAACTCCCAGGTTCCTCTGCCAAAGTAATCCCAGATTCCAGAGTCTCTAACTGTTAACACTTCATTGCACTTGTTCCATCTCTCTTTCTTCCCCAAAACAAAATTGTCCTTCATTGCCATTAGATGCTTCTCTCAATTAAGAAATCAATATTGATATAACATTATCAAACCACAGATATCATTTAAAGTTCATCAACTATCCTAACAACATCTTTTTCCTTCCTTGACTGGGATCCTGTTCAGAAACACATGCTGCACTTAGCTGTCAGGTCTCATCATCTTTGAATTGTTAGTCAATCTGTCCCTGTCTCTTATGTTCTAAAGAGTCTTGAGAATGTACCATTTCATTCTATCAATGCCCTCCACCTGAGTCTGTCTCTTTTCTCATGACCACACCCAGCCTTTCCATTCTTGGAAAGAATATCACAGAAACAGTGAGTCCTATAGAGTTGGGATTGTCAGACAAAGAACTTAAAGCTGTTATTATAACTGTACTTACTATGGCAAGAAAAGGTACATTCATAATAACTGAAAAGATAGAAAATCTCAGTAGAGAAATAGAAACTACAATGAGAACCAAAAGAAAAATTTAGAACAAAAAACACAACGTCTGAAAAAAAAATCTTTACTGGATGGGCTTAAAGGTGGCATGGAGACGATTGAGAAGAGAAAAGCAAACTTGAAGCAAGAGCAACAAAAATGATCCAATTTGAAAAGAGAGAAAATTGAAAAACCTCTTTTAAAATATTCATCTGTAGATTTTTTTCAAATGAAAATTTTATTTTTGGGCTTGGGAGACATTAAGGTTTTTCCCTTATTTAAGACAAGACATTTAGTGCAATATCCTTCTTTAAAACACATTACTACAGGATTTGAGTGACACAAGCACATATATAGTAGAGCAAAAGGTGAAACCAAATCACCTGAGAAAGTAGTTAAATTTTTGGCTTAGTGTATTTTCTCTGCTCTTTATCAGGACAGTAGTATTTTTTCTGTACTGTCATCATTATAAAAATTTCACATTATGTATATTTTCCTGTATTTTTACATGTGAATTTTTATTCTACCATAAATAAATATTATGAATTGTAAGTATAATTATAATGTAACTCCTCCATTGGAATTTTTCACAGAATTTTTCCTACAGGTCACCCATTCTTGGTACTTCTGGAAACAGAACATGGTAAATGCATTCTTGCCATAGAATTGTGATAGCAATTTATGTAGCATAAAATATTAAATAGTTTATATATAAACAATCATAACAATAGGCTGTATGAACAATAGACTGTATAAAGATATAGTATTATGTAATATCATTGCCTACAACCCATTAATTTCATTTATAATTACTAAAACTGGTTTTTGGTGTAAGAAGCTTTAGTATGGAATATTTACTTTTGTGGTGAGATTCATGGCCTCTCTGCTATACCTTGACTATGTGGTTATGTGGTCCCCAGTAATAGTAATTGATTATCTAAAAAATATATTTATTGGTAGTAGTAAAATTCTCAGTCAAATATTATTTTTTCATGATTCAGCAAAGTGAAGTATTTATTCATTATATGTACCCTGTTAGCAAAAATGTAAATTAACTTCATTTTAATATTATTAGATTTCTATTTTCTCCTTTTATTTCTTTGAAAAGAACTAGGTAGTCTTGGCTGTTATTTGTATTTCTACTCTTTTGAAATCTTTTCTTTAGTTAATCTTTAATTTTATTATTCCTCTCTAATTTCTGTTGTCCTCTTTTCTTTTCCTACTTGTGTGTTTGCACACATTCACTTTAACCTTACCATCACCATCACTATCAACCACTGCAACCACAAGACACAAGGCCTATAGGAAGTGTTTCTGAACAATATATAGATGGAGCATGGAAATTTGGAGATACTTATAAATGTTGGATAATAAGTAATTTCTCAAAGATCTATTTAATTCATCACTTGTCATCCAATGTGGGTTTGCTTAAACTTTGTGGCTTTATCCCCTTATCTCTGAAATGTTGAGAATTGTCTTTTTTTCTCTCTTAATTACAAAGTTGCTGTGAGCACCAAATAAAATAGTGAGAAACATTTTGAAAATAGCCCAATGTTACATAAAACTAAGAAAAATTGATATCTATTTACTGCAGGCCTGCATGTGCCTGAGTAGGTAATACTTTGCCTAATTTGAAAACAAGACAAAAGAGTGTATTTTAATTATTGGTACCTTCTAATCTGTAGTAATTTAAATCTAAAGTTCAAAAATGAGTAATAAAAAGGTTGAATAAAACTGTTGCAACATTTCAAACTGTTTATAAGTTTTCAGAAAAGCAAAATAACTTTTCATTATCCAGGCCAAATGATCACAGTTTCAAAAACTGTTTCAAAACTTTATTTTTTATATAATTGTGGTAAACAGCAATGTTACTGCAGATTATATTATTTTCTTCTCTAAGAGCAATTTTCTAGATGAATGATGCTCATAAAACAAATTGCAACAAAGGAGACAAAGAAAATTGGAAGAAAATGTAAAAGTTGGTTAAAGACACTATTGACTAAGAAAAAGAATAATTTAAGTTTTTTTTGGACTCTTGGTCTTTTTGAATTCACTAGGTAGCATTTTCTATGACTGTAAATTAAACTTAAAAATGCTAGTATTTTCTCTACATGGTAGAATTATAATTTAAAACAGTCTATCTGGAATATTATTATATTTCTAATGGAAGAAAGATGGTTATTACTATGGATATTTGATTTTTTTCTATTGACAAATATAAAGCAAAGTATGAATTTTTGACTGTGACTTAGTCATAAAAGTCCCTATTCCAAAAAAGTTGTATGTAACGAATTTTCCTTGGTATAATTGGCAGAGAATATAATATTAGGGGATATTCTATTCAACTTCACCATTTTTGCACGTTTTCATAGAACTGGAATGTTATCAGTATAAAGCTATGAAAAGTATTGAACATTTCAAATGAAACCTGTTGCCTATTTCATACTTTAAAGATCCTGCCTGTATTCCTATCTGAAGTCCTCAAACTTCCTGGAAAGGAATCTGTGATATTTCCAAATATACAAAAAGGATATTAAAATAAATTGCCCATAAGTTGTTTATTACAACTTATGGTACATAAGTAAACATATTCATCATTTCAAAAAGTTATAAAATTGTACAATTGTCATTGCAAAATCTATTATAAGACATATTAAATACCACATGATTTCTATCTGTTCTACCCATCTCATCTCCTTTCTCTCACTGGTATTCTGAATATTATCATAAAAGTCTGAAAATTAGGCTTTGGTTTTCTATATAAGATTTCCTAAAACTGATGTTATCCAGTCTGACAATGTTTGTGTTTTATATGAAATATTTACTTTGTTTACATTTAAAATGTTTGGGTTTAAAATATAATTATTTGCTTTTTAATTTGTCCTTTCTGGTCTATATGATTTCTTTCCTCCTTTTTAGAAAAATAGACTCTAACTTTTAAATCAGTTTTAGGTTGACAGTAAAGTTTAGTGGCAGGTACACAGAGGTCCTACATACTCACTCTCCCCATACATCACACACGCATAGCTTCTACCATTATCCACTTCTCCTGCCAGAGAGATATATTTATCACATTTGATGAATCTGTATTGACATATCATAATCACTCAAGGTCCATATTAAGGTTCATTCTTGTTGCTGTACATTCTATGGGCTTGGATAATTTAGTGACATGTGAACATCTTCATAGTATCAAAGAAATAGTTTCACTGTCTTAAAATCCCCAGTGCTCCACCTATTTATCCCTCCCTCTACCCTAAGCTCTGGCAAATAACTGATTTTTTTCTTTTTTGTATTTTGATTTTTCCTGAATGTCATATAGTTGGAATCATATAGTATATAGCTTTTTCAGGTTGTCTCCTTTCATTCAGTAATAAGCATTCGATTCCCTCCATGACTTCACATGATGACTTCACATGGCTTGAAATATATATTTTGTCTAGGTTGACCTATTTTTAATGTTTACCATGTTTTCTCTGTCTCTACTTATCTACACATCTCTCTATCCACCCATCCTTTTTGTTGTTCTTGTTCAACTATTTGAAATTAAGTTTGAGACATCATAACATTTCTCCCTGAAGTACTTCAGGCTGCATGTCCTAAGGACATTATCCTACATAATGGTATCAGAGGAATAACCAAGAATATTATTTCAATGCTTAACATTTATTCAGTAATATAGCTTAAAATGTAACAAACAGAATCTTCTTGCATTGCTAAGGGGAGTGTAAATATATTCAATCATTTTTGAAAACTTTGGCAGTATTTTCCAAAGTGAAAATATAAATGCTGTGTGACGCATCATTCTTATTCTAGGTATAAACTAAAGAGAAATGCATGCAAAATATAAACACCAGAGAGATGTTGGCAAGATGGCAGAATAGGATCTTCCAGTGCTTGACCCCTTACAAAAACATCAAGTAGAACAACTATCCACAAAATATCTTTATAAAAAATTAAGAAATCCAGATCAGCAATTACATAACAGAAATAAGTAAGACACACTGAAGAGGGTAAGAAAAATAGTGTCACGTTACCCATGTTACTCCTTTCTCATGCCCAGACAGCATCTGCATGAGGGAAGGAGAGTGGAATGAACACCTGACTTCACCATGGATGCCAGCACCAGGTCTATCCCAGGCCCTGTCATCAGGTCAGCTCTCATGACCTGAGGCTCTAGGCCAGCACCTATGAACAGAACCACACCAGCATGAGTCTAGCCATTCTGTCCCAGGCTCTAGACTGGTTTCCACAGATTCAAGCTCCAGGTCCACCCCAGTGCCAGGATACCCACTGTAGCCCCAGGCTCCAGCCCAGTCCCTGTGGCCACAGGTTCCAGAAGCCATAGTGTCCAGGCCTGCTCCAGAAGATCCAGGGTATAAGTTTACCACAGTAGAGCCTGGTACAGGGCCAAGGTCAACCATCTGAGGCTCCAGGGTGATGCTCATAGCCCCAGGCTCCAGTGAACCCAGGATCCAGGGCCATTCCAGAAAACCTAGGGTCAGGCCTACCCCAGTAGAACCTTGCACTACATTGCCTCCTGCTGACTTAGACTGAAGGACTATAGGCTCCAGGCCCACCCCAGTGGACCTAAGAGTCAGACTGGCCCCTAAGGTTGCAGAATCAAGCCTATCCCTGTGGACCTGGGCTTCAAGTCTACACATTTGCTGACCCAGGAACCAGGGCCAGCCCACCCATACACTCCAGCAGCAAACCTGCTCACAGAAGCTGACACCTGGCCCACTCAGAATTCTGGATGGACAGTTGGATGAAGAGCTTTCCTTGCCAAAGCCAGTTTTTATAGAATTGAAGATCTTAGTTCTTTAAATACACAGACAATGAAGCAAGGCCAGTAAGACTCATAAATAATTGGAAAAACACCACCAAAGGAAAAAAATTAATCTCTAGTAATGGACACTAAAAGAAATGGCAATCTATAAATTGCTTGAAAGAGAACTCTAATCATCTTAAGAAGCTCAATGAGCTATAAGAGAACACAAATAGATGACTACATGAAATCAAGAAAACAATACATGAGCAAAGTAAGAGGTTGAACAAAGAGATAAAACCACATATCCAAAGAAAATAAATTCAGTCTCTCAAAGAGACATCTTCACCCCAGTATTGGTTACAGCCATATTCACAATAGCCAAAAGATGGAACCAAACCTAAGTGTTCATCAATGGATGAATGAATAAAATTAGGCAAGATGAATAAATTCTGGTGAGGAAGTGTACAGCATGGTGACTACAGTTAATAATACTGCACTGTGTGTTTGAAATTTGTTAAAAGAGTAGACCTTAAATGTTCTCAGTATACACAAAAAATATAACTATGAGGCAATGTATATATTAATTAGCTTGATTGTGGTCATTTCACAAGGTGTACATATATTAAAGCATCACTTTTGTGGAATAAAAATAAAATATGATGTCCCTAAGAGACTGAATGAAGCCCTCTTAGCTATAGATTAGTTTCAGTAAAACTTTGAGTAAGTTTCCTGGGTTTCAGAAGATAGGAGGTTAGACATGCCTTAGTACCCATCCTCCCTTTGGCTAACTGACTTTCTTTTCTAAGACATAAACAGAAACCAGCACATGAGAAACAAACACTAAAAGATCCCTCCACTGACTTCAACAGACCACCAGACACTGGGGCCAGACTCCCATCCCTTTTAGTGGGTTCACCATGGCAGCTGACCAGCTTTATAAAGCATTCCTTCCTGATAACTTACCACTGACCACAAAATAGTTTGCACAGATTGCCTACAAAGTGCCTTTGTGATTTGTTTCACTTTTTGACATAGAGAGCCTAATTTGAATACATTTTAATGTTAAGTCTCACCCCAAAGTATACATGGGTCATATGTAACATGTATGTTTATTCACTATATATAAGAATCCCTCATAAATATTCATAAGATTCTCATATAATCTACTGTATATGTATGTATAGCTAATGTCATTGGGCATAAATCTCAGCTTCTTCCTTTTGTCTCTGAAATACTTGCCTTCAGTTTTGATCAGAGGCTATACTTCCCAGCATACAGGTTGCAATGCTTTAAAAAATAAAGTTCTTTCTCTAAACTCATAGATCTCATGATTCTAAGCACATACTTTCTACACCATAAATACATACAATTCTCGTTAATTGTACTTCAACAAAGCAGAAAAATAAATAAATGCATACATATATACATACATACATACCTGATAGATAGTACTGAGTATTGGTGATGTGATGCAACGAAAATTCTTCTATTGTTGCTAGGAATATAAATCATTAAACTCCTTTGGGAAACAGTACCATCCAAACAAACCAACAAAAAAAAGACCGAAAAAACCCCACAAAAATCCCCAAAGAAAAACTCTATAGTCATAGTTTCACCAAAAAGTGCATAAAAACTGTTTAGAAAAGCCCACTTGTCAGCCACACTTCTCTGAGCTTTTTTTTGTTAAGTAATAGCTCTTCAAATAGCAACTGTATATGTAGTGCCCCAATACTTGCAAACAGATTAAAAATATTTTCCAGCTTTCCTATTTACTCTTGGCAGAGACTAGTTTACAACACAGTATTTAGCCATTATGAGAAGCAGAAAGTGATATTATATATGTCATTGCACATATCTAGACCAAAATTGTCAAATGGGATCATTAGAGTCAGAAATAAAGTGGCTTTTCTTGTTGTAAATCTATAAACACAGAACCTCTTAAATCCTCCTAATTTACATGTGCCTTTTATATACTATCAGCACCAATAGAAATTGGGGTGGTCAGAATATTCAGCTTTCTTAGCAATTCCAAGTCAATCTCTATCCAGTCTGATTAGTTTACAGTATCCACCTGTTGGTGGGTCTCTGACCTCTGAGAGTGTTACTGCTGTTGTGTGTGGCTGCTCTGAGCAGTGTACTGCTGGGCTTGCATTCAATGGCTGTGGTCTTATTTTCCCATGCCTCATTATGTTGACCATTTTCTCCATGTAACATCAAGAGAGCCATTTTAAGTAAGTGTTTCAGCATGATAATTCTTAAAACACTGATGTCAATTAATACATGCAACAAGTAACAAATATGTCAATGAGTCCCAAAAATATACAGAAATTAAATATACTAGATTGAAGTCTCTAGGAGAAAAATAAACAAATATTCTTTCCTCCTTAAAAGAGAACATTTTTGCCTCTTGAGCTTTAGAAAAATAAGGTTCTCACATTTTTCAAGTGTTTATTATCTGCTGATTTGCTTTGAGAAGAAAATTTTGGGATTCCCCAGTGAACTTTTTAAATTTTAAAATGTTTAAGTCAGTGAATAGGACTGGACTAACTAGAGAAAAGCAAACATCAAATACTGCTGAGACAAACCTTGCCAAGGGATGGTCTGAATGACCTCATATGAGGCTTTGCCATCACTAACACCTAAGACTTGAGGGACTTTGAGATTAACTACATTGGAGCAGAGACACAACCTTTCCTCACTGGAAATTCCTCTGTCTGGTGAGGTTTAAGTCCCATAGTTACTTCATCAAGTAGTGATTTACAAAGGGAAGGAGGGGAGCTGCGTGTAGGCCAACAGTGATCTAAAAGAGGGGCTAATCACTGTGTATGTCTAGGAAGACCTGGTCCATTAAAAGTTAAGTATAAATACATTCACAAGATTCTCTAATCTTCTCTTTGGTGCAACACTAAGAGTGTATTAAAGTGCAGTTGCAACTCTGCTGGCAAAACTAGGAAAACATGAACTCTCAGTTAGTGCCACTTGAGGATAAAGTTGTACAACCCAACAAACAGCAATTTGGCAATGAAATAACCCACCCCCATAACACCTGGAGAATTCTATGGAATGAACGTAATGGTTTTGATAAGTGGCTCTGTTCTCAAGTGACAGTGGATAAAATAATTTTATTTTCTGCATAAAAAATAGGGTGAGGCTAAGAATTTAAAACCTGATGATCACTTGGGACTATCATAGTGAAGTAAAAATGCATGCTTTTTGCAGTAATTGTTCTTTTTCCCACATGTAGAAAACAATTACATGGGATTTTTTTTTGCCTTTGTTGACTTTTTCTAACATAAAGACTGAATAATAAATATTGGGTTTCATTCTCTTGTAAAAATACAATACTACATTTTATACAGTTGATTTTTTAGATGTTATAGTTTTATGGGGATATACTATATTAATCAAAACAGACACATCTATCATCTATCTATCATTCTCTCTCTTTCTCTTCTTCCCCTCCCTTATCTCTATATAGAAAGAATATAAAGTAAATGTGAATATCTGTAGATTAAATTAAAAAAACGTAATTTAGATGTAACATATATTCGTATATGTTTATGTATTTATATGGTTACATCTATATATAAATGTAACATATCTATATAGATGTAACATATTCATATATATGTTTATGTATTTATATGGTTACATCTATATATAAATGTAACATATCTATATAGATGTAACATATTCATATATATGTTTATGTATTTATATGGTTACATCTATATATAAATGTAACATATCATCCATAAATATGGATATATTCCCTATATGAATTTTTAAAATAACCTTTCTATAATAGCATTTAAATAAATGTTAATTCTGTCAGTATAGTTTATCTTGGGAGGTTTTCATTACATTATGGTCTTCCTGTAATCTATGCCCATACCTCTCTTGTAGAATTATCCTTGAGATATTTTATAAATGAAGCTTAATGCCTTAAAGTCACATATAATTTTATAACCAAAATTGAATTATTTTTCTGATGACTATATTTGTTTGATAGGACTTCCATAACAAAGTACCACAGACTGGGTGGCTTAAGTAACAGAAACGTTTTTGTCTGACAGTTCTGGAGGGCAGAAGTTTGAGAGTTTGAGACTAATGTGTCTGAAGGATTGGTTTCTCTTGATGGCTTGTAGATTGCTGTCTCCCTCTGTGTGTGTCTATGTAAAAATCTCTTATAAGGGCACCAGTCTATTGGACATGGGCTCACCATAGTGACTTCATTTTAACTTAATTACCACTTTAGAGCTCTATCTCCAGATAGGTCACATTCTCAAGTACTGGAGGTTAGGAGGTCACCATTTGAATTTGGGAGAGTAGGGTAGCTCAATTCAGCCCACCAGTGACCCACTTTATTTAGCAATTTACACAACTCCTACCTGTTTTCAGATATCAAACCCACACTCTAATGAGGGAATTCTGACAACTCAATTAACATTATTCAAAGATTGAGATATTCGTTTAAACTATTATTTTAAAAAATATTTTAAGCAATGCTATCTAATTAGAATAAAAACAAAAATCTTTCAAGATAGTAATTACTAGAACATGTATCTATTTTCATTATTCAAGGTTCAGTCATAAAAACAGAAAACAAGGTATATATTTTAAGAAGAAAAGGGTATGATACAGGGAGTTAGTTGCTTTTAAAGCTAATAGGAGGGTTGGCGAAACAAATGTAAGGAAGGACAGCAGTTAGCTCTCGGGTTTGCTCAGGTTTGGTTGATTAGAAAGGTGGCAGAGCTACCCCAATCTGTTACTGCAGGAAACAGCTGCTGTTGCTCACAGTTTTCTGAAGCAAGTCAGTGAGTAAGTGATCTCTAGGGAAACACCTCGAGGGCACTCAATGCACAGCCCCAAGTGTGCTGAATGCCATGAGACTGCCAGATTTGCTTCAGGCAGAAAATGAGGAAGTGATAGTGTTACAGTAGGTAAGTAGTCAGACTTGAGCAGGGCAGGAGAGGCCCTACTACCCCCACCAAAAATGTCAGGCAACCATCAGGTGATGGCCAGGCAGTTGTTAAACGGTCTCTCTAAAATAATGATTGGTTGCAGCCTGCACCAGAGAAAGGCAGTCTCCCAATAGATAGAAAAAACCTGAAGCTGATGATCAGCAGCTTCCTGATATGATCTCAGGAGTTGGGCAAGTGGGCTCAAACACGTGCACTAAGAGGCAAAATGGCAGAGTTTAACTGATATGTGACCTCCCAGAAACGTTCGACTGGTAAGGGAAGAATGCCTGAAGTGAGCGTGTGGACAACTTCAGTAAACACATTGTGCATGCAGTCCCTCACAGGTGCTGGCAGGCCACTGCACATGCGGACAGCCCAAGCAAGGGAAGAATCAGGGGGAAAGGGACACAAGACCCCAGAAGACTGCCAGCATATAAAACCTTTAGTTAAAGGTCAAACCACACACTTGAATCTCTCAAGTCCACCTCCTGGCCCACTTCCAAGTGTAATTTACTTCCTTTCATTCTTGCTCTAAAGCTTTTTAATAAACTTTCATTCCTGCTCTAAAATTTGCTGTGGTCTCTTGCTCTGCCTTATGCCCCTCAGTGGAATTCTTTCTTCTGAGGAGGCAAGAATTGAGGTTGCTGCAGACCCGTATGGATTTGCCACAGCTACAACAGCTAAGGCTTCCATTCCATTTGCAAAATCTTGCTCCTGTTCTCCTCATTTGCTGAATCTAAATCAGACTCCTGTCAAAGACTACCTGGGAAACCTGTATCCAAGACTTCCTAGGCCTGTGTTTCCAGGAAGAGTAAATCAGGCAACAAATATTCGAAACTTAGCAGACAAGTTGGAAAGCTCTGTTATGTTGATTAAAAGTTAAATTGATATGTAACCATTGTTCATATTCACATTTTGAGGGAAAAATAACACACCAAAAACTAACTTTGCCACGTAAATGTATGGATTAGGCACGCTTCATTTGAAACCTAAAAAACACTTGACTTCACCCACCAGATGTTTTTAAACAAACAAAAATTTTACAGGATTTAATGAAGACTGAAAAATTTATTTCAAAAATTAGTGCAATAATTATTTGAATTTTCCATAATTATTGTAGCTATTATCATAGACTATTAGAAATAACTTTAAGAGACTGGGTGCAGTGGCTCACACCTGTAATCCCAGCACTTTGGGAGGCCGACGTGGGCATATCACAAGGTCAGGAGATCCAGAAGATCCTAGCTAACATGGTGAAACTTCATCTCTACTAAAAATACAAAAAGTTAGTCAGATGTGGTCAGATGTTCCTGTAGTCCCAGCTACTTGGAAGGCTGAGGCAGGAGAATCGCTTGAATCCAGGAGATGGAAGTTGCAGTGAGCCGAGATCTAACCACTGCATTCCAGTCTGGGTGACAGAGTCAGACTTCATCTCAAAAAAAAAAAGAAAAAAGAAATACCTTTGAGAAAATTATTCCGGATATTTTAATTAGAATATTTATTTCTTACTTACTTTCCAAGGTTTCAGCAAAATTTCATATAATTAGGAAGATAAAAAACAGACTTCAAAAAGAGGAAGCTTCTGCTGTATAAAATGAGTCTAGCAATGTTGGAGGGTGAGGTGAAGGGGGTGGCCAAAAGAGCAGAAAATAAGATTTGAGACAGAAATACGATGCATTTACACATGATTTTTTCTAACTCTCACTACTCGGTTTTTCCCTACTTTCATTTCATTTTATCTGCCAGGAGATCTATGAATGGGAGTGGAAAAACAAGGAGAACTCAGATGGAGGTATTTGAAAGCTTTTAGATATTGTGGCTAAAATAGAAATTCCTGCCTACCTAACCCCTGATTTTATAATTATATATTGTGTTTAGCTTGGTAGGCATGATGAACGTTAACTATGCCCAGTGAAATGTACTCAGCTCACAGAGTACGTGCTACTTAAGATGAGAACAATATACAAAGGTAGTGCCAAATGACTCCTCAAAATGGGAGCTGAGTGGTTCAGAGGAATAGGTAATCTCAGATCTGTGAAAAAACAGCCTGGAAAAGACAGGATATAGAGGATCGAGCTTGTTTTTAGCTGGTTTTTAAGGCTGCAACCATGGGACAAATAAACATATACAGGCACATTGAGTTAATAATTTGTATTCCTAACTTTTAAGCATTTTATTTTATAAAAGTTTCTTTGCACTATAATAGTATGACATCACCATTGGGGTGTAAAAATGTATTGCTTACTTGCCCTAAACTTTAAAACAAATACACATTTGCTTCACAAGGATTGGAATTTTCTTTTAATTTAATTGTAAAACATCTATATTTAAACATAGAAATAGTTTTATAGGCATGGTTACCTTTCCTAGTGCCATAGTAACATACATATTTCATTCTGCTTTGCTCCCAAAGAGAAAAAAAAGCAAAAAAAATTGACAGAAAATTATCTAATTGTGTTTTGAAAACATAGATATACAAAATTCTTACTTTTAATTTTGGCCGGTTTAAACTGAAATTAAGAAATACTAAGAAAATATCAGCACCAATCAGCACAATGGTGGGGAGGGATGTATAACATATACAATATAATATAGTATTCTCAAAAGTAAAAAAGGGGATAAGATTATTGAACTGATTAACTTTACACAATAGAATCTAAGCTTCTACTTTCATAGCACTTTTCCATTTAAAAGAAAAATATTTTTTAGCCATCGCATGTTATTCTTATGATTAGCTGACTCAGGTAGGATACTTTTTAACACTCAATACAAGGCTATCATATAAAGTTACTATGGTTAGGAAATGGTTTGTTTATCCCCACTAAAACTCATGTTGAAATTTGATCCTTGACTGGGCGCAGTGGCTCACAACTGTAATTCCAGCACTTCGGGAGGCCAGGGCCAGCGGATCACCTAAGGTCAGGAGTTCAAAACCAGCCTGACCAACATGGCAAAACCCTGTCTCTACTAGAAATACAAAAGTTAGCTGAGCATGGTGGTGCCTGCCTGTAGTCCCAGCTACTTGGGAGGCTGAGACAGGAGAATCACTTGAACTTAGGAGGTGTAGGTTGCAGTGAGCTAAGATCGCTCCACTGTGCTCCAGCCTGGGTGACAGAGCAAGACTTTGTCTCAAAAAAAAAAAAAAAAAAAAAAAGAAATTTGATCCTCAACTTGGAGGTGTTAGGAGGTGGGGTCTAGTGGAAGGTATTGGTAATGGGGAAGTTATGCATTTGTAGGGGCAGAAGGTGTATGGGAAATCTGTACCTTCTGTTTAATTTTTCTATAAGCCTGAAACTGCTCTGAAAGATAAAGTTATGAAAGAAAGAATTTGCCTATACTGGGCATTTCATACAATATTTTACAATGTTTTACTGTGTGTAGCTTCTTTCACTTAGCATAATGTCAAGATTCATTCATGCTGTAGCGTGTAACACCATTTCATTTCTTTCTATAGCTGAAAGATATTCCATTGTATAGATACAATCTTTTGTGTATCATTCATCAGCTGATGGAAATTTGGGGTTCTGTCACATTTGACTACTAGTATTGATATCATTATGAATATTCACTTGCAAGTCTGTATGTGAACATATACTTTTAATCCTCATGGATATATACTTAGGAGTGGAATTTCTGGGTCATATGGTAATTTTGTGTTTAGCTTTTTGAGGAGCTGCCAAACTGTTTTCCAAAGTGGCTTCACCATTTTACACATACCCACCAGCGATGTATGAGAGTTCTAATTTTTCTGCAGTCTTACCAACATTTATTACTTTATTACTTTTTCAAAAGATAGCCATCTTAGTGAGCATGAAGTGGGAGTTTATTGTGATTTGATTTGCATTTCATTAATGAGTCACAATGTCGAGCATCTTTCCTTGTTCTTACTGGTCATTTGTATATGTTCTATGGATAAATCTTTTGCCCGTCTTTAAATTGGGTTATTTGTCTTTTTATTGTTGAGTTGTAATAATTCTTTATATAGCCTGGACACTAGGCCCTTGCCAGAGATATGATTTGCAAATACATTCTCCTAGAGTGTGGATTGTCTTTTCGCTTTCTTACAATGTCCTTTGAAAGATTTTAAAAAATCTAATTTTTATAAAATCCAATTTATTTATTTATTTTTTATGTCTTTGCTTTTAGAGTCATATTAAAAAAAAATTCATTGTGCAATCCAAGTAACACAGAGTTTTACCTAAATTTTCTTCTAAGAGTTTTAAAGTTTTACCTTTACATTCAAATCTTTGATCCATTTGAGTTAATTTTTACATATGATGTTTAGTAGGGGACTAAATTTATTATTTTGCATATAAAATGTCCTAGTACCATTTGTTGAAAAGACTATTATTTTCCAGTTGAATGGTCTTTGTATCATTGTCAAAAAATAGACTCTGAATTCTATTTCATAAATGTATGTTTATGTGAGCACCATATTGTTTTGATTATTATTGCTTTGTACTAGTAAGTTTTGAAATCAAGATGTGTGAGATCTTCATTTTGTTTTTCTTTTTGAAGAATTGTTTTGGCTATTCTGTGTCTATTTCCATATGAATTTTAGGATCAAGTCATTCATTTATCAATACAAGCAGTTGAAATTTGATATGAATCTCCTTGAATCTGTAGATCAATTTAAGGAGTATTGCCTAGTTAACAATATTAGATCTATGAATATGAAATATCTTTTTAATTTGGATCTTTGATTTCTGTTAACAATATTTTGTAATTTTAATGGACAATTTTTTTCGCTTTTTAGGTTAATTTTATTTCTAAGCATTTTTTTTTTATTTTTGATGCTATGGGATGGGTTTCATAATTTCACTGTTAAAATTATTCATAAGTCATATATAGAAATACTACTAATTTTCCTTATGTTGATCATGTATCTTGCAACTTTGTTGAACTCACCTTATTAGCTGTAATATATATTTTTGGAAATTCTTTAGGGATGTATCTACTGATCAACAGATAAGTATAGATTGATAAATATGTCTACCTATATTCATAGCTATTTATCTATCTAAATAGATAGGTAGCTATCAATCATCTGCATATACAGTTATTTTATTTACTATCTTTCCACTCTGGCCACAATGATTTCTTTGCCAAATTGACTTAATTACTACCTCTATTGTGTACCATGGCAAGAATGGATATACTTGTTTGTTCTTGATATTGGAGAAGATACTATCAGTCTTTCACTATTATGATAATAGCTGTGAGTTTTTCCTAGATTATCAGATTGAGAAGATTCCCTTTTGTTCATAGCTTTGGTGTTTTTAAAGAAGTGTTAGGTTTTTGTCAAATGCTTTTTCTTAATCAATTGAGATGATTATTCTGTTATTAATAAGGTATATTGTTTCATTTTTGTAAAATAAATCTTGGATTTCTGGGATAAATCTGTCTTGGTTGTTGTGTATAATCTTTTTTTAATAAATTATTTTGAATGCTAACTCAATCTCTTTACTTATTTTAGGCATAACAAGACTTTCTATTTCTTCCTGAGTCATATTTAGTTGTAGAAATATTTCTAGGAATTTCTCTAATTAATCTAGGTTACATAATTTGTTGGTATATCATTGTTCCTAGTATTTTCTTATAATCATGTTTGTTTCTATAATGTAAGTAATAAGATTTTAATTCATAAATTTACTAATTTGAGTCTTACTCTTGGTCAGTCTAGATATTTTTGTGTTTTTCCAGTGTGTTTGTCAATTTTGTTGACATTTTATTAACAAAATGAACGTTTAATATTGATGCTTTTTTCCTATTCTCTATTTCATTCATTTATGATTTAATCTTTTAAAATTTTAACCTTACACTTGCTTCAGGTTTAGTTTTCTCTTCCATGTTTCTTAAGGTGGAAGGATGAGCTATTGATTTGGGATTGTTTTCTTTTTAAGAAAGGCATTTGCAGCTGTATATTTTCCTCCGAGCATTTTTATTTTATACTATACATTTTGATATGATGTGTTTTGTTTTCACCCTCCTCAGTATTTTTTATGTTCCTTTTTATTTCTTCATGTTTAATTTTCACATGTTTGTGAATTTTCCAAATTGTCTTCTGTTTTAATTTCTAATTTTACTCCATTGTGGTCACAGAACATACTTGTATGATTTAAATATTTTTGAGTTTTTTGAGACATTTTTTGCATCCTAACATATAGTCTGTCTCATCAAATGTTCTATGTGTACTTGAGAAAACTATGTATGTGCTGTTGTTTTTTTGGTGAGTACTATAGATGTCTTTTAGGTCTAGCTGATACATAGTGTTTTCAAGTCTTTTCTTTTTGCTGATTTTATTTATAATTGCTTTATACATTATTGAAAATAGGATATTGAAGTATTAATCATTATGGTTGAATTGGCAATTTCTCCTTTCAATTATTTTCATTTTTGCTTCATATATCTTAGGGCTAAGATTTTTGGTCCACATATTTATAATTTTTATATCTTCTGGATTAATGTATGCTTTTATTATGTAATGTCTTCCTTTAGAAATATTTTTTTGTCTTACATTTTGTTCAATACTAGTATGCCACTCCAGCTCTCTTTTGAGTACTGCTTTCACGGAATATAAATTTCCATTATTTTACTTGTTTTACTTGCAACTAATTTGTATATTTTAATCTTAATTAAGTTTCTTGTAGATAACATATATTTGTTTTCTTAAATATAACTTCAACTTTTATTTTAGATTCAGTGGGTACATGTGTAGGTTTTCTATGTGGATCTATTACATGATGCTGAGGTTTGGAGTATGATTGATCTCCTCACCCAGGTAGTGAATATAGGCTCCAATGTTAGTTTTTCAATCCTTTCCCTCTTCCCAATGTCTATTGTTGGTATCTTTATGCCCATGAGTACCTAATGTTTAGTTCCCACTTATAAGTGAGAACATGCAGTATTTGGTTTTCTGTTCCCGTGTTAATTTATTTAGCATGATGGTCTCCAGCTCCATCTAAGACAACATATATTTGAATCATGTTTTTGGATCCATTTTTTCAATCTCTGCCTTTTAATTGGAGAGTTTAACCCATTTACATTTCATGTAGTTACTGGTAGGGAAAGATTTACTTCTGACACTAAATATCTGTTTTCTATATGTATTGTTTTATTTATTTCCCTCAATTCCTCCATTACAGTCTCCTCTTTGTATTAAAAAGATATCTCCTAGTGTACCTTGTCATTTTTTTAACCATACTATTTGAGTTATTGTTCCTTGAAGATTATAATTAACATATTAATTTATAACAATCTAGTTTGGATAAATACCAACTTAAATTCAATAATAGAGAATAACTTTGCTCCAATATACCTCTGACCCTTATCACATATTACATCTTTATATATTATGGGCCCATTAAATTGACTTAGAATTGTTGCTTCATACAGTTGTCTTTCCAATCAGAGAAAAGGAGTTACAAACAAAAATTCAATTATATTGTTCTTTATATTCCTTTTGTAGTTACTTTTAAGTGTTTTCTATTTATTCTTGTTGAGTCTAATTACTGTCTGTTACCTTTTTATTTAATCTTGAAGGACTCTCGCGTTTCTTTTTATAGTTTTAGTTTACCTCAGAAGGTCTTAATTTCTCTTTCACTTTGAAAACTAGTGTTGCCAGTCACAGAATTGAATTAGTGAATGACGGGTTTTTTTTATTCTGTTTTGTTTCCCTTTAGCATTTTGAATATATTGTAGCACTGTCTTTGAACCTTCACAGTTTTTGATTAAAAATCAACTGTTAATTATATTGTTGTGTATGTTAAGTTGCTTCTTTATTGCTACTTCTAAGATTCTTTTGACAGTTTGATTGTGATGTGTCTAGGTATGGATTTTTTGAGTTCATTCTACTTGGAGTTTATACAAATATTTGGATAGAAACAATAATGTTTTTAACAAATTTATAAAGTTTTGGGTAATAATTTCTTTAAGAATGTTTGCCTTTTTGTCTTCTTTTGCGACTCTCATTATGCATATATTGGTATGCTTGATGGTGTCCCACAGAGCTTTTGCACATTGTTTATTTTTCTTTATTCTTTATTTATTTCTTCTTTTCAGACTGAATTGACCTATCTTTAAGTTTGCTGATTATTTCTTTTGACTGCTCAAGTCTGCTGTTGAGGCTTTTTAAACTGAATGTTTCATTTATTTTACTTTTGAACCCCCAAATTTCTAAAGTCTCCTTTCATAAATTTTCTCTCTGTCTCTCTCTCTCTCTCTTTATTTTTTTTGAGAAAGAGTCTCACTCTGTTGCCCAGGCTGGAGTGCAGTGGCATGATCTTGGCTCCCTGAAATCTCTGCCTCCCAGGTTCAAGGGATTCTTTTACCATGGCCTCTGGAGTAGCTATGATTACAGCCTTGCACTGCCATGCCTTTCCAGTTTTTTTGCATTAAGTAGAGACAAGATTTTACCATGTTGTCCAGGCTGGTCCCAAACTCCTGGCCTCAAGTGATCTGCCAACCTTGGCCTCCCATAGTGCTGGGATTACAGGCATCAGCCACAACACCCAGCCACTTTTATCTCTTTATTGGTTTTTTCAATTTGGTCAGACATTATTCTCATACTTTTAAAACATTCTTATAGTTTCACTGAGCTCATTGAACACATTTCAACAAGCTGATTTAAAATATTTGTATGGAAATCCAATCACTGGGCTTTCTCAGGCACAGTTTTATTTATTTATTTCCCTCTATATAGGCTACGCTTTCTTGTCTTTTGGATGCATTGCCATTTTTGTGGTTGTAGTTGCAAATTGGACATTTTCAATATTATAATGTAGCAACTCTGGAAATTGAGTAATCTTGCTTCCCCAGGATTTGTTGTTCTTTCTGCTTATTGCAGCTATTGTTTGCTGGTTTGATGACTTTTATAAACTTATTAAGTCTTTACCCTTTGTTGTGGCCCTGAAGTCTCTATTATAGAGATTACTGGTCAGCTATGTTAGAGGAGAGATTTCTTTAAATACTTGGAACAAGGTATCTTCCATTAGTTGCCATGGAGCTCTGAGTGTGTGGTGGTCACAACTTCATCACTCACCCATACAGTACTTCCTGATTTTATAGAGCCTCAAGGTCATCTGGAGGTGGGAAGTTAGGACTTTATCAGGTCTTTCCTGATAATGTACACAATGCTGAACATGTACATGACCTTTTAGACTCCCTGAAAAAAATGTGAAAACTTTTCATAGCTCTTAACGATATCTTGTTTCCCAGCCTTTCTTCCCAAGTTTTTTGCCTAAGCTATCATTTGCCCCCATTGTTATCCATCTTCTTAGGAAGCAGCAACCTGCACATATTTTTGACAAATTCTTCCTGGAAATAGCAATAAACTTTAGAAATAGGCTAGTAAGTTCCAATTGTTTTAATAAAGATATGTTTTTGAGTCATTTATTTAGGGAGTCATCAGAGAAGTCAGAACAAATAATTAATTACAATTTCTTGTGAATAAGATTCATTTTGCTCCTTCCAGCCCTGGGAATGCAAATAAATCAAGTGTTTTTTTTTTTTTAAATAAATATTCTTTGGTTGCCACAAGCCATTAGTTAATTTTCAGAGTTCCAAAAAAGTTGATTTTGATATTCTTTGCTCATTTTTTTCATTATTTTACAGAGGGACAGAATTTTTAATTTCTTACTCTACCATTTTTGCTTATGTACTTTTGTCACTGTATGCTAATTTTTGTTACAGGAATACCTTACCCTTTTATTGATTGGCAAATTGATAGTTTATTTTCCTATTTTTTGTTAACTGATCTTTTTTTGACAGTCTACTGCAATATAAGCTACTCTGATGAAAAGAGCTGTAAATGTGTTTGTCCAATCTGTATTTATTCAGCAAACATTGGTTGAGTATATACTATATATGAGGCATATAGTTTACTGGACACAGTATATACAATTAAGTAACTGAAAGTCTAGTGGGACAAATAAACCTCTTGAGAGCATAATCAGTTATACATTTTTACTTTTAAATATTGATCCCATATTTTTCTAATCTGAATAAATTTATTTACTAAATTATTCAAAATAAAATTACAAGATTAATTTAGCACCTGGATATTTCTAATGTAGAAAGCATAGTCCTATTAGGTTATAGAACACACATTCTTATAACCAGACATTCTCTCTGAGTTTGTTTAACTTGGACCAAAGACCTCCTGGCATGAATGACATGCTTCATTCCAACTTTTAAACTGTTGACTGAGTTAAGATGTGTTGATGAATATTAATTTCTTTTAATAAAAGCATTGACACTGAGACATTCCCGTTGTCTGCTTGTTCCATCAAATAATGAAAGGTCCTGGTGATTTCCTCCAAAGTGTGGATGTTGGCGCCTGGAGCTGACTGGCATATTTCACACTGCCTGTGCTATAAACTACCCTGTTTTGGCATTTCTGGATGGCCTCGAAGGTGTCTTTACTGTACTTCTGCTGCACGTGTTTGATACTGTAGACCCCTTTTGAGACTGTCCCAGGAATTATTTATAATGTACTGATGTTACCTTATTAGTAGCTGCTATTTCTGCACAGAAGCATGAGGTTTGTTGACACTTGTTTTACTGCCGAAACCTTATTTTTGGTGTCTGGTAGACCACTATGAAGTTTCACTACTGAAATGTTATGGCAACCTGAATGAAAAGTCATGCTATGTTCATTTCCCTCCAGGTTCCAAGGGTTTAAATAAGCACCTGAATAAGCTTTAGAAACTTGACAGATAATGCAATTTCACAGTGTTATTACATTCCTGTTTCAATTGGCACTTCTAATACTCTCACAAACAGTTTGTGGAGTTAGTAACTTTCCTTTGTAAGAATATTTCAAACGTAGGTCCAAACCTACAGCATGAATATAAATTTATAGAAGGGAGATATATTAAAGCAATTTTTATTAATTTTGGAACAGTATTCTTTTGGCACTGATTAGTAATTTCCAAAGCTGACTCTCTTGTGATCTGGTGATCTATACAAGGAAACCGTGTAACATGATGAAAACCTTCACTCTGCCCACTTTGTGAGCAGTGCCTTTTTATCCAACTACCTCATGAAGAGCTCCAAACTAAGACAATTTGAGCAGGCTGCTGGTCATGTTCTTCTCTACCTAGTAGACTTTTTTGTGCCCTCTCTTTTCTACATTAGGAGGATCTAACTCTTTGTAAAAGATGCATGCAAACTGACATTTAATTTAGAATATGTCATGGGGTCAAATTTTAACAAAATTGTACTTCTTTGAGCCAAGTTGTGATTTTGTTTTGTCTTTGAGATGGAGTCTTGCTCTGTCTGTCACCTGGGCTGGAGTGCAGTGGTGCAGTCTCGGCTCACGGCAGCCTCCACCTCTAGAGTTCAAGTAATTCCCCTGCCTCAGCCTCCTGAGTAGCTGGGACTACAGGTGTGCTCAGCCATGCCTGGCTAATTTTTGTATTTTTAGTAGAGATCAGGTTTCACCATGTTGGCCAGGATGGTCTTGATCTCCTGACTTCATGATTCTCCCACCTCATCAGCCTTCCAAAGTGCTGGGATTACAAGCGTGAGCCACTATGCCTGGTCTGAGTTGTGGTTTTTAATTAAAACTTTCACCCCTATAAACATATATCCAAGGCTCTTTCAGGGTTTCATTTGGTTATAACATAGGGTATGAAACAAAAAATCTAGAGCTATATGCAAAGTAGCCAAAACTTTTGTAAAACCTAGGGTAAGAAGTTGGCATTTCTCCTCATTCATACGTGTGTGTGTGTGTGTGTGTGTGTTTGTATGTGAGTGGGTATATATACACATATATATATAAAATATTCATCAGTGCTTACATATTTGTATTGATCATATACACATATATATGTATACATATATGTATGAATGCATATTGTGTATCAATATATTTGTGTATATATGTGTGTCTGTATGTATGTATGTTCTTGAAAATGACTAACATTTAGAAAAAGAAAAGTAGAATATAATTTGTCTCATCTGTTCATTTATTCAATATTTATTTTTGATCCCATAATGCATGTTGGTCCTAATGCTCAGGGCTGAGTTACAAAGTGTTCTATGTAAACATGGCCTTCTTTTCTGATTGAGTACAATACAGGGGAGACTACACACAGGTGAATAGGTAATTGCAATAGTCTGTGAATACTGCTGATAGGGCAAGCAGAGGGTGCTAGAAGAGGAATCTAACCCACCTGAGGGGACACAGAAGACATCCTTGAGGAAATGCTATCTATTGAGACCTGTGAGATTGAGTCACTCTTATTTAGACAAAGGGAGTGAGTGGTGAGGAGTAGAGGAGGTAAATCAGAGCAGGAGAAATATCATATATCTGAGGGCCCAGAGACTAGAGAGCAAATGGCTGGAGGAAGCACAGGAGGGCATAGCAAGTGATGTGACTGAAGAAATAGATAAGATCCAGGCCATGAAGGCTCTCTTAATTCATGTTAATGGGCTTTAAATAGAAGAATAAGATGATCACATTGAAGCATATGGCAAAGAACTATATAGTAACAAGATAGGAAATCTTAGAAGAATATAGTCACCCAGAAAATTTGAAAACGTGATTAATATTTAATAACTACTTTTTGTAACATCTATGAGTCTATAATAATTAGACACCAGTATGGCTGATCTACCTGCTTTATTTTATGAATCTCTATAATATGTGATAGTGAAGATTACTTAAAAATTTTGGTTAAAATTGCTATAGGTAATTTTTACTGGTTACAGACAGTGTTCATGTTAATATTATTCTCTTGTTAGTTGCCTTCTCTCTTAGTTCAATATGAATCAAATTTAGGCAAACTGGCCAGATACAGTGGCTCAGGCAGGTAATTCCAGCACTCTGGGAGGTCAAGTCCAGTGGATCACTTGAGACCAGGAGTTTGAGACCAGCCTGGCCAACGTGATCAAACCCCAACTCTACCGAAAATACAAAAATTAGCTGGGCGTGGTGGCACATACCTGTGGTCTCAGTTATTCAGAAGGCTGAGGCAGGAGAATTCCTTAAACCCAGAAGGCGGAGGTTGCAGTGAGCATAGATTGTGCCACTGCACTCCAGCCTGGGCGACAGAGTAAGACTGTCTCAAAAGAAAAAAAAAGAATTTAGACGAACTTAGGCAGTGGTAAGCTGTTCTAAAGAAGATAAAAGAGTACTATTGGCATATAAAGATCCACTTAAAAATAAAAATTCAGGTTCTATGTATTTATGAGTATTAAGAAAATTGAAGACCCTGTTGTGTTGGTCAGATTATCTAAAAACAAAGTATCCAGAAAAAAATTCATATTATAAACATTATCTAGCCTCCAGAGAAAATTATTCTTAAGGACAAGTGATGATTGAACAAAACTTGAGGGAGATCCCAAAGTCCTTCATGGCTCAAAGTACCTGTGCAACTGAATTTCCAATATTCCTGGAATTTTCACATTTCTAGTCACCTCTTTGAGTTGGCTCTGATTTTTGAAGTTCATTTTAAAGTGCCTTCATAGTTCTCTGAAAGATTTATATATATTCATTATCCTGCATTAGTCTGGCCTAGCTGACTCTTGTCCAAGAGATTACAAGGTTTAGAGGAAAGAAGTATCAGACCACATGTATTCTATGTGGGAAAAGCAGGTTTAGAAAAGTTGAAGATTTCAGAGAGGCAGGCTTAGGTGCACAGCACTAACAGAAGTCTGACTCTCTGGGGATAAGAGGAAAGGACTAGATTCTCAAAAATTGAAAGTATATTGAAGAAGAAAACATTGAAACTGTGAATAGCATACTGATTCTAAGTGCAAATTTAGTCAAGAGAAATTCAACACCATGACATCTGTTTGGACAATATCTTAGAATTAGCTGTTATGAGAGACATTTTGTATTAAAGCTTATAGAAGCAAAACTTACTTACCTGTAGAGCAATTTTACTCTATTGAAGAAAAAAACATTGAAGCTGTACATCTCCAACTTATATCAGCCTCTCTGACTGTTTCAATACTGGAATAACATTTTAATACTTGAGTAACAGCCAATTAGGTCATATAACCCAATAGTTTCTAAGGTCACAGGGAGTAATCACATATCACTATGTTTCCAATGATTAGCAAATGGCTTGCTCACAGCATTTCTTGAATAAATGAGCAAATGTAATGTATTTTTGAGGAGCCCTCATATTTTGTGGAGGAGTTTTGGAACCACTAATGTGGGCTGGGTGGGATGGACAGTGAGAGGAAGGCTGGTGGTCAGGCCTCCACCTCTCTATCTGAAGAAGATGAGTCTTTATTTTAGTGATCAAGCCTCCATAAAAGATTTTTTGAAAATAATTTTTTTTTTGAGACAGAATCTTGCTCTGTCACCAGGCTGGAGTGCAGTGGTGAGATCTTGGCTCACTGCAACCTCTGCCTCCCGGGTTCAAGTAATTCTCTTGCCTCAGCCTCCTGAGTAGCTGGGACTACAGACGCGCACCGCCACACCCAGCTAATTTTTATATTTTAGTAGAGATGGGGTTTCACTATGTTTGCCAGGATGGTATTGATCTCTTGACCTCGTGATCCACCTGCCTCAGCCTCCCAAAGTGCTGGGATTACAGGCGTGAGCCACCGTGCCTGGCCTGAAAATAATTTTTTAAAAATAAGAAGCAAAAGGAATGAGTTAATTCTTTTCATTTTGCCTTTAAAAACACTGTACATAGACAGAGTGCTTTCTTCAGGGTCACACCCAAATCAGAGGCAAGACCAGATTTCAAACCCGAATGACTTGTTTTCTAGCCCCATGCCCTTTCAACTCCAGATTCCACTGAACACTCTTAAAATACGGTCAGTACACATAGGTATTACAGCTTTATTCAGTAAAATATGTTAGACAACAGTACTGCAGGCATCCTTCTCAGTCATTTTTGCTTACTCAGTCATTGCTCTCTCTCAGTTTTCTAAATTGATGACTGATATTAACTGATACAATGGATGAATTAAATGTAAGGCCTGGCTCTTTTCTTTCATGGTATCGCTAATTCATATTTGTCAATTAGTCACTGATACTAATCAGGCTGCTTTTAATTACTTTACTTCCTCTTAAGTAGAAGTGATTCTTTTTGGGACAAGAGTCACATATTCATGCTTGCTATGATTTTTGAGTGTCATGGGCTTATCTGCCTGCCTGTTTTCCTATGTATCTTATCAGTAGCATTGGTTGACATAAAATACTCCTGAGACAAGGGCTTGCTTAGTAAGATTGTTGAGGGCTGTAAGCAGAGTTTTCTGGATAGGCCTGGTGGAAGTAAGCATACTTTTATTAGTTGGAAGCATGCCCATTTTGAAATTTGTTTAAAAGGAAAAGGAAATTTTCTCCTTATTGCTTATTCTATTTCTAAACATCTTGTAAAGTCCTCTTTTTCATCTTTTATTACACGACATTATGAGGATGGCAGAAATTAGACATTCCTGGGCATTTACAAATCTAGTGTTTTGAAAGGTATATTACTTTTTCCACTGGAAATTAATGTAATGAGAACTGTTTTACAGACACTCTAAACTATAAAAACACAAACACATTTCGTGTGTGGCATTTTTTTTTCAATGGAGCATTGTGTCTGGGTAGATGGATTCCTCCATGGCCCTGGCACTGTGTCCTCTGCCCAGCGTGCTCCAGATTTTCTCCTTGGCTTGCTTTTCCTCTGGCCTTTGCACTCACTTTTGTTCCTCTTCAATTTGCCTTTCTCCAAAGATTTCATTTCTTTATTAGCTTGTGTTCATATATATCTGAAGGACCTCTTTCTTTTAGACATGCCCTGATATATTTTATTCTTCCTTGATTTGTATTGCTCTTAATATGCCCAGGACTCCTACATCTGCGCTTGTCATTGGCTTCTCCATCTATATCCAGAGCTTTGGGCTTGACCATTGGAAGGATCAACAGCTATTCAAACAATGTCACATCTGTCTTGTATTCCTGACTGGTGGCATCACCAGTAACCCTAGCCAGATAAAGTAGGAATCTCATTCTATCTCTCACTCTCCTGTTTATCCCCTGTATTGACAAATTCTACAAAAATCCAAGCCTGCCCCTTTGTTAAAAGGACATCCCCAGCCTGGGTTTATCCCTCAGGCTGTCTATCCTTTTGTCATCTTTGTCTGGAAAAAAAAAATTGAACAAAACTACATCAGATATATTTAACAATAAACAAGGTATCCTTCTCTACTGGATACTTTTTAACTATTATAGTAAGATAATATACAGTAATAATAATAACAAATAATGACAAAAATGTTGAATGAGATAAGTGATATTTTGACAGAAGTTAGAGGTCAGAAAAAGAAGGTTGGAGAATGCCTCTCTCAATCCTCCTATCCTGCTGTCATCATGATTTCTCTATTTATAATGACATACATATTTAACAGATTTATATAGTGCTATTTATTTTGTGTCAAAGTTACTCAAAAAGGAATATGTGATTCATTGCATGAAATTATAATAACATGAATGCCAGAAGAGTATAAATAAACTGTCAGGATTTAGAGGAAACAGCATAGTACAGCAGAGTCAGCCTTGAAACATGGATTTTGGATATTTTCTCCAGTTATGTTCACTGCCATGGAGTATGAGAATAAAGCGAAGATTTGGAATCCAGTAAATTGAAGGTCAGGAAAAACCCCAAATAAGAGTCAAAATTGTATTTATTCTTATAATTTAAATTGTATTTAACAAAACTTATATAATGCCTACTCTGTTCTAGGCACCACTTGAAGTTGGTACTATTATTACTCTGGTTTTACGTATGAGAAAACTGAGGCATAGCAAGCTAAGTCATTTGTACAATGCCATGCAGCCAGTAACAGGTGGAACCAATTTGAAGTGATGCCTAGTACGTAGTAAATATTATATGGGTGTTTTTAGATAAAACTTAAATTGTAAAAAATAAGTACAGTTTGGTGCTGTAGTTATGTAAAATAATATAATTATTCTTAGGAAATACACAGTGAAGTATTCAGAGGTAAAGGACAATAGTATGTGGAAATTGCACTAAAATGATTCTAGAAAAATTGTCTGTATGTATATCCAGACATACTCACCTAATATATAGACATGTGTATAGATGGATGGATAGGAAAGTAATGAAAAAGTGAATGGGATAAAACATTAAAATAGGTAAATCTGGATAAAGGGTATTTGAGTCTTTTCCCATTTTCCTATTTTATAACTTACTGGTAAATTTGAATTTCTAGGTAAAATTTGAATGTTTCTGAGTAAAAAGTTAAAAATACAAAAACAAAAAGTAAGTACAGTTATTTGTTCTAAGATGACTTTTCCTACTTTGTCTGAGACCTCTGTTCTTCAAACAGTTATTAGAACAGACACGGATGGGGTTGAGTAGCATCCAGAGCTGGGTGCCACCTCTCTTCCTTCTCCTCCCCAAATAGGCCCCATGTCTCATGAGCTCTTCCTCACATTTTCTAAGAAGCAGGTGATTGTTCTGTTTCTCAGAAGGGGTGATTGACAGAGGCAGGACATCCTTTAGACTACAAGCCTTTGACAAGGAAAGAGTTATTTCTATATGGTGATATGTCATGTGAGTCCCCCAAATGAAAGCCTTTAAATGTATAGATGTTTTCACAGGATTATAGAAATGTTTATTGAACTGCATTGTTTATTAATATTTTTTCTTTTTAACCTGACTTGTCCACAAATGAATTAATTGTCCCAAGACAATAAAAAGTCAGTTACAGGAGTCATGATTAAGAATGGATGATCTTCAAAATATCTAAATCCTTAACAGCCAGTAGGGCTCAAGCACTGGCCAGTCACAACAGACATTGGCAATATTGTTTTCTTGTGTGTCTGGCTGGCCTGTGAGATCAGACACCAGTGTTTAATGGCAGGTTGAGTTGAAGTGGTGTAAACTGGCAGGAAATGAGCTGTGATATTTCTACTTTGAAGATGAGAATGAGAAACAACTTATCTTGATAAAAGATAAGAATAAAGAAAAGGATGAGTGAGATTTGCTGAGTTTTAAGGTCTTTGTTGAGAACTTTATGTGATTCTAAAATGTATATTCTTTCCACGAAACAACTTTTTACTCCTCCCAAGTTGCTGCCTGTCTGTAGAGAAATCTTAGTTTGCTGGATATTTTTATATCAGGCATACAAATATATGTCTTACATATGAGGAAACTGGGTCACAAAGTGATAGAAAACTATGAAAATGCCTTTACATTTAGGAAAAGTTTTCTCATAGATAATACAGTACATTCTATTATTCCAGATAATGTAGTTTTAATAATTAATTTTATTTAGTCTAATATTTTCTTAATTATATAACACATTTATGTACATATATAATTCTATACACATATAAATGTATATATATGATATGTCCATAAAATATGTTTACAAGATATTGAGAAATTCTTCTCCAAAAAGTCTGACAAATATTTTCATAAGTAGAGTAAGAGATCTATTTTCTGGAATCTTCCCCAAACATCTGGCAGGACTTTTGTTATCTGCAATCCGATAGGTGTAATATGGGAATTTTCCTTTAACCCGTAAACCTTTCTAATGCTAGCAAGGACTTTAGCGATCATCTATTTCAAGTTTTTATTTTCAGGAGGAAAATGAGGAACATAAGTGATTTTTCCAAAAGCATTGGAACCCAATACTTGACTCTCATTCAGCCTGTTCCCATTGTAATATGTTACAATAAGCTATCTGATCTAAGTTGTCTTATGTATTGTTTACAAATTAAACTTTTTTGAAGTCATTCAGTGCTAATTTTTATGTGAATTGTGTAAGAAAATATTATTCAGAAAACTGGAAGTGGATGTCCATGATTTCAGATCAGTGGATTTCTTCAAGCTGTTAAACTTGTTCTGTAACATTATTATATGCTGTATGCAATTAAATTATTTATTCATTTAAATGAAATTTAAATATTTGCAGTATACATTACACTTGCTAAGACTTTCTCTAGTTTTGCATTATTAACATGGATAAATGAAGTATTAATTTAGAACGTTCTATAAAATGAAGCACACACTATAACAATAAATGTTGCCAGTTCATTGGGTAATGGCTCTGCAAGTAAAATCGAATTCAGTAGATTAGTTCAGTACTTCAGATGTAGTTTACTAAGACCATTAAATGCGTATGAAAACAACCTTTAAGTGTAGATAATTTGAATACTTTCTTCACATTTTTAAATGTTAGTTCTGTTTTTCCCACTATGCTCCAAACATTAAATCTAAAAAAAAAAAAGAGCAATTAGCTTTAGAATACATACTTGAAATTACCCTAGGGACTTAATTCTGAAGAAGATTAAACAAGGATAATAGGAGAAGAGAGGCAGGATAGTTTTGCATTTCCCATGAGAAGGTGCCTGATTTTCCTCGGGTCTTCATTAGATTTACCTTATGCTCTGTGGCATCTGGGTCAGTGTTTTATTCCCAAGATTTTATTAAGATAGTTAATTATGTTATTGTTTGTGGACTTTTAATCTGAACCTCATTATTTTTTCAGTAATTGTTTACTCTGAATTTAGAAGGCTCAGCAGGAAAGCCAAATTAAAGGAGTCATTATATATCTAGAGGTCCAGACTGTTTATGAAGCTTTAAAAAATAATTTGCATGAAAACATTTTAAAGCCTTTAAAAATTCAGAGTTTATTCATTTATATACTTATTTATTTATTTTCCTAAGGTTCATGTCCTTTAGCCACACAGTCAATGATATCTGATGACAGTAGAGTGTTATAGTGTTTATTTGAATTATCACAATGGGCTACATACTTGAAACTGTCAACCATGATCTCAGTAAGGATACCAGATTAATAGAGATTTGTATGTTGGAAGCATACAATCCTGAGCTGTGCCAGTGAGTCAGAGAGTAAACAGCTTAATTTCAGTTCTCACCATCTTCCTATCTCTAAACTACACATCAATATTGCATAAACCACATTGGTTTCAGAAATTCACTGATGGAGAAATTTTATTTTTAGATGAATACTGAAATTATTTTCTATCACATATGCAAAATAGTTATTATTTTGAATTTTTAATCTAAGATGTACTTGGAAGGGTTGAAGTTTTATTTTTATGTTTGCATTTTTGGGTTTGTGTACATGGTTCTATCACTGTACCAATCATGATTCTTCATGGGTCTCAACTGTGGAACAGTGAGTATTGGTTGAGTGGAAGAAAAGAGAAAATTATATTTCAAATTATTGGTGGACAAATGTCATGATAGTGTGGAGAACATTTTATTTCTTCCTCAACACTTACTCTACCTTGAACTGACAGATTTAGACTTAAATTTTAAGAACATTTACCCATGAAGAAATTTAATTTAGGAGGTATCCTTTTTAATAATTTTGTGAAATACAGTAAAAGCAGCATTTCCCTAGTGGCAGGCAGCCCAAAAAAGCCTTAGTTAGAGGTAAAAAGGCAAAGAAAATTGATGTTGCTCACACAAAAATTGCTTTCACTTTCTTTAAGTACTAGCTCATCTTGACTGAATTATATATACTAAGAAGAAGTCAACTATAAGACAATATTAGCTGAACGTTTATTCTTAATCTTTACCTCTTTAGTCATTTATACTTAAAATGCTTTTCAGATTGAGTTTTCTCATCTACAAACTTTTTACTTTTAATAGATAATATATTTTAAGCTGTATTTATTATGTGGTTACAGGTATGTTTGGTATAAAATTATTTTTATATTGGTTAAGTAATCACTATGACTACATTTCATATGTACTATAAATAAGAAATATTGGACAGAAACTGAGGATTTTAAAATTGGGCAAACCTAAAGATAGAGATGACACAGGCACCTGTATTTTCAAAAGTAATTGAGCAAAAGAACACATAAAAATTCTTAGGATTCTTTTCCCCTTCAAAGTTTTTGCTTATAAGCCTGAATAGTAATATATCTTATTATTTTTATTATATAGAAACTAAAGGTAAATATTTAGATTTTTTAAAATCAGTTTTCTTTTAACTTGCACATTGTATCTTCAAAAAATTCAATAACTGAGATTGATAACTGATTTCTACTTTCTCATCTATCATGGCTTCTAATTTATGTGGTTTTACATGTAAGACACATTCTTAAACCATGGAAGAGAAGGAAAATTCTGTAAGAAAAGGATTTTAAATGTAACTTGAACAGAATAGAAAGAAAAGAAAATCTATATTCTAATAAAATATATCACTTATCGTGGGAGACTGATATCTTATTATTTTACTAATTTCTCCCAAGTAGATGGGTAAGATACCATAATTAACCAACTACCATAAATATGTTAATAATTGATAAGGTTTTGTAACACTCAGTTAATGTCATGCTGACTTTTCCAATATACGATGAAAAGGTGCCTCTCTGACCTAATATTCTATATTTTAGTCAAATTTCAATCCTATAAGTCTTCCCTTAACTACTTCTCTTTGGTTTTATGAACTTTGATCTTGCCAGGTTTGGGTTTCTTGTCAAATGCTCAGGGATTTTGAATGAGAACTAGTTGTACACGTGAATTTGGCATCCGTTGGATGGCAGCCATGAGCAGAGGCTTGCAGTGCCTAACACAATATGAGACTTTGCCTTTAGATCTGGGGAGGAGCCATCTGCCAATACTCAGGCAGAAGGTTGACAATTAAGGGTAAAATATTACTGTCACCTCTCTTCTCATCCTCACAATCAACATAGAAATTTTGGAAATGGCTTATAACATCAAAATGTCAGCAAAAGAAGATTAAATTATTTTGAAAAATAGCAAATAGAAAAGTGTATAATTTGCCCTATGAAAATAATGCATAGGAGAAAAAATAAAAGCTTTGGAGATTAGGTCTCCAAAACTACTTTGTTACTTTATGAACCAAGTAGTTTTAAGAAAATGTTTGCTTCTTCATAAGGAGACATTATGTACATTAGTAAGAATTTTCTGACTTAAGGAGAAAGCATATTCGGATAATGAAGAAAAGCAATAACTGAGTGTACAAAATTAAAGCTTTACCAGAGTAGCCAAAGCATATTTGATACTACAGGAAACTGAATCAGTTAGGTACAGATGTGGAGAAGTACTCTAAGAATTCATTTTCTATGAGTAAAAGAAACCAACAGAGAAGAAAAGAAACAAGAAAGTAAGCACTGAAAAGGTAAACCACAGATTTCCAGCATTCAAATAGTAATTATTTCCCAAAATATAGGGAAATGGATCAGAAACAATGATTAAAGTTTAGTAGGAGGAGAGTTGCCAAACTTTATAAATAAGATATGAGATTGACAATTAAGAGTCAATATTTCCAAGCCTATAAAATGAATGAAGATGATGCTGACGGAGGTCCTAAACAATTACTTTTACTGAAAAAAATAAGTTATATAAGAATTCAAGGTAGAAATCACATTATTTATAAAAGTAAATAAAATTATACACTTAATACATGGCAGAAGGCAGTGGAGTGGTATATGTCTATATAATTCTGTAGGCAGAAAAGGAATTTCAATGATATTAGTCCTTTCCATGAAGATATATACACAAATATATATTAGCATGTGTACATATGTGTGTGTGGGTGTGTACAGAGGGAGAGAGAGAGAGGACATGGGGCAGGGGCGGGGAGTGACATTTCTGCAATAGTTGCTTAACAAACAAACAAATAAAATCCAGACAACAGGGGTTAAAGTAGAAACTAGCAAGTAATATTAGAAAAAGGTTACGATGACTGGCAAATAACTGGTTATGATGACTGGTAAATAAAAAAATGTTACACCTCAGAAGAAAAAAGGGTAACATTGATGAATCTGAATAATCGTAACTAAGAAAATAAAAGAATTCAAAATATAAATAAAAAACACCTGTAAAAGGTCAAATAATAATAACCATAAAAGATATATGGCAAAGTGGGGAAAGCAAAGGGCTGAATCTTTATCTTGCAACAAACACAATACAAAAATATTTTTTAAAATTTACATTGACATCATGAGATAAATATTTTTACAAACTTCGTGAAAAACATGAAAGCACACAGTATTATAAAACCTAGATCAAAGATAGGCTAAAGATGTACTCATCAAGTTTAGTAGATTAGGATGAGAAATGCTTTTATATTTTTGAAATGAAAATAATCTAATAGAATCTAATTATCTACTAATTATAAGAGGTGGTAAAGATTAAAATTGTTTTAAATACTACAAAGACAAAGTCACATATAAATTAAACTCAAATAAAAAGGGATATATTTGTATTACTTTTAAAATATAAAATGTATGCCAAATATGCTAAAATAAAAGAGGAAAATAATATATTAAAATCTGCTGAATATTTTTATTATTTTTGTATAAAAAGCATAGCAGCAAGAAAAAATATTCTGAAGCAACCAACAGAAAACTATATGAACAGTATTTTAATTAGAAAATCTTAAGCATTATTATAAGTGTACCACAGCAAGTAGTCAACAAAATAAATAATTTTTTGTTAATTTGAGTACAGGTGGAATAAAATTTATCACATTTGCACTTTGCATACAGAGAATATACTTTAAATGTTCCATTTAATATCCATAAATGTATCTATCTAATATTAAAATTGATTATCTTTTTCAACTAAGGCAAGCCAATAAAGACAAGGCAATATTTTTAAAGTTATGTTTTCTGTTGAAAATATAAAATTAGTTAAATCAATAAATTTAATCAATCAATCTATTAAGGATTATCATAAATATTAGATGGAGAACTACTTTGTAATTTACAAAGTGATACAGTTACCTTGAACATAATTACAAGAATACAATTGAAATCAAGAATATAATTGAAAATACAATTGAATGTATATTTCTGAAAAATTCATGTCCTTTATACTTTTATAAGTAAATATAAAAATATATCTGAACCAAGCTCTAATATTGACATTTTAGTAAAACATAAAATACTTTTAACTAAAATGAGATAAAGTAAAAATAATAAATGATTTATATATAATGTAAATATAGAAGATATTTACCTCCCCATACCACAGGTTCCATGTTTTTATATTATAAAATTATCTGAAAATCACATAAAAATTAACAATTAAAACACAATTTTCTTAAAATGTTCTTTGAAACCAGAAGAGAAATAAAAAGGAAGCAAACGTTTGAACTGTTTATTTTTCCCTGTTAGTATGGCTGAAGATAAGAAAAATCTCACTTTTTTGGGTTTTATGTCCACTACAGGATACTCTCTGATATTTGTCATTATACATATGAGACAATCTGTATCATTCCACTGTTTCCCTTATACGCACAGCCCTTCACAATAGATTTATTGGAAACATCCTTAGTTCCTTTATCTTAACCTTCAGTTTTGCTTTCCAGCAATGTGAGTGCAAGTAGTTTATTTAAGAGCTAATCCTGTAACCCCAGCAGGAAAGAGGAAAAAGACAGAGAAGGAAAATAATTCATGACAGGGTTTATCAATTAGACACTAACTCTTTAGATAAATGAGACAGAACTATTGGGGACTACCAAGAGAATGACTGAGAAGTAGAAACCATCTTGGTGTCATCTCACTCAAAAGAAGAGGAGGCTGGTGTGTTCAACCTTCGAATCTTATTTGTAAATGGCTAAAGATGCTGGGGTTGGGAAGTAGTTACATCCCCAGCACTATTAAGGTGCTGAGAAAGCTCTTGGATGAAGAGTCACAGGTGCAAGTACTAGATGGAGAATGCCCTCGGGGCATTAACCGTAGGCATAGGTGAGATGAAGCTCACTTTCACCCCTATCTCCACTGAGAACTTATGCAACATAAACTCATTCTGATGAGGAAAGCACATTGATGTCTGTCATACAGCCTCTGAGTCATAATTAAATACCATGGCAAGTACAATATTATTACTGAAAAAGATGAGCTGCTCAACTTCTCAAAATGGTGAAGATTAATAAGATTAATACAGAAAGATATTTCTTTGCACATAGATAAAAATTTAAAAGTGAGAAGACACGTTGAAGTAGAAAGGTAAGATGAAATAAGAAAATGTTACAGGTTACTGATATGGACAGTAATAAATATATAGTGTTTTGAGTAAAATATAGTACATTATTTCAAATTACACCTAGGCTCGATTTTGGAAGAGTAACTTACAACAGAAATTTAAGAGATTCTGTGTTTTTTAAGACTGGTATTTTTGAACATAAAATTCTGGATTAAAAAAATTTCATTCCACTTGAAAAAATATATTATTTATATTTATTTATAAAAAATATTTATATTTGAATATGAAATACATATTTAAACAAGTATCAATGGTATATGTTTTACAGTTCCTTAATCAATTGGCCAGTCATAAGTCCAGTGTAAACGGCCACTTATATTTTATCCAACACTGAGGTTGTTGCAGCCTATGTAGTGTAAAGCACAATTTGTGTAATCCCAAGCATCTGAATAATCCCTTCTTTTCAAAGTGGATTCTAATTTTTCTACCATTCAACTGGGAATTGCGTTGAGTGAGAGTGACATAACTACAGAGATACAATTTTTAAAAATGCAATTTCTTGTTGCTCAGGTTATTAGTCTCAAAGAATCTGCAGCATCTCATCTCATTAACATTGTTTTTCAGCCTCCCTAATCTAAAGGCAACTTCTCATTGCTATGCTTGTTTTTATTGTTTTGAATCCTGAAGGAACAAGTATCTAGTCCTAGTCACCTTCAATGTTTGTTTCTTTTTGTCTGTTTGTTTGTTTTGAGAGAGGGTCTTGCTCTGTCACCCAGGCTACAGTACAGTGGCACAATCATAGTTGACTGCAGCCTGGACCCAAGGATCCTTCCGCCTCAGCCTCCTGAGAAGCTAGAACTACAAGTACATGCCACCACACCCGGCCAGTTTTAATTTTTTTAGTTTTTGGTTTTTGTAGAGATAGGGTCTCCCCTTTCCTTTTTCTTTCTCTCTCTCTCTTTTCCTCCCTCCCTCCCTTCCTTCCTTCCTTCCTTCTTCTTCATCCATCTTTGCTTGGATGGTTAATCTTAATGGAAATTACTTTTATGTTTCTCAACCTCCCTTTTTTGGTTAATTTTCTTTCATAGAATAATGCTGTAGAGTGAAACAGGTGACAAACATTCAGTTTTACTATTATTGAGAAATGAACAACTGTCACATTTCTGGATTCCTGATTATGATTACAAGTACATTTGTAGCACATTTCTTGTTTTAATATGCTTGCTCTGACAACTCTGGATTTATTCTTGGAAGAAAAATCTACCATGTAAGTTGCTGAGCCTGGCTTAATTCCAACTTTAGTATGCTAATTATATTACATTTGTCTCCTAATGACATCTGTTTTATTATTTTAAAATTTTGCAATTTTGCAAGTTGCTGTGATGTTTAGACTCAGACTCAGCTCAGAATTTTATCTTGTACATAAATTAATATTTGCTTCCTTAAAAAATTATTTTAAAGGTTACTTGAAAGAAAGACAATATTTGAATTTTCTTTTGTAGCATAAGAAACTTTGATTTAAAAAGAAAAAACACTTGAGTTCCTCCCTTAGGTGAGAGCTGAGGCCCTGCTGCCAATCAGCCCCTAGGGTCTTATCGACCAGAACAACTTGTTAAAACTCCAGCTTCTGGGTCCTCATCAGTGAGTAAATGACGCTATCTGTCACCAGGACCAGAGTTCACCGTCTTCTAAGACACGGATCTGCTATTTCTCTAGTCCTGTTTTCATGAGTCTAAGTCTAAAATAGAAGCCCTTGGCCATTGATATTTTGCCACATTTGTCACCCATAATGCTCGGTCCCTCTTTATCCCTAACCCATTCCTTCAAACATCTACACTATACTGGAGATGGTTATGTTAGTGCAACCCAATAGACATGTAATGTGAGCCACCTATGTAATTTTACATTTTCCAGTAGCTGCATTAATAAAACAGTAAAAAGAAATCAGTGAAATTAATGTTAATAACACTTTAATAATGATAGTCAAATATTACCATTTTAATATATAATCAATATAAAATAGTGAATAAGATATTCTTTTTATCATACTAAATATTTGGACTCTGGTGTGTATTTTTCACTTACAACACATCTAAATTTGGAGTAGCTGCATTTCAAGCGTTCGGTAGCCACATGTGGCTAATAGATACCACAGTGAAGCCCATTAGGAACATGACATCTATTCCCAATCCATTCTTTGTATCTTGCCTGGATTTCAGAGATGAAAAGGATGAAATTACATTACCCCAACTCCTTTGTGTTTGGGTTTCTGCCTGTGATTTAGGTTCTATCAGTGAGAGGTGCTAGCATGAAACTTTGAACATAGGAGTGAGTTTGAGGCCATCTTTCTTCTGCCATGGCAACTTGCAAGAAAAGTTCCATATGGGGATCGTGGTGACCAGGTTCCACATTCTGTATCTGGTTACCTCCTCTGTGGGACTGAGGCACTGGTGGTGGGCAACTGGTAGGAGCAGCAGAAGCCTCCTGATTTTTGCTTCCACTTGCCTGGGGTTCTTTCAGTATTTTCCCAAAGTCTGGTTGTCTTTGACCCTATTATTTCTTCGTTTGCATAATACCAATTTTAAGTGACAGCTCAGGAAATACCTTTTTAAGGAAATATTCCCTGATCTCACTCACTCTTTTGCCAACATATGCTAACTTCTTTCCTAAGCACTCATATCCTATAGTTGTCTGTTTAACTTTTCTATCCTATTGATGGCAGAGAATAGTTTCTTTACTATTGTTATTTTTGTTATTATTATTTACTTAGTGCTCAGCACATTATAGATTCTCAGTAAATGTTTATTAGACAGATGTCTGGAGGATGGAGACAATAACAATGAACAGAGTATTTTGAGATAGAGATAAAATAATTCCAGGGCATGTGACACAAAAGGACTTCTGCAATGCGGGAGTTCTTGTCAATTGGGGAAAAACTGAGGTTGTATACCTTACTTAGCTCCTTGAGGAAAAATATGCAGATGTGTAAACAAAGGAGCATCAAGTTGTTCTAAACATTTGCTTACTGAATTTGAGCAACACACAGGGCTGCAACTAGTCTGATAGTCACAGTAGTCTAATAAGTCCTCATTGACAAGTTAACTAAATAAGTAACTGCACAACATTCATATGATCTTGACATTTCAGCCATAAACCTTTCATTATAGCTAATATATACTTTGCCTCTTCTACCTTACATCATTGATTTTGTACTTAGATGGGTCTCAATTGAGATATCTGTCCAACCACATGTTTAAAAAAAACACATCTTTCTGTCTTTTGGTTACAGCATCTATATTTAATTAGCCCCAAGAGGCACAAGGATAAAGAGGAAGAATCTTATTTTTAAGAAATGATAATATAACTATTGCTTCCAGGATCTAACCATTTTGTGGACCTCTCTTGACTTTTTGTCTTGGTTCTCCAAATTTACTGCAACAAGAGAATATATATTCTTCATGAATATATATTTCAACATGTAAAGTCAACCAGCTCTTTTATGAACTGCCTTTGAATTTCTTTTTTGTTGTTTCTGAGTTTTTCTCCCATTAAACTGTTGGCAAAGTGTCTGCAGGATTGATTTGCAAACTTACTCACAACTTGTTGAATTGAGACAAAAAGTGAGATGATGATGGGATATGAAAATAAGGTTTAGTTCAAGTTTAGTAGATTTAATTAATGATTAAGTTTGTATTATGAATTTTGACTTTTAAGAGAGATTTTGTTCATGCTATATCTACATGTAGAATAAAGATTTATAACACTATTTTGTTTATAGAAATCCTATAATCACAAATATGTGAGCAAATCACATATTTGCTCAGCTCCTACTCACTACCAACAGCTATTATAGTTGGTGTAAAATTGCCAGCAGGACAAACACTTGTGAGGAGACAGGCTGAGGAGAAATCTTGGAGAATCCATGTGGCACTAGAAGTGGAGGCATAATGAGGACTTGGAATATTCAGATCCCTTTCCTCATATAAAAGCCTAGAATTTCTTTTTGTAATCTGATGTTTAGCTATATCTTTCCTTTCTTTATTTTGTCTTCAGTATTGAGTTCCCTATTTTTTTCCATGAAAATGCTGTTAATTGTTCTTTGAAGTTCCCCGTTTCCTGTTCAGCCATTCACTGTTGGATGGAATCCAGTGTCTTCCTTGTAATTCCTATTATAAAATTAGCACAAAGTCTTTTACAGATATTCCAATAATTTATACTGTGGGAAACATCAGGAGATACAAGATGCAAATTTTAAAGAATTTAAGCAAAACTATTACCTACTACTTATGGTAATTTTTTAATGAGAACTAAGTTGTGATAGTTTTATACTGTTGTCATATCTATATTACTGAGAATCTCAGTGAGTATGTCCTCAGAATTTCTCTTGATTTGATCTGGGATGTATTGCCCAATCTTCCCTGCCCACTTCTAGTAATGCTTTTTATTTTTTTCAGGACCAAAATTTCCTATAGGTGCTTTGCTGAATAATTATGTGTCTGAAAAACATTAGTGGGTGTTACATGAAATAAGGATTCTTTGGGTATCTAAGTTGGGGAAATGCTTCAGTATAGGTACTCGTGTGGTTAATTTTATGTGTCAACTTGCCCGGGCCATGGGGCATCCAGACATCTGGCCAAATATCATTCTAGGCGTATCTATGAGAGTGTTTCTGGATGAGGTTAACATTTGAAGCTATAGACTAGGTGAAGCAGATTCCCCTCCATAATGTGGGTGGGCCTATTGAATCAAATAAAATGCTGAGTAAGAGGGAACTCCAACTTCCTGACTGCTTCATTTGGACATTGTTCTTTTCTAGCCTTCAGACTTGGACTGAAACATTGGCTCTTCATGGATCTCAAGCCTGTCAATCATCAAACTGACACTTATACCATCAGTTCTCCTGATTCTCAGGTCTTAGAATTTAGGCTGAAACTACACATTGGCTCTCCAGGGTCTCCAGCTTGCTGACTGCAGATCTTGGAACTTTTCATCTACATAATTGCATGAGCTGATTCCTTACAATAAATCAAATCTCTCTCAGTCCCTCTGTCTCTGTCTCTGTCTCTGTCTCTGTCTCTGTCTCTCTCTCTCTCTCTCCCCCCTTCTCACCCCCAAGTCTCTGCATGATGTCTCTCCTATTGGTTTTGCTTCTTTGGAGAACTCTGACTGATACAGTACTGAAGAACTTTTCAGAGATTTTAGTATGCAACAAAACTCTCTAAGATAAGGGAAGGTATTGAGCATTTCCTCAATCTGTTAAACTGTAGAAGGGTCTTGGCTTTTGCTTTTTTTGTTTTTGTTTTTACATTTTTGAACAGAAATTTCTAGTATTCCAGGAACACATTTTTTCCAAACACTTAAAAAGATACATTTTATATACACAAGAATAACAAACACAGCTTTTAGTTTCCAAAATACTCAGGCAATATTAATTCTGGAGTAATCGAAACAGTTCTTCAAAGGTCTGCTATATGTACCAAAGAATAGAATCGCAGGGATAAGTGTGTGTTTTTCTTGTGAACAGGAAAAATGATAAGGTCTATTATGTTAGTCTCTACCATCATGGAAGGGAATAAAGAAGCCACATCATGAGTTGTCTCTCTTACAATTTTATCTTTCTCCTTTATATATTACTTTTACTATTTCACTCTGGTTTAGCTCACTAAAGCAGAAGTCACCTAGGTATTCTAATATGAATCAGTTTAGAACAAAACTAGTGGCAATATACTCAACCTTAGGAATTCTTGAGGAGCAAAGGTTATGAAGTTTGTCCATAATGCCTTTGGAAGTGCAAAGATCACAAAGAAGCCACCACTAATAGCGTGGTGCATCAGCAGCACCAAACTACGTGTGAGGGGAATCCAAAAACTGAGGGCAAAACCCCACATCTTCCATCTACCAGTACCAAAGTGCCTTTCCACAAAGGCCACCAGAAAATGATCATGTTTTCTTGTCTTTTGCTTTTAAAATATTTCAGGATCACATCCCACTGGCCAGTTATAAACAAACTTGCTAGTGGGTGACTCTGTAAACATATCTATGGGTTCTAAAGTTCTGCTGCCTAGAAAATAGCTTAGTAGGATTGGGATAAAACTGAGTGTCAAAAAGCAATAACTTGTATATCTCAACTGTACTAGTAGAGGTAACAAGTAGAAATCTGTAAGGTTACAATTGTGTTGAGCAGTGAATGGCTATCCAGCATTGGGGAGGGAAATAGAGAAAAAACGTGTTCCTTATTCTACTAATTGATATAATCAATTATTAGGATGAATCAGACAAATCAATGGTTCTTAAAGTATGATTACTGGCTCAGCAGCAGCAATATCACCTGGGAAAGTTTAGAAATGAAAAATCTTGGGCCACACTCCAAGTTCTGACAAACTAAATCAGAAACTCTGGGGATGGGGCCTAGAAACCTGTGTTTTAATAAGCTGTCCGGATAATTCTGATGCACATGAAATTTTGACAATTACCAGTATAAAGTTATTGAAAACAGTGTTTCGTGAATATGAGTTTGCTTCTACGAAGAGTAAAGAATGCTTGAGGCTCTATAAACTCTTACTAGAGGTAAAATGACTTGAGAGTCTATATAGGAGTCTGGGTAGGGCTGAGAAATTAATAGAAAATGAATCAGCTACACTTTGTGTTTGGCAGAACATTAGTGTAAGAGTAGAAAGATTGACACCTGAGTACTGAAAAAATAAGCTGATGCTCATAATAAAAATTATTGTAAGTAATGTAAATAATTTTAGTTTTTATGTATACATTCCATGTAAAAGTGGATAGAGTGTGGACATGGATATGGCTCAAATTACCTGAAAGGCCAGTTCAGTTCTATAGTACTTTTCAAAATTCATAAAACCCAACAGCAATGCAGTCTTAGGCAGCTCCTATTCTATCTGCATTTGATCCACAACAAGCTTTTTTGAATTAAATCTTCATCAATTTATGAATAACACCTTGCTCTGAAGGATCACAGGTATGTGCAAATGAGCTTTGCAGACATTCTAAGAATAATATGGTAAAAGGAATGCTTTATTGCTCCCACAAAGGGGTCTCCATCTTACCATCCTCACCCATAATTTTAAAAAGAGTTTAAAAAAAAAAACCAAAATAAGAAAATAAAAAACAGAAGCAGTTATCAGCTAACAAAACTGAGGAAGTTTCAAGTCTTACCATGAACAAATTAAAAACAGGTTTTCAAACTGTCTTTTTTAATTTAAATATTGCTTCTGTATAAGGAGATTTTCCCAAGTCATTTAGCAGGTAGCATGAAGGCAGAGTTACTCCAGCAGACACGCTTCCCTAGGGATTGAAAAGAATGACTTCTGAAACCAGGCATTTCTTAGCAAATCATATAAAACCTCACTGGAGACTTTTGCTGCCAGGAGAAAGATTTTAAGCATTCACCGATGGAACCTCTAAGACAATAAAGAGTGCAGATGCATCAGATTTAGGTTTTAAAACTGCTGATGTCCACATTTAGCCTAAACATGCTTTATCCAATCTTGAAAAACTAATGTAGTGCTACATTCTTGCTTGTGAGGTAATGCTGTTTTGGAGAGCTTTTCTGTCCTGTTAATACAAATCAGAAGCCTGGCTGTCTGTATAAAGAAAAGAAAAACAAAAATAAAAAATGTACCATCCTGATTTATATTAGAAACAGGTAGGAATGGGTATATGCATTAGGAAGGGGTTAAATAGGAGGTGGGGAAGAAGTGGGAGAGAGAAAGAGAATACTTGTTCCTTATTGTGAAGGACAAGAGAGTTGAGTCTAATAATCAATTTGAATTTATATTTATCAATCCTGTAATTGAATGTCCTATATTATTCAGAACCAAAGTAAACAAAGAAAAATACTGAATTTTTGTCATGGATCGGGCTTTTCAAAAGTTGCTGTTATTAAATTGCTATACATATAGGGAAGTTTGGGAGTGATGCAACTATTCATCTTGATTGTGATAGTGTTTATATGACTACATGAATTTGTCAAAACTTGCAGAACTACTCTGAAAAATGTGACTGTTACTATAGTAAATTAGACCTTACTGGAAATGCTGCGTATGTTTTACACTGCGGAGAGAGGTGCATCATTGTTCTGATCATCTCCGTAGTTACAGTCACTACAGCATGTTAATTTTATAATTTATGAAATTAAATAGTGTAAGAAATATGTTAAATATTAATGCTAAGACCTAGAACATCTATTAAAAATTACATTGAAATAAAGCAATACAATTAGTTAAACAGCATGGAATATGAGTGGAACATTTTGATTAAACTTCCTTGAATTTTATTTTACTTGACCTTCTGAAAAGCTAGTGCTAGATACACCTTCATTTTTAAAAAAAGCAAGATGACGTGACATTGCCAGTCTTTATCATGAACGTTTTTATACATTTTATTTAAATGTCCTATTTCTATACTCTGAACAATAATTTTCCATGAATGTGTACACATACTTTCTCATAGACACCTAAATACAGGGGAATATGCATTAACTAAGTGGTATAAAATTATCTTATATCAGTTTCACTTTTACATTATGCAATTAATGATTTGGGATTTTTATTTTTGCTTTCACAGAATGCTTTATCAAGCATTTTAAATAAAGACTATTTTTAAACCTAATTGTTAAAATGACTTTTAATATGGCTATTTCCAATCTCTTTAAACTTTAGATTCCATCTCCTCCCAGCCAAGCCCAAGCCATTTTAACCTCCTAATGGGTACCTTACTTTTCCTTGTTAAATCTTAACAACCTATTACTGGCTCTAGGCTGGTCTGGCTTTCTGCAGAAACGTATGCTGTCTTTGAGTCATAAGTGCATAAGGGCTTTTTTTGGGTCAGATAAGGGCCATGGGACAGAGCCAAATTAAGTGGAAATGTTCGTATCTAAAAGAAATCTGCAATGAGGGCTTATTATGGAGAGAGTGATGAGGTGAGAAACCAGTGAGGTTTGTGTGTAGCTTACTGTAGTTGCTGTTCGACAAAGGCATCCTTTAAAAATAAAAGCCCATTTTTCACTTCAAAGGAATGAATTGCATTGCATCAAACCAACATTCTTCCTTTCTCTTCTATTTTATATATATGTCTCAATACACTGAGTATCCCAAACTAATTAATTTTTTGATCCCATTATGGTAGACTTTTACCCAATTTATTTGCAAAATTCCTGGAACAAAAAAAAAAAGCAAAACTTGTTGCTGTGATGCCCATATTTTTTAAATTGCCATTTTCCTTAAAGATGAATAAATATTTAAGAGACTTTGAATTAAATTGAATTACACGGAAAAATTTTTCAGTGAATAGTAATATATAAATCACAATAGGTTATCCTATTATTTGAGAAAATATTCTAAGTATTCAATTCAACATCAAGCTTATCATATCCAAATTGATTCTAAAACATAGGTTACACAGGATCACTGAATATATAGAATAAAGTTTTAAGCAATGTCCAGTGAAGCTAATAACAGGAATCTTGAAACAGGTAAGCAACTGGAATGGGAAGAATTAGAGAAAGGAGTTCTGGGAAGATATTTTCATGTGAGTTTGCAAATTCACCTGGTAAAACTTCACAACTTGCTATTCTACAACTACACATTGAACCATTGATTTGGGGTACAGAGACTTCATTTTCCTTACTTCAATTTTTTTAAAAGCTGTGTTTTGTGACCACACTGTCCATAGTAAGACTAGTTGAACCTGGTGTAATTGACAAGAGTTGAAGGTGTTTAAGGAGCTGGTAAGGAGCAGAAGGTAGGCTAAATTAAGGATTTGAATGAGAATAAAGGTGATTACACCTTTTAGGAAAATGAGGATTGCGAATTGTAGGTAACCAGTATGACTTCTTCAACAATTGGAAATAGAAAAGTAGGAAGTTTTCCTTTATGTTATTGCTTTGCAAAACCATGGGGGCCCATCCAAATTTTGGTTCATGTGCGATGACTGATGACACCACATATACGTGGCACCACATATACACACCGAGATGGAATAAAAGAGAGTGTTCAGTAACACTCTGACATCTCTGGGGAGAGCAGGGAAGTTTCTCAAGCAGGTCCTAAGTAGCTTGAGAGAGCATGGAAAGGATACCTGGCTTGGGTTTAATTGTAAAGGAGTAAGGCCTGAGTGAGGCTTCCCATGCATGGGCAGGGATGTGCATAGTTTGAGTGTAGCCTCAGGTGCTAAGGGAGGGAGCAGCGGAGCTTTCTTCTTGGCTGGCCAGATGTGGGACATGAGAAGAAGAGGAAGAGTGGAGAGGAAGAGGCTTATAAGCCATCAGCAGTCAAACATCAGAAAATGGAGACCGGCTTCTCATTATACTATATATTGCAAATTTCTGCTATTCTCAAGCCTCATCAGTTCTCATGAGAAGAAAGTCTAGATTTTCTTTTCTTCCCGTGACAAATTTCCTCAGGATTTTTAAGCCCCATTAAAAACCGAAGTTCATTATCTTGTTTATCTGCTCTTGGGAGAGAACACTCATATTCTTTTTGATGCTTACGTAGACAACTGGTGGCTTCCAGAACAGCATGCCTGGTGGACTTATTTCAGTCACTGCCTCATTGCCATTGATTAAGAGGGGGCCTGGAAACAGTGCCAGAACCCAGAGAGTCTCCATCTGCAGGAACACTCCTGCAGAGCCCTCTGTGGTTGTTGCAGACTCCACAGTCATTGATGCAAGTGTCACCTGGTTTGTGCAGGCCTAGAAGTCAATTCTCAGGGTGGAAAATTAGAGGGGTCTCACTGGGGAAGGAAGGGTGTATCCCAAAAATCTCACCCAGATTTCTGTAGGCTGAAGAGACCAGCAGCAGTTCCAACAATAGTGAATGTGTGTTGGCCATGTAGTGCGGCCTACGGCAATAACTTCTTGGGTAACTTCCCTACACTGAGATGAATGCTTTATTTCAGGGCAAATTCTCACTTTGACCTCATTGTATTAGAGGCCCTAAAAGCTCTACCAGTTCCTTACAGAAAACCAATTGGTTCATTTCTCCATGTCTAATTTTTTTCTTCTTTTCACCTATCCTGTGCAAAACGAACTGATTATGGGTAATGATTATGTTATTTAGATGTTTCTTTGGGAAAGGCTCAATGTTTTAGTTTTAAAAAGCCAGATGCTTCTGGTAATGTGTAGTGCACATCAAAAACTCTGCTGGTTTCTGCGGAGGTGACATTAAGAGGTTATTAGAGGACCCACGAGTGTGCTGAATATTCTGTTTGCCTCCCTCTCTCCTATCCCCTCCTCATTGTCTCTCTCTCCTGTTCTGTGCTCCTAGAGTAGTGACTGTACTAACCAGGCTCCTCTCTCCTCAGCCTTACAGTTGAGTTTGGTTTTATGTGTTGGCCAAAGTTGTGTTCCTCTCCGTAAGGCCATAGCTCTTGATGGGAGCCCTCTCTTACAGCTCTAGCTCAGCTAAGCTTTTTCTGAATCCAGTAGCAGCTACTGTCCCCTTTCCTTTTTAGTCCTGCAGTGGTGACTTTCATATTGTTGTTAGCTCTTATTTTTGGTTTCCCTTTGACCTGTCTAGACTTTGTAAATAATCCCTTCATCAATTACTCTAACTTTGCTACTCTCTTTCTAGGACCTTGGCTGATTTGCCTGCAAAACAAGGAGTGAGCCATGCAAAGTTAGGGGAAGGGCTTAATAATACAGGATTTATTAAGAAATTATGTTTAGGCAGCGAGGAAGGATAAAAAGAGTTCTCAGTGGAATTTTCCTTTAATAAAAAGCAGCCCCAAACCATTTCTTCTCTAACGGAAAGCAGCCTGAGAAATCAGGCATAGATATGCATACTAGACTCTTCTATGTGTAAATGCAGGCAGCTGTACCTGGAAGCCAGGTACATTCAATATGGCGTCTCCCACCCTCTTTTCCATGTCACCATGTGTGCCAGCATCATCACAGCCTCCAGGTAAAACCAGGTGCACAGGAATCATGGCCGCCACCAGGTAGAGGCCACTTTTACGTAATAAAAGACTAGGATGGGAGGGCCAGTCTTTTCGTGGGCTAGGTAAATGGTATAACTGATCAAACCAATGCCCTGATCCCTTATAAATCAATCACAGCCTACTCAAGCCTCTGTAGAAAACTGATTGCATTTGGCCGCAAACTGTAGACCCTCTTTTGGGGGACCGGCTTTCTCAGCATGAGGAAGTCTTTTCTCTTTCTTCTTTTTTGTCTATTAAACTTTCCACTCCTAAACCCACTCCTAGTGTCTGTCTGTGCCCTGAATTCTTTCTCACCTGTGACAAAGAACCAAGGTATATACCTCATATACCTCAGACGACGGAGCTGTCTCAGTAACAAGCTAAGATATAAGCAAGTGCATTTGTGTGAAAGCATGCAAATTGATGATGCAGATAAGTCACGTTGCTATGTAGAGGCGGTAAATTAACCACAAAATACCCACAATCATTTTTGGTTGGTGATTTTTCTTACATTACTGTCCCACAAACATTTTTGATGATGTCTTTTTGTAAGGCAATGACTAGGTACTGCAGCTATATGAATCCTATTTATATATTGCCATATTCATTCATGAATCTATCTTTGTGAATAGATGTTATTTTTTTGGTGTTCACATCTTAGGAACTAAAGTAGTAGTAAATTTCTATAGTGGGATCACTTAAAGAACTCCTCTCTTAGTAACAGTGCATGAATGGAAGTGACTGTTTAGAACTTTGTGCTCCTTCCTGTGCTAACACACACACTCACACCCACACATTCACAAAGCACATTTTTAACTTATTCCAAGTGCAGCTTGGTACTTAAATTGTCTCCAACAAGGTCATTGTACCCTCCTTTGCTGCAGGTTTTATACTTCAAAGCATATTATAATTATTTGGCTTTCACTTTAATATTGCCTTAATATTGTTTTTATGAGAACATTGTTTTCTGTTTGGAGTAATGTAATGCTTTGATATGATTAATGATGGTCCAATATTTCCTTCACTATTCCAGTGGATGAATTAAGTATTTAATATAAGTTTTTTAAACAAAATGTCCTTATGAAATAAATAGATGCCAAAATTTCGTTCCATGCAAGTTTTCATTAGATCTTAAATCTGAAAAGAAAATGTAGTTTTGGGAAATAGCAGGAGTCCTGATTAGTTTTGGTTTTCTTGGTTGGTCTTGTTTTTATAGTAACTTTTATCAGCCCTCTTCCCTATTATGAAGCTCGGGAATGTTTGGGCTATTTCCATTGCTCTTCCTGTTTTTGTTTGGAAGATATTTATGCATCTGAAAAAAAAAATGTTTTAAAAGCCAGTGGAATGAATGTAGATGTTTTCTTGAAATTTTAATATTTTCTCTAAGTTCTAAAGGTTTTACAATATTTTATCTTTGTTTAGACTACATATTTGCTTTAAAATCTCAACTATTTTATTGATTATATATTAATTTTTTTTTTTTTACTCTTACTGGTGGCTTAGTTTTTAAAGAAAAATGTTCTTTCTTTTTCCTATGAACATATTTGTAACACATTTATCTAGGATATACTCTAAGAAGTTTCTTCTGGCAATTTTTGATTCTTGTTTCTTTTCACATTATAAACTTGTTCAACTATTTTTTAAAGCTTTGTTTTAGTTTTTGGAAGAGTATTCCTCCTTAATTAAATGTTTGAGCAAAGAAGAGATGTGATTCTAAGGATGGAATGGGATAAACTACAAAAAAAAAAAAAAATTACCAGCAAGGTGCGGAGGCTCACGTCTGTAATCCCAGCACTTTGGGAGGCCAAGGAGGGCGGATCACAAGGTCAGGAGTTCAAGACCATACTGGCTAGCATGGTGAAATCCCATCTCTACTAAAAATACAAAAATTAACCTGGCGTGGTGGTGTGCGCCTTTAGTCCCAGCTACTCAGGACCCTGAGGGAGGAGAATCACCTGAACCTGGGAGGTGGAGGTTGCAGTGAGCCAAGATTGTGCCACGACACTCTGGCCTGTACAACAGAGTGGGACTCCATCTTAAAAAAAAAAAAATTACTTTGCATATGCTGCTCTATTACTAGAGAAACTAAAATAATATTCTTAAATATTTTAGAGCAATTTTTGGTTTGTCTATTTATATCTTATTTATATTGCCTTTTAGAAGGTGTGGTAGATAGAATGTCCTCCCAAAGATGTTTACATCCTAATTTATGGAACTTGTGAATATATTATGTTGCATTACTTGGCAAAAGTTGAAAGATTCAAAGCTTGAAACAGTTACTATCAGGCTGTATCTATGAAATATTAATTAACCCATTTATATTTTGAAAAGAGCTGAATGGCAGTCATTTAAACATAGAACTCTCAGAAATCTGCAAAATGCCAATAATCTGAGTCATTGTTTTAAATATCAGATGGATAGAGATACTATGAACAAGTATAAAATCCATAATTAATTGTGTGCCTTCTCTGTGTGCTGAGGCAGATGTGAAACAGACTTCACAGTCTGGATAAAATGTTGGAGTATTCCTAAAGAATGGAGAGGGATTTTGAACAAAATACTTCATAAGCATGCTGGGGTGGGTGAATAAGTCATTTCAAAATAAATGGAGATTTGTTTATCTCAGTAAATGCACTGCAATCCAATACTTTCTGAAACCATAATTTTGGGCCGGGCATGGTGGCTCATGCCTGTAATCCCAGCACTTTGGGAGGCTGAGGTGGGCAGATCACCTGAGGTCAGGAGTTCAAGACCAGCCTGGCTAACATGGTGAGACCCCGTCTCTATTAAAAATAAAAAATAAAATTAGCCAGGTGTGGTGGCAGGTGCCTGTAGTCCCAGCTACTTGGGAGGCTGAGGCAGGAGAATTGTTTGAACTTGGAGGTGGAGGCTGCAGTGAGCCAAGACAGGGCCACTACACTCCAGCCTGGGCAACAGAGTGAAATTCCATCTCAAAATAACAAAAACGAAAAACATAATCTTGAGGTCATGAGTGATTCTCCCACTTTCCTTGCATATCAATTAATGAAGAATTCCAGTGCACTCTGTTTCTAATATTTATTCTTCCATTTATTTATTTCTCTTCAAATCCATTCCTACCAGCCTAACAAAGAATTGCTAAGATTTATAATGTGCATACTACTAAGTGCCAGACTCCGGACTAAGTACATTTGTTATATTGGGGTTCAGGAGTGCCCCCTCAGTTCCCCTGAGAGGACATTTCTTCAGGTTCTTGGTGTATCACTCTCTCAAGAATGATAGAGGAGATCATGGCACAGTGCACTCATAAAAGTAAATGCCAGACTCAAACGTGTTTGTAGAAAGTGATTTATTTAAAGCAGAGAGAGAAAAAGGAGAAGGAAACAGCTAACTCTCACGTTGAGTGAGAGAAAGAAAAACCGCTCTCACACTGAGTGAGAGGGTTCCCAGAGGGGGAAAACCTGAGAAGGAAATCTCCTCTCACACTGAGTGAGAGAATCCAGGAGAGGAAAGACAGCTTCCACACTGGGTGGAAGGGAATTGAGAGAGAGAGAGATAGAGTTTAGGAGAGGAAAAGCGGCTTCCACACTGGTTGGAAGGGGACCCCAGAGGGGAAATCCAGGAGGGGAAAGAGAGCTCCCACTATGTGAGAGGGGATTCCAGAGAGCTGGACATCCAGGAGAGAGAAAGATGGCTTCCACGAAGGGAGTGTTCTTTGAAGGGGACCCAAACATGGAGTCTGGAAGAAGAGGACTTTTAACCCGGGAGGAACCCCCACTTTCTTTAAGACCCCGGGCCAATGAAAGGAGTTCCTTAGAACTTGCGCTGCGGTGACTGACTCTTAGTTTCTTCCTGAGCCCGTGAAATTTAGACATAAACCGTTAAATCTCCCGGTTGGAGAGAGAGGGGAGAGGTGCATGGTTGGGAAGGTCTTGCCCTAGAAACTACGCCCCCTCGTGGACCTAGAAAGAGAACACATTTCCTCACGTTGACAAACTAATTCTTACAATTCTCCTGCAATTCCTAATAACTACTCTTATTATATCTTTTTAAATGATAAAGAGTCTGGAATGTAGAGTTATATAACTTGCTCAATATCACATAGGAACTAAATGGAAGAGCAGGTGTTTCAACTCAGGCAATCTCATTCCATAGCTTGCAGTCAACCATTCCATCACATTTTTTTGAAGTTGCAGATCCAAGGTCTTCCATGTCTCATAGATACTTCAATACTAGTTGACCTCTGTGGATATTTATCTAGGAAAATGCTGCCTCTTAATATTATTGCTTAATTTTGGGAGTTCTCAGAATCCACTGGAGGCACTTCCCTGATGTTCATTAATAAAACCAAAAATCCTTGTTCTTTTTGTTCCCATTCTTTGGAAATTTGATTTTGGGCACATGACAGTTTCAGACTTTGGGTAACTCAGGAGTTTGACTATAAAGAGAATTATACACAAAGGCAGGAAGAATTGGGAAAATGCCTATGACAACATGGAGACATCTAGAATCTAAGGAGGAATTTGAGATTGGCATAGAGTATTGTAACCAGTGGCAGTGGCATTTGGGAGGGAATCTCACCAGATTGTGTCTTTATCTTCATTAAGTGTGTTTCTTATTGTTGACCCTTTCTTGATTCCTGTAGGACTTCTGTATCTGATCCTCTAGCTTTCTGGACGATTCTGTGGGTCACTGGATTGTCTTCTACATACTTAAAGTGCATTTCTGATGTTTGCAGCCTAGAACCTTAATCATTATCCAGCTTCCATTCTTAATCTGTTTGCATTCTATTATGCCCTTTACACTCAGAGTGCTCTTTTAAAATAGTGAATTAACATAATTCCTCTGATAAAATCTCACAATTGCACTGAGAATAAAATGTAAACTCTTTACCAGGGATTACAGGCTTATGACCTCCAGCAGTATTTTTCTCCTGTATGCTTTTCTTACCTACCTTTATTTTAATCTCTCTCAGTGTTTTCTTCAGTTGTTCCCTGTGACTGCTAAGCACATGTTTTGATAGATATCTGTTGAATAAACAAACACATAATGAATTGATGAATAATTTGTTACATTTTGGTGGTACACCATCCTACCTTTCCTTTCCACTGGTATTCTGATTTTTTTCAGGATGACTCTATTATGAGTAGCCTTGGCAAGAAGTAATAAGCACTTCCCACATAAAAGCAAAAGAGACCAGATGCTCATTCTCTCCCCTCCCATAAATGCAGGGTGAGCAGGTAGCATAGACTCAGCCATCCAGATCTCATGACAAGGCATGAACAGGGAGGTGGATGAGGGTCATATTTTATCTAGTAGTCAGTGTCTACTTGTTTGACCTTGGTATGTCTATTATTGTCTCATCTTCTCAAAAGCTCTTGGTTTTTAAAAAATATTTCCAAACTGATACTTCGGGTTCCTATTATTTTTGTGATACCCTGATATTTCATTTCTTGCTTAAGTTATAAACACAGTACTTTCTGTTGCTAAATGCCAAGAAACATTACTAATAATAATAGCCTAGTAACCTAGGTCTTACCAGAGAGAAACAGAAACCAATTTCAAGCTTAAAAGATACGACCAAGTTAAAACCACACTATAGTCAGTTCGATTTATTGTTGGGGATACAGGGAAAGAAAATGCAATTGGTTCATGAAGTTTGGCTTGTTAAACTTTTTCTATTTATATCTTATTTTTATTTAAGGACCTTTAAATGCTTAGTTATGTATAGACCTGCAAGGTGACATGGAATAGGTGGATTACTACACAGTGCAACTCTATGACATTGGCCTTGCCCTGGAGTTCACTGGAATAGTAAATCACATTGATCCAGGGCAAGGGTTACTCGAAATTGAATGGATTCCTTGGTAGGTTTCAAGAAAAAAACCCATAGCTAAATATTTTCCCTAAAATTCAGAATCCTATTTCTTAGGCTTAGGCTGCAGGTCCTGCTTCCAGGAAGTTTGTCTATATTCATGGCTTTAATTACAACCTTTCTTTTTTTTCACTTGGTCTTCTATGGTCTCTTCTTTTAAAAATATAGGTTAGGTCATGTAAGTCCCTTGCTTAACCCTGCAGACTCCCATTGTGTTGTCTAAATTTTTACTATGCCCTGAGAAGATTGGCTTTACTACTGTACATCTCACTTTCTAATATCCAGGCACATTGGTGTTCATAGAACATATCAAGCTTCTTCCTATTGCTGGTACACTGTCTTTCACTATTACCTCTTCCTGCAATGCTGTTATTCCAGGCTGTCCCTTGGCTGTGTTGCACCTCAGATATCATCTCTTCAACAAGTGCCTTTTCCAACCTCACCAATATATTTTCCATCCCCTCATTTTCTGTATTTCGCTTTGTTCATAGAACTTAACACTTTTTTGTACTGTATTTGTTTACATACTTTTTTGTATCTCTCTTATTTAAATATAAGCCTATAGACAAGAAATCCATTTATCTCAATCACTAAGAAATTCCCTGAATCTAGAATTGTGCCTAATATAGGTTACTAGATGAGTGAATGATGAGTGTTTTGCAAAATATCAAGGTGAAGATTAGTAAATAGGGCCCCACTTGTTGATGGGGTTGTGGATTTACTACCAGGAGAGACCAAAGTACTGTGAGAGGCCAAGGCAGTGGGTGATACAGGATAAACCACCTGCATTTATCTCCCAAATGAGTCTCTGATGATGTGTTCCCAGTTTGAGTGACTGAGGCTCCCTGTAATAATCTTCGATGTACCTGTAGACATCCAGTCTTCTGCCAGGTCATTAGCTCCTCTTACACCTACTATACTTCTGGAGTGTTCCATCCCAACATGCAAGACTTGTTAGAAAGGAAATGTAGTCTGGAATTTAGCCAGAGCAAGACAGAACTAGAGGCAGAGCTTAGTGAGTTTGGCTCCTCTGCCAGGTTTTACAGCCAAGTCAATTTAGCCTTTGGGCTTCCTGTGAATACTTTTAGGAATTACACCTGCAGTGCAGTGTGACTCCAAGGCAGTTCTTAAGTAAGTAGCTAAAATGCAGAGACATCATAAATGATAAGAGATTTTGGAACAAAAAGTAGGAGTAGTTAACTGAGCTATTAGGTGAAGTCTTCACAGAAAGATGACATTTGAGTTTTAAGTTAAAAAATGATAAAATTTCCCCAAACAAAGGAGAAAGGAAATCCTGGGATGTTATAAACTATACAAAGAAATAGAAATGGGAAATGCACGGTTCAGGTGACTGTGGACAGTTTGACCTCACTACATTATAGAGGGTAAGAAGTCAAGGGATGATGGAAATTGAGACTGGAAAAATCATGAGAGTCCCAATTATGAAGGCCATGAAGGTTAGGAAGTTTCAAATTCATTTTATGTGTCATGGGAAACCAATGGTATTTTTTATTTTGATATCTCAAACAGCTACTTTAAAAATCACTCACTCAAAAATACATAGTTTTGAAATGACTACTCTTTCCTAGGCACTATAACAATAATAAAAAAATAAAAGCATGCCTAACATTGGAGATCATCTGATGATATAAATAAGGTAATATATTTTAAATTCTATCATAGATGATTTTTCTGGTTGAAATGAGAGTATTCTGAATGGAATGCTCAATAGGGGCTAAGCCAGAGTCTATCCTTGTGGTAAATACAAGAGGGTTGCAGTTTTTTTTGCTCTGCTACCAATTATGCAGTAGTGTTTGATTCTCTCCCCTTGAAACAAGGATGCGAGTAGTGACTCATATGATCAATAAGCTAAAGCAAAATGATCTTTTGGAAATGTATAGGTGAGGTCATTGGAAACTTTGCAGTTTTCCTCCATGCCTCTGAAAACACTGGCCCTTGGAGCCCTAGACAACATGTTAGAAATTTAGCTACCCTGAGGTCACCAGGATGGAAAGACAATGTTGAGTGAGCACACAAAGGGGATCTGAAGAAACATGCAGAAAAATTAATGCTTAGCCAGTCCCTAGCTGTTCTAGCCACCAGCCATTAGAGTCAATTCAACTGAGGTATGAGACACTGTGGAGTGGAAATAAGTAGTTCTTCCCAGCCCTGCCTAAATCATAGATTTGTGAGGTGTTTTAAGCCATGTTAAATACTGGAACAGTTGTGCATTCCAAGGAGAGACTCACAGGTTTAAAGACAAGTACATATGAAAATGGAACATACAGTGATTCTAAGAATTAGAGGAAAAATGATTTATCCACAAACAAGTCTCTAAGGTAGTAGTCGATTACTGCAAAATGAAGATTAGAAATAGTCTGTCAACATTTTAGATATTATAAATATTTATATATATACCCACAATCTTGACAGTGTTTGCAATTTTTGAGGTAATTATTGGTATCTATATTTCAGGCTTTTTTCTTTTTCTTTTCTTTCCTTTTTTTATTTTCTTTTCTCCTTCCTTCCTTCCTTCCTTCCTTCCTTCCTTCCTTCCTTCCTTCCTTCCTTCCCTCCCTCCCTCCCTTCCTTCTCCTTCCCTCCCTCCCTTCTTTCTTCCCTTCCCTTCCCTCCCCTCCCCTCTCCTCTCCTCTCCTCCCCTCCCCTCCCCTCCTCTCCCCTTCTAATGCCTAACATTATAAATAAGGTAATATATTTTAATATTAAGGTAATATAATATAAATATAATTTATAATATATAAATATAAAAAAATTATAATATAAAATAAATATAAATATAAATAATATAAATAAGGTAATATATTTTTAATTCTATCCTTTCCCTTCCCTTTTCTTTATCTTTCTTTCCTTCTTTCTCTTTCTTTCTTTCTTTTTCTTTCTTTCTCTCTGTCTCTCTTTCTTTCCTCTCTCTTTCTCTCTTTTTCTGTTTTTGAGATACGGTCTCATTTTTCACTCAGACTGGAGTACAGTGGTGTGGTCATAACTTGCTGCAGCCTCTAGCTCTTTGGCTTAAGTGATCTTCCTGCCTCAGCCTCTTGGGTAGCTAGGACTACAGGTGTGCATGCCATGCCCAGCTACTTTTATTTCTTTAATGTTTTCTAGAAACAGGGTCTCACTATGTTAACCAGGCTGGTCTCAAACACATGGCCTCCAGTGATCCTTTTGTCTTGGCCTCTCAAATCACTGGGATTACAGACTTGAACCACCATGCCTTGTCCATTAAGTTGGTTTTTTGAAAAACAGAAATTGGTCTCTGGAGGTTTTAACCAATACAATTTGATTATAAATATGAAAATAAGCACTTTGCCACAATTATATGAGTTAAAATAAGGCAGTGGACTTAAATGAACTTAAATGGTTCCTTTTATTTATATTTTTAATGGTTAGGGCATTTAAAAATGTACATTGAGATTTATGACTATAGATATATGTTCAAACAAAATCAATGTTATCTTATTTTGAAATACAATATCTGTTGTATTATATAGTTTACTCTTCCCAAGAATAAAAAACCATGACTTATTTGCATCCTCGAAGTACTTTATATATTTCACTTTTCCTCTAATTTCATGTTCATTTTTTTCTACCCTGTAAAGTTAATCTTTGAAGTTTCAAGGCCTCGGTAGGTTTACCCATATATGAGATCAAGCGTGCTTAAAACTACTAAAGTTTTATGCAACAAGAAAAAGACTGTAAGTCATTTATTTCTATGATGATGACCTTTAATGGTATTTTTAGTTACATGAAGTTACCAGAACTAAAAATTTATAATGACTATATTTTCATGTATTATAGGATGAAATTTCAAATGGACTATAACCTTTTCCCCTAACTATTAAAATCAAACACATTATTTTAAATTTACTTTTACATGTAAAAAGGCATTATCACAACTTTCTATGTAATACTATTGCCTTTCTTCTCCTTTAACATACTTATAAAACTTTGTCGTTGCAGGCTCTAATTGTTGGATATACGTGTTTAAATGAATTATATAACAAAACATTGGTATATATGAGGAAATAGAAAGGTAATATCTTGACATTGCTCTGGGCAATAATTTTTTTTGTATATGACTCCGAAAGCAAAGGTAATAAAAACAAAAACAGACAAATGTAATTACATAAATTAAAAATCTTCTGCATAGGAAAGTAAACAATCAACAAAGTAGAGACAACCTACTATAAAATCGGTCTCAGAGAGCCAATTGCCTCTTCCATCATGTGAAAAGGCAGTTTCTATGAACCAGAGAATGAGTCCTTACTAGACACCAAGTGTGTCAGTGCCTTAATCTTAAATTTCCTGGCTTCTAGAACTGTAAGAAATAAATTTCTGTTGTTTATAAGACATCCAATTTATTGCATTTTTTGTTATTGCAGCTGAATGAACTAAGGCACCATACTTCTGATAAGGGATTAATATACAAATATAGAAAGAACTCCAACAACTTAATGGCAAGAAAACCAATAACCAGTTTTAAAAAATGGGCAAAGGACCCATGTAGTCAGTTCTCAAAAAAAAGACATCCAAATGGCCAACAGAATATGAACAAAATGTTTGTCGTCACTAATCATGAAGGTATGCAAATCCTAACCATAATGTAACAGTACCTCACACATATAAGAATGGCATTATCGAAAAGACAAAAGATAGCAAGTGTTGGTGAGAATGTAAACAAACAAAAGAAGAATGTACACTACTAGCCAAAATGTAAATTAGTATAGTCATTATAGAAAAAAATACGGAGGTTTCTCCAAATATTAAAATGGAACTACCATGGGATCCAGAAATCTCACTTCTCTGTTTATATTTAACAGAAAGAAAATCAGTAGCTTGAAGATATATCTGCAGTATTACTTGCAGCACTATTCATACTAGCCAGGCTGTGGAATCACCCTAAGTGTCCATTGATGGATCAATGGGCAAATAGATTGTGATTGCACACACACACAGACACACACACAAACACACACTCCCACCACAATGGAATATAGCCTTAAAAATTAAGAAAATCTTGTCATTTGTGAAAACATGAATCAACCTGTAGGGTGTTATTCTACATGAAATAAACCAGGCACAGAAACAGAAATACTGCCCAATCTTAATGTGAAATCAAAAAGTTGAACTCAAAAGCAGTAAGTAGAATGGTGGTTGTGGGAAAAAGAGAGATGGCCAATGGATACAACGTTTCACTTATGTAGGATGAATAAATTCTGGATATTTAATGTACAGCATGGTGACTATGATTAATAATATTGTATTGGACACTTGAAATATGCCAAAAAGCTAGATTGTAAATGTTCTCAGCATACACACAAAAGTAATTATGAGAGGTGATGGATATGTTAATTAGCTTGATTATGGTAATCATTTAACAGTGTATAGCAAAACGTCACAGGTATACATTAAATATGTATAATTTTTGTCAGTTATGCTTCAATAAAACTGGAAAAATGTATTACATCAAAGTTTCCCTAGTAATTTAATGAATATGCACCCTGATAGAAATATGACTTGTATTTTTACTAAAGAGAAAAAAATCAACTTAAAATTTGGATGCTCTGCACATATGGAGAAGATTTTATTGAACCACTATCAGCTGGCCATGTGTTTTTAGTTGTTTTTCCAATAGTTGTAATGGATTGACACTGACTCCTCCACACCCTTTCATCCGATTCTCATTGTGAAGAAGAGCATACATGTGCAAGATGGCTGGGGTACAGAGCACACATGATAGCCACAGAACAAAGAGATGTTGATATAAAACATACATCTGTACAGGGAGACTTATACATTTATGTTTTTAGGTGAATTTTAATTGATGATATTAATGAAAAATTTTGCATGGAAGAAAATTAATATGTTTGTTAAAGTTTGAAAATGTTCATTGAAATAAAGAAATTTGGCTTCTTTAAAATAAATAATCCACTATATAATAAAAAATGCTGAAGGCTAGGAAGAAAGCATTTTTTTAGTATGAAAGTCCTTTTGGAGTATGGAAGTCAGGACCTGCAGGAGCCCTCAGTCTTGGGAAGAGGCCAGACTAGCTGAATGCCACATGCAGAGACATTCCACTGCTGGAGTCAACTAAGAAAAAATCAGGACACCAAGTCAAAGGTATGGAAGGTAGAGCAACCTTATACATTCCGGAAAGTATTCTTGAAAGGTTCTGAATCCTGACATTAGAAGTCCTGGTTGAGTAGACATTAACTTATGTTTTTAATGCCTATTTAATACCTGACGGATTTCTGGATGTTACTTCTGTGAGTTTACATCCCTTGAAATCTGGAAAGAGAGCAGAGATCAAGATGATTTATGGAAATATTGTGGTACTACAGGATAAACAGCAAATTTACCCTGGTCTGTTGAGGGCACCTCCAGAGCGATTCAGTTCCCAGTGTTGCTGTAATTGTTCACCCTGAGCAAGATAAAGCATAATCCAATGAGACTCAACTACCCACCTTCAGATGGACATTCTGTGGGCAAGATAGACAAGTGAGAAACAAGGTGCCCTTCCCATGCCCATGCTTCTGATGGCAGAAGTTGGGAGAAAGAAAAGAATAAAACATGACTGGGCTCTGGTCAGGTGTCACTGTTCTCTATCTTTGGAAAAAAGTCAGTTACTTATAAAGAAATAAATAACACATCAAAAATCAAACTGTCACAGTCTTGACATCTCTTTTATATTATTTAAAGTATTTTCCAGTATGTTTTTCTATGTATTTTTAAGTAGTTGAAATTACTCTTTATTCTATTAATCTTTATAATTTATACTTCTTTTGATAAGTGTTTTATTTTTTCATTTTCAGTAGCTGCATGATATGCATAAATATATTTTATAATTTAACATTTTCTTTATTTTGAGAAATTTTTGGTTTAGTTCTCACTTCTTTCTTGTAGGAATAGGGTTTTGACAAGCATTATTGTAAGGAATTTTTTTTTACAAATATATGTTTATATATATGTATGTGTATACGTATATACACATATATTTCTCCTTCCAGGTAGATTCCAGCAAATGAATCTACTTGGGTCAAAGTGCATGACAAAGCTTAAAGCTGGTAATAATAACTTCCAATTGCTTTCCAAAAATGTTTTGACTTCCATTTCTTCAAGCAGTATATGAAAGTGCCTATAGATGACACACAGAGATGCCTGAAGCAGAAGGGGCCTGGCTGAGGCACTAATATTCACACATTCTGCTGAAAATAGACAGCAGGCTGAGACATTTTGGCAAAGAAGAGCTCTGGCCACTTCAAAATACCTAGAGCCAAGGCAGCCTGAGGCTTTCTAAAGCCAAAGCTATTCACTACTTATGGGACCAGCTGCACATGATCTAAGCCAGAGATTGAGTCACAAAATCTGGGAACATCAGTAAGAGTGTGAAATAATGTGCTCCCTTAAAAATAATCAAGGCATTTATAGATTGTTTCCATAGTACCTATGCATTAATAAGTTCCACACCTAAATGACTTCTCATATACCACGATCACACTTTTGTGTGTTGGCTCATGGAATGGTTTTAAATATCACCTTGTGTGATGCAATGCCTTCTAGGAAATTGTGTAGCAGTAGTGGTATCATTATTATTATCTTTGGGGAGCCTATTTACTAATGTAACCAATTATCTAATTATGTAATCATTTTATATAAATTATTTATATAAATCAGTTTATATAATAATCATTTTATATAAAATGATTATATAATCATATTAATCATTTTATATAAATATTATATAAGTGAATAATAAAGATCAGTTAAGTATCAGTATTGAATTTTAACCATAGTTTTAGTATTAAGTATTAAGAAGAATTAAGTTTAAAGTATTAATTGATTGAAGATAAAAATGGTCACAAATTCGATTGAGCCATATGAAATTGTTTTTACTGTCAGAAAGAACAATTGCATGTTTCGATGTAACTATTCAGTGAATATTTAGCCTTGTTGAGTTGAGCATTAGACTAAAGGAATATAAAAGAAAATAACAAAATTTAGAGCATAGAAGAGATAATATAAATGAATTCTTAAAAATTATGTCCCAAGTTTGTTATTCTGGATGTTAAACCCACTCATTTCATGGAAGTCTGTTGGTTGGCTTTCTTCCACACTCTTACCACCTATGCTCTCAAGAACACTTCCTGTATAGAACTAGAGTACTTCTTGTGGATGAGAATGTTTGTAGTCACTGAGGCATCCCATGTGCTTAGGGTTATGTTTCTTTGAAATTACTCTTGTGTGTGTGTCTGTGTGTGTGTGTGTGTGGTGCTTCACTTCTTATGTATTATTAACTACTTGAACTATTTTATTTAATTAAAGAATTAATATGATATTTAAATTTTGTATTCTGGTACCAGTCTTTTCCACCACAAATATGCACAATAAGGGCATGTATTACTTGACCTTTATTCCAGATTAAGCCTCCATCAATGGTTCCATTTTGAAAAAAATGCCTGTCAAACTCTGTTCATGGGTTTTGAGAACAATATATTAGATAATTTAATTTCAAAACTAGGCTTTGAATTTAGTATCAACATAATCTGAGTTTCTATTATTGCTATATCTAAACAAGTATTATAAGATAAATTAATACATAATATTTATCATTACATATTTAATTAAATGCTAGCAAAATTAAAAAATAATTATTTTCATGTCTATTCTATTGCCATTGGCCTTTCCTTCTTTATTTAATTGTGAAGTTCTTGATTCTTTTATTTCCTTATTTTCTCCTTCTAACATTATGGTAAATAAATAATAAATATATAATAAAATGGTCTTTGTTAAAATATTACCTTCAAATAGAAGTATATATTCATAATAATCAACTCTAACTTTTATAACCAAGTGTATATTCATAATAATCTTAATAATCATAACCATATATCAGATATTAAGAGTAATTAATAAGCCAGTTAAGTAACTAATAGTAAAATTAATTAATTATTTTATTGCATCTATTTAAATTATTGCTTTAAACTTTGGCAGTGATTTGAAGTTTTACATATATATTAACTTATGTTGACCTTCATTAATTGCCCAAAATTCCTTTAACAACATTAAAAAATAGATCGAATATCTCCTGCATGCCAGATACGATACTAGAAACCCATGATTAAAACATGGTCTAATTTTATGCAATTATTAATAATGGCTACAAAAATACATCTCAGCTTTTTAATGGCCAAAGCAAAGAGGGTAAGAGTTATTGTAGTCACTGTGTTCATAAAACTTACATCTTTTTCTACTACTAAATTTTAGTAGCTTGCATCATTCACCTCAATTTTACACTAAATTCTTTATGATTCCTATAGCTATGCCCTTCACCATGTAACTTTACAGCACCATCCTGCTGTGGACTGGCATTCTTTGTTAATCCTTGACTCTGGGTTCAAACATGGTCATGTTACTTACTTTGGCCAATGGCATGCTAACATATATGATTCAATCAGAGTCTTGATTCATGCTTTTTTGATTGGTCTTACTCCACCTTATACATCTGCCATTGCCTTGAGAAAGACATATCTGTTTTAGGTCTGTAATCCCAGTAAGAGGATGTGAGATTTCTCAGATGCATGAGTGAGATCCCACACTATATCACTATAGCCCAGTCTTGTGATTTTTAAGCTACAATGATAAATTATTGTTGCTTTAAATTAATGAATTTTGGTGTGGTTGTTCCTCAGCAATATTTAACTGATATAAAAGTCCTGAGAGGAATTCCTTAAGAGGAATTTCCTTTTAAGAAGGAAAAATACAACAGAACTTTTACGACAGTACTTTTCTGTACACTAACACATTTTTTTCTCCAAAGAAATCAGTGAGGTAGGTAAAACAGATTGATGTGGCACCTTATTTGCAAAATTTAATTTTGTTCCAAGGCAGGGACTAGCACCACGTATATTCAGTAATAAAGGTGTTATTCAAAGTATTAAGATTCTCAAAAATAATCCTTTCTACTTTTTAATTTCCTCTCCAATTTCCTTGCCATATATTAGCCAAAGTAATCATTCTAAGTCACAAATGTTATCTTGTCAATTTGCTGCTAAATCTTTCATTTGCTCTTTGGATAAAATCCAAAATCCTTAACATTGTGTACAAGTCCTTATATTATTTTCTGTATCCTGCTTCCTTTGTTATCTTTATTTGTTATCATGCTTTTTCCTCTTTTCCATATTATTATTCCATACCACAGCAGTCCTCCCTTATCTGTGGGTGATACATTCCAAGACCCCTAATGCATGCCTGAAACCACAGATAGTACAAAACCCTATATGCACTATGCTTTTCCTATACATACTTACCTATAATAAAGTTTACTTCATAAATTAGGTGCAGTGAGAGACTAACAACAGTAATGAATAATAAAATAGACAATTGGCTGGGTGAAGTGGCTCACGCCTGTAATCCCAGTATTTTGAGAGGTGGAGGCAGGCAGATCACCTTAGGTCAGGAGTTCAAGACAGGCCTGGCCAACATGGCAAAATCCTGTCTCTACTGAAAAATATAAAAATTAGCCTGGCATGGTGGTACATACCTGTAATCCCAGCTACTTGGGAAGCTGAGGCAGGAGAATCACTTCAACCCGGGAGGCAGAGGTTGCACTGAGCTGAGATTGCACCACTGTATTCCAGCCTGGGTGACAGAGTGAGCTCTGTCTCAAAAAATAAAATAAAATAAAATAAAAAACAATCACAAAAATATATTGTAATAAAAGCTATGTGAATGTGGTCTCTGTCTCTCTTAAAATATCTTACTGTGCTGCATTCACTTATTTTTGAATCACAGTTGATCAAGAGTAACTGAAACCATAAAAAGTAAAACCACAGCTACAGGAGGGGGCTACTGTTCACTTCTTTTTCTTTTTTTCTACCTTGATGTTCTCTCTGATCTCTGTGCTTTTATGCACTCTTCCCTCTGCCTAGTCACACACTACCCCATTCCTTGCCTAATATACATATTCTTCCATTTTCAGCATAGAAATTGGTTTCTTTAGGAAGCCTTACCTGCTCCTTTAGTGTGAGATACGTAGTCTTTCACGTGTTCATTATGTCTTGTACTTCCTCTTGCAATCAGTTATGACAATATAGGAAATTATTAGTCTGCTTAATTCTATCAGACCAGGTGCCCTGTAAATTCACTTGTTGCATTCTCAGGTACCTGCATGGGATCTGGTGAGTTGTATGCACTGCAAGTTCTTGATAAATGAATAATGTCATTCATTTTTTTCTAAATAAGCAGGAATAGTAAAGACTTCAAGCTATTATTGGCCAGTTGACTCATTTAGTCATGCTTATAAACCTTAGAATTTGACCAAAAGTTATGGTTTGAATGCTTTGTAGTTTATTTCCTTAGGATACAGACATCATTATGCAAGACTGGGACAATTTGATTCATTGAATCATTTACAAAAGTTTATATAAATTATTCCTAGGTGAATTAGTCATATTATTAGTCAGCCATACAAAACAAGTGTTGTTTTGAGTTCTTTAAGGACTGTATCCATATTCATTAAGTTTTCATTGTAGAAACACATTAATCATCAATACCATCATTTTCTGCACTTTCTTTAACTTGCTTTTATTTTTCAGATGTCTCCATATCATATTGTTGTTGCATTTGTAATAAACTTTACAGTAAAGACAAACACCATACATTGGTATCTAATGACTAATCTTTTATTAGGTGAACTTGAAAATTCTTAAGGAAAAGTTCTTTCTTAATGTTTGTTAGAAATACATATCCAATAGTTTTAAAGGAGCCTTCCTATAAAGAACTCTTTGAGAAACAATGTATGTGTGTATATACTTGTATTTAAGTTTTAAGTTAATGAGGCAGTGTTTTTCCTGAAGAGCTAGGGATATGGTATAAAAAGAGTGTGACTTTTTTTTTCCCCGGAGAAAGAAGGTTTGTAGTAATATTGTCATGATGTTGCCGGTATTGAGTTATTGCTGAATAAAGAATAAGTGTAAAACATGCATGGACCTGAATGCTTCTCCTTTATTAATAAAACACTAAATTCTTTCATTTTGTTGATGGTACATGGGCATATGACTCAGACATAAATAATCACAAAGGCTAATTTCGAAGGGCTAAACAGAATTGCATATCCCATTTGCTTTGGTGCATCGATTACAAAACCAGATGTTAAGAACAGATGTCAATGAGCTATTTTTCATATGCCATGGTTTGCATTTATGAACTCTCCATTTATCACCTCAGATGGGAACGGTTAATTTGACAGTGAGTGTTTTGGTTATTAGCCAATTTCAACATGAGTCTTTGGTTTTTGAAATCTGATGTACAGAGATGTGATAAAACACTTACAATAGAAGTACTGTTAACTTGACTTTTGTGCCTAAGAATTTACCAACATATATAAAGTAATGGAAATGAATGTTCCCTTTTATGGTGAATGAACATAAATCTAATGTTGGCAAAGAAATAATGTAAATGTTATGACTGAAATACAGAGTGGTTAATCCCATTGTAAATTCCATATAACCGTAAGTCAGATCCTTGTAGTGATGTATGGTGTAACAGCGCAGTGGGTTTTGCTTATTTCTTCTATTTGATTGTAATAACAATACTCATTAAAAATATTTCTGGCAATGTTTATGCTAAATATGTTTTTAGAATTAGCTTCAAAATTATGCTGTACTATGGGAAAATTTTCGTATTAGTGAATACTATTATTTCCGATTGTCTATTAACTCTGTTGACATAATACATATTTAAAAGCAGCCATCTACTATATTCTGCTAGGAAACTTAAATAACAGAAAATATTGAAGAATAATATTGTTATTTTTTAATGTGTGGACAGTATTTGGAATATTAAACACTTTAGTATATACTATATTTTTATGTTTTTTCACCAACTTTGTGAGATAGATTACTATTTTTACTGTATTGTTAACAAGGCTGGAAAAAGACGGAAGCGGGACTTAAAGATTTTCTCTTCCTTTCTGTTTTCTATTCTAGTTTTCTTTCTACTACATTTCACTCTCTCTTTCAGTTCAGAACTCAAAAAATAATACTTTAATCCAAAGTTTAAAAAATGGATTAAGTTCTACCCTAGGAGATCTGATTACATTGCAAGCAATTTAAGCTCATTTCATATCTTTAAATAAACTGATGACTTTTATAAGTGTAACAGAAATTGGCTTAAATGGTTTATGCTTAATCAACTTCTGTATTAATGGAAGCCCTCCATTTTCTCTGTAAACATGTTGATTAGAAACCATAGCACATTGAAACCTTTGCATCTCTGCTCCTACCACTTTAATTGTATGCTGAATATGAGTCAGCATGGTAATTTCAAAACTCTACACAAATTGTATCTGTGGTATTAATGAAATTTAATTGAATATTACATATATCAGTGAAAGATGAAAGTGATATGAAAAGAATTACATCTATGAAAACTGCGTGACATAGTTTGAATGATATAGATAAAGGTTAATTGCAATAACATTAACTGAAAATTTACAAGATTGTTGGTGGAAGAGGATTATAAAGTGCTAAAAGGCCTCTGCATTTAAATTGCTTTGCAATTATTTTTATAATTTCCAGTTTCTCTCTAAAGAAATCCAAACTGTCAATAAAAGATTATATACGTTGCCTATAACGATGCAAGGAAAATGACAAAAAATGTAAAGAGTAGACCCATTCTTCAAGAAACAGCCTTATGGCTACAATGAAAAACAAGCAAGCATTTCTATATTTTTAGTTAAAATTAAATGTTTGTCATGACTATATCACTTTTTTCATAATTTCCAGATTTGATATCCTTTTACAGTGATCTTAACCAATGACCACTTTCAAATGTGTCATATATGAGGGATTCTGTTGTTTTTAAATAACTAATATTAGCTATTAATATCTGTTGCCTAATCCGGTGTCCAAGTCACAGAGATGGTCGTTCATGGGGCCTCAGAGAAGGCAATCAAAGCCTATAGATCCATCATGTGGAATTTGCCAACTGTGGAATCCGAACTGCTCATGCTGGGCAAGGAAGAGGCAGGAATATAAGTATGATGGGAAGAGACATAATAGTACCTCACAGCACATAGAAATAATGAGTTTTTCAGGGATCTGAGATAGTAGCCTTGTTCAGAGAAGTTCTTCCTGTGTCTTGAAGATTGAACTTTCTGTTTGTTACAGGAGTGGAAGAAGAAGGCAATGCGGGGACTTTTTTAGTATGCGAATTCATCCTCAGACCTTAAAGGTAAGTGGATGGATGTGGTGTGCAGCAGGATGAATGGCCTCAAAGTAATTATGCCAGTGGGGATTCCAGTTTCACTCTTACAAATGTGTGTCTGTGAGTGTGTGCGTGTGCGTGTGTGTGTGTAGGTGTGTGTCTTATAAAAAATTGTTTAACCTTTTTCAGGCTAAAGAGCAGAAAGACTATAAAATAGTAATAGTATTTTATACTCTTTCAATATGAAAAATAAGTGCAAATACACAAATACTTTACACCAATTCTGGTTAATTCTCCCAGAGCACCTAATGTTTAATTATATAACTAAAACTTCTTTGGACTTTATAGTAGCTAGACATGTTTCAGAGGAGTGTTTATTTTTGCACACAGATATTAATGACAATTACTGGAGAGCTTAAAAATTCAGACTATTTTGTTAATTTAAATTTGGCTCTCTTAAAATTCCGTAATTATCTTTTATGATCCAGATAAATATGATCCTCTAAGGGAAAACATATAACTTAAAATATAATACCTATCAGTTCTTAAGTTTTGTTTTTTCATCTGCAGTCCTGAAAAACACATTCCATTTCCATCCACAATTTAATTTCTTAAAGTTGTCTTAAGAATTTTATCTGCATGAAATTTTCAGCAATTACAAAGTAACTGGAAATTTCTCTGAAGATATTATGATTAAATTACGAAGAAATATCTTACATACTTGGAATTTAAGAACAATTTAGATAAGCAGCCAAAATAATCTTTGTCATCAAATCTTTATTTACAAAGTGCAGCTAGACACCTTACTGCCTTTTCTTTGCTTAATATTCCTCACTTCTGACAGAAAAATTGAGATTATACACATATCTCCATACACAGCTAATGAGGCTATATTGACTGACCCAGGGTGAAAGGGAGGATATTCTTCAGAAAAACTAGTGTTTAGTTTTTCAGGACTTTCTTGCTATTTGTTGACCTATTACTTTTATCAAAATGTTCAAACTTGTATATGCAAACAAAAACTGAGTTAATAAAGTGAACTCTCTTTTTTTATGTAATAAGTTCTAATGACCTATTGTGAACCTCATGTTTAAATGGAATCTTGATGTTTTATGAAAACTATAAAAACTGAGAAAATTTTTGATGAGTAATTGGCTGAATAGAAGATTGAATATGCTTTCCTTTGGCTTCAGTATTAAATTGTCACGTATCTTCTGAAAAGCCATCTATGTTTATTCAATTTAAATTTAACAGAAAAAAATCTCTTTAGACAGTATGTGCTTCTTCTTTTAAATTACTTTTATTCTTTAAATAGAGAGTTGTAGACTCATAGGTTCAATTGCCATCTTAACTGGGAATCTCCTTCATCAGGTGTTTTGAGTTCTAGGTAGTTAGAAATTTTAAGAGGATACCAAATTTGAAAATGTATGCTTAGCAACCAAGAGGTCAAGGAGTTTAGAGACCAGATTATATGCCATGATCAAAGGAAATCAACACATTTATTGTTAATAAAACTGCTTGGGAAGGCATGCCTTCAAATACCTGGAGGACTGACATTTAAAATGAAGAGTAGACTTATTATGTACAGCTCCAATAGGATAAGCAAAGTAAGAATAAAGGGAGTATAAAGAGAAAGGATTTCAGTTTAAAAAATGGAATTTGTAAATTTAGAATGATCTAAAAATTGAAGGAAATACTTTGTAAGATTGTGATTTACTTTCCATTGTGGCCTATGAACATACTCTGTATAATGTCCATTCTTTAAATTTTGTTAAAGTGTGTCTTATGGTGCAGAATGTGACCTATGTTGTTGAAGGTTGTATGTGAGCTTGGGAAGAATGTATGTCCTGCTGTTAATGGATATACTATCCTATAAATGACAGTTAGACCAAGTTGATTATAATGATGTTCATATCCTTTGTGCTCTTATTATTTTCTGCTTGGTTGATCTGTCGGTTACTAAAAGAAGGATGTTGAAGTCTCTGACTATAACCGTAAATATGTCTACTTCTCATTTTAGTACTTTAAGTTTTTGACTCATGTACTTTAAGGCTTAGTGAATACCTAGTATTTGCTGGTTAACTATGAATACTGTTTAGATGCATGAAGGTATAGGGTAGTTATGGCTTCTTGATGTATTGACCCTGTTGTCATTATGTCATCCCCATATTTATTCCTGATACTTTTCCTTGTTTTAGAGTCAGCTTTATCTGAAATTAATGTAATTATTCCAGCTTTATTCTGATTAGCCTTAGGGTATATCTTTTTATTTCTGTTTATTTTTAACTTATTCAAGGCGAGTTTCTTGTAAGCAAAATATAGTTGGGTCTTTTCTTTTAATCTACTCTGATAATCTGTGTTCTTTTAATTGGTGTTTGTAACTCATTCAGGTTTGAAATGATTATCAATATAGTTGTATTAATATCTTTCATATTTGTAAGTGCTTTCTTCTAATCATTGTATATGTTTTTTGCATATATTCATTGGATATGTTTTGTGTTTCTGCTTTCTTTGGTTTCATTTGAGTTCCTTATACAATACTGTTTCAATCATCTCTCATTACATATAAATTATACTTTAATTAAAAAATTTTAATGGTTTCTCTAGAGTTTATGGTATACTTTTTAAGCTAATCTAAGTCAAACTCCAAATAATCTGATGCCACTTCCATGTATTGCATGTACCTTAAAAAGAATATTCTCAATTCCTCTCTCTTGTCCCTTGTGACATTACTGTTACTCATTTCCTTTATCCATATGGCCATCTATATCACCCAGTACAATTGTGACTATTTTTACTTTAAATCCCTATTTTTTTGATTAATTGAGCATAAGAAAAATGAAAGATTTTAGCTTACCTTCATTATTTCTTCTCTAATATTTTTCATTCCTTTATGTATATCTGAATTTCTATATTATTTCTGATCTTCCCGAATAATTCTTATTTTCACATTTCTTGAAGAGCATGTCTGCTGGTAATAAATTTCCACAATTTTTATTTGTTGACATATATTTCTTCCTCACTGAAGAATAATTTTGTTGGATATACAGCTCCAGATTTCCTTTCAGCACTAAATATTTCATTCTGCTCTGTTCTTGCTTACATGGTTATGAAAAGCATATTCTGATTCTTAACATTGTTCCTTTCTAGGTAAGGCATTTTGGCGTTGTCTGCCCACTAGGTCTTTCAGAATTTTCTTTTTGTCTTTGTCTTTCAATGTTTTAATAGGATATGCCTAGGTGTATTTTTTGGAAGGCAAGGCATTTATAGTACTAAGAGCACTCTGAGCTTCCTGGATCTGTGGTTTGGTCTCTGTCACCAAATTTTGAAATTCTTTCTTAGAGTTTCCACATTTCTCCTTTACATATCCCATATATTTTTAAATATTGCATACTTCTTCCATTAGAGCCCTAAACATATTTCATATTTTAAATTCTCCCTCTGATGGTTCCAAAATCTGTGTTATTCTCTAAGTCTATTTCTGATGATTGCTTTGTCTCTTCAGATTGTGTTTTAACTTGCATTTTGACATGCTTCACAGTATTTTTTGAAAACCAGACATGTTTTATCAGATAATAAGAACTGAGGTAAATATGGTTTTAGTATGAAGATTGATGTTACTCTGGCTAGGTGTTAGACCGTGTTCAATGTTTGCTATAGCCACAGGTGTGAGAAGTGTCAAATATCTCCAGTGTCCTTATTTTTGTTTTCCCTCTTCACTTCAGGCTGACGTAAGTATTTTTCATCAGTTTGATTTTAGTATTTCAGCTCTAATCCAGTGTTTGTATACTGAAGCCCTATTGTAGTATAAGGTTAGGGGGAACAGGAGCATTCTGTAATTTCCCAACTATACTTCAGTGTTTTAGTATGCCTGTGCCTCAGCATTGTGACCTTGACAATTGTTTATTCAGTGGTATAGCATTTTCCCCCCTTGAACCCTACTATGATGTGAATATTTTTGTACCCTTCAAAATTCATGTTGAAATTTGATTCCCAATATAATAGCATTAAGAGGTGTTGAGATCTTTAACATGTGCTTGGCTCACCTGAAGGGATCCCAGTCACATGAATGTATAAATGTGACTCTCATGGAACTGGGTTCATTTTTTTTTTTTTAAGATAGAGTCTTACTCTGCCACCCAGGCTGGAGTGCAATGGTGTGATCTTGGCTCACTGCGACCTCCACCTCCCAGGTTCAAGCAATTGTCCTGTCTCGGCCTCCCAGGTAGCTGGGACTACAGGTGCTTACCACCATGACTGGCTAATTTTTCTATGTTTAGTAGAGATGGGGTTTCACATGTTAGGCAGGCTGGTCTCCAGCTCCTGACCTCAGGTGATCCTCCTGCCTCGGCCTCCCAAAGTGCTGGGATAACAGGTATGAGGCATCATGCCTGGCCGGGATTGGGTTAAATCTTATAGGAGTGAGTGAGTTCTCATTCTTGGGGGACTAAATTAGTTACCAAAAGAGTGAGTTGTTATAAGCAGAGGGTGTCCCTCATTTGTCCCTTTCATATCTGCTCAGTTCTTTTTCTGCTTCTACATCATGGCATTACACAGACAAAGCCCTCACCAGATGCCAAAAAGATGTGGCTACCTGATCTTGGACTTCCAGTTACAGAACTGTAAGAGATTAATTTCTATACAAATTATGTAGTCTATGGTATTCTGTTATAACAACATAAAATAGACTAGGACAACTTCTCACTCCCTTCTCTGACTTCAGCATATCTAGTCTATATTTTTGGAGTCCTAATCCCTTTTGTTTATGTTTCTTATGTTTTCTTTTTTATGTTTCCCTTAGGTAAAACAGGAAGTGTAGAGGTGGCTAGAGTGAGTAATGTCCTTCCTCCATCTGGGAAAAGGCTCCTCCAGTACAGTTCTTTTCTTTAGAGAATGAGTTTTTGCTATGATGAAGTCTCTGGACATTCACACTGATTATTCCTGTCCTACCCTTGACAGAGCCACAGGAAGGGTTCCTGGAGGTATAGACAATGAAATTGTGGGAACTTCTCTGATCCTATAATCCCTAAAAAATTTTCACTTTCAAGCTAGTTCACATTTGGCCTCCAGCAATTCATTATAATAATCAGGTAAATGTTCCTATTAGTTCATGGCCTTAGTGACTTCAATTCTAAACTAGACTGTATCTCTTTGGATAAGCCTGTTTCTCCAGGTTTCAGCATGACAGTTTGCTCTACAACCTATGATGGGTCCAAGAAAAGACATTGATTTTCATTCTGCCCTTTTTCTTCTTGTTGCAACAGCAAGAGTGAAGGCTTTCAACCCCTTTTCATAATGGAGCTAAAACCTGCCCCGTCTTTTTCATATCAGAAAATCTTTAAGGACAGGGAAAGTTCACAAATCCACACAGCTCAGAAATAGTATAGGAGTGTCTTGCCCATCTCAGGATATTTGTTTCTCGTCTCTCTTCTGCTCTAATTACCCTCACTATTCTCTCCCTATTCTCAGGTTTTGTTTTAAAAGTTACCTCTTAGAAATGTCGGTAAGGTATGGAATGCTTTGGGTGAGATTCAGTGGTCAACTTGCATGTTGAAACCTAGCTTTGTCGCTTACAGGAAGCTGGCCTTTAGCACGTTTTTTTCTCTGCTTTTTGTCATAGTGCTCTCATTTGTGAAATGGAGATAAAAGTAAACCCTTATCCCATTGATAAGTTAGTTATTGTGAAGCAATTAGAATAGCGTGTGACAGATAGTTAATTGCTTTATAGATATTATGTATTAAATAAGTGGTCTACAATGAGAGTAAGTTCTGTTTCTATTAGTAACTTTATTTCAAGTCTTTACATTAAATAACCAGCAAATAATATCTTGATTTTGTAAAATCTCAAAGTTAATCGAATTATTATATTGATATCTATCATTGTATTTTAAAATTTTGACCTCTCCATTTCTCTGAGACAGACTCGGTAGGTAGTCTTTCTCCTTTTGCAAGGACTTTGGGTCTTGCCAAAATCCCACCAGTAAGTCACTGAGCCAGAACTTAAGTATATGCCTTCTGACTCTAAGTGACTATTCCACATCCTCCACTAACTCAGCAGACTTTTAGGAGCTTTTAGGAGATTTTTTTTTTTTTGACAGAGTTTCACTTTTGTTGCCCAGGCTGGAGTGCAATGGTACAATCTCAGTTCACTGCAACCTCTGCCTCCTGGGTTCAAGCAATTCTCCTGCCTCAGCCTTCCAAGTAGCTGGGACTACAGGCATCTGCCACCATGCCCAGCTAATTTTTGTATTTTTAGAAGTGATGGGGTTTCACTATGTTGGCCAGACTGGTCTTGAACTCCTGATCTTGTGATCCGCCCACCTCGGCCTCCCAAAGTGCTGGGATCACAGGCATGAGCCAAACTTTTAGGAGCTTTTAACCGTATTTATGTTGTGGTCTAATTGGTCTCCCATTTTCATTGAGGGAGCACAGTAAAAATGTAAACTAAAGGTTATTTTCCTTTTTAATTATTTTGTTTCTCTTACTGAAATGTATCTTAAAAATCTCAACATTCACAAAACGTTGGCAAATATATGGAAAAGGCAAGTCTAACCAATATTCTGTTTATAGTACCTAAGAAAATTAGGGTGAATATTTTGAAGAAAACTGATTTACTGCATGATTGTGCCAACTCCCACTTCATTTTAAACTTGAATATACTACATAGAACCAATAAAGATTCCACAAGTATTACATTAGCACTAGTGCATGGCTGTGATGCATTGTAATTACAGCTTATTTTCTAGGCTTATATTATTGTCAACAGTTTATAATATTCTACATATTTGCCGTATTTATTATAATCAATTCATAAGTTAGTATCCAGCTATTGAGACTATCCAACCTGGCAAAGGAAGTAATTATTATATGAAGTTAGGAATGGGTTATTAAATGGCAGAAGAACTCATGATCTATTTATTTACTTTTTCATAAACTTGTTAAGTTTAGCTATCTATTTCTATCATTATACAACTTAATATTTTTTAGAGCAGAACACTGTGCAACTGAAACTTGAATTAGTAATTGACTCTGAATAGGTCATTTAATTTTTTGCATCCAGGAGAACTTGTTCCTGATCAAAGAGGAACAGCAATGCTGAACCACATCTGCAAGCCAAGAAGAAAACAGGGCCCATGTCTTTGTTTTGAGTCTGTCATGTTAGTCACTTTTCTATTACACTTGAAAGGAGCTGACAAACTTGTAGTGTGTCCTCCAAATGTCACACTTAGCTAACTACAATTTATATCTTTAGGATTTTCCAGTGATTAGGTATTCTTATTTACCGTAGTATTTTTGCCTTCTCCATATCACTTAATACAAGGCCAAGAAAAGAGGAATTTGTGATTTTAACAAGGAAAATGTTCAGTTGTGTTGCCAAGTCTTCTGAAGAACACACACTCTTTTTCCCAGTTGTATAAAATATATACAGTACACAAATGGAGATTTCCCATAGCTCTGTAAACAAATTAAACTGCTATTCAGGCATGCTGAGTGAAGGGGCACAATTGCATGTTATTGGCCGGGTTGTTTTTGCACTGACAAAGTGCTGCCTTATAGTTCTATTGACAATAAAAATTCTTAAGAGAATATTTGCAAAAAATCACCCTATAAGATTTGGTGGTGGTTTGTTCCCCCCAATTAATTGCGGAGAACGGTTTTCAATTCTCTAAAGGATGGATGCATTCTCATATTTTATGCAATAGCAGACTTCAAAATGAGTCCCTAGGAGTTCTAGGGTTGTTGAGAAATGCCTCAGGGCTGTGACAGGGGCAGGGAGAGAGCTGCGGAAAGGGGGATAATGAGCCGTAGAGTTACAGGTTTTCACTCTCATCTAAACCCGAGTAGAAGTTCTTTTGATATTTTATCGTATCATTAGAAAAAACCAGGATGTTGCCGCTAAAATTGTAGCACAAGTTTGAAGGCCATAACTTTTTTTGCAGGTAATATTTTTCACATCTTTTAAAAGAACTCATGTTGGGGTGTACTATATTAAGAAACATAAAAAAGGTAATAATTGTAGCATTTTAGAGCTTGTTATAGAGAATAAAAAATTGAGGAACATAATATGGCTGAGAGTTCACAAAAGGAACAGGTTATTTTATGTATATCAGGTATGTTGAGGAAGTAAGAACATTGGAAACCTATTTCTGCAAGACAGTCTGTGCATATCAACTGGTTATTATTTTTAGAAGTTCATTTCTAAAAGGTACAGACACCTACATAGCCAATCACTCATAACTGCTCCTTTGATAGCTGAAAGACTACTAGCCTTCCAATATCCAGAATAACATCAGATTTTCATCTTCAATTACTACAACTTGAAGCAACCATTAAATTACAATAAGGCAAAGTGAAAACATTTCAAAAAATAATTTTAGTTAAATATTTGTAAAGTCACACAAGAAATGTTATTTGCTAGCAGACGAATCATATTGCAGAAGTACAGATGGGAAGCCCATAAAATTCCAGTGTGGATGATTTTCCTTTGCTTTTTTTTTTCCTGCAAAGATCCCTCCATCACATTTCAACCTTTGACTTTAAACTTCATTTGACTGTGAGGCCTGCCAAATTTTCATCAAGGGAACAACATATACATGCAAAGGGAAGTATAAATTATTATCATTAATAACCATCCTGTTCTTCCCCCACCTCATTTAAACTAATGGACCATATGTTGCCATTTTCTTTCAACTGTATCCAAGAACATTTCAGAACAAAAGAGGAGAGGAGGTTGTAAAATATCATGGAACCACAACTGCACATTTATTTGCCAATTCAGACAAGAAAAATAATGATAACTGTGATACTTTTCATCTGTCCTGATGGAAATAATTTTTCATCAAAATAAAATAATTTTTTGGAATTTAAGGTTGCAAAGGAGAAAAATACTTTTGAGAACATATCAAGGATTTCTAAAATTTGAAGGTGTTGTAATAGACAAACATAAACAAAACTGTTATGGCCTATACTTCAAAGTGTATTAAAGCTGATAGTTTTTCTTTTACCACTCAAATTAATTGACTCAATTTTCATTAGTCCGTGAAAATATTAAAATTGTTATATCTATTGCAAAGATGTACAGAGCATTGGATGAAATGAAAATGCCTTCCAGATATGGAAAAATTAAACTAAATGAGTCATAGCATCTAGATGCAGATCAGTGTCAGGATGCAACATGTAGGAAAAAAACTGGGATGTAGCTTATGGTACAGAAGAATAGGGCTTGCATATGGCTTTTGAATATTTACAGTCATGTATATCTGAAGGATAAAAAGAAACCAAATTGTCTCTTGAGGAACTTGGCAAGCATAAAGGAAAATATAGGTGAGGAACAAAAATTAGGTTCAGCAAACTACACAAGGGTAAAGCTGAAAGAAGTACTACTCAGTACACTACGGCAGTGACACGGCTTATCCAAGAATTCAAGCCTGGTGGTCCTCTGCCAGAAGCCTGGTATAACATTTCTTTCTTAAAAGGTATCAGGAGCACTATTGGTGTCACTTTCATTGGAGTGAGTGGGTGAATCCTCACACTTCGGCAAAGCTGTAATATGACAGTGAATCATAGCCATCAGTTCTTTCAGCCTTTGACTTTGTGAGCTGGAGTATCTTCAGAATGCTTAGGCATGAAGCTAAAAAAATACTTTTTTTTGTAATTGTTATGACCCAGGGCAAGTCAGATTATGAAAACATTTATTTTTCATTGTATTTCTAGTAAGTAATATGTGCAGAAAGTATGACAAACATTAACATTGTAGAAATTTGTATATTTCATTTAACTCTTACTTGGTAACTCATGTTTTAATTTTACTTCATCATTTAAAATGGGCTATTTAACACAAATTTCATGCTATGTATTGTGCTAGGCCTCAGCTATAGAAAATGAAAAAATGATGTCTCTGTCCTTTAAACTTATGTTATTGTTATATCCAATTTTGTTTTGTTATAGTTCTTTTGTTTTATTATGATTTTTTAACTTTTGCCTCTAAAAAGATGAAACTAAGAAGAGGAAGATGGAAGGAAAGAAGAAAGGGTTTCAGTCTCAAAATAGAGGGTGGGACACTCACTAGTTAAAAAAAAATTATTGCCAGAAATTTTTGCATATACAATAAACTTGAAACAATTGCAAGCGGGGAGATTTTTTATTTTTCTGCATTATTATTGTAATCCTTCTCATACAGTAATTTTCTTTAAGTGTTAGATGATTTCTTTTTTTAAAATTAATTTATTTAACTTTAGGTGCATGCTATATCTGGCATTTCTCACCATGTTATCCCTCCCCACCTTCCCCTCCCCCTCCACCCCCCGCTGTCTCTCCCCTACCTCCCCCAACTGCCCCCAGTGTGTGATGCTCCTCTCCCTGAGTCCACATGTTCTTATTGTTCAACACCCACCTATGAGTGAGAACATGCAGTGTTTGGATTTCTGTTCTTGTTTCAGTTTGTTGAGAATGATGGTTTCCAGATTCATCCAAGTCCCTACAGAGGACACAAACTCATCATTTTTAATGGCTGCGTAGTATTCCATGATGTATATGTACCACGTTTTCTTTGTCCAGTCTATCATTAATGGACGGGTTGGTTCCAGGTCTTTGCTATTGTACACAGGGCTGCAATGAACATACGTATGCATGTGTCTTTATAGTAGAACGATTTATAGTTCTTTGGGTATATACCCAGTAATGGTATTGCTGGGTCAACTAGAATTTCTATTTCTAGATCCTTGAGAAATCGCCACACTGTCTTCCACAATGGTTGAACTAATTTACACTCCCACCAACTGGGTAAGAGTGTTCCTATTTCTCCACATCCTCTCCAGCGTCTATTGTCTCCAGATTTTTTAATGATCGCTATTCTAACTGGCATGAGATGATAACTCAGTATGGTTTTGATTTGCATTTCTCTAATGACCAGTGATGATGAACATTTTTTCATATTTTTGTTGGCCTCATATATGTCTTCTTTTGAAAAGCATCTGTTCATATCCTTCACCCACTTTTCAATGGGTTTGTTTTTTTCTTGTATATCTGTTTTAGTTCTTTGTAGATTCTAGTTATGAGCCCTTTGTCAGATAGGTAGATTGCAAAATTTTTTTCCCATTCTGTTGGTTGTCGGTTTGCTCTCATGATGGTTTCTTTTGCTGTACAGAAGCTCTGAAGTTTAATTAGATCCCATTTGTCTATCTTGGTTTTTATTGCCTTTGCTTTTGCTGTTTTAGTCATGAAGTCCTTGCCTATGCCGATGTCCTGGTTGGTTTTGCCTGTGTTTTCTTCTGGTGTTTTTATCGTGTTAGGTTTTATGTTTAAATCTTTAATCAATCTGGAATTAATTTTAGTGTAAGGTGACAGGTAGGGGTCCAGTTTCTGCTTTATGCACATTGCTAGCCAGTTTTCCCAATACCATTTGTTAAACATGGACTCCTTTCCCCATTGCTTGTTTTTGCCAGGTTTGTCAAAGATCAGATGGTTGTAGATGTGTGGTGTCTCTTCTGGGGCCTCTATTCTGTTCCATTCGTCTATGTCTCTGTTTTGGTACCAGTACCATACTGTTTTGATTACTGTAGCCTTGTAGTATAGTTTGAAGTCCAGCAGTGTGATGACTCTGGCTTTGTTCTTTTTGCTTAGGATTGTCTTGGCTATGCAGGCTCTCTTGTGATTCCATATGAAGTTTAAAGTGGTTTTTTCCAGTTCTGTGAAGAAGGTCATTGGTAGCTTGATGGGGATAGCGTTGAATCTATACATTACTTTGGGCAGTATGGCCATTTTCATGATATTAATTCTTCCTAACCATAAGCATTGAATGTTTTTCCATCTGTTTGTGTCCTCTCTTATGTCATTGAGCAGTGGTTTGTAGTTCTCCTTGAAGAGGTCCCTTACATCCTTTGTTAGTTGTATTCCTAGGTATTTTATTCTCTTTGTAGCATAAAGAGAATAAAAACCCATTCACAATAAACTCCCATTGTGAATGAGAGCTTTGCTCTTGATTTGGCTCTCTGTTTATCTGTTATTGGCATATAGGAATGCTTGTGATTTTTGCACATTGATTTTTTTATCCTGAGACTTTGCTGAAGTTGCTTATCAGTTTGAGAAGATTTTGGACTGAGACGATGGGGTCTTCTAAATATACAATCATGTTGTCTGCAAAGAAAGACAGTTTGACTTCCTCCTTTCCTAATTTGATTCTTCTCCCTTTCTTTTTTTTCCTAATTGAATACCCTTTATTTCTTTTTCTTGCCTGATTGCTCTGGCTAGAACTTCCAATACTATATTGAATAGGAGTGGTGAGAGAGGGCATCCATGTTTAGTGCCTGATTTCAAAGGGAATTCTTCCAGCTTTTGCCTATTCAATATGATATTGGCTGTAGGTTTGTCATATATAGCTTTTGTCATTTTAAAATATGTTCTGTCAATACCTAGTTTATTGAGAGTTTTTAGCATGAAGAGCTGTTGAATTTTGTCGAAGGCCTTCTCTGCATCTATTGAGATAATCTTGTGGTTTTTGTCTTTGGTTCTGTTTATGTGATGGATTATATTTATGGATTTGCATATGTTGAACCAACCTTGTATCCCCAGGATGAAGCCTACTTGATCGTGATGGATAAGCTTCTTGATGTGCTGTTGCAATCTGTTTCCCAGTATTTTATTGAAGATTTTTGCATCAATGTTCATCATGGATATTGGCCTGAAGTTTTCTTTTTTAGTTGAGTCTCTGCCTGGTTTTGGTGTCAGGATGATGTTGGTCTCATAAAATGAATTAGGGAGGATTCCTTCCTTTTGCATTGTTTGATACAGTTTCAGAAGGAATGGAATGAGCTCCTCTTTGTACGTCCAGTAGAATTTGGCTGTGAACCCGTCTGGACCTGGACTTTTTTTGGTTGGTAGGCTATTGATTGCTGCCTCTACTTCAGCCCTTGTTATTGGTCTATTCAGGGTTTCAACTTCCTCCTGGTTTAGCCTTGGTAGAGTACCAGTGTCTAGGAATTTATCCATTTCTTCCTGGTTTACTGGTTTATGCTAATAGAGCTGTTTGTAGTAATCTCTGATGGTAGTTTGTATTTCTGTGGGATCAGTGTAGATATCCCCTTTATTGTTTTTTATTGCATCTATTTGATTCTTCTCCCTTTTCTTTTTTATTAATCTGGCTAGCGGTCTATTTTGTTGATCTTTTCAAAAGACCAGCTTCTGGATTTATTAATTTTTTGAAGGGTTTTTTGTGTCTCTATCTCCTTCAGTTCGGCTCTGATCTTAGTTATTTCTTGTCTTCTGCTAGCTCTTGAGTTTTTTTGATACTCCTCCTCTAGCTCTTTCAATTTTGATGATAGGGTGTCAATTTTAGCTCTTTCCTTGTTTCTTATGTGGGCATTTATTGCTATAAATTTCCCTCTTGACACTGCTTTAAAGGTGTCCCAGAGATTCTGGTAAGTTGTGTCTTCATTCTGAATGATTTCGAAGAACATCTTTCTTTCTGCCTTCATTTCATTGTTTATCCAGTTGACACTCAGAAGCAAGTTGTTCAGTTTCCAAGTGGTTGTGCGGGTTTGAGCGTGTTTCTTAATCCTGAGTTCTAGTCTGATTGCACCATGATCTGAGAGACTGTTATGATTTCTGTTCTTTTGCTTTTGCCGAGGAGTGATTTACTTCCAATGATGTGGTCAATTTTAGAGTAAGTGTGATGTGGTGCTGAGAAAAATGTATATTCTGTGGATTTGGGGTGGAGCGTTCTGTATATGTCTATTAGGTCCGCTTGGACCAGCTCTGCATTCAAGTCCTGGATATCCTTGTTAATTTTCTATCTCATTGATCTGTCTAATATTGACAGTGGAGTGTTGTAGTCTCCCACTAAGTCTCTCCTAAAACGAGTCTAAATCTCGTTTTTAGGTCATTAAGAACTTGTTTTATGTATCTGGGTGTTCCTGTGTTGGGGGCGTATCTATTTAGGACAGTTAGCTCTTCTTGTTGGATTGATCCTTTTACCATTATGTAGTGTCCTTCTTTGTCTCTTTTGATCTTTGTTGGTTTAAAGTCCATTTTATCTGAGACTAGGATTGTAACCCTTGCTTTTTTTTGTTCTCCATTTGCTTGGTATATCTTCTTCCATCCCTTTATTTTGAGTCTATGTGTGTCTTTGTATGTGAGATGGGTTTCTTGAATACAGTACACCGATGGGTTTTGACTTTTTATCCAGTTTGCCAGTCTGTGTCTTTTGATTGGCGTGTTTAGGCTATTTACATTCAATGTTACTATTGTTATGTGTGAATTTGATCCTGCCATTTTGTTATGGGCTGGTTTTGTTTCCTATTAGCTGACTCATTTTTTTCATTGCATTTTTGGTCTTTGCCAACTGGTTTGCTTTTGCTGTGACTCGTACTTGTTCCTTTCCATGCTTAGTGTTTCTTTCAGGAGCTCTTATACAGCAGGTCTGCTGGTGACAAAATCTCTCAGTAATTGCTTGTCTGTAAAGGATTTTATTTCTCCTTCACTTATGAAGCTTAGTTTGGCTGGATATGAGATTCTGGGTTGAAAGTTCTTTTCTTTAAGGATGTTGAATATCGGCCCCCACTCTCTTCTGGCTTGTAGGGTTTCTGCGGAGAGATCTGCTGTGAGTCTGATGGGCTTCCCTCTGTGGGTGACCTGACCTTTCTCTCTGGCTGCTCTTAGCATGTATTCCTTCATTTCAACCCTGGTGAATCTGATGATTATGTGCCTTGGGGTTGCTTTTCTTGAGGAATATCTTTATGGAGTTCTCTGTGTTTCTTGAATTTGAAATTTAGACTGCCTTGCTATGCTTGGGAAGTTCTCCTGGATAATATCCTGGAGCTTGTTTTCCAGCTTGGATTCATTCTCCCCATCACATTCAGGTACACTTATCAAGCGTAGATTAGGTCTTTCCATATAATCCCGTATTTCTTGGAGGCTTTGTTCATTTCTTTTCAGTGTTTTTTCTCTTGTCTTGCCTTCTCTTTTTATTTCATTGAGTTGATCTTCAATCTCTGATATCCTTTCTTCTGCTTGATTGATTCTGCTGTTAAAACTTGTGTTTGCTTCATATAGTTCTCTTGCTGTGTTTTTCAACTCCATCAAGTCGTTTATGTTCTTCTCTAAGCTGATTTTTCTAGTTAGCATTTCGTCGAACCATTTTTCAAGGTTTTCTGTTTCTTTGCATTGAATGAGAACATATTCTTTTAGCTCAGAAAAGTTTGTTATTTTACACCTTCTGAAGCCTGTTTATGTAAATTCATCACACTCCTTCTCAATCATACTGTGATCCTGTGTTGTTGAGGAGTTGTGATCCCTTGAAGAAGAAGAGGTGTTCTGCTCTTAGATGGTTTCATCTTTTTTGCGCTATTTTTTTCCCATCTTTATGGGTTTACCTGGCTGTGTTGTCAGGGAGCTGCTTGATGAGGTCACTTGTCTGTCTGTGGAGGAACTACTGGGTTTCTAGGGACTCCTTGGTGTTACTTGGGAAGCTTCCTGTGTCTTTTTTGTTTACACTGGGAGATTAGGCTCACCTCTTCTCCTGACCCGTAGGCACTGCTGGGTTGTCAAGAACGCTGTCCCATTGCTACATAGGCTTCCTGTGTTTTTTGTTGAAACATGTAGCCCAGTCCCACCCCTCTAATGGTGGGTTGTGCCCTTCCTCCGCTGGGCTGGATCATTCAGGGTTCAGCTCAGACTGTGGCACTGGCTGCGCAACCCTCTGGGGTTTGTGAGGGAGGGTAGGGACCTGCCCAGCAGCACCAGGCTGTCTCCCCCTTTCAGCTTCCTGTCTCTCCAGTCATGGGGTAGGGGCCACCCAGCTGCTCCCGCTTAAAGCTCCCTCTCTGTCTCAGCAGGGGTGTGTGGGGGGTGGGGGATGGGGGGTGGGGTGGGGAGCAATAGCCCAGTCCGCAGGCTCTCTCAGCTGCCTTTTGGGCTTATGCGTCTGTTTAGGTCTGTGCGCCAATCCAGGACACCGTCCTGGATTATTATTCTACTCTGCGCTTGTGATTCCTGGCACTTGACTGGCAAAGATTCCCTGTTCTGTGTATTGCTGAGGCTTTGGGGGAAGTGCTGTATCTGGACTGGAGTGCCAGAAGGGAGCCTCCAACTTGCAGGTCAGAGGCACTTTCTGGGTGAAGCAGCACTCCTTCCCGCCTTGGTCTGCCCTGAGTGGGCTTTGCTTACCATCAGATGAGACCTGTTGAAATGCACCTGGTACCTCAGTTGGAGCTAGGAGATCTCTGGATTTCTGCATCTCTCTTGCTGGGTGTTGTGTGCTGGAGTTGTATCTATTCAGCCATCTTGGATCCCACACCCATTTCTTTTTGTGATGGGTTGAATTGTGTTTCCCTAAAACTCAGGTATTGAAGGGCTAGCCCTCATTACCTCAAATGTGACCTTATTTATAGAGGTAATCAAGTTAAAGTGAGGTCACTAGGGTGGGTCTTAATCCAATATGACTAATATCCTCATAGAAAGGGGAAATTTGGGGCCAGGCATGGTGGCTCACACCAGTAATCCCAGTCCTTAGGGAGGCCGAGGCACACAGATTGCTTGAGCCCAGGAGTTCGAGACCAGCCTGGGCAACAGTGACTACCCCAACTCTACTAAAAAATTAGCCAGGCATGGTGGCACAGGCCTGGTTATTAAGCCACCCAGTCCATGATGATTGTATGGCAGCTGTGGCACACTGATACTGCCTATGAATAGAGTAGAATGTGGAATAGCACCTAGAGATAAAATAGAACAAATAAGGACAATAAAAGAAGGAAATCTAAATCAGAAGACAAACATTTCCCTCAGCCATACAAGTTTTAGTCACAAAAACATAATTAGACATTAATACTAGGTCTACATTATATACTATTGTATATGATCTATAATTTCTTGTGTCTATAGCTACTCAGAGGCTGAGATGGAAGACTTACCTGAACCCTGGAGCTAAAGGCTGCTGTGAGCCATGATTGAGCCACTGCACTCTAGCCTGAGGGATAGAGTGAGATCCTGTCTCAAATAAATAAATAAATAAAATAAAGGTGGGTGGGAGTGGAATTTGGACTGGACTGGGCACACATACAGGGAAAACAATATGAAGAAAAAAAGGAAGAAGACAGCTGTCTTCAAACCAAGAAGAGAGGCTGGGAATGGATTCTTCCCTCTATCAGATTCTTCGGAATTCCTTCTGAAGAAATCAACACTGACAGCACCTTGATTTTGAACTCTTCAATTCTAAAACTGTGAGACAATAAACTGCTGTCGTTAAGCCACTCAGTCCATGGCACTTTGTATGACAGCTGTGGCAACAAACTGAGACAGTCTACGAATAGAGTAGAATGTGAATAGCACCTAGAGATAAAATAGAACAAATATTAACAACAAATGAAGGAAATCTAAATCAGAAGACAAACATTTCCCTCAGCCATACAAGTTTTAGTCACAAAAACGTAATTAGATGTTGATATCCGGTCTACATTATATACTATTGTATGTGATCTATAATTTCTTATATTTGGTAATAGTCTCATAAAATACACATCATTCATTATGGATGTCGATCAGTGTTCAAATAATTCATTTTATAATCTCAATAAATGTTGAATTAAAACAGCATCTTTAATATGAGTGAGTTGAAAATATGCCACTCTTGAGAGATGTGTCTGGCATTCTCTTCCCTTAGGGGGATACAAAGAAAGACAATTCATGATACCTTGACTTTAGTCTTGCTACCAGCAGATGCCTAAATGAGCTGGATGGATTAGTGCCATTCTTCAAGGCACAGTATGCTTCACTTACATATTAGAGTAATAGCCTGAGACTTCATCATTTGCACAGAGGGCAATTTAAATGAATAGTTTTGCTTTTAGTCAGTCTCTGAAATTTACAATGCTTACAAAATAAATTGAATATCCTAATTTTTTAGACTGCGCTTATTATCAATTCTTAATCAGGCTAAGAATATAGTATGAGTTATATCATTTACTTGTGGTTTTCCAAAGAAAGAACTAATATTTAAGTGTTAGTCAGCATTTTTTTCAGATATGTGCTTTCTTCAGTATAAGAGGATAAATAAACTTTCCCTAGACAAAATAGAATTGATTTTCTAAGATGCTGTGACTGTACCCAATTATTCAAGGATTTGGTTCAGGTTAAACCACGGCATGCTAATTCAGATAAATATGAAAATCTCTACATTATATATCTTACTTTGTCGATGTCACATTCTTTGCTAAAATTAACATTCTTCACCTTTAGTTTTCAGGATCTCCTTTTGTTAAAAATAAGTTGGACCACATGAATTTTCATGTAATTATTAAAGAAACTAATCAACATGTAAAGCTGTCAGTATTTATGCTTTTTTCTTTCTTACTTGGAAATACAATCAAACTATCTTATGTATTTAGAGATTCAGAAAGAGGCAGCCAGCAAACCACATTTTATTTTACTTTTATCAATTTACATATTTGAAAATAGATAGGGAAGAGACCAATTATTTGAAAAAGTTATTTACTATACACATTATAAAAAAGTAAAAGTAAAAAATGTGTACCACATGTTCATCAAATTTTTAGAATTAATTATTTGTTAACAAGGCCCACTTTCCAGGAGCCTTCTTTTCTAAGATGTTTACATTTGTAAGTCGTTGTTTTTTAATTAAACTAAATCAGGTACATCTGTGTCTAGTATGTGTCTAAAGGTCCTATTTCATACTTTAGCCATTGTACAGCTAACACCAAGTGAAAAAACAGTGCATAATATAACTTTCCCCCCAAAACAAAATACCAATTAGGTAATCTGGAAATTGTTACTGATGAGCTAGAGACTGGCTTCTATACTAGTCAGAACTACAAAGTATGCTTTATCCTTTCACAATGTTTTAATGTTGAAAACTGCGAGGGAGTGTTTAACAGGAATAAAAATCATAGCATGCATGCTTAATTTTGTATCAAATTCAACTTGCCTGCATCTACATTATTAGGATTGTTATTCTGTCTAATCAATTCATTAGGATTTTGAAAAAAACTACAGTTATTCAGTTTATGGGAGGGGCTGTGACTTAGTTAGGTTTATTTAAGAACAAAATATACAGTAGGAAAATAAAGGCAGAAAGTTTTATGACTCATAAATAAAAATACAGGAATTTTACCAAGTAAGGCAAGGCAGGGGTGTGATACTGCTGAATAAGTTAAAGTCTCGCATCATCTTTGTCTTTGATACTATTTTTCTTTATTTTTTTGTTATGATTTTATTTAAGGGGCATATATAAGATACCAGAAATAGTTGAAAGAAAAAAATTTAGTAATTGGAAAATCTACATTATGCCAAGTGTTTTGTTAATCTTTTCTCTTCAATACATCAGTTTTCTAATGTAGAGTGTGGGAAAAATAATAGTGCCCAACTCATAATTCATTGTGAGGACAAATTGTGATCTGTGCAAAATACCTGACAACTTGTGAGCTCTCAACAAATTTGGGTTGTTTTAACTTTTAAGTCTCTACTATGTCTCAGTTATAATTATAATTTATAATGCAGACATAATCATTACACATATTCAAAAATGTGCTATCCTGCATCAAAATTATATATGCAAAACTGTTAGGAATCAAAAGAAAATAAATAAAACAATTGCTGTTGAAATTTTTACATATCTTCATCATATGACATTGTTTAAAAGTTCAAAATATACAATAAGAACAGAGAAAGTGTGAATGCTATATTTAATACTGATTCATTTATATATTAATAATGTTGATTACTATTCTCTCTCCTCTGTGTAAGACCAGACTTTCTGGCATGAGTAGTGGCAAGAATAATTTTATCAACATGTGATCTTGTTTTCTCAACCCCAGGTCAACTTATATCGGAACCATGAACTTGTGTCTTTTCTCAGTTCATAGCTTTCCAAGCAGTGGTATCAACAAGTATAGCTGGCAAGAATGTGCAACTACTTTTACACTTCTAAAGATTTGACCAGAGTTACAGGACTTGCTGTGTGTATCACTATATATATATATGTCGATATATAAAAATATATGCTGTATACAGTATAAAAATATTTTGATTTATTTGTAATAGCCTATAACTGTATCTCATTTTTTTACGAGAAGAACAAAGAGTAATTCTGCAATAAATCCACCACAATCCAAATGCCTGTGTCCTAGTTGCAGGGAAAATATTGAAAGAACTTTAATGAAGCAGAAGACATGCCTGCTCTCACCATCCCAGTTTCATAGTGGGTTGCAGGTTATAAAACATGCAGTTACACTTTTTATTCTCCAGCATATCATATAACCTGTTCTCACATAAGTCAAAAGTGTTATAAGTTTTTAAGTAAACTTTTTATTAAGGCGAAACATAAATGTGGAAAACATACAAATTCTAATGTTAAAAATGACACATTTTATTAGAGTACATCTGTGATGTCAGTACTCTGCTCATGAAAGAGTATGACCGGCTCCTCAGAAGCCCTCGTCGTGCTCCCTCCAGATCACTACTCACTCCAAACTTTTTACACTATTCTGACTTCTAACAATATAAATTGGTTTGGCAAAAGCAGCTCTTGATTTAACTACATTTATTTATTATGATAAAGAGAGTTGTACTTTAGTAATAAGCAAAAATCTTCATAAATTAAAGCCAATTTATTTTTACAAGTAGCTAGCAAATAAGGAAGAACTAGGTTATAGAGTTGGAAGCAGCGCTCAATATGCTAAATTTTTTTGTCATATAACTGAAAGTGCTGATGCTACTCATCATAGGCCTCAGACCTGATAATGAACCTCAGACCTGGGAATCTGACCTCTCTGCCTTGTTTGAAGCTTTATCCTCAACCTACCTCGTCATTGGTCATTGGGAGTTTGAAATAAGAAACTCAATGCTTAGCTCCAGCTTCTCCATAGAGAATATAGTCTTAAGGGGAATTGTGGAATCTGAATTGTAGCCACAATTGTTGAAATCTTTTTTGTCTGGATTTAGCCTTTGTAAATACAATATTCACCTTCACTTTCTCCCAAGGAGCATGAATAGCCCTGTATAGGAATTGGTAAATGAGCCATGGAGAATGGGGATAGAATCAAATTGAGTGAAATAATTTCAGCTGCTGGGAACCCTTAATAGGCATGTAAACAAGAAGGGGTTTGTTGTGTGTGTGCGCTCTCACGGAGGTGCATGACTCTTATCTCTTCATCGTGGCTACGTTTGGAGAGGTTCATATTTAATTTGAATTTGAAACAGTCTCCTGATTCTTCATTTTAATTTGAAACTGTGCTCAGCCCATTATTTTATTATTTTTAGCTTAGAACAAAAGAAAACATTTTCAAATAAAAGACCTTTCAAGTTGGTGGGTTGCATAAGTTATCAGTTTTCAAAGTGTCTCTACAATATTTGGATATGTAGCTAAAGGGTTAGAGAAATTGCATGTATGCATTTTATTTGTGTCAGAAGTAAAAAGAATAATAATAGTAGAAGAAACACACCTAAAATTTCTGTAAGGTCTGTAGTTTGTTTTTTATTAACAGTACTAGGTCTTCACTTTGTCTTCCTGATCCCTCAGGGTGCCTTTGTACATGTATCCTTACTCTTTGTTTGTTAGAAAAATAAGTGCAAATAGACCTTTGATCTTTGCCTTCCAGGATTCACTTTCTAGGATTGTTATTTCATTTTCCACTCTCATTTTTCTAGGGACCTTTGAGAGCTCATATCAAAGAACTATTTTCCTTTTTAAGACCCATGATGTTTAGAGCATGACTGTTTTATACATGGTTAACAGAGAAGCATTTTAATTATACAAGCAATTGTAAGAGAAACAGTTTTAGAATAAGTAAAGAACATCGAGAAAAATTTGCCATGTTTATGATTAAGATGCTTCCAAACACATTTTAACAATTTATACATCCACAAAAATTTGAATTTGAAAAACCCACTATTTCTAAACAAAAATCTTTTCTTTTTCACAATTAGCTACACACATCAGGAATCCTAAGGTAGAGTACTGAATTTCATGTCCCTGCAATCATTATATATTCCTTCAAAATAAACGAAAACACTGTTTTTAGTAATTTTAAACATGATGGAATTTAGCCTCAATTTTCCTGCGCTCTAAGCCAACTATGGCAAACATCTGACAAAATTAAGTTTAACATTCATTTTATTTTTTGTTTTCCCCCATCTGCCTTTGACTTTGCTCATTGCTAAGAAAGAAAAAAGGAAAAAAAAAGCTTATTCACTAAATCAGATGTAAAAAAGAAAAACCCCACAAAAATACAAAAAATCAATTAGTAAAATGAACTGATACTATTTCTGAACTATTAATTTTGACTTCCAGCCACATTGTCCAATCAGAGTTCATACCAACTGTAGTGTTCACATCAAGGAGGAGTAGCTTTGGAACAATAAAATGCTTTTTGTGAAAAAAGTTCTAACTTTGGATGAGAGAATGGCTTTGGGTCTGTTTCGGTGTAATTTGTGCTCTTCTTTGGATGTCAAACAGTTCCAATGAATCATTGTCACAACCATGACTGTTTATAAAAGGCAACTTTTTAGCTACAGCTTCTAGGTGGAGAAAAATTTTACCTCAGTAGAAATTAGTAATTTTTTTTCTGGCCAGAAAAGGAGCAAGACTAGCATTTTCAAGTTTCTCATGTTCTTTTTATTCAAGAAAACTATTTTTCTCAAATTAATTATAATAGAAACATGGATTACAAAGCCCAGAGTACTTTAGATAATTGGTTATGTGGTGAGGATTTATCAACAAGATAGTCTTTTCCACAAAGACCAATTAGTATTGGTAAAATCAGAAACTAGTGAAGTCATTTCCCTATTTTTTTTGGTAACAGGGATGGGCAAACTACAGTCTGAGGGCCGCGGCCTACTGCCTGTTCTTGTAAATAAAGTTTTGTTGGAACAGAGCCATCTCTATTCACTTATTTACTAAGGTTGCTCTTACTATCACCATAGCAAGAGTAAAAACTGTCAATAAAAACCCTATAGCCTACAGAGTCGAAAATATTTACTATGCCATCTGACCCTTTAGAAAAAATGTTTTGTAATCTCTGTTTTAGAAAAGAAATCTCACATTTCATCTCTGATTACACGAATTGTAAGTGGGTTAGGCAATTTGATGGACTCACTCTATCAGTATCTAAACACATAATTAACCTTCAATAGTACTAGAAATAAAAACTGTCTATATTTATTCATCACCTAGTGTTGCCAACTAATGTAGTAAAATGGACTTTTTTTTAAGCTGCTAAATTTGTGGAAATTTCTTATGTACCAGTAAAAAGCTAATATATTAGGAATGCCTATTTTGTTGGTAAAGAGATTGTCATTTTCCCAGTATGTCACAAGCTAAAAAGTGTCAGATTCCATGCTACAGACACCTCTGACCAGACCTATCCTACTATAAACTTTTCGGTTTGGATTTTTTTTTTTTTTTATGTTTCTTAGGCAAATATATTTCTAGGTGGTTTTCTATACTATATTGTGGATGTAAATTTCCAAAGGATTATTTCTATTTTCACCCATTAGACAAGATAAAGTGTAAATCTGTCAAGGAGAAGAAAATGTTAGAATGTATTTCAACTTCTTTTTATCTTAAAGACTGATAAAATGTCATCATATTTTATGTTAGAAGAAACAAACATTGTTTTAGAAGTACTGCATGTGGTCTGCCTTCCTATTAGATTATTTCCTTGGAGACTGTGGTTGTCAGCATCCCTACTTTAGAGTAAGACATGCTATGGACAAAGCAAGCAGATGTGATTCTCATTTAGGACATCAGAAAGCAGAGAAATGTAAACCTGTGTTATCATAAATTTTAAATTATAAGAGAAACAAAACAAAAGAATCCAAAATTTAGAATATGATTATATAATGATCAGTAACAGTTTGAAGTGCTGAGTTTCTTTTCCTTTATAGAATTTATTAATGTTAACAGTAAAGCCAAGGTAAGATACATTATGAAGGTGAAATCAATTCTAGAGGTTGCAAGACTTTTATTGCACTTAAGAAAAATGTAAATGTTATATTTACTCTAGAGGTAATGGAGCTAGAAAATGAAGCCATTCAAGAGCTAATGGAGCAAGGAAAATTATATATTTAAGATATGTCACCATATGGCTGTCTAGTTAAAACTGCTTGTTCTTAACCAGAGGAGTGTGCAAAGGAAGCTGGAGATTCTATCCTGGCAACATCTGGTTACTTGCAGGCTGATCAAAAGTTGGGTAGAACTTTCTGGAGAGTCCTCTTCCTTAATGCACTCCATGCACCTGTGTTTACAGAGACCCTCAGAAGTTACTTTTCTTCCGATGGTGTATCAAAAGCATAACATTGATGTTGTTCATATATTTCGTAATGGGAATTTTATTCAAAATTTCTAAGCCTGAGAAATTATAAACCAACTAATCTTAGTGTGTGTTCAATATTTAAATGTTAATTCAAAATCTAAAGTAAATTACAAGAATTTGTAATTAAAGCCAAATGTGAACAATACATCAAAAACCTAAAATAAAAATTCTACCAAGAACTAGTTCTTTAAAGAATTATTATGCTTCCTATTTATACTTTTTTTCAAAGAGATAAGTGTGACTGACTTCAGTCATTCAGCAACATTTTACTGAAATTGACAGGAGCACAAATTAAAAACTCAGATGAGATCATTTGCTTTGTTTTATTCTGATGTAATTAATAAATTCTATTTTTATAATAACAAACAGTCCAAGATTATGGGAGCACATAACATAATAGAAACATTGAATTTTGAAAGAACAATATTATCAAATATTTAATAAATTTTAACTTTATTTTCCAAGATACAACTAACATCTTCATTTTGACAGCTTTTTAAAACTGGCATTCAATATTTACAAAGACTAACACATGTATGACATAAAATATTATTTTTATTTATCTTGGATGAGGTTCTTTATATAACATATATAGTGTAGAGATATTTAAAAGATAATTTTACCTCCTATTGATTGTAGCTATTGATCAGTAGTTGCAAAACTATTGTAGAGTTGAGATTAGAGGATATAAGGCTATACAAAGAAACTTTAAAAGTTTAGACAAAGACTTGTACTTTAGAGGTGTATGCATTTAATGACTGAAAGTTAGTAACCATTATATGAATAAGGTGAAGTGGATTAGTCATTGTTTCTAAAGTCAGAGTCCTAAATCAAAGTATTTGTGATTTTTCTGCATGGCACTGCAATTCTAATTTGTCTCCCTAAGGCACTCCTAAACACTATCCTAAAATGAATACAAACATATGCAATGCAATGTAACATGACTCAAAGTATGAGAGCTTCCTTTAGTTTATTTTTAGTTATTATTTGCATTGTTATCAATTTTTCAAAACTTGAAAGTACCATCTAACTCTCTTAGTTCTGCTAGGAGGATAAAATAGCAGTGTTAAAGAGATATTGGCTTTAGAATTAAACATATCCAGATTTGATTTCTGTCTCCCCTTCATACTTGAGTGAATTACATAATTTCTTATATGCAAGCTGATATTAACTGTACTCAATCTGGAGCAATGTTGGGAGAATTATTGATGGCACAACTTCTGAGCAGAGTGCCCAGAACATAGGAGGAAGTCCAAACGTGTGTGCTGTGATTATTATTCCTGTTGGCATCATCTTCATTGATGATGAAATTTGTCATTTTCTCACAGACCAGGAGATGTTAGTTTTTAAACTATAATTGTTCCTTCCTCTGAGATAGCATAAAGTTCTACCCTACCTTTAATCTTTAAAAAATATTTCTAGTTGGATACAGTTTGAAACATCATCAGTAGTTATTCATTGAACTTGCCAAAAATGCTGCAACTCTTTGGTTTGATTACTATGGTATTTTGAAAACTGTGGCATTATTATAATTATTAAATTCTGCATTCAAATATTAGGTGACTTTGTAATTATATGTTTAGGATTATCTTAAAATAAAAATATTAAAACATTAAAATCGAAATTGGTTATTCTCTGTTTGATTCTCTTTTCCTTTATAAAATGAAGACTATACAGAAATGTTAGGCTATAGGATAAGAGGACAAGAGAGTAACACTACAATCTGGAAAAAAAAAATAATGTACTACATATGAAAAAGAATGTAATGAAAAGTAATACTGTATAAAACAGAATGTTAAAGACTACTAGGTACACAGCAGTAAACAAAACTTAAAAATCCTACTCTCATGGAGCTAATATTCTGGCACATACAGTAAATTCTGCTTAGATTTGCTATTTTTTTTTCAATGGAGGAATCTTTGTAGGTATTTAAAATTATTGGTTGTGAACTTTGTCATTTTTTTTGTGGAAAAAAATCTCATTACTTAAGATGCCTGATATGATATTTTATTCAAATATGAGAAAAATTCTGAAATTCTGAAAGAATGAACAGTCCTTCTTTGAGCAGGAAGAAAAACTTAAAAGGTATTTATAAACAAAGAACTGCATATGACAAGATATTATTTATTAGAAGGATTAAATTGGCCACTTTTGAAGATTTTCCATCCACTAAATGGCATGTTATTGAGTTTCCAGTCTTCTGCTTTAAACTATTCTTTTAAAACTTCTGAGTCTTTCCTTTGTGTCTCTCTCAGCACAAACCGTTTTATACATATATGGATATGAACACAGGCATATGTTAGAGATATTGCAGTTTCTATTCCAGACCACCACAATATTGCAATAAAGTAAGTCATACATTTTTTGGTTTCTTGGTGCATATAAATTATGTTTACACTGCACTGTATGTAGTCTATTAAATGTGCAATAGCATTGTATCTAAAAAAGTACATACTTGAATTAAAGTATTATTTATTGCTAGAAAATGAGAACTATCACCTGAGTCTTGAGCATGTAGTAATCTTTTTGTGTGCAGAGGGTCTTGCCTCCATGTTCATGGTGGCTAACTGATCAGATTAGTGATTGCTGAGGGTTGGGGAGGCTGTGGCAATTTCTTATAATAAGGCAACAGTGAAGTTTGCCACATCCATTGATGCTTCCTCTTACAAAAATTTTCTCTGTAGCATGCAATGCTGTTTAGTTATATTTTATCCACAGTAGAAAACTTGTTTTCAAAACTGAAGTAAATCCTCTCAAATCCTGCTACTGCTTTGACATCTAAGTTTATGTAATAATCTAAATCCTTTGTTGTCATTTCAACAGTGTTCATGGCATCTTCACCGGCAGTAGATTCCATCTCATGAAATCCATAGATGAGCAAGTTTCTTTGCAACTCCTCATATCTTAAAGTTTTGTCATAAAATGAAATCAATTTAGTCACATCTTCAGGCTTTACTTCTAATTCTAATTCAACATTAATCTTGTACATTTCCATTAGAGCCCTTGGGTGACCAGGTGTATTGTTAATGAACAATAATATTTGGAAAATAATTTTCTTTTTCTTTTTTTATTGAGCAGTAGGTCACAACACTAGGCTTAAAATACTCAGTAAACCACCTTAGAAACAGTTGTGTTCTCATCCAGGCTTTACCGTTCCATTTATAGAACAGAGGCAAGTAGAGTCAGCATACTTTGTTAAGGGTGCTAGAATTTTCAGAATGGTAAATGAGCATCGACTTCAACTTGAAGTCACCAGCTACATTACAGCCTAACAAGAGTCAGCCTGTCCTTGGAAGCTTTGAAGCCCCTTATTGACTTATCCTCTCTAACTATGATAGTCCTAGATGGCATCTTCTTTCGATAGAAGGCTGTTTTGTCCAATTAAAAATCTATGGTTTAGTGTAGCCACCATCATCAGTGATCTTAGCTAGATCTTCTGGATAACTTACTGCAGCTTCTATATCAGCACTTGCTGTTGCACCTTGTACTTTCATGTATGAAGACGGCTTCTTTCCTTAAACCTCATGAATCAACTTCTGCTAGCTTCAAACTTTTCCTCTGTAGCTTCCTCACCTCTCTAGGCTTTCCTAGAATTGAGAAAAGTTAGGGCCTTGCTCTGGATTAGGCCTGCACTTAAGACAACGTTGTGGCTGTTTTGATCTATTCAGGCCACTCAAACATTCTCCATAGCAGCAATAAGCCTGCTTCACTTTCTTTGCATTGGTGTGTTCACTGGAGTAGCTCTTTTGATTTCCTTCAAGAACTTTTCTTCTCACAACTAGGCTGTTTAGCACGAGGCCTAGCTTTTGGTTTATCTTGGCTTTCAATGTACTCACTTCTTCAATAAGATTAATCATTTCTAGCATTTGTTTTAAAGTGAAAGAAGTGTGACTATTCCTTTTACTTTAACATGCAGAGGCTATTGTATAGTGATTAATTGGACCAATTTTAACATTGTGTTTTGGGAAATGGAGAAGCCCAAGAAAAGGAAGATAGGTGGGGGAAGAGTTTGCAGTCAGAACACACACAACATTTATTGATCGTCTTTGTCGTCTTATATGCACTCAATTTCTGGTACTCGCAAACAATGACAATAGTAACATCAAAGGTTACCGCACAGATCACCAGAACACATATAATAATTAAAAAGTTTGAAAGATTGTGAGAATTACAAAAATATGACCCAGAAACACCAAGTGAGCACATGCTGTCGGAAAAATGGCATCAAAGGACGCTTGAAGGAGGCTTGCCAGAAAACTTCAATTTATACAGAGCACAAAATCTCCAAAGTGGAATAAAACAAATAGAAAGAAAACGAGGTATGCCTGTATGTAAAAACATACACGTGTTACATATCATAAATACATTCTGAATGCTGCATTTCATGTATATTCTGTATATGCCTGGACACTTTTAGTTATTCTCTATGTCTTACTGGTTTCATACGAGATGCTAAATAAGATGAGATTTACCCCTAACCTGTTTTTGGCTTCCTTTAGGACCTCGTCCCACCCAAGTTTGTTACACTGCTGTTTATCATGCTTTTTATTTATACTTACCTTCCAATTTTTTAATTCTTTTGAAAGCTTCCATAGCTAAGCAATATAAACTCATCTAGCTAAACTTCATGTGCAAATGTCTACATACAATAGACAAGTAAGACTATAAAAGTTTTAAAACTATATATACCCCAAAATAAAAAGTAGCCCAAAACAATGATCTAGGAACAATTACTTTTGACCTTATGTTGTGCAGATGTCTAGTGTTTTTCTATTATTATAAAACATGTATTAAGATTTATAAATAGGCAAATATGTGTGTGTGTATATATATACACACATGTATATGTACATATATATATATATATATTTTTTTTTTGAAATGCAGTTTTGCTCTTGTTGCCCAGGCTGGAGTACAGTGGTGCAATCTCTGCTCACTGCAACCTCCACCTCCCAGGTTCAAGCAACTCTCCTGCCTCAGCCTCCCAAGTAGCTGGGATTACAGACGTGCACTACCATACCTGGCTAGTTTTGTATTTTTTTTAGTAGAGACGGGGTTTCACCATGTTGGTCAGCCTGGTCTAGTACTTCTGACCTCACGTGATCCACCTGCCTTGGCCTCCCAAAGTGCTGGGATTAGAGGCATGAGCCACTGCTCCTGGCTGGGATTATATTTTTAAAATTTACTATGTTTTAAAATGTAAATATGTACAATAAAGATGCGTTTCCTTAGTGCAATTGGTAATGGCTGCATGGTATTCTACTGTATAGATGTTCAATGATTAGTTTAATTAGCTTTCATTTTGGAACATTTGTGTTGTTTACAATTTTTTGATAATACAAACAAACAATGCTAGAAAAATAACATTATAACTCTACCTTTACACAAAGCATTGACGCAGGATTTGCTGCTTCTTAGCTCAGCTAATATCTCAGTTCTTGTCTCATGACCAGGAAATATTAGGCACGTGGACATATTGAAAGGTGAGGAGAGTGGAATTTATTAAAAGAAAGCTCTCAGCAAAAAGGAGGGAGTCTGCCAACAGGCTCCCACTTCACAGATTGAATACTAAGCCACCACACAGGAGCTGAAGAGGCCAGGCTCCTTTGCAGAAGGCTCAAATTCCTGATGGCTCCACCCCATTCTCCAGTGTGCAGACCAGCCCCCAGTCTGTTGCAGGCATCCCCACATAAGACCCTGGTCAGGTTCCTTTATCTACACTGAAGCATTTGATGTAAACACTTGTGGGGCAGGTTGGAGATTCTTTGGGGATTCTCCTACATCTGCCTCCTGCATCTATCAGCATGATTTTTTTTTTTAGGATAATTTCTAGGAAATAAACTTATTTATTGAATATTACACACATTTTTTAGGACCCCATATAAATTGCTTGGAAGTTTATACCAATTTAGAGTTCCACCTAAATATCTAACATGTCATTAGTGTGAACCTTAATTAATATTAACTAGTTTGTTTTTATTATTTATTTTAATATTTATTAAGCTGAAGATGAGGAATTATAACTGCTTTTTATCTGTGTTTCTTTGATAATTAGTCAGTTTAAACTTTCTCCCTACTTATTTTAGTCATTTTAATTTCTTTTATCTTCTTTGCTTTTTTCCTTTTGGGGCATTCATATCAGTTTCCATTCATGTTCCACCCACAAATGTAATGTCTTTTCCATCTTAACTAAACACTTATGCACTGTGGCTGTGACTTTTGCAGTTTGAGGTGACAGAAAAACATCCCAGATTTCTTTTCACAAATTTACAGATAGAAGATTGGTTCTAACTCTAAATCTTAGCAACATTCTCATATGATTTCTATGTATTCATTAAGTTGAGTACTTTTACCTTTTAACTTAAAAGAGAAGGACTTACAGGTTCTCTTTGACATATCTGAATTGCCAGTATCACTACTGATGCAGTGGTTTGCAAAATCTCTTTAAAGTATAAAAAAATTTACATATTATCTCTCATGTATTTTATACATACTTTAAAAAATGTATGTAATATGCTTAAATATATAAAATAAAACATTATTTAAAAACTTATAATTTCTGTATTTCATGTTATCAATTTTCTTGTAAGAAGCCAATACAAAACATATTATCTTATAAAAGTGCCTGGCAGAATATTTTGCATCAGTGGTTGGTTGAAAACATAGATGCAGAACCCACCAACCGACATGGAGGGTCAACCATATTTACCTATGTGCTCTATCCTACGTGACAAGTAAAATAATTTTAGATTTAACTACATTTATACTACAATTATAAACAAACCAACTAAGCAATTCCTTTGTGGTTATTTTTATCCTTAGAGCAGATACCACTGAGTGTGTACTGTTAGAGTAGTCTGTCTAAAAATCACTTGAATTTATTCTTTTTCTTATGTAAGTTATTAATTGGAAATGGGTATGATTTTGTTCAGATGTAATTTGGAGTTGACTATTCTATCTATTATGATTTTGTTTTATCCTCGAATGTATGAAAAATTAACATGGTTCAAAAGTCAATGTATATAAAAAATTATACAGTAGATTCCCCCCTTGATTGTTGGGAAAAACATTCTAAGACCCCCAGTAGATGCTTACAACTGTGGATAGTACTAAACCTGATTGCCATCAGTCAGAACATATTTCTGTTCATGTTCCACTCACAAATGTAATGCCTTTTCCATCTTAACTAAGCACTTATCATGCACTGTGGCTGCGACTTTTGCAGTTTGAGGTGTGACAGAAAAACAGCATGATTTCTTTTCCTTCTTCATAAATTTACAGATAGAAGATTGTTTCTGACTCTAAATCTTAGCAACATTCTCATATGATTTCTATTTATTCATTAAGTGGAGTACTTTTTCCTTTTAACTTAAAAAAAGAAGGACTTTACAGGTTCTCTTTGGCATATCTGAATTGCCAGTATCACTACTGATGCAGTTTGGGGCCACTATTAAGTAAAACAAGTGTTTACTTGAACACAAACAGTGCCATGAGACAGTAGATCTGATAAATATGATGGCTACCAAGTGACTAAAAGGTGGGTAGAGTCAGCAGCATGCATCTGCTAGACAAAGGGATGATATGTCTCCTGGGCAGGATGGACAGGCCAGTATAATATTTCATCACATCACTGAGAATGGCATGCAAGTTGAAACATGAATTGCTTATTTCTGGAATGTGGTTGACTGGAGATAACTGAAACTGCAGAAAGCAAAACTGCAGACACAGAGTGAATACTGCCCACCCTGACCACTCCTATTCAACATAGTACTGGGAATTCTAGACAGAGCAATTAGGCAAGAGAAAGAAACAAAAGGCACCCGAATAGGAAAAGAAGAAGTCAAACTATCTCTCTTCACTGATGATATGCTTCTATATCTAGAAAACCATAAAGATTCTGCCAAAGACTCCTGAAACTGATAGGTGACTTCAGTGAAGTTTCAGGATACAAAATCAATGAACAAAAAGCAGTATAATTTTTATGTACCGGTCACATCCAAGCTAAGTGCCAATTCAAAAACACAGTCTCATTTACAATAGCCAAAAAATAAAAAATAAAATACCTAGGACTACATCTACCCAAGGAGATGAAAAATATCTACAAGAACAACTAGAAAACACTGTGAGAGAAGTCATACATGACACAAAATGCACTCAGCAAATTCTCATTCTCAACACCATCCCATTAACTTCATTTCTTCCCACTCGCTCGGGGTAATGATTTTTATTATCTTGATTTGTTTTTCCTAAGTTTCTTGTCACAAAAATAGCAGCAGATATATTTCTTTCTTATTTCTTTCAAAATCGTGGATTATGAAGTATTGTTTGAACCTTTTCTTTCACCAACGTATCTTGGAAACCAGTCCATGGTCAAGTTTGTAGAAATTCTGTATGCTTGCTTATTTCTTTATGCTTCCATAGAAATTCATTGTGGTAGATTGTTTCCAGTAATTTGTCATGGCAAATAATATCTCAGTGAATAAGATTGTTAACAACTATTTTACATTTGTGAAGTTGTACTTTAAGGACCAATACTTAGTTGTATCTTTACTTAAACCTGGAGGTGGGATTGTACCATTTGGCACATTTACTAGCAGTGTATGAGAGTGTCTGTTTCCTTACTGCTTTGCCAACAGAGTGTGGTATCAGGATTTTGAAATTTTACAAATTTCATAGGTGAAAATTGGTACCTTGCAGTAGTTTTCATGTGCATTTCTGTTAAGAGTGAAATTGAACATCTTTTAATGTACTTAGAGATATTTTGCATATCTGTTGACAAATATCTTCATATTTTTATTTTTAATCCATTGAGATTTGTTTGTTTTTCTTTAGTTTTTAAGAATCCTCTCTACAGGAGCTCTTTCTCTGTGACATATGTTGCAAATATTTTTTTTTTGTTTTTTATTTTCTTTTGATTTTGTATATGGTGCTTTTTCATACACAGTTTTTTTTTTTTAATGGAGTTGACTTTATCACCATTTTCTTTTATTGCATATGGATTTTGAGTCATATTTAGAAAGCTTTACCCCAAATCAGCTAAAAATATGTGTTTTCTTCTAATAATAGAATAATAGTGCTTTTTCAAAAGTGAAGAATGTCATATTAATAACATTATTGATATTTCACATGCAACCCAGAACTCTCTCAGGAGAAGAGGGACATATAAATACCTGTTTACAGGTATTATCTCATTTAAACTATAGAGATAGCATCTACATCATTTTTCTTAATTAACTTCAAGTTAAAGCTATAGCTATTTTGTTTTTTTCAATCAAAAAGATTTTATCGTCACATTATCAATGGCAGTGTTACACTATTAGACAAAAGAATGCTCTATTTTCAGATATTTTCATATTCTAGCATAAATGTATATTATTCTAATTTGCCCACTCAAAGCTTCACTGATTAAAGAGAGAATGAGGTACAGTATGCATCTATTTATCTGCCTGAAAATCAAGCTCCAGATTTTTTAAAATTTTTTAAATTTAAAAATTTTTTTAAATTGTATTTTGGGTTTTGGGGTACATGTGAAGAACATGCAAGATTGTTGCATAGGTACACACATGGCAGTGTGATTTGCTGCCTTCCTCCCCATCACCTATATCTGGCATTTCTCCCCATGCTATTTCTCCCCAACTCCCCACCCCCCAGTGTCCCTCCCCTATTTCCCCCCGACAGACCCCAGCGTGTGATGCTCCCCTCCCTGTGTCCATGTGTTCTCATTGTTCAACACCCACCTATGAGTGAGAACATGTGGTGTTTGATTTTCGGTTCTTGTGACAGTTTGCTGAGAATGATGGTTTCCAGGTTCATCCATGTCCCTATAAAGGACATGAACTCATCGTTTTTAATGGCTCCATAATATTCCATGGTGTGTATGTGCCACATTTTCCCTGTCCAGTCTATCATCGATGGGCATTTGGGTTGGTTCCAGGTCTTTGCTATCGTAAACAGTGCTGCAATGAACATTTGTGTGCAAGTGTCCTTATAGTAGAACGATTTATAATCCTTTGGATATATACCTAGTAATGGGATTGCTGGGTCAAATGGAATTTCTATTTCTAGGTCCTTGAGGAATCACCACACTGTCTTCCACAATGGTTGAACTAATTTACACTCCCACCAACAGTGTAAAAGTGTTCCTATTTCTTCACATCCTCTTCAGCATCTGTTGTCTCCAGATTTTTTAATGATCGCCATTCTAACTGGCATGAGAGGGTATCTCAATGTAATTTTGATTTTCATTTCTCTAATGACCACTGATGATGAGCATTATTTCATATGTTTGTTGGCCTCATGTATGTCTTCTTTTGTAAAGTGTCTGTTCATATCCTTTGCCCACTTTTGAATGGGCTTGTTTGTTTTTTTCTTGTAAATTTGTTTTAGTTCTTTGTAGATTCTGGATATCAGCCCTTTGTCAGATGGGTAGATTGCAAAAAGTTTTTCTCATTCTGTTGGTTGCAGATTTTTATTTTTACTTAATCACTAACTGTAAAAAAAGATTAATCATATTTAATTATCCTAAATGGCAGAACTAGAATAACCTATAATTGTCATCAGTTAAAAAACATCAAAGTAAATGCAACCATCTGTATTAGAGCCAAATTAATTTCAATGAGGAGAAGGAAATTAATTCCTGAGGGTTTAATCTGTTCTGATGCTTTAACTATATTATTTCAAATTATCTTTGAGAGGGCTCAATATATGCCATAATACTATGCTCATGTAATAAGGCCAGAAACTGAAGCCTAGACATTAACTAAGATTTCCAAGGTAGAAACTTAGTAATGATATGAGTCACAATATGAACACAGGACGGCACAACTCCAAACACTTTGCTTTTCTACAATACTTTGTGATCTCAAATAACAAACAAGTTGCTAAGTTTTCTAGGAATTTATTAGAAAACATTGTAGTGTTTTCACTTACTTGACTGTCATATGTTAGCAATGTAGCTGTAATCTCCTGTGACACCCATATTATCATCTACTTCACATACAGTTTAAAGATTGAAACCCATCTTCCAGTAAAACTAAGTACAAACAATCACAGAATATAAATTTAAGTGCAGCGATGATGATAATCTTCCCAGACCAGCTCCCATGTGGGTGTGGATATTCCTGTGTGTGGAATACATGCCTCTTTAATTGAGACTCCCCCCACCCCACCCCCATTTTGTTGTCATCCTTACAAGGGATTTGTATTCTTGGAACATAAAGTTTATTTAAAGGCTTCTTTCAGTAGAACATTGAGGGATGGACTCACTTCTTCTCAGGGGCTGGGGAATTAAAGGACACACATGGCCTCCGGCCCTCATTTGAAAGCACTATCCACTGCTTGTAAAATGACAAAAGAAGCAGCAAAGCCAACCTTTTATTTTCCTACCTTGGACTTCGATCTATTTAGTAATGCCATGACATTTCTATCAGGTTTCCTCCATAAGGCCCTTTCAGAACACAAATAAAAGAATGAATACAGGAGCTGAGCTTTGTCCCATTCAACTTTCAGCTCTGTTAGTTTTCAATACCAGAAATGTATTTAAGACTGGATAAGGTTTGTTAACTCTTATATACCACTGTCACTCATCCAGATAGAAAAGAATAAAACTATATGTGTGATAAGATTTGCAATTCAAATCAAACCATTTCACATTGAAAATATAGTGTGTTGTGAGTGGGGGAAGATAGAGAAGGCAAGAATAAGTTTCCACATTCACCTTTAGCAATAATATTGTAGTTGGTGTATATAAAACTATGTAATTTTGTATATTCTTCAGAAGATATTATAATAAAGATTTTCTGATGAGCTTATGCTCTAGATTTAATTCTAACTATATTATAGCATACCAGTTTTTAGAAAGATAAGGGTGTTTAAATAAATTTAGATTTTTAAAAGAATGAAAGCTAAATAAATAAAGCTTCTGTAAAACTTTTCAAATATTTGTATATTTTATAAAACATTTTGTAGGCCTTATCCATAATTTTTCACTCAACTTATAAGATTCCTCTAAAGGGAAGACAAACAAAACTGAACAGGTTAATTAGAATCTTTCAAAACACAACACAAAATAAAGAACAAACTCCTTTCATAATAGTTAAACTAAATGTTACCGCTTGTCATTCACATAGTATTATTTTAATAATTTCAAAAAGACTTTAAAACTTTAACTTACTTTAATTAGAAAAATAAACTCAATACATTTTTTAAATCACAGCAGCATCAATATGCATTTGAATAATTTACCTTTATTTTAAGAACTTTGAAAATGAAATGGATAGTAAATAAAGATATCCAAGTTCTGTGCTTAAGTAGTATCTGGTCTTCAGGAAAAAAATGGAAGCAATATAAATTCGGTGGATACCTACTGTGAAAATAGTCCTAGACTAGCTTTAGTAGAAATGTATACATTAATTAGATACAAATCATAGAAAGCAACTTTATCATTATTATGCTAAATTTCCTCCTGCCTGACCCATATGGGTGATTAAAAAGCACCCATGTTTGTGCTACATGACCCTGTGCAGTCTAAGTTGATTTGCCCAGCTATGGGCACCTGAATCAAGCAGAGCTAATCAGATTCTTTATCTGGAGTTTGGAGTTTTAATCCACAGAGCAATATAAAAGGGTATAACTTTATACTACCTTTTTTTTGATATGGTACAATCATATCAAAAAGATACCTGTCCTCACATGTGTATCAAAGCACTATTCACAACAGCAAAAATATGCAATCAGTGTTAAGTGTCCATCAATGGATGAAGGAATAAATAAAATATGGTATATATTACACACACACACACACACACACACACACACACACATGCATAGTGGAATACTAGTCACTGATAAAAAAGAATGAAATCATGTCTTTAGTAGCAACATGGGAACTGGAGGCTATTTTCATAAGGGAAACAACTCAGAGAAAGAAAATGAAACACAACATGTTCTCACTTATAAATAGGGGCTAAATAATGTGTATACATGGACATAAAATGTAGAATAATACACTGGAGTCTCTGAAAAGTGGGGTGATGGGAGGGGGTGAAGGATAAGAAATTACTTAATGGGTACAATGTACAATATTCGGGTGATGGTTACATGAAAAGCTCAGACTTCACCACTATTCAATATATTTATGTAACAAAATTTCACTTGTAGCTTTTAAATTTACCCAAAAAAAGAACAGGAAACCAGGTGCAGTGGCTTCTGCATGTAATCTCAGAACTTTGTGAGGCCTAGGCTGGCAGATCACTTGAGGTCAAGAGTTTGAGACCAGCCTAGCCAACGTGGTGAAACCTCATCTCTACTGAAAATACAAAAGCAAAATTAGCTGGGCGTGGTAGCGGGCACCTGTAATCCCAGCTACTTAGGAGGCTAAGGCAGGAGAATCAATTGAACACAGTGGATGGAGGTTGTTTGAACCAAGTTTGCGCCACTGCATTCCAGCCTGGGCGATAGAGCGAGACTCAGTCTTCAAAACAAAACAAAACAGAAATAAAAAAAGAACAGGTATATATTTCCTTATAGTTCTAGAAGCGAGAAAGTCCAAGATTGAGAGAGTAGCATCTTGTGAGAGCTTTGTTGCTGCATCATTTCATGGCATAAGGCAGGTGGGCAAAGAGATGGGGAGAGAGACAAAAGGAGGCCAAAGTGATCCCTTTCTAAGGAATCCATTCCTGCGATAAGGAACCCACTCCTGCTATAACAACATTAATCCATTTATAAGAGGAGTGTCCACATAATGAAAACATCCGCCATTAGGTCTCACCTCCCAGCACTAATGAATTGGGGATCGAATTTCCAACACATAAACCTTGGGGAACACGTTAAAACATAGCACCAAAGAATATATCAATATACAAAAATGGAAGCACATGGCTATATGTAGCTGACAGAAGTAAAGATGCAACATCATGGCATCAGGGGCTCTTGTGATCAAAACGAAGAACTAATGTCGTCATTTGATGTACAAATGACTTAAAAGAACATAAACTGGTTGTTTGGAAGATCTGCTTTTGTTTTGTTTGTTTGTTTTTCTGTTTTTGTGATCTGGGGTTAATTTCTTTCATGTTTTATGATAAAGAGAAAACTCTCAAGTGAGGAAACACACTTTTTAAGCATCTCTAAAATAGTACTTTATTGAGTGAGTCTGTGTGACACTTTCTTGTAATATTACTCAATGTTAAGTCCATGAGACAATGTTGACATAAAACACAGTAAAATAAATCTATAAATATTGGAAACAATGTTGTCCATATATGTTCCTTTCAGATAGTTTGGGTTTCATAAAAGGATTAAGTTGATATTTCTGGAAAATGTATATATTTTCATTCTCAATAATAATAATTATTTTTATAGACAAAAGCGTTGAAGCTAAAGTATCTGAAAATTAATTGGAGTAAGGAAACACTCTTTCCAATTAAGTTCAATTCATTTATTTGGTGACTGCAACAAATGAAAAATTTTTATATAAATATAAAATCCCAATTTCAAAATTTGCTCAATGCATGGGTCACCCATGTATGTAATTTATTATGATTTATAATTTTATTTTCTTTCCTAGATATAAGTGAAGACTGTATTTCCACTCCCCCTATAGCTAGTTAGGTGGGCAATGTGACTACTTGCGGTCATTGAAATATAAGCAAATGTGATGCAAAGCACTTTTTGGCTAAGGCAGTATAACACCCTGCATAATTCTAAAGTCTCTTTCTTTCCCTATTCCAACAAAAATACTGACCTCATATTGAGATGTCAAACTCACTAGGGTAGGTTCAAAGTATTCTGGATCAATGAGTTACTCATAGCAGAGAGCTGCTATGGAGAGTTTCAGATCTACAGTGGATCATGTGTGAGTGATACATTTTCACTGCATGAGCCACTACAATTTTTGGATTGTGTGTTACTGCAACAAAACCTGGCTTATCTTGACTAATATATCCTCCCCTGTAGCTTGTCAGAAGACTTTACTGGTCCTCTTTTAGTTATAGTTGTAAGTAACAAGCAATACGTTGACATTCTGGTTTTATTCTCTGTGAATTTTGAGTCATTGAACATTCGTGAAAAAAGTATAAGGAGAAAAAATATAAAGCAACTTCTGATATCTGGGTAATCGCAACCACTGAAGCAGAAGAAAACATTTAAATGTAATTTTAATTTAATTTGGTAAGAGAAATGATAGGAATATGCAAAATTCATTATGGAAATCCTGAAGAATGACTAACCTGCATAATGAATGAAAATTCCTGAAGGAGGTAAACAATGAACTGTACCTCAAGGAATGACTAAGTTATTCAAGTAAAGAATGGCAGGAATATGGGATAGGAACAATCTTCAGGCAGAGGATAAAAGCTGAGCAAAAATTAAAAGGAAGAACATGGTGAAGAGAGAATTACAAGCAGTCTGATACTGTTGGAGTAAAAAGCCTAGGGCATGGACTTATCAAAGATAGAGCTGGAGATGGGGTCAGGGATAGGCGCTGGCAAACTCGGACTTTTGAGAAATGATAGTTTCTATTATTATTCATGGGTAGTAGTTATCATGAATTTGGTTGGGTTTGATTTAATACTACAGGTGAAGGACAAGACAGAAGGAATCTATTGCTATGGTAGAAGTGACAGATGATGAAGGGCTTTAGGGTGTTGCGGGAGATTAAACGCAGAATAGGCTGTAGAATACGGGCTGTGGTGGGACATCACTGCTTGATTGGAAATCCAGGCCTCTCTAATCTGTAAGCGTGTGATATAGATAACTGTTATTACTATACCTTAATTTCATCATTTGTAAAATTGAAATGGTGATTTTAAAAGTCTCTTTATAGAGTTACAAATTTTACAAGGGACAATAAGTAAAGCAAGTTTAGCTATATCAGCAAGCCTATGGAAAAACAGGTAGATTAAAAAACATATATGCAGGCAATAGATTCTGAGTTGGCTAATATTTATGTAATTAACGAGGACCACTCAAATTTCACATAATGATATATATTCTGATTCTGGGTGATTTAACCTCTTTAACTGTGGAAGCAGAAGTTTCTGGTCTACTTTTCAAGTTTTTACCAGGCATCATATTATACTCAGGTACTGCTTAATGATCAGGGAATAATTCTGAGAAATAGATCTTTAGGTGATTTAGTCATTGTGGGAAAATCAGAGTGTACTTACACAAATCTAGATGGTGTAGCCTACCACACACCTAGGCTATATGGCATAGCCTATTGCTATTGGGCTACAAACCTGTATGGCATGTCACTCTACCAAATACTGTAGCCAATTGCAACATAATGGTATGTATTTGTGTATACAAACTAAATATAGAATGTATACACTAAAAATATGGCGTAAAACATAAAAAATAGTACACCTATACAGAACACTTGCCATGCATGGGAGCTTGCAGAATTGGAAGTTGCCATGGGTGGGTCAGTGGGTGAGTGGTAAGGGAATGTGGAGCCCTAGATATTACTGTATACTATAGCAAACCTTATAAATGCTGTACACTTAGGTTACAGTAAATTTATAAAAAACTCTTTAATAAATTAATCTTCGCTTACTATAACTGTTACTTTATATAAACATTAAATTTCTAACTGACTTTTGTAATAATGATTAGCTTAAAACACAAACACACTGTTCAGCTGTACAAAAATATTTTCTTTCTTTATGTCCTTATTCTATAAGTTTTTGTAACTTTGTTTTTTTAATTTTTAAAAATTTTTGTCAAGAACGAAGACACAAACATGCACATTAGCCTAGGCTTACACAAGGCCAATATTATCAAGATATCACTAGGTGATAAAAAATTTTCAGCTCCATTATATCTTTTTTTCCCCCTTTTTGTGGAGAACTGTGTCTCACTATGTTGCTCAGGCTGGTCTCAAACTCCTGGGCTCAAGCTGTCCTTCTGCCTCTGCTTTCCTAAGTGCTGGGATTACAGGTGTGAGCCACCACACCTGGTCTCCAAAATAGCTTACGGGACCACTGTCAAACATGACACATTGTTGCCTGTAATGTCACTATGTGGTGCATGACTGTATATTAATATACAGATGGTGACTACTAACAGGGAAGTAGAAGATGTTCCAAGGGAAGCATATGTACAGCGTGATAGGAAGTGACCTGATGATGGAGCCTGTGGAGATCACCAACATGAAGGGAGGAGGTAACGACAAAAGAGCTCAGGCTATGGACTTGGAAGAAACCATACAGTGTTCAGATATCTTAGAAATTAAGACAGTCTTCATGTTAAATTTACCTATTTCTTGTGGAATAGAATCATAGGTATTCTTCATGATCCAAACTCTCTCTTCCAAGTCTCATTTTCTAAAATGCAGTAGGTTTTAGTGCATTGGTGAGAATATTCTTCAACACCTAAACTCTTACTATCTGTTAAACGAAATTTAGGAAAACAACTGATTCAGAAAATGTGTTATCCTTTGTTATCTGAGCTTGAAGTTTATATTTTGTAATTTAATTGATTTTTTGAAAGTGTACTTTTATCTGATAACCTTTAATATGTCTAAAATAATATATATGATAGAAAATATAAGATATGTATATATTATATATATATATATATGATAGAATAGTGGCTAAATTATGAGGTATAAATTCACATATAACCAAATTCTATTCTAAGATCAAGTGTAGTATCTATTCTTTAATTATAAAATAAATTGGCTATTTATGGCTATGTGAATCAGCTGTAACAAAAAGAGGGGTTAATAAAATGATGTATGTAAATTCCGAATCGTATCTTCAAAAGTAATCTGCTTGCCCTTCATTTCTCATTCCAGTAGGTTAAAATGAAGAGAGGGTATTGGTAAGCCATTTTTGACCATGAGGATAAGGACATATCCTATGATATGAAAGAGTCAGAGATAAAGTGTTCCTGTGTCCCTAAGTGGAGAAGGTTGTCCTATTGCTTAGGCTGTTCATCAGCTCAGACTTTTATGTGGCATAGCTCTTTCCTCTTTGTCTTTCTGGGGAATGTGCCTACCCACATAGAAAATATTTTTTATTGTTCCTGATCATTTAGTCAGGGAAGGCAGTGGTTTTCAAGCCACTTGCTTATATAAGTAAGCATATTTCATTCAGTAGTAGGTATTAAGAAGCACACTTGCCCACAGCAATTAGACTCTTTCACAAAGATCAGCTTAATCTGTAATAAAAGCGATAATTTGGACAGTCATTTGCCTTACTCTGGACTTATTTCTAAATAACTGCAAAACTTGAGCATGTGGAAATATAGCATTCTTTATGCCAATTGATTATATTAGAGACCCAGTCCCTTAAATTATTTGAGTTTATTAACAGCTATTTGGGTAAAAATTAACTCAGAAAGGTACTTACTTGGCACCATGTTTATAAACAAATTTTTTAAATGTTTAAACATGTTTTTGAATTGCCTTTAATTGATGCTAGACAGGAATAAGCAGCAGTTGGAAAATGAAGAATGATAGTTATGTTTTGAACATAATTCATCATAGGATTTATTTAAACCCACATTGTAAAGTAAATGCATAAATATTGATACTGCATATATACATGTGTGTATGTATAAAAATATATATAATGCCTTTTTATTTATGCACATTCATACATCTAATAAGTTTGCTTTTGGATTGTTCCTTTCTAAAACTCCAGTCACAATCTTTATCAATATGAATATCATTATCTGTCTACAAGAAATATTTTCATCTCCTGTGGAAAAGTAAATTATTTCCTTGAGAAAATAATCATATGTGAATACATACAGTGAAATTATCAGTGGATATAGGTCCACTTTATTGCTAACCAAGATACATGTGAAATTCAACATATAGGAATTAGGCACCATACATTAAATTCAGACACTGAGCAAAGCCTCAGGACAAAGAAAACCCTGGGGGGTTGTAACAAAAATCTTTTTTGCAGTCTGTAGTGTCTGAAATTATTACTCATTTAAAAAAGTAACCGATTAGTATACTTTATACTAAGAGTTAAAACTTATTTTATTGATGTCTGTCTACATTGCAAAATATGATTTGCGTTAAGAGATATAGCAACTTTTCCTTCTACCACTACAAACACTATTATTCTATATTAAAAGATTCTTTCAACTGAAATTTCCACCTAGAAGCACATGTTTTTACATATGTGTTTTACATATACAGTTCTTTCTTATTTTCTTGTTTGATATTTATATTATTTCTATGAGAATGATATTTATATTATTTCTATGAGAATAATATTTATACTAAGACTGATATTGTGCAGCTATGGTTACATTATATAATGCTAAGAATTTCATTTAATAAATAATTTGCTTGAGGTTTCTCAATAATTACAATTTTTAGAGCAGCAATTAAAGCATGTAACTATATTTCCTTAAGTGTCACATTTGAAGATTGGTTTGTTCTTAGAGAAGTAGTAGAAATTTTAGTTATGAAATGATAGATAATGGGAATAGTAACTACTATTATATAGATCTGAAGTTTCTGAATGTTCCATTCTTTCATTTAATGCCAGACATACAATTTAAGGTAGTGCAAAAGAGAACATTATTTTTAGTTTTTATAGAACATGTATGCTAACTTATTTTTTCCTACTATAATATAAACAGATAACATAAACAACTATTTTTAACAGTAACTGCCTATTATTTTGTGTAAGGGTGTGCAATATCAAACACTCTGTAAGTATGAAGCTTACCCTTCTAAATTACAAATATGGATAAAGCAAAAACATCATTAAGTTAGTAATAACTCAGGTGAATGTAAGATGAATGCATTATTTTAATTTTAGCTGCATACATTATTTTTAATCCAGTGTCCAAAAGAATTTAATGAGCAGTACAATGCAACAGACACTGATCTATACCTTGGAGAAATAGCTATGAACAAGAAAGTGAAATTATATCCTAAGGGAATATGGGAAGCTAACAGTATAATACTACAGATAGTGAAGCATGGTATAGGCTGAATATCTTTTATCCAAAATGCTTGGGATCAGAAGTGTTTCATATTTTGGATTTGGGAATATGTGTACTTATGTTTACTGGTTGAACTTCCTAAATCAAGAAATCTGAAATCAGAAATACTCCAATGAGCATTTTCTCTAATGGACATCAAGTCAATGCCCAAAAAGTTTCAGATTCTGGAGCATTTGAGATTTCACATTCTCAGATTTGGGATGCCCAACCTATATAAAAAAACAAAACAGAGTAATAGAGCCACTAGGTAGTATGCTAGGTTAGACAAGATCAGGGAAAGCTTTTCTGAGTAGATATTTGGGCTAAGATCTGTGAAATGAAAGCTAGGTACACATGGGAAAATCTTGAGGAAAAGCATTCCAGGCCTAGAGAATTACAAGCATATATGCTCCAAAGATAAACATCCTTGTGCATGTGATGACATGGAAGATCAGTTAGCTGATGCATAGCCACTGAAGAAGAAATACACTCAAATAAATAGGCATGGACCGTACCACAAAAGAGAACGTATATACCATAGGATAGATTTTGGTCTTTATTTGGAATCTCCTAAAGTAGAGCAGTGATGTGTACTGAAGTATATGTTTACAATTCCATTCTATATACTGTGTGGAAAAATACTACAGAGAAACTTATAAAACTATGCCAGTAATAAAAACAAATACTACATATGTGAGATTTACTCTCACAGCTGAAACGATGAAAAAAACTAGACCGAATATATAAAATAGTGGTTTTCAAGAAATCGGACATAAGGAAAGGAAAGACAGTAATCATTGAGAGATAATAGGGTGAGCCCTACAATTGCTCACCTTGAGCTTGAGAACTTTAAGAACAGAGAACTCTATCAGTTAAGGATGCAGATGTGAGACTTATTGGGAGACCAAGATTGCTACAGTTTGCAGAACAAAGTACCTCAGAGAAAAGAACTACACAGAGAAAAGTAGAGGTCTGCAAAGGGTACTCCGGAGTATTTGGCAGAAAACCGATCAATGCATGCATGAAAGGAAACTACTCAAGGCTATGGAAAGAACCACCTCAAAGGATTTCAGACAACAGTAGTCAGACCTCACAGACAGCTAAGAATATGGCCCATTGCCATAGTCAGACTGTAAAAAACTAATTGTTCACAGGACATTGAGTAGAGTGCTCAGAAAGTCTTGCTTCATGTATTCGTTTCCTAGGCCTGCAGTAACAAAGTGCCACAAACTGGGTGGCTTAGACAATAGAAATTTATTGTTTTACAGTTCTGGAGGTCAGAAGTCAGTTTCTTTTTTCTTTTTGAAAGAAAGAAAGAAAAAGAATAAAGAAGAGGAGGAAAAAGGAAGAGAAAGAGAGAGAGAATGGGAGTATTGCTTTCTTGCCCAGGCTAGAATGCAGTTTAGTAATGGGTATTGAAAACCTCTTTTATACCAATAATTATACTTAATGTAAACAGGAAGGAATAAGGGAAGAAAATAACAAACAAGCAGCCAACCAATATTTCATTTAAACCTATGAAATGCTATGCAATTACTGAGGAGTGATTTACTTCCAATTAGTAGTCACTTATGGAATAGGTGTGAGGTGGTAATGTATGTTTTATGTATTTGAAGTGGAGAGTTCTATAAATGTTTATTAAGTTTACTTGTTCCGGGTCTGAGTTCAAGTCCTGGATGTCCTTGTTAATTTTCTGTCTCGTTGATCTATAAAATCGTTAGCTCTTCTTGTTACATTGATCCTTTTGCCATTACGTAATGTCCTTCTTTGCCTCTTTTGCTCTTTGTTACTTTAAAGTCTACATTATCAGAGGCGAGAATTGCATCTCCTGCTTTTTGTTTATTTTTACTCTCTGATTGGTTGATAAATCTTCCTCCTTCTCTTTGTTTTGAGTCTTTGTGTATCTTTGCATGTGAGATGGGTCTGGATGCAGCATAGCAATGGGTTTTGGCTTTTTATCCAATTAGAATATATATAACTTTGATACTAGCATTTGATGCTAGCTGGCTGTTTTGCCCATTAGTTAGTGTAAATTTTCGTTGTGTTAATGTTCTTTTCTTTTTGATATATTTTTGGAAAGGCTGATATTGGTTGTTCCTTTATATGTATAGTGCTTCTTTCAGAAGCTCTTGTAAAGCAGGCCTGGTGGTGGTGAACTCTCTAAGTACTTGTTTGTTCGCAAAGGATTTAATTTTTCCTTCGATTATAAAGCTTAGTTTGGCTGGATAGGAAATTCTGGGTTGAAAGTTCTTTTCTTTAAGGATGTTAAATATTGGTCCCCACTCTTTTCTGGCTTGTAGGGTTTCTGCTGAGAGATCTGCTGTAAGTCTGATAGGTTTCCCTTTATGGGTAACCTGACCTTTCTCTCTGGCTGCCCTTAGTATTTTCTCCTTCATTTCAACCCTAATAAATCTGGCAATTATGTGCCTTGGGGTTGGTCTTCTTGAAGAATATCTTTGTGGTGTTCTCTGTATTACCTGGAGTTGAATATTACCCTGCCTTGCCAGGTTGGGAAAATTTTCCTGAATGATATCCTGAAGAGTATTTTCCAACTTGGATTCATTCTCTTCATCACATTCAGGTACACCTATCAAATGTAAATTAGGTCTTTTCACATAGTCCCATATTTCCTGGAGACTTTGCTCATTCCTTTTCATCCTTTTTTCTCCAATCTTGTCTTCTCGTTTCATTTCACTGAGCTGGTTCTCGACTTCTGATGTCCTTTCTTCTACTTGATCAATTCGACTGTTTAAACTTGTGCATGCTTCACGAAGTTCTTGTGTTGTGTTTTTCAGCTCCATCAATTCACATATATTCCTCTCTAAATTGTCCATTCTTGTTAACATTTTGTCAAACCTCTTTTCAAGGTTCTTAGTTTCTTTGCATTGGGTTAGAACAAGTTCTTTTAATTCACAGAAGTTTCTTATCACCCATGTTTTGAAGCCTGCTTCTGTTATTGGAACACACTCGTAATCTATTAAGCCTTGTTCCGTTACTGATGAGGAATTGCGATCCCCTGTAGAGGGAGAGGCATTCTGATTTTGAGTATTCTCTGCCTTTTTATGCTGATTTCTTCCCTTCATTATATATTTATCCGTCTGTTGTCTTTGTAATTACCGACTTTCTAACTAGGTCTCTGAGCAAACGTCCAACTTGTTGATTCCCAGCGCCGAAATCTGAGCAGTCCACTGCGCCGGCCAAAATAGCGGTATTAAGATTGATGGTGCTTTTCTGCCCGGGAATCTCCGGACTCTGCACCAAAAACTGGCGCGCTAAGGCACCAGCAAAACTGCCGCGCCGGCCACAAGAGTCGCCCTGGCGACCCGTGGGGCTCCTCTGCTGGGAATCTCTTGGTCCGTGAGCAACAAAAATTCGTCTGAAAGTGTGGCGTCCTCTCATTCTCTGCGCTTTCACTGGGAGCTAGGAGCCCGAGCTGCTAGTGATTAGCCATCTTGGATCTCTCTCAGAAGTCAGTTTCAATAATTGTATAGTAGCTTAGAATAAATTGATTCATCTTGTATTTGTCTATAATATATATTTATACATAATGCATGTATTTCTAATATATGTATTTTTCACATTAAAATGGTACTCACTTTAGAATATATGGAGAAGAGAGACATTTAAACAAAATATGAATGTGTTAGCAACCTTTTGAGGGTTATGAGGGAGAGTCTGTCTCATATCTCTTTCGTAACTTCTGGTGGTTTCAGGTGTTCCTTGGCTTGTGGCAGCATAACTCCTATCTCTACCTCCATCTTCACATGGCTACCTTAGCCCTTTGTATGTCTATGTCCACATTTCCCCTTTTCATAAGGACACTAGTCATGCTGGCTTAGGGTCCACTCTAATGACCTCATCTTAACATAGTAAAATATGCAAAGATGCTACTTTCAAATAAGGTCACATTAGAACTTTCAATAAAGCTTTTGTGAGGGGGACACAAACTCGTAACACCTTAGTAAAGAGAAATAATTAGCCTTTGAGTAAATGTTGCTGTAGTTCTATCAAACTAATTTTAAAGGAAATACCGGAATCAAATTGTTCCAAGTAAGTTAACTGTGTCCCAGAATACAACTCAAGAATATTTACTGGAAAATAAAAACTATCCAGCACCAAATAAGGTAAAATTTACAATGCCTGGCTCCAACCAAAAGTACTGGGCATGCAAAAAAGTAGGAAAATATGAACTACGCTAAGGAGAAAAATCAATCACTTCAAAACAATATAAAACTGACAGAGATATTAGAATTAATATAAAAGGGTAATAAAAGTCATTACAAGTGTATTACATAAGTATAAAAGCCAAAAGTACTGAACATTTTAAGCAGCCATTTGCAAGATACACACATATATGTTATATATATATATATAGTTTAATATGTGAGAAAAATGAATTACATATAACATTTCATTCTCTGGATGTTGGCTCCATCTATGGCATTTTATGTTTGAACAGGAATTTCAGAAAGTCTGCATTTTTATTAATGGATTCTCAGTGCTGTCTTTAGTGTGACCACAATGATTTGTGTTCTTGGCACAGGTTTCTGTTTGAGTAAATACATATAGCATCACTATTACTGTACCTATTTTGTATGGTCTTCATATAATATGTATTGTCTTCATATAATGATATGAAGACCATTTTGAGCAAAATGGGTAACTGAAACAACTACGATGAAGAAAGACCTGTCATTTTCTCTCTTATCGGGTACTAAGCAGGGAATAAAACCTTATGACATATGAATGCAATAGATAATATATAACAGTCTCAATAATTCTATAGTAGCTTAGAGTAAATTTATTCATCTTCTATTTATCTATAATATATATTTATACATCTTGCATATATTTCTAATATATGTATTTTTCACATTAAAAATGGTACTCACTTTAGAATATATGGAGAAGAGAGACATTTAAACAAAATATAATTATATTACATTGTATGTGGAGGTTATTCTAATTTGAGATTGTTTCATGAGAGTTATTCTTGCCTTTTAATTATATTTGAAAATATGTTTTACATTGGTTATATAATATTTTATTGTATAATATATCCTGAATGTAAACATTTCTTTACTCTTGGAGAATTATTTCTCTTATAAAAGTACTTAATAGAGCCATTATGACATGGTACAAATTATCAAATTTGTAAATCTGTCAATTTAAAACAATGTGGTAAGAATTATACTATTCTATAATTCTAATAATATGTAATTATTATAATAATATAATAATATATACTATTATTGTGTATTTTTGTAAGTGTTGACAAATACTTTGGCAATTTTTTTTTTTTAGATTCAAAGGGTACATGTGAATGTTTGTGATATGGCTATACTGCATAATGGCAGAGATTGGGCTTCTCATGAACTTATCACCCAAATATTGAACATTTTACCCAAGAAGTAATTTTTCAACCCTCACCCCCTCTTGGAATCTCCATTGTCTATTATTTCTCTCTTTATGCCCATAGGTACATATTGTTTAGCTCCCACTTACGAGGGAGAACATGTGCTTTTTGATTTTCTGCTTCTGAGTTAATTTAGTTAGGATAATGGCCTTCAGCTCCATCCATGTTGCTGCAAAGGACATAATTTCATTCTTTTTTATGACTGCATAATATTTCATAATGTGTACATACTGTACTTTCTTTATCTAATCAACTGTTGATAGAAACTTAGGTTGGTTCCACATCTTTGCTATTGTGACTAGTGCTGCAATAAATAAAGAATGTTTGGCAATATTTTTCTAGCATAGTATGCCAATGTATACTACAAAAACAGTCTACATATTATAATTTATAGAAATAATTTATCTTAAGCATAAAGATAAATTATTTAATATCTTAAATATTAAAATATTTAAGCATTAATATTTATAAAAATAATTTATCTTTAAGCATACTTCTAGAACATTACTGGGAAAATAAGATTAAAAGTTAATTAAAAACATAAAAAAATCAGTTTCAAAATGTACAGGAAATTTCTTTAAACTCTTACTGCTAGAATAATATTCTTTTGTCCATGTGAAAACCTTATAATGTATTTTTAAGGTTTACTAATATTAATTGATTTAGTTATGTTTTACACCTTCTCCTAAAGGATAATGAGCTGATCTTTATTAATAAAGAAAAATCTTTTAATAATATTTTTTATCTATAGGAGAAAATTAGAAAGGTAGCTTTTAACCTCAATCAAAATCTAATATAAATATGGCTTGGATACAATCATGGATGTAGCATTTATGATGAACTGCTGGGACTCTGACTATATGACTTGGCAGGGAAAGCTTGCCTGTTTTCGTGCATTCATCTCTAGTAAGGATCCATTGCATGCCTGTTTCTTACAAGGCATATGATTTCCTTGTATGGATAGCATGGTCTTGCTCCAGATTTCCAGGGATCTGCATTGTGGTCCTCTCACTGCTGTTTGTCATAAGATCCACACTGTGTCTTTTTCCACTAATGAAATCTCCACACAGTAAGAGTCTGTTCAATTGTTTGGTCCAAGTAACAGGATTGCTTGCAAGCCTTTTTGAGCCTTTTACAGAGTCTTTCACAGCTCCTTGATCAGCTAGAAGTTGGAAACTTCACATATCACCTGGTATATGGACTGTAACAGTATGCTTAGGTGTGAAATACGGTATTTTGAGATTCAAAAAGGCCAATGAGACAGTGCTTCCTTCTTTCTGGCAGGGGATGTAAGATCCAATAATGTGCCTCTTATTTTGGAAGATATATCCAGCCAGGCCTCTGACTATTGCACCCTTGGACTTTTACTAAGATGGCATGCCCCTGAATCATCATAGGTCTTAACATTCAATTCATGAAGCACACATGTCTTACCAACTTCTCCAGTGTGTTAGCCATCTCTTGCTTGTTCTGCTCAATTGGCATGATGTCATCAATATAACTGATCAATGTGATGCTCTGGGGTTATTCAGGTGGTCAACATCTTTTGGCACTGTTTTGTGTCAGAGAGCAGATCATTAACACAGCCCTGAGCAAACCTGTAAATGAATATTTTTGTTCGGTCTACTTGAATGTGAACTCATGGTTATATATCATCTAACTGAGACTTCATTATTTGGTTCTAGCAAGGATATTAAATTTAAAAAATAGCAGTGATTGAAGATGCTACTTGATTAAGCCTGCTGTACTCTAAAATTATACTCTGAAAGGTACATATGGTTTCTCTAGGGGGCAGAGTAGCATATTTAATGAAGAAAAAATTGAGATCTCTTGAATTCTTTTGGTTATTAAATGTGGTGCTAATTTCTGCCATCCTACCTTCCTTTTCATTCCAGAGATGTAATGTTTTATTTCATTTCTATCCTGGTTAGGGAAGGGCAATTTTATGGGTTTCCACTTGGTCATGCCTAAGAATACTCTTCCCTGTAGGCTAAGCATGTGAGGGGTTGTTCTAACTGCAAAGTATAACAATTCCAACTGCACACTTGAGCACTGGCTAACTGAACAGTAAGTCCCACTTGTCCACGTGAGTGGGATTTTTAGCCAGGACTCTATTTATCATAGAGTTTCAATAAACCCCCACTCCAATAAGAAGCTGTGATGATGCCTTGATGTCAACTCAGGCCCCAGTTCTCCAGCTGTTTTAATATTCCTCTTATTTCAGTGTACAGTGACCTAAGTAAATGGACATAGCTCCCTTTGGGAAGGACTGGGGGAGTCATTACTGTATGTAATTGCCAGGATGCTGCAAAGTCCTTTTCCAAGGACCAGGCCACTCTGTTAGTCAATGGGATCCAGATTTGAAAACTGGCTCAGGCCTGAGAAACGAGCAAGATCTTGTTACTTTTTATTGGAGCAATTGCCCTCATCCCTCTGCTCCTCTATTTCCTTTTTTGGTCATAGATGTTAATCAGTATCCTTCTTAACTATACATCTCTTTTGCCCCTAGAGATGTTATGCTCTATTAACCATTTCCATAACTCTGTGAGGATAAAGGCTATTTAGCTGGTCCCTTGACCTTGCCTGTAATTACTGTAATTGCAGTCTCCTGGCTTCTGGTGATTATGCAATGTCACCTGGCTTCTATTGGTGGGGGAATCATCTTCATGGATGTTAATGAGCTCAGCTCTAAGACAGCTGCGGCTGACTTCCGCTCTGGCCTGCAAAGCATAGCTACAACGGAACGTCTTGATGATACCAGTCCTCCTTTCAACAGAGCATACCTAATATCCTTGGTGAATGACAGGACTTTGCATCATCCCTTTGGAACCTAGCCTTCAGGTGGGTCCAGTAATATGTCTATTCTAGTATACCAACTGACCTCAGCTTCTTTGTTTCTTTCTGTGCCAGCTGTTAGGGTACCTCAGGTGTTCCCACTCACTGAGCATATAGGCCTTTGCTTTCCTAAGATTCTAAAAACTACCATAAGATTGAGTTTGCTTCATCTTCTGAGGACTAAGTTGTTAAATTCTTCATCCCCAAGAAACAATCCCAAGTGAAAAAATTATTGCTTACTTAGTCTTACATTCTAGCCCCCTTAATCAAGTCTGCACGAATTCTAACCTAGGGGTTGTTTTTGGTTTCATTTTCTGGATCATACTTGTATAAACAAGCTACTTCTTGCAACTCTTTGGTCATATAGTCTGTTTCATCATCACTTATGAGGCCAGCGCTTTTCCTGCCAGGTTAGAGAGAGACTGTTGTGCTGAAACTTTACTAACATGAATAGTGAAGTTATCAGGTTCAAGAGGCTGAAGAAGAGACCCAGAGCCAGCAAATGAGACATGGGATTTTACTGGCGGATTGCATGCAGAGTAGAGAGTCCAGTGGCAGTGGGTAGGACAGGAGAACCACCTCTGTTCCTACAGTCCAGGGACTGTGGGCTGGACAACATATCCACCTTCCTACAGTCCAGTGGCGGCAGACTGGGAAAGAAAATTGCAACCACTTGCCAATAGCAAGCGGTTTATATAACATTTTCACTTAATGCCTTCCCTGTAACAACCTCCATCTGGCAACCTTCATCTAACCCAAAACTCAGGACCTCAATCTCCTGTACAGCTTGTGTTCCACAGAAGCATGAGAGGTAGGAGATGTCAGATGTTCCTCATAGACAAGGAACAAATCTCTGGTTTGGCCACACCCAGATTCCTGAGCATGAGACACACATTCAGGTACCTCTGCCATACAACATCATTCTAAGGATATGATTAAGTTATTGCCATCAGGGGCATTTTCCCTACAGGGATATAGCCCTGGTGGCACTGGAAGAGGTAATGAGGGTAGCTCTTGTGGGATTCACCCATTACCTGGCAGATAGGGGATGGGTGTGTCATTCTGCAGCCTCTTCTAGGGTGATAGAAACTCTAGCTTTTACTAGGGAAGATAGGCTACCTCTTAAAACTCAGAGGGGTTTTGGGGGTCTGCAGAGCTAACATCTCTAGGTGCATACAGCTAGATCTCTCCATTTCATGTTGGAGGATAAAGGCTTTTTAGCTGGTCCTTTGACCTTGCCTGTAATTACTGTAATTGCAGTCTCCTGGCTTCTGGTGACTATGCAATGTCACCTGGCTTCTATTGAGCAGGGAATCATCCTCGTGGATGTTAATGAGCTCAGCTCTGAGACAGCTGTGACTATCTTCAGCTCCGGCCTGCTAAGGGTAGCTACAACTGAATATTTTCCTCACCAAGGTCCTGACCTTTGCATAAAACACCCACCTTGGCTGAGCATTCAAATATTTTTGGATCCTGACCGCTACAATTATTCATTCGGGCTGTCTCTCAACTATTTCTGCCGCTGCACTGCAGGTGATAAAGTCTCTCTGTTGTCTGGCTTTTTGACTCAGTCATTAACTACTTGTTAGTAGTCCCCAGTCTGTCATCTCTCTGTAGGTTATCAATACAATTGAGCAGTTTAGCTATAACCAGCCAACTGATGTGTTTTTCTAGACATTGTTTGCCCCCCAAACCCTGTATGTTTCCAATGTCTGAATCATTGCATCAGCCACTTCATTTCCCATTACCAGGACATATTTTCAGGTCACCACCATTGAGATATTTAGCCACTGAGCTCCCACCTGGTGCTAAGTACTGTCCATACCCTACTTGCCAACCAGATTGGAATCCTCTTGACAGTTGGATAGTGACTGTGCCAGCTCCAAATCCTCATCTTACTACCTATTTTCTTGGATGACTTTTGCTAGCACTATGTTAGCCCAGGTTCTCAAAAAGCAAATGCTATTACAGGATTAAATGTTCATGGTATTTACTGAGGAGAAATGCCTGTGAGAGAAAGTAGAGAAGGAGCTGGAAGGGATTCAGCCAGCTTGGGCCGTGTTGTAGGCCTGAACCCTGCGAAGGAGAGTGGAGAAGAACAAAGGCCTTAGACTGAAGGGTAGTTCTAAGACAGTTTTATAAGAGAAAACAGAGAGTTAAGTTAATCTCACCCTTCAGAGGAGCCCTGCTTCTTCCAGGAAGGCCTGTATGATTATCCCTCCTACAGTGTGTCATCATCTGGAAGTTCCTTGTGAGAAATACATTTCCTGGGTGCAGATGATGAATTTCAGAGCACAGCAGTTGGGGGCACTGCTTAATTTTTCTCCTCAGTAGGAGATGTAAGAGGTGAATTCTGAAGGCACCACACATGTGTATGAAGTCTTACTGTTCTCTACTCAGAGTGCTTTCTCTCTTTGTAAAGTATGTATTTGGGGGTCTTGGCTTATACCACTCTCAATGTGTTTTAGGACCTTAATGTCTGGGCTGAGTCTTGAGTATTCTTGAACCTCTTTCTGACAAGAAGGAAAATAGCTTTTCCTTCTAGGTCCCAAGTCTTTCAAGTGGGAGGTGCATAGAAAAGATCATTGGGTGAGCTTGGTGCCTCATGCCTGTCTGTAATCCCAGCACTTTAGGAGGCTGAGGAGGGCAGATCATTTCAGGTGAGAAGTTTGAGGCCAGCCTGTCCAAAATGGTGAAACCCCATCTCTCCAAAAAAAAAAAAAAAAAAGAAAGAAAGAAAGAAAGAAATTAGCCATTAGCTGGGTGTGGTGGCCAATGCCTGTAATCCCAGCTACTTAGGAGGCTGAGGCAGGAGAATCGCTTGACCTCAGAAGGCAGAGGTTGCAGTGAGCCAAGATTATGCCACTGTACTCCAGCCTGGGTGACAGAGGGAGACTCAGTCTTAGAAAAAAAAAGAAGAAAAGAAAAAGAAAAGATTACTGGCATCATCAGTACACAGGAGTCTTTTCTATCTACCACAGTCCTCTCAACACATTGACTCCAAAAATGCATGGACTCCATTCTAGTACATGCCTGTGTCCTTGTGCATGTGTTCCTGTGCCTGGTTGTGTGTGAGGGCCAAGCAGGTGTCACAGGGCGTATGAGTGTAGCTCATTTTAACATCTTGGCCTCACCCTTCTGTCAGCTTAATCAAATCTATCAGGCTTCTCTCACTGGTCTTCCCCTAACCCCACACATGTATAGTAACTTTACATGCAGTCTTCCTTTGCAAGCTGCTCTCCCACCTCCTCCCTAGTATGCTAATATATGAACATATTTTTTCCATGTTTATTATATAGCTAACCCCCAACTTGTTTATCTTTTTATTACGGGACTTTGGAAATCAAAGACTATGACCAGTTACCTAATGAGTTCTCCAATATTTCATGACAATATAAAAGATCCCTGAAGAGTATCTGACACAAAATATCCTTGTTTGTTCAGAGCAAAGATGGAAACATTAGGGGAAACCATCATCTAAGTTCCCTGATTAGAACCTTACAACCCTATCCCTATGCATACAGTGCAAAGTATCATTAATATAAAATAATTTTTGGAGATCTATTGCTTCACTAAGAAACTGGTAAAACATTTACTCAAGTAAGATGAATGTGAGTCTGATTTTTGCTTGGTGTAATCCGCTTCCTTGTTTCATGTCCACTTATTTTTAAAAAAAGACTCATACTGTGCCACGATCCATGTTGAATGTCCATTCAACACACCAAAAGTTTTATAAATATAATTTATTTTTCTCTGACAATCTCTAATCTACAAGATTAGATTCCAGTAACAGAATCTTTCTCACTTGAATTTCTGTTATTTTAATATTTGTTCCTAATTTGCTAATGCAAATATTGATGATGAACTTTAGGAGAATCTGTAGTCTGTTTCCTCTTTGAAATTTCTATTCTAGAGTGAAACAGAAAGATGTTCCTGGCATGAAGAAAATAACTTCAAATCTATAGTTATGAATCCCTATATAAATAAATTTTTGTTATTAATTTGCTATTTTTGTTATTAATTCAACTTATAAAACATTAATGAAAATAGAGTACTGTATAAATATTAAAATAATTCACTGTACATTAGTGGTTATCAGACTTTAGTATAGGAAAGTGCTATCAGTATAAAATGTAGATTTCCTGAAACCACTTCTCAAAACTTCAATTTACTAGGTTTGCTGTGGGATTCAGGAATTGGCATTTTTAACAACCATTCTAGATCATTCTGTTGCAAGGGGTAGTCAATAGTCATCATTTAAAGAATTATGACAAATGGTTTTATATTCATAAATTGGTTAAATGTTTAGAAGAAACCCTGGAAAATGACTATAAATAACATCATAATCTTGAAGATGACAAATTAGAAACTCAGATTCTATATATATAAGACTATACTAAAGTCACCCATCTCGAAGTCACTGCCAGGACCCAAGCTGATTCCCATCCCTGCCTCCTGACTGGCATATTAATAAATAGACAAAGAGTTGATTTGACAGAGTTCAGATTTTAAAACTTTATACAAGTCAGTAATTTTTGATATGATACTCATGAAAAAGTTTATTCTTTTGCACTTTAAATGATTACTCTGTGGTTATGTTGACAGAGATATTAACATGGATTCTTAATTTTCTAAGTGTTACATTGATAGGTGGAAATATAATTATATATATCTATAAAAGTTTTGCATGCGAGAAATGCTTGTTCTATACATTCTTCAGCAACCTCTTGAAGACACAAATCAAAGTACCTTACTTGCAACATGAAAGCTTAAAATAATATATAGTTGTCCGAGTCCAACTAATTCAACCTAAATCTACAGGGACTATATTTGCCTTCTCTGGAGACTCTAAAGAATTTTTAAAAGTTGAAAAGACAACTTATCCTTCTTTTCAACTTATATCCTGGTAGATACTGTGGTTTCTCTGGGTAGACATGGAAATCCAATTTTAACTTATGGCCCATATGCATTTCTAATTAAAATGTTTGATGTCAAGTACTAGAGATTCTTCTTTTCATAAATTACTCTGCATTTTTCTTTATATTCCAAGCTTAGAATTTTTTGAAAATATTATTTGAGTGTATGCTTTCATCAGGGAATAATATTTTTGGCCCAAAGTTATTCTTATTGGTGTCAAAGTCTTGGCTTACACTAAAACTAGGAAAGTCGCAATTGCCCAGCAGCAGCATATATGATTTTGGAAGCAGAAAATGGAGATATTAAGCCATGTTGCTGTGACAATAGAACACAGAATAAAGTAAGAAAAGCAAAGTGAAGTAATGTGAAAAGAAGGCATCCTGGACCATTTCAGAATTGGAAAATTATAAAATAATAATAAATGTAATATTAGAAATGATTATTGACTCATATATTTACAATTTGGCTTTAAAAAGTCACTTAATTTTCTTCTTAATATCTTTTATACTTTTTATCTATTACCTTTTTAGTCTAGCTACCAAGAAATATATATTAACAAAATGCTTATAACTGTATAATTTTCTCAGAAAAGTAGAACTTTTCTTCTGTTTCTTATAGCGATTTGCATAGATATAAAAATTGCAGTGATAACTTTGAGTGTAATTTGTAATTCAAATCTTAGTAATTTTTATAAAGACCTTTCATTTTACTTAACCCTATCCCACTACAATAAGAGAGAAATAGAAGTTGAGAAAGAAGGGGACAAGGTTTATGAATGAGTAAAGGATGACCTGGAGCACAGGATGAGATGAGAGACAGCACGGCAGTCTGAAATGGGTAATGGCTGGAAGATAGAGTGAGGATTCTTTTCTATCCTCTTAGAATAAATAAAATTGAAATTGAAAACGTAACAGTAAGGTTTCTTAAAAATCCCCCAAATCAAGAATAACATTACATTCTTTTCTCCTTGTCTAGACTGAGGATATAAATGCTTTTCTTACCTCTGGGTCTGGGCAAACACCATTCTGTCATCTAGGAACTTGATTCTTTTGTCCCTTTACCTTGTTAGATCTCATCCTTTCTCCAGTGTTCAGCTTGAATGTCACTTCCTCAATCCTGCACTAGGTAGCATACCCCTTTATATACACCTACACAACAATGCAGTTTTGCTGGTATAAAGTTCACCATACTTCCTTCACATTAATTGCATAATGTCTGTCTTTATACCTACACTGTAAGATACAAGAAGTTATCAATTCAATTCAGAGGGTTGCATCTCCTAAATAGAATAGGCAATCAATAGATATTTGTTGAATTGCCTCTAGTGGGATGCCCTTCTTCCACACATCTTTTCTTACTGTGGGCTTCTTTCCTACCTGGCTCCAAAGTTCAGGAATTACAATCCAGTTTTTTCTCTTTTTAGATTAGACCAACTTGTCCCAAAACTTTGTGCTATAGAAAATGACCTTAAAAGATACTCTGAAAAGAAAAAAATAATTATTCCAGAGTTATACAAGTTTGGGAAATCATATCCACAATATTTATCCAGTATTCTTTTCTCCCAGAAAGTCATGCTGTACTTTAATGTCAAAGACTCTATATTCTGCATTAAAGAAACCCAATTAACCTTATATTATCTGCTGTTTTACAGCCGTATTAAATCTTAGATCCCATTCCCCATGACATTTTCTAACATTGTAGTGAAGAACTGTCATAAATTCATCACTCTGGCAAAAGTTTGAGTTAAACAACATATAACTATTGACTTGCATCAAGGTGCTTTCCCAGCATATGTGCATATCCAGTAATTACAACCTGAATTCTAACCCCATTTCAACAACTTCTTAACCATGATACCTTAAGCTACAAAAATTCCTAAAACTCTTTGAGGATTAGTTATCTCCTTCTGCAGCATTGCCTGATCTGCTATAGTGAATTGAATGGTGGTCCCTCCAACAGCTGTGTCTATGTTTAACTCCCAGAATCTGTCAATATGAACTTATTGAAATTTTCAGAGGTAATTGATTTGCATATCTTGAAATATGATCATACTGGACAACCCTTGATGGGTCCAAAAGCCAATAACAGTGGCCTTATAAGTGAAATAAGAGAAGAAAGATATGGAGAAGAAGTTTTTATGAAAGAGGAAGCAGAGACTAAAGTCATAAACCAGTGAATGCCTAGAGGCATGAGAATCTGAAAGAGGAAGGGAAACATTCTCCTCTAGAACCTCCAGAGGGAGGGTGGCTTTGCCAGCACCTTTGTTTCAGACTTTTGGCTTCTATAACTATAACTGTAACAGAACAAATTTCTATTGTTTTATGCTACCAAGTCTGTGGTAATTTGTTACAGTAACTTCAGCGAACTAATTTACCTGCTTATGTCACCACGGTAGTTGAGACCATCACAGGGCACAATACATGTGAAAGTCATTTTTGGATGTTAATATGAAATATGAATATAGTCCATCTTTATTAATTGTCCAGGAAAGGGAGAAACACTGGAAATCTGACATTGAATGCTGAATAACAAGCGGTGAGTGTCACTGGATAGCTGATATTGAGCACTCGGTAATTGTTTACAAACTACTTTCCCTGTATTTCCTTTTCTCCCAAGAGTTTTCATGAAGAAAAAAAGTGTTGATTTTAGAAAAATATTATTGAAAAGCAATATTAATAGTAGATCTAGCATAACTAAAACTTATCGAGTAACTAATAGTTTCAGACATATTACATAAATTAGATCACTTAATTCTTCCATTTACCCAGGAAAATATTTTTTGTCGTTCTTAGGTCACCAAAAATTTTGTTATTAGTGGTAATTTTTATGTTGGTAGTTGTAATAGCAATACTAGTAACAATAACTGTTTATTGAGAAACTGCATTATGATATACACTATATAAAATACACTGGTCTAAGCCTTTATATTTTTACGTAGAATCTTTACTTTTCAGATGAGAAAAATGAAGTTCAGAGAGGTTATATAACTGGCCCAGAATCAACCAGATGGCAAGTTCTTGAACTGGAATTTGAGCAAAAGTCTTGCTGACTTTCTATGATTTCAAGTTAAGTTTATTTTAACCCATGTTTACTTTTAAAGGAAAACTTTGGTAGCTTATTATAGTGTGTTAGCAAAAAAACAGTTTAACGCCAGGAAGGCCAAATACTGAGCTATAAGGAGAACCAATGAAGGAGAAAATTCTAAATATGCAAATGCAAATACAAGTCTATTGCTCTTTTAAGACACACACACACACACACACACACAGACACACACAGACACACACACACACACCCACTCTGTATGGTAACTGGTAACAAAATATTTTCATGACTATACCAGCAAGTAGCAAGAATAAAAACTTTCTGTAATCCCAGGATTTTGAGAGGCCAAGGCAGGTGGATCACCTGAGGTCAGGAGTTTGAGACCAGCCTGATCAGTATGGTGAAACCCCACCTCTACTAAAAATTCAAAAATTAGCCAGGCGTGGTGGAGCACTCCTGTAATCCTAGCTACTCAGGAGGCTGAGGCAGAAGAATCACTTGAACCCAGGGGATGAAGGTTGCAGTGAGCTGAGATTGTGTCCCTGCACTCCAGCCTGGGTGACAAAGCGAGACACCATCTCAAAAAACAAACAGACAAACAAAACTTTCTGTCATCACCAAATACTTTCTTGCAAGGCTTATTATTCTTAGTGATATAGATTATTTAGAAATCTTGTCCAGTAACCATGTATTGGCCATGAAAAAATAGACCAGGCATTTTCCCTTTCTTAATTTTGACTATAGGACTTAAATATTCTCAAAAATATCTTGTTCTCTTTTACATTCTTATAGTGTTTATCCTTTTTCTTTATTCAATCCACGTTATCCTTTTACTTTTCTTAGAGAAAATGATACAGACCATTTAATATTTAAATGCCTTACTTTTTTTTAAATTGAGTGCAAGATTTTGCTTTTTAAATTTTTGCTATATTCTTACTTCATAATGAGTAATATTCAGAACCAAACTATTTAAGTTTTTAAATTATTTGTACTCCTTACAGGAATAATGTTTTGTTTATACATATATGAATGCATGCATTAAATAAATATGTTTTTTGTTACTGCATTAGGGAAAAAGCTAAAATGAGCCAAAATAGAGGCTGTCAATCTTGCACATTGAAACCGAAAATCAAAATGCTCTATTTTTGGAGATAAATTTCTCATCTTTACAACTCTGCCTCTAATTATGGATGTTATTCAAATGTAAAAATCAAATCAAGCAAATTTATCTTGAAACAGAGATTTGTGGAATCATTTCTTTATGTTTAGGATTCTTTGTAAAAACCATCCTCAGTAAATTATTTCTCTTTTATTTATTTTTGAGGGAGATGAGAGTTTTTTTTCCTTGTATACCACAATGAGAGAAAATAAGTTCTTCATATGATTTGCTTTATTTAATGTAGTCATTTGAATTATGATTATGCTCCATGTCTATAACAGCACACTGTAGCTCAAAAAGGGATATCTGGGTGCACTTAATGAGGGAGAATGCTGTTAAGTTGTTGTCTTCTTCTTTAACTGAAAAATCTTTTTAAGGTATGAAATTGCCCTGCTGGCCACTGACAAATTTTTACAATATATCTAATTACTACATGTGGAAGAAAACCTGCCCAGAGACATTCCAAAACAAAACACAAAACTTTGGTTTTCCACTGTTCTCTGCAGTGAACGGATTTACTGGCAGCTACATAAGTATCTTATTATTTTACTCTCAGAATAAAAAATGTATTTTCTCAATTTAACTCCAAAGATCTCAGCAGAGTCTGTTTAACTATTTATATTTAAACTATGTGTGTCACTCTTTTCTCTGAAAATGACACAAACATGCACATATGACTTTGAAAATAATTTAAAACTTAGATCCACCCAAAATCATTTCACTCTATCAAATGCCTCTTTGCCTTTCCCTTTCCCTAAACAAATACTTTTGGAAAATCAATTAGTTCTTGAGCTTCAGTTGTGTCATATTTTATAAAAACACTGTCATATACTGACTTATTACTCAGACAACATCCAGGTCTAAAGTTCTAGAAGATGGAGCTGCAAATCATTCAAAACACTTGGTCAGGCAGGCATCGGGCTTCGAAAAGCAGGAAGGAAAAGCTTATTTGTAGATGGATTACTGCTTCCTTCCTTCCTTTCTTCCTCTCTCCCTTCTTTTCTCCCTCTGTATAAGGAACACTTACTATGTTCCTTCCTTCTTCCATCATTCCCTCCTCATTTTCTCTCTAGGACTCCCTGAGTGGCTAAATGAAGGAGAAAAATTCCCTCATAAAGTAACTTAAATTTTTAAAATGTCCTTCATTGAGTTTATGTTACTATTTAATTTTTATGTTGTTTCTAGTAATGTTTAGGGCTTTCATCCAGCCTTTTGCCACAGGAGATAAAATTTTAAAACATTACAAACAATTATGTTTCAGTTATGCTTACTATAATAAAAATACTTTTTCTCTGTCCTTTTTAAGGCAACTTTAAGTATTGTAAGTATTTGACCTGCTTTTAAATTTCTACAGCTATAAGAGGAACAAATATTATTTAAATTATAATATTATTGTTTTTTGTGATGATAATACAAGAAAATAAAAATAATAACTAACATTTATTGAAAACTAGTTGTGTTTGAATGACTATTATGGTAAACATTTTATATAAGTAAGTAATTTTTTTCATCAAGGTTAAAAGAGCCACAGTTTAGCATGGTTAAATAACTTGTTCAAGATTTTATAGCAATTCAGTTGTATAAGGGTCCATAATCAAAACCACTATGCTAGAGAAACGTGAAGCAGAAAATAAAAGTTATCAATCATACTGGCAACCACTGTTAATATGTACAGAATGAACCTCTGTGCTGAAAGCCATTGGTAGTAGTGTTGTAAAGTGCAGGTCATTGTGAAGGTCATTGTTGGTGGTGTCCCAGGGTGAAGGGGCCACTGTGGTGGTCTTTCCAGTGGGTGCTCTAGAAGGGAGCATTCCTGTTCCGAAGAGCTCATGTGCTTAAGCAGAAAGACCATCATTAGGTTATTGGTTGGGCTAAGACTTTGCATGGTGGCTCATGCCTATATTTCCAGCACTTTTAGAGGTTGAGGCAGGAAGATCACTTGAGCCCAGGAGTTTGAGACAAGCGTGAAAAACTTAGTGAGACTCTGTCCCTACAAAAGATAAACAACAACAAAAGCAAAAACAAACAAACATAAACATAGCCAGGTGTATAGTGGCTTATGCCTGTAGTCCCAGCTACTTGAGAGACTGAGGTAGGAGGATCATTTGAGCCTGGAAGGTCAAGGATAGAGTTGGCCATGATGGCATCACTGTATGCCAGTCTGGGCAACAGAGTAAGACCCTGGCTTAAATAAATAAATAAACGGTATTATTTGGGGTAAATGGTTAAATAACTTGTTCAAGATTTTATAGCAATTAGGTATATAAGGGCCTATAAAACCTCTCTGCTAGAGAAACATGAAGCAGAAAATAAAAGTTATCAATCATACTGACAACCACTGTTAATATGTAGGCTACCTAGTACAGATAATCATTAAGATAGACAAGTATTAGGCAATTAATAGTTATCTGCACTTTACAAATACTATAAAAGCAAAATTAGCTGCCATATATTGAACACTTACTATGTTCCTGGTTGTGCTAAGCAATATGAGTGTATTAGTGAGTGTGTGTCTGTGTGTCTGTGTGTTTTGCATTTGTGGGTATAACTTCATGTATGTATGATTGTATTTTTATTAAGTCTGTAAAGTTATCTCATTTTATAGAGAAAAAAAATAAGGCTCAGAGATCATAAGAATTGTTCCAAAAATTATTTGCCTCACTGGAAGCACAGTAGAAAGAAAAAGTAATTTGGATTCAAGTATATTTGAATGTTTCTCTGCCACTTTCTAGGTATAAACTTGTGCCGTTTTCTTATTTGCACAAATAAGAAATACTTAATATCATACTTAATATCTGTTTCTACATTAATGAAATTCAGATAGTAATATCTAATTTAATTAGGTTGCATAAAATTTAATGAGATACTATATATAAAAGTGTATAGTGCATTGTATACAGAGAGTAGACCTTTCTTCCATATTGCCCAAGTCCAACTACTCTGCCTCCAAATACATTAGCAAATAGATTTAACTTCCTAGTATTCTGAGGAATTGGTGTGGGAAAAGATTACATCCAAATAGGAGAGAGCAGTATTGGTAATAAATTATTTCCTCAACAATCAGTTTAAGTAAATGCTTACTGTTGTGTTCATTTACTGTGCCTTTCTCCTAGAGAAGCAGCATCCATAGGCAAGACCGCACCTTCAGTGCAGAGCCACTGCTTGGGCTAGTGTGTGCATCTGGGGCACTGTTTGTTTACTTACAATATGCAGTAGGGCACAAAGACTGAAGACACCATAGTTTGACTGTCCACGTTTCACACTCACTACATATTTAGAAATGTTGAAGTCATCTCCTGATCTGCTTCACCAAGGGCATCAAGCTCAAGTAAAATGGGCTTGATAAATTCAGTGATAATTTGAAAGCTATGTCAAAGGAACATTTCGCTGAAATGGAAATACTAATAAAACTGAGGACTCAGAGGGAGTCCATTATCCTCCTCACCAAGTTTGCAGAAAAACTCCCTCTCATTAGTTTTCATCCCCTGTGGATTTGGGCTATTTTTACAGTCTGGGTTTGAACAAAGTGTCTAGGACTACCTGCCAAGGAGGAGCCGGAGCTTTGTTCAAGCAACTTGCTCATCACATGAGGTAATGGGACATCTGTTTGGACAGTCTGAGCTGAGATAGCAGATGCTGCTGCAAACTAAGTATTTGGAGAAACAACAACAAAAATAAAGAGAAAGCAACTTGAAAAACAATCTCTCTTCGGCACAGATTCACAGGCTGCTGCCAAAGACTCTCAGAGAGCTGTCTGCACATCCCAAACATGATGGGGCAGCTCTGATGTATAGCAGATCTCAAGGCTAGCTGAAAGGATTAGTTGAAAATAACTTAAAAAAATACGGCCAATTCGTTGCAACATTAAAACATTCAAAGTGATATTCTTAACTGGTGTAACTTCTGGCAAATGGCAAACCTTGCTTTATGGCTGTGTTCAGCAGAAAAGGGTTATACAATCTTTGCTAAGATTGAGAATTTCCAGATATCATTCCATCTCTACTCTTTGTGGGCCTAATTTTTCTGAAAAGTTCATGTTCTATATCTGGAGTAATTTTAAACTAAGCAACATATTTTTCATTAATTTTTAATCTATCCCTCACACTGTCCATCCATGAATCCATTTTTCCTTCCACTCTTCCATCCATCCATCCATCCATCCATCCATCCCTCCATCCATCCATCCATCTATCCATTTATCCATCCACCCATCTATTCATCCATCCATCCATCTGTTCATCCATCCATCTATCCATCCATTCATCCATTAGAATTGCCTGCTATCAAACTGTATATTTAGGCTTGTTTTCAATTCTTAGTTACGTTAATTCAAATTATATATTTTAAAACAAGTCATTTAATATGTTGATTCATTAATTCATCAATATGTATTCATTTTGGGGTGTTAATGAGAGTTATTCAAAATTATTATAATGGTTATAATTAATGAAGGCTATCATATGTACATGTGCCCATAGAAGACAGAAAAAGATAGTAGCTACTTTAACCAATGTGAGATTAAATCTCATTGTGCTTTTGATTTGCATTTCTTTGATAATTAGTGATACTGAACATTTTTTAAATATACCTGTTGGCCGTTTGCATGCCTTCATATGGCTATTGTCAAAAAAAGAAACTGACAAATGATGGCATGAATGTGGAGAAAGGGGAATACTTGTATGCTGTTTGTAGAAGTGTGAATTAGTATAGCAACTATGGAAAACAGTAAGAAGCTTCCTCAAAAGACTAAAAATTGAACTACCATATGCTCCAGCAATCCCACTCTTGGAGGATGTATATCTAGAAGAAAGGAAATGAGTATCTCAAAGAGATATTTGCACATCCAAATTTATTGCAGCATTATTCATAATAGCCAAGATATGTAATCAATTTTAGTGTCCATCAGTGGATAAATGGATAAAGAAAATGTATTATGTATACACAATGTAGTATTATTCAACAATAAAAAGAATCCAATCCAGTCATTTGCAGCAATGTGGATGTAACTAGAGGACATTATGTAAAGTGAAATAAGACAGACACAGAAAGACAAATTTTGTGTGTTCTCACTCATATGTGGGAACTAGAAAAATCTGATCTCATGGAGATAGAGTAGAATGATGGTTACCAGAAACTGGGAAGGGTAGGGGGAAGAGGAGATGAAGAGAGGTTAGTTAATGGGTAGAAAAATACAGTTAGATAAAAGGAGTAAGTTTCAGTAGTCAATAACACAGTAGGATGAGTATAAGTAATAAGAATTTACAGTATATTTCAAAATAGCTAGAAGAGAGGATTTGGAATGTTTCCAACACAAAGGAATGATGAATAGTTGAGGTGATGGGTACCCTAGTTATCCTGATTTTATCATTACACATTAAATGCATGTATCAAAATGTCACATGTATCCCATAGATACATATAACTATTATGTCTCAATTAAAAAAAAAAAAAAAAACAGAAAGAGAGTATTAGCTTTTTTTCCAGGCAAATATTAGACATTCTGTGTTTAAGGTAACTTGACAACTGTGCTTTCTCAGAGAATGCCTATTTTTGTAAGATAAGCTTGCATTCTGTCTAGTTTACCATTTGTTCTAAATTTTTCATTTTTAACATTTATATTAAAATAAGCTTGAATGGGTTTTACATCTCCCACACTGTACTTTGAATTTCTGTTGTGGTTTCAAATAGTCATATGTGAGATTCCTGGACAGTAAAAATAATTATTATTTTAACATATAGTTATATGCATATGTCGATTAGTAATAATAAAATAATAATAACCATCCTCTCCCCCAACATTGCTTTATACATACAGATTAAACCTCTCTGAAAGGAAGCATAGAATGTTTACTGATAAAGTGAAGTGCTCTCAGCTATAATATGAACTGTCTAGGGACTGCTAACTCCTGATGCTTAGTGGTGGTAGAAGGTATTTTTTTTTTTCTTAGTTTGGTTTGTTTCGTGACTGTTTTTATTTTGTTAGAAAGGAAACAACTGAAGACCTAGCCACATACCAGGTACTCCTGGGGCGAAAATGCCAAAAATCCAGTTATATCCAGGTCACTTGCCATGTAGATTTCTTCTTTCTTAGACCACAAAAATTAACCCCATTTGACTGCTTATTTTTAGCAAAACATCACGGAAAATGGATTGTAGAATGACAGACAAGCAAAGTGTACACCTAAATAGTACTTTCACACACACCCAAATGCAGGAAATCTGAACTTTCTTGCTACTGTGGAGAGCCCAATAAAGTACGAAGAGGATAGATTTGCTATTTTTGAAAAAGGCACTTATAAACAGCAAAGTGTGACTTTGGAGAGATAAGAATAAACAAAGAAAAATCGATCCTAGAACTAATGTTCTCTCCCCTTTATGATGGTTGAGTCTAATATCTACACAGATATGTATTCGTCTAATATCTACACAGAGTATGTATACCTTGTAGGCAGGATGGGGGAAAGTAGGCATCCTTAGGGAAGCCCCTCATCAGTGAGGTGAAGAGAAGAGGAAGCAAGACATTGCTGTGGCTGGGGATTTATGTTATTATAGGATATTTGGAAACCAGACTTGAAGCTGGTCCAACAAACTTTTAGGCCAGTGTGACTCCAAGTGAGACAGAGAAAACCTGGACACCATCACATCCTCAATCTCCTACCAGTACAGGGTCATATTATTTGGGTCAAATAAGTACTTAGGCATCTGTTGTCATTAAAATGATTCATAGTCTTAAGGTTGAGAATCAAATGGAAGACACAGGTGAAAATAAAGGGCACCAACAAGGGACTCAACAGTCCCATCGAGAGGCCTGGGGAGAAGAAGCCAGGATACTCTATGGTAACCAAGGATCAAGCTTAAAGAATTTGAGCTGCCAAGATAGTCAGTGATTGAGGAACATGGGAAAATATAGTTAAGTTTATATGAAATATGCATGATAAATAAGGGTTGAGCAGCTGTGCTGTAAAGCTTACAAAGAATAAGCAGTCTTACTATAGTCATTTAGTTACACATTGATAATGTAGACCTACAATCATATATATAATTATATAAATATTTATGTACATAAAATTAGCATTTTAATATTATAATAAATTATTTCATTAAGGTCCCTAAATTTTTTTTTTTTTTAGATGGAGTTTAGCTCTTGTTGCCCAGGCTGGAGTGCAATGGCGCGATCTCGGCTTACCACAACCTCTGTCTCCTGGGTTTAGGCGATTCTCCTGCCTCAGCCTCCTGAGTAGCTGGGATTACAGGCATGTGCCACCACACCAGCTGATTTTTTTTTTTTTTTATGTAGTAGAAACGGGGTTTCACCATTTTGGTCGGACTGGTCTCAAACTCCCGACCTCAGGCGATCTGCCTGCCTCAGCCTTTCAGTCTTGGGATTACAGGTGTGAGCCACAGTGCCTGGCTGATTCCTCATTTTTTTTAAAATGTACATTTAATGAAAAACTTAAGACAAAATATTTGTTGACATGAATCAACCAATATAAAGGCTGCACTGATGAAATAAAAAGCAAGACACTGCTGATGAAGCATCAGCCAGTAATTTAAAATTTAGTCTTAATTCTTAGAAGATTGTAGCAATAATTTAACATGGCCGCTGCAGAAAGCATATATAAGCTATTCTGTCTGCATGATTTTTGGAGTGTATTAAATACTTTTCTAAATTAATTTTACTAATTTTTTTGTTCAAATTGTGTGTGTGTGTGTGTGTGCACAAAGGTATAGAAATGAATGCAATTGCCATGAATTTATATTAACAGAAAATTTTGCAGACTCTTTTATATCTGCATCATCAGATGCTAACAAAAAATGGCAGCAAATTCTAACAGCAATTAAATTCACTTTTAAAGAATCATTCCACTGAAAATGAATCCTCTGAATTTAATATGTGTGCTATTATAAATTCAATTAATTATTTCACATTAACATAATATTTAAGTAAAAATCATTTTCTTACTAAACTGGGAAACTTGGTATTGGTTTGAGGAAGCACATAATTCATAATTTTTGCCAAGCAATTTGTGATAGTCTACCAGTCAATAAAAGCTCTAGTTGACTCACACAGTTCAGCATGGCTGGAGAAATCTCAAAAAACTTACAATCATGGCTGAAGGTGAAGGGGTAGGAAGGTGTTTTCTTCACAAGGCGATAGGAAGGAGAAGTGCCAAGCAGAGGGGGATGAGCTCTTTATAAAACCATCAGATTTTGTGAGAATTCACTCACTGTCATATGGACAGCATGGAGGAAATCATCCATATCATTCAGTTATCTCCACCTGGTCTATCCTTTGACAGATGGGGATTATGACGATTAAAATTCAAGATGAGATTTGGGTGGGGACACAAAGCCTGACCGTATCATATACATAAATAGATTTGAGTGTGGACACAAAGCCTAACCCTATCATATACATAAATAGATTTGGGTGAGGACACAATGCCTAACCATATCATATACATAAATAGATTTGAGTGGGGACACAAAGCCTAACCCTATCATATACATAAATAGATTTGGGTGGGGACACAAAGCCTAACGATATCATGTACATAAATAGATTTGAGTGAGGACACAAAGCCTAACGATATCATGTACATAAATAGATTTGGGTGGGGACACAAAGCCTAACCCTATCATATACATAAATAGATTTGGGTGGGGACACAAAGCCTAACCCTATCATATACATAAATAGATTTGGGTGAGGACACATAGCCTAACCGTATCATATACATAAATAGATTTGGGTGGGGACACAAAACCTAACCATATCATGTACATAAATACACGTAATATTTTGAAAATATTTTTAAATAGAACAACTTTATAAGACCAATGATGTATTACAATATTTTGTTAATAAGTATTTCAAAATTGTATAATTGTAATTGTTTTAAATGCCCCCCTTTTACCCTCAAAGGTGTCATAGTATTTACAATAAATTCTATAGTTATTGTATTTGCTATGTTGACATTTGATTTTCCCAGATTCCATGAGGTAAATGTGTCATATATATTTTAAGTATAAGAAAATTAACACTGAGAGAAGATAAATAATTTCTCTGAAGAGTTACTCTAAGAATCTTTCTTCTCACCCATGATTACGGTGTTTCCTTTAACCTGAATGATTGCTTGATATATTTAGTCTCTAAAGAACCATTCATTCAGGGGACTGCAAGACGACCTGCCCTATTCTAGGTTACAGAGTTTGAACTGGTTAATCTTTAAAGCAAGTGGGGTTTGGGAAAGAGTAATGATTAATTCATATGTTTTTTGTCTCTACATTATTTTTTTCCAGTAAGATATCAAACAGAAATTGAAGATTGCATGAAACATGTATATATGTATATGTACAACGAAAATAACAATTATAGAGAAAGCACATATTGAACTACCACGCAAGTTAAGGAATATATTGACAGAAACTCAGAAGTCTCCAGGATCCCGATCAACCATTTTACTGACTTTTTTGAACATTAATAGTTTTAACATATATGAATATATAACAAATAATGTACTTTTGTCTGTCTTTGGAGACTTCATAGATGGAATCATAGAGTAATGTAAAGGTATTCTTTTGCAAGACAATGCCATACACTTTGGAATATGCCTGTGGGAATACCTACCAATTTCACTCTGCATGATTATGACAGTCTAGAGAGTGGCAGATGAATTTATTCTCACTACCTTCTTTTGAGGCTGAAATGAGAAAAACACAGTATTACCATGAACTGTCACCATTACCATCCATGGGGAATTGTTAGAACTGTACCAGGCCATGATGAAAAAGCAGCTTATAGTATAAGTAAGATGCAGCATTGGCTCAAAAGAAGTGGTTATGTACTGAGGATAAATTCAGTATGTTTGCTACAGTTTGTGTTCCTTCTAAAACTTATGTTGGAACTGAAAACCAGGGAGGGACCTCATGGGAGGTGTTGTGGTGCTATTAAGAGGTGAGATCGTCTTTTGGGAAGTGATTAAGTCATGGAAGTCTCTGACCTCAAGAATGGACAAATGCCTTATACAAAGGGCTGGTGAGAATTGGCTTAGGCCCTTTTTACCCTTCTGCTTCCACCATGTGAGGGCCCCAAGAGAAGATGCCCTCTATGAAATGGGCCCTCACCAGACACAAATCCTGCCAGTGCCTTGATCTTGAACTTCCCAGCCCTCAAACTGAGTAATAAGTTTCTGCTCTTTATTGTTTGTTTGTTTTATTGATTTTGAGACGGAGTCTTGCCCTGTGGTCCAGGCTGGAGTGCAGTGACACAGTCTTGGCTCACTGCAACCTCCATCTCCTGGGTTCAAGCGATTCTCCTGCCTCAGCCTCCTGAATAGCTGGGACTGCAGCCACATGCTACCACACTCAGCTATTTTTTTTATTTTTAGTAGAGATGGTGTTTCACAATGTTGGCCAGGCTGGTCTTAAACTCCTGACCTTGTGTTCCACCCACCTCAACCTCCCAAGTGCTGGGATTACAGGTGAGAATCACTGTGCTTGGCCTCCTCTTTATAAATTGCCCAGTTTCAGATATTTTGTTATTGCAACACTAATGGGCTGATACCATCCTAATTTCCAAAGGATTTACCTCTGTGAACTAGGTACCTTAATAATAACTAAGAGACACTGAATGCTAACTATGTACCAAGCATTTTTTAAGTGCATTGCACACTTATAGCAATGCAAACCATTGTGCAACTTAAGAGATGAAGTTTTTCAGTTCTCAGTCCATGAAATAGCTTTTTTAGCACAAGGAAAAAACTGAAAACCTTTTCTGTTTTTATATTTTTTATTTAAAATATTTAATTGATAAATAGAAATTGTATATTTTCAAGGTATATAATATGATTATTTTATATATGTATACATCATGTAATAATTACCACATCGAATTAATTAACATATTGATCACAGCTCATACTGTACATTAGATCTCCAGAACTTATCTGTTTTTAAAATTTAAATTTAATTTTTAAAAAAAATTTTAGATTCTGAGGTACATGTGCAGGTTTGATTCATGGGTATATTGCTTGGTGCTGAGATTTGGGCTTCCATTGATCCTGTCACTCAAATAGTGAACATTGTGTCCAATAGGTAGTTTTCAACCCTAGCTACCCTCTTGTCTTCTCCACTTTTAGAAACCCAAGTGTCTATTGTTCCCATCTTTATGTCCATGTGTACTCAATGTTTAGCTCCCATTTATAAGTGAGAAAATGTGGTATTTGATTTTCTGTTCCTGCATTAATTTGCTTAGGATATTGGCCCCCAGCTGCATCCATGTTGCTGCAGTAGACATGATTTCGTTCTTTTCTAGGTTCAGTAGTATTTCATGGTGTACATGTACCACATTTGTTTTATCCAATCCACTATTGATGGGCATTTTGGTTGGTTCCATGTATTTGCTATTGTGAATAGTGCTGTGATAAACATGTGTGTGCAGGTGTCGTTTTGGTAGAATAATTTATTTTCCATTGGGTATATTTCCAATAATGAAATTTCTAGATAGAATGAAACTTCTAGATAGAGAGAAATTTCTAATAGGTAAGTATATTTTTAGTTCTTTGAGAAATCTCCAAACTGCTTTTCATAGTGTATGGACTAATTTATATTCCTACAAACAGCATATAAGCATTCTCTTTTCTCTGCAGCCTCAAAATATCTATTATGGTTTGACTTTTTGACAATGGCCATTCTGACTGATATCAGATAAAATATCATGATTGTGATGTATAGTACTCTCATGACTATTAATGATGAGTGTTTTTTCATATGTTTTTTGGATGTGATGTTTGCATGTCTTTTTTTTTTGAGGCGGAGTTGCTCTGTTGCTCTGGCTTGAGTGCAGTGTCACAATCTTGGCTCACTGCAACCTCCACCTCTTGGGTTCAAGTGATTCCCTTGCTTCAGCCTCCCTAATAGCTGGGATTGCTGGCATATACCACACAAGCTAATTTTTTTGTATTTTTAGTAGAGATGGGGTTTCATCATGTTGGCCAGGCTGGTCTCAATCTTCTAACCTCAGGTAATCCACCCGACTCGGCCTCCCAAAGTGCTGAAATTATAAGTGTGAGCCACTGTGCCCAGCCTATCTTCTTTTGAGATGGGTCTGTTCATGTACTTTGCCTACTTTTTAATGGAAATGTTTATTACGTTTTGTTGATTTAAGTTCCTTGCAGATTCTGACTATTAGTAATTTGTCAGATGCATACTTTGCATTTATCTTCTCTTCTCCTGCAGGTTGTCTGATTATTCTGTTAATGATCTCTTCTGCTGTGCAGAAGATTTTTAGTTTAAGTATCACTTTCTGACATGTTTGCAGTTGAGAACTTGGTCATAAATTATTTGCCAAGGGGAATGTCCAGGTTTTCCTAGGTTTTCTTCTAGGATTTTTATAGTTTTAGATCTTATATTTAAGTGTTTAATCCATCTTGAGTTAATCTGTCTAAATGGTAGAAGATAGGAGTTGAGTTTAATTCTTCTGCATATTCTTAGCCATTTTTTCCCAGCACCATTTATTGAATAGGGTGTCTTTTGCTCATTGTTTATTTTTTTGACTTTGTAAAAGATCAGTTGCTTCTAGATATGTGTGACATTGTTTCTGGGCTTTCTATTCTGTTTTATCAGCCTATGTATCTATTTTTGTACCAGTACTATGCTGCGTTGGTTACTGTAGGCCTGTAGTATACTCTTGTAGTGTATTATAAAGTTGGGTAATGTAATATCTCTGGCTTTCTTCTTGTTTCTTAGTATTGCTTTGGATATGTGAGCTATTTCTTGTTCCATTTGAAAATTTTAGGATTTTTTTTCTAATTCTGTAAAAAATGATATTGGTAATTTGATGGAAATTGTGTTGAATCTGTAGATTGCTTTGGGGTAGTATGGACATTTTAACAATATTGATTCTTCCAATCACAAGCATGAGATGTCTGCCAACTTTTGTGTCATCTACTATTTCTTTTAGCAATGTTTTGTAGTTCTCCTTGTACAGATATTTGACTTCACATATATGTGTGTGTGTGTGTGTGTGTGTGTGTGTGTATGTCTGTTGTAGATAGGATTATGTTACTTATTTCATTATCAGTTTGAATGTTATTTATGGAAAGAAATACTACTGATTTTATATTTTGATTTTGTATCCTGAAACTTTACTGAAATCACTTATCAGGTCTGTGAGTCTTTTGGCAGACTCTTTAGAGTTATTGAGTTATAGAATCATAACATCAGAAAAGAGAGATAATTTGACTTCCTCTCTTCTTATTTGGATGTCTTTTATTTATTTCTCTTGCCCAACTTTTCTTCCTAGTACTACCAATACTATGTTGAATAGGAATGGTGAGGCTGAACATCGTGTCATAAACCAGTTCTTAGGAGGAATGCTTCCAACTTTTGCCCATTCGATATGATATTGACTGTGCATTTGCCAAAGATGGACCTTATTATTTTGATGTATGTTCTTTCAGTGTCTACTTTCTTGAGGGTTTTTATCCTGAAAAGATGTTGAATTGTATTGAAAGCTTTTTCAACATGTATTAAGATGGTCATATGATTGTGTTTTTAATTCTGTTTATAGGATGAAACATTTATTGATTTGCATATGTCGTACTATTTTTGCATCCCAGGAATAAATCCTACTTATAGTGATGAATTAACTGTTTGATATGCTGTTGAATTCAGTTTTCTAGTATTTTGTTGAGGATTTTTGCATCTGTATTCATCAGAGACATTGGCCTGCAGTTTTCTCTTTTCATATGTGTCTTTGCCAGATTTTGGCACTGGGGGTAATCCTGGCTCTGTAGAATAAGTTAGCGAGGAGTTCCTCTTCCTTGAGTTTTTAGAATAATTTCAGTATAATTGAACAAACTCTTCTTTGTATATCTGGTATAATTTGGCTGTGATCCATTTGCCTTTAATTCTGTTTAGGTGGTCAGTCACATTTATTGACTCACATATGTTGAAGAATCCTTGCATCCAAGGAATAAAACTCACTTGACTGTGATGGATTGTGTTTTTACATGCTGCTGAATTCAGTTTCCTAGTATTTTGTTGAATGTTGAATATTTTTGCATCTATGTTCATCAGGGATATTGGCCTGAGGTTCTCTCTCTCTCTCTCTCTCTCTCTCTCTCTGTGTGTGTGTGTGTTGTGTCACTTACAAATTTTGGTATCAGGATCATACTGGATTCACAGAATAAATTAGGATGGAATTTTTCTTCCTTAATTTTTTGTAATACTTTCAGTAGAATACTTAATTTTTTGTAATACCAGCTCATCTTTGCACATCTGGTAGAATTTCACTGCTAGTCCATCTGGTCCAGGGCCTTTTTTGGTTGGTAGGTTTTTTTTTTGTTGTTGTTGTTGTTGTTGTTTTTCATTACTGATTCAATGCTATAACTCATTATTGCTCATTATTATTACTGTTCAGGGTTGCTATTCCTTTCTGGTTCAATTTTGGAAGGCTGTGTGTTTCTAGAAATTTATCTACTTCCTCTAGATTTTTCTAGCTTGTGCATATAGAGATTCACAATAGTGTCAGAGGATCTTCTGCATTTTTGTGGGATTGTTTGTAATGTCGCCTTTGTCATTTCTGATTGCACTTATTTAGATCTTCTCTCATTTTTTCTTTGTTAATCTAGCTAGTGGTATACCAATCTTTATACTTTCAAAAGATCAACTTTTCATGTTGTTTATCCTTTGTTTATTTTGTCTCCATTTTGTTTAGTTCTGCTCTGTCTTTAGTTACTTCTTTTCTTTTGCTAGCTTTAGATTTAGTTTGTTCTTGTTTTTCTAATTTTTTAGGTAATACATTCTGTTGTTAATTTTAGCCCTTTCTTCTTAATGCAGGTGTTTAGCATTATAAACTTTCATCTTAACATTACTTTTGCCAGATCCCAAAGATGTTGGTACATTGTGTCTTTATTTTTATTGTTTTAAATAAATTTAAAATTTTTCTTCAATTTGGTTGTTTGCCCAAGTCATTCTGAGCAAGTTATTTAGTTTCCAGGTAACTGTCATTTTGAGATTTCCTCTTGGTACTGATTTCTATTTTTATGCCACTGTGGCCTTGATATGATTTCAATATTTTTGAACATTTTGAGACTTGCTTTATGACTGAGCATGTGGTCAGTCTTAGAATATATTCCATGTGCAAAACAAAAGAATGTATATTCTGTAATTGTTGGATGAAATATTCTGTAAATGTCTATTAGGTCCAATTGGTCAAGTATTATATTTAAATATGAATGTCATTTTTAGTTTTTGCCTCAGTCTAATGCTAATGCTAATGCTAATTCTAATCCTGTCTAATGCTGTGGATGGGGTGTTGGAAGTCTCTCACTATTTTTATAGTGAGAGTTATTATAGTGCAGTTGGCTAAAACTTTTTTTAGGCCTAACAGTAATTGTTTTATAAATCTGGGTGTTCCCATATTGGGTATGTATATTTAGCATAAGTAAATCTTCTTTTAAAATCAAAACCTTTATCATTAAGTAATTCCCTTCTTTGTCAATTTGACTGTTGTTGGTTTAAAGTCTGTTTTATCTAAGAATAATGACCCCTGCTCTTTTTTATTTTCTATTTGCATGATAGAAATTTATTCTTTTACTTTGAGCTCATGGGTGTCATTACATGGGAGATGGATCTCTTGAAGACAGAAGAAGGTTGGGCTTTAAAAAATCTAATTTGCCACTCTATGTTTTTTAGGTGGAGCTTTTAGGCCATTTACATTCAAGGTTAATATTGATATGTGAAGATTTGTTCCTGTCTTGGTGTTGACTGAGTTACTTTGTAATTTTGATTGTATAGTTGCTTTATGGGATCTTTGACATATGTACTTATGTGTGCTTTTGCATAGCAAATATTGGTTCTTTTGTTTCCATGTTTAGAATTCCCTTAAGCATATCTTGTAGGAATGAATTCCCTTGGTGATTGCATGATTGATTGGCTTGGGAAGACTTTCTTTCTCTTTAGTTTATGAAGTATGGTTTGCTGGGATATGAAATTTTTTTAAGGAATTTCTTTTCTTTAAGAATGCTGAAAGTAAGCTTCAATCTCATCTAGTTTGTAATAGTTCTGCTGAGTAGTCTGCTGTTAGTCTGATGAGATTTCCCCTGATAGGTAATATAGTCCTTTTCTCCAGCTCCCTTTAAGATGTTATCCTTTTGTATTAACCTTGGAAAGTCTAATGACTATGTGCCTTGGTTATTGTTGTCTTGCATAGAATCTTGCAGGAGGTTTTTTTTTGTATTTCTTATATCTGCAGTCTACTTCTCTAGCAAGATTGGTGAAACTTCCATGGATTTTTTCCTCAAATATATTTTCTGATTGTTTACTTTCTCTTCTCTCTCAGGAATTTCACTTAGCTGTTGGTTTGGTCACTTTACATAACCCCGTATTTCTTGGAGGTTTTGTTCACTTTTTAAAATTATTTCTTATTTATCTTTGACTGGGTTTATTCAAAGGACTGGTCTCTGAGCTCTGAAACTTTTTCTTCTGCTTCATCTAGTCTGTTAAGTCTTCAAACTGTATTTTGAAATTTCCGCAGTAAAATTTTCAATTCCAGAAGTCTGTTTTTTTTTTTTTCTTAATATAACTATGTTCTTTCAAATCCTGGATCACATTTCTGGCTTCATTGAGTTGGATTTCAATTCTCTCTTGTATCTTGCTGAGTTTTTTTGCCATCTATATTCTGAATTCTGTATCTGTCATTTCAGACATTTCAATCTGGTTAGGATCCATTGCTAGGAAGCCAGTGCAACAGTTTGGAGATGATAAAACACTCTAACTTCTTATATTTCCAGAGTCCTTGCACTGATTTCTTCTTATTAGTGGGAGCTGATACTTATTTTTATTTTTGATTTTGCTGTTGTTTGGATGGGGCTTTTTATTTCTTATTCTTTTGTCCCTTTAGGGTATGACTATGGTATATGTTGTGTATGATGGTTGGCCTCATTTCTGGATACGTCCAAGAGGTTCCTTTGTTGCAGATAGGTTCCATTAGGGAAGGGGTTTCCCAGGCATTGCTTTATGTAGTATTTGTTTGGTTGTCTGATTCAACTGTAATCTAATAGGTGATGCATAAGAGTAAGAGCCATAGGTAGGCTCTTAGCAATACCTGCCAGAGAAGCCTGAAAAGCACCATCCCCCAGCTCACACTCACCTTTAGCCCCAGTGGAGCTGATGGAGGATCTCAGTAAGTAGACTTTTTCAGCACATGCTTACCAGGTCCCAACTTGAAGAGCCACTGCCTTGTCTGCAACAGTGCATTGGGGAGGGAAGAGGAGGAACAAGAGCTGACTCCAAGCCCGTTATGAAGCTTTGATGGTGCTCCCTTTACTGACTAGTGCCAGGCTCATGTTTCCTTTGTCCCAAGACTGACATTGATGAGCTGTACTCCCTCACACTTTAGGGGCCCACTGCACTGAAGGTTAGGACTCCAAGGGACCTGCAGCTAGCTCCCTGGTGCCCTGCTGGTCCCCTGTGCTTGCCAGAGTGAAACCAGATCATAGGGAATATTAGCACATGGACTGGTGACACAGTGGTTTAGGGGTGCAAGATTACTGGAAAGGGCAGTGGCACCAGTTGTAAAACCAGAATGGTGCCCATAGGCTGAGGTTTTCAGCCCAGCAGGCAACCATGGGGTCTACCTTGCTAGTGCTCTCCTGACCCTGTGGGTCTTCCTCCAGCCCCTGCCCTGCAGCAGGCCTTATTGGCTAGGCTTGTTCCACTTGCACTCAGATTGCTAAGCTGTTTAAGTGTTTGAGGCCATGGGACTCCTTGAGGGAGAAATCTTGGCTATCAGACCACACATTTTCCAGGCTGGTCTTGAGAGGGGAGGAGTGCCCTGCTTCCATCACACTCCTCTATGAGAGGCAGTGGAGACTGTGCTGTGGGCACCCTTCTGTGGGAGCAACCAGGCAGGCAGTCTGGGAGGAGCTTGCAGATAACGGGGGTGGTGGGGGCATGGAGCAAATGCACCTCGGTCCTACAGCAATGGTGGTGGGGCCTGTCCTGGGTCCTGCCCTCCCCAACCTGGCAGACAGCAGGGGTTGTAGCTGCTCAGTACAGGTGGAGAGCCTTGGAGATGGGCATCTATGCTCATGCTATGCTGCATCTGCACAGCACAGCAAAGCCTTCTGGACCCTCCGCTGGTTCAAGCTGGCCTCTGCTTATTCTTCAAGCAGCTCCACTTATCAATCCAACTGCCTGTGGGGGTCATGGCAACTCCCCTTGTCAGTCCAACTCTTTATGGGGGTCCTGGGAACTCCTGTAGCTAGGATCTCATGGGTCCAATGCAGGAATGTAGTGCCCCCAAGTTCCTTCATCACTCCCTTTTTTGGTCCAGTCTGGGTCCAGGGACCAGTCCCGGAACCCAGCAACAATGAGCAAGCTGCTTCTTCCTTTTTCATCCACGGTGTCTGCATCCCCTCTATTGACCCTCAGTATTTTCTTCCGAAAGATCTGTTTGAACTGTGAAGGTTTCTTGATATTTTGGGTCCTCTTCATAGAAGAGGGGGCCCTCCGGTGTCTTCTAGTTGGCCATCTTGCCCCTGACTCCTTGTTTATCTTACAACCAAAGCTTGTATCCTTTGATGCATATCTCTCCATTTCCTCTACCTTCTGACCCCTAGTAACCTCCATTCTATTCTTTGCTTCTACAAGTTTGACATTTTTAGATTCCACATATTATTGAGATTATGAAGTATTTGTCTTTCTGCATCTAGCTTATTTAGTTTAGCGTAATGTCTTCCAGGTTAATCCAGGCTGTAACTAATGGCAATATTTCCTTCTTTTTATGGATGAATAATATTCTACTCTCTCTACATAGAGTGGAATATTAAAACATACTCATACACAGAGAGATACACAAATATGTATGTGTGTAAAGCATAAAACATACACATACACACAGAGACACACAAATATGTGTGCATGTTTGTGTGTATGTATAAACATTTTCTTTATCCATTTTTCCATAATAGACACATAAATTGTGTCCATATTTTGGCTATTGTGAATAATGCTGCAATGAACATGAGGGTCCAGATATCTCTCCAACATACTGATTTCATTTCCTTTGGTTACATACCCAGAAGTGAGACTGCTGGATTGTATGGTAGCTCTATTTTTAATTTTTGGGGAACCTCCTTACTGTTTCAAGTGGGTAGCAAAGTTGTCATCACAACTCCATGTTTAAAAGTATCTGAAGGTACTTAAGGAATGCACACATAGGAATTTATTGTAGAAATCAGAGTGGAGCTAATGTCCTCAATACATGCATTCAAAATTCTCTATTAACTTTTCATAAGTTAAGCACATAGGCACAGGCTTGACTGAGGAGATGTAAAACTGTTTGATATTTATTAGAATTCATGTAATTGCCTCACTTCAGACTTTAGAAGTGTATCCACGAACTCAGCAGATATCTTGTCTTTCTAAAAAAATTATAGAGTATTATGATAGAAATTTTAATTTTAAAATGCCATTATTAAAGTGTTTTTGAAGTGGAGGCTGAGAAAGTCACTAGCTATAATAACTAGAACAGTTATCATTCAAATAATTGTAGACAGATTGACATGTCTCTTAAAACAACTTTGCTAGACATTAAGTGTGTGTGAGTCTAAAAGACAAGCAGAAGTATAATCAGCTCAGAAAACAATTGTATGCATAATAGCTAAAAAGGCAATGATGAATAATGCATATGTTGTTATTTACATAATTACTTGCATTTGTGTTTTTTGTGTGTATCTGGTTGTCTAGGAGAAGATAGGATGCTGTAAAAGCTATGAGATTAAAAAAATAAGATTATATAAATACTTTGTTCTTTTGAAGACTCATTTTTGCCAGTGATATAATATTATATGGAATTAGTCTGAGGACATGGAGTTCTTGAGATCTCCAACCCCAAATAAAATATCCTGAAAATTTAACCTTAACATGTTTTCTTTTTCTTATTTTGTTGTTGTTTTTTTTTACTCAAATTTACACACACTTTTTGGGCACTTAAAAAGGGCAGGAATTTCATAGTTTCATTCTCTTAAGGATATAGATGTGCCTTTTGCACAGCTGGCTCCCTTGGGATCTTGACTTTGCCTGTAAAATCCCAACAACCTTTCTCTTTTGTTTTTCACTGTGATCCAGCTGAACATAATTGTATCCAATAGTTGGTGAACAGAAAATCCTTTTTACAATGTTTAGAAAGTGTTTAAAGGGACAAAAGCTGGATAAAACCCAAAACATAATTTAAAAACAGTTTTCTGAAATGTTGTATATTTTATGTCTAAGGGCCTTACCAGAACTTAGGAGCTTGCCTTTCTCCATTACTTGTCTTCATGAACTTATTGTTTAGTCAGTTGATTGATTGATAAACATCAGTACTTATATATATTTGTAAGTTCTGGCAAATGTGTTGTTTTTGAACTTCAAAGTCTTACCATTACTATCAGCTTCATGTACTGGTTATTTGCTTATTTCTAACTCATCAACTCAACCCTAACCCAACATGCACTTTTTTTTGGGTAAGTCACCACGTACATTTAGTCATATAACGTGTGTGTGCACGTGTCTATTCTTTAAATGGTAACTATGGTCACTTCAATCGACATGTTAGCATATAGCAATAATAAAATGATAAAACATCTGCAGAAAAATTTTCTATGAATTTTTTAATATAAATCTTACAATTTGGAAAACTATGGGAATTTCTATTGTACTTTAATGTGCTGTTGCCTCACTTCCTTCTATTATTTATTCTTATAAATATTTTATTAAAAAATGGAAAATTATATGGCGATACTAAGCAGTAATGTGCAGCCAACATATTTTGTACAGCATCAAAATCTATACAAATGGATGAGGGAAAATACTGTAAATTTTGGATGAATAAAGAGAATTAAATTAGTTTGAATCACAGTTCTAACATTTACCACTGCCATCAGCATGTGTTTTAAAGTTAAAATGAGATAATCAACTTATACCCATCATAGCAATTTTTCTAATTTTTAAATTTACAACTACACCTCTCTTATTCATCTAGGAATGGGCTAAAGCTCATTTTTAACAGAGATAGCTGGAAGTGAAAAATCATATTTGAATTTCTTTAGTAAAGATTAATAAAGTGAAATCCAAGTGAACGATAAAAAGAAAACAAAGCACACAAATAAAGAAATGTCTATTCTCTTACTCATGGATATATTAATAGTAATGTATTCATTATGACATGAATGCAAACCATGTGTTACTACTTTAGGAAGCATGAATCTAAAAATTTGTTAAAATATTGAGCAATGTTAGTAAATGAAAAGTTGCTGGTTGATATCAATATGTATGACAAGAATTTGTCAAGTTATATGAACAAGTCCTATCACAATGAGGTAACCACGGTAACAGCATTGCTTCTTGACACTTTCTCACTAGGAGGGTCCATTGCTAGGAGAAAAATTGCCTCTTATATTTACTGCTCAAGACTGAACTTTGAAAAGTTGTTGGAAATGTATGTAGAAAGAACACAAGTAGGTGGCTATTATATGTTTTTTTTTAACGTATGGAAAATTTAGGTGAATAGTGACATAGTTGATATCTCTTTCACTAATATATATGATAGTAATATTGCATGTAATTACATGTTAATTGTATACAAAATAATATCTATTATAATATTACATATACTTACATATTATTAATATATATTATATATAAAACCAAGCTTTATTCTAAAAGGATTAAACTCAAGTTTGAAAATGATGGAAAATAATGCATTAATAATTTTAAAAATTATTAAAGATGGAAGCAATAGTTGAATGATTAAATAGGAGCAAGGAGACATTAAATAAACATATCTGGAATCCAGGAGTGAGGCATGATGGTCAGTGGTGCCATACAAAAATTAGTCTGGGTTCTTCTATAGGCACATGGTAGGATTATGTTTTCATGCTTCCTTGAAGTTAGGTAGGCGCAAGTGAATAGATCTGGTCAATGAAATGTGAGCACAAGTGACATTTGTTATTCCTGAGAGGAAGTTTGAGAGCCTCTGAATACTTTTTCATTCTTTCTTTTCTTGTGCCATGATGAACAGCAACGTTTGGGATACTTAATACTCTACCACTATGTTTCTAAGACAAAAATGTGCTAAGGTAGATCTATGGCATGAGTAGAAAATAAACTTTTGGGTTTAGCAGGGCGGCTCATGCCGGTCATCCCAACACCTTGGGATTGCCTGAGCCCAGGAGTTCAAGACCAGCTTGGGCAACATGGCAAAACATCGTATCTAGAAAAATGCAAAAATTAGCAGGGCATTTGTCCTGTTTTCCCAGTTACATGCCTGTTGTCCCAGCTACTCCGGAGGCTGAGGTGGGAGGATCACCTGAGTTTAGGAAGGTCAAGGCTGCAGTGAGCTGTGATTGTGCCACTGGACATTAGCCTGGGTGTCAGAGTGAGACCCTGTCTCAGAAAATAAATACAATAAAATAAACTGCTGTTTTAAGGCACTGTGATTTGGGATTGTTCATTACTATTGCAAAATCTAGCCTAACCTGATAATATATAAGGTTTTTCACAAAACCCATGGTGTGAAGTCACCTCAATGACTTAATAGAGGTCATTTGAAAATTGAGCTCTGGGTTTTCTAGAAAACAACACAAAATGGGAAATCTGTTATATCAAATTATTATAAGAAGTTCACACTAAAGATCTTGCTAGTTGAAGGAGGGCGTAGTTATCAGGCTTTATTGCTATTGTCACATTTTTTTTCTTTAAATGGAGAAGTTCTTTGCTAATCTTTTGTAATTTTGTATTTCCCTGACTCTAGTATAGAATATTTGCTAGGGCATAAATTCAACCTATTTTTGTAATTCCTTCATCCTTACAATCAAATCTTGGACATTATGTTTAGCATAGCTAGACCTTGGTGGCAGGAGATTAGGGTCTCTTTAATGCTATTATTGAGACCCTCTGAGTTGATAGCTGACTAGAGTTTGTCGGTTTCTTTGTTAAGGAAAACGATCACAATTTATCCCATCAACCAACTCCAACATCTTTGTAATTACAAAATTATACATGTTTCAAATGCTAGCACTATTCCATAAGCCATTGAATCCTTTTTCATCCTAATCCCCAATATTTAAAACAAAAATTGTAATAATTTGGAGTATATAAAAGTTGTATATATTTATGGGGTACATGTGATGTTTTGATACAGATGTACAATGTGTAATGATCAAGTCAGGGTTGTTGGGGTATCCATCACCTCAAGTATTTATCATTTCATTGTGAAACATTCCAAATTTACTCTTTCAGTTATTTTCAAGCACTAGAGAGACACATTGTAATTATGATGCCACAGTGCACCAGCTATTGTCACTACCCCACTTGTCACCAGCCACTGGACACTGGTGGTCATGTGGGTAATAAGCAATCCAGGTAACAAGTCCATCCTTAGAACTTGCTTTCTAGGACCACTTGTGGTAATAATTGTCCAGGTTTGGTTTCCCCAGAAGCCAACCTTGAGATAAGAGTTTGAGTGAAAAAAATTATTTGGCACTTTGTCCTAAAAGGCACCTGTAGTGGGGTGAGGTGAGGAAGTGAAGCAGATTAGGGCTGAAATCCAATCAGGATGCATTATTGAGCAAATGATTACTGTGGGCATTAAGGGATCCATCCTTCCGAGTCCTTCTTTGAAACTGTGCTGAATACAATTCAAAATTGTTCCCCCTGGGGTTGTGGAAGCTGGGGTATTTATAGAAAAATATTCAAGATTTTTTCTGTAATTGTTTAAGAATTTCTCTCTGATACTCCCAGGTATCATGGCCTACCTCATTTGCCATGTGAAGGCAAAGAGCTTTTGTCAGAAAAAAAAACCCCTCATATTCTTATAGCAGTAAGGGGAACACTTACAGCATAGACTGACTGTAGACTGGATATAGGTTGTGCACCAAAACTCATGGGCTCGAGCAGTCCTCCCACCTTGGCCTCCCAAAGTGCTGAGATTACAGACTTGAGCTACCATGCCTAGCCTAAGTAATCATTTTTATATAGTTTTTGTTTCTACATGCATTTTCGTTCATGTATTCTTAATGGCTTTTCGTACAACAACACTGATTTAACTATACAAAAATAAATTGAATTAGTTTTCCTTCTAAGATGACAGCACTTCTGGCTCTCCTGCTTACTGGTCATATGGTCTAAAATATGAAGAAATAGAAAGAGAACTAGAAAATCCAGTCTACTATAAGCTATTTTTGTCACATTAGTAGTTGCTTAGAAACATATATATTTTTATTTTATTTTAAGTTCTAATGTGGCACATATACACCATGGAATACTATGCAGAAACATAAATTTTGATGAAAACAAAAACATTTATTTCAATAATAAAAAATATGTATGTTTGTATCTGCATGTGTCTCCATACATAGAAGCACATTACTAAATACACCATTTTGAAAATCTTAATAAGTATTATTAAACACATATTTTAAGCCTGAACTTCCCAAGTCTAACAGTAAAAAAGGAAAATTTTGGAAGATAAAATATTTAAAGGTAAGAATAAAGAAAACTTGCATAGTAGAAGGTAAATTAAGCAATAGAACTGTTTTCCAAGGTGTTTATAGAATTCTTGATTATTTAAAAAAAGTGTGTGTGTGTGTATAAATGTATGTAAATATATATGTACATGTATATTTCTATACACACATATATAGTATTCTACATAAAGAACAGTACTGAGTTTATACTCACTAGATATAGTAATGTTTTTAAATAAAAGAAGTCCTTGTATTTCTTAGTGTGAATTATATTATTGGGACTATTTTGTCATTTGAGAAATCTAAAGGTTATGCTAATAAATTATGTACACTCTTCGATTAAGTTTGACACTGCCCAAGACATGTATAATTGATGTTCATTCAGATTAAAATAAAATGTAAATAGCAAAGCAGAGTACATTGGGTGTTTAGTCTCAGCTGAGCATTCAGTTCCAATAAACCCCATCAATTTTCTATGTTATTTCACAAATTATTGCAATATGCGATATTGTCAGATCGTATTTCTGAGTTTGTAAGAACCGATAGCTCATCTAGCTAATAACAGGCCATGCATGTTGTTACCAAAAATGTTGCTAATGTTAGCAGTAAAGTGGATAATTTGCTCTACTTAACACAAATACTAATTTATTGATCTATTGGTCATCTTTAACAATTTACAATGTATTCATTATGAAGTGGAAGTGTTAAATGAGATTTTGGTAGAATAGGGCGAGAGGAAAGTGGAGCCTTTTTAAAGTAGGGTGAAACAAATGCAATAGCTGGAAGAAAGATCTCTAAGACCAATACTGACTTGCTTAGAAAATATCGTTTTTCTAAAATTCCTTATGTTATAGAGGATTTACTTTTACAAAATCACTTTAAAACCTAGTATAACCTATTTCATTCTCTAGCCCCGCGCAGTTTATCTCATGATTTGGTGTATGAGGGTGTTTTGTTTGTGAATATAGGAAATCAACTTGAACCAGCTTAAACATATAAACAATTCAACAAAGAAATTGACTGTATGAGAGTAGGTTTTGTCTGTAGTTTTTAAAATGAAATTTGAGGCAGAAATTCAAGTGCACATTGAGAGAAAGTGGAACAAGAGACAGGAACAAAAAGAACCATGTGAAATGTAAATGTAAACCCACCAACTCTCCTCTGTCTCTCTCATTATCAATTAATGTTTCTGAGATGAGCTTTCTGTTACTTGATTCATGTGGCAGAAAATGGCTGCCCATAAATCCTGAGTTTGTGCATCTCCACCATTCAAATGTCTTCCCCTTAGAAATCCTACTTGAACTTGCCAGCTATCGAATCTTCCACGAGTGAGACATCAATCCCTCTTTCAGGACAGAATTAAGTCTTGTGGGGAGTTACTTCTAATCACCCAACTGTGGCATAGTTCATACCTAAATATGTTTACATATACTCGAGAGTCCTAAATGGTTATTTTGAACTTACAGCCTCCTTCTTACTATATGTTATCAGTGGATGGATGGTATATAGATATGTAGCTGGGACATTATATACCTACTGTTTTGGTCTTTAAACACCTAATGCAGGTAAACGTAGGCCAGGGTACATAAACTATCTGGCCCTATCATCATTCTGAGATACATTTCTAATATCTTTGTGCAATCGTCTGTGAAACTTGCCACAAGATAGTTGAGTACAGAAGATTGGTATGTTAAAGAGATTGGGCTAATTCAATATGTAATTTCTGATAAATATTTTTTCATAGATTATTTTTCAGTGTTCAGTCTTCCTTTTTTTCTTCCAAACATACTGGCTTGAATTATATTTTGCCTCTGTTATTTTCCATTTATGCAAATGAGTGGTATGTGGATATGGGGCAGGGGCATTTAAATACCTAGTATTTACGCAAATGAAAAACTGCTAACCAGTGATTAAAAGGCCTTGGTTGAATTTGGCTGAATACCAAGCAGCCATTTTTAGGTCAATATCCAACAGCACATGCATAATAGTTCACCAGGCTTCATTAGAGAACATATCAGATTTTTCATTTGCTCATTAGTTTTTGGTGCAACTTATTTTGAAACTGGGCAAAGGTTTTTATTCTAAGCTGTCTCTAATTAAAATGCATTTCTGCAGCCCTTCTGTCTATTTAAATATACCTTCTAACATTTTACTACCTGAATCTGGAGAACAGGCCATAAAACATTAAATATGAGAAAACTGGGAAATGTAACACACTATAAATGCATGAAGGTAGGAGCTCAAAATGTGTGGACATAAAGATTTTATTTCATTACATAGATTTAAACGAAGAGTGTGTTATATGGATCTTTGCTTTCAAAGTGAACTATCATTTTTAAGCAAGAAGAAGTAAATGCTTGACTAGTATGAAGAAAACATTACACCTTAAGAATAATTCAAAAGAACCAAGATAATGGCTACATAGCAATAAGAATAAAACTCTGAATTTCCTCCCCAAATCCCAATACAAGTGTCACAAATATTTTTTAAAAAAGAATATAGTGTTTCTTGTTTTTGCTTAAAAATTTCTCCTTAAAAGGTAATAAAAGATGATTATTATGTGTGTGGCATGTCTGGCATAAATAGTAAAATTAGCTAAAATATATATGATACATCTTAGATAAACTTGTTTTTTAGGTCACATTTTAAATACTATTTTATGCTTTACAGCATGAGTTTAAAAATGATTTTGATCTTATCTCATGTAAGTCCTATGTTGTCCTATTATTATCCTCTATTTGTAACTGAGGAATCTCAGACTAGAAAAGCAAAGGAATGACTTACTAGAGCTATGCAGAAAATAAGTACAAAAGTCTCCAGACACCAAATTTATTGAACTTGAGTAAAATATATGATGGTGCTTTGAATCATAAAGAAGGCACCACATTATTATTGCAATATAAATATCCAAAAGTGTTTAACATCAAACACAGTCTTTTATGATGTTTTTATAAAACTGATAATGCTTCTAGTGGTAATGACAATACTGAAGAAAAGCCAACTGGTAGTCTACTAGAAAAACCCTCCAGGATCATATGCTGCCTAAGATGCCTGTTGAAACAAGCATGCAGAGAACTGAAAAAACCAGACAAAACAAAAAACCAATGACAAAAAATAAATCAAAACCAAAACAAATTTAACGTATGTTAGAAAATTGATGCTAAGTGGTGAGTTGTATTTAACTATAAGTGCATTTGAATGATGACATAAAGTGTCTCAAAGGAAAGAGAGTAAGTGTGGGATCACAAAATAAATTCAGGAAATCCAGGTGAAATGAATTTATAATTGTTTTGGGGAACATATTTACCTTGAGCTAAGTAGAGATAGGCGAAAAAGAATTTGCAATAAGAAAGTAAATAATCCTAAACTAGCTATCTTCTTCTGTATAATATATACCATTTTGAGAAGTAAAATTGTTTTATGCCAAGTATATTATATAGTAGAAAAATATAGTTAAATTTAGATTTTAGTTTTTCCCTTGATTCGTAAGTCCATTCACTACACTAGAAAAAGAGGATTAATCACATCTACTAACTGTGAGCATCTCACATTTTTCCAGAAAATAGCTCATAATTGACTTAAAGGAGAAGCACTAGTCTGCCAGCTGTGTGAAATCTAAATACCTCATGTGTTAGACTGGAAATGAATATCTACCCACAGATGTGTGAATAACGTACAGTTTGTAAAAGCATTTTATGAACTTCAAAGCACTATACAAATGACAACTATTATTTTTGTCAACTGTGGTATGGAAATATATTAGAAGTAAAGTTTTTCTAATGACTTTCCCAAATAAATCATTATAATCTCATGAATAATTATAAGAGCTTCCATGTATGCATTCTGAGTCTGCTGAGTGTACTTGTTTTTGGTCTTGAAGATAATTTCTTTGCAGTTGCCAGTTCGAAATTTCTAGGACAAGTATAATTAAAATGAACAAATATTTGTCATACTATTTTCAGAATTATGTTAATACTTTTTTTCATAAATGTCTATGTTTCTCTTAATTATTTTCAACTTAACAGGCTATTACTGAAACCACTGGTAATACAACTTTCTTTCAAATCTTAGTTAAAATGTAAACATTTGAAAGGTTTTCCTGCATTATTATTATATATACTGAATTCATTTATACACTTATTTCCCCTTTTAGCTTTTATTAAATTTACAAAGTTTATACTTTTTTTTATAAAGATTGATTTATTGGCATTTTCTATAAAACATTGTTTAAAACTCAGTAGATAAAATAATGAGCCTTCACAATAAATATCACACCTGATTTTGTTGTTTGGGGAAAACTAAATTTTCTTGAGGAATTTTATTTGTCATTGACTAAGTGGGCAGTAGAAATTCCAATATTAATAACATTTTTATTACATATCGATTCTCCACAACTCTGGTTTGATTCAGAACCACTTTCTATTTATTCTGTCATAATTTATTTTAAATTCATAATAGGCTAGGGGATAGGAGGGAGGGAAAGTGTGTAGAAGGCAGTGGAGGCTTTTTAAATATCACAGTACCGTTAAACAATTTAAAGTCATGAGATTAAAGAAACTGTGTAGCAGGCTGTAGTTTTAAAATTCCAGAGTAAAGAATGAATAAACATTTGAACTTAGGGTCTAAGTTTTTAATCATTTTTAAAACCTCCCACAGCTTGTAAGGAAGTACCTCGCACATAGCAGGTGCTCAATAAATACTCGTGTAACAAACTGGCTCTGTTCACCAATACCAAACCAAGTTACAACTGTTATCAACTAGCCCCACTAGACTGCCCACTAGATGGCAGTCTCACACAGAAAAGTCTTGGAAGTTTTCTGGGTGGAATCTGTCAGATGAAACTGCATTTATGCCAAAACCTGTTATTTTACAACAGCAACAAAAACAAAAACAATCCTTAAAATAAATGTCTTAAAATTAAAACTCCTGAAAATTTTATATTGTTTGATAGTATGTCAGTTTTTATTTTTATTTTTAGAATTAATTTTGACGATTACAAGATTATAGTCCTTCTAGAAATTAGTACATCTCTCATGTTCAGGTAACTTGGATGAAATATTGCATGTGGTAAAATTTCTAGGGATAAAGAAAGTATGAGAAAAGCACACACTGAATGTCTTTTCCTTATTCATCATGGTACAGTTGCTTGTGGTGGGGTTGCTCTGCTTTACAGGCAAGCATCTGAGAAATCCATGGTGCTTAGAGCAGGGTGCTTGCAATGCCTGATCACCGGTATCCGTGACTGAGGAAAGTACAGAGAGGTGGGGTGGAGCAGAATGTCATAATGCAGTTCTAACACCCTGTCAATCTAGATACAAAGGTTTTCATCCCAGTATATATCATTGCAGTTAGAGACTGTACCATAGCTGAAGTTGAGGAGTATAAATATGAAAAGGTTATTTGTGCCTCTTTTATATTGTTCGAGTTTAGTATTGTAAGAACAATGCAAGAAATGTGAAGAATTATACTTTTTCAATAAGGTAGACACTGATCTTCAAATATTTATTATTAGTGCTTTTAGTAGTACTGTTCCTATGTCTTCTGAAGGTTAATAATTTAGGTACTTTGTAAATTTTCTCAATATTATTTTTCAGTGGGAGATTCTATGGGACTAGCTTTAGATCTTAATCACCCAGCCAGTGACTGAGCCTAGCTGACTTGCTACAATAAGCATATCAGCATAACTCTCTTGTTCTTTATGTTAATTATCTAGTGCTGCATAAAAAATTATCAAAAAACATACCTGCTTAAAAGCAATAAACATTAACATTTCTATGGATTAGGACACTGGGCATAGCTCAGCTGGCTGCCTCTGACTCAGGATGTCTCAGGCTGCAAACAAGGTGTTGGCAGGGGCTGCACACATCCATATGGGTACCAGCCAGAGGCGTCTATGTGGGTTCTTAGTAGGGCTATTGCAAAGTAGTGGCTTTCCCCAGAAGGAGGATTCTAAGAGATTAGGAAACAAGGGCGAAGGACAAAGCAGAAGTCCCAGTCATTTTATAAACTAATTTCAGAAGTGGTATCACATCACTTGTGCTGTGTTATTTTCCTTAGAAGAGAGTCAATTGGTCCAACCTACACTCAAAGGATAGAGATGACATATGCCATTTGTACCAGAAGGCAAGAATCATTGGGGACATTTTAGGGGATGCCAGCATTATTTATTAATTTAATTAATTAATTTGCTGTAACTTTCAAAATCATAATGCATATGGCTCCTGTGAAAAAATGTCCTTGCAAAGAAAATTATTTAGCAATGATGAAATTTGAAAAGCTGGAAAAATGAAGAAGGACAATGACAGATAATGTGGTGGACATGATTTATAAGTGAACCATCAATAGAAGAAAAAGAAAAAATACATATATAAAATTGTTTCAATAACTTTACGGATAGTGTGCCATTTACATGTCAAGAGAAATATTAATACTTAGGAGACTGAAAATATAGTTGTTAGGTAAGATTAAGCATGGAAAATACATGAATTATTAAAATTATTCTGGACTGTATATCTAATCCCAGTTATAATTTGCAAAAATTATCATAGCCTTAGGAAAAACTTGATGCTATTTAAAGAATTTTAAAAATAATTACAAGTTTAAATAAAAGATCTTTAATTTTACTGTGAATTTTCAACTATACAAAATGTATCTTGTGTAGGCAAACACATTTTATATTCTAGCAGCAGTAAACTTTTGTTTAAAATAGAGGAGGTTTTCTTTATGTTTTAACATATCCCAATTAGATCTTTATTTTATTATATATATCTCTCCTCAAAATGTCTTTTTCAATTTCTGTATTAAATTTGAATGAGTTTAAGTTTTGAGATCAAATCACCTTCCTTCGTAGGTTGTACCTGTAAATACAGTAAAAAACAAGACAACAGATAACACTGGTAATCTAAAATTTAAGGATCTATTTTATAAAAAGGCAAAGATCATATAAACAACACATAGAAATATTTTTTCCCTCTAGCTACTGGGAGAGTACACCATAGAGATTTTTGTTTTACCATTTGAGAGATCAGATGTATAATATAATGTATAAAATTATGGTAATTTTAGTCTCTATATCATCAATCATTTTTCATTTTGAAAGTATAATGTTGCAGTGTATTGGAGCATAATTTTTATTGTTAAAGTGAAACATATCAATGAAGGAAACATTGGTACTTTTGAAGAAACAAAACTTACTAAACATCTATGATGTTCCTGACAAATCGAGTACCTATTTTAATTATTTTCCATCATTTTAGGTCATCATGAAGATTAAATGAAATAATTAATTATGTTCCCAACTCAATTTTATAAATAGGGAAACTGATACTCAGGGCCATGAAAGTGGCTGTATCCAAGGTCTCTAGTTAATGAGGATTAAAAAGTCAATATCTGGCTGGAAAATCTCAGCTCTTCTTTAGTTTTGTGAATGTGTCTAAAAACCTAAATAAGCTTATTCTTCACTGTTTACAATTTAAGTTGCAATACTAGTTATAATTTAATTGTTTTGACATAATTATGTATAAAATAAAATAATTTAAATGAAATCTGAATGCAGAAAACTCAGCTCCTGAATTAGAACTGACAATTTGACTTGTAAATTCAAGGAAGACTTCAGCCTTGGCCTTTGGAAGATATGCATACATACAAAGAAAACAATAGAATAAAAAACTACACTGGTATATAGAAATTTTAACATATACACAAACCCAGAACAGGGTAAAGATTCCCTGTGTTTAACTGCCCATCTCCGAACTTCAAAGACTATTAGCATTGTGCCATTCTATTTCATCTATATCATCCCCCACCCCATCCAACCCAGCTGATTGCTTGATTGTAATTCTTTAAAGTTTTAAAGATCACACACACACGCACACACACATACATATACGCACAACACATACATATACGCACACACATTGAAATGTAACCCACAAATCTATCAAGATATCAAAACACTATATCATCCCCAATATTTTCCTTATCTCCTTCCTCAGTCAATGCCCCTGTACCCTCTCCCCTACTATTCTATTATTTCTCCCCATAGATTAGCCTTACTTATTCTAGCACCTCATATAATCAGAGTCATACAAAATGTATTCTTTTGCTTTCTGATGGTTCAATGTGTATAAAATTTTTATATACGAAATTATTTAAAATAGTATATATAATTTACTTCTGGCTACATGTACAAGGTATATCTGCCTTAGGTATAGGTATATGTGTATGTAACTTAAAGAATGTTATGCTTAGACTTGTGTCCCATCCCAAAAATATCTTATTATGTATATGCAAACATTTCAAAATCTGATGAAATTCAAAATCCAAAGCACTTCTTCTCCAAAGCATTTTGGATAAGGCATACTCAACTCCAGTGTCAAAACCCTGCAAATGTGCAATTTAGATTTCTTCATTTATGGCATGTAAATTTTACTTTTAAAAAAACATAAATAATACTATCTATAGTTAATAATATAATTAATATGCATCCAGAAATATTTAGGAGCAAGCTAAATATATTTGCAGCTTACTTTGAAATGCAGAAAAAATAAGGCTCGATCAGAGACATGAAAAGATATGTGATGAAACAAATACAATAAATTTTAATGGCACAACATTGGTGATGAATCTAAGAATAGTTACTCTAAAATTTCTTTAAGTTTCTTGTAGGTTGAAAATTTTTTTATTGGGAAATGTTTAATAAATTGATTGAATACATACATGTTTCTTGCATAGAAAAAGAAACCTATTGGCAGACCAGAGTAAGAGATAAAATACCAGGAGCCAAGAAAGAAAAAACCAGACAACCAAAGGTTTTCTGACATGCTTCTTTAAAAATATTTCACAGATCTGTGAAGTGAAAATTAGCCAGAACTTAGGGGAAAATTTGTGGGTGTTTGCGGGTGTTTGCAGGAACTTATGAATACCACTGAACATCTGCAAAAATATTTTCTATTCACTATGTACTATTCACAGATACTTTTTCAATGGACAAGACAGCTTCCAAAAGCTAGTATAAACCAAACTGTATGAAGAAAAATTCTTGGCGCATAAATGCTTTAGTCTCTCCTGAACATAATGTGGTTAAGTAATTCTATTTACTGTATTTCTGAATGTGTTGGTACAGTGTAATGCATACTTTTCCATCTGGAATTATGCAATATAAAGAGATGACTAAAAGAAATGACTCATGCTTTGTCAGAAATAACAATAAAGTGTAAACTTTATCTTTTCATATTTATTACTTTTGTTTGAATATACTAGAAACCTTAGCTAGGATTAATATTTTTATTCTTACAGAATCTTATGTAAGTAGAGATGGTCATAGTTAAGGTCCCTGGGACAAAATTGCCTTCTTGAGTCCTGGCTATACATTTCCTAGCTAAGAAACTTTCTACAGCTTTAGTTTTTTTTTAATCTGTAAAATGTGGATGATAATGGTACTAATCTCCAAGAGTTCTTTTTCAGGGTTAAATAAGCATTCATAATAGACCCAGACATATAGTGTGTACTCAAGGAGTGTTAGGTAGTAGTATTAAACACAGGCTTACAGCTGAAATAAATTGATACGATAAGCTTTTCACACATTCAAAGATCATCAGTACATTAAAAAGACCCAGAATTCTGAATCTGATGCCTAATCTAACCATGGAAAGTAATGTACTGAAACAAGATCTGGAAGATCTAGGAAAATTAATTAATAAAAGCTAATTTGTTTTCAGGTTGCTTGAAAGATTCATAAAGGAGTTATAGTACATAACTTTCAGAAATAATTCCAAGACCTTTCCATGATGTTGTTGGTTGCAATGTTGAAACAGAGCTTTAATTTCACTATGTCTTTTACTACCTTTAGTTTTTCTCACTATGAGGCAACCTGTAGGAAAATTAAGTGGAGAAAAATGAAATGATTTTCTGAAAGAAGAAATAACTAATTTGAAATAATGAGTGAATTAAAAATTATTAGAGTTCATTTTAGTATGAAAGTACACTATGTTTTTCTAAAATACACAAATATTTTATGCTCTTAAAATATGTCAATTTTATTTTGATTCTTTATGGGAAAATGAAATGTCATTAAAACACAGGTTTATCCCACGTATTACAATCTGTTAGTTATGAGTACACTTTCTGAGGTAGAATTCTTGTCCTTATGATAAGTTCCCTCAGTATTACTCTTCTCACTAATGGGCAACATATGTACAAAATACTATTGAATATTATATCTATTAGTAAGAAATATCCATAGTCATTTTATATACATAAAAGCACAGCTGTCTTTCACCTGTCTTTGGAGAAACCCAGCATTGACCCCACAGCCTCTTTAATTTATCTGAGCCACAAATGCCAGAGTCATCTTACACTATCTCCTTTAAACTGGAACTTCAGACTCAATTTGTGTGGACAATCATTCTGAAGAATTTTGACAAAGCAAGCTAATTTGGTGGCTATTTTATGATTTGTTAGTTACATTTACACGGTAGTTCTGTTTTTATCTCCTATTGGATCTTATCATTTTGAATACCTAAGAAATGTCTGTTTCAGTTATAAGAAGCAGGCTTTTTTGCTCTTGACAGAACCTTCTGTGTTAGAATGTAAGTGCAACAGGAAAGACAAAGTTCTTGTAGTTCTTGGGTACATTACTAATCATCTAAGTAAATTTTAAGGGGGAGAGGAAGAAGCCTAAGTGTTATATTGGAAACATATTTTCACTTATTTACATTTATCATTCAAATGAACCCTGGAAAAAATATGCCACAAAAGATTCATTTATTCTTAGCTTCTGTGCAAATTAGAATAGCTCCAATTCCCTAGCTCACCATCCATCTGTATCCATCAGTCCCCAGATACTTCAGCCTCCAAGTGTGTCTGTTAAAAAAATCATTTATCCCATTAATGGGAAAGCTTAGGCATATCCCATCTTGCAAACACTAATTTTGTGTTTGTTTTTCTACACACACAAATTTTTTTTAGGGATAAAAAGTAAAATATACTTCATAAATTATTACACATAATTTATAGAAAAAATAACTGAAGAATTATTTGCCTTAAATTTAAGCAACTATGATATTTTTAAAAGATAATGGCAGTTATCTGCTTATATTACAGTTTGCTACATATGTTGATGCTACTCCCAGTAGAAGGAACATTTTCTTCACCACACTAAGGTAAGATTTAGCTATTGACTTGTTTTGGACAGTAATGGTGATTAGAAATGTTATATGTCACTTCTGAGTAGAAGCTTCAAGAGCCACTATATGGCTCCTAAAATATATTTTTATTTTTTTATCTTTGGAAAGAGTGCATATAAAATAAACTACTATTGTCTTACATAGCTTTATTTCAGAATTTTTCCATGATAAGTAGAACAGATCAAAGATGTGTGTGTGTGTAATATATATATATATATATAGTATTCTATATATTACACACACACACCTTCACACACCCCTTATATATACATATATATATATGTAATGTGTATGTGTGTGTGTGTGTGTGCATGTGTGTACTATGGAAAAGACATGCTGAATGTAAAGGTAACACTTAGGCACTGAATTCCTCTTCAAGATCCTAGCCCTTTGAATTTTAACAGTCCTGGTAGATCTCCAACAACTCTAAACAGATAGATAGATGGATAAATAGATAATAAAACATCAGATCATACATACAGAAATGATATACAAAATATGTCTAATCATGTCAAATACCTCTAGGTGATTTTATAATGCTCTACATTGATAGTCTAAAAATTATAAAATTAATTATGTAGATTAGAAAATAATGCCAATGAGGCCAAGGTCATGAAAACCAAACTTTTACTGGATCAGTTGATTTTATGCATTGAACGACCAAATTTGCATAGAGACCACATACTTGACATTTATGCTTAGGTACAGAGCAAATTCATGGTATTGTTTATAAGAAGACAAAATGAGAACGTATATTTCTTTCTATGAAAATTAGAAATGTACTATGAAATAAAGAGAAACAAATAATTTGATGTTGGTGGTATATTTAAGAAAAAGTTAAATATAAATTATCAAAGGAATCATGCTATAGTTTTAAAAATAATTAAAAACATGAGTAAATCCCATTTAAAAGTTAAAAATATTTATATTTCTAGTTTAAAAATGTTTATATGCAAATATTAAATTAGCTAAGAAATTTCTGAATATCTAGGATTGCTTTCTAATCATGTTCTTTTAAAATTACATTAGTATGACAAAGAGTATTACTATTAGTCTTAACCACATAGAATGGGAAATGCCATCTCTTTTCTATGCCTGCAAACAATAAAAGCTCTCTATTAATTCCTTCTCAGAATGGAGCCTGTTTCAAGTCTGCCTGGACTTGAACTCTGTGCAAGGAGAAATAGCTTCCATTTATCAGTTCAAAGATTTTATTTATTTATTTATTTTTCATTCATTCATTCATTCATTTACTCAGTCATTCATTCATTTATTGAGACTGGGTCTTGCTCTGTCGCCCAGGCTAGAGTACAATCATGGCTCACTGCAACCTCTGCCACCTGGGCTCAAGTGATTCTACCAACTCAGCCTCCCTAGTAGCTGGAACTGCAGACACATGTCACCATGTCTGGCTAATTTTTGTACTTTTTTTGTACAGGCAGGGTTTTGTCATATTGTCCAGGCTCCTCTGGTGCCCCTGGACTCAAGCAGTCCACCTGTCTCAGCCTTCTAAAGTGTTGGGATTACAGGCATAAGACACTATGCGCGGCTGAAAGGTTTTATTTATGTATAAAAGGCATCTAAACATGTACAGGAAAGAAAAGTTTAGATCTTTCTCTGGCTCTGTGTGTGTTTGTGATTCATTCATATTAAGATTGCTTTTCTGTTTCTTTCCTGGAAACGAACTATATCTGTAGATCCTTCCAGAATTTATAGTGCATAATGGACGTGCAATATTTGTGAAGGCTACCTTTCAGGGTTTTGAACGTTAGGATATTGTCTGGCATGCTTAAATCAACAAACACTGCAGAAACAAGCTAGATACCCTGCATCATATCACCAAACTGTCGTTGGAGTGATGTCCAGGTCTAGGAACCAGTCCAAGATAAGCAAGTATGGTAGAAGGAATAAATTCTCACAGGGAGAAAAACACTGTAGAGATGGATGTGTTAAATACACTAGAGCCCTTGAAGTAGTGGGATAAGTGGATATAAGCTAAAGCAAAAAATGCATGCTTGACTTAGAATTTGCATGTTGCTTTACTTTTTGAATTTATAATAATGAGACCCGCAGACATTTTCTAGCTGAATTAATCCAGGGACTATTGGCTATGAAGAAAGGTTCTTATACATGCTTTAAATAATCTGGAATTTTAACATAAAGTTTGATTTCTATAATTTTTGAAAGTCTATGAGAAATATTGCTAATTGATGGGTATATTTCTTTCAACATGCTAATCAAATGCACCTACACAAGGTGTGATGTATTTATAGGATAAGAAGTCAACTTGGGGCTGCGTGTTTGCATACTAAGAACTCAAATATTATGCAAGCATGTAGAATCTGTGAGAGGAAGGGAAAAAATCAGTTAATTGAATAAGCAAAAACCAATTTGTCAAAGGCAGATGTCAGGATGATAAAAATAATAGTTGCTTTTGTGAGCATGTGCAGGATCCAGGGGATTCTGCCCAGGGTGCTTTGACTAATTGAAAGCAACGTTCTTTATGTTTACGCTTCCCATGGGATGGAAACCAGGACTCCTAAGAAGTCTGCCACAGAGTTCTCCTGTTCAATAGCGCCATAATAGGTAGGTACAGCACACTAAGGAAAGATACATTAAAGAAGAAGCCACAGGAAGGAAGGAGGAAAGTGTTCTCTGCTGATGACTATAATGTGGATTTTGAGAATGAGAAGCAAATACAGTTTCAGGAACAATGAACATTTGGGTACAATTCTATAGGGAACACTGTAAACCAATGAAATAAGGGAACATATTAAGAAATGCTTAATCAGTGACATTTTATCTTGGTCTCCAGATTGATTAACATTTCCGGTCATGTTAGTATATTAAATAATGAATAAAATCAAATATATGCTAAAGAATTTTATTAGTCAAGGTCTTGACAGAAAACAGAAGGCACAGCTAGCCTTAATTAAAGAGGGGTAGGCACAGCTACTGAGCCAATATAGAATGTTGAGACACCAAGGAAATAACAATAGGACAACATTATTACAACAAGGACTAAAGTGACAATACAAGGACACAGGGTTACAAAAGCCAATAAAAGCTCAAGCTATTTAAGGGGACCCTTCTGACCTCTTACCACCTGTTCTCTTATCTACTGCCAAAATCTTTATTGGCTGATGCCAAATGGAAGGCAGAGGTTAAGTGAAACTGGGGAGATACTATCTAAGTTTATATTTCTTGCTCCATCTCAGGTCACAGAGCAGGACAAACTCATGTAGGATGGAGAATGAAGCAGGGGAGAAACTGAATAATAAACATTATAATATAGAGAATAAAAGGGATCAAAATTGAGGAAGATATTTTGTTCCAAATTCTAGAATATTCAAGTGGATTAATATTTATTTTTATGTGATTTTTAAAAAACTGGCTTTATTTTTCTAGAGAAGTATTGGCTTCACAACAAAATTGAGTGGAAGTTATAGAGATTTCCCATATACCCTTTGCCCTCACTCATGCAGAGCTTCCCCCATTACCAACATTTCTCAACACAGTGGTACATTTGATAGAACTTGTGACCCAACCTCAACACATTGTCACACTAAGTCCATAGTTTACATTAGGGTTCACTCTTGGAATTGTGTTATACATTTTATGGGTTTGTACAAATTTATAATGGCACATCTCCATTATACAGATAGCTTCATTGTCCAAAACCCTATCCTTTTTCCTCTTGTTTATTCCTTCTTTTCCCTAACCACTGGAAAACACTGATTGTTTTTGATTGCTCCATAGCTTGATCTTTTCCAGAATGTCATATAGTTGAAGTAATATAGTATGCAGCCTTTTCAGATTGACTCCTTTCACACAGTAATATACCTTTAAGTTTCCATGTATATGTTCATGGCTTGATAGCACATTTCTTTTTAGCACCAAGTAATATTCCATTTTCTGGATGTACCACATTTTATTTATTCATTCACCTACTAAAGGACATCTTGATTACTTCCAAGTTTTGGCAATTATGAATAAAGCTGCTGTAAATATCTGCGAAGTTTTAATGTGGACGTATGTTTTCTAGTCCTTTGAGTAAATGTCAAGGAGCCTGATTACTGGATCATAATGTAAGAGTGTGTTCAGTTCTGTGAGAAACTGCCAAAACGTCTTCAAAAATGGTTGTACCATTTTTGTATTTCAAATAAGAATGAATGAGAGAGTTCCTGTTATTCCACATTCATGCCCTCACTTGGCGTTGTCAGAGTTCCGGATTTTGGCCATTTTAATGTGTGCATAGGGCTATTTCATTGTTTGATTTACATTTCCCTGATGGATGTCATACGATGTGGGGCATATTTTTATATGTCTTTTGCAAATATTTTCTCCCAATCTGTGGCTTATGTTTTTTATTATCTTGATACTGTTTTTCACAGAGCAGTAGTTTGTAATTATAATGAAGTCAAGTTTATCACATTTATTTCCTGGATTGTGCCTATGGTATTGTATCTAAAGCATCACCATTATACCTAAGATCATATATGTTTTCTTCCATGTTACCTTCTAAAAGTTTCATAATTTCTGTTTTGCATTTAGGCCTGTGATTCACTTTGAGTTAACTTTGATGAACGATGTAAGGTCAATGTTTAGATTCAATTTTTTTCCATGTGGATGTCCAATTTTTCCAGCACCATTTGTTGAAAAGACCATTTTTTTCTCCATTGTTTTTGCTTCTGTGTCAAAAATCAGTTGAGAGTGAGTTCATGTGCCACATAATCACGTTCACTCAATGACAGACCACATAAATTTTGGTTCCCTAAGATTATCCCTATAGAGGCCTACAATGTGTTGTCCTGTAGTGGCTTCATCTATTTCTCCTTGCAGTCATATCAGTTTTTACCTTACATAGTTTGACAATCTGTTGTGAGGCATGTACACATTAAAAACTGTTACGTGTTTTGGAAAACTGATGCCATTACCAGTATGTAATATCATTCTTTATCCTTGATAACTTATCTTGGTCTGAAGTCTGAGCTGTCTGAAATTTATACAGCTATTCTTGCTAGTGTTTGATTAGTGTTAGTATATTTCTTCCTCCATAGACTTACTTTTAATCTATATTTTTGAAAAAATATTTAAAGTGGATTTCTTTTAGGAAACATATAGTTGATTTTATTTTTTTAATCCATTCTCACCATCTGTTTTTTAATTTTTACATTTAGAGTGCTTTGTAGTTGAATATTTTCCTTCTTCCATATGGAAGACTAGAGGGGACTGAATTTGTGTATTTCCTTTTCTTCAGATAATTTAATCTCTGATAAAACTCCATTAAGTTAGACTCTGGTTAAATAGTTTTTCCTGAGTGCAGATCTTGTTAAGAAGAAGAGTGTGCTCTGGTGTATTTAAAAATGGTTCCTTTTCCCCTCCCTCTGCTGGAAGCGTAAGGGAATTTTTTTCCCATATTTACTATAAGGATCTGGTTAAGCTCCTGGAGGTAAAACTCACAAAAGTGTGGGGGCCATTGATGACTGAGTCTCCCTGGAGATTTTATGTCAGATTTGTTTATGCTGAGTCTCTAGCAATTCATCAATTATAGTTCAGATTTTCCTAACCCAGCACTGGTTCTCCTGGAGGTTTCTGCTCTGGCAAGATGAGGGTCTCTTCATTCACCTTTGCATTTGGGTCAGTAATTTGCACTGTTGAATTCACCTCTCTGATGGCTCTAAGAAGAGTTATTGATTTTTTCAGCCTGTTCAGCTTCTTGTTAGTTAGGACAGAGTAGCTACTTCCAGCTTCCTATGTTCTGAAATGGAAACTGAGAGTTTCTTTGCTTAATATTATTTAATGTTAAAAGTCACAGTGGAAACTATGAAGGGACTATTACCAGATAACCCTAAGTAGAAAATAGTCTTTTGATTTCTAGATTTGACCTATTGGAGAGAAAAAAATGCCTCTGTGCATTATTGGATTTCCATATTTTTCTAATGACTAATAAAGTGCTTAGGAAATCTTCACATACTTAGAAAATATTCTCTAGCACTTCAGAAAAAAAATAAAAATGCATTGTTAAAATTTTTAAAAAAGAGATAAACTTGTTGTCTTTGGTGGAAAGATGTTCTTTTGCACTGCTGTGATATTTATGTAGAATAGATTATTTCCCAACAACTAGTAAACTCTATTCAGAAATCTCTCTCATTACTCTCCCTAGCCTGCCAACTGCAGACAGGCTAGGGAGACAGGCTAAGCATCTTTTTGGGATTCAGTACATATTATACAATGTCTCATAGATCAAACCTTTCACACTCTAGTTTCTGAGATGTCACTAGAATCTCAGTCTGGGTTTGTCAGGATAATCCTTGACAGGACCACTAGGATTGTTGAGAGTGGAACTAAGAATGAAGTAGACTTCAAAGAATTATCAAGACATCCAGGAAGTGAATTTCCAAAATATTCTATATTGTGATCTGAGTTTTGCCTCAAGGGCATATAAGTTCTGGTGCAATAAGAAAGAAATATTTGATCTATTTCACCTGTTTCTGTCACAAATCTAAAACTCTTGGGATGTCTTGATTGATAGGAATGTCTTCTATACTAATTGATAAGATGACTGCTGGCTGGGGCCCATGTTAGCTTCAGGATATGGGCTGGTCGTCAAGAAGAGCAATACATGTTTAGAGAATTGGAAGGTTTAGGGTTATCCCCCATCCTCCAGAGAGGGGAAAGGACCAAAAATTGAGTTTAATCACCAGTGGGTCATGACTTAATCAATCATACCTACATAATGAGACTTGCATAAAAACCATAGGCTACAGGATTCAGGGAGTTTTCACATCAGTGAACACATCAAGGGTGCCACACCTTAACATTGCACGTGTGGTCTACAGTCTCACTCCCCCATACCTTGCCCTCTGCATATTTTCCATTTGCCTACTCCTAAGCTGTATCCTTTATAATAAAGAAGTAAATGCAAGTAAAGTGTTTTCCAGAGTTCTGTGAATAGTTCTAATGAATTTTCAAGTCCGAGGAGAGGGTTGTGGAACTCCTAATTAATAACCAGTTGTTCAGAAATATGGGTACCATAACCACTGCCCTGTTCTGCCCTGGAATTTGGACAGATGCCTGAAGTAGGAGGAGTTTTGTAGGACTAAATCATTAGTCTGTGCAGTTTATGACAACTCTTGGAATTGGTGTCAGAATTGAATTGAACTGTTGGACATGTGTTTGGTGTCAGAAAATCACACAATTTGATGTCAGAGGTGGTGTCACTTGACACGTAGATATGTCCCTTTCATATCTACAAACAAATATTGAGATATACACTTAAGATTAGTATACTTGGCCGGGTACAGTGGCTCACACCTGTAATCTCAACACTTTGGGATGCTGAGGTGGGCAGATCACCTGAGGTCGGGGGTTTGAGACCAGATTGGCTGACATGCGGAAACCCTATCTCTATTAAAAATACAAAACATTAGCCAGGCATGATGGTGGGCACTTGTAATCCCAGCTACTCTGGTGGCTGAGGGAGGAGAATCGCTTGAACCCAGAAGGCAGAGGTAGCGGTGAGCCAAGATCGTGCCAATACATCCAGCCTGGGTAACAAGAGCAACAATACATTTCAAAAAAAAAAAAAAAAGGATTACTATACTTTTGTATATTTTATGTATGTGTGTTATACTTGAATAAATTTTTTTAAAAAAAACATGAAACCCAGCTGGTGATTACACCTGTGATTATTTTTGCTAATTTTTACAAATCTTTATGTTATTTATTGATATCAATAGGGAAGTCTTAACGGACAGGTAATTATACTCGATTTCTGCAAAATAGATATGCATCACCTGTATCATCAGAGTTTGAAAAATAAAATATAGACAGTTTTTAAGAAATTGAGTTGTCTTGAAAGTAAGCTTTAGTATGTAAGTTTCTTGGTTGCACCTTCTTGATGTTTGCTGGTACTTTCTCTTCTTCATTTCTAAATTTTAGAATGCTTCAAGCTTTTGAATTGGCCTTATTGTTTTGCTTCATGTTACTGCACTTCCTTTTATTGGCCTTTGTAGATATTGTGGGGTTAAAAAATGGATTTAGAGAGTACAAGTTAGTTTTGTTATATGAATATCAGCTGAATAACGGACATTGTACCCAATGGGTAATTTCTCATCCCTTGTACCCCTTTCAACTTCCCACATTTTAGCGTCTTCAGTGTCTGTTATTCCATTCTATATGTCCATGTGTACACATTTTTTAGCTCCGATTTATAAGTGAGAATATCTGGTATTTGGTGTTTGTTTCTAAGTCATTTCACTTAAGATCAGTTTCATCCATATTACTGCAAAAAAAAAAAAAAAACACATGATTTTAGTCTTTTGTATAGTTGTGTAATAGTCAATGGGGTGTGTGTGTGTCTGCGTGATTTTCATCTTAGTTCATTTTTGTATATGGTGAGTGATATAGGTTGAGTTTCATTGTTCTATATATTGCCATCCAAGTTTCCCAACACTGTTTATTGAGTAGAATGTCCTTTCCCCGGTGTATATTTTTGTCTACTTTCTGAAAGATCAGTTGACTGTAGGTATACAATTTTATTTCTGGGTTCTCTGTTATGTTCCATTGATTTTTGTGTCTATTTTTATACCAGTACCATGCCATTTTGGTTACTGTAGACTCGTAGTATAATTTGTAGTCAGGGCATGTTATACCTACAGCTTTTTTCTTTTTTCTTAGGATTTCTTTGGCTATTCAGGCTGTGTTTTGGTTCCATAGGAATTTGAGGATTGTTTATTCCAATTCCTTGAATATTGACATTGGTAATTTGACAAAAATTACACTGAATCTGTAGAGGGCTTTGGACAATATGATAATTTTATCAATATTGATTCGTCCAATCTGTAAACATGAAATGTTTTTCCATTTGTTTATATCATTTATGATTTATTTCATTAGTGTTTTTTAGTTCATCTTGTAAAGATCTTTCACCTCCTTGGCTAGGTTGAATATATTCCTAGGTATTTTAGTTTTTTGTAGCAATTGTAAATGGTATTAAGCTCTAGATTTGTTTCTCAGCCTGATAATTATTGGTGTATAGAAATGCTACTGATTTTTGTATGTTAATTTTGTATCCTGAAACTTTACTGAAGTCATTTGTCAAATGTAGATTCTTTCAGAGGAATCTTTAGAGTTTCCAGGTATAACATTATGTCATTAGCAAGCAGAGATAACTTGACATTCTCTTTTTCAATTTGGATGTCTTTTATTTCTTTATCTTGCCTGATTGCTTTAGCTAGGATTTCTGTTGAATAGGAACGGTGAAAGTGGACATCCTTACCTTGTTTCAGTTCTCAGGGAGAATGCTTTCAACTTTTCCCCATTTAGTATGATGTTGGCTGTGGGTTTGTCATATATGGTTTTTATTATTTTGAGGTATGTTCTGCTATGCCTAATTTGTTGAGAGTTTTTATCATGAAGTGATGCTGAATATTTTCAAATGCTTTCCTACATTTATTGAGATGATCATATGTTTTTTGCTTTTAATTGTGTTTATGTGGTGAATCAGATTTATTAATTTCTACATGTAGAACCATCTCTTCATCCCTGAAATAAAACCCACTTGATTATGTGCTGTTGGATTTGGTTTTCTAGTACTTTCTGTATTTATGTTCATTAGGGATATGTTTTTTTCTCTTGTGTCCTTACCTGGCTTCGTTTATGGTGATACAGGCTTTATAGAATGAGTTAGGTAGGATTCCTTTCTTCTCAACTTACTTTCTTTCTTTCCTCTCTTTCTCTCTTTCTCTCTCTCTTTCTATCTCTCTTTCTTTCTTTCTTTCTTTCTTTCTTTTTCTTTCTTTCGAGACATTGTCTTGCTCTATTACCCAGGCTAGAGTGCCGTGGCATGATCACAGCTCACTGCAGCCTCCAACTCACTGGCTCATGTGATCCTCCCACCTCAGCCTGCTGAGTAATTAGGACTATAGGCACAAGCCACTATGCCTGGCTAATTTTTAAAAGCAATTTTTGTAGAGACAGGGTCTCCCTCTGTTGCCTGGGCTGGTCTCAAACTCTTGGCTCAAGCCATCCTCCTACCTTGGCCTCCCAAAGTGCTGGGATTACAGGTGTGAGCCAATGTGTCCAGCCTTCTTGACCTTTTGAAAAATTTCAGTAGGATTGGTACGAATTCTTCTTTGTATGACTGTTAGAATTCAGCCATGAATCCATTTGGTCCAGGGTTTTTTGTTGTCATTGTTGTTTAAAGATATTTTATTACTGATTCAATCTCATTAGTATTAGTTTGTTCAGGATTTCTGTGTATTCCTGGTTCAATCTTTGGAGGTTGTATGTTTCTAGAGATATGTTAATTTCCTCTAGGTTTTCTGATTTGTGCATATAGAGCTGTTCACAATAGTCTCATATAATCTATGTATTTGTGTGGTATCAGCTGCAATGTCACGTTTACTATTTCTGATTGTGTTTGTTTGAATCTTCTCTCTCTTCTTCTTGGTTAGTTTAGCTAGTGGTCTATCAATTTTTTTAAATCTTTTCATATAACAGGTTTTTTGTTGTTGATACTTTGTTCCGTTTTTTAATTCTCAATCTCATTTAGTTCTGCTCTGATCTTTACATTTCGTTTCTTCTCCTAAGTCTTGGATTTGTTTTTTTCTTACTTTTCTAGTTCCTTGAGGTGAATTGTTAGATTTTTAATTGGAGATTTCTTTATGGTTTTGATGTAAGCATTTAATGCTATAAACTTTCCTCTTAGCACTGCTTTTTCTGTGTCCCAGAGATTTGGCTATGTTTTGTCTCTATTGTCATCCCTTTTATTTTTATATTTTTATTTCTGCCTTAATTTTGCCACTTACCTGACAATCATTCAGCAGCAAGTTGTTTCAGTTCCATGTATTTGCATATTCTTGAGAGTTCCTTTTGGTATTGATTTCTAATTTTATTCCACTGTGGTCTAAGAAGATATTTAACACAATTTCGTTTTTAAAAAATTTATTGAGACTTGCTTTGTGGCCAAGCATATGGTCAATTTTGGAGAATGTTCTATGTGCAGATGAGAAAAATGTATAATCTGTGTATATTCTGTAAATGTCTTTTAGGTTCATTTGGTCTAGAGCCCAGTTTAAGTCCAAAGTTTCTTTATTGATTTTCTGCCTTGATTATTGGCCTAGTTCTGTCAGTGAGTTGTTGAAGTCCTTATTGTGTTGCTTCTGTCTCTTTTCTTAGGTTTAGTAGTACAATATTTGTTTTATAAATCTGTATGTCTAGAGTTGATTGCATATATAGATTTAGGATAATTAAATTTCTGTGTTGAATTCTTTATCATTATGTAATAACCTTCTTTGTCTTTTTTTTTTAATACTGTTGTTTAAAAGTCTGTTTTATCTGATATATATAGATACTCCTGCTCTATTTTGATTTCCATTTGTGTGATATCTCTTTCTCTATCCTTTTACCTTGAGTCTATAAGTGTCTTTATCATTTAGGTACATTTCTTGTAAGCATCATATGGAAGAATTCTGTTTATTTTTAATCCATTCCACTAATCTATATCTTTTCAGTGGAGCATTCAGTTCATTTACCATCAAGGTTAATATAGATATGTGAGGTTTTGTTCCTATCATAATGTTGATTGTTATCTACTTGCTTCTGAGTCTCAACTGTGTCATCGTTTTACATGACATGCGAGTTACACACTTTGCATGTGTTTATGAGGGTGAATATTGATCACTCATTTTTATGTTTAGAATTCCTTTGAACATATCTTCTTGTGGGTATGGTCTAGTGATGAATTCATGAATTCGCTTAGCATTTGCTTGTCTGGTAAAGACTTTACTTCTCTTTTATTACAAAATTTAGCAAGATACAAAAAATCTTTGGTTGATACTTTTTAAGAGTACGAAAAAATAGGACACTAATCACTTCTAGCTTGAGGGTTTCTGCTGATAATTCTGCTGTTAGTCGAATTGAATTTTATATAGGTGATTAAATGCTTTTCTCTTGCTCCTTTTAGGACATTTTTCTTCACATTGCCTTTAAATAGTCTAATGACTATACTACTTTGCTGAAGTCCATCTTGCAATGTATCTTCTTGGAGTTTTCTATGCTTCATGTACTTGTATATCTGAATTTCTAGCGAAATCAGAGAACTTTTCCTTTATTATTCCCTCAAAGAGATTTTGCAAACATTTTATTTTCTATCTTCTCTTTCAGGAATACCTTTAACTCATAGGTTTGGACATTTTACACAATTCCGTGTTTCTTGAAGGTTTTGTTCATTGTTAAAAATTCCTTTTTCTTTACTTTTGTCTGACTGGGTGAATTCAAAAGACTGGTCTCCAAGCTCTGGAATTCTTTCTTCTGCTTAGCTTAATGTTTGTTAAAGTTTTCAGCTATATTTTGTAATTTCTTCAACATATTTTTCATTTCCAGAAGTTTTTCTTTAAATATTTATCTGTTTAGTGAATTTTCCATTCATAATCTGAATTTATTCTAATTTCTTTTGGTTGATTTTCAGCTTTCTCTTGGGTCTCATTGAGCTGCTTTAAAATCAATATTTTGAACTATTTATCTGGTATTTCAAAGATTTCATGTTGTTAGGATCCATTGCTGGAGAATTAGTATGATCCTTTGGGAGTGTTGTAACTTTGCTTTTTCATATCACCAGAATTGTTTCTCTGCTTCTTTTTCATCTGGATAAGCTATCTCTTCTTATTATTTTTTACTTTACTTTTGTTAGGATGGGTTTTTTTTTTTTTTTTTTTTTTTTTTTTTTTTGGAGGATGTAACTCTAATGTATGTTGTGTATGGCATTTGGCTTTGGTTCTGGGTGCTTTCAATGGCAAATACTCTGTATAAGTTCCTTGGTAATAGCTTTTGTGTAGTGGTTTTCTCAAATGGCAGATTTTGTAGTGGTATACCGGTGTATGAGCAGGCTCACTGTCTTCTTCAGGCTTGGGATTGTTGAGGTCTCAGGAAGCTTTTCTCATTCCCCAGTGTAGTGCACCTCTGTCAGCAGGTTTTGTGTTGGGTTATGCAGGTCAAACTTCAGGCCAATAGGTGGCACTTGTGGGTAAGAGCCAGCTGAGCGGAAGCAGAAGGGTATATGCTTGATCTTTGTTTACCAGGAGGAGCTCTCTTGTCTCAGGTGATGGGCTAGTCTGTGAAGTGCCTGGTGCCCTGAGCTCCCAGCTCAGCCCCAGATGGGGGGACTGTCAATCTTCTTTTGGCATATCCAATGACAAGCATAAGCACCAGTCCTAATGTAGGCAGTGGGGGAAGCTCCTAGTGAAATGTGCTGAAGTCTGTAGGGGGAATGAGGGTTACCCCAACTCCATAGCTGTGCATGTAGGAATGTGATCTACTTCTTTTCATACCCTGTCCTGGGGCTTTGGGATTCTCAGTTCAGATAGATACTGCCATCTATATCCAGGCTGCAATGCAGTTGAGTATCATAGAAGATGCCTGCCCCTCAACTCTCTGCAGAAATGGCTTCAGTGTGTAATCTTTTCTCTCAGCCCAAGACAGCAAGATTTGTGGCTTTCCTGATCTTTGCTGCAGGAAAGCTGCCTGAGCTCAGTGGACACACCACCAGTGGGAATGCAGTGCCGCTCAGAATGGCCATCCTCTGGTGCATCTATGCCAGCCTCTTGCAGGAGTATCCATGGCTACATCTACAGCAGTGGACTTGCAAGGGTGAGAAATCCAACTCTCCATGCCTGTGAGCACTGAGGCTGCCTAGCCACTGGAGCAGAACTACACTCTTCCCTCACAGACTTGAGCACAGCACCTGCATCTGTGTTGGAAGAGGCGCAGTCACTCTCTGCCCACAAGTGGGAGCTTTTGGACACAAGAAAGCACATACTCTGGTTTCCTCTGGTTTCTTTTGGCACTGTCTAGGCAAGCTGTACTCTCCCTTTGCCTAGAAGCAGCATGCCCGGAGGGATAGAATACCAGGAATCCCACAACTCCCCTTGGTCCAACAAGCTCTGTGTGGGTCCTGCAATCCTAGTGGGTGCTGGCATAAGTTTGTGGGGGATCCAATAATGTAGAGACATAAGGACTGAGGTTCCCTGGGCAAGACAGAGTCCTACAATGTTTATGCATTCATTATGGTGCCCTGTCATTGTAGCTGGGGTCTAGGGCAGTGGTGAGTGAACCTAGGCAAGCTGGTAGCCTGGTGCAATGCCTTAAGAAGCTTTCAATTTGCTGCCCACACTAGTGATTGAGCTTGCAAGAGTAGATGAATTCTCTGATAATTTAGAAAGCAGTAGTGTGCTGCAGGGGAGAAGGGAGCAAAAATAAAAAACAAAACCAAAAAACAAAACACACCCACCTGCCCATTCCATGGAACACCAAGGCCTTCGGGGTTCCATCTCTGCCAGATTCTTGCTTCCTTCTTTTTCTGTGCCCTAGCTTCTTCCATAGGCTCTAGCACTTTCCTTTTAATATTCTGTTCAAGTTATAATTATTCACCTATAAATTTGGCTCTTCTTTCTGAGGAGAACTGGTGTCTGATGTCTCTAGTCAGCCCTATTAAAAATAAGAAAAAATATTGGCCTTTTATAATTCTCTGTTTACACACATGATTTTAATGGAGGTAAGTCTTTATATCATATCTACATGTTGATGACTTTGAAATGTTTCACCTAGCCCTGACCACTCCATTGAACCACAGATTCACTCACATAGCCCATTTTCTACTCTACAAGTCCATTTAGATGACTATAAAAAAACCAACCCATCCAAACTGGAACTCTTTATACTCGTCTGGTTGATTCATTACTCTTATAATCTTTTGCATTTTAGCAAATGGTGGCACCACCTACTACCCCGGCTAAAAGAAATCATCCTTGCTTTCTCTCCTTTTATTATAACCACATAAAATGTATCAGTAACTTCTGTCATTGCTATATTCAAAATATGTTCTATATATGACCACTTTTATCATCTTCAATGCTATGGCACCCTAGTCCAAATCACCATAATTTCCCTCCTGGTTCTGAGAAAATCTTTGAATGATTTTGCTATTTCCACTCTTTCCCTACATGTACAGTTTTGCTCAAGGCAGTCAAGTGGCTAAAAATCCATGTACCTACTAAGCACATAAAAATCCATTTGACTCCCTCGAAAAAATTATACATGTAGGATAAGAATGGAATGATAGTGAAGGGAAGGAGAGCATCAGAAAACATAGCTAATAGATGCTGGGCTTAATACCTAGGTGTTGGGTTAATCTGTGCAGCAAGATACCGTGGCACACATTTACCTATGTAACAAAGCTGTACATCCTGCACTGTGCTCTAGAACTTTTTTTTTTTTAAAGACAGAGTTTCGCTCTTGTTACCCAGGCTGGAGTGCAGTGGCGCAATCTTGGCTTACCGCAACCTCTGCCTCCTGGGTTCAAGTGATTCTTCTGTCTCAACCTCCACAGTAGCTGGAGTGTGCCACCATGCCTGTCTAATTTTTGTATTTTTAGTAGAGACGGGGTTTCACCATGTTGATCAGGATGGTCTCGATCTCTTGACCTCATGATCCACCCACCTCGGCCTCCCAAAGTGCTGGAGAGGATGTGGAGAAACAGAACACTTTTACACTGTTGATAGGAGTGTAAATTAGTTCAACCATTGTGGAAGACAGTGTAGCGATTCCTCAAGGACCTAGAAATAGAAATTCCATTTCACCCAGCAATCCCATTACTGGGTATATATCCAAAGGATTATAAATCGTTCTACTATAAGGACACATGCACACGAATGTTCATTGCAGCACAGTTTACAATAGCAAAGACCTGGAACCAACCCAAATGCCCATCGATGATAGATTGGACAGGGAAAATGTGGCACATATACACCATGGAATATTATGCAGCCATCAAAAACGATGAGTTTGTGTCCTTTGTAGGGACATGGATGAACGTAGAAAACATCATTCTCAGCAAACTGACACAAGAACAGAAAATCAAACACCACATGTTTTCACTCATAGGTGGGTGTTGAACAGTGAGAACACATGGACACAGGGAGGGGAGCATCACACACTGGGGTCTGTCGGGGGGGAATAGGGGAGGGACAGCGGGGGGTGGGGAGTTGGGGAGAGATAGCATGGGGAGAAATGCCAGATATAGGTGATGAGGAGGAAGGCAGCAAATCACACTGCCATGTGTGTACCTATGCAACAATCTTGCATGTTCTTCACATGTACCCCAAAGCCTAAAATGCAATTAAAAAAAAAGAAAGAAGATAGATACATGGGAAATGTTTAACATCTTCTATCATTAGAGAATTCCAAATTGAAACAATATGAGATATGCCTACATATCTACTAGAATAGCTAAAATCAAAATACTGAAAATACCAAATGCTCAGGAGCATGTTAAGCACCAGGAATTTTCATGAATTGCTGGTGGGAATGCAAAATGGTACAATCACATTGGAAAACAGTTTGTCAGTTTCTTATGACACTAAACGAACTTCTATCATATAATCCAGCAATTGTGCTCCTTGACATTTACCCAAAGGAGTTGAAAACTAAGGTCTACACAAAACCTGCACATGGATGTTGACTGTTGATTGCCACTTATATGGAAGCACCCAAGATGTCTTTCTGTAAGTGAATGAATAAACAAATTGTACATTTACACAGTGGAATTTTATTCAGGGATAATACAAAATGAACTACTGAACCACAAAAGGACATAGAGGAAACTTAAATTTTAAAGTGAAGAAGCCAATCTGAGGAGGCTCCCCATTGTATGATTAAAACTAATTTTCTATCAATCATTAATCTTTTCACTGTCTCCATGGTTTTCCTTTTTTTTTTTCTTTTTTAGAAAACCATGGAGACAGTGAAAAGATTAATGATCGCTAGGCATTCAGGAAGAGGTGGAGAAGTGGTAAATAGGTAGAGTATAGGGCATTTTGGCCGAATCAAAATTATTTGATATAATATTCTAATGGTGGATACATGGAATTATGCATTTGTCAAAACCTATGCAACCATACACAAAAAGAGTGAACCCCATTGTAAACTATAATATATAACTTAATAATATATCAAAGTTGGTTTCTCAATTCCAACAGATGTGCTACATTAATGCAATACATTAATAATAATGAGGGAAACTGTGTATGTGTGGGTGGAGGCAATTATTGAGCAGCTCTTTGTGCTTTCTATGCATTTTGTCTGAAAATTTATACTGCTCTGAAAATAAAACCTACTAAAAAAGATATTGATATCCATGCCTTATTGCCTTTAATTACATATGCCATGGGGACAATTTCACGACATTTTGAGTGTGTTTTAAACTACTCAATGGGAGACATGGATTTAAGAGTAATAGATTAATGAATGTTTTATATATCCTATGTCATTCCAAATTGAAAATGTACGGGAGAAAAGTTGTGAAGACTTGCAGAAGCTTCTCCAATTTCTTGGTGAATTGGCATAAAGTCTTCTAGACTTCACATGAATGCCTTTATATTGTCAGCTAGTCCAAAAACTGGATATCTTATACATTTCTTATCTCCCTAAAACAATGTCTGCCACTTACTTTACACTAAATATAACTGATGAACATGCTTAGGTTTCTGAGAAGTCCATGGCTTTCATTTTCTAGTATCTCTCTTACTGAATTATGTCCATAAATTGAAGAAAGAGAAAAAATAAAGTCTGATAATTAGTTCCCTGCTTCTCGGTTTTCTTTGGCCTTTCCTCAAACTGAAAAAGAAAAATAAAGATAAGCAGCTATGCAGGATATGTTTTTACTGAAAGTATAAAACCATTAATGAGGTTTTCATCAAGTTAAATCAAATAATTTTTAACTTAACTCTTGAAAATGTTTGAAACACCTATTTTTCCATTAAAATTCCTCTCTGCAGCATGTTTAAACATTTTATATTTGTTTGTTTTGTGTGTGTGTTTTTCATACAATGCTTAACGAACAAATAGGTTTTCAGTTAAGTTCTAGTGAAACTTAGCCATCTGCAACTCTTGGAAACTGCCAGTGACAATTAGATTTCTTTAGGATATATTTTATGAAAAAGCCCGGTATGTTCTCATGAACATATGAAAGTTAGTACAGAGTTCAAGCTTGAATTCATAATATTTAAAAGGACTATTACATATTATGTGAGTCCTTAATTATTGGTGTTGGCTGATCGATTTTCTTTGCAGGGCTGCATTGTGTTCATACAAACAAATAGTAATTGTAAGAGGAGCTTGCTCATGATGTTGGATACATTTTTCATTATATTACTAGACATTAATTTGTGATAACATGAGATTGTAGTGAGGTATAAAAATATCAGTGTTCGTATCAGTCTATGAAAGATACGTAGTTTAGTAGCATTCATATATAAAAAGGCAAGGATTAATGAAATATCATTTAGTATATGGCAAATGAAATAGTCATGCTAGCCATAGATATCTGCCCCAAAGAAAATATGCCTCTGGTGTTTTTGTTCTTGTTGCTTTTGAGATGGAGTCTCACTCTGTCGCACAGGCTGGAGTGCAGTGGCATGATCTTGGCTCACTGCAACCTCTGCCACCCGGGTTCAAGGGATTCTCCTGCCTCAACCTCTTGAGTAGCTGGGATTACAAGTGCCTGCTACCACGCTCTGCTAATTTTTGTAGTTTTAAGTAGAGATAGGGTTTCACTATGTTGGCCAGGCTGGTCTTAAACTCCTGAGCTTGGGATCCACCTGTCTTGGCCTCCCAAAGTGCTAGGATTACAGATGTGAGCTGTCGCACCCAGCATCTCTGGTTTTTTAAATAATATTAGTAGCTGACTTCTCCATTCATGCACAATTTTCTAAACCAAATTTATTTAATATACAGCTGGATATGCTTTCCTAACATTTTTCATTTTAGTCAAATTTATACATATCTGCGACAGGTATGACCTATATCAGGTGTGTCTGACTACTGGACAATTTTTATAAGATTCTTCCTGAAGAGAAGGCCAATTTGGCTACACATTATTGTATTTGTTTGAAATAAGTTCTTCATTTTTACATTATTGTATATGACAGGTTTTCACTGACCTAGAAAACTTGTAATGTTTTCACTATTATATATTTCCCAAGGCATTTGGAAAGGTTAAAAAAATAGAAAAAAATGTGTTCAGGAAAAACACATATGCATGCAAAAACACAAATAACAAACACTAAATGATAATGCCGAATACCCAATACTTGTATTTTTTCAAGAAAAAATGTTATTTTATGTTTATGTTAGTAGGAAGTGTGGTATGAGGGTTATGCCAAAGATAATTTGTGAGCATTATAAGGGAAATTGTTGGTGGCTTTGGTCACAATATGCATAGAATTTACCCAAAGGTTTTTCCTCGAGATCTCCAAGTACTTTGTAGAATAGATTTTACTAATCTTATAATACTTTCTTTAATAAGGGGATATTTGTGTTAAGATGTAAAGGAAGAATGCAAGTTGCTTAGCAAATCAGAAGAGGAGTAGGGAGGAGAACCCAGTCATTCCAGATTTTAGTTGTATATTACATATACTTCAAATGACCCATCATTACAGTACAGCTGTGTCGCTGGCTGTAACATGTACATGGGAACAGTTTGCCACACACTTTGGAATTCTTCAAAAGATTGCACTAAGCATTGATATTGCCAAACACCCCAGGCATTGGCAAATGCTGTTTCCATTTGCTCCCCCATATGTGATATTGTTTGTGTCTTTTATGCTTAAAACTGAAAACAAAATTGTTTATGGGATTTTGTAATGTGTGTGCATGATTTTAAGCAAAGTATTTTGCATTGTGGTACTTAGAAGAGTCTGTAAACATCCAAGTAGACATAAAAATTATGAAGTTTACAAAAAAGTGTTCCAAACATCACAGCCACTATTCAAAGGGAATCAAACTTACAATTTTACAATGCAGAGTATCTCCTACCTCCCCATCCACTGTGTTTCTTCAAGAGTCTAGGAATGCTTATGTAGGACACAAAAAAGAAACCTAGCAAATTATTAGATTAGTGTCTTTAACAAGGACTAAGGGACAGCTGATTCATTCACACATTGAACTGTTTTTAAGTCCTAAAATGTATAATATACTGTGGGAATTAATAATTCAATTTTCAGATCTTATGCACTTTAAGAAACAGAATTAGTGAAACCCATTATTTGTTTTTTTTAAAATTAATCAGATTTGTAAACATTTAAAAACTTAACAGTTTGAGAATTATAGGTCAGATATTTTATAGAATGATCTTCAATTGTAGTTTTCTGATATTTTTCTCACGATTATGATGGGTTTTTGGGAAAGAGGGTTGTCTACAGAGGTAAAGTGCCACCTTCATCACATCATATGAAGAGTATACTATCAATATAATGTATCACTATTTACATCATTAACTGATCACATAGTTTGAGGTAGCTTCTGTCAAATGTATCTACTGTGAAGTTACTCTTTTGCTTTCTCTATTTTCATAACACTTTTTGAAAGAAGGTCGCTATGCAAAGCGCATGCTGGAGGGTTAGGGAGTTATACTCCCCTATCTGATGTCAATTTATCTACATAAATTGTTTGGAATTTTTCTGTATAGGTGATTTGATTATTTGTCTCTATTTATTTATTTATTCAATCATTTATATCAATGCAGATTCATGACAAAGAAATTCTGAACAATACTTAAACAGCCAAGACAAGCCCAAGGAAATAGGATGACTAAAGGTATTGTAGTAGTCCAGACTAGAAAGAGCAAATTAGAAAAGGAGAAAAAAAAAAAAAAAACTAAGGAAGTTAAAAAAAGAGGACTTAAGGTAATAAGAATGTACCAATATTGGCTCATTAATTGTAAAGCATGTACAATACCAACGTAAGAAGTTAATGCTAGAAAAAACTTGAGTGTGAGGTATACGGTATATCTCTGTACTGTATTTGTAATAATTCTGTAAACCTAAAACCATTATAAGACAAATGATTCATAACTTAAAAATACCTCTACACACAAAAAATATGGATGGATTCAGGAAGTGTCAGGATTTCAGAACTAAACCCATGAAGTTTTAATGGGAGTATAGATTGCCATGATCTGTCAGTAATTATCAAAATATTAGTATGCATGTCAACTTTGATGGATCAAATTCACTTCTAAGAATCTAGTAGAAATAAAAGAAAAATGTAAATGTATCATTGAATCTTTGTTTGTAATAATAACAAAACAAAAATAAGATAACTTAAAATTACCTAAATATTCGGTTGAATATTGATTGAGGTCATTGTGATACTTCTTCATAGGGTAACCAAAGAGAAGGAAATCTCTCTACATGTATTTACTTTCTGGAAATGGAACTACAATGTGATGAAAATATATACTGTGTTTTAAAACAGTAAGATGAATAAGAAGATATTACATATGCATGGAATCATACATACCAAAATGTTAATGATGGTTACTTTAGACATAGGAGTGGAGAATGTTGACTTTTACATTTACCTTTTGCTAGGTTGAACTGGAACAGCTTTCATTTATTACTTTTGTAATAAAAATGTAACTTAGTAACAAAAGATGAATGTACTTATGTATACATTATTATTTTATAGTAGTTTCATCATAAGGTATTAATATGTAATTTATTAGCCAAGAACAGTTCAAGTTATCATAATTTAATTAATTGGAAATTATAAATCTGGTGCCCCTATATAAATTTATGATAATTAGATGTCACTGGATCATTAACTTTATAATTTATTGAATAGTACTCTAATATGTGCCTCCTGTGCTCCTGTTATTAATTTCTTGACCTATGATTGAAAGGTGAATAGAATATTATCCATATTTTCAAGTCTCATTGTATAGTTGATGAGATAAACAAATGTAGCAAATGACCAACTTTATCTTTAAAGGCTTTGTAAGTAAAATTCCATTTTTATGATGGAGTATTGAGATGAGGTGGGCTGATAGAAAACCATAAGACACTTGGTATAATGGAAACAAATGTGGAAATATGTTAAAGAGATACTTTTGTAAAGCTAGGGAGGGGTCACATCAGAGAAATTGTAATATGCTGTCTTGGATGGCCATCAGGTTTTATCTTACATACCGTCTGCTTTCAATTGATAGTGGCTTTCTGCAGCAAAATGTGGAGACAGATTCTTAGGCAGAGTTATGTGCTCAGTGGAGACTGTGGCAAATGCTTGTTGATACCTATCAAAGGTGCTCATTGCATAGGAGCAACAGGTCTGCCAAGTATTTGCCTGGGATTCAGAGGTTCACCAATGTGTTTCTGACTTTCATCACCTAGTGCTGTTTAGCAAGCTGTTAAAGATTTTAATTACCGCTTAAATAGTGAATACAAGAGGGTTATTTTCCTTGATAAAGAAACGTATAAGAAATAATTAAAAATAACTATTATAAATAAGATAATGGACCTTATAGAAATGTATGTATATATGTTCACAATTTTTTTTCAGTTTGATTGAAAGCAAGTCAGTTCATTAAATAAAACTGGATAGCTAGCTCAACAGTTTAAGCCACAAATACTTCAAAATATAGATTCCAAAAGAACAAAAGAATTTAAATAGGGTTATTATTTAATCAGACCTGTATCCATCAATGAAGTAACCATCAATGAAGACTGACAGAAATTTTACCATGCAATATTTAGAATATGCAATGAATAATAATGAGTTTTTTTGCATTAATTTTATCAATATTAATTCACTGGGAACATTTTGTGATTCTGGAATGAAAGCAACTGGTACCTGTAAAGTCTATTATAGTGATTGCTAAGAATTAGGCCACTAGTGCATCATTAGGAAAGATCTGATTATTGGTATGAGTATTAAAAGGTGTAAAAGTGATTAGAAGATATGCAATTAAAATACGTCTAAGTGTAAATCCTTTGTTATCTAAAAATGAGTAAGAATAGAAACAAACTTTGTAAATATGGATGAGGATGGCTATGCATATGTTAATATATATGCATACCTACACAGACACTTTCCTCTTTATGAAAGAGAAACAATCTTGGAAAAATGAAAGAGTACCGAAGAGATTTAGTTGGTATGTTGTTCAGGGGTCAATATGCACTCAGTCTCATATTCTTAAGTAAGATTGTAAATGTGACAAATGATAATCCTGAGGTATTTAAGACCACAACTCCAAATGGAATTCAAAAAACAGCTACAATTTGGAAAACCAGCCAGTTGGAAGAAAATGCAACTGTGATTTTAAATATTTTAATAAAAATATTTTAAGTTATAAATACTTAATTTAAATACTTAATTCCTTGAACAATTTATATAATCCAAATCATTCTGAGTTTTTAATTGTAGACTTTAAACATTACTAAAATATTGACACTTTCTCCTCAATTACAAAAAATTTTAATTTTCTAATCAAACTGTTAGGAACAAAAAATTTTTATATTTATGGTAATTAACCAATTGTCAAGCTATTTGATACATAACAATGAAATAAAATATAGAACTCATTTATATTAATGTATACTCTGAAAGCAAAATCAAAGTATCTATAAAAAATCAAATAAAGAAGGAGAATCAATGTTACCACCTGTACAAAAGAACTGTGCAAATATTTATATTAACTTTTTTTTTTTTTTTTTTTTTTGAGACGGAGTTTCGCTCTTGTTACCCAGGCTGGAGTGCAATGGCGCGATCTCGGCTCACCGCAACCTCTGCCTCCTGGGTTCAGGCAATTCTCCTGCCTCAGCCTCCTGAGTAGCTGGGATTACAGGCACGCGCCACCATGCCCAGCTAATTTTTGTATTTTTAGTAGAGACGGGGTTTCACCATGTTGACCAGGATGGTCTCGATTTCTTGACCTCATGATCCACCTGCCTCGGCCTCCCAAAGTGCTGGGATTACAGGCGTGAGCCACCGCGCCCGGCCTATATTAACATATTTTCACAATGCACTTGGTTAGAGTGTCCATTAATATGTATTTAAAAGAATAATGAAAACTACACAAAAATAATTACAGATGTATATTTTGACCGCTAAGTTACTGAACACACCATCAAATATTCATGAATAAAAATGGTAGAAGAAGAGTAACTTGTCTGTTCACATGAATGAATGTGTCTTTTAACTCTTAAATAACATGAGTTAATGATAGGAATAACATCACAAAATAAAAGTCATGTTATGCTCTTGAGCTATTTTTCCTTTAATAATTATAAAATGTCTCAACAGTCGTTTTAGTGATAGCTGATAGACTGACAAACAGATATATTATTATTTTATTCCCAATATTTTTACAGTTAATGCTTTATCTCCAAATGTCATGGAAACTCTATGCCCTCTGATTTCTCTAATTGCAAGATTGGAGATCATACTAGCATAGGAATTTTACTTTTAGAGGAATTCCTCTACAGACCTTTCCAAACTCATTCTTTTATCAATCATCTTTCTTGAGTCTCCTGGAGGCTTAGGGCCACTGTCATTCAGAATTGGTTTTTGCCCAGAGGATAAAGGGTCTAACATTACTTTGAATTTAGAGGACTATTGACTGGATTTGTCAATTTGAGACTTACCTTTGGGACTCAGGTAATTTGTCAATTACTTTTGAGTCTGAGTCTCAAGGGAATTCCACATAGCTGCTGTTGTTCTTTTGTTTGACATCATATGAGGTGCAGGGATTTTCCGTGTTGATGAATGTTTGCATTACCTTATTGTATCACATCTCACTTTGTACACTAGTATTTGCCTTGTTAATTTTTTTCTTATTTGATTGCTGATATTCTACTCAGACTTTTGTTTTTCCATAGTTGCTTTGGAACTGACAGGCTGCATAACCCAATACCACTTTCTCCTGAGTATATCAGTGATCAGAATGTACTCATAAGAAACCTAACAAAACCGTAGGGTATTTCATGGACAAATCAGCTAAGCTTTTATTGTTTTGTTTGGTTTGCTTGTTATAATCCTGGAAAATGTTGAACAATGCTGCCTTAGCATCACAGGCTTTCACTTAATTTCGAGTTTATAAAAAAGTCAGTCATTAAGACATTCAATTTTTTCCTATATATATTCCTTGTAAAAATGCACACCTTTATAAGAAGAGTGGGTAAAATCTATTTGAGAGTAGAATAACTATAAAGATATATTTTTTCCTGTGTTGGCAAACATGAAAGCAGGACCATAAGAAAATGGAAATGAAATTAGAATTTGGAAAGAACAATGCAGCACTAATTAGTGGGTTTAATATGCGAGATAGAGAGAATGGAATGGGAAAAACGGACAGGATAGCTTTAATTGTGCTTTGTTTAGCTTAGCCATTTGGTTAGCCAGAGCTTTTACAACCAGCTCTTTTATAGCTATGACATCTTTATGCAGCTGTCGTTTTCTTTTTCTGACTTGGCTGCTTTTGTGCACATTTCAAATGTTTTTGATCAAATGCATATACAGTCCAATGTGTTTTCCCTGAAAGCAATGTCCCTTCACTAGGGACAGCCTTAGAGTAGCTTTCATCAAGAATAAAGGTATGGGAAGGGGGTGGGAGGATGATAGGAGGCAGGATGCTGGCTGTGTCTTAACAGTTTGAAAGAGATTAGAAGGGAAGTGACATGACTATTGAAAGCCTGTCAGCTGGTCCAAAAAAGTGCCTCCACACAGGAGAAAGATCCATAAAATACCAAAGATTTCATGTGTAGCATTGGTCATAATGGCTACTCCTTTTTTCCCCACTTGGATGAAGTAAAAAGTGAAGTTCCTGCACAAGCCCTGTGCCCCTGTCTCCTTCAATGCTGGCAGTGACCTGCACAGATAGGATTTCACATTCACACGTATAGCCAGACTGTTCTCCCCTGTGATCCTAATACTCCATGGTTATCATCTAAAACCCTCTGCTCTCCCACAACATAAATCTTTTTTCTTTTAAAAAATTAAAATAAAAGAGGCTGAGCTAGTGAGGATAGAATATATTACCTCATTCTATTTGAGGCCCTGTGGCAACTCAAGATTAACTAAACCACTGAATAATCTCATTTAGAAAAACAGGCATGCAACTAAAATTGGATCATACTGTTTTCGTTTTTTTCTTTCCACCACAGAAGAGATAGGAACAAAACACATTGAAAGAACGTACAAATAGCATTAATTGGAACAGTCACTGTTAAAACACTCTCACCAGACTATTCCAAAAACACTTTTGGTCAACTCGGGACTTTGGTATTAAGAATAAAGGGAATTTGATTTGAGAATTTGGATTTTCCATGTCATCCCTATGAATAATATTATATATACACATGATGAGAACTTATAAGGTACTCATAGCGCTTATATTTGATAATTATATATTATATACACCATAAGGGTAAAGAATAATAAAGACATTAAAAGACAAAGTCATTTCTTATAAATATCACAGTAATCTGCCTTCATATCAATAAATTGATTGATTGCACACAGTGTATTCATAATGAAAAAATACAGCCTTTCTAGTTCAGTAGGATATTGAAAGTATCATATGAGATAACATATACAGATTCAAGTTATTAGATTATTTATCATTTTTCTATGTTTAAAAATGTACATTGCCAAGCCATTCTTAAATACATTGGCATTTGTCTCAGGAGTTTATGTTAGCAATTTGTAGATAAAAGGTGTCACCAGTTGCTCTGGAGTTACTCTGTTGAATATAAGGTCAAATACAGGAAATTTATAAAAGATAAAGTTTGTCTTCTTATTGGACAAACATATTCCTGGGTCTTTGGAGGAGAAATTTGCCAATAGTTTTCTAAATAAATATATATTTAAAATAAATTTTCCATTACATTGTAAGAAATGCCACAGTTCATCACGCTTTTCCATTCTGCCTTTTACTTGGGCACTAGATTTCAAGGAATATTTCGTATGCTTTTTATCTACCTGTCTTTAAGTCTGATCTATCTATCTACTGTTTATCTATCTATCTATCTATCCATCTATCTATCTATCAATCATATCTCCACCTACCTACCATATCTCCCTCTTCTCTCTTCCCCTCTTTCATCTATCTATATGCCTACCTACCTACCAAGGTATTTATTAATCTATCTCTCATTCATCTGCATGCCTATTTAAATATTTATCTATCACTTCATCTGTTTTTTTTCTTGAGATGAAATATTGGATTAATCCTAATCCCAAATCTCTAGAACACTGTTGAGGGTTTATGCAGGGTACCTCTCTTGTCCAGCCTTTCTTCAATCTATCCTTTCTTCTTTCCTATATTTCTTATTGTTTAACTTCTCTCCACTTATATTTCTCTTCTAACAGAAGTAATAATTCTGAGACATTGGATATCTATAATTTATTTGCATGAGCTTTTGTTTGATGGGCATATAACTTTAATTTACACAAATGCTGTCATTTTATAAACTCTGTTTTTTCCACTCAGCACCATATTTTAAAGGTCTGTTCATGTCCTGTGTCTAGAGTTAGTCTGTTTTTCACTAACTGCTATGCAGTTTACATAGTGTTCATACACTACCTTTTGTCCCTTCCTTCCAATGATGAACACCTGGATTGCATCCAAATCACTGCTACTAAAGACAGCACCATAATGAACATTTGCGTATTTTCTCTCATACTTGTGCAACAGTTGCTCTAGAATCTACATCCAGGATATGACTGTATCTAGATCATAACATATATCTATGTTTAATTTACTTTAATTCAATATTTTCACATTACTCTTCAGAATACCTGGGCCAATTTAAACCCCCACCAGCAATGCCTATGATTTTCTTATCTCCACTTCCCAGACAACAAAGAAGAAGAATATAGAAGTACCAGAATATAGAGTACCAGCAACAAATTAGTGTTTTCTGTGGTGGTCAAATAAACTCCCTAGCTCCCCACAGCTCCATGCCACCTTGTCTACTTTGATCCTCCCCTCCCTCTGTTAACTTCATAGACTTATCTTTTACAATTAGAACTTTGATTCTTTTGGTGTGTACCTCTTTGTATGGCATCAGATAGAAATCCAGTTTTATTTTCTCCATAAAGTGAGCCAGTATTCATACATCATCAACTAAATATTCAGTTGTTGACACATTAATCCATGTACTATTAAAATACATGATTTTCTTTTCAGAAAACAAGCAAGCTGGAAGGCAATGAAGTGACATTTCTAAAGTGATGGAAAAAATATGTGTGTTGTGTATATATATATTTTCAGACATATACTACGAGACTTTACTGCTGGAGGCATACTGTATAAGAAAGATTTAACATTTTTTCTTCTTTTTTTTTGAGACAGGGTCTCACTCTGTCACCCAGGCTGGAGTGCAGTGGTGTGATGTCACTGTAACCTCTTCTGAGTTCATGTGATTCTTGTGCCTCAGCCTCCCAAGATTTAACATTTCTTTGGATATTTTGTACATGAAAGACTGTAAATATTATTTAAATGTAGACTATGATTAATTAAATATGTATATTGCAAGCTCTAAGTCAACCACTAAATTTTCTTAAAAATAATGAAGTCAATATAGGTAATAAAAGGGTGTCATAAGTATTGCCAAATTAAAAGAAAAGCAGAGAGAAGAGAACAATGTTTTAAAAAGAACACATGGAACAAATAGAAAACAGCTGTTAAGATGGTATATTCTGACCAACCATATCAATACTGATATTAAATGTGAAGGGCCTAAGTATACCAATTAAAATATGGAGATTGTCAGATTGAAAACAAATTAACCTATGTGCTATCTATAAGAAACCCTTTTCAAATATGAAGTTAAGGAAAGGATGCAAGCAAAAAGAAGGCAAAAGATATTGTATGTGTTATATATGAATTGTGTCCCTCAAAATTATGTATGTTGAGACCCTAATTCCCAATGACTGTATTTGGAGATAGGGCTGTTAAGAGGTAAACAAGATCAAGTGAGGCCATAAGGATAGGGTCCTAATCCTGTGGGATTGTTAGCCTTACAGAAAGAGAGAGAAATCTCTTTCTCCTTTTCCATGCACATGCACACGGAAAGGCCATGTGAGCACATGGCAAGAAAGTGGTCATCTGTCAGCCAGGAAGAGGGCCCTCATCGTAACTCAGACTTGCTACCTATAAGATTTCTAGCCTCCAAAACTACGAGAAAATAAATTTCTGTGCTTTAGACATCTAGTTTATGAGATTTTTTTAATGGCAGTCTGGGCAGACTAAGTCACCATACAAACCTTAACTAAAAGAAAACTGAAGTAGCTCTGTTAATATCAGATAAACTTCAGAACAAAGAATATTATAAGAGATATATAGGGTTATTATATAACCTTATATAAGAAAACAGGGGTTCAGTTTTCCAAGATGTGACAATTTTAAGCATTTTGCACCTAAAAATAGAGTTTCAAAATACATTTTTTAAAAAGAGAACTGAAATCCCAGTGAGGCAGAGGCAGGTGGATCATCTAAGGTCAGGAGTTGGAGACCAGCCTGACCAACACGGTGAAACCCCATCTCTACTAAAAATACAAAAATTAGCCAGGCGTGGTGGTGTGCACCTGTAGTTCTATCTACTCCGGAGGCTGAGGCACGAGACTTGCTTGAACCTGGGAGGCAGAGGTTGCAGTGAGCCAAGATCATGCCATTGCACTCCAGACTGGGTGACAGAGTAAGACTCCATCTCAAAAATAAATAAATAAATAACTGAAAAAAATGGGAACATGCACAATTATAGTTGAAGACTTTGATATCCTAATCTCAGTAATGGATAGAACAAAGTATACAGAAAATTGCTAAGCATGTAGAAGACTTAACACTATCAACAAACTGAACTAATAACATGTATAGGTCACTACATCCAACAAAACCAAAAATACATAATATTCTTTAGGATACATAGAACTTTTACAAAAATACATCATATTCTGAGTCATAAAACAAATCTAAAATTTAAAGGAATGAAAAGTATACAAAGTATGTTCACAGATCATAACCAAATTATATTAGAAATAATGAATAGAAATATCTAAACAATCACTGATATTTGGAGGTTAAGTAACATACTTCTAACTAACATGGGTTAAGAGGAAGGCTCAAGGGAAATTATATATATATATAAAATGAAAATGCAATATATCACAATTTTTGGTATGTAATTAAAAGTGGATGAAGAGTTGAAATCAGTATGCTTCTGCCTTAAGAACTGCCTTGCTTAGTTTCCAAGTGTATGGGGATTTTGTAATTACCTTTTCTGTTGTTGTTGTTTCCTAGTAGAATTCCTTTGGGCTTAGAAAACATTTTCTGTGTAACTTCAGTATAATATTATTATATTTTTTGAGATTTGCATTATGACTCAGGAAGTATTCAATCATTTTGTACATCCTGTATGCATTTGAAAAAAAACACATACTTTTCAGTATGGCATGGTCTGTCAACTAGGTCAAGTATGTGAATTGTGTTATTTAACTATTCTATATACCTAATGTATATATAACTATTATATATATATATAAAGGTATATATAACTATTCTATATACCTAAATAACTATTCTATATGCCCACTTATGCTACCATTTAATAAGTGGTTTATTAAATGCTTATGATTGATTGTATATTTATGATTATATATTTTTTTATTTCTTTTTTTGGCACTTCATTTTTGGGCAATCTACTTGATGTATGCATTTAGCTCTCATAAGTTCAAAATTAGACATTTATTTTCAAGTGGTCATTCACAGTGTTCCCTATTAGTCCCTTAAATCTAGGAGCCTTCATAGATTTAAGTTATTGACATTGCTCTATGATTTGTTTCAAGGAGAAAAGCAGCAACTTAAGCTAGTTCTCTATTTGTCAGGAACCGGAAGCCAAGAAGGTTTATTTTTAGACATTTCCTAATAACTCATCATCAATTAATTATATTTACAAATACATATTACACACACACATATATATGCATATATAGTATACATTTATAGATATGGCTGTATATATAGAAGCATTGACATTGATTTTTACATATATAACATACTGTCCTGGCTTACTATTTTGGCACAAAGTGGCGTGACTTTTTAACCCATGCGTAGTATCTTGCTGAAAGTTTTTATAGTTTTTATAGGAAAATGATCAAAATGTAGGACTGAGTTACAAAGCCTATTACTTGAACTTGTGATTGGCCTGATGCCTTTCCATAAGTAGACATTTCCTTGAATTGCGAGCAATAATTGGACACTAGAGAGCTATTATTTGTGGGGCCTCTAAGTAAATTTTGTTTTAATGCAAAGCCAAAGTGGAGTGCTGGTAAAGGGTATCTGGAAATATGGTTCAATATATCTGGATGTAGTGGTTTTGTATGGAAAACACATTTCCTTTGCACTAGGGCATAGCATCTGAAAAGTTGGCTATATGCATAATCCTTGATACTTCTGGATGATATCATTATGAAAGTTAAAAAAAATAAGTGCGTTAACATCTCCAAAGCAGTGCACTGTGTTTCTTGCCTTTTTATTTTTTATGTTTTCAACATTTCTTTGTATAAGATTCTATTACAATTTTAAGTCCACAATTAGGAGACATCATTTAGGGAATATATTATCATTTGTGAATTATTTTGGAATGTCTTTTTGAAACATAAAAAAATTACTAACTAACTGGCTTAGGATTGAAAGTTTTATGTGTTTTTCCTGCTTCCCTGCCCCTAAAATTAAATAGTCTATCAGGATAATATCTAAAGGATGATACTGAAGTCAGCTAACTGTAGTATATCTGTTTCTGGATCCCAGATGGTAAATTTAGGGATCTGAGGAAAATAATCTGATAAGAATTGAAAAATTAAAGGTGGTAAGAGAGAAACTTAGTGCATTGAATGTGTCTCAACACGAACCTTTTTTTGGAGGTATGAACTCATGATTTATTTTGACTTTCAGAGGCTCTTTTTAAACAAAATATTAGATCATCTAATCATTTAACAAGCATAATTTAGACATGTGTAATTAACAATATCAACCTCCTCTTAATATCAAAATTGATGAAAAAATGAATTGAGTTACAACCATACTTTGTGTGAGTTTGTGTCTGTGTGTGTGTGTGTGTGTGTGTGTGTGTGTGTGTAACAATTGGTTTGGGCACATATAGGAGTAATTAAGGTATAAAACTTTCAATCCTCTGTCTCTCAACATTAAGAGACAGCTCAACACTTGATAGCCTCTTTGATCATGTGTTTGGTTATATGTTTATTTTATCTAGTTGTTGCTTCATCCCCATCTTGCAAATACCCTTTTTCTTTTAGAGATCAGAAGTTACTCTATCTCTGAGGGCAGAATGTGCATTTTCTAACCAACTTTGAATTTTCTTAGTGTTCCATAATTTAGTATAAATTTTTTTATTTATACCAAAAAGTAGTCTTGTTTTATAACTCCTACTTATTCTACTAAGTTTCCTTGATGTCTGGTTTTTGGTCTACTACAATTCACTAGGATCAATTTCCTTGGGCTGCTATAACCAATTACCGTAAACCAGGTGGCTAACAAACAACAGATATTTATTTCTTACAGTTCTAGATGGTGGAAAGTCTAAGATCAAGGTACTTGAAGACTCTGTCTGGTGAGGGCTCACTCTTTGGTTTGCAGATAGTATCTTATTACTGTGTCCTCATATGGTGGAAGGGGCAAAGAAGGTACCTCAGGCCTCATTTATAAAGGTACTAATCTCATTTACGTGGGCTCCACCCTCATGACCTAATCACTACCCAAATGCCTCACCTCTTAACATGGCTACATTAAGAATTAGGTTTCAATATACAAATTACAAGGGATCACAAGCATTCAGACCATAGCAGTTACCTTCCTTTGTGCTCTGCTTGTGTTATCAATGCAGTAGTTTCCTTTTCAGAAGGTTCGCTCTGGAATAGATCTCATATTTTCAGGCCCTGTTTTGAACTCTGCCTCTTTGTTGTTGTTTTAATTTAATTTAATTTTAAGTTCTGGGATACCTTTTCAGGACCTGTAGGTTTGTTCCCTTATGAACTCTGCCTTTAAATCAATGATTATACTGTGAGATCTGGTTTTGCTGATGATTCAACTAGACTAACTGCAGCTCTCACTGGTAATAAGTTGATTCAACTAGCCTTATACTTGACAATGTGCTAATGCTGATAATTACATTTCTTGTTGTTTCTACTCACAAGTCTGTTTTCATCTGACAGTTTATTCTAAAAGATTGTGAAAGCATTATAATTTATCTGTGTGTGTATTAATTTCTTGAAAATATATCATTAAACATTTTAGCACAAAAAATAACTGGTACTTTCTTATGTGCTTTACATGGTTTAGGTTGGTACAAAAGTAATTGTGGTTTGTTTCATTACAAGTAATGGCAAAAACCACAATTACTTTTGCACCAGCCTAATACTTTTAAAACCTTGGTCTATTGTATTTTGGGCCTGATAAGAGTTAAACTCCCTGTCCTATATGCCTTCAAGCCTATCTGTGGTTGGAGGAAAACATCTGGGCAGTAATAATTCTTTATTTTTTCTAGTCTTCTTCCCCTCTCTATTTGTTCTATTTTCCATGATATTCATGTTAAATGCATAATTCTGAGGGGTTCTTTAAGTTCAATTTTTATAAAACACTAATTTGTTCTTCTGCAAATTTAAGCACCAGCAGCAAAAAGCAATAGTAAATCCATTGGTAATGTTGCTATTTCAATATGGGTCTTTTGAAAGACAGAACATAATCAATGTTCAGGTCTGCTTTGGGAAATTAGTAGAAACTTTGTTTTATTTATTGGCATTCACCTGCAAGATGTATGTTTTCCATTGTTCACCTGGAGCCCTTTTGTTTCAATCTAGACTCTCTGTAAAGGCATAAGGAATTATGTACTTAATAAATGTGCCAATATACTGATTTCAGGTCATGAAACACAATATATTTTTTTGTATGAACTTGCTCACTGGAGAAACCTGAGAGAAATCTATTCAGTTTCTGCTGTGCTAGAAATTAAAAGAAAGATCCAATAAAATTGTGATCAATTGCCCAATAATCAGGTACATGGTATGCATAAATGTGGCTTTCTGAAGATTAGTGTAAAGCCCCCTGTTCTTTCATACATGCCGGAGGTGAGAGAAGAGTTGGTACTTTTGTTTGTAACTTTTCTTACAGTCTTTATTAGTAGGCTTGGAGATAGAGCACAGAGTCATTTTATTATATTATTCTTTGGATATAAACATGACAGTTCCACCTCTCCTCATGTATTTCATCCGTAGTTTCATTTGTGCATGCTCTATTTGCACTGCAGCTCAGGTAACCTGAAAAGCAGCATGCCCTGGTTTTATGTACAAAGGACCACTACTCTCTCAGCTAAAGCACAGAAGGACATCTAGTTTCTGGGGGGGTACTGGAACAGAACCCGTCTGTCCTGACCAGCCCCTCCCTGTCTCTGCATGTTATGTTCTCAGCATATTCTACACTTATTCTTTAGAACTACAAGCAAAACAAATGGTGGAAAGGACTGGTTCAGTCCAAGGCCACCCAGAGAACTGTCCTCACCATGGAGACTTCAGTGGATATTATCAACCTTCAGTGACAGGAGGTAAAAGAACTCTGTAAAATGAAAACAGAGACTCAGAAAAGCAAACTTAAGAATCTACAAGTATTATAAATCTCTGTGTGATATCCACACAGAGTTCATTGCTGTTAAAATCTCACTTCATCACTGACTGGGAAATAGCTACAATTTACTGAAGCATTGCTACTACTACAGCAGAATAGTATAATTAGTCATCAAAATTAAGTAATTGAATAGTTAGATTATAATATTCAGAGCTTTTGCAAAAAACATTATTCCGATTGTCTAACAATAGGAAAATAATAAAATTCAGGGAAACAATGAAAGAATTGTGCATTTTTACTTTTAAAAAAGCTCATGAGACATGAGTTGTCTATTGCAGTAAACATCTAAATGCAATAGAAGAAAAACTGGTTATATTTGTTTTGAATTTTTCATTTTCTCTTTAAAATGTTAAATATAATATTCCATTTAATTCAAGTTGAGCAAAGCCCATTATGTAAGTGTACACTATCTTTGTAAAGAATGAACAAATCTTTTAGTTTCCTGATGTATATATGATCAGATACCCTATGAAATAGAATCTACATCTCATTATCAATAATTACATGCCACAATTAGGGTACTTTGTGAGATCTTTTATTGAAAGTCTGTTGGGGTTTTTGCCTCTAATTCAATCTGTTTTATTAAAGTAAGTAGATGTATGAATATCTAAGTTTTTAATATGCTGGAAAAGATTCTGAGGCTGAAGACCTAAGTCCTTTGTTGTTGAGCTGAAGAGATGTTGCTACTCACAGAATTGGAACTAGCTCAGCATTGTGTTAACATAATGCCAGATTTATATAGTTGTCCCCATGCCTCAAAGAATTCAGTCTTTCTGCCCAGACTTAAAGGAAAATAACTTAATATAAAGCTGTGAAAGAGTAAGGCAATGCACGTAAAGACATTTTACAACACTCTAGCCAGATCTAGCCCCAAAAGATTTGGTAAAATTTAAAGTAGCATGGAAGATTTGATTGGAGATCTGGCAATAGTTAAAATGGGAAAATCCAGAACTCTATATTATTGCAGCTAAAGAGGAAATTTCAAGAGGAATTCGAGACATTTGCTGCTTTTCCAAGGTCTTTAAATAATATTGATAAAATATCATAGGCTAACTTTTCCACTCCTGAAACTCAGTAATTGAATTATAAAATCTAAATCTAAAGCTATTTTTAGCTTTAATAGATTTTGCTTTTCTCGAAAGAAGGCATTATCTGTCTTTTCTACAAAAATCTATTAACTATTAATTTTATTAATATCAAAATACTAAATTTTGATTACTTAATTGGTATGTTTCTTCAAAAAAAGGATTCTGATTTTCTAATGTTTTATGGGAGGTAAAAGTTCAATACATTCTTCAGAGTGGTATTATGACATTTCTGATGCCTAAAAAGCACAAGGATGTAGCACCTCTCCCATCCTACTGATAATAGACTTCTAATGGTGCCAGGAGGGAAAGAAGAATGTAAGGAACTTTAGGAAAGGAGCATCAACCTAATGGAATTTCCCATGTCTCTGAAATACTTAAGTAATTAGAGAAGGACAAATTAACTGGTTACAAATAAAGAAAATCCTTGGCTTCTCAATATATATCCCCTTAGCATGGCATGTCAGATTCTGTATTATCTGACTCCAACCTATGTTTGCAGCTTCATCCTCTGGTACTCGACTTTTGTAATCCCTGATCCAGCAATACACATCATTTTCTGTTTTCTGAATGTGTCATGTATTTTATATTTCAATCTTTCCTGGAATTATATCATCTCTACATTGAATTTCTTTCTATTATTTCTGCACTTGGAAGCTTGGGGCTCCTTCCTTCAACATTGATTTCAAGTATCAGTGCCTATGCAGCTTCTCTGTCTTCCTAGTTCAAATTAGTAACTCCTACCTCTGTACACCTGCTATTCTTTTAAACTATTCCATTACATTTCATTTTACAGTGTATTTATTCACTTTTTTTTAACATGTCAACTAGGTAATTATGTCAAATGCTGTCTTTTTGATCTTTGTGTCTGTCTTAGTGTAGTGCTCAGAGTAAGTACTGATAAACAATTCTATTTAGGAATAGTCTGTGTTAGGGAAAAGTGTAATTTTTAAAAATTTCTTTATAAAAAAGATATTTCATTACCATTGCCAGATTTAAGATTGTGTTCCTTGGACCCTTTTACTGCTTTCAGCATAGAAGGATTGAGAGACTTGTAATTTATTGTATTCATTTTTTTTATAATAACTATAGTTAATGCATAGTTTTTCTTTGTCAACATCTAGTGAAGTGAATGTGTTTGAAATTCTAATTCTCTACAGTTATATCTTTATAATAATAGTTAAATTTATGACAGTTATATTAAAGGGAAAATTTGCTCATTAAGAAATTAGGTCTTTTACTTGAATCTGATTCTGTATAACAAATTCAGTTAAAACAGTTAAAATTTAAGTAAGATCCACACCTGAAATTCTCCTGAAGTATAATATTTTGCCATGTGCCACTTTAAATTTTATTTAATAACTTCTATTTAACAGTGGTTCATGATAAATCAAATCAAATATTAACAAACGTACACCTTCAGTTATTTCATTGACTCTTTTTCTGACATTTTAAGTTGAAGCAGCTTGTTTTACATTCACGTGGACTAGGAACTCCATCTTTCAGGCATTTGATGGGTTATAGTTAACACTTCTCTAGATGCATTTTAAGAATCTGAGAAAAGTTAAAGAGGTTTGAAAATATTCTTTAAAAATTGAATTATTTATAGGTTTTGAGAGTTGCATAATTTCAGGTATGTTACATTTTCTTTCTGTGGCATTTCCATGTACTCCATCAATCACAATTTCCACAGCACAATTAGTGACTCATACCAGGTTTAGGCAAGAAGAAGAACATTCTGTGGTAAAATGAGTTTAGGAAAATTGTTAGTTAAAAATTTTTCAACAATTTTTTTCACTCATCATTATTATCAACATGGGTTCCCAGATAGGCTAATTCATTGTGAGTTTCCAGAACAAATGTGAGGCATGTTTGCTCATATACTTTTTTGAGGAGTGTCTTAAGTAATTGATAATATAAGTAGATCTTACGTTTTTCTCATTACATTTGATAAAGCTAATATAAATCAAACCTCCATACTATAAGATTATTTTTTTACCTGATCTTCCTGTGAAATAACAGCAATTTTGTTCCAGATAACTCTATTTCTTATTCAATAATTATATTTAATAAAAGTACTTTGTACCAAACACTGTTCTAGACACTGTGGATACAACAGAAATAAAAATATTATTTATTATTTATATTATTTATCAATATTATTTATATTATTCATATTAAGAGATAATATTGCAATATTGTCTCTTATAGAACTTTCATTTCAGAAAAACTAATTACCGATCAACTAGAAGAAAATCACATTCCATTCTTGAAATTGTTTTGTGTGTATGTGTGTGTATTTTGTATTCTTAAAATATCACATATCTTAGAAACTCTAGAAATGCTGTTGACTGTCATAAAAATATGCCGAGTCTAGAAAATGTAACAAAACATGTAGAGAAGTCATGTTTTAATGAGCTTCAAGGGTAAAATATTTGGAACTAGTTTTCTTCACCTAGAAAATTGATTTAGGTTTGATTAAATTCCACTTGAATAATTTTATTTATTTTATGTTTATGTATTCTCTGCAAGGGGAAAAACACAATTTAAAACTCCATGAAGGAATAAATCACTGGATTAGGATCCAAGAGATGTATGTTATATGAATACTTTGTAAAGATTATTTGTCAGGCATAATTTGGTTAAGAGTGAACATATGCAAGGTACTTATATTTTTATGACCTCAGACATTTTTCATACATAAAGTGAGATGACTTGGCTATGTGCACTCTAAAATACATTTTTCAGTCCCATGCTCTGATAACAGAATCTAAATTTTAGAATGCTTTTGTAACACAAAAGGAATGAAAGTATTTGTTTAAAAATTTTAGAGATAATGCTCTTCTATTCATGGATGAATCATCTGCAGGTATAATTATTTCTTCATCTGTGCAGTAAATTCTACTGTGAGGACTGCATATATGGTGGCAAGTATATGCCTAGAGGATACTGTATATGACCTAGCGGGATGCTTTATCTGTATGGGAAACCATTCAAATTGTCCAAGGTATATGTTTTTTTAAATTATTTTAATTTTATTCTGAATATTTGGTAGCACAATAAAGCTGCAAGCTATAGGAAACAGCATGGAAGAAAAAACTGCATTCTCTAACTATCTCTGCTTGTTCACTCTCTGACTTTGAGCAAGCCATTTTATCTCTCATAGCTAGTTTTATTATTTTTTTTTTTTGCACAGAAAAAGAGTGGAGTCTGATATATTTCACATCCTTTCCAAACGTATAGTTCTCTATATGTATTTGGGATGCATGCTTTGCCCTCTCCCAAAATGGATAAAACAATACCTATTTCACAAGACATCTTTATTAAAACCTTTTAAAAATTCTCTAAGGATTGACACCTTATATAATAGGAGGAAAGAAATAATATTTGTAGAGTATCACATCTTCTGTTCTAGATTTATCTTCTGAAAGATTACTGAGCAAATAATTCCTTTTATGAATATCAGCATACTTGGTGGTTTGTACAGTTCTGCCACCATACTTTTTCTACAGACTGCCACAGCAATTGAGCCTCGTGATTTTTGACTTGGCTGTTAGAAGGAAGCTGCTGAGTGACTGTAAATGAAGTCAGATTGGGCAACTTTATTAAGCCAATATGTGAAAGGACACTGTGGTATCTTTCTCAGAGGAGATATTTAACTAAGACCACAATTAAATCTTTATTCTTTTTTGTTATAAAATAAACCCAAACTAATATATGCATCTAGAAATAGTAAAGCTGATTTGAGAATACCATTTTACCCTGAGGTTGCTTTATTTTATAAAGACTGAAGTTCATAAATTGATCATGTGGGATAAGATACTAGTGGTGATATTTCTTTGGACTTTGGACTTCTTTGAATTTGGTGGTCGAAAGGAGGACTTGGATGAGGATAGGAATGGTTCAGCTATTTTGTAGTTTTAAGCAGGGATAGTTCCACAATTGCACTCTAAGTAGTGGAAATTACTTATGAAAACAAACCCTAACTGCAACTCATTGATGAGAAATTGAAAGCATCTTACACAAATTCTCTCTCTATGGGATCATAATCCCAGAGAAATAGAGAAATAGAAAAAAATTAAAGAGATTGGTTTGCCTCTCTCACTTATTCTCAGAAATGGGTGCCATTTTTCATCTATTTCGTCCATTGTTTCCTCTCTGAATGATTTCATCAAATAGACTTGCTTTTCTGTTTCATTCCTACTTTTTTTTGGTGTGTTTTTGTTTGTTTATTTTGTTTTGTTTCATCCAAAATGAGATGGATATGAATAATTCAGGAGAATCCCTTTTATATAAACTTGAATACTGATATGTAACTCCCCTCCCTGGTCTATCTCTTTTTCTATGTGCTATACCCATTGTTTGCTCTAACCCAACCATCCTGAATTCAGAATACTGAGGGTCATCCTGTTTGCATTGCCATAAGTTTGTACAAGCTTTTGCACTTCCAGCTATTATGCCTTTTTGTTCTTCTACTTTCATATCAAGGTCTCAAGAATCATAGTATTGTCCGACCTCCTATTTCCTATTCCCAGATGGTAAAATACATCTATGCATTTACATATTCATTATAATTCTCATCAAACAATATTATTAATTATTGATGATTAATCAAAATATTGTTAATTATTTATGTTCTCATTGGTTTTTTTTCTAATTCAATTGTGAGCTCCATGAAGGGCAGGGCTCTGTCTTCATATTTATGTATTTTGAACCTACCACTGTGCCCAAATATAAAGGCCACTCAAACTCAATAAGAGAGGAAATTAAACAAATGATACCTAAAGTTTTATACAGTGCACAAAGCAAATATTTTATAAAAAGATAAAGGAGATTTATTTCTGATCTTGAGTTTTGTTTTTTGTTCTATTATTGTTGTTAACTTTTGTTTTAGAATTCGAAAAAAAACATATTGAGGTAAAAGGATTTCATTAAAAAACAAATGCCTTACTCAAATTTTGAAGTAGTGTTACCCAGAATAGTTTTTTCTGTGTGCTTTGAGTACTTCCAACATGTACAACTAGGAGGAAAAAACCTCAGGGGGAATGGAAATGCTTATCACACTGGGAGGGATCCCTTTTAAAGAGGAGGCGGGTGCTTACCTGAACATCACTATAAGATTCTATTATTACTTTAGGTGCTTCCATGAATAAGAATAAAAACACATGAGAACTAGAAGCTTTTCCATGCACCCCCACTTTAGGAAAGGATATGGAAACATGGATATCTGAATATTAAGGTCATAGACGGCTGGGGGCGATTTCCTTTATGGCTTCTGTGTGTCTCCTGTTAACACACACCCTGTAGTCAGTGAGCCATTAAGAGAAGTTCACAATTGTTGGCTCTGGCTAAAAAATGCCTGTAATAGGGTTCAGTGAATGTGCTAAATCTATATGCAATTTCTTGCAGAAAAAAAAAAAAACCCTCTAGGTTTGGTTTTCTAAAGGAAATAAAAAAGTTCAATGCAATCTGCTTTACATAACCCTCTGCAAGGAACAATAAAATGACTGTAATATAGATAATTTCTTCCCATATGGAAAAAATAAAAGTATTTGTGTAGCCCTGTGCTAGTTGAAAATTTCTGCTCAATCTGTTTATTTAAAATTTATATGGTGCTTTAAAAGATGTTGCATGATACCAAATAGAGTAATTATTTTAAAATATCTGGTGTTCCACCATGATATATATTGTTTAAATGTTACACAAAGAAGCACATTTTTCTGTGTTTTGATGTATTTTCATATTATTCTAACTTATCCATGTAGCCAATACAATTCATAACCCTTATAAAAATACATGAAAACCATATTCTTTCTATTTGAAGAAAAAGAAAATTAGTTAATGAATTGGGAACAATATCTAGAGTGCCACTGAATTGAGGACAATCCACATAATAGGTAATATGACACACAGCAGAGATCAAATAGCTAGAGGCAATAACATCATTTATCCAATGCCAGCTTTTTGATTTACTTCTCTAAATTTGGTGGGAACCCTGTTTTAGTAAATATAATCTGCTACTGATATTAGATGTTAATACGGAATGTAATATTTTCATGCTTGGTTTTAAGTTCAAGTTTTGTTTTTATAATTAAGAAATCTCATTGTGATATTTGGAGTCTTTTTCATACTCAATATATTTTCTGAAATTGGGCCTCATGAAGGTCTGGCAATATTTTTTAATGCTAGCAAGTACTGAATACTAGCTAGCTAGCCAGCCGCTGCTGTAAGTGCTGTGGTGGTACTCAGGAAAAACATAGCTATATATATTCATATGTATAAAGCACTCACCAAAACCCAGTGGCTTAAGACAATGAAGATCTATTTCTGATCCATGTCTCATTTAACTGGATTTTCAAGAGGCAGCCTTCCACGTGTTAATCAAGGATGCTGGTTCTTTCCAATTCTGCTTCAAATGGTCAAGAAGCAAATTGAGAGAACAAAGACACTGCCAAATGTTATATGGGCAGACATGGAAGGGGCATACATCACTTCAAACCATACTCCTCTGGCAGGAACACAGTGTTATTGCCTCAAGCTAACTGAAAAGGAAAACAGGAGATGCAATCTTCCAAGACCGAGAAGAAACAACAGAGTTGGTGAACATTTTGCTAGCCTGTGCCACATTCTTATCTATTTGTTAAATTCTCACAACATAGGTACTTATTATCCCCATTTTGCAGATGAGTGAGCTGAGGCATGAAGAGTTTCATAAATATCACCAGGTTTCATGAGAAGTAAAATGTAGAGCTGAAAATTAAAGCCAGTTACATTGTCTTCAGATGTCAAATTTCTTATTTTTATTAACGTACTGCTCAAATTAAATGTCACTTAATTCATGAAGTACTTTTATTTGCTAGACAAGATTATCTACTTTTAAAAACTCATCAGGGAAATAATGACTTCTTTAACTGTTCTTTATTTCAATGTTATTTATCACTATTCCCAATCTTTCTGTGAATGTATTGTACGTGTATATATATGTACATTTTTGAAATGTATTCTTTCTAATTTTTAAATTATTTCAGAACTATGATTATTGATTATCTTCATCATTGTTGAAATATGTATGAAGCAACTGTGGTCAGGAATTTAGATAGGATGAGCAGTAGTATTCTCACCATTTTAGAGACAAGTAAATTGAGTCTTAAAGAGGTTAAATAAATTTTCCTAAGTGACACTAAGGGATGGAGCTATTAGAGTCTAAGTCTGGATTCTGTGCTTTTAAGAATTGTAATGATCTTCAGTAAACATTTATTTAAAGCAATTGTAGAGAATCTCTGAAATCTTGATCATTTGTATTGTACACTTCATCAAACTGACCTATGGTCTTGCTATTATTATGTTAACTCCACTTTATGGTCTTTGCTTGGATATTGAGCTGATATGTTGCATCTATAGTTTGAAATTTTAATATAAATTGAAATATGGTGGTTTAATAAGTATTATATAATCATTGCATGGTAGAATTCAGTTGGTTAGCATTGGATTCAGGGACTCTCCATTATTCATTCTTCATCCTATATCTTGAGCTCAGTGCTCTAGGGCTTGATTTGATCAGCTTTAAAACATTTTTAAAATAATTTTATCTTTAAAAATAATATATAAATACACACAAATATAAATATTACTGAATATTCAGATATATACAAAGTGATGAGAGTATAATAGACAACCTAGAGCCTCTCACCCAGCTTCAACAGCTTCAATTCTTACCCTTCATGGGTTGAACCCTTGTATTAAGGTCTGTACCTTCATATTTGCAAAAAAATATTTTCAAGATTTTATAATCATCATTTCCAGAAAAGTTAGTTCAACCATTTACTCTGCCCTCATTCCTTCCTCTTGAATGAAAGCAGGTCTTTCCCTAGGTTTTATGACACCACACCCTGCTGGCTCTATTCTCTTCTCCCTGAAGCTCCTAATTCTCAGTTTCCTTGTTGGCTCTTCTCTACCTAAACTTTAAATAGTGAAATTCCTAAGGGATGGTTCTCAGTCTACTTTATATCTCCTTGTACTCTTTCTCATTACACTCTCTTCCACTTTTATAGCTTCAAGTGTCATTTCTAGGTTGAAGACTTCCAAATTTATATTGCTAAACTATAATTGCTTTCTAAACTCCAGACCATTATATTCAAGTGACATCATCAACATGATATATATTTAACTCTTAATCTTTTCTCCACATTTTCTTCATCTATAATTTTAAGTATCTTGGTAACTAGAACTGCCAGGGCTTATGACAGAAACCTGGGTGCCAGTCTTTACATTCTCCTCTGCCTTACTAACTTCCACGTCACATTAGATTATAGCTGGAAAATATGAAGAGATTCTGTTTTTTCTCTGTCTACTTCTGCCCTCAGCAATGCTACTTTTGTATTGCATAACCAGAATGATCTTTAAAAACAAAATCTGATCATATCATTACACTCTTTAAAACCCTTTGAAGTCTTCTGAGAGTGTTAGAACAAAGGAAGAATAAGTAACTTAACATATAAGACTTCAAATTACTCTCCCTCTGCCTCATACCAGAGCCTTCTCATACCATCTTCTCTCCCTATCACTTTTATGCATCAGCCACATAGGTCTTCATTGTGTCTCAAAATGTGCCAAGTTTTCCAATATTGGTCGTTCATACATGTTTTGCTTCTCTCAGGCAAAAACATTTTTATTCTATTTTCCTCCTAACTCCTACAAATCTCTCACAAATCAACACAAATACTGCTTCTTCAGAGTCATTTTTGTGTGCATTTAAATCCTAGGCCAAAATAGTGTTGATATTTTGTTTTAGCAGGCAATTAACTTAGCTGAACTTGAACTCCAAGTTGTATGCCTCTGCAGTATGCAGCAGCTAAACTTATGTTCCCTTCTTTAACCTTAGCTGTATTGTTTCAAGTCTGCCCTATAAATGCATGGTTCAGAGAACAGCCAGAAACTTAGGCTCAGCCTCCATTGCTCTCTCCTGGGATTTTCCTCTTTACTCTCCAGCTGCTGTGGGAGCCCAGAAATCTTTCCTCTGATTCCTCAAGTTGGTAAGAGATCAGGTTTCTATGAAAGATTTGGCCTTCACAGTGAGGACTGAAACTTCCCTCAGGAAAAAAGAATTTTTTTTGTGTATGTTCATATGTATGCATATGTTTTATCCAAACTTTTCAAATGTTTACAACTTTTCTGCAGGAGAGTTTGTCTGATATAAGTTCCTGTACAATTAAGAGAGCCATAATTTTTATTCAAACAGATTAAAAAAATATTGAGTATCTACTGTGTGTCATATACTCTGCTAAGTGGTAGTAATAGATATGGTCTCTGATCTCATAGAAGATAGAACGATATCCATATAGATATATTCCACTGTGGAAGGGACATATTAAATAATGACCCAAATAATTAATTGCAATTGGCAGAAGAGATAAGAAGTGAATTTCAAAGGGACATGCAAATATATATCAGGGCAACCTTACTTCCCTTGTTGAATTAGAAAAGGCAACAAAAGCCAAAATAGACAAATGGGACCTAATCAAATTCCACAGCTTCTGCACAGTGAAAGAAACAGTCAATAGAGTGAATCGGCAACCAACAGAATGGGAAAAAATTTTTGCAGCCTACCCATCTGACAAAGGGCTGATATCCAGAATTTACAACGAACTAAAACAAATTTACAAGAAAAAAACATAACAAGCCCATTCAAAAATGGGCGAAGGATATGAACAGATACTTTACAAAGGAAGACATACATGAGGCCAACAAGCATATGAAAAAATGCTTGTCATCACTGGTCATTAGAGAAATACAAATCAAAACTACATTGAGATACCACCTCACGCCAGTTAGAACGGCAATCATTAAAAAATCTGGAGACAACAGATGCTGGAGAGGATGTGGAGAAATAGGAACACTTTTACACTGTTGGTGGGAGTGTAAATTAGTTCAACCATTGTGGAAGACAGTGTGGCGATTCCTCAAGGACCTAGAAATAGAAATTCCATTTCACCCAGCAATCCCATTACTGGGTATATATCCAAAGGATTATAAATCGTTCTACTATAAGGACATATGCACACGGATGTTCATTGCAGCACAGTTTACAATAGCAAAGACCTGGAACCAACCCAAATGCCCATCGATGATAGACTGGACAGGAAAAATGTGGCACATATACACCATGGAATATTATGCAGCCATCAAAAACGATGAGTTTGCATCCTTTGTAGGGACATGGATGAACCTGGAAACCATCATTCTCAGCAAACTGACACAAGAACACAAAATCAAACATCGCATGTTCTCACTCATAGACGGGTGTTGAACAATGGGAACACATAGACACAGGGAGGGGAGCACTATACACTGGGGTCTGTTGTGGGGGAGTGGGAGGGACAGCGGGGGGTGGGGAGTTGGGGAGAGATAGCATGGGGAGAAATGCCACGTATAGGTGAAGGGGAGGAAGGCAGCAAATCACACTGCCACCTATGCACCTATGCAACAATCTTGCATGTTTTTCACATGTACCCCAAAACCTAAAATGCAATTAAAAAAAAAAAAAAAGAAAAGGCTTCCAGAAGAATGAAGTATTAATGATATTTTAAAGTTATCACAAGTTAAATACTCAAGAATGTCAAGGTCAGCTGGAGTGGAGAAAGCATTACAAGTAGAAGGAAGAGTTGAAGTGGAATTTATCAAGCAAGAAGAAACTTTTGAAAGGTCAATATGACCGGAGTTTAGAGAATAAGGGAAGACTGGTTAGTAATATGGAATTTGTTTTAAGAGAAATAGAGTGCTATTGAAACATTTTTATATAGGAGGATTATTTTGTATGACTTATAGTTCCACCACAAAAAATAGCATTTTATTGCCTCATTTCTAAATTTTTAATACAAAATTTTATTATCTATAAATTTGTAACCTGTATTTCTCATTGTTTTTATAATTATTTTTCTAATATTTATAAACATTTTGTCAGTTACATAGTATTCCAATGAGTATATTCTCTAACTTTTAAAATTATTTTCTAAAGTTTTATTTGACTTTTTCTATATTAGTCAGTTGACATGATACTATGAACATCTTTACACAAAAACCTTTCACATTTAGAACGCTAAATTGTTAAAGATATCTTATTGTAGACCTTAAGAATTTAAAGGTAAAAATGCTTTGTAAAACAATATTAATTAAGAACATCTTTAAAGATAGAGTAAATGTAATAATTTTTTAAAATGGGTTGCTTTAAATATAGCATCATTTTTCTAGGTTTGTGTCAAATATCTTTGTGAAAGACTGAGTGAATGAAAATATCCTTTAAGTAAGAAAGTTTGCATTACTGCCACAGATTGTTTGTTTAGAAGGAGAAGTCTTTAGGGGATACCACAAGCAGTTTTTTAGCATTAAGCATACCCTAACATGATGACATTTGTGATTATAGCCACATAAATTGCTTTAGAGGCTCCAAGTACCTTAATTGCTTCACAGCTGCAATATTTCCAAATTCGTTTGAAGATTTTCCAGCAAAGTGCACTTTATGCCTGATTAAGAGTCCTATCCCAAGTGCAAAACCATGATTTGGCTTTCTTTCTCTTAAATTTGTTCGTGAATGAAAACTCCAGGTGAGAGTGATTCTATAGAGAATATCATTAACCTCAAAAGACAGTAAGTTTTCAGTGATCAAGCAATTGCTGAAAGCATCAATATCATTTCTCCTTTACCTCTTGTTGAATTACATAAACTATTATTTTTTCATTCTGTATCTAAGAATAATACTTTGTCCCCTTTCCCATCAGACTGTCACTTTCATCTGTGTAAGCATAAAACTGGTTTAACAGAGCTTCTGTGTAAATACATGATGGATCCAATTCTTAGAGCTTCCTGTCCGTAAGTCTGTAGGTAACACTGCAGTCATTTTAGATTAGTGATAAACGGTCGTGAAATTGGAAACAGGTTTCTCCAGTTTTTCACAAGAGTCTGAAAAAACAAATACGTGCACCCAAAAAGTTTGAGTCCAACTCAAACATCGTAAAATAATACACAGTGCATGCTTAACGGCATGCAAAGCCATATGAACATATTAAATGACACTGCCTGATGCCAAAGTCAAGTATGGTTTCAACATTCAATGTGTGGAAATTTAGGAGCAGTCTTAGCTTGAATTTGAACTAATGACACAGCTTTCTATTTACCTTTGTGATGTCAAAAAAATTTACTCTCTTCAACTCTCCCCTTCAAGGCAGTTGTTGATAGTGATGCTTTGCCAATATATTATCCTTGGAGATAAGGATTATAAAATGGCAACAACAGCAACAAGAATAATGTTGAACGTTTAAAATGTGTCAGGAAATTTTCAAATATTGCCTCGTTTTATTTTCACAACCATCTTATAAGGTAAGTGATATCATTATTATCCCCATTTATAGTGGGCAAAGCTGGCTTTTTAGACTGTTACATAACTACTTCATAGTCATAGAAGCAGTAAATGGAGATGGCTGATTTTAACATAGTTTATTTGGGGCCAAGATGCTATTTATTTGAAAGTCCCTCCACTTGACAACTTCCCTAAACTGAGAATTCTGGTCTTTTCCTAATTAGACAAGTTGGTTTCCTTCTAAGGAAATTGGACCACACTTCTGCTTCCCGAATGGATGCTTTTAGGCAAGAAGGACTAACGACAGCTATCTAAGGACTCTTGCTAATTTGTAATGTTCCGTTTCATTGCTTTTTGCCACAGGCAACACTATTGCTTCATACAACTCTAGGGTGTCAGACCTATGGAAGCAACATCAGTCACAGATTTATAAACAACTTATAGTGAAGTATCCATAATCTCTTTATTCAGATGTCTGAGACAGACACGTTGAAAAACCAAGAAATTAATACCCAGACTCTCTCACATCAACCAATTTAAAGAGATCCCCTTCTGTGTTATTCTACTTAGTCATCCATGCAGAAAACAGATCCGGCAGGGAGCCTCCCTGAGAATGGATATTAAGATATTCACCTTTAGTTCCGTGTCTTTCTATTTCTTATTAGTGGGGGAAACTGTAAAATAAAGAACATAGTCACCTAGGATTTTGTGAAGTGGAGCATGTGAGCTTTAAAACTCTGAGGTTTCAAGAATATATCCAAATTTGGGAACTGACACTTTGATTCACTCTAACTTGACCATTATATATAACTTTTTAATTCCTTTCATCACCTCTTACAAGTTCTCAGGCAAAGATTTCTATATTTCTATAACAGAGAGAAAAATATGTAAATGGTTTAATGTCTAAACGGTCCTTATCACAGAGATGGTGTAAGGATCAATTAATATATGGTTTCAGGGGTAAATAGAAACCCATTCCCTAACTTCCCAAACCCATCTCTCACTTGTTCACAGAGACCATAAATTATTAAAGTTAATTACAGAGCCGTTCTTTTGATTTAAGGCTCCTGTCTGGGGTTAAAGTTCAAAGGCACCTGGGAATGACAATACACCAAGCTTTATGAATCATCACGTGATGGGCTAACCAGATATTTTCATGAAGTGTTTTGCTAGGGCAGAGTGCTAAAGGGAGAAGAAGAGTATGAGTCCAAGAAAAGAAAGAAGGAGGGTGGAACTCAGACCTCTTGGAAAAGGCTTTATAAATTCACAAGGACCTCATATTTATGTGTTTACTCTGTGTGATAAGGTCACTGTACAGAGTGACAGAGATACCAAGGTTAGGAACTTTGTAAGCCCTAATTTGAAAACCAGCCATTCACAGCTGTGAATCTGGACTATATAAGATACAGCAGGTCAAGTTTGCATCATGTGCAGCAATCAGCATCAGAAATAGGAAGTGCTGAAATGGACTTCCATACAGGATACAACCTCAAAAATAATTAACGAATTTGAGTAAGAAGGAAGGAATCTGAAAAATCATTTATTCTGTGTATCTCATCAAAAGTTGGTAGAGGGTAGACAGTTTTTCAGGCTATAAATCCATGACTGGAACACAAGAGAGTAGTGATTCTTCATAAGCAAAGCCCTCATGTTTATTCTCTGTTTTTGAGATTTGTTCAGGCAATGACAGATCCGGGTTAGCACACTAATTGCCAGCCCAGATGAAATGACCTAATACCAATAAGTAGTTCCCTTCATCATAATAGTCCTCATCTTGACCTTAAATTTGCAATGGATCACATTCCAAGTATTTTTGAGAGTGAACAATATTTTGTTGATGATGATGATTAAAACAAATACAAATAGTAGCTACCATTTTAGCACAAGAGTTGGTTCTGGAGTTTTCCAAAGTATAAAAATGTGAGTCTCTGAAGTCTCTTTTTACAGAAGCTGTCATGGTATATGTGGATTGTCTGAATACAGTCAGCTTGTGCTTACTGATGAGGGGATCGTAAATTTGAATTTCCTCACATATGGTCACATAAAATTTCAAAATAATACTACACTCGTGTAAATCTTACCATTTGTTAATGCAACAGAAAGAGGTAAAAACAAAATGAGACTTGATTGACTAGACATTGTGCAGAGAACTAAGTTGAGTCATTGACTTGGAAGAAAACTTGAAGAAAGTTAAGCAAATCAATTAGTTTGATTTTAATTTTTATGCTTAGGCATAATACAGCAATGCTTACTAAAGAAGGAAATGGTGAAAAGATGAACTGGCCTGCAGAACACCAGAGAAAGTAGAAGGAAAGCTGACCCATGGTTTACTGCTTCCAGTAACAAGGAAATTTTATTTATATTAGTTCATATAGCATAACCAATGTCTAGCTTGATTCTGTACCCTAAACTTTTTTCCTAATAGATGAATTTGATACGCCATTCTACCTTCCAGATTGCCCATGGCTTCCTACTGCTGTGTAGAACTAAAAGGCCAATAGTAAGAAGAGTAGGTTTATCTAAGATGCATAATATGTATTCAGTGGACAAGCCTATAGGACCAGGAAGCAGTCTCTTCCAGTGGGTTCAGTAAAAAGAATGTACTTGAGTCAATAGATCAATAGTCTTTATCATTTTTGGTTAATTTTCCTTCAAGATCTTCAAAACACATCCAATTTATTTACTGGTATTAATAACTCATTTTGTTCCTTTGTATAAAATACGGTGTGCGAACATTTTGGCTATAAAAGTACTCAGAGAAATGATGTTTTACAAATGTTTCATGCTTCAGGAACTGCTAGCAAAGTAGAGAGATTCAAGTAATGAGAAAAATGTCAGTAAGTGTCTTACTTCACTTTGCGACAACAGGATACCATACACTAGGTGGTTTAAACAACACAGACTTGTTTCTCATAATTCTGGAGAATGGGAACTCCAACATCAAGGCCAGAAGAGGGCCTGCAACTTGGTTCATGGATGGCCATTTTCTTGCTGTGACCTCACATGACAATAAAGAGGGTGAGGCCAGGTGTGGTGGCCCATGCCTGTAATCCCCACACTTTGGTAGGCCGAGGAGAGTGGATCATTTGAGGTTAGCTTCAAGACCAGCCTGGCCAACATGGTGAAACCCAATTTCTACTGAAAATGCAAAAATTAGCTGGTCATGGTGGCACACACTTGTAATACCAGCTACTTGGGAGGCTGAGGCAGGAGAATGAACCTGGGAGGCAGAGGTTGCAGTGAGCCAAGATTGCACTATTGCACTCCAGCCTAGGCAATACAGCGAGACTCTGTCTCAAAAAAAGTTTTTAAAAAGGAGGGTGAGAGGGCTCTCTGCGGTCCCTTTATAAGGGTATTAATCTCGTTAATGAGGGCTCCATTTCTATTACCTTGTTACCTGCCAAAAATCCCACCACCCAATACCATCACATTGAGAGTTAGGATTTCAACATATGTTTCTGTCGGAGGGGTGACACAGATAGTACATACGTTACAAATGAACATAATCTATTTAATTTTGTTTTTATTTGTTATTTTTATGAATATATGATAGTTGCATATATTTATGGGGTACATGTACTATTTCGATACAAGGATACAATATGTAATGATCAAATCTGAGTAATTGAGAAATCTATAACCTCAAGCATTTAGCATTTCTTTATGTTGGGTACATTTCAAATCTTACCTTCTAGCCATTTTGAAAGATACAATGAATTATTTTTAACTATAGTCACTCTTATGTGCTATTGAACACTACAACTTATTTCTTCTTCTCTAGCTGTGTATATGTTCCTCTTAACCAACCTTTCTCCATCTCTACCTCCTCCTCACTGTCCTTTCCAGCCTTGGGTAACCACTATTCTATTCACTGCTTCCTTATTAAATTTTTAGCTTCATATATGAATGAGAGCATGCAATATTTATCTTTCTGTGCCTGGCTTATTTCTCTGAACATAATGTCCTTCAGTTCCATCTGTGTTGCTGCAAATGACAGGATTTTTTCCATTCTGTGAGTGAATATATCCCATTTTTTTAATCCATTTATCCTTTGATGGACACCTACATTGATTCCATATCTTGGCTATTGGGAATGGTGCTGCAACAAATATCAGAGTGGAGAGCTCTCTTCAGATGCTGATTTTCTTTCTTTTGGATATATACCCAGTAGGCTTGCTAGGTAATATGTAATTCTATTTTTAGTTTTTTGAAGAAACTGCATCCTATTTCCGAGAGTGACTGTACTAATTTACATTCTCACCAATAGTGTAACTAAATATGAAATATGTTTGCCAAATGTTGCATATTAATAAATTTTCCTGAGGTTATTGTAAGCATTATAGTTTGCTAATTCTTTTTCCAAGTGGTATCTTATTTGGGGCTTTAAGCAACCATGTACAGCAGACACCTTTTTAATCTATTGAAGGCAAATCACGACCACATTTCAAAATGCGATACGAGTAAATGAGGCTCAGGAATGCCAGGGGAAGAACTGATAAATAGCAGTATAAAGACTTCAACTTTGGTAATCTAACTTTCAATATTAAAAGCATTTCAATTTTGAATGCAGTCTCATATGTATAAAATTACATAATGAGAAATATTTAGTAAGGTGATATTCACTATAAATTTATCAAATAGAATAGATATATTTATTAAACTATCAATTAAATTGAAGCATGTGCTTCAATAATAGGTACATGCATATGGATTTATACATATATATACATCTATATATTCTATACAATATATATATGGATGTATGTTCTAGTGTAAAAGCTGTTGACCTGAAGAAGTATTTACTGTTGCAAGCAGCATTCTTTATGTTTTAGAATTACTAAATACTATTCTGGATATTAACATTTCAGAGAATTAAGTGGACAAAGGCATTAATGTCTCAACTGCTTTTCTTTGGAGACCTTAATTTCAAACGCAATTATCTATGACACACTTTAAAATAAAGCATTAGCTACCTTTTAGTAAAGAAAACTCCTTTTTGTAAGTAAATTAATTTGCCTTTACTGTCAACTGAAAAGCCCAAAGTGTGTAGGTAAGAGGCTAGACAAACCAAGTTTCATAGATGTTCCAGTGGAGTTAATGCTGGACAGGAAGTTCTCTGTACTTTTCTATTTATATGAACACTTAACAACCATTTCTATGTGTATGTGTTTAATAGAAAATGAGAGATGCAGTACTTTCAATTTTTCTATTATTATGATATCACAAACCTGGGATTCTGCTTTCATCAATTATATGTTTCTAAAGGCATCTTTAGTATCCATTCACTATGACATATGGAAAAATATGTCTAAAGAAAAATTGACCTGTTAGAAGTGCAGAGAAATTTTTCTCTAAAGAACTTATGACACTGTCTTAGAATTTTGCATGTAAAAGCAATCAAAGAAGGAAGCACTGGGACACACTGCTAGATGCACTAATATTTGCTTAACCTTAAAATTGACTTTGGAAAGAACAACTTCCCAGGGAATATGGAACCCTTGAAATAAATGAGCCAACGTGTTCAGGAAGAAACTGCGTGGCAGGCTTTCCATGGCTTTGACCTTGAAGGTAAACACAACAGCAAAGAGCCCCCTTGTGTCCCTGGAACCCAAATTTACCCAAGCGGACAAACTTGCTAAGGTCACATTAATAGAGAGCAGTGGACATTCAGTAGAGATCCTGAAGATCAAATGAAAGAGAAATGGGACTTGAACTTTGTTACATGAGCATGTTTCTAGAAAAGAATGTCCTTCTGCAATAGTAAAAACTTAATCCATATGTGGGAATAAGAACCATAAAGGAAAGAGCTTAAGCATGAAGGACTTTTAATTTATGTTCCTACTCGTCTCCTACGTTGGCTTGGGATTCCGAGACTTGGAAGAAGGTATGGGGTCATCTTGGTGGGCTGAAGTGGAGATTTACACTCTGTCTCAGCCAACTTTCAAGGTACCTTTGTGCAGTCTGGGATCTTAGCAAGGCTACTCTCAGCCCCGGTGGGTTAAAGGCTAAGAGAAGGCATTCAGTGCACCAGCCAGCAACAAAGAGGCAGATTATCGTCATGAGGATGAAGTTCTCTCTAGACAGATGCTTTTTCTGTCATTCTGCATACTTTGGTAAGCTGAGTATTTAACTTTCTTTGTTTTGAGTTATGTAACCCCTCCAGAGATTTTAGCTAGTGGAATCTTAACCCTTTTCTACCAGAGCAACCTTTCAGTTGACCTCCAACTTTCCCAAAGGAAAAAGTAGAGTTTTCTGCACTTCTTTGGAAAAGGTTAGTTTTGGGTCACTGAAAGTGGCAGGGTAGCACTGTGCCAGTGAATGACATGTCATGAGTAATTATGGAAGAACTGAAAAGAAAACCAATTAATGGTCTAATCAGTATGCATAAAAAACATCTGTTTCTAATGCTTGCAATATACTTTTTTCTAACTTAAATTTTATATCTAAGGGAAAGATATATACAGAGGCACTGAAGCACATTTGTATTACCATCATTTTTAGGGGTTACATTATGAAAATGCATTCATAAATGAAAACTATGGTGATTTATACTGTTTGTGAAATTGCATGGGTATTTCTACTTCAAATGAGTGACACTGCTAAAGTAAATATTTGTGGCATGTTAGTAATATCACGATATTACAACCAAGATTACAAAACCTTTAATATAGAAATGTCTGCTTAATACTCCCCAGACATGTTATTTAAGCTGCAGTAGAAGAAACCCCATTTTATTATCTGCAGTAATTGCTACTCATGATTGAATTAGATGTATATAGGAAACTCCCTACCCAGGGATGATTCAGAAGAGCCAAATACACCATGTGTTGCAATGAAGTAGTTTTATTGTTATTATTTACAATAGTACGTAATGGAGTGAATGATTAAGAACTCAGCAACTCTGAAAGAATCTTAGCTTGCAATGGGAACATTGCTCAGTTCAGGCATTGAATGAGGGCAGAAAATTACTGACTAGCCAACAGCCAAGATTCTTAATCTGCCATCTCTATTTTTTTGCCTTTTTTTTACTTTGTTAAATGGAAGTCCAGTTGCTCCTTTCTAAGATGCTGAAATGTCTAGCAATGAAAAAATGTTAGCTAGTCCTGCAGAGGAAACTCTTGAGAGTTTCTGTGCATTCTTTTTTTCTATTAATGTATAAAGTCTTTAAACTGCAATTTTTGTAGGTTCAGACAAGACTGTGTGTAATTTACTATATATCAGGTTTCTTCTGTAGCCTCTTCTATGTTATAGTTATTATTACTTTTTTTATTGTATTTGGGCTTTAGTGTACATGTGCACATCCTGCATCCTTCAGGATTGTTGCTTAGGTACATATATGCCATGGTGGTTTGCTGTTTCCATCCCCCCACCCCACCCTCGTCACCTACATCAGGCATTTCTCCTGGTGTTATCCCTCTCTATCCTCCCCTCCCCTCCCCTCCACTCTGTCACCTATCCCCGTAAGTGTTATTCCCTTCCCTGTGCCCAAGTGTTCTCATTGTTCATCACCTGCTTATGAGTGAAAACATGCGGTGTTTGGTTTTCTGTTCTTGTGTCAGTTTGCAGAATGATGGTTTCCAGATTCATCCATGTCTCTACAAAGACACGAACTCATCATTTTTTATGGCTACATAGTATTCCATGGTGTATATGTGCCACATTTTTTTTGTCCAGTCTATCATCGATGGGCATTTGGGTTGGTTCCAGGTCTTGGCTATCGTAAACAGTGCTGCAATGAACATATATGTGCATGTGTCTTTATAATAGAATGATTTATAATCCTTTGGTATATACCCATAATGTTCCTTATGGGTGTAGCACAGGTCTTGGTTTGATATCTGTGTCCAGAAGTAGACTAGACTCCAGATTCTGCGAAATGAAGAAATTTGTATCTTCGCATCATTGCATTTACTCAAAAAATATTTGTGGAATGACAAAATAAACCAACACAAGCTCTTGAATTTTTTTACATCAATGGCGATCTTGTTATAAATTGAAGAATTTTATTCTATGTGACAATTTTCGATTAAAGACACCATAGGACCAGAATGCTATGTTTGAATCATGGACTTAACCTTCTAAATAATCTTAGACAAATTATTTACTGCATATTTATCTCAAATTAGGATAATATATAAGGAGGCTATTGTGAGGATTTAATGGATTCATACTTATAAACCTCTTAGCACAGTGGCACAAAGTAAATGGCAAATATTATCTATTACTAGTGTCAATATTATATTAGTATCAGGATTAATGTCAGTATTAGTGTTATTATCATGGAATAAATTTTTGCTTCTTATATCAACACTTTAAAGTTAGAGCTGAGGATTCAATATTATTAGAAGTCTGCCAAATAATTATCCTTTAATAAATATTCACAAATGAGTCAAGATTAAGACTTTAGAAAAGATTCAATGGTTTTTACATTGAGCTATTTTCAGCAACCCTACCATGCTTTCCTTATCTAGGGAAAGCTGCACACTGTAGCAAGATAAAAGTGGTTTTGGTGAGCAATGCCATGTTTTAATTGTTGTGTAAGAAACTGAAATTGTATTATGGAAATTGGAAGAAATATCTGAGCACGTGTATTGACAAAACCTTTTATTCCTCTGTTATTTTATTTTTTAATGACTAGTCCACTCTTCTATTTGAGTACAAACATTATCACTAAAAGTAAAGGTTCAAAGAGTACTTCTATAGCTTTCAAAATTTAATTTGACCGTAATTTCCCCATTTGATAGTAATTTCATCAGCTATGAAAATAAGAATTGGCTTATTTCCTCAGGTGATAGAAGTAATTTAGGGGAGAGGAATAAGTGAATCATAGGCTGTTAGAGCTGGAAACAACTTAGCACATTATCTTGGGCAGATATGGTAACTACAAGGCAACATTGTCACAAGTATCATGAACCCATGCTCATGGCATTCATTCATATTGGGTGTTGGGATTCTTCGTCTGAACAGACTTATTTTCAGAATCTGTCTCAGAATAGCTCTCAGACATCCACTACCAAATTGATTAAAGTTGCTACTAAGATGAAATCTATTTACCCTTCCTGAGTTTCACTCCATCTCTTTCTGTGTACAAACATATAGAAAGCCTGAGACTTTTATTTGAATCTTTCCATGTCACAAAATTATCTATAATCATATCTACAGTATCTTAACTCTGAATTTAGTATTCTTTCTCTTCCAGTGTCTGGAGGAAAAATAATCATGTGTAAACAAAAATGGAATGCTAGTAAAAGGCAAAAAAAAAAAAAGTGTTTAAATTTTTTATTTTAAATTTATTTTCTAGGAAACTCAAAATGTTATGTAATAGGCAGGCAGGTATATTGGAGTGGGAATGCATTTAGCAGTAGAGGGTGATGTAACCATAAGTGTGCAAGGAAGCCATTGGTAAATATCTGAAGGAACTACATGTAGTTAATAATTCAAATGGAACACTGACAAGTCTTAATATTTTGAAATATATTTGAAAAGCTACACCAATCCCACATGTAAGGAAGATTATAAAAAGTTTCAAAAATGTTTGGAAAGCTTTTGTTAAACTTGTTCCAAACTTATTTAAGCATTTAATCAATATAGGTTCATTTTCAGCGTCATGATATAAAACTAGTAGTTTTTAATTGTTTTTTCATGACTTGAAATGTGCACTAAGCAAGTTGAGTTCAACTACTTTTTGCTTTTAGAGTGTTAAAAATTTCAAATGAAAATGCAAATATTTGCAAATATTTGATGTATTCATTAAATGTCTTTGAAATATTTCTCCATATGCCAAGTAAGCATATTACACGTAATTCTTCTAAGTCTAACCAAAAATCTGTAATTTGATGTACATGAGTCTCCACTTTGCTGAATGCAGGCCCTGTTTCCACAGTTCAAGGGTGTGAGGTCAGCCCCCTATGAGCCTCTTCAATAGTGTTTCCTAAGTTGAGTTGGGAATTAACAGTTGAAGGATGCAATCCACCTTCTACATACTTGATGGATAATATTTAGCACAGGTCTATAGATGGTTTCCAGTATCCTACATTGTAATTTGTATTCTCACCAAACTAAACAGACTCAAAGATCTACACAAACTACAATGCTTTTAAATTGCTATGGAAAACCCCCACTCTCCATGCTTTTAAAATGCTTTTTAAATTTTCTTTGCAGTATTTTTAAATTGACTTGACTACAATCCCCTCAAGACAAGAGACCAGTGAAGAGTTCTTGGCATATAGTGTATGTTCAAGAAATCCGTCTAGCTAGTGAAAAAAATAGAAAAACATCACTTTATACATCCTGATAATCTTACCACCTTAATCAATTTATAGTATTTATCTGATACCTATCAGCTGTTTGCTATTTTGTTAATAGCACATTCAGTTATTATTATTAACTTATTTTCAGCACTGATTTTTATATTAGAAGCGAATAAATGCAAAACTAATTTTATATAGTGGTTACGTGTTTATGCTTGATTTTTGTAACTCAGAATGAATAAGTGTTTTTTAGTAATAGCCTCAAAAATGTTCTGAGAAAAAAACTGATACTGGATTAGTTTTAAATTATGTCAGTTAATTATTAAACTGAATTTTTTGCCTCCTACCATGATTCTGAGGGTTTCCCAGTCAAGTGGAATTGTAAGTCCAATTAAACCTCTTTTTTTTCCTAGTCTCGGGTATGTCTTTATCAGCAGCATGATCATGGACTAATACAGCAGGTGTAAACAAACTTACTTCACTGCCAGTCATATAAAAGTATAGCACATACAATTATGTACAGTGCATAATGCTTGATAATAATAAACAACTATGTTACTGGTTTATATATTTACTATAGTATCCTTTTTATCATCATTTTAGAATGCATTTCTTCTACTTGTATATAAAACAGGTTAACTGTAAAACAGTGTCAGGTAGGTCTTTTAGGAGGTATTCCAGAAGAAGCATTGTTATCATAAGAGATGACAGCTGCATGCACATTTATATAATTATGTGTGAATATTTTTCTACAAACCCTTAATATAAGTATGCATTTAATCCTTGTAGTTTGTAGAAAAATATTCACACATAATTATATAAATATGAGCTATTATTATGGTATAGTAATGAATGCTTCCTAGAGATACATCCTAAACATCAAAGGAAGAACATCAACAAATAACTTTAATTATATCCACTTATAATCGGATATTTATTACAACCTAGGAAAAAAATTAATCAAAACTTTGTTCTTCTAAGTATCTGGATCTGATACAAACATTTCTAGATATTTGCTGCATTTGGAAATAAGAGAAGCAATATTGGAAACATAATGCTTAGGCAAGTCCCAGCCTAAGTTAAGATTGAGCATTGCTTTGCAGATACTTTTCTCCTTGTTTTTCCAGTTAGAGTCCCATCTACAGCCTCAAACAGGCTTATCCAATTATGAAATGCATGTTGAATTATACCTTCTAGCGTGCTTTTAGTTTCTCTGGCATAAAAATAAGAAAATGATTTATTTCTGAGAAATATTTTTAAATTGGTCTACTGTCATCAAAAAGAAGGCAAACTTCACTTGGAAGGAAATCAGTACTAGCCATCAGTTCTCGTCAGGGAGCTTCAAATTAGTTTATCTTTAAAGTTAAACTACAATTAACTTTAACTTCAAATTAGTTTGCCTTTAAAGCTAAACTACAAACTATGACAATTTACACATATCTGAAATGAATTGTACATAGCAATGCATGCTAGGGGCATCAGTGATCACTAAGTTAAAAATAAATGCCTTACAAAAATAAATGGTTTGCTTCACATGAAATGGTCCTGAAGAAATGGTCCTCTGCTATTTCTTATATTTACAAAATTTTAATATTATTTTTGTTATGGTTTTTAGAACCAAAGCTTTTTCTTTTGGCCTTTTTCTATTTGACTGTGTCTAGAATATTACTTTCTGGTACTTGGTCTGGGTTGTACTGTATATCCTTCAGCAGATACGTGCAAGTCTAGTACTGAGCTTAAAGGACACAAGTGTTTCTTACCAGCTGAAGTAGGTAAGATATAAAAATGATGGCTAGTAAGTACCTTTGCCTGAAACAACATGGTGACTAGTTATAAAGCATGGCTACGGAACACCTCCTCTGAGCATTTTTCTATTACTTAATGAATGTATGTCAGCCTTTGAATATGAAATTTTGAAGTTCAGTTGAACTTCAGATTTAATGGAATTGAGTAAAGATTTTTCTAATATGACCAACATTTCTTGTTAAGTGAAATAATGATTTCATATAGAGATAGTTTATGCATCAATCTTTTAATCTGTAGTTTTTGACTTCCACTTGAATATCAGTTTCCTTTAACTGAATATCAGTTTCTTCTACAGTTTAGCCTTGGCAAAACTACTAAGTTCACGTTATTTTCAAATAACATTGAAAATGCTATAAAATGCTTTAGTAAAAATATATTATTGTGAATACAAATGTGTTCCTAGATTGTACTTTATTAATCTGTAATAAATTAATATTTTCAAATTTATTTACTAATGTTTCAAAATGTTAGGATTAGTTTGCATTTCAGAATGTCAGAATTTATGTAAAATGGAAAGATTATTGAACTTTGAGTATTGTTTTACATATATGTATATGAAAGACATGAATTTTATTTAAAGTGAAAGAATATGTACATACATATTTTGAATGTATATTAGCAATTTGTCTCAACTTATAATTGCATCATTTCAGTGATTTTGAAGTGATATTTAAAAGTGTATTAGTATCTATTATTCTATCCTTTGTCCAAACTGGAACTACTTCTAGATGGTTTTCTTTGATATTTGGCTGTTGGTATATATCACTGATATATACTGAAGTGATATATCAGTATATATATTATTGTCAATATATGTAGTATATTGATATACTGATATATCACATATGAAGTGATATATCAGTATATATATTATTGTCAATATATGTAGTATATTGATATACTGATATATCACATATGAAGTGATATATCAGTATATATCAGTGATATATACCAGCAGCCAAATATCAAAGAAAACTATCTAGAAGTAGTTCCAGTTTGGACAAGAGATAGAATAACAGGTACTAATACACTTTTCCTGATGGATGGTACAACATAGGATTTTGCCAGTGTTATTTAATTGTTTCCTCAGAGGAAAAGAGAATGTTTTCTATCTATCCAACAAGGTATTCTATTCCTCAAGGTAAGCAATATTTAAGTATTCTGCAAAAGGCTCTAGTACTAAGGCAATATATTTAACATCAATGAAAAGTTGAAAAAATCCAGTGGTCTTTCATTTCAATGACAGTGCAGTTAAAAACACCGTATGGTAGTCCCTCTCCCCCTTACCAGAGAGTTTGCTTTCTGTGGTTTCAGTTACCTTGTGTTTCAAAAATATTATATGTAAAATTCTAGAAATACCCAATTCATAGATTTGAAATTACTGCCATTCTGAATAGCATGACGAAATCCCCCACCATCCTGCTTCATCCTGCCTGGCTGTTGATCGTCCCTTTGTTTGCCGCCGTTTATAGTACCTACCAATTGTTACTTACTAGCCATCTCAGTTATCAAACCTACTGCAGTAACCAGTGCTCATGGGCAAGCAACCCTTTGTGTACTTAATAATGGCTCTAAAACATAAGAGTAGTAATGCTGGCATAATGTTATAACTTTTATTTTATTATCAGTTATTGTTAATGTCTCAATGAACCAAATTTATATATTAAACTTTATCATAGGTATGTATGTATAGGAAGAATCATAATATATATGGGGTTCAGTAGTATCTGCAGCTTCAGGCATAGACCAAGTTGAATTCCCCTGAAGATAAGGAGGGACTATTGTAACAGAATTTTTTTTTTCACAAGGACCCAGGTACTATAAGTACCTATAATTATCAAAGAAAAGAGTGATATATTTTCAAATTTTTCAAAGTGTTCAAACAGCATTGAAGACAATTACTTTTCCAGAAGAAAGACCTTTTGGCTTTGAAAATAAGAAATAACACTAGAGTAAGAATGATTTATTTTCAAACCATTTACTCAAATTTTAAAAAATATTTTATGTGGTATATACTCTTTTGTATTATTTTAATTGACAAATAATAAGTGCACTTATGTACTCTTACCTAGCTGATATTTTGAATCCGTTTCTCTTTTAGTCGACCTGTATATAGGAAGAAATTTATCAATCATATTTATCTTTTCAAAGAACAACTTATTGATTTAATTTATTTCAGTATTGTCTATTTTCCATTTGCTTAATATAAGTTTTTAAAATCAGTTCTGTTTATTCAAAGTTTAATTTTTCTTTTCTATTTCTAGTTTTTTAAGAAGGAATCTTAGGTCACAATGTTATTTTCTAAAACATTTAGACATATTAAATTTTGTCTAAGCTTGGCTTTGGTTTTTTTCCACAAATTTTGGCGGTATGTATTTAATTTTCATTTAATTCAAATTATTTTCTAACTTTCTGTAATTTCTTCTTTGACCCATGGTTTTGTTTGTGACTATGTTGTTTATTTTCCAAAAATTTGGGGATTTTTCTAGGCATACTTCTGTTAGTATTTTCAAATTTAATTCCCCTGTGGTTAGAGAACTGCTATATAGAATTTCAATCCTGTTAAAATTTATTAAGAATGGTTTTACAGCCCAAATTATGGTCAAAGTCAGTGAATGCTGCATGACTTTGAAGAAAAAAGTATACTTTGTAATTTTTATATTAATCTTTAAATTTTGTGACATAAATTTGATTAGTAAAGTTTTCCTAATTCTTCTCTAGCTCTACCAATATTCTACTTGTATATTAACTCAGAGAGGATTGTTGAAAGATATTACTATAGTTGTGAAGTTGTCTGTTTTTCTCTTTTAGTTCTTTCATTTTTTCTTGATGTATTTTAAAACATTGGGTTTAAGTAAGTAAATATACATTTTTGACTGCTATGTTTACTTGATAAACACATGAAATATATTTCATTTGGTATTAACCTCCTTGATACTAATATAGTTCCTACAGTTTCACTATCATTTATAGAAACTCATATTCATCTTTTTCTATCCTTTGATTTTAAGCCACCTGTCTTTTTATTTAAAATTTGCCTATAGTTATGGAAGTCTTCCTTTTTTTAATTCAGTCTCTGTCTTTTATTTGGAGTGTTTAGATCTTCAGCATTTAGCATAATTATCAGTATTGTGTTTATATGATTATCCACTGGCTTTCATTTTCTCCTATGTTCTTTTTTAGAATAATTTACATTCTTTCAAACTAATTGTTTTTATTAGTATTCCACTTATTTCCTCTTATTACTTATATCTTCATTTAGCATTGTTGTTCAGGTATTTACAATATGGATTTACAAATTTTCACAGCGAATTTTCAAATAATATGCTCCAAGGTCTGTCTCCTTAACTCAGTCAACCACTATTCACTGGGTTTTCTCTCCTTTTGCTGCTGTTCGGAAAGTGCCTTCAGATAAAAATTTTGAGGATCATAGGATTTGTGTTATTTTCCCATCTCTCCTGTGCCAAGTCCTACTTTGCCTGTTGTCAAATATATGAAAATTGTTAAGTATATCTTTTACAATTTTTAATTGTTTAGACTAGATAATAGTATTAATCAGTAGTTCATAGTGGCAAGATTTCCATGGCTGGAGGTTATGCAAGCTTCTGACCTTCACAAGTCATCTGGCTCATTGATGCTTTCATATAAGGAAAAAGCTGATGTTATGTAGACCGAGCTCTACTAAAGCAAACTTGCAAAGGACCAGGCTTGTTATCCTTAATACAGTAAATTCTTGGCTGAGCTGAATCTACCTTTTTAATCAAATGACTCCGGCCATAGGATATTAGTAAAATCGTTAGACAGGAGGATCCTAGAAGTGGGATGTCGTCTGTTTGACTTTTAGCCATGGATCCTCAACTTCCCTTCAGCTGAAACAACTAAGATAATTTTACAAAGGCTATCAAGTCTTCATACTCAGCAGAATTCTCACATATTAGAAGATGTGACACTAATACACAGCTTTCATCATACTCTTTACCTTTGTCTGAGTTTCATGCATGGTCCAGAAATTGGAGCATGACTACCTAGATTCAAATTAACTTCACGCTAACTGACATAGTCAGTTGTAAGACATGTGAATCCCCAAGCTAGTCTTTTATAACTCGCTCAGAAGAATATATTTAAAATATTTGTTTATTATTACCTTATTGAGTAGAAATGCAATTCTCGTCACCAAAATTTTTCTTTATTTCTGCTCACACTTTGCTCACAGTTCTGGACAGAGGATTTATAAATGCAGGAGTTAATTTCCAGTCTAACCTTTAGACATATGGAGACAACTCTCACTTCTCACTTCATGGTTAATTTATTCAATAATAGAACTCAAATCTTTATTCTCCCTTATATTCTCTCGTACATTGCAGATACTTAATAATCTGTATATCATTGCAATATAAAGATATGATTGTATATCTGTATGATTTGCCATTGGGAGGTTCACATCTAGGGAAAAATCAGACTTATCTTGAAACCTGCAAGTGTCACTTCTCTTTTTTTTTTTTTTTTGAGACGGAGTCTCACTCTATTGCCAGGCTGGAGTGCAGTGGTGTGATCTTGGCTCACTGCAACCTTCACCTACCAGGTTCCAGCGATTCTCCTGCCTCTCCAGCCTCCTGAGTAGCTGGGACTACAGGTGCGCACCACCATGCATGGCTTATTTTTGTATTTTTAGTAGAGACAGGGTTTCACCATGTTGGCGAGGATGGTTTTGATTTCCTGACCTCGTGATCCGCCCACCTCAGCTTCCCAAAGTGCTGGGTTTAGAGATGTGAGCCACTGCACCCAGCCAAGTGTCACTTCTGCTTTCTTCTTTGGTAATTTCTTCTCATTTCTTCAAAATGCAATGATTACAACATTTTGCTGCATTTCAAAGAACATCTTAAATAGTTGCATATATCCAAAATTCTTTATTAAAAATCTTTTTTATTTGCTCTATTTTGCCTTTTTTTTCTATTCTTAAGACAATTTTGCTACTTATTTATTCTCATATACATTATCAGGAATTCTACAAGTGATTTTTGGCCTGAAGCAGAAAGAGTTTACGTAAAGTTTTGTCACTGAGGATTCTATCATATTTTAGCATAATATTCTCAACAGTCATTAAACCTTAATATGAACATTTTCCTTACATTATGATTTATATCTGATTAACTTGATTTCATAAAACCAGAGACCAGAAGAATGACTGCCCACAAATAATTTGAAACATATTTACAGAACATAAGTCCTGCATACAAGAATATAACAAGAAACATTCTGTCCCACCAGTTAACAGATGGGAATGGAAGTTTCTGAAGTTATGCATCTTATTTGAACCTTAGTCTCTTAATCTGTAAAATGAAGAGGTTGATTAAATAATATTTAAGATTTATTCCAATTTTTAAATTTGATAACTTAAGAAATATATATATTTATATCATTTTCCCCATATTAGCATCAGTTAATAAATGTGAATGAAGAAGGAATTAGAGAAAGAGAGAGAGAAAGACAGAGACAGAGATAAATAAGTGAAATTGAGAAAATGAGAAGATGACATAGATCAATAATGAAAGCTCCTGTTGGAGAGTTTTAAATGAAAATTATTCAATAAGCCCTCGTATTGAAGCTAAAAAATGACTGAATATAGTTCCTGAGATTTAAAAGTAAGTCTAAATGAAATGGTTAATATCCCTTATCTGGCTTTCTGCCAATATCTCTCAAGGAAAAGTTATCCCAGAAATACGAGAATACAGATTTTAAACTATCTAACCTCTAAAAGTTGATGGCCAATCAATGATTTGGAAGAGCAAAGTGATATAATCAAAGAATAAAATGGCAAATTATCTTAGAGTCTGTTAAAAATAAGAATAATGTTTTTACTGACTTATTTAAATATATTCTGGAAGAAAACACTTCAAAATATAAAAGTAAATTAACTGGAATTCTGGAATGAGAGCACAGAGACTAATTCTATCTTTTTGCCATAATTTTTTTTTTTAACTCAGCCTAACTTTAAATACCATTTGTTCAAATATTCATTTTCCTAAGCAGCATTTGTTTAGAAACTCTCTTCTCAATAGCTTTTTGATGCTTCTTTTAATTATATATTCAGTTATTACATGTTTTTCAATTTTGGTTGTATTTATTTCCTACCTTTGTAATCTCGGCTGATTAGCATACTGACTCTTGTACCTACCTACTCAAGTTATTCAATTTATTGTATGTTTATAAAATCAAGTGCCCTTTATTAGTTCATTTTGCATTGCTATAAAGAAATGCCTGAGACTGGGTAATTTGTAAAGAAAAGAGGTTTATTTTGGCTCATGGTTTGCAGACTGTACAAGAAGCAGTGCTGGCATCTGCTTCTGGTGAGGCTTCAGGAAGCTTTTACTTATGATAGAAAGCAAAGGGGAAACAAGCATGACACATGGTGAAAGAGGGAGCAAGAGAGAGAAGAGGGAGATTCCAGACTCTTTTTAACAGCCAGACCTCTTGTGGACTAATTACCAAGGAGAGAGCATCTAGCCATTCATAAAGGATCCATCTCCGCATGACTCAGATAACTCCCACCTGGCCCCACCTCCAACACTAGGATCACATTTCAACAAGAAATTGGGAGGGAACAAACATCTAAACTATATCATGCCCCTTAATATTCATTCTCTTTAAACTGATGTACTGTTTCAAAATTTTACTATTAAAGCTCATAATATCTCTAGAATTATGTTAACATTCCTATATTGGTCTTCTTCAAAAGTGTTAAGGTCATGAAAAACAAATTAAAGATAAGAAAATTTCACAGACTGGTGGAGACTAAGGAGACATGATGGCTGAATGCAATGTCATCTCCTGGATTGAATTCTCAAATAGAGAAAGGACATTAGTGTGAAAACTGTGAATCCAAATTAAATCTGTAGGTTAATCAATGACATTACACCCATGTTTATTTCTTAATTTTGACAAATACACAGTGATTATGTAAAATGTAACTTCAGAAGAAGTTGGGTAAGGGTATATGAAAATTCTGTTTACTGTTTCTGAAAGTTTTCTGAATATCTAAAATAATTTCAAAATAAAAATATTTATGAAAATTATATTGCTTAGAGCCCTAAAATCATATAATCTATCCTAGAATTCAAATTCTTAGATGTCAAACCTAAGACAATAAAAAATGATAGAGACGAAATATGTATATGTAAACATACTAATTTAGGAATACTTTATAATGACAATTATTACAAACAGCTAAAATACTAACAAACAAGGCACTGATTAAATAAAGTATATCTTTGAGATAAAGTATTGTGAAACATTGCACTCAAGATTTAAATAGTATGTTATGAATATAGAAAATGCCTCTGATATGTAGAGAGAACATCCTACAAATTGTAAAAATTCAGTACTACATGTGAGTCAGGAAGATAAATATACATAGTAGGAGTACATATATTGATATGTTAAGTGTAGTTATTTATGGAACTAAGAGTTAAAATTTATTTTTATTTTCAGGTTCATGTTATCCTTTATTTGATTTTATATTTGTATTCAAATTTGTGTTTTGACCATATATTAATACTATAATAAAAAATTAAACTTTTTTTTTTAAAGAAAGTCAGAATTTATTGTGGTTTATTACCAGTGCTTTTGTATACACTGCCAGTTTACTCAGCTGAAGAGAAAGGAACTAAAGCTACTTTGTAGTGTTGTATGGGTTAAATTACAAAGTAACTGTCATATGTGGAATTTATGTTGAGGAGATTTGGCACACTTCTAGTTTTCATATAACGCATATTGCACTATGCTGAAACACCAGTGTACACTGTTTCATAAAATTAATGATTATCTGTCACTGTTTCTGTCATACAAGATACCCTATTCATGTCAATATTCCTGTATTTATCCTTCCTATTAATTTATTTTTGTTTTTGTTCTTTAGCTGTTGAGACTCTTCTAATTATGTCAAATATTTTCCATTCTAAATCATATTCAAATAAGACTACTGATGAAGGCTTTGCAAATTTTACCTCATTTTTCCCACATTCCATAATTTACATGCATCTGAGCTTTAATGCCCTTGCCACTCCTAGTGTGATGCATTTCCTCAAAGTTTCAACATTAATTTACAACAATTTGTAAGATTTTATCACATTCATATTTTATGCCTCAGTACTTTGTAAACTGCCTTCTGGATCGTTAATATTGTCACTAGGCTCTTGTCAAAGACATTACTAAATTAAAACTGTACTATATAGCTCAATTTTCAGTCTGTTCATTTCAAAACACTTTTTAGTTTGGATTCTAGGTTAAACTTAAAGAATTGTTAAAGTGATTGCAAAAAGATATTAGAAAAATAATGGTGTCATTATGGATCTCATATCTAAAAGGTAATGGAAAATTTTACTAAGCTTGGAATTTGTGCTGTCATTTACTTATACTTCTTCTAGTGTTATTTTGAGCATTTGAACTGATGACTTTAGTATAAAAGCAGTAGCTATAGAAGCATAGTGGTGATCCACAACCTACATTCTTATGTACTAACACATTTTTTATTTGCAAAGCCACAATTTAAGACATGCTTATAGATTCTCCTAGGCAGAGGAGTATGTATCATTAGGAATGTTTTGCTTCATTTCCTTGTCAGTCTTAACTTCCTGAATTTAATTCCTTTTCCTGAGCAGGGAAGTTAACATATCAGTTAACATGTGAGATCAGCCAGCCTGTGGATAGCAAGCAAAGTGCTAAAGTATTGGAGAAATTTAAAGAAGTAAAGAGAAACAGATTGCCAGTAGCTAGTGTTGTTCATAGTGAAACACCAGAAATTACACTTTAGACCACAAAATCAGGGGTACAGGGTAGCAGTGGAAAAATAGAAATATCCTAGACCTTTGCCAGATATTAGCAAATAATATATAAGGTCCAGGAGATTTTCCAAATAAATCAAAGGTTAATTCAGGCATTTCTTTTAGTGAACCAAGACATAAAACATAATTATAGAATGATGTAATAGCCAAAAATTTGCAGATCACCTTTTGTAGATTAGACTGTGAGGATATGTTTAAAATGACTAGAGAGTGGTTACAGTCAATGCAAATTCTATCTTTCATTGCATTTCAAAGCCTATTATAAGCTTTGCCTGTTTGTATTTCTGGACTTTTTCTGTTGCCATACCATTTGGAATTCTTTTCCAAGATACAGATATTCACACGAATCTGAACATAGTTACCCGGAGATATACTACGTATCTTCTAAAGTAAGAGACTTGTCAATTTGTATCTTAGAAACGACAATAAATAAAAATGCATAGAATTGCTTCACTGCATATGCACAATATGTAAGATTTTGCTAAGCTGCTTTTGAGAAAGTCCAGAAACATTGCAAAGCAGACTGTCAGTAGAAAAAAATTCTCCACAATGTATTTATGGAAAATACAGACTAGAATTACACTGTACGGTCTCTTATGTTGCTTGTGACACACTCTCTGAAAGCCCACTCCATATATTTATCTCCTGATAATGTATAAAATATTTTAGGTAGTGACTGTTATAACAACTATTTAGTAATTTGATAAGATACATAAATTTTAAGTTTTTATTTGTCAATTTAAAACAGCTTAGATCTAAGCTAGAAATGTCGAATCTACTAGTACTCTAGTTATCTCCTATACTATATAATTTCATACTTAATTTTATATGGTGGGCTAAAATGCTATTTGAGTTATAGAATTATGCTAAAAGTTTTCAGATCATTCTTTTTTTTTTTTTTGAGACGGAGTTTCACTGTTGTTACCCAGGCTGGAGTGCAATGGCGCGATCTCGGCTCACCACAACCTCCGCCTCCTGGATTCGGGCAATTATCCTGCCTCAGCCTCCTGAGTAGCTGGGATTACAGGCACGTGCCACCATGCTCAGCTAATTTTTTGTATTTTTAGTAGAGATGGGGTTTCACTATGTTGACCAGGATGGTCTCGATCTCTTGACCTCGTGATCCACCCGCCTCGGCCTTCCATGTGTTTTACAAATTTGCTTAATTCTATTTTATTTTCCAGTGAAAATACTGCTTTAATCACTGTAGTTCCAGAAGTTGGTAGAACCTTTTGGACTACTATTTCAGTAGTGTGGAACTAGGACTTCTATTTAGAATGGCCTGATCTCAGAGACTGCACTTTTGTTTTAAAAAGATTGGTTGTGAGAGATCCTGAAATCATGTTAATTTTGACCATCTGTATATTCTCTAGCATTCAATTTTACACAGAAAAGTCTCTGAGGAATCTTTTCCATGAACTCTAAACCTCTTTGAAGACAGGGATTCTGCTTTATTTAACATGTATCACCAGAATGACTCATTAAGACACCAGAATGACTCATGAAGACACTATACCTGACATTTGAAGAATGGGTGCTTGGTTGAAAGGATGGAAACAGGGAGGAACAAGCCCTGATATCATAGAATGGAAATGATAGCTTTGGACGGTGTATCACTCTTTTCTTTCTTTTTATCTTTTTGAGACAGGGTCTTGCACTGTCACCCGGGCTGGAGTGCAGTGGCATGATCTCAGCTCAGTGCAACCTCTGTCTTCCAGGTTCAAGTGATTCTTCTGTCTCAGCCTCCCAAGTAGCTGGGATTACAGGCACCTGTCACCACACCCAGCTAATTTTTGTATTTTTAGTAGAGATGCGGTTTCACCATGTTGGCCAGACTGGTCTCGAGCTTCTGACCTTGTAATTCACTCGCCTCAGCCTCCCAAAGTGTTGGAATTACAGGCATGAGCCACTGCGTCCAGCTGGATGGTGTATCACTCTTAAGGTTCTATGAATCATTCTATTGTATTGTGATGGACTGAAACAATTCAAACTACGTAAAGGAAACCTTGAATAGACAATTATTTCTATCAGTAGTTGATGTCAAGACTATTGTAAGATATGCTATGATTTTTTAATAGTGACTTGCCAAAGAGTAAAAGATAAAAGAGATTAATGAATAAAGATAATGTAGTATGTATACACATTGAAATACTATTGAGCCATAAAAAATTGAATGCAAGTCTGTCATTTGCAGCAACATGGAGGAGCCTAGAGGATATTCTGTTAAGTATGATAAGCCAGGCCCAGAAACACAAATGCCACATGTTTTCAGTCATACATGGGAGCTAAAAAATGTTGAGTTCATAGAAGCAGTGGGTAGAATTGCAATCATTACAGTCTGGGAAGGATAAAGGGAGGGGAAGACAGAGAGAGTTGGTTAACAGGTACAAAATTACAATTAGATAGGAGAAATAAGTTCTAGTCTTCTGTTTGTTGAATATAGTTAATAATTTATTGTATCTTTTCAAAAAGCTAGAAGAGAGGATTTTGAGTATTTTTAACACAAACAATAAATATTTGAGATAATGGATATGCCAATAAACCTGATTGAATCATTATACATTGTATACATATATCAAAATACCATTCTGTACTCCATAAATATGTATTATTATGTGCCACCTAAAAAAAAAGAAAGACATTAAGTTTCAAATTTTTTATGACTTTTGACATTTTATGTCTCTTAAATTTTTTTAAAAACCACTCATATTATAAGTTAAGCCTTTAATAAAAGACAATGTAAATAGAAGAAAACAGTTTCATAATATCTGTGTTCCTTTAGGTTTACTTTTATGAAGAGAGTTGATTGATTCATGATTACTATTAAGAAAATGCATTCTGGAAGTATAGAAAGACATCTAGTCACGCCTGTATGATGCAAATACACCTAATTTAAGCTGTCTCCCTCATGGGACCCATGAGGTGTTGCTCCCAATATTTAGTGATAAAGTTTATCCTTAAGCTTTTGACTTTGTAAACTGATTTAAATACAGATGCTTTATCTGCCTCATGAAATAAAATGTAAATTTCTGGCAGGCTAAACAACCACATTTAATAAATAGGCCAAAACCCTATATATCATCATGCTACAGTACCTAAAATAGTGCCCTGTACTTCTATTCAAAAACAGAGTTTATTTTTGTTTTTTGGTATTGATTTATTGTTTTAAAAAAATTTTTTTATTTTAATTCTTGTGGGTACATAGTAGGTGTATATATTTATGGGGTACATGAGATGTTTTGATATAGGCATACAATGAAATAATCATATCAAGGTAAATGGGGCATCCATCAATTGAAATCTTGATTCCTTCTTTGTGTTACAAACAATTCAATTATACTCTTTTAGTTATTTTAACATGTACAATAAATTATTAGTGACTGTAGTCACTCTACTTACTGTGCTACCAAATAGTAGGTCTTATTTTTTCTGTCTAACTATATTTTTGTGCCTATTAAACATCCCCACTTCCTTTTCCCCACTATGCTTCCAGCCTTTAGTAACTATCATTCTACTCTCTACCTCCATGAGTTCAATTGTTTTAATTTTTAGCACCCACAAATAAATGAGAGTTGGCAATGTTTGTCTTTCTGTGCCTGGCTTATTTCCCTTAACATAATGACCTCCAGTTCCATACACGTTTTGTTGCAAATGACCGGATCTTGTTCTTTTTATGACTGAATAGTAAGTACTCCATTGTATATAGGTACCACATTTTCCTTCTTTATTTGTCTGTTGATGGACACTTAGGTTACTTCCAAATCTTGTCTATTGTGAATAGTATTACAATAAACATGGGAGTGCAGATATCCCTTTGATTTACTGATTTTTTTCTTTGGGATATATACGTAACAGAAGGATTGCTGAATCATATGTTAGCTCTATTTTTAGTTTTTTGAGGGACTTCCAAACTGTTCTTCATAGTGGTTATACTAATTTATGCCCCCACCAACAGTGTATGAGGGTTCTCTTTTTTGCATACCTGCCCCAGTATTTGTTCTTGCCTGTGTTTTGGATAAAAGCCATTTTAACTGGGGTGAAATTATATTTTATTTTAGTTTTGATTTGCATTTATCTGGGGTTCAGTGATGTTGATCACCTTTTCATATACCTGTTTGCCATTTGTATGTCTTTTCATAAATGTCTATTTAGTTCTTTTGCTCATTTTTTAATCAGAGTATTAGACTTTTCCCTGTTGAGTTGTTTGGTCTCCTTGTATATTCTGGTTATTAATCTTACATCAGATAGATAGTTTGCAAACATTTTCTTCTATAGTGTAGGTTGTCTCTTCACTTTATTGACTGTTTCCTGGTGTACCTAAGCTTCTTAACTTTATGTGATCTCATTTGTCCATTTTTGCTTTGGTTGCCTGTCTTGGGGAGTATCGCTCAAGATATTTATGCCCAGATTAATGTTCTGGAGGGTTTCTCCAATTTTTTCTTATAGTAGTTTCATTGTTTGAGGTCCTAGACTTATGTCTGTAAGCATTTTGAGTTGATTGTTATATATGGTGAGAGATGGGAGTGAAAACAGTTTTTTGACAGTGACCTTTTTATTTGAATTAATTCACTGGGACTTAATATAAATCTGAGTATGAAAGATAATTCAATTTTTTTAGCATAAGAGATTTTGATTGATATCAAGATAAGTTAGATACATTACACAGTTGGTATTGATGAACTACTGTGTGCCAGGTGCTCTTCTAGACAATGAGGCTTCAGCAATAACACAGTTTTTAAAACTCCTGCCCTCAGAGGTTTTAGCCTAAATCAAAAATGGAGTTAGTGGTGCATTGTGAAGCACATTAAATCCTTCCATGTCTATCTTTGATTGCCTTTCGAGTTATTCTCAATTTTATTTCATGAATTTCTTTCTATCACTAGTAACTTCCTGACTTCATTTTAACTGTTACCAAAATTAAAACTTTACAAATATTGTTTATTTTGTGTTTACTTGTGACGTTAATTCCCGCTGTTTTCCAAAATAGTTTTACCTAAATCATAAATTTAATCATGTCCATTCCTTTCTCAAAAACCTTTGCCTACCTTTGCCAAAGAAGGATGCCTGCATTCTTCACCCAGAGACTTTTATGATTTAAAACCAAAGTACGACGAAGTACTATGAAGATGAACTTTGATCATTTCCCCTCAACCACTAGGCTAGCCAAATATAATTGTTATTCTCCATGTATACCTAGAAATTTTATGCCTCCATATTTTTTACTTTGCTTTTTCAGCTTTTAGCATATTTTTTCTCATCTCTGCTTTGTTTATACCTCTTTATCCTCGGGTTTCCAGCAATGTCTTTTTATTACATTCTATAATATAATTATTTGCCTACATATATTTTCTCTTCTACTGGATTTAAATATCTAGGAACAATTCTTATGTCTTTTAAAAAATATTTCCAAATCTATCTCAGTCATTGCAATAAAGAGTTGGGTGTCTGATTAATATTTGATTATTTGAGTATAATAGAAAGAGAAGTGAACATCCAAAGCATTTGCTGTAATACCACTGAAGCAAACGGGGAAGATTTAGCATCTACAAGAAAGAGCAAATCACTAGACAGATAAGAGTCATCATATCTGAAGGGAGAAGTGGCAAACAAGAAGAGTAAGGGAGAGATACATTCATGGCCTACTTCATTTCCTATTTCATTATTTTGCATACACAGAATAAAAGACATTCAATCACCAAAGTTTATTATGCATTCAGTAGTTTTGTTAAGTTGGATAATCTACATCTACAGCAACAAAGGATGTCAATCTGTTTGTCTATTTGTATTTTGTAAACATCAATAAATGTTTATATGGTGATAATGATGAAAATAATATTTGTTTGAAACAAACACTTCTCTTGGTTACTACAGCAGATTTGATAATAAAACTTAGCATTTATCTACTCTATTTGAACAAATTAGATTCTAAAATCCCTTATTAGAATTTTTCAGAATTTAAAACTGATTTTTATTCTCTGGAATGCACAACACACACATCTACACACACACCTACTTTGGTCTTTCATTAAAATTTTAATAAATTCTATCCATAATTTAATTATAAATAAATTTTAAAAATGAATATTTTTCTTGTAAACCAACGGCACTGGAATACTGAAACCTAACACACATTTTCCAAGCTTTGAGTTGCCTATTCAACCTTCCCCATTACTTAAGTGAGGACTGCAATACAGACAGAAATTACATGTATGTCTTGAATGTATAACACTGTAGGGAAAGAGGAATGGTGTGTAGTAAGAAACTGTCCATGTGAGAATCAGGAAGCCCCTCTGCTTCATCAAACTCTAAAAATTGAGTCATGTTAAAGTACATCTGTTTTAAGATTCCTTTCAAGGGCCTAATTGCTGTGAAAGTAAAGTCTTATGAGCATCAGTTGTTAAAAATGCAATGCTTCTAATTAGACATCACAATCTCCAATCATGATGTTCTCTTATAAAGATGACAAAACCGTAATTACACAGTCTTTTCTACCACTTTTCCTGATCTAAGCAATGAGGCAGAAAACAGGCAGTGTTGGAGAATATGCAAGGAAATACCTTTGCTATGTTTTTGCTTATAGCACATCCTTCATGAGGTAGACACAGTAATATTCCAAAAGTTTCCCTGTATATCTCATTCTGGCAACTGTTTTTGTGTGTTTGTACCTTATCTTTAAAGGTAGTTTTTGCTTTGCTTTAAGTCAGTAAACACTTATAAATATAGTTCTTTATTTTATATCCTTTAGACGTTTTCCTCCAAAATCTGAGGATTCTTTTTCACACATTTTACATGTATAAATAATCATTGTTTTCTGTTACTTTTCCACCTTCTGTCACTACTGTGGGTGTTTATTCATTTTCACGTTCTCATCCAACTAATAAAGAGATCTGCTGCTAATCAACAGAACAGACTCTGGTTGTTTTTGCTTTTTGTCTTCCCTGTCAAATGATTTTTAAAGTTTAAATGCTATATTCTAGAAACATCTTGAGCTGATGGAAATATTCGCCATGTGTAGTTATTCAAATCTGATATTGGAACATTAAGGTTGAGAAATTAACAATGCAGGAGACAGGAATTCCAAGGTCAAAATTCACACAGTTATGTTAATTAATCTACATTACAAAGATGTAGAATGAAAATTCTTTTATGGGTTCCTTAATAAAGAACTTCTTATACAGTGTGTTCCCATTTGCACCATTAAAGATATACTGTGTGGTACTAAATATTATACACACTTCACAATTTTACAGTGATTATACTTTACAAAGTAAAGAGTAAAACTATTTCAACATCTTGTACTCACTGTCGTACACCCACATGGTTCTCACATATTATATTCCCTGATTTAGAGATATTTTTTCACTTGTCTTCCAGTATTAATTTCTTGTAAATCATCTAATCATTACATAAGACCTCACCCACACAGAGCATTTAACTTACACTTAGCTTTGGCTAGCTTTATCAAGCCATCTGTTCATTATTATCTCATAATATATTTCATAGAGAACTTTGCCATAACTATTTTTCTCTCAGAAACATTCTAGACATTAGAAAGGCTAAATTAAATATTAATTTAGTTAAAATAAGAAAATTCTTTCAAAGACTTTTTATTGGGATTGTATCGTTTACTTGTTTTTGACAATCCTTACTATAAGATGTTTAGTGTAACTTTTTCTGAATGAATTAATATCATATACAATATTACATATGATGCATGTATATAATGTATATAATATAAAGTTTACTATTGAGTTGGTGCAAAAGTAATTCTGGGTTTTGCCATTATATAACATGTGTGTATATCTCATGTATGGATATATACATCTATATCTTTCAAAGACTGTAGTCTAGTTGATTGATTTTTTTTTTTTTTTAGAGAAGTTCAAAAATGTATATTGGATTGTCTTCAATCAATTGTTATTTTTTTCTTGATTGTACAAAACAAAGGAAATTCTGTTTCTTAAGCAAGGTAAGAAATATAACTTATTTTCATCGGCCTGTCATTTGAGTTTTAAATATTTTTAAGTTCATTTCTTCCTTACAACTCTTTATAATACAATGTGTATTTTTCCCTTAACATAACTCTAGATTTTCTAGTAGCATTTATTAAATTTTTCTCTTTTTTTTACAACTTTGTTTTTCTTTTAAAAATTTACTCACAACTTGGTAAAATTTGTAAAAAAAAGGGTTTTGTTCATGAATTCACAACTTTTCTCCATTGATCCATATTTCTGTGGTTATATGGTGTGTTTTGTTTAAGATATGTAAGACAGATTATCATATGAGGTAGGTCTTCCTGATTTCATAATTTTTACGTCTTTTCTGCAATGCAACAATATATTTTTCTTTAGAATAAAACTGAATGTTCTTGACTGTTTATATATCCTTATACATTTTATAATTATTTTAAGTAATTCCTTTTAAAATGTGGTTGAATATTTAACCTGAAATATGTTACATCTACAAATTAATTTGGTGAGAATAGACATTTCTTTAGCACTTAGTATTTTCATCTAAAAACATAGTTTATTTACCCATTAATTAAATTTTATTTTAAAATTTTCCATTAGAATTTGTAACTATCTCAATTGTTTCAACCCAGTTCTCATTAAGTTTAGTACTAAATTGAAGATTAATATTTGTTATTGCTAATGAAAACCTGTTTTTTTCAATACTTTTACTTTGCAAATTGTTGATAAGGGTGATATTTAGTTTTATTTATTAATGAAATGCCCATGTATCTTTTTAATCTATTTCATTAATTCATTTGGTTCTTCATTTGAATTTTTCTTATCAATCAGTGTTATAAATGACAATTCTGAAGGAAATTTTATCAGAATATCATGGTATTAATTTGTTAGGTTTAAAATTAGGTTGTAGAACTGCAAGGAAACATTTATCAGAGTTGCGAAAATTCAACAACTATAGTAAGTCAAAGTGAGAAAATAGAATGTTCTCAGTATTTGGACTGTGATTAATATCCCTTCCCATTATTAATTTGTACAAAATGTTATTTTATGGTGTAGGTAATTTTTTTGGTTTTCCCTCAAACATACTTTATACACTTGTGGAAATTATAGCAAATCATCTTCTGGGTGTAGATGGTTTTAAAATCTATCTAATATTATAATATGAATAGCATTTAAAATTAAATCTTTCTGAAAATACTGCAGAGTAGAAAAAATTTGAATACTAATGGAAGATCCTTTGTTGCTTTCCTTAGAGAGTATATGAAACATATCTGAGGTTATCATAAAATTTGGATGATTTTTTTCTATGGACGTTAAACTCTCTAGCTGGTAAGGTTTTTAAAAAAATAATTATTTTACTTTAAATCCTGAGATACATGTGCAGAATGTGCAGGTTTGTTACATAGCTATACATGTGCCATGGTGGTTTGCTGCATCTGTCAACCTGTCATCTAGGTTTCAAACCCTGCCTGCATTAGGAATTTGTCCTAATGCTCTCCCTCCCTTTGTCCCCTACCCATCGACAGGTCCCAGTGTGTGATGCTCCCCTCCCTGTGTCCATGTGTTCTCATTGTTCAACTCCCACTTATGAGTGAGAACATGTGGTATTTGATTTTCTGTTCCTGTGTTAGTTTGCTAAGAATAATGGGTCTAGAGTCATCCATGTCCCTGCAAAAGACATGAACTCATTCTTTTTTATGGCTGGATAGTATTCCATGGTGTATATGTGCCACATTTTCTTTATCCAGTCTATCATTGATGGGCATTTGGGTGGGTTCCAAGTCTTTGCTATTGTAAATAGTTATAAGAAACATACATGTGCATGTCTTTATAGCAGAATGATTTATAATCCTTTCAGTGTATACCCAGTAAGGGCATTGCTGGGTCAAATGTTATTTCTGGTTCTAGATCCTTGAGGAATTTCCAACTGTCTTCCACAATGGTGGAATTAATTTACACTCCCACCAACCGTGTATGAGTTTCTGTTTCTCCACAGCCTCACCAGCATCTGTTTCCTGACTTTTTAATAATTGCAATTCTAACTGGTGTGAGATCATATCTCATTGTGATTTTGATTTGCATTTCTCTAATGATCAGTGAGGATGAGCTTTTTTTCATATGTTTGTTGGCTGCTAAATGTCTTTTGTTGAGAAGTGTCTGTTCATATCCTTTGCCCACATTTTAATGGGGTTGTTTATTTTTTTCTTGGAAATTTGTTTAAGTTCCTTGTGGATTCCAGATATTAGACTTTTGTCAGATGCATAGAATGCAAAAATATTCTCCCATTCTGTAGGTTGCCTGTTCACTCTGATGATAGTTTCTTTTGGTGTGCAGAAGCTCCTTAGTTTGATTAGATTCCATTTGTCAATTTTAGCTTTTGTTGCAATTGCTTTTGGTGTTTTAGTCATGAAGTCTTTGTCCATGCCTATGTCCTGAATGGTATTGCATAGGTTTTCTTCTAGGGTTTTTATGGTTTTGGGTTTTAAATTTAAGTCTTTAATTTTCATATAAGGTGTAAGAAAGGGTTCCAGTTTCTGTTTTCTGCATGTAGCTAGCCAGTTTTCCCAGCACTATTTATAAATAAGGAATCCTTTCCCCCATTGCTTGTCTTTGTCAGGTTTGTTGAAGATCAGATGGCTGTAGATGCATGGTGTTATTTGTGAGGCCTCTGTTCTGTTCCATTGGTTTATGTATCTGTTTTGGTACCAGTACCATGCTGCTTTGGTTACTATAGCCTTGTAGTGTAGTTTGAAGTTAGGTAGGATGTCTCCAGCTTTGTTCTTTTTGCTTAGGATTGTCTTGGCTATGCGGGCTCATTTTGGTTCCATATGAAATTTAAAGTAGTTTTTTCTAATTCTGTGAAGAAATTCAATGGTAGCTTGCTAGGAATAGCATTGAATCTATAAATTACTTTGGGCAGTACGGTCATTTTCATGATATTGATTCTTCCTATCCATGAGCATGGAATGTTTTTCCATTTATATCTGTTCCCTTATTTCCTTGGGCAGTGGTTTGTAGTTCTCCTTGAAGAGGTCCTTCAAGTCGCTTGTAAGTTGTATTCCTATGTATTTTATTCTCTTTGTAGCAATTGTGAATGGGAGCTCACTCATGATTTGGCTCTCTGGTTGTCTATCGTTGGTGTATAAAAATGCTTGTGATTTTTGCACGTTGATTTCGTATCCTGAGATTTTGCTTAATTTGCTTGTCAGCTTTAAGAGTTTTTGGGCAGAGATGATGGGGTTTTCTAAATATACAATTATGTCATATGCAAACAGAGACAATTTGACTTTCTCTCTTCCTATTAGAATATCCTTTATTTCTTTCTCTTGCCTGATTGCCCTAGCCAGAACTTCTAATACTATGTTGAGTAGGAGTGGTGAGAGAGGGCATACTTGTCTTGTGCCGGTTTTCAAACGCTTCCAGCTTTTGCCCATTCAGTATGATATTAACTTATTAATAAGATTATAATAACTTATAAATATAATATAATATAATATAATAACTTATTAGTAAGATAAGATTATAATAATAGATCTTATTATTTTGAGATATGGTCTGTGAGTACCTAGTTAATTGAGTGTTTTTAGCAAGAAGGAATGTTGAATTTTATTGAAGGCATTTTCTGCATCTATTGAGATAATCATGCAGTTTTTGTCACTGGTTCTGTTTATGTGATGGTTTATGTTTATTGATTTGCAAATGTTGAACCGGCCTTGTGTCCCAGAGATGATGTCCAACTGATGGTCAAAGATAAGTTTTTGATGTCCTGCTAGATTCAGTTTGCCAGTATTTTTTTTTTTTTTTTTTGCATTGATGTTCATCAAGGATATTGGCCTGTAACTTTCTTTTTTTGTTGTGTCTGTTCCAAGTTTTGGTATCAGGATGACACTGGCCTCATAAAATGAGTTAGGGAGGAGTCCCTCTTTTTCTGTTGTTTGGAATAGTTTCAGAAGGAGTGGTACCAACTCTTCTTTGTACCTCTGGTAGAATTTTTCTGTGAATCCATCTGGTCCTGGGCTTTTTTTGGTTGGTAAGCTATTTATTAATTGCTGCCTCAATTTCAGAACTTGTTATTGATCTCTTCAGGGATTCTATTTCTTCCTGGTTTAAATGACCAGATGTCATGTGAACACAAGTGAGAGCTCACTTATCATCAAAAAAGTTGCCCACCCCATTCATGAGGAATCCGCAGCCATGATCCAAACAACTCCCACCAGGCCCCATCTCTAGCACTAGGGATTACATCTCAATGTAAGATTAGGGTAGAGACAAATATCCAAACTATGTCAAAGATTAGTAATTAGAGTTTTTCATATTCTCTTGTCTATTATCTCTCATTCAATCAAATTAGATCTAATTTTTTGGTCTTGATATTATTTTTCTTTTAGGTTATTGTCTGTAGTAAGTGCTATTTGTACCCCATACAGTCCCTCTTTACCAGGCTGATTTTCCCATTCTCTAGTAGATAATTGTGGTGTCTGCTAACAGTTCACAGCTTACAGTTGCCTTCTCTTTGAGAGAATTGCCTTCAGCTACCTTGCCTGGGAAGGCTCAAATTTCTCCTTGGGGCAGACTACAGATAATGACAGACTGATTCAAGGGGTACACAGGTCCCTTGTGTTAAGGTGGAAGAATGTTGCAATGTAACTTATGCTCTATGGCTTCCACGTTATTCTCCCAAAGCTGGACTTTCTTAGACAAAATATTTAATTAGCTCCTTACTCTTCCCTATCTTGTTCTCCTCACTCATTAGTGAACTTTTCTCAATAAAACTTCCTTAAAATCACTTATATATGACCGCTGTCTCAGGTTTTATTTCTAGGGAAGGCAACAAAAGACACTGACTTCCTTCAAATATGTGTGATCCTTGTATATTCATTAATCTTTAAGCAGAAGGCATTGAATAATGGGCTGAGATTTCTGTGTACTTGAAAGGAGTTTGCCAGCTGGCATTGTTTAATTTATGATTTTTTAGATCTGAGATGTCCAGTCCTTTGGCTTCCCTGGGCCGCTTTGAAAGAAGAAGAACTGTTTTAGGCCACACATAAAATGCAATAACACTAACGCTAGATGATGAGCTTAAAAAAAAAACCCCAACATCTCATGTTTTAAGAATGTTTAAAAATTTGTGTTGGGCTGTATTCAAAGCTGTTCGGGGTCACGTGTGGACTGCAGGCCACAGGTTGGACAAGCTTGCTTTAGATCATAATTTTATTTCAGAACAGAAACTATGGAGGTTTGGAATTGAATATGTTAGAATTTGGAGGGATTTTTATGGGATAGCTGAACAGTTAAAAGTTTCAGTCATTGAATTGTTCCTTTTGTGCACATGAGTATATAATGATTTTTTTTCTGGGTAACTACAATGTGCCTGCCATGTATTCTTTTTCTTTTTATATTTGTAATTATTCTCCTGTGTGGCCAATGAGCATCTTGAATCTTTACCTTTATGTCTTTCTCCAAATTTGAGAAGTTTTTAGTCTTTGTTTATTCAATTATTGTTTTCTGCTCCATTCTGTCTCTTCTCTCTTTCTGGGACTCTAGTACTTATCTCAAAGTTCCTTCAAATTTTGTTTATGTATTTTTCATCAGATACAATTATGAATCAGGTGTCTATGACAGATAGAGACACTGTGTAGAGGCTTTGGCTGTCTCCTATATATAAATTACCACACAGACCCATAGGATCTATAGCAAAGCTAATGCTGTCCTCTGTATAGACTATTCTTTTTAGGGAAAAAATGCTTCTATCTTACAACTAGGCTTTACTAGAAATTAAACGCTTAAAAACACACTACTAAGTTCCTATGATACCTGAGAGATTTATCATGAAATGCAGGTGGTTTGACCCACAGAAGCAGAAAGTGGGTATGCCCATGGTGAGTGGTATATGTGACATTCGGCTTGCATAGGAACTGAAGCTATAAGTAAATTATAGGAGCAAGTGTGTTTTCTCCCGTGTTTCCTACCATCTATCCTCATCCTGCCACATTGCCTCCTCTCTTTCAGTGTATAGTTTCATGGCATCTTTCCTGTGACTATATGTCTAAGAAAGAAAAAAATACTAGGCTCAGTTTAGTAATGGTTCTGCATGGTTATCCTAGCACCACTCAAAAGTGGATAAATCCTGCATGACCATCTGAAGGGTGGCTTTGAAAGAAGTGAAGAAAGGAAAGTCTCAAAATGGCAGAGCTTTGAATAGTGCAGTGAATCTGTTGTCTGTTTTATCTGGAATGATGGTGGATGGAGATGGAAATCTTCAATTATTTAATGGTAGTAGATAATTATTTTCATGGATGGTAGAGACATAAAAAGAACATATTTGGTAAACTGGTGAATGGTGATGTGAGGAAGATGACTGTCAATGATTCTCTTCAAATGAGCAAAGAGTGTAAAGGCATTATTGTTCCATAATCAAAATGCTCTCGAAAGGGCAAACTCGGCTGGAGAGAATTTTACTAATTGGATAGACAAAATGACTTATTACTTGCATGTCAGTCTGCCTGTTACTTCAGCTGCTCTTGTTCTTGCTTAATAGGCTAATGAACAAAATGACAATAAGGATAAGACTAAAAGTTAAACATGAACACATTGCTGAGTACCCATTTGCCAACAAGAGAGGCCAATACTAATCTCCTGATATGGTAGATTGCTTATGTTGAAACACTTCCATAATAAAAGGAACTTTGTTCTCACTGAAACAGACACTGTGAATATGAATATGTCTCTCTCAGGATGTTTCTGCCAAAATTATCAATTGTGTATTTATTGAATGCCTTATTCATTAGGATAATCCACAGAGCATTAATTCTGATCAGGGAATTCATTTTAGAGCAAATGGTATTTAGAAATGGCTCATGCTCCTGTAATTCAGTGGTTTAAATTTCTTATCACGTGGAGTAGCTGCTCTGATAGTCTGATCTAATGGCCTTCTGTATATGGCTCTGAATAAGTAATTAATAAATGGCACTCTTTTGATAAAGACACTAATCATGGGCTCAAGGATCATGGCATGACAAAGAGAGTACATCTCTTACTATTATCCTGAAATATTCTCTAACAAAATTTTTGCTTCCTATGTCTATACCTTAGACTTCTGCTAGTTTATGGGTTTTAGTTTTCAAGGGAAGACTACATTTACTATGGAACAAAGCAATGGTCCTATTAAATTGGAATTTGAAACTGCTGCCTGGCTACTTTGAGTTTATCATGCCATTGAACCAATAGATAAAAAAGAAATTGGCTTGTTAGAAGAGTTCATTCTGACTATAAAGGGAAAATTGGTTTGTTAATACACCCCTCTAATTTCTGGTGATAGAGAGGAGTATGTCTGGAATGCAAGGACCTTCTGGGAGATCTAGCACATGTGTATCATGTGATAAATTTCAATAGAAAAATAAAACACAACTTGATAAAGATAAGACTGTTACTTCCAGAGATGCTTCATGAATAAAGTATTGGACCAATGCACCAAATAACAACCATGAGCAGATAAGCTGCTTGCTGAGGACAAAGAGGAGAATATTTTAAACAGCAGCTATGACTGTGTGAGCAGTAGGAACAAAAACTTTAGTTGTTCTATTTCTTCTTCGCTTTGGTGTGAATATATGCATGCGGGTATGTATTAACAATTATTTTTCTTTTAAAATATTCTTATTCCTCCACTATGTACATAATATGTTAAGAGCAGATAACCTTATGGGTCAATATTTGAGTTACAGAATATCAAAGGAGGAGTGTGACAAATATGAGAATGGCCTTAACCTAAGACGGATAAGGTGGGATTCTATGTATTTCTTTTTTATCTAAGTGTTAGCTTATTTTCATGTAACAGAGAATAACCTAAAGGTAAATAGAATAACAATTTTGATAGTATCTCTATTTGGAGGTTAAAAATGGTTAATAGATTATTATAAAATGTCATATCACCACAGCTAGATTGGCCAAATGAGAATCTTGCATGAAAATTGAAAGGTGAAAATAAAGCGATGACCATTACTCTCAGAAGTTTGCATGGCTGGATAAGACTCAAACATGCACAGGCCCTCAGTAGGTCCCAGCTTGTCTTCTGCTTGTTGTATTTCTGAATGCTGCCCTTGCTGACTAACACTGGCCCAAGACCGGCCACCAGATGCAGCAGCAGTGGCACACAAAGGCAGCAGTTTCCCATAAACTGCTCCACCTTCTCCCAGTCTGCACCATCAATCTGGCATCAGCAGGTGCTTGGACTATTGGGTTTTCCTGCAAATTCTGACTTTTCCAACTATGCTAGTTATTCAGGAAATTTGGTTTATAATTCCTTCTCTCATTATACAGAATCAACTTCCAGATTTTCACTTCCTTAGTACCTCCCGTATTTACACGATGTATACTTCCTAAAATACATTTCTAGTTATCATTGGTCATAGTTGCTCTGCTTTCCTAATTAAACCTTAACTAATATATTCAGTGACAATATTTTTTATTTCTAGTTAATTTTGCAACCTTTAAATAAATCTTCCTGGTCTTTAAAAATTATTTTATCCCTTTATTATTAATAATTTGTAATTCATGAATTTAAATGCATTTATTTGTATTATCTGAAACTCTTCTTTTCTAAAGCCATCAGTATGTATACAGTTGCCATCTAATGGGTCACTAGAAAGAATAGCTGTGTACTCTACAGTAACCAGGAAAGCCAACTCTAAAGTTACCAAGATCTTGTATGACTTTTTTTTTTCACCCCCAGATTCTCCTGCAGGTTACAGTTTATTGTATTTGTAGGAATTTCTGTATGAGCTCTTTGAGAGGATTTTTTGAATTGTCCTAAACTTAGTTTTAAGCAGGACTCTAGTGAAAAGTTATTAGATTAGACTGACTTGTTATTGACTGGTAGGCTTAAGTGTCCTTGCTACACAGAAAGGTGGGGTGTTTAACAAAAATTTGGTGACAGTTATGAGAAAAACAAATAAAGTAATTCCATATATGTACCTTACCATGTTGAACTCATCAAACTTGTGAAGCCAAATTTGACAAGCCAAGCTCAAATCTTCTCGTCCTTTCCATCTTCGTGATCTCTATATTAATTCTCTTTCTCAGACTTTCATAAAACATCAGAAATGATCTTCTCATCCCAGAGTTGATCTTTCTACAAAAGTAAATCTGATTTTTTGACTGTAATATTTTAAATATCTTCCCACTACTCACAGCATGAAGTACATTTATTGCTATGATCTTATCCCCACCACGCCCATACACATTGAATTAATTTAATCTGCTGCCAACCTCTATCCCCATACACATTGAATTAAAAAGTCATAAGAAATGACCTACTTTACTATGTCTGGCTTTTTCTCACCTGCTTATTTTTTAACATGCAATTCTTTGCTGTTCTGCTTTTCTGTATATGTATTCCTGAAAAATTCTACTATTTTTTGCTTATTATGTCGTCTATCCCAAGAGACTTTCCTTAATCTCCTTTATTATAATTTATAAATATTCTTACATTTTGTTGTGATCTTTTAGGATTATAATAAATAACTTACTGAATTATTTGTGTACAAGCCTTTCTTCTTCCATGCTAGGCTTTAAATTCCTTGAGAAGAGCCAAGTCATAAAAACTTTTATATTTCAACTGTCTAGCACAGTTTCTGCTATATATATATATATGTGTATATATATAGCAGAAATATATATATACACGTGTATATATATACGTATACGTATAGCAGAAACTGTGCTATATATATATATTTCAAGTGTCTTATATATTTTATATTTCAAGTTTCTAGCACAGTTTCTGCTATAATATATATATCTATATATATACACTATATATATGTGTGTCTGTGTGTGTGTGTGTGTGTGTATATGTAAAGACTTTGCAAAACAAAAGTCAGAGTTTCTCTCTCTCTCTCTCTTTATATATATATATATATATATATGACCATTTATTCTGTACTGTTTAGTAGTGGTACCACGAGAAGTGTTAAAATTGATGAAGATACATTAGAGGGTTAAGAATCACAGAACTGGCATGGGATTCCTATTAATCTAGGAAAATTACCTGCATGATAATTAGATTCTCTCCAGTTATTTCTTAATTCTGTAATCCTATTTTTAATTGTAAAAAATTGAAAATGTATCTCATGATATAAGGGAGAGGTAACTAAAGATCTGCATTTTCTTGATATTTGCTAGAATATGATGCATTTCAATAATTACTAATGTTAACAACAATATGAAAGCAGGGCCACTTTTTCCAGACAAAAGTATTTCGCTAACTGCAAGAGCATAACAGCTTCTAAAGTTAGAAATGAACTTGAAACTTTTGAACTCATTATCTTAAAATCACCCTATATATTTAGGATAATATAATTCTATACAAAACATTTCTATGGTAAAATTAGAAGCAGGACAAGAGATTCCAATAAATATTTTTGCACATTTGTACAGCTTATGCTTCCACTTTGATGGAAGAGACATTCTAAAATGACCTCTTCAGCTATAATTTATCAACTAGTATAATAACACAGTGGTTTTCATTTTTTTAAACTCCAAAGTCCAGTAATCTGATAAGTTTAGAATCCAGAAATGTCCATCAAAATTGAAACTTTCTATCTGACAACACTCTCCTTACAAAGCAAAGCATAAATTTTCTATAATACTTGCTTGGGTACATATTAATAATAATATAAACTCTGCATAAAGTTTGTCCAAACACAGAGTCGAATTTTTATAGCTTCATAACTGAAAGAACCTTCCCAAATCATCTTTAAGAAACTGCAAAAATTATCTTGGCTTCTTCTTTAATTAGAATCAAACCTTTTCCCAAAGAAAAGCACCTCATTAAAATATATTTCCAAAATACTTACGTGGCTTTGTGACAATCCTGATTTTCCCAGGTGTCTTTCAGGCTGCTGGGGAATCTGCTGATTGGCAATTGCTTTGAAAACCATTCAGACTTGGGTTGATTTCAAGGCCTGAAAATAAATTCCCAAATGGATAGAATTCCTAGGTCTTTTTGGAGTTCTGAAGTATTTTAAAGGACTGCTGAGGTCACCAGAAGAATGAATTGCAGTGCAGATGAGCAACTGATCATTTGTGTAATCTTAGACAATTTTCCCAAACCCTATTTGCTTCATTTACTTTATTGGAGAACCACGTATGTGAAGGAATGGTGGTATGGGAGAGGTGACAAGTCTGTTGAATAACTTCTAAGAAACTCTTTATATATAATTATAGTATTTTGTGTCTATAAATGTATTAGTTCCCAGCATCACTTCATAAAATATCTGAATTACAATGATGTGTCATGCCCATCCTACATTTAGATGCTCTCTTTTGGAAATATCTTGTCCTAGACCTACCCCACCATCTCCCTGCCAAGAAAAGTAATGTCTAGAGAGGAAGGTTTCTTAATTCTTCCCCACTGTGAAGGTAGATGACACCTCAAGTCATAAGTATATGGGACCATGGTCTGAAACTAAAAAAACAATGTTATATGTTTACATTCATGTGTCCTTCGGTTTTCTGTATTTTCTTTTTCCCTTCTAAATTGTTCTGTTTGTTTTAAAGGAAAAGTGGCATTTATTTTCATCATTGCCACTAACATTTGCTTTGCAACTTTTACAATTGCTGACACAATCTGATTTTATCTCAGGCTATGCCTTGCTTTCTTGCTTGAAGAACCCTTTTCACTCATCTGGTTGTTCCAAGTTTGCATACAAAAGTTTGATTTCATAAATTCTCTCTTACTGATTCTCTTTCTTTAGTATTACTCTCACCATTCTGGATCATTGACAATAAATAACAAAAGTTATAGAAAATATTTGTAAAATGCAATCAGAGGAAGATACAGCACTGCATTCAGGGATTCTGAGACACATCCTAGATAAGAAATTGTTGGCAAATATATTATTCCTTCTTTTCTTTCAAATCCCTCAGCTCTTTTTTTAAGAATCAGTGATTTTGTGGCCAGGTGCAGTGGTTTACTCTTGTAGTCCCAGCACTTTGGGAAGCCAATGCAGGCAGATTGCTTGAGCCCAGGGGTTTGAGACCAGCCTGGGCAACAAGGTAAAATCTCATCTCTACAAAAAATATAAAAAGTGGCTAGGCATGGTGACACATGCCTGCAGTCCCAGCTATTCAGGAGGCCAAGACAGGAGGATCGCTTGAGCCCAGGAAGTCAAGGCAGCAGTGAGCCAAGATCACACTACCTACACTCCAGCCTGGGTGACAGAGTGAGACACTGTCTCAAAAAATAATAATAATAATTAATAATTTTATGTTTTTCCTCTGAGTTGTCCATTATTGTGTCAGAGCACTCCAGGTCTCTCCAGGAAATATCTAACGCTGTATGCATATATATTTTTAATCATCCCTAGCTCAACTGAAATACATGTTCTTATATTTAGGGTCTCTGTTTTATGTACAAAAATCTTGCAAAGAAAAATCTGATAAACTATTCTTCATGCTGCCTGATTTTTAAAAATTATATATTTATGGTAATACTTGAAATACATTTTATAAAATACCAACATTATCATTCTGACTCCATATATACTAAAGATCACTCAGGTAGATAATAGTATCTCAGATTAACTCTTTGTAGTTTCTCACTAATGGGTCATGTTTGAACATTTAGCTTTAATGAAATAAAATATCAAATAAGCCACAAACTATTGACAATCAAGAGAGTTGTATTCAGCAGTAGATAAAAGAATGGAAATGTAGTCAGATTGCCAGATTGCCAGTTTGGATCCAAACTTTTAATAGCTGTGCATCCTTGAGAAAATTACATATACTTTCTGTGAATTCCAATTCACTAATCTTTAAAATTGGATAATAAAATTATATGTTTTTTAGCTTTGAGAGTAAAATAACTGAATGATATTTAAAGTCTGATATATAGTACAGAGTAAACAAGAACTGTTATTATAATATTTTACTTTAAAAACTTCAGTAGGGCAGCAATTCAATTGATCAACACAGAAAATTGGAAAATCTCTAATAACTTTTTACTCTACTTGATTATGTGTTTTGAATGATTAAAAAATTGAATATATACCCCAAGTAATATTTTGGGGTTGCTTTCTTTGCATTGGTTTCTTGTTTGTATTTTTTTTAAATTTGCATTGTCCCATCAAATTTACATTTACTTAGACCATTTAAAAACTTGTTGTTCTATCAATATATCCATCCATCCATCTTTTCAATGTAGATAAGTATAGGTAAAACAATTTCACATAGTCATATATTGATACTGTGTTGTCATAATAAAGTTAAGATAGATAGCAAATAATCAAATTCTCAGAAACATTTTCAATACATGTTATATGTCAACTCATTGGCCTTCACACTGTATGCAAACCATGATTTTAAATCCAAGATATTCTGTGTGTCTCTATATTCCTAAAAACAGCTGAAGTCTCACCAGTTTAAACTGGAATTATCGTTTTATGTTTTCTTCCTCTCTTCTCCTTTCCATTCTTGAAAACTGACAGAAAATGATCTTTTAAAATATTAGATTAGTCAAGCAGGAGACTCTTTAGAATTCTGAGCTATGTTTGAACTTACGCAAATCACTGCTAAGTCCCAATTAATCCAATTGGGATCAAATACATCATAGACTTTAAGAAGTATTCTGCTTCAAAGCACATTGTTCATTATGTCATTTTCTTCCTCAAACTTCTTGACTCAAGTGAATATTATTATGAGCAGAGATTCTTCTTTCAATTAACCTTTTCATAAAAGGTTAATAGAGATTTTATAAATTTTTAAAAAATTCATCTGAAGAATTACTAGTGCAAAAAGGAGAAATACTAACTACAGAGTATACAATACAATTCTATGTAAAATATGATGACTAGTTTATTTAAAAATACATTTACTCTAGATTTTCTGTGCAAACATAATTTTAATTTCTGACAGAGGCAGAGTTGACTTTTTTTTTCCTCCCATAAAACTAAAAATAGAAAGTTTATGAGCTTCAGGAGGATATGCTTTCTTCAGATGCAAGGATATCTATACCTCTGAACAATTATATATGTTTTAATATAAAATTTCAAGTATCATATAAAAAGGATTGCATGTTATAAATAATAGGTAAATGCTAGTACATACAGCATTTATATAGTCATATTGATAATATTTTGTGTTAACAAACTTAGTTGATTTTGAAGTTGCTTTGTAAATTACAATTGGCTCTAGACACAATAGAGCTATGTTTATCTACATTGATAAGATGGATGCATGGATAGATGTTAGATAGATAGATAGATAGAGTGATCCTTTTGTTCTTATTTAAAAGAGAAATAAATTAAATTGTGATTATAAAACACTAAATAAAGAATTTCATACAAACAGTACATCAAGGAAGGCTTCATTTTGATCTTGGATGCCTTGCTCTGTCATTTTCTGACAGTAAAACCTTAAACACAGCACTTAACATGTTTTGTTCTGTTTCTTAATTGTATTAGAGTTCTCCAGAGAAGTAGAACCAATAGAAAATACATACCTATATATTTATATTATATATGTATATAGAAATTGCTTGGGAGATGTTGGTCAAAAGAGACAGGAATTTATTTAGGTAAGAGAAATAAGTTCAAGAGATCTCTTGTACAACATGTTGACTATAGTTTATAATAATGTATTGTATTTTTGAAAATCACTAATGAGACAGAATAGTTTCCTTGACCCCTTTGCAGGACTCATGAGGGATGGCTTGCTTACTCAGCTCGAAGAACTCAAACCCCTTGCAGGAGAGGGAGTATGCAGGTGAAGTGGGTGCAGGATCCAGAGAGAGTACCTTTGGACACTGGCAGGAGCCAACCCTGTACTGGCCTGTGGCAGCGTCTCGGGGTTGCCTCTGATGCCCCAGAAGGCATGTGTTACAACATGCTCTTTTAGCTTTGTGGTACGTGGGCAGCTTAAGTGTTAAACAGCTTGGTCAGTGCCACAGCCTCTTGCACCTGCACCCAGGCCCTTATCTGTTGCCCAAGAGAAATGAGGTCACACAGACTCAAAAGATGGTGAATGTGAAGATTTTACTGAGTGATAGAAGTGGCTCCCAGTGGGATGTGGAACTGGAAAGGGGATGGAGTGGGAAGGCAGTCTTCCCCGCCAAACTCCTCTCCTACTGTAGTCTCCAATGTCCAACTGCTTTTTCTCCTCTTAGCATTCAGACCCTTTTCTCTTCTGTGTGTATGTGTGTGAGTCTGGGGTCTGGGGTTCTTATTGGCACAGGATGGGGGCATAGCAGAACAAAAGGCAACATTCCGGCAGGAAAACAGGGATGTGAAGTTCTCATTTAGAGCTGTGGGCCCAGGCTTGAGAGTAGAACCCTTGCCAGGGACGCTGCCCCTTTCTACCTAGTATTTCCCTGTCTGCTGTCTGTATTAGTTACCCACTTTGAAGAGGCACATCTAACTGCTGTTAGAATATGGATGACAACCAATCTTAGATACTTCTTGCTGACAGGGGGCATTGTTTTGGGAAAGTGGCAGTCAGATTCCTCCCAGAGGTCTAAGTGTCCCTGGCAAAAGGGAGCCATCATCTGAGACTCCAGTTGCCTGTTTGGAGATTGATGGCCCCTAGGTGAGAGAGGAAAAAGCAAGCTTTACAAGGGTAAGTATGCATGGGTCAAATGTGTATTATACAACAAAAGAATCTAGTGACAAAGATTACAGAAATAAGAAGTGAAATAACTAACAAATTGTACCCTGAGCTGTATCACCTTGGTGAAAGAAATTAAACCTTGTATGGGAGTGGTTAAATTTCAGAAGAGACATAGCTGCTCTTGCTACATCTGTAGCAGTTAAAATGTGCCCCTTGGGAATTCTGGGGTTTGTGGTCTTGCACAGTGGCCATTAAAGATTCTGTCTCTTTCTTGTGTCTCTCTATTTCTGTTGTAAAAGACCAAAGTGGTGACTTTTAGGAGGTCCTCTAAAGTACTGTCTGGTCCTAGGGCCTGTTCTGTTTCTGCCGCTTCCTCCTGATATCAGGAACTTCTTGAGTAATTTATCATTTAGGATTAGTTGTCCCTCAATGGAATCAAGAGATAGAGAGCTGTACTTTATCAAGGCTCCCCTTAGCCTCTCCAAGAAGGCAGTGAGATTTTTATTAAGTTCCTAGTCTATCACGAGTAGCTTCGTATAGTTGAGATACTTACTTCTAGTCCTACGTCAGCCCTCTATTATGCACACCTGAAAGTGTCTCCTCTTCCATTCTCCCATCTTATCACTGGGATTCCATTTAGGGTCATCCCCTGGTACTGCTTTTCCTCCAGTTGGGTAAAGTTCAGCCCCTTCCCTGACACCATATGTAATACAAAGCTCATCCCCAAATCTCTCTGCCACTTGCAGAGGAGGCTGCTTCTTAGTGTTTCTCAAGGTCTAATTCAAAAGTAACATAATATGTTTCCAGGATAGTTTAAATACTTGGGTTAAATTCTGGAAAGCCACTGTACATCCGTCAAGGTCATCTGAAAACTTGCCAAGATCCTCCTTAATTTGCTTTAAGTCTTATAGAAAGAAGGGGACCTGGGCTTTAGTGGGGCCAAATTTACCAGGCATCTGTTGAAGGGAAGAGTGAGACTGGAGCTTGTCTAGAGTGGGGATTTTTAGGAGGAGGCAAGCAAGAGAGAGAAGCTGAATAGGGAGGATGGGGAGGACCTGGAGGAACAGGGCTGGAGAGAGTTGGTTCTCCTGCTGGGGGAGCCTCTGAGATTCATTTCTTTAGTTCCCTGGGATTGCCCCTGGCAGCCTCTCCTGAGATAGTAAACTAAGGGCTGGATCAATCCTATACTGCCAGCAAAGATCTGGATTGTCCGCAAGGAATAGCAAGCCTGCACATATGGGGCCTCAGACCATTTGTCCTCATGTTTACAGAAAAGGTCCAGCTGCAGGATGGCATTGAAATAAATGGTTCTTTTCTGAGGCCAAGCTAGTCCTTCCTGTAAATCATAATTTGGCCAAACCTTTGTGCAGAGGGCTATGAGACATTTTTCCTTTAGAGTCTAAAAGTCAAAGCAATTCCAGTGATTCAGGATACAGTCCAGAGGAGTATAAACTGGAGGTGGTGAAGATAGCTGGTTGACATTCTGAAAGGGAAACAGGCATACCTCATTTCCCTTCCTTCTTTCAGGGAATAACCTGGGGTGTGAGGGAGAGATAAAGTGGGTATCTCCCCTTTCTCTACCATCATTTTGTCTCTGAATCCCAGAGACCTTGGTATGTGCCATCGATGGATGACAATGAGGCTTGCACCAAAAAGCAAGGAAGATCTAGAGAACAGGAATTATTCACACTAACCTGTGCCTCTATCCTCCCTTACTGTTGACAACCCTTGCGTTCCCTGGGCCTTATCTATGCCATGCAGCATGGTCTTCTTTCATGAAGTGGGGGTTTGATCGGCAGGAATTGGTCTTGCCCATTTGCTCTCTGCCTGTTGCCTGGCTTTGGATCCCTCAGATCTGGTTTTCCATTCTATGACCTCAACCTGAAGCTTGGAGTTGAATTTGGGACAAAAAGGGTATTTCATGGTAGGACATGGTAAATGGGTCTTGCCAAATTTACGGATACCAGACAGCAGGGGCCACTCCTCCATTGTTTTCCCTGTCATAAGCAGAGTCCTAAAGAAAAGAACCCTCTCACTTAGAAAAGAAAAAAGAAACAGTTTAAAGTACAAAAAAGAGGGAGCGGGGGAAGAGACCCTCCTGTTCTATGCAAATGGATTCCTTCAATTACTGTATTCCTCTCCTGGTTCAGACCAGTAAGGAAACCCTCAGCCATGGGAGAAAAGGCTCTGTGGGCACCAGCACATGGCAGGAGGAGATGGTGAGTGCAAGATTCCAGCCAGTCTGCAGAGCAGGGCCCCAGCAGCAGCCATGGGTCCTCAGCAGCCCTGAGCAGTGGTTTTCTCCCACCCCTTGTGGCCATTGGGTGTGACTCCTACATGCTGCAGACACACCCAAGCATCCAAGCTAGGTGGGGAGGAGGTAAGAAGGGGAGCCACTGCATGCCTGCCCATCTCACAAATGCACCTGCAGCCAATGAGGTAGGGTTCTGAGTTACACCTTTAAGAACAAACAGCAATCACATTGTTCTGAATTGCACCTCTGATGCCTGGGCCAAAGGTAGAGTCTGCCTAATGTAATTGCTGTAGTCTGTAGCAAAACCTTTAATGTTATAAAAGAAATGATAGGAGCCATTTCAAATTGTGAAAATAAAAGATACCATAGAAAAGTCTGGGGATCTTGGGAGATGCCTGTGGTCGGAGACTGGGGGCCAGTTCTGATAATACAGAGGAGTGGTCTCAGCCAGGTGCTTCAGCTGCCCCAGGACTTTGTCCTGGTTCTGCATGAAGGGTAAACCTTCATGAAGGGAAACAGGGCCAACATTCCTTCCGCTTAAAGAAAGAGAGAAATGGCAGCATTGCATCCTCTCCCCTGCAAGTGGCATAGCTCAGAGGAAAGTCTGAAGACAAAGAGAGACAGATCTGCATGTTATTCACCCATCTGATGAATCCCGGGAGAGTCCCCAGTTGACATGGGCTAATTTCCTTGACCCCTTCATGGGACTTGTGAAAGGGTAGCTCACTTGCTCAGCCTGCAGCACTGAAACCTTTTGCAGGAGGGAGAACACACAGGTGAGTGGGTGCAGTGACTGGGGCAAATGTCTTTAGGCACTGGCAGGAGCAAACCCTGTACCAGCCTGCAGCAGCATCTAAGAGTTGCCCATGACCTCTGGGGTCCCAGAGAGGGTGTATTACAGATGCTCTTTGAGCTTTGCTGTCTGCAGATGGCTTAAGTGTTAAACAGCTCAGTGGAGAGTCAGTGTAACAGCCTCTTGCGCCTGCACCTCTGTCCTTGTCCAGTGCCCAAGAGGAAACAGGTCACATAGACTTGAAGGTTGGTGAATATGGAGATTTTATTGAGTGATGGAAGTGGCTCTGAGTGGGATGGGGATATGGAAAGAAGAGGAGTGGGAAGGTGATCTTTTCCAACTGTCTCCAGCCAAACTGCTCTCTGACAGTAGTCTCCAATGTCCAGCTGCTTCTCCTCTCAACATTCAGATGCTTCTCTTTCTGTGTGTGTGTCTTTAGTCTGGGGTCTGGGGTTCTTATGGGCACAGGATAGGGGATGTGGCAGGCCAAAAGGCAACATTCAGGTGGGAAAACAGGAATATGAGTTTCATTTAGGGATGCAGGTTCAGACTTGAGGGTGGGACCCTTGCCAAGGACTCCACCCTTCTCTACCTAGCATTTCCCTCCCTCCTGTCTGCGTCACTAAGAGAGTAGATTTCAAATGTCTTAAGCACAAAAGGTGGTAAGTATGTGATGAGTACATATGTTAATTAGCTTCACATAGCCATTCCACAGTATATATATATGTTCCAAAATATCACGTTGTATATGATAAACATATACAAATTTTGATGTTTAAAAATAAATTAATTAACTACAAAAATAGGAAGAGATTTATTATGAGGGATTGGTTCCCACAATTATGGAGACTAGGAAGTCCCAATTCTGCCATCTGCAAGCTGCAGTCCCAGAAAGTTGCTAGTGTAGTTCCAGTGCAAACCTAAAGGGTCACATCTAGTAATAGGTCTGAAAAAATTGGGAACCTGAGATATGTAAGATAATAATAAGTAGCATGCTCTTTGTTTCAAAGGTATCATCTCTACCTTTTATCTGCCTCATTAGTGCTGGGAAAGTCCAGTCCGAGAAGTTCCTGCCTGGTGTCACAGGTTCATGGGTCCGTGATTGAAGGTGTTAGATAGGTAGCTAGTCAGGCATGAGGAGAGCAGGAGAGGGCTCCCCCGACCCCATCAGGAAAGTCAAGTGATCATCAGGTGATAGGCAGTTGTCACTCTGTCACTCTAAAATAATAATTGATCACAGCCAGCACCAGGAAAAGGCAGTTTCCCATTCTAGAAAAACACCCAAAACTGGTGATCTGCAGCTTCCCAATAAGATCTCAGGAGTTGGGCAAGTGGGCTCACATATGCTCACTAAGAGGCAAAATGGCACAGTGATTTTGCCTTCCAAGGGCATTCCACGAGCAAAGGGAAGAACGTCTCAGGTGAGCATGTGTGCAGCTCCGGTAAACACACTGCATATGCTCACCTCCCAAGTACTAACAGACCACTGCCATGCAGGCAGCCCACCCTAAGGGAAGAATTAAGGAAAATGGGACACAAGATGCCAGAAGTAAGCAAGCATATAAAACTCGAAGTCCATGTTCAAACAGGACAGTTGTCCTCCAAGATGCTTGTGTGGCCTTCTTTCAAGTGTACTTTCTGTTCATTCCTGCTCTAAAGCTTTTTAATAAATGTCTACTCCTGCTCTAAAACTTCCCTCAGTCTCTTCTTCTGCCTTATTCCTCTCAGTCGAATTCTTTCTTCTGAGGAGGCAAGAATTGAAGTTGCTGCAGACCTGTGTGGATTTGCCACCAATAACTTGGATAACTTCCACGAATAACAAAGGCATTCCCACGTGTCCACATGTTCATGTGTCCATACATATGTTTGTGGGGGGACCAAATATATCATTTATACAAACAATATCCTTAACTGACCATGGCAACAAAAATGTTCTGCTATCTTAGCCTAGCTCTGGGAGTAAATTTGTTGGGAGATGAGAAGATTGCATCTTCTGTGTTCATTTTAAAAATGCCACTTATGTCCATGGTATTCTAAACTTAGAAAGTTACATCTAGGACTTTTTATTTAAAAAGGCTTATTGGAATGAGTTTCTTATAAAATAAATAAATTTACTACATAAAACAAAACTGTTTTAAAGAGCACTCATCTTAAACAGCTATCTTATTGTACCTAAAAAAAGATACAAAGGAAATACTGACTAGGCTTAGAGATTATTTTGAGAAGATTAAAAGGCAGAAATCAGATTTAAAACAAGCTCAAGATTATTTAAACCAGAAGATTGTTTAAATCTCGAGACCCCTGATTTAAAACTTCCCTTTCTTAGTCAAGCTCTATCTCCTTAAGTAAATTCTGTAATTGCCTGACAGTTTCTTCCTGCTCACTGCAAAGACAAAATCAACCCACTGGCATTGCAGTAGAGAAACAGTTTAATTGACATGAAGCTGGCCCATGAGAGAGAGCTGGAATTATCACTCAAATCAGTCCTCCCAGAGGCTTGGAGGTTAAGATTGTCATGGTCAATTTGGTGGGCAGGGGGCTAGAGAATGGGTGCTGTTGATTGGTTGGGGGTAAAATCACAGAGGTGTGGAAAACTGTCCTTGTGCACTGAGTCTGCCTCTGGGTGTGGCCACAGCAGAAGCTGAGTTATGAATCACTAGTCCAGGTGGGATCAGGCTGAAAAATATCTCAAAAACCAATGTTAGGTTTTACAATAGTGATGCTATCTGTAGAGCAATTGAAGAAGTCACAAATCTTATGACCTCTAGCCACAAGACTTCTAAGCAGGAAAGCATTATAGAAACTACACAAACATTTTAGTAGAGTTTAGGTTCCTTCAATGACCCCATTCTTGTGGCCTTTCATTAGTCTTAAAAAGGTGGTTGTGGGTCCTTGAGCAAAAAGGAGATTAGTTTTAGGGAAGGACTATTATCATCCTTGCTTTCAAGTTAAACTAAATTCCTCCCAAAGTTAACTTGGCCTATATCCAGGAAAGATCAAGAACAATTTGGAGGTCAGAAGCAACATAGAGTCAACTATGTCAGATTTCTCTTACTGTCATAATTCTGCAAAGGTAGTTTCAATTCCTTCAGCTCAGGAGAAGAACATTTATAAAAATTACTGCTTTTTTGTTTGTTTTGAGTTTATATTTGTGTGACACTTGACTTTTTGTGGTACCCATTTACCCATTTGATAGTAATCCTTTCTTACCCCATGGACAACTTTTGATTTATTATTTGTTTTAGTTACTGTTTTCTATTTTCCATCTCTCAGTAAATTTACTGGGTATATGTGTATAGGCAGCAAAAATCTGTAACCCCCAAGAATGTTCCTGGACAGAAATGTGATTTGGTTTCCATTCACAGATAAGCATTTAAGCTTTTCTTTCCTTTCACCTATCTTTGGGAGTGGTCTGGATTGTAAAAGGGTTGTATCTTTCTCCCTTTTTAAAAAGGTTTATTAGGTTTAGTTTCAAATATTTGTTTTAGTATTGAATCAGAGAACTACACATAGTTTTAAAATTTTAGTTTACACTTAGAGAATGATATTAGTAAAAATTAATATATTCAGAACATAATGAAAACTTTTTTTTTTGCATTTTATTTGTTTACTTAGTTTTCTCTCCTTTAGCTAAAAAATAAATGGTAATTTAAATAAAAGAAAACAGTTTATTAAATTACTTTAAAGACAAATGCCTCTAAATGTAAACCAGAGAAATCTTCTAATTTCTATATTAGCCGAAAACCTACTTCCTAAATACATATAACAAGAATTGAAGATAATAAAGGCTTAAGGGCTGAACAGAATCTAGCCCTTTCAATAAACTCCACCACTGTTATCCAGTAACCTTCCCCTGCCCCTCCTTTTTTGACTGATAAGAGGCCACTGAACAAGGAGTGGTTCTAGGCAGTCTCTAGAGAATGCTCAGTAAAGATGTTCAGGTCCTCTGCTTCACCCTTTGATACAAGACGACCCCAAATTTTACTCTCAGATAATGTTGATGCTGCCATTTTCTGAACATGGGTTCCATGGAGAGGCATGAAGTTCAATCACTCTGGGAGACCATGGTGGGCAGATCACTTGATGTCAGGAGTTCGAGATCAGACTGGTAAACATGGTGAAACACCGTCTCTACTAAAAATACAAAATTTAGCCAGGCATGGTGGCATGTGCCTGTGTCCCAGCTACTTTGGATGCTGTGGCAGTCGAATCACTTGAACCCAGCAAGCAGAGATTGCAGTAAGCCAAGATTGTACCACTGCACTCCGGCCTGGGTGACAGAGTAAGAATGTCTTTAAAAAAAAAAAAAAAAAAAAGACTTCCTAAAATGATTTGGGAAGGATTCCCTCTTTTTGGATTGTTTGGAATAGTTTCAGAAGGAATGTTACCAGTTTCTCTTTGTATGTCTGGTAGAATTTGGCTGTGAACCCATCTGTACCTGGGTGTTTTTTTGGGTGGTAGGCTCTTAATTGCTGCCTCAACTTCAGACCTTGTTATTGGTCTATTCAGGGTTTTGACTTCTTCCTGGTTTAGGCTTGGGAGAATGCAAGTGTCCAGGAATTTATCCATTTCTTCCAGGTTTTCTAATTTATGTGCATAGAGTTGTTTTTAATAATCTCTGATGATGGTTTGAATTTCTGTGGAGTCTGTGGTGATGATATTCCCTTTATCATTTTTTATTGCATCTATATGATTATTCTCTCTTTTCTTTTTTATTAATCTGGCTAGTGGTCTGTCTATTTTGTTGATCTTTTCGAAAAACCAGCTCCTGGATTTATTGATTTTTTGAAGGGTTTTTTGTGTCTCTATCTCCTTCAGTTCTGCTCTGATCTTAGTTATTTCTTGTCTTCTGCTAGGTTTTGAGTTTTTTTGATCTTGCTCCTCTGGCTCTTTCCATTTTGACAATAGGGTGTCGATTTTAGATCTCTCCTTGCTTCTCATGTGGGCATTTATTGCTATATATTTTCCTCTAGAGACTACTTTAAGTGTATCCCAGAGATTCTGGTATGTTGTGTCTTTGTTCTTGTTGGTTTCAAAGAACATCTTTATTTCTGCCTTCATTTCATTGTTTATCCAGTCAACATTTAAGAGCCAGTTGTTCAGTTTCCATGAAGTTGTGTGATTCTGAGTTAGTTTCTGAATTCTGAGTTCTAACTTGATTGCACTGTGGTCTGAGAGACTGTTTGTTATGATTTCTGTTCTTTTGCATTTGCTGAGTAGTGATTTACTTCAAATTATGTGGTCACTTTTAGAGTAGGTGCAATGTGGTGCTGAGAAGAATGTATATTCTGTGGATTTAGGGTGGAGAGTTATGTAAATGTCTATTAGGTTTGCTTGTTCCAGGTCTGAGTTCAAGTCCTGGATATCCTTGTTAATTTTCTGTCTCATTGATCTGTCTAATATTGACAATGGGGTGTTAAAGTCTCCCACTATTATTGTGTGGGAGTATAAGTCTCTTTGTAAGTCATTAAGAACTTGCCTTATGTATCTTGATGCTCCTGTATTGGATGCATATATATTTAGGATCGTTAGCTCTTCTTGTTGCATTGATCCTTTTACCATTATATAATGTCCTTCTTTGTCTCTTTTGATCTTTGTTGGTTTAAATTCTATTTTATCAGAGATGAGAATTGCAACTCCTGCTTTTCTGTGCTCTCTATTTGCTTTGTAAATCTTCCTCCATCCCTTTATTTTGAGCCTTTGTGTATCCTTGCATGTGTGATGTGTTTCCTGGATACAGCACACTGATAGGTTTTGACTTTTTATCTAATTTGCCAGTCTGTGTCTTTTGATTGGGGCATTTAGTCCATTTACATTTAGGGTTAATATTGTTATGTGTGAATTTGATCCTACCATTTTGATGCTAGCTGGCTCTTTTGCCCATTAGTTGATGCAGTTTCTTCATTGTGTTGATGCTCTTTACCATTTGGTATGTTAGGAAGAATCAATATTGTGAAAATGGCCATACTGCCCAAAGTAATTTACAGATTCAACACTATCCACATCAAGCTACCAATGACCTTCTTCACAGAACTGGGAAAAACCACCTTAAACTTCATATGGAACCAAAAGAGAGCCTGCATAGCCAAGTCAATTCTAAGCAAAAAGAACAAAGTGGGAAGCATCACACTACTGGACTTCAAACTCTACTACAAGGCTACAGTAATCAAAACAGCATGGTACTGGTACCAATACAGAGATATAGACCAATGGAACAGAACAGAGGCCTTGGAGGCAACACAACATATCTACAACCATCCGATCTTTGACAAACCTGACAAAAACAAGCAATGGGGAAAGGATTCCCTGTTTAATAAATGGCATTGGGAAAACTGGCTAGCCATGTGCAGAAAGAGGAAACTGGACCCTTTCCTGACACCTTACACTAAAATTAACTCCAGATGGATTAAAGACTTAAACATAAGACTTATCACCATAAAAACCCTAGAAGAAAATCTAGGCAAAACCATTCAGGACATAGGCGTAGACAAGGACTTCATGACCAGAACACCAAAAGCATTGGCAACAAAAGCCGAAAGAGACAAATAGGACCTAATCAAACTCCACAGCTTCTGCACAGCAAAAGAAACAGTCATTAGAGTGAATCGGCAACCAACAGAATGGAAAAAAATTTTTGCCGTCTACCCATCTGACAAAGGGCTGATACCCAGAATCTACAAAGAATTAAAACAGATTTACAAGAAAAAAACAAGTCCATTCAAAAGTGGGAGAAGGATATGAACAGGCATTTTACAAAAGAAGACATACATAAAGCCAACAAACATATGAAAAAATGCTCATCATCACTGGTCATTAGAGAAATGCAAATTAAAAGTACATTGAGATACCATCTCATGCAAGTTAGAATGCTGATCATTAAAAAAATCTGGAGACAACAGATGCTGGACAGGATGTGGAGAAATAGGAACACTTTTACACTGTTGGTGGGAGTGTAAATTAGTTCAACCATTGGGAATACAGTGTGGTGATTCCTCAAGGAACTAGAAATAGAAATTCCATTTGACCCACCAATCCCATTACTGGGTACATATCCAGAAGATTATAAATCGTTCTGTTATAAGGACACATGCACACGAATGTTTACTGCAGCACAATTTACGATAGCAAAGACCTGGAACCAACCCAAATGCCCATCGATGATAGACTGGACAGGGAAAATGTGGCACATATACACCATGGAATATTATGCAGCCATAAAAAATGATGAGTTCATGTCCTTTGTAGGGACATGGATGAACCTGGAAACATCATTCTCAGCAAACTGACACAAGAACAGAAAATCAAACACCGCATGTTCTCACTCATAGGAGGGTGTTGAACAATGAGAACACATGGACACAGGGAGGGGAGCATCACACGCTGGGGTCTGTTTGGGGGGCAATAGGGGAGGGACAGTGGGGAGTGGGGAGTTGGGGAGAGATAGCATGGGGAGAAATGCCACATACAATTGGTGGGGAGGAAGGCAGCAAATCACACTGCCATGTGTGTACCTATGCAACAATCTTGCATGTTCTTCACATGTACCCCAAAACCTAAAATGCAATTAAAAAAAAAAAAGACATCCTAGAGACTAAAACATGTATTTATTTTGACTTAATATGATTTAATATAAACATAGTCTAATATAAATATGATATTATTTAATATAATCTACATTTGATCCTTGAACAATGTGGGGGTTGGTGTGCTGAGCCTTCATACAGTAGAAAGTATGTATAACTTTTGACTCCCCAGAAACTTACCTATTAATAGCCTACAGTTGACCAGAAGCCTTATCAATAACATAGTCAGTTCACACATATTAAATATATGTATTATATACTGTGTATTCTTACAATAAAGAAAATCATAATGAAGAAAGAATACATATTCCTAAGAAAATCATAAGGAAGAAAGAATACATTCACAGCACTGTGCTGTGTTTACGAATACTACAAGTTTGAATCATCTGTTTGTAACATGAATTATCTGTCTCAAATGGTGAACAACTGCAGCTGTAGATCTTAATCTACATACCAAGCAATTCAATCTTTTCTTTCTCCCCTTCCTCCCTCCTTTCCTTCCTTCCTTTCTCTCTCTCTCTCTCTTTCTTTTTTTTTTTTTTTTTGAGATGGAGTCTCGCTCTGTCACCCAGGCTGGATTGTGGTGGCACTATCTCAGCTCACTGCAACCTCCACCTCCCAGGTTCAAGCAATTTTCCTGCCTCAGTCTTCATGGTACCTGGGATTATAGGTGCATATCCCCACACACAGCTTATTTTTGTATTTTTAGCAGAGATGGGGTTTCGCTGTTCTTTCTCTCTTTCTTTTTAGACAGGGTCCTCCTCTGTTGCCCAGGCTGGAGTGCAGTGATGCAATCATGGCAGCCCTGACCTCCTGGGCTCAAGCAGATCCTCTCACCTTAGCCTCCTTATAGGTGGGTCTATAAGTGCCAGGCACTGCACCTAGCTAATGTTTTATCATTATTGTTATTATTTTTGTAGAGACAAGGCCTCCCTATGCTGCCCAGGCTGGTCATGAACTCCTGGGCTCAAATGATCCTCCTGATTGGCCTCCAAAAGTGCTGGGATTATAGGTATGAGCCAACACTCCCAACCTTGATTTTTTCATTTAATATCATGAGATTTTCTTTACTCCTTGTGGGCACTTCCAGTGTCACTGGTGGCACTTTGTATGGGTCCTCTGGCCTTGCTCAAGGTTTATACCATTGCACTAAACATGAAGAAAAATATGTGAGAACCACAAGAGATTACCTTTTACTGCAATACACAATTTACTGAAGAGATAAACTGTTCATGCCAAGATGATTTTTCATGGCATATAAGCAGATACTCATAACACTTGAGTTCAGTGAAATAGCAACCGGAAGTGACTACAAAATTATAACAGTAGTAAAATGTGTACTGTAGTTAATTTTATGCATATAGTTTAATAGTACATCTTTTCATTTGCTTACATTTATCTCAACTTTGAATGATGCTATGTATGGTCTATATTTGCATGCATATGTTTTGATAAATTTTAACTTTTTAGAATAGATTTATGTGTATTTTATGGTAGTAAGTGATAAAACTGACTATTATCCACACATATTTTATGCATTCATCAAATACCTAACATTTTCTTTATTTCTTTGATATTTCTAGGCTATGTGGTTTATCTGCTAGTTTTTTCAATTTGTCATGAATCACCAAAAAGTTTCCCGCAGCTCAAGGATCAACTGTATTATAAAATCCTAGAGTGTACTAACACCTTAGAACATTTTATGTAGTCCTATTTATTCCCTGCCTTTATTTTATTTTATGCCTTGTAAGACTGTGTATATTCTAATACTGGAGACAGTTTTATTACTGATTTTGATGGGTAGCATACATTTTTTTTTTTTATTAATCCTCATTCTTCATTTCTTCATGCATTTCTGTGTTTAGGAATAGGATCTTTTCTATTTTGCTTAAATAATTTTATGTAGTATCTCTTTTAAAGCAAGTTGGCTGGTGAAAAATTTTCTTAGTTTTGTTTTATCTCAAAAGAATGTTATTTTATAGTTGTTTTTGAATTATACTTGCATTTGGTAAAAAATTTTGAATTGGGAATGATTTTTTTTTCCCAGCATTTAAAGTAAACTTATTTGTTTCCTAGCTTGCAAATCTTCTGTTGTAAAGTAAATACTCGGTCTCAAATTAGGTTCTTTGATGTGATGTCTTTTTCTCACAAGCATACACATACATTCACACACACACATATAATTTTGATGTTCAGTTTTATAATTATGTTCATTGATGAAGCATCCTTTTCAGTCACCTTGTTTGGTGTCCAGAGAACTTTTGAAATTCTAACTCACATGTATTTATTAGTCTTAGAAATTTCTCAGCATATCTTTACTATTTCTGCTCCTTTTCTCTTTTCTCTCTTTATGGAATTGTTAAATTTGTTTTTACAGTGTAATGTTTCTATTGTGCTCTTTCTTTCCTTTTTCACACTTTTTTTTCTCTTTGCTTCAGGCTGAATATTCTCTATTAACCTTTTTTTATAGTTCACTAATTCTGTCTTTTACTTTGTCTAATCTGCTGTTAAATTCATCTATTGAATTCTTTCTTTTAGCTTTTATATTTCAGTTCAAGAATTCCAATTGAATATATAAAATAAAACCTCCATATTTCTGGTCAAAATAAACATACTTTCACTTATTTTTTCTTATGTTCTTTTATTTCCTGAATATATTATTCATAGCAATTTCAAAGTCATTTTCTGATTCATCTAAGATCTGTGTCATCTATGGGTCTGTTTCTATTTTTCAATTTTTTTCTTCTCCCTTTTCAGTAACTAAAAGCAACACAATCTATGTAAAAAATTGTAGGGATTGTCTATGATGTTTTTTTTCTTCCAAAGAGAGTTTATTCCTTTTTTATTTTTTAGGAAAATAGAATGGGACTATTAGCCTAAAATGAATCAGGGAATCAGCTAAATTGGTTTGCATTTTTAGTAAGGCTAAGATTTAAATGCTAGAAAGAATGAATTTGCCTCTTGTCCTCCAAAGGCATAGCCTTGGAGAGATTTCAAATGATAGTCTGTGGTCTTTACCTGTGTCTTCCCCTTTCTGAACTCCCACCAAACCTCCTCAGGTCAATGCTATAGCTTATCAGCTTTGCTTTCTAGTAACTTGTTGTGTGGCTCTTAGCTTCCTGTGCCATGGATCTTTAGAAATTTGCAAATGTATTTGTGGTAAAATATTTGGTTTAGTACTCTGATATTTTTTCATTAAGATCCTAGAACTTCATATATATAATTTGTATATTTCTAGTCATATGACACTGTCATAAGTACTGCTGCTATCTCGATCAAATAGAAGTAGTCATTTACCATATAATTTGCCTTATTTTCAATTTCTGACCTATACCTAGAAAAAGGACGTATAAAGAAAAACCAGTATTGGCAGAGTATTGGCTCATATCGTCAGAGTTCCTCGTTCCTAATATTTCGCTTCTCATGTGCTAGTTAACCTGATAGTGTTCCAATGTTTTTAAACATGTATTTTAATTTTATTTTAAATGGATTTTCTCCTTGTTCTTCATGGAGGTGTTTAGCTTGATGCAACTATTCTGTAATATTTGGAAGCAGCAATCAAGACCTGCTATTTTATTTGCCATTAGTCATGTGGAAAGATAAATTACACATTTGATTCTATATGAAGAATTATATTACCTTAAGAGAGAGCACTTTAGGTTACATGTTGAGGCAGAAATGTCCCCTGTGCTGAAGAAGTGATAGTTTCAAATTGTCTGCTAGTCACATTTTTCTTGTTTTTGAGGGAAGCACCCCCTAGAATTTTTTCTGCATAAAGTGAATATATATTTTAAATTATCTGTATAAATAAAACTAGTTCTGCACAAAGAGCAGAAATTAGTGGGTAAAGCAAGACATTTCAGATAGCAATGAAACAATCTAACAAAATCCTTTCACCTTAGGGATTAGTAGAAAAAAAGAGACCAGAGTGGTAAGCATTGCATCACAGTTGGACCACTAGACCTGTATTGTGTTATTTTTTTAGGTCCCGTCAACTAAATTGTATGCTGTGCTACTGCTTCTGGCTGTTGTTATTGTTGCTGTTCTTCTTCTGTATAACAGCTTTATTGAGATAAGATTTACACATCATAAAAGTTGTGATGGTTAATATTGACTGTCAACTCAATTGAATTGAAGAATGCAAAGTATTGTTCTTGGGTATGTCTGTGAGGGTGCTGCCAAAGGTGATTAACATTTGAGTCAGTGGACTGGGAGAGACAGACCCACCCTCAATCTGGGTGGGCACCATCTAATCAGCTGCCAGCACAGCTAGACAAAAGCAGACAGAGGAACATGGAAGAACTAGACTGGCTAAGTCTTCTGGCCTCCATCTTTCTCCTGTGCTGGATGCTCCCTACCCTCTAACATCAGACTCGAAGTTTTTCAGCTTTTGGATTTTGGACCTATACCAGTGGTTTCCCAGGGACTCGTGGACCTTTGGCTACACACTGAAGGCTGCACTGTTGGCTTCCCTACTTTTGAGGTTTTGGGATTCGGACTGGCTTCCTTGCTCCTCTCAGCTTGCAGTTGGCCTATTGTGAGACTTCACCTTGTGATCATGTGAGTCAATGCTCCTTAATAAACTACCTTTCAAGGCTGGGCCTAGGGCTCACACCTGTAATCCCAGCACTTTGGGAGGCTGAGGAGGACAGATCATGAGGTCAGGAGTTCGAAACCAGCCTGACCAACGTGGTGAAACCCCATCTCTACTAAAAATAAAAAAAATTAGCCAGGTGTGGTGGCAGGTGCCTGTAATCCCAGCTATTCAGGAGGCTGTGGCAGGAGAATTGTTTCAACCCAGGAGGAGGAAGTTGCAGTGAGCCAAGATTGTACCACTGCACTCCAGCCTGGGAGTGCAGTGTGAGACTTCATCTCAATAAAATAAAATAAAATAATAAACTCCCTTTTAAATATACATCTATTCTATTATTCCTGTCCCTTTAGAGAACCTTGACTAATACAAAAGTCTTGCTTTTAAGGTATAGAATTTATCAGTTTTTACTGTATTTAGTTATACAATCATTACCACTAATTTTAGAACGTTTCATCATCCCCCCAAAACTTTTATTTATCCTTTTTTACTTTTAAATTTGCAGTATATACAGATGTTGCTTTAATTTTTGTTGGCACTTATTTCTTTATACCACCTATCTATTACTCTTCTAAAACTTAGGTCCAAGGGTCTGAAAAAGTTAACATACTGGAGCTTGTATGATTGCAATGATCTGTTTTACAGCATATATTCTGAATACACAAATAATATATATTTTAAGTCCTAACTACATAATACTATGAAATCCAGGAACCATTTGCAATCTTGTTTCTGATTTTAACTGTTTATAGCATTTTTTAGACACAGCATCAGAATTGACCCTCTAGATTGAAAGTCATCCTGGGAATTTCATTTTTATTAATTATTTCTCTTTGATGAGTACACGGATCCCACGTTACAATATTATGTGGACTCATGACTTCTATAAACGTTTTTAAATTCACTGAACTTACAAAAAGCTTGATTGAAAAGGGAAGGGAATGGGACATAGTATGATGACAACAAAGAGAAAAAGTAGAATTGAAAATGAAGATACTAAGCTGTGAGGCTATTTATGAATTTAGAATAATGTCCGTTTAATGCCTTGATCTCTATCTTTGCAGTTAAATGTTGTTTTGATTTTCATTACCTTCAAAGGATTATTATTATTATTTATTTTTTTTTTTTTGAGAGAAAGAAAGAAAGAGAAAGAGAAAGGGGGAGAGAGAACAGGAGTCTTGCTCTATTGCCCGGGCTGGAATGCAATCTAAAAATAGGTATTAAAAACCTCTTTTATGCCTATAATTGTGCTTAACAACGGAGACAGGAAGGAATAAGGGAAGAAAATAACAAACAAACAGCCAACCAATATTTCATTTAAGTCTGTGAAATGCTATGCAAATGCTGAAGAGTGATTTACTTCTGACTATGTGGTCACTTTCAAAATAGGTGTAATGTGATACTGAGAAATATGTATGTTCTGTGGACCTGGGGTGAAGAATTCTATAAATATTCACTGAGTTTACTTGTTCCAGGTATGAGTTCAAATCATAGATGTCCCTGTTAATTTTCTATCTCATTGATCCGTCGAATATTAACGATGTGGTGTCAAAGTCTCCCGCTATTATTGTGCGGGAGTCCAAGTCTCTTTATAAGTCATTAAGAAGTTGTCTTATGTATCTGGGTGCTCCTGTATTGGGTGCATATATATTTATAATCATTAACTCCTGTTGTTGCATCGATCCTTTTACCATTATGTAATGTCCTTGTTTCTTTTAGTCTTTGTTACTATTAAAGTCTATTTTGTGAGAGACGAAAGTTACAACTCCTGTTTTTTTTTTTTTTTTTTTGCTTTCCATTTAATTGGTGAATCTTCCTCCATCCCTTTGTTTTGAGTTTTTGTATGTCGTTGCTTGTGAAATAGATCTGGATACAGCGTTCCGATGGGTTTTGACTTTTTATTCAATTTACCTGTCTGTGTCTTTGATTGGGGCATTTAATCCATTTAAATTTAGAATTAATATTAATATTTGTGAGTTCAATATTGTCATTTAATGCTAGCTGGCTATTTTGCCTATTAGTTGATGTAGATTCTTCATTATAGAGATACTCTTTATGCTTTGGTAAGTTTTTGGGATGACTGATACTGGTTGCTCCTTTCTGTTTGTAGTGCTTCTTTCAGAAGCTCTTGTAAAGCAGGCCTGGTGGTGATGAAATCTCTGAGTGCTTGCTTGTTCATGAAAAATTTTCTTTTTCCTTCGCTTATAAAGCTTAGTTTGGCTTGATATGAAATTCTGTGTTGAAAATTCTTTTCTTTGAGGATATTGAATATTGACCACCCCCCTTCTAGTTTGTAGGGTTTCTGGTGAGAGGTCTGCTGTGAGTCTGATAGGCTTCCCTTTATGGGTAACCTGACCTTTCTCTCTAGCTGCCCTTAGAATTTTCTCCTTTATTTCAACCCTAGTGAATCTAGCGATTATGTGTCTTGGAGTTGCTCTACTTGAGAAATATCTTTATGGTGTTCTCTGGATTAGCTGGAGTTGAGTATTGTCCTGCCTTACTAGATTAGGAAAGTTTTCCTGAATAATATCCTGAAGAATATTTTCCAACTTGGATTCATTCTCTTCATGACATTCAGGTATACCTATCAATCGTAAATTAGGTCTTTTCACATAGTCCCATATTTCTTGGAGACTTTGCTCATTCCTTTTTACTCTTTCTTCTCTAATCTTGTCTTCTCGTTTCATTTCTTTAAGTTGGTCTTCGACCTCTGATATCCTTTCTTCTGCTTGATCAATTCGACTGTTAAAACCTGTGCATACTTCGTGGAGTTCTTGTATTGTATTCTTCAGTTCCATTAATTCACTTATATTCCACTCTAAATTGTCTATTCTTGTTAGGATTTCATCAAACCTGTTTTCGAGGTTCTTAGTTTCTTTACATTGGGCTAGAACATGTTCTTTTAGCTCACTAAAGTTCCTTATTATCCACTTTCTGAAGCCTAAATCTGTTAATGGAATGCACTCGTTCTCCATCAGGCCTTGTTCTCTTATTGATGAGGAACTGTGATCACCTGTAGAAGGAGAGGCATTCTGATCTTGGGTATTCTCAGCCTTTTTATACTGGTTTCTTTCCTTCATTGTGAGTTCATCCACCTGTCGTCTTTGTAATTGCCACTTTCAAATTAGGTCTCTGACCGGACGTCCAACTTGTTGATTCCCAGCGCCGAAATCTGAGCAACCCACTGCGCCGGCCAAAACAGCGGTATCAAGATTTGTGGTGCTTTTCTGCCCGGGGATCTCCAGTCTGGCTTCCCTCTTGAGTCCCTTCCTCAATCAGGTAAATGGGCAACTCTGCCTTCCCAGAGCTCCAAACATCAATCAGTCCCATTCACTCTGCACCAAGAATCACCTTGCCGGGGCGCTGGCAAAACTGAGACGCCAGCCACAAGAGTCGCCCTGGCGACCCGTGGGGCTCCTCCGCTGGGAATCTTCTGGTCCGTGGGTAACAAAAATTCGTCTGAAAGTGGGCGTCCTCTTGTTCTGTGCGTTTTCTCTGGGAGCTGCAATCTCAAAGGATTTTTCTACCTCAAAATAACAATAACATTTCCTTTCAAGATATGTTTAAGTTTCTACTTGAGTGTCACAGATAAACCTAACAATGTGTATCAGTGTGGTAACTGATTTGATGAAATGAGACCCACCTGAGAAAAATTTGACATGTTCACTTCATATTTTTAGTATTTTAAAAACATATATCCAAACTTGTTAAAAGGGAAATGTCATTTCAAATAAGTAAATAATGTTCAATCCTGTTTTGAAATCATTTCAATGATTTAGCTATTATACATATCAGTTTCCACTGTTTATCATTCTGCTGCCAAAAACTCCCCACCCTCTTTTTCATCTAAAGATAACTGTTCCTTCCAGGCTCACTTCAAAATTGAATGAAGCCTTTCCTTCCTGTCCAAACGAACCACTAATATATTTGTTCTAGGAATATTTCTATCACTTGTTTTTAAAATAATAGTTGACATGAGAAATAGTTCTCTTGGTGGTTTTTCCTCTTTTTTTAAAATATGTGTTCTGCTTTTCAAATTAGATTATAAGCTCACTTGTAAATAAAAATATTTGTTTGTGATTTAGTATCCTTGCCTATGTAAAATTATCAATGAATTTTTATTTATGGCAATAATTTAATTCAAAATGAAAATAGATAATATTCAGAAATATTTTCTTTTTTCTTTTCTTTTTTTTTGAGATGGAGTTTCGCTCTTGTTGCCCAGGCTGGAGTGCAATGGCTCTATCTCTGCTCACTGCAACCTCCACCTCCTGGGTTCAGGCAATTCTCCTGCCTCAGCCTCCTGAGTAGCTGGGATTACAGGCACGAGCCACCATGCCCAGCTAATTTTTTGTATTTTTAGTAGAGACAGGGTTTCACCATGTTGACCAGGATGGTCTCGATCTCTTGACCTTGTGATCCACCCACCTAGGCCTCCCAAAGTGCTGGGATTACAGGCGTGAGCCACCGTGCCCGGCCAGAAATATTTTCAAAGATTGTAAATTTAATAATTAACATCAAGCAACAGTCATAACAATATTTAGATAAAAGATATTTACTGGGGGCTTCTAATTGTCTTAATTTGTTTTTCCTCAGGTAAATACATGGGTCCCAAATAGCATTGTATAGGCTCATCATGTATATTAACATTATCAATGTTCACATTTATGTCAAAAATATCTACAATTAAAACATACTAACTTTATGAAAAGTTTAACTTGGATAAGGAAATAAAGCATTTGTAATCATTTAAAATCTTCTGTATACTTAATTGTAAAAGGTATATCTAGTTAATAGAGAGCACAATAATTTTCTTCTAAAGAATAAAATTAATCCTTTTAGTATTTTGATTTATTTTCTAAATCCTTTGCCCTCTTGGGAGGCAAGATTAGTCTCGACAGGATGCAGACACTGATTCTGCTTTGAGGACAGAGCTGGAATTAATTTTACTTGTACCATATTAGGTACTAAGAGTCAGAAAGAAGGAAAAATAAAATCTATTTGATAAATTAAAATTTTAAAATTTCAAATCAGGTCACATTGAAATTAAGTCACCAGAAGAAAAGATCTTTGTAGGACTACAGACCCTTAAATGTATACCCAGAAAAAGATTGGATCAGAATGGAGGCAGTTTGAGTTTAAAAATGTAGGAAGATTCTACAATGATTAGAATGCGCACTGTGAGTATTTGATTTTGTTCTAATTAAGAGGATACTGATAAGGAAGAATATCTCTCAAACAAGTTGAGTTAATATGATATATTTTTCCATAATAAATTCAGAAATGTCAAATAAAATTTAATATTGATATAGATCTAAATTCATGTACTCTGTGCCCATCTGAATCTTGCATTTCAGTTTCTGAATTCATTGTCCTCTTTTGTTGCATATTTTCAGAGTTGTCACTCATGATCATTATCCAAGGTAGTCATTGCATAATATTTTAATTTTTATGACAATTTCATAAAGTTGGTGGATTGTAATGAGAATATATAAAGTAACATGCTCTGGTGAGAAAGTGAAGTACAAATGCTTGTGTTTACATTTTTATGATGTAGAAATTACAATAAAATTATGTAGCCATTTCTGTGAAAAAGAATTTGGCTCGGAATATTTATGTTAAAACCAGGTAAAGAAAACAGCTTCAGACCATGATTATCTAAGATAAAGGGCCTGGGTTTGCAGATTCATTTCAACACAAGAAAATGAAGTGACAGCTGAGGATCTTTCATGACACACTGCTGATGTGCTGAATGAAGTATGCAGGGTCAGTGTAAAGAATGAGGTGAACCAGAAAAGCTTCTTTTAGTTTCTTTGTTATAGAATTAAGAAAATTGTATGTGTGTGTATATATATGTGTGTGTGTATTTACACATATGTTTTAGGTAAAATATATTTTAAAAGATTGAAAATCTATTCACATCTAGCAAGAATCATAACAATATTTAGATAAAAATCTTTCTTGTGGATCTTCTAATTGTCTTGAATTTTTTTGAAAATAAGTTTGTGTGTGTGTGTGTGTAATATACATCACATATACACATTATATATACAATATATAATAAGATTATATTATATAATTATATGTATAATTGTGTGTGTATATACGTATATGTAATTATATGATTATATTATATAATTATATTGTATTACAGGATATTACATGATTATATAATTATATAAACATAGATTATACACACATACACACAAACACACCCACACATATAATTAACAACCTGTTTCAAGGCTTGGATTATGACATGAGGAGTCAGAGTAGACAGCAATAGTAAGATAGAACAACTTGGCATGTCTTGTTTACTTCTATATTCCTAGTGACTAGTATACTGCCTGATACATAATAAGGAATTAATAAATACTTTCAAATATTTAAATTTTGAATGCATACTACCAACTCAATGATGATTAAAGTTACTTTATGCTTTTAATAAACTCAATATATTCACTACTGCTGCTAGTATTTGAAAAACAGAAACAAAACACTACAAAAAGTGCTGGAATTTATTTTTATTTTTTCATCATGTAATGTAACATTTATTTAAGTATGTAATTAAAACAAGAACAACTGGAGCAAACAGGTTAGTGAACAAGCATTAACTCAACAGTGGGAGCAGCAGTGTGTGGATGTATCAGAGGATCAGAGAGTTGAAGTCTATCTCCAAGGGTTCAGCATGAACTGGGCTTCTGTATCTTTTCTTTTTCTGAGACAAGAAATTAATTTCAGAAGCAAAATAAAAATCTAATTAATTTGCTATTGTTTCTTCCCATTGCTAGAAACTATCATTGACATCTACCAAGTAGAGTAGTAGTTAGTCCATTGTCCATCATGCTGTATTTCCCAGGCTGGAGTGCAGTGGCACATTCATAGCTAACTGGAACCTCAAAATACAGGGCTCAAGTTATCCTCCCATGTCAGCCTCTCAAATTAGCTGGAATATAGGGGTATGCCACCACACCTAGCTAATGTTTTGATTTTTTTATAGAGACGGAGTCTTCCTATGTTGCCCAGGCTGGTCTCAAACTCCTGGTCTCAAGTGATCCTCCTACCTCAGCCTACCAAAGTGCTGGGTTTACAGGCATGAGCCACTGTGCCTAGCTCAATATCTTTTTTACAGGCAATCAAGGGCGCTGATTTAGGTTTATCATTTAATGATTAGGTTTATCATATAATTGGTGATTGGTGGAAAGAGCTTCTGGTCTGTAATTATTCTTGGATAGGTTTTTTTTTAACATATATTTTATTGCATTTTTGGTTTTGGGGTACATGTGAACATGCAAGATTGTTGCATAGGTACGTACATGACAATGTGGTTTGCTGCCTTCCTCCCTATCACCTATATCTGACATTTCTCCCCATGTTATCCCTCCCCAACCCCCACTGTCCCTCCCCTAGTTCCCCCTGATAGACCTCAGTGTATCATGCTCCCCTCCCTGTGTCCATGTATTCTCATTGTTTAACACCCTCCTATGAGTGAGAACATGTAGTGTTTGATTTTCTGTTCTTGTGTCAGTTTGCTGAGAATGATGGTTTCCAGGTTTATCCATGTCCCTACAAAGGACACAAACTCATCGTTTTTGATGGCTACATAGTATTCTATGGTGTATATGTGCCACATTTTCTCTGTTCAGTCTATCATTGATGGGCATTTGGGTTGGTTCCAGGTCTTTGCTATTGTAAATACTGCTGCAATGAACATTTGTGTGCGTGTGTCCTTATAACAGAACAATTTATAATCCTTTGGATATATACCCAGTAATGGGATTGGTGGGTCAAATGGAATTTCTATTTCTAGGTCCTTGAGGAATCGCCACACTGTATTCCCAATGGTTGAACTAATTTACACTCCCACCAACAGTGTAAAAGTGTTCCTGTTTCTCCACATCCTCTCCAGCGTCTGTTGTCTTTAGACTTTTTAGTGATCGCCATTCTCACTGGCGTGAGATGGTATCTCAATGTAGTTTTGATTTGCATTTCTCTAATGACCAGTGATGATGAGCATTTTTTCATATGTTTGTGGGCCTTGTGTATGTCTTCTTTTGTAAAGTGTCTGTTCATATCCTTCACCCACTTTTGAATGGGCTTTTTTTTTTTTTTCTTGTAAATCTGTTTTAGTTCTTTGTAGATTCTGGATATTAGCCCTTTGTCAGATGGGTAGATTGGAAACATTTTTTCCCATTCTGTTGGTTGCCGGTTTACCCTAATGATTGTTTCTTTTGCTGTGCAGAAGCTCTGGAATTTAATTAGGTCCCATTTGTCTATTTTGGCTTTTGTTGACAATGCTTTTGGTATTTTAGTCATGAAGTCCTTGCCTATGCCTATGTCCTGGATGGTTTTGCCTAGGTTTTCTTCTAGGGTTTTTATGGTGTTAGGTCTTATGTTTAAGTCTTTAATCCATCTGGAGTTAATTTTGGTGTAAGGTGTCAGGAAGGGGTCCAGTTTCTGCTTTCTGCACATGGCTAGCCAGTTTTCCCAACACCATTTATTAAACAGGGAATCCTTTCCCCATTGCTTGTTTTTGTCAGGTTTGTCAAAGATCAAATGGTTGTAGATGTGTGCTGTTGCCTCTGAGACCTCTGTTCTGTTCCATTTTCACAATATTGATTCTTCCTAATGATGAGCATGGAATGTTTTTCCATCTGTTGTGTCCTCTCTTATTTCGTTGAGCAGTGGTTTGTAGTTCTCCTTGAAGAGGTCCTTTATGTTCCTTGTTAGTTGTATTCCTAGGTATTTTATTCTCTTTGTAGCAATTGTGAATGGCAGTTCATTCTTGATTTGGCTCTTTAAGTCTGTTACTGGTGTATAGGAATGCTTGTGATTTTTGCACATTGATTTTGTATCCCGAGACTTTGCTGAAGTTGCTTATCAGTTTCAGGAGATTTTGGGCTGAGATGATGGGGTCTTCTAAATATACTATCATGTCATCTGCAAATAGAGACAATTTGACTTCCTCCTTTTCCTAACTGAATACCCTTTATTTCTTTTTCTTGCCTGATTGCTCTGGCTAGAACTTCCAATACTATATTGAATAGGAGTGGCAAGAGAGGGCATCCTTGTCTAGTGTCAGATTTCAAAGGGAATGCTTCCAGTTTTTGCCCATTCAGTATGATATTGGCTGTGGATTTGTTGTAAATAGCTTTTATTATTTTGAGATACGTTCCATCAATACCTAGTTTATTGAGAGTTTTTAGCATAAAGGATTGCTGAACTTTGTCAAAGGCCTTCTCTGTATCTACTGAGATAATCATGTGGTTTTTGTGTTTGGTTTTATTTATGTGGTGAATTACATTTATAGACTTGCGTATGTTGTACCAGCCTTGCATCCCCGGGATGAACGTGATGGATTAGCTTTTTGATGTGCTGTTACAATCGGTTTCTGTTAAATGTTTAGGTGCAATGAAACATATTAAACTGCATTTCTTAATCTTTAGGAGCTTGAGAAAAGGTAGAGAAGAGTAAAAATGTAAGACTTCCTAGTAGGATACAAATCCACACTGATGCTTCTGGAAGTGAGGTTAAATGGATAAAACGCAATAAAGGTGAATTCTATTCATCTCAATGAATTTTGATTCAATTCAGAGGGAAAAACAGATCTTTTTGTTCTTGAAGATAATAATGCTATGACAATAATGACTATCAGATTTAGGCCAACCGTATATTTCCTCTAGATTAAAAAGTTAAAAGCCTGAAATACATTCTGCAGTTCAGAGATGTTTCAGTGAGGTCGAATCAGGTGCTTAGGAGTCTAAAACATAATAAATAAATGAAAAATATATGATAAAAAGAATAATAAGCCTGCTGATGACAAGTAAAATATAAGGATTGGGAGCACAGGAGTCAAAGAGTGACTGTTCTTTTCAAGTTTATTTCAATGACAATGATAGAAGAAAGTAATGAGCAACAGAATCTAGTCTAAAACAAAAAGAGATGAGGTTGAATTTAGTTTTATACATGCTAAGTTGACATTAATAGTTGATCATTCAAGTATACATTTCCCAAATCAGGAGGGGGTAAATATTTGGGACCTATCACCTTGAAACGTAGTAATGCAATCGATACCTCTTCTACAAGAAAACAATCAGCAAAGTGAAGAGACAACTCACAGAATGGGAGCAACTATTTGGAAACCACCCATCTGACAAGGAATTGGTAAATAGAATATACAAGGAGCATTAACAACACAATAGCAAGAAAGCCAAATAATCCATTTCAAATATGGACAAACAATCTGAAAAGACGTTTCTCAAAAGAAGAAATACAAATGGCAAACAGGTATATGAAAAAATGCTCAGCAACATCACTAATCGTCAGAGAAATGCAAATCAAAAGCACAATGAGATATCATCTCACCCAAGTTGGAATGGTTTTTATCACAAAGAAAACCATGGATGTTGGTGAGGACATGGAGAAAGGGGAATCCTTGTACACTGTTGGTAGGAATGTAAATAAGTACAGCCACTGTGGAGAACAGAATGGTGGGGGGGGGGGGTGGTCTCAAAAACTAAAAATAGAACAGAGGGAATCTATTCTCTTCCTGGGTCCACAAGGGGGCGTAGTTTCAAAGACAAGAACTTCCCAGTGCCATACTCCCACCTCTCCATCTGGGATCTTAAGGGTCTTTGTTTAAACTTTGGCACACCGCAACAATCAAAGATCAATCACTCCAGCAGAAATTTAAAGGAACTCCTTTCATAGACCGGGGGCTTGGATGAGGTTGGAATTCCTCCCAGGTTAAAAATCCCCTTCTTCCACACCTCTTTGGACTCCAATCTCGTGGAAGCTTCTCATGTTCATCTTTTTCTCTCTCCTTTCTCTCTTTCTCTGCCTGAATAAATCACTTTCTGCAAAATTCTTTGGGGTCCGATATTTACTTAATCGCTCACCGCACTTGGTGTGGTCCCCTCTCCCATTCTTGGGTGTGTGAGAGACAAAGAGCCTGGAAGAACACCTTCTCAGGGGAGCTGAGACTACCCTGCTCCCCGGAAATCGGTTAAAGAACTACCATATGATCCAACTATGTCACTACTGAGAATATATCAAAAAGAAAAGAAATTAGTATATTTAAAAGATATCTGGCTCCGATGTTTATTGCAGCACTATTTATTCACAATAGTCAAGATATGCAATCAACCTAAGTGCCCATCAATGGATGAATAGAAAGAAAATGTGGTATATACACACAGTGAAAAATTATTGGTCCATTAAAAGAATAAAATCTTCTTATTGCAGCCAATGGATTGACCTGGAGGTCATTGTATTAAGTGAAATAATACAAGCACAGAAAGATGAATGTGGCATGCTCTCACTCATATGTGGGAGCTAAAAAATTGATTTTATGGAGATAGAGAGTAGAATGACAGTTGCCAGAGGACAAGAATTGTAGAGGGGTCAGGGAATAAAGGCAAGTTGATAATAGGTACAAATTCACAGTTTGATAGAAGAAATAAGACCTAATGTTTGATAGATCAGTAGGGTGGCTATAGCTTACAATATCTATTGTATACTTAAAAATAGCTAGAGGAGAATAATTCAAATGTTTCCAGCATAGAAAAAAGATAAATGTTTAATGTGATGGATATCCTAAGTACACTGACTTTTTTCTTTACAAATTGTATAAATATATTGAATTATCACATGTACCCAGAAAACAAGGGATGGAACCAACTCTAAAATGAGAAATATATAAAACAGAATGATGATTAAAAGAAAATTCTTAACTAAGAAATACAATTATATTTAGAACTACTGCAGTTAAAATTGTGATTCCAACTAGGTTTAGAATAAAAGAAAAATGTTATCAGCATTTATTTCATCAATTGTCTTTATTTTCATGTAATTCTTCTACATCTTGCATATTGTAAGTTTTGGAACAATAACAATAGCCTAGATTAAGAGCTAGTCTGGTAAATATTTGGTTTGCAAAATAATTTGCTTTTTTGGTATCTCTGCTTCAGCTGTACTGTCTAGGCAAAGAACACAAACATTATAATCACCACTTTAAGCTTTAAATTGAAAACATTTTATTGGTTGACTAAACTTATCATCCATTAGGAATGTCCACATCTGGTCAGATGGGGATTTCACTGTGTGCATTCCCCAATACTCACTGCTGTGTTAAGATACTTTGCTGGCTAGTTTACAAAGATTTGCTTTTTTGTTGCTACTCAATGTACAGACTTCTATAGCATATATCTCCCTGAAGCAGTTTCTTTCTGATACCATCTGGTAATGGAGGATTATTTACAGTACATAAAACCATGGCATCTGGAAAGGAAAACTAATCTGATAACATCAGATACACTACCAGGAATGATTGCATTTCTATTTTATTTGGGGGAAATTATTCAGTACTGAAACAAGATTAAAAAGAACCAGTATTAAGTAAAAATGTGATGAAGTAATAGCAATCACATTTTTTATTGGTTTCATCCATATAAACTTTTTTAGGAAAAATGTTCGAATAATTTAAAGTATTTGTATAATTTTAGTGAGATTTAAGGCAAACATTTGAAGAGCGAAGGAAGTGAATTTGAAATGAATGTCAAGATTATTCTTTAAAATAAATTTGGAGGTTGTGACAAGACCTCCATCCCCACATAAGTAGCTTTTTGTCACGTCTGAACAGCAGTTCAAGACACCAGAGCCCCTGAATGTGGTGGTCAGCTGTGAAAGTGCTTACTGATTATGTATTCTAGGGAGGAATAAGAGATGCACTCATTCTCTCAGGTCCCTGTCTCTGTACTTACTGTGTGCCAGGCATTGTTGTAGGCACTGAGGAGACAGTGCTAAATATAGAGATGGTTCATGCCCTCTTGGGCTTACATTCCAGTGAAGGAGGAACAAAATGATACAAATAATGTAGATGCTGCAAAATAAATTAAACAGAGTAAGTTGAGTAGTAACATGATAGGGAGTAATGGCATGGTCGAGGTGAGATGGCTACTGAAAACAGGTTAGTCCAAGGAAGGCCTATATTAGGAAGTGAATTTAAGATGACTTTATTATTCTGATGAATAATAAGAAACAACCCTGCAGATAACTTGGCAAAGGTTTTTGGGAGCAAAGACATTGAGCCCTGGTTAAAGAAAAGACTGGGAAGTATCAAGGAAAATAAATGGAGTAAAGAAAGATTGCTGTGAAATCAGACTATTGGACTGAAGCAAGGAAGCGTTTAGTACTAAGACAGTTGACCATTTCTCAACAACTGTTCTGTCACTTTTTTAAAAAAAACCCTAGTTTTTGTGATCTGTAATTTTTTCACTTTTACTGATTGGGAAGAAACTTCTAGTATTTAGTGAGCAAAGGCCACAGAGGCAGTGCATAGAACAGTCCTGCATATCACATAATGTCTTCATAGAACCCACAAACTATAAATAGTCTGTGGACAAAACTTATCTCAATTCTAGGAGTCTGTACATCTAATTATGATATTACTGAAAACAAAATTTTCAGGAACTTTCAACCAAGAGGCTAACAGTTTAGGAGAAAATCAGTGTATAGATGAAAGATTAATTACAATGAAAGTATCTTATTGATCCTACTAAGCATTAGAATTTGTTCATTCAGACATCCTATCTAGTCAATCAGTAAGTGCATAATTTTGAGGCTACAGTACTAAAAGTAAATAAGCTGAAAATAATGTTGCTGATTTATTATGTATCTCTTTTATATCTCTATTATATACTATATATCTCCATTTTATATAGATATTTTATATTATATATGATATATCTCTATTTTATATCTCTATTATATATCTCTATTTATACCCATGTCTGTATCTATATGCATTTATGGTATATGTTCACTTTAACATGTTAACACCTTTGTTGAGAACAGAGCTAGGTATTTCACACCTTAACTTTTTCACTTTGGTAGTCAATAATGTGTGATTTTGGCATGGCCTGTCTTTATTTTACCCTTTTCCTCATCATAGACAAGTAAGTCTAATTTATTATTACTTATCTTAATAAATGCTTATGTTTCAGTGCCCACCTGTCTTTTCATTTTCCTTTATTTCACATGAAGATTAACTTCTAGGCATCATAAATTAAATAAAAAATACATTCATTATAAACTGGTGAAAACATCTATTTAATTAAACATTTTAGGATGACCATGCCATAGGATTCATAAAGGTTAATTTTATCTCTGAATTTCATTTTAGGATGGTAAAGAGGAAAATGTCAAATTATTTATTAGTTGAAAGGTGCTTGTGTCTGATGGAACTGAAAATTACAGAACAGAAACATCTATTTTAGAAGATGCATTTTGGACTTGTTTTTGTGCAGCTGTAGTCAAATTCCAAAGTAATTAGAACTTGAGCTCATGTCAATAAAAGCCCTTTAAAAGAGTGCTTGATTCAGGCTAGAAAATTGTTAATATTACATCAAAGCTCTTTCTCAAGTTTTTATACATGATATGAGAAACTTTATCCCTCACATAATTAATTTTATTTTGTTCATGTAAATATTGAGAGACAATAAAGAAGAGTTACTCTTTTTAAATTCTCTTGTAGACTTTAATTGTATATGGAGTTCTCAATTTTGTATACCAATTATTCATTTAAATTACCCAGATATAAAGTTCTAGGTACAGATTAGAGATTAGATTTTCTAATTTAATAAATAATAGTTTATAAAAATAAGCAATTGATTAATTTTCCTCATGCTGTGTGTGGTTTATATTTCTGGTCAATGGGGAACTCTCTGTGGGCAGGTATAAATGTTGCACACACAATTGAAGGAAAATCCAAAATACTATAGATCATTCAATACAATTTTCCAAAGTCAGGTGAGTTTCCATACACCTCAACAGTATGGGAAATTTACCAAGTCAAAAGCAGTCTAGAAGTGATATTTTCCCCCCTCCCAAAAGCTGAATAAACTTCGAAAACCCTTTCTTTGGGTCAGTATAACACAAAATGAATAGCTTGTACAGACACAATTTGCACAGTCATCAGCCATGTTGGAGAACACAGTTTCCTTTTTTATTGCATGAATTTGGAGAATTAAGAATTATTGAGAATATATATAAGAATTCTTCAGAATAATAGCAGCTAAAATGTACATGCAAGTATTTAATGAACATTCGTTTTAACATACCTTCTGTTGTGAAGAATATATGGGATGTTGTACAGAGACTAAAGAAAGGATGCATAGTGAGAAAACTGAGCAGCGAGAAACCGACTAGTGCCAGGACACAAGAGCGGGAATAAATAAATGTATTGACAATTGCATAATGAGGCTGGATTGGCATTGAAATAGGATGTTTGGGATGTATCTACAGTATATCTGATATGTAGCCACATGTTATAAGATTTAACACATGCCTTCTCCTTCTTATTTACTAACTTGCACATATTTTCATTGACAATTGTGACTATAAAAAGTACCTCATATAACTATTTTATTATTGGATCCCAGAGTAAGTAGAGTAATTAAGAACCAAGAACCTGACTGATAAATGAATAAAACGTTTCATAGTTATTTACTGAATTCTTATTGCATGTGTGTAATTTTCTAACAACCATGTGATACTGATACTAATGTCTCTGATATGCTTTTAATGAAGTTGATGAATTAAGATCACACAATTGTAACTAATGCTAGGTTTTGAGATGACTTAATCAGATTCCAAAATCCGTAAGCTTCACTGTAGTATGCTGTCTCCAGAAACCTGAATTCAAGTTTCTATTCCATTAATCCTTGTGAGAGATGTTATATTAAATTAACATGTTTATGTGACAGTTTCCTTTTTATAACTATTAAATGCTAATAACAATGGTTGTGCTTGACATGTAGTGTTCAGAAAGTCTTAACTATTTCCTATTCGTCAACCAATATTTTAGAATATCCTACTGAACATTTAGAATGTCCTACTGAACATTTTCAAGTGTTTTGGTGACACATTCATTTTTTTCTATCGATCACTATTAGCTTTTATTTATTTATTATTATACTTTAAATTCTGGGGTACATGTGCAGAACGTGCAGGTTTGTTATGCAGGTTTATATGCGCCATGGTGGTTTGCTGCACATATCAACCTGTCATCTATATTAGGTATTTCTCCTAATGCTATCCCTGCCCCCACCCACCCCAGCCCCGACAGGCCCCAGTGTGTGATATTCCCCTCTATTGTGTCCATGTGTTCTCATTGTTCAGCTCCCACCTATGACTGAGAACATATGGTTTCCATTCTTGTGTTAGTTTGGTGAGAATGGTGGTTTCCAGCTTCACCCATGTCCCTGCAATGGACATGAACTCATCCTTTTTTATGCCTTTATAGTATTCCATGGTGTATATGTGACACATTTTCTTTATCCAGTCTATCATTGATGGGCATCTGGGTTGGTTCCAAGTCTTTGCTATTGTGAACAGTCCTGCAATAAACATACGTGTGCATGTGTCTTTATAGTAGAATGATTTATAGTTCTTTGGGTATATACCCAGCAATGGGATTGCTGGGTCAAATGGTATTTCTAGTTCTAGATCCTTGAGGAATCACCACACTGTCTCCACAATGGTTGAACTAATTTACTCTCCCATCAACAGTGTAAAAGTATTCCTATTTCTCCACACCTTCTCCAATATCTGTTGTTTCCTGACTTTTTAATGATCGCCATTCTAACTGGCATGAGATGGACAGATTACAAAAATCTTCTTCCATTCTGTAGATTGTCTGTTCACGTTGATGATGGTTTATTTTGCTGTGCAGAAGCTCTTTAATTTAATTAGATCCCATTTGTCAATTCTGGCTTTTGTTGCTATTGCTTTTGGTGTTTTAGTCATGAAGTCTTTGACCATACCTATGTCCCGAATGGTATTGCCTAAGTTTTCTTCTAGGGTTTTCATGGTTTTAGGTCTTATACTTAAGTATTTAATTCATCTTGAGTTAATTTTTGTAAAACATGGAAAGAAGGGATCCAGTTTCAGCTTACTGCATATGGCTAGCCAGTTTTCCCAACTTCATTTATTAAATAGGGACTCCTTTCTCCATTACTTGTTTTTGTCATGTTTGTCAAAGATCAGATGGTTGTAGATGTGTGGTGTTATTTCCGAGGCCTCTGTTCTGTTCCAATGGCCTATACATCTGTTTTGGTACCAGTACCATGCTATTTTGGTTACTGTAGCCTTGTAGTATAGTTTGAAGGTAGTGTGATGTCTCCAGATTTGTTCTTTTGCTTAGGATTGTCTTGGATATGTGGGCTCTTTTTTGGTTCCATATGAAATTTAAAGTATTTTTTTTTCAATTCTCTGAAGAAAGTCAATGGTAGTTTGATAGAAGTAGCGTCGAATCTATAAATTACTTTGGGCAATATGGCCATTTTCACAATATTGATTCTTCCTATCCATGAGCATGGCATTTTTTTCCATCTGTTTGTGTACTCTCTTATTTCCTTGAGCAGTGGTTTGTAGTTCTCTTTGCAGAGGTCCTTCACATACCTTGTAAGTTATATTTGTAGGTATTTTATTCTCTTTGTAGCAATTGTGAATGGGAGTTTACTCATGATTTGGCTGTTTGTCTGTTATTGATGTATAGAAATGCTTGGATTTTTGTACATTGATTTTGGATCCTGAGTTTTTGCTAAAGTTGCTTACCAGCTTAAGGAGTTTTTGGGCTGAGATGATGGGGTTTTTTAAATATACTATCATGTCATCCACAAACAGAGACAATTTGACTTTCTCTTTCCTATTTGAATACCCTTTACTTCTTTCTCTTGCCAGATTGCTCTGGCCAGAACTTCTAATACTATGTTGAATAAGAATGGTGAGAGAGGGCATCCTTGTCTTGTGCCAGTTTTCAAAGGGAATCTTCCAGTTTTTGCTCATTCAGTATGATATTGGCTGTGGATTTGTCATAAATACCTCTTATTATTTTGAGACACATCCCATCAATACCTAGTTTATTGAGAGTTTTTAGCACGGACTGTTGAATTTTTCCAAAGGTCTTTTCTGTATCTATTGAGATAATCATGTGGTTTCTGTTATTGGTTCTGTTTATGTGATGGATTACGTTTATTGATTTATATATGTTGAACCAGCCTTGTATCCCAGGGATGAAGTTGACTTGATCATGATATATAAGCTTTTTGATGAGCTGCTGGATTCTGTTTTTCAGTATTTTATTGAAGATTTTCACATGGATGTTCATCAGGGATATTGGCCTCAAATTTTTCTTTTTTTTGTTGTGTCTCTGCCAGGTTTTATTATCGGGATGATGCTGGCTTCATAAAATGAGTTAGGGAAGATTCCCTCTTTTTCTATTGTTTGGAATAATTTCAGAAAATGGCACCAGCTCCTCTTTGTACCTCTGGCAGAATTTGGCTGTGAATCCGTCTGGTCCTGGACTTATTTTGGTTGGTAGGCTATTAATTCCTTCCTCAATTTCAGAACTTGTTATTGCTCTATTCAGGTATTTGACCTCTTCCTAGTTTAGTCTTGAGAGGGTGTATCTGGTGATACATTCTTAAATGTGTATGGTCCCAGACACAGGCCAGCCAATTCCCACACACTCACTTAAATGAAAAACTAGCAATAATGTCCCCAATAGTAATTGTTAACACATCCTGGCACATTATTCTGTTCTTGGCATTTTAAGCTTCTGTAAGGACTATTTCATCAGTCGTAGTCAATGTTTTTGTAGGACAATAACACCAAAGCAGTTATGTTTTATCAGCATTATAGAGTTGTTCTGGCAACAGATTTTCATTAGTGATGACCTTGGAGAACTCATTACGTGACCAGCTGATGCTTTATCAACACAAATCTTTAAAAATTTCATTCTGTGTTCTTTTCTTAATTTTCTGCAACCAGCCTGTTGAATATTCACAGTTCCCTTCAGTTTATCATGATAGATCTTATTTCATGATCAGCATATAATTAAGTGGTATGTGCTCATTGTGACACTGACGGATCCACTTTTTTTTTTTGAGACGGAATTTTGCTCTTGTTACCCAGGCTGGAGTGCAATGGCGCAATCTCAGCTCACCACAACCTCCGCCTCCTGAGTTCAGGCAATTCTCCTGCCTCAACCTCCTGAGTAGCTGGGGTTACAGGCACGCACCACCATGCCCAGCTAATTTTTTGTATTTTTAGTAGAGACGGGGTTTCACCATGTTGACCAGGATGGTCTCGATCTCTTGACCTCGTGATCCACCCGCCTCGGCCTCCCAAAGTGCTGGGATTACAGGCGTGAGCCACCGCGCCCGGCCCACTCTTTTAATACATGATCAAGATCTCCATTTTTTAGCTTAATGCAGTATTTTCCTATTTTTCATTAACTTCTGCTCATTGTTTTCCACATGAAACTTCAACAGTTTATCTTTCTGTTTCTTCAGGTCATACACAGTGGTCATTCCAACACCATACTCTTCTGTAAGATGTTTCACATTACACCACTGTCCAGTTGCAATGACTTGACTCTTGGTGCTATAGATAAAGGTAAGTTCTTCCTCTTTTTGTTATCACTCTCACTTATGGGGATATCTGCAGGCCTTTTTGATATTTTCAACAACATCTTTACATCACAGAGCAGATAATAAGCAAAAACAGTGACTAATGCATGTAGGTCTTGGCTCAAACTGGCGTATCATGGGGAGACTGTTATTGGTGCATGCAACATGGACCTGTGCCATTTTATGACCCTTTTGGGGTGTGCTTCCATGGGGAAATCTGGGCATGTGCAGAAAAGAAATATTGCAACTGAAGGTGGACACAGGATCTTTTTTCTCTTGTAGACATTAAGTGAATTGTGTATTGTGCACCTTTACCCATCACATAAGGTCAGGGGTAAAACTTTCTACTAGTAAGCATTATGTTGACACTTCAAAAGTTTTGGATTTTGGAGCATTTTAGATTTTGGATTTTCAAATTAGGAATGATGAACATGTACCACTATTAGGATCTAACATTCTACTGCCCAATACAAATTGCAAACACTTCTGTGTATTAAGTCATTTGATTTTCTCAACTACCAAATTGATATTTTCAACAAAATTATGATTCACATGTCATAGGTGAGGAAACTGAGGCAGAGAAAAGTTAAATGATCAAAGATTGGCCGGGTATGGTAGCTCACTCCTGTAATCCCAGCACTTTGGGAGGCTGAGGCAGGTGGATCACCAAAGTCAATAGATAAAGTCCATCCTGGCCAACATGGTGAAACACTGCCTCTGCTAAAAATACAAAAATTAGGCAGGTGTGGTGGTGTATGCCTGTAGTCTCAGCTACTCGGGAGGCTGAGGCAGGACAATCACTTGAACTCGGGAGACTGAGGTTGCAGTGAGCTGAGATCGTGCCACTCTAGCCTGGTGACAGAGTGAGACTCTGTCTCAAGAAACAAAAAAAGATTAAAGATCAGGTCACATAACTAACAAATGATGGTACCAGGAGTATAAGCTTCATTCAAAAAGAGTAGGAAACATAACCCACATGTCTCCAGAGTCTTATGCAGTGTGTGGCACTTACAGTGCTCAATTAATATATGAACAAATGAACAAATGAATGAGTATAAGTTTAAGAAACAAGATGTGGAGGTTTGCATACCATGTTTTCTTGCTTAGCAGCATCTAAATGGTGATGCAACATCAGAAAAAGATAATTTGACAAGTTATCTGATGAGCCTTATTTCTCAGTAAAGACTTAGATTATGTGCACATGGATACAATAAATAAACTACAGCATATTGAATCTTCCCTTTATTCTGCTTTCAGTGAAATGAAGCATAATATTATATCATCAATTTGATCTCAGAGACAAAAGTAAAATTAGGTTAATTGGGTATGGAATATATTCAGAACTTAACATTGAGGATTCCTGTACTCAGTTAATAGATAAAATCATCGGGTATGTTTAAATAGATGCAATTCACTTACATTTGAAGAAGAAATAATAATCAAATTTTATATAATTAAAGGTAAAATAGGTAATATGAGATCATTAGAAATATTTGCAATTGAGAGAAACCAAAGAAGAAACAGAAAACTAGGTTAAGCTTATTTTTTGTAGTGACAAAGAATAGGAAAAAAATGATGAAAATGACTGTGGTGGGGCTTAGATAAAGGGATCTGAGTCAATATTTCAATATCTTTAAAGCATTTAAAATGCACATTAAGTTTTGAATTCTTCTGGGAAACTTACAGAACAAATTGAAATCAACTAATTTTACATCTCTAATTTTTATTCCCTCAAGACAAAACACTATTTTATTATAGAAAAATATACTTTGATCTTTTAGGTAAACATTTGTCACAGACTAAGATAACAACTTTATATGGTTCTCATATATTTCCGTGTTACCAGAAAAGTCTGAAGTTGATTTCAGGGTCAAAGCTATCAAAGAAGTAAAATACAACGATTTATTTTATTTTTAATCCTGTACAAAAGCAACTCATATTAATTCTAAAAAGAAAAAAATTAAAAATATATAGTTCAATATTTACATATTTTCTTCATAACAAAAATGGTGTTTAATATTATTAGTCAAAAGAGAAATGGGAAAAAATTGGGAGGTGAACTGAAAAGTAAGTGCAATTTAATTGTTTAAAAAATATTCTAAAAATAAAATATTTTACAATGTGAAGCAGTTTTACAGTGTAACACTATTTAAAATATTTTGCTCTCTAGTATTGCACATAACATGCATCATTGCTGGTAGTTTTATAGGAGTAAATAATTAATGTAAATAACTGTATGTGAGATAAATCACATAGCCTTTGACAGATTTTCTTCATTAACATGTATCAGTGCAAGTTGAATATTGTACTCTTCCTGTCCTCAAAAGATCCTTGGAATCAAAAGTGGCCTCTTAAATCTACAAATGCAACTTATTCCAATTCCATTATCTCAAAATTGTGAAGATGAAAAGACTTGTCTCGCAGGAAAAAACGCTTTAGGTGAATTAAGTACTGTTTGACAGTCGGCACAAATGCAGAGACATTAGGCTGTTACGTGGTCACATGTGTATACACATGTTTAGTGTTAAGGCCATAAAGCAAACATTAGCAATCAAGAACATCAAATTGATTTGGGAGCGTATGTCTTCCAAGATCCCACGAAATCTGGACAACAGCTTGGGAAAGATTCAGACAAGTTCTTACACAGTATGTCTCATTCTCAGTTGCAAGAGACCGTGCTGATATGCTAAACTCACTCATAGAGTACGTACAAATCCATCTGTACCTTTGGTAGAACCAAGAAGTGAAAATTAAAAAAATCTCTGTGTCATCATCCTTGACCAGAAGACAGCAATCAGTAAGCTTCATCAAACTCAACTGGCACTTCTGACACATTTAGAGACATTAGTGCAAAATTTGCTATTATGCATTCCTGTATGTGCAGACTCACATTATCTTAGTTGCATGGTATGAGGTATTTGCACATATGCCTACAACATGTTCCCACCAGGCACAGTAGGTCATCTTTGGCAGCTCACGAACAATAACAATGCTGTTTTGTTTGGTTGTTATGGTTTTAGACAAAACTTGTCATTTATGCATAAAACTTTCCAAGCTTCTCATTTTATGTGTAAGATGAGATCTGTATAATTGTGATCATCTAGATAATTTATACCAAAATATCACCTATTTAGAGCAGTGGCTTTCACATTTTTTTTCCTATTTTTGTAATTAAGAAAATTTTTTCAAACACGTCTTGCAGAGATGAATCAGATAGAAAAATGGTGTGTTGACACAATAGGTAGGATGCAAAGGGTGGGAGCTTCACCTTCTTCAGGGGCCATTTCATTATTAAGCAGCCCCTGAAGTACCTCTTAATTACTTTGGGGAGCTATGCAGCACTCTGAAAATTACAGAAGCCGAGAATGGCAGGAAAAGCAGTATTATTCTTTTCCTGGGTTAGACTAACTCAGTCAATGAAGCCATTACTGTAATGACACAATAATTAAGGAAGGATATTTGATATTATATTGGTGCAAAAGTAATTGTGATTTTTGCCATTAAAAGAACCTAAAAACCTATAACTTTCAGGCACAGAACATTTCTCCCGAGGAATTAGTTAGTACTCATCTTCAGTGTAAGACCCATATTGATGTGGCTTTTGGCATTTTAAAATAATTAGACATTGTATTAGCCATCATCAGTCATCACCATAAGGCAGAACTTACATTCAGTAGTAAAAATGGGCAGCTTGAAGATTCATCAATTCAAATCAGGGAGTGATTTGAATTCTCACTCTTATAATAATTCTTGGATTATTATATGTGCATGCAATCCTCAGAAGTAAAAATATACCTGATCCTGGAATTTTAAGAGAGTAATTTTATCTGCAGTAGAGCAATCTGAGTTTCTGAGTTTCCTTCCACTTTTCAACTCACATGACAACATTTGAAAAAAAACAGGCAATCCCCTCAACCACATTTCGTGAATGAAAATGAGTTTTTTAAATGCATTTCTAATGAAACAATACAATTACCATATATTAAAATATAAGCTTGAGCAAGGTTGTTTTTCTCCTCAAGTTTAAAAAGCTGCTCCCTTATTTTACTCTGAGCTTCATCACTGAAAAGTAGAAACATTCTGACATGTTACATATTGTTCTGCGTCCCAGGACTCGAAATTGAGAACATAGTTGGGCATGATTACTGGAAACTCTTATTGGGGAGAATCACGTTGCAGATGTAAGTTCATTGGTCCAGTGACATGAAAAGTGTCTGCTACTAAATGTAGCTTATGTAAGGCCTAAGCTGTAATTTTAAATGATTTCTAAAAATGCTTGTATTTCTTCCAAGAATGCTGGATAAGAAACTCTCATTTGTCAGGCCAAAGAACTATGGCAATGATAAGCTATAGTTTTCTGTTGTTTAATACCTTAGATTTTGTTTAGCACTAGATCTGGGGAAGAGATAAAGAAAACAAAAAGCTGAAGAATTGAGCCTGAAGTACTCATGTTATTAATCTGGTGGTGTCCTATGAAAGAATAGATACCAGAATGCAAGATGGGGCATTGGAACAGATAATACAGTACCTTAAAATATTCTGCAGAACTAGAATTCTAGTTTCTTTATTTATGGAAAGAGAAGCAGTGGGATGTACTCACTCAATTTTTTTCACTATAGTTTGTTTCCTATAGTCAAAGGAAACTATAGTAACCTAACTCAGAGGTTCTAGGAAAGCAAGGGACTGACTTTATGTAAGCAGTCTTGAAAAAAAAAGACATGTTTATATTTTGTTTTAATTTAAAGCACCTGTATTGTTAGGTAAAATGCTCACTTTGACTTTACTATGTCTATATTTGTATTAGGTTATTTATCATATCGCTACAAAAAATAGGTGAAACTGAGTAATTTGTAAAAAAAAAAAAAAAGAGTTTTAATTGGCTCATACTTCTGCAGGCTGTACGGGAAGCATGATGCTGGCATCTGCCTGGCTTCTAGGAAGACCTCAGGAAACTTGCAATCGTGGCAGAAGGCAAAGGGGGAATAGACACTTCACATGGCTGAGGAAGGAGCAAGAGAGAGATGGGGGTGTGCTACACACTTTTAAACAAATAGATCTCATAAGAACTCACTCAATACCACAAGGACAGCATTGAGAAGATGGAACTAAACCATTCATGAGAAACTGTCCCAGTGATCTAATCACCTCTCACCAGGGCCCACCTCCAACATGGGGAGTACAACAGAACATGAGATTTGGGTGTAGACACAGATGCAAACCAAATCAATATTTATTCTCCACTATATGAGAGCTCATGAGGGATAGGCTTCTTGGCAATGTATCTGTAAATATCACTGTAGGTTTAGGACCAAGCACAATTAGTTCCCTAAATGTGACCTGTGGCCAACACCTTTTGCAATTGCTAACATTTAACTCAGATCTAGAGTCAAAAATGCCAGTGTCAGAGTCAACTGTGAGATGATCCTCTTATAGAAGTGAATAGAACAAAGTGAGTATAATTTGGGGTATATCATGTTTCAAAAATTCAGGTGCACATTACTGTTGTTGTATCATGGGCACTCACTTCCCTGCATATTAGGTGAATTTTGCCTGCTGCTTTATATTTTATAAATTGGATCTGTGGGTTTCTATGAAGACAATAGTTTCTGTGACTTTCTTGAGAGTTACTTTTCCTTCACTCCCGAGTGTACAAGCACCCCAAACCATTTTAAACTAAATTTTCAGCTTGGAATGTCTTGGGGGAGCATGAAGTTCATCTGTAAACACATATGAGCACTATCTAGTGTGGATAAGTTCTCATGAAAATGATTATTTTTTTTCTCTTTTATTTAACTATGTGGCAAGGTCTAAGGCAAGCAATTTCCCTTGCTGATTTGTGTATGTGTGTGTGGTGGTAGAGTTTATTTCTAGTTTACCCCATATATTGCAGAGCTTCATACAGAGGATATCTTCTTGCACTCCAAACATTGGACAAGCTCTGAATATTTTTTTTTCTTTCGGTCCCTTGTGCTTTGCGAAGACAACTCCCTGGGATTCAAAACATTCCCCAAGGTTACAGTCACCTTTGACCCTCTTTCTACCTCTCAATCATATTTTTGGCCTTTCAAGTATTACTCGCTAGATTATCAATTTGTTTTAAAAGACTTTCTACATTATTTATCATATTTTAATTAATTTCATTGAGGGTGTACCTATTAATCCTAATAAATAATATTGTGGTTATCACTACTGCTTATACTACCAAGCTCCTGAGAAACAGATATTTAGTAGTTCTGTATACACTTTATTTTTTAGCATTTACATAAGAAAGTTCTTCTTGAGAGATAAAGGGGTTGGATAATGCTTCTCTTTTTACAATACTTCTACTGGCAGATGGAAGTGGGTTAAGGAGTGAACACAGAAAGGAGCTGAGAATTTTAATAAGAAAGTAAAACTACCTACTACTAAAGCTTGAAATGTTACTATCTCACACTCTGACAATGATCTATTTCTCTTCCACTAATTCTATTTCTTCCCTAATGTCATCAATTATCAGTCTCTTTCTTTCCCCAGTTATCGTTTACTTTCTTGTCTATCCAGGATATACCACATATTGTTTTGTCTCATTTTGCCAATAACATTAAAGTTTTTACTCCTTACCGTCTCCATCTTGACCAGTTCTTCTTCCACACTTACTGCTGAAACTCCAACCCAGAATTCGTTAACTGCAACAAATAAAATCTCATTTTTTAAGAAATGTGTTCCACAATAAATCCAAAGTTTCACTTCCAATTGGATTTTCAAAAATGCACAATTTTCCGTTGTATCTGTCACTTCCTCTAATTCCTCCCATTTATTTCAACCTTTATCAATTTTTTAAGCTCCTTTTCTAATATATACCCTTTCACTCCTGCAAACTATCCCCATACTTCTATACGTAGCAAATGTATATCTTGGATGTGACTCAAATACATACCCTTCTGCCTTCCAATTAATGTTCATCTATTTCCACCCTTAATGCCTTATCTTAGTTAAAGTAGTTCTTCTACCACACTACAAATGTACACCCTTTCCTGATAGCTCTGGTTTCACCTTCTTATACTTTGCCATATTTTTGTGTACGTTTTATATCTGGCATTCCATTTTAGTTAAAAATCCTCTGGTTACTATGTTATCTTAATCTTTATGTCCTCAAAAGTGAGTGTAAACTCTAAGTAGTTTGTAGTCTGTTGAAGATCCAAACTCAACATTGTTATGATGTTATAATAAATATTTTAAAAATTTGAATAGATGGCATAATTATGCAGAACTACTTAGGTTATACTTATTGATACACCCAGACCATAATACATTATGTATCTTCTAATAATTTTACTTCTCTATATACTTCTTTACAATTCTCCTGCATTACAACATATTTATCAAAAATTTATGCTCTGGTACTTTTCAATTATTTTACCTGCATCGAATGCCAGAAAATTCTAAACAAACAAATACAAAAACTTCTATGAGCTTTCAGTTTAGGTACAATTTTACCAGATCTCTCTAATTTTTTTATTTGCAAGTTCCATTTCCTTAAAACTTCTAATTTTTCCTATGTATTTTAAGTGACTAAAGGAATTGGATGTTTTGACTAAAGCTTTTAATGTCTAACTAGTCTTGGAAAATGAGATGCTTCAGTGTACTTTACAGATAATTCAAATACTCTTTAAATAATGCATACTTAGATTTCTCTTTGCAATTTTTACTTTTATGTCACTATCAGGGTCTTTTGCAGGGAAGATCCTGTTAAAATTTTGGGTCATTAGTTATGGCTGCTTTAAATAAAGAGCTTGATAATTTAGTGGAGATATGAATCCACATATCAACGTGTTGAGAAGAATTGTTCTCAAGAATTTCTGGCAATATTAGGAAGAATAAGAATCATTAATGGAGTGATCATTTGTGTAATTGTTTTACTGCTGAAGAACAAAGTGACTCCATCAGCCTAGAGAATTTTGGTAATCACTGATGAGAAAGAATAATGGAAGATGACAGGCTAAGAAGTTGAAACCTTAAAGAGCCTTAGAAAAGATGTTGAAAGTTTTAACAGCAAGATTAGTCTTCTGTGAATGACAAGAGGATATATCCAAGTCCTCCTTTCATTAAATATCAGCCTATCAAATGCCAATGGGCCCACGAGAGCAATGGAGTTAGGAGGAGAAATAATAATAATCAAGCATTCATGCCTTTAAAAGAAGTATAATTTTTTCTGCTCTACCATCTTCTATGGGAATGTCTGATACGTTCTATGGGAATGTCTTCTGTGGTTTCAGATAGTGAAATATCTTTTGGTTTCAGATAGTGATATAAAAGTAAAAAATTACAAAAGGAAATCTAAGTATGCATTATTTAAAGAGTATTTGAATCATCAGTAAAGTACACTGAAGCATCTCATTTTCCAAGACCCACATTCCATAGACATTCCCATACAATGTATCAGACATTTCCTCAGAAGGTGAAATTCTACCGAGTTTTGGGATTCTAAGGTTCACTGAGCGTGAAAAAGCCAGAGTACATGGATTTGTTTTCTATTTCTTTCCAATTCACTCATTCAGGAGTTGTAAAAAGGCCAAACTTTCTATGTAAGTTGTACTTTTAATTTGGGTGACCTATATGTAGTAGGATTATAAACTACACTTTTTAAAGTAAAGGTCGGTGAGGTCTAGCTGAAAAAAGCAGAGCAGTCCTCAGGCCACATAGCCTGCCTTGGTTAGATTCTATTTAGGTTTAATTGTTTAGAAAATGGGGTTTCTTCACAGACCTAACTGGATGTATCAGAGTTCCCTTCATTGGGATTTTTGTTCATCCTACAAATAGATGATATTTTGGTTTCAATATATCATTGATTCTCACACATATTTCGCATATTGAGAAATCTAAGCAGAGGTAAGTGTTTTGAACTGAATTCAGACGTTGCTGGGCGTCCTGGAAAAAAAATATTATCTTAATATCATTTGATAACAACCCAGGAATTTGTAAAAATACATTTCTGTGCATTCACTGACCAGGTGGAGAAGGCTCAAACTTTCATCTTAACAATAATGATTATAATTAAAGCAACAGTAGATACTGACCAAGAAGACCTTAATGTTCCCCTCAGCTGAACTATATTATAGACATTTATAGCATTTATTTACTTTAGAAAACTTGATGTTGTAAATTCTTTCTTTGTTCCTTTGAGATGTAAATCTTTTTTAAGGCCTCCTGCCAGTTTTCTAACAAAAGAATGTCTTCCTCAAGGACCTGGGAGCCATCCTTTCCAGACACAACAGCTCTTAAGTCCTAGCCCCTGTGAGAGGGTACCAGCCTAATGTGGGTGAGTGGTGCCACATAATAAAGATGATCTAACCATGCAGAAAAATAAAATAAAAACTCATAAATAACTCAATATGCTCTGCACAGTGACCAACTTCTCTGCCTTTCCTCTAGTACTTTTCCACTCTCCTACCACAACACTTAAAAGGCTCCCACCTTTTATTTCAAGGTAGTTGAGCTCGGTCTGAATTCTGGTCTCTCTCCCCTATTTCAGTAGACTTACATAAAATATCCCCTTTCTGTTTAACTTGTCCAGTAACAATTTTTGCATCAACAAAACTTGCATAGCACTCACGACTTGCCAAGTAGGCGAAAAAGAGGCTCAAGAGAGATTAAGCCAAATGCGGGTGGTTAACCCTGTTACTAAGGAGGAGAACTGGGGTTTGAACTCCAGCTGTCTGACTCTATAATCTATGCTCTTAACCCAATGCATTACTATCATCTGGACAATTCAAAGTTCACAAGTATTAATACAGAATTTAAAAAATAAAAAGAGCAGAGACACAAATCACTAAACTTGTGTGGAATGCTGTGGAAAAAAACACTTCAAGCTGTTTCTGAATGAAATGTCTAGTTCTATTGAAACAGAATAGACACCCACGTGTATTTAAAAAATATTTTTTAAAGTTTGAGTTCTTGGCATAGGACATTAGAAGAAAGCTTTAGGACTCTTATATAGATCAGGGGTGTCTCCCATTATTTGTCTATGCTCAAATTAATCATTTTTTTTTCAAAGTAGTGAGATAAATATTCAAACTTTAAGAGAATAGACTCTCCCTTTTAGGCCAAATAAATTTAATAATACAAACATTCTACCTTGAGGTTACCTGATTGTTGTGTGATATTTTGCAGTTGCTATGAATTAATAATTTTTATATCAAATTTTGCTTGCCACTCTGTGGTGGATGGAGTGTATTTCTTTTGAAGGAAGGGCTTTTCAAGGAAGAGAAGAGATTGTTAAATCCTGGGTGGCAAACCTTCCACAAAGTCTTGTCTTTCAAATGTCAGCAGCAGAACATTCTTACCAAGAGAATCTTGCCTTTAAAATAGCAGCAGTAGAGCATCATTAAGGCGCTTTTGGCTTAAGGATTTTTTGGGCAGTGTTCTTTTTCTCCTGACTCCCAGTTTAGTTTTGCTGGCCAATCTGGCCTGACTTACACATGGTCTTTACGGGTCAGTGCTTCTCAGAAGAGGGGGCCACAGGCTTCCTTGGTGGTCTTTAGCAGATCCGTGGTGTTTGGTTTGCTGACCTGTAGCCTGTTCTATAATACCAGCTGTATCTGCTGAATACAATTTAAATAAACCTTCTCTACAGGTAATGAACTCTATGCCTTATTATGAACTCTGAATCCTACTCAACTGGCTTACATTCATAAACACTCTTACTTGATTTTGACAACAATCTTTTTTTTTTTTTTTTTTACTACCAGTTTTATCCTTTTCCCAGTATTCTACTTGTAGTTCTTTAGCCAATACCTTATGTCATTCATTGAACAGAATACTAAACTCACAGGCCTCCATTTGGAATACAACCTTTTATATTATAAAGAGGAGCAGAATAATATTGCAATGTGGGTCTTTAGGCTACTGATCCTTACTAGTGCACATAACAGACATGGGAATTTCCCGGTTTTATGCTTCTTAATTAATGTCTGCTAATTGAAATAGACTCTAATCAGCTTATGTTACATAGCAACATATAAATATATATCAAGAAAAAACCATTAAACTAAAAAACAATCAAAAAGACAAAAAGAAACATCTGGCCTTATACGGCCTTAATGATACTTATAAACAGGATCCCTTTATTGCTCTCAATTCATTAGCACTTGTGAGTCTTAACTTTCTTCTTTATTTAATGGGCTTAATTTATCTGGAGCACCTTTTCAGTAATAACATACGTTCTTGACTCTGTTGTTTTTGCATTATATCCCCACACACAATCCTAATCTTGCATGATCCCAACTTTGCATTTTCTCTGGACAAAGAATGTGGAAAGAGGCCCATCAGCAGAGGCAAGTTCCATTATAAATTGGTCACAATTCATATTGGGAGGCCCTCAATGCACTGCTTGTAATTTTGCCATGTCTCAGGTCCAGTCAACTCACGTGGTCTCTGAAAAATTATGTCAACACTCTAACCACCCTTATTCTAACCACCCTCACTCGCCTCTCTCCAACTGTTTGATGGCCATTTCTAATTAATAGAAAATTACAACCAGATGCTGGGGAGCTCGTCATTTATTAGTATCAAACATAGAAACACAGCCTTGCTGCTCCAAATGTGATCTGCTTACTGCAGCATACAAACACCCGGAAATCTATTAGAAATGTGCAATCTAAGGCCCCAACTCAGATGTAATGAACCCAAATCTGTATTTAAAAGGCTCCTAGTTGTTTTTTGTCTATATTTAAGTTAGAGAAGCAGTGAAATGGAAGAGGATACCAATTGTTTCTGATTGTTTCTTTTTCTCTTTTGAAAAGTAGGTTCTTTGCCTGAACAAGGCATATTTCTTTTCTTTCTTCTCCTAGTTACTCAGAAACTTACATTGAAATTTTTCCTTCTCTCTTCAGTATATTCAATTTCCCTCTCAACTAAAATTCCTTGTACTCTATTCTTAATTCTCAAATTTCTCCATTAAACACTCACATTTAACCAATTAAAGTAAAATAAACACACTAGTTACAGCACTATTTTTTTTCTAGTCTCTTGAGCCAAACTGATGAAATGAGATGTTTATAATCAATGTGTCCATTTCTTCATCTGACACTTTCTTTTCAACCCATTGTAAAATGGCCTCTGGGCCATAACTCCATTAGATGTTGTTTTAAGTTGTTCACCCACTGCCTTTCAGTTTCTTCACATTTGATTTCCCTCCTTACTCCCTCAGCAACATTTAACACAGTGGAAAGTATGTATGAATGACCAAAGGACAATATAAATGACTGACATCTCAGGATTGTTACCTTTCTACTCTCTTTTCCAAAATATAATATTTTACTCTTTCCCCTTTATATTTCTGATACCTAAAGAAAATAAGCATGCATACATACATACTTTATAGTCACATGCAAAAAAGTTTGTTTTTGTAACTGCTCTATGTCTAGCACACAGCATAAAACTAGACACTCAAATTTTATCAAAAGAATGAATATGTGCTTTAGGTGAAGTGTTCTTCCCCTGATCTTCTACTAAAAGTTTTACTTCCTTCTTTATTTTAGTTCACGTAGTAATCACCCATTCATTACACAAATAAAACATCTAGCCTATTTTCGTTACCCACCCGGGGATAGACTGTGTACATCAAAGAATGACCTTATATGTTGAATAAACAGGATGAAGATAAGGAGCTTTTCTACGCTTTTATTCTTGGGATTTTATCCCTTATTTAACTCTAAAGTCTCTTAAGGCTTATGAGCTAGAAATTGGGTTTTTACTACTTTCATTATTTGAATATCTGTTAGAAGTAGTTACCTGAATTCATGAAAAGGATGAGAGAATTTCCTAAGCCTTTTCCTTATTACAGAATTCAAAAGTTTTAAAAGCTTAACTCAATTTTATTTTCAAAGACCTTATTTTCTGCCACTGTACACAGAAAAACTTATGCAATTTTTGATTATTCTGCTGGTTATCACAGAAAGACAATTGGGAAAAAGTAATATATGCTCATTGCAATTGTGTTTTCTCAGGGTTCAATCAATATCCTACAGGAAAAAAAGACCCTATTGTTAAAATAATTTTAGGAATGATTATATATTATAATATTGTTATACCTCCATTACAAAATTCGTAATTCTCATTATTATATAATCTTTATTTTCAGGGATCACTACTATTTTATTTTGTAAATCTTAAGAATTTTAAGAAACAAGTTTGAGGAAACACTGATTAAGAAGATGACTCAAAAGCAACCATTAGAAATAGCAATAAAGTGATATGACACCAAAAGCACAGGCAAGAAAAACAAAAACAAACAAATAGAACTACATAAAACCAAAAAGCTTCTGCTCTGTTAAAAACAATAAGAAACAGAGTGAAAAGGGTGATCTAAGGAATGGGATAAAATATGTACAAACAGTGTATTTGATAAGTGGTTAATCTGCAAAAAATATGAAAAACTCATAGTAAAAGCAAAAACCTAATAACCTGATTTAAAAGGGACTAGGGTAATCCCAGCATTTTGGGAGACCAAGGTGGGAGGATTACTTGACTCCAAGAGCTAGAGACCAGTCTGGCAATATAGAGAGACCACCATCTCTATTTAAATAAAAATAAAAAAAAAGACTAGGGACCTGAATAGATATTTCTCCAAAGAAGACATAAAAATGGCCAACAGGTATATGATAAAGATGTTCAGCATCACTAATCATCAGAGAGATGCAAATCAAAACCACAATGAGATATTACAAAAAATCAAAAGACAACTGCTGGTGAAGTTGTGGAGAAATTGAAACCTTTGCACACTGTTGGTGAGAATGCAAAAATGTGCAGTTTCTATGGAAAATAGTATGGAGATTCATCAGAAATTTAAAAATAGAACTGTGGTATGATATACAGCAATCTCACTTTTAGATATTTATACAAAAGAATTGAAATTGATATCTTTAAGCAATATGAGTTCTCCCATGTTTGTTTCAGCACTATTCACAATAGCTAAGATATGGAAGCAACTTAAATGTCCATGAACAGATGAATGGATAAAGGAAATCTAGTAAATACATACAATGGAATACCATTCAGCCTTCACAAAAAGGAAATTCTGCAAGATGTGACAATATGGGTGAATTATTTTGTTTTTTTTTTTTGTTTTTGTTTTGTTTTGTTTTGTTTTGGAGATGGAATTTCACACTTGTTGCCCAGGCTGGAGTGCAGTGGCATGATCTCAGCTCACCGTAATCTCTGCCTCCCAGGTTCAAGTGATTCTCCTGCCTCAGCCTCCTGAGTAGCTGGGATTACAGGCAAACACCACAACACCCGGCTAATTTTTGTATATTTAGTAGAGATGGGGTTTTACCATGTTGACAAGGCTGGTCTTGAACTCCTGACCTCAGGTGATCCACCCACCTCGACCTCCCAAAGTGCTGGGATTACAGGTGCGAGCCACTGCACTTGCCCAATATGGATGAATTTTGAGGATATTATGCTAAGTGAAATAAGACAGTCACAGAAAAACAAATGGTGCATGATTCTACTTACATGACACATTTAAAATACTCAAATTCATAGAATCAAGGAATGACATAATGGTTGCTAGGGGCTGGAGGGAGGAGAAATGGGACTTACTAATCAACAGACACAAAGTTTTGGTCAAACAAGATGAATAAGCTCCAAAAATTTACTATACAGCATTGTACCTATAATCATTTGTACACTTAAAAATTTGTAAAGAGTGAGATCTTACATTAAATATTCTGATCACAATTATTTTTTAAAGAAAACTAATTAAGAAAGAAGCAAAAATAAAAAGTACTTATAAGGCTAAGGCTGGCTTACTAATAATACTTACCAGTTTTGGAACTCCTACTTGCTCAAGCAGTATAGACATAGTTATAGCTATATAAAAATATTTATTATTATGCATATTTCTTTTATATGTGAGGATAGTAAAACTGAGATGGATTAAATATCTTACCCAAGATCTCATACTTACTCTTTTTTTTTTTTTTTGAGACGGAGTTTCACTCTTGTTACCCAGGCTGGAGTGCAATGGCGCGATCTCGGCTCACCGCAACCTCCGCCTCCTGGGTTCTGGCAATTCTCCTGCCTCAGCCTCCTGAGTAGCTGGGATTACAGGCACGCACCACCGTGCCCAGCTAATTTTTTGTATTTTTAGTAGAGATGGGGTTTCACCATGTTGACCGGGATGGTCTCGATCTCTTGACCTTGTGATCCACCCGCCTCGGCCTCCCAAATTGCTGGGATTACAGGCGTGAGCCACCGCGCCCGGCCACTTACTCTTTACTGAAAGGACCACAAACCAGGAGGCTCTGAATTAAAGTTATCTTTCTTTCACCTTCTCTTTTTATCTCCTCTACAATTGTCAACTAAGCCATTAGAGTAGAAAAACCATCTGTTTAATGCAAGTTATCCATGTTTTTCATCCATTATTTGAGTTTTGATGAGGAACATCTGCTTAAATTGATGTAATCTTTGTGTACTTATTTATTTGGCTTTCTAAAGAAACAGCAGTAACATGATGGCTTGATTGAATGTCCTGACAGCTATGCCTTCCAAGAGTGTAAGGTAAAGCCTGCAATTTTCTGAAAGACTTCAGTTATTTTCCATTGACCCCAATCAAAATTTGTCCATATAAAAAAAGAAATTTCCATACAAGGAAATAACCAGTATCATAGTAAACTTTTCCAGCTTCCATTGTTTATTTCTTCCTTTGTAACCTCTGTCACTGGAAAAATAATCTCCTGCTCACTCTTAGACTTTCTGACATGAACTGACTAAGAAAATGATGAACATAAATGAATCACTTCTAAAAAGAAAAAACTATTGAATACACTTCCTTATATTTTAGCTGTGTGATGAGAGATTTGTCTTAACATGGATATTTACAAAGCATTAGTAGAAATTACATTTTACTGGTAGTCTTTCTATGTAAATTAACGTTAAAAGGCTTTTTATAAATTATCTGAAATTTACCCATAATAGAGTTAAATTATCAACAACAATTTTGATATATTTTTAAATATTACCCCTAGATAACAACTTTTGAGCACTTTACATACTGGGATCACTTACTAGGTGAAACTTAGGGAGTTATTCTTCTAAGGTTTCATTTATAAAAAGGAGCCATTAATAGTTTCCATGGTTTAGAGTTGTTCTCAGAATGAGTTATATAATCTTAGTAATATTCTTAGCACAAAAGCTGGTATATAGCATGTGCACATAAAATTTTAGAGATCTGGTGTATTATTTGGTGTTTTCTTTCCAAAATAAAGGTTGGAATTAGATAAGGATCTTATTTTCAGCATTAAAAATGCTCATTTACATTACTACTCTTGTCTTTTCTTCTGCAACACATTTGGAAGTAATCTTGAATTTTGTCATTTTAATTATTTGATGAGAGGATTGCATTCAACATAACTCTCCCTCTATTCTTTGGAGGAGCTCTTGCCTATTGCCTCTGCCCTCCCAGCACCATGGGACATATGAAGTAGCCTTAGTTCCAGCAGGAGATGGTAACATCAGGTAAAGTGCTTTTAACTCATCTATGTTTCATGCTTCATGATATATAACATTCTGTTTTAAGTTAATATTAAGATCCCTATACTTAGGGATTACATTTATTTTTTAATACTCTTAAGGGCATTTGAGTTCAGCTGATGAATAAAACAGACATATTTTGAAATTGGAACTCCTACTAACACCTACTTATCCCTTCTTCCAAATAAGAAAATTATATTTAAATACACACACACACACACACAGAATGGTAAAAATTTGTATTATTGTCTCATCACTCTTTTAATTCTCAAATGTAAGATCTTTTCTCTTAATTATTCACTCAAAGTTTTAGTTAGCCAGATTTCTAAAATCTGACAATCAAGCTGCCAAAAACCAGCCAGAGTTTTCATTTACGGGTCTAACACCGTGTTATTAGTATGTATGGCGTTTATGCTTTCTGTTAGAGGTATTCATATTATTTGAGATACTACTTTTTTGCAGAGTGACTATGAGCTGCTAGCACCTTGGCATTCTCCCTGAAAGTCTGATTTGATGAAAACACAAAATTTAGTTATAGGAACATATTAATAGGCATTCAAGGTGGAGCAATAATTTTTTAACATGAAATCGGCTTTCATTTTTTTCCACTATTGCCCCTGAACATAAACAATATTCACAAACAACAAAACTCATATGAAGACTAGTACTAATGCTGTGGGAGAATTAGAAAGCTACATTAAATGTATTGAATTCCACCTTCGCCCAAGAAAATCCTGAGTTTTAGTGTCTGTATAGATGATGGTTCTATATTCCAATAGCACTCATTTCTCAGTGACATAGCTTAAAAATAAACTCCATATTGAATATATTTCTATGTGTGTTGTATGTATATAGTCTACATGTACACATCTTTAGCTATTTTATGACACATAGCCCAGTAGATAACATACCTTAGCTAACTGTCAGCATCTTCTGCTAAATTCCCCCAGCTAGGGCAATCAAGAAGAATTACCACACCAATTGCTGTGTTTATGTGGTATGAAAAAGTTTTGGATATATGCTTTGCAATTCATTCTGATTGCTACCAAGTAATTCTTTACAGACCTGTAAGTCCAAACTGTGGCTGAGTTTTGGCAGCTTGTCACATTTTAGAAATTTGGCTAATTAAAACTTTGTGTGTGAACAGTTAAAAGGAAAGATCTTAAACTTGAGAATTAGAATGGTGAAGAGAAAAGAATGCAAATTTTTATCATTGTGTATATATGTGCGTGTGTGTACTTAAATATAATTTTTTTTTGAGACAGAATTTTGCTTTTGTTGCCCAGGCTAGAATGCAGTGGCACGATCTCAACTCACCACAACCTCCACCTCGCAGGTTCAAGTAAGTCCCCTGCCTCAGCCTCCCGAAGAGCTGGGATTACAGGCATGTCTCACCATACCTGGCTAATTTTGCACTTTATTAGTAGAGACAGGGTTTCTCCATGTTGGTCAGGCCGGTCTTGAACTCCTGACCTCAGGTGATCTGCCCACTTTGGCCTCCCAAACTCCTGGGATTACAGGGTGAGCCACCATGCCTGACCAATATAATTTTCTTATTTGGGATTGGGGATAAAGTTATTAACACATGCAATGATAATTTTTATTTGCCCTCCAAGTCTTCTTAAAGTATCATTGTCCTTGCCTTCATTATGCAAATCTACTTTCTTCTTTCCAGCGTGCCATGATACCATACGCCACACTTTCCAGGGCAGATTCTCTAAATTTAACTAAAATGAAATATGGAACTAGTGGGCAGAAAAAGTTTCAGTTGGATGTCTGCAACTATAAGCTTTCATAAAGGATCTAGGAGAAAAGTCTTGTTTAAAGTGTTCCTTAACAAAAGTGAAATACAATATCTAGTTAAAGGAAGGGAAGAGTTGGAAGCCTGGCAAGACTTTCTGGTTCTCCTAAGTTTTGTATTTGACTAAAACCACTAAGACAACTGAACACATTTGCTTAGTGGCGGACTTAATGATAAGCTTAGTATTATGACCTCCGTATTTATTTGAGAATACTGGTTTGCATTTGGTTTAGATTTCTCATTTACAAGACTTTTCCAAATGTCCCAAAGAGACCTGACATAAATAAAGCAACACAATATTTGTAGTGTGCTTTACATTATGTTTGCTATTCCATCAGCTGTCATTTCTGGAAACACAGGACAGAATAGTCTAACTCCCAGTTGTTGTGGAGCCTTTGTAAGAACTTCCTATATGATATGCATTTAACTCACCTATTTAATGAGGCCTGTTTGTATGTGCTATCTCTGGGGGTGGTAACATTTTAATATGTCAACTACTTAAATTTATTAGACTAAAAGCATTTGGGGGTAGATTTTGAAGTAAAGAAATCAAGGAGGGTGTGTGAAGCATGTCATTCTGTTAGGATGTTTTGATATGTGGTGCTTTACTAACCCTGCCAAGACTGTCTCTCCTTAGGCTAGCCAATTCCTAGAGTCAGTAAAGGATCCACTGTGAGTGTGTCTTTTATATGCAGGCTAATCGATGCAGAATTCACAGCCACCACCACATCCCACCTCTTCTATAAGGTTCTGAAACTCTGGACCAATATTCCTTTGCTCTAAACATCCCAAGGCCAGGTACCAGGCATGTAGAAACAGTCCTTATGCCTCAGAACCTGTGGAGATTACTTAAACTAGTGAACCCTAAACCTGCTACCCTCACTGGGTCCATTACTTTCCCTGAAAAACCACAGTAAAGTCTCTTGACCTTGTTTTTCCACAGCTTCTTGGCCAACCCTGGCATTTCCCCAGGGAAGAAGGGAAGAGAGAATAAGGTTATTAATATATTTAAGTGATAATTTTTTTCTTTAAATATTTTTAAAGTCTCATTTGACCTTAGTGCCTATAAATGAATTGATGTGGTTTTTCATGGCATAGTATATCCCTTTTTTGAACTAAACAACAAGGTATGTTTTCAGTGTCAGTCATCCTTTGATCTGTTGGCCTGGCTAGACTTGAATAATAATAAAATCTGTATTGTAAAACAGAAAGATGCCTTGAAAACTAACATTGGAAACGAAAGGAAGAAAAGTAAAATAAAAATAACTGGAGGTTTTCAATCTATGAAATTCATCATTTTAGGATATAAGATGAAAAAAAGATACTTTCCCAAAGATACTTTGCAAAGGAAAGAAAAGATGAGTAAATTTATCTTTATTATACATCTAAAATATTTTATAAACAAGTTCAATAAATTCCAAATCGCTGAAGATTAGTTGCTCAAAATAATAAAATTTCTTTCACCATGTGATACAGTTTGAATCTGTTTCTCCACCCAATTCTCATCTTAAAATGTAACCACCAATGCTAGAAGTGGGGTCTGGTGGAGGTGATTGGCTCATGGGGGAGGTTTTCTCATGGTTTAACACCATCCCTCTCTTACCACCCCACTAGCCCTGGTTTTGTTGCAACAGTGAGTTCTCCTGTGATCTGGTTGTTTAAAGGTGTGGCCTCCCTACCTCCTTCCTCCTACTCCAGCCATGTGAAGTGCCTCCCTCCCGCTTTGCCTTCAGCCAGGATTGAAAGCTTCCTAAGGCCTCCCCAGAAGCACAAGCTGCTGTGCTTCCTACACATCTGCAGAACTGTGAGACAATTAAACCTCTTTTATTTTCTTTATAAAGTGCCCAGTCTCAGGTACTTCTTTATAGCAGTGCAAGAATGGACTAATACACTCTGATTTTCAAACTTTATTATGTTCTTTATTGAGATATAATTCACATATCGTAAGATTAACTACTTTATAGGATAAAACCCAGTAGTTTTACGTATATTAACAAAATCGTGCAATCGTCACCACTACCTAATTCCAGAATATTTTCACAATGCCAAACGGAAACTGCTTACCTTAACAGCCATTTCTTTTCCCTCCCTCCCCACTTCAAACTCTGGTAAACACTTATGTACTTTTTATCTATTAATTTGTCTGATTTGGATGTCTCATATAAAGTGAATCATACCATATGTGGTCTTTTGTGTCTGGCTTCTTTAATCTAGCATAATGTGTTTGACGTTTATCCATGTTTTGATATGTATCAGCATTTTGTTCCTTTGTTGTTGTTAAGTAATATTCCATTGAATAGCTATACCACATTTTGTTTAGCCATTCATGGATGGATGGGCATTTTGGTTGCTTGCGCTTCTTGGCCATTTTGAGTATTGCTTCAATGTACATTCATGTACAACTTTTTATATGAATATATGTTTTCATTTCTCATAGGTATATACCTAAAAGTAAAATTTCTGGTTCATATGGTAACTTACTTTAACTTTTTATTTTTGAGAAAGTGCCAAACTATTTTTTAAAGTTGATACACAATTTTACATTTCCACAGCAATACACAAGTGCTCAGTTTATCCCCATTATTGCCAACACTTTTAATTATTAGTCTCTTTGATGTAAAATTATCTCTTTATTATTATATGAAGAAGATAATGGTATCTCATTATGATTTTGATGTGCGTTTCCCTAATGAATAACGATGTTGAACATCTTTTCATGTGCTTATTGGGTATTGGTACATCTTCTTTGGAAAAATGTCTATTCACACTTAGCTCATTTTTTAATTGGGTTATTTATCTTTTTATGTTTGAGATGTTAGGGTTCTTTTTATGTTCTAAATACTTTAGATATATGCTTTGCAAATATTCCTACACATTCAGTGGGTTGTCTTTTCGCTTTCTTGATACTATTCTTTGAAGCACAAACATTTTAAAAAATTTTGATGAAGTACAATTTATTAAATTTTCTTTTGTTGCTGGGGCTTTGGTGTCATGTTTAAGAAAATATTGCGTAACTCATGACATAAATGTTTAAACGTAAGTGCTCTTCCAAGAGTTTTATAAATTTAGCTCTTACCTCTAGACCTTTGGTACATTTTGAATTAATTTTCATGTGTGATATGAGCTAAGCTCCAACTTCATTCTCTTGCATGTGTATATCCTATTGTGCCAGCATCATTTTGTTGAAAAGAAAATTTTTTCCTCACTGAATTATTTGGCACCACTGCTGTAGATTATTTGACTATAAATGTGAGGGTTTATTTCTGGAATCTCAATTCTATTGATCTTTGTGTCTATCCTTATGTTAGAACTGCAATGTCCTGAACACTGTAGTTTTGCAGTCAGGATGTGAGAGTTCTCCCACTTTGTTTTTTCTTCAATATTTTTAGTTATTTTAAGCTCCTTAAATTTTCATCTGAATCTCACGATCAGCTTGTAAATTCTTTAAAGAAGCCAGCTGGAATTTTGATACTAATTGCTTTGAATCTATACATAAATTTGAGGAGCACTGGCACTGGCACTTTAACAATATTAAGTTTTTCAATTAATAAACATAAAGTAGCTTTCCATTATTTCAGGTCTTCTTTAGTTTTTTTTTTTTTTTTTTGAGATGGAATTTCCGTCTTTTGCCCAGGCTGGAATACCATGGCACTATCTCGGCTCAATGCAACCTCTGCATCCTCCAGGGTTCAAGTGATTCTCCTGTCTTAGCCTCCCAAGTAGCTGGGACTACAGGCACATGCCACCACTCCCAGATAATTTTGGTATTTTTAGTAGAGATGAGATTTCACCATATTGGCCAGGCTGGTCTCGAACTCCTAACCTCATGATCTGCCCACCTCAGCCTCCCAAAGGGCTGGGATTACAGGCATGAGCCACAGTGCTCAGCTGTTTTCTTTCAACAATGTTTTGTAGTTGTTTCTAGGTGTTTTGTTATTTTTGATGTTATAAGTGATTGTTTTCTTAATTTTATTTTCAAGTTGATCATTGCTGGAAACACAGTTGATTTTTGTATTTGAATCTTGTACTCTGCATCCTTGCTGTACTTCTTAAAACTTTCTATATACATCCTTTATATATTTTAAGATAAATTTCTGTATGTCTTTTGATCAATTTAATATTTAATAACTGTACCAGTCAGGTTTCTTCAGAGAAACAGAACCAATAGAATTAAGTAGAAAATAGATTTATTTTAAGAAATGGTTTATAGAATTGTGAGAGCTGGCAAGTTGGAAACCTGTAAGACAGGCCAACAGGCTTGAAACTCAGGCTGATTTTAGGCTGTCATCTGGAGGCAAAAAATCTTTTCTAGGAAAGCTAGTATTTGCTCCTAAGATCTTCCATTGATTGGGTAAGACCCTCCCATATTGTCATGAGTAATCGTCTTTACTGAAACTGATTACTGGTGAAAATGTCATCTACAAAATACCTTCATTGCAAATCTTAATTATGGTTTAAATTGACACTTAAGACAATCACAGTAGCCAAAATACTACTTCCTGCTGTGTGCATTATTAGCTACATTATTTCCAGAATTTTCAGTGAAATTTAAAATATATCAGGGCCAGACACAAAAGAAACCAAAAATCTCTGTTGTTTTGAAAAACATCTACAGGTTTAAACATATCTTTTATTTTTCTTTTTTTAACTACTCTTTGCAGAGCAAGGCTACCCCATAGACAATGTACCCAGAATAGCCTAAACACTACTTTTTCTTTCCTAGGGTAGATTGATTAAACATATAATCTCAAAATTGTGCTTTGGGCACTGAATATTTTCTTATTCACCAGGTGATCACAGTGCAAAGAACATTACTTAACTCTCTGGTATGACAAGGGAGAGAGCCCTACCAAGACTCTATCTTTTCCCATATCAGATTTAGTTGCAGTGTGTGTGTGTGTGTGTGTGTGTGTGTGTGTGTGTATTACATATAACCATGCCTGTATTTAAACAAGTACAGGAGGACGAGCCACTCATTCACAGAGTGGCAGTGGGAATACTTCAGGTCTAGACTTTGTCTAGAGTATCCTTTCAGAGCTACTCTTACTGGTTTCTCTTTGTTGTGCTGGGAGTTGTTGGGTGGTCATTAAACAGTAGGTGAAGGGTGAGTGAGTAAAGAAAGCAATCCATTCTGATCTCCATAACTGGCCATTACCTCACCCCCTGCTGGGTCGGCATCTCCAGGAGGGAATAAGATGGGGCAGTTATAAAAAGGAACAGCTATAGAATGGTTTTAAAATGTTTATAGAACACCTATAAAATGACCCTCGAGGCTCAGTGTAAAGGCTGTTTTATAGTTAAGGCATAGATTCCAGACTACTGGCAGGCCCCCTGCTCGGCAGAGAGGCCACCTTCACAGTCTCTAAACCATTCAACCCAACCACTTGCTTCTACCGTTCTTTTTACCCTCTTACTTAAGGGGCCTATGATTGGGCAACAAAACAAAGCAAAATAAAAACGAGTGCATCACATTTGACTTTTAATTCTTTAAGTTACTTAAGTCGTTGAGTCAAATCTGCTGATAAATATACTTGCACTTATGTTGCTTGTCCATATAAAATATCAAGATATGTTTGGGCTGAATTGCTATCAGTTATTATGAAGCTATGGTAGGTGGGACAGTTTCTTGATCCTGGCAAGGTGATGTTGGTGGTTTGTATGGTGAACAGTGAGACAGCCCTCTAGTTTTATTTTAACTTGTAATTTATTAAATAAGTTTGTCTTCTGAGAGGTATTAAGTAAACTAAGAAATTACTAAAAATATAAGTAAAAAGATTGGAACATTCTGAAACTCTAGGTCAGGTAAATGTATAATTTCTTACTATTTTTTGATGCATTTTATTAAGAGGTTAACCTGTGATGAAAGAAAATTTCGAATGATACTTCAACTATAGTATGATAAGATGAATCATTCCCCCTACTTGCTAAATTGACTGCTTCAAGAGCTACAAAATTTATATCTGCTGTATTTAGTTCCTCACTTTTGGATATTACTAGAAATTTTCTTGCTTTTGTGGCTTGAGATTATCATTTTTATTCTTTTCTTAATAAGTGTGAGAAAATTAGATATTTTCTTTTTAATTATATTTCAGTCTGTCTTTTAATATTATACTTTGATGAAAATAAATTGATGAACCATGTGATATTAGAATACCAATACCTAGGATTAATAACTGGAATATATAAGGAGCTCAAACAACTCTATAGGAAAAAAAACTAATAATCTGACTTAAAAATGGGCAGAAGATTTGAAAAGACATTTCTCAAAATAAGACGTTCAAATGGTAAACAGACATATGAAAAGGTTCTTGACATCATTGATCCTCAGAGAAATGCAAATCAAAACTACAATGAGATATCATCTGCATTCCCATGTTTGTTACAGCTCTATTCACAATAAACAATATTTGAAGTAACCTAAGTGTCCATCAACAGATGACTAAAGAAAATATGGTACTTATACACAATGGAGTACTATTCAACCATTAAATAAAAATGAGATCCTATCATTTGTATCAAGATGAATAGAACTGGAGGTCATTATATGTAAAGTGAAATAAGCCAGGCACAGAAAGAAAAACATTGTAGGTTTTCACTTATTTATGGGGTATAAAAATCAAAACAATTGAATCTATGGAGATAGCGAGCAGAAGGATGGTTACCAGAGACTGGGAAGGGTAATGGGAGAGTTGGGGGTAGGTGGGAATATCTGTCTAATGGGTAGAAAAAAATAGTTTGAATGAATGAACAAGGCATAGTATTTGATAGTACAACAAGGTGACTACAGTCAACAATAATTTATTATACAGTTAAAAATAACTAAAAGAGTATAATTAGATTGTTCATAACACAAAAGATAAATGGTTGAGGAGATGGATATTCCATCTTCCATGATGTGATTTTTATGTATTGTATGCCTGTATCAATCAAAACAGCTCATGTATCCCATAAACATATATACCTACTATGTATCTCATGTAATTAAAAAAAAAATTAAACACATACTACGTGACAGGAAAATAAAAAAGAACAACCTCAGCAGAAACACTAGAACTTAATGTTGCAACACAACCTTCATGTAATTTGCATCTTTTTCAAAAAGAGGAAGCAAAAAAATAGGCAGGAAGAGACTTTCTGTAAAATTAATTACTAAAAACTCAAAGCCAAATGTCTCAGGTTTTTTTTTTGTTTGTTTTTTTTTTTTTTTTGCTTTCTAGAATATTATCTTATTAAGTGTTAAAATAAATTCTTTGTTTTGTTGGTATTCAAATGTATTCATTTATTCTATATCATTTCTCTTCATTGTTTCGGATTTTGGTAGATACATTTGGTGAGATCTTTCATCAAAATTTAGAATATTTTATTGCTATAAATGTAATTACAATAATAGTAAATATCTGACATGTTAAGTACTAGTTTTTTGTAGAACCTTAATAATGCTTTACTATTTTTAAAAAATCTCACATCGGGAATGGATTTAAAAATATTTTATGTAATAAAATACAATTTTTATATAAATCTTTTAAAAATATTATTAAGGAATTTTTTTTTCTCTTTGAAATCCTGATTTAATTTTTTTTTAATTTTTTTATTTTACTTTAGGTTCTGGGGTACATGTGCAGGTCATGCAGGGTTGTTGCATAGGTGCATACATAACCAGGTGGTTTGCTGCCTCTATTCCCCCGCATCTATATCTGGCATTTCTCCCCATGTTATCTCTCCCCACACTCCCCCCACCCCACTGTCCCTCCCCACTACCCCCAGTGTGTGATGCTCCTCTCCCTGAGTCCACATGTTCTCATTGTTCAGCATCTGCCTATGAGTGAGAACATGAAGTGTTTGGTTTTCTGTTCTTGTGTCGGTTTGCTGAGAATGATGGTTTCCAGATTCATCCATTCCCTACAAAGAACATGAATTCAATGTTTTTTATGGCTGCATAGTATTCCATGGTGTATATGTGCCACATTTTCTTTGTCCAGTCTATCATTGATGGGCATTTGGGTTAGTTCCAGGTCTTTGCTATTGCACACAGGGCTGCAATGAACATATATGTACATGTGTCTTTATAATAGAATGATTTATAGTCCTTTGGGTATATACCCAGTAATGGGATTGCTGGGTCAAATAGAACTTCTATTTCTAGATCCTTGAGAAATCGCCACACTGTCTTCCACAATGGTTGAACTAATTTACACTCCCACCAACAGTGTAAAAGAATTTCTAATTCTCTACATCCATACCAGCATCTGTTGTCTCCAGATTTTTTAATGATTGCCATTCTAACTGGCACGAGGTGATACCTCAGTGTGGTTTTGATTTACGTTTCTCTAATGACCACTGATGATGAACATTTTTTCGTATGTTTGTTGGCCTCATATATGTCTTCTTTTGAAAAGTATCTGTTCATATCCTTCAACCAGTTTCGAATGGGTTTGTTTGTTTGTTTCTTGTATATCTCTTTTAGTTCTTTGTAGACTCTGGATATTAGCCCTTTGTCAGATGGGTAGCTTGCAAAAATTTTTTTCCCATTCCGTTGGTTGTCCATTTGCTCTAATGATTGTTCCGTTTGCTGTACAGAAGCTCTAAAGTTTAATTAGATCCCATTTGTCTATCTTGGCTTTTGTTGTCATTGCTTTTGGTATTTTAGTCATGAAGTCCTTGCCTATGCCTATGTCCTGAATGGTTTTGCCTACATTTTCTTCTAGAGTTTTTATGGTGTTAGGTTTTATGTTTAAATCTTTAATCCATCTGGAGTTAATTTTAGTGTAACGTGAGAGGAAGGGATCCAGTTTCTGCTTTCTGCATATTGCTAGCCAGTTTTCCCAACACCATTTAATAAATAGGGAATCCTTTCCCCATTGCTTGTTTTTGTCAGGTTTGTCCAAGATTAGATGGTTGTAGATGTGTGGTGTTGCTTCTGAGGCCTCTGTTCTGTTCCATTGGTCTATGTCTCTCTTTTGGTACTAGTACCATGCCGTTTTGATTACTGTTGCCTTGTAATATAGTTTGATGTCTGGCAGTACGATGCCTTCGGCTTTGTTTTTTTTTTTTTTTGCTCAGGATTGTCTTGGCTCTGTGGGCTCTCTGTGGTTCCATATGAAGTTTAAAGTGGTTTTCTCCAGTTCTGTGAAGAAGGCCATTGGTAGCTTGATGGGGATAGCATTGAATCTAGAAATTACTTTGAGTAGCATGGTCATTTTCACAATATTGATTCTTCCTAACCGTGAGCATGGAATGTTTTTCCATCTGTTTGTGTCCTCTCTTACTTCATCAAGCAGTAGTTTGTAGTTCTCCTTGAAGAGGTCCTTTACATCCTTTGTTAGTTGTATTCCTAGGTATTTTATTCCATTTGTAACAATTGTGAATGGGAGTTCACTCTTGATTTGGCTGTCTGTTTGTTACTAGTGTATAGGAATACTTGTGATTTCTGCACATTGATTTTTTTCCTGAGACTTTGCTGAAGTTGCTTATTAGTTTCAAGAGATTTTGGGCTGAGACAATGGGGTCTTCTAAATATACAATCATGTAACCTGCAACTAGAGACAGTTTGACTTCCTCCTTTCCTGTGAATACCCTTTATTTCTTTTTCTTGCCTGATTGCTCTGGCTAGAACTTCCAATACTATATTGAATAGGAGTGGTGAGAGAGGGCATCCTTGTCTAGTGCCTGATTTGAAAGGGAATACTTCCAGCTTTTGCCCATTCAGTATGATATTGGCTGTAGGTTTGTCCTAAATAGCTTTTATTATTTTATGATACATTCCATCCATACCTAGTTTATTGAGAGTTTTTAGCATGAAGGGCTGTTGAATTTTGTCAAAGGCTTTCTCTGCATCTATTGAGATAATTATGTGGTTTTTGTCTTTGGTTCTGTTTTTGTGATAGATTACGTTTATGGACTTGTGTCTGTTGAACCAGCCTTAAATCCCAGGGATGAAGCCTACTTGATCATGATGAATAAGCTTTTTGATGTGCTGTTGTATTCAGTTTGCCAATATTTTATTGAAGATTTTTTCGTTGATGTTCATCATGGATATTGGCCTGACATTTTCTTTCTTAGTTGAGTCTCTACCTGGTTTTGGTTTCAGGATGATGTTGGTCTCATAGAATGAGTTAGGGAGGATTCCCTCTTTTTGTATTGTTTGGTATAGTTTTGGAAGAAATGAAGCCAGCTTCTTTTTGTACATCTGGTAGAATTCAGCTGTGAACCCATCTGGACCTGGACATTTTTTGGTTGGTAGGCCATTGATTGCTGCCTTAACTTCAGACCTTGTTATTGGTCTATTCAGGGTTCAACTTCTTCCTCATTTAGTCTTGGTAGAGTGCGAGTGTCCAGGAATTTATCCATTTCTTCCAGGTTTACTGGTTTATGTGCATAGAGCTGTTTGTAGTAATCTCTGATGGTAATTTGTATTTCTGTGGAATCAGTGGTGATATCCCCTTTATCATTTTTTATTGTGTCTATTTGATTCTTCTCTCTTTTCTTTTATATTGGTTTGTCTATTTGATTCTTCTCTCTTTTCTTTTATATTAGTCTGGCTAGTGGTCTATTTTGTCGATCTTTTCAAAAAACCCAGCTCCTGGATTTATTGATTTTTTGAAGGGTTTTTTGTGTCTCTGTCTCCTTCAGTTCTGCTCTGATCTTAGTTATTTCTTGTCTTCCACTAGGTTTTGAGTTATTTTGATCTTGCTCCTCTAGCTCTTTCAATTTTGATGATAGGGTGTTGATTTTAGATCTTTCCTTGTTTCTCATGTGGGCATTTATTGCTATAAATTTCCCTCTCGACACTGCTTTAAAGGTGTCCCAGAGATTCTGGTAAGTTGTGTGTTCATTCTGATTGGTTTTGAAGAACATCTTTATTTCTACCTTTGTTTCATTGTTTATCCAGTTGACACTCAGAAGCAAATTGTTCAGTTTCCAAGTAGTTGTGTGGATTTGAGTGAGTTTCTTAATCCTGAGTTCTAATCTGATTGCACTGTGGTCTGATAGACTGTTTGTTATGATTTCCACTCTTTTGCATTTGCTGAGGAGTGATTTACTTCCAATTATGTGATCGATTTTAGAGTAAGTGCAATGTGGTGCTGAGAAGAATGTATATTCTGTAGATTTGGGGTGGGGTGTTCTGTGTATGTCTGTTAGGTCAGCTTGGTTCAGCTCTGCATTCAAATCCTGGATGTCTTTGTTAATTTTCTGTCTTGTTGATCTGTCTAATATTGACAGTGGAGTGTTGAAGTCTCCCACTATTATTGTGTGGGAGTCTAAATCTCCTTTTAGGTCATTAAGAACTTGCTTTATGTATCTGGGTGCTCCTGTGTTGGGTGCGTATATATTTAGGATAGTTAGTTCTTGTTGGATTGATCCTTTTACCATTATGTAATGCCCTTCTTTGTCTCTTTTCATCTTTGTGGGTTTGAAGTCCATTTAATCAGAGACTAGGATTGCAACCCCTGCTTTTTTTGTTCTCCATTTGCTTGGTAAATCTTCTTTCATGCCTTTATTTTGAGTCGATATTTGTCTTTGTATGTGAGATGGGTTTCCTGAATACAGCACCCTAATGGGTCTTGACTTACTATCCAGTTTGCCTGTCTGTGTCTTTTGATTGGGGCATTTAGGCCATTTACATTCAATGTTAATATTATTATGTGTGAATTTGATCCTGCCATTTTGTTATTGGCTGGTTTTCTTACCCATTAGTTCACTCAGTTTCTTCACTGCATTTTTAGTCTTTGCCATTTGGTCTGTTTTTGCAGTAGCTGGTACTTGTTCCTTTCCATGTTTAGTGTTTCTTTCAGGAGCTCTTGTAAGGCAGGTCTGGTGGTAATGAAATCTCTCAGTAATTGCTTGTCCATAAAGGATTTTATTTCTCCTTCACTTATGAATCTTAGTTTGCTGGATATGAGATTCTGGGTTGAAACTTGTTTCCTTTAAGGAAGTTTAATATTGGCCCCCACTTTCTTCTTGTTTGTAGGGTTTCTGCCAAGAGATCTGCTGTGAGTTTGATTGGCTTCCCTCTGTGGGTGACCTGTCCTTTCTCTCTGGCTGCCCTTAGCATTTTTTCCTTCATTTCAAACCTGGTGAATCTGATGATTATTTGCCTTGGGGTTGCTCTTCTTGAGGAATATTTTTGTGGAGTTCTCTGTATTTCTTGGATTTGAATGTTGGTCTTGCTAGGCTGGGGAAGTTCTCCTGGATAATATCCTGTAGCATGTTTTCCAGTTTGAATTTATTCTCCCCATCATATTCAGGTACACTGATCAAGCATAGATTAGGTCTTTTCACATAATCCCATATTTCTTGGAGGCTTTGTTCATTTATTTTCACTCTTTTTTTCTCTTGTCTTGCCTTCTCTTTTTGTTTCATTGAGTTGATCTTCAATCTCTGATATCCTTTCTTCTGTTTGATCAATTTGGCTATTACAACTTGTGTTTGTTTCACATAGTTCTTGTGCTGTGTTTTTCAGCTCTATCACGTCATTTATGTTCTTCTCTAAGCTGGTTATTCTAGTTAGCATTTCATCTAACCTTTTTTCAAGGTTTTTCATTTCTTTGCATTGGGTTAGAATGTGTTCCTTTAGCTCATAAAAGTTTATTATTACCCACCTTCTGAAGCCTGTTTCTGCTAATTCGTTGCACTCTTTCTCAGTCATGTTGCGTTCCTGTGCCGATAAGGAGTTGTGATCCCTTGAAGGAGAAGAGACATTCTGGTCTTTGATGGTTTCATCATTTTTGCACTGTTTTTGTCCCATCTTCTTGGATTTACCTGGCTCTCATCTCAGGGAGCTGCTTGATGAGGTCGCTTATCTGCCTATGAAGGCACTAAAGGGTTTCCAGGGACTCCTTTAGGTTACTAGGTAGGCTTCCTGTGTCTTTTTTGTTTACATTGGGAGGCTAGGCCCACCTCTTCCACTGACCTGGAGGCGCTTCTGGGTGGTCAAGAACACTATCCCTTTGCTACATAGGCTTCCTGTGTTTTTTGTTAAAATATGAAGCCTAGTCCCACCTCTTTAATGGTGGGTTGGCCTTTCCTTCAAGGAGCTGGATCATTCAGGGTTCAGCTCAGACTGAGGCACTGGCCGTGTAACCCACCAGAGTTAGTGCTTCAGCCCTCTGGGGTTTGTAGGGGAGGGTAGGGACCCACCTGGCCACACCGTCTATCTCCCCGCTTTCAGCTACCTCTCTCTCTGTGCAGGGGAATGGGGTGATAGCTTGGTCTGCAGGCTCTCCCGGCTGGTTTATGGGTTTATGCATTTGTTTAGATCTGTGCGATGCGACAATCCAGGACATGGTCCTGGATTATTATTCAACTCTGTGCTTGTAATTCCCGGCACTTGACTGGCAAAGATCCCCTGTTCTGTGTATTGCTGAAGCTTTGGGGGAAGTGCTGTATCTGGACTGGGGTGCCAGAGGGAGAGCCTCCGACTCACAGGTCAGATGCACTTTCCAGGTGAAGCAGCACACCCCCCTGCCTTGGTCTGCTCTGCCTGGGCTTTGCTCAGTGTCCGACCAGACCCATTGAAATGCACCTGGTACCTTGGTTGGAGCTAGGAGTTCTCTTGATTTCTGCATCTCTCTCACTGGGTGTTTTGCACTGGAGTTGTGTCTATTCGGCCATCTTCTTCCCCCATCTCCAGAATCTTTTCTATAGCAATGTTTGCAGTTTCTGTTTCAACTTTATTTTTAATTTATGATTATTAATATTATTTTTCATTGAAAAATCATAATGGTATATATTTAAGGGATACAATGTGATGTTTGCTATATGTATACAATATGAAATGTTTAAATCAAGCTAACATATCTATTATTTCATATAGTTACTATTTTTTATTTTAGAACATCATTTTACTCTGTACATTTGTGAGTTCAACTTTTTTATATTACACATATAAGTGAGATCATGTGGTATTTGAATTTTTGTGCTTGGCTTATTTCACTTAACATAATGTCCTTCAGATTTATCCTTTTCACAAATGACAGAATTTTCCCAATATTCTATTGGGTATATATACTACATTTTCTTCATTCATCCACTGATGAACACTTAGGTTGATTCTATATCTTGGCTATTGTGAATAATACTTCTATGAATGTGATAGTACAGGTATATCTTTGGCATGCTGATTTTACTTCCTTTGGATATATACCCAGAGTGGTAATCCTGCATCATATGGTAGTTCTATTTTTAGTTTTTTGAGAAAACTTAGGTTGTTTACTATAATGGTACAAATTTACATTTCTACCAACAGTGTATAAGAGTTCTGCTTTGGCCATTCTTGCATTGCTGTAAACGAATACCTGAGATTGATTAACTCATAAGAAAAGAAATTTAATTGGGTCATAGTTCTGTAGGCTGTACAGGAAGCCTAGCAGCATCTGCTTCTGCAGAGACCTCAGGAAGCTTCCAATTATGTCAGAATGTAAAGGCAGAGCAGGCATGTCACATGGCAAGAGCAGAAGCAAATGAGGTGGGGGGGGAGGTGCCACACACTTTTAAACAACAAGATCTTACAAGAACTCACTCACTATTGCAAAAAGAGTACCAAGCTATATGAGATCTGCCCCCATGACCCAAACATCTCCCACTAGCTCCCGCTTCCAGCTTTGGGGATTACAATTCAACATATGATTTGGACAAGGACAAATATCCAAATTGTATCAAGTTTCTTTTTCTCTGCATCCTCACCAACACTTATTATTTTTCATGTTTTTGATAAGAGCCATTCTAATGGTATCTTACTGTAGCTTTAATTTTCATTTCCCCAATGATTAGTGATGCTGAGCATTTTTTCATATACATGTACATCTTCTTTGAGAAGTGTCTATACAGGTATTTTGCCAATGTTTTAATTAGGTTGTTTGTTTTCTTGCAATAGAGTTAAACTTTTTTTTTTTTTTTGAGACAGAGTCTTGATCTGTCACCCAGGCTGCATGAAATGCAGTGGCACAATCTCAGCTCACTGCAACCTCTGTCTACCAGGTTCAAGCGATTCTCCTGCCTGAGCCTCCCTAGTAGGTGGGACTACAGTCTCTTGCTGCCACACCCGGCTAACTTTTGTATTTTTAGTAGAGCCAGGGTTTCACCATATTGGCCTTGCTGATCTGGAACTCATGACCTTGTGCTCCACCTACCTCAGCTTCCCAAAGTGCTGGGATTACAGGCATGAGCTACTGTGCCTGGCCTCGAGTTAATCTTATATGCAAAATACACCCTAAAGACTCCACTAGAAAACTGTTAGAACTCATAAATAAATTATTTTATAATACACAGTCAACAGACAAAAATTGGTAGCATTTCTATATATTAATAATGAATTATTCTAAAAGGAAATTAAGAAAACAATTAAATGTATAATAGCAACAAAAAGTTAAATACTTAAGTGTAAATATAATTTAAGCAAGGAAGCAAAAAACCTGTACAGTATGCCATTGTTACCTGCAGATTCTGAATCCATGGATTCAACTGTAGATCAAAAATGTTTTTTAAAAATTATCTCTATATTGAGCAAGTACAGGCTTTTTTTCTAAAAAAAAATTTCTAATCAATTATTTCCCAAGCAACACAGTTCTAACAACTATTTCCATAGCATTTTCTTTGTATTAGAATCATAAGTAATCTAGAGATGATTTGAAGTATATGAGAGGATGTGCATAGTTGACATGCAAATAATATGTGATTTTATATCATGGACTTGAACTTTCATGGATATTGGTAACTGTAGGAGGTCCTGGAAATAATACCCAAGGATACCAAGTAATGACCATATACTGAAAAATATAAAACACTGGTTAAACAAAGGCAAGAAAACAGAAATAAATAGAAAGTTAAGCCATATTCATGGACTGAAAGAATATTTGTAAAATACTGATGCTACCCTAACAATCTGCAAATTTATTGCAATCTCTATCAAAATTCTCATATCATTTCTTACAGAAATAGAAAAAAATCTTAAATTAACATAGAACCACAAAAGACTCTCAGTAGCCAAAACAATCTCAAGCAAAAAGAACAGAGCTGGATGTGTCAAACTCCCTGATTCCAAAACATATTGTAAAGTAATTGTGATCAAAACAATATGGTCCTGGCACAAAAACAGACTTATCAACCAATAGAACAGGATAGAGAACTCAGAAATAAACCCATGTTTAATCAATTGATTTGTGACAAAAGTGCCAAAAATTCATAGAGAGAAATGAGTCTTGAATAAATGATGTTAAAAAAAAACTGGGTATTCGTTAGAATGGTGATCATAAGTCAAGAAACAACAAATGCTGAAGAGGATGTGGAGAAATAGGGACACTTACACTGTTGGTGGGAGTGTAAATTAGTTCAATCATTGTGGAAGACAGTGTAGCAATTCCTCAAGGATCTAGAACTAGAAATACCATTTGACCCAGCAATCCCATACTGGGTATATACCCAAATGATTATAAATCATTCCACTATAAAGACACAGGCACATATATGTTTATTGCAGCACTGTTCACAATAGCAAAGACTTGAAACCAACCCGAATGCCCATCAATTATAGACTGGATAAAGAAAATGTGTCACATATACACCATGGAATACTATGCGGGCATAAAACAGGATGAGTTCATGTCCTTTGCAGGGACATGGGTGAAGCTAGAAACCATCATTCTCACCAAACTAACACAAGAATAGAAAACCAAACACCACATGTCCTCAGTCATAGGTGGGAGTTGAACAATGAGAACACATGGACACAGGGAAGGGAACATCACACACTAGGGCCTGTCAGTGGGTGAGGGGCTAGGAGAGGGATAGCATTAGGGTAAATACCTAATGTAGATGACGAGTTGATGGATGCAGCAAACCACCATGGCACATGCAGCAAACCTGCACGTTCTGCACAAGTATCCCAGAACTTAAAGTATAATAAAAAAATAAAAAGTTTAAAAACTGAGTATCTACATACAGAAGAACAAAATTGAACCATTGCCTCACATAATATACAATGATAAGTTGATGGGTACAGAAAACCACCATTGCACATGTAACAAACCTGCCCATTCTGCACATGTATATTAGAACTTAAAGTATAATTTAAAAAAAAAAAAAAATAGAGAGTCAGGTGCATTTGTAATCCCAGCCCTTTGGGAGGATGAGGTGGGTGGATCACCTGAGGTTGGGAGTTCGAGACCAGCCTGACCAACATGGAGCAACCCCATCTCTACTAAAAATACCAAATTAGCAGAGCGTGGTGGCTCATGCCTATAATCCCAGCTACTTGGCAGGCTGAAGCAGGAAAATCGCTTGATCCCAGGAGGCAGAGGTTGTGGTGAGCTGAGATCATGCCATTGCACTCCAGCTGGGCAACAAGAGTGAAATTCCATCTCAAAAAAAAAAAATCCTGTTATCTACATACAGAAGAATCAAATTGAACCATTGCCTCACTTCACATACAAAAATGAATTCAAAATAGATTAAAAACTTAAACATAAGACATGAAACTGTAAAACTACTACAAGAAAACATATGGAAATGTAACTATATTTGTTTTATAAAAAGTATGAAATTATTTCTCAATAGGTTGATTTTATTCACAAAAATGTGTTTCTTGTCTCTAAATCTTCATTCTGAAAAATCACTCTTCTGTGGACTATGTGCAGATCACAAAGATCACGCATATTGCCTTGGAGCCTGGGGATTCATTCTGCCCCACCAACCACCACTGGCTCACATGCACATCATAATTCATGGGGCCAAGGAGAGGACTGTCCTACCCATCACTAGTGCCCATGCATATGATCTGGGAGTCTAGGGATCAATCTTGCTTCACTGTGGGTATCCACATGTACCATCAGGGACCTGAGGAAAGACCTGACTTGCCTTCCACTGCTGCCACATTAGCAAGTTATTAGGTCTAGGGACTGACATGCCCTACCTGCTACAGCCAACACCTGTGCATCAAATGGGGGCATGAGGATAGGCCTGACACACTTTTCACCTCTACTGCAAGTGTCTGAGAGCAGAGTCCAGGAGTCTACAGATTGACCTGCCCTGACCACTGTAAGTGGTACCTGTGCACATGCCATCAGAAAGCCTAAGGACAGACCCATCCTGAATTTTGCTGCTGCTGCCACCATACATGTGCATTATTTGAAAGTCTGGGGATCAACACACTCTGCCCACTGCTGCCAGTACCCACAAGCACTATTCAGGGGCCTTAGGCCTTCTTTACTAACTGCCACTACTGCCAGCACATGAATATGCCATCCAGGAACCCAGGGATTAAATGGCCCCACCCTCCATTTCCAACACTTATGCATACCATCCAGGGGCCTGAGGATAGGTCTGCTCTGCCTGCTATTGCTATCACTGGTGCCTGAATACTGGTCTTCCTGGAGTCACTCTCTCCAGCAAAGCCTCACCAAAGCCTCCACTAACAACCAGTGTGAAGTCACTTAGGAACTCACAGGAACCTCTGATGCTGATTACAGCCAAAAAATCACGTGGAAACTACACTGCTGTGTCCATCCAGAATCAGAGCCATGTCACCCTACTCAGCCAATGCTGTAGATACATCTAAAGGAAAAAGTATTTTCCTACAAAAGCCAATCCATAAAATAGACAGGAAAGACTTACACCAAATGCACAGATACCAACTTAAGAACACAAGAAACATGAAAAAAAAAAGGAAGCATAACATCTTCAAAGGAACATAGTAATTCTCTAGAGACAGATTCCAATGAAACAAAAATTTATGAAATGACTAAGAAAATCAGAATAATATTAAAGCAACTCAGTGAGATATGAGGTCACAGATAAACAATACAAAGAAATCAGGAAAATAGTGATCTGAATGACAAATTCAGCAAAGAGATGGATATCATAAAAAAAAGACCAAACAGAAAGCTTATAACTGAAGAATTCAACAAAGAAAATAAAAAATACAATTAAGAGTTTTAACAACATAGTAGATCAAGCAGAAAAAAGAATTCCTAAACTTGAAGCAAGTGTTTTGAAGTAACACAGATTTAAAAAAGAATATAAAAGAATGAAGAGATTTTATGTGACATAAAAGATAATATAAAATGACTAAATATCTAAATTCAAGAAGTTCCAGAAGGAGAAAGAAGGGCAAAGACATAGAAAACCTATAGAATAAAATGATAGCTGAAAACTCTTTTTAAAGAGTCACAAGAGATGTAAACATCTAGATATTGGAATCTCAAAGGTACCTGAATAGATTTAAACCAAAAATGTATTCTCCAAGATACATTATAGTAAAAAAGAGAATGTTAAAAACAGCAAGAGAAAAGCATCAAGCTACATGAAAGGTAATCCCCATCAGACTAATGGCAGATTTCTCAACAGCAACCTTATAGACCAGGAGAAAATGAAATGACACATTCAAAGTACTGAAGAAAAAGCTTGTCAGATAAGAATATGATATTCAACAAAGCTGTCCTTCAAAAATGAGGAAGAAATAAACTATTTTCCAGAAAAGCAAAAGCTAGGAATTCATCATCACTAGACAGGCCCTACAGAAAACCACCAAACTGCCATGATAATAAGAGAGTACAAAGGAGCAAAGGATACACAAAATGACTAGAAAACAATTAAGAAAATAACAGGAATAAGTTCTCATCTATTAATTTAATATTGGATGTCAACAGATTAAACTCCACACTTAAAAAGTTTATTAATGGATAGAAAGACATAACTCAACTATATGCTACCTATAAGCAACTTACTTGGCCTATAAAGACACTTATAGACTGAAAGTTAAGGGATTGAAAAAATATCCCACACAAACGGAAACTATACATGAGCAAGAGTAGCTATATTTATGTCATGTAAAACACATTTTAAGTCAAAAACTGTAAAAAGCCACAAGGAAGGTCATTATATAGACATATATAAAAAGATGAGTTCAACAAGAGGATATAACAATTCTAAATATATGTGTACTCATCACCAGAACATCCAGATATATAAAGTGATTATTAGAGAAAGACTCCAATACAGTAAGAATTGGGGACTTAGGAACCTCATTGTCAGCATTGGACAAAACATCTAGACAAAAAGTTAACAAAAAAACAGTGAATTTAAACTGCTCTTTAGACCAAATGAACCTAATGCACATTAATGGAACTTTTCATTCAATAGCTGTGGAATAAACTTTCTTCCCATGAGCACATGGAACATTCTCCAGGACACACCATATGCTAGGCCACAAAACAAGTCTCAGTAATCTTTTTTAAAAAATCAAGATTATATCAATAATTTTCTGAGACCAAAATAAAATAAAACTAGAAATTAATAACATGGGGAAAATTAGAATCTGTAAAAATGTACGAAAATTAAACAAGATGCTTCTGACAAGTATTGGGTCAATGAAAAATTTAAACAAAAAAACAAAAAGTTCCTTGAAATAAGTGAAGATGGAAACACAGCATACTAAAACCTGTGGGATACAGCAAAAGCATTGCTAAGAGTGAAATTTATAGTAACACCTACAATAATAAAATAGACTTGCAATAAACAACAATGCAGCCTGAAGAATTAGAAACTTCAAGTTCTTTTTCATTATGTGAAAAAATATTTTGGGGGTATGCTTTTGCTTTCATTCTGATCTAGGCTGCTTTTCCGCCAAGATCTGCTGGATGATTTCTAGCCATGCTATTTAAAATAAATACCTATAATTTTTATTGACAGCAGCTATCTTGAAAATGTCAAATCTACTAATAAGTGTGCAAAATATTTTAGCAGGTGCAATACTGAACACTAAGGTCAAAATGAAATGCCAAAAAATTTGACAAGACTTTGTGCTTTGAGAATATTTATGAAATTCTTGTCATTCTCCCAGTTCAAACGACGGTCAAGGAAAAGAATTTGTGTAGGGGTTAAGGTGACAGTATAAAATGGTTTGCTCTTGTTAAAAGCATTTCAAAAAGATAAATTAAAAAATCATTATAGAATGATTGCCTGCTGAATAATGAGTAAGAGAAAAGATAAATTTAACTTTTTAAAATAACAGTTTCCCAGGACAGGTGAAGCAGAGGGTCTGGACAGAAAAAAAAAAAAAACTCTTTTACTTCAAGGAATTTCATGCAACTAGCATTCACCCTGGCACATTCACACGGAAACCTCAGCTGTGACTGGCTATCTGGTATGAAAGTGAAATGTTTCCTACTCATTGAATCTGTTGCACTAAATCAGACTTACATTAACAGAGTAAATTTGTCAAGATTGACTCAGTTGTAAGTAACAGAAATCCGATGTGCCTTAGAAATAAGTATCCAAGACAATCTCCATTCCTCATTTGGGCTTAGGTTAAATAAGCTAATGAAAAAAACAACAAAATCCATCTTGGTATGAAACTTTTTTTCATTGTTTACTGAAGTGCCCTCAAGAGTTAAATCCACACACCATATTTATAAAGGTGGTGGGTCCAATTTAAGGCTAATCCAGTTGTTTTAATTTAGGTAACACTGCCATGTCAGAGTATAACACGTTTTATCCATATATGTGCAAAAAATTGATGGGTCACATTTTGCCTAGAGATTTCCAAATCCTGTCACCCTGGCAACTTTGAAGATAGTATCTAAATCCATTATTATTATTTTTTAAAATTTAGGTTCAGGTGATACACAGGCAGGTTTTTAAATGTATATATTGCATATGGTGAGGTTTGAACATTGTACCGAATAGTTAAATTTTTAACGCTCACCACCTCCACCACCCTCCCTGCTTTTGGAGTTCTCAGTGTTTATTATTACCATTTTATGTCCACATGTACCTATTATTTAGATCCCGCTTAAAGAGAGAACATGAAATATTTAATTTTCTGTTTCTGAATTACTTAGGATAATGGCTCCCAGTTCAATCCACATTGAGGCAAATGACATGATTTCCCCCCACTTTTTTGGTTGCATAGTAGTCTATGGTGTACATATAGATATTTTCTTTATCCAATCCACCATGATGACACTTAGTTTGATTCTATGATTTTGCTACTGTAAATAGTGCTGCAATAAACATATGTGTGCAAGATTTTTTTTTTTTTTAGACAGAATCTCACTCTGTCACCTAGGCTGGAGTACAGTGGCATGATCTCCACTCACTGCAGCCTCTGCCTCAGCCTTCTGAGTAGCTGGGATTATAGGTGCGCCCACACCCAGCTAATTTTTGCATTTTTAGTAGAGGTGGGTTTCACTGTGTTGGCTAGGCTGGTCTCAAACTCCTGACCTTGGGTGATCCGCCCACCTTGGCCTCCCAAAGTGCTGGTATTACAAGCCTGAGCCACCATGCCTGGACATGTATCTTTTTTATATAACAGTTTTTCTTTTCCTTTGGGTAGAAACCCATTATTGGGATTTCCGGGTCAAATCTAGTTCTATTTTTAGTTCTTTGAGAAGTCTCTATACTGTGTTCCATAGAGGTTGTTCTAATTTACATTCTTACCAACAGTGCATAAGGGTTCTCCTTTCTCTGCATCCATGCCACATCTGTTGTTTTTTGACTTTTTCATAGTAGTCATATTGACTACTATAACATGGTATCTCAATGTGGTTTTAATTTGCATTTCTCTGATGATTAGTGATGAGGAGCATTTTCAAATATAAATGTTGGCCATTTATATGTCTTCTTTTGAGTAATGTCTTTTCATGTCCTTTGCCTTATTTTTTAAAAAAAAATATTTTTATTTTAAGTTCCAAGGTACATGTGCAGGATGTGCGGGTTTATTTCATAGGTAAACGTGTGCCATGGTGGTTTGCTGCACATATCAGTCCAGTACCTAGGTATTAAGCCCAGCATGTACTAGCTCTTTTCCCTAATGCTCTCTCTACCTTCCTTCTCCTCCATCAGGCCCAGCGTGTGTTGTTCCTCTCCCTCTGTCCACGTGTTCTCATTGTTCAGCTCCCACTTACAAGTGAAAACTTACAAAGTTTGGTTTTCTGTTTGCATTAGTGCGCTGAGGATGATGGCTTCCAGCTCCATCCATGTCCCTGCACAGAACATGATCTTGTTTCTTTTTATGGTTGCATAGTATTCTATGGTATATAGGTACCATATTTTCTTTATCTAGTCTGTCATTGATGGGAATTTGTGTTGATTTCATGTTTTGCAAGTGTGAATAGTGCTGCAATGAACATACATGTGCATGTATCTTTATAACAGAACGATTTCTATTCCTTTGAGTAAATACCCGGTAATGGAATTGCTGGGTCCAGTGGTATTTCTGGTTCTAGATTTTTAAGGAATCTCCACACTGTCTTCCACAATGGTTGAACTAATTTATATTCCCACCAACAGTGTAAAAGCACTCCTATTTCTCTGTAACCTCTCCAACACCTGTTGTTTCTTAACTTTTTAATAATTGCCATTCTGACTGCATAAGATGATACTTCATTGTGGTTTTGATTTGCATTTCTTTAATGATCAGCAATGTTGAGCTTTTTTTCATGTTTTTTTGCTTCATGAATGTCTTTTTTTGAGAAGAGTCTGTTCATGTTCTTTGCTCACTTTTTAATGGAGTTGTTTGTGTTTTTTTCTTTGTACATTTATTTAAGTTCATTGTGGATTCTGGATATTAGATCTTTGTCAGATAGATAGATTCCTTTGTCCTATTTTTAAGAGATTACTTGTTTTCTCTTGTTCAGTTGTTTTGTTTTCTTTATATTCTGGATATTAATCTTCTGTCAAAGGCATGCACTGCAAATATTTTCTCCCATTCTGTATGTTGTCTGTTTAATCTGTTCCTTTGCTGTGCAGAAGGTTTTTAGTTTAATTAAATACCATTTGTCTAATTTTGGTATTGTTGCATTTGCTTTTAGGGTCTTAGTAATAAATTCTTTGCCTAGGCCAATGTCCAGAGGAGTTTTTCCTTAATTTTCTTCCATGACTTATATTTTCAGGTTTAAATTTTGGTCTTTAATCCATATTGAGTTAATGTTTTTATATAGTAAGAGATGTATGTTGAGATGTAACTGGCTAGCCATATCCAGTTTCATTCTTCTGCATATGGCTAGTCAATTTTCCCAGCACCATTTATTGAATAGGGTTTCCTTTCTTCATTGTTTACTTTTGTTGATGTTGTCAAATATCAGTTGGTTGTAGGCATGTGGCTTTATTTCTAGGTTCTCTATTATGGTCCATTGACCTATGTGTCTATTTTTGTACCAGTACCATGTTATTAATATAGCTCCATAATATAATTTGAAGTCAGATAATGTGATTGATCGCCCTGGCTTTGTTCCTTTTGCTTAGGATTGCTTTGGCTATTCAGAGTTTATGTTATTGTTGTTGCTCTACATAAATTTTAAGTTTTATTTTAATTCTTTGAAGACTGATGGTACTTTGATAGGAATTGCGTTGAATCCATAGATTGCTTTGAAAAGTATGGTCATTTTCATGATATTGATTCTTCCAATCATTGATCATGGGATATTTTTCAATTTGTTTGTGTCAGCTATTTTTTAAATCAGTGTTTTGCATTTCTCCTTGTACAGCTCTTTCATCTTGTTGGTTAAATGTATTCTTAGGTATTTTGTTTTTCTTTCTGGCTATTGTAGACATCATTGAGATTTTGACTTGGTTCTCTGCTTGAATATTATTGGTGTATAGAAATGCTACTGATTTTTGCATGCTAATTTTATATGCTGAAAGTTTACTGAATTCACTTTTCAATTCTAGTCTTTTGGAGGATGATTTCGGGCTTTTAAGGTATAAGATCATATAATTAGTATATGGAAATAATCTGGTTTCCTCTTTTTCAATTTGGATGACTTTTATTTCTTTTTCTTGCCTGATCGCTCTGGCTAAGAACTAATTCCAGCACTAAGTTGAATATGAGTGGTGAGAATGGACATCCTTGTCTAGTTCTATTTTTTATGGGGAATGTTTTCAACTTTTCCTTATTCATTATGGTGTTGAATGTGGTTTGCCATATATAGCTCTTATTATTTTGAGGTATGCTTCTTCAATGCTTAGCTTGTTGAGGATTTTCTTTTCATCAAGAAAGGATATTGGATTGCATCAAACGTTTTTTCCACCTTCATTGGGATGATCATGTGGTTTTTGTATTTAATTCTATTTATGTGGTGAATCACATTTGTTGACCTGTATATGTCAACATAAGACCTTGCATCCCTGGAATGAAATCCACTTGATCATGATAAGTTATCTTTTTGATGTGCATTGGATTCACTTTGCTAGTTTCTTTTTTATTTTTCATTTTATTTTATTAAAAAAATTTATTTGAGACAGACTGGAGTACAGTGGCACAAACTCAGCTCACTACAACCTCTGCCTCCCAGGCTGAAGTGATCCTCCCACCTCAGCCTGTCTAGTAGTTGGGACTACAGACATACACCACCATGCCCAGCTAATTCTTGTATTTTTTGAGAGATGAGATTTTGTGGTGTTGAACAGACTGGTCTTGAACTCCTGGGCTCAAGTGATCCTCCTGTTTTGGTTTCCAAAGTGCTGGGATTACAGGTGTGAGCCACCCTGCCCAGCCACACTTTGCTAGGTTTTTCCAAAGAAGTTTTGCATCTATGATCATTAGGAATATTGGCCACAGTTATCTTTTTCTTTTTTTTTTTTTTTCACTTTTTTTGTCATTGCCTGAATTTACTTTTCAGGGTGACACTCGTTTTTGAGAATGAATGAGGTAATAACCCCTCCTCCTTGATTATTTGGTATAGTTTCAGTAAGATTGGTGCCAGTTCATCTTTGTACATCTGGAAAAATTTAGCTGTGGATTTATCTGGTTCTGGTGTGTGTGTGTGTGTGTGTGTGTGTGTGTGTGTGTGTGTGTTGGAAGTTATTTTTATTACTTAGTCAAATTCGTTACTCATTTTTCATTGGTTCAAGGTTTCTATTTCTTACTGGTTCAATCTTGGAAGGTTGTATGTTTCCGGGAATTTATCCATTTCCTTTAGATTTTCTAGTTTGTGTGCATATAAATGTTCATATTTATCTCTGATGATCTTTTGTATTTGAGTGGTATCAGTTGCAATGTCACCTTTGTCATTGTGCTTATTTGAATCTCCTATCCTTTTTTATTGGTTAATCTATGTAGCAGTCTATCAATTTTACTTATCTTCTGAAAGACCCAACTTTTCCTTTTATTGGTCTTTTGTAATTGTAGTCTCAATTTTATTCAGTTCTGCTCTGATCTTTGTTATTTCTTTTCTTCTGCTAGCTTTGGGTGTGTTTTATTCTTGTTTTTCTATTTCTTTTAGATGTGAAATTAGGTTGTTAATCTGAGATCTTTATTTCTTTTTGATATAGACTTTGAACCTATAAGCTTTCCTTTTTGCATTTCTTTTGTGGTAAAGCAGATGTTTTGAAATGGTTTGTCTCTATTTTTACTCATTTCAAAGAATTTTTAAAATTTCTGCATATTTTTGTTCAATATGAATTTTAGAAGAGTTTTTTTCTAGTTCTGTGAAAAATGGCATTGGTAGCTTGATAAGAATAGCACTGAATCTGTAGATTTTGTTGGGCAGTATGACCACTTTAATGATACTGATTATTCCAATCCATGAACATAAAATGTTTTTCCATTTGTTTGTGTCATCTATGATTTCTTTCAGAAATGTTTTGCAGCTCTCCTTATAGAGATCTTTTACTTCCTTGGTTAACTGAAATCCTAGGTATATTACATTTTATTTTTTGGCTGTTGTAAATGGGATTGCCTTCTTGATTTGGCTCTCAGCTTAAATATATTGATGTATAGAAATGTTACTGATTTTTGTATGTTTATTTAGTATTTTGAAACTTTACTGAAGTAGTTTATCAGTCCCAGAAATCTTTTGGGTTTTTCAGGTATAGGATTATATTGTCCATGATGAGAGATAGTTTGCTTTCTTCTTTATCTATTTGGGTGTCTCTTATTTCTTCTATTGTCTTATTGCTCTGGCTAGGACTTTCAATACAATGATAAATAGAAGTGGTAAGTGTGTGCATCCTTGTCTTCTTCCAGTTCTCAAGAGGATGCTTCCAGTTTTGCACATTCAATAAGTTGCTGGTTGTATGTTTGTCATAGATGACTGTTATATTTTGAGGTATATTACTTTGATGCCTAGTTTCTTGAGAATATTCATCATGAAGTGATGTTGGGTTTTACTGAAAGCTTTTTCAACATCTTTTGAGATGATCATATGAGTTTTATTTTTAATTGTTTATGTTGTGAATCATATTTATTGATTTGCATGTGTGGAACTAACCTTACATCCTAAGAATGTAGCCTACTTGATTATGGGAAATTAACTTTTTGATATGCTATTGAATTCAGTTTGCTAGTATTTTGTTGAGGATTTTTATGTCTATGTGCCTGAGGAATATTTGTTTATAGTTTTCTTTTTTCATTGTGTTTTTGGTAGGCTTTGGAATCAGGAGATAATATTGGCTTTGTAGAATAAGTAAAGAAGGAGTACCTCTTCCTTGAATTTTAGTAAATGGTTTCAGTAAAACGGAACCAGCTCTTTGCATGTCTGGTATAATTTGGCTATGAATCCAGCTGTTGTATAATTTTTATTTTAATCTTTGGTTCATTGGTTTTTAATTAGTGATACAATATTGAAATTTGATATTTGTTTGTTCAGTGTTTCAACTTATTCCTGATTTAATCTGGGGAACTGGTGTGTTTCCAGGAATTTATCCATTTTCTCTAGATTTTTCTCATTTGTGTGTGTAGAGGTGTTCATAATATTCTCTGAGTATCTTTTATATTTCTGTTGGATTTGTTGTAATGTCACCTTTGTCATTTCTGGTGTACTTATTTGGATCTTCTTTTTTTGTTTTGTTGTTAATCTAGCTATCAATCTATCAACCTTTTTATCATTTCAAAAAGCCAACTTTTGGTTTTGTTGATCTTTTGTATGTATTTGGGGGTCTCAGTTTTGTTCAGTTCCACTCTGATATTATTTTCTTCTGCTAGCTTTTGTGTGGTGTTCTTGTTTTACTAGTTTCTCTAGGTGTGAGGTTGGATAATTAACTTGAGATCTAATTGTCTTAATGTAGACATTTAGTGCTATAAAATTTCCTTTTGACACTGCTTTTCCTGCATCCCAAAGATTTTGGTATGTTGTGTCTCTGTTTTCACTTATTTCATGAATAGTTTTTTATTTCTGTCTTAATTTTACTTTTTACCCAAAAGTCATTCAGGAGCAAGTTAAGTGATTTTTATGTAATCATGTGAATTGAAAGATCTCTTTGGTATTCATTTCTGTTTTTATTCCACTGTTGTTCAAAAATATGGTTAGTATAACTTTGTTTTTTAAAATTTATTTAGACTTGCTTTATGGCTGAGCATGTGATTGATCTTGCAGTGTGTTCCATGTGCACAATGACAAAAGCTTTCATAATAGAGAACCTAGAATGTAAATTCTGAAGTTGATGGGTGGAGTATTCCGTAGATGTCTATTAGGTCCAGTTGGTCAAGTGTCAGGTTTAAGTCCAGAATTTCTTTGTTGATTTTCTCCCTCAATGATCTGTCTCATGCGTCTGTCACTGGGATGCTGAAGTTCCCCGCTAGTATTATGTGGCTAAGTCTTTTGGTAGGCCTAGAAATACTTTCCTTTAATTAACCTGGGTGTTCTGATGTTGGCTGTATATATATTTAGGCGAGTTATGTCTTCTTGTTGAATTTAACCCTTCATCATTATGTAATCCCCTTCTTTGTCCTTTTTTACTATTGTTGCTTTAAAGTTTATTTTATCTGATATGAGAATAGTAACCCTTGTTCTTCTTTGTTTTCCATTTGCATGATAGATCTCTTTCCTTTACTTTGAGTCTATGGGCGTCATTATGTATGAGATGGATCTTTTGATGAGAGCCAAATAATGGGTTTTATTTTTTAATCTATCTTCTTATTTTGTGCCTTTAGAGTGGGGACATTTAGACCATTTACATTTAAGATTAATCTTTATTTATGAGGTTTAGATTCTATCATGAAGTTATTTGCTCATTGCTTTGTAGTTTCTGTTGCCCGGTTGCTTTATAGGATCTGCAAGTTATGCAACTATAGTATTTTTTTTTTTGTTTGAACAGGTATTGTTTATTTTTTCCCCACGTTTAGAACTCCCTTAAGGATCTCTTTTAAGGCTGGTCTAATGGTAATAAATTCCCTTAGTGCTTTCATATCTGGAAAAACTTCTATTTCTCCATTGCTTATGAAGCTTAGTTTGGTGGAGTAAGAAATACTTGGGTGAAACTTATTTTCTTTAAGAATGCTAAAAATAGGCCCTCAATCTCCTCTGGCTTATAAGATTTCTGTTGAGAAGTCTTCTGTTAGCCTGATAAATTTCCCCTTAAATGTGATCTAACCTTTTTCTCTAGCTGCCTAAGATTTTTTTCTTTAGCATTGAGTTTGAATAGTCTGGAGACTATATGCTTTGGTGATGTTAGTTTTTTTAAATAACATCTTGCAATTGTTCTCTGGATTTCTTGTATCTTAATCTCTAGCAACATTTGAGAAATTTTCTCGAATTATTCTCTCAAATATGTTTTCCAGGTTGTTTACTTTTCTTATTCTCTCTCAGTAATGCCAATAATTTATAGGTTTAATGGCTTTACATAATCCTATATTTCTTGAAGACTTTGTTGATTTTCAAAAATTTCTTTTTCTTTATTTTTGTCTGACTCATTTATTTGGAAAGGCTGGACCTCAAGCTCTGCAATTCTTTCTTCTGCTTGGTCCAGTCTATTGATAAAGCTTTAATAGTATTTAGAAATTTTTTTATTCCTGAAGCTCTGATTGATTTATTTTTATGTTTATCTCTTCCATCATTTCCTGGACTGCTTTGAAAGTTTTTTGTTTTGATTTTTAACTTTGTCTTGGATATTATTGAGGTTCTTTGCAATCCATGGTTTGAAATCGTCAGCTGTCATTTTTGAGTTTCCATTTTGGTTAGACAGCATTGCTAGAGAGCTAGTACAATTTTTTGTCATTACATTGAGATTTTTTTCATGGTGCCACAATTCTTGTGCTGGTTCCTTCTTATCTGGAGATGCTGGAATTTCATATTATTGTGATTATTTCCATGAGGTTAGGACTTTTTTCTTTTTCTTTCATACTCAATAAAATGATAATTATTATTTTCCTTTTTCTTCCTCTGCTCCCTGGGGGAATGACTGTAGAGAACACTGGGTAGGGTCTTTTGTCTTTGCTTCTATAGCTCTATGCATTTCTTTTGGCAAGTTTTATATTGGGCTGTACAGTTTGACCTACAAGCCAGTAGATGGCACTTATGGGTAAGACCCCGCTATTGCCAATGTGCTGCGTATATACTTGATTCTTGTTTAGTAGCAGAAGCTTTCTGTTGCTTAAGAAAATAGACTGATTCGTGGAGTGTACAGTGGTCTGAGTTCTCTGCTCAACCCCAAGTGGGTGGGGGGACATCATAAAGGGTAGGGACAGACCAGGCAAGTCCACTTACAGGGTCCAATGGCAGAAACATTCAGCATTACTTGAAAAGATTCCAATGGGCCGCTGCCATGTGCTCAGTAATGTGCCCACGTGTGGAGCTGGGAAATCTTCCTGTCCCCACGTTCTCTGCACAGGGGTAAGGGGCAGCCTAAACCCTTATCAAAGGGAGTGAGTGCTCCATATGCCTGGAGATCTGTCTGGGCATAAAGTGGGAGGGCCACCCTGCAGCAAGATCTCTGCACAGAAAGGGTCAGGCAACTCAGGCTCCTCATGTGAACTGGTGCTCCAAATGCTTGGAGATCTACCTGGGCATTGAGTGAAGGCCTCGCTGCACCATGATCTATGTCCAGGAATGATGGGGCAGCTCAGGCTTCTGAACCAAATGAGTGGGTGATCCTAATAGCTGGCGATCTACCTGGGCCTGAAACAAAGAGGGTCTCTTTGCAGCAGGATCTCTGCTTAGGAAGGGTGGAGAAGGTCAGGCTCCTGCTCCAGGTTTGTGGGTGTTTCTAATGCCTGGATATCTGCCTGAGCCTGGAGCTGGGAGGGCCCCTTGCATCGATATTTCTGTACAGAAGGAGTAGGGTGACTCACGCTGCTGGATCAGGCAAACTGGTGCTCTGAATGCTTGGAGATCTGCCTGGGTATATAGCAGAAAACTACCCCCTGCACCAGGATACCTGCACAGGAAGGGTAGGATGGCTCAGCCTGCGGAACTAGATGAGTGGACACTAAATGTTCAGAGATCTGCTTGGTCATGGAGTGGAGAAAGTCCCTCTGTACCACAATGTATCTGTGTAGGGTGGGGCATCACATGCTACTGGTCCAGACAAGGAGGTACTCTAAATGCCTGGATTTCTGCCTGGAGTGGAGCAGAGAAAGTCCTGCTGAACCATGATCTCAGGGGAGTAGGATGGGGCACCCAGCAATGGCATAAGCAGATTAGCTTCACATTGCCAAGCTGGCACTGGCTGCGTTACTTGGCCTTTGTTGATGGAGGAAGTCCTGGTGTATCCCTGGTGATGTGCAGGGCATAGGGTTCTCAGGGTCCTATCCTGTAATCTCCTGCCAAGCCAGCTGAAGGAGGGAAAGCTGGGTCAGGCTGGACCAGGCAAGCTGGCATCCAGGCTCTCCATGGCAGGTCAAACACTGGCCTTGGTTGGGATCTAGTGGCAGCTCTCAGGCCACTGCAACAACTCTCTAGGGTGGGGTGGAGGCACCTCTGCTGCACCACAGAGTTAACTCAGGTGAAGAAGGGTGGCTGGGGTTTTTAGCCCAACAGTTTGCCATGGGACCTACCCAGCTCCCACTATCCTGACCTAGCAGGTCTCCTTATGGCATCTGGCCCTAGCAATGGGCCCACCATTTAGGCTAGTCCCAAGCCATCTATGCCCAGATCACAGGGCCTTCCAGTTGTTTCAGTCTGTGAGACTCTGTGGCAGAAACCATGGCTATCAGGCCACACCCCTCCCTGTTCAGCTCACAAAAGAAAAGACCTAAATTCTTGATCGCTATCTTTGGGACCAGGTTCCACATTCCAAAATGCCCTCTTTCCCTAGAAAAAGCCAAGGGAGATTGTGGCCTCTTCCTGAAGCATTCCAGAGCATCACAAGAGAAACATTCTGATTCAGGTCATTACTGATGCACTTAGTAAGACCTGCGGGCAGAGCGGTGCTCCTCTTCTGACAGTGAAGATTAAGGATTGTTTCAAAGATATCTGGGGATGTTCAAGCCATTGTGACTTGATTAATTCACACTTTTCTTCCCCACTGTTGATAAGATTCAAACCAGACAGGAATTTGCTTCTTTGTCTAGGGTTCCACACCATAATCTTTCACAATAAATCTTGGAAAGGAAGGAGACAGCTTCATAGATGGCTTGTGTTTTACCAGACTCTAATTCATGTGTTAAGAAAAGAACCTGCTCTAGTTTTAACTATAAAATCAAACTATTGAACTCATTGAAACTGATAATCCAACAATAACAAAAACAACAAAACAAAACACATATATACACATATTTCTATATAGAAACATATATAGATATGTGTTTATATGACCAAGAGATAAAATGATAAACATGAATTTAGATATGTCATAAAAATGACAAATTGGCCAGGCACGGTGGCTCGCACCTGCAATCCCAGCACTTTGGGAGGCTGAGGTGGGTGGATCATGAGGTCAAGAGATCAAAACCATCCTGGCCAACATGGTGAAAACCTGTATCTACTAAAAATACCAAAATTAGCTGGATGTAGTGGCGCACACCTGTAGTCCCAGTTACTTGAGAGGCTGAGGCAGGAGAATTGCTTGAACTTGGGAGGTGGAGGTTGCAGTGAGCTGAGATAGCACCACTGCACTCCAGCCTGGTGACAATACAAATTAAAATACAAATTAACATCCTTTCTAAATATCAAAACAAATAGCCTTCATAAAATTTTGGTATTTTCATCAAAACCAGTTTGAGTTTATTTCAGAAAGGCAGGGCTGGATTTTTATTTGAATATAAATAAATATAAATGTATACACAAATAAAAAAAAATCATCTCAATATATGCAGACAAAACATTTGGTAACATTTAACACACACTTTTTCTAAACACCCTCAGGAAACTGGAAATAGTAGGTCATTTAATTAATGTCATAAATTATATTTATGAAATATCAATAGCAACATTATCATAAGTGAAATACTGAATTCTTTCTCTGAAGAATGTCTGCTCTTGACATTTTATTAAACGTTGTATTCAAAGTTATATCCTAGTTAATAAGACAAAAAGTAAAATAATGACATAAAGAGTGAAAAGAAAAGAAAAGTTAAAAAACTTTTTATACACAGACTATATACTCTTGCACAAAAATATTCTAAGGAATCTCTCACTCTCCCTTGTTCACCATATATACTAGAATTAGTAAGCAAACTTAACAAGCTCATAGGAGAAAAGGGAAATAAACAATAATCAATTTTATTTTTGTATTCAATAAAAGAAAAATAAAAATAATTTTTAAAATGCCATTTTTAAAGTACATCAAAATGAAATTATTAGGTATGATTTAGAAGGTGTGTGCAAAACTTGTACACGGAAAATGAACGAAACATTAATTATTCCCATATTGATGTAAAGATTCAAATCAATTCAAATTAAATTTTTTCTTTCATTATTCATTTATTTTATAAATGAAAATTAAATCATATAACAAGAAATTTTACATAACATAAAAATTCCCAATTTTAAAGTGTATAATTCAGTGTTTTATCATATATTCAGAAAGTGGTACAACTATCACCAGCATATAATTCTAAAACATTTTCATAACCCCTCAAAAACATCCCGTACCTGTTAGCAGTCACTCCCAGTTCCTTCCTCCTCCCAGTCTCTGGCAACCGCAAATCTACTTTGTCTCTGTAGATTTGCCTATTCTGAACATTTTATATAAATGGAACTGTGCACTATGTGTCCTTTTGTGTCTTTCACTTAGCATAATTTTTGTGAAGATTTATAAATATTGTAGCATATATCAGCACTTCATTCCTTTTGATGGTGGAAAAAATTCCATTGAATAGATGGACTACATTTTGTTTAGCCAACATTCATTCATTTAGCAATATTTCAAATCGCAGCAAAATGCATAAAAGTTAAAATGTGCCATGTTTCAAGTGTACAGTTCAACAGCATTAAATATATTTATATTGTTGTCCAGCCATCACCACCATTCATCTACAGAACTCTTCCCATTTTCAAAACTAAAACTCTAAAGCTATTCAACAGGTTTTTCAGTAAATATTCTCAAGCATGTTCTACAATATATGTGCCAAAGTATAGTATTAATAATCATTCAAATATTTATAAAATAAAATATCAACATTGGAGGAATTATATTGCCTGAGTCGAGGAGTTATTATAAAGCTATAGTCATGATGAGACTGTATTTTTGGCATAATAGTAGAAAAATAGATCAAAAATACTAAATAGGCATTTTATAAATATAAACATTTTTGGCTTAGGCACCAGGTCAATTCAGAAGAGAAAGAAAAGTCTTTTTTACATATGGTCCTTAAAAAAAAAAAAAAAGAACTTAATAGGGAAAAAATACTACTTCACTCCTTCATACTTCACACAAATATTAATTTTAAAAGGATCAATTATAAATTCAATAATCATATATGATGTTAGAAATCAATAGTGATAGAACTGAGTTAATGGTGGGTAACAGAGATTGAAATTGAGGGAAGGGAATTTTCTGGTGTGATAGAAATGTTATCTATCTTAAACATTACTTGAGTATATCTATTTGTCAAAATTTATCAGAATATATATTTGCAATTCCTGCTTTTCTTTGTAGGTAAATTTTATCTCAATAACTCAAAAAATAAAGTGCTTATTTTGCAAAATTTCACTTGCATGACACCCACAAGTTATCTTGAACTATCCAAAATAAATAAAAAAATAGTTTTTGCAGTTAAAATCTGACTTGACTTAGTGAAAATACAAACTTCCCTTGAATTTAGCCAAAAAGGAAAAAAAATGAACTAAAAAATTATCTCTCAAGAATTGAAGAATTGACCTCCAAAAAAGTCAATTATTTAAAAGAAAAAATATTGCCATGTCTCTGGAATACAATTGTGTCTATATGACATTAAAACATCCTAGAAGAAAGTGAAAAATTCAATAATGCAGATATTTTCATTCAGGCCAACCAATATTCCGATGCTTTCAACTCTAAAGATAGAAGGCTTTGTATAAAATTGAGTTTTGTTAGAATAACCAATTATGTTAGACAAAGATGAAAGACAATGCTAAAGTTAAAATTAAATACTGATGAAAGTTAGCTAAGAAAATGTTGTGCATTTCTGAAGTACAAGCATCCAAAAAATTTTGTTAGAATTAGAATTGAAATGATGTTTATGACTGAAGCTCTACTTATTTTTTTTTATTTTTTCCCAATTTGTGTTCAGTAATTCATACATTTTCTGAAAGTGCATGGGATTCTATTTTTAAGTACTTTTATTTGAAAAAAAATCATGGAAAAAGATGTAAAATATATTACCAAGTAACTATCAGACCATGGACAAATTACACTTTCTATATTTATTTTTTTACCTATGTAAGAAAGCTTATCCTGATCCTCCCACATTATGAAACTATGAAGCTCAACTGACAGTGTGTGAATGAAGTAAAAAAACTATTAAATGTCATGCTCGCTACATGTGCCATCTTAAATATTATCACTGCATAGTTTTCACGTCTGAAAGATAATAATGTCTCATAAACCTGTTTTAGGGAAATATTTATCTTTTTACTTTTATTTTTCTCTATTTTATATTTATCATTTTTTGTTTTGCTAAAAATATTTTTGCAAAAATCCTCTAAATTCAAATAGAAGCTTAACATTGCTCCACACTTTGGTTAGCCTAATCTTTTATATTTATTTTGAGACATAAACCAGAACATTTTATTTTTTTAAAAAATCTATGACCATTCAGAATCCCTTTGATGTTCAGGATAAATATAGATGAATCAAACAGCTTTATTTTGTAGATCACAGTTAGCATTATCTTCGGTTAGGGTTTTAAAAGGAAGACTGGACACTAAGCAGAGAGGAAGTATTAGCATTTTGTTTATGAGGAGAGGCTCAGAGGTCATTCTACTTGGGTTAAGGTTATTACTTTTCCAGTTTACCAGCCGCATAATTTTGAGAGGGACTCTAAGCTCACTGTGAATCCATTTTCTCATCTTTAAGTGTATATCTTTAATTTTATCATTTTCATAGTTTAGTTCTGCAAATTTAAAATTAGCATATTTAAAACACTTTTAAAAGGGTAAGAATATAACATATAATCATTATTTTATTAAAAATAAACATCATTAGTATCAGGCATCTTAAAAGTACATAGGTTAAAGATAAACTACATGAAAGGAAGAAACAGATTCATAAAAGGAAGTTAGATTCTGGAAGAAACTTTGTATAATTATAGTTAACTGGGTTCTAGGAGCTTTAATGTGGCACTTAATTAAATCGCAACAGGGTCTGGCTGCACATTTCTAGTCCAAATCATCTTTGAGGATTATTGGAAGCAATCTGGCATTAATAAGTGACTTGATATTTTTCTTTTTAGTGGTTTGGCCTCAATTACATGTGAAATTAAGTAAATCAGTCTTAACACTCAATAAAATTGTTAAAGGAAAAAGTGTTAATTTTTTTGTTTTTATATTTCAGAGCTACCAATCAATTAACCTCTTTTTTTTTCTTAAAAGTCATTTTAAAGAGAGGCTTCAAGAAAGCAAAAAACATATGGAAATATCAAATCTTCATTTTCATATTCTCAACTTAAAAGCTTAAAAAATGATAGAACATGATACATTGCACCTTTAAATATCTTCTTTTCCTGAAGTTGGAGGATGCTGGTTCAAAGGCTATTTATGACTGAAGATGTAATTGATCACAGGGGTGGACATTGACTTAAGAGAAGATCATAGTCTGAGAGTACTAGCTTCCATACTTACGTTGCTTTTTTTTTCTTTTATCTCATTTTTTTCTGTTGATAAATGACAGATTTTGGCTATGGGAGAAGCGTGTATGTTTGTGTTTCATATATATAATTTAGATAGATATAGATGTATATTGTGATAATCTCAGCTAAATAATGCATAGGAAGTTGTAGGATTTACTGGGGTGTACTGAGAAATTACTTTGGCAAGAAGAACATAATATTTTTTTATGACAGTGCTGCCTTTACTTGTACTTAATTTCTTTCTTGTCTTCAAATGTGTTTAAGATGGCATGGGCATATGCTCAGATACAATTTGTAAAATAAATCACCTTTTTATTTTCTGGGGCATGAGATTTTAATTATTTTATAATGTTGCTATAATACTATTTCTTTCATGTGATTCTGAAACACAATTCTTCAAAATAAATTTCATTTACTGATATATACTCCATTGATGTACATATGTACACAGAAATGATCACATAGTGCTGCAATTAAATCAGTTTAAGTAAACTATCTTTTAGTGATTCTTTAATAGTTGAGCAACTGTGCTCCCCCTGTGTGGTCTACAGTGCATAGGTATAACTTTGTAAGAGCAGCTGTGAAAACAGTCTGCCTTCCTTATGTTTAGATACCTATCTAGGATCATGATATAATGGAGGAAATAAAAACTCCAAAATGTAATAAGACTAGAAAATATACACTAGGTGTATTTCTCCTTAATCCTACTAAGAAAACCCAGCTTGTACACGTCTTTTTTTCCATCGTATATTTAATATATCAACCTCTTTTAGAAACCGTATATACTGCATATCATGTTTCAATACCTAAACCTACTCTTTTGTGGCTTTAAACACAAGTGATACAATGCTGTAACTTCAGAAAGTGTAAGGGTAAAAGGATAATTCCACTGTATAGGAACACTCCTTTATGAGATATTTTTTAAAACTTGGATTGTTAGAAAGCTTTGTGGAGGTGGTCTGGCATTTCATTTTAATCAAATATTTTTTTCTATTGAATCCTTTAAATGATGCTGAATGAATCAATTTGAATTATATTTAAAATACAGTAAAAATGAGTCAAGTTAGTTCAGTAATGTGTTTAAGGTAGACTTCAGAAGGGGTAGGAAAGAAACTCAAATTAATACACACATATGTGATAAAAATTTTATTTCATTTTATTTAAAGAAGAAAATAGTATCTGCTACATCATTTTGTATTTAGAATAAGAAGTAGTTGGCAGAACTTTTTACTTTATGGACAAAACCCCTATATTTGAGGAACACAAATTAATATTTTTTGAAATATTTAAATTTAAATGTTTACTTAAGGAAATAAAAACAACAAAAACTTTAAAGCAAAATATTTGTTGTATAAACCTAAATCTAAATTAATTCAGAATCCTTTCCATTAAGAGAAAAATATCAGAAAAAATGTGGCTTATGGCTTAGAGTTTTCTTGCATTAATGAGTATTATCTTGATAATTCATAAATCTCTTTCTAACTGACATGTTTTAGTTGGATACTAGATATCTTTTTGGAAATTATAAGAACTATGATATACTGAAAAAATAAAATACATTTTAAAATAGAGTTATGAACTTGGGAATAAATAGATTATAATACAATAGAAAATGTTTAGGCAAGTTCTAGCATACTAATATAAAATACAGCTTTTGTAGGAAATTAATCGTTGACTGGCCAGTACAGAAAAAGGCAGGGAGAAAAGTCCGGTGTATAATACCTGGAAGATAGGTTTGGCAGGAAGCTGTGCTAAAAACAAACAATAACAACCTTTTGATGCTAGGAGAATTAAGTTTAGGGGAAAAAAAAAATGTCCATGGCTAACGGAAGCATAAAAAATCAAAAATAGATAATCCAGATCTATGGAGGCAGAGCAAGATGGCTGAATCAAACCCTCTGGTGATCATTCCCCAAATAGAACACCAAATTAAACAACGGTCTACGCAAAATGTCATCTCTATAAGAACCAAAAATCAAGTGAGTGATCACAGCATCTGGTTTTAATATCATTTTAAGGAAAGAGGTACTAAACAGGATATGAAAGACAGTCTTGAATTGCCTATATCACCTCTCCTCTATCCCCTGGCAATTCCATGTGGTGAATGGAGAGAGAATCTGTGTGTTTGGGGGAGGGACAGTGCAATGAATATGGGACTCCAGATTGGAACTCAGTGCTGCCCTGTCACAGTGGAAAGCAAATAGGGCAGAATTTTGCTGCCAGCAACAGAGGGAGCACTTAGATCACCCCTAGCCTAGGGGAGAAATGATCTATCCCAGTAGTCAGAACCTGAGTTCTGGCTAGCCCCACTACTGTTGGCTAAAGTTCTCTGGGGTCCTAAATAAATTTGAGTGGCAGTCTAGGCCACAAGGACTGCAATTCCAGGGCAAGTCTTGGTACCATGCTGTGCTTGGAGCAAGTGGATTTGGGATGCATGCAACTCAGTGAGGCACAGCTGGGGTGGCCAAGGGAGTGCTTGTGTCACCTCTCCTCCAAGACCAGTCAGCACGACTCGCAGCTCTTGGGGAGACTCTTTCTACTTAAGGAAAGAAGAAGGAAGAATAAAGAGAGCTTTGTCTTGCACCTTGGAAACAAGTTCAGCCATAGTAAAATAAAGCATGAAACAGTCATGAAGCCCTTATTTTAGGCCATAGCTCCTGGATGACATTTCCAGTTACACCCTAGGCCAAAAGGGAACCCACTGGCATGAAGGGAAGGACCCAGTCCTGGCAGAATTTATTACCTGTGAAGTTTAGCCCTTGGGCGTTGAATAAATGTCAGTGGTAGTTAGGCAGTAGTCACTGTGGGTTTCAGGGAAGACCCAGTACTTTGCTGCCTTCAGGTGTGACCCAGAGCATTCCTAGCTGTAGTGGGTACAGGGAGAGACTCTTTCTGCTTGAGGGAAGGAGAAGGAAGAGTAAATATTATTAGAGTTAAAGACACAGATAGATTCCAATAGAATAGTAGCTAGAAACATCAGAGCCTATCTTTCAGCACTGTACAGATTATTGGAGACAGAAAACAAAGAAACATCAGACTTAATCTGCACTCTACACCAAACAGATCTAATAGATATTCACAGAACATTTCATTCAAAGGCTATGGAATACACATTCGTCTCCTCAACACATGGATCATTAGTAATTATAGATTTTAGGAATGCAAGCCCTTTTTATTATCAGGCCCAGAGAAGCATTAAAATGTGACTGCCACTCATGTCCTACTCACCTAGCTTTGAGCTATGTATTCATTCTTCAAACTGCTTGCTGTTGCCACAAGTACCTATGAATTAGCCTATCAATGTGAAACATTATATCAGAAGAATGAAGAATGAAAGTCAGCAGGTCCATAAAGAAATTGAGAAGAACATTTAAAAATGTATTGAAATAAATGAAAATGTAAATATAATATACCAAAAACTTTTGGAATGCAGCAAAAGCAGTACTGAGAAGAAAGTTTATAGCAATAATAACCTTCATCAAAAAAGTATAAAAACTTTAAACAAACAGCCTAATGATACATCTTAAAGAACTAGTGAAGCAAGAGCAAACAAAATCCAAAATTATTAGAAGAAAAGAAATAAAGATTAGAAGAGAGATAAGTGGAACTGAAAACAAAAAAATATAAAAGATTAATGAGATGAAAGCTGATTTTTCAAGAAGAAAAAGAAGTTGGCAAACTTTTAGCCAGACTATAAAAAAAAGAGAGGATCCATTCAGTATATGTGGCTGATTGGTTAAAATTTTAAAAGTATACAAGAAAAGAGGATCCAAATGAATAAAATCAGAGATGAAAAAGGAGACATTATAGCTGACACCGAAGAAATTCAATGGATCATTAAAGACTATTAGCAACAATTATATGCCAATACATTGGAAAACCTAGAAGAAATTGATGAATTCCTAGACACATATAACCTAATGAGACTCAGCTACGGAGGAATCCGAAAGCAGAATAGACCAATAACAAGTAACAAGAACAAAGCTGTGATTAAAATGTCTTGTAGTAGAGAAAAGCCCAGACCTAATGGCTTTACTGCTGGCTTTTACCAAACATTTAAAGAACTAATACCAATACTATTCAAATTATTCCAAAAAAAACAGAGGAGGAGGGAATACTTCCAAAGGCATTCTGCAAGGCCAGTACTATCCTAATAGTAAAACCAGACAGACACATCAAATAAAGAAAACTACAGGCCAATATCTCTGATGAACTTTGATGCAGAAATGCTCAACAAAATACTAGCAAACTGAATTCAACACTACACGTAAAATATCATCCATTGTGACCAAGTGCAATTCATCAAAGGGATGCGAGAATGATTATACGTAAGCAAATCAATCAACATAGTACTTCATAATCAACAGAATGGAGGAAAAAAATGATCATTTTAATTAATATTGAAAACATATTTAATAAAATGCAACATCCCTTCATGATAAAAACCCTGAAAAATGGGTCATAGAAGGAACATACCTCAACACAATAAAAGCTGTATGGAACAGTCCCACAGCTAGTATCATACTGAACAGTGAAAAATGAAGTCTTCTTTAAGATGTGGAAGATGATAAGGATGACCACTTTCACCACTATTATTCAACATCATTCAGGAAGTCCTAGGAAGAGCAATCAGAAAAGAGAAATACATACAGGGCATCCAAACTGGAAAGGAAGAAGTCAAATTATTCATGTTTGCTGATGGTATGATTTTATATTTCGAAAAACCTAAGGACCCCACAAAAAAAACTATTAGCACTGATGAAAAAATGCTGATACAAATACAATACTGTATTGATTTTGACATAAAATCAATATGTAAAAATTAATGGCAGTTCTAAATGCCAACAGTGAACAATCTGTAAAAGAAATCATGAAAGAAATCTGATTTACAATAGCTACAAACAAAATAAAATACCCAGAAATAAATTTGATCAAAGAAGTGAAAGATCTGTGTCATGAAAACTCTATAAAACATTACTGAAGGAACTTGAAAATGACACAGAAAAAAAAAATGGCATGTTCTATGATTGAAAGAATCTATATTTTGTTAAATTGTCCACAGTACTCAATCTACAGATTCAATGCAATACCTACCAAAAGACCAATGATATTCTTCACAGAAATAGAAAAAATAATTTTAAAATTTCTATGGAACCACAAAAGTCTCAGAATAACTTAAACTGTTCTGAGGAAAAGGAACAAGGCTGGAGGAATCACATTACCTGACTTCAAGGAATATTACAGAGCTATAACAAGCAAAATAGCATGATACTAGTATGAAAACAGACACATAGAGCAATGGAACAGAATAAAGAACCCAAAAATAAATTCTTACATCTACAGTGAACTCATTTTTTATAAAGTTGCCAAGAATATACATTGAGGAGAAGACAATCTTTTCAACAAAAAGTGCTGGGAAAACTGGATATCCATATGGAGAAGAATGAAACTAGACCACTATCTCTCACCATTTTTAAAAATTAAATGAAAATGCATTGCAGAATTAAATCTAAGACCTCAAACTGTGAAACTTCTAAAAGAAAACACTGGGAAAGCTCTTCAAGACATTGGACTGGGGAAAGATTTCTTGAGTAATACCCCATTTCAATCAAACAATGGAAAAATAGGATCACATTAAGTTAGAAACCTAATGCACAGCAAAGGAAGCAATCAACAATGTGAATTAACAACCCACAGAATGGGAGAAGATGTTTGCAAACTATTTATTTGACAGGAGATTAATATTCAAAATATATGAGCAGCTCAAACAACTCAACAGGAAAAATCAAATAATCTGATTTAAACAGGGTCAAAAGATCTGAATAGACATTTGTCAAAAGAAGACATACAAATGGCAAATGGGTATATGAAAAAGGGCTCAACATGATTGATAATCAGAGAAATGCAAATTGAAATTACAGTGAGATATCATCTTAGTTAAAATGGGTTTTCTTCAAAAACAGGTAATAACAAATGCTGGTGAGGATGTGGAGAAAAGGGAACTCTCATACACTGTTGGTGGAATGTGTGTTAATACAGCCACTATTAGAACAGTATGGAGATTCCTCAGAAAACTAAAAATAGAGCTATCACATGATCCAGCAATCCCAGTTTTAGGTATATACCTGTTGGGAAAAACAGCAGAGGAGAAAGGACTGACAGAGTGCCTACATAAATTGGTTATGAGTAACACATAAACAAGGAGCAACAAACTGAGGAAGGCCACAGGAGGCCTCTGAGGAGGAAGGCCTCTCCATGCCTCATGCTCCGGTGCAGGGTGACCTAGGCTCTGTTACCATAAACATTGTGCTCAAGGACGTAAAACCCCTTCATAGCACTATGACATAGCCAGTCTTGTAGGCTCCTTGTAAGGCCCATGTTCCATCAGCTGCACATAGATAATAAGCTAAAGATAACCACATGTTCTTGTTTTGTGAAACTCCCAAACCACCATTGTTATCAGTCCTTAGGATGACACACCAGTTCCGGCTCACTGATTCACTTCCACCTCACTGATTCACTCCATCATCACTCCACCCATACCCTGTAGATCAAAGTGATGGTAATCAATAAATAATGTGGATAATCAGAGCTCGGGGCCATCACTGTCTTCTCCAGAGTAATAAAGTGATGGCCCCCTGGTCACACTGTCTCACTTAATCTGTCTTTTTCTCATTCCTTTGTTGCTACTGAACTCAGTGTACCCACGAGTGATGTAGGGCTGGCTCCCGACATTCTGGTGCCCAATGTGGGGCTCATGGACTCCCTACATTCTGGCACCCAATGTGTGGGGCTCATGGATTCCATACATATACCCAAAAGAGATGCAATCAGTATGTTGAAGAGGTATCTGAACTTCCATGTTTATTGCAGCACTATTCACAATAGCCAAAATTTGGAAGCAGGGTAAGTGTTCAACAGAGGAATGGATAAAGAAAATGTGGTAGACACATGCAATAGAGTACTATTCAACCCTAAAAAGAATGAGATTCTGACATTTGCAATAACATGAATGAAACAAGAGTTTATTATAGTAAGTGAAAGAAGCCAGGCACAGAAAGGCAAACTTTGCATGTTTCCACTCTTTTATGTTTGCTGAGAATTAAAAGAGTGGAACTTGTGGAGATAGAGGGTAGAATACTAGTTGAACAGATGCTGGGACAGGTAGTTTGGAGGGGAGGGAGAAATGGGAATGGTTAATGAGAACAAAATATAGTTAGATAAAATGAGTAAGATCTAGCATTTGATCACACAACAAGGTGACTATAGTCAATGGTAATTTATTGTACATTTAAAAATAAAAGTATAATTGGAATATTCATAGTACAAAAAAATAATAAATAGTTGAAGTGATGGATACCCCACTTAACTTAATGTGATTATTATGCAGTCTGCTGGTATGAAAATACTTCATGTGTCCATAAAGACGTTTGTTTGTACAGCTAATGGCTGTGATCAAAAATTCAACACAAATCAAACTTGAAGAAACATTTTGAACGCAAACATGAAAATCAACAAAAACAACATGTATGAAATTTTGAAGGTTGTAAGAACCTGTAAGAAACATCAGCAGCTGAAAATCCATCAGTGCCAGCATACCAATGAACCTCTATCCAAGTGTACCCAGAAAGGATCTGGGAAACACTTTGCATCACCCAGCAAGCTGAAATGACATGACAAGGCCCACAAGGGGTATGTATATCAAAAGGGATATTTCTTTGTGGCAAAAACATGAACAGAACTTCTGAAACATATGAGAGAAACCCATAAAGAGGAAATACTATGTGAAATATGCCGGAAAACATTTAAACACAAAGATTACCTTAAGCAACACATGAAAACTCATGCCCAGTAAGGGATGTATGTCGCTGTCCAAGAGAGGGCTGTGGAAGAACCTACACAACTATGTTTAATCTCCAAAGCCATATCCTCTCCTTTCATGAGGAAAGGCGATGTTTTTTTGTGTGAACATGCTGGCTGTGGCAGAACATTTGCAATGAAACAGAGTCTCACTAGGGATGCTGTTGCACATGATCCTGACAAGAAGAAAATGAACCTCAAAGTAAAAAAATCTCGTGGAAAAACAAGAGTTTGGCCTCTCATCTCAGTGGATATATCCCTCCCAAAAGGGAACAAGAGCAAGGCTTATCTTTGTGTCAAAACAGAGTCACCCAACTGTGTGGAAGACAAGGTGCTCTGACAGTTGCAGTACTTACCCTCAGCTAAGAACTGCACTGCTTTATTTAAAGGACTGTAGACCAGTGAGCTTAGTTACTTTCTCTCAGAAGCATATTTTTCTTTATTAAAATTACTGATGCAGAAAAAAATTAAAAATAAAATTTTTAATTTTAAATTAGGTAATTCATAAAAATTAGAGACAATGGCCTTCATATCAGAGGAGTTAAGCTATAATGAATTACTGATGCTTTTAAAACTTCTGCCTTTTTTCTTTTTCATCTTCCATCTAATAAACCGCATGCCAGTAGTTGAAAATAATTGGTAGAATAGAAAGAATAATAGATAGAGTATCCAGGCTTTTAAGGTTGGGTAACTCTGAGTTTGCTTCCTCTTTCCACTATGGGAATATAAACTGAGGCCAATCATATTAAACTCTTTGATGATTACACCTAACTTGATTTTAACAGACACTTCATATATTTTCTTTTCCTTCCACCTCTATACTCTTTAAGCAGATTTTTTAGGGTTTACAATCAACTTTGCTACCCTCATTAAACTATTTATGGCCAAGTTATTATGGGATTCTTAGCTTAAAGATTTAGAATTTATGAATAAGTGTGTTAAATTTATTCTTTGCCAATTTGCTTGAATAAGGCTATTTTCACTTTCTGTTTGTTTTTCTGGAAAACAATTTCCTCTTTCCAGAAAGGAATATGTCACTTCAAGTAGAACAAGGGAGGGAAACACTTCTTCCATTTCTCAAGCAGGAGTAAAAGTGCAAGTAACTAATTTGCCCAGTCAGGAGAGTGAAATGCGTGATGTAGACAACGTGGGCAAATGGAAACAGATGTGCCTTAGCCAAATGTTGCTAATAAAATTGAGAGCTTGGTTTGGCCACATGCTCACAATTTTAAGGAAAGCTGGAAATGCAGTTTTTTTTTTGTACAATACTCTGATTTTTGCTATATTCGATAAATCTAAATATTTTAAAACAATATGTGAGAGAAACAAAACAAGTTGTGTCAGATAGTTCTTGCTTCTTTTAAAAAATAGTCACCAGCAACAATCAAACCATGAGAGGGTAGCTACAGATTTAAATTCTCTGAAGTAAAGTTGAATAATTATCTCTGTATTAAATAGGTTGACTTCTGAATGATGAACCTCACTTCTTCCAAAAAGCTTTCCCAGGTCCATGCTACTACATAACAAGGTTTAATATGTCTTTTCTTAATTTTCCCATAGCACGTTTTGATATTTTTATCAGGGATATGTGGTAATACCATTCTATAATTAAAGTAGAATATGAGATATAAAAGGTAAAACTATAATGATGTTGTATTGTAGAAATCATAATACATGTACTATCTTAGAAAAGCTTTAGAGCTGTAGTTTGCATGATAGAGAATATATATATCAACATTTCATCACATTAGAAATACATACAATATTAGACCTATTGCTTTGTAACATTTTAGGGAAGAAAGGACTAGTATTTTGCTTTTGTATTCCAATGATTGTGGCCAGATTCTGAATGTTTAATATTTGTGGAATTGAATTAAATGTATTTCTAAAAGTTTATTCTGATTTTCCATGTCTTACCTGCTTAAAAGTCATGACTTCTGGCACTCATTATTTGGGGAATATTGGGGAAACGATTATTTATTCTTTGGCTCCTCTAAAAATAGTATTATTAAAGTAGGGCTGATGCATAGTACCACAAAACTAACCTGGAAAGAATGAGATATAGCAAAGGGTGTTACATTCTAATTTAGAAACTGGTTGCCTAGTGAGTGAAAAATCAGTGAAGGATAACTACTATTTTACATTTTTCATCTGTGAGGAATCCATTCCAATCCAAACCTGAACCACAGAAACCTTTGGATCCAAATTTGATTGAGTAAAGTCTTTCTATGAGCTTTCTCAACGTATAGCTGTTACCATTTATACTTAAATTTCTAGTCACTTAAAAGAAGCTGTCCTTGTGTTTTAGTCTTAAATTTTGAGTCACATATTCTCTTGAATTATTTTTTGTGTCTATGATTTATTTCATTTGCTCTAGGTATATTTACACCTCTACATACCACACAGTCACACACACAGGCACAACAACAGACATATTCAGCAAGTTTTTGAATAGTAATTAAGTGAATTTTTTTAAAATGCCATTTACTAAATTTGTTGGAAATTATGAAATAGGATAATGATGGAAAATATCAAAATGCACAAACATGTTCCATTGTGTTTATCAAGTACTTAAGTCCTGATTCAGTTTTATAGATATTAAACTGAGTAAAGAACATATCAGAAGTCTTAAAAATAATTACAAAAAACATACCACAAATGAGACCAAATCATTGTCTATACTTAGAATATTCATCTGGCCTTAAATGGACACAAATGGACATAAATATATATCTTGGCACAATGGTGAAACACACATAAATGGAAACTTACACGCATACACACATACAAATTTTAAAATTACATGCATACACACATGACTTTAAAATTAGAATTTTAAAATTCAACCAGTGTAGACAAATTTTTAAAATGCATGTTTTCAAATATATCATTAAAACATTATGGCAGTGATAAACTGTGAACACCTGGCATGCCATCACTGATAATGACAGAAGGCTATATAAATTTGATATATATTACTTCTCAATAGGAAAAGTCATTAGACTTTATGGAAGCAATAAACCAGAGGGTGTACAGTTGGCCCCTTTAAGCCTCTTATGATGGTTTTATTCTTTTCCTCAAATAAAGGCATGACTCAGAGTTAAATAATATAATAATTTCCATATATTTTTTAAATATTGTGAGGTTTCCAAAATATTTTCCATTTTCAAAGCAAAGTTTCAGAAAAGATTCTATTTTAAAGATATTCAAAATTACCTTAACCAATAAAAACACAGTTGCCTCCTTGGTTAAATGTATTCCTAATTATTTTATTTTTATGCAATTATTTAAGTAATTAATTGTTTACTTAATTTTATAGATAATTTATCATTAGTGTATAGAATTGCAACTAGTTTTTTTTATTGTTGATTTTGTTTCTGCAAATTTATTGAATTCATTTATTAATTCTAACAGTATTTTGGTGGGGTCTTCAGGATATGCTATATATAAAATCATTATCTGCAAATAGAGACAATTTTACTTCTTTCTTACTGATTTGAAAATTGTGTGTGTGTGTGTGTGTGAATGTGTGTGTGTGTGTGAGAGCGAGAGAGAGTCTCACTCTGTTGCCCAGGCTAGAGTGCAGTGGTGCTATCACAGCTCACAGCAACCTCCACTTCCTGGGCTCAGGTGATCCTCCCACCTTAGCCTCCCAAGTATCTGGGACCACAAGTATGCACTATTATTCCCAGATAATTTTTGCATTTTTGTAGATATAGGGTGTTGCCACTTTGCCCAGACTGATCTCCAACTTCTGGGTTCAACCAATCCACCCTCCTCGGCCTCCCAAAGTGTTGGGTTTACAGGCATGAGCCACTGCACCCGGTCAGAAATGTCTTTTATTTCTTTTGTTTGCTTAATTGCTGTGTAGGACTTCCAGTACTACATTTAATAGAACTGACAAGAATGGGCATGTTTGTCTTCTTCCTATTGAATACATAGTTTTTAATAGATAGGTCTTCCCTTCTTAAATACTGGCACTGTAATAAATTTAGTAAATAAGGGAAACTTAGCTTTGTCTTAAGAATAAATTTCCAGTAATCAAAACCAATGACAAAAGGGACAGTGATTTTTTTTTGCACATTCAAACATATTTGGATTGGCCTAACATAAATAGAGGCTTTCATTCTCAAGATGTTAAACAAAAGAGTTTTATTTAATTTATGAAGTATAGTAAGTGTTAGGTAGATCAATGGATCTAGCTAGCTAGCTAGAAGAAAGACATAGAATAACATAGCACACAAAATATACACACATTTTTCTTTATAATGTCATAAACAGTTTTACTGCTGAATTTGCATATTTATTATCCTAGATGACATAAATTTTAACAACAGTGGCCTTTTAGCATTCTAACACAGCATTCATTAAAATGCAGTGACACCGAGCAATATATGGGAATACATACATTAATCACTACAAAGTTACTTTAAAATTTATAGTAAGACTGCAATTCCTGGATATGAAGAGTAAATTAATAAACAATTAAGATGAATGTACTGAATACCAAATAAAATATCAAACTCTGCCACTTTCTGTTCATTCATCGTCTACTTTCTCATCCACTTGTGCATAATGGGCAATTCTTTAGGGATATTTCTTTCCCATATATCATTAGAATAAGTGTATTCAAAAGAATTTGAAGGTTAACACGTGTCCTTCTATAATATTTTAATTATAAGACAACTAATAGCTATAATAAAAATAATAATAAAATCATTACCAATAATAATGGCTATAATAATAGTAATATGATAAATAACAATAGCTGAAATTTATATGGTCTTCTGAATTTGACAAAGCAATTTATTTTTAATATCTTAACATTTCATTTTTAAAATGCTATGAGGTAATTATAGCAGATATTGTTATTCCAAGCATTAAAAATGAAAACAAAGAAGTTTAAAAAGATTAAAATATATATACAAGTTTACATATCTAGACATAAAAGTTAAGCCTTTTGATTCTGAAGTAAACCGCGTTACTATAAGAGCGTATACGTTCTTTTTTTATTCAAATAAAATTATTCATTATTTTGAACTGAGATTGATGACAATATTTAACTACATAGTGAATGATAATGTAAATTATGTAAGCATGTGTAGATTTCACATCTGTTGCATCATAGATGTAATGCATTTTTGGTCAATATTTTTAAGTAATTAAGAATAGTGATTAAGTCTTAGTTTTACCTGGGTTAACAAGTGGTTACTGTTTTCAAGAGAAAAACAAATTGACTAAATCTGATGGTTTTTTTTTTTTTTCATTTTAAAACTAAATTTGAATATAAAATAATTTAGCCATGTCTATGCTAAAATAAAGCCTGCATGGAATGGCTTAAGACAAATATAAAAACTAAGGTTAGAAATATAAAACTAAGATCAGGTAAAGGTGTCAAAATCACTCATATATATAGATTGTTTTGAAATTAGGCTTTCTTTTCTCTATATAATTCAAATTTTACATAATTGTGTTTTTTGATGAAAGGAAACACTAGACAGAATAAGTTAGACGAATAATTTATGCCAATAAATAAGAAGAAACATAAAAGATTTCCACCATTATAAAATATTCTTACAGTTTAAAGTGTTAGTCTTTATTGATCTCTCATTCATGTGTTAGAGCTTTAATTTAATGGAACTGGAAACTAATTTATTTTAGCCAAACATTTTTAGTTATGGAAACAGATTATATGTAATTTGATCTTTTACTGGTCTGAGTTGATCTTTGATTATCTTTCCTACTCTTCATTTTAGAATGCTAGCCACCAAGGCTGTGTTTAGCCTTATCATCAATTCTCTTTCTCATGGTAGAAATTGTAATTATGTGAGATATTTAAGTTGGATTAATATTGTCACACAGAGGCAGTTTAGATTTTTCCTAATAGAGCTAGAGAATAGATCACTTATTTCTCCTGTGCCTTTCAAAGCCTACATGACTGTTTTAAAGATATTACTGGGTTTTCACCTAAAAATGCCTCTTATTATTATAAAATAAGAATCCTAGTAATATATCCTACTCTTCAATTTTGAAATCTATTTGCTATAGTTCTACAGATTTCAGTGTGGGGTCTAGGAAGATATGACCTTTGTGTCATTGAGAGCAGTCATTTGGATAAGTTAACCAATTGAGTGGTCACTGCAAATGGCTATGTTTTAAATTTGTATACAGCCATTTATCAGCTATAGAACTTTGAGGTATCTGTGATCAGAGCCTCATGGCCTCTGTGACAATCATTTAGTTTGGCTAAAATAACAGAAGAGGCACTTGAGTACAAATATGCCTCACACTCCTTGTTTTTATTTTTTTAAGTTTTAAGAATTAAGCCATTTCTGTTACTGCTTGTGGCAGAGATAACTAGTTTCTTATATGGTAATTAATTCTCTTCCTTGTATTTTTGTACTAGAAGCTTGGTGTTTAGCTTTACTCACACACAATAAAACATTTTACTTCTCTGCCTCTCTTGCAGCTAGTTACAATCATGTGATGAAGCTCTAGCCACTGAGGTGGAAGTTGAAATCTTTTATCAGATTTCTCGGGAAATTGCACAAAGGGATCTAACTCAGTGGGGAAAGGTCACTTTTTCATTCTTTCCTCTTGTTTTGGCTTTCTTTAGATGTGAAGGTTGAAGAAACAGTAAGAAATCAAGACCATGTGTTCATTTGAGAGAGGGAAGACAGATTGGAGTGTGGAATCTTAATGTAATCTTAAATGTAATTTAGTACATTTCTGCACTGCTCACCTCCAAATTTATTTTACATAAGAGAGAAATAAATTTTTATTTCATTTAAAGCATTGTTAATTTTTTCTTCTATATGTAGCCAAACCTACCCCAAACTAATAGTTTGAGGGAATTGAAATATATATGGTGTAGATTCTTCAGTAATATGATGTTAATTTTTTTAAACTTCTGTCTCATTTAAGCAAATGTTAAATTTTTTCTTCTAGACATAGCCAAATATACCTTTAATTAATTAATACACAGTTTAACTTAACAATAAATGTATATTGTGTGAATTTTTTTGTCCTATGATGTTACCTCTTTTTCTTTCATGTTATTTAATACTGCCTTTTTCTAGAAACACCATTAAAATGAAATAAAGTGTGAGGTCAAACTCTACTGCAGGAACTCAGACAGCATATACAATCTGTTTTCGATTTACACCTTCAATAATATCTTTTCAAACATTTTTCTTTTTATGGCACTTCTAAAATGTAAATACTGATGCTATTTTATGGAACTATGAATTTTACTTAAAAAAAAAGATTACTAATAAGGGCCTTATAACACCATAAAAGTGAGAAATTCAGAACTTTGGCTGAAATTTATGCTCAGTACCCTGTCTTCTATATAAAGTTCACCAGACAGGAAATCACATTTGTAAGAGAAAATTTGGTCAGATATTTGGTTATATTATCTTGATCATGGACCAACTTTGTTTGAAATTGGGAAAGCATGCTTAAATTTTTCTTACATAAGATTGTTTAGTCACTTTATAAAATATATATATATATATATATATATATATATATATATATATATATATATATATATATATATAAACAGAAAGTGCTTTCCACTGGAAGTGCTTAAAAGGCATTCTTCATTCTAGATAGTAAACTAGCCCTGGCTGTGTCTCCTTCACATTGAATTTAGCTCTGGATAAGTGATGGGAAAAAAGAGAAACATGGATTCCAGAAACTAATATCTCACCTGGGAAGACTAAAGCCTGTCTTAAACTGATAATTTTCAGAAGCTGATGACTGTGAACTGGGTTGGGGTAATTTGGAGGCAGCAGGAAGTGAATAAGCTGAAGGAGTTGAAGGAAAGCCTTCTGTGTTCTGCTCCTGCCTACTTCCTAGGTTGACCTGGGACAGTAGTCACTGGTCTCTTATGTGCAGAAATCAGGAATTATTGCCAGGCCTTCAGGCCAGTGTAACCATGATAATATCAGGGAATCAGACCTTGTTGGGGACAGTTAATAAAAACAGGCAACATGATAAGCTGTATGTGTTTCCTCTACTCCTATTCAAAATACCCTATTGTTTCTCCCTGAGGGTGGGAAGTAAAACCCTAACCATTTCTGGATTTTTTTGGTTGCTAGCGGCAGCAAAGGCAGGTAACCTATGGTGCTTAGGGGAGGCAAATGCTTTTTGCCCATGAGTCATCACCTCTCTGATCTTTAAACACATTGTGCCCTGCACCTATTAGGCCCTTTTTCCTCTGCTCCATGACATTTGTTAAAGCAAGAATGTAGCCCTAGGGAAAGAAGATTTCAGAGAGAAAATATTGTTTTACATTGCGACATGGGAAGTCCTTATAGAAATACTATAAAAGACATGAAAAAGAATAGCATTTACCTTCTGAAGCAGTATTATTGAAATGCTTTAATCGTGTATTTAAACTGAACATGATAAACTATTTCAAAGTAAAAGTATTGAAAAGATTTGTTTATTAATATGTCACCATATTAATAAACAATAACACCATATTAATTTGGAGTGGACTCCAAATTGATCACAGCCATAATTTTGAGAGGCAATAAAATTTATAAAAAGTAAAAAGGATTACCTTTGTCATCTAGGAAGTTAAAGGACTTTAAAAAATAATTTCAGAATTATGAACCATAAGAAAATATAATTTTATTATATCATTATTAAATATTTATGTTCAATGAAGAAGAATCCTAGTCAAAGGTTCTATAGTTGAAATAATGGAGGAACATTTGCAATTTTAAAAATCCACAATGAATTAATATCTAGAATATTCAGAGACTTTTTCCAAAGCACCACTTCCTCTCCCCAAAAAATAGCAAAGGATATGACTTGATGGATCACAGAAACATTAAAGCTAATATGCACATCAAATGATGTTAAAGCCCATTGGAAACAGCAGAAGTAAAAATTTAAACAAAATCTTTCCCTTTATACTCTTAAACTGTCAAAAATTAGAAAGCTGGCTAATGCCAGTGTTGGTATACACGTAGGGTATAGAACCCCCTACATACAGCTAGTAATATATCCTAGCTTTATCATAATGGGGAGCATCATGGCATTACTATGTGAAATTACTGATATGCTCTCTAAGTGGCCCAGATATTTTATTCCTAGGTATTTTTCTGAGAGAAATTTTCAAACATGTTCATAAAGTATTCACAGCTGTGTACTGTGGAAATGCTTTTGAAGGTAGAGTCGGGAAGTCGCCATCATCAAGAAATAAAGTAGCTACGATGTTTAAAATTCGCCGTGTGAACTACTGTGAATGCAGGAGTTAGAACAGAAAATCAGATGCACACATGGAAACATGATCAGATCTGAAAAGCAGAGTGCTGGATAGAAAAGTAAAGGATATATCCATTATAACACTGTTTCTGGGTTTTGGGGTGCAGAGGAGCGCTCAGCTTGCTCCCCCGTGGGCTGTCTTTCCAAGCTGTTGGTCTCTCACTCACCCAAGAACGGGAGAGGGGACCACGCCGGGAGCGGTGCACTCACAAGTAAATACTGGACCCAAAAAGTTTTTGCTGAAAGTGATTTATTTAGGCAGAGAGAAAGAGAGAAAAAAGGAGAAGGGGAGAGAGAGAGACAGCTAGCTCTCACAGTGAGGGAGAAGACAGAAAAGCCGCTCTCACACTGAGTGAGAAGGGCTTCCAGAGGGGGAAAATCAGGGAAGGAAAGCTCCTCTCACACTGAGTGAGAGAATCCAGAAAGATGAAATCCAGGAGAAAGCAGCTTCCACACTGAGTGGAAGGGGACCCCTAAGGGGGAAATCCCAGAGAGGGAGAGCAGATGAGAGAGAGAAAGCTTCCAGGAAGATGGTGGAAGGATACCAAAAGACGGAATCTGGCTGGATGTGGGGACAGGGACTTTTGACCCGGGAGGAATTCCCACCTCCTCCAAGCCCCCTGAACCAATAAAAAGGGTTCCTTTAAACTTCCACTGGAGTGATTGAGTTTGATCCTTTTCTCCTGCTTGCCAAAGTTAACAGAGACCATTAATTCTCCCAGAAGGAGTGTAGGGGAACAAGGCATGGTGTTGGCAAGTTTCTGCCCTAGAAACTACACCCCCTTGTGGACCCGGGAAGAGAATACATTCCCTCAACACCATTGATATAAATTATCATATGCTCACAAACAGCACTACACCCCCTTGTGGACCCGGGAAGAGAATACATTCCCTCAACACCATTGATATAAATTATCATATGCTCACAAACAGCACACATTTTCCAGGAATGCATGAAACATAAAATTAAATAAATACATTTAAATTTAAATTAACAAACCTATATGTGGTCCAAAAAACACAAAATGAAAAGAAAAACTAAGCGAAACAAAGAAATCAATATTTGTTAATCGCTAAGATTAAGATAGTGTTCAGGCTTAGAATAAATAAGTGGAAGATACTATCTGGTCCAAAATTTTTCATTTTCTGTTTAAGAAATTTTTGTTCAGAAAACCGAAGTGACTTTGTATGTGGAAGTAAAGCAGGAATATGAACCCAGATATACTGACACACAATTGTACATGGGCTTCTGATCACATAGCACTCATTCACTTCCCTCTCACTTTCTGTAGGAAAATAACTATCTTGTTTGTTACACATATGATGCCCTAAACTTTTAGATTTCTTTTCTTTTTGAAAAAAGCTTTACTAAATGAGAATGAGATCTACATATACAGATAGTGAATACTAAAATGATTGAAAAGATTTGTTTATATAATCACTCACAATTTGCTTCTCATGTTTTCTTAGCGTCTATCCAAACTTATATTAAGCAATTTGGTTTGATGAACCTAGACTAAATTTTAAATGAAAGATCTTTGACAAGATATCAAGTGTGTGTGTGCTAACTTAATAACAAGTTAGCTAAAATGCTACTTTTCCCCCCAATTAAAACTAGAAAATTCAAAGGTACATAATAATTACAGATCAAAATCAGTCAAATAAAATATTGTTGTGACATCTATAGAAGAATGTTTTCTAGAGTACAATGAACTAAAATAATGATATTGACTCTGAATTAGAATTAATTTTCAAAATGTGCAACATTTTTTGACATAAAAAATGATTAAAACTGTTTCAGAGCACTCCACTGTTAGAAGGTGAAAGTTCAGGAAGGAATTTAATATGAAGCTGATTGTGGTTAGAAAACCAAGAGCTGACCTTACTTTTCTTGAAAAAGCAAAATCAAAAAGGGCCCCAAATTATACCCTTTATCCAAAAGCCAACACCTAAAGCAACATTGTGACCACTTCTCAAGTTGCTTGGGGACATAAACTCAGGACTTATTTGCAAAGTGGCTTTGTAACTGAAATTTTAACATCACTTTCTAAGCAGACTTCTCCTTGGGTGTCCAAAGGGTGCCACAGACACTTTCAGGTTATAAGTTCCTTGCTGATGGGGTCCTAGAACAAAGTGGGAGGGCTCCAGACCACAGAAAGTAAACTCAAATTTCTCCTCACTTTAAATAAGCAGAATCACAAATCGTAGTGAACAGAAGGCATTTCAGAATCCCCTGATGCTGGGAAGGAATGTATTCCTCCTTTACCGTTTTACCTAAGTTAGGCACCCTGAGGAACTCTGTTAACTCCTCTCTATTACCTATACCTAAACAATAGTATGCAAATAGCAATCTCAAGAGGTCACAACTCTCCCACGGTTGAATCTAGTACAAAGTTCTAGAGTTTTGGCAACCACAAATTCTGATGGGTTTGTGAGTCTGCTCTTGGGCAAACAATATTTTATTTTTTAATTTACAAATTCAATAATACAGAACTATTTTAAGTACATGAACCCATTTAACACTTGTAAACTCTCTTCTAAGACAGAACATGCTTCATTTTCTTAGTGTGAGCTTTCAGTGGGGAAATAAAACCATAAAACAAAAACAAAAACAAAAAGCCTCACTATATTTCTTCATCTCAGTTCATTTCCTGGCATTGACTGCTTCCAAAAAAGACAGAGTTGATCTACCACAAGAAAGCCTTTCATACTGGAATTCCAAGTCAGGCACAAACCAAAGCCTACTGGAAATGTCATGGGAAAAAAACACTCTGTAAGGTTTTCACTCTTAAGAACCTCAGTTGATCATTTGAGTCAGCAGGTGATTAAAGATCATTCATCACTAATTATAGCTTCATTATTACTTCTGAAAGAAGTCGTTCTCTGTATCTTTGAACATATTATTATAATAGATTTGTTTCATAAAAGGTATTGTCCAGATCTAACCATTTCTGAACAAAGAATTCTCTAATTTTTTAAAGTATTCTACATCCACAGTCTCTTGAAATACCTACCGTAAATTATGTTTACTTTATCTCAAAGTTTGGGGAGGCCTTTGTAATAAGAGAAAATAGATAATGTATTCTTTAGTTTTGTACACTTTTTTTTTTAGAGTATGAGAGCAGAAAATGATAGACATTATGGACGCTTGGAATAAAGACAGAAAGACCACCAGGTTGTGTGTGAAAGTAAGAAAGGCTCTGCATACTGACTGGTGATGTGGGGCTTCTTCCCTGGGCACATTCATGGCCCACCTCCTTTTTGATCCCTGGAGACTTTGATTTGACGTGCATTGTGATACTCATTTCCTCTCTGATATCTTTTCCCCTTAGGGCTTCTACAGGGCCAGACAGTATTTTCCAACTATTATTCATATCTGGTGTCTCTGCACAAAGAACACGACCACCTTTTCTTGTTTTAATGATTTTTAAGATATCTAGTAGAGATGGGATTAAGAAAATTGATGAAGTTTGCAGCGGTTCCATCTTGTGATAGCTAGTAAAATCATGGCTAAGGTTGTTTATACTCTTGTCTACAAACTGTGTCAACCCACTATCTACCTTTTTCTTATCCCAAGCTGAAGATTCACTCTGTGTAAGACATTTCACATTTAGTCTGGCCCGATTAAGTGCCAAACCTACTTCCTCTAACCAAAATATATTAGCTATTTTTTTTTTTCTGGATCTTCATCTGCACATTCCTTATTGGGTCATTTCCATCATCATTTTAAACAAATTCACTACCCTTCATTTTTAAACCTTCCCTTTCACCTGTATCTCCTCAAAGTCACTTCCACATATTACAGTCTCTATAAAGCTCTCTGTCTATTCTCTTTGCCTTTGCTTCCTCACATCCATTAACTTTGATTCACTCCATTTAGCCTCTCACTCCTCCAGTCTACTGAAAGGGCTCTGGTTACCATACTGCTAAAACCAAGGTAAACTTTTTAATCCTCTATAGCTATTTTAACCTTTCAGAAGCATTGGAAAAAATTCTCTCCATACCTGTCTTTGTGAAATCTATTCTATTGCTTCTTATGACACCAAATTCTCTTAATTTCTTCTTAAATATCATTAGTAATTTTCATTTTTCTCTTGCAATTTCTTCCCTTCCCAGTCTTTAAATAATCTTTGGACATTTGGAGATTTTTACTCATTACACACCTTCACTAAAAGTAATCTCATCAATTTTTATGTCTGAAAAAAATGTATTTGTGAAAGATTCCCAATTATTATCTCTATTTTTTATTTCTCCTCTGAGCTCTTCACTCCTCTATCCAAATGGCAACTCAACATTATCAATTTTGGTATAAGCATCTCAAAATTAAGGTATTCAAAATGGCAAAAAAAGAAAGAAATTTATAAAAACAAACAACAAAAAAATATATATTTCTTTCCAAATGTGCTATTTCTCCAGAGTTGACCCATTTAATTTATTGGCTTCAACGATGTCAGCCAGGAATTGGAAAATTTCACTATCCATTGCCTATCTTCTACTCACAATTCATCTCCAAATTCTGTTGACACATTTTCTTGCTTTCATTCTAGTCCACATCATTATTCTTTTGTATTAGACTCCAGTCCGTTGTATCCATCCTTACCTCCGTCTAACGCACTCTTCACCCAGAAGATAAAGTGATTTTGTTCAAAGGCAAAGGAGGTCATATTAGTCTCAGTTCAAAATCATAAAACTATTATTTATTGAATTTAAAATAAAATCTCAAATTTTTATTATTAGCTAATCATTTGTACAGGATTCATCCCTTATTTAATTTTCATTGCTTGTTTCTAGCTGTTCTCTACCAATATTTTCCCTGCTTCAGCCACACTGGTTTTTTTTCAGTTCATGCAAAATTCAAGTGCTTCCTCAAGACCTTTGAACATGCTCTACCTTTTGCATTCAATCATCCCCTTGACTTCACCAGTTAAATCTCATTATGACTCAGGATTTTCTTGTTTCACAGTCTAATCTAGGTGGCTTTTGTTATTTCTTTTTATATTACTCAGTTATTACTCTCAGAAGAGATAATGCAGGCAGCATTAATATGTTTTTTCCACTTGGATTCCCCTTGGATTATTGTCTGTCTGACATAAGGGATTATAAGCTTTATCAAGCCAGAAACCAAGGCCATGTTTTTCAGTGGCATTCATTCAGCACTTGGCATGACTCCAGTGTGTTTTAGAATTTTTGTCTTAATTTTTTTTTCTGTAATATTATTTTTCTGCCACCTTAGTTAATTTCAACCTTGTCCCAGCCTTATTAATTAAAATATTAAGTGCTTTACTGCATATCCCCTATCTCTATCTTTTCTATTCTTATCCCCGAGTCCTTAAGATATTATATACCCAATGTGGATAATGCTTTTAGCAATGGTAACTTCATGGCATGGGCAGTGGTTGAGTCTATATAGCTAATTCTCACCAGATCCTCTTGTTGTAGGCAGTTATGCCCAAAATGAAAGCAGAGTTTCATCAAGCATTTCCAGTCAATGATACTCATCTGGAGAGCCCTAAGGGAAGGGAAAACAAGAACCAGAAAGTTGGCATGTGCTAGGAATTGCTGCCTGACAACCAGAGCCTTATGCCAAAATCTGCCCAGAGGTCAAGTGACCACAAAATCAGTATGTCATGAAAATGTTCTTTATTCTCTACAAGAATGCCCCTTCTCAAATCCAAACCAAGCAAAGAACAAACAAAAAACAACAAAAAAAATCTAAACAACAACAAAACCACAGAAAACAAAACAAAAGAAGCAATCACTGCTAATCCCAGATAACAAATAAAAGAAAATGGGTTCAAACTCTGCAACTACATATCAAATTAACCATTCTAGTAACTTTTCGGATGAAGATAATAAGATAGAGCTGTTTTTGTTCAAGGAGTTAGTCTCTCCTTTAGGCCCCACATAGCTTCTGTCTGTGCTGGAGCATCTAATGTCTCTTATTTATGCTACATGGTTATGTTTTGCTTGTATACTTATTCTAAGTACAATTTTAGTTCTCAGCTTTTATCATGGAAAAATACGCCTTCCTCAATATAGTCTGCAAATTGCAAATACCTGGTATGTTTTAACAAACAACAAAAAATGTGAGGGGCTCTAATATTCTCTAAAATGAAACCTACATGCCTGCATTCTTCTCATCATGTAAGATGTCCTTCATCACGATGCTGTGGTGGCACAGGAAGCAAATTTCTAGTTGTGTTACTGAGAAAAGATTAATTTCCTGTAGTATAAAAATAAAAATAGGGATTCCTATCAAACAGAATGTATACTACTATATTTCTATGTCACAAGATTAAAAAGCATACATGCAACAGCAATAACTTGGTAAAAATCAGTCACCTCATTTACTATATAATGTAGATTGCATAAATATTACAATAATTTGCTCTGTGCCATTTTTAGAGTAATTATAAAAAGCACCTTCAAAATCCTAAATCTTATAAGTCACAATATTTGAATCATTGATACTAGGTCTTCTTTAAATAACAGTTTAGGGAGGAGAACAAAATATGCTATTGCTTCTCTTAATTAAATAGTTGCACATGATACTCTCTTCTTTAATAACAATATGATACTAAATACATATACATCTATGCACCAGAAGTACAGGTGAGTTCCTCCATCACTTTCTTCCAGACCTTCTGCAGTTTACTTATCAGTGAAAGTTTTCTTGTCGACTTTATTTAAATATCAAACCCACACAGTCTAGTACTCCCTATGCCCATTGCACTGTTTCGCATTTCTCCATATGATATAACACTATTTGAAATAGCTAATTTTGTTTTCTTCCTACTACTAGAATGTGAGCCCTTGAGTGTGGGAAATTTATTTTCCATACTATATCCCCTGATGTAAAGCAGTGCCAGATATTTGAATAGACATTTCACTATAGAAGATAAATGAATAGTTAAGCACATGAAAAGATGCTGAACATACTGAGCCATTGGGGAGATGCATTTCAAAATCACAGTGAGATACCAATTCACACCAACCAGGATGACTATAATCAAAATGACACATAAAACAAATGTTGGTGGATGTGGCAAAATTGAAATTGAAATTCTCAAAATGACACATAAAACAAATGATGGGATGTGGCAAAATTGAAATTCTCATACATTTTTGGTCAGAATGTAACTTGGTACGATCAATCATTTTGGAAAACAGATTAGCAATTTCTTAGAAAGACATACATTTACCCAGGAATTTGACTCAGAGGTATATATACAAGTGTAATCAAAACATATGTCTATATGAAGACGTGTATAAAAAATGTTAATAGCATTGTTATTCACAAAAGCCCCAAACTGAAACCAACCTAAATGCCAACCAACTGGTAAATGGGTAAACAAAATGTGTTATAACCACACAGTGGACTACTATTCAGCAACAGAAAATAGTGCATTATTGATATATTCTACCACATGAATGAACCTCAAAAAACATACGCTAAGCTGAAAATGCCAAATGTAAAAAACCCTTTTTGTATTATTCCATTGATATAAACTTTTCAAAAAAGAGAAAGCAAGTTAATTAGAGGTTAGCTAGGGCTGGGGATGGAAAAGAGAAATGGCTGCAAGTGGACTGGAGATGTTTTGTGGAATAAAAATGTTTGAAAACTGAGTTGTGGGGATGTTTGCACCATTATATGAATTCACTAGGAATCATTGAATTTTACACTTAAAACAGTGGGATTTTAAGAAATGTAAATTAGACTTCAAAAAACTGCTAATGAAACAGAGTCTGATAAAAAGTAGGACTTAACTACTTGTTGAATGAAAGCATAATTAATTATGGTTCTTACACAGTAATGACTACAACTTCAGAAGAAAAAGCACATGGATGTGTTTTTATGCCTTATCAATTTGTATGTATTTGACCTATGAAATATGTGTGAAAATATACATAAACTTGTACAAAAATATACATTATATAGAATGTGTATATATATGTGTGTATGTATATGCATAAACATATATACACACAACACAGATATACATACACACATATATACATACACACATACACATATATATATATATGTATCTGCAGTCTCAGGATATATATTATACTATAAGATGCAAAAGAGCCTAAAATATATTTATGTGATGTGACGTTTTAGACATGGTTATAAATCAGAAAGAAACAACAAAGAAGCCAAGATTCCATTGCCACAGTAGATTCTACAGAGAAGAGTTTTGCCCATAGACTGTCCCTAAATGCAGTCATGGTGGTTTGAAGAATAAAGGTTTAATGAAAAGGTGCTGCTGTAGTCTTAGTGAAGTAGTTAAATAACCAAAAGGCTGCTCAGATTTGATGGTCTACTGAAGACACAAGCACGTGGGGCTTCTGCAAATTCTCACTACTCTGTGTTGCTGTGTCTCTTTCTCTCTTCCTTTTAAAAGTAACCAGAAATGCTTAAAGTCATTATTTGTAATAATAAAACACAACATGGATATCTTAAATTATGAAGCTGTTCATGCAGCAGAAAGGGGAAAATATGGCAAACTGAGACCGTGATAGATGCTTTCCAATAAAGTGGACATTTATGAAAGAAGTTTTGTGTGACTTTTAAAGTAGAGGCTTGGGTTTTAAAACTTATTTTTAATAATAGACACTTGCTTTGTAAATTAAGCTTTGGCTTGAAATCCTTTCATTTAAAATGTTAAGTCTTGGTTTTTCCATTTCAGGAATTATTCCAAGTCTCATCATTTCCTTTATGAAAGGAAGCAATTGGACTGGGTTACCTTGTTCCAGCTCATGAATATTTGACATGGCTTTTCTGAGTCCATCAGAGTCAGCTCACAGTTACTGCTCTGAATGGATGAATGAAACTAAAGGGCAGGTTTATGAAGAGTAAAGGTGCCCTGAGAACAAATGGTCAGGTTCCTGTTCTCCATTGCCTCTCTTGTGTGAGATCATTGTAACTGAAACAAACTATCATCTTTTGTAATATGCAACTTAAAAAACATTGCTCATAGAAAAGTAAAGGAAACAAAGTTTATTTAATCTATTTTTAGAAAATAGCAATTTGAGAGGAAGAAACCACTTTAATGTTATCTGAACATTTAGGCTTTAGTAACAAATTTCCCTGATCACATTCCTCTCAAATAAAAGCTGGAGTGTTTGCCATGTGCGAGCAGAGCTATGTCAGTAGTAATGAACTGGTCAAGGATATTAAAATATTCTTCTCTTCTCATGTGGATCCAAAAGACTATCAGCCAAAATTTACTAATTGGATATTTGCTCTCCAAATTATTTACATATCTGCCAAAAGTGCTTTTGAAATTTTTGGCATGAGTTACTCTGGATAACAAGAAATATGAGCTGTAAAATAATAAAATAATGTTGAAAATAGCAGCTTAGTGTGTTTGATTTCTTTATGAACAGCCAATACCTCTATTATTCAAAGTAATTTGAATCTTGTAAAAATTATATGTATGGGGTATAGAGGATAAAACAACCACAGGAAATCCATCATAGCAATCTTCCTTACGTTCAAAATTTGCTATAAGAAGGGGCTATTTGTTATTCATTGAAGAGGGTTTAGCTGTAGATGTATAAAATAGGCCTTCTTATTAGGTGCTTTTATTATTTAGAGATCTCCTGGCGTGAAACCAAAGGAAAGCATCAGAGAAATGTTCTAATATACGTGAATAAATGAGCTCTTCAGAGGTGAGTATAAACAGACATTTCTTAAAGTACTTCTTAAAATTACAGGGTACTTAGAGAACATTCTTACAAAAACATCTGTAAGGACAACAGTTTTGGCTAATATTTAACATGGCAATGGTTTTTGGTGTGTATCTACCTGTACTTCTCCCGTCTCATTTTTATACATTTCTAAACAATAAAAACTTACAATATGATATAACATATTTCTTGTTTCAAACCTATTTAAGTTCTTTTTCACCTGCTGACTTTAAGAATTTGGAACAATTTGAATTAAATTTTCCAACTGCTCAATGCAACAAGAGTTCATGACCTTCATTCCATATCGATGAGAAAGGTCCATCTTAAATTCAAGCTATTGAAGTCCCTGAAATAGTCCCAAGTTGTGTAAGAGCCAATTTATGAAGTATCCATTTAGAGTAGGAATAGACATGGCCAAGAGGTGAAATGCTGAAGGAGACGATGTTTATTTGTAATTTAAGATAGAATTTAAGCTCCTGTAATGATTCCTATATTTTTTGTTTGAGAAGAGATGTTGATCTTCAATGATTTTTTTTAGCAACTATACAACAGATATGGACAGTGATAATGCAGTGACATTTTTAGGTAAATTCTAATGACTAATTTTGATAGTTGTTTCCTAGTGTACACATACATATATATATGTACATATGTGTATATGTATGTTTATGTGTTTGTATGTGTGTGTATGTCCAAAACAGCAATTTTTAATAAAATGAGGATATTTAGTAAGTGGTTGCTTAATTAAATTAATTAAATGATATATTGATTTTTAACATCCTAATTTGACAAAATTAAAAGTTAGTAACTTTAAGGGGAAAATTCCTTTAATTAATGATCCATGAAATCTCAACTTTTAAGAAACCAAGTGTTAGAGTGACCATTCACAACAATGAAAAGTAGAAATTTGTGCCTTCCCTGTGGTCCCTCACATTTGCCACCCTTCAGGTGCATGTTATTTCAATATTTATTCAACAGACATTTTCTCCAACCTTTCATTTTAAGTCTGATGGATGTCAAAGGGGGTAATTTTAATTAACCATATAGTACGGTTAATTAAAACATTATGTTTAATGGTTAATTAACCGTACTGTATGGTTAAAGTATGAATCACTGTTCTTGTTAATTTAAAGATGCCTCCCTTGTTTTCCTTCAAGTTAAGAATTAAAAGTGAAAGATATTTTTTTATTCTTTGAAAGACTTCTAGACCTAAACTACTTTGTTGATTGTAAACAAAACATTAGTGCTTATCATGGCCTCAAACTCCTGGTCCCATCTCTCCATAGGATGGTGATTTCTCCCCAGAGGAATCTGAGGAAGAAAAATGTGGCACAGGTTAGTTTCCTTTGTAATATTCATTCCCTTGATTCATTACAGACTATTCTTTCCTCTAATATTCAATTTCTTTATTCATCAAAATAATTTGTACTTGGCTCTACAGCTTCATCAGACAGTAATCAAGGGTTTCATGTAATTAAAGGGAATAATTATATAGGATGATAATTTCTTTTTAATGTGTTTCATATGAAAGTTCCTATAACACTAGTCTTCCTTCTTTGCCTTCAGATCTGCCTAACTCTAAAATAATTTTCTACCCTTTTAATCTCCCCCAACTATTGGGACACTTTTCATCTTACCCATATGGATATGAATCTCTGTAAGATCCTTTCTTAGTCACCTCAGACTGTTATAACCAATTATCATAGACTGGGTGACTTAAACAATAAACATTTATTTCTCACAGTTCTGGAGTTGGAAAGTCTGAGGTACAGATTCTGGCACACTCCGGTTTTGCTGAAGGCCCCCCTTCCTCATTTACAGATAGCAAATTCACTTGGTGGAGAGCAGAGAATCATCAAGCTCCCCTGTCTCTTCTTATAAGGGAACTAATCCCATTATGAGACCTCTACCCTCATGATCTAATTACCTGCCAAAGACTCTATCTCCAAATACCACCATATTGGAGGTCAGAAATACAGCATGTAAATTTTGTGGCAATACATTCAGTCCATAGCGGATCCCTACTCTTATTAGTGTAACATTTTACCCAACTTGGGTTGTTCACTCTGTAGTAACAGTTGATTGCAGCCTGTACAAGCCCAAACCTTGAATATCAAATATTCTTATATCTTGGTGATTTTCAGAATTTCTTATAATTGTTCCTGGTATTTAGCAAGTAACTTTGGATTGAAAACTTTGAATGAAAAAGCACGTGCATGCACACACACACACACACACACACACACAAGTAAACACATATATCCTCTCAAGGATTAGAGGATATTAAGAACAGCAAGCATAAGCATAACCTACATCTATAGTGAACAGACGGATGAAAATCTTTCTAGCTATATTTGACTTTTACAGTTTCATTTATGATAACATGTCAAATGGCTTGTGGCTACTACAGAGGCCAATTATGTTTTGGAATGACTGCATCTTAACTATAAGAAAATAATGTCGGTCTTTATCCAGAACCAAGAGAAATTCTTAGAAAAATATTATACTCTTATCATAATCTGGTACCAGAATACAGGTAATGTGATTGTTTATAATTTTTGGCTACAAGCAATCTTCAAGTTTGAAGAAGGGGATGTCACTTTTTATTAACCTTGGAAATTAAATTCCTCTATAGAGTGCCATCTTGACAGTACATAATTGCTTTTTATGCAGATGACTTTATTTATTTCTCAACCTTCCAAATAATTTTTTTTTAAGTTTTGACTCAGGGTTTTTAAGGTGCAGGGAAATATAATAGTTCTAATTAACTCTTTACTGTCCATGATGTGCACTGCATTCCTGGGAACATGTTGTCTTAAACTCTATTTGGGAATGATTATGAAGCACACGCTCTGCCAACAGCCGGGAAATACAGAGGGCAGAGGGAAACAAGGAGAGATTATCTTTGTGGCCTTTTCTGTAGAGGACCACATGCTGCCATCCTTTTGCCTGACTTTACCAAAACCTGGCACTTGACATTGTGCTCAAGGATTTATCTACAGAACATAAAATGAAGCAGATAAAAATAAATATATAAAATATTATGTTTAAAAATGATTTTTTAAAAAAAGTTGTGGCAGAGGTTCTCAGTCTGAATTTTATGGAACATAGGGCATCCATATATGGATTTCCTGATAAATGGAAATCTTTAAAACAGTAAACTGAGCCTATACAATCCCAAGCCTTGAACATCAAGTATGCTTCAGCCTGGGTTTGTGGGACTCATTTATGGGCATTCGTGATGTGGGGTTTAAGTAAATGTTTTTAAATTAACAATGGAATGGAAAAAAATTAGAATAAAATATTTTTAGTTTGCTTCACGTCAGAGCATTTTCTTTAAAATATTCTGCAAACATCTAGGTGAAATTTCTGCCCAATTCAATTTGATCATTCTTTCCTTTCAAATGGGGTCATGTCAGAAAACCATAAAGCAGTGTTGATTCTAGATAGATCCTTGGTTTAATATTAGTGAATTAAAACTATATAATTTTCGTTATTGTTTCTATGCTAAATGGGAGAGAATAGATTCTGTAGAAACATGTGACACAAGAACACAAAACCAAACACCACATGTTCTCACTCATAGGAGGGTGTTGAACAAGGAGAACACATGGACACAGGAAGGGGAGCACTATACACGGGGGTCTGTTGCGGGGGAGTGGGGGGGACAGTTGGGGGGGGAGTTGGGGAGGGATAGCATGGGGAGAAATGCCAGATATGGGTGAGGGGGAGGGAGGCAGCAAATCACACTGCTATGAATGCACCTATGCAACAACTTTGCATGTTTTTCACATGTACCCCAAAACCTAAAATGCAATAAAAAAAAAAGAAAAAAAAAAAAGAAACGTGGCATTATCCACATATCACACAGAGGCATACACACATTGTTCTTTAGGCCTTTCTTCTGGCAGACAAAATATGTGTACAAGATGTGGGAAATGTGTTTGTCAGTATCTGTGCCTACTCGAACAGGAAGAAAGTCAAATTTTGTTTATCCATCTTGTCTGTATGTAACACCAATGCAGCTGCAGTCTTGGATTTGTTTATTCTTAAGCTTGGGAGGAAGAGAGTGTCTAGACAAAAGAATGGTTTGTTAGCTTCCTGCTATTGTCAGTCATGAGCGTGTTCTTCTTGCCATGGTGCTGCTATTAGGTGTGTATTCCAGATTATAATGAGGCTGTTAAAGTCACAGATATAGCAGGATCACTCGATGAGAAAGATAGACATTCTGTTCAGCAACAAGGGAGCAAAGAACAAGGACACTTAGAGCTTTAAATATTTGAGAGTGAGGATCAAATTTGTTTCTTTCCCATTTCTTTCCCTTCTTGTGCTGGCACTTATTCAAATGTGTAGATAAGTCCAAGAAAAATACAAAACATCCAAATATTATGAACATAAGTCATGCTGGTCTCAAAATCCCTACAAGATACATCATCGTAACAGTTGGCTCATATGTCCTTGAAATGAAAAAGAAAATGTTGAACAGCTTTGCATATTCTGTGAAAAAGATTATTCAACAATGTTGACTGTTATAATTTTTAAGAAGTAATTTAGCCATTTTGTTATTGTAGAGTAGAGTTGGGAGGTTCCCTGCAGCTTGCTTTCCAGCTCTTTGATGGATCATTTCTTTTCTTTTTTCCCATATATTTAGAATCATAGTGTTATATTCAGATAGTGTTTTTAAGAATAATATTATAAACACAAAACTACTTTATAAATTCTGGGCAATAGTTCTTCTCAAAAATAACTTTGTTCCATATGAAATTTACCATAGCAAATTCTGAAAATGGTCTCTTTTTCTATTTTATCTACTTAAAAGTCTCTCCATGTGATAGTGAATGCGGGCAACATGACCTCTTCCATTGTTCATGTTGCATCTATGAACCAGTTTTCTTAAATGTTAGAAAAGTATTTCCCTAAACCATCTATAAGAAAATGTAGCGAATGCTTCTTAAATGTATAGTAAGAAACTCATGTCCAAGAATCTCTTTGGAATAGGATTGTGCTCAGGAATCAACGCATAATAGAATGCTAAATATGGAATTCCTTTTTATATTAATATGACTGAAAAGATATGAATGGCTTGAAAAGGGGGTTGCTGGTTACAGTGTTTCTCCAAAGGAAGAACTGCTATAAAGACGGTTACAACAGTTCTTCAGATTGCTCTAAAGTTTCTGTATCTAGAAATCTTTTTAGCGCCACCTCCAACACACTCATTAAATTTATCCACTTCCCTTCATCTAGTTCTGCATCGTCTGTAGTTCCAACTATTGTGATCATTTCCACGTAATACTGGTGGGTGGGCCGGGCGGAGGGTCACCTAATGCCAATGGAACCTCAACACCAGCTTGCTTCCAGGCTTTCAACATCATCGTGGGAAGGAGCTTAAGATTGAGTCAGAAAATAGTGAAAGTACAGAGATTTATTGAAAATCAAAAAGTACACACTAAATAAATGGGAATGTAGTCAGATTCAATAGAGAGTCATGAGCAAGGAGTTTGGGGACTGTTACCATTATGGGTTTCTTTAAACAATGGGTGGAACATTCATGAAAATTCCTGAGAATAAGTGGACATTTCTCAGAACTGAAGTGTCACCCATTTTATATCAAATATGGGTATTCTGGGAACTGTCATGACACTGGCGGGTGTGTTATTTAGTATGTAAATAAGCATCTAATGAGGTCCTAAGAGCTCTCTATAGATAACGGTTTAAGCCATTATTTCTTCTTATTGATAAAAATACCACTTCATTTCCTTAAAATCTCCTGAAGTCATTTAGACTGCCTCTTAACAATGCAAATAACATGTTTTCTTCCTCTTCAGTAATTCTTATGAACTCTTAGAACGAATACTAATTATAATATTTGATTGCATATTTTGAGGTCTAGGTAAAATAAATGTATTTTTTCCATAGTATATTATTCTCCTACCTTGTTACATGACTATTTTTAGATTACTGTGGCTGCTTATTTAAAATTGAATAGTGGTAGACAACTTTATATACACAGCCACTGACTCTTGGAAGTTCAGTCACCTGAACTTCATTTGTATACGGATTTGCTGAGCAGGGTTTCTTTAGGCTTTGCTTTTAATGGGTTTATATAATGGCATTAATTTATATTTTCTAAAATCAGGTCTTTCTGTGTGTAAATACAAGTTGTATAAATTTTAGAGTTTAAGAAAGTATCTTTAAATAATTTGAATCATGTGATTATCTTGAGCTATGTATGTTTTTAGATGTGTAAACCAAAGAGTACCTGAGACAAGTCTCAATCAATTGAGAAGGTTTATTTTGCCAGGATTAAGGAGGTGCTTGTGACACAGCCTCAGGAGGTCCTGATGACATGTGCCCAAGGTGGTTGGGGCGCAGCTTGCTTTTATACATTTTAGGGAGAGAGAATACATCAGTCAATGCATGGAAGATTTATATTGGTTCAATATAGAAAGGTGGGACAACTTGAAGTTGGGGGTGCTTCTAGGTCATAGGTAGATTTAAACATATTCTAACTGGTAATTGGTTGAAAGAGTTTTTATCTGTAGAGAGGAATATCTGGTTTATGATAAGGGGTACTGGAGACCTAGGTTTTATCAAGTGGATGAAGCCTTCAAGCAACAGGTTTTAGCAGACGCAAATGTTTCTTATCAGACTTAAGCTTTGTGTTGATGTTAATGCTCCATAGGGTATAATGGGGCAAGTCCAAGCCCTACTTCCTGTCATGGCCTACACCACACTTTCAAGGTAAATTTTAGAGTGCCCTGGCTGAGGAGGAAGTCCATTCAGATGGTTGTGGCGGGGGCTTCACTTATTTTTGGTTGACATTTGCATCTGAAATAAGTATGCAAAGACATATGCAGGACCTATTTAAAGCACTAGTGTGATGAAACTTACTTTGCTTTCCTTAAGTCTCACATTCTATCATATGATCCTTTAAAAAAAATCTAAACATCTTACATAAACCTTTTGGAAATAATTTACGCTTTTTTTCTATATCTTTGGCAATTACCTCTTGGGTGTTTTCATTCTTGCCCTGTGTCTCTGCAACTTAGAATTAACCTGTATGTGAAGCATTTATTATTCTCTCTAGCAGGGTATAGTATCTTCCTCTGGACTACCTTAGCATTTTGTACCACCTTTCTTTTAACCTACTTTTTTTTAACCTTAAATTGTTCAGATGTAAGGTTAAGTGAATATGTGTGCAAATAATCAGACATTATCTTAAGACATTGGTATTTTTTCTAATTATGTGTATTGATAACTCCTCTATTAAATCATAAATAATGTGCAAAATTCTTGTGTTAAGTTTACTTTTCATCTGTTAAATGCCAAATATTTGCCTTCAATAAAAATTTGTTAGCACTCATCCGAATATATATATAACCTATTTTCTGTAAGGTTCCTCAGTGCCTGAAAAAGTATTACATAAATCACCATTTCAGTGTGACCACACTAGCTGAATCACTTTCTTCCTACCTTTCTCCTTCTATTCTACCACATTACTTTAGAGTCTTTGAAGCAGGTATCTGTATCTACTTTTTGAAAATTAATATAGTGTAAATATATGTAAATAAAGTAAATAATTAAATATTTTATACTTTTAAATGCAGTATCTGTTGCCTTTTTATAATTGAGAATGCCAAGAAGATCAGTCAATTGAAGGAGGATACAAGAGGGTCAGCCTGGGACCTGCCCACTGTTGGATATAGGGAGGCCCCTGTGAGTTTAAAATATGATATGCAAAGTGTTTTAATCTAATTTTTAAAAAACCCTGACATTAGCAGTCTAACTAATAATAGCAAGGTATTCCAACATCAGTATAAAGATAGGGCATCCATAAAAATGCACTATTTAAAAATCCACAGACAGGGCAGTGATAGGTATAAGAGAAATTCCTCTGTTGGTAACAGGCGTTATCAGGACTGTTAGATGCCTAGAAGCATCATATTAATTGGGAAACATAGATATTAACTCATTTGCCATGAGTTAAATAAGAAATCCTGTTACCACCTCAAGGCAAAAGCTAAGAATTAAAATTGCAGGAACCAGTCCAACATTAATATATCAGACTGGATTATTAGGTTAATAGTGGAAGAGCAGCCAGAGACTAGGTATAGACATCTACAGAGGAGTCTGGAATAGCCAATGGATCACCTGCCTAGCATTAGAATTTATTCTCTTGGCCTACAAAATGAGTTGTAAGGCTATTGCTGAAGGAAGAAAAAGGCCTCAGATTTCAAAACTGGCAGAAACTGAAATAATTATAAACATATTGACTAAAATACTTTATATATCATAATAATAGTATTAAACACTGTCACAATCATGAAATAATATAATCATATTTTGTAATCTCTACTGAGTCAGTTAGCATATTAGCTACATAATCTTAATACACTGACTTACCTTCTTATTGACTTTTCCTATATCTAAGCAGCACTTGGGCTATTATATATTACTTTGTTTTAAATTGAATACCTTTGCAAATGTAGTTTTAATGTTTAAAATATTATATTACTACAAAAAGTAAAAAATATGTAAGTAGCTGTGGAAATAAATGTAAGAAAGAGCCATAGTATTATTGAATTTAGCTTGATTTATGTGCTTATCAATGTCCTCACCACACTGGCTTGTTTCTGTCCTAAGACGAGATTAGCATGTGCTTAAACGGATACTGAGTTTCTCCTTTATGTAATCAAAATGATTACAGGAGAATAATTTCAAAGTTCTGTGGTTTAAAGTTATTTAATTTCAATGACTTTGTAGCACGTAAGATCTTCTATAGTCAACAGAATCTCACTTTTGACAAGATGTTCATAGCGTGAAGATGCCCTGGTGTATGCAAATTTTAATCACCCTACGTTCAAAGAAAAATGAATAACAGATAAAGATATCCTAACCACAAATTGTCTACTCAACGTTTCTTCAAACATTAGCCGATTCTTTCTTATAACTGATATTCAGAGCTTATTGTCTTTACCACTAGCATAAAAATTTACATGGTGGTAAGAATATTTAATGCTTGGGTTGGGTTTTTCATGTTTAAATAACAATGTTATGTTTATAAAAAATTTTCTGCCAAATTAATCATTTTGTCTCTCTCTCTAAGATTACATTATTCCCTTTTCTTAATCATATATAGGAATCTCAATTACCTACCTACATGCACATTTAGAACAAATTTTAAAGGAGCATATTTTATGCCAAATATGTTAAGATACCTGATGTTTTCTAAATATAAATCCAATGCTTATACATAATTACTTTGCAGACTTTTCCACAAAGTTAGAAGTTTGAAAGGTGAATATAACATTTTATTCTGAGGGCATATTGACTCAATATCATAGAAATATGTGGAAACATAGATATCCTCTTTCAAAATATAATGTTTAGAAACGCTTTTATTAGTTCCTTACTTTCTAATAATTTTAACTGGGAGATGTTTTAAACTCTAGTCAGGAAACTCAGCTTTTGCCATTTATCCCATGAAACATAAATGAATTATTTCCAATTGGAATGAGGCTCATCTCTTCTAGGTAGGCACCTGTCTATGGTAACAAGACTAAGCCCACCATTCATTATTCACATGCCACATGGCAGATGGAGGATGACAATGACCTTTAGTCATTTTGGCCAGTGAGAAATTAAAGTTAGCTCATAAATTGCCAATCTGCTAAGCCATCTGGTCTTTCATGGCAGATTTTTTAAAGTCATTCATATGGTTTAGAAAAATAATTTATTGACCACCTATGTTCTATATATTTAAGACTGTTTTACAGTGATAATCTGTAAACATTTCAGGATGTCCAACAGGAGAGTATTCTCAAAATGCTCTATGTGGAATATGTGTAATATATCTTATAGATATATATGTTTAGAATATTTAAATTCTTTTTACATGAGATGTTTTGACATCTCATATTTTCTCTGCTATAAGAGTGAGGTAGGGGTATATTATAAATATGCTAAATGAGGAACCACAGAGTGAACAGCTTTTACTTGGAATTATCCATAAATTTCCCTGACATAATTTTGCCACATTGATAAATAGGTCATTCATACTTTTCTAGCACATGTATTTTGGCATTGCTGTTGTAGTTTTAAAGTAGAATTAGAGTAAGAACCAACAACATTGTAATGTGACAAAAGATTTCAATAAGTCCACATTCTGATCTTGATGTCTAGCAGGGAATTTTTAATTTTTTTGCATTTTAAATATGAAAGGCTCTGAGAAGAGTGACTTTCCTAGGCATCCGTAATAGTTGTGAAAGCTTGGTGTATTTTAAACTTGTGAACATTCAAAATTGGTTTTCATTCTTGTGGAATTTAGAAATTATTTCAATTAACCATTTTATAAAGAATGATAGAAAATGACCTCTTTTCTGAAAATAAATATGCATTAAGACTTGCATAATATGACATCCTTAGAGATTACTTCTAAAACTAATATATCAAACAATTGTTTTCAGAAAGCAAAAGTGTAAATAATGATCATACCAAGGGATAGCCAACCCTTTATTCAAACCAACTGCTGCCTTGGCAAGCAGTCAATATGACTTATTTGCTTTTTTTTTTTTTTTTTAAAAATTATTGTTATCATTACTACTATTATTCTATAAAACAGAGATCATGTTCAGGTACAAGCTACATTCTTTTAAAAAAATCTTTTTTCCTCTCCCTTTTTTTTTGTTTAAATCTATGGCTTAAAAAATCCTTAAAAATCCAACTCCATGGCTGCTAAATTGGTAATGGTCTTTGACTTTCAGAAGATTGCCAGATGAAGGAAGTGTAAACATGGTACTTGACTTCTCTATTTCCTGGCATTCCATCTGGGGACCACTATTCACTATGATTATTGCAGTGTGAGAAAAATCTTATCCATCTGTCTCCAGGCTGCAGTGTAGACAGTGTATGTGCAATTGCCAAAGAGGGGAGACAATGGGAAATACTACATAAATATACAAAATCAGATATAGAATATAGGGTTAAGTAAAAATATCAAATGATATTTGACAACATATATGAAAGTTTGGAAGTGCTTTAATTACAGAATCTTTTCTAAAAGTAATTTTCCTCTTTATCCTGTGTAAGGTAATAGAGCAGCATCTTTTTTTTTTTTTTTTTTTTTTTTTTTTTTGAGATGGAGTCTCCCTCTGTCACCCAGGCTGGAGTGCAATGGCACGATCTCAGCTCACTGCAACCTCTGCTTCCGGGTTCAAGCGATTCTCCTGCCTCAGCCTCCAAGTAGCTGAGATTACAGGCACCAACCACCATGCCTGGCTGATTTTTTAATATTTTTAATAGAAAAGGGGTATCACTATGTTGGCCAGGCTGGTCTTGAACTCCTGACCTCCTGATCCGCCTGCCTCGGCCTCCCAAAATGCTGGGATTACAGGCGTGAGCCACCGTGCCCGGCGGCAATAGAGTATCTTAAATGTCATTAAGATGACTACTTCATCTTAAATACATTTCTCACATATGCACATAAGTACCTTAAGTATTATTTATTTATTATTTTTCTTTAGGTTGACTCGTTTGACACCTGAAAATTTTAATGAACATTCTGTTCATAATCGAAAGACTCACCTGTAATCCCAGTAATCTGGGAGGCAGAGGCGGCAGCCAGGAATTCAATACGAGCCTGGCCAAAGTTGAAACCCCATCTCTACAAAACTACAAAAATTAGCCGGGCACGATGACAGCTGCCTGTAATCTCAGCTGCTAGGGAGGCTGAGGTGGAAGAATCATTTGAACTTGGAAGGCAGAGATTGCACTGAGCCAAGATGGCACCATTGCACTCCATCATGGGTGACAGAGTGAGACTCCATCCAAAAAAAAAAGTGAAAGATTAATATTAATACATATTATATAACTAAAAATAAATATAAGAAGAAGAAAATGAAGAAAAATTTACATAGCTATTGTTGCCTATGAAAGGCTCTGATCTGAGGCCTTTGTTAACTGAAAAGTGGAATTGTCAAGTACCAGAGAGGTATTCAGTGTAAGGTATTCCCAAACTGCAGCTCACTCCTTGACTAATACAGAAAAATGTAAATAGAAGTAAAAAGCAAATAACTTTCAAAGTATCTGGATCAATGTCATTAGAGTCTGTGGCTATGCACCGTGTAATATCATCTCTCCATTTCACATTTTGGTAACCTGAAATAGGTGTTAGACTTTAGAATCAGAGGCATCTGATTTTAAAACCCAGTTTTGCACTTTTGTAATTTGTGTTTTTGGATAACTCACAATTGCCTGAGTTTTACTTTCTTATCTATAAAAACATTGCTTATCTTAGAATATAACAATGGGAACTGAACAAGGATGTTGTTCTGCAGCTGTAATGTACAGTTTCTGCAGCAATTTGTAGCTATCATAATTGTTGAGGATAGAATATGAAATGAAAATATGAAAATATTAGTCAATGCATGCTAATCTAGTACATGGCCAAAAAAGTCTCCTGGTATTCTTTGTTTAAAAACATATGAAGTCCACTGTGATGTAATTTTAATTCTTTGACATCATTTGTCTTTTTCTCACTTAATTTTAGACTTAAGTAAAATAGTTCATAAATTTACATCAGTTTTAATAAACACTTATTCAAAAACTGAATGAATAATTCTTCAATGAAGTTATATTTTCCAAAGATAATCCCAGTGATATCTACCATCCCATGGGCTGCAAGGTAGGCTTTTGTGGCTATTTCCACCAACAGAGTACAGTGAAAGTAATAGTAGGTGACTTCTGAGAGCAAGTTGAAAAAGCCATGCATCAGCCGGTTTGTTTACCAGAAGGCTTCTCCTGGAACTCCGCACCTCCATGTAAGGAGTCTGCCCTGTGGTGGCTCCAACATGAAGAATGTCCAAACTAGCTCCTACAGAGAGACCCATGGAGACACTCTGAGCGAAGTTGCCAGGGAAAGCTCAGGCTGCTTCATCTCCCCCTGTCCCAGCTCCGGGGCTCATCTGACATCTACATGAGAGACCCTGAACCAGAGAGCCCAGTCAAGCCCGTCTGACAGAAACCAGGAATGATACAAAAGATTTTCATTGTTTTACACCTCTAAATTTCAGAGTCACTTGTTCTATAATAATAACTACTGGACCAATTTTCAACAAGATGTAATTCTTGATATTTTTGTATGTAGCAATACATATATGACTAATGTGTTTTCTCTTTCTCAAATAGCAGCAGGCTGTTGTTCTGTCTGGAAAACATCATGTTTCCAAATGTTACCTTCTGGTAATCTTCCCACCTGCTTTATTCTCCTACATTGTATTTGGCAGTGTTATTATTTTTGTGTACTTTTTTCAGTAATAAAATACTTTGGAAGCATCAGGTAAATTTAAGTAGAAGGCTATGAAGAAATGCACTACCATCTTGAAGAAAGTTTTTCCCAATCTCTAATTAAAGAATATTTGGTTTATTATCTGGTTTATTCTCAATTTCTGTTTTCTATTACAGAAGCCCAGAGGTGTGGGAAAAAAGAAAGCCTAGCAACAATAAAACACATATCAAAAAATTATTTTAGAGAAAATTGATTAATTGAAAAAATAATTTTGAGTATTTGTAATAATTGAGAATTTACCCCTATAATACAGAATATCAATATTAAGAGAAATAAAAATAATGACAGGGAGTATATTTTCTTTCATTAACTTGAGACAGAAGGGCTTAAGTTATTTTAAGAAAAGTATCCAGAGCTATAATAAAAATTTGGCATTTCTTGAGGTCTAGTTTGTCTCTAGTTAGCCTCTCTTTTTCTCTTAACCACTACCCAGGGTTCTCTCGTTTTTCATAATAACTAGAAACATTACAACCTTGTCACCTGAGCCTCTATCTCTGAAACTTTTCATCTGAAGTATCAATTTAAGAAACACTTTCTTTAAAAGAAGTTTTATGTGCTTCTATTTTTAAAGGCTGATAACAGTAAACAACAGAGCATTTTGATTTTTGTTTGAAAGGAAATCTAAATTGTTTACAAAGACTCTGAGGATTCATTGTATGAGATCAATAAAAATTCAAATCAAATAGAAATTCAAATCAAATATGAATTTATTTTTGATATCTTCTGATTGTCAAAAAAGCAATGTATTTTCCTTTCATTGTTTTTGTTTGTTTGTTGTTCTTAGTTCTACAAATTATGTTTACACTAGGTTACCAACCATATTGAGTTTAGCATCCAGACCTTTTACTGAACTTGAGATTTGTATTTTGCTTCACCATTCAGTGGCATGTGTGTCTTACTCCTTGTCCCTTAGAACTTAGGGAGACTTGCCCTTTAATAAACACCTTTAGAATGGATACTTTCCTTCTTAAATTAAAAGTTTCCCTTTATATGCAAGTTATTAGCTTGTATATTTTTATCGAACACAAACACCCCCCCACACCCACCCACACACATACAAACACACACACACACACACACACACACACACACAAACCAGAGAGAGAGAGAAAGAGGGATGTTATTTTTCCTGTTTCTAATCAGTAATAAACATCTCCATTCATCAGGATTGAGGCACAAATATTTTAAAATACTATTTTTTTCAGATGACTGCAGTAATATTCTATCTGAAGCAAAGATTAAAATGCCAGATCTGTGCACATGAAAGGAAATGGAAATATGTAATAATATCATATGAAGGGTAATGAAAAAATTCTTTTTCTAATAGAGTGAGATATGTTAAACTCAATGACTTTTTTTCCCTGTTGGACTGAGCACAACACATTCAATCACGCCCTTAATGAGGCTGAATTTTGTAATTTTTATGTTTCACTGTATTTTGCTTATTTTTGACTTGGAAAAGAGAAACAGTTTACAGTTCTAACAGAAAGGTGATTAAAATATGTTACATCTTTCCTTTTGTTGCTTCCCTTTGAAACACCATAGCAAATATCGATTAGTGGTCCAGGAAAGTTTATTCAAGTATCTTCCATTAAAGTTATTAGAATAAAATTATTATATGCATGTCCGAACCACCCTATAAGTATCCACTTAAAGAAATTCCTTACCGAGTTTGCTATGAGGACCCTCATGGCTACTTCCACTATTTGCTTCTATTTTTCCCTTCTCTAATTCTCCTCAAATTCTCAGAAAAGTCTATTTATAGAGCCCAGTATTTTAATATTGTCATGAAGCTTTTAAATAGTGAACACTCATACATTTTCCCATATTAGTCCTTCTGAGCTAAAGGTTTTGAAAGTTCAGATAAACTGTGCCTCATGGTGTAGAAATTTTGTCTACAGTTCTAGAAGCTTCATTGTTTAAGTGTCAACAATCACATATAAAAATAATCTTTTGTTGAAGACAGGTTTAGAATATTCATTATACTCTTAATAATGCCAACAAAAATAGGAATTTTGTTTGCTGAGCATAGTACTCGATAAGCACTAATAAAATCCTTTGCTCAGAACACAGGGATTAGTTTCACTAAAAAAGATTTTGAAATAGTTTGCCTTTTACATTATTCCATGATAGGATAGGGTATTGCCTGCTCTCAGAATTCAAATAAAACACATAATTTCAAGTTAACTTAAATTTGAGTCATATAAACATTTAATTAAGAATGAATGAAATATTGTACTTGGACAAAATATAAATAAAAAGCATCTGTTCGGCAATTTCTGAAAGACGAGCTGTTTTACATTCTGTTACGATCCTTTTAAAAGAAATGTATAACATAATTTAAAGTGGCAGACATTTTTCCTTATAAACACTGCCAACCAGTTTTATAGATAGTGTTATTCTAGAATGCTACCAATATCTTGCCAAAGTACATACTAAATAATCCTTTTTTTCCCCTAGACTGACTCTGTCCTCTTTACAGAATTTGACTTTGGTTAGGAAGTTGAAGTACATAAGACTTGATGTTACCTTCTCTGAGGAAACCAGGTTGAATCAATTTAACTTCATGCAGCAATCAGCTCTTGTATTTTCTAATTCATTTTTGGTCATTTAAAGTGTTTTCACCTTTACATACTACTTCAAAAAAGGATGAAACTGCAGCTATAGATAAATGAAGAACTCTTTTTGGTAAATTTATTACTGAAATTGATGAAGAGTATCTCTAAAAGTCCCTAACAATTTAAGTTTTTTAATCTTTTTTTTTTTTACCTGGCTAGTTTACACTGGAATCTTTCTTGTTCTTTTCTATGTGAAATTTGGAGACAACTTTTGAGAGATCAGTTTATTTGTTTGTATAATCATCTTTATTGAGGTAAAATTTACAAATGAAATAAAATTTATCATTTTTAAATATATGATTCAAACAATTTTAAAAAATGTATAGTTATATAACCATCATCACAATCATGATAGGGAGTATTCCATTACTCCAAAAAAGTCCTGTGTACAATCTCACAGTCAATCTACTCCCCTTACTCCATCCCATGAGAACCATTGACTTTGTTTCTAGCTGATAGTTTTGCCTTTTCAGAATGTCACATACATAGCATCCTACAGTATGTAACTTTTTGTGTCTGACTTCTTTTACTTAGCACATTGCTTTTGGGATTCATTAAGATTGTTGCATGTATTCACAGTTCACTGCTTTTAATTGTGGAGTGGCATCTGACTGTGTTGATATACCACAATTAGTTTATTCATTCACTAGTTGATTGCTTCCAGTGTTTGAAAAATTAAATAATGTTGCTTTGAACACTGAAATACAAGTCTTATTGTGAATACATGTTTTCTTACTAAGTTGTATAAAAACTTAGGAGCAAGATTGCTGGGTTCTTTTATAAGTGTATGTTTATATTTCTAAGAAATGGTCAAACTGCCCTGCAAATTATCTGTACTCCATGTACTCCAACCAGCAATGAATGATAGAGTGCTTAAATTGTCCACATCCATACTTATGCATGATATTGTGAGTATATGTAGTTTAGATCATTCTATTGGGGTGTGTAGTGGTATCTGACAACATTTAAACGTAGTTTTATTCAGTTATCTTTGACAAATAATATAGTGTACATATTAAACTATATAGTTTAATAAGCTTTGGCACATGTATACCTATGTTACACCCATGAACCTTTTTCTAAAAGTATGAAAATATCACCCCAAACAATTTTCTGATGCTTTTCAGTATTTCTTTCTTTTTTTATTTTTATTTTTATTTTTCAAGAAAGAAAGAGAGAAAGAAAAATAAAAAGAATGAAGGAGAGGAAGAAAAAGGAAGAGAAAGAAGGAGAGAGAACGGGAGTATTGCTTTTATTGCCCAGGCTAGAATGCAGTCTAAAAATGGGAATTGAAAACCTCTTTTATGCCAATAATTGTGCTTAACAATGGAGACAGGAAGGAATAAGGGAAGAAAATAACAAACAAGCAGCCAACCAATATTTCTTTTAAACCTATGAAATACTATGCAATTACTGATGAGTGATTTACTTCCAATTATATAGTTCTAGAATAGGTGTGATATGATACTGATAAGAATGTATGTTTTATGTATTTGAAGTGGAGAGTTCTATAAATGTTTATTAAGTTTACTTGTTCCGGGTCTGAGTTCAAGTCCTGGATATCCTTGTTAATTTTCTGTATCGTTGATCTGTCTAGTATTGACAATGTGATGTTACAGTCTCCCACTATTATTGTGTGGGAGTCTAAGTCTCTTTATAAGTCATTAAGAACTTGTCTTATGTATCTGGGTGCTCCTGTATTGGGCGTGTATATTTAGGATCGTTAGCTCTTCTTGTTGCATTGATCCTTTTACCATTGTGTAATGTCCTTCTTTTCCTCTTTTTATCTTTGTTGCTTTAAAGTCTATTTTATCAGAGATGAGAATTGCAACTCCTGCCTTTTATTTATTTATTTATTTATTTTTGCTCTCCGTTTGATTGGTAAATCTTCCTCCATCCCTTTGTTTTGAGTTTTTGTGTATCGTTGCATGTGATCTTTGATTGGGGGATGTAGTTGATTTAAATTTAAGATTAATAATAATATATGTGAGTTTAATACTGCCATTTGATGCTAGCTGGCTGTTTTGCCCATTAGTTGATGTAAATTCTTCATTGTGTTAATGTTCTTTACTTTTTGATAGATTTTTGGAAAGCCTGATACTGGTTGTTCCTTTATATGTCTAGTGCTTCTTTCAGAAGCTCTTGTAAAGCAGGCCTGGTGATGGTGAAATCTATAAGTACTTGCTTATTCGCGAAAGATTTTATTTTTCCTTCACTTGTGAAGCTTAATTTGGCTGGATATGAAATTCTAGGTTGAAAGTTCTTTTCTTTAAGGATGTTGAATATTGACCCCCACTCTTTTCTGGCTTGTAGGATTTCTGCTGAGATATCTGCTGTAAGTCTGATAGGCTTCCCTTTGTGGGTAATCTGACCTTTCTCTCTGGCTGCCCTTAGTATTTTCTCCTTCATTTCAACCCTAATGAATCTGATGATTATGTGCCTTGGGGTTAGTCTTCTTGAGGAGTATCTTTGTGGTGTTCTCTGTATTACCTGGAGTTGAATATCGTCCTGTCTTACTAGGTTGGGAAAGTTTTCCTGAATAATATCCTGAAGAGTATTTTCCAACTTAGATTCATTCTCTTTGTCACATTCAGGTACACCTATCAAACGTAGATTAGATCTTTTCACATAGTCCCATATTACTTGGAGACTTTTCTCATTCCTTTTTATCCTTTTCCTCTAATATTGTCTTCTTGTTTTATTTCATTAAGTTGGTCTTCAACCTCTGATATCCTTTCTTCTGCTTGATCAATTCAACTGTTAAAACTTGTGCTTACTTGATGAAGTTCTCGTATTGTGTTTTTCAGCTCCATTAATTCACTTATATTCCTCTCTAAATTGTCTATTCTCGTTAGCATTTTGTCAAACCTTTTTTCAAGGCTCTTAGTTTCTTTGCATTGGGTTAGAACAAGTTCTTTTAATTCACAGAAGTTTCTTATCATCCACCTTCTGAAGCCTACTTCTGTTAATGGAACACACTCGTTCTCCATCAGGCCTTGTTCCATTGCTGATGAGGAACTGTGATCCCCTGTAGAGGGAGAGGCACTCTGATTTTGAGTATTCTCTACCTTTTTAGGCTGGTTTCTTCCCTTCATTATAAATTTATCCATCTGTCGTCTTTGTAATTACTAACTTTCTAATTAGGTCTCTGAGTGGACATCCACCTTGTTGATTCCCAGTGCCGAAATCTGAGCAATCCACTGCGCAGGCCAAAACAGCGGTGCTAAGATTGATGGTGCTCTTCTGACCAGGAATCTCCAGTCTGGCTCCCAGAGATCTCCACCGTGCTGAGGCACCAACAAAACTGCCATGCCGGCCACAAGAGTTGCACTGGCGACCTGTGGGGCTCCTCTGCTGGGAATCTCCTGGTCCGTGAGAAACAAAAATTCATCTGAAAGTGTGGCATCTTCTTGTTCTCTGCTCTTTCACTGGGAGCTACAATCTTGAGCTGCGAGTGATCAGCCATCTTGGATCTCTCCCGGTATTTCTTTCTCTACTTAACCCAACTCTACCCTATGAATTTATTTTTGTTAGTATAATTATTTTGAGATTTACTCATGTTTTTGCATGTATCAATAGTCCTATTATCAAGCAGCATTTCATTGTTGACTACAGCACAATTTGTGTATTAATTAAACTGGTGATGGACATTTGGGTTATTTCCACTTATAGACTATTGCCAATACATTTACTACAAATTTTCATCTACTAACCTCTTTATAGGCACACATATTCTTTTCTCTTGAGTAAATACCTGGATGTTAAATAGCTGAATCACATGATATGTGCATATTTAACATTTAAAGAACCTGTCAAACTGTTTCCCAAAGTAGTAGTGACATTAATATTTTCATCATCATTGTATGTGTATTCCAGTAAGCCCATGTCTTTGTTCTGCTAAATAATGGGTCTATTTTTACTATTTTTTAAAATAACATTTTCTCTTCATCATAGATTTTTAGTAGGTTGATTACGTTGTAAGGATGTACTTTTTTTTTTCTAATTATAGTTGAAATATTTCGATCTAAGGGATAGTAATTTTCATTAAAATTAAAGAGGTTTTTTTGTCATTAATTTGTTAGTTCAATGTCCTGCTTTTCACTTTTCCTCTTCAGACATTTTAACTGAACAAGTTTAGAATGCTTGATATTGTCCTCAGAATTTCTTTTTTTTTTCAGTCTTTTGTCTATGTTTCTTTTTGATAGTTTGGTGTTCTTTCTTTTATATTACTGATTTATGTTCTGTAGTTTCTAATATGATATTAGTTCCATTCAGTGTATCTTTTATTTCAGAAATTATGTTTTCATCTGGAATTTGTAATTAGCTCTTTTTAATATTTTTTCTTTTCTCATCATATTTATAATTTCCTCTCCCTCCATGAAAATATGTAGTGTATGCATAGTAGCTGCTTTAACGTCTCTTTCTGCTAATTTCATCATCTACATTAATTTTATTTGTCTATGGACCATTTTTCCTGCTTCCCTTATGTCTGGTAATTTGTATTAAATCCCAGACATTTTGAATCACATTGTTTATCGCTGAATTTTGGATTGACTACACATTGTTTATTGTTGTATCACTTTAAATATTTTTGTTGTTCTAAGATGCACTTAAATTACTTGGAATCATTTCATTTGTTTTAAGAGATACCTTGAAACTTATTTAGGGAGGTTCAGACTAGTTATTATTCTATAACTAATTTGGATCCACTACTAAATAGTGCCTTTTCTATGACTATCGCCTTAAGATGCCATTCAACTCAAATTTGTGGGAACACAAACAATTCTTATCCACAAGAGAACTCCAGATATTGTTTCACCTATTATTTTATGATAGAAATTATAAATTATATTATATTATGAAAACTAATGATGTTTTGGAAACACTAAACAAAGTTATTTTATGAATTACATTTTACTATAAATTAACTATAATCAATTTATATTATGTAGATGTGGGGGTATTTGTAGAGTATAAATTTAAATTTACATTATAAAATATTAGTCACAATAAATCATAGTATAGTTCTTTGTCCATAAATATGTCAATGCACATGTCTACATGTATGAGAGAGTTTGGCTCTCTGTGTAGAGGATTAGACAGGAACATATTAAACAAAAGTAAAGAATGTGACCACTTCTCATCCCTTGGTAAAGAGGAAGAGAATTTAGAGAAAAGAAAGTTTCTACTTTATATAATTGTGTTTTTTTGATGATTTGATTCAAGAATGGCGTATTTGTTGCTTGAAAAATTAAAAATTACACCTGATATGTGATTGCATACCATACGTATTTACCTTCACAAGTCGAGGCAAAATAAAAATAAAATCCATGAAAACTCAGTTACCTATGCGTGGCTCAACTACTCAAAATGCATCTTGAGTATCTGTCTGGCCCTAGGATTTAAACATAACTACTATCAAACAATAATAATAACAGCAGCACAGGAATCCTTCCCCCTAAAGAAAGTTTTATTGTCATTAATAATGTCAGTACACCTACTGAAAACATCTGTGCATGTCTAGGTGAAAGATTTATTCTTTCTTTTCATTGTGTAATTAGACATTCCAATGAATTTTAAAATTGAATATGAAAAATTCTATGTTTTTCCACAATTGAGAAAAAATACGAAAAAAGAAGCATGGAATATTTATTTTTAGTATTAATTAAATTTGTTGCAGGTGTCATTATGAGTGAACATTGATGCTATTCTGTTTTGCATTTTTTAATAATTCCTGTAGACTGATTTTTTTTAATTACTATAAATAAGACATTGTATAAGATTGTTTTCTTGAAAATGACAAAGAAAATGTTTAAGATTTAAACTTATGTCTGGATAAAAGGAGCTGAGATATTTCAGAAATGAAACTTGCTCTCCTAAATATACTTACCAGTTATCCATGATTCTTTATTATTTTACTTCTAGTGTATTACTTATTTTCAGGGAGAAAATGCTGGTTCTGAATAAGGGAAATTTTAGGGAAGAAATAATTTTCAATCAAATTATATGATTTATTTTATTCAAAAATCTAGTTAAAATCCACCATATAGTGTGCAGAGTCAAATCTCATTAACCATATTTTCATTTATTAGAATTTTGTTTTGCAGTAATTTGGTTATTAGCCCTCATAGAACCAATTCTACTGTTATTAAATGAGATGAATCTTTATTCAATTGCAAAAAAGAACACTAGACTTATGAGAAAATAGTTGCTTGAATTGTTAATTACATAACTCTCATTAGAAACTGAGAGATATGATACTTTGGGAAATTCATTTGAAGAATATGCACTTTTCTCCATTTCTATTTACTTTATGTTCTGAACTTAAAAGCTAAGCATACTAAAAATGAATAGTATGCCTACATTACATTAATTTAGTGATTTCAAAATATATCAGAAGAAAACCTTCCTTCTCTTTTTAAATAAAATATTTTGTAATAAACATTCAAATGAAATTAGTACAAAACGATTTTATTCTAACATAAAACTTCAAATCTAAAAACAGACATAACATATAAAATGCCCTAATGCTAATGTAAAAGTTATGTAAGAAGAAAGTACTTCTTAATAAATTAATAATTTTAAATATGGAAATGTACAGGCATGAGGCTACCTTGGAAGGTATAAGGAAGAAAATCTATTACCTGAACCTCGAACTAGGATAAATACAACAGCTATAGAAACAGACTTATGTAAATTTGAGAACGGCAATTTAAACACTTTGGTATTGGTGATATGACTTTCCCCAAATGAAAAAAAAAATGATACATTTGCAAACCAAATAAAATAAATTCTTCTCACTCTATTAGTAATTACCTTCTGTGCATAGTAAAATGTAAGAAATGTTTTACATTTTTAAAAATGTAAACTAGTTTCTAAGCTCAAATGATCATAAATATCCTTTCTACCAAGATGAATGTCCGGCAGGGCATTTAAAATTCAGATAAGTCTTAATTAACTGTATTGTGCCAGACCCTTACATGCATTATCATATCTGCCATTCCTAGACTCTTTTTGCTAAGCACCAGTAATGCCTCCCTCACCTCAACAAATTTTAAAATGTCCTAAGGAGTTGAATTACTCCCATGGGAATAAATGCCTTCATCACTCCATAACCTTCCAATAATTTTTTTCCTTGGCTGAGTGTTTATGTTATTGCTATATGTTTTATGTTGAAGGTCTCTGAAACAAATTGCAGTGAGGCACAATTCAGTTTTCCAGTTGCTGCACAACTGTGCTATTTAAGCAGTACTCTCCTATGTGGAGCCTACATAATAAACTGTATTTTGAATTCACTTTTTCTCTGAAGCACTAGTATGCTTTAATTATTCTGACAATAAAATATGTCACTAATTTTGCACTGGTTGCCAAGAAACTCAGACTTGAATTCAAAGCTCACTACAGCAATTATATAGAGAATTTTATCTGTATTTTAAAACATAGCTCTGATATTATTTTCCAAACCAGCATGTTGTTTGTGATTTGAAATATTTGCTTTGTTTTCCAATGTGTCATGTCATGTGTGTGTGTTCTGTAAACTCTCTCAATTTCTCTATTAAACAAGGTTAGCTATATGAAGTAGTGAGATAGAAAATATGATACATGCAACATATATCAAATACTTAGTGTCATAGGTTTTCCCTAAGTTCGAGTATTCTGCAGAGATTTTGGAATCTATAAAAAGTGTTGAGTAACAATACTTGGAATTTAAAATTTCCTAAGTGGCCAAAAATGTTTGTAACTTTTAATAAATAAGTGTAATGTAACAGGAATGATATAAAATGTTTCACATTTGTTACATACGTTGTATCATATCTGTATCATACTTCATTTACTATTTGTCTTAATAATAAGGAAACATGACATACAGCTATTTAAAGTTATGGTTCCTTGAAATGGTAGAAGACTAAGATGAAGAGAATATACATGAAATGGAAACATACAGAAAATGAATAACTTCCATTGGCTTATTCTGCCAATTTTCAGTAGGAGAATTTTATTAGGAGTGAAAAAAATTAGGAGGTTAGAATATTTTGGCAATTCAATATTTGACATAAGTTCTTTCAAAACAAGAACTTTTTAAAAAAGCACATTATTATCTGTAATATATTATGAGAAAATATTTATTTGATTTGATGTGATATAAACAACGTCCGTAGAGATAAAATGTGCATTTCAATGATTAAATTTTCCTATTCTTTATGTAAAATGAATTGTACATTGTAAAAATTATAAATCAATGTACTATGAAAATTACGTCAATATATTTTATCAGAGCTAGCTTATTGTCTTAGAAACCCCTGAGGCAGGATATCACTTGAACCAGGAGGCAGAGGTTGCAGTGAGCGATTGCACCACTGCACCCCAGCCTGGGTGACAGAGAGAGACTCCGTCTCAAAAAAAAATCTTATTCATGACACATGAATAAGATGTGTCAGTTCCATACAATGTACATGATAAGAATTTGATACTAAAATATAAGAATGATTAGTTATAAGAATAAAATTTAATTTCTCCTATAAATCTAGTGAATACATTTTTTAATCACAAAAATAGGAGTCTTTACTTATATGATAAAAATCAAATGTATAAATAATGATAAATAAAATAAAACTGGAATTGAAAACTGCACATGAAATTCTTATTGTATTAACCTAGCTATAACACATGTTGGAAAGTTTCCAAAACTGTTCTTTTGGATTGCAGTCTTTACACTATTTTTCCTGGAGTTCATCACCTTCTATGGCATTGTAGAATTCTGGCTTTTCTGTACATAAGCAAAACACAGGCACACATGCCCATACACAGAGTCAGATTGAAATGTCCATAGTTGGACGAAAACAGGAGATTCCTTAGCTCATTGTCATCATGTTAGTTTAAGTAAATTACCTTATTCTTAACTTTACTGTCAATAGGAATATGTACAAAGTGAATGATATTTATTATTTTTATTTGATAGTAGCTCCCTAGGGTATAAAAAGATAATATAAGTGGCTAAGGTGGATAAGGGCATATACTCTGGGGCCAGCTTGGATGTGTTCTACTCAAGTTTCTCAATTTGCGAGCTAGGTGACCTTGGCACTCCAAAAGGAAATAAAGAAGCACCTACCTCATATGTTGATACAAAGATTTAATTGAAATTACGTATTTAGAAAAATATCTGGCATAAAGTATGACATAAAATTACACATTATTAGTTTATTGTCTATTTAACTTAGTTTTTGATATAATAAAAGGCAAAAGAGTGACGTCTTTTAAAGAAACAGTATCTCCCAGTGTATTCTTATAATAAATAATTAGCATACAAAATAATTATGTTCTTTTTGATTACTGTTAAATAAAAATTTAAATATCTCATTTTCTCCTCTCCTCTCCTTTCTTTATGTCTTTCTTCTTTCTTAATGCCTTTCCTTCCTTCCTTCCTTTTTCTTTCTCTTTCTTTTTTCTTTCTTTCTTTTTCTTTCTTTCTTCTTTCTCACTCTCTTTCTTTCTTCCCTCCCCTCCCCTCTACTCCACTCCCCTCCCCTTCTCCTTTCCTCTTTCCTTCCTTCCTTTCTTCCTTTCTTCCTCCCTTCTTTCTCATGTCAGATTATTATTTAAACATAATAATATAATCTATAATCACAGGTATTGTTTAGACTATGTCAAATATTATTGGCCATTGAAGATTAAGTTTCAAAATGTGGATTTGGGGAATGCAGAAACATTTAGTCTATAGCACTCAAATCTATGATAAATCTTAAAAATTTGGCCGGGCACAGTGGCTCACGCCTATAATCCCAGCTCTTTGGGAGGCCAAGGCGGGTGGATCATGAAGTCAAGAGATCGAGACCATCCTGGTCAACATAGTGAAACCCCGTCTCTACTAAAAATTAGCTGGGCATGGTGGCATGTGCCTGTAATCCCAGTTACTCGGGAGGCTAAGGCCAGAGAATTGCTTGAACCCAGGAGGCGGAAGTTGCGGTGAGCCGAGATCACGCCATTGCACTCCAGCCTGGGTAACAAGAACTAAACTCCGTCTCAACCAAAAAAAAAAAAAAAAAAAAATTGTGTTAGTTTTAAAAACAATTTAAATTTGTATTTAGACTATAAGATTTATATGTAGGTAGTTTTTAACTGCTCATCATCTTAAAATTTTAATTTGTCACTGAGCACAGTGGCTCATGCCTGCAATCCCAGCGCTTTGGGAGGCTGAAGCAGGTGGATCATATAGTCAGGAGTTGTTCAAGACCAGCCTGGTCAACATAGTGAAACCCCGTCTCTACTAAAAACACAAAAATTAGCTAGGCGAGGCGGCATGTTGCCTGTCGTCACAGCTACTTGGGAGGCTGAGACAGGAAAATCGCTTGAACCCAGGAGTTGGAGGTTTCAGTGAGCTAAGATCGTGAAACTGCACTCCAGTCTGGGCAACAGAGCAAGACTCCATCTCAATAAATAAATAAATAAATAAATTTGTCAAAAGCTTTCATTAAATAAAAATTATCATCATTAGTTTTTATAAAAATGCTTTTATAAATTTATTTATTAGGGTGTTTATTTTTTTATATGTACAAAACATCCTATTAGGCCCCAGGAAGGTATTGGTGAAGCAAAGAGTTTATATTATCACAGAATTACATAGAACATATCTAAAATAATTTAATAATATGACTTTTCACATGGTATAAGCATTGTGAATAAAATGTAAAAGGAAAGGTTAATGAGGAAGATCAAAGGATATATGGGTATAGATTTAAATTTTAAATAAGTGAACAGGAAAATCCTCATTAAAAGCTAGTATTTGAGCAAGTATTTATAAGAATTAAGAGTAGAATGATGTAGCTCTTTGAAGGACTAAGGACTCCAGGCAAAGGAGAGAGCAGTAAAAATGTTGTGAGACAGAAGCCTGCATAATGTGTTTGATGAGTAGCAAGGCACCCAGTGTGGCTGTAGCAAAGAGAGAAATAGAGCAGTAGGAGATGAGGTCAGAGTTAAGGGAAGGGGGTGTATTATGCAGTAACTTTAAGACACTGAAGAAACTTCTGCTTAATTCTGACAAGGACTTCATATTTTACTCTTAATAACATGTGAAGAGCAGTTATATGACCAGATAAACATTTCTAGAGAATTATTCACTTGTTGCATTGAGGAAATACTGAAAATGACAAGATTTCAAGCAAGGAGACCACATGAGAGGGTAATACTACACCAATAAATAATCCCAAGAAAGCTGCAGAAAAGGTAATTTTACATCTGTTAAAACTAATAATGAGAATAATAATGCTTTAATATACTGTGTCTTTCATTTTGCTGGTAATTAATTTTTATTTTATTTTATGAAAGCTTTTGAAAAGTTTAAATTTTGAAAACAAAACAAACAAAAAGAAACTGCCACTTCTCTATATAATTTTAGATGAGTTGCTTTTAAGTAAGGTGAGTCCAGAATAGTTCATACTTGTGTATGTTACTCAGCCTCTACTTTTTCTTATGTAGTACATTTCCAATTTATTATACAAAGCTTATGTTACCCTAATGCAAATCCTAGAAAAACTTAGCACATATACAAAAATGTACAAAATATTTGATTAAAGTAGATGCAAAAATGTTAACCAAATATTAGCAAATAGAATTAAGCAATATATAAAACTCATGTACAATATAATCAACAGGGTTTATTTCAGGTTTGAAAGACTAGTTTAAGAAATGAAAATTGATGAGTATAATCCATCATATTGATAGACCAATGAAGAAAAAGTATGTTTATTACTTTAATAATAAATCATATTTATTATTTTAATAAATCAATTTATATGTGTGTAGATATGCATATATATGCATACATATGCACATACATGAGTGTGTGTGTGTGTGTGTTTGTGTGTAGTAATTGATCTATGCATTGATGGAAACTCTGAATCTCATGATCTGCTGTCTGTCTTAGAGAACCAGGACAGCTGGTGATATAATTCAGTATAAATCCAAAGGCCTGAAAACAAGGCAGACAATGGTTGAATTCCAGTCTGAGTTTGAAGGCTCAAGAAATGAGAGAACTGATGTCTGAAGGCAGGATAAGATGGATGTCCCAGCTCAAATGCAGCAATTTCACCCTTCCTCCTCTTTTTGGTTCTATTCAGGCTCTCAAAAGATTGGATGATGTCCCCCCAGCATTGGTGAGGGAAAAGTTCTGTACTCAGTTTGTTAATTCCTATACTAATCTCTTCCAGAAACACCCTCAGACACACCCAGAAATAGTTTTATCAGCTATGTTGGCACTACTTAGCCCAGTTAAGTTGACACGTACAATAAATTATCAACAAGACGGAAGTTCTAGCCAATGCAATAAGAATTAAAAAAAGGCAGATAACAGACATTTCCATTGGAAAGTAAGAAATAAAACTGCCCCTATTTGTAGATGATATGATTGTTTAAATAGAAAATTCCAGGCTGGGTGCAGTGGCTCACACCTGTAATCCCAGCACTTTGGGAGGCTGAGGCAGGCGGATCACCTGAGGTCAAGAGTTTGAGACCAGCCTGACCTACATGGAGAAACCCCAGTCTCTACTAAAAATACAAAATTAGCCAGGCATGGTAGTGCATGCCTGTAATCCCAGCTACGAGGGAGTCTGAGGCAAGATAATCCCTTGAACCTGGGAGATGGAAGTTGTGGTGAGCCAAGTTTGCACCATTGCACTCCAGCCTGGGCAACAAAGAGTGAAACTTTGTCTCAAAAAAGAAAAACAAGTTAAAAAGAAAAACACATAACGTGAAAATTCCACTGTATTTTCAAAGAAAGCCTTCTAGAACTAACAAGTAAGTTGAGGAAGGTCACAAGACAGAAGATAAGCTTACAAATTTTATTTATCTGTATTAACAATGTATGTATGGATGTGAAAGTTAAACAGAAAAATATCATTTACATTTGTTCAAAAAAACAAAAAAACCTAGGTACAAATCTAATGAAATATATATAGGCTCTGTATGCTGAAAACTACATGTTGAGAAAAGAAATCAAATATAAAAATAAATGCAGAGAATTACCATGTATTAGGTTGGACTATGCAACATTATAAAGATGCCATTTGTCTTCAAACTGATATACAGATGCAGCATAATTCCTATCAAACTCCCAATAATATTGGTTTTAGATATATACAAGAATATTCTAAAATTTATACAGGAAGGGAAAGGAACCAAAATTCTTAAAACAGTTTTGAAAAAGAAAGAAAATAGGAGGAAGCAGTCTAACCAACTCAAAACATTATATAGCTGCAATAACCCATACTTGGTGGTACTGGCAGTGCATCAATGGAACACAACAGAGAACCCAGAGATAGACACATCAATATGACTTCCTGAGTTTTGACAAATCTGTAAAAGTAATTCAATGCAGGAAAAATTGCCTGTTAAATATCATCAGGCAATTTGAAATCCTCAGGCAAAACACTAAAGCAAAAACAAACAGACTTATGACTCACACCTTATGCAAACATTAACTCAAAATACATCACAGATTCAAATGTAAAACATAAAACTATAACTTTTTCAGAAAAAAACACACTCATAACAAAATATTTGGGACCTTAGGCTAGGCGAAGATTTCCTAGAATTTACACCAAAAATACAATTCATAAAAGGAAAAATTGACACATTATGCTTAATCAAAATTAATTTTTGCAAATGTATAAAATACATTAAAAGTATGAAAAATGAACTTCAGATTGGGAGATAATATTTACAAGTTATATATCTTTTAAAAACTATTTAGAATATATGAATAAATATCAAAACTCGAATACATTAAGACAAAAATCCGGTTGGAAAATGGTACAAAAGCATGAAGATTAGTTTCACTGAAGAGAAAAGGCAGATGAAAAATGAGCACATGAAAAGATTTTCATCATCATTAGCTATTAGAGAATTGAAAATTAAAACCATAATGAGATATCACTACGTATCTAAAAGAATGGCTAAATTTAAGGGTAGTGACAACTGTAAATTCTGCTGGGGAAAGAGAGAAAACATATTACTCATACATTGCTGGTATGAATGTAGAATATTATAGTTACTCTAGAAAATCACTTGGCTGTTTATTAAAAAAATACAAACATCATATGACCAGTTTCTACATTCCTACACATTTACCCCAATGAAATAAGAATTACTCACACAAAAATCTGACACATTTATAGTAGCTTTATTCATAATAACCCAAACTGTAAACAGCTGTTTTCAATAGATGAATGAAAATATCTGCTTAAATAAGAAATAAAATTGAATTTTAATGAAATCTAGAAAAAAGTTAATGAGTAAAACTATCCAAGATAATTTTTTAAAAGAAGAGTATTGAGGAGAAATTGCATCAACAAATATTAAAATTTGTAACTATAAAAGCAAAGGATGTGTTATCACAAATATTTAAGGGTATTACAATAAAACAAAAAATGTTTAGAAAATAAATGCTGTTTTGTGCAATATTTGTGTATATTATATTACATATTATAACATGATATCCACAGTCATATAATATATTGTAAGGGCTTAATAATAGCCAAAAACGTAAAGGAGCCAAGATCATCCAACCTCACTCATATTCATAGTAATACAAGTCATAATATGAATGAACATTTATCTTATTATTTGATGGATATTTATAATACAGTTAGACTTGGTGATTGATATAGTTTGGCCCTGAGTCACCACCCAAATCTCACCTTGCACTGTAATCCTCATGTCAAGGGGAGAACCAGGGTAGAGGTAATTAAATCATGGCGCAGTTTCCTCCACGCTGTTCTCGTGATAATGAGTGAGTCTCATGAGATCTGATGATTTTATGTGCCTCACATTTTTCCTGCCTTCACTCATTCTCTCTCTCCTGCCACCCTGTTAAAGAGGTGCCTTCTGCCATGATTCCAAGTTTCCTGAGGCCTTCCCAGCCATGCGGAACTGTGAGTCAATTAAACCTTTTTCCTTTATAAATTACCCAGTCTTGGGTATGTCTTTATTAACAGCATGAGAACAGACTAATACAGTGATAATGAAGATTAAATTAATAATAGCCCATATTGATATTGGAAATTTTATTTTATTTAAAAATTGACACCCAGTACCAATTGTTTCAAAATTACATTTCTAGGAATCTAAAGCAATTATTGAAAAAGTATTGAAATCATTTTTCTTATGCAATAGTGTATCTGATAAAATACTACTTACAATATTGAAAAACTTGAAAATAAATAAATAAATAAATTACTGCATATATGGATTTTGTAGGGATTACAATTATATTTTTAAGTAAAACAATATTAGTATAGTAAATAAAAATAAGTCATTTCATATAAAAAAGTTACCAATATTTTTTCAATATATATCTTGTACCTTGTTATTTAAGTCTAGTCTACCTACAGAAAACAGTGTATATTATACATATGTATATATATATAATATATAAGTAGATAGATTAGAAGACATTTCACAAACATATTAATAGGGTTTATCCCTGTATTGCAGTATAATGATTTTTTCCATATTTAGGGCTAAAAATGTTAAAGTAAAATTAAAGGAAACCAAAAATGAAGATGCATTCTGATCATCATTGTGTGTAGGAACTGAATTAGATAAAGGGATTTATTGATCAAAAGGAATGGACTGCTTGAGATGCTGCTGACCTGGACAATTCCTTCAATAATCTGGTCTAGCAGACTCTATTTCTCTGCATTTCCTCTAGTCCATCCCAATTAGTTCATTCTAAAGAGGTTAAATAACAGACATCCTGACCAAGATGCCAAAAAGCATTTGATGATGGGTTAAATCTGCCAAGCAATCATTGCTATTCATTGGTAAAATTAGATGTCCATATGAGTGTGCATATAGAGGAAATTTCAGCATGTATTGTAACTGTGTGTGGCAATCTGTTGCCATGTAACGCTCACTTCTCTGATATTTAGTGTCAGACTTCATTCACAGATATTTCACAGACAGATGGTTCCTTTCACTGGCTCAGGAGCCACTTCAAAGTGTTCTGATTCCAGACCAAATCATATATCATACTTCCTTTAGGAAGATTTTATTCCCAGCTGCAAACTTTAAAATAAAATCAAGAATAATCAGAAGGCTACACAACCCTTTCAGCTTAACTGCCTTCACCAGGACAGACCACAAAGGCTTCTTCACCATGGCAACGTATTAGAAATTAAATCATATTTAATACTTCTTCAAAGACAAAATTAACATCATGGGAGAGACTCTTATTAAGGCAACTGGCAGGAAATGTAACAAGAAATTCCACAGAGATTTGTGCTTGTCATTCACATTACTTCCAAACTAAAACTGAAGGCATTGAGTATACTATTTTCCTCTTAATTTGTATTCATACAGGCTACTCAGCCCTAAATTCTCTCAGCATTAGAACTTATTTTTCTGCTTGATCAGAATCTGAGAGTTACAAAATACATTAACTTTTTTACAGTATGAGTTTAAGATTTGGAAGAATTTTCTAGAGAAAATTTTCACTGTTACATTAAGTAGTTGCAGTTTGCGGGAGTATTAACATTTTAAAACAATCAAATTTAAATATAAGATTTTAATAGAAATTATAATAACAAACACAATGCAATAATTTTGAGTTTTCAATTCTTACAGCATCTCTATCTTTCCTCTTTCAGTGTTCCTTTATCATTCAGACTTGATTGTAGCTATTACACAGTTTAGGATCTGACTTAGATCTGGACCTGGGAAGGCTGACTTTCAAAGTGTCTATTTTTTTGCATGCAGTAGGCAGTTCTCATGAATTTTAGATCTCAGAGGGCTCAAAAAGGTAATTTTCATTTTTAGTGAATACAATAGAAACATAAATAATGCTAATTTCAATAATTATAGGAGCAGAGTTAATAAGAGTAAAAAATAGTCATTCAAATCGTGGCTTCTTGGAAAAATATTATTGAAATAGACCATTTTATTTGTGTTTAATCTTACAAAAATAAATAAAATATTGACTTAAACTCTTTCTTCACTAAAGAAGTAAACAATTTAGGGATATTTTAAATTTTTGCTTTTCTAAGTGGACAATGAAATAAAACCAATGGAAGGAGCAACTTTTTTTAAAGCTTCATTTTATTTTTAATTTACAAATAATTGTGTACATTTATGGGTTATAATGTGATGTTTCAATACATGTGTATTTTGTAGAATAACCAAATCAGGCTAATTAACATATTTATTGTATCAAATATCTATAATTTTTTTGTAGTGAGATTTAAAATCTATTCCTTTTGCTATTTTGAAATAGGTACTACATTATCATTTACTATAGTCACTATGCTAATAGATTACTAGAACTTTTTCTCCTGTCTAACTATAAGATTGTATACTTTGATCAACACATTCTCTTTTCCCATCTATCTCCCAGCTCCCAGCTTCTGGTAAACACCGTTTTACTCTCTGTTTCTACAAGTTCCACACTTTCATATTTCATATATAAGTGAGATCATATGGTACTTTCTCTGTGCCTGGCATATTCATTCAGCATAACATTCTCTAGGTCCATCCATGTTGTTGCAAATGACAGAATTTTCTGTTTTTTAAAGGATGAATACTATTCTATTTTGTATATATAGCACGTTTTTTAATGCATTCACCAATTGATGCACACTTAACGTTGTTTCCACATCTTGGCTACTATGATTAGTGCTGCATTAAACATGGTAGTGCACACATATACTCAACATACTGATTTCAATTGCTTTAGCTATATGCCCAGAAGTGGAAATGATGGATCATATGGTAATTCTATTTTTAGATTTTTAAGGAACCTTCATACTGTTTTCCAAAATGTCTCTATTAATTTACGTTTCCACCAACAGTGTACAAGGGTTCTTTTTCTCTACGTCCTTGCCAATACTTGTTATCACTCATCTCTTTGATAATAGCCAGTCTAATAGGTGCAATATAGTATCTCATTGTGGTTTTTATTTGCATTTCTCTGGTGATTAGAGATATTGAACATTTTTTCATATCGCTGTTGGCTCTTTGTCCATCTTTTGAGAATTGTATATTTTATGATAGGTTATTTGTTTTCTTGTAATTGAGTAGTTTGTGTTCCTTCTATATATTAGATACTAGCTCTTTATCCATGTTAGCCTTTGTTTATTCTATTTTGTCTGCTTGGTATATCATTTCTTCATTCACCATCAATATTTGAGTAAAGTAACTTTTTACCCATTGTTAATGACTATGGATGCCTTCAATCGTGTTAATGACCTTCATTTCATCAACTCTGAAAATCAAATGGTTTCATTTTTTAACCACATTCTCCTCTCCTTTTACTAACCCATTTTTACATTCCCAGTATCTACAATTAAGCATCCTGAGACTCAAATATTTAGCATTCTCATTATGTGTTAGCTCAAACTTTACCTTTTTTGCTCTCTAACCCATATTTGATAGAATCTTATACCAGAGTTTCGAAGCTCCACAGATGAAAATCATACAAACACAGGAATGATTTTGTTTCTCACTCCTGTATAATCGTAGACCTGACTTATCAGGCATTTCTCATTCCAATATACTGCCATGCCATATTTTTTCTTTAATATTCTCCTCCTACTCTTAACAATTCTTCTTAATTTTTAGTAAATAGAAATCACTGTCTATTTCTTTCAAAATTGTATACCATCAATTAAGAACTCCCTCAAACTCCTCTCCTATCCTTGTTCCCCACTAGGTGCTTCTTCTTTTCCATAACAAGTATCTAAGGAGCATTTCTGAAATGACACCTTGGATTCCTTGCTTTCTCCCCCAATTCTTGCCTCTTTTCATACAATCATAATTGCTTGAGATGGAAACAAGAATTTACATGGCATCAAATCCTATAAATATCATAATATGTATAAAAATAGTAAAATAATTTTATTAACTGCCCCATGGAACTTGGTGATACTTTAAAAAAAAAAAAATGGGCTTCAGTCTCTTTGGTTGCTTCTTCATAATCTGATAATACAAGTTTTCCCAATAAGAATAGAAAAAGAATTAAGAAGTTCTTTCAAATTATTATTGCTAATATTTTGAAAATTTCCCTACTTCATTCATAATTTGATATTGGGAGTGACATACAGAGTTTTATGATTCATATCAGATTTGGAAAACATTTAAGTTTCTTTTAAATGTAACTTGATAGATTTCATGACATATGTGATAGAACCTCTGATCCTGTCTTTCTTGTCAAGGAGATGGGTGAGTTGGCACAGTGAAGGTGAGGAACATTCTTTGCAGTCATTGCTGTTGCGTGCTGGCTTTCAAGAATATAACTGTACACTGAAATGACTGTGAACCACAAAAATACATCCCACTAAACCAAAACTAATGTATTTCCAACTCAACTTCCTTTTACCAGATCCCTAAATATGTCTGTGGCCACTGCAGTGCTACCTTAGATGAAAGGATATGTGTCTGAGGGAGGTCTAAGTGGAAAAAGACAGTGGTCTTTACAAGTGTGGTTAAAATACCTTACTTCTGCACATTCTGAAAAAACACACGACCATACAAAAACATTTCTAGAGTCCCCTCTCGGGCCTTAAAATCCAGGCTCAAGCAAGTGAAAGTTCTGTGGCTTAATGAGAAATATCCCTATGAAAATCTATATTATACTTTTATACTTTCTTCAGTTATTTTCATGGCCTTCTCTTGCTCTGATCCTTGATCTTCTTGTCTGTTTCTCCACTACTCTCTGGACAAGGAAGATGTATAATTCTTTACATGTCTTCAGTGTCTATCAAAGTATCTAGCACAGAGACACTCATTGAAACATAAAGAAAAAAAGGTTTATAATTCTGACAATTATAAAAAGAGGTATAAAAATATAAAAACTTAGAAAAATAAAGTATTTTCATAAATAATCAAACACATTGAAAGTATTATTGGGGACCCCTTGTGGAAAATCAAGTGAGAAATTATGGTAGTTTGGACAAGACCAATGGTAGTCAAGAGGGGTACAGAAGGTATTTCAAGATGTATCTTTTGTAAGTAGAATCAGTAGAACTGTCTTGACGAATTTGAGATAGTAAAGGGAGAGAGAGGTATAGGAAAGCACTGAGTGTTTAATTTGTGGTTCCATGTTTTTAGCTTGACCAACTGTACAGAGTGGAACTAAAATGAGAAATACTGAGTAAATACCATGTTCTGGATAGAAAATTGAGACTTTACTTTTTGGCATATTTTCGTGTGCTTGAGACATATTGAAGATTAGCTGTTGAATAGGTAATTCAACGTGGCTGACAGCAGAAAAGACCAAGGAGCCTCAGAATATCACAGAGTAAATGACTTTGCCAAGAAGCCTTTCAATAATCCAATGTGGTCATGAGTGTTAGAGGTAAGTAGAAGCAAGTGGTCAGAAGCGAAGAATGAAAAGTGGGTGAAACAGGGATAGAATGGAGAGAGGAGGCTAAAATACAGGGAGCTACTTGGCTTAGTACTATTCAGTAGTAATAGTAGTCTGAGTTAGTGGGAAGCATGAATGTGCTTTGGACAAATTCACAGGCAAAAACCTATTGTCTAAAAAAATCGGTTTAATGGCTCCATGCAATGTAAAAAGCCACTCTGGACAAACCATGGAATGTCACTCAACAGGCGGAAGGGGAAAGTATTTTTGTAAGGTTTGGATTTCCTCAGTTTCCAACTGAAGGGTCTGAGGAATCAACTAAGAGTACCATAGATTAGCTGTTTCTGTGATGAGATTAGGAGAAGAGGAATTAAGTAGAGTTTGGTTGATGCCATGAGGAGAGAGTAGTTTAGCAACTTGCAAGTATCCCCAGTAAGAGATGGGTGTGGCAAAGTGGGTTTGGAACATCACTGTTAAGAAAACAGTAGTTACTAAAATGGGTAGTCACATCATTGTATAGCTGCTGCATGACCTTGGGAGAAACTGTGTCTCCTGTTAACTTTGAAGCTTGGCTTTATATGTCTGTTCTCACAGCCTGGTTAACAGTGAGGTTACTTTTTTTTTTCAGTATAAACTGATTTCCAGTTTTAGTCCCAGCTAAGCTTTACATCTTTAAAAAAAGATCAAATGACAAGCTAGTAAACATGACTGCTTGGGGATAAAACAGGCAAAGCTGGCCCAGTGGTAAACAGGGGGATTAGTGACAAGGCCTACCTGCAGGCAAATGTTTGACAGGTATCTTCATCTCTTTAACAAGATTTGTAATGATGATACTACCACTTGGTCCTGTGTATTCTTTGAATGCCAAGTTTTCCTTTCAGACATCTATCCTAGGAAGATATACGCAGATGTATACAGGCTTTATACAAAGATGTTCATCACCACATTGTTTGTTACCCAGATGTCAGTTATGTTTCCTCTGTATTTTGAGGTTACAAAAAAGATTACCTCATTTCTCCTTTGTTTGGGCCCATATATTTCAATATCATTATTTTACATGGATCAATTTTTTTATTCTTCGAAATTTTTGACTAATTCCCTGTTGGATTTGAGTTTCTTCTTCCAATAGAATTTAAGTTTCAAATGCATGTGAATGTCCTAAGTCTTTTCTCTTTACTCCATAACAAACCAGATCTCATTTTCCTTGATTTTTATCTCTTCTAAAATACATTTATAAGGCTGGGTGTAGTGGCTCACCCTTGTAGTCCCAGCATGTTGGGAAGCCAAGATGGGCGGATCACCTGAAGTCAGGAGTTCGAGACCAGCCTGGTCAACATGTTGAAACCCCATCTCTACTAAAAATACAAAAATTAGCCAGGTGTGGTGGCGATGTCCTGTAGTCCCAGCTATTTGGGAGGCTCAGGCAGGAGAATTGCCTGAACCTGGGAGGCGGATGTTGCAGTGAGCCAGGATCATGCCATTGCACTCCAGCCTGGGCGACAAGAGTGAAAACTCCATCTCAAAAATAAAATAAAACAAAACACATGTATGTGTGAATAGTAATCTTCCTTGGGGTTTTGAGAAGCTCAGTTCATTCACCTTATTCAAATTATTTGAAACAGACTTTCTTTTTCTTAAAATCTTTCGCTTCTTAATATTAATTCCTCTCAGGTCTCTTATTCTGTAGGCTCCTAGATTCTTTTACTTGTCTCTAGACCGGAGTTCTAGGTTATAATCTAAGTCATAAGCATCCTCAAAGCGTTTGCAGATAAAAATTCTGGAATCTGGTTAAACTTTACAGGAAAAAATTTTATCTATATAGTCACTAACCTTAAAACTATTAGTAGTACTTATGACTCTGTCACCAATAGATATTTCTTTGATTCCTTCTTATTATCTTAAAAATGCTGTAGAAATCTTGAAATGCTATCTACCTTGTCACTTCTTTGAAATCATGGTTTTAATTAGAGCCACCACTGTATTTGTTTATTAACAGTGTAAATTTGAAAGTCCTTCTATTTTAATATAATTGGATTTTCTTATAATTCTATGTATTTTATTTTATTCATTTCAAAGCCATATTGTGAAAAGAGGTCCATGTGTGATAGCCCATGTGATTCTTCTCTTGAGGGATTGAGCAGATCATATCCTTCTAAGTAGACTATATCCCTATAAATTTGGGATTTCCTCCAAAGAGAGTTAACCTTCCCAATGTCAATCATTATGGGAATAAATATATCATGGGACAGAAAATATGAATTGTAGAGATAGAATAATGTCTTCCTCTCAGTGCTTGCTGTGAAATACTATGTAGATTATGAAAAATGTGGATATCAGAGCATTTCTGGTAATGAGAAGTGATGTTATCCTTCCTAGTGGAGATAAGCAGTGACTCAGGTCAAGATGCAGCCACATAAGAGACCTTAATCAGACCTTAGTAGGCAGTCTCTGGGAGGTGCCCTATCCATCAGATGATAGAAATCACATGCTGTGCTACATTTTTTTCAAGCAATATGCATTTCCTAAGTGAGAGACTACATGAAGCCCCAAATCTCCCCTCTCAAAGTTAGGTAATTAAGAGAAGATGAAAATATTTTGTAGTTTTTCTGATATACCATGTGGTACAAATACAATCAAAATCTAAAATTCAGCAAATAGCCTAGGATAATCGGAAATTAACTATTAAAGTATAGCATGACCTCTGAAATATTGTCAAACATAAATAAACACATAATTAATTCTGACAGGAGTAGAGCATTTCACTCCAGAGAGAGTAGACAAGCTATCTAACCCAATCTCAAGAGATGTATTCACATTTGTAAAATCCTTTCAGACATATTTACTTACCAAGTGTTACTCTTTGGGAAATTATTTAACCTCTCCAGTCCTCAGTTTACCTATATGTAAAATTTGGATAATAAGACTACTTAATGCATAGAGTTTTTCTGATTATAGATGAGTTAATATAAGAAAATAACACAGAACTGTGATTGGAATATATATGGTAAACGCTCAACATTTTAGTTGCTTTCTTTTTTTTTTTTTTTTTTTGAGATGATGGAGTCTCGCTCTGTTGCCAGACTGGAGTACAGTGGCGAGATCTCGGCTCACTGCAACCTCTGCCTTCCGGGTTCCAGCAATTCTCCTGCCTCAGCTTCCCAAGTAGCTGGGGCTACAGGTGCACGCCACCACGCCTAGCTAATTTTTGTATTTTTAGGAGAGTCAGGGTTTCACCATGTTGGCCAGGATGGTCTCAATCTCTTGACCTCATGATCCATCCGCCTTGGCCTCTCAAAGTGCTGGGATTACAGGCGTGGCCACTGTGCCCAGGCCCCTAGCTGCTCTTTTAATTGTTGTTGTCATTGTCGTTACTGAGCCTTTGTAAGAGCCTGCAGGGCATACGAAAGTTTCCCATGTTCTGTCTTCCTTTTTCTGGTACATTGTAGATCTTAGAAGACACAGAGGGCACTGGCTTCTTGGCTTCTACTTTGAAATGTAATTATGCATTCCATACTAGATTTAGCTACATAATGAAATCCAAATTAAAACAAAAATACCCCATGTTTCTTGTTAAACACTATGGAAATCCTGATGCATAATGCAATAGGATACATAGGATACATAGGATAGACATACTTAGAAAACATTTCAGTTCATTCCCAGTCTATTGCTTGCAGCCACAAATTCTTAAATACATACTCAAGTTCTCATTTTCCTTACTAGTGCCTTGACTACCTAAACTGAAAGACACGGTCTGGATCAGGTCTAGATAGTGATCTGAATCAAAAACATGTAAGGCTGTCACTGATAATTAAAACTTTCTAAGGAAATGTCTTGCTCTTTTCACTAAAGTCTACAAAAACACCCTATTAAGGACTTTGTTGGCTTTCCACATTGTGGTTTTGTTTAGAGACTGTGGACCTTAAAAGCAAAAGTAAATTTAAATGCTCAGCTTACCAGGACTTTAAACTCTTTCTTATGTGATCCAGAAGAGATATGGCATTTTACATGTTTTCTACTTCGATATGAGATCAAATTCTGTAATGCCCTCTTTTATTATTAACAACATAGATTCCATTTATTAAATTTCTAAAATGCACCAGCTATAGAATGAAGTGCTTTACATAGATTTAATTTAAATATTATAAAACTAAAAAATATAATAAAAAGTTTAGTTTGTAAAGTTAATAGTTTTAAATTATAAAAACTAAAAAATTAAAGAGTCTAAAATTGATGACACTTTGACCACAACATACAGCTTATAGGTGTCAGCATCAGATTCAGGATAACCATATTCTGACTATAAAACTATATAGTGTACCCATCTGATTACTACAATTCTGTATATAAACATGCCAAAAAATACTTATAGAGCAGCCAGCACTCATTTATGTGACAAGGGTACAGAAAATAATAAGAAATCATCTTTCTCATGTAAAAACTAAAATCCATATTTTGATCTAGAAAATTATATAGATTCAAGTATAGCCTCACAGGCCATTAAGCCAGAAAATGTGGTATCTCTTGGGTGCATTGAGGAAGGCATTTGGCTATTTGCAGGGAGACTAATCAAATGATAGCAAATATCTAATTTGTTGAATTGAAGTGTGTCTATTAAAAACATAAGGTTCCTTTACGCACATATTTAAAGACTATTTGGGGATTTATAATACTTGTGTTTTTAGTATTGCCCTTGCTTACTTCATAATGTAATTTCTGATTGACATCATTTTTATGCCACTACTTTTTCCATAAAAATTTACCTTTTTTTTCCTCCATTTTTTCTATTTCCTCTGAAGAAATGGAACTTTGTTCTTTGCATCTACTGCCATGTCCTGAAATTATAATTCTTAGTTCTTTCAACCTGCCACTTCCAATAATGACATGAGAGAAAAAAACTACTATGCATGCCAGTTGGCTCTATTTTGTATCGTAAGGAAAATCTACATCTGCTTTTTGGATTAAATTGTCCTTATAAAACCATGCCTATTTAGTTGACGGGAGAAAAAAAGTATAATTTACATGCTTTAGTAGACTTCAGAGCTTTAATTCACCCTAAGTTTACCCTTGGAAAAAAAAAACTGAGAATTTTAATCTGATGGTTGTTAGCCAACTTTTCTTTTAGACTGGCAGCATGATGTTTGCCAGAGTTATGACCACTTATGCCAATCCCTATTAGAGACTAAATACTGTTTGCCCCACATACTTGTTTATCTGAGGTAAAATTAGTTTCAGTAAACAGTCTTCAAAACTGTAAGTGAATTCAGAAAGTACTTTAAAGTCACTTGTGCATTGTTCAGTGCTGGTGCTGTAACAAATATGAAGAAATTGACTATATGGCCTATGCTTAGTGGAAGGAAAAGGGGATTGCAAATCCTGTAAAACTCTGTAGAGTCATTATTAGATAAGATTGGGGGATCTCTGATTCAAAAGACATGCAGATTATTAACACAAAATGAGTTAAGTGGTGGGAGAAAATGTGTATGGCTGAAGTGTTCAGATAAGTCTTCACTGAGAAGGTGCAAAATGGGAAGAAAGTATGAGATACAAAGGAAACCACTCCCTGAAGAAAAGCATTTCTTAAGAATTAGAATAGAATTCACTGCTGTGAAGCGCTGGAGTATATAAGAGTAAGAAAGGGATTTTATCACTTCTAACATTTTGAATTAATAAAGGCTTATTTAATTATTTAACAAGTATTTAAAATTTTACAGAATTTGCTTCTGGAGTAGAAAACAATGGATGAGTTGCTACCTCAATATAGAATTTTAATAATAGCTTATGTTTGCATGGTTAATATTTAAAGTAGTGTCTCATAAAAATTTTATTCAGAATGCTACTGTCTCTGGGTTCTGAAGGTAGAAAGCCTAATGATCTCTGCTTTTTAAATTTTGAGTTTCAGAAACAAATTAGGGATAAAGGAACAGAAGTGTGTACTAAAAGACCCTTATCTCTAACTCAGTAAGTCTCTTCCATAGATAGATTTAAAAAGGTATTTCAAGGGTCCAGTAAATTTTCAATGCCTAAAACCAGCACTTAGGAAACATATTTGGACATACCTTCCAAATACTTTTTAATGCCACTTTCATTTGACTTTTCATTATATCAAAAAAACAGCAAATTCAGGAGGATAAAAGTGAGAAAAAAGCATTAGCATTAACGACCTTAAGAATGCCATGTCAAAATTAAACAATTGATAATTAAGGTTGTTAAAGAATTTGAAATCTTATAAATAAAACTCCAGCATCTGGAGACTAAGTGTCCTTGACACCTAAAGAGACTAACGTTGCATATTTGTGAAAACGCAAACTTTGGTTAAATCAGCTTAGTTTTTTGTTGTTGTTGGTATTTTTTTCTTGTAAGATAAAGGTATATATTGATTTTTTTAGAGGTCAGTTAAAATTTTTTGAGTTTGTCAAATTCAGTGAATTAGGTAATTACTTTGGTGTTATGTACTCATAGTCTCAGTGTGGAAAAAAATAAAATATTTTCCATCCTAAAAATAAATAATTTTAGATGGATATCTGTCATCAAAACATTTTCCAGCTCTGATATTACTGAAAATAAAGTTATCTCCTTTTTATATTAACATTTGATAGCCTCTTACATGGGGAGAATTTTATGAAATTATTTTGCTAAAAATAGATAAAAATTGAAAGATTTATCATGAAAAAGTGCCAACAAATAGCAAGTTAGGGATTTTTATCAACAGATGGCTCTTAAAAATCCAAATTTTCTCCCATCTGTAAATGCTATGATGCAATTAAAAAAAACACCTAGGATCTCTAGCTTATTAATTCAATTATTATTTCTTTAGACACATTTACAGATGGGAAGTTTTCTGCTTTAGTAGTTTTTTATTTTGTTCTGGAAATTAAGACTATCTATATTAAATGCTATTTTGTCTTGGTAACTCTTAAAATTTGAACTGTAAAAAGTGTTCTTTATAATTTCTCTTAAATGTAGCATTATAAATGAGATAAAAATTCGAATTTTTGAATATGTTTAGAATATTATTTATAGTAATACACATAGCATTATGTGAATTACTATAAATTTGAAATGATTTTGTGCTTCACAATGAAAGAATAAAATGTTCATATTTCTATCTATTATAGAAGTATAATATAGCTACCTTTTACCTTGTAGTTAATCATTTTTAACAAATTGTTGAAAAGAGTTTTATGACTGGGAATTTTATTATAAAGCATACGGATTTAGACATGAAATTCCACGTCTTGAACTTTTAAAATTTGAATTATCATCCAGTCATTTGCTGATCTGTTCTTTCATTAAACAACAGAGATATCAAGACAAATGTGGTTTTCCTTATACTCAAAGACCCAAGATCTTCTAAGAGAGACAGATAGGTAGACAATTAATTTAAAATGCTGTTGGTATAGAAAGGAATGTGCAGTTTCCAAATAAATAATTCAGAGGTGAATACATGAAGATGAGATAATTAATTTTACTGAAGAAGCTAGGAAGAGAAAGTCATTGAACTACTAGAAAATTTAATGGAAAAAAGACACTGAAATCCTAAATAAAGTTAGCAATAAGATTACCAATAAAAAAAAATGTAAAAATGTGGTGCTTTAAATTGACTAAAATGGTGCCCATGCAGTCAGACCAACATAGTCTACTGCATGGGCACCATTTTAGTCAATTTAAAGCATCACATTTATGAGAGACACTGATAAACTGAACTACACAGAGATAAGTGAGATCAACATTAAAGACATAAGGCACTGCTCAACATGAGAAAATTTAGAAAATGAAGTAAACAAACTTGAGGTATGACACTCTTTAGATTTCTGAAAAAGGGTTAATGTAAGGGGGATGTGTTTCCATAAACAGAGTTTTTAAAAAAGATACTAATTATTGGAAGGACAGATTTTGGTTAAATAATAACAAGGAAAAATGCAAAAAAAAATACTTAAACTATCTAACAACACAGATTTTGTATAGGCATACATCATTTTATTGTATTTCAATTTATCATGCTTCACAGATATTACATTTACTATAAATTCAAGATTTGTGGTAAACCTGCATTGAGCAAATTTATTAGTACGATTTTTCCAGCAACATGTGCTCTTTTTTTGTCTTTGTGTCACATTTCAGTAGTTCTACCAATATTTTAAGCTTTATTATTATTATATTTTTTAAGATGATCTATGATTTGTGATCTTCGATGTTACTATTATTTTGATACGCAATAAAACACCCTCATATAAGATGGCCAAATCAGTTGATAAATAAGTGTATTCTGACTGCTCCACAAAAACCTTCTGGAAAGGATTCACCATTCTAAATGTCATTAAGAACATTCATGATTCATGGGAGGTCAAAATATCAACATTAGCAGGCATTTAGAAGACGTTGACTCCAAACCTCATGGATGGTTTTGATGGATTTAAGATTTCAGTGGAGAAAATGATTGCAGATATGGTGAAGATAGCTAGAGAATCAGAATTGAAAGTGGAGATGGGATTGATTTGCTGCAACCTCATGATAAAATTGTAATATGTGAGGAGTTGCTTCTTATGGTTAAGCAAAGAAAGTAGTTTCTTGAGGTGGATTTGAATTCTGATGAACATTGTTGAAATGACAACAAAGGATTTAGAATATCATGTAAATGTTGATAAAGCAGTGGCAAGGTTTAAAAGGACTGACTCCAACTTTGACAGAAGTTCTACTATGGATAAAATGTTATCAAACAACATTGCAGGCTTGTATTAGTCCATTCTCATGGTGCTAATAAAGACATACCTGAGACTGGATAATTTATAAAGCAAAAGAGGTTTAACAGAGTCACCGTTTCACGTGGCTGGGGAGTCCTCACAATCATGGCGGAAGTCAAAAGGCACACCTTACATGGCAGCGGGCAACACAGAAAAGAGAACCAAGCAAAAAGGGAATCCCCTTATAAAACAATCAGATCTTGTTAGACTTATACACTACCATGAGAACAGTGTGGGTAAAAAAAAACTGCCCCCATGATTCAATTATCTACCACTGGGTCCCTTCCAGGACATATGGGAATTATGGGAGCTACAATTCAAGATGGGATTTGGGTGGGGACACAGCCAAACCATATCAATAGTGCAGAAAAAATTACATAGAAGGATGAGCCAATCAATGTGGCAAAGTTTCTTGTCATCTTATTTTAAGAAATTGCTGCAACCACTCCAGCATTCAGCAACCACCACAGTCACCAGCCAACACTGAGGCAAGACACTCTGCTAACAAAAAGATGACTCCTTGCTTAAAGCTCAGATAATTGTTAACATTTTTTTTAGCAATGAAGTATTTTTTAATTAAGGTATGTACATAATTTTTGTAGACATTATGCTATTGTACATTTAGTAGACTACAGATACTCCTTTACATATGTAGAACACTGCAGGTAAATATTCTATTAACATATATAAATTTCAGTTTATTCCATGTTTTGTTTTACCCTTCACATAAATTACAGCACAAAACAATATGCAGTATGTAGCATGAGAAATTTTGTTGAATATTAGGTTCTTGAGCTTTCAATATGGCTATGTTTTTGTATTCTCTAATTCTCATGTGAACATTGACATATCTAATTTTGAAGCTGTACAACGGGTTAAAGAACTGCAGCTAGCAAGGATGAAATAAAGGGGCTATTAGTTCTTGTGCTTTAGGGAACTAACTACTTTCCAAATGGCTTAGTGAATATATACCCTCCACTGTAGTTTATTAGGTACATTAGCAAGATTTTATGACGTTTTGAAAAATGTTTGACAATGGCAACTTTTAAAACAAAATACTGAAATAAATACCTTACAGCTTCTAGTTCTGTGTCAATTTTAGATAATTTTTATTTTGTAAAATAATTCAATCAAATATGACCTGTTTATAAATTTTACAAAGCATATGAAATGAATTCTTATTTATGAATATTGAGCAGTGTTTTATTTTTTAATGTCATTTTAAGAGATGAGTATGATTACTTATAAAGTTTACATGTAAAAAAATTAAGTTCACCTCCCTTGTTTTTACACACTGTAACATTTTTGAAGGATGTTAAAAGAAGGTAAGAATTTGATGTATTCTGGTTAAGTATGGTAGTGTAGAAATGCAAAAATGTAAAGTTGTGACTTTCATGGTATTGACTGGAATTTCATGACTGCATTTTATTTAGACAAATTAAAGCTAAAACAATATATAGACTTATAATTCTCTCTTTTCAACTCCAGAGTTCTGAAGATTTTAAGAGATACAGGGAATAAATTTACACAAGAGGTATTTGAGAAGCCTTGAGGGTGTATACTGTATTCTAGGGTTATGGTAATACAGTTTGGGAAAGAATAACCCCTCCCACCCCTACATACACACTCACTCACTGACTACACATACATACTTGATAGAGTTGCAACTTACGCATCTTAATATCTGACCAGTGGAGCCATTTTTATTAACTTGCTTTGGGTGAAAAAAAAATAGAGATACTATTTAGAAAGAAAATTATTTTAATAGGGAATGTTACTGATAATTACTGAAGTGTTGTCAAGATGACAATAAAAGAGTTAGTGAGGTCAAACAGGGGTGCTTGATTGTAAAAGAATAGAAGATGGGAGATAACCTGTTGAGTCTTAGCTTCTAATTATAGCAGAAGTAAAAAGGGATGCAGGTTATAACAAGATTAATTCTGATTTAATCTTGGTGGGAGATGGTTTATCAGTTCTACTTGTAAATATATTTTTACAGATTTGTTTTCTAAACAGATGATCCTGGTGAAACAGGGAAGTTTGGGGAAAAAGAAGGAGGCCTTGCTGGACCTTGAGGATTACAAGAACCTCCTTTTGTGTTCTGGCAGATGAAACTATAGAAGCCAGTGGAATGAGACTGTATTGAAACACATGGCTACACAAATTATTCTTGTCATCCAATCAAGATAGTGTTCAATATAATTTAGATTTAGATTTTTTAAATGAATATATAGAATAGGAATTATCAATTTACGTATCCATTTAGTCATTTAACAAGAATTTCTGAATTCATACAGAGAATTCTTCCAGGAATTAGATTTGTTTTTAAAATTTTAATTTTGAAATTATTGCAGATCTACAAGCACTTGTAAGAAATAATAGAGATACCCTGTATATTCTTCACCCAGTTAATCATGCTGATAACATCATTCATAACTGTACTATAATATCACTCAAATAGAATGAGTTGTTTCCAATAGATGAATAAATGTTTCACAATTCTAGCAGTCATTGTTGCAGTCACTTAGAAAAAAGTTAACAAGATAAAGAGGTAGTAATATAAAACAAATTCTAGATAAAAGTATTAAATATTGAGGCAGTCGGATCACTTGAGGTCAGGGGTTCGAGACCAGCCTTGTCAACAAGGTGAAACCAAGCCTCTACTAATAATACAAAAATTATCTGGGCATTGTGGCACTTGCCTGTAATCCCAGCTACACGAAAGGCTGAAGCAGGAGAATTGATTGAACCTGGGAGACGGCTGTTGCAATGAGCAGAGATCCTGACACTGCACTCCAGTCTGGGCAACAGAGTAAAACTGTCTTAAAAAAAAAAGGAGCAAATGTGAGCAATGTATGATAAATCCATAATGATTTTAAAATAGTATTATTTCAAGAATATAATCCATGAAACAGATAATATTTTAAAAGAGTAACCTACATCCAATAAACACATTTTACAAATCATCAAAAAATAGAGACCACTAATGAAAGTGATACAATTGTTCACTTTCAGAAGAAATAATCTTTTAAAAAACGTCAGAAAGGAAGATAAAAAAATGTGAAGCAACCTGTATCGTGATCTTTATTAATCTTGTATTTGTTACTTTTGATATAATTTTAATCATAAGAAGAATTTTCTATTTCCTATTGTGAGCAAAAAGAAACAGAAACATTATACAAAGAAATGACAACCTACACTTAGACACATGACATTCATTTAATAAATATTATTTAGATTCCTCTATTCAACAGGCTTTATTCTCTGTCGTAGAGAACCTGATGACCAACATTTGAGTGATCTAAACAAAGAAGAAATGTCCAGTAGTGATAATTGCCATGAATACAGAAGAAAGAAACAGGATGGAAATTAAACTGAGTAGGAGAATGGTGAGGGAGGCTCTCAGGCAGTTCCATGTGAAATCTAACCTTTATGATTCGGAGAAGAAAACAATGGGTATTCTACGATGCAGCTGTCCCTCAAACTTAATAGATTGTCACTGTGTGTTAATGAGGTACCCATGCTATCAGATTCTCTTACTTATAAGTTAGAAAATGGATTCTTACAGAAAAACTGCGGATTTTTAAATGCTGGCAATTAAATTAAGTTAACGCTGCCCACTCACTCAATTCAGGGCAAACTTATTACACTATTATACCAAATCCCTCAAGCCACTGATGTCCAACCACCAACATAGATCATCTTTATATGTATATTTTGGCCATGTAAAGAGTTCATTTTCTTCATTAAAGAAATGAGAATATTCAAAATCCCAGTGAATATGTACTCCCATAATCCACCAGTTTGTCATTTGTATTCTAGATCATTAAATATTTTCTCCTGCCATTCTTATAGAGTCCATATTGCTTCATTGGGAATAGAAGTGGGAACTCTAAAATTCCTGAGGTTCAGTGAATACTTACTGCCTGGTGATTTATATTATTTCACTCTATAGATTTTATAGGTTCACTTGTTACGATACATGATAAATATGCTTTGTCTGAGATGCAGTTCTGGGATAACCATCAGGTTGGGAGCCCCCAAAACAATTAAATTACCTCTCATATTTTTTAATGACTATAGGGAGCTAATTATGTCTAATTTTATTGAAGGAGTATAAATAGACATGAACTTCAAATATAATTTTCATCTTCTCTCATTGTATTTTGGAGTTTAAAAAATATGCATACTTAGTCATTACAGTTTTAGACTTTTTTTTTATAACATTGCTATACCCCAAAGTCTGAATTTTTTAAACCTGTTCTATCAATTTCGCAGTGACCATAAAGGCAGAGAAGTGAACAGCAATTAAAAAACACTAAAACTTTTTCAAATTAAAGCTTACCTGCCTACATAAAATAGAGTTTTAGTACTTTGAAAATATAAAGGAAAATACAAGTTGTACATGCTCATTAAATATTGCATAGTTAATAATTTTATAATATGAATATTTCAAAATATTTTACACACCTTAATCAATGTTCATGAATCCCATTTGCACTTGATATTACTGAATATGTATGTATATACTATGATAAATTTAGTGTAGAAGACAACTTTATTATTTACTCACTAAATTTATTTTGTCATATTGAGCATATATTTTCTGAGAGAATAATTCAACATAGTATAGATTTTCTGCAGGTAAGGAGATTTTTTTTTTTTTTTTTTTTTTTTTTTTTTTATAACAGATGTATCCAGGGAAGCTCTGGGATTTGTTAAAGAGCATACATGTCCTAACAGATTAATAGTTCAATCAATATTTGTCTTGCATTTACCCTTTCACATTTTTCTTCCCTCCCATTCAACAATCTCCCCCAATATAGTAATCCATAAATAATAATTAAAAAATAAATCATACAACAGTGGAGGAAAATGTAATATTTTGAATATTTTTCTGTGTCAAACCCATGGCTAAGGTAAATTTTTTAAAAAAGTGTTTGCCTTATGTAAAAATAAAAGACATTGGAAAACTCTTTAAAAATGTAAAGTACTTATTAAAAGAAAGATCTCATTGAATTTTCAAATACTTTCATAAATGTGATAACCCATTAATATTAGCATTGTTTAGTGTCTGCACATATATTTTAAAAAATGCTTTGCTTTCAGTATTTTTTACTACTTATGGAAAGCAAATAAGTATTGTTACATGAAATTTAATATTTTTATAAACTAATTTAGTAAAGAAAATATTGGTTTTGGCTGTACTTGAATAATAATTTTATATTAATTATATCTCAAAAATAAGTAATGTTTGAATGTGACTACAGACACAATATCAATTTATACTTGATTACTGACAGTATATTACTAAAAATGTCTATTAATTAAAAAGCTACATTATCAAAATTAAAACTTCAGTGATTCTAGTTATGACAGCAAATAGCTTTATTACTTATAAAATAGATACTCCATTTTTCTGTCTACAATGGTATTGAGATATGCATATATAAACTAAATTAAGTTTGTAAGAGTGGTAATCTGATTTTTTTTGAGGTAAGCAGAGCATAAATAATTACTGATTGCTTTATTTTTACTCAAAAAAATCATCTATATTGTAATTCAATTGAACTTTGTCAATGAATCATAATTTAGGATAACTGCAGACATGAAAATAAAAAATAAGTGAAGCTATATTTACAGTATAAAACAATTAGCTGGGGTTTAATGTAGTATATTAGCATGCTCATAAATGTAATTTACCGCATATCACAAATCCATGATACAAAATATTGGACACTTGAATGTATCATAGTTTAGAGTTTATTTTAATTTATCAAAACTTTACAAGTAAATGATTCAAATGTGACATTTGAAGCAATGTAACAGATAATGATTGATGTTTTTAACCCCAGAATTTCACCCTTAAAAACTTAGAAAATAGGAAGATTAATGGCTTAATTTCTAATTTAGTCTTAGTCTCATTTTAAGTCTTTCCATCATTCCATGTTCACCTTTTTCAGCAGAATTAGGAGTCATTATATTCATTTATTTTTATAAAGGATCAACTGTTCCTTTATAAAAGAAGAATATTATTAAATAAATATCTAATAAATAAGAATCTTACTCAAACTGGTACAAATAGTTTACAGGGATTATTTCTCAAATTATTCTGGAGCAATGAGGATATTATTAAACATGCATATATGCCAATAGGCAGAATAAATACCAATTATTAATAAACAAAACTATCTTTACGTTATAGATTATCATATTTTCCCCAAAGCAGTCAGTTGCCAAATTGGAGGCAACAATGAGGACCAGATAATAACAAGATACAAATAAGAATTAGAGTCATGAAATATTTTCCCAGATTGTACCATTTATAATAAAATGATCATGAAAATATAAAAGGAAAACAAGTTTAAAAGATATAATTTTATCCATAAGTGCTAGAGCACTATTTAAATCACTCAATAAATTTTGATAGTGTTCGTGCATGTGGGTTTGACTAAGTGTTGTGTGTGTTTTTTTGTTTGTGGATGTTTAATATAGGAAGACCAAAACTTTCAAAATTTATTAATTTTATTATAAACTATATTTTATTTTAAGTATAAAGTTTGGTAATTTGAGTTAATAACTTTTTCCATTGACAAAGAAACTCCACAATAGCTGAGTGTTCCCCCTTATGTAAAAACCCAGAAAAAGCCATTGTTCAATGGGTTTATGCCCTTTGAGCATAGATAATTGATCATAAATCTTTAGGCAGCCCAGCTGGTTTTCCATATGACTGCAGAAAAGCACCATATGGCCTCAAACACTCACAAGGATCCTCAGCACTCACAGGTTAGGGATTAAAAATCTGTCACACTATTAAGAAGCTAGCTGCTCTCAAACTGGTGGAAAATAAATGATATCCAATTTAAAGTGAAGAGAAACGGCTTCTTCAATAAGCTGATGGTTATTTCTGCAATTCTTACACTGTTCTGGTAATTTCCATATAATTTAGGGACCTGAAAAACTCGATGAGATTACATTTTAAAGTCCTTATGTCTTGGAAAAAAGTACTGAATTGTGGCTTTGCTCAGTCCTAACATGTGTGAATCCTACTCTCTTCTGCATATTGGCAAATTTTCTCAGATTTTGTCCATATGGTTGGAAACAATGGCTTCCAGATAGCTTTCCTCTTCACATTTCTCTACCACAATGGGACCTAATCTATTTATCTAGCTTTAGCTCAAATAATCTTATGGCAATATGAGTTATGTGTCCATCCTTAGACATGTGGTAAAAAGAGCAGTCTCCACTATAAAGTAACAGTTAAAAGGCAAAATAAAGAGTTAAAAGGCAAAATACATAAGTTGATGTTTCTAGAAGAAGAATTAGTTGGTAAAATATTATTATAATGATCATGAACCATGTGTACAACCCCTTACCCATACTAGCTAAGAAATATGGGCCATGCCAGCAAATAGGATAAGAAACTACAATTATGCCTAATATGTAGTTTAAACTTTACCATCTTTAGACCAAGGCAAAAGGTGTCATGCCCTGGGAGGAGACTGTAGGGCCAAGAGGACATGACTACCCAAAACTCACAGGTTCCTCTTCTGGACCATGTTCCAGGTATCCCAGACCCTAGAAGGTCTTGCCCAAAAGGCCGAAGGCCATGTTACCAGTTCCTGCGTGGGCCTCTTTGAGTCTGCCTTCCTTAAGGCAGAACACACTGATGTATATATACCTCTGGGAACATTCCAAGGAATGATCAAGACGATGCTCTTTATAAAGGCTGTTTAGATGGACCCTAAAAGTAAAAGCTGGCATGTTTACACATGCAAACATAAAGTCCCTTCAAGTACAAGGCCAGAGATGGGAATATCATGGAGCAAGCTGTGAGCTGAGGTCATGGGGCTAGGAGGTCTAAGCTCTTCCTCAACCAGCACATTCAACACAGACATCCAAGGGACTGAAAACTCTACATTCAAACCTAGCTTTCCAGGTTGTTGTGAAGGCGTATTTTTTATGGCAAAGTATAGAACTGATTTTATTTGATAATTTGTTACTTTGGTTTAAAATCTTTAATTAATTTATAAACATCCAATTTTACTCCTAATTTAGGGTATAAAAGGAAACTCCTTAACATGAATGAACTATTAATTTATATTCTTGTAGACAGAAGTGATCACTTACCTGGGAAATGGATTAATATACCTTTAAATACTCTGTATTTCTAGCATTTCCTGTTATAACTTCTTAGAATAAAAGAGTTTGAAAGAGAAAATTTATAATTTGCATAGTTAGTTTACATCATTCAAAAATGCTAACCCTTGAGGGAATGAGGGTCTTAAACTTTAGTAAAACTTTTAGCAATCAATTATAGAATAAAATAATAAGTTTGATTAATATCTAACCTTGTGGCATTTTAGTCTACTCATTTGTAAAATGAGGATCTATCTATCTATAGGTCCATCAGAAGTATGGTTTTGTTAAGCACCAAGTAGGAATTTGTTAAGCACCAAGATATCATCTGTGGATATTAGTATTTGTTTTGAATGAGCATTTAATTATTCTGAAGACGATTGTATCAAATTATTGAATAAATATTTTATATACTTGGTAAAAATAAGACGATAACTAATTGCATATTTCAAATTGTTAACTGTCTAGTAAGGCAAGAGTGTAATATATGATGGTAATATCACATTATTATATAAGTTAAAATTTAAGAAATTCATATGAGGTAGAAAAGTAGGGTTCTATTAATCAAAAGGATTTGACATTCACCGAAAAGCAACACTATTTTGTTATTTCTAAAGTCAGCATCTATATAAACCAATTTGACTTAATTCATTATAAAATAAGTGTGAAATGAAGAAACAATGTCTTTGATCTATGTTATACTATTCTAATTTAAATAAATATTTAATTTTTATATTATTTTAAAAGTTCATGGCCCATCGCAGTGGCTCACACCTGTAATCTCAACACTTTGAAAAGCTGACACAGTCGGATCACCTGAGGTCGGAAGTTTAAGAGGAGCCTGGTCAACATGGCAAAACTCCATCTCTATTAAAAATACGAATATTTGCTGGGCATGCTGGTATGTGCCTGTAATCACAGCTACTTGGTTGTCTGAGGCAGGAGCATCGATTGAACCCAGGAGGCTGAGGTTGCAGAGAACCAGATTGCACCATTGCACCTCAGCCTGGGTGACAGAGTGAGACTAAAACAACAACAAAAATAAAATAACAATCAAAAATCAACAAACAATAAAAATCAACATCAATAAAAAAATCAACAAAGTTCTAAGCATCATTATAGACTTTCTTAAGTTCATAAGAAATAAAACACACATAGAGAAGAAATCTTTACTATTAGAGAGGAATCTATTTTTTTCTGATGATTCAACTTGTTAGCATTTTTATAAAAATCAACTTCAAGCAGACTAATTTGACATTAACTAAATTATATAATGCTGCACAAACGGATTGGTTTATCTTTTCTACATTATCATACCTCTAACTCCAAAAAGATTTTTTTAACTTTTTGAAACAGTGTAACTTAAGAACAAAGTAAATATAAATTACTAATATAAAAGCTTATATAAGAAGTCAGCATGTATTGTGCTTTTCTGCCTTTTAACTTTAGTAATACAATATATGTGAACCAGGCCACTGATTGCTTATTTTCTGTACTAGAAAAACTGAAATGCTGACTGCTAGACAAGCATGAATTCATAAAACAACTAAGATAAGAAATGCATATTTAAAAGTAGAAACACAATAAAAATCAGTTATATGCCTTTGAAAATCCAGGAAAGTCCTAAATTGTGCCAAAAATGAGATTATGTATGATTCACCGCCCTATATATGATCATATATAAAAATTTCAATCTTCTGTGAAATGTTTAGGCAAAATATCTTAGCCTTTATAAGATTATTTTTTTTTTACCTTTGAGTATGATCCAATGATACCTACTTGATTTATGAGTTTGTATTCCTGCTTGAAACCAGATGAGGTAGGCAATTTAAACTAACATGTCCAGGGAATTGTCTTTTTGTATATCTTTTTTACTTGTAGATTGCAAACTCCACAGAAAAGTCCCACCCAATGTAGAATTCTGGGCTTTCTTCATAACCAACACATAGAACTTGAATAAAACAGCCAATGCAAAGCTTTTTCTCATCTAGCAGAATAATTGGGCCAAAGTATTAAACACAATGTTCAGAATATTTGGCAGCTGCTTTTTATCCCGCTAGAGAGAAGGCCTAAAGCACAGTATTCTCCTTGCTTTCTAATGGATATTATTAACCTCTGTCAAAAGCAAGTAACCATTTGAAGTAAGAAAATTAGATAATTAACTAGGAGGCAAAGTAGCACTCTGATTAAGTAGGTTTTAGAGTAATTCTGTTGTACACTTATCACTTTTGACTTCTGCATGATTTTCACAAACCTACTTAAAGATATATTTGGGGGGGCATAAAACTAATAGATCCAGTGGGAAGAGCCATATGATTCAACTTTGAGCATAAATAGGACAAGATAAAATACATCTTACTTGTCTTCACTTAAAAAATAGAGCAGATTTTAAAATGTCCAAAACCGAACAAAGTTTAACTTACCAATTGAGAACATGAAGTGGATACCAGCATGAGTGGACAATTTAGTAATTCTCTGTAGTTTCATTAGTGACATTAAGAAAGTATGAACACCAACAAAATCAATCATTACATAGTAAATAGGCAGTAATAAAAATAAAAGAAAGGTTGTTTAGAGATATATCCACACATACCCACACACCCCTACACGAAACTCTATAAGCCTTTATCGCCTACTCAGCTCTGGCATTGAACATCTTTAGTTATAGCAAACTTATAATTACAGGTCTCTCTAACGCCAGTTACTCTGGACATATACAATATTTAGCTCTGGGCTCATTTTAATGTCAAACTATGCTTCTACTGATCAGACTGGATCATTCTACTCATAAATCTATCTCAATAATAATAAGTTTAATAATGACACACAGAAATGCACCCTTATGTAATGTGTATAAAGAACAATAATAGAATATCCTTGAACACAAAGCTCAGGGATTGCTTCCAAAATAATCCATGAAAGCCTCACTTTGTTAATCTACTTCTTTGTATTTTTTTAAAAAATAAAGCAAGTAATGATATGAAGAACTGAAGAACAAGAACTGTATTTGATACCTAGAAAGAATTATAGATGGTAAAACTCACTTTTTAACATTTTTAAAGATTTCTATGCATTAATGGTGTAAAAGTATAATTTTATCACATGGGTAGAATGTGTAGTGGTGAAGTCAGGGCTTTTAGGATGCCTATCACCAGAATAATCTACATTGTATCCATTACGTAATTTCTCATCATCCACCCAACTCCCACCAGCTCACTCTTCCTAGTTGCCATTGTCTATCATTCCATGCTCTATGTCCATATGTCCATATTATTTAGATCCCACTTATAAGTGAAAACATGCATTAATTGGCTTTCTATGTCTGAGTTGTTTCACTTGAGATAGTGGCCTCCAGTTTCATCCATGTTGCTACAAAAGAATTATTTCTTTTTATGGCTGAATTCTTTATATATGATACATTTTCCTTATCTAGTGATGGACACAGATTAGTAATGCTGTGAAAAATGGTATTGTGATACTTAAAACATACCAAAACAGGGTCTTTTAGATATAATGGTTTATTTTCATTGGTATATATCCAGTAGTAGATATATACTTTGAGTATAATCCAATGATATCTACTGATTTGAGGGGTAGTGCTATATCAAGTTTTTTCAAAGTATCTTTATACTGTTTTTCAGAGGTTGTAGTAATTTACTTTCCCAACAACAGTGTATAAGGGTTCTGATATGGCTTGGTTGTGTCCCTACTCAAATCTCTTCTTGAATTGTAGCTACTGTAACTCCCATGTGTTGTGGGAGGGGCTCAGTGGGAGACAATTGAATTATGGGGACAGTTTCCCCATACTGTTCTCATGGGAGTGAATAAGTCTCACAAGATCTGATGATTTTATAAGGGGTTTCCCTTTCACTGGGCTCTCATTCTCTCTTGTCTGCCACCATGTAAGAAATGCCTTTCCTCTTCCACCATGATTATGAGACCTCCCAAATTAAGTGGAACTGTGAGTCCATTACCTCTTTTTCTCTATAAATTACCCAGTCTTGGGTATGTCTTTACAGTGTGTAAAGAGACTTTGCAGCATGAAAACAGACTAATATAGACTAAAACAGACTAATGCTTTTTTCTCTGAATCTTCAACATAAGTTACTTTTTGTCTTTTTAGTAGTAGCTAGTCTGACTGGTGTTAAGATGATATTGTGGTTTTAATTTGCGTTTCTGTGATGATTAGTAATGTTGAGCATATCTTCATAAGTTTCTTGACCATTTGTTTGTTTTCTTTTTGAAAATCTCTACTCAAAGTCTACTTTTTAAGGGAATTATTTGATTTTGTTGTTGCTGAATTGTTTAAGTTCTTCAGAAATTCTGGATATTAGTCTCCTGTCAGATGCATAGTTTGCAAATATTTGCTTCCATTTCCCATGTTGTCTGTTGATTCTGCTGATTATTTCTTCAGCTGTGCAGGTGCTTTTTAGTTTGTAGTCAAGCCATATTTGTCTATTTTGTTGTTGTTGCCTGTGCTTTTGAGTGCTTAGTCATGAATTTTTGCCAAGATCAATATACAAAAGAGTTTTCTCTAGGTTTTCTTGTTTGTTTGTTTTTGGGTTTGTTTTAGACAAAGGGTCTTCCTCTGTCCCCCAAGCTGGAGTGCAGTGGTGTGATCTCAGCTCCCTTCAACTCCTGCTGCTGAAGCTCAAGTGATTTTTCCTCCTCAGCTTCCCAAGTAGCTGGGACCACAGGCTTGCACCACCACACCTGGCTAATTTTTGTATTTTTTGTAGAGATGTAGTTTTGCCATGTTCTCCAGTCTAATCTCTAACTCTTAGACTCAAGTGATCTACCCACTTCAGCCTCCCGAAGTCCTGGAATTACATGCATAAGTCACCATGCCTGGCTATCCTATGTTTTTTTAAATAGAGTTTTTATTGTCTTAGGGCTTACATGTAAGTCTTTAATCCATTGTGAGTTGATTTTTGCACATGATGAGAAATAAGGTTCAGTTTGATTCTGCTCATAGCATTCCAATTTATCCAGACCTATTTATTTATAAAGGTGTTCTTTATATTGTGTGTTCTTATCAACTATGGTAAAGATCAGTTGACAATAAATATGTGGATTTATTTCTGGGTTCTTCATTCTGTGCTATTAATCTTTATGTCTATATTTTTATCAATACCTTACTGTTTTGATTACTATGGCCTTGTAGTGTAATTTGAAGTCTGATACTGTGATGCTTTCAGCTCTGTTGTTGTTGTTTTTCCTTAGGATTGCTTTCGCTATTTGGGCTCTTTTTTGTTTCTATGTACATTTTAGGATTGCTTTTTATAATTCTGTGAAAAATGTCATTGATATTGATGAAAGAAATTGTAGATGAAACAGACAAATGGAAAAATATCCCATGCTCATGAATCAAAATAATTGAAAACTTAAAAATGATCATACTGCCCAAAGCAATCTACAGATTCAGTGTAATTCCTATCAAACTCACTCTTTAAAGTTCTACAAAATTTTTAAAAAAATTATACAAAACATTTTCTCAGTGAAAACATTATTTAAAAATTAAATGTGCTGACATTTTGATGTATAGTTTTAAGTGCTTTAGAGTATATGGACAATTATATGAAATATTTTCCTTTAATAATTTAAGCAATTTGAAAACCAAAGAGGACTTTTTTTGGAGGGGAAAGGAAGGGTAAGCAATGAGAGTTAGTGAGCTTTTTTTAAAAATGGAATTACTTATTATGAAATTACTTTTCACATTATGTAAAAATTAATAAAAATTGACAACGTAAATTAGCTAAGCTTCTCTTTTGCTTATTTAATGCAAATACTATCTTTAAAAGACATAATGGTGTGATGGGGACTGTATAGTTTTGAGTTATTTAAAAACGTAGATCTACTTTCTAGAGAATATTCTGTCCCATGCATGTCGGCAGTTTTCAAATGCTTCATGCCCCTTAGCTCACAATATAACATCAAAGTACTTATTCTGACTGCATGCAAACACACAGCCATAGGGACTAATAATGCAGTTAGGTTTATAAAGAAGAAAATGTAAATAAGTTAAATGTCTGAAAAGGAGAGTTTAGTTAAGTGAATGACATAAATTTTATATGACAGAATTTTGTCTTTAAAGGAGATTTTCTCTAAATAAAAATGTTCACAACGCAATGTTAAAGAGAAGTAGGTTATTCTGAGTGTGTGTATGCTTGCAGGAAGAGGGAGAGAGCAATGAAAAAGACAAAGAGGAAGGGACAGGGAGGAGAAGCAGCAATTTATCTCTGTCACTAAAGTGTTGTTATCCTCTTACTGCTTGCTTATTTGTATTTTTAAATCTTTATAATTATTACTCATTGTAATTTTCCCTAAATTATTTTAAAATATGTTAAACAAAAGCATTGAAAATAGAGCAGAGGTATTGAGATCAAAGATGTCATCTCTTGTTACTTTGCCTTTATAAAGCTTTTTATATTTGCACATGTATATACTATATAGGAAATGCTGATTTTTAAATTTTGGCTTATGAACATCATAGATAATATCCAACTTAGTCTTAAAAATTATTTCTATATGGTTGTATTAGTCAGCACCCTAGGATAAAATAGATGGTTGTATTAGCCAGCACCCTATCAGGAAATAGATAAAACTTACTCAAATTATGTAATTCAAGGGCAGATTAATCTGAAGATACTTACAAAACTGGATAGAAGATGGAGCAAGGATCTGCAAGGGAGAGATATTACTTATTTGGTGGTGTACAGAAGATTAAGCTTATAGGTGGCTACATATAAATTACATATTACACAAAACAGTCAGCTATTCATAAGTTAGTAACTCCTCAAAATGATTTTGTTTTTAAAGAATGTTTGGTGTTCATGCCTGTAATACCAACACATTGGGAGTCTGAGGCTGGACAATAGCTTAAGGCCAGGAGTTCTAGACCACCCTGGCCAACAATACAAGAATCCTATCGCTATAAAAAAAATAAAAAATTTGCGGGGTGTGGTGGACACCTGTAGTCCAAGCTATTAGGCTGGTGCAAAAGTAATTGTTTTTGCCATTAAAAGTAACTACATTTAATGGTAAAACCACAATTACTTTTACCATTACTTTTAATGCAAAAACAGCAATTACTTTTGCATCAACCTAATACTTTGGAGGCTGAGATGGGAGGATTGCTTGAGTCTAGCAATTGTTCAAGGATACAGTGAGCTATAATCTTGCCACTGTATACCATATTTTGATATCCTTCTGATATTGTCTAAGTAGCAAATATGGTGAAAGTGTCTTAGGGATCATATATTAGCTATAAACACCTAAATCTCTTTCCAATTTTTTGGGCCTCATTTTGTTGATTATTCTTTTAACTTCATCAAATATCCATGAATATTAAGTTATTTAGACCAATTTTTATTTTTTGGACTATTACTATCTCATACATCATATGAACAAACTTTAGTCATAATACATTTTCAAATAAACAAAAAAATCGTAGAATAATAAAGCAGTCTTTTTGTTTACTTTGGATCAAACCATGATTTTTTTTTAGTCATAGTTTCGTTGCCTTCCGGTTAATTCAGGCTTGCATAACAACCTGTGAAATAGAAACATTTCCAGTCATTTCTGGGAATTCATTTATTTTTGTTTTTGTGTTTTGTTTTAAGTATATAGAACTACTATACTGAACAAACTTTTGATTTCATTGATATTGTATACAGTTTTTGTATCTCCATTTTATTCAATTCAGCTCTGATTTTGGTAATTTATTTTCTCCTGCTGCCTTTGGGATAGTTTTGGTCTTGTTTTTCTAATTCTTCTAGGTATGATATTGGATTATTAGTTTGAGAACTTTCTAACTTTTTGATGTGGGCATTCAGTGCTATACCCTTTTGTGTTAACACTGCTTTAGCTGTGTCCCACAGATTTTGATATGTTGTATTTTTGTTCTCGTTGCTTTCAAAGAATTTTTTGTTTTGTTTCTTAATTTTGTTTACCCAAAATGTCATTCATGAGCAAATTGTTTAACTTTCATGAGATTTTATTGTTTTGAAAGATCTTCTTGGTATTGATTTCCATTTTTATTGCCCTGTAGGCTAAGGGAATTCATTACCTCCCAAGCTCTCTTACAGATGTTCCTTAAGGGAGTTATAAACATAACAAAATGCTGTTACCAGCCACTACAAAAACATCCTTATGTTCAGAAACCATTGACACTAAAGTAACTGCACAATCAAGTCTGTATAATAACCATCTAACAACATAATGACAGGATCAAATCTGCACATATCAATATTAACCTTGAATGTAAATGGACTAAATTATCCACTTAAAAGGCCTAGATTGGCATGTTGGATAAACAAGCAAGCCCCAACACTATGCTGTTTTCAAGAGACCCATCTCACATGCAAGGACACCCATAGACTCAAAGTAAAGGAATGGAGAAAGATCTATCACACAATCAAAAGACAAAAATGAGCAGGATTTGCTGTTTTATTTCAGACAAAACTGACTTTAAATCAGTTTTAAATCAGTGGGAGGAGGCATCACATAATGATAAAGGGTTCAATTCAACAAAAAGATTTAACTATCCAAAATATATATGCACTCAACATTGGAGCAACCAGATTTATAAAACAAGTTTGTAGAAACCTACACAGAGACTTAAATAATTGCACAAAAATAGTAGAAGACTTCAACATCCCACTGACATAATTAGACAGATTATTGAGGCAAAAATTTTAAAAAGTATTCAAAACATAAACTCAGCACTTGACACAGTACACCTAAGAGTCATCTATAAAATGCTCCACTCAACAACAGAATATACATTTCTCTCGTCTGCACATGGACACACTCTGAAATGGACCACATACTTGTCCATAAAAAAAATTCTCAACAAATTTGTTAAAAGGTGAAATCATTCAGGATTTTAGAAACTATCTTTTTGCAAGTTGCAAATGCAAATACCTCTATTCAATCAAGTTCAGAAGATATCCAATGATGCCCAAACATTGATGGTAATACTTTCTTCAGATTGAAATCAGAATGGTCTCAATTTATTTAATTCCCATCTTTGTTTAGGATCTGATACAGAAGGGTTGGCTTCAGAAATTTAGTTTAATGGAAACACAACTTACTTCTAATTTTTAACCATGAAAATACAATATACGTAAATATCATAGCTGCAAAATATGTGATTTATTGTTTTTCTGCCTTTCTTATCTACTATCATATTTGCATATAATGGCATCTCATAAACTTTACCAAAATTGTTAATATGAATTTCTATGATTACATTATTTCATGTAATTTTGAGAATTTGATTATAAATTTTTAATTTACTTATATGGTAGTAAATCATCCCAGTAGTTCAAGGAGAAAAAATATGTGGTAGATATTTCAAAATCAGAATGCCTCATAATTTAGAGCCAAAGCATGATTGGTTTAAAAAATTTTACATGAGATATGGTCTCATATTTTCATGTACATAAAGAAATCAATTCTTCCAGATTTCATTCAAATTGTTCTAATATTTCTAGATTGACTACAAATTACAAAGAATGTTATAGTTATTATTACCTATATTATTATATTATGGTAGAAGAAATTAAAGCAAATTATTGAAGAATAGCTACAATTGATAGTAAAGGCAGAGTATGAGGTGTCTAATAATATATTATTTGATGAATTTAAAAATTAAGCTTTTCTATTTTTTTTTTTTTTTCTTATTTTTTTAGACAGACTTGCACTCTAGTGGCAAGATCTCAGCTCACTGCAACCTCTGCCTCCCAGGATCAAGCCATTCTCTTGCCTCACCTTCCCAAGGCCTCCCAAGTAGATGGGACTACAGATGTGTGTCACCACACTAAACATTTGAGGCCATTGTTTACATAAATTTTTACATGTTTTTATAGTTATGTGCTTGTACTTTCAGATAAAGTTATACAAAATCTTAAGTATTATTTTATTCACAATAATTGTGTCCAATTTGAATTATTCCATAACCAGCATAGAGCCCAAGTTAAAAAAAAATTGTCTTTACATTTGAACTGTATGTTCCATTTAACTCATCTTCCAAATAAGCCTGCATGAAAAGTAGGAAGCTGATACCTTGATGAGAGCATGCTTCATCATAGAGAGCTGACCAAGGAATATTGAAGAATGCAGTGTTTTATAATTTTAAAAAGGTTTTTTTTAATATATAATTTTCAACTTTAATTTTGGCATTAGTCAAAAGAATAAACTCACAGTTCTTGAATGCTAAAATAGGGACATAATTTCAATCATGTTCCAGGAATCTCAGAAAAGCCTCAGGAGAATATGGCAGGGGATTTTTAAAAGATATATACCCTACTTGAAGAGAATTGTAAGAGTTTCAGGGAGCAAATAGAGGGCTGATTGATAAAATAATTAACTTGGGAAGGTTGATTCCTCCAAATTAATTCAAGGTAAAACTAGACACAAGAGGAGTATGTCATATTTTAGTGGTTACCACTGACTTTGCCACAGCAGGGCAACAGACGTTTTATGAAAGTCTTCCCGAAATCAGGCTTTTTCAGAAACAACCATAAACTCTTCTTCCAGAGCCACCACTATTTAATTTGAGTGGAGAGTTATTTTACCAGACTTCTATTGTGAAATATCCAGATTTTCCATGGAATATGCCAGACTCGGAGAAGGCCAGAGGAGTGGGACATGTGATTCTTAGCTACACCAAAGAGAAGCCATGTAGAGAATTAAAGGGACTCAAGTCAGCAGCAGATCATTTATTATACAAGATGTATTGGTCTGGAATTATGAGTGACTTGGGAAACCACCTTGTAATTTTCAGACAGCCTCAGCTCTGCTCCTAATTGAGGAGAGAGTGAGGGCCACTGGTGATGAAGAATATGAAGATACTTGCACGTATCTGCCACTTAGACATACCAGATTCTATACTGAGTCTTTTATCTCACAATTAAGTGGTCTTTGGGAATAGGAATATGGGTGTTCCCCCAAATTAACCGGGCAATGGGGTACCAAAAATTGACCTAAATTTTTTTGAGATCTTTCATATGGATAAGTGCTGACATTGATTTTCTTTATTTTCTGGGGTAAGTTAGGAGTGAGAGAAAACAGAATAGGCTAGTGAAACATACAGGGGGACAGACTTTGTTTCAATAAATTCTTTTATAATCGGCCCAACGGTCTGACTGTTTAGCTTCCGAATTTATTAAATTTACAGACTCATTGTTTCCTAAGAAAGCCAATTTTATTGTCAAATTTTAGATTTTTTTCATTTCTTACAGTTCATTAGGACTCCAAATATCTTTGTGATATTAACACAGAGACATTTACAAGTTCTTTAACGATCACATTGTGGAAGAAAGGAAAGAAGTATTATACAGCAGTGACACTGCTAAGATAATTTCCTTCTTTATCCTTCATGTTATTAGATTAGCATTTTAAAATCAGACAATCAAAATCCTCTTGACTCTTTCTGACATGAGCCTTCCTTCTTGACGTCAGTCGTTTGTGACTCATATTTAGCCAAAGAGGTACATAGGCTTATTGAGTGTTTCTTTGAACTAGGTACATACAATCTTGACTATGGTGTTCTAGCCAAGATATCCCTCTAAAATTGGACTATCATCATGTCATTGACAATATTTTGAGTTTTCTGTTTCATAGACCATGTAGGTGAGAAAGCACAGAGACAAAGAATGAATTTTAGATTTTTTGCATGAGGACTTAAATAAAGAAAAATACATCTTAGCCAACAAACAATGATAAGTCATTTTTTAACTCAGATTTTATAGGAAAATATCAAATGAAATTATATTTTTTGCTCCAAATAATTTGGATCTTTTAAAGATTATAATGAGTATGGAGCTTCTAAATATTTTACTATGTTGGTCAAATAAACTTCATGTATTTCCCTCTTTTCTAGTTGTCTATGAAATATGATTTAAAATAAAATAATTTATATTAATAACAAAAGAAGAAAATAAGAATAATAGAACTGTATCCATGTTATTAATTCAGTAAGCCTACTATTGCCATTGAAATCTAATGTAACACACTTGATAATTAGTAATCTGTAGTTACAAGAAAAAGTAGTGTTATACACTGAATAAATTGACTGCTAGTTTAAAATTCAAGACTTAAAAAAATAACTTTTATTTACGTTGAGAAAATAGTAAAAGATAAACATTGATAAAAATTGTCCAAAGAATCAGCATAATGGCATAGCACAAAATTCTGTTGTTTTGTGTGTGTGAAGAAAATTTAAAATTGACTAAAATTATTTCTAAAATTGAAGCACTATATATAGCTCAAACATAGCTTTCATATTTTGTTTTGAATCCCATCTACCTAATCTTGATTCATACATAGAGAGGTCATTTAGAAATCTCATACCCTGAAATGTGATTTCAAGGTGTTTAAATATGACAATTTATTATTTCATTTATTCATTATCAAAAACTTATTAACTGTCTCATGCTTATAAAACATTATAACCAATAGAGATGTGTAGATCTTACAATCTAGAGTAGAGAAACACATATAAATAGTTAAATACACCATTAACTAATTGTCAGAAAGATGAATTGAGTTTATTTAAAGTAAAGGCTGAAAGGCCTAAAGGAATCTTGGAGGAAGGCTTGTTGTAGAAAGAGAAAGCCTTGAAGGACATGTTGAATGTGTGGAAATGGCCATGGTATTCTGGAAGAGTAAGGCAAAGGATACTCCATGAAGATGAAGAGACATGTAAAAATGCCCTAAAAGAAAATGGAATTTGGAATACTTGAGGAACTGAATAATGCTATACACCATGTTCTAGAATGATACTCATCTACTTTGGGAGGACAAACAGGAGCAAATCATTTGGGAATCTGACACATATTTGGGAATACATCAGTTTTATAAGAGCCACTGGAGGATTTAAGCTGTTGAAATAACATGGCGAACATGAATATTTAATAATCCCTCAAAAATAATACAGCAAAAAGGATAAGATGAAATAGGATTCTACATACAGAATTAGGAATTTGTTAGTGAAAAATCATAGTGGTCTAGCCTTGACAGGTTGAGTAGAAGTGGTTTGATAACTGAGATATTCATAAGACGTATGAAAGGTATTTAAGGCCTGGTGTTACATTGAGTGTAGAGAGTGGTAAAGAATAATAATGTGTGATACACTAAGGTCTTCAGGCTTGGTGTTAAGTCAGAAAAGGATGATAGGAAACTGCCTATTCCAGTTAATGTCACATAAAAAGTACTCAATGATGTTAATTCCCCTCTGCTTCATCCATTTCTTTTCTACATTTGCCCAAGGTCTGGGTGAATTAAAAATAAGAAAATGAAATGAGAGAGATACAAAAGGACAATAAGAAATACGTGGGAGTCAAGGAAGAATCACTTGGCCATGAAGAGAGACTAAAGACAAATATAATTTGTAGTAATCACATAATAAACTATTCTGAAGATAAAATAACAGTAATTACTTGGGTGGTCTTTTCTACTACTTATTCCCTGATCTTTTGATTTATTACTTAAACCTTGCCATTTAGGATTTCATCTACAGCTCTTTCCAATAATAGGAGCACAAATAATCTATAAAACATATGTAATAATTTTGCTGTAGTATAAGTGTGAATTTCATATGCCTGAAAGCATGGTGTGAAGGGATAGGTTATTTAGCTGATGTATTAACATATCAGCTTGCCTAGCAATATGGTCTAGCTCTGTGTCCCCACCCAAATCTCATCTTGAATCATAATTTGAATTGTAAGTCCCACAACCCCTGGGGGCTGACCTCCTGGGAAGTGATTAAATCATGGAGCCAGTTCCCCCATGCTGTTCTTGTGATAGTGAATGAGTTCTCACGAGATCTGATGGTCTTTATAAGGGGTTTTTCCTGCTTCACTCTGCTCTTCTCTCTCCTGTTGTGCTGTGAAGAAGGCTATGTTTGCTTGTCTTTTCACCATGGTTGTAAGTTTCCTGAGGCATACCCAGCCTTACTGAACTGAGGTAACTTAAACCTCTTTTCTTTATAAATTACTCAGTCTCAAGCAGGTCTTTATCAGTAGTGTGAGAACAGAGTAATACGGTATATTGGTATGGTACAGAGTGTGGTACTGCTGTTAAGATATCGAAAATATGGAAGTGACTTTGGAACTGGGTAACAGGAAGAGGTTGGAACAGTTTGGAGGGCTCAAAAGACAGGAAGATGTGAGAAAGTTTGAAACTTCCTAGATATTTGTTGAATGGCTTTGACCAAAATACTGATAGTGATATGAAGTCCAGGCTGAGGTGGTTTCAGATAAAGATGAGGAACTTGTTGGGAACTGAAGCAAAGGTGATTATTCCTATACTTTAGCAAAGAGACTGGCAGCATTTTGCCCCTGCCCTATAGATCTGTGGAACTTTGAACTTGAGAGAGATGATTTAGCAATTCTGGTGGAAGAAATTTCTAAGCAGCAAACGTTCAAGATGAAGAAAAGCATAAAAGTTTGGAAAACTGGAAGCCTGATGATGTGATAGAAAAGAAAAACCCATCTTCTGGGGAGAAATTCAAGCCCGCTGCAGAAATTTGCATAAGTAATGAGGAGCTGAATATTAATCACCAAGACAATGAGGAAAATGTCTCAAGGGCATGTGAGAGACCTTCAAGGCATACCCTTCTATCACTGGCCCAGGGCCTAGTAGGGAAACATGGTTTTGTGGGCTGAGCACAGTGCCTCCCTCTTGCTCTGTGCAGTTTCAGGACTTGGGACTCTATGACTCAGCCATGGCTAAAAGGGGCCAATGTACAGCTCAGGTCTTTGCTTCAGAGAGTGCAAGCCCCAAGCTTTGGTATGTGGGTTGGTACTGCAGGTGCACAGTAGACAAGAATTGTGGTTTGACAACCTCCACCTAGATTTCACAGAATGTATGAAAATGTCTGTCCAGTCAGAAGTCTGCTAAAGGGGCAGAGCCTTCATGGAGAACCTCTACTAGGGCAGTGTGGAAGGAAAATGTGAAGTCGGGGCCCCCACACAGGGTCCCCACTGAGGCACTACCTAGTGGAGCTGAGAAGAGGACCACCATCCTCTAGACCCCAGAATGGTATATTTCAATACCAGCCATGAAAGCAACCAAAAGGAAGATTGTACACTGCAAAGACACAGGGGCAGAGTTGCCCAAGGCAGTAGGAACCCAACTCTTGCATCAGTCAGCATGACCTGGATGTGAGACATGGAATCAAAGGAGATACTTTTGGAACTTTATAGTTCAATGACTGCCTTATTAGATTTTGGAATTGCATGGAACCTGTAGTTCCTTTGTTTTGGCTAATTTACTCTATTTTGAGTGGGTGCATTTATCCAATGCGTGTACCCCATTATATCTTTGAAGTAACTAACTTGCTTTTGATTTTACAGACTCATAGGCAGAATGGACTTGCCTTATCTGAAACGAGACTATGGACTTGGACTTTTGGGTTAATGCTGAAAGGAGTTAAGACTTTGAGGAACTGTTGGAAAGATATAGTCATGTTTTGAAATATGAGAAAGTTGAGATTTGGGAGGGGCCAAGGTGGACGAATATGGTCTGGTTTGTGTCCCCACCCAAATCTCATCTTGAATTGTAATCCCCACTCATTGCGGGAGAGAACTCATGGGAGGTGATTAGATCATGGGGGCAGTTCTCCCATTCTTTACTCATGATAGTGAGTCAGTTCTCACAGGATCTGATGGTTTCGTAAGTGGCTTCTCCCTTTTTTTTTTGTACTTTTGCTCCCCTTCTACAATGATTGTAAGTTTCCTGTGGCCTTCCAAGCCATGCTGAACTGTGAGTCAATTAAACCTCTTTCCTTTATAAGTTACCCAGTTTCAGGTATGCCTTTATTAACAGTATGAGAATGGACTAATACATCTAGCTATGTTGATATTAAATTGAAACATGCACGTGTAAAAACTTGCACAGGCCAAGTACAGTGGCTCACACCTGTAATCCCAGCACTTTAGGAGGCTGAGGCAGGTGGATCATGGGGCCAACAGATGTAGACCATTCTGGCCAACATGGTGACAGGCTATCTCACTAAAACTACAAAAATTATCTGGGTGTGGTGGCACATGCCTGTAGTCCCAGCTACTCAGGAGGCTGAAGCAGGAGAATCTCTTGAACCCAGGAGGTGGAAATTGCAGTGAGCCGAGATCTCCCCACTGCACTCCAGCCTGGTGATAGAGCAAGAACCCATCTCAAAAACAAAACAAAACAAAAAAAACCTGACACAAAATTATGTCTTTACTTGGGCACATAGTTCAAAAGAAATTGGTTTTAATGACAAATGTATTTCAATGATCCAATATATGTTAGAAACAAAAAATTTGGAGCATACACTGATTTTTCATAATATTTTATTATATTTTATTAGAAAAGTTGCAGATTATGGTATATTTGTAAATTTTGAAATTAATTGTTAGGAGAAAATATATGAAATTTGAGAAACTCATAGAATGATACAGTTCCTTAGAAAATATTATCCTTCACAAATTAAACTAAATCTGAATATGCTGATGGATATAAATAGGGTATTGGTTTTCCCAAGTTCCTTTCTGAAAATTTTTGTATAAAGCAAAATAAAACTAGATGAAACGTTCAGAACACTGAAATATGTGTTAAAGCAAAGATTTATTTCACTGGATATATTTTAAGATAATTTAAGTGTAATTATTTAAAATGAAATGCTTACAAATTTATAGATGACTGTCGAACTTTAATCACAGTAGTCATGATTGGAAAAATACCTGTTAGGTTATCATGTTCATCCTTTTGCTTGGGCAGGCTATACCTCAAAGCCAAGAGAGAGGAGTTAGCACTTCATACTGCCAAGAAAGCATAATATCTTATAGGGTGCCTAAGAGAAAGCATGGTGGAGCCAAGTCAATACAACGTTTGACTTCTATCCAATAATCACCCCCACACACCCAGATAAATGTGCTTCTGTCATTCCAGCTACATGATCTTGGCAACCATATTCTGTTCTAGTTGGAGCATTTGCAAAATTATATCAAGAAAACTATCCAAAAAGAATGTATTGCAGTGCTATTTAAGGACAGAAAAGTGGAAGAAAATATCTTACATTTAAAAGAAATTAGGTAAAATGTGTTCCTGCAATAATATAATGGAAGTATAAAAAGTGCTAAATCACTAACGAAATATATTTCTGAAAAAGATGAACTACCTCTTCTATTTACTAGTAGAACACAAAGCACTGAAACTTATGCAAGTGGGAGCATAATAAATCCTGCTTGATGAAGATGAGCAGTAGGAGATGAGAGGCTTTAAGGCAATGTTGTGAATAATATTTCCCAAGCACAAGGATTTATTAACCCATAGCTTATCACTACTTGGTTGTGTACAAGGATGTCTCTTAAGTCTTTAGGATCCCTGCATTTGTACATCTCTGTTCATGAGCTTCTGTTTTCCTTTGCTAATTATTTTTCTCATCATAGTTCCTAAGGTGAGATGGAATGGCACTATGTAGAATCTTGTCCACCATTGTGTTTTGTTTGGGATTCGCATATGTTTTTGCTTTTTACAATTAATTAGTTGTCAGTACTGAAAAGTCATACTAATATATCCAGTTTGACATTTTCTTGATAAATTTTATCATTGAAAAAAATGGTAACAACTAATTAAAGGCATTTGTTCTGGAGTCCACTGCAGTCTCCATCACTTGCTTTGTATCCTGACTCTGAATCATGGTGCCAGCGGCCACATATAATTAGCATATGCTGTTGCTTATTTTTTGACGTCTAAACTGTTTTATTAATTTATGTTACCTTACGGGCCCCAGAAGAAACTTGAGTTCGAAAATTTTATCTACAAGTTTGAATTCCTTCATGATTCTATTTGGAAAACTTTTCTCTTTTCATTCCATGTCATCTCTCTAGGTGAGACCAAGGACTTCCAGGTCTTCATGAAATCTGATTATTTTTCTTCTTTTAATGTGACAGTTCTTTCTTTCATGAGTGCTTAATGTTTGGTGCAACCAAATACCTGGATGACCAACCCAGAATGTTAGGACAAATTTATGGATTTTACCTCTTTCCCAACTTGTGCATACACAATCCACCTAAGCCTTATAATTAAACATTCAAAATGTCTTCAAAATCCTTTTACTTGTTTCTGTTTTCATTCTCTCCAATTTATTTCAAGCCACTATCATATAATGATTATGCTAATATTTGGTGTCATTTGAATAACAAAACAGGCTTCAAATGGGTATCCTCACCTCAAGCTGTGTTTTTCTTCAATCACAACTCAACACTAGTGGAAGTGATCTTTCAGATACACAAATCTGCTCATGTAAATGCTCTGTGCAAAGCACTGCAAAAATTTTCCTGATTTTATTAGAATAAAAGAAAGACTACGACGTCTTATCCAGCCCCAGAGGAACTGGACATAGCTGATTTCTCCTGGCATTTCTGTTCTTCCCTTGGCACCCCATACTCAAGAAATTACAACCTCATTTGAATTTATCCATGCAGTAAACTTTTTAAGCTGTGGGCATTCACTCCTAATATTCCCACTGTTTGGACTCCTGTCCTCCTGCCTACTTCTCATTCTGGTATAATAATAATAATAATTATTATTATCATTATTGAGATGGGGGTCTCCCTCTGTCACCCAGGCTGTAGTGCAGTGATGCAATCTCTGCTCACTGCAGATTCCACCTCTGGGTTCAAGCAATTCTCCCACCTCAGCCTCCCAAGTAGCTGGGATTACAGGGATGTGCCACCATGCCTGGATACTTTTCGCAATTTTAGTAGAGATAGGGTTTCGCCATGTTGGCCAGACTGGTCTCAAACTCCTGACCTCAGGTAATCTGCCCACCTAGGGCTCCCAAAGTGCTGGGATTACAGGGGTGAGCCACTGTGACAAGCCTAGTCTTATTTATTTATGGAAGTCTTCATTAATTCTTCTAGAGTAAGTTATAAGCCATTGTGGCCTCCTGGGCCACATCCTGGGATCCATACTTCTTTGATGTAACACTTTTATATTTGTATTCTATTATCTGTAATTTTTATCAGACTACATGTATTTGGAAAGTAAGAATAGGGTTTGTTTTATTACTATTTATTTTTAGTTACTGCCTGACACCTATTAGTCATTCAGTGAATATTTATTGTATAAAAGAGGGTATGCGTATGAAAATGTCTATGCATTTCAGCTATTATAAGGTCTCCGATAAAGCAATAGGTCTTTATTCTTCTTAAGCTTTGGTGTTTGAAAAAATGAGTTCTAATTATTTTCATTCTATAGCCAGAGTGCTCATTAAAAAGCATATTAATGCTCTTTTAAGTGATCAAGACACAATTGCTACATTTTTATATTTACAGAAAGATCTAGGAATTTTAACGAAAGAATAATAAAAAATAATATAACAATATCATGACACTGGAAATTATTTGATTTATTGCTTTCAATTTTTAGTCAACCTCAGCAATTTACTGCTTATATTTTAATTTACTTCTTTTCCACAAGTCAGCTTAGTTGGTTGGATTGTCTGCTGATACGTCCAAAAAAACAATATTCTGCTGAGAAATATAGACCAAACTTTTTAGCTGAACGAGAACATTTAAACAACAATAATATAACAACGCACCTGTTGAAATCACAGAACCTGGGAAATATCACAAAAGAGATAAATATTTTAACCATTACTAAAATGTGCTGCAATTAAAGCCATAATGGTTGCTAAGAACACTGAAGAAGTATGAAGCAATCAGCAATTGGGATCAACAGTCGATATCAGAAGTCCACAAGCATTGAGAGTCTTATTTGGATTGCTAGTAGTCAATGGATGGTAAGGAAGCTAAAGAGTTTGAGAACTACTCCGTGAGATAAGGAAGATGGAAAAACAGCCGTGTGTCTCAGAGACTACAAAATTTAAGCATAATGTTGGACATAGGTGCAGAAAAATTTAAGACACCTTTGAAGCATGGTAAGGTGTAAAAGTCATGAAAATATTCGGTGTTAAGAAAATAATACCCTTGGTCCGGGAGCAGTCGCTCACGCCTGTAATCCCAGCACTTTGGGAGGTCGAGGCGGGTGGATCACAAGGTCAAGAGATCGAGATCATCCTGGTCAACATGGTGAAACCCCGTCTCTACTAAAAATACAAAAAATTAGCTGGGTATTGTGGCACATTCCTGTAGTCCCAGCTACTCAGGAGGCTGAGGCAGGAGAATTGCCTGAACTCAGGAGGCGCAGGTTGCGGTCAGCCGAGATGGCGCCATTGCACTCCAGCCTGGCTATCAAGAGGGAAACTCCGTCTCAAAAAAAAAAAAAAAAAAAGAAAAAAAAAAAGAAAAGAAAAGAAAAGAAAAGAAAAGAATACCCTCATACTATATTATTGAGTGGTTAAAAACCTTCAGTTTCATGAAACTGTAAAAATATCCATACCCTAGATTCACAGTTTAAATTTTCTAAATTTTTTTTGCTTTAGGAATGTTTTTGTTTTAGGAATGTTTATTTCTGTCCTCTACAATGGGAGAACAGACCAAAACAAGTCAATAAGGGAACAAACAAAAGTCACAACTTAATTCCTAACATTAGGGATATATCGAGTTTACTAATAATGGACACACGGAGGAACAAATAAATGAATAGATAGAAGAAACCAGATACAAAAAAACCTGAAAGGTTATACTCCAGATATTAACGTGGTTATTTCTGAGTGGTAGATGTTTGTAAGATTTTAATTAACTGTTATTTTCAAAGACAGAAATACCATTCAACCAAGCAAACCCAAAGGAATATAAATCATTCTGTTATAAAGACACGTGCATGTGTATGTTCATTGCATCACTATTCTCAATAGCAAAGACGTGGGCTCAACCTAAATGCCTCTTAACGACAGACTGGAGAAAGAAAATGTGGTACATACACACCATGGAATACCCTGTAGCCATAAAAAAGAATGAGATCATGTCCTTTGTAGGGACAAGGATGGACCTGGAGGCAATTATTCTCAGCAAACTAATGCAGGAACAGAAAACCAAATACCACATGTTCTCACTTATAAGTGGGAGCTAAACAATGAGAACACATAGATACACAGAGAAGAACAACACATCCTGGGATCCATAGGAGGGTATATGCTGTAAGGAAGGAGAGGATCAGGAAAAATAACTAATGAGTAATAGGCTTAAAAACTGTGTGATGAAACAATCTGTACAACAAACCCCCACAACACAAGTTTACCTATATAACAAATCTGCACATGTAACCCTTGAACTTAAAATGGCAGTTAAAATATATATTTTTAATATTTCAATTTTTCATTCCAACTTATACTGATAGTTCCCAAAATGGCAAAGCAATATCAATGTTTTAAAAAGTAATCTTCTTATCTTAACATCTAGGAACTTAACACAGTTAACATAGTTGCATTCTATAAATATTAGTTTCTTTAACTTACTGTATAATTCCCTTGCTCTTTAAAAAGCACTGGAAATTTATTTATACAATAATGAATTATGAAATCCCAGAAGAAAATAATTTTTGTATGACTACTGTTTCAATTGATACATTTCAAGAGTGTTGAACCATTTCACCATTCATCTTAGTATCTCTCTGTGAAACTTGTTTTTAGGTGCAATGATTGCCCTAACAATAAACTTGATATTACATTTCTATATACTATTTGCTCTAAAGTTTAGCTAGAGTTTCAAATCATATAGAAAAAAAGAAGCCTAAGACTACCAATGAGATGATCTTTATAGGCTGAGGAATTCAATCACCATTTCCATCTGTGACTTCGGTTTCTATTTCATCCTGTACATGCTGTGTGGCAAGCAGTAGAAAAGAAGCAACAAGATAATGTTTAAGTGTATTGAATTTTGTAGCTGTACCGAAAAAAGTCTTCAGAGTGCACAAGAATATTTTAGACCTCAGTAAACCTGATTGGCTTTTTATACCTACTGCCAAACACATCATCAACACATACTCACTCTGCAAAGAGCACAAAATGGAATATCATAATTTTTAAATACTTCTGTTACATTTTTGAGTGTGGAAAAAGAAAATAAAAATTAAATCAAAGAAAATAAACTATAAGTTAAAGTTCCAAATATGTACAATGATGATACATTACACTGTACTTGACAGCCATTTAATAAATATTTGTGAAATACTGAATGAAATTTAGCTTTTCCTAGAAGACTTTGATATTATGTAGTAAACAATAAAAATCTTTATTTTTTATCCATGTATTATTTTATGCAATATTATGCTAGAGTCAGAATTGATTGAGAACACTTAAATTTGCTTATACTTATCTAATTCACTGAGAATTTAGAGGAATACAAACTTTTAGACTGAATTTTGTTCAGTGAGTCTACATGAGCTTTTATCCCAGGTGGAAAAGTACCAACACACCTAAATATGCAAATGTATTAATATTTGTGTCTGATATCTTAACATTTTAAAACAGTCTTTTAAAAGTTATGCCAAAAATAAATTTGTAATGGTATTTTGTGTATAATTTCTGACTCTTTTAGGAAAACAGTAGAACTTAATACATGTTCTTGTTATTGAAATCTCAGTGACATCTCAGTTACTTCAATAATATTTCTCAATCGAGTTATGATAAGGATTGCACAACTCTGTGAATATACTAAATATCATTAAGTTATGTCCTTGCATGGGTGTATTATATAGTATGTGAATTGCATTTCAATAAAGTTAAAAGTAGGTAGTATACTTTTTTTGTAAAAGTTTTAAAGCTTGGATATGATACTGGGTTTTTTTCTTAAATATTTTGTTAGTCAAAATATTTATGGAGAAATGTCTGAAAAAAATCATTTTATTTGTTAGTCGTTCATCATTTCAATTACATAAAACATCGTCAAATATGAATATACGGCAACAGCATTAGGAATCCAACTTTTAATTTCCAAGGAGTTGAAAACACCAATTACTGTAAGTATTACCTGTGAACAGAGTGAAGGACTTATATTAGCGAATTTACCAGAAAAGTAACAAAATATAATAAAAGCTAAATAAGTAATACAAATGTTTCTCTTGCCCCCAAACCCTATGACCCTTAAATAAAATTGGAAAGTTTTACTGTAAATTAATGACAGAAATTTGTTTTCACACATCCATCAAGAAAAAGGTAACACTCAAAAGAATATTTTAATCATCTTTTGTGTTGCAAGATAGACAGATTATCAACCCTATTAAATGTACATATAAACCTAGAATAAACCATCTTAGAGATTTTTTATATTTTATTATATCATAAACAAAGTTCAAAATGTTCTAATTAAGACCCAGTGTATTCATTAAAATGCCTTTCTCGAGATCATTAGTTTCAATAAATAGAAATGAAAATTTAAGTATTTTTACAGGTTCATTTGTTATAATTATCGACACCACCGTATCACTAGAATGCAATTATTCATTCTAGTTTGGTCAATCAAGTATTTATACAACTTCATTACTTTTACAATTAAATGTCATGAGCCTGGATGGCAGGCATCTATTACCTGAGTTGCCAATCGTAAATCAAGGATATATAGCATTATTTCGGAAAATAGAGGAGAAGGGAGTACTTCTAAACTCATTCTGTGAGGTCATTATTATCCATATACCAAAACCACAAAAAGACACAAGGAAAGTAAGCTACAGGCTAATATACTCCATGAACATAAACATAAAGATCATTACAAAGTATTTGAAAATTGAATCCAGAAACATTTTAGAAGGATCATATATCATAACCCAGTTATGGATTTAACTTACTAAAACCAATTAATATAATTGTTATACTAACAAAAAAGAGGGAAGACCTACATGAGTATCTCAACAGAGGCAGAGAAATAATTTAACGAAATTCAATACTCTGTATAAAAACTTTCAATAATCTATAAATAGAGACTTCCTCAATCTGAAAGAAAAGCAAATCTCTGAAAATCTCATAGCTAAACTACATTTACTGGTGAAAATGAAAAGACTTTCAATCCCTTAAGAGTAAAAATAAAACAAAGGTCTCCATGCCAACAGTTTTATTCAAATAGTACTAGTTCTAGGCACTGTAATAGTTGTGTAAATGTGGATACAAAAGAAGAAAAGGGGGGAGAAAAAGATTAATGACATCAAGACTAGAAAGAAGTAAGACTACCTTTATTTGAAAATGATAGGATCTAATAGGATGAATATCCAAAGAAGACACAAAAACACACACACACACACACACACACAGACACACATGCACATACAAATCTCGTAAAATGTATCTCAGTTTACCTAGTATGGATCAATATAAAAATCATTTGTATTACTAAATCCTGCTGAAGAGTGATCTAAAAATAAATTAAGAAAAATTCCATATATAAAGGCATCAGAAAGATACAAATACATAGGAATACATTTTTTTAAGTTTCAGATTTATACCCAGAATTGTATAAAATTTTTTCAGCGAGAAAATAAAGGCCCACATAAATTAAGAGATAATCTGTTATTATTAATTAAAGGAAATATATATTCAGGATGACAATTCTCTTCATACAAATTTGTAGAGAATGGTCATCCTGAATATATTTTTCCTTAGGAGGCTGAGGCAGGAGAATTGCTTGAACCCAGGAGGCGGAGGTTGCAGTGAGCTGAGAACGCGCGACTGCACTCCAGCCTGGCGCCTGGTGACAAAGCAAGACTCTGTCTCAAAGAAAAAAAGGAAAAACAGATTTGCAAATTAATTGCAAGCCCAATAAAAATTCCAGGAGTCTTATTTTGTAGAAATTTACAACATGGTTTTAAAAGCAAGATTCACAACACAAAGAAAAAATGATTTTTCATAATTAAAAGCTTCCGTATTTCAAAAGTTATTTAAAAATGAAAGAAACATAAATAGAACGTAAAGGACATAGAAAGCCAAGACAATATGTAAAAATAATAATAGGATTAAAGGACTGACACCACACAATTTTAAAACTTATGAAGCCACAGTAATAAAAAAAAAAATGTGGTACTGGCATAAAGATAGACACCGAAAATAATAAAATAAATTTGAGAGTTCAGAATAGGTCTTTACTTTTACAGTGTATTGATTTTTCAATAAACTCTTCAAGATAAGTCAGTGGGGAAAATTCTAAATTCAACAAATGATTCTGGGAAAATTGGATATAAAAAAGAACCTAGAGCCTTACCACATATAAAAACAAACATTACCAAATAGTCTAACCTAATTGTATGAGTAAAAAGTATGAATTTAGAATAAAACATAGAAGAAAATCTTCATGAAACTAGGCCAGTCAAGGGCTCTTAGATATGGTAACAAAAGCAAGATTTATAAAACAGAGAAAAAATTGATTTTTTTATAATTAGAAACTTTTGCATTTCAAAAGATATCATTTATAAATAAAAGAACAATCAATAGAATATGAAAAATGTTTATAAATTTTATATCTGATAATGAATTTTATATAGTAACTGTGAAAAACTCTTAAAACACAGTAATGAGACAAATAACCATTTTCTTACATGGGCATGCTATTTAAAGACAGATTTTACTAAAGAGCATATATAAATAGCTAATAAGCACAGGTAAAATTGCTTAAAATCCTTAGTTATCAGAGAAATCTTAACACTACAGTGAGGTACCACTTATACACTAGAATGCCTATATTAAAAACCATAAGCAAAACCAAGTGTCATCAAGGATGTGGAGAAACTGGAATCTTTGTATGTTGCTGAGGGTAATGTAAAATGGTACAGCCACTTTAGAAAAAAATTCAGCAGTTTCTTAAAAAGGTAAGCATAAGCTTTCCATATGACCCAGTAATGCCACTCCTAGGAATCGATTACGAGAAATGCGAATTTATGTCCACACAAACTTATGTCAGTAAATGTTCATAGCAGCTCTATTCATAGTTTCATAGTAGCTGAAGACTGGAAGGGTCTAATCCAAATGTATATTAGTAGTTGCATGAATAAACTAAGGTGCCTTAGCCACACAATAGAATAACTAATCAACAATGGGAAAAGCACACTTTTTCCTTTTATTGATACGTACCACAACATGCTTGAATCTCAAAAAACAAGCAAAAAGCCCACAACATTTTTCTCAATGAAATGAGTCAGATGCAAAAGGCCTCAAGTTGCTTGATTCTAATTACATAAGATGTCCAGAAAAGGAAAATTTATAGACAGACAGCAGATAAGTGGCTCTCTAAGGATGTAGTTAGAGGAGGAATTAACTGCACACAGGTATGAGGCAGCTATTTGGGTTAGTAGAAATGTTCTAACAGTGGATTTTGAGTGAAAGTTGCACAAGGTGAATAGACATACTAAAAATCATGAAATAGTATACTTCCAGACATAATTTTGACCTATAAATTATCCCTCAATAAAACTGTGAAAAAATAATGGTGAGTGAAATGCTCTGTTTGTCATTTAAAACCTACAAATTTCAGGGTTGAATTTAATCCCATCAATTTTTATTATATGTCCACTCACGAACAAATTACTGTGCCTATGGGGAAGGGGTTTACAATCCTTAGGTATAAATTGTGGGCCAAACTGTGCATCTGGAACCTATGGACAGTCTCTCCTGCTTAATAGGGAGATGATGCGGGAGTTCATTTATCAGTAAAAATAGTAAAAAGGAAGAAAAAGAATAAGAATGCCACCACTTTCAAACAAATGTGAAATTCTATTTCAAGCAAAATAGAATGAGCCCTCTGTATCTGTGGGTTCCACATCTGTGGATTCAAGAAACTACAGATTGAAAATATTCCAACAAGAAACATGAATGGTTGTGTCTGTATCGAAATGTACAGGCTTGTTTTCTTTCCGTCATTCCCTAAACAACATAGCATTAATATAACTATTTACACAGTGTTTACACTGTATTCGGTATTTTAAGAAATCTGGAGATGATTTAAAGTATGTGAGAGGATGTAGGTAGATTATATGCAAATACTACACTATTTTGTATAATAGACCTGAACATGTCTGGATTTTGGTATGGGGGAGGGCTAGAACCAGTCCTCTGTGAATACCTAGAGGTATTCCTTTGCTTTTATTAGGTTAAAATAGCAGGCAAATTACCAGTAGCTATTAGGTCAGTATCAGAAGTAAAGAGAAGTAGGGATGTTGTCTGAGAATCTGAATCTTTATATTGTGAGCATGGAGAAGATTTGGGCATTTGGACTTTTTGTCGTTGGATGTTAGTCTTGTAGACAGGTCAGTTTAGTTCATGACATGGAAATCCAAAGATCTAGTGATCCACAGTCTTGATGAGAAAATCTGTGGATCTTTTTCATGACATAGGAAAGTTGATTTCTTTTGAGTTAAAATAAAAATTAGTCTCTGACACTAAGCGAAAGTAGAAAATATACAACTACATTTAAGCTTCCTTGTTGTTGAACATGATTTAATGCTGAGCTCTTTAAAGGCAGCTGAAGTAAATTCCAGCACTCTAACATGCCCTTACCTTTCAAAAGACTGAAGAACCTCATTCGATGTTTTTCTTCAAAGGAAAGTTGAAAAATACATTACTGAACTGGAAGACATAATTTTTGTGTTTGACTGTCCCATGTGCTAACTCTTATGGCACTAAACATTTTGTTTAACTTCTGAGCTTGGTTTTGTCATTGTAAAGTTATAAATAGCAGCATATTATCTTACCCATTTATAAGAAATGAGAAACCTTATATGAAATCACTCAGTAAATGGCAAAGCATTTTAAAACTTGAAGTCACATTTCTATTTTTATTTAACTTGAAAATGAATTACTTTTTCTCTGTGGAAAGCATACAATAACTTCTAAATGTATATTACAATGCTCCTAAAACAATCTCAAAATATATATTATAGAAATCTTGCCTTTAGAAAGCCAAGTATTTTTTTCTACAAAGAGAAAAGCAATTGATTGTTCCACTCAGTGTGGAGATTTATTGGTAACCTGTCTGTCAACTCAGTCAAATCTGCCAATGTAGATTTCTCAAATAGTTTTATTTTAGAAAACTAAGTATTTTATTTTAGCAATATTGCAAAAATAGTACAGCAATTTCCCTTGTACAATACACTGTTTTTTCCCATTATTAACACCTACATTAAGTATGGTACTGATGTCACAAAGAGCCAATATTGGTACATTATTGTTAAGTAATGTCCATAGTTTATTTAGACTTCCTTAGTTTCTACCTAATGTTCTTTTTTTTGTTGTTTTAACATCCGATCCACATTACCACACTGCATGTAGTCATCCTGTCTTCTTGGTTTTGATTAACTTGGCAGTTTTGAGGACTATTGACTAGGTACTTTACAGAATGTCTCTCAGTTGGGATTTGTCCATTGCTTTTCTCATGACTAGATTGAAGTTATAATTTTGGGGGAAGATGAACGCAAAGTAACAAGCTGTTTTTCATTAGATCATGTCAAGTGTACCTACAGTTAACAGGGTTCATCACTATTGATCCCAATCTTGATATCCTGGTTGAGGTCATGTTTTCCAGCTTCTCCGTTCTAGAGTTACCCTCGCATGACCCTTTCCTTACTGTGCTTTTTGTAAATAAGTCAGCATATGAAGCCCACTCTTAAGGAGTGCGCAGTTATGTTCCACCTCCTTGAGGGTAGAGTAATAACATAAATTAATTGGAATTCTTTGGCATGGGAGATCTTTTATCCTTCATGTATTTATTTATTTACCCATTTATGTTAGTATGCAATCTGGATATTTATTTCTATTTTGGGATATATCCAATAATAGTTTACATTTTGTTACTCAAACTGTTCTAGCTTTGGCCATTTGGAAGCTTGAAAGTTTGAATCTTTTGTCCCCTTGACATACCTCCATCATTGTAGATTGTTTTTAAAACTTTGTTTGTTCATTTTGAAAATGTTCTTACTTTCTTGTACTACAAGATACTCCAGGTTCCTAGTGTACATTTTCTGTCCTAATCCTAGAGTCAGTGATTTCTCTAAGGAGTCCTGATTCTTTTAATTTAGTAACAGTATTAACAGTCAAGATCAGGATGCAAGGCATGTTCTTTGCTGCTGCAACTCCTTGTTTCTGAATCTTCTCAGCTGACAAAGCAGGGAAATGTGTGTGTGCATACTCACCCATGTATACACACACACACATGTGCATATTTATATATAACACCACCAAATTTATATTAAGCTGAAGGTAAGTTCATACTGATGTCTATACCTCTAATCTAATTCCATGTGAATTATTCAAGCATACTCCTTTAGCTTGAATCTAACATGCCCCTTCGATAGTGAGTTATCGGACTCCCAACATTTGCCGTATATTTACTTAATTGTTCAATTCCAGTGTACATGTGTAGTGGTTTTAGAATTGCTTATCTGTGTCCCCCATGAGACACCACTTTATCAACTAACTTACATGCTTATGTCGATTTTGTGTGGTTTGTTTGGACTTTAGTCTTATAGACCCTACTCATTTCTAAAGTTATTTAGATCAACACCCCTTTCTTACACCCATAAGAGTGAGGTTCTTTTATACATTTGTAATACATTTAAACAATTTTGTCACATTCTGCATTCTATCCTAGAATCTTCCAACTTAAGTGATTAAAACATTTGCATAGGTTGCTTCACACTTTGTGTTGTATAATTCTTGCGGTTTTAGCAAATTATTTTTTAAAATTTCTGATTACTCTTACAAAACTTATAAAAGTTATTGTGAAGGTGATTCTGGATTATTGTAATCTTTCTCATCTTCCACGTTTCTATTCATCACTACTTTGCTCTTTATGGTGTCACTTATTCCAGCTATGTATGAATAATACTTTAGTAGAGAACATGGCAACTCCTGTGGACAAGAAATATAATGACCAGGAGATTTCAGCTTTTTTCTTTGGCTATACAATTGATCTAAATTAAATACAATTAATTAATTTAATACAAGAATTGGGTAGCTAAGTGTAACATAGAATTAAAGAGGCATCTGGAGAACAAGGAAATGTAGTGCGCATAATCAGAATATACTGAAAGAGGAATTGGGAACATTTGTTTAGCTGGTAATGTAATAGACTTGTATGGGATATACTTCAAGAGTTTATTAAAGTTAAACTTATTACGACTGGATGGAGCAAGCCCAAAGAAAACTCAACTTACTAAGTGAAGTTCAAATTTGTTTTGGTTCCAGGGCTCTTTTATCAGTATTAAACATGAGTAAGTCTATGGTACTGCAGATAACATTGCAGAAGAAACTAAGAATACATGAATTCTCAGTGCAATTTTGCTTATCATGTGCTTGGTGATTTCTTGTGTCATCACGTATATAGAAGAACTATGGGATGCATGAACTTCATGTACTTCTTTATAAAGTAAATAGGTTAATCTTTAGATAGCCATACTTGGATATATCTGAAAATAAATGAGAATCATGAGTTTGAGACATATAAAAATATTTAAACTATGAATTTAAATTTTTATATTAGCATGCATGTAATCTCCATATAACATTCAAAAATGTAAATGTCATGGAGAGGTAAGTATTATAAAATATGCACTAAATTAGACCAGACAAGGGAGCAAACCATAGTTGAGAAACATATTTTTATATGGAAAAAAAGTGAGTAAACTATTAAAGGGGTTGGTTGACTTATCTACTGAAAGAATTAAATTGTTGGAAATACCAAATGAATTATAATTATGATAAAGCTAAAGAGAAATCCCAACTGTAATATTGAAATGAGAAAAAAAAAGCAGAGTGGCAAAAAGAGTGAGTCACATTGAAAATATGTTTTTTATTGATACAAACTTAGGAAACACAGTCTGTTCTCAAAAATATTATTTTCTTTAAGTGTTAATATAAATCTATTCTCAATTTATAATTATTATTGTATTAATAATTTATAATGATAATACTACTGACAATTTATTGAACATTTACTATGTCAGGCACCGTGTTAATCTCTTTCTAGACATTACTTCGTTGAATTCTCTCAAGGATTTTGTGAGACTAGTATAATTATCTCAAGACATGTTCAGACACAGGGACCAAAGCTTAGAATGTTCCCATGTTTGCAGTTTATGTTGAGCTAAGAAATTAAGATTCAGTGTTCAATTCAATGTTCTACCACAAAACTCACTGTTAAATAGTATATTCATGGATGCAGACATTATATCTATTAAAAATAATGTCACAATCTCCTAGACTTTATAAATTTGTTTATCTACCAAGACAATGAAAAAAAAATTTCCAGAGGATCAGAAAGCTCAGGTGCTACCAGCATGTTTTTGGTTCTTCTAAAATTAGAAGTTTCCAAGTATTCTGCCTGGCATTTGCTATGTAAAAAGAGTGTTGAGCTCATGGCTGCAGTAGACATTGGTTCATATGGAGAATACAGTTACATATGATAGGGGAGTGTGTGGGTGCCTGGTGAGGCTGATACGTTCTTCTTATCATCAATGTATTCTGTCCTTGGGGATCAAAATTTTTTTGACAAATTTTTTTAACTAAGAGTTTTGAAAAATATTTCACGATCATGTTATACCCTATATCATATAGTAAATAATGAACAAGGAAATAATGTGTGAAGGGGTGGAGATGGTTTTTAGAGTTCCTTATTACACACAGAAACTTTTGAGTTGCCTTAAAAATATGAAAAGAATAGTATGAGATTATATACTTCTAATTTTTTATGGGACATAATTTGGAGCAGTCTGCATTCCAAACAATCATCACCTGTAGCATGTTTGTAAAGATGTTTTGCCTTATGAAGACCTACGATACACAACATGTTTATGTAAGTATACTTTCTGAGTCTAAAAAAATTCACTGGAAAGGAAAAACACATTTGTCTCATTTCTCTGTGATAAAATAACTACGCCTTGCTTTATAGTCTATTAAATATAGTAAATTAATAGCAGCTGTTTGCATTGACCTTTTATAATCAATAGAGGCAGAGTTTCCGTGGAATTTGAATTCACAGAGTTGGAATATTTCCTCAGCTTTGACTGCATTCAATTCTGTAAGACTTCCCAACACTCTAATATTCTATACACATCTGAATTTCCTGATATTGCTACACACATGATAACATGTAGTGTTAGCCATTTCTCTATCCCTTTCATGCTCCCTGATGCCTATTGTTGCAAAGTTAAAGATGGCAATGATGGTGCCTAGGCATTGCAAATAAATTACAGCTATTAACCCTGCAATGGTAGCAGATTGACACCCTCTATTCAGGGTGCTAATAATGCTATTCTAGCTCTTGGCTGGTATGGCAATTGTCACATAATTCTGTGTTTCAAAAGTGCTTTAACACATCTCCACCACCACCTCACCACTTGAAGCTTGTGCTCCTAATGCATTGCAGATATCTAATAAAATAGTTTGATTCTGCAACCCATTCTCCTAATTCAATGGAAAGGAAAATACATGAGTCTATGAAGAAGTAGCTAAGGCCAATCTGAGTGATTAACACTGAATTTCCCTTAGAATCACCCACCTGTGGCCATATCTTGGCTACAGCTTGAACACCTCTACTGGCTCTTCACTGGTGAAGACCTGTTTCAGTCGAGGATCTTTTTTTTCCTTTTGCTCATTGTCACCTGACAGTTTTGTTCTGCAGACTTTCCAAGCATGACCCTTTCTCTTACCACTATCCCAACGTATCAAGGAAACACCATGGGTACCATAGATAAAATATCACCTTACTACTGAAGCTGCATATAAAAGTCTTCTTTATAAAATTACATTGGCATCAAAGGTTTCTTCCTATTGGTCATTGTTGAACATTGGAAAAGAATAGATAATAGTGGGATAAATATTACCCTATTCCAACTACAATAGGATGTCTCATTTTCTTACAGATTAACCAATTACAGGAAATGTTTCTATGCCACAAACACCCTTCTAGCTACCACATTGTCTGAGACTCCACTTTTCATTTGGGAATATATTTCTGGGATGTCTAAAGAAGGGTTATTCAGAGTAAGATAATTAGATGGACACTGAGACAAATCTCAGGGCACAGAAGCACATAATTTCTGCTTGATGATCTTTGGGTGAATGCACCTCTCCGCAGAGAGCCACATGAATGGCATCTAGTGTAGCATTAGCAGTATGTGCACAGATAAGTTCAGTGCCAACTCAGATGCCATGGACTGGCCTCTGGGTGCACCTGGCTCTCTGAATACTAGAGTAGGTTGAGCTTGCTCAGGTAGAACTCGACAAGCTCTTTCTACTGATTCTGCTGATTCTCACACTTTTCAATAAGACCCATCTGTCAAATACCTAATACTAACATGAGTAATAATTTATCTACCACATTCCAGCACATAGAAACTTTACCTATTTTGTGACCATGCAAGCAAACAAACAGCATTAAGTATCTTACCACTTTTTTTTTTGGTACTTTTGCCTTACCTTTAATAATTTTCAAACCAACATTTTCACCCCTTTGTTCTCTGGTTTGGCTCCAATAACCTTTCCCTAAAGTGATGAACGGCACATGTCTAAGGCTGCAGGAGCACCTGAAAGGGTCCTTGAAATAAAAGTAAATATATTAAATGAAGCACAGTGGGCAATAAATGACACAATTGAATTCCTCAAATTTATCCAACACATAAGCATCACTCCGACCAGAAGAGAAATCGCCTTGGCATTAAGCAGTGATTCTCAAGAGGAATGTCCTGTTCATAGAGCTACAGAGGTAAATACAACAGAATCACTTTCAGTACTTTTTCAAACCATACCTCCCCGGGAAGGATGCACTCCTTAAGGGAAATAGAGTTCTCTCATCTCTCATCAAAGTCACTAGTATAATGAAAATCGGTCATATCACTCAGGATTTTTTTTTCCTAATAATGTAAAAACACAATTATAAGAACCACATTAATATTAGGAGAAATGACAATAATGAAACAATGACAATAATGGGGTAAAATGACATTTGCTAATCATTTCAAACGACTGACTTAAGTTCACATAAATGAATAATTTGCTCAGCATTCTGCATAAATATATCTTAACTTATAAGCTGTTTTTTAAAAAAATTGTATAAATTTAAGGGGAACAAGTGCAATTTTGTGGCATGGATATATTGAACAGTGGTAAAGTCTTAGCCTTAGTGTGCTTTGTACCCATTAAGTAATTTTTCATCATTCTCCCCTCTCCCACTGCTGGATGTTTATCACAACACTGTTCGTATTAGCAAATGTATGATTTTTTAAAACTTTTCTCTTGTGATAGACATATCATAAAGATCTAGCAAATACACACACACACACACACACACACACACACACACACAGAATTGGTTCTGTTTCTCTGGGGAACTCTGACTAATCCTGACATGACTGCTAAGAATATGTAATTTTTAAATATCATAATTAATAATTATTATAAATATATAACTATGAAAGGCCTAAATACTGCAAAGGATAGTTCTATGACAATGAATACAAAACAATATGTACCTAGATTGGTGGTAAGAAAAACTTCATTGAGCAAATAATGCTTATGATCTGAGGATAAATTAGGAAGTAACTAGGTAAAGGAGGGTGAGGAAAAGAAAATTTCAGACAGAGAATTATATGTGCAAATACTCTGTGATGTGAAAAAGGTGGCATGTTCCACAAAGGGAACAAAAGTCAGTTGACAAAGAGCAAGGAGGGGAATAAGGATGAAGATATTCCAAGGTTAGGCAGAAAGTAGTCCATACACATCCTGGTGTTCATTTAAAAAATATTCATCTCTAGAACAATGAAATGATCCAGAGATCTCTTAAGTGGAAAACAATATGATGAGATTTTTGTTTTAAAAATATAAAAACTGTACTTGTCATTTGCTCTTATATGGCTTATTTAGGAATCATTTTAGTATTGAAACTATTTGTTAGGTAGATTGAATATAGTCATTTCTTTGATCACATTAGTAGATATGTATTATGATGGTGATCAGTACCAAAGTCTTCAGATATAAAAGAAGTAATAGTCTTTGTTCACAGATGTCAAAAATGAAAGACCATGTATCTGAAGTATATAAGCTTCATAAAATATAATTTTAAAATGCATTTCAAATAAGACCTTTGATTTGATATAAGCATTCCAATATCCCAATCTTACCAAGTTTTGAATTCTTTCCTTTACCTTATACCAAAAAACCTTTGACATCTCACTTTTATTTAATGTAGGTCTCAGTTTTTTTCCAGTTTTATAACATCAACCTATCAATCCATTGGAGTCATTTCCAACTTTGCAAGCTAGAATATGAAGAAAACATACTACATGGGATTTGTATCTGTGTAACATAACAAGCTCAAGAGATCATTTAGAAAAACAGAGAACCAATTTCATGGAAAAGTAGGCAAAAGGCATAAACAGCAAAGAACATTAATGCAAATGGGCAATTAACATGTGAAAAGAAACTCAGCTTCATTGTAATTAGCAAAATTCAAATATTAACAAAAATGAGATAGTGTTTTTTACTTACATTGGTAAACATTGAAATATTTGATAACAATCATATTTTTTTTCAGAAATGAATTGGTGCAATTTGGAAGGAAAAAGCAAAGTGTATATAATCTCATATACATTTTTACTTTTTATATGTATCTTACAGAAAATTCTGTTCATGTGCACATGGATAAGTGTCTGTGCATGTGTATGTGCTCAGTCAAGAATGTTTGGAAAAAATAAAACTACATAAATAAGGAATCCATCTATGGAAGTTCTTTTCATAAATATAAGCACTACAAACAGGTACCCACACATACAATACATTTTTGTGTATGCGTGTATGTGGTCTGTGTGTGTGTGTGTGTGTGTGTGTGTGTGTAGAAAGACTGACATAGAGATGGAAATAGAAAGGAAGACAGAGAGAAAGGAAACCTTAAAACAGATATTTTGCCCCAATTGTGTGTCTTTCTTTCAACCCGCAATGCAGATGTGATAGTTGGAGCCCCAGCAGCTAGCTATCTTGGACTAGGAGTTGACCTTGAGAAAAAAATCTGGTGTTAAGATTTTGAGCAGAAATATAGAAAACATCTGTGTCCACAGTGACAGTGTATCCATGATAACAATTCTGGACTAACCAAATCTTTAATGTTTACATTGAAAAGATATGAAAGACTGTCATTAAATCTTTAATGTTTACGTTGAAAAGGTATGAAAGACTGTCATTGAATCATTGCAGCTTCTGCATAATTTTGAGCCTCTGCTCACTGCAAAGGAGGCTACACAATTCCTCTTTGCCCAGGACAGAAAGTTTGTTCTCTATGTAAAAGTCCTCATTTTATAATGTCTGGGGACAGCATCCATCAGAAAATATCACAGTAGGGTGTGGAATTGTATCTAAGAATGATTTTTTTCCATCCTAATTAAATCCACATTGGATTGTGCTAAACTTGATACTGTTTGGTGGCAAAGTATAGACTGGAAAAAGAAGAACAGGTTTCAGTGGCAAGACAGCACTTTTTTAAATGTTGGCTTGGGATCCTTGACTTTAAACTTAGAACATTGTCAATATCTTTATTCCCCCGTTAGTACTTACCAAGATATTTTTAACTATTTTAATATGAATCATTTCAATCTAAAACAGTGTCATATTTTGAGTTACATATATTTAAAGTCTATTTTATGTCATTCCAAAAATACATACTCTGCAAATGTACTTCAAGTAATGTAGAAAATGTTGACTTTTTCCATGTCATTTTGTGCTTTCAATTTTATTTTATTTTATGAATGTTTACTTTTAATATTCTCCTTTTTCCCCCCTTAGGTCCATGTTGCTGAGTTTATTGCTGAATATGATTTCCTCCATTCCTATAAATTCCCAATTCACCTATCTATGATACTGTTATTCTTCCTTTCTTCCTCTCCTGTGTCCTAAATGCTTCTATCCTTTCTTCCTGCCCACTGCTTTCACTTCCTCAGTAAAATTTCGAGCCAATACATGACTCAATAATAAAATCATATACATTTACTATTTTCATTATTAGTAATGAACTGAGGAGAAAAAATATGTTAGATGAAACAAAATATTTTGTATAGAGCTCACAAATATACATGACAATATGAAACTGTATGTGATTCTACACAAGGCTTGAGAACTTACTTTTAAAATATGTTGTTTTCCTGTGAAAGCTTTCTCTTTCTGGTAATACATGGTGAGTAAAATCCCCTAAAGAAAAATATCTAGCTTATCTTTTTAGTTTATAAGCATGATAAAATGTTTATATAATGATGTGAAATTTCATAAAGAAAAGGAAAGATCGTTTTGTAGTGGAAGTCATTCTAGGGAAATTTTCTTACTCCTATTTTTACAGTGGATTTTTTTTCATGCAAAGACCACTGGTGTGATATATAAAGTATTATTTGAAAAAAACAAGAATGATATGTAAAATGAGATGTTGATTATTCTTGATCCTCACCAACAACTCAGTGTAATTACAAATACCTCCACAGATGTTTTCTGGCTTAATTTACTTTCAGCTTTGATTATGATTTGATTGTGATCTAACTTCATTAATAACTCTTTGCAACCTGTAAGACAGTTAGGTTTGTTTCCTGTGGGAATGAAGAACCTTCTACCTTGATGCTTATTTTCTGGCCGTACATGCTTTTATTTCTTCCTGACACAAACACCCAGACTATTTTCCAATAATTATTTGTCCCTCCCAATCTCCATGCCTTTGATAATGTCATTTGTCTCATTTATTTTTGGTCTACCGGTTCTCATAATTTATTTATTCAGATTTCAGCCCATGTCTATCTCCTTAATAAAGCATTAATCATGTTGCATTTATTCTTCCTTGAACTGTAATAGCTTTTATTCAGTAATTTATAGATAACAATCATTTTTGGTGTTCCAATATGACATAGTACATTTTGTTGCACATTGTGCACTTAGAAATTTCCAAGCATTTCTTAATTGTGTATTCTCAATAAACCCAGTTGAATGAGATTCTATGGATATATTGCATTTACCTAAACACTGAAGGTATGTACCAGCATATAGCATTAGTTCTCTATAATCATCTAGTTCTACATGCATATTATACAACTATAATTACCTTTGTGTTATGTTAAGGAAATACTTAAATTTTAGTAGAGTTTGGTTTAAATTTATACGAGAACCACAATGCTATTGCAACATGTGTAGAAAACTGATATGTACTTTTATGTTTTGATTTTAATAACATGAAAAACATTTGTAAGAACTGATCCTATTATTTCTCATATATAATAGATAAAGTGGTTTCTAAACGTAAAGTGACTTTATACATAAAGACATTAGAAATTAATATTAAAACACACGAATAATTATGGAAATTATGTGGATCTTGGTGGGAAATATTGTGAATATATGTGTGCGTGTGTATATTCAGGATGCTGCAATGAACAACTATAGGAGACACTATTCAGATGAGTTATGATGTGAGTGGCACAATTAATGTTTGTGCATTGCATAGCCTGCACAACTATATGCAACATTCCTGAACATTGTCTTAAAACAGAATGTATCAACAATTTTTTTTTAAAAGGTTGATGTAGTTTTCCTAATTAATGCACTCAAATCTGAACCAATATTAAGTGTTTTCTTTCCATGTATATGATCAGCTTGCTCACATCAAATTAAAGAACATGAAAGATTTGGAAGAAAAATGTTATTTATCTAAAAATTTTTGTGTGTAAGTGTTCATACAGGTTGATGAACCAGAACATAGTTTACATGTTCTGTAAACAAAACATACCTTATATGCAAATGTTCATAGAAGATATATTAAACAGAATATATTCTTCATTTTATTTTGTTTTTATTTATTGTTTTTGTGTGAAGAACTGGGTCTTGATATGTTGCCCAGGCCAGTCTTGAACTCCTGGGCTGTCCTACCTCTGCCTCTCTAAATAATGGGATTACAGGCATGAGTCACAGTGCATGGAAAAACAGAATATTCTTAACCTTTTTTTAAAAAAAAAATTTCGATTGCCATTTTAACTGGTGTGAGATGGTATCTCAATGTGGGTTTGACTTACATGTCTCTAATGACAAGTGATAATGAGCATTTTTTCATAACTTTGTTGGCTGCATAAATGTCTTCTTCTGAAAAGTGTCTGTTCATATTCTTTGCCCACTTATTGATGGGGTTGTTTGTTTTTTTCTTGTAAATTTGTTTAAGTTCTTTGTGGATTCTGGATATTAGCCCTTTGTTAGATGGATAGCTTGCAAATTTTTTTTTCACATTCTGTTGGTTGCCTGTTCACTCTAATGATTGTTTCTTCTGCTGTGAAGAAACTCTTCAGTTTAATTAGATCCCATTTGTCAATTTTGGCTTTTGTTGCTATTGCTTTTGGTGTTTTAATCAGGAAGTCTTTGCCTACTCCTATGTCCTGAATGGTTTTGCCTAGGTTTTCTTCTAGGGTTTTTATGGTGTTAGGTCTTATGTTTAAATCTTTAATCCATTTGGAGTTAATTTTTGTATAAGGTGTAAGGAAAGGGTCCAGTTTCAGCTTTCTGCATGTAGTTAGCCAGTTTTCCCAACACCATTTATTAAACAGGAAATTCTTTCCCCATTGCCTGTTTTCGTCAGGTTTGTCAAAGATCAGATGGTTGTAGATATGTGGCTTTACTCCCTAGGTCTCTGTTCTGTTCCATTGGTCTATATCTCTGTTTTGGTACCATTACCATGCCGTTTTGATTACTGTAGACTTATAGTATAGTTTGAAGTCAGGTAGCATGATGCCTCCAGTTTTGTTCTTTTTGCTTAGGATTGTCTTGGCTATGCAAGCTTTCTTTTGGTTCCATATGAAGTTTAAGGTGTTTTTTTCCAGTTCTGTGAAGAAGGTCAATGGTAGCTTGATGGGGATAGCATTGCAGTATGGCCATCTTCACGATACTGATTCTTCCTAACCATGAGCACGGAATGTTTTCCCATCCATTTATGTCCTTTCTTATTTCCTTGAGTAGTGGTTTGTAGTTCTCCTTGAAGAGTTCCTTAACGTCCCTTGTTAGTTGTATTCCTAGGTATTTTATTCTCTTAGTAGAAATTGTGAATGGGAGTTTGCTCATTATTTGGCTCTCTGTTTGTCTGTTACTGGTGTATAGAAATGCTTGTGATTTCTGCACATCGATTTTGTATCCTGTGACTTTGCTGAAGTTGCTTATCAGCTTCAGGAGATTTTGGACTGAGCTGATGGGGTCTTCTAAATATACAATCATGTGGTCTGCAAATAGAGACAATTTAACTTCCACTTTTCCTAATTGAATACTATTAATTTCTTTTTCTTGCCTGATTGCCCTGCCCAGAACTTCCAATACTATGTTGAATAGGACTGGCAAGAGAGGGCACCCTTGTCTTGTGCCAGTTTTCAAAGGGAATGCCTCCAGCTTTTGCCCATTCAGTATGATATTGGTTGTGGGTTTGTCATAAATAGCTTTTGTTATTTTGAGGTATGTTCCATCAATACCTAGTTTATTGAGAGTTTTTCTCATAAAGGGCTGTTGAATTTTATCAAAGACTTTCTCTGCATCTAATGAGATAATCATGTGGTTTTTGTCTTTGTTTCTGTTTACATGATGGATTACATTTATAGATTTGCGTGTGTTGAATCAGCCTTGCATCCCTGTGATGAAGCTGACTTGATCGTGATGGATAAGCTTTTTTGATGTGCTACTGGATTCGGTTTGCCAGCATTTTATTGAAGATTTTCGTATCAATGTTCATCATGGATATTGGCCTGAAATTTTCTTTTTGAGTTGTGTATCTGCCAGGTTTTGGTATCACGATGATGTTGGTCTCATAAAATGAGTTAGGGAGGATTCCCTCTTTTTGTATTCTTTGGAATAGTTTCAGAATGGAAACTATTCATCTGGAATGGTACCAGCTCCTCTTTGTACGTCTGTTAGAATTCGCCTGTGAATCCATCTGGGCCTGGACTTTGTTGGTAGGCTATTAATTGCTACCTCAACTTCACATCTTGTTATTGGTCTATTCAAGGATAACAGATGCTGGAAAGGATGTGGAGAAATAAGAACGCTTTTACATTGTTGGTGGGAGTGTAAATTAGTTCAACCTTAGTTCAACCATTGTGTAAGACAGTGTGGCAATTCCTCGAGGATCTAGAAATAGAAACATCACGACCTAGCAATCTCATTACTGAGTATATACCCAAAGGATTATAAATAATTCTATTATAATTACACATGCACAGGTATGTTCATTGCAGCACTGTTTCCAATAGCAAATACTTGGAACCAACCCAAATGCCCATCAATGATAGACTGGATAAAGAAAATGTGGCATATACACACCATAGAATATTATGCAGCCTTAAAAAAGGATGAGTTCATGTCCTCAGCAGGGACATGGATGAAGCTGGAAAACATCATTCTCAGCAAACTGACACAAGAACAGAAAACCAGACACTGCATGTTCTCACTCACAAGTGGATGTTGAACAATGAGAACACATGGACACAGGGAGGGGACTATCACACACCAAGACCTGTTGTGGGGTGGAGAGCAAGGGGGGAGGGATAGCAGGGGGTGGGGGGATTGAGGAGGGATAACATTAGGATAAATACCTAATGTAGGTGACAGGGGGGACGATGCAGCAAACCACCATGGCATGTGTTTACCTATGTAACAATCCTGCATGATTAGCACATGTACCCCAGAAAAATATAAAGTATCATAGTAATAAAAAAAGTTTTGAATCGATTGAAATTACTTCTGTTTCTTATTAAGAAATGTTTAAATGTATTCCATCTTCATCATGTTTTTATTTCATGTGAAATGAATCCTTCTAACATTATTAACATTAAGTTCTTACTATGTGGTAAGTAATTTTGAAAGATTTTCCATTGAGGATAATATACATTGAAGTGCATTAATCTTAGAGATACAGCATGAAGAAGATATAAAAAATATCTAGCACCTAAGAGTCTTCCTCATATCCCATTCTAGTTAATCTGTCCCCAACTCCCCAGCAGAGGTAACTCTTTTGAATTTATTACTGCCACATTGTTTTGTCTCAATGAATAAAATCATCAAGTATATATAGCAAATCTTCATTTGCACCTGATTTTTTCACAAAACATAATATGTGAGATTTATCCTGTGATCACTTACATAGTTCACTATTTGCTATTGCTGCATAATATTTTATTATATGTATACCACGATTTGTTCTAATATTTTTTCTCTGTTTTTGAAAGTGAGTATAAAATTGGAAGTACTAGAAAAAAATACAAAAATCAATTAAAGGTATATACTCTTTCAATTACATTAATAACTAATATGGCTTTTTATTTACAAAGTAATGCAAATAAGAACTACCTTCATTCTTCATTTTGATTTACATTTCTTTTATAACTCTACATCTAAGAAGTTATTCTATTCTACATAGCTTAATGATGACAGAAAATTACTACACTCGATGTATGTGAAGTATAGAATTTTATAGTGTATATGTGTGTGTGTTTCTACTAGGAAGTAGAAACCTAATTAAAATTCAATCAGCCATATAACACATTTCACAGTCGGTAGGTATTAAGCATATGGAAGATATTATGCTTGGATTTAATAATCTACACTGCCTCTGCTCTCCTCATAAGTGAATTCTTGCAATGACTCTTAACCTAAACTCTACAGCTTGTGTATACTACCACTTCACTAACACACTATTTTTCTTGTGTTATTCTGATTATTTTATTCTGCTGCATTGTTCACATGAAGTTAATGTAGCAAGAAATTCAGTGTTGTAAGAAGAATCTTTTACCAAAAAAAAAAAACTCCCAAATTACTCAGTTTTCTTAATAGTTATAGTCAAACAGGTGGTCTAGAATTTGTGGCTAGAAGGCAGAATAATTTTTTGCTGCAGAGACTGTTTCAATTCACTGTGAAAATATACTTTCTTCATTTGCATTCACTACCATGGTTAGAATGTCATCTCACTAATCTACCACCTACCAATGAACATTTGTTAACATATCAGAAATATATTTTTGAATAAATATTAGGAAACTGAAATATTTTCTTTTTCTACAGCTAGTATTTGTTCAATCATGCAATATTTACTGAGGGCCTACTGTATGCCAGGCATGTATACAGAAAGCCAGCGATCTAAAACTGAATGCATTATAGGTCCTGCCTTCAAGGAGCTCAGTCCCTCACACCTTGATATGATTTCAGCATACAGATCACTGTTGACCAAATTGCATATGCAAATTTTAAGTGATGGATCATGAAATGTAGAAAAAGAATAATAAAATAATATTTGCATTGAAGCTGACCTTGTCAGTGTAGGCCATTTGTCAAAGTATTATTACACTAGATAAGAAAATAAAATTTAAAATACAATAAAAACATAAAATCAGATATTTTTACTTCTGTCTTTTCTATTTTCCATAATTTAAGTAGATTCAGTACCTTGCTATTAAAATCAAAAGAAAGCAGATAATACATATTAACAGTTTATTTAATCCATATTATTCTTTTTAACTTAATATCACTGTTTGATTATTTAACTTAATTTAATAATTCATAATTTAAATGAATCACTTAAAGTTTATTTAATTAATATGTCTCTATCCATTTTTATATATTGTTATGAAGAATATAAACTATAAGAGTAAGGAGGGTGTTGGCCAGAGTAGAAGTGCACACTAAGAATAAAAAGAAAAGACAGTAAGCATATTATTGTTAATCAGGTGGATTTTTTTCTCTTTTCTGCATTTATCTTCCATTATGCAAAATGTAAATTGCATATTAAAACTCATAAAGTTACTAAGATGTTAACATTGGCCACATTTATGCAAATATTAACTTCTCTACTGCAACCATGCTTTGTTCCATTGTGCATATTTGTACTTCCTAAGGCCCCAAATTGCCATATACACTTCTAACGTAGACATTTAGCATCACATATCAAATGCTTATATAATGTTTGATAAGTGCATCAAAGCCAATAAATTAATGCACTATATTATTTATTCTTTTTTCTTTATATAGATAGTTGATCCTTGTGGATACATGGATTTTATATTTATGAATTTTTCTACTCTCTTAAATTAATTTGTAACTCCAAAATCAATGTTCCTAGAGTTTTGTACTCATCTGGGGCCATGTGCAGAGCAGTAGAAATTTTGAATCATCTGATGAAGATGTCCCCAGCTGAGATCAAGCAAGGTGATGTTCTGCCTTGTTTCAGCTCCTATACTGTAACAAATGTCCATCTCGTGGTGTATTTATTGCCACTTTTTAAAAAACATTTTAAAAACCACAAATCACCTTTATTGGCTATTTCACTATTTAAAGTGGTCCCCAAGCATAGTGTGGAAGCACTGTCTAGTGATCCTGAGCTCAAGAATTCATCCCTGTGCCCTACAGGAAAGACACAGATAAGCTTCACTCAAGCATGAGTAATCATGCAGTTGGCTGTACGTTCAATATTAATGAATCAATAAGAGGCTAAACCAAGAAAATGGAATAATAAATTCGCCCATTTGTATGTGAAGCTTCTGCAGAATGCTACCATAACATCTATAACAATGATGAGGCTATGGAAAAGATGAAAAAGCTGCTGAATTTGTGGATGCATGAGATGACAACTGATTTAAAAAAAAAAAAAAACATAGTGGACAGCATTGTTGTGGGACTGAAAGCCAAAGAAATTTATGGCCACATTACCCAGGGTCATGAAAATGTTAAATCCTTGGCTAATGCTAGCTGGCTCACACTTTTCAAAAGGCAATATGGCTTGAAAAATGTTAAACCTGCAGAAAGGCAGGTTCTGCAGATCAAGAGGTTGCGGAAGAATTTTAAAAATACCAACTAAGCGTTAAACAGGAAAAAGGGTTATGTGTAAGAGCAGGTTTTCAACGTTGAGGAGGTTGACTTGTTTTACAAGAATGTTGGCAAACAAACCTATATAACGCACATGGCCTCCAAAGCCCCTGGCTTTAAATCATTCCAAGACCATGCAACTAATTATTTGTAAGAAATATGTATTAAAGTGCTTTAAACAGAACTCACATAAAACAAGGTTATGTATTGATTGGTTGACAAAAATGTTGTTACCACAGGAAACCTAATTCTGTGTTTTCCCCAGGAGCAATGGTTTCTTTTTGCTAATTCAGTGTGTGCAACAACTTTATAGACTATAACTACCCGTACTGTGAGTAATGAAAAGTAATTGTGTTCTTTTTAATGGTCACCTAATAGTCCACTTTTTGAATGTAGCATCAACAGCTGATATAAACTTCCTACTATATTCCCAGTAATTTGACCATACTTGACATTTCTTGACAATCTTTGATATGTATTCAGACCCATCTTCTTTATTCTTACTTGTTTTCCCAAATAAAATTTCAGTTCTGATCTTGTCTCTTTTTATTTGTGATCAGAAGTATAACTCAATCCTGTTTGTTAATTTTTGGTGCTGTCTCTACATGATCCCATTTCCATTTCTGAACAGCATTGTATAAGGTTGGGGATTGCAATATGTATGTTAAAGTAATCTATACACTGAAACATATCACAGAGATATCTTTCATCTCCTGCATTGCAAATTCTTTATGTTTGATAAGGGGTCAGCAAACTATAGCTCATACACAAATTGCAGCCAAACTTATACTTTAATAAATAAAGTTTTATTACAAAAAATTTGTGGCTATTCATTTATATGTTGTGTATGGCTCCTTTTGCACTACAGTGACAAAGTTGTGTAGTTAAAACTGAGATCTTATGGTCAAAACCTAAATATTTACTATTAGGCACTTTACTGATTTCTGACAAGACTACATTAAATAAAGTGACATTTCATTTTCAGTCTCTCATCTAGTATATATCTACTCGCTAATTTCTTATTTTAATCTGTTTCTTTAGTCAAAAATAATATTTAATACCATCATCAATTCTATAATATTTATAAATATTATGTTATAAAATAATTTTTTTCTAATTTTTATAGTTTTTCTGTAGGTAGGTAGAACTAATACAAAATAGAATTAAAATTTTAACATCAAATCTCTACATTATTTCCCTAATTTAATCAACTTGTATATTTCTGATTTAATCCTTAACAGTTTATACATTGTCCACCTCGGTGGCATGCTGGTATGTTCCACAAGCCATCTGAACCTAAGTAAAATGTGAAAAGGGTTATCTACTAATTGGTCCCATTGTAAGTTTTAGAGTTCTTAGCACTTGACAGAATCTCATAAATAATTACCATTAATATTACTATCTTATACGAAAAGCATCATCTATGAAGCCAGACTTTCTAGACTTAATATTCAAGTCATTCACTTAGACAAATCAATTAACTCACCTTATTTATTGCTGTGTAACAAATTGCCTCCCAAATTAGTGGAGTAAAGCAGTAAATTTTGTGATTTTATGTTTTCTGTAGTTTTGGAATTTGGAAGCATCTTATCTGCTTCATGATGTTCTGTAAGGTTGCAATCAAGGTGTCAGTCAACAATATGATTATCTGAAGGCTTGACTGGGGCCAGAGGATTGATTTCCAAGCTCACACTCATGGATGTTGGCAGAAGATTTCAATTTTTTTTTGCTATGTGTTGCTGGCATCCTCAGTTACCACGTGGGCCTCTTCACGGGGCTGTTTGAGAATCCTAACACCATATTCTCTGACTTCCCTCAGAGCAAGAGATCTGACAGAGAAATCAAGAGAGAAGCAACAATATCTTAGATGAAAATAGTCTCATATATCACACACTGCACTTCAATTATTCTCTATTCATAATAAGCAAGGCACTAAGTCTACCCTTCACTCTAAAGAGTGGAAATAAACTCCAACTCTTGAAGAAAGGAGTATCAAAGAATATGCATATGTATATTAAAACTACTATACTCAAACTGCTTCATCTGTAGAATGAAGAGAAATCAGAATAAAATAAAGATTAATTATTGTTTTGAGAGTAAAACATGTAAATCACTTAGAATGGAGTGTAACACATGGTAATAAATGTGAGCCAAACTGAATTTTCTATATAAATATAATACTTTCTGCTACAGTCTTAGCAGAATGATGAAAATCACTGAAATCCAACTCTCATTTTAGGATTATTTTGTTACATAATTTATCTGAAGTTTACATTTTATTTTCTCACTTTAGGAACAAATTTTTCTCTTAGGTTCAATTGTATGTATTCTGAAGAGAAATCTTCCTTGCTTTTGTTTTCATGATGTAAGAACTGATATATCTTTTCATTTGCCAAAATGCTGTTTGTTATGGTGCTCTCAGTGACTAGCTGGGTTTCCTAGGTTGCCATGCAGACCCCCTTTGTCTAGGAGTTATTATATTCACCTTTCTGCATTTCTGAGCAAGATAAACAGAAACATTTATATGGAAGCACAGAACTGCCTATATATCTCTTTTATTTGACATAATTAAATTTCTTTTTGTATTATTTTTGTTGTTTATTTCAGATTTTCTGAAATTTTGCTATGTATTTTTAGATTCAGATTATGATATTCAAAGTATATTGTTTGAAGTGCAAATCTCATTGTTATGAAAGATTGTGCAAGAAATCACAGAATATATCATCAGATGTAATATGGGATAATCACAAAATTGTGTACACACATGCACAAACACATAAGACAGACAAATCAGTTGGTATAGGGACAGTTGACTGTATACTGATTTAAAATGCACTTTTTGTAAGCTGCCACATCAATTCTCTTCATAACTTGTTTAATTTCTTAATTATATTTGGTATATATTTTTTGTCTAAAAGTGCAAATGTAAGGATGTATTAAGTGCCTATAATATTTACATCAACTATGGCTTGGTAAGCACAAAAGCTTCACTCTAATTATGAGAAAAATGAAAACCAGGAATCACAGTTTATAATTTGTAGCAGTTCTCAACTTTAACCTCATTCTCTCTGGGGAAATTTCTCTGACTGAGCAAGGTTCTCTTGTATTTGATTTCATAGCACTGTTATTTCCTTATCACTCATTATTGTGCTTGCATCTAACATTGTCTGAATTCCAGTAAATGTTCTAAATTACATGGCAACAAGGCACAGTGAACCTTTTGCAAACTACTGTGTCTTCAGTGTCTTGCACAATATTTGAATCAATGTAAGACTTGAAGATAAATTGCTTGAAGAAATGTTGAATAAAAGAGAGAGTTTGAGGTCAGAATGATGTTTACAATAGGACTAGGAAATATTTGATTTTCTGGGGGTTCCCCTACTTCCAACTGCACATTAGCTCCCCAACAAAAATTTTGTAGGATTTGACAAAAATTCCGGAAGAATTTAAATGCATTAAATGTTTATGGAACTATAATTAATAAATAATGGTGCTTAGGATTATTGCTATAATTAAATTTCTATTTGTTGAGATTGGTAGTAGGATATTGAGTACCAAACTTTATTGCAATTATTGACACTATCAGAAGCAGAGTATTGGAATGAATGCAAAAGAGGTGTAGTTTATGACATTCTTTTCACTTTTTATTTTATATTTGTAAGTGTATTTCTAATCCTAATCAGTTTAGATTGAATGGAAGTGGACATTAGGATAGATGTAAAATCATTTCATATTATATTGCCCAGAACCTTCAAAGAGTAAGCACTAACTGTTAATAAAGTTTGTATAGCTACTAGTCAATAACTACCATATGCCAAACACTATATTTAGTATTTTACAAATATTGTATAACCATACAACCATGCTATGTGAAATTACAGATACTAGCTTGAGTTAACATTTGGGTAGCAATCATAGGTTTGCCATTTAAATACTTCTGTGTGATTATAAGCCACTTAGATACAGCCTATTTGTATTTGTTTTGTCATTTGTTAAAATGGAGCAAATGTTATTTTCTTATATTGATTAACCATATAGTAATAATTGATTATAGACTGTATTATATTTGCACACATATACAGCTAGTAAGCAGCAGAATTTGGTCTATATTTCTTTGTTGTGTTTTTTTTGGTCTAAATTTCTTTATATCTTTTCTATGTGCCAGTTTTAAGCATCTTTTATCTCTTCCATTTTATTTTAAATCATCCATGGTAGTTTACTCACCACAAGATAGATCTGACATTCTTTGTTTAATTTCAGTTTCAGTAGCATATCTATACAACTTGCCAATCTTGGGAAACCTTCCCCATTGTGTTTGCCTGTGTATGCCTCTGTGTGAGAGTGTGTGTGTGTGTGTGCACGTGAGTGATCTTTGTGTTCATGAAAACATTTCAGCACAGTTGGATGCACTTTCTGTAATGTCATAAGGAAAGATACAATAGAAGATTATAAATGACCTGTAAACATTTGCCCCTCGTAAGGTTATCCAATAAATAATAACTGCTCTACAGGTTTTAATGGAGATGGCTGTGATCCTCTGGAGGAATTCAAACTCTACCTCTCACCTAAGAACTTACCTTTTTGGAATCACTTACACAATAATCATAAAGTACAGATCTTTACTGTTCTCATAGAAATTGATTTAAGTTTTACCATTGTTGCCAATTAGGTTTTTTTTTTACTTCTGACATATACTTATGTTTAGTACTGGATATACATTCTGAGACAATTCCATATCAATGTGCTTAAATAATTTAAATGACTACAAATTTAAATCACTTAAGCACAGAGATGTAGCCTATGCATTTGCAAATTAGATACTATTCATGAAGAAACTCAGTTGTCAAAAATGATTTCTTAGCATTTAAGTATCAAATATACCACTTATGTCCCATAATTTGGAATTTTGAAACTCTGCAAGAGTAGGATTGCAACTCATTTTCTCACAGAACTGGCCTATAATTTAGTACCTTCTATGTAGAATGAGTAATACACTTATTGGCCGTAGTGTTTCTTATAGTTAATGAGGCATCTCTCATAGATGAAAACATATGCCACATTAATTTAATGTACTTAATATAGTTTTCAAAATACCTTCTATATATTATATTCTAAAATTAAGCAGGATGTAAGAGAATATTTTAAACAATCTAATTAAACTGATCATAAAGTAATATAAAATTCAAACCTGATTCATTAGATACATCTTTGAACACATTGTCTTCATAACTTATCTGCCTACATTAAACTACTTGGTAACCTTATTTTAAGAGCCCATCATTATCTCTGATTTTACCTCCAATATTCCATCATAAAAAATTAAGAGAAATTGATTCAAGAAACAATGTGAGTTGGTTTTCTAATAAACTTAAGTTATGCAACTCAGTAGATTTTCTGTGAATAGAATGAGCTCCAACATCTTATTAGACTTGTAAATGTAAAATTTAAATGGAAACATTCTTTTGAATATGAGAATGGTTTATTGCCTTATCCTGGCACAAAGTAACATAATAAACTGCTAGAATTTTAATTTAAAGCACAATTTAAAGGCTATTGTGGTTTGCCAAGACTATCTTCCATAAAAATTTCTTGAATATTTATTTGTCAACAACTTATGTAATTATCCCAATTTAATCTGAAACCAAAATTGAACCCAACACTTTCAGATATTTTTGGAAAGTAAGAAACTTTTTTCTGGCTATGCATGACAAAAAGTAAAGGAATTTGAATTAAATAAGGAGAATGAGGGAGAGTAATGAGGAGAAAGCATGTCAGCTTTTGCAATAAGAACTACTACCCACAAATTTAAATAGACATTATTTTATTCTAGGTTTTCAAAATACTTTATTGGAGTCAAATTAGTGATACTTTTCTTTCACTATTTTATCTTTGGTAATACTTTTGTATTGGGAAAATGTACAAACTTTGGGGTGATTTTTTATCCTCTAGAGAGATGAATTGTGTTAGAAACCACATTTTTCAGGAACACGGTGGTCATCTCTTTATTACACATTTGCCAGAGAATGAGTCAAGTGAGGGTGAATAACTCAAATTCCTCCTTTCTTTTCTAAGCACAAACTAAAGTCAGTAGCATGTGTCTTATTTTCAAAACTCAGCATTTCTCATATGTGTGTATGTGCATACACATATATTTATGTCTGATAGATATATGAACATGGCCTACAATGTTTTGGAAACTGTGCTGCATTTTGCGAGGGTTTCAAAGACATATGAAATATAATGCTTTATTTGTAACAAGCTATAATTTAAGCCAGAATGTGAAAAGCACCCTGTTAATAGTTTGGACTGGTAAAGGAATAAGCACCAATGAAGTACCTCAATCCTACTGGGGACACAGAGAACACAGTGGATAAAAATTTGTACATTACCCTTTTTATGTGTGAGGTTAAAGGGCATTAGACAAACATCCAGTGGTTGTCATGCCATTTTATACAGTAATATAACCAAAATCTGTCTACAAAAGCAATTTTTATTTATCGGAGAAAAAATTAGTTGAGAAAGATTTTAGTTTTTACTGTCAGAAATCAATCATGTTGAGTTAATTCCTCTTTCTCTTCTGTGAAAAATTGGGAACAAATACTATTGTATCTAACCTAGCATTGATACTTCTGTGGCTAGATTTCTTCAAGTTCCAAGGCATCTACTTGAGATATGTACCTAATACTAACTATCATAGTCATTAATTGCCTGACTTTAAATAGATTTTATAAGGACATTGGGTTTAACGACAGCTATTGAATATGAAAAGCATGCATCCAGACTTCAGACTATTTCACTTCCTTGCAAATGTCATGTATATGTTATGGTCATGATAGTAGAGTGTGCATCCTGTGCATACTGTGACTCTCAATACAGATTAAACCAAAAAACAAAACAGAAACAAAAAGCCACAACTCTGAAAACTGATGAATGTCTTTCTCATTATTTAGAAATAACTGCTATATTCTTATTAAGTTATTGTATTGAATGACAAGACCAAATTTAAATCAACACTATGGAGTAGAAAAGACTATATGAATAATCGTGTTTTGTCTGCCAGTCATTTTATGTGACAAAGACCACAACAGCAAACTCCTTATGTGTACTCTAATAGTATAGCAGTAAAAACAATTAGGATACTTGTTATTTTTTGTTTGACATATGTACATTAGAGGTCTGGATCTTTTAACCTACTACAGATCAGTCTTTGTGGTGAAGTGGGTGCTTAAGCTAGAGAAGTTTTCCAGAAAAGCAGTTGAAAGCATGCCTGTTCTGATTGAAGTGCATCTGGGGAACTCAGAACACTGCTTCCTCGACCTCCCAATTCCCTCCCCTCGTCACTAGGGTAGGAGTTGTGGACCTCTAGAATCCCAATAGCTTGCTGAGCATTGTTTCAAAAATACAACCTGGAAAAACAACATTCCTTCTTTTCCGTTTTCACCTATCCAAATGATTTGGCAAGGTCAGTCAGATTGCTAGAGGAATCTACTGGCACACGTGAACAAAATCTTGAAGTAATTTCAAAGGCATTTGATATGTATACAAGGCACCTGCAGCTGCAGGACCTTTGTTCTTATCTTGCACAGACTCTAAAATTCTGGAATACTTAAAATTGTATGAAGCGCAGGGAAAGAAACAGAAATAACTATGTGATAGTGTCTAGGTCTTTTCCTAAGTTATTATTCTTAGAAATTTGTGCACAGATGTCTTTGAACCATTTTGTGAATTTTTCCCTCAAGAAGGATCAAAATTTGTATATTTTTTGTCCAAAATCTGCTTTCATTAATTCTTTAAATATGAGAGACAATGGGTCAAGGTATATTTTGGTGCATTTTTAATTGTAAATATTCATTGGTAAAAACTTGTTTTCATTGTTCTACACATGGTCATAATCATGATATTCAAACGCTGCCCACCTAAATACTGCTTGTGAAGAATTTAAAGAAAGTCTTTATTATATAAATGCCTTGTATATGATGCTAGAATCTGCTCTAGCTCCCCTAGTGTATTGTTTACTATATTCCCTCCTGATATATCAAACACTTGCAGAAAGCTTGAAACAGTCAAATCTTGGCAAAACCCAGGAAAATTACAAGTTTTCCTCGTTAATGGTGTGCAGGCCTCTGTCTTCTCCAGCTTGCCCCACTCCCGTCTTTATTTCACAATTTCCAGGATTCATGAGATCACACATTTTTCCCCGAATTAATGATGAACTGCAGAGTACCTTTTGAAATCAGCCACTGGAAGGGAGAATGAAAATCAGAATTCTGTAATTAAAAGGAAAAAAGCTCTAGTCTTTACACATCAGAAGATAGAATATGTTAAGGCCAGGGACATTCTTAACCCTGGAATTATATGTGGGTGAGTAAGAAAAGCCAAAAGTGAAATTAGTAAAGAACTTAGACTCTTGACTAAGTCCTTTTCATTTTATTACTTAGAGTTCTTTCTCTTGTTGTGGATAAGTATCTGCCAGAAACATTTCAATTAAATAATTTATACTTTAACAGCAACCCCTCCCTACCCCAGTCTACTCTGTGTCCCTTACAGGATGATGCTGAAACCTAACAGGATCTACTGCAAATTCCTTTTACACTTTGCCCTGAGAATATGGAATGTGCTTTTCCTTCACTTCTGTGCCATGGGAATTAATTACCTGCAGTTTTCAGCGCAGTGTGAAAGTCTTATCTGCTTTCTTTGGCAGTAAAATATTACTGCAAAGCTTTAAACTAGTTTTGAAGTTTTATTGTCTTTTTCCCCTTGGTTTTAATTATGGATGTTTAAAATATTTCACGTCAGTAGGTAATCTCATAGCTATTATGGTAAAAAACAATGAAAATAATCAGACTGAATTGAACTACAAAAGTAAAACTTTATGTATAATTCTGGGCAAGCTATTAAAGACCATTGTTTTACTAGGTGTTATAGAATTTAAGTGATTTGTGTAAAGAAGAATCAATATTATTTACTAATAGGCAAAAAGTAGGTTATTTTCCAAAACTGCATATCCATTACATTTAATTGGATCCAGATGATAATACTAATATTTATGATGGATCCCAAACTCAAAACATAATATGAGAAGGGAAAGAAATAATGATTCAAACCCTACAGTTCCACGGGACAGCATAGGTTCCTGGTTTCAGGGGAAAACTAAAGTTGTAATATACAGTTGGAAAGAGAGTGAGAAAAACAAATAATTATTTTATATTTTGAGAGTATTCCTTAGCTTTTTAGCATATGATGATGTAATATTTGTTTTTCTGAAACTAAAAGCAAATAAACAAATTTAATAAACCACAAGAAGAAATATAGTATGCTTCCAAATAAACTGGGTATTCAAATACATCAATCTTTATAAAAAACTCATTTTTAGTTTATAAAAAGGCACCAAAAAGAGTCAGAATGTATAACTCTGATACTTGGTCTGCAAGATTTTAAATATTTGCACTTTCTCTTTTTGTTTTTCGCTTCTATTTTTATGGTCTACTGATTTCATATCCAACTGTGCATAAGCTGATGGAAGTTTCAAATTAAACATATTCTTATTCACTATTATTTCTTCTGTAGTCAACCTATGCAATACATACGTTCAAATTCAACTTGGAAAATGAAATCTAATGTTATGTGTGGTAACAAAATATGTTATAATATATTTCTATGTAATGAATTCGAGAGTAATTACTCAACTAGGAGGGAAAATTGTAAAGATTGCCATGCCTTTTTTGATTATGAGATTCTATGTGGCTATAGTTTTCTTTGGAAGTCATTTATTTCTTGTTTAGGTAAGTACAGTAGATCCCCTATATGTAAATCACATCATTTCATAAGAATAAATGTCTTTATTATTTTAAAATACTAATAATTTCAAAAAGGGATTTGCTTATTTTATTTTGATTACTCTCAAAATATTTAATTTAAAAATCAATAGAGATATAATTACTATATTTAGAAGTTAATAGAAGCAGCACTTTCCAGAAATCAACACAAATTTTTCTATTTTATACCATTTGTTCAAATCTAAATACTTTTCCTGTCTTTCAAAGACTGTTATTAGCAATACAGGCAAAAGTAGCTTCTGTTTCTTCTACTTTCATATTTAACTTCTGATTTTTGCTTACAACTCTTAGAAAATATGTCTTACTTAAATATTTTATTTTAAAGTTATTTTATGATGCTTCAATCATGTCATTATTCTTTTTTTATGAAAGAAAAGAGAGGAAAAGAAAAAGAGTAAATATATTTTGTATCTTTAAAGGAAGACTAGAAAGACAATTATTTTATTATAATACATTCTGAATTCTTTGGATAGTTTTTAAGTAAATAATTTTTTCTCTTTTTCGTGAGTAGTTCTCACTCTCTCTTAGGTGTGGAAAAGGTTTCTAGATTCTGAAATCCATAGTCTCATTGGTACAAAGTCAGTTGTAGATCACATGAATTAGTTGTTCAATTATCTACATAATGTAGTACATAGATTCGCTGTAATCTGGACTATGTGATAAGCTATAACAAGCAATATTTATTCTATTTGTATTACAAAACTTAACCAGTAACCCAATTATACCAAAATATACAATGTAATTTAATTATAAATCTCATCAAACAAAAAAATGTAGTTTGTTGTCGTTTTGCTTTCTCTTATTTCTTCTTAATAAATTTTGTCAGAAACAGATCAAGGCGTACAGATATACTTAAGAAGAGATGGTGGTAAATTATTACATAAACATTTAGAATTGCATTAGAAAAATATTGGCACTAAAAGGATCATAGCTTCTAATATAGAGAGAAAAAGATTCATAGGTCTTCATTTTTATGGGGCATTATTAGAGGTAGATATTTATCAGTATGTATTTTACACATTTTCTTATAAGAGCTATGAGACACCATCTGAAAAATAAATTTGAAGACTAAGTTCTTATTTATTTTAGACATATTGTTTAATATACAATATTTAAAGAGATAACAATGGGAAAATTTTGGAAAAACATAAAAAACTTAGACTGTATCATCATAGCCCAAGGAGTATAATTAAAACCAATTCATACCCAGACAACTATGGTGAAACAGTAAAATGTCAACTATAAATAATATGCAAAATAAATCTAGGGAAAGTCCACAGTTTTCTCACCCTTGCCAACCCCCTCCATTCACATTCAGCCAAAAACAAGCATTAGAATAAGAAAAAAAATTATATGTCTCAACTGCAAAAATGACATACAGACTACTGTAAAATAATTTCCTCATAGTACTCAAAGACCAGAACTTTAAATGTAGAATTTTAAACAAAAAATGTATATTTCAAAGACAAGAGGGAGAAAGAGAAATACTTAAAAATAAGCATAAAATATGAAGGTTGATCACCCGGAAAGATATGCTAAGGTAACTTACAGAGAATATAGTTCAGGAGAAAGGGGAATGGTTCCAGGGCATTACCTGACATGAAGAAGGAATATAGAGCAAATAAAATTATGAAAAGTACAAGAAAAGTTTCCTAGATAGAGTAACAGTCATAGTGATGATAATGAGGATGGTGGTGGTGTTGGCAGCAGTGGTGTGGTGACGGCATGAAAGTCAAGCAGAGTCCCATTAGAGGTACTGTAGTCCCCACCTTATCCATGGGAGATACATTCCAAGACACCCAGTGGATTCTTGAACCTGCAAATAGTACCGTAGTACTGAATCTATAATCCTATGGTTTTATCAAATACACATATAATAAAATTTAATTTATAAATTGGGTGTAGTAAGAGATTGGTAACAATAACAAGTATTATATGACATCTGTAATAAAAGTTATTTGAATATGGTTTCTTTCTCTCTCAAAATGTCTTATTTTGCTATACTCTCCTAGTTTTGAATCATAGTTGACCCTGGGCCACTGAAATCTTAGAAAGAAATACTGTGGATAAGGGATGACTACTGTATTTGTATTGCTCAGGAGAAGAGTAAGACACTTCTTTTCTTTTTAAAATTTAATTTTTATTGTAAAATTTTAAAAGTCACTATTTAAAGGCTAGAAATAGAGTATGTAAGTGTCAAACCAGTTCAGAGAAATAAATGGAAAAAGAAGATTAGACAAGAAAGATAACACACACATACACACATAGATATATTGGTAAATGTACACATCTACACACATGTATTCATACTATATATATATATATATATATATAAAAACATTTTTACCTATATAAAAATACTAGGTAGATAAACAAAATTTTGCAGGGGTTATCACTGGATGTAGAGTGCATACACAATAAAAGACTTCCTAAGTTTTTTTCTTTTTGAGACAAGGTCTTGCTCTATTGCTGAGGGTGGAATGCAGTGGTGCAATCATACCTCACTACAGCCTCAAATGCTCAGTGAATAGCTGGGCTACAGGCAAGCACCACCATGCCTGGCTATTTTCAGAAATTTTTGTAGAGATGGGGTCCTGAATACATTGTTTATGCAGGTTTCAGACCCCTGGGCTCAAGCAATCCTCCTGTCTCAGCCTTCCAAATAGCTGAGAATACAGGCATGCACCACCAGTCCCGGTAAATTTTAAAATTTTTTTGTAGAAAAGGGTTCTCACAATTCTCCTACATTTAAACTAGCAAGTAAATATTGTTACAATCAGATGAATACAGATAAAAGTTATATAAAACAAATAAAATTTCTTAGAGATATACTATTCCTGTTTGGTATTAAATTTAAGGACAGCATATCAATATGCTTAGAAAAAAATAAATGGAATATTATAACGTTATCTTTAAAGTGTTAAACATGTTATAATTCATTTAGCAATGATACATCAGGGAAAAATCAATTAAAAGGGTCGAATTTTAAATGAAATGAGAATATAGCCATTCCTTCAATTATTCATTAATTCAGTTGTTTAATATATAAAAATGAAGAAAGGCAATCTTTTCTTTCATTGTTTTGTAGGAGACTTACAGAATTTTGTTTTGTTTTCTCAAATAAAGGCTCAAAGATATGAGAAAACTAAACAGAGAGGTGTTATACAGCTGGCATTAATGTATAACATGGGTTGGAGAGAATGACGTAATGTCACACAATCTGACTAAAGAAACAGTATTTGTTGGGAGAATATAAAAAAGAATTATCAAGAGGAGGAATGTAAACCCCCAATTTTTAATCCTCCCACAAAAGACATATAGGTGATTCAATGGAAAATCAGAGGGTTGAAGTTCCAACATAGATTCCGCCACAAAAAACAGCGCTTGATCTCCCTTTCTTCAATGGTGATGCTTAAAATTTAACTTTGCCTATAAAGGAATAGTGAGATGCCAGACAGCCTGCAGTTATGTTCTACATTTTTACAGGCATGGTAAAAAGTCAGTGTCTCATGACTTGGGGACTTTGATGGCCCATGGAGAAGCAGGTTTCCATGCAGACACTTGCTGGAAAAAAACACCAATAGTTTAAGATGATTTCAAATGGAACCTCTTCTATTAGGATAAGGGAAGGAGACCTTTTCCTAGCTAGCACATTTTTTAAGTAATCAAGAGCAAAGTCCCAGGATCCATTTCAGAGCTTGAGCTCCCAGGGGGAAACTTAGGAAGATGTCACTAGGAGTGAGCATCTTGAAAACTGTAATTTTTGTCACATGCTTTATCTCGTTCTTTTACATTTTCCCAAAATTATTCCAATGGAAAGAGAACATGGATGCTCTTGGTGCAGAGCAAGGAAACGAGTGGCATGAGGATAGTTTCACTCTGTAGTTTTGTTTCAATAATTATGAAGGAAATAATAGGGTAACATGAATGATTTGATTTACAGCATATTAGAAATGACAAAAGAGAGATATAAACAAAATAGTATATAAACTCAAAGGAAGGGTACTTCTAATAAGCACTCAGTTTGCTCTAATTTAACATGTAATAATAACATTAATAATTCATATAATGTGTACTATGTTAATTTGATACTACAGTCTTACAGTTTTAAGTGGAACTACATTTGCAAACTCTAAATAAGAAAACGTTGCTCATTCTTCTTTAGCTGTATAAAAATAACATGGAAAGATCTGTGAATTATTTTTATAAAAACTAAGCTCTTCTGATCTATCATATTTATATCATGAGGAATATGATAAATATATTTTTGTGTTTCTAACAAATGCAATGTATTCCATTCAGAATTCTCAGAGTGTAAAATAACAGAAAGGAAAGCAAAACTGTATATTTGCTATTTATATAGAGGCTTTTATTTTAGGACCTTAAGGTTTCTAAAATATTAATTTGACCCTCTGAGAAGAAGGATTCTATTATTGCCACTCTTTTCCTCAAATTAGGAAATTAGACTGTAGACAGTTTAATATTAGGCTTTAAAACAGACATCCTGGCTTAAAATAGTTCTGTATTTTCACAGCACTTTTCAAGTGGTTGGAAAGCTACTTTGACTTACCACATAATACCAATGGCAGGAGTAGAACAAAAGGCACAAGGAAAAATACTGGATAGAAAAGTTCTGAAAAAGTATAACAATCTAGAGTCATTCATTCAAATAGCATCTATTAGGTACAAATTATTTTTTTGTCAGGGAGACATGTATATACAGAAATATCTCATATAAAATATCATATCAAAGGTTTGAATTAAAAGTTATAAAATCTTAGAAGTGGTAGCAGCTAATTTTTCTACCTGACTGCAGTCTTCCCAGAGGAATTAATTTCTGAAAGATAGAACTTTGCTTTCAAAAGCTGGATACCTTGCCTAATATCTGATTGCCTAATATTTGATTGGCCAAAGCAAGTCAATGTAATTGCAACAGTGCTACTGACAGACCCTAGTCAGGAAAACTCATCTGTCACCACGTGCCAATCAACAGTGGTGACCTGTTCTACCTACAAAACCTGAGTCAGCTAAACTAAACCGTCTCCACCTCACACCTGCTAGTGTTGTTGAATCTGAATCTGTCCCCAGCAGTTACATGGTGGAGCAAGTGAGAGTGCCAGAACCCACATGATAAAACTAAAAAGGCTGACTGCCTGGTAAAATAATAGAGTTATAGAGGACTAATTGTCTCCTAATATAATCTTCCAAATACACAAGATACAATTGAAAATATCTTGTCATACCAAGATCCAAGAAAAACACAACAAAACCTGCAAAAGTCAATCAACTGGCACAAATACCTAGATGGGTCAGATATTGGCGCTATCTGACAATGATTTTAAAGCAACAATCTTAACATTAAATTAATTCAACAAATAATTATGCATGTATTTGGGACAAGTGAAAAATGGGAAATGTCAACAAAGATATCATTTCTAAAAATAAACCAAATAGAAATTAAAAACGAAAATAATACAATAACTAACTTAAAAACTCATTGGAAGAGATCAAAAGTAACATGACGATGTCAGTAGAATCAGTGAACTTGAGAATAGATGAATAAAATGTATAAGATCTAAAAAAAATTGAGAAAACATACTGAAGATAAAAATGAATGAACATCTAGAAACCAATGGGAAAATTACAAAAGTCAAATATCTGTATCCTTGGCATCAAGAAAAAAGAGCGGCCGGGCGCGGTGGCTCAAGCCTGTAATCCCAGCACTTTGGGAGGCCGAGGCGGGTGGATCACGAGGTCAAGAGATCGAGACCATCCTGGTCAACATGGTGAAACCCCGTCTCTACTAATACAAAAAATTAGCTGGGCACGGTGGCGCGTGCCTGTAATCCTAGCTACTCAGGAGGCTGAGGCAGGAGAATTGCCTGAACCCAGGAGGCGGAGATTGCGGTGAGCCGAGATCGCGCCATTGCGCTCCAGCCTGGGTATCAAGAGCGAAACTCTGTCTCAAAAAAAAAAAAAAAAAAAAAAGAAAAAAGAGCAAGAATGTGGGACTGAAAGGTATTCAAAGAAATAATGGGTAAAAAAATCCCCAAATTTGGTGAAAGACAAATCTTATGTATTCCAGAAGCTAAATGAACCCCAAGTAGAAAAAAATCCACAAAAATTCCATTCCAAAACACATCATGCTTCTAAAAACTAAAGACAGATGAAATCTCCAAAGCAGCCATAGAGAAAAATGGATTGCTATTAGAAGAACATTAACGTAAAAGAAAATGGGTTTCCCATTAAAAAATATAGAAGCCAGAAGGAAGTGGAACAATGTCCTGAAAAAAGGTAACGGTCAACTATAAATTCTACCTTCAGTTAATACCTTCTTTAGGAATGAAGAGAAAATAAAGATACTCTCAAATTAAAGAAATATTTTAAAAATTATCACTTGCAGACCAAATTTTTATTTTTTCAAGGCTGTTTTTTAGAGCAGTTTTAGGTTCATAGAAAAATTGTAAGGGTGGTCCAGAGATTGCCCATATACCACATCTCCCATCACATGTATAATCTCTCTCATTAAAACATTCCAAACAGAGGGGTATACTTGCTATGATTAGTAAATCTACATTGACACCATGAGCACCCAAAGTCCACAGTTTAACTTAGGGTTCACCCTTGGGGTTGAACATTCTATGTTTTTGGACAAATGTATGTATCCGTTATGCATTTGCCCAGATTTCTAGGACAGTGAAAACATTCTCTGTATATATAGTATTTTCACTGCCCTGGCAGTCTTCTGTGCTCTGTCTACTCACCTATCCCTCATCCTCAAGCCCTGGCAACCACTGATTTTTTGTTTTACTGTTTGCATAGTTTTGCCTTTTCCAGAATATCATATATTGGAAATAATGCAATATGTAGTCTTTTAAGATTGACTTCTTTTACTGATCAATAAGCATCTAAGTATCTTCCATGTCTTTCCAAGGTATTTTATCTAATTTACTTTTAGCACTGAATAATAATACATTGTCCAGATGAACCACAGTTTATTTCTTCATTCACCTATTTAAGGATATCTTAGTCGCTCCAAGGTTTAGCAATTATAAATAAAGCTGCTATAAACATTCACATTCAGATATTTGTGTGGACAAAAGTCTTCAATTCCCTTGAGTAAATACCAAGGAGTGTTCCTGGTGTATTGTTTCTGTTGGATTGTTTGGCAAGAGTATGTTTAGCTTTGTAAAAGAGTAGCACACTGTCCTCCAAAGTGGCTGTACCATTTTTCGTTTCCACCAGCAACGAATGAGAGTTTCTATTGTGCCACATCCTAGCAAGCATTTGCTGAAAGTATTCTGGATTTTGACCATTTTAATGCGAGTGTATTTTATCATTTTAATTTACATTTTTCTGAAGATATATGAGGTGGAGTACTTTTCATATATGTATTTGCTATCTTTACACCTTTTTTGGTTAAGTGTCTGTTAAAGGTCCTTGACTCATTTTGAAAATCAGGTTGTAGGTTTTCTTATGATTGAGATTTAAGAGTTCTTTGTATATTTTGTATAACAGTTCTTTATCAGATGTGTGTTTTGCAAATATTTTCTCCGAATCTGTGGCTTGTCTTTTCATTTCCTTGATGTTGTCCTTCAAAGAGCAGAAGTTTTAATTTTAGTAAAATATGGCCTATTAGTTACTTCTTTCATACATAATGCTTTTGGTATTGTATCTACAAAGTCATCACCATAACGAAGGTCATCTAGATTTTCCCCCATGTCATCATCCAGGAGTTTTATATTTTCACATTTTACATTTAGGTCTATGATCTATTTTGAGTTATTTTTTTTATAAAGGGTGCAAGATCTGTATCTAGATTTATTTATTTTTTCACATGTGGATGTCCAGTGGTTCCAACACCATTTGTTGAAAAGACAATTTTTGTTCCATCGTATTTTCTTTATTCCTCTATCAAAGATCAGTTTATCATACTTATGTGGGTCTGTTTGTGAATTCTCTATTTTGTGGCCTTGGTATATTTGTCTATTCTTTTGCCAATACCACATTGTCTTAATTCCTGTCTTTATTAGTAAGTTTTGAGGTAGGATAGTATCATCCCTCTGATGGTTTTCTCTCAATCTGTATTGACCATTCTGGTTTCCACTCTTCATGTAAATTTTAAAATCAGTTTGTCAATATCCACAAAATAACTTGCTGGAGTTTTGATCGGGATAGCACTGAACCTACAGATCAAGTTGGTAAAAACTGATGTCTTAAAAATATGGAGTCTTCTTCTCCATGAATAATGGAATATTTCTTAATTATTTTGTTCTTTTCATCAGTTTTATAGTTTTTTCATATAGATTCTGTACATATTTTGTTTTATTTATATCTGAGTATTTCAGTTGTGGGAATGCTAACATAAATGGTATTGTGCTTTTTGCTTCAAATTCCACATGTACATTGCTAGTATATAGAAAAATAATTAACTTCTGTATATTAATCTGGTATTTACAACCCTGTTATAATTGCTTGTTCGTTACAGAGGTTTCTGTGGATTCTTTCAGATTTTCTATATAGACAAGCATGTTCTCTATGAACTCTCCATTTTTTTTTAATTGCATTTTAGGTTTGGGGGTACATGTGAAAAACATGCAAGATTGTTGCATAGGTGCATACATGGCAGTGTGATTTGCTGCCTTCCTCCCCTTCACCTATATGTGGCATTTCTCCCCATGCTATCTCTCCCCAACTCCCCACCCCCTGCTGTCTCCCCCACTCCCCCCCAACAGACCCCAATGTATAGTGCTCCCCTTCCTGTGTCCATGTGTTTTTATTGTTCAACACCCGTCTACGAGTGAGAACATGCGGTGTTTGATTTTGTGTTCTTGTGTCAGTTTGCTGAGAATGATGGTTTCCAGGTTCATCCATGTCCCTACAAAGGACGCGAACTCATCATTTTTGATGGCTGCATAATATTCCATGGTGTATATGTGCCACATTTTCCCTGTCCAGTCTATCATCGATGGGCATTTGGGTTGGTTCCAGGTCTATGCACACTTGGGCCCACACAATCAGAATCTCTGAGGATATGACATCGTTTCTGCAAATTTGAAGTTGCGCAGGAGTTTCTCATGCAGGCTAAAGTTTGCAAACCACTGTTCTTAATAGACTGTTACAGAACGAAATAGTGAGCCAGGTGGACACTGCAAAGGATTCATTTAGCCACTGAATTTAGCAAATAAATAACTTTTTAAAATTTTATTTCTAATTGACATATAATAATTACACTTTTTTTAGAGTAATACACATTTATTGCTTATTGCTAAGTCTTTTACTAAAAAAACCTTGTTCTACCTCTAAATATTGTAAACATTATGCCTATTATATAATAGATGCTCAGTATTTTTTGCCCTTTACACACACACACACACACACACACACATATATATATATATATATATATATATATACATCTTATTGCACTTTAGGTTCTGGGGTACATGTGCAGAACATGCAGGATTGTTGCATAGGTACCTACATGGCAGTGTGGTTTGCTGCCTCCATCCCCCATCACCTATATCTGGCATTTCTCCCAATGTTATCCCTCTCCATCCTCCCTACCCCATGCTATCCCTCCCCTATTCCCCCCACAACTGTCCCCAGTGTGTGATGCTCCCCTCCCTATGTCCATGTGTTTTTATGAGATACATTTCAATAGATACATTCAATGTGTAATGATCAAATTCAGAGTAATTAGCATATTCATCACCTAAAACATTTATCATTTCTCTGTGTTGGACATATTCAAAATCATTTTCTCTTGCTCTTTAAAAATAAATAATTATTATTGTTAATTATGGTCACCCTACAATACCACAGAAAACTAAACTTATTGCCTCTCTTTAGTTATAATTTTGTATCTGCTAACCAGCCTTTTTATATCTCTCCTCCTCCCTCTTCTTCCTTGCCTCTAGTAACCAGTATTCTTCCTCTAATACAGGGCAGAATACTTGTTAGTACAACTTTTTAGCTCCCACATATGAGTAAGAATAGACAGTATTCGTCTTGCTGTGCCTGACTTAATTTACTCAACATAATGTCCTTCAGGCTGGTCTTTATTACAACAAATGACAGGATTTCATTTTGTCTTGTAACAGAAGAGTTTCCATTATGTATATCTACCTCATTTTAAATCCATTTATGTGTTGATGGAGACTAATCCCACAGAAATGCAAAGAATTAGCAGATACTATTATGAATAGTTACACGCAGCAAATTGGATATCTAGAGGAAATGGATAAACACTGGACACATATAACCAAGATTGAACCAAGAAGAAAACCTAGAGATTCAATTAGTAAGTAACAAGATTGAATCAGAAATAAAAAGTCTCCCAAGGAAAAAAGCCCCAGGACTGTACGGCTTCACTGTCAAATTCTATCAAACCTGTAAAAAGCTACCATCAATTTTTCTCAAACTATTCCAAAACACTGAAGAGGAAGACATTCTTCCAAACTCATTCTATAAGGCCAGCATTACCTTGATACCAAGATCAGACAAGGGTAAAACAAAAAGAAAACGATAAGACAATATCTGTGATTAACAGAGATGTAAAAATACTTGACAAAATACTAGCAAACCAAATCCAAAGGTACATCAAAAAGATTATACACCAAGATCAAGTGGAATTTATCCCAACAAACAAAGAATGATTCAACACATGCAAATCAGTTAGTGTGGTATAGTACTTAAACAGAATGAAAGAAAAAACTCATATGATCATTTCAATAGACACAACAAAACAGCATTTGATAAAATCTAACATCCTTTCATGATTAAAAAATGCAACAAATTAGGTATCGAAGGACTATGTCAACAAAATAAAGGTTATATATGACAAACCCAGAAAAAACTTTATACTGAATGGTGAAAAGTTGAAAGATTTTCCCCTAAGAACTGGAACAAGACAAAGACGCTCATTTTCACTGCTGTTATTCGATATACTATTAGAAGTCCTAGCCAGTGCAATTAGCCCAGAGAGAGAAATAAAGGGCATCCAAATTGAAAAAGAGGAAGCCAGACTGTTCCTCTTTGTAGATAACACGATCTTACGTATAGGAAATCCTAGACTCCACCAAAAAACTCTTAGAACTGATAAATGAATATAGTAAAGTTGAAAGATACAAAAATCAACATACAGAAAGAAGTAGAGTTTTGTATACCAATAATGAAGTAGCTAAAAGTGAACCTTTGATACAGAAGTTTTGGTAGAGTGAAGAGACTGTAAGGCAATATTAAGTTGAGAAGTAAATTTGAGTGTACATACTATTTCTCCAAACCCCAATAAATATTGTCAGTTTTTTACTCAAGAGAAAATGTGGTAAGTTAACTATTGGGAAAATAGAAGGAAATGAGTCAGACCAAACTTTACCTTTCTGTACGGAGAGTTTCCCTTCTTAAACAGCAATGTAATTATGAAGGTGGAAAAGTCCTTAATTCTACCTTAAGCATGGTGTTAAAATACAGTTTCATGGTTTTAAAAAGTATACATATATGTGATTTAAAAATATATAGTGTGTACATATAAAAACGTGAAATGTTTGCAACTAATTTCAAACAAAAACATCATTAGATGATGTAAATATTAAGAAAATGTAGGTTTTGTTTTTTAAATTAATTTATTTGATTTAAATAATTAATTGTATTTGTTTAATTTTATTAATTTTCAACTTTGTTTTTTATTTCTATAAGTCTTTGAGGAACAGATGGTGTTTGGTTACATGAGTAAGTTTTTCACTGGTGACGCCTGAGATTTTGGTGCACCCGTCACCCAAGCAGTGTACATCGTAGTCAATGTGTAGTCTTTTATCCCTCAGCCTCCTCACACCCTTTCCCCGAGTCCCCAAAGTCCATTGTATTATTCTTATGCCTTTGTATCCTCACAGCTTAGCTCCCACTTATGAATAAGAACATATGATGTTTGGTTTTTACATTCTCAAGTTACTTTCACTTAGGATAATAGTCACCAATTCCATCCAGCTTGCTGTGAATGCATTATTTCATTTCTTTTTATGGGTGAGTAGTATGCCATGGTGTGAGTATATATGCATATATATACACCACATTTTATCCTTTCGTGATTGATGGGCATTTGGATGGCTCCATATTTTTGCAATTACGAATTGTACTGCTATAAACATGTGTGTACAAGTAACTTTTTAGTATGATTTCTTTTCCTCTGGGTAGATACCTAATAGTGGGATTGCAGGATCAAATGGTATATCTACTTTTAGTTCTGTAAGGAATCTCCACACTGTTTTCCAGAGTGGTTGGTGGGTTGTTTACATTCTCACCAACAGTGTAAAAATGTTGCTTTTTCACCACATCCATGCCAACATCTATTATTTTTTAATTTTGGGAGTATAGCCATTCTTGCAGCAGTAAGGTGGTATCACATTGTGGTTTTGATGTGCATTTCGCTGGTAATTAGTGATGCTGAACATTTTGTCATATGCTTTTTGGCCATTTGTGTATATTCTTTTGAGAATTGCCTTTTCACGTCCTTAACCAACTTTTTGATAAAATTGTTTCTTTCTTGTTGATTTGTTTGAGTTCTTTGTAGATTCTGGATATTAGTCTTTTGTCAGGTGTATAGATTATGAATATTTTCTCCCACTCTTTTGATTATTTCTTTTGCTGTGCAGAAATGTTTAGTTTGTTTATCTTTGTTTTTGTTACACTTGCTTTTGGCCTTGGTCATGAAGTCTTTGCCTACATCAATGTGTAGAAGGGTTTTCCCAATGTTATCTTCTAGAAACTTTATGGTTTCAGATTTTAGATTTAAGTCTTTGATCCATCTTAAGTTAATTTTTGTATAAGTGAGAGATGAGGATTTAGTTTTATTCTTCTACATGTGGCTTGCCAATTATCCCAGCACCATTGGCTGAATAGGGTGTCCTTTCCCCACCTTATGTTATTGTTTGCTTTGTTGAAAGTCAGTTGGCTGTAAGTATTTGGCTTTATTTTTGGGTTCTCTGTCATTTTCCATTGGCCTATGTGCCTACTTTTATACTAGTACAATGCTGTTTTGGTGACCACAGCCTTATAGTTTGAAGTTGGATAATGCGATGCCTTCAGATTTGTTCTTTTTGCTTAGTTTTGCTTTGACTATGTGAACTCATTTTCAGTTCTTATGAATTTTAAGATTGTTTTTACTAGTTCTGTGAAGAATGGTGGTGGTACATTGATGGGAATTGCACTGAATTTGTGGATTGCTTTGGCAGGATAGTCATTTTCACAATATTCACAATATTGCATTGAATTTGTGGATAGCTTTTGGCAGTATGGTCAATTTCTACACTTCCATACTCATACTCATGAGCATAAATCCATATGTTTGTGTCATCTATGATTTCATTCAGCACTGTTTTGTAGTGTTCCTTGTAGAGGCCTTTCACCTCCTTGGTTAGGCATATCCCTAAATTTTTTATTTTTACTTTTTGCAGCTATTGTAAAAGGAATTGAGTTCTCAATCTGATTCTCAGCTTGGTGGCTATGAGTGTATAGCAGAGCTACTGATTTGTGTACATTAACTTTGTATCCAGAAACAGCTGAATTCATTTATCACTTCTAGGTATTTTTGGATGAGTTCTTAGGGTTTTCTAGGTATACGATCATGCCATAAGAAAACAGTGATAGTTTGACTTTCTCTTTACCAATTTGGGTGCCCTTGAATTCTTTCTTTTGTCTGAATGCTTTGGTTAGAACTTCCAGTACTATGTTGAATAGGAGGGGAGAAAGTGGTAATCCTTGTCTTGTTCCAGTTATCAGGGGCAACGCTTTCAACTTTTCCCTGTTCAGTACAACGTTGGCTGTGGCTTTGTCAAAGATGGCTTGCATTACCTTACAGTATGTTCCTTCTATGCCAATTTTCCTGAGGGTTTTAATCATAAAAGAGATGCTGGATTTTGTCAAATGCTTTTTCGACATCTATTGAGATGATCGTGTGATTTTTTAAAAAAATTCTCTTTATGTGGTATATCATATTTGTTGACTTGTGGATGTTAAATCATCCTGGGAAAGTAAATTCAAACGGAATTAACATATTTACTTTAATTTTGCCTTATCACATGCTGAACATAGTTTCCTAAAGAAGTATGTAGTCTTTTATTTTATTTGATGTATCGTCTCTGGCTTGAGCAACATATGCTACAGTTCTTATATAGTGTTTTAAAAGAATTAGGAGCTCTCTGAGATTTTCAACTATAGTTTAATGAATCTTTTCTAAATAAGTATAATAAACCTAAACAGGTATTGAAGGAGGAATAACCCCTCCTCTTAACTGAGAGATTCCAAACTTTAAAGATTTTACTGAGGAAAAAACTTATTATTAGTTACAAAAGGCAGGAGAGTAAAGAAATAGTGAAAAATAAATTGCCGTTTTCATGAGATTCAAGGTTTGGAATCACTGGGTAATGCAGTTTTATTTTCATGAAATAATGAAAAGAGAGTAAGCCAGATAGCCTTAAACTTTCAATTATTTAATTGAGATCTGTGTATTTTTTCAAAGGTTCTCACTTTATTTTTAAGAATGTGTCAACCAGCTAAAAAGTGTGATTCCTCTGCCGGAAAACTGTCAGTGAGATCATAGCAAACATGGATGCCCAGAGTGTAAATTTTCCTCTAAGTTTTTAGGGAATACCACAATGGCCCAGTTTCATTGTTTAAAAGGTCTGAGCATCATGTTCTCATTCCTAGTTGTGTGATTATTACCATAATTTACCATAGCAAGGGTTTAGTCATATTCATTCATTTTTGCTTTTATGTAGCACATATATATTAAGTGATATATTAAGCGTCTACTATGGATGAGACACGCGTCCAGAATAATGAGCTATAGAAGGAAGAAAAAGAAACAAAACATTGCACTCATGGAGCTAATATTCTAGGCAAGGAGGCAGACACCATGTGAAATAGGTAAGTATGTTATCTAGTATGATGGAAAGTTGTACATGCTCTCAATAAAAATAAATAAATAAGGTCGGGAAAGGGGATGAAGGTGTGATGAGAGTGAAAAATTTGCATTTTAAGTAGACGTTGAGGGAAGATTTCACCTACAAGGTGTCATTTGCAAATAGCACGGCACTGCATTGAAGATAGGCCCAGTGAATTTGCAGAAGTATTGTATTTGACTTACAAAATGCTGTGACAGGAAATGGAGGCCTTCACTCATGTCTGCTAAGTATTGGAAACTGTCACAGAGCCAGCTGGGGCAGAACGGCGAAAGCCAAGATCAGGAGTCCAACTGGAAGGGCCTTGAAGACAGTGAACGTCTGGCAGGCACAGACCCAAGCCCAGGAGGTTAGACAGCACAGATATTGTAAGTCCAGAGAGAGATGACGTGCTCCAAGTCTAATGATTTTGTGGCAACAGGAAAGGAGCAAACAGGGCATAAAATCCAAGTGCACAGCCTGAGGTCATCAACAAAGTTTCCAAATATAGTGTGAAGAAATAGACAGGAAACAAAGACAGAATAGAAGAAGCAATTTAAGTGCCAGGATTCAAACCAAGTTGAAAGTGAGTGGCAGAAGGTCACCTCAAAAGTAGTAGGCATATATCAATGCGCAGTTACCAGGAAGAAGAGGTTTCTGTAAAATCAGGCAGTTTCACCAGGGAATCGGGAAGCACAATAGATAGGATTCCGACAAAGGTCTGAGAAAGACATTAACTGCTATGTTCCTTAAACATAATATGTTAATTGGGGTGTGTGTGTGTGTGTGTGTGTGTGTGTGTGTGTCTGTGTGTGTATGTGGAGAGAAAAGCACAATCAAACTCTAAGCTGCTCAGCTCCTTGAGATAACTATAGATGCTTTCTTTGACAGTGAAACTGTCCTGACACTGAATGAAGAAATTGGAGTACATTCTACCTTTGATTTATTGCCATTACTTTATGTACATCAATCACTTATTTTTATGCCTGCTTTAAAAAGTAATTTATATGACTTTTTAATTTAAAAAGTAATTTATATCACTTTTTAATTTAAAAAGTTGTGAAATTCATTGGTAGCTTGATGGGGATAGCGTTGAATCTGTAAATTACTTTGGGCAGTATGGCCATTTTCACGATATTAATTCTTCCTAACCATGAACATGGAATGTTTCTCCATCTGTTTGTGTCCTCTCTTATTTCGTTGAGCAGTGATTTGTAGTTCTCCTTGAAGAGGTCCTTTACGTTCCTTGTTAGTTGTATTCCTAGGTATTTTATTCTCTTTGTAGCAATTGTGAATGGCAGTTCGTTCTTGATTTGGCTCTCTTTAAGTCTGTTATTGGTGTATAGGAATGCTTGTGATTTTTGCACATTGATTTTGTATCCTGAGACTTTGCTGAAGTTGCTTATCAGTTTCAGGAGATTTTGGGCTGAGGTGATAGGGTCTTCTAGATATACAATCATGTCATCTGCAAATAGAGACAATTTGACTTCCTCCTTTCCTAGTCGAATACCCTTTATTTCTTTTTCTTGCCTGATTGCTCTGGCTAGAATAGGAGTGGTGAGAGAGGGCATCCTTGTCTAGTGCCCGATTTCAAAGGGAATGCTTCCAGTTTTTGCCCATTCAGTATGATATTGGCTGTTGGTTTGTCATAAATAGCTTTTATTATTTTGAGGTACGTTCCGTCGATACCTAGTTTATTGAGAGTTTTTAGCATAAAGGGCTGTTGAATTTTGTCGAAGGCCTTCTCTGCATCAATTGAGATAATCATGTGGTTTTTGTCTTTGGTTCTGTTTATGTAGTGAATTACATTTATAGACTTGCGTATATTGAACCAGCCTTGCATCCCCGGGAGGGGGGGACAGCGGGGGGGTGGGGAGTTGGGGAGGGATAGCATGGGGAGAAATGCCAGCTATAGGTGAAGGGGAGGCAGGCAGCAAATCATACTGCCACGTATGCACCTATGCAACAACCTTGCATGTTTTTCACATGTACCCCAAAACCTAAAATGCAATTAAAAAAAAAAAAGTTGTGAAATTCGTGAAATACACACAGACACACACACACATAGAATAAAATATACATTAGGATTCCATAAGCTTTATGACTATTATATTCAAATCTAGTGGTCCAAAAAAATATTGTTTGGAACCCTAGGCTCAGGGTATATAAATAGATATTATATAAAAAATGAATCCAGCAGTAACATACATGTAGGAAGTGATGAGCTAAACAAGGTATTTGTTGGTGGGCTTTAACTGTAGGAACTGTATTACAAATATGTATAATATAAATGTATTTTTATTATATAATCTCAATTTTAAATATACTTCATTTTTAGATAAATTATATGTTCATAGCAAAATTAAACAGAAAGAACAGAGAGTTCTCATGTATTCCACAACCCACATTCCTACAGGCTTCTCAATTATCAATGTACCACACCAGAGTGCTACATTAATTACAATAAACGAAACTACACTGGTGCATCAGTATCAGTCAAAGTCCATAGTTTACATTAGTGTTCACTCTTGGTATATTCTATGGGTTTGATAAATGTATAATATCATGTATCCATTATCATGGTATCATACAGATTAGTTTTCCCTGCTTAAAATAGCTGTCCTTCACTTTAATTCTTCCCCAACCCACATTACTGGCAATCGCCAATCTTTTTATGGTCTGAATAGTTTTGCCTTTTTCAGAATGTCATACGTCCAAATCATATGGTCAAATAGCTTTGTCAGATTGCATTCTTTCACTGAACAACATTCATTTAAGATTCTTCCATGTATTTTAATGGTTTTTAGCACTGAATAATAATCCATTACCTGAATGTAGCATAGTATATTTATTCACCTGTTAAAGGACCCCTTGGTTGCTTCCAAATTTTAGCAATTATAAATTGCTAAATTATAAATTATAAATATAGTTGCTATAAACATAGCTGTGCAGTTTCTTTATCCGTGGATGTTAAGTTTCAACTCCTTTGTGTAAATACCAAGGAGTGTAAGTTTCAACTCCTCTGCATAAATTTCAAGGAGTGCAATAACTGGATCATAGGAAGTGTTCTTTTTAGTTTTGTAACTATCCATTTGTATTCCAAAGTGGCTGTAACATTTTGCATTCCCACCAGCAATGAATGAGAGTTCTCGTGTTGCACATCCTCACCAGAATTCGGTATCATCAGTGTTCCAGATTTTGGGCATTCTAAAATGTATGTGGTGGTACCTCATTATTTTAATTTTCAGTTTCCTAATGACATATGATGTTGAGCACTTTTTAAGTTTATTTGCCATCTTTATATATTCTTTGTTGAGGTGTCTGTTCAGATCTATTGCCCATTTTTTAAGTTAGTTGTTTTTTTTATTGTTGAGCCGTAAGAGTTTAATGTACATGCTAGATACTGTTCTTTATTAAATGTGTGTTTTGCAAATATTTTCTTCCAATGGCATGGTTTGTCATATTCTCTCGACAGCCTCTTTCACAGAACACAAGTTTATAATTTTAATGAAGCACAACCTACCAATATTTCTTTCACGGAACATGCCTTTGCTATCATGTATGAAAATCATTGCCATATTCGAGATCCCTGTATTTTCTTCCATATGATGTCTATCTATGTGTTAACATAGGAAGGTTACTATTTAGGACTTTTGTATCTTTGAATTCTGCATGAAGTCCTATAACCTCTTTTGAGTTTATTTTTATTATGGTACAAGGTCTATGTCCACAGTTATTTATTTTGCGTGCACATGTTCAGATATTTCAGTACCCTTAATTGAAAAGACTGTCTTTGTTCAACTGTATTACCTTTGTTCCTCTATCAAAAGTCAATTGATTATATTTATGCAGGCCTATTTCTGAACTCCCTGTTCTGTTCCATTGGTTTATTTGCCTATCATATCATTAATACCATACTGCCTTCATTACTGTCTCCTTATAGTTAGTGTTGATTTTGGGTTCTATCAGTTCTCTTCCTTTGCTCTTCTTCAATATAGTAGGTTGGCTATTCTGGGTCTTTTGCCTCTTCATATAAACTGTAGAATCAGTTTGTCAGCATCTACAAAAGAACTTGCTGAGATCTGACTGGAATTGCACCAGTTCTGTGAGTCAAGTTGGGAAGAACTGACATAATACACTATTGAGTCTTCTTATCCATGATCATGAACTATCTAGCCATTTATTTAGTTCTCCTTTGATTTTATTCACCAGTTTCACAGTTTTCCTCACATAGCTCATGTATATATTTTAATAGTGTTTTACCTAACGATAGCATTTTATTTAGAGAAGGCATTAGTATAAATTATATTTTTATTCTCAAATCCCATTTAGCAACTGCTGAAATAGAGGAAAACAATTGACTTCTCTATATTAACCTCGTACTCTGTAACCTTGCTATATCACTTATAACAAGCTTATAGTGCTAGGATTCTTATTTGTCAATTCTTTTACATTGTTTATATAGATAATATGCCATTTATGAATATAGACAGTTTTATTTCTTCCTGACCAATCATTTTTTTCATTTCTTATCTTACTGCATTAGCTAGGACTTCCAGTACAATGTTGGAAAAGAGTGATGAAAGCCAACATCCTTGCCTTGCTCCTCATCTTAGAAGAATTCCTAGGTTCTCATCATTACACATGATGTTAATTACAGGGATTTGTAGATGCTCTTTATAAAAATCAGGAAGCTTTCCTCTTCCTCCATTCCATGTGTTTTTATCATGTAAACCCATGGTTGATGGGCTTTATCATGTAAGCCCATGGCTGATAGACTTTATCAAATCTTTTCCTCTATCTATTGATATGATCATTTGGATTTTTTTAGCCTGTTGATGTGATGAATTACATTAATTGATTTTCAAACTTTGAAAATTGGTTTTGCATGATGGAATAAATCTCACTTGATAGTGATGTATAATTATTTTTACATATTTTTAAGTTCTATTGCTAATATTTTATTGAGAATTTTTGCATCAGGTACATAAAAGATATTGGTTTGTTGTTTTATTTTCTTTTAATGTCTTTGTCTGGCATTGGTGTAATGCTGCTCACATAGAATGATTATTCCCTCTGTTTCTGTCTTCTAGGATAAGTTGTAGAGAAATTGCATAATTTTTTTCTTAGATGTTTGATAGCATTCACCAGTGAATTAATTTAGGCAGTACTTTTCTTTTTCATGAGATTATTAATTCAATTTCTTTAATAATATAGTACTACTGTGATTGTCTATTTTTTCTTGTATTAGCTTTGGCAGATTGTGTCTTTCAAGGAATTGGTCCTCTAAAACATAATAATAATAAAATAAAAGAGAATTTTTCAAATATGTTTAATAGCAAATAGCTTTTTTTTTCAGAGTGCCTTTCACAGTAAATGTTCCAATTGCAGTAATTTAGTAAATATTGGTCTACAATATATCCTAGTACTTCATATGCCTTGTATATTTCTTATAATTAGGTTAAGTTTATATTTTTTTTATCACTATTATAAAATACACAACATGTGCATTGGAAAATCTGATTTAAATTTTGAAAAGTCATTGGTCAAAATATTAACACAGAGAGAGCACCTTTCTATTTTACTAATCTGTGAAATGAAAAAAAAAATTTAAGTGGTTTTAAGTCCTTTTCTAGGTTGAAAGATTAAAAAAATGCCATTTGTGAGTAAGGACAATTTTAATCTTATCAAAGGCAGTAACTCTTTTACTATTATATAGAATGTTAACTATAGACTTTTTTTAGCTGCATTCTGTTATGTTAAGAATGTTACTTTTATTCCTAGTTGGCTGGAAGTTTTCATTCATAAATGCATATTAAGTTTCATTGAATGCTTTTACATTATCTATTAATATATGACTTTCTCTTTTATTGACTCATTATGAATCATTACATTGATTGTATTACCAAATCAACCTTTTATTCCTGGAATAAACACCACATGGCCATGACGTATTATAATCTATATGTATTGCTAGCTTTAGTTTGCTAGAATTTTATTAAAGACTTTTTTGCTTCTAAAAAAAAAACAGATATATTAAAAGGAGACATAGCATATGGTGAATCTAAAAAAGGTGAATTGAATGTTTAAATTTAATCATCAAGTATTCTCTCCTTTACCAAAATAGTATCCTCTAGAATTAAAGTTTACTCTTCAAAAATGACTTGAGTAGATAGAATCAGAGCTGAAACTGAATTTGTAGGTCAATGAATCTAACTAATCTGAATTCAAATAAGAGATGCTTTGACTATACTATTAACCAATTTTCTTACAGTTGACAATCCAAAAGTCAGATATAAACCAGATATTCATTCATAGTCATAAAGGAAAGTCTTATTATATTTTTAACTTTTAACTAAAAAAAAAGCTGATTTTTTAACACATTCACCACCCTTGACACTATTGCTTTCTCCAAATTTATTTTCCATCTGACATCATTTTCTTTCAGCTTACTTTTATTGATGTTTTTCAAAACATTCAACTTCATTTTATAATTGGGTTGCATATTGTAAATTTAATGATCTTTTATAACAAAATGATTCTGCTATACAAAGATTCAGAAGGGATGGTTCAAATTGTTGACTAGAGCACTGATTGCTATAGTGCCAAGAATAATTGAAATGAACTTCTATTATACTGTATAATTCTAAGTTACAGTAATGGCAGTATTGTTCTTTCTGCAACAATACTACTTTCAGAGATTGAGACAATAAGAGATATAAGACTAGTTTCCTAAGAAAAGGGAAACAAAGAAGTGTCCTCTATAATTTACACAGGTTACCACTTGGAAGCAGTTTTCTGACCTGTCGTATGGGCAAAAGAAACAGAAGCACAGCCTAGTGACTTATTTATTTGAGAAACACATGTATTTTACAAAGTGGACTCAGCTAGAATTTGCAGAATAGAGTGCAAAGAGATAGGTGTTGGTAAGACTATCTCCAGAAAAATACATGAGATGCCCTTGAGTATTTGGTTGACTATTAATTTGCACATGCAAAAGAATTAAAATTCATGAAGCCAAGCCAATATAAAAAAATACCATGAAGTTAGAGGATAATAAGTTACCCAGGTTCTCAGACTAAATCATTCAAATTTCATTCAGTCTGAATAGAGAAACCATGAAGAATACTCCAGGCATCCAGAAAGGCCATGCCTTGTGTTAAGCTTAAACTAGGCTAAGATAAAGGCTATGTTAGACCCATCAAAGCCGAGTTTATAAACAGGCTATTAAATGTTTAAAATGATCCACAAGTAAGTTAGCTTCTTGCCAAGCCCAACTTACAAAGTGTCTTACAGAAGAAAACAAAATTAAATAAGCAACAGCATAGCCATTATAATGCTTAACACTAAATCAGGGGACAAAGCAGCAAATATGACATGTAACAAGAAAAATAAGGTAATACAAATAGACCCAGAAGTAACAGAGATGATGCTAGTAGCAAAGCCTGTTTTTTGACTTGTGAAGTATTATTACTTTTTATCATATATATTTATAGGATACAACATGATGTTTTGATGTATACATCAAATATGATATATACATCATGGAATGATTATATCAAGTTATATAACATATCCAATAACTCACATACTTTCTTTTGTGTGTGTGTGATAAGAATACTTAAAATCTTACTCTCAGCAATTTTTAAATGCATGGTACATTTTTACTAACTGTGGTGGCCACACGGTAATTCATCCTGTCTAATATAAACAGTTCCCTTTCTCCAGCAACAAGGACTTTTAAACGTCTATTGTAAATGTTGCAAGCATGCTGAGGCATTTAAAGGAAAACATGAACACAATGAGAAATGAAACAGAAGATGTAAAACTGAAAATTATGGAGCTGATATACTTAATGCATGCTATGGAAAATTCACTGGGGATTAACAGCAGATTAGACATGAAGAAGAACAGATCAGTGTAATGAAATTCATATCAATAGAAAAATATGTAATTAAGCAAAATAAAGTTTTAGATATCAATACAGAGACACAAGTTAGACAGAAATATTCTCAAAGCAGATCCTGGTTTATTCAGCAAGAGAAATTTAAACTGTATAATTTGCGGTTTACTCCTGGCTCATCATTTTAATTGTGTTGCCAACGTTTTGCTTGGTATCAAATTAAAACATTTCCTTATGAAACATTTTTTTACATGTTACTGTTTCTTGTAATATGTAGAATATTTTCTCTATATAAACAAATCCAGTTTTTAAAAGAGATACATTTTGGTGAGAAACTAAAACAAATTAATAATATGTGGTATCAATGACTTCTAAAAGTGAATCTCTTTTATAGAAAATATTTTTAAATAACGCAAACTAAAGACCCTATTAATGGTGAAGCAGAATAACGAAAATGGTCTTTTAACAGAAATAAACTTTTAGATTCTAATTTCAAACTACCTCCACACCCACCAGAAAAGTTTCTTGAACTTCCAGGTTTTAAGAACTAATAGTGTGACCTAAAAAAGAATGAACATCTTGTTTATGTAATGGTTATGCCATTGTGCTAACTCACCTCCCAAAACATATGCTTATTTAAAAATAATCTCCTTCCTTGCTACTTAACAATAACTATCCATAACAGTTAAAGGTGAGCACATTTTGAATAATTCCCAAATAATTAATATTAGCTATCTTTACTACATTTTCCATGTTATAAGTAACTATGATAAAGAAAATAAGTTTAAGTAAGAAACAATCTCATATTCATTATTAATCTCAGGCCATGTTATTATAAATTATAACACATAATTTGTAAGTTAGAAAAATCATAAAAAATAACTTCTTATCAAAAAAACTCTTAAATTGTTTAGGTTTAGATAAATTTCAAAATCTTAGAGTAGTTTTTTTTCTTTAGGATTAGATTTGTTTAATAACATATGAGAATACCTTTCATGTCCTGACATAGTGATAGTTTCAGAGGAGTGGGGAGGCTGCAGGATACATTACATACTAAATGTAGGTCCTGACTTAAATCCAAATAAAACAAAATGGCAAACAAACCAAAATACAACAAAATCAAACAACTCTCAGAGCTCTTACATTTATCTAGAATTCCAGTGATTACACTATATGGTTTTCTTTAGAGATAAATTTTACAGAAGAGGACAGAATTAGAGACCAGATTTTATTCCCCCCTCCCTTCTGTATCTTACCTTAAGTCTCAAAAGTCACCTTTTCACAAGGGGACCTACCTACTTCAGAATCTAATCCACTGAGTTTCGCTACATGTCCTGATACAAATATCAAAGTGACAAATATTTTGCTTTTAAAGTAACTCCAAGAATAGGAAACATAACCTATTCATTATTTTAAGCTGTTTTATTCAAAGATAGAAAATACATTAACAACATACTGAAAGTACTAAAATTACTTATTTGAAGTATACATTTAATAGCCCAAATTTCAAGACTATAAATATTGACACATATTTGCCACCAGTATCTGTTTCTAATAATAGTCCTGTGTTTTATATCACCTTTATTTCATTTTCAAGACTATGGTATCTTTATTAGATGTAACTTAGAGATAAGTTACTTTCAGACTCAAGATTTTATTCTACTTTTTCAGTGAAAAAGTACAGCATTGAACAGTTTAAGATTGGTTTATTAAAAAAGAAGTAGGGTCATAGTGACTTCCACATTTCTAAATGTAATGGTGTTTTCAATTGTCACTCACATTACTTGATTGTCAGCAAACTTTTCTAATAGGGATTACTCTATACTTGACTTTTTTTTTTTTTTTTCTCACTGGGTTTCAGGGCATAATGTTCTCCAGCTTTTATTTCTACATTTATAGGCCTTCTTTTATTCCTCTTTCATTGGCTCAAAATTCTCTTGCCATTAATATTGTGGTTTTATAAGTTTCACTTTATTATTTATTTTTATCCAGGTAATTTTGCCCACATTTATAGTTTATTATATAAAGTCATTACTGACAAATATATATCCCTGACTAGACTTCAGTGGAAACTCCAACTATATATAAACGATTACTTCTTTGTCATTTCCACTTTCATGTTTCAAAAATCTCTCTAAATACAAAATGCACAAGATTAAACTTGGGATTATCACTGAAACCCCAATACTGACCTAGTTTACTTATTCTCATGGAACGATACCACCATTCATATAGTTCCACAAATCTTGTACATCTTCTTTCCCCTCATAGCCCATACTGATGGGAAATTCTACTTAATTTACCTCTTAAATATTTTCAAGGTTTTCTGCTTCTTTCCATTCCTGTGGCACCATCCACCTTCGTTGCCATCATCTTGCTTACCACAATAGCTTCTAAATGGTTTTGCTTCATTGGTGGCTGCACCTGACAATCACAGTCTCTACAGAGCTATAGAGTAGACAGAGCAAGCTTCTCAAAACTCAAATCTGATTGTCACTTCTTGGCTCAAAGCATGTCAATGGCTTCACAATGTTTTCAGGATTAAGGCCAACATACATTTAATGTGGCTGTCTTAGTTAGCTTTATGTAAGTAACAGAACACCTGAGGCTGGGTAATTTACAAAGAAAAGAGATTTATTTTGGCTTATTAATCTTGTGGCTGGAAAGTTCAAGATTAAGCAGCTGCATTTAGTGAGGGCCTCATGCTGCTTCGACTCATGGCAGGAAGTGGAAAGGTGAAAGTCATGTGCAGAGATCACATGGTGAGATAAGAAGGAAGAGAGAGAAACCAAGGAAACCAGGCTCTCTTTTTGTAACCTGCTTTCACATAAACCAATTTATTCCATATGAGAGAGAGAACTCACTCACCCCTGAGGGAGGGCATTAATCTATTGATGTGGAATCTGTTCCCATAACCCAAACACCTCCCACTAAGCCCCACCTCCCAACACTGCTACATTGGGTATCAAATTTTAATATGAGTTACATAAATTTTGAAATGTTTTAGTGGTTATTTCTTTTAATATACTTTTCTGCTGCCTCTTCTCCTAGAACTTTTCCTCATAAGAATAGATTTACTGAGATAGTTCTTTTCTTTTTTCTTAATGTTATTTCTCTCTGTTTCATTTTGTACAGTCTCAGTTGCTTTGCTTTCTAGCAAGCTAATTTTTTTTGGAATACTCTAATTTTTGAGCCCCCTTACTGATGTTTTTTATGGGATGAAATGTCAAAATTATCACTAGATTTTATTCTTTTTTATATTTCCAGTGTATCTTCTTAATGCTTATATTTTACTTGAATTGATACACATGTTTCAAATATCTGTTTTGCATCTTCTTAAAACTAATTTCCTTATCACTGTCACTTTCAGGTATGCTTCTTTTGACTGGTTTTCCTCCTGGTTATGCATATTTTACTGCTTTTTATCATACATAGTATGAGTTTCGGAGGGACATATTATATTCAAACCATAGCAATGGCCTTCAAGACCTTGCACGGCCTGGCTTCTACCCACTTCCTTAGCATCATCTTATACTACCTTCCCTTGATTCCTATCTCTAAGAACATGTTTATTTGATTTTTCAAGTAAGCTATAGTTCAACCTATGACATAAACTTTGGGTATGTTGCCCTTTTGCCATCAATGCATTTCCCCATTGCCTAGATAACAGCTTATAGTTCCAGTTTCAGTTCAAGTGTTTCAATTCCCTAGGGAAGTCATTTGTGAATGTCCTCCGTTACCAATCAATGTGCTTTAGGTCATTTCTTTGTTATACAAAGAACGAGGGTACTTTTCTCAGCTGACTTAAGAAATGAATAACCTTTTTATGTTGAACAGAGACCTGAAAAATAAGAATTTTTACCTATGAAACTATAAATCCACAGATTCCAAGAAACTAAACAACTCCCAAGAGGGATAAACACACACACACGCACGCATGCATGCACACAGGCACACAAGTGTTCATGCACACACACACACACAGAGATTCATCAATTTGAAAATTTGAATATTAAGTACATTATATTCATACTGAAAAAACTCTGTGGCAGTGAGGAAAAAAGTTTTAATGGAGTCAAAGAAAGAAACATCATTTATGGGAAAGAAAGGTTCTTTGCTTGACCAAAACTTTAGTTAGGCTCCTGAACTTTCTCCTAGGCCCATTTAGCTACTTTGCAGAATCCAATTTTAGCAAGGAATTCTGCTAAGTATAGACCCTTAGCAGATTTAGTAAGACCCTTCCAACCTTGATAACTTATCATCCTGATATCTGATTGAATTCCTCATCCTTCACCATCCCCCAGGTTATGTCTGATTACCCTGTCCTGTCCTCTGCAAGACTCCTGCTAAGTCATTTAGCCAGAATCCCCCATTACTCTTAATGTTTTATTTTAGTAATTTTCCATCCACTAACCCCTAGACCACTTCTTGGCTATAAATTGTCACTTGCCTGTGCCGTGTTCAGAATTAAACCCAATCTTTCTCCTTTATTACAAAATCTCATTGCTGGGCTCCCTATACCTATTGTGATGGTCCTGAGCTAAGTCTTCCTTATCATGCTTTGACCAATGTCATCAAATGATATTTTTTCTTTAGTAGGACATTATTCTAGTCACATTACATATAGTTGAGCAAAGATAAAATTGTTTTGCACTTTTAGTCAGAAAGAATTAAAGAAGACAATGAAACTACATAAAGGATTTACAAAAAACAAACAAAACCAAACTAAAAAAACAAAAACCCTGTCACCTTTGAATTCTATATTCAGTGAGAATATCTTCAAAACTGAAGAAGCAAGAATAAACCCTAATGTAAACTATAGACTTTGGGTGCCATTGTAAGTTCATTGATGGTAACAAATGTTCCACTGTGGTGAGAGATATCAATAGTGGAGATTGCATGTTGTGAGGACAGAGAGTATATGGGAGTTTTCTGTGCTTTCTGATAAATTTCACTGTGAACTTAAAGCTTCTGTAAAAATGAAGATTATTAGTTAAATATTAAGGTAATATAAAATAGTTTAAAGACAAACAAGAACTTACAGAATCTGTTAGTAGCAAATATTTTTACAAGCACTATCAAAGAAACTTCAGGCTGAAAGGAGGAATTTATGCATATATTAGTAGACGTTGATTTGGTAAAGACATACAGATTTTCGATTACAATAAACATGAATGGGAAAGGTGGTAGTCTTGCCCCACTCTTTGTTTCTCAGAGCACATTTGAATATTGAATTCTTTTCTGGGTGTCACATGTTAAGAGGAAGAGAAACACATGAACATGTTCAAGAATGGGGAACCCAGATGGTAAAGAGAATAGTTTGGACACAAACTGTATCACAGAAAACTATAGTTAGCAAATACAAGATAGTAGATTTTGGCTAAGTATAAGGAAGAACTTTCAAATAAAGGAATCTTTTGAAGAATAAATTGAGCTATTTTGGAAATATAGTCAACTATGTGTACTTGTAGGTGTATGCTTACATATATGTGCACATATAATATTTTTCCCCTGTTCGAACTGACTTTTAAAAATTAACATCTTAGTGGTCTTATTTTGTAAATCACAGCAATGGTGCCTTGTTTTAAGAGACTTAATCATTTAAAAAGTGGAATACTTGCTTACAATATAGTGAAGCAACTGAACAGATAATTCTACATGTTTGTGATTTATTAATAAAATCCCAAACATCTACCTTGCCCATACCTATTTAACATAACTTGTCTCTAGCAACTTACTTCTACAATGTTTTTCAAAACATTCAACTTCATTTTATAATTGGGTTGCATCTTATAAATTTAATGATCTTTTGTAACAAAATGACTCTGCTATACAAAGACAGAAGGGATGGTTCAAATTGTTGACTAGAGCACTGATTGCTATAGTGCCAAGAATAATTGAAATGAACTTCTATTATACTGTATAATTCTAAGTTACAGTAATGGTATATTGTTCTTTTAGTTTTTTTTAAAATAAAGAATACTTGGCATATATTAAAAATTAAGCAGTTTAACCAAAAATACTAAATAATTTCTACTTTACACCCTTCAATCTAGTTTTTCTCCTTCATCATGGTATTACTTAATTTTTTAAAAAAATCTTTTATGTTCTTAATTCAGAAAAATTTCTCAGTAAAACAACTGTTAGTATTACCTGTTGTGTTTCACTGAGGAGGATAAAGGAACAGACTCATTTAAACTACCAGTCACTGCTTCTTTCTCAATTTTCTTCTCCAACCTGAGTTTTGTATTAATCATTTTTATTAATTGTAAGAATAAATTTTAGCAATATGTTTATTCCTCAAATTCTGGATCCATTCACATCAAATACTGTCTTTGGACTTTTTCATGGGAAATTAGTAATTTAATATATGCCTCTTACCTCCACATACCTACTTAGCTCCTGAGTTATTTGTGTGATGCCATACCTTTTACATTGTAAAATCATATCATATTTTCCTCAATTCCAAATTTTATCAATGGCTTGATTCTAAGAAATTGAAGAGCAACTTTCATAATATACCTAAGTAGAGTTGACTGTCGAAGAAAGTAATGTAAAATAATTCGTTAAAAAGTTCATGTATTCTGCCATTAAGAAGAGCATTTTCAAGTGTTGAGTTCAAATTGTTCTCCTTTCTTACACTTCATTGATTGCTAAAGTGATAATATCAGATAACATTTTGCTTCATTTTAAACTATTACTTTCTTATATGGCTTTATGTGTCCACTCAAGTTGCTAATCATTTTTCTTTCTTTCATTTACATAAAAAATTTGTTACTTTTTCACCAGATCACCATAATTTTCTAACTTTCTGATCATTATCTCTATTGCCTGTAATATATTTTCTTTTTAGAAGAGAATATTTATACTTTTGCCTTCTTATTTTGACCAATATTTTGAAGACAGCTGGATAACTACCATTGTAAAAGGATACTTGATACTTCACTGTGCTAAGAAACACTATCAGAATTAACTGTTTTTCTAATTATATATAATTAAGATGTTTCTAATATATGGTATTGTTAAGGATGTAGCTAAATAAATATATGTATATTATGTATGTAAATGTACATTATGTATAGTATATACTTACAAAATACAATGTAGTATATACACAATTTTTATTTGGATTTTATTACATTTTTAACCTGTGAAATATACAAATACACTATTGTCAAAATAAAATTGTGTTAGTCTGTTCACATGCTGCTAATAAAGACATACTAGAGGCTGGGTAATTTATAAAGGAAAGAGGTTTAATTACTCAGAGTTCTACATGGCTGGAGAGGCTGCACAGTCATGGTGGAAGATGAATGAGGAACAAAATCATGTCTTACATGGAGGCAGACAAGAGAGCATGTGTAAGGGCCCTACCCTTTATAAAACCATCAGTTATTTTGAGACTTATTCACCATTGTAAGAACAGCATGGGAAAAATCTGCCCTCATGATTCACTTACCTCCCACCGGGACCCTCCAACAACATGTGCTATCATGGGAGCTACAATTCAAGATGAGATGTGAGTGAGGATACAGCCAAACCATATCAAATACAATATCAAAAAATTAGTATAGTATCAAAAGTACAAAAGTACACAAAATAAAACATTCTAAAGGTAACCACTAAAAACAGAGTAAAGTACATAATTCCAAATACATTTTTATGCATTTACAAGAACAGATATACATATAGAAATGCAAACTTTATGTACATATTTGGCATAATTTAGAATACAGCATGTAATTAATACTTCACAGTTCCTTTTTTATTACAATAAATGTACACTGAAACATTTTCAAAATTAGCACTTTTTGGCCTCCATCATTTGCTTTAACCTCTGCATGGTATTCTGTAGTATAGATGTACTAAGGATTATTTAAGCATTTTTGTTGATTTAGCTTTAGCTTGTTTCTTTATTTTCAGTTTTACAGAAAAAGTCAAAGTAATCTTATTGTCAATACTTCTTCATGATCACGAACAAATATTTACATAAGCACGAAACTGAGAATTAGACCTGATATTAGAATGGCATCTACTTTAATCATGTAAACAGAAGTAGTCACATTAAACCATAAAATATTTGTAAAACTTTCATCTTCCATCAACAGCTTATGACTCATTCTTCTGTCCCATCAAGTTGCAAATTCTTAGTGCTATAAGATTTTGATATTGCTTAAAACACAGTTTAGAAAGAAAGAAAAGTATTTGATGTCTAGATTGATTTGTCTGTCCTGGTGACCTCCTCTCCATTTTTTTTTTTTTTTTAATTTGGCAAAGCTAAGGAAACTAACTAGATAGCCTCCAGAGTGATTTGTTTTGTTTCGTTTTATTATACACAGAGGGTGAAACTGGGAAAAGCTTCTGATGGCGGAAATGTCCAAATAAAGCTATATCTTAATAAAAACTAGGATTTAGGAAACAGATGAAATCTATACTTCCCTGCTTTTAACATAATTATGTTTTGATTAGATATTAATATAATCAGTAAGTATTAGTATGTTTTACATCAATTATATTTGTGGACAGAGGCAATGCTAACACTAATCTTAGCTAATTAGGTCTTGGCAACATTAATCACTAAACTACACTCCCTCTCTCTATTGGCAAATAAGGGAACCACAGTCTTAGTGGCTGAAGAGGAAATACTTGTAGAGAAGTAGTATATTTTTAAAAAAGTAAATATTTCACAAACAAAGAGTACTCAGGGGATGTTTAGGAAGAAGAAAAACATAAGAAATGATAACTGAAAAAAATATATACATATCCACATTATAAATTTTTATTCAACACACTGGGAGTGTAATTCTGACATGGTATCTCCATCTTTACCTTCTATAACCATGAATGGTTTATGCACATTTAATTTCTTAAATGCCATCCCATTTCAAGGAGAATGCCTTAGAAACTGCACAATTTCTCCTCTAATGAATTTAAGTGTTGAGACTTAAAAAAATTTAACGCTACCACTTTTTAGAACATGATTAAATTTTTATGTATTGTCAGGATGTTAGTACAATTAATGATAATTAGATAACAAATGTATTAACAATGGTATTAGTAATAAAAATAACAATGTATTGTTGGTGTTATTTTTTCCTATTGTAATTTTTACTTTGGAAATTTATTTTTATTATTTATGTTCTTTTTATATTTATTAATAATATTTGATTATCCCAAGATGTTAAAAAATTGAAATACACAATGTGAAAAACAATTCTGCTTGCAGCCATATTCATCAAAGATGTTAAGTCTATATACGGTGTTTCACCACAACTGGTTAATTATCTGAAGCTGATCAAGGACCATGAACTTCTAGTGAACTAATTTGTTTGACCCTTACAACATCTGATTGAGATATCAATTTTCTAATCAATAAAAAATAGAACTTTTAGTCTACTGTACATTGGCTGATACATACATTTCATATTATCTGGAGAGTAAATTTTCAATGCTGACTTAAGCATCATGAAACTACCTTTCTATTTCTGTCACTAAAAAACCCTTGATTGTTCCTCCTTAAAGAATTTTCTCATTGGTCAGTGTTTCCTTGACTGTCAGATTGAAAGATGCAAAATAAATGGGTTATTAATTAATTAATTTATTCATTCATGCAATTTTTATTTATGTTTTGTAATGTATTGCAACAGTTTTCATTTTTACATAGTAAATGGTGCATAAATTTTCATTTTTAATCATAATAATTTGTTTAGTCTTTTTGCCTCTTTGATACTAAACTACACATCATTTTTCATATGCCCTTATTAATTATCTATTTTACATTATGAAACAAATGATTGAATTGTATATGGTTTTGGAAAAGTTTCAAGTGTTTGAATTTCTGTGCAATCCTATATATTATTCCTTTGCATTTTTAATAAAGACCTTTGAAAAATTTTTATTCAGTAAATAACAAAATCATGATTATAGACCTATTAATATAATTTCTCTTTCCACAAATATTACAGTTTTAGAGTAAACTGAAAAAAGCAAGTACTTTATCAAAGATGTACTTAGGTATAACTTGAAGTATACAAGTGATGAGTAATATTTTTACTAAATGCATATCTGAGAAATCTTAAATACGATTATTTTCATAGATGAAGAAAACTGTGTGATAACTGGATAATTTGTTTTTCTATAATGGCAATATGACACACAAACATGATAAAGCAACAGAAGTCAAACTTATACTTAGCCATCATATTTGTATGTTAAAAAATGCCATTTTAATCAGTAATGAAGACTGATTAAAATGTCTGACGGCTTTTATGGAGATTACATTTGGTTAACTGTACATGCAGCCACAGGCACAGGGCCTCACACATTTTAAGTCTTCAGTTATGTTTGTATTTCTCTGGGTGTGTCTTTTTCCTTCTCCAAATACTTAGAGGAAGACTTCTGGCAGACAGTATTGTTCTCTTTTTAAATTAATCTTTATATGATTCTCCCTGTGTCTGTGAAGATTATAGATTCTATCCCTACAAAGTTGAGAAAATGAAGATACAGCTGATCTGAAAACAGAGAGAAAGCCACAGAAATAATAGAAGAGAGAAAATGCCCTAAGTAGTTAATTGAGACAGAAGTAGGCCCCCATCTGTTGGCCAGATTCTGAACCTCTGGATAGGTTCTGTTTATTGGGACTGTTCCCAGAGACATCAGCTGAAGTGGCTGACTATGAGAACATGGGGAAGGTGGTGAGGGCTCGGGGGCATTTTTTTTTTTTTTGAGAGGAGGTCCCTGTTTTTTGAATTCCAGGTCAATGAGAATGTCTGGAAAATGGATTCCATCTGTTTACATGAGCACATGAAGAGGGGAAGGTTGTCATTGTGTACAGACTGGTGAATCAGACTTAAACAAAACCCAGAGTTAAGGAAGTAAGTTTTGTTTGTGGAGAAATCTCAGCTCGAGAGTAAATGCCAACTAGTGGAGTCAGCTTCCAGAAGAAAGTAAGGAACAGCAAAAGGAGGAACCTGCCAGAAGTAGATTCCAGCTGGAATATTGTAAAGTGACATATGTGTGAGGTGCTGTACCACAGCTGGTTTACTTCTCTAGTTATCATCAGGCAGCTGAACGGGCTGGGTGAAACCATTCATGGCACAGACTTCTTGAAGGTTCAGTGAAGGACCCAGACAAGCCAAGGTAATTCATTCACTTCCAGACACAGTCTCCTCTAACATTTTCAAATTAGTGAATTTTATGTTTTGTTGGAACAATTACTAAATTACCATTTCATAGTGTATCTATCTGATCAGCATTTTTTTCTCCTGAACCCAAAAATAGTTTTACTGTAGAAAATAATGAAGTTATGCTGTTGTCTGAAAGTTTGTGTCCTCCTAAAATTCCCAAGTTGATGGTATTAGAAGGAAGGACCCTTGAGAGGGAATTAGGTCAAAAGGGTGGAACCTTCAGGAATGGGATTAGCGCCTTTCCAAGAGATTGCAGACATGTGCTTTGCTTATTCCACCATGTGAGGGCAATAGTGAAAACTGAATTACGGCTAAATGTGATAGTGCCTTTCTTTGTGAATCAAAAAATGATCCCTCACCAGACACTGAATCTGTAGGTGTCTTGATCTTGTGTTTCGCAGACTCCAAAATTTTGAGAAATTAATTTCTGTGGCGTATGAGCTATCTAGTCCATGGCATTTTGTTATAGCAGCCTGGCCAGACTAAGACAGATTATCATTGCAGTTTTTGAAAAACTCTACTTGTTGTGTAGACATTTATGTAAAGTTTGTGGTATCTAAACACTTAACACTAAAAAACAAAACAGGACCAATCTTATCACAAATCAACTATACCAACATAACAACAACAACAAAAAACAACACTTAAATGTGGGCTTTATGTTTTCTACAAAAATATGTTACTTACCTTTCATTGTCAAAATCACAGAAAAAAAAGATATCTTATTAGTCAGTTCTACTCAAGTGAGCACATGAGAGACAAACATTTCCAGATTAAGATTAAGAAGGACTAGGTTTGAGACAACGTCTTAACACTTGTGTGTTTGATTACCATAAAATCCCTGGACTCTGATTCTTTATCTGCACATTATTATCTCTTACCTACTTTTTACACTAAATTTTGGTATAATATTGATCTCCATTTTAGGGTAATGTGTTCAGACTGAATTGTGGCTAAATATGAGAGCCTACAATCTAAATTTATAGTCTGAATGAAAGTTTCAGTGGTAGAGAGACAAAAAAAAAAAAAAAAAAGCAGATTATCTCATTTCCTAAATTGTAAGGATTTGCCTATGTGCTACACTAGTTATTGCAGTAGCCCTAAAATATCAAAATTGTTCTATTTGTCATTAACTATAATGAAGACAGACATCCTTACTTTCAGAATTAACATTAGGATCAGATAGGCTTAGAGGAGTAAATTATCATGCTGTTCCATCTGACACAACTCCGTTTTAATCTGTGGTGATTTATAAACACATAAACATGTGGAAGATGTGCATCTACTGATGTAAACTCATGTTAAGTCATGGGCTGCAGCAGGATGGATGAGCAGGATCCAAATCTGGAAACCAGATTTACCAGTCAGGGTGAAATAGATGGGGCTAATCAGAGGACAACAAATCCCAGTTACTGTTTTTGTGTAGACCGAGGAACTGCGATTATAGTCAGAGAGAAAATGAATTCGGCCTGGGCTGGAGGTCTCATATCAAATCAGTCATAAAAAGAAAAACTACTTAAACACGAAGTTTTGAATTTAAATCGAAGATTAAATTTTAAATTTGGAATTGGGCAGGAAACATGTTCAGAAGACAAACAGAGTAACGATCAGAGAAAGAAGCGTAGCAATCCCTGGTCCATTGATGATCTGCTGTGAAAACTTTGTATTGTTAGATATATCCCACTTCCCAGGGCTAAATAGCCCTCTTGGTAGTAACAACCAATGATTGCAGCGTCAATTATTGAAAGCTAAGTTATATTGATGGAGAAATTCTTGAATATCTTAGCAATGTGTGTGTGCACACATTTATATAAACTTCTTCAATTCATTCTATGACATGGTGTAAAATAATAGATCACTGAAATTATAAAAATTTCAAAAAGCCAGTGGGGTTTATTTCACAACACTCTAAAGACTTTCTTTGTATATAGTACCTGATGAGATTCCCAAATGATGACATCGTTATAAAATGTTACTCTCACTGTCCCTATAAAGAAGCAGAGATTTGGAGAAGAAAAACAATGTGCCCAGGTTCGCATAATTCAGGAAGATGTAGAATTAGGATTCAGATTTAAGTCAGCGATTCCAGAGTTCTTTGTTTCTACCTCAGCACAAATCTCTACATTAGACTGATTAACATTATTTTACCCAAATGTTCCCAAATATTTTGTTACATGATTTAGTTACATCTGCCTAACAAATATGGATTTGGGTGATATTAATTTTACTTTACTTTGCTAGCACTCTGATGTTAAACAAAAATTATGGGAGGCTAATATTTGGGGCTGAGCTCCTGCTCGAGGCCCGAGCAGATCAAACCAAATCAAAATGGAGCTGCTTATGCTGTATGCCACATAATCAAACGAAGCTTTAAGGAAGCCAATCATTCCAAAACAGACCGGGCTTTTCTGAGTAAGACCATCATCTACCTTAGTCAGCATAGTTAGAAAATTCCTTCCGAACTAACCCTTACAAAAAGTCGCTGGAAGTAATCCGATGTTAGACAGCTTTTTTTTTTTTTTCTATTGTTCTGTTTTCTTGTTTCTCCCTTTCAAAACCCACCATTCTGGGAGCTCTCATTCTATTTTGTAGAGTGAAAGCTGCCCTATTCATGAATTGCAAATAAAAGCCAATTAAATCTATAATTAAATTTGTTGTAATTTTAACTTTTGACATTGATAAAGGTGCAATAGTCAGCAAAAAAATAAACAATTCAAAAAATAGGACGAAAATATAATGTATCATGAATGCCCAGAGAGTAAGATAAAATATGCTGAAGCAAGGGGATGCAGAAAGGAGCAATTTCCTCATTTGCCATATTTTCTGTTTTGTTAACTCCTGTTTTTCAGTCAGAAACTTTGACTTATTTCTTATTATGAAATTAACTTCAGCATTTATACAGTCAAATTTTGAAAGGAAACAAAATTGTACATGATAGATGAGAGCTTATGACTTAGATTCCGTTCACTCTGGGTGCAGTTGAGTTGCCTTGTGAATAGAACAGTGCTCTTTTTTTTCTAATTTTAGGTTAAATGTCTGATATATTTAAGTCCAGAAGCCATGTAGAACTATATGTTTTATGGCATTTTACTTAAAATTGTGTAACTTATCTGTAATTTCTCTCTATCACTCTTACGACTTGACAACCAGTTTTATAAGCAATAAATGTTTTCAATTCATAAAATGTAACTTCAGGCTACAGACAGAGATTATAATAAAACTAGGAAAATCAGATATAAAAGTTATTTATAAATTTCTTACCTTTATGTACTATTAATTCTGATAAATACTGGAGATATAAACAAGGTTCCTGGTAAGAAAATTCAGTTTAATTTTGAAATGCACACATTTGGCAATTTCACATTTAACTGCCTAATCTTCCTTTTTGGAGGCCACAGAAAGCTTATACACATACTGTGGACTAAGCAATAAAGAGTTACCAAAAATAATGCCTGATTTGACCTTCATCATCCTTCCTTTAATTCATTTAGTTAATTGTGCCAGGTAAGAATGTCTCTAGTTGGCTGAGTACCCAAGGTCACCATCGTGACTAATAATCATTGTCTGGGTAAGGATACTATTGTTTTAAAAGGAATGTTAGTGTTTCTGAGTAAATAAGGAAACATGTCATTGTGCTTTTAATTAAAGTTAATTCTCATACAAATTCCAAAGATGTATAAAACAATTTTTTTACTTACTCTCAATTCACTAGATTATAGGCTTACTGAACACAAGAATTTTACCAATTGATTCCTTAGTGCCTAGCAGAGGTAAGTACTCAATAAATACTTTTGATGAGAAATGTCATTATAGTTTTTGTCTGTTTTTCTCTTTTTTAATGAAAACGTGAATCAACTTTCGTGTATATGGAGTCATGCCACTTGATAACAAAGTAGTCAATATGTTGCAGTTGCACAAATTTATGTGTGTGAATATTACAGGTTTCTTTGATTTACAAAGCATTTAAAAATACAGGAATATCACTTTGGTTAGTAAGGTTTCTTTGGTAAGTTTTCTTATAATTTTTTTTCTTTCTTTTTTCCTTTCTTTTTTTATATATCATCTATTCTTCTGCATTTAAAGAGAGACTTGTTTCTGCAAAGCAATGTGCTGATCCTGAGACTAAAACGGAAATGTGCTCATAAAGCTACAGGCAGCATCTAAAACAAGAGGATGTCAGGAATGACAGCAGCTAGTAAGACAGGTCCTACACTGGAGCCCCAACTGAATCATTCTTTTGAGATTAAAATTAAGGGACTATATAATAATTTTCTAATTTTAATCTGTTAAAAATCATTTATAAAACAAATTGGTAAAGAGAATTAACAATCTCTATTTAAGGTCATATTAGAATTAAAAAATAATATTTTCTTTTACTGGGTAATGTGTTGTAAAAAATACTATATGAAGATATGAGAACAAATAGTTATAGCTGCTTAAATCTTGCTAATTTCTCTTAACTATTTGCTAGATTTAAAGTGAATTTTGAAAGATTTGGAAGTAGGGATTACGACTGTATAAAACCAAGGACAAATAAAGAATAGAACTTTACAACTCTGGTCCTATAGAGAATCTTGAATAATCTCTATGGCTTTAATTTTTGGTTTAAGATGACCTTGAGATAAGAAACTGTATATCAGTGTATCAATATTAATTTTGTTTTCTACCTAAAAGCATAGTAAATAATATAAAAGACAATTGTAGAATGAATAACTCCATAGATAGCAAGAAAAATTCTTGAGGGAGAAAAAGAATCAGAGAGAATGAATCAGATGAGTAGTCAATAAAAGTAACAGCCAGTCACAAAGAGTGGTGAAAACTGCTGCACAGATAGGAGTGATTCTGGGAACTCTAATTTCACTATAAGTAGACACAAGAAAAGGAGCCTCAGGAACTCTTTAAATGGTGAGTTGGGAGTGGCACTTAGGCCAGCCAGGGCGCTCTGTCATCCTCCTGCCCCTGCCTATTGAGAATTGGCTAAACAGAATTTGTAAGCTAAAACTGAAAGTACGAATGTGAGTTCTAGTTTGAAAGCTGGAGAAGCAGAGTAGTGTCCTAAGTAGCTACCTAACCCCAGGTACAGAGGGACACTATGAAGCCACCGTGGCAAAACATGTCTCCCTTCCTATGTAGTTATCAGAAAAGTTATTAATAAGCATGACAGAGAGATGAGCTGGGATTTGTGAACAGAAATGTGCCATGAGACACGTAATAGAATGGTGCCTAGCCCATAGTGATATATCAATACATTTTGGTCATTGTCTGACTTTTTACCTTTTGACCAAAATTTATGGGCTAGGCATAATTCTAAGCACTTTTTCCATCTATGTCTACATCTACATTCATATCCAAATTCAATCCATATTTGTGTCTATATTTATGTAACGACATCTAAATGTAGTAGCAGAATGTGCCATCTCCAAACATGCGACTTCTGCATAAGAATTATTTTGAGTTTGAGATACAGTTGAAAAACATCAAGTCTAAGAAGGGCTCTCTGACTTCCCCTTTCTCTTCTTGAAAGCAGGAAATAAAATCCCCACATGGAAGATGTCCTCCTTGTACTAGGAAGAAAGTTACATTCCTACCACCAGGGATGGGAGTCAAGGCCAGGAGAAACCTGCACAAGCAAACCTTATAATGTAACTCTTTTCTTCCTATTCAAGCCTTTAGGTTTATTACCTGAGCCCAAGCCTTCATGCTTTGTCATGTTTTCACAAATTACTGCTCTTTGCCCATCTCAGTATATAAGTGTCCAACTCTGTTTTGTTGAAACTTCCTTTCCTAATAGAGATCTGTGTCATGAAAAAACTTACATTAAATAAATTTCTATGCATTTTTTCCTGTTAATCTGTTTTATTCCAATTTAATTCTCAGGCCTCCCACCAAAAATAACCCAGGAAGGTAAAGGTAACGTCTTTGTCTACCCTGTAATATCAATATTTAGACCTATTTTATACGTAATCTCTATTATCTATCTATCTATGTATCCGTCATCTGTCTATCTGTCTTTCATTTGTGTAATCTATTTATGTTTCACAGAAAACCTATGAAGTATATAGCATCAACAGCTTTATTTAACACATGAGAAAAATGAGGCACAAAAAAGCCTCATTGCAGGTGTAGTAAGCGCATCATGGATTCCAACTCCATATGCCAGTTTAGAGCTAACAATCTTAATTGCTGCACTATGGCTAGTTCTTAAAATTATGAGATAAATATCAAGATTCATGAAGAGTATATCCAAAAGTCTCAAAATCATTCTGAAGTTCAGAAAAAAAGATAATAGGGAAAATGCATGAAGGAAATACGCAAGCAATCAATAGAAAAATATTTCAGAGAGACAAACAGTAAATGTGAAGGGCTTCTCTAATTTAGAGAAGAATGATTAAAAAAAAGAAAAACAAGAAAAGAAAGCACTACATATGTAGACATACTGTTGTAAAATTTGGTAACTTTAGGGCAGCAAAGGCAAGTTAAACATTCTAAAAGTTTCCAAAAATTAAAAAAAAAAAGGCAAATTCTGTATGTACAAAGAAAATAAAATTAAATTATCATCAGTAATGACAATAACAGTATCCAATAATCAACATGACTTCTGAAAGACAAAAAAAGTCTTCAATGATCTCAGTGAAATTGACTTTAAATTCCTATTTTACAAATAACCAAATTAACATTAAAATGATTAAAGATCTGTTTAAAAATACTAAAAGGTTTTATATGTGTAAATAAATATTCTGAGTTGCCCTAAAGGGGAAAAGAATAGAAAAGAAAAGATTTGGTAACATGTGATGGGAAAGAAGATTTTATCTTACACTCAAAAAGAGAAACTACTACTACCAGAACTCCTCAATAAGTAAAATACTCCTATATTTTGCATGAGACCATGGCCACTATACTTTAAAATACTTAAGCAGAGACTAGGTAATAAAAACAATATTAACTTCTTTAGCAATGTACTAAGAGCAATTTTATATTAGTACATAATATATGAGAGATATTGCATTACATATTTTAAATAAATTAACTTTGATTAATTCACAATTTTAATACCTTGTCCCTGGCACATATTTGTGCAATAAATTGATGAGTAAATACAAGATAATGGAAAAGATAACATCTAATGTGAACCAGAATTAGTATTTTTCTTAATTCAGAAACAAGAAGACTATAAATAAGCTAGTAAGTCAAATGGCCAGAAATGAAATTTAACAGTTTTATTTCTTTGTGACACTTGTATTCAGAATTTCAATAATATTAAAATACAAGATATTTTAAAACTATTTAGTTTTAAATTAAATTCACTAGAATAAAATAAGTGGCAATCTGCAGGGTTTTTTCTTTTGCTTAAAGTTAAAGAATGACACTAATGTTGTGGTTAACATCCTATAATATAATTTCACATTAACAAACTTATTTCATCTAGACAAGCCAAGGAAAAGAAACTCAAATTGAGATTATCTGTTTTTTGCAAAATATAAAACAAATCCATTTTATATATAATATATCCCATACTTCAGGCAAAAATATTAATGTAGAAACCTAAGTAAATAGCATAGAAAATAAAAATTTAAAGGACAGTTACATTAAATAAGAAAAGTAACTATATTTTCACTTGTTTTTATTTTTAATCTTTTCTGTCAGTTGGTTTATTTTTTGCATTTCTTATAATAGAACATGATAATTATGACTTTAACCACAGCTATGATGATTCCCCAATTCCAACAATTCTTATTTTTTTCTCTTTCAACTCCATTATAAAAACAAAGTTTCTTTTTCTTCTTTTTAGGTAAGTCTCTGCTAATGTTTAAAACATACACATACATATAACTGCTAATATGTGTATTTACCACAATAAACATGCCTACACATGAGAAAAATATATTTCCTTCAGAAACACTTGATTATCATTCCATTCATGTCCCTACATTTGTCAGTTCTTCTAAATGTTTAGGCTATTAACTTTCTTAAAATAACATGAAAAAAATGAATGGCTATACAGATTTATATTATTTTATGTGAAAAGAAGGCAGAAATGCTGTAAAAATTATAAAATAGACAAATTCTACCTTTAATATTATTCCAAAAACTCTTTATCTCTTACTTCTCTACTTTTTAAAATTTTTACCTAAGTTCTAAATGTTCTTCTCACCTGTTTGTCAAACTACTCATTACTAGTACACACTGACCTCAGCTGGTTCTTCCAAAGGAGAGACTTCTATCATAATAACTTACATTGGTGTGTATCTCGAGTCAAGGATTACTTTTATAGGATAAAAGTTTATACCATAGCAAAGGAAAGGATAAAACTTAAACACTGAAATTTCAGTAAGCAAGAGATAGAAAAGTGCCTCTGAAAGATAAGGAGTCATCAAAATCCACCATAACATGTTATCAATGAATGATGTTTTAAATAATTTAAGACTTCGTAGTGAAACCCCTAATTCTAATGTTCTCTCCTCTTCAAAAAAAATTGAAATTATAGTCATGAATTTCCAAAACTAGTCATTCCTTTAAAGGTCAATTCAATAATATTTTAATTATACAGCAGAATTAATGTTTCCATACCTAGCCACATAGTGACAAACTGGATAATTTTTACGATCTTTTAAAATGAACCTGATTGATAAATAGGTATGCTTGATCATGTTGTCAAATCAATCTATACTGATGCCAATGACAGCTGTAGTGACTGGAACAACAAACTATAGAAATGTCTGGTCTTCCTATCTCAAATATCGTACTTTATAACTTTATGACTTGTCATTCTCAAGAGGTAAATAATGCATGCTGTTTCTTTTATATTTTTCTTACAGACAGAAGTCCAAGCAGGAAATTAAATTTAGATTCTTTAAGTGATGAATTGTGTAAACATTTATTACATTTTCATCTGAGTAAGACAGCTAAGCTGACCTATTTTTTACAAGGATCATATAAAAGAACATAAGGCAATAATTGTGCCTGGCTCCAAGGACTCCATTTGTCTTTATGATCTCTTTTTCCGTTGGCTTCATGTGGAACTTACTGGTGGCTAGGGTTAGTAGTGCATATTGAAACTTGATTAAAGATGTAGATGAAATATCAAGACCTTTTTAATCCTCACAAAATTTATTTATGCAAGACATCACAAACTCTTTCACAGACAATTAGTGCTGCTCACTTTGCCTGGATGGCTGTTTGCTTCTATAAGTGCTCTTTCTACTTCTACAGTTTGTCTAACATAAAGATAACTGATTTAAATATTTTTCCTAGCTATGTGATCTTGGTCACTTAGCTCCTTTTTCTGAGGTACCATTTTGACTTGTTAAATGATGATACTGTTTACCTCCACAGTACTTTTGTGAGGATAAAAGAGATAATATACATTAAGAGTATCCATAGGCACATACTAGGAACTCAACAAATGTTACTGTTTGACCTCTTCACTCACATCTTTACTGCAAAATCTCCTCCATGTAGGGCCAGCACTTTAAGTTTCAGAGTACAGTATATATATATAGAGAGAGAGTGCATATGTGTGTATATATATATATATATGCACTTTAGTTTCTTCATAATATATATATTGCACTTTAGGTTCTTTCTCTCTCTCTATATATAGGAAATATATACTTAGGAAATTATGTAGATCAGTTGCATTAAAGCTGAGAATTATCAGGTGAGAAAATATATGCTTAGGAAATTATAAGGTGACAATTATATACTTAGGAAATTATGTAAATCAGTTGCATTAAAGCTGAGAATTTCAGTATGTATATAAACTGTACAGTATATATGTATATATACACATATGTATATGTTTATATATATACTGTAATATATACACAAAATACATATATACTGTATTATATAAGCATATATACATATATATGTATATGTATATATACTATATGTATTCTATAATTCTCAGCTTTAATGCAAAGAATTAAATGAGAATTACAGTATATATATTGTATATATAGTATATATGTTACATATATATGGGTATATATATTATATATGTATATGTATTACATATGTATATATATACACATATATACTGTATATATACATATATACATATATATTACATCTGCATATATATACATATATACATATATATTTCATATGTGTATATATACATATATGTATATGTGTATATATACTGTAATATATATACAGTATTATATATGTATATATGTACATATATAAGTACATAAGTACATATATACATATATGTATATAAGTATAGTATGTGTATATATATATACTGTAATTCTCAGCTTTAATGCAACTGATCTACATAATTTCCTAAGTATATATTTCCTATATATATATAGAGAGAGAAAGAACCTAAAGTGCAATATATATATTATGAAGAACCTAAAGTGCATATATATATATGCACTCTCTCTCTCTATATATATGTATATATGTACAGTATATGTGAGTGAAGAAGTCAAAGAGTAACATTTGTTGAGCTCCTAGTATGTGCCTATGGATACTCTTAATGTATATTATCTCTTTTATCCTCACAAAAGTACTGTGGAGGTAAACAGTATCATATATATATGGTACTATATATACTGTACAGTATATATATATACACGCATATATATACACATATATACATATATATATACATATATATATATACTGTAATTCTCAGCTTTAATGCAACTGATCTACGTAATTTCCTAAGTATATAATTCTCACCTTATAATTTCCTAAGTATTTATTGTACTTTAAGTTCTGGGGTACATGTGTATAACATGCAGAACTGCTGCATAGGTACATATATGGCAATGTGGTTTGCTGCCTCCATCCCCCCATCACCTATATCTAGCATTTTTTCCCATGTTATCCCTCCCCAACCTCCTTAGCCCCCATTGTCCCCCATTCCCCCGCAAAAGACCCCAGTGTGTGATGCTCCCCTTCCTGTGTCCATGTGTTCTCATTGTTCAACACCCACCTATGAGTGAGAACATGCGGTGTTTGATTTTCTGTTCCTGTGTCAGTTTGCTGAGAATGATGGTTTCCAGATTTATCCATGTTCCTACAAAGGACACAAACTCTTATGACCAAAATAACATCCAAAATATTTAGCTTATTATATTAACTTCTATTCCCAGGCAGATATTTTACCTTTTCCAAATTCCCCTACTTTCTATACTAAGATCAATTAGTGACCTATTATTAGTGGATGTATAGATAACATTGCCTACATAAATCAGAATAAATACACCTGCATAAATATGATGAGATTTGCCCTGGTGTTGAACATCACATCTACATGTCATATTATCATTTTTTTATTTTCTTGTACTATCACATTGATCTTATAATTATCAGCTTTAATGCAACTGATCTACATAATTTCCTAAGATTTGTTTGTAAGCAGTTATTCCTAAGGTATGTTCTTGCATCACTAGGTTAATAACTACTTCATTCTGCTTTGCATGTGTTATTAGGTGTTCTTCTCCTGCCTGTCTCCTCACTAGACATTTTTTTTAACACTAAGAAAAATACCTTAGTTGTCACTCTATTTTCATAATAACTTTTCCTATGTTTTGAATATATTCAAAAGACAAAGCAACTATTTCTTTGAAATAAAAAAGGCCAAACAAATCTACTAAAATTAGACAATGTACATTCAAGCAAATCTCTTTGTCTAGGGTTATGTAGATTTTGTAAGTCAAAAAATCAGTGAACGACAGAATATCAGTGAGTCACATGAGACTCATTTTGAATATGGTCACTCATCTCTGTGACCATTTTTCTGTTAAATAATCTTTTTGTGTCTTTAGGTTAGTGTCTGTAATGAAAAATGCATAACAGTGAAATCTACTACTTTTAAAATTCCTTTTCTCCAATTCTATGCTTGTGTGAGTTAGGATTAGGTGGGGCTGTGAATAACGGAGCCTTCCCTAAATGGCTGGTTAAGTATGATAGAAGTTTATTTTTCATTCTGAGAAATCTGGATGTGAACAGCTCATGGCTGGCTTATAAGTCTTGGCAGTCATATGGAACCCAGCTTATTTCAAGCTTTCCTTTGTGCCATTCTTAAGGTCTAGCCCTCAGTCTCATGAACTAAGGATGAATTCTAGCCATCCCTTCCATGTAGAGCCAGCACTTGAAGTTTCAGAGTACAGAGTAAAATGAAAATAGTAAACTCTTACAAAAATCAGGAAAAATATCGATTTAAAGGTACTAAAATATAAAGCTACTTCTCTTTCTGAAGATTTTTTCTTTATATTTTCTTTTCTTCTTCTTTTTTTTTTTTTCAAAGGATTTTGCTTTGTCATCCAGGTTGGAGTGCACTGCTGAGATCACGTCTCACTGCAACCTCAACCACCCATGCTCAAGCAAACCTCCCACCTCAGCCTCCCAAGTAACTAGGAGTACAGGTATGATCTGCTACACCCAGCCAATTTTTGTATTTTGTAGAGAGGGGATTTCACTGTGTTGCCCAGGCTTGTTTCAAACTCCTGAACTCAAGTGATCCACCCACTCTACCTTCCAAAATGCTAGTATTATAGGTGTGAGCCACCATGCTCAGTCAGATTGTTTCTTAGATTGTTAGGGATTTTTTTGTTTGTTTGCTTGTTTTTGCTCTTAATGTTCTTCTGTGTAAAGAAAAGTTAAAATTTTAAGTTAGCATGAATTTTGCCATTCCTTGTTTACATTTATGATAGTAGTTTTAAGTGCAAATATAAAAGCATTTAATTCATATGTTTAACTCACTAAAATTACATGATTCATATTTCATAGTTCAGATATGCAGAACAGTGGAAACATTACGTAAAACTGACTCAAATGTTTTAATTTTACTTTTTGTATGCACACGATCTAACTGTATTCTCTTCCTTTAGCTTACTAATGAATCAGGAAAGACTGAAAAGAGAAAGACGTTTATCATTTTCAGTAGTTGACTAATGATACAGAGAAGTGACACAAGTGGAAAAGGACTTGATAGGACTCTTCAGTCCTTTTTGTCTCTTAGAGTGCTCTTGCCTTCTCCCTAGATTTGAGCCAAATTTTTGCTCAAATAATGTGGAATTCTGAAGCTGACAGTATTTCCTGTTTATTCAGTTGAACATAATATAACATGTTTACTATGTACTCACTTTGTCTCTTGATTAACCCTCATACATCATCCACTGAAATTCTGACCTCATGAGCATCCAGAATGCCATATATGAAGAAGGGAGGGATGCCAGAAAAACATATTGCAGGTATCTCTTCTGCTCAAGCACATGCTCTGTTGTCCCACAGGACTTCACTTACAAAACACAAGTTGAAAGAGAAAATTATTAAAAGTTTCAAGAAGCCTACAGTGGAGCAATAAATCAAGTATGGATCCCTTCTGTGCATAGAGTCCAGTGTGATCATACTGCTTAATGGTATGAAGCTGACTGTGGCTCCTAATTTCACTTTCAGGGAGGTTGGAGGAAGGAGAGGAGAAAAGGTAGAAGATGTACATCAATTATTTTTTAAGATTTCCCAGAAGCTGTCTTATAATACTCTACTGAATCCCATGACCAGAACTTTGATATGAGGTTGCAAGTAGCTGAAAGAGAGGCTGGGTAGTGAAGTCTTTATTTACAGGCAGCCATGTTCTCAGCTAACAATTATGGAAGTGGAGGCAGATAAGTAACAGTCCTCATCATAGTATTTCTTATTTTAACCACAACAGTAGAAGAAAATTGGTCAAAAGTGAATTTCATCTTTTCACTAGAGAATTTTTAAAATAGCTTTTCAGAAGTAGAAAAACTAGTTAGAGAATATCTACTTCTCAATTAAAGACAGCATGTTAAAAGCAAAACAAAATAACCAGGCAATAAATTTCAAATTTTGACTCAGAACATCAATTTATTTCTTAGAAAACTTTGTCCAGTCTGATAATTTTGCAAGAATACTTGTTAGATTTTAAATTCTATTCAACTCAAAAATTGTTCATGCTTACATTTTGAAAGTAAGTCATGTCCATCAGACTCACAGTGAATCTCTCAGCAGAAACTCTACAAGCAAGAAGAGCGGAGGGGCCAATATTCAACATCCTTAAAGAAAAGAACTTTCAACCCAGAATTTCATATCCAGCTAAACTAAGCTTCATAAGTAAAGGAGAAATAAAATCCTTTACAGACAAGCAATTGCTGAGAGATTTCCTCACCACCAGGCCTGCCATAAAAGAGCTCCTGAAGAAAGCACTAAACATGCAAAGGAACAACCTGTACCCCAGCCACTGTAAAAATGTACCAAATGTTAAAGATCATCGACACAGTGAAGAAACCACATTAACTAACAGGCAAAACAATCAGATAGTATCAAAATGGTAGGATCAAGTTCACACATAACAATATTAACCTTAAATGCAAATGGGCTAAATGCCCTAATCAAAAGACACAGACTGGCAAACTGGATAATAAGTCAGGACTCATCTGTGTGTTATATTCAGGAGACCCATCTCACATGCAAAGACACACATAGACTCAAAATAAAGAGATGGAGGAAGATTTACCAAGCAAATGGAGAGCATAAAAAAGCAGGGATTGCAATCCTAGTCTCTGATAAAATGGACTTTAAACCAACAAATATCAAAAGAGACAAAGAAGGGCATTACATAATGGTAAAAGGATCAATGCAGCAAGAAGAGCTAATGATCCTAAATATATATGCACCCAATACAGGAGCACCCAGATACATAAAGCAAGTTCTTAAGGACCTACAAAGAGACTTAGACTCCCACACAATAATAGATGGAAACCTTAATACTACTCCATCAATATTAGGCACATCAACGAGACAGAAAATTAACAAGGATATCCAGGACCTGAACTCAGATCTGGACCAAGTGGACCTAATAAACATCTACAGAACTCTCCACCCCAAATCCACAGAATATACATTCTTCTCAGCACCACATCACACTTACTCTAAAATTGACCACATAATTGGAAGTAAATCACCCTCAGCAAATGTAAAAGAACAGAAATGGTAACAACCAGTCTATCAGACCACAGTGCAGTTAAATTAGAACTCAGGATTAAGAAACTCACTCAAAACCACACAAGTATGTGGAAACTGAACAACCTGCTCCTGAATGACTACTGCATACATAATAAAATATAAAATGAAAGCAGAAATAAGGTCTTCGAAACCAATAAGAATGAAGACACAATATACCAGAATATCTGGGTATTTGAAGCAGTGTCTACAGGGAAATTCATAGCACTAAAAGTCCACCAGAGAAGTGAGGAAAGATCTAAAATCGACATCCTAGTGTCACAATTAAAACTAGAATAGCAGAATCAAACAAATTTAAAAGCTAGCAGAAGAAAAGAAATAAATAAGATCTGAGCCAAACTGAAGGAGATAGACATAAAAAACCCTTTGAAAAAATAATAAATCCAGGAGCTGGTTTTTTGAAAAGATCAACAAAATAGATAGATCACTAGCCAGACTAATAAAAAAGAAAAGAGAGAAGAATTGAATAGATGCAATAAAAAACTATAAAGGGGATATCATCACCAATTCTACAGAAATGCAAACTACAATCAGAGTTTATTACAAACAATTCTATGCACATAAACCAGTAAATCTGGAAGAAATGAATAAATTCCTGTACACTTATACCCTTCCAAGACTAAACCAGGAAGAAATTGAGTCCCTGAATAGACCAATAATAACATCAGAAGTTGAGGCAGCAATTAGTAGCCTATCAACCAAGAAAAGGCTAGGTCCCAAAGGGTTCACAGCCAAATTCCACCAGATGTACACAGACGAGCTGGTACCATTTCTTTTGAAAGTTTTCCAAACACTACAAAAAGAGTGAATCCTCCCTAATTTGTGTTATGAGACCAATATCATCCTGAAACCAAAACCTGGCAGAGACACAACTAAAAAAAAAAAAAAAATTTCAGGCCAATAACGATGATGAACATCAATGCAAAAATCTTCAATAAAATACTGGCAAACCGAATGCAACAGCACATCATAAAGCTTATCCATCACGATCAAGTATGCTACATCTGGGGGATGCAAGGCTGGTTCAACATACGAAGATCTACAAACATAATCCATCACATAAACAGCACCAAAAACGATAACCGCATGATTATCTCAATAGATGCTTAGAAGGCATTCAACAAAATTCAACAGCCCTTTATGCTAAAATCTCTCAATAAACTAGGTATCGATGGAATGTACCTCAGAATAACAAAAGCTATCTAAGACAAATGCACAGCCAATATCATACTGAATTGGCAAAAACTGGAAGCATTCCCTTTGAAAACTGGTGCTAGACAAGGGTGCCCTCTCCCACTACTCCTATTCAACATAGCATTGGAAATTCTAGTCAGAGCAATCAGGCAAGGAGAAGAAATAAAGGGCATTCAATTAGGAAAAGAAGAAGTCAGATTGTGTCTATTTGCAGACAAAATGATTGTATATTTAGAAGACTCCATCGTCTCAGCCCAAAATCTCCTTAAGGTGATAAGCAACTTCAGTAAAGTCTCAGGATACAAAATCAATGTGAAAAAATCACAAGCATTCCTATATGCCAATAACAGACAAACAGAGAGCCAAATCATGAGTGAACTACCATTCACAGTTGCTACAAAGAGAATAAAATACCTAGGAATACAACTAAAAGGACTTGAAGGACCTCTTCAAGGAGAACTACAAACCACTGCTTAAGGAAATAAGAGAGGACACAAGCAAGTGGAAAAACATTCCATGCTCATGGTTAGGAAGAATCAATATTGTGAAAATGGCCATACTGCCCAAAGTAATTTATAGATTCAATGCTGTCCCCATCAAGTTACCATTGACCTTCCTCACAGAACTGGAAAAAACAACTTAAACTTCATATGGAACCAAAAGAAAGCTTGCATAGCCAAGACAATAAGCAAAAAGAACAAAGTTGGAGGCATCATGCTACCTGACTTCAAACTATATTACAAGGCTACTGTAATCAAAACAGCATGGTACTGGTACCAAAACAGAGATATAGACCAATGGAACAGAGCAGAGTCCTGAGAAAGAACATCACACAATTACAACCATCTGATCTTTGGCAAACCTGACTAAAACATGCAGAAAGCTAAAACTGGACCCCTTCCTTACACCTTATACAAAAATTAACTCCAAATGAATAAAAGATTTAAACATAAGACCTAATACCATAAAAATCCTAGAAGAAAACCTAGACAATACCATTCAGGACATAGGCATAGGCAAGGACTTCATTACTAAAACACCAAAAACAATGTCAACAAAAGCCAAAATAGGCAAATGGGATCTAATTAAACTTAAAAGTTTCTGCACAGCAAAATAAACTATCATTAAAGTGAACTGGCAACCAACAGAATGGGAAAAAATTTTGCAACTACCCATCTGTCAAAGGGCTAATATTCAGAATCTACAAAGAACTAAAACAAATTTACAAGAAAAAAACAAACTACCCCATCAAAAAGTGGGTGAATGATATAAACTGACAGTTTTCAAAAGAAGACATTTATGAGGCCAACAAACATGTGACAAAATGCTCACCATCACTGTCATTAGATAAATGCAAACCAAAAACGCAGTGAGATACCATCTCACACCAGTTAGAATGGCAATCATTAAAAAACCTGGAGACAATGGACGCTGGAAAGGATGTGGAGAAATAGGAACACTTTTACACTGTTGGTGGGAGCATAAATTTGTGTAACCATTGTGGAAGACAGTGTGGCAATTCCTCAAGGATCTAGAAATAGAAATACCATTTGACCCAGCAATCCCATTGCTGGGTGTATGCCCAAAGGATTATAAATTATCCTATTATAAAGACACATGTGCATGTATGTTCATTGCAGCACTGTTTACAATAGCCAAGACTTGGAACCAACCCAAATGCCTATGAAGGATAGACTGGAAAAAGAAAATATGGCACATATACACCATGGAATACTATGCAGCCATAAAAAACGATAAGTGTGTGTCCTTTGTACAGATATGGATGAATCTGGAAAACATCATTCTCAGCAAACTGACACAAGAACAGAAAACCAAAGACTGCATGTTCTCACTAATAGGTGGGTGTTGAACAATGAGAACACATGGGCACAGGGAGAGGAACATCACATGCTGGGGTCTATTGGAGGGTGGGGAACTAGGGGAGGGATAGCAGGGGGTGGGGAGATTGGTGAGGGATAACATTAGGGGAAATATCTAAGGTAGATGACAGGGGGATGAATGCAGCAAACCACCATGGCATGTGTATACCTATGTAACAATCCTGCACAATCTGCACAGGCACCCCAGAACTTAAAGTGTAATAATAAAAGACAAAAAAAAGAGTTCCAGAAATCTTAAAAAAAAAAAAAAAAAGGGAATTAAGTCATGTACGGGAGATTAATTTACCTCTGATTTTCTCCAGTACCATTTAGAAATTTGGATTAAATTGAAAATCATTCCTATTTGAAATTCAAACAAAACCCTTTCAGGGTAGATGCTATTACCTTCATTTTGTACAAAAGAAAACAGGACTTTGAATGAATAAGAAACCAAAGATCCCATCATTATAGACAACTTTACCTCATATAGTAGTTTCTATACTCTAATGTCCTTTCTCTCTTTATTCATTTCTTATTTTGGATGCCACTTTCTTGAAGAGAGATATAGAGACAGAATGACTGAGACCCAGAGAGACTGAAACACAGACAGACAGACACACACGCACATGCACACACACACACGCACACACACATACATGTGTCTGTGTAATATGGTAAAAATTTAGCATTCTGAAAAAACCGAGAATATCTCAGTTATAGATATATTATCTGGATGAGTAGTTATGTGACTTCAGACTTTACCCCATATACTGGTTTCTATACAGAGAAGCTGTGTGGCTTCCAAAACTTATTTAATCTCTCTGGATATAAATTACTTTATTTAAATTTTAAAGTCTTTTTTAAAATCATCAATTTTCAACCTATGGCCAATAGACTACGTGTTTCAGAGACCATGAATTCCAATTTATATTTATTTTTAGCATAAAGTCATTTCATTGTTTATGTTAGTTTTATTCTAGAATTCACTAGAAACACTGAATTATTAAATACTTAACCATTGCTCCCAAGAGAAACAGGTGTGTGTGTATGTGTATTGATCCTACATTGGAGATACACACACAGACACATATTCTTTGTGTGTGTAATCTGATATTGCATTTATATAACACACACACACATGTGTGTGTGTGTATATATATAAATAAAGAATATATATATTCTTTATTTCTCAAAAGAGAAAAGCAAATTCACATTATTAAATCACCTGCCTAAGACTATCCCACTGCAGGCATCAGAGCTGGATTTTATACCTGCTCCAATTGGCCCCAAAGCAAGAGCTTCTTGAACTGCACTGCCCTGCCCTGAACCATTTTCATTCTCTGGTCATCTCTGTATGAGATCTGAAACAAGAAAGCAGAGAGATATGATTTGGCTGTATCCCCACCCAAATCACATCTTGAATTGTACTCCCACAGTTCTCATGTGTTGTGGGAGCAACCCAGTGGGAGGTGATTGAATTATGAGGGTGAGCCTTTCCTGCACTCTTTTTATGGTAGTGAATGAGTCTCATAAGATCTGATGGTTTTAAAAATGGGAGTGACCCTGAACAAGTTCTCTAATGCCTGCCACCATCCTAGTAAAATATGACTTGCTCCTCCCTGCCTTCCATCATTATTGTGAGGCCTCTTCAGCCATGCGGAACTGTAAGTCCAATTAAACCTCTTTTTTTTTGTAAATTGTCTAGTCTTGGGTATGTCTTTATCAACAGCATGAAAACAGACTTGTTCAATCTTAGCTGGGAATATACATGTTGAGGGACTCCATTTTTTTGCAACTCTGCACTTTTTGGGAATGACAGAAAAAGGCAGGGAGTAATAATTTGGGGACTACAAATGAATTGCAGTGAGTAGGCCAATTGCAAATATAGACTCTGAATAATCCAGATCAAATGTGTTAACTTTTAAAGCAAACGTTAAAGGAGATTCCATAATCATAGTATGATATCACATACCAACACAATAAAGCACCATCTGAATTTCAGTATGAACACTAACAAATATTTTACTTCTTAGAAAAATTATCATTGATTAGGGAAGTGTCAATTGTACATTACTCTCTCAATCTTTCTCTCTTGATGGGTTAATGTACGTCTGTGCATGTCCATTCACGAAAAACGTACCTGGAATATATTCCTCAGCATATGCAAGCATTCTTCAATTAAATGTCAAATAAGATTCAAATGCATCTGTTCATTGAATATTTCTGTCATGGCATGATAGTCACTAGTGGTGAGTTCTACGGAGAAAAGGCATGTGCAATGGCAATCTTTCATAGATCTTGATAGCAGCAGGAGGTAGACAAATTCCTAGGAAGATGGGGCAGGTCCCCACTGAAACCCAACCTTCAAGTCAAAGACAGCCTGAAGCCTGAAACTGGTCAATCAGTTCCAGCAGAATCCACAATGGGAGTGATAACTTCCTTGATGCCTTTCAGCCAATCAAATGGTACTTTTTTCAGGCCAGTCCATGGACCAATCAGCATGCATTTCCTCCTACCCATGGACCAATCAGCATGTACTTCCTCCATTCTGAAACATAAAACCCCCAGGAGTGTGCCACCTCTGGTATCCTCTCTGCTGAGAACTGGTCTGTTAGAAATAAAATGCTTCACCTAGCTCATTTTCTAGGTGTCTGCATAACCTCATTCATCCTGGATGGGATGTAAGAACTAGGGTCCTGCCAAACAGTGAGTCTGAAAAGGGCTGTAACACTTTCATGGCTGGCTCACTGAGCTGTGAGTGGGAGCAGAAAGCGCTCTAATTCATTCCTGGAGTGCTCACCAAGTTGTGGGAGTGACACACTCATTTGCTGAACTGTGGGAGTGTAGAATTGCAACCCTTCCAGAGGCCCAGACCTTGGAATTTCCTGAGCCAGAGCTGTAACAGTATAGCCCTCTCATCCTCTGTCAGCATGGCGTGGCTGCCCCACATGCCAGGAAGCAGCAGTGGGGCCCAGTCAGCCTGGGAGACTCAGGCCTGAGCAAGGTAGTGGGACTCACTGAACAAGCTGAAAATGTGTCCTGCTCTGTCAGCTGTGCTGTGGGAGGCAGAAACAAGAGAGCTGTAGCACACCTCTGCCACTCATGAGGCTCCACGGTTGCTAGTGTCTTAGAGTTTTTGAGTGAGCATCACCACATTCCCCTCATCAGATGCTGGTACCCACAGCAGAAGCCACTTGTAGTATGCCTGGTCTAGCTGTGGCCTCCTACAGAGCTAGTGCCTGAGCCAGCACCTGAAGCTGTCCTCCCCATCTGCAGTAGCTGGTACACCTAGCTGATGTAATCTGAACTGATGCTGAAGGAGAGGAGGTGTAACAATAAATGCTATTTTCGGGGGTGACTAGGAGTTAACTAAGGACAAAGAGGGGAAAAAAGAGGGCTCAAACAGTGGAATCAACATGCCAAAGACCTTCTAGTGGTATAAGACAAATGTGTAGGAAGAGAGGAAAGACCTGAGTGATAGTGATCATGGAGAGCCAGAGAGCTGAGAGATGGTTTAGGACTCAGGGTATGCAGAGCTCTGTAGGTCTTTATGAGGAGTGATACAAAGTCACTCCTCTTATAAAGGAGTGGATTCTAAACAGTGTGCATGAATATCAAATATGATTTTTGAAAAGGTCTACGAGTATAGTATGTAGGTGAGTGATCAAAGAAGGACAGAATAGATTTGGAGAGATTCTTTAAGAGATTATTTCAGTATATCAAAGAAGGAATGATGGCAGCATCAACTAAGAACAGGGTAAGACAGATGGAGATAAAATTAAGTACATATAATTGATTTATGTATGATTTTAATATATTGCCATTTCAAATAAACTTAAGGATCTTGCAGAAGATAAACTATTTTTGGGTAAGTACTCACATGCATTTGAAAAAAAGCAATTTTTATACTGAAAAGCAATGAGGAAATAACCAGAGAATTAAAGGGATAAATTATGATAATTACTGCCATCAACAGAAGGCCTTTAATGTCAGAGGGTACATTTAGCCAGTTGTGGTACTGACCCAATGTGGGAAAAAGATCCTGGAAGTAATATATATGGCTAGTGTCATTCTGCATCAATTTTTAATTTTTTAGAAAAAGGATTTTTTTTGTCCCTTACATACTATCTGTTAGAATGAAACCAGTGACAGAATCAGTTAATTGTGAAAAAGAGCCTGGAAGTAATATATATGGCTAGTGTCATTCTACATCAATTTTTAATTTTTTAGAATAAGGATTTTTTTGTCCCTTACATACTATCTGTTAGAATGAAACCAGTGACAGAATCAGTTAATTATCACTATTCCTGTATTAAGAATTAATCTCTTAGCTGATAACAGATATATTGCTTTTAATTGTTAAAAAGAGCTACTATAAAATTAAAACAGCTTTCTAGTTAGTTCTTTGTCTAATATGTTTATAATTATTTTCCTCAAAATATTACTAAGCCTGCTTGGCATAGGACCACCATAAGACCCCTGACAGTTCTTGTCAAATTATTAATATTTTCTTGATTTCTCAGCAGGAGATTTAACGACCTAAAGAAGTCATGGCAGGCATGATCTCAGCTCATTTTGTTTTCCCTAAACTTTTTGTGCAGTGATAATAAATTCCATTCAAGACCCTAAAATAGAATGTAATTCTGCCTGGTTGTCTTAACAATTTGTAATTTACAGGTTGAATTTTTTTAAAATGCCATAGCAACATTTTCTCTTTAGAATCAAAATACAGAAGACATTTGATTCATTGTGAAGACAAAAGTATACTCCATTTCAGCATATCTGGCAGATATTCTCTTCATAGGCAGAGAAAATACATGGCAAGTTAATGTATCCAAATGGTTCCTAAATCATTCTGAAATTATCTGTGTCCACTCCCAAAATATATAAATTGGCCCATAAAGAGAACAGCAAGTAATGTGACTATAAAAAAGAACAGAAAATAATTTATATTACAGGAAGAAGTTAATGACAAGAAGGAAAATTTACTATTATTTAAATAAATTAGGAAAATTAAGACCTCTGTAAGAATTTACTATTATATTCAGAGAGTTTAATATTCAGTCAGCCAGGAAGTAGTTATCTTTTGTTCTTTAAATTCTTGATCCTACATTGCATCGTTTTCCAACTAGCCAGAGCCTAGTTCTGATTTGCAAAAGGTCCTGCAACAATGGAATGCAATGAATAATTGCTGTGAGCAGTTACTTTTAACTAACACCTGAAGTTATTTCTGGTCCAATATGTAAAAAACTTAGAAGTAGTCACTCCCATCCTCCAAACAAGAAAAGATTGTAGAACCTGCACAATCAAAAACTCTTTTTAGACTCATTATAGAATTGCAAATAACTTTCCCCAAACTGGAGAGATAGATGGTTGGATATAGAGAATTACAGCTTATTAGCAGAAAAAGCAGAGGAACAAAAACCCACAACTGAAGTCAGAACTGATAAGATCATATTAAATTGTAATTGAAAAGTTGCTAAACATTTAGTTAACGTGTGCTAGATTAAAGGGAAACCAGACTTGGGGAGATCCCCAACACTTTCTTGAGTTCTATTTTCAAGAGCCCTAACCAGTTCTAACAGTGAAGATCTGAGAAAAATCCCCTTGTACTTCCAGCAGGAAAGAGAAAAATTAAGCATTTGAAATAAGACAAGAGCTCTCTGTTCTTCTTAATAAGATGTGTGCTCAAGGAAAGCTATTTTATCACAGCCTTATCAACTGGGGTTTTGCCAAAGGCTAACCAGTCTGAAGAAGGGAGGAAACTGTAGCCTCCTCGAGTCTTTAATATGAGGAAAGAGAAATTTCCAACTCAGGCTCAATAAAAGACCAAGAAGTAATCATAAGTCTATAAATGCTTCCCATCCCCCACAACTGGCATCACATGCTAGGGATTCTGTGTAATAACACAGGATTATAGGTAAAACATTGTAATCCTCAGATGCTACTGTAGCAGTCCTTAGTAAAACCCAAAGACAGTGAAGGGGACAAAGATGGACACTAGAGGAAAATTTAGCCACTGACACTACAATTACAATAAACAGTAAACACAGCATAACCTCTAGCCAGATATACCTAAGACCTCATACTAAAGACCCATCCAATTCAGTTCCTTTTACCCTCAACAGACTAGGCATCAAATGAAAATGCCTCAAAGTAGTAAGAGCCATCTATGACAAACCTACAGTCAACATCATACTGAATGGGAAAAATGTTGAAAAATTCCCCTTGAGAACTGGAACAAGACAAGGATGCCCACTCTCACCACCCCTATTTGATATAGTTCTGAAAGTCCAAGACAGAGTAATCATATCAGAGAGAGAAATAAAATAATCCAAATAGAAAAAGAAGAAGCCAAACTATCTTTCTTTGCTAATGATATGATTCTATACTTCAAAAATCTGAAAGATTCTTCCAAAAACTACAAGAACTGATAAATGATTTTTAGCAACATTACAGGATACAAAATCAGTGTGCAAAAATATGTAACATTTCTATTTATCAAGAACATCCAGGATGAGGGTAAAATCAAAAGCATAGGCCCATTTACAATAGCCACACAGAAAATAAAATATTTAAGAATATAGCTAATCATGGAGGTGAAAGACGTCTGTGAAAACCACAAGTCACTACTGAAAGAATCAGAGATGAAACAAATAAATAAATAAGTAATTCTCATGAATAGGAAGAACTGATATCATTAAAATGGCCATACTGCCCAAACCTGCCATACTGAGTCAACACTATTTATATCAAATTACCAAAGACAATTTTCATAGAGTTAGAAAAAAATAACTCAAAAATTCATATATAAATAAACAAGAGCTTGAATAGCCAAAGCAATCCTAAACAAAAAGACCAAGCCAGACACATCACAATACCCAACTTCAGATTATACCATAAGGCTACAGTAACCAGAACAGCATGGTGCTGGAAGAAGAAATAAAGAAAGAAAGAGAGAAAGAGAGAGGGAGGAAGGAGGGAAGGAAGGAAGAAAGAAAGAAAGATATATAGATTAATGGAACAGAATAGAACACTGAGAAATAAAGTCACATAGCTACAACCATCTGATCTTCAGCAAGCCAGACAAAAGTAAACAATGGGGAAAGGACTTTCTATTCAATAAATAATCATGATATAACTAGCTATCTAAATGCAGAATACTGAAACTGAGCTCCTACTTCTTAACCATAAACAAAATTCAAATCAAGATGGATTAAAGGTTTAAATGTGAAACTTCAAGCTATAAAAATCCTAAAAGAAAACCTAGGATATATTCTTCTCAACATTAGCCCTAGAAAAGAATTTTTGGCTAGATCCTCAAAAGCAATTGCAAGAATAACAAAAATTGGAAAGTGGGACATAGATAAACTAAAGAGCTTTGACATATATAAAGATCATGAATTGATGAATGACTTTAAATTAAGTATTCACATTTACTATAAGGAGAATAGAAATAGGTGGATATATAAAACCCAATTTATAGGATTTAAAGGATAAATTGTCACAAGTTACAGATTATAAATAAAAGAAAGATGCATAATAAATGTAAACGTTGACAACAATCAACTCTAATATTTTATCAATTTTTAAAAGGTCTTTCAGAAAAATCTAGAGAAAGTAGGTGGCTTCACAGTCAGTTTTGTTGAAATAGAAAAATCATCTAGACTTAACATCTAAATACATGAGTTTTATTTCCAGGGCTATTGTTTGCTGATCATTTGTGATACGGTTTTGCTCTGTGTCCCCACTCAAATCTCACCTTGAATTGTAATCCTCAGTGTTGGAGAATGGACCTGGTGGGAGGTAATTGGAACATGAGAGCAGATTATGTCCCTTGCTGTTCTCGTGGTAATGAGTTCTCATTAGATCTGGTTGTTTAAAAGTGGGTAGAACTTTTCCCTTTACTCTCTGTCTGTTGCTGCCATGTGAAGACCTGCTTGCCTCCACATCACCTTCCACCATGATTGGATGTTTACTGTGGCCTCCTCAACCATGCCTCCTCTACAGCCTGTGGAATTTTGAGCCAATTAAACTTATTTTCTCTATAAATTACCCAGTCTCAGGTAGTTTTTTAAAGCAATATGAGAACTAGTTAGCGCAATTTGATTCTCAGTAATTACCTAATCTCTATGGGTATCAGAGAGATTAGGTAATCGCTCCTGTAATGTAATGGAAAGTATAGTACCTTCCTCTTATTTGTGTAATGTTTAAATGTTGTAATGCATGGAACAATTTAAAAATATTATGCATGCTGTTAGTTCTATTTGCATTTTCACCGTATGGGTTTCAGGTAGCCTGTATTGATTTCACGCTTTTCTTCAGAGTTATTAATTTTTTCCAAATCTTGAAGCCATGAAACTAATGATTTCTAGTTTGTCAGTCTTGTTTAGTAATAATAATAAGAATTATGATGAACACTTGGTTTTCATAGAGACTTGGAATTAGAAGTTCAACAATTAGGACTGGACACAATATGTCTGCATTCAAATGAATATGTCTACATTTTCAGTTCACCATAAATATTCTCACCAAAAGCTAACTTAGGTGTTCTGGCACCAAGGTCTTTTGCTGATGGTTCAAGAGCAAATCTCAATATGCTTCCTGCTGTATCTGGCCCATTGTGGGATGACCAGCTGCACCTGAGATGTCAGGAAACATTTCAATGTATAACTTCCCTTTGTTTTGCTATTCTCTTCCCTTTGCCTGTAATAAAGAGGATCTAGGAGTGAAAACTGTTTGAGACTTGTGTGTTCTTTCAGCACTCCAACACTAACAGTGATTACTATGTCATTAACACAGACATGATAGATGTCATGCTTTAAAAAAAAAAATTGGTAACACTTGAAGTGTAATTTCCCTATCTTCTTAATGTTCACATGGAGATCAAACATTAAGCAAGGAAACAAAACCAAAGCATTTCTGCTAATCAGCAATATATAAGGGAAAATATAGATAACTAAATGAAAACAGTATATTTTGCAATAATTTTTCAACAATATGCTGTAATCTGTAATCTTGGTTGCAGTGTTTCATGAAGTGTTTAAGGAAATTTATAGCCTTTAGACAAACAAAAACACATAAAATTAGCTCACTCTTTTTCAAAAGATTATGACTCTCCTTTAATGTTCAAGGCATTGTGCAAAGTTCTGAGATACCAACAGAACAGAACAACAGAAGAGTTCCAATTACTATGGATCCTACACTTAAGCAGAAGACACTGACATTAAAAAAAATCTACACAATAAACATATAAAAATAATTGATATGAAGTAAGATAAATGAGTGTTCTGGAGGACACAATGGTAGAGGGTGGCATTAATTTTCTGTGATCTCTTTCCAAAAGCTGTCTGAAAGGAAACAGCATTTCAATGGCAACTGGAAGAAAATGGAAAAAGTAGCAACAGAAAGAGTGGGAAGAGCACATTCTAGGCAAGAAAAGTAACATGTGCAAAAAACATTTAAAAAATTTATAAGCCCTAAAGAGTGTGGAGTGTCCTATGAGCTGATATCAGCCCACTGTGTTGGGTACTCAATGGCCAAATAGAATGAAATGGGGGTACTAGATTCAAAGTAATTTTAAATGTAAAGAGATATAAAGAAACTAAAGAATTATAAACAGAATGGTAACAACATATAATTTATTATTTTAAATTTTCATTTCACTGTTAGGAAAACAAAGGTATGTGAATGTGGTTGTGTAGAAGGGAAATGTGATGATTAATACTGAGTGTCAACTTGATTGGATTGAATGATATAAAGTGTTGTTCCTGGGTGTGTATGTGAGGGTGTTTCCAATGGAGATTAACATTTGAGTCAGTGGATTGGGAGAGACATACCAACCCTCAATCTTCATGGATGTCATCTAATCAGCTGCCAGCACAGCTTGAAAAAAGCAGACAGAAGGTGGAAAGAGCAGACTTGCTGAATCTTCCACCCTTCATCTTTCCCCTGTGCTGGATGCTTGCTGCCTTTGAACATTGGACTCCAAGTTCTTCAGCTTTTGCGTTCTTGGACTTCAACACCAGTGGTTTGCCAGGGGCTCTTGGGCTTTTGGCCACAGACTGAAGACTGCACTGTCAGTTTCCCTACTTTTGAGGTTTTGAGACTTAGACTGACTTCCTCGCTCCTTAGCTTGCAGATGGTCCCTGTTGTGGGACTTCACCTTGTGATCATGTGTGCCAATACTCCTCAGTAAACTCCCTTTTTTATATACAGCAATCCTACCAATTTTGTCCCTCTATAGAACCCTGACTAATACCAATTTTGGTACTAGGAGTGATTCTAGAGGTAGAGAATTTTAAGGATGGAATTTTTAGTTGGTTTTGGGATTTATGGAGTTGGCTGCTTCATTTGATGAGACACCCAAATACTAAGAACTCTACTTCTAATATTACAAGAAACACTGATAGCCCTTGGAGTGACCTGTATAGAGAGTTAAGCAAAATAAATACATTTGCTACTCCTGATTCACTGCTCTTGAGAAGCAAGGAACTAATGACTCTGTACATAATATCTTTGACCATATGTGGAGAGCCAAAGAATATAATGAAGTTGGTTGGTTGCTCCTAAGTTTGCTGGACAACGTTGTAACCACCCAATGGGTTCACCTTGCCCACTGCCTAGACAGAACCACCTTATCAAGACAAGGGACTTGCAATGGATAAAGAGTAATTCACATAGAGCTGGCTGTTTGGGAGACTGGAGTTTTATTATAACTAAAATCGGTCTCCCCAAGCATTAAGGGATCAGAGTGTTTAAGGATAATTTGGCGGGTATGGGCTCTGAAAGTGGGGATTGTTGATTGGTTGGGTTAAAGATAAAATTATAAGGGTGGAAGTGAGTTCTTTTTGCTGGCTTCTGTTCCTGGGTGGGATTGTAGAACTGGTTGAGCTGGATTATCAGTCTGGTTAGTGTCCTCTGCTGCATCAGAATGCAGGGTCTGCAAAATATCTCAAGCACTAATCTTAAATTTTACAAAAGTGATGTTATTCCCAGGAGCAATTTTCGGGAGGTTTAGACTCCTGAGAGGCTGTATAGCTTCTAAATCATAAGTTCTAATCTTATAGCTAGTTAGTCCTACAAAGGCAGACTAGTCTCCAGGCAGAAAGGGGTTTTTCTGGGAAAAGGCTATTATCCATTTGGTTTCAGATTTTAAACTATTAACTAAATTTCTCCCCAAGTCTAGTTTGGCCTACACCATGGAATGAACAAAGACAATTTAGAGGTTAGAAGGAAGATGGGGTTGGTTAGGTCTGATCTCTTTGACTGAAATAATGTCCTCAGTTAAAATTTTTGCAAAGCCAGTTTTAAAGTGATGAAAGAAACTATGAGCTCAGGGACACTTAACTCCTGGCTTCAGAAGCACATACTAAACCTCAAATCTTCTAAGATGGTCCTGAGTGAGAATCTTACCTCCTGTAGACAAAGGACTGAAATTGTGAAAAATCAGACACGAGCTCTTATCATAGGAGTAGTTGCCCTGTAACAAAAGATGCATGCTCAGCCTCACCAGGTGTCTACTATTAAAGTTAAGGCATTGATTGGAAAAAAATGGGACCCTGCAACTTGGAATGGGGACATGTGGTAAAACTCTAATGAGGCTGGGGATATTGAGCTCCTAAATTCTGATGAGGCTTTTTGCCAGAAGAAATAGTCTCTCTACTCCTAGTGGTGGCAACATCACCTCTCCCACCAAGGCTGCCATCAGCCTTTCCACCTTTGTCTGAGATTAACCATGCACTGCCTGAGGCACAGTGCTGGCCTCCCCTGAGGCAGTTGCTAGGCAAGACAATGCTGATCCTTCTCAAAACCCACAAACAATATCCCTGTCTTCTTTTAGACCTAAAACTGGACTCAAATCAAGATAGGCCCCTAGAGGTGAGATTCAGGTGTGCTACACTCCAAAAGAAGTGCTTGATTTTTCTAATTTATGTAAGTAGAAATCTGGAGAACAGGCATGGGAATGGATATTAAGGGTGTGGGATAATGGTGGAAGGAGCATAAAGTTGGATCAGGTTGAATTTATTAATATTGGCCCACTAAGCAGGATTTAATGTTGTGGTTTAGGGAATAAAAAAAATATATAGGCTCTAATAATTTATTTGCTTGGTTAGCTGAAACATGGATCAAAAGATGGCCCACTGTTAGTGACCTGGAAATGCCTGATCTTCCTTGGTTTAATGTAGAGGAAGGGATCCAAAAGCTTAGGGAGATTGGAATGCTACAGTGGATTAGTCACTTTAGACCTACTCACCTCAGTTGGGAGGGCCCAGAAGATATACTCTTCATCAATACCTTGCAAAACAGATTTGTGAGGGGAGCACTTGCATCCTTGAAAAGCTCTGTAGTTGTTTTTCTCTGTATGCGAGATCTTACAGTGGGAACTGCAGTCACACAAATTGAAAAACTTAAATGCAATGGGACTAATTGGATCCCAAGGTGACAAGGAAAAAGTGGCAGCACTTAACCATCAAAGGCAAGGTGGGTATAGTTACCCTAGTGTATACAGCAGAGGCAAAGCAGCAATCAGAAGAGTCTGACTCGTGTTGAGCTCTGTCATTGGCTAATTAATCACAGTTGTCCTAGAAGTAAAATTGATAGGAAGACTATTGCATTCTTACTTAATTTGTATAAATGGAAAACTTCCCAGGTCAAGTGGACAAAAAATAATAATAATTTGAATTGTAAATATGGAGAACCACAGCTGCTCAATCAGTTTCTAGATCACGGTTGCTCAATCAGTTCAGAGATCCAGAATCCCTTGAATCGAGGGGAGGCCAAGTCCCCTTGAGGAAGGACCCTACTACACTACCAACAACTTATACTGTTACCCTTTCTCCCATCCTTCCCCAAAGAGACCTCCTGCCTTTTACCAGGATAAGTGTACATTGGGGAAAAGAGAATTATAAGAACTTTCAGGGACTGCTGGACACTGGCTCTGAACTGATGTTGATTCCAGGAGACTCAAACATCATCATAGTCCTCCAATTAGAATAGGGGCTTATGGAGGTCAGGTTATTAGTGGAGTTTTGGCTCAGGACTTACAGTGGGTCTGCTGGGTCTCCAGACTCATCCTGTAGTCATTTCCCTAGTGCCAGAATGCATAATTGGCATAGACATACTTAGCAGCTGGCAGAACCCCCACATTGGTGAGGGATATTATGGTGAGAAAAGCCAAATAGAAGCCCACTGAGTTGTCTTTACCTAGAAAAATAGTAAGTCAGCAACAATATTGCATCTCTGAGGGATTGCAGAGATTAGTGCCACCATCAAGGACTTGAAAGATGCAGGTTCATGATCCCCATCACATCCCTGTTCAACTCTCCTATTTGGCCTGTGCAGAAGACAGATGGAATTTGGAGAATGACAGTGAATTATTGTAAGCTTAATCAAGTTGTGATTCCAATGGCAGCTGCTGTATCAGATGTGATTTTATCGCTTGAACAAATTAACAAATCTCCTGGTACCTGTTATGCAGCCATTGATTTGGCAAATGCCTTTTTCTCCATTCCTGTCCATGAGGCCCACCAGAAGCAATTTCCCTTCAGCTGGCAAGGCCAGCGATATATCTTCACCATTCTCCCTAGGGGTATATCAACTGTCTGGCTTTGTGTCATAATCTTGTTCACAGAGATCTTGTTTATTTTTTCCTTCTACAAGATATAACACTGGTTCATTACATTGATAAAATTATGCTGATTGGATCCAGTGAGTGAGAATTAGCAAACACATTGGACTTACTGGCAAGACATTTGCATGCCAAGGAATGGAAAATACATCTGGCTAAAATTCAGGGAACTTCTACCTCAGTAACATTTTTAGGGATCCAGTGGTGTGGGGAATATTGAGAAATTCCTTCTAAGGTGAAGGATCAGTTGCTGCATTTGGTCCCTCCTATAACCAAGAAAGAGGCACAACACTTAGTGGGCCTATTTGGGTTTTGGATGCAACATAGTCCTTATTTGGGTGTGTTACTGTAGCCCATTTATCAAGTGATTCAAAAGGCTTCCAATCTTGAGTGGTGTCCAGAACAAGAGAAGGCACTGCAACAGGTCCAGTCTGTTGTGCAAGCTGCTGTGTCACTTGGGCCATATAACCCAGCAGATCCAATGGTGCTTGAGGTGTCAGTGGCAGATAAAGATGCTATTTGGAGCCTTTGGTAGGCCCCCATAGGTGAATCACAGTGGAGGCCTCTAGGGTTTTGGAGTAAGGCCCTGCCATATTCTGCAGATAACTACTCTCCTTCTGAGAGACAGCTCTTGGCCTTTTACTGGGCTTTGGTAGACACAGAATGTTTGACTATGGGTCATCAAGTCACTATGTGACTTGAACTCTCTAACATGAACTGGGTGCTTTCTGGTCCATCTAGCCATAAACTGGGGTGTCCACAGCAGCATTCCATCATCAAATGGAGTAACATATACATGATTGGGCTCAAGCAGGCCCTGGTGGCACAAGTAAGTTATAAAAAGAAGTGGCTCAAATGCCCATGGTCTCCACTCCTGCCATCCTGCCTTCTCTCACCCAGCCTACACCGATGGTCTCATGGGGAGTTCCCTGTGATCAGTTGACAGAGGAAGAGAAGACTAGGGCCTGGTTTACAGATGGTTCTGCACAATATGTGGGCATCATCCGAAAGTGGACTGCTACAGCACTAAAGCCCATTTCTAGGACATCCCTGAAGGACAGTTGGGAAGGAAATTCTCCCAGTGGACAGAAATTTGAGCAGCACAACTGCTCAAATTTGTACACTTTGCTTGGAAGGAGAAAGGGCCAGATGTGCAATTATATACTGATTTATGGGCTGTAGCCAATGGTTTGGCTGTATGGTCAGGGACTTGAAAGAAGCATAACTGGAAAATTAGTGACAAAGAAACTTGGGGAAGAGGTATGTGGATTAACCTCCTTGAATTGTCAAAAACTGCAAAGATATTTGTATCCTATATGAGTACTCACCAACAGTGACCTCAGCAGAGGAGGAATTTAATAGTCAAATGTATAGGATGACCTGTTCTGTGGACACCACTTGACCTCATCCCCCAGTCATCCTGTCATCCCTCAATGGCCCATGAACAAACTGGCTATGATGGAAGGGATGGAAGTTATGCATGTGCTCAGCAACATGGACTTCCACTCAAGAAGGTTAGCATGGCTACAGTTACTGCTGAGTGCCCAATTTGCCAGCAGCAGAGACCAACAGTGAGGCCTGGATATGGCACAATTCTTCAGGATAATCAGCCAGCTACTTGGTGGCAGGTTGATTATACTGGACTTCTTCCATCATGGAATGGGCAGCAGTTTTTCCTCACTGGAATTAGACACCTACTTCAGATATGGGTTTGCCTATCCTGCACACAATGCTTCTGCCAAGACTACCATCCGGGGAGTCACAGAATCCCTATTGTCATGGTATTCCACACTGCATTGCCTCTGACCAAGGCATTCAGTTTATAGCTAAAGAAGTGTAGCAGTGGACTCATGCTCATGGAATTCATTGACCTTTCCATGTTCTTCATCATCCTGAAGCAGCTGGATTAATAGAATGGTGGAATGGCCTTTTGAATTCACAATTACAACACCAACAATACTTGTTGTATTGTTGTCACAATACTTGTGACAATACTTTGTAGGGCTGGGGCAAAGTTCTCTAGAAGGCCATGTATGCTCTGAATCAGCATCCAGTATATAGTACCATTTCTCCCATGGCCAGGATTTGTGGGTCCAGGAATCAAGGAGTGGAAGTGAAAATGGTACCACTTGCCATCACCCCTAGTGATCCACTAGCAACATTTTTACTTCCTGTTCCCACAACATTACATTTGACTGGCCTAGAAGTTTTCATTCCAAACGGAGGAATGCTGCCACCAGGAGACAATGATTTCATTAAACTGGAGGTTAAGATTGCCACCTGGACACTTTAGGCTCCTCCTATCTTTAAGTCAACAGGCGGAGAAGGGAGTTAGAGGGTTGGCTGGGGTGGTTGACCCAGACTGTGATGATGAAATCAGTCTGCTACTCCACAATGGAGGTAAGGAAGAGTATTCATGGAATGCAGGAGATCCACTAGGGCATCTCCTAGTATTACTATACCCCATGATTAAGGTCAATGGGAAACTACAACAGCCCAATCCAGGCAGGACTACAAATGACCCAGACCCTTCAGGAATGAAGGTTTGGGTCACTCCACCGTGAAAAAAAAAAAAAAAAAAAAAAAACAACCACAACCTGCTGAGGTGCTTGCTGAAGGCAAAGAGAATAGAGAATGGTTAGTAGAAGAAGGTAGTCATCAATACTGGCTATGACCATGTGACCAGTGGCCAGAAACAAGGACTGTAACTGTCATGAGTATTTCTTCCCTATTTTATTTAGAACATGTTTGTGCATGTACACACTTGTAATAAGAAACTATCATCAATTTATTTCCTTTCTTTTTTTTTTATCATGTGACATAGGATTTACTGACCTCATATCAGGATTTAAGTGTCATTAACTTTATGTAACTATCATTTAGATTAAGAATTATTGCACTTCCATTTGTAAAAAGGATCACTATATCATGTTAGGCATAATTATAACCTCATTATTGTCTTTATTGAAGATTATATATGATTTTAGGATACGTGTATGGGTTCAAGTTGGCAACGGGTGGACTTGTGATGGTTAATACTGAGTGCAAAGTACTGATGCTGGGTGTGCCTGTGAGGATGTTGCCAAAGGAATTAACATCTGACTCAGTGGACTGGGAGAGGCAGACCCACCCTTGATCTTGGTGGGCACCATCTAATCAGCTGCCAGTGTGGCTAGATAAAAGCAGTCTTCAAGACTTCCTCTTTTTCCCATGCTGGAGGATCCCTGCCTTTGAACATCTGACTCCAAGTTTTTTAGCTTTTGGACTCTTGAACTTACACCAGTGGTGTGCCAGGGCCTCTCAGGCCCTTGACATCAGACTGAAGGCTGTAGGCTTCCCTACTTCTGAGGTTTTGGGACTTGCACTGGCTTCTTTGCTCCTCAGTTTGCAGATGGCCTATTTTGGGACTTCACCTGGTTGATCTGTGAGTCAACGCTCCTTAATAAATTCCACTTTATATATACATCTATCCTACAGAACCCTGACTAATACAGGAAAGCTAGAGGAAATTTGCAGGCTCTTTCAAATAGTCCAGGTGAGGAATGGTAGTGGTTTGAATTTAAGTGATATCAATGCAGATACAAGTGTATATAAGGCTACAAGGGGTATTTTGGACTATTTAAAATTTAGAATTAGTTTAAATTGGGAAGATTAATAAACTTTAGTTGTGACTGCATGTGCAAGGAAGACATTTAAAATAAAGATATACAAAACTTAAATTTGGCATTCCTGTTCAATTTTCAAGTTAAGAGGTCAAGTATTTAGTTCATATTATACAAACTTAAATCTCAAAGATGGATGTTGGTAAGATGGTTACAGGTGAAATTCCTTAGCCAAATATTGTAGGATGAGAAAAGGGTCTAGGATATTATTGCAAAGACAAATTTTACAGATTTTTGTTGATAAGAGAATAATCTTTTAAGAGAGGGCTTAATTATGTTAGGTGCTGTTTTATGAGAAGCTCTTCATTGCCAGGTTAAAATTATTTGCAAATTAAATCAATCCCAGATTATATAACAGAAACCTATCACATCACTTCTTACTAAAATAAAGAACAAGAAAGTTGTTCCGAAGTGGGCAGTAAGGAGATGAAGTGGTAGAAGATTCAGTCTACATTTTTCATGATACATTTAACTCTCCAAGATTTCTCTGCCACCATCTCCTGCCTGACAATAAAAGAAAGAATCAGGCTGGGTGCAGTGGCTCACGCGTGTAATCCCAGTACTTTGGGAGGCTGAGGTGGGTGGATCACCTGAGGTCAGGAGTTCAAAACCAGCCTGGCCAACACGGTGAAACCCCTTCTCTACTAAAAATACAAAAATTAGCTGGGCATGGTGGCGCACACCTGTAATCCCAGCTACTTGGGAGGCTGAGGCAGGAGAATTGCTTGAACCCAGGAGGCGGAGGTTGCAGTGAGCTGAGATTGCACCATTGCACTCCAGCCTGGGCAACAAGAGTAAAACTCTGTCTCAAAAAAATAAAAAAGGAAGAAAGAAAGAATCAACAATAAACTGAAGACAAATGGTGATTCTCCAGCTCCAAAGCCATTTTAGGCTTGTTTTTTTTTTTTTTGTTCAACTCTTCTGCACTCAACTTTCTCATCGTTTCAACGTGGTACATTTTAGATGTCACTATGTTTATGAACCACTCTAACAATTGTAGCAATGAGTACTTATACTATAGGTTATGGCAAAAGCTGCACCATTCCTGTTTCCTTGGTGGTACAGGTTGCTGCCTGCTTCACACATAGCCTGCCTTCCCTTCTTCCAGTCACTCCAATTTAGTGAGCAATATTGGACACCCACAGTGCTACGACACAGGTCGACCAAATGGAGGAGGATAAGAGGTTACCACACAGTGAAACATGTAATGCTTTCACTTATGTTTCCCACATGTGAAATCTTTCCTTTAAAGACCTGACTTAATGCTCATGCTTGTATTATTTAAGTCATAACAGTCTCTACTTTTTATTTCTTATTTTCTCAGTTTTTGAAACTAACATAAGGATATTATAATGCACCATATGCATATTATTACCCTCACTGTAGGTGTCTATTGATATTGTGCATTCTTCTATGATTCTAGAATGGAGCAGAAAATATTATGGTTCATATATATCCTACTTGTAACTGAAGAAAATATTGTAAAAAGATTTTATACCATTCATCTGCAGATTAATGCTTCCTGTGTTTTAAAAGACATGGTACACAGCAGCAGATGAATGGTATAAAATATTTAATTAAAGTCAGTCATAGCCTGCTGGCAAGAAATGACCCTACCTTCAACTGAACTGGGAGACCAAAAGCATCTATTGTTTTCATTTGAAAGGAATTCGATGAAGAATATTATTTCTTGGTTCAATTCAGAAAACATTTATTGAGTGCTTATTATATGTAAGGCCTTTTTTTTTTTTTTTTTTTTTTTTTGGTTGGCATTGTGGAGTCTCAAACGTAAATTTTTAAGAATTATGTCTATAAGAAGCTCACAATCTGGTTGTCCAAACAAGCATATTCCACAGGCTGGGATGCATATCATATCAGGGTAAATGCTATGATGAAGAAAAGAGAGTTGTGTTGGGAATGTGGTGGGAAGATTTCAGGAATGCTTTTAATAATGAGCTATGCTTCACTTGGGATTTGAAGTAAGAACTGTATTTCAAATACTAGAAAATAGAGTACTTGCAGTCAAGCAAGTAATCTGCCCACTACATCATTTTAGTGCTGAGTGCATGCCTGATCTTTGATTACTTACCAAACCTTTTGTACATCCTGATGTCATGAATAACAGCACCGTTGAGGAATGTTCTCATCACAAAATTGATAAGTCTCCTTGATTCTCCTTTTTGAATTGTTTCCCCACAAAATTTTCTGTCAATTTCTTGTCGATTTTATCTTTGAAGATTTCTCAAGTTGTCCTTTCTTGTTTAATTACACATCTGCTATTGCCTGACTTCAGACAGTTCTAATTCCTTATCCATGTTACTTATGACAGCCTCATAGACCATCTTCTCTAATCTATCCGAAGCCACAGATTATCTTCTACATTTGTGCCAGAATGAGCTTTAAATTGCAAATATAATTGTGTCATAAGCCTGTCGACAAATCACGGAATTTGCCTTTATGACTCTATTTCAAATTCTACTCTGCTAGGAAAGGTTCTTTATGATTTGACCCCACTTTCTTGCTTTGTGTCTTTCACTCATGACTTTTTCCCATTTAGAGTCCAGTGCTCTTCAGTCTTCCAGTCAGGCTCTCTCTATCTCTCTCTTTCTCTTATGAAACACACACACAAACACACACATCCTTGTATTAGTGATTCTTTACCAAGAACACCATTCTTCTTGCCATTTTACTTAACTGACTCTTCTAACATTTTAAGACTTGCTTGCTTATTCATGACAGTATCTTTTCTGGCTGGTGTAAGCTCTATTTGACCTCCAAAACTCATGTCTAAATGATATGCTCCTGCCATATGTCTCCATAAGCTTTGTATGTCTCTGCCATAGCACATACCACAATGTATAATAATTATCCATTTGTTTTTCACTTGGCTGCCATTTTTGTGATTTCAAGATTATTGTTTTCAAAAGTTGTTCATGAATTATAATTAAAAGGAATTTAATTCTAGAATTTAACCCTGGACATTTTTGCAGAAAGTCAAATTTGGAGGCCTGATACGTAGTAGACACACAATGAATATTAGTAAATGCATAGAATTAAATATACTAGAATAAAAGAATGCACACAATGAAATAATGTCTACCTATGTATATATGTTCTTAATGGATGGTAGTTTCAATAAAAGGTGTATATATGTGTGTGTATATATATATGTGTGTGTATATATATATGTATTCATATATATATGTAGTTGTATATATACTTATATATATGCAAAGTTTATTTTTTTACATTTATTTTAGCTTTTAATTCAATACATAAGAAATGAAAGCTGTTTTTTCTTCTTTGAGGTCTATTGTTAGTTGAATCAGAGAATCATCCAATATGACTAAGTGCTGAAATCACTAACCTTGTTTACATCCAGAGGTAGATAGCATCATTACAGCTTGTAGCCTGGAGGTATCAGCAGTGCAATGGGAAAAATTTTCTAAGGCAAGCTCCAACTCTATTAATTTTTTTCAGTCACCATAATTGAATTCATACATAAATTCTCCTCTCTTTTTTCTCCTGAAATTATCTTGTGAACCATAAAGGTAAGAAAAATATGAAAGTGTAAAGCCTTTTTATAAGTTATAAAGATTCTGAACTGATTTGTATCCCCTTTTGGTAAACTCTTTGCTCAGTATTCTTTTTAGTAGCAGATCTGACACTGGATGTCTGACCTCTGCTACTCTAATAGTTGTTAATGGAAACTTCACCTCATGCAAAGATAAAATGGATTTTTGGCAGCTGTGAGAGATTATGAAGAGTAAAACCAATCTTAGTTGGAATAAGAAGAAAAGAAGTCATCTGTACCTTAAACTACTCAGCTGGTTTTCATTATACGTCAAGCCTACATTTATTACAAAAAGGGTAGCCAAGAGACAGACATTGATAGGTCTCTGTACTTAGAATAAGGAGGCCAGTACTTGATAAAATTCTACTTTTCATCTTGACTTGAGTTCAAATGACTCTTAAATCTGTTTGAATTAAATGGTATAGATCTGGAGACAAACTCAGGAAGACCTTTACTTTTGCCCTTATCAGATTGGTTGGCCCTTATTTCTACCTTGAGTATAGTGAAATCTTAGTCCTTCCAACTCATTAAAAGAAACAAGTGGTTCTATAAATCCCTAAAGTTATATAAATAAAACTCATTTAAATTGGTTTTATGATATGCTTTATATACTTATATTTAATATGGCTTTTTGTGATGTCCTGAGAATTTACAATATGTCCAAACAAAGAAAGAGGCTATACACACAGTCCTGACGTAGAAGCAGCTTGGTATGAGTCTAGTTTCCACAAGTGGGAAATAATTGCATCAGAATTTCTAGAATCATTTGTTCTGTTTTCTTTTGAATTGTTTAAACTATACATTTAAATGCCAGTGAGAGAACAAAAGTCTGGCTCTTCTAATATAAGAACTTTTAAACATCAATAATTTTAACAGTAAATCTAAAATAAAAACAATTATTTTGGAGAATTGGAGGAGGACAGAATGCCTGTACTCATATATGTGAATCAAGGACTTAAAATAATGACAGATAATAGCTCTAATAAATATCTATACTCTAATAACTATCATACTGCTAAAATGATGTATCCACATACAATTTGCTTCAGAAATTTTAAATAAAAATTTATTATATAAATATATCAGCAAGTGTGGTATATTTAAGTTTAGAGCCTAAAACAATAAGGGCACATATATACATATTGAATATTTGGGTTCAGAGATAGAATGATAGTTTCAGACATGACATATTTGGAGACATTTTTGGTTTACTTTGAGAGAGTGGTAGGAGAAAGTGAAGACACAGTGCATTAAGAGAAGACTATGAAGACAGACAATTAGTTCTATGTAATTCAATAAAATTTAAATATACTTTATTTTTCTTCTGTCATCTTTTATTTTAGGTTCACGGGGTACACGTGCAGGTTTGTTATGTGGGTAAATTGCGTGTCACTTGAATTTGGTGATTTCATCACTCAGGTAGTGAGTATAATATCTGATAGGTAGATTTTAGATCCTCACTTTCCTCCCAGCCTCCGCCCTTAAGTAGGCCACAGTGTCTCACGTATGCATTTTGAATATGTAAGATATCTGTGCCAGATGTCTTACATTTAAGTATATAAGATGTTTGTGTCATACAATGCATTGTATAAGTATTAATATGGATAAGAGCACATTATTCCTATCTTGAAAGAGATCATAAGTTAATGAAAAGATAGAAATGTACAAATGATTTTGCTCCACTGAGAATGAGGAAGCTGAGACTGGCTAAGCTTTTAGAATAAACAGTATATTTTTTCAAGCTTATTGGCAGATAATCACATGACCCAAATATAAAAGATATAAGAAGGTGTGTAGTTAAAAGTCTTATCTTTGTTCCCCATAGCTGGTAACAGCTATTACTAGTTTAATGAGAATTGTATTTACATATGAAAGTCAATGCAGATATGTACGATTTTTCCTCATTTTTATAAAAATTGTAGCATACTATACACACTTTCTGCATTTTGGTTCTTTCATTTTATAAAAGATGCTGAATATATTTTCATATGAAATGATAAAGAGCTTCTGTGTTTTGTTTGGTGTCCTTTTCTGGTTACAAATCACTTCACTATATGAATATTTCAGAGTGTATTTAATCGCTACTGAGGTACATTAAAAAAACAACTCTGCAATCCACAACCTATTAAATATATGCTATCCTTACACTCTTGGTATATTTGTATGATGAACTTTTACATGAAATTGCTGAAACAAAGGGTATATGTTTATATAATTTTGCTTATTTGGAGAAATATTCTTAATGTTGACAATAATGGACTAAATTATTGTCCATTCAATGTACCATTTTCAGGAATGGACTTATTCTTTTACTTTGAGAATATTTTTCATAATTAATTAGATATTTGTTGTATAACATCATTTTAATTTTCTTTTTGAAGATTTCAATTATGTGTCTGATGGAAAACTTTTGCTTGCTTTTAATATCTGTCTTTTCTCTCTAGTTGACTTGTGAACTTTACATGAACTAACTGTATTTAGTTTTTGATTGTGCTTTCTATGTCCTTTGCTTTAATTTTTGCAGTATGTCTTTATCTTTGTGTTCCTTCTAATTTTATATTATTTTTGTGATTTATTTTATTTTATTAATTAATTTATTTTGTTTCATGACAGAGTCTTGCACTCTGTTGCCCAGGTTGGAGTGCAGTGATGCCATCTCTGGCTCACGACAACCGCCACATGCTGGGTTCAAGGGAGTAGCTGAGATTACAGGTATGAGCCACCATGCCCCTGCTAATTTTCATATTTGTAGTAGAAATGGGGCTTCTCCAATTTGACCAGGCTGGTCTTGAACTCCTGACCTCTAGAGATCTGCCTGCCTCAGTGTCCCAAAATCTTGGGATTACAGGCATGAACCACGGTGCCCAGACTATTTCTGTGATTTTAAAAAACTTTTCTCAGTTTTTCTAGGCTGTGTTTCATCTCTCATCACTTTTTCATATCTTTTTATGTCTTCCTTAAGTTTTTCTTTTGTTTTTGAGTTTTTCTTTGTAAAAGAGTTTTACTTATTTTAATGCATTTGATTTTTTCAGTGTTTATTGGTTTAATGGTTATATTTTTCTTAATAGTCTTAATTTATAATCATTTTTGTAATTTTTTTTTCAAATTGCATGTATTTCTAGACATTGTGCTTGTCTCCTTTTCAGATTTCCTATAAAAGCATATTTTGGTAATTTTGGACCAACTATTTTAATATTTTTACACTGTGAGGTGTGGTCAGGATAATATTATAATTGTTTTTCTTAAAATAATTTTTCTCTTAGCTGTCACAAAGCCAGGCTGCTTTCTGCAAACATTTCTGTGTAAATGTTTTAATTATTTATTTTCTTAATTTTTATATATATTACTGTTTCTTTTTTCCTTTTTTTTTCTTTGTGTACCTCTGACCTTTTTATTTTCTCTGAAATCAAAACAAGGGGTTTTCAAGCATCACCCAGATGTCTCAGTTTTCACCCATTTGTATCTCAGAGTGTGACCCACAACTTGATATTTATGTTTGAAGTTGGCAACGACTCCCATTAAAATCTTGTTTTCTTCGACTCATTTCTTCATGGATAGAGGTTGTGTGAACTTACTGAGTTTCGTCAGCCCTTAAAAATGTTACAGGCACAGTTTCTTGTTTTGTTAAAATTGAAGTTTGAATTTCTGTCTTCCATTCTTCTTCTATTTGAATTACATCTAGAAAGAGAAATGAAAAATGCCTTAATTTACACATCTGTGTTTATAGGTGTCTCAAGTGGGCATTTACTTAACAACCACTGCTTATATGGAAATGGAGAAATGACCTTCCAGTTTTTCTATTTTTTCTTTCCTTGCATAAACACATACTGGATTTTTTTTTCAGAACCAATAGTAGAAAACTAACAAAATTGTCATCATTTAAGAGCCAGAGACTTACAAGGGTTTTGTTTATTTGTTTGTTTGTTGAGATAAAGTTTCATTCTTTCATCCAGGCTGGAGTGAAGTGGCTCAATCTTGGCTCACTGCAACCTCTGCCTCCTGGGTTCAAGGGATTCTCTTGCCTCAGCCTCCCAATTAGCTGGGATTACAGGTACACACCACCATGCCTGGCTAATTTTTGTATTTTTACTAGAGACAGGGTTTTGCCAAATTTGCTAAGCTGGTCTTGAACTCCCGACCTCAGGTGATCCACCCTCCTCAGCCTCCCAAAGTGCTAGAATTACAGGCATGAGCCACCGCGCCTGGCCATGGCATATGGTTTTAGGTTGTATTATGATAAATCAGTCTAAAAACAAGGACCTAAATAATCAAACATGGGTGCTTCAGCATAGGTTAACAGTGAATCTGAAATTGTAGTTTCGGATGTCAATGAAGGAGTTTATTTTAAAAAAGTATGTCTAAACATGTAAAATCAGATTAAATGGAGTTCTAACAAATTGATTCGAACCTACTTTACAGTCCTCATATTCCCCTTTGGATCACCACATCCTGCAATTGGCAATTAAATTTATCAAATGGATACAACTACCAAATGTGCAAATAAATATCATGCACTTGTTAATTCCTTAATTCACTCTTTATTAGTTACATATTTATTCAACACACAATTATACACTGTGTACTTGTTGCACATTCCTGGTTAAAATACTTGTGCCCTTGTCCTTGAAAAGTTTAAAATCTGTTGGAAGGAAAAATACTTAGAAAATAATTAAAAATGTAAAGTTTTTTAAAAAGGAAAAATAAAAGTTTTATGAGAGTGTATAAAATTAAACCTTTCTTATTTTAAACTTTGTTCTTACGTTTTGTAATGCAAAGGGTAAAATAGTTTTTGTTAATGTCCTATCCATTTGTCATACTGAAAAATTAAGAATAAAATTAAAGCTGTATAATATTCAAATATAAGTTAACCCAAACAAGCTGTAAATTAATTTGAACCATGATTTTATATGAGATATTTTTCTATTACTTTTGTATTTTTCTCAATCATTCAATTTCTTTTATTCTAAATATTTGTAAGTTCAATAACATGACTCATTTTTCTACACCCTATTTTAGAGAGCTATTTTATATAGAAGGTAAAATTTATAGGCAAAATATTTAAACTACTGCCAGTTTAATATTATATTTAATAGTGTATTATTTAGTTTTATTTTATTCTGCAAAATCAATTTTTCCAATAGACAAATATTCATCAAAATATTAGAAAAGTGCTATTTTAAAGTTAGGTTTCTTCAGCTGTTGCAAATGTTTGTAGAATAACCTAATTATATTAGTGGTATAATTTACAACAGTAATTACAATTTATTGGATATATACCTTGTGACAAACATTATGCTAAGCACTCATCATGCCTATTTTTCATTTAAATTCCCTCTAAAGTGGGAAATGCTATTTTACCCATTTTAAAAGAGAAAACTGGAAATTATTAAGGATGCTTCAGCTGTCTCACATAACATACTTTAGAAGCCAAATTTCAACTCCCAGTTTTCTGACTCCAGACCCTACATACTTGTAATAAATCTCCTTAGCTGCCCACATGAATTAGACAAATTGTGTACCCTATTTAAAATATGTAAGCTATTTACTGAATATTGTGAACAGATGATAGGTTATCACCAATTATCCAACATCAGTTATCCCACCTAGTTTTCCATATCAGAATATATTCATGGCCTAAGTAAGTATCCTCTTCCTTTGATGTGGCAGATGGCAATATTAATGGCGTCTTTATTAATGACTTTTTTTTTTTTGAGCCATGGCTTGGCTGTGTAGTGATTAGATTTTTTTTCTCCACAATGAGTTCAGAGTCTCAGAGTACAATTAAACAGTATCAGAGTAGCCCAAGTCCAAGTAAGATACTGATTTGGTTTTAGTGCATAGTTATTTCAAACTAAAATCAGTTAGAATAGGTTCAAATTCTCTTTGAAGATGGTTTTCTTCCACTATCATAACCTTGAAAACAAGACATAATTTTTCAATAGTGTATTAATAACCAACATTTAATAAGAGAGTTATGAGCTTAAAACAAAATAAGTTCTTACTGTCCTTATGTGGAAAAAGATATAACCATTGTTAATCCTTTTTGTAAGATCCAGGCCACAAATGTCTTATTTATTTTTCAGTTTGAAACAACAAATATTTAATATATAAATTATCTTTAGAACAAGGTTTATTTTCCATATTCCAAGGATAGTGAATTTTAACAATATTTTGTAGGACTTCTGCCATAATGTGTGAATACTTGTTTTGCTTTTCACTTACTTCACACCACTCCACGCTCCAGCCCCAAAAGATAAAGAAATTACAAATATAACTGCAAATAATCACCCAAGTATGTACTGTGCTTTATAAATTTGTGACTATTGTTTTCTTTAACAAATACTTACTCACCACCCACAAAATGCCGACACTATAATTCATAGTGGAGAAAAAAAACAAAACAACATAAAACCTACCAGAGCCCTGCTGTCATGGAAATTGCATTCTGTCTAAAGACATCAACCAACATATTAGAAATCATTTTTTAAAACAAATGCTAATATATCCTATAAAGGAGTAGTTATAATATGAAGCATTTAATCTTGAAAAAAGGGTAGGGAAGGCTTTCTGAGCAAGTGTTGATTGAACTGAGATTTGAAGGAGTAGTAGGTACCTGAGTAAAAAGGAAAGTGGCTTTCAAGTACACAGGACAACAGGTGAAAGAGCCCACAGTAGGACTGTTATGGGGTGAAGGACTGGAGGACATTTTGGCAGGCACAGGTGTCAGGATCCAAGGAAAGGGTGCATAATAATAGTGTTGCTGAATGCGGAGATCAATATTCAGCAACATGAAAATTTGGGGCAAAATGTAGTTGAAGTGTGAGAGATGGGTCAGACCCTAGAGGAGCTTACAGACCACAATGCTGGATTTTATTCTTAGAGAAATGAGAAGCCATGGAAGGAGTTGAAGCAATGAATGTGTCTGAAGGTGGGGCTGTGGCCATAATTTGATTGATATTTCTTAATTATCTCCCTTTCAGAGAAAGGAATTTGAGCAGAGCAAGTGTAGGCGCAAGTAGATGCCTGGCAGTAGTCCTGGTGAAAGATGAGACATTTTGATACGGGATAGTTGCCTGACAGAATGAGAGAAGTAGATAGATTCAAGAAGATTTAGCAGCCACCTGATAGGACATGGTGCTGAATTATCGGTGAAAGAGGAAGGGTTAAAGAATAAAACCTGAACTATTCTACTCAGGGGATATATTTTTTAAAAGTACAGTGGGATAATATACAAGAATACTTGTCTTTCGCCCTCACTTGTGTAGGATCAGAAGAGAGCATGTTGCTTTAAGTTCAGCCCAGCTTTCCATGTTTGGACTTTGTTTTCTAAGGGATGATTAGCAAGCGTCTAGTTTTTTCAAAAGCTAGCCTCATGATAGCAGGTAGTTTGTCCAGAAAAGAAAAAGTGTCTGAAAGAAAAGGGAAGAACTAGATAGTTATGTTTCCTGAGACCCAAGGGACAAAGAGAGAGTGAGGGGTGAACATTTGTGCTCTGCACCCAAGATGGGTCATAGGAACATGTTTGCTCCCAAAGATGGAGTGGTGGGTCAAAGTGAGACAATGTGATAAAAAGCTCTGAGGGCTGTCGGAGAGATATTGGAAGAGGGGAAATGGATAATATAGACAGCAAAATCTGCCTTCTAATCAACGATGTACTTTGGAAAGTAAGCAATTACAAGTCCACATTGGACTGAAGTCCTGAGAACTTTCCCCAAGATCCTTAGTTTTCTTTTTTTAAAAGAGAGGAAAATGGGCTCTCTTCCCCACAATAACTCAGAAAATCAATTTCCTACAATCCTGGTATGTGTAGACTCTACCAGATTTAATGTGATATACAGATACAGCTCCTACAACTCAAATGTCATACAACAAGCATTTATTAGCCACCATGGAGTTATGTGTAATGTGTCTGCTTCTACTTAGTAATAGATTCTTTTGTAATTGGTCTTATAAGAAGTCAATTCTTCTAGTAACACATTGCATATACATCGACCGATCCTTTACACTATGAGCAGGAATCTGAAGCAACTGACACATATGGCAAAATGCCACACTTTAATTGGCATTTTTCTGATAAACCAAAATAACAAACAAAAATGTCTCTTTGAGCAGAATGTAAATCTCAACTTTTGGAGAGGCAAAGCATTGAACAACAGAAAGAGTTGCCATTAACATGCAATAAATTCCTGGGACAAGATTTACTGTAAAGCATATTGAAGAAACATTCCTTAGAAATAATGTTAGGTTAATGGGCACAAAAATATAGTTAGAATGAGTAATACCTAGTATTCTATACCACAATAGGATAACTACAGTCAACAGTAATTTATTGTATATTTAAAAATAATGAAAAGGCCATAATTGTATTGTTTGCAACACAAAGAAGGGATAATGCTGGAGGTGATGGATACCTCATTTACCCTAATGTGATTATTACACATTGTATGCCTGTATGAAAATATCTCATGTACCCCATAAATATATATACCTATGTACTCACAAGAATATAAAATAAAAAAGTAAAATATAGAAGATGGCCAAATAGGAACAGCTCTGGTCTGCAGTTCCCAGTGAGAGTGCACCAGAAGACGAGTGATCTCCACATTTCCAACTCAGGTACCAGGTTCTTCTCATTGGGACTTGTTAGACAATGGGAACAGCCCAAGGTGGGCAAGCCAAAGCAGGGTGGGGCATAGCCTCACCCAGGAGGTGCAAGAGGCCAGAGAACTCTCTCTCCCAGCCAAGGGAAGCCATTAGGGACTTTTCCAGACACTCCTGCACTCCGGCTCAGATACTGCACTTTTCCCATGGTCTACACAACCTGCAGACCAGGAGATTCCCTCCAGCACCTTCAATCCAGTGCCCTGGGTTTCCAGCACAAAATTGGGTGACCATTTTAGTTGAGTGGCAGCTGGAACACCAGAGAGACAGAACCACTCATTCCCCCTGAAAAAGGGGGCTGAAGCCAGGGGGTGAAGAGAACTGGCTTAGTGGGTCCCACCCTCACAAAGACCGGCAAGCTAAGATCCACTGGCTTGAAATTCTTGCAGCCAACACAGTAGTCTGAGCTCGACCTGGGATGTTTAAGCTTGGTTGGGGGAGGGGTGACCACCATTGCTGAGGCTCCAGTAGGCGGTTTCAACATTGCCTGTAGATTCCCTTTTTGCTGGGCAGGGCATCTCAGGAAAAAAAGGCAGTAGCCCATCAGGGACTTACAAAGCCCCACTTCCTGGGACAGAGCACCTGGGAAAAGGGGTGGTTGTAAGTTCTGCTTCAGCAGTCTTAAACATCCCTGCCCGGCAGCCTTGCAGGGAGCAATCGATCCCCCAGCACAGTGTTTGAGCTCTGTTAAGGGACAGGCTGCCTCCTTAAGTGGCTCCCTGACCCCCTGCGTATCCTAACTAGAAGACAAATTATACAGGAGAGGCTCTGGCTGACATCTGGCAGGTACTCTTTTGGGACAAAGCTATCAGAGGAAGGAAGAGACAGCAATCTTTGCTGTTCTGCAGTCCCCATGGGCAATTCCCAAGTAAGCAGGGTCTGAAGTGGACCTCCAGCAAAATCCAGCAGATCTGCAGCAAATGGGTCTGACTATTAGAAGGAAAACTAACTAACAGAGAGAAATAGCTTCAGCATCAACAGAAAGGACGTCCACTCAGAAACCTCATCCAAAAGTCACGAATTTCAAAGACCAAAGATAGATAGCCACGAAGATGGGAAGGAACCAGCACAAAAAGGCTGAAACTGCCAAAAGCCAGAATGCCTCTTCTCCTCTAAGGGATCACAAACCCTCACCAGCAACGGAGCAAAACTGGATGGAGAATGAGTGTGACACATTGACAGAAGCAGGCTTCAGAAGGTAGGTAATAACAAACTGCTCCAAGCTAAAGGAGCGTATTCTAATCCAATGCAAGAAAGCCAAGAACCTTGAAAAAAGGTTAGAGGAAATGCTAACAAGCATAACCAGCATGGAGAAGAATGTAAATTACATGATGGAGCTGAAAAACACAGCACGAGAACTTTGTGAAACATTCAAAAGTTTCAATAGCTGATTTGATCAAGCTGAAGAAAGGATATCAGAGACTGAAGATCAACTCAATGAAATAAAGTGAGAAGTCCAGATCAGAGAAAAAAGTAAAAAGAAATGAGCAATGTTACCAAGAAACATGGGATTATGTGAAAGGGCCACATCTATATTTGATCAGTGTACCTGAAAGTGACAGGAAGAATGAAATCAAGTTGGAAAACACTCTTTAGGATATTATCCAGAACTTTCCCAACCTAGCAAGACAGACCAACATTCAAATACAGGAAATACAGAGAACACCACAAAGGTATTCCTCAAGAAGAGCAACCCTAAGGCACATAATCATCAGATTCACCAGGGTTGAAATGAAGGAAAAAATGCTAAGGGCAGCCCAAGAGAAAGGTCCAGTTACCCAAAAAGGGAAGCCCATCAGACTCACAGTGGATCTCTCAGCAGAAACCCTACAAATCAAAGGAGAGTGGGGGCCAATATTCAACATCCTAAAATAAGAGAATTTTCAACCCAGAATTTCATATCCAGCCAAACTAAGCTTCATAAGTGAAGGAGAAATAAAATCCTTTACAGACAAGCAACTGCTGAGAAATTTCATCACCACCAGGCCTGCCCTATAATAGTTCCTGAAAGAAGCACTACACATGGAAAGGAACAACCAGTACCAGCCACTGCAAAAACACCAGTATGTAAAAATCATCAACACTATGAAGAAACTGCATCAACTAATGGGCAAAACAACCAGCTAGCATCAAAATGGCAGGATTAAATTCACAATATTAACCTTAAATGTAAAGGGACTAAATGCCCAATCAAAAGACACAGACTGGCAGATTGGATAAAAAGTCAAGACCCATTACTGTGCTGTATTCAGGAGACCCATCTCACATGCAAAGATACACATAGGCTCAAAATGGAGGGATGGAGGAAGATTTACCAAGAAAATGGAGAGCAAAGAAAAAGCAGGGAGCAATCCTAGTCTCTGATGAAACAGATTTTAAACTAACTAAAATCAAAAGAGACAAAGAAGGGCATTACATAATGGTAAAGGGATTAATGCAACAGGAAGAGCTAACTATCCTAACTATATATGCACCCAATACAGGAGCACCCAGATACATAAAGTAAGTTCTTAATGACCTACAAAGAGACTTAGACTCCCAAATAATAATAGTGGGAAACTTTAACACCCCACTGTCAATGTTAGTGGGTTTTGGGGTGCAGAGGAGCTCCAGTGTTGGTGGGCTCCAGATTCTTTGTCTCTTGCTGTCCCAAGAATGAGAGAGGGGACCACAGCAGGTGCAGTAGCCTTGTAAAGTAAATACTGGACCCCAAAAAGTGTTTGCAGAAAGTGGTTTGTTTAGGCAGAGAAAGAGAAAAAAGAGAGAGAAAAAGATGAGAGAGAAAAAGGCTTCCATGAAGAGTGTGGAAAGGGACCCAATTATGGAAACCAGGAGGGGAAAAGCAGCTTCCATGAGGGTGGAAGGGGACCCCAGAGGGGGAAATCTGCTTGGAGGAGGGAGACAGGGACTTTTAACTGTGGGAGGAATTCCCACTTTCTCCAAGTCCCCTGGTCTATGAAGAGTTTCCTTAAACTTCCACTGGAGTGATTGACTTTTGATTCTTTCCCTTGTCCACAAAAATTAAACAGAAACTGTTAGATCTCCTGGATGGAGAGGCTTGGAAGGGGGATGCATGGTGCTGGGAAATTCCTGTCCTTGAAACTACATGCCCTGGTGGACCCAGAAAGAGTACACCTTCCTTCATTAATACTAGACAGAGCAAGGAGACGGATTAACAAGGATGTCCAGGACATGAACTCAGATCTGGACCATGAGACCTAATAGACATCTACAAAACTCTCCACCCTAAAACCACAGAATATACATTCTTCTCAGCACCACATCACACTTATTCTAAAATTGACCATATAATTGAAAGTAAAGCACTCCTCAGCAAATGCAAAAGAACAAAAATTATAACAAACAGCCTCTCAGACCACAAAGCAATCAAATTAAAACTCAGGATTAAGAGACACACTCAAGACTGCACAACTACATGGAAACTAAACAACCTGGATAAATAGTAAAATGAAGGCAAAAATAAAGACGCTCTTTAAAACCAACAAGAATGAAGACACAACATACGAAAGTCTCTGAGACACATTTAAAGCAGTGTCTAGAGGAAAATTTATAGCACCAAATGCCCACCAGAGAAGTGAGGAAAGATAAAATTGACACTCTAACGTCATGATTAAAAGAACTAGAGGAGCAAGATGGAACAAATTCACAAGCTAACAGAAGGCAAGAAACAGCTAAGATCAAAGCAGAACTGAAGGAGATAGAGACACAAAAAAGTCTTCAAAAAAGTCAATAAATCCAGGAGCTGGTTTTTTGAAAAGATCGACAAAATAGATAGACTGCTAGCCAGACTACTAAAAAAGAAAAAAGAGATGATTCAAATAGATGCAATTAAAATCGATAAAGGGGATATCACTACTGATCCCACAGAAATACAAAATACCACCAAAGATTACTAGAAACACTTATATGCATATAAATCAGTGAATGTAGAAGAAATTGATAAATTCCTGGACAGTTACACCCTCCCAAGACTAAACCAGGAAGAAGATGAATCCCTGAATAGACCAATAACAAGGTCTGAAGTTGAGGCAGCAATTAATAGCCTACCAACGAAAAAAAAAAGTCTAGGACAAGAAAGGTTCACAGCCAAATTCTACCAGAGGTACAAGGCAGAGCTGGTACCATTCTTTCTGAAAGTATTCCAAACAATACAGAAAGAGGGAATCCTTCCAAACTCATTTAATGAGACCAGCATCATCCTGATACCAAAACCCAGCAGAGACACAACTAAAAAAGAAAATTTCAGGCCAATATTCATGATGAACATTGATATGAAAATCAATAAAATACTGGCAAACCAAGTCCAACAGCACATCAAAAAGCTTATCCATCTTCATCAAGTAGGTTTCATCCCTGGGATGCAAGTCTGGTTCAACATCTGCAAATCTATAAATGTAATCCACCACATAAATGGAACCAAAGACAAAAACCACATGATTATCTCAATTGATGCAGAGAAGACCTTTGGCAAAATTTAACAGCCCTTTATGATAAAACTCTCAATAAACTAGGTACTGATAGATTGTACCTGAAAATAAAAAGAGATATTTATGATAAACCCATAGCCAATATTATACAGAATGGGCAAAAACTGGAAGCATTCCCTTTGAAAACTGAAACAAGACAAGGATGCCATCTCTCACCACTCCTACTCTACATAGTATTGGAAGTTCTGGCTAGGGCCGTCAGGCAAGAGAAAGAAATAAAAGGTAATCAAATAGGAAGAGAGGAAGTCAAATTGTCTCTGTTGGCAGATGACATGATTGTATATTTAGAACACCCCATCATCTCAGCCTCAAAATTCCTTTAGCTGGTAAGCAACTCCAGCAAAGTCTCAGGATACAGAATCAATGTGCAAAAATCACAAGCATTCCTATACACCAATAACAGACAAACAGAGAGCCAAATCATAAGTGAACTACCATTCATAATTGCTACAAAGAGAATAAAATACCTAAGAATACAACTAACAAGGGATGTGAAGACCTCTTCAAGGAGAACTACAAACCACTACTCAAGGAAATAAGAGAGGACACAAACAGATGAATAAACATTCCACGCTCATGGTTAGGAAGAATCAATATTGTGAAAATGGCCATACTGTCCAAAGTAATTTATAGATTCAATGTTATCCCCATCAAGCTACCTATAATTTTCTTCACAGAACAAGAAAAAAACACCTTAAATTTTATATGGAACTAAAAAAGAGCCCTCATAGCCAAGACATTCCTAAGGAAAAAAAAAAAAAGCTAGAGGCATCATGCCACCTGACTTCAATCTATATTACAAGTCTACTATAATCAAAACAGCATGGTACTGGTACCAAAACAGAGATACAGACCAATGGAATAGAACAGAGGCCTCAGAAAGAACATCACACAACTACAGTCATCTGATCTTTGACAAACCTGACAAAAACAAGCAATGGGGGAAGGATTCCCTATTTATAAAATGGTGTTGGGAAAACTGGCTAGCCATATATGCAGGAAGCTGAAACTGGACCCCTTTCTTACACCTTACACAAAAATTAACTCCAGATGGATTAAAGATTTAAACATAAGAACTAACACTATAAAAAGCCTAGAAGAAAACCTAGACGATACCATCAGGACAAAGGCACAGGCAAGGACTTCATGACTAAATACCAAAAGCAATGGCAACAAAAGCCAAAATAGACAAATGGGATCTAATTAAACTTAAGAGCTTCTGCACACAAAAGAAACTATCATTGGAGTAAACCTGCAACCAACAGAATGGGAAAATTTTTTTGCCATCTACCCATCTGACAAAGGACTAATATCCAGAATCTACAAAGAACTAAAATACATTTACAAGAAAAAAACAAACAACCCCATCAAAAAGTGGGTGAAGAATATGAACAGACGCTTTTCAAAAGAAGACATTTATACAGCCAACAAACATATGAAAAAAAGCTCATCATCACTAGTCATCAGAGAAATGCAAATCAAAACCACAGTGAGATACCATCTCATGCCATTTAGAATGGCAATCATTAAAAATTCAGGAGACAACAGATACTGGTATGGATGTAGAGAATTAGAAATGCTGTTACACTGTTGATGGGAGTGTAAATTAGCTCAACCATTGTGGAAGACAGTGTGGCAATTCCTCAAGGTTCTAGAAATAGAAATACCATTTGACCCAGCCATCCCATTACTGGGTATATACCAAAAGGAGTACAAATCATTCTATTATAAAGACATAGGCACATGTATGTTTATTGTGGGACTGTTCACAATAACAAAGACTTAGAACCAACCCAAATGCCCATCAATGATAGACTGGACAAAGAAAATGTGGCACATATAAACCATGGAATACTATGCAGCCATAAAAAAGGATGAGTTCATGTCCTTTGCAGGGACATGGATGAAACTAGAAACCATCATTCTCAGCAAACTGACACAAGAACAGAAAACCAAACACTGCATGTTCTCACTCATAAGTGGGTGTTGAACAATGAGAACACATGGACACAAGGAGGAGAACATCACACACTGGGGCCTGTGGGGTGGGGGGCTGGGGAGGAAAAGCAGGGGTGGAGGGTTGGGAAGGGATAGCATTAGGAGAAATACCTAATGGAGATGACGGGGCAATGGATGCAGCAAACCACCACCAAGGCATGTGTATATCTATATAACAAACCTGCACAATCTGCACATGTACTTCAGAAATTAAAATATAATAAATAAATTTATAAATAAAAATAAAAATATATATACAAAAAATAAAAACAGCAAAACATATATTTAGGGAAACATTGTCATTTAAATTAAGATTTAAGCAAATGTAGATTATGAGCCTGTGAAATCACTCTAGGTAAAATGAAACACCCATCAATTGAGTTTATCTGAGGATAGTAATTTAAAGAAACTTGTCTTGAGGCCCTCACTTCACAGATAAAATTATTCCAACACTCTTCTCCTCAATATCTGTAACCTCTACCTTTATTTTTCTCTGTCTCTCCTCTGTAGCTATGTGTGTTATTTAGAGATCCCCTACATTCCCAACTGGAAGCCAAATTTCAGTTCTTCCTTAAGTCTACTTTCACCATATATGTCATGTATTTATAATTTCTATGAAAACTAGTGGAGGAAGTTTCACTTAGAACTCATGCCTGTCAACCATTTTCAATTATTACACTTGAATATCAAAATGCCACCTTGTGATTTTTCCCAGTAAGATCAGACTGGTAAATGGAATGCATTCTCTCCTGACTGTTATCATTGACAAAGGAAATGGAATTTGTTGGGCTGGTTTACTTTTTAATCACCCACTGGAATTCCAATAAATAAAAATATCTTCATCTTGTATCAGTAATAACTGTATTGATGCAAGCAAGTATTAGTGTCTTTAGAGAAGTATGAGACAGCCAGCAGTTAGGCAATTATGCACAAAGAAACAATACAAGAAAAGTTAAAATCAGTTTAGATGAGACTTTTAGCTCTACTAGGCCATTAGTTTCAGCATCTAGTAGAGAACAAGAACTAGTATTTCATATATCAAAATATACTATATTATGTTTAAAGTTTATTGCCCCAATTACAGCTATTTCCTTACCCTTTTAAATTTCTATATGTTCTACATAATTCATAATATTAATAACAATATTTAATGAAATGGAAGACATACAAATATTTTAATATAAAATGGCATTTTCTTACCCATAAAGGTAAGAAATCTTTTGCAGAAAATTATTTGAAAGAGAAATAATAGAATCTGAACAAACATAGAATATTAATAAAAATGAAAAAATATGGTTTTAAATTTTATTTTATTATCTATTGATTTTGTAAATGTTTTTCTTCTTCCACATGTTAATTTGATAAAATATTTATAATTTTCTAAAATTAAATTATTATAGTCCTGGGATACATTATTCTTGTTTGTAGTGTTGAATTAATGCCCTTCTAGGCTTTAAGTAAAAATTGTATTTAACATATTTTAATTTTCATGAATAAGTAAACAAAAACATTTTCTTATACTACTACTTCAGTTTTGTATCAGAAGTATAGTAACAGTAAAAGAATTAATAAGACTAAAACTGTTATAGAACTGTCTAGTAGCAAAATAATTGTGTTTTAATCATTTGGAATAACTTCCTTATCATACTGTTTAGAAAGAAAAATTTTTAATAAAATTATTTTATATCACTTGTTCCTTTTAAATTTTGTCTAAATTGATACATTCATTTATTCAAGAAATGTTTGAGTGCAGTTCAGTAAGTTTCAATTTATTCTTATTCTTATTCTTATTCTTATTCTTATTATTGTACTTTGAGATCTGGGGCACATGTGCATATCCTGCATCCTGAAGAATTGTTGCCTTTGCTTTTGGTGTTTTAGTCATGAAGTCCTTGCCTATGCCTATGTCCTGAGTGGTGTTGCCTAGGTGTTTTTCTAGGGTTTTATAGTGTTAGTTCTTATGTTTAAATCTTTACTTCATCTGGAGTTAATTTTTGTATAAGGTGTAAGGAAGGGGTCCAGTTTCAGCTTCCTGTATATGACTAGTCAGTTTTCTCAACACTATTTATTAAAAAGGGAATCCTCTCCCCATTGCTTGTTTTTATCCTGTTTGTCAAAGATCAGATGGTTGTATATGTGTGGTGCTGCTTCCAAGGCCTCTGCTCTGTTCCATTAGTCTATATCTCTGTTTTGGTACCAGTACCATGACGTTTTGATTACTGTAGCCTTGTAGTATAGTTTGAAGTCAGGTAGCACGATGCCTCCAGCTTTGTTCTTTTTGCTTAGGATTGTCTTGGCTATGCAAGCTTTCTTTTGGTTCCATATAAAGTTTAAAGTGGTTTTTTCCTGTTCTGTGAGGAAGGTCACTGGTAGTTTTATGGGGATAGGGTTGAATCTGTAAATTACTTTGGGTAGTATGGCCATTTTCATAATATTGATTCTTCCTAACCATGAGCATGGAATGTTTTTCCATCTTTTTGTGTTCTCTCCTATTTCCTTGTTCAGTGGTTTGTAGTTCTCCTTAGATTTTTTACATCCTTTGTTAGTTGCATTCCTAGGTATTTTATTCTCTTTGTAGCAATTGTGAATGGTAGTTCACTCATGATTTGGCTCTCTGTTTGTCTGTTATTGGTGTATAGGAATGCTTGTGATTTTTGCACATTGATTTTGTATCCTGAGACTTTGCTGAAGTTGCTTACCAGCTAAAGGAATTTTTGGGCTTAGACAATGGGGTGTTCTAAATATGCCATCATGTCATCTGCAAATAGGGATATTTGACTTCTTCTTTTCCTAATTGAATGCCCTTTATTTCTTTTTCTTGCCTAATTGCTCTGGCTAGGACTTCCAATACTATATTGAATAAGAGTGGTGAGAGAGGGCATCCTTGTCTAGTGCCAGTTTTTAAATGGAATGTTTCAAGTTTTTGCCTGTTCAGTTTGATATTGGCTGTGGGTTTGTCATAAGATAACAAAGACACAATGTACCAGAATCTATGGGACACATTTAAAGCAGTGTCTAGAGGGAAATTTATAGCAATAAATGTCCACATGAAAAGCAAGGAAAGATCTAAAATTGACACTCCATCACCAAAATTGAAAGAGCTAGAGGAGCAAGATTAAAAAAAAAACTCAAAGCTAGCAGAAGGCAAGAAATAACTAAGATCAGAGCAGAACTGAAGGAGATAGAGACACAAAAAAACCCTCCAAAAATCAATAAATCCAGGAGCTGGTTTTTTGAAAAGATCAACAAAATAGACCGCTAGCTAGACTAATAAAAGAGAGAAGAATCGAATAGATGCAATAAACAACAAAGGGGAGATCACCACCAATTCCTTGGAAATACCAACTACCTTCAGAGATTACTACAAATAGTTCTATGCACATAAACCAGTAAATCTGGAAGAAATTGATAAATTCCTGGACTCTTGCATACTCCCAAGACTAAGCCAGGAAGAAACTGAAACCCTGAATAAATCAATAACAAGGACTGAAATCAGGACAGCAATTAATAGCCTACCAACCAAAAAATGTACAGGTCCAGGTAGGTTCACAGCTGAATTCTACCAGACGTACAAAGAGGAGCTGGTACCATTTCTTTTGAAACTATTCCAAACAATACAAAAAGAGGGAATCCTCCCTAACTCTTTCTATGAGACCAACATCATCTTCATGCCAAAACCTGGCAGAGACACAACTAAAAAAGAAAACTACAGGCCAATATTCATGATGAACATTGATGCAAAAATCTTCAATAAAATACTGGCAAACCGAATACAACAGCACATCAAAAACTTATCCACCACGATCAAGTAGACTTCATCCCAGGAGTGCAAAAACCACATGATTATCTCCATTGTTGCAGAGAAGGCCTTCGACAAAATTCAATAGCCCTTTATGCTAAAAACCCTCAATAAACTAGGTATCAATGGAATGTATCTCAAAATAGTAAGTCTTTTAAATAGAAAAGCTTCATTTGTTATTTTTCCATTTATTATCACATTGCCTCTTTAATTTATTCACCTTAAAAATTCTTATACTAATTATGTCTTGAAAATAGTACATCCTGTTATGGTGCAACAAATCTCCTAAACATAACACACATGATTTTTAGCATTGTTCAAAGTCACCCTGTGCCGTATTCTTGTACTTCTTCCCGTGGTACAAAGTGCATAAGTAAGGATAAATTATCTTCTATTTATCAGCACCATACTTTTCTATTCATCCTTACCCTGTTTTTCTTTTAATTCTTAAAATAATTTAGTGACGTTAGATAGCATCATTGGTAACTATTCAGGATGGAAAGCAACATGTGTGTGTTATGGAGGAGCTACTTTTCAACTGAGAGGTATAGGTTTTTTAAAAAAAAAAATTGGAAAGATACAGGGAGTTAAGTAAAATATCAATGTCATCATATAAGTATAAAATTGCATGTTTGATTTTTGCTGTTACGTCTTTCCACAAATTTTTCAAAGCTGTGGTAAAAGTAAGTCCAATTAGGTAAAAACAACAAAGCGTACTATACTGGGGAAAAAGGACTAACGTTCTGACTTAGGTGATGGTTACTGTCTTGCTTTTACTCCTACATCACTCTCTTCTCAAATTCTTTTTTCTGAAATTTCTTTCCCTTTACATTCAGAGAAACTTACATAAATAATGGGCATACTAAGTATACCATTGAGAATATCCTTATTTTCTTCTATGGTAGTTCAAAATTTCTGAAAAATTGTGGAGATTGCTCTTTATTTGAATAGAGAATTAACCACCTGCAAACTTCTTGAGTTTATTCACTTGGCTCTCGTAATCACTTTAATTTTAAATATGTCAGGATATTAATAAATATAAAAACATATCATTTGTTATCATTCTCTTACTTATAAACTTAAAAATAAATATCATTTTGAAAATGACACTTTAAATGTGGGAAATTCCTTCAAGCAGAACTAAAAGTTCTAAAGATTATTATTTGTTCCTCAAAATACAAATCCCTGATTTTTCCCTAAAATACTTTTCCTTGGATTGCAGTATTTGGTAGCATAAAAAAAGTTTAAAAAATTAATAAGTTCTTCCTAATTACATCTTAAATGGAGATGAGTTACTGAGAGAGAAGGCAGGTAGGAGCTGGTTAGGAAGAGAGAGAGGGAGGGTCTTGGAAGAGGGCAATGCTTGTGTGACTGCATCTGCACCACCCCAGTTATATAGCAAGCAGGAGAAAATGTGGTTAACAATTTCCTCTTATCCCAGGATTCTTGCTCAGAAGGGACTTTCCAGCCACCCACACAGGCACAGACAAAGACTGAGGGTAAACCCAAATGACCCTGAACTTATAATGCCATTAGCATTGCAGTTTTAGTCCCTGATGGGTTTCGCTTTAGGCACTCATGGTTAATAACAAACATGGAGTCACTGTGGCCAATCCCCTGGCATGTGCAGATGTAATACTCACAGGGGGAATTTTACCCCACCCATTAAGACAGAACCCACAGAAGACTTCCTTGTTTCTGCCACATAAAAGACCTATAACTCAGCCCCATTTCTAGCTACTCTCTTTGGACTCCCTCTCGCTGCTGAGAGCTTTTCTGTTGCTTAATAAATTCTACTCTGCTTTACTCTCCAGTGTCCCTGTGCCTTATTCTTCTTGGTCATTTTGACAAGAACTCAGACTTCGCTAAACTAAGGGAGTAAGGAGACTGCAACATTACTGTCTTCTCATATTTCTGGGAATATTTAAAATTCAAGTAAAACATACAAACAAATTAATAACAACTTTTCTCCACACTAAAATTAATTTGCCTCAGAAGGAAAATAGGACTGTGTCATAATTACTTGGGATTGAAGAATCAATATTCTTAAATTTCAGTACTTAAAAAGTTTGCCTTTTTATATGGCTATTTTTCATACATATTTTCTATTTTGTTAACTTCATGTTGTGAACTTTGATAAAACTTAATTCTGTAAACTTATAAAACCACAATATACATACTGGTTTGTGGACTTTTAAGTAAACATTTCTTAAAAGTTATTTTAAAGAATTTTGTGGCCAGGGGCAGTCATTCATGCCTGTAATCCCAGCACTTTGGGAGGCTGGGTTGGGCGGATCCTTTGAGGTCAGGAGTTTGAGACAAGCCTGGCCAACATGTTGAAATCCCATCTCTACTAAAAATACAAAAATTAGTTAGGTGTGGTGGTGCACACCTGTAGTCTCCCAGCTACTTAGGAGGCTGAAGTTGGAGGATTGCTTGAGCCCAGAAGGCAGAGGTTGCTGTTATTTTCAAGAATTCACATTACATTATATTTAGATAAGTGTAGAATTCAATTAGTATTATCTTTTCTATGTTACATTATCACTTATGTTGAGTTCACCTCTCAGGAATCTTTGTTACATTTTTGGGAGATGGGGTAAGGAAAATAGGAACAAATAACTGAACTCTATGTGTCTGATTGCAGATCCCCATATCACTAATGGGGGTAAACGTGTCAAATTTATTACTGTTCTTATGCCTTACTTCTCAAATGTTTTCGTACAGAGAGATGCAATTCATTTCATGTGTAGATACTATAATAATATAAAATAGCAGCCTGTTGTGAGAAAATTGGTATAATTTGATGAAAAATTTGTAAAGACATTTTAGTTGTGAAAGTTACACTGGCCCTGCTTACTTTAGATCAATTCTAGGGTTCTAGAAAATGTGGCTGTAAAGAGTTTTCCAGAAAACACAAACTATATGTTTTGCCATTGGGTGTTCTTGAGCAGGCAAGTCATTATTAATGGAGTTGGAAGAATACATTTCAACCTATACTTTAACGCTGAGGCATCTATTGAAGGAAGAAGGAACATGATACATTTAAATAACTAAAATAATTTCATAAATGCAATTTTTAGAGTCTTTTTTCTACTGCCATAACACCATGCCTAAAACAGTGTCTGGTGTAATATAATTTTAAAAATATTTGCTAATTATTAAAAGAACAAATGGAAAATCAAAGAAACCATGGCAAATTGGGATCCTATCATATTGATTTGATGTTAAAATGGCATAGGTTCCAAGATGAACATTTATTTTATCAACAAAAAAGTTAAATTTAAAAACAGGGTCTATTAAATTAAGACATCATATTTTCTCATCATACACAACTTTTAGGTTATATATATACAAAAAATTCTTTTAGATTTACTTATATATGCGTTTTCAACTAGCCCTCTTATGTTTACATATAAAGGAAATTATAGACACGACGTCTTGCTGAAAGTATAAAAGATACTTCTTCACACTCAGAATTGCCTATTGTGAATGACCTTTTGCTCTGAATCACTAACATCTCTGTTTATACACATATTTGCATCTTCTGGACCAGTAGTTCTCTAAAGAGTGCTCCAGTATTTGGTTATTTTCTTCCAGACCTCTCACAATTATTCTGCACTTTATCCTGCACTTTCTGATTCTGACTAGTGGGTGTCAACTGAAAGTTTACAAGCAAAAACTTGAATTTGTGGTCTTTTTTCTAATCAAGTGTTCCTTAAATTATTTTTTAATTTCATTTTTATGGACTTAGGTCACAAGTGCAGTTGTGTTACCTTGATATATTGCATAGTGGTGACATCTGGGATTTTAGTGCACTGACCATCTGAATAGTATATATTGTAGCCAGTAAGTAGCATTTTATTCCTCACTCCCCCTCCAGCCCTCCCACAATCTGGAGTCTCCAAAATCTATTATTCCATACTGTATGTCTGTATATGCCCATTGTTTTGCTCCCACTCATCTGTGAGAACATATGGATTTTTACCTTCTGTTTCTGAGAAATTTCACTGAGAATAATGGCCTCCTGTTTCATTCATGTTTCTGCAAAAGACATGATTTTATTCTTATTTTATGACTGAGTAGTATACCATGGTGTACATGTGTATGTATATATATATATATACACACACACACACACATATATATACACACACACACATACACTTATACAAGTGTTATATATACAATGGTTATATATACGTTATAGATATATATACTATTTTAATCCAATCATACATTTATAGACACTTACATTGATTTCATAACTTTGCTACTGTGAATAATACTGAGATAAACGTACAAATGTAGGGGCCTTTTGGATAAAATGATTTATTTTCTGTTGGACAGACACCCAGTAGAGGGATCGCTCTAACTCTAGATTGAAGGGTAGTTTTATTTTTAGTTTTTTGAGACATCTCCATACTGTTTTCCAAAGTGATTATGCTAATTTACATTCCTCCCAATAGCATATAAGCATTGCTTTTTCTCTGCATCCTCACTAACATCTGCTGGTTTTTGACTTCTTAATAATAGGCGTAATGAATGGGGTGAAATTTTTTCTCATTGTGGTTTCAATTTACATTTCTCAGATCATAAATGATGATGAGCATTTTTCATATATTTGTTGGTTGCTTGTATATATTCTTTTGAAAAATGTCTGTTCATGTCCTTTGCCCACTTTTTGATGGAGTTATTTGTTATTTTCTGGATGAATTGAGTTCCTTGCAGATTCTGGATATTAGCCCTTCGTCAGATGCATTGTTTGCAAATATTTTCTCATATTATGGAGGTTGCCTTTTTACTCTGTTGATTATTTCCTTTTCTGTTCAGAAGTCTTTTAGTTGAAGTCTCACTTGTTTATTTTTGGTTTTGTTGTGCTCCCTTTTGAGGACTTAGTCATAAATTCTTTGCATAGGCCAATGTCTAGAAGAGTTTTTCCTAGGTTTTTGTTTAGGGTTTTTAAAGTTTCAAGTCTTACATTTAAGTCTTTAATCTATCTTGAGTTAATTTTTGTATATTGTGAGAAATGGGAATCCAGTTCAATCTTCTGCATATGGCTAGCCAATTTTTGCAGCACTATTTATGTACATTTCTGTTGACTTAGTCAAAAATCAGTTGGCTATAGGTATGTGGCTTTATTTCTGGGCTTTTTTCTTTTTCCTTGACTTATGTGTCTATTTTCATACCAGTGTCATATAGTGCTGGTTACTATACGCTCTTGGTATAATTTGAAATCAGCTAATGTGATATTTCAAACTTTATTTATTTTGCTTATTATTGCTTTGGCTATTCTGGCTCTTTTTTGGTTCCATATGAATTTTATGATTTATTTACCTAAATCTGTGAAGAATTTCATTGAATCTGTAGATTGCTTTGGACGGTGTTGTCATTTTAATAATATTGATTGTTCCAACCCATGTTTTTTCATTTGTTTTTATCATCTATGATTCTTTCATCATTGTTCGGTAGCGCTCTGTGTGAAGATCTTTCAATTCTGTGATTAAATGTATTCTTTTTATTTTGGAGCTACTGTAAATGAGATTGAGTTCTCGAATTGTTTCTCAGCTTGATTATTATTAGTATATTAAAATGTCACTTATTTTTCGACATTGATTTTGTATCCTGAAATTTTATCATCAAATCTAAGAGACTTTTGAGGAAATCCTTAGGCTGTTCTAGGTAAAAGATCATATTATCAATGAACAGAGATAATTTGACTTCCTCAGGGCTAGGACTTCTAGTAATATGTGGAGTAGGAGTGGTGAAAGTGGGCATCCTTGTCTTGTTTCGGTTCTTAGTGAGAATGCTTTCAAGTTTTCTCCATTTAGCATGATGTTGGATGAGTTTTTCATATATGGCTTTTATTACTTTGACATGTTTCTTTTATGCCTAGTTTGTTGAGGATTTTTAACATAAAGGGATGTTGAATTTTATGAAAGACTTTTCTGTGTCTATTGAGATGATCACGTGCTTTTGTTTTTAGCTCTATTTATGCAATGAATTGCATTTATTCATTTGCATATATTGAGCCAATATTGCATCCCTGGAATAAAGCCTATTTGATTGTTGTGTATTATCTTTTTGATAGCCTGGTATATTTGGTGTGTTAGCATCTTATTGAGGATTTTTTCATTGACATTCATCAAGAATATTGGTTTGTGGTTTTCTTTCTTAGCTGTGGCCTTCCCTGACTTTGGTATCAGGGTAATACTGGCTTTACAGAAGGAATTAAGGAGAACTTCCTCCTCCTTTTTTTTTTTTTAAATCAGTTTCAGTAGGATTGGTTTCAGTTTTCCCATGTACATCTGGTAGAATTCGGCTGTGAATCCATAAGGTCCTGTGTTCTTTTCTTTTAGGAGATTTTTTTATGACTGATTGAATTTCACTACTCATTAATGGTCTGTTCAGGATTTCTATTTCTTCCTGGTTCAATCTTGGGAGGTTGCATGTTTCCAGGATATCATTATTTTCTCTAGTCTTTTCATTTTGTACACATGGAGATGCTCAATGTAGTCTGATGATCTTTTATATTTCTTTTGTATAAGCTATAATGCCATCTTTATCATTTCTGATTGTGCATATTTGATTTTTTTTCTCTATTTTTCTTGGTTAATCTAGTTAGCAGTCTGAATAGACTTTGTTTATATTTTCCAAGAACTGGCTTTTGTTTTATTGATCTTTTGTATTATTTTATTCTCAATTTCATTTAGTTCTACTCTGATCTTTGCTATTTGTTTTTTTTCTTTTAGCTTTGGGTGTGGTTTGTTCTTGTTTTTCTAGTTCCTTGAGGTGCAAGTCAGGTTGTTAGTTTGCGATCTTTCCATCTTTTTCATGTAGGAATTTAACACTATAACTTCCCTCTTAGCACTACTTTTGCTGTATCTCAGAAGTCTAAACATAGTTTGTTCTCACCTAGTAATGCCTACATGGAAATATCCAAGTTATTCTGTAAGGTTATTTTTTAACTGATAAAGTTCATAAATCCCCAGGTAATGTCAACTCCTAATGATTCTGCCTAGTTAACACCAGTTTTCAGATTCAGTCCAATTTTGGATGAAATTTTAAACTGTATGTGTCTGAGATTCAGCGATAAATAGAAGTAATCTTTCAGCAATAGCAGTTTCATGTAGGAAGCAGTTGTAATCATGGTAACCAGTTGCCAGTGACATTGCCAGATATACAGTCCCATTGTTTGCAGCAGCAGCAGAAGAGAACTGCCCTTTATTAGCAGTTTTGAGACACTTCAGGGACCCATATGGAAAAAAGGAGTGTTCTGAAATGAACTGGGAGTCTATGATTTGGTTGATGGATATAAATCAGAGATTTTTATGCTTAATTCAAATTACAGCTACACTCTTGAGTCATTTGGGGTGGGGCACTTTGGAGGAACACTCTAACATTTTATTAAAGCTCAGCTAAATTTTATTGCAGTTTCACGTTTGTATATCATAGGAAATGTGACATTTTAGTCTTGTTAAATTATACAACTTTTTAGAATAATTTGCATTCAGATTTTCTACTACACTTAACTCCTTTGTCTCTTAATTTATTGTGACAGACAAAGCCCTAGATGGGTATTTTCAAATCATGTTATTTCACTATTCCATCTAGTCTTTTAAAAAATGTATTTGGTGTGTAATCCCAGCACTTTGGGAGGCCGAGGCGGGTGGATCACGAGGTCAAGAGATCGAGACCATCTTGGTCAACATGGTGAAACCCCGTCTCTACTAATACAAAAAATTAGCTGGGCACGGTGGCGCGTGCCTGTAATCCCAGCTACTCAGGAGGCTGAGGCAGGAGAATTGCCTGAACCCAGGAGGCGGAGATTGCGGTGAGCCGAGATCGCGCCATTGCGCTCCAGCCTGGGTATCAAGAGCGAAACTCCGTCTCAAAAAAAAAAAAAAAAAAAAAAAAAAAAAAAAAAAAAAAAATGTATTTGGTGAAATTTTTTTGTTGAATATTGAAATAATATAGTTCTTACTAGGTTATATAGTACGTCATAAAAAATAAATATGAAAAGGTAGAAATAGTACTGTAGAGAAACATTTTATCATGCAATTATTTTCAAGGCAGGTGATAGGTGCCTAGCGAGTGCTGAGTATGAGACAGAAAATAAAAATGGCCTGTGATTTATAAAATACCTCCTTCCCATCACAAAAGCTTAAGAATCAGTATGTCTAAGAAGGCAAGATTTTATATTTAATAAAAAAAAAGGATTTGATTTGTAGTCTACCTCTTTTCCTATGTTAAGATCCTTGTCAAATTTTTTTTTTTATTTTTTCTTTGTTTTGCATAATGGTGGCACAAGAATCTTCTTAACCAATTGCCATAGCCTACACATGAAACTAAGTTAGTAACTTTCTAAACTGGATACCTTGGAATCATTCAGGGTGTTTTGCTCAAGTGGTATAAACCCAAATTAAATGAGTTAAAGCCTAAGAAGACAATTTGTTGGGAGACTACTGATGGTTTCCCAGGCAGAGAAAGAGCTACAGGCTCTGGGACTTATAAGAAGAGGGAAAACGTGTTGTCAGAATCTTTCTTTGTCTCTCTCTGTCTTTCTTAACCTTTCACCTTCTCCTCCTTCTCTTATTCCTCTTTTTCTTCTCTCCCTCTTTTCTTTCTTCAGTCTCTTCTTTCTGTCTCCTTATCTCTGCTTGGATTAATTCTTCCCTTATATACGCAGGTTCTTTTCATGTAGTGTCTGATATCACAGAAGGAGTAGCTTCATATTCACATCCTAGCTCTGTGACTTAAAAAGTAAGAATATTTTCTCTACTACATTGAATAAGAACAATTCTGGAAAGCAATAGTAACCACCAAGATCATTTTACATAGCTTTCCTATGTAAAACTCTGCCGCCACGAATACTATTTGGCCAGACCTGAATCACACATCCTCCTCTGTAATCATGGGTATATGGTCTGTTAATAGGGAGATGAATAAAAAAAGCGTGTTAAGCGGCCCAAAACAGTAGACATCCCAGGACTTTAGGAAGGCATTTAAAAAGTTTGTTATGAATAAAGGTGTCCACAACAGAGAATACGATATGTATCTATTTTGTTAGAATTAACATAATTATATAATACTTATATATCTAAAAGCATAGTGATATTCTGATAGCATGCTTCACATTCTTTCCCCTCTCCTTCTGACCTTAACTGGTATTCTTTTCTTCTCTTTTCTTCTTTATTTGTTAATTGCTTTTTGTTTTTAATTATTATGGGTACATAATACTTGTATATATTTATGGTGTACAGATGATGTTCTGATACTGTTGCTGGAGGGGAAAGGGACACTGGTCCTATTTCCTTTCTAATCGGGTGTGCCCCAGGTTCTTGTACTTCACTTACCCAAGAATGGGAAAGGGGACACCTTGCCGGCAATGGTGAGCACCTTGGAGTAAATACTGGACCCAAAAAGATTTTACAGAAAGTGATTTATTTAGGCAGCTAGAAAGAGAGAGAAAAAAGGAGAAGGGGAGGGAGAGAAAAAGCCCTCACTCTGAGTGAGGAGAAAAAAAAGCCACTCTCACACTGGTGAGAAGAGTTCCCAGAAGGGCATAATCAGGGAAGGAAAGGTCCTCTCACACTGAGTGAGAGAATCCAGAACGATGGAATCGACGAGAGAAAGCAGCTTCTACAAAGGTAGTGGAAGGGGACTCAAGTATGGAATCCGCTCAGATGTGGGGGATGGGGACTTTTAACCTGGGTGGAATTCTCACCTTCTCCAAGCCCCCTGGCCAATGAAAAGAGTTCCTTTAAACTTCTGCTGGAGTGATTGATCTTTGATCCTTTCCAGGGCGTGCCAAAGTTAAACAAAGACCGTTAAGTCTCCTGGATGGAGACGTAGGGGAAGGCGCGTAGGGCTTGTGGCTGGGAAGTTCCTGCCCTAGAAACTACACCCCCTTGTGGACCCGAGAAGAGAACACATTCCTCCAATATAGGCATACTAAGTGTGATGATCAAATCATGGTCTCGGGGTATCAATCATCTCAAGCATTTATCATTTTTTTGTGTTAGAAACATCCCAATTCCACTCTTTTAGTTACAATGAATTAATGTTAACTGGAGTCACCCTATCATGCTACCAAACACTCACTTTATTCATTCTACATATGTGTAGGTTTGTACCTACTAACCATCCCCACTTTATCCCCTGCCTTCCTGCTACCCTTTCAACCTTCGGTAATCATTATTCTACTCTCTATCTCCATGAGTTTATTTTTAATTTTTTATTATTATCCTTTTAGCTCCCATGTGTGAATGAGAACATGTGATATTTGTCTTTCTTTGCCTGGCTTACATGGAGTCACAAATATTTTCTCAATATATTGATTTCCTTTACTGGTATATATATCAGTTTTTTTAGGCAACTTCATACTGTTGTCCTTACCAAGTACAAGGTTTTCTCAAAAATCCAATTAAAATGTATTAAAGACTTGAATCTAAGACTTCAAACTATAAAACCACTAAAAGAAAACACTGGGAAGCACTTCCAAACATTGGTCTGGGTGCAGATTTATTGCGGACACCTTTATGCTTAATAAAGGATAGGTGACCAAAGCAAAAATGAACAAATGGAAAGACATCAATGTAAAAAGCTTCTCACAGCAAAAGAAACAGTTAATCAAGTGAAGAGATGACCCACAGAATGAAAGCAGTTACAAACTACCCATTTGAAAAAGGATTAACAAACAGAATATATAAGCAGCTCAAACACCTCAATAGGAAAATATTAAATAATCCAATCTAAAAAATAGGCAAAATATCTAAATAGACATTTCTCAAAAAAAGACTTACAAATGGCCAACAGGTATATGAACAAATGCTCAGAGAATACAACGAAATATCATGTCATCCCAGTTAAATGGTTTCTATCCACAAAACAAGCCTTATGAACACCGGCAAGTATGTTGATTCATCAGTTTCTTTTTACAGTGCTCCTGGGGATTCATTTCCTCTCACTTGCTGATGAATTATCTTATTATTTTATTTGGCCCCATCGGCTTTACTTTCTCTACATTGAGCACCATGTACTGACAAGACTCTATTGATTTTTTCCTCTATATCTTTTCTCATACTCACATGAATGAAGAATTTTATCCAATTCTCTTTTTACTGAGATACCTCATCTGGCATTCTAGCTTAAGATAAACTCTTATCACCATAAAAAATGTACATAGTTGTGGGTACAATGAGAATGCCTGTATGTTGAAATGAACAAGACCATTTTTCTTGCCTGGTATGGTCTGTACCTTCAACAAGCAGAAGCTGAATGCAAAGTGTATTTATTTATACAGCTTAAAGCATCAGCTAGATTTAGACTCATTTTGAACACATCCTCTATATTGAATAAATCATTACTCTATTTTCTCTTATCTTTTAATATTCTGTATGTTTTCTAATCAAGACAACAGATTCAATCTTTCCTTATGTTTCCTTACCTCAAAATCCCTTCACCTTCTTAAAAGTATAATTTATTGTATTACATATTTATTTATGTAAATTTAATGTCAGCTCTTAGGTCACATTGTTGCAGATACTTTTAGTGGTTTGCTCATATTCTGTCTTTTCTGAATGCCTTGTTACTGTTATGCACAATTCTACATGACACAAAATGAATGAGAATGTATTATATTAATGCAGAAATGTGTATACACATACACCAAAATTACAGAAATATTATTTAATAATACCTTCTCAAATTAAGTAAATGTAACATTGTGTTAATCATGGTAGAAAAAAATAGAAGCAAGAAGAAAACAAATGCATAAAATTAAGAAAAAATATGATTTGATTGGCAGAGAAAGAGAGATGATTGGCCGAATAGTGGTAAGAACCTACTTGTGCAGATGTAAGAAATAGTATTAAATATATGCAGTGGACTAATATTAGCAATCATGGAAAACAATCTGAAGTATTTGGATAAAAGGAAATCATTATCAGAAGGTCTTAAATACCAAATTTAAGTTCATTTGCAGATGCTTGTGAGTCATTTAACTTTATTTGGAGAGTAGGTATTGTTAAGTTTCTTCTATTCAACACATTTTTTTCAACACACTTGCCATAAGCCAGGAACAGTGTTGGCAGCTTAGAATATAAAGATGAACAAGAAACATATCATCTACTCTAACAATGAACATCTTCCATTATCAGAGAGATATTATCAGAGAAGATGTTAATCAAACCAATAAAAACAAACTTTAAATAGCAAGAATGGGCTTGGAAATACAAGATAAGAAATATGAGTTGAAAAATTAAAGAATTATTGATGTTATTCAAGACACAAGCAATTATACAGCAAATGGTTTTCTTACGTAACCTACTTTCTTTGAACATATTAATTTTGTGAGATTATGTCATCTATTTATGTCACTAATCAAGAATTGCTTTTCACTTATTTCTGTTAGGTTTTTTTGAACGTCCTCATATACAGCAATATATAAGTATAGAATGTTGTGACATTCAATATCTTAGCCTTCCTCTGTTACAGTTTATTTTATTTTTATTATTTTGCATTTGCATACTGCTTTTGGCTTATTGAGTATTACATATCCCTGAAAGCCTCTTTCAATCACTTTAAAACAGGGCAGGGTATGCAGAATTTTTTTTTTTTTAAATTTTAAATCAAAATGTGTGTGGTTACCTTACACAAACCTCTTTGCAGTTTTACAGCACATTTCTACGTGTTTTTTAGTAAAGCCTTAGAATAAATCAAGAGTGAATGAGCCAAAAAAACTGTTACTAAGACAATCTGCTAGATAGATGTCTTAGATTTCTTGCACATATTTCAATCTAAATTGCTGTTAAGACAATTGCCATACACTTCTGACTGGTGTTCCCTTGGTCACCCTCAAGGAATATATCTTGTTGCCTAACATTTAAAATATCTCATGTGCAATACTGATGGAGCTTCTCAAGATGCCAGATGTGCTATCTGTGTTAGTTTAGGTTGTGAAAATCAATTTATTTAATTTTTGACACGATCACAAATTTGAAGACTTTTATGTGGGTTTTAATTTAGTGCCAATTTGACGTGAGTCTCTGTCTGCCAATTTCTGAAAAAACATGATGACTTTTCTGTGTTTATATAGTTTATCACTTAGAATGGAATGCTTTTTACAAGTCAAAACATTTTAGAACTTTTATCTTTATGCTAAATCTTCTCATATATACAGGTGAAGCTCTACTAGGGTCATTTGCTTCATAAGAATATGCCCAGACAAAATAATATCTCTGTCTCTATCTGTTTCACTCTCTCTTTTTCTTTTCTTCCATAAACAGAAGTTAGACCTTCTCCTTTGAATTAAGCATAGAGAAAATTTAGTGGCATGGCTGAAAATAGCTCTGAATGTTGTACAGTTTTTATGTGAAAAAAGGTGAACAAAAGTATTTCTATTCCATTATTTTCTAAAACTAAGCAAAAAGGAAATGAAAGTAACATTTTCTACAAATCAAACTAAAAGTACAAAGAAGAGTTGCCTGATACACGGAAAGTACACCCAGTGAAGGGATAACTTACAGAGAACAGATGTATCTCAATACACCTTTGCTAAAGAAGGTTTTTTTTCCAAAAGTATGTCTCATGACCTCAATGTTCTCAAATGAATGTTACTTGACACCATAACCTAAACGTAAGTATCAGCTATAGCAGTGTCCCTGGTATAATACCATAATACACAGCAGCAGAGGTGAAGAGAATACAAATGTAGAGTAACCAAAATCAATGGAAACCACAGATGCGTTGGGGTAATAGTAGACAGTAACTAGCTTTTGAGCTACCGACCACAGACAGCAGAAGGAGAATCAAAATATAATTGCTAAGTCATTACACACACACACACACACACACACACACACACACAGAGAGAGAGAGAGAAACCTGTGACTTACTGACTTTAGTTGTGAGTTTATTCTCTGTTCACTTGAAAAGGATGGAAATTACAGGGACTCAGTTCATTGGAATGACTGTGTGGAAGAGATGATTAAAAGATGTGGTGAGATTCCATACAGGATTTGAAGATTCCTGTATTTCCCCTGATATGGTTTGCTATGTCTCCATCCAAATCTCACCTTGAATTGTAGCAATCTCTACATGTCAAGGGTAGGGCCAGGTGGAGATAATTGAATCAAGAGGTGGTTTTATTTTTCCTTATACTGTTCTCATGGTAGTGAATAAGTCTCATGAGAGCTGATGGTTTTATAAATGGGAGTTCCCCTGCACAAGCTCTTTTGCCTGCCACCATGCAAGACATGACTTTGCTTCTCCTTTGTCTTCTGCCGTGATTGTAAGGCCTCCCCAGCCATGTGGAACTGTGAATCCATTAAGCTTCTTTCCTTTATAAATTTACCCAGTCTTGGGTATGTCTCTATTAGCAGCATTAGAACAGACTAATACACCTGCTAACTTCTGTGTCCAGTCTCCATATTATTTGTTAAAAAAAATATGCTGTCACCCCAGAGGAATCATATTTTAGAAGTCAGTAATCAGAAAAGACCAATAAGCAGGCAGCTCTTCTTGGCTATTCGGTAACATAGAAATCTTGATCCACTCTCCTGATTAAACAGTAAAAAAGAAGCTCGATAAAATATTTTTGAATATTTTAAATGCATCACTGTTAGCAAAAATTGTAAGATATAAAATATAAATATATTCATCAATAATTATATTAAACCTAAACACAATGTTGATTGAAGGAAAGATTTTTTTTAATAATTGATAAATAATTTTAACTGTTGAATCCTGCTTTCATGAGTTCTTCATTAAATATTAGGTCAAAGATTTTCTATGCAAGCATTAAGATCTAAAAAATATAGATGACAAATTTGATACAACTGATATATTAAAATGCTTCATCCAGAAATGACAAAATTCACATGATTTTGAAATACACATGAAACCTTTGGCAAGATTGATGATATGTTCAGCTAAAGATACTATAAATTTCAAAGCATTGAAACTATTATTTTTTTTTCTGACTACTGTAAAACTGAAGTGAAAATTTAGAAACATATATGTGAACAAAAACAAAAGTGTATATATGTATTGCTCCAATATTTAGACATTTGTAAATTTTAAATAAATGGAAGAGAGATAAATTACAAAGGAAACAAGAAGGTATTTTAAAGTGAATGATGACAAATACAAGACATAAAATTTTGGATATGAATTAAAGTTTTGTTTATGAGCGAATATGCATCCTTAATTGCTTATAAACTAATGATCTATTATGTATAATATAGGAAAGAATAAGAAATTAAAAAACCAAAGAAGTTATATGCTAATAATAAAGATAAGTTCATATGGCAAAATCAATGATAAAGACAAAAATCAGGAAGAAAATTGGTTAAATCAAAAATTGGCAGTTTATAAAGACAAAATTGCAGACATCTAGCAAGAATAATTAACACTTTGAGAGTGAGAAATTCTAAAAATGTTATATTACTACAGACCTTATGAAGGGGCTTTATAAATATTAACAATATTAAGCCATAAAATATTAAAAACTTCAATTAAAATGAAAGATTCATATAAATTCACATCTTTAAAATACAAATATAAGAAACAGAAAATGTGAATATTGTTATAATTTATTCAGAAATTGAATTAATTGGCCTAGGGTTTTGCTGGGAAGTATATGCTAAAACAAAGTTATATTTTCAAAACATTTATTAAAGAATAATAACCAGAAAATGTAAAGTAGGAATAAGTAAACTTATATTGTTTTACCAGTGAATTCAACCAAATATTGATGTGAAAGTGACAAGCACTTTACACAACACTTTCAGAAAAGAAAAGAAAAGAAAATATTTCCCAAATATTTTCTTAGGCACAGCAAACCTGTGATATCAAAATCTGACAAAACATTAAAAAAGACAACTACAGACCAGTATTATTCATAAACACAGGCTTAAAGTTTTTAAATTAAATATTAATAGAGATAATGTGAAAAATACCTAACACGTCATGGTCAAGTAGGTTTAATTTCAAGATTGTTAGTTTAGTTTACCATTTAGAAAACAACTTATGTGATTTTTCATATTAATTTATTAAAGAGAAAAGTAAAATAATTATTTTGATGGATTAAAAAAGAATTTTTCAAAATTAATCACCTATTTACATTAACAAATCTCACAAGTAAAAAAATGAAAGTTTCTCTGTATTATAAAAGACATTTACAAAAATCTCTTGGACATTTTACAAAAAAACTACCTCAATTCGGCAGGGATATTGCTCAAACTCAGGAGGCAGAGGTTGCAGTGAGCCAAGACCGTGCCATTGCACTCCAGCCTGGGCTACAAGAGCAAAACTCCATCACAAAATAAAATGAAACAAAACACTATCTCAATTCCTATTTTACACCATACTTCTCCAGAATAATTTGATTTGAATCATAGACCTACATGTGTATGTGTATGTGTGTACACAGATACACACAGGTGTATTTCAGAGTCATTGCAGGTTTGGTTCCACGCTACTGCAATAAAATAAATGCTGCAATAATGCAAGTCTCACAGTTGTTTTTTTCCTTTTCCAGTGTATATATATGTTATGTCTACACCATACTCTAGTCAATTGAGTGTGCAATAACATTGCATCCTCCCCTGAAGTCTTGAATCCTCAGTCATTCATGAGAGTTGCAATCAATTTCTTCCACATTCCTGTTAGCGTTGCTATTTTAACCTCCTTCCATGAATCACAAATGTCCTTAATGACATTAAGATTAGTGATTCCTTTCCAGAAGGTTTTCAATTTACTTTGCTCAGATTCATCAGAGAAATTGCTAACTATAGCAGCTATAACCTTACAAAATGAATTTTGTAAACAATAAGACTGCAACATTTAAATCACTCCTTGAAACTTGTGTTGCAAAATACACGAGTTACTAGGCAGGAAAACAAGATTAAGTTCCTCAGCATTCTAGAGTGACTAGGTGCATTGTTATGAGCAGCGATATTTTGAAAGGCATATTTTTATCTGCACAGTAGGCCTAAACAATAGGCATAAAATATTCAATAAACCATGCTGTAGACCATAAAATATTCAGTAAACCATGTACTCTAGACCAGGCTTTGTTGTTTCATTTATAAAGCACAAGGAGAGTATATTTAGCATAATTCATTTTTTTTTTAATGATGGAGTTCTCTTGTTGCCTAGGCTAGAATGCAATGGCTTGATCAGGGCATACCGCAACCTCCACCTTCCAGGTTCAAGCGATGCCCCTGCCTCAGCCACCCAAGTAGCTGGGATTACAGGCATGTGCCACTACTCCAAGCTAAAAGGTTTGTGTTTTTAGAAGACTCAGGGTTTCTCCATGTTGGTCAGGCTGGTCTCAAACTCCCGACCTAAGGTGATCTGCCCACCCACCTTGGCCTCCCAAAGTGCTGGGGTTACAGGCATGAGCCACCACATCCAGCTAGCATAATTCTTGAGAGTCCTAAGAGGTTTAAAATGGCACGTAATCATTGGCTTTAACTTAAAATCACCAGTTGCATTAGCCCCTAACAAGAAAGTTAACCTGTCCTTCAAAGCTTTGAAACCAGGAATTGACTTCTCTCTAGCTTTAAAAGTCCTCGAGGGCATCTTCTTTCTAGATAAGGCTGTTTTGTCTACATTAAAAATCTGTTGTTTAGTATAGCCACCTTCATCTATTATCTTAGCTAGATCATCTAGGTAACTACATTAGACTTGCTGCTTCACATACACTTTTATGTAATGGAAAGGGCTTCTTTTTTAAACCTCACGAATCAACTTCTGTTACCTTCCAGTTTTTCTTCTGCAGTTTCCTGACCTTTCTCAGGCTTCTAAGAATTGAAGAGAGTTAGAGCCTTATTTGGATTGGGCTTTGGTTTAAGCAAATGTTGTGACTGTTTGATGTATCCAGGCTACTAAAACATACTCCATGTCAGCGGTTTTGTTTTCTAATCATTGGTGTTTACTGGTGTAGAATTTTTAGTGTCTCTCAAAAACTTTTCCCTTGTATCCTCCACTTGGGTAGCTATTTAGTTCAAGTGACTTAGCTTTCAACCTATCTTGGCTTTCAACAGGCCTTCCTCACAACCTTAATTACTTTTAGTTTTAGCTCTAAAGTGAGAGACATATGACTATTCATTTGAACACCTAGAGGCCATTTAGGGTTATGACTGGCCTAATCTCAATATTGTTGTGGCACAGGGAATAGAGAGGCGCAAAGAGACAGAGAGAAAAAGAGGTAGAGGAATTGCCAATCTGGGAGCAGTCAGAATACACGTGACATTTATTAATTAGGTTTGCCATCTAATGTGGGTGCAATTTTCGGTGCCCCAAAACAATTACAATAATAATATCAAAGATCACTGATCACAGATAACAGATCACCACAGCAGATATAATAATAATGAAAAAGTTTGAAATATTGCATGACTTAATAAAATGCGACGCAGAGACACAAAGTAAGCACATGCTGTTGGGAAAATGGTCCTGATAGACTTATTTGACCAAGAGTTGCCACAAACCTTCAATATATAAGATGTGCAATATCTGCAAAGCACAATTAAGTGAAACACAATACAGCGATGTATGCCTGTATACAGTAATGTTTGTATAATGAGATTCATTGTAAGATATTGGCTTACATCATTACGGAGACTATAAAATCCAATGATCTACCTCTTGTAAGCAGGAGATCCAGAAAACCTGGCATAAATTCCAGAGCAAGTCCAAAGACCTGAGAAGCAGGAACACAGATAGTATAAATCATTAGACAGGAGAATATTGATGTCTGATGCTAAAGCATTTAGGTAGAGAGACAGATTTCCACTTTCCTCTACCTTTTAGTTCTGTTCAGACCTTCAAAAGATTGGATGATGCTCACTCACATTGAAGAAGGCAATCTACTACTTTACCTCGTCCACCAATTCAAATGCTAATCTCTTCTAGAGACACGACCACAGAGGTATGCAAAAATAATGTTTAACCAAGGATCTGGAAAAACTGTTGTCTAGTCAAGTTGACATAAAATTAAGTACTACAATTGGCAGTAGGTCAAGGTATCTAATACAATATATTTTAAGCAATTAGCATAAAAAATGGTAAGGTAGCTATCATCAAAAACAAGAAAATGTCTGTAATCCCAGCACTTCAGGAGGCTGAGGAAGCTGGATCACGAGGTCAAGAGATGGAGACCATCCTGGCCAACATGGTGAAACCCCATCTCTACCAAATATACAAAAATTAGCTGGACATGGTTGCAGGTGCCTGTAATCTTAGCTACATAGGAGGGTGAGGCAGGAGAATCACTTGAACCCAGGAATTGAAGGTTGCAGTGAGCCGAGATCATGCCTTTGCACCCCTGCCTGGGTGACAGAGTGAGATTTCATTTCAAAAAGAAAAAAAGAAAAATCTCAGAAAATTTTCAAATAGATTTTCACTCTATAAATTGGCAAAATTACTGGCAGAAGTCATAGATTGTTTTGTACATTCTTGAACCACTAACTAAGTCCTCCATATGCAGTTATCTTATTCAAAAATGTTTCTTCCGCAGTTATAAAGTTATAAAGAAGAAACTTTATAAAAACTAGGAACAAAATGATGAACCAATTTTATATCATCCTTTGTTTTGTGAAACTTACAGGCTAGCTGGCAAAGGAATAATAATTAAATTATCACCAAGACACTCAGAGTTAAGTATATAGGAGGGAAGCATCAGAGTACCAGCTCTGTCTTTAGTGTGAAGAAACAGGGAAGACCCTTTATTGAGGATATGTGTCAGCATTGACAAGGTGAGAAGGGAGGAGATAGATTTCCAAGGATGAAGCAATATATACAATTTCCTTAAGTTGAGAGGGAGACGGGCAACATGGAAAATGAAAAGGCTTTAGTGGCTAGAGATAGAGAGTGGGAGCAGATGTGAGAACTCTGTGAGATGAGATGGAACAGGGAGTCATGAAAGGAAGTGCTTTATGGGCCACGTGAAGGGGGTCAGCCTTTCACCTAGGAGCTAAGGACATTTTATTTTAGATGATCACACAGAAATAATGCGAGTAAGTAGTTTTACGTTCTTAAATGATGACTGGCTACAAGGGGAATGCAATCGGAGAGAAGCGTGAAAGGATGCTAATCAACAAAATGAGAAGCCATGGTAATCGTCTCTGTGATGGCTTTAGCTTGTGTAGAGATACTTGGATAAGAAATAATTGTAGGATAAAAGGTAAATTGTACCTGATGATGGACTGACTGTGCCACAGTGATTGAGTAGGTTGAGGATGTTTCCCAGAATTTTAATTTCTCATTTGGACGCTGAATAGATAGAGGAAATGTTTCACACGGTACAGAACTCTGAAAAGGAACAAGTTTTAAGGGAGGGTCAGTAGGGTGGTAAATGGTTACAAAAACCTGCCTTTGAAATATTCAATTTGGAGATTTTTAGGGAGCGGCAGGACGACATTAATTTTAATTTGGCATATCTGCAATATCTTAATTAGAAGAACAGTTTGAAATGTGTAAGAATTTGTTATGGTGGTATTATTGGTAGTTAACTATTAATTAAAAATCAGATTAATACTTGCATAGAATCAAAATTAAATAGTACAGATGAGACTGCAATGAAAAATACTGTCTCTGGCCTTCATCTGTCCCCATCTCCAGTAACATCCCAAAGGGAATTACTTTCAACTCTTAGTAATTTTTGTTTGTGTATATGTTGAGAAGGAAGGAAATAAATGTCATGTCTCCTCAAACATCTATAAAGTTCTTAATTCTCATTGTTTTGAAGATGTTTTAAATTCATTTCTCTTTTCTGAATTACTTCTGTTTCCTTTGAAATAATATTTTGGTCACCACTGCTTCACATGGTCTTTAAACTTCCGGTCATCATTGTTTGGCCTTTATATTTGTTAATCATACAATATAAAAACTTACTTTGAACTATTACTGTTGATCAGATTTCTAGACTGGTAGTCTTCATTTTAGAGTAAGTGAAAAGGGAGCTGCAACTTTTATCTTTGGCTCCAAAATAGCTGAATGTAGAGGTTTTGATCTAGCGTATCAAGTACACAGTAGAAACCCTTAGTTCTTTTCAGAAAATCTGTGGCTTTCTTTTTTTAATGTCTGGTTGTTGATAGGTGCTGCTGGTTAAGACTGAGGGTTATGTTTGGGGTAAATATCAGCAATCCATCACATTTACCATTTAAGTCAACATTTATTCAGGAAAAAACAAAACATTTAGAGCTTTTCTAGACAAATTCTTTCCTTCCAAGTCATGGCCCCTTCTTCCTCATCGTAATTGTGGTTTCTTCCACACTTTTCTTCAGTTACCACACCTCTTCCTCTTTCTACACACCTTCAATCTCTTCCCGTATTAATGAAAAAGAAAAAATCTCTCACAGCAGAAGATTGCTATTCAGTTCTCTTTCTGTGTATTTAATTTCTATCATTACCATTTTTATTCATTTCTGTCTTTTTTTGAGTTTCATATGAGAGAAGGGATAGTATGTTTGCTGTTTGGGATCAGAAACATCATGCTATATTTATTGATATTGCTTTTTTTGATTTTTTATTATTTCAAAATGACTTAATTATAATTGAAACACTACATCTCAGAAGACAAAGTAATTTCTTCATACATAATTTCTTCATTCATACAGTAATTTCTTCATTCATAAAAAACTTCTCAAAGCATATAATACAAAATAGTCCATGCAGATGCAATCTTAGGAATCTGATATTCAAAATGTGTATACAAAAATGCTATACAAAATATGTAATCCCAATTTCTGTTTCTTTGCCTAACAGACAACAGGCAATGTAAATTTTTATTCAGTAAATACCTACTGAATAAATGAAACTATGTAGTCATATCATTTTATAAGATATATTTATAATTCTTTTATATCATAATGCTCTTTCTTCCTTTGATTAATACTTATATGATCTGAGAAGGTCTGGAGCTGTTTAGAGGCAATTCCGTAATGTACTTAAATAATGTGCAAGCCTTAAAGTCAAACTATGCATTTTCATTAATTTTTAATTCTTCAATCAATTATAAGTATAGAGAAACTCGAATAACCAGGTTTTACAGAAGATATTTCCAATAAAGAATAGCTGTGGGATTATGCAAACAAGATTTTCCACTAAATGGAATCAGGAAAAGCTTAAAATTAAACTTTCCATTTAACAAGAGCAATGTAACTTAAGACGTGGTTTTAAAAATCCATTAAATCACTTTGGAAAAGGCAGTAAACACAGCTTCTGGAGACTAGAGAACTGCATTTGGCAATCTATATCATTAATGATAGAATTTCCATTAAATTGCATGCGTTCATACCATTTTACATCCTTACTTATAAAACATCATTTACACAACATTGTGTTGCTTTACCGCAAAACATATGCTTGGAAGAATCTTCTATAATAAAAAAGAATACTCTTACCTATAGCATTTTACACAGAAAGAAGTAGACATCTATATCACCATCACTTCAAATGCAATTTCTTTTACTATTTCTTCATTAAAGTGAGATTCATTACAGCAATATTTGCATGTTCTAATCTTCAAATAATTAGAAATACACTGTTGAAGGAGAGGTTTCTCAACAAACATTATAGTATTCTTGATTATAAATGGTAATATTTGCTATTAATCTAATATTCTTTCTTTCCTTTTTATGGTGAATTTTGATTCACCATAAAAAGAATTGTGATTCATGTGTTCATATGTTAGCATGCTTTATGTGACATTTTAAATCAGGTCACCTGCACTATGGGCATTCTTTAACAGAACTGAAAGGCCTAGCAATAAATTCTTCCCAGAAATTTTGTATAAACAATTTGTTAATAAAGATGACTATGTAATAATACTATCCATATTTGAAACCATCTTAATTTGATCATAATATATTGTGAGGTGGTAAATGTTGTAAATTCTTGCCAACAATATTTGCCTGTCGTCTGAGTGAAAGATCTTCAAACGTGACGTTTTATGTGTGTTGCTTATGTAAAACTTACTTTCCAGTGTAGGAGTCCCAAAGCTTTATTTAATAATTTTCTACAAATGAAAATTCATTTTCTACAATTCCATTTCTGGCACTCAGGTGTCATTTCTGTGTGACCTAGAAAGTTGGCCACTATTGTTTTCTTGGCAAAGGACTAGCATGCTCATGATTGAGACTTCATAATAGAGCTTTGTAATTTTATTAGGGCCAGCCTATGATGAATATTTTCATTCATGACCTTAGCAATGTACAGATATTAATTGTAAAAAGATTTAGTTACTTCATTTAGTTCCAGGTTATCCTTTCCCACCTCACCTCAAGAAGCCCATAGATAAAGAAAATACCGTTGTAGATGGTAATGTCAGATCCTGCTTACAAATAAGAACTTACTGTGATATGAAACTATATTTAATTGTGGTAAAACACTTAAATGTATTTTTAAAATAACTGCCAGGGCATGAAACAATTATTTAGCAGCTTAAAAAGAACCTCTTATTTATTCTAATTATCATTACACATATATTCCATGGCATTACTAAATGATATACATTAATTTAAGAACAAACAAAGTCAATGTCTGAATTTCTGGTGCCCTTTGAAACAACGTAAACAGTCACTTTAGTAATGTAACAATACTTGATTTTGTAAAAAAGTGTCCAGTGAGTGAGAACTTTTGTGTTACTGGGCATTAAACACCACATGGAAGTAAGAAATCTTTTTATATATTACAAAGTTATTTTTTATTTGATGAAATGTAATGTTATCTATGCTCTTATATAATTTATCTTAGTTGTCATTAAAACTATACTTTCAATTATTTTATATGTAGCTCCTTGTTATGTTTTGCATTCACCCAAATATAAATATTAAGTATAAAGAATTGGCTTACTGATTCATAATGATTCATTGACACTTTATTCTCATTCTATATTAATTAATTTAAATCAGACCATATATATTAATTGAGTAAATTAAAAGTAGAAAAATTAAGTTTTGGCTTTCCCATAAATGTCACTACACTAAGCAGGCAAAATATAGATAAACTCATCATCATTTTGCTCTATAGTCTAATTTTCTTGTGGAGAGTCAGTGATTTTTTTCATTTTCTATTTAGCCTTCATGGAGTTTTAGTTTTTTGATATTTTCCAAGAAAAGCAACTAAATGCCAAAACCTTTTACATACTAGGCTAAAGATAAGAAGGGCATATATATATGTTATGTGTTCTATACATTATTAGATCTCTGCCTTCATTACTAATGGTAATATCAGCCATGTGGAGAGTTAAGCAAAAATGTCAGGTACTATGTATTTAATATAAATGCATATTATTGTTAATAAAAGGAAAATCAGTGGGTTTGGAAGTAATCTAGGAATATTTCTCAGAAGAAGTAGAGAAAATTTTCGCAATATACCCATCTGACAAAGGGCTAATATCCAGAATCAACAAAGAACTTAAACAAATTTTCAAGAAAAAAAAAACATCAAAAAGTGGGCAAATTATATGAACAGACACTTTTCAAAAGAAGATATTTATGCAACCAACAAATATATGAAAAAAAAGTTCATCATTACTGGTCAATAGAGAAACGCAAATCAAAACCACATTGAGATACCATCTCACACCAGTTGGAATGGTGATTATTAAAAATCAGGAGACAACAGATGCTGGAGAAGATGTGGAGAAATAGGAACGCTTTGACACTGTTGGTGGGAGTGTAAATTAATTCAACCACTGTGCAAGACAGTGTGACAATTCTTCAAGGATATTGAAATAGAAATGTCATTTGACTCAGCAATCCCATTATTGGTTAAAATAACAATTAAGCTTGAACTTTTGACCAGTTTCACATGTAAATCTTCAGATCACTGACTGAAAAGCATAGACCAAAATTAATAAGGTAAATATGAAAAACAAAAGCAAAAAGGAAATAAACAAAAAAGAGATGAAGCATTCTGTAACATTTATTTATTTATTTTAGTTATGATTTTTAATTTTTGTGGGTACATAGTAAGTATGTATATTTATTAGATGTTTTGATGCAGTCATGCAGCATACAATAATCACATCATGGAAAAATAGGGTATCCATCTCCTCAAGCATTGATCTATTTTGTTACAAATGATCCAATTATACTCTTAGTTGTTTTAAAATGTACAATTAAATCATTATTGACTATATTTACCCTGTAGTGCTATCAAATACTAGGGCTTATTCATTCATTATATTTTTGGTGCCCATTAATCATCCCCACCTTTCCCATACCCCCACCGCTACCCTCTCCAGCCTCTGGTAACCATCTTACTACTCTATCTCCATGGGTTCAATTATTTTGATTTTTAGATTCCACAAGCAGATGAGAACAAGCAATATTTGTTTTTCTGTGCCTGGCATATTTCACTTAACATAATGATGTCCAGTTTTGTCCATGTTGTTGCAAATGACTGAATCTCATTCTTTTTTATGGCTGAATAGTACTCCATTAACTGTAAGTATCCAATTTTCTTTATTTATTGATCTGTTGATAGACATTGAGGTTGATTCCATATCTTGGACATTGTGAACAGAGATGTAACAAACACGGAAGTGCAGATATTTCTTGAATGTACTAATATACTTTCTTTTGGGCATATCCCAGCAGTGGGATTGCTGGATTGTATGGCAGCACTATTTTTAGTTTTTGAAGAACCTCCAAACTGTTCTCCATAATGGTTGTATTAATTTACATTCCCATCAAAGGGGTATGAAGATTGCCTTTTCTGCACATCCTCTCCAGCATTTGTTATTGTCTATCATTTGGATATGTCATTTTAACTGAGTTGAGATAATATTGTAGTTTTGATTTGCATTTCTCTGACAACTAATGTTGTGGAGCACATTTTCATATTTCTGTCTGCCATTTGTATGTCTTCTTTCGAAGATTGTCTATTCAAATATTTGGCCCATTTTTTGATCAGATTATTAGAATTTTTCCTATAGAGTTGTTTGAGCCCCTTACATATTCTAGTTATTAATCCCTTGTCAGATGAGTAGTAGGCAAATGTTTCCTCTCATTCTATGGGCTATCTCTTCACTTTGTTGGTTGTTTCCTTTCCTGTGCAGAATCTTTTTAACTTGATGTGATCCCATTTGTCCATTTTTAATTAGATTGCCTGTGCTTTTTGGATTATACTTTTCCCAGACTGATGTCTTAGAGAGTTTTCCCAAAGTTTTCTTGTAGTATTTAATAGTTTGAGGTATTGGATTTAAGTTTTTTACCAATTTTTATTTGATTTTTGTGTATAGCAAGAGATAGGTATCTATGGATATTCAGTTTTCTCAGCACCATTTATTGAAGAGACTGTTTCTTCTCAATGTATTTTCTTGGCACCTTTGTCAAAAATACATTCCCTATGTAGATGTGTGGATTTGCTTCTGGGTTCTCTATTCTGTTCCATTGGTCTATGTGTCTGTCTTTGTTTTGTTTTGTCAGTATCATGTAGATTTGGTTACTGTAGCTCTGTAGTATAATTGGAAGTCAGGTAATGTGATTGCTTCAGTTTTATTTTCTATAATTAAGATAGCTTTGGTATTCTGGGTCTTTGTGGTTTTGTATACACTTTAGGTTTGTTTTTTCTATTTCTCTGAAGGATGAAACTAGTATTTTGATAGGGATTGCATTGAATCTATAGATTGCTTTGGGTAGTATGGACATCTTAACATTATTGATTCTTCCAATCCAGGGACATGGAATATCTTTGCATTTTTTGTGTGTCTGCTTCTATTTATTTCATCAGTGTCTTATGGTTTTCATTATAGAGATCTTTTACTTTTTTCCTTATGTAAATTTCTAGGAATGTAGTTTTATTTGTGGCTATTGTAAATGGGATTACCTTTTGTATGAATCTGTTCTCACACTGCTATAAAGACTTACCTGAGACTGGGTAATTTATACAGGAAAGAGGTTTAATTGACTTACAGTTCTGCAGGGCTGGGAGGGCCCGAGGAAACATAATCATGGTGGAAGGGGAAGCAAACATGTCCTTCTCCACATGACAGTAAAAAGAAGATGAATGAGATCTGAGTGAAAGGGAAGCCCCTTATAAAACCATCAGATCTCATGAGAACTTACTCACTATTACAAAAATAGCATGGGGGAAACCACCTCCATGACTCAATTACCTCCCACTAGGTCCCTCCCATAACACGTGGGGATTATGGGAACTACAATTCAAGATGAGATTTGGGTGGGGACACAGCCAAACCACATCATTTCACCCCTGGGCCCTCCCAAATCTCATGTCCTCACATTTCAAAATACAATCATGACTTTCAACAGTCTGCCAAAGTTTCAACTCATTCCAGCATTAATCTAAAAAAAACAAGTCGAAGATCTCATCTGAGACAAGGCAAGTCCCTTCTGCCTATGAGTCTGCAAAATCAAAAGCAGATTAGTTACTTCCTAGATACAATGGAGTACAGGAATTTGGCAAATGCACCATTCCAATGGTAGAAATTGACCAAAACAAAGGGACCACAGGCCCTATGCTAGTTTGAAATCCAGTAGAGCAGTCACTTAACCTAAAGTTCAAAATGATCTCCTTTGACTCCAGGTCTCATATCCAGGTGGCACAGATGCAAAAGGTGGGTTCCCATGGCCTTGTGCAGCTCTGACCTTGTGGGTTTGTAGGGTACAGTCCTCTGCCAGCTGCTTTCACGGGCTGGCATTGAGTGCATGTGGCTTTTCCAGGCACATGGTGCAAGCTGTCACTGGATCTACCATTCTGGGCTTTGGAGCACAGTGACCGTCTTCTTGCAACTCCACTAGGCAGTGCCCCAGTGGGGACTCTGTGTGGGAGCTACCACCCCACATTTTCCTTCCACACTGGCCTAGCAGAGGTTCTCAATGAGGGCTCTGCCCCTGCATCAAATTTCTGCCTGGACCTCCAGGCATTTGAATACATCCTCTGAAATCTAGGTGGAGTTTCCCAAACTTCAATTCTTGTCTTCTGTGCACCCATGTGATCAACACCACATGGCAGCTGCCAAGACTTAGAGCTTGCACCCTCTGAAGCAATGGTCCAAGCTGTACCCTGGCTCCTTTTAGCCACAGACGGAGCTGAAGCAGCTGGGATGCAGAGCACCATGTAATGAAGCTGCACAGAGCAGAGGGGGGCCTGGGCCCGGTTCATGAAAGCATTTTTCCCTCCTAGGTCTCCAGGCCTGTGATAGGAGTGTCTCTGACATGCCCTGGAGACATTTTCTCTACTGTCTTGGTGATTAACATTTGACTCCTGTTACTCACGCAAATTTCTGCAGTGGGTTTGAATGACTCCCCAGAAAAATTTTTTTTTTTTTCTATTATGTCATCAGGCTGCAAATTCTCTAAACTTTTATACTCTGCTTCCTTTTGAATGCTTTGCTGCTTGGAAACTTCCTCCACCAGATCCTCTAAATCATCTCTCTCAAGTTCAAAGTTCCACAAATCTCTAGGTCAGGGGCAAATGCTGCCAGTCTCTTTGCTAAAGTATGACAAGAGTCGTCTTTGCTCCAGTTCCCAATGAGTTCCTCATCTCCATCTGAGACCACTTCAGCCTGGACTTCGTTGCCCATATCACTATCACCAATTTGGTCAAAGCCATTCCACAAGTCTCTGGGAAGTTCCCAATTTTCACACATCTTCCTGTCTTCTGAACCCTCCAAGTTTCTAGAAAGTTCAAACTTTTCTATAATTTCCTGTCTTCTTCTGAATCCTCCAAACTTTTCTATCCTCTACCTTTTACCCAGTTAAAAAGTAGCTTCCACATATTTTATTAATCACATACAGAGCCTTAGAAACTACCATAACATTAAGAATTTGTAATAGCTAACCTTCAAAGAAACTAATGCACAAATAGACACCAGCATGTAAAAAAGTTAGCAGCATTGTTTAAAATTTACTCTGTGTCTGTATTGATTAATTAACTTCAGAAAATTACTATTGCCACTGGAAAGTATGATTTTATAAATAAACAATCCAAAAAGGACTTTCTAGCAGAAATGTAAAATAGTTTACAGCCCGCACTTTTTTTTTTTAGTCTCAGGCCTTGTATAAAATTTCTCTCATGCTAGGCACTCTAGATACTCAAGACTGGCTGATTAATAAGTGTGGTTGTTGTTAATCCAATAATTCTTGGATTATTCAGTGATGTCATATCTTTTACTAGACTATAACTATGTAAGTGGCAGGGCCTATATATTTTTCTTTCTTCATATTTTTATAGTATTTCTATAGAACTAGTTAACTTATTTTGACTGCAATGCCTACAGGCATAAACTATGACTATTTTCTAAGTACTTTTTAACCAGAAGAGAAATTCAAATATACAGTATGAATTAATTGAGAAACTATCAACTAAATAAAAAGACCTAAAATTATTAAGAGTCGATTACTTCATGATTTAAGAGGAATGAGCATAAAGGAATATACCATCTAATGTGGTAATGATAAAATTTATTTTACTTCAAATTAAGAAAGTCATTATGATAGAGAGCAGAGGGACTGAGCTGGTAAGTAAGGAAACATTCACTAGTGATTCATCCCTGTCAATTAGTCTCTATTCTGAAAATTGTGGTTTATTATTCTTGGTCTACTTTACTATTGGTATGTGGCTTTAGAAACCTTTCTTTTTCCATTCTCTACAATTGGGAAATAAGACTTAACTCTAAATTATATTCTATATTTTGATTCCTGATTTATTAAAAAAAAAAACCCTTGGCTCAATATTTCATTAATTTTCCTTATGCCAATGTAACTTGGTCTGAACCATCATGTCTCATCTTTATTTATTTTTCTTAGCAAAGAGCCTTCTATAAAATGATACCACTGTAAAACATGTTCTTATGTCACTCAGGCAACCTAAAATATTTTTAATAAAAATGGATAATGAACAAAACTTAAAATTGTTCCTAAAATAAAACTTGCTTTCGTGGTCACACATGCTTATGTGCAATAAATCACTGCTGAATCACAAGCCAGATGTATAGGGTTTAAAGGAAAATGGAAAACTAAATCATTGGATATAAATATCTATTTATAATGTCATTTCCTTAATAAGGGAGAGAATGAATGTTTAAAGGACATTTTTGTTGTTAAAAGAGGAATGTGATGATTGGCCATGCATATTTTCTGATGACGTAGCAGACACTGCTAGTTGCCAGCCCACATCCATTTTCCGCTTTTTAGAGATTTTTGAGTAGGATTTTTAGCTGAATAAGAAGTTTTCCAGAATGAAAATGTGATTTTTTTGCAGCGTAGTTTTAAGGCATATGTGGCAATGGAATAATTTGCAGGCAATCACTTCTGAAGAAAAACAATGTGTGCAACTTGTGGGTTATACCTTTAGAGACAGAGACTGACCATCTGCTTCTCCTTTCTCTACAGTGTCAAATATCCAAGGTTACCCTGGATATGACTAGTTTACATGATTTTCTAAAGTAACTATTAATAGAGTCACTTTCCATTCTCAGTTTGAACAAAAATTCTGTGATATCTCTGCCTTTGTCCTTCTTGTTTTGTGGAACATTGAAAAGGAGGCAGATAATCTGAGGCCATGTGGTAAGGGCAATCTCTCAGGCATGGTGACACTACAATATAGAAGAACCTCAGGCCCATGATGATTTTGTGAAGCAGAAGCCCCTTCCCACTGGGACTTTTATGTTGAAGAACAATAAAATTAAATCCTGTTTCATCCACTATTTATTTTAGGTTTTTTGTCCACACATCTGAACTTACAGCCCAACTAATGCAAAAGTAAACATATTATTTGTAAACTCTTTGTTGTTTTCTAATATATCTTAGCTGCATTGCATTAAAGTCAGTATTAAAACTAAAATAAGAACTCAGATTTTCAAATGAAATTCATAAGGCAAATTCCAACATCGTATATTCTTAAACGTTTGTCAAGCTAACTTTGAAAATACATTCAAATGATTTTTCCCTATTTAGGTAAAAAGATGTTAATCCACTAAAATGTTTATTTTTCTATTGTAGTCAAATAATAAAGGAATATTAATCATGTGATCATGCTAAGTTTTTCTAGCAATTTTTTTCTTTTTTTTTTTTTTTTTTGCTATGATTTCAGATCTAGCTTTCTCTCTAAAAACTTTTCAGCCAATACTAAGAAACCACTGTTGATGACTGTATTAGCCCATTTTCACACTGCTATAAAGAACTGCTCAAGACTGGGTAATTTATAAAGAGAGAGGTTTAATTGACTCACAGTTTGGCATGGCTGGGGAGTCCTCAGGAAGTACAATTATGATGGAAGGCAAAGGGAAAGCAAGGTCCTTCTTCACAAGGTGGCAGGAAGCAGGGCGGAGTGAAGGGAGATGAGTCCTTTATAAAACCATCATATCTCAAGAAAACTCACTCACTAACGGGAGAACAGCATGGGGGTAACCGCCCCATAATCCAATTACCTCCACCTGTTCTCTCCCTAGACATGTGGGGATACTAAGGATTGTAATTCAAGGTGAGATCTGGGTGGAGGCACAAAGCCAGACCACAACAGTGATCTTATAACAGAGAGTGAGTGTCTGACTCAGAACTAATTGTTTTGTTATCTACTTGGGACTGGTACTCTAAGATCAAAAATGATTGCATAATTATTTTTACTGTGTATCAATAAGAGATTTTCTGTGAATGGTAATTATAGTTTTTGATATAGATACTTGGATGTAGTATTAGATATTACAGAAAATTGTTTTTAGTAAGACAAGGGAAGTCTGTGGTCCAAGGTAAATACTCCTTTGTTCAGATTTTATCAATTATATAGAACTGTACAGTTACAATTTTTACTGTGTTTGAATTTTATTTCTACTGATGCTTCCCTTTTGCTTAATCTCCAAGACTGGCTTATTGCCAGAGTTCATGTGATGAAGTTCCTTCCCTGAACTACCCAAAAATGTGTGCATAACAACCAACAGGAAGTTAGTCACAGGCTCTGAGTCTCTGAATACTCAGACGTATTCTGATTCCCGTGTATATTTCCATTTTTGCAGGACATTGACTGACTGTGGTAGGACTAATCTTAAGTATCAAGGAATAGATCAGCCTAATCTACAAGGCAGAAAAATACATCATAGGCATTTGCGGGATAAACTACCGTACTAGATGTTTACTGGTTGCAACAATTTACATATTATAAAGACCTGAACTCCCTCCCTTATCATTTTATAAACTCCTTGTAAATCACTCCAGAGTTCATAGAGTTTTATCCAATATTCTTTGGTTTGTTAATTCTTTCCCAGCCACTAAATATTTAATCATACTTTATAAGCTCTCTGATCACCTATTTGGCAGGATGTATGAAATCTTCCTACCCATTACTTAATTTCTACCTTCATAATATGTTCTCCACATATGAATTCAAACAAGTCTTTCACCTATTACAAAATCACTTACATTAGATGGAAAAAATAAAGCACATATTTTTGTGGCATACTATCCTTATTCTAACTTCAACAATATAATTTAAGCTTTATGTCAAAAAATAGTGTCTTTTTTTCCTCTTAGGTAGGCCTTATCCATACTTTATGGTCTTGCTTCATTATACAATTGTTTATTTTATTCAACAAATGTAGAAGCCATTATTTGTGACATTCATTTATGCATTGCAGGTCTGAGCACTCTTTTGGTTCCCAGGGAGAGAAAAACACAGTTTTTTTCCTCCACAGAACTTATCTTCTAGTAGGGAGACAAAATTGCTTACTTAAAAGAGTTTATAATTGTATTACATAAATTACCCACAAATATATAGATGTGTTCACAACTATGATAATAGAAGGCAGTAACTTTTATGTGACATACAGTTGCTTTGAATAAGGTTAAAGAATTCTAGTTAGACGAAGATAACTCTTCTAGTTTTCAGGATCAGGGGAGCCTTCATACAGGTAACATAAAGGCAAACCAGGGCTAAGTAGACAACTGACAAAATTCTCTTGAGAATGTGGGATCTGGAAAATAGCTCTAAATATGAATAACCTATGGCACACTAGACAGGTAGTCGGGGCAAAAGTACTTACCAAAGAAAAGTAGCTAAGATGCCGAGAGTGTTTGAAGAGCATGACAATAAAGAATGTCAGTTAATAGGTTGATCTAAGAAGACAGACTGCCAACATATATGAGGTTAGGAGTTAGCAGAGCATGCAGAGCAGTTCTGGAATTGCTTCAGTAAAATTGTGTAATAACTAAAGATCCAATCTTTAAGACCAGGAGTTGAAAATAAGATAACCAGAGCAACCTTACGTGGTAATGCAGCTTATGTAATTTCTTGACTCTAAAGGGCATTACTTGAATCATGACTACGTGATAGGACCTCCAAACTTATCCCTAGATTGAGAATAATGCAGTATTAATATCTATAAATAGGAGACTTACCTCAAAAAGGACTTCTAAAAATGACTTGCTTCTATAAAGTCACTTAAAAATATATTTAATATTTCAGACACCTTTTATTTTGATATTACATTTTTTTTGCTACAAAACACACTATATCACTGTATGAAATGTCATAGTCTAGTAATGTAATTTTAGGAAAAAATTCACACTTATCAATTGAACAAAATAGTTTCTAGTCAGAGAATTTCGTAAATAATAAATTTGTCATGGCATATTTTAATAATCCCAAAAATGTACTCATAACAGTTCATATGGATGATGTGATATTTGATGGGATATTCTGCTGCATGATTTATAGCCAGGAGAAACTTGAGACTGAATAATCAGTTGGGTATGTATTAACTCTAAATTTACTTTCAAAGACTAACCCAGAAACCTCTGTTTTGACACAAAAGTAGGAATTTCAGGAGAATAGAGAGTTTGATACTGTAAAAGTAAATGCAAAAGTCATTCATGAGAAATGCAAGTTAATTCTGTAGGACGAGGAGAGTATAGCTGCCTGAAGAAGAGAATTTGTGCAAAAGGAAACTATATATTGGGAAGGAGTGAAACCCAGAGAATAAAGAACTAGAGCCAAGAGACAAAGTTTAGCAAACTGAGAATTGAATAAAGAAATATACAGGGTCATTTGACTGAAAAAGAAATACAACTGACAAAATGAATAAAATTATAAATAAAGAAGCCAAAGTTATTTAACATATGTTAATGACACAAACTTATAGCAGTTTCTATATTGTGATTGTAAAGGAGGTTATTTTACAGACAATTGTGGACCAGGAGAAGATGAAGAATATAGACTAATCAGAGGAGTTGCAAGAAAAAGAAAGAAATGAATGTAAAACATCAGATTCTCTAAATTCTTTAACATTTTTTTTAGCTAATTCAAACTCTTTTCCTTCACTCTACCATTGCAATTCATTTCCATAGTCCAACCCTAGTCTTCAATATCACCAAAGACAAGAACCCCTGCATTATGTTGATTTCATGCATACTACTCTGTGGTCATCTCTTTCTATTTTTCTAGCTTGCTCTTTAATAATTCACCTCGGAATTCTCTGACTTCTGAAGGCTCTACAGTCTATTGAATCAATATTAAAACTGTAAAGAACTTTGAATAAAACTTCAGGAATACACAAACTCTGAGTGGGCTGTGCACTTGAATTTTAAAGCAAATTATAAAGGTTCTAGACATTAAGGTAATATAATATATTCATGACTTTATAATCAGGAAAATGTTCTTAAAGAGGACATAGAAAAAAATAAGCCTAAGGAAAATGGTTGATAAAATTTGCTACATCAAAACATCGTTAAGTACAAGAAAAGAGAGTGTTAATATGGAAGAAGATATTTGAAGAACTTGTTAACAACATTTCACTGAAAGCATGTCTAATTGACCACTAAACATGAAAATTTAGACAAAACCATTACTAATCATGAAAAGGCTTATTGAAACACAATAACATGTCTACACCCCTACAGAAATAAAATAATTATGAAGACTAACAATACCAGTGGTTGTAGGAATACAAAGCAACAGTCATTTTCATACACTGCTTGTGAGTGAATAAATTAGCATAATTACCTCCAGAAAAATGTTGGACATTTTCTATTAAGCTGAACGTAGTCATAGCATAAAACAAGAAATTCCACCTAAAAAGAATGTGTTCACAGAAATGCAATACATGTAAAAGCAAACACAGGCAGAAAAATATTCACAGTAGTGTTACTTTAACAGCTGAAATTAGCAACTTCCCAGATAATCACATTAGCAGAATGGGAAATTAAATTTAAAAAATCATAAACTATTAATACTATACATCAGTGAAAATGAATGTATTACAGCTATACGTAACAGCATAGGGGAATACCATAGTAATAGCATTAAGAAGAATAAGCCAGACACAAGAGAATACATATTGAGTGATTCCAATTATATTAATTCCAAAGAGAAGTAAATTGTCATACTAGAAGTCAAGATTGCAATTAACTTGGAGAACTATTGAGGGTATTGACTGGGAGGTGGCACAAAGGAAACTAATGGAATATGGTCAGTATTCTGCTTCCTGACCTGGCTTTGGTTGTAGAGGTATTTGCTTTGTGATAATTTATTGAGCTGTACATTTATAATGCGTGTAATTTTCTCTATATGATTAACACTACACAAAAATAGTAGAAGAAAAAAATGTAAATAGAATCATGTTGGTTGATTTCACTCTAAAGTCATTATCTTGATCTTTAAGTAGAATGTAAATTCTGCCAAGCAGTTATATTTTTTTCTCTTCTGATTAAGAGGTTTCCCTTTTGATTAAATGTCTTTCTTTCTTGGTTTTGCATTTTGAATTATCTTAATTAAGTTGAGAAAAATACGTTCTGTTGGAAATATAGAATTTGTTGTGAAATACAGATTTGGAGGAAAAGGTTAAGAATCCATGATATGGGGTTTGGAATAGGATTTTACTTGTAGACAAATTGAATTAATGTGAATTCATATTATAATGTCATTGCTTTCATCTCTAAGTGTTTGGGGGTATAATTCTGACAATATAGAAAAACGAATCTTCTTAACACAAAAAGTAAATTTCTCTACTGTTTTTTCCTTCTCATTCTGTTCGTCCCAGGGTAAATACAAGATTGCTCTTTCATCTTCAGGCAAATTTGCAAGAACCCAATAGTGTGTTATATTTCTGGAGCTCTCCGAGCAAATCCCTTGGGGCTGACGAATTTTATGTGTCCTGTTTGATTTGACTGAAGCATATTCATTTTTTAACATTAAACTTAGTTTTTTCTTTTAACGGAAGTCAGCTCTTTTGCTATAATTTTTTTAAAGGTCTATGACTGGAGTTGTCTCACTAAGAAGACTTTCTTGGCTGTATAACAAGCACCCTTCCCTCTGAGAAGACATCTGTGGCTTTACTTCTAGAGGCCATAAACAAACGGAAACACAATCTAATGTTAGTTGTTGTATTTTTTTAAAAAAAAGAAAAGAAAACTATGGGCTAAATTTAAGGCAGTATCTTCTGTTGGATCCCAAACAGAAAGAGGACATTAGTGGAAGAAAATAGTGAAAGCTGACTATATAGTTCAGTTAATTGTACAGCACTGGTGTTAACGGGGCCATACAATTTTTTTTAATATTTGTTTTTTAATGGAAACCAGTGTTAATGGTGCCGTATAATTAGACACATAAAGCATAATTTCATAAGAGGCTAATATTAGAGGAAGTTTTTTAAAAAGATGTATGGGATAGATATTATCTTTCCCATACGTATCTCTATATTATCTTTGGAACTGTTATATAAATCTAAATCAATTCTAAAATAATGAATTTTATAAGGCTAGAAATGTATTTTGTAATAACATTTTTATGAAAGATTTGTAAAAATAAAAATAAGATTGGAAAGAAATATATATTACCAGATGAAGTAGAATAATTTTTGTGTGTTTTTTTCCATATTTTCCTCACGTACTTCGAAGTCCATGCAATATTTGTTAAATGAAAACACAAACACTAACACGTGCAAATGTATAAGCATACAGACATCCAAAAACCCACATAGGTTTCTAGATTTTTCTCTGAATTAATATTTCTGAATTCAGGTATTAGTTTTAAAGCACTGTGCCATAATTGGCACAATGCTCTTCAACTTTATCCTAGCACATGTCACCAAATCAGTTTACTTCCTGAAGACTCTTGCTAAACCTTTACCTATTGTTTTTATGAATGCTAAATATTCAGTTTTAACAATTTTCAAATACCAGAAATTATAATAACAGGTAGTTATAATAGGAAATATAGAATAATAGGAATTATAGAATCTTTTTTATTAGAACCAGCCTGATTCTTCAGTTTAAAATGTGGACATAAATTTTACATCCCATATTAATGTGTTAACACCAGCTGTCTTCTAGATTCTTTCTTGAAATTAGAATGTTAGTAACATGTTACATTCTTTATGGAAAATATAAGTGCCTCAAAGTACCCACAGCATTAGGATGAAAACCCTGTCTTGCTCATCAGTCTAGTCAAGGGAGGAACTACATTATTATTTAAATTTAAATCATTAAACATTTAGTTGTTGATTATGATGGTGGTGATTATAGCCTCTAGAAAAATATTCAACTATTGGAGATTATTTCTAAGACTGTGCAAGAATTTGTCCACAGTTACAAATAATTACATATCTTTGATGAACAGATTTTTTAAAGTAACTTTTCAATGATAAGTCAGAAGTTCTACTAAGAACAGTGTGCATTTATCCTTCTTCAGGAAAAAAATTATTGGAAAAATGCTAAGAAAACTGTTTTTATGTCTCTGACTCTGAAGTCTGATAAGGAGAACTGTGGCAAAGTTATTATTTTTAATATCTGTTTTTTAATGGAAAATAGTCTAAGTAAACCAAAGAATTTTCTGTTATAGAAATGACTTTTTCCTGAAGAAAATGTTCTCTGGCTCAGGCCACTTACTTGGACAAAGCAGCTTGAACATTACTTCACTCTACACTTTCTAAATAGTTTGTTTTTCTTTCTAAAGGATGACATTGAGGATTCAGTTATATTTACTTTCTGTTTCCAGACACTTCAGCGGTATGTTCATCACTCAAAGACATTTTACAGAAAACAGTCATCAGAGTGGTACTCATTTTTTTTTCACTTTATTTGGTTTCATATCCACCATATCTACAGGCTTTTGTTTCAGACATTTCTAGCTATAGTTCTCTAAAGTTAAGTTTCTGTTAGGCCATGGAAATGAAGAAATTCAAACTTTGTTTTGGAAATTAGATAAAGAAAGAAGAAACAACTAGAACTGAATTTACTGTTTGTTTTAATAACTAGCATATAACATGAGTATATATTCCTTTGAAGTAGATTGCATAGAGTGACATTAAATATTTTATCATGAAAAGAATGTAACCACATATTGACCTCATTCTTTGGCTGTGCTTATAGCTATGTCTACATAACTCCAAAACACTTTGTTTGATTTGTTTCACTGATTAATGGTCTTAAACAACTCCATTGTTTCAGAGCACTATACCTAACCTATACTGTCGTCATTATAAACATTCTTTTGTCAAAGACTAAATTGTTGCATATGGTTGTAGGCGGTAACATCTAATAAAAGAATTGATCTTTCTAGCAAAACTTTTGATTAAATCTTTTATTTGGAATGATCTACTATATTCTACCAAAAGAAAGATTTTGTTCAAATACTCTTTTTCCAATGTATATAGAGAGCTAAGACGGTCAATCTAGTACCTGGCATTTAATTCTAGAGTTTTCTATATAGGGTTCATCCAATTCTTCATATCTATGTATGAATGTCCCTAATTTTAACAAAAAATACTCACGAATTATATAAAATAATAAATGTAAGAACAAATCATTAAACAGTAGATTCCTATTGATAGTAATATCCCATTATTTTAAATAATTGTTTTTAGATCAGGTATGAGGAAGTTAAACCAAAAACCTTCTGACATGATCAAGTTGGCTTTAGAGGAGATTGATGTAAAGTGTATGGCTTCAATTTCTGCCATTGATGATATCCATACATGGATGAGGATGGAGTTTATAGGCTATTGTGAAAGGTATCCAAATGGCCAGGCACAGTGACTCACACCTGTAATCCCAGCACTTTGGGACCCAGAGGCAGGTAAATCACGAGGTCAGGAGATTGAGATCATCCTGGCCAACATGGTGAAACCCCGTCTCTACTGAAAATACAAAAATTAGCTGGGCATGGTGGAACACTCCTGTAGTCCCAGCTACTCAGAAGGCTGAGGCAGGAGAATGGCTTGAACCCAGGAGGTGGAGGTTGCAGTGAGCTGAGACTGTGCCACTGCACTCCAACCTGGTGACAGAGTGAGACTCGGTCTCAAAAATAAAATAAAATAAAATAAAATAAAATAAAATAAAATAAAATAAAATAAAATAAAATATATTCTAATGGCTTTTCTTCCAATTTACTAACCATTCTAATTATTTGTTTAGTTAATAATTTCAGACCTTGGATGTTTCAGTCTTACAATGTCTTTTTGATTCTCCTTTAGTAGTTACCGACTCTTGGTTGAAAGACTTCATCTTTTCATTTATTTTGCCCATTTGTTCTTGTATTTTCTTAAATATATTTGTCATGATATATTTCTGAAAACCAATATTTGGATCAGTTGTATATCTAAGGTTAAAGAAGGCTAGACTGTTAATATATCCAAATGAATAAAGAATGTTAGTTATGAATAAAAAAACTTTTGCTCAGATAATCATTAAATTATTGTTTGTCCCCAGCCTTTTAGTCAGTGAGATTGGAATTCTCTATCAGACAGACAAAAAAATATTCTGACGTGTATGGAAGCTGCAACCTATACAATGCCCCTATGTTGGTCCAGCTTTTACCAGTAAAATGGAACTCATTTTCAACATCTGAAAATTGCACTTCAGATTACCAATATCCATACTGTATTAGTGCATTCTCAGGCTGCTAATAAAGACATACTTGAGACTGGATTATTTATAAAGGAAAGAAGTTTAAATGACTCACAGTTCAGCAGGGCTGAGGAGGCTTCAGAAAACTTACAGTCATGGCGTAAGGGGAAGCAAACATGTCTGTCTTCACACAGTGGCACCAAGGAGAAGTGCCAAGCAAAAGAGAAAAATCCCATATGAAACCATCAGATCTTGTGAGAACTCACTCACTACCACGAGAACAGCATAGAGATAACCCCTTGCCATGATTCAATTACCTCTCACCAGGTTCCTCCCATGACATGTGGGATTATGGGAACTATAATTCAAGATGAGATTTGGGTGGAAACCCAGCCAAACCATATTACATACTCTTAGATATATAATGATAAACATTTTCTTTTTTTCTCCAAATTTATCCCTTTACCCTCAAGTTAAATGTTTCATATGATTATTTTCTTATTTCTACCAACATTACCTGTTAAGACATATTGATAAAGTAAATATATTCATGAATTTTCTTTCTAAACCTAATTATTTTACTAATTTTCTTATTTATTCAAAGTCCAACATCTTTTAAAAATCTTACATGCAATATCTTTAAGTGAATTCTAATTTCTCCTTTGGATCAAAGTCTACGGCCATCTTATTGCTTTTGCAACATCAATATCTAGTTCTTCTTTGTACTTTACCACTAACTACGCTTAGATCTTCTTTTACTTATAATTGAAAAATTGACTTAGTCACCTTATTCTTTCCTCTATTTCATTTACTACATCCATTTAGTTATAAATCACATACTTTTAACAAATAAATCTTCCTAAAATATAACTTTGATCGTGTTATCTCATTGTTCAGAAAATTTTATGTTTTTTGGGTTTTTTTGCTAAGTCCAAATTTCTAAAATAGCTGTGATCTCTGGGGTATTAGCTTGTCCCCTGATTGGATTACATCCTCCCAATACCCCTCAGAGAGTATAGTTATTGCTATTTTATTGACAAATACATTGAAGCTTGGTGATATTAATTTGCCAAAGATCACAGCTTACAATTTAAGAAACTCTAATTTATAGCTATTCTGTCAGACTCCAAGGTTTTTTTTTGTTGTTGTTGTTGTTTTCACTCTCACTCTCACACTGACACATTCCCCTTTTAACGCATACTCATAAAGGAGTTCAGTGAGTTAGTTGTTATAGGTTGCATTTTGCAGGTAAGACACAGGACTCAGAAAATATTAACCAGTTTACTACAACATAATACAAAGATGAGTCATAAAACTTGCATTTAAATTAGGTCTTGCTGCATCAAAAAGCTGTGTGTCTTTCTGTGCACCATACACCCTGACATCTACATAAATGATATCATTTAAAAATTTTGAGCCATGAATATTTTCTCCCCTTAATATAGCCAGGACTTCTACAAAGTCAAATATCTTGTTTATATCTAAACACTGCTCACTTTTTCTGCCTATATAATGATTCTGTCATATTCTATATGACCAAATTCTATCTATTCTTTAAAATCCATGCTATATACCAAATACTTCAGAAAGTCATCACTAATTCTGAAATTAGAGAAAAACTCATCTTTTCTCTAAACAATCATAACATCTCTGTGTTTTTTAGAGTCCTTAAGTCTCACTTTGTTTTTTCTCCATGTTCTGTCACCTGTAGAGAATTATAAGTTCTGTGAAGACAGGATCTAATTGCCTGTGTATCCGTATTATTATTCTGGCCTATAGTTGATACCTAAAAACTATTTGATGAGTGGATGATCACTAGTTTTCAGAAATATGTGGTATAAATTCACAAATATAACATATTAAAAATTATTTTGTATAGTAGAATCAAGAACCAGGTTGACTTCTGAGATTTTTTGCTTCAGTTCCTGGCTCCTCAATGGCACTTCTGGAGGGGCCTGGGGGAACTTGATGCCCTGAAGGAAAGGAGACAAATCTGTCTGGGTTTGTCACTGGTTGATTGTAGAGCCCTAGGGCCTTGACCAAATCTAGGCAATAATCAGGAAGTGGTTACAGTAAGCCTTGGACAAGACCTGGTATCATGCTTGCTTCAGGTCTGATCCAGCATAATCCCAGTTGTGGCAAACAGAAGGGTGCTTGTGTCACCCCACTCCAAGCTCCACGTGACTCAGCACAGAAAGAGACTCTATCTGTTTGTGAGAAAGTAAAGGAAGAGAACAAGAATCTCCACCTGGTAATCCAGAGAATTCTTCTGTATCTTATTTAAGACCACAAAGGTGATACTCCTATGAGCTTGCAGGAACCACAGTGTAACTGCTCTTGTGGTTCCTCCTAATGCAGATATGATTTAGATCACAAAACCCAGATACTTTTGAATACCCAAAAAGCCTTCCCAAGTGGGTCTAGGCAAGTCCAGACTGCAAAGAACTGCAATAAATACCTAACTATTAATTGCTCAGACACCAAGGAACATCCATAAACATCAAGATCATCCAGAAAAATATGACCTCATCAAATTAAGTAAATAGGATGCCAGGTCCTGGAAAAACAGATATGTGATCTTTCAGACAAACAATTCAAAATAACTGCTTTGAGGAAACAAAAAAAGAAAATTCAAGATAACCACAGAACAGGAATTCAGAATTCCATCAGATAAATATAATAAAGAGATGAAAATAAATAAAAATAATCAAAGAGAAATTCTGGAGTTGAAAAATGCAACTGACATACTGAAGAATGCATCAGAATCCTTTAGTAGTAAAAATGACCACACAGAATTAAGAATTAGTGACCTTGAAGACAGGCTATTTGAAAATAGACAGTCAGAAGAAATAAAAGAAAAATGAATAAAAAGCAATGAAGCATGCCTACAAGATCTAGAAAGAGCCTCAAAAGGGAAAATTTAATAGGTATTGGCCTTAAAGAGGAGATAGAGAAAGAGATAGGAGTAGGAGGTTTATTCAAAAGATTAATAAATAATTTCCCCAACCTAGAGAAAGAATCAATATGCAAGTACAGGAAAGTTATACAACATGAAGCAGATTTAACCCAAAGAAGACTTCTGCAAGACATTTAATAATCTAATTCCCAAAGGCCAATGATAAAGGATGCTAAAAGCAGCAAGAAAAAAAATAAGCAAATAAGATACAATGGAGCTCCAATACAGTTGACAGTGGACTTTTCAGTGGAAACCTTACAGACCAGGAGAGAGTGGCATGACATATTCTGAAGGAAAAAAAAGGAAAAGAAAAACACCTTTTATTATTGAATAGTGTATTCAATGAAAGTAACCTTCAAAGATTAAAGAGAAATAAGGACTTCCTCAGATAAAGAAAAGCTGAGGGATTCAATACCAGACCCATCCTATAAGAAGTGCTAAAGGAAGCACTTTAATCAGAAAGAAAAGAAAATTAATGAGCAATAAGATATTATCTGATGGTATAAAACTCACTGGTAATACTAAGTAAGTAGAAAAACACAGAATATTCTAACACTTTAACTCTGATGTGTAAACTACTCTTATCTTGAGTAGAAAGACCAAATGATGAATGAGTAAAAAATAATAACTGCAACAATGTTTCAAGACATAGTACAATAAGATGAAAAGAGAAACAATAAAATCTTAAAATGCAGGAATATGAAGTTAAAGTGTAGAGATTTTATTTGTTTTCTTTTTGCATGTTTGTGTATGCAATCAGTGTTGTCATATTTTAAAAGTAATGAGTTATAAAATGGTATTTTAAAACCTCATGATAATCTCAAATTGAAAAATCAACAACAGATACATAAACAAATAAAAAGCAAGAAATTAAAATTTACCACCAGAGAAAATCCACTTCAATAAAAGGAAGACAAGAAGGAATAAAAGAAAAAAGATAAAGTTACAAAACAACAGGAAAACAATTAGCAAAATGGCAGGAGTATGTCCCTACTTATCAATAATAACATTGAATGTCAATGGATTAAAATTCTTTAATCAAAAGACATAGACTATCTGAATGGATTAAAAACAAGATCCAATAATCTGTTGTATACAAGAGATACACTACACCTATAAAGAAACACAAAAACTAAAAAAAAAAAAAAGAATAATAAAAGATATTCCATGGCAATGAAAACCGTAAAAGAGCAGGAATAGCTATACTTATATTAGACAAAATATATTTCAAGGTAAAAACTATAAGAAGAGGCAAAGAATGTCATTATATACTGAAAAAGGGGTCAATCCAGCAAGAGGATATAACAAATGTAAATATATATGCACCCAACACTGGAGCACCTGGATATATAAAGCAAATATTATTAGAACCAAAGGGAGATGTGCCCCAATACAATAATAGCTGCAGACCTCAATACCCCACTTTCAGCATTGAACAGATCTTTCAGACAGAAAATCAATGAACAAACCTTGAACTTAATCTGTACTATAGACCAAATGGACCAAATATATATTTACAGAACATTTTCTCTAACAGCTACAAAATACTCATTCTTCTTTTTTGGTATGTAAATGACTGTTAAGGATAGGCCATATGTTAAGTCAAAAAGGAAGTCTTGAAACACTTAGAAAAAAAAAACCTAAAATAATATCAAGCATCTTCTCTGACTGCAATGAAATATACTAGATCAATACCAAAAGGAATTTTGGAAACTATATAAACACAGAGATATTAAACACTATACTCTGAATGATTAGTGGATCAATCAAGAAATTAAGAAGGAAATTGAAAAATTTATTGAAACAAATGATAAAGGAAACACAACATACCAAAATGTATGGGATACAGTGAAATGACAATAAGAGGGGAGTTTATAGCTGTGTCTGTATCAAAAAAGCAGAAAAAATTCTATTAAAAAACCAAGTGGAGCATTTTACAAAAACTAATAAGGCAAGAGAACACCACATCTGAAATTAGTAGAAGAAAAAATATATAAACATGAGTGCTGGAAATCTTAGCTAGAGCAAATTGGACATGAGAAAGAAATAAAGGGCATCCAAATTAGAAGGGAAGAAGAATTATCCTTGTTTGCAGACAATATGATCTTACATTTCAAAAAACCTTAAGACATCACAAGAAAACTATTAGAACTGATAAATTCAGTAAAATTGCAGGATACAAAATTAACATACAAAAATGCCAGCAGTAAACAATTTGGCACTTCTGCCAAATATTTGCCATTTCTGTAAGACAACAGTGAACTATCTGAACAAGAAATTGAGAAAGAGGGTCTATTTGTAGGTACTATTTGCAGTACCTACCTAGGAATTAACCAAAGTAAAATATCTCTACAATGAGAACTATAAAACATTGATGCAAGAAATTTAAGAGGACAGTCATACAGAAAAGGAAATATATTTGATCTTTATTGATTGTGAAAACCAATATTGTTAAAATGCCTATACTACCCAAATCAATCTACAGATCGAATGCAATCCCTATCAAAATACCAATGGCAGTTTTCACAGAAACTGAAAAAAAAATCCTAAAATTTATAGAGAATGCTGAAAGATCTAGAATAGCCAAAGCAATCCTAAACAAAAAGAGCAAAACTAGAAGATTCACATTAATGGATTTTAAATTGTACTACAGAGCTATAGCAACCAAAATGGCATCGTACTAGCATAAAAATAGACATATAGACCAATGGAACAGAAAGAGAACCCAGAAATAAATTCATATATCTATACTAAACTCATTTTTTACCGAGGTATCAAGAACATATATTGGGAAAGGGGCAGTCTCTTCAGTAAATTGTACTGAGAAAACTGTGTATCCATATGCAGAAGAATGAAACTAGACCCATATCTCTTACAATATACAAAAATAAATTCAAAATAAATTAAAGAATTAAACCTAAACCTCAAACTATGTAACTACTGCAAGAAAAATCAGGGGAAACTCTCCAGGACACTGGATTGGGCAAATATTTCTTGGGTAATACCCCATAAGCACAGGAAATCAAAGCAAAAATGAACAAATGGATCACATAACTTTAAAAAAGCATCTGTACAGTAAAGGAAATAACAAAGTAAAGAACCTACACTATGGAAGAAAATATTTGCAAACCAATCATCTGGAAAGGGATTAATAACCATAATATACAAGGAAAAGAAGCTCAAACAACTCTATAGGAAGAAATCTAATAATTTGATTTAAAATGAACAAAAGATCTGAATAGAAATTAAGAAGACAGGCAAATTGCAAACTGGTATGTGAAAAGGTGCACAATATGATTGGTTATCAGATAAATGCAAATCAAGACTATAATAAGATATAATCTCACCCAAGTTAAAATGGTTTTTATCCAAAAGACAGGACATATCAAATGCTGGTGAGGATGGGGAAAAGGGGAACCCTCATACATTGTTGGTGGGAATGTAAATTAGTACAACCACCATGGAGAACAGTTTGGAGGTTCCTCCAAAAACTAAAAGTAGAGCTATCATGTGATCTATCAATCTCACTGCTAAGTACATATCCCATTGAAAGAAAATCACTATATGAAAGAGATATCTGCACTCCTTTGTTTATTGCAACACTATTCACAATAGCCGAGATTTGGAAGCAACTGAAGTGTCTATCAACAGATGAAAGATAAAGAAAATGTGATACATATACAATGGAGTACTACTCAGTCACCAAAAACAATGAGATTCTATCATTTGCAACAACATGGATGAAACTGGAGGTCATTATGTTAAGTGAAGTAAGCCAGGCAAAGAAAGACAAATATTACATGTTCTCGCTTATTGGTCAGATGTAAAAACCAAAACAGTTGAACTCATGGAGATAGAGAGCAGAAGGATGGTTACCAGAGGTTAGAAACGGGAGTACATTGGGTGGAAAGGAGGTGGTGATAATTAACAGGTACAAAAAGTAGTTAGAAAGAATGAATAACATCTAGTATTTGATAGCACACAGGGTGGCAATAGTAAATAATAATTGAATTTTACATTTTAAAATAATTAAAAGTTGATTGTAACACAAAGATAAATGCTTGAGGTTATTAGTACCCCATTTACCCTGATGTGATTATTACACATTGTACATATGCATTAAAATATTTCATGTACCCCATAAATATATACCTACTACTATGTATCCACACAAATTAAAAAATAAAAAATTTGAATAACAAAAAAAGTCAGTTACTGTTCTATATACTGGCAATAAAAACTGAAATTCAGAATTTTAAAATATCATTTGAAATTTGAAATTCAGAATTTTAAAATACCATTTATACTACCACCAAAAATGAAATATTTAGGTATAAATCAAACAATATAAGAAAATCTTCTCCATGTAAAAAATTATAAACCTCAATAAAAAGTTTCAAAAAAGTTTTAAATAATTGGAAAAATATTCCATATCATTCATTAGAATACTTAATATTTTAAGATGTCAATTCCTCACAACTTGATCTATAGATTCAATGTAACTCAATTAAAATCATAGACTCTATTTTGGAGATATGAAAATACTAATTTAAAACTTTATATGGAAAGGCAAAAGACCTCAAATAACCAATGCAATGATGAAAAAGAAACACATTTAAAGGATTCACACTGACATTTAGACTTACTATAAAGCTGCAATAATTGAAAAAGTGTGGTTTTTCCAAAAGAACAGGAACAGAGATTAGTAGAACAAAATATGCAGCCAAGAAATAGATCCATGAAAAATATAGTCAACTGATCTTAGACAAGGAGCAATGGCAATTCCAATTCTATTTTCCTGTTATTACCTTTTTAGAAGACAATACACACAAAAAATGAACCTAGATACAGAAATTTGCAATTTACAGAAATTTTGGCTCAAAATAGATATTACATCTAATGTAAAACACAAAACTAAAAAATTTCTAGAAGAAAAATAGAAGAAAATCTAGGTGACTTCTTCATTATCCTTGAGTTTTTAGTCATAATGCTAACTAAAAGCACTACCCATGAGAGGAAAAATTAATAAATTGGATTTTGTTAAAATTTAAAATCTCTACTCTGTGAAATACACTGTCAGGAGGCCAAAAAGACAAACCGAAGTCTGGGGGAAAATATTTGGAAAACACATATATGGTAAACAACTTGCATCTAAGATATACAAAGACCACTTAACACTCAATGATAAGAAAATAATTAAATTTAAAAATGTGCAGAAGGGTCGGGCACGGTGGCTCATGCCTATAATCTCAGCACTTTGGGAAGCTCAGGTGGGTGGATCACCTGAGGTCAGGAGTTTGAGACCAGCCTGACCAACACGGTGAAACCCCATTTCTACTGAAAATACAAAATTAGTCAGGCCTGTTAGCAAGTGCCTGTAATTTCAGCTACTCAGGAGGCCGAGGAAGGAGCATGGCTTGAATCCGGAACGTGGAGGTTGCAGTGAGCTGAGATTGTGCCACTGCACTCCAGCCTGGATAAGAGAGAGAGAAACACCACCTCAAAAAAAAAAAAAAAAAAAAAAAAAAAGTGCAAAAGATCTGGAAAGACACTTCAACAAATAAGATATACAAATGCAAAACATGCATAGGAAAAGATGCTCAACATTGTTTTAAGTTATTGTAAATTAAAACAAATTGTCACTACATACCTATTAGGTTGGATAAAATTTCAAATATTTAAAATACCAATTGATGACTTGGATGCAGAACCTCAGGAACTCTCCATTGTTAGGAAGAATGCAAATGGCATAACCACTTTCGAAGACACCTTTGAAATTTCTTACAAAGCTAAACGTAGTCTTACCACACAATCTAGCAATTGTATTCCTGGATATTTACTCAACAGATTTAAAAACATGTCTACACAATAACCTATACACAAACTTTTATAGTAACTTTATACATAATCACCAAAAAAACTTAAGTGACCAAGATAGCACAGATAGTGGCATATCTTTACAATGAAATATTATTTAACAATAAAAAGGAGGGAGCGATCAAGCCACAAAATGATATGGGTAAATCTTAAATATGTTTTCAACTGAAATATGAAAACCTAAAATGCTATTTATTGTATGTTTCCAATTATATGATCTATTTGAAAAGGCAACGCTTTAGAGATAATAAAAAAAAAAATCAGAGGTTCCTAGTGGTTTTGCAAATGGGGAAAACAACATTCAAATAGGTAAAGTAAATGGAATTTTTAGGAAAATGAAGCTATTGTACATGATGCTATAATTGTGCCTACTTGACATTATACATATGTCAAAATCCATGTAATTTTATAGCTAAAATAGTAACATTTAATATATGACATTTTCAAGAAATTAGGAGGTCTTAGGAATCCCAAGTTGAAATGCAGAATATGAGAAAACAATTTAATTGTATTATAAATATATGAGACAACCTCATTAAAGTGGGTAGAGGAAAAGGTGCTGAACTGACATTGGAAATGTGTGGAATCCATAAAACTAATGACAAAAGAAACTTGTTTATAAAGCTGTTGCCTAAGAGGGAATAGGTTAACAATGCTTGAACTGGTTTACATGTAGATTGGACTTGAACAATTAAGAAAATAGACAAAATAAAACCAGATTTCTAAATATTGGAGTGAGTGTTTACAAATAAGTGAGGGACGACAGCTAGAATGATTCATGTGGTGATGTATTAGACCTAGAGACATAAGTATGAGATCATGTTTAACTTAATAAAGGTACAAATGGTTACACATAGAAATATTTGTAGGTATGGTATATACAAGCTCTCATATACACACATATATTTCCTTTCTGTGTCAGTTGCAAGGGTCTAGAAGCAATGACACCCTAGTAGCATAAAGCATAACCTTGACTTTGGTTTCTAATACTATTCTTCAATGAAAGAAATCAGAGTTCTTTGGAGAAGTGGCTAAATCTAAGATAGGGCAGAGAATGTGTAAGAGTGGAGTGTAATGCTATATAAGAAAATAAGATAATTTGTTTAAAATAATTTAAAAAATGTATTAATAGGGCTATGTTTAAGAGAGATACAAAAGGTGACTAAAAAATTACCAGTAGTAAAAGCCAGACAATTTGAACAAGACAATAAATTAAGTATTGAATTATAGTCCACAGTATAAAATACATATTTATTATTCCACACTGCTATAAACAAATGCTTCTTAAGTAAACAAATAGAGGAGAGACAAATTTCCTATGCAGAATTTCTAATAATTTATGTAAAAACTTCACCCTCAAAGAAGTTAAACATAACTCTTCACTATTTAAATGTGGACTGCATACGGTGACTTCCTCCCAAATAATAAGGTATGGAATGGTGAGGGGAAAAAAAAGATAATTTTACTTAGACAAACATTGACAAACATCTCCTCAGCTAAGTAATCAAATCAACATCAACAGTCCTAAATTGTGCTGAAAGTATGTAACCTTGCTATAGTGTAATAATAGAAATGGTACTTTACCTCTGTTCATCCTCTTAAAACCCACAACTCTACTCTAATTATAAGAAAAACACCAGACAAATTTCAATAAAGGAACATTGTTTAAAATTCCTGAGTAGTCCACAAAACTGTCAAGGTCATCAAAAACAAGAAACATGTGAGAAACTATAACTTTAAATGAAGCCAAAGAAATATGATAATTACATGCAATAGTATCCAGGATTGGATCTTGGAAAACAAAAAGAATTTTAGGTAAAAAATGAAAAAATCAGAATAAAGAATGGACTTTGATATCATTTGGCTCTGTGTCCCCACTCAAATCTCATCTTGAATTCTACTCTCATGATTCCCATCTGCTATGGGAGAGACCCAGTGGGAGATAATTTGAATCAAGAGGGAAGTTTCCCCATACTGTTCTTGTGGTAGTGAATAAGTCTCATGAGATCTAATGGTTTTATAAGGTTTCCACTTTGGCATCTTCTCTCATTTTCTCTTGCTGCTGCCATGTAAGAAGTGCCAATTGCCTCCTGTCATGATTCTGAGGCCTCCCCAGTCATGTGGAACTGTAAGTCCAATTAAACCTTTTTTTCATAGTCTCAGGTATGTTTTTATTAGCAGCATGAAAACAGGCTAATAGACTTTAAGTAATAATTATTTATCAATATTAGTTCATTAATTATAACAAATATACCATATAATAAAATATATCATCAATAGAGAACACTAGGTGTAAGATATATGGGAATTCTCATTACTATCTATAATTTTGTAAGTTTTATAATTTTCTGTAAATATAAAATGCTTCTAAAAATTAATTTTATTTTACATATATACTAAATATATGATATATACTATATGTACAGAGAGAGTATATCCATTATCTATTTAAATTCTACATAGGCTATAAAACTCTATATGTATATACATATACACAAATAGTTATAGTCTTATTGCACTGTTAATATTTGAACTAAAGCAACTTCTATAGACAAAAATTGATAAAGGCTGTATATTTAGAGGCTATACTTCGATACATGTTTGAGCAAAAGAAACTTCTTAATAATGAGGCTCTCGAAGCCACATGTAAGTATCCCTATATAGACTGTAGCTCATTTACTCATATCAATAGAATATAGTTGAAGCTAAAATTATTATGCTATTCTCATGAATCATAGTTCATGCACCCAAAATAATTGTATTAACTACCACTGTTTTAACTTTGAGATTTAATATCATGTATAGTAACCTAATTGTTAAGAGGAAATACTGCCCATAAACCATGCCATCACACATGGAACACTGAGTATTTGTAAAGTGTCTGTTGGTATCAGAAAGTCATTGCAGTTAAGTTTCCCTAAATCCATGTAATGGTTCCCTTTACTCTTTTTAAATTCCCAAATATTGAAAGCTCTACAAGCTAGGTTAATTTCTTAATACAAGAAGTAATTATACTGATAAAATCCCTTCTGCATTCAGCTAAACAGAATATTAACCCACTCACCCAAATAGGATATCTTGAAATACTTTTCTGAAAATGTCACTGAGATTTCTAAAATAATTCTGAGATTTTTTAAGTATTACTACTAAGACATTATTTAAAATTCTACTTCTTCACAGTAGAAAGTGAAAATGTCTTTAAATTATTCCTCTTGAATGGAAGATGACTAAAATACATCAATTAAAGTTACCAACTATATTTCTACTTCTAAAGACAGTTTCCAATACTACAAATTTTCATTCCACAGAACTCATATATATGTAAGAATAAGAAACAGAACTCTAGCAGACAATTTTCACATACTTAAACATTTCTTGATAGGTTTGCTACATAGAAATAAGTATTATCCTGGGAAGTCTTCACTACTATAGCATTACCAGATACCAAACGGGGTATTTATTTAAATTTTTTTGAAATAGATAATTTAAAAATTAGATTGAATGTTAGTATATACTTCCATAATTAGTAAAGCACCAAACTACATTGAGATGCAGAAGAGAGGTACACCTATACAAGAAGTTGTAGTTCTTACCAAATGTCATACTTAGTTTAATGTTAATCATAAAGAATATAAAATATAGGGCTGAGTGATGTGATAAAATAAATAATTTTTTTGTAAAGAGTCTAGCAGGAAATATAGTTTGTAAGCTTATTTCTGTGTAATTATTGAGCTGCATCAAAGATATTTAGAACAAATAATCAAAAACACAGGCTCTTACTTTAGCTGCTAGTGGAACAATCAAATACCTACAATGTACAAAATACAATAAACTGGAATCAATATCTATTCATGCCTCCAAATTATTCAAATTTTATATTTGTAATGGCCTATATTATTAAAAATGTACTGGGTGCATTTTGTTATATTTTCTTTAAAAATTTTATGTTATCACACTCACAAAACTGCTGTATTTCTTAGAAATGGAAAATTGATTGTATGTCTAGTTTCAAGTCTGGTCATAATAATCTAGAGTGCCTATGGTAGAATTTAAAATAATGAAAATGCAATTATTAAAAAAAGGTATAGACTCACAAAACTATTTTATTTTTTAGAATGGAGTTAAAATAAAACACTTGACTACAAAAAAATGCCAGATTTCAAAATGAGCAGTAGCTAAAATGGAAAGAATAGAAAGCAAAATCCTTCATAATCTATTAACTGACTAAATAATTGGTGGTATTTTAATTTATGTTTCCAAAAACTTCCAAATAATGTCCATTTAGAGTCGAAGAGGAGAACTGTAATAATATTTGATAAAACTCCAAAATGTACAGCACATTTAAATAAAACATCATAAACAAATCATAAACAGAAAAATAAAAAGTCCTAAACTGTTATCAAATGTATTTTAATAGGGTATATAACATGTGCCGGGCATGGGGGCTCACACCTGTAATCCCAGCCCTTTGGGAGGCCGAGGCAGGTGGATCACCCGAGGCCAGGAGTTCAAGACTAGCCTGACCAACATGGTGAAACTCCATTTCCATTAAAAATACAAAATTAGCAAGGTGTAATGGCGGGCTCCTGTAATCTCAGCTACTTGGGAGGCTGAGACAGAATTGCTTGAACTCCGGAGCCAGAGGTTGCAGTGAGCTGAGATTGGGCTATTGCACTCCAGCCTGGGCAACAAGAGTAAAACTCTGTCTCAAAAACGAAAACAAAAAACAAAACAACAACAAAAACAAAAACGCAATTTTAATTGGGCTTGCATGGTCGCTGATACCAGTGCTGCCTCTAGCTCACCAAGCTCCAGCCAAAGGAGACCATGGATCCTACAAAGTGGACTATTCACAAATGGACAGGTGGTAAAGCACTCAGGAAGCATGAGCTACAAAAGCTCCTCACAAGAGTTTGCCCTCTACTGGAGGAATGAAGCAACCTCATCATTTCAGGCCTGGTATTGTAGCATCCCATGAAATTACACTTTATCACAAGTCCACTGAACTTCTGATTCACGGACTTCCCTTCCAGTGTGTAGTGTGTATTAGTCTATTTTCATGCTGCTAATAAAGACATATCCAACCAAGACTGGGCAATTTACAAAAGAAAGAGGTTTACTGGCCTTACAGATCCACATGGCTGGGGAGGTCTCACAATCATGGTGGAAGGTGAAAGGCACATCTCATATGACAGAAGAAAAGAGAAAAGAATCAGAGATCCAAGTGAAAGGGATTTCCCCTTATAAAACCATCAGATTTTCTAAAATGTATTCCCTACAGGAGAATGGTATGGAGAAAACTGCTCCCATGATTCCATTACCTTCCATTGGGTCCCTCCCACAACATGAGGGAATTATGGGAGCTACAGAGCAAGATAAGATTTGGGTAGGGACACAGCTAACTATATCATGCTGGAAGAAATTGTTTGGGACTTAAAAACAGATCTACACTTCCAGAGCCCAGCTATTGGTGTTTTGCAGAAGGCAACTGAAATCTATCTGGTTGGCCTTTAAGAAGATACCAACCTGTGTGCTATTTATCCACGCTGCACATGTAACACTTATGCCAAAAGACAATCGGCTAGCATACCACATACATGGAGAACATGCTTAAAAATCTGCTATGAAGGAAAACATTCCATTCTCATAAAAGAAAAGAAAAAAGGTCTTCTTTCTGTTTTTGGTAGTTCTGAATGTTAGATTTTGTTTTTCCCATGAGGTCAAAAGGTACCCAAGTATATGACTGCAAGTGGAAAAATAGGGGACATAAATCCCGTATTGGCAATTTTTCCATTTTCATTTGTGTGTGAATTTTTAATGTAAATTCAGGAACATAAAACGTTAATGTAAGTCAAACGTTTTAGTGAACAAGTTTCAGTGATTCAACTTTATAATAATTATAAATAAAGCTGTTAAATTTTTCTGAACAATTACAGCCTTTTTTTTTTTTTTTTTTTTTTTTTTTTGAGACGGAGTTTCGCTCTTGATACCCAGGCTGGAGCGCAATGGCGCGATCTCGGCTCACCGCAATCTCCGCCTCCTGGGTTCAGGCAATTCTCCTGCCTCAGCCTCCTGAGTAGCTGGGATTACAGGCACGCGCCACCGTGCCCAGCTAATTTTTTGTATTAGTAGAGACGGGGTTTCACCATGTTGACCAGGATGGTCTCGATCTCTTGACCTCGTGATCCACCCGCCTCGGCCTCCCAAAGTGCTGGGATTACAGGCTTGAGCCACCGCGCCCGGCCAGCCTTTTAATTTTTAAAAAACAAGTAAATTTCTTATTGGCAGCAACTAAATGGTGTTTGTAGCATTTTCATCATACAGCAAATTACATCCATTCACTATACTTTTCTCACTGAGTTATCCTAAATGCAAGTACATGTTTTTAATGTTGCCTGTCTTCTGTGCTGTTCCTGTAAGTCTGCTATAAAATACATTAAAATACAAGAAAATGCAATTTTAATGTTTTCTAAGAACTTGAAAGAAAAAAATAGCTCATACCAACATTTTTAAAAATTTCTATAGCTTTAGGGGTACAATTGCTTTGTAGTAACATGGATGAATTGTATAGTGGTGAAGTCTGGGTTTTTAGTGTACCTGTCATATTCTAACATCATTAATTAAATTATATGCAGACAGTTTATTTTAATTTTTGAACCATTCATTTTATCTTTTCCTTATTTAAATTTGGAGGAGCAATGACAATTGTTTATTCTTATCAGATGCAGCAGTGATTTTAAAATTCAGGTTTTCTCAGATAACATCAATTAATTTTTCCAAACAATATGTGTGTATTTTAAATTGCCTTTACAAACAATTTTAGTAAAGTTGCACTTGCAGTACATGTGAGTAAAATCCTATCAGACCCATCCTCCAGTAGATAAGCACAAGAAACTGGACAAACTACAAAAAAACAAAACAAAACAAAATAGTTCAATGGAGGCACACAAAGTTTCTTTTAGAGGTATCAACATTGCTGCTATCTTTTATGGATTTTAACAGAAGGTTTTTTATGGGTACGTAGCATGACAGCTTTAATGCCAACAGGACACCAAGTGGATTTCAGGCCCAAAGAACAACAGGACAGAGTTCAGGTTGTCAATCTGATTGATTATAATATATCTTACAGCAGAGTGAAATGAAACAGCTGCAATCATATTAGGTGATTTATGACTCTAAAAGCCAAGTGAATTCAAAAAAAAAGTTATAAAGATACATGTAATCATTATTATAACATTTCTTACTTTTTTAGCTATGTTAATGTATAGTGGATTACTAAGATAGGGAAAATAACAAACTAGGGTTACTCTGACTGTGTCTAGTATTTCCAGGGCTTTGGGTCACATGTTTTATACTAGATATATACGATGTTCCGAAGATCTCAGCAAGAGAGTAAACATTGTTCTCAGATAGGAAAAGCCTGAGGATGTTAATTAATAAGCTAGTGATTAGCAAAGCTAATATTTAAATCTAAGCCTATATGCATCTAAAATAGTTTCTGATCTGGAGTTTTAAGGTATTTGCTCCAAAGGAAGATTGACTTTTTTGGACCAACCTTGTCAAGGTCAGACCAAAGATATTTTAGATATGTAATTACCACCTAAACTCTAGACCTTAGCTCCAGAAATATATCAACATGTGTTTTCTGGGTCATGTCTATGCCTTCAACATAAGGTGTGTATACTCTTAGTTTATGGACAAAACATTACTAAAAATTATCTTTTATGTGTTGTGACTAATATGATATTAGAAGACCTGCCTGTGATAATGTTTGACAACATATCAAACACATTATTTACAACACATCCAGCTAATTATGTCAACTATAAAAATTACTCACCAAAGAAAATAAAAGTTAAGCAAAGGTATTTCTATAACATTGAATTTATTACAATTAAGGTTTTTAATGACTGTTTCTTTTGCCGTGCAGAAGCTGTGGAGTTTGATTAGGTCTCATATGTCTATTTTGGCTTCTGTTGCCAATGCTTTTAGTGTTTTGGTCATGAAGTCCTTGCCTACGCCTATGTCCTGAATGGTTTTGCCTAGATTTTCTTCTAGGGTTTTTATGCTGTTAGGTCCACAGCTTCTGCATGGCAAAAGAAACAGTCATTAGAGTGAATTGGCAACCAACAGAATGGGAAAAAATTTTTGCAGTTTACCCATCTGACTAAAGGGCTGATATCCAGAATTTACAAAGAACTAAAACAGATTTACAAGAAAAAAACAAGCCCATTCAAAAGTGGACAAAGGATATGAAGAGACACTTTACAAAAGAAGACATACATGAGGCCAACAAACATATGAAAAAATGCTCATCATCAGTGGTCGTTAGAGAAATGCAAATCAAAACTACATTGAGATACCATCTCACGCCAGTTAGAATGGTGATCATTAAAAACTCTGGAGACAGCAGATGCTGGAGAGGATGTGGAGAAATAGGAACACTTTTACACTGTTGGTAGGAGTGTAAATTAGTTCAACCACTGTGGAAGACAGTGTGGTGATTCCTCAAGGACCTAGAAATAGAAACTCCATTTGACCCAACAATCCCATTACTGGGTATATATCCAAAGGATTATAAATCGTTCTACTATAAGGACATATGCACACGAATGTTCATTGCAGCACAGTTTACAATAGCAAAGACCTGGAACCAACCCAAATGCCCATCGATGATAGACTGGACAGGGAAAATGTGGCACATATACACCACGGAATATTATGCAGCCATCGAAAATGATGAGTTCGTGTCCTTTGTAGGGACATGGATGAACCTGGAAACCATCATTCTCAGCAAACTGACACAAGAAAAGGAAATCAAGCACCACATGTTCTCACTCATAGGTAGGTGTTGAACAATGAGAACACATGGACACAGGGAGGGGAGCACTACACACCGGGGTCTGTTGGGGGAAATAGGGGAGGGACAGTGGGGGGTAGGGAGTTGGGGAGGGATAGCATGGGGAGAAATGCCAGATATAGGTGAAGGGGAGGAAGGCAGCAAATCACCCTGCCACATGTGTACCTATGCAACAATCTTGCATGTTCTTCACATGTACCCCAAAACCTAAAATGCAATAAAAAAAGGCAGGGGGTTGGGGGGAAATAAATAAATAAATAAAGATACAAGTGAAGGAAATAAAAAAGATTTTTAAAAGTTAATTTACTACCATGAACTAAGTTTTGACTTAGCAAAGTTTTGACTTAACAAAACTAAGTTTTGACTTAAGTTTGACTTACACTTACAAGCAGTGTACTTATCATCACGCCCATCTTAAGCCAAATACATACCTTGTTTGTTGGGCTGAGTATAATAGCATTATTATTGAAATAAAAAAGCCAAAAAATCTCTTTCTTTCATTTTATAATACATTTTATTTTTAAAGCAGTTTTAGGTTAACAGCAAAATTGAGTGAAAGGTACTGAGATTTCCTATATATATACCTAGTCCCCACAAATGCATAAACTCTTCATTATCAACATCCCCCACCAGAGTGTTACCTGTATTATTATTGACGAACCTACACTGACAAAGTATTATCACCCAAAGTTCATAGTTTACATTAGGTTTCACTCTTGTACATTCTATGGATTTAGACAAATCCATAATGACATGGATCTATCATTATGGTGTATAGAATAAGTTATCTGTCCTGAAAGTCCTCTGTGTTCTACCTGTTCATCTGATTTACTTTTATGTCAGGGTTTAACAAGACTTCCTTCTCAGACAGAGTTAAGTTAGTCTTCTGTAACCAAGTGTATGTATCATTTCTCTCTTGAATTTGAACTTTATAAACTTCTATCTGAGAAATAAAATTTAAATTTTAGCTAGTTTTATGTCTTCACCAAAATTATATTTTGCTGTTTAGATATGCTAAATAGATACACATACAAGTCAAAACACTTATTTTTTCCAATAAAATGAATTGATTAATGAAATATCTTGATGTTACATGAGAAAAGATATATTTACTTAAATTATCCATGTCAATATTCTCACTTTGGGACTTTTCTAAATTACTTTTTTGATATGTCTATGTGCTTAGATTATTACATATGTAATAAAACAATTGGAACTCATATAATGAACACCTTTTTATGGTTTTTTTTAATTATACTTTAAGTTCTGGGGTACATGTGCAGATTGTGCAGGTTTGTTATATAATCTATTCTACAGAGTAAGACGTAATTTAGCCTGATAAATTTACATAGCATGACTTTCAATTAAAAGTGGTTCTGTTCCTTATTTTATGTTAAAATGAGGACCAGTTTGATGGTTAAGAGATTTCAGTTGTATGATCTATTTTATCATTCTCTTTTTAATATTGTAAAGAATAACCTTCAGGCCGGGTGCGGTGGCTCAAGTCTGTAATCCCAGCACTTTGGGAGGCCGAGACGGGTGGATCACGAGGTCAAGAGATCGAGACCGTCCTGGTCAACATGGTGAAACCCCGTCTCTACTAATACAAAAAATTAGCTGGGCATGGTGGCGCGTGCCTGTAATCCCAGCTACTCAGGAGGCTGAGGCAGGAGAATTGCCTGAACCCAGGAGGCGGAGGTTGCGGTGAGCCGTGATCGCGCCATTGCACTCCAGCCTGGGTAACGAGCGAAACTCCGCCTCAAAAAAAAAAAAATAAAAAAAAAAAGAATAACCTTCAGAATAAGTACTTTATAGTACTCGTTGAAAATATCTGTTCTTAAATTCCAACCCACACCTACTAAACCAGAATGTAAAAAAAATGAAACCTCAGAAGCTGAATTTTCAAAAAGTATCCTTGGGGACCCTTGTACATACTCAGTTTACTTCAATAAGTGGAATAAATGCCATCTCAGTCTCAAGTTCAGGCTATCATGCTGAAGATGAATAAGTCATGAAGAGATACTAGAATTAACTGGCATTCTAACTGGTGCAGACTGATACAGTCAGCACAGCTGCATATATGTACAGTTTGCTATGGGAATACATATACATATTGGGAGGTATGTAGCCCAATTTAAAATAGGGAAGGTCATGAGTATTTTCCTAGAGAAATGGACACTGAACTGAGTTTCGGAGGATGAGTACAAATAAGTTTTTTAAAAATTTTTTAAATGGGCATTTTAATTTAGAAAAAACTGTGGTATAAAATAGCATAAGGTATTTTGGAAACTACAATCTGCAAAATGTTCAGGTAAAGGTGGCTAAAAATAAGGTGAAATATTGGAAAGCCTATAATCCACAGAACAGAACTTTATCTGAAAATTTTATTGCAATGTTGACTATTTCAATAGGAACATCATATAGACAACCTTAGCAACAAACATTTAGGGTAGATTTAAGCAAATTCAGAACAATACTGAAGAGAATATGAATTTGAATCCTTTTAGTTACAAATCCTACAAAGCAAATTTGAATCGAAAGTGGTTCTGTTCCCATATTTTGTATTATGGCAAACTGTTCTAAATTTAAGATAGTTTAGGCCAATGATGGGAATATTTAGACCCTTATAACCAAACTTTGATCAGTGAAGAAACAAGGCAGCGCTGATGTGGGAGAGAACTTAGAGAATCAAACGAATTACTTCTGCCGGTCTCTGCATGCAAGCTTCAGGTGCTTTTACTGCAGACCCTTTTTTCCAAAGGCAGGAATCAATGTTAACAACAGTGCCTTGTCCAGTCTTCCCTAGCTTTGCCAATTGGGAATAACACAAGTCAGGTCAGAAAGTTAAAAAGAAAAAATATTACCTTGTTACATGTCCACCCTTCAAGTAACTGTGATGTGTAAGGATTTAGCACACTGTGATAGGTTCAGATTGAGTCACTTTCTCATCTCTCATCCGATTACTGAGGCCAGGAGGGCAAGGATATATTGGAAGATAGCAGCTCTCAAACGAACTTCAAAATGTGAAGATAAGAGGAGAAAGAAAGAGAACATTCCCCAAAAGGGCAGTGGTTGCTGTACTACCCATAATATCGATGAAGAATAAGACTAGATCAAACACCAGCACCACCACCAAGAAATGCTACGGAAATCTATCAGGCTTGCCAAGCATCTGAGCAATGGCAGTAGTTGAAGTGGGGAAAAAAAAGCTTTAAAAGATAAAATCAATGAGACATGAAAGATAATATGATATGAGAGGGATTTGGAAAATGCAGTTAAAATAATAACATATATTTCTGGCTTTGGGAAACAGGTTAATGTTAGTGCTCTATAAAGCACTGGAATAAAGGTACAAAACCATATATAGGCAAGAATTGGAGCATTGCAATTCTAGGTACATATATCTCAGAGTAATATTTGCACATATAAAATAGAAGACATACATAAATATGTTCTTATAGTCTTCTATAAAGAGAAAAAATGATTTTTCTAGGTGGGCCTATATTATTTTTTACTACTTTACTACATGAAAGTCTTTTTTGTTTTCTGCTTGTCTCATTCTAGTTTGAGGATAAAAAGGAATATATGTAACGTACCCGTCATGGGCTCTAACATAGAAGGAGTGTTTAAAAAATGAACTATTGAGTCATCAGTCACGTGTATGGTAGAAAACAACACTAAGGAAAAACTACAGTGCTTTGCTTTCTATTTCAGGAAGCTCGTTTATGTATTTGTTTTTCTTGAAGGATGAAAATATTTTAAATACAATGAAAACGTGAACAAAAATCAGAAATGGTAAATAACAGTAAAAATATAAGAATTGGGCTGGGAATCTTTTCTGTAAACAGTAAAATAGTAAAAAGTTCAGGCTTTGCAATCCATATAGTCTCTATCACCACTACTCTACTCTGCCTTGCAGAGGGACAGCAACTACAAGCGATACATGAATGAATGAGTGTTTACTGTGTTCCTGAAAACCTTTATTTGTAAGTATAGGAGGTGGAGGGCAGTATTTCCCCAGTGTGCAGTGTTTTCTCCACGACTGATACAAAATAAGGATGGCAGGTGATCTTACATTTCACGTAGATTTACAAAGCAACTTGGAGTCAATAAAATGGCTAGAGCTTTAGTACATGGTATTAATTTAAAAATTGTTGTAGACATCACGTAGTATCCTGGTCTGACGAACTGAGAATATGGTAAATATTTTTAAGCCCTACAATATTACTGTTCAAATCTACAGGTGTTCGTATTACAGTATCTAGTTTAAAATATAAGAGAATGTAAGTATTTGAATGTTAATAATGGAAGGTCATATGTAAGATCTCTTGTCAAAGATATAGGCCAACTTTCTGTGTACTTTCTCTATACCCATTCCAAAGGGAATGAAAACTATGAGGTTTTAACATTCATAAGCCATTAATCTGATAGTTATTTTATACCTAGGCTTTTATTACTTAGTTTGTGCCATCTAAGGTTTATTTTAGTGAGTGAATCACCCAAGACTCTTTTAACCGATGTTTCATCTGAATTTCCATTATGCATCCCAGAACTGTCAAGAATTTGGGTGGAAATCACCCTCAGTGATTCGCTTCAGGGAAATACTAAATCACATCTATGGCATTAACACCATGTACTATGTTAAATGCTTTGCTTCACTGATAATTTTTAAAGCATGTATAGAAAAATGAGTTATTGTAATTCACATTTATCTAAAGCCTATATGAAATAACTATACCTGCAAAGCTTCAGTAGGTAACCAGAAACAGAGTGAGCCTATCATGCTGAACTAAAATGAAAAAGAACACAACAGCAGTTTTCAGTTGTGCTATTGGCCTCAGAATCCTTTCAGGAGCTGGAACATTAAATAATGTTCAGCATTTTGAACATTTAGTATATAATTTGCTCATTTTTTCTCTTACCTTTTTTTCTGTCTCTCACTTTTCTTTCCTCCCTCCCTTCCTTTCTTCTTTTCTTTTTTTACTTCCTTTTTCTTTTCTTTTCTACATGCAGAGATTGAACAATCCATCAGAAAGTGACAGACATACATAGGGACCTCTGTGTAAGTCTTTGATTTGGATTGCTAATTTAAAGACCTTGAATAAATCTCTTGGCAACCTGTACTTCAATTCCTCATCTCCATATAAGACTAGAAATTTACGTCCAGTCTTTACTGACGAATGCTTAGAGGAACACTAATAATAATAGAGGAAAAATATGTATGCTGTAGAAAATGAAAGTTTCAAAGATTTTCACCATCACTATTTTCAGGTTTCCTGTGACTTTTTCTATAAGATAATCTCCTCACAGAGCGCCACTCTCTGATCCCTTCCCTCTATCTTTTCATAGTGTTCATTTGCAGACAAAATCATTATATTAAAGCAGATAAAAACCATAAACCATGAAGCAAGACATCATAATTGACTAGATCTGATATCATTAGTGGTTGAACACCAGTATCAGTTTGTCTGCTAGGGAGACTGTAACTGAGGAAATGTCTGTCTCCTGCTCTGGGAATCTGTGTGTGTCTAATAAACCATGTTCTTTGCTTGCATTAATTACATTTATACTGTCTGTCTGTGTCTGCTGGTATCATTCCTAAAAGTCTCATTATGATAGTTGATACAAACATGGTGTTATAAATACCTCTCAAGAAGCCTATGCATTACACTATTATCAAACATTAGCTCTTTCATACCAATTTTGGGATCACGTGGTCATCATCCATTTTAGAAATACTTGAATATGGTTTTGTGACCATGGGAGAGTATGCAGCCACGTTGTGATAGAAAAAGAGAGATCCATTAAATTTAGATTGTAGGACAATTTCTGGAGGGAACAAAATGTGTTTGAGGACAGGTGTGGTAGCTCGCACGTGTAATCCCAACACTTTGAGAAGCCAAAGCAGGAGGATTGTTAAGCCCAGGAGTTTGAGGCCAGCCTAAGCAACATAGTAAGACTCCATCTCTACAAGAAATTAAAAAGTAACTGGGCACAGTGGTATGTGCTGTAGATCCAGCTGCTTAGGAGGTTGAGAAAGGAGGGTCACTTTAGCTGAGGATGTCCAGACTGCAGTGAGCTACCATGACCATGCCACTGCACTCCAGCCTGGGCAACAGAGCAAGACCCTGTCTCTCAAAAGAAAAACAAGTATTTTCATACTTACATTTTCACTCCAACAAGTAAAGAGCTTGAAGTGCTCACTTCTATTCTCACAAAAAGAGAATAAGTTGAATAAACTAAGAAACAAAATTTGTCTTAGAATCATCATGAAATTAAAGTCATTGTGCAAACTGCTTCCCAGAAAACTGAATAGAGAAGCAGAGATACAGAGAATCATAGCTTACTGAGAGCAGAAGCTGCTCCTGAAGCCAGTGCCAGTAGGACCACCAAACTGATGAATTACCGGCCGTTCAGAGTGGGTTAGCTTGAGACCTAAAATCTACAAGGGTGGGGCTCATCTTAGGTACCTCCCCACGCCCATGCTTTCAAGAGTTTTACCTCTAGGAGCCCCACCAGGTCTTTACTGTGAAAGTCTAAGGTAAATTTACTTTATTTCTGACAGTAAAAGGTGAAAAGCAACCATTTTAAAATAAGCCCAGAGCTCTCTGTGCTATGTTCTCCATTCCATACTTCTGATCTCTGTAAAGGTCAGCCCTCAAGAGGAACTGTTTACCAAAGCCTTATATGAGATGGGAAAGGGCAATTAGTCAGCTGTAGCCGTTCTACATTTAACACAAGGAGATAAAAAAGAGAGGGCAAGGAATGCTTTTGAAGGTCACAGCTCCAAGACCCTGGTCCTCCAAAATAATAAGCAAACAGGAAAACAAATAGAGATTTAATCATAAGAGCACTTTCTGTACTTATCTTGCTACAATAAGGTGTCTCCAGGATGACAACAGTGTATTGCAACTGAGAATGCTGTGTAACACAGACTCCACTTAAGATTCCCAGAGACCCAAAGACAACAAGCAGTGAAAAATACAAGGAACCAGGAAAACTGAAGTTTCTAAAACCTATAGGTACAGGAAATATTTAACAGAGGCTAACCCCTAGCTGCAAGCTCTGAACTGAATTGTGTCACGCCCAGTGTGACTGTGTTTGGTGAAAGGACCTATGTAGGGTATTAATGTTAAATAAGGACACAAAGCTGGACCTCTATTCCAATACAACTAATGTCCTTACATGATGAAGAGACTCCAGGGATGTGCACTCAGAAAGGAAAGGCCACATAAGGACTCAGTGAGAAGGTAGCTTCCTACTAAAAGGGAGGTCTCTGAAGAATCCAAGCTTGCCAACACCTTGATCTTGGATGTCTAGCTTCTATTGCTCTGATAAAATAGTTGTTTTCTGTTATTTAAGCCACTCAGTCTATGGCATATTGTTATGGGGTCCCTAGCAGAGTAAGATACACCATAAACATAAAAATTTCACACCAAAGGCCTATTTATGTCAGTTTGTACTACCTGATACGTCACATTCAGCTTTGGACAAAACATAACTAGTCATGATTAAATTAAAAAAAGAAAAAAAGACATAATTTGAAGAGACAAAGAGAGCATTATAAACATATTCAAATATGGTGGACAATTTGGCATTATCACACTGGATATTTAGGATAACAATAAGTAATATGCTCAGGGCTCTAATGGGGAAAAAGTGCATAAGCACCAAGAACAGATGGGTAAACCATGAACAGAGATTAAAACTCTAAAATAGAATCAAAAAGAAATGCTAAAAATGAAAAACACTTGTATCAGAAATGAGGAATGCCTTTGATGGGCTCACCAGTAAACTGGACTTAGCCTAGAAAAGAATAAGTGAGCTTAAACGTATGTTAATAATAAAAACCTTCCAAGCCAAAATTCAAAGAGAAAAAAATATAAAAAAGCAAATATTCAAAACCTGTAGGGTGATTACAAATGGTGCATCATACACATAATGGGAGTGTCAGATAAAAAAAGAAAAAAGTGCAGAAAAAATATTTAAGTGATAATGACTGAGCATTTTCCAAAATTAATGACAGCCAGATGAAGGAAACTCAAAGAAACAAGCAGGATGAATTCAAAAAATCAACACCTAGTCATATCATATCTCAAATGCAAAAATAAAAAAATAAAAATAAACCAAAAATAAACAAAAACCACAGCAAAAGATAAAATATTACCTATAGAGAAAAAGATAAGAATCACATGGGATTTCTGCTTACAAACTGTGCAAACAAAAAGTAGGTGGAATGAAATATTTAAAGTATTAAAAGAAAAAAGTCAACCTAGAAGTCTGTATCCAGAAGATTTATCCTTCAGAATTGAAGAAACAATAAAGACATTCTCAGACAGAAATTGAAAGAAAATGTTACTAGTAGACTTGACTTGTTAAGAAATGTTAAAATAAGTTTTTCAGAGAGAAGGTAATAAAGTTTGGATATTTGTCCCCACAGAAATTTCATGTTGAATTATAATCCTGAATTCTTGAGGTGGAGAACATAATGACCCAAACACCTCCCTGGTATATGAATAGGAAGAGACCCTGGTGGGAGGTGTTTGGGTCTCAATGGCAGATCCCTCAGGGCTCGATGCTATCTTCATGATAGTGAGTAAGTTCTCAGGAGATCTGGTCATTTAAAAGTGTGTGGCGCCTCTACCTCCTCTCTCTCTCTTCTTGCTTCTGTTCTTGCTGTGTGATATGCCTGCTCCTCCTTTGCCTTCCAGCATGATTGCAAGCTTCCTCAGGTCTCCCAGAAGCAAATAACATTGCGCTTCCTGTACAGCCTACAGGGCTACAAGCCAATTAAACCTCTTTTCTTTCACATTACCCCGTTTCAAGTATTTTTTTTTATAACAATGCAAGAATGGACTAATACAGAAGGAAAATAGCAGAAGTCAGAAACTTGGTTCTACTTAAAGAAAGAAACAGCATTTGAAAAGAAACAAACAAATAAATAAAAGTGAAATAAAATCTTTTATCTTTCTCATTTTTTATTGAGTTAATAGATCACAGTCCAAAATAATAATAGTAAATGTATTTGGTAAAATGAGTAAGTAAAATGAATATCAAGAATATTATAAGGTATAAGAGAGAAGAAATGAGACTACCTTGCTATATGGTTCCTGCACTATGTGTGAAGTTGTATAGTACTGTTTGAAATTAGTTGTAAAAGTATACTACAAATCCTAGAGCAAACACTTAAAATTTTAAAAAGTATAATTGATGCAAAAAGTGGAGATGAAATGAAATGACATAAAACCAGAGAAGATAGATAAAGAGTGAAAGACTCTTTTTTAGAAATGAAGGCTATAAAGTGAAAACATTAAAACATATGTTAGGTATCAAACCACCTGTATCAATAAACACTTTAAATGTCATTATCCACTTAAAGTGATTATTTATATACACCAGAATAAATTCCAATCTAAATACACCAACAAAATACAGAGACTGACAGAATAATTAAAAAAAACCACTATGGGATGTCTATAAGAAATCCACTTTAAATATAAAGACACAAATTTAAAATAAATGAATGGAGAAAGATTTGACATGCTATTACAAATCAAAAGAAAGTTAGAGATACTATATTAATTTCAGACAATGGTGACTTCAGAGCAAGAATATTTACAAGGGATTAGAGGGTCATTACATAATGATAAATGGGTTCATTCTCAAAAAAAACCCATTGAAATTCTTAATATGTATGCACGTAACAACAGAGCATCAAAATATTTGAGGCAAAAATGATCTAACTGCTAAGAGAAAGAGAGAAATCCATTATTACTGTTGGAAACTTCAACATAACTCTATCAGTAATTGACAAGAATCAGTAAGGACATAGTTTTACTGAACAACATTATACATCAACTGGATCTAATTAACATCTACAGAATACTTCTCTGAACAGCAGCAAAATACACATTGTTCTCATATGGAATATTCACTAAGATAGACCACATTCCAGGCTAACAAATTTAAAAAAACAGAAATCATGCAAAGTATGTCCTCAGATCACAATAAAGTTAAACTGGAAATAGATAACAGACAGATTGCTGGAAAACTTCAAAACACTTAGAGATTAAATACCACAGTTTTCTAAATAATATGTGGGTCAGGAATGAAGTCTCAAAATAAATTAAAAATATTTTAACTGAATAAATGAATACAAATGTAAGTTATGATGACTTACGAGATGAAGCAAATGCAATGCTAGTTAGAAATTTAAATAACTACCTATATTGGAAAAGAAGAAAGTCTAAAATCAATAACCTAAATGCTCCTTTAAGAACATTTAAGAAATAAAAGCAATGTAAATTTAAGCAGAGTTAAATAAATAAAAATTAGAGAAGACATTACTGAAAATAAAAATAGGAACCTAATAGAGAAAATAAATAAAACCAAGAGTTTGTTCTTTGAGATGATCAGTAAGATTAGTAAATTTATAGCAAGGCTAACCAAGATAAAACAAGAAAGAGAAAAGATATGAATAACTAATATCAGGAATAGAGAAGGAACCTCATTACTGACCTCATAAACATTAAAATAATAATAAAGAAACAGGGCCGGGCCCGGTGGCTCAAGCCTGTAATCCCAGCACTTTGGGAGGCCGAGGCGGGTGGATCACGAGGTCGAGAGATCGAGACCATCCTGGTCAACATTGTGAAACCCCGTCTCTATTAATACAAAAAAATTAGCTGGGCACGGTGGCGCGTGCCTGTAATCCCAGCTACTCAGGAGGCTGAGGCAGGAGAATTGCCTGAACCCAGGAGGCGGAGGTTGCGGTGAGCCGAGATCGCGCCATTGCACTCCAGCCTGGGTAACAAGAGCGAGACTCCGTCTCAAAAAAAAAAAAAAAAAAAAAAAAAGAAACAAAGTACCCTATCTTCACAAATCATTTAACTTATATGAAACGAACAAATTTTTCAAACACAATCTTTTAAAATTTAAACAAGGAGAAATGGATTCTCTAAATATTATATATCTATTTTTAAAAAATAATCAAATAATAATCTTCCAAAGCAGAAAGCATCAGAGCCAGCTGGTTTCACTGGCAAATTTTGACAAACATTTAAGAAAGAAATTATACAAATTCTATACACTCAGTTCCATAATATGGAAACAGAGAATACTTCCTAACTCATTTTATGACACCAGCATTAAATTAATACATAAATTATAAAAATACATTAAAAGAAAGAAACACTACAAGTAAATATCTCTTATGAACATACTTGCATAAATCTTCAACAAAATACTAGCAAATTGATAGAATTATAAGCATAGTCAAGTGTGATTTATCCCAGAAATTTTCAAAAAAAAACCTGCTTCTACATTTGAAAATCAGTTGTTGTAATCTATCATGTCAACAGGATAAAGAATTACTCATACAACATCAATGCATGCAGAAAAATCATGTGACAACTCCAACACCCATTTATGATAAAAGCTCCCAGCAACTTTGGGAGACCAAGGTGGGCAGATCATGAGGTCAGGAGACTGAGACCATCCTGGCCAACATGGTAAAATCCCAACTCTACTAAAAATAAAAAAACTAGCCAGGAGTGGTGGTGTGTGCCTGTAGTCCCAGCTACTCAGGAGGCTGAGGCAGGAGAATCGCCTGAACCCAGCAGGCAGAGGCTGCAGTGAGCCTAGATCAGGCCACTGCACCCCAGCGTGAGCAACACAGTAAGACTCTGGCTGTAACAAACAAATAAACAAACAAAAATCTCTCAGCTAACAAGGAATGGAATAGGACTTGATCAAGTTGAGAAAGATTGCCTACAAAATACCCTACAACAATCATTATAGCTAATGGTGAGGAAAAAAGGATGCTTTCCTTCTAAGACTGAGAACAAGACAAAGGTATTTTCTTTCACACTCTTAATGAACATTGTACTGGAGGTCCTAGTTAAAGCAATAAGACATAAAAAGGAATAAAAATATATGCAGATTGGAAAAGAAGAACTAAAACTATCTTTATTCACAAATGACATGATTGTTTATACAATAATTCCAAAATAATTGACCATAAAACTTTCATAACTAGTCAATTGTTATAACAAAGTGCCAGGATACAAGATGAATATATATGGATGTTTATTGCCTTCTTATATACTACCAAGTAAACAATTAATATTTTAGGTTAAAAACACAATGCAGTTAATATTAACATGCAGAACAATAAAAATAGATATCAATTTAATAAAGATGTACAAGATCTATATAAGAAAAACTACAAAAGTCTATTCAAAGAAATCAAAGAGTCTAAACAAACAGAGATATATTCCATGTTCATAGACAGGAAGACTAATTTTTACGATGTTACCTCCTCCAACCTGATCTATAGAGTCAACACAATCCCAATAAAAATTTAAGCAGGTAATTTTGTGGCTATGGAAAAATGACTTATAAAGTTTATGTTAAAAAACAAAAGACCCAGAATAGCCAATACAGTCCTGAAGAACAAAGCTCAATGTTTAACTTCACCTGACTTCAAGATTTACATGTTAATAATGCACTATGAAAGTATTACTTTGTCAAATTGAGGTCCAGAAATGTCATTTAATGTATTGTAATTACTACTCCTAACAGTCACAGGAGATCAGCAGCAGGGTATGGAATAGAAAGGTCATTCTGAATGCCCCATGCTATATGATATGGCTCCTTAAATAAATCTCTGGACCTTCCATTAAATAAGATAAAATAAATTGTGATGGGTGAAAAAATATACAAAGAAAAAAATAACGAAAATTTAAAATAAAAGACAAAATTTAAAAGACCCTGGCAATGCATTTTAGGTGTGTAACACCAAAAGCATGACCTGTGAAAGAAAGTAAGTTGGATTTTATTAAAATTTAAAACATCTGATCGTAAAAGACTCCATTAAGAAAATAAAAAGACAAAGTTCAAGCTGGGAGAAAATATTTGTAAAACATATATCTCATAGAAGACTTACATCCAAGTATGCAAATAATTCATAAAACTTAATGAAAAGCAAACAGCCTAATTTTAAAATGGGCAAAGATCGGAACAGAAATCTTACCAGAGAAGATACAGAGACACAAAATAATCACATGAAAAAATGCTCAATATTAGGGAATTGAAAAATTAAAACAACAGTGTGATACCACTAGATACATTCTGAGATGACAGAAACCCATTGCAACTCTAACTTATTCCTGGTGGAAATAAAAAATGCTACAGTAACCTTGTGAGGCATTTTGGCAAGTTGCTACAAGGCTAAAATCTAGTTTTGCCATATGACCCAGCATTCTGGTTTTGGGCATTCACCCAAAAGAGTTGAAAACTTATGTCCACTCAAAACTGTTAGTATTTATAGAAACTTTATTAATAATTGCACATTAGTATTTATAGAAACTTTATTAATAATTGCCCAAACTGGAATCTACCAAGATGTCCTTAAATAGTCAAATGGAAAAACAAACTCTGATACATCTATACAATAAAATACTATTCATTGCTTAAAAGAAATAAGCTACCTACCAATCCACAAAAAGACATGGACAAAACTTAAGTGTATTTATTAGATAAAGAAGTCAGTAATGAGTGTACACTCTATTACTCCAACTAGATGATGTTCTGGGAAAAGAAAAACTATAGGGAAAATAAAAAAATGAGTGGTTTCCAGGGTTCAAGGTGAGTAAAGAAAGGGATGAACAAGTCAAACTACTCTGTCTGGTACAATGTGGTAAATACATGTCATTATGCATTGGTCAAAATTCATAGAACTGTACCACCCTAAGAGAGAACCTTGATGTATACTGTGGACTGTAGTTAATAATAATTTACCAACATTGGTTTATCAATTGCAACATATATACTACACTAATGGAAAGTGTTAATAATAGGGGAATCTGTCATGGAATGAGGGGAGAGTGAAAAATGGAAAAGTATATACAAATGTTCTATAATATCTGTTCTGTGAACCTAAAATTGCACTGACTAAATTTATTAAATTTCAAACAAAACAAGCATTGAAGGCAGGAGGGCTGAAAGGTCCTAGCACATCCAAAGTTTAGAGTGAAGAAACAGGTTCTCAGAAGAGCAGGACCAAAGATAGGCTAGAGAGAAATAAGAATTCAGAGATCCTCAAAGACATAGTTACTTTCCTCAAGAGAAGAGTGATTACAAATAAATAGGACATTTACATTTTATATATATAGGCCCATTTAATCATCCCAACAATCCTCTGAGGTAGTATATTTCTGATTTCTTAGTTGATTAATCTAAGGCTAATATCAATTCACTTAATCAAATGAAAAATAGTGGATCTAGAAACAGAAATACCATTTGACCCAGCAATCCCATTGCTGGGTATATACCCAAAGGATTATAGATTGTTCTTTTATAAAGACACATGCACATGTATACTCATTGTGGCACTGTTTGCAATAGCAAAGACCTGGAACCAACCCAAATGCCCATCAATGACAGACTGATAAAGAAAATGTGGCACATATACACCATGGAATACTATGCAGCCATAAAAAGGATGAGTTCACATCCTTTGCAGGGACATGGATGAAGCTGCAAACCATCATTCTCAGCAAACTGACACAAGAACAGAAAACCAAACACCACATGTTCTCATTTGAAGTGGATGTTGAACAATAAGGACACATGGACACAGGGAGGGGAACATCACAACCCCCAGAACCTGTTGGGGGATGGGGGCGGCTAGGGGAGGGATAGCAGGGAGTGGGGGAATTGAGGAGGGATAACATTAGGAGAAATACCTAATGTAGATGATTGGGGGGATGGATGCAGCAAACCCTGATGGCATGTATAATACCTATGTAACAATCCTTCACAATCTGCACATGTACCCCAGAACTTAGAGTATAATTAAAAAAAAATTAAAAATAAATAAACAAATAAAATTTAAAAAAAAGAAAAATAGCAATGAAGAAAGAACTTATAGCTACATCCTGGGACCCAGCAACTGTGTACAAATGGAGATAATAGTCTATGTACATATAAATGGTTAATTTTCTACTAAGAGATATATGCATATATTTATGTATGTGTATGCATTTGTGCATGTATATGTACATGTGTATGTGAACCTGTATGTGTGGATATATTGCACATCATTTTTTTCTAGAAGAGGACAAGTAATAATCCTAGCTCTTTCTGGAAGCAGATTCCTTGACTGGTTCTTATTTATTTATTTTCATATTTCTGAAGAGAATCATGTCCCTGAGTGGGCCTGGAGGGGACTAAATAAAATGGGTTTGGATAAAGTTAAAATAGTTTGTGTGAAAAAAATGTCAGGAATTTTGTCTTTTAAGTCAAGAATCCTGGGGTGAAGGATAAGGAATCTCGAATGCAGAGCAGAATTGAGTAAGGCAGGTACATGTGAATGAAAGATTCCGGGTGTGGGCCAGAGTAGAGCGAATTGACAGTGAGAAGATCAGGATCAAGAACACAGCGTTTCAGAGGCCTTTATCAAATGTGACCCATTCCCCTACAACACACACTAGAATGCCAGTAGAATATAAAGACAGAGTGGGGGCACGGAGCAGACTGTAGAACATGGTGTGGAAGCTGAGGATACTTTATTCTGATATGGAAGGAATGGTTATTTAACAAAGATAAAGAAACTGAGAATCATCCATGTGGTGTACTCCTGACTTCCAAATTTACTGAAAGCATTTTAGTTTTATCTGCTTTAAGAGACAAACAGACGTATTTCCTTAAGTGATCTTTAAATAAACCCAATGATTTAATTCACCTTTTACAAACAGCATTTAATAAACATCCCTGAGAAAACACACACACAGAGTGAGTTTAAAGGTCTCAGTCATGTCCATATATAACCATAACAATATGTTTATCTGTCTTTTCTGTACCTTGCATAACACATTGAGAATGTAAACTTAATAGGGACACCAATTGTTCTTTTGTTCACTGCTTTATTCACAATATCTAGAAGAATGTGTGGTACAGAGATGATGTTAAATAAATACCCATAGATTCTATGTTTTGTGTTGCTTCTCTACTCTTGAGTACATATTCCAGACAAATACAATCTATTAGCAACGTCACTTTTTTCCTCATTGAAGCCCTAATTTCTCATGTAGGGACTAGATATCCAAACCATATCTTTTTAGCTCTTTTAAATTGAAAAGGTTCAAATCAAACTGGAGTTGACATATTTGCTAACAAATCACAAGGCAGGATGGAATTAATCACAATCCCTCCGAAGCTGTATTGTTTTACACTTTAGCACATGTTCAAAGACACTTTTGCTGAAAAGAGTCAAAAGAGAAATTACTTAAAAAATCAGAGATCAGGATTTCATAACCCAACATACAATGAAACACATATGCTGGCTAAAAGTTTCCACTTTGTCTCCTCACCTTGACTCCTATGATCACATTGAACATGATAGAGTAAATTAGATACATCAGTATTTTGCTTGGTGATTAACTAATGGTGTCTCTAATTTTGTTAAAACCACTTTGAGAGGAAAACGTTTGCACACACAAAGTGCCATGTGTGAAAGTCATTTTCTTTTGCCTACTTTTTGAAGTTGTTGTTAGGTCACAATTCAGTTGAAGATTGACAAGGGAATACCAGATGGTGGAGAAGCCAGAAGAGCTCCATAATGAGATTAGACTTCACCAACAATTATTTCCTAAGTACTAAAAATACTTTACACATGTGCAGTGCTTTCTAGTTTTTAATGTCCTTTAGCATTTGATCCTTGTAACTCAGTAAGTGCAGTGAAGCACATTTTACCAACCAATATTACAAATGCAAAAATATAGACTCAGTGACGTTAACTGATGCTCCCAATATCACAGTGAAAAGTGGCAAAGACAGAGTTAGAACTCACCTCTTTGACTTCCATGAATAAGAATATTTATAGCTGAATTTCATTTATCTGGAATTTTATATTATTGTTATTTTATGTAAGATAGTCTTACTTAATATACATACCCTGATTACAATCTCAAGCAGGAGGCAATGAAACAGCCGTGGACATTTGGAATGATAACAACAATAAAACTAATAGTAAAAATAAGATTAACATTTATTAATACTAGGCACAGTATGAAGCATTTTATGTGATTATGTTATGTAATTTTCTCAACATTATCATCAGGCAGATGCTCTTTAGTAGATAAAGACACTTAGGTTCAAAGACCATAAATGTCTTTAAGGAAGGTCATGAAGCTTCTTTCAAGGTTGACTTTGGTCTTGAATTTAGACCAGAGCCTAGGTCTTAGCCACCAGGTAATTCTATCTCCTGAATCTAACTTTTAGCTAGATCATTCCTCTTTGTCGTACTTTCATATATATATATGAATTCATATATATATAATTTCATATATATACTTGCCGAGAACATTAAATTTTGAATAAGAAAATGAATATAAAATTTATTTACAAACTGCAAATATAAAAAAGTTATTGTTGGTTAAAATTCATTTCTTGTGATCTTGTCCAATAATGCTTTTTCCTTTTCTCTTGGTATACCTCCTTTTTAGTTTCTAGTTGGTTTCTTTACCATACTAGTGACTATAAAGTGATGTAATTGGGTTTCATGAGTTCCTGTGCATTTTCCTCTTCCATGACCCCAGTTGCCAGTCAGGCATCTTGTGTATGGCTGATCACTGAGGGGTAAGTGAGTTATGAATTCATGAATGTAAATCCATCATCGCCAACTGAAAGAAATTTAGTGGTGTACGCTGTATTGACAGTGGGTGTTAACATTATATTTATGTATGAAGGATAGCATATTATTCAATGTTTTATATTTTCCTATCAAGTTTTCTGTAATAACTCTGAAACTTTAGTACTTGGGTATTGTACTCTGTGAAATGCGAAAATCTTCATCAGTACTTTTTTTGTTAAAAGAACCTACACATTCAAGTCAAATATGGTTAGCTGTCATCAGCTTCTAATTGTGGAACTGGAGTCTTCAGTAAAATTGGACAGTGGAACAAATCACATAAGGCATTTTACTCTTTTTTTCCATTTTGGCTCTGAATCTTTGTTGACAGGCTGACTTACATTAGTTTTATGCTCTCAGAAAAATGTGGCCCTATTTGCATTTGTTGCTATTTTCTTTTTTTCTTGCTACCATGCAGAAGTTTACCTAGCAATAAAATGAAGACATATCGTAAAATGCCTCTGTTTCATTAACAACTGGCATTGAAGGCTAAAACAAGTGACAGGCAAAGCCCAATCAACATACAACTAAACAAACGTCTCATCTTTTTGTCATCATGCACTAATTTGCTTCTTTTCTCTTTTCTTCCTGCAAGTTTAGTATCTGTTACCTTATGGCAACACACACGTTGGTGATCAGCTAATTTACATCTCGTGTTGCATACAGAATTTAGTGACTGCCAGTAATTATTATAGTAGCCAAACTAGAGATTTTTCACTCCGCTTCTAAAAATTAATCATGTGTTCTTTAAAGCAATATGGTTTTGTTTTATGAATTTTCTGTAAGAAAAAATAAAAAAGAAACTCAGAGCTGTGAAATTTACCATTATTCATGGAAAATTACATGATGGAGAGAAAATAGGATTTTTAGATTTTTGGTATTAGCATTAGATAATGTGCACAGAAAAGAGGATGCTAGAGTCTAAAGATCTCATCTTTATGTCACATTTTAAACAGGCAACGGTTCATTACTTGCCCAATGGGAATCCTATTGCCTGAAACTCCTCTGGATTTCTTATTCAATTTAATAACAGGTGAAATTAATAATTTCAAATTTATTTAAAATTTGAAAAACTATGAGGAGCTCATGCAAGCTTGTCAGTTTAATTGAACACATCACTATTTCAGACATGCAGTAAAAAAAAACAAAATATTATTCAGATATTCATTTAAATAAAAAGACATTTTCAAAGAAATACACATTTATTTCTGAAACTCAGTTTGACTTATGCCTACTTTTATGCATATTCAGCATACATATCTTCAATAGCTATTAATGTACTTATTTGATGAAGTACAGTGGGGTTTTTTTTTTCCTCTAGATTACATGGGAATGATTCTTTGCTTATATTGGGGAAAAGATGATAAAGGATCTTAGGTATATATGAAAGGCTTTTTATTAAAATAAGTTTTATTTAAACTATTTCTGGTCACATAACAATTTTATATTATCTTTTCTTACTACTGAAATTTCACTAGTAATTTAGCTCTTTGTTTCTTTCTAATCAGATTCTTTATTTCCGCCCCCTGACTCCTGCTTTATTTTCATTTTTCTTTCCTTTTCATTTGTAGCCTTCCTTTAAGGCAACCTACCTATACTTGCAATATAGATAAAACTTTAGCATTATGCAAATAGGGAGTTCAGCAACTTTCAAGATATTTATATTATTTTATGCCATGGACACTAAATATTTGTAAAGTTAGGTTTTTTGTGCTTTGTTTTGTTTTGTTTTGTTTTGAGACAGAGTCTTGCTCTGTCACCCAGGCTAGAGTGCAGCAGCATGATCTTGGCTCATTGCAACCTCCATCTCCCGGATCAAAGTGATTCTCCTGCCTCAGCCTCTAGAGTAGCTGGGATTACAGCCCTGCACCACCACACCCAGCTAATTTTTGTATTTTTTAATAGAGATGGGGTTTTGCTATATTGGCCAGGCTGGTCTTAAACTCCCGGCCTCAAGAGATCTGCCTGTCTTGGCCTCCCAAAGTGCTGAGATTACAAGTGTGAGTCACTGTGCCCAGCCAACATTTGTGAAGATTTTTGTCCATTAGTAATAACATTTGAATACTCTTATCTATTGGGTTGAATACAAGTTAAGCTGCTACCGCCAGGAGATTCTGGAATACTGTGCTCACATATGAGAGAAAGATATTTCACTCTAATGTAATAGTCTAAATTTAGCAGGCCCTTCTGAGGGAACAATTGTGCCATCTTCACTACCAGATTTCCAGTGTTGCTTTGGGCCTTGCTGTTTCTTTGGGCCTCACCGTTCCTCAAGCAGTGGGAAGGGAAGAGTAATCCACTGAGAACAGCTTTGTTTTTAAACTGATAACACACTGAAGTTGCTCACAACACTTTCCTGACATTATCAGCCTAAACATACACACGAAGGCCACATCTGCCTACAAGTCGGATTAGAAAATACAGCCCCTCAGTGGATCAACATATGCCCAGTAAAAATTTTAAGAATTTCACTACAAAGAGGAAAATGAAGAGAATGGGTACAAAGCAACAGTTCGTAGCAGTCTTCACCCACTGATAACTGTTACGTCTCTTCAGAGTTTAATAAAATGACCACTTATTTGTTTATAACACTCCATTACTCAAAGTGCCGTCATTTAATGTGTATAAAGAATATTTGTAAAGACTTGATTCTTTAAAATTGTTTTCATAGCAAGAAAGAGGAATGAAAGCTCATTTTTGTTTCTTTCTTTCTCTGTCTTTTATTTCTGTTATGCTTTACACTCTTAAAATATAAGCAGTCTGGTATCCTCAAAAGTGCTAATGGTATTGCCACATAAATTTTAATCTATTTCCCAGTGAACCAGCATTAAATTCACAGGCAGCCTGGAAAGAATTAAGACCAACTAGTTTTGAGTTTATATCTGGACACAGATCTACTAGAGAAGTTATAAGAACTAGTGCTCGCTTCGACAGCACATATACTAAAATTGGAGAAGTTATAAGAACTATTATCAAAATGTCATTTGGAGTAATGTAGTATTTAACATGGTTTTATTAATATTATAAAATTGTTATTACATTATAATCCTGTTTGAGCAGAGATAAATGACAAATTTAAAACTGATCTCTAGGCAAAACAAAAATTGTCAAAGACAAACTATCACTACTGGCTAATTTTTCAACAAAAGAAGATAAAATTCATATTTAGAAAACCACTAAAAAACTTAGCTTCTTTTTGGAGTATTATCTCTTCAATGTTTGCTCATAATGATATTCCAATTACATGCTATGCATTTTCCAATGTTTCAAATGTGAATATTTTAGGATATATATCTATTGCAGTACTCACTTTTCATTTTTGTTCACCTCATTGTTGTTGTTGTTTTAATTTTTATTTATTTTTTGGAAGGGAGAGAGTTTCACTCTTGCCCAGGCTGGAGTGCAATGATGTGGTCTTGGCTCAGTTCAACCTCTGCCTCTTGGGTTCAAGTGATTCTCCTGTCTCAGTCTCTCAAGTAGCTGGGATTATGGGCACGCACCAGCATGCTCAGCTGATTTTTGTATTTTTAGTAGAGCCAGGGTTTCACCATATTGGCCAGGCTGGTCTCAAACACCTGACCTTAAGTTATCCACCTGCCTTGGCCTCCCAAAGTGCTGGGATTACAGGTGTGAGCCACTGCGCCCAGCCCATCTCCTTGTTTGTTAAACTATAACTCATGCTAGAATTCACAAAAGAAAACAGCTGCATAGAGTTATTAATAATGTATATACCCATTCACTCAAAACAGTGGTTAGCAGTTGCAAAATATATACTTTTCTCTGTTAGTGATAACTAGCAAAGCAAAACACTTCATTAAAATTTTTTCCGAACAGCTGTGTTTCAAAATTCTGATATATCAGGTATGTCTGAGATTTATGTACAATTATCAAAAAAAAAAAAAGAAAAAGAATCTTGAGATTGTCTGTGACTATCTTTTTTAAAAAATGAGAGTTGTCTTTTATGTGTAAATTACTTAAAATATTAAATTAATAAACCACCTATTTTATTACTCAAAATAATAAACCCCTGAATGGGGGATGATTTTATTCACACTTGCATCCACAAAGCACAATTGTTGGCATATAGTAGACACTTACTATTTGTTAAATCAATATTACCCGAAATAATAAAATAATATTATTTGAAACAATAAGCCCCTATATAGGGGGCTTAATAATTAAAAAAAATCAACATTTAGATAAAATTGTTATGAATTATAAACCTATAATTATAATTATATAACTATAATTAATTATAGTGTAATGATAATTATAGGTAATGATAATCATAGGGTAATGATAATTATAATTATAGGGGTTTATAATTTATAACAATTGTATCTAAATGTTGATTTTTTTAATAAGGAAAACATTTGAAAAGAAATATTAACATTTATAGTATTTCTTTTTGAACTCAATAATAGAATAAAAATAAAGCATTTTTTTCCAATTATTGTTTTCTTGAAAACAGAAAAATGAAGAGAAAATATAGATGGTCTTGCTGTTGGAGGTCTGAAGTTTTTGTTTTTTGTTTTTTTTTAAATACAAACATGATGTCTCTAGCAGGGAAGAGAGAAGAAATTCCCCATAAGTTCTCAAAATTGTCACCGTGCCTTCACTGAGTCTGATGCTCCAGTGATACCAAGCATGGCAGGTACTGGGGCATGCTTCATCCCTACTGACATGTATTAAGGCAACCTGAATTTAACATGTCCAAAAGAAATCTAATTTCTCAGTAGCAATTCTATTACACCAGTAAATGGAAATATCATGTTTCCATTGCTTAGGACCTAAAATTTGGAATCAGTTTTGAATTCTTTCTTTCTTTCTCTAGGTTAGTTTCCCAATCCTGTTGATACTACCTTCAAAATGCATTCAGAATCTGATGGACTCTCACTTTTAAATGCTACTATCCCTGTTCTATGTGTCAATATCTGTCATGTAGATCACTGTGAAAACTCCATGTCTTGTTTCCCTGTTTCCATTACTGCCTTCTACAATCATATCATACATCATCTAGATTTCTTTAAAACTTAAAGATATATCTTTATTCAAAATCCTCTAGTCAACATAAAATCTAAAGTTCTTGCCATGTTGAAGTAAGTTCTTACCATGTTGAAAGGCTATATGTTGTTTTTTCCACCTCTCTTCATTCTGATTTCGGGCCTTAACTCTCTCCCTCTAAATCACCACATATCAGCCATACTGGGCTCTTTGCTGTTTCTCAAACAAATTAGCTCCTGCTTCAGAGTCTTTGGCCTTGCTAGTTCTTCTACTTGAACTGTTATTCCATCCTACTTGGTTTCTCACTTCTCCCAGGTCTTTACTCAAATGTTATTGGTGGACTGGCTTTCTAAAAAGGTTCTGCTTCCTCAGGCCCTCTCCATCCTCAGGCTCTGCTTTGTTTTTTAAACAAAATTAATCACTACTTGAGATATTACACTTATTAGTTTATTTATTTTCTTTTTATAACATATAAATTTTATAAAAACAGGTATGTTTTCTGTTTTGTTCAGTAAAACATCTGCAAGATCTGGCGTTCAAAAACCGTTTGCTGAATGAATGAAGAAATAAAGGAATGCACCATGCCCAGAAGGCTGTTTTGGATTTTTGTGTCTCTCTGCCAATTTTTCCTGCTGCCTGGAAGTCTTGTATTCTCCTGGGTGCTAGCTATCTAGTGAAGAAATCTTCAATTACCTTGCTGGAGAGTTTAGAATACTGTCCCGTTTCCTAGAGCTTTTCTGTCACTCTCCTCAGATCAAACCACTCATCCTTTCCTCTGCTCATCTGCTGTAACCTCCGCATGCTTCTTTCATATATCCTGGGACACTTACGCGTCTACAATACTTTGTATGTCCAAAAGCATCTCGTGGACAGGGGGTGATGTTATTAGCACAATTCTTGGCACACAGTAGGCACTTATTAACTATTTTTTAAATCAATGCATACATAGAAATAAGCAACATATGTCTAAGAGTCTCCTCTTGATATATGAACGAAAACCTAAAGCTAAAGATTTCTACGAGTTAATTTTATTTTTATTACTCTAATAACTTATTTAATAATAATAATGCCAATGACTTATTGCACACTTGCTCTTCGCTGGCATTGTTGTAATTTAATAAGCAGTGGTAACTCATTTATTCAATCTTCTGAGTTTATGAACTGTTATTTGAATTTTATACAAGAACGACCAAGGCACTGAGATGTTAAGCAGCTGTCTCACTCACTTCTAAGAACAGATTCAGGTCATTGGCCTCCAGAGCCTCTGCTCTGTGTCGTTAGTTCACTAAACAGTCTTCCTCACTATATAAGACTAATTTCTTTTTCTCCCCCCACATATATTAAGAGAAAAGGTTTTGACAGAGGTCAGTGTTGATTGATTACCAAAATAAATCTCAGAGAAACTTCCACAAGCATCTTATGATATAAATCTATTTCTGAGGTTACAGTTTTTCATCAAAATTATTGGCCTTTATTGGTTTCAGTGTGTGTTTGTATCTTACCAAGGCATATTCTCTATAGGTGGTTTTCTAATTAATTTTAAATGCATTATTTTGTGTAATTATATATATATATAAACACACACACACATATATACAAAATTTCATAGTTAATTTTTACCTATATCCTAAAACAAGAATTAACAGGTATCATTGACAGTGCCTCTCACAGGGCGGTTGTTGGTTTTATTTTCCATGAAATATTTAAGAAGCATGTATGCTAACCTATAGGAAAATTCCTCACACATTCATCAATAAGTATAACCTGGCTTACTGCATTAAATTGCACTAAATCTGATAAAACTGGGGAGTATCTATTTAAATAATTTTATTAAATTTAGAAATGGGAACCCTATTGTGTTAAATCTCTTGCTATTGCCATCTTAAACAAGCATTTAATGATTCTCTTAATGATTAGCACTACTATTTTAGAGGACAGTTGCTAACAGAGATCAAAACAGGTTTTATTAAAAGAAAACTAAAATGAATTTATAGAAAAATTATTTGATTTAGAGGGTAAGATTAGTAATCTGGTTATATACACACACACATATATAAACATATGTATATATTATATTATATATATGCATATATAAATACATACAGTTAATCTGAAAATGATTAATTGTATTTCTATACTAAGCAATCAATACTTAATACATATAACTTCTGTACTGCTATCTTTTCAACTGCTTTACATAAAAATTTTAAATATATACAATATAGAAACTATGATAATAAAAAAAAAACCATGTACCATCTGTCCTTATCAACCCATGACTAATTTTCTTTGCCTACACCTTTTGCTAAGTCCTGCTACTTCTTGTTTGTTTTGAAAATCATATTACTTTCCTTTTAATGTTTCAGTGTGTCTCTCTAAATAATTAGCATTCATCTTGAAACATAACCATATTTTCATGACAATATTTAACTTAAGAATAATGTTTAATATTGTGATATAATTAATTAGTGTTCAAATTCCCTGATGGTCTCAAATATTTTTATAGAATGCTTCTTAGAACCAAGATACAAATAAGATCCATATGTTACAATTGGTTAAAATGAAACTTCTCTTATAATTTCTTAACCTCCCTCCTCTAAACTAAACTTTTTTTTTTTCTTAATGTTTATTTGCTGAGGAACCAGGCCATTTGTTCTATACAATTTCCCAGAATATGAAATTTGCTAATTGTATCCCTTTGGTAACATTTAACTGCTATTCTGTTTTCTCTATTTCTTATAAATTGGTACTTAGATCTAGAGGCTTGATCATACTCTGGTTTGGAATTTGGCAATAATAATTTATAAGTGTAATGGTATACTTCTATTCTATACATAATATGGTGAGTTTCAGAAAGTAGAATGACTCCTCTACCTATGTGTCCTTGCTTGCTAGATTATTCTGAGATTACATTAAATCCATTTACTTTTACCTTAATGAAAATATGAAATTTGTATTTTTTCTTGAAAATTAATTGACATATACTAAATCATGTAAATTTGCTAGAAAATTGTCAAATATAAATTATTAGGAGGACTTTTTTCCTTAATTCACCTATTATAATTGATTTTTAATTGACTTTTTAAAAATTTCATTAGTAATCAACAAATCTTTACAACAGCAGAAACATATTTAAAAATGACTTTGATTCTTAATTTAATGCCTTCAATTACCATAAGAGAACTGTTGAAATACCTGAGAGCTACAGGATACACTGACTGTGATTGTTTGCCATTTAATTTTCTTTACAGTTTATGCTCAAAGTCATTATTAATATCTAGATGCATGTGTGTTGAGTTTTCAACATGTTCAGGGCATAGTTCATCTCTATTCCTGAGCTTGGATTTCCTCTCCCTTCAGATTAGTAGTCATCAAAGGCTTAATTTATTATGAAATTCAAAGAAAAATCATGTATATATTCTTGTCAATAATTCTACTCTGAGAAATCCAAAACTGTATGTGATCACCAAACTCTATTAAATAATTATGTTTAGTCACTTTAGAGTTTTTCATAAGTGCTATCAATTGCCAGTTCTTAATGGACTTTGGTGATTTTCATGGTTTATTCAATGTGGAAATCGGAATCAAACTAAATACTCTTTTTGTTTTTTAGTTCATATTTACCAATATGAAATTCTATTTAGAATATACTCTCTCTAACAGTACAAAGTGCTACATCAGATATTGGGAAAAGATAAGCAGAACTGCTATTTGAAAGCCTAAAAATCAAAGACAGAAACAGAGACAGAGAACATATACTAGGATAGAATGTAGAGATACCTACACAGGATGAAAAGATAGGGACAGCAAAACATCCAGTTTACATGTGAATGGAGCTTAAGAAATGTAGCCTATAGGCCATAAAATTAAAGAAAGGCTTGATGCACAGAAATACATTAACATACAAAAAAAACTGGGATGAAATCAGAAGAAAATGAAAATGAAGTAAAACTGCTTTATAGATGGCCTAACACGGTCAGTCCTTCCCTGGATTGTTTCGCTTGCTGGCTTGAGCATCTGCAGCCCTTTGTTTTCTCAAACCTGAAATGTGCTTCCACAAACAGATTTAGGCTCCCAAGTCTCTGGCACCCACCTTGATCTTGTATATTAAGTAAAGGAGCTCTAATTTTTCAGAAAAAAAAAAAAAAAAAAAAAGAACTTATCTGACTCTGATTTTTTGACCCAGTTCTGCAGAGATTTTATACCATATTCCTAGTTCTTGCATTTTCCCCAATGTGTGGTAGGCACTCTCTATTTCTTTGTCTAATGTCAGTTATTTTATATATCTGGGACACCAGGGCTTTGCCTGCCCCTGTGATCAACACCTGCTAATCAGCAAATCCTAACATACAAATACTGCCTGTTTCTTCTCTCCCTCTTCTCTTCTCTGTATAATTTTAATATCATATAGTCCTAAATCTCTAGTCAACGCTGAAAATCCCTTGTTTGTGCCTCTCTGATGCCACATTCTGTTGTCAGTTGTTTTAAATGCTTTATCCTGATTGCCAGACCAGTTTCTACCTGCAGTTACATCTGTCTTCAAAGACTTGCTCTATTCCAGTATCCATCTGGGTCCAGTCTGAGAATGTCATCCCTTCTGAAGATGTACAATTTTAGGCTACTTAGAGAGTATGCATACCTGAGGTCAGTAAAATGACCATTTTCCCATTACCCCCAAGGAGCAGTTGTATTCCCCTGGCATCACTCTGACTATGAATTGGAAATACTGCTGCTAAAGGATCTGCCCTCCCACAACACCACAGGAGGAAGCGCTGTGTAGACAGTCACCATGGAGAGCTATGGCTCCTGCCCGTCTTCCACCCTTTCCCACAGCTTTCCAAATCCACTCTGTCTCCCAAGACACTGCCATCACAGAGAATCCTCCATCAGGTGGCTCCTCCCATATTATTATCCGCAGGCCTCTGCAGAGTCTGAGGAGCTAGAAATCCCTGTACTTTATGTCTTCTTCACTGATGTCTGGAAAGGGATGGAATATTGATCCAGCTGCTGAGATTGGAGCTATAGAAGAAAAGATGTGTAGAGGATACAGATGTCTGAAGGTAGCTATGACCTGAATCAAATTTTAAACATGGCTCCATAGAAGCAATGTTGTAAACACATTTGTTAATTTATCTACCATTCAATGTATATTTCTTGTGTACCAAACATGAGCCAGGCACCATAATGAAATAAACAATGATTTGTTTCTTAATTAAAATCATCATTAATATATTTCTACTTAGGTTAAATTATAGATTATAGATTTAATTGGCCTTGGTGAATAGGAATTCTGATCATCATTACAGCACAATTTGATGATGAGAGTAGACCACTCTCAGAGTGGGCTCAGAGAGGCAGGCTAGGATGGATTGCACCACTGACTACTCCCCTGCCCGTAGAACTTGGTAGAGTCAGCAGCCCGGCTCAAAGCAGTGGTATCATCACCCATCTCCAAAGAGAGCAGCCAAGTTCTTCATCTTCCCTCTAACCAATTTCCCTTGAGATAATTCTACCTAAACAATCCTCAACAAAGATAGCATCTGATGTTAGTATGACCAACAATACCATGCAGACCAACTGAAAGAGCAGTCAGAGATCCATGACTTCCAAAGAAAGCATTTCTTTTTTTTTATTTCCTAGAGGGTGAAAGTATAAAAGGTTTAGCCTCTTGGGTTGAGTAACCTCTAGTAATCTTTAGAATTTTCCAAGGAGGCAAAATTTCCAGGTAAAAAAAGAAAGGCATTTACATTATGGGAACAATATGAATGAAGTAACCTCGTTGAGGATTAAAGGGAATATGACTTCATTCTTTACCTCATGCCAGTAAATTGGTTTTATGTGAAGATTTTATCTCTCATGTGTCTACTTGGATGCAATTTTTTTTTTTTTTTATGTCATTGCAGGGAGCTGAAACAACAGAGAGAGACAAGCTGTCTGGATAGGGAGAAAGAAGACTAATTGAGGATCCAATGTAAGTTCTTGGCTAAGGTTGGACTATACATGTATGATAAGAAATTACACACTGATTAACTTGAGAGAAGCTGTTGTGGGTTTAAGAACAGATCTAAGACACTAGAGGTAGAACCACACTGGGAGACTTCGGAATTCCAGTCCATACACTTCTAAGTGCCATTAGCATCCGTCTATACTCCAGAAAAGTCATGTCTTTGGATTTAGGACTATGCCCTAGAGTAAAATCTACTCAAAGTACACCCTTTTATAACCTAAAATAAAGCCTCAATGATATCTTTAGATGAAAATCAGGGTTTGGAGGTTGAGTTCCAACAAATGAAGTCTTGGAAAACAGTCTTTCCACAGAGGCATGTTAATAAAGTGAAAACTGAATATTTAAAACTTTAAGGTTATCAGTTAGTAATTGAACTACCTATTAGAATTAAAAACTCTTCAGAAGTATGTACCAGAATCAGGAATGTATATAATATGACGTCCACAAAGTTCAGTATTAAATCTAAATTCACTAGACATTTTTAAAAGAAGAAAATCAGAGCCATAGTTAAGAAAAAAAAATAATGTAACGAATAGGAACTGACCTCAAGATGGCCCAGATGTTGGATTTAACAGATCAAGACTTTTTAAAGCTAACATAAATATTTTCATAGATTTGAAGGAAAATGGGGTTTATCTAAAGATATAGAGAATCTTGGTAGAGAAATGAAAAGTGTGGGGGAAAAAAGCAGAACCATATGGAAATTCTGAAACTAAAAATTACAATGTCTAAAATGAGAAAACATTCTGATGGGATTAATAGCAGATTGAGGATGATAGTAAAAAAGGTCAGCAAACTAAATAATAGAAATTATTCAATATGAAAACAGAGAAAAAATATAAGAAGAATTATCAGAGTCACAGAGAACTAAGAGTCACTATCAAGCAATCTTATGCGTGTAATTAGGATCCCAGAGAAAGAACAATGAGAATATGACCAGTAAACATTTGAAGATATAATGGCAATAACTTTTCCAGATTTAACGATAAATATTCACTTTCTACTGACAGATTCAAGAGAACTCAGCTTCAGGCTAAAAATCAAGATCCACAGAAAGTAAAGACATTAGTTCAAGGAAAAATAGATGCAGTACATACACAGAAAACATGATATAAATTATGACTAATTTCTCATCCAAAGCCAAGGAGGTCAAGATCTATAGAAAGATTTATTTAAAATGCTTAAAAACCAATCTTCCTAGAATTTGATTCCCAGTGAAAATGTTTTTTAGAAACAAGAATGAAATGAAAACATTCTAAGTAATAACTGAAAATACTGCAAGTAGACTTCTGCTACAAGAAATGCTAAAGAATGTTCATTAAGCTGATAGGAAATGACATTGGATGGAAACTTGACTTTATTATTAGGAATGAAGATACTAGAAATGGTTAAAAACAAGAGGGCAGGAGAGGGCACAGTAAGCATAAAAGAGTTTTGCTAAATATGTCAGTTTCCTTTTTTTTTTTTTTAAAAAAAAAAGAGTTTAAAACAAGGAAAATAAAACAAAAATTGTTAAATGTAGTTATACAGTTATAATAAAACTTAAAATATTACAACAGTAGCCCAAAAGATAAAATATAGTGTTTCAGTTAGCTCAAGCTGCCATAGCAATATACCATAGATTGGTATAACAGAAATTAATTTTCTCCCAGTTCTGGAGGCTGAGAAGTTTAAGTCAAGGCACCAAATGTTGGCACATTTTGATTCTGATGAGGGCTCTCTTCCTGGGTTTTAGACCTATGTCTTCCCTCTGTGTCCTCACATGGCAGAGAGAGAGAATAAAAAGAGACAGCAAGAGCAAGGGCAAGAGAGCCCATATTCTCTGTTCTCGTTTCTTATAAGGGCACTAATCCTGTGGGATCAGGGCCCCATCCTTATTACCTTATTTAATCTTAACTACCTCCGTGTAGGCCCAATCTCTAAATAGTCACATTTAGGGATTAAGCATATGAATATTCAGGGGGATGCAATTTAGTCCATAGTAGATGGTGAGGGTATCATAGAAGTTTTATTGTTGTAAGGCTAATACAATTGTGAAGTGTGAAGTGTCAGATACCGAGTTGCAAGTTTACAGTGGAAAATGGTGTGATATTGACTCTACATAATAAAAGAAGAAAAGATTTTTTAAAATTGGTAATGTAAATACGGTACTTTGTCACAATATTAAGGACTATACAAAATCTCTTCATTATGCATAATCAAAATAGTATGAATAACCAAAAGAGAAAAGAAATTCATCATGGACCAAAGAATATGTTGGAATCCTTATCACTTTTTAATCTTTCTAACATTAATGAATTTCTAAATATTGCAGTTGTTACTTTATGTTCTGCAAGATTACCTTTTTATATATACACAATTAAAACTAAAATAGAATGTGTTTTAATTATCTTTTTTCCAGCTAAAGTCAGTATTTGATGAAATTGTAACTAGAGCAGTAAAGCAGCATAGTCATTATTCAAATCTATATGGACCCACCTTTACAAAACAGCCTCCAGTTAACCCTAAGCATTCTTTAAAAAGCCTATTTGTTGGTAGACAGAAGGAAGGCTAAAATTCATGTATGACAGGATTGTAAATATTTCTACTCAGAAAATGAAATCAAGAATCAACTCTATTTGAGTAAAACATGCCAACTTTAAGAGAAGTTGAAATTTTGCATGGCCTACTTATCGCTGGTTTCCTAAATGACCTAGAGTAAATAGAAACAGCCTTTTCATGTGGCTGCTGATTAAAGCAAGGTCTGTAAGTTGGCAGTATATCATCTGAAATTTCAAAGTGTAAGTGGAAGCTGGGGTTTCTTTTCCTTTCAAAAAATCCCCATACTCTTTATACGTGGTCTGAGTAGCTGGCATACAGATATAAAATCGCTGGGCAGTAATCAGGAGTGTACTGGCCCTTATGGCAGGCACCAAGTGGGTTACTGCCAGGTCTTTGAACTACAAAAATAAATAGAGAATAGAAGTGCATTGTATTGGCCAAGCCTGAGGCTCAGTCATCTGTCTTGGAGCATGCTCTGGTGAGAGTGTTTAACTTGGATTCTTTCCATCACATGTGGTAGCTGCAAGAGTGAAAAGAGAGAGGAAAAGAACAATGTTAGGTGGTGTATTTAATAGTGTGTTGGCTTAACAATTCTCAGGAAACTGTTACTTCTATTTTTCTCTTAACAGCCAGAGTTCATTCGCTTTGTTGAGGTTCTGAATGAGTGCCTGTGTACTTTAGAAAATGTGATTCCACCCTCTCCACCACTTTCCATTGTTTTACAAAAAGCTTAAATAGCAAGCATAGAGATTCCCCCCAAACACTGTCTATTAAAGGAAGCTAACTATGCCAACTCAAAGGACAGTATATTTTTGTATTCAATTTCACCAACAGCCTTGATATCCCTGAGTTAATTGGTCTCCTCTACCCCAAACCTGAGAATTTGGAATTTGTGGTAACTGGATGTTTGTTGTTTTTGGCTACATTATCCTCTTTTCTTTTTTTCCAAGGGCAATATAACATAAACTAAAACAATTTTAGGCTCTGTCTGCCTTTTCATTCTTCTAATTTTTCTTCTATAAGAAAGGATAATTTTTATTCAACTACATTGTACCCATAATAGAAACTTGATTTAAAAAAATACCTGTGACTAGAGAAAGGATGGATTCTTTGTAAAGACGGTGATACACTCAGCTGGTGTATATTAGAAGAAATTTTGCTTGTTTACACAGCTGAATTATCTTGTTTTCTATATTATCAGTAAGAGTGCTAACAAATCACATATGAGACTTTTAAGAGATTTTAAATAAAAAGGCAAAACTTTTAACAGTTAAGTTTTTAGTTGCTAGCATATTTTTTCTAGATCATGCACCACACGTTTTGTAGCTCTGTGAAACATCAGTAATAATAAACTAATAAAAATCTGAATTATTTATGAAAATACAACTAAAGAAAATCAAGTTATAAAATATTGTGATATTACTTTGGACTACACACTTTTCATGATTTCTGCAATTTTTAAATTTAAGATCTTGTTCAGAAACTCAATATGTCAACATAATAGTCCATTTAAAAAATTCTTTCAGTGCGTACCTGGTAATATGAGCTTTATTCAAAACAGCTTTATTCAGTCTAATTCTTCATAGAAACAATACAATGTTTGAGGAGTTACATTTCTGTAAAATCTAAATGGCTTATTCTACTGTTAAATAATGAAAAGAGTAAAATAAAAGTTGAAGATAAATAAATATTCCTTATGAAATTATTCAATAGCTTCTGAGGTTGATATTTTAAAACTAGGCTCAACATTTATCATCTTTTTTCTTGGATAACAGTGAGCCTTATTAGAACTGCAAATTTAATTAACTTTTGAAAATATAAAAAGTCAAAGACTACACAAAAAATATTTCAGTACAATTTAACTTTAAGATGTTTTCAAGCAAAGGAAGAGCATGTAAAGCTACAGTTCTTATGCTTATGCTTTCTGAAGCATTTTCATATATCATTTTCAAATCATATGATACAGCCACCTGTATCATTTGCTGTTATATTGCATAATTTTAGTAATATTTTAATAATTCATTTATATCACATAAGATATTATTACTTCAAAAATTCAAGATTTTCTTTTGTAATCTCTATTTGAAACCCATTTTTTGAATTTCCCCAACAAAATTTGCAGACCTCCTTTTCTCTTATTGTCACTTAAGTGGTGATAGAAAGAGAGAATGAAAATCGGTATTTATGTCTTACAAAAACAAGGAAATCATTAGATGCTTCTGAGGCAAAACTCTAATGTATAAACATTTCCAAAAGCATTGCTTTTGAGGGCTTAACAGACTTTCTAAATTGTTCAGGGACACTCGAGATCAACTGACTCAGAAGTCATGTATTTTCTGCTTTTTCAATGTGTTTAAACTGCCAGATTTAATGCATCCACGTACCCATTGACAATGTGTGTGTACTTTAAATGTTCTTGACCTCAAACAGGCATTTAAACAAACTTTAAGTTGAACCTATTCTAGATAGTAGAAACTTCAGAAGGTTTGTTCTCCAAGTAAATAAATATTCCCAATCAGAAATTTTCTTTTTCATTTTCTCTGCCATAGAAGTTGAACAACTGGCTCGTGGATTACTGTTAAAAATATGGCAAAACTAACTCAGGTCAAATAGATTCTGCAAGTGAGTGATATAGAAGGTAGAGAAGAGAAATTATCTGAGAGTGTCTTAATAATCAAAGCATATTGATATGAAAAAAAAAGATGTCCCAAACTTCAAAATAGGCCAAAGAGATTAATTACTAGATCTTTTTCTAGTGCAGCCACGGGCTTGGCCCTTTGATTGACGTTTTATCGACTGGGCTATTCTACAGATCTGTAGGGGCAGAGGCCAACTTGCATATTATTTTTCTGACAGGTTTGCAGATAGTTTCTGTCCTGTGGAAAAGATAATCTCAAAAGTCATGGTTTACTGCCCTGTTGGATATTAACTGATCTTATATTTAACCCAACAGTCTTACCTGGACACTCCTTTATGTTGCTTAAAAATACTTGCACTAGTATTTTTCTTTGAACTAGTTTTAACATCTCACTGATTTTCTTATCAATTAATGAGTTAAGTAAAGACCATCGAAAGATACTCACTTTGTGTTTACCTGAATCATGATTTAACCTTTTGGAAAAGTATAATTTAACACTGGTAAGAGGATAAAACAATGATTCAGATGTTACAACCTTTGAAGAGCACAGTGAGGAAAATAGTGCTTTTAATCTATTGTGTTAGTAATGAATTTTCCCAAGTTTTATGATAATAAAAATTAATTTGATTGTTAAAATATGTAAAGTATTAAATTTAAAACTCTATTTTATTTAGCTAATGAAAATCATCCAACTATCAAATGTTTGTTGAACATTTTCTTTCTTGTGCTGTTCCTCTTTTAATAACTTGTGCATTGTATTGACAATGTACTATTATTTAAGAGTGCACTGTTCTCTAGACGAGAACTGTGACTCTGACTTTTTTGGTTTTGTATTCCCAGTGTTTTCCATAGTGCTTGACTTAGTAGGTGTTTGGTAAATGATACATTTTAGGTTTTTAATGTGAATGAGGCATGTCTTTCAGTCTTTGTTAAATAAAATCAAGTCTCTCAAATGTACTCCCTTTTTGAGATTTCCCTGGGACTCAAATATGCCAATTTTTTTCAAGTTCAGTGTATTTAAAATGTAAACTTTTTATTCAATGTACCTATATACATCTTATTTGTAATAATTATTGTTTATTTTTTTCAAAAATGGAAAAAAGCAAAATGGCATTAGACTACATTAGGAACTAGATGTGCTACTTGCATGCTGTGTGAACATTTCTCTTCTCTTTGTCTCAGTTTATTAAACTCTAAAATGAGGCACGGGATAGAAAGTATCCTAAAGTATCTTCACTGCCTAAGAATCTATTATCATATGTGGACATCTGTAGCAATTTGATCCTACCTAGTGACAGTATCACTGTGGTTTTCAACTCTACAATATTACAGATAAAATTTGGAAGAGTTTATGTTCATTCATTTAGACAAATCAAAGATTTACTGAATGTATGTGATTAAGAGGATGCCTTTTGAAATGAAAAATATACTTCAAAAAATCATTTTACCTGCAGTGTGCTTTACAAAATTGAGAAATCGATGTCAAGGGTGTAGGGAGAACAGTTTCATAATCTTTCAGCTTACAGTTACAAAAGACCACCTTTGGTGTTCTTGGAGAAATCACGGGAAATAAAGCAAGACAGGCGCTTAGTTTTTTGTTTTGCTTTGTTTTATGGCTGTGTGTGTGTGTGTGTGTGTGTGTGTGTGAACATGCTCCCCTGCCAATGATTTTATGAGGCTTCATTCAACATGAAAACTTTGTGACATGAAGGAAAAATTGTCAAACCTAATATGAAACCTGAGTTGTAGGCATCTAAATCATAACCAGTTCTCAATCATAAATAGGTCTATCAAAAATATTTCACAGACTGGCCCAGTGTAGATATAAGCCTTTGGTTGCTGGCATATATGAGCCATGTAGCTATTAAGTCCTAAAAACAATGATTCTATAGAGAGGTTTTTTTCTGTATGTTTCTTTTTTCTAGCTTTATAATGCTGAAAAAATAACTGTATATTATTTTATACAGTAGAAGTAATATGTAGTAATATAAGGTGTTATTTACTTATGTTTTTCTTTTTAACTTTTTTCTCCTCTCTAATGGAGCTTATTTTTGCTGAGTTCCTTGGAAATTCTCCTGATTTAATTTTCAACATTTTTTAGCATTACATTTTAAAATTAATTCTATTTAATTTTTTAACAAAGAATGGGGCTCATTTAATTCTCTTTAGCATTACATTTTAAATTTAATTCTCTTTTAGCATTACATTTTAAATTTAATTATATTTAATTATTTAACAAAGAATGGGGCTTATTTAATTCTCTTTATTTTCCTTCCAAACTTAATTCCAGTAGTCCTCTAAGAAACGCCATACTCATTCTTTCCAGTCAGGGCTTTATTCTTCTAAGTAAAGATTATCTGCCTTTTGTTATTCTTGAACCATTAGATATAACTGATTTGCCTGAAGGGACCATTTACCTCTGCTTCTTCTGTACAGTGAATAAGAGAATTATTTATGTAAATGGTATACATATTTGGTATATGTATATGTATACATAAGGACAAGTCACACATACACCTCACTCCCCGAAGCTATTCAAAATTCAGAAATTTGGATTCAAAAATCAGTAAGCTGAAGGGGACCCCCTACGCAAACTCAAACAACTAGACTTTCATTATTTTAGCTCCAATACATGCATGGAATTTTTTTCCCCAAATGTGGCCCAAGTTTTCGATAAACTTAGTGAAGAAATTCTTGTTGAACCAGTATATAGAGAGCTATGTGAGCTCCCTAACCCACAACATGTAATTTGATTCTCATTTATAAATCCCTAGGTATGTATTATGTGGGAAACAATAAGAGATGAGCCTTTTCATATCACCCCTCCAATAAATATTTCCTTCAATCATTTTTATACCTTATGCACATTTCTCCTGCATAATGAATTTTAATTGATTTTCACAGTCTTAGAACACACTTATATTTTGCATCTAGAGACCAATAAAAAGATAAATTATTAACAATATCCACAGAGTTGTTCAGATAATTATTTTAAACTTGAGACCACATTGCTGTTATTCTCAGACACCTGAGAAAAATGCATTTCCACTAGCCAATTTGCTTAATCCAGAACAAGATAAAACACTGCTTTGAGGCTCATTCTAATAACTTTCTTTTAAAAATAAGCTTAGTTATGGAATTTGCAGAATACTTTATAGTATCGGTTGGGCATTTTCTTAAATGAGCCTTGATATCTGTGATGGTTAATGTTAAATGTGAACTTGACTGGATTTGAGGAATGCCTAAATGGCTGGTGAAACATTTTTTCTGGGTGTGGCTGTGAGGGTGTTGCCAGAGGAGTCAGTGGACTGGGAAAGGAAGACCCATCCTCAGTGTAGGCAGGCTCCATCCAAGGGCTGCAGGGGGGCTACAACATAACAGGCAAAAGAAGGGAGATAAGCAGTTGGCTCAGTTTCCTGGCTCTCTCTTTTTCCTGTTTAGGACACTTACTTACTCTTCTCCTGCCCTTGGACATCAGACTCTAGGTTCTTTGGACTTTGGACTCTGGGACTTGTACCAGCAACTGCCTGGAGGCTCTCAGGCCTTTGGCTCAGACTGAGGACTGCACTGTTGGCTTCACTGGTTTTGAGGCTTTTGGACTTGGACTGAACCACAGGACAGGCTTCTGTCTATCCTAGCTTGCAGATAGCCTATCAGGAGACTTCACCTGGTAATCAAGTGAGCCAATTCTCCCTAATAAATCCCTTGTATATATGCATATATCCTATTAGTCCTGTCCCTCTGGAGAACCCCAATACAGATTTTGGTACCAGCAGTGATTTTAAAGGAACAAAATTTTAAGGGTGAATTTTCTTGGATAAGGGTTTTCTGAAGTTGCCTCTCTGATCTGACTAATCCTAAAAACGCTAAGAACTCTACTTCTAATAGTAGGGAGAGCCCCAATAATCAAAATAAATGCATTTGATACTGCTGATTCACTGCTCCTGAGAGACAGGAGTTTAGTGATTCCATATATGATACCTTTGAACATTTGTGGAGAACTAGAAAATGTAATGAAGTTGGTTGATTGTTCCTACATTTGCTAAACAAAGTGGTGACAAAAAGGGATGAGTTCAGGAATTTTAACTCCTGGCTTCAGAAGCACATACATTACCTAAAAGTTTCTCAGTGTTTCCTGGGTGAGAATCTCTTCTCTTCTGTACACCAAGGGCTGAAATTGCTGAAAATCGAAAATAAGCTCTTATTTTCCTTTTTTTTATTCATAATTTAAGTTCTGGGGTACATGTGCAGCTCTTGCAGGATTGTTACATAGGTATACACATGCCATGGTGGTTTGCTGCCTCCATTCCCCTATCATCTACATTAGGTATTTCTTCTAATATTATCCCTCCCCAATCTCCCCACCCCCTGCTAACCCTTCCCTAGTCCCCCACCCCCCAACAAACCCCAGTGTGTGATGTTTGACGTTCCCCTCCCTGTGTCCATGTGTTCTCATTGTTTAATACCCACTTATGAGTGAGAATATGCAGTGTTTGATTGTCTATTCTTGTGTCAGTTTGCTGATAGTAATGGTTTCCAGCTTCATCCATGTCTCTGCAAAGGACATGAACTCATCCTTTTTTATGACTGCATAGTATTCTGTGGTGTGTATGTGCCACATTTTCTTTATCCAGTCTATCATTGATGGACATTTGGGTTGGTTTCAAGTCTTTGCTGTTATAAACAGTGCCGCAATGAACATATGTGTACATGTGTCTATATAATAGAGAGATTTCTGATCCTTTGGGTACATACCCAGTAATAGGATTGCTGGGTCAAATGTTATTTCTAGTTCTAGATCCTTGAGGAATTACCACACTGTCTTCCACAATGGTTGCAGTAATTTATACTACCACCAACCAACAGTGTGAAAGCATTTCTATTTCTCCAGCAGCATCTGTTGTCTCCAGATTTTTTAATGATAGCCATTCTAACTGGTGTGAGATGGTATCTGAATGTGGTTTTGATTTGCATTTCTCTAATTACCAGTGATAATGAACATTTTTTCCTATGTTTGTTGGCCTCATAAATATCTTCTCTTGAAAAGTGCCTGTTCATATCCTTTGCCCACTTTTGATTGAGTTGTTTGTTTTTTTTCCTTTACATTTGTTTCAGTTCTTTCTAGATTCTGGATATTAGTCTTTGTTAGATGGGTGGCTTGCAACATTTTTTTCCCATTCTGTTGGTTGCTGGTTGACTCTAATGATTATTTATTTTGCTGTGCACAAGCTCTTAAATTTAATTAGATCCCATTTTTCTATTTTGTCTTTTGTTGCCATTGCTTTGGTGTTTTAGTCATGAAGTCCTTGCCTATGCCTATGTCCTGAGTGGTATTTCCTAGGTTTTCTTCTAAGGTTTTTATGGTGTTAGGTCATATGTTTAAATCTTTAATCCATCTGGAGTTACTTTTTGTATAATGTGTAAGGAAGGGGTCCAGTTTCAGCTTTCTGCACATGGCTAACCAGTTTTCCCAACATCATTACTTAAACACGGAATCCTTTTCCCATTGCTGAACACAAGCTCTTGTTATACCAGTGGCTAACCCACAAGGAAAGGTGTATGCTCAGCCTCAGCAGGTGTCTACTATTAAAGTGAGGGCATTGACTGGGAAATAATAAAACCCTGTCAGTTAGAATTAGGACATGTGGGAGGACTCTGATGAAGCTGGGGACACTGAGTTCCTAAATTCTGATGAGCCTGTTTTGCCAGTGAAAGTGATCTCCCACTTGTCCCCTCCTTGGTGGCAACATCTCTTCCCCAACCTACAGTAGTATCAGTCTTTCAGCCTTTGTCTGAGGAGATTAACCCTGCACTGACTGAGGAAATAGTGATGGCCTCCTTTAAGGCAGTTGCGAGGTAAGACAACACTGATTCTCCTCAGGACCCAGCCCCAGGACCCCACTGTGCTTCTAGACTTGTAACTAGATTCAAGTCCTGGCAGACCCCTAGAGGTGAGGTACAGAGTGTGACCCATGAGAAGGTGTAACTATACTCCCAAAGAACTACTTAAGTTTTCTAATATACATAAGCAGAAATCCAGGAGACAGGTATGGGAATGGATAGTAAGGGCATGGGATAAAGGAGGTAGGAACATAAAGTTAGATCAGGCTGAATTTATTGATAAGGGACCACTAAGAAGAGATTCTGCATTTAATGTTGCAGCTTGGGGACTTGAAAAAGACTTAATAGTTTGTTTACTTGGTTAATTGAAGCATGGATTAAAATATAGCTCACTGTGAGTGAGCTAGAAATAACTGATCTCCCTTGGTTTAATGTGGAGGAAGGGCTCCAAAGGGTTAGGGAGATTGGAATGCTAGAGTGGATTTTTCACTTGAAAGACCTACTCACCTCAACTGGGAGGGTTAGAAAGACATACCCTTCACCAGTACTTTGTGAAGTACATTTGTGAGGGGAGCACCAGCATCCTTGAAGAGTTGTGTGATTGCTTTCCTGTATGCCTGATTTTAGAGTGGGAACTGCAGTCACTCAATCAAAAAACCTAAATGCAATGAGAATAATTGGATCCTAATGTGACAGAGGCCAATTGGAGGCACTCAACCATCAAAGGCAAGGTGGGCACAATCACTGTAATGGACAACAGAGGCAAAGCAACAATTAGAATACTCTGACTTGTGTAGAGCTCTGGCATTGGCTAATTAGTCGTGGTATTCCTAGAAGTGAGATCAACAGGAAGTCTACTACATTCTTATTTGATCTGTATAAGCAGAAAACCTCCAGTAAGTGAAAAAAAAGTCTAACTGGAATTATAAAAATAGAGAACCATGATCCCTCAATCAATTTCCAGACATGAGGTAGTTTACAGACCCAGAATCCCTTGGATTAAGGAGAGATTGAGTCTCCTTGAGGTAGGACCTCACTATACCACCAAAAGTTTTTGCTATTAATCTTTCTTCAGTCCTTCCTCAAGGGGACTTCCAGCCTTTTACTAAGGTAACTGTACATTGGCGAAAGGGAAATAATTAGACCTTTCAGGGACTACTGGACACTGGATCTGAACTGACATTGATTCCACAGGACCCAAAATGTTATTGTAGTGGTTAGAACAGAGGCTTATGGAGGTCAGGTAATTAATGAAATTTTAGCTTGGGTTTGACTTACAGGGGGGTCCAGTAAGTCTTTGAACCCATCCTATGGCTGTTTCTCCTGTGCCGGAATGCATAATTGGAATAGACATACTTAGCAGCTGAGAGAATCCCCACATTGGTTCCTTGATCTATGGGATGAGGGCTACTATAATGTGATATGCCAAATTAAAGCTGTTATAACTTCCTCTACCTAAGAAACTAGTAAATAAAAAAGAATATTGTATTCCTGAAGGAGTTGCAAACATTAGTGCCACCATCTAGGACTTGAAAGATGCAGGGGTGGTGATCCTCACCGTATCCCTATTCAACTCTCCTATTTGGCCTATTCAGAAGACAGATGAATCTTTAAAAAATGACAATGTTAATCAAATGGTGATACCAACTGCAGCCACTGTACCAGATGTGGTTTCATTGCTTGAGCAAGTGAACACATCTCCTGGTACCTGGTATGTACCTATTAATCTGGCAAATGACTTTTTTTTCCATTCCTGTTCATAAAGCCCACCAGAAGCAATTTGCCTTCAGCTGGTAAGGCCAGCAATATACCTTCACTGTCTTACCTCAGATGTATATCAACTCTTATGTTATAATCCTATTCACAGAGATCTTCATCACTTTTCCTTTTCATAACACATCACAATGTTCCATTACACTGATGACATTATGCTGATTGGACCTAGTGAGTGAGAAGTAGCAACCACTCTTTACTTATTGGTTCAACATTTGAATTTCAGGAGTAGAAAATAAATCTGAACTAAATTCAGAGGCTTTCTACCTCATGGAAATTTCTAGATGCCCAGTGGTATGTAGCATGTCTAGATATTTCTTCTAAGATGAAGGATAAATTGTTTCATCTGTCACTCCTATAACCAAGAAAGAGGCATAATGGCTAGTGGGCCTATTTGGATTTTAGGGGCAACACATCCTCATTTGAGTGTATTGCACCAGACCATTTATCTAGTGACCTGTAAGGCTGCTAGTTTTGAGTGGGGCCCACAACAAGAGAAGGCTCTGCAACAAGTCCAGGCTGCCCTGCAAGCCACTCTGCTACTTGGTTCATATGATCCAGCAGATCCAATAGTGCTTGAGGTGTCACTGCCAGATGAGGATGCTGACTGGGGCCTTTGCCAGGACCCATAGGCGAATCACAGTGAAGACTTTTAGGATTTTGAATCAAGGTCTGACTATCTTCTGTAGGTAGCTACTCTCATTTTGAGAGATAGCTCTTGGCCTGCTACTGGGCCTTGGTGAAAACTGAAAGTTTTACTATGGGTCACCAAGTTACCATGTGACCTGAGCTGCCTATCAAAACTGGGTATTTTCTGACCCACCTAGCCATAAAGTTGGGCATGCACAGCAGCGTTTCATCATCAAATAAAAGTGGTATATTCCTTATCAGTCTTGAACATGTCATAAAGGCACAAGTAAGTTACGTGAGGAAGTGGCCCAAATTTCCATAGTCCCAACTCCTTTTAACTGCCTTCTCTCTTCTAAACTGCACCTCTGGCCTCTTGGGGAATTTCTTATTATCAGTTGACAGGGAAAGAGAAGTCTAGGGCCTGGTTTACAGACAGTTCTGCACGATAGGCAGGCACCTCCCCAAAGTGGACAGCTGCAGCACTACAGCCCACTTCTGGGACATCCCTGAAGGACAGTAGTAAAGGGAAATCTTTCCAGTGGTCAGAACTTCAAGCAGTGTACCTGGTTGTGAACTTCGCTTGGAAGGAGATGTAGCCAGATGTGCAATTATATACTGACTCATGGGCAGTAGCCAGTGGTTTGGCTAGATGGTCAGGGACTTAGAATGAGCACGACTGGAAAATCGGTGGCAAATTTGAGGAAGAGGTATATGGATTAACCTAAGTGTTCAAAAAGTGAATATATTTGTGTCCCTTGTGAATGTTCACCAAAGGTGACCTCAGTAGAGGAGCTTTTTAATAATCAAGTGGATAGGATGACCCATTCTATGAACGCCTCTCAGCCTCTTTTACCAGACCCCCCTGTTATCACTCAATAGACTCATGAAAAAAGTGGCCATGGTGTCAGGGATGGAGCTTATTCATAGGCTCAGTAACACAGAATTCCACTCACCAAAGCTGACTTGGCTACAGCCATTGCTGAATGTCCAATCTGTCAGCAGCAAATATCACCGAGCCTCAATATGGCACCATTCCTCATGGTGATTAGCGACTACCTGGTGGCAGATTTGTTGCTTTGGGCTTCTTCCATCACGAAAAGGGCAATGCTTTGTCCTTACTGGAATAGACATTTACTCCAGATATGCATTTGCCTTTCCATAATACATTTGCCAAGACTGCTGTCTGTGAACTCACAGAATGCCTTATCCACTGTCATTGTATCCTGCACAGTATTGCCTCTGACCAAAGAACTCACTTCACAACCAAGGAAGTGTGGCAGTGGGCTCATGCCCATGACATGCACTTGTCTTACCATGTTCCCTATCAGCCTGAAGCAGCTGGTTTGATAAAACAATTGAATGGCCTTTTGAAGTCACAATTACAACACCAACTAGGTGATAACAGTTTTCAGGTCTGAGGCAAAGTTCTCCAGATGACTGTATATGCTCTGAATGAGCACCCAATATATGGCACTATTTCTCTCATTGCCAGGATTCACAGGTCCAGGAATCAAGGGGTTAAGTGGAAGTGGTATCACTTATCACTCACCATCACCTCTAGTTACCCACTAGCAAAATTTTTGCTTCCTGTTCCCACAACATTAGGCAAACATCTGCTTACCTAGAGGTCTGAGTTTCAGAAGGAACAATGCAGCCACCAGGAGACACAACAGTGATTCCATTGAACTGGAAGTAAAGATTGCCACCTGGCCACTTAGGGCTCCTTCTGTCTCTAAGTCAACGGGCTAAGAGGGGAGTAACGGTGTTGGCTGGACTGATTGACCTGATTTCAAAATGAAATCAGACTACTGCTCCACAATAGAGGTAAGGAATCGTATGTTTGGAATACAGGAGATCCATTAGAGCTTCCCTTAGTATTACCCTGCCCTATGGTTAAAGTCAATGGGAAACTACAACAACCCAATTCAGGCTCAGAATACAAAGCCTCAGACCTTTCAGGAATTGAGGGTTGGGTCAATCCATCAGGTAAAACAAACAAAACAAAAATAACAAAACGACAAGCTAAGATGTTTGCTGAAGGCAAATGAGTAGTAGAAGAAGGTAGTTATCAATACCAGCTATGACCACGTGACCAGTTACTGAAATGAGGACTGTACTTGTCTGAGTATTTCCTCCCTATTTTGTTAAGAATGTATTTGTGCATACATACAGCTGTATTAAGTAAATCTTTGTTTTATTTTATTTCTTATTTCTTTATCATGTATCCTAAGATTTATTGACTTTATAGCAGCACTTAAGTGTTCTTAATTTTATGTAATAGTATTTCGGTTTAGAATTACTGCATTTTCAGTTGTACAAAGGATAGGTTTTTTAAGTTAGATGGAATTATGACTTTGTTATTGTCTTTATTTGGAGATTAAGTATGATTTGAGGGGATGTGTATGGGTGCCCTGTTGACAAGAGGTAGACTTATGATGGTTAATATTAGGTGTCAACTTAACTGGATTAAAGGATGCCTAGATGGCTGGGGAAATACTGTTTCTGGGTGTATCTGTGAGGGTGTTGCCAGAGGAGATTGACGTTTGAGTCAGCAGACTGGGAGAGGAAGAACCACCCTTGATGTAGGTGGCTACCATCCGATGGCTGCCAGCATGGCTAGAACAAAGCAGGCAGAAGAAGGGGGATAAGCAGCTTGCTCAGTCTTCTGGTTCTCTCTCTTCCTGTATCAGATGCTTGTTTCCTCTTCTCCTGCCCTTGGACTTCAGACTCCAGGTTATTTTTTCTTTAGATTCTGAGACTTGTACCAGTAGCCTCCTGGAGGCTCTCAGACTTTTGGCCTCAGACTGAGGGCTGAAATGTTGGCTTCCCTGGTTTTGAGGCTTTTGGACTTGGACTGAGCCACTATCAGTTTCTCTCTTCCCCCAGCTTGCAGATGGCCTATCAGGGGACTTCACCTTGTAATCATGTGAGCCAATTATCCCTAATAAATTCTCTTTTATATATGCGTATATCCTATTGGTTGTATCCCTCTGAAGAGCACTAATATACTAGCATATATGTTATAATTATATGCTTTCAATTAATTATGTATAAATATAATAAATTCTTTATCAACTGTTTTGTCCTGCATTGCAGATACAGTAAAAGAAAAAGCAGAATTTATGTATTGACTGTTATTTAGAATGAGCAGGTTCTCCTTATTATCTCATTTGTAATTTTTTTCCTGTTTTGTGGATCGATCAATTAAGTGTTCTACTTCATACAGTAGACATTTTAGAGTATTATAAAGGCAGTGTTCATGTAACCAAAAGGAAGTATTCAGAGAGGAATGACTTTGAGTGGGTCACTGAGTGCTTGAGTGCTGTTCCTCATCTCCTCTGCTGCACATTCACTCACCCAAACTAGACAACCCTCAGAATGATGTTCATTTGAGCTCATCCCACAAACCTTCAGGGCTGGGCATGACAACAGCTCTGGTGCTCTTACAGTAATGAGCTGAACATAAAATCCTGGGCTCTTTCCAGTCCCACCCCAGGAGTCTGCTGCACTCTGAAGCCCTAACTGGAGTCTTCCTTCTCCCCCATCACAAAAACATGGACAGTATTGCATCTAGAATTATGCGGGTTTTTATTATTATTAATCAGATTCAGAGCTAGCTCAATTTGACAAGGCCTTACATGCCTTGGTTGCTAATCTTAATCTACACAGTAATCCTGGAGGTTCAGTCAGTCATTCTTCAATTTTAGGGTATGTAAAATCTGCCGGAATAGTGGCTAATAAAGCACATCCTATACTCACCACCAGGATCAGCGGTAAGGCCCAAGAATATGTGTTTTATCTAAATCTCAGGTGATTCTGATACAGATGAGCTTTTAGAAGGCCACTTTTTGATAAAAACTTTCATGGATGTTATCCATCCCATTTCACAGATTAGAGAGCTACAGAGCAAATATTTTTTCTAGACCAGTAAAGAACACAGACTACCTTAAAAGATATGTAAAAGGCATTCCTAAATTTCCGGACTTGTTTTTCCCCATGCTTTGCTCTTCTATTTTAAAATATACTTCTTTCATAAGGGACCAGCAATATGATTATTCACACAGAACTGCTTTAATCAAATAAATTTGCTTAGGCTTTTGACTGAATACAAAATTTGATTCACTGAATTGGTCAATTGCTGAATATAAAAGTTAGTTGAAATAGTTGAGAAGCTGGCAATAGGGAAGGTGTGACTGAGTTTTTGATTGAACTCAATATTACAATTTTAATTCATTTGATTTAAACAGCACATGCATGTGCACATACACACGCACGCACGCACACACACACATGCACACACACACAGAGGGAAACAAAGCATAATGTTGCCACAGGTAAAGCAATGTCAAAGAACAATAACAATGCAGGTCAGTAAAGTTTAACAAACCCCATTTTTTTCTATCCGTCAAGTTTTACTTAACAGTGGACATTTTTACCACTCTGGGATTATGAAATTTAGAGCTTATGCTCTGGGAATATCACTTCCAACAATTTCTATCCCTCCAGATCTTTGCGAGGATAATATCAAGAGTACTTTAGCCACAAACCAAAAAGGGAAATAGTTCTGGTAAAAGCTTGTCTTAGAATATAAAAGCAGTCATGATCTTATACATAAAAAATGCATTTATTCAGGTCCAGGCTTGCTTCATGCTCTAGGTTTCCTGGGTAAACATATTGGCTGAATCAGGCCTCCATGCCTGATTATGGATTGATGTGCCTGAGTTTTATGAAGCTCCTAAGTATTTGATAATCTCTCCTAAGCTAATATAATTTCCTTTATTTGGTTATAGTCAGTTACATACAGTATACCATTGGATTTTTTAAATATCTGCACTTAAGATGAACTCCATTTTATAACGGAAATCTATCTGAACAAAAAAAGCTATAGAAATATTAAAATACCATTCCCTACACCTTAAAACACACACACCCCTAAACATGCAAAAATGAATCACGGCGCTACTTTATAAAGCAAGTGGTTTGACAGTTTAGGTTTAATCATTATTTTTGAACCAATAAACTAAGCACCTTTAAAAAACGATTTCCATTTTATTATTAAAATTAGTCTTGAAAAACACAATAGTCCATTTTTGAAAATCATTTTATTTATAATCACTCATGTTGACTATAAACAATCACAATATTTACTTCTATCAATTTGACACAAATTTAGTCAGTGTCTGACTTGATTCTTGTTCCTTTTAACCCTGGGCTATACATGATCTGAGATCATGAGTTGGGTTTAACAAGAATGTTTTGGATACATTTTAAAAGCATATTCCTGTTCCTTTACTTGCTTGTGCTGCCAAAATATGTCATTGTTTCACCAACAGTCTGCAAAATGAATGTACTCATTTGTGATGTCATTCTTTAGGCCACTGTAATACACTTCTTATCTGATGCTTTCTGCCAGAAAGTTCCAAAATGAATATATTAATTTGTTTATCATGTAGTACTCTTTTAATAAATTGAGTAATACTTGATTTCAAATTATAACTTTCTTAAAACATTACATTAAATTTATCTTGATAATTTTTAGGTTTATTCTTTTTATTCTTTGTGTTTATTCTTTTGGGTTTTGGTTTCTTGGGTGATTTTTTCTTTTCTTTCTTTTTTTTTCCTCTGGCTCTCTTCCATTTTAATCTAAAACATTTGATCATTGGCCCTGGTCACAGAGTGTGTACATTGCCTTTCAGATGATAATCTGGTTAAAAGTTAAAGTGGTTTTATGTATGGTGTGATTGTACCAGTGTTTATCATCAAATATTTTATTGTACTGTAAATGTTCTTTTAGCATTTTGTAATTTTCTTTAACATTAGACATTTTCTGCATACAATTGGATTAGATTTAAATGTAAACTGCAGTCTATCAGATCAAAGAAAGGAATGGAATACATGATAAGTATTCCATCTGGTGAGCATTGAGAGCGAATTACGAGTAATTTGCAAGCAGTCTCAGTGGAATTAAGGAACAAACAAGACTGAAGACATGCACTTGTGTAGGTCATACAGAAACTACCACTTAGTGGTTCCCAATTACTTTTGCTGTCAATATGGTTGTTCTCTACGTGTTTACCCGTGCAAAAATATTATTTCTTCTCTTAGTATTATATTTTACTATCCCATTTCATAAAATCTCCTTTTTAAATGATTTTTTTTGTCAAAATTATAATTATTTTTCAAACTCATATGTCACCTTAAGTGTCAAGCCTTCCTTTAGGAGAAATGTTAGTCTCTTAGCCCCTCTTCAAAAATAGTCTTATCATTCACTGCTTCCCCGAGGCAATTACTTTAAGTTATGTTACTTGTTGCATTTGTTACTTATCTCTGTATCTTAGGAATTTCACTTCCTTTCTCATCACATCCAAAAATTACACTTCCTTTCTAGCCATTACTAAATGCACTTCCAGTTCTGGGTAGGTCAATAGTCTTCATTTTCATTTTTGTGACCAAATTTGCAGACGACGGGGCTCAGGTCGCTCCCAATAGGATGTATTCTTCCAAGCCCTTGATCTCTCACTCGCCCAAGAATGGGGGGGAGGGGGATCCCGGTGCCGATGAGTTCCTTCAAGTAAATATTGGACTCCAGAAGCTTTGAAGAAAGTGATTTATTTAGGCAGAGGGAGAGAAAAAGAGAGTGAGTGAGTTCCCACGCCATCGTGGGAGGAGATCAGGAGATAGAGTCCTCACAGATGTGGGAGAAGGGGACTTTTAACCTGGGGGTTATTCCCACCCTATTCAAGTTTTTTGTCCAGTGAAAAGAGTTCCTTTAAACTTCCACTGAAGTGAGTGATCTTTGATTTCTGACATCTGATTTGTTGTTTGGCCCATAGCTTTTTGAGGGCTCCCATAGCTTTTTGAGGGCTTTCTAGACACAGGGAGCTTACCTGGGCAGTCTATCATCCCTTGCTGGAAAGTTAAACAAAGACCTCTAAGCTCCCGGATGGAGATGTGAAAGAAGGCAGGTCGGGCATGTAACTGGGAAGCTCCTGCCCTTGAAACTATGCCTCCTTGTGGACCCAGGAAGAGAATACATTCCCTCATTATCAAGATGAGATAGTCACATATGAGCCTTACACAATATTATTATCTTTTTATGCAAACAATTTCTTATTTCCCTTAGAGTTACTAATTGTCTTTTTTCTTTGCTTAGTTGTATTTAATATATTAATCACTAGTTTTTCTCTAAATTTTTCTCTGGAAATAAAATATTTTTCTAAATATTAGTATATTCATATGCACAAAATGTTCAACAAATGTCATTATCTTAGGGAAATATCTCCCAATGATTTCTGTCTTGATCTGGATTGTTTGCTTGCTAGATCTTAAGAGATCTTAAATCCCTCTAGCTTAAGTAGTTGATTACATAATTTTCTTTTAACCCTATCCACAGTATCTTTTTGAGAATGACTGTGTGAAGGTAAATCGTTTTTCAACACTTCATATGCCAAAACATTTGTAATCACATTTAGTCTTTTAGGAATAAAATCCTAGGTTCAAAGAGATTTTCTTGATATTTTAAGGCTCCATTATCTTCTAGTTCCAAATGTGATTTGTGATACTTTGCTTAAAGAAAAATTCTTTTTTTCTCCCTGAAAATCATGCTGTTCTTGATAACAATATGTAGAAATTTTAGTATAATATGTACATGTGTATCTATTTTCACTAGTTGTTCTAGGCATTTGGTGAAACTATTGACTCAAGAAATTCATTTCCTTATTCCAGGAATAATTTACTGATTTATTTTATTTTCTCACCCTTTTTTCTCTGTTCTGTCTTGCAGGACCTCCTTTTATTCAGACGTTGAGACTCCAGATCTGATCCTCTGATTTCTGATCTTTTCTCTCATGTTTCCATAAATTTGTATTTTTTCTCTATTTTTAAGAAGAATTCCTTAATTTAAATTTCTAATATATCAAATTTTCATTTATGCTGTATATTTTACATTTCAAGTTATTTTTATTTCCTGAATTTCTCTTTCGCATTACATTGGTCTTCTAATTGAGAGATATTTCTTTCATCTCTCAGAGAATATTAATGATAGTTATTATCGTTATTATTTCTTTCTGTCTAGCATCTTCAAGTTTTTTTTTTCTTGCTTGTTTATTTGTTCTGATTTATTTCATATTTGAGGCCTCCCTAGATGTATCTTTATTATGGCTGTCTTCTTATCTTATCTTTAAAATTAGGGCATGTAAATCTGATATGAAACTTTGTGTACATAAGAAATGTGAACCGTGGGCTTCCCTGGTTGATAAGTGTTGGTTAAATTTTTACAGTACTCTGGCTTGACTGGCTTGATTGCTATCATGTCAGCTTCCTTAAGTCTCCTCAACTGGCTGGCTAAAAGTTCCATAGATTTTTCTTCAATCTCCTGATCACAGAGTATAATATTGGATACCTTCATTTTGGGAACAGTTACGAAAGCAGTTGTGAGGATGGGATGCGTTTCAGTATCAAAATGGTCAACTTTCTCTTAATCCCACATTTTCTGTAATGCATACTCAATTTGCCTGTTGTACTCACATCCAGAGACACCTTGCCGTTCTTTCCCTGGAGTAAGTCTCCAGCTTCTGCCGAAATATGAGAGGATCAGCCCCAACTTTAGAGGGTAGGAGAAAAACATGAGTAGATCTAAACATCTCTAAATTTAAATTTCAAATTTTTCTTTTTTCAGCCACATAGTCACCATGACCTTAGAACTCTGTGGGTTGACTCTAAAGTAGTAATTGTTTCCATTTCTACAAGTTTCTTCCCTATTAGATGTATATACTGTAAAACAAATATATGTAAAATTTTCATGTTTTAAAAATGTAAACGTGTATCATCAACATTACATTTTTAAGAGTTACTCATGTTGAAACATGCACCTCTGTTTTATTTTATTAATTTTTAAAATTTTTATTTTGAAGTTAATTTACAAAATACTGAGAAGATTTAGGTTTAGTATGCAGTAGTACAACTATTGAACTTACACTGATTTAAATTAAAAGTAATTTTTTGAAAGCATGGGTTCATAAATGGTTATACTAGGAATGAGTAGTATTCTTTACATACGGATCTTTTCTTTTAATCCTTAGTATGGTACTATGTAAGTTTTTATGCCTGCCTTTTCCCAAGTAGCTAATATTTTATATAAAATAAGGAAATCTAAAAAAAACACTTACCAACACTTACCGACACTTACCAAATTTTAAGCTCCATTAATAAGAAATCATAAAGCACAAAAGAAGGAGTGGTGAAGACTTCACAGAAAGGATTATACATTAAGGATTTGGTCTGAATCCTGAAAAATAACTATCAAATATTCAAAGGAGCAATTTTCTACAAATACTTGTTGTTAAGCAGTGTGCAGTATTAGCAGTTTTCAAGACCCCACTGAATAAAGGTCTATAGAGTTGCACACACCTAATAAGAGTTATACACAAACTACAAGTATATTTCTACCTATAAACCAAAGCTCTTTGATAAAAAATGTAAAATATACATACATTTTATTGTATTAGAAAATTATTCAATCTACAATACAAACATACTTGGCGTAATACAGATAAAAGTGAAAAATGGTCATTGGCAAAGTCTGAGTCCTGTCTTCTTGCTCTCCTCCCCAGACAGCATGAGCTTCACCACTCCACCTTCTCCATCAACTACTACTGGTCCCTGGGCACTGTCCAGGCACCCCTACAGGGCCTGGCTGGTCAGCAGCGTGGCCAGCATCTATGCAGGCGCCAGGGTCTCTGGTTCCCGCATCTCCGTGTCCCACTCCACCAGCTTCCGGGGCGGTTTGGGGTCCAGGGGCCTGGCCGCGGGGATGGCGGAGGTTCTGGCAGGAATGGGAGGCATCCAGAATGAGAAGGAGACCATGCAAAGCCTGAACAACCGCCTGGCCTCCTACCTGGACAGAGTGAGGAGCCTGGAGACCGAGAACTGGAAGCTGGAGAACAAAATCCGGGAGCACCTGGAGAAGAAGGGACCCCAGGTCAGAGACTGGAGCCATTACTTCAAGACCATTGAGGACTCAGCTCTTCGCAAATACTGTGAGTAATGCCCGCATCGTTCTGCAGATCGACAATGCCTGTCTTACGTCTGACTTAAAGTCAAGTATGAGACAGAGCTGGCCATGCGCCAGCGATATCCATGGGCTCCGCAAGGTCATCTGTCTCGGCTGCAGTTGGAGATAGAGATCAAGGCCCTCAAGGAGGAGCTGCTCTTCATGAAAAAGAAACATGAAGAGGAAGTAAAAGGCTTACAAGCCCAGATTGCCAGTGCTGGGTTGACCGTGGAGGTAGATGCCCCCAAATCTTAGGACCTCGCCAAGATCTTGGCAGACATCCCGGCCCAATATGACGAGTTGGCTCCTAAGAACCGAGAGGAGCTGGACAAGCACTGGTCTCAGCAGATTAAGGAGGGCACCACAGTGGTCACCACACAGTCCTCCAAGATTGGAGCTGCTGAGATGATGATCACGGAGCTAAGATGTGCAGTTCAGTCCTTGGAGATCGACCTGTACTCGATGAGAAACCTGAAGGCCAGCTTGGAGAACAGCCTGAGGGAGGTGGAGGTCCGCTATGCCCTGCAGATGGAGCAGCTCAAGGAGATCCTGCTGCACCTGGAGCTGGAGCTCACACAGACCTGGGCAGAGGCACAGCACCAGGCTCCGGAGTACCAGGCTCTGCTGAACATCGAGGTCAAGCTGCAGGCTGAGCTTGCCACCTACCGCCACCTGCTGGAAGATGGCAAGGACTTCAATCTTGGTGATGCCCTGAACAGCAGCAACTCCCATGCAACCATCCAGAAGACCACCACCTACCGGATAGTAGATGGCAACGTGGTGTCTGAGACCAACGACAACAAAGTTCTCAGACATTAAGCCAACAGAAGCAGGGAATCCTTTGGGGAACAGAAGGCCAATAAAAACTTCAGAGGTAATTGGGGAAAAAAAGTGAAAACTGTTATTATTGATCTGGGTAATGCAATGGAATACACATCTAGAAAGTTTATCATTTCTTTTTGATATTTTCACTTGTGGCACTGGTTGTTTTGATCAAAATATACAATATGTATATGTAATATATATGCGTATCTAGCAATTCATTGCATCACTTCTCCTTATTCTGCAAACATAAACTGTATTCACAGCCTTTGCTGAGCACATAAATATTTGGTATTTATCAAAATGAGACTAGACCAAGAATGTGTGGCGTGTTACTGCTATCCTTTTCCATCCTGTGTAGCTTACATTTATTTGGCTTTAATTAGTTCTTTAGAATGTCATTTGGATACCATCCAATTTAAACCACCAAAAAATGGGTTTTGGCTATATTAATGATCTATTATAACCAAAGGCTATATTCAAAATATTGAACAACTAATATGACCTGAGAACAGATAATGCAGAATGAAAAGTCACCCAATCCGGAATGAAACCATTTGTGCAACCACTGTGGCCTTTCCAGTATGAACTTTTTGACAATCCGGCCTGATTCTAATAACCTCATGAGATTATATGTTATAAAGAAACATAGAAAGGAACATTAGATTGAGAAGAAAGCAGAAAAAAACTGACACTCTTTATTTTTAGATACAAGAATTTAGAAATAAAGCAGTTAAGAAACAACCAACTCAGTTTTTATGGTTAATAGATATCCTATTTTCTATTGGAATTCCTATTTTAATTATATATTTATTTACTTTTTACAAAGTGAATCATTATCATAAAAATACCATCTGCTAGAATGCAATTAAAAGTACATTTAAAACTTCATTAAAATCTTTCTGATATGAATTAAGCAGTTAACAAATAGGCAACCTACTGAGAAACAAGAGCTATTAATGCTGTCATGAAAACAAAGTTCCAACAACTATCCACTAGAGAGCATGAGCCCCGACTGTAGATTGTTTATTGTCAAAGACTTGACTAGCTAATAAATGCTGGCAATGTCTTGAGTGTGCTGGAATGCAGTGCAGCTGCTGCATTAGTCAGACTTTCCCTTTTCTGAATGCTATAATCCCTCCAATATTGCATTAAATATGTTTTCAATATTTATCTGGATAAAAATGTGCTGAATGTTGCAACAGTTTAATTCCAATGTCACACAGGAAATCTGGAAAAAAGAGAAGGTAACTTCATCTTTATTGTTAATACCTAATGCAATTTATTATCTTACAATACATGAGAGCACTCAGTAAGACTTGTGATCACTCTAAGGCAGGCAAACACCAGCAGCATTGCAAGCAAATATGAGGGCTTACTACTTGGCTGTAGAGACTTAACTGACCTCTTGCCGTCCTTGAAGATCTAAGTTCAGGCATGTCTCCATGACTGAATGTCATGTAGTAGGTAATAAATGGCCTTAAGACTTGTTATACTCCATAAAATACAAATCTTTACAAGCCAGAAATAGAAACCATGTCACATATTTTTATTAGATTTCTTGTATGATTATCTAAACTATTGTAAGCCAATCTATTGGGTGGTAGCTAAAGAAATTAAATTTCCTTAATAGACTCTGAGCCACTTGAGGTCTATGATTATCCTTTTCTTAAAATAATGTAACATCTTTATTGAGATAAGACTCACATATTCATGTACTATACAATTCACACATTAAGTGTAAAATTCAATGCTGTTTTATCCTCAGAGTTGTGCAACCATCACTGCAATCAATTTTAGAATTTAGTCATCATCCCCCTAGAAAACTTTATAGCCATTAACACTCATTCTTATTTCTCTCCCAACACTCCCAGTCCTAGGCAAACACTAATCTACTTTCTATCTTTTTAGATTTGCATATTCTGGCCATTTAAATAAATGAAACCATACAGTATATGACCTCTTGTGAGTGGCTTGTCTCAGCACAATTTTTTCAAGGTTCATTCATGTCATAGTATGTATCAATACCTCATTTTTTTCTGTTGTCAAAATACATTCCATTTTATGGATATATAGCATTTTATTTTTCTATTTATCAGTTGATGGACATTTTAGCCATTTCTACTTTTGGGCTATTATAAGTAATGATGCTATGAACTTTTTTGTACAAGGTTTTTTGTAGATAGGTGGTTTTGATTCTTTTTATTCTATACCTAGGAGTGGAATTGTTGGGTCATAAGGTAGCTACAAATGTAAACCTTTGAGGAATGGCTACACCAACAATTATGACCCAACAATTAAATCTGTATGTCCAGAGTGGCTATACCAAATTACATTCCGAACAGTAATGTGTGAATGCTCAAACTTTCCACATCTCCTTAACATGTCATTTTAACAACAATCATACTGATGGGGTTGGGGGGGTGGTAAGTGGTTTCACACTATGGTTTGGATTTAGCTTTCTCTGATGGCTAAAAATATTGAGCATTTTTATGTGCTTAATGACTATTTGTATACCTTCTTTGAATAAATGCCTATTCAATATTTTGCCTATTATTGAGTTACATTTTTTAGTTTTAAAAGTTTTCCTATATTCTAGAGAGAAGTCCCAAATCAAGATATGTAATTTATAAATCTTTTCTCTCATTCTGTGAGTTTTCTTTTTGTTGTCTTTATGATATTCTTGGAGCACAAAAGCTTTTAATTTTGATGAAGTTCAAATTATCCTTTATTTTTTATTGATTTTTTTTTGCTTTATTTTGTCTCTTCTGTTGTTAGCGTCACATCTAAGAAGGCTTTGTCAAACCCAAAGCCATAAAATCTGTTTCTATATTTTTTCTAAGAGTTTTATAGCTTCAGCTCTCACATTTAGGTCTTTGATTTATTTTGAGTTAATTTTTGTATAATGAATAAGAAAGGAGTTCATATTTACTCGTTTACCTGTGTTTATGCAGTTGTCCAAGCTATGGTAATCAACACAGTGGGTACTGGCCTAGACACAGACTTACAGATCAATGGAATAAAATCAAAAGTTCAAAAATAAACCCTTTTGTTAAAGTCGATTAGTTTTCAACAAGGATGCTAAGTTAATTCAACAGGGGAAAGATTGAACAGTGTTTTCAACAACTGGGGCTAGGATGACTGGATGGCCACATGTAAACTTTTGGTTTTGCCAATATTATCTACATCTATTCCTCATTTTCTTAATTTCACTTTAATAGTTATTCTTCTTTCCTTTCTGCTTGTTTCAGGTTTAATTTGCTCCTTTTTCTAATGTCTTAAGTGAAAAGTTATGTATTTTTTTAATATAGGCAATAACAGCCATGAATTCCTCCATGAACTGTTTTAACAGCATCCATAAGCTTGAGTATATTGTGTGCTCATTTTCATTAATCTAAAAATTTCTAATTTCTCATGATTTCTCCTTCACTAATTGATTTTTAGTAGGTTATTTAATTTCAGCCCATCTGGAAATTCCCTAAATTTGTTTCTGTTATTTTCATTTCAGTGAGGTCAAAGAACATATTTTGTACTATTTCAATCCATTTTTACTGATACTTATTTTATGGTCTAACATAAAATCTGTCCTGGAGAGTGTTCGATGTACTAATTTACATTCCCACCAACAGTGTCTAAGGGTTCCTCTTCCTTCACATTCTCATCAGCATTTATTATTGCCTGATTTTAGATAAAAGACATTTTAACTAAAGTGAGGTAATATCTCATAATTTTGATTTGCATTTCTCTAATGATTAGTGATGTTGAGAATTTTTTACATACTTCTTGGGCATTTGTATGTATTTTTTTGAGAAATGTATATTTATATCTTTTGCCCATATTTAACCAGATTATTTGTTTTTTTCTATTCAGATTATTAATCCCTTGTCAGATTGATAGTTTTTCTCCCATTTTGTGTATTTTCTGTTCACTTTGTTGATTGCTGTGCAGAAGAAGTTTTATCTTTATATAATCCCATTTGTCCATTTTACTTTGATTGTCTTAGGTCTTACTCTAGAAATCTCTGCCCAAACCAATGCCCTGGAATGGTTTTTCAATGTTTTCTTTCAGTAGTCTTATAGTTTCAGGTCTTGCATTTAAGTTTACAATCCATTTTGATTTATTTTTTGTATATGATGAGAGAGAAGGACCTAGTTTCATTTGTCTGCATATGGATATATAGTTTTCCCAGTTAACTCATTTTCAACAAAGTTGCCAAGAACATACACTGGGAAAGGACAATCTCTTCAATAAATGGCGTTCATTATTTCTGATGCAATATCAGTTACTTACTTTTATTGTAATTTTCTTGTCTGATACGAGTAACTTTCTTTTGCTACTTTAAAGATTTTCTCTTTGTTCTTTCTGCCACAGTTTTTAACATGATAATGTCTGGGTGCGAATCTTTTTTGCCTGAATACCAGTGGGAGTTCCTTCAGTTTCTTGGATGTGTAGGTTAGTGTTTTTCAACAAATATGGTATGTTTTCAGCCATTATTTCTTTAAATATATTTCTGTCCTTTTCTCACTCGCCACTCCACTTCTGCTACTCTTAAGGTGCATGTCGATGTCCCATATTCATCTGAAGCTTTGTTTATTTTTCCTATTTTTCTCTTGTCACTCATGTTACATAATCACTATGAACTTGCTTTCAAGTTTACTAGCTTTCTTCTGCCTGTTCAGACCTACTGCTGTGCTCCTGTAGTGAAAGTTCTATTTCAGTTATCACACTTTTCAATTTCAGAATTTCCATCTGGTTCTTTTATTAAATTTTATTTATTTATTTTTATTATTTCAATAGTTTTGGGGAACAGGTGGTGTTTGATTCCATGGATAAGTTCTTTAGTGGTGATTTTTGAGACTTTGGTGCACCCATCATCTGAACAGTGTACTGTATACTCAATGTGTACTCTTGTGTCTCTCATCCACCTCCCATCCAATCCCTCAAGTCCCCAGAGTCCATTGTATCATTTTTTTGAATTTGTATCCTAACAGCTTAGCTTTCACTTATAAGTGAGAACATATGATGTTTGGTTTTCCATTCTTGAGTTACTTCACTCAGAAAAATGCTCTCCAACTCCATCCAGGTTGCTGCAAATGCCATTATCCCGTTCCTTTTCATGACTGAGCAGGATTCCATGGCATATATACCACATTTTCTTAATCCACTCATTGGTTGATGGGTATTTAGGCTGGTTCCGTATTTTTGCAATTGTGCCTCTATAAACGTGTGTGCAAGTGTCTTATTCATATAATAACTTTTTTCCACATGATGCTGGTATAAAAATAGGCACATAGACCAATGGAACAGAATAGAGAACACAGAAATAAAACCAAATACAGCCAACTGATTTTCACCAAAGCAAACAAGAACATAAAGTATGGAAAGGACAGACATCCTATTCAATAAATGGTTCTGGGATAACGGCAAGCCACATGTAGAAGAATGAAACTGGAACTTCATGTCTCACCTTATACAAAAATCAACCCAAGACAGATTTAAGACTTAAATCTAAGACCTGAAACCATACAAATTCTAGAAGATAATATCGGAAAAACTATTCTAGATATTGGCTTAAGCAAAGAATTCATTACCAAGAACCCAAAAGCAAGTGCAACAAAAACAAAGATAAATAGATGGAATTTAATTTAACTAAAAAGCTTCTGAATAGCAAAAGAATTAATCATCAGAGTAAACAGATAACCCACAGAATAAGAGAAAACAGTCATAAACTATTCATCCAACAGAGGACTAATATCCAGAATCTACAAGGAGCTCAAATAAATCGGCAAGATAAAACCAAATAATTCCACCAAAAAGTGGGAAAGACATGAATAGACAAATCTCAAAAGAAGATACACAAATGGCCAACAAACAAGAAATGCTCAACACCATCTAGTTCTTCTTTGCTGTTTGTAATCATTTGTAGATATTATTTATTTTATGAGACATTATCATGATATCTTTCTTTATTTCTTTCAGCATGGTCTTCTTTATTTCTTTGAACATATTTGTAAAGGTTGCTTTAAGTTTCCATCTGTTAATTTAAAGATCTGAGACCTCTCATAGGAAGTTTCTGTTGACTGATTTTTTTTTTTTCTGTGTATGAGTCATACCTTTCTGTTTCTTTTCATATATTATAAACTTTTGTTGAAAACTGGACTTTTGATAATATGTTTTAGCAAGTTTAGATATTAACAAATTAAGTTTAGATATTAATTAAGCTTCTCCGGGAGTTGTTATTATCATTGTTGTTTTGTATGTTGGCTTGCATGATTATTTGTTTAGAGACTTTGATGGACTGTTTTTTTTTTTAATTTTATTTTTTTATTGCATTTTAGGTTTTGGGGTACATGTGAAGAACATACAAGATTGTTGCATAGGTACACACATGGCAGTGTGATTTGCTGCCTTCCACCCCATCACCTATATCTGGCATTTGTCCCCATGCTATCTCTCCCCAACTCCCCACTCCCTGCTGTCCCTCCCATATTTCCCCCTGACAGACCCCAGTGTGTGATGCTCCCCTCCCTGTGTCCATGTGTTCTCATTGTTCAACACACACCTATGAGTGAGAACATGTGGTGTTTGATTTTGTGTTCTTGTGACAGTTTGCTGAGAATGACGGTTTCCAGGTTCATCCATGTCCCTACAAAGGATGCGAACTCATCGTTTTTGATGGCTGCATAATATTCCATGGTGTATATGTGCCACATTTTCTCTGTCCAGTCTATCATCAATGGGCATTTGGGTTGGTTCCAGGTCTTTGCTATTGTAAACAGTGCTGCAATGAACATTTGTGTGCATGTGTCCTTATAGTAGAACGATTTATAATCCTTTGGATATATACCCAGTAATGGGATTGTTGGGTCAAATGGAATTTCTATTTCTAGGTCCTTGAGGAATCACCACACTGTCTTCCACAATGGGTGAACTAATTTATACTCCCACCAACATTGTAAAAGTGTTTCTATTTCTCCACATCCTCTCCAGCATCTGTTGTCTCCAGACTTTTTAATGATCGCCATTCTAACTGGCATGAGATGGTATCTCAATGTAGTTTTGATTTGCATTTCTCTAATGACCAGTGATGATGAGTATTTTTTCATATGTTTGTTGGCTTCATAAAATCTAGGCAAAATCATTCAGGACATAGGCGTAGGCAAGGACTTCATGACCAAAACACCAAAAGCATTGGCAACAAAAGCCAAAATAGACAAATGGGACCTAATCAAACTCCACAGGTTCTGCAAAGAAAAAGAAACAGTCATTAGAGTGAATTGGCAACCAACAAAATGGGAAAAAATTTTTGCAGTCTACCTATCTGACAAAGGGCTGATATCCAGAATCTACAAAGAACTAAAACAGATTTACAAGAAAAAAACAAACAAGCCCATTCAAAAGTGGGTGAAGGATATGAACAAACACTTTACAAATGATGGACTGTTTTAATAGTCTTTCTCTGTATTGTGAGACCTCTGATGTCAACCCTCAGGGCATATCCAGGCTTGGGCATGTTTACAGGTAAGTGATTAGCAGGGCTGTCTTTAACTGTCTCCCTTATCTCTCTGTTAGGCTCTCTTTCTATGTTTGTATCACACAGAGCACTTAAGCGCTACTAGTTCCCAGCTGATTGTGCTGTTATTTTTTACTGCATTATGATAAGTAAATTGATTGCTTGATTCAACTAAACCTCGGGCCCTTTGCAGGGGTAGGTTTTTAGGTCAGTCTTCAAGACTTGCTCTGACCATAGGAAGACTCTTCTCTTCTTAGCTGTCTTTTGTCCTGGTTCTCTGATAGACTAGCTGGGCAGTGATTTTGGTTCTTCCTATTTTGGTGCTATCCACCTCGACTTAATTGCTTACCATGGAAATCTCCATTGATTTTCTAGGTTAACCTTAGGCCTTAGTTTTTTACAAGGTGTTCTAAATATAGTCATTTTCTTTGGGGGAGCTTTGGAGCTTTTAGTTCTTATAATCTGTCTTTATGCTCCAAAGGGAGATTCCTCTGGAAGGAATCTCTGAATCACTCTTCCTGACCAGGGACAGCAGCCCACTTCTTACAGAGACAACCCTGCTTTGTGAGCAAGGTACTTTGTGAGCCAGTTGCCTTTGGTCTTCTCAATTTGCCTTTCCTGCAGAAAATCTCTGCAGAACAAACCATCTTGGGCAAGGATGGTCAGGGCCTAGTACTGTGTTTTCTTCTCAAATAAGACCACCACTGGTGGAACTGGTAGTTTTATTTTTTATATTGCAGTAGCCAGAACTCAGATGCATGCCCCACCTAAATATAAGGTGGACTGGAAAGTGTATTTAAATGTAGACCATATTTAGTTAACTAAATGTAGTTAAATGTGTGTGTGTGTGTGTGTGTATGTGTGGGTGTATATATATGGACATATTACATTTCATATATGTATATACTTTCTCTCTAGAGAGAGAAAAAGAGATTTATTTAAATTAAAAGAAACTTTGATATTCTTATGTTTTGATTTTCCCAATACTTATTCCCAATTTTTTAGAATAATTTTTGAGTGAGATATTCCCCAAATGCCTACTAAATTATCACAACCTCATTTATTTAAAAATCCATACTTCCACTGTATATAGGGAGAAGGAATTAAAAGAGAGAGAGAAAGATTTATTAGGAGAGATTGGCTTATGTAATTATTGAGGCTGAGAAGTCCCATGAACTGCTGTTTGCAAGCTGGAGGCCCAGGAGAGTTCCTGGGGTAGTTCTAGTCTAAGTTTGAAGGCCTGAGAACCAATTAGGCCAAAGGCAAAAGTCCCAGTCTGAGTCTGAAAGGCCTAAGGACTAGGAACACTGCTGTCCGTAGGAAGGAGGAGATGGTTGTCCTAGCTCAAGGAAAGGGAGCAAATTCACCCTTCCTCTGTCATTTTGCTCTGTTCAGGTTCTCAGGGACTGGATGATACACACAATCATGAAGACATGTCCTTTACTTAGTGTACCAATTCAAACAGTAACCTCTTCTAGAAACATCCTCAGAGACACACCCAGAAATAATGTCCTACCAGCTACCTGGACATCTCTTAATCTAGTCCAGTTGGCAAATAAAGTTAATCATTACCGTATTCAACTAACAGTCCCTGCTTTTCTGATCACCACATATCCCTTTCACCCTTTCCCCACATGCCTTATTTGTTAAGGCTACTGTGACAAAGTACCTCAAACTTGTGACTACTGAAATATATTCTCTCAGTTCAGGAGTCTAGAAATCTGAGAACAAGCGTTAGTACAGCTGCTTTCTTCTGATACTGAGAGGAAGAATCTGTTCTATGCCTCTCTCCTAGATCCTGGTAGTTTTCTAACAATTTTCAGTGTTTCTTGGCTTGTAGCAGCATCAGCCAATGCCTGCCTTTGTATTCACATCACCTTCTCACTGTTTATAGTGGAAAGTCTGGATTTTTAAATAAATGAGGTTGCGATAACTTAGGATATCTCACTCAAAAATTATTCTAACAAAATTGGGAATGACTAAGTATGGTGAAATCAAAATATAAGAATATAAAAGTTTCTTTAAATTTTAATATTTCTGTATTAAAGCTAGGAAGGTCTTGGACCATATTATAAAAACCCCTAGAACTCCTATTCAAGAAAAAACTGATCTTTTTTATGGCAAAAAAAAAAAAAATTTGTGAAGGTTAGATATACCATAAGCAAAACCAAAATATAAACAAAGACACAGGAGCATAGCTGCAATTCATATCATGTTGTCTAAAATAGCAAGAGCTGCTATAAATTTAGAGGAAAAAAAGAACTAATAAACAAATAGAAAATAGGCTAAAGGAATGAACAGGAAGTTCACAGTAAAATAAATTAAACTTCTTTTAAATATATGGAAAAATGTACTCCATATTACCATTAATAAGATTAATACAAATTAAATCTACATGAAATTGTAATTTCTCCACTATCAGATTGGCAAACAGTTCAAAAGCTTTCTAATATGTTCTTTTAAAGAGTTGTTGGAAAATAGACTTCTAAATACATTGCAGATGTTGAAGCAAAATTACACAACCTCTATAGAGACAGTTTTACATTATCTAACAAAATTATGAATATATGTATATTTATCCCATATAATACTGTCACTGTAATTTATTCTATAGGTATACAATTGTTTGAAATGATATTTGCAATGCTAATAATTATACAACTATGTATGATAGTAAGAGAATAAAAATAGCCCACGTTCCCCTCAATGGTGAACTGGCTAAATAAAAAATGCTGTATCTTCATGATAAAATACAATACAGAAAATATATGTAAAAGAAAAAAAGAAGTTTCTCAGTTCTAATATGAAGAGACATCCAAGATACAGTGTTAAATGAAAAAGAGTAAGGTGAATGATTGTGTATTTATAAATGTAGTTTATATAACAAATGAGATAGAATTATATAAAAATTTTCTTTGATAAACCTAAAAATTACTGGGAAGGTAAACAAAAACTCAGTTTATCTGTAAGAAATGAAAAGGTAAGTTATGAATAAGAGCTAAACTTCTTAGTAAATACATTATATTTTATTAATCTATTAATGTTTTGATCATTAATTATGTACATATATTATCTATTTACAAAACTGTAATGGCATCTTATTTTTTGATCAAAAATTCTAAAACAATAATAGAATTGTTGAGGCTTTTGAAAAAATATAGGTTGTTTTACACCGTTGTGATATAATAAATTAAAACTTATATGAAAGACAATTGCATACCCTATCAAAAGTATGTATACCCTTGGATCCACTTCTAGGAATTTACCCTGCTTATGTTCTTGCACATATGAAAAAACTATGTGTATACAAGGATATTTTTTATTGCAGCTGTGATTACAATAATGAAATATAGAAAACAATGTAAATATTGTTTAATTGAAGCCAGTATCATTGGTACATTCATAAATAGAATTCCATGTAGTCATTAAAATAAAAGATAGTTCTCTGTGTGATTTCCAAGATACATATTTAGGAAAAGACAAGAAGCAGAGTACTGTGGGTAGTTTTTTGAAATTTTTGAAGAAGCATAGTTAGAATAGATGTTTATGTGCATAAACATCATCTCTTGATGAATACGTAAGAAACTAGCTGTGGTTATCTATGCAAAGGGAATTCTGTAGTACAGGAACACCGGTTTTGATTAAGAAGTAATTTTATGCATATCTTTTTCTTCCTTTAGGAATATTTACCATATACATGTGTACCTTTCCAAAGTAATAAATAAAATGCATTTGTTAAAATCAGATAATAATGGATAGTCTAAATTACTTATAGGAGATCCAATAATACAAAGACAGATAAATGACCATTAGCTTTTGCTATTAAAAGTCATTAGAGATAGGACATGGTGGCTCACACCTGTAAACCCAGAGGCTGAGGCAGGAAGATAACTTGAGCCCAGGAGTTCAAGACCAGCTTAAGCAACATAATGAGAGTCTGTCTTTATAATAAATAAATAAATAAACTTTTTTAAAAGAGAAAAAAAAAAGTCTTTGGAGACTTTGAGAAGAGGAACTTTAATTGAAGGGAGGATAAAATATTATTTCAAAGAAATACAAGGGAAATGTGAGGGAAGAAAGTGAAAAAAGATGTGAAAATAACTCATTTAAGGTAATTTGCCTTTTATGCTTCATAACTAATAGCAGAGACATAGAGCAGTAACTGGAAAAGGGTAACAAGAATCTAGACAGAGTTTTTATTTGTTTCTTTGTTTGCTGTAAGATGGACCATGTTTCAGAATGTGTGACATCAACAAAAATAATTCAGTACATAAGGAATATTGGCCTAGGAGATAACGGATATAATTGCATGAGCATCATTATCTGTGAGTGAGGGATGTGGGATCTAGTGCACAGTAGGGAGTTAGCCTCTGGAGCACCATGCATTTGTTTTATTAGGGGGGAAGTCACAGTGTGTGGAATATTATTCCATCAATCTAAAGTCATTTAAAAATAATTATAGTTTTTATTCTTAATGTTAAAAAAGCACAACTATTTTAAGCTTCACAGTGATTAGTCAGGCATGCAAATAATAAATAAATGTGCTGAAGTAGCTATATAGATATGAGGACCATCAGCAGAGGAATAAAATGTTTGTTTGAAAATGTTGTTTTATATTGCATTTAGTTATTATACACATCATTTGAAAATATCATATTACTGAACATATATATATCCAAATTTATTTTCATATACTTTGAGTAACAAAATAAATAATCACTGCTTTGTGACATACTTAAATAAAAGAAGCCCAGCCTAAAAATCTATGTGTAGAAAATGTATAATTGTACCTGTGTTGCATAAATAATTTCAATGTTGTTTATTACATGTAAAATTTTCCAAACAACTTAAATTTTAGTTTATATAGCAGAATTTGACCATCCAAATAGAAACCCAGCTTAATTATAAATTCATTCACTTATAACCAAACATAAATTGTATGTGTAAATTTAACTTTTGGTCACTCTTGCTGTGCAACAAATTACCCTCATAACTTGGCATTTTAAAACAATAAAAATGACTCTGAGAATATTGTATCTGTCACAGAGTAACCAGATAAAGAATTACGTTGTTTTTTTTTTTTTTTTTTCTTTTTGAGACGGAGTTTCGCTCTTGTTACCCAGGCTGGAGTGCAATGGCGCGATCACAGCTCACCGCAACCTCCGCCTCCTGGGTTCAGGCAATTCTCCTGCCTCAGCCTCCTGAGTAGCTGGGATTACAGGCACACGCCACCATGCCCAGCTAATTTTTTGTATTTTTAGTAGAGACGGGGTTTCACCATGTTGACCAAGATGGTCTCGATTACCTGACCTTGTGATCCACCCGCCTCGGCCTCCCAGAATTACGTTTTTTATGCTAATTGTATCTGAAAAGAAGGAGAGGTATTTTTTTCTTGATTCCCCAAAAGAGAACAAGAAAATCATTTTGATTGTTTCTGAAGGTCTCAGATATCCTGCACTGAGAGTAAAGAGGGGTCATATTTTCCAAAGACAAGCTCTAGCTTTTCAATATCCAGGGTCTGTTAAAGAGTTGAGAGTAGCCATACACTAAGAAAGTATAGGATAATTCTATACTGACTATATTAATCAGGATTCTCTAGAGGGACAGAACTAGTGGAATAGATATATCTATATAAAAGGGAGTTTATTAAATATTAGCTCACATGATCACAATGTCCCACAATAGGCTATCTGCAGGCTGAGGAGCAAGGAGAGCCAGTTCGAAGTTCCAAAACTAAAGAAATTGGAGTGCAATGCTCAAGAGCAGGAAGCATCCAGCACAGGAGAAAGATATAGGCCGGGAGCCTTGGCCAGTCTCACTTTCCACATTTTTCTGCCTGCTTATATTCTAGCCACACTGGCAGCTGATTAGATTGTGCCCACTCAGATTAACGGTGGGTCTGCCTTTCCCAGCCCCCTGACTCAAATGTTCATCTCCTTTGGCAACGCCCTCACAGACACACCCAGGATCAATACTTCGTATTCTTCAATCCAATCCAGTCGACACTCAATATTAACCATCACACTGAAAAACTCAAGTAAAACAAATATGGTGAGTAACCACACAGCATAGAATTAACTCAGAATGCCTGGGTTGTCCATACTTTATACATTTTTTAATAAAAAGTTTGGCCCTTGAAGGGCTCTGAGAAGGGAACCTCTAAGCCTTTAGATGGTGTCATCTAATAGGAGTGTCTTAGTTTTCCTGAGGCCTTTGGCTGCATTTTATCACTTTGTCCTTTTTAGGTTCTGGAGGCTAAGTGACTGTCAGCCAAGCAGATATTCAGCTGTGCCTACCTGACCAATCTGCAGTAAAATCCCTGGATACCAAGGTTCAGGTGAACTTCCCTGAATGATAATACTTCGTAGTAATACACATCATTTTTTGTAGAATTAAGCACTGTCTTTAAGATTCTACTGGTAGAAGACATGTGGCAACTTGTGCCTGGTCCCACTAGGGACTCTGCCCTATGCCCCTTCTTCTGTTAATTTTAATATGCATCATTTTCTGCTGTAATAAATTTTGACTCTAACAGTTTTCTGAATCTTGTGAATCCTTCTGTTGAATCATTAAATCTAAGGGAGGTCTTGAGGATCCTTGTTACAATTATGTAGTTAAAACCAACATTTCAGAAGATGGCTAGGCTTAGTTGAAGAAGGCCTGCATACATTAGAAGGGCTTAACTCTGATTGTGGTGATCTTAGAAAGTTAGGTATAAGTACAGATAGTTGAATTCAGCAAATCCAAAAGAATCAAGTGATGTAGATAAAAAGCAATTCAGTGGAGACTGTGATTGACTAAAGACCAGAGATATGCCAGGCACGGTGGCTCATGCCTGTAATCCCAGCACTTTGGGAGGCCAAGGTGTGTGGATCACGAGGTCAGGAGTTTGAGACCAGACTGACCTAAACACGGTGAAACCCCATCTCTACTAAAAATACAAAAATTAGCTGGGATTGGTGGCGCACACCTGTAATCCCAGCAACACAGGAGGCTGAGGCAGGAGAATCACTTGAAAGCTGGGAGGCGGGGGTTGCAGTGAGCCAAGATCGGGCCACTGCACTCCAGCCTGGGTGCAGTTTTTTTTTTTATATCTCAAAAATATGAAAAAAAAAAAAAAAAAAACGAGATACTTACTCTGAATTTGAATTACTGGACTGTATAAAACTATAGAAAACTAGAGAGGGGAAATGTTCTTAAAACTAAACTGAATTTTTCATCAGCCAGGTAAATAGAAACTCAAAGCTATTATTAAAAAAACCACATATGGCTTACTGAAAACATAAAACAAATTCAAATTGATTAAGACTGTACACTCGATATTATTATTTGACCTATTGTTCATGTAAATGTTCAAGACCTGATTGAGCATATCATTAATATTTTGCTAGATATGCAAGGCTAAATTTAAGACAATTTAGCTGTATATCTCAAGTCATATGGTTCAACATAGTAATTTTATTTTCAGAAATGACTCCAAAGATAATTTAAAATTGGGAAAATCCAGATATAAAAATATATTATCATAGCATTATAGAAAATATTCAAAATTAAAGTACATCAAATGTTATATTGGTTGTGATTATGTATATAATAACACATTTTCTTGATTTAATATTATTCAGCCATGTTTGTATATAAACATATTAATTTAAAAAGCAGAATATGCAACTACATATCTATTTTATAATTTTTAATATTTTAAATTGTTAAGATTATTTTCAAATATTGAAGTTATGCAAGAAATGGATGATAGAATTATTTGCAGCAATTAAATTATTTTAATTAATTTGAAATAGGACAATAACAGGGGAAGCAAAAGGCACATATTTCTTAGACATCTATTTAAGTTTTTCAGTTCCTTGTAGGTAGTAGTATTCACACACACACACACACACACACAAACTACTAAAAAAACACTCAACAACAGAGTATCACAGATATTCTTGCAAGAGAGGGAGAAAGTCACTTGTCAACGAGAAAGATGATTCACTCCCATTTAGTGCAGGAGGATGGGTAGCACTGGGAGCCCAGGAGCAGAAAGCTTTCCCATTTTTTCCCTCCTTGGCATGACTCTATCTTAATGTGTTCTGTATGCAGTGATTGAATAACAATAGTCGCTTTTCTCAAACTATGCTGTCTTAATCATTAAATAGCATTCAGACTTAATGAAAACATTTGTCCAGAAGACAGAGTAACATAAACAATTTATCATCATTCCCAGTGGTCAAACATAAACATTTTCTGAATTAGATATAGAGTTCTGCCGTGGCTTAGTGGAAATCACTATATGGCAAAGGCTCTGCAGTTTTAAGGCTGAATAATTTGTTTTGTGCCACAGTAGAAATATTTACTTTGGATGAAGAGTAGTGTTCAGGAAAAGAAAAACTGCTGACCAAGGGGAATAAATGCTGGCTTCAGAAATTGAATGTTAGCAGCATTTTCTAGTCCTGTATCTTTATTAGGAAGTATTATCTTACACTGTTTTCTTTGTTTTAGGATTTTATTTATTCTTTTGGGAAAAGAATTCCTAAAATATGGAAGCATAAATATAGAAACAAACTCCTAATGTTCACTTTGCACCCATCCATCTTAGTTTGGTGATTATTCCTCCAGATGTACTTCTTACTGATATGCAGAAATATGTTTAGCTATTATTATTTATAGAAAAACAGAACAGCCTTGTACAAATTATTCATCTTTTTTATCTTACAAATTAAACATATAATGCACATCTTTCTACGGCACTCAATATATTTCTCCTCTTTCTTTTTCATGGCTGCACTGTACTCACTTTTATGGATCTATCATTTTATAGTTGTTCTTTTATTGATAGAAAAGTAAGTCATGTTCATTGCTGTATTCTTACTAGCAGTGCTGCATGAAAATCTGTATCTGTATCATCACATAATTTCTGTAAAACAGCTTCCTGTGTATAATTAAAATTTAATGTACACTTATAAATTATTCCCAGGAAAGATTGTTAGCAAATATTCCACTCACCAAGGGGATGTGAGTGCCCTGCTTCCTTCATCTTTGCACAAGATGTTAAAAAGTTTTAAATTACTTGCCATTCTAATGGATGAAAATAATATCAGTGTAGCATATTAATTAGAAATTCTGTATTGCTAGGACAGAAATGTCTCAAAGATGCAGTGAAATCTAGATGATATTTAACTTTAGCTACTCAGATGTATAATAGATAGATATTGATTGTCTTTATCTGTATCAATACTTACATTTTACCAATAAGTATATGTAAAATTAGCTATATAAAACATGGTAACACAAAATATTGCTATGTAGATTGTGTCAGTCTGGTGATATGATAAGCTGATATAACAATGAAAAGTGACTTTCATTTGAACTACTTCAATTTAAACTATTTAGCAGATTAACTTGGTCATATTACTTATCTATGACTAAAGATGGTTTAAGGGACAGACATTAGGCTAAAATATTTCTATTCAGCTTAGCATCATTACATCATCTAGTGCAGACATGCAAAAATACAAAATGGTGACAATGGCACTTAAGCGGAGTCTGCAATAACTTGTTTTTCAACTAAGTTCAGTTATTGTTTTCCTAAATCTTGAGTTGTTTGGCTTCAACTTAACCAACAACCCGTCTTTCAAGCCAATATTATGTTCTGGCAGACATCAATATCTGTGAATGGAATGGTAAACAAAGTTTAATTATGTTTGTATTTACCAAGCATTTTCTTTTTTTCGCCCTAATCCATGTTTTATTCCAAACCAGGATAATAGCATGAGCTATATTTCAAAATTCCCATCTGCAGGAATTTCTAACAAAAATTACATCTTTTGTTCACATTTATTTGTACTTGTAAAATAGGCCTGTATTTAAGAAAAAAAATGCAGTTAAAATGATTATTGAAATTGTGGAAAATGATTTTGCATAACAAGTAGAGACTAAGAAAGCAAAACTGTAATGATTTAAGTGTAAAATAATCAGAAACCAATGCATTATATATTCTGTTAACTTTTTGTTCTTTTTTTAATCAAGAGAGCAGTATTTAGCAAAATGTATTTTAAAATCTAGTGAATCTTAAAAAAATAGGGCCCTTTTTAAAATTTATCTTAAAGTAAATTACAAGCAGAAGTAAGTTTAGTGAATTTTAATTTTCTTACCCCTTCCTTCCTTCCTCTCTCCCTCCCTTCCTTCTCTCCTTCCCTTCCTCCCCTCGCCCTCCCTCACCCCACCCTTCCCTCCCTCCCTTCCTTCTTTTTTTTCTCCTTTTTTTCCTTCCTTCCTTCTTTCCTCCCTCCCTCCCTTTCTTCCTTCCATCCTTCCTCTCTTCCTTTCTTCCTTTTTATCCTCCCGTCCTTCCTTCACAGATATTACCACCTACCCCATTCTTTGGTGAACTGGAGCTTCCTCCAGTTTTAAAAACCTCCCATACAGATTTACAAAATAATTTTGGAGTGTACACTTTCTAGGAAAGTAGTCCCAAGCGTTTTATTTAAGTAATATATCAGTAATCATTAGGCTAAATAACCTGGATCAACAAAAATAAATAATAAGAAAATATTATATTTTTAGATATGTCTTTATATTTCCTATCTTGCTAAAAACATAGTTTTAACTCTTATTATTATTATTTTTTAAAATTCACCAAGACTTTCTTGTTTCTGAACCCCTTTTCTGTTTATTTTGCTCTTTGGGGTTTTGCTTTATTGTGAAAAACTCCATATTAATCTACTCATTTTTAAAAAATATTTTTCATAGCTCTGGGTTTACTGAAGTAATGAAAGGACATATTAGAGAGCAATACACAAATTGTTCCTTTGTTTATATCTTCACTCCTCAAACTATTGAAGTGAATAGTAAGTCCAGGGTATTCATTAAGCTATAACTATTACAGGTTGCTGATAGGGAATGAAGCTGCCTAAAAGCAAATATTTCAAAATATGCCTTATTTTATTAAGGATTTTCTCTGAAAATAATATAAAAATTACATGTAGAGATCTAGAAGTATGTGATCAGTCATTTGTATTTAACGCAAAGTAATAATGACCTCAAGGTTTAAGCCTTTCATTATGTAGCTCATTGAAATAATGAGTTTATTTAATATTTCTATTTTTAAAATATGAGCCTAATTTTAAAAATCACAATGTTACATAAAACAAAGTAATATTTTCTGAAATAAAAGGTTTTATTTATTTGTGGCCCCAAATTATCTTTTTCTATTTTCCCCATTTTGTTTTATATTAATAAATGGGAAAGATAAAAAGAAATAACTAGAGAAGTATTTTGCCTCCTAATCAATCGATGAGGTTAACAACTAGGACTTGGATTCCTGGGACAATTAAATAGCTTGTTTAAGCGTAGGTAGAGTCTATAATTTTGATTATTATTCTCTTCAACTACTTCATTTCATAGATGCCAACGTGCTCTTAAGATAGCCAATGCTGGCCCATCGTTGCACGCTTGGAAATCTCAGCTATGCATTTTAATCTAAGCACAACAATTGACTGTGAACTGTGGGTCTTCCAAAATAAGCACAGCTGTGATCTTCATATCTTTAACAGTTCCCTCCCAGTAATGCACAGCTGTCAGAGATGCTCAGTTATTCCAAATGTAAAGTTTGAAAGATCAGCCTTCTGAGAAGCCACAGGAATTGCTTCCTAAGTCTAAGAGTTATAACAAACCTTGATTTTTTGTGTGGAGAAACAGCTTCAGAGCTGAACAACTTAGCAAGAGCATTTCACTAAAGCATACAAACCAAGTTGAGCTGATTCCAAAGGTTTCACCTTAGATTGATCAAGGAAAGTAGACAGCATACATCTTCCTCTAACGTGTTTAACACTAATGCTTACCGTCAAGGAACTCAGGGCTCTTCTCCGTGACAATATAAAATCTGTCATGCTGAATGACTTTATATGCAATCATTAGGGTGATAATGTAAACCATGAGTGCTTAAAATTAGTTAGAATGTTATGCTCTAACACAGAATTGTATTTTATGAAGATGGTATAAACCATGCATTATACTAACTAGAAATTATTTCTGGCTATTTAGAGATATAAAATAATCTAAAATCATATACAAACCTATGCTTCTATTTTTCTACTTTGAACTTAGTCAGCATATATTTCAATACTAAATTATCTTTTGTGGGATTCTGAGAATCATGAAGTCAGATAAATAAGATACTTTCAAAAACACTTCTCTAATCTTTTAGTGCACAAAGAAAGATAGGTATTATAACAAATATCTTTTTTATTCTACTTTTACCTCTAGAATTTCTCAAATTCTCCTGTGTTTAGCATTCCGAGAACAAACAATATATACACCCATTTGGAAAATATTAATCTATATCTTTATATAACTATATATATATGTATTTATAAAGTATTAATGTCTATGCATATATAAATATCTATCTATCTACATTTTTTAAATGTCGCTTGTCTATAACCCCATTGCCACTAACTCTTGCCTTCAACTGATATCAGACAGATAACTAGGAAACATTGAAGAGCTTGGATTTTACCAGTCAGTAAATTAAAATTCATTCCATATTCTCTTTTTAAAACCTACTATCTCTCTATACCCCATACTACCTCAAGAGGAAGTAGGTGGAATATAAGGAATAACCTATTTACCTCCCTTTACTCTCCTATCCAGCAAATATCACTCTAATGAAAAAAGGGAAATCGGAAAATGTTAGTATCCATTTTGTTGATTGTTAAGTGTTCTTTCAAAATCCTTAATATTGTTATGTGGGTACAATTGGCTTTTTTTTTTTTCAAATTAACTTTGAGGTTGTAGAAATATTTGAATTGTTTTATTTTATTTATTTTCAATGGCAGATGCTGTTCTCATCAAGCTGAGGGGGAAAATGCCTTGACTTGTAGCTGAAGCATTTGGGGAAAGTTCTTTAAGCCATTTAAAAACTACATTTGCTTGAGAAAATAGCATCATGTGACAGGATCATAGCAATCATAACACCTCAGGTGCCAGAAAACACTCAATCTGGGTGGCTCAGATGACTCCAAATCCTTAAGAATCCTTTTTTTCTTTTTTCTGTAGAAATTCCCTACAGTGCATTAATTTCTATATAGAGCTAATAGCAACTCTGTTTCTAAAGCAACTAGTTTGCGGTTTATTAGTCTGCAAAGCAGAGAAATAACAGACACATATCACTGACATTTAACAAAGCTATCTTTTCTTTTTTGTTCTTTTACCAGAGTCTTTTTGAAGAAAAACACTTCTACAAATGATTAATTAAATTATTTCTGAATAAGCATTTTTTCCTTCAAATTATCTAAAGTTTTAAAAAGTCTATGATAATATTTTAGCAATTGTTAAAGACTTTTTTTCCCTCTTCTGTGTCTGTATATCAAATAATGTTTAGAATAGTCACTCTTGCATCTGATATCTGAGACACTGAATCACAATTAATTCTGTAATTGTTAAATGTGCTCTGAATAAAGAGACCACCTAAACAGGTTTTGTGTGAGCAACAAGGCTGTTTATTCACTTGGGTGTGAGTGGGCTGAGTCCAAAAGGAGAGTCAGTGGAAGGAGGTGGGATAGGAGCTGGTTTTATAGATTTGGGGTAGGTACTGGAAAGTTATAGTTGAGGGCAGTTTTTGCAAGCCAGGGGGATTATCACAGGGTCCAACATCACAAGGTTGGCTTATCAATTGAGGCAGGAACAATGGCAGAATGTCACCAGGTTGGTTAACCAGGCACTGCAGGAGCTAGCTATTCTTCTTTTGCAATTTTCCTATTACCTCAGACTTTCTGGCTCTAGGAGGCCGTCTGGAGGTATATGTGTAGCTTACAGGGGTAAAAATGGCTTGACTATGGTGTAGTCCATAGTGCAGTCAGTTCAAAGGACTTTACAGTAATCTTGGCAATATTTGTTACTGAGAATAGACAGGTTTGATTATTTATCATCTTTCACAAGGATAATGTTACTATTTAACATATTGTGAATCTACCTCTGAAAAACAAGATGTTTAGTCATTTTTTTCTAGATTATTTTCACTATGTGTTGCCATATGGAGAAGAAGAGTCATCAAAGATGGCCGTAATTGTCCAGGTTCCTAAGTTTTACCAGAATGAAATATCACAGCATTACCAAGTCTTCTTTCCTCTTGGTAGATGAATTTTATAGCTGATACCACAGTTCATTTCTAAAGGAACTTCCCTTCCTCAGATGTCTTGGCTTAGAGTGGACTGACATTCCAAAGAAAGTTTATTAAGAAAAGGAAAATGAGAAAAAATAAGTTATGAAATGAAGACATAGATGTGTTTACATGCAGACTCTCTTTTCTGAAGGTTGTTGAAGCCTAAACCACAGATTAATTCATCTCACCAGCTTTTATAGACTTATAATTTGATTTTTTCCTGTCAATTCTGTCTGATATTATTTCACACTAGGAAGGCTAACTTCAGAGGTGTACTCTGAGTTGGTAGTAAAGTTCCCAAGCAATACCACAATATTCTTCTTTCCTGTCTATTGTGTTATAACTTAGTTCAGATCAAGTCTTGATCTCTAGTTCAGAAATGAAAAACAGAATCCTAGTCTCATCCAAAATAACTTCTCTCTCTTCAGACTAACTAGTAACTTCTCAGATATTGTCCTTGTTTGCATTGGAGGTCTCCTTCCTAAAATAACTATTATAAATCCCAAGGAATTCTTCTCTATAATGCTTATTTTATATATATAATGAAAAGATAATTCAAATGCCATTATAGATCAAAAAGGTAACATGAATATATAAGGTAGTTCTGGGGACAGTGGCAAAATAATTATTCTATCTCAGTGAATGTCAAAATGTGATCCCCAGACCAATACCATCATCTTATTATCTAGAGATGTAATAGAAATACAAATTCTCAGCCCTTCCCCAGAACTATTCAGAAACTCTGGAAGTGATACCCAATAATCTGTTTTTTAACAAGCTCTCCAATGTCAGATACATGCAAAAATTGATGAAGATCTGTTCTACCCTAAAACATTATTTTTTTATTTATTACAAACATAGCAATGGATTATTTTATTTATTTTTATTTTTGCTAGATTTGCCTCTGAGTCATTGCTATGGTTAGAATGTTGGTACCTGCATTAGTTTGTTCTCACACTACTATAAAGAAATACTTGAAACTGGGTAATTTATAAAGAAAAGAAGTTTAATTGGCTCATGGTTCCACAAACTATACAGGAAGCATGGCTGGGAAGGTCTCAGGAAACTTACAATCATGGTAAAAAGTGAAGGGGAAGCAGGCTCAACTGACATGGCCAGAGCAGGATAAAAAGAAAAGGCAGTGGGTAATACACATTGTTAAACAACGAGAAGTCATGCACACTCACTATCATAAGAACAGCAACGGGGGAAGCCATCCCCATGATCCAATCACCTCCCACCAGGCCCTTCCTCTAAAACTGGGGATTACAATTCAACATGAAATTTGGGTGGGGACACAGATCCAAACCATACTATTCTGCCCTGGTCCGTCCGAAATCTCATATCCTGTTCACATTCCAAAATGCAATCCTCCCTTTCAAGAGTCCCCCAAGTCGTAACTCATTTCAGCATTAATTCAAAATTCTGCAGTCCAAAGTCTCAACTGAGACAAGATAAATCCCTTCAGCCTATGAGTCTGTAAAATCAAAAACAAGTTAGTAACTTCCAAGATACAGTGGGGATATAATTATTGGGTAAATACTCACTTTCCAAAAGAGAGAAATCAGACAGAAGACAGGGACTATAGACCCTATGCAATTCCAAAACTCAGTAGGTTTGGAATTATAATACATTAAATCTTAAAGCAAAAAAATATCTCATTTGACTCCATGTCTAACATCTGGGGCACGCTAATGCAAGAAGTGGACTTCCAAAACCTTAGGTAGCTCCACCCTTGTCGCTCTTCAGGGTATAGCCCCTGTGACTGCCTTCATGGGCTGACATTGAGTAGCTATGGCTTTTCCAGGTACACAATGCAGCCTGTTGGTGGATCTACCATTCTGGAGTCTGGAGAATGGTGGCCCTATTCTCACAGCTCCACTAGGCAGTGCTCCAGTGGGGCTTCTGTGTGGGCGTCTAACCCTACATTTCCCCTCCAAATTGTCCTAGTAAAGGTTCTCCTTGAGGGCTTTGTCATTGCAGCAGATTTCTGAATGTATTCATCGACACATTCAGAGGATGTATGGAAACATCCAGGCATTTCCATACATCCTCTGAAATCTAGGTGGAGGCTCCCAAGACTCAACTCCTCCCCTCTCCACAACCATAGGCCAAAGCCGTGTGGAAGCCACCAACATTTGTGTTTGCACCCTCTGAAGCAAGGGCCGGATCTGTGCCTAGGACCCATAAGCAGGTTTGAGCTGGAGTGGCTGGAGCACAAGGTACCAAGTCCTGAGGCTGTGCAGAGCAGTGGGGCCCTGGGCCTGACCCATGAAACAATTTTTCTTTACTCGGCCTTTAGGCCTGTAATGGAAGGAGCTGCTTCAAAGCTCTCTGATATCCTCTAGAGGCATTTTCCCCATTGTTTTGCCTATTAACATTTGCCTCTTCTTTACTTATGCATATTCTGGCAGCCTTGAATTCCTCCTAAAAAAATGTTTTGTTTTGTTTTGTTTTATGTTTTTTTCTACCACATGATCAGGCTGAAAATTTTCCAAACTTATTGGGAACTGGAGTAAAGGTCACACTTGTTATAACACATTTGAACTAAATAATATATGATGATTACATATACAGATGTTTTATGTAATCATCATATATGATTTAATATAACTGAAAAATGTTTCTTGGACTGATACTGCAAACCAACCTTAAATAGAAGTGGAACAACTTTCAATAATCTAATTATTAAACTGAGTTGACAATGGTTGAAACTAAACATGTATAATAACCAACAAAATCAACCAGGATTTTACCCAAATTTAAATAAACCAAAAGCAGAATTGAAATATGGAATTATTCTTTTGGGTAAATTGGACTAGTAAAGTAATCTGAAAGGGCTTATTATTACTCTTTGAAAACTGATGAGAGCAAGCAGAAATATGGGCACTAAAATGACATCATTTATATGTTTATAACTTCCTCCAAAAGGAAAGTTCATTGGCTGCAATAAGTGAAGGAAATCCTAAAGAAAGATGTGTCTAAAAAAATTGTTTGATCCTAGAATTACAAATCTCAGCTAATGAATACGTTTTTCAGGATTATTTAGGTATTGACTAATTCTAACCAAACATTCTAAATATTTACTTTTTCATTCAAGAAATACTTATTGAAAGACTACAAAGTATATAGGACTCCGTTAGCTGATACATTGAAAGGATACAAACTTAAGCTAGATTTGAATATTTGCATTAAAAAATGTCAAAGCCAAATTGGGTTGTCTGTATGTGTATGCATGTGTGCACCTTTCGTCATGTTTACTTGCATACTTACAAATATATAGGGTGGATTCTACTCTAGGAAGAAAAGTAGAATTTAAGTAGGCCTTAGAATATGTACAATGTCCCAAAATTAAGCCCATAGCTACATTGCCAACAATATCTCAACTTCACCACAAGGAATCATTAGCAGAAATATCCATTTATTGGCCTTTGTAACATGGACAGTGCAACACATACTAGTGTACTACTGTTATGGATTGGGTTGTGTCACAACTTCATCTATTGAAGTCCTAACCCCCAATAACACAGAAAGGGCCTTTATTTGGATGAGCACACAAGGAGATCGCCATATGAAGACAAAGGTGAAAATTATGATGATGCATCTACAAGCCAAGGAAACCCAGACTCTCATTAAACCACCAGGAGCTAGAGGAGAGGCATAGAACAGATTCTTCCTGACAACACTCAGAAGGAACAAACCCTGCCACCACTGTAATCTTAAACTTCTCCTTGGTATGAATTATAAAATTTATACAAATGCATTATTCAAACATGGGAAGAGTGTGCAAAAGGTTTTAAGCATCCAAAATATAAACCACTTTCATACATTTATCTGTGAATATAAATTTGTGCTTTTATGGTTCAATTTCTCTCCTACCCTATTTTTTTTTTCCAAAACCAGAATGGTTGTCTCAGTAGTTTGTAGTTTGTCACCTCTTTGATATTGCCGTAAATTCTAGGTGCTAATGTAATATATTGGCATTTGGGGAAGCAACAGAAGACTATTGAACCTTAATCTGCATTCTGATCCAGTCTCCTCACTACTGTCTTTACCTCATTATTCCCAAACATAAACTCCACTGGGTCCCTGTGCTATATCCTTGCAGTTCAGAGAAAAAAATACATATACCACTTTAAGCCCTATACTATGCATAACATAGATTTATCATGCATTAGTTTTAATGTAAGTACTGGGCACAGGGATTCACCAAACCCTCATTTGGGAAGTAAGACACAGTCTTATCTGCTCTCATGTACATAAGCCTGTCTGAGGTTTAACATTCTTCTCTCCTAGCCTAACCTCTCATTCTCACACCAGGATCACGCTCTATACATATTTCTTGAGTTTCTCATGGTCATAGATCAACAATTAACCATCTTGTTTACATTAGTCTTCCACCTTTCTAGTTTGTGGCCACTGGGCTATAAAAAGAGTCTCTAACTAGTCATCTATTTAAAAATAATTACGGCATGAACTTTATACTATTTCTCTCTAGGTTAGTCTTTGGAAACACAAGAGCTAAGAACTTACACTGATTATTTGCTTTTCTGCTAAAACATACCTTATCTGAACAGCTGAATGTACATGTCACAGTTGTAGGACTGTGCTTAGAAACTAGTCCAAGCTTTAAGGGGTAGGGAAGGAACGTCTCTGACTCTGATGTATTTTTTCCATATAAAGAGATGTCCAGTGGTATGAAACCCTTGACATTTTGCTGTCCCCACTGTCAGTTTCTTCCAACATTAAAGGCTTGGCATTATAAATTTATTATCTTGTCCGAATTTATATGGTGGTTGCTAAAACTCAGCAAGAAGGCACCGAACAATGGCAAAAACAATCTTCAATTAGCAATGCTAGAATCACCATATGTGAGAAAATACTTTCTATGTAACCAACTTCTGGGAGAGTACAGAGGCCAAAATCGAAAATGATTTCCAAACATTTAACAAAAAAGTCAAAGGATAGTTTTTTCTCATAAAACCCTGTTAAGTAAAGCTTTCCTGGCAATGGTTTGTCTGACATTGAATCTCAGAATAGATGATTGTGTTGGGTGGTTCATATCCTCTTCCAGGAAGAAAACAGTATTTGTGTCTGTAAAACACTTACTCTCTTATCCATGACTGTATTTACTGATTAAAAAAAAAAAAAACTCTACCAAATGTGCAGGGAATGTTTATCTTCCCATTCTTAATGATGAGGGGATTTTTCAGTTGGTACTGTATATGTAGGAGCCAATCCAAAAGAACTAACTTTGAAATTTATATCTGCACTCTGTGGCAATGAAAACCAGCCCACAGTTATCATTTGTTCTGGTGGAATGTAACGCATTAGCTTGCATGGCAGTAGATCTATAAACTATTTCCTCATGGAAACAGAAATACGACTTTGGGAAAAATGTTTCATGTTCTTAATAATAATTTAAATATTAAATTAAACATTTTACTTTCCCTAATATATTTACAGTATTTTGCTTGAGTTTTAATTTAGAGAATAATAAAACTATTAAATTGATCATTTCTATAAACAAATGTCTGAAAAGTAAAAAATAGCAATAACACACTCTTCTCTTTATTATAATAATACGACTTTTAACCTATTCCTACTTGTTGCTGATATAAATATTGAGTAGTTGAAATATTTTGGTTTTAAAACAACTGTAATGTTAAAGATGCAGCATTTGTTCATGTAGTAGTTTTACTTGGGAAAATACTCCGATTAACACTTCAATTGGCATTGTCTCTACAAAGCATATCTGGAAAACCACTCTTCAGAATAGTCTAAAACTTCCCGTTGTCATACACACAATGAAATTTTATAAATACATTTTATTAACTGAGAAACTGAGAAATTCATATGCACATGAACATTCATATACACACATTCCACAATTCAAATATTACATATGAAAGGTATTACATCTGCTAAATCCCAAGTTTTAAAATGTTTTACTATAAGCATCAACAATTGTGAAGGGTTCTGAAATTTTACACAAATTACAAGTGAACAAGTTAAGTCTGCTAAAGGTCCATGGATATTGGTAAAAGACAAAAGACTCTGAGGTCAAAAGCAAAAGAAATATATGGAGTCCCTCACACTGTAACCAGATATAATCCAGAATAGTTTGCAAATTCACTACAATGATGGTTTTGACAGTTATGGTAATAATCTGAGCAGTGTATCCTTGAGCAACATCTTATTTTCTGTTTGACTTATCAGAGAACCGGCTCTTACTGTGAGTGTCTACTTAAGTTACCTAGATGTTTTGATTAGCAGCCAATATTTGTTTCCATAGTTAATAATTCCAAAAAGGGGTGTCTAACCTGCCAGTCTGAAGTTTTCAAAGTGGCAGATGAAACACCTAGGGCATTGGCAGGAAACCAGGAGTCAGTAAAATATGTCAAGGACCATCAAGGGATTGGCCAGAGCTGTGAGTATGGCTTTTAGTTCTGCTCAGAGTGACCATATTTGCTTTGGATTCTACTTAGCCAATTCTAAGGCTGAACACCTCACTAGTCCCATGACGATAATGGCTTTTAGTTTAGCTAAATCATCACTGAATCAAGCACAGGCATTAAGTGTGCTTTGGTGGATCAAGGGCCCTAATGAGCCAGAAGCTTTGCTCCAGGTGGCAGAGTGGAAGATTACTGCAACTTTTTCATGTAATGCCAAAATGCTAGTAGGGCTAAAATGATTTTCTTTTTGAGTATGTCATTTCCAATAGGCAAGTGAGGCTTACTGGCTTCTTCCTACCTTGTTAGTTACTTAGTACAAATGTGCCTACTCTGACATGGAAATGTCAGGCAACAGTGTCACTAGAACCCTTGGTTAAGGGTTTTGATGAGAGCCTCATAGCAAACTGATGGCTGCCTTCCAAAAAAAGTATATGTGAGAGCCATGTCAGGAAAGCAGTAAGTCCAAAATCCTAGGGACTACCTCTGGGTAGGGAGGCTACCTCTCTTTGCTCAAGACTCTAGTCAGCAAGATTATCAATCACAGATACTTTATATCCCAAAATGGTCATTTTTGTTGGGACACCACAAAGATAAAGAACTTGCCACAACTGGATGGACAATTTCCAAAACAGTATATTAGTTTAGATACCACTGAAAGAATGATTCTTTGTGGGAAAGTCAAAATAAAAGATCAAAAAGAATGCATTAATTCACCATGTACTATCTTCAATACCTAAAAACTCCAATAACGTGCTAACCCATTTTGTTGGCCAGACAGTCATCCAAATAAATTGCAAATTTCATTGAATGCCAGAGGGTTTCAGCATTGTGAATCTGTCTACGTAGTTCCTAGAAACTTTACATGATGAACTAAGTTTTAAGTATTTAGTCATTGTCCCTCCTAACAGAGGTGTGATAACATCATGGTTATAACCTGATGACTTTCAATGGATCTGAAGTAAGCGCTAAGACAGTCCAAGTCTTGTCATTTTCCTTTAACAAACAATACATGCCATATTCCCCCATCTTTTAAGAGAAGGAAAGTACTCAAAGTGGCCCATCATCCTGGTGAATTTTGTTCTCATTCAGCATAGGCACATGTTTTCCTAACTATTGTCTGAAAGAGAGATGGACCTTTTGTATACTGAGGACATGTCTTAGCACGAGTTGTTGTAATCAAATGGAACAAGGCTGACCACCAGTTTGGTAGGAATGCCTCCTGCCTAAAGGATAGTAAACAACAAGGATATTGTTCAGAAAGTTGTCTCTGAAACTATTTCAAGTTCTCATAACTACTGTCCTGTTTTCTTCTCATCAGCAGGCAACAACGAAGAGGACTGTTTGGCCCAATTAACCATCCAGTTTGGTCAACACATTTGCTATTTATTCTGATGATGTTCCTTCAAATTAGGTTAATTGGCCTACCAAGCCCTATTCTTTCTTTTTAGAAAGCTGTGTCTCTGTCAGCATCCCATCTTCATTCCCAAAGTTGTGAAGAAGTATGAAAGGTTTGAGATGTTACCTAAGTTGAGATCTAACAAGTTCCATGAATACTACTATAAGGTAGACAATTTCTGGGTCAGTGCACAACAAGCAACATGAGCATCACAAATTTGGATCAGTTTCTCTTACCCCTACATCCCATGGGATGGTGCAGAAGAGACTGGATGGATGCTAGCACATGCAGTGTGGTTGAATTTAAAAAGGAACCTTGAGTTAAAAGAGTCTGCATTTTTATAATGGGAAGAAAGCATACCTATATTTTGCTCTAGAAGGAGACATTGTTCAAAGTTGTTCCTTTTACCAATATCCTTGAAATGATAATTTACAATAAAGTGCCTTTAGTACCTCTTCTCACAAGATGTGCAGAAATGATAGGGCCCTGTGAAGAAATGTTTTCCAGTTTTGGTGCTTGGGTCTCTGATGGGTTTGGCCTCATAATTATGAGATTCATTCCTGCCATTTCATCATGTCAATGCAATTTTGATGTATCCTTATTTTTGTGTTCTGCTCCTTTAATTGCATGAATTAAGTCTTCACTATCAGCTCATTCCTATAAACAGTATCGTAAGACTTGACAGTGAATTATTCTTCTCAGGAGACTACATTCATACAAGTTGACCTAGAAAGAAAATGCTTAAGTGAATATAACCGAATGTGTTATAGTATGTCTTTAAGCTCTATTCTTATAAAGTCCCCTATTGTCTTTCTTCCTCTTTCTTTAAGTTTTCCTTGATATCCAAATCTTTTGTAAATCTGTCTACTTTATTGGCATGTCAGTTATGCTAATCTCCAAATGTATTATGTTTATTTTACCATTTGGTCTTTTATAAATATATTTATTTCGGCTGCTTATTTATCTATCTCCTCTAGTTTAGAAACAGGAGAGGGAATGTATCCATTTTATTCTCTAATTCTATCCCATACTACCTTGCAGTGCAAGGCCTTTAGTAGATGCTTAATAAATGTCATTTAATTTCAGTTCACTTAAGTTTAGTCTATAGGCTGTGGAGGTAAAAACTAAATGGCTTGTTTTTAAAATTATCTAATGTATTTTTTTTATTTTCCCTCATAAACCCTTGTGTGTGAGAGAATGTGTATGTATACTCAATCGATCATTTACCCCATGACATAAAACTAAACTTAATGTGAGAAAAATAAATGAAAAGTACATTTTAAAACATTAGTTTTATGTTTAATTTCCTAGCATCTACAGTTATAATGAATAAAGCATTTTCTTATTGTTCACAGATGTTAAAACTCAGATTTCCATATTTAAGTTTAGTGACATAATGTCTTCTGAGAAAATACTGTAAAATAAAAAGTAAAAAAATTTTGCTGTTTTGAAAAATATTTTCTCATGTATTAAAGTGCTCTGAATAATCCTGGTTGCCATGAATCACTTTGGTTAAAATATTTCATAAATTATAATGCCTAATTCTAAAATTTTAGATTTTTTTTAAAAAGGGTCATATTCTTTAAATATTTAAATTATATGATGCTGAGTCTGTGCCATGCTTATTGGGAAAATATTCTGTATTTTATTTTTGTAGTAAATAAGATCAGAAATATTGTTTGTGTAGGGAGTTGTTTTCCATTGATCCATCTATCCAAATATTTAGGTATCTAATATGTGACTGATGCTATAATAGAAAATGAGAGTCTAAGAGTGAGCCAGAGCCATATGGACCCTTACCTCTTAAAATTTAGTCTGGTGGAGAAAGTGCCTCTTCATCAAATAATCAAGCAACAAAATACAACTATAACAAGTGCTACAAATAAGAAATTGATGTAACTATGAAAGCACACCATAAATTGAATTTGCCTAGGCAGAGGTGTCAGGAAAGACTTCTCCTAGGAATTCACGACAGAGCTGTGAAAAAGAAATAGTTAACCATTTAAAGTGGGAAGAAAGAGCATTCTATGTGGAAGAAAATGCATATTCAAAAACATTGCTGAAGGAAGGACCAAAGTATATTTAAATCCCTGATACAAGTCCCTGATACAAGAGACTATAGCTAGAGAAGGCAGAGAAGAGATAGTATAAGCTCAAGCTGAAGGCTGAGAACTGAGACCTTCCTCATCCAGGTAGTTTAATTATTAAGGACTAAGAACTGAGCCACTAGAGACAACTATGAATCAGTGATTCAGCAGATTTTTCTAGTGGTTTAAAGGAATTCTTGCCTTGGAAATTAGTCTGTAAACCAATAGATGCCATCTCTGGTTCTTTTGTGAAGTTCCTACATGTTGATCTATCTGAATAATCAGTTGCTCCTCTGGGAAAGTAAGTCATTGATCAGAAGAATACATTGCTGTCTTGGACAACCAGTGCATTTATCAAACAGCAATTTACTTAACAAAATTCACTTCTAACCTGGGTCACTAAATACTAAGCTTTTATTATGATGCAAAATGTGTCCAATCCTAATAATTGTCCTAACTTGAAATAGTGTCCTATATCATTTGAACTCAGATTTTAAAACTTGATAAATATTGTCCTGGCCGGGCGCGGTGGCTCAAGTCTGTAATCCCAGCACTTTGGGAGGCCGAGGCGGGTGGATCACGAGGTCAAGAGATCGAGACCATCCTGGTCAACATGGTAAAACCCCGTCTCTACTAATACAAAAAATTAGCTGGGCATGGTGGCACGTGCCTGTAATCCCAGCTACCCAGGAGGCTGAGGCAGGAGAATTGCCTGAACCCAGGAGGCGGAGGTTGTGGGGAGCCGAGATCGCACCATTGCACTCCAGCCTGGGTAACGAGAGCAAACCTTGGTCTCAAAAAAAAAAAAAAAAAAATTGTCCTGTAGGTTTTGGTTCTGAGATACTAAGACTGTCAAGGTGGTATCTTCCCTTATTACAATAGATCTAATAAACTTAACTTTGATCAACAGCTTGTGTAGTGACCTTTTTTAGTAGGAGGCAGTAAATGCAAGGACTTGTAGGCCAGATGAGGGATTTTTATTGATTTTTTAGTCCAACCTCCTAACCTATATACAACATAAAACCTGTGAAATGTTTCAGTTAGCAGATGGAAGGTAGCATTGGGGTAGAAATGATTAGAACTGTATTTTTAAATAACCATCCTAGCTTCAGTGTCATAAACTGATTGGAATATGCATGAATTATGGAAGTCTAGAGACAATGACATCAGTGAAGTTTAGAGATGATGCCAGCTTTAAGATGATGAAAGTTGGTATTATTAGAAATGGACAGTTTCAAAACAATAAATAATCCATAATATAAATAAAGTGATAGTGATCAAATAAGATGGGCAAAAGAAAGTAGGGTACCCAAGGTGTATCCTGATTTCTAACTTACATACTCCTTATTTTCTGTAAGTTTTCATTTCCTTTGTTTCTATAAATTACTAAAAAGTATCTATCACTTTTGAAATACTATGACAAAACAGAAATGATATCCCAGGGTAGCCCCCCTGTTCGGCAATCTGTTTTAAATTGTGAGTGTATGTTTTTAGAAATTTGACGACTAGACAACTTGATGTTATCCTTATCATGTTTTGGAGCAAATTGTCACAATGAAGGCTCTTCCAACAAAAGAAGGATCAGAATAATGTTTAAAGCACTTTGATCTATATGACCATGCATTGTAGATTTCTGGACTTCACAAGAACAAATGTGGCTCAGTCCCAGTCTTCATGCAGCATATTGAGATCCAAAATGCACAGTCATTTCTCCAAGATACCCCAGCAGATTCAGATTGATGGGCCAAAAGTTGTCCCTAGTTCTCCACTCTATCTCTGCCTCAGGATTGAATCTCCAATATAAAAAATAAATCCTATAGGTTTTATGGTATAGATACCTCAGCCCTTTTGAGCTCAGCAAGTGATTAACTTGGGATTGTCATTATGCAAATGGCTTATGGGGTGGAAATGTCTCATCACATGATGGGGTGAGTCATGAAAGAGTTACTACAGCCCTTATTAGGCATAGGATCTGTTTTGGGTTTTTGGGTTTTTTTTTTTTTTTCTTTGAATATTTAAGGAACTGAATTGAGGGATAAGTGGTTGCCAGGATGATGATTGGCGGTAGTCCAGCTGGTTCATTCACCTCTTAATATTTAATCAGCCCTGAGAGAGAGAACTGGCCTCAGTTACTGGCAGATCTCTTTAGAATACCAGGTAATTAAGGCCTTTTTTTTAATGTTTGATACTCCTCACTATTATTAGGGAAGGAGGAAAAAAACCGAAAAATGCCCTAGTATCTCATGAAAAATTAATTTTTAATAACATTATTTTATTATTTATTTACTTTAACCCCTTGCAACACATTGGCAAGCTTTCAATGTGTTAGATATATATCCTTATAATTGCATATGTCCTTGTAAATACACAGCACTGATTAGGTCATGTATATGTTCTGTAAAATTTTATAAAACTTTTATTGTTAGTGGCAATGTTTTCTTCCTATAATATTAAAATTTGTTTACATTATTGTGTCTACATCTTGTTTGATGCTTCCAATGGCTGCATAATATCGTTTACTGTATATCACCCTATTTTGTAACCTATGTCTGCATTAACAGATATACAAGTTGTCCGGAACTTTTCCTTACCTCAAAATACTCTGAAATTAACATCTGGATATATGTCCTCTAATGGAATAGTGTGTGAATTATACTGGACTATGTGCAAAGAATAAGAATTGCAAGATCATTGGTTCTGTGAATGTGCATGTTTGTGATGTGTGTGGGTATGGGTACATATATGTATAAATGTTAAGTTTGACCAAGCACTGTAGGAGTGTTCTCTAGGAAGACTGTACTAATATGCTTGCCTATAAAATACAAATGCATCAGGTATTTTGTTTCTGCACATCTCTAAACTCTTATTGATGTTTACATTTTTAATATTTTCAGACCTGGTAAGTAGTTTTATTATGCTTTTGTATCTGATTCATGAAGTTGCTTATCCCTCCACATACTTGTTACCCTTTTGAGTATTTTATTCTATGAAATATCTGTTAATATTCTGCTTATGTACATATAGATTACTTATTTCTATAGATTACACTAATTTTTGGTAAAGTATATCAGCTTTTGTCGGATTAAGAGAGTATGAGAATCTTCTTACAATGTCAGCTGAATCTTAACATCTACAATATCAATATAAAGGAAATATACTTCTTTCCTGATTTAACTTTTTTGGAGGTAATTGTAGATTCATGTGTCATATTAAGAAATAATACAGGCTGGACATAGTGGCTCATGCTTGTAGTCCCAGCACTTTGGGAGGCTGACACAGGAGGATCACTTGAGGCCAGGAATTTAAGACCAGCCTGGGCAATATAGCAAGACCCCATCTCTATAAAAATATTTAAAAACTAGCCAGGAGTGAAGGTATGCACTTATAGTCCTAGTCACTCAGGAGGCTGAGGCAATAGGATCACTTGAGTCCAGAAAGTCAAAGCATCAATTAGCTATGATCATGCCAGTGTACTTCAGGGAGGGTGACAAAGTGAGATCCTGTCTCAAATAGAAAAAGAAAAAGAAATAATACATGGTAATCTAGATTTACTTGATGATAACATCTTGCATATCTTAATTACAAAATTACCACCAGATTACTGACATAAGAATATTCTATCTACAAAAGAATTTCATCATCAGAAGGATCCATTCTGTTGCCTTTTTAGTGTTGTACCCATTTTCACAGTCTTAACCCCTGGAGCCCCTAGTTTTTTTCCATTTCTGTAATTTTCTCATTTTAAGAATGCTATATAGAGATTAATTCCCTAAGCTTTGCTTGTCAGGAAAAGCATTTATTACTAGCTCATTTCTGAAGGACTTCATTGCTGAAGCTTTGCTGAGTATAGTATTTTTGGCTAATTTTTATTTTTAGTACATTGACTATGTCATCCCATTCTCTACTGGCTTGTAAGATGTCTGCAGAGGCATGCACTATTAGCCTAGTGAGGATTACCTAATATGAGACTGGGCATTTTCCTCTTATTGTTTTCTCTTTATCTTTGACTTTTGACAATTTCATTGTAATGTTCCTTGAGTTGGACATTTTTGGGTAAAATATAATTGAAAACTTTTGCATTTACTGGATCTCGATTTCAATATCTCTCCTCAGACTTGGAAAGTTTTCAGCTATTATCTTATTAAATGCTTTCTTCATACAAGTGTATCCTTTCTCCCAGTGAGTAATTTCAAATGGTCTGTCTTCAAGGTCACAGTTTCTTCTGCTTGATCAATCTGCTGTTGAAACTCTCTATTGTATTTTTTATTCCATTCATCAAATTTTTCAATCGCAGGATTTGGTGGGGGTTGAGAGGAAGGAGAAATCAAGAATAGCTAATGGATGCTGGGCTTAATACCTGGGTGATGGGATCTGTGTATCAAAAAACCACCATGGCACACATTTACCTATGTAACAAACCTGCACACCCTGCACATGCACCCCTGAATCTAAAATAAAAGTTGAAATTTTTTTAAAAAGAAAAAAAATTTTAAATTCATATGAAAATGCTAAAGATCACAGATAGTCAAAGAAAAATTGAGCACAAATAAGAATGCTAGAGTCATCACATAACCTAACTTCAAAATTATACCACAGAGCTATAGTAACCAAACAGCATGCTACAGCCCTAAAAAACAGACATGTCAAACAATGAAACACAATAGGAAACTCAGAAATAAATGTACATGTTTGTGTGTATACAATCTATCATAGCCAATTGATTTTCAACAATGGTGCCAAGAACTTTTATTAAGAAAGAAATAATATCTTCAATAAATGATGCTGAAAAAAATCCATATGCATATAAATGAAACTAGACTGCTATCTATCACCATGTACAAAAATCGACTCAAATGGATTGAAGTCCCAGACTCTGGTTGAGTGGTGGATGAAAGAAGTACACAGACAAAGGCATTTTGCCTGAGAACACCACTAGGGGACTGCATGGCTTAGCACCAACAACGAGAGTGCAGCCCTGATAAGCCACAGCTGTATATATTTATTTAGTACAGATTTAATGACAAAGGCCTGGAGCAAACACAATTTGTGGGCAATTAACATTGTCGACCACTGAGGAGAGAACGGTCCTGAGAGAATGATCTAAGTTTGGTTTCCAGAGACATAAGTAAACAAATTTATCTAGATAAATTTCTTTACATTCTGTTGTTATCTAGCTTATGCCATCAGCCACAGGGTAAGAGGATTTAGTCGCCTTCAGCTGTAATTCTCTTCTGTAGCTTTTGAAAAACTTCTGGCCTTCAAGAAGATTTGTGTCTTTCCTTATCATTTCTCCCACCACCCTGACCAATCTCCTACATTTATTCTTAACAGGGTTAGTGGCAGAACGAATTATATTAATATATCATTTTTCTATTATGGGTCATGATTTTGCCTATCCTTAGATGCAAAAGATTGTCTCATGTTTTTTTCTGAAAGTTTTATATTTTTACATTTACATTTAAATCTGAATCCATTTTGAGATATTCTTAAAAGATTGTGGTTTAAGTTATTATTCTTTTTCCCTCTATGGATGGTAAGTTTTTCTAGCACCATTTTAACATTTGTCAAAAAGGTTATTTTTCTTCCATTGCATTGCTTTTGCATTTTTTGCCAAAAATCTGGTGTGTGTGTGTGTGTGTGTGTGTGTGTGTGTGTGTGTGTGTGTACTTCTGCATTCTCTATTCTGTTTCAGTGATCAATATGTCTATCTATTGGCACCATACTGAATTGTTTATTTTGCCTATATAGTAAACCTCAATCAGGTAAAGTGTCTCCTCCTATTTATTTTTTAAGACTATAAAGTTATTATAGGTTCTGTGCCTTTCCATGTAAAGTTTAGAATCAGATCACCTGTGTCAACAACAACAGAAAAACCTTGCTACAACATAAACCAGCTTTGCTCACTCAGAATAAAAATCTCACTGAGTCATTGTCTAAAATTATTTGAACATAATGCTGGACATGAATTGTTAATATTTTGTTGAAGACTTTTGTGTCTAAGTTAAGACATTGGTCTGTAGTTTTGTTTGGTTTTGCTTTATTGTATGGTTTTATGTACATGCCTTTTGTATGAGGGTACTACCGACTTCAAAAAATTATTTGGGAAGTATTCCTTCTAGTGTTTTGGAGGGTAATTTATAAAGTTGGTTTCAATTAGTTTTAAAGTGTTTTATTATGTCAATTTAACAAATAATAAATTCCATCTTTTCTGTTTTTCCTTTGCTTCTTAGTACATACTTTTATAGATCTTATATAAAAACCTTTTCCATGCACTGATTTAAGAAGGTTTACTATAAAACTTCACTTTCAATACTTAGTCTTTTAATCTACCATGATTTCTAATCTGTATGTTGTATTAAGAAATATTTTAATTTTTTTCTATTGAGTAAGCCAGTTAAGCTAAGTCTTACTTTTCAGTGTATCTTTTCATCATTAATTTGTCATTTCATATTAATAGTGACATATTTTCATATAAATCTGGGCCTTTTACATGGGTCTGTTTTTGTTTCTATTACTGTGATTTCTGTCCCGTTATAATAGCCTTTACATCTTCATAAATAAAAGGTCAATTATTCCTCTTTCTGCTACTTTTTTATACTTTACATATATATCAACTGCTATTATTTAATTTTTAAGATTAATCGTTCCCCAAAATGTCCAAGTGAACATTTTCCTACTTTTGTATTTAATATTTAGATTAATTTTCTAATAATTAAAGTATTAATAATATTGTTTCATTCATGAACATTTTATATATTTCTGCTTATTCAAATTTTCTTATATGTACTTTAAGAAAAGTTTAAAATTAACTCTGTTAAATATATGTCTGTAAAGAAGATTTATCTCTTCTCCCATATTTATTTATTTAATAATTTATATAGCATATATTTGAAAAGTATAAGTGAGCAAATGTTTTCTCATGTAAGTTACTCATCCAAGCTTTAAGGCTATTATTACTGATGATTCTTCCCTTTTACTGAAAACCGGCATGAGTAAAATTTGCTTAACACATGCACAAAATCACTTTTCGAGAAGGAAAAATGCAGGTATGTGACATAATCAAGTTAGGAAAACATAGCATTTAATTTGATGCAAAGATTATTTGATGCAAAGATAACTGATATTTTCTATGATCTATTACTGTGTACCATCAGATCAGCCTATGCATGTCATGAGGATTTCAATTTTGCTTAACCTAAGAAGCTGCTTAACCTAAGCTATTCTTCCTTGTTACATGTAAAACTCAGACTAGCTGTGATGGGCTCTTTGATTTGTCCCCCTCATAAAATTGTTATATAATTGCAGAAATCATAATCGATAAAGTGAGTTTAGGAAAGTAAGCTGTGAAAAGAATGTAAAGAAGTTCAACTTTATTGCCAGTGTTAATGCTGGTGTTGTTATAACTCACTTGAGCGACGGTAGCAAAGCCAGTCTCTACAAGCTCCTATATTTTCTGCTTTCCCTTACTTACAAAATCTCTTGTTTAGCTTCTACCCTTGCTAATTTTGTTACATCAGTCTCCTTGCAGTTATTGAACATCCAGGCTTGCTGCTTCTTGGGGTATTTTGCACTTACCTCTCACTATCTTGGATAGTTGCCCAAATAATAGATGTTCACTATCATTTCCCCTCTTATTATCTATATTCTAAGGCACTTTATCAGTGAGGTTTCCTTCATAATTCTAGATTATAATATCTCTCCCTCTACTAACAGATCCTATACTTCTTTCTTGCTTTATTTCTCACCATATAATTTATTATTACATAACATACTCTACCTGCTTTTTGACTAGTGCTCTTTACTAGACTATAAGCTGCATGAGGGCATGGATTGATGTCTATTTCTTTGCCAATTTTTCTGCAATTCATACAATAGCTCAGGAAATGTAGAAGGCACACAATAAATGTTAGTCACTTTTTAAAAGCTTTTGATAAAATAATTTGTTTTTTCTAGATTTATGCTACTGAGAAATAAAAGTGATATTAATAAATATGCATCTTTGATAGTTCAATGAATTTCTTATACTTATCAAGAAGATATAAATTGAGGTGCATGCACACTTAGTGCATGCACTCTTAGCTATAACAGGACAAACTAGAAACAGTTACTTATGTCTAAATTTTTACTATTAGAGAAGAATATAGTATAATCATTCCCCTTTCAGCACAAAGATAAGCACCGAAAACAATTTCCTCTGCAGCAATTTTGATTTTCTCTCTCATTCAATTTCCTTAAACTCAAAACTAAGAACCATGATTTTCGGTAACAATTTCTGGGAAAGTTTATTTCCAAAAACATAAGAAGTGAGAAGTATAAAAGACATTTTGATAGCTAATGTGCAAATGTGACTGCTTTTCTAGCAAGTGGTTTAAAAGTTAGAAACCAAATATATTCTGGATAAATACAGAAAATAAGAACTAGCGATTTTAGGGAATTGTGTGGAAAATAAAGAATTGGTTTTTATTATATGTAACATAACTTTTGTCTTTATAAATGCTTGTAAGAACAAGGTACTCTCCTTGGGACCATAAACATACCTTGTATATACAGTTGTTGAGAAATCTGACATTTTTCTTTTTCTGATGGTCACATTGCAAAGCCATCCTTTTGGTAATTCATTTGGTTACCTTGTTCATCAAAGTAATTTTTATACCCTGTATGTGTGTGCATTGGGAGATAGGTATGAATGAGTACTGTTTTATTTTTTATAGTTTTGTTCATATTTTTCTTGGATCCCCTAAGTTTCAGTTTTGTCTTATCTCTCATGAGAACTTATTTAAGAGGAGAAGTCAGTAACTTCCTCAAAGTTTCTCTAAATCCCACTATGTTTTGTCACTTTTAGGATTTGAAACAAATTAGCAAAACTTGCTGATTCAATTTGATTTTATGATTTTAAATTCACCTCCAAAACATTGCCATCTTTAAGATTCAACTGGGAATCAGTTATGATTACTTGTATACATTAGTTATTAAGCTATTTGTATTCATTTTTAGCTCATCTTTCTACAAAATGGTTTGTGATTCTGGAGCTGTGACTCTGTAAACCACAGTCCACTGTTAATTGGATTCCTCTTAGGATCTGCTAATACAGAGTTAAAAAGAGAATGAAGGGCTGAAAGAGACAGGGGGAAATGATTCCTCTCTCTTTCTCTGCTTCCTTTGACTTCCTTTTCCATTAAGTGGTACAAAGCTTTGCTTCTTCAAATCAGCAGTGGCGATTCATTTCAGTTGCAGCAGCTTGGAGTTTTTTCAGTACTTGCATTGGTGACATCTTAATGACACTGGCACGAGCCAGTCAGTATTCTTTCCTCCCAAGTCTGAGTCCCAGCCCCTTAGGGCACCCTCTCCCAAGCTCTAAGATATTCCTGCCAGCCAAACTGTGACCCTGGGACGTTGGAGTTCCATTCACCAAGACAGGGGCCTCTCTTCCAGATTTTAAAGCTTTAGTGTTCTCAACCTTTTTCTTTGGTTCTCCAAGTTCTAGGAGTGACATATGCTTCCAACATGGTTCCTAGTTTTCTCTTTTATAATGTTTCAATTTTTACTAGCTACTTACATATTCTTTATGTTAGGTTCTCTTTGTTAAAAGAATTGGCATAGTTGGTATCTCTTAACTGGAGTGTGACTGATATGAGGGTCCTTTGGTATAACCTTCTCCACTTCTTTCTGTAATTTGCTGACTGTCTCTTTAAGGTATTATTATAATAAGCTTTAGCAATATTTAAAGGAATAGACAAACTAAAGAACAGGAGAACTTTTTTTAGGTGATCTTTATTGCATTTTAGTCTATAAAAGTTATATCTATTTTTAAATTATGAGCTGTAAGCATCACTTTGCAACTTATTGCATTTATTCTAAATTTTTAATTACAAAAATGAAACAATACATCTTTTCACAGTAGATATCTAAGTTAAATGGCACTTTATTGTTTTATTCTGCTTCACAGTGTTCACATTTCATATGCCTCTCTCATTCTCATTCTACAACTGCACGCTGAAAGATAACTAGAAGCTCATTTCTAAATATCTACTCTGAAGGAACAAAGATAGGACAATAATATACATGATATATATCAGTATTAGTATCATAGATAAAGTAGCCTTGGAACAAACTGGTTTTAATAAATAAATAAACTGAAATTATTTTATGCTCTTTCCTAGGTAAAACTACATGAGAATACATTTTCCAATGTTGACTCAAAGGGCTTAATTAAAATCAGAAACACAGAAACAAAAATATTTTTTGGTAGAAGAATCTGTAATCAAATGATTAATATCTTAAAAGAAATCTGAAAGATTACTCTCAGAAAGCTCAATTAAGAATACAATACCAAAAAATGAAGTTCAAAATGTCACCACTTCCTTCTGAAAGAGATCTCTGTCTTCTACTGTTTCAAAATCAATTACATTTCGATGACATTTTTCTGGGTTAATGCATTCAGTAATTTTCAATAAGTAACCACCTCCTGTATGTTCAGAGGATGACATTTACTGAGCAATGATGGTTTATCTGTTTAAGAAGAATATGTCCAATATACTATAAAATTAAATTATTCTAAAAGATTTTAAGGTATGATTTGTCCTTCACCAATTCTGGTTGAAAGATACTCCTGTTAAGGAAAACTTACATCAACATCAACATCAACTTATAAACTATATTGACATATAAATTAGCTTCGTTTCTTCTTGTGATAGTTCATAAATCATCTATTAGGAAAAACAAAAACATGTTTCACTTTTTAAGACTCTCTTTTACAATAAGTGTGCCGGGAAATAAACATAGGTAGTTTACCTTGGTCAGGTATCTCAAATATGCAATAAAGGAAACAACAATATTTCTTAAAGATAATAACTACCAAAAAAGTTGTTTGACAACTCAGTTATTGACTGATGGTTAGAATGGGTGACATTTGGCCTGGGTCCATGCCAAGTACATACTTTTGGGACCCAGATTTTTTTCCTTCAATGCTGCATTCCTAATTTTATATCTTCAGAACATATTTCAATTAATGAGTGTCAATAAGACATAGACAAGAGATTCTGAAAATCAAATTGAAAATGAAGAAAGTATTATTTGAACTTACATGATAAAATATTTTATTTAAATATTAGTTGAGTTAAATGGCAATTTAAGATTTTAGAAAAGAAATCTGTTGAATTCTAGGGATGATAGACTGATATACTGAAATATATCGAAACTATAGGAGCATGCAAAATGAGAGCATAGATATAAAGCAAAGCAAAAAAACTTAGGGAACACTAGTATTTACAAGATATGCAGAGAAGGGAAATTATAAAATACAATGAAAAAGGGCAGTTAAGAAGGTAGAAGCACCAGGAGAAGGTGGTTACTTACACACTAATTGGAGAGATAGTCATAGGAAGGAATTATAAAGTGTTAAGTAATATAAGGAAGCAAATTTCCAAGAAAACCAATAACTATTCAATCAGTAGCTTAAATCTTTATCAGCAGCCTTTACTAAAATTATATTTGGAGAATTTTTATGGTATATAGTACAATTGGATAATTTAAATGAAAAAAATTGAAATATAATAATTAAATATTTTTAGGCAAATAATATAGACTGAAACAAGAACATATGTATATAATACAAAAATACTATGTTCAAAATAATTTAAAAAGAGCATGTTGAATACTTTTCTTAAGATTTTTTCCCTTGAATTAAAACATCTCCAAAGTGAACATTGAGACATAAGGAAATCCTGAATAGATTGGAATTATCAGCAGTCTCAGTCTGTTGGACACTCTTATTCACTTCTGTTTAGTGTCTTAAGTGCTAGAGGCTAGGAGAATAATGATAACAAAAACTGGAACTGCTGAGGATATAATTCCCCAGAGCACTCAAGTGCTATTTATTGTAAAGTCTCTTTCGTATTTTCATCTTGGAATTGGCGATAGAGGTGGTGGATAAAGGCATTAAAAGAACTCTGATAATCTTTATTTTTATCTCCCAAAAGTAATGTTAAAAGGATTTAGTATAAAAACACATGAAAACTAATGCTTGCTAATATGGTTATAAAGCTATGCCTGGGATCCAGCCCCATGCTGAATTAAACAATTGTATTTTCTGGCGAACCTCATTTTAAATAATACCTTTTCTTCCCTAAGGGAGACATATATGAAATATAATCATCTTTTCATTATGGGGTTTCAGGTTTTATGTCTTATGGATCCCTAGTATAAGTATTTTAGAAGCCTATATCAGAGAGAACTAACTGGAATATTTTTATTCATGATAACTTTCTCTCTATTCCTTAAGTTCCTTTCAGTAAGGGTAGTAAGGATTCTCTTTTGCCAGTCTTTGAATAGAATTTTTGCTCTAGTGTGAGTGTAACAAAAAAGAATACTACATTTTTAATCTATTTTATTACTTCTTAGCTTTTAGTTTTACATAGCCTTTCAAGACACTATATTTAGGAATATTTGGCCTTCAAAGCTGCTTGCTTCTTTGTGGTGTTGCTGAATCTCTTGGGTATTCCTTTACAGCTTTTAGCACATGTATTATGGTTTTTCTTTACTTGTTTTTCACTGTCATGGCTTAGGCACAAAACTGTAAATTATTTATATTTGTATCTTTATGAGCTACCACAGGCTTCAGTAGATATTGAAGAAAAAGTAAATGTAGAAATATATTGTGGGTTGAGATAGAGCTCTCACTTTTAAAGAAAATGTTGTAAATAAAATTGCTTTTGAGCAAAATATACAGTTGTATAAAACATACAAATGACTGAAAAACACACACAAGTTGTTTAGCATTTTTCTTAGAAAACTGCAACTACTCTATTTACATTCTTTTTGGAATGACTATTCTTAATTGAAATTAAGATGTAGAATAGCCCTTCTACATATGTTCTTTTTAATTAAACAAATGCTCTCTGGAAGACTATGAGGAAGGCAATATTATAACTATTCAATTAGATAAACTAAATAACCTTAGACAATAAACAAGATGATGAATGTATCAACAAAAAAAATTTATTGAGTAGATGGTATTTCAAATTACAGTAAAATGCTCACAGTACCAAAATATAGATTATGTGGTATTGGTGAATAGTGCCAATATTCTGGCCAGTTCAAGTTGTCAAAAAGAGGCAGGGGAAGTGAAAGCTAATTTCTTCTTGGTAGAGGAGGGGGAGATAGAAAAAAGCATTAAAAGTGAGTATCTCCTGATCATGTGAGTAATTCTCAGTTCAATATAAGGAGCATGATTTCTTTACAATGATTTGTCCTTTTTCTGCTTGGTCTGATAAATAAAAACAAACAACTTATTTTCCGCTTTTCCTTTACAACATTGTAACCAAAAAAACGGCTAAAAAAGTATTGGTTTTTTGTTAACCTTGTAAGACCACTACCCTACATTTGGTACAACTGAATATTTAAAACTTACTTATTCATTTATGGCAAAGTTTCACCATTTACCCAATTTCAAGTAAATTTGATCATTGGAAATATCTACTTATTTCATGGGTAAGCTATGTTTTAACTTACAATCCTGTCTTCACAAGTTACAAAAATTTCATGTCATCCTGAATGTCTTAGATGTAAACAATACTATGATTGAAACAACCTTTAACAAATTGAAAGTTAAACAAGTATTTCTACCAGAAACAAACATCGGTTTGACTGAATGTACCCATATAATTTTGGTTTACTTAAACAAATACTTTAATTTGCAAATATTTTCTAGGGCACATGTGGGCATATAGTAATTAACATATAACATGGTTCTTCATAAAAAGGACTTCTTCTCAACAAATACTATATTACTGGAAGAATAAGAATTTGAAAATCTAATTTTATATGAAAATTTATATACTAAATTTCAGGAGTATTAAATCCACATATCAGCATGGAAGAGTGAATGATGAAAGCTTTAATTCTGTCCTTGAAGATCCTTCAATGAAGAAAGTAAACCAATGGACATAGAAGAAATATACAGGTGGGTGTTTTTTCTACATAAACAAAAGTTTTATTATTCTTTTTATCACACATTAGTTCCACATTTAAAATGTTTGTTCCAGATGTAACTGCTATCATACTTTCAGTATATAGAAAACAACATTAATTGTCTGATGTGGTAGAACTGCATTACAGCATTTGCCCAGGTACTGAACAGATACATTATTTAATATGTTTGCAACAAAAGCTTAAATTATCTTAAGACATCTCAAATGAATTTTACGTTCATTTTTATTTTTTACTTAAACTGTAAAAAAAATTTATTATTTTAAAAATAATTTAATTGTGTCTACAAGTTTGCTTTGAGACTCAGTTTTACATTAGCAGTTAATATAACAAAAGGAAAGCTCAAGAGAAAATCTAAGCTAACAATATGTTTTAGTTATATCAATCCAAAAAATTCCTTCCTAAGCAAAGACCTGTGTAAAATTAGCTACTGACAAGGCAGAAACTTATGCAGAGAGCACAGCTTTTGTGCATTTAGGAGAATACATTTTTGACTGGATTTGGAATGTTTTTCTGGGCAGCCATTACAATTAAGCATATTAAACTCTTTCTCCTTTTTTGTCAAAGTTAATTTCTATTCACTTCAAAAAATATCTTTAGAATTAAATACAACTTTATGAAAGTCAATGCTATTGCTTAGTCATTTGTTTTTATATAGAAAATGTCTTACTTCAACAACATTGCACTATTCAAAAGTCAGCTGTGTTCCTTTTTAACAAGGGAGTTTTTCCATCATAACATGAAAATATTCAGATTCAGAAATTTCGAAAACATCTTGATCTCTATCTCTGAAACCTGAAACATTTTCTTCAGTGTAAGGTTGACCGAAAGGATGGAGAGGCAGACCCTGGGTCAGGTTTAGCAAGTTTATTTCAACCTGGCAGGCTGGCTGCCTCACCACAGGCAGAGAAGGCAGCAGCCTGGCTTACAGACTATGGGGGTTATATGGGGGGTTGCAGGTAGCCGGGTGCTATTCTAAGAAAAACTACATCTTGGTTCTTAGGTGCCAACATTCTGCTTAATTGGCTCACCATCCTGAGTTCGAGACCTGGGTGTGACCACATCCTGGAACCCAGGGGCCCTGTTTGCCAGGCTTGAGACTGTTTTTGTTGTGAGCTCAGCTTAGCAGGGGAGAACGGGGAGGGGGTCTATGGGCTTGCCTTGCTGTAACCCTAACATTCAGTTGTTTCTCTCTCTTGTTCTCTGTCATCTTACTGGAAATTTTGGTTAGCATCCTTTGTGGATCCACATCAACATTTCAACATCTAATTACTGGATTAACTCTCCATGTTGTCTCCATCCTTATCTTCCTTGTTTTAGCTTGTCACGCCTGTTCAATACTTTGAGTGCAAAGATATCCAAATTTAATTTTACAGCCCTGATATCACCACTAGCCATACACATCTAACTCTACTTGATATCTACTGAGAAATACCGTATAGCTCAAACTTTTGCTAAGACAAATTTTCCCCCCACCCTCCAAATTCACTGTTTTCACTTCAGAAATAATGGTTAACCATTCATGCATTTATTCTGGTAAAAAAATAAAAAAAAAAACTAGAAAATTTTCTGTCAACTACTGTTTCTACTTGCACATCTTTATGACTAAAGATCAGAAAATTCCCTCAGCTCTACCTTCAAAACATACAGAGTCTGACCACTTCCTACCCTCTCCAGTGTTACTATCCTAGTTTACAGACATGTTAGATCCACCACATGGAACCCAGTTGAAGGAAAGGCTTACTTCCTAATGGCAAGGAGGACAATCAGCTGACAGCCTATTTCTGTCAGCGGCTTCAGGGTGTACCTCAGCTGCAGTGAGCCACTGCCTTCCAGATACTCCCTTCCCAGAGGAGCTCACGTTCTTATCAGGGGACTGAGCAAGTTGGGAGCATAAAACCTAAAATTAATGCAGAATGCTTGGATATATGCACTCCAGATCACTATTACTTGGACTATATGTAGAATAACAAATAATGAAATGTAAAGCACCCATTTTTGTTCTCTATATTATCCAAATTCTAATAAAAATTAAGACTGTGTGTATTGTATAGACTCCTGCAAGTTTCATCCATCGATACGTAAGTTTATAACAGCAAGTTAATTTTACTTTAGTGTTGTATTGCATTCTACTATTTGAAAATTATGTGATAACCACTAGTAATAGAAATATCATTCCTAGAAGCTTTATTTTCTGGCAATTTTGAAAGATTCATCAGTACAAAACAATAGAAATATGTCATGTGATGGTTTTGTAAAATGATTTTCAGTTTGAAAAAAATCATTATTCAAGTACCTTCATTTGCATAAGTTCTTTGAAGTTGTCTCGAAAATTATTAAAGCATTTGGGTTGTTATTCGTTCAGTAAATTTTTCTTCCTTGCAAACTATTATAATTAAAAATCCGATGGGCTTCAACTTCTGAGAGTAAACTGTCAAATAGAATAGTTAATGGTTTTCTTCTTGTATGAAGGTCCACATTTTTATCTCCTACAGCTACTTCTTTCAACAGCCAACACGCTTGCATAGCTACAATGTCATACCAAAAGGGAAAACCAACTACGTCTAAACCAGGAGAATATGATAAGAACTGTTTACTTTTCAACATGCATTTAAACACCTGTAAGGCACAGATATAAACAAGAACAGAATTATAATTACTGGTGTGGGATTTTTACAAATATTTGTTAAATATCTCTTTAACATCATGTGGCTTTTGCTATTAGCAATTTCCATTTATTGACACCTGTAATCCCAGCACTTTGGGAGGCCAGTGGGTGTGCATCACAGGAGTTTGAGACCAGCCTGACCAACATGGTGAAACCCCGTCTCTACTAAAAATACAAAAATCAGCTGGGCGTCGTGGTGCATGACTGTAATCCCAGCTACTCAGGAGGTGGAGACAAGATAATCACTTACACCTGGGAGGCAGGCAGAGGTTGCAGTGAGTCGAGATCGCGCCACTGCTCTCCTGGGTGACAGAGTGAGACTCTGTCTCAAAAAAAAAAGCAAAGAAATTTCCACTTATTATTGTGTAAAAAATAAGTTATTTAGAAAAAAAAATTATCCCGTAGATGAATTATTATCCTATAATATCAGCCAGTTGACCAAATGAGCAATATACTGTCATAATTACAGTATCTCAAATAATCAAAGTATTTTAAAATCAATGTTCTTCTTTGTTTTGTTTTGTTTTCTGTTATATTCTTTTTTTTAAATTTTAAGTGCATACTATATCTGGGATTTCTCCCCATGTTATCTCTCGCCAACCCCGCTGTCTCTCCCCTACCCACTCCCAACTGCACCCAGCGTGTGATGCTCCTATCCCTGAGTCCATGAGTTCTCATTGTTCAACACCCACCTATAAGTGAGAACATGTGGTGTGTGGCTTTCTGTCCTTGTGTCAGTTTGCTGAGAATGATGGTTTCCAGAGTCATCCAAGTCCCTACAAACGACATGAACTCATCGTTTTTTATGGCTGCGTAATATTCCATGGTGTATATGTGCCACATTTTCTTTGTCCAGTCTATCATCGATGGGCATTTGAGTGGGTTCCAGGTCTTCGCTATTGTAAACAGGGCTGCAATGAACATATGTGTGCACGTGTCTTTATAGTTGAATGATTTATAATTCTTTGGGTATATATCCAGTAATGATATTGCTGGGTCAAATGGAATTTCTATTTCTAGATCCTTGAAAAATCGCCACACTGTCTTCCACAATGGTTGAACTAATTTACACTCCCACCAACAGTGTAAAGTGTTACTATTTCTCCACATCCTCTCCAGCATCTGTTGTCTCCAGTAAAATCAATGTTCTTATTGTTATTTGGTGTATGATGCATTGCTTTATACATTATATATATATACCAGCTTAATTTTATTTCTAAACATGCCTCTTAAATCTATTTAACAACATTTTTACCTCTTGAGTTCAACAAGATTGTTGGAAACTGGCAACAAGTAAAGAAAGAAGAGGAAAGAAGGAGATAACCTCCCTAAATTAATTTTTGTGAATGTTTTAGGTATTGCTAAGATTTTGATTAGCTCATTTACAATAATATAAAGACACCTACATGAAGCCACCTGTACACTTCAAAGTTATTCTTTCCTGGGGGGAAGGTCCTGCAAGGTTACCCTGCAGAGAAGACCCTGCTGGAAGAATTCAAAAATCATAGATTGCAAATTATCATGTTTTATTTAGCAACAGAATCTTTCTGTAGTGGCTGTGAGATTCATTCCTCACTTTCACCCCCTAAGTGGGAGGGAACATTCTTTCTGTTATCCCAACCCTCCTTCCCAGTCTACACCCCAGACTGATGGATTCCCTCTGTAGGCAATTTCTGCTCCCAGGGGAACGATGAAGTTCAACATATGTACATCCAGTGGTGTCACAGTGACATATTTGTCTTATCATAAAATTTTAAATTGCTTATTTCTATTCGGAGCTTGGTTGCTCAGTTGTTTGGGTTTCTAGAAACGCAGTTTTCTTTATTAATGACTTCGGTTTCTTTTGTTAGCTAGATACTTTGTCATTTATAAAATGGTATCTTGGAAACTACCACAGTGAGAGAATAGTTTACTCTCTATATATACAAGGCATAAATCAGAACTAATGATTGTTTTAAACCACTTAAGGATATGTATCACAAAAAAAGGGGAAAAATTCCCAGCTCCAAATGCTATGCAGTTTTTAAAAAATGTGGTCTTTGTTTCCACTAGGGTAGTAGAAGGGCTTTAAAACAATACAGTTTAAAACCAGTCAATATATGATCTACTGTGATTGAGTGATTTAAAAATGGAAAATATGTACAAAATACATAATTATTCCATGCAATACTGTGAAGCTGGTGCTATTCACATAGTCATCCTCTCCTCTACTCTACCCCATTGCATTGACATTGAATGTAGAGGTGGAAGAAGTCTTAGTAAAGGGCTCCTAGGGTGCAATGGATAGCACTCTGGCCTCTGCAGATGCCTTAGCATTTATCTTTTTGTGTATAATAAGAGTTCCAAATGATGACACCTCATTCCAGTGATGTAAATGTTTAAAAATTATTTTAGATAACTAAAAGTCTGGATTAATATTCAAATGTCCCAAATCACTTTCAGAGTTCCCATTCAGCACAACCATGCTGAGTCTACCCTACACAAACGCCCAACCTTCTTCCATTTCTCACTTTCAGATTTCCTCTCAGCTCTGTAGGATTTGGCATGTCTTCTGTATAATGTCAACCTTTCATCTCAGCTGGTTGTAGTCATTAACTCTTCCATGCTTCATCATTATCTCAGTCCTTCTGTTTCACCTTTATCAATTCAAATTTTGTATAAAGTTTTTTTTCTTTAAATCCTTAAGTAAGACACCACAAAATCTTCCATTCCCTGTGAGCCTTTCCTCAGAAAAATTTTCTAAAAGCTACTTTCTTATCCTCTTGCTTATGAGGACAAGAAATTCTCAGAAGAGTCTCTGCAGACAATGCTTTCTCCCACAAGCATTGGTAATTTCAATCTATTTCTTCCTTTCTGGAGTCATATCATCTGGAATTTCATTTCACTTTCACCTTTGTCTTTCACTATAGCCACAGGCAAGTTCCAACCATTGTACCTGAAAAGTGAGAGTCCAGAAGTCTAGGCCACCTTTGGGAAGAAGGTGGGGCATTTTCAAAATGTTCACAAGGGAATTTGATGAAAAGAAAATTTGATAACATGCTAAGTATACTCACAATGTAATAATGGAAGACACACTTGTCTTGGCTTTTTTTTTTTTTAACCCTCCTGTACTCATTACCACTTGTATTTTTAAGCTAAAAAGGGCTGGTTGAAAGAGGGCTATAGAGAAAAAATTTATAATCAAGAAAAGTTTTTAAAACTGTTAGATTACATTGGGTATCCTATGGCTATCTATAAAACCTCAAAACAGAAGGATAAATGAGTCAATAACAATTTATTCTTGCAGCACAATCTGGCCTACTTAAAAATAATATTTTCTCTCATTAACTTTTATCTTAGTGGTCACATGCATCCAACAGGAATAACAGTTTCTAGCTTATTTGAAAAAAATCTGCAGATAAAATATCATGCAAAGACACATATGAAATATCCCACAAATGAAAAATAAACAGATTGCTGAAAAAGAGACACAGAATAAATGGGGCAAAGTTGTAAAAGACTGGAGTTCTTTATGTAAAAAGCAAAACAAAAGAAAAGCATTTTTAACAATGTTATCTTTGAGATTACCTAGACATTTTATTCAATTTTCTCATACAGTCCCTGTATGAGAAAACTCGACACACCTTTGATATAATTCAATGCATTTCTTTCAATCCATATTCATTATTTTCATTAGAATAGTTTTCAAAAATTTAATTGTTTTATTATTAATGAGCTAAAAATTTTTCTAGTGTATTATCAAGCAACTTAGAAAATAAAGTTCTTTTATAAGTGGAATTCAAATTTTGTTTTAATAACTGACTATTACATAGGCCCTATTTAAGTCATCCTACTTAGTCCACTAGTTTTCATTTATCAGAATGTTAGATTTTTTTGTTAGGTTCTGAAATTGGAACATGACATAAGTGTTCCATGTCAGAACATTTAATATATAGTCTGTTCTACTTCATAGAGTACTTGTTTTCTTAGAATGCCAGGAAGAGTACTGGATATATTCTGCAGTGTGTTACATGTTAATATTATGGCTGGAGCTAGTAGTTAAATTTAGTTTTGATCTGTAGTTTCTTGGTTGAAACTTGAAATAGTAGACTGTATTGTCTTGTATATCATTTTATAACTTTTTCTTTTTCCTGGCTTGTTCATTACATTTGAAAAGGGTTTATTTTTCAATTAGATGTAAAGTTCATGTGTTGTCTCCTTTCTTTTTATTAATTATCAATATTTTATCTAATGAATTAATTGTTTCTAATTCGTAATTTTCTAAAACTACTGTATATTCTTCATTTACCGGCTTAAAACACCCTGCCTGGGTGGGCAAAATAATATTTTAGAGCCGCCACCATGCCAGCTGGCCACCTCAGTGTCTCACCGTGGGTGTTCAGCTCCGTTCTGTTGCTGTATGACATGAAACAGGGCTTTGACCCTTGCAGCACTTTGCTTGTAAAAGTGAGCTAGGCTATAAAAATCACGATGATTTCATCAACAGTAGACCCTCCAATGATACATTCCATGCTTTCGATTATTTACTGTAGATGGTCAGCAGACTAATGCCCTGTCAAAGTTAATAGTTTAAGAAATGTTTAAAGAGACTGGAATCAGTCATGGTTGCTAAAGATTTTCTTAAGACATTACAGACAGAAAGTCATTATTAATTATCATATCTTATAATGCATCCTAGGCCAATTTGATATTTATCGTAAGTCTTCTTTAGATTTCAAATGATGCCCTTCATCGTGTAGAATTTCATAAAGCTCTCTCTAGAATCTATAGTTGTTAGAATATACAGGATACCTATATATTGATACAGAATATCCATTACCAGTATAAAATTTTATAGCCTGGATATTGGTTTTATTCTTCTTTCATTCTCTATACCATATTTTCAAGCAATGTCAATTCAAATAATGCATCCTGAGAGTTGAAGTGGAATTATACGAATAATCACAGTATTGAAGTTCTAGGAATTAATTCTCCTTGTTTTTGCTAGGGATCTACATGTGCAGACTTGTAAAGAGCAGATGAAAAGCAATTAGGACAAGAATATGGTGATACTAGATTATTCAAGAACGGATAGTAACCTTTTGTTTCTTCCAACCAGTACAAAGTAGGTATTCTAATGGCCTTCTGATGAAATGAAAACAAATACAAAATGTTCCTTTATAATAGCACAGAGAAAAATCAATATACTACAAAAACCTGTTTAGACACTTTAAAATACAATTCTGATTTAGATGTGAAAACGGTATGCTAATAAAAGGACACACAAATGCAGCAAGGGAATAGTATACGTGGTAATGTAGCTCTAAACTGAATCTCCACCCAAGGGGTGGAATAAAATGGCCTTCAGTGTCTCTTTGGGTGTTGATCATATATGTTCTTAGGATTTGATGACAGTAGATAAAATATTTTGCCTTTTAATACCAGTCTCAGGAGATTCCTAGTCTTTCAGTGTTTTTAATATGTGATTTTCTAAACAGTAAGGGTCTGTTTATTGGCAAGGAAACAAAACCAGAGAAATAGAAATCTGCCTGATTCTGCCACGGTAGAACAAGCACTGGCATATTTCCATTTTTTTCCCAAGATGCATATTTTCTCATTGTACTTAGAAGACTTAAGTCAATGAAATCCATACATTTAGCTTACAAATAGTCTATTTTCAAGAAGCTCCTTCAGTTCCAGCACTTCTGTTACTTAGCCTAGTATTCCAGATTTTAATGGATCAGTTAGATTTTAAAAGTACTCTGAGTGCCTAAATAAGGAATAATAGGCTTTTGCTTTGCCAAGTAAGAACACAAATTTACATTCTCAACTTGATGTACATTTTTTTAAAAATTGTGTTTGGTTTGGTTTTATTAATAGTTCTCTGTAGATTAACACAAAGAACACCTAGAGAAGTCAATTGTCTTTCCTTATGCTTTATTTCCTAAATAAACAAATCACAGTTTATTCATGCAAAATGAGTACAAACCAATTATAGTTCTTATTTTTCAGTGAAACTTACAAATAAGCATACTTAAAATGCCCAATACATCAGTGTGTAAGCTTTTTTTTTTCTTAAATTGCATTTTAGGTTTTGGGGTACATGTGAAGAACATGCAAGATTGTTGCATAGGTACACACGTGGCAGTGTGATTTGCTGACTTCCTCCCCATCACCTATATGTGGCATTTCTCCCCATGCTATCTCTCCCCAACTCCCCACCCCATGCTGTCTCTTCCATACTATCCCCCGACAGACCCCAGTGTGTGATGCTCCCCTCCCTGTGTCCATGTGTTCTCATTGTTCAATACCCTCCTATGAGTGAAAACATGTGGTGTTTGATTCCTGTGTCAGTTTGCTGAGAATGATGGTTTCCAGGTTCATCCATGTCCCTACAAAGGACATGAACTCATCATTTTTGATGGCTGCATAATATTCCATGGTGTATATGTGCCACATTTTCCCTGTCCAGTTTATCATCGATTGGCATTTGGGTTGGTTCCAACACTTTGCTATTGTAAACTGTGCTGCAATGAACATTCTTGTGCATGTGTCCTTATAGTAGAACAATTTATAATCCTTTGTATATATACCCAGTAATGGGATTGCTGGGTCAAATGGAATTTCTATTTCTTGGACCTTGAGGAATCGCCACACTGTCTTCCACAATGGTTGAACTAATTTACACTCCCACCAACAGTGTAAAAGTGTTCCTATTTCTCCACATCCTCTCCAGCATCTGGCTTCAGACTTTTTAATGATCGCCATTCTAACTGGCATGCGATGGTACCTCAATGTAGTTTTGATTTGCATTTCTCTAATGACCAATCATGATGAGCATTTTTTCATATGTTTGTTTTCCTCATATATGTCTTCTTTTGTAAAGTGTCTGTTCATATCCTTTGTCCACTTTTGAATGGGCTTGTTTGTTTTTTTCTTGTAAATCTGTTTTAGTTACTTGTAGATTCTGTATATTAGCCCTTTGTCAGATGGGTAGGTTGCAAAAATTTTTCCCATTCTGTTGGTTGCCAATTAAATGGGACCTAATCAAACTCCACAGCTTCTGCACAGCAAAAGAAACAGTCATTAGACTGTGTAAGCTCTTACCTGCTTAACCCAATTGCCAGTATTTTGTGTGTTTCCAGTCTTGACCCCCTTCGGAGCCCCAGCAAGATGGAAATACTCCCCCTGGCTCTCTACACCAAGCCCAAGTGCACCAGAAATATGAACATGATGAATATCCTGTACCTGACCTTTTCAAACGGGTTGTGGTGCCCTAGGGATAGGCTTAGAAAATTTGCAACAATAGTATAAAATAGTGCACATCTCTCTAAAACATCATATTTATTCTCAGATTAGGCCAATATTATAAAAAATAAATGTTTCCATGTCTTTGTCTTAAAATGTTACTTACATCTGTCTCTAAAGATGGTGCCATATTACCGACGAAGGAAATATAAAGACTCAAAAGACATAATGAGTTTAAGAGTTTACTGCCTTTGAATCAGGGAAAATGTGATTTATGAAAAACACAGATTATTATTCTCTATACAACAACAATATTAGATTAACATCAAATAATAACTCAGGAGGTTTGTTTAAAATATTTTCTCATCTGTAGAACCCACGTTCCCCACGTTCCTTTCCTCCAAGATGATCTTAGACCAAATGCAAGGATGAGGCTCAGAAAGGCAAAAGCTGCATGTTTTTCAGGGAAAAATGGTTAAAGTAAACAAGTTTCTGCTATATTCAGAACTGATTGCTATAGCATTGCTTGGTGTGACATTTTTGAATAAATAAATAAAATCTAGCACCATAATTGCACTTGAGAAAGAACTATAAGGGGGAAAATAAAGCAGTAAACAACCCCCCCAAACAAACAAAACAAAACAAAAACTAAAGCCAAACCAAACCAAACATGAATCTCAAAATGTTTAAAGAAAAAATGCCAAATGCATTGATCTTTAAGATTCTGGAATACACAAAAAAACACTGTAGATAAGAATTTCATTACCTTTTGTCACTTTAATATCTCCCTTGAAAAAACTCATTTGCAGTTTACTAAGGCAGTATGCATCACGGAGAAAGCAGAACGGCAAATTGCTTAGGAACAAAATGCTGAATTGATTATTTTAAGTTTAAAAATATTTATAATACTGTGTTTTTAATGATTAGACTAGAACATTTAAAGCACTTAGTCTAATAAAATCAGCATTGCTACTGTTGGTGACCATCACAATAATTGATTCTTATTATTGGATGCTTAATATTATGTGACAAATGCTTGATGAAAAACAGGACCTTTACATAGTCTCAAAGCAGCTCTCAAAAACATATTTATCGCAAAAGAAAATACAGTTACATTATAATAGAGAAATCTTGCAGTGCCACTATTACCGAGTGACCTATTTAATATCTCTAGGAAAAGACAAATGAACATCGTGCGCCTCCTGTTAGATTACACTGAGAAGAATACAAAATCCCTTCTGTGATATTCCATCAAAATACGAAAGCTGAATGTAACCATGAGAAAATATCATACAAGGCCAAACTGAGTGACATTCTGTATCCTTCATAAGTGTTAAGGTTATGAAAGACCAAGGAAGACTAAAGACCTATTTCAAATTAAAGGATATTAAAAAGATCTGACAGCTAAATATAATATGTGCTATCCTAGACCTCATGTAAGATATTAGAAGAGAGATCATCAAAATTTGGATAAGGGCTACAGGTTAGGTAATTTTATCGTATTAGTGATGACTTTCTGATTTTTATCATTATACTGTGGTTGTGTAAGAAAGTCCTTATTTAGAAAGGCATAAGGCGTATGTTTGAAACTTATTGTCAAAACTTTCAGAAGATTTTACCTGTATATATACATACATATGTATATAACATATATACACACATGTATGCATACATATACACCTATATATAGAATTCTCTGAATCATTTCATATAATTTCATACATATATATAAAACTTCATATATACATATTTTATGTGTATACTCTATGTGGAAAGTTCCTCACATTTGCAGAATCTGAGCTGTGAAATTTACATAGAAATTCTTTGTGCTGATAATGCCATCAGTCTGATTATTTCAAAATAAAATGTTAGGAGAGTAAATATAAAGTCAGTCTCAGAATTATTAGTAATTACAAGTAGGTAGTGAATCCTGAGAGAGCCACAGTTTTAAATTTGCTATAGTCATAGTAGTTTTGCTTAGACGTTGCTGATTTTGCTCCCAGGAATTCCTGACTAATATTTTTGTCAGTCATACCTCACATAATTTTGTCAGTCATGGTTCACATGTTTTTGTTTCTATAAAATTTTATTCTCACTATTGATTTTATTAGAAATTCCTTGGGTGCAAAATAGTTTGACCTTATCCCGAAGAACACATTTATGAAACATTTCCTGAGCCCCTTCATCTGGAAATCTTGACATACTGACTGTATCAACTCAGGCAAAAGTGAAGCAAAACTATCAGGTAGAAATGAAAAATGAAAGTCTAAAATAAATTTTCTGCAACTCTAACAAAATTTCATAATCTTACAGAACTAATTCTGAAAAACCAAATTATTTGTAGTATAACTGCTGGGACACCCATATTTCTATTATTGGACCCATTTTTCTGGACATGTTGGATTAAGCCAGAGAATATATTTGACTTAACAGTGGCAACTAATTTGTCAGCTAAGGAGTGGACCCATCTTTTAAAGTAGTTTAACTCAAGAGTCATATACTGAAAGCTCTGGAACTGAAGTTTCATTTAGAGTCAAGGCCTGAAACTACCACAATAAACCCAATAAAGTTAAGAAGAAAAGAGACTATGAACCAACAGAAACATCAAATTTTTGAATTAGAGTCAAGTAGAAAAGAGAGGCAGTATTTCTTCCAACAGTATGTCAAGAGGAACAGATGCAGAATAGCCACCTTCCATCCTGATAACACATTAAATCCTTGTTCTGTATCACCAAAGTCACAAATATCTTTCCTGTGAAACTCTCAGTGTCCTTTCAATAAATTCTACATCTGGGTGGTCTTAGTTTCTTTTCCTTGAAACAATAGACCCTTAACTAAACTTTTCTTAACTAATCTTTTCTACTCCTATTGCTCAAAGATAGTCACTGAAGGAGTAACTGAATAATAGATAACAACTTTAAAAGCAAACTAAACAGACAGGTAGCCAGTTTACAAGACTCTTACATATAATACATTTACATCCAGTTAGGTAGAGGAAATATAATACTAAGAGAATATTTGGATTATGGTCCTAGTTCTGTCACTTGTCAGCTAAATGGCTTTAAGTAATAATTTAATAATATATATATGTTAATACATTTTCTTCTATACACTGAAGAAAACTCTCATTCATATTACTGAGTGCTATGATTTTGGCTGTGTCCCCACTTAAATCTCATCTTGAATTGTAGCTCCCACAATTCTCACATGTTGTGGGAGGGACCCGGTGGAAGATAATTGAATCATGGGGGAGGTTTCCCCATACTGTTCTCATGGTAGTAGATAAGTCTCATGAGATCTGATGGTTTTAAAGGAGAAACTGCCTTCACTTGGCTCTCATTCTCTTCTCTTGTCTGCCACCACGTGAGACATGCCTTTCAATTTCCACCGTGATTGTGAGACCTCCCCAGCCACGTGGAATTGTGAGTTCATTAAACCTCTTTTTCCTTATATAATTACCCAGTCTTGGGTATGTCTTCATCAGCAGTGTAAAAAGGAACTAATATACTGAGCTATGAGAATACAACATAATAACATTGACAATACTTTAAATTACTTGTCACATTCCAAAGCTATTATATAATTACTAATGCAAGAGTCACATTTTATACGAGCCTGAAAGTTAACTTTGAGGACAAATTCTCACACTATCACATTTGCATTAAAGTTAAAAAATAGAATACTGGAGGGAAGTCACTCAGAGTACAGTAATTGCACAATAGCAAGAAGAATGTTACCCTCATTTGTAGCCCAAATTCCAATTCCCGCTTTCTCTGGACTGTCATAATATTGCATCTTCATTATCACTACTGTCTCAGCTTTAACTGTCATAAATATTTGTCAAATTGAAAAAAGATAGACAAAATCTTCTCTTCTAAACTATGGCAAACTAGAAATTATTTATATTATAACTTTGATAGTTCAGCTTTGAAATATGAGTTTAAATTATGATTCTGAAATTAAATGGTCTGCATGGACTCAAAAAATTACTGAGTCCAAGTAAGGCAGGTGTGATTTTTGGGTTAAATGAAACTTTTTATGTGATAGTAAATTCTGCTTTAGATCTTTAATTAGATTGGATTTCTCTATGGTAATTTTGAGACATACTAACAGAGTTTACTTTATAGATCTACCACAGGTTCTGGTACATAATTAATGATGTTATTTAACATCATTGTTTACACGTTATATAAATTCACCTTCAAACAGTGCTTTATGGCCATTTTGCCAATAGGATTCTGGAAAACTCTCCTCAGATCTACAGTTAAAAACCTGCCTTTGCAACCATCTAGCTGGAAGCCATTATCCTAAGCAAACTAACACAGGAACAAAAAGCCAAATACTGCATGTTGTCACTTATAAGTGGAAGCTAAATTTGAGTACATGTGGACACAAAGAAGGGAACAACAGCCACTGGGGCCTACTTGAGGGTGGAGGTTGAGAGCAGAGTGACAAGCAAAAAGCTGTCCATCAGGAACTATGCTTTTTAACTGGGTGACAAAAGAATCTGTACACCAAGCCCCTGTGGCACATAATTTACCAGCATAACAAACCTGCACATGTACCCTGAACCTAAAATAAAAGTTAGAAAAGAGTGCCTTGGGAAAGCCTATGGTTGGCAGCCTTGGAAAGGCCTTTGATTGGCAGCCTTGGAAAGGCGTTTGATTGGCAGCCTTGGAAAGGTCTTTGATCGGCACCCTTGAAAGGCCTGTGATTGGCAGCTTTGACAGTCCATGAATCCTAGGCCCATCATTTTTGACTTCAGAAAGGTGGATTTAGGATTCTGAGGGAAGGGTTGCTATGCCTAGAAAAATAAAGAAGAAGGCCAGGCGCGGTGGCTCAAGCCTGTAATCCCAGCACTTTGCGAGGCCGAGGCGGGTGGATCCCGAGGTCAAGAGATCAAGACCATCTTGGTCAACATGGTGAAACCCCATCTCTACTAAAAATACAAAAAATTAGCTGGGCATGGTGGCGCGTGCCTGTAATCCCAGCTACTCAGGAGGCTGAGGCAGGAGAATTGCCTGGAGGCAGGAGAATTGCCTGAACCCAGGAGGCGGAGGTTGCGGTGAGCCGAGATCGCACCATTGCACTCCAGCCTGGGTAACAAGAGCGAAACTCCGTCTCAAAAAATAAAAATAAAAAATAAAATAAAGAAGAAAGTAATATTTTCTGGAAAAACAATAGATTTCTGTTTAGGAACACCATTCAAAATATTTAACAGTTGGTAATTCATGATTATCAGTCAATCAGAATCAAGACGTGATAAAACTGCCAGAGAAAATTTTGGAGGCTCCCTACTGGACCTGCTCCTTAGTGCAGGCTGACTCCCTCCTCTCCTTCAGATTTTATTAAAATATCATTTTCCCCTAAGTCCTTCTTTGACCACCCTTGTCTCCCTTATAACTTACATATAATATACTTAACCTATTAAAATGTTATTATATGTATACTCCAACCAGGATGTATCTTCATGGGGTCAAAGATTTGACCTTTTAATGCTGCATCTTTGGAATCAAGGTGAGTACAAATGATACACAATCAATAAATACTTATTAAATAGATTAATTATGTTCTTTGTTTAGAATACTGTTGAAATTATTCTCCCTTATTACTCTTGGTGTCTCACAAGAAAAGGGCATTATGCAGATGGCTTCATTCATGAAAATCAATCAGTATTAGGTATTAAGAAAATACCTAATTTCCACAGAAAGCTGGAAAAGATAGCATAAGCTAAGCAACTTACTTCTGTGTGGAGAAATTTGTTATCTTTTTAAATTAAAAAAAAGGTTAAATGCGGTCATATTTTGAAATTTAGACATATATATGTATGTCATATATACATTAGATTTTTGTATTAGTCAAGGCTCTCTAGAGGAATAGAATAGGACATATGCATATATGAAGGAGAGTGTATTAAGGAGAATTGACTCACATGATCACAAGGTCAAGTCCCAGGATAAGCTATCTGCAAGTTGAGGAGCAAGGAAGCCAGTAGCGGCTCAATGCAAGTCTCCAACCCTCAAAAGCAGGGAGGCTGACAGTATAGCCTTCAGTCTGTGGCCGAAGGCCCAAGAGCCATGGTGTACATCTAAGAGTCCAAAGGCTGAGGAACTTGGAGTCTGATGTTCAAGGGCAGGAAGCACCCAACACCGGAGAAGGATGAAGGCCAGAAGACTCAGCAAGTCAGCTTCTCCCACCTTCTTCTGCCTACTTTATTCTAGCTGCACTGGCAGCTGATTAGATGGTGCACACCCACTTTGAGGGTGTGTCTGCCTCTCCCAGTCCACTGGTTCAAATGTTAATCTCCTCTGGCAACACTCTCACAGACACATCCAGGATCAACACTTTGCATTCTTCAATCCAGTCAAGTTGACCCTTAATATTAACCATCACAATATTATAGATATATAAAATATAAATATATATATTTATTTTATGCATATAAAATATATATTATATATAAATTATAATTATCTATATTTTTTTCATCTCATTTTATACATAAATAAGGTTTCTCTCTCTCTCTCTCTTTCTCTTTGTCTTTACTCCAGAATCCTAATCTATTAAATAGGAATCTCCATTGTTAATGCAAGCAAAACCACCTTCATGCTTGCCTTTGGAGCTATAATCAAAGTTATCATAGTGGAGACTACTGGAGCGGACTTGGATGTTTTCAAAGCAGGCATCTCTAGCTCCTGGGAGAGAATGGCCCCTAGGAAACCCGAGTACATGAGTTACAGAGACTGAACTGTAGTTCTGCATGTTCATTTCCCCTCCATCGGCTTTTCCTAGTTTCTCAGATCTTGATTCAGTGACCAACAGGTGCTAGCCTGTCCCAGTTTTCAAGCCAATATAACACATGCCACAGAAAATAATTATGCTAATAGTTTTCACTTAGTTTGCCTCCAATCTCTCTCATTTTGGGGGTTTTAATATAATCTTGTGGGGAAAGGGAGCTTAAACTCTTATTTTTATTTTAGTATTAGTCTTGCTTTGGGTGTGGGTGTAGAACAACTACAACCACCTGAGATTTCTCAGATTTCTGTTTGCTGCTGGACCATTCAACCAGATCCATAACCACTGACTAATATGTAGTGACTGGTGTCGGGGTAAATGCTCAGATTCAGGACTGTTTATCTGATCTCTTTATACAATAGTGTGTGAAAGCCCATTAGCTAAGCCTTCTTCGTGAACACTGCCACTTTAATTCATGCCCCTTGTGATAACGGCTCCAATGAGTGGATGAACACCAGGGTTCTTCCTCTGTCTTCAAATTGGATAAAATGACATGGATACACGTGGAGTGGTTTTAAGGAGCACAGCGTTTAATAGGCAAGTAAGAAGGAAAAAAATCTCCTGTACAGAGACAGAGGGAGCAGGGCTCCAAATTTGAGAGAGGAAACCCTTTGTGAAGTCGAAAAGTAGCTGCTTATATGAGGAGGCTGGAGGAGGTGGTGTCTGATTTACATAGGGCTAAAGGGATTGGTTTGACCAGGCATGTCATTCACATAGCCTGCCCCTCCCACCCTAGTCTTTTAATATGCAAATGTAGGGCACCAGGATGTTCTAAACACTTCAGAATACCTGGGGGTGGCCATGTTGCCTGGCATATATGAGGGCAAGAGAAGGAGCAGGAGCAGGAGGGCAGAATCTTGCTGGACCCAGTTTCTAATGGCTTGTATTTGCATATCAGAGGTTGCCAGCCCAGCTCTAACAGCCTGGGCTTTCCCACTAGACAGGGAATATTTCTGGAGCTATTTTAAACAAAACAAAAACTTCCCAAGGGCCCCCATTTTTCTATCTGACTAAAGTAATTTCTTAACAACTTTTATAACACTTGCTGCCTAATAATCTAGAACCACATTCAGGATCTCAGGCTGGGCTTAGTGGCTCACGCCTGTAATCCCAGCACTTTGGGAGGCTGAGGTGGGCAGATCAACTGAGATGGGAGTTAGAGACCAGCCTGACTAACATGGAGAAACCCTGTCTCTACTAAAAAATTCAAACCTAGCTGGCCGTGGTGGCACATGCCTGTAATCCCATCTACTCAGGAGGCTGAGGCAGGAGAATCACTTGAACCTGGGGGGGTGGAGGCTGCAGTGAGCCCAGACTGTGCCATTCCACTCCAGCCTGGGCAACAAGAGCGAAACTTCCTCTCAAAAAAAAAAAATTTACATTAATTTATAACATAAGCTTGATAATATTTTGTTTTCGGTGGTGGCAAAACCCTATTTCAAATTTAATTTTTGGGTATTGTCAATATATTGTCTTTAGCAGGCCATTTGAAAATATTGAACTTATAAAGGCAAATCTATTTTGAACAAGAAATTTCAATTGCAGAAAATATTTTCTGAAACTAGTCATGGGTCTAAACATATAAATACATGTGAATATGAGGATATTGATTATAGTATTGTTTGATTTCAAAGGGGGAGAACAACAAAAATGGACAGACCTGCTATTTTAAAACATAGCATATATGTATTAATCAAAGATTATAAGATACATTACTGAAATACATGTTAAGATATGTGATTAAAAAAAAAGAGTAACAGCTATGTGATTTATCTTTTATGTAAATCAATAAAAGTGATGTATGCATATATGTTTACATATATTTACATTATCACTAGGAATATAAACTGACAAGAAACACGGACCAGGATAAAGATAAGATATTCTTTACATTGTAAACATTTTTATACCTTTTAACTTTATAGAAAAAAATGAGCATAGAATGTGTATTTAAATAAATAAAATCTATAAATGTTATTTAAATCAATATACCATTTAAAAATTGATTTGAACTTTTTTTTTTTTTTTAGAGATGGAGTTTCCCTCTTGTTTACCAGGCAGGAGTGCAATGGTGCAATCATGGGTCACTGCAAACTCCACCTCCTGGGTCTGAGCAATTCTCCTGCCTCAGCCTCCAGAGTAGCTGGGGTTACAAGCACGCACCACCATGCTCGGTTAATTTTGTAGTTTTAGTAGAGAAATACCAAGAGTGCAATTGAGGGGTCTTATGGTAAAAGCATGTTTAGTTTTGTAAAAAGCTGCCAATCTGTCTTCCAAAGTGGTTGTACCATTTTGCTCTCTCCTCAGTAGTGAAAGAGATCCTGATGCTCCACATGGTCACCAATATTGCTGTGGTCTGTGTTCCAGATTTGGACTGTTGTGATAGGTGTGTAGTGATATCTCTTTGTTATTTTAATTTATATTTCCCTGATCTCACATAATGTGGAGCATCTTCAATGTTGAAAACTTTAAACATTAATTCTATAGCTGTAAATATTTTAAAATTTTCTATGTAAAAAATCATGTGTCTGTAAATAGTCATTTTTCTTATTTCTAACTTTTATGTTTTAAATTTAAATTTTAATTTCTCTAGCTTTTATTTATTTTTCATATTTCTTGATTTATTTTATTTATTTTTGGGCTAGGACTTCCAAACAATATTAAGTAGAAATGGGAAGAGCAGGTGATCATGATTTTCCCCCAAGTTAAAGAGAAAACTATTAATATTATACCAATATGATTAATGTTCCCCATAGATTTTCCCACCCATTCTTCTGATTGTGGAAAATGCATGTCATATTCATAGTTACTGAGTGTTTTACTATGGAATGGATATTGAATTACATCCATTGAAATGATTATATGTGAGTTTTCTCTTTATTTTGTTAATATGGTGAAACACATTGATACATTTTTAAATGTTAAGACAGCCTTGTATTACTACGATAAGCCTCATTTTGACAAGATAATTGTTCCATTTTACATATTGCTGCATTTGATTTACTAATATTTTGTAAATGATTTTTGTGTATATGTCATTAGGGCTATTGCTGTGTAATTTTTTCTTTAATTTCTGTATCAGATTTTAAAATTAGAATTTTACTCACTTTACAAGTATATACTATAATGTGTTATTATTTATATGCTTAATAAAATTCCCAAGTAGCTCATATAGACCTGAAGTTTCTCTGTGGAAAAATATCTTCTCATATTTTTGTTATTTTTCTTGTTTGTGTTATATGAATTGTATCTTTTTTTCTGGTTTATTAAGTTGAAATCTTCAATCCTCAATAATTGATTTAAAATTTTTCTTTGTTCGTTTTTGAGACAGAGTCTTGTTCTGTTGCCTTAGCTGGAGTTAAGTGGTACAAGCATGGTTCACTGCAGCCTCCACCTCCTAGGCTCTGAAGATCTTCCGGCCTCAGCCTGTCATATAGCTGGGACCACAGGTGGACATCACCATACCTGGCTAAGTTTTAAATTTTTTGTAGATATAAGGTCTCACTTTGTGGCCCAAGCTGGTCTTGAACTTCTGACCTCAAGTGATTCTCCCACCTTGGCCTCCCAATGTGCTGAGATTACAGATGTGAGCCACTGCTCCCAGGAAATTTTTTTTTTTTAAATTAAGCATTTGTACTGGTTTCCTAGGACTGCCATAACAAAGTACTAGAAACCAGGTGGCTTAAAGCAACAGGAATGTATCTCTCACATTTTTGGAGTCTAGAGTCTGAAATCAAGGTGTTGGCAGAGCCACATACCCTCCAAAGCATCTAGGAGAGCATCCATCCATGCCTCTTCCAGCTTCTGGTAGCCTCAAGCATTTGTTGATTCGTGACAGAATAATTTCAATCTCTGCCTGTCTTCACATGGCTCCCTCTGTGTCTCTCCTCTCTTGTAAGGATGCCAGTCACACTGGATTAAAGGTCCACGCTACAACTGGAAAAGTAAGCAATTTATAAAGAACAAATTTTCTATTGTTCTTGGAGGAAGAACACAATTTATTTAAGTAAATAAGACAACTTTGTGGTGACTTCTCTCTGGGAATAGAAAGTAATATAATATGAAAAGTAAATTCCTCATTTTAATTTGTAGTTTACAAATGCAATGTATAGCTGAACATTACTCTATGGGTCAGGTGCAGTAGCTCACACCAATTAATCCTAACACTTTGGGAGGCTGAGGTGGAAGGATCACTTGAGCCCCAGAATTTGAGACCAGCCTGGGCAATATCTCTACAAAAAATGTTTTCAAAAATTAGCTGGGCCTGGTGTCACACACCTGTGATCTCAGCTACTCGGGAGGCTAAGATGGGAGGGTTGCTTGAGTCTAAGAGTTCGAGGTTGCAACAGGCCTTGATGGCACCACTACACTCCAGCCTGGGTGACAGGACAAAACCATGGCTCAAAAACAAAAACTGTTACTCTGTGAACAATACTCTATTACTTTTTACAAAAGAAAGTCATGGTTTCGAGCAATATGTATATATACATCAAACATTCATGTATCAAAAAAAGACTCTAGATAAGGATGTTACCATAGTCATTTTATGAATGATAAAATTAATTAACAATGTAAGCATTCTTGCTAAAATCTAGTACAGTAGCTTAGAACTAAGGTGCTTTTGATGCAGTTTAATTAGTAAAAACACTATGAATGGCTGGGCGTGGTGGCTCACGCCTGTAATCCCAACACTTTGGGAGGCCGAGGTGGACAGATCACAAGGTCAAGAGATCGAGACCATCCTGGCCAACATGGTGAAACCCTGTCTCTACTAAAAATACAAAAAATAGCCGGGCATGGTGGCATGTGCCTGTGGTCCCAGCTACTCGGGAGGCTGAGATGGAAGAATCGCTTGAATCCAGGAGGCGGAGGTTGCAGTGAGCCGAGATTGCGCCACTGCACTCCAGCCTGGCGATAGAGCAAGACTCTGTCTCAAAAACAAACAAACAAACAAAAACAACAACAACAAAAACCCACTATGCATTAATTGCTTTAATTAATCAGGCCAATTATCAATTTGATACAGTACTTAATTTTGGTAGCTAATAAATTGAAATAAAACTACATTAATTTTTAAAATCAATTATCTTAGTTAAAGAGAAAGGTGATGAGTACGAAAATATAAAATATGATTATCTTTAAGAGATAAAATTTTGTGGGATTTAAAGGGGTTTTATTCAAAATTATTACTTGTTTCTCCTTATATTTATTCTAATAAGAATGCAGCACTGTTTACAATAGCAAAGACTTAGAACCAACCCAAATGCCCATTGATGATACACTGGACAGGGAAAACGTGGCACATATACACCATGGAATACTATGCAGCCATAAAAAATGATGAGTTCGTGTCCTTTGTAGGGACATGGATGAACCTGGAAGCCATCATTCTCAGCAAACTGACACAAGAACAGAAAATCAAACATCGCGTGTTCTCACTTATAGGCGGGTGTTGAACAATGAGAACACATGGACACAGGGAGGGGAGCATCACATACATAGGTCTGTGGTGGGGAACTAGGGGAGTTGGGGAGGGATAGCAGAGGGTGGGGAGGTTGCGGAGGATAGCATGGGGAGAAATGTCAGATATAGGTGATGGGGAGGAAGGCAGCAAACCACATTGCCACGTATGTACCTATGCAACAATCTCGCATGTTCTTCACATGTACCCCAAAACCTAAAATGCAATAAAATATATATATATATTTTAAAAAAGAATATCTTGTCTACATTTTTGAGGTAAATGTCAATTAAGGGATGACATCTTTATTACCAGCAATTAATGAAAATAGATTATTGATGTAATTAGTGTTCCCTACATCTTGATTCCGTTGATCACAATATGTTTTATAGCAAGCTACGGAATTACATCATAAAATTTGATTTTTATTGTCTCTATATTCAGTGCCAAATAATTTAATAATTTTACTATGATCAAAGCATGTAAATCAATATCTAATAATATCAAATAACCATCATTAATTTGCACTGAAATCATGGTTAAAAATAAATGTGCAGTCATAAATTAATGATAGACTTTCACATTTGAGGTATGAAAAGTATTTATAGTAAAACTCAATAGGAATTAGACTTTACCAAACATATTCGACAAAAATTGGCATTTGTGCTATCTTAAACTTAGACGTAAAATAGAGTCTATGTGGAAATTCCTGGCAGTATATAAACCAACTTGATACTGATGAAAGCCAAAATACTACTTGTTCATTTTATAACTCTGGGCATACATCTTTGTTACTGGAAAGTGGTGTTGGATGAAAGATTAAGTAGGTGAATATTCCCTTAGGATTCTGTCAAAAAGCTGGTATTTCTTTTTAGACCCCACACACAATGTAAAGATATAGATTTAATAAACAAACCATTTCTGATCTCAGCAAGGAACTTAGCAGGGATTTTGAAAGTCAAACACACAGGAGCCATGCTTAACTGTGGTGGTAAAAGTAACATCTGCCTGAGAGGTTTAAACAACAGACTTTTCAAATCACTTTTAAAGCCACAGTAGGAGATGTGACAACCCTAAGCAATACCTCAACCAGACCAGGAATATGAAAGCTGGAAGAAGTCAATTACATTCAAGTACTAAAATAATCTCTATTAAAGGGAAAAGAGAAATAAATCGAAGTTCCTGTTTCGCTCCATCTACCTAAGCCTTTTTGTGCCCTTTCAAGTCTTCATTAATGAATGTAAACTGACTTTAAAGAAAGAAAATTATTTAATGTTACCACCGATAAATAGCTTCACACATTTAAGTTACATGAGTCATTTATTTCAAAGTCAAATTTTATTTCCTAATTCAGTACTTTCATATAGGATTTATAGGACATCGAGTGACATGTAATAATTGCTACTGTTCTGGATAATAAGGATATAAAAAGAAATGTTGTGATGAACTAACAAATATCTGAAAAAATAAGGTAAAAATATAACTAAAAGTACATAAAGTCTTAGAAATTCATTTAAATTTGTTTCATCTTCTCTATTGTACCTGCAAATGAAGAAATACTTGTGAACATTTTATATATCTTTTAACTTCATCTGTTGTGGTGCACTAAACCTGTGACTGGATAATTCACTTGTTAAAACACTGTAAATGGAGCTTAGGACATGAAGTAAACTCCAAAGAAGAAAATGTTACTATGAAACTTCTCTTGTGCCCATCAGTAAAAAGGAAGAAAATAATTTTTTATCTTGGCCTAAATAAATGATGTGTTCAATTGTCAGAAAACTATACACTGCATGACTTTTCTGTAGTAAAAAAATGAAGAGAGCAATGACTTGGAAAAGGGAGGAAACAGTTTTCTCCTATAAATAAAACATATAATCATATGCTTCCCCTTTATATTGTTTCATTGTGGAATATTTAATAATAACTCAGGCACTCACCATGATATCTCACTACATCTTAATTTTAAAGTGACCTATGTGATAACATAGTAACTAAATATCAAAAACATTGTCTATGAAAATTCCAACTGTGAGAATATAGTTAAAATACCATTAGTCATTTTCTGTAATAGATGATAATTTCTCTTAGATTTTCCTATGCAATGATCATCAACCAATATTTCCAACACATCCATACTCATACACACACACACACACACATAAAATTTCACCAAAAATAGTCACAAATTCTTACAAGAAATATTTTGAAGTGTTCTTCTCTTTTAACTGTACAATTGCTGAAACATACACTCTTCTACCTGCATGAATACAATGCCCCTAATTCATTTGCCTTTAATTGAGTCTTTAATCAATGCAAAATGTATTTCTAAATATTATGACCATTTACTAAAAATGATTGCTTTAAGCTGAAGGACCAATTAAGGTCAAGGAACACAACGAATAAGTGATTATTTGTTGGCTAGGACTGTAATCTGTGTTTTAGGATATCAAATTCTGTAATATTTCTGCTATATCACAAATGATAGTGTATCTACTATAATAAAAATACCTCAATTTAAAATACATATAATATATATCTATATGAAGATTTCCAAAATAATTACTAGATTACAAGATCAATAAAATTATATTTTATAATTCTTTCTATGATTTTTATGAATGTATAGATAAATAGATGGTTAGATTAAGTCAGTTAATTGATTTAGAGATTTATGAATCTCTAAAGAATATATGTAATTAGTTTGTTCTTGGAGAAAAATCAACTGAAATTTTAAAATATTATAAAATTTCTACTCATACAAATATGTCTATTCATAGAAACTCGCTTTTGTAGATCTTTGTTAGTTCATCACATTTCTTTTTGCATCCATATTATCCAAGTCAATAGTAATGATTACATGTCACTTGATAGCCTATTAATCCTACATAAATTTCTACTTATAAGAATTTATGAGTAATCCCTCATAAGAATATTTGAAAATTTAAAATTTCTGACTATATATAAAATCAGAATTATTTTGTAACTACCAAGTAGTCAATCACAACGCTTTTCATATTTAACAGACAGCTCTCCCTTAGTATTTTAATTTCTGATAAAAGAAAATTCATATATGATGAGCAAAATGCGCATTTGCTTTTATGTTCTTTGAACTTGTTCGAGATCCCCTTAGATTAGGTTAATGTCTTTTCAGGGAAGCTGAATATTCTTTTATACATACGTCTCCTTCTAAAGATGGTCATATTTTATAAAACAGGATTGATATAAAACTGTCAATTATGTAAAAAGATGAAAATTTTAGAACTGTCAAATCATCTCTTGATTGTAAATATACCCTGCTCACTTTTAAAAGCACTAAGAACTCATAAAAAATATTTATATGAAAGATATTTTTCTCTGGAATATAAAACATAAACATAAAACAATCATTATCCTTGCTTCTACTACTATGAAAATTTTCAAAGTTGTTTAAAGCATATCTAACTGTCTGAGAATGCAGGAAACATAACAGGATTCTGGGTACCTTACAACCACATCTAGTGATGTCAGATTTGGCAACAGATAACACCTGCATTTTTACAGAATACAAATATATTCATACAGTTTTCTTACTTAATTTTTTTCTTCTTCATATCTGGCATATCTGTAGATTTGAAGTCTTGATGCTTTCTAATAGAAACAGATATGTCATTATAATTATCCTGGTTTTCATTACATGCTGAGAATTGTCTCAAAAATGCAATATGTTATCAGATTCTAAGAAAAGAATCAACAGAATAATGCCAGTAATTCAAATAAAAATTAAACTGAGGGACTTCTCTTCCCCAGTCTGTGAGGGCATGGTTTCAAAGGCAGGAGTTGGTTTCACAGGCTCCACACTTCCATCTAGGAACCAGAGGGATTTCAAATGTAAAGTTCTTTGTTTAGGTTTCCCTGCACGGGCTAGGGGTGGGGAGTCAGGTGGGCTCCTTTGTCTCAAAAAGCCTGCCAAAAGCTCTGGAAGGAGAGGACTCTGTAACTCAGAGTTGTGGACCAAGTAGCCAATCCAGTATCAGAGTCAAAGATCAATCACTCCAGAGGAAGTTTGAAAGAACTCCTCTCATTGGATGAGAACATGAATAGGGAGGGAATAACTCAAGTGTTAAAACTCCCTCTACTCTTTACCTATACAGATTCCTTCTCTGGGTCCTCTCCCAGGGGGCAATGTAAGAGCTGTCTTTCTCTTTCTCTCTCTCTCTCTCTCTCTCTCTCTCTCTCTCTCTCTCTCTCTCTCTCTCTCTCTCTCTCTCACACACACACACATAAATCATCGCTTTTCCACAAAACTGTTTGGGTCCACAATACTTATTTGCATGGCAAACTCACTGCACTTTCGGGACTGTTTCCCCATTCTTTGGGTTTAGCAAGGCTAAGAACCTCTTCAGAACCGGCAGGAAGCTGGGGATGTTGACGCTTCCCCAGTCACAGATTTTGAGGAGCCAGCCAGGAGAACGTTGAACTTCAGAGTGGTTAGTGATATCGGACCCCTTTTGCTTGATAATCTGTCCTTTTGCTTCTTTTAAATTTCTTAAGGAGGTAAAAGACTGGGTGCCCATCCTAAGTGCGAATATCACAGCCACCTGCCTAAAGACATGAGTGTCAGGCTTTCTGGGAATGGACTCTCCAACTCCCCGCCCTCCAGAACTCAGAGTGTTGGTCAGCCCCAAACCAGCTTCCCTTTCTTGCTGTTGTTTCTTTCTCTGGGCCAAGCAGAGGGCCGACAGGAGGAAAGGAGGTGGTCCTGAACTCCTGGTTCAGTCTGGTTGAAGTCAGGGCCCTGCTTAGACCTCCTAAGTAAAAGCTGCCTATGCAAGCTATGCCCAGACTTTCAGACCCCAACATCCTGGGTCCAGATTTCCATAAGGCAAACTTCTTCCCGGCTCTTTCCTATAAGATATTTCCTACTCATGAGGCTATTACTCTTTTTGCTAGGACATTGAGACTCTTGGGGTGGCAGTCCAGGGACCCTTGCCTGTGGTGCCCTTAGGCTTATGCTTATGAGGACCTCCTACAGTATAAATGCACAGGGCCAGTTCTCTTAGTCCGCTGTGCTAGGTTATGTCCTAACAGAGCTAGAGTCTATCAGAGGGTACTGGAGGCTATAAGACATTGTGTTTTTTGTCACCTGCAATTTCCCAATCCAACTGAGTGGTACCATAATCCAATGATGTAAAATTTGTTTTGCCTAGAATTGGCTCTCCATACAGCAGACCTTCTCTGTCTATAATACTATAGTCAGACCTGCTCAAAGACTCAAATAGTTAATTACAGGCCCCACAACCCTAGGGCATATCCCTATGATGGAAAATGGGGTGGGGCAGAAGGCCTGGGTCCTGAGGGCATTGCTCCAGCCTCAGCCAGGTGGCCAACCGTTACCTTCTTTAAGACTGTTGTGCTTAGATGCCCCTCTCAAAGAGTTTATCCTCCTAGGGCAGTTTTATGGTCAGGCCTATGTTAATTAAACTCTTGCTAGGGAATACTGGCAACCATTGCCCAAGCCTCACTGGCCTAGTTCTTCAAGGATACGCCATTACAGGTCCACTACGCCTGGCAGTCCCCATGTCCTTAAGGTGGCCATAAGGACATTAGACAGTGAGCCTGTGCCCATGGCACCAGTAAGTGTGATTAAACCCAGCACATGGCGGGGGGGAGCCAGAAGATGATCACATATCTAGGGAGCAAGAAAACTACAAGGTGCTATAATGGGGGATGCCCCAGGGCTAGCAGTTACATGAAGTTACCAGGGATGCGGACATCAGATGGGTGCTACTCTTCCCAAGACAAAATCATCCTTAAAGTGGATGCTGGATAACGGTGACCAATTTGACCCATAATCTTTGAAGAAGTGGCTCATTTTTCTCTGCCAAATGGTGTGGCCATGATATCCTCTGCTGAGTGGAGAAACCTGGCCTCCTAAGGGAAGTATAAATTGTAATGCTCTTCTACAATTAGACCTGTTCTGTAAGAGGGAATGTAAATGGATTGAGGTCCCCTATGAGCAAGTTTTCTTTACTCTAAGGGATAGTTCTCAGCTATGTAAGGCTTGTAACCTATGCCCTACTGGCCCCTCCTCAGGACTACCCCCATATTTAGGACTCCCTGTGGCTCCTCCTTTCACCAATACTGACCAGGTCTCCTCAGCTCCTATAACCCAAGAGGAGTCAGGGAAGGCCAAAGTAGCCAAGGCACCTCAAGCTACTAGGATGCCCCAACTCTGCTCCCTATAGGCAGCAGGAGGAGAATTTGGCCCAACCAAAGCATATACCCCCTTTTCATTTTCTAACTTAAAGCAAATCAAGGTGGACTTAGGAAAAGTTTCAGATGACCTGGACAAGTACACAGATGTTCTGCAGGGCCTGGGTCAGTCCTTCAAATTAGATTGGAAAGATATCATGTTATTGCTTAGTCAGACCCTAATCAGTAATTAGAGGGAGGCTGCTCTAGCAGTGGCTCAAGAGTTTTGGGACACCTGGTACCTTAGTCAAGTACATGACCAAATGATGCTAGAGGAGAAGGTTAGATTCCCTACAGGTAGACAAGCAGTCCCTAGCATGGAACCTCACTGGGATCGTGACTCAGAACAGGGGGACTGGAGTCATAGGCACCTATTAACCTGCATACTTGAGGTATTAAGGTGAAATAGGAAAAAGCCCATGAACTATGCAACGTTATCCACCATAACTCAGGGAAAGGAAGAAAACCCAACAGCCTTCCTTGAGCTGTTATAGGAGGCCTTAAGAAATTATACTCCCCTGTCACCAGACTCCATCAAGTGTCAGCTAATAGTAAAAGACAAATTTATTATGCAGTCAGCAGCCGACATTAGGATGAAGCTCCAGAAGCTGGCCCTGGGGCCAGAACAGAGTCTAGAATCATTACTAAATCTAGCAACCTCAGTGTTCTATAATAGAGACCAGGAGGAACAGGCTGAAAGGGACAGGAGGGACAAGAGAAAGGCCACAGCCCTAGTCATGGCCTTCAGGCAAGCAGACCCAAGGGACTCAGAAGAGGGAAAGGCTTGGGTTAGCCACCAGTCTGACAGAGCTGGCTACCACTGCAGCCTACCAGGACACTTTAAGAGAGACTGTCCCCAGAGGAACTGACCACCTACTTGTCCTCGCCCACTGTGCCAAGGGGATCACTGGAAGGCACACTGTCCCAGGGGATGAAGGTTCCCAGGGCCTGAGACAGCTAACCAGATGACCCAACAGCAGGACTGAGGGTGACCGGGGCAAGCACCAGCATAAGCCATCACCCTCACCAAGCCCCAGGTAAAGTTAGCCATGGAGGGCCAGGAGGTCGATCTTCTCCTGGACACTGGTGCGGCCTTCCCAGTTTTGCTTTCCTGTCCTGGATGGTTGTCCTCCAAGTCTGTAACTGTCTGAGGAGTCATAGGACAAGCAGTCTCCCGATATTTCTCCCAGCCCCTAAGCTGAACTGGGAAGATGTGCTCTTCTCCCATGCCTTCCTCATCATGCCAGAAAGTCCCAATCCCTTACAAAAGTGGGACCTGTTAACCAGAGCAGGAGCCATTATCTATATGAACATTTTCAGCACCTCTCTGCTGCCTATTATTTAAAGAAGAAATTAATCCCAATGTTTGGGCAATGGAGGGACAATTTGAGTAGGCAAAGAATGCCTGCCCATTCAAATAAGGCTAAACAATCCCACTTGTTTTCCTTACCAAAGACAGTATCCCCTCAGACCGGAAGCCAAAAAGGGGCACAGGATATTGTAAGGAACTTAAAAGCTCAGGGTCTAGTGAGGTCCTGTAACAGCCCTTGTAATACTCCAATTTTAGGAGTACAAAAACCTAATGGACCATGGAGGCTGGTGCAAGATCTCAGGCTTATTAATGAAGCTGTGATCCCTTTATACCCAGCTGTACCCAACCCATACACCTTGTTCTCTCAAATACCACAAAAGGCACAGTGGTTTAGAGTCCTAGACCTTACGGATGCCTTTTTCTATGTTCCATTACATCCTGACTCCCAGATTGTGTTCACCTTTGAAGACCCTTTGGATCAGAATTCTCAGCTCACCCAGACAGTGTTACCCCAGGGCTTTCAAGATAGCCCTGTTTGTCCAGGCTGTAGTGCAGGACCTTAGTAATTTTTCACACCCAGGTACCCTGGTTCTTCAATACACAGATGACTTACTTCTAACTGCTAACTCGAAAACCAGTGTCAGCAGACCACCTAGGACTTCCTAAACTTTCTAGCTACCTGTGGATTCAAGGTTTCCAAATCAAAAGCCCAACTTTGTAGGCAAGAGGTAAAATACCCAGGCCTTGCCTTGTCTAAGGGCACTCAGGTCCTTGATGGAGAATGTCTCCAACCCATACTGGCCTTCCCCTGTCCAAAGACCTTAAAATAGTTGTGGGGATTCTTAGGAATAACTGGTTTCTGCCAATTGTGGATTCCCAGATATGGTGAAATAGCCAGACCCCTATACACTCCAATTAAGGAAACCCAAAAAGCTAACACCCATCTAATACAATGGGACCTTGTAGCTGAGGCAGCCTTTCAGACCCTGAAGGAGGCACTACTGCAGGCTCCAGCTGTAAGCCTTCCTACAGGGAATGACTTCACCCTATATGTTATGGAGAAGTCAGGAGTGGCACTGGGGGTTCTCAGCCAGACTTTGGGGGCCATGTCACAACCAGTGGCATACCTAAGTAAGGAAATTGATGCAGTAGCAAAAGGGTGGCCACCCTGCTTTTGGGTCATAGCCGTGGTGGCTATATTGGTCTCAGAAGCTGTTAAAATAGTGCAAAGGAAAGATCTAACTGTATGGACTTCACATGACATAGCTGGAATTCTAGCCTCTAGAGAAGGCTTATGGCTGTTTGACAACCTCTTACTCAAACATCAGACCTTAATGCTCAAAGGGCTGTACTTCAGCTGCAGCCTTCAATCCACCTACTTTTCTTCCTAAGGAAGGTGCAGACACAGAACATAACTGTCAGCAGGTTATAGCCCAGAACTATGTGGCTCGAGAGGATCTCTTAGAAACTCCTCTAGCCAATCTTGACTTTAATCTATATACTGTCAGAAGTTCATTTATGGAAAATGGAGTTCCAAAGGCAGAGTATGCAGTAGTCAGTAATCAGACAGTGCTTGAAAGTAACTCCCTTCCTCCTGGAACTAGTGCCCAGCTGGCAGAACTAGTAGCCCTCACTTGAGCTCTAAAATTAGGAAAAAGAAAAAGAATAAATATATAAACAGATTCCAAATATGCGCACCTGGTTCTGCATGCTAATGCTGCCATATGGAAGGAAAGAGAGTTCTTAACCTCAGCAGGAACTCCTGCTAAATATCATAAGGAAATTTTAGACTTATTACAAGCTTTCAAAGAACTCAAAGAAGTAGCAGTCTTACACTACAGGGTCACCAGAAAGGAGATGAGAAGGAAGCTGAGGGCAATCACCGAGCTGACCTAGAGGCAAAAAGGGCAGCTAGACAAGAATTTATAGAAGGACCTTTAATATGGGAAAATCCTCTCCAGGGAACTAGACTTCAATACCCATCAGAAGAGGTAGAGGGGGCAATCTCCCAGGGACATAATCTTCTCCCTTCAGGATGGCTAGCTACCAAGGAGGGAAGAGTACTCCTACCTGCTGCCAGCCAGTGGAAAGTACTTAAAACCCTACATCTAACTTTCCATATGGGTATAAAGATGGCCAAATCTATATTTTCAGAAAAAGGTCTCTTCAAGGGCGTCCAACAAATAATCAAAGGATGTGAAATATGCGGGAAAAAAAATCCTTTGGCACATCACAAAGTTCCTCCTGGGGAACAGTGGACCGGTCATTATGCAAGTGAGGACTGGCAAATGGACTTTACCCATATGCCTAAGTCTCATGGATATCAATATCTGTTAGTATGTGTAGATACCTACACAAACTGGGTTGAGGCTTTCCCCTGTAGAACAGAAATAGCCCAAGAGGTAATAAGAATCCTGATTAATGAAATAATTCCTAGATTTGGATTCTCTCTATGTCTTCAAAGTGATAACATTCCTGCCTTCAAAGGTTCAGTGACTGCAGTGACTGAAGGAATTTCCAGAGTGTTAGGAATACAGTATCATCTCCACTGTGCTTGGAGGTCTCAGTCCTCAGGGAAAGTGGAAAAGATGAATGAAATTTCTTAAAAGACACCTAAAGAAACTGGCACAGGAAACCCACCTCCCTTGGGCTTCTCTATTACCAATGGCACTCTTAAGGGCTTGAAACTCTCCTCAGAAAATAGGACTCAGCCCGTATGAGATGCTTTATGGATGGCCCTTTCTTACTAATGATCTTATATTAGACAAGGAAACAGCAGATCTAATAAAAGATATAACCCCCTTGGCTAAGTACCAACAGTCTCTTAGGACCTGACCTGAAGGACACCCTAGGGAAAAAGGGAAAGAGTTGTTTTGCCCTGGAGACCTGGTGCTTGTTAAGTTTCTCCTCTCAGACTCTCCCTCTCTAGGTCCATGTTGGAAAGGACTATTTTCAGTTATTTTGTCTACCCCAATGGCAGTTAAGGTGGTGGGAATTGACTCGTGGATTCATCATACTCAGCTGAAGCCTTGGACACCTGCTGAAGAAAATGATAGGCCCTTCACGCCACAGCCTGAAGCTCTAGGAGTCAACTCTTCATATACCTGAGAGCCTTTAAAGGACCTCCGTTTGCTCTTCCAATGAGATCCCCAGGAAAGTAACTACTCATGAGTCTAACTTGCATCCTGACATTAATGGGACTACCACTCTTGACTTTATTATTTGCCACCAGACTCTATGAGGTCACCCTTATGGATTGGCCTAATAGCTCTCATCCTTTCCTTCCTAGTGCCCCCCACCATGACAATTTACACTGACTCTCAGGTGCAGAGTCTTCTCTTGCCAAGGTCACACCATACTTGAAGCCCAATTATTCCTTTCATAGTGGAGGGGGCAGAATAATAGGAGGACTTGGTACTGGCATGGGAAGAATTACTACTTCTACTCAGTTGTACTATAAGCTATCTCAGGAGTTAAATAATGACAAGGTAAAAGGTTGCTAATTCTCTCTGCAGAGGCAGCTCACTCTGCAGAAGCAGCTTAACTCTTTAGCTGCCATGGCTCTTCAAAATAAAAGGGTCTGGATCTGCTTAAAGCAGAGAAAGAAGAAACCTGTCTCTTTTTAGGAAAAGAATGCTGCTACTTTGTAAACCAATCAGGTATTGTCTTAAACAAAGTTAAATAACTCAGGGACAGAATGGGATACAGAGCTAAAGACGATCAAGAAACAGGATTGTGGAATTTGTTTAACTGGCAGTCCTGGCTCTACCCTCTTCTAGGCCCATTTATAACCATTTTATTATTGCTGGCCTTTGGGCCTCTCTTCTTCAACTTTCTTGTCAAATTCATTTCTTCTAGAATTGAGGCTATGTGGCTACAAATGGACCTGCAAATGAAACCCCGAATGTCCTTGGCTGGTGAGTTCTATCATTGACCTCTGGTTCAACCTGCACCACTGAAAGATTCCCCTCTGGAGGAAACCTCAACTGCAGGAACCCTTCTACACCCCAATTCAGCAGGAAGTAGTTAAAGAGCAATCGACGCCCATGTCCCCACAGCAGTTGGGCTTTCCTGCTCAGAGTGGGGACTGAGGGACTTCTCTTCCTGGGTCTGTGAGGGGTGTGGTTTCAAAGGCAGGAGTTTCCCAGCTCCATCTGGGAACCAGAGGGGTTTCAAATGTTAAGTTCTTTGTCTAGGTTTCCTGCACGTGGCCTAGGTGGGGAAAGCCAGGTGAGCTCCTTTGTCTCATAAAGCCCCCAAAAGCTCTAGGAGGATGGGTCTCTGTAACTCAGAGTTGTGGACAAAGTAGCCAATCTGGTATCAGAGTCAAAGATCAATCACTCTAGGGAAAATTGAAAGAACTCCTCTCATTGGAGGAAAACATGGATGGGAGGGAATAACACAAAGGTTAAAACTCCCACTACTCTTTACCTATACAAATTAATTCTCTGAGTCCCCTCCCAGGGAAGCATGGAAGCTATCTTTCTCTCTCTCTGTCTAATAAATCACTTTTCTGCAAAACTCTTTTGGTCCACAATATTTATTTGAATGGCAAACTCACCGTGCCTCCAGGGCCCCTTTCTCCGTTCTTCAGTGTTAATGAGGCTAAGAACCTTTTCAGAACCAGGAGGAAGCTAGGGACATTGATGTTCCCCCTGTCACAAAAGAATGTAAAAAAGTGTTACTGGATAACTTTTCCTAAATAGCCATCTGCACCACAACTTACATGACACACATTCATAGAAACCTGCAAAGAACAATTGTTTATTACCAATTCAGGTTTATGAATAATCCTTTTAAGACTGTAGGCATGAAGGATCATACAACTGACCTTTTATTTTAAAAATAATTAATACAAGGATGGCAGAATAGGAACAGCTCTGGAGTGCAGTTCCCAGTGAGAACAACACAGAGGGTGAGTGAACACTGCATTTCAAAATAAGTTATTAGGGCCCACAGACCAGGAGATTCCTGGACTGAAAAGCACCATGAGTTTCCAGCACAGAGCCAGTGCAGTGGGTCTCCACAAAAAAACTCACACAAATCTGGGCGGCCATTTCAACTGGCACCTGGAACACCTGGGAGACGGAGCCACCCACTTAACTGAAAAAAAGGGGGCTGAAACAGGGAGCCAGGTTATCTGGCTTGGCGGGTCCCACCCCAACAAAAACCAGCAATCTGACATGCTCTGGATTGAGAGTTTAGCAGCAAGCGCAGCTGGACCTGTGAAAGTCCAGCTCTGTTGGGGGAAGGGCGTCCGCCATTACTGAGGTAGTCCACCACTACCAAGACAGTCTGCATTACTGTGGCAGTCTGCCATTACTGAGGCAGTCTGCCATTACAGAGGCAGTCTGCCATTACTGAGGCTGACGGTCATTACAGAGGCAGTTCTAACTATACCTCTATAAACAAAACTGCACGGAAGTTCACACAGCAGCTAGGCAGAGCCTACAACAGCTCAGCAACACCTCTGCTGGCAGACTGTGACTTGGCTGCATCCTTGCTGGGCAGGGCAGCTCTGAAAAAAGGCAACAGCACATCAGGAACTTATAAATAAAGCCCCACCTTCCCAAGACAGAGCACCTGGAGAAAAAAAGGCTGTTATGAGTTCAGCTGCAGCAGACTGAAACATACCTGCCCAGCAGCTCTGAATGGTACAAAGGAGCTCACAGCTCAGCACTTGAGCTCAAGCAACTCCCTGACCCCTGTATATCCAAAGAGTCACCTCATAAAGGAGAGCTCAGGCTGACATCTGGCGGGTATCCTTCTGGGACGAAGGTAACAGAAAAAGAAACTGTGAGCAACCCTTTCTGTTCTGCAGCCACCAAAGGTGATCCACAGGCAAGTAGAGCCTGGAGCGGACCTCCAGCAGTCCTACAGCAGAGCAGCCTGACTGTTAGAAGGAAAACTAAGAAACAGAAAGAAATAACTTCATCATCAACAAAAAGGACATCCACTCAGAGACCCCATCCGAAAGTCACCAACTACAAAGACCATAGGTAGATAAATCCACAAAGATGGGAAGAAACCAGAGCAAAAAAGATGAAAACACCCAAAACAAGAACACCTCTTCTCCTCCAAGGGATCACAACTCCTCACCAGCAAGGGAACAAAGCTGGATGGAAAATGAATCTGATAAATTGATAGAAACAGACTTCAGAAGGTGGGTAATAACAAAATTCTCTGAGCAAAAAGAACATGTCCTACCCCAATGCAAAGAAACTAAGAACATTGAAAAAAGGTTTGATGAAATGCCAACGAGAATAAACAGCTTAGAGAAGAATATAAATGACTTAATGGAGCTGAAAAGCACAAGAGAACTTCTCAAAGCATACACAAGTTTCAATAGCCGAATCCACCAAGCAGAAGAAAGGATATCATAGATTGAAGATCCACTCAATAAACTAAAATGAGAAGGGAAGATTAGAGAAAAAAGGGTGAAAAGAAATGAACAAAGCCTCCAAGAAATATGAGATTATGTGAAAAGACCAAATCTATGTTTGACAGGTGTACCTGTATGTGATGGAGAGAATGAATCCAAGCTGGAAAACACTCTTGAGGATATCAATCCTCAGAAAGGAACTCTTAAAATACATGTGTTTTATTTTGATTACTATATAACTAATAAAACTATAAATATGTACAAAAATTATAAAATAAAATTATTAGCAAAATATCATCTATAATCTCTCAACTTAAAGATGACTATTGGTATCATATTGGTATATTTTATTACCAGCCTTTTTTTCTTTTAATACATTGATTGTACTACATTCTAATCTGTTGTATTTATGTTTACTTAGGGACATTTATAACTATCATGATTTTCTTACTGATATTGTCACAATGAGATAAAAAGAACAATGAGACCCTTTAGATTTATGGGAAGCTACATTTAAAGGAAAGGCAGGAATGCATCAAAAATGAAATTACTGGCCAGGGATCAGTGGTTTTATGTGTTTGAAATTCAAAAATGAGATTTAAAAGCCAAGTTGTCAATGTGATCAATTTATGTAAAGTGTAATTAATGACACTGTTTTAAAACTCAGGACTGCAACAAGATAAATGATCACCTCTTGCCTTCAAATCATGCACTGTCTAAACATGAGCTGAACTTTAAAGGGTAATGCAGAGTTTGCAGGTGGACACAGAGATGATAAACATGTAACCTGCTCCCCAACTTTCCCTCCCTCGCTTACCCTCACTCTCCTCTTTAGTATTAGCTTGCTCTGTTAAAATTATTTCAATTAAGAGAAAAGTAGTAAAAGCAACAAATCCCCTCACAGTTCCCATGAAGTCTTACAATGTGAAAAGAGATAGGATAAAACATAACATACCAAAAACAGATGAAGTATTTCAATTAGATGCATTGCACTTGGAATTAAAAAAAAAAATGCTTCCTCATAATCTCAACAGCAGTATAAAAATTATTTAAACAAAACTCAAAAATAACTCATGATAAATGAAAGAAGATATAATTACTCTTCACAAAAGGTAATAAAAAGTGAGTGAACAGAACTTGGAAAAAATTACTGTAAAATTAAAGTATTTCAAAAAGTAATGCCACATTAGAAGGTAAAAAGAGTGAAATAGATTTGGCTGAAAACTGAGTGAGGCATGAATAAGTAAAGTCACATTTAATGAAATAGAAAACAATAGGGGAATAATGCATAAAGATGATACATATAAAAGTCAAAGGCGATCTATTCCATATAGTTGGCATTTCTGTATCAAAGAACAGTGTTGAAGAAAAATCTTTATAATAATTGTTTTCTTAAATAAATAATGGAATGTTTAAATCACAATGTACAATGTGTACTAGGAAAATTACTGATAAATACTTCTCATACATTTTACCTTGGTAAATACTATGAACTTCAAGGAAACAACATCAAAGGTCTCCAGTTGATGTAAAAGGACACCTAACAGAGAGGGAATCAGGCCAACTTCAGATTATCCAGATCATTGTTCCTTGACAAAAGAAAGTATAATAATGCCTGTAAAGTTCTAGAAAAATAGAAATATTATCTAAGGGTTTTATGTTATCATGCAAGAATTCATAGCTCACAGCTCAACAAATTAGTCTTGGAAAAACTATTAAAACAAAAAGGCAAAATATAGGCAAAAATATTCAGCCGAAAATGAGATGAATCAAAATGAAGAACTCAGTAACAGAGAGAGAAGTAAAGGTTAAAAAAAAAATAGTGGTGAGCACCGAATCCTGCTACTAAAACCTAAGACCAGATAATGGAGAGAAATATTAAAACAATTTAGAAATGTTACAACACAGAACAAGATATATTTAAAGTTAAGATGACAAGTGGAGGTAGATTGAAATATAGGTGTTCAAATGTTCTCCTTTTTTATACTAGAAGTTATTATTTATTAACTAACAAAAACAAATTTGGAATTATTAGTTTTAAGTATATTATTTTTAATGTTGAAGAATAGGAACTATAATCGATGTACCTTCTAAAGCCAGATATAAAAACGTTTAAAAATAGAGCTTCTAGAAAAAGATAGAAAATAAACAACAATGACAAAATATAAAATGAAACTTACAAGGTGGCAAATGTAGAAACATTCATATTAAATTTATTAATATTCAATGTTTTAAAGGCAAAGTTAAATATCTAGTGCCAAATGAATAGATACAAAGATGTGTGATAAATATAAAGTAGTTAAAATGTTAATTGTATAATTTGGTGATAGGTATATGGGTAGTCAATTTAAAATTTTGAAAACTTCTCCATTTGTTTCAAAACTGTTATAGTAAAATGCTGAGAAAGTCTTCTTTATTTAATAAGCTAAAATAAAATCTAACAGCATGAAATACATAAACATTGAGGGAAAATATACGCAATCTAGAGGAAACCATGAAGAATCAATGAAAAAAATAAGACCACTCATGGTACATAAAACAGAAATCATACAAAAGGTTGAATTACTACTTTAATTAAAACAAAAATCTGCATAGAAAAATAAACTATAAATTTTATATTTGAAAAATGAAACTATCAAATCACAACAAAGTATTAATATGGTTAATATGTAATGCTGTCAGAAAAATTAACAAAGAGAAAGTCTAACAACTCAAAGTAAAATTATCAAAAGATACAGACAGGTCATTTAAAAATACACAAAATATCTAAAAACAGAGAGGGAAATTCTCCATCTTACTCAAAAATAATATATTACAAATAAAAGTGGAGTTAGAGAAGATATTTTCCTAGTATTTTTGTAAAGATAAAAAGTGTGATACCTTTTTATCTTATACGTAAATAATACCCAGTAATACATAATGACTCAGGTTTAACAAGGAGAAAGACTAACAATTCCAAATAAAATATCCATCAAAAGATACAAACAGAATTTTATGATGATATACATGAAATTATTTAAAAATTGTGTCAAAAAGAACAAAGCTAATGAACAGAGATGAAGCAACTATATATCCTAGAATATTCATAAAATATTCTTGGGAGGATATAAAAAATAACATTAGGAATAGATTTTAGGCATATGAAAGAAACGGAATTTTATGTGTCTTTTTACCATGCACACTTGAGTTGCATACAGGCATGTGTACTTTTATAAAGCTTCCCAGATAATTTTGTTATACCATTGATTATGATTAGTAGTATTTGCCAATTATGTTGAGTGATTTATGCCCAAAGAATTTTTAGATCATTATAAATGATGTTAAGTTAGGGATACAAGGAAATATTGTGAGCCAGGCAATAACAGTTTGTCAGAAATAAGCAGAAGTTCTGGGAGGAGGAATGTAGAAAAGTAATCAGGCTTCCAAGAACAAAAGGGACAAAGTGGAGTATGTCAGGACAAAGCGGAGCATGTCGGGACAAAGCGGAGCATGTCGGGACAAAGCGGAGCATGTCGGGACAAAGCAGAGTATGTCAGGACAACAAGGTAGCACAGATACAGAGCAAAAAAAAATAGCTGCTCAGGAATTAACCTAGCAAAGAGCATTGCCCTAATTTCTGCTGATTATCAGAGAAGGCAACTTGATTGCTGTATAATATGATTAATATGATATCCTTGATGGCATAATTAATTAGATACAATTAAGGTGACTACAATGAGTATATCCTTATACAGTCAATGCTAATTTTTTTGAGGCAGGAGTAGGATGCTATAGTTATAAATGTGTGGTTAGAGAAGTCACGCATTTTTAGCCCACAGTCTTTTGACCTGAGATGTTCTTTAATATAAAATCCTTGAGAGCATATTTTTCAGTCCAGTTCTTAAACTAGTCAGACTTTTACCTAACTCTTGTGGTAAGGATCACACTGCTCTCTACCAACTATTTTTCACGACCTCAGTGACTTACTGATATCCACCCCTACAAATCTAACCATCTACTAAGTCTAATTATTATTGAGAATAAGCATAACAAGTGTATTAACCACAATATCTCTTTTTTAAACACACAAAATAACTGAACATTTTAAATTACGATAAAAATGTATGTGCTTGTTTTAATGAACATTCTTTACAAATGATTTGTTTACAAAATAGACTGCAGTGTCTATTTCTGATTCCACAAGTTTATACCATAAAATGTTTGACTGAGTCAAGACTTATGTTCTTTTTGAGTAACTCTGCGTGAACCTATCAGGTAGATGTTATATCTAATCCTTGTAGAAGCATTACCATATTCCAGTCACATTTTACAGGGCATTATGAAAAAGAAGTAGAACCCCATCTACATTGAGATTTTAAAAATAATGAAAAAGAGCATTTCTTTATTTTTGAAGAAAAAGAAAAAAAGGCACAAAAATTCAATTTATAAATTAAAAAAATAAATGGCATCATGAAACAGACTTGAAGCCAAGGCCAAAGCCCAGGAGTTTAGAAAAAAACCACTTCAAAGTCAGTATGAGACTTCTGCTCTGGGTTTGGTACACATCCCACCTGATTCTTATCACATGAAAGTTCCTCTGTGACTCTAGAAAGATGAATACATGATAAATTAATGAAACTTTGTCTCTGGCGACTCCAATCTTTTTAAATATGTATTCTTTTTTGGAAAAGCTATACAATTGAAAAGGATTAATTTTTTCTCTATTTTCTTTAGGAAGAGAGGTGAGTGATAGAAGCAGTGTCTGGTCCAGACACATAAGAAGGTCCAGACTGCTACATTTGTGATAGTAAAAAGGCCTCTCAGACTTCGGAGATAAATAGTGTTTAGCATTCCCTTCCCCAATACAGGACTTGAGTAAAGTTTTTCTCACCTTGGAAAATAAAGAAAACCCAGATTCAGCTTAAGAGCATTCCTCTGTCAACCCAATCTATAAACAGCACCTCTAGTTATATGAGACTTAACTGTGTCTAATTGTAACTCCTAGAAATAAAAAGAGTAACTACAAACGTAAAATTTTTGAAGAACCACAAGACTGAACAGTTAAGCAATCTTGAGCAAGAACAAAGTTAGAAGCCTCATATTCAAATTACATTACGAAAGTACAGTCATCAAAATGATATTATACTGGCATAAAAGCAGACATAAAACAAACGGAACAGAATATAAAGCCCAGAAATTAACCCAGGCACATATGGTCAGTAATCTTTGATAATGTGACAAGAATACAAGGGGGAAACGAAGGTCTCTTCAATAAATAGTGATGGGAAACCTGAATTTTTACAACCGAAAATAATGAAATTGGATCTTCTTCTTACACCATAACAAAAACCTCAAAATTGTTTAAAAGACTTAATAGTAACATCTGAAACTGTAAATCTTCTAGAAGAAAACATAGAAGAAAAGTTCCATGACAGTGGTCTTGGCAATGATTTTTTGGATCTGATACTGTAGGAGGCCATTTTTGCATGGCTATACAGAAATATCCGAGACTGGGTAATTTATAAATAAAAGAGGTTTAACTTGGCTCATGGTTCTCTGAGCTATACCGGAAGTGTGGTACCAGCATCTGCTTCTAGTGAAGCTTACAGTTATGGTGGATAATGAAGGGGGAGGCAAGCGTCTCACATGGTGAGAGCAGGAGCAAGAGAGAAGGGGGAGTTGCCAGTCAAATCTTATGTCCTTCTCACCTTGAAAAATATAATCATCCCCTGCTAATAGTCCCCCAAAGTCTTAATTTATTTCAGTATCAAGTCCCAAATCCTAAGTTTCATCTCAGACTCATCTCCTTCTACCCATAAGTCTGCAAAATCAAAACAAGTTATTTGCTCCTGAGATAAAATAGATGTGCAGGCATTGGGTAAACATTACTGCTCCAAAAGCGAAAAATTGGACAACAGAAAAGGGCAATAGGCCCTGCACAAGTCCAAAACCCAGCGGGGCAGTCACTAAATTTTAAAGCTCCAAAATATTCTCCTTTGACTCCATGTTCCACCTCCAAGGCACACTGGTGCAAGCAGTAGGATCCCAAGCCCTTGGGCAGCTCCATCCCTGTGGCTTTGCAAGGTTCAGCCCGTGCAGCTGCTCTCATGGGTTGGAGTTGAGTTCCTGTGGCTTTTTCAGGCTCAGGAGGCAAGCTACCAGTGGACCTACCATTCTCAAGTCTGTAGAATGATGACCTCTTTTCCACAGCTCCCCTGGGTGGAGATTCTGTGTGTGGGCTCTAATCCCATATTTTCTCTCCACACTAATCTAGTAGAAATTCAGTGAGGGTTCTGCCCCTGCAGCAATCTTCTACCTGTGTGCCCAGGCTTTCTCGTATACCCTCTGAAATCTAAGGGGAAGCTGCCAAGCATCCGTCACTCTTTCATTCCATGCCCCCACCAACTTAACACCACGTAGATACCACCAAGGCTCATGGTGGCATGTACTCTCCAAGAGTGGGCCAAACAATATCTGGAATCCTTTGATCTAATCCTGAAGCTGGAGCAGCTAGGATGCAGGGAACACTGCCCAAGGCTGTGCAGCACAGTGGGGCCCTGGGCCTGGCCCACAGAATCATTATTTTTTCATAGTTCTCTGGATCTGTGATAGGATGGGCTATCTTAAAGATCTCTGAAATGCCTTTGAGATCTTTTTCCTATTTTCTTGAATTTTAGCACTTGACTCATTTTAGCCATGCTAATCTCTCTTGCAAGTCTTTCCTCCACAGGCTGCTTGGATTTTCTCTCTGCCAAATGGTCAGGTGGCAAATTTTCCAAAGCTTTACACTCTGCTTCTCTTTTAAATATAAATTCCAGGTTTAAGTCATTCCTTTTCTCCCACAGCTGATCATAGGTTGTTAGAAGGGGCAAGGTCACTTCTTGAACACTTTGCTGCTTAGAAATTTCTTTTCCAGATACTCTGTCATCATTCTTAAATTCATATGTCCACAGATCCCTAGGACATGAAAACAATGCAGCTAGGTTTTATTTTATTATTTTATTTTATTTTATTTTTTGCTAGGGCTTAACAGGGGTGACTTTCACTCCAGTTCCCAATAAGTTCCTCGTTTCCATCTGAGACTATCAGTCTGATGTTCACTGTACACATTTCTGCCAATATTTTACTCACAACTGTTTAACTCATCTCTAAGAAGTTCCCAACTTTTCCTTATCATTCTATCGTCTTCTGAGCCCTCCAAACTCTGCTACTCTCCGCCTATTACCAAGTTCCAAAGATGCTTCTACATCTTTAGCACCTTCATACCAGGAGTGGTCCCAACACTGTCCCATTCCTTAAATTAATTTTCTATGTGAGGGTGTGTAAAGAAATTTCTGTAAAGAAATACCTGAGACTAGGTAACTTATTTAAAAAGTTTATTTTGGCTCACTGTTCCGCAGGCTATGCAGGAAGTGTGGTGCCACCATCTGATTCTGGTGGGGGTCTCAGGAAACTTACAATCATGGCAGAAGGTGAAGGGGGAGCAGGCATATCATATGCCGATAGAGAGGAGGGATGTGCCACACACTTTTAAATAACCAGATCTCACAAAAATTCACACATTATTATTAAGACAGAACCAAGCTCTTCATGAGCGATCCTCCCCTGTGACCCAGAAATCTTCCACTAGTCCCCACTTCCAACATCGGGGGATATATTTCAACATGAGATTTGGAGGGAACAAATATTCCAACTATATCAGGTGCCAAAAGCAAAGGCAACAAAAGCAAAATAAACAATGAGACTACACCAAATTAAACAGTTTCTGCACAGCAACAAAAAAAAGGAAAATAAGTCAACAAAATGAAAAGGAAACTCAGTGAATTGGACAGGTTTGAAAAACACATATTTAATAAGTGATTAATATTCAAACTATACAAAGAACTCATATAAATCAGTAGTAAAAAGCTAACAAACGAACTAGTAATGTTAAGGAATAATGGACAGAGGATGTGAATCAACATTTTTCCGAAGAAGACATGCAGATAGGCAATATATATTTGAAAATCTGCTCAACACCACTAATCAACAAGAAAACTCAAAACAAAAATAAGATATCAACTCTTACCTGTTAGAATCACTATTATCAAAAAGTAAAAACATAAAAAGTGTTGGTGAAGACACAGAGGGAAAAAGAAACCCTTATGCATTGTTGATGGGAATATAAATTGGTACAGCTGACACAGGATTTTTCTTGGCACCTTTTCTGGGCTCACAGCAGGAGGTACCCCACCTACTCAGCCCACTGGACCACATCTGGCTTGTGTGCTCTGGTATAAATCCCATGACCACAGTGGCTGCACACTCAGCCCCTGGCAGTAGAGGGTGTGTGAGCAAGTGAGTGCGGGGTCCAGCCACCATTCTAAATGCTGTCAGGGGCAGGTTCCTTGCAGGGCTTTCAGCTGAACCAATCATGTTACCCCAAGAGGAATGTGGTAGTACCCAGGCAGGACTGTCGATGACCTCAAAGTCCCAGCAGGGGTGTTACAATGTGCTAATTAGCTCTTTTAGTCCTACTGCCCACAGCTCAACAGCCCCTTGCCCCACTCTGGGCCACAGCTCTAGGGCAGACTCAGCCCTACCACTGCTTCCCATCACGTGGGGCAGCTGTTTTATTATGGTGGAGGGCAGAGGACCACAGTATTATAGCCTTCTGAGTACCTGTATTCAGGGGATCCTGAGCTCTTGTTCCACATCTAAGAAGAATGAGGTCACACTGACAATTGATGGGCAATGAGGACAGATAATTATTGAGTGACAAAACAGTGCTCAGCAGAGAGGGGACAGGAAGATGGTCTCGGTCTCTCACCTGAAGTCGGACCATCTCTTCAGTGTGGCTGAGTCTGAGGCTTTAATAGGCACAGGATGGGGGAGAGGTGAGCGATAGGTAGTATTGGAAAAAGCAACATTTGGTTGGTTAAAAAGCATTATTCAGAAAGAACCAATCAGGAAAGGGCAGGAGCAGAAGTTCTCACTCTGTAAACAGAAACAGAAGTTCTGACTCTCGGTAGCAGGTTTCATCTGGAACTAGGTATTGAGTCTTTCAGACTTCTGGTTGTTTTTGGCTTGAAGGCAAGGTTTCACTGGGGACCCACCCCTATCTGACTGGGCATTTGTCTGCCTCCTGCTGCTATCACAACCATATAGACAACAGTATAGAGGTCCTTCAAAAAGTTAAAAATAGAACTGTCATATGAACCAACAATTCCACTTCAGGGTATAGCCAAAAGAATTGAAAGGAGAATTTGAAAGAGATGACTGCATACCCATTTCATTGCAGCATTATTTATGATAGCTAATACATAGAAACAACGTGAGAGTCCATCAGTGGGTAAATGGATAAAGAAAATGTGGTATACCAACACAATGTCATATTATTCAGCATTAAAAAAGGAAATAGTCTGAAGTCAGATGGGGTCTTCTAAATATACAATCATGTCATATGCAAATAGAGACAATTTGATTTCTTCTTTTCCTAATTGAATATCCTTTATTTCTTTTTCTTGCCTGATTGCTCTGGCCAGAACTTCCAATACTATGTTGAATAGGAGTGGAGAGAGAGGGCACTTGTGTCTAGTGCCAGTTTTCAAAGGGAATGCTTTCAGTTTTTGCCCATTCAGTATAATATTGGCTGTGAGTTTGTCATAAATAGCTTTTATTTTGAGATACATTCCATCAATACCTAGTTTATTGAGAGCTTTTTAGCATAAACAGCTGTTGAATTTTTTCAAAGACCATCTCTGCATCTATTGATAATCATGTGGTTTTTGTCTTTGCTTCTGTTTATGTGATGGATTACGTTTATAGATTTGTATGTGTTGAACCAGGCTTGTATCCTCGGGATGAAGCCTACTTGATCATGATGAATAAGCTTTTTGATGTGCTGTTGCATTCAGTTTGCCAGCATTTTATTAAAGATTTTTGCATCAATGTTCATCATGGATATTGGCCTGAAATTTTCTTTTTTAGTTGTGTCTGGAGGCATCACGCTACATGACTTCAAAGCTGCAATAATCAAAACAGCAAGGTACAGGTACCAAAACAGAGATATAGGCCAATGGAACAGAACGGAGGCCTCGGAAGCAATGCCACACATCTACAACCATCTGATCTTTGACAAACCTGACAAAAACAAACAATGGGGAAAGGATTCCCAGTTTAATAAATGATGTTGGCTAGTCATGTGCAGACAGCTGAAACTGGACCCCTTCCTTACACCTTACACAAAAATGAACTCCAGATAGATTAAAGATTTAAACCTAAGACCTAACACCATAAAACCCCAAAAGAAACAAAAGAAAACATAGGCAATACCATTCAGGACATAGGCATAAGCAAGGACTTCATGACTAAAACACCAAAAGCATTGGCAACAAAAGTCAAAACTGACAAATGGGATCTAATTAAACTTAAGAGCTTCTGCACAGCAAAAGAAACAATCACTAGAGTGAACTGGCAACCAACCGACTGGGAAAAAAATTTTGCAAGCTACCATCTGACAAAGGGCTGGTATCCAAAATCTACAAAGAATTAAAACAAATTTACAAGAAAAAAACGAACTACTCCATCAAAAAGTGGGAGCAGGATATAAACAGACACTTTTGAAAAGAAGGTATTTATGAGGCCAACAAACATGAAAAATGCTCATCATCACTGTTCATTAGAGAAATGCAAATCAATATCACATTGAGATTCTATCTCATGCCAGTTAGAATGGCAATCATTAAAAAATCTAGAGACAACAGATACTGGAGAGGATGTGGAGAAGTAGGAACACTTTTACGCTGTTGGTGGGAGTGTAAATTAGTTCAACCATTGTGGAAAACAGTGTAGGGATTCTTCAAGGATCTAGAATTAGAAATACCATTTGACCCAGCAATCCTATTACTGGGTATATACCCAAAGATTATAAATCATTCTATTATAAAGAGACATGCACACGTATGTTCATTGCAGCCTGTTTACAATAGCAAAGACTTGGAACCAACCCAAATGCCCATCAACAATAGACTGGATAAAGAAAATATGGCACATATACATCATGGAATACTATGCAGCCATAAAAAAGGATGAGTTCATGTCCTTTGCAGGGACATGATGAAGCTAGAAACCATCATTCTCAGCAAACTGACACAAGAACAGAAAACCAAACAATGCATGTTCTCACTCATAAGTGGGTGTTGAACAATGAGAACACAAGAACACAGGGAGGGGAACATCACACACTGGGACCTGTTGTGGAATGGAGGGCTAGGGGAGGAATGACATTTGGAGAAATTCCTAATATAGATGATAGGGGGATGGATGCAGCAAACCACCATAGCATGTGTCTATCTACGTAACAATTCTGCACAATCTGCACATGTACCTCAGAACTTAAAGTATAATTTTTAAAAAAAGAAAGAAAAAAAGGACATATTGCCATTTGCAACAACACAAATGAACCTGAATGACATTTTGCCTAAATAAATAATCCAGACACAGAAATTTGAATATAGTATTATCTCACTCATCTCTGGAATATCAAAATATTGAACTTGCAGAACAGAGAGTAGGAGATCATTACCCGGGATGGGGAAAGTGGAGAGATGTTGGTCAAAGGGTAAAAACTAGAATTTATTATCTGAGTAAGTCTGGAGACCTAATGTATAGCACAGTGATTATAGTTAAAAATAATATACTGTAGGTTTGAAATTTGCTGAGAGTAATTTTAAGTATACATACCACACATGCAAAAGATAATTACGTGATGTCATGGAGATGTTCATTAGCTTGACAGTGCCAATCATTTCACAGAGTATATGAATATTAAAACACCTAATTGTACACTTTTAATACATAAAATTTTTATCTGTCAATTGTGATTGTCAATTTTATTTTTCAGTTTCTCAGTAAAGCTGGGGAAAAAAGGATACAGTTGATAGGCAGAAGCTGTTAATTGCCAAGACAACAGCAATGGACTTGATAGGTTTCATTTTTATGATTAAAAATACATGTCAGCATGATATCAGTCTAATAGCATAATTTTGTCAATATTCCATGTAACAAATGATTAAATTTTCTCTAATCATATGTTATTGTTGACACTAAATTTGATTCAATTATGTTTTATATTATGTAGATGAGACCACTTTCAATAACTTTTTTTTATTAGGTGACATAGATTATATCAAAATTCTTTATCACTGTTTGCATAAACAGCTGGTCATGTTTAAATCATGAAAGCTATCTTTTTACATTAGTGTAAAGTAAGTGGACAAATAATTATATTTACTCTGTATCACTCATTTCATTAGAATTCAGTAAATAATTTAATTATATGATTTATTGTAAGTAAAAGTAAAATCTTCCACAGATTTCTAGAATTTAGTATGTTTTTTTATTTACACCATGATATTTGTGTTTGTTTCCCCATTAATTTTTATACTTTTAGGTAGTCTAGATTCATATTTATTATGATGTCATATCTCACTGTGTTTGGTATTTGCATTTATATATCTGTTTGCTTGAATTTTCATTAATAAATAACTTAGTCCCCAAAGTGGGAACTATAAATCTGTTTGGAATCCAGATCTGGTGATTCCTACTGCATGGCAGTCCTCACTAGACAGCAAAGGCTTTTCCTTTAAATAGAAACCTAGCTACTCACCCAAGACAACAGGCTGCCTATTTGAGGAAAACCTGAAAAGTGTTCACAAGTTATTTCCAGTATCTCTGCAAAATATCTTCCAGTTACTAATCAGGAAATAAAGGCAGTTTTCATTATTCTATAATGGCACATTATTTGGGTTGCCTTTCAACAAACCATTAGTCTAAATTACTTTTAGTGAACACCACAGTTTACTGATGGTGGAAAGCAATAGACTGTGAAGCAAGAATTGCTAGGAGGCTCTTTTTCCTAATAGAACTTCAGTTGTTGTGTTATTGTTTTAGATTCAACAGCATCTTGGAAATGAGTCCATTTATACAAGCAGTGAATAATGCAAGATGAACGACAATTTCAGCATGTAAAATGCAGCTATTCACCAGAAGAATTTTGATATTGCTATGTACTTTAAGCAGGGCGGATTTTTATTTTTATTTTTTGAGAATCAGTGACATAAAATATTCAAGGTAGAGAGAAGAAGGCTGGTGAAGAGGCACCCTTTTCCTTTTCATGGTAATATTAAATAAGGAAAGCAGTGAAAAATACCTGTGGGCAATGCTTTTGACCAATGATGGGAGAGAGTTGAACATCTGTCTTAAACTTTTGTAACAAACTATGATGGTCAAAGAGACAGCTGGAACAACTTCATAACCCTTTAAAAGATACATCATAGCAAAGAAAGACTCTTTTTAAAAAGAGTATTTTTTGTAGGATTTGGAGAAAATCATCAGCAGTTTTGTTACTCTTTGATTAGGAACCTCAAATGAACAAAATAAAGGTCAAGCATAATATCAGAGAATATTTCAAGAGAGAAGTATTATTATAATCTCCACATCTAATTGCTGATAGGAGTGAAGTAGTGTATTAGTGATAAACTGGCAGTTCAGGCAGACCTATAGAAGGAGTTATTGGGTCATAGGGTCTGATTGTTAGCTTAGCAGACCAAAAATGTTCCTATTATGTAAGATACATGTTACATTAGACTAAGAAAGACTAACAACAACTAAATGTGCAAGATTTTGACAGATACACAGTTTGAAATTTACAATGATAAACACAAGTTTTGAGTAGACTAAGCTTACTTGATCTAAAAAGTTAGCCACTAGCTAAATGTGCCTACTGAGCACTTCAAATGTGGCTATTACAAACTCAGATGTGTTATAGAAAACTTACACTTAAAAAATACACACTGAATTTCAGATATTTAGTATAAGAAAAATGCAAATGTATTTTTTTTTATGGATCATACACTAAATACTTTTATATAGATTGGGATGGTATAAATGAGTCATTAATTATACCTGGTTTCTTTCCTTTTATTAAATATTGCATATAGAAAATGTAAAATCACACATATGGCTTACATTGCATTTCTACTGTCAGTGCTGGACTAGAAAATTTTATTCATTTGACTAGTGGAGTCCCTTTATATAGTAACTAAGTTCCTTGGTGATTTCATATAGAGCAATATAAGTTATACAATTTTAGGGCAAGTATATAATTTATCATTACATACATAATTATAGTACATGTAAATATAATGAGCAATATGAATTATATAATTCAAATGTTTATTGGCTTTAGGCTAATTTATCTAATGTACCTATATCTATATTAATAATATAGTTGCTGAATGGACCAAGTGTGTGAATTTGCTGATTAGGTAATTCTTTCCTAGAATCTGCTGAATAAACACTGCCAGATTTTATTACAATAACCATTCTTTCTCTACCTCTGTATGCTGACTTATTTTTTCCTTCATTATCTGTGTCACAATCTCAGATGCCTAAGGATGCTAATAGTAACTAATAAGCAGGTGATTAAAATAAACGAAGACTCCCATGTGGAAATTACTGTGAACTGGGGAATTTACAACACCAGAGAGTTTCTGCCCAAAAATAGGTTGATGAAGCTATATAGGTGATGCCTTTGCTGAATGAATATATGGTGGCTGAAAGTATATATATACACATATATATGCATATAATGTGTGTGTATAAATATGTATATACATATATGTATATGTATATATATGTGTATGTGTGTGTATATATATATATATATATATTTTAGTAGGAAATATGTGTTAGTTAATTCCCCAGTACCTCGCCCACACACAGAACTACAACCCTAGAGATGAAATGGAAGGCACTGGCCAAAAGAGGAGTGAATGACAGAGAGGCCCATGGATTGAAGTTTTTATTCCCAACCTTCATAGTCTTCCTTCCTCCATGGAAGGAGGTCTCTAACTATGATCACAGGTCTTACTAGACAGGTTTTCTCCCATGGCTACAACTTTTTCTAGGTTGAAATAGAATGAACATGCATTATAAGTTGCCTAGAAAAAATCCTGGCTAATGCTCCTAACACATCAAGTAAAAGGCTCTCAATTATTTGAGTATCACCTTTCAGTCTCAAATGTGTCTCTTTTATGTAACAAATTATATGGCCTACCTAAGTATCCCTTCATAGATGGATTTTCTACACCTCCATGTTTATTTACTTTCGCTTGCCCTCAATTTCACGGCTAAAGTTACAATGATATATTGCCCTTCCTTCTTGTAACAGTGAAACAATTCTTCCCGGAGAACACCATGCTCAAATAAGGAAATTCTTCACTGTCAGTTCAAGAGAGGTGTCTGGAATTTCAGCCCTATGGGATTCTATTATTTTTATGAACCCATGACTACTTAGTACTTCTCATTATTTCCATTTCTGAATGAAAGATTTTGTTATGATTATCTTCTCCTGTTGCTGAATTTGCATTTATTAGAGAGAGAGAGAGAGAGAGAGAGAGAGAGAGAGATACATAGATAGATAGATAGATAGATGATAGATAGATATTGGGGGAGGGAGGAATCAGATAACATATATTTTAGTTAGAAAGTCACTAATTCATAACTAATTCATAAGGAGCCTCACTCATCTGGAATTGATGGGGACAGAGATTCCAAACCTTGAGCCAGAGATATTCTCTGAGTGTCATATTGGGTTGTCTTTCTTGGAGACAAGGTCATTATATCTACATATGGGAGGAAGAATTAATATAGATGAATGATCAACCATATGACTATGGCAGACTACTAGTTACACAGTCAAACCATTAGCTGGCAGCCCTATACACTTGCAAGTGGATATAACCATGTGCTATTCTTACCCACAGAATATGAATGGAATTGTTTTCTACTGTTTTCGGATCTAACTTTCAATACTACACACATGCTCAGCCATACTCTTTTTGCTTCCTGCCCTTTGAAACACAGAGCCTGGCAGAGAAACTGATAGAAATTTGGTCATTTAAAAAAATAAGACCTTGTGAGATGTTGTCATGAAATGGAAGAAGCTGGTGCCCTTTAATCAACTATTGGCGTAGAGTTACCACACCATTTAGCCTGAAAATATTGACTATGCAAGAGAAATAAACTTTTCTTCTTTAAATTATTCAGTTAGGGAGCCACTTTGTTACATAATGAATAAATGACAGAAATATTAAGATTTTCTATTATCACCAGTATGAATTGTAGACTAGAGATACATAGACAATACAGTAAGTGGCAGGTTTTGTATCTATAGACTTTTAAATTTTTTCATTATGAGTCATAACAATCTTTTCTCAATTGATACCATTGTGGGTTTTTCCTGTATAAATAAAATATTAATGAAAATTTTGCATATAAGTATTGTGTTAATAATGTTGCTTATGATTATGACTATAAAAATTTCTTACTATTACTCAGTATATACACATTTAAATTAAATTACTGCTGAATGAAAAATTCTATGTCTAATATTTACTTTTTTAAAAAAATCAGTTTTTTTAATCTTTACTCCTACTGAAATGCTGAAATTACTTCTTGAATTACATAACTTACAATTAATACAAATGTTACATTAAAAATGTAAATATATGCTTGAAGATAAACATAATTTTTAAATAAAAATGATGAAAAGAACGCCTGCAAACTTATAATCTCCCTGCACAGCACAAAGATAGAACAGTCCAGCCAGCTTTGTTGAAAGGGTAAAAATCCAAAGGCTGTTTGCTTCCTCATCCTGCTGTTTGGTCTGTGTGTGGCGCTGGTCAAATAAATTAACCTCCCTGGAATATCTTAAAATGAGAACAATAATGAAGTATTTCATGGAGTTGTCATGAGAATTTAAAGATAAATAGTATGAGAAAGAAAAGGAAAATGAAATTATTACAGAAATAAAAACTGACCAGGTGGAGGAAAATACTTGAATAATTACACATTTAATGAGTACAGTTAATAATTGCCCAAAATATTAAAACAATTCATAAATTTGAATCTGTGATTTTTGTGTTATAATTATTTCTATTTCATTTCACCTTGTACATAACCATCTGAATGGGAACATTTGGATTGATGTAAAGAGTTATGACTGTCTTGTTTTTAATCATTCTTCAATTAGCAGGGAGCAGATGAATATTATAAAGGAGTTATTGTTTATTTGTTATTTGTATTTAGTGGAATTTAGAAGTTTCAAGTTCTCTGAAATTACTCTTTAAGTGTTCAGGATACAGAATTGTGGATTGTTTAAAAATAGATCGAAGAGAGATCTAGGCTTGTAAAGTCAGTTTTGTCATTTATGATTTTGTAAATTTGGACAAGTTTCTTTATCTCTTTAGGGCTCAGTTAATCAAATTGTTTTATGAAATATTAAGTCAGTGTACAGCTATACATCAAACTTAGCACCAGACTTAGCAGAATGCATAGATCTTTCATAATATTCAGTTACTAATTAGCTATATTACCTTAAAAAGTAGCAGTATTAATAACAATACAATCAATTTTCAATACATACTGCTTACTACTTTTCTTTTAAAAAATAAAACAAATAACTTATATAAAAATATTGGTTTCATTTATGTGTAGCATCACGATTTTATTTTTTACAGTATACTCTAAGATGTATTCTCAAAGAAATGAGCAACATCTTTATTTTAAATAAAGTTGCTGTATTGTTAGAAGAAATGTGCCAAATTGCAAGATTAAGTTTTTCCATTACACTTCAAAGACATTAAATGATTTTAAAATATGATAATAATTAGTGTTATTTTTACCAACTTTCCAATTAACCCATGTAATATTATTAAATGTCTGTGCATACAGTGCTTTTATTTTAAAGATGGAATATATTGGTATACTTTTGCTCCTGATATTTTTGTTTTAGCTCATCCCTCATAAGAAATGCACAGAAACTATTTTTGCAAAAAATTAATATTTTCGATTTATATAAAAATATTACTTTTTAAATGCCTTTACTATGCTTTCTTGAACACAACCAGAGTGGATTAATTTCTGAAATGTTAATTTTAAGAAGAAAGAGAAGTTTGACATTTTTGCCTTGAGCTTGGAAATTATGAACAATTTCCAGATTGAATACTTTACACTGAATATCTTAAGTCTTTGGTCCAAATGTGAAAAACATATAAATAAATGAATAAATAAGTAAACTGAGATTCTGAATAATTTTATAGCTTTTATTAAAACCCAGCACTATAAAGTTTGCCTAAGAGAGGATGTTTCTGTTAGTTTACAGTCCTTGAGCCGAATCTCTAACAGTGGTTTTTATGCTCTCTTCCATTCTTGGCTCTGCTCTCTGCAGTGTTGGGGTATGGCATTTTTCATGCGGAAGCATCTTCCTCTCCACACTCATTTCATCCAAAGAAGCTATGTTTTATACCTTCGGCATGTTTAGTTTCTGATTAAAACTTTACTTTTTAAAGTAACTTTACTTTTATAAGGGTTGGGGGAAAAATATAATTAAACACCTTTAACATTACTGATAACTGATTTTCGCACTAATAATTATTCAGTAGGCTTATTTTTGTCTCTCAAATGAATGATAAATTTGGTTAATAAAAAACATTTTCTACTTTCTCATATACATATATGAATGCTCAGATATATATATACACATATGAATATGAATCACATATATGAGCATTCACATATGTGCATACAAATATACATCATATATACGATGCGTGTTTGAATGTACAAGAGGAAGCTGTTTCAAAGTTTGTCTTCAACCAGAGACCCTGCTTACCACAGAGTAGAATTATAGAAATTTCAATTAAATTGAATTTTTTAAAGTTAGATGTGAGCTTGTTATTCTGACATAGGTGGAAGAAATCTAGGAGTGGTCTCTTAGAAACTTGAGACATTATTGTGTTTTTATGTTTGAGAAAATTATAGCAGAGTCAGGTACTAAAGAATATATTTGAGTTTCTCAAACTGCAAAATACTCTAGAATTTTCATATTCACAGTTCTGAGTTATTCAGTGTTTATAAAGACAATCTCCTGTGTCAAGATGGTACAGTAATTCAAACAGCCATTTTTATTTTTGCATCTAGTGCAACCAGATTGCTTTTTCTAGAATAAACCTTAGAGCTTATTATTACATTGACTCCAAGAAGTTGGTGGTGACCAAGGTAGCATGTGTAATAAATATGAACTCTGTCAATGTGTCTCCGAAAAACTAAGTAGATTTTGGTTTTCAAGTAGTCTTGGTCAACACCACATGAGGAACAGCATGTTAGCTTTGCAATTTATTGGCTCCATAAATTTCATCAGGTTACCTGACTGCTCTTTCCTCACTTCTTCATCTGTAAAGTAGAAATAATACCAGACTCAGAGTGGTTATGAAATTCAGAAAAGTTAGTATGTGTAAAGCACATAGTACTTGACACATAATAAGTAATAATATATGTCTCAGTTAAATGCTTAATCATTGGGAAGTTTCCCCCCAGAATGCTTTTTTGTTGTTGTTGATAACTTGTATTCAATAAACAGTCATATTCAATATCCTAGGCAGCTGATTTTTTAAAACTCTCTCACCACCAGCTCCTTCACCCATCTCCCCCAACAACACCCGATTAAAAATACACTTGTCACTTCTTTCACATGCCAACTCAATCTGTACTCGCCTCATGCAGGCAACAAGTGTATCTCATTAAAGCTATGTTATGTTTTCAGGAAAGAATCTTGCAATTTTTGCTCATTTACTCAAATGATTTATATAAAAGATAAGAAAACATTATCTTATATCTAAGTAATAAAAACACATGAACTCCTCCATAGATAGCGATATGTGGTGGCCCTCAAATAAAAAGCAAAGCAAATTTGAGGACACGAACTACATCAAATTATCCATGAAATCAACCTTTAGATATCTTTTCTTTTTCAGTCAGTTGTGGTGGCTCACGCCTGTAATCCCAGCACTTTGGAAGGCTATGGAGGGCGGATCACAAGGTCAAGAGTTCAAGACCAGCCTGGCCAACACAGTGAAACTCCATCTCTACTAAAAAAAAAAAAAAAAAAAAATACACAAAAAGTTTCCTTTCTTTTTCTAGAAGGTAGAGAATAAGGATAGAATTCTATATGGTTGGTAATAAAATCTTTCCACCAGTTCTACATTCTGAAACAAGTTTTCAAACCTGTGTAACAATTTTTTTTTTGAGACGGAGTTTCGCTCGTTACCCAGGCTGGAGTGCAATGGCGCGATCTCGGCTCACCGCAACCTCCGCCTCCTGGGTTCAGGCACACGCCACTATGCCGAGCTAATTTTTTGTATTTTTAGTAGAGACGGGGTTTCACCATGTTGACCAGGATGGTCTCCATCTCTTGACCTCGTGATCCACCCGCCTCGGCCTCCCAAAGTGCTGGGATTACAGGCGTGAGCCACCGCGCCCGGCCTGTGTAACAATTTTTGAAATGTATAAACATTAGCAAACACTCATAACCAAATCTGAATATAATTGATATAATTCCTTATGCTGATGTTACTGTATAAATTAATTTCATTATTCTTACATGGTAATTATTATATTACCTAATAATTATTAAGTTTGAGATATTAAGTTTATCTAAAATTAAAAATCTAAGGTCATTGGAGCCAAAACCAAGTTTACTTTTTCTCCCATGTGATAGTAGATTAGCAGGCTATTGTTCAGGAGACTGATTCTCAATTATGCTAAGTCAGAATGGTTTGAATTGGTGCCATTTATTTCAGCCTGTCAAGAATCTTGTCGAAAAATCAACTGTGACTTTGATTTCGGATTAGTTAAGTAATTACTCATCAGGCAATATATAATTTAGGTACTTACATTTATTTTGTGATTCATTTTCCAAAGAACTGCTAAAATAACAATTCCCATTTTTCTTTAGCCTGAATATATCCCTCTTATGAATTCTACTTATTGTAATCGCTAATAAGTGCTTTTTTACATATCTGCTCATCTAGACCCCACCATTCTGGAATGTCCTCTGGACATGATTAAAACCAGATGTTTTTAAATGTCATCATGCATATACTGAAATGATTATAAAATGAGAATTTTTTTTCCAGACGGTTTCTATTCAGACAAGAATGCCAGTTTCCATTGGTTTGGAGGAAACTTATTTCTAATAGCATAAAGTGGTTATGATTCAAAATATAGATTTTTTTTAGTGTCAGGCACAGTCCAACATTGTCTTTAACATGCTTTTTAAAATAGCACAAATGTTATTATAATTTATGTGGTTTTATACAGAAAATGATAATTTTGGTGTTTAGTTTTTATTTATAGGAATTATAATTTTGTCTTGATTTACACATCCAGGGATTTAACCAAGAAAAATAGTACATTTTAACTCTTAGGAATGAAGACTTGTTATTTTCCCTGTGTGTTATATTTTAGAAATTAACGTGGCTTGACCACTGCAATATGTCTAAAAGAATTTAGTGAAACTACTCTCTACTTTTTTGCTCAACCTTATCATACTCAATGGAATATTATGTACTATTTAAATGTTTATAGATTCTCACTGTTAGCCAATCTAGGGAAGTAATACATTTTGATTTCTCTGTTATGCATGCACTATTAGCTGATGACCAGTTTTCATACATCCCACATGTAGCTGTGGACCATTAAAACAGAATGGTGTATAAAATAGAGTAATACAGTTTTTAAAACCATTTTAAATGATTAACAGATATAGCTAACAGTCATTCTTTTTATAGAAGATCCAAGGAAAGTTAGTCTAAAAATTAGACCATTTCTACCTATGATGGGAAAAAAAAACATATTTTTCTTCTTAAAAAAACAATGTAAGATTTTCTTTCTTAAAAGAAGAATGTAAGATTCAAATTTAAACTAGCAATGAAGAATGATGGCAATTATTACTTCGAATAGTTGGTCTGTAATGTTGTATTAAATGATTAAGATATGAATTATCTAACTTTCCCATTTTACCTTAATGTATAAGCAGTAACAATGTAAATAAAGCTACTGAGTTATCATTATTAAATTTTGAAAATTCTGTATCAATGATATTAATAAAGAAGAAAAAAGGACAGTTGAAAAATTTAGATCAAAATATTTATTTGATATATCTTGCAAAATAGCTTAAAAATATTCTTATACTGTAAATAATAAAATTTCATTGTAGTAAAGAGATTAATAATGGCAAAATTAGTGTATTTCACTACTTAGAAGTTATCATTGCTATCATTTTCTAATTAATTAGCTGTAGATAGAACAATAATTTATTAAAAACTAAGAACTAAAAGCCACATAAAATTTGTTTTTAAATGTATTATTTGATTCTTTTTTAGTTGCTATATTTTGATGAGACACACAAATAAAAGCTTATTTTTTGTGTATTTAATGTAATTATACATAGTTCAGATAAAGTTGAAGAGCTTTAGACAAAAATCTTTCTGAAAATTACCACTAAGATAAGCTTTAATTGCTAAACTGTCCATGTTGCTTACTGGGATACCATCCTATAATTAATTTCATATTTTAGAAAAAAAAATGTCATGTGAGTAGTTGGTCTGAATTTGGAAATGATATAGATTAAAGTGTCCTATTGACTCTTTTATTGAAATATTTTGTAATTGTAAACAAGCAGTAAATATCTCATTTTCCCCTACTACTGTCTTTGCTAATTTCTGGTTTATGTGAATTTCCTTGAAATTAGTCAGCATAGGCTTATATTATAAGCAGCCATTGTTCAGGAAAGTCTACATTCAAACATGACAATCAGTCTATTCTTCAACAATTGGAACATACTTATTTAATATGGTGTGATACAAAAAGCTGAGATCACCAATAACTACACCAACAGATTTACATTTAAAATTACTAGGCATTCTGAATATTAAGATGATATTTACTGTCAATGGTGATATATTCTTATTCTTAATTTCAAACACAGTGGAATAGAACTATAATATGATTTATAAGAAAGACATATGCTTTCAAATAAAGAAAGATACATTTCAACCATTACCTTAGCCTGTTTGTGCTACTGTAACAGAATACCATGGACTGGGTAGTTTATAAACAAAAGAAATGTATTTCTCATAGTTCTGGAGGCTGGGAGTCCAAGATCAAGGTGCCAGAACATTTGTTGTCTGCTGAGGGGCCAGTTCCTCCTTGCAAGATTACAAACCTGTGGCTGTGTCTTCTGGAGGAGAGGAATGCTGCATCCTAACAAGGCTGAAGTCTGAAGGGGTGGTAGTGAAATAAAGGGTCCAATTCCCTCCATCAAACCTTTTTATAAAGGCACTTAATCCTATTTATGAGGTCAGAGCCCTCACGACTTAACACTTCCCAACAGGCCTCGTCTATTAATAGCATTTTACTGGCCATTTAATATTCACACCTGAATTTTGGAGGGGACACATTCAAACCATGGCAACCACACTGTTTCCTTGTCAGACTCTGCCAACAGAAATATTTTAATTTTTAATTACCACCATTGCAAACTAGATTAATCACAAGAGAGTGGACAGAGTTGCAAAGGAACTGGAAACTTTTATAGATAAAAGAATAACTGAAGAAACAGTCTCCTTTTCACTTTAATGGGAACATCTATGAAGATAATTTTGACAGGTTCAAACACTTTTAGGAGTTGTTGCATTGAAGAGTATAATCAGACATCCCAATGCTCCAATGCTATGTTAGAACATATGATAAAATATTTTAGAAAAACAGAGTTTCTAATCATGACAAGAATTAAACAATGGAAGAAATAGCTTTAAGAAGATTGACCAACATCTTTGAAGAGCGGAGATGCTTACGCTTTGAGGACTACAGGGCATAAACTACCCGGAAGACCAATCCTCAGAAATGTTTGAGAGGGAATTATTGACTTATCTGAGAGAAAATAATGACAACAATGTTGTTCATCTTAACTAATATTTTAGGACATCTGTAATTCATAAATTAACTCACTTAAGGAAAAATACAACATTATCGTTTTTCAGATTCCTTCTTCTACTTTTAAATTTTCAGAATGAAATCATTAGAGCTATTAACAAGGTGTCTGTAATGCTGGGAAAGTAGGGTAAAACCTAGAATGCATTTTCAAAAGACAATGCACAAAAAAGTTAAACAGACTCTTTCCGATGCGGTCCTCTCAAGAGAAAAATCATGTTTCCCTTTCTATTTCCTGGCATTAACAGATTGTTTATAGCAGAAACTACTTTGGCAAAGGGCTCTTTTTGGGGACTTTTGAGTGAATTTATTTTTATATTGACTACAACACTGTTTTATTTTATATGCTTGAATTATATAATTCCTGGTAGTGAAAATAGCACATTACAGTTTTGCATTCATTTAACTTTAGACCCAATATCAGAAGTGAATTAGTATTTTCTGGATAACTAAAAACAAAACATGTTTGTATGTTTAATTAAAACCTGCCAAACATGGGTCAAAGAGACATAATTTTCTCTGAATTTGGCAACACTAATATGCTGGTTTATGTTGGAAACTCTAGAGATGGTCTTTATTTGCAGAGCTTTCTGTTTATGCAAATGTTTTTCTTAAAGATATTTCAGAAAATTTGTAAGAAATGATTTGTTAAATTTTTACTGAAAATGTGATATGGTACAGACACTACAGTAGATTCTAATGCCTTCTTTTTTATGTGAATGGTTTTAATTAAATACATAATGTTCCTCATTTCATGTCATCAAGTATAGTTGGTAGGCTGCATAATATAAAAAAGTAAAGCTGAGTTATTTGTTTATATTTTGGTTTGCAAGAATACTTTTCATACTAGAGAGTATTTTAGTAACATATTTAAAGAAAAAATGTTCAAATCTTTTTCAAATATTGCAGACACAAAATTATGTCTACATTTTATGATAAGTGGTTTAAAAAGATAAAAATAAATTAAAACTGAATCAACTAATATGAGTAACAGTAAAATGATGGACTATTAATATACCTGCAGGATTTTTTAATGAATTTTGATCACAAAAATTTAAAAATGATATATTATAAAACTTTTGATGTGGGCAGATCTTATAATCTAAACCTACTCCAATAAAGATTTTATTTGAATTTTATTTGAATCTTAAAGTATCAGCTTGAATGAAGACACTTAAATAACTATTTTTTTTAGCATTTGTGGTAAAAATCTACAGTACCTCATTGAAGTTTACTGGATCTTTTCTCAAGCATCCTTAAGAATTGTGTAGCAATGAATATGCCATCTAGTTAGCATTACCCTTTGTGGTTATAGAACTCTGAATGATTCCACCCCCTTTTTATTCCTTTGGATTCCTTATGCCTTCTTTTCAGTCATGTTTGAAAGTTAATGTAGTCCATGCATACCTTTTTTCTTAAAGGTGCAGAAACGTATTTGATAGGTAGGCAGGGTGCTTAGCCCTAGAACTTTACAGGCAATTGCCTCTCATCACCCATCTTACTGATACCATGATGCTGAACAATGTGCTTAATCTAGTGCTTAGATAAAATTTCTAAACATACAGAAAGAACTTTCTATGATCACCTGAACTTATTTTAGTATATTTTGGATAAATCTGCCAAGAAAGAAAGAAACTACCAATATTCCAAGGAAGTGAAAGTTTTCAATTTTTTTACAGATCCTAAGATGAGTTCAAACCATATTAGATGGTAAAGTTCTTGACAAAATAATTTTTGTTCTGGCTATTATAACCAATATCAGAATAATTACTCAAATAGCTATATAGACTTTTCTTTAACATCTGGTGTTTCCAAGAGATGTCAAAATGATTACAAATTGCTATAGTAATTACTATGACCTTACGGTGAAAGAAGAAAATGAATATAGAAAATACTGAGGCTTCTAACTGCCCAACAGTCCCAATAAGTTAATTTCCAAAGTCTCATTAAACTTTATTTCATCAAACCATCCTACACACTTCTGATTTTGAAATGTGGTTTTAGTTTCTACTTTAAAGAGACCGATATTATTCTTGAGTTTCTACTCAAGAATTATTGGAGAATAACAGAGATTATGATTGTAATTTTGCACAAAAAATAAAGCCAACTTTAGGGAGAATTTTAATTTGGGATTTTTTAAATCAGTGGCTTTGTCTACCGCTATTCTAATTCATGTATTATATTGGTTTGAAATTCTTACCTAAACAAAAAGTAAAGTTTCTGTTTTCAGTTATGTGTTCAAGGGGTTTAAAGGGGTAACTATGTGAATTAACTAGTCAAACTCTGACATGGTAAATATCCCTTAAAACTCCATACATCAACCATACCTCAGCTTTCTGTTGAAACTACTCTCTGCAACCCTGATGTGACAGGCAAGCAGTCCAAACCCACACCATCTTGGACCCTGCGACTTGCAATAAGTAACTAAGGTCTGTAATTGCCACCCTACCCAGGCAACGTGTAAACTAACGCTTATCTTGACTTCTGTGAACCACTTAAGTAACAATTGGAATGTCTGAAGCCCCTCACCCCCACCCCCGCCTCTCACCCTCACTCCCGCCCAGGAGGTGGCTTACGGGCATAAAAGGTCTTGACACCCTCCTTTCGGGGCCACGGGTTGGAGAGACGCGAGTCCTCCGTGGCCGCCAGCAATAAAGACCCTGCAATTTGGCATACTTTTGTCTTGGTGTTGACTTTCTGTGCTCACCCCAGTACAACAAAACTAATAGAAAGAAAGAGCTTACTGTCCTGGATAAAGTAACACCTTACATATTTGAAACACATTAAACTATTTTTAAATCGTTTTGAGAGGTGAGACAATGTACAAGAGGATCTGGGTGTGGTCAATGGTACAATGAAAACCATTTTGTATTCTGACGGGTCTAAGGCCCAGTTCTTAACCACTGAATTAATTTTTAAATACTGATAAATCTGAATTTTTAAAAGTGTTTTAAAATGAGTAAATTGATCCCTATAATTGTCTGTGTTAAAATGTGCATTATGGGCTGGGCGTGCTGGCTCATGCCTATAATCCTAGTACCTGGGGAGGCTGAGGCAGGTAGATCACCTGAGGTCAAGACCAGCCTGACCAACATGGTGAAACCCCATCTCCACTAAAAATACAAAGTTAGCCAGGTGTGGTGGCACATGCCTGTAATCCAAGCTACTTGGAAGCGTGAGGCAGGAGAATCGCTTGAACCTTCGAGGCAGAGGTTGTAGTGAGCCAAGATGGTGCCATTGCACTCCAGCCTGAGCAACAAGAGCAAAACTCCATCTAAAAAAAATGTGCATTATGAATTAAATTCATTTATTGATAATATTGTTTAACATGTCAAAGTCATTTTCTGGCTGAATGAATAGTACTATATGTTTGACAAAAGTTCTGGTCAACAGATTTTATACGTCTGCATTTGAGTGCTCAACAAGGTACCTTGTAAACAGATGTTGGATATAATTAATCTTGTGTTATGGGAATCATTTGACTAGAATAAATATACCTACAATTTTGCAGGTGCTGGTTAATTAGTTTTGAAAGCATGAAATAAAAAATACATATAAAGAGATAGTTTACCATTTGTAAACCTGGCTCAAATGTTCATCAACTTGAGGAAGGCGGACAAGAACAGGTCCAGAACTTAAAATTATGGAGTAATAGAAAACAAACTCATGAATATGCAGCTACGCTTTGGAAAAACTTAGTGAAACATCATTCTTTAAACTACATCATTACCTGGGAGCCACATGGAATCTAAGCCAGCACCTAGTTGTCCTGCTTATGACTGCCAACTGAACAGCAGTTCACAGCAGTCAACAAGTTATATACTGATCTTGCATTGCTCTTGTCTTCTGGATTTCTTTCTTTCTATGTCTTTAATAGTCTCTTTTTAAATTTTGAGGCTAGAATAGAAAGTATTTATTTTAATATGTAAAGCATTTTAAAAATTTCACCTAGATTTTTAATGTAACCATTAATAGTTAACGATTTTTACTGTCATTTTTTTAGTGATATATGGCCCCCTATGGATATAGAAGAATGAAGACTGTTAAAACATAAGTGGAGAAATTCAGTGAGTGTAAATGAGGGAAAGCACAGCAAGTACTTTGAAGAATGGCACCAAAATACAGGTTTACCATCTGACAATTACACCTACCTGAGACTACCCTAGATAATCCCTTTAAACCCAGATGAAGCCTTACAGAGTTCTTGAGATCAGAATGATCTTTATCTAAACTAGTGGTCAGACTGAGGACTATTCATACAAGGGAGACTGTTAACCTTCTGGTTCCTTACTTCTAAATTTTGGAAGCTGAATGATACTGTTTCTTAATTCTAATTCTTAATTTATATTAGGGTGGTGCAAAAGTAATCACAGTTTATGCCATTAAAAGTAATGGCAAAAAGTAACATATTAAGTGCCAATAATGAGTCACACATTTCTTTAGAAAATAGAGCATGATGGTGAACTAAACCTATTTCTTGCCCTCACATGGCATGAACTCTGTTAGTGAAGATAAAATACATGAATAAAAACGTAATATAATGCCCATAAGTATTACTTTCATGAAGAAAATTTGAAAAGACAATATAGAGGGTGCATTCTCTTTTAATAGAGAAAGCAGAGAATAACTCACAACAAATGTGATACTTGAGCTCTCTCTGTAAATAGTCTTCTTAGCTTTGAGATTAATTAAGTAAGAAAGGCAGCACCCACCCAAAACTATTATCTAAAGGACTCAATTCTAGGATAATTCTCTTGGTGAAGACTTCTGAGCAGACTATTAGCCATTTAGCCTAATAATGACCACGTTCTTAATGATTCAAGGGAGCTTTAAAACATTTAGCAGGCTCCCAATAAGAGAGCTCTTTCATCTGATTATAGCTTCTGAGCAACAACCACCTTAGAATTGGTCAACACTTTGTTAATTGCCATGGGGCAGAAATCTTCCAGCAGACAATGAATAGAAATTTGCTAGATTGGAAGTGATGAATACAGTTGGCATGCTCCAGGATCATGCACTTAATAAAAGTTTTCTATGTATCCACCACTTCCATACCCAGAAGTATTTCTGTCTGCTGATTATGGGCACATTACTCACCATTCAACTGATAGACTAGGTAAATGTTTCTTAAACATTAGTAAACAATTATCAACTAGGAATCTTTGTTTAAAATATAGATTTAGGGCCTGAGATGCTGCATGTCTACTAAGAGATGGTACCTATGCTGTGAGTCCACGGACCATACTTTAAGAAGGACCTAGGTAGTGTGGAGGAGAGGTGATTCATAGTCTAAGAAATAAAGGAATGGGAAATAGAGCATGTGGTTTAGGCCAGCTGACAGTTCTTGACAGGTGATGTAAGAGATTGAAGCAGAGAGCTAGAAAATATGAAATGGAAAATGGCTTTAGGGGTCAACTCAGGGAGAAGATATAAGTTACAGAAAAATAGTCAAACAACTATCTATATAAGTATGAAAAGTCAGAAATGCCTAAGTCAAAAGGGTTTTAAGATCTAAGGAAAAGTGAGATTCTAATATTCTATGGGTTTTTTAATTAGTTACTGGTATATTTATATACCATCCCAGCTAAGTAAGAACACCAAAATGATATCAGGCCCTAATACACTTAGACAAATCCTTTTCTGAGGAACAGGAAAGGGAAAGTTACAAATACAGAGATAGCCAAGATTTTTAAAATATTGGATAAAATACAAGTTACAAATACAGAGATAGCCAATGTTTTTACAATATTGGATAAAATATATATTCATTGACATATTATAAAGGAAAATTCAAAATGTTATCAGGGACTATATCATGAGAAAGAGCAAAAACTTTAGCATAGTTCTGGGACAACACAGTGAATGTGCAAAACTCTACATCCCAGGAAATTGAACTGCTTTTGATTCTCTTTACTGATTTGTAATAATGAATTTAGCATATCAAGAACAACATAAGAAGTGCCAGAGTCTATGTAGATCTGATTTTAAAATTCACCATAATATCTTGGGTTGAGTTTACAATGGTAGCATTATAACAGTGTAATATCATCCCTGTGATTCATGGATATATTGTAGGATTCATCATGGTAAAATTAAATGGGAATAAAATATAGAACCATCTCTACATCTCCTATTCCTTTGAATGTGACACCCATCTTGGTCATTCCACCCTGAGATACAGTGCCTCTGGTTTACTAGCTGGTGCGTGTGTGTGTGAGAGAGAGAGAAGTTTCTGTTTTTCTTACTTGACTTTTAAGTCATTATGGCTGGCAGGGTATGGTGGCTCTTGCTTGTAATCCCAGCAATTTGCAAGGCCAAGGTGGGAGTATCCTTTGTGTCCAGGAGTTTGAGACTAGCCTAGGTAACATGGTAACATACTGTCTCTACAAAAAATACAAAAAAATTACTCAGGCATGGTGGTGCTTGCCCGTAGTCTCAGCTACTGGGAAGGCTGAAGTGGAAGGATCCCTTGGAGCCAGTATGTTGAGGCTGCAGTGAACTCCAGCCTGGGTGACAGAGCAAAACCTTGTCTCAATAAAAACAAACCAAAAAAATCATAACTGTAACGTATTATGGAAACAATATGAGAGTTCTATCTACAACCAATTATGTCAATACCAATCATGCACTCAGGAACTATGGAAATTAACTACAATGTGAGCTGTAGGTCTGGTGGACCTACTGAATTCACTGCAAGATAAATATGGTTCAAGACTCCGTTTATCACCTGATCACTGAATATCCCTACTCTAACAAAGGGGAGATAATGGTATTTTATGCCCTTGGCATTAAATGTCAGTTGAGATTATGTGTCTAAGAGCCCTTGAAATCTGTATATACCTTTTACTCTAGTGTACCATTACTAAGGTAAATGTCAGGGGAACTTTGGCAAAAGGATGGGGAAAATACATATTTCATACTTCTTCTACAGAATTGCAGAGTTCCTCCTCAAGTGGCCCTGATCTCCACTTCAATATAACCTCTGGATCTGCGCACTGGCTTAGTTTAGTAAAGTGAATGAGGGATAGTGGTTTTTCGTAACTGTGGCTGATTTCACTCTTCTGCTTTCCGCATCTTAATTATTTTTTATTATGTTAGTCATGCATTATCTAGCTTTATGAAAGTCATGACCATTGCCAGAGATGCTGAAAGATCAAAGTTTCCTAATTCCAATTTTTGCCTTGCTGTTCATTATGGTAATCATAAAACTTTGCCGCTGGTGATTAAATGCAACCATTTGGCTTCTCATTTTTCAAAATCATAACACTCCTATTCACAGTAGGAGCCCCAGATCAATAACAACGTCTCCTACCATTTATGTTGGACTGCAGTAGACAGCCACCACTGAGCTTCCCAATGATTCCAATGCCCCCTTTCTCAACATTTTAGGGAAGATATTGGCCTCTGTGTTCTCTTGGGAAATATAAACAGCTGGTGGCATCTAGCCTTATATTATCAATCTATTATAGAATGATCTTTGTGAACCTTCTGTATTCTTCTTTAATATTTTGCTAAGGCATATCAGCATTGCAATCTCATTAATTCTAAGTCATCTACAAAGAGAAAGAAGGATTTCCTTAAAGGTACTAAGACTAAGCTCAGGCATCTTTGCTATGATGTTAAGTGTGAATTCATGGAGAATGCCACCATGTCAATAAATTCTTCCCTCTCTGACCTTAACTTCTGTCCCTAACCTGAACCAGCACTCCAACATTTCACCTCCACATATTTTTTTCTAGTTACTGCTGGTATATATTAGCAGGCTTCTTCAACTCTTTCAGGAATCACTTCTTCACCAAAACAGCATAGCACCTCTTTCATCTGTTCATGTGGAGAAATTAATATCTGCCACTACCTCCCCTTATTTCTTCTAGGGTCAGAAGAAATATAACCTGACTCTAGAAGAAATAAGGAAACATAGTGGCAGATATTAATGAAGGCAAACATCATATGTGATGGTTCTGCCCCGTTTAAGGAAATGGGAAGCTGCTGTCCACTAGCAAGGGACAGCAGAATATGGGGAATCAAGTTGTTCAAGCACATTCATTCAAATGGTACCATCCTAGCTCTCAGGGTCTCTCTTTCCCTATATGGTCTCTGACTTTAACATAACAGTTGCTGAGACTGTGAATTAATTTTTCTTTGTAAATATTTCACTGTTCACATCAGTCTTAACCCAGAGTTTCAGCATAGTTTGCCCTCTGCTTATGAGAAAATAATGTCTTTGAATGCTGCCATGGAGACCCTCTAGTTTGCAGAATATCTTGAATAGAAGTTAGCTGACATGAGTTTCTCTTTCTATTTCTTAACCATTAATAAAGGACTTAACACCAATCAAACAACTACACAATTACTATAATTACTTCTCAATAATATTCAAGGTCTATCCTCTTGCATAAAACATTGCGTCTCTCTTTATGTATTAGTCCAATCCACCATAGTCCAATCCACAATAATCTAAACACTATTGTGATACCAGAAGTATTTGAATCCTGTATACCACTAACATGATAATACTCATTGATGAATGACTGATAAGTAGTCCAATTCCAGAATTCTATTCTTAGGATTTGACCTCCAGGCACATTCCAGATGCCAAACGACTTAAGAGGGGCTATGCTAAAAGCAGAGCCTGAAGTCAGTATCTGAGGAAGTTCCTTTGGAAGGTAAATCCAGGAAACAATGGAAAGGAGTGGGAGAATGAAATACAGGAGGGAAGAAAGTCATAATGGGTGTGATAATTGGTGGGTTATAATTGTGGGTAACTGGAGCTTAATCCCACTGGAGACCTCTGTACGAATAGGCCTCAGAGTTGGGCCAGCACTTGGCCCTAGTTGATTGAGCATTGCTCCAGAGTGAGCCAAATACCTTTTTAGCCAGAAAGCAGTCTAACGCAGAGAAACACAGGAAGACTTCCACGAGTATGAGAATTATCTTGGCTACCTCCAAGTAAGCAGAGATGATGTGAGTGGAACACTGGCAGAGCCTGCTTCAGTGATTTAGCACTTTCTTTTACTTGTCTAATCCCAGTTTCCTTAGTTGTAAATTATGAATAATAATAGGGATTGCCTCATTAGGATAGTAAACCAGCCCTTGAGATATTTCAAGTGGACTGCTTTACAGAATGTATCTAATAAAATGCTAGCTATTATTCTTTTACATCTTTCCTTTTTGCATTTCCTACACGGTGTCCAAACATCTTGAGTATGACCCTGAAATCCCACTATATCCCTTTTCTCATTTCAGTGTGTAACTCTTACTTGTGATTTAAAGTCCACCCAAATGCTTTTTCTTCATAAATTTGTATTTCCTAAACAATTTGTTTTTTTCCTCAACCTTGAAGTATTACTACTGTTTCAGTCTGCTGCTTTCGCACTTGCATTTAATACAGCAATTTGGAAATATATATACACATAGTGCCTCATATATAACAAATTATGGCTTCATTCACAGTATTGCAGCTTTAAGTATAAGAATTAAACACTTTTGATAAAATTCTATGGATGGCAGTGGTAGATGTTGAACTATTGGGTATAAAAGAATGGAAATGAAATTGTAAATGTAATATCTATGCAGATACATTTAGGAATAGCTCAAAAGTGATTATAAATTTGGAAAGGAAACCAAAATAATACAAGATTATTACTGCAATTATTGCTCTTTGAAGGCATTGAAGGGCTCAAGAAGGAAAAGTTATGGACATGGAGAGATTATTGAAAATAAGTTTAAGAAGACGTTGATCTCCCTGATTGTATACGCGAGCAAATGAGAAAATTTCCTAAATGACTCCATTGACTAAGGTAAGGAGTTTTAGAAGAAAAATCAGTGTGGGTTGGGGGAGATGGGAAGCAGATCATCACATTTTTAATTGAGATGAAGGTGGTTGCCCAAGTTATGTCATAAACAGATGTTAATAAAGAATTCTTGACTTTATTCCAAAGAGCTCTTGCTTCCTTCCAATCTTATTTCCACAGTCATTAAGCAAGTTCAGCTCTAAATTGCATCCCACATATTCCTGAAATCATCTCCTACAAGGCTTTCCTAATCCTGGTTTCTTCCCTTTTTGGTACATTTTTAATTACCTTGCAAATGATTCCTGTTTAGTACCTATTTCATTAAATAATTTATTTCCATAAAATCTCTTAAAGCTTCATGAAATAAAATGACCTCTCTTTGGTTTTCTGGGTTTCGTCCCATTATTCCATTTTAAGAATATTTTATATTTTTATGACTTTCAAACTCTTCCTTCTTTCTCCTGTCTGCTGTACTTTTTCCTTCCTTTCTTTACTACATTACAAAGTCTGTTCTTTTTTATTTTCTTAGTCCTGTCATCTGGTCATAAAGCAGCTACAGAATTAGCATTGGAACTTCCCATGTTGATTCTGGAGTCCCCTACTTGATTTCCAGTCTTAACAACACCATTTAATATCTGTGTAATCATGGGCAGCTACTTAGTTTCTGACTCAGTTGTTTTAATTATAAAATGAAGCTGCTATGAATATCCTCTTATGGTTGTTGAAAGTATTAGGTAAGGTAGAACATATTATACATGTGGCAAATAGTAAACAATAAAGGCTACTGGTTATTGTATTATCACTAACTACATTGTTATTCTCCGAACCATTTTAGTATAAAAATTATATTCACGTGCACTGCTTTGTTGATGAGTGTTTAATGTGCATTGTTGTATATTCCCAACTCTATTATAAAACCTGGAGTACAGAATTCATAGTTTGTACTTCTGTTTCCATTATAGCTAAATGCATAAAACGTGTTGGACAAATGCTAATAGGCTTCATAAAGGTTGAATCTGAAAATTGGATGGGGAATCATAAACCAATAAGATTGTTCAAGAAATAATCATATTAAAATAACTAATGGAAGTAAGTAGAAAATTATAAAAGTTGTTACAATAAGATCAACCCTAAAATTTTGGTTTTGTTGTTAATGTATCACATTTGACTTTAGAATAGTACAGATGGAGAAAAAGACATGTTTAATGATCCTGGTGAAAAGAAACGCAAAAGCATTTTTATACCATCTAAGCAATGGTCCTTTGATTTTTCCTTTCCCACAACACCATTTCCAAGAAGGAAAAATATGAAGATGACTCCATTGGGAAGGTAAACCAAATACAAGCCAGGAAAAGTGGGGTCAAGTTAATTATGTCTCAATTCTCTGTGTATGATTTAAAGCTTCCACCTCCAATTCACATTCAAGAATGTTGAATGTGAGCTAAAGGCTATGAAGCATTATACATGCAATCATAAACTTTCACATTTTTTAATGTAAAATTTTTTACGTTTGCTTTTTTAAAAAATAACTTAGGTGTTCATATTTTTAATAGGCAAACCAATGACATTTCAGGAAAATGTAAATACATGTTTTATAAAAATGAGAGATGATTTGAATTATTTTTAAAGAAATTTTGTATTTTTTAAAAACTTTTGAGGTACATAGTAGGTGTATATACTTATGAGGCATGTGAAATGCTTTGATACAGGCACGCAATGTGAAATAAACACTTCATGGACAATGATGTGTCTACCCCTCAAGCATTTATCCTTTCAGGCAAAAAAAAAAAAAAAACTAATTATATTCCTTAAGTTATTTAAAAATATACAATTATTATTGACTATAGTCATTCTATTGTGCTATCAAATAGTACATCTTATTTTTTATTATTATTATTTTACACATTAAGTATTTCTGCCTCCCTCCTAACCCCCAGCCTTTGGTAACCATCCTTTTACTCTTCCCAGCCTTAGGTAACCATCCTTCTACTATGTCCATGAGTTTAACTGTTTTGATTTTTAGATCCCACAAATAAGTGAGAGCATACAGTGTTTGTCTTTCTGTTCCTGACTTATTTCACTTAACACAATGATTATCAGTTCTATCCATGTTGTTGCAAATGATCGGATCTCATATTTTTTTGTGGCTGGATAGCACTTCAATGTCTATATGTGCCACATTTTCTTTATCCATTAATCTGTTTCTGGACACTTAGGTTACTTCCAAATTGTAGCAATTGAAAACACTGCTGCAACAGACATAGGAGTGCAGATATCTCTTCCACATATTGATTTCTTTTCTTTGGGGGTAATGATAAATCAATTTTTAGTTTTCTGAGGAGTCTCCAAACTGTTCTCCACAGTAGCTGTACTAATTTACATTCGCACAAACAGTGTACAAGGGTTCCTTTTTCTCCACATCTTGCCAGCATTTGCTATTGCCTGTCTTTTGGATATAAGCCATTTTAACTGGGGTGAGATGATATCTCATTATAGTTTTAATTTGCATTTCTCCGAGATCAATGATGTGGAGCGACCTTTTTGTATGCATGTTTGCCATTTGTCTTCTTTTGAGAAATGTCTATTCAAGTTTTTGCCCTTTTTTAAATCAGATTATGATTTTTTTCCAATAGAGTTGTTTGAATTTGTTATATCTTTTCATTATTAATCACTTGTCAGAGAGGTAGTTTGTAAATTTTTTCTCCCATTCTGTGGATTGTCTCTTCCCTTTGTTGATTGTATTCGTTGCTGTGCAGAATCTTTTTAACTTGATGTAGTGCTATTTTTCTATTTTTGCTTTGGTTGCCTGTGTTTGTAGTGTATTGTTCAAGAAAATCTTTACCCAGACAGATGTTCTGGAGATTTACCCCCATGTTTTCTTTTAGAAGTTTTATAGTTTGAGGTCTTAGATTTAAGTTTTTAATTAATTTTGATTTCATTTTTGTATATGATGAGAGAGTGTTTTAGTTTCATTTTTTGCCTATGAATATTCAGTTTTCCCAGCACCATTATTGAAGAGACTTTTTCCCTCCTATTGTATTTTCTTGGCACTTTTATCAAAAAGTGATTTTACTGTAGGTGTGTGTATTTGTTTCTGGGTTCTTTATTTTGTTCCATTGGTCTATATGTCTGTTTTTATGCCAGTACCATAATGTTTTGGATACTATAGCTCTGTAGTATAATCCTATGCCAGTATCATGATGTTTTTGATACTATAGCCCTATAGTATTATATACTATATATTTATATAGTATAAATATAATATATGTGGTATAATATAGTGGAGTATAATATAACTTTATAGTATAAGTAAGGTAATGTGATTCCTCCAGTTATGTTATTTTTGCTTAAGATAGCTTTGGCTATTCTGGGTCTTTTGTGATTCCATATAAATTTTAGGGTGTCATTTTGTGTTTCTGTAAAGAATATCATTGGTATTTTGATATGGACGGTGCTTAATCTGTATAGTGCTTTGGGTAGTATGAATATTTTAACAATATTGATCCTTCCAACCTATGAATATAAAATGTTTTTTCCATTTTTTTTGTTCTCTTCAATTTCCTTCATCAATATATTATAGTTTTCATTAAAGAGATCTTTCATTTATTTGGTTAATTCCTAGATATTTAATTTTATGTGTGGCTATTGTAAATGGGATTACTTTAAAATTTTCTTTTTCTTTTATTAACTGTTGGAATATAGAAATGCTACTGATTTTTTGATTATTTTTTATCCTGTAACTTCAGTAAATTTGTTTATCAGTTCTAAAAGCTTCATTTCTTTTTCTTTTTTTTTTGAGACAGAGTTTCACTCTGTCACTCAGGCTGGAGTGCAGTGGCACAATCTTGGCTCCCACGTTCAAGAGATTCTCCTGCCTCACCCTCCTGAGTAGCTGGGATTACAGGCACACACCAGCAGGCCTGGCTAATTTTTGTATTTTTAGTAGAGATGGGGTTTCACCATGTTGATCAAGCAGGTCTCAAACTTCTAACCTCATTATCCACCTGGGATTACAGGTGTGAGCCAGCAAGCCCAGTAGTTCTAATAGTTTTCTTTGGAGGCTTGAGGTTTTTTAAAATATGAGGTTATAGCCTTAGCAAACAAGAATAATTTGACTTCTTTTTTTCCAATTTATATCTTTCTCTTGCCTGATTGCTCTAGCTAGTACTTCCAGTACAATGTTGAAAAAAAGTGGTGACAGTGGGCATCCTTATAGTGTTCCAGACTGCAGCAGAAAGGGTTTCAGTTTTTCTTCATTTAATATGATACCAGCTGTGGGTCTTCCATATATGGCTTTTACTTTGTTGAGATTTGTTTCTTCTATACCCAGTTTTTGAGGATTTATTAAAGTTGAAAAGATGTTGAATTTTATCAAATGCTTTCTTAGCATCAATTGAAGTGATTAAATGGTATTTATCTTTCATTCTGTTAATATGATGTATCACATTAATTGATTTGTATGTTAAATCATCCTTGTATTCCAGAGATAAATCCCAATTGGTCATGATGAATGATCTTCTAATGTATTCTTGAATTTGGATTGCTAGTATTTTGTTAAGGATTTCTCCATAAAGGTTCTTCAGAGACATTGGCCTATAGTTTTCTTTTTTAATGTGTCTTTGTCTGGTTTTTGTGTCAGGGTAATACTGGTCTTGTAGAATGAGTTTGGAAGTATTTCCTCCTTCTCTATTTTTTGGAATAGACTGAGTAGGATTGATATTAGTTATTCTTTAAATGTATGGTAAAATTCAGCAGTGACACCATCAGATTCCAGGCTTTTCTTTACTGGAAGACTTTTTATTATAGCTTTGATCTTGTTACTTTTAACTGATCTGTTTAGGTTTTTGATTTCTTTGTTATTCAATCTTGGTACATTGTATGTATCTAGGAATTTATCAATTTCTTCTAGATTTTAATTTATTGGCATATAGCTACTCATGGTAGGCATTAATGGTTTTTTTAAATTTCCAAACTGTTCTCCAAACTGTTCTCTGGTAACTGTAGTAACACTTGTCTATTTTTCCATTTCTGTTTTTATTCATTTTGGATTTTTTAACTTTTCTTCTTAGCCTAACTACAGGGTTGTCAATTTTATTTAACTTTACAAAAAAAAAAAAAAAACAAAAAAAAAACATTTTTTCTTTGATATTTTGTAATTTTTTTGTTTCAATTTCATTTATTTCTGCTCTGTTATTTATTATTTATTTCGATCTAATAATTTTTGGTTTACTTTACTCCTGCTTTTTTAGAATGTTTATTTGAATTTTTTTTCTTTTATTTTGATGTAGGCCACTTATACCTATAAACTTCCCTCTTAATACTGCCTTTGCTGTGTCTTATCAGTTTTGGCATGTTGTGTTTCCATTACCATTTGTTTGAAGAAGTTTTTCAATTTCCTTCTTAATTTCTTCATTGACCCCTGGTCTTCAGAAGCATATTGTTTATTTGTAGATATTTGTATAGTTTCCAAAATTCCTCTTGTTATTACTTTCTAGTTTTATTTCATTGTGTTCATAGAAGATGCCTGATACTCTTTCATTTTTTTTAATGTTTTAAAACTTGTTTTGTGATCCAACATATGGTCTATTCTTGAGAATGATTCATGTGCTGAGGAAAATAATGTGAGTTCTGGAGATTTTGGATGAAATGTTCTATGCATATCTTTTAAACCCATTTGGTCTACAGTGCAGATAAAATCTAATGTTTCTTTGTTGATTTTCTGTCTCAAATATCTGTGCAATGCTGAAAGTGCAATGTTGAAGTCTTGCTATTATTGTATTTGGGCCTATTTCTCTCCTTAATAATATTTTCTTTATATATCTGGGTGCTTCCATGTTGGATGCATATATATTTAAGATTGTTATATCCTCTTGCTGAATTGGCACCTTTATTATTACATGGTGACCTTTGTCTCCTCTTACAGTTTTTTTTTCTTGAAATCTATTTTGTGTCATGTAAGTATGGCTATTCTTCCTCTTTTTTGGTTTCTATTGGCATGGGATATCTTTTTCCATTGCTTTATTTGCAATTTATATGGGTCTTGATATGTGAAGCATGTTTCTTGTAGGCAACAGATCAATGGGTCTTGTTTTTTCTTTTCTTTTTTTTTTTTTGGAAGAAGGAAAGAGAGAAAGAAAGAAAAAAAAGAATGAAGGAGAGGAAGAAAAAGGAAGAGAAAGAGGGAGAGAGAACGGGAGTATTGCTTTATTGCCCAGGCTAGAATGCAGTCTAGAAATGGGTATTGAAAACCTCTTTTATGCCAATAATTGTGCTTAACAATGGAGACAGGAAGGAATAAGGGAAGAAAATAACAAAGAAGCAGCCAACCAATATTTCATTTAAACCTATGAAATGTTATGCAATTATTGAGGAGTGATTTACTTCCAATTATGTAGTCACTTTTGGAATAGGTGTGATGTGGTACTGATAAGAATGTATGTTTTGTGTATTTGAAGTGGAGAGTTCTATAAATATTTATTAAGTTTACTTGTTCCAGGTCTGAGTTCAAGTCCTGGACATCCTTGTTAATTTTCTGTCTCGTCGATTTGTCTAATATTGACAATGTGATGTTACAGTCTCCCACTATTATCGTGTAGGAGTCTAAGTCTCTTTATAAGTCATTAAGAACTTGTCTTATGTATCTGGGTGCTCCTGTATTGGGTGCGTATATATTTAGGATTGTTAGCTCTTCTTGTTGCATTGATCCTTTTACCATTATGTAATGTCCTTCTTTGCCTCTTTTGATCTTTGTTGCTTTAAAGTCTATTTTATCAGAGGCAAGAATTGCAACTCCTGCTTTTTATTTATTTATTTATTTTTGCTCTCCATTTGGTTGGTAAATCTTCCTCCACCCCTTTGTTCTGAGTCTTTGTGTATCACGGCATGTGAGATGGGTCTGGATGCAGCATACTGATGGGTTTTGGCTTTTTATCCACTTTGAATAATAATATATACAAGTTTAATACTGCCATTTGATGCTAGCTGGCTGTTTTGCCCATTAGTTTATGTAAATTCTTCATTATGCTGATGTTCTTTACTTTTTGATATATTTTTGGAAAGGCTGATACTGGTTGTTCCTTTATATGTCTAGTGCTTCTTTCAGAAGCTCTTGTAAAGCAGGCCTGGTGGTGGTGAAATCTCTAAGTACTTGCTTGTTCACAAAAGATTTTATTTTTCCTTCGCTTGTAAAACTTAGTTTGGCTGGATATGAAATTCTGGGTTGAAAGTTCTTTTCTTTAAGGATGTTGAATATTGGCCCCCACTCTTTTCTGGCTTGTAGGGTTTCTGCTGAGAGATCTGCTATAAGTCTGATAGGCTTCCCTTTGTGGGTAACCTGACCTTTCTCTCTGGCTGCCCTTAGTATTTTCTCCTTCATTTCAACCCTAATGAATCTGACGATTATGTGCCTTGGGGTTGGTCTTCTTGAAGAATATCTTTGTGGTGTTTTCTATATTACCTGGAGTTGAATATTGTCCTGCCTTACTAGGTTGGGAAAGTTTTCCTGAATAATATCCTGAAGAATATTTTCCAATTTGTATTCATTCTCTTCGTCACATTCAGGTACACCTATCAAATGTAGATTAGGTCTTTTCACATAGTCCCATATTTCTTGGAGATTTTGCTCATTCCTTTTTATCTTTTTTCTCTAATCTTGTCTTCTCGTTTTATTTCATTAAGTTGGTCTTCGACCTCGGATATCCTTTCTTCTGCTTGATAAATTTGACTTGTGCATAGTTCTCAAAGTTCTTGTATTGTGTTTTTCAGCTCCATTAATTCACTTATATTTCTCTCTAAATTGTCTATTCTTGTTAACATTTCATCAAACCTTTTTTCAAAGTTCTTAGTTTCTTTGCATTGGGTTAGAACAAGTTCTTTTAATTCACAGAAGTTTCTTATCATCCACCTTTTGAAGCCTACTTCTATTAATGGAAAGCACTCGTTCTCCATCAGGCCTTGTTCTGTTGCTGATGAGGAACTGTAATCCCCTGTAGAGGGAGAGGTGTTCTGATTTTGAGTATTCTCTGCCTTTTTAGGCTGGTTTCTTCCCTTCATTATAAACTTATCCATTTGTCATCTTTGTAATTACTGACTTTCTAATTAGGTCTCTGAGTGGACGTCCAACTTGTTGATTCCCAGTGCCGAAATCTGAGCAATCCACTGCGCCGGCCAAAACAGCGGTGTTAAGATTGATGGTGCTTTTCTGCCTGGGAATCTCTGGTCTGTCTCCCTTCTTGAGTCCGTCCTTCAATCAGCTGAATAGGTGACTCTGCCTTCCTGGAGCTCCAAACGTCGGCCAAAAGGGGACCCAGTCCCGCTTACTCTGCCCCAAGAACTGCCGCGCCGGCCACAAGAGTTGCGCTGGCAACCCATGGGGCTACTCCGCTGGGAATCTCCTGGTCCATGAGCAACAAAAATTCATCTGAAAGTGTGGCATCCTTGCGTTCTCTGCACTTTCACTGGGAGCTACAATCCTGAGCTGCTAGTGCACTATCAGCCATCTTGGATCTCTCTCCAAGACTCTTGGGTCTTGTTTTCTCATGCATTCAGCCAATCTATCTCTTTTGATTGGAGAGTTTAGTTTAGTTATATTCAACGTCATTATGGATAAGTAAGAACTTACTCCTGATATACTGTTATTTGTTTTCTGGTTGTTTTGTGATCTTCTCTTCCTCCTTTCTTTTATTCCTGTCTTCCACTAGTGAAGATGATATTTTCTGGTGATATGATTTAGTTCCTTGCTTTTCATTTTTGTGTATCCATTGTATGTTTTTTGGTTTGAGGTTACATTGAGGCTTGCAAATCTTCTTTTAATTTATTATTTTAGCCTGATAACAATGTAACACTATTTGCATAAATAAAACAAACCAGCAAAAAGAAAACTAATAAAAACTTAACTTAGAAGACATGTATGTGGCCAGCAAACATATGATAAAAAGCTCAATGACATTGATTATTAGAGAAATGCAAATCAAAACCACCATGAGATGCCATCTTGTACCAGTCAGAATGGCTAGTCTTAAAAAGTCAAAAAATAACAGATGCTGGCAAGATTGTGGAGAAAAGAGAATATTTATACACTGTTGGTGAGAGTGCAAATGAATTCAACTATTGTGGAAAGCAGGATGGTGATTCCTTAGAGCTAAAAGTATAAACACCATTTGACTCAGCAACCCCATTACTAGGTATATACCCAGAGAGAAAATAAATCACTCTACCATAAAGATACATGCATACAAAGGTTCATTGCCGCACTATTCACAATAGCAAAGATATGGAATCAACCTAAATGTTCATCAATGACAGACTGGATGAAGAAAACGTGGTATATATGCACCATGGTATACTATGCAGCCCTAAAAAAGAATGAGATTATGCCTTTTGCAGGAATATGGATTGAGCTGGAGGCTACTATCCTTAGCAAACTAAGTCAGGAGCAGGAAACCAAATATTGCATGCTCTCACTTATAAGTGACAGCTAAATAATAAGAACTTATAAACAGAAAGAAAGAAACAACAGACACTGTGGTCTACTTAAGGATGAAGGCCAGGAGGAGGGGGAGGAACTATTGGGTACTGGGCTTAATACCTAGGTGATGAAATAATCAGTACAACAAACCTCCATGACACATGTTTACCTATATAACAAACCTACACATTTATGCCCAAACCTAAAATAAAAATTTAAAAATATATAGTTAACATGGTCATTGGAAATAAGACAAACACAGATGTCATATAAATTAAAAATAAACTTTAAATCTATGAAAAAATTCCTAAGTTTCCCAATAGTATCATTCAGTATAGTGATATTTTAGCTAGGTTTAAAGATCACATCCATGTAAAAAATAATTTGTGAATGAAAATACTGGTAAAATGTGACTATACTAAGAATATGACTGTTCAACTGAAGAACTTTCATTGTAAATCACTGGGACTATCAGTCAAACATTTTTTGGCTTTTCCCATGGGGGCAGGAGAAACTTTATCCCCTCACTCACCTCACTTTTTAGTCTTATCTATTCATATCTTTCATATCTCCATGTACTGAGCATGTCTTGAAATGTCATTGTAGTTATTATATTTATTGATTCATTGTTTAGACATCCTACTTAAGATCAGAGTAGTTTAAACACCACAGTTAGAGTGTTATAATGGTCTGTGTTTTTCTATGTAGTTACTACTACTAGTAAGTTTTGTACCTTCAAGTGATTATTTATTGTTCATTAATGTTATTCTCTTTCTGTTTAAAGTATCCCTTTAACATTTCTTGCAGGACATGCCTGATATTAAAATCCTCAGCTTTTGTTTGCCTAGAAAAGTTTTTATTTCTCTTTCATGTATGAGGGATATTTTTGCTGGATATACTATTCTAGGGTAAAAGTCTTTTATTTTTATTTCAGCACTTTATATGTGTCATATCACTTTCTCCTGGCCCATAAGGTGTCCACTGAAAAATCTGATGTCAGATGCATTAGAGCTTCATAGTATGATATTTATTTCTTTTCTCCTGCTGCTTTTAGGATATATTGTTTATTCTTGACCTTTGGGAGTTTGATTATTAAATGCCTTGAGGTAGTGTTCTTTCAGTTAAATTTGCTTGTTGTTCTGTAACCTTCTTGTACTTAGATATTGATGTTTTTCTCTAGATATGTAATGTTCTTTGAATAAACTTCCTACTCCTATTTCCATCTCTATGTCCTTTTTAAGGCCAACAACTCTTATATTTGCCCCTTTAAAGCTGTTTTCTAGATCTTGTAGGTGTGCTTCATTGCTTTATATTCTTTTCTGTGTGTGTCCTCTGACTGCATGTTTTTAAATAGCTGTCTTCTGTTTGATCCGTTCTGCTATTAAAGTACTCTAATGCATTTTTCAGTATACTAATTGCATTTTTCAGCTCTAGAATATTTGCTTGATTCTTTTAAATTGTTTCAATCTCTTTGTTAAATTTATCTGACAGAATTCTGAACTCCTTCTCTGTATTATCTTGAATTTCTTTGAGTTTCTTCAACATAGCTATTTTGAATTCCCTATCTGAAAGGTCACATATCTCTGCTTCTATGGAATTGGTCTCTGGTTTCTTATTTTGTTCATTGGGTGAGGTCATGTTTTCCTATATGGTGTTGATCCTTATAAATGTTCCTCAGCATCTGTGCATTAAAGAGTTAGGTACTTATTGTAGTCTTTATTTTGGGTCTTTTTTGTAGCTATCCTTCTTGGGATGGCTTTCTTGATAATTTGCAAAGACTTGGTTGTTGTGTTATAAGTTGTTTCTGTTTCATGGGGTACCCCAAGCCAGGTAATGCTGTGGTTCTTGCAGACTCATAGAGGTACTACCTTGATTGTCTTGGATAAGATCCAGGAGAATTCTCTGGATTATCAGACAGAGACTTTCATTCTCTTCCTTTACTTTCTTCCAAACATACAGTCTGTGTATGACTCCTTTCTGAGCCACTTACACCTGGGATTGGAGTGACACAAGCACCACCACTCTGAATGTCTTGGGTCAGAAGACCTGAAGCCAGCACAGTGCTCAGTTTTGCCCACAGCCTGCTGTAAACACTCCCTGGCTACTGCCTAAGTTTGCTCAAGACCCTGAGGCTCTACAATCAGCAGGTAATAAAGCCAGCCAGGCCTCTGTTTGTCTCTTTAGGACGGTGAGGTTCCCAGGCCCTGGATGGGTTTATAAGTTCCATCTGGGATTCTGGAACTAAAATAAAAAACCTAGAAACCTACTTGTATTCCATTGTGTTGTGGCTGAGCTGACACTCAAACCACAAGACTCAGCCCTTCCCACTTTTTTCTTCTTTTTCCAAAGGCAGAGAATCATCACCCTCTAGTCACTGCCACCAGTTGCTATAAAGCGTACTGCCTGGCTACCACTGATGTCCCTTTAAGGCCCAAGATATCTTAAGTCAGCTTGTGGTGAATGCTGCCCAGCCTAGGACTCATCCTTCAGGGCAATGGACTTCCTTCTGGCCTATGCCAGGTTCAGAAATGCTGTCCAAGAGTCAAGTCCTAAAATCAGTAACCCAAAGAGCCTACTTGGTGCTCTAGCCCCCTGTGACAGTGTTGGTACTTAAGGTATGATACAAAATCCCCTTTACTTTTCCCTCTGCTTTTCTCAAGCAGAAGGAGTTTTGCCCCGTAGACACCACAGCTGGTAATGTTCTGAGTCTCACCTGAAGCCAGCAAATCTCAGAGGCTTCCCAAGGCCATCAATGTGGTACGTGGGTATTGCTGCTGGTTATTCAGGGCTCAAGTGTTCTTCAGTTAGCAGGTGGTGAATGCTGGCAGGATGAGGTTCTTTCCTTCAAGGCAGCAGCTTCCCTTCTGGTCCAGAGTGTGTCTAGAAATGTCATCTGGAAGTCAGGCTCTAGAACAGGGGCTTCACAACTTTGACCAGTGCCCTATTCTCCTATGGCTGAGTTGGTATCCAAAATGCATGACAAAGTCCTCCTCACTCTCCCCTTTCCTCAAGTTAAAGGAAGGGGTCTCTTTTGGAGTGATGAGCTAGGAGACATTGTTGTACTGGAGCGAGCATAGAAAGTCAACACCAAGACAAAAGTATGCCACATTGCGGGGTCTTTATTGCCGGCGGCCATGGAGGACTCGCGTCTCTCCAACCCGTGGCCCCAAAAGGAGGGTGTCAAGGCCGTTTATGCCTATAAACCACCTTGGGGATGAGGGTGAGGGGCAGGGGTGGGGGTGAGGGGCTTCAGACATTCTGAGGGCTAGTGGATTCCATAAATCACCTCCTGGGTGGAGATGAGGGTGAGGGGCTCCAGACATTCCGAGGGCCAGGGGACTTTGGATATTCTGATTGTTACTTAAGTGGTTTACAGAAGTCAAGATAAGCGTTAGTTTACACATTGTCTGGGTAGGGTGGAAATTACAGACCTTAGTTACTTATTACAAGTCACAGGGGCCAAGATGGTGTGGGTTTGGACTGCTTGCCTGTCACGTGAGGGTTACAGAGAGCAGTTTCAATAGAAAGCTGAGGTATGGTTGAGGCATGCAGTTTTATGGGGCTTTTACCATGTCACAACATGATGCTAGTACTCCCTTGGCTGCCCTGGCCGGTGTCTCAGTACGTTACGCACCCTTCTAGTCCACTGTCCCTGGGCCTAGTACACCACTAGGATTTGCTTAGTTGTAGTCCTTATGGCTTCGACTGCCTTTCAAGTTTACTGCCTTTAAGTTTACTTAGAGTCCAAGAGCACTTTGGCCCTTGGTGGCAAGGTTTGTGAGCACTCAATTTCAGACAACGAGAATCAGCGATTCTCCTCTGGCTGTGGCTGGTTTAAATGCCCCATTTGTGAGTGGAGTCAGCTGAGTCTGGTTTTGGTTTTCTTTCTGCTGTAGCAAGACAGCACTGAATTCAATGCCTTACAGTTGCTGTGTTCTCCCAGTGCCCAGAGATTCTTTCAGCAAAATGCACCTGCTGCCAGGGTAGGGGAAAGGTGGTGTCAGTGACCCAGAATATTTTTTTTCTATCTCTTCTGTGTCTCTTTCAACAACGTGAAGCTAAAATCAGGTACTGTGAGTGCTCACCTGAATTTTTGCTCTTCTGAAGGAGTTTTTTCTGTGTAGATAGTTACTAACTTGGTGTCCTTGCAGAGGGACAATTGGTGGATTTTTCTCTTCCACCATCTTGCTCTGCATTCCAGTCTGTTTCGAATTATTAAAGGTTAAAATATTGTGACTATATATAGGTGATAACATCTAACAATATAACTACATTTGTGGACTTATTCAACATTAGACCCTTTAGATATATTGGAAAAGCATATTATTTGTTAAAAAGCTAAAATTAAATTAAGACTTTCCATGAAATATTTTAATTCTCAAATAAACTTTTCGTAAATCTGCTTTTCCAATGCAGAAGAGTGCTCTTACCTATCATTTATTGATAATTTATTATGTGTGAAGTGTTTTATGTAGGTCAACACATTTAATTACTGAGATAATTAATGAAATAGATATTGGCCTCCTTATTTTGAAGAGAAAGAATAAGATTGGAGGAAATAAGCAACTTCTGCAAGCATACACAGCTATCAAATGATAGGACCTGGATTTAAACCAAAAATTTGCTTGAATTAAAAAAAAATACCCCTAATTTTCAATTGCACAAAACAGGGGCTTCACAACTTTGACCAGTGCCCTATTCTGCTATGGCAGAGTTGGTATTCAAAATGCAAGACAAAGTCCTCCTCACTCTTCCCTTTCCTCAAGCCAAAGGAAGGGGTCTCTTTTGGAGTGATGAGCTGGGAGGTATGATGCTAGTACTTCTTTGGCTGCCCTGGCTGATGTCTCAGGATGTTATGTGCCCCTCTAGTCCACTGTCTCTGGGCCTAGTTCACCACTAGGACCCAAACACATCAGTAATTGGCTCTGTGAGTTTAAGCAATTTATTCAATGCCATTTTTTATGTGTTTGTTTGTTTCATTATTGATCGTTTTTGTACCTCATCCTGTAAAGACAATATAACATAATTGTCCAGAACCAAACCGTGGAGCCACACTGCCTGTATCGGAGCATCAGATCTTGTGTTTGTCTTCTGTATGAATTTACATAATATATGTCAATTATCTGGTCCTCAATTTTCTTATTTATAAAACTAAGATAATATACTACTTTATGGGATTCTATGAGGATTAAAATATTTAATATTTTTAAAATACTTAAAACAGTTTTCAGAAAATCTTAACTCTAGAAGTATAGGCTATTATTGGCTATGGAGTGCAAACAATGATGACTGTTTTCAATTAGTTTACAGAATTGTGAAGATAAATAAATGGGCTAGTGGCCATACATGTGTCTCATGTAAGGGAAAGTGTCTTATGACTTTAATATATAATTATATCAATTGTTTACAGTTATATGCCAATGAAAAAAATATAAATTGATAAGACATGAATTTAAGTATAGAGATGGATATTAATACTATGCTGAGAATGCTTAATATTACTCTTATAAGAAACATTCATCAAAATTTTTTAAATGACTGGCTTCAAGTAAGTCATGCTGGATAATATAGAAATCCTTTACTGGTTTTGGAAAGTAAATTGTAAAAATAAATTATATTATTAAAATTTTTGATACAAAATCAGGAATGAAGTTAAAATGTAGAGACATTCACATGTGTTTTACCTAACACTTCTTTTTGTTCCTTCTTAAAGATTTTTAGGATGTTTTTATTGATAATATACATTTAAGATTTTATTTGTACATGTATGTATTGTTTTATATATACAAACTTCTCTATTCATCTAATCGTTTGTGAGGATGAGCCACAGGACACATACTTGAAAAAAAATTCTTTTAACAAGAAACATAGGGTGTTTTATGGCTTGCAATGTAGGCACTGACTCCAGCTGTTTGTGTGCTTCACATTGACTGGGATGCAAACAGATAAAATATGTTTACATTTCCCCAAAGCCAATTATTTGAATTCATGGCCATCTGTCTGAAAGGTAAGAACATGTCTAGCTTACAAACACACACTTAATCTGCGTTTATTTTTAAATTTATGAGTGGATACGTATGGTCTAATCAACCTGAAATCCAAATGTTAGACATGAATTCAAAAGACGGGGGCAGAGCGAGGAAGGTGCTGTAGGGGAGAAATAAATTGGAGACTGCCTAATGCAGAATTTCCTATACCTGGATCTTTGGTGTCTGTGACCACCAACAGAGTTTCCGCCACTGAAGCAGTCTGGCTTAAATGTGTCTGGTGTGCATTTTACCTGACCTGAGAGGTCTGGTAAAGAGATTTATCTGGTAAATGACATAGAGACTGCCAGATTCAACATACGATTCTTTAAGTATACAGCAGCATATGCTGCCAATGGGAGGTTATTTGATTTCTTTTCCTTTTAGCTTTTTCTTTTGAAGATGTTCCAAGAATATTGATTACCTACATTAAAGAATTGCACTCTCCATGGATAATTTTATTGCTTTCCTCTCAGTAATAATTATGTTTAATGTAGATTTTTATAATAAATATGTACAATAGAGCTGTATGCTTAAATAAAATTGATTTTCTCAATGAATCAATCACCTATTGTTACTTTGTAATGAATTGTTGGCATTTTTACTTAATATAATGGTAATAATAATAATAATAATAATAAACCTAATACCTTTTGATGGAAACATGGGTACAGTGTAGAAATTTACATGATGGAACACATAGATACTATGTGCCAGACAATTTGCTTCTGACTTTATTTATTTAAAATTCATTTTCTCTACCATCACGAAAAATGAGAAAAATAAAATTCTGAGAGTTGGGCATTTTTGATTAAAAGTCTGTCTAATGTAAAAAAAGGTCAGTGCATATATTTTTTGTTCTGATTTTTTATAATAAAGACCTTAATTTAGAGGAATTTTAGATTTACAGAAACTTTGTGAGGGCAATGCTTTCCCAATACCCTACACCCAATTTCCCCTATTAACATGTAAAATTTATGTTGTAGCTTCATCACAATTAATTAATTATTGCTGTTATTATGAATTAAAGTCCATTGTTTATTTAGATTTATTAGTTTTTACATAGTGCCACTTTCGTATTTCTGTTCCAGAATCCTATCCAGAATGCCACAATACATTTAGCTATCATGTCCCCTTAGGCACTTCTAGATGGTGACAGTTTCTAAGATCTTCAAGTTTTTGATGACCTTGGTTGTTTTGAGAAAGTACTGATCAGGTATTTTGTAGAATGCTCACCAACAGTTTGTGAGATGTTTCTTCATGATTAGATTGGGGTTTTGGGTTTTGGGTTTTGGGGAGGAAGAACAAAGACATGAAGTGCCATTTTCATCACATCATATCAAGGGTGCATACAATGAACACAACTTATCACTGCTGAGGTTAACCCTCATCATCTGATTGAGCTAGCTTTATCAGGTTTATCCATCTTAAAGTTATTCTCTCTCATTTTTTCATACTGTACTCATTGGAAGGAAGTCCCTATGTAGAGCTTGCATTTAAGGGATGGGGAGTTATCATTAATATCCTTGAGGGATATGATGATTAATTTTATGAATCAACTTGGCTGGCCCAGATAATTGGTCAAACATTATTCTGGATGTTTCTGTGAAAGTGATTTTTAGAGGAGATTAACATTTAAATTAGTGGTCTTTGAGTGAAGCATATTACCCTCCATAATGTAGTGGGACTTATCCAATCAGTTGAAAGCCTTAGTAGGAAAAGACTGATCTCTCCTGAGCAATAAGGAATTCTGCCAGCAGACTCAAATTGCAACTGTTCCCTTAGTCCCCAAACTGCCAGCCTACCCTGCAGATTTTGGATTTATCAAGGCCTCCATAATCTCATGAACCAATTCCTTAAAATCTCTCTTTCTCTGTCTCTGTCATATATGTGTTTGTGTGTATGTATATACATGTGTGTATATGTATATATACATATATATGGGTGTATATATGTATATACATATATATGATTGTGTATACACATATACATTACACACATTTTGTTGGTTCTGCTTCTCTGGAGAAACCTAATACAAAAAAGTACTATCTACATAAGTTCTTTGGAATTCTTCTTCATAGAAGATGTGTCTATTCCGCCCATTCATTTATTCAATAACTTATTTAGGTCAGTTTGCACTCATAGATATTATTTTATACTGTGAGTTATAATCTAATAGTACCTTATTTTGTTGTGAAATTTGAATTATCTATACCTACCAGTTTGAAGCCCGGAGGAATTCAGTACTATTCCAAACTTGACACACTTGCAACAATACTGCTAAGAAAAAAAAAAGTATATATGTTTATTAACTAGCCTGAGTTGGAGTTGCATGTAATTTGACTATCCTGTAGAAAGTTGGGCATAATTCTGATATGAGGGGTCATGAGGAGAAGGGTGTTTAAGGAAGATGTTTTTACTACCCTGATGAGGAAATCTTTGGAACAGAAAGAAAGACTGGAGTTGAAGACACCATGTGTGTGTATTACAGTTTCACAAGGACACAGTATTCTAAAGATGGTCTATAAAAATGTCATAAAATAACAAAGCTGGAGGCACTTGTCAAAGGCCTAATATCCAGCATCTATGAGGAACTTAAACAAATTCATAAGAGGAAAACAATCCCATTAATAAGTGGACAAAGGACATGAGCCAACAAAGACATACATGTAGCCAACAAGCATATGGAAAAAAGCTCAACATCAGTGATCATTAGAGAAATGCAAATCAAAACCACAATGAGATACCATCTTGCACCAGTCAGAATGGCTATTCGTAAAAAGTCAAAAAATAACAGATGCTGTCAAGGTTGTGGAGAAAAGGGAACACTTACACACTGTTGGTGGGAGTGTAAAATTAGTTCAACCACTGTGGACAGCAATATGGTAATTCCTCAAAGAGTTAAAAGCAGAAATACCATTTGACTCAGTAATCCTCTTATTGGGTATATACCAAGAGGAATGTAAATCATTCTACTCATGAGGACGCATGCATGCAAATGGTCATTGGCTCACTATTCACAATAGCAAAGATATGGAATCAACCTAAATGCCCATCAATGACAGATTGGATAAAGAAAATGTGGTACATATGCACCATAAAATGCTATGCAGTCATAAAAAATGAATGAGACTATGTCTTTTATGGGAACGTGGATGGACCTAGAGGCTATAATCCTTAGCAAACCAAGTCCAGAACAGAAAACCAAATACCATGTGTTCTCACTTATAAGTGGGGTCTAAGTGACAAAAACTTATGAACACAAATCAAAAAACAGACACTGAGGTCTACTTAAAGTGGGAGATTGGAGGAGGGAGAGGAGCAGGAAAAAAATCTATTGGGTCCTGGGCTTAATACCTGGGTAATGAAATAATACTTACAACAAACCCCTGTGGCACGAGTTTACCTATGTAAAACCTTCACATGTACCCTCAAACCTAAAATAAAAATAAATTTAAAAATAAAAATAAAAATAGGCCATGAGCATCCCTCAGGGATGCTCTGCCTATGGAGTAGCCATTCTTTTGTTTCTTTACTTCTCTAGTAAACTTTCACTTGAAACAAAAAAAGTGTGAATCTGAGATAAAAAGAATTGGAAGAACCTAATGAGATTTGTATGCACGAAGTGTAAATAATAATTGTAAAAGGCTTCATTTTGAAAATCTCCAAGGACTTAAAATAAGATGGATATCTAACAAGTCAGACTAATTTTTTTGTGTGTATTCTCTGTACATTTTAGCTTCTCGGCCAGCAGAGTATCATCACCATTGTTAGCAATAGCCCTGCTGAAAACAGGATGATTAAAGTAGAATCTGTCTTAAAATAATGATTATCACCAAGTCTTTTTTCTTATTTAATGCTTGTTACATCTAAGTGATAAAATTATCTTTTTTAAACACTTCATTTATCTTAACATTGTGAAACTCAGAATTATCCTGACCTCCTCATCCATGGCAATATATGTATTGGTATACAATATACATTATACTGTGGATATAGACACACACACACACACATATATACATGCATGTGTGTATATATATATGAATGTGTGTGCATGTGCATATTTGTGATATGTGTGTGAAACTTGAAATATATATTAATTTTAAAGACTCTTTTTATATCTTATTTCACCGAAGGTTTCAAAGATGTGATGGTGTAAAAAGGATCATTTGTTTTGAATCAAAATCCCCATTTATTCTTATGATACAAGTAGCATTAAGCTGTTTTCACTATATATGATAAAATAAATGAGGCTTTAAAAATGTTTTATAATGAAATCAGCTAGTGACTTTTCTGAATTCCCAGCAAATAATTTTTGAACACATATTAATGTCAACATTTTCTCTCTTCTTATAAGAACGTTTATAACAAAATATTCAATCTGCAAGTATTAAGAAACTTTTGAAAAATTACTATTATAGCTGCAGGGGAAAATATAAATTGCACTACTACAATTTTCTCAGACATTTTGTATTGGCTCATATGCAAGCCTAGAGGCTGATTCAAGATCTAGTTGAAAGTCTCTACATGAATACAGTTTGACTACAGACTAAGGAGAAAAATAACAAAGCTAAGTAATTTTGATGAGAAATTAATTTTTTACAACCAACAAAGAAGGCAATCTTCTGATGCTAAAAATACTTTATTTTACATTGCTGACCAAAGTTATATTATGTTATTGACTAAAATAAATTTTTAAAAGGGAGATTTTTTTTTTTTTTTTTCATGTGATATATCATGGTTCTGAAGCCTAGGTGCAAATTATAATTACCTAGGGAAGTCTGAAAGAACTTCCCATATCTGGGCCCACTCTAGCCAAAACGATCAGAATCTCTTGGAGTTGGGGGTCATGAACTAATGGTTTCTGTTTTGGTTTGGGTTTGTTTTCTGAAGCCCTCCAAAAGATTCCTCAGGATTGAAAGCTTGAAGGCAGTGTCACAACTTTGATGTTAGGGATCTCATTCATTTCCCTGGAAAACTGTTTCTCATTCTTACAACCTCAGTACAGCTGAGACTGCTGGACAGCTTCTCCAAGTCCCCCTCTGCAAAGGATTATCTATGTCACCCTGTATATATCAGTTCCCCAGCGTTGAATGTGCTTGATCTTAATAAGGTGTTTAATTGCCTGTCCCTAAGTGACAATATGTTTCTTGAAGGGAAGGATAGTTTTTGTTTTTCTCTGAATCTACTGCCTATAGTACAAAACATAACACAAACAAAAACTCTATTTTGAAGAAATGGATACATGAAAGAAGGGCATTCAAATGCATAGTTCTATAGACTCTACTTCAATACTGCTGGCTGTCACTTATGTACTATTTTCACAATTGCATTCTTTTTTTAATTTTTTTTTATTTTACTTTAAGTTCTGGGGTGACTGTGCAGATCGTGCAGGATTGTTACATAGATATACACATGCCATGGTGGTTTGCTGCATCCATCCCCCCATCATCTTCATTAGATATTTTTCCTAATGTTATCCATCCCCAATCCCCTCAGCCCCTGCTATTCCTCCCCTAGCCCCCCACCTGGCAGCAGGCTCTGGTGTGTGATGTTCCCCTCCCTGTGTCCATGTGTTTTCATTGCTCAACACCCACTTATGAGTGAGAACATGCAGTGTTTGGTTTTCTATTCCTGTGTTAGTTTGCTAAGAATGATGGTTTCCAGCTTCATCCATGTCTCTGCAAAGAACATGAACTCATCCTTTTTTATGGCTGCATAGTATTCCATGGTGTATATGTGCCACATTTTCTTTATCCAGTCTAGCATTGATAGGCATTTGGGTTGGCTCCAAGTCTTTCCTATTGTAAATAGTGTCACAATGAACATACGTGTGCATGTGTCTCTATAATAGATCAACTTATAATACTTTGGGTATATACCTAGTAATGAGATTGCTGGGTCAAATGGTATTTCTAGTTCTAGATCCTCGAGGAATCGCCAAACTGTCTTCCACAATGGTTGAACTAATTTACACTTCCACCAACAGTGTAAAAGTGTTCCTATTTCTCCACATCCTCTCCAGGATCTGTTCTCTCTAGATATTTTAATGATCGCCATTCTAACTGGCGTGAGATGGTATCTCAATGTGGTTTTGATTTCCAATTCTCTAATAACCAGTGATGATGAGCTTTTTTTTCTTATGATTTTAGGCTACATAAATGTTCTTCTTTTGAAAAGTGTCTGTTCATATCCTTCATCCACTTTTTGATGGGGTTGTTTGTTTTTTTCATTTAAATTTGTTAAGTTTTTTTGTAGATTCTGGATATTAACCCTTTGTCAGATGGGTAGCTTGCAAAACTTTTTCCCATTCTGTTGGTTGCTGGTTTACTCTAATGATAGTTTCTTTTGCTGTGCAGAAGCTTTAAGCTTGAATAGATCCAATTTGTCTATTTTGGCTTTTGTTGCCATTGCTTTTGATGTTTTAGTCACAAATTTAGTGCAAATATGAAACTAAATGCAGTGGGAAATAAATAATAAACAATAGAAATTGGATTAATTTAAAAGAAGACCGCATGCAAGTTAAATAATGCTAATATTTAGAATATTTCTTCTTAGTTCTTCTATAAATTGCTTTTCTTAGTCTCAAAATTAGAATTTCTCTCTGCTGACCAGAATACATTACACAGAATGGATCCCATTTTGTAGCATAAATATTATATTTATTTGTATATACAGTAAAATTAAAGTGGAAAGATCTTCCTGCATAAAATATGCAATTTTTGCATAGAGAAGTGATGAGAAGTGGAGCCCAATGAACAGACTAAATGCTATAATGCTAGGGAAAGCATATGTACTTTCCCTCATGATTCTAGATTAACACGATGCAAACTTTAATTTCTATAAACACAGTAGGGAAATCATTAAATATAATTTCCATCATGCTTCCCCCTTTTACTTTATTCCCACTCATTTCGCAGATGAATGCTTGCCCACAGAAGTGCCTGTCTTCTGTACTGAATGAGAACTGGGCCAGAAAAGAGGTGGTCTGATATTTGTTAAATAAATGTCCTATGCTTGAGTCAGCAGGAAGGGGAGATACTATAAATGGCTATATGCCATAAAAATGCCACAGAATTTTTCAACTTATCCTCTGAAAATTACTGCTGGAATCAAACAGTCAAAGAAAACCCCATCTCATTAATACCTTGGAACATTCAGATGGTTGTCTTGTTTCTATCTAGCCTGTTAACAACTGTGAGCTGGACACATTCAAACATTCTGTTTATTGTTTTCTTTATGACTTATTTTCTTAGATGAGTATAAAATGTAAATGGGGAAGGCTTGTAATACATATTTTGTCTCAGAACAAAGGCATTACTTAGACAAGAAAAATTACATTTCATTTAAAACTCTACATTATTTACATCGGCTTTGTTAAAATTAAGTTGTTATTATCAAACACATTATTGATCTTTACATTTGAGAAAGAATTTAGTGTTTGGTTATTAAATATTTTAGCAAATGTGAAAATATTATTCAGTAAGCATCTGGCCTAGTCATAAAATAACCATCTGTCTTTTGTTTACAACATAGAATATTTGATTCATTTGAACCAAGTTCACAAGTTCAGATGTTTTTCTGTAATCTCTTTGGACCTACCTGACTTTTAGAGTTGGAATATAAATCAGGTGGGATTAGGCTTCATCACTTCACATACATTCCTCCCTGAGTGGGTTCTGGAATGTGTAAACATGGAATATAGCAACAATAATAAAAATAGGGATGACAGATGAAAATAAGATCACATGAATTGTTAGTGACAAAATCTAATGTTCTTCTCAACTTTGCTTGTCTACTTTGAATCAAATTTTCCTTTAAAATATCACGTTAATATGGAACTATGCATATCTTTGTATTGTTAATGTAAAACAAAATATCATAATAAAATATCTCATCTGGATTATGCATTATATTTTATGGATCATAATGTCATCTGTTCCTTATAACAGTACTCTTCCTAGGCACAGCATGTGTTATTACACACACACTGATAGATAAAACTATATTTTCAGGTTTTCCTGAGGTCATGTTTTTGCTAACAGTTTGATGCAAGGATTGAATTGTTATTTTTTTGATTAGATATTATAAAAAATAAAATAAGATTTTAGGAGCATTTTTACATCACAGGGCAGTTTACTATATCCACACATACAAACCCTTATATAATGTTCAGTTTTGTTCTAAATTACATTTCCAGCTTATCACTCACTTTTGCCCCATGTACCTATCCCTTCACCCAAATGTGTACATTCACATTGCCTGTACTTACTCCCTTATAAGAATTACTCTTCAAAATAACTCATGGGTACTGGGCTTCATAACTTGGTGATGAAATAATCTGTACTGCAAACATCCATGGCACAAGTTTACCTACGTGAAAAAACCTGCAATTGTACCACTGAAATTAAAAGTTAGAAATTAACTCATAATTAAAATTTTTTTCTTAAAGAATTAATTCCCTTTGCTCTTAGCTGCAACCTTCTACCTTTATCAGAACTAATTATCTGTCTATCTTACAGGTAGGAAGTAAGTTCTCAGTGGGAATGAGTTTATTCTGTTTCTCTCTGTATATTTATCTCTGCATTACTGAGTATTCCTTCTGTGCCAAACGTTGTGAGAAGTGCCTTACATAAGAATATTTGATGAATTTGCATTGTTTTACTAATGGGGGAACTGTGCCTTATGGGGCTTTAGATCATAGCCAGGCTCAGGGGCCAAATAAATGAAACTGAATTTCAATCCGAGACTCTCTGAAAGCACATGCTGTTAACAATACTACTTACTGGTTCTTAAATTAACAAGTGTGAACATGAATAAAGCAAACCAACAAAAGCATTTTAAAAATACAGTTCCAGTATCTCTAAAAGTGAAACAAGTAGTCATAATGTTCTCTTCAATGTGCTGGAGACACAAAGCACACAGCACCATTTACAGTATTACTGTAAAAAAAAGATGCAGAATCTAGTTAAGTCTCTGGATTTAACTACTCATTTACAGGAAACACAGGGAATAAAGGAACATGTTAAATGACACCATGTGGATACAATCAGGCACATTCAGAATGAAAGAAATTCCACAGGGCAAAAAACCTAGTTTTTTCAACAAATAAACTGAATCAAATAACAAAAGAAATAAATAAATAAGGGAAACTGTTTGAGATTAAAAGAGATTTAAGAGCCAAATCAATCAAATGCAATGTGTAGCTGTGATTTAGATCTTGATTCAAAAAAATCAACTAAAAAAAGACATTTTTGGGACAATCATTTAAAATTGAATATAGACTAGATATTAAAAAACATAAGGGAATTATTATTGGCTTTGTTGAGAATAATAATGGTATTGTGTGGGTGGTTTTTTAGAGTCTTCATGTTAAAGATAGATAAGAAAGAGTTCACAGATTAAATAATACGATGTTTGGGTTGGCCAAAATATTCCAGATATATTCATGTATTACTGATGCAATTAAAAAATAAGTTAAAAACAAAATAAAATAAAATACAAATAAACAATACACATCTGTTTATGTGGCCCAGCTGTCCCCAAATCTGGCACTATAAAACAAGGCTGCCTTTTTATTTTAGAAGCAAGGTGGCCTTTACTCTCAAGTTTCTCACCTTCCTTGCTCTTCCCTGAGAAGAGGGAGTCTACATTTACTAGTTGGTAGGGTCACTGTGCACTAAAATGTTCAGTAGAGGGTGTGGTTCCCGAACCCATAGAGACAGTGCCAGACATCTGGTCCTGCCTCTGCCTATACTTGCATGCCAGCTTCAGCCTGCCTCTTGCTTCTCTGTTTGTGGGTGGCTGATGGTAAGGTTTTAATTTGTGCTTATGGAGTGAGAAAAGTCCCATTAAGACCTTCAGCTTAGGCCACACACTTCACCAGAGACACTGGGTTAGCTGATCACTGTTCTCCATTTGCTGTAGTTGCTTTAGAAACTTCCTGAGGAGGAGTAAGTGATGACAGGGGGTTTTAGTTTTTGGATTTCCTAGCCAAGTGCAATTTTATATCAGCTGAAACTTGCCATTATTTACAGTACTTATTTTTTTAAAGCCATGATAACCTGCTGTCTCACCTACTCAAATGGTCTTAAAGTCTGATATTTGCTTTCCTTTGACCCCTACTTGTTTTATACTCCAGATTGCCATCAGTTAATATGAAGATTCATTATACATTATGGCTTTTCACAAAAGGAAGTCAAAGGAAGTAGATTTGCCACAAAAGTCAAGTCTCGTGTGGGCAATGTCAGTCCTGAAGATCGGAGATAACCACTTCATAATCTCCAGCCTACTATCCAACTCTTGATAGAATTTTTTTGTTCCTAAGTAAATGTTATGCAAATGAAGTCTCCAGTCACATTTTCTCTCCCAGTTTCCCCCACCCAGTACAACATGACACACATTCTGTTTTACTTTTGCTTCAGGCAGGTAGAAGCATCTCCCTCTTGGGAATGTTTCAGATGCCACTTGGCATCAGAGAGTTTGTTACTCCCCTCACAATGCCTAGATTGCAAGGGCACCTCCGTCTAGCCATGTGTGGATCGCCCCTAATTTCAACCAGCCCCACAAGTGACTTGAAACAGGCCTTCTCTAACAGGCCTGTAGCCCCTACATTTCATGACTGGTGAGTCCAGTTGGACCCATCTAATCACTCACGCAATTGCACTCCTCTCTCCACCCAAATTGAAACGAAAAGCAAAACTTTCAAGGTTAGACTCTCTCAAGAGAGAGAGAGAGAGTTGAGTTCAAGAGTGCCGAATCTGGCACATGTGGGTAATCGGGCCACACTTCCACTTAAAGAAGCTGGGCCAGTTTCTCAGGATTGATCCTACCGTGTTTCTGTCATCTGGACACTCCAGGCACCCGTTCCTTCTTGGTTTTCAGCCACTGGGCGGATCCACACTGCTGGGGCTTTTCTGCTTTGCTCTGGCGAGGCTTTCCACTGGAGCCAATACCTGCCTGGGAGCATTCTCAGGAATTGTGTCACCCAAGCGAGCCAAAGTCCCCCTCAGGGATGCTCCAAAGGGCAAGGCAGAATCGCCTGATAGGCCGTGCCAGCTGGCCGCCGACCGAAACTCGCCTCCCAGTCAGGGAACCAAATAATGAAGCGGGAAAGGTCGCGAAACAAACCTCTCAAACTTTGAACTGGGTAAGAAGTGCTTCGGCCAGGAGCTGTGGTGGCATAGATGCCTAACAGCCGAGCTCCCCTAACAAAGAAAATCCTTGCCTTTTTAAAGGCTTACAACTCTAGAGATTACATGTGAAACGGTCTTGATCAGTGAAGTAGGCATGGGGTACGTGACTTTGGTGGGGATGTGATAGTGTTTAAGTAAAAATAATGCCTTCCCGAAAGATTCCTGTATACCATGCCGTGATCTATAGAGGGCGACTAAGGGTGTTGCTCGGGTCTGCCAGCCTTTTCTTCTCCTATAGAAATGAAATGTAGAAGTCTAGGGGGAAGGGCTCTTAGAAGTTTAAGAGGATTAAGGGCCTCCTTCCTCAAATGAACCCCCCTCTTGACCAAGGGCATTCCAAAGACATATGAAAATGTAGTTCAGACCATTTTATAAAGGGGGCATTGAACAAGCCTCTTTATGTCCTCTTCCCTTTAGTGTTTAGGTACAACTGACCAGCATTAACATTAAAATACAGGTCATAAGACTGACAAAATAGGCTCTTTGTAGCAATGAAATCTCAAACTGCAATCTTACTCTGGTATAGCATCACAGGAGACACAGCAGGCTTTGAAAAAATTATTTTACCCCAAAATACATTTATTTGACATATTTTTACATGGCTCTGCAAAGCTGTTTCTTGTGAGGAAAATTTACATTTTGTAGAGAATCCCCTTTCCTTTCTAAGTCTTTTCCAGAGACTGATATCTTTTAAGATTAGGTAAGCAACATTTACCATGATTCACTCTGAAGCCTGCTACCTGGAAACTTCATTTACATGATAAGAACCTTGGCTTCCACAATCCCCATTATCTTAACTCAAGCATTTTTTAGGGTAGTTTCAAACTCTTTAGGCAAAGCTTAACTCTTTCCACCAATTGCCAATCAAGAAACATTTGACTCCACCAGTGACTTGGAAGCCCTTGCTTTGAGATGTCCTACCATTTGGAGCCACACCAATGTATACCTTCCATGTACTGATTTATAATTTTACCTGTAACTCTATCTTCCTAAAATGTATAAAACCAAGCTGTAACTCAACCACCTTAGGCACATATCCTCAGGATCTTCTAAGGCTGTGTCATGGGCCATAGTCCTTAACCTTGGTAAAATAAACCTCTAACTTGTTTGAGAGCAGACGCAGGCACCTTTGGTTTACAATACATATGTACAACCCAATATTGTGATCATTTCTCAAGTATTATGCAAGTGTACAAAGAAAAATGGCCCATCTTACTGGAAGTGCAATATGTAAAAATAGTCTCCAGAGAAGTTAGGGGAGAGAGAGAGAGAGTTTTATTTAATTGAGAATATTCGGGAAGACTCAGGAGTATTCCATATTACTTGAATTATTGTTTCACTCACAAGCATATAACATTTTGTGGCCAGGTATGCATAGGGGTAAATTATCTGTAAGACTTTCAGGGATTTCTAAATCTTTAAATGAGACACAAAGGAAAAACACACTTCTATCTTTAGGCGTTATATGAAGCATATGATGCTCTGAGCTGCTATATCCATCATTAAATCTTAACAGATTGAAATTGCCTTTGTAGAGTTATAAGTAATAAGAGGAATCTAACATGACTGACCCTGTCTTGCCTCTAACCTCAGAGATAAATTTTATTTATTTGTTATTTTTGCTTATCTAGCATGAAGGCCAAGATAATTATGAGAGAAGTTTAGTTTGTACTTAAATTTTGAGGTAGGGAAAACTGACCCTCCTCCTTGTTCAGAGATTGAAGTGGCATTCATAAGGGAAGGTTAAAGGTATAGAAGGGACTTCAACTGTGCTAAAGAATAGGAATAAACAATGGCCTACCACTGCTTAACTTGTTTAACTGTAAGTTTCCTACTTTCCCAGAGAATGTAATCTGGGGTCACAAGATTTATAACTCCCCCAACTACTCTTATAGATAACATCACTATTGTGAAACCTAAAGCACTGGGTCTTTGAGATATTTTTCAGATTTAGGATTTTGGCAGACCAAAAGACACCATCTGGTTCTGAGACTTCCTTCCAGGAATTAACTCAGGTGTGCAAAGACAGTGTTAGATATCTATCTAAAATCACACCTGTGATTCTATCTCCAGACAATCAATTGTTTCAGTTCTCCAGCCCTCTGCCCAACAAAGTACCCTTAAAAAACACTAGCCTCTGAATTCTTGGGGAGATGGATTTGAGAAACTTCTCCCTGTTCTTGCTTGGCTGACCCCGTGATTATTAAACATTTTCTTTCTTACAACACCTGCTGTTCCCATTGGTTTTGGGAGGATGGTGGGCAAGTCCCCTTGCCTGTTGTCGTGACAAGATGATAACCCAAGAAGAGGCATTCTAGGTGAGAATGATAGAAGAGAGAGACAACAAAGCCTAGAGCTTTGATGATATTACCCTTTCTAAGTGTCCCTTGACTTTTTATAGGATATAATAAATCACTATTGAATGTGCCAGTAGATCTAGAGTTATCCATTAATTGCAACCAAAGCTGTCTGATAAAGAAGACAAAGCATTTTCAGTGTATCTGTGTTGAATGAAAACATCATGGCCATGAAGACTAAAATAGGGTATGAAAAGTGAAGAGAATCAAAAGAGGAAATAAGTAGAGGAGAGGTTAAAAAAGTAGGCAGAAAACAGAGCAGATAGGGTCAATTAGGATATGTCAAGGAATCTGGTCCTTACCAGAAGAACAGAAATAACTGGAGAGATTTACACAAAGGGGATCATCAGATTTACATTTTGAAAGTATTGCTCTAGCAGAAATGCAGAGAATGTATTTGCAATGTAGAAAGTGTGTGTGAGTAGGTCAATCCAGGGTAAAAGAATGCAAGAAATACATGACTGTAATAGAGACTGAAATATGCAGTAGAAATAGAGGAAAAATGTCTGAGTGGACATTAGGACTCTTGATGGATCGAATTAGAGAAGTACATCTTGAAAGGTATCAAGAATAATATTTATTCTTTGATCTTGCCGTGGATTAAATAATGATAAACATTGGAAGAAAACTGGGTAAGAGAATGGGAGACCAATTGTGAGTTTACTGAAGAATTCAATAAGAGGCCTGTGGAAAGGTATAAATAGATATAGATTATCTGTCTCCAGGTGACAGTTAAAGCCTTGAGTAAGAATGAGATTGCTAAGGGTCCAGAGTTGAGCTTTGAAGAATGTCAATATATGGCTTTATAGAAAGAAAAAAAAAAGGACAAGAAAAGAAAGAGTGAGGTAATAGGAGAGCTGAAAGATTACTGTATTAGCTAATCCAAGAAACAAAATGATTTAAAAGGAGTTTAGAGGAGGATTGTGATCACCCTACTTTATGTTACTTAAAGGTTAAATTATTTTTAAAAAATTAAATAGCCGTATTGTATTTATTTCTGTAGAGTTCATTGATTACATCAATAGATGGAGTTTCCATGAGATAATGGGAGAAAATTAAAATACATTACAGTGTGGGTGATTTGGAAATAAAATATAAATTACTTGGTTCAGCTAAATCTACAATTTCCAACTTCAAAATTCTTCTTTAGAACAATAGATGCTTTTAAATTATAGTCTGAAACATAAAAAGTAATTATGAGACACAACTAACTATATATCATCAAAAATGTATACAACATCTCATTTATTCTAAATATTTTAATAAGAAACATGCACAAAAACACATATCCATTCTTTGAAAATGATCAAAACACACCCTACTTCAAGTTAAGAGTACTCAGAGGATTATATAACTCTCATTTTGGCCATTGTATGGGATTTTATGTTATTATTTACTACACGATCAAATGAAAATGTGAACGTGTCATAGAAACCCATGTCTGGAACTGAACATACAACACTTCTTAAGAGTTATAGCACCTCCTTATATAGCTCTGCATAATAGTGCTGTGTGCAGTCGGAACCCTTGCAAGAACTTAATTGGAAAATATGGTTTTAATAAGCAATACACTTTTTCTAGTTTTAGAGTACAACTAAAACCCACTTTAAAACCAGTGGACTATAGTGATTTTTTTTTTACTGCTTTTGGATGTTCTATCAAATAAAAATGATCATTTTTGTAGACTGAAAATTAAGATTGGGGTTTTCCAATAAATAGAGGAGTCATGGACTCCAGGGAGAGTTTAGAGGCGGTTGTTAAATTGATCAAACTTCTGGGTGGTCAGTGGTGAACCTTCTGGTCCTGCAGTTCAGAGAAAAATAATGGCTGTGCTGGCTCACAAAAATGTATGCATAATACCAGTTATTCTCTAATCAATTATTGCGGAGTTTTCAGGTGTCTTTCTCATGATGTCATTTCACTTGTTGAATAGCTATCCAAAATTTGCTGTATGAAAACTTTGTATTGCTAAATTTTTTGGGCAAACATAATCTCTACTGAATTAATTTATTATACACTGCTTCAAAAGTGTGTCAGAATCACAATCTCTCATTTCAACATCATTAACAACAAAATTTTCCTGTGAAACATTTTGTTTTAAAGAATGTATTCTTTAAAAATTCATTTCAAGACAAACTACATGAATGTAAAATCAAGAAAGAGAGAAAATAAATCAGTCATATGAGAAGTAGTAAAAAAAGTGGTTGAGAACTTGCCTTTCTGAGTTAAAACTCTATCTTGTATTTACAAGCTTTGTGATTATGAGCAGTTATTTAACCTCCCTTTTCCTCAAATTTTTTTATTTTCAAAGTCTCAATAAAAATTATAACTATGTCACATGAAGGTTGTAGGTAATTAATGTATTAATATTTGTAAGAGGATAAGATAATTTATAATGTAGTAAATACATATTAGATATCAATATGTATTATTTAAGTTATGTGTTAGGTCATTTTTTGCATTGTTAAAAAGAAACGTCTGAAACTGGGTAATTTATTAAGAAAATAAATTTAACTGGCTCACGCTTTGGAAGGCTGTACAGGAAGTGTGGTGACAGCATCTGCTTAGCTTTCGCTGAGGGCCTCAGGAAGCTTACAATTATGACAGAAGGTGAAGGGGTAGTGGGCAAGTCACATGGCAAGAGAGAGAGCAAGAGAGAAGGTGGAGATGCCACGTTCTTTGAAACAACCAGATCTCACATGAACGCAGGGTGAGTACTCGCATCATTACAAGGATGGTACTAAGACATTCGTGAGGAATCTGCCCCCATAATATAAACACTTGCTGCTATGACTTACCTCCAAAACTAGGGCTTATATTTCAATATGAGATTTGGAAGGGACACACATTCAAAGCATATCAAGTTATAAATGGTATATACTTCTTTTTCTTCGATTTTGTTCCTTAATTTGAATTGCAAGATTTAAGGTAATCAATGTTGAGATAATGTATGTATCCATTTGTGTGTGTGTGTGTGTGTGTGTGTGTGTGTTTACTAATATCCATAGATAAATGTGGAATACAATTAAACAGAATTATTTCTATTGTTTCTAAGTTGGCTAAGGACTCAAATTTGAATACCATGTATGATAAAATGAGGAGATTCTAAATTAGCAGTTCTCAAAGGTGCCCAGCATATTTAACTTCTGGGTTTTCAAGGCATTCTGCAAATAATATTTCATAAGATCCTTCTTTATAGAAAATTTTAAATTTAAAATACATTATAAAATACAGGCTCCATGTGAAATACATTGATTTATCAATGACAATTTGGAGTGAAGTGAAGAAAAGGTGATATTTTATGTTCAGTGAATGCATGCGAAGGATCTTCTAGTGCTACACACTGTCTTTTCTGTTTCTGTCCAAGAACCAACTCTCTGTGATCTATATTCTCAAATTATTGTTAATGGCTAATTTCATATCTCCTACTATGAGAAACAAGGTTATTACTCTTAATGCCATGGCTCCTTAAAACCCAACTGCATAAAAAAACTTGCAATCTTTTTGTTTTTGCAGTTTTCCAGTAACTTTTACTTAAATTTGTTCACATCTTTACTCATGATATTGCATCATCAAATAGCCAGTGAATATGAGCTTCCAAAGACTCTCTCAGTGGCTGTTGTATTCTACTGATGTCTCCCACAAATGCAAGTATTAACCAGGGTATGCAGGAAAATGTGAATAATAATTTGCTTCTTTGTCTTTTTAAATTTACTGTTTGGCATATAATAACATAGACACAGAGTGACATATCTTCCAATTATGACCTCTCTTGAACTCTTTAGGTTGTAAGCACTACAATACTAAAATGGGAGCTGTTTCAATGTCAACCACAAATGTACCTTCTACATAGAGCTGCCAATAGAGTGGATAGACAAGAGTGCTGAAGTGTGCACAAGTCCCATTTATTGAGGAAATGTCCGTGTCTGGATTGCACAGCTTAAGATTTAGCAACTGAAGCATGAGGGATGTAATTTAGAAGTGGCTGTTGATGTTACAGAGTCATAGTCGAAACAATTCAGTCTGGATTGTCAAGGTCAACCCTGGAGGACTGCCTGACACATAGAATTGTGAGCAATTCAGGGTGGAGTGACTGCCTGAGTCACTCCAATGACTGGGAGTACAAAAGATAAAGGATGCCTTTATCATCAGATGACACTGCCTCCGGTCTACAGCACTCCAACTGCCCTTGGGTGCGGTAGACTGGAGGCAGTGTCATCGTCAGAACTTAGGGGTGAGAGAGTTAATCCCCAGCCTCACATGGTTCAAGCTCGAAACTCATCAGTAGACCTCTGGTAGCCAGGAGTCCTGAACCTTTCCTATGTTTGATGTGACTGAGTGACCTAAAATCAGCATGTCAGTGCCATGGGGAAAGTAGACCATGTTGAGGTAGTCTTCCTAAAACTAGAATTTATGAGACCAGTTCTGGGTTTGGAGGGTCCTGCCTAGATGGCACTGCTGGCTCCAGTCAGAGTCCCAGGCAACAGAGAGGGACAATATTGTTAAGGGAGGCACCGCAAAGTGCAGTCCTCCTCCTCTCTGCCTCCCACACCCAGGCTTAGGCAGAGAACCCTCCTACCTCTTATCAATAAGACTACAGGTTTATTGAGAGAGGATTCACTGAGAAAATTCAAGATAAAAAGGCTTGAGGGATAGAGCTTGTTTTTTCTCTACTTCAAGCCAAATGAGAGTAGTTATAAGAGAATCGTTCAGAGAAAATTAGGAGGTGCATGTCAGAAGAAAAGCCTAAAATCTCACAATTCAACTTCAGGTGATTTTGGCACATGCTAAAGCCTGAGAACCACTGTGGGAAGAATCGCTGTGACCCCCAGCTTCAAATACTGTGATTTCACAATTCACGTGCAAAGGATGAAATGTTGCTGCTGACCACCTTTTTCTAACACCACTAAGCATTTGAATCATTTAAATTCCCTTTCTGTGATTTCACAATTTACCAAGCTACTTCTGATTCCATTTGGCTTCTGTATCAGTTAAGAGGCTACTAACTGATTTAACAAAAATTTCTTATCCAAACAAAATAAATAAGAAAAATGTGTTATCAAAAATAAGTGTGTGTGTGTGTAAAGGATAAATATGGCAGAGCTTACAAAGGTGGTTAATTCAGGGGTTGGATAATACTATAGAGGGCCAAGTTCTTCCTATACTTCCTGTTTTGTTTTTATCTGTTTTCATGTTTGCAAAATAGTTGTGGCATGCCTTATAACTACATTCTAAGATTCACTTATGACTACAGAAGCAGTTTTGTGTATATTTTCTCAGTTTTCATTGGTCAGAATTGTGTCAGAGGCCTAAGCATAACAGAATTACTGGCAAGTACAATTGAACCAACACAGCTGGCTGAAAACAACGAGGAGTCCTGTGAGCTATGTTGGAAATGGGTTCACAGGTGTGAAGCAATTTGTTGAGGGACAATTTCTTGCAATTAATCTGTTCATATATATATCTTACGGGTTTTGCTTTTCTAGCTGAAACCTCACTGACACACTTTTTGTCGTACGTATTCACTAAAATAAGTGTTATTAGAAATTACACACAATCTTCCCTGGCAACCCTTGCCTCAATACATGATCCCATCCGAATTATGCACCGAAAACTCCTTTCACATCAGGGTCTATCATGCTGTTGCATGAGTTTGGATATATTTTGAATTGAAAAGTGATTGCACTAGCTAATCTATGAAATGGGCTTTTCATTCAAAACAAATATTATAGGCATGTTTCTTTCCAGCTACACATTCATTCGTACATGAATGAGCAACACAGGATGCTTGTAGACACCACAACATACAGGACAGTTAAAGATGAATTTCACATAGTTTCAGTTAGAAAAGGCAAATAGTTTCACTGATATTTATTAAAATGATTTTATTTTTCTTTTGCATACTTGAGATATCTTATGCATAGTTGGTAATAAACATCTGCTTATTACTGGATAATTATATATTTACTTGGCAGTCTCAGAAATTCGCTGATGGTAATAAAAAAGCTATCCTTCTGAGGAGTTTACATTAAGTAATTTTTATTACATTAAATATTAATAAAGAATAAACTATTTAGATGCACTACTTAATGTTTAGAATTACATCTATAAAAAATGCCACTTTAATAATTTTAGTAAAGTTTTTTATGAAGATTGACTTGCTAGCCCACTGCAAGATTTATGGAATTCCCGTATAATATTATAACAGATAGGTTTAGAATAGTAAACACACACTGAATAACAAGACCAGCTACTACTAATGTGTGGCAAGTTATAAATCATAGTAAAATTGCCTGATTTTTGTTCTTATTTTTTTTTAATTCGTACATGAAAGTTTTTAAAACATATTATTTAAAATCCCCTTACTAATAAAATGTCAGAGTTTGCTCATGAAGACCACCATGGAGCTATGTGAATAAAGGTATGTGGTTTTATTTAAATTTTCATTTTATAAAACAATTGCTGATTATGTATAAAATTACATTAGGAAAGGATATGTGATAGCCTCCAATCGATCTAGCTTAAAATATTTTGTTAAAGATATCAAATAAATTTTAATTGCATGAGGTAATGTATTTTGCCAAATAAGCAGAGGATAAGCCACACCCCTGTTGCAGACAGTAAGATAAAATTGTCAGCATAAAATGTTTTATATTACTCTATGTGTAACACAATCCAAAAACATTTTCAAGTACTACAACATTTGGAAAAACCTATCTTTCCCACCATATAATCAAGCACTAACCTCATAAGAGATTAATTATGTAGCATAATTAACCACAAAATGAAGATTTGAAAAGTACTTAAAACATCATAAAAAAACTTTGTACATGATATCCTATATTTTGATATAACACTTAAATTTAATCTTTTAAATTAAGTTCTCTTTCTATTTCCTTAATGTCTTTGACTCTGTTACCTTTTGTTTCTTTTGAATGTTTTCTTGCCATCCATTACTTAGTTGAATCCTTTTGTTTTATTATTCTTTCAGGACATCTTCCATCAATGCTTTTCTATAAGGAAATGGAGTCTCATAGTATCTAATGACAGAAAAAAATAGTTGATGAATCCAAACATGCTTGTATAAATAAATTAGTAAATGAAAAGTGAATAAATGCATGACATTGAAAATTTTCAAAAGCACATTAACTTTCAATGATATAATCTATAAACATGGAAATAATGATGATCAGGAAGGACTACGTTTGGGGATTACCCACCATAAAAATAAGCAGTAATAAAAATTAATCAGGTGGTTAATTTTATTAACTAGCTTTTGTAAGTCATTTGATGTCATTATCTGTTTCTTGTTATACATATCCAGGGGGTACGTATAGGAGGGCCGAACAAGGTCATGACTGATGCTGAAATCAATATTAACAGTCCTGAAAGAGCCCTTTCATCACTGTACTATACAGGCATTACTAAACTACTGATGATGACTATGATGATGATGATGATGGTGACAATTAAATACAAAGTGGGTGACTTCATTTTGGAATCTGAAAGTATCCTAGAATTGATATTTTTGTAAGCTGTCAAGAGAAAGTAAGAACTTTAAATTTCCCCACATGATCAGGTTTAAATAAATGATTTAAACTAGTACTTCAGGTTGTGATGTGGTAGTAAATGGTGAGGGGAAATACCCCAGTAATGAAGAAACATTCAAGGTTTACAGAAATTGATCCAGGATGGCTTTATTCATATCGTTTTGCCTGTTAATAATTAGAAGGTAACAATGATGCTCTTTACAATAGATCTGTCCATATTTGAACTACTTTCTAAGTGTTTCAGTGGTGACTTTTGTGATTTAATGGTTTACTTTTCCCTCCATTGCACAGGATGAAAGAAGGTAGAATCACTGGCTAATGGAGTCTGCTAGCCATTTATCTAAGGCTGACTTGGACCAGATTTAACTGTTCTTACTCTGCTTATCAACATGTAAAAAGTTTTGGGACTTTTGGCTAAAGAACACTTTTTTTTTCTTTAGTAAATTGTTATAATCATATTTCAATGACCTTTTAAAAATCTACATATCTACATACATAAGAAATCACAAGACTGAAGCATGATATTTTTTCAATCCATTTATTGAGAATTATTCCCACTGTGGCATAAATCAGAGCATGGTTATTTATAATCATTGAAACACACAAATCGCACAATTATTTTTACAATCCCACAGTGCTAATCTTTTTCTACTCTTGTCTTCTCAATGTAATTTCTCCTCTTTTCCATTTAAGAAGTGGAAGAAAAGTGTAAAGAAATATAAATAAATAAATGCAATACATATCTACTATTTTAGATACCTTTACAAAGTGTATTCATTCTTTGTTTCATCCACTCATTTAAATATTTACATCTGCATCTGGCAATCTCATAGGCACTGGGGATATTGCATAAGCAAGATAAATCATTGCCATTGTAAGATAGATGATAATCAGCAGAGAATAAATAAACTTGTAAGCAAAAATTATTTCAGATAAGGATAATCACGAGAGAGAAAATAAAACACAAAAAGGCAGAAAAGTGCGTGTTTGTTTGTCAAGGAGAAAGAGAACATGAGAAGCATCTCTAATTAGAGCACACAGCAGAGGCTAAGCCAAGGAAGTGACGTTTGAACTAGTACAGATGCAATCTCAAAATAATAATAATATAATAATGTGATGTTGAAAACATTTGTTTAAATAAAATGCTTCAATGAATACTTTTAATCCTTAGGTACATTAAAAAGAAGTATCACTTCAAAAAGAGGAAAAATCTTTAAATTAACTTTTATGTTTGGAAAGTAGTATCAAGATTGCTACATATACGAAGTGAAAAATTAATATAATTTGATAGTATAATGATACAAAATATTATATTTTTCTTTGTCTCTTTGAACATTATCACACATAATGCCAAAATGATGACAAAATCCCAAGGGAAGGGTTAGGCTCCTATTCTAAAGATTGTTCATGTATCTACAATATTTGGAAAATATCAAATTAGGGTGAGATCCAAAATATGTAGAAGTATGAATCTCTTGATTACATGAGAATGCTAAATACTCTCTTAGATCACATGAATTAGACTTTTTACAAAAATACACTAAAGACTGTTACTAAATTCTGATCACTTTTGTGAAGCCAGCTCTCAACTTGAGATCTGGTAACAGAAATCTGTAGGTTTTTAATTATTGCCAGCAAAATCACCCTGTTATGTTTGGATGTGTGTTCCCTCCAAATCTCATGTGCTCTCCATTTTTGAAGGAGGGATCTAGTGGGAGGTGTTAGATCATGGGGAAGGATTGCTCATGAATGTCTTAGCTCCATACTTTTGAGGATGAATGAGTTGTTGTTCTATTAGTTCTTGCTCTGGCACTTCTTCTTTTCTCTCTTGCTCCCTCTCTCACCATGTGACATGGTGACTCCCCTTCACCTTCCACCATGATTGGAAGCTTTCTAAGGCCCTCATCAGAAGCTGATATTAGTATTCTGCTTTATGAATAGCCTGCAGAACCATGAGCTAAATAAACCTCTCTTCTTTATACCTCACTCAGTCTCAGGTATTTCTTTATAGCAATGCAAATGGACTAATACACACTCATTTTGTTTTTGAAGATACAAGGCCATTTTAAAATTTTTAAATTGGTCTTTCTATCTCAAATATTGCTCCTTCCTAATTCACCCTCTATACAGTCCATTTATTGAGCTACCAAAAATGCAAATATATTATTAAAAAGTTGTGAGCATATAAATTCTATGCTTAAAAGACTTGAAACACTCCTATTAACTGGTAAGTGCTTTTTAAAGTGTTTCTCTGAAGTGTCTGAAATTGCACTGAAGATTTAACATATATGTCTGGGGGTGGTCTTTTTTATTGAGGTATATTTTATCTCCAGTGAAATGCACAAAATTACATGTATAATTCAAAAGATTTTGAAAATATCTTCACCTGAATAACTCAGATTTCTACCAAAATATAAAATATTTTCATCATTTAAGAAAGATTACTTATACTTCTACCTAAACTGCATACTTATCCCTAGTCTACTTATCAAGAAAGCACAGCTGTTCTTAAAATCATCTGTTTCATTATTACTTGACTATAAGAGAAATTCATATTTAACTACAGAGTGTCTGGCATCACTTTTGAACAGCTGAACAGCTTAATATTTGTGAGATTTATCATTTTTTTGTGTATTAGTACCTTATTACATTTTTGTTTTAATTTCCTGAGATTTATTCAACCATATGGATATACAACCATTTTTCTAGCCATCCTTAGTTGATAGAAGTTTAATACTTGTTCTCTTAAACAATTATGAATAAAGTTCTTATGGACATCTGTATTAGTCTATTCTCATAGTGCTATAAAGAAATACCCAAGACTGGGTAATTTATAAAGAAAAGAGCTTTAATTGACCCACAGTTGCACATGGTTGCAGAAGCCTCAGAAAACTTACAATCATGGTGGAAGACCAAATACCCAAGACTGGGTAATTTCTAAAGAAAAGAGCTTTAATTGACCCACAGTTGCACATGGTTGCAGAAGCCTCAGAAAACTTACAACCATGGCGGAAGACACCTGTTCACAGGGTGGCAGGAGAGAGAATGAGTGTCATCAGGGGAAATTCCAGACACTTATAAAACCATTATATCTCATGAGAACTCACTGACTATCATGAGAACAGCATGGGGGAACCATACCCATGATTAGATTACTTCCAACCAGGCCCCTCTCATGACACATAGGGATTATGCAAACTACAATTCAATATGAGATTTGGGTGGGGACACAGCCAAACCATATAAACATTCTTGTGCAATTCTTTGTGTATATATGTTTTCATGTCTCCTGTTTAAATATCTAGGTATGAAATAACTCGGTCATTTTTCAAAATAAATTTGTCTACTTTAAGAACATCCAAGAGGCTAATTTCCAAAATGATTCTAAAGGAAGGAAGGAGGGAAGGAATAAAGGAAGGGAAGGGAAGGGGAAGAGGCGGGAGAGAATAAAGGAGAACAGGATAAAGGAAAGAAGAAGGTTTGATTACCATAAAATTAGGAAGATACTTATGTTTTCTTGTATAAGTTTGTATTTTTAGCCTAGTTCTACCTCAAAGTAATCTTACATATTGTGTCAGATATAAGTTGGAGTTCATTTCTTTTTCTTATACTTTAAGTTCTGGGATACATGTGCAGAATGTTCAGGTTTGTTACATAGGTATATGTGTGCCATGTTGCTTTGCTGCAACCATCAACACATCATCTACGTGAGATATTTCTCCTAATGCTATCCCTCCCCTTGTCCCCCACCCCTGGCAGGCCCCAGTATGTGATGTTCCCCTCCCTGTGTCCATGTGTTCTCATTGTTCAAATCCCACTTATGAATGAGAACACGTGGTGTTTGATTTTCTGGTTCTTTTGTTAGTTTGCTGAGCATGATGTTTTCCAGCTTCATCCATGTGCCTGCAAAGGACATGAACTCATCTTTTTTATGGTTGCAAAGTATTCCATGGTGTATATATGTGCCACATTTTTTTTTTAATCCAGCCTATCATTGATGGGCATTTGGGTTGGGTCCAACTCTTTGCTATTAAGTGCTGCAATAAACATACATGTGCATGTGTCTTTATAGTAGAATGATTTATAATCCTTTGGGTATATACCCAGTAATGAGATTGCTGGGTCTCATGGTATTTCTGGTTCTAGATCCTTGAGGAATCCCCACACTGTCTTCCACAATAACTAAACTAATTTACACTCCCACCAACAGTGGGAACTAATTTACACTCCACATCCTCTCCAGCATCTGTTGTTTCCTGACCTTTTAATGATTGCCATTCAAACTGGCATGAGATGGTATCTTATTGTGGTTTTGATTTGCATCTTTCTAATGACCAGTATGATGAGTTTTTTTTTTCATATGTTTTTTGGCCGCATAAATGTCTTCCTTTGAGAAGTGTCTATTCATATCCTTCACTCAATTTTTGATGGGGTAGTTTGTTTTGTTTTTTATAAATTTGTTTAAGTTCTTTGTAGACTCTGGATATTAGACCTTTGTTGGATAGATAGATTGCAAAAATTTTCTGCCATTCTGTAGGTTGTCTGTTCAGTCTGATGACAATTTCTTTTGAATTGCAGAAGCTCTTTAGTTTAAGTAGATGCCATTTGCCAATTTTGGCTTTTGTTGTCATTGCTTTTGGTGTTTTAGTCATGAAGTCTTTGCCCATGCCTATGTCCTGAATGATATTGTCTATATTTTCTTCTAAGGTTTTTATGGCTTTAGGTGTTATTCTTATGTCATTAATCCATCTTAATTTTTGTATAAGGTATATGGAAGGGGTCCAGTTTCAGTTTTCGGCATATGGTTAGCCAGTTTTCCCAACACTATTTATTACATAGGAAATCCTTTCCCCATTGCTTGTTTTTGTCAGGTTGTCAAAGATCAGATGGTTGTAGATGTGTGGTGTTATTTCTGAGGCCTCTGTTCTGTTCCATTGGTCTATGTATCTGTTTCGGTATCAGTATCATGCTGTTTTAGTTACTGTAGCCTTGTAGTATAATTTGAAGTGAGGTAGTGTAATGCCTGCAACTTTGTTCTTTTTGCTTAGGAGTGTCTTGGCTACATGGGCTCTTTTTTGGTTCCATATTAAATTTAAAATAGTTTTTTTCACTTTTGTGGAGAAAGTCAATGGTAGCTTGAGGGGGATAGCATTGAATCTGCAAATTACTTTGGGCAGTATGGCCATTTTCACAATATTAATTCTTCCTATCCATGAGCATGGAATGTTTTTCCGTTTGTTTGTGTCTTCTCTCATTTCCTTGTGCACTGGTTTGTAGTTCTTCTTAAAGAGGTCCTTCACATTCCTTGTAACTTGTATTCCTAGGTATTTTATTCTCTTTGTAGCAATTGTGAGTGGGAGTTCACACACAATTTCACTCGCTTTGTCTGTTATTGGTGTATAAGAATGCTTGTGATTTTTGCAGGTTGATTTTGTATGCTGAGACTTTGCTGAAGTTGTTTATTAGCTTAAGGAGATTTTGGGGTGACATGATGGGCTTTTCTAAATATACAATTATGCCATCTGAACAGAGACAATTTGACATCCTCTCTTCCTATTTGAAAACCCTTTATTTCTTTCTCTTCCCTGATTGCCCTGGCCAGAAATTCTAATACTATGTTGAATAGGAGTGGTGAGAGAGGGCATTCTTGTCATGTGGTGATTTTCAAAGGGAATGCTTCCAGCTTTTGCCCATTCAGTATAATATTGGCTTTGTGTTTGTCATAAATAGCTTTTATTATTTTGAGATACATTTCATCAATACCTGGTTTACTAACAGTTTTTAGCATGAAGGGGTGTTGAATTATATAAAGGATCATTTTGCATCTATTGAGATTATCATGAGGTTTTTGTTATTGGTTCTGTTTATGTGATGGATTACATTTACCGATTTGTGTATGTTGAGCCAGGCTTTCATCCCAGGGATGAAGACAACTTGATTGTGGTAGATAAGCTTTTTGATGTGCTGCCGGATTTGGTTTGCGAGTATTTTATTGAGGATTTTCACATCGATGTTCATCAGAGATATTGGCCTGAAATGTTGTTGTTGTTGTTGTGTCTCTGCCAGGTTTTGGTATCAGGATGATGCTGGCCTCATCAAATGAGTTAGGGAGAAGTCCATTTTTTCCTATTGTTTTTAATAGTTTCAGATGGAATGGTACCAGCTCCTCTTTGTACCTCTGGTAGAATTCAGCTGTGAATCCATCTGATTCTGGGCTGGTTTTTGTTGGAAGGCTATTAATTGCTGCCTCAATTTCAGAACTTTTTATTGGTCTACTCAGGTCTATCTATTTTGTTAATCTTTTCAAAACACCAGTTCCTGGATTCATTGGTGTTTTGAAAGATTTTCATGCCTCTATCTCCTTCAGTTTTGCTCTGATATTATTTATTTCTTGTCTTCTGCTAGCATTTGAATTTGTTTGCTCTTGCTTCTTTAGTTCTTTTAATTGTCATATTAGGGTGTTGATTTTAGATCTTTTCCACTTTCTCCTTTGGGCATAAGTGCTATAAATTTCCCTCTAAACATAGCTTTAGCTATGTCCCAGAGGTTCTGGCACATTGTGACTTTATTCCCATTGGTTTCAAAGAACTTACTTATTTCTGCCTTAATTTCATTATTTACCCAGTAGTCATTCAACTGCAGGTTGTTCAATTTCCATGTAGTTGTGTAGTTTTGAGTGAGTTTCTTATTCCTGAGTTCTAGTTTGATTGCACTGCAGTCTGAGAGACTGTTTGTTGAGATTTCCATTCTTTTGCATTTTCTGAGGAATGTTTTACTTCCAATTGTGTGATCAATTTTAGAATAAGTGTGATGTGGTGCTGAGAAGAATATATATTCTATTAATTTGAGGTGGAAAATTCTATAGATGTCTATTAGGTCCATGTGGTGCAGAGCTGAGTTCAAGTCCTGAACATCCTTGTTAATTTTCTGTATTGTTGATCTGTAAAGCCAAAGTTCATTTTTTAACCACTTTAAGAACAAGTTGTTATAGCACCATCCATTGAAAACACTCTCATTTCCCTATTGAATCATTTTGGCGCCGTGGTTGAAAATTCATTAACTGTACAAATGTGTGCCAATTTCTGAACTCTATTTTGTTACCTTAGTCTATTTATCTATTTTTAGAACAGTACCATGCCAACCACATTGGTAACTACAGATGGTTACAAAGAATTTTATTTCAGATGGTATGTGTCTCCTGCAAAATTGTTATTTTTCAATGTTATTTTATCTATTCCAAGTCCTTTGAGTTTATACATAGATTTTATGATTAGTTGATCAATTTATACAAAGCATATGCTGAAATTTTAATTAGGATTTTATTGAATCTACTATAGATCAACATGAAAGGATTGGCAGCTTAAAATGTTGATCCCCTCACTTTATCACACTAGTATAAATCTGTATTCATTTAAGTATTTTTAAATTTCTCTCAGTGTGATTTTGTTCAGCTTCATTCCACAAATTACAATATGGCATATATTTAATCCCATTCAGTTTGAAATATTTTTAAAAATTTTATTTTTTAATGTCTTCTTCTGACCGGTGGATTATTTACAAACAGATTACTTGGTTTGCAAATATGTGAGGATTTTCCAGCTGCATTTTTAGTGTTGATTTCTAACCTGTAATATTATATGTTCAGTCAGTTCTTATACATAATTTTATTAAATTTACTATGAAATATACCAAATTTTAAAAACACACTGCTATACCTGATATTTTAACTGCAATACACACACACACACACTAATAACCTGGTATTCTGAGAATTTGCTGAATTTATTTATTAGCACTGGCAGATTTTTGTTATTATTCTATTTTTTTTGTTGTTTTGGTCCCTTATGGCTTTTTACACAGATAATCATGTCATCTGTGAAACAAATAAAGACCTATACAAGATCTATATGCACTCTTAGTCTTACTCTAAGAGTGACTTCATCCCTCGGTGGAGTTTCATGAAGATATCCATTCAAACAAGTTTTTGAGGCATTTATTTAAATTTCAGTTTATGAACAGGTATAAAGGAAATCCTATTCAATTCTAGAATGTAGCGATTTATCAATACACTCTTTAAGGGAGAAGAGGCTAACAATCAATAAAAGTGGAAGTGTGATAGAAACAATCTAAGAAAAAAAGTCACAATAACAAAGAACTGTGATAAAAAGGTTACTAGAGTAAATGTAGAATTTGAAGGCAAAACACAACAGTTATATGATAATTTCTTAGGAATAGCAGGAGCCATGCTCCTAACCTAACTGGTCAAGTAACAATCACTCAATGGAATGAAGAAATGAGCAGCTGATGGCAGGATTATCTTTCTTTTCAACCAAGAGCTATCAATATAAATTAAGAATTGAAAATGCAATTTTTAAAGATGACCAGCAGTCAGATGGCATATCTAAGCTTAGGAGACATGCCTGCTGGATCTCTTACCTGGCCCTGTTTGAATGTTTCCATGGAAGCAAATTTACACAGTATGCTATACAAAATAGCAAATCAGACAAGGAAACTAATTAGCTACTCCAGAACTAGGCAGGAAAAAGACAGACTGGTCCAGAAAATGTCTCATGCTGCCCATCTTAAAATACCTGGCTTGTTTATAATTAATCTGTAGGAAAAAATAAAGAATAATCATTTGAGAACATCATACTCATACTTACCCAGGACTGATCTAAATTTCCGGGAAGGTATTTTAAATGTTGTATTGTGTTTACAAAGTGGACAAGGCAGGTCGAAATTACAGGAAAAGGGGGCTATGGAAAACCTCTTAAAATAGGTTGTTGGGGAACATATTTAAGTTGAGGATATATAAAAGTATGGAAGAGAAACAACAAAATCTTACTTAGAAATTAAATTATCTAGAAGATAATGGAAAAGTTAGAGAAGAATCCCCAGGAGAATCTTTAGGATGCATTAAAGTGCATAATTATGATATTTGATTTTGAGACAATTTCTGTGACTTATCAACGAAGGTAGAAAACTAGTTATGGGAGTGAGAAATAATGAAATTCAAAGGATTTTGTATAGACTTAGAAAACTCTGTTAGTAATAATATTGGGTTTTTCTAAACAAACAAACAACTACAACAACAAAAACCCTCTTATGTTTGGACAGAAAATGAAGGGAGTTGTAGTTGAGTACCACACAGTTTCCAGTAGTCAATCCAAAGAAAGAGGAAATTACTAACCAACAAAGTATCTGTGTCCTACTTGAAGATTCCTCTGGAATGTAAATTAGAATTTTACATGACATCAGTTTAGTCTACAGGATTACACTTAGGTTAGGAACTGCTGACTATTCCCAAGCTTCCTTAAATATCATCTTCTCAGACAGTGCTCCTTGCAAACATCCACCAAACTCTGCGGTTTCTAAAAGCATCATATTTCAGAGTGTATATGTGATGGAATTTGTTGTGGGCTCTAAATATTTCTACATTTTAACAAACTAGAGATTGGTACATTAATCAAACTACAGCAGTCAACTTAATGATCAGATAATTAAAGTTTATGTATGTACAAGGGTGGGGATTAAACGAATCCAGCCTAGTTCCCTTCAAAAGTTTTTCTTGGGGCAACTTGACAGATTCAGGAGACATTAGCAGGGAGTGTGGCAGGACCACCAGCACTGCCATATAAAGTTGGAGTTATTTACTTTTATGGAGATGATGTAGCCCTAACCAGGCCTAGTAACATGATTAGAATTTCTGTCATTGCGGTGACTGAGTTTGGTTTCAGCAAAGTATATTATTTGAAAAGTGTTAGAAACTGTCAGGATTTTTTAAAATAGTAATGACAATCGTAGTTAATAATTAACATTTCTTTTAGTCAAACAATATCAGGACTCTCTTCTTGTTAGAAGAATTCCCATGTATTATTAACTTTGGTGGAAAGCAGACATTGCTTCTTATGATGAAAGCTCAGAATGCCAGACACTCACGTTTGCAGCCTGCCATGCTGCCAGAAAGGAGACATGTTTGCTCTGCCCTGCCAATTGAATACACTACCCTTCATACTTGACTCAGGAGGTAGTGACCCAAGAAGCAGGAAATAGTCAAACAGTTTTTCTCTTGGGTAGCAGTGGGGGAGGTTTGGGGTAAACAAGAGTATGTCCTTAGTACAGAAATGGCAGTTACATTAGCAGCATTAGAAGTAGCACCTCATTTAAATCTCTGGGGCAAAAAATGGGAAAGAAGTGATGGCCATTAAACTAGACTCTAGTGAGTGGTAAGTTCAGTAGTTCTGTCACTAGACCAGTTCTGTAGCTTAGTTTTGGGAAATTATTGCTGAATGTTTAATTGCAAATATTCTTTTCTAGTTTTTCCAAATGGTCTATGAGCTGCTCTTTATCTTTTTAATAAATTCCTTACCTAATGCCATCAGGCAGAGGTTGCACTTTGTTGGGAACTAACATCTATAACTGACAAACTATCTAGTTAATATTAATATTCTTCTAAGTTGTGATGTATTACAGTATCTTTTATTGTTTCCCAAAAGTAGACCCATAAACAAAGACTTGAATATAAGTAGTATATTTGTGAAGTGATTTCAGGAAACACCCATTTGGGAGCGGAGAAATAAAGGGAAGGTTAACATGTCAATACAGACTGTATTATTGGGCAGTTTTACTTATTTGAACAACTTTGGGAGAAAGCACAGAACATGTCTGAGTGTTATCCCTCTTCACCCAAGAGGAGATGATGTGGCCAAGTGACCTATTATGATCAGTGCAACTCTAAGCCAGGAATGTTACACGTACAGCAGAGGCAGCTGGATCTTGAGACGGGCATAGCACCTACACAGCAGTTTCTTCCAGCCATCCTAGTTCTTGCCTAATCAATATGCCCATATATTAACATCAAATCAACACATTCAAAGATACTTAACTTCTTTCTCCATTTCTGAATTTTATTGCCAAGAACCTAGCTGGACTCTGTGCTTGAACTGTATATTGATCTCCTATTTATGCTATAATTAATTGCTATAAATTTAGTACCTTTAAAAGAACGCAAATTTTCTTCTTACAGTTCAAGAAATCAGAAGTACAGCATCAGTCTTACTACAAACTTTCAAGGTGTTGGCAAGGTTGGTTCCTGTAGAGAAACTGAGGAGAGAATCTGTGTCCCTTACCTTTTCAGCTTCTAGTGGCTTCTTGTATTCCTTGGCTGGTGGCACTTTTCTCCATCATCAAAGCCCATTATCACAGTCTCTGTTTCCATTGTCACCTAACTTTTTCTCTGATTCTGACTCTTTTCCCATCCCCCCATAAAGTCACTTGCAATAACACTGGACCTATTCAGATAATTCAGCAAAATCTCTTCATCTCAAAATCCTTCAGTCACATCTACAAAGTTCCTTTTGCTATAGAAGGCAAAATTTACAGCTTCCGGGGATTTGAATATGAACATCTTGGATGTTATTCAACCTACTACAAATGAGATTCTCTGCTTAAGGGCAAACAGCATTCATTCAACAGTCTTTCTTTGGTTTTGAACTGCCTTTGTTTGTTTTGTAATGGGGAAAGCTGAGCAGTTTATCTTTCAACTCACCTTTTTCATTGGCTCACCTAAACCTTCATTGGAAAGTTTTAAGGGCATTCACTTCTAAGCACTGTCTGACTGCCTTCCCTCCACCCTCACCCATTACTCAGCAGAAAGTCCTGAGGCGCAGAGTTCAAGTTATTTTTAGTAAGGTGCTACTGGCATATACTGGAATGATGAGTATTGACAGGGCATGGGGATAGCATCAAAAATGTATGATACATATTGAAAACAACCAAACTATATTGTGAATTAACCAAATGACACACTTAATCATGACCTAAATACAATGTAAACAAATTCGATTCTAGATAATAGGCCAGAGAGATTGCATGCAATGATTCTAACTTTCCCTTGGGACCATGATTAAAAGTTGACACTAAAAATTGTCTGTGTTTCTAAAGTTCTGATAGTCTTCATTGATAAGACACGAGAAAAAGGAAACGAAAAATATGCTTTATGGCAGACGAGAATTCCTTGATCAGGGACGGGGAGGCAATTACGTGTCACTCCTATGATATACATGGGGAGACATTGTTGCCAGGACATCTTCTGGTTTGAAGGAAGAAGCTGGGAGATCTAGTCATAGCAGTGATTTCAAAGACAGTGTTCAAACAATTTCCTGTTAAGTATTTTGAATAGTTACTTAGCTTTAGTCTGTTAGTCCGTTTTGGAAATTGAGCCTCAAAAACAAGCATGATAATTACTTGATCGTATTTTGGACATCAACATTTCAGTGTTATTTCTACAAAACCTAAGCAATACGTATTTCATTCAGGTTTGAGAAGAGCGGAATACATATCTCAATGAAAAAACAACAAAAACAACAAAGAAAAACAGATCTTATCGTGAGAACACAAAAACGGATCTTATAGTGCAGGATTGCTCATTAAATTCTAAAGTTAGCATGTCACAGAAAATTTGTTTGGTCAAAATTCTACTTAGAAATCTTTGTTTTGGCCATAGTCTAGAATTCAGTAATTAAAATATTCAAGAGGATTTTGTGCTTTTTTTCTTTTTTGGTTGGAAGATACGTTCTGGATATCTTTGCCTTGTATAAGCGTGATTCAGTTTTTCTATAGGACCTCAATGGACCAATGGACTATTCAATAGTATTTAATGATGCTGATGAAATCCTTCTCTACTCTTGACCCCATGAATATTGCATTTTGCTACTTCGTTAGTGATCACAAAATTATCCCCATTATTCCCAGAGGTTTAACCAGCATTCACTGAGAATCATGACTTAAACAGTTTCACATTAAGAGAACCTAGAGAGGTAAGATTGAGGAAAGAGCAGATTTATATCTTTTCTTCGGGAACATAGAAAGATGTTTTCTAGATTCATACTTTCTCTGGGGAACCTATAAAGATGTTTCATACTATTTAAGCTGTTAATTTTCCTCTCACGTATTATTCTAACTATTCTAAGCAACTATATTTGAATTTCAGTGAATTTGATAGGTTTATAGTGTGACTTAAAATGTTAATCTTGATGCTCAGTCTGAGGTAGATCTAGTTTCTCTTAATTCTTGAAACATATTTAACTTGGAATTTGATCTTTAGATAAAATATAATCCAAAATTACATATAAGAAGCTGGGTAAAGAGCACTGAAAGGTTAACTTGCCAGTGAAGGGCTCAGATGCTTAATTAGTAGCTTCAGAATAATCCTGTCTTTGGGCACCCAATTTGATTGTTTTTGATTTTTAGGAAACAGAGTTTTTGAGCAGGAAAATGCCTGTATAAAAATAATTTAGAAAAGTTATGTCAGACCAATTAGAACAAGAAAATGGCTAACGCAGGAAAATCTATTCCATTGTAACAGTTTAGACATAATTTGTTTTTAGTCCTATCTAGGTGACTGCATTGGCACTGGAGCTGAAAAACACTTTTCAGGGTTTGAGAGTGGAATAGCTGTAAGAAGTGAAGGAAAAGCGAAAATTAAGGATAATCTTGGGGATCTGGTGTCTATAAGGATAGTGGATGGGAGAGTTGTGCTAAACCTACAGTATAAAAAGTCAAGGCTGGACCAGGTGGCTCACACCTGTAATCCCAGCACTTTGGGAAGCCAAGGCGGGCAGATCACAAGTTCAAGAGTTCAAGAGTAGTCTGGTCAACATAGTGAAATCACGTCTCTACTAATAATGCAAAAATTAGCCAGGTGTGGTGGCGAGCCTTGTAATCCTAGAAGGAGCTGAGGTGGGAGAATCGCTTGAACCCAGGAGGCAGATGTTGCAGTGAGCAGAGACTGCACCATTGCACTCCAGCCTGAGTGACAGAGGGACTCGGTCTCAAAAAAAAAAAAAAAATCAAGAAAAGGATTAAGTTTATAATTCTGATTTGCAATATTTTAAGATTTACTTGCAGACCAAAAAAAGAAAATCAAGGTGAAAGTATTTACTAGGAAGGAAGTTGAAAATGGAAGTCTAGTTTTTGGCAGGTAATTTAAGGCTAGAAAATAGAGATTTTTCTACATGAACTTATAATTTAAAAAATTAAAAAATATAAGAATATCTCAATTCTTAATAATATTTTATTGTACTATAGATAATTGAAGTAAATATTATAGGTATTCTGGTGTCATCAAGTAGTGATAAACATTAGAATGTGTCACTTAAATTTAAGGCAAAATTTCTGTGAAAGGCTCTTACTGGTGCCATTTTCACTAGGGTAAAAAAATAAATAGAAAACAGTTGGTATCAAACTTACAAAATATATATATAAGTAGCAGGAAACTTCTAAAAAGTCAGTCATTAAAATGGAACAAAAACAGGGAAATATAATTACTTACAAGCCTGAGACAAGATGGTAAAAATATCTTAGCATATTAAAGTCTCCAAGGAGACAGCAGGTCTTAGGAATACTGTAGGTTTTAATTCACAAAAATTACGGGACTAATTACCTGAGACTACAGGTGGATGTCATTTTCAAAAAGCATATATTAAAATATAGGACACTACTGGTTTTGATAAATGAGTCCTGTTTCCATCCAATATTATCTCAATAGCTACATCAACTTGGGAAGTACAATAACTTCAGTCTTTTGTAAGGAGTCATGCCACATATTCCTCTTATGAACATATATGTATGAAAATATATAGAAATATATTTAACTCAGTAACCTTCTCTATTATAATATAATCTTTCTTTAGTCTTGTGACTAAGTAATAAGTTATTGGAAATTTTCTGACATTTAAATCAACTGCATAGGTAAAATATGTCCCTCATTTTTAATTTAAAATCACATGATTGTTGCAGAATGGACTTTCGAAAGAACAGCATCTTGCCTGTTACCTGCTTAATGGGTAGTACCATTCAAAGACAGGGATTTGGAAACAGGCTACAAGGACTGAGAATTGCCATCATTCTCCATCTCTCCCATGATTGCAAGTAAGAGTGACAAAGAAAAACCCTAGCTTGCTATATCATTAGCAAAAATGTCAACTTATGGATTATTAGCGTAATGGTTACAGGCAGTTAATACTGTAACATCTGGATGTAATGAAGAAATTCAGGGGCAAAAATATTTGGTGAAAGTTTAAATGAGGCCATTCATCTGTTTTTGAACAAAGATTTCCCGCCGCAGTCCCAAACGCAAAAGTGAGTAATGTTTGATTAAGACATAACTTTAAAATTGTGTCAGTCGGTTAAACCACCATAATTTTCTGTGATCCAATAAAAAAGTGGATGAAAGACAAGATTGAATGTATTATAATGCCTGAGTCTAGAGTGGTTTTAATTTACAATAAAAATGGTTTTGCCTATATGGCATTCTTATATACATTATTATTAAAAAATAATAATTAAAATTTGAAAATATTTTGATTTTACACAGTTTCAGAACAGTATACTCTGGTTAGTAAGGACTGTAATAGTTATAAATTCAATTAAAATTATAGTGAAATATGTGATGAATATGGATTTTTAAGAGTAATATTAGCTAAAATGATACGCATGCAAAATTAAAAATAGTGATATTCAACAAAGAGCTGTTCAAACATAAATATTTATGCTTCATACTTTCTTAGAGATACATTTCTTTATGAAACTTGAATGCTCAAGGTGCTAAGTTAGACTACTGTTTAATTTTCCTTAAAGTGGAAGACAGGCCAGTGGCCCCAGTTCAAAGGGAAAGCAAAAATAACTGAGAGTAGGAGTAACTGAATTAAGGTAATATGTGGTGTTTTAGCTGGCACAAGTTGTGTAAGAGAACACTATTGCTAGGTTCAAATGTATTGTCTCTCACAGTAGGGGGAGAGAAGCCCATCTAAACCTCTAAAGGCCTTCTGTTAATATTGACTGACTACATTGTACAGTTTCTATAATTTTTTAACAATTTTCATGTAAATCAAGATAACTTTGCCATCATTTAGATGTCAGCAACAGGAATGTAAGTCCCCCGATAAAAACTATATTGGTGTAAAGGAGGTAAAATGGTGGACTTAAGAAACTGCTAGTTCTTCGTTACTGTTTTCTGTTTCCAGTTATGATAGTAATTTGTTGTGATTTCTTAAAACCATAAAAATGTAAACAGATAATTGTGAATTAAACTAAATGAACTTCAAAATGGTGACTTTCCAGAATTTAAATGATTACCAAAGTATTGTCACATTCAAATTCACTAAGAGTTTAAAAAACAAAACAAAGCACAACCCTCAGTCGTGCTGACTTCACCACTGCTTTTCATTAAAATTGTTTTTAACTCTTCATATTCCCTAACAGCTAAGCCTTAATTTATTTATTTTGGAAACCAGCCATGGATCATTTAAAGCTACCTTTAAATGGGCTCTAGTGTAACTGCTAAATGGTTTACAATGTAAAACTAAGCACTTGAGTAGGATTTTTTTTCTGTACTTTTAAGGCTGTCTGCTAATTATAGTCTATGTGAAGTACCATAATTAAACCTAGGAACAGTTCAGAATTGCTAAGATTTTAAAACTTACTGACCTTTAACAGTAAGATTACTTTTAATGACACAATTAATGCAGTTTTCAAATGTGGGCCAGTTCTTTATGGTGATGTCAGTCTGTCTACAATGCAAAAGAAGACCACCTGACATTAATGTCTACTCAGTGCATGGCTAGCACATACTGAAGGCCCTAATAATTAAGGTAGAAAATTGCTAAAATTTCTTAGTGTAGCTTTATTTTTGGAAACCTAGAATCATCTATAATTTGTCTCATTTTAGATTATGCTTACCCTTTATTCAGTAACTTAAATGAACTGAAATAGCACATAATTTTAAAGCTAAAGTTTCAATAACATTAATATGAGAAAGGTAGCAAATTTGAAAAAAAAAACTCATGAGTCAAGGTAATAGGAATTCTTAAATACACGTAAATTTAAATGAGCAATGGGAAATGACAGGAAGAATATTGGGTTGAGGAGCGTAATTTATGTAAACAACAAGTAAACATTTGTGAGACAAGATACAAGTGCTACAAATCTTTTTGAGTATGTTGTGAGTACTTTATATTTCTATTATTCTAAGTATTCAAATATCTCAAGTCTTTCATTGTTTGAGTAAATTATCAATTTAAGTAATCACTTTCACACATCTTATTCTTCCCTCTTACATGCTTAATTTAAAATTATAAACTTCAGTTTAACACGTCTTTAAAGTTAATGAGGAAGTTGATTTAAAATCACTTGAATAAAAGCACACTTTTCTTCCATTTTTTTCAACCATAACATTTCTGTTTCATAGCAATAGTTTACACCCATAAATCCCAATATAGTTCTAATATGACACATTGTCATGTTTAACACGGGTTTAAAATATCTGGATAAACTAATGAGACTGTGATTTGAGAGGTAGTATGGAACATATAAAAAATCTGGAAAGAAGAAAATATTTTTTTCTTTTATATGCCTCATTTCTTCATATATTTCATATCAACAGTGAAGTTCAATGACAGCATTTCTTATTTGTTATTTTGTGACCAGGCTGAATTATATTAAAATAGCTTGCTTCTAAACAACAATGTGACAAAAGTTTCATTAATGCCTTCAGTTATACAAACTGTGTAAGACCCTTGGAGGCTACGTTAATAAGTATAAAATACAGGATCTGCAAGATCTAGTCTCACAAAGATCAGAGTACTTCCTGAGGTGACCAAGCATCCTAGTGTGAAATACAAACCTCTGTATATGTGACCTTCCTATAACCTATAAAGAGTGATGGCACTCAATTGTGGAAAACTTCAATCAAGTCATCTATTCACTGTGTGTGTGATGATGCAGGGATATATCAATACACCATAAATACATTGCAAATATATTTTTTTAATTTAAATGAGCAGGCTGTAATTACTTTTCTCTTAAAAATTAAAAAGTTTTATTTCAGAAGATACCAGTGATAGAAATGTGGCCTAATACAACAACCCTAGAACAGTGGTTTTGCCAGTGATGAGAAAATCTCTAAAAAATAAAGAATTGATGGCTGGGCATTAAAGAAGTCAATAGGAAGGCTCAATAAGCTGTCAACACTGAAAAATGAAATACGGGAGTCACTCCAGAGGTGCAACCATTCTCCACTAAGAGCTAACCTCATGGTGATTAATGTATTAAATTATATGTGAATAGAGAAAATTTTATTTCTTTTTTTCTAATTTGGATGCCTTTTCTTACTGCATAATTGCTCAGGCTAGAACGTTCAGTACTATATGCTGAATAGAAATAGTGAGAAGTTGCATGCTGTCTATCTTATTCCTGATCAAAGAGGAAAAGCATTCAGTCTTTCAGCATTGACTATGATGCTTTCTGTGTGTTTTTCAAATATGACTTATATTATGTTAAGGTAGTTTCTTTCTACTCCTTCTTTGTTGAGAGTTTTTATCATCAAAATGTGTTGAATTTCTTCAAATGTTTCCTATACATCAATTGAGAAATCATGTGTCTTTTTTTTCCCTTCATTCTATGTGGTGTATTACACTGATTAAATTTGTATGATAAAACCATCCTTGCATTCCAAGAATAAAACCCACTTGGGCATGGTTTATAATCTGTTTAATATGCTGTTGAATTAGTTCACTTATATTTTGTTGAGGATTTTTGCATCATTGTTTATAAGGGACATTTGTCTGTGATTACCTTTCCTTGTGCTTTTTAGTCTGGCTTCGGTATCAGGGTTTTGCTAGCTTCATAGATTGCATTAGGAAGTTTTCTTTTTTCTGCAACTTTTTAGAAATATTTGAGTAAGACTTCGCTAGTTTTTCTTTAAGTGGTTTATAGAATTCACCACGGAAGCCATCAGATTCAGGGCTTTTCATTGTTACTGATTCAATCTCTTTATTAGTTACATTAGGATTATCTATTTCTCAGAATTTGGCAAGAGTATTTTCCATTTAATTTAAGTTATCCAATTAGTTTGACATCCATTTGTTCTCTTAGAATCCTTTTTGGTTCTGTAGAATTGTTAACAATGTTCTTACTATCATTGGTGCTATTAGTAATTCAAGTTTTCTCATTTTTTCTTAGTCAATTTAAAATAGGCTTGTCAACTGTGTTTACTTTTGAATGAACCAATGTTTGCTTTCATTGATTTCCTGTATTGTTTTCCTAGTCTTTGTTTTAATTATCTCTAATCTTTTTGATTTTTTCATTCTGCTATCTTTGGGTTCAGTTTTTATTTTGTTTTGTTTGTTTGTTTGTTTGTTGGTTTTCAGTACCTTAAATGAAAGATAAGCTGTTGATTTGAAATATTTCTTTCTTTTTAAGGTAAGCATTATAGTTCTACCTTCAGTCCTTAGCACTGCTTTCACTGCATATCACAAGTTTTGATATGTTGTGCTTTCATTTTAATTCATCTGTATTATCTAATTTTCACTGTGATTTCTTCTTTGATCCATTTGTTGTTTGAGAATTGTTAATGGCTGTTCGTTGTAGTTAATCCACATTATTTTCTTTTATTTCTCGTTGACAAGTAATAATTTTACATATTTATGGGATACAGTATATAATGCATATTAATAAAATAAGGATAATTAGCATATGCAACCTAGAATATTTATTATCTTGGCATTGTAAATATTCAAAATGCTCCTTACTTTTTGAAAATATATACTAAATTATTGTTAACCTTATTCCCCTACGATAGAGAACACTAGAACTAATTTCTTCAATTCATCTATAACTATGTATTCATTTACCACTCTTCCCCCTTTGCTCCTATACCCTCCTCAGTCTCTAATAGCCCACAGTTTTATTCTCCACATTTATCAGCTCATTTTTTTTAGCTCCCACATATTAGCAATAATATGTAGCATTTATCTTTCTGAGCCTGGCTTAGTTTACATTCTTTGAATGTATACCCAGTAGTGGGATTGCTGGATCACATGGCAGTTTTATTTTTAGTTTTTTTTTTTTGAGAAATCTACATATAGTTTTTCATAATATCTTACTAATTTATATTCCTTTCAAAAGTGTGTACAAAATCTCCACATCCCCAGTAGAATTTGCTATTTTTTTTTTTCATTCAGCTGATAGCCATTCTAATCAGGATGAAATGATATTTCATTGTGGTTTTGATTTGCATTTCCCTGATTATTAGTGATGCTGAATAAATTTTCATATACTCGTAGGTCATTTGTACATATTCTTTTAATAAATGTCTATTCAGATCTAGTTTATTTTTGATCAGACTGTTACTATTTTTTGGTGTTGAGCTGTTTGACTTTATTTATTTCTCCTTATTTGAAATTCTTGGGACCAGAAGAGTTTTAGAACTCAGATTTGTAATAATTATATTTGAAATACTTGCATTATTCTTACAAGTTAAACATTCACAGTTCAAAAATCCAAAATCCAAAATGCTCCCCTGACCATTTTTCTTGTGTGTCATGCAGGCACTCAAAATGTGTTAGAATTGGAAACATTTTAATTTTAGGTTTTCAGATTAGGTATACTCAACCCATATATTCTAGATATTAGTCCCTTGTCAGATTAATAGTTTGAAAATATTTTCACCCATTATATAGGTGATCTTTTCACTCTGTTAATTTCTTCTTTTGCTGTGCAGAACATTTTTAGTTTGATGTAGTCCAATTTGTTTCTGTTGCTTGTGCTTTGTAAGTTTTACCCATAAAATCTTTGCCTACACCAATATCCTGAGGCATTTACCCTTTGGTGTCTTCTGATAGTTTTATAGTTTCAGGTTTTACATTTTTCTTTAATCTATCTTGAGTAGATATTTTTACATGGTAAGATATAAGGGTCTAGTTTTATTCTTCTGAATGTGGATATCCAGTTTTCCCAGCATCATTTATTGAAGAGTGTCCTTTCCCAAAAGGATGCTTTTGGTGCAAGAGTTGATTAACAGTGTGTTAATTTCCACAAATTTTTAATTTTTCAGTTTTATTTCTGTTATTGATTTTTAATTTTGTCTCATTGTCAGAGAAGATACTTTGTATAATCTCGATTTTCTTAATCTGCTAAAAACTTATCTGTGGTCTATCCTGGAAATGTCTCATATGTACTTCAAAATAATGTGCATGCTGATTTGTACGTATATTATTCTGTATCTTGTCTGTGAGATCTTGCTGATTTACTGTGTTATCAAGTCCTCTATTTTATTAGTTAACTTCTGCTTGGTAATTTAAAGTTCTTCTGATAAAGAGGGACTGACTTATGAAATTTACCATTTGTTTTATATATGCCATATAACTTTTGTGCACGTTATTTTGTGCATTATTGTGTTTATTTTTGTTTAGTTCACTTTTTGTAAATGTTTAAATCTCTTTTTTGTATATTCTGTAGCTATTTTCTATGTGTTTACCATAGAGCTTTTATTTAACAGCCTAAAGTTACAACACTGTAATTTAAATTTATAACAGTTTAACTTCAGTAACATACAAAACCTACTATTTTATATCTCTGGTCCCACCCTTTTTCATAGCCGATGTCATGAAATTACATTTTTATCCATTGTGTTCAAAAACATAAACTAAAATCTATTGTAAATCATCAGTCTCTGTTTAAAGGTGTTCACTTTAAATTTGGATAGTTTTCCTAGTACTTTGCCTTGTTAGTTTTCTTCAAATGCACCATTGGATTTGTTAAATATCTATCAATAAATCAATATCATTTTTGAAATCCTCAAATAAATAAATAAATGCATTGGTCTCCTATTGTGTAGAATATAAAATGTGGAGTTTCAAACCAAAGTTACAATAACATTAGCTTTTAGACTAATCCTTTCTTTTTAAAAAAAGTATTATTCTCTTACAACATGTAGAAAACAAAAAGTGGAGTTACAAACAATTGTTACAAAAGGATTAGTTTCTATAATTAACTATACATTTGTGTTTGTGGTAATCTTTAATTTTAAATAATCTTGCAGTTACTGTGTAATGTTTATTTATTTCACCCACTGGTACTTTCTTGATTATTTTTTGACAGAGCAGGTCTAGTGATAACAAATTCTGTCAACTTTCATTTGTCTTTATTTAGTCCATATTTTTGGAGGACAGTTTTGTTAAATATTAGATTCTGGGTTGATAGTATTTTCTTTTTCTTATCATGTTGACTATATCAGCCAATTGCTTTCTGACCTTCAAAGTTTCTTGGTAGATAATCAGCAGATAATCTTATTGAGGATCCCATATATGTAATGAGTTGCTTCTCTCTTCCTCTTTTTAGTATTCTGTCTTGACTTTGGCTTACAAAAGTATTGACTTTAACGTGTCTCAGTGTGGGTCTCCGAGTTTATCTTATTTGAATTTTGTTGAGCTGGTTACTTGCTGATATTTGTTTTTAATCAAATTTTGGAAGGCTTCAGCCATTATTTCTTCAAACATTCTCTCCAGTCCTTTCCCTTCTTTTGAGACTCACACAGTGAATATGTTTTTCTGCTTCATGGTATCTGACAGATGTTTCAGCTCTGTTCACTTGTATTTATTTATTTATTTATTTATTTATTTATTTATTTTTGAGATGCAGTCTTCCTCTGTCACTCAGACTGGAGTGCAGTCTTGCAATTTCGGCTCACTGCAACCTCTGCCTCCTGGGTTCAAGTGATTCTCCTGCCTCAGCCTCCAGAGTAGCTGAGACTACAGGCATGTGCCACCATGCCCAGCTAATTTTTTGAATTGTTAGTAGAGACATGTTAGCCTGAATGGTCTGATCTCCTGACCTTATAATCCGCCTACCTCCACCTCCTAATTTTGCTGGGATTAAAGGCCTGAGCCACCACACCAGCTTAATCTTTTTAAAATCTGTTTCTCAAAACAATTTTATTATTTTCAATGTCTTTAAGTTTACTGCAGTTAAAATACGGAAGGTCTGCTCCCAGAATCTGAGTTCATAACCGCTTTTCTATACTGCCTCTTAGAGCTTTCCTGAGCTCAGTGAATCTTTATAATAAAGCCTTATTTAAGCTCATTAGACTACAGATAACCCAATAAAACATGGAATAGAATTCTTATTTCACAAGTACTCCACTCCTTCTTACATATCCTTCAATATCATGAATAAAACAATTCCTACACCTGCCAAAACTAAAAAAATTACAATGACTTTCCGTGGCTTCCTTAATATCAGTTTCAACAGTTTACACAATGTCCCTTCTACCAGAATTTCTTTGTCATCTTACCACTGTTGCTATTTAACTTTAGGCCCCATTTAAAATTCACCAGAATTATATATTGTCCTTTAGAATGTTTTCCCTACCTATATTTTCTCTCATATTTATTTTATCAGCCAAATACTGCATAAGTATTGCCATGATCTTTTCCTGTTATAGAATGCCCTCATTCCTGGTACCAGAATGACACAAATATTCTAAGTTCCTTTAAATAGCAACTGATTCTATTCAAAATATGCCTGAGAATCAATTTTCTCACATTATCTCCACTCCCTTTTTTCTCTGCCCATCATCGAATTTAGACATTTTTCTCAACATGCTGTAGACAGCCATACACCCTTGTCCTTGCACAGGTGGTTGCTGTTGTCTAAAACATCTTTTTCTTCTAGATCTGGAGCTTCAACTATTTTTTTTTCCAAATATAACCAAATCGCTGAATCTATGTGTATGTGTATACATATATACGTAGGTAAAGTCATTTTTTAAAGCATATGATTTTTCATAAAATCTGAAGGAATGCAAAAATTTTCATATGAAAGAAACGTAATTTCTGCCTTTTCTATTTTTCTTTGTTAGCCTGACTAGAGCTTTATATCCATTTTATTAAACTGTTCAAAGAAGACTTTTACGTTTATTTTCAATTGAATCGAAAAGAGGTAAACAATAGAAAACAGTAACAAATATAATAAAGAGAATGCATACTCCACTGTTGTTGAATGAAGCATTTGCCAATTAGATAAAATAGATTGCTAGTGCTATTCGGGTTGTTTATATCTTAACTTACACAAAGGTATTGAGATCTTCAATAATTATAGTGGATTTGTCTAAATCTGTTGTAGTCTTTCAGTTTTTTACTTACATATTTCAAAACTCTTTTTATGTGTAAACACATTTAAGATAATTATATTTGTTACAAAATAGACTCTCATCAATATTTAGTTTCTTCTTTTTCCTCTTATAACTTGTTATCAAGTTTGCTTTGTCTGAAATTAATATAGCTATTCCAGCTTCTTTTGATTAGAGATAGCATAGTTTATCTTTCTCTATTTCTTTATTTTCAACCTGTCTTTATGTTTAAAGTGAGTTTCTTAAAAATCATATATAGTTTGGTCTTATTTTTTCTTTACCCACTCTGACATTTTGTCTTTTAATTAGTGTAATTATTTAAAAAAATTTTTTATTTACTTATTTTTAGATACTTGTTTACCATCACTTTAATGAATTTTATGCTTTGGATTATCTGTCTCAATTTGTTTATTTTATTTTTATTTCCATAGGTTTTTGGGAAACAAGTGGTGTTTGGTTACATGAATAAATTCTTTAGTGATGATTTCTGAGATTTTGGTTCACCTATAACCCGAGAAATCTACACTGTACCCAAAACCAAACATCATATATTCTCACTTGTGACTGGGAGCCAAGCTGTAAGGATGCAAAGGAATAAGAATTATACAAAGGACACTGGGGACTCGGGAAATTTGGGGGAGTGGTAATTAGCATAATTAGGCCATTACAACCAAAAGTGATTGTTGATATTATTGGAATAATAACCATCAGGTTTGTAACAGTTTTCTATTATTTGTGTTTGTTATTTGTTTCTTGAATATTTAATAACCATGTTATTTTTGCCTTTTCTGGTTTTAACTGAGCATTTTATATGTTTGCATTTTTCTCATAACATTTTGCATATCAAGTATACCTGTCTTTGATTTTTTAAGGGACTGCTCTAGAGTTTGCAATATAAGCTTATAACTAATCTTAGTCTACACACACACATTGATAGAGATATGTCAAAGGTATACAGAAGTCAGCAGAATGAGCTCCCTTTGACCAACAGTAGAAGAATCCAAGCAACAGAATTAATAAAGTCATATTGAATTATAACTCAAAGTATACAAAAATTCATAAATCTAAAATTATACGAGTAAACAATTGAATAAATACATGTGAGGGAAGTTAAAGATATCTGCATGCAAAAGGATTCTAAGTTTTATGAATTATATATACAAAATTTAGAATATCTATAAAAACCCTTTAGTGTGTAGATGCAAAATGATGATAAATTTTATTTTATCTTATATGTATATAATACTCCTCCCTTAATGAAATGAAGCATAACTTTCCTTTCCTTAGATATGAGTTGTGCATATGGACTTTCTTCCAAAGAATACAGAATGGTAAGTATGAGAGTGGGCAAAGGGGTATGAAGACTAACTTTACTTTGACAACCAATACCTCAGCCTGGTGATCAAGGTTAACATTCATGGTATGTATCCACAGTATTTTGAGATACAGCAATTTACCCCTGTGGTCTCCCTCCCAGATACCCTGTACCTCAGTCTAACAATGAGAAAAATGACAAATATCAGTTGAGGAACATTCTACAAAATGCCTGATTGGTACTCTTCAAAACTGTGAAGGTCATCAAAAACAAGTCTGAGAAATTGTCACAGACAAGAAGGCCATATGAAGGCATGACAGCTAAATATGATATCCTGAATGGCCGTACCATACTTCATGACAATAAATATCTTCCTTCATTCTTACCTCAGTATTATGTATAAATATATATTGAAATCATATATGGATTCATAATACCCAAAGCTACCTATAGATTTGAAGTAATCTCTAATTGCAAAAGTAGAAAAAATTATTTAAAACTTTATGTATAATCTCAAGGAACTCCAAATATCCAAAACAGTTTTGAAAAAGAACAAAATTGGAGGACCCACCCTACCTGATTCCAAAACACATGACAAAACTATAGCAATATAAACAGTGTTTTACTGGCATGAAGACAGACAAATAGACCAATGGAACGAAATAGAGGACCCAGAAAGAAATCCTGTGTATGTGACCAAATGATTTTCAACAAGCATACCAAATATAGGGAAAAAGTTTCATGACATTGAACTTGGCAATGATTTCTTGGAAATAGTACTAAAAGCTTAGACAATAAAGTAAAAATAGAAAAATGAAGCTACATTAGTTTAAAACTGTTGTGCACTGAAAACCATGATCAACAGAGTGAAAACACCATCCACAATGAAAGAAAATATTTGCAAATCATAGATTTGATAAGAGGTTAATATCCAGAATATATAAGAATTTCTACAACTCAACAACAACAAAAAAATAAGATAATCTGATACAAATGTCAAAAGACTGGAATAGACCTTTCTCCAAAATGTTCAAAATGTTATAGGAATGGCCAGTAAGCATATGAAAAGATGCTCAATATCACTAATCCTCAGAGAAGTGCAAATCAAAACCACAATGCAATCACCTCACACTTACTAGGATGACTACTATGAAACAACAATAACAACAGAAAATAAAAAGTGTCGGGGAAAGTGTGGAGAAATTGGAAGCCTTAGGCACTGTTAGTGGGATTGTAAAAAGGCGCTACCATTATGGAAAACAGTATGGTGTTTCCTTGAAAAATTAATAATAGAACTTCTACCTAACCCAGTGTTCCTACTTCTGAGTATATAACCAAAAAAAAAAGAAAGCAGTATCTCAAAGATATATATGTACACCCATGTTCATAGCAGCACTATTCACAATATACAACAGGTGGAAGCAACCCAACTGTTTATTGATGAATCAGTGGATAAAGTGTATTTTATATATAAAATGAAATATTATTCAGCCATAAAAGGAAAGGATATTTTGTCACATGTGATAACACTGATGAACCTGGAGGACAATATACTAAGTGAAATGAGCCCCAGTCACAAAAAGACAAATAGTATGTGATTTCATTTACACAAAGTATCTAAAGTAGTTAAATTCACAGAAATACAAAGTAGGCTGTTGGTTATGAGAGGCTGCAAGGAGGGAGGAATGGAAAGCTGGAATGGGAACTTGTTTAATAGGTATAGAAGTTTAGATTTATAAGAGGAAAAATTTCTGGAGATCCACCTGAAAACAATGTGAATATACTTAACATAACTATATACTTAAAAATTATTGGCTGGGCACAGTGGCTCAAGCCTGTAATCCCAGCACTTTGGGAGGCCGAGGTGGGTGGATCACGAGGTCAAGAGATCGAGACCATCCTGGTCAACATAGTGAAACCCCGTCTCTACTAAAAATACAAAAAATTAGCTGGGCGTGGTGGCGTGTGCCTGTAATCCCAGCTACTCAGGAGGCTGAGGCAGGAGAATTGCCTGAACCCAGGAGGCGGAGGTTGCGGTGAGCCGAGATCGTGCCATTGCACTCCAGCCTGGGTAACAAGAGCAAAACTCCGTCTCAAAAAAAAAAAAAATTATTGATATGGAGAATTTTATTTTATGTGTTTGTTACCACAGTGAAAAATATGGTACATGTAGACTTTTCAGAACTCACATTCTCACTTCCTTTTCCTATAGAATTTCAAGTGAATAGGAAGAATGCATTAGAGAATCACTGGTTCAAAACACAATTTTAAGAGCTAATTATATATCATAAATGTTACATAACAAGCCATTCGGCCTTTTTAGCATTAATATTTTTATAAACTGACATTTACTGAAGCAAACACATATTCTACATTCTTCACATATTACATGTTATGATAAATAAGATTAATCTTTGAAAATAGACCAATCATACTTTGGAAAGGAATTTAAATGTTACATTTATTTTGGGCATTAATCTTGGATAATCTCTCTCAGTTGCATTTAATGAATTGCTTCAAATCTTTAATTGGCCTTTTCATGTCTTATTCATTGAACATAGGTTAGCTGGGGGTTGTTATTATGGCATGGCTCATTTAATTAATTTAAGAGATTTCAACATTTTTCACTGAAATCCTTACTTGCAGTTACAAAAATTGACTATAGATTAAGACACTGTAAATGTTTTATAAAAGTTGGATATTTCAGTAATTTTAATATAAAAACAGTATAAAAATCTACTCTATATCTCATTTTCATAATGCTGAAAATGTAGTTATTGTTGTATTTTGAAATCTACATAAAACTTTAATTTTTGAAATTTTGTAGGTCATCATGAAAGTCTTGACTTCCAAATTAGAAACGTGTTTCATTTGAAAGCAATACATATACTAAAAATACCAAGAAAATCCTTTTTGTGATTGAGGCCCAATGTATAAATGAATATTCAGGAATAATTAAGGGTTATTATTTTATCTCTTTATTCATAATTAGTTTTTCTGTTGTGCAGGTCTCAATGATCAATTTATTTCATCAATTTATTTGCTTCCAAAAGTCATATTAACTATATGTATAGAAAATGTGGTTCTTAAGTATGTTTGTGTTTATTCATGTGTATATATGTAAGAGTGTATATGGTTAAATATGTTGGGGATGGGGTAAGGACTCGAGCATTTACTATCTTAAACCTAACTTCCATTCAGTGCTAAGGTTTAAAAATAAAGGGAAACTGGGCATTTATTAGGCAAACAAGCCAATACAACAGGATTTGTCAACTTTAGCATTATTCTCATTGTGAGGTGGATAATTCTTTAGTGTTGGGGGCTGCCCTTAGCGTTGCTGGATGTTCAGCAACATCTCTGAACTTTACCACTAGGAAGTAGTTGTGCCCTTCTCCCAGCTATGACAGCCAATGTTCCAGACATTGCCAGATGTCTGGTTGACGAAACCACAAATTTAGTTTTCAAAGAAGGAAGAGGGCTTATCCAGTATGTTATTTGCACTCAATTTATCCATGGGTTCAGCCTCCTTTAGACTTTTCTGATAATACAAGCTGAAAAAATTACTAGCAAAAAGTATTTTGTAGGATGCTTAAGCACAAGTCATGCCCCTGTATTGAAACTTATTAAAAAATTTCCACACTTTCGACCCAGGTGAAAGTGTGGAAATTCTGTAGTACTGCAGAGAGCACAGTGAACATTCACAACTTGAGGACTTTGGAAATCAATACATTTTGCCATCAGTGGCCCCAGTGAGAAAAAGTGAAAGGCACCAGAAACATTTTGTGTATGCCCAGAACCCACAACAGAGGTAGCAGCCCCGGAGATATCATTAGAAGACATGCCCTGGGGCATTTTCACCCATACGTCCCTATGAAGTCTACAGTAGCCATGAGAAGAGGAGAAAATATGTTTTAATTTATAATTAAATAGTCCGAACTCCAAAGCTTATGCTATTAACCACCACCCTAAATAGCTTCTATTAACCAAAGAGTCTAATGGGGACTGAACTCAAGGACAAATAGAAACTAAATAGCTTCTCATCTTTCCTTGGTTAGTTTCCACACAAATCCTTGTCTTGGTTCTCTGAAATAAACTCTTCTTTATTTCACCAATCCCCTTCATCCTTTGTCTACTTCCCTTCTTCTTTCACTAGTCAGCTATTTCTCAGGCACAGACATACTGCAGGCAGTGCAAAATGAATGGCATGTCTTCAAATAAATGAGCATTTCATTATTATATGCCCAGTCATTTATTTAATGGATCATATTATTAATAAAAATGCTTTATCAAAAGTTTATAGTGAACACCAGAAAATCTTTAGTAAAGTAACATGAAAAAAGAGTTAAAACTAACAATCCATAATTGATTTCTTTAATTATATATCTTAGATATATCATACTTCTTCTTACTCTGTACCTCAACAAAATATATGGGAATGGGAAAGCTAATTTTTTCTACATTCTGATTGGTGATTATCGGAATTTTTAAAAGAAAACAAATCTCAAATGAAATATGATACTGTATTAAAACATTTTACAGTAAAAGGAACATTCCAAATGGCCCTTCTAAAAGTTTCAGTTTTCTGTATTACCTCAGACTTTAAAATAGCCTAGTGAAACTTAAGAAACTGTTAAGCAACAGCTTGAAAATTCACAGGAGAAAAATAAAATTAAATCATGAAAATACATTTAAATTGATCTCAGATTCTGGATTGAATTGGCACTAGAACTACCAGTAAAATAGCTTCAGCTAATCTCTGAGTATGTCAGTGGCTTCTCTTGAGATACAGTTAAAGTAATTGGAAGAAAAATAACAAAAACAAGAAGGCAAAAGATTTTTTAGTAAGTTTCAATTCTAATCTTTATTATTCATATCCCAAACTATTATTCATTCCATTTTTATTAATTGTGCATATTAGTTATTCTTTATTATAGCCAGATAAAAAAGAATAACTGCATCATAGATTTTTTTTCCCCATGGAAAATAATCTTAAATTTGTCCATATATGAAACATTTGATATTTAGTTTTAGTTTTGCCAGTGAACAAAGATTTTTTTTTTTTTTTTTTTTTTTTTTTTTTTTTTTTTTTTGAGACGGAGTTTCGCTCTTGTTTCCCAGGCTGGAGCGCAATGGCGCGATCTCGGCTCACCGCAATCTCCGCCTCCTGGATTCAGGCAATTCTCCTGCCTCAGCCTCCTGAGTAGCTGGGATTACAGGCACGCGCCACCGTGCCCAGCTAATTTTTTGTATTAGTAGAGACGGGGTTTCACCATGTTGACCAGGATGGTCTCGATCTCTTGACCTCGTGATCCACCCGCCTCGGCCTCCCAAAGTGCTGGGATTACAGACTTGAGCCACCGCGCCCGGCCGAACAAAGATTTTTAATCCCATTTCTCAGCCAGTGCAGGAATGCTTTCTACTATGTATCGATTAAAAAAAAATGACTGAATCTGAGATTGAAAAAAAAATCTAGAAACAGAAATTTTTCATGTACTTTAAAAAATTTTATATATTTTATGAGTACAATGTAATGTTTTGCTATACATAGTAAAATTTCTGTAGTAAACAAACAGACATACCCATCATTTCACATAGTTACCTTTTTAAATTTTTGGTGAAAATACCAAATTCTACTCATTTAGCAAACATCCAGTACACAATACAATATTATTAGCTATAGTCTCCATGCTGTACATGAGGAGGTTAAGGTACTATGATCAGTCAGCCTGGTTCAGAAGCACAGCTCTAGATGAATCTCTGTAACATATAGTTGGTGTTACTTAAAATAGATTTCAGTTTTCATCCCAATCCCGTGACTGGAGTAAGGGTATTATAGTTCTCCAAAAAAACTGAGAAAAATCATTTGTCCAAAGAGGTACTGTGAGCTAGATAGCAAAAGAGTAAATGCTCATGGCAAAAGCAAAACCAAAATGGACTTGTGAACAGTACCAGTAAAGCTTATCCTGAGGGGAACAGATGACTGAAGTTAGTTCTACTGGTCAAGTCTAAGTTAACCAGGCAATGCATTGGAAGGGATCAATGAGCTGAACTGGACGTACAACAAAAGACATAATGGGATGTGTGTGATATGTCCTGAGAAGTTTAAGAAGTTAGAAATGATAGATTTAAGGGGCAGGTAATACAAACTGTAGCTGAATTTGAAAATGGAAGGACCTTGTACCCTTTACTAAAGGTTCTTGTACTATACTATAAGTAATTATAGTAAGTATAATTGTATTACGCCATAAGCAATTGGCCTTAAAATGTTTTACTCATTCACCTCTATAAGTAAAAATTTTCTGCCGGGCATGGTGGCTCATACCTGTAATCCCAACACTTTGGGAAGCCGAGGCAGGCGGATCACTAGGTCGGGAGTTGAAGACCAGCCTGGCCAAGATGGTGAAACCTCGTCTTTAGTAAAACTGCAAAAATTAGCCTGGCATAGTGACAGGTGCCTGTAATCTCAGCTACTCAGGAGGCTGAGGCAGGAGAATTGCTTGAACCCAGGTGGCAGAGGTTGTAGTGAGCCAAGATAGTGTCACTTCACTCCAGCCTGGGTGACAGAGTGAGACTCCATCTCAAAAAATAAAAATTTCCGTGCAATAATCACTAAACATTAACATATTATTATTTGCAAAGGAAATATGTCTTGTTTTACTTTTGCAGTACATATATTATAAAAAATGCATAATAGAAAAATATAATTTTATAAGGATAAACTAAATATTTTAAATGACTATTTTACTTCATAAATATTTTTATTAATAATGTTTTTAAAAGCTTTGCTACTTTTGATGGCTTTGTGTTATCATTTGCTTCTATTTCCAAGGCTCTATATATACTTAGGTAAAGTCCATTATTCACAACAAAGGATATAAATATATATGTCATATATCCTTCTTAAGGTTTTCCAGTTTTTCTGACCAAAGTCTTGCTGATTGTATTAGACTGTTATTGTTTTTACCTATTTTTTGGCTTAAGAAAAGATGAAATACACAAATAGAAATATGATTGCGAAAGTCTCTTACTGGTTGATGGTTCTTGCTTTGTATTATTTTCTCAATTGTGGGTTCTTTGCTGAAAATTGAATCAACCTCTTGTCTATTTACTGATGGTTATTTTAGTCAAAACTTAATATGATCAGTAAATACATCTACTTTTATGTAATCTATAGTGCAGTGTAATAAACTGAAGGTACCGTAAGTTTGCTATGGTATTAATCTTCAAGATCATCTGGTTTTCTCTTGTGATGCACAATAACATGAGTGCAGGTCCATTGGTAATTAAATAACTGGTTTCCCTTTTTTCTGGAGCTTTTTTTTTTTTGGCTTAGTATGTCTTATCTAATCGATGTGATACTTGACTGTCAGATAATGGACAAAGAATGCTGCTGTCAATCTAGCTACTGAGTATTATTAATGATCAATCATACTATTTATATAAATGTAAACAGGATTATAATATCTTTGACAATCTAATAAGTCATGTTGGGTGTGTATCCAAATATTAGATACAGGAAAGGTATAATTAAACTTTTGTCTCAGAAAGATGTTTCTGATAACACTATGGAGAATTTTTAGACTATATGAAGACATTACTTATATGGAAAATAGTAAGACCTTGGCTCAGTCAATGACTGAAAGGAATCCTGGAGATATTAAAGGAATGGTCCAACTGGATTTGGTGATTTATAAAATGTCTGGATGACAAAGAGGGAAGTGTCCAGGGCGGCTTCTAGTTGTATCACTTGGACAAATGCAGGGTGATGATGACAGTCACTGAGATACAAAAAACAGAAAAGGGAGATAAAATCTTAATGAAGTTAGTGAATGCAGTTTGGGTTTGTTCAATTCAAGTTTTCTGTGAGATGTAAAGTTGAAGATGTCTACTTGTCTCTTGGGCATACAGATGTAGCTCAGAAGTCCAAGTTCAGAAAATATAGAAGTAATCTACATACAGGCCAGGTGCAGTGTCTCACCAGCCTGTAATCCCAGCACTCTGGCAGACCAAAGTGGGTGGATCACTTGATGGTAGGAGTTTGAGACCAGCCTGGTCAACTTGGTGAAACCCTGTCTCTACTAAAAATACAAAGAAACTAGCTGGATGTGGTGGTGTGGGCCTGAAGTCCCAGCTACTAGGGAGGCTGAGGCAGGACAATTGCTTGAACAAAGGAGTTAGAGGTTACAGTGAGCTGAGATCACACCACTGCACTCCAGCCCAGGCAATAGAGTGAGACTCCATCTTCAAAAAAACAGAAGTTATCTACATACAGGTAGTGATTAGAAATATAGATCAAGATTTAAATGCATAGTGTTTTAGAACAATGATCCTTCATTTTTGAATGTCACATTTTAATTTTGAAACTCCAGATCCCATCCTTAGAAATAGGTGTGTATATATATTTGAGAAAAAAGTTTGTAATTATTATAATTGTATATCTATAACTAAATATAATACATATCTATAACTAAATATAATACATAGTCTCGGGAGTTTTACTATATCCTTAAAGCCCACTTCAGGACCATAGTTTCGGGCTTTTTGATATAGAGTAAAAAGACCTGAAGATTTAGTACAGATTCCTGAGGAAGATATAAAATTTAAAAAGCAGTGATAATGACCTTCATATTTTAAGAAAGGGACTTTAAAACAAAACAAAACAAAACAAAAAGCCTGAGACGTGGCTGAAAACCAAAGAGAATATAAAGATGGTGATTGTGAAATAAAAGGAGAAGGGAGTTTTAAGAAGGTAACTGACATCGTGTCCAAAATAGCACACATATATTAATATACACATATAGTTTTGCTCTTGTGTATTTATGCACATAGGTATGTTTGTGTGTATGTGTGGATATTCAACTTTTTACATATGTACATTTGTATAAATGCGGTGTAGGTGTGTGGTACATGTGTGCTTAGAGAAGCCTAAAAATACAGCCTAGGGAGGGGATAATTGATGGGGTAAGATGGACTCTATTGGGGTTGGGGATTTAAAGAAAATGAAGAAGGGCTGGAGTAATTGCTGAAGGGAACGGGAAATAAGCCAGATAAGAAAAATGTAATAGGATTGCCAAACCGTTGTGGTTACCTCTGAGTTTGGATACCATAAATTTGCTGTGATACTAATCTTCAAGATCATCTGGTTTTCTCTGGTGGTGCACAACGACATGGGTGCGGGTCCAAAGCAGAGGAGGTGGATACTGGAATTAATTTGGTGCTTCTCAAAAGGTAAAGAGGAGGAGAATATCAGAAACATTGGGAATATTTTTTAACTACTCATGTCTGTAACTCTAGGGCTAGGAAAATATTGTTTACAATAATGCGCAAGTGAGTGCTGACTAAGAAAGAAGACAGAAAAGATAGAAATAGGCCTGTAGTAATGACCACATTTCACAAAGTTGGTAAAATAGAAATAGGATGAGTGGAATTAGAGAACAATTTATTACTGATATTGGAGTGATAAAATTATTAAAATGTGTCTTTAACATTAAAAGCTATAATGGAAAACCAGATGTTTTCAGATGATAAAATGACCAAAGAAATAGATTTGTTATCTTGAACAATCAGATTAATCAAATAGTTAATTCAGAGGCAACAACATACAATGTTGAAACATTCTATCTGTTTAATTCTCAACACCAGTTCTGACTGTCCGACTTGGGCAAGTTACTTTGCCTTGCTCCTACCTGCTGGTTTCCTTGTTCTAAAATATATATATAGTGTGAGAACAGAGTGAATTAATATATGCTAAAAACTTATCATCATGTCTTGAACACAGTAACAATTTTCTAGAAAGTATTATTATTGTTAAATCTCAATTTTACTTTTATTACACTAATGTTACTTCAATTAACAATGAATTCTTACTGAATGGAAAATGCATTTTAAAATAGCTAAAATCTATTTAAAACTTTTTAAAAATAGATAAAATCTAATTATCTGCAGAGGTCATCATTTTCTAAAGTATTTAAGTTATAATTAGTTGTAAAATCGATTATTGATGGATTTACTTTTTAGCCCCTACTTCCCCCAGAAGCTGTTAACTGTACTTAGCAATTAGTATTAAATAAGTCAGATCCTTCCAACTTCATTCTGTATAGCACTCCTACCTTTATTGTGACAATATATATGCAGTGGTTCTCCTTAACTGCCTTCGTGTCAACCTTAGCATAAATCCCAAGTAGGCTATACAAATTTTCTGAATATAATGGGTCTTCTATTTGGAGGACATGAGAAAGCAAAGACACCGTCATTAAAACTTGTCACACAGAATGAGATGCATGAGGCATGAGTTTTCCACTTTATTTGGGCCTGGTGCTTTCCTCTTTACATCTATTTTTTAAAAAACATAATCTCATATTCTTGGTCTCCATATACATCCATTTTTGAAATTCAAATTTATCAACCTAAATAATTATTATCCCCTGTATTTATTTTCCAATATGATATGTTCCTGATTCTATTGACCCTTGGGTAAGGTCAACACACTGAGGTGGTACAGCTATATTAAATCACAAACTCAAGTTTTTTGGTCATTTTTATTTTCCTTCTCTTTTCTCTGTTTTTAACTTTGTATCATGTGTTAAATATGTTCCTGAATACCAGACAAAAATGAGATGTCTGTGCAACTACTTAGATAAATGCAGGTAAGGCTACATACCCTTATTTTCAGCTTATGGGAAATATGATAGCAAAGAGACCCAACAGTATGTAAGGATTCCACATGGCCCATGACATAAAAAACCAGAACCAGTAGTCTTAATAATCCAGACCACGAGCAAAACTAAGAACAATCAGCTTAATTCGCAAAAAATTATTTCACCTCCCTAATCTGCTTATTCTCATCTCTACATTGGTCTTCCTTCTGCTGCTCCAGGAAATTGTAGCCCTGTGACACTTTTAAAAATAATTTTTATGCTTCAATTGACTAGGAAAATCTTGATTCCCTGTTATTATTTGTTTCAAAACAAACTTTAAAATAATTTTTCTTTTCTTTTTAAAAGTTACTCTCATGCTTGATTATTTTTTATTACATCTTAAATTTTGATGAGTTACTATGACTGCTTCACAAAAGTAGTTCATAGATGTTCTGGCTGCCAGAATTTTAAATGCAAATGTCATTAGACCACAAGAGCATTTGTTCATTTGCCTAAGGGATCTATCCACAAGACACACACATATACACACAGAGATAAACACTCCGAGTTTTCGGTAGAACTCCAGAATCTGACCTGAGGTCACACTGCAATTAGGCAACATTTTAATTTTAATTAAATAATAACACCTGACTCATAAAAACAACAGATCAAGCCACGTGAGATAGCTTTTGAGAAATGATTTTGTTAGATCTATTTATTTTCTCTGCTGTACATTTTTTAATTGAGTATTGTTTTATAGTTAACAAAAAATAAGAACTGTACAAAGGGTAAAGCAATAGACATTATTTTTCCTGGATAAAATGCCTCTTAGGCATATAGCACTAGTAATTCGCCCAGAAGGAATCTGAATGTCAACAGAGCAGCTCTTGGTGCTTTCCACGGGACACAAAGTAAAATGCCTCTATGAACTAAGAAACAAATATCTTTCTAAACAAAGTCAGCAATGCTTAAGAGAATCAAATTGACTAATACACATAGTTATTTACATATATGTTAATTAATTTAATTATCACTAAAACTATTTAAGACTGATTATTCTTATTTTACAGATTAGAAAACTGACACATTCAAATTTAAAAGATTTGCTATGGTCAGATGGCTAATGAGAGACACAAATAGAACTTAATACCATTTTGCTTTTCCTTTGTAGTTACCTAAATTACAAAATAGCTAGTAGTTAAAATATTGAAACAAGAAAAACAATATATATATAAAATAAATTCAGTTGCAATCACTTGCATTTCACATATATGCATACACATGTGTTCATATGTATGTATATGCATATGTAGAAATTTATATATACAAATATGCATGCATATAATTTTACTTAAATAGATTAATGCCATGCATACTATTTTGAAATTTTATGATTCTATTATTATAAGGACTTATAATATTTTTCAGGATATAGCATATGTTATTTAACCATTTCAATATGAATTTTTACCAAAATATCAATATCACTAATTGTATACATACAAGTGCTTAAGAATATTTTGAATAACAGCTATCATGAAGTGGACATTCTTGATCAATGTTATTTTATTATTAGTATTATTTTTGATACGTATTATTAAATTAGTCTCCAAAACTTTCTATTAGTTTACAGTGGTAACAATGCATAACAATTCTATTTTCTACATGTTATATTTTTAAAAGAGTATTCTTACCATTTAAAATTTTTTCTTGTTCAATAGGAATACAAATATTATAGTGTCATTTTATGGTTAATAATTCAATTACCTCATCACTGGTGAGATTGTGGACAGTTTTTATGTGCACCTGCTCATAGCTTTCCTCACGCCCCCTCCTCTTGATTTCTATGCTGTGTTCATACTGATTGATAGGGTCATTCTCTTTCTTTTTCATTAAATATTTTAGTCCCATTCTGTTATATGTTTCACAAAAATATCTTCCCAAACTGTCATTTTTTAAATACATTGTTCATGTGCAAATCAGAGTTTTATATTGTTTTTGAGACAGGGTCTCGCTGTGTTGTTCAGTCTGGACTCAAATCCCTAGAAAAAAAAATGATTCTCCTGCCTCAGCCTCTGGAATAGCTGGGATTACAGGCTCAAGGCACCATGCACAGCTTGTTTTATACTTATTTAAAGAGCTATATTATCTATGATTTTTTTTCTCTACATATTGATTTTGTACTTTGCATCTTGCTTAAGTAGTATTCTCTGTCAGAAGATGACAATAGGCCAAAAGTATCTTAAATTATGCTCTGTCATTTGTTTAAAATTGCTTGAAAGTCATCATTAATTTATAAGAAATAAACTTTATTGTAATGTGAGGCAAAGCTCTAAATTTATTTTCAGATATGCAATCAGTTATCTCAGCATTAACTTGTCCCTTCTTTAATAACAAATGTAAAAGTAGTCTTCACATATATTCAAGTGATACTGGAGTTAAGAAGCTACTTAGGCAGATAAAGAGGGTTCAGCCGTGAGCCGAGATCGCGCCATTGCACTCCAGCCTGGGTAACAGGAGCGAAACTCCGTCTCAAAAAAAAAAAAAAAAAAAAAAAAAAAAAAGAGGATTCGGAAGTTCTCACTAAGGTTTTCCTTTTAACGAAAAGGAGCCCTCAAATCATTTTCTTTTCTAACAAAGAGCAACCTGTAAAAGCAAACTGCAGACATAAGCTAGCAAACTAGAAGCTTGCGCAGGTGAATGCCAGCAGTTGTGCCCATAAGAATATACTACCTGGGACTAGGCATGTTCAAAATGGAGGCTCCGTCTTCTCTTTTTGCAAGCCACGTGGACAGTAAGCAGCCGACAAGAGGGCCGGGAAAGTGGAAAGCTCCTTTGCATAATAAGATTAGGGTAGGGGGCCCAGCCTTCCCATGTGCTATGTTAAAGTCACACCTGGTCAAACCAATCCGTAAGCCCTACACAAATCAGACACTGCCTCCTTCAAGCCTTCCCATAAAATCTGCTGCCATCCACCACCCGTGCCCCTTTTTTCAGAAATTTCTCTCCGGCAAGGAGCTGCTCTCCTCTCTCTTTTCTTCTGCCAATTAAACTTTCCAGTCCTTAACCCACGTACATCTGTCCGTGTCCTTAATTTTCTTGGTGCTAGACAAACCCTGGGTATTTAACCCAGATGACAATGCTGTCTCACAAGTACGTATCTGAATATTCTTTGATCCACTGATCTGTTTACGTCATTTTATGCCTGAACTTAATGCTTTTGTTACTGCAAATGTATGGTGTTCGATTTTGTTTTTTTTTTTCTTTTTAACATTTAGTAAGATAGTATCATGTGATAGTACCATGTATCTGTTAAAATGGCCATTCCTGCAGACATATTCTTCCCCTTCCATTAACAGTGAAGTCTATTTTCTTTCCCTTTTATCTTCTGAGGACATGCAACTCTTCTGAACAATACAATGAAATAAAAATGATTATTGCTGACTTCCTCATGCCTTAAAAGGCTTTCTAGTTTTTTATGTTATTACTGGAAAATAATGGCCAGGTAAAGAGCTCCAACTACTTTGTGGTAGAAAATGGCTATGTAGAGAGAGAAAAATGCTGAAGGTTGAGAAATTAGAGAGAAAAAAGCCTAGTATTATTACAGACACCTGAGGTAATATATCAGATATATGAATAAAGCTATCTCATATCCTCCAGCCCCGTAATTTAATCTGAAGAACCTATAAACTTAAATTTGTAATTTTAATTTACAAATTTCAATTTAAACCTATAAAATACTTTGCTTTACCTATAACTTGCACTTTGTATCTTGCATAAAAATTATTCCCTGTTAGAAGATGATAATGGAGCACTAGTTTAATGTAACTTAGCCTGAGGAAGTTCTGTAGGCCCCTTTAAGTCAGGTAATTTCTAAACAACACTATTTTTTTCTCCTAATATGGTTTTAGACAAAAGATTTTCTCCTTTTTCTTATTTCATGTTTCAGTATCCTAGAGACTATAATTAAATTCATCATAAGAATTCATACAATATCAATTACATTCTTTTAAGTGAATATGTACTATTAAGTAATGGTCTTTCAGGCCAGGCACAGTGGTTCACACCTGTAATCCCAGCACTTTGGAAGGCCAAGGTGGGTAGATCATGAGGTCAGGAGATTGAGACCATCCTGGCTAACATGGTGAAACCCCATCTCTACTAAAAATACAAAAAATTAGCTTGGTGTGGTGGCACACACGTGTAATTTCAGCTACTTGGGAGGCTGAGACATGAGAATTGCTTAAACCTGGGAGGCAGAGGTTGCAGTGAGCCAAGATAATGCCACTGCTCTCCAGCCTAGGTGACAGAGCGAGACTCCATCTCAAAAAAAAAAAAAAAAAAAAAAAAAAAAAAAACACAAAAGGTCTTTCTAGATTAAAGTGGTTCTTACATTTACTTTAAAAACTATTGGGTATTACATTTATAATTGTGAAGATGAAACTTCTCTTTTTTGTTGCTGTTATTACCTGTTTTTAAATGCACAATTCACCTGAAAACAAATATTAATTTTTTCAATTTTTTCTCCATTTCTTATATGTGCCATTTGTATCAATTCAGGAGGGGCAAAGAGATGGATTAAGGAATTTTCCTGTTTTCAGTTCTAAAGAAGCTTTATAGTTTTGGTGTTTTGTGTTTAGATTTCATTACGATTTCATCTTTATTTATTTAGTCATTTATACTATTTAGAATTAGTTTTCCTTTTGATGAAGCAATAAAAAGTCATGTAATTGGGTAGCAATAATTTAATACACTAGCTACAAGCTTTTAAAATCCTAGAAATTTGTGTTACAGGTTTATAGATTATACATCTCTGGCAACTAAATTTCTTTCTGTTAAACTAGTTTTCCTTAAGCATTACCATTCACTAATACATTTAAAAATTAGTGACATATTTTGTTTTCTGGAAACATTATTTTATATTATGATGCTTTCTAATCATATGAATGCAGACTTAAACACATTTTTTTCTTTAAACCACATTTTGTTTCCCTACTCCACCCTCAGATTATGTCATTTACTTCTTCTCTACATATCATGTATAAATGCTTTTCTGCAAAAATGTTAATTAGAGAGGATATTGACTCACAGGAATGCCCCTTTAGGAACAGTAACAGGAACAATGGGAGCCCCAGGGGTACCAGATAAGCCAAGTATATCAAAATCATATTACAAAAGTTCTAAAACTTTAACTGTAATTAGAACAACCCACAAAAAGCAAGGAACTATATGCCAACCCTAAACAAAATGACGGGTTCATGAAATAAAGATTTAAAAAGCAATTTGAGTTTCCATTCAGAATAGACAAAATGTCAAAGAAACAATAAAAAAAAAATCACCCATCTTACCAGGAACCAAGAAAATCAAATCTTCTTTATAAAAGAGAATTCAGACTATACAACCATAAAAAAGAATGAGTTCATGTGGGGATATGGATGAAGCTGGAAGCCATCATTCTCAGCAAACTATAACAGGAACAGAAAACTGCGTACCACATGCTCTTACTCATAAGTGGGAGTTGTACAATAACACATGGAAACAGGGAGGGGAACATCACACACCTGGACCTGTCGAGTGGTGGGGGACGAGGGGAGGGAGAGCACTCGGATGAATACCTAATGCATGCAAGTTTAAAACCTAGCTGATGGGTTGATGGGTGCAGCAAACCACCAAGGCACAGGTATACCTTTGTAACAAACCTGCATGTTTTGCACATGTATCCCAGAACTTAAAGTAAAATAAATAAAATAAAAATAAAATATTTATTTTTATTTTTATTTTATTTATTTTACTTTAAGTAAAAGTAAATTTTACTTTTACTTAAAAGTGGAGATGACAAATGATAGAATTTGTTAATTTGTGGACAGAGAAATCACCCAGTCACTCCATCTTAAGAACACAAGCAAAATAGAGTTAAAAAATGAACATAAAATAAAATTAACACTAATTTTATATAACATATACATCAATCAATAAACTGTTTAATATCTTATTTACTTTTATGCCCACACTTTTTGTTTAAGCCACCATATTTTCAGCAATATGTTATATGCTAACTCATTTGTCAACAAAATGATGACATTCCAAAGATGTCCAGAATCTCTCTGTCTCTCCATCCTTCATGTGTGTGTGTACGGGGCGCTGAGGGTGTGTATTAGTCTTAGAACGGGTTTTGGCCAGGCGCGGTGGCTCATGCCTATAATCCCAGCACTTTGGGAGGCCGAGGAGGGTGGATCACGAAGTCAAGAGATCGAGACCATCCTGGTCAAACATGGTGAAACCCTGTCTCTACTAAAAAGACAAAAAAATTAGCTGGGCATGGTGGCGCATGCCTATAATCCCAGCTACTCAGGAGGCTGAGGCAGGAGAATTGCCTGAACCCAGGAGGCGAAGGTTGCGGTGAGCCAAGATGGCGCCATTGCACTCCAGCCTGGGTAACAAGAGCAAAACTCCGTCAAAAAAAAAAAAAAAGAAGAGGTTTTAAAAAATTAACTCCATTTGAAATTTTTAATACCCTAAGGTGATTTACATACTGTGTTCTAGAGAAATTCTAGTGCTTATGAAATAGTATATGTAGATGTTTTTAAAGACAGTCAACTTACTGTTCATCTTTGTGATAAAATAGCTTCAGATTAAAACAAAATTGATATAAATATTTCTTTTTGGGTGTTAGAAGCTAAAACAGCAGCTACATTTGGAGTTTTATTTAAATATTTATAATTACTTGTGAACTCTATCAGTCATACCAGTTCTTGGCATAGCTATAGCAAATTTACTTATACAAATAATTTAATTAATATTTCCAAATGCCATGACTGATGAAGAAAAATGGATATATATAAGGAATATTTGAGTGTAAAAGGGCTTCTACAATGTGTAAACAAATCACACTTCTCTTGAAACTAACTTCTTAGTAAAAAAAAAAAAGCATTACTTTACCAATTATTTGATCATATTAAACTTCTAGTTAAAATGTTTGACATATAAAATATGCAAAAAATATATAAATCTTTATAAAAATGAAAATGATCCCCATGATAGTCTCTCCATGATGTAAAAATATCCTCATGTCCTAGTTGAATATTTTGCCCTGATAATCGTTTTTAAAAGTAATAGTTAAAAAATTTAAGGTATAGCATTTAAATTGCTTGCATGTATTTCATTCATCTAATATTTGTTAATTTATTAAGAATTTTCCATTTCCATTTTTTACTTCTCTAATATAGTTTTGAGAACAAATTCCAGATTTATCTATAAAAATACAGGATGTTCAATTAAATTTATATTCCATATAAACAACAAAATCTTTTTAGCACTCATATGTCACAAATATTGTATAGGACACACTTATAATAAACAATTGTTTTTTGTTGACCCAAAATTAAAATTTAACGGCCAGTTATGTATTTTATTTGGCAACTCTTAGTTTATATTCTAGAATGTACTCCCTTATGTCTCTTTGTGTGGTAATGTTTCTCATTTCTTTTCCATTTCATAACTTGTATTCTGTCTCTAGAGCTGGAGTTGTTTACTTATAATTTATTGATAATTATATCAGTCTATTGACTGTTATATTTTACATACCATTATACTTACTATACAACAAAAAAACACAATTAAAATGCATTTGAAAAAACACATAAATGATATTTATTGACTCTTTACATCTAGTTTTATAATTTTAGTTATTAACTAGGGAATTATAGTTAGCTTTAAATAGTTCACTGCAGATGGTGGGAGAAAATATTGACTGTGAATTGATATGAACTTTGATCAAGCAAATAAAATTGATTCTTCTACAATCTTATGAGATAATATCTATGATTTGCAACTGATGTCTTGAGTGGATTTATATTAGCACAGAAACAAGTGAAATGTTGAAATTGATTCTTATATTTTATTGTTAAATCTAGACTTTATTCTGTAGTTTATGCAAATTAACCAACACCTAGTCTTTTGTTTCTATTAGGCAATGTAAGGGACCAGAATACAATATCTAAAATCTGGCATTTGTTGTATGGGATATTTTAAGCCGAATGAAATTGAGAAATGTTATTTGACAACTCTTACTTACTTGGAAGCAGAAAGGTTACTCTCAGATCTTCTCTCACCTTTTTCCACAGAAGCAGATCATAAAAGAATATCTGATCGTGATTTATCTTCCCTGAAAGTGGTTCATAAGGCCCTCATTCCAGAGCGGTCCTGCACTATAACTGGAGGCTGTAAAGAATCTGAACAAACAGTCCTTGCTAAATTCTTCCTAGTTTATTACCATTAGATCATATCCTTTATCTTCCATTCGCATTCTGCAAGACTGTTGTCCGTAAAAATACACAGTATTCCCTGGGTCTTTGTGTCATGTTAAGCTTATATTAAATGAATTTGTCATGCTTTTCTCTTGTTAACCTGTCTTTTGTTCTATGGTTGTCAGCTATGAAGCCTGTGGCGGGTGAAGAAAAGATAACTACTTGTTGTCCCATACAGCAGGAAGATATGTTTCCTGGGATCATTTGCTTTATTCAAATTGTTCACAGACAGAAAAGGCATGAGGACTACTGTTAACAGTAATCTTCAATTGGAAGCCCTGGACTGAGCTAACCTGTTTTAAAACATGTGAATCATATTATTTTCTAGAAATTACTCTTGTATTTAAAAATATGATATGCTGTGAGGAATGGTGCACCCTGGCCCACATACTACACTTTTCCCATGATTTTTGCAACCCACAGACCAGGACATTCCAGTAATAGTTGGAGCACTCAGAAACCCCATCCAAATGTCACCAACATCAAAGATCAAAGGTAGATAAATCCCCAAAGATGGGGAGAAACCATTGCAAAAGGGCTGAAAATTCCAAAAACCAGAACACCTCTTCCCCTCCAAAGGATCACAGCTCCTCACCAGTAAAAGAACAAAACTGAACAAAGAATGAGTTTGACAAATTGACAGAAGTAGGCTTCAAAAGGTGGGTAATAACAAAGTCCTTTGAGCTAAAGGAGCATGTTCCAACCAAATGCAAGAAAGCTAAGAACGTTGAACAAAGGTTAGAGGAATTGCTAACTTAAATAACCAGTTTAGGTAAGAATATAAATAACCTGATGAAACTGAAAAACACAGCATGAGAACTTCATGAAGTATACACAAGTATTAATAGCTGAATTGATCAAGCAGGAGAAAGGATATCAGATGTTGAAGATCAACTTAATAAAATAAAGCATAAAGACAAGATTAGAGAAAAAAGAAAAGGGAGCAAACAAAGTCTTTAAGAAATATGGGACTATGTGAAAAGATCAAACATACATTTGATTGGTGTACCTGAAAGTGATGGAGAGAATGGAACCAAGGTAGAAAACATTCTTCAGGATATTATCCAGGACAACTTCCCCAACCTAACAAGACAGGCCAACATTCACAGAAAACACCACAAATATACTCCTTGAGAAGAGCAACTTCAAGACACATAATAGTCAGATTTGCCAAGGTTAAAATTAAGGAAAAATGTTAAGGGCAGCCAGAGAGAAAGGTCGGGTTATCCACAAAGGGAAGCCCATCATACTAACAGCAGGTCTCTCTGCAGAAACACTACAAGCCAGAAGAGAGTGGGGGCCAATATTCAACATTGTTAAAGAAAAGAATTTTCAACCTAGAATTTCATATCCAGCCAAACTAAGCTTCATAAGTGAAGGAGAAATACAATCCTTTACAGACAAGCAAATGCTGAGAGATTTTGTCACCAGCAGGTATGCCTTACAAGAACTCCTGAAGGAAGCAGTAAACATTGAAAGGAACAACTGATACCAGCCACTGCAAAAACATACCAAATTAGAAAGACCATTAACACTATGAAAAAACTGCATCAACTAATGGACAAAATAACCAGCTAGCATCATAATGACAGGAACAAATTCACACATAATAATATTAACCTTAAATGTAAATGGGCTAAATGCCCCAATTAAAAGACACAGACTGCCAAATTGCTTAAAGAGTCAAGATTTATTAGTGTGCTGGTATTTAGGAGACCCACCTTATGTGCAAAGACATACATAGACTCAAAATAAAGGGATGAAGGAAGATTTACCAAGCAAATGGAAATAAAACAAAAATAGGGTTTGCAATCTTAAAATCTGTCTGATAAAACAGACTTTAAACCAACAAAGATTAAAAGGGACAAAGAAGGGCATTACATAATGATAAAAGGATCAATGCAACAAGAAGGCCTAACTATCCTAAATATATATGCATCCAAGACAGGAGTACCCAGATTCATAAAGCAAGTTCTTAGAGACCTACAAAGAGACTTAGACTTTCAAACAATAATATTGGGAGACATTAACACCCCACTGTCAATATTAGACAGATCAGTAAGACAGAAAATTAACAAGGCTATTCAGGACTTGAACTCAGCTCCAAACCAAGTATACCTAATAGACATCTACAGAACTCTCGACCCTAAATCCACAGAATATACATTCTTCTCAGCACCACATAGCACTTATTCTAAAATTGACCATAAAATTGCATGTAAAACACTCCTCAACAAATGCAAAAGAATGGAAATTGTAAGAGTCTCTCAGACCACAGTGCAATCAAATTAGAATTTAGGATTAAGAAACTCACTCAAACCACATAACTACATGGAAACTGAACAACCTGCTCCTGAATTACTACTGGGTAAATAACAAAATGAAAGCAGAAACAAATAAGCTTTTTGAAACCAATGAGAACAAAGACACAACACACTGGAATCCCTGGGACACAGCTAAAGCAGTGTTAAAAGGGAAATTTATAGCACTAAATATCCATAAGAGAAAGCAGGAAGTATCTGAAATCGACACCCTAACATCACAATTAAAAGAACTAGAGAAGCAAGGGCAAACAAATTCAAAATCTAGCAGAAGACAAGAAATAATCAAGATTAGAGCAGAACTGAAGGAGACAGAGGCATGGAAACTCTTCAAAAAAACCAATGAATTCAGGAGCTTGTTTTTTGAAAAGATCAACAAAATAGGTAGAACACTAGCCAGACTAATAAAGAAAAAAAGAGAGAAGAATCAAATAGATGCCATAAAAAATGATAAAGGAGATATCACCATCAATCCCACAGAAATACAAACTACCATCAGAGAATACTATACACACTTCTATACAAATGAACTAGAAAATCTAGAAGAAACAGATAAATTCCTGGACACATACACCCTCTCAAGCCTAAACCAGCAAGAAGTCAAATCTGTGAATAGAACAATAACAAGTTCTGATATTGAGGCAGTAATTAATAGGCTACCAAACAAAATAAGTCCAGGACCAGATGGATTCATAGCCGAATTCTACCAAAGGTACAAAGAGGAGCTAGTACCACTCCATCTGAAACTATTACAAACAATAGAAAAAGAGGGAATCCTTCCTAACTCATTTTATGAGGCCAGCATCATCCTAATACCAAAACCTGGCAGAGACACAACAAAAACAGGAAGTTTCAGGCCAATGTCTCTGATGAACATCAGTATAAAAATCTTCAATAAAATACTGGCAAACCAGATCCAGCAGCACATCAAAAAGCTTATCCACCATGATCAAGTCAGATTCATCCCTGGGATGCAGGGCTGGTTCAACATACACAAATCAATAAATGTAATCAATCACATAAACAGAACCAATGACAAAACCACATGATTATCTCAATAGATGCAGAAAAGTTCTTCAATAAATTTAACACCCCTTCATGCTGAAAACTCTCAATAAACTAGGTATTGATAGAATGTATCTCAAAATAATAAGAGCCATTTATTACAAACCTACAGCCAACATCATACTGAATGGGCAAAAACTGGAAGTATTCCCTTTGAAAACTGGTACAAGGATTCCCTCTTTTACCACTCATATTCAACATATTATTGGAAGCTCTGGCCAGGGCAATCAGGCAGGAGAAAAAAATAAAGGGTATTCAGGTAGGAAGAAAGGAAGTCAAATTGTCTCTGTTTGCAGATGACATGATTGTGTATTTAGAAAACCCCATCATCTCAGCCCCAAATCTTCACAAGCTGATAAGCAACTTCAGCAAAGTCTCAGGATACAAAATTAATGTGCAAAAATCACAAGCATTCCTATAAACCAACAACAGACAACAGAGAACTAAATCATGAGTGAACTCTCATTCACAATTGCTACAAAGTGAATAAAATACCTAGGAATAAAACAAACATACAAGGGACATAACGGACCTCTTCAAGGGGAACTACAAACCACCGCTCATGGAAATATGAGAGGACACAAAGAAAAAACACTTTGCATGCTCATGGATAGGAAGGATCAATATTGTGAAAATGACCATACTGCCTAAAGTAATTTATAGATTCAATGCTATTGCCATCAAGCTACCATTAACTTTTCTCACATAATTAGAAAAATATTACTTTAAATTTCATATGGAACCAAAAAGGAGCCCTCATAGCAAAGATAATATTAAGCAAAAAGAACAAAGCTGGAGGCATCACACTACCTCACTTCAAACTATACTGCAAGGCTACAATAACCAAAACAGTATGGTACTGTTACCAAAACAGATATATAGACCAATGGAACAGAACAGAGGCCTCAGAAATAACACCACACATCTACAACCATCTGATCTTTGACAAAGCTGACAAAAACAAGCAATGGGGAAAGGATTCCCTATTTAATAAATAGTGTTGGCAGAAAACTGAAAATGGACTCCTTCTTTACACCTTATACAAAAATTAACTCTAGATTGATTACAGACTTAAAAGTAAGACCTAAAACCATGAAAATCCTAGAAAAAAATTTAGGCAATACAATTCAGCATATAGACATGGGCAAAGACTTCATGACTAAAGCACTGAAAGCAATGGCAACAAAAACCAAAATTGATAAATGAGATCTAATTAAACTAAAGAGCTTCTGCATAACAAAAGAAACTATCATCAGAGTGAACAGGCAACCTACATAATGGAGGAAAAATTTGGCAATCTATCCATCTGACAAAGGGCTAATATCCAGAATCTACAAAAAGCTTAAACAAATTTACCAGAAAAGAACAAACAACCCTATCAAAAAGTGGGCAAAGGATATGAACGGACACTTCTCAAAATAAGACATTTATGCAGCCAACAAACATATGAAAAAAAGCTCATCATTACTGGTCATTAGAGAAATGCAAATCAAAACCACAATAAGATACCATCTCACGCCAGTTAAAATGGCAGTCATTAAAAAGTTAAATAACAACAGCTACTGGAGAGGAAGTGGAGAAATAGGAAACGTTTTACACTGTTGGAGGGAGTTTAAATTAGTTCAATCATTGTGGAAGATACTGTAGCGATTCCTCAAGGATCTAGAACCAGAGATATGTATGATCCAGTAATCCCATTACTGGGTATATATCTGAAGAATTATAAATTATTCTGCTATAAAGACACATGCACACTTATGTTTACTGTGGCACTGTTAACAATAGCAAATACTTGAAACCAAACTAAATGCCCATCAATAATAGACTGGATAAAGAAAATATGCCACATATACACCATGGAATACTATGCAGGCATAAAGAAAGATGAGTTCATATCCTTTGCAGGGACATGGATGAAGCTGGAAACCATCATTCTCAGAAAACTAACACAGGAACAGAAAACCAAACACCGTATGTTCTTACTCATAAGTGGGAGTTAAACAATGAGAATACATGGACACAGGGAGGCGAACATCACACTGGGGCCTCTTGGGGGGTGAGGCCAGAAGAGGGATAGCATTAGGAGAAATACCTAACATAGACGATGAGTTGATTGGTGTAGCAAACCACCATGGCACATGTATACCCATGTAACAAACCTGCATGTTCTGCACATGTACCCCAAGGACTTAAAGTATAGTAATAAAAAAAAGGATGATATGGTAGCTACTACTTCGCAGATAAATAACAGCAATAACAATGATTTTAACATTCTGTCTTGAACATTTTTCTCACCAATATAACTTTCAATGATCATTCAGCCTATAAGTAATTTGGCAATTTTACATAAATTCCAATAAAAAAGATATAAAATATAGCCATTTTTCCTTGCCAATGAAAGGGATGATGTTGGTCAGATTTTATCATGACATTTTTACTCAGTTTAATTAAGGTGGTTTAAATATAGGTAATTTCAAACATCCAGTCATTTTTATTATACTTAATTTTCCCAAATTAAATGATATTAACTGAAATTAAGTGTACTAGAAATGACCAAAAGTATAATAGGATCACTGTTATATGTGACATTAGATTGGAAGCTCTCATGTATAAGCTAACATGTTACTATTTGTAAGCCATGCCATTTTCTTAAAAGTAACCTTGTGTTTTACGATGACATTAATTAAAGCTAACATTTGTCAACCCTTGCTACACGCTTTAGACACATCATCTCATTTCAACCTTTAACAAATTTCTCCAATTGGGTATTATTGTTTATATTTCATTGAGGAGAAAATTGAAACTCAGAGAAGTCACTCAGTGGATGGGAGGTTCAAACCAGGCTTTTATTCATAATGCTCATCTTATGAGATGCCATACAGCTGCTTTTCAGAAAGGTTTCAGAATGAAAGAAAGAAACTAGAACTCAATCAATATTCTATTGATTAACTAAATGTTGGAATACTGTGTGTGTGTGTGTGTGTGTGTGTGAGTGTGAGACAGCTGAGGATGTGTGTAGCTTTTCCACCAGATGCTCCTTGAGTAAGGAATGGCTCAGTTAGTATAATTTTTTTTATTTTTATTTTGGCTTGGTTCAGGTCAGGTAAGGATGTAAAGTTGGAAATCTTAAAGTTGGAAAATCTGTTGCAGATAAGAGAATTTGAGCCTTTCTGAAGCCAAAAACATCTCTCCACCAAAACACCTAATCATATTTATGTTTTTTTCACTTTACCTGATCTCATATTGATCATGCCTATAAAAATACTGTAAGTTGATTAATAAGACACGTTTGATTTGATTTAGTGGTCCCAGTGATAGCATTTTCAAAATTATAGCTCAAACAAAAGATTGTTATTTTGTTTTGTGCATGTTTCTCGTTCGTTTTTATTGTCTGATAATGGCTCTTCTGTTCACCTGCAGATGACTGATATGATTCGATGTTATTATGGCCTTGCACTGCTCTGGGAATGCCTTCAACAGTCGACCTTGTTACACATAATTCATGACATATTTCTGCCTCCATAGGGCACTGCTAATCCAACAATTTAATTACTGGAAGACACCAAATTGTAATACTGTATGTGGATACGTTAAAAATAGAATTTCTAGGCATCTGAATTGTAACATATTTTGCTATATATATTTTATCACATTGAATCTGTGTTCTTTTACAATATTCAGTAGAAAACTGATAAGACAATATTCTCTATATTTGAAAACTTTAACATTTCAGTCACAGCGTATATTGCTATTTTTTTCAGAACTGAAAATAATTTAAAATCATAGCGTTGGATTAGTCATTTTATTTATATTTAATAAGACATATTGCCAAACTTTTAAAGTTTTAAAAGAACATTATGCATCTGACATAAAAAGCATATATTTAGGCCGGTCACAGTGGCTTATGCCTGTAATCCTAGCACTTTGGGAGGCTGAGGCAGGCAGATCACCTGAGGTTTAGAAGTTTGAGACCAGCCTGGCTGATATGGTGAAATCCCGTCGCTATTAAAAATACAGAATTAGCTAGGCATGCTAGTGGGTGCCTGAGTCCCAGCTGCTTGGGAGGTTGAGGCAGGAGAATCGCTTAAACCTGGGAGGCAAAGACTGCAGTGAGCTGAGATTGCATCACTGCTCTCCAGCCTGAGCAACAGAGCAAGACTCCATTTCAACAAAAAGGAGATATTTATACATCATGTTTTAAAATTATTCTCTTGAATTAAATTTGAAATGAATATGGAGGCTCATGGTGGAAGACTATAAATCTGCACTTGCCACCTTGTCTTACACTTTGTGCCAACTTAGTAAACTACAGATGAAGTTGTCATGTTTCTGAACATTTGCTAACTGAATCTACTTTACATCAAATAAAATGAGATGAGTGTTAAAAGTGCTCCTGGAAGCAGCATGATGAATAACAGACAAGACATTAGCTTAAACAGATCAAGAATTATGAGTCTGAGGGCAAACCACTGACCTCTACATTAGAAAATAGTTCTGAAAGTATTGACTCTCTAAATTAACTGAGATTTTTTCCTTTCTTTCTTTCTTTCTTTTTTTTTTACAATCCACCACCCAGTATGAAATCACTCACTAGCTAAATGGGTGGTCTAGACAGACAAGTACTGGCCAGTGCAAATACAACTTAGCACCTCTTACCTCCACATGCAGGCTCCATGTTTATGCTGTATTTATGCAGCACCAAGAAGATTATGAACAAAAATGCCTATAAGTTTGGACACTGTAGATAAAATTATTTGCCTTGGTACAAACTGCTTGAAAAATATTGATTCTAAATTTGTCTTATCTACCACTGAATTTATCTTCGCAGCTGACCATAATGTCTGGCACTGAGAAAGAATCACGTATCTGTTGATTGAATGTTGGTTTAACTATTCTGTCTCCTTGCATTTGAAAATGTTTAAAGGTGAAAAAGCTTCTTTTCTGTACAACAGGGAATTATGTAGTAAACTGTTATTGACATAATTTTGGATATTATGCTATCACAGAATATTCTGACCAAAATGACCAAATGATTCACATTTTGAAAAGTCACTGTTTATTTGCTGTGTGTTGACAAGTAGAATAGAAAAAAAAAGAATGAGTGATATCATCTTCAAAGGTAAGTTTACTTAATGTATTCATAACTTTAGGATAATGTTAACTTTTAACTGCCCATGTTAATGTAAGATATAACAGAATTGTGTACTACTGAAAACAAATGACAAAAATGATTTATATTCGTCTCCAGAAAGCAGAAATATACACAAAGTCATATAAACAAGCAAATGTTTAGACAAACAATTACTGTACTTTATAATTTACTAGCTTCACTCTACAGACTTTCCTTAAAACTGTCTGAAAAGAAAAATAATTAGAGCACTGCAGCTAACTCATTGGCAAGGAATCTGAATGAGATTACATCTTAACAATCTAATAAACAGAATAGGCAGGGATGTTCCAGCAGCAGAGACTGCTAGTCATAAACCCAATACCCACTTCCTTTGGCTCTGTCTAGCCAACATGTAAGTTTCCTCTCCTCTGCAGATAGATAATGTGAAGGGGTGTGGTTAGAGGTCGTCTCCAGGAAAAATGTTTTAAATATTCGTAGAGTTTGCGTGTGCCTTGTACTACTTCCTGCTTATACTTCATCCTGGCTTAAATTTGGATGTGAAAACTGAGGCTCTAGATGGCACCTTAAAGCTATGAGAACCAAAATCTGAGAATGACAGAGCAAAGTGCTGGATAAGTCAGGGTGACTTCTGTTTTGACAGTCCAGGCAGCAGCAGCTTGTGTCCCATTCACATCTCATTTTCCAGGTGTGTGTAACTACTTTCTTAATTCAATATCTAGTTAATGTACCCAGCATCAACTCAATCTATCAAAATATAACATTTTGCTTTCTCTTTCGTATCTCATTCAAATAAACTTCTACTTCCAATTGCCATGACAACACATTATCAACTAAACTTTTATTTCTCTCTCAAATTTGGAGAACAAGGGTAAACTTTGCACTTTCTGTTTAATATGTGTATATATACATGTACATACATATATATGTTTAATATATATATACATGTACATACATATATAGTATATATACATATAGTTTGTGAATAAACTGTCAATTCTTCTTTTAAAAGCTTCATCAGTTCCATTTTATTTCACTCAATTTCTAATCTCATCATTTTTATGGCTTTATATGTTATTACTAATTGTTTGAAAAATATTTTTCATTCCTTTTTTCCTTTTATCCTTTGCTCCGTCTTTCCTTTCTCACTCATTCATTTCATTTATTGCATAATACATCTAGTTATATTTAACAAATAAATTTACAACATTTTCATCAATTTCAAAACTCTAAGTTCTCCAATTTCTTGCTCAAAAACTCTTCATGGTTTCCTGTCTTCTATCTGATACTAGGAGTTCACAGTTCTATTACCACTTTCTTGCATTGGTGTTTGAAATTAATTTATTTTGGAGTAAAGAAAAGAAAAAGTCAGAGGTATCGATCCGTATTTTGGACTTTTTTTTTTTTTTGAACAGCATATTCGTTTCCTAAGACTGCTAAAACAAAATAACATAACTTCATAGCTGAAAACAACAACAATTTGTTGTCACACAGTTTTGGAAGCTAGAAGTCTGAAATTGAGGTAGGAGTAGGACCACACTCCCTCTGAAACCTGCAAGGGAGAATCTTCTTACCTCTTACAGTTTCTGGTAGTTGCCTACAATCCCTGGCATTCCTTGGCTTATATATGCATCATTCTAATTTCTGCTTCCATCAGCACATGGATATCTTCTCCCTCAATGTGTATCTTCACATGGAGTTCTCCTCTGCGTGTATATGTGTAGAAATTTAACACTGCTTATAAGATAACACCCTAGTGACCTCATCTTAACTTGATTACATCTGTAAAAATCCTATTTACCAATAATCTCACATTCATAGATTCTGAAAGTTAGCATTTCAATATATTTTATGAGGGAAAAAGATTAAACCCATAACAAACAATATAATATATTTTTGAGAAAGACAAAAATCATACTATACTATGTTTAAGGTTGACAGTGTGAGTGTTTTTTCATAAGAATGTATTGAAGAATTAAGAATTAATTTGCCTTGGCCAAAGAGGTTAATGTATAGGACTGTTTTTTGACATTTCCTCTTAAATAAGCAAATGCATTTGAATTAATAGTTTTAAACCTTCCATTCTTCTCACAAAGTCTTAATGGTAAATAACTCAATGAAAAAGAATCTTTGAATAGTCCTGTAATAGTTGGAGCAGTCAGAAGGAGCCCGTTTCTAACGGATTGGAGAGAGTTCGGCTGTCTTTCAGGGCACTGAGCCTCAACCAAAACGCAAGGTGATGCAATACACACCTCACTGGTCTATGTGATGCTTTGAAATCCAAGGCGACTTCAACTACACCCCTGGACACAAGTCAAGCAATGAAACTGGGCAGGACAGTGAATCCACAACTCAAGAAATGGATTAAAATGATATCTATCTCCTTCTGGTTCAAGGATGAGAACACTCAAAATATTGATGGTTCCTGTGGTTCCTTTGCTAAGATGCTCTGATCTTTAAGTAGGTAAGCTTACTTTATATTTCTAAATACCTCATGAGAAATACAATCAATCTCACTGAAAATTGTGGGTAGGCAAGGAGTAATTGATATAACAGAGTTCCTAATTATGCTAATTAGTATAGACAAGGTGTGAAAAAGGAAAGCATTACCTGGTTAGTAAAAGCAAGAGCATGTAAGAACCTGAAAATCTATGGCAGAGTAAGTGTTTCAGGAGGTTCCTAATAGCAGTTCCTGAAGAAAAATATTTAGTCTCTTATATAGGTACATTGTCAATGGGTTATCAGTGACCAACACAATCTTAGCATCATGTTCCAAAAATTGTTAGGGTACAGAAATGGGGAATACAAGAGGTAATAATGGAAATGTGGCTTACAGGTCATTTTTGGCAACCAACTCAGCAAAGCCTTAGTCATTTGGGCTTGGACTTAAAATAAATGCTTAAGGTTTAAAGGAAGAGGCTGGCAAGAGCAATGTAGCTTCCTGGTTTTAAGTGATACCCAGATTACCAGATATATTAACAGATTTCTAAAAAAATAAAACTAATAAAACTAATGCCCTGGTTCTAAGAAATAAGACATCAAGAGAAACCAACATGGTTAGTGGAGTCACAGGTAGAAAACAATGTTTAAAATTAATCACAAGATTAGGGAAAGACTTGTGACTATGGTTGTAAAAAAGAAACGAACAGAAAAACCCTAGTAGCTTCAGTGTATTGGAGAAAATAATTAGCCCTGAATTATTAACATTGCTCTGAACCATAGTCCAAAGCATACCAAAATTTTTCTGGCTACATAAAGGCCTTCATTGTTTCCAAAATAAATTGTGTTCCTCATTAACTCCAAACACCAGCTTATGTCTTCACACTTCTCCCCACTGGCACACCACCACCTCAACTGGTCTATTTCCATTCCACTTTCCAAAAAATTTTCTGTTACTCAATTTTATCCATAATAATATGCCACTGTGCTTGTTTGTTCAACTATTTCATGTATGGATGCTTCATTGTGGAACTCAATTACAAATCACTGGAGGGTAGTACTTGTTTGCTAATATTTTAAAATTATCTTAGGTTTCAACATCCTTGAGAAAAATATCAATTAATAACTATTATAATTTTTAAAAAAACACCTTCCTTCTCATCTTTGAAAAAAAGGTTTATTTACCATAACATTAGACAGATGTTAGAAAGAAAACACAAACAAAAAAAACTCCTGAAAAAGATTATCACTTCCCCATTTAATTTGATATGATGTGCACAGATGCTGCAGGGGGTTGAATTGTTTCTCTCCAAAATGTTAATATATATATATTTAAGTTTTATTCCCTAGTACATGTAAAAGTGACCTTATTTGGAAATAGGGTATTTGCCAATGGAATCAAATTAAGATGAAGTCATACTGAATTAGGGTTGGCCCTGATGTAATAATTACTGCTCTTATAAGAGCAATATTTGTGGTTTTTAATTTTTTTCTTTTTAAAACAATTATTATTTTTAAAATTTGTATTTATGGGGTGCCTGTTCATATTTGTTACATGGTATTTTGTAATGGTGGGAATTGGGCTTCTAGTATACCCATCACCCAGATCATTAACATTGTTTCCAATATGTAATTTGTTAACCCTCACTCTCTCCCTTCTACCCCCTTTAGGGAGTCCCCAGTGTCTATTGTTTCCATCTTTATGTCTATGAGGACTCATTGTTTAGTTCCCACTTATTTGATTTTCTGTTTCTGAGTTAGTTCACTTTGGTTTTTTTTCTCCAGCTGCATCCATGTTGCTACAAAAGGCATGATTTCATTCTTTTATATGGACTCATAGTATTTCTTGGTGTATATATACCACATTTTCTTTATCCAAGATTGATGGATACTTGCTATATCCAACCAACCATTGACGGACACTTCGGTTGGTTCCGTGACTTTGCTGTTGTGAATAGGGCAGTAATAAGCATGTGAGTGCAGGTGTCTTTTTTATGTAATGATTTCTTTTCCTTTCGATTGATACCAGTAGTGAGATTGCTGGGTCGAGTGTTAGCTCTATTTTAGTTTCTTATCTCTACACTGTTTTCCATAGACGTTGAACCAATCTGCATTCCCACTAACAATGAACAAGTGGTCTTTTTTCTCCACATGCACACCAACTTATGATAGTTTTTTCTGTTTGTTTGTTTGTTTTACTTTTTAATAGTAGTCATTTTAACTGGTGTAAGATGGTATCTCTGTGTGGTTTCAATTTGCATTTCTCTGATGCCTAATGATATCACGCATTTCTTCATGGATATTTGGACACACAAACTAACAGGGTAGAAAGCAACATGAAGACAGAGGTAGAGATTAGAATGATGCATTTATAAAGCAAGGAATGTCCACTTTGGAGGCCAAGGAGAGCAGATCATGAGGTCAGGAGTTCAAGACCAGCCTGACCAACTTGGTGAAACCCCGTCTCCACTAAAAATACAAATATTAGCTGGGCATGGTGGTGCAGGCCTGTAATCCCAGCTACTCAGGAGGCTGAGGTAGGATAATGGCTTGAACTGGGAGGCTGAGGTTGCAGTGAGCCAAGATCGCCCCACTGCACTCCAGTGTGGGTGAGTGGGTGACAGAGTGAGACTCTGTCTCAAAAAAAAAAAAAAAAAAAGGAACGTCAAGTGTTGCAGTCAACCACCAGCAGCTGGAAGAGACAAAGAAGTATCCTCTCACAGAGGCTTCAGAGACAGCGTGGTCTTGCTCACATCTTGATTTTGGACTTCTATATTCCAGAACTGTACGAGAATACATTTCTGTTGTTTAAGCCATCAGCTCGTGATGCTTAATACAGCAACCGCAGAAAACTAACAGAGACAACCACTCACCCCTGATGAAATATGTTGAACCTTAGTGACTGGTGGGTATGAGAAATCCTCTTAGGTCTCTTGGTCACTGTAACACTAACTGAAAATAGCAAGTAGTACTGAAATTCTTATGCAATATGTAATTCAAATGCAAAGTAACACTTCAACTATAAGTCATATACATGTGTATGTACATATATGTATCTATTTATACAAAATCTGTGTGTATCCTAAGTATTAGAAGATAAAAGAATCATTGATTTTCTTCATAAATGCAAATTTCTCAGACAGACCCCACAGTTTATTCCACAGCTCGAGGATGATAGGATAAAAATCTTCATATTTACAACTACCCCAGGAAATTTTGAAGGTGCCCCACAAATCACCAGAGATGGAAAACTTAAAGAGCCACAATAGAGTTAATGGATTTACAAATATAGGAAAAATGTGTTGCCTATATCATAAATGCAAACATTATACAATTAAACAAGTATGACATTTATTTTCTAGGGATGTATATAAAATGGAGAGTTGTCAAGAAGAAAAATTAAAAACTCAAGCTCAAGCTCCAGATAAGTAGAAAATACCAAATCCTTTTTGTTGGCTGGGAAAGTTCACGTTATAGTGTAATTATTGTTGTTCTGACTAATTACTGCTGTCAATGTCAGTAGGAATGCTATCCATTAAACAGCTGGAAAGAACACTCTCCTTCTCTTCCACTGGAATTTTAAAAACATCATTGGAATCAAAAATTTAAGAAATCAACTGAAAACAAGCAAGCCAGTTAGTAATTTTCTCTGGCAAATAAATCAGTAAGAAACATACTTTATAAAATTTGTTTGCTCTTATACTATTTGGTGAAGTGCCAGTAATGACAAAGTAGTAAACCGATCCCAATCACAAAACCATTAAAAACAAGCTCTTTAAAATTGCTTCAATTCTAGTTCATTCAAAAGGCATGATTCTCTGCTACCTTATTTTACGTTTGAAAAATGTCATGTTATATTTTTCAATTGAGTTCTAATAAGCCAGCCAACAGCTCACTGATATGTAGTGTATATTTTGGAATTTAAAGCATGAAGTCAGCAAGGGATTGCTGTTGGGTTAAGGAAAATAAGTTATTTCAGATTAAGACTCTAATTAGATAAAAATCACTAAGAAAATAAGTAATTTGGTAATGTCAGCTGCATTTACAAAGGCTCATATTCATCTTTAAGTCAAAGGTTTTGTGAATAATGGCAAGCTAAAATGAAGAATTGAGTCAATTATTTAGACAATTCAAGTCTAAAATTACTGCTATTTAGGAAGAGGATATTTAGCTAATGGGGTCATGATTTATATAAATAAACTACCAATATTGACCAATTAACAGCCTTTTCCATTTCACTGGAAATACACAGCACTATCTTAATGATTTTCATGGGAACATATTAGATATCCTCTATGTTAAGTGAAAACCACAAAAGGTTTCATAAATCAAGCAAAAGAAAACTAAATAGTTCATTGTATACCTTTGCTCCTAAGCAGAGAGAAGTAAACAGGACCCAACATTAGTGGAATTATGTTGAATTCTGAATATCTACATTTAACTATATATATTTTTAGCCTGAAAAAGACCTCTCATTTCTCTATACATTTCTTAAATTACAAAGTCCCTAATAAATAGTAATTTTATATAACTATTTTTTAAAGTGAACTTTAAATAAAACTAAGCTAAAACAAGCATTACCATATTTTACTTATGTTGTTTTTCTTAATGTCTCTTTTTTTCACTGATCTATTTTCTTTCAAAATTGGATCAGGCCTGATAAACATTTATAATGATACTTTTATTGAAACATGTTGATGCTAATATTACCGTAACTATATATTTGCATTTAATTTATGTTTATGTATAGCTGCCAGAGTGTTTAATGTGTCCTAACACTATGATAAGCACTGCCTTTGCATTATCTTCATAATTTTATAACTTCAGTTATCTTCATGGTTATCCTGTGACATATATACTTCAACTTTTCAAATTAACTTGTTGAAGTTTAGAGAGGTGAGATAGCTCTCTCTTAGCTAGCTACCTAGACATGTTGGAGGTGGAATTTCATTCTGATATGCCTAATCATTATGCTTATTTATGTTATTTCTAATTGTTGAATTAAAATATTATAAAGAAAAATCTAAATAAGGACTATGAACATAGCATGATCTGAGGGGTGTGTTTGTAACAAGAAGGTGGCTAGCTGAATCCTGAAGTTATGCTAGGCCTCTGCTGTTAGTTTTAGACTGAGATTCACTTCATTCTTTAAGCTACACATTAAAATCAATTAAATAAATTAGGGCTGTGGTTCACAAATGCACCTACACCTGAATTATCTGGCAGCTTAAACAAAATGCCAGCTTTTGTAAAAATAAATATATTTTAAAGCAATGGTTAAAAGACATAAGACAATGTTCTCTGCTTTCTGCTACTTAGGGACTAGAGACTTGCAGGATCTAGAACCCCCTCGCCCTACCTAGTTTCCCTTCAGCCACTTTATCCTCTATATTCCAAGCAATATGGCATTTCCATGATTATTTATTTATTTATTTATTATACTTTAAGTTCTGGGGTATATGCACAGATCATGCATGTTTGTTACATAGGTATACGCGTGCCATGATGGTGGTTTGCTGCATCCATCGCCCTGTCATCTACATTAGGTATTTCTCCTAATGCTATCCTTCCCCAATCCCCCACCCCCTGATATTCCTATCCTAGCATGCCTCCCCCCAGGCCCCAGTGTGTGATGTTCCCCTCCCTGTGTCCATGTGTTCTCATTGATCAGCACCCATTTATGAATGAGAACATGTGGTGTTTGGCTTTCTGTTCCTGTGTCAGTTTGTTGAGAGTGATGGTTTCCAGTTTCATCCATGTCCCTGCAAACGACATGAACTCATCTTTTTTTATGGCTGCATAGTATTCCATGGTGTATACATGCCAAATTTTCTTTATCCAGTCTATCATTGATGGGCATCTGGGTTGGTTCCAAGTCTTTGCTATTGTGAACAGTGCCACAATAAGCATAAGTGTGCATGTGTCTTTATAATAGAATGATTTATAATCCTTTGGGTATATACCCAGTAATGGGATTGCTGGGTCAAATGGTATTTCTAGTTCCAGATCCTTGAGGAATCACCACACTGTCTTCCACAATGATTGAATTAATTTACACTCCCACCAACAGTGTAAAAGTGTTCCTATTTCTCCACATCCTCTCCAGCATCTGTTGTTTCCAGATTTTTTAATGATCACCATTCTAACTGGCGTGAGATGGTATCTCAATGTGGTTTTGATTTGCATTTCTCTAATGACCAGTGATGATGAGCTTTTTTTCGTATGTTTGTTGGCTGCATAAATGTCTTCTTTTGAAAAGAGTCTGTTCATATCCTTTGCCCACTTTTGATGGGGTTGTTTTATCAAACAGGTCAAGACCATTATTCCTTAGAGCTTCTACCCTAGGGACCTTTTCCTAAAATGTTCTTTGCTATCCTCGCATGGCTGTTCCCGTTCCCTCCCTTCACCCTTCTTCTTATTACAGTTTTCATTCTATTTCTATTCCTTTCAACTTCTTCCCACCTTTCTTCTTCCTCCTCTCACCTCCTCATCCTGTCCTCCCACTTTACTCCCTTTCTTGTGTTGCTCCATCTTTTCTTTCTACTTCCTTTGCTCTCCTTTTCAGGCCTCCTTTTCTAGCTCTACCACTTCCTTCTTCCTCTCCCCTAGCCTCTCTTCACCTCTCTCAACTCTTTGATCTTCTCCAACATATTTCAGGTTTTTTTACAAATGATGAAATGGACAGCTAAAAAGAGTAGTCTCTGGGCTCTACCAAAACATTATCTGAAAGGATTAAGCCATATCTTCTAGTTTCTACACCAGAATATATGTTAGTAGAAGTAAATTGATGCTTTTGTATCCTATATTTTGTTGGATCTTACTATTAACATTGGAAACTGTCCTTTTTATAAGGAAATTATCCTTAGCTAGGGAACCAGCCAGCCTGTAAGCTGAAAAATTCACCAAGTTTAAGTTGAAATTTTGTATTTCAGCCTCCAGAAAGTTTACCTCATAGAGGAAGGCTAATAAATGCATTAGTTATATATTATACACAAATTTCAGTAGTACTAAAACTTTTCTAACAGATACTGCAAAGGTTCCCTATCAATTGCATGAATCTGGTGAGACAGAACATTCTCTGAACAAGTTAATCAAAGCAAATTTATTACCCACAGAAAGGCAGAAAGGATAAACCAAAGTTTACATCATGGCAAGCTGGTTCCCCAAGGGTTAGCAAAGCTGCCCAGGAACAATGAAGTTTATAGTCTGTGTGCTGCTTATTGCATGACAGCTGAAAAACCTCAGAAGCATTCATCTTTGGGTTTGCATACCCTGAGCACCACTTGTCTCACAGAGCTCAAGCTTTGTAGAACATTCTATTCTGGGAGAAGCAAAGACCCAGCCTCGTGTTCTAGACATTTCTTCTTTATCTCAAGATACTGCAAACAAAGTACATCCTGCCTGAGAATTCAAAGTAAAAGGGGACTGTCTGGGTCAGTCAAGGTCATCAGGGGACCCGTCCTCAAGCAGATCAGAGGTGGTCCATGCATGGCCCACCTATAGTCTTTACCAGTTCAGTGCATGCCAGCTGAACTTCTCACTACCATCATCTGCATCTCCTTCTCTAAGGAATTTGTGTGCCTACCAATGCTGGTGCTTCCCATGACCCCTCTGCCTGTCTGCCTGCTTTCTTGCCTTCCTGCCTTCCTGCCTTCCTTCCTTCCTCCCTCCTTTCCTTCCTCCCTTTCTTCCTCCCTTCCTCCCTTCCTCCTTCCTTCTTTCCTTCCTTCCTCCCTCCCTCCTTCCCTCCCTGTCTTCCCTTTATCCTTCCTTCCTTCCTTTTCCCTTTCTTTATTTCTTTTCTAATTTAGTATCTGGACAGAGATGATTCTTCCAGAAGTATCATACTCTTCAGTGTACTCAGTGTGTGTGTGTGTGTGTGTGTGTGTGTGTGTGTTTAATCAAGAACAGATAGGAATTACCAATAAATTTTTAGCTGCAAATCTTCCCATCCCTAGTTCTAATTCCTGGCATAAAAAGACAATTACGCTCATGTAATGTTTGTTTCTTCTATTGCTTTATTGGCTATGGAGACAACACAGAAAAGGATCATTACATTTTAGCAAATAGCAGAGCGTGCTTTGAGAGCTTTACTCATGTTTGTGCTGCCTGAAATCTTGTATGATCTTAATTACTGTCAAAGAGTTTGATCATTCAAAGAATAAAAACATATGCATTAAGTAAGCATAAAGAAAATTTTCAAAAACAAATGCATGAAGAAAAGCATTATGCTGCTCTGTTACCGCCTTAATAAGTACACACACATGCGTATGCACATACCCAGAGCATAGGCTTAGCAGTACTTAACAGTTTCCCAATAGAGAACAGATGGAAACAAATGTCACTTTTGTATGAGTTTATATATTTTCAAATTTTATTTGCCTGATTTTAAAGTCTTTTACTTATTTCTTAATCCTTGCGTTAACCAGTGCACTAAGATAAATGAATTAAGCAAATGGCATTTCACAACTGGCATGAAATCTAAAGTGTGACTTGCTGAGTTTGCTTTTCAAAAAGAACCAATAAAATCAGAATGTATCACTGCCCTCCACATCTAACTCTTCATTATATTTTCTTCTGTTAGCATTCCATTTGTTTTTTCAGTTATTCAAGTTCAATTTCGTAGGCTCAGCATCTTCTGATTTGTCAAATGCTGCCATTTGTTTTTTAAATGTTGCACTTTCTCACCTCTGCCTAGTCTCCATCTACATTTTTGTTCACTGTGCAGTATCCCATTCAAATATCATTCCAGTGAATTGGATTCCACACAATTTAATTAATTCGAAAACATTCAGTCCAACAAAAATGCATGGAGTGACTAAAATACACTAGGTACTGTGCTACAGAGGAGGAAATTATAATTTTCTGAATGACACTCATGGAAACAATGACTCTAGAATTTGTTCAGTGAAATGTCAGAATTGTACGCAAATGGCAATCTGAGGAGAAATGTAGAGGAGAACAAAGAAAATTCCACAGGGCAAGTGAAATCTAAACTGCATTTTGAAGTCACAGGGAAGCTTTCCAAACATATATGGTAGAAATGTACAGGGAGAAATGTTCAAGACCCAGAGAGGCATGAAGTCAAAGATACATATGTGTCACTGTTTAACAATGTTTGTTTTTTTTTTGTCCTGAGGATAACATCACAATTATTTAAATAAATAGATCAAATGTATAGGATGCTGGCTAGATGTAATAGTACTCTACTGGCACACCACGGTAGCTTATGCCTGTAATCCCAGCACTTTGGGAGGCAGAGGTGGGCCGATCATGAGGTCAGGAGATCGAGACCATCCTGGCCAACATGGTGAAACCCCGTCTCTACTAAAAATACAAAAATTAGCAGGGCATGATGGTGCATGCCTGTAATTCCAGCTACTCGGGAGGCTGAGGCAGGAGAATCGCTTGAACCAGAGAGTCGGAAGTTGCAGTGAGCCAAGATCACATCACTGCACTCCAGCCTGGCAACAGAGCGAGACTCCATCTCAAAAAAAAATAAAAATAAAAATAAAATAGTACCGTATCATATATGCTTGAAATTTGCTTGAAGAATAGATGTTAAATGTTCTCATCAAAAATTAAAATTGGTACCTATATTAGATAATAGAGGTGTTAACTAACTTGATTGTGGTAATTATTTCACTATATGTGTGTGTGTGTGTGTGTATATATATATATACACACATATAAAATTATACATTATTCACCTTAACTATACATAGTTTATTGTCAATTACACCCCAATAAATTTTGAAAAAAATAAAAATAATTTAAATTAATTTTTAAATAAATAAACGCTTCCACATCTCCATTTAATAAGTCCAGAAATAGATGGTGACTAGTGTTGATTCAGTAGCTCAATGATGCCATATAATGTGTTGCAATTGTATTATTGTTTTATTTTCTTCTTTCTAATGATAACAAGAAGGCTACTGAAACTCTACCCATCTTGCTGTTCTCTTAGATAGGAAATGGGTGGTACCAATAGGTTTTCCTTTACCATCATGCCTTAGGTGATGGATATGTAAATTCACCTGATTTAATTACTGTATACCATATACATATAACATTGCTGTGTACCCTATAATTATATATTATTATAATGTGTCAAAAAATGTGGGGCTAAATACAACATCAAAGCCAAAGGGGCCAGGAACAGCTTTCAGAATAGGACCATGAAGTTTGGAATCTCAGATCCAGAGCAGTTCTTATAAAAGAAAGCCATTTGAGTGAGAAGAGTGAAGTCAGAATTCCCTACATTTTATACAAGATTTATGGTCCAGCCTGGGTAATAAGGGAGGATGGCTTAGATTAATAGAAGCTTCTGGCCGGGCGCGGTGGCTTACACCTATAATCCCAGCACTTTGGGAGGCCAAGGCGGGTGGATCACGAGGTCAAGAGATCGAGACCATCCTGGTCAACATGGTGAAACCCCGTCTCTACTAAAAATACAAAAAAATTAGCTGGGCATGGTGGCGCGTGCCTGTGGTCCCAGCTACTCGGGAGGCTAAGGCAGGAGAATTGCCTGAACCCAGGAGGCGGAGGTTGCGGTGAGCCGAGATCGCGCCATTGCACTCCAGTCTGGGTGACAAGCGAAACTCCGTCTCGGAAAGAAAAAAAAAAAAAAAAAAAAAAAAGAAGCTTCTAACAATCGGGCACATTTGGGGAGTAATTGAAGGATTTGAAGCTAAATGATTAGACTTGTAATTTAGAATTATCATGATAGGTACAACACAAAGATTTGTTTGAAAGAAAAGAGTATCTAAGAGAAATAAAGCAGTTCAGAAACCACAATATTCCACATAAACATTATCTCTAATTCCTCTAACTAATTCCATTTTAATCCTTCAAAAATATCACTTTGCTTGTTCTTCTATCATAATACTCAAATCTTATACTATGTAAATAGGAATTATTACCTCTTCATCTTTTTTGGTTTTATTATTTGTTAATTTATTCAACACTTGAGGGCCTACTATGTGGTAATCCCTGTCCTAAGTGCTAGTGAGATGACAATCAACAAAAGAGTGTTTTTCTGTTACTGTTTCTGCTCGTATGTTTGCATTCTGTGAGGGGAGTTCGTAAACACAAATAAGTATATGCTGTGTCAGGTTTGGATGTTACGTAAGGACAATTCAAGTTGGGTTAAGAAAATAAATAATGGAAAAGCTCTGATTTTATACTAGGATATTAAGGAAAAGTCTCACTGATAATCTGAAACCTGAAGGAAGTGAGACAGTGGGCCATTTGGATATATGGTGGAAGATAGCTTCATTCCAGGGAAACAAGTGTAACAAGGTGAAGGATGTGAGATGCTTTTGGTTAAGAATAACGAAGCCAGTGTAATTGGCCCATAATGAATGATGGAAAATAGCAAATTATGATATCAGAAAAGCAATTATGGGTCAAATTATAGAGCAAAGTATGAGCCATGTAAAGGATGTTCTAGCAAGTTTGGAAGTCATGTGATAATACTTAGCAGAAAGGTGACATTATTAGATTTAGGTTGTATAGAATCACTCTCGTTGCTGTGTGGAAAAATAATCTGTAGTGGAACAAAAATGAAGCAAGGAGACAAGTAAGTAGGACATTGGCATAAACTGAGAGACAGACGATGGGATTCCAGTTATATTTCAAAAATATAGGTAAGATACTGACTGATGGATTAGATATGGAGTGAGAATGAAAGGGAAGAGTAGTGTAGGACACTGAAGCTTTTTATGCCTGAGCATCTGAAATAACGTAATTTCCATTAACTTAGAGGATAAGACAGTCAAAGAAATACTCGTAAAATTCAAAAATCTGTTTGGACCACATTTACTTTTAAATAACCATTAAATATCCACAATGTTTAACCCTAAAGTAGTATTTTATTTTTATCTCAGGCACTGTAGTTTTCTCCTTCAAAAATTTCTAGTTAAAAATTTCCATCTTTTCTCTAACTTCTTGAACATATGACACACCATTATAATTATTTTAATGTATTTGTTTACAAATTCTATCAAATATAATTTCTGGATCAGTTTTTGCTATGCTTTGAATGTTCGCCCCCTCCAATCGTTGTATTGAAATGTTATTGCCATTGTAACAGTATTAAGAGATGGAATATGTCAGAGGTGATTAGGCCATTAGGGATTTTCCTCTGATGGAATTTATGCCATTACAAAAGGGTAAGTTGATTCCCTTCTTGCTCTGCTCTCTCACTGCCTTGCCTTTCACCATGTGATTACACAGCAAGAAGGTGCTTGCTTGCAAGATGTTAGCACCTTGATATTCAATTTTCTAGTCTTCAGAACTGTGTACCCATAATTTTCTATTTATTATAAGTTACTCAGTCTGTGGTATTCTAATAGCACAAAATGGACTAAGTCAGTTTTAATTGATTGATTTTTATTCTCTCATAGTGTTCTACTTTTCCATTTCTTTGTATAATTTTTGATTGGATATCAGATATTGTGAATTTACTTTTTTATTTTCATACATAATATTCAGCATTAACCTAAGATGCAATTTTAATGGGAAATGGTTTAATCCTTTTGGATATTACATTTAAGTTTTCTTGCTCAATGTTTATTCTCAGATGAACTTTTCCTATGACTAAGCAAGACCCTTTTAAATATACTATCTGATGGCCTTGTGAATCACAAAGTTTTCACTTGTTCCTTGGGAACAGTCACTCAGGTAGTTTCTTCACACATATATGCTGATCAGATTCAGCTGAATATTAAAACGGGCTCTGTAGACATTCAGAGTTTTTCTCTTTGCTCAGCTCTCTCCTCTCTTATATGCTGTTCTGTGAATTAAATCCACCTTGTCCCCTTCAGACTCACAGCTCTGTCTCCTCCACTAAGGGAAAGCATTGGTTCTCTCTCACTGCCCTGTGGCCTAGAAACTTTCTCTAGTTAGTAAGTGGGACTATTTTAGGGTTCATTGTTTTTCATAGATCATTATCTTTTGTTGTCAGATGCTTGGTAGTTACATTCTTGTACACATTTTTTCAATTTTCTTATTTGTTTTAGGTAGGAGTCTACATTCTACATATGGTCCTTTTTTTTTTTTTTTTTTTTTTTACAACATCTTAATTGGAAATAAGCCTATTTCCATTTAAGAAGCCTATTCTATCTATAATGCTTGTTTCTTATGTTTTAAGAATCAGCATTATCATCTGGGCATGGTGGCTATGCCTATAATCCCAGCACTTTGGGATGCTAAGGCAGGTAGATCACCTGAGGTCAGGAGTTTGAAACCAACCTGGCCAATGTGGTGAAACCCAGTCTCCACAAAAATTAGCCAGGTGTGGTGGCACACACCAGTAATCCAAGCTACTCGGGAGGCTGAGGGAGGAGAATAGCTACAATCTGGGAGGTGGAGGTTTAAGTGAGCCATATTGTGTCACTGCATTCCAGCCTGGGTGACAGAGGGATACTTTGTCTCAGGAAAAAAAAAAAGAAAGAAAAAAATCAACATTAAGAAAACATATGGACACACAAGAAATATTTTGCATTTATAGTTCGATGACTTTTGTCACATGTATTCACACATAAGCAGCACCAAAATCATACAAACCACATTTATTGCTCTCTAATTTTCTCTCATTGTCCATTGTAGAACCACCTCTCTTAGTTCCAGTGCTATAACAAAGTACCATAAATTGGGTGGCTCATAAGCAATAGAAATTTATTTCTCATATTTCTGAAGGCTGGAAGTTTGAAATGAGAATGGTGTCATGGTTGGATTCTGATGAAGCTCCTTGCATGGTGGAAATAGAGTGAGAGAGCTTCCTGGAGTCTCTTCTGTAAGGGCATGAATCCCATTTATGAGGGCTCAAACTTCATGAGCTACAGCAGCTCCCAAAGGCTTCATCTCCTAATACCATCACATTGATGGGTTAAGATTTCGATATATAAATTTTGGAAAGACACATTTAGATTATAATATCACTTCTCCTTCCCAAATACAGGCAATGGCTCATCTGCTATTTGTACTATTTATTTTAGGTAGGAGGCTACATACAGTCCTTTTTTACAGCATCTTAACTGGAAATAGAAGCCTATTCTATCTATAATGCTTTTATCTTATCTTTTAAGAATCAGTGTTATTGGCCGGGCATGGTGGCTTATGCCTGTAATCCCAGCACCTTGGCCGAAGAGGGGGTGGATGACCTGAGGTCAGGAGTTCGAGACCAGCCTGACCAACATGGCAAAAGCCAGTTGATTTTTGTCAAATGCATACACGCATAGCACCACCAAAACAGATTAGTTTGCTGAGTCCAGAATTTCATAAAAATAAAATCGTAATATATATATTTTGTGTGTGTTGCTTCTTTCACTCAGTATATCAGTATTAACATTTGTTTTTGTGTATGTATACATAACTCATTCATTTTTATTGTTGAATATTATAGCATTGAGACTATAGCATTATTGTTTATAAACGTTTTGTTATTTCTAGTTTAAGTCACAATGCGGTTTTAAGTCTTTGTTTATATACAAATCTTTGTACGATTATTGTATGTTCCTCTTACCCCTTCCAGTTGGAGTTGTATTAGAGAACAAACTCTCTTCTGCCATCTATCTGATATGGAACACTTTGTAAAATCTTTATATATTTTTTTCTTAGTACAGCTTTTATGATTTTATCATTGGTAGAGATTCTGTAGCCACTTAAGTTCATTTCATCAATAGAAGTTCCTAAATTATAATTCCTTTCATGTAATTTAAACCAAACATAATCATAGCATCTAATTATAGCACTTGTGTTTTATATTAGGCAGTAGGAAGAAATATATTACTTTCTTTCATTTGTTTTGAATCATTAATCAAAATATAAAAAACAAACTAACAGGACCTCCAAAGATTTACAACAAATACTACCTTTTCTTTTTTCTCTTTTAAGAAAGATTGCTTAGATTTGGGACAATTTACAAACAATAGTCATTAGTCAGACCTTGTTGATTCCGTCTGCTTTCTCACTGGTATGTATATAATTACATGGTAATGTCAAAGTATCTTTCATAACATAGGGTCTCCTAGTCACTTGAAATATTCCTTTCATACACATACCAAATTGTAAGGATATTCTTTATATGACTTTAAAAGTGTATTTTAGTGCTCAAAAATGACTTTACAGTCTAGAAATGTAAGAACCATTGTTTTTCACTATGGTGTTCCTCATTGCCTAGTACCACATATAGAAGCTCACTGTATCATTAATAAATAACTAAATTTAAAAAATTTAGAATTATCTGAACGTATTGTTAAAAATGGTTGTAAAAACCCATATTTTGCATTCCATAGCATGTTTCTTTGGTAATTTCCATGGCCTCCCAATATCGAAAAGTGTTTCTTATTTCTCTCTAATCTTAAATATTGTATTTCATAAGTTAATATTGTCTTCTTATTTTCCCTCAATTTCTTAGGATCCAACATACTGTAACGTTGCTCCCAATGTATTTTTACATACCAAATCTTCCTCGTAATAGGCAGGATAATATATTGGTGTTATTGGAAAACACACACAGGATCCACACCACCCAGAGGGAAATTTCCAAAGAGGAAATAAGAGAAAATATGGAAAGAACCAGGTATCAAATAATAACCAAGATCCTTTGTTTCTGGCCTGTGCTACATGTCCACATGACATTGTACATTACTTTTTACACTTCCTGCTTACCATCTTTGTAAGAGCAACGTAACCAAACCATCTAATTTTATTCGGGGGATGAGGGTGACTACACTGAGCTTTCCTCGACAATCTGCAGAACTGAAACATGCTCATTTGCCATCCTTGCTGGCGTTTGGAAGAGAGTATTAGGAAGAAAATGAAGTGGTTTGGAGAAATTGATTCTCTAAGATGTAGGTAAGAATTATTTGTAAAAAATTATTATATATTTTAAGGAAACATAAGCTGCTGACAAGAAAATGGTTTTTTATAAAGATCACGAATTCAGTAGGGACTGTGTTTATCTGAGTTGCCAGAGTTTTTATAACTATAATAATAATTATTATTGCTGTTATACATCAATAATACATTATGTTTTCTGGCTTAAAAAATTTCCTGTAGGGAACAAAACATATAATATAATCCTATTTATAATGAAACATTAAATATATCACATTTCACATATCAAGAAAAATTATTAAATGATCTTAGTCTTCTTCTTACCCAAATTAATAGTGTAAATAGACAAAAGAAGCAGTATGTGCAGTTCTATTTGTCAACTGATTTATAACTATTTTACATTAGACTGAGTGTTTAATGTTCCCTTTATGTCATGAACACTGTATGCAAAGCTCGAAGTCTTTGATGTTTTAGTGCAATCTAAAGGGAGATCAGCTCCCACTTTCACTAATTTTGAAAACAAAGCCAAAACAAAATGTTCATTTATTTTTGGAAAAAGTCACTTTGGCAATTCTCTCAAGCAAGTTATGAGTGTTGTATGTAATAACAAAACCCCTGCCAATTGTGAAAGACGCAAACAGTTACTTTCAACTGAAGATGATTTTAAAAAGTACTACTGGCTCAGCTCAGGCTGTGAAAATGATCTTTCACAGTATTCAAAAGAATGAGTTTGCAAGAAATACATCTATCTATATATTATTATTAGTTTAAAACTGAGACTAGAAGCAAAATTAAAAAGCTGAAAAAGAAAGTAAGAATTAATGAATTACTCTAGTGCATAGATACGACAAACATTTGTTTATTCAACAACTTGAATCTTTACAATACTGAAGTTTGGGCCTAATGAAATTTGGAGGGGTAATTCTTGGTATACAGAAAAATTGCTACACGTTACAGAGACCATTTGGATGTTTTGAAGGTTATTAGGTGACAGCTATATGTTATCATGAGATATGTCTGTATTTCTCTAGGCATTTACAAGAAAAAATATTTGCCCTTCCTAAATAGGGTCGTTGTCTGTACTTAATTGTAGCCATCGAATAGCTGTCTCACTGTGAAACTTACATTTACATATAAATTATTTTCAAAGTAATCTAGGGTAAATTTTGCATTGTATTCATTTAGTGTCTTTTGAAATAATTTGTATAATGTTTTGTTATTTTTACAGTTTTTAATATTTTGTTCTAATGGCTCTTCCAAATAGGCCTGTGGAATTTTTAGAAGATATAGTTATTCACATTCTGCCAAGGTGAAACAGAATCTTAGAAAGATTAAGTGACATTCAAAATTATTAAATTTGGATAATTATCAAAGATAGTATAGTTTAATATATATATATGTAATGCTAGCGAAAGTAAGAATCACATGTGCAATTTTAAATTTCTATTAGTCTCATTTTAAAAAGTGAAAAGGAAATTAATACTGTATTTTTCAAACATGTCCACATTATTGTCATTTTAAAATGTGAATCAATGTAATACTATTAATAACATATTTGGGCTGGGTGCAATGGCTCATGCCTGTTATCTCAGCACTTTGGGAGGCTGAGGTGGGCGGATCACTAAGTCAGAAGAACGAGACCATCCTGGCTAACACGGTGAAACCCTGTCTCTACTAAAAATACAAAAAATTAGCCAGGCATGGTGGCATGCACCTATAGTCCCAGCTACTCCGGAGGCTGAGGCAGGAGAATCACTTGAACCCGGGAGGCAGAGGTTGTGGTGACCTGAGATTGTGCCATTGTACTCCAGCATGGGTGACAGAGCAAGACTCTGTCTCAAAAAATATATATTTGATATTCTTTTTTTCTTACCAGATCTTCAAAATCTAAAGTGTATTTTACATACAAAACAAACACATTTCAATTTAAGGCAGCTATATTTCAAGCATTTAACAGATACACATGGCTACTGGCTAACATATTGCACTGCATATATCAATTTCAGCACATATTTGTTTCAGATTCTTAAAAACATTTTTTTCCTCTACACAAGTTCCTCTCTTTTTCTACTCTATTCATATAATCATCTTTCCTATTTCTTGGTTATATTTTTCCATTTCCACATCCACAACCTTAATTCATGCACCATCATTCTCTGCCAAATGACTGAAGCATCTACTGCAATGCTAAACTTTCTTCCTGTATCACCTCATCTATTTTATATTCTGATGCCTGAATTACCTTCCTTATTTGCATATTTGTATACTTGATCACATCACTCTCTGATTTACAGCAGAAACCATACTCCATTTTGTTTCAATTTGAGATAGGGCTTATGAATTTTTAAAGTGTTGTCTAGGTAATTTTGATGCACTACTGATTGAATTACAAGAATAGATACTACTTTCTCTTCAAGCAGTAGATTGTGAAGTGCTGCCATTATTCTGACCTGCTTGAACACCTTACACTTACTCAGTTAGTCTTGGCTTTGTGACAGCTGAGATTGGCCCTAGCAGAGTCTGACACATAGTGGTAAATATGAGTTAACAAATAAAATGTATTTTTTAAATCTCATAGTATATTTCACATATCAAATTATTTCAGTCAACTAATAATGAAAGAGCTATTAAATGCATCCATGTTAGTTTCTGAATTGTTTAATCTAATTGTTCATCAGGATTCCCCAGTAAAAATGAGAAATAACAGTATATTTTCTCAACAGGATATTCTGGTATTTGATTAAGAAAATTTGACTTATGCACATCTGAACCCGAATTTGCAATTTCTGGTACATTAAAATTTGACACTTAGACATAACAGGTCAACTTTCCATGTTTTATATTAAAATGCAGAAAATGAGATTGCTAGAAAAACTTAGAGAACTCGTATTTTAAAATAAAGTACTGTTTATATAGCCAAAATGCACAGATTCATATATTCATTGTTAAAATTCTTTATAATATGGCTAACAATTTATATTCCTTAGCTTGCATTCTACAACAAGCATAAATCCCTCTTGGTTATATTTGTATGTGATAAAAGGATTTCCAATTCATTTTTATTGGAGAAATATACATTTATACATACAGCATTAAAATTAGATTCTTTTTGGTCAAAATCTTTAAAAGAATATTTTATCACCACAGGGGAAAATATGCTTAAAACACACTAGTAGGTTTTCAACTATGATCAAAGTTAAAATAAATAAATGTATCTCTGCAGACATTAAACTGTATCTTCAAGCTGCATACAAAATGAGACCAACCTTAGGGATTTTTTTCAATAAAAAAGACCCCAGTAATAGGATAAAAATGGAAATAGATTTTATATATATTTCCCAAGACTTATATTTGATGGCCCTTTATAAAGAATTTGGTAAGATGAAATAAAATGGCAAGATCAAAGCACGCACACACAGAAATGAATTTTCTGCTATGAAGCATGTAAATTAAGATGATGTAGCAAATGAAAAGCTTTGTTCCTGCAATTCCTTATATCGTGCCTTCAGAAAAAAAAATTAAACATCCGATTTGATTAATATGATGAAATAATTCATATCTTTTATTTAAACTCGTCAGAGTGCTTATTTTAAATCTTCTTAAAAACGTTTATCTAAATATTCTGGGTTTTTTTCCCCACAGAATTTACTGGAATAGTTTAAACATGCCCTGAGCATTAGAAATCACAGATATTATTTGTACACTGCAGTTGCAGTCCTCCACTCTAGACCTTGATGGTTATGCTCAGGCAGCACTGGCATTTAAGCTCCTCACATTCATCAAAGACATTCTTACCTCGGGGGCTTTATTTGTATTGTCCCCACTGTCTAGAGTAGATTTATTTCCATTCCTTGCAAGCGGCTTCTTATTCTTAGGTCTCAGCTTAAACATCACTTCTCTAGAAAATCTTTCTTTTACCATCTAAGTTTTTTCTCCTCTTATTTCTATCTTAGTAGTCTACATATTTCTTTTTAAAGGTTTTTATAGTTTTTATTTATTTTTGACTACTTGTTTATTTGTTCTTGCCTCTCTCTTTACCTATGCATGTATGAGGAATAGTAAATTAATTATTAATCACTTCATGCTAGTGAATAGTAAAGCTTCTGTCACAAAGTTAGTGCCTAAGAAATATTTGTCTGATATGAATAAATCGCAATGTGGTTAACCGACTTAATTCAATTGTTACATGTATTTTTACCTCTGCTTAAGATTAGTTTTTTAAGGGTTTATAATTTAACTATAATAATATGTGAATTATTTATTAAAAGTCAAATGAATCAAACAAGAAATATTTTAAGTCAAAAGAATCAAGTAAGACATATTTTAATGGCAGTGGAGCCTAAGAATTCATGTTAGTTCATATTTATCAAATTAACCAAAAGAAAGCTTCAGATAAAGCAAAAGCAGATTACATGAGATTAACCAGAGTAACCATGAAACTGAAGCTTTGTTAAAAGTGAAAATAAAACAGAAACTTAAATTTTTTCTTTTTAAGATAAAGTTTTATGAAAACACACATTTAAGAAAATGAGACAAGATACTAAGTAAGGTAAAAAGATGGTATATAAGATTTCTAAAAAGATTTCACAACAAAATTTAACTCTAAAGATATAACATTCCTCATTAGGCCACATCTATGGCTATCTATAGTAATTAAATTACTTAATTTAATTTAATATGTATATATTAATAATGTGATTTATGTATGTAGGAAATGCATGACACTTTCCAATTGACTTTCCTGCCTTTATCCTCAACCACCTGCAGTCTATTCTATTCTTTACATAACAGTTTGAGTAACCCTTTTAAAATATGTCTGATAGTGCCTCCATTTGTTATGGTTAATTTTATTTACCAACTTGAATGGAATTTTGGAGTTCCCAGATATCTGGTTAAACATTATGTTGGCTTTATCCGTAAGGTTGTTTCTTGTGAGATTAACCCTGGAATCAATGGACTGAGTGAAGTAAATTGGCCTTCCAAATGGGGGTGGGCTTCATCAACCTTTTGAAGCCTAAACAGAAACAAAGGCAAGATGAGAAGGAATATGCTCACTCTGACTGATAGTTTTCCAGGTGAGGTATCAGTCTTCTCCTGCACTTGGGCTGGAACTTACCCCATTGTTCTCAGACCTTCATGCTTGGACTGGAATTGTATCACTTGCTCTTTTGGATCTGTAGCTTGCAGATGGCAGATCTACATATAGAGAGAATGTGCTGGATTCCCATCCTGGGTGAAACCTCTAGAACATACAGTTTAGTCTTTTGTTTAATAGCATGGCTCCCAGAAACTACATAAAATAGAATAGAGAAAGGTTTGCATCTTACATTTGGGTAAAGAAAATAAAAAGAAGCCCAAAGAGAAACAAGGAAGTGGTACTTTTACTATTGGCATGTTATTATTAAATATATTCATTAGTAAAATTGTTCATTTTTAGTCTTCCTTTATTAGTTAGGGTTCTCCAAATAAACAAAAGGAAAGTATATATATAATTAAATCTTTCTGCTGCAGATCTTAGGGTTTCATCAAGCGTTGACTGCAGATCCTGGGATTTCTTCACATGACCAATTCTTCATGCTCTCTCTCTCGCACTCTCTCTTTCTCTTTCTCTCTAATATATATATTAAGATGATGTAGCAAATGAAAACCTTTGTTTCTGTGATTCCTTATATCATGCCTAGGGAAAAAAATTAAACATCCGATTTGATTAATATAATCAAATAATGCATATCTTTTATTTAAACTAGGCAGAGTGCTTATTATAAATCTTCCTAAAAATACTTATCTATGGTTGGGCACTGTGGGTCACACATGTAATCCCAGCACTTTGGAAGGCTGAGGCGGATGGATAACCTGAGATCAGGAGTTCGAGACCAGCCTGATCAACATGGTGAAACCCTGTCTCTACTAAAACTACAAAAATCAGCCAGGCATGGTGGTGGGCTCCTGTAATCTCAGCTACTCAGGAGGCTGAGGCAGGAGAACCGTTTGAAACTGAGAGGCAGAGGTTGCAGTGAGCTGAGGTCACATGATTGCACTTCAGCCTGGGTGACAGAGCAAGACTCCGTCTCAAAAAAAAAAAAAACTGTTTATCTAAAAATTCTGTTTTATATAGAATATTTAATGTTATATATTTAATGTTATTTAATGTTATATATAAAGCCCCAAAAGACCAAAGAACAATGTTCTAGCTTGAGTGATTAGTTAGAAGGAGTTTCCTCTAACTCAGTCTCTGTTTTCCTATTTAAGTCTTCAATTGATTAAATGAAGTTCAATCACTAGAGAAAGCAGTCTGCTTAACTCAGTCTACCTATTCAAATGATAATCTCATTCAGAAACACCATTACAGAGACACCCAGAATCTCTGACCAAGTATCTGTTCACCTGTGTCTCAGTCAAGTTGATATGTAAAATGAACTGTCATGCCCTTCAATTATCTTTATTTATTTTTTTCTCCACTTCCAACTTCCTATTCGACCCATTCTTGCCTGGTTCATTTGCCAGTATTTCACTGAGATGACTGCTACCACAGTAAGCATTGCATTCCTAAAGGTATTTTTCTATTCTCGTACTTGACATCTTTAGAGTATCTGATCTTGGACCATTCTTCTTAGTATTTTACCTTGCCTTGGATTTTGTGGCTCTTCATTTCCATGAATTTTCTCTTCTCATTCCAGCTTCTGTCCCTTTGTGAATTCTCTCTCCTGGTTTTCTGCCTAAATTTTAAAATACTTGTATTTCTCTATACATTTCCTTTTCTTATTTTCTTCTCATTGTATATTATCTATAGATTATGTATCTCATGTCTATGACTTTTTATGCCCTTTGACTCAAATTACTTCTCTCATTCAAGGAATTATTTAAGTTCTAGATTTCCCTTAATCTTGACATCTTGACATGTATAAAACTAAACTAAGAGACACTGGGACAGAGTTTGAGAGGAAATTTATGAGGAGAGCTCTGGAGGTCAGCAACTACTCGGTGTAAAGGAAGCGTGAATGACAGAAGAAGCTCGAACATGATGCAGTCACGGGAAAATCCCCTGCTGATTCCACAGGGAGCTCTGAGCTGGCATAGTTCTAGATCCAGAAAAGCTGTCTGGGTATGTACACCCTGGCATCAACCAGAGTTTGAACTCAGGTTGCCATCAAGAAAAGGATGTAACTTTGGGCAAGACGTCCTCTTGGGACTAGGATAATTTCTGGAGTGAATCTTGATTGTAATTTGTCAATTGGCAACTTTTGAAATCACTGAGGAAATGAATGCTTTTCTCCTGAAAAGGATGAGAGTAATCTAGTGCATAACTTGTTCTAATGTAATTCCTGGTTCAGTTAATAGCACTATTATGATAACAAGAGATATAAACAAGAAAGTACCACCCTTCCTTAACCGTCCCCTATTATTGTAATTTGAAACAAAATTACTTCAACTGTACCCTTCATAATTTCCTTGGGAAAATTTCTCTTAACTATTTCAGTTTCATTACTATGCCAATCTCACTGAGAATTCTCTTGCCAAGACCTGCATCAACATCATGGTTATTCATGTTTGGATTTAGATTAACTTGTCTACTCTCCATGTTGCTACTAGTAATTGTTGAAATATGTAAAAAGGAATTAATTTTTTGTAAATAGAATTATAGTAATAAGCAAGTTATGTAACATGCATCTGTCAACTTTCCTGAAAAGGTTCCAGCCTCTAACAAGATAATAATGTGGTTTATTTATAGTATGTTATAAATACATGCCATTTACTGTATTTTTTATATATATATATGTTATATGCTGAATAGGTTCATGTAAAAGGAATGTATGTATTTAGATTAAAAAGTGGACAGATTTCTGCAGGAAATATTCTGCTGTAGCATTTGCAAGATTTGTAAATCAAAGCAAAACTCAATAAAGTATTTCCTATTATGAAGAGGCAGTGGAAACAGTGATCCAAATATACTTAAAATGTGACCTTTATATCTGGAAATAAGGATATATTGGTATCTATACAGGTAGTATCCCACCAATCATGGGCTTTAGGAAGGGTTTCACTTCTCTCTCTCTCTTTTTTTTTTAATTAAGATGTCACATTTTTTTCACAGAGAAGTGTCAGTGTAAAAAATTATTCTATGTGAAATACAGAATTTCTTGAGAATATTACAAGAACATTGTTTAAAAAATAAAGATCAGTTCATTCAAGAGTTTTAAAGAAGTTTGTGAAACCCTAAACGGAGTATATAAATCTCGTGAAGCATGTGGGGACTTGATTGCTTACCCAAAGAAGAGTTCTCAATAGGGTGTTTGAGCTGACAGGTAAGTTGAAGAAATCATTTGCTAGGAAACTATTGCTCAGGTTTTGTTGAGTGCTTTAAAGATGAGACATGGCTACAAAAACTAAACTCTCAGACACTTTTCATCCCCTGAAATTACTGAATAGGAATCCACTCTGCGCACTGTAGTTTTTTTTTTTTTTGCCTTTGAGTGACAACAGTCCTGGTTTTTAAAGAAAAGTTATTTGGAAAAATCTTCAGAAAATCTGTGGAAAAATCATTTTGCAACAGGAAATGTTGAAATGTTTCCACAACTTCTTGGACTTGGGATGGAGAAATAATATCATATCTTGTCTTACTAAAAACAACCTGAAAGGACTTCAGGACTTACATGAATAGGTTCATGTAAGGACTTCAGAGCAAAATTGAAGAGTCATTTACTCCCTTTTCAATACAACTGGATGGCTGTGTGAGAGAAATCTGAACTTTTTTTAGCCTGAAATCTTGACTTTAGCAATGAAAAAAAGAACCTTGTGCTGATCATTCGCCTTAGATGAAATTTGCTGATTTTCTCTTCTATAGATCTGGATTTCTATGAAAAAGGGTGTCCTGGCAATGAACATTTTGCTGTAGTTTTCCACATTTTATGTAGGTGAGTGAGCTTTTATTTTGCTTAGCAAGCATCATGGGCAAAACAGAAATCACTGCATTTCAGTTGCAAATGAAATCTGTGTGTGTTTAATTCAAATTTGACCCCAGTAGGAAGCACAGATTTTACACTAAAGAGATACATTTAATATTTATTTTCGGTTTCAGAGCTAATCATTTAATTAACACATAGGCCTCTGAACAACTACATATTTATATAGTTATTTTATAACTGCTAGATATCTATTTGAGCTTGAAAACATCAGTTAGTGTGAAAATATTATTTTAAATGTGTTTTAATTAAAATCATTTATTTTTTGTTTTAGTAGCTCTAGTATTCAACATGATAAAAATATGCTGCAAATAGAAATCATCGATGTCAATTTACAACTTGTTTATATTAATTCTACTAAGTCTATCTTTCAAAAATGAATCTCATTTTTACTTAAGTTATTAAACGAAAATATATTTTTTGCCTTTTGAAGTTATAAAATTTATGAAAAGAAAAGGAATAAGTTATTTTTCAAGGACAAATTAAGTATGAGAGCCTGTGGTTTTTGTTTTCCTGAATAATTTACTAAAACCTTCTTTTGTTTGTTTGTTTTAAATAGGACATATGCAGCCAGGCGCCGTGGCTCATGCCTGTAATCCCAGCACTTTGGGAGCCAAAGTGGGAAGATCACCTGAGGTCAGGCATCCAAGATCAGCCTGGCCAACATGGTGAAACTCTGTCTCTACTAAAAATACAAAAAAAAAAAAATCAGCTGGGCATGGTGGCAGGCACCTGTAATCCCAGTTACTTGGGAGGCTGAGGCAGGAGAATCGCTTGAACACAGAAGGCAGAGGTTCAGTGAGCCGAGATCACGCCATTGCACTCCACCCTGGGCAGTAAGAGCGAAACTGTCTAAAAAACAAATTTAGATGGGACATACTCTATACCTTGTATCTTTAGTATCTTTTCAAATTCAGGCCTACATGAATAAGAAAATAAATAAATAATTTATTTTAAAACAACAAAAACAAAAAAAGTAAAAATGTGAAGTTTCCTCTGACTACAACGGTAACTTTCAACGGAGTAGAGATCCAAGATGAGGATGGGGAATAACCCAAAGAAGATAGGTCAACCCATTGACCGACATAAATAGATACACAGAAAAAAAATATTTTCTTTACAAAAGCACATTGACAATTGTTAAAGGATTACAATCTCTACAATTTATTGATCGTGGTAATGTGATAATTCTATCCAGGGTCTAAAAAATATTTATTTATTTTTATTTTTTTATTTTTGTCTGTGTGTGACGGAGTCTTACTCTGTAGCCCAGGCTGGAGTGCAATGGCAATATCCTGGCTTACTGCAACCTCTGCCTCACGGGTCTTGGTTCAAGCAATTTTTCTGCCTCAGCCTCCAAGTAGCTGGGATTACAGGCATATGCCACCATTCCCAGCTAATTTTTGTATTTTAAGTAGAGACAGGGTTTCCCCATGTTGGCCAGGCTGGTCTCAAACTCCTGACCCCGTGATCTGCTGCCTGGGCCTCCCAAAGTGCTGGGATCACAGGCATGAGCCACGGAGCCCAGTCAAGTATTTCTTTCAGGGTAAAAATGTTAAAGAGGGCTGATATACAATTTGCAAAGTTTATTTGGAGCTATGTAATTTATTAGTAAACTGTGATTTTTTAACAGTTAATAAATTACTACAAATCATCAATTTCTTTTTAAAAAGCAATCCTAATGAGCACAGCTTGTGAATACAAGATCAATATAGATAAGTATATTGCAGTAGGTTTATTTTTAAGTGTTGTACAGTATGCACTTTTTTGCTGTGTAGAAAATGTACTTTAAACAATCTTAGAGTTTAACCCTTCATGAGTCCATAATTTGTGAATGAGAAGGGTATAAATAATCTGATGTCACAAAGATAAAAAGATTCCAGAATCTTTTCTATTAAAAAAAAGGACTCATGCGGTGGCTCACGCCTTAATCCCAGCACTTCAGGGAGGCTGAGGCAGGCAGATAACGAGGTCAAGAGATGCAGACCATTCTGGCCAACATGGTGAAACCCCGTCTCTACTGAAAGCACAAAAAATTAGCTGCCCATAGTGGCCTGTGACTGTAGTCCCAGCTGCTCCAGAGTCTGAGGCAGGAGAATCGCTTGAACCCTGGAAGCAGGGGTTACAGTGAGTTGAGATCGTGCCACTGCACTCCAGCCTGGCAACAGAGCTAGACTTAGTCAAAAAAAAAAAAGGACTCTAAAGTGTGAAAATAGTCCAAAAATGAATCAAAACACATGTTATTTGATCCACAAAATTGGAGAAAGAAATGTCAGTACACACAGAAATCATGTTTAAAAGAAAATATTGTCCATGGTTCAACAAGGATTAAAAATAAAAAATAAAATAAAATAAAATAAATAAATGGTCCAGACAGGAAAGGGAGGGGATTGTCTGAAATGACAATGCTGTCTGCAAAGAAGTTGCAAGTTTTTCATTATCACACACTCCTTACCAGCCAAAATATGCATCTCAACATGAAAATAACACAGCCTTCTGAATACAGGAAGGGAACAATTTCTCACTCCAAAGCTATGTGTATGAAAAGGTACCTGTAAAGCTATTTGAGTTCTGGAAATAGAGAAGGTGTGTTTCTTGTTGACTCAGGCTCTGCTGTATTTTGCCAAGGTCAGGCTTTTAAGAAAAGGAAATAAACATCAGCCTTGAGATCAAGAAACTTGGTAATTTGTAACTTAGCTTTGAGAAAGGTAGTACATGAAAGAAAATCTTCATTTATAAATTCATACCAATTCTGTTAAAACATGCCTTGAGTACATACATATTCCATAATTTTAGAAGATATTTTGGGGCCTATTTTATTTCCTTTTCTTTGTACAAAGTTCTTTGCAGTCCTCTGAGAAAACTATAGCCTCAGAATCTTTCTCTTAATAAGCAAAGTTGTATATATGCATTCTACTGCCTTTCCATTCTCGTGGCTTCAACTTTGTGACTGTAAAAATCACATACTGCTACTATTTTAGGATTAGAGCATAGATATCAAGAGAGACAAAATTTTTCCCAACCACATAGTTAATTCAATCTCCTCTGAAACTGAAATTACTCTCCCCTCTTCAGTCTTGCCATATTTGTTTATTCCGTTGATTCGAGCTGCTATCAACCACTACAAATTTGTTTCAATAAGTGGTGATTATGTGGACTGACAGGACTAGAGGCAAGCAGGAGTGAAAGAGGGAAGGATTTTGAAGAGAAAAAATAAAGGAAAAGGAAGACAAAAGAAAAGGAGGAAGACATTTGCTTGCAAATAGCAAATTTTATTAACACAAGACTCTTTTTCCATTAGGATTACTAACAACTATTTTTCATTTTTATTTGAGATGCTAGTTATTACCAAAATCCTGGTAATTTAGTTATCCTGTAACCTCAAGAAATACTGTTAACTGATGAATGTGTGTTGAATTAGCAAATAAAACCAAAAACCCTATATTATTATATAATTTAAGTAATAAAGAAGACCAAATCTGATATATATGTATATATAAAACCTTCAGTACTCTCAAGATGCATTGCAATTAGCCTAAATATTGCTCGTTTTAATCCCATGATGTGCTCATAGAACTATAAAGATGACCACACAATATTATTGGTTTTTGGTTTTTTTGAGATGGAGTTTTGCTCTTTTTGTTCATGAAGGAATGCAATGGTGCAGTCTCGCTCACTGCAACCTCCGCCTCCTGGATTCAAGTGATTCTCCTGCCTCAGCCTCCTGAGTATTACAGGCATGTACCACCACACCCAGCTAATTTTGTATTTTTAGTAATTTTAGTAGAGACAGGGTTTCACCATGTTGGTCACCTGACATCAGGTGATCCGCCCCCCTCAGCCTCCCAAAGTGCTGGAATTACAGGCATGAGCCACTGCCCTGGCCAACCATACTACATTAATATTAATATGCCCTGTTTACTCTTTAAATGGTCTAATTAGAACAGTAAGAATAACTCAAACTCCAGAAATTTATATTGAAGAATAGGGAAATATATTAAGATCTCTCAAGTAATAGCAATGTATTTTATTTTTAATATTTTTTGAGCTGTATTGTAAACAGTATCATATTCACTCATTTAAGTAAACAAGTCAATGGGTCTTAGTACATCATGAGTTATACAACCATCATCAAAACTAATATTGGAACATATTCTTGACCACACAAAGAAACTTCATACACATCAGCAATCACTCCCTATTCCTATTCCCATCCAAACCCCAGGCAAGCACTAATGTAGTTTCTGTTTCTATAGCTCTGTCTATTCTGGATGTTTCACATAAATGGGATAATATAATTAGGTGGTCTTTTGTGACTTGCTTCTTTCACTTAGCATAATTTTTTTTTTTTTTGAGACAGGGTCTCTGTCAACTAGGCTCCAGTGCAGTGGCACAATCATAGCTCACTGCAGCCTTGGACTCCTGGTTCAAGGGATCCTTTCATGTCAGCCTCCAGAGTAGCTGGGACTATAGGCAAGAGCCTCCACACCCAGCCCAGAACTTAATTTTTTTTTTTAGGGTAGGATCTAATATTTTTCTGAATCCTGCATTTAGTTAATAGTGTCAAGGTGTAATTTTTGAAAAGTTAAAAACATTATTCTCATACAAATATAAAACTAGCATGTGTCAAAATTGTATTAACTCATAAATGCGTTAACAAGAGAATATTAAAACTAGTTCCAAAGGCATTTTAAAACAGGATTTATAGTAATTTAAAAATTGTTAGAATGAGGTAGTCTATGTCAGATATAAACCATTTAAGGACAATAAAACCACAAACTTTGGAATGATTTCTATTCAACAAAACTCTTCTGCTCAACATATAACTTTATGCTACGTTGACTCTAATTAACACATAAATAGCAAAGTCTTTTTTTTAGTTAACATGTAAATTTTCCTAGAGGACAAAATAATTCATTACAATGACCTTTTATGATATTGAGGAAACATGCTGACTTTCTCTTCTCCCTTATCTTTGTTCTTACTTCTGGATAATTTAATAATATAATGCTATTTGTCAGGAAGTAAATGGATGTAACTGATGCTAAAAGTTTTTGTTACAAAAATTTATTTCTAATAATTTTAATTTGATAATTTTATATTTTACACCAATTTTAGTGCTAAAAGCTTTGTTCCTATGTTACTAATAGTTTTTCATTTTATATTTTAATTTGTATGTATTTTGATAATTATTTGAAATAGTCATACCATATTACTTTCAGGAAAGTATGCCAATTTTATTTGCTAAGTTTCCAAGACATTTTCTGCTCTCCAACTTTATTTGCATGAAAGTTTTTAATATTCAAATTTAGTTTATATACATAAATGTTTACCTTGTTTATAGCTAAGCAACAAATCTTAGCATTGAAAAACACATATACATGAAACTATCATGACTAAATTGGACAATGGTATCAGAAAACCTCAATAGATGTATATTTTAATAACTCTTTCTATTGTTTAGGATATTACTAAAGGCATATTCTAACACTTCTAATTAGCAGGAGTATGGAACAAAAATTGCTAATAACCTGCAAGTGGAAAAATCACTGACTATTCATTAACGCAATGGTTGTTCTGTGTGGTTACTCTCATCCTGAAATTTGATATAAAAAATGCAGCCTGGCGCCGTGGCTCACACCTGTAATCCCAGCACTTTGGGAGGCCAAGGCGGGTGGATCATGAGGTCAAGAGATCGAGACCATCCTGGCCAATATGGTGAAACCCCATCTCTACTAAAAATATAAAAATTAGCTGGGCATGTTGCTGGATGCCTGTAGTCCCAGCTACTCGGGGGGCTGAGGCAGGAGACTCTTGAACCTGGGAGGCAGAGGTTGCAGTGAGCCTTGATCACGCCACTGCACTCCAGCCTGGAGACAGAGAGAGACTCTGTCTCAAAAAAAAAATGCAAGAGAATTGAGAAGTAAATCTAAATAATTATTGATCTGGGAAATACATATGATTAATGATCAATTATAGGTCATTTGGAGCCACGTTAGCCATATTAGTCACTTGGCAGTGGGTAACAGGCAGCACACATACAGAAAACACACGTCTACATGTAGGCTCTCCCCTAACGCTGGTGGAAAATCCAAATACTGACTCTGATGCATTCCCCACTTATCCTCAAATTAACATAATTAGAATCAGTAGCAAAAGTAGCTAATGACTTAGCTAATTTTCTTTTTAAAATGGACAAATGAATACCCAAGTACATTTGGAGAAGGAAGTAAAGTTACTTAGCCTCTTGAAACCCCAAACTATTCTGACAATGAGTTATGGGTACTTACTAATTTGTCCACACCTTCCTAAAAGTAAACCTGTAGAAAAAGCCAAACTCCTCAATGAAACAGAACTACAAGAACGGCTCAGTGCAAAACATGTAACCTACTCTCAAAGCAGCCAGACAAGTAGACACAGCCCAATTAGTCCCCAAGGAAATAAGACATTATTTTTATAGCGGCTGCTGAAGTAACATTAAGAATAGACAGTAGGAGCCTGTGCTTAAACTTAGGTGTTATTTCATGAAAAATCACATATTTAACATGGAGGCACACCGTGTCAGAGAGTTAAATAGAAGCTATAATTTTATTGCTTTACTTTTTTCCCGTTTTACAGTGGTTTTAGGGAATTATAATTTCCTCAACTCCTTTTTTTCCCCAAAAAGCAACACATTTATATTAAAAATGAAAAAAGGTGTGAAAGGTTACATTTTTCTCCCTTTGGTGCCACCATTTTGTTGCTACTGAGGGACTATAGACAAGGTGGCTACTACTGTTTCATTAAACCAGGATCTCTGTGAAGTTCAGCTGCAGAACACGTGCGCCGCTTTCCTTTTGAAAACGTACTCTGTTAAAAACCACACTTCTTTGCCAGCCCAGTTTCTGAAAGCCTACCTGTCACTGGTGGAATTATCCAAATTCTGATTCCAAGGTCAGGAATATAGAGTGAAAGTGATGAAGCCACAACAGCAATTGTAAATGATACCAATTTTTATATGGCTGACTGATATTCAGCCCCTGACACTAATTGTAAAAAGATTTAAGCCCATGTAAATGACCAGAATATAGCAGTTTGGAGACAGCTCTAACAGCCTGGTCCCTTAAGAAATCTTGAAAGAACTTCTGTTTTCAATGGGCTCAAAATTGGAAGTGGCATCTTTTTTATTCTTCAATTTAATCAAGGATCAAGGTCTAATTAAGGGGTTATTAAAATAATTTAAATTGTTTCTAATATATATAATCTTTATAATTCCTCAGAATAGATGGGACAATAAAAAACTGTCATAATCTATTTGGAAACCATTTCCAATTCAGAACAAATATACAACACCCTGAAAATAAGAGATTCCAAGATATTGGAAACTTACAGAGACTGGAATAAAAAAGCGTTTGAGTTCCTTTCTGATAAAGATTATGCAAGTAGAATAAAATCAAGTAACTTTTTCATTGATGTAAAATATGATTGGCCAGAAGCAGGTGGTGATGGTGAGACGATGTGGCAGGAAAATGATAGACTGCTGCCAGATTATAGCCTCTCCTTTTGCCTTCCTAAAAACTGTCATATTCTTTCTGGGAAGTCAGAAGAATTGCAGAGGGAAAATGACATTCTCTAAGCTACAGTTCTGGAACATAATTGTTTGCTGTGAAAGGAAGGGTAGAACACCAGCAGTATTTCAGTAAAATGAAGCATGCGTACTTGCAAGCAGTGTTATAAATTGTTAAGGTGGAGCAGCTTGCTAAATCTCAATGCCACTGAAAATAAGGAAAACATTAAAAGGTTACTGACTGATGCCATTTGAAAAAAGGATTTGACATCCATTTTATTAAAAAAAAAAATCCATTTGAAGAAAGGATTCTAAAAGGACTGAGCTAAAGAATCATTTTGAAATACATTACATCACAATATCCCAGAGAATAATGCAATTCCCCAAGAGAACTGAGTATGGAGCTGGCAATCTCTGAGGATCTGTGGAACTTTTACCCTTTTGAATGGAACATATCCTGTGAAGCCTGGACTGTTTAGAATCTTCACCCATGTATGTGAGTATCAGTAATACCAAATTCACAAGACCAGCTTACCTACACATCATAACATTCAACAAACCTAGCAACTCTGTTTTAAAAAAATAAAGATTAAAGATGATGACTATTCAAAGTCGTGTTTGTTAAACTTGCATGCAAGCTGGGAATTGATTAGGTCACCTGTCAATTTTATAAGGTGAAAAAACACTTTACTCAGTGATGACAGTTTTGCTTGTACTTCTCTGGTGCAAAATTTCACTAATTATTTGCTGCTGTGTTAACAGTATTAGGACATGTCTGAATTTAGCTTATTATTATTTTAATATATTAGAACTTTCAAAATCACCCCTGAGGCATTGTTAATTTTGAACAGATTTATTATGCTACCTGTGAACGATTAAATTCATTCACAAGCTTATGTGTATTATCTGGTCAATCTTTAACTGTAGATGAAAAGTGTAAAATTACATATCAAAAGAAACTTATTTAGAAGTGGACAATAACTTGGCGAGAAGTAATTTTAAAGAATTCAAGTAAATTAACATCTACGAATCTATGAAAATGTCAGAAATGCTAAATAAAACAGGGTAATAACACTTTTGTTCTAAATGTAGAATTTTAAAGTCAAAGTTGATTCTAAAACTGTGTGGCACAATTTGAAATAATAAGTAAATAAAAAAGGAAAATACATTTCTGAAGATACTAAAACTATTCTAAATTCTAGCTGTGAAAATGATCTCAGGTGATTCCTATGCACCCAGAGTAATTGTTCATAGTTCTTGCTTTCACTTTCAAAGCACCTTTCACAGCCAATAAATTATATGGGAACCCTGGTTATAAACATCTTGAAAAATACCTTTATACTCCAGGAATTTAAATAGAGTTACCAAAGTAGGTTTACCAAAATCTGAAGTAATTACAGCCAAATATGTTGTCTTTTTTTTTTTTTTTTTTTTTTTTTTGAGACAGAGTCTCGCTCTGCGGCCCAGGCTGTAGGGCAGTGGCGTGAGCTCGGCTCACTGCAACCTCTGCCTGCCAGATTCAAGTGATTCTCCTGCCTCAGCCTCCTGAGTAGCTGGGATTACAAGTGCACACCACCACACCCAGCTAATTTTTGTGTTTTTAATAGAGAAGGGGTTTCACCATGTTTGCCAGGATGGTCTGGATCTCTTAACATCGTGATCCGCCCTCCTCGGCCTCCCAAAGTGCTGGGTTTACTGGAGTGAGCCATGGCTCCCGGCCTGAATAGGTCATCCTTTAATTGCCATTGACTTCTAGATACTTGGTAATTTTCATTAGTATTTCCTCTTGGATGCATGAGTTGTTTGGAAATGCATTTTGAAGTTTTCTAATGTATACATATTATTTGTACTGTTTCTTTCTAGTTTAATTCCTTTAAAATTAGTGAATATGTTCAGTATATTTTTTTCTTCAAAATTTGTTAAAATATTCTTTATGAGTAATAAAGTCAATTTATTTGTTTCATGTATAATTGAGTATCTATTATGGTTTCCTTGATAATTTTGTGATTAAAAGTTCATTTTTAAAATTTACTGTTGGGCAAACCCATTAGTTAAGAGTGAGAGAGAACATTGGGAACTTTCATATATAAAACAATCATAGTCAAGAGACCCTTGGAGGCAGGATCTTCCGAAAGAAAGTAATTAGAGAAAAAAGATACAGGATATCAGTAAAAATTATGGGCAACTATATTCATTAACTATGACTATTCCAATAATTTATTGTTAGATGTAATATTGTAACCGGGTGACAGGAGCTGGGCTGCAGGGGTCCCAAAAATGCTCACTGTTCCCTGATCGGATGTGTTTTCCCAGGTCCTTGGGTCTCACTCACCCAAGAATGGGAGAGGGCCCTGGTTGTGTTGTGAGTTCCTTCCACTAAGTATCAGACCCAAAGAGCTTTGCAGAAAAGTGATTTATTAGGCACAGAGAGAGAAAGAGAGAGAGAGAGAGAGAGAGAGAGAGAGAGCACGCTCCCAAGCTGTCATGGTCGGGGATCCAGAGATGGAGTTCACACAGGTAAAGAGAGAGAGAGAAGGCCCACGCTGCCATGGGAGGGGATCCCAGAGAGGGAAAATCCATATAGGTAAGGGAGTACGGGGAATTTAATTGTGGAGTTACTCCCACCCCATTCAAGTTCTTGTCCAGTGAGAGGAGCTTTTCCTCTGGAGTGATTGATCTTCGACTCTGATGCTGAATTGGCTGCCTGGCTCGCAATAGAGCCCCTCCTTCCAAGGCTTTTGGCGGTCTTTTTAAACAAAGGAAGCTCACCTGGGCTGTCTACCTTCCGGCCAGGAAAGTTAGACAAAGAACTCTAGGCTCCAGGATTAGGGGGTTGGATAGAGATATGGAGCTGGGAAGTTCTTGTCTTTGAAACCACGTCCCTTGTGGATCCGGGAAGAGAAGTTAACGTAGTCCCTAAATATTTTTGCTTAGACAATTATTTTCATTAATTGAATCTATTAGTTTCTAAAATAAGTATGTTGTATACTTTCCTACACGTGTTTATAGATTTTGGTTCTCCTTTTTTATTTTTTATACCTTTAGCTATATACATGTGTGCATGTCTCTGTGCTTATGCACACACATGTCCACACACATATAAATGCTGGAAGCTATTATATACAAACTAGTTCACAATTCTTACATTTTCTTGATGGATTATCTTTGCCTTACTTACTATACATAATAGCAATTTTTTCATTAACTATGTCTTGTCTGATGTTCTAATATTGGACCAGTTTTCTCTGTGGTGGCTTTGAATGTTCCTTAGATTTTTTTTTTTTTCTTTTCTTTTTTCTTTTTTTTTTGAGATGGAATCTTGCTCTGTCGCCAGGCTGGAGTGCAGTGGTACAATCTCGGCTCGCTGCAATCTCCACCTCCTGGGTTCAAGTGATTCTTCCGCCTCAGCCTCCTGAATAGCTGAGACCACAGGCGCGTGCCACCACTCCTGGCTAATTTTTATATTTTTAGTAGAGATGGGGTTTCACCATGTTGGCCAGGATGGTCTTGATCTCTTGACCTTGTGATACGCCTGCCTCGGCCTCCCAAAGTGCTGGGATTACAGGCGTGAGCTACTGCGCTCGGCACTTTCCTTAGAATTTCATTTTTCCCTCCTCAACCTCTTTCTACAGCACTGCCTTATAAAAACAATACTCAAAGCATTCAGCTAAATTTTTATTTATTTAGTCTGCTAATCTATGTCTATGGATTATGTAAATTCATCTATAGTTTTTATAATTATTTATATATTTGTACTTATTTCTATGATTTTTTGTGGTTTTGATTGCTGTTTATTCTCATTTTTTTCACTTTTTCCATCATTGTACCTTCTGTTGTGTTGAGAAAGTTTTCTGCATTCCCATCTTTACTTTCTTCAAGCAATTTTGAAATAACAGACTTTATTTTTATTATTTTCTGAATACCTTCACCTATTTTTGTACCTAAAATATAATTATATAAGTAATGTACATGACTTTGGCATGTTTAACTATTCCTCAAATTACTTATTCTCACACTCATCTTATTTACATGATAGTCTTTATTTTTTACTTTTTAAAGTCACACTAAATATTAATTTCTATATTAAACAGTTGAATTTATTAAAATATTTCAACAATTATTTCGCTCAACTTTATTTCTTATTTCATATCTATTAACTCGCATTCTTTGTCTTCTTTCTTTCTTCTTCTTTTTTTACTAAACAGTCTTGCTTTGTCACTCAGGCTGGACTGCACTGGCATGAACACAACTCACTGCAGCCTTGATCTTCCAGGCTCAAGTTATGTCTGGCTATTTTATTATCATCATTATTTGTAGAGATGGGGTCTCACTGTGTTGCCAAGGCTGGTCTCAACCTCCTGGGCTCAGCTATCTTCCTGCTTGGCTTCCCGAAAGTGTTGGGATTATAGGCGTGAGCCACCGCACCCAGCCTGAGCTTACTCTCTTCTTCCAAAGGAAACTGTCTTAAAATAGTATAGTATGTTTTTAAGCTTTAAACTCTTTTATTGATTTAGTTTTTGTTTGCTCTCACTTTAAGTGATAGGTCTAATGAATATTAAACTTTAAATTGACTATGATTTAATCTTAGTTCTTTACAGATATCAGTGTCAATAATGTGAAGTAGGCTATTCCTTTCTATTATGAAATCTTTTACTTATTCTTTTTATCCCTGTTGTTTTTAAATTTCACTCTGATGTGACCAGATGTAAAACTACGCTCTTTTGTTTCTGCTTGGAACTTTTCATTGAATATTATATTTCAAGGATTTTCATGAATTTCAAGGCTATCTTGGTTATTGCCCTTCAAATATTGATTCTTTGCTATTTTCTTATCTGAATCTTTTTTATGCCTCTGTGAGAATTCTGAAACTATGCACCATGTTGCATTTAATACATTATTTTATTCTGTGTTGATTTGGGTTTAATTTTTATATTTAAGTAATATAAGCTTATCCTGACTATATATAGGATTTTCTTTCAGTTATCACAATTTTTATGAAAATATTTCCATTGTATTAATTTATTAGTTTGCATATCTTTCAGTCTTATATGACTATTGATTTTCATTTCTTATCTATTTTTATTTTTAATCAGTATTATGGTATTTTATTTTTTGATCCTCCAAACATTACTTATTTTAGACTCTCAGACATGTTATAAAATTAATTTTTCCTGAAGTGAAAGTGTATTTCATTCATTCATTCAACACTTTTTTTTAATTATTTGATTTCTTGAATATTTTAGTAAGTTCAGATTGTAGGCAAGTTTTGAATAGGAAAGTTGTAGAGATTTTGATTTGTTATGTTGTTATTGAGGGGTGTGTGTGTCTGTATGTTTGTTTTACTTTTATTATTTCTGTTTTGTATTTTTCCTACCCACCCCCAACTCTCTAGCAACATTGCTATTTTGTGGTTGCTTCCTTCTAGCCTATGGGTCTCCAGACCAGATGTCATCATTAGAATGGCTTCTGGCAGTTTCTTTTCATAAAGGTATCCAGGATATTGCAGATCCAATCACAGAGCCAGCTGGCAACTTGGCTGAGTACTTGGTCAAGAGGTTGTATTTTTATCATCCATTTCCATATGTCAACAGGCTTTCTGTAATGTCATATCCCAAGCAGCAAGTAAATAGCCATTTTTTCAGCCTCTTCGCACAATTGAGGGAAAGTGGGTTTACTTTTTTTCCCAGTCCCAGGATTTAAATTTTGAGACTGACTGAAAACCATGTTGCTCACAGAAATCTCAATGGTCTTCCTTTCAGGAGCAAGTCTCCTGCTGCCATGCCCATCTTCTAATCCCTGGAGTCCAACAGGCCAGTGGCTATAGTCCCCAAAACTACTTGGATTTCTGTGGACTCATTGCTGATCTATAAAAATGTTTATCATGCCTTTGCATCTCAGCTAAAATATATGTATATGTAATATAAATGTACAACTATGAATGTGTATATATAGAGAGAGAGAGGGAGAGAAAGAGAGAGAGAGAGAGAGATGTGTGTGTGTGATTAGTATATTTGGATTATTGAGTCTTTTTAAAACTCATTGCTTCTTTTTGTCTGTAGTTCACATTCAAAATGACAAATTAATGAAGACCATATTACTCATGATTCCTATAATCCTTCCATGACTAACTGAAGCACACTAAATCTCTAGAAACTGAGAATTGTGTGTTTTATTATTTTTCTGAAATATTACTGTACATGTAAAATAACAACTAAGAAGTAGAAAAATTTTAAAGTTGATAAATTTATACGACAGTATAAAAATGCTGTGAGCCTTTTGAGTAATAGGGTATCGTGTTAATTCGGAGATATTGAAAAGTTAGTTTTTAGTCCAGGATTAAGGTATTAAGCTGTAAGTAGAGTCTAATTCTGTGTTCAGATTCTTTAAATAATGGATTAGGATCACCTTATAATTTTTACACAATTCCTAACCCTAAAAAACATCCAATTAATAACAACTTATATGTATTAAGAACTTATTTTGTTCTAAGCATTGTTTTATGCATTAAAAAAATTTTATCTTCATTAATCCTTACATATCTATGAGGTAATTAACAGTTTCCTGATTTTCACAAAAGCTAAGGCACAGAGAGATAATTACTTGCTGATAGTGTAACACATAATAAATGGGCCTCAGAAGCAGCGCTTGGCAGTCTGGCTCCAGAAAGAAGATATTGTATAGCTTTGCTTGTTTTACTTTCAAACAGCCATCATTAGATACCATAGCATAATGACTGATTTCATGTCTTTGTATGGCTATGGAATTAGCTGTTTTCCTTTTACATTCTTTTTTTCCTTTTCAAATGACCTTTCTTTGTTACCAATTGCCTACTTAACAGTTGATTTATAGACTTTTGATGATTTCTGCTTCTATATCCAAGGTATACATTTTAATAATAAAACATATTAGTTATAGATTACTAAATTAATATGCAAAATGCATAATTAATTTTAATTCCTTGTATGCATTACATAATAAGGTATGCATATGAAAAGCACCCAAATGTGTGTCTAGTATAATTCTCTTGACTGCTTATATGCTGTAACAAACAGATTCTATTATAAATGCTGACAAAGGATTTAAAAATCAAAATTATTACCAATGTCACTGCCACTCTTTCTTTTTTTAATAAAAACCAACCGAGCCAATTTATCCTGTAGACACCAGCAGGCTTGGCCTAATATTAGTAGTTCAATTTCTGTGCTATAGCAAACAAATTTAATTAGTCCTCAGTATTTCACCAGATGGCCCAAATATCACATTCCCATTTATTGTCCTTATTAATGTTTATAAGGATGATATTCATTATCTTATTTCATTTTCAAAAGATTTGCTTCCTTTCTTTTTGCTGGACTTTGGTTAGGCCAACTCTTTCTATAAATAGCTCAGTAATACATCAATGTATTAGCTATAGACTTATAGAGTCAAATTGTATAATAGAATTTTTTTGTTTAGAAAAGAGAAATTATTTTCATAGAATTCAATAAGGTACTCACTAATATTTTAAAAGATAATGTGTAAAAGAGAGAGAGAAGAGAGAGTTAATATAGGCAGAACCTGGCCAGGCACGGTGGCTCATGCCTGTAATCCCACCACTTTGGGAGGCCAAGTTGGGTGGATCATGAGGTCAAGAGTTCGAGACCATATTGGTCAAAATGGTGAAACCCCGTCTCTACTAAAAATACAAAAATTAGCTGGGCATGGGTGCGCACGCCTGTAGTCCCAGCTACTCGGGAGGTTGAGGCAGGAGAATTGCTTCAACCCAGGAGGAGGAGGTTGAGGTGAGCCGAGATCGCGCCATTGCACTCCAGCCTGGGTAACAAGAGTGAAACTACGTCTCAAAAAAAAATAAAATGTATATGTATGTATAGGCACAACCTGTACTCCAGAACTGTCATATTGTAAATTATTTATTCGAGTACTTTTGTTTTTTAATTCAAAAGATTTTTTAAACAAGGTTAGATTTCTTGTCTAGCCTAATTTACATCTCATGTGTGGTAGAAATAGATAACCTGAGTTATGGATTCCAAGATCACAGAACTAAAAGGAGGGAAGAAGGGGAAAAGAGTCAAGTACAACCACAAATCAAAATATTGTGACAGATAAAATTTTCCATTAGGTTGACTTCTTTATTTTTGCACTCCTTTCAACCTTCTGGTATGTATCTACTCATGTGTACAGGCCTGGTCTATTGAATGTGGTAACAGTCCTAGAACTGAATGAAGCGTTGACATGTAAACATCCATTCATTCATTGGCAAAGTGCTGAAGATCGCAGACCGTGGAACCAGACTTTTGAGACCTAAGTCCTGCATCTATCAAAAGTGAGTTGAGCAGTCTAAGTAATTTATTTAATCACCCTGTGTCATATATCACTTATCTGTAAAATGGAGGTAATACTAGTAACCAGCTCATAAAGTTTGTATGACGATTAACTGAATAGTATATTTAAAGTTTTTAGAATAATGACCGATAAATTATAAGCAGTATGGACAGCATAGAACTTTTAGCTGCTAATGTTGTATTGCTGTTAGTATTATTTTTAAAATAACATGGGCCAGGCATGGTGGCCTATACCTGTAATCCCAGCACTTTGGGAGGCTGAGGCGGGTGGATCACCTGATGTCAGAAGTTCGAGACCAACCTGACCAACATGGAGAAACACCATCTCTACTAAAAATACAAAACAAATTAGCCATGCATGGTGGCACATGCCTGTAATCCCAACTACTTGGGAGGCTGGGCAGGAGAATCGCTTGAACCTGGAAGGCGAAGGCTGAAGTGAGCCGAGATCTCACCATTGCACTCCAGCCTGGGCAACAAGAGCGAAACTCCGTGTGTACTGGAGCAGTAAGCATGATACTAGAGGACGGGTACACATGGTAAACAAGGTACAGTTCTTGAATTAAGAGTTTCACGTTACAGAAAATAGAGATTGTTTACTTTAAAGATCATTAAATAAGGACATGAATCTAACGGTTTATTCAATACCAGTGAAAAAATGCATAGAAAAAAAGAATAAAGAAACGCTTAGACCCAAAAGTGTCTATGTTCAAATGAGCATGACTACCCAGGCACAAGAGTGGGCAATTAGTAGTCAAACAAAACAAAACAAAACAAAAAAGAGATCAATTCAGATATTGGGAGATAGGAAAGAGAAAATAGCATTATTAATGTTAAGCAACAGGTATTAAAATCCAAATTACAGGATCTAGACATGAGGGGCAGGAATTCCCAGCAGACCTTGAGATGCAAAGCAGTAAGCAGGACATTGAGAAATTAGAAAACAAAAATGTGAACTCAGCTTTGGAAGAACTGTAAGGCAACACAGCAGACTGACTCAATGTGGTTATTGAGCTACCATCTCTGAAAGTTGACTATCCCCTGTGCCTACAGACAGGTCTAGTCTCAGATCTGAGGCCATAGTTTAGAATTGGAAGAACTCAGACAAAAATGATAATAATTGACTGAGGATACCGAAACTTATCAGCTATATTCCTGAGCCTTAGAGCACACTGGTATGAAATGTAGTTAATATTAAAACAGATTCTAAGCTCTAAGGAAAGATAAAAAGGACAAGTGGCAAAATGCATTTGAAAGGGTTTTTTAGGTATTTGTACATATTAGCTATTTCAGTTGTCAGGTGACCATAGTCACAAACCTAAAAATATTGGGAAAATACAATAGAGGATGCAAAAATACCAGGATGTGCAAGGAGCCATCATGCTGCTTCAGGTTCCCATCGCACTGTTCCAGTCCTATTCTACATCTAAGGCATTTTCTATCTTCTTTATTTCCCTAAATGGTTGCAGCATAGAAGAATAGTAAATATGCACTGACTGAATAAAATAGGATTGGCTAAATTAAGTCACATTAATTTGAGAAAAATTTTCAACAATTTATGCCTCCTCAAGCTGTTTTTATTTTTCAAGGAAGCGCCTTCTTGGCCTCAAATTAATAATGTCCAAATGGTAGAATTTCAAGAAATGTGGCAAAAGTTACATAAAAAAAGAAAGGAAAAGGAATAAAATTAGACAATATATATGGGAATTTAGGAGACTTGGAAGTTTCTCATTTGACATTTTTTTCTTTCAACTTTGAGTACAAATATTGTTACAGACTTCTATGTTTTGTTTTGTTTATTACTTAATTTCATGCCATTCTGCTATAGACTGAGGGAATGGGGAGTGGGATAAGCTGGTCAAGAGCAGCTTTTTGTGTAAGGGTTAAAATTGTTTCAGGCATTAGGAAATAAGTGTTTATTTTAGGAGAAGAACTGAAAATATTGTATATAAAATTATGACAAAATTTATCAAAATCACGTCAAGTCTAATCTGAATATTAGCTTCATTTCATGATGGACATAGTTCATCAAACAGATCAGCATTTTCCCTTGGGATAAATTTAAGTGATGACATATCTTGCATCTGAAATATTATTTCTAGAATGTATTACCATACTCTTAATTAAAACACTTTAAGGGTATAGATACCCAGAATATTTACATATGTAATGATTTGGTTATAATTCAGAAGCATATCAAAAGCATACACTTTAAAAAATACTTCAATAGGGTTTTCAACATTTCTGTCTATCTTTTTCTTTCATTTTTTTTTTTTTTTTCTGTAAAACGGTGTCTCACTCTGTCACCCAGGCTGAGTGCAGTGGTGCAATCTTGGCTCACTGCAACCACCACCTCCCAGGTTCAAGCAATTCTCCTTTCTCAGCCTTCTGAGTAGCTGGGATTACAGGCTTCCACCACTACACCCAGCTAATTTTTGTATTTTTAGTAGAGCCAAGGTTTCACCATGTTGGCCAGTCTGGTCTTGAACTCCTGACCTCAAGTGATCTGCCCACCTTGACCTCCCAAAGTGCTTGGATTATAAGCCAAAGATTTTAAAACCCTAAATTGTCATGCTATACAATTTAAGTCCACTTACATATCGAATGTGAGATTATAAAATACCTAGTCATTATTCTTTGCCTTCGGGAAAACATAACTAATAAATATTCTTTCTGTTTATTCCCAAGTGTAACCTAACAGGGTGACCTCATGTCTCAATTTTCACTGGCATGCCCGTTTTATGCCCTTTAGGTATCATCATTATTAATAGATATAATAATTTTGATGTCCCAGCATAGTTACTAATGATAGTCTCATCTACTCTCAATAGTGTCCTATTACAGAAGGTAGTCTCTATTGACTCCTTATGAAAACCACAACCACAACTTAAACATTGAAGATTATTAAATTCTAGAAGCAAGGCACTTTCTCTTACTAATTATTGATTTCAAACTTCTATCTCGTCTCAGAAACTTCTGTCTCTTTACCTTGACTGTGTGATACCAAATGGAACTTGGGCAGTTCAGTCAACCCTCCTCTGTCAGGCAGAGGGCTTAACCACGGGGATGAGGCCACGCATCTTGTTACTCACCTTTCCAACTCCCAGTCTAATTAAATTTAAACAGGAGAAACACCTAGGTGCCTTTACCTTTAAATATTTAAATACACTCTTGGGTTTCTCAGCAATTTACGCCCAAACTTCACTACCGACTTGTAAATCCCTAAACTGTGTGAGATTCCACCCCCACTCTCTTCCTGTGATATTAGTGATTCCTGTGGGGAAAGGGACACTTGTAGGTCTGAGATTTACAAGTGCACTGTGCTTTCTAAGGTGTAAATTGCAGGGAAACTCCAGAGTGCCAGTAAACATCTAAACGTGGTAAGTAAGCATCATGTCCCTTTATCTTCTGGGGCAGCAGTGGCTGAGAAAGGGAAGAGAAGAGGACAGCAAACTTGGCTTTCCACGTCCTTCACCAGAATGGGAAACCAATATTGGAGGCTTCCTGGATTTAGCAGCACAAAAACAAGAATATCTTTAACGACTTGTACTTTGGTTGTCATGTGAAGAATTTGCCATGATTGAGTATTTCACACATAACTAACATGAGCCTAATTACCAAATAATTGAAGCAAATGTATTCTCTAAACAGTACATCTACTTAAAATGTACTTAATGCTTATTCTTTCACCATTATTTTCAGCCACATTATGATAAGCAAATATAATAACCATATATTAAACTATAATAATTTTAATAATATAAATAAAGTGAATTTTTACATTATCTCTTCTAAGACATTACCTCTATAGATTGAAAATAGAGAGGACCATGGAAAGCAATTTGCCCAAATGTAGGGAGCCCAGTAGCATTAAATAAATGAGGCAAGGCTTTTCTAATTTATTTTGTCTTTTGGAGCAGTGTACATTATCTGCACAAGGTTTTCACAGTCATCTCTAAGAGAATGTTAAAAAGGCTGGGGGAAAAAAAGAAAAAACAAAACACTGTTCTCCTTACCCAAAGATATTCATATGAAGACCAAAATGCAGGTGTTACTGTCCCCGTGCCCATTTTGTGCTGTGAAGTAGGGCCCCAGGATTTTCTTTAAAGTCATAGTTCTACTCGCCAAATTTATCACCTAAGACTCCCAGGTGCAAATATATATACACACGTAGAAAATAACTAGTTTCAGCTTAAATGTTTCTTATATTCAGGTTGATGTTGTTGCCTTTGGCTCTTAAATATCCATCTCGCCTTCATTTACTTTGAATGAACAGGAGGTGACAAATTATACCATTCCAAATGATGAAATCTTCAAAACACAATTTCTCCATTTTGGAGGACAGGATAGAATAACTGCTTCAAATGATCATACCCCCACTTTTCTATGTTTTATGCGGGATTACCAAGGCATAGGATAGAATTTACTGGAGGTTTGGAGTTTCAAATTCAGCAGCACTTGAAGTAAAGGAGAAAGGAAAAACAGATGTAATTCTGAAGCTTCTCGTTGCCAAAAGAAACATGAAACCACTGACATGTTCTCTCGTTCTTCCCTTTTTTCTTTGTGTCTTGTGTTGCACCAGGCTCTCTTCCTGGCAGCCTTAGAGTCTTTCAGCATCTTTGTTACCTCCATGTGGAAAGTTCCTGTGTTTCTGTCAAACTCTGCTCTTTTTGCTTTGACGATGCCCTGTCCTATCTTAAATTCCCAAACTATTGCACTCATTAAGAGGTTTCAGTATCTGTTTCTCCTCGCTTTTCTACTTTTAGTTTAGTTGTTTAAGGAACTTCAATTTTCTCTCTTTTGCTTTCACATTATTTGAAACTTTTCTGTCTGCTAGCCTGTTTATGGTCTTTTGGAGTTACTCTAAAATACATTTTGAAATACGTGTTTTAGCCTTCCTCATTTCAATCACTAGTCTACAGACTACCTTACCATGGTTTTTCCTTACACATCTTTCTTCGTTTTTGTAGATGTTTGAATGAGAACATGAAATTTGAAATTGATTGATTGATTCACATCTCTTCCCATTTACCAGTTCTACAATTCACTTAACCACTCTAAACTATATTATCTTTATCTCCCAAAATGTGATGAAAATCCTTGATGGTGTTGTTGCCAAGGTTAAGCATAATAACATTTGAAATGGTTGATCATATTTGTTATAAAGATTAAACAAATAAGTATTATTACTATAGTAATCTATAACAAGACAAAGAAGGAGTATGTTTTTTTATTTCTATAAGAAAATGGTGACCAGGTACAATGGCTCACTCGGGTAATCCCAGCACTTTGGGAGGTCAAGGTGGGTGGCTCATCTGAAGTTGGGAGTTCAAGACCAGCCTGACCAACATGGAGAAATCTCATCTCTACTAAAAATACAAAAAAAAAAAAAAAGAAAAATTAACCAGGCATGGTTGCACATGCCTGTAATCCCAGCTATTCAGGAGGCTGAGGCAGGGGAATCGCTTGAACCTGGGAGGTGGAGGTTGCGGTGAGCTGAGATCGTGCCATTGTCCTCCAGTCTGGGCAACAAGAGTGAAACTCTGTTTCAAAAAAGAAAAAGGTGAAATTTTTAAAATTTGAACATTTAATTGACGATGAAAAAAATGTATGGCATGCATCTAACATGAACCTCAATTGTAACTTTAGGAACATATTTTGTGGGTGTACTTGGATATAATTTGCATAAGATAGCACATTGAGGTAAGAACTTAAGTTGCAGAGCCAGACATGTTTTTGTTCAATCACTAATTCCCTCCCTTACTTTGTTTTGTTATATGGCCAAGTAGCTTGTTTTCACGATTCTATTATATCATCTGTTAGATAGAAGTAATAACACTTATCTCATGGTTATATTACCAAAAATGCTTACAAAACTGTTATCATGTTGCTTGACCTGTAACATTATTTTATATAATATTATTGAATTGGGAGTGAATTTTAAAATTTTACACTTGTACTAAGAAAAATATTATATCAGAATAATTTCTATTGAGCCAAAATGACATGTTTTTCTAATATATATTGATATTTGCATCAGACACTCTGTAAATAGAGGCAACTGAAGCAAATGGTCTAGTCAAATTTGAGAGCATTTTACTATCTTTGAAAACTACATCAGACAATACATGCTTCAAAGTGGGCATAATCTAAGTACATTTATAGAGATATCCAAAAAGTTAGGTTGAATGATCTCTAGTGGTTCCTTCCTTTGGGTTTCTGATTTATTTTCCAGAGAAATTTCCATGGAACTGTCCTTTAGGCCTGCTGAGGTTTCTGAGTTTGATAAGCAGCTCACTGGGTCTATAAACTCATAGGAAAAGAAAAAATGTCTTAGATAACACCTTTTAAATCTAGTCAGCGTCTAAAGGATGAATTGTTGCTTTGGGATGTCTTATAATCACACAGCAGAACTCCAACCTGTAGACAATTAAGCTGAACCATGAATTTACAGTTTTTTATTCTCTCTCTCTTTTTTTTTTTTTTTTGAGACAGAGTTTCACTCTTGTTGCCCAGGCTGGAGTCCAATGGTTTGATCTCTGCTCACCACAACCTGCGCCTACCAGGTTCAAGCGATTCTCCTGCCTCAGCCTTCTGAGTAGTTTTTTTTTTTAATTATTTTAATTAAAACTCGATGTTTTCATTTATTCTGGTAATGACTTTATACCTGCTTTTCCGTATACTTAGATTTTACTGCCACAAGAAAATATAAATATTTCTGAAATGTATAGATTTATATTTAAGGTTTTGTAAAGTCATTCTGTCAATTCTACCGATTTTATATTAAATTTAAAACTAAAATTGATAAAATTTACTTTGTAATAATGAATAGTAAATATCAATCTTTTCTCTTTTTCTACATACTTGGAGTTTAGGAGACTTTTAGTTAATTCTAGAGTGAAATAATTCTTTCAGAGTTACAGAACACTGTAACTCTATAGAAATGACTATTATATGCCAAGTACTCCTCTAAAAGTATGATATGTTCTAAGTAATTAATGCCTCATAACTACCTAACATGGAAAATTACTATTGTCCTTATTTTCACAGATGAGGAAACTGAGGCACAAAGAGTTTACACAATTTTCACATTTTACACAGCTAAAGGTGAAGGTGATAAACCATGGATTTAAACCTAGACAGTCAGGCATCTGAACCCAGGCAAATAAAAATGTTAACATGCACAGAGCATAATTATGAAAATTAAAGAAATAGCTTTTTTTTTTTTTTGAGATGAAGTCTGGCTGTCACCCAGGCTGGAGTGCAGTTTCGCCATCTCAACTCACTGCAACCACCCTCTCTCAGGTTCAAGTTTCTTGTGCTTCAGTCTCCTGAGTAGCTGGGACTACAGGCATGAGTCTGGCTACTTTTTGGATATTTTTAGTAGAGATGGAGTTTAGCCATGTTGGCCAGGCTGGTCTCGATCTCCTGACCTCAAGTGATCTGCCCACCTTGGCCTCCCAAAGTGCTGGGATTACAGGTGTGAGTCACTGTGCCCAGTCAGAAACAACGTTTAATATACATGTGTCCTAGAGAGTTAGATTTCTTTGAAGTGAAAACTTTTTAATTGAAAAATTGCAACAATATGCTTCCCCAAAATTGATTAAGTAGTATGTATTTTGGGGTCTATCAAAAGCCAAACTAGTTCAGTTAAAGGATATCATTTTTACTTGTCTAGCATTAAAATCTGTAAAGCATCTAAGAAGTTTTGTGAGTGAGACAAACCAAGATCAGAAAAAAAAAAAAGAAAATAAAAGCCCAAGTTATTGGGGTCAGGGAAAAGAAGGAACTGTAAGGAGAGGGAGAGGTCTTTTAATGTACACAAATCAGGCACTTCAGAGGATGTTATTTTTAAATGTATATTCCTGTATGAAAATTCAGATGCAGCAAACCACCATGGCATGTGTACACCTATGTAACAATCCTGCACAATCTTCACATGTACTCCAGAACTGAAAGTATAATATTAAAAAAATTCAGCACTTTTTTTCTCACATTGGTGAGTCGGAATTAATGTCATTTTAACCATGAACAATACTTTACTGGAAAGTAGTACTAGTATCTGACATAAAACATTTAAAGTGTGGGAAAAATATTAATGTTTGTTTGTGTAGAACAGATGATACCACCACAGTGTAGGAAAACATTTGAAAATGTACAAATATAAATATAGGTATAGTGTCAGAGGTATTATTTTTGTTAAAACTGAATAAGTATGAAACAAATAAGTATGAAATACTTATTTGAATAGATAAGTGAAAAAAGGTTTACCTTCTTCATACACCTGTATATTTCAACCCCAATGAATAATTTATTTGATGTTCTCAGCATCATGTATATTGGCCATCTTTCTTATTGGTTAGCATTTAAAGTTGTGTCTTTTAAATATGTATTTCTACTCCTGACAGTAATAATTCCATAGTAGTGGGTAGCAAAAATGTCAGCATATCTATCATTATGCAACAAAACAGTAACACCTGTTGGCTAGAGAAATGGCCTCATCTAGAAAATTATTCCTGATGTTATGACCCATGGGTGACCTAAAATCTCATTAGATCATAGGCTTGTTGAGCAGTGGATATAAGAAAATGAGATATGCTAGGTTGAGATTATGAAAGAGCAGGCATTTTTGAAAGAATAATAGCGAACTATACATTTTTTAGGTGTAAACACTATGCCAGCTGACTTTTGAAGCCCAAGAAATCCATGATCCTTTACCACTTTCACAGTTAGGAATTGTGAACTATTTTCTAAAATTTTCAAATACTTGTATTGTACTATTTATCTATCTCTATATCTATATGTAATTGTATCTAAAGATATGCACATCAACAAATGTGTCATATTCTCCCTGCTTTGAATTTTTGTACCCCGTTAATAATTGGTAATAAATATGTCCCATTGTATACCCATTTTTTTTTCAGTGCCAGCAAGTCAGATATAAATGAAGCACTGGTTGAAAATAAAAAGAAGGCATAAAGAGGATTTCTAGTTATGAATTAATTCTCACCACACTTTCATGATGAGCATACTTTCTCTTCCCCTCTTATTTTGTGGGTGGCAAGCTTTTAAATTTATCCACTATTGTGTGCATGTGATGTCTGCAAGTTAAAAGCACTTCTGATGTAATAGATCTCTCCATGGGAAGATAAAATGTGGTCATCATTCATCGTTATTATCTTTATCCTGAGAAAAATAGAATATATTTATCATGTAAAAGAATAAAAAGGGCTATGACTTATGTTTCACAAATAAATATCTAATTTCACATACCATCATGTTATATTTTGCACAGCTACATTTTCTGCTCTCTGGGACATTAGAATTTCATATTGCATATTTTAAGGGAAAGGAGATTGGCACGTTGTGCTACAGAAGGAGGTACTTGTGTTTAGCAGCAGTAGGATATTTAATATGTAGGATTATGGATGGGGAATAGGAGGAGACCGAGGAACACCTTGCACTGAAAAGATACTCATACTTGAAATAAAATACCATCTTGACTTTCTCTGTCTCTGCAACAGCTGGGAAAACACTGAGATAAAATTTTTCTTTCACTCCTTTCCTCTCTATATCCACCCCACCAATCTAATCCCTGCCCAAATCACATCCAGGTCAACTAGGTAAACACATGGTTTTTTTTTAATACAAAATTTCATTTATATGAAGCTGTTGATAATCACATTCACATCTCATACAGTTTTTGGCATAAAACAAGCATATAATGAATTTTTCTTTTAAATAAATAAATAATCTCCAGGAAAAACCTAATATTATCTATCTTCCATTTCCATTAGCAGATCACAGTACAGTACTCAACATTTTAACGAGAAGAATACCCTCCTTTAGGTTTATTTTGCTTATTTATTCTAAGGACACATCTATCAAAATGCAGATGTATTCCTGGAGGAACATAATTCATGAGTGAGATTCATTTTGACAAAAAACCAAAAATATTGATTCATGGGAAACTAAATAACGGCTAAAAAAACTCTCAAGCTTAGGTGGAGAAGTATAGTTGTGACAGAAAAGGGTTGATTTTTAGCTGGCAGACACCGGGACAGTCTTTCTGTTTCTAATTCAATTTTAATAGATTGCATCCACTCCACCTGGTTCTAGAGTCTGTGTAGACTGGCAGTTGCCGAGGCCTTATAAGTTGTTAAATACTTAAACTATTACCCCTGAAGAGATGAATCAACAGCAAAGAAGACACTTAGGGCCAGATATACGAAAGACTAAGGTGAGTGCTTTTGAGAAAAACACACACTGAAAGAAACTCAGAAACACTGAGGCAAATTCATTTCTACTACATAATATTCTTTAAGTTAGCCTAGTCCTATGATAAAACTTTGTATTTTCAATCCTGTTCAACACATGAACCAATTTTCTTCATAAATAATGGAAATCAGAGATTATCCTGTAGATAGATACTTGAATTTTCACAAAGAGGTGATTTCATTATTGCACTCCCATTAGTACTGTGCATTGTGTAATTTGTGTGGTTTTTACACGAGCTGCAAGCATAAATTGCCTAGAATTCCTCTGAAGGCTGAGTTTCTCAAAACATATTAACATCACCTTCATCAGAATGCTTTAATAGGTAAAAATGCAGATTCCTCTGTGCTACACTAGGAGTGCTGAGTCATAAATTCTGAGTGTGTAGCAAAGAAATCTGAATTTGAATGCGTTCTCCAGATAATTCTTACATGTTTGGAAAATTTGTCCCAGGAAAGGTCAAATGATATATCCTGGTTCTTGACACATGCCAGGCCAAGCACCTCAATACAAAGGGAAATGATACACCAACTATTTTGGTATCACCTAAAGGGCAATGATCCATCTAGGAACTGCCTGCATCTAGCGTATTTTGGGTGGTAGCACAACGTACACACCTTTAGAATGTATGTGTCCTCAAATACCTAAAGAGTTAGATCAGAAAATTCTATTTAATGCCAACATAGAAACAAATTGAAATCATTTCTTATCTTACAAATATCCAAAATAGGAAAAAAGTTTTTATTTTAAATAAGTTATCATCTTTTCTTTTTTTGTTTCACATAACAACTGCCTCAATTGATGGCTATTACTCTCAGAGGCAAAAGTTAACATTTGTAGAATTGCTGGGATTTGTTTCTTTTCCGTCAATTATATTTGAAACCATGAAGTTATAGTTGCTCCCACCCCAAGTAATCAATTAACACAGGTCTCCTCAAAATTGGCCCAGTCACATTCAGAAAATTTGTGGAGCATTCAGAAAACCTAATTCGATCTGAAAATTTGTAACCAAACTCCTGATTGAGTGTGTCTCATTTATATTGGTTATACTTTGAAATGAAAGCATTGTATAACCTGATGGCATGTAAGCCAAAACCTAGAATGTAGTGAGAAAAAAAAGTTAATCTCTTTCTCAAATAAAATTTTCTTCCCTTCAGTTTCATATGCTTTCCTAATAATTTGTCCCAAATTCAGTCTTATTTTTTATAATACAACATTCTGAGTGATAAAAACCATTTCTCTAAATTCACTGAACTATAAAATTACAATTATGTTTGTGTTCCACGTACAAATATTCTCTCCCACACAGATAAGCCTATAAAATGTTTTGCTTATTAAAACTTCAGTGAATGACATTTGAAAAATATGTATAATAAATATATGTGATAGATAAACAAAATTAAATATAAAGATAAGTTTAAAACCTTCCTTCCTCCTTTCTCTGTATTTGATGTTACTGAGTTCTTCCAATAACATTCATGATAATCTGATAATGAAGAAAATACAATACCATACAATAGACTATATATACTACACTCACATACAAGTAAACAGCTTCCATATTTTAATTCTGATTTCAGTAAGGGAAAGGTGGCACATGGTACACATTCCACACTAAAGGCACATGTCAAAATCACCCGTAGGCCAAATATATTGAAAAAGTGTCTATGGCACACTTATTATGTTTTATAATTCAAAGTACATTTAGAAAAGCAAGACAGACTCTTCTTAACCGATGGAAATACACGGAACAAGAATGCTTTAGGGGGTCATGGGTTTAAAACGTTTGAGAAACAGTTTCACAGGGTCAAGTTAATTAAGGGCATGGCTCCAAGTCTACCTCATTAACCATAGACATTGGCAGCTCTTGGAGTGTGAAACTGGGAGATGACTGGGGTTGGCTTCACTTCCTAAATCATCCCTCATTAGAGCTAGAAATTCCAGGCTCTAAAATTTTTTTTTTTTTTTACCCCCTAACATCCAGAAACCGAATCTGCCCATTCAGGGCATCTGTCTCTTCTATTACAGGAGGACGATTTCTGTCTCTTTACCCTTGTGTTAAGGCTGCGTGCTCTTTTTGCATTTCATGTGTTTCTTCTTCTTTTAGGGGGAAGAAATTATTGTAAAAACCTCTTTAGCTTTTAGAGACAGAAATTAAGCTTCACTCTTCATTTTTCCTCCTTCACATGTATATTTTTCTCTGGTCCTTTAAAGTCGATAATTTAAATGTAATTTAAATTATATAAACCATGCCCTCTGCTAGTCATTTGACTTAACCAGTTTATGTTGAAAATGTGTAGAAGAAAACCTGAATGTAAAATATTCTCTCCCCATCATTTTCCTCGTTAATAGAGAAGATATTTTTCAGGGCATGAAGAGCAGTTGTAAACTACAACTTCAAGACACACTTAGTGGGGAAACTGCTTAAATGTATTTTTTTCATTAGAACCACAAGATTTTCAATAGTACCCAAAAAGAAGCCAATCCTGCAAGCAATTTCCAGGAGAAGCAGGCCTCTCCTGACATTTTATTTTATTTTTTTTCAAATTATAAACGCAGGATTACCTAACACACCAACAGATAAATATTACCTGGGGTGATAACCTTTTAATTACCTATACAATTGTGGGCACCACATTTTTCATTGTCTTTTAGTCGAAAGTCAGACAATACACAGAATTTAAATACTTTATGGGATAAAATATTTGGTGCAGTTTATAGAAAGTATTTTGCTGACTCTACAAAAAATATATGTTGGAATGCAACATAATGAATATTTCTGTGACCCATTTCTCATGGAGCTTTCACGTATACAAAAACTTGGGCTAATACAATTACTTCAAAATAATTGGGGAGTAGATTGTAACGTGTGTACCAGTTCACGCAGCCATTCATTCATCAACCGTGAACTTCCCTGTCTTACACCAAGCACTGTGTAATCTTTGAAGAGTCAAAGAAAAATAGATCATGCTCTTTTCCTTAAGCAGTTTATGGTTTATTGGCCGGGGCCAGTGGCTCACTTTAGACTGTAATCCCAGCACTTTAGGAGGTCAAGGTGGGTAGATCACCTGAGGTCGGGAGTTTGAGACCAGCGTGATCAACATGGAGAAACCCTGTCTCTACTAAAAATACAAAATTAGCTGGGCGTGGTGGTGCATGCTGGTAATCCCAGCTACTTGAGATGCTGAGGTAGGAGAATTGCTTGAACCTGGAGGTGGAGGTTGCTGTGAGCCAAGATCGCACCGTTGCACTCCAGTCTGAGCAACAAGAGTGAAAGTCTGTCTCAAAAAATAATTTCAAAAGTTTATGGCTTATTGAGAGAGATAGACACATAACTAATTATAGTTACTGCAGTAAGTGCTATCATACACTCACTGGAGAGTTTTATGGGAATCCAAAAGACCAGGCAGCACATTTTTCTGGGGGAAATAAAGTCTTGCATAGGTTCTTACAGAAGGAAGAGAGGTCTTCCTGATAGAGAACAATGGTAGGAGGCACAGATACAGAAAGTTGTGGGTAAAGGAGCTAGGTCTACTGAAGATATGTTTTAATGTGTTTAGCATGGCTCGGATGTGAAGAGAAGTTTACAGAGATGGAATTGGTAAATAAAAGTTGGACGGAGCATTCTTTTGAATGACTTGCCAGAGATTACTAATGGACCAGGGCTCACAGACCATAAAAGGAGATGTGAAAGAGACAAGAAGACATGCTGTTGCTGTTGTCTTAAGATGTGGCTTTCATGCTGAAGTCTCAGAGTTAAGAAAATCTTTCTTTTTACAAAAAGCACTACTATTGGAGCTTAAGTGTTAATGGAATCTTGATCCCAAAATGTCTGATAATTTAGTGGAACAAATAAAGGCCAAAATATTTTTTTCAAAGCTGTCAGGAGTTTTTGGGTTGGTTTGATTATTTGAAATAGAAGAGACCCGTCTGTACCCTTGGAGCAAAATGTTCCTTTGTGGTAAAATCAATTAACCAAGCCATTAGTTCTGCAAATGAAAAGCAAAGACCACAAACTAAAACTCAATTGTTTGAGACTGTGTAAATCCAGGGAGAATTTTGCCTGGAAAGTGTAAGGGGTGATCTGTCTATGTGGAAAGCAGAAGTTATCCTTTAAAATGCTTTTTTTCTAAGTTTAGTGAAAACCTGTTGTTGTTTTTTAAATATCACTCTCATTCCAAACATTTGATTTTATTTGTATAACTCAAAATAATTTCACACTCTTAGCTCTCATTCCATTGAGATAAAGCCAAACTTTTGTCTTTTTTGTGAGATTCCCTCCTCACAACTCCAGACTTCATTTCTTGGGCCCTCATCAATAATAATTTCTGGAATCTACATCTGTGGTGGGTGAGGACGTGAACATCCACGTAGAGGAGGAGGTGCAGATACTAGAGTTCCTCTAGTTTTTAGTTATTGTTTTATACATGATTTTAGAGATGCCTGCTACCTAGGTCCACAGAACCTCATCAGGTACAGTAGCACCCTCATGCTTCTGTGTCATGCTGATGGCCTGAAATATTCACTCTACAGTCCTTTAAGTCCTTTAAGCCATAGCATAAAACCATTTGTCAGATCTTGCTATGTCCTTGGTAGGTTCATCGTCACATTCTATGACACACTCATATACTATCTAGCTTCACCATAAAACCTTTTTCCTCCATGGTCTTACAACTTCCTTGTAATTCACTGAGGTCAAGCTTGGGCTTTTTTGGCTGCTGAAATCTTCCTGTCGCAGGCATTTCCCATCCAGGGGAAACATGCTTTCTTGTTCAGTTGGGAATCTTCACTCACAATTCACCTTCTCCAGCACAAGCTATAGCTTTAAATATTTTTCTTTTGTGATTTTCTCAGAAACATCTATGAGAGAAAACTTAGCTCTACTTAAATCATTTATTTTGGGAATTTACATCCCACCATACACTCTCTTTTGGGCAAGAAAGTTGTCTGGATGCTGGTGAGGTTGTGGAGAAAAAGGAAGGCTTTTACACTGTTGGGGGAGTGTAAATTAGTTCAACTACTGTGGAAGAGAATGTGATGATTCCTCAAATTTCTAAATGCAGAAATACCATTTTACCCAGCAATCCCATTACTGGGATAAAACATAAATCATTCTATTATAAAGATACATGCATACATATGTTCACTGCAGCATTATTTACAATAGCAAAGACATGGAATCAACCCAAATGCTCATCAATGATACACTGGACAAAGAAAATATGGTATATGTATACCATGGAATATGATGCAACCATAAAAAGGAACTAGATCATGTCCTTTGCAGGGGCATGGATAAAGCTGGAAGCAGTTATCTTCAGCAAAATAATGCAGGAACAGAAAACCAAACACCACATGTTCTCATTCATAAGTGGGAGCTGAACAATGGGAACATATGGACATGGGGAGGGGAACAACACACACAGTGGGGCCTGTCGTAGTGGTGGAAAGAGCATCAGGAAGAATAGCTAATAGATGCTGGGCTTAATATCTAGGTGAGGGATGATCTGTGCAGCAAACCACCATGGCACACTTTTACTTATGTAACGAACCAGCATATCCTGCACATGCATCCCTGAACTTAAAATAAAAGTTAAAGGAAAAAAGAAAATAGCTTGTCTGCTTTGAGTTTGAATAGGAAAGAGAGAAAGAGTGAAACCTGCTTGAGGAGGGGACACTGAATTAATGTCTGAAAATATTATTGTGACAGCTCATCTCCTAGTAAAATCCCTGCTTCCTTAAAATGAAAATGAATGCTTTCCATCCCACCCCTAACCCTGAAGTGGAAGGAGTAACCTACATTCTTTAACTAAATGGGTTATTTAGGAAACTATATCCTGCTTACGCAGCATCACTGGGGGTGGAAAGTCGAGGCTGTTCACAGGGTAAATTATTCAATGTGCTCTCCTGGCATGCATGGTGGGGCTGGAGATGGGGGGATACCAATACTGTCATAGTCAATGTTCACTTTGTACCATGTGCTCTTCTGAGCCTTTTCCATTCATGACACCATTTAATTATTACACTATTTATCTATGTGATAAAGGCAATATTATTCCTTTTTAATACCAGATCAAGAAACCAAGGCGTAGAGAGTTTACATGATTTTTCAAAGTCCAGCACTAGGAATTAGGAAGGCAGTTTGGTCTGTGTCCAGAGCCAACGCTCCTTTTTTATTTTTAGAGATAGAGTCTCACTCTGTCAGCCAAGCTGGTCTCAAACTCCTGGGCTCAAATGATGCTCCTGCCTTGGCCTCCCAAAGTGTGTAAGCACCCAGTCCTGAGCCCATGCTCTTAATCACTATGCTATGCTAATATATCACACTCCTCTTTTTTTTAGGCAACCAGAGATAGAATAGCAGAATAGGAAGAATGTAGTAGTCTGTTCCCATCTGCTAATAAAGACATACCCGAGATTGGGTAATTTATAAAGGAAAGAGGTTCAGTTGACTCACAGTTCCACATGGCTAGGAAGGCCTCACAATCATGGCAGAAAGCAAATGAGGAGCAAAGTCACATCTTACATAGCAGCAGGCAAGAGAGCTTGTGCAGAGGAACTCCCCTTTATAAAACCATCAGATCTCATGAGACTTATGCACTATCATGAGGACAGCAAGGGAACACCTCACCCCCATGATTCATTTACCTCCCACCAGGTCCCTCCCAGGACATGTGGTAACTATGAAAGCTACAATTCAAGATGAGATTTGGGTGGGGACACAGCCAAACCATATCAGAAGATTTCCTCTGAGTCCTGATAAAACTCAGTCATCTTTAGTTTTCAGCCTGCTCTGTGAGAACTTAACTTTGGCACAAAGTGTGGGTTTAATCTTCAGTTAGAATTTCTGACTATGTCCTGTGCTCCTTGGAGCCAACATGCATCATTCAGACTGTGTAGATTGACAGCTGGCCTTCTGAACAAGTTTGTCATCATTAGGAAGCTGAGTAGAGGTTCCCTCTATGTACTCAGTTACTACCTTCACCAGGTGGGGTCTCCATGCCTTTTTTATTAAACTTAATGTCAGCAGTCTGTTGAAAAAAAAAAAAAAACAGGCTCCAACTGGGTCCAGACAGGTACAAAGCCAGAGAGTCCATGAGTGAGTCAAAGAGCGGCTCATTTTTTCTCTTCTAAATTATTTGTAATGTTGTGAAATGTTCCTCTTCTCTAGGCCTGCAGTATCCTCTCTTGCTGACTCAATATAGTCTTGTTTTCTAACAGCAATTTTTTTTTTTAATGGAATATTGAGGAGATATTCCCATTTGTCATAGTGCTGTGATCCCTTTACCTTCATGCAGGAGATGCAGCAAGACTGACCACTAATATGCAAAATGTTATCAATGTATGAATTAGCACTTTCAATAATGGTACTTGGAAGGAACTGTGCTGGTTCTACTGAATTGTTTTCTGTTCCAACAAAAAGAGCTATTAAGAAATCAGAGTAGAAAGGGGACTTTAAAAGGTAGCTTGGGTACATTTCCTTCTAAGAATTCTACAGAGTATCAGAAAACTTAATCTCCTCAGTGAACTCCAACAATCTGACATTTTGTACTCTCTTCCTTCTGCAATTTCTACACATCTGAGGCTAAAAATCATCTTCAGTGTTCTCTTAAGCTCTGTCTCTTCACAGGCCTCTCATATACCTGAAATCAGCAATCACTATTGAGAGTAACTCTCCAAGATATTTGCCATCTCTGTGTTGAAACCAGAATTTCTACCATCACTCCGTCAGTTGACTAATGTATGTACACAGAGACAGCAACCTGATTGTCTTTGCCACTAAAACCTATCATGATACTATCATTATCACAGAGAGCTTATGTGCTGGAGAGACATAGGGAAGACCAGGACAGACTTTTACTTGGCTCTATAGAGACACTTCATTCTGAATACTCCCAAATATTATGGCAGTAGAGTGAAGGAGGGCAGACAAGGAGCAGAGGTTAATTTCTTGAATGTTAGATGGAATTTTATATGCATTTCCATTTAGGCTTTCAGATAACAGCAAGTCTAATTAGACTGCTGACCCTTGTGATATATGGGTTATATTACTGGGCAAAGAAACTTAAATTATTCTAAAAATGAAGCATCTAAAGTTAGAGAACATTTGTGTTTTAGAAACAGTAAAAAATCCATGAAATGGTGATGACCTGGTCCAGGACAGTAGTAATGAGAACAGACATGTTCATATAATTTAGACACAGCCGTGAAATATTAACTTATTGCACCTGGAACCTCAAGAAGAGGAACTAACGGAAGGTAACCGCTTAAAGCTTAACTCTTGAAAATAACTATGTGGCTGATGCTGTTAATTAATACAGGAAATATAAGAAGACAACCAGGAGGAGCAAATTCTCCACAGAAGAAAACAAATTCCATGTGGGATCTATGTATTTAAATTTTCTGCTTAATGTCCTACCAAAGATAGAAATTGATAGGAATTCAATGAAGCTCAAGAGAGTTTTTCAGTAGAAAATTAGGTGAGAAAAAAAAACAACAACAGAAAATGTCTTCAGTGAACAAACGGGTTATCAAACAACCAAGTAAATGATATATTTAAAAGAAAAGCATATGAAATATAACACAAAAGGAGATTCAATATGTAACCAAAGGGGATACAAACACTCGAAGATCAGATTTAGGGAAGGAGCCTGAGAAGGACTGTTCAGAGGACGCAATAGGAGAAAGTCCAGAAGAGAACTGTAAACCTGACGCCACAAGAGGCATGCACTTTAGAAACAGGACGGCTCAATATTAGCTTACAGAGAGATCAAATAAGACTCGATTGCAAAAAGTTCTTGAGGAAGTAAAGACTCAGACTGTGGACTATGCTTTTTTTTTTTTTTTTTTTTTTTTTTTTTTTTTTTTTGAGACGGAGTTTCGCTCTTGTTACCCAGGCTGGAGTGCAATGGCGCGATCTCGGCTCACCGCAACCTCCGCCTTCTGGGTTCAGGCAACTCTCCTGCCTCAGCCTCCTGAGTAGCTGGGATTACAGGCATGCGCCACCACGCCCAGCTAATTTTTTTGTATTTTTAGTAGAGACGGGGTTTCACCATGTTGACCAGGATGGTCTCGATCTCTTGACCTCGTGATCCACCCGCCTCGGCCTCCCAAAGTGCTGGGATTACAGGCTTGAGCCACCGCGCCCGGCCTGGACTATGCTTTTGAGAATATTGGGTATGAAAAAGGGTGACTTGGGCACCCACTGGTTTTGTTGTAGGAGAATTTAGAAAAAAAATGAAAGAGAAATATGGTATTATTTTTGGAAATAGAAACTGAAAATGTACCTTATCTAGATAGACTGTAGAAGCAATAAGATTGCCAACAGAAATTAATTCCGTGGTTCTGTTTGATAGTCATAAGATTCAAATCTATTTCACCACTTTTCAGAGGATCACAAACAACACGCAATAGTACATTAACTCTGTAACAACCAACGTGATCCCCCGCTACTATAGTTTTCTTCCATTGTGTTCAATGTGCAGAGTCTTATTCTACAGACTGTTTCACTCATAATATCAGAATTTATTTAGCCCAGAGACAGTGAAAAAAAATATCTAATTTAAAAGCTTAAGCAGCACAATGTATTTTAATTAACCATGTGGCTCATTTTTTCTACAGTGAGTTTAGGTTTATAAAGTGCATCTCAAAATTGTTACTGTGACCACATCCCTACTTTATCTACCAGTTCTAATAACCAAGCCTCTTTTTTAAGTACCCGATTTCCCAGTGTCAGGTCCCTTACTGCAACCTTTTTGCTAGCCCTCCCTCAGTGTCATTGTTGTCTGAATTATTACCCCTGTGCTTTCCAGATGACTATCTTTGCCTGCAATGGGAACCTTTAATCTCCTGTGTCTTGTCAGAGACCTTATCTCATTTCTAAATCATAACTTTTCCAATTCAAGCCTATCTCAACAAAGACTCAGAACCTTGATTACGACTTGTTCAGACTCTGCTGCTGTTTTCTCTTCTCCTATCTTATCAGCTTTCAGACTGATGGTCATTGTGATGAATTGGTGGTGTGGTGTGTCACATTCCTAAGTGACAAGTAGGGATCACGTTCTCTGTTATTTGACAGTTACATGAGTAAAGATCAGTTATTTGTCTAGGGATACTGAGTTATTTTCTCTACCATTCTGTGAGCATTACAAAGAAAGAATCAAAGCTCAAACTTGAGACAAGAAAACAGAGTCAAGAAAAGTTGCACTTCTTTTGAATGTAGAAACTTGGCATATATAGAATAAGAAAAGGAAATAATTATAGCCAAAAATAAACAAAAGACACACAAGAGGTCAGTAGTATATGATATATACAATCCAGGAAAGATACTCTAGAAATGACAGAAATAAAATCGGCTGTGCTGTGGCTGATTTATTCCCTGTATGTTGATGGTACTTTAGTTGGTATGTCATGTTTGGAAAACCAATCACTTATCATTTTTATGATTTTTATAAAAGCAGGACTTTTACAAAATGGGAGATAGACAACATTTGCCTTCACTTAGGAGCCTTTGAATGAAAGATCCTATTATATGCTCACAAGATCACTGATACACAGAAAAACATATGTTATTACTTCAAGTGTTACAGTTGCCAACGTGTATGTTTAATATGTGTTTGTTTAAATCAGTGTCCATGTGCACCATTAGCAGACAACTTTTCCACCAGTTTGGCCCAGAATAATTGAGTCCATTTATACTCAACAGTGTACTGGCAAGCAACCTGCATGGCATGCTGGGAGGACTCAGTCTGACGTGGGACTTCTCTCAGCATCTGTAGTTACTGGCAATACTTGCATGTTGTTATATCTCAGACCTGCACATCCCATGGAGAGGTTTCTCTCCCTTGGCTCTGCAGAGGGAGGATGAACTTTGGATACAGTTCGATAATCTGACGGTCCTTTGGTTGATTTTCATCATATCTTTTTCTGATTTTGACATATTAATCACCGGTTGTCATGGCATTGGAGGCCTCTCCCTTTTCATGGATGATTAAATTGATGATGTTTGAAAACTGTGTGCTAAACTTGGATCACAGTGAAAAGTTAGTAATAATCCTGTAAGCAATTATTTTATCTTAAAACATGAAATATTCTTGAAATATTCTTTTCAATAGAAGTCTGAAAATCAGGCAAAAGTTAATTAAGAACAAAAACGATGAAGTAATAGTTTAATACTTCAATATTTTAATCATTATAAGCTCTTAAACTTAATAATTAGACTCCATATGCAATTTTAGAGCTCAACTTACATGATTTAATAAAAGAGATATTAATGTTTAATGAGTAACATATTTTCATTGTCTCACCAGAAGAAAAATGTGGTAATATGCTACTAAGTGAATAGATCATATTTTTACAGCACGCCTACAACTAACGTTAGGAAGCTTGTTTTGAAAGAACAACCTAATAAAAATGGAGAAAGAATAGGGGTACTAATGTGTATTAATACCAAACATAACTCAGTTACCCTGTCTGAGAGTCAAAATCTATTACACTCTAGTAAAACAGACGGATTTTCTATTTGCCAATTATAGTCTAGGTTTTTACTGAGGTCAATAAACACAAACTGTATGGCTCTTTCATAATATTTTTCCAGATAAATATATGTACTCTAAATGCCAAAAAATACATAAAGTACATTCCAATATATAAAAACGATAGCAAAAGTAAAAATTTATGAGACTGAGAAGCAACTGTCACACTGAAAAAGTAATATTATGAGTGGAATTACATCTCTTCATATTTAATTATTTCTTAGGCATCCTACTGAAATCAGTAGCTCCTGCAATTTGTATCTATTTTCTAAAATCTTTTTCTTTATTATTTAAAAATTCAACTGTTAATTTCACGTTATTTTGAAGGTTGGTCTTAGGCTTTTGTGTGTGTGTACTTTGCAGGTTAAGGCTGTAGAAATAACATAGTGTAATTTCTCACAAATTCTTCATCATGCTAAAATTATTTGTTAGTTTTTAACTTTTTTGTTTGGACAAAATGTTACCCACTTATACCTGTTTTTTAATAAAAGTTTTTTATTTTTTATTTATTTTTATTTTTTTGAGACAAGGTCTCACTCTGTCAACCAGGCTAGAGTGCAGGGATGTGATTATGATTCAGGGCTCACTGCAGCCTGGATCTCCTGACTTAAGCAATCCTCCCACCTCAGGCCCTCCCACCTCTCCAGTAGCAGGGACTACAGGTACATGCCAATGCATCTCGCTATTTTTTTTCTTTATCTTTTGAGACATGGGGGTCTCACTATGCTGACCAGGTTGGTCTCAAACTCCTGGGCTCAAGTGATTCTCTCAGAATATTTTGAATAGTAAGTTGTTAACCCAATACTTCATTACCCTGAGATATTTTCATGCATATTTCCTACAAACAAGGCCATTATTCTATATAATCACCATATACCACCAAAACCATGAATTCACATTTATACTTTATTATCATTAATTCTTCAGCTCACATTCAAATTTCTTCAAATGTCCCACTAATGGCTTACACAGGAAAAAAAATATCTAGTTCACAATCATATTGCATTAATTATTATGACTTTATATTCCTCAACTCTATGATGTTTCCTTAGTCTTTCCTTACTGTTCATGACCTTGACATTTTTAACATCATAAGCTAATTACTTGATACAATGTATTTCAATTCGCATTTGATTAGATCTGGATTTTAGATGTTGAGCAGTAACATCACAGAAGTGGTGCTAAGGTCTTCTTATTGTGTCTTTTCAAGTAACGCCCAATTTTAATCTGTCCCTTTGCTGATGATGTTTGTGTTGATTGTTTGATTAAGGCAATATGAGTCAAGCTTTTCCACTGTGAAATTATGCTAATGCCCCTTTGTGATTAACATATTTTGTAAGAAAGTAGTTTGAAATAATAAATATCTGATTCCTCACCAAACTTTCAATCTACTCATTGTTTTATGTTTGTATTGACTCATTATTTGCTATTGCATTTAATAGATTAAATTCATAAATATTATTATTTACCTTGATTATTCTTTAGTCAGTCAGTGGGTCCCCATTCAAGCTGACTTCTGGACTTTTTCCATCATCCTTTGAGCTCTTTTGACATTACAAATGGTCCAAGCTCATTTTGTGCTTGTTCTGCTCATCTGATCTAAAATCCAGGATGCTTTTCACTACACTGTTTTACTTGTAAATGATCCACGAAAGTAATAAAGATGTTTTCTATTGAAAAGCCAAACCTCCAGAGTGGATTCATGCATTTTATAAAATTCATTTGCAATCCATAAATTGTGGCATGCAAATTTGAATGAGGCTTCACTCCTGGATTCCTGTAATTAACGGTGGAAAAATCAAAACAAAATAAACACATGAACAAAAAAATAAAACAACTAAACAGAGCCTTTTATTGGTTTAGACCGGGTTAAGTTTTAAATGTCAAATGACTTATGACAACTCTGTTTCAGGACAATGGATAAAAGATTAGAGATTTGAATACATGTTTAATCTTTTAAGTTTTTATGCTGATACTAGAATCTGTATGTGAGGTTTATAAAAAGGATTGTTTTCACAGTTTAAGACACTGATAATTCAAAGTAATTGACTGACATGCTATCATTGTCAAAGAAGAGTTAGACAAATTTGGAGGACAAATTTGTAAAAGATATAATACGGGTAGAAAACTTGCAAACACCTTAATTTGCACTGCAATTATTAGACATAGGTGGCCACTAAGCCTTGTATTTATGTATACTTGTTCTGTCAGTGTCTTCTCAAGCACTGGCAAACCTAATCTGAAATATATCCAATATGCTGACCTCTGAGAGGAATCGGTTTACTGAATGATGAATAAATCCAAGCAAACTAAAGTCTCAGGGGGCTCAAGAATGAAGCCTGAGACCAGTGTGACATGGGATCAGTAGCCAGGCCGGCAGTGAACAGAAGTAACCGTTACACACTTGTTGGACTTTATGAGACAGTTTAAATATAAATAGAATGAATAGCAGCCAAATCCAGTCTTTCCAGTCCTCTCTTGCCTCTGTAGCTGTGACTAAAACCTCCACCAGTGACCACTGGGATTTGTAACATCCTTTTGCCAGCAACAGAATCCAGATGGTCATTAAATTGGATATAAGCAAGACAAGAATTAAGAATGGAGATTGGGTGGTTTAGACCTCCGATGAAACCAGCTGCAGAAAACCCAGATTTCCCAGATGTAATCTGAGGCCTTGGAGTTCCAATCACCAGTTATGCCCTGAAGTAAATGAAGGTAAGGCCATTTTGTGTGAGGGTGACTGGGTGCGCTGGGAAAAATAATTCTCACTACTGAGTGAATGGAATGGATATATGTGCATTTGAACTCTCCCAGGCTCACTCTGACTGTACATACATTTATGCACATACCTCTCACTCTTATTTCATCCACACACTTTATATATGTATCCATAAAGTTGACTCTCAGATTAATTTCAATAATCAGCACATCTTTATTAAATAATTAAATTATATTTTATGCAAGAAAACTAAAGAAATCTAACTAAAAATGACAATAGTTCCTATGTAGTTTTTAAATTACTCTCAAAGTAAGTTCTATTGCATTTAATGGAAACAGAATTCCTTCAGGGTATATCTCTTCCATGAAATCCTGTGATCTCACCTCTCTGGAGTTCATCCAGAGCAAGAAGAGTTGCCTCAGATAATGGTGACCTAAAAGATTCAAAATCCAGCCACAGAGAAGACTTCAGTGCTACTTCAATACTGAATGCAGAAGCAGAATTAGCATAAAATTAATAAAGTTGAGGTTCACAGACCCTCACCTGCATGGACTCCTTCCATAACATTAAGAGACCCTATCAGTTTCATATTAATTATTGCATATTACAAATCTTAAGGAAGCCCATCTCCCAAATTGGATAACTTTTAAGCTGTAAATGAATATATATAATATATATTCAAATTTATATAAATTTGAATATATATTATATATATTCAATATTCAAAATTTGAATATATAATATATATATTCAATATTCAAAATTTGAATATATAATATATATTCAATATTCAAACTTTGAATATATATATTATACATATTCAATATTCAAAATTTGAATATATATTATATATATTATTATATAAATGTATTTATATATAGAAATACAGAGAAATTTGAATATATATAGAAATTTGAATGTATATATTCATTTGGGCATTAAAAATATATTTCTTATAGTATATATATATATAGATAGATGGATAATAGGATATATGTATATTCTATTTTCTCCTAACTAAATTTATTTTTAGGCAAGATGTACAATTGTTCATTCATTCATTTACTCATTCATTCAAATGATGTCTATTGAACATTGGCCTTGTATGAGTTAGTAGGATAAAATTCATGAGAAAATAAAGTCACAGGATTGTCTCTTAAAGAGATTATACCCTAGTAGCAAAGAGAATTATAAAAACATAAAGAGTAGAAAGTGAAGATTATTACACACAGTGTTCTCTGTACTCAATACATACAAATTTGCAGGAAAATGGAATAAGAGGCGAGTGTAAAAACACAGTAAGTCATTGGAACATGCATTGAATTTCTGAGTGTGCTTTGACTATATTTACATCTTTGTTAAGGCATCTTCTTTGGATAGTGATGCCTAAATTTGCTAGATGTCCTTGGGGATATAGCATAATGGGTATTAAAGACGGGAAACATTTGTTAAGCTAACATCATTTAAACAAGAAAAAAATGAATTCATATTTCAATGTCACATTGTGTTTTCAAAGCCTAATGACCCCTCTTAATCAGGCTGCAGAAAGTCATAAAATGCCACCCAAATTTAGCTGCTACTTCAAAGTTAAAGAGAGTGTGTTTTTTTGTCTTCATTAGGTAGCTATCCTCTTTTCTGGTAGTCTAAAGCCTCAGTTCATTCTAGTTCACGGATTTTTCTTGCTAATTTCTATTGAGTTCTTACATTGAAGTTGAAAATAGGACTACATAATAGGCTTTGAAAAATTTGTTAAGTTCAGTTTTACTAGTATTTAACAATTTCATAAATATGTCAGATTAGGATTTCATTCAAACACCATGCAAAATGTAAATATTATCTAAAATATGTCATATGTGTTACATAAACAGTATTTGGTCTTCTGCTGACATTAAGATCAAAATTTAAATTAAAAGCAAATTTAATAAAAGTTGACACTTCTTCAAACAGTATACATAATCAAATCTGGTTTTGAAACAAACTGCTTACCACTTCCTCAGTTATTCACAGAGAATATCATGGCCGTTGTAAACCTCAACTATCTACAGAGTGCATTTGCCTCTCTCATAACAGGCATATTCTCATAGGAGAAGTATAATTTTAGCTAGTTATTTATTCAAGGATCATAAAATCAGGACAAGAATGTGTCAGGTAATGGGCTAGGCTCTGTGCTCACAATAAACATAAGAGCCACTGGAGACAGATATGGAAACACACAAATTATAATAAAGCAAGAGAAGTGCCTCTATGTAGGCAAGAATAAAGTGTGGTCCCAGCCCACTGCAGATGGAGCCAATTGCTCTTCCACGGATTATGAGGTAATTCTCCAAGAGGAAGCAACAATTTCAGGCTTTAAAAATATTACTGAAGCCTTCACGTAAAGAAAGAGATAAGGTTTTCAGGCAGACAAACAGTTAAAAAAATGGCATGAAGCCATGGCAAAGCCTGCTGTACTCAGGAAATGACAGCAATTCTATAACTGGACTTCAGAAATGGTTCAAACAGGTGCCAAAGAGGCTGAGAGGGTAGACTACAGTGAGACTGGAGTGCTTGACTCAATCCTGTGGGCAAGGGAAAGCCAAGGGAGAGCTGAAGCTGGAAAATGAGGTAATCAGATTTATTTTGTAGACAGACAGCTCTTTTAGTAGCATAGAAAATGAAATACAAGTGATGAAAAGTGGAGAAATGAATGACCAGAGGAGAAAGATTTGAAGTAGGCCTTATAAGACATGATATACATCTGAACTAAAGTTCAGTGGAAATAAGGATGGAGGCAAAACCAGAAATTTAAGACATCACTGGGATTCTCTAGTAATTGATGACAAATTGACATGAGAAGTGAGACTAGACACTAGAAGGAATCATTTAGAGTCTACCTGCTTACCTGAAAAATGTGAGGTTCTCTTAACTGACAGAGAAATCATTCCAAACTCAGTCTCCACTATCACGTCTTCTCTTCTCTGTCTGTCTTGCCCTCTGCATGTGGCTTGTAAATGCACTCGTCCCTGGATTTACGCATGCAGTCAGATCACTAAAAAGAAATAAAAATCTCAATTTTTAAAATAATGAGTTTGAATTTTCTTGAAACTACCAAGCAAGCCACTAATTTATTTACAAACTGATACACTGATAAATTGATTTACTTTCTCACAATTCTCTCTTTACCTAGCCTCATCTATTCTCTTATAGTGAGAAAAGAAAAATAGTACAGAGCTGCTTTAACTATGTGAGGTAGCAAAATTTATCAGGCCCAGAGAGACATGAGCTGAGTATGGGACTTCAGTCATGCCCAGGCACCCATACCTGGGGGCAATTGTTTAAAGATATTTTTTCCCATCTAGCTGCTTCACCCATTATCGTCATGTTTCTGGAATTTGTGAGACAAAGACGAATATACAGCCAATTAATAGTTTATGTTATTTATCTCCAAATTCTTGGTAAAAAGTTTAGGAATTGCCTCTTTTCTCCTTTAAAAACTGACTTATTACTGCTGCTAATCCTAATACATATTCAGGACAACTTGAATCTATTTTCTTATGTAACCATCTTCAACCTTCTCACATGAATAAACCCTCTTTGAACTACATTCTGGCCTTTTTGATTATTTTAGGCTGACAATAGCAATAGTAAATGGACTAAGATAGGTACTAATCAATAATAAGCACCATAAATATTAGTTAATAGAAGACTGGTTAGATCAATTATGATACAGAGAAATAATGAAATACTTTTAAGACATTAATACAATTTAGTGCACTTATATATTCCACATGGAAGAAAAATCAAGGGAATGAAAGCACAAAATGAATAGTAAAAATCAGTGCCTATAGCGTGTTACCATTTCAATTAAAGACCACTATATTTGATTCTTAGGACTGATGTAATAAATTACCATGAACTTGATGGTATATAACAACAAAAATTTATACTCTTGTGGCTCTGGAGGCCAGAAGTTTGAAATCAAAACGTCCCAGAGCTGTCTGTGCTCCCTCTACAGGCACTAGTGAAGAATCTGTTCCATGCCTCTTTTATGGAAGTGTTTGCCAACTTCTTTGGCTTGTGGTCAAATCATTCCAATCTCAGCCTCCATTGTCACATCTCCTTCTCTTCTGTGTCCATCTTGCCCTCTGTGTGTGGCTTGTAAATACACTTGTCCCTGGATTTACGGCTCAGCCAGTGCAGGATGATCTCCTCAAGGTAAGATCCTTAATTTAATTACATGTGCAAAATTCATTTTTCCAAATATGGTGACACAGCTTCAGGGGATTAGGACATGGAAATATCTTTCGTGGGGGTTACAATTCAACTCACTGCAGACAGCTTTTTGTACTTGTTTCAACATGGACATTATCTGAAAAGATAGGCAAGAAATTACTGAGTTTTTGTTTTGTTTTATTTTCCTCCACAGGAAGGAGAAAATTGGTAATCCTGGCATGGAAAACCAACTTAGTTTTCTTTGTGTACATTCATTTATTGTTTGAATTTTCTTGTTTACCATGATTACGTGTTACATTTGAAATTAAATAAAATGTAATCTAAAACTTAAAGGACTGCAAAATTATTTGACTTGAAATTAAGTCATTTAATAAAATAACTTAAAGTTTTGCTCTTGAAAACCCCTTAGATGTACAGACTAAATAAAATACAGGCAGAGCAGCCTAGGAGCTTTGTGAAGGCTGTCACATATTAAGAGAAAAATAAACTGGACATGCTGAGTTTTACTCAATAACTAAAACTTTGTCATTGGAAATGAACAGAAATGCTAATTCTAGAGGATTGTATTTTTCAAATCTGTTTCTGTCCTAGTTCCTTGAACATAAGAATTCCAAAACACACTGATGCCTGAAAAAAAAATATCAGCATCTCTGTCTCACAAAAGAGAGTGGTCATTCCCTCACATCCAGTCCACCATGGACTGCATTACTGCTTTGACCTCTCCAAGGTTAGGACATTCAGCACTAGAGAACTGCTATAATGTGGAAATCCATGACTTTCTGTTGGGCAGCTAAAAGTGCCTCTAGTGTCCTAAGCGGTGATGAAAGTCATAATCAAAGTGATTTGCAGAATTACTTTAACTTAGTGGAAATGACTGATTCTTCAATACATATGACATTTGAGAACTCCTAGACATAATCAATGGAGTTTTCTCTGGAACAGGAAAACTTTAAAGAGTAATGAACTAATGAGTTTTTATGGTTGACTATATTGTGACATGATTACATTTTCCTGAAACAAATCTTAACATACTTTATTTCTGCATAGTAATGTACTTTTCATATGTACCATTATTGAAAATAAAATAACCCTAATCTCTGCCTGTCCTCAGAGAAGTAGAGTTCTCTACTATCAGTTGATTTTTCATTTTGATTTACATTTTAATTCCTTTCAGTCTCTAGTCTTATGCTTATTTGTATGTAAAGTGTTACTAAAGATTAGTATCCCTCTTCCGAGGAAATAAATAGGTAATTCTGAACTATTTTTAATGAACAGCACTAACACTGATTGGCTGGGCATAGGTCACATGCTTATCTGTGAAACAGAAAACAGAGCATTTGGTGCCCTAAGCCATGTGCCCAGCATTATTATGGTAGTTACAAGGGAAATGAGACTATTGAATTAACATCTCCAACAGGTGGGGAGGGCAAAGCAGTCTGAACAGGCTAAACTTAATGTCATTTCAGTTACTATCAATAAAATCATGGAGGCTCTCTTGCGAGACTAAACACAAAACAGACACTTTGCTTTACAAATCTTCAGTAATTCTCTTTTCTTCACATTAACAAAATGTATATAGCAATAGAATAATAAGTTACAAATGAAAATAAAAAGGAAATGCTGGGCTATAGAAAGAATCTGTGATTTTGTTTAATTTTACTGCAGGAGGTTGAATTGGCAGCTTTGATTTTCACAGAAATCTATTTAGTTTTTCCTATTCTTGAGAATGATTAAGATAGCAATATAAAAGAAAAAAACTAAATGAGCAGATGATGGCTGTAATACTGAAGTGCTTGTTGTAATCACGTGCACTTATGCAGTAGCCTAGTTCCCCTTGATGCCTTCTTCCCATCCTTCTTTCCCTCTGTTATCAGCATAATGGACATCCTCAGTCAATTTCCCCCAGCTGTTCTGTATATGTGTGATCAGTGCATATGTCTAGGGGTAAGGCTTAAGATTTTAAACTCAGTGAGTAGTTACTCCTGCAAGTAGCTCTCCTTTTCCAATGGGAATCATTTGAGGTCAGTCTGGCTTCCAGCCTATATATGAATAAGAACAACACTGCTGGTGCTGGATTTCTGTCAGTGACAGAGAGATTTTTGGATTCCATTTCTCTCGTCTTCCTTCACTTCCTCTCCGTTTTTACCATAGATCCCTTTCTTTCCACATTAACTCGAGTACATGGCAGTAAACGACTATGCATGACACTGAAACTACTTCTGTATGTGACCTAATTTTTAATCCCGCATGAGCTGACTTCCAAAAAGTAAACTATGCCTTTCAAGCAACAGATTCTGTTTCCAAAAGCATATTTATTTTTAAAAGATGTTATTCTGTATTGCTAAGCTATGGGCTGAGTTTTAGAAAATTTTGAAGATTTTTAAAATAACTCATGGTTTTTCATTAATAATAGAAACATTTAAAATTGTTTCAAAATCCTTTATATATACACACACATATATATATATATACGTATTCAATTTTTTAAAAGCTAATTGGAGGGCCAGATAAGTAGTATAGCATATGATTACTTTTTCAATCGAAAAAAGTCTTATTTAAGGAAAAATATGCTTTTTTCTCATCCAGTAAACAGTATTAATTACTTCTAGAGAATAAATGTTATGTGATTAAATATTTTTAGTTATTTACACACTGCAGTATTGATTTTATCACGTTCTTGCTGTATCTGTCAGCTCCACTGAGAGACTACTTCTAGTTTGCTGTGAATTCTCTGAAATCTCTGCAATATATATAGAATTTCTAAAATTGTGAACCTATCATTAGTGGAAAGAATAGCAAGAAGAAACAAGGAAATAAGTTTTTCTGCCTATTAGTAGGAGGTGCCAAAGTGAATTAAGAAATGGAATTTTGGGGCCTGGTGCAGTGGCTCATGCCTGTAATCCCATCACTTTGGGAGGCCGAGGTGGGCAGATAACCTGAGGTCAGGAGTTCAAGACCAGCCTGGCCAACATGGTGAAACCCTGTCTCTACTAAAAATACAAAAATTAGCCAGGCATGGCGACAGGTCCCTGTAATCCCAGTTACTCAGGAGGTTGAGGCATGAGAATCGCTTGAACCTGGGAGGCAGAGGTTGCAGTGAACTGAGATTGCGCCACTGCACTCCACCCTGGGCGACAGACTGAAACTCTGTCTCAAAAGAAAAAAAAAGACTGGGCGAAGTGGTTTATGCTTGTAATCCCAGCACTTCAGGAGGCCGAAGCGGGCAGATCACCTGAGGTCGGAAGTTCGAGACCAGCCTGACCAACATGGAGAACTTCCGTCTCCACTAAAAATATAAAATTAGCTGGGTGTGGTGGTGCATGCCTGTAATCCTAGCTACATGGGATGCTGAGGCAGGAGAATCGCTTGAACCCAGGAGGTAGAGATTGTGGTGAGCCGAGATCAGGCCATTGCACTCCAGCCTGGGCAACAAGAGGGACACTCCGTCTAGAAAGAAAAAAAAAAAAAGAAAAGAAAAAGAAAGAAATGGGCTTTTTTCAACCTACTCATGCCAACTTCAAAATTAAAACATGATTCTGCTATAACACTTCCATATTTTAAGAATCATACCTAATGAGACAGTTTACTGCTAGAAATATCTATTTTATTCCTCAAGTGTATTTAGGTGGCCAAAAGATTAAGAACCATCGATCAAATCAGGAAAGAGTGTTAAACTAGCTGTTTAACAATTAGCAAATAAAATATTCAGACAACTAATTTTTGTATTCACTAACACATTTTTGGGTGTATAGCGAAATATTTATTCAAATTTCATACTCATCTTAAACTATTACATGAATATTTTCAAGGAAACTTCTAGGAATGAATTATCTTTGTTAGAATTTTAAACATTTTAAATTATTTTCTCAACAGAGTATGTCATACTCATATTATGGAATGATTTTATTTGTTCAAAACTAGTCTTCCCAATACATTATGAGCTTTAGGAGTCTAGAGATTGTTTATGTGTGATGTTCCATCCTCAGCATAGTGATTGGTACATTATAAATATTCAATGAAACTTTTAAATGAAAGATGTTTATTGGGTGAAAAAGAGATCTTCTCAATTCATTTTGAACTTTATTTATATTACAAAATAATAACATTGTGCAGAAATTCTGCCAACTCTACTTTGCCAGAAGGACAACTTAACCTAATTATATTTCTTTAAAACAGACCTCACTAGGAGATAGCTATAAAATTGAAATAGTATGGTAATAATATCCAAGATCTGGTAACACTGATAATGAACAAAATGCATATAAAAGATCTTAAAGATATAAATTAAACCAATAGTCTGGCATTACTGAAAGCCTGTTCTCCAAAAGTACTTATTTCTAGATTGCAGAAACATATTATTTGCCTCCAACTTAATTAAGTTGTTGCCTTTATGGAAAAGTAAACACTAATGTCACAATACCTGTCTGGTAGAGTTAATCTTTGAAGACTTTAAAATAGTCATAGGTCATTCCATACTTAAAAAATATCACATTAATGACAATTCTATTAAACACAATCATCAAGTTCATTACCACAAAGTATTTTTTAGGGAAGAAGCCCAGAAGCCTGCTGCTGAGACAAGGAAGAACTGTTTCTGTCATCAGAACGGCAATAAACAAGCAAAACAAAATTACACTTGTGTAAACAAGTGCAAAACTAATGGTTCACACACTATTTTTCTTCCATTGACCCCTTTGGTAGGTCAAATTACCCCTTAGACCACCTACACTCAATTCCACCACACACGGACACATAGTTATTGGGGTTTTCTAAATTTGGGGTTCTTCCCTCCCCACCCTGAAAATGTGATTTTTATCACTTAAAGTTATAGCAAAATGAAGAATAGGAAACAATTTATGGGTAGAAGGAAAGAAACAATTCAGCACCCACTCATGTGTTAGTCAGCAAGGTGCTAATCATATATCTAATCCAGATAATGCTTCCAACTTAGCTGTAAAATCAGTAGTAGGAGATTATGAAACAAACACCAGTAGTAATTATAGTGCTTGTCCAAATGGCCTGACATTTTTCTTTGACCATAAATCCCTGCACCCAGTGAAATGCTACAATAGCAGTTGGTAGCTATGATTTGAGATTTCTCAGCAATTTAGCACTTTACACAGGACTACAGTTAAAAAGCAATCCTATGTTTTAAACCCCACCACTTTCCTCATCTTTAATGGTGTTTTCTGAAAGCCTGACTGAATCTTGGAACTAAAAAGAGTTGTTTTTTCAATTTCTCTATTTGTTTTCTACATTCAGCCTCTTTGCCTAAAATCCACCTTCCTTCTTCCTTTACAAAGTGGAATTACCTTATGTTTTAATTTGTACTTTTAACACTGAAATTTAAAGACATAATGGAACAAGTGCACTTAAAGAATCTGCATTTGAAAGTATCAAAAAACATACATTTGTATTTTATATTGATTTAATAATTGGAAATAATTCTATTTCATTATTCCATGAATATTTTTTCAAGTTTTCTGTACTGTCAGTGTTTGTGATATAGTGTTTTGCTTAGAATCCATGGATCTGTTTTCCATGGGTGGTGGTGTTAAATGCTCTTTCTTTTATGGCTATTAGGTAATCTTGCTAAGCAAATCTCTTATTAATGTTTCAAAAATGCATTTTCTCCTTAGAGAATTTGCAGTAATTTAGTTTATTTTGCAAAGTTCTGTGAGTACTTTAAAGGAAGAGTAACCTTCAAAGGCAGATAAAAACTAGAGGTGATAATGAGTGCATCCACGTGGAAAGAAGAGGCATCAGAAGAAAAAATATTATAATATAGATGTAGCTCTACACCAAAGGATATTTCCTTTTTCTGATCTTAAGATTTGTTACCGTTTTGCAACTAATGTTTCCCACAACATCTTTTGTCTGGTATTTTTCCAGGTTACATGCTGCAAAAGAAAAAAACCTCAGATTCTATCCACTACCAAATTAAATGCTTTCTAATACTTGTTCTTTCTGTACATTTCTAAAAAATAAACAACTTTGTTTTCTACCACAGATAAAATATGTCCTTTTGAAGAACCCTGGAAAGGAAATATTTTACAAAATGCCACATGGCAAATAAGATGGCAAAAAAAAAAAAAAAAAAAAAGAAAAAAACATACTGAAAGAGAATCAGACCAGACTTCCAATTTGGGTCGTCACAGGAGTATATTTCCTTTGTAGAGGAATCTGACAAGCATTCCCTCAGAGACATAGCTAGGCTGAAAAATGGATGTTAAACAAAGAAATATGAAGTCAATTGGAAGTAGAATAGAAAAAGCAAAGCAAAGCAAGTTGGATTATTACATTAAGAAAGAAATGACAGCATTAAGATAAATACATATAATATTGAAAATCAGAAGTAAAAAATGTATTTCATAACAATATGAATGTTTGAAATTAATTTTTCATAGCATACAATATTTCATTTTCTGAAAGGAAAACATAAACAAATGTATAAGGTAATGGCTTATTCAAAAATCTTTTGAAATTATATGTTTTATTCCATTATAAAGAAATGCCAGAAAATAGGTTAATGAGAGAAGAGGGCAGAATTGTTCTTTCAGACTTCTACACATATTTTTTTACTAAATATATAGATTATTATATCCATGAAAATTTATTTCAATAGTTGTTGAATAATCCTCCACATTAGCTACATAAGTTAATAAGAAATTATGTAACATAAGTAAATTACATTAAAATTATGCTTTATTGAATCTTGTTTTAAAAATCATATCTATCCTAAAGGAGATAAAATTGTATAATAATTTGAGAGGCATGAGTTGCTTACTCTAAGTACAGTTTCAAATTAAATTAAATCTTCTATGCAAGCTGTGTTTAATTAAATAATCGAATCACTTTTCCATTATTAATATATGTCCATAAAATATAATAAAATTACATCAGAAACAATTTTAAAGTTTTAAAATAATTATCAAAAAAAATCATAAAAATGTGACCTACTTTCTCCAGTCTCTTTTATTTCCCTTTTTTTTTTTTTTTTTTGTGGTGGAGCCTTGCTCTGTCGTCCAAGCTGGAGTGCAGTGGTGCCATCTCAGCTCACTGCAGCCTCTGCCTCCTGGGTTCAAGCAATTCTCCTGCCTCGGCTTCCTGAGTAGCTGGGATTACAGGCATGCACAACCATGCTCGGCTACTTTTGTTTGTTTGTTTTTGTATTTTCAGTAGAGAGGGGGTTTCATCATTTTGGTCAGGATGGTCTCAATCTCCTGACCTCGTGATCTGTCCACCTTGGCCTCCCAAAGTGCTGGTATTACAGGCGTGAGCCACTGTGCCTAGCCTCTAGTCTCTTTTCTGTACATGATTTATCTTTGTTCTTATTGTTGGCTTTGCTGTTCTAAGGTTGTTTTTACCTACTCATAATCATATGTCACTTGTCCTGTTGTTTTCACTAAAACTTTTGTCGTAAACATTTTCTACACCAGTATTAATGAGCATGGAAAGCACTTTTAGTGACAACATAATCACGTCACATGAATATAGCATTTATTATTAAATATGTTCTTGCTTCTTTATGTTTACTTAAGATTTTAGTTCAGTATAAGACTCTTTGGAATAAATTTATACAGTAAAAACACAATGAATAATGGTACTATATAAACATAAACTTTTAGGTGTGAGGTATATATATATTCACATGCATAAATATTAGCATAATGATCAGTATATGGTAGTTAGTAAAAAGATAATAAATAGATCAGTTAAAGCCAGGTGCGGGGACTCACACCTGTAATCCCACCACTTTAGGAGGCCTAGGCAGGCGGGTCATGAGGTCAGGAGATTGAGACTATCCTGTCTAACATAATGAAACCCTGTCTCTACTAAAAATACAAAAAAAAAAAAAAAAAAAATAGCTGGGTGTGGTGGTGGGCACCTGTAATCCCAGCTACTCAAGAGACTGAGGCAGGAGAATTGCTCGAATCCGGGAGGCAGAGGTTACAGTGAGATGAGATCGCGCCACTGCACTTCAACCTGGGCAACAAAGCGAGACTCTATCTCCAAAAAAAAAAAAAAGTCAGTAAAATATATTTTTATGTTAAATATATTTTTAAAAATTGTGTCTTCATGTTAATAGAATACTTAAAAACATAAGTAAAAATGATATCACTGTCAATATCTGATTTCATTGTGGTGATTGCTCCTGAGAAGGGAATGTAAAACATTCAGGCTTTTAAAGACAATTTTAGTGTGTTGATTTATACTGAGAGTGAAATGGGAAGCTTCTGCAAGGCTTTGAATGGAGGATTTTATATGATCTAACTTAGATATTACTTGATTATTTGAGCTGATTTTGCAATGTTTATAGCGCAATCATTTAATATATTAACCATCAGAACTGCATGACCTCAAATTTTGCAGAGTAAGGTAGGAGTTGATGAGTTTGCTAGGGGATGCCATACTTGCAAAGTATCTATCTGCTAACTGACTCCCTAATTCAGTGTCTCTCTCTGTATGGGAGGGGTATATATGATAAGCATGTGGCATTCATATTAAACTGAAACTTTCCATTGACACTAACCTTCAAGCCATCTATCCATGTAACTTAACAATACAGAAGCGTTCCAGAACTCCGTGAATTCCCACTTAGACTGGAAGTATACTGACTTCTGACATAGAGGTGAGACACCGCATTTCTTTGGTGAAAAACAAGACCAGGGTGGTACTCTGTTTTACTCTAATAAGCCCCTAATTGACACAAATTGAATCAAGAATAACGCCTTCAAATCACAAGCACAGGATATTACAGACTAAGCTCTTGAGGCTTGAGAGCAAGGGATCATTTGCTATTCATTTGTGAATTTGCTTTTTCACAGAAATTAAATTTAGATGTAATAAATTTTCCTCCAATAGCTTGAAAATGCTGAGATAGTTTGAGCAAAATATGGTCACAACTTACATTTTATGCCAAAGTGTTAATATTTATTTTATCCAAGAGAATTTTCTTACCCAATATTTGAAGAGTACATATGTTTTTTTCCTTTGGAAAATAATTTATGTTTTTAGAAATTGGAAAATGATAAAAACAAAAGTCATCAACGAATCATGTATTTCCATGTGCTGAAACAGAAAAACAGGCACAAGTAGTTTTATTCCTTAAAATTGTACAGCAGTTTGAAAATTCTATATTTGATTTCATTTTGGCATTATTTATTTTACCATTTTTAATTTTGGATTTTATTTTTTCCTGTCTCATTACTTCATCTACAAAAGAAAATGTGTTACCTTATTAGTTGTAAAGAAGACTTAAGTCATTACTGCTACATTTTATCTTAAATTATTAAATATGTAAAATACATCCTATGAATAATTATAAAACCAACTATTTCAAGTTATTAACGTTAGTTAAACTTTAATAAAATACCAACTGAAATTCTAAGTTTTTCCATTTTTTTGTCATTTTTGTTTAACTTTTCATTTTTAAATATGACATTTTTCATCTCCAGTTGTGCAAGAACTTGTGAGGACCTATTGATTAATATTACAATTTTTGTTCCAGTTTTATTTCGTCAAATTTTAATGATATCATTGTAAAGAAAGAGAATGCAATTCAGAAAACACATGACGTATAAAAATTAAATATACTTGTTTAAACTTGATTAATTGTATTAACCGTATTAAGGAAAAAATTTAAATACATGGAAATGAAATTTTATATAATGGATAATATCTTCAAAGAAGATGTATATAATATCAATAAGAAAATACAAAATAGTTATGTTCTTGCTACTGTCCTCTAGACAAGAGAATTTCATATGGCCAGAGAAGTTATCTCCTTTATTTTAATGGTAACAGGAATTCTATGACTTTTTTTAGGTTTTAATATGTATATTTGCGATAAATTAGTATTGCTGTTTAGGAAGGCAGTGCTTTATTTCAGGAACTTAAGTACATGAGGATTTAACTATGAAAGAGAAACATGTAAGTAAATTTTAAATAATATGGACATTAAAGGAAAGTGAACAGTAATAATAAAAGAATATAGTTTAGGAATAAATATGACACTCAGTCATGCATTACAGAGTATACAATCCTCTCGCTATGACTCTGCCTCATTCTACATTTGGCTTATCATGTCTTGGACATTTTCCTTGATCACTTCTTTCTGCATAAAACTATGCTGGGACAAAGGCTGGAATCCCTGGAGAGAGAATAAAATGAATTAATAAAGAAAAATAGAAAGAGAGAAAGACAAAAGGAAAGAATGAAAGAAGGAAGGAGATAAAGTAGAAAGAAAGAATGCTCACCCACTACTTATATTAATAAATTTAAATTGATTTCTAATTTGATTAGCACTTAAATATATTACAATTAGCATTTCAATTATTTTAACTTAAACTATTGTATACTTCTATTTAAAATTCTACACAATGTCACAAGCAATTTAAGAACTATCATTTTGCTTTTTTTTTTTTTTTTTTTGAGGTGAGGTCTTACTCACCCAGGCTGGAGTGCAGTGGCTTGATCTCAGCTCACTACAACCTCTACCTCCTGAGCTCAAGTGATCCTTCCACCTCAGACTCCTAAGTAGCTGAGACTAAAGGCACGTGCCACAAGACTGGGCTAATTTTTGGATTTTTTTGTAGAGATGGGATTTTCCATGTTGTCCAGGCTGGTCTCAAACTCCTGGGGTCAGGCAATCTGCCCATCTCAGCTTTCCGAAGTGCTAGGATTACAGGAGTGAACCACCGTGCCTGTCTTTGCTTTTTATTGTTATACAGGGTATAGCAAAAGATTATTTTCATAGAAGTTCTAAATATGTGTTGTTTCTTGTTTGACAAAGGATAATACAGTAACTGATAGAAATGAATAGAAACAAAATGTCTTGAACTAAGGTCATGTAATATGGTTTGGATATTGAGTTCTTACACAGTTGATACACTGTCATAAATACAACAAAGTTAAATAGAAAGATATCAACAGTTTGGGTGCATGTAATAGAAATAATATTTGAACAAAGTTTTAAAGGACTGCTATAATTTACATTTTAATGATATTACCTTCTCCTCAGTCAGCTCCAGGCACTTATCTACTTCAAATTAATTAAAGCTAGAGTAGGAGTGCAAGAGGAAAATAAAATACCAATATTCAAATTAAAATACCACAAATACGATTTTTTAACAAGTCATGAGACTTGAATATGAAGCATTTCTGAAGAAGAAATTACCAGTCATGATTCCAGCTCTATGAACTAGATGACAGAGAGAAATCCTAGGCTGACAGGAAGAACTAAGCAGACGCTCTGAATCCTAGGGGATTATAGGGAAAAGACCGGGTAAGGAAGCTTTCAGATAAATGAAATGTCTAATTTCTCATCCCTGGGTTTGGCATTGAGGAGGGGAGATTGCCAGTTACTTTGACAAGGAAGCTGAGGACAAGGAACTCTTGTCCATTTTCCATTTGGGACACTTGGAAGAGCCTGCTGCAGAGGATCTTGTGTGTCCATTGGGTGGAGCAGTAATACTGTGGGAATGGAGCAAAATGACCACAGATAAATTGGGTCCAGAGTGATCTGCCAAGTTTCTTCTGGTTCCCATGTGGCAAGAACCTACTATAGAGGGTGGAGTGATTAGGCCGAGGATCCAGATGGAGATAGTGGCAGAGAGTCTGCAACATGGCAAGAACTGAGTCAGCACAGAACCATTGACTGAGCTGAGAAAAATTATATTTTATGTTCATCGGTCCCAGATGTCAGCAGCAGATGCCAGCAGAACATCCTGAGAAGGGACAAGGCCAAACAAATCCTGCAGCAGACAGAGAACACCCACTCCGCAGGGGTCTGCAAACCAGTAAGTATCTGAGGGATGGCTATAAAGGCTCTCCCTTTCTTCCCTTATATGTTCACAAGACCTCCACAATTGACTCGGTCCCTGCATTCAACCTACATTTAGCTGAATTATTTGACAGTGAAAGCAGCTACATTTACTAAAGAAGATCTCTAAATCTTCTTTAGTTTGCATATGGCAGAGGGTGTGAGTTAACAGCAAATCAGCAAAAATTTAATTTAATCCTTTCAATTTGGGAAACAAAATGCCCACTAATGTTTTCTTTTGTTGGAATTCCCTCCGACTGCACTCCACCACTGATCAACTCCCTGGAGTGTACAGAGCAGTTGGTAATGTGACAGGCACAGGCACTCCAGCCCAACCCGTCACACAACAGCCTGACTCACTTTATATGTGTTGAGTCATACTCATGTTTAATATTTAAATGGAAAAGAAACAAATTTTATCTCTTTTACATACACATGTAGTCACAGCTTTGCTTCCATGATTTCAGATGAGACCTGGCACATTCAGGGTGGTATGGCTGTAGACTGCTTCCAAGATTTCAAATTTTTCTGAAGCGTTTAGACAAATTGGCTGAAGATGAGGGATCATTCCACTGACCATAATCGTAAATATATAAATATTACTCCTGCAAATGACCAAAAAGTAGAATTAAATGCATTGTGTTCATTTTATTATTATTAAATCAAGCAAAACAAAATGAGATTATTCTGTTACTTACTGAAAATTTACTGTAGTCTTTATCTTGTCCTGGGTTTTGAAAAAGAAGACCCAGGTAGAAGTGGCCTCTGCCATCAAAGAGCTTACCATCTACTGAGTGACACACTCATAAACAAAAAGACAAATGACTTACAGTAGGAACAATTCAGATGGAAATGAAAGAAAAGTTGAACTAAATTAATATAAGCATAAAAAAGGAATTTAGTTTCACAAACTCAAAGCATCCAGGAACAATCTGACTTCAGGTGTGGTTTGGTTCAAGGTTCAAGTAATGTGCCTTGAACTTGGGTTTTCTTATTCTGTTTCACAGCTCTGGTTTCTCAAATGTTGGAACTGGCCCGTACCATCATTACTGCAAAAAATGTTTAATTTAAATGTGCCCGCAATTGAAGCAACCACTGTGCATCTGACGAAATGACTGAAAATGAGCCAGGGATATTACTCTAAAGGACATTTCTAGAATTGTTATGAAGAGGATATCAATGCTGAGTGACAAAAAGAGAGAGAGAGAAAGAGACAGAGAGAGAGAGAAAGAAAGAAGGAAGGAAGGAAGGAGGAAGGAGGGAGAGAGGGAGGGAAGGAAGGAAGGAGAGAAGGAAAGAGGGAAGGAAGGAAAAAGAAAGGAGAAAAGAAAAGGGAGCAGCAGAGTGATTAAGAGATAAGGATTTCTAACTCAGACTGCATGGGACTAAATCCCGATCCAAACTAGAAAATGTTTTCATCTCTATAGACCTTTTTTCCTCATGAGTTGAATGATGATAACAGTACTAATAGCTTAATAGCTCAAAATCATTTGAAGATTTAGTGACACAATTCCTCTTAAGAGTTAGCAAGGATATGGTATATATAGTAAGCAGTTCATAGGTGTAAACTGTAATTAATTTTTGTTACTTAGTTTTCTAACTTCATTTTTTGCAGCATAAATTCTGTCCTTTATTTCTTTCAATGATAATTCGTGTTCATCTATTGAATTGTAATTCCCTTATCATTTTTCTTATCTCAGAAACCCCTAATATCATCTCATAGTGAGGCCTCTTGCTTTTATCCCTGCATCTCTACATTAGCCGTTAGCCTGCTTTCCTTATGACTGTTGCATCACATTTCACTGACGCTGTACCTGTGCAACTGTAAAGAGCAAACCCAAAATATCAATGGCTTTCAACGATCCATGCGTTGTTGCTTACACTCATGTTACAGGTTCATTTGGCTGTGTATGGATCCACATGATCTTCACTCTGGGAAATTACTAGGCTTGCGGCAAAAGAAATGGGAAATGTGAAATATATTAAATCTTTTCAGAAGTAGCATCCATTACCTCTTATATTTCATTAGCTAAGCAAATCACGTGGTTAAGTCTGATATCAACAGAGTCAGAATATATAATTCTTCTATGGGGAATACTAAATATTTTGACATTTGTAAATAATGTAATTTACCACTTTCTTTTTTTTTTTTTTTTTTTTTTTTGCAGGAGGAAGCTTTTTTGTTCCGTTTTCGGGAGAAGAGGCAAAAACTCTCAGTACATGAAAATCATTTAGAAAGACTTTTAGATCTAAGTTTTACCCACAATACCTTCTTTCCTAAGAATCAAGTCATGCCCCTGTGGTTGATAATCACTATTAGAAATGTCAATAAGTCACTTTAATTTTATCTATTTGGTTATTTGTTAACATGGGATCATATGGTTGATCCTATTCAGAGCTATGCTTCCTCTGTGTCAGTTGTTCTCAAAATATAGATCGTGGGGGTCTGGAGGTCTCTAACAGCTTTTATTGGGTTTAATGAAATCAAAACTGTTTTCGTAGTAACTGAATCACAGTAATAGATAGAATTTACCTATTTCACTGTGTTAACATTTGCCTTGAAGGTATAAAAACGATGTAAAACTGCTACTGCTTTATTACTGACCAAGGCAGAGAAACCCAAATATGCTTTCATATTTTTCATATTTGGTACTTTTATTCTTCATTGCCACTCGGAATTTTTTAATCCAGTTTTTATTTAATATATCTTTGATGAAACAGTAAATATCAATCATATTTTTACATTTAAATTGAGCATGCATCTACTTAATATTTTTTGTGATGAAATGTGTAATATTTTTCTCACACTGCAAAAAGTGAGAAATGAGAAGAGGCCCTTGCACAGTGGAGCTGTGAGCTGAACCAGCTACTTTTTCTTTAACGGACACTATTTTCACTTGAAACAATGACTGACAGAAAAAATAGTAGTTACTCAGACTTGTGTATTTGTCAGACATTTTCTCAAAAGTGAATGAAACATAATGTTAAATTAATGTTTAACAACTTAATGCTAAAACAATGGACAACATTTGTTTCCAACAACCAAGTAAAGATTATAAGCAAAAAATTAGGGTTTGGAAAATTCGATTTATATTTGCTACTACTGTTTCCTGATATTTCAAGTCTTATGAGATAAATTTGACAGTAATATTTATAAACTCAATTTTTAGCTACTGGGTAGTACACTGTGTTAAAATTTCAGATATTGCTTCAACTGGCCAGGTGCTGTGGCTCACGCCTGTAATCCCAGCACTCTGGGAAGCCAAGGCAGGTGGATCAGGAGGGTCAGGAGTTCAAGACCAGCCTGGCCAAGATGGTGAAACACTGTCTCTACTAAAAATACAAAAATTAGCCGAGCATGGTGGCAGGTGCCTGTAATCCCAGCAAATCAGAAGGCTGAGGTAGGAATTGCTTGAACCAGGTAGGCGGAGGTTTCAATGAGTCCAGATGGCACTACTGCACTCCAGCCAGCCTGGGTGGCAGAGCGAGACTCCTTTTCAAAAAAAAAAAAAAAAAAGAGAGATATTGCTTTAACTTAGTGACCCAATATTTTCCAAGTGACCAATGCAGGGTATTAGTTTGTCATTCAGGGATAAAAGATCCATTCAATGTGGAAGCTAAAATAATGAGGTCGTAATGTAATAGTACTAAAAGATAAATATATATTCAGGCTCCACATTACAAATCACCTTTAATAAATGGCGTGGTGACTCACGCCTATAATCCCAGCATTTTGGGAGGCCGAGGTGGGCGGATCAGGAGGTCAGGAGATCGAGACCATCCTGGTTAACACAGTGAAATCCCATCTCTACTAAAAATACAAAAACACTGGACAGGTATCACTTGCCTGTAGTCTCAGCTACTCAGGAGGCTGAGGCAGGAGATTCACTTGAAACCAGGAGACAGAGGTTGCAGTGAGCCAAGATTGCACCACTACACTCCAGCCCGGGTGACAGAGTGAGACTCCATCTCAAAATAATAAATGAATAAATAAATTCCACACATTGAGTTTTGTCTAATATCTAAAAACAATATCTACAATGATCTAAAAAGGCTATTACAATTTTCATCTTTCTAACTAGGTATCCATATACTTGCCTTCCTTCCTTCCTCCCTCCCTGCTTCCATCCCCCCTCCCTCCCTTTGTTCCTTTCTTCCTTCTTCATTCTTTCTTTCCATGGTGGATTATTTAGACAAGAAGCTCAAGTTTAGAGAAGAGAAAATCTCAAGAAAGTACTTATATAACAGTTTTCACCTTGTATTCTGAAATATATTGTAAAAACAGACTGCAGTACAAATGTCTTGATGAGTAGCTATACTTTTTTTTTCATTGTGGTGTTCTGGTTCAATGCTTTGTTTTCTATTTTGTTTGTATTAGTTTATGTTTGTGGATGAAAAACAACCAAAACTAAATTAAAAATCAAGAATTTAAAGGGAAAATAGTGTAATAGCTCATAGACTTGGAGAACAATCTCAAATACTATGCCCCAAAAAGGCTTGAACAAGATCCCTTATGACTTATTTTTGAGTACTTGTTCTCTGGGGCCTGCCATTAATCTAATCTGACCACAAGTATATGCTGCTCTGAGTTTTTATTGCAATTTCCTGAAAGAGAGATTGATTGGTCAGTTTGGGGTGAGGGATACACTGGGGTGGAATCAATGGAAGGTAACATTGCACAGACATGGCCATTGGGCTAGAAGCATTGCATCCAGGCAGTAAGTTGTAGGTATTAAGAACATGAACTCTGAAGTGAGGCTTCTTCACTTCAAATTCTAGCCTTGTTCATTTATTCACGTTAGACCTTGAGACAGTTACTTCATTTTCTGTTTTTATAAAAGAGAGAAATAAAAACTAATACTTAACTCAGACAAGTTGCTTAGATAATTACATAAGTTTGCATTTGTTAATAATTTAATAAAGTACTATTTACTATATTAATTCATTAATGTCTATTTTAGCTAATTGTTGCTGTTTAAATAAATAATAATTGAGGTAAGCAGATATGCTGGTTTTTATCTACCATACATTTATTCCATATATCACCATTGATCTGTTTATAGATTATTTTACTTTGCATTTTAAAAATCATACTAAAAACTGAGTTTTCTATAATGGAAAAATCACTAAAAATAGGATTCTAGTCCTATTAAATTATATGGCAATCAAAAGACAATTTGAAGCCTGCCATTGTGTGACAACTAGTTGGGTTTTATCCTGTAGCAATTTAAAAATCAGAATTGCAGAAATCCAATACAAGAAGGAACCCTAGGGAGAACTTGTTCTTTCCCATCACTTTTTGATTGAGGACACTGACTGAGGTGTTTGGGTAACTAGTTTGAGATCTCACAATTGCAGTAAAGTCAGGACTAGAAAGCAGTGTTCCCTCTCCCAGTCAGAAAACTAATATGCTTCCAGTCCAACATTGTGCCTTCCTAGAAGCCTTTCATTGCACCATGCTTTCCTCTACATTCAATCACCCACAAAACACTCTGAATTTAGACTTAATACCTTAACACAGTGATTCTACTTGCCAAACACTGGTTTAGTTTCAGTGGTGTTGCCATCTTTGCACAGGAGAGTTTCTGTAACTATTAGTATTGAAATGCACTATTGTATTACTTTTTTTTTTTTTTTTTTGAGACAAAGTCTGGCTCTATTGCACAGGCTAGAATGCAGTAGCGTGATCTCGGCTCACTACAACCTCTGCCTCCTAGGTTCAAACCATCTTCCTACCTCAGCCTCCCAAGTAGCTAGAATTACAGGCACATGCCACCACACCCAGTGAATTTTTGTATTTCTTGTACAGACAGGGCTTTGCCAAGTTGCCCAGTCTGGTCTCAAACTAGTGAGCTCAAGCGATCTGCCCACCACAGCCACTCAAAGTGGTGGGATTACAGGCATGAGCCGCTGCTGTATTACTATTTAACTTAAAAGATCAAAACAAACAAACAATAAATAAATAAATATAAAAGTGTCACAACTGCTCATTAAAATTTTTGGCTCATAATATCAATTTATTTGAGGTACAGATAGGAGTTCCTTGTACTTTTCAATCTGCATCTAAAAGAGTGATCATCTGTTCCAAAGTATTCAGTGAATACCTGTGAAACTGAATTGAATAGAATGGAATGGAATGGAACGGAAAGGAACAGAATGAACAGAATGGAATGGAATCGAATGATCTACCCACACTGGAAACTGTGTTTACTCCATGTGACCACTAGGAGGCGATGCAATTCAGAACATTGATTTACTGCTAGGAAACCAGAGATGACATCTTTTCTCCACCCTGAGTCCTATTTAGGTATTGAAATTTAAACCAATGTTGTAGTTGGCATTCGAGAAGATGAAAACAGGCCATTATTAAGGGAAAAAAAATCTTTAACTAGGTTAGGTAAAATGATAATGTATTCTTTATTTTGAATAAAAATATGTCAGTGCTGAGGCACCACTGTAGGTTTATTGGGGAAGAGAGAGTCTGGGGAAGGCCTTGAGAATGTCCCTGTAAAGCAAAAAAGATAATTGTCCTTTTTTTTTTTAAATAATATTCTTCAGAAATGGGAAAACCTATCTTGGTCCGAATTCTCTATAAACAAAGAAACAAACAAAACCCTGCCTGGTTATTAATCTTAAAATGCTATATACAACACAGATGGTGGTAATGAAAGATGCAATTGAATCCTTCTCTATTATTGAAAAGTTTTACGCTGTGTAATTGCTGTACTATTTCATTTCATCCTTTTCTGTCATTTCAATAATATATCTAAGCCAAACAAAGAAGTGTCTATAATAAATTACTATAAGAGAATACTGTTTTCTCAAGCATAAATCTGATGAGAATGGAACTTTAATGATTTTGACTCTGCCTATGCAGCCTTACATGGAACCATTAGATCAACAAAGCCAGCTGTTTTTAAGTTCCATCAGGAGTCAGTATTAAAATAAAAGTAAATATTAAGTCTGAACCTAATTCTATTTTATAAATATTGTCCGTTTTTTAAATAGTTTGCTTGATTCTCTTTTCAATTTTAACTTCTTCAACTTGATTGTAAAATATTTTTCTTCTTTTTTATGTCAGATAACATGTTTCTCCCTGGAAATAAGGCTCTTTAAACCACCCTCATGATTCTACCCACCACCTTTACCCTTTAAGGGCTCCAGGATATCTCAAAGAAGAATTATGGCAGGACCATACACTGACATTCTATGTATTCACTTAACCATATTATAAACGTGAAGTTTTGCTACTTAAGTAGGATCTTCAGAATTCAGGATGTTCTGAAAGATTTGGGCAAAGGAGATTTATTCCTACACCAGATCAAATTTCCAAAACAAAAAGGATAGACAGACTTTCTCAAACACCAGCTTATACAGGATGATTTGCTTTACTTTGGGGTATTGTAATGTCACTTTATACTACCATAAATTACATGTACTGATTCATTAAGCATTTTCACTATCAGAATTCTCAGTATAATCAACAACAATGGAGATGTGGTAGAAGCCATGGATACTTATTTAGCACCTACTATTTACTATACAGTTTATTTTCCTGATCCACACTCCAGAAAGAACCTCACAACTAATGACTTTTATGAGAAAGAGAGAACATGTATGTATATATATTCAATAAAAATAATATTTAATAATTTGCATACTCTGTGAATATCTATATAATGTAAATATAACATACATCTACATTTATATACCTTTCCTAGGAGCCAGAATCAAGGACAAAACACTCTTAGTCAAGATACTCTTTAAATAACAGGAATTGTTTGGATATCACGGTTCTATTCTATCTAAAGGGGGAGTATATTTTTAAGCAGTTCATCTTTTTTTCTAATCTCGCTGGAGATATGGATTCAGTGTGCTTCATGAGGAATGTCCTTACTCAAAATGATCATGGTGTCACAGCCATTCTATTGTTTTGATCAATTACTATTTTAACTCAGTACATTTTAAAATCAACAGTTATTGAAAAGGAAATCTGTATTGTTAATGACAGCTACACCATTCTTTTCTAAAACAACGGAGGCTTTATTAAAAGCAAAGTTTTATATGGCCATTTCTTGAGTTTTTAATTTTATTACCAGTAAAAGAACAAAGCATCAGACAAGACTATTGTCTGATCCATCTGGTGCTATATTTCCTCCACACAAGTCTTGTATCACACACACAGTATTTCAACCGCAAATGTTGTTGGGCTTTTAAAACAATTGCCTATCAAAGCATCCAGGTCCCATTGATAACGGAGCAAAGCCTTTCCTGCAATTGTGAGCCAGGAAATGCTGGCCCTTTGGCAAGTCTCATATGTCCTGTTGCTTGTAATCTCCCTCCCTCCTTGCTGGAATGTGTTATTTTTAAGCAGCTAGACTAACAGGAAGAGAAAGTTGTTACTTCTTTTCATGTGATGGAGGCAGGCAGGGGAAGGCAGTCAAGCAAGAAACCGTGTTTCAGGAATTGGCCGATCAGTTCTTAAAACCACTTACCAGGTACCAAGCCACAGCTGTGAGAAAAAACTCCAGTTCCAAACACAGTTTGGGGTAAGTAGTAAGTCCACTATTCCATAGCCCAGTATATTTGGGGGCTCTGTGGACTGAAAAATCCAGACACAAACTGTACTGAAGGTGTATAGAACTTCATCGTCCTGTACTTACATGGGTAAAATAATGTGTTTCATTTTGCAGAGCAGCTCTGAAAATAAATCACTTTAAAGAGAACCACAGAAATAGAGACACATTTTATATCACGATGATTACTAAGTGTTGAACCAACATTCAATGGAACATTATACTAAAAAGTATAAACAGATTGCATAATTTAAAAAAGAAACACGTTCTCATACTCACCTATGTCAGAAAGAGTATTATGTATTCAATCTATCATATCTATGTCTATAAAAATGAATTTATTTTATTGCCTAAATAATTCACTTTTTTCATCTAAGAGTTTGCTTAAGAACAGATCAGTGTTAAGAAAACAGAAACTGGCTGGGCACAGTGGCTCATGCCTGTAATCCCAGCACTTTGGGAGGCCAAAGCGGGTGGATCATGAGATCAAGAGATGAGACCATCCTGGCTGGCCAACATGGTGAAACCCTGTCTCTACTAAAAATAAAAATACAAAAAAATTAGCTGGGCATGGTGATGCACACCTGTAGTCCCAGCTACTCTGGAGGCTGAGACAGGAGAATCGCTTGAACCCAGGAGATGGAGGTTGCAGTGAGCTGAGATCACACCATTGCACTCCAGACTGGGCAAAAGAGTGAAACTCTGTCTCAAAAAAAAAAAAAAAAATTGACCCAGGGTGTGATGAGTATGAAGAGCACTTTGCCTTGTTCATCTTAAAGAAAACATATTTCTGCCTTAGATGCTTTATTCTTTATGTTCTCTCTAGAATGCTCTGACTCAAGACTGACGAGTCCCCCTTTCTCCCTTAACCAGGTTTCTGCTCAGATGTAAGTTTTGATGACTATAAAATCACACACGCTACCCTATCTCCATGGCCTTCCCCACTTTACGGTTTTCACAGCCCTTAGCATCGTTGATATACCCTATACCTTTTCTTATTTGTCCTGTGTCTATTTATTAAGCATTTCTCCTCAAAGGAACGTAAGGTCCACGTGAGCAGTGGCTTTGTTTTGTTCACTGTGGCATCCCAAGCATGAGGAGAGGGCCTGGCCGTGACAAGTGGTAGACACTCAATAAGAAAATGTGGAATGGATGAATAAGTTGATTTCTAGGTGCTTCTTAGTCGGTCATGAAGTACACTTAATTCCAGTTATCATTCCTCTTATTCATCAAAGAGTTGAAATAAATTGAAATTATAGCAATATATTCTAATGTATATGAAAGATTTTTGCCTAGATATTATTAATACAAATCCATGAAAGTTACAGAAAAAAAAATTTGTATGTGTCCAAGAAGGTAACCAACTACTGAATACTAAGGAAAGAGCTGAGATATAATTAATTTATCATTATTCCCTTCCTCATCCACTCTTTATTCCCCCTAATAATTTAACATTAAATCATCATGAATTTAATCATGCAAACATTTGTATCTGCATACCAAAAAGCCAATACCCTTTCAAGCCCCCCAAACTTTACTAATATGTAGTTTCCCTCAACTAACAGCCTCCAGTATCTATCCCATATTTACACATCAATTTTTGGCAGTGTTTTTTGTTCATTCTTTTATTTTGTTGGTGGTCAAGTCTCGCTCTGTCACCCAGGCTGGAGTGCAGTGGCGTGATCTTGGCTCACTGCAGCCCCTGCCTTCCAGGTTCAAGCGATTCCCTTGTCTCAGCCTCCCAAGTAGGTGAGATTACAGGCACGCACCACCACACCCAGCTAATTTGTGTATTTTTAGTAGAGACAGAGTTTCATGATATTGGCAAGGCTGGCTTTGAACTCCTGGCTTCAAGTGAACTGCCTTGCCTTGGCCTCCCAGAGTGCTGGGATTAGAGGAGTGAGCCACTGTGCCGGCCTTTTGTTCATTCTTTAGAAGTCAGATATAAGTACCAGTGGATTCCAAGTTGACTGGTATTTAAAATATTTCAGATATCTCTCTCTTCAGCCAACTTTAAATGCTTTAATGCTTTAAGAATAATTTAAAATAGAAGAAAGAAACATAGAAATTATCAATAATATCAAAGTGATACAATTGTATTAAAGTTGAATTTCTATTTAAATTTTAAGCCCTCAATTGGGTTTTGTAGATTAAGGGGAAGAAAGATTGATCAGGCAATTTTGCTTATTTCAGCAAGTGAAGTTGGTAGGACACTGGTTGACTCTGGTTCCTCTGTCGTTCTAGATATCAAAGCAAGCCAGAGTTTAATATGCACCGTGGTGCAGCAGAAAGGACAGTGAGTGTGTTCTTCTACTTTCCTTACCATTAGAGACTTAGACAACTTAGAGAAAACCTCCTCAGATCAGCCATCCGGTAGGGAGAAAACATAGAGTAATGAGGTAAACTTTTCCACTGTTTTTCATGAGCCTCTCCCATCTGGGTCTTACGTTAACAGACCTGAATCTCTAGAAACTAGCACTTTCATGTGGCTGACATGGGCCTCCAGCCCTCACCGGCTTGCATCCCAGACATGTGGTTACTGGACAGTTCAAGAACTTGAGGCCGGGCATGGTGGCTCACGCCTGTAATCCCAGCACTTTGGGAGGCTGAGGTGGGTGGATCACGAGGTCAAGAGACCGAGACCATCCTGGTCAACATGGTGAAACTCCGTCTCTACTAAAAATACAAAAATTAGCCGGGCGTGGTGGCACATGCCTGTAATCCCAGCCACTTGGGAGGCTGAGGCAGGAGAATCGCTTGAACTGGGGAGGCAGAGGTTGCAGTAAGCCAAGATTGTGCCACTGCACTCCAGTCTGGGCAACAGAGCAAGACTCCATCTCAAAAAGAAAAAAAAAGAACTTGAAACATTCTGATAAGACTCTATTTAGTCTTAACGCAGAGCAAAGTCACATGCCCCTGCCTGTATCTGATCCCTGTGTAAGAAGCCAGATTCAGCTGAACCTGAAACATGAACATGAAACATTATAAAACAGGAACATTTTTCATGCATCCACAAATTCACCAACTTTAATGTTAAATGCCCATAACCATTTTCTGGGCCCTTACCTGGGTTCGCTGTCTGCAAAGCCATGGCTTTGTTCATGCCCTGTCTCTATGTTCTATGTTTTCTTGTTGTCTTAAACCCAGACAAGTCAGCTTTGGGTTCATATATCTAACTGACCCTTGAGATCTCCATTTGAGTTTCTCACCAACATCTCAAGCTCAACACGACTCAAACTAAGATCATAATCCTCTTCTTCCCCATAAAACTGCTTTCCCCCAGTGTATTCTTGCTCAATAATAAGCACTATTACCCATACAGATGGCTTAGTCCAATATGCTAAGCCATCCTTATTTCCTTTCTCATCCCCACCTCACACACAATCCATTACTGAGTTCTATTGTTCATGCTTCTCTTATATTGCCTAAGTAAGTACAATTCATTCTTTTCTCATTTAAAATCTACCCCTGAAATTATTTCCTTCAAAAATATACCAGGGTTTACTGTTTGATTTATTGTATTTATTTCACATTTTATTTTCAAGACATTTCTTTTCTAAAATACAAGTCATAAGCATCAAATTTATGCCATGAATCTTGTATTTGCTTCCCACTTCTCATGGAAACACGATCCACAATGCTTCATATGGCCTACAATGCTCTCCATGATCTGGCTTTGCCTAATTCTTCAGTCTCATTTCTGAACACTGCCCCCTGAACTCTCTCAGCTTTAGTCATAATGCATAAAAAATGCCAATTCATGTGCCCAAAATGCTCCCCACTACCATCACCTAGGTTACCAGCATGCATTCTTCAGGGGTCACTGTAAACGTCATCTCCTTAATGAAGTCACGCTGATTTCCTCTTACATGCTTTTCCACCAAGCTTTTTAGGGCTTGAAAATGTTTTAAATCTGTAATAATTGAGCATATTGCAATTTCTCTTTATGCTTTTCTTTTTCTTTTTTCTTTTTTTTTTTTTTTTTGAGTCGGAGTTTGGCTCTTGTTGCCCAGGCTGGAGTGCAATGGCACAATCCTGGCTCACCACAACCTCTGCCTCCCAGGTTCAAGTAATTCTCCTGTTTCAGCCTCTCAAGTAGCTGGGATTACAGGCATGCACCACCACGCCCGGTTATGCCCGGCTAATTTTGTATTTGTAGTAGAGATGGGGTTTCTCCATGATGGTCAGGTTGTTCTCCACCTCCTGACCTCAGATGATTCTCTAGCCTCAGCCTCCCAAAGTGCTGGTATTTCAGGCGTGAGCCATGGCGGCTGGCCACCTTTTCCTTTCTACTGTAAGTACCATGTAGGCAAGAAATCATACCAAGCATGGTCATCTCTGTGTCCCAAAATATCTGTCACAATGCCTAATATATAGTAAAGACTCATTCCATATTTGATAAGTGAGTTAACAAAAACAATCATTATTATGGCCAAGCTTGTGTTCCCCAAGCTGCTGTTTCAATTTTAAGAAGCCCGTTCAAAATTCTTAGCTTCCAAGAGAAAACTTGAAAATATCTCTTTGCAAATCATTATAATCTTGTATTACTCTCTGTCTAAAAGTTATTTCTTTATCTTAGAAAAAAAGTCATTCAATTAACAATTCTATAAATATGAGCTAAGAAAAAAAGAAAATAATGTATCAAAAAAGTAAATTGAGGAGGATAAAAAAAATCATGGAAACAGAAAAGTCTAAATTATGATATAAAGAAATATATGGAAATTTGAATCTAGGAAAAGTCTAAGAGAATAAATTTTCTATTGGAACAGTAACAGAGATAACATTAGATTTACTAATTTCTTTTTTAAAGGCAGGCAGTTAAAACCAGGTTCTTCTTGACTGGAGGGAGAAAATAAGCTGGTAAGTAAGCCTGAAGAGGTAACATAGAAAGGTTTGTGCAATAGGAATGAAAATGATTTTTCACATGTCACAAGAAAGAAGCATCCATTGGAATCCACTGTGAGGATAATGAGCAACTCAATTGGAATGTGAGCTGGAGGAGATGTCAGAGAGCAACACTGCGAAGTGCAGGCAGGTCTGGCCAGACGAATGCGGCATTAAAAACCACACAGTGGCAGAGCTGATAAAACACATGTGCTTTCTCCTCTAGTACATAAGACAATGAATGCTACTATTTAACTTCAGGTCTTACCCTTGAAAACTTTGATATTGCAGATGTAAAATAAATTAAGAGAAAAGGATGCAACTTTATTGGTTAAAAAAAAGCAAATGCAAATTTAGAAAGCTCAGCATGTAGAAAATTGAAAGCAGAGAAGGAAATTGTTTCTAGATAGTGTGCTCATTCACAAGGTTTAATTTTCAACTGATAAAGTATAGCACAGCCTTGACCCTGAAACATTTGATTTAACAAGCAAAGTGCTTTGGAGGAAGGCAGTGGATTTGCAATGCTCTCATAGGGAGCAAGGCGATTAGCTCAGTTCGGTAAAATGTTATTTGTATTAATTAGTTTTTAATATTTCTCTTTATCACTAGGCTTTCTGAATTTTCTTAATTCGGCTCCCTAACTTTAAACCCTTTAATTACCTCTCACTGTGCAGGTGCAGAGCCTTATCATGATCAGCTGATCTGCCTTCTACCTCCTGCTCTCTCTTCCACCACTCCCCTCTCACACCTCTGCTTCCTCCTCATTGTTCTTGAAGCTGTCTCTTGAACATATCAAGTACACTTTTACGTGAGAGCTTTTCTCCCTAGTCCCTCCAACATGGAGACTCTTCATATGTTCTGCACCATGGACCCTCCCTGGAAGTCTAGCAGTTGAGTAAAGCAGATAGAGACTTCTCAGAATGATGTTTTATAATGCATAAAAAATGCACAGAATCACAAATGTAATCAATTATATTGAAACAAATGTATCAAAAGTATTTTAAACCAAAATTTTTATAGTAATGTATATGCTTTTTAATTAATTCATCAAAATGAGATCTAGCAACGTATCTAAGAATAACCATAATGCCAAAATAGAGATGAGAGTAAATGATATTTCAGGGTATCTTAACACTGTTATAAAATACAATACCTGTAAATTGAGTAACAATATTACAGGTGCTGCTAGGATTCTTGTGGATTATTGATAAAATTCAAAATTGAAGGGAACACTAAATTTCTCATACAGGTAATTGAGAGGAATGTTTTCATATTTGTTCCCAATTCAAGTTCATAGGCTACCTGAATTCTAGGAGGGAGGCCAGACTAAAAACTCCTGCTGAATGAATCATCATTTTCCAATGTATCTACATTGCTTAGTGTTCACATTCTTCAATTATCTACTGTCTCTCTCTCTCTCTTTTTTTTTTTTGAGACGGAGTTTTGCTCTTATTTCCCAGGCTGGAGTGTAATGGTGAGATCTCAGCTCACTGCAACCTCCGCCTGCCAGGTTCAAGTGATTCTCCTGCCTCAGCCTCCTGAGTAGCTGGGATTACAGGCATGTGCCACATGCCCAGCTAATTTTGTATTTTTAATAGAGACGGAGTTTCTCCATCATATTGGTCAGGCTGGTCTCAAACTCGCGATTTCAGGTGATCCGCCCGCCTCGGGCTCCGAAAGTGCTGGAATTACAGGAGTGAGACACCACGCCTGGCCCCCTGTCTCTTTATAATAAGATTTTCTTTGAGCATCACAGTAAAATAGCACCCCTGTGTTTGCAATTTTATATCCTCATTATTTAATTTTTGTCCATAACCCTTATTGACTTACTCTATATTTACTCACTTACGTATTTCCTGTCTCCTTAATGTAATTTAAGTGCAAGAGTGTTTTTTTCCAACCACGCCCTATTTCCAGCACCTAGAACAGTGCTTGGCACACAGTATCAGCCATCAATAGGTATTTGTCCAATGCCTCGGATGAATATATGATTGTTTAGCATGACTAATGAAACTTTTTAAGATCTCATTTCTGATTATTTTGCTAGTCTCACCTTCCCTCCTGACTCACTGTGCCCCAGCCACTCGTCTCCTTTCTGTTTTTAGGAGGAGCCAAGTGTCAGTCGGCCTCAAGGCCCCACCCCACGCATCTCCGTCTCTGCTGAGTGGTCTCCCTCCATTCCTTTTCAGCTCCACTTGACCTGGTGAACTCTGACTCATTCTGCAAGTCCCAGGACACCTTCTTTAACAGTCTGCATGAGGCGGACTCTCACGGTTCACTCTATATTTCTTTCATGACACTCTTCCCAAATGTAACTGAAGGCTTATCTGTATAATTTTCCCTTTAGCATTTATTTTTCAAACTAAACCGCAGCTTACTGGAACCAAGTCACTGAAATTTAGAAGCGCCCAACCAACATCTTGTAAATGAAATCAATAAACCAAAGATGTCACAGAGACAACTCTCTATAGATACTTCTAAATGTAAAACTTGGAACATAACAGCAAAGTTAGTTGGCCTAGCTTGAGCAATCATTGCTTGCACCTGTTGTCTTTGAAATACATTCTAACGAGATGGCAGAAATCACTCATAAATATTTATGAAGACAAAGAATTTGGCACAAACTAGCACTGGGCTCCAAACTCTAAGTGATGTTATTTCTTGTTTAGTAGCTTTCCAGGATCACAGCCACCAGTCTCATCCCAAAGTGTTGTCAAAAATTTGATCTCCAGAAGGAGTATTTTTCCCTCTAGCTTGATTATAAAGCCTGAATTTAGATTCAGCATTTTCATGGAATTTAATCTTAGGGGGAATAAGTTCCTTCATGTTATCTTAAAACTGCCATTTTCAGTAAACAAAATGCTATATAAGAGATACGTTACATATGAAAGTAAGCGATGTGAATGAAAGGAAGGGCACTTTCCTTCTTCTTAGTCCTGCTGTTTACGATCATGGTTAGGACAGTGATGATGGACAGTGATGATGATGATGGAGTGAAGAATATTCAATACAGACGTGGGAGTTAAGGAAAGATTTGTAAAACCCAAAGTCAAACCAAGCTAACAAAATCAGCAATGCCATTAGAATCTCCAAGAAGTAAAAATGAACAGATTTGAGAAGTAATTACAAACACAATTCATCTCTCCAGAAAACACCTCCAGGTTTATTAACATCAATACGGACATTTTATTACACTTTTAAGAATACTTTATTGCTATCTGTCCAATTGTGATTAAGTCATAGAGAATTTTTATGTCATGTTCCTGTCTTTATTAACTGTCACAAGACTATACCTCAGTGCTAGCATTGTGAAGGAAATATTGCAGAGTAGTTCAGGACTCCAGCTGTCATCAGTGCACAAAATGAAAGACCCGAACATAAAGTTAAGTGAAATCAAGTCGGTTATTCTTAATGTCAGATAATTATTTGATTATGGAAAAGTAACTGAATTACAGTGTTGACATTATTAGTAGGGAGTAATTTTCACTTCCATCTAACGCTTTGGAAAATGAGGCAAATAGCACATGAATCTCTTGAAAGTTACAGAAATATTCATAATTGTAAAGAGATTTTCTTCTTTTCACAAATTTGGAGCTCTTTTGGAGAGCTTTATCAAGACAACAACCTGCTCTTGAAATGATTGCAAGCAAAATGAATTAAACCACTTAGAAGACAGAAATTATTTTTTGAGAAATTAATCCAACATTGGAGGAAGGTTAATTGGTATATTCTTGAATTACTTTGCAACAGTTCAAATGTATTAATTTAAATTTTTCTCTAGCAAATAATATACTGTAAAGAGTATATTATTATGTATAATAATATCTCAGCATATCTAAGAAAGAGAAACAGTGATTATTGATAGAATTATACATTTCAAATTTTAATTCCATTGAACATAGTAAAATCATAACACTATTCTGTTGCACCAGAAGGAGGCCAGGGCCAGCGTGTTCCTGTGCTTACACGCACACATGCAATTGCCACTGGCCGTTGTTCAATGCACTTTCTCTAACGCGATCACTGAATAAGAATTAATTCTATTCTGTATACTCCCTCACACGCACACACACATGCACACACACATGGGTTCACAAAGCTAGTTTTGAGGAAAGTCAGACAATAATTTTTATGATAACTTAAGGACATTGAACAATATAAGCCACAAATTTCATAGCAATAGGGGAAACATAATGTCATTTCTAGTAGCATAATAACAATATTTTTTAAAATCCATTGGTTTGCCTTGATTTAAAAAAAATGCACATAGAGATTTTATTTTTGCAAGTCCAATCATGGGCATTGTTCACTTGTGCCCATCTGCATTAAATACATTTTTGTTCATCTGGTTAAAAACCAGTTGCAAAACCACTGGTTATCAAAATTAATATCTGAAAAATCAAACCAGTTATCTGCCTCATTGGATTCGATACATTCAATTAACATAAGTATTTCATATTCTATGTGGCAGATAGTTTTCTAGGCAACAGTACGTCTGTAAGAGTCAAGGAGAAGAAACTTTATATTAGAACAATATGGAATACCTGTGAGGAGCAAACAATAGAAGCAATTCAGAAGAGGCTGTGATTAACTTGTCTCAGGAAGGGAAAGGAAGGGTTCATAAAGGAGCCTACATTTGCATAGGCTTCTGGAAAAGAGTATATATCATCTGGGTACAAATAATGAGACAGCATCGAAGCCTTAAGAAACATTACATCGTGACGTCTCCCCATACCAAGATCACAAAGTAACTTCTTGATATGCCAGAAAAGAAAGAGGGAATATATATACGCAAACACACATACACACACACACACACACACACACACACATGCACACACACACATATATATAGAGTCTTGTCAGAGAATACATCATGAAACATTAATATACGTTAAATCAACTACGCACTTTTCAAAAGAAACAAAAGTAAAATAAACCACCTTACTATTTATTCTATGACAATATAAACAAAGCAACTGTATAAAGAAAGACACTTAAAATTCAATAAGCTTTGAACATCTTTTCATCCTATTTGAATACTGTTGCCTCAGTCTGTGCTGGCTGCTGGTAGGGTAGGGACGGAGGGTTGCAAAGACGCCATGGAAGACCTGCTAGCCCCACTGTGAGGCTACCTTAGTCTGGAAGAATACTAAGGTAGAGGGAAAGAGCACAGCGTGGTCAAAATGTACAAATAGGTAGCTTCGAGTATCTCCAAAGCACTGAAACTCTTTCTGACAAAGATTTCACTGGAGTAGGTGACCTCTTTCAGGGTGAGAACAAGAATGCAATGTTTGAGAAACAAGGAACTCAGCTCATTCTTTCAGCCGATCTGTTATCTCAGTGGTGTTTCTTAAAAATTAGCTAATTTTAGAGTTTGTTTTTCTGAGTAGATAATTTAAACTAAGGAGAGAATCTGTGCAAAATAGGAAGGATTGGATGCAACTGTGTGGGAAAGACAGAAGAAAGAGGTTGCAATTGCAGGGATATCTTAAAGGGGTAAAAGTAATTTAAGAGAGAGAGAGAGAGACAGAGAAAGAGTGTGTGTGTGTGTATGCGCATTTGCATGCGTGTTCGAAACAGAGTCTCATTCTCCTTGCCCTGGCTGAAGTGCAGTGGAGTGATCAAGGATCACTGCAACCTCGGCTTCCTGAGCTCAGGCATTCTTCCAACCTTAGCCTCCCAAATACCTGTGACTACAGTCACACACCATCATGCCTGGCTAATTTTTGTATATTTGTAGAAACAGGGCCTCCCTATGTTGCCCAGGCTGGTCTCGAACTCCTGGGCTCAAGTGATCTGCCCTCCTCAGCCTCCCAAAGTGTTGGGATTCCAGGCATGAGTCACTCTGCTCAGCCCAGAATGTATTTTATAAAAGTTTACGTTAAGAGGGGTTGAAATTTTTGGTAAAATCGACATGACTTTAAAATGTATATATATAACTTACTGTGGTTAGATTGTTGGTTTTCTGACAAGTTTTTGTATGAACTTCAATGAATGTGGAGCAAAAATTGTGACTACTTATGAGAAGCCAGGCAAAGACAGAATCTAACTGTATTTTATAAAGGAAGTATTTTGTTATTTATTGAAAAAATATTAGCTGTGAGTGAAACTGAACATTTGTATGTGAAGCTTTTACTAGAATAGCCTAAGAAAATAAACTAAATCCTCATTGTCTAGGATATGATAAAATAAAGTCGAAATGAAGAATTATAATGATAAGAAATTCCCATTTTAGCTATTTTTTGGTGGGATGCGAAGATTTCTTGCATTTTTTTTGTGGAAGGAGCTATAATAATGTCATATGTAGCCAATAAATCTTGTCAAAAATATCCAGTTTGCTTTGTTTGAATCGCAGTCACTTCTTTTTGAGTGCTTACCGTGTGCTTGTAATATAATGCTGCAACTTTGCCCCTGTCCACGATGGCAGTCCTGCGAGCTCCAAAGACATGCTGGATGTTCACTATCTTATTTCATCCTCGCTCTATTCCTATGAGGCAGGTTCTATCATTTCACTCTACAGATGCAGAAACTGAAGTGCAGGAGAGGTAACTAACATGCCGCGAGTCCTAGAGAAGCCTAAGTGGCTGAGTCAGGATTCAAAGCACAGCAGTTACTCTAGTTTACATTCTTGTTGCAACAATGCTGTGTCCAGACCCAAAGTCAACTTGTGGTGGGAAGGAGTCCCCTGGAGAGGAGTCAGCCAGGGAAGTGGGAGTATGATTCAAGGCTGACTCACATAGATGTGAGGTGCTTAGGAAAGCTGTTTGTAGTCCTGTGATTTAGATGCAGAATCAGCATTCTTCCAAAGTTTAAATGAAATTGCAAACGTAAAATGAAGTGGTTTCTTTCTCCTAGTAAAGGCTAGCTCTCCCCCACACAAAGTGACTTGTATGATTTCACCCAAGCTACCTATAAACAGATAAATTTTAAGATTCAATTATAGGTTAATATTTTACAATAGGCATCTGACCTCTGCTTATTTTCCTTTGATTTCATATGTACGCATGTATGTACTCAGGTGCTTTGCATTCATCCTTTTTGGGGATTCCATGCTCGTTAAATGCCAAGGTGAACACGTTTTGAGAGACATGTCTCTAAAAAAGTAATTCTTGAAAACGTTTTAAAAACTTCCTTTAGATTTGAGTTCTTTTTCTAATTCAAGGAATTTTGCTGCTTCGATTCCTCTGCTTTGTTGTTTCTCTTTGCGTTACCTCTTCACTTACCATATTGTTAAGCGAAGCTGTAGATGGCTCTCTCTGCTTATACAGAAATCCCACGACTCCTGTCCTGTTGCTTTCAGTTTCCCAGTATTGCACTAGATTCTGGTTTCTGGCTGCCTTTATTCCTCCCTACATGTTTTTGCGGTACAAACCCCAAGCACAGTATTATCCTCATACCTGTCCTAACCTGATTCTCAGCTCTGTCATTTTCTCCCTCCCTCAGTGGGCTGCCAGGAGGACATTCCTCTGTCTTACGATTTGGGCAGAAGACTACCTGTGCCATAAGAAATGATGTACTCAGCTGAGCGCGGTGGCTCACGCCTGTAATCCCAGCACTTTGGGAGGCCAAGGCGGGCAGATCATGAGGTCAAGAGATCGAGACCAGCCTGGCCAACATGGTGAAACCCTGTCTCTACTAAAAATACAAAAATTAGCTGGGCATGGTGGCGCGTGCCTGAAGTCCCAGCTACTCAGGAGGCTGAGGCAGGAGAATTGCTTGAACCCAGGAGACTGAGGTTGCGGTGAGTCGAGATCCCGCCACTGCACTCCAGCCTGGTGCCTGGCGACAAAGCGAGACTCCTTCTCAAAAAAAAAAAGAAAGAAAGAAAGAAAGAAAGAAAGAAATGATGTACTCGTTAAGGATTTTTCCTCTATTCTTTTCCAAAGATTGTGTGGCTTCTACTGTTTTCTGAGCCACATTTCTCAGTGCATGGAAGAAGGGCTTAATTCCAATTACTATTTTAATCTCCTACCTTCTCTTTTACTTTATTTAACACATTTTATTGCTTCTAATGTTATTAGAGATCTGTTATATTAACACTAAGGCCTTTTTTCGAAATATAGTTAACCCTTGAACAACAAGGATTTTCACTGCGCAGGACCATTGGTATACATATCTTTTTTTTTTTTGAGACAGTTTCACCCTTGTCACCCAGCCTGGAGTGCAGAGTGTGATCCCAGCTCACTACAACCTCCGCCTCCTGGGTTCAAGTGATTCTCCTGCCTCAGCCTCCTGAGTAGCTGGGATTACAGATGCCCGCCACCATACCCGGCTAATTTTTTTTTTTTTTTTGTATTTTAAGTAGAGATGGGTTTTCGCTATGTTGGGCAGGCTGTTCTCAAACTCCTGACCTCATGTGATCTGCCCACCTTGGCCTCCCAAAGTGCTGGGATTACAGGCGTGAACCACTGCACCTGGCCACACAGATCTTTTTCAACAAATATATTAGAAAATTTTCAGGACACTTGAGGAAATTTGAAAAACTCACAGATAAACCTCATAGCCTAGAAATAACAAAAAATTTAAAAAGTTAGGTATGTCGGCCGGGAGCAGTGGCTCATGCCTGTAATCCTAGCACTTTGGGACGCTGAGGTGGGAGGATCACAAGGTCAGGAGTTCGAGACCAGCATGGCCAATATGGTGAAACCCCGTCTCTACTGAAAATACGTGGTGGTGGGCTCCCGTAGTCCTAGCTACTCGGGAGACTGAGGCAGGAGAATTGCTTGAACCTGGGAGGTGGAGGTTGCAGTGAGCCGAGACTGCACCATTGCACTCCAGCCTGGGCAACAGAGTGAGACTCCATCTCAAAAAATAAACAAAATAAAAGTTGGATATGTCATGAATGACTAAAATATATATAGATATTTGTCTATTTTTCCCTTTACTACCATATGATATACACAAATATATTACAAAAGTTAAAAATTATTAAAATTGATACACACACTTATTGACAATACATGATCTCATTCACAGTCCAGAGAAATGTAAACAACTGTAAAGATCCAGTATTAAATCATAACCACATAAAATTAATGTAACACATTCTGTACTACTGCAATAATTTTGTAGCCGCCTATTGTTGCAATAGCAGTGAGTTCAAGTGTTGTGAGTATCTGCTTAAAACGCCTTGTGATGTTAATCATCTCTATGTGAGCAGTTCCTCACTACAGTAAACTGTTTATCACAGTAATAAAGGGATCTCTCATTGTACTCATGTATTTTCCATGTTTAGTGCAATATCATAAACCTCGAATAACACCATAGAACCCAAAATAAAGTGCCATTAGTGATACAGGAAATGCTCCCAAAAGCAGGAAAAAAAAGTCATGAAACTGCAAGGAAAAGAATGGTTAATTGCTTGAGATACACTTTAAATTGAGGTATGCAGTTGTGGTTGCCTGCCATTTCAAGATAAATGAATGCAGGTTAAGGATCGTTGTATTTAAAAAAAAAAAAAAGGGATAGGTGAAGCCCGTTCTACAGCTATGCCTGCGGGTGAACAAACCTTGTACTTTTTGCAAAATATCTTTTTATCTTGTATTGAAAATGTAGCTTTTATGTGGGTACAAGATTGCTATAAGAAAGGCTCTTTCTCTATAGCAATAAGATAAGAGTCTTTAGACTCTAATATGGTTAGGGCCTCTAATATAGATAGACTCTGATATGATTTGATAAAAAAGAAGTCATTTTATGACAAAACAAACGTGTAGAATCTAAAGCTGGAGGATTTAATGCCAGCAAAGAATGGTCTAATAGTTTTAGAGAGAAGTTGGCTTTAAAAAAAAAAATGTCAAAATAATAGGAGAAGCATCTTCTATTGACCAAGAGGTAGCAGATGAATTCCCACTAAGAAAAGCATGGAGGAGAAAATATATCTACCTGAATGGAATTTTAATGCAAACAAAACTACCCTATTCTGGAAATAAAATGCCTTAAAGGATATTAGTAAGGAAGAGAAGCGAGCACTAGGATTTGAGGCAGAAAGGGATAACCAACTCTACTGTTCTATGCAAATGCAGCTGAGTTTGTGATCAGGACTCACCTTTGTATAAAGCTGCGAATCCCCAAGCCTGGAAGGGAAAGATAAACACCAACTGTTAGTCTTTTGGTTTTACAACAAAGGGACCTGGTCAAGTACCCTTTTTCTGGATTGGTTCAGTTGATGCTTTGTCCCTGAAGTCAGGAGGTACCTTTCTAGTAAAGGATTGCCTTCTGGCATTCTGTTGATTAGACAAACCCCTGGCCCTCAGAACCCCATGAGTTCAACATCAAAGGCATCAGTATAAGTCTACTTGCCCCCAAACATATCTCTAATTCAGCTTCTAGATCAAGGGGTCATAAGGACCATTAAGGATCATAATAAATGGTACTCTATAAAAAAGATTGTCAAAGCTGTGGAAGAGAAACACGATTGAATGATCATGAGTCTGGAAAATTACACCACTGAAGATGCCATCATTGTGATAGAAAAAGCAGAGAAAGTTATCAAGACCAAAACAATACATTTCTGCTGGAGAAACTTCTGTAACATCACAAGATTTACAACAGAGCTAATCAAGGAAATCATGAAAGAGATTCTGGATATATCAAAAAATGTAGGGGGAAAAGGGTTTCAAGATGTGGATCTTACAGAAATTCAACTGCTAATAAACATCACACTGGAGGTATTAAGAGAAGGTAACTTAATTTAGATCAGTACTGCCGAACCAGTGCCAGGTGATGAGAAAAAAGTCACAGAAGGAGCAGTGCCAGAAAACAAATTGACATTGGACAACTTGGCAGGGGATTCTGATTATTTAGGAATGCTTTTGACTTCTTTTATGACATATACTTTTCTTTTTCTTTTTCTTTTTTCTGAGATAGAGCCTTGCTCTGTCTCCAGGTGCCAGGCTGGAGTGCAGTGGTGTGATCTCGGCTCACTGCAACCTCTGCCTCCCGGGTTCAATCAATTCTCCTGCCTCAGCCTCCTGAGTAGCTGGGACTACAGGCCACCACGCCCAGCTAATTTTTGTATTTTCAGTAGAGGCGGGGTTTCACTATGTTGGCCAGGATGGTCTGGATCTCTTAACTTCGTGATCTGCCTGCCTCGGCCTTCCAAAGTGCTGGGATTAGAGGCCTGAGCCACTGCGCTCGGCTGGTCTCTGGTCCTCACCTTGGCCCTATGGCCAGCTGGATACTGCCCCCAGCACAATGGGGGGCCTGGTGCCCAGTATCCCTGGGCCTGATGCACACGATTGAGCAGCTGGCTGCCTGGGCCTAGAGGCACACAGGTGCCAGCCAAGGCTGGGTGGAGCTTATCAGAATAATTTTTAACATCCACGCCCTGGAGAATCTGAACACATACATCATCAGTCAGCCTCCCTTGGTGGTCTTTATGATCATTGTGAGCACCATGGAGTAGCTTTCCCAATCCTGGACTGTTCATTCAAAATCGAGGAGATTACATCACCAGAAATGGCTGAAGACTGGCATACTTTTCTGCTATGGTTTAATGATTTGGACTTGTGTCCATCAGAAAATGAAACACTAAGGCATCTCAAAAACAACACCAAAACTCTGGGGAGCATAATGACCATGCAGCCCAGAGCATCCACCAGGTCTCTCCACGCCCTGGAGGATTCAGGATCAGTTAACATCTCAGTTGCAATCACCCTAACCCTGGACCCACCCAAGTTCTTTGGAGGGTACTCTCATGGAATCACTCACCAGTATTTAATCATTTTATGTCATCAGATTGGACTTTCAAACATAGAAGCTGACAAAGAGATAAATATTACCTTTACCCTGCCTCCAGGTTAGAGATCAGATAGCTGTGCTCTTGAGAGTCACCATGAGCAGATGGTGTTCACAGCCTGCATGACCCTCAGAGACACCCTAGGTGTGTTCCCTGTCACTGTGCAGCCACCCTACTGTTTCTGACACATACAGCAATAACACTCTAATGCAAGATCTTTAGAACTGCCAAGAAAGGCCAACACAGAATATGCTCTTTTCTGGTGTTAAAAGAGGCCCATTGAAAAAAAGATTATCATGCTTTTAATCCCAAGCATAAAGTTGTTGCTCAAGATGATGCCTGTTCATTAATAAATTTGAATCTCATGTATACCAGTTACTTCCTCTTCATGATGGAAATAACAGTGTTTTGCTATATTGTTATCAAAGGCAGACCCAACAAAGTGTGTCAGAGCAATCGTAAATGTTGTCCTGAGAAGGCAGTTTCAGCTGAAACCAAATCCCACAGTTTCTTGTTTTCTGAGAGAGACTGAGAGAACCATGATCGTTGCCTGCTGAACCCAGCATGGGTCCAGACACTATGTGAATACATTATCTTGCAATGTTGGATTATTCCAGCCAAAGACATTTGAAGTGCCGTAACTTATTTGTACATATTTATAAAAATCAATTTGGAAGTTGGTCCAATGATGCAAATACTTTGCACTCGTTGCAACCAGAGTCTTCCACCTCACCTCTGGATTTGTGGACCTGGTGAAATATTTCCACATAGCACTAGGGAAGATTTGTGGATCTTGTCATGTTAGAGCAGGTCATGACATTTCTACCAAGGCCACAGACACATTTCATTGCTGGGGGGATTAAGGTTTGCTTTGGTTTTTGTTTCAGCTCAATAGGTACAAATGGTTTGAAACAGTCTGTACCTTTAGTATGATACGGCATTTCAAAAATCATCAATCCATTTTGTGGATCTTATATGTCTGTGACTTGGTAATTATGGTAAAAATAATACCTTTTTTCCCATTTTCTTGCAAAAAAAACCAAAAAACTAAGTCTTTTCATTTTGAAGAAAAAAAAATGAAATAGTTGCACTTTAAAACAAAAGTGTGATCATATCAACAATTTAAAATGTAAAAAAGAAAAGAACAACATGAAGTAGCAGAAATAAATGTAAATTCAAAAAGACATTCACATTTGTGGAAAAATTCATCCCAAATTCACTTTTTTTGTTTTTATTTAAACTTCAGTGTTTAGATCAGGGCTTGATGAGCCGAATCTAAATAAAGTTTTATTGGAACACAGCTACATTCATTCATTTACACATTGTCTGTGGCTGCTTTTTGCCTATAGTGGCAGAGTTAGAGTTGTACAGAGAGCACATGTCCTGCAAATCTCAACATTTTTATTATCTGTCCCATTACAGAAAACGTTTGCTGATACCTGCTCTAGGTGATTGTGTTAAATCTGCTCAGCTATTCTCAACCAGTGTTGCGCATGTGTAGTGCCACCTACAGTGAGTCCCAGGCCCAAGCTGGAAACGTGTTACAGTGTCTGCTAAAGACATTTCTAACTCTGGTTTCTCCATCAGTATTAATTACAACACAGTCCTCTGAGTTCAAAAATACTTGCACATCAGGGATAGTTATATTTTAGAGATTGTGTGCAAACATAACTCACATGTCTATTTTTGTGGGGTAAATAGCCAGACAACATATAATAAATGTGTTATATAACAAAACAAATTACATATACATGAAGAAAATGTCCAATTTTCCTAATAGATTCATAGTTCATATATTTGTGATACTTTTCTATCTTTAAAAAAAAAGTAAATTAGGTTTGTCAAGAGGCCAGAAATTATTGAGTAGAAAGAAACAAAATGAATAACCTCTGTTCTGATCAGCTTAATCCAACTACATATCTCACAAAAGCAAAGCCATTTTTTCCACAAGTATCATATGTGTCTGTCTGCCTGTTTGGGAAAGGCCTATGAAACCTAAGGGGAGTTATTATGTTACTGATGAAAAGCTTCAATCTGTAACACATATGTGCATTTCAGTATATAGTATCTGCTTATTTTCATTAAATTGCATTAAATGCTTCAATATGTAACACAGTCATCTTCCTTAGGAAGCGTATACTTGTGGAATTCTTTGTGGTATCCCTGGGAATCCCTTTACCCTGTATCCATGGCATTCTGCCTTTACTGGGCTCATTTCTTCCTACTCCCTGGAATATTTATCATGGGAAGTTTTTCCTTTCCTACTCTAAGGCTTTGCTTTTTGTCCCCAAGCTACCGTTTTTGAAATGAACTCAAAGGCAAGGGACAATATATTTGAGGAAAGAATCTAACACTACTAGAAATTACTTCATTGTATCTGTTTTCTTACTTAAAGGCAGAAACAGAAGTTTCGTTCTCTCATCTTTACCCCCAAACTATTATACTTTAGACCTAGGTTAAGGCCCAAAGTAGCAGGACAAAGAAAGCAAATATTTTCCAAGGAATTTCATCATTCACATCTATTCACCATAGTGAATATGGAAAGGAATAATGATTTTTGTGCACAATTCTATTCTCTGCTGCAAGGCTTACAGTCTACATGTGAACTTAAAAATCATTTATCCTAAAACTTTTTCCCACATTCTTTAATTATGTTATTCCTAAAAAAAAAATGCAAATGTGGCCCAACATTTAAACATTACTTTATAAATATACTTATGTAAACATCAGATAACATATATACAGTGGTTTTTCTCTTCACTTATTCTAACTTAACCATGCATCTTTTACATCACATTGACAGTAGTGTGCCAGACAGATAATAACTTAATAAGGTTTTCTTTTAATCAAAGTAAAATTCTTGTCCCAAATGCATATCGTTTCCAAATTTTCTACTTCACTAGCTGAAAGCCATCAATGTGTTAACTTTGAAGGTAAATGACCTATTTCTTTTGAAATGTAAAAATCAAACATATAAGCCCTTATTTCTGTTTGTACTGAGAAAATTATTAATATTTAATATCCATTAAAAGTAATTGCAAAACTCACACTTATTTTTGCACCAAGCTAGTAACAAAGGTGAGACATCAGAAAAAAAACAATTCTAAGTGAAATTCAATTGTTACTTTTGAATTTAAATACAAATTTATGAAGGAAGTTTGCCACCTAGAAAGAACAAAAACTTCTGAGGGTGTACGGCATACTTTGATACATAAGCATAAAAGAAAGTGACTCTAGAAATCCAGTGAGTGTAGAGCTTGATGAAATTGTTTGCTGGCCTCTGGATGAGTCATTATAACAAACGAACTCACACTTACAGCTTTCAAACTTGTGTTTATATTCATCCAAGGATTCCTGAACCTTTGACACTTCCTACGCCAATTGGCAGAATCTCACAGAAGGTGGGAGGGATGACAGCCACAGACCTAACACTTAGGCACTCATAAGTTATGCTGTATACACTATCTTTCTGGTTTTATCTGCCCCACTTTTGGAGTGAGAAGAACTGCACCAGCCAGCAGGAGAGAAAAGAATTTTTTGCAAGTCTAGATATTTATGGGTATTTTGAATCAAATAAACAATTCTCATTAAGTTTAGGTAGAAGAAGTGAAACATATATTAAAATAATATTCATTTTGACTTAAAGGTTTATTTTCCCCTAAAATAGGTCATCTATGTAAAATAAACAATTTTTAATAATAATGGTAATGTTAATAATTAATGGAATAAAAATAGTATATTTACCAGGCACTAGTCTAAGCAATTTATACATAATAAACTTGTTTAATCTTCAACACTTCACAATAAGTCTGAAGCAAAATAAAAAAAAAATAGTTTGAATAGTTGTCCAAGGTCACATAGAGAGGATAAGCAGTCTGCCTCTAGATCCAAACCATCTCAAAGTATTATAGATACATATATGTGTGTGTGTGTATATACAGACATATACATACATATCTTAAAATATTAGAGTTTTTTTTTTTTTTTTGAGACAGAGTCTGGCTCTGTTGCCAGGCTGGAGTGCAGTGGCACAATTGTGGCTCACTGCAACCTCCATCGCCTGCATGCAAGCAATTCTCCTGCCTCAGCCTCCCAAGTAGCTGGGAATACAGGTATGCACCACCACGCCCAGCTAATTTTTGTATTTTTAGTAGAGACGGGGTTTCACCATGTTGGCCAGAATGGTCTCGATCTCTTGACCTCATGATCTGCCCACCATGGCCTCCCAAAGTGCTGGGATTACAGGTATGCACCACCATGCCGGGCCAGAGTTTTATCTTCATCCCTCTAGCTTTATCATTAAGCATAGGTTCCATAACAAAAGAGATCCTCGAAAATATTTGCTTCATTGAATGAGTCCCATCTTATCTGAGAGACTGTAGTCTGTAATGATTAAAAGCACCAACATTTTAGTCAGTTGTCTAGGGTTTGGATCTAAAATGTGGCGGTAAGGAAAGGTCAATCCTATTTGACCATGTGACCGTGTCATAATGTGACCATGAAGGTCATATAATCTCTTTCTGCCTCAGTTTGCTATTCTACAATATGGAAATAGTGATAGTACCTACCTCATAAAACCCTTGTGATAATTAAATAAACCAATAAAGGTAAAGTGCTTAAAGTAGTGCCTGGCGATAGGAAGAACTGTGTAAGTACAATTTGGGATTCTAAGAGTTCGTTGTTGAATTCCCAGTGAATGTGAACTTATTTGGAAATAGGGTATTTGCAGATGGAATCAAATAAAGATGAAGTCGTACTGGATTAGTGTGAGTGCTGATCCAATACTGCTGTTTATACAAGGAGAGAGAAATTTGTAAATGCGGAGAGATGCATGGAGGAAGGCCATGTGATGACAGGGACAGAGATTGGGGTTATGCTGCCACAAGCTAAGGAATGCCAAGAAGCCCATGGCAAGCCAGAAGCTAGGAGGAGGCAAGGAAGGATCTTTCCTTCAAAGGGAAGGTGGCCTTGCTGACACCTTGCATTTGGACTCCTAAACCGCTAAAACAATGAGAAAATAAATTTCTATTGTTTTAAGCCATGCAGTTTGTGGTAATTTATTACAGGAGCTCTACAGAACTAAACAATGACTCAAGTCATTGAAATCAGTAATGAACAAGTGTCTAAATTCAGCTCACCTAGCAACTTTGGAAATAAACCTAAATAATTGTACACAGGATTGTTGTGAAGGGAGTGAATAGCAAAGCAATGTTATAAATTTACAGCATTTATAGTAGCCATTCATTAGTTCAAATATGCTTATTCAACTAATTGGGAACCAAAAGAGTGAACAGAATGCCATTTTCTTTCAGGGAGCTTATGGTCCATCCAAACCAATGTCCTGGACCTTTCCCCCTGTTTTCTTCTAGGAATTCTACAGTCTCCAGTCTTATATGTATAGTTTTCATCCAGTTTGACTTTATTCTTGTGTAAGGGGTAAGATAAAGGTCCATTTTCATTTTCTCCATGTGAATATTTAGTTTTCCAACACACTTTATTGAACAGGCTGTCTTTTCCCTATTTTGTGTTCTTGACACCTTTCTAGAAAACCAGTTGACCATAGATAAATGGGCTTATTCCTGGACTCTGTATTCGAATTCATTGCTCAATGTGTCTGTTTTATGCCAATACCATGCTGTTTTGATTATTACAGCTTTGTAATAAATTTTGACTTCAGGTAGTACCTCTAACTTTGTTCTCTTTTTCTAGATTTCTTTAGCTATTCTGGATCTTTTGTGGTTGTATAGAAATTTTAGGGTTTTGTTTTCTATTTCTATGAAGAATGACGTTGGAATTTTGGTAGGAATTCCATTGAATCTGTAAATCTCTTTGGGTAGTACGAACATTTAAAAAATATTAATTCTTCCAATTTTGAACATGGGATAGCCCTCCATTTATTTGGTATATTTCAGTTTATTTAATTAATGCTTATTTTATTTATTTATTTTTATTATTTTGAGATGGAGTTTTGCTCTTGTTGCCCAGGCTAGAGTGAAATGGCATGAACTCGGCTCACTGAAACTTCCGCCCCCTGGGTTCAAGCCATTCTCCTGCCTCAACTTCCCAAGTAGCTGGGGCTACAGGTGTGCACCACCATGCCTGGCTGGGTTTCACCACATTGGCTAGGCTGGTCTTGAACGCCTGACCTCAGGTGATCTGCCCACCTTGGCCTTTCAAAGGGCTGGGATTATAGGCATGAGCCACCATGCCCATCTTATTTTAAATAATCTCTTCATCCAAGTTCATGGGCCAAAATTCTATCAAACCCCAACTTAAGAACACCTAGGACTTTAATACTTCCTTTGCACTTCTACAAAATGTGGAAGGCAAAGATAGGGAGGACATGTAACTGACAGGAATAGACCTAGTTATATATACTTTTAATTTGTATAGGCTTGAGTCTTATTCACCTCACATTAAATACCTTGTTTTCTACAAAATGTGTTTGTCCCATTTTCTGGTATTGAGATTCTATATAAGACCAAGAAATAGTCCTTGTGAAGCCAAGAAAAATGTCTGTTACATCTTTCACTCAGAGCAATGGGTAAGAAGTATTGTACTTGATCTAGAGCAATAACCAATAACACCAAAAGGCACATTTCTGTACAACTGTACAATTCGTCTTGAACAGGACACAACTTAATATATAAGCCTTGTTTGTCATGATAGAAAGAGTTAAGGTTTTTAAAGTTTCCTACTTTTTTTGTTAACAAAATTCTTGTAAGTGACAAAATGTCAGGCAATATTCTAATTTGTTCTTACCATAACTTTAAGATGGCATATACAGATAGTTTAAAAGAAAAATCCAGATACTTTCCAGAGATTAGTTTTTGATGAATGTCTTCTAATAAATGAGTAAGAAAATAATACTTTAGAAGTATACTGTTCTCTCATTCTAGAAAAAAAAAAAAAACCTTTAATTTGAAACATTTTATATCTAGGAAATGTTTATAAATATGTTTTAAATATTTCTTTCTGATCTTCAAAGTAACCCTAATAGATAAGTTTTACTAAGAAAAGGGCTTTCAATATTGAAGACAGAGGCTATTATCTGTGAGCCATAGACTAATTCTGGAAACTATGAAAATTATAGAGAAAATTAGAAAAACAATTTTTTTCTCCAAATTTAGGAGGAAAATTATAAGCAAATTACAAAGTAATTTGTGTAGCCTGGTGCTCAACGATTAAGGTATCTGTCATAAGCCTTTGGGGCTTCTATAATAAAATACTGTAGACTGGCCGGGTCCAGTGGCTCATGTCTGTAATCCCAGCACTTTGGAAGGCTGAGGCGGGTGGACAACTTGAGGTCAGGAGTTCGAGATCAGCCTGACCAACGTGGTCAAACCCTGTATCTACTAAAAATATATAAACTAGCCAGGCGTGGTGGTGGTTTCCTGTAATACCAGCTACTCGGAAGGCTGAGTAAAAAAAGAAGATACTATAGACTGCATGGCTAATAAACAACAGAAATGTATTTCTCACAGTTCTGGAGACTGGAAAGTTCAAAAGCGAGAGGCCAACAGATGAAATGTTTGGTGAGGACCCTCTTACTGGTTCATAGACAACCATCTTTTTACTGTGTCCTCACGTGGTGAAGGGAGAAGGGAGCTCTCTTGAACATCTTTTATAAGGACACTAATCTCATTCATCAGGTTTCTTTCCTCATGATCTAATCACCTCTCAAAGGCCGTACCACCTAAAAGGATCACTCACATTGGGGGGTTAGGATTTCAACATATAAATTTGGAGGGGACACAGATATTCATTGCAGTATCTTATTGAGTTTCCCCTCTCCCTCTTTTCTCGCCCTCCCTCCCTTCCTTTTTTTTTCTCTTATGAGCAATAAAAACCAAACTCTGAATAAAATAATCAAAACAGATAAAAAGGTATATGATAGCTCTTAGAAGCTCAACAGAATTAAAGATAAAATTGAAATAGGCTCAGACATTCCTGGAAGCAGAGCAGTGCCAGGACTGTGAATACCAAGAACCTAATGGGGAATTCCTTAGAGTGTTCCCACTTTGCATCAGAAGTAAACACTTTCTCTTTTTCACACTTTACTTAGGATTTAAGTTACCATGGAGGGCTAAAGACATTACATGCGAGGACACCTGAATGAGCATCACAGCAAGACTCTACACCATTTACAAAGGAAAGTGAGGATGCTGTTAGCAAAGAAAAAGCACAGATGATGAGGAGGAACAAAGAGTAGATGTACTCTACGGTGTCTTAATGAACTCTGGATTTTATAGTTTAAAATGCAATAGCTAGACTATTATATAACCATTTTAAGTTATTTTGATCATATTCTCGTATCAGTATTAGGTTAAACTGTGAGCAATAGAAATACAAAACAGCACTAGTTTAGATATATTTGAAGTATGTTTTCTCATGTGTAAAAAGTCCAACAATAAGCAATCCCAGATTGGTGTGGTAGCTCTGTGCAAAATGTCCTCAGAAACCCAGGCTCCGTATACCTTATTATTACAACATAAATGGACTTGTATTATTCATTTATAAGGCTATCTTGTGGTTCAAGGTGGCTGAACAAACTCTACTTCTAGACATCATATCATAAAGTAGCAGAAGGCACCAGCAGTCTACCACATGCTTATGTAATTATCTGCAATGGAGGCCAGAAAAGCCTGTCTTTAAAGGAGTGGTCATAGTCTCTGTTAAAGACTGGAGTCTGTTAAGATACAGGAAGGGTAGAAAGATAGATCTGAAGTCAATTAAGAGTCCCTGCTATAACTGCATTTCTATTTTTCACAATTCCATATGAGTTTATTCTAATGTATATATCATTTAACCAACAGAAAATGCATTTCCTTTAGTTTTTAAACCACAATCGAGAATCAGAGCCAATAGCACACGTGTGTGTGTGTGTGTAGAGACAGAGAGAGAGATTTACTTTAAGAAATTGGTTGATATGACTACAGAGATCACCAAGCACTAAGTGCAAAATCTGAAGGATGGGCTGGCAGTCTGGAAGCACAAAATAAGCCAGTTTTGTAGTTCATCTCTGGAGGCTATCTGCTTCACAATGTCCTCTTGCCCAGAAGATGGTCAGTTTTGTGTTCTATTAAGGCCTTCAATTGATTGGATGAGGCCCACCCACATTATGGAGAGCAATCTGCTTTACTCCAGGTCCACCAATTTAAATATAAATCTCATCTGAAAGCACCATCACAGAAACATCCAGATTTGACCACATATCTGAACTCAGTGGCTGTGACAAGTGGACACATACAATTAACCATCACAATAACAAATACAGAGCTCTTTGACTGTCATAACTTTATGTACAATTTAAAGATACAGTAGCAAAAGTGTGTGTGTGTGTGTGTGTGTATGCATGTGTGTGTGTTCATCTGTATGTATATGTATTCTTAATGTCCATTGTATTAGTATTAGTCCATTCTCACACTGCTGTAAGGACACATTTGAGACTGGGTAATTCACAAAGGAAAGAGGTTTAATTGACTCACAGTTCTTCATGGCTGGAGGCCTAGGAAACTTACAATCATGGTGGAAGGGGAAGCAAGCAAGTCCTTCTTCACATGGTGGCAGGAGAGAGAAGCAGAGAGCAAAGCAGGGAAAGCCCCTTATAAAACCATTAGATCTCATGAGAACTCACTTGCTATCACAAGAACAGCATTCGGGAACTGCCCCCATGATCTAATCACCTCCAAGGAGGTCCTGCTCCCAACACATGGGGATTACAATTCAAGATGAGATGTGAGTGGGAACACAGTCAAACCATATCACACACACACATGCATATATGTTTATGTGTGTGTGTATATATATAGATATTTATACACACACATAGACATATATGTGTGTGTGTGTATATATATATATGGTATACATATAAATGTGCATGCATATACAAGTGTTATGTATGTATTCTTAAGAATACCAGTCAATACAATTCTAAATTAGATCAATAAGCCATCACCAAATGGGTGAAGAGAGAGAAAGTAAAGAGACTCTTTGGAATGCTCCTGTGCTCTGTGTATACCTCAAGAGCTCATAATGAAAACTATTATAAAGGAAAGAGGGAAGAAGATAAGTAATAAATGCTGTTAGCCAACTTTTGAATTCTATTTATAGCATACAGCAAAAATATACTCAGCTGTAAAACTTAATGTTTTTACCTCGGCAAAATGGTGTGTAAAACATTAAAGATAGATAATGAAATTGTAATATAAACTCCTCAAATTGAATATTTTTTTTTTTGAGGAGTCTCGCTCTGTTGCCAGGCTGGAGTGCAATGGCGCGATCTTAGCTCACTGCAACCTCTGCCTCCCAGGTTCAAGCAATTCTCCTGCCTCAGCTTCCCAAGTAGCTGGGATTACAGGCGCGCGCCACCACGCCCAGCTAATTTTTGTATTTTTTAGTAGGGACAGGGTTTCACCATGTTGGCCAGGATGGTCTCGATCTCTTGACCTCATGATCCACCTGCCTCAGCCTCCCAAAGTGCTGGGATTACAGGCGTGAGCCACCGTGTCGGGCCTCAAATTGAATTTTTAAAGCAGTATTACTACTTAGCCCCAAGTTGAAATCTGCTGGTTCAGTCAACAAACGTTTATGAACTATTATATGTCAGACAGTATGCTAGTCTAAAATTACATGGCTAAAATATATTTGTTTAAATAATACTGCTCATTATAAGCCTTAAGTACTCAAGAATCAAAATATAATATTTGGAAGTGAAAGTGAAGTTTCTGAATCTGAAATGGTTCACAGATGATCACCATGTAGTGTCAGTACCAATATTTTATGCTTGTTCTCATATCGCATACCACAAATGGCAACTGTCAGTCTATATCAATCTCAGGAACCACCTAAAGAATTGAACTAATAATAGGAATTCAGCATATATTTCTTGAAGATAAAGCCATTTTGAGATCTTGAAATTCATTTTAATACTTGTGTTATTCTGGTTAAATTATTTTAAAGATTTATTCTCCTATCCACATATCAAGAATGTCTTTTCTGCAGCTCATACCCAGAGAAGAGGCAATGAACAAGACTTATGACTTTTACTAAATTGTAATATGGTAAATTAAATATTAGTTTTTAAGTTGATCTACCATATGAGATGACTGCAGGCAATATGGACCTGAGAATGAGTACATATTCTCTCTTTAGGCCATGATAAAGCAAAAGTATTTCATCCATGTGGAGGAATAAAGAGAAACATTTTTCATGTTATGCAGCAGAGGTTACTGTACCCTTCTATTATACCCTTGAGCCAGTAAGCCAGTATATGTTTTGGGGATATAGTTTATGGTACTTACTGTATCCTCAAAACACACACATTGATATTCTCAGTCAGTCAGTACATCAAGCAAAATAGATGATATGAAGACAGCTAGAATAAGAAACAAAAAGACAGAGACATTGATCTGAGTATTTTATATTTCTATAAATTGTGAATTGTAGTTTTTTGAATTTTGCCTTTAAATCCAAACACGCTTGCACCAAAATTTTAATTCTTAATAAAAATGAGAAAGACAATTTGCTTATGTTTGTGCAGTATATGTATTTGTTCCTGTATGTACACTATTAGGTAATTCCAAAATCAGTATTAGAAGTTTATTAGTGCCATCCAGAAAAAAAAATCTGCTAGCAAAGTAATGCTGTCTTTTTCACTAAAAGTGGAAAATTACTCTATTTTTTTTCAGATATAAGTTCAGATTTTGTAATAATGATAAACCATTTGAACATAAGCCAGGCAGACTAAACTTTAAAAATGAATGTCACAAAAAAATTCTAGGCTGGACTTGGTGGTTCAGCGTATAATCTCAGCACTTTGGGAGGCCAAAGTGGGTGGATCATGAGGTCAGGAGATCGAGACCATCCTGGCTAACACAATGAAACCCCTCTCTACTAAAAATACAAAAAAATTAGCCGGGTGTGGTGGCGCACCTCTAGTCCCAGCTACTTGGGAGGCTGAAGCAGGAGAACTGCTTGAACCTGGGAGGAGGAGGTTGCAGTGAGCTAGGATCGTGCCACTGCACTCCAGCCTGGGTGACAGAGCAAGACTCCACCTCAAACAATCAATCAATCAACCAATCAGTTCTAAAAAGAAATATATAGAATATCGCATAAATCTACTGAACAAATGTTATTTTTCTGATTTGCCTAATATAAATAAATATTTTCACATCCGATTTTAGAAGACATAGTAACAGTATAGCATACATATTGTTAATATGTTTTGCCAAATACCACATTTCCTTATATAATTCTCTCCTTTTCTTAATCCTTACTGATTTACTCTTTCAAAAAGAATAATAAGATAGCAGCCACCAATTCCCTTCATACATATTAAATCATTTATTAAGTTCTGATATTTATATAAAGCATTAGAAAAAAATAGGAAAATAAGACAACAGAAGGAACTTGTATTCATTCGACAGGCTTTATAGGATCAGACAAGACAACCCCTTCAATGTAAACAGATGCTTGTTTCACAGCTTCCCTGGTGGCTACCTTTTCCCAGGCAATCTTCCCCTGTCCATGTCTTCTCTAAAAGCTCTTTTCTGTCTGTAGTCAATAGATCTGGGAGATAGGGCAGGTGACACATCCTTCTACATGATGAAGAAGGTGTACAGACTACTATGAACTGCAATCACAGTAAATGTTATCAAGTACATGTTTAGTGGTTTTTCAGTAAAACTATGGATGAGAACATGCTATCACCACAAACACTTAGAATTTGTATCTTTTATCAAAGTTATAACTAAATTCATTTTTTACTCCTTATATTTTAGATTGTTTGCATTTGGTCCTTACAAGATCTTCTTCCATCTAAAACTGGTCATATTAATCAATCTGAAATTAGCCAGATTTCTAGGATTTAAAGACTTAATGATTTATACTTTTAAATAAAGACCATAATAAGTCAGAGTGTGCATTTTAAATTCCTTTTAAACTGAAGATTCTTATTTGCTAGGCTGCCATAACAAAATACAACAGAAAGGGCGGCTTAAAGAACAGAAATTAATTTTCTCACAATTCTGGATGCAGGTTGTGCAAGATAAAGATGTAGGCAGGTTTGGCTTCTTCTAAGGCCTTTCTCTCATTGGCTTGCCAATGGCTACCTTATTCTGTCTTCACAAGGCCTTCCCTCTGTGTTGGCATCCTAATCTCCTCTTCTTATAAGGATACCAACCATATTGGATTAGGGCCCACCCTAATGGCCTCATTGTAACTTAATTGCCTCTGTGAAGGTCCTGTCTCCAAATATAGTCACATTCTGAGGCATGAGAGGTCAGAATTTCAACGCAAGCATTTTAGGGGTCACAATTCAGTAGCCCATAACAAAGGTGTAACTTAAACATTCAAAAATCTTTGCATAAAGTTAGCAGCTAAAATGTAAAACTAAATATGCGGATCAAATATAATAGTTAAAATAAAACTTTCTAAAATATCCAATTTAGTCAGATTTCAAGATTTCTAGCTGACTAGTTCAACTAGACTAATGATTATTTTCCCTGAAATTTTTCCAAAACTAATAGAGAATCCACTATTTAAAAATAATTTTTTTTATAATTTGAAATTTTTTAAAACTGTAATTTCTAAATCCTAGCAAATTTGTAACACTTGTTTGCATATACAGAGGACTTTTAAAATATCATGTAGTATTATTTAAGTAATTCTTTTCTTTTCCTATAATCAGAGAAATATTCTGATTATATTATAATCCATACAAGTCAAACGATTGAGTTATTTTTACATCAATGATTATTCTCTTCAATATACAACTCAAAGGAAAGGAAAGACATTCTCTAAAAGTTAAAATTTACTCTTAAGCATTAGGGACATTTTTGAGCACAGAATAAAAGAAGAGGAATAGTGAGTAGAAGGATACTCTTTTTCCTCCCAAATGTCTCTACTATTTATAGGGGGAGGTTTGGGGCAGTAAAATTCTAAAGTTTAATTTTTTTAATAATTACTTTGACCTATATTAAATTGGAAAAAACTCCTGAGGATAAGAATTTAGGCTACTTTCTGCCATGTGATTTCTTTTTTTTAGGAAATCTTACCAAACTTAGTAAGAAGAAAGAATGAAGAATTAATAACAGATATCTGAGTGAATGAGTTTGGTGGTTGGGGGTGGAGGTGGTTGAGAGTTTGGTTGTCTTAAGAGTTTGTTGAGGAATATCTGTTGGTGTATTAGAGGATGGAAGGCAGGATAAAGGGGTGGAAATGAGTAAAGTTGAGAATGAGACTTTAAACAAAGTATCTACTTAATGCATTAATTCAGACTGGCTCTTTAACTCATAATGACACAGAAGGACAAACCTTTTAACTAAAAATCTATTTCTTGTGTTTTAGGTTTTCAAAAATCTCTCCTCCAGTTGATATTGTCTAAATGAATAATCACAAATAAAGTCAAATGCATTGAAATGCTCAGGATTAGGCTCAGCCATTTAAAAAATTAAATCGAAAGGGGGTACTTTTAAATACATAAAGTGAAGAGTAGGATTCTGATACTACTCTTTCATCATTCCAAATAAGTATATTAGCCAATCCCACACCATCATTTTGCTGTCAAAATTCTAAATAGCCCTCATAACCTGCTCTTACAAGCATATTTCCAAATGCTTTAGTAATTTTTGATGTTTTTACTTTGGCTTTCTCAAAAGTATTTTTAATTTAAACAAATTTTAGGATTTGAAGCAGAGCCTTGAGTGAAGTTTTACCTAAATACAGTGAGAGGCTTCTTCCTAATTCTCTCTGATACTCTTTTTTACCCTTAAACAATAATAATCCAGAGGGAGGGCATATAGCATAGCAATTAAAATGAGAATATTCTATTAAAATAGGCATTTAACTTAGCTGTTTCCCATTAGGTACTTGTGTAATTTATAAGTAAGTTACTTTTCGTGTGTTATCTGAAAGGATTCTTAGTGGGTTGAATATAATAGTGCATATAAAGCATTAGCAAATTGCCTGACACCATAAAATTATGTTACTTTTAGATGATATTACTGTTTTCTTACTGCACAGTTTATTCTACATCCCTTATTTTAAATTATATTTTAATAGTAAATGAAGCGACAGCACTGTTTCCTTTAATAGCTTGCATAGTGAAGAGACCCAGTTTATCAAAGACTTCAGTCTAACGTGTACTTTATGTTAATTTAGCCTCGCCCTATGGATGGATGATGAGAGGCTTTGGAAACCACATGGAGACCATCAGGTAGACTCTGGGAAGGTAATTTCTGTTAGCGCTCAAGAAGCCTAATACTGTTACCTCCCTGCTATTAGCTAGTGAGAGCCAATCTCTAGAATAAGCAGCGGCAGGGAGAAAGACATCTCATCTCCCCTGTGTAGTCTTAAGCCCTTTGTGCAGGCAGGGTGAAGTCTTTGAAAGGCCAAGGAAATCTTTATGATGGTATTTATACGGGAGTGCTGGGAAGGGAAGAGTGTGGTTCCTTTTATTTATTTTATTATTTTTTGATTAGTCTCACTGTCTCTATGCTGGAGTGCAATGGTGCGATCTCGGCTCACTGCAACCTCTGCCTCCTGGGTTCAAGCATTCTGCTGTTCCACCACACCCGGCTATATATATATGTATATATACATATATATATATATATATATGTATATATACATATATATATATATATATATATGTATATATAGTTTTTTTTTTTTTGAGAAGGAGTCTCTGTCTCCAGGCTGGAGTTCAGTGGCGCGATCTCGGCTCACTGGAACCTCGGCCTCCAGGGTTCAAGCAGTTCTCCTGCTTCAGCCTCCCTAGTAGCTGGGATTACAGGCCTGCAGCACCACACCCAGCTAATTTTTGTATTTTTAGTAGAGATGGGGTTTCACCATGTTGGGCAGGATGATCTCGATCTCTTGATCCGCCTGCCTCGGCCTCCCAAAGTGTTGGGATTACAGGCGTGAGCCACTGCGCTCGGCCAATTTTTATGTTTTTAGTAGAGACAAGATTTCACCATATTGGTCCGGTTGGTTTCAAACTCCGGACTTCAGGTGATCCACCTGCCTTGGCCTTCCAAAGTGGTGGGATTACAGGCGTTCAGCCACCACACCAGGATGTGTGGTCCCTTTAAATAATAGTGAAGCAGGTGAGGGAAGTGCTGGGTAGAGGAGGGCAAAGTCCCTCGCTAGGGCTCCACTCCCATGGACCTAGGTGAGGACAGGTATTTCCTGCCCAAATGTTGCATTTCCCAAGACCACCCTAGCCCACCCCGCCCCCATCCTGGGCCTATTAAAACCAGAGACCCAGGCCGGGCAGGGTGGCTCACTCTGTAATCCCAGCACTTGGAGAGGCTGAGGCGGGTGGATCAAGAAGTCTGGAGATCGCGACCATCATGGCCAACATGGGGAAACCCGTCTCTACTAAAAACACAAAAATCAGCCAGGCGTGGTGGTGCGCACCTGTAGTCCCAGCTACTCTGGAGGCTGAGGCAGGAAAATCGCTTGAACCCAGGAGGCGGAGGTTGCGGTGAGTTGAGATCCCGCCACTGCACTCCAGTCTGGGCGACAGAGCAAGACTCCGTCTCAAAACCAAACCAACCAACCCGAGACCCTAGCGGGCACATACACAGGCAGCCAGATGTCCAGAAAAGCACACGGACAGGCATCCGCAGGCCAGTGGGGCGATGGCGGGCGGGGGACACGACACGTTTGGCGGGCAGTCAGAGGACAGGCAGACGGGGGCCGCCTAGTGGCTCAACTCCGGGGAAAGACCATCTCTCTTCTGGCTCTGCCATCTGCTGAGAGCTATTCCACTCTTTAAAACTTGACGCTCATTCTCCAGTCCCACGTGTGATCCAGTTCTTCCGGTACACCAAGGCAAGAAACCCCGGGATACAGAAATCCCTGGGTCCTCGTGATAAGGAAGGGGGTCTAATTGAGCTGGTAACAAGCCGCCGGTAAATGGCAAGCTAAGGGAGCACCCTGTAACACACGTCCGCTGGGGCTTCAGGAGCTGTGAACATTCACCCCTAGACACTGCCGTGGGGTGATCCCCACAGCCTGCAGGTCTGTATGCTCCCCTAGAGGTCTGAGCAGCGGGGCACTGAAGAAGGGAGTCACATCCCCATCACACGCCCTGCGAGGGGGACAAGGGAACCTTTCCTGTTTCAGTATCAGATTTACAGTAGTTGCAGAAAGTGTTTGCAACCAGGTATATGTATCAGAGTAGCAAACACTTACCAGACATTAGTTTATTTGTATTCGTTGTTGGGCTACAGCAATTAATACATAGTTTTTGCCTTTCAAGACTTTAACACTTGCTAAAAAATAAGACAGTAATATTGAAAAAGTAATGGGAGGGCACCAGAAGTTAATATATATATTTAACTATTTTAAAAAGCGATAATAAAGTAGTTTAAACTGAAGTTGGGTTTTTGCAAGTGTTTACATTTTTAAAAATTTGTCTTACATGTTATAATTTCTAAAAATATATTCAAGAATAGAATTTGTAATTATGCTAATGTATTAAAGAATATTTTTGGTTTGTCTATTTACATAAGACTGTGCTGGCATCCTTGCTTCTGACTTTGCAGTACGAATAGAGAGAACTAATTTTTTGATTGGGAGACAAGTCATCTTGTTCTCCAGTGGACATTAATTACGTGAAGGCAAAAATTTGGAGTGAAAGCAAGAATCCTTGTGTTGTGCTCAGAGACTCTCAGAATTTATTAGTTAAATAGTGTGTTTAGGTAAACATTATAGGAAAAAATATCATAACTCATCATATCTTCAAAATAATGACCAAAAATTAATACATATCACTTACTTAGAGCGATAATATAAAACAAAATGTCAAGCCCTTGAATTCTAGTTTAGTGATAAAAACATCACAATGACTCATAGTTTTCCTAACCTTTTCTCCTTGAGATCATTTTTACATTGTCCTCAACTAAGTCCAACTTTTCCTGTCTTTTCTTCTGGAATTCACTCTTCTTAACCAAAAAGGTTGCATTTTCCATTATGTCTGCCTACTTTCCAGAATTTAAAAGTAATTTTTCATTTCAACACTCTTCTTCAAATTAATTTCCCACCACATTCTGCTTTATAATATGCTGGCCATGATCACTAAACCATTCTAGCAATATTTTTTAATTCCAAGATCAAATTATAATCTTTATTCATTTTGCCAAAAAGAAGATCTAAGGAAAAATCTTTAGATGGATTATTTTACTCATTTTTAAATTTTGCCTGATATAAAATAATAAAACAGAGAATAACATTTTTTTCTGTTTACATTGTATGAGTTAACCTAATCAAATTTTGAATTCTATCTTTGTCAAAGGCCATTGTCATCTCTAGAGCCTCTTTGTGGAACACAAAGTACAATATTTTTCTTTAATGTGCCTTATCTTCTTTACATTCTAACATGTTTGGAATATGGCCATTTTGAAATCCCTGTGTATTGTAATATAATTTTATCCCATACCATATATAGCCATTCATATTTGTAAACTCTACCACCTTTTAACTGCATTGCTTTTTAACATGACTGTTAAGAGTGAGATTTGTTTGCAAGGTCAAACATTTGAAAATAACGTTTATATGTTATTGTTTATGTTATTCCTTTCTTGGGAGATCTCTATACATATCTAAATGTAAATATCAAATATATTTATTATATAGATTTACATCAATATGGATATTTACGTAAGTGTAATATCAAGGAACTAGCAACAGTATGAGCCCCTTTAGTATGTCTTCTTTCAATAGTACTTTCTGGTTTATCAAAAGTAATTGCTAGAGCATCCAGGAATTTCAGATATTTTTATGAACCTAAGAAAGTAATTTCCCAAGAATAATTGTGAAAAAATACAAGTTGGTTTATTTTGTTACAAATGAGATATATAAATTTGGCAATCACTTTATTTACAATCTAATACTCCACTCGGTCATAAAAATGTCTCTAACGAATAATTATTTTTTAGTTTTCACATACTCCACTGAGTCATAAAAATGTCTCCAACAAATAATTATTTTTTAGTTTTGGAATACATATCTAAAATTTTTTTTCTTTTTTTTTTTTTTAATGGAATCTTGCTCTGTAGCCCAGGCTGGAGTGCAGTGGCCCAGTCTCGGCTCTGCAACCTCCGCCTCCCGGGTCCCGGGTCCCAGTTCAAGCAATTCTCAGCCTCCCAAGTAGCAGGGATTACAGGCACGAGTGAGCCACCATGCCCAGCTAATTTTTGTATTTTTTAGTAGAGGTGGGGTTTCACCATATTGGCAAGTCTGGTCTTAAATTCCGGACCTTATGATCTGTCCACCTCGGTCTCCCAAAGTGCTGGGATTACAGGCGTGAGCCACCGTGCCCGGCCCTAAAAACTTTTTCAACAAATATAAATTAGTAGCAATTAACCTCAGTATTCCAGAATTAACTATACTAACATTCTAATACTTGTACAAGTAACATTGGGGGAAATTAAGTAGATTATACAGCAATTTTGAGTGTAGCAAAGTTAATCATCCATAATATAATGCTCTCTGTTGGCATGATTTTCTGTCATATCTTCATTTTACAAAAGTAAAGTTCATACCTCCATTTTGTTTTCTAATTATTCTTAGTTTCTTACATTTCATTTATCATTCTTTCTCTTTTCTTTCTTATTTTTCCTCACAATTTTGCATGACTTATTCTCAATAAAGTATTTAACGTTGATGAAGACTGGGTATATCAAAATTTAGTTGACATTAATAACAAGCTATTTAAACTTCATTAACACAGGAGGATACCAATCATGTGATACATTTTCTACTAGCCAATCTTCCCACATTTCTTAAATTACTAAGTGACACATCTTTTAATCATTATTGCATGCTATTCTCTCTATTGCAGAAAGGAATTGATAGTAATGTGTAAAAATCATAATCAAGGATAAAGTAATTTATTATAGAATCCATAATAAAACATTACGTGTAGTAACATCAATGAAGATACATGCAGTATGCTTATCTTCCCATTTTTAAATTTTAACTAGTGCAATTATTTTGAAGTGCAAAAGTTTCCATGTTAGAATATTTTATAATTTTCCTTCAGATCAGCATTTCTATCATCAGAATAAGAAACCATGAATGAGTGAGCGACAAGAGGAAATGAAGAAGATTGTAGCACAGTTTATATGTCAGAGTTGTAGTGCCAAATGCTTTACAAGCCTTTTACATGTGTTCTGGTACTTTGCTAATGCAGCTACAGTATCTCCAGGGCCTTTAACATCCTTCCCTTCGAGTCTCAAGTGGCCCATAAATGATGGTTAGAAGAACATAGAATTAAAAAAAGAAAATGGCCAGAGGGGTTTTCTAGTCATTTTTCCAGGCTGATTATTTAAAAGAAATTCCTTTTCCTTTTCATTGGTTCTGCTTATTTTAGAGAAACAGTTTAAATTTTACAGAAACCCACAGGCTACCCAAGTATCTAAGAAAGTTACACTTCTCTTCTGCTGTTGACAGTGATTTTAAAGGACCCGTGGGTACGGACAATGATATTTTTTGCATTAGGTATTTTATGAGCAAATGGACTATAAGCCTCTCTCTCTCTCTGTCTCTCTCGCTCATCAGCAATGAAAATAAGGGTAAGAATGGACTAAAGTTCAATTAGAGATTGTTTAATTGACCTGTTGAGTCAACCCTGATTTTCTTCTCACAAATTTTAGCCACAGAATTTACAATGTCTGAAAACGCAGTGTTTTACAACGTGGGTGAAAACTGAATGAGCCATATCCTTCCAGAGCTGCTGTAATCATGCAGACTGAACATTAAGTTTACCCTCCTCAGAGATTTTTTTTTTTTTCCAGGGCATATCCTACCTACTCTTAAACACCAAAATGGTTACATTTTGTATCTTTGTTTTGGGTGTGTGTATATGTTTTGCATTGTTCTTCAATTTGTGTTTTAGATAAAAATAAGTATGAGTAAGCAAAGCATATAGACATTAACATTCAAAAGGACTGTTAAAAGAAAAACTTTACACATTAAATGTAACACAGTTTATTTGAGCAAAGAACAATTCATGAATGGACAGCATTCATAACCCAGAAGAAGTCCAGAAAGCTCTGCTCCACAAAGTGAGCAGAGAGCTTTTATAGACCAAAAAGGAAACAAAGTAATTACCTGATTGGCTACAGCTAAGCCTTTTGGTGAGGCATGGCTATTTGGATCCATCTGAGGAATGATCAGACCAACAGCTGCTTGGCTGTTTGTGATTGGCTGAGGCTCATTTTTTTAAAGTCAGTTACAAGAAAGGTTTCCAAGTTAAGTTTCTGTTTACTTAAAAATGAACTGCTGGTACAGATAACAACCCCAGGCTAATGGCCTCTTGATTATTTTTCTTGAACATCATTCTGAGACCTATAACTCAATAATAAAAAGCAATATATAGATTCTTTTGTGAAAATGAGAATGCAGAGCTCAAGACCTGGAAAACTATACATTTGACCTAGTTTCACTGATGAGCCTTGCTTCACCGGATTAGACTTTAAAAAAACTTCACTAAAGTATACTGCTTACATATAGTTAGTGAAAACTAAGCTCTTATTTGATTTTAAGAAGATAAAATTAATCTTCATTGTATGCAGCATATACAACTCTAATTAATAGCTGCTCACATTCTTCAATTCTAAATACATAAAGCCATAAGGAGTATTTCAATACTGTGTGTTTTACCAACTCAAGTCCTCTCAAACAATGTGCCAACACAATTAAACAATGAAATACTCCACATCAGCTAGCTATTCCTACACAAAAAGTCATTCCAAAATTTAGTGGACTGAAAAATAAATATGTGGTTTTGCTCATGAGTCTACAAGTCAATCGAGCAGTTGCTTCGGTCTTGAATTCCCTAATCACCTGTGATTATGTTTCAGTCACCTTGGCAGCTCTGCTTCTGGAAGCTTGCTTGATGTTGATGGTGGCGCTGTAGTTCTCCCCCATGCAAGTTTGGATTTGTTCATCTGGTAACTGAGAAGGATTTAAGAGATGCAAGTTCTTTTGAAAGTATAACTCACTTTAAAACTTTATTGGCTTGCGCTGAATCAGATTCAAGTCCATTCTAACAACCGAATTCACTACTACTTGGTAGACGTGTCTTTTTCTTACAGATTCTTTGTCCATGTCAAACTGTTACGGGACAAGAACCTGAACTTTCTTAGAAATCCTTCAATGTAGCTGAAAGCAAAACCTGGGCACACTTGATTAAATCTTGTCCTCATAACTTGTTAACGTTAGAACTCTTATTGATTGAGAAGATAGAAGATGAGAAATAACCTTATTTATTTATATTCCTTTAAATTCTCCTTGAAAACTGGAAAGTTATTTGTCTAGATCAGTTTTCAAGCTAAACCTGCAAGACAAATTCAGCTTACTGCCTGTTTATGTATGGGCTGTGAACTATTACTGTTTTCTATATTTCTAATGATTTAAAAAATCAAAAGAAGGATAATATTTTGGGGTGCATGCAAATTATTTTATATTCAAATGAAATGTCCATAAATAGTTTTTTGAAACACAGCTACACTTATTTATTTACAAGTTGGCCCTGGCTGTTTTTGCACTTAGGACAGCAAATTTAAGTAGTTGAGACAGAGATAGCAAAGTCACAAAGCAAAAAATATTTACTATATGGTCTACATTAGTAGCTGCATTTACTACCTGCAGCATTTACTATATGAGACTAAAAGAAGTAAACTTATACTTTCAACTTTTTGCCTGAAAATCGTTTTGCCAAAGTCCAAAAGTTTATTAGAAACATGGCTATTGCTATAGTCTTGCCCATTGTTTATTTTGTAACATGAGGCTCTATTTTTCCAGACTCTAATAGCAAGCTCTAACCATCTCTCCAGCTTCTACTAAATATTTCCTCACCATGTTTCCATTATCTGCTTGCTGCTTCACTCTCAAACCAGAGTCTCACATTTTAGGTCAGTGGCACTCCATTTCTATGCACCAATTCCTATGTTAGTTACCTCTTTCAGTATAAAAATAAACACAAAACTCTGTGGCTTAAATAAATAAGCATTTATTATTGCTCCTAAGTCTGTGGGTCACCTAGATAATACCACTTCTGCCTGTGCTTGTTCAGGTGCCCTAAATTAACTTGTAGACTGGCTGAAGGGTGGATGAGATGGTCTAGAATGAGCTCTTTCACATATCTCTTGGCTGGCTGTTGACTGGGATAGCAGGAATGGCTGGTTCATGGGCCTCTCATCCTCAAGCAAGTGCCTCTATACTTATCCACATGTTGGTGGTAGGGTTCCCCAAAAAAAAAAAAAAAGAATTGGAAGCATGCAAGTTTTCTTGCTAGACTAGGAACTAGAACGCCTTAGCCTCTCCCACAGTATGTTAATGAAAGCAACTCAGACCAGACTTAATGAGTGAAATCTTTTCTCTTCATGAAATAATCATAACATGTATAATACCTTTTTTTTTTTTTGAGATGGAGTCTTGCTCTGTAGCCCAGGCTGGAGTGCAGTGGCACAATCTCGGCTCACTGCAACGTCCACCTCCTGGGTCCCACTTCTAGCAATTTTCCTACCTCAGCCTCCCAAGTAGCTGGGGTTACAGGCACGAACCACCATGCCCAGCTAATTTTTGTATTTTTTAGTAGAGATGGGGTTTCACCATGTTGGCCAGTCTGGTCTTGAACTCCTGACCTCATGATCTGCTTCCCACCTCAGCCTCCCAAAGTGCTGAGATTACAGGCTTGAGCCATTACGCCCAGCCTGTATAATACCATTTTAAGAAGCTTTTGGTATACAGAGTATACAAGGGTACAAAGCATACAACTAGACACGTATTTGTTAATCGTTTTCAATTCTGAATATATTATGGACAAAAGAATTTAAAAAATATTTTCAGTTCTAACAATTTAATAATGATAAATTGATAATGAAATACCCCCAGTGGGTTATTAGCATTGGCAAAGATTATACTTCAGATAGAGAATTAAGGAAAGGACATATCAAATAACCAAAGAAATATAAATCCAGGTAAATTAAAGGTCATCCGTTTTTAGTACACTTTTGGGAGGAAGGTGTCTTTTTGAATCCTTTCCTAAGTGATCCACCTAAAAGCTCTTCCTCTGCGTTTTGGGATCCTCCTCTCTGCTCTTAGTTCTGCTTTGGGATGTTCCTTATTTCATTTCTAGTTACTCCTTGAATGCCTTTTTTACACTCCCTCTTTTTAGGACTTTATTCTCTTTCGCATGGTGTCACTGGAATAGGAAATACTAGGTCACACAATTTTACCATGTTGTTTTGTACTTTTTGTTTTCTTTTGTTTTTTGGTGGGTTGGTTTTCATTTTAACTTTTATTTTAGGTTTGGGGATACATGTGCAGGTTTGTTATATAGGTAAACTCATGTCACAGGGGTTTGCTTTACAGATCATTTCATCACCCAGGTACTAAGCCTCATATCCAATAGTTATTTTTTCTGCTCCTATCCCTTCTCCCACCCTCCACCCTCAAGTAGCCCTCAATAGCTGTTGTTCCCTTCTTTGTATTCAGAGGTTCTCACCATTTAGCTTCCACTTATAAGAGACTATGCAGTGTTTGGTTTTCTGTTCCTGCGTTAGTTTGCTAAGGATAATAGCCTCCAGCTCCATCCATGTTCCCACAAAAGAAATGATCTCATTCATTTTAATGGCTGCATAGTATTCCATGGTATATATGTACCATATTTTCTCTATCCAGTATGTTATTAGTGGTCATTTAGGTTGATTCTATGTCTTTTCTATTATGAATAGTGCTTCAGGGAGCATTTGCATACATATGTCTTTATGATAGAATTACTTGCATTCCTCTATGTAGACACCCAGTAATGGGATTGCTCAGTTAAATGGTAGCTCTTTGAAGAATCATCATACTGCTTTCCAAAATGGTTGAATTAATTTACACTCTCACCAACACTGTACAAGTGTTTCCTCTTCTCCACAACCTCACCAGCATCTGCTGTTTTTTAACATTTTAAGAACAGCCATTATGAGCTAGGTGCGATGGCTCATGCCTGTAATCCCAGCACTTTGGAAGGCTGAGGCAGGTGGATCATGAGGTCAGGAGTTCAAGACCAGCCTAGCCAAGATCGTGAAATGCTGTCTCTACTAAAAACACAAAAAATTAGCCAGGCATAGTGGCAGGCTCCTGTAATTCCAGCTACTCAGGAGGCTGAGGCAGGAGAATCACTTGAACCTGCGGGGTGGAGGCTGCAGTGAGCCAAGATCACATGACTGCACTCCAGCCTGGGTGACAGAGCAAGACTCATCTAAAAAAAATAAATGAATAGCCATTATGATGGGTGTGAGATAATGTCTCCTTGTGGTTTTGATTTGTATTTCTCTAATGATAGTGATGTTAAACTTTTTTCATACGCTTTTTGGCTGCATGTATGTCTTCTTTTGAAAAATGTCTATTCATGTCCTTTGCCCACTTTTTTTTTTTTTCGAGGAAGAGTCTCACTCCATTGCCCAGGCTGAAGTGCAGTGGTATGATTTCGGCTCACTGCAACCTCTGCCTCCCAGGTTTAAGTCATTCTTATGCCTCAGCCTCCCAAGAAGGTGGGAATATAGGTGTGCGCCACCATGGCCACTAGTTTTTTGTATTCTTGTAGAGACAGGGTTTCACCATGTTGACCAGACTGGTCTCGAACTCCTGACCTCAAGTGATCTGCCTGCCTCAGCCTCAAGATTGCTAGGATTACAGGCATGAACCACCACACCCAGTCCTTTGCTCACTTTTTAATGGGGTTGTTTTTCTCTTGCAAGTTTGTTTAATTTCCTTACAGATGCTGGATATTAGACCTTGGTCAGATGCATAGTTTGCAAATACTTTCTCCCATTCTGTAGGTCTTCTGTTTATTCTGTTAATAGTTTCTTTTGCTGTGCAGAAGCTCTTGTTTAATTAGATCCTATTTGTCAATTTTTGCTTTTATTTTGATTACTTTTGTGTCTTTGCCATGAAATCTTTGCCTGTTTCTATGTCCAGGAGTATTGCTAGGTTGTCTTCCAGCATTTGGGTTTTACATTTAAGTCTTTAATCTACCTTGAGTTGATTTTTGTATATGGTGTAAGGAAGGGGTCCAGTTTCAATCTTCTGGAGTATAGCTAACCAGTTATCCCACCACAATTTACTGAACTGAGAATCCTCTCCCCTTTGCTTATTTTTGTCAGGTTGTTCAAAGATCATATTGTCATGGGTGTGAGGCCCTATTTCTGGGTTCTCTATTCTGTTCCATTGGTCTATGTGCCTATTTTTGTACCAGTACCATGCTGTTTTGGTTACTGTAGCCCTGTGGTATAGTTTGAAGCCTATACTACAGGGGTAACATGCCTCCAGCTTTGTTCTTTTTGCTTAGGATTGCCTTGGCTATTAGAGCTCTTCCATATTCAAGAACTAATATAAGAAAATTAGTCTTTACAGATTCAAACAAGTAACAATTCATAATTGGGTATGAAAGTTTGGAAAAAAGAACTAGCATACTGAGTATACACACTGTGTGGAACAGAAACATGGTCTCAAATTTCTTCTTAGGTAGTTGCACTGTTTTTGTACTAATAAGATGTAAAAGGTAGAGGACCATGACTTGATTTTAGTCCTGTGGGGTTATCACATATAAGAAGAAGAGGCAAAAAAAAAAAAAAAAAATGCATTTATGTAATCCCTGTGAAGCTCAGGCCAAGTTCCTGATGACAGTGTTTGAATACAAATGGTTACAAAAATAAATCAGCATCAGGGACTTAGGATCAAATAGTAGGTGGGTTCAATGGGCTATTTCAATTGGGGTTTCTTGGAAGGTTACAGAGTTTATTATGTTAGCTTTTGTTTTCTTCAAGCCTGGACTAGTTACCAAGCTGAAAGAATTCATTTTCTTTCCTGGAGACTCTTATGGGAGCTTTGTCTGAATTTTTTTTAGAGTGGCTGTCAAGGCATCTGTGACTAGGAGACAATTTTGCCTTCTAAAAATAAGATAGAAGAGGGACAAACGTTAAAAAACATTATTTTGTACAAGTGCCACCAAAAAGAAAGTATCCAAAAAAGTAGACATTTTACAAGAGGTTGTTTTCATAAACAGCCTTATTTATAATCTTACTTCTTCGGAATCAGGGGTTTGCCCCTTTAGAAATGTAATTTGCTTTTAGAGAACCTTCGCCCCCTGTTTGTAGGAGAAAACATGTTATTGTCTTTCACTCAATTGCTAAATCCTGTTCCTTTCCAATGTTATCCAAAACGTTATTTCCTCAGAAAAGTCCTTCTTACTCCCTGTTAATTGAGTTCATTGCTTCTAGGATTTTTCTTCATAGTTTTTGTATCAGAGACTTCTAGTTTCTTACCCAGTATCTACGTTCCCCTCCCTCATTCTAATGAGAGCTCAATTTTCTTGAGGACAGGAGTGTCCTGATGAGAGTGTTGGAACATCAACTGGTTAGAAAAATAAATCAGAATCAAGGGCCTAGGATAAAATAGTAGGTGGGATCAGTGGGCTATTTTAACTGGGTTTTCTTGGAGGGTTTAAAGCTAATACATTTCTTAGTCTCTCTTGTAGCTGAGTGACCATATAATTTCTGTTTAATCAGATGAAAATGGACATTGATAAGAGGGCTCCCAGAAAAACTCATTCATAAAAAGGTATTCTTAGCAAGCAATCCACTTTTGTTCCTTTTCTCTTCCTCCTTCCTGCAGCCTGGAATAGGAATGTAGTGGCAAAAGCTGAAATAGCATCTTTCAACATTGAGGAAAAGGCCAAGAAGGTCACAGTGACTTGGCGCTGAAACTCTTACCAATGTGAGGAATAATTTATTTCCAGAGGTCTTGTTATATGAGAAAAAATAATTATGTTTTGTTAAGTCCTTTTTATTGGGTTTATTCTGAACCATATAAATGAACTTAATCCTTAGCAAATATAACCTTTATAACAATTTGAGAATGACTCTATGTAATTTATTTACTAGTCTGCCCTTAATGTGACTAAATTCTGGAGAAAGGAAGGTCATTGGCTACTTTGCTTCCCACTGTAAGCACTCTACTTAGCACAACATCTTGTCATGAGTAGATTTGTAAACAGTCAATCTAATGAAGAAGTATCCCTTTTTCTAATAAGGAGCTTGTATCATTCCCTAATAATCAAAAAAAGTCCCTGAATTTGAGGTATTGAGAATAGACCAGGGTTTCTCAACCTCAGTACTACTGACATTTTGGACTAGATAATTTTTTTTAGCAATGTTCCTCACCTCTACCAACTAGATATCAGTAGCATGCTTCCCATAACACTGTGTTAACCAAAAATGTCTCCATTGCCAAATGACCCCTGTTGGGGTAGGGAGAGGATAACCCCTAGTTGAGAACCAGTGGGCTTGACTAGGCTGAGAGACGTAATTCAGTAGGACAATCTACCATGGTCTGTGTCATTCAAAGTCTCCTGTACTCAAGACCTCTCTGTAGTTCGTAAACTGTGTATTCCTCCTGAACTACCAGTTGACAGCTGTTGAATCAAACTCATATTTCCCAGAGACAAATATTAGTGTTTTACTTCATTTCTTAGAGGATACCATAACACACTATAAATTTGGTAAGAACTTCCCTATAGGATACTTCTGCAACACATGCAGAAATGATTGCAAGATTAGTCCAAATTTCAGGAATGTGAAAAAGTAAATATATGTGCATTGACAAAACAAAGAAATTCTTAAAGATAGTATCATCTAAACCCATTTCTAAACATACATCTAAAAGCAACACCCTCGTCAATGACCCTTCGTGTGTTTGTGTGCAACAGTCTCTGACTCCCCGATGTAGTACCACTTTCTCCCACAGCCACAGTCTGGTATTGAATTGTTACCTTAAAAAGACTCAGTAGACACATATGTGGTTTTGACTATGTGAAGTCAAATCATCTCTCTAGATAGGGTGTTTCTAGACTAGTCTTTACAAATGAAATAGAAACAATGAGAGAATTTGCAATTCCCCTTTGTGAGATTCCTCAAATATCAGAAGTGGGTGTGTGGCTTGATCTTCTCATTATAACGCTGGGTACTTTCTGTCTATTCAAATTCAGTCACATATGTATTCAATTAACTCTATCCAACTCTCCACAAGCCCGCTACCCATCCTCACATACAAGCCTTAATCTGCAAGGTCATTTAACTCTTGAAAATATTTCTGTGAATAATTCATTTATCACTTCTTGCTACAACTGGTTTAGTCTAATGGAATTCTAAGAATTTTAATTTGATTTATGACCTTCATTTACTTATAAGGTTTTTCAAATACTTCAAATATATAATTTTTTTATTTTTGGTACAGTACTATATTTATTTCTTCTAATATTTTTCATGAATCTTTAAATAGCCCAGAACCAATTACTTGGTGACACCTGTATATAGTGAGCTTTAAAGGTTACTTAGAAGAAAAAAATGACCAAATTAGTCCTAGCTGAAAAACTTGAAGAGATTACTAACTGCATTAAGCTTAGGAATTTTAAGTAAATTTAAAGATGTGTAAAGAAAACAATTATGGAAACATTACTACATTTTTTCCTTTCAAGCCCGTGTTATTTAAGGATATGCTAACTTTTCTGGTAGTATAACATGACTACATAAAAGCGTACATTTCATCAGTGTATATCTTGGTGAATTTTTACAAACTGAACACACCTCTGTAACCAGCATTGGCATCAAAAAAGAGAAGACTACTAGTATTGAGAACATCTGCTTATGCTGCCTCTCAAAGGTTAGGACTTTTGAAGGAAAAACACATCTAATGCGGGGGAGAATATGGAGGTACATAATACCCCTTTGACTCATTTTCTTCATCTATAAACGAGTGGAACAATAAGTATACTGGAAAACTGCTCTACTAAAATGTGATAAGCGCTACAGAAATGGTTTAGAACACAGCAGCCTGCACAAATAAACAGTATTATTTTAATCTTCTATCACTACAAAGTACCCACTGCAGAATTCACCTTGCAAAAATGATCAGGCTTGGTTCAAACCATGAAGAAAAGGAGTGTTGCTAAGGAAAGCCAGAGGCTGCCTTCCAAAAGACCTCTTAGAGTCTCATTACCTTGGTAGATTTGCCTGGCTCCAAATCTGGCCCTCCACCTTTACAGACTCCAAAAGCTAGTTGTCTATTTCTAAGGGGCCTCATGATATTAAATAAGCTCAAGGGATTGATTTTTAAAAACCAAAGCCCTGATGTATTAATTTACCATGAGAGGACCAAGTACTTGAGTCTTCTGGCCAGAACATTCTCTGCTGATACCCCTTTGGGGAAGCCACACTATACTCATCAGCTAACTCAGTGAGCATTGTTTTAGATTAAGAAAAATTAGGTGTCAGGAAGCTCCTCATATACTTTGTGATCTTGGTTTATTACTTTTTCTGTTGTACAGATGCAACCTGTACCTTGACTGTTCTCTTCCGACCAACTCAGCTGCTAATCCAATGGGAAAGCATTCTTCAGCTTCCACTTTCCAAGACATGAATCACATGAACGTTTTCACCCTTAGAAAGCCTCCGTATACATTATTATTGTCACAAAGGTCAATGAAGATAAGATCTATACAGTGTTTCAGGCCCCCAATTTAAAAAACTGTTTTTTAAGTTCTATCTGGGCTCACCTGCAATGCAACCCAGTGCACTCACCCTGACCCAGTGCCTCCTTCTATATGTGACTTGAGTCCCCAAAAGCTATTGTATTTTCTTTGCCTTCTCTTCCATGTTTCTTTGACAGAGCTATGCAAAGCAACTGAGATGGAAGCTTGTACTTCCAAATTAAATACTGACCATCGTGCCCACAGTTTGATATAGGATCCAGAGACTTCATGGTATAATGCTGTGGGCACTTTGCATGGCTAGTGCTCTGATGAATGATGACCACTACTTTTCTATAACCTCTGCTTGTTCTATTCTATGATTTTCTGGTTGAGTCATTCTCACCCCACCCCTAACCCCTAACCAAATAACAATCGTTTCTTTAATAATGTTAACATTTTCAATCAATAAATTCTTGTGTATTTCTGGAAGCATTCAAACCCTTTATTAAAACAATTAAAATGATTTTTAATGTCTGAATTGAGAAATTGCATTTTGATTCTACATTTGTGGGTTATAGCTCATAGTCGAGCATAAAAACTGACAATAATTCTCCTCTATTCTGGATGAACCTCCATAGTCTCTATGACCTTCATTTATATCATTTCTGAAATGGGACTATGTGATGATTTATTGAAATAATAAATAGAAAGCACTTAGGACAGTATTTAACACTATTTATGAAGTGCTCCAAAACTAAAGTTTTGGTGAAATTCAAAAGAGTTAACATTAAAAATCCATTCTTATTTTTGTGATTTTGGGATTTTTTTTCTCTTTGTGAATTTTTGAGGCATTAAAATTGGCATTTTGGGCCAGTGTGATGGCTCACGCCTATAATCCCAACACTTTGGGAGGCCAAGGAGGGCCAATCACTTGAGACCAGAAGTTTGAAACCAGCCTGTCCAATATGATGAAACCCTGTCTCTTCTAAAAAATACAAAAATCAGCTGGGCCTGATGGCAGGCACCTGTAATCCCAGCTACTTGGGAGGCTGAGGCAGGAGAATTGCTTGAACCTGGGAGGTGGAATTGCTTGAACCCAGCAAGTGGAAAGTCTGATCCCATGATCCAGTCACCTCCCACCAGACCTATCTCCAACCAGTGGGAATTAGAGTTAGAGATGAAATTTGGGTGGTGACACAGAGACAAACCATATCAGGATTTCAACATATAAAACACATTAATGCGATTTTCCCTTTGTTACACCAATAAAATTTCAAACTTTTGAAAATACATATTATTAACAATAAGTCCAAATAGTGTCGTAAAATATTAATATTATTAGTAGAAATTAGAGATCATAATGATCACAATTATCATTGATTATGAACAACTTCAAAGACATTAAGAAGGACACTGATGTAGGCACTCAGCTATTTAACCCTTGAGGGGCCAGTGCAAAACCAGTGAAAGTGACAGACTTTTGTCAGTTTGTGTCAATTTCATCCTCGAAGCCAAAGTTTAAAGAATCTCTACCTAAGAAGTATTCAATAATTTTCCTATAAATATTAGTCTTCTGTATGGTGTTCTGTGTGTATGAGATCTAATTTGATTATTACACTTAAAAACTAAGTGATAAACATACATTTCAAAGAAAAATACTTTTACTGTTTGTTTGAATACAAGATTCAGAAGAATCAAAATTTCTCAAGCCAGAGGCAAAAAAATACAATTTGAAAGCTGGAAAAGTGTTTTAAAATGTTGTTCCTTATTTAAAAAATGAGTGTTTCAGAAAGGACTACCTGCAAATAGCACACTACTACTAATTTTAGTTAATGCATATTAAATGTTTAAATCTGAGAATTTCATTTCAGTGACTCAATATTTAACCATCCAAGCATTTACTTTCACTCATGCTTTTATTTAGAAACAGAACTTCACTCTTAGGATCATTTGATGAATGTCATGTCAGCAGTTTTTGAAAAGAGTCTTCTGTTGTTATAAAAACTGGCAGACACTAAACAGACAAAGTCTCAGAATAATTGATATGGACAACAGCAGTAAGAATTTAGACTCCCAGTAGGCAAACCACCTGTACAAACAACACTTCTAACTTCAATTTGAGTTGCTGGCTTCTGAACACTCAATTATTTAGGGCATTCAAAGGATTTCACTAATGAAAGAAATATCTACAGGCCTGAATTATAAAACTGTTTTTTTAATCAATAGAGATTATATTTCAATAGTAAATATTGCAATTGCTAGGTTGATGACAAATGCTTTCTTCCAAGTGAACTACAAACTTTCTATTTTAATATATTATGAATGAGTTTTTCTTCAGAACAGTTTAATGCTATTTTACTTGAAATCTTCAAAGTCAGGCATTTATAGAGGCAGAATATAAAAAGATAGAAAATGACCATCCAGATGTTTCTGCATTCCAAGGCTGTCACTGCATTGCCATCCAGACAGTCTGTTCTGGATTCTTAAGAAATTAGTTTAGGTTAACGGGGTGAACTACTTGTACAGTGTTCTCTTTTAGCATTAATATGTATTGAATATCCTGTCATTACAATGAATTGACTTAGACCCCCTGACTCAAATCTGAAGGGACAATGATGTTTTGTTTTGTTTTATTTAAGGATAGAGATTTAAATTATTTTAGAATAAACTTTAAATTTCAGGACTGTTTTAGATTTATAGAAAAAAATTTCGAGGTAGTACAGAGAATTCCCATATAACCTGTAACCAGTTTATATTACTATTAACACCTTATATTAGTATGGTACATTTTTACAACTCATGAACAAATATTGACGCATTATTTTTAACTAAAGTTAATGCTTTATTCAGATTTCCTTATTTTATTGAATGTCCTTTTTAGGTTCCAAGATCCCACCCCATTACCTTTAGGCATCATATATCGTTAGGTTTCTTATGGCTGTGACAGTTTTCTGACTTTCCTTATTTTGATGACCTTGACAGTTTTGATGAGACGTGATCAGATATTCTGAAAAATGCTGATCAATTGGAATCTGTCTGATATTTTTCTCATGAGTAGATTGGGGTCATGGATTTGGGAGAAAAAGACCAAGGTGGTGGATTATTACTTTTATCTCATTTTGTCAAAGATATATATTGTAAATGTGACTCTTCACTTCTGATGTTGACCTTGTTCTCTTAGGCAGTGTTTTTCAGGTTCCGTCACAGAAAATATACTCTTCTCTTTACCTTTCCATACTGCGCTTTTTGGGAAAAAGTCACCATCTGCAGTTAACCTTTACTTCCTTAAGGCCAGATTATTTACACAATTTGGAATTTCTTTGTATAAGATGTTTGTCTCTTCTCCCCATTTATTTATTTTTAATATTAGTATGGACTCATTAACATTCACTTCAGGGACTGTGTTATAATCCAATACTATCTTATTTATTTAAAATGTTTCACCATAGCCACTGGTAGTTCTTTAGCTGGCTTCTGTTTCACTTTTATATATCGTGTGTGTGTGTGTGTGTGTGTGTGTGTGTTTTGAGTATTTTCTTACTTTCTGGTATAACAAAATACTTTAGCTTTATCTTGTGTGTTTCCTGATCCAGGTTTACAATCAGATATTTCTTCAAGGAGCCCTGGCTCCTTTTTTTTTTTTTTTTTTTTTTTTTTTTTTTTTTTTTTTTTTTTTGAGATGGATTCTTGCTCTCTCACCCAGGCTGGAGTGCAACGGTGCGATTTCAGCTCAGCTCACTGCAATCTCTGTCTCCTGGGTTCAAGCAATTCTCCTGCCTCAGTCTCCTGAGTAGCTGGGATGACAGGCGTGTATCACCATGCCCAGCTAATTTTTGTATTTTTAGTAGAGATAAGGTTTTACCATGTTGGTTAAGCTGGTCTTGAACTCCTGACCTTGTGATCTGCCCACATTGGCCTCCCAGTGTGCTGGGATTACAGGCGTGAGCCACCACACTGGCCGCCCTGGCTCCTTTTATTGGAGAACAGTATTACAAATAAAAATCTGGATGCTAGATGTACTCATTGCTAATGGTGTATCATTGATTCTAGGTCCTCTCAGGTGACAGAGCAAGAAAATGTTTGTATGTATTTATGCTAACCTCAGTATCTATACATACCTGTTTCTATGTGTAATCATCTGTGTGTCTGTTAAACTAAACATGATTTTATACTGATGACTTCAACTCTAATTTATTAACATAATAAATTATTCTAGCTTCATTTCCTTGTTTATATACAAACTACCACCATAACAGTGGAAAATCTGGATCCAACCAACCAAAATCCATGTACTTAATTGATTAATTTCAGTACACATATATGGAGGCTTCAGAATGTTAAACTCTACATCCTCAGGAAATGAATTTATCAACCATTATAGAATAGAGTGATCATGTATAATTTTTGTCCACCATAGTCTCATAAATCCATTTCTAATGTTCCTTCATTCAGCAACATCTTTTAAGTTGTTTAATATATTTACAGTTCAGTGAGATTTTGTTGTATTCTACATTCTATCCTGAGATTTCCTATAAAATGGTTTTAGGTTGGTGCAAAGGTAAATGCGGTTTTTGCCATTAGAAGTAATGACAAACTCTCAATTTTATCTTTGCACCAACCTAATATGACAAACTTTCAAATGTTAGGATTCACTCTTTTGCTGTAAAGTTCTATATATTTTGACAAAAACACAGTTCTATTGTTACTAAATCATACAGAATACTTTTAGTGCCCTTGGAAATTACTGGAACTTCTTCTCTTCAACTCTCTCTGCCTTTTCCAAATTTCTAGCAACCACTAATCTTTTTCCCATTGTTATGAGTTTGCATTTTCCAAAATATCATACAGTTTGAATGATATATTACGCAGCCTTTTCAGTTTTTAGACGACTTCTTCACTTTGAAATATTTACTGGCTGGGCGCAATGGCTCACGCCTGTAATCCCAGCACTTTGGGAGGCCAAGGTGGGTGGGATCATTAGGTCAGGAGATCTAAACCATCCTGGCCAACTTGGTGAAACCCCATCTCTACTGAAAATACAAAAAAATTAGCTGGGCATGGTGGCTCATGCCTGTAGTCCCAGCTACTTGGGAGGCTGAGGCAGGAGAATTGCTTGAACCCAGGAAGTAGAGATTGCACCAGTCAGTTAAAATCAATATTTATCCAATACAATAAATTATTAAAGTAATAAATGCATATTGATATTCTATCAATTATTAAATACTTATCCAAAGATAAATATATTATTTTCAGAAGGAACTCATTTTGTATAAATGCAAAAATAGCATTTGTCATAGTCCCTAATTCTAATTTTAGCCTTCAAATTTTAATTAAGGAAGATATATATAGCACAATTAGTAAACAAAAAGAATTATATTACATAAAGCAAAATCAAAAGTAAGAACACCACTGTATACCACGTGGATGCTATATACCAGTGGTCCCCAACATTTTTAGCACTAGGGACTGGTTTCATGGAAGACAGTGGTTTCACACACAGGCTTGAGGGCAGGTGGGAGGGGTGACGGGATGGTTTGGAGATGAAACTATTCCACCACTAGTTAGAGTCTCATAAAGAGCATGCAACCTAGGTCCCTCACATGTGCAGTTCACAATAGGGTTTGCGCTCTTATGAGAATCTAATGCCGCTGCTGGTCTAACAGGAGATGAAGCTCAGGCCGTAATGCTCGCCGGCCTGCCACTCACCTCCTGCTGTTTGACCCAATTCCTAACAGTCAACAGACTGGTATTGGTCTGCAGCTGAGGAGTCGGGGACCCCTGCTATACACAATGTGTTGGTTGGAGAATATAGATAGCAATAAATGATAAAGTATTCATAGAAATGAAGGAAGCCGGGTTTGTGCTTGACAGAAACACAAGAATAATTATAATTTAGATAATCTAAGTTAAAAAAACCAAAAAGTTCCAAATGGAAATGTCACAAGATCCTTACGATGTTACTTTTCCAGCCAGAAAACTCTGCGGCCAGTGGCACCTTTGCCCGAGTTTTGCTCAGGCCTGCTTGGCTCATTCTGCCCCTGGGCCATGCAGGCTGTGTTCGGCTAATTCGACCAGTCCAGATTCCATGCCTGCCAAGAGGGGGCCAGGCACAGAGCAGTGATGGCTGTGTGAGTGAGCAAGCGCAGCATCCACCACTGCGCACAGCCAGGCACACCAGCTGCAGCGGGGCGGGCAGCTCCAGGCACCAGGATGCTGACTCTATGTGAGGCTGTGGCTGGACCAGACCTACTGCAAGCAGCTTCTTCTGTGAGCACCAGTATATGGACAAGGGGAACATGATGGCACCCAAAAGCTTGAAGATGCCAGGAACCATGGAACCCTGAAGAAGGTGTTAGAGTGTGTCACAGCCCTGGCTCAGGGAGCCCCAAGGTCCGGGTGCCCCAAAGGGCTGCAGCTCTTCTCTCCCTCTTGTCATCTGCAACGTGGCAAACCGGGGCCCTGTTTCAGCCCTGTTTGGGTTACAGCTCTTTTAGTCCCACCATTGGGCAGGTCCTGAGTTCTCGTCCCATGTCTAGGAAGAATGATGTACGCAGACAACTGGAGGGTAACCAAGGCAGAGAGGAGCTTCACGGAGCAACAGAACAGCTCTCAGAAGACAAAGTGGATAGCTCCTTTCTGCAAGCAGGTTGTCCTGAAAGGTGTCCAGCTCTCAGCAGAGAGGAGACGCATGGGTAGTGCCTTTCTGCAGCTGATAATCCCAATGTCAGTGTGAATCTGGCTGAATCCAGGGTTTTTATGGCTCAGGAGGGAGGATGTGTGTGCTAACTGGTCCATGGGCAGCCATGGGGAGCCCAGGAAAAGCACCAAAAATTCTAAATCTGAGCCGCAGACTCCACCTGGAACTGGCAGCCCAAACTCCAGGCTTCAGGCCATCCCTGGTTTGATGGTGGGGCTTCACCAAGGGCCTGCCCCTTTCTGCCCAAGAGCCTGTCTGCCTCCATCCACAGCACCCAGGTTGTTCACACCAAGGGGTGCCTGCAGGCCCATGCTGAGCTGCCCTTGGTCTCCACCACCTCCTTCCCATGTTCATTGGTGCCCACTGGTGCCCAAAGTCAGGAGGGGGCTGAGGTGGCAGAAAGCTGGCATGTCAGCGCTGCTCTGAGTGTGCTCACACCTGGTTGGGTCATGACAGCACCCAAGATCGGACATAAATTCGCTCCGCACTGGAGCAGGTGCTGGGAGTAGGGAGAGGCCAGGCGCCTTTGAATCCTCAGAAGTGAGGAATTTGCAGGCTCTTAAGGGCACAGGGATGCCTGGGTCCAAAGCCACAGCTGGGCAGCTGCAGCTGCCACCCCACCAACTTGGTAGGGAGTGGGGCTCCCATCTGTTCCCGTCTCTTGCTGGCTCCTCGGGGCCTGCAATGCCAACCACATCTCTCCCGCTGCAGCTGGCATCTTCGTAGTGGTTACTCCAGATGGGCCGCTGCTGCCATCAAAAGAAAAACATGAACAAAGCATTGGTGTGGAGAGGACAGTATCATATTCATTAAGTAGTTATAACATACTTCTGTATTTAACTAAATGATAGGTTATAATGGGAAATTTTGAATCAATGCAATAGCTTCACATTTCTTGAGTAGTTTTAAAATCAAGCTGGTGAGTAGATTCGCTGATCACATATTGTTATCTAGGGTACTTACATTTTTGAAAAGATAGTTGATGTGAAGAAATAATTTTTAAGATACATTTAGAGTATTGATGCCACTATTATGACATAGGTGGGTCACTCTACAAACGTTTTAGCATATGACATATCTCTGTCCCTTGAGATTAGCTCAGATGTAGTAGACATATAATCTAGTTGGAGCTAACAGAGGGAAATTTATGATTTTAATTTTATGATAGTTGGAAGAAAAGGTCCCCCTTTTGACTAGTGTGATGTACAGATGGGGCATTTGAAATTTCTGCAGTCATTTCACTGCCATGTAGGATAAAGCCCGCCAATAGAAAATGACAGTACCAAGAGGATTACAAACAGAGCCAAAAGTGGATCAAACAATAATTGGAGCCTGGCCTACTTCTGGCTTGTTATATTAACTGAGTCAATACATTCCTATTATGTGTGTACTTCAAGTTACTTAGAAATTCTTTCTCTTTCTCTCACATCCCACACACCATCTTATACTAGGAAATAATTTTTTACCTACTTTCAAAATATATTTAGATTTTGCTATGTATCAAATCTCTACTTTCTCTCTAATCTAGATCAGCATTAACATCGATTGTAATAGGCCAGGCGTGGTGGCTTCCGCCTGTAATCCCAGCACTTTGGGAGGCTGAAGTGGGTGGATCATGAGGTTAGGAGATCAAGACCATCCTGGCCAACATGGTGAAGCCCTGTCTCTACTAAAAATACAAAAATTAGCTGGACGTGGTTGCATGTGCCTGTAATCCCAGCTATTTTGGAGGCTGATGCAGGAGAATAGCTTGAACCAGGGAGCTGGAGGTTGCAGTGAGCTGAGATCATGCCACTGCACTCCAGCCTGGAGAAAGAGCAAGACTTCATATCAAAAAAAAAAAAAAAAATCTACTGTAATATTATAAAAGGCTTCAAACTAGCCTTCTTTTTTTCACCATTTTCCTTTATAGTCAATTAACCACATAGATGATGGTTATCTTTAATACACAAAAACCAGATCTTACTACTTCTCTGATGCCCATTCTCCAAAAACTTCCCACATCATACGAGATAAAACCCATTGCCAGATACATGACATGGAAACTTGCTGCTTCTGCAATAAAATCTCTTAATACTCTACCTTTTGTGTTATATTTTAAATGTCATCCCCCAAATTCATGTGCTGGGAACTAATTCTCTGCCCCTCCTCCACCCTTATGCAACAGTTTTGAGAAGTGAACAAATAAGGAGGGCTTTGCCCTCATGCATGAATTATTGCCATCATTGCAGGAGTGGGTTTCTCATCATGGGAGTGAGTTCCTGACAAAGAGATGATTTTAACTGCCTTTCCCTTTCTCTCTCTCTCTCACATGTGTTCTCTTGCCCACTACCTTTTTGGTGGAATAACACAGGAAGAAGATCCTGGCCAGCTGTAGGCCCCTTGGCCAAGGGCTTCCCAGCCTCCAGACCTGTAAGACATAGATCCCTATCATTTATAAAATAACCCAGTCTTAGATATTCTGTTCCAGCAGCATGAAACCAATTAAATCAGAAAATTGGTACCAAGAAGTGAGGCTATTATATAACAAATACCTGAAAACATGGAAGTGACTTTGGAACTGGGTAATGAGTAGAGGAAGAAGATTTTGGAGAAACAGGCTAGAAAAATATTAGATTACTGAGAGTAGGTCATTTTGGTAGATTCCAGTGAGAGATCAAAAAAGGACAAGAACGGTAGAGAGAATCTGAACCTTCCTGTGGGTTATTTAAGAGGTTTAACCACTATACTGTTAGAAATATGAATGGCAAAGGCCATTCTGATAAAGTCTTGACAGAAATGAAGTACAAGGTATTGGAAACTGAAGTAAAGGCCAACCTTACTATACAGTTGCAAAAACCTTGGAGGATTTGTGTCTATATCCTAGGACTTTGTGGAAGACAAAACCTAAGAGTGGTAACTAGGATATCTGGGAAAATAAATGTCAGTGTCTAAGATGCTGCATGGCTTCTGTTGACCATCTACAGTAAAATTAGAGAAGAGAGAAATGATGCATAGACAGAATTGGTACTTAAAACAAAGGCAAATTTTTTTTTTTTTTTAATTAGAAAACCCTCAAACTGGACTTGTAAAGAATGAAAAAGAATGTTTGGCAGATATGCCAAGTGTGTAGTCAAGCAATCATTGTATTAAAGAGACTCGTATGGATGGAAGGGAGCTAGGTTTCATTCATCAAACAATGAAAGACCCCAAAGGCATTTCAGAGATCTTCAAAGCAAGCTAGAACCTTGAAGACAAGGTTTCCTGAGGGGTGCACATGGGACCTCAGGTTTCACTGCCCTGTGCCACCTCGAGGCTCACTCTGCTCCCCAAATTATAGCACAGCACTTTTAGCTTTCCTAGCTGTGGCTCAAGTGAGCTCAGGTGTGGCTTGACTCGCTGCTCCAAAAGTTACAACTGTAATGCTTGGTTGGGTCCATGCTATAGCTTGGATATTTGACCCTCTAACCTTCATGTTGAAATATTATCCCCAGTGTTAGAAGTGGAGCCTAAGTGAGGTGTTTGGGTCATAAGAGTGGATCTGCTTGGCACTGTCTTCATGGTTATGACTTAGTTTTCACTCTGCATAATTCTGCCAATAATTGGTTATTTAAAAGAGCCTTGTACCTTCCCACTTGCTTACTCATATTCTCTCTCACCACACTGGCTCCCCTTCACTTCCCCTTCCCCTTCCATCATGAATGGAAACAGCCTGAGCCCTTCGCCAGAAGCTGAGCAGATGCCAGAGCCACGCTCTTGTACAGTCTGCAGGGCCATAAGCCAAATAAACCTCTTTTCTTTATAAATTACTCAGCCTCAGGTATTCCTTTACTGCAACATGAGTGAACTAAGATAGTCCACGTGGTGCTAATTCTGCAGGCACACAGAATGCAAGAGCTGTAAGGCATGTCAGCCTCTACCAACATTTCAAAAGATATTTCAGTCTGGCGGCTCAGGCAGAGACTTGTCACAGGGGTGGAGCTATTGCAGAGAGCCCCTGTGAAGACAATGTCTAGTGAAGTTGTGAAGAAGTCCTTGAAATCACAAAACCATAGTACTATCAGCATGCAAGTCTAACTTGAAAAAGCCACAGTCATGAGACTCCAACCTGTGAGAGCTTCGGGGTAGACTGTGCCCAGCAAAACAATAGGAGTAGAGCTGCCTGAGATCTGGAGAGCCCAGCCACAGCCCCAGTGTGCCCAGAGTGTGGAATACGGAGATAAAATTGCAAAGGAGATTACTTTTCAGCTTTAAGATTTAATACTTTTCCTGTTGGATTTTGGACTTAGTTGGGTGCTATTACTTCATCACTGTATTTTGGAAGTCAATAATTTTTTATGATTTCACAGGCTCTTGGTTGAGGATAATTTGTCTCCGGAAAAATCATGTCTTGAGTCTCACCTATATCTAGTTTAGATGCGACTTTAGACTTTGAATTTTTGAGTTGGTGCTGGAACTAAGACTTTGGGTTTATTGGGAAGGAATTAGTGTATTTTGCATGTGAAAAAGACATAGATTTGGGGGATCTGAGCAGAATGCTATGGACTGAATGTGTTTGCCAAAGTTCATGTATTGGAAACTGAATTCCCAATGAAACAGTGTTGGGAGGTAGGACTTTTTAGAGGTGAATGGATAAATGCCATTATCCCAAAGTATATTTCTGATAAAAGGATGAGTTTAGCCCCTCTTTTCTTCCCCTACCCATGCATGCTCTTTTGTCCTTCTGCCTGTGGCCCTGGATGACACAGCAAGAAGACTCTTGCCTTGTGTAGTCCATCATTATTAGATTTTACAGTCTCCAGAACCATGAGGATCACTCTATAGTATTCTGTTATAGAGCACAAAACAAACCGAGACAAGTTTCCCCTGCCTTTGCTCCTCTTTATCTGTTCCTCAAACACACACAAAAACATTTTTCATCTTAGGGCTTTTGTACTTGCTGCTTCCATTGACCGAATCAGCTTCAGAAAATACGTTCGTGTCTTGTTCTCTCACTTCATTCATGCTTCTTATAGAGAGGAATTACCTTGCGTATATAATCAACACCCTGTCCCCACTCACATTAGATATATATCTTTTCATTGTCCAGCTTTATTTTGCTTGAAACTCTTGTTACTACTCAATACATTGTTTATTTGCTTATTTTCTATTCCACTCACCACAACTAGGATGGAAGTTTCACAAGATAGATTTTGTTGTCTCTATTAACATCTCTAGAATATGGAGCAGGGCAGGTATACCTAGTAGATACTCAATTGATGTTCTTTTGTTTTTTTTTTTTTTTTTGAGATGAAATTTTTCTCTTATTGTCCAGGCTGGAATGCAGTGCTGCAATTTTTTGCATTTTCAGTAGAGATGAGGTTTCACCATGTTGGTCAGGCTGATCTCGAACTCCTGACCTCATGATCTGCCCGTCCTGGCCTCCCAAAGTTCTGGGATTACAGGCGTGAGCCACTGTGCCTGGCCAATAGATGTTCTTAAATTGAATCAAACTATTCTTCAAGCCAACTGAACTTATTCTTTTTTGTTATTAGCGCTTTGCACCTAAGAACACTTTTATTAAATAAATGCTAATTTCATTAATCTTTACTAACGTTTAGTGATGAAAATACAATGTGTTCCAGATGGAAAGAATTTCTCGTGAATTATGAAACTGTAATTTAAGGTGAACTCTTTGTATTTACTGTGTTCCATTAAGGGAATACCTATTATATAGCTAAGAAACACTGAAATGAAGTTAATATAATCCATTTGTGTTGGGAAAAATAACAGAGTGAAATGTATCCCATTGTAGAAATCTGACAAAAATTTTTACTAGAAAAAAGATTTTACTATACTAATCTGAGAACTGTATAATAGTATAGTATAGTCTTATATTTCACAACAAAGAAAATAAAATATATGATTTAAGGGGGATCCAGTTTACATAAAAAGTGGGAACTGAGGGATCACAAATTCACATAAGTCACGTTGAATGTCAAACTCTTTACTGGATGTTTTGCAAATATTATCTAATTTGATATTTTAATACTCCTTTCTGATACATATTACAGTTACTGTTTTTTCTGAGAATAAAACCGAGGTTAAGGAAAACTATTTATTTTCCTGAGAGCATAAGACCAGTACTTGACAACCAAAGCTAAACCTTCAAGTGTCCAAACTCATTTGAAAAAACAGGCTTTTTCCAATAAATATGTAAAGCTATTGGTATGTACACAAACTTTGTTACAGTATTGTCTGAAAAGCCTTTGTTTGGAAAATAAGGTCCCCAATATATTAAAATGCTTATTGTGGTTATCGATCTATCAAGTCAAACTTTAATTGTTTACTGGAAAAACTAGTTCACAGATGTTTTACAGATGAACAATTTTAACTGTGCTCTAATTACTTAAAAGTGTATGTAATTATATAAATAATGAGACTAATAATAGAAAACGATACTTGCATATTAAACTGCATTAGCAAGTGCTAGAGCCACTTGTTAAAATAAATTATAACAGAAGATAGAGAAAAAAATGTAAGAACACAAGAAACAACAGTGGTATTTATAGTTAACAATGACTAAAGTGAACTTTAAGACTGTTAGCACACGTCTATACAGACTAAAACATCAAAGAAAATGCTTTCTTGGCTGGGCAAGGTGGCTCACACATGTAATCCCAGGACTTTGGGAGACCTAGGTGGGCAGATGACAAGGTCAGGAGTTTGAGACCAGTCTGGCCAACATATTGAAACCCCATCTCTACTAAATATATATCAAAAACAAAAATAGCCAGGTGTGGAGGTGTGTGCCTGTAATTCCAGCTACTCAGGAGGCTGAGGCAGGAGAATTCTATGAACCTGGGAGGTGGAGGTTGCAGTGAGCCAATATTGGGCCATTGTACTCCAGCCTGGGTGATGGTATGAGACTCCGTCCCCCCTAAAAAAAAAACAAACAGAAAATGCTTTCTCACATCAAAATATAAGTATGGAGGCAAAAAAGAAGAAAATTGCAAACCAATAAAAAAACTTTTCACTAAACATTATGTGACAATAACAAAAATACTGTGAACTAAAAAAAAGAGTTCTATATAACACCAACAAAACAAAGACATTATTTATGTCCAAAGGTAACCCACCATTGAAGATACAAAAATACTGAAGTTTAGATAATACCTGTGTTAAAATTTTACTTGTATAGTGTGGTATTTGTAAAGCATGATGGTGCTGGGGTGAAAAGATCCTGCTAGGCTGGGTCTAGAAACAGATGATGTTTGAGCTTCGAGATGTTCAAACATCTCAGTCCTCTTGCAGCCTGCGAGTAGCATCAGTCCCAGAATCCAGCCAAGTCCACAGTCAGCTCAGTCAGGACCCAGACCAAGGCTCCACCTCCACGGCCATTCATGTGATGGGCACAACTAGGACAGAGGTGGTTGTCAATACTTCTTCTCCAAGGTATAATCATTCAAAGAGTAAATATCTATTGGACAGGCTCCTAAGTGCCAAGCACTGTTTTAGACTCTGTCTGAGTCTCCTCAAAGGGGCTTATGATGGAACTCTACTTCTGCAATTTCAGCATCTGCATTTGCTCCTTCCGAGGATTTTGAACTGGACTATTTGTACCTAAGTCTGGTGACAGTTTCACTTTAGAAGGGACATATACAAGAGTGGTGAGAACTGTAACTGCTCGATTAATTCTGGGAATGCCAGCCACAGTGTCTACAGCTGTTAACAGGTGCCAGTTTAGGATTCAATAGGCCTATAGTAAATGTTACATCATTTAACTCTTACTTCTACTTAGCTGGTGGTCCTGTTTCATCTACTCTGACATTGATATGGGAGTGCTTGGATGAGAAGAGTGTGGTCCCCTTAAATGATAAAGAAGGGGTACAGGAAGTGCTGGGTAAAGAAGGGTGTGGTCCCTGGCTAGGGCTCCAACTCCACTGACCTAGCTGAGGACAGGCATTTTTGTTGCATTTCCTAAGACCCCTCTAGCCCATCACACCCCCATCCTGGGCCTATAAAAACCCGAGACCCTAGCTGGCAGACACACAAACGGCTGGTCATAGAGGCACACGCCAGCAGAAGAGCACACCGACAGTCATCAGCACACCAGGCCATCCACCGGCGGGATGAGGAGAAGTTTTTCCATGGAGTCAGAGGAGAGCCTGGGCTGCCAAGCACAGGGCAGCCCAAGTCCAGGGGAAGACCAGTTCCCTTCTAGCTCCTCCATCTGCTGCAAGCTACTTCCACTTAATAAAACCTTGCACTCATTCTCCAGGCCCAGGTGTGATCGGATTCTTTCTGTACACCAAGGTAAGAAACCCTGAGATATAGAAAGCCCTCTGTCCTTGAGAAAAGGTCGAGGGTCTAATTGAGCTGGTCAACACAAGCCGCCTATAGACCTAAAAGAGCACCCTGTAACACACGTCCACTGAGGCTTCAGGAGCTGTAAACATTCATCCCTAGGCACTGCCGTGGGATTCGGAGCCCACAGCCTGCCCGTCTGTATGCTCCCCTAGAGGTCTGAGCAGCAGGGCACTGAAGAAGCGGGCCACACCCCCATCATTCACCTTGCGAAAGGGACCAAGGAACCTTTCCCATTTCAGCATCAACTCTAGCAACTCCCATGGAATTTACTCCAAATAATTTGGGTAGAACAATAGTAACTACAAACACATCAGCAAATGCCTCCCAAAGAAGAGCCATAGCTGGTTTCATCAGTTTGCTCTTTCCAAGTACAGACAGGACATCAAGACATGGGCAGGAGGTTATAGGTATTTGAAAACTGCTGTAGCTATTTCAACTATAGCCAATGAGAAACTAAGTGGTGTATATTTATTACCTAAAAATATAAAAAGACTGAAAGAAAAGTGATAAAAAGATAATAAAGCACTTAAGGACAAAAATCTTCCACGTCAGGATATAGAAATTCTCAAGAAATTGTAAATACACAGGAAATAGATTTAAAAAGGAAAATATTAAAGCAATGATAAAAGTGTAAGCAGGCCGGGCGCTGTGGCTCACGCCTGTAGTCCCAGCACTTTGGGAGGCTGAGGCAAATGGATTGCCTGAGCTCAGGAGTTTGCCACCAGCCTGGGCAACATGGTGAAACTTTGTCTCTACTAAAAATATAAAAAATTAGCCAGCTGTGGCAGCATGCACCTGTAATCCCAGCTACTCAGGAGGCTGAGGCAGGAGAATTGCTTGAACTCAGGAGGCGGAGGTTGCGGTGAGCTGAGATCGCACCATTGCACTCCAGCCTGGGGAACAAGAACAAAACTCCGTCTTAAAAAAAATGTAAGAAGATATTAAGGTAGCAGAGCAGTGACTGCCAGTGGATAAGAGAAAAATTCCTCAATATCAACAATTTGAAAATAGAAATTGCTCAGGAGTTAAATACACAGCTCTCAGAACCCGGAAACAACTACCAGGACTTCAAAATGAAGATGCAACTTCTGTGGATTACTTCACAATCTTGGCTCAGAAGTTTCAGGGGTAACTTCAAAAGTACAGACAACAGATTGAATAACTAGAAAACTAACCTTCTTGCCACTTAAGCAATTAGTTCACCTATAACTCTGCAATATTTATCCAGGGTTGCACAGAAAATATATCAACATTTGTAGCTTTGGCTGTGCAACCTTGGTCTATTATTAAAAAGGTAAAGGTATTCAAAGAACAATGTCTTCACCTCAGAAAAAATGTTGTTGAGAAATGCTATAAATGTGTTTGAAGCCAGAAAACAGAAGCCAAGAAGTGACAGAATGCATGCAGTTATTACCAGACCCACCCGTTTCAGCAACATGCAAATGAAGCAGCCTTCACCCCAACATTTAGCAGCCTGAGCTGGTAGCAGGGTTTCAGCAGTTTCTAGGGCTTAGTCTGGTACACATTTAACTCAGCTATTGGCAGAAAAAGTACCAGCAAGGCCACATTTGGATTAGGAAAAATAAATAAACCTTCAGAAATCTTAGAGCAAGCTTTGGCAGCTCAAATAACATCTGCACTTAACTTCAGCAATTCTGGCATCACAGTACCCATTGGTTGGACATACAGAATGTCTAATCCTGTCTCTGTAGGTTTTGGAACAGGAGGGCAACTTTTTCAGTTGAAGAAACCTTCAACTGGAAACAAAACAAGAAAAATGGTAAATATATGAGTTGATGTGTTATGAGAATCCGTTGTAACTGTTCATTCTGTGAGTCTGTTTTTCTAAATTGACACAGTAATAAAATTGCATCCCAGAAGATTTATAAAGTTTTGACATTTTTCCTTACCTCTGGAATTTAAACTCCATTCACATTTGCATGCTGACCAACTTTTTTTCTTGTGAATATAAAACCTAGTTGTACATTTTTCATTTTGCAAAATATATTCTAATAACATCTCTGACCAGTAAAACCTATTTTTAGCCTAGTGTTAATAGCTGGGTTTTTGTTGATAAAGGTGACACTGCTACATAAATATATGCATATTTGCTTCTTGTATAGATGAGATAACCTCTAGTGCTTACAGTAGAATCAAATTGTTCTTTAATATAAAGACCTCTTGAACCACACTAACAGGCATCTTTCATATAGAATAATATGCACATTTGTGCATGCCTACACAATATATGTTTATAAAAACACTTTCCACAAACAACTATTTCCCTCTCCTGAGGGTATTTCATTTTTTTTTTTTTTTTAACATTTTAAACTTTAAATCTTCCGTGCATGTAGAATGATGAACTAGAGGCACCAAGTCATTGAAGTTGGTTGCTTGAAATGTGTTGAAATAGTTACTGGCCTAAATGTTTGACTGACTCAACTGCATTGCATTTACTATTTTTTTTTTTTTTTTTTTTTTTGAGACGGAATCTTGCTCTGTCACCCAGGCTGGAGTGCAGTGGCATGATCTCAGCTCACTGCAACTTCTGCCTCCTGGGTTCAAATGATTCTCCTGCCTCATCCTCCCGAGTAGCCGGGACTATAGGCACCTGCCACCAGACTCGACTAATTTTTTATATTTTTAGTAAAGACAAAGTTTCACCATGTTAGCCAGGATAGTCTCGATCTCTTGACCTCGTGATCCCCCCGCCTCAGCCTCCCAAAGTGCTGGGATTATAGGTGTGAGCCACCGAGCCCAGCCACATGTATTCTTTTCCATTTGTGTTTTCACTTTGACCCGTGGAAGTCTCTTGAAATGCTGTGAATCTTGTCAAATAAACTTTTTGTTATCCTGCATTGATCAACTTTAGAACATGTATATGAAGTGATTAATTTATTTATTTACATTTATGTCAAAAGCCAAAGGGCCTTTAGGACCAACGTGCTTCAGCACTTCAATTTATCAGGATATTCTACTACCAGTACCTCATATCCCTTTACCATTACCATAAACTTCTAGCATTAGTGTATCTTAGAAAAGCCAAAGAATTAAATAGTTCAGAAAACTATGCGATTTTATACTGAAGCTGAACTTTCAGTATATTTGGTCCATTCGAATTAACTCAAAGCAGTTAAAGAATGCACCACTTAGTGGAAATTTTACAAGCTCTTCCAATGCAGAGTTATTTCTTATGTGACTATTGAGATTGACACCAAGGAGAGTGGCTTATCTGTCTCTTAATATCTTAATTGACATAGAATAGAGAAGCAATACATGTTAAAAAAAAAAAAAAAAAACTATTTATTGTGCCAACTATAAACTCTTCCCAGTGTTACCAGTGATGAGAGAGCCAGATAATAATGTGTAGACACGTCAGGCTGCATCCGTGTAATATGCCTACAGAAAGCATTAATAAGAAAAGAGTGGGTAGAAAAGAGAGCCCTTTGAAAGAGATCTGCCTTACCTTTCAGTTAAGAGAGAAGCAATTAAATCCATCTATCTGCCTTTCAAGTTCAGTTTCCAGATGTAATTTCACCATAGAATGTCATTGAAAGTGGTTTAATTTTTTAACATAGGTTTCATATATAATATTTATCAAGTAAATACTTTCAATATCATTTTCTCTAAAGCCCTATTTTTCTAAAAGAGATTTTGTGCATATTTATACATTTTTTACATTTCACATGCATAAAACATTAGTTGGTTTTTATTATAAAAGTATGGTAAAACTCTTTTATTTGCTTAGAGCAATGATTAGCTTTTTAAAATGAAATATTTTACCTGGGTACATTAAAATAAGAAAAGATTGGTTTCTGAGCACTGAACTTCTTTTTTTTTCATACTTCTCAATTATCACAATCCCCAAATCCAGATTCTGGAAAATCACATCAAAAACATGTGATTTTTGTTTTGTTTTGTTTTGTGAATTACTGTGAGCATTCAGTACATTGTCACATCCACATTTTTTAAAAGAACATTGCATTGGTAGGCATAAATCCATCTTCATCTTCAGATGAATTTGCATCCTTTTCATCTTCAGATAATTTGCATTTTGTTGTATCAAACCACTAGCAATCTCTGTTTGTGAATGAGTTTAAATGGGTTGTCATTGTCCTAATTGTCTTCACTTTGTCCAGAGTCTTCTATTATGTCAACAATAAAATTTAGTATGTCAATTGCCTTTAAAAAATAAAATTGGTGTATTTAAAGCAGACCTATTAAAGGATTTCAAAGTTACTGAGATAAATTGTGCTATCTCAACACGGCTTTACTATCCTCACTTTCTGGTGATGTAGAGCTCATCATAATGATCTGTATCGATGGCCAAAGGACCTTTGGGGCAGCATGCTTAAGCAATTTAATGTACCACAATATTCTACTGCCAGCGCCTCACATTCCTTTACCATTACTATGAACTGTTAGCACTGGTGGACCACAGAAGACTCAAAGAATTCTATAGTTTAGAAAACTATACTTATCTCACAGTGGTATATCAGTTAACACAGAAGCACCTAATTTCCATTACAAATTCTACAACCCTCAAGGGCTCTTGACATCTTCTGACATTCACCATGACATCTGTTCCAGAGGTATTGCTCCATTTTCCCTTGTGTCAAAATTTATATAACTGCCCGGGCGCGGTGGTTCACGCCTGTAATCCCAGCACTTTATGAGGCCGAGGCGGGCAGATCACGAGAAATCGAGGCCATCCTGGCCAACATGGCGAAACCCCATCTCTACTAAACAATACAAAACTTAGCCGGGCGTGGTGGCACGCGCCTGTGGTCCCAGCTACTTGGTAGGCTAAGGCGGAAGAATCGCTTAAACCCAGGAGGCGGAGGTTGCAGTGAGCCAAGATTGCCACTTCACTCCAGCCTGGCAACACAGCAAGACTCTGTCTCAAAAAAAAAAAAAAAAAAAAAAAATATATATATATATATATATATATATGTGTGTGTGTATATATATATGTGTGTGTGTGTGTATATATATATATATATATAATTTCTCCATATGAGCTGATCAATTCAAAATAATCTGTGACAAAATGAATACGGCTTATCAAGGGATGTCTCCCTCTCTTCCCCCTTTAACAGATAACTTGTAAAGTGACAGAAAGCTGTAACATGGTCTAGTTCTGCATAATCATGGGGAAGAAATTACCCATAGCAGCTTGGCCTCCAGATTCCTGCTGTCTAGAATAGTTCTCACATTTCCATCTGAAGTCACTCTCAATATATGCAAAGTTTCACTTTCAATTAGGAATGATCAAGGGAACAAGAAAGCAGTGCCTAGCACACCCTCCTCTGCTAAATCCTAATAAGAAAGGCTAAAACGGGGGTTTCTCCTGCCAAAGCACCAGGACTCAGGTGCACAGATAGGTTTTGATTAGAGAAAGTAGAAGGACTTTGCAATTTATGTTACAAGAGAAATGGAGCAGAGTCTGACCGGAGACTGACTATGGAGAGCTGGGTGAGGGGTGGGCAAACCTGCTGGGTAAACAGGGAAGTCGTTGCTTCCCTACTCTATTTTCTCTGTAACCAGCCTCCTTATCTGTTCGTTCATTCATTTCACAAATGTTCATTTTTTATTATTTTTAAATTATGTTAATACACAGACATAAGACCTGTTGAATATGTCACTATAATAAATGTTTTATCATTGGTAAACAATTTTTTTTTAATTTGATAACATCCATATTATTTTGCACTATCTAAATAATGTATCAATGCTTCTTAATCATTAATGTGTGTGAATCATCTGAAGATTTCATTAGATGCAGATTCTGATTCAGTAAGTTTTAGGGTAATGTAGAGGACCTGAGTTTTTTATCTTTTTTTCTTTTTTGAGGTGGAGTCTTGCTCTTCCAGGCTGAAGTACAATGGCATGATCTCAGCTCACTACAACCTCTGCCTCCCAGGTCAAGCAGTTCCCCTGCCTCAGCTTCCCCAGTAGCTGGGATTACAAATGCATGCCACCACATATGGCTAATTTTTAAAAATATTTCTAGTGGAGCTGGAGTTTCACCATGTTGGTCAGGTTGGTCTTGAACTCTTTACCTCTGGTGATCCACCCACCTCGGCCTCCCAAAGTGTTGGGATTACAGGCGTGAGCCACCAAGCCTGACCTGAGTTTTCTATTTTTAATGAGCTGCTATTGCTAATTGTCTGTGGATTACACTTTGACTGGAAAGTACCTAAATTATTTTTTCATCCTATTTTACCACTGTAGTAGACTATAGTGTAGTACTACTATAATCCCAAGACTCACCATTTAATATGATTTTTGAAAAGACTTAGCTTTTACTTCTCATATCTTATCAGTCCCCAAACTTGCTACACTCATAATTCTGAAGACCTCATATGCCTGTCCTTTGCTTAGGCATGCATGATCTCTCTGTATTATTTTTTTTTTACAACTGCATAAGAATGTACAATTAATTCAAAATAAGATACATAATTTAAGAAAATATTTACTTTTTCACTGGTTATTTTGTTCTATGGCAAAAAAGACCATTTTTAATATAGGTGTATCCAAATGGCATGGCTTTGCCCAGCATTGTGGTGTATATATATTTTCTTCAGGAATGTTAACAACATGTGTGTTGATTTACCCTGAGAACACAAATATGTGTAAGATGGGATCCTTCAAGAAGGGACAGATGCTGAAACCCACTTAACAGACATTAACTCATCAGTTGGGATGCTAACATCATTGAAATTGTTAAGGAAAGAGGAATATTCTATCTTCTTTATTTTGACTATTCCCAGGGAATCTAATATTAAATAATTCTTTTTTAACAGATGCTGTCAAAAGAGATAATTCTGCAAAATCTATTACATTAAATGGCTCACTTAAATTGCATTGAAGTTTGCAAAGAGCAATCATGTCTTCACTTATTAATATTTCTCTCAGGAATGAAATCAGTATTAGAGTGCTCACCTATATACATAAAGAAATATTCATGTTTTCCAAAAACATGTTATATTACCACTATGCTTATCCCTAACTGCCACATTACAGATTGCAATTTTAGTTCCTGTATATTTCATTTCAGTTTGTAATGTTTCAAATATGAAACATTGCAGTGTGACACATAATTTTGTTGCAGCTTTTCCCAGAGAGGACTTCCTGAACACTAATGTGCACTATACATTTAACATTGTCTGAGATTAATATGAATAGTTGATATTACTTATAATATTCGTTTTATAAAACTCACATTGCAAAGCAACATATTAAATACTATTACAACGTTGCAAGAAAAGTGTAACAAAATCTTAAACACACTCACTAGCTGATTTGATTGTAATTTTTATTACCATGTTTTGGTTTAAGTCTCAGAGGTCTTTGGAGGTCTTCCTTCTATGGAACTCTCTTTGGAAAACTTTCACAGAGTAATTAAATTTTTATTTTTACACCAAGGAAGGACTAAGAAAGGCAATATTCAGCCCAGAAATTTTGTATGTGTGTGCAAGAGTATGCATATGTGTGTGCTCCCCGCTCATCAAAAAGTTATTTTTTATAAGACCCTTTTTCCTTACCACCCACATGTCTTCAGCAAGTCCTACCAACTCTGCCTTGGCAGTAAAGCTATTTGATTTACAGAGAAATCTCATACTCCTTCCAATACCACCCTGATTCAAGCTACTATTATTTCCTAGATTTTTGCAAAAGCCACCTAATTCATCCCATTGTTTTTTTTTTTTCACTTTCCTAAAAGTGGCTAGAACATAAAAGGAGAAGAACCATCAGATTTTTCTGTTTAAAACTTTCTAATAGTTTCCAGTTACATTTAGAATGAAATTTATACTTTACACAATGGTCGACAAGACTCCATAAGCCCTGAACCCTGAACCCACTACTCTCTGGTAGTAACTCCTGTCCCTCTCTGCCTCTCATTTATGATACGAACTGACCTTTTTGTCATTACTCAAACATTACAAGTTTTTTTTTTTTTTCCCATCTCACATATTATACTTGTTATTCCCTCTGCCTGGAACATTCTTCCTTCAATATTTACATGGTTATTTGCTTTCTTCTAAATACTTAACAATGTATTCAAAATATTTTTTCAGAAAGACATTGAATTATACCAGACGTTAATATACTATTTAAAATGCTGCCCCTTTTCTGGTCATTTTCATTTAAAAAAAATCAATATTAGTTTTATTTATTTCACATTTTATCAAATGTTTATCAAAGAAAATATGTTTATGAGGTTCAGTGTGATGTTTTGTTACATGCATACATTTAGAATAATCAAATCAGGCTAATTAACATAACATCATCTCAGTTGTGCATCATTTCTTTGCAGTGAGAACATTTGAAATCTCCTCTGTTAGCCATTCTGAAATATACAATACATTATTATTAACTGTAGCCATCACGTAGTGCAATAGACACCAACATTTATTCTTCCTAACAGAAACTTTGTGCCTTTTAACCAATGTCTCCCCTTTTTCCATCTACCTGCCCCCAGCCTCTAATAACCACCATTCTACTTTCTAATTCTACAAGTTTGAGTTTTTTAGATTCCTCACATAAGTGAGATCATGTGGAATTTGCCTTCCCATTCTTAGCTTACTTTATGTTCTTAGATTGTTTTACTTAACATAATGTCCCGTAGATTCTTCCATGTTGTCACAAATTACAGAATTTCATGACTTTTAAGACTGAATAATACTCCACTGGAGATACACACACACACACACACACACACATAGGAATCTAAATAACACATATAGATATCTCACTCTCTCTCTATATATATATATGTAGAGAGAGAGAGAGCTAGAGTGATGCATACATATTCCATTTTAAAATTTATTTTAAAATTTATTCATCTAATGATAGACACTTCACTTATTTCTGTATCTTGGCTAATGTGAATAATGCTACAGTAAACATGGAAGTACAGAAATCTATTTAACATACAGATTGAATTCCTTTGAATGAATACCCAGAAGTGAGATTGCTAGTGTATTAGTTCATTCTTGCATTGCTATGAAGAAATACCTGAGACCGAGTATTTATTTAAAAAAGAGGTTTAACTGGCTTATGGTTCTGCAGGATGTATAGGAAGCATGATACTAGCATCTGCCAGCTCCTGAGAAGGCTTGGGAAACTTACAATCATGGTGGAAGGCGAAGGGGGAGCAGGTATGTCACATGCCAGAGCATGAGCAAGGGGGAGACGGAGGTGTGACACACTTATTTTTTCTTCTTGTTTTTTTTTTTTTTTTTTTTTTTTGAGACAGAGTCTTGCTCTGTGGGCAGGTTGGAGTGCAGTGGTGTGATCTCGGCTCACTGCAACCTCTGCCTCCTGGGTTCAAGCAATTCTCTGGCCTCAGCCTCCTGAGTAGCTGGGATTGATGCAATGATGGATTTAAAGTAGCTTTGACATTTATTAGCCTAGCAACCTTATGTAATAGTTAAACTTGCACAAATCTCGGTTTCATTAACTATACAAGTAAAATATTATAACTTCTTGCAAAGTTAGACTACTGTAAGACATTTAATTTAAAAACTATTTATTCAATAGATGTTAAGTTGTTTTAGCCCTGAAATAGAAAAGTGAGGGGTTCAGCAAGGATTTTAATGTGATGTTGAAAGGATGAGACACAAGAGGATTTACAGTTTAGAAAAAAAGAATGATGATAGAAGAAATGCCCGGATAGAATCAGAATTGTGACATTTATAATAAAGCCTGAGTAAATATTGTAGCTACTCTCTGTTGACAAAGAGTAGGAGTTAATGATAGAACTACACATTGGTATATCACACTGTTGCAAGTGCATGTACGTATGTATGATTGCGTTTTTGTACCATCTAGTACATACATTGGTTCAGAAATAATCAAGTAATCACTTTCATATATATCCCCTTTTTTTTATTTTTAGAAATCATTAATGAAATCTTGAAACTCAGTCAACCCAAAGGATAATTGTAGTTAATGAATGGATGATGTACTTTTCACAGAATTATGCCTGAAAACCATCTATACCTGGCTAAGTGTATCATTGTCAAACATTAATTATATCAATCTACATTGTGTCATCTCTGTACTAATTAATTTCTTGTACCTCTTTCCTTGAGATGCTCTATCCACTTGGAGAAGAAAGCGAGACAATTGCTAGAATTGTAGCCCAGTGCTCTTCTCTTTCAAGGTGTACTAGATTCTCAAGTAAAACGATACTCTAAGCAAGGAAATTATTTTAACTGTTGTCTAAACTGGAGTAACAAAATAAGATATTTTACTTTAAAATAATATTAACAGAGACAATGTGTTGTGTTTATATATACCAGGTGGTATGCTTAAATATAACTTAATCCTCGCAAAATCTCCATGCATTGGGTACTGTTACTGTGCTTATTATTATTAGCCAAAAAACTGAGACGTAAAGGTCATGTAACTCGTTCATACTTACCCTATACAGTGTCCAGAGCCACGATTTGAACTCAGAGTTAACAAACTTTGTAGTTTGATCTTATTTAAGTCTATGACAAATTCAGCTACTGTCAAATTAACTGTTAGGCCTCCTGGATTTATGGTCTATTATCTGGTACTAAGTCTGCTGCATCTACTTCTAGCATCACGTTTTAAGTGGGAGGAAATGGACAAACAAGGTGAATAAAATGCAGGCATCTGGACTGCGTAAAGGTGAATGCTGATCATCTTCTGACTTCCCTCAAACTTAACCAGCAGTAGTCAATATTAATACATTAGCTATTTTCAATTTCATATCATATTTATCATCATTTGATAAGGTTTTTAAAAATTTTCTGTTTTGACATTCACAGTAATCCACCTTAATTCTTCTAAAAGAAAGGTGGCTGAGATACTCACTCTGAGACCTCTGTGGCAAAACAAAAAAATAATTTTATGTCATGACAAGCTGCCATCGGAAAGAGGAGACAGAATTCAGATGCAGAGGTTTTTAGAAAAATATGTGAGGAAAAAAAGGCAGCAATGTAAGTGGGGGTTTGCTTCAGGAAAAATGAAAAATCTTGGAATTTTTTTAAAAATTTGAGATGAAAATGTTACTTATGCTAGACTATTTTTAGAGACTGTAATCTTCATTGTTAAATAGGGATGAGTATTTAAAACCATGTCTCATTCCAAATTCAGTTTGCTCATATACACATTTAACTTATGCTCTCTACATTTATATTGTAGAAATTGTCCACATGAGTCCATTGCCTCTGACACTACAGCCCTATGAACAACTGAAAATTGCCGTCTCCAGTATTCTTCTATAATGGCACCTTTCTTTAGTAGGGATTTTCCAAGTTAAAAAGAAATTAAGTTAGTTGGAGTTCTACTTTAATTGTTATTAACTGTATCTTGTTTAAAAGCATCTGAAAATAAACTAAGATGCTTAATCAAATATCCGGTAAAAAAGGATTGTATCTTTAATTACTTAATTCTTATTGCTCCATATTTTTTTTTACAGTTTTCATAGTGAATTAAATTCTAATACTATTACATTTCTATAAATGGACCCTGATGTGGTATTTTCACATCGATCCTCAGTTCTTTAACTCCCAGCTCATATAATAAACACAGTCACAATTTTATAAATGTGAATGCAGCAGTAAGTCAACTACAGACATAAAATGGGAAAGTCAGAGGAGAAGAAAGAATTACTCTTTAAGAAGTTTGATATATATTTTAATTACCTCCCAAAAGGGTCCCCTCACTAAGTTTACCCTAACCTTCTTTGGATATCATGTGGGTTATCATTCTCCATCCTCTTTTTCCAAACCTATCGGAAATCCTCTAGTAACTTTTAGCATAAGGTCACTATCCTTCATATGACTTGCAAGATTCCAGGTGGACTTCCAGATCCTATGTAGTCTGACCTTGGCAATTTGCACAGCTTGATTTCATTCAACACTTTCTCTGCCTCTCAGCAACCAATCACACTGGCCTTTTTTCAGACCATTTATGGAATTAGGTTTCCTTCCAACACAGCAGGTGCCATAGCAGGTCCTAGGTTCTACACTTGGACCGATCATTCCTGGACCATCATCCTTTTTTGATCTAGAAGACAACTCCCCTTTCTTTAGATCTTAATCAGATGCCATTTCTTCCAGGAAGTTCTGCAGTATTATTCTTTCCTGCATGACCCAAAAGTATTTATTTGTGTGATTACGTGATTTCTATTTTCCTCTTCCATGAGACCTAAACTCCGTCAAGACAAGGACATAGTCTGTTTCACTGGCCATTTTCTCCCCAGCATATAAGCCTTGCTTGACTCCTAATAGGTACTTAATAAATATTTCTTGGAAGAATAAAAGAATAAACAAGCTGGACATTTTGAATGCTGTTTTCTGGTTCTACTATAACTTGACCTTTTATTATTTTGATAATCATAGTCACAGTTTATTGCCACATTTTTTCATAGGAAAACAGAAAACATGTCAGCAATCATGAGTTAGTACTCATGAAAATATCAGGAGACTGGGATAATTTTTGACAGATGTGCTAAGCAAAAACTTAGATTCCTTCCAGTGTTTCCTTCTTTTTGGCAATTTGTTTATGTGCTGCTTTACTTCTGTATAGTTAGTGGAGCCATGAAGAATAACTTTCTTGATACGTACACACAAGCACATATATAAGTCACCATAAATAGTCAATGATGTGAATGCTTCGGCACTCTATACCCTAAATCAACTTCATCATTTATTTTTCCTTAGTCCTTAGCCCTTGCCAAAAAGAACCAGATATGTGTGGAATTGTGCATGTGATGCAAATGAGTGGTAAGGAAAATAGCAATAACCTACTTATTGTATATTTGGAACACTTCAAATTGTTTCTAGTGATGTCTGTTTAATCCTCATGACTAACTTCTGATGTCAGGTAAGCACAAACAAGAAAATAGACTTACGGAGAAATTAACAGATGTATCCAAAGCCCACAGCTAGTTGTGGAGCAGCTAAGATCCAAGGGCTGGTGTTTTAACTGGCTGATATTCTCTTTACTGTGAGAAAGAAATCATCTTCCCTCAAACACAACTGTCTACATTAACATGACTTCGCTATGATTCCGGGAGATTGTTGCCCAAAGAACTTGAGTGTTCAATTTAGGAACTTCCCTGAAATCTTATCAGCTTTTCAGTAGACAACATTCACTGAGGTTTATGCCCTAAGACTATCTGAACCTCTTGCCTCAAAATGTTCACCTTGATTGAGCCAGGCATGGTGGCTCACGCCTGTAATCCCAGCACTTTGGTAGGCCGAGGCGGGCAGATCACAAGGTCAGGAGATCAAGACCATCCTGGCCAACATGGTGAAACCCCGTCTCTGCTAAAAATACAAAAACTAGCTGGGTGTGGTGGTGCATGCCTGTAATCCCAGCTACGCAGGAGGCTGAGGCAGGACAGGAGAATCACTTGAACCAGGGAGGTGGAGGTTGCAGTGAGCTGAGATCACACCATTGCACTCCAGCCTGATGACAGAGAGATACTCCATCTCAAGAAAAAAAAAACGTTCACCTTGTTGTTTTCACTGGTCTTAAACCACTTAACTTATCCAATGCTACTCAAGCTCCTGCACTGAAAAATCCACCTTAAACCAAACTATTTATACTCTTTTAGAAAATAAATGACTATTTCTCTTAAATGCTTGTTCTTTGTGTTATCCTGTTACTCTAGGTTCAAGAATAAGTGTATAGTTCATTATTTAATCACTACCATGTAGTCAGAGGACAAGAAGCTTGGAAATACATAATAGGATTGTCCCTTGTCAGGCTGACACTCTCCTTTTTTATAATTCTCAGACCTCCTGTTGGTATCCAGAGATGTTCAAATTAAAATTATCATTATTTGCAGTTTTATATGCCCTTGTCCTCACATAGATAATGCTCACATATATAATGCTATTTTTCAACTTATTTGAACACATTCATCAGCTCAGAAAATGAAAATGCTAAATATAAATTGTACAAATATTGCTTTATTTTTGTAATGCAAACTTATTTGCTTACAGTTAGATATTGTTTAAAAGCTCAGTTCTAGATGAGTTTATGAATGGAAAGTGAAGTCATGTAGTTTGGTACAAAATGGTAGAACAATTTGCAAAAAGCTAACATGGAGTTTTCAGTGTGTAGTAACACAGAAATAGAAATTAGAATTATAAAACCTAGTTTGTCTTATTTATTAGACTGTTCTTGCACCGCTATAAAAATCTGAGACTGGGTAATTGATAAAGAAAAAAGTGTTAATTGGCTCATGGTTCTACAGACTTTACAGGAAACATTGTACTGGCATCTGCTCGGTTTCTAGGGAGACTTCAGGAAGCTTACAGTTATGGTGGAAGGTGAAAAGGGAGGAGGCACATCTCATGATGAAAGCAGAAGCAAGCGAGAGAGAGAGAGAGTAGGGCAGGGGTGCCGCTCACCTTTAAACCACCAGATCTCATGTGAACTCAGAGTGAGAGCTCACTTATCACCAAGGGGACAGCCCAAGCCATTCATAAGGGATCCACCCTCATGATCCAAACACCTCCCACCAGGCCCCACCTCCAACATTTAAGGTGAGATTGGGCAGAGGCATACGTTCAAACTACATCATCTTGGTACATACTTGTCTCTGTGACTCCATATTCTCTGTGTTGCATGCTTTTTTTGTGTGACATCCAAATAACGCTTCAAGAATAAAGGACTTATTCCCTAGTTGCTGGGAATGCTACCATGCAAACATCCTTAGCTGTCAGTCTCTTTGGGGATCAGTGCAGCTGAAAAAAAACCTGCCTTCCCACTTCTTTACATGACTAATCATGGTGAGGAGATATATACAAGTCTAACGCCCTTGAGATATGACCTCTGAAGTCTCATGCCAGATCTAGAACCCCCTTCCCCTATGTGATGTCTACTGAGAGCTTCATTGAATCAGCTTGCATAGCAATTTTTCTGCTGATCTTGATTCTCTCTCCTCCCTTCTACACACATGGATCCCAAGTATACTTCCTTCCTTTTTTTTTTTTTGAGATAGAGTCTCACTCCATCACCCAGGCTGGAGTGCAGTGGGGAGATCTCAGCTCACTGCAACCTTCACTGCCTGGGTTCAAGCGATTTTCCTGCCTCATCCTCCCAAGTATCTGGGATTACAGGCACATATCACCATACCCAGTTAGTTTTTTTATGTTTACTAGAGATGTGGTTTCGCCATGTTGGCTAAGCTGGTCTCAAACTCCTGCTTCAGGTGATCTGCCCGACTCATTCTCCTAAAGTACTGGGGTTACAGGCATGAGCCACTTTGTCCAGCCTATACATTTTAATAAATGCCATGCATACAAATCTTCATGTGCACCACAGAGTCCTGGGAAATTCAAATTGTGATACCCTTACTTCTTCTACCTGTGAAATTGGGCTAAAAATAATATTACTTACTTAACAGGGTTTTGTTTTTCAAATGATAAAGTAAATATATTTTTGAAAGTGCAAATGTCATTGAAAATTAAAATTATGGCCATTTTTAGAATTAGTTTTATCTAGGTGTTTTTTCCTAAACCAACAGATCTCATAGAGCCGTAGTCAATTTAATAGAAATCCAATAGTTATGTTAATGAAAAAGTATATAGCTACTGTCACCTACGAATGACACTTCGCATCAACATTTATGTGCCTATGTGAACACTCAAATATCCTTAGGGTGTGTAAGGTACAGTGTTTCCTCTACTAATGAGTTTGTTCTCAAAACACAGTGAGTATTTATTTTGCATCGTTTTGCAGCACATAGGACATATCTTGCTATAGGCTGTTTGACACAGTTTCAGCACCACGAAATTAAAATCACAGTTTTAAGGCATAGCTAACATGATCTTTGGGAAACTTTTATCCCCTTTGCTTTTTTAATAAACTGTCTGGGATGTAGCCCAAAACTCCCTAGCTGGGTTTGGTTGTCCGCCTCTTAACCCAGTTCAGTCCTTTCAGCAATGTTCCCTGGAGTCCTTTTCCTGATGCCTGCTGGGCTCTGGAGGATACATATCAAGGAAAGAACACATTTTTGTGTGTGTATCCTCCCGGCTAAAATATTCAACTTTAAAAATATACATCTCAGATCTCCAAGTAAACCATTTAGAAGGTCATCCTAAGAACGTACTCTTCTGTAAGTGTTTGTGTTCAAGTTATGAGCCCTTTAACAGTTTAAAATATTATGTGGATCAATTAACCTCCATTTGTTGCTATGGTCATTAATAAATAGCCATTTGCTTCTGCTTAATAATGAAGAAATGAAAACAAATAATTGAAAAAGAAGTATTCCTGGATCTTCAACTAATGCCAAATGAATCTTTAAAAGTTTAGATATATTTTGTGATATTAAAGCCTGGCACTTAAGAGCATCTCTAAAATTGTGTTTTTATAAAAAGTAGGCCTTCCAAAATCCAGACAATATCCCTGTTAGTGAGCTGCTTTCAGGCCAAAAACAAACAGACACAGATAAAAATACAATTTGAACGTAAAAAAAATTGAAATGTTCTCTTGAATGTTGTTTTAGATGAGCATATAGGTCACATGAATGCACTGTTTTTCAGATACCAGGGCAGTGCTTCTGAACCACTATAGAAAGTTTCCGTGCTCTGAGGCCTCTTCCTCTCTGCTGTGAACCCTCATTCAAACCACATGAGTATCTCTATATCCTTGGAACCTGCAGCAGCAACCAACATACCTGTGTTAGTCTGACTAAACTGTACCAGTCTATAGAAAAAACTTTATGAAAACTGTGTTAAAAAAAATGAAGTTCTGTACTATGTTAAAAAGATTATAGGGTTAAAATAAACTGTTGTTCAATTATGAACATTATTAAGATAAAGCAATAGTTTAAAATGTTAAACAAGTAAGGGTCGATAGATAACCAACCTATAGTCAATTGCTAGCTCTGGAAAATGTGATTATATTTGGATAAATTTGATAATAACAATATTACTTTTAATTTAACAATGCAATAGCATATTATATAATGATACTTTATTTTGTATTAATATGTAATTATAATGAAGATATTATTATTTTGATATAAGGTTTTAAAGTTTAAAAAGAACTTTAAAATAATTCATTTTGGTTTCCCTACAATGAGCAGTGTCCCTACGATCAAATGGTTAGATAAATAGATTTCATGAGAAGAATAATTAAAGATGGGCAATGCAATACTTTTTTAGGCCATATAAAATCTCCGAGTAATGCAGAAGTATTGAAATGGAGTAGACATTTGTGATCTGATTGGAAAAATCTCAGCCTGATGATAGGAACAGGTGGCAGAGAAATTCTAGGCAGAAAAGGGCAGGTCCCTCAACAAACCCCACCCTCAAGCTTGATACCACAGATCAAAGTGAGTATTTACATCCCTGTTTTCCCATTCAGATGTTGCCTTTTCCAAAACCACCTATGGCCCACCCCATCCCCCATTACAGACTCAGCTGGCCAGAGCAGAAGCAGTAGGACATTGGAGACTATGGCTGGTCATTGGAGGTAAATGGCTTGATTTCAGAGGGACGGCTTGATGATGTAACTTTGGAGAAGAATCTGGCCAGAGACAGCCAGACTTCAGAGTAAGACTACCTTCCAGTCCAATCCCCTTTCCAGCTCCCCTTCCCACTGAGAGCCATTTTCATCAGCAATAAAATCCCCCACATTTACCATCCTTTAATTCATTCATGCAACCTCATTTCTCCTGGACACCAGACAAGAGCTTGAGTGCCACAAGTGCGGATGCAAAAGACTGTTTCACTGACTCTTCGCCCTTGCTGGGGAAAGGCAGTCAAAAGCAGAGGATCCACTGAGCTGTTAACACTTAAGTCCTCCACAATGGCAGAGCTAAAGATTACTGTAACAGTCTCTCTGGGCTTCAGGGATCACAGGCCCCTCCTCTAGATGCTGCCATGGGGCTAGCACAGAGTTGGTTCCTGTTGGTGCCCAAAAATGCTTGCCCTGGCTTCTGTACCTGTTTGCCCACGTGCTGTCTCCCACAATGGGTGGAATGCAGTCAGTCCCAGTGAGTAGAGTTTGCTCTTACAGATGCTGGAGTGACCAGCTGATTCTAGCCTTTGCACACTCCAGCCCCCACCTTGTTCACTCGTGCTTGTGCACCAGCTCCAGCAGAGAGTTGAGAGCTGCAGACTGAGTAAGCCAGGCACCCCTGTTGTGAGTCCCACGAGAGGGTCAGGGAAATATCCTACTTCACTGATACAGTAGGATTAAAGTGACTGTCAAACCGAATAGGCATTTCCCAGAAAAAGTTAGTCAGGGATCACACAGAAAATGTTGCTTCTCTTGTTTAAGATGTAAGCTGCTTCACAGATTTGAGTTGCAGAGTGCAAGAGAATTTTAGATCAGTGAAGTGACAAATTTTGGCACAGTTGACATCAGGAGAAACTTGAGAGAGAATTTAAAATTTTAAACAAATGCTTTGGATGATGAATGGTAAAGGATGTAAGTACTTACAGAATTAAAAGCGTTCCATAAAATATTGCAGAAACCCATTTTAATCACATTAATCAATTTATCATTTTAGATGACAGATTTAGGTGAAAATTTGATTGGTATCTTTTCTTTCTGTAAGAGAAGCTGACATTTGAATCTACAATGAAAGACATGGAAAAACTGTTTATGTAGTAGGGTAAAATAAATGCAAGAGGGTGTGAAAGGAAATAAATCTCAGGACATCAAAATCACTAAGTGAAGGGAGAGGTCAAGCTGGGAACTATGTCAGGCAAACCTGCCTCCCATTTTATTCCTAAATAGCTATAAATATAAAAAAGTGGCTGAGTGCAGTGGCTCACCCCTGTAATTCCAGCACTTTGGGAGGCCAAGGTGGGCAGATCACCTAAGGTTGGGAGTTCCAGACCAGCCTAACCAACATGGAGAAACCCCGTCTCTACTAAAAAAAAAAAAATACAAAATTAGCTGGGTGTGTTGGCACATACCTGTCATCCCAGCTACTTGGGAGGCTGAGGCAGGAGAATTGCTTGAACCCAGGAGTCGGAGGTTGCGCTGAGCCAAGATCTCACCATTGCACTCCAACCTGGGCAACAAGAGCAAAATTCCATCTCAAAAAAAAAAAAGCTACATACCTCCCTTATAATTTACTCATAAGAAAATTCCTTGTTGATCTCAATATCTTTACCCTAAAACAGTTTTTTTTTTTATTTCACCCTAGCAATGTAAACTGAAAGCTTATCTTCACAGATGCCAAAGTAATCCCTCTCTTCACTTGAGAGAAATGCATATCTGATTTCTTCTTTGGCCCTGTGGTTTATGTGAAATTGCAGATTCACAGAGCCAAAGTAAATTGTGTATTTAGTGAAAGGCTGATCAATGACTCAAAAGAAAATGTAACTTTTTGGGTCTTATCTACCTATGACGTGGAAGCTCCCTGCAACCCCTTAGAGGTTGCTCTTATACATTTTAAGGAGACGTGAGACTAGACATTAATCAATATGTGTAAGATATACATTGATGCCTCGTGTCTTCCTAAAATGTATAAAGGCAAGCTGTTCCCTGACCATCTTGGGCAAATATCATCAGAACCTCCTGAGGTCCTTAAGATGTATCCTTAACCTAGCCAAAATAAACTGTCTTAGTTGATTGAGATCTGTCTCAGATACTTTTGGATTCATGAGGGTTAAAGATAATCAGATGACTTGCTCCTCTGCTTCTCTTAATAGGCTCTATGACATTGGTAAAGGCTTAATTGCCTACCTTCCCATCTCCCCTCTCCCTATGAAGAAGGGTACATATAAGCAACTGAACCTTATTGGATTATTGAGTAATCACATGCCTGTGATTTTCCCACGTGCACATTCAATCAATTTTGTATGCCTTTTTCCAATTAATCTACCTTTTGTCAGTTCAAATTCAGTGAACCTTCAGAGGGAAAGAAACAGCTTCTCCTTTTTGACCCTATGCTATTCAAGACTATATTAACTTTGAGGAGAAAAAGAAAGAACTTGATCGAGGGATGGCCTACTGGACCTTTAAAATTACTAATAAATTCTAGTTTTCAACCTGTGTGACCAATCAGTATTTTTATACTATTGTTGCTGAAATTGTATATGCAGTCCCAGTTTATGTAAGGTATATTTCATCAAAAGCAGTAACAGAAAACTTACACTGCATTTGTCACTTAAAGTACTCAAATTTGGTCTAATAGTTTACCAGAAAATATAATTTAAATCTCTGAATTGGTTTTACATTTGAACACTAAGTTACCCTTTTTGTTTTGGGGGGAAAAATGGTTATCTTGCAGATACAAGTCATTCTCAGAAACTCAGTCATGAAATTCTGCTTTCAGAGGTTCTCAACAGTGAGAAATATATTTTAAGAATTTCCACAACGAATACCACTTGTGTATTGGTCTCACTTGTAGTGCCAGAAAGGAAGTAACCACTTTCTTTCCCATTATGAAAGGTCACACTCTACACTCCTGTAACAAAAGACAGGTTAATGACAGAAAAGCATAACAAATGTGTTATGTGCCCACATATGCATAGAAGTCATATGAAATATAAAAAAGTCAAACAACAAACAGATGGTTGATGTTTAAATGCCCTCTTCATTGAGGAGAGAGGAGATGGAGGTGCAGGAGTAAATTATCTTCAGGAAAATGAATGAGCCCAAAGGACAATTGCTTCCTGGGTCCAAGTTTCTCTGAGCTCTGGGGTGGATGACAGGAAGGTGAGGGCCAGAACTTTGCTGTAAACCAAGGTTGTCTTATTAGCAGATGAAGATTTCCAGGTAATCACTCAGAGCTACTCTCAGAAGGAAAGATAATAGTGGTAAAAATGTGGTAAAAATGTCTCTGTCAGACCTTTAAAAGTGTGAGATTTTAGTCTTCCTTTCCTATGAGCTAACCTTTTCCTAGCTCTGAATAAAGAGCTCCAGAGAAAGCCAGTTTGCATCTACTCTTTACTTCATTTCACTAATGTAGATTTCCCTGTGAATCTCCCTCACAGAAGATATTCTTGCACTTGCAACCCCTCTGAATAGCCATCTCAAAATATGCCAAAGAAGTATATTTGAGGGTGAAATATTCTGGTTATTTTCCATCGTGATAACTGCAGAGAAAAATTGCATTAACTTTGTGTATCACTATACATATTGTGGTATATTTCTTTTTCATTTGCTTCATCTCCTCCTCTTTCTCTTCCAGACACTGCTTTTGAAATCAAAGTAACTCTACTATAGGTAAGAATCATCACAAACTCTGAATAATTATTTTTTGTTTATTATCACAGAATATTTTCATTTCAACTTTTGTTTAAGCTGAAGGTATTTCTTCTCCAAAATCACCTGGAGAAGGAAGAATCCTTAATTGGCAAATAATTTATTACAGAGTTTACTTAAAACTGAACTATAATTATCATATGTAACCTAAAATACTGGCAACAAGAGGCAAAATTCTGTGGAAAAGTATAACAAGAGTACTACTACAGAATCTCCATAGAAAACTTCTAGTATCAATACATAATACTTATTTTTATATTCTTTAAGTAACTCAACTTCCTAAAACGTAAGATATGATCAGCTAAAAATAAATAAGACAAAAACAAAAACAAAACAAACAATCAAAAATAAAATAGAAAACCCAGAGGATAGGCTGACCAGTGTCTTTATGTGGTTCAAGAACAAATAGAAACTGGCAAGACATGCAGTATTTTCCATTCAGTCTAATCGTCCAGCAAAGCCGAGACCACCTGGGAATAAATAAGTTGGTACTGGTTGATTGGCAAAGCATTAGAAAAATATGGCAATGGCATTATTTTTCTCCTTTCTCTGCTCTGTTTCTTTTCTTCTCATCTCTTTATCTTCCTGTTTTGTTTATTTTATTTATTTATTTTTTTGAGATGGAGTCTTGCTCTCACCAGGCTGGTGTACAGTGACACAGTCTTGGCTCACTGCAACCTCCGCCTCCCGGGTTCAAGCGATTCTTCTCCCTCAGCATCCCAAGTAGCTGAGACTACAGGTGTGCACCACCATGCCCAGCTAATTTTTGTGTTTTTAGTAGACGTAAGGTTTCACCATGTTGGCCAGGACGATCTCGATCTCCTGACCTCGTGATCTGTCCACCTTAGCCTCTCAAAGTGCTGGCATTACAGGCATGAGCCACAACGCTCAACCTCATCTCTTTATCTTTATGGGAAAAAATAAATTAAAAAGAGTCATTAGTTTCATCCTTTGAACTTTCCTGGGCCCCTCTCCAACTGCTATATTTAAGTAAAACAAATTTTAATTCTTAATTTTCACAGTCACTCACATTTTATTCATACATCAGCCAAAAAACAATTGATAAGTTTCTAGTTTCTATGACTATGCCAGATAATGTCTATCAAATACACAACACAATCTCTGGCAAGTTGGAGGTGCTTAGTCACAATTAATCTTTTATTTTACACTTTAATAATCATGCTTTTTGTATTCTATCCAATAGCTTGCACAGGTCTCAGGAATTTTATCTAGGAATTTATCAGCCCCTAAAAAGCTCCAAAGATACCTGGGTAGAGTTTCTAATCATTGTTTATTTTCTTTTTATAAATAGAACTTCTATAAAATTATCATTTGTTGGGACAGGATATATAATTATTTGGGTAAACAAAAGAATTACAACTAAAATAGATCATTGCTACACACAATCATTGAATGTGCATAAGTGTGGACAGAAGCTCAAGACTGAGCCTCCTGACCTGTGTCTTTTCACAAGCCCTCTAAAAGCATAGCAATAATAAAGTGGAAAGCATACATTATCTTTTTGAATTTGCTTTGCTTAGCATTATGTGGTGCTAGATTTACATCTCCCGGTTATTTTCTTTCAAGCGACTGAACCAAAGTCAATGTTGGGTGGGTCTGTGAATTTGCATTAACTACCTGAGCTATTTAACTTGGTATCATTTTCCTAACAATACACAACAGCCACAGCAGGAAATTGTCCCTGCAGAAAAATCTAGCAATGCTGGAAAAAATATTCTAGGTTGGAGACTGGTGTTCCCTTTTCACATATGCTGTAGTTAGTCACATGGATCGTATAATGCAAAGCTTGCAACAACCATTTGAGGTCTGCACTGGTCATTAGCTAAGTGAGGGAAGTCTCCGTAAGTCTGCACGAGTAATTTGTAAGTGAGACAGTACCAAATGATATGTCTACCCTCTAGCTTTTTTCCCCCAAATGGTTGGAAGTCCCTTAGTATAGGCATCAGTTTGGAAGTAAATGTGGAATTTTACTTAAACTCCATATAGTGAAGGATTGACCCTTTAGGTGTGAGACTTGGCAGCTGAGCTACATGGAAAATACATACGTAGAAGGAGAAACCCAAACATTAGAGGGAGGTGAATGCCAATGTATCATCCATATCTGCGGCAGTCCCTAGTGTGTAGGTTGTGTGTCAGGTAATTGTTGTATAGTACTTAATACCTGGTGTACCAGCATACGTGTTGTTGCCATGTAATTCCCTACTATCAAAACCTTGAAAGGGATCAAAGCTGATTCTCAGTTTGTATATTAAGCTGCTAAGCATTGTAACAAAGCTTTGAAATCTAACCTTTGAAACAAATGTTAAAACTAGAATTAAGAGAACTTCAAATGCAATTTCAGAACAGACCGCTACCTTCTAAATGTTAATCACGCTGACTTCCAAGTATGGGTATTCAATAAATATTTGTTGAAATAAGCTGAATTCCAAAACAAACAGTTCTGCTGTTATTATTCAGTCAGAATTACTTAGGCTTATTCCCAAGGATAATAAAAGGGAGTACGTTAAAACTTTTCCTATGCAGATGAGAATCATATGAGCAATTTAACTTTTAACAAGCTGAGAACCTGTTAGTTTGGAAGCAGCAAACTATTATAAGTATAGAATATGAAGCTAGTCCTAAATTTAAACTCTGTTCTCGATGTTAATTTCTTTTTAGTCTTAATGCTACTGATGATGAAAATAACAGCAGACTTATATGATTAAATCAAAGGTTCAATGGTTAAAAACGCTAAATAGAGGAATATGCAAGTATTTCTGAACGTTTGCTGTTGAAGAAAGATTGGGGCAGAGTGTCTATAGACTATAGGTCCTTTCTGTTTAGATGCAGGATCTGAACTTGACCATAAAGAAGAATCCCAAGCACTTCACTTATAATACACTGCCTCTCTCAGAATGTCAGACAAATATATTTCAATCCACTGCAGACAAAGAGAATCTGAAAATCAATACAGGTTGTAGAATATTATTTAGAAGATAGCGCAATAAATTGGACTCTACCAAAAAAGATATTTAAAGCCAAACATTTGGTGCTTATAAATTGTGTAATTTTTACAGATTAATTAGTTTTCCAAAAGTTAGTTTCTTTGTCTGGAATATTATTTATTATGAAACAAACTAAACAGTTGCTAAAGCAGCTAGCACAGTACCTAGCACGTTGTTTACACGATTGCAGGTTGCCACCCTTCTCTCCCTTCTGACCTCTCATGAGAATATTTGTCTTCCCATTTGCGGTCATCTCCAGTTATTTGGCTATCCATGCAAACTGGCCACACTTTGAAACTTAGCAAGATGAATAAAGAGCTCCTAAAGAGGATGTATTATATATATATTTTAATATAAGAAAAAATCTTTTAAATGAAAGAAGAAAAACAGGTAGAATCAAGTACTGAGGATTCAATTCAAACATTAGAAAGATGAGAAGAGAGATACTATAGCATTTTCAAACAAATAAGAATGCTGAATTGTCTGGCTAGTCAGTTTGTATGTCCTATTATTGGCATTGAAGGGAAAATAGGAATATTAATAATGGTTGTTTTTCACTGATAGAATCAGGAATCACCATTGACAGATTTTCTCCTTGACCAAACTCTAGCCAGACTCCTTGGAGCCCTTTCTCAGCCTCAATCTTGACCTATAAAGATATGAACAAAACACTGACATGGTTTCTAGCAGCCAAGGTCACATCTCTAGGATGACCCTAGTCCCCCTTAAGGTGTCTGCCTGAGAAAACTCAAGGCTGTCAGAAGCATTTACTATTTGTTTTAGTTAGCACCTGAAGATAGGGCTCTGGTCTCCCAGTCTCTGTGAGAGAGTAGGAGCCTAGCTCCTATAAGTATCAGTTAACAAACCCAAATGGGTTTCACATGAACCAATATCCCTTCCTAATTTTTGTAACTTTTCACTTTCCTGACTCTACTGGGCTGCTGCTTACCCCCTTTCTATTCCCCCATTCAGTCTTTGAAATACTAAGTTGCCTTCATACAAATCCAAGTTAAGTTCTGTTAATGCTGAAATTTCTTTCCTATTGCAATAGTACATTATGGATTAAAATTTGTCCTTACCATTTTAACTAATACCTGGATTTTTTTATCTTTGGCATCTTGTATAGACCCAATATAACTAATTAGGATCTTGGGTATTTTCCCAGAGCCACTATCTGTGGCAGGGAAATTGCAAAGTTTATCAGCCTCTTTATGATACATACTGACAGAATAAGTTTGTAATCTATATTTAGTACACTGAAAAAAATCAGAATTTCAAAGTACAGGTGGTGTATACTTTTTTTTTTTTTTTTTTTAGACGAAGTCTCGCTCTGTCACCCAGGCTGGACTGCAGTGGCACAATCTCGGCTCACTGCAACCTCCACCTCCTGGGTTCAAACAATTCTTCTGCCTCAGCCTCCCGAGTAGCTGGGACTACAGGTGCTCGCCACTAGGCCCAGCTAATTTTTGTATTTTTATTAGAGATGGGGTTTCACCATATTGGTCAGGGTGGTCTTGAACTCCTGACCTCATGATCTGCCCACCTCCACCTCCCAAAGTGCTGGGATTACAGGCGTAAGTCATGGTGTCCAGCCTACATCTTTTCTTATAATTGATACTCATTATATATATATCGATATCATGATATATAATCATTATATAGCTATCGATATATATATAGATATAGATATAGATACCTTTTGAGACAGAGTCCCACTCTGTCACCAGGCTGGAGTGCAGTGGCACAATCTCGGCTCACTGCAGCCTCCGCTTCCCAGGGTTCAAGCAATTTTCCTGCCTCAGCCTCTTGAGTAGCTGCACCTATAGACACGTGCCACCATGCCTGGCTAGTTTTTTGTATTTTTAGTAGAGTGGGGTTTCACTATGTTGGCCAGGATAGCCTTGATCTCCTGACCTCATGATCTGCCCACCTGCGCCTCCCAAAGTGCTGGGATTACAGGCATGAGCCAACCACGGCCAGCTGATATTCACAATATTGAGATCCAATACATTTAAATTGGGAGTGAGGTGCTATATAGACAAACTGGTCTTTCATTTCATCTTCAGTGTACTTCATGAAACTAGAATGAATGAGCCTCCTTCTTTACAGAGAAAACTTAGTTAGGATTACCATGACTTTCCGCTCACAAACTTTCCTGTACCCTTGTACAAGTGTCTGTCTTTAACTCTTCTGTAAGACTTTTCCTTTCCCTGTGAAGTTCAGTGCATTCTTCCTTCCAAAGTCCTCCAGAATCTTACTCTGTGCATATATTTACTCTTTTTGAGGGGGGCATGGAGTTTCACTCCTGTTGCCCAGGCTGGAGTGCAATGGTGTGATCTCAGCTCACCACAACCTCCACCTCCCATGTTCAAGTGATTCTCCTGCCTCAGCTTCCTGAGTAGCTGGGATTACAGGCATGCGCCACCACACCCTGCTAATTTTGTACTTTTTAGTAAAGACAGGGTCTCTCCATGTTGGTCAGGCTGGTCTCAAACTCCTCACCTCAGGTGATCCACCTGCCTTGGCCTCGCAAAGTGCTGGGATTACAGGCATGAGCCACAGCGCCCAGTCATATTTACTCTTACTAGTTCACTGACACTCAGTTGTATTCTTTAACCCATTTGTCTCTTCTACCACCACAAATATTCTGAGAAGATGTTGCTCTTACAGATACTCAGTACCTCATCACCACTCATTACACTTTGGCCCAATGCCAAAAGTTCAAATTCTTATAGAATATTGTTTGGGAGGCAGCATGGTAAATGAAACAAAGAAAAGAAAAGTAAAGAAAGAAAAAGAAAGGAAAAGAAAGAAAGAAAAAGAAAGAAAGAAAGAAAGAAAGAAAGAAAGAAAGAAAGAAAGAACAAAAGAGAAGAAAGAAAGAAGAGAAGGGCTCTTCCTGAAACAGCCTAATCACCTGTTTTGAAGCGTCATTCTATGTGGTCTTGCTGTAGCACCACTATTGTTAATCCTAATTTTTTCATGAAATATTCTCTATTTCTGGCTTATTAAAAGCTATTCATCTGTCTTTCTTCTTATTTTTCCACATTTTCTGTTTTTGTTATTTATTTTTTGAGACAGAGTTTCACTCTTGTTGCCCAGGCTGGCATGCAATGGCACAATCTCCGCTCACTGCAACCTCCGCCTCCTGGATTCAAGCAATTCTCCTGCCTCAGCCTCCCAAGTAGCTGGGACTACAGGCAGGTGCCACCACACCCAGCTAATTTTTGTATTTTTAGTAGAAATGGGGTTTCACCATGTTGACCAGGATGATCTTGAACTCCCGACCTCAGGTGATCCTCCCACCTCGGCCTCCCAAACTCCTGGGATTACAGGTGTGAACCACTGCTCCCGGCCCTTGTTTTTGTTATTTTTTTAACTTGGGTCTGGTGTTACAAGATTTCAGAGCATATAAACACTCATGAGGGTGACTATGTATTTACATGGGAAACGGTTTATGAATTTGATCAACGTATGGAAAGGCCGATGAACGTCCAGTATAAGGCCTGCTCTGCAAAGAAGTATTTATGAATAATCTAATATTTTGGTGGCAAATTATCTCCTGAGTTCAAGAGCTTCATTTCTATCTGGTAATCTCTTCCACAACCATTATCACAGAGGCTCACAAAGCCCCCATGTCTACCAGTTTCCGCAACTAAGAAGAAAGTATTTGTTCTGGGTTTTCAACGTCTTATTTTAGTTTATGGTATTGGCTGTTCTAAACCAAAAAAATTGCACTAATGTTTTTCCCTTATTTTATTTCCTTCATTATATCTAATTTGTCACAAAGTCTTACCAAATTTACCTCAAAGATATCTTTAAAATAAAATAGGGTAAGAGAAAGATAAAAGAAATAGATGATAGTGGCTGTGAACAATAGCTCAGCGCCATGTTGACATTTCTCAGATTTCAGAAATGTTGCACGTTTCTATTGCTGTATCTCCCAGCTTATACCTCTATAGCACTTTTAACACACAGTTCATTAATTTCATTACATACTTCTCTCCACTTTCCACAAGTTCTCCAATGTCAAGTACAAAGTCTTACTACGCTTTGTATTTTTTAGTTTGTAATACATGGTAGTACTTCTAAAATGCTTGTTAGACACACTCGCTTAATATTGGAGGAGCTGCTTAGGTAATAGCAACTTTTTACCGTTTTCCTGGAGGAAGTATGTATTTCAAAATGTAAATATATATATATATATATATATATATATATATGTATAAATTATCCAAGTTGAACAATAGATAATGTTTAATACTATATATTTATATAACATTTAATTTATAAAGGTGAATCTATATTTTTCTCAATTCACCCATAAAAAACTATAAAGTTAATTAACTAATATGCATATGCTAATGGCAGTACCAAAATGTTATTTTATTCCATTCAATACCTAGGGAAAAGCATATTAGGAAAATGATGTTTACAACTCACAATTATTCATCTAGGCAGGTGAGTAATTAATTTTATTATGAGGTAATTTTTACTTTCCATAAATCAAAGATCATACAAAATATTGAGTAATTTTTAAAATTTGTATTCATTTCAGAAAAAGAACACCATATAAATATACATCTTTACCAAAATAAAGTTAATTTGATCACTCTAGTTTTGATCTAATTTCCTCACACTCAGTAGGTGTGAAATCTAAAAAACAACAGATGAAAAAGTTAAAGACAAAAAAAGAAACCAAGAGAAGCTGCACATAATTCTATTTACTATAATAAAACCTAGTGTTAAAAGAGTGGCCTGTTTATTTTTGCTTTTCTCACTGAAACACTTAACAGGGAGCATAGCTGCTAGTATTTTCTAAGACCTGAGAATAAGAAATTATATCTTCCACCTTGAATAATATTCCATTTCACTTTTTTAATAGTTTTGAATGCCAACAGAGCCCAATTATTTTAAAAATATTACATATCTGTTTTATAGAGCTATGGACAAATATTTATGCCCACCACTTATTTATTAAATGACAACTTTAAGTGTCACACCATCATTACTATATGTTTCTTTCCAATATAGATAATGAAAACATTTAAAATGATGTTTGCATTCATTTATCAACAATTGGACGGTTCTATTGAATATTTCCTAATTTAACTAAGTTGATTTATTTCCAAGTATAATAATAAAGGAATTGATTATTTATAAAATGTAAATTGATTTTCATATAACCTTCATTATTATTTATTTATTTTTTTTAATAAGACATATTTATTAAGCTAAAGAACAAATTTTATTTTTCATTTCCTCCAAACACTAAAATAGCACATGGCATAATTCAGCACACAATATAAACTGGTATATGCAACCAGTAATCCCCCAAATGGTTAAGTCTCACTTTGGGAGTCCTTAAAAACTTATGACCTTAAATTATCTTTATTAAAGTTATCAGCAGACAACAAAAGGAGTCACCTGAAAAATCTGAGGGTACAAGATACTGCAATTCCTAGAATCTGGGAAACCTTTTAAAAGGGAAGTAACTTGATTTGCTTCTCTGTAACGGAGCTACCTTTTTCTCAAGCTCGTTTTCATTAACACTGCTGGGGTTCCAGGTTTGAGAAGGGACTCCTCTAAAGGTAAGCTTAATATTGCAACTTTCACCACAGGGCCTCTGTTTAAACCACATTTCACGTGGAAGGAAAGGGGTGTAAGAAGGGAAATAGAATTTTGCTGCAGACGAAAACCATTGTACAAAATGCAGAAATGGTAACAGCTTACCACGGATTCAGCAAGGCTTAACGCCAAGTGCGGTGGTGTACACTTCACGAATATCCACTTCCATTGGGTAATCAGACAAGCCGAAGAGACACACAGGACTTGGGACAGTAGCCCTTTAGAATGAGTGTTGAAGACAGAATTTCATGGTATATCTACATGTTCTCATCTGATATTTGTACAGGCTATGATCGTCTCCTGAAATGTTTTTAACACATGCTAAAAATGTTTCTTCCGCATCAACCAGCTTTGAATTTCAACTCAATTTACTTGAAGTCTGCCGAGTCGTAAAAAACCACAGCAAGAACTGAAGGGCTGCGCGGTTTGCATCCAGACTTAATGTGAAAGAAATCATTCTAAGACAACTCTTAAAATTAACCTATTTTTGTAGTTCTGCTTGGACCTTAACTATGGCATAATGAATTCAAAAGGTTGCAGAGCCAGTAACCCCAGTGTCATCTGGAGACCATTTGAGGTGCTTTTAAGCATTTTCTTGAATTCTATTGTTTGCTTTTATTATTAATTTTGCTAATTGCACCACTGCACTTTCATATATCTAGGTTTGAAGCCTATAGCCCCTTGTATTTTTCCCACATCCAGTTATGTTCAATGTTTTGTTCTTCCTTCTTAAAAATAGCTCCTGCACTTACTTTTTTCTTTCCACTTCAGCTATTTTATTAATTTAGGTGCTTTATTTTTTAATATTATACCTTGATCATGAATTATCCTTTGAATGGCCCCTTTACTTCCATTTAGTCTCTAGTTAGCTGGCCCTTTACACTCATTCTAGAATTATACTTTTAAAGGTTTGGTTATATAGCTCAGTTGAACATTTTGCGTGGGATATATCTATTAAAAAGTACAAATTGAATTAAATATCATCCAAAATCTATCCAGTTCTTATTTCCAGGTTTATCTACAACTATTTCTCCAATACCAATTAGCCACAAAACATTGTTGTTCACATTTTCTGAACATCTCCCTTGTCTCTTTTATACAACCCAGAATCCAGATATGAGAATGGCTTGCATTATCTCAACTCTGAAAATTTGTTCACAGCAGTTTTTTCCCTTGAAATGCCTCTCACAATCCATTTTATAATCTTACCACTTTTGCAGTGCCTTGTTCTGATATTATGCTTTTAATGAAGTCTTCTCTTAGAGCTCAGACGTAAATGTTTTCCCATGTCCTCTGATCTCTAATTGTATCTTGTTTATGGAATTCATACAACATATTATAGACAACTTTGAGAGATGTCTGATTGATCATACTTCCCCTGAGAAATTATCAAAAACTGTGTCCTTTTATATCATCAGTTACTATTCCTTAACATACAATAAAACAAAGAAAATTGATTTAATATTGTTGCAATGTTTAATCCCACTAGTCTAGACACACATGTATGAAAAACTCAAAACTAAATTACTGTTTCACAGATAAAATTAGAAAAACCAAGACGGAAATATCAGCCACATTAACATATCATTGGTTGAGTTATATTGCAGGGAGAATATTTGTGAAAAGAATTTGGCAATAGTTACTTTAGATTTTAAAACCTAGTGCCTGGAAATTTAACTTGAATATGGCATCTGGCTAGCATCCACTGGCTCCCTTTTTAAAATTCTTACCAAAACAATTACCAAGACAGGGTAAAAAAAAAAAAAAAAGAAAAGAAAAACACACACACTCATACACACAAACACACACACATGTTGAAAATTAGGACCAATCATCAATCAGTATTCGTAATCTTGAACAAAATTAGACTAATGGTAAGGCTGGTAAAAGTTAATAAAGTAATTTAAATAAATTTCAACTGATTAGTTACCTTATGCTATACTAACAGAAACGACACAAGCCCATATGAAATGTTTAGGGAGAAGCTGCCTCTTTCTCAACTGGTCCCTCTCTAATTTAGAAGCACAAGAGCTAGAGCAAACTAAAAATTATGTAACTAAATTATTTTATGGTGCTCTTAATACTCTGTTCAAATTATAAAAGTGCGTCTTTCTCTACATGTAGACAAACTAACACATCCAGAAAAAAACTCACAAGGAATAGGGAGATGGAGACAGCACTGTTCATAGAGGAACATCTAAAGTATGGCAATCGTAAAGCAAGTACAGGTGCTCAAGGAAACCAGGTATAATTCTATTTTTCCAGAAGCTTTATCTCCTGTGTCTTTCAGGCACCTAGGAAATGGAGAATGAGTTCTTGTCAGCTTTTATCAAGCAGTAGTAAATTCTAGCATTGAAAATCTGATTACATGCTATTTCTGCCCAGTATACATCCCAGAAGAGGGTTTGACCTAAGCCAAGGGGATAAGTAAGGACAAAACAATCCAACAGCATATGTCTTAACAAATAAGCACTGAGTCTAAATGAATATCCTTGTTCATGCATGAGTAACAGAAAAAGAATAATTAACTGAGTGAAGAAATATTGAATGCTAATAAACAGGCAAATAGGAAATATCATTTTGAATATTCAAAGGAAGAACCAGACTGAAAATAATCTGCTTCAGGCAACAGAAGAAAATATTGAAGCCTCTAAGCATTTTGAGTTACATGGACTCCTTTTTTAAAAAGGAGAGAGGGTCAATCCAAAATGTATATTACAGAGTGATGAAAAGGAGAAGAGGCGAAATAAAGATGAGTTGTTAGTAAGTTATGCAACAATATCCACCTCGAAGGGTATAAACCCAGAATTAACATACCTTGGGAGACATAAATTTATATATAAGAAAAATACAAAATTGAAAGAGAACTAATGAATTTTAAATATTTTTCCAGAAAAAGAATAATTCTGTCCAAAGCAACAATGAACAATTTAGGAAAACTATCTTGTACTAAAGCAAAATCATCTAAAAAAAAAAAGTAGAAAATTACAGAAATTTGATAAAAATAGTAATGCAGAAGACATGGGAAAATTAGATATATTCTTAAACATTGGTTAATCTGAACCTAAATGAAAACAATCATTTCTAGAATAAATATAAAATACCAAAGTTTTCTAAAAATAAACTGTATCTTAAGTAGAACAGTAAGCATTAAGGAAAATACACTGTTAAAGCAAAGTAATTATGGCCTGAGAAGGACTCCTTACTTCCGTATTTGAGTCCTGTGGATGAACTGTAACCTAGCTTAAATAGTCCGACAACATTGAAAACCTAACTTAGGAGCACGTGCCTGTAGCAGTAACTGAGGTTTAGCCAATTCTAGTGGCTGTACTTCAACCACTCATAGATTGCTAAGTACAAACAAAGTAAACGCCAATCTGTAGCCAATCCAGCTGTTTCTGTACTTCACTGTTGATTTCTGTACATCATTTCCATTTTTTCTCTAGTCTATAAATCTTCTTCCACCAGGTGGCTGTGCTGGAGCCTCTATGAATCTGCTGTGATACGGGGGCTGCCCAATTCACAGATTGTTCATTGCTCAATTAAACTCCTTTCAATTTAAATCGACTGAACTTTTCTTTTTATCAATACCCAAATGTTGGCAGTAATTTTGGTAAATATAAGAAGGAAATAAATAAGGAAGAGACATAATACAGAGAAAAGGACTTATTTTAAGTGGAGAAATCAAGGAAGAGCTCTTGCAGATTAACTGGTAAAAAATGTATTGCAAATAAATTTTTATATTCTACTACACTGCATACTTTTCAAATTTGTACGGTGAACTCTAAGAAAATATGTGTTCTTATTTTAAGGCCTAATTCTTTTGATAGGGTAATCCTATTTTTCAAAAACTTTTCAGAATAAATATAAAATACCAAAATTTCCTGAAAAATTGCATCTTAAGTGAAACAATAACTATTAAAGAAAACACATCCAAATGTTGGCAGTGATTTTGGTAAACGGTAAGAAGAAAATACATAAGGAGTAGTGGGAGATAATGCAGGGAAAATGAATTATTTTAGATGGAGTAGTTTTAACTTCTTAAAAAGAAAAATTAAGTTTTTAGAGGAATTCACTTGCAAATATTATTTTAAAAATTTTTTTCAAATGGGATTACTAATTTCAGGAAATGACACAAAATGTTGTAGCATTTTTTTGCATAATGGTGTTTCTTACTTTTAGATAGAAAATTTGGAATAAGGCATAAAGGTTAATAATACAAAAACAATTCTACAAATTTTATAGAAAAAAGCTAAAAAACGTTAAATTGACTATTGTTTCATAATATGAACATTAGGAACTTTTTTTACTCTATTGTATTTACCCATATACTACAGTAAGTATTGCTTGTGTAATCAGAGAAAATAGCAATGCAAACATTATTTTTTTAAAAAAATAAAAATTTCCAATTAAAAATGGAAATATTCACAAAATAAATAAAACATCTAAAAACTGTAATTCTTATAGCTACCTAGAATCTCTCCATTTCTCTCCAATTTATCTTTCTAAACCATAAGTGTACTTTTTCCTAAAAAGAAAAATTAGGCTACATGCAGTGGCTTATGTCTGTAATCCCAGCACTTTGGTAGGCCAAGTTGGGTGGATCACCTGAGGTCAGGGTTTTGAGACCAGCCTGGCCAACATGGTGAAACCTTGTCTCTACTAAAAATACAAAACTTAGCCAGTAGTGGTGGCCAGTGCCTGTAATCCCAGCTACCTGGGAGGCTGAGGCATGAGAATCACTTGAACCCGGGAAGTGGGGGTTGCAATGAGCCAAGATTGCACCACTGCACTCCAGCCTGGGCAATAGAGTGGGACTCAGTCTCAAAAGTAAATAAATAAATAAAAATTAAAAAAATAATTTTTTAGAGGAACTCATTTGCAAATATCAAAAGATATCAATAAAACTAAACTTTGTCTGAGCCTTATGTTCCTGGAAAGCAGCAATGGTAAAACTTTACCTTTTATTGTGTGTTTCTAGAAATGTTGACTGCAAAGGAAAACCAACATTTGCTTACTCTGAGGGAAGACCCACGTCTACTCTACTCCAGTGACTTAGGAAAGATCTATTTCCTTCCCTGCTCGAGACTAGCTTATGACTTCATTGCTTACCTGCTTTTATCAAACCCTAGGTCTCCTCTTTTTCTTTAACTCGTTCCTCATTTATAAATTTCTTTTTCCTAGTACCTACGAATAAAATCAGCTCTTCAAATGTCCAGTGCGTTTTCTTTTATTGTTTTGGTGCCATTATTCAAATGATATTGGACCTCACCTTTGAATTCCCGTTGACTACACCCATATAATACCCATTGTGTTCTATCCATTCCTGACTGGCAATTCAGGGACCCAGTGGTGATTCTAGGTCCTGATACTGCATCCCAGACTCGTGTCTCTTTTTAGCAAAGTCAGGATTTGATTTTGATTATTTTTGTGTGCACACTTATTTCAGATGCCAATTTCTCTTAGATTTACATGCTGATAATTTCCTGTTCTCTGTAAATGGATGGATTTGTAGACCTCTCATTTCTGTTGGGTGAATAATAACAAAGAATCTGACTGGTTAGACCCTTCTGATTATCTAGTTGGGCTCAAAGCAATTAAAAAATGTTATGCCATTTAGGAAGTATATACCTGGACTGGTAAGTTTTGTATTTCTCTTTTTGAGTTTGACCCAGGTTGAAATTTTAGAATTGAAGCTATAAATATTCTGTGTTTCTCTGAATGTTTATATGTCTATAAATCAAAAAAGCCTCTACCACTCATTGTACATGTAATATTTTCCAACCTCCAGATGGAATTACCAAACTAGATTATAAAATCTCATAAAGAAGGTCTATTCTAGTTGGTTTAGATATAAATAAGTGCTTACATACATTGAATATTCCTTTAAAAAATCCCAGAAAAATAAGAAAATTGAATTTCTAGTATTTTCAATGTACTAAAAGAATATTATCATAGAACTTAACTTAGAAACATTAAAAAAATTTACATTTACAGAATTTACATACATGTTTGGCAAGTGAAATTAATTTAATTTTTTGGTTTGGTAAAACCAGCTGTTTTCTCTCATGTAATAATTTTAAATATTAAATATAATACATACATTTTTACCTTACATGGGTATGTTCAATTTTCTTATTTTCTGGGATTTTTTTAAAGGAATATTCAAATGTCTAGTGCATTTTCTTTTATTGTTTTGGTACGATGATTCAAATGATACTGGACCTCACCTTTGAATCCCCATTGACTCCAGCCAGATAAAACCCTTTGCATTTTACCCATTTCTGACTGGCAATTCAGGGACCTAGCACTAAACTAGAAAGAATATGCATCAAGTAGAGAGTGGGTAAATTAAACTGTAAAGAGTTACATAATGAAATATATAGCATTTGAAACAATTCGTCTATAATGATATATAATAAGAATGAATCATAATAATATAATTATTATTTTCAAAGTACCATACATAGCATACTATATTATGTACTTGAAACAGTGAAAACACATATTTTTAGAAATTTTTATACATTCAATAAAACTACACAAAAATGAAAAGTGAAGACACAGGATTCGAAATCATGTTTAACCTGAGTAGGATGAGATGCTTACTTTGAAAAAAGGAGAGAGAGAACCTATGGTTAGATGCTATTAATAACCTAGGTTATTATCAAGGCCTTAGATTTTATGCACAGAGGTGGGTCCATGAATTGTCATTAGACTATTTAAAATAACTAATTAGCTAGCTAAATAAATGAAAGGGCCTTCTGCATGGATCTCTGATGAGTGGGTGATGAAGAAAGGATTAGAAGGAACCCAGTTCTCTGTGAGATCTAATTGATAGGAAGCAGAGAGGGCTGTAGTCAGAATGTGTCCCTCTAAAATTCATATGTTGAAGCCTTAAATGTGGTAATATGATGGTGTTTGGAGCTCGCACCTTTGGGAGGTCATTAGGGTGTGACGAGATTGTAAGGGTGGGGTCCCCCTGATGAGAATTGTTCCATTATAACAAGAGAGCAGAGAGCTTGATCCCTCTCTCTCCACCATGTGAGAACACAGTGAGATGGGGGCCATCTGCAAGTCTGGAAGAGAGCCCTCAACAGGAACCAAATAGTCTGGGAGCTTGATCTTGTAGCGTCCAAAGCTCTGGGAAAAATTTCTGTTGTTTAAGTCACCCCATCTATGGTATTTTGGTATCACAGACCTAGCAGAATGTAACATGAAGGATCGAAGGTATGACATTTTTAGCTCTTCTCCTGTGAATTGTTCATTTAATGGGGCATAGTTTGTCTTTTTACATTTTAATTCATACCAGACATTAATAATGTTAGGGATTGTCTTTGCCCCAAAACATAGAGGATAGAGAATTTTTCCCCAGTTTTCTCCGTTAAGTACCTTTATTCTTTCTAGAGTAAGCAATTTCAATCACCACATGGTTTCTCTGTCCCTAAAAACAGATCTCTAGAAACGATTTTCAGTTTTTCACATATTTGTTGCTTTGTTAACTCAACATTTGAAGGCAGAAAATTCTTGTTATCTCATTTAATGAACTAGGAAGTTAACAGTCAAAAAAGGCTCAATGGTTAGTGAGGATTATGGGACCCAGTGGTGATTCCAGCTCCTGATCCTGCGTCCCAGACTTTTGTCTCTTTTCAGCACAGTCAGGATTTGATTTTAATTATTTTTATGTGCTCACTTATTTCAGATGCCAATTTTTCTCAGATTTACACTCTGATCATTTCCTGCTCTCTGTAAATGGATGGATTTGTAGACATCTCACCTCTGTTGGGTGAATAAAGAATGTGGTTTGTTAGACCCTTCTGTTTATCTAGTTGCACTCAAATCAATCAAAATGAATCTTTTTTCACTGTCCTACACAAAAATATGATTATGACTAGACTCAATGCAATTATCTCTGAAAAGTTATACTTTAATGGAAATTAATGGAAATTTACCAATATTCACATAATGCTGTAGAAAATAATTGTATATGTAAACACATAATGAAAACATCTATTGAGTCAAAGGATACAAGTAATCAGAAGGAAAAATAATTTTTACTCATTAATGTTATCTTGATGGAGGAAATATGGTTTGAGATGGCCTTCAAGCTGACTTAGTGAAAAACGTCAACTTTTTAAACAGAAAAAAAAAAAAAGGCCTTGGCAAATGCAGCAGCTTTAGAAAACAAAAAATTCAAAATGGAACCTGGGGATATATCATTTTTTCTAGTACAGATTTTGTGTAGAGGGTTATTGTATCACATTTTTGTGTAGGACAGTGAAAATGATTCATTTTGTTCATTCTTCATAAAATCTTCATTTATAATATTAATTTAGCAACTTTCTCATTTATATACTGAAAATTACTGATACCTCAATGATTACATGAATTTCATTCGACGAGGAATAGGTAATAATGGTTTACAGCCACACTGTCCAATATGGTAGCCACGAGCCTAATTTGTTTTGAGTGAGGATGTGCAGTGTAAAATACAGACATGCTTGCAACGACTTAGTATGAACAAAAAAATGTACCTCATTAATAATTTTATTATCAAGTACATGTTGAATGAAAATATTTTAGGTATATTGGATTAAACAAAATATATTATTAAAATTATGTTCACCTGTTTCTTTTTTTATAATGGGGCTACTAGAAAATTTGAAAGTTCATCGGAAGCATACACTATATTTCTTCCAAACATTGCTTATCAAAACAAGTCAACAATCTTCAATAACCACTGAGCCTTTTTTGACTGTCAACTTCCTAGTTAATTAAATGAGATAGCAAGAATTTTCAGCTTTCAGATGTTGAATTACCTAAGCAACAAATATGTGAAAAACTGAAAATCATTTCTAGAGATCTGTTTTTAGGGACAGAGAAACCATGTGGTGATTGAAATTGCTTACTCTAGAGAGAATAAAGGTCCTTAAGGGAGAAAACTGGGGAAAATTCTCTATTTTCTATGGTTTGGGGCAAAGACAATCCCTAATATTATTAATGTCTGGTGTGAATAAAAATATAAAAAGACAAACTATGCCCATATAGAAACCAGAAGAACCTAAATACATTCTAACATGATGGCAAAGTAGATGACAGAGTAATGATATTAATAAGAACATTAGTAATAAGAAAAATAAAAGACAAGCAAAGTCTTGTCTCATATTTATACATGTATTACAAAATAATTTAATACAGTATAAATATAAATTAAATATGTTATATTTCAAGTGGTTCAAAGTAGCCTGATGAATGAACTGGGTATCTTAAGCAACAAAAATTGTATGTTTTCAGGAAAGCATTTCAAAAGATCAGCTTCTAAGTCTGAGATCTGCTTCTAATATCCATCAGAAGTCCTGGGTGGAAGAATCTACGTTAGAATATTCTTAAGTTTCAACCTGAAACCATTGCACACCCACACATAATCACACACAGACACACCAACAAACACAATTCTAGATGAGACAGAGGCTCTCCAGTAGGAAAAGTTGAGAAAAAAAATAAAATCTTCAGAACATCAGCACTTCACATAATCCCTCTCTACTCAAGCTCTCAGTGGGGTTCTATTTTTTCACAGATTAATACAAAATCCCAGGCTGACATTCAGCATCTGCCACTTAAGTTATTTCTTCAATACTTACTTTTCCTCATATTTTACAAGAATCCCATCCTCCTGTCAAACTAGACTGCCACCATGCTCACTAGCTGGACCTCCCTTCCCCCGTCCCTCCAGCCATGCCTAACTCACTCAGAACAAGACTGTGCCTATTGTAGATAATCCTCAAATTGCTGCCCAAATGTACCACCCTTCCTGAAGTTTAAGGAATTCCTCTATTATGCTCTTATTGTTTTCCTCCTGTGTTAATCCACATAAATTAATTTGGCCGTGAACATTTTAAATTTGTTATTGTAATTATTTTTGTTTTCTATTCATTTTGACGGTAGAAGTTGTGCAATAAATATTTGTTGAATTAAATATATTATGCAGTTTAGTAGAAAACAATGTAATTCCAAGTTTAGCACAAGCAAATATCTATGCCTTATTTATGGAATGAATTATGGTTTTGGAGGCAGCTTCACACTTAAATGCATACTCATCTAGCTTATTCATCAGTCATGAAACGATGACAGTCATCAAAAATCATTTAACAATTGGCAGCTTACACATTAGAAACAATTCTTAACTTCTTTTGTAATTATTGAACTCCCATTTCAAAAGTAACTCATGCAGAAAATTATTTGAATACATTTATTTTCACTTCAAATATGGTCTGCTACCTTTCACCCCATCCTTCCAGAATGGAGTAAGCTATGTCTTAATTATATTTCATGCATTTTACAACCATTAGAGAGAAAAGAAAAGCTTTTGCCCACTGTCTTTCTTTCATCTCTTTACAAAGTTTCAGAACTTCTCTTCACTAAACAATTCTCTAATTCTAATTCTCTGTGTTGTGTATTTCTTCAAAGGGTTAGGTAATATTAAACCTTACTCTCCTCAAGGATTTTATGCAATTTCAAACTGCTTTAACTTACACATCAGGAGATATTTATGGCCCTTAGAGAAACTTGATCAAAATACAGTGCTTCTGCCTAGATTCTCAAGACTCCCTCCTAATAAAAGAGATTCTCTCACATCAAAGCATCCCCACTTTTTTGAAGAAAACTGAATGATCAGAATTAATAAACTAAATTACCATTTGCTCAGCTGCATATACTAGGATTGCAGGCAATCATCAGCAGGACCTAGACCTTCAACAGTTCAACTTCTCAGAGGCTTTATTCTTTTTAGGATTTTTCTTTCTAGCAATTTTCACTTTCTCTTTTTTAAAAATTTTCCTTTTCTTTTTCTCCCTCATATAATTTTTACATCTAGTATTAAATAATATTGCATTTCATGCTTGGTTGCTGCTTCAGGTCTAAATAACTGCATTTTATATGAACCATGTAATAGGAAAAGTCAGTGTGGTTGTTTGGTTTTTGATGTGAAATGGTTATTGCGCATGACTGAAGTGCCACAAATTATTGTGCCTTTGATCATGTCACACATAATAAAACAAGTAACACTCAGTATAGAACACAGATTGACTCACAAAGTTTACAAAGGGTTGTCTTTTTATGTGAGACTTATTGCTAGTATCGAAAAATAAGAATTGGGAATTATTTGCACCCCCCTCCAAAAAAAACGATAATTAAGAAAACAATCATTTAAGATTTAACACGCAAACACATACACACTCATACACACACACACACACACATACACGTATGTATATCTAGGTTTATATTAACAACTATTTACTGTTTTTAAAAATAATTTTTTATAAACCTCAATACCTATGGCAGATACACTGTGAATTATATAGGAGCCTATTTCTAATACAACGATGAGAATAAGGTATCAGTGGTATGGAATAAAATTATAGAGAAGTAATACAAATATTTAAGAAAGCATTAATTTTTACTTGACACAGAAAAATAAAAATGTTCAAACAGTGAGAAAATGAATAGACACACTTGTTTTTGTTACCTAATAGTGATTGGTATCCAAATGTGACTTTTTATAATCCTGAAGAATGCATATTTTCTTTCTCTTTTCTGTTTTTAAAGAGAAAACAGGCACAACTTTCACAGTAACAGAGTAGTTTTTGTAAAATCTAAAAAGATATGTTGGCATATTTTAAATGATTTTACAAGATTCAATTTCTAAAAAAATAATGAATGGCCAATTATGAATAGACTAACATGTCTGTAACACAACAGTTGAATAAAACAGAGAAATGTACATTTTATGCTACCATATTTTCTTTTTGTTTTATCACTTTCACTCACTCCATCAGTGAGGAAAAGATTTTCACTCCAGGGTTATGGGAATGGTTGAACACAGAACACCCATCACTGGGCAGATGAGATAGCAATTTATTAGTCTCAGACTCACAGTCTGGGAGAGAGGAACCTGCCTGCCACCCACAGCCCCATAGCAGTTGCCCTTGAGAACAGAGCAACCAACCGGAAGCTGTGGAGTCAAGCTTAAGGTAGAAAGAGGGTGAGGTGCCCCTGATTCCTGCAGGAAGATGTGATTGGCTTATCTGAGTCATTTCACAGGCTGTTGGGGAACTAAAGCCCACTACTGAAGATGAAGGAGGGGGTGTGCTTGATCCCCTGGATAAACAGGGCTGTTTGGTTAGGGGAGCTTATCTGAGGGAGCAGAGCAAGGAAAAAGATGTCAGGTGAGGGCCTTCCAATGTCACCACATATGAAGGTAGCATATAATATTTGACCTTAATTTCAAGCTTTACACTACATTCTTTGTATCATATACTTGTTTTAGCAAATGCTAAAATCAAAATCAAAAATAGCAGGTGATAAACTATTGTAATTAAATTGATATTTGTAAAAACCTCCACGGAATAAGAGTAGCAACATAAAATAGAAAAATCACATCAAAAGCAACAACTGTGGCAGGAGCTGTTGATGTGAGAGCCGACAAACGGATGTTGGTGTTTCCTCCATTACTTCGGGTTACAGTGTATATTATGCAAGTTCTTCAGAGAAAAAGAATCAAGAGAAGAGAAAGAGAGTGACCGTGAAAGGATCAGGGAGAGAGAGGCATTATAAGGAATTAGTTGATGTGGTTATGGAGGCTGAGAAGTCCTGGGATTTGCTGTCTGCAAGCCAGTGATTCAGGAAAGCCTGTGATGTAATGCAGTGTGAGTTTGAAGGCCTGAGAACCGGGGTAGGTGATGATGTAAATCCCTGTTTGAGGGCAGGGAAGATGAGATGAGATGTCGCAGCTCAAGCGGTACGGAAAAGGGGAAAAGGGGTAAGCTCCTCCTCCTCCTTTTGTTTTATTCAGACTCTAAATGGATTGCAGGATGCCTGCCCACACTGGGAGCTAGGGACAATCTGCTTTACTGAACCTACTAATTCAGATGCTGATCTCATCTGAAATGTTACAGGATTCCTTCGGTCCTGCTTTGCCGGCCGGAAATCTGTGTAGCAACTGTGACCTCTGCCTGGGGCCTTGCTGGGCCTGCCGGGCTCACTTCACCCACTCGGCCTGGCAGGCTGCGCTTGGCTCACACCCTGTCCCAGATCCCACACGTGCGCAGGGACTTTGTACTCAGCCGGCAGCTGGACGGAACATGCCACGGGAGGTTTTCACGTTGGGTGCCAGATGAAGGGGAATGTGATGCCACCTAAAAACTCAGAAATTCCAGCAACTGTAGAGTCCCAAGGGGTGTTACAGCTCTTGGTGGGGGAATCCTGAAGTCTAAGCCCACAAGAAACGTTGCAGCTTTTGTAGTTCAGCCGGTCAGCCAGGAGAGAATGGCACCAAATGTCTTCACTTCTTCATGCCTGCAGCTAGGCAAATGGGGGCATGCTACAGTTCTCCCTGCCGCCTGCAGCTCTGGCGGATGGGGGCGTGTGGCCCCCAGTGGTATCTTCGCTCCTGTCGCTCAGCAAGGAGGAGCAGGTGTTATAGCTCTTTTTGCACCCACCATTCTGCAGGCTGTGTTCTTGTTCTGCAACCAAGAAGAATAAGGTGTGTGGACACCAGATAGTAAGGAAGGGAGAGAAGAATTTTACTGGATGACAGAAAAGCTCTCAACACAAGAGGGAACCCAAAGTGGGTAGTCCTCTGTGTGAGAGGAGGCTTAAAATTGTAGCCATCTGTGAGGGTGAGTCCAGGGTTTTTGTGGGCTCAGAATGGGGGAGTGTGTGCTGATTGGTCAATGGGAGAGCCTGGAAAAACACCATTCAATTGGCTAAAAGGCATCAAGGCAGTTCTCACTCTGGTCATGGACTCCATCAGGAATTGGAAGCTTGGTTTTCAGGCTTCAGGCTGTCTTTGGCTTAAGGTCAGTGGTATGGTTTGGCTGTGTCCTCACCCAAATCTCATCTTGAGCTGTAGCTCCTATCATTCCCATGGGTTGTGAGACGGAATCAGTGGGAGATACTTGAATAATGGGGATGGTTACCCCATACTGTTCTTGTGGTAATAAGTCTCAGGAGATCTGATGATTTTATAAGGGGTTCTCCATTATGCTTGGCTCTCATTCTCTTTTGCCTGCCACCATGTAAGACATGCTTTTTGCCTTCCACCATGATTGTGGGGCTCTCCAGCCATGTGGAATTGTGAGCCCATTAAACCTCTTTTCTTTATAAATTACCCAGTCCGTGGTATGTCTTTATCAGCAGTGTGAAAATGTACTAATAAAGTAAATTGGTGCTGGGAATGGGGTGCTTCTGTCAAGATGCCCAAAAATGTGAAAGCAACTTTGAAACTGGGTAACAGGCAGAGGTTGGAATGGTCTGCAGGACTCAGAAGAAGACAGGAAAATGTAGGAAAGTTTGGAACTTCCTAGAGACTTGTTGAATGATTTTGAGCAAAATGCTGAAATGATATGGACAATGAAATCCAGGCTGAGGTGGTCTCAGATGGAGATGAGGAACTTGTTGGGAACTGGAGTAAAGGCCACTCTCATTATCTTTTAGCAAAGAGACTGCGGTGGCATTTTGATCTTCACCTAGAGATTTGTGGAACATTAAACTTGAGGGAGATAGTTTAAGGTATCTGGCAGAGGGAATTTCTAAGCCGCAAAGCATTCAAGGGGTGACTTGGGTGCTGTTAAAAGCATTCAGTTTTAAAAGGGCAACAGAGCATAAAAGTTTGGAAAATTTGTAGCCGAGTGATGTGGTAGAAAAGAAAATCCCATTTTCTGGGGAGAAATTCAAGCTGGCTGCAGAAATTTGCATAAGTAACAACGAGCCAAATGTTAATCACCAGGACAGTGGGGAAAATGTCTCCAGGGCATGTCAGAGACCTTCATAGCAAGCCTGGAGCAATCACAGGAAAATATGATTTCATGGGCCAGGTCCAGGAACCCCCTGCTGTGTGCGGCTTAGAGACTTGATGCTCTACATCCGGGCCACTCTAACCATGGCTAAGAGGGGCCGAGGTACAGCCTGGGCTGTGACTTCAGAGGGTGCAAGCCCCAAGCCTTGGCAGCTTCCACACGGTGTTGAGCCTGCGGGTGCACAGAAGTCAAGAATTGAGGTTCGGGAACCTCAGCCTAGATTTCAGAGGTTGGATGGAAATGTCTGGATGTTCAGGCAGAAGTTTGCTGCAGGGGCAGGGCCCTCATGAAGAACCTCTGTTAGGGCAGTGAGGAAGGAAAATGTGGGATTGCAGTCTCCACAAAGAGTCTTCCCTGGGGCACTGCCTAGTGGAGCTGTGAGAAGAGGGCCACTGTCCTCCAGACCTCAGAATGGTAGATCCATCCACGGCTTACACTGTGCACCTGGAAAATATACAGACACTCAGCACCAGCCTGTGAAAGCACCTGGGAACTCACCTCTTGGATCAGCGTGACAAGGATGTGAGACATGGGATCAAAGAACATTATTTTGGAGCTTTAAGATTTGACTGCCCTGCTGGATTTTGGACTTGCATGGGACCTTTAGCCCCTACATTTTTGCCGATTTCTCCAATTCATAATGGGAGTATTTATCCAATGCTTGTAGTCTCACTGTATCTAGAAAGTAACTACCTTGCTTTTGATTTTATATGCTCATAGGCAGAAGGAACTTGCCTTGTCTCAGATGAGATTTGGACTGTGGACTTTTGAGTTAATGCTGAAATGAGTTAAGACTTTGGGGGACTGTTGAGAAGGTGTGATTCGTTTTAAAACGTGAGGACACCAGATTTGGGAGGGGCCAGAGGCAAAATAATATGATTTGACTGTGTCCCCACCCAAATCTCATCTTGAATTGTAGTTCCCATAATTCCCACGTGTTGTGGATGGAACATGGTGGGAGATATTTGAATCATGGGGCTGTTCCCCCCATACTGTTCTGATAGTAGGGAATAAGTCTCAGGAGATCTGATGGTTTTCTAGGCAATTTTCCCTTTCACTTGGCTCTTATTCTCTTCTCTTGCCCACTTCCATGTAAGACACGGCTTTTGCCTTCTGCCATGATTGTGAGGTCTCCCAGCCATGTAGAATCATGATTCCATTAGACCCTTTTCCGTTATAAATTACCAAGTGTCAGGTATATCTTTATCAGCAGCGTTAAAACTAACACAGCTGGGTTTCCTGGAGAGCCATCCCTGTCTGGCTAGGAATTTGTGTGTCTCCTGTCACTATCAGAAGCACCCTCATCAACACACCCAGAAATAATTTTAATAGAGTTGCCTCAGGCAAGTTGATGCATTGAATTAAGCGTCATACAATAAAACTGCAAATTTACTTTCTAGATTCCCTTGGGTATATATAAGGCTTATTAGAGTCCTTCTGAGAAATGTGTCTAGTTTTTTGTTTTTTTTTTCCAAAGGCAGGTGGATCACGAGAGTAGGGGTCTAGTTGTTTTATAAAACCAAAAGAAGAAGAGCAAGGTTTACCTGACAAGAGGTATACCTCTTTTGTATTGGACACACAATTATACTTTCCTCTTACTAGAGAAGGAAAATACTGCCTTTGGAGTTGAAGCAGAGTTAGAAGGCCATTTAGTTCATATTTTTTGTCCATGTATGAATTCACTCATACTAATTCACTGAAGTGATCACAGCCTCATCCAGGGAAAGGAAATGCTCTTTTCACAGGGTATCCATATCTTTTGCTCACTCAATATAGGTTGCAAACTGTTTTTTCCAAATTGAATAAAATTTGTCTCCAAAATATATTATTAATTACATTATATTTTTCTCCAGTAGTAATTTTTCTCATGTATTTAACACTCAGAGTGGATCATTTTTAATGCCCTTGACTTTATATGACAAAATTATTTTTAGTAGCAATCAGGATGTGAAAAAAATAGCCAGAGAAGAAATACAGCCAGTGAAAGGCTTATTTTATTGAACTTCATATGTGGAATTACATATACACTAACATACTACAACATCAAGAAGGGAAAGGAGTATTTGACTAGTACTTTTTAAACTATATGAATGTATGCTTTTTATTTTTTTGAGACAAGGTCTCACTCTGTAACCCAGGCTGGAGTGCAGTTGTGCAATCATAGCTCACTGCAGCCTCGACCTCCTGGACTCAAGTGATCCTCCCATCTCAGCCTCCAGAGTAGTCAAGACTACATGCATGTGCTACCATGCCCCAGCTAATTTTTTTTTTTTTTTTTTTGGAGAAACAGAATCCCACAAATGTTTCCCAGGCTAGTCTCCAACTGCTAGGATCAAGTGATTTTCCTGCCTTGTCCTTCTAAAGTCTTGGAATTACAGATGTGAGCCACTGCACCTAGCCTAATTGTATGCTTTATCTAAGGAAGAAAAACTTATATCTCTATATTAGTCTGTTTCCTTAATGAATAAAAACTGCATGGCTTCTGTTTTGACATTTACAAATCTTTCATTACCTCTGTCAAAATTGAACTTCTTCACATACATAAATTCAATAGACAGTGTATACAGATATGCCAACATATCTATCACAGGGATAAAAGAACACACTTTATTAATTTCAATTTTGAAAAGTTATCTTGCATGAAGCCTCAAATACACAAATACTTAGGAAATGTCTAAAACACAAGGATGAGTTTGGCAGAGATTTATAAAAATCCAATGTCATATTACATTCTAGAAATCAAAACTGTTTAGGCATTTGTTCCTTTACATTTTTTTAGCAGCTTTCAAATGTCCAGGACTTTTAAAGGCAAATAAAAACTTCAAGTTGTCATATAGACTGACAGATCTGAAATAACTCAATTTCTGTTTCTTAATTTTACAATTACCATGCTATCATTACTCATGTAAGATTACTATCACAGAGATTAGGGACACAAACTGTATCAGATGCAACATCCAGTGATGGGATGAACTCTTAAGAAATTATTTTCAAAAAGATCTTATATACATGAGATGACATTTTTCAGGACAATGATATAGCTGGAAATTTCTAAATAATTTGAATAGTATTCAATGTTTCATAAGGTATATATGTATGTTTATATATAGTTCAGCAAGAACAAGAACTGTTTAGAATTTAGACTAACAGAGATTTCTCTTCAGGGAAAAGTATTTTCTTATTGACATTATTTAGAATTGCCAGCATGTGATGATAATAAAAGTTAGGACCAACATTTTGTCAGTTTTATTATCATTTTTAAATCCTCCACCAAATATGCACCCCATTATTTCTTGCACCCAAGGCCAATGCCCCCACCTCTTTCTTTGTATACCAATGCCAACTAGTTGCTTTTGAGCCAGGTAAAGATTCTCTTTGGATTAAGCATTCTCTTTTTAAACCATTCATCCTATTATAATATCCTGAACCTTCACTCTTCCGGTTCTATAAACCCTCTGTCTTTCCAGTGAACACTCAATAATTCAGATTAGTAATAATTTGGGCTGATGGTGAATTCCTTTTCTTACAATAAATTGAAAATTACAAAATATTAAGTGTATTCTTCAAGCATGGAATATTAAATCTGTACAATTCCACAAATCTCTCAATATTATCTCTGTTATCACTAATATAAGCAGGAATAGTGCAGATATTTAATGAACTAAAACGATCACACATTATTCCTAGCCAATAATAAACACAAGGAAATAAAACAAATCCATATACTGTTGTAACTGAAATTCGGCAAATCTATTCTCAGGATTATTATGCCTCATTTTGCTGTGCTATTTCTCATATAAACTGAGTTAATCAGTATTTTAGATACTTTCTCCTTTTCTGCCTGATTTTGTCTTCACCTAATTGCACTTTCCCTTTTGACATCAATAACATAAAATATGGTAGCTATAAGAAAATATTGAACATTAATGTTCAATGGAATATAGGCTAATACCCTTGATGTATCTGTAAAATTATGTTTACATGAACAACTTTTAAAAAATCCTAAAATTGAGGTTAAAATTTTAGGAAAAAAACATTCTAGAATATAGATGTGCAAGCATCTGTAGCTGCACAAAGTCTTAAAGGCAATCTAATCAAATTTCTTAAATTTAGAGAAAAATTAAGATGCATAAATCTTAAATGGTTTTTGGAGTCATGGAGATTTGGATTTGAATCTTGAGTTCCACCATTTTCTGACTGTTTGACTAGACAAGGAGCTTAAATTCTTAAACTTTTAATTCCTCATCTGCAAATACTTGGAAAATAATACCTACCTATTACATTTCTCATGAAGATTAAATGAGATAATACATGCAAAGCATTTTTCCATGATGCTTGGAATATTTTATTCTGTTTTTTAAAAAAGGAGAACATTTAATCTAGCCCCAAAAGCACACCAGGAAATGAGGAGAACTATAGGAAAATTATCTATCTCTAACATTACCGGCTTTGTACTTATTCTTATAATCCCAAGGCTTGATCCTTGGAAGAAATTATCTGTCCTTCAGCTATTTCCACTACTCAGAAAGAAGTTGTATACATCGGGAAAAGACTTCCGTCCTGCTGAAGCTAATAGGGAGCTAGAAATGAGTATCAATCTACAATAAATTAATCAAAGAACAGCTGGGTGATAGCACATGGCCATCCCAGGCAGGTGGGCACCTGAAGCTCTGGGGAGCCCACCAGTCAGGCTATGTTCAGTTGCAGCTTCAGTATCCTTATTTACCATCATCTGCCAAGAATGGATATTTTGTACTGAAAAGAAGTATAACACAATGACTGGCTGAACGGAAGATTCATTGCACACAGATTCTAGAGCCAGAATGCCTACATTTGAATCCTGGCAGGTTAGTCTCTTATGTTTCAGTTTGCTCATTTGTAAAATGGAATAATAATAGTATTTTATAGATTTATTATGAGGAATAAATAAATGAGTTAATATTTGAATTGTACTTAAACATTGTTTTAATGCTTGTTATATATATTTACACACATATATACACATGTATACATACACACATATATACACATTATACACATATTTACACTCGTATTTATATGTACATATTTGATTGCCACTAGTACTGTGACATGGAAATTGTCCTATAAACTGCATACCTCAATCATACCTCGGCTTTCCATTAAAACTTCTCTGTAACCCTAATGTGACAGGCAAGGAGTCCAAACCAATGCTATCTTGGCCCCTGCGACTTGTTATAAGTAACTAAGGTCTGTAATTTCCACCCTACCCAGACAATGTGTAAACTAATGCGTGACTTCTCTGAACCACTTAAGTAACAATCGGAATGTCCAAAGTCCCCTGGCCCTCGGAATGTCCGAAGCCCTTCACCCTCACCTCTGTTCAGTAGGTGGTTTACTGAATGTCCAAAGTCCACTGGCCCTCGGAATGTGTGAATCCCCTCGCCCTCACCCCCACCCAGCAGGTGGTTTACGGGCATAAAAGGTCTTAACACCCTCCTTTCAGGGCCTCGGGTTAGAGAGACGTGAGTCCTCCTCGGCCACCAGCAATAAAGACCCTGTAATTTGGCCTAGTCTTTGTCTCAGTGGTGATTTCGTGCTCGCTCGGTAACAACAGTACTATGACTCTCTTAAATATGACTTCCCAAACCATCATTCTCAGCAAACTGACACAAGAACAGAAAATCAAACATCACATGTTCTCACTCATAGGCCGGTATTGAACAATGAGAACACATGGACACAGGGAGGGGAGCACTACACACTGGGGTCTGTTGGGGGGAAATAGGGGAGGGAGAATGGGAGGTGGGGAGGTGGGGAGAGATAGCATGGGGAGAAATGCCAGATATAGGTGAAGGGGAGGAAGGCAGCAAATCACACTGCCACGCGTGTACCTATGCAACAATTTTGCATGTTCTTCACATGTACCCCAAAACCTAAAACGCAATTAAAAAAATATGACTTTCTTTAAAAATATCTGATTTTGTGACTAAGGGAAGCACCATTTTTCCTGTTTAAAACTAAAAATAAAATCACTATTGAGCATTTCCCCTGGTACAGACTTTAATCTTGAGGTCCCTTAAAGCATTGTAGATGAGTGTTGTTAACAAGGTCTGCACAGATCTGAACACGATTCTAGGGAAGGGAGGAGTCTCTTAAGAGCAGCTTTTTCTTTAGACTCTTCTGAAGTAAATACTTACGGCAACTGAAACACAATGAATTCTTTTTCTCTCTCTTTTATAACCGTATGGCAATTCAGAAGCTGGCTACAAGGGTCCCTAGAAAATAGAAGAGTTTACTTTGTTCTTAAAATGTCCATCGTCCTCTTAAATGTGTAATTGTTGTAAAGTCAAGGAGAAACTCTTGTCCTAGGCATATTGTAGTAAAGACAATTAAAGGATGCCTTTAAGGCACTGGAACACAGTTCTTAACAAATATCAATGGGTGATTTGTCTCTAGAGGATATCTGGTAAGGTCTGGAAACATTTTTGGTTGTCATCACTTGGCAAGTACTGCTGGCATGTAGCAGCTAGAGGCCAGGAGTGCTGCCAAACAGTGCATGGGACAAACCCTGTCTCCCAGCTCCTGCCCACACACAACAAAGACTCTGATCCCAAATGTCAATGCTGCTGAGGGTGAGAACCCCTGTTTTGGAGGGACAGCCTGAATTTTTTACTGCCCTTAATTTCAGGACAATTCCTGTTCTGTAGAGTCTTAGTACACACATAGGTGTGTTTATTTAAGTGGTCATGTCAACCTTTCTAATACCAGTCATTACAGCTAAGAAGACATTTCCTAGGACACTGAAAATATCTTCTTGATAAAAATAAGCTGACTTCCGTGTTGTCATTTTTTTATCAGACTCTAATTGACAGGAAATGCTCTTTCTGCTGGTTAAAAAAAACTCGAGTTAAACTGTGTTTCAATCAGGAAACAAAAGGTAAAAATGTGTATTTAATTTCTCATTTTGAACCAGACATTTGATTAACATCTAAAGTTATTTTCCCAGCTCACACCTATTTGTCCACTCTATTTTTACCCCTCAAATTATTTATTCTTTAAAGTTTATGTATAATTGAAAATTTCGTCTTACCCTATGTCCGGTCCAGACATCTTATATTGGAAAGATAAAGAACATAATAGAGAAATATTTTTTACAGATGTTTAAAATACTAATTTAAGACCTCAGAATTATAAAGAATGAAAGAGTAATTTTAAATAGCTATTTGATCTCCTTAAAACAAAATATTATTGTGCTTAAAATAAAACCAACAGGTAAGATGCTATTGTTTCAAATAGCATCACTTATTGATCCAAATAGATTGAACAGATAATGTAGAATTTAATTTTATAATTTACATTAAAAACATAGGTTATAACAGAAAAGGCATGGTTTGTCACTACAGAATTACAAAGCAGCAATAAAAATTGAAATTAAAAAATCATTATTGAAATATTTTAACATAGAGAAAACTTACAAATATATTTCAATTATTTCACTTCTTATTTTCAATAACAAGCGTTGCTCTACAGAAAAGGATAAACATGGAAAGTAAAATTGGATTAAATATACAGTATAATTTATTTCCATGGTCTAGTAAGAACTTAGGCTCTAAAAACAACAGAGTTGTTATATCACATATCAAATTTACAGGGATTTCAACAAAGAAGATACGATATTTTTCTAAATGCTATAAGCTATGGATCAAAATATTGTAATTTTGCATTATCAGGCAGCATGGTTTTCCTCAGAACAGTCTATGTTCTGTACATTTCTATACTTTGTGAAAAACTTTTCACATTTATGAAATATAGAAATCAGGTAATGGCTAGAATATGCTGATATATTTGGTTGAATAAGATGAGACATGTCAGCAGAACTGTCAAAAGTTGTTTCGTGTGTTGAAAGTCTACAATATGGGTACACACGAATGAGTCCTGACAGTTAAAAGCAATGTCATGACTACCAGCAACCACTGCTGGGAGAATTATCTGCTGTTGTCAGGTCCATGTTTTTTGTCCTATAAATCTGTGATAACTGGTTTTCTACGAAGTCAACTTTAAGTAAGAAAAATCAAAATGCCATGATCAATTGCAGAACTGTGTTTCATCATTTGAATTTGTTTCCTTATATATGTTCTATCACTTATATTCAATGAATTCAGAATGAAAATAATATACCTTTTATGTGAGCAATTATCAACTGATGGATGACTGATTAATATAAACAATATGTGACTTCCAAAGAACACACTTGCGCATGTGCAAACATACACACACACACACACACACACACACTGATTTTCATGACACATGGGGAAACTTGGGGGAACAGAGTGTCAACATAGTTTTACCTCTCAATAACCATTAACCAAATAGAACTTCTTCTATTCCATGACTACTATATGAGGCCATTTCAATTGTGTGCACATATGTACAAAAACCTATACTTACATGTGTATTTTGTATCTATAGGTTTATTGAATTTTTTTTTTTTTTTTTTGAGACCTAGTTTCGCTCTTGTTACCCAGGCTGGAGTGGAATGGCGCGATCTCGGCTCACCGCAACCTCCGCCTCCTGGGTTCAGGCAATTCTCCTGCCTCAGCCTCCTGAGTAGCTGGGATTACAGGCATGCGTCACCATGCCCAGCTAATTTTTTGTATTTTTAGTAGAGATGGGGTTTCACCATGTTGACCAGGATGGTCTCGATCTCTTGACCTCGTGATCCACCTGCCTCGGCCTCCCAAAGTGCTGGGATTACAGGCGTGAGCCACCGCGCCCGGCCTGAATTTTGTTTTTGATTTATCTTATACTTGTTTCCTAAAGAGCAGTAAAATGGAAGAGAAGAAAATTGGACTGGTATTTAGGAGATACACTATCTAGTCTTTCCTCTATTCCCCAAAGTCTTAAAAATAATCTAGATAAACTCTAAGGTCACTATTATTTCTCACATTGTATAGTTTTATGTACAATTTCAACAAAGCACAAATGATCCTGCTGAATTATTCTAAATTATAAAATATTTATTACACAAAACCCCAAATATTTTTTCTTTAAATTTATAGATTCTAAGATTTATTCTTTTTCAAGAAACATATTCATCAATTATTACTTTTTACACAAAATGTAAAGTGATAACTCAGTATCATAAATTAACATTATTTTAAAATTGTATATACAATATTATAAAATCATAATTTTTGTCATATTTTTCATACTTTTTGTTTTTTTATAGTCTTTTTATCTCCTTTGTAAAACTAATTTTTCATATATAAACTGAGTATTTATTTTTGATTTACAATTTTCCTATGGTGGTCAACTTCTAAGTGTCTCCACTTAGGGAGTTTCTATGAGAAGTCTGCTAATGCTGAGGAAATTTAGTTCAATTATACTAAGGAATGAAGGAAGTATTGCCAAGATAGTTTGGAGTCTAATTAGGCCTAGCTGTGAGTCAGATTATGGTCAAAACCCATTTATTTTCTGACTTTATCGGTATCATAGGGGCATTTCAAGTCCTGACAAATTAAGATTAGTGCAGAACTGTTTTCCAATACCACCAAAATAGTGTATATTTCTCAAATACAACATAGACCACTGCAGATTATTCGATGAGCCATTTACTAAAATGTCCTTCTATAATTTGCATGAATAAGGCTAGAATTATTGATAATAAATCTGCATAGAACTTTTCTTTTCTTTTCTTTTCTTTTTTGAGACAGAGTCTCGCTCTGTCGCCAGGCGCCAGGCTGGAGTGCAGTGGCGCTATCTGGGCTCACTGCAACCTCCACCTCTCGGGTTCAAGCAATTCTCCTGCCTCAGCCTCCCGAACGGCTGTGACTACAGGCGCGCGCCACCACTCCCAGCCAATTTTTGTATTTTTAGTAGAGATGGAGTTTCACCACGTTGGCCAGGATGGTCTCGATCTCTTGACCTCTTAATCTACCAGCCTCGGCCTCCCAAAGTGCTGGGATTACAGGCATGAGCCAGTGCGCCCGGCTGCATAGAACTTTTCTTAAAGTCAAAGCATTTATTTTGTGTTTACAATATTTTTAGACCTTAGTTTTCAGTTTTATACATCATTAGGGCCCTTCTAGCCTGGAGTACACTTCAATAAGCATTATACTGCTATGCAACAGCTCCTCTCTGGTTGTAAAGAGGAGCCCAGGGAGGTTTCTAAAATTTATTAAGGCACTAGGTTATCATTCAGAATATATTAAATTGTATTAATAATAATAAAAAATAGGATCGGTGGGAAAGACTGTACAAATATAATAAGACAAGATGCCCAAGGGGAAAAAAGCAATGCCTTAGAAATTCCATAAGACGATTGCAATACACAGTTAAAGAAAATTAGTATTTTATCTGTGATAATAAAATTTGAAGCTTAATTGACTTTAAAATTCAATTCAATATAGTTTAAGATAATTCTTTTTTTCTTTCTGTTCGTCCCTGATGTACTGCAACAATAATGGGCTAAATGGTATCATTATATCTTGGAAGAATCAGTGGTATTGTTCGGCATCTAATAAATGAGACTAGGAGTAAGGGACTATTTCTGCATATATTAGAATGTGAAGTTTTGCTTCACTCTAAAAATATTCCATTTGAACAATTATCTGAATATTTCAGATCTATAATTCTTTTGACTGATAAATAAGGGAAACAAAGCTAGAATTATCTCAAGTTTTGCCTTTCATTTTTTTTTCTCTCAGTACAGATCAGCATAGGTGACAGCAAAAAAGAAATGTTTTCTTGTGATTAGAATAGAATTATTCACTCTAACAACCTGCAGAATTTGAAAGTCACAAAAAATATATAGCACATATGTAAAGCAGATCTAGTAAATGTGAGTTGAATATAACTTATCAAAGTTGGGAATGACAGCTAAATACAAGTTGTTTAGCACATAAGCCATTTTGTTAATAGCAAATTAGGGAAAATGAGAATAATTTTCTCTATCAAAACATTGAATTGAACCATAAAAATATGAAGGAAGCAGAGTATAAATGTCTTAAAACCCCTTTTGGAATTTGCAAACTATGAAATGAAGAGGGATACTATGCAATGAGAGTGATATGAGAAAAACTGATATTTGGAAAAATTTTGGATTATATGTAAATATATGAAGGATACAGGAGACAGGCCAGCCAGAAATGATAGGGCAATAGTGCATGCCAGCAGAGTGAAACTACATTATCTGTTTGCAAAGTTTAAAACAATGAAGTTCTCCACATCCTGCACAGGCAAACTCATATGTCTTCTAAGCCTTTGGCATTCATTAACAGTCAAAAATAATCTTTCCTTCCTTTGTTCCTCCTCTGCAATTTGTCTGTAATTCTATTTGAATTTTTATCATCGCCTCTCTCAGATTATATATGTTTTTGTTTTCCGAACCATATTGCAAGCTTCCAGAAGGTAGAATCCTTTTTACTCTTCCACAATAACAGTTGGTTGAACAGGATTAACTGACTTGATGAGAATGTAAGTGTGATCTGGTTTGAACAACTGTCACTCCATTTCCTTCCAGAGTTTATTAAACTGATCTGGCAGCCTAATCTGGGATCTTGTTGCTTCCACAAAACCCTTTGTTTTGCATGCTTAGACGAATAGGCAAAGGTTCCAGAGAGATAGAAAGTATGTATTTTAATAAACTTTATTTCATTCAATTGGTAATGATGTCATAGCCTGTAATTAATTTCAATGTGAGCTATCCAGGATGTATATCTTGCAATATACCAAGAATATGGGTATGACATGAAGACATAGTACCACCCAAAACAATGCCAATACAGGGTTACTTTCTTCTGCATCTGTGTAGGTACATGTGTATGTTTTATATTAGATACTTAAATACATGCAAGCTATATCTAATATTTGCACACAAATACAATTTCTAATTAGTGAATTTTACACATATGATGAAAATGCTATATTATTATGCACCATCTAGAGGAGTAATTAAGAGAGTATGATGGATTCAGGATATGGATTTCAGATCTTGTGGCATTAAATGTAGCAATTTAAAATAAGCTGTAAATATTGTGAACTGAATGATTAAAGGTTTTTGAAATCCTGAATACAAAAGCCATGTCCTAGGCCTGTTTCAGATAAAATGACATTTAAAAAATGTCTGCTATATTTAGTATCTATTCCACTTGAAATCTGTATTGCTTAAGTGGTTTTAATAGCCATTGTCAAATCACACACTTGATGCTAAAAAATAATTGGACATGTGTAATTCTTCAACTTTCTCTGCTTCAGACTGTAGGTTTTCTTACTTTTCTAAATACTAATGAACTGGCCATAGTTCAAATTCGTAAGAGTATTTGATAGGCCAAGCTAAACATTATGATCCTTGTTGGGGAAGATCTTTAAATACCAGACAGTTTTATAAGTCCTGTCGTTTTATAGGTTACCTGACATTGGTCATGGACGCACTGTGAACCTACTACTACATGTGGTTTTGGGGGTGGATTATGAGGTACAGAACAAGGCCATGCCTGCAGCTTTGCTCAACTAGTAATGGAAATGGAGGAGTTTCCCAGAGAACAGTAAGGATATAGCAGAAACCAAACTGATATGTCCAATAAATACATTTTCTTATGTACATATTCAAATGTGGCCAGCTATAAACATGCCAAACTGGAAAATCATCCGTAAATCTGTAAAACATATGAAAATCTGAAAGCTAAGTACCTAATGGAATTTAAGGAGAAAATAATACATCTCCATTAAAAAAGCTATTCTTCTTAATTGGCAATATTTCCTAGAGAGTTTCTTTTTATCCTTTCCAACAAAGCATAAGTAAAGCAATTGACACCTGGAATGTTTGGCAAATGCATTAGCCGTGGCACACAGAGAGATGAATAATTTGGCAGATGAGTGCTTAAGTCTGGCGTATCACCAAACCAGGAGATGACCTGATGCCTGAGATACAACTGTTTGTCTTTTACCTAAATCGGGCTTTGTATTTAATTGTGTTTAAATAAGACCAGCAAAATTACAATATAAGGAAGCTGTGGTGTTGTAGAATTCAGCACTAAGCGAAGTCTTCTCCAAGAAACAGTTGTTTTACATTATTGAGAAATATTGTCTTCAATTGAAAAATGAGTGTCCCAGTTTCAGTGGGGAAGTTGAGACATGACTAGAGAAATTAAACAAGCAGTAGGATGGCATCCTCTCCCTGAAGCAGCCAAGATGCAGCAGACAAAAGACACACCCACTCAAGCTGTCTGTAGTGATATATAAAGGATACAAATACCTTAAATATAAATATAAAAATACATTAAAAGAGTCCAGAGAATCAGAAGCTGGAGCGACATTGAACTATTGAATTAAAGGCCACAGTGCACATCTACAACTCTACAATTCAGCGGTCAAGTCAATGCTTCTGCTATCCCTGATATCACCACAACCACAACTGCACCTCATCCCCATGACGCTGCTGCCACGTGGGCCAGGCTGCCACAGAGTTCTGTCATCTCTATGACCTGACTGCCACAGATGGCGTTTGTCTTACTTTCACCTGCCAACCTTTGCACAAGTGTGAGTAATTCATAACCAGAACTGCATCCCTAAGGGCATTTGGGAGATGTACTTGCTAGAACAGATGTAGCAAGTTGATGAGAAAATACTTGTACTTGCTAGAAGAGGCATAGCATGGGTATGAGAAAATTGTGCTCCATTTTACAAAGCACAATTTCTTTGCTTTAATACTTTAGTCACCCATTTTACTTTGACAGCTTTCTTCCACATCTTATTTTACCTTTCATTTATTATCTTTTCCTATCAATTATCTATAATAATCTGCAATTCCCTCTCTTCTATTAGAGGCAATGCAGGTCAAAAATACAGCCATATAGCATGCTCTTTATGTCATTTTGGCACAAAGTTATGAATGCCCATATAAAATTATACAGCACCACCATAGCTAAAATCAGAGGTGATATTCAGAATAAACAAAAGCATCTGTTATAGTCCACTCTGCATCAATCACATCCATTTATGTTGTAAATTAACTTTTTATTATTGCTGCATATTTATAGTAATAGCCTGTAATCTTTACAAGTTACATAACACATGAAGGTTTTTATAACAAGCTTTAGTTCCTGTAACAATTACTTATATGACCATAATTGATATTTATAATTTCCTTTCTCTAATATTCGTTTTGGATATTACTTTCCTCAATACTTATGGAGATCCAGGTTGCATTTCTGTGCATGATCCAGACTTTCATCTCAATAACGTCTGAGCTCTTAATTACCTTCTCCTGGTCAAGTCATAGTTGCTAAAATTGCCTGTCCAGTGTTTTCACAGGGAATGGAAGAAAGTGCTATACATACTGTAGTGTCCCTATTATCTAGCAGAAACCATTGCTCCTTATGGTAATCAGGTTGAATTATCCCTGCAAATACAGTAACTGCATTCTTTGCCTGCTAGTTTACCAACACAGGGAGTCCAAAGTACCAGATGATAACCATAGCTTCAGTTCAATAGAACCATTACTGTGTCCTGTTGGAAGCATTCACCACCTTAAGAACCATCACCGTAAATTCAGCAGTGTGTTGGAAGCATGAACTCAAGTAAATTGTCTGAATGAAGGTGAGAAGTATCAGCTATATTTTCACCTCTTGGTTCCTGGACAGTACTATTAGATGAGAAGCTGTAGGTTTTGTTCATATGCCGTGTCCTAAAGGACAACACACCAAAGACAGAGTGCCATTCCAAGTTGATGCTGAAGCTCAAAGATCAGCAAACTCAGCAAAGGGCCAAATCTGGCCCACCACCTATTTTTGTAAATAAAGTTTTCTTGCAGCACATTTACTAAGATTCATTTATGTATTGTCTATGGCTGCTTTTCCAGTCTTACTGCAGAATTAGTAGGTGTGGCATAGACCTTGTGGCATACAAAGTCTAAATTATTTATTATGGGAACCGTTAAAAAAATGGGTCCTCTGCAGCGTTTTAGTTGGTCGTTGGTCATGAAACTAATGATCCACCTATTTTACTATGAAACCCTCCTCCACTCAGGGATATTATGAGTTATCTATCATCTATAAATAAATCATGTTTTTTCTAAAATGTTAAATGGCCATGCTGGCAGTATCACTGCAAACAGGGACAGAAAGTTTATATCCAGAGTAGATGTAAACTCCAGTAAATTTATACTGCTGTTTCCTTAGGTTAGAAGGCAGTCTCATTAATTTAACTTGTAAGGAGTTACCTGGTCTCCTTGTGAGATGGTTCTGTATGAAGAACTCAGCATCGGTTTTTGCTACTGATAGGTTAATTATTCTGTATTGGCAATAGTTCGATGGGCCTTATTGCAAGAGAATACATGTGGCTGGTCTCCGTCTCTTTGGCCACTCCAGTTATAGACTTTTGGAAACATGCAGGTGGTCAAGAACAGAGACTCCTTGACATTCACCAGATAGTATATTTTCCACCTGGTTGTTAAATGCCTCTTCTGCAGTGGATACTTTCTGTTGGCACTCACTTTATATTCACTCACATAAAGCTATCCACACACTTCCCTCAAAATCTCTTGTCACCATTCTGCTCCTTCCAGGATCGGCTGTGTATTTAATTCACCCCCAGGAATCCATGAATGAATACTGATACAAAAGTATATTGCTATGGAATCCTTGAGACTCTTCTTACAGAGATGATTCCCCCCATCCCCACTGTCCTTTATAAACATTCCTTGCTTGTGAAAATGTGATCCACTGATTAGCAGCATAGCTTCAGGAAAGAGCTTATTAGAACTACAGAACCTCAGAACCCCCGACCCATTCTGTTCTATCAGAATCTGCATTTTAAGACAACCTCTAGTTGATTTTCATATGAACATTAGTCAAGTTTGAGAAAACCTGAGATGGTTTATATTATAAGATAATAGAGCTTAATAACAACTTGACACTAGGCTTTTCTTTTTTTTTCTTTCTATATGATACATCTTTTTAAAATACATATATATATTTTATTGCACTTTAGGTTCTGGGGTACATGTGAAGAACACATGCAGGATTGTAGCATAGGTACATACATGGCAGTGTGGTTTTCTGCCTCCATCCTCATCACCTATATCTCGCATTTCTCCCCATGTTATCCCTCCCCAACTCCCTACCTTCCACTGTCCCTCCCCTAGTCCCCCCGACAGATCTCAGTGTGTGATGCTCCCTTCCCTGTGTCCATGTGTTCTCATTATTCAACACCCGCTTATGAGTGAGAACATGCAGTGTTTGATTTTCTGTTCTTGTGTCAGTTTGCTGAGAATGATGGTTTCCAGATTCATCCATGTCCCTACAAAGGACACGAACTCGGTTTTTCAATTTCCCCTTGTGACTTCTTGTAATACTTTGAGGCTCTTTGATTTGATGTACACAAATTTTGAATTGCAATTAACTCTTCTATTAAAAGTTATATTCTTTTATAATGACTTTATTTTTTCTTAATAACTTTTTCTTTAGCATCTATTTTGTTTGGTATTGACAACTCTTCCCAATTTTCCTTATTTAAGTATTTTTGTATTTTTGAAATCATTTATTTTTAACATTTAATGTCTTAGAGATGACTTAAATAAATTTTTTATTGATTTTCTTGCATGATGGCCTATTAATTTTTGTATTACACATAATATTCTTTTTGTTCATATGTAATTGAACTAAATAGTAACCTTTGAGAACTTTTGATAATCTTAAGGAGCTACAGTTGAGCATGCTTTCCTCAGGAAAGTTTCAGATTTGTTTCTTCCTGGCATTAAGGGACAATACAAACCTAGAACTAGTTCAATTTCATTTCTTGGTTGGGGTTTCCCCAAAGGGTGGTGGTGAGGTAGGTATTAAAAATTAAAGTCCCTGGTTCATCTGATAGTGGGCCTATGGTGACAAAGTTTAGGAGATGCGGATAAAGGAAGAGGAAGAAAATGAGAATGATAGTTTTCTACCCAGAGGCGCAGCAAAGAAAGACAGGGGCTTTTTGGTTTCATTATGTGGATTTTTTCTAGCTCCCCTCTAACTGAAGGTGTAATATTTTCAATGATCCTGGTTTTACTCAGTAAATTCCTGATCAGTTTCTCTTTTCCTCACCAGTCTCTGCTTATTTAAGCCCTCATATCCCAATTTGCATGTGGCCATTACTCTCAGGTAAGAGTTAAATATCTTCCATAATTCTCATGCCCATCATATGTCAGTTTGGTCGATTTTGTGTGCTTAACCTATGCCATCCTAGGTTTTCATTTACTTTGTAGATTCATACTCATTACATTTTTGTAACAAACATTATTGCTTATGGCTAAAGAGAATAACAACCACATGTATTCTAAGTTGGCTAGTTCATTATTTTATTAAAGCAAATATAGAAAGAGGCATTTTTTTTAATTCTATTTTTTTTTTTTTTTTTGAGACAGAGTCTCACTCTGTCACCAGGCACCAGGCTGGAGTGCAGTGGCACAATCTCAGCTCACTGCAACCTCCACCTCCTGGGTTCAAGCAATTCTCCTGCCTCATCCTCCCAAGTAGCTAGGACTACAGGTGCACGCCACCCAGATAATTTTTGTATTTTTAGTAGAGACGGGTTTCACCATGTTGGCCAGGATGGTCTCGATCTCTGGACCTCGTGATCCGCCTGCCTCGGCCTCCCAAAGTGCTGGGATTCCAGGCTTGAGCCACGGCACCCAGCCAGAGGCATTGTTTTTAAAAACAATGAGAAGGATTCATTGTAATTTTCAAAGGCTCATTGTCTATATTATTATACCAAAGATTATAGAGCTTCTGATACTAACCAGATATATTCTTACTCTATGGTTTGCAATATGAAAAATATCATTTTTTTTAAAAGAATCATTTTTATTATGAAATATTTTATTAACAAATTTTACCAACCCTAAGCCTTTTGTGATAGTGTAAGCAAATTTGAAATATAACATTTTTAGAAATTCTCTTTGTCTTCAGTAAGAACTTTATCCTCTTAGTAAAATATTTCTCTGTTCCATTCTTTCACGAAGATGCACTTCAACACCTTTAAATAATTAGTGAATGGAATCTTCCTTTTAAGGTAATTTTTTAAAGAAGCATTATTTATATAAATGTAATTATTCTGAAAAAAATCTATCATCAGCATAAAATTAGTCTTAAAATCGAAAATGTATCTTTTAAGCTTTTAAGCCTGCATTATATAGATAGTTGTATACCACAATCTAAGCAATAGTAATATAGTTTCAAGATCAATTTATTTTTCTTGACAGTTAATCCACTCTAATTTTTCTGTGAAAGATAACTGATGTAATCGCTTAGACAGTAGAAAATGAATCATACTATATAAGGATTAACTTATTTCTATAAAGATTTTTTTTTCGTTTTGAGTTTCACATTCTCAGAAGGAAAGCTCTTTAAATGTTAAGTTCTATGCATCCTTCTTGGAAAAAATGTAGCAGATTATTAGCAATGATTTCCTTAAAATTAATCTTTGTAAACTTGGGTTAAATGGTGTAGTGGAATCTCTCCTTTCTTGACTTCTCTTTTTCTTCCATCTAGTTCTCTTCTTTTTGATCCTCAAATTTTTCTCTGAATTTTCTCAAAAAAAAAAAAAAGAAGAAGAAGAAGAAAACTAAAATGTAAAATGTAACTTCTTCTGCAGTATTTTGTGTTGACACTGAAAATTGGGCCAGAAACAATTCTGCTTTAAACATTCAAGAGTGTGTGTCTGTTTTCAATATGAACCGAAACTTTAGGGAAAACATTTTAGACTTACCCAGTCTTAAACAGTGTTGCCTGCCAGGAACTCCAAGCAGCTGCAAAACTCACTAATGAAAACTGGGATAATTCTTAACAGAAATGACTATCAAATATCTTTACAAATAGAAAATAGAGGAGAGCATAATTAACAAACTTTATAGTGAAATAACTTGTATTTCTGCAACTGTCTCATTCTTTCCATCTACATTAACAAAGAGAAAGTGAGTTAATTTTGCAACCTTCAAAATGATGGGTGGCAGAGATTAGTCACTTCTCACTCATGTCACTCACACTCAAACCCATTCCATTTTAGATCTGGCAAGAGTCTGAAGAGATTTTAAAGTCAGGATATCCAAAGCTGAGAAAGCAATTTTTTCCCGTATGACACACAACTGATCAAAGAGTTGGGAAATTATAGTACATTGCAGCACTGTGCATTGAAGCTAGAAAAGGGTTTGAGGTGGACATTTTTTGGTCTCCCACCCATATATAACTCTACTTCTGTGACTACAAAAATGTGTTAACAAAGAGTAATAATAGTATTTCATCATTTTGGGGAATTGTGTGTATGCTTTAGGGTGGGGACTGCAGGGAAGGAGTCATTATGAACATAATAAAAATGAAAAGAGATGATAATCCATATTTCTCCTAGTTAGTGCCTTTCCCCAATGTCTTACATAATTACTGAAAGAGAACAAACAATAAATTTGGGGCCACTTTTATCTAAGATTTTGAATGTTCTTCACAATTGGAAAGATATTTTGTGGTTTTCCAACCCCCAAGTATTAACAAATGAAGGCCAAATAATATAGAAAACATTTTACAAGCTAGATAATATGGCAAAATTGAGAAAGCAGTTAAACATTAAGATTTGAGCCAGAATAAACTGACTTATATCCAGAAATGACTTATTTCCAGCAATTTCATTTGAAATCCACTTACCTAATCAAATTTTAAAAATTACCCCAACCAGACTGCTTCCTGCTGCCACCATTATGTTCTACACCATGGTTTCTCACACTTTAATATTCGTAAGAATCACCAGGCAATCTTGGTCAAGTGTAGATTCTGATTTAGTCTCTCTGAGCTGGACCCTAAGCATCTGCATTTACAATAAGTTCTTGAGTGATTCTGGTGCTTCTGGAATTTCAAAACTTTGCATAAAAGGATCTACAAATCCTTGAATGATTTCACACATGATTGACAAGGAAAATATTAGGTATTTGGGTACCGGAGTTTATGCATATTTACAAGATCAAATATAGATTTTTTTAATTTAAGAAAATCAAGTGTTTTGTTTTTTTAAAAAAAGAATTAATATTTTATATCTTCAGCATTAGAAAAAAATGCCTCCTCAAATCAGAAAAAATATGCAGTTTTATTTGTCATCGTGTTATCTAGGTTGCAATGAGCTGTAAATACTTATATCTCTATTTTGAAGGAATACTCTTTTATAATATTTACATGGCTCTGCATCTGAGGATGTTTCTGAAGAAGGATTGGATATGAGATATCTTCCCAACATCAAGAACATGCAAAAGTCATTTCTTTGCTATTAAGTGACAATTTTAAAAGTAGATAATCCTCAGTAGGGACAATCTGGGACTTTCTGGACGTGAAATACTATCAAAATAGAAACATAACATTTTGTAAATTTGGGGCTGCTTATTTAGAGTCTCTTTCTATGGAATTATTTTTATAGTTTTTTTTCTCATCATGGAAACATTGACTTTAGTGATTTTTTAAGTAGATTCTGTTGCCGTTTTATTAAGTAAAAATAAAACAGAAATTGTTATATTTATCTGAAAGCTGTGGTGTTTCTTCCTTTTCCTGAATGCAATCTCAGCCTCCTTGCAAAAGAGCTAGCTATTTTTATTCCACCTCATGCCAGGCCATAGTCATGTGCCCTCTTGCACATGAAGTTCTACAACTGGGCAGTGGACAGACTGATAATTCCAAAGTTACCTGGACCAAGAGAACAACAAATTGGCATCTTATTGTTTTTAGAAAAGTTAAGTAGTGACAAGACTTAACTGTGTTCTTGGGAGGGAGATCATACAATGAATTTTAGATATTTGATTTGTGGTCATTTTCGTATTTTTATTTTTTGAGAGGCAGTCTTGCTCTGTAGTCAGGCTAGAGTGCAATGGCGTGATCTCGGCTCACTATAACCTCCACCTCCCAGGATCAAGTGATTTCCTGCCTCAGCCTCCCGAGTAACTGGGACTGCAGGCATGCGCCATCACACCCAGCTAACTTTTGTATTTTTTTAGGAGAGACGGGGTTTCACCATGTTGGCCAGGCTGGTCTCCATCTCCTGACCTTGTGATCCACCCACCTTGGCCTCCCAAAGTGTTGAGATTATAGGCATGAGCCACTGCGCCTGGCCCTGTGGTCAATTTTTAAATGAAAATGCCCACTAGTTAGTTGAATACACATGACAGCATGTCAAGTCTCAGGTTAAAGCTAGAGATGCTGAACTGCTGCACTAGGACTGTGGGAGCAGGTACAGTTGCTGAGGCTGATGGCAAAGGTGCTGAGTCTGAAACTAAAGCCCACAGTGAGATGATTAGAGGATGGAGATGAGGAAAATTAGAAACTCACTCATCTATTCACATCTCTTTTTTCTAAATCTCTGTTTCATTTAAGTTGGATTAAATGGTAATTTTGGATCAAGTGATACATTTCAAATGCAATTATCACACAGTAGGACTTTAAAAAAAGCATGTATCTATAATATAACTTAAGTTTTGCCAAATGCCATGCTGACACTAAATAACTTATTTATTTGCAATAGTTATCTAGAGTTAGTTCCTGCTACCATTGTTCTTCTTCTAAATATTATATTTACTGAATAATTTATTTTAAATTTGTTTTATAACCAGAGGTTTAAAAAAATTAGTGGAGAAAAGAGAATGAAAATTCAAAATTATTAATCTTTACTAAACTTTTATGGATGTCCTATATTTAATTATAACAAACATATACTTCTAAGTAATTAAATGGTTTTTCCGACTGCCATATTCTGTAAAATATCCAGTCAATTTATACAGCCAATATACTTCTAAAACTTTGCATTTTAATCAGAATGTTAATGAATTTGTTAATTCACACTATAGATGCTAACTGATCAAAGTTGTATTTAATAGCTCAGGCAACAGCTAGTAATGAGCATAGCAAGATTATCCTACTAAAATATTGCATAGGAAATAAGCAGTTTCTGAAAGAGCTAAAAGCAGAACTGCCATTCAATCCAGCAATCCCATTCCTGGATATATATCCAAAGGAATATAAAGCTTTCTACTATAAAGATACATATACGCAAATGTTCATTGCAGCACTTTTCACAAGAGGAAAGACAAGGAATCAACCTAAATGTCCATCAGTGACAGACTGGATAAGTAAATATGGTACATATACGCCATGGAATACTATGCAGCCATAAAATAGAACAAGATCATGTCTTTTACAGGAACATGGATGGAGCTGGAGGCTGTCATCCTTAGGAAACTAATGCAGGAGCAGAAAACCAAGCACAGCAAGTTCTCCCTTGTAAGTGGGAGCAAAACCATGAGACCTTATGAACACAAAGAAGGAAACAACAGACGCTGGGGTCTACTTGAGAGGGGGATTGGGGGAGGGAGAGGAGCAGAAAAGATAACTCTTGGGTACTGAGCTTAATACTGGGGTGATATAATAATATGTACAAAAAATAAAATCATGAGTTTTAAAAAAATGCAATCAATACCAGAAAATGGAGTCCTGCATTATTTTTAAATGACATTTTATTTTTTTCTTTCCTTTTGCATCCATTCCTAAAATTTCTTGTAGAATTTCTTCTTCCATCCAGACACAAGTATATAAATTTAGAAAAGACAAAAATGATTATATACTCACTTCAGATTGAGTATGAAAATGCTGTGGTGTCACAGAAGTTCTGCAATCAGATGATAAGGAAAATACTTTCCCAGAGTCATTCTCAGCCTGTGGAATGTGCTACATCAGTGTACAATTAAAATGTTTATAGATATAAGGTAGTCAATAGGATTTTCACTAAATCTCATATGGATTTCTTCTCCTATCATAATCTTATGTTTAAGTCTGGTCTTTGGCTCCACCAAGTTTATTAATCAACAACTCAAATATTTGAACTCCTACCTTTTCTCACTCTAATTTCAATCTGGATTTCCACATCAACTTTATCCAAAATAAATTATCTTAGGAAAAGAAGATTATAATTTATATGTAAAAAATAACAATATAGATAGATAATATTTGCATAAATGCTTTTGAAGGGAAGTCACAAATTTAGGATTGTGTCCTTGGAAATTACGCCTTTAGTTTTCTTGTCTAACTTGAAGAAATAACTCTAATTTCAGACTCAATTAATGAAAAAGCCAATTGTATAATGGGATAACAAGGAAAGAATTTGTGGAAATGGCTGATTTCAATTACCTAACTACAATGTGCTTGTCAACATCATTTGTAGACTAAAGTTTACTATAATCACCAAGAACTCAGACTTCTAAATACACCTTTCTTCTTACGATGTCTCAAAAAAAGGTATCAGCCACTGAGTTTAAACTTCAGTAAACTCTGAATTTCCTTCGTAGTCTCTGATAATCAAACTAGCTCTTAAGATAACTTGAAATTCTTATCAGTTTATTCTTCCTTTATTTTAAATAACACTAAGTATTCAACTTTTGATATAATTCATTTTTATATGCTTTTCAATAACTTCACTTTATTATCCTTTATAGTACTTGTCCTCTTTCTCTGATAAATATTCTTGAAGAATTATGTGTTTTCCCCTTCTCACATCATCCTGATCCTAAACATACATTTTATTCTTCTCTTCACTTACAAGACGTTCATTGAAATTACCATTGTTCCCCTTTTGTTCAGATCCAAATGCCTCCTGCTTTTATAGCTTTCTAATCACTTTTATGTCTTCTAGGCTCTTATTCATATACTTCTTGGTATAACTTTTGCCTAGTATATGTCTTACGATTTTCTGGCCATTAGGTGCATATTAACTCAGTTGATTTGTCTTTATTTTTGAAGACTCATCTTCATTCTTTTAGTCATTAACTATTTGTTTCAAAATTTATTGTACTCTACTTTGGAGCATTTGGTGGATACAAAGCTCATATCAAATTCTTGTTCTCAGGTTATTACAGTTTAGTTAGGAAAGTGCAAACCCATATACAAAAATATGAACACTAATACAAGACAGCAAATAAAGTCTAAAAGAATTGCTCAATTTTGGAACCAACATATTTTTCCCCATTTTTATATTAAATTTTTTTAGAAGCTGTATTCTCACCTTTTCCAATTTAAGAAAATATGTCCGCTCTATCCATATTTTCCTCTTATTAAATCTTTCCACCGAGTCTTGTAAAAAAAAAAAAAGTACCTAACTGAAATATCCAAGTTGGTTCAGTTTGCAGAACAGCAATCACCCTGAAACTATGAAAGGATCACCATGGTTCCTGTGGCTGTGGACATTCAAATATTGTGATCCAGGCGTCTGCATGTTTGAGCTGAAGCTATAAAGTTGTCAAAGTGTTATTCCAGCTTCTTGAATGACATACTACCAGCTATCCTACTGCTATTTTAAAAATAATTTCCCAAGATGATTTAGTGAAGGGTATATTCACAATTACGTGAGTTATAACTCTATTGTAGTAGCATATTTTTTGTGCTATTAAAATAATTCTTCCAGTTCTCCCTTAGAAATAATTAGTCTCAGGGAGCACTCTCCACAGCATAATTTGCTCCTATGAACTAACACTTTTTCATGAAATCGGAAAAACATAAAACTTCAGAATTGGAACATTCAGAAAAGATCATCCAACTGGAATATTCACTGATAGCAAAATAAAAACAAGAGAATAAAGTAGGATATTTGAAAATGTTGACTGTTAAAAATATCAGAGAAAAGACTGTGTTATAGCAGAACTTGGTTGATCATAGGCTGAGCTACAGATCAGGAGAGGCAAAGACAGGCAGAATCCAGGTAACAAGCAGAAGGAATGTTGTGAACAAAAACATATATGAATTGGATGATAAATCCGAGAAAGGACTTCCCAAAGAGTATTCCAACCACTAGATTTAGATGATCATAGGTGCCAAAAACAAGTGTATGTGTGCAGGCAGCGGTGGCCAAATAAATATGGGAATTTCTGGGTTAAACAATATTTGAGAGGTTTTGTTTGTTTATTTGTTTATCAGGACTTCTCAGAGACTTTCCTATGCCTGCCTGGAACAATAAAGAGATAAATACATTGTGTAGCTAGTCACCACTTAATCTGTTTTAGGTCTGTCTTGTGAATATAGCAGAATACTGACTTTTGCTTTGTTAGGCAATTTGAAAATTCTTTTTCTGTCAATAGGTAACACAAGCTGTTGTACAACTGTTGATGTGAATAACTTTGGCCTCAGTCATTTAATATTTTTATGTTATACACATCCATATAGGTTTTCATTTATGTAGCTTGTTTCATATTTTCTCTCTCTCTCTGTGTGTATGTGTATGTGTAAGTGTATGCCTTAGTCCATTTATGTTGTTTATAACAGAATATCTCAATCTGGGTAATTTATTTATAAAAACAGTGTTTCTTATAGTTCTAGAGCCTGGAAAGTCCAAGGTCAAGGGAGTGCATCTCCTGAGGGACTTTTGCTGATAGGTACTCACTATAGGGTCCCGAGGCTAGGTAGGGCATTACATGAGAGGAGGCTGTCCCCCTTTCTCTTCCAAGAAAGCCACCTGTCTCAGTCTTGCGACAATCCATTAACTCATTAACTCTTTAATCTATTAATTTATATATACGTTACTTTATTGATGAGGGCAGAGCCCTCATGACCCAGGCACCTCTTAAAGATCTGACCTTTTGATATTGCCATATCAGGGATTATGTGTCAACATGGGTTTTGAAGAGCACAAATATTCAAACCTTAGCAGTGTGTAATCAGAATATCTTTTGACATTTATAAAGATTTTTTAAATATTTGCAGTATTGGTTTTAATGCCACGATTAAGCTGGATTTTAAAAATCACTCCTAAATTAAGGTTTAAAACAATAAATATTAATTTAGTTCATGAGTATGTGGGTAAGTGATTTAGGCTGAGTGGTTCTTCTGGTTAAAGCTAGACTTACTTATACATTTGGGGCTACGCTGGCAGTTGGTTGGGACGACTTAGCTCTTCTCCATCGCTGTCTTACATTTCTCCAGAAGATGAGACCAGACAATTATGGAACAGGCAGAATTGCAAGAGTCTAAGAAGCGACAGGCAACTACTTTTTCAAACCTCTGACTATAATTGTTACCTTCCCATGAGCCAAAGGAAATAACATGGTTAAGTCCAGAAACATAGTGTGAAGGTCAACAGGAAAGACAAAGAAGCAGGGACATTTTTGCAATTATAACAGTTACAATTATTCTAGCGTCTTTATATAATACCCTTAGTTCACCCCTTTTGTGAGAGAAATATTGATTTTTAAAAAATTTCTACCTGTGACAAATATTGAACGTAGCCAGTAAGTTCTTCTTCCTCCATTCCTTATCTTGGGATCTAATTTGAAGTAGTCATTTTGTTTCCAGTTAATTCCTAGAGTACAATCAATGAGAAATGGAATTAGGCTAATTTAGCTATATTCATTTGGGAAGAAACATTAAGAGTGGAGAAAACGTGTTGCCCCCAACAATGGTAAAACAAAAAATTAAAGAAATTGAATCGGCATTGTTACATGTCTTCTCATTCTCAGGACATTCAAAAGCTTGAATTAAGGTGTGGATTGAATGAAGGTTGGAGATTTGCAAAAGGAGAGATGGGCAAGGGAGCAGAGGACAGATGTAATAAAATGACTAAAGGTGAATCATAAAGATAAGGAAGATAAAAACACGAAGGGCAGGACAGACAGGGAAAGACAGTGGAAAAATTGATTGGGAGGTCCCTACTGGGTAAACGGATTGTTGGAAAAAATAAACTTGAAGGTTTAGAGGTCGTACATGGAGAGCAGATGCTAGATATTGAGGGTTTAGGAAAGATGTAGGTAAAGGGTATGACGATGGGAATATACGGCTTGTGTATTAGTCTGTTTTAATGTATCTGATAAAGACAGACCTGAGATTGGGAGGAACAAGAGGTTTAATTGAACTTACAGTTCCACATGGCTGCAGAGGCTTCAGAATCATGGTGGGAGGTGAAAGGCACTTCCCACATGGCACCAGCAAGATAAAAATGAAGAAGATGCAAAAATGAAAACCCCTGATAAAACCATCAGATCTCATGAGACTTATTCACTAGCATGAGAACAGTATGGGGAAACCGCCCCCATGATTCAAATTGTCTCCCACCAGGTCCCTCCCACAGCACGTAGAAATCACGGGAGTATAATTCAAGATGAGACTTGGGCTAGGACACAGAGCCAACCCATATCATTCCACTCCTGGCCCCTCCGACTCTCATGACCTCATGTTTCAAACCCAATCACGCCTTCCCAGCAGTCTCCTGAAGTCTTAACCCATTTCAGCAGTAACTCAAAAGTCCACAGTCCTAAGTCTCATCTAAGACAAGGCAAATCCCTTCCAACTATGAACCTGTAAAATCAAAAGCAAGCTAGTTAGTACCTAGATCAATGGGGGTACAGGTGTAGGGTAAATACAGCCATTTCAAATGGGAGAAATTGGAAAAAATAAAGGGGTTACAAGGCTCATGCAAGCCTGAAATCCAGCAGAGGAGTCAAATTTTAAAGCTCCAAAATGATCTCCTTTGACTCCATGTCTCATATCCAGATTACACTGATGAGAAGAGTGGGGTCCCATAGCCCCCTCCTGGCTGCTTTCAAGGGCTGGCATTGAGCATCTGCAGCTTTTCCAGGCACCTGGTGCTACTGTTGGTGGATCTACCATTCTGGGGTCTGGAGGACAGCGGCCCTCTTCTCACAGCTCCTCTAGGCAGTATCCCAGTAGGGATTCTGTGTGGGAGCTCCAACCCTGCATTTTCCTTCTGCACTGCCCTAGCAGGGGTTCTCCACAGGAGTACTCTGCCCTGTAGCAAAATTCTGCCTGGGCATCCAGGCATTTCCATACATCTTCTGAAATCTAGGTAGAGGTTCCCAAACCTCAATTCTTGAATCCTATGCATCCTCAGGCTCAACACCATATGGAAGCTCTCCAGGTTTGGGACTTGCATCCTCTGAAACCATGGGCTGAGTGTACCTAAGCCCCCTTTAGCAAGGACTGGAGTGGATGGGACACAGGGCTCCAAGTCCCTGGCTGCACACAGGACAGGGGTCCTGGGCCCAGCACAGGAAACCACTTTTTCCTCTTAGGTTTCCAGGTCTGTGATGGGAAGAGATGCCATGAAGACCTGTGACATGTCCTGAAGACATTTTCCCCATTGTCTGGAGGATTAACATTCAGCTCCTTGTTAGTTATGCAAATTCCTGAAGTCAACTGATTTCTCCTCAGAACATGGGATTTTCTTTCTATCGCATTGTCAGGCTGCAAATTTTCTGAACTTTTATGCTCTGCTTTCCTTATAAAATCAAATGCCTGGCCAGGCGCATGACTCATGCCTGTAATCCCAGCACTTTGGGGAGCAGAGGTGGGTGAATCATGAGGTCAGGACTTCCATACCAGCCTAAACAACATGGTGAAACCTTGTCTCTACTAAAAATACAAAAATTAGCCTGATGTGGTGGCACATGCCTGTAATCCCAGCTACTCAGGAGGCTGAGGCAGGAAAATCCCTTGAACCCAAAAAGTGGAGGATGCACTGAGCTGAGATCCTGTCGCTGCACTCCAGCCTGGGCAACAGAGTAAGATTCCATCTCAAAAAACAAACAAACAAACAAAAAAACCCCAATGCCTTTAACAGCACCCAAGTCACCTCCTGAATGTTTTACTGCTTAGATTTCTTCTGGCTGATATCCTGAATCATCTCTCTAAAGTTCAAAGTTCCACAAATCTCGAAGGCAGGGGCAAAATGTCACCAACGTCTTTGCTAAAACATAACAAGAGTGACCTTTGCTCCAGTCCCAACGAGTTCCTCATCTTCATCTGAGACCACCTCAGCCTCGCCCCTATTGTCCATATCACTATCAGGCTTTTGGTCAAAGACATTCAACAAGTTTCCAGGAAGTTCCAAACTTTCCCACATTTCCCTGTCTTCTTCTGAGCCCTCCAAAGTGTTCCACCCTCTGCCTGTTATCCAGTGACAAAGTCGCTTCCACGTTTTTGGGTATCTTTTCAGCAACGCCCCATTTTACCAGTAGCAATTTACCATATTAGTCTGTTTTAGCACTGCAGATAAAGATATTCCCAAGACTGGGAAGAAAAAGAGGTTTAATTGGACTTACAGTTCCGCACAGTTGGGGAGGCCTCAGAATTACGGTGGGAGGTGAAAGGCACTTCTTGCGTAGCAGCCGCAAGGGAAAAATTAGGAAGATGCAAGTGGAAACCCCTGATAAAACCTTCAGATCTAGTGAGACTTATTCACTACCTCGAGAACAGTATGGGGAAACCACCCCCATGATTCAAATGATCTCCCACCAGGTTCCTCCCACAACACATGGGAATTATGGGAGTATAATTCAAGATGAGATCTAGGTGGGGACACAGAGCCAGACCATATCAGCTGGGTTAGGACGAAGGACAGGATCTTACCAGTGAGGGGCCAAAGAATTGAGAGAGAAGATTATTTTTTATAAATAAATAAATAAACACCTTTGTACTGAAATAAATCTTAGATCAACTAGGGTCAAATAAAACCCATTCTTTCATTCTAAAAATATCTACTGCATGCTTACTCTGTATCTAGTTTTGCCTTCTATACCAAATGCATGGTAGTAGTGAACAATGCAAACCAGGTTCTGCTCTCGTGGGGGTGACATTCTAGTGGAAGCTCAGTCTAGCAGGGGTTAAATTAAATTGAGCATTAAACCAGTCAAGCTTGTGATAGCATCAGTATGCTTGCCATTTAATGTTGAGCTCTTTTGCAAGATCTAGATAAATTAATTCAAAGTGATTCATATTATAGAGGTTGTAGATATGCAGTTGGCAAAAATAATAAAACTGCTAGTTCATTTAAAAACTGAAGTTATATATAAGAGATCATCTCATATTCACGTAGAAGTAGGCTGTGTATATCTATCATTGGGCCTTTCTTATATGTTGAAACAAATATATTTACATTAATATAGATAACTAGTTTATACACTGGATCCCTTGATAGTGATAGATTATCCATGGTATCTTCTACAAAGCTTTCACATAAAGAATGTCCACCAAGGGAGTTCTCAAAGGAGAGCTTTGCCACAGGCATCACAAGGCATATCCGTCACGTTTTCCTCTCTCGTTCCAACTTCTCAACTACTGCCCAAAGCACCCACAGAAATTTCCACGTTGATATTATTAACAGGGCTTCTTAAAAGAAGATTAGCATCCAAGTCAGGTTATTGTCTCTAGATGCCCCAAATTATTGTTGGCAATTCATTAGCGTTCCAGAAGAGATATAAGTCTTGTGTGGAAGTGGGGAAGAGGATAGACTTCTATGTCATTTCATGTCACAGCTGTCCTTGGGCTATGAAGCCACACTCTTGTGTCCTGAGTTTCCAAACATTCCCCAGAACAGCTTCTCTAACTAGCCATCGACTCCCACTGAATTCATGAAGACATACGCCACAGTAGATAGGAGCGTGGCCCCTGTAATAATATACTGTTTACAGTCCCATATTTGCAGACTCTAACAAGGCATCTATTTATAATGAATACCTTTTAAATATATTTTTAATGGATTATTAAATTCTACACTGCAAATAGAGATAGATTATCTAGATAAAGTCATTTTAAAAACATAAACTAAACTTTTAGTATAAATATGTAGAAATTTATTCCCTAAAATATTTCTCAATATATTAACACATAAAAAAATAAGTTATTATATGAGAAGATAACATGTGAATAAGGAAAATATTTAACTTCTTTGTCTTTACCTTCAATCATGAACTGTAACCATAGAAATGGGAATCACTAAATGTAACTGATCCACAGATGAGATGTTGGGAACACCAGCAGAGGCAAAGACAAAACTAAATCCTGTATCTGTGAAGCCAACTCTACATTTATCCAGAGAAAATCTTCACCCCAAAATTCAAAACATATTGGTCAACCAGTATCTTTTGGAAGCCATTCATTCCTGGATTTTATTGGTTTAAGCATAGAAAAATAAAATGTTATATAGATGAAATAACACTTACTTTTGCTTTTTTATTGATTTCATCTTTTAAACTGTGATTGTTCTGTGATTTATGAGATCATAACACAAATATGTGTGAAGTTTAGCAATGAAATATAGGGGAAGAATCTTACAAATTTAGTAACAGAATTAAATTATTAGTACCCTCAGAGATCACTTTGATAGTTATCCATCCATGTAAATTGACCTGCCCTGATTAAAATGGAATTTAGCATTTGTTTCTGGGTATGTGCAGAAGTTTTGGTTCACATAAAAAGAGTGCCATTTTTTCAATTACTTGATTTGATTGAGTGATTTTTTAAAGGCAGTAAGAAAAAGAGATGGAACATTTTTTACTTGACACCTTTCTGTTCTAAACAACAAAACACCTCAATTGATCAAAACAATATGGTCAGCACAATTATTCTTTACAATTTCCTAAGGAAACAAAAATAATATGTAAAAATTGAATAATCTGGTCTTTCAACTGTGACCTCTTTGGATTGAAACAGGTTTCTAAATTCTAAATCTTTTGAGAATTATTCAACATATAAGCTACTGATCACTTTCGTAGTGACCTACTACATAGTTTTCTCAGTAAAATCACGTGGCATCGGAGCGAAACAGCAGCAACGCTCTGAAATTGAAATCAAACAACAAATGGCCCTTAAGGATTATAATCTCTGATAAACTTTTGTTCAAAAAACTGTCCTTGGAAAAACTGAATTCCATAGTCACATTTTTCTTAAAACATTTTAGAGTCATTTTTGCTACTTGTTTTTGTTATTCTTCCCTTTATCATGTTTAGAGGTTTAACTTCTATATTCAAAAGTCATAACACAACTTTCAACTTGCCTCCAAGTATTGAGAATTTACTATTTATCCTTAGCTTTTATTGTAAAAAGAAAAAATGTTACCTAAGAGGGAGAAATTAGGTTAACTAAGTGGCCTGCCGATAACTCTCTGGGAGGGATAATTTAATTGTGTTTTCCAAATAAGAAAGAACGAGATACTTTTTTTCCCTTTCCCCTTAAAAGAGAGCCAGTAGGGCTTAGCTCCAGGAAGCCTGAGGATATTCTTCCTATGAGGGAGAGCTGCAGCTTATATTTTCCAGGACCTAGGCTCCTGACAAAGAATTGGACTATTGGGAGAAGGGTGCAGTCATTTCATGAGAGCAGCTGCTAGACCTGTTTCTAAAGGAAGCTTCTAGAAGTGACTTTGGAGACAGGTATTTTTAAGGTATTGCGTGGAAGAGGTTCTTCCTGCATGCAGTGGATGGGAAGGAGTGGGGTGAGTAGTTGTAGAATAGCTCTTGATATTATGCACATTGGCGAGAAGCTAAGGTTTCATTTGAGAAGATAACAGCAGCAGTGGTCCACACTGTGGAACACTAGCATTTGTTAGCAGGGAAGTGTAGCCTCAGAGCTGTGAGACCCTCATAGTGTAAGAACAAGTGCCCCACTTTCCCATGAAAAACCTGAGGAGTCTTATCTGCTAAGGAAATGGTAGAACCCACCTGTCAAGACTTGCCTAAGTACTTTTCCACCAATTCTGGAAGGTCATTTTAATTTGATTGAAGTATTTGAATCTAGTGGAGCAAATTCAGAACAGTTACATAAACTATTCTTTAGCCTTGTCCAACTAATTTTCAAGAACTGCTGAAGTTTTCAGGTCTCTTATCTATAATTTCCATCTGAAAAGAAAAGTAAAATTTTCAGCCTCACGTTTACTCCAAGTTTGCTTTCCTAGCTAAGAGGTTGAGGGACATCTCAGGTTATATTTGCATAAATAATTAAGAAATGTTTTTCTGGTTACTCCATTCCTCTGTGGTCTGCCTCCAATTTTTTATGTTACTAGGTTTTATTTTGGAAATAGCTGTCATTTTTCAGCATTTTTGAATCTGTATATTCTGGGTAATATTCTAACTTGTTCCTCTAAGTTTATTCCACCTTTTTTCTTATGAAGTATCTTCCAAAATATGTTGACATTACTGATACTAATCTTTGTTTAAGATCTGTGGTTAGAGCTGAGTTCAAGTTGGCAAAGGACATGAATAGACACCTCTCAAAAGAAGACATTTATGCAACCAACAAACATATGAAGAAAAAAGCTTAACATCACTGATCATTAGAGAAATGCAAATCAAAACCACAACGAGATACCATCTCATGTCAATCAGAATGGCAATGATTAAAAAGCCAAGAAACAACAGATGCTGGTGAGTCTGCACTGTTGGTGGGAATGTAGATTAGTTCAACCACTGAGGAAGACAGGGTGGAGATTCCTCAAAGACCTGGAACCAGAAATACCGTTTGACCCAGCAATCCCATTACTGGATACATACCCAAAGGAATATAGATCATTCTATTATAAAGTTACATGCACGTGTACATTCATTTCAGCACTAGTCACAACGGCAAAGACAAGGAATCAACCCAAATGCCCGTCAATGATGGACTGGATATAGAAAATGTAGCACATATATACTATGAAATACTATGCAGGAATAAGATAATGTCTTTTGCAGGGACATGGATGGAACTGGGGGACATAGATGGAACTGGAGGCCATTATCCTCAGCAAACTAATGCAGGAACAGAAAACCAAACACTGCATACTCCATGTTCTCATTTACGAGTGGGAGCAGAACAATGAGAACACGTAGACATAGGGAGGAGGACAACGCATACTGGGAACTGTCAGTGGGATGTGGGGAGAAGGAGAGAACCAGGAAAAATAGTTAATGCATGCTGGGCTTAAAACCTAGGTGATGGATTGATAGTTGGAGCAAACCACTATGGCACATGTTTACCTATGTAACAAACCTGCAATCATTTTTGTTACCTACACCTGTACCCCAGAAATTAAAATAAAATGAGAAAATTCGTGGTTAGAGAAAGTTAAATTTATATATTTGAATAAGTATTCTGTGCATCCACATTAAAACACGCAGGAACAAAATGAGCAGATTGGATGTCTGTCTATCTACCACTGGAGTATTGTCTTCATAAAGTTAGGAGCCCTCTCCTGGCCATCTTTGTATTCTTAAATAGTATCCCTTGTCAGATAACACGATGAGTGATAAACATTGACTCAATGAATTATTGGGTAAGTGAATGAATGAACATCCTTAGGCGAGATCCAGATTCCTACACAAAAAGAAACCCCAAACAACCCTTGAGAAGATTCACTCCTACAAATCAGCCTTTGTGGAATCTAATAAGCCAGAAAACTAGTTTAACATCTCAAGTCATTCTAATTAACAAAGGTATCAATTTTGGAAAACAAAAAGAGAAAAAAATAGCCTTTCTACAAATTGGGGACAAACTCTAAAAATACTTATAAAAATACAAGTATTATATAACAACTTTAAAGTTTCTTCCTTTTACTTTCCTGTCTAGAAAACTACCACAACTCTCTGTCTTCAAAGACTATCAAAATATTCAACATCTAGAACACACACAAAGTGAACTAGTGGTGCTAGTGGGGCATTTATGAAAGACTCTTCAATATACTGAAACCATTTAGAGTCATAATAACATTTGTATTTTAAAAGATGGCCTAGTATCACTCATTGACTGTTTCTTTAGCTATTTATTTATCTGTCAATGGTTACCACTGTATACAAGATAACAAACAATTAAATGAAGGAACATAACACACTGATAGTGTTAAAACTTTATTGAAGTTTTAATCATACTGGCACAAATAACTATTTATAAAACGCTAGAAGAAGCTCTGCACATTAGGGAGGTAGTCTCAAGGTTAAATTTTCAAATTAGTATGAAATATATTTTAAGATAATTCTTAAAAATTAAAAAACCAGGAAAAAGTTGAATCCCTGAATAGACCAATAACAAGTTCTGAAATTGAGGCAGTAATATATAGCTTACCAATCAAAAAATGACCAGGACCAAAAGGATTCACAGCTGAATTCTACCAGAGTACAAAGAGGAGCTGGTAGTATTCCTTCTGAAACTATTCCAAATGATAGAAAAAGAGAGGCTCCTCCCTAACACATTTTATGAGGCCAGCATCATTCTGATACCAAAACTTGGTAGAGACACAACAAAAAAAGAAATTTTCAGGCCAATATCCCTGATGAACATTGACGTAAAAATCCATCAATAAAATACTGGCAAACAGAATTCAGCAGCACATAAAAAAGCTTATCTCCCACGATCAAGTGGGCTTCATCCCTGGGAGGCAAGGCTGGTTCAACATATGCAAATCAATAAATGTAATCCATCACATAAGCAGAACCAATAACAAAAACCACATGATTATCTCAATAGATTCAGAAAAGGCCTTCAATAAAATTCAACATGGTTTCAGCTAAAAACTCTCAATACACTAGGTTTTGAAGGAACTTATCTCAAAATAATATGAGCTATTTATAACAAACCCAATCCAATATCACACTGAATTGGCAAAAGCAGGAAACATTCCCTTTGAAAACCAGGACAAGACAAGGATGCCCTCTCTCACCACTCCTATTCAATATAATATTGGAAGTTCTGGCCAGGGCCATCAGTCAAGAGAAAGAAATAAAGCATATTCAAATAGGAAACGTTAAAGTTAAATTGTCTCTGTTGGCAGATGACATGATTGTATATTTAGAAAATGTCTAATATCGTCTCAGCCCATCCTCTCAGCCCAAAATCTCCTTAAGTTGATAAGCAACTTCAGCAAAGTCTCAGGATACAAAATCAACGTGCAAAAATCACAAGCATTCCTATACACCAATAACAGACAGAGAGCCAATTCCACAATGGTTGAACTAATTTACACTCCCACCAACAGTGTAAAATTGTTCCTATTTCTCCACATCCCTCTCCAGCATCTGTTGTTTCCTGACTTTTTAGTGATCACCATTCTAACAGGCATGAGATGGTATCTCATTGTGGTTTTGATTTGCATTTCTTTAATGACCACTGATGATGAGCCAAAAGAGAGTCTGTATACCCCAGATAATCCTAAGCAAAAAGAACAAAGCTGGGGGCATCACGCTACCTGACTTCAAACTACACTACAAGGCTACAGTAACCAAAACAGCATGATACTGGTACCAAAACATATATATATATAGAGACCAATGGAACAGAACAGAGGCCTCAGAAATAAAGCCATGCATCTACAATCATCTGATCTTTGACAAACTTGATAAAAACAAGTAATGGGGAAAGGATTCCCAATTTAATAAATGCTGTTGGGAAAACTGGCTAGCCATATGCAAAAAACTGAAACTGGACCCTTTTCTTACACCTTATACAAAAATTAACACAAGATGGATTAAAGACTTAAACATAAGACTGAAAACCATAAAAACCTTAGAAGAAAACCTAGGCAATATTATTCAGGACAGAGGTATGGGCAAAGACTTCATGACTAAAACACCAAAAGCAATGGCAGCAACAGCCAAAATTGACAAATGGGATCTAATTAAACTAAAGAGCTTCTGCAAAGCAAAAGAAACTACCATCAGAGTGAACAGGCAACCTACAGAATGGGTGAAATTTTTTGCAATCTATTCATCTGACCAAGGGCTAATATCCAGAATCTACAAGGAACTTAAACAAATTTACAGGAAAAAACCAACAACCCCATCAAAAAGTGGGTGAAGGGAACAGACACTTCTCAAAAGAGACATTTATGCAGCCAACAAACATGTGAAAAAAAGCTTATCATCACTGGTCATTAGAGAAATGCAAATCAAAACCACAATGAGGGATCATCTCACACCAGTTAGAATGACAATCATTAAAAAGTCAGGAAACAATAGATGCTGGAGAGAATGTGGAGAAATAGTAACACTTTTATACATTACTGCATAAATGTCTTCTTTTGAGAAGTGTCTTTTCCCTTCACCCACTTTTTGATGGGGTTGTTGGTTTTTTCCTGTAAATTTGTTTAAGTTCCTTGTAGATTCTGGATATTAGCCCTTTGTCAGTTCAACTTGGTTGAATTTAAACCATTGTTTGTACTTAAACTAATTTAAACCATTGTTTGAATTTAAACAATGGTTTAAATTAGTTCAACCAAGACAGTGTGGTGATTCCTCAAGGTTCTAGAACTAGAAATACTATTTGACCCAGCAATCCCATTGCTGGGTATATACCCAAAGAACTATAAATCATTCTACTATAAAGACACATGCACACACATGTTTATTGCAGCACTAATCACAATAACAATAGCAAAGACTTGGAACCAACCCAAACGTCTATCATTGATAGACTGGATAAAACCAATGTGGCACATGTATACCATGGAATACTATGCAGCCATAAAAAAGGATGAATTCATGTCCTTTGCAGGGACATGGATGAAGCTGGAAACCACCTTTTTCAGCAAACTAACACAGAAACAGAAAACCAAACACGGCATGTTCTTACTCATAAGTGGGAGCTGAACAATGAGCACACATGGACACAGGCAGGGGAACATAATACACCAGGGCCTGTCGTGGGTGGGGAGCTAGGGGATAGCATTAGGAGAAATACCTAATGTAGATGATGGGTTGATGGATACAGCAAACCACCATGGCACGTGTATACCTATGCCCTATGTAAATCTGCATGTTCTACACATGTATCCCAGAACTTAAAGTATAATTAAAAAATTGTTTTTCTTTGGTAAAAAAAAAAAATCAGATAGATAGCTCTGTTTCAATTTATCTATTCATTGGTTGGTAACAAATGCTAGCATTTTGAAGACCATAAAAGCATTATTCTCATCTATAATTTGTATCCCATTTGTTCCTTCTGATTTTAAATATTTAAATAAAATATCAATGATAAGTTTAACAATAATACTATCAATTATCTATATGTACATACACTATATATATTTAGCAATTTCAAACTAAACACTGTAAAATATTAAAATTGCTTCTTTTGTTTGAATTTCTCCACTATATTCTGAGTGTTTCTTAAATAATTTTGGTTTATAAGGAGCTCTATTTGATGAACTATATCTGATAATTTTATTCAAATATCACCTATATTGCATCTTGTGCCAGGGCTGAAGCTTAGAAACCTTTTCTATTCTCAAAGTTCAAATCCATGGAGATAAAATAGCTAATCAAAGAGATGATCCTGGGACTAAGTATATAAAGAATAGTTGGATTGATGGATTTAATAAACATATTTTCTCTACAGACTCAAGCCATACTCTTCACCTACATTTTGATAAAAGCCACAATAACGACATTGCATGCAATCATGCTGTCTTGGTAGGTAAGCCAGACGGTAATCTAAGTGCTATTTTGAAATATATACACACTAAAAATGTATATTTTTGGCCTATCTCTTTCCAATGAGAATAGTCAGGAGATTATATTAAAGTATGCATACAATAAAAGAGTTTACATTAAGAAAAGAAAGAAGGATCTATCATTCAATTTTGTTCGATTTCCTCGTATTCAGGGAATCAAGTAGACTCACACATCCTACAAGCACATACTGTTAAAATGAAGGAGAGCTTGAACAGGAACTCCACGACTGAAAGGTTAGAAGGCTGTGCTAAAGGATAGCATATTGGAAAATGTAAAGGGCAAAGGAAAGACAAGAGTCACTGGAAAACACCCATTAAAACTTAGGAAACTTACTTTTAAAAAGCTAAACATGAAGCAAACTGTTGAATCTTCTAATGTGCTATGGAGAATCACTGACCTTTGGCAGAGAACATTGGAAACAGCTGACCGCTGATGTTACCACTCTCTTCCCTCCATTTTCTCTACCATTGTCTTCCTCCCTTCCTGCCATCTTCCCTTTCTCCTTTCCTTTTCCGCTTTCTCTTGCATCTGTCTCCTTTTCTCTTCCTCCCTCTGCTGCCATTCTCCCTCCCCAACATCTTTGTCTGTCTTTCTTAGCTTGTGTTAAAAAGCATTAATGAACATTTGCTCAATTGAAACTCTAGAGTATAATTCCAGAGCCCACTTTGTTGGCCTCTCATGTATAACCACCTTGTTATTTATATATCTTTCCATCTATAACCTCAAAGACATAGCAAATCTGATTTATAAAAATGCTCTCATCATGTTGGATAATGCTTTTAATATAAATAAAATGTGTGTGCATGTGTGTGTGAATGTGTGTGGGTAATTTTAGAACATTTAAAAGATTACTTTCCATATCTGCTTTTATTTATTAACTGTTAATCCTTTTAAAAGAGCCTCTTAAGAAATGAATTTAAAATCTCTTTATTATTGCAATTTTCAGAATAAAAATCCTGTGCAGTTTGCAGTTACCACACTGTGGCTGCCAAAATCTTAATGGACATCTATTTACTACGAACCAGGCTCTTTCCTCTAGGATGAGGATAAAACAAGCTTCTGATTTCCAGTAGATTATATCGTTATTTGAGGAGACAGAAAATATAATAAACAAATATAAAATCAAACACTGTGTCAATTGGCAAGAATTGCTATGAAGAAAAGATAGCGCAGGACAAGGGAGAGAAAATTGTTGCCTAAGAGGAATATTATGTTGTCTTTTCATCAGTCTCAAATTTATGTTAACTCCTTGGCTTAGAGATCTCTTCTGTATACAGATAATGTTAACTCCGAATTCATGCATGTCACAAAGGGGCCCTGGGGGGCTGGAATTTTCATGAAAGAGATAGATGATTGATAGATAATTCATATGTATATATAAAATGTATATTTTATTCTCCTGGGCTGGTCGCAGTTTCCAGCTTTATTCAGTGACCTGTTATTTTTCACTTTCATTCCCGGAAGCCATATCCCATGTTTGATGTTCCAGCACGGGCATTACTATATCAGGCCCTAACTCTAAGGTCTCATCTCTGCTCTGATGGCTTTTGACCTCTACTCCATTCAAAAGCATATTGCAACTTATTTCAAGCTTATTGCTCCAAGTTTAAGTTGTCTCTTTATTTTTAGCTTCTGGGGACTTCTGAAATTGTGTGTTTGTTAAAAATGCAATCTTTCTAGGTGTTTGTACTGAGACAGCAGTTTATATTAGCTCAATTCATTATATTGTTGGCTGTTGTGGTATTAAACTCCCCTGGATTTTCTCAGTAATTTAAATCTTCTTCCCATAGGTTCTTTCAAATTTTAATTTTGTTTACAATTTCAGTGTTTCTCAGAATCTAATATTGAAGAAAAAGCATATTTGTTGTTAGGCCACTAGCTCTTCTATATTTGTAGCAGAAACATTTAGTGAAAATACAAACAAAATTAATGCTCCAATAAATCCATTGGAGCTATTTCTGCTATATTAAGAAGGATTTTTCTCTGATATTTCCTTTCCCTGCTCCTCCCTTCCCTAAAGTTAAATGCTAGATCCTTTAGTGCTCCTCTACTTATACAGGAAAGTAACACTATCAAGGAAAAAATGGAGGACTGTCTCTCCAACTCTAGAGAGAGTTCAGAAGGCTAAACCTTTAAAGGAAAACAAAATGCTCACAACCTATAAAACAATTTGAAATAAAGCATCATGATTTAAACTGAGGCTTTCTTTGCACCGTCATTCAATCTAGGACAGAGGGCAGGTGCACTAAGCTAAGTGTGGTACAGGTTGAGAAATAGTTGGAAAGGAAATTTTGATTATGTGGGTAAAGCTGGGTCTCAAGGGAGGAGAAGTCTGCTCTTAGGTACTTGGATGAAGACTTCAGGAAAGAGCAACACACACATAGGTTTGCAGGTCGCTGAGAGTAGAGGATGATAACGAATCATCCTAACATAGAAGTGTGTAAATGCTGTATCTAGACAAGTTCAGCCTTAGTTTCTATTACAATAGAAAGATGTGGGAGAAACAGATCCCCTACTATGTTCTCTGAATGTCAAGAAAATAATGAATTATAACCGAGAAGACCTGGAAGTCATGTGTTTAGGAATGGGGTATATATCTACTGCATGAATCAATGACTATCAGTGTTCTAAAACCATCTCAGCAGATGCCAAAGAGGACAAATAGCACTGACAAGAGGGGCTTACTGCTTACTAATGTCTCACTATGACATAAGCTTCCCTAATATTGTATGCAACTTGAGATAAAGAATTGATTCCAGATTGTATGAGCATTGTTTCTGGCACCACAAAAGAATGGAGGAAAAAAAAGTAAGTTGAGTTATAGAAACTACAAACAAGTTATATTGCTTAGGTCACGTGCGGTGGCTCACGCCTGTAATACCAGCACTTTGGGAGGCCGAGGTGAGTGGATCATTTCAGGTCAGGAGGTCAGGAGTTCCAGACCAGCCTGACCAACATGGTGAAACCCTGTCTCCACTAAAAAATGTATACAAAAAAAGTTATACTGCTTCACATGGACTGTGTTTAAATCTGCACCAGGAATGTTGCTTCTTCAACCCAGACTTCTCTTTCTAGTTTATTTGATTTAAAACATTTCACCCTGAAACACACTTAATGTTTTTTCTTTTAGTAGCAAAAACATGTAACACTTGATATGTATGTTTTCTAAAGTACTGATTTCAAATTAAAATCTAAGGCCAGATTCAAATACATTTTTTTGTTCATTTTACAAGGGATGCCGAAACTGCTCAGGCACGTTCCCAAGAACCAACTGCATCCGTTAATTCCCAGTTCCACATTTATTGATGACTCTAAGGTAGCTCAGAATTGTAGATAATTGGAGTATTCACACCACAGAAATCAGCAAATAATATAATTAGGGCTTCCCCTCCCCTAAGAGCCCGTTGTTAAATATTCACCCACACACCACAGACACTGTATCTTTAGGAATGGAGAGCCCCAACACATGACATTCTTTAAGAATTCTAGGACTTAGAGATTTATAATTAAGTGAAAGTTGTGTTTTATGTTTTAAAAACTTGAATTATTGGATTTATTAAATGGCTTCTATAAGGCTAAGAGCCAATTGCCTGGTCTCCTGCAGATAAAGCCAACCCAGATCGAATGCAAACACAGCCACAATCACAGACATAGCAGCGACTTTACAGCAGTGGACCCACAGCCGAGAGCAAATTCTATATCAGCCCTTTCATGGAAAATAGAGTAGTAAGAAATCACATGTAAGATGTTCTGTGAGTAGATATACGATTATAATGTTATTTTTATTCTTTTTTAAAGAGTACTGACCAATGTCAAACCTTTAAAAAAATTGGTGCTGAGGAAATGAAAGGAAGGAAATGAAATGTACTTCAATGGTATATGTAGTTTATCTGGCCTTAGAGAATTCAGAGATAAAAGATGAAAGACTTGTTGCAGAAGCAAAGGGTGGGAGTTCCTTTTATCAAGTGAAATGAGTATAAGTGAATTAAAAGACCACTCAAAAATGACTTTATTTATTCTCCAGACCTCCTGTGCTTTATCTTTTTACAGAAAATAACAGTTTTTGGATCCTCTGCATAATGCCCTATGTGACAAGAGAAGAGACAGTGGGGCACAGAGTGAGGCTAAAGATAGGAAAACATAAAGTTAAAAAATTAGCATGAGGGTTGCCTGGAGGGGAGGAAAAGGGAGGATGGTAAAGGCTTATAGAAAAGTGGGCAATTTCCGGACCCCACACAGACTTCCTTGGACAAGAGGGAAAAGCCTCAGGATTTCATAGTCCCAAAGATTTAGACGACACGATACTGAATAACGACTGCTGGCTCCAATGCCAGGCCAGTCGACTCTGTGTAGTTTATAACAATTACATTAGCCTCTGAGGCCAAAAAATAACAAAAACTGGATATTTCCCTAAATCACAACCCATTTTCATTTGGAAAGGGTCTATAATATTTTCCTCTCAGACTGATATTTTTATGCAGTGCTCAAAGTTATTCTATCCTCCAACATTTTTTTGTCATCCCAGTCATACAAAACTTTACTAAAACATGTGAATGTTCAAAACAAATGAAAACTTGACCATTTTTATGTATTTTATAACTTTTTAACTAAATAATATGAATGATTCTAGAAACTGCCTTGGCTATACTGAAACTAATACGTATTAATTGCTATGTATGGGCTGGAAATATTTTAGTTAAAAGCACATTAATTTTTTTTTTTAGAAAAATCCAGAGTGCAATGTTGTGGAAACACACATATGAGTAAACTGTAGCAATGCATAAAGAGTTGAGATTTGAGCCACTTTCCTTCAAGAATGTAAAAAACAATTCAAATGGAACATTATTAAATAGATTCATGTTACTAGTGATTTAGATTAAGAACAAATGCTACTGAGAAGATAAGAGATTATAGGCCAGGTGAGGTGGCACATGCCTGTAATCCCAGCACTTTGGGAGGTCAAGTTGGGTGGGTCACGAGGTCAGGAGATCGAGACCATCCTGGCCAACATGGTGAAACCATGTTAGTAAAAAATATAAAAAATTAGCAAGGCATGGTGGTGCACACCTGTAGTCCCAGCTACTCCGGAGGCTGAGGCAGGGGAATCACTTGAACCCAGGAGGTGGAGGTTGCAGTGAGCCGAGATTGCGCCACTGCACTCCAGTCTGGTGACATAGCAAGACTTCATCTCAAAAAAAAAAAAAAAAAAAAAAAAGAGAGAGAGAGAGAGCAAGAGAGAGATTATGTAATAATTATTTCAGGTTAAGGATTTTATTCCTGTTTCCAGCAAATATTCATGGGTACCTGATATATACCAGGTGTTCATCTAGAGACACAAAAGAGAAAAATAGACCAAAAATATATATAATTTTGGATAATTTTCAACCAACTAGGGGATGGAGGCTGAAGTCCATAAGAAAGTAAAAGTTCCTGATTGCAATGGGTAGTGTATTAACACGTGGGAAAAGAGGGAAAACTGGCTTGGCCCTCTTAATCTTTCCTCGCTGATTTCCTGCTGAAGAATGTGGCTGTAACGAGTTAATAGGGATCTGTCTTGGTGCAGAGCCTTAAGCCTTAAGTGTAGAGTAGAGGGTAGATGTCTTTCCTCTTTCCCTGAATCTATGAAATTCAATGGTAGCTGGATATTTGCCTGAAAAGAAATTTCTTCAAAAGTCCAGTATAGGGAAGTTGGAAATCTGTTTTCACTCTTTTTAATAAAGGACCATTTCCAAGAACTCTACTTCTATCCTCCTCCTGGAAAATTAGCCTCAACTTCACATTTTGTCTAGGGAGAAGCTAAATGCATCAATACTTGCATGCTTTTATTTGTATTTTAAACCTGGAATTTCTCAGTTCTTGAATTATCCTTTGATTCTCTTAGATTTTGCTTGTTATTTTAACTTAAAGTCTTTTTTAAAAAATTATTCTATCAGATTTAAAGTCAAAAAGGCTGAGGACACTGATTTTATGTTCTCTTCAGACTAGGGAGACTGGCTTCCTCTCCACGTTTGGCATCATGAAATGTCACCTGAAATTTATTCCTTGACTCTTTCAGTAATAAAATCTACTTGGGACTTTATAACAAAATTTACTTTGGGAACTTTAACCATACAGGTCTTATTAGTGTCCCTCAATTATGTTGTTCTCAATCCTTCTAAAAATCCACACCTTGTGCTGACATAATTTCTCCTCCAACACTCCAGCATACCTTTCCATTTTGTTAACTCCAATTCATTCTTCACACAGAGAGTTCCTTAAGCACCACCACGCCCTTCAGTTTAAATTTGATTTGTAATGTTATACATTCTGGCAGAATCATGTAACTTTCCTATATGCCATTTAACAACATATAATCTTTGACTTTTAATACAGAAACTCATAGAGAGAATGATATGATGAAGTTCCATGTGCCCATCACCACTCAGTGTCAACAATAACAACCCATGGACAATGTTGTTGTTGTTGCGTAACAGTTTAACCAGTTAAAATATAAATATAATGATACTGAGCAATTTAAACATATAATTTTAATAACTTTGACTGATATATACAGGTGTGGTGAAACCATCACTGCAATCAATATAGAACATTTCTCTCACCCCAAAATGTCTCTCTACCCTTTTTGATGTCACTTTCATACCATCTCTTTATCACGTTGTCTCATGTCTTAAATTGTAAAAATCTTGCATAGATTTTGAATCTAATTTTTTAGTCAGATATATTTTACAGATACTTTTTTCCTAGTCTGTGATTTGCGGGTTTATTTTCTTAACAGCGTCTCTGGAAGAGCAAAAGATATTGGGAGGCCAAGACAGGAAAATCCCTTGAGGCCCAGAGAGTGAGAGAAGCCTGGGCAACATAGAAAGACTTGTCTTTATAAAAACTAAAAATTTTTAAATTTTAATATTTATGAGGTCCAATTTACCAATTTATTTTAGGATATTATACAATTTTGGGGTCCTAGCCAAAAAATCTATCCAAAATCCAAGATTACAAAAAATTTTTCTTCTGTTTTCTTCTAAAAGTTTTCTAATTTTATATGTAACTTTTGGATCGATTTTGAGTTACTTTTTCTATGAGGTGTGAAGTAACCTTCAAATTAAATTTTGCATAAAGATTTTCAATTGTTCTGGCAATTGAAAAAGAAGACTTTCCCCAGTGAAATACCTTGGTATCCTTGTGAAAATCATTTGACCGTGCTTGTGTGGATCTATTTCTGGCTACTTTATTATTTTCCTTTGATCGCTAGTCTGATTTTAACTCACTACTACACTGTCTCGTTTACTATAGCTTTACACTAAGTCTTGTAATTAGGTGGAGTACATCCTCCAACTTTAATCTTTTTAAAAACAGTTTTGGTTATTCCCAGTCCTTTGGATTTCCATACTAAAATATTAAAATCACCTTATTGATTTTCATTCAAAAATATCTTGCTGAGATTTGGATTGAAATTGTCTTATATCTGTACATCAAATTTTATAAAATTAACATTTTAACAATATTATTCTTCTAATTCACAGACAATATTTTAACAATATTTACTCTTCTAATCTCTCTGTCCATTTACTAGGATCTTCTTGAATTCTCGCAGAAATGTTGCATAATTTTGACGTGTGCACGTTTTTCATTATTATTCAATGAACATTCACCACATGCCAGAACATGTGAAAGAAACAGACTCATGTCACCTCTATGAGGCCATTACTTTATTATCCTTACTTTACATGAGAATTATCTAGGACTTAGGGAAAAGTTAAATAACTTGATAAATGACAGAGTTGGTAAATACATCAATGAATACCAAATCTATCCATTGAATTCTAGAAGCCAAACTCTTAATTATTATTTTGTTTTGACTTTCCACTGGCCTATTGAGATGTCAAATAAAAAGTTAAATATTTCCTGCCAGTGACAGCCACAGCCTAGAAGACATTTTACCAGTCAGTACATTGTTTCCAGGTCCTGAAACAATGGGCTTTGCCCAACCTCAAAGTCTCTGCATTTACTCTTTTCTTGATCTGGGTAGCACTCACACCTATCTCCCACCCCTATCTTTCTGGAATGTATCTCTAGTAAAGTTTTCTTTCCTGTTCTGTTTTGATATATCTTTATCATTTGGAAAAGTGTCAGGTACATAGTAGGTGCTATATAAATATTTGTGGAATAAATGAATTAGTATACACTAGAAATGACAGCAAGGATGCAAAGATGGATTTTCTCATCCAAAGCCCCTGTTTCTCCATGAAGCACTGTAGTTAGTCCTGTTTATTATTGATAATATCACAAGTAAAAGAATATTGAAAATTAATGTATTTTCAATTTTGTTTTATTTTATGCAGAAGAAAAATGTGGGATGTGATCTGGAATTGGATAGGACCAGGTCTGATAAGATAATTCAGGAACTTGAAAACTGCACAGCCTTGGGCAAGTTATTAATGTCTGTGATGGTTAATACTGAGTGTCAACTTGATTGGAGTGCATGATACAAAGTATTGATCCTGGGCGTGTCTGTGAGGGTGTTGCCAAAGGAGATGAACATTTGAGTCAGTGGGCTGGGAAAGGCAGACCCACCGTCGATCTGGGTGGGCACCATCTAATCAGCTGCCAGTGTGACTAGAATATAAGCAGGCAGAAAAATGTGGAAAGTGAGACTCCCTAGCCTCCCAACCTACATCTTCCTCTCGTGCTGGATGCTTTCTGTCCTCAAACATCAGACTCTAAGTTCTTCAGTTTTGGAACTCAAACTGGCTTTCCTTGTCCCTCAGCCTGCAGACAGCCTACTGTGGGATCTTATGATTGTGTGAGTTAATACTTAATAAACTCCTCTTCATATATATATGTGTGTGTGTGTGTGTGTGTGTGTATATATACATATATATATAATTTCATTATTCTGTCCCTCTAGAGAATCCTGACCAATACGATGTCTCAATTGACTACATATATAGAAATTGGTATTTTGATGTATTTCCCTACGGCACACAGTGGTTTTCAGGCTAAATGAGATAATTAAATGATCAGGGCATCCTAAATCGTATTTCCTTTTTGAATGGGGGACCCTTCATCTTTAGGGTAATTTTGCAAAGTTGGGGGTAAACTCTTAATATTTAAAATTATAAAATGGTAGTTAGAATTTAGCATTACTTATGAAATAGTAAAGAGATCTTTTCTACTTTGGCCTTTTCTACGTCTGAAGTTTCTACTTAAATTTTGTGCGTAATTTTCATTTGAAAAGTGATTTGGGAATTTGTAAAAAACATAGATTTGTGACACCTAGTGCAAAAGTGAGACCTCAGGATATGTATATTTCTTCCTTTATTCAGATATCCTTTGGCAATAAAACTATTTAATTATTCAAATATCTATGCCTTATTACTTGCTAATGAATGATTATATATTTTAAAAGCTATCAAAGTGACCTTCAATCTGATGTACTAAATGTACATTAAAAGAATTTTTTTTAAATCAGAAATTACATCGTATTCAAATCTAACTTAAACATGTTAACAAACGTAAAATTTGTTATCTCAGGCATTTTACCATTTTTTCTTGGACATCGCTTGTGGCTTCTTCACTATTTATTTACTTCAGTTATATGCCTTGTGTCTGGGAGCAAAAAAAAAAAAAAAAAAAAGGGCCCAAAGCCTTAAACATGAGATAATTTACTTTCTATAAACTAGGATGCTTGTAAACTTAGCCCAAGAGAAAGGTTAACTAACAAAGGCCTTTTCACACTCTTCCTGCCACATGCCAGAGAAGAATTCTTTTAGGTATCACGAATAGATTTTACAACGTACTTAAGGGTCAAAAAAGTGCAATCATATGAATTTAGGCAGTTGCAGTTATGTGATTTGTTGCCTACATTAGATTAGAAATTCTGATATCATCAGAATTGAAGATTCACCTGGATTGAGGAACATTTTCATTTAAAGTTTCTAATTGTAGGAGGATTTTTGGACCAGGCAGCCTAAGGAATATAAAACTAGGCAAAGTGGACACAACAAAACAAAACATAAACAAGTAAACAAAAGCATGAAAAAGACCTGATGAGTTAGCATTCCTAGAAATGAATGGAAGGCAAAGAGAGCAGCTGTGTCTGCAAGAAGCAATAGCAAACAATTTCAGTTCTCCTGATGGGACAAAGCACCCAACTGACAATTACTGAGCATAAGAAATTATTTAACAATCCAATCTAATGAAATAGATATTACATTAGTATATTCTGTTTAGAACATTATATTCCACAATCTGATGCATGTCCCTCCTTTTGTGAAATTCAAATCTTTCTTTTTTAGGACTATTTTTTTTCCTTTTTAAGAGAACAGAGCATCAGCTACCTTAATGATAATTTATTATCATGGCAAAAGGCAAAGGGGAAGGAGGCGCCTTATGCTATGTTTTGGGGAACCTGGAATAATATGCCGCTTCTTGCTGGGTTTGGGGATTTTAATTAGGCCCTGATAGTGAAAGTACATTTGGGATCTCTCTAGTTGATATAAAGAACATGTAGCTACCTCTATCCCTATGATGGTTAGACTGTTTAAGTACAATTCCAACCACTAATGACCCCTAAGATTTTTTAAGTGGAGGGAATTGGAATTAATGGAATACTAAGGAGAAGGTTGAATACTATCTTTTAAAAAAAAGTGAATCTTTTTGACCAGATTTACTCAGATGCTATGGTTTTTTTTTTTGTTTTGTTTTGTTTTGTTTTGAGATGCAGTTTTACTCTATTGCCCAGGTTGGAGTGCAGTAGCACAACCTTGGTTCACTGAAACCTCTGTCCCCTGGATTCAAGCAATTCTTCTGCCTCAGCCTCTGGAGTAGCTGGGATTACAGGTGCATGCCACCACACTCGGCTAATTTTTTTTATTTTTAGCAGAGAAGGGGTTTCACCATGTTGTCCAGCCTGGTCTCAGACTCCTGACCTGAAGTGATCCTCTCACCTTGGCCTCCCAAAATACTGGGATTACAGGTGTGAGCCACCATGCCCAGCCAGTGCTATGGTTTTTATACCCTGTTTTCTGAAACACCGGTATCAGCTGGGTTGCGTAAAGGATTTTTATAAGTATTTGATGCATATTTCATTTTATAAAAAGTTTATTTTAAAAACATAAAAGCTCAAACATGCTGAATACCAAAATTAAAAATCCATGTTTTTCTTTTAAATGTATACTCTTCCCAAGTACCGTGCCTACCAGACATCAGACACCACTAACCTGTCACTGCGCCTTTTTTTCTTGAGTCCACAGAAGGTTTCAATTCCTTCTTTCAACAATTTAAGCGTGGCCTTTTACATGGTTTGAAATGGAGTCCCTGCCCAAATCCCATGTTGAATTGTAATCCCAGGTGTTGGAGGAGGGGCCTGCTAGGACGTGACTAGATCATAGGGGTGGATTTTCCCCCTTGCTGTTCTGGTGATAGTGAGTTCTCACAAGACCTGGTTGTTTAAAATTGTATTATCACTTCCTGCTTTGCTCTCTCTTCCTACTGCTCCAGCCATGTAAGATAAGCCTGCTTCCCCTTTGCCTTCTGCCATTTCTGTGAGTTCCCTGAGGTCTTCCAGCCTTGCTTCCTGTACCGCATGGGTCCCCAAACCCCGGTACCATTAGCAGTCTGTGACCTGTTAGGAACTGGGCCTGTATTAGGAGGTGAGAAGCAAGCAAAGCTTCATCTGTATTTACAGCCACTCCCCATTGCTCACATTACCACCTGAGCTTGTCTTCTGTCAGATCAGTGGTGGCATTAGATTCTCATAGGAGCAGGAACTCTGTTGTGAACTGCACTAGCAAGGGATCTAGGTTACACACTTTTTATGAGAATCTAATGCCTGATGATCTGTCATTATCTCCTGTCACCCCAGATGTGACCATCCAGTTGAGAAAAACAAGGTCAGGGATTCCTCTGATTCAATGTTAAGGTGAATTGTATAATTGTTTCATTATATATTGAAATGTAATAATAATAGGAATAAAGTGCACAATAAATGTAATGTGCTTGAATCATCCAGGAACCATCCTCATCCCAATACCTGAAAAATTGTCTTCCACAAAACCGGTCCCTGGTGCCAGAAAGATTGTGGACCACTGCTGTACAAGCCTGCATATCTGTGAGCCAATTAAACATCTTTTCTTTATAAATTTCCCAGTTTCAAGTATTTCTTCATAGCAGTGTGAGAACAGACTAACACAACTGTACCCAATTAATTGTTATTAATTAAGTAAAAATTATGTCAGTCTTAGCTGTATCCCTAACTTTCAATGTGTTCTGGAATCCCCCACAGGGTCACATGGGGATGAAAAGAACAGGGCAGGTAGGCCTCTGTCTCTCCAACTCTATGTCAATTACAGCAACTTCATTTAGCTTTTTTCTTTTCAATCCTTTTTTACACAATGAACTTTCTTGACAAAATTTATTTGATAACAGATATTCTTTTTTATTCATAAGTATATTTAATTTTTACTTAGACTACTTTAGTAGTAAGTAATCTAAGTACAAATTAATAAGTAAATGCTATATGTTGCAACTTGTTACAAAAAGATTTAATACACTGGAATCACATCCATAAGACATTTCATTTGAAACAGCATTCTACTAAAAAAATTAAATACCACTACTCTTGAAGTATTTTCTCCTTTATTATTTTCATTTAGTCAACAAATATTTATTCAATATCTAATATATATCAGGCACTGTTGTAAATATTTGGACATCAATGAACAAAATACAAATGTCTGCGTTTATGCATCTTGGAACAAGAATCCCTGCTTCATAAGGTTTATATTCTACAGATGATTTAACATTAACAGAGATATGCATGCATATGTGTGTGTGTGTGTGTCTGTGTGTGTTTGTGTTGGTGTTGTACACACACACACACACACACACACACATCTCTGTACCTTCTTCCAAGAAATATTTCAGGGAAAGTCAGCACTAATTCATGACTTATTATTAACTGAGGTTAAAATCAAGGGAGTAAGTAAGGCTTTCCATCTTTTACCCGTTTAGACTCTGTTAATAGTTGCCTGTAACCATTGGTCAGTCCTCTTTGATTACGGCTTTTGGGAGGAGGGTGAAACGAAGAGAACTTACTTTCTAATGATTTATTAATGTACTTTAATTCCTTATTTTATGACATAAATAATTCCCAAGAGGATATTAGAATATCAAAAAAAGTGGAAAAATATATCCATACAGTGACTATACAGATAAATACTCTTGATATTTTGGGGCATTTTTTTCCCATGTTCTTTTGAAATATAGTTGTATTTACATAATATAAATAAAACGTATTGATTTAAAACAGCATAGAAATATAATATTCTGACTAAAATGTACATACTATTAAGTGCTGAGTTTGAAAATAAATAAGTTTCATATTTTTAATGTATTTTTATGGATATTATACATGAATGTGTATGTATATTATTATTAAAGAGATAGTACAGGATCTTCAGTGGTCCTGCGTTTCTAATTTTTCTTAGGAAATTACAAGTGTTTTAAACACAGTAATTTTAAAATAATACATAAATGATATTTTTAATCAGATTTGGATAGCTAAGGATATATGTGTTTACATTCATACATAAATTATATGTTTGATATAAAATTTTCAGCTTACAAGTTTTTTTTTTTTTTTTGCACAGCACTATGTGTATAGTGTCTTCTGTCTTTAAAGTTGCACAGGATAAGTTAATGAAAGCTTTTTGCTTTTCAGTAGAACTGTTTTTTTTTTCCTGCTAATATGCTCCAATAACATTTTTCTTATTTCTTGTGATTAAAAGTGTTTGCCAGCATTTATCTTGTGAAATGTCTTTACACTTCAGTTTTCCCTAAAATATGGGCTACCTTTTTAGTTCATTTGGTGTCAGCCAAGAAAAGATTTCTTCTGTTGTTTCAAGCTTTTTGCTCCCGTGTTATCTATACTTCAGGAATATCAGGTATCTATTTTTTTTCTTCATCTCTATCAAATCCTACCTTATTGTTTAAATCTATTTGACATTTGTTCTACATTTTAGGTTTCTCAATAAGTCTCGCTTTTACATCCACTGGTTTATACTTTAATTCTATTTCCTTTGCTTTAGATTTTCTTAAATACCTGTTCCACTTACTCATTTTCTTTTTCATCTCATTCTATTGACATTTTGTCTCAGATATTCTCCCTTTACAATGTTTCTGATTCCATAGGATTGTTAGTTTATTGAAAATATTTTATATAAAACCCTTGGTTTTCAAAAGATTAAAACACATTTTATCCAAAAGATTATATTTCATAGAGTTCTTGTAATCCTTGAAAATATTAAATATTTTTCTGAAATTTACTTTGAGTACTCTAGTTGATCATTTTCAGGGTAATATTCACTGGCAGTGTAGTGTAGTTATTTTACCTGCAAGTTAAGGGTCAGACTTAATGTGATTTTGGCCAAGTTAATGCTGATTCTCTGTGCCTATTTTCCTCACTGACAAAATGAGGACAATGCTAATTGCTGTAAAGTGCTGGCCATTGCACTTGTTACTTGTTTATTAAATGTTAGCTGTCAGTGTTGTTAATTACTCTGACTTTCCTTAAAAAAAAAGTCAAGACTCATTCAAAAAGAACATAAAAATGGCTACCAGATTTTCTGATTAAGACTAAATTCCTTTAAAAATGGGTCAAATTACAAAGAGAAATTCTACCTTCTTTCAGGCAGTTTCTTTAACCAGAGCTAAAAGCTAAGACATGATTTTTTTCTGCAACTCCATCTGCTTTATAGTTAATGGAGAACTCCCCTGGATTCTGACATAACATTGTTTAACAGACTCAATTTCTGATATTAACTTTTTACTTTGATCATTTTTCATAGGAATTTTAAGGGAACGTTGGTAGAAATTTTGCTGCTTTATTTATTATAGTTTCTTTATCCAAGTATAGAATCCTGCAGCAGTTTTCCTGGGCTACATGGAGGATGGGTCTGTGACTCTTCTGAGAGAAAACTGTATCCTTTCTTTGCCAGGTTACCAGAGCAGAGATTTTACATATGAGGCTTTCAACCCTTCATGCCAGGCTGGAAAGCCACCAGCTAGGATCAGAAGAGGGCAACTTGAGTGTACTGAGGGGCCTCTGATCTTTACATAGTTTAGTTTTATTAAACTCTTTGATTATTCCCTATTGAAATATATTTTACTCAGTACATATGCAAACGCAAACACACATACACACAAAGAAACAAAATTTTAATAAAACCCTATTTAATTTTATCATGTTGATGAACTGTTTTTGTTGATTTTTTTTTTTTTTTTGAGACAGAGTCTCACTACGTCCTCCAAGCTGGAGTGCAATGGTATGATCTCAGCTCACAGCAACCTCTATCTCCCAGCTTCAAGCAATTCTCCTGCCTCAGCCTCCTGAGTAGCTGGGACTACAGGCGGACACCACAACCACATCCGGCTAAGTTTTTTGTATTTTTGTTGTTGCTGTTGTTTTCTTTTCTTTTTTTTTTAGTAGAGATGGAGTTTCACTATGTCAGGCTGGTCTTGAACTCCTGACCTCAAATGATCCTTGGCCTCCCAAAGTGCTGGGATTACAGGCATGAGCCACTGTGCCTGGCCCATTATTGATTTTTATTTAACCATTCAATTCTATTTGATAAAAATATACCATTCACAACTCATCAAAATGGGCTTATTACCTCTAAAGATTTGTGGCATTCAATTGAAAACAAAAACAAACAAACCCAGTACATTAGAGCTTGAGTTAGTTTTAGACTTTCTCCCACTGGATATTGATGTGTTTTAACCTCCAGTGACAACAATCAAAGGTGAGATGTGGATAGATAAAATAAAAGGAGATGAAATCTGATGTCACAATGCATAAGCAGAAAATAGATCAAATACAGAACATTCCTCTACCATTACTCCTCACCTCCAAGTCAACTTCCTGGCATAAATACATGTATATGTACTGTCAACTGAGAATAGATCAATTGTTTGTGATGTTTCTTACCAAGAAAAATAAACAAATAAAAACTGGACAATTATTTTCTCATACGTTAAAAATACTGAAAAGAAAGATGGACTGTAACAAACATTTGTTTTAGTTAAAGCAAAAAGAAAAATTATACAATAAATACTAGTAAAAATTCCAAATATTTTTGTTTAAACAGTTTTGCTTTTTAAGTTTTATAATTTTTATTTGCTAAGATATGTCAGACTGATTTGAGACTTATGCTACATTTTAAATTTGACTTTTGATGCATTAACAATTTTTTCTTAATTTTGTGAACCAAAATAGACATCTGTATTATTATAGCTGCTGCTATTGCACACTAGGATTTACTGTACCTACCTAATTAGACAGCCAAAAGTACCATAAAAGAATCTTAGCATGTCTCTAAGTAGTTTATTTAGGAGACCTTTTCCAGTTATTTAGCTTTGGGAAGGGTAGAGTATCATTTTTCAGGTTTGACATTGGCGCATAGTCAAAAAAAAAAGAGAAGGAGAGAAAGAGAGATTATTTCTTTGTCAAATTAAGTCATTTTTCAAGGATCCCAAGGGGGAATACACTTACTTGCTTCATATAACAGGATTTGGTAGGAAGGTTAGGTCAAAAACGTTGTTCTGAAACTGAAGTGAGAACTAACAGCTGAGAAATGTATATTTAAAATGGAGGTTCACATGAAGTATCAAAAGTTCAAAGTCTGTCCCTGTTTCCATTTCTATGTGTTTCATATCTACTTAACTGAAAGGCAGGAATAGTTTAATATATTGAGTAATTTGTACACCCAATGTCAGGACATGGGGTGCTGATTAAGAAAGAACCTCTCATAGACACTGCCATAAAGTTGGCAGTTATTTGCAATTTGATAGCTCTGTTTTTCTTCCCTTGGTCTATCTGCTTTGAAGCCACAGACATAGTCAATCAAATGAGTTTTGCAGTTTATTTCCTAAAAGGTATACTGTAAGCAAGTCTTTTCATTGTTTTTTTAATTCTAAAGTTTATATACATTTATGTTCATTTTTTCTTTTATACTGTTAAATTTGATAATACCATTTGAGCAATTTTCTTTAAGACTATTTTTATAATAACTCATGACACTGAATTTGGTTGAATTCTAAAATAAGAAAAATATGTTCTTTGTTAGATTTTGATTCTTTCAAAATATTTTGAGAAAGAAATTGAACATGCATGAATATTTTAATGGAATAGAATTAAGTTATTTTGATTTTTTATCTTAAAAGGTGAGAAATGGGCATTAAAGAAAAAAAGTATTTGCCCCCCCTTTATTTTTCTCCATTTTTGTGCTCCATAAACTATAATCTATTTATGAAATAGAACATTCCAGGGTTAAATTTAGAAAAGAGTAGAAAGAAATTTTCAAAACCATCACTATACATACCAGGTGCTCTATTTTATTTCTTTAAGTACTTTAATGAGGCATTTTGTCAACCTCATTATTCATATATATATATATATATATGTATATATATATAATTGTTTTACTCATTTTATATGTGTGTGTGTGTGTGTGTGTGTGTGTGTGTGTGTATATATATATAATTGTTTTAGTCCGTGTAGCAAACTAACTCCTGGTGATTCCCCAATATTCATTCTTCTCTCCTTTTATAGTAAGAATTTCAGGTGAGCTAGTGTTTACCAGACTAAAGGCTGCATTTTCCAGGTTTTTTTTTTTTTTTTTTTTTTTTTTGCTACTAGTTATGGCCACTTACATGCTGTATGCTTCCTGTTTTTATCCGTAAAAGCCTGTAAAGCCTTAAAATGATACCTTGTAGATGATAAGCACTATTTGCATTTTAGGAAGAGGTAGAACATGAGATTAAAAAATACACATATCACTTTCAGGTCCTGTTCTGAAGCAACTAGGCATGACTCCACAAGTTTCTCACCCTTTTTCCTAATGTGGAGATCCCAGAACTAGAACAGCCATGTTGGGTCTCACATTTGCTATGTAAAAAGAATGGCAGAGCTACCTACCAGCCCCCAATGTCTGCTGACCACTGACTTGTTACCTAAGAGAGAAATAAACTTTCATCTTGCATGACCACTGAAATTTGGAATCTGTGCTGCTGGGACTTATCTTGTAATGAACTAATATGGATAACTAATAATTCTTCTTAAAGAGAATTTTTCCTATAAAATGAAACTACTTATTAGTTTTAAAAAAGAACATTGAGATGTATTTGGCAATATATTAATTACAATTTCACAACATATAGAATATTTCTATGTGTACTTATTTTAATTACACAGAAAAGTTCCCAAGGCACATATTTGTCAAATCTCAGTAGTATGATTACAGTAACACACAAATCAAAATTCTCAATTTCAAATTCATTACTCCACAGAGAAGTTTTAACAGAGTGATATTGATCTTATATTTCCAAGTTCTGGTAGACATGCATAGTAACATACATAGTTACTATGTATAGCACTATACCAAAGCCAAAAATAAAAATCCAGTAATAATACACTTATGTTGTATGTGTGTGTGCATGTGTGCATGCATGTCTGTGTATTTGGAATAGCCTTCCAACCAAGCCTCCTGTAATCATATCCTTCCTTTTCCCATTCATGCCCACCAAAATCACCAGAAAATTTGAGTTTTAGCATTATTTTTAAGAGAATTTGCTTATACAAATTTTAAGGTAATTTGCTAACATAGAACTCAAACTTCCCTATATGATTCAAAATTTTCTGGTACTTCAATCAAAATTTTTCAAAATTGAGTGTCAATTCACTTTGTTGTTTTCTTGGTTCATCTTTTCCTCCCAGTATGTCATACTCCATCCAGCTGGACACAATAGGACATGATTTCCCTTTGGTTTCCATCACATAATTTATTTGCATTGATTAGAACACTAATCACATTATTTTATGGATGTCTGCTATCTGCCCCCTTCATTATAAATTTGTCAGAGACAGTGACCTTATATAACTCACATTTTATACATTCCAGCACTTGTTCTAGAATTCTAGTATTGCATTTTAGTTTCAGAATAATTTTCTCCAAATACTGCCTGAATTCTTTAGAGGTAGAAATAACTTACTAAATCAAAAAATCTGTTTCTTGTGTGATTCCTATATATATTTGTGTATAGGTTTGTGTTTAAGCATTTATATTTACCCAAAAGATTCTTTTAAAAACATTTTACATACATGTAATTTTTACTATAGGAAACACCAACTTATTCAGACGAGATCGGGTGCGTTCAGGGTGGTATGGCCACCTGAAAAAAACGAGGAAACACCAACTTATTCAAAATCACACAGAATAATGTAAGAAACTACCATATATTCATCAAGTAACTTTAACAATTGTCAATTCACTTTTAATCTTATTCCATCTCTACTCCCACTATTCTCCCTTCATGGATTGTTTTAAAATCAATACTAGAAATCATATCTTTTCATCTAAAATATTGACAATTTTTTAAAATTAAAAATTCTTCTTAAAAATGTAATCACAATGCCATTACCAAAATAAAAAATTATTTCTTAATATCAAATATCTAGTCATTGTTTAAATTTTCAAATTAAAGTAAATGCAGTAAATGTGTTTCACCTTTTAATGTGTAGATTTTTGACCCATATCTTTTGTCTTGCGATTTATTTGTTTTTCTTTTAGAGTTTTTAACTAGCTGGATCTTGCTGTAACACACTGTTTCTTCTCTCTGTGTTACCTTTCTATTGCTATCCACGTCTATAGGCTTAATAAGATTGAAGTTTATTTGTTAGTTTGTTTCAAGACTACTTTAGGATGATGTTATGTTCTTTCTGGAGGCACATCATAGCATATATTCCAGTAAAGCACGAGACATATTTTACTTAAAATTAATTCCTAGCTATTTGGATTCTGTTATCACCAGTAAGATGCCTCTGCCACAATCTGGGAACACAACTTTCAAACTTAAACAGTATAAGGGACCAAGCTACATTTCATTTCCTTGAAGTTAAGCCAACTGGTTTTATCAGAAAAGAGACTTGGGGTCAAGCTGGAAGGGAAAATACAATATATGACTAAGAAACGTTATACATACATATTTATGTTGTAGAAATAGTGTTGTAGAAGGAGAATTAAACACCAGGTAACTGATTCATAGAATCAAGAATGCCATAAAGTGAAATAACAGCTTGTTCAGGCACATCTCAAAAGAGATGGTGTATCTAGTTTGGAAAAACTTTTATTTAAAGGCAAAACTGGAGAAGGAGAACAGAGGCAGTGCCTTAGTTGATTATAGTCAGTAGACTCTGCCATGCTAGATTGGAAAGGAACATACATGTTAATAAGGGCACACGTGTGTGTGTAGCAGAATTGGAGCATGAAAACACTGAAGATTAGTATGTTTTATAGCAGGAATGATAAAAAGAAAGTTTAAAATATTCAAAAGGGTATAATTTATATTTATTTATATAAAATTATAACTTTCAAAAAGAGACTAGGTACCAGTAGATAGAGGATGTAAATAGATTTGGCCTCCATAAAAAAAAAATTTCATCTGTGTTAAACTGAAATAAGTTAAAATTTGACAGATTCTTGATAACATCCTTTAGGGTTGTTGTATATGTTGTCCATGCTGTACAAAAATAAAACAAAACACGTGATCCTTTTAAGATGCTCTAGAGTGAAAGTTAAAGCAATAAATTTCAAGTGAAATAGAAGCCACATCCTGATTGACAGAAACTGAGCTTATCCCTATAGCATATTCCTTCACTAACACATTCCATAAAACCTTGTTCAGCCAAATCCTGTCTCCTAGGATGTAATATCCAGAGTCAGAAGTTGTACAAACAATTTTAACTTCAAGTAGCCTTCCAACACTAAGATTTTGCCTTGTTTGTTCTTTTCTTATTCATCATCATCATGGTCATCAGGAACATTTCAGTATCACTCTAAATTCAGGAAATCAGAACTTAACTTGCACAGGCATCATCGGGTTTCATGTTTTTATGTTCAACATCTCTTGGAGTGTGGGAGTTTAGGACAGTGGTAGAGGAATGGAAGCTGCCAGGTCTGACTTCCCAGTTCACTTGGGATTCTAGAGAAATTCTATAGCTGGCTAGAAAGAGTAGATAAATGTGAAACAGGCAGACAACGCAGTATCTAGGAAACACTGGAACAAAAATTCCCAGTGTTACTATTTCTGGTAGCATAGGCAAAGTATTTGACCCAAGCCTTTTCTGGCTTATGTTTCCAATAGGAATATCCTGCTCCTTATGGACTTGGGTCTCCCATCTTTTTTTCCCTGGGCTATTTCTTGGTCCCTATACTTGTTACCTAATTTCCAAGATATTATCCTCCACCTGCTCATCTTGAGCACAATGCACACCTGGTCTATGCAACACAGCCTTCTCCCTCCAAGTGCCAACATCCACAGAACATTTTGCTTCTTCTCTATTCTTACTTCCATTCTTTTTCTGATTTTTCTCAATTTGTCCTAGATTTCCAGAATCCACAAAAGCTTACTTGTTCCAAAACCACTAGATACAGAGCCTGTATTTTTTTCAAAAGTTATTGCTAATACACACACACACACACACACACACACACACACACAGGAAAAGCAGAAGATACATCTATTACAATACATGAACGATCCTGACATTCTCCCAGTCCTTGGTGACCCTGAGATTGGACCCCAGACTCAATCTCTTTAAATATCCCATTGCTATTACATCGTCTCTCTGTCAGCTTCAGTTAGAAGCAACTAATATCTCTTTTACACTACTTACCATGCTGCACATTTTCCTATGTAATAAGAAACTCAACTATATAAAACTAAAAAATGTAAGTATAAGGCATTTTAGAAGGAACACTCTAATATGAGTTACTTGCATTCTTTAGGCTTTTTAAAAGAATAAATAGAAACCATACAATTAGGTGAGTGAACAGATTATTTTTCATAAAATGCTTAAAGGCAAAAGTATTCACACTTTAAGAGAATATGACTATTAATCTATTATTTATGTAAAAATAAATGAAATAATGTAGATTTGTTTTTAAATAATTATAATGCTTAGAAAAATGGAAGAGATTTTATACTCATTCAATTTTCATTATTTTTATTCTACACCTTTTTTTATTATATTTTATTCAAAATCTATTGTGTTGTAAAGGCACTGACTGAAATAACAAAGCAAGTATTTTTAATTTAATTTGAAGCACTGGAAAAGTAAAAATTAAAAATATGGGAAGAAAAAAAGCTACACTTAGAGATAGTTGATATATATTTATAGAAGTTAGGAGGCAAAGAGGGAGAGAGAGAAAGGGAGAATAATAGGAAACTTATTAAGCCACAAATGGAATAACTTAGTAGTCATCACAAAATATAATTTGTAGGAAGCAGATCCAGTATAGGGAAAGTAACTTCTACATACATAAGCACTAGGGATTCTGTTTTTTAAAATTTAACATGCAAATAAGTATATAAATGTAACAATGTTCTTTTTAAAACACACTTTGTTTTTAGAGCAATTAGGCTCACAACAAAATTGAGTAGAAAATTTAGAGATTTCTCAAATTTCCCCAGCCCTTAAACATGGAGACCATTTCTCACTATCAAGATCATGCACCAGAGTGCTATATTTATTACAGTCACTGGACCTACAATCCTTATTATTCCAAGTCCATAGTTTACATCAGGGTTCACTCAGTATTGTACATTCTACAGTATGTATGTATGTATGTATGTATGTATGTATGTATTTATGTTTTTTGAGACAGAGTCGTCCCCCAGGGGCTGGAGCACAGTGGAGTGATCTCAACTCACTGCAACCTCCACCTCGCAGGCTCAAGAGATTCTTCTGCTTCAGCCTCCCAAGTAGCTGGAATTGCAGGCAGGCGCCACCACACGTGGCTAATTTCTCTATTTTTAGTAGAGACAGAGTTTCACCATGTTGGCCAGCCTGGTCTCAAACTCATGACCTATGTGATCCACCTGCCTTGGCCTTCCAAAGTGCTGGGATTATAGGCATGAGCCATGGCTCCTGGCCGTTCTATGGTTTTTAACAAACATATGATGACCATGTATCCAAAATTGTAGTATCATACAGAATAGGTTCATTGCCCTACAAATCCTCTGCACACAACCTATTCATCCTTCCCTCCCTTAGAACCCTGGGAACCACCGATCATTTTACTATTTCCATAGTTTTGCCTTTTCCATTATGTCACATAGTTGGAATCATATATGTGTAACCATTTTATTCACTTAGTGCCATTAAGCTTCCATCACATCTTTTCATGGCTTGACAACTCATTTCTTTTTAGCACTCAATAATATTCCATTGTCTGGATCTACTACAGTTTACTTATCCATTTACCTACTGAAGGAAATTGTGTTGCTTCCAAATATGGGAAATCATGAATAAAATTGCTGTAAGCACTGCACGCAGGTTTTTGTGTAGACATACGTCTTCAACTCATTTGAGTAAATGCCAAGAAGTATACTTGCTGGAATGTATGGCAACATGTTTAGTTTTAAAATAAACTGCCAAACTATCTTTTAATGTGGCTATAACATTCTACATTTCCACCCAAAATTAATGAGTTCCTATTGCTCCACGTCCTCACCAGCATTTGATGTTGCCAGTGATTTGGATTTTGACCATTTTAATAGTTGTATAGTGGTATCTCTTTTAAAAAAATTATAATTATTTTAATTTAAAATTTCCTGATGACATACTGTATTAGTCTACTAGGTCTGTCATAACAAGATAACATAGACTGCATAAACAACAGACATTTATTTTCTTACACTCTGAAGGCTGAAAGTCCATGATTAAGATACCAGTAGCGATGGGTTTTGGTAATGCTCCTTTTTCTGACTTGCAGACAGCTGCCTTCTCATTGTGTCCTCACATGGGCTTTTCTCTGCGTACATTGGTTTTCTTATTAGCAAACCAGTTTTATCAGATTAGAGTCTCATTCTTATGACCTCATTTAACTTAATTATCTTTTTAAAGGCACCAATCCTAAAGATCCTTTCTCTAAATGCAGTCACATTGGAAGTTAGGATTTAAACATATGAATTTTTGGGGAACACAATTCAGTCCATAGCACATATAATGTGGGTCATCTTTTCATACGATTATTTTCCATCGATATCTCTTCTTTAGTGAGTGTAGTGTTTAGACACTTGTTTTTTAAGCAAGTTATTTTCTTCTTATTAAATTTTAAAAAGTTCTTGTACATTTTATGTGGCAGTCCTGTATTATATATGGCTTTTGCAAATATTTACTGCCAGCCTGAGATTTGTCTTACAATTATCTTCAATCACGTTTTTGTAAAGTTCAGTTTATCCCCCTTTTTCCCTCTTACTTTCTAATTTTTCCCCTCGTTTTCTTCCTGCTCCATCTAGTAACACTCAGGGTCAACCCATTATATATTAATATCATTCCATGTTCTCCTTCAATCTTTTATAATCACACACACCTGTATAGACTGTTTTGTCATTATTTATTTTTACATAAATAAAAACATATTATACACATTTACTGCACCTTGTTTTATTCCCTCAGTATAAATCACGAAAATCACTTCAGATTGTCAGATTAGCTATTCTTCTTTCATGTTAGTGATATAAAATGTCATGATGTGAATTTTCCATAATTTATCCAAGCCTCACAATATTGCTGAACATTTCTTATTACATAGTTTTACAGAGCAACTCTGAAGATTACTTCAGGAAACAAGCTGTACACAGGTTTCCCTGCCCTTATACAATTATTTTTATACAAAAATTTTTCATGCTTGTGCATATGATGTGTGTGTATGTCTGTGTGTGTGTAAAAGGATGAAGTTGGTTTCTGCAGGAAAAATATTAAATATCCTTAGTAATATGGACTAAATATAAAAGGTAAGTTTTACTTGCAAAAATTGTTGAGTAATTCTGTTTGAGATTGAATTTGTGTACTAAACTGTAGGCAATCAATTTTGAGTTATTTATTAAGTAAAATAAAGACCCAGAGCAAAATACTGGATTTTAAAATTATTTTATATATATAAAAATTTGTCTCAAAATTATTTTTTAAAGTTTTAAACATACTCTAAAATCATAATAAATGGCTTTTTTATGTTCTATACTCTTTCTTTTGAATCTATTTAAGGACTGCTAATTTTAGTAGTGGTTGCAGAATTTCATCGATTAGAAAACCTTAGCAAATTTAAGTGATAATTGATAGTTATGTAAGTGATCCTCAAATAGAAATAGACATATTTACAAGTCATAGGTCATGATCATAAAAATCTATTATTTTAATGTAACTTAGCTGTTTGATAAGCCTAATAAATATACAACTTCACCAATCATAGTGTAATATGCCATAGAAGATTTCACCAAGGTTTCCATGAGTAGAAACAAAATACTACACCTGAGCTCAATGAATATAAGAATCCTGGAGACAATATCAAGTAAGGAAAGCAATGAACATCAGAAGACCTAGATAGTGATAAAAAGAAATGCAAATTCTAAGAGAACCAGAGAAAGAAACCATATGAAACTCTAAGTCAGATGACCTGTGGAAATGATGCATATTTTGCATATACTTAACAAATATAATTTGCTTCTACTCTTTTTTTAGAATAGCCTTAAAATATAGTTATACTCAACTTGAGTTTATATTTTAGAGAGTATCACATCCCATGTATACTGAGTATGATTTGTCTTGGGAAACAAAAGAGCTCCTCCATTCCACCTCGAGCAGTAGCTTTGTCAGTCTACCGTATGTGCGCCATAGATACTATCATTATTTTCCAGGTAGACAATGAAGAGAAAACGATTGGGAAGCAATAGGGAGAGTCACTGATGGTGACGCCATATGTTACATTACAAAAGTCTTTTTTAGGTCACTTTGTTATAAATGTAAAATCGAAGTGGTTTTTTAAAGTATATAGTCTTCGTGTAATAACAGCATTTTCCAAGTATAATGTTGTTTAGAAGTAAGTTAAAACAATACTTTGTAATAAGTTACATAAAGCATCATTGTGTCTTATAAGTCCCAGAGGCTACATCATATTACCATCAATAAATCTCAGATATTATTATTATAAAATAAAAGAGCACAGCTATTTAACTTATGAGGCTGGAGATTTTATTTCCCAGTTCTATCACTCAGTATTAACATTTCTTCTGATTAAAACCCAAAGTACTAATGTTTCTAAGAATAAAGGAATTTTCCATGAATTTCACAGTTACTACTAAGACATGTTAAGCATGGTTTAATTAATCTAGAATAGATTATTTCCAAAGCAATTAAACTAGATATGTCATACTCAATTAATTTCTCTCATTTATTCATAAGAATAGTAAATTAGTTTCACAAAGATATCTAGTAATTTAAGTCAATGGAGAAGCATATTAAAAGAATCTGGTTCTCTTAAATAAAATTGGAAACTTGTTAAAGATGCAAGGTCTTTGATAAGTCATGTGAAATTGCTTATACTGTCAGTTTGAAAACAGAATATGGGTTGTATTTGCCTCATTAAGAAAAAAAATGCTATGAACTGATTCACTAATACTATAAATATGTTTGGCATCTGTGCTGAGTATAATCCAATAGAGTGTAGTAAATCCAGAAGCTGAGATGGTAACAAAGAAAGAAAAAACTGCTGTATTGATTTATAGGGAAAAGTGTGTTCTTTTGCAATGAAATAAAAGCACCTGTTACTAGAAGAGAATATAAATGCCAAAGGCAATAGTTCTGTTCATAAAGTTCTCTACTTAGAACTGTAGAAGCCAGCTCAATAAATCAAAATTGTATACACTGAAAGAAAAGCCAAGAACCAGTTTTATCGTGAAAAGTGTTTTAAAGGCTCACTAGACCATCAATTCTGTCACAATGTTGAAAAAAATAAACTATGGTTTACTGCCCGATTGGCCTTTTCTTCCAGAACAAATTTTATCTTGGATTCAAGCACCGTCTATATATAATATCTTACTGATGTTGGCATTTGGCATAAAAACTTTCTGGTTGCTACTCAAATGTTCACTACATGCCTCTTTTCTTGTCTCATTTTTTTCTTTTTCTCTACAATCTTTTATTTATTTACTTATTTTTTTAATTTTTAATTTTGGTAGGTATATAGTGGGCCTATATATTTATGGGGTACATGAGATATTTTGATACAGGCATACAATATGTAATAATCACATCAGGGTAGTGGCATTTCCATTACCTCAAGCAGTTATCCCTTTTGTTACAAACAATCCAATTAAAAAAAAAAACTTTTAGTTATTTTTAAATGTACAATTTGATTGTTACTTACTATAGTCGCCCTGTTGTGCTGTCAGATACTATTAAATAAATCTTATTTATTCCTTCTAACCACCTTTTGTACCCATTAACCGTCTCTACTTTTTCCACAACTCCCTCACTGACCTTCCCAGCCTCTGGTAATCATCCTTCTACTCTATCTATGAGTTCAATTGTTTTTCATTTTAAACTCACACAAATAAGGGAGAACATGTGAGCTTAGTCTTTCTGTGCTTGGCATATTTCACTAAACATAATAACCTCTACTTCCATCCATGTTGTTGGAGACAACAGGATCTCAATCTTTTTATGGCCGAATAATATTCCATTGTACATATGCAACATGTTTCTTTGTCCATTCATCTGTTGATAGACACTTAGTTTGCTTCCAAATCTTGGCTATAGTGAATAGTGCTGCAATAGATAATGGGAATGCAGGTATCGCTTTGATATCCTGATTTCCTTTCTTTTGGGCATATACCTAGCAGTGGGATTGCTGGATCATAGGGTTGCACTATTTTTAGGTTTTGGGAAACATCCAAACTGTTCTCCATAGTGGTTATACTAATCTACATTCCCATCAACATGCATTGTTACTTTCTACTAAACATATATTGCGTGCCAACCATGAGTGTGAAACTATGATACATCTTGGAGGAAAGTAAACAAAACATGGTTGTTTCTCAAGAAGTTTGGTCTAGTTATAAGAATTTATTATTAATGATTTAATTGAAATGAAAATATTATGACTATCTTATTGTGATAATAAATAACACCAATATGATTATGAATAATATTATATATTTCTTAATTATTTAGGGGCTGCATTTATAGTTTATTTTTTTTATTTTAGAAAGCTATAATAAATTCTTAGCTTTTGTTTTGAATAAACTTCCAGAAATTTTGTGAAATAAATACATATTTCCATGTATCTATAAAGATGATCACTTGGTAGCCAGGTGTGGTGGTGCATGCCTGTAATCTCAGCCACTCTGGAGGCTGAGGCAGGAGAATTGCTTGAACCTGGGAGGTGAAGGTTGCAGTGAACGGAGACTGCACCATTGCACTTCATCCTGGGTGACAGAGCAAGACTCCATCTCAGAAAAAAAAAAAAAAAGATGATCACTTGGGATGGAACAAGATAGGGGAATAGCAGGCTGCACAAATCATCCCTTCATTAAGGACACCAATTTAACATCTTTACAAAAGCACCTGATAAAAACCAAAATTCATAGTACCTGGTTTTAACTTTTTATCACTGACAGAGGCATTGAAGAGGTTGGAGGATCACTCTTGAGTCAACAACAGTCTTGAATCCCTCATTCCCCAGCAATAGTGGCATGGTAACAAGAATGGGTTTTTGTGTGTGTGTGTGCTGGGGAGAGGGAGAGTGCAGTAGTTGTCAGGCATTCAACTCAGTGCCACCCTGTTATAGCAAAAAACAAAACAGGACCAAACTCAGCTAACACCCAACCACAGAGGGAGCAGTTAAACGAGCCCTAGCCAGAAGAGAATTGCCAATCCCAAAGGTCCGAACTTGAGTTCCCACCAGCCTTGCCATTGTCTGCTAACAGGTTCTGGGCCCAAACTAAACTTGAAAAGCAGTCTAGGCTACAAAAACTGCAGCTCCTAGGTGAGCCCCAGTGCTGAATTGAGCCAGGAACCAGTGGACTGGGGAAGCCTGTAATCGACTGAAACAACAGCCAGGGCAGCTAAGAGAGTGCTGGCATCATCCATCTCCTAAACCCAGACCACACAGCTTGCTTTTCTGAAAGAGACCCCTTCCCTAAGCTTGAGGAGAGAAGAAGGAAGACTGGGGAGGACTTTGTCTTGCATCTTAGATACAAGCTCAGCCACAGCAAAACAGGGCACCAGTAAGAGTGTGAGGCCCTCTTTCCAGGCCCTATCTCCTAGATGACATATCTAGACATATCCTGAGCTAGAAAGGAACCTGCTGGCTCGAAGGGAGGGACTCATTCTTGTCAGGATTTATCAACTCCTAACTGAATGGCCCTTGCATCCTGAATAACCAGCAATAATGCCCAGGTACTACCTTGAAGACCTTGGGTGTGACTCTGAAACTTGCTGGCTTCAAGTGAGACTTACTACATTTTCAGCTGTGTTGGCTATGGGACAACATATCTTCTGCTTGAGAACAGTGGAGGGAAAAGTAAGGAGGACTTTGTCTTGCACGTTAGGTACCAGCTTGGCTAGAGGGGGTAGAACACCAAGCAGGCTCTTTGGGTACCATTCCAGGACCTGGATCTTGGACAGCTTTCTAGACATTCCATGAAACAGAAGGGAGCTTACTTATCTGAAGGGTGAGTCCAAGGCCAGGCAGAATTTACTACAAGCTGACTGAAGAGTTTTGGGACTTAAGAGAACATCAGTGGTACTCCTCATGAGACTGTGGTGGCAGTGGCCACAGAAGGACACTCCTCTGCCTTTGGAAAGGGGAGGAAAAAGTGGGAAGGACTGCATTTGATCTTTTCAGTATCAGCTTAACTGCAGTACAGTAGAACACCAGGTAGACTTCTAAGGTTTTTAACTCCTGGATGGCAATCTGGACCTGCCCTAAAAGGAAGGACACAGGCCTGGTTGGCTTTGCCAGCTGCTAGCTGTAGAGTCCTGGGGCCTTGAGCAAACATAGACAGTAGCCAGGAAATGGTTGCATCAGGCTTGGGTGACACCCAGTGTCGTGTTGGCTTCAGGTCTGACCCAGCACAGTCCTAGTGACGGTGGCCATGAGGGTGCTTGTGTTACTCTACTCCCAGCTTCAGGAGACTCAAAATAGAGCTATATATAGAGAGAGAGACCATGTTTTTTGGTGGGGGAAGTAAGGGAAGAAAATAAGAGTCTCTGCCAGCTAATCCAGAAAATTCTTCTGGATCTTGTCCAAGACAATCAAAGCAGTACCTCTACAAATCTGCATGAACCATGGCATTACTTGGCTTTGGGTATCCCTTAAAGCAGATAGAGCTTAGATCACAACATCCAAGTCGTTTTGAATATCTGGAAAGCCTTCCTATGAAGGATGGGTACAAAGAAGCCCAGAATGTGAAGACTACAATAAATACCTAACTGTACAATGCCTGCACTCAGGCATCTATAAGTCATAGGACAATCCAAGAAAACGTGACCTCAACAAGTTAACTAAATTTAGCACCAGAAACAAATCCTAGAAAAACTAAGGTATATGACCTTTCTGAAAGAGAATTCAAAGTAGCTGTTTTGAAGAAATTCAAAACAAAGAAATTCAGGATAACACAGAGAAGGAATTTAGCATTCAATGAGACAAATTAAACAAAAACATGAAATAATTAAGAAGAATCAAGTGGAAATTCTGGAGCTAAAAAATGCATCTGGCATACTGAAGGCACTAGAGTATTTGAATAGCAAAATTAATCAAGCAGAAGAAGGAATTAGTGAGCTTGAACACAAGCTATTTAAAAATTCCCATCAGACACAAAAGAAAAAAAAAAGAATAAACAATGAAGCACACCTACAGAATCTAGAAAAAAGCCTCAAAAGGGCAAATGTGAGAGTTATTGGCCTTTAAAAAGGAGGTGGAGAAAGAGATATGGGTAGAAAGTTTATTCAAAGGGATAATAACAGAGAGCTTTACAAACTTCTATCAAGATGCGAGTACAAGAAGGTTATAGAACACCAAGGAGATTTAACCCAAACAGGTTTACCTAAAGGACTTTAACAATTAAATTGCCAAAGTTCAAAGGAAAATAAAGCATCTTAAAAGGAATGAGAGAAAAGAAACAAATATCACACAATAGAGCTGCAGTAGCTCTGGTAGCAGACTTTTCAGTGGAAACCTTACAGGCCAGAGGAGAGTAGCATGACCTGTTTAACGTGTTGAAGAAAAAAAAAAAATCTTTTACTCTTGAATAGCGTATCTGGCAAGACTGTCACAAAGAAACAATCAAACATATTGAACAATGGAACAGAATACAGAACCCAGAAACAAATCCACACGCTTACAACGAACTCATTTTCAACAAAGGTGCCAAGACCATACACTGGGGAAAAGTGCCTATAAATGGTGCTGCGGAAACCGGACGTCCATAGGCAGAATGATGAAACAAGACCCCTAGTTTTCTATATGAACAAAAATCAAATCGAAAACAAAGACTTAAATCTGAGACCTCAAACTATGAATCTACTAAAATAAAACTGTGGAAACACTGCGGGGCATTGGTTTAGGCAAAAATTTCTTGTAGTAATACCCCATAAGCACAGGCAACCAAAGCAAAAATGTACAAATTGGATTACATCAAGTTAAAAAGCTTCTGCATAGCAAAGCATACAGTCAACAAACTGAAGAGACAACCTACAGCCAGGAGCTGTCAGTTCCGCTAATGATGACAACAGTTTCTTTTTAAACCAGGTTTCCAGCTCACCTTGGATGGTCTGGTCTTTGAGTGAATATGCATGTTTGGCTCTCGAAGATGATTTTATTCTACAGCCACCTCTGTTAGGATAGCACCAGCTTGTTTGTTACTAGATATCCATTCCAACTTGTGCACCTGCCTCACAGTGCATTGCATCTCCCATCTTCTTTCATCTTCAGATAAATCTTCTCAGAACCAGAGTAACAGAATCAACTTTGCTTTTGGCTAAAACATCTTCCTGGTAACAGAGGACTCAAACACGAATTCTGAAATTACCATCAGAATTCCTCTTGTGTGACCTGTAGTTCTCATGCAAATAGGACCCTTATTGCCAGTATTTCAATAAATCTTTTTTTCATTCTGTAGACATTTGATTTTCTTTAGGAAAATAAATGAATAGAAAGAATAAAGAAAGAAAAAAGGAGGAAAAAAAGAAAGAAGGAAACAGTAAAGGAGAAAGGAAAGGAAAGGAGTCGGGGAGGAAGAAAGGAAGGAATGAAGGAAAGAAGGGAGGGTGGAAGTTTAATTGCCCAATGAAGGTATTTTCTCTGATAGCTGTCTAGACGGAGCTGATTTATTAAGAAGGGAATTGCAATAGAGAAAGAGTTTAATTCACACACAGTCAGCTGTATGGAGGTCAGAGCTTTGTTATTACTCCAATCAATCTTCCCAAAATTTGGGAATTGGGTTTTTTTCAGGATAATTTGGTGGGTAGGGGGTCAGGAAGTGGGGAGTGCTGATTAGTCAGGTTGGAGATGAAATTATAGAGGTTCAGAGTGGGTTTTTCTTGCTGTATTTTGTTCCTGGATGGGATCACAGTGTTGGTTGAGCCAGATTACCATCCAGGTGGTGTGAGCTGATGCTCCCAAACACAGGATCTGCAAAATATTTCGAACACTGGTCTTAGGTTTCACAACAGTGATGTTATCCCCAAGTGCAACTGGGGAGGTTCAGAATCTTGCACCCTCCAATTGCCTGACTTCAAAGTATAATTTCTAATCTTGTGACTAATTCGTTAGTCTTAAAAAGGCAGACTGATCCCCAGACAAGAAGGGGATTTGTTTGGGGAAGGGACTGTTACCATTTTTGTTTTTTGAGCTATAAACTAAGTTTCTCCCAAAACTAACTTGGTCTATGCCCAGAAATGAACAAGAACAGTTTGTAGATTAAAAGCAAGATGGAGTTGGTTAGGTCAGTTTTCTTTCACTATCATAATTTTGCGTTACAATTTTTTGCAAAGGTAGTTTAAAGAGGAAAGAGAGGAGAGAAGGCAGGAAGGAAGGAAGGAAGAAATGGAGGAAGGAGAGAGGAAGGAAAGAAGGGAGGGAGGGAGGAAGAAAGCAAGAAACAGAGGAAGGAAGGAAGGGAGGAGGGAAAGAAGGAAGGAAGGAAGGGGAGGGAGGGGAGGGAGGGGACAAAGAAACAAGGAAACTTTAAAGCTTTCAGAGCAACAAATTGGTAATTTTGCTATGTACCCCCAGTCATATGTTGAGTAAATTAACATATAATATACATATTCTACATAGATCAATTGTTTCTGTATTAAAAATAATTATGAATAGTAACAATTACCTTTAAAAAATAGTCTGAATTCTCTGTCTCTTAAAATTTGCAGTAACCTACAGTTTTAAGCTCCTGGAGAACTTTTAAGTTAATGTTGTTTCCAGTAATTAGCTGGTACCCAGTACATACTTAATACATATTTTTTATTGTATTTTTTTAAAAAAGGAATCATTCCATTGTGGCTGCCACAAAATTTGAGCAAATTAAATGGTTTGATATCATTACACCAAAGAAAATTAATCTAGCAGTAAAATCACAGGAAGAACTTGATTTCAAGAAGCAAACTTTTTAGACAGTAAAAGCATTCTAATCTCAGAAGCATTAGAGTGATGTTAATTAGCAACTATTAATTCAATATAACTCTTTTCCACAAAATTGCTATTATTGGTTTCCATCTGGCCTAATTAATAAAAATTCTTCTTTCACTGGTTCTGATCATCAGCCAAATTTCATTTTCCCCAATCTGGCATGGTTAAGAAATACTGTTAGTCCATCTGTAATAGCCTTACTTTTATAATAAGCCAGAAACACAGTGACTGCTGATTATAGAAAGCTATTTCCAATACATCTACTGAATCTCCATTTTGCCATTCAGAAGATGTGAAAGAGGCTGAAACTTTTCAAGATTTTTTTTTCTGAAAAAAGTATCTCTACACAAAGTCAATATAATTTTAGAGGTTTAAAACATGCAAGTGTGCTCTTTGGAAGTTGGCAATAATTCTGGAACAGAAATTAGTAAGCATAGAAACTATAAATACTCAATAACCAAGTACAATCAAATAAGTAAATTCTGTCTCTAAGATTTTAAAGGCAAGTTCATTTTTTATACGAGGATGTATAACTCCCATTTAAACGTATGCTATGCTTTAAATGTCTCCTCCAAAATTCATATTAAAATTTAATTGCCTTTCTAATAGTATTAAGAGGAGAAACCTTTATGAAGGCTCTGCCCTCATGAATGAATTAATGCTGTTATTGCAGGTATATGTTCCTCATTGCAGGAATGGGTTCCTTATAAAAGGAAGAATTTGCCTCCCTTCTGTCTTTCTCTCACCCTCTCTTTGCTCTTTCACCTTCTGCCATGGGATGATACAACAAGTAGGCTCTCACCAGATGTCACCCCTTTGATCTTGGACTTCCCAGCCTTCAGAATCATGAGGCAATAAGTTTATCTTCATTAAAAATGATATAGTCAATTGTATTCTGTTAGAGCTGCACAAAATGGACAAATACAGGAAATTGTTACAAGGGAAGTGGGAAGGCACTGTAACAAATACCTGAAAATGTGGAAGTGGCAATGCAACTGGGTAATGAGTAGAGGCTAAAAGTATTTGGAGGAGCAGGCTAGAAAAAGCCTAGATTGCCATTAACAGAGCATTAAGGGTGATTCTGATGAGAGCTCAGAAGAGAACTGTATATATATATATATATATATATATAATTTGATAATGTGATATATAATTTTATATAATATAGTATATAGTATATATATGCATTCGATTTATTCATCTACACACACACACACATATATATGGATGATAAAAGCAATTCTGATGAAATCTCAGAAGGAAATGAGTAGCAAGGTATTGGAAACTAGAGTAAAAGTCATTCTTTTTTGTAAAGTGGCAAAGAATTTAACTGAATTTTGTTCATGCCTGAGGACTTCATAGAAGATAGAATTTAAGAGTGATAAACTAGGATTTCTGGCAGAAGAAATATTTAAGCAGCAAAGCATTCAGCATGCTGTGTGACTTATTTTAACTGTATATAGTAACATGCAAGAAGAAAGAAGTAATTTAAAAAGAGATGTTACAATTAATGGGGAAGTAAAATGTAAAACTTTGTAACTTCCCTAGATGGGCCATCTGATATGGTTTGGCTGTGTCCCTACCCAAATCTCGTCTTCAATTGTAGTTCCCATAATCACCATGTGTCATGGGAGGAGCTCCGTAAGAGGTAATTTAATCATGGGGACGATTATCTTCATGCTGTTCACATGATAGTGAGTTCTCATGAGATCTGATAATTTTATAAGGGGCATTTCCCCCTTTTGCTTGATACTTTTCCTTCATGCCACCATGCAAAGAAGGATATGTTTGCTTCCCCTTCTGCCATGATTGTTAGTGTCCTGAGGCCTCCCCAGCCTTGCTGAATTGTGTGTCAGTGAAACCTCTTTCCTTTATAAATTACCCAGTCTCAGGTATGTCTTTATTAGTAGCATGAGAATGGAGTAATACACCATCTAAACAATAAAAATCCGTGTTTGGGAGGAAATACCAAGGGTGTAACCAAGCAACCCTTTCATAAGGGAATTAGAATAGATAGAATAAAGCCAGATGCTAGTCACTAAAACTACGAGATAATTACCCTGAACACATTTTAGAGATTTTTAAAAGTTCCCTTCTCATCACAAGCTCAGAGCTGTAGGAAGCAGAATAGTTTCAGGAAAAGGCAGAATAATTTCCAGGGATTCCCAGAGTCACCTCATGACTTTGCTCTCTTCATTCTGGTGCAGTGTTCCTCAATGTTTCAGACAAGGCTCAAGCCAACATAGATGCAGATTAAGTTATTTCTCCAGAGGGCGCAAAAGATGCAAAAGATAAGCTTTGGTGACATGCACATAGTGCTAATTCTGCAGGTGCACCGAAGGCAAGATTGTGTGGCATGGCTTCCTCCACCTAGATTTCAAAGGATGCTCCAAAAGCTTAGTTGCCCAGGCAGACTTCTTGCAAGGGCAAAGCAACCATGGAAAGCCCCAACTAGGGCAATATCCAAAGGAACAATAGTGTTGGGGCCACTACAGAGAGCCCTGATTATGACAATGTCCAAGTACTCTGGGACTGCAGCTGCCACAGAGACCCTAAAACTTTAGAGCTACCCATGTGCAACACTAGCCTGGAAAAGCTACAGAAACATGACTCCAACTCTAGAACTGCTGCATGAGCTGACTATAGCAAAGCCATAGGTGTGGGGCTATTAAGGTCATGGGATCCTAACCCCTGCCCCAGTATGTCCAGGACGCAGGACATGGAGTCAAGAAAAATTATTCTGGAGCCTTAAGGTTTGATGTTGTTTACCCTTTAAGTCTTACTTGGAACCTGTTTTCTCTTTTTCCCTGTCTTTTGGAATAAGAATATCTGTCTTATGCTTGTCCCATCATTGTATTTTGCAAGTAGATAACTTGTTTTAATTTCACAGACTCACAGCAGAAGAGGAATTTGCTACAAGATGAATTGTGCCTTGGGTCTCACCCATATCTGCTTTAGATGAAACTTTGGACTTGACTGGTCTTTTGAGTTGATGCTGGAACTAGTTAATACTTTGTGGGCTGTTGTAATGGGTTAACTGAATTTGTATGAAAAGCACATTAGTTTTCAGGATCTAGGGACAGAATGCTGTGGTTTGTATGTCACCTCCCAAACTTATGTTGAAGTTTAATTTCCATTATGACAGCATTAAGAGATGGGCATTCATTCATGCCTATCATGGCCTCATGGCCTGACCATGAGGGCTCTGCTCTCATAAACAGATTAATGCAGTTATCACAGAAGTGGATTCCTTAGGCCGGGCACAGTGGTTCACACCTGTAATCCTAGAACTTTGGGAGTCTGAGGTAGGTGGATCACCTGAGGTCAGGAGTTAAAGACCAACCTGGCCAACATGGTGAAACCTCCATCTCTACTAAAATCACAAAAATTAGCAGGGCATGGTGGTGGGTACCTATAATCCCAGCTACTTGTGAGACTGAGGCAGGAAAATCACTTGAACCCAGGGGACGGAGTTTGCAGCAAGTCAAGATTGCACCACTTCACTCCAGCTTGGGTGACAGAGTGAAACTCTGTCTCAAAAAAAAAGGAAAGGAAAGAAGTGGATTCCTTATAAAAGGATAAGTTTGGCCCACTTTTGCCTCTTTCACACCACCGTCTCTTTTTGCTTTGCCTTAGTCATGGAACGACACACCAAGAAGACTCTCACAACATGCCAATCACTTGATCTTGGACTTCAGCCTCAAGACCACGAGCCAATACATTTCTGTTCACTATAAATTTCCCAGTCTGTGGTGTTCTGTTATAGTAGCACAAAGTAACTAAAATAACATTTCACAGCAATTTATATTATTTTATAGAATTTTCAATAATACAGTTTTATTCAGACTGAGAAAGATTTCCATTATAGTGACTTAATACCTGATAGAAAATATATATTGATTCAGCTACAAATCTCTTTAAAAATAATTGCTCAGATCTTAATAATTCTATACTCTTATAGCTAGGCAGACTACACTGAGGATTGCACTTTTACAGATAGGTTAACTATGCTGAGAATTATTACCTATTGTCCCAGTGTAATAATAATGCCTTGTTTGACTATCAGAAGTCTTAGTTATGGTAATGATTTGTATAATCCCTTTACTTTTAGTAATTATTGTCATTGTCATTATATTTCCCCAACATAGCCTAGAACAACTAAATTGTAAATAAAGGTTATAATTATAAATAGAGTGATTCATGCCTATAATCCCAGCACTTTGAGACGCCAAGACAGGAGAATAACCTGAGTTCCAGAGCATCCTGGGAAACACAGCAAGACCTGGTCTCCACAAAATTAGGTGGGTGTGGTATAATGTACCTGCATGCAGCTGCAATGATAGACTGAGACCTTTTTTCTAAACAGAAACAAAAATGAGTAAACAAACAAATAAATATTTGTAAATACAAACTAATTTTTATGAATTCAATAATTTTCACTGTTAACTAAATCAATGAGTAGAATTCAAAGCTATTTCAAAAAATTTTAAAAACCTTTATTAATTTCATATCTATTTTTTTGTAATTCAGACAATTGGCATTTGTCTTATTTGTGAACAAATTTTAGAAAATATTTTTCTTCATGACTGAAGAAACAATTCAGAAAAATTATTAATAATATAGCTTTATATAAAATATAATCATTGAGAAGGTAAATTTTTATGGTCTCTGAATGACAATAAAATAATGGATGAAAAATTTATTTAATCACTTGTTTATTTCTAGATATCATCTATCTATCTCTATCATTTATTTATTTATTTGTAATAGGAATGAAGTCATAGGCTATGGATTTCTCTTCTTATTTTTGACATCTTTTTACACATGCTGCTACCTTAGAAAAGCCTTTCTAACCATCTTATCTAAAATAATTTCTTCTCTGTCTTACAGTTCCTCTATCACCCCTTACTAAATTCCATTTTCATACTAATCATCTCTGATATAATTATTTACGTACTTAGAATTTATCTAGTTATTATCTCTCTTACTGGCAAAATAACTCAGTGTGAAGAAAGCAGGAAATTGCTCTAGTTTATTTATCATAATATTTGAGTATCTGTACTGTAAACAGTTCATTCTCAATAAATATTGTTTCATGAATGGAAGATGAAAATAATTTATACTGAGAAAGTTACCATCTTACTTTATTATTCTATTCTTTCACTCTTCCTTTACCTCTTTTAGTCCTTCTCATTCTTATCAGTATTATCACTGTAAATTCATGAACTAGCAACAAGAAAAATGTTCTTATACTGAGTAGCAGATTTTACTAGTATTTTATATTTTCTAGCGAGTTAAAGTAAAAATACTAGCTTTTCCCATTTGGCTTAATTTACTTACAGAAAGCAGATAAAATAACACAGAAACATTTTGCTAATATAAAAAATGTGTGGGCCGGGCGCAGTGGCTCACGCCTGTAATCCCAGCACTTTGGGAGGCCGAGGCGGGTTGATCACGAGGTCAAGAAATCGAGACCATCCTGGTCAACATGGTGAAGCCCCATCTTTACTAAAAATACAAAAAATTAGCTGGGCATGGTGGTGCGTGCCTGCAATCCCAGCTACTCAGGAGGCTGAGGCAGGAGAATTGCTTGAACCCAGGAGGCAGAGGTTGCGGTGAGCCGAGATCGCGCCATTGCACTCCAGCCTGGGTAACAAGAGCGAAACTCCGTCTCAAAAAATAAAATAAAATAAAATAAAAAGTGTGAGTTTCCCCTACTACTTACTGGTGTGGAAGTACAAAAGAAAGATGAGATCTGTTATAGAAAATACAGAAGCCACATTTTATTTTGCAGAACAGAATGTAAAATGTAACTTCTAAAAGTTCCTACAAAAGCATTAAAGGTAAGTGCAGTCTACTCCAATATTTATTCAGACTATTAAATAGTATCTGGATAGATAGTATATAATGTGTAATATTTTATGGATATATACATGTTCACTCTTTTAATTTTCCATACCTCTTAGTGCCCCTATCAAATAGTATCTGACTAAATCAGGGAGACATATCTATTTCACTTGTGTGTTAGAGACGCCATCAAATCTACAATATATTCTTATATATATTGTGGCTCCTTCCAACTTCATGAAAATATCCCTTGTACAATTATTAGCTTTGCCTCTTTTTGGTGTCAAATGATGACTATGTAGCTGATATCAAAGGATAAATGTATACTGTAAACTCTTACTTCCCCTCTACCCACTGACCCTCTCTGAAACATATTCTTATCATAATCTCCCTGCTATGGGTTGAATGTGGTTCCCAAAGTTCATGTATTGGAAACGTAATCTCCAAAACGTAATAGTGTTGAGAGGTGGGAGCTTTAAAAGTGACTGAATCATGAGGGTTCTGCTCTCATGAATGGAATAATGCCTTTTTTGTTAGAGAGGGCTAGTTACCACAGGAATAGGTTCCTGCTAAATGGATGAGTCTGCCCCACCTTTTTTCCCTTCTTTCTCTCTCATGCACAGCTGTTCTCTTGCCCTTCTGCTTTCTGCCATGGGATAACACAGCAAGAAGGCTCTCACTAGAGGTGGGCACATCATTCTTGGACTTTCCAGCCTCTATAACCTTGAAAAATAAATATCTCTTCACTATAAATGACCCAGTCTTGGATATTCTGTCATAGCAACATAAAAATGAACTAACATACTTCCCCAGTTGCTTGTGCCAAAAACATTGCAGTCATATTGATTTCTCCTTTTTTCTTACACATTACATTTAACCTGTCATCAAATCCAGTTGGCTTACTACTGAAATTTGTCAAGACTCTGATAGCTTCTCACTACCTCTACCCCTACTAATGTGGTCCAAGCCACAGTCATCTTTTGACTAATAATTGCAATATGATCACCTTATTTCCACTGTCACCACAGGTTATTCTTCCAGAGCAGCCAGAGTGATTGTTTGAAAATGTATGTAAATTTATACCACTCTTCTGATTAAAATCATCTAATGGCTTCCCACCTCACTCCAGCATAGAACACTTGCCTTTATAATCTCTCTCTCTTATCTCTAGGCACATTAATTCTTCTGTTCCTCCTCCAACAGGCCAAGAAGTTATTGTCTAAGAGATTCTACTTTCTTCTCTGCCTAAAATGATTTTTCCCCAGTTACCATTGTGACTTTCTTGCCTCTTGAAACAATACAGTCAAATGTACTATTATTGCAGATGCCTTTCTTGTTATATTGAAAGCTCCACTCCTCAATCATCACCTTTTCTTACAAAATTTTAGTCACACACACACACACACACACACACAATATGTAAATTGTTTCCTAGCACTGGTATATAAGTTCCATGGTTGGAGGAAGACTTCTATTTGTTTATTGCTATGTCCCCAATTTTAGAACAATTCATGGTACCTAGTACATAGTCAAACATTTACTGAATATTTGGTTAGAACTCATTAGTTACCTCCATTAGTCAGTATTAGCTCCATCTTAATTAATATTAATATTAGTCAATAGTAGCCCAATCTTAATTCTGGATGGAATAAATTCGAGTTCTGAGTTTCTATTGGGATTCTTTTTGGCTTTTGTTGTGCTACTTTAAACCTTTTCTACAGAATTGTTTCAAGCTGGTTGCTTTATCTTCTGGACCCCTTGTAAATTCACAAGCCCAGCTATTACCCTAGGACATCTGTGGCCTTTTGACTTTTCTGTGGCACTAAAGAGTGTGTGTGTATTAGGAAATAATCATATGCATGGCATCTGCCCAATTATGTAGAGCTGTCAATGTTACCCAAATTTTGCTTTATCTGTTAATAAATGGAACCATGTAAAGCAGACACCTTGTATATTTCCAAATCAGAAATTCTGCTTTTGTTTTTGCCCTTTCTTTAAAATTTCTCAGTTCAAATCTAGGATTCCAGCCTGAGAATGAAGAACACAGAAGCTTCATTCTTTGGTTCACAAACTTACCTTCTTTTTACTCCTGCTTTCATTTTCTGTCCTTTTTTCCTTCACATTGTTCCCTTGGACTTTTGGAGATTTCCAGACCACTTCACGTTTGTGTCAAAATCTGAGTTCTCTTGTCTACTACCATAGAGTATTATTCTATCTCAGCTTTTCTTATGATAAGTAACATGTAAACAATATTGAAAAACTATTATTTTCTCAATGAAACTAGGAAACTCTCATTTATATGCAAATTTTCCTTTATATGGAAATCCTCATTTTGAGACTGCAAGACTGATTATAGATTTCCATCTCTTCCTCTTTGCAGGTGAGACCACTTTCTACTTTTTGGAGCAAATAAAATGCGTAGATCAGCTTTGATGGTCAACTGCCACTAAGGAAAATGAAATAAGGAATACATATATATATATATATATATATATATATAGATTATTCCTTAACTCTTTTTTTTTGAGTTGAAATTTCGCTCTGTCACCCAGGCTGGAGTGCAGTGAGGTGATCTCAGCTCACTGCCACCTCTGCCTCCCAGGTTCAAGCAATTCTTCTGCCTCAGCCTCCCTAGTAGCTAAGATTACAGGCACATGCCAACACGCCTGGCAAATTTTTGTATTTTTAGTAGAGACGGGGTTTCATCATGTTGGTCAGGCTGGTCTAGAACTCCTGACCTTGTAATCCGCCTGCCTTGGCCTCCCAAGGTGCTAGTATTATAGGCATGAGCCACCATGCCCAGCCTCCTTAATTTTTATCCCTATTATTCCTATTTACTTGAACTTAATGTACAAATTCTCACCAATACTTCCTTTTTTGCTGATTTTATGAAACCTACGTATAAAACCATACTGTTGGCATCCAACAACAGTAAGAGTTAATTATCTGAGAACCAATCTCAGATGATGACTCCAAAAACACAATCAGGGTGAACATTCCCAATTTCAATTCTTTATAACTGAAAACAAACTGATAATGATTGAGTGTTCCTTCCACTTCAGTAAATTTTAGACATGGCATAAAATGTTTAATGTAATTTTTTCAGTAGCACAAAGAATAGGATCCCTCAAATTCTTATATTGTTTTCACTATTCTTCTTGCAACTTCTTGCACGTAAAATCATATTCTGTTTCTACTGTCTCTTAACAATTGACACACTTCTACTTTCACCTTCAAGAGATGAGAAAAAAAATTTACACAATTTCCTTAATACTCTCTACCTGCCTTCTCAAACTTGCTGTCTTTATTCATCCTCTTCTTGCTCTTCCTCAATGAAAGAAATTGTTTTCTTTCTCAAGTTAACTTTTGCGTTGGAGCTCTGGATCTAATCTCCTTAGCTTTCCTAGTACTTAGACCTTTCTCTCTCTTGAATCCTTCTTTTCTTTTTACCATATCTTCCCTGATCTTTGACTAGATTACTTTGCCATGGCATCCTTCCTCTTTCTCTAAATATTTACTGACTTCCATGTCTAAAGCCTGTCTACATTGCTGACTGTGCTCTGTCGACCATCCAGTCACTTCTTAGACTCTCATGCTAGTATTTCTGCTCCACCTTCTTATGGGGCACATGCATTCCAGTGCATTCATTCTTCAAAGTTGTTGTGTAACAAAATCCCTCAGAGACCTAGTAAAGAATCTAGTCCCATACTCCTTAAAGCGGATAGGGCTGGGGTCTCTCTATTTGTATAAGTCTCCCGGATGGTTTTAAGACACATCAAATGCTGGGAATTGCTGCTCTACCGGTTTTCAAGATCACTTCATAGTCTCCAGGAACATGTGATTTTTTTAGTTTATTGATATGTTTTATTCTAGTGAATTCCTTATATTGACAGAGAAGCAGCTGAGGTTTATGGGCTTTCTATAACACAAAGTAGAATAACACATTAAAATTGTCAATAAGCTTTATGAAAGTACCATATACTTTCATGAAGACATATTTTATGCTTGTTATTTTGCTTAGAAAATTATAGAGAGAAACTTGAAAACAAATATAAAGTCCCAGACCTTTGTTTGATGATATAGCTCTAAATGCCAGGCCTTCTAGTCTCAAGATATGAATGTTTGACTTTATGAAGTGACAGCTGTAGAATATGTGATATTAACATTCTGAATTAAGATTCTTCTGTAATATATGCATTGTCTCCTGGCCAATAAAATCAAACGTCACACTATACTATCAAATGTACTTAGCATTAAGCCACACACAGTTGCTCCTTTTTTACCATACGTTTCCTTCCTTGTTTTATGTTCACATGATGTGCATGAACTATATGGATAATTTATTCTCAATTTACTGTATGTGATTTTTTTTGACCACTTCACTCTCCCCAAACTCTCTTTCTCTCCTTCAGTTCTGTAATAGAGTGCTTTCCTGGATTGGACACCACTTGAGCAGTCTTAACTCTGGCAGGCTTTCAGGCTAGATTTTTGAAATAAACCGCATAAGCAATGTCCTTATGAAAAAATCTGGTCTTTAGTCTGCTTTGTTCAAACTCTAATTTCATTTTTTAAAAAAATTGCCTAAGTTTATTACTTTATCAGACTAACAATATAGATTTTTATTTTCAGTTCTACAAGCAAGTTATTTGAAATAAAAATCTGAATACTAATGCATTTTTTTCCCCTACTAGGCTGTGTTCATATTGGCATTTGGAAACTTAAATGATGACACATTTGCTTAAGAAAAAATTGATTTCTTATAATTTCGTAATGCTTTATTATTACTTTGCTGGTGACTAGATGAAGAATGCAGCACGTGGCTCTGATTCACAAATTACATTTCTAATTCAAGGGCATATTCAATCACTGAAACACAGTTTTAGAATTAATGTTCAAATTTCTAAACTTATTGAAATATTTGATAGAAAATTGAGTTGGGGGGGTCCTGTGGCTCTGTACCCCCTCAGTGAATCCTAATTGAAACCGAAGTCTAATGAAGCTAATAAAAATTTAGTAGATTGACAGTTGATTGCAAGAATATGTTTGTTGCCAACTTACTAAAATTAATCTGTTCCATATGTAAAAACAGCATATAAGGGTATTCTTCTCTTAAGCTCATGTTATTTTAGCTTTCATACCTACCTTTGGATCCAAGTACTCTTATAAGATCATCTTCCCTGCAATTGCTGGTGATAATCCACACACAGATGTACATGGGTGTGCACAGCTGTGTATGTATCATGAGCCTCCTACAAACACAAGCACACACCTATGTATTCATACCCAAATACCCCCACGAAGATAACATACATATAAATTTAAATGTAACAAAGTTATATCAGGGTAGTGTTAAGCTGAGATATTTAAACCTACATGAATCAGGGGATTCAGAAATTGGGTCCTCACAGCAAAGTGAAATTAGCCCTGGTGTTATGTACTATGACGGGTTTTTCCATTACACAGTCAGATAACCCTGCAAATGTGACATAAATATTTGGCAGATCTTCACTTTGCAAACATACATTGTTATGTTATATAAATGGCTTCTATAATGTGGGTAATATTAAAAATGAAAGATCTTAGTTTTGTACATTATATGTAAATATTTTACGTATGAGACGTAGCATTAATTTTGAAGGCATAACAATATGAAGGAGTGCCCTTTATAAGACAACGTTTGGTTTAACAATGTATTTGTAATGTTAACAAAATGACGAATGTTAAATGAATACGTGATAAATGGAGTGACAAGTGATAATCATAAGTGATAGATAAAGCATACACTTGGTAAATACAAAGTAAATAATAATATCTCTGTTCATAAAAATGTTTTGTTTTTAGTTTGTAATCTCATGAAAAGTTATATACTTGGAATACAATAAGTCGATGGAATTGCCTGAAAACAAAATGAATGCAGAGTCTTAGACATAGATATTTAAACTTCTTTTTTTTGTGTATAGTAATGTCTATTTAAAATAAATTTGACATTAATGTTATTTTATTGTTGCTTCTAATTTATGATAAAAATATAAATACCCACCAAAAATATAAAATACGCATTGAATATATGTCTTGCAAATTGTCATCCAATTGAAGAAGAAAAAATTTCAGTGAAATGCAGTTATTTGCATTTTTGGTAGTTTATAATTTTTAAACATAATAAAAGTGTAGAAAACTACTCTCATATTTTTAATCTTCAATTTTAATTAATTAAATATAATACAAATTTTATATCAAATAATATATAACACTGGATATGGATTCCTAGCAAATGAAAGGTGACTTTCCATTAAGTCATACAATCTCATACTATGAGCAATTTAGTTTCCAAACCAATCATCGACTCAGTAAATAGTCATTTTTATAGCAACAGGAGGCAGCCAAATGCCTAGGCAGATAGGGGAGGGTCCCCGCTGAAACCTCACCTTCAAGCCAAAAAACAGCCTGAAGTCTGAAAGAATGGACTGCCAGATCAAGTGGGCTATCCATAGTGAAAACTTCTGTTCCTGTTTGCCTGGCCTTTCCCAATTGATTCTTTCTGAATAATGCCTTTTAATCAATTGAATGTTGCCTTTTCCAATACTACCTACAGCCTGCCCCTCCCCTGCTGTGAGCCCATAAAAGCCCTGAAATCAGCCACAATGGGGGGACTTTCCTGCCTTCAGTAGGGGATCCCCCATGTCCCCTCTCTGAGGAAAGCTGTTTCATCACTTAATTAAACTCCACCCTTTGCTCAGTCTTCAATTGTCAGCATATCCTCATTCTTCTTGGACACTGGACAAGAGCCTGGGACCCACTGAGTTCAGGTACCCAGAATGGCAATCATACTCACTGGCAGAGGGCAACCACCCCACACAAGCAGGCCAGGGGCCCACTGAGCTGCAAACATGCCTCAATCCATCAGGCTGTATTAGCACATTAACGCCCCATCTAGAGCTTGGAGTTCAATGGGCACACTTGTCTGGGTGCTGCCCATGTTCCCCTTGAGGTGACATGCCTGGTCTGGCCATGGGTCCCACATGGAGCTTGTTCCTGTGTTGGTACCTAGAGTGTCTGGAAGGATCCTGCACTCGCTAACTCACATGCTCCTTCCCACAGGGGTTGAGCAGGTAGGCTGAGAAGATGGAACACCCCAGCAGTGAGTTGGTCAAAGGGGCTGAGAGACAATTCTTGTGTCAATTTGGAGTTCTTTTTTGTGCCAGGGGCTGTGCTGGTTCAGAAGATTCTAAAATTACTTAAACAGTATAAGCACTTCTCTAATTATTTTCTATCCAGCAGGGAAGACAGTCATTCAAAACATAACTGTATGTGGTTGAAGACACACACATCTTTTCTATTGTTTATAATAGAATATATAATAATTGCTAACATTTGTTGACAGTTTATGTAGCAAGAATCACATTAAGGATTTAACACCCAATAATTTGTTTAATCTTCACACTAATACAGTGGGATTGATAATAGTATTCACGTATTATAGCGGAGGAAGCTGAGGAATAGATCTAATGTAGCATGCTTAAGGTCACAAAAATTATCCAGTGTGAATTTATATGCAATACATAAAATAAAAATCTGTGGATAGGTAAAGCACAAAATAATAATAATATTATGAACAATCTAATAATCAAAATAGAGATTGTATAGTCGTGGATTTTTTGGCTATTAAAGATTCACGAAAATTGATAATAAGACAATCTTTAAACTATTATCTGATAAAGATACTCTTCTGGTTTGGGCTTCTAAAACAAACTACTATAAAATGGGTAGCTCCTAACAACAGAAATTTATTTCTCACAGTTCTGGAAGTGGGGTGGTCTCACCATTCTACCATGTGAGAACTGTGAATGGAAAATAAATCTTGGGGCTCCAAAATTTATCTAAATCTCGGGGCCCTAAAACTAAGCAAAAGAGAAAAGTCAATTTGGCAACTGCTTGGGCAAGTTCCCAACCTGTCTTTTCCCATTCTATTCAAAGTCATCCCTCTGCTCACTGAGAAAAATGCATGTCTGCTTGCCTCCTTTGGAATGGCTAATCAGAAACTCAAAAAAATGCAACAATTTTTCTCTACCTACCTATGACCTGGAAGTCCCTTCCCCACTTTGAGTTGTCCCACCTTTGCTGCGAGTTGTTCTGCCTTTCTGGACCAAAACAATGCTCATCTTACATATACTGACGGATGGCTCATGTCTCCCTAAAATGTGTAAAACCAAGCTGTGCTCTGACTACCTTGGGCACATGTCTTCAGGACCTCCTGAGGCTGTGTCACAGGTGCATATCCTTAACTTAGGCAAAATTAACTTCCTAAATGGACTGAGACCTGTCTCAGATATTCAGGGTTCACAGGACACGGTGAAAAGATGCCTATCCATAAACAGGGAAGCCTACCCTTATGCAAAAACAAATCTGAGGGTACCCAACCTTCAGAATTGTAAGAAATGGATTTCTGTTTTTGTAAACCACCCAGTTTACGGTAGTTTGTTATAGCAGCCCAAACAAACTACAACAGACTCTTTAACAGATCATGCTATTTTAAAGACCATCTTACACATCAAAATTAAAAATGGTCTCTCGTTACTTAACACCTCTTCTGTTTTTATTTTTCTATAATTACCTTAAAATAACTTTGGACAGTGATAGTTTTGAATTAAGATCTCAACAAAGCCGATTTTGCAATGGTATATGTATTCATTTGTTCTCACACTGCTATGAAGAAATACCTGAGAGTGGGTAATTTATAATGGAAAGAGATTTAATTGACTCACAGTTCTGCGTTGCTGGGGAGGCCTGAGGAAACTGACAATCATGGTGGAAGGCAAAGAAGAGGCAGGCACCTTGCTCACAGGGCAGCAGGACAGAGTGACTTTGAGCAGTGGGGGTGCCAGATGCTTATAAAACTATCAGATCTCATGAGACTCACTCACTGTCATGAGAACACCATCAGAGAAACCACCCCCATGATCCAATTACCGTCATTGGTCCCACCCTTGACACGTGGGGATTATGGAGGTGATAGGGATTGCAGTTGAAAATGAGATTTGGGTGAGGACACAGCCAAACCATATCAAAATATCTTCAGAATCTATTCTTACTCTATTTTTTTGTTGTTGTTTTTATCTGCCTCATTTGTCCTGGAAAATTTTCACATTCTGCATGTGTCTGAATATGTTCTCCTGTCATTTAATGTGTTCTTCCATCTGCTTCATTTCTGGCACACTGATAGCCCTTATATTTTGACCATAGTTGTGTCTTTTCGTTGTTGTTGGAATGGGTATTCAAATGATGGTGCTGTGTACTTCCTTTTATATTTCCATCAGGCAGAAGATAACTTCTGTCTGACCCACTTCAATTCACTTTTTAAGGCTCAGTCCTTATCTTCCCTCTCTAGGACACATTATTGAATTGTCCCAGTACTCCTCTGAACACACATGGCCCCTTGTGAAGATTTCTTTTTACCAACTAAAATTGTGTGTTTGCGTGTGTTGTGTGCATTCTGCTGTCCTTGACTGTAAATGTTTCCACCTTAGTGACCATGCTTTTATCATATTTGTATTTTCAATGTCTGATGATGGGCATTACATACCACAGGGCCTGATATGTTAGGATGAAAAATTGTTTTGAATATTAGGTTACATACATACAATACTTAGCAGAGTTATGTAGCCCAACCAATGCTTCCTGAGCACAGAGACATAACCTTTGCTCAGGAAGCACCAGTCACTAAGCCGCCTCCTGATAGGTCTCTACAGCTTTAGTAGTTTTTCTATTGCTGTTGTAACAAATCACCACACACTTAGTGCATTAAAACACTATACATTTATTATCACACATTCTCCATGGTTTAGGAGTCCAGGCATGGTTTAGCTGGATCTTCTGTTCAGATCTCACAGGCTTAAATCAAAGCGTCCATCAGACATGCAAACCTCATCTGAAGCTATTGGCCCTTTTCCAAGCTCCCTGGTTGTTGGAAGAATTGATGTGTGTGTGTGTGTGTGTGTGTGTGTGTGTGTGTCTGTGTGGTTGTAGGACCAGCTTTTCTCCCTATTTTAATCTTCATCGTGGGCAAAGAGTCATTCTCAGCTTTCTGAGGCCTTTCCCTATTTACCAACAGTTCAGAAGCTGCCTGTTTGCTTTCTTCCTCAAGGCCAGCAAAACTCATCCCTCTGACTTCTCCCACTAGCCACAGAAAACTCTGCTTTTAAAGGACTCAAGAGATGATGTCAGGCCTACCCAGATGATTTCTGCATTTTAAGATGAAATGACTTGGAACTTTCATTATATCTGAAAAATCCCTTCCCAGCAGTACCCAGATTAGTGTTTGAATAGACAGGGGACAGGAAGTCCTGGCTGTGGGCCACCTTAGGGTTCTGCCTACCACAAGCTTGTCAAACAAAACCTTTTCCTTGAGGCCCCTTTGTCAGTTTGTGACGTTCCCTTGAAGCCTTATCCAAGCTCCTCTCATGCTTGATTCCCTCCCTTTCCTCAAGTCCTAGTAGAAATATTAGTTCTTCTGAAGAGTGTTCTTTAATTATTTTATTTAAGTAGCTGTCTCCAACCTTGTGCCTTATTTTCCCATCACGACATGCTATTGGCTTCATAATATTAATCACAATGTCTATTTTTTCAGTTAACTTACTTGTTTATTGCTTCTCCCTCTTTAGAATATAGAATCTGTGAGACCAAGAAACTTGCGTGCCTTATAATAAGTGCCATACCCAGGTGGGTGCGTGACATTTAAGTAGAAAATATTTATTATTGAATGAATGAAAGAACACTAGCCTCTGAATATATATACATATAATTTACATTCTAAAGATAACAAATTGCTACTCACAACATAAAACCTATACGTAAGTGGAATTGCAAAATCCTTAAAATTAAATTTGTGATTCTTTTATCTTGAAAGGACCGAACTTGGTATTAACTTTTAACCATAAACTTAGAAAAATAATATGATAAAAAAGAGAAAAGTACAAGTAGTGTGTATCTTTTTAATAAACCATCACACATATTACTGTCTTCCAGACAAAAACATGCTCACATCTTAAGCTTTCTTCTGCTCGGAAAAGATGATGCATTAAGAAAGAGCTCTGTTTATATGATGAAGTGGGAAATTAGAGAAGGAAGTCATATCTTTCGAAGCTGGAGAGATTAGCATTTTCTTTTTCAGTCAGTAGCTGGGATTTTCATGCCCCCATAATCTTATTCTTTAGAAATGATTTGCATTTGCATTTAGCAGAGTGGAGTATTAAAACCAAGCACCCTTCCTAGCCTCTTTGCTTTTTTCAACTTCTAACCAAAGTGGACAAATTAAGGGCTTAGTTTTCGGTGGGATATTATTACGCACTGTTTCGTTTGTTTTCTCCCTTCAGGAGAATTAAGCCTAAGTGACTTGCTACTCTTCACAATGAATGCTAAAGCTTACTTTGCTTTATGATATTTCACGTTTTAACAAATCATATCTTCAACATAACTTTAATGCTGAGGAATAAAGGGAATATGTTTCTGGCACTTTTATTCTTTGCTCTTCATCGTAAGATCTCTGAAGACTGCAAGTCTTTTGTTTAGTCTTCCTTTTATCAGAATATTTGAAAAGGCAGTGATGTTAGTTAAAGCAGTTCCTTTGTATTAATCTCCAACCCACCCGCACTGTTAAGGCTTCCTGTGGGGCTCTGGCAACCCAGTTTTCCTTCTTAGACAACTTCTCTATCTCCTCTGACAGTGGGAGCCCAGTAGCTTAGGAGACTGAACTGTGTGCTTTTCCTCTGCTACCACTATTAACAAACTGCAATGTTTATAATGACTCCATCTTATGGGGTATTTTTCTTTCATTTCCTTCTTTTTTTTTAATTTATAAGAATTTCCTGAACTATTAAGCACTCTGAAGTTTTAGTCTATGCTAGACATTTTACATAAACATTTCATTTAATTCACACAATTCTGTGAAGTAGGTTTTGTTGCTGATTTTTTTTTTTTTAGAAAATAAGACTAACATAAACTTGCCCTGTATTTTATAGATGAAAAGTAGAAAGACCAGAATTTAGATCTGTCTGACATCTGAGCCCAGAATCATGATTGAAACCCTCAGATACACCTCAGTGTCTGTCCTCATCATCTGAATTGTTCACTTGGCACTTACTATCTGTTACCCTATGTACATTATTATCTTTTTGTATGGTTATGCTCATTTCTCCCAGAGGACTCAAAACAACTCTAAGAAAATCCCACAGTAACTCCTCAGGGACTCACATCTGAAAGAAGTGCTAAACAAATGTTTCTTGACAGATGGTTTTGGCGTTACCCTGCTTTGCCTAGGTAGATTTCTTTTCTTAACTATGATAAAACATATATAACATAAAATTTGCCATCTTAATCGTTTTAAGTGTACAGTAGTGTTCACTGGATGCAAGTTATTGTGTAACAGATCTCTAGAACTTTTTCATCTTGTGCAACTGAAACTCTCTCTTTAATGAATTACATTTTCCTCTCCCCTCCAACCCCTAGCAGCCACTGTACTATTATGTTCCAAGAGTTTGATTGCTTTAGATACCTCATATAAATTGAATCATGCAGTATTTGTCTTTTTGTAAATAGTTTATTTCAGTAAGCATAAGAACTCAATGAGGCCTATTTTTGCAATGGTATATAAAATATAAAAATATAAAAAAGAATACACCTTAAGATGTATTCTTTCTTGTTCAACCTATGTGTTTCCTTAATATCCAAAGTTAATCTTTTGTAGAAAGCATATAGTTGTATCTTGTTTTTATGTTCATTCAGCCAACTCTGTATCTTTTGATTGGGAAGTACAATTTACATTCAAAGTAATTACTGATATGGAAGGACTTCCTATTGCTATATTGTTAATTGTTTATTTTATGTCTTATAGTTTGTCCATCTTTTTTTCCTTTTGTTGTTTTCCTTTGCATATTATTGAATTTTTGGTAGTAATATGCAGTGATTTCTTTCTCATTTTCTTTTGTGGATCACCTATAGCTATTTTCTTCATGCTTACCGTGAAGACTATAGAAAATCTAATACTTATAACCATCTGTTTTAAACTGATAACAACTTAACTTCTATTACATAGAAAAACTCTATTCCTTTACATCCTGCCTCCCCCCATATTGTATTATCAATATTATAAACTAAGTCTTTTTATATTTTGTATCTATTAAATTAGTTTTACAGTTATATTTGTATTATTTTGTCTTTTAAATTCTTCCTCAAAATTAAAGGTGATTTATTCATCACAATAATAGGATTACAGGATTCTGTATTTGTTTATGTATTTACCTTACCAGAGAGCTTTCTATTTTCAAATGCTTTTGGATTGCTGTCTAGCATCTTTTCATTACACATTGAAATACTTCCTTTACATTTCTTCTAATGTAAGTCTAGTGCTGATGAATTCTATCAACTTTAGTTTATTTAGAAAGGTCTTCATTCCTCTTTCATTTTTGAAGGATAGTCATGCTAGCTATGGTATTCTTAGTTGACAGATTATTTTTTTCTTTCAGTACTTTGAATGTAACATCCACTTCCTTCTGCTCTACAATGGTTCTGCTGAGAAATCTGCTGATGATCTCATGAGAGGTTTCTTGTATATGAAAAGTTACTTTTATCTTGCTGCTTTCAAGATCCTCTCTGTTTTTGAGCTCTGACAGTCCAGTTATAATATGTCTTGGTATGTGCCTCTTTGGGTTCATTCTACTGGAGTCCTTTGAGCTTGTTGATTTTGGATGTTTTTTCCTTCTTCAGATGTTGAAAATTTTCAGCCATTACCTTTTCAAATAAGGTCTCTGATGCTTTCTTCTTTCTTCTCATTCTGAGACTCCCATAATACATATGTTTTCCACTTGATGGTGTTCTATTGGTCCCTCAGTCTTTCTTCACTTTTCTTTATATTTTTGTCTTTGTTTCTCTGATTCAGTAATTGCAAATGACCTGTCTTCAAGTTCCCTGATTGATTTTTCTGTTTGATCAAGTCTTCTGTTTAACCCCTCTAGTGAAATTTTAACCCAGAATTTCTATTTGGTTCTTTTTTTATACTTTTCATCTCTTTGTTGATATTCTCATTTGGTTCATGCATTATTTTCCTTATTTCATTTAATCTTCTGTGTTCTTTTGTAGCTCATTGAGTTTCTCTAACACATTTTGAATTCTTTTTCAGAGAATTAATAGATCTTCATTTTTAGGGTCATGTCTGGAGATTTATGTTTTCTTGTATTGGGCTTTTTTTCTGTATCTTCATAGGCCTTATTATTTTTTCTGGGATTTGTGCATTTGAAAAAGCAGCCACTGCTTCCAATATTTAAGAACTATCTTTATACAGGGAAAGACGTACATCAATCAGCCCAACTACAGATTCTCAAGACCTCTCAAACATTTTCTGGGAATGGATCTTCTGTTTGTACATGTAATTTCCCATTTATAAAAGTTTGCCAGTTTCTTTTTTAATACCCCATACTCTCATGCTCTCTCTACTGTCTGTTTACAGTACCACAAGTTTTCTGGTGCTGCAACAACCCTCCTCAGTCTCCTTTGTTCTCAGGCACTCCCAGGTATCTAAAGTATGCTGTTTTCTAGTTAGCACTTCAAGTCAGGAAAGACAGAAATCAAACTCTTAGAAAGTTCCTTCAAAAGCTGAACCAGTGGACATCTATTTCGCTCTTCTCTCTCTTTCTCCCAAGGAAAAGCTGCTAGTTAAGAGTTTTCTAATTGGGCCAGCAAGTACTGGCTTGGGGAAGGAGCTACAGTTTGTGAAATGAAATGGTTTTCTTACACATTTTAATGCAGGTCTTCTTGGCAATCTGGCTGTTTTTGACTTTGTCTGAGGTACTGTAACTTCTCAGTGGTTTCTGGAGTCCTCATAAAGGCTTTTTAGAGTTTATACTGTTTAGTAGTAAGGGTCTCTGTGGGAAAACAAAGTCTAAAACTTTTTATTCCACCATTTTGCTGAAGTCCCTCTTTTATTCATTTATTTGTATCTATGTTATTATCAAAACCTCAACCCAACTTTCTTTCACACCTCTTTTTAAGAATACTTTTTTCCATAATTCCTGATCTCTTCCAAAAATGAGAGGTTTAAATGTACTATTTGGTTTATGTAATTTTCTCTGAGTTTGTTCCTAACTTTCATTCTCTTCTTCCAACGAAACCAAGTATTCCCAAATAATAAATCTGATCAGTGTAATCAGGGAAATATAAACACTTTAGGTTAAATTTTTGCAGTTTATTATTTTAACAAACTTATAGCTATCTTTTAATATCGCTGAAGTTTCATTGTTTTCATTAAGAAGAAATATACACATTCCAGATGTAGCTTGCATATTTTAAATTATGTGCTAATAGTTGTAATAAAATGATCATAATATAGCCATTTGTTGATGTTCATTTCAAATGAAATCTTCTAATGAACTGGGTATTTAAGGGGAAAATATAAGAAAAAGCCACATGTTCTTTAAGTATTTCTTAATCATTCAATCATGATGAGTATGATGGAAGATAAAATAAGAGCAATTATCCTCAGTGAAGTGAGTGATTTAGAATTTAATACTCCAAACTACAAGTTTTTGAAAACCCAACCACAAAATATCTAAACTTGGCATTGGTTTCTTACCTCTCAACTCAAAAGATGTAAAATTATATTTTGATGAAGATCATTTGTAGCATACCTAGTGGTTACTTAATTAATTTTTCACATTAGCTGGAGCAATTGCTTTACTCAGCTCATTTAAATAATAGCACTCTTTCTATATCTATAGACCTAAATATAGCTCAGGCTTGAGCTATATCTATAAACTGGTGCATGAGCCAAAACAAATATATTAATATAGAGATGATAAATAATTCAAGTAAAACAATATAAAATGGACAAGGAGAATCTTCATAAAAATTAAGCAACATTTATGCCTTTGTTTAACCACAGTAGAATATTGCACACATTTTATTCTTACAAGGCTTAGGCACTTTATAAATGTTTTATAGTTATTGATTGATTAATGAAACAAAACAATTCCGTAAAACAGATTCTGTAATTATCGCCATTTCTCAAAGACTAAAACTGAGGTATACAGTAGTTAAATAATTCGTCTAAAGTTAAAAAAAGTAGTTATCTTAGAAATTAAAAATATAGAATTTGATTTCAAACCAAAATTAACCATGATCTTCTGTACACTGAGTACAGGCTATATGCACTCCACCCCTACTTCCATGCACACACTTACATACACAGAGGCACATACAGTTATTTCTCGTTATTCATGCGGGATATTTTCCAGGACCTCCCACAAATACAAAAATAATAAAACTGATATAAAATTGCGTAACATTTGCATATAGTTTATGTGCATTTTTTGTACGCTGTAAATCATCTCTAGATTATTTATAAGACCTAATACAATATAAATCTATGTCTGTAGGTATTATATTGTTAGATAATGATGGCAAGAAAAATGTTGGTACATGTACTGTACAGATACAATTTTTTCTAATATTTCTGATCTGTGGTTGGCTAAATCTACAGATGTGAAAGACTTGAATAGAGAAGGCCAACTGTTTAGTTATTTTTACTAATATACTTCTGGAATTATATACATGTATTTTTAATTAGTTCAATAATGTGATAAAATATGTATGATATTCATTTCCATTTTATAATTAACAAAACTAATATGTATAACTAGTTAATTTTCTTAGAAACAGTAGGTGAATACATTTCAGAATCAGGATCTGAAGCCAGTGCTTTCTGATTCCAAAGCATGGCTTTATCTTGGATGCCTACTGGGAACTGAACTGAGTTCCTTCCAAAATTCACATGTTGGACCCCTAGTCCCTAGTGAGACTTTTTCAGAGAGAAAGCCTGTGAGGAAGTGATAGAGATTAAATAAGGTCATAAGCATGGGTCCCTAAGCCAATCGGACTTGTGGCCTTATAAGAAGAGAAGATGTAACAAAGCCCCCCCTCTACTAAGTGAGGACATGTGAGAAGGCAGCCATCTGCAAGTTAGAAAGAGAGCCTTCACCAGAAACCAAATTAACTGGCCCCTTAATCTTGGACTTTTACACTGGAGAACTCTGATAAATTAATTTCTGTTGTTGAAGCCAGTCAGTCTGTGGTATTTAGTTATAGTAGCCCGAGTAGACTAATGTAGTGCCATTACTTCATTCTCAACTAAACACTAAGACTCTATCTGTAGACTTCTTAACAAAAACTATACAGGACTCTACCTAGGGGATTTCAAAAACTATAATGCCAAAGTGTGATGGTTTATAGTAACACTAATCCACTCTGTATCAGTTTGCTGTGGCTGCTGTAGCAAATTACCATACAAATTGTGTTTTAAAACAATAGAAATGTATCTTCCCACAATACTGAAGCACAGAGGGCCAAAATAAAGGTGTTGGCAAGCCACAGTCACTACTGAGGCTCTAGGGAAATATTCTTTTCTTGCCTTTTTCATCTTCTGGTGGCTGTCAACACTCTTTGCTTTGTGGCTTCCTTCTAATCTTCAAGTCCAGAATCCTCAAGTGTCTATCTGTTTTTTTTTTCTTCACATAACCTACCCCTCTGTGTGTAGTAAAATGTGTGTCTCCCTCTTATAAGGATAGAAGTAATTTCTTTTAAGGCCCAGCTGGATAATACAGAACAATCTCTCCATCTCAAGATCCTAAATTTAATCACATTTGCCAAGGTTTTGCGTTGTCTTTGCTGTTGACATATAAGAAAACATTCACAAGTTCCATGGATTAGAAATAGGATATCCTTTGGAGGGAGAGGCATATATTTCAGCCTACCACATACTATAACTCAAAATTATTAATATTTTATCCATTTTACCACATTCTTTGGACTCCAGGAAAGGAGAAATTCTACATCCTTGCCAGACTAATTGCAACACTTGTAGTGGGGAACCCATTTCTTGTGGTTTTATTCCATGACCTTTTCCCATTAATTATCCCTTTACTCTTTCTTTTGCATTAGTCTCTTCTTTTATATGGACTCCTTTCCTAAAGACTAAAATGATGTAGACATATACGTTTGCACCTTTGTTTGAATGCTATCAAAAACAAAAGCAAAACACTTTGTCTTCATTCAAATCTTTTTTCCATATAGATTTTGCTCCATTTCTCTTTTCTTTCATTCCCAAATTTCTTAATTACACCAACATTTGTAATTCTTCAATAAGATATCTCTGATGTTTCCCGATTGTTTTTAGAATGAAAGTTCAGGCTGTTTAACATAACATTAAAGATCGCTTCAATGTCAATTTCTACTTGTGATTCTGGTTTCTTCTACTCATGATATACTACTGTGACTTAATTCGCCCCAAAATGCATGTGATGGATTAAATAGGAGCACTGATTCCTTTATATCACCCTTCCATTTAATATGAGGAGTCTGTGTGACTACTTTGCCAATATGATGAATTTAAGACTTTAAATAGTCTGCCAGTGTCCAGGATAAGACCTTAACATAACAGACTGGCAGCATCCGTATCTGTCTCTGCTAACTCTCTCCAGGAGCCCTCATCTACCATGTGAGGAGGCTGGTTATCCTAACTAGGCCTGGATGCCCCGCATTGTTGCTACAGTCAATAGTCCAAGCTTAGTCTGTCCTTCCTTTCACCTTTGTCAAGGTTTTAGATAGAAAAGTGAAAGTAGTGCCACACCTAACCTTTAAATTGGTCAAAAATCAACAGGTTTCAAGAGATTACTTTGTTAATCTCTTTTAAAATCAAGCACTTCTAAGAATCTTAAAGACAGTATTTTACAGAAGACCCAAACAGGGTTTTTTTTGGTTTTGTTTTGTTTTGTTTTTAAAGAGAGAGAAGAGCATATCCAATCAAATAACCTAACAATGAAACCTGTAAAATTTTTATGATAACTATGTCACTCACAAAGAACAGTAGCTTAGAATGAAAGGAACGCAGAGAGCACAAGATAAAAAGAGAGCTTACAGCCCACCTAGTCTTCTAAACAACCACAGGAAGCCTGTGTAGTTACAAACATAGGCCAAAAACAATAATTCAAAGGAGAAAACCCAGGGACTAGGGCTAAAAGTTACAGAATACATTTCCAGGAAGCAGGACTCAGCTTTAATCATGAAATTGGTGACATCTTCCAGACTGGGTTTCAAAGTTTCTATGAACGGTGACTGTTACATGGCTATGAATTTCCGTTTTGAATGGGAATGGCTATTGTAGCTATACTGCCTCTGTCTTATCATTGTATATTGTTTTATATTATGTTTTGTTTTTCCTGGAGCAGGAATCAGCAGGCGACTTATCAATTTAGTTCATGCATTTATAGGATGAGAGAGATCATGCTCAAAAATGATATCTAAGGAGCATCATAACACCTAGATCTAGTTTAGATTACAAGATTCAGGAATCTAAGTTAATACTGTATTGGGAAAAGGCTTTACAGGTGTGAGGATAGGGTTAATGTATTTATCATGGGGAGAAATGATAAAGGGGTAAATTCAGCAAGATAATATAACAGTTATAAATATATATATATACACTCAACACTGTAGTGCCCAGATACATAAAGCAAATATTATTAGAGAAAAAGAGAGAGAGATACCCCAATACCGTAATAACTGAAGATTTTAACACTCTACTTTTATCATTGGACAAATCTTCCAGAAATAAAATCAACAAAGAAATATCAGACTTAATCTCTCTTCTTATAGCCTTTGTCTTGAAATCTATTTGGTGTGAAATAAGTACAGCTATTCTTGTTTTTTTTTGTTTGTTTGTTTCCATTGGCATGAATATCTTTTGTCATCTCTTTATTTTCAGAAGACCCAAAATTACCCTAGGCAAAAAGAACAAAACTAGAGAAATAGCATTACTAGACTTCACATTGTACAACAGAGCTATAGTAACCAAAATGGCATGGTACTGACATAAAAACAGACACATAGATCAGTGGAACAGAATAGTGAACCCAGAGATAAACCTATACCTCTACAATGAACTCATTTTTGACAAAGTTGTCAAGACCATACACTGAGGAAAGGGCAGTCTCTTCAATGAATGGTGCTGGGAAAACTAGACATTCATATGCAAAAGAATGAAACTAAAGCTATATCTCTCACCATATATAAAAATCAAACATCAAAGTGAATTAAAGAAACCTATGACTTCAAACTATAAAACTACAAAAGGAAACATTGGGGACGTCTTCAGGACATTGGAACGGGCAAAGATATCTTGGATAATATCTCATAGCACCAACAACCAAAGCAAAAATGGACAAGTGAAATCACGTCAAGTTAAAAAGCTTCTACACAGCAAAGGATACAATCAACAAAGTGAAGAGACAACCCACAGCATGGGAGAAAATACATGCAAACTACCCATCTGACAAGGGATTAATAACTAGAATATATAAGAAGCTCAAAAAACTCTATAGAAAAAATTTAATAACCCAATTTAAAAATGAGCAAAAGGTGTGACTAGACATTTCTCCAAAGAACATATACAAATGACAAACAGATATATGAAAAAGTACCCAACATAATGATAATCAGAGAAATGCACATCAAAACTACAATAAGTATTCATCTCACTCCAGTTAAAATGGCTGATATCCTAAAGTCAGGCAATAACAAAGGCTGGTGAGTATGTGAAGAAAACGGAACCCTTGTACACTATTGGTGGGAATGCACTTTGGTACAACAACTATGAAGGACGGTTTGGTGGCTCCTCAAAAAACAGAGCTACCATACAATCCAGCAATTCCACCTTAAGTATATACCCAATAGAATGAAAATCAGATATGAAAATCTATCTATACTCTTATGTTTGTTGCAGCACTATTCATAATAGCTAACATTTGTAAGTGACCTAAGTATCCATCAAAAGATAAATAAATAAATAACATGTGGTGCATATACACAATGGAGTACTATTAAGCCATAAAAAAGAATAAATCCTGTCATTTGCAACATCATGGGGGAAACTGGAAGTCATTACGTTAAGTAAAATAAGCCAGATACAGAAAGACAAACTTTGCATGTTCTCAATTATTTGTGGAAGCTAAAAATTAAAACAATTGAACTCATGGAGATAGAGAGTAGAAGGATGGTTACCAGAGGCTGGGAAGGGTAGTGGGGCAATAGGGCATGGGGATGACTAATGGTTACAAAAAATAGTTTAAAAAATGAATAAGTATTTGATAGCACACATGTGACTATATTAAAAATAATATAATTATACATTTTAAAATAAATAAGTATAATTGGATTGTTTGTAACACAAAGCATAAATGCTGGAGGTAGTGGATACCTCATTTTCACTGATGTGGTTATTACACATTGTGTGCCTGTATCAAAATGTCTCATATAACCCATAAATACAAACACTTATTATGCATCCACAAAATTTTTAAAAATACATTAATTAGATACATTCTTCATTTAAATACCTTAAAATCTATTACAAATTAAATTAGAAAAATAAAATGCCAGGCCAGATGTTGGGGCTTATGCCTATAATCCTGGCACTTTGGGAGATGGAGGTGGGTGGATGGCTTGAGTACAGGAGTTTGAGACCAGCTTGGGCAACATGGCGAAACCCTGTCTTTACAAAAAAATACAAAAATTAACCTGACATGGTGGTTCGTGCCTGTAGTCTCAGATACTTGGGAAGACTGAGGAGATGGTAGGAGCCTGGGAGGCAGAGGTTGCAGTGAGTGGAGGTCTCACCACCACACTCAGTCTGGGTGACAGAGTGACACCTTATTTCAATAAACAAATAAACAAATAAATTTTGGATACTATGTTGTATAACTCATTTTCCCACATAAAATACCTTGATGCTTCTCTATATACAACAAGGTTGAAAACAAATTTGTCTTTTATTGCTGTGGGTAGATACAATCATACCAAGTGATTTATAAATTATTACATTTCCATATGTATTTTTTCAGTCATACTGCTATCAGTTTTGAGATTAAAAATCATTAAGATATTAACAGTAATTTTTGGCCAAGAATTATCTCTATCGTGTCATTACTTCTGGTTGAATGTATTTCACTTCTTTAGAGCTATGTCTCCTATTTCACATACTTTGAGATTGTCAGCGCAATTTTATGTGGAAGACAGAGAAAGAAAATTTCAAGCATTTGGGAAATATATTTATATTTAACAATAGAATAAGATTTGTTAGTCAGTCTGTACTTGCATTTATGTACTAAAAGTTTTCATGAAATAAATAAACTAACTTGAAATATTGTATCTCTTTTAAAGCCATACGTAAGTATGTATATATATATAGGGAAATCATATATAGGGAAACATATATATATATATAGGGAAATCACAGTGCTGTTAGGATAACTTCAAAGTAGATACCAAATTTGCTTAATCTTTTTATTACCTTATAGTGCTCTCTTAATTAGCTTGGGTTGCTATAAAAAATCCCACAGACAGTGACTTAAACAACAAGTGTTTATTTCTTATACTTGTAGAGGCTGGGAAGTCCATGATAAAGCTATCAGCAGATCTGGTTCTTAGTGGTGGCCCCCTTCTTGGTACGCAGTTTCATTAATTTTACTCTTCTGCTTATGAATATCCAGTTTCCCTGCACTATCCTCATTGTATGCTCTTTGGTGTCTTTCTCAAAATGGCTTGACTTAAATGTGTAGATTTATTTCTGGGTTTCTTATTCTGTCCCATTGGTCTATTTTTCTGTTTTTATGTCAGTATCTTGTTCTTTTGGTTACTATAGCTTTGCAGCATAGTTTGAAGTAAGGTGGTGTGATGCTGTCAGTTTGGGGTTTTTTGTTTGTATTTTTTTTTTTTTTTTTTTTTTTTTTTGCTCAAAATTGCTTTGGCTGTCCTAGGTCTTTTGTCATTACATAAATTTTAGGACTTTTTTTTCTGTTTCCATGAAGAACTTCACTGGCATTTTGATAGGGATTGCATTGAATCTGTACATCACTTTAGAGAATATAAACATTTTAACACCATTAACTTTTTAAGTCTATGAACATGAGATATCCTTTAATTTTTTGAGCCTTCTTCAATTTCTGTCATCAGTTTTTTATAATTTTCATTGCAGAGATCTTTCACTTCTTTGCTTAAAGTTATCCCTAGGGATTTTTTTGCAGCTATTGTAAATGAAATTGCTTTATTGATTTCTTTTACAGATTGTTTAATATTGGCATATATAATTGCTACTGATTTTTGTGTGTTGATTTTGTATCTTGCAATGTTCTTGGGTTTATTGATCAGTTCTAACAGTTTCTGGTGGGAGATTTTTCTAAATATAAGACCATGTCATTTGCAAACAAGCACAATTTGACTTTCTTTTCAATTTGTATGTCTTCTATTTCTCTCTCTTGCTTAATTGCTCTCTCTACGTTTTCTAGTACTATAAAGTAAAAGTAAAATGGGGTGAAAATGTGCATCCTTGTTTGTTTCAGACCTTAGGGAAAAGGCTTTCAGTTTTTCCTCATTTAGTATGATATTAGCTGTGGGTTTGTCATATATGATCTTTGTTGATTGAGGTATGCTCTTTTTAAACCCAGGTTATTGAGAGTTTTTATCACAAAGGGATGTTAATTTGTATTGAGTGCTTTTTCTGCATCTACTGAAATGGTCATATGGCTTTCTCCCTTGGTTCTGATAATATAACATATCATATTTATTGATTTGCATATGTTGAAACAGCCTTGATTCACTGGGCTGAAACTCATTTGATCATGTAAAATGATCTTTTTAATGTGTTATTGGGATTGGTTTGCTTGTATTCCGCTGAGGATTTTTGCATCTGTAGGATTCTTTGTGACTTTATAAAAAGCAGATAAAATAAGTGACAAAATGTACTTTCTGGAATAATAGTTTAGTTTAATTTTCTATATATGTATATAAATATATATATACACAATTACTATATCTCAGGTCTAAAAGAATTGGTACATTCCTAAGACATCTATGGGTAAACTTATTTTCTCTGTCCACATTTGCTCCTGATTCTCTTATTTTCTTGGTCATATTCTGTTACAACTTTTAGTTAAAATAATCTTGGTTCATATAGGGCAGAAAAAGTTATTTTTCAAGTTATAATTTCAATACAAATGGCATCATATTGCAACTTTGTACTAAAAATGCCAGGCATGTTTTTATTATTATCTAGAAATACTATTCCTGATGATTCTTGGTGCCCTCACCTCTTTGTCTTTCTTTCTATATTTCTGAGTCTATTAGAATGTGGAAATAGGTTTACTATAATGATTCTTCTGATTGGAAAAACAGTTTCCAAACTGTACCAGACCCTAAAATGAGACTTGTTACTCCTTGAGTAATACTCTCAAATCTCCTTTCTGCTGATCAAGATAATGAAGCCTATGGGCAATGACTGAATGAAGTCTTAGAGAAAACAGGATAATACATGTAATAAATTCAAAGATGAAATTATATATCATGTACTGGGTACCAAGATATAGAAAAGTAAAGGATATTCTTATGACATTCTATATTTTTTAAAATGTTGTTTGAATAGGAAGATGGCACTTTTATATGTAAATAATTTCTAACATCTTTTATGGTTTTGAAAATAAAAGAATAACATGCATATAGTTGCTGATTTGAAAATATCTCAACTTTTACATATTCTTCCTAAAAATGTGTAGAACTATGGATCCAAGCCCAATGTCTCAAGCAAAGCAAACAAAAAACCCTAGAAATAAAATCCAATTTAATTATTAGTAGTTATTAAATATTGATATTATTTCAGGGTATCAGTTTGATAAATTAGGGTGTTTTTTCCTGAAAAAAAATTCAAGTTGCATAAAACATAGTCATTGCATACAGAAAATGTTCATGTGTTTTCTAAGAAAATTGTTAGGGGTTAGCATTTTAATCATAAGTGTATAAATCTCTACCTACTTGGAAGTTTCAGTTAAAAAATTGTCAAATTTTATCAAATTTTAAAATGCAAGTGTTCTTAATTATAAACTGAGAGATAATATACTTTGAAACACTTATTTTCCACAGTATAATCTTGAATCTGCAAGGCCTTGATTACTCACTCAATAGGATGCCTTTGAATTGGTTAAATCAAGTAACTGTCATGTTGGACAATACTTGGAGAACTAATGAAGTAGTTGGAAATGGGAAAAATGCCAGAATAGACTTTTGAAAAGGGAAAAAGATGACCAGGAAAATTATATATCATTCAGTTTAGGTGTAAACATCCATCTGTCCCTATTATGTTGTAACAGTTTATTATTCAAATGCATGCTTTGAAAGAATATCAAACTGATAAGTGGTTAATTTTTAATAAACACCAGAGATTAAAAGATAAACATTTTTGTCTTGTACAAGCCATCTGTATTTGATTAAAGTAAAAAAAGTGAAGAAGAAACTTACAAGAATAAGCTTTTGTTAAACTTTCTCCTTTGTAATAAAAAATCACTAGTGTGCCAAACAAATGTTTATTTTACATTCAATTACTTGCTACCAGTAATAAACAGCAATTAAAATTAAAATTTCAAAATATTTTGAACATTATAAAATTTTTATGTGCACATAATATTGAAGACATAAATATGTATGTTATTCAAAAGGAATGATAATTTATGGCAAGAGAAGCAATTTCAGAATTAAATTAGTGAATTTAATAATTCAGTTTAGTTTCTCAAAATTAAATTAATGGCTTTGAGTCACCTGTCTATTCTAGATAGCATTGTTTTATTTTTTACTTTTAAAATGTACATTGAAATTTAACAAAATTTTCTGCAAGATCTATGAGTTTTTTTTTGTTATTGTTAGGCTTATGATTATATGTCCTTAATTAAAAAGACACTGACCTTTCTAATTCTTTGTAATTAAAAATGTCTCCAGATTTTAGTAACTCTGTATTCAAAACGTTAAGCATCTTTGCTTTTTGTTTTTACCTATAATCTAATCATTCTTGATTTTTTGTCAATCCTTTTTGGAATAGTTCTCAAAAATATTTACTTTTTAAACATTGTCATCATCACTAGTTCAAGGCCGTGTCACCAGACACTTGTGCAACTGCTAAAAATTCTTAATAGGCTCTACTTTCCTGAAGTGCCCTCCTCTTCCAATACAAATTACACAATCCCAAGAGGTTACATCCTTAAAAATTCCTAACAACTCTCTGTTATCTAGGTCAAGTCCACAGCTTTTAGTCCCATATTTAAATGATTCCTCAAACTAGCCTTAGTTTCAGCTACTAAATTTATTCTGAATTTCTTTTCTGAACAAACCATTTATTCTTAGACTTTATCTGGCCTGCACATGCATCTTCTACAGTTTTAAGCCTCTTGATACCTACGTGCTAACATTTCCTAAAGTATTGTAACAATTAACGTTCCTGCCAGCAGAAGTGTTTCCATACATCATTTCCAAAGCTCCATAATGTTGTTTTCAATAATAGCATTTTATAATTATGTATTCATATAATAGTTGTCTTCAGAAGTTGCTAAATTTGTAAGGCAGTTAATAATATTAACTTGTTAGGAATAGATGTAAAATAATTATTAATATACTTAAAATATATGATTTGCTATATTACAACCACCATGCTAAATAGTTAGCATGTATGAATTCATTGAATACATTCAGCAAATCGGTTTGATTATACAAATGAGAAAAATGCAGTCTAGGAAGATAATGTCTCAAATTTATAAGAGTAACCAGTGATGTAGTTACACTTCAAGCCTATGTTTTAACATAGCACATGACATTGTTGAGAATATAAAATGGGATTGCATAATAACTGAAATAGCTTCCTTCTTGGCATGCATCAAATGTTCAAAGAACAGTAACATAAAAATACAAATTCTGAATTCCTTGTGTGCAGAAGCATTGCTTATTGATTTCTGTATTTAACATCTCCCCAGCAAAAAACACAGGACATGTAAATGTTCAATAAACACTTTCTTAATTGAGCAATTCTTTTGTCATTTATACACCAGACACAAACATACTCATACTATTTTTTCTTTACAAATTTATAATTTCCTTTCCCCGCATAGAAACAAAAAAGGACATTTATATTAATACAAAAGGTAATTTTTTAAACCACTGTTTGGATTTATTTACACTTTTTTTCATCTACTGTCTGGAATTAGCCTAGGAAATTTGATTCATTAAAATTATACTTGTATTGTTTTAATAAATAGTTATTAAGTATCTATAATATTTCAAATACTCTTGTAGTTTCTGGAGAGACTCCTGTTACATTTCGAAAACAAAAAATCCTTGGCCTGATAGAATCTAGATTCTAACAGAGGAGACAGACAATAAACAACATAAATAAGCAAAATGTATACTGTTAGGCAAAGATAGTGATGAATATTTAGAAGAAAAGCAGAGAAGGGATAACGTAGAGTATATGCAGAGGTGTGGAACTTTAGATTGACTCTCCAGGTAGAACTTCATGGAGAAAACTTAGAATAAGAATCTGAAAGATGTGTGAGCTTCAATCACATGGATTTCTTAGAATAGGATATTGCAAGCAGAGGAGAAAGAAATACCAAAGTTGGAGGTGGGTCATGTGCCTGAAATAGTTGAAGAACAATAGAAGGTCAGAGTGATGAACCTAGAAGAGGAGAAGACAAAATACAAGAGATGAACAGGTTATGACCTTGGACTCCATCAGCAGGATTTGGCATCACTTTGCAGAGAGGTGGGGGGCTGAGGTAGAGTTTGGAACACAGGACTAATAAAATCCAGTGTATGTAAACAGGCTCTCTTTTTCTGCCTATTCTATTGACAATAGGTTTACGGAGAAGGACTGGAGAAGGGAGATTTTTTTTTTTTCTTGAGACAGAGTCTTGCTCTATTGACCAGGCACATCTTGGCTCACCACAACCTCCGCCTCCCAGGTTCAAGTGACTCTTCTGCCTCAGCCTCCTGAGTATCTGGGACTACAAGTGTGCACCACTATGCCAGGCTAATTTTTGTATTTTTTGTAGAGATGGGATTTCACCATGTTGGTTAGGCTGGTCTTGAACTCCTGACGTCATGATCCGCCCGCCTCAGCCTCCCAAAGTGCTGGGATTGGCCCTCTTCCACGTGTACTTCACTTTCTTTCGTTCCTGCTCTGACATTTTATTTTTATTTATTTTTATTTGAGATGAAGTCTCATTCTGTAGCCCAGGCTGGAGTACAGCGCAGAATCTCGGCTCACTGCAACCTCGGCCTCCTTGGTGAGCCACCGCACCCAGCCGGAGAAGGGAGATTTCTAGGTATGTTAGTATAACAATGTAGGAAAAAAATAATGAAGTATTCGATGCGGGAGGCCATAAAGACGTGGACAGGAGGCCATATTTTCAAGGTAGAATAATGTGATTCACTGACAGTGTGACCTGAGGTGTTAAAGAGCAGTCAGGGATGATTTCAAGATATTTGCACTGAACAATGGAAGGAATGGAGTTCTATTTACTGAGATGGGGAAGACCATCAAAGGAGTTATTACAGGGGTAGGTAGGTGAGTGGGAAAGCAATATGAGGAGCATGGTATGGAGGATTTAAGTTTAAAGTAGGAAAGTTACTAGAATCCAACAATCATTTCCCACCCCAACCTCCAGTAACAGGCTAGTTCAGACTAACCTCACCTCTCCATGATAATTGCAACAATTCATATTTATTTATTTATTTATTTATTTATTTAGAGATGGGTCTTGCTATGTTGCCCAGGCTGGTCTTGAACTCCTGGGCTCAAGCAGTCCTCACACCTCGGCCTCCTAAAGTTCTGGGATTATAGGTGTGAGCCACCAAGTCCAGCCTATAATTTCTTACTCTTCTTTTTTTCTTCTTTCTCCCCACAGTACTGTGTCAACTAGAGTGAAAATTATATGGAGTGTCACTGCTCCTGCTCAAAACTCTCCCATGACCTCCTAACTCACAATAAAAGCAGGTTTCACCATGGTGCTTTTCATTTGCCAACAACAACCTCTCTGATCTCATTTCTTCTCATTTTCTCTCCTCGCCCCGTGCACCAGACATTTCTTTTAGCAGTGGTGAATCCCTACGGGACTGTAGTAACTTGATTCTTGCATCCTCGGAGGAAAGAATTTGGCTGAGTAGAATAAGACAGAGTGGGAGACCACAGTAAGTTTTAGAGCAGGAGTGAAAGTTCATTAAACAGTCAGAGCAGGGCCAGGCGTGGTGGCTCACGCCTGTAATCCTAGCACTTTGGGAGGCTGAAGATGGTGGATTATCTGAGATCGGGAGTTCGAGACCACCCTGATCAACATGGCTAAACCCCATCTCTACTAAGAACACAAAAATTAGCCAGGTGTGGTGGGATGCCCCTGAAATCCTAGCTACTCAGAAGGCTAAGTCAGAAGAATCGCTTGAACCCAGTAGGCGGAGGTTGCAGTGAGCAGAGGTTGTGCCAATGCACTCCAGCCTGGGCAGCAGAGTGAGACTCTTTCTCAAGAAAAAAAAAAGGTCAGAGTAGGAATGAAAGTAAGTAAAGTACACATGGAAGAGGGCCAAGGAGCAACTTCACAGATCCAAATACCCCGTCCAGCCCTTGACTTGGCATTTTAAACATTGACTGGTTCCGAGGTTTGCGTTTCACCCTTGACCTTTCCTTGGGCAGGTTGTCCACATGTGCAGTGCCAGCGCTTGGGAGGGTCACATGTGCGGTGTGTTTCCTGAAGTTGTACACATGCTCATTTGAGGCATTTTCCCCTAACCAATCAAGTGTTCCTAGAGGAAGGTCATATACCAGTTAAACTGCACTATTTTTGCCTCTTAGTGCTCATGCTTGAGCCTCGCTCGCCCAACTCCTGAGATCTTTTTGGGAAGCAGCTGATCACCAGCTTCAGGTGTTTCTATCAATTGGGAGACTGCTGTTCCCTGGCACCAGCTGTAACCAATTATTCTTTTAGAAAGACAGTTAACAACCTCCTGAACATCACCTAATGGTTACCTGACATTCTTGCTGTTGGGATGAGGGGCCTCTCCTGCCACGTCATGTTTGCCTGACTACCTACCCTAACAATTCTACACCCTGCTCGCTGTTCTTTCCACCTTTCATACACATGTTTGCCCGAGGCCTCTGTGTCTGCTGCTCTCATTGCCTGGAATATTCTACAGCAGTTACCCAGAGGCTCACCCCTTCAGGTTGTTGGTTGCTGCTGACATGGCAAGTTTTATTAGAGACACCTTCCCTAAAAATTGTTTTTCTAAAATACCTAGTGTATCTTCATTAATTACCTTAATACCCATTTTTCTTATCTTACTAATTGTAAAGACTGTAGTGACATCCTTTTAAAATTTACTTAACACGTGCTCTTATAATGCTTACTTGGCACTGGACACAGTTCTAAGATCTTTACAAATACTCCTTCATTTGATTCTCCTAATATAGGTGTGGTAGATACTATTATTCTTCTCATTTTACAGAAGAGGTAACAAAACTACAGAGTTTAAGCAATTTTCGCAAGCTGACACATCTGGAGAGGTGAGGGCAACATGCAATAAAAGAATAATTGGTTACAGCTGGTGCCAGGGAACAGCAGTCTCCCAATTGATAGAAACACCTGAAGCTGGTGATCAGCTGCTTCCCAAAAAGATCTCAGGAGTTGGGCGAGTGAGGCTCAAGCATGAGCACTAAGAGGCAAAAATAGTGCAGTTTAACTGGTATATGACCTCCACCATGCTATTATTATGTGTGTTTACTTATCTGTCATTTCTTTCCTCCCACTAGAATGGAAGCTCCTTGAAAGAAGGAACTTTGCTTTCCTTCATTATTGTATCTCCAGCACTTAGAAGAGTCCTGCACAAAGATGGGATATTGAATATTTATGAATGGATGGAAACAGAGACACTTTATCACAGGATGACATATGAGAAATAGTCACGATATTTGGAAACATGGAAATTGTTCTGAGACATCAGTTGCCTCCGGTGGGTCTCCAGTGTTTTTAGGACTTCAGTTCAGGAACCACTAAACCTAGACCAAGGCAAATCCTTTATATTGCTATAAGACATAGTGTAAATTTCAGTAGCTTAGATTTTGAAACATTAAGAACAAGTCTGCCTTTGATCTAATTCTCGATCTGATGCCTACTATATTTGTAAATATGGACACATTACCTAATTTTCCTGTTCTTTATTTTTAGTTGTAATAAAAGCTAATATAAATAGCTTGCCTTAGGAACCATTGAGAGTAGTAACGGATTTATGCATGCAAAGGATTTTGAACAGTGCCTGAAAAATAATGAACACTCAGTAATTGTTGCTAATAAGATTATTTTTATTGTTTGGTTGTTGTTTAAAGAATCTTTAATTCCATTTTCTCAGCAGAGGTTTATCTTAATGAAAGCATAATGGAAATTTCCCCCTCATATTTGCATCATAAATAGGTTGCAAGAAGCTTTCAGCCAATGATTGATCTTGGGATAGTACAGAACCAATATGGACCCATGCATGTGTATATTATTGCCATAGAATTAGGGCACAGAAATATACATATGCATGTATTCAACTTCAAGAAACAACTGGGATTTGAGTCATGTGATATGAGGGGTAAGAAATTTAGATATATGCATTATGGATGCATGTATCTATTCTAAAGAGCATGACAGACAACTTGTATTTAATAAGGTGAACAACATAATCTCAGTTTATGTTATTTATTATATACAAATAGAATAAATGCTGCCATTATGGTGAGAAGATAATTGGACTAAATAAGAAGCAAAATCCAACTATGGTAAATGCTTTTTATGTCACAAATGTACAATACAGAGAAAGGATTAAAAATCAAAGAATGGAAAAATACATGACACGAAAATATTAAAAAGACAATCTAGCATATATATTAATATGAGATCAAATAAACTATCAGTCTTTTTATTACTAGAAGTAAAAAAAGATACTTCATACTGAAAAAAAGTCAACAGGGAGATATAAAAATTCTACGTTTGTATGCACCTAAAACCATGACTTCAAAACATGTAAAACAAAGTCTGTATGACCTAAAAGGAAAAACAGACAGTTTCAAATTAGCCAATTTTGAGCTGCTTCTATCAGTGATTGAACAAACTGAAAAACATATTGAGAACACAGTATATTTGAACAATATGATTGCAAGCATAAATTAATGGATATAGAAAGAACTCTAATTTCCCAAATTGCAATATGTATATTATTTTCAAGCACAGAGAACATAAAATAATAACCATATCTTAGGCCTAAAGTTTGTCTCAATAAACTTCAAAAAAATCAAAATAATATAGAAGATTTAGTCTGATATAATAAAACAAGATGAATATAAAAAAGTAACTACAGAACACCATATGTTCTTAAATGGGACAATATCTTTCTAAATAACTCAGAGGTCAGAGAAGAAATCACAATCAATATTGGAAACTATTCATAAAAAAAGATTATTAGTGCTTAAATGCTACATATCCACATTCTTGGCACACTTAAGGCAATTGTGGCCTTAACCACATATATTGGGAAAGGAGAAACACTAAAATTCAATTAGAAATTTAGAACAAAGCAAATAAGCAGTAATGCAAATCCAAAATAAAAGTAAAAGAAAAAAGATAATGAATACAAGAACAGAACATGGTGAAATAGAAAACAATCTTGGTACAAAAGAATCAACAAAGGCAAAAATGATTTGAAGAAAAGATTTTAAAGACAATAAAATATTGGTAAAACTGTTAGAATAAAAGAAAAAGTCATAATTAACAATATCAATAATAAATAAGAGAGAATACTGAGAATCAACCAGATAATACAGTAATAATATAATGTAACAAATATTATATTATTTTATCACTGATGTATGTACTATATAATAATCATAATATAATGGGATGGTTCATCTTATGCAGATTAATTTCCAAATTTAGATGAAACTGAATGATTTGAAAATCAAAATTGATACTGACATCTAATATTTACAAATTAAAAATGAAAATATGAACAGTTCCACTGAAATGAAAGCATTATTAACATATTTTCACAACGAAAACCCTATGCTTAGGTTATTTGACCAACAATTGCAACTGAAATATTTAAAAAGAAATAATGGACTTTCCCACAGACTCTAGCAGTAAATAAAAAAAGAGAGAATGCTCTGAAGTCATTTTATGAAGTTAGCCCTTAACACCAAAACATGAAAGATATTATAAAAAATAATGTTTACACGTCAACCTATTCATTAATTAGATGCAAACATTTAATAAATATATTGAATATATATATATATATATATATATATAATCAGATACAATAAACATTAAAAAGTGATACTAAGACAGGAGAGTTCCCTGACCCCCTCCTGGGACTTGCAACGGGCAAGTGGCTCATTTTCCTCAGACGTGGAGCTCAAACCTCTTGTGGCAGCAGGAGCACACAAGAGAGTGGGCAGGTGCAGGAGAACTAGCGAGTGCCTTTAGGCTCCAGCAGGAATGAAACCTGTACCAGCCAGCGGCAGTGGCTAGCGGTTGCCTGCAACCTCTGGAACCCCAGAGGGCAGGTGTTACAAACAATGCTCTTATAGCAGTTGTGGTCCACAGATAGCTTAAGTGTTAACCAGCTGAGTGGGAAGTCAGTGTGACATACACCCTACTCTCTTGGTACCTGGGTTCTTGTCTAACATCCAGGAAGAATCAAGTCACAGAGACTTGAAGAATGGTGAATGCAGATGTTTTAGAGTGTGGAGGTGGCTCTCAGTGGGATGGGGAGCTGGAAAGCTGATGGAGAGGGAAAATAATCATCCCCTAGAAATGGTCGAATTCTCCCACAGTCCAGCTGCTTCCTCGACTTTAAGATCCTTCTCTTCTCTCCTTCTCTGCCACGCCGCTCTGCTGCTCTTCTGCTCTTGGAACCTGGGATCTGGGGTTCTTCTGTGCACAGCATGGTGGGCAGGCCAGAGTGGTCTAGGAAAGGGCAACATTTGGGTGGGGAAAACAGTGATGCTTGTTCTCATTTAGAGCCGTAGCTCCAGGCTTGAGGGTGGAGGCCTCACCAAGGACCCCATCCTCCTGCTTCCTGTCCATGTCAATACTTTTTCTTGTTTTTAATATTTTGGGTTTATTCCAGAATTACAAATTTAATATTTGAAATATCAATCGATGAAATGTACTGCGTTAACATAACAAAAAACACACGATCAACAGAAGATACAGAAAACAGATTTGATAAATTCAACAACTACACAACAAATATTACACAGGAGCTTCCTTTTGACAAACTGTGTCTATAGCATTTTACAAGCAAGGTATTTAATGGTGAGAACTTTTTCTTTGAGAGCAGAAAAAGAAAATGGATGTCCACTACTTCACCTCCCTGCTTTTTACAGATGTAACAGACGTTATTGCCAGCACAGCATAGCAAGAAAAAGAAATAAAAGTTATATAATCGAAATACATAAGTAAATATATCATCATTATTGGAAGATTTTAGAAGCTTGTACCTTAAAAATTTTAAAGTTTACAAATACATTCCTGGAATTAACATGTTACCTGCAAAATGTGGCCAGAATTTAATATAAAGTGTCTGTTTTATTTCTAAACATAAACATTTGAATAATTAAATAGCTGTCAAACTACATCTATAGCAACAATAGTTCTAAAATATTTCAAATGAGTATAACTTGATATTATGAAAAGTGTGGAAGACCTTATGCAAATGAATAAAACTAGAAATGTTTAAAATCTAGATAAGTGGATTTAAAACATCTTCATGTTTTAAAAGACTAAATAGTGAAAAGGAGATTTTTCTCTCCGATGGTTTTATAACCAGTGCACTCCTAATTAAAACTCAGTAAGTTGATCTAAAATCAGTATGTAGCAAAGCACTAAGGATAACCAAGAAAATATTGAAAAAGAAAAACAAAGTGGCAGGACTTATTCTAATTAATTTAAAAACCTATTATGAAGTTACATTTACTATGATATAAGAATAGAAGGGATCGATCCAAGATGGCCACTTAAGAGGAAGTCGGGATTGCAGCTCCGAGAGAAGGCGCAGAGGGTGAGTGGACGCCGCATTTCCAGACGGACTTTTACTGCCCACAGACCAGGAGATTCACAGGAGGAAAAGCCCCACGGGTCTCCAGCGCCACTGGTTTGAGCGGAGTGGCCGCTCAGCCTACGCCCTGGAGCGGGGGGCAGTGGCTTCTTGCGCAGAGCGAGAGAGACAGAGTTCCCTCTGAGCCAGAAAGGGGAGCTGAAGCAGGGAGCCAAGCCAGGAGACCCCCGGGCAAGGGAGTGCCACGAATCTCAGAGCCGCTGCTTCGGCTGACGCAGCGGCACACAGGGCAGCGGATTTTAATTGCGCGGAGAAGCTCCCCGCATTCCCAGCGCCGCTGGTTGGACCGGAGCAGCCGCTCGGCCTGCACGGGGGGCAGGGAGCAGCGGCTCCTTGAACAAAGTGAACGAGACTGTGTCCCCTCTGGGCCAGCAAGGGGAACTGTGGCAAGGAGGCAAGCCAAGAGATTACAGGACAAAGAGGGCCCCTCTAGAAACACGGCTGAACCCGGGACGGTTCAGCTCTGTGGGGGAGGGGCGTCCTCCATCGGGAAACACCCTGCAGTTCCCGGGGCAATTTTCCGTAACCAAGACAACCCGCCACTACAGAGACTCCGTCACTACAGGGGCGGGCCAGCATAGCGGAAGCAGTTCTAACTACACCCACAGGACTGCTGGGAAGCTCACACGGAAGCTGGGCGGAGCCCACAGCAGCTCAGCGAAGCCTCTGCAGGCTGAGTGTGACTAGACTGCCACCTTGTGGGCAGGGAAAATGGTAGCAACACAGCTGAAAAACATAAAGTGCTAAACCCCTGGGCCAGAACACCTGGGGAGAAGAAAAGGGGGTTTATGAGTTCAGCTGCTGCAGACTTAAAATTACCAAAATCAGAAAGACAGCAACTACAAAGTCAATAGGCGGATAAATCCACAAAGATGGGAAGAAACCAGCGCAAAAAGGATGAAAACACCCAAAACCAGAACACCTCTCCCCCTACAAGGCAGCATAACTCCTCACCAGCACGGGAACAAGACTGGACGGAGAATGAGTGTGATGAAATGACAGAATCAGCTTTCAGAAAATGGATAATAAGAAACTTCTGTGAGCTAAAAGAACATGTTCTAACCCAATGCAAAGAAACTAAGAACCTTGAAAAAAGACTTGACGAAATGCTAACGAGAATGGACAACTTAGAGAGGAATATGAATGAATTGATGGAGCTGAAAAACACAACACGAGAACTTCGCGAAGCATGTACAAGTTTCAACAGCCGAATTGACCAAGCAGAAGAAAGGATATCAGAAGTTGAAGATCAACTCAATGAAATAAAACGAGAAGGGAAGATTAGAGAAAACAAGGTAAAAAGGAATGAACAGAGTCAACAAGAAATATGGGACTACGTGAAAAGACCTAATCTACGTTTGATAGGTGTACCTGAATGTGACGAAGAGAATGCATCCAAGCTGGAAAATACTCTTCAGGATATTATCCAGGAAAACTTCCCCAACCTAGCAAGGCAGGCCAAGATTCAAGTCCAAGAAATACAGAGAACACCACAAAGATATTCCTCTAGAAGAGCAACCCCAAGGCACATAATCATCAGATTCACCAGGGTTGAAATGAAGGAGAAAATACTAAGGGCAGCCAGAGAGAAAGGTCGGGTTACCCACAAAGGGAAACCCATCAGACTCACAGCAGATCTCTCAGCAGAAACCCTACAGGCCAGAAGAGAGTGGGGGCCGATATTCAACATCCTTAAAGAAAAGAACTTTCAACCCAGAATTTCATATCCAGCCAAACTAAGCTTCATAAGTGAAGGAAAAATAAAATCCTTTGTGAACAAGCAAGTACTCACAGATTTCATCACCACCAGACCAGCTTTACAAGAGCTCCTGAAGGAGACACTACACATAGAAAAAAACAACCAGCACCAGCCACTCCAAAAACGCACGAAATGGTAAAGAGCAGCAACACAATGAAGAATCTCCATCAACCAATGGGCAAAACAGCCAGCTAGCATCAAAATGACAGGACCAAACTCACACATAACAATATTAACCCTAAATGTAAATGGACTAAATGCCCCAATCAAAAGACACAGACTGGCAAATTGGATAAAAAGCCAAAACCCATCAGTGTGCTGTATCCAGGAAACCCACCTCACATGCAAGGATACACAAAGGCTCAAAATAAAGGGATGGAGGAAGATTTACCAAGCAAATGGAGAGCAAAAAAAAGCAGGAGTTGCAATTCTCATCTCTGATAAAATAGACTTTAAAGCAACAAAGATCAAAAGAGACAAAGAAGGACATTACATAATGGTAAAAGGATCAATACAACAAGAAGAGCTAACGATCCTAAATATATATGCACCTAATACAGGAGCACCCAGATACATAAGGCAAGTTCTTAAAGACTTACAAAGAGACATAGACTCCCACACATTAATACTGGGAGACTTCAACACAACATTGTCAATATTAGACAGATCAACGAGACAGAAAATTAATAAGGATATCCAGGACTTGAACTCAGACCTGGAACAAGCAAACCTAATAGATATTTACAGAACTCTCCAGCCCAAATCCAGAGAATATACATTCTTCTCAGCACCACATCACACCTACTCTAAAATTGACCACATAATTGGAAGTAAATCACTCCTCAGCAAATGCAAAAGAACAGAAACCATAACAAACAGTCTCTCAGACCACAGTGCAATCAAGTTAGAACTCAGAATTCAGAAGCCCACCCAGAACCGCACATCCTCATGGAAATTGAACAACTTTCTCCTGAATGTTGACTGGATAAACACTGAAATGAAGGCAGAAATAAAGATGTTCTTCGAAACCAACGAGAATGAAGACACCACATACCAGAATCTCTGGGACACATTTAAAGCAGTCTCTAGAGGAAAATATATAGCAATAAGTGCCCACATGAGAAGAAAGGAGAGAACTAAAATTGACACCCTATCATCAAAATTGAAAGAGCTAGAGGAGCAAGATCAAAAAAACTCAAAACCTAGCAGAAGACAAGAAATAACTAAGATCAAAGCAGAAATGAAGGAGATAGAGACATGAAAAACCCTACAAAAAATCAATAAATCCAGGAGCTGGTTTTTTGAAAAGATCAACAAAATAGACAGACCACTAGCCAAACTAATAAAAAAGAAAAGAGAGAATAACCAAATAGATGCAATAAAAAATGATAAAGGGGATATCACCACAGATGCCACAGAAATACAAACCATCATCAGAGATTATTACAAACAACTCTATGCACATAAATTAGAAAACCTGGAAGAAATGGATAAATTCCTGGACAGTAGTCTCCTCCCATGCCTAAACCAGGAAGAAGTCGAAACCCTGAATAGACCAATAACAAGGTCTGAAGTCGAGGCAGCAATTAAGAGCCTACCACCCAAAAAAAGCCCAGGCCCAGATGGTCTCACAGCCGAATTCTACCAGACATACAAAGAGGAACTGGTACCATTCCTACTGAAACTATTCCAAATAATCCAAAAAGAGGGAATCCTTCCCAAATCATTTTATGAGACCAACATCATCCTAATACCAAAACCCGGCAGAGACTCAACAAGAAAAGAAAACTACAGGCCAATATCCATGATGAACATAGATGCAAAAATCTTCAATAAAATACTGGCAAGCCGATTACAACAGCACATCAAAAAGCTTATCCACCATGATCAAGTAGGATTCATCCCGGGGATGCAAGGCTGGTTCAATATACGCAAGTCTATAAATGTAATTCACCACATAAACAGAACCAAAGACAAAAACCACATGATTATCTCAATTGATGCAGAGAAGGCCTTCGACAAAATTCAACAGCCCTTTATGCTAAAAACCCTCAATAAACTAGGTATCGATGGAACGTATCTCAAAATAATAAAAGCTATTTATGACAAACCGACAGCCAATATCATACTGAATGGGCAAAAACTGGAAGCATTCCCTTTGAAATCCGGCACTAGACAAGGATGCCCTCTCTCACCACTCCTATTCAATATAGTACTGGAAGTTCTAGCCAGAGCAATCAGGCAAGAAAAAGAAATAAAGGGTATTCAATTAGGAAAGGAGGAAGTCAAATTGTCTCTATTTGCAGACGACATGATTGTATATCTAGAAGACCCTATCACCTCAGCCCAAAATCTCCTGAAACTGATAAGCAACTTCAGCAAAGTCTCAGGATACAAAATCAATGTGCAAAAATCACAAGCATTCCTATACACCAATAACAGACTTAAAGAGAGCCAAATCAAGAACGAACTGCCATTCACAATTGCTACAAAGAGAATAAAATACCTAGGAATACAACTAACAAGGAACGTAAAGGACCTCTTCAAGGAGAACTACAAATCACTGCTCAACGAAATAAGAGAGGACACAAACAGATGGAGAAACATTCCATGTTCATGGTTAGGAAGAATTAATATCGTGAAAATGGCCATACTGCCCAAAGTAATTTACAGATTCAACGCTATCCCCATCAAGCTACCAATGACCTTCCTCACAGAACTGGAAAAAATCACCTTAAACTTCATATGGAACCAAAAGAGAGCCCGCATAGCCAAGTCAATTCTAAGCAAAAAGAACAAAGCAGGAGGCATCACACTACCGGACTTCAAACTCTACTACAAGGCTACAGTAATCAAAACAGCATGGTACTGGTACCAAAACAGAGATATAGACCAATGGAACAGAACAGAGACATCGGAGGTGACACAACATATCTACAACCACCTGATCTTTGACAAACCTGAAAAAAACAATCAATGGGGAAAGGATTCCATGTTCAATAAGTGGTGTTGGGAAAACTGGCTAGCCATATGCAGAAAGCAGAAACTGGACCCCTTCCTGACACCTTACACTAAAATTGACTCCAGATGGATTAAAGACTTAAACATAAGACGTAACACCATAAAAAAACTAGAAGGAAACCTAGGCAAAACCATTCAGGACATAGGCGTAGGCAAGGACTTTATGACCAAAACACCAAAAGCATTGGCAACAAAAGCCAAAATAGACAAATGGGACCTAATCAAACTCCACAGCTTTTGCACGGCAAAAGAAACAGTCAATAGAGTGAATCGGCAACCAACAGAATGGGAAAAAATTTTTGCAGCCTACCCATCTGACAAAGGGCTGATATCCAGAATTTACAATGAACTAAAAAAGATTTACAAGAAAAAAACAAACAAGCCCATTCAAAAATGGGCGAAGGATATGAACAGATACTTTACAAAAGAAGACATACATGAGGCCAACAAACATATGAAAAAATGCTCATCATCACTGGTCATTAGAGAAATGCAAATCAAAACTACATTGAGATACCATCTCACGCCAGTTAGAATGGCGATCATTAAAAAATCTGGAGACAACAGATGCTGGAGAGGATGTGGAGAAATAGGAACACTTTTACACTGTTGGTGGGAGTGTAAATTAGTTCAACCACTGTGGAAAACAGTGTGGCGATTCCTCAAGGACCTAGAAATAGAAATTCCATTTGACCCAGCAATCCCATTACTGGGCATATATCCAAAGGATTATAAATCGTTCTACTATAAGGACACATGCACACGAATGTTCATTGCAGCACAGTTTACAATAGCAAAGACCTGGAACCAGCCCAAATGCCCATCGATGATAGACTGGACAGGAAAAATGTGGCACATATACACCATGGAATATTATGCAGCCATTAAAAAGGAGGAGTTCACATCCTTCGTAGGGACATGGATGAACCTGGAAAACATCATTCTCAGCAAATTGACACAAGAACACAAAATCAAACACCACATATTCTCACTCATAGGTGGGTGTTGAACAAGGAGAACACATGGACACAGGGAGGGGAGCACTATACACGGGGGTCTGTTGGGGGGAGGGGGGATAGTGGGGGGGGTGGGGAGTTGGGGAGGGATAGCATGGGGAGAAATGCCAGATATAGGTGAAGGGGAGGGAGGCAGCAAATCATACTGCCAGGTGTGCACCTGTGCAACAACCTTGCATGTTCTTCACATGTACCCCAAAACCTAAAATGCAATAAAAAAAAAAAAAAAAAAGAATAGAAAAACAATCCAACAACATAGATAGAAATAGAAAGCCTGGACACAGATGCAGAAATATAAAGACAGGATGCAGAATGAATTTGGCACTGCACAGCAGTGAGAAAATGATCATCTTTTCAATAAATGATGCTGGGACAATTGGAAATTCATGTAGAAGAAACTTGACCATAAAAATCAATTTGGGGTAAAGTATGGATCTCATTATAATATAAATAATAATATACTTTCTGGAATATACAAGAATATTCTAATAGCAAGAATGTCTTCATGCTACTAGAGTAGGCGAGAATGTTTAAAACAGGATACAGTTTCTATGCAATTTTTGCAATTACTTTTAATGGCAAAAACTGCAATTACTTTTGCACCAACCTAAGGTGAAGGAACAGACTGATAAACTGCAGTCAAAATTTTACATTTCTGTTCATCAAAAGAATATAAAAAGGATAAAAATACAAGCTAAGAAGAGAGATAAGGCACTTGTCACATATATGACAAACAAATAGCTTATCATAATATAGAAATAACTCTTATAAACAAGAAAAAGATGATCCTATAGAAAGTGAACAAGGTATTTGGATAGGCACTGGGTTTATGGAATTGGCAGCATGAAGGGAAATTCTGTGTTCTGTCAGTGTTGACTTCTTCACCTGGGTAGTAGTAGTTCCACAGATGTTCACTTGGTGAAAGAATCATCTGTACAAAATCTGCACAATTTCAATTTGCAAATTTTTTGTACTTTATTTCTTATAATTCTTAAATGTTTTTAAAGCAAGATTATTTCACTTCTGTAATAAAAGAACTGTTGAGGAGATTCTTCAATGTGGAAATCAAAACCAGCAATTGAGGGTAAATTTCAATAATTTCCAAGAAAAGAAATGAGGGCCTGAACAAAGAGAGAGCCAGTAGAAATAGGAAGAAAGGAAACCATTTCAAAGATAGTACATAATTATAAACCTAGCTTGATGATTAAAGTGGGGAGATAAGGTAGAGGAAATAATTTATTTATAATGACTCACAGGTCTTGAGTATACTGCTGGAAAATTATTCATTTGTTGGCAATATTAATGAATAGGTTATATTTATGTCCTGCTAAGAATACAGAGAGAGAACTGGAGATGTAGATATAAATTCAGTAATTCTACATTTTATTTGCAAACCATTGAAACTGAACTTAAGGCTTATGTCATTAGACTCGAATTCTTAACCCAGAAATACCAGATAGCCTGAACTGGAGTGTACTAAAGGAATGGTACCATTATTGCAGAAAGACATTAACATTTCAGCTTGCAACATGGGTCTTATCAATAACCAAGTTTCTTTATGGTGTGAATAAAATGAGATCACAAAAAGAGTAAAAATGATTCTTCTTGGAAGCAGTTGAGTTTAATTAGCTCTTTATAAGCAGTGTAATAATTGGCAGCATTCAAACTGCTGACAGCTTCACTTCTCACTTCTTTATTTTACTCCCTTTTTTTCCCCTCACTTCTTTTAAAGGAAGATCAAAGCCTGTATAGCCGAGTGAATGCTAATGGTGCACACATTTATTTGAAAAGCTTGAAGGCCTTGAAAATCTGCACGTAAGATTTTTTTATTCCCAAATGTCTGCCTGTAAGTGTATTTGACACTATTAGCAGGAATTATCTCTGCTTTTATTCCCCCTGTCCTTTTTAAAAGAAAACAAGTCTAATTTTGGAAATGTTGATTAAAATGAGAGTTACATAACCTTTTTGATCCTCCACAAAATAGGTACTTTGAACCACAGACTTGCCATAGAGTTAATGAGTCTCTTCCTCATGCATATGTACTTTCCTCCACATTGTACGCTGCGTGGGGAGGGGCCTGAGCCCACCATACAAGCTTGGGAAAACGATTTAACTCTCTTGTTGGTGAATATATAACTCTGACAGGTGGGAGGTGATGCTGTTGCAGTTTGTAAAGATATAATAGAATATTTTCAGCTGGACAAAAAATTTCCCAGATTCTTACATGAACAAAATGCCTTTCCACTCTTCTCAAGATAATAAGAATTACCCATGGCAACTTTGCAAAAGTAGTCCTGAGTTTAATCAGAAAATAGAAACTGATAAATAGTGGTTCTGATAGAATGGCTGCAGAGGAATTAATTTTCTGAAGCATTGGAAGAAACTTGTAATGTTTGATTCTTGGACTTCACTCTCTGAATATACATTATAAGGGGATACTTTGTGTTGTCGAGTATTATGCTTAAGTCAAACTTCAAGGATTAATATGTACGCTTCAACACTTTGCCTGAGAAAGTTTTAAGCTAATAGTTGTTCTTATTATTTTTGTTGAAGAAGGAGAAAAAGAAAAAGATGAAGGAGAGGAAAGTAGAAGAAATAAAATATCTATAACACTCAGTAATTTAGAGAAGGTGTATTAATTTTTTTCTGGTAACATCTCGCATTACTGTCTTAGAGTAAAGAGTAGCTGCATGGAATTAAATAATAATTTACTAATTAGAAAACAAGCAAACAAAAGTTAGTATAGCTAAACTCAACAGGAGAACTAGAAAAAACTGCCTTAAAATATCTGGCCCTTGTCCTATCTATTATAAGAATATATACTGCCCAGTTTACTAGTCTATACAACAGAATATGAAAAAGCAAAGCGTTTCAACTAAGTTTCCAAAACATTAAACACCAGCTTCTCCCTAATTTTAAAAGTTTAAAAAGTTTAAAAGTTTAATAACACCTATGCAGTGTGTGCAAAGGATAGGGGTTAACTCCTTTGTGGTCTTGGCAGTTAACTCCTTCACCTGTTTAGATGATAAAATTGAGGAGGCAGGAATGTTGGAATTTGGAGAAATTATTTAGAGTGGGTTTATCGTGCACACTGGAAACTCACCCATCACAAATCCACACAGACAGCCAGTAGAGACCAGGAGATTTTCCTTTGAAAGGAGGTTAGAATTTTTACTACTTTATATTACTAAACACATTAACATAATAAAAGAACATTATGAATTGAGACTGTTTTGGGGATTAACATCACCAAAGAGTATTTTATTATCTGAAAGCATCCAGAAAAATCTTTTGATTGTATGCACCAATGTAGGCAAGAATTATCTAATAGAGAATAGCTATGCTGGGGCAATCATTAAAGAAGAAAATGTAATTTCTAATTTTACCCAATGAGTCCCACTAATGCAATATACTGGTTATAATGTATTTCAAGGACCAAAATTTGCTTTCTGATTAAACTTGTGGAAGACTCCATATGTTCAAATCTCCTTCAGGCATATATTCTGGCAAAACTGAATCTAATTCAGGAATTTAAACAGGAGTGCCTTGCCCTCAATTCTATTCTCATTGAATAACATTTGTTATTTAATATATGAATAATCTCCACGGGTCTCTATGGTAACAAAGAACTGTTTTGGCAGTGATTGGAGAGGCTCAGATGATTGAAATGATGATAAGAATTATTATTATTTTTAAAAAAATTCCAGGCCCCCTGCCAATATTTTACAAAACCATCTCTCTCAAACCTTATGATTTTTTAAACTGGAAAACATTGAAAAGGAAGCACTCCCTTGGTGGGGAAGGCTACTTTGTAATGCAGACACTTCTGGAGTATTTTGTAATATGTTGGCAATGAATTAATGTTAAGGGATTATTATTCTTTTTAAAACTTAGATTGAGAACTGATTAATAAAAAGTATAATAAACAATTCTTATTAAGCACTTACTATGTGCCAAACTCTGAGCTCAGCTCCTCATGTGGATTATCTCATTTAGCCCTTACAACTACCATATATTGTAAGCACCCTTGAAATTCTCATCCTGCTTACTTAATAGGAAGACTAGAATGCAAAAAGGTATGTCAATTTCTCAAAGTTTTACACATTAAAATCATATTTAATCTGGACACCAAACCCCATGTTCTTAATAATTTTGTTGTATTATCTCCTTCACTTTTCCACATTCCAAACATGAGCTGGTTGAAACATCCAGAAATGCTAATAAAATAAACACACATTTGTTGCATGAGTTTAAGTATATATTGGGTGTTTTTGTAGGGCACATGTGTGTGTGTGTTTCCATAAATCTTAAAGCATTCTACATATCTGATGTAATCCTTTTCATTAAGAGTCTATAGAATCACACTTCTTTTTTAATTTACCAGGTGAAAAAGTAGCCACTTCAAACACCTGTCTCTTAAACATGGAATTTATTCCTCATATATAAAACGATAATTATTACAAAGATATCCTATGAGTAAGATCACAACTCAGCTTCTGCTGTGTCAGAAGACACTGGGTACTTTCTTAAACTCCTTTTTTTTTTTTTTTCTTGTTATTGCTGCATCCTACTTCTGGCCTCTGGAGTCAAGAATGGCTGCTGAATGGGTGTGATGTTTATAGATGTCTATATGTAGATGCCCAAGGCTACACTAAATTTGCTGCATCTGCTATTTGTTTGGGTTCCATCTTTTCTTCAGACTCCAAACTACAGGCAAATCTCATTTTATTGCACTTTGCTTTATTATGCTTTGTAGATATTTTACCTTTTACAAATTGAAGGTTTGCGGCAATCCTGTGTCTAGCAAGTCTATCAGCATGTGCTCATTTTGTGTCCCTGTGTTACACTTTGGTAATTCTCACTGATATGGTTCAGTTCCGTATCCGACCTAAATCTCATGTCTAATTGTAATCCCTACATACCAGAAGAGGGACCTGGTGAGAGGTGATTGGATCATGAGGGTGGATTTTCCATGCTGTTCTTGTAATAGTGAGTTCTCAGGAGATCTGATGGCTTAAGTGTGGAACTTCCCTGCTCACTTGCTCTCTGTCTTGCTGCTATGATGAGAAGTGCTTGCTTCCCCTTTGCCTGCTCTTATAATTGTAAGTTTCCTGAGGCCTTCCAATCATGTTTCCTGTTAAGTCTGTAGAACTGTGAGTCAATTAAACCTCTTTTCTTCATAAATTACCCAGTCTCAGGTAGTTTTTTATAGCAGTTTAAAAAAGGACTAATACACTCACAATATCTCAAACTCTTATTATATCTGTCATGGTGATCTGTGACCAGTGGACTTTGATGTTAATATGGTAACTGTTTTGGGACACCATGAACCACACCCGAATAAGATGGTGAACTTAACTGACGAATGTTGTGGGTGTTCTGACTGCCCTGGACTGACTATTCCCCATCTTTCTCTTTTCCCAAGCCTTCCTATTCCCCGAGAGACAACACTATTGAAATTAGGCCAATTAATAACCCTGCAATTACCTCTAAGTGTTCAAGTGAAAGGAAGAGCACATATCTCTCCTTACATAAAAAGCCAGAAAAGATTAAGTTTAGTGTGGAAGTCATGTCAAAAGCCATGATAGGCTGAAAACTAGACCTCTTGTGCCAGTTAGCCAAGTTCTGAATACAAAGGTAACATTTCCAAAGAAAATTAAAAGTGATACTCCAGTGAATAAACAAGTGATAAGAAAGCAGCACAGCCTTATCGCTGATGGAGAAAATTTTAATGATTTGGATAAAAGACCAAATTGGGCATAACATTCTCTTAAATAAAAGCCTAATCCAGAGCAAGGCCCCAATTGTCTTCAGTTCTGTGAAGATTGAGAGAGGTAAGAAATGTTAAAATAAAAGTTTGAAGCTAGTAGAGGTTGGTTCATGAGGCTTAAGAAAAAGCCACCTTCATAACATAAAAGTGCAAGGTGAAGAAGAAAGTCTGTTATAGAAGCTGTAGATTCTACAAGTTATTTAGAATCTAGATAAGGTAATTGTTAAATGTGGCTACACTGAACAACAGATTTTCAACGTAGTTAAAACAGACTTGGAAGAGGAAGCCATCCGGGACTTCCATAGCTAGAAAGGAGAAATCAATGCCTTGGTTCAGTGTTTCAAAGGACAGGCTGACTCACTTGTTAGGGACTAATGCAGCTGGTGAGTTGAAGTTGAAGCCAATGATCATTTATCATTTCAAAAATCCTAATGCCTTCAAGAATTAGACCAAATTTACTGTGCCTGTGTTCTATAAATGGAACAACAAAGACTGTATGAGAGCACAATCGTTTATAGTGTGGTTTACTGAGTATTTTAAGCCCACTGTTGAGACCGACTGCTCAGAAAAAAAGATTCCTTTCAAAATATTATTATTGGCAATGTGCCTAGATACTCAAGAGCTCTAAAAAAGTTGTACAAAAAGACTAATATTGTTTCCATGCCTAGTAACACAACATCCATTCTGCAGCCCATGGATTAATGAGTAATTCTGACAATCAAGCTTTCTGATTTAAGAAGCACATTTTGTAAGACTCGAACTTCCATAGATAAGCGATACTTCGATGAATGTGGGCAAAGTAAATTAAAAACCTCTGGAAAGGATTAACCATTCTAGATTCTATGAAGAACATTCATGATTCATGAGGGGAGGGCAAAATATCAACATTAAAGGGAGTTTGGAAGAAGTTTATTCCAGCCTTCCTGGATTATTTTGAGGAGCTCAAGACTTCATTGGAGGAAGTAACTGCAGATGTGGTGGAAATAGCAAGAGAACTAGAAGTAGAAGTGGAATCTGCTGATGTTATTGGATTGCTGTAATTTCTTTATAAAACTTGAACAGATAAAGAATTGCTTCTTATGGATGAGCAAAAAAGTTGGTTTATTGAAATAAAATCTACTCCTGGTGAAGATGCTGTGAACATTTTTGAAATGCTGACAAAGGATTTAGAATATTATATCAATTTAGTTAATAAGAAGCAGCAGGGCTTGAGAGGATTGATTCCAGTTTTCCAAGAATTTCCACTGTGCATAAAATGCTATCTATCAAACAGCAACAAATGCTACAGAAAAATCTTTCCTGAAAGGAAGAGTCAATTGATGTGGCAAACTTCATTTTTATCTTACTTTTAAAAATTTTCACAGCCACTCCAACTTTAGCAGTCATCACCCTGATTGGTCAGTAGCCATCCACATGGAGGCAAGATCCTTCACTAGCAAAAAGATTATGATTTATTGAAGGCTCAGATGTTCATAAGTATTTTATAGCAATAAAGTATTTTTTTTTGAGACATAGTCTCACACTGTCACCCAGGCTGTAGTGCAGTGGTGCGATCTTGGCTCACCACCTCCTGGGTTCAAGCAATTCTCCTGCTTCAGCCTCCTGAGTAGCTGAGACTACAGGCATGCGTCACCATGCCCAGCTAATTTCTTTTTGTATTTTTAGTAGAGATGGGATTTCACCATGTTAGTCAGGATTGTCTCGATCTCCTGACCTTATGATCCACCCACCTCGGCCTCCCAAAGTGCTGGGATTACAGGCATGAGCCACCATGCCCGGTCAGCAGGCCAGCAATAAAGTATTTTTAAATTAAGATTTGCAAATTGATTTTTCTTAGACATAATGCTTTTGCACATTAGACTACAATATAGTGTACACATAACTTTTATATGCACTGGGAGTCAAAAAGTTTCTGTTATTTGTTATATTGTGGTGCTCTGGAACTGAACCTACAATATCTCTGAGATATGCCTGCATATAAGTTGGTGAAAGTACACTTCTTTTGTCTAACCTAGTAATTGAATCTATAACATGAGTCTTCCTTTTCATGCAGGTCTATCACTATTTTCTGTGCCACTTTGGCATGAATTAGATAAAGGTCACCCTTCCTGTGGGAGAAAATTCCCTGCATCACGTTATAGCCCAAAGAGGGGAGCTTAGGTTTGATTTCATTACCGGGTATGTGTCATTGCACAGTAAACATCTTGGACAAAACTTTGTAATAGTCCTTATTCCTTCTCAGAGTTCTGGGATCTAAAGCAGCTACAAAATTAAGAGTCTCATGTCTCATATGCTTCCTATTCCTGATTAACAACAATATTTATCTGTAAGAATCCACAGTTAGAAGAGTCCTAAGGAGAAAATTATGAAACCAGGCTGGTTGATGGAAATAGTTGAAAAAAGAAACAGCTAAATTTGCTTTTTTTTTTTTTTTTTGTATTCTCTCTGTCCATTACTAGAAAATAAATTCCACAAACTCTTTTATTCTTTTTCTAGCGCAATGGTTTTCAACTTTGGCTGAACATTGGAATTACCTGGAGAACCTTGAAAACTCTTATTCATCAGACTCTATCCCAGACCAGTGAGATCAGAAACTATGAGACTAGAACCTAAGCATCTGTGTTCTTTAAATGCTTCAGGTAATAGCCATGAGCAAAGCTGAGAAGTACTGAAGATTTGAATCATTGACCTGGGAGGTGGCGTAAGAATAAAACTGTGCAATCTTCTTCCTTCCTCGGATCACATCTCACCACAATACATTTGTGTGACTCAGGTTATTTATAACGTAAAAGATCTCAAAAAGTTTAACTATAGAATTTAACTCAAGTCATTTAATTTCCTTTCTTCACAGTTAATAAATGACTAAATGCACAATGTTGGTAACCAATTAAAAATGTATTATAGATAATATATATATTTTTCCTAGAAAGTTCTTTCTAAGTAGCAGCAAATGAACATTACCTGGGTATGAAAGAGCAGGTTTCCATAACATAAATGTTCCTGAAGAAATCATTAGGCCTTGATTAGCCTTTTTAAAACCATTAACTATAATAATTACGAAAAGGAAAAAAAGAAAGTTTTAGCACCTACATTTGCCTTCAAGAAATAGCTATTTAATAATTAATAAACAATCCATTTGCAGAACATATACTGGTATAGATAGCAATGTCATTACTAGGCTGCAGCACTATCATAGTGTATCAGCAAACCGCAGTTAACAGAACAAATATTTTTGGCTCTGGAGGGGTAGGCTTTCCAAACACAAATTAATCTCCTTAATGGATTTTCCTTACCTTCATGAAAAATACATTATGGGCTCTTAAGTCACACTCAACACATTGTTAGGGTTTTTTATGATGTGGGGTTGGCACAAAGATGATTTTTCTTTCACACTGTGGGTAAAAAAACAATGAGCTGGGTGGTTTGGAGCCAGACTATTTAATCACTAGGTAAAGACTGATTACCCAGAGAAGCTGCGTATTCTTAAGCACTCTCTTTCTATAAGCGATCCTTAAATTTTGTTGAGAGGTAGAAAAAAGAAATTACATTGTGGGGCTTAACATTTATAAATTTTTCAGTGTCAAAAAACTGTTCCAGTGGGCCTCCTTATTAACTGCTTTGATTTTCTTAAAAGCCGACCAAAGGAAAATTGTCCTGACATACCTGAAAATGCTTCCGCTCATGCCCAGCCTAAGTATCCTGTCTAAGTATTTAGTGCAGCAAGGGTAACCCGGAATGCAAACAAAAGCTGATTATGGCCAGAAAGGCACAGCACACTTCCAACATTATAATTGCTTTTGAAGCATCATTATATCTAAGCATTATTTTTAAACATGCGTTTATTTCCTAACATAGATTTTTAATGTGGATGAACATTCATCTAGGACTGAATACCCAATCTAACTATGTCATATGCATTAAGTAGCTACATTGATGCTGCTTCAGGTACATCAAGATAGGCAAAGGAACCTGCATCGCTGTGCCCCTTAGGAAGTTTAATTAGACACTGCAGTCATAAGAATCTGGTAAGAATTTTTAGAGGGCAGATGTGTGGCATTCATGATACCATCCACAGTTTTATGATAGAACATGCCTTGCCTTTTTTATTTTTTTCAGTTTCCTCAGTTTCCGTTGTGCAAAACTGTTTTAAAACCACTGAGTTTTTATTTTCTTTCAGGCAGAGGTTAACAATCAGCCTTCAGATGGTTCAAATTAGTCAACATAGATCAGAGCTGAACCCATGCCCTAGAAGTGAACATAACTTCTCCTGTGAGAAATCACCTGGCAGCAGACTACAAGGTGAGAGAATCATTATAGCTGTGGAGAGCATTGCTCTTTGAAATGGCAGGAATCACACTGAGTGTGTAGCAGAGGATCTTTCAGTAAATATTGCTACTACCTAGTGGGACTCTTTCTCAGTAGCTGAATTTAGGACATTGAAAACCATTGATAATCTTCTCAGGGATTGACTGTATCCCAGAATTTTAGGTAAAGTGTTTTCCAAATAAATCACATGAAGAAAATGTATGACCTAAATATTTAGGATTGTCAACCTGTAACTTATATGATGATTATATTTCATCATAAAACCAATTGCAGAAGGGTTAGAAGGGTGTTTTGAAATTTTATGAGACTTCAACTGAGTAAAGAAGCTGAGATAATCATATTCAAATTCAAGAGGTAATTCAAATTACGGCAGAGAACTACTGCTGTGGCTATTGTGTCTTAGAGTAATTTGTATTAGTAAGTGATGCTGGAACTATTTCTTTCAATTAACTGTCTACAGAAACCTATGAATTTTCAGAGTTTATCATGAACTCTAAACTCATGAAAAATCTAATGTATACTATGACCCTAATTTCCCAAACTTCACAGTTAATAACTTTTCTAGTATAGAAGCTAAAATGCTCATTTTTACAGTATACTCAGTAAAATGATTTATCTCCCAAACACCAGCTTAATTGTTGCCTATTTCATTTTCCAAATAATTTCATTCCCCAATGAATATATTAAAATATAGAAAACAAATAAGCCCTTATTTTCACTCTTACTTCACTCCAATTTATTGTTCAAAAAGCAATAAATTATATCAAAAATTAGACCATGTAAATCTCTTCCTTAAATTTAAACCTAACAAACAAACACTTCCAGGAGTCTTCATTGCATTAGTAAAAAATCCAATTCTTAATACAAGAGCCTGAACAACCTAGAACCGATGTCTGCCTCACTCATGAAGCTCCGCCTGTGCCACTGTTCACTCTTGAATCACAGATCAGTTGTCATTACAGTAGTCTGAGTAATGGTCCCCAAAGGTGTCCATATCCAAATCCCAGGGACCTGTGAATGTACTACCTTACATGTGAAAGGGACTCTGCAGGTGTGATTATGTTAAGGATCTTGAGATAGAAAATTATTCTGGATTACCCAATTGGGCCTAAAAAAAGTGAAGTCTTATAAGAGAGATGGAGGAGGATTAGAGTCAAAGAGAGAGATGTAAAGATGGAAGCAGAGATCAGAGAGAAGGTTCAATTTCTGCTGACTTTGAAGATGGAGTAAGGTGCCTTTAGCCAGGATTACACGTGGTTCCTAGGAGCTGGAAAAGGCAGAGAGATAGATTCTCCCCTAGAGCCTTCAGAAGGAATGCAGGCTTGCTGACATCTTGATTTTAGCTTAGTGAAACGGATTTTGGACTTATGACCTCCAGGAATTTAAAATAATAAACTTGTGTCATTTTAAACCCCTAAATTCATTATAAACAGTTAAAGCAGCAATAGGAAATGTAGATAGCCACATTGCCATTTTTTAATTTGCAGGCATACGCAAAACTCCTCCATAACTCAGAGATTTGTGTGTCTCCACACTCTAAGATGTGTGAAGGACAGTCTCTATGTCTTTTTCACCCTGGTCTTCTGGATAAATAAGGCACTGAAGAAATATTTGTTGAATAAATGAATGATCAGATGAGAATCTGGGAAGGTGAATGTATTTACTCAGGGAGTGGTTTAGGTATGTGACTTTTGCTGTTTTACATAAGATTATTAATTTATAAACAAACTAGGAAGTGCTCGTGGTATATGATTCTTGGAGGCTTTTTCAGTTTCATCTCTTTGCTCTGTTTTTATAAGGAATGCCCTTTATTGAAGGAATACAGAAAGGAAGTGATGAAAGCAAAAGGATATAAATCATTCACCTTTATTAAGAAGTGCTAGTTAAGTAATGGATTACTATAGACACAACCAACCCACTCATGCTACTAACCATGTTATCACCAACTGCTGAACTTTTAGGAAATTTGAGTGATTATCATCCTACCAGATATACACTTGATGAGGGAAAATATTTGATATGATTTGGCTGTGTCACAACCCAAATAGCATCTTGAATTATAGTTCCCATAATCCCCACATGCCATGGGAGGGACCTGGTGGAAGGTAATTGAGTCATGGGGGGAGGGGGTTTACTGTCATGCTGTTCTGACAGTGGGTTCTCACACAATCTGATGGTTTTATAAAGGGCTTTTCCCCCATTGCTTAGCACTTCTCTCTCCTGCTGCCATGTGAAGAAGGACATGTTTGCTTCCCCTTCTGCCATGATTGTAAGTTTCCTGAGGCCTTTCCAGCCATGCAGAAGTGTAAGTCAGTTAAACATATTTTCTTTATAAATTGCCCAATCTTGGGTATTTTTTCATGGCAGTATTTGAACAGACTAACACAATATTGCAAGGAGAAATTATTTCATATTTTTTGGAAGTGTTACAAATTGATCTTAGTGGGTGTTTTTTTGACCAACTGACCAACTTGTGCTAAGGATCTTCTCTTATGCTTACTTCTCCAACACTTACATTGAATACATCTAATCCAATCATTTCCTATTGTTCAATTAGCTTCAGCAAACAGTATTTCTGCCTGTCTATTCAAAATTCTTTGTAGCAACCTTGCTGGCAGGTACTATCAGAAGGTAATGAATTTGAGCTTGTCTTATTTTGCAGACCACATGGTAACATATGCAAATATAAGCACCATATAAAAATACATATTATTTTTTCTGTACAATACGTTAGGAAGAGCCAAGCTTTTGGATGCTGTATTTTTCTTATAAAATATCTTGACATCTAATTTTCATTTGTTGTTACTTTTTAAAACAGATTTTATAGATTCGTTTGGTTATTTAAAAAATGTTAGCTATATTTGTTCAAAGAAAATATTTTAATATTTAAATGTATTTCAGCAATGTATAAATATAGTGAAGTCACATTATTTTGTTTGATGAGTAATACATATGCCTGGTTTAAATGTGTAAGATTTTTTTCTTTCACAAAGATTTACGAAAAATATTTCCTTTCTTGAAAGGATTGCTTTTATATTAACTTGAAGTTTTACCAAAAAATCTGATTTTGTCTAGCTTTAAAATCTTTTGTATTTCTTAAAGTGAGACTATTTCTTATTAATGAATTGAAAGGAATCATTTTCTCCAGAATATTTAGGAAAACTGTCATGAAATGTAAAATTTCAGAACCTCTGTTTACCTAATCTAGTTTTGCAAAGAAAACAATTTTACCAAAACTTCCCACCTAAAAACAAATACTGTTTCTTTAGATATAATCTATTAAGAAATCATGGGGACTTAATGTTGATTTCTTGATAAAGGAAAATTAATATAAATCAAAAATAAACAAGCAACAAAAATCTTAAATCCAGACTTTTCTAAATAAGGAGGGTAATGATAAAGGAAAATGAATAAGTATTTTCTTTTAATAGCTTAATGAGAGTCACAAGAAAACGAAGACCTATTTTACTATTAAAGAAAAGTACTCATCTACAAAAAATTATAACGAGAAAACTTCTGCTGAGCAGGCTAGCAATGGGTATCCCCTAGGACACAGAACACTTAATGGGTTTTCAGGTCTGTTCTAAATTTTTTTTTTCTCTATGCTCTATCCATGTTGTGCAAAATATCAGGTTTTCTTCAACTTTCTTTTCTTCCTCCTTAGAAACTCTTGTCCTTTGTCGATTGTTTAGAAGCAGAAAATATTACCTTTCTGTACAAGAAGTGAAGGTTAGTTAAAGATACTAGAATTCAAAGGCTGCAAAGATTATACCCAATATATATATAGGCATTTTAAACTATCTAGTCTGATCCCAACCTATAAAGTTTCAACTCAAATTATATCAGTGCTTTGGAAATAAAGCAGGGGATTAATTAACCATTAAAGTAGGAAAATCAAAAGATCAGCTGACATCAGGGTTAAATTGTCTTTTACCCCAAGAACTACCCTTTTAAAAAATCTAGTTACAGAATGATTAATCATGAAGTGATGTTTCTGGAGAAGTTTTGTTCTGTGTCTTTTAGTTTTGAAAACTTAATTTCCCTGATTTTTTAAATAACACAATAAATTAGCTAATTTCAATTCTATTTTATTGAAAGCACAATATTTGCTATCAGATTGTCTGGTGCATTGCTGATTGCTCTGCCTTTCACTGAGAGTCACTGGGGAAATTTATATCTCAGCAAAAGAAAATTCTGTAATTTTGCTTCTGTTATTGATTATAAAACTGAGCAATATGAGAATCAGGAGAAAACTCAAAAGTCTACAAGGGAACATCAGTCACTTGGTTTGTCTGAATTAATTGTTAACATCAGACATCCAGTTTGTGGTGCTTTAGTCTGAGTTTACTTACTAAATTTAGAAGTAGTTTTAAGCATTATTACTGCATATACAAAACAGACAGCTAATTACCCTCTGTTGAATATTTTAATATGTTCCTCTGTAATACAATTTTTAATGATAGAGAATAAATTAAATTTGTATTACAGGAAGAAGGAGAATCTACACACTGGTACTTCTTAATTGTTGCCAAAGGAAACCTAACAAAAACGCATGGATTCAACAGGAGTATTAATAAGCCAATCAACAGATGGCTAATTGTACCACTGAAAAATGCAAATAAATTAATTCTCAGTTGCTCTCATCTATTGGGAGATAAAAGTGGACTTATTGCTTTTTATCTCAATATATTTATGTAATTTATGTGCCAAGATGTTTTAGTGAAATAATCTGAAATAAATAATAAAAGACTATAAAGGAGTGTTCTGAAATTTTGATAGCACAAAGCATCTTTATTTTGTTATAGTTCCAACAACACCTTATATTATCAAACTTGAAATTCAGAGCTACTTAAATCTTCGTTTTTTTAGCTTAGTTGTATCAGTCAGGTTACTACAGGCATGCTATAGTAAGGAATCATTTCATCATCTCAGTGGCTTAAACAAGGAAGGTTTCTTTGTCACTCACATTCATGCCCATTGCAGCTCTGCTTCACATCCCCATCATTCCAATACCCCATTGGAAGCAGAAGCTTCTACTAAAGTTATTCTGGTGGCAGAGAGAAAGGAATAATGGAGGATCTAGAGGATGCTCTGAAAATATTTACTTAGACATGTCATATATTACTTCTGCACCCATTAACTGGCTAAAGAAATTCACGTGGCCAAACCTGATGTCAGTGAGATGAGAAGTAACATTTTTCCTACAGGGATAGTTTGTGCAAGAAGGTATAGCAAATATTTATATTACAATGTGGTCAATTCCATAAGCATTTTTCTAAAATCAATTTATAAAACTTCCCCCCAGTCCTGAAGCAAAGTTCATAAGAAGCTCAGACAAATTTTGAGTAAACATGGAAAATGAGAAAATATTATAGCAGGTTGTGAAAAATACTGTCATATATTTATGTCTCATAATCTGGCTTAAAGGCATAAGAAACTGACATTATCATTCTAATACTTTTCATAAGATTGAGAGTAAGAATAGATAATTTTATTAGATTCGTACTCTGCTTGTAGTTCTGGTCTAATACTTGTATGACTACATTTAGAAGAATGTAATGAGCATCGGTTCACTTCCTATTCTGATTTTTTTTTTTACTCAGTAACATTGATAAATACATGGATAAATTCTATAAATAAGTTTGTTTAATTATGTACAAATGAATGAAAAGTTTTAGAAATAGGGAAATGGTATGGTTGCCCCAATATTGCACATAAATAGATAGTAATAAGAAATGTTTGTGTTAAACCCATATTTTAATTCTAGGATGGACTCCTTTAGAATCATTGGCAATATTTTAAGAGCATCTCCCTGTTTACTAAATACCAAAGCAATGTCAGTGCAAAAAGACATTGCTCCAACTATGAAGTCATCCATAGAGCCTGCAAATTTGTCACTCAACACAATCAAGACTAGGAATGAAGCTCCAAAAACTGGGGCTGGCAACTGACTATTGCTAAAGTTAGGACATGGCTCTAGCAGCTCATTCCCGGTGCCTGATGGAAATGGTTTTGAGTCTTTAAACTCAAAAGAAGAAGAGTAAATTTATGTGTGTTTTAACCGATATGTCATATGCAACAAAGTTTAATACCTGAGTAAATCTTGGTTTCTGTATCATATCCTATCTCTATCTGCTTTATTTCTTGGTTGAGGATGCTAGACCCTAATTATCTATAGTCCCTAGCCAAATAAAGAGAGAGAAAAATATAGTAATTAAACTCCAAAATATGTTCTTCCTTTTGTACTTTGGGACCAGAAATCCAAAATAGGAAAAAATAATGTATTACTTTGAAGCAAATTCTAATTTGATGTCTTAAATTATCGTCTTTTCAACTAAGGAATAACTTATGTAGTCTTCAGATAAATTTGGAAGAAAGAATCTATACATGCAAGAATCGAGTGCTGAAAATAAGGCACTTGTGACTTAATCTTAAATGTTTTATATTTTGCTTTACTGCTATGCCTGTGCCTCTCAATCATTGGGAGGATTGAAGACACAGTAATTCAGAAAACTGAACAATTTACTGTAGTGGCAAAGAACTTTTTAAAGAAAGATGAGAATAAGACAGAAATTCAAGGTGAGGGCTTATTCTAACCCTAGCCAAGACAGCACACCTTTAACCTCTCCAGTCCTCACACAGAACACACACACACACACACACACACCAGAGAAGCTTCAACAGTAGACACTTTGAGATTTTTTTGTTAATGTGTTTAGATACTGTGTTTCAAATATCCTTCTAACCAAGTATTCTCTTTTTTCTTTCCTGTCAGTGGGCTTTTCGGGTATAGTCATAATTATTTTGAAATATCAGTAGACTAAACTATGCTCAGTAGGAAATAAGAATAAAAGAAATAAATACAATAGTTTCATATGCAATCAAATAATGAAGGTAGAAAGGAGAACTTTAGTATAATATTTTAATATCATTATAAGAACAGAAGACAAATGCTTCTTGGTATCAAAAAAATTCCAGCTTCCATAATGTTAGTATAAGATGACTTTTTAGGTTATCAGATATTGGGCACAAGAAAGTATAGGATTTTTATGACAATACAGCTCTCTAAATAAGTTATGCTGTATAATAAACAGACCTCTTTTTGAGCATTCTACTATTCATAATGAAAATGGATAAGCAATAATAATATATGCATATTATTCCCCTTCACAAGAGCAATCATTCTCCCAGAGACCATATGAGGATTTACAAAACTGTCACATGAAAAATACAATAAATTGGCTGCTCAGAAATTGCTGTGTTAACTGGAACTGCCTTGTCATTTCTGCCTGAAGCCAACTTTTCTAGCTGCAAATGACAAGGGAAAATAATCAATATAAGAGAAATCTTAGCTTTCAAAGGGTAAAACAATGCATTTGCAATGCCTTTCTGAAAAGAATATACTTTCAATTAGAATTACGTGAAAATTTGAATTCATTACCTCAAGTCCAATGAACAGTGTGTCTCAGGTATCCTTATTGTACTCTGAATAAAAATCCCTGAGCTTGTCCACTTAGAACCTTATATATGAACTGCCTTTGACACTCAAATGATATCAGAAAGGTCTTTCAAATTAATTTGCCTCTTCTCTGGAGTAAAGATCTTATACTCTTATACCAAGGGTATTAGTTTAGTATCTTTCCAACTCATTTGACTAGAGGCCAAATCAGATTCTGCTAGTCTGCAAATAGAATCACTGGCCTCAGGATTAAAAATATTACAGGCACTTACTAAATGTCTCAAGGAAAATGATCGGTTTCATCCTCCTCATTGTTAATGGAGCTGATTATGTGGAAGGCAAATTATGCTTTAAGAACTTTATATAAATCAGTCCATTGAATCTTCATACTACCCTATGGGGTAGATGTTATCATCATTGTTATGCCCATGAAGGAATAGCAAATAGAATGTAATGACATAAGCATATTGACTCTGAATCCACATTCTAAGTAAAGAGAAATGGAGGATAAGAGCCAGATATAAAAGACATGTTATGGAAAGACATAGAAAAGATATAACATGTGATACACTATAAGCAAAAGTTAAGGGACCCAGTGAACTGGAGAAAAGCATGAAAGCTTTAAAGTTATTGGTGTACTTAGTAGCAAAGTTGACTGAACTCAGAGACCAGAGTTTAAATTCTAGTTCTGCTCTTCATCAGTTATATGACTTTGAACAAGACCCTAAACTTCTTCATATGCAAATCATATAGTAGAATTATTACTTCTTATGATTGTGAGACTTAAATAAAACCAACAGAGTTTAGTAGAATAATGTACATAGGACACTTAGCATGGTCTGAATATTTTCTCTATACATTGCTTTCTGAAGTCTGATATGGTTTGGCTGTGTACCCACCCAAATCTCATCTTAAACTGTGGCTCTCATAATTTCCACGTGTTGTGGAAGGGACCCAGTGCGAGGTAATCAAATCCTGAGGGCAGCTCTTTCCTGTGCTGTTCTTGTGATAGTGAATAAATCTCAAGAGATTTCATAGTTTTATAAAGGGGAGTGTTTTCCTGCACATGCTCTCTCCTGCCTACCAGAATGTCCCTTTGGCCTTTTTTTTTTTTTGTCTTCTGCCATGATTGTGAGGCCTCCCCAGCCATGTGGAACTGTAAGTCCACTAAACTTCTTTCCTTTATAAATTACCAAGTCTCAGATACGTCTTTTTTAGGATCATGAGAACAAACTAATACAATGTCATATTTTCTTTATAGCTTCTTTGATATTGATTCCTAATTTTCAATAACATGCACTATTGCCAGATTAACATTCCATTATTTTGTGTATCATCATTCCTGGCTCAGTATTACTTAAATGCCTGCAGTTCAACATCAAAGATATCACCTTGGCATTCCACCTTTTTCACAATTTGTTGTGATACAGCAGTAAGAACACTGCATATGGGGTTAGTGAATATGTTTAAAGAGAAGCATTAAGCTATTCACTGTTACTTTGTGACTTTGAGTAAGTCTATTTTAGTCTATGTTTTCCTTTCTGTTAAATGTGTTATTTTTTCCTCATCAGACTCCTCACAGATGTAATATAGTGTTCAAACTAGATAACTCACCTGAAAACTCTTTGAAAGCTGAAAAAGGGATATACAAATGTTAGGTAGTAATGGAAAAAGAATGAGCTTCGAAATCTAGTACAAACCCAGTTTAAATTCTGCGCTTGGCCCTTACCAGCCTTGTGGAAGTCACTGACTCTTTGCTTCTTAATATTTATAAATAGGATTGGGAAGAATAATATTTATTTTCAAAAAATAATATCTTACTGCTGAATATTGCTACTTTGGTTTTTGGCAGAAGTTCATCTTATCTATAAATCTATAGGTTGCCTCTAGGACTTGGATATTGTTTTGTATTAATATGATTTTTATTTATTTTACCATGCCTAACACCAGCCAACATACAATATTTGCAACACAAGCAAGGAAAAATAGTGAGGATTAGTGATTATTATTCCCTTTGTTTTTAGTCCTCACTCACTCTGATTCGATTAGGTTTCTGAATATAAAAGTAACAAATTTATTGGAGTCTAAGAATAAAAATGAAAGGGAGATACTTTTATAGTCCATGACGATTTAATTATGAAACTATAGGGAATGAAACTGTGTTTATCATGACACAATTTCATTGCATTCAATGTGTGTAGAAAATGGATGACAGGGAGGGTTAGGCAGCTGTCATAAGAGGGGAAGAAATGGGTTAGCTGCCAGCAGTGAGGGCAAGCATCAAACATTGGCTTAGCTTTAGACTGCAGAGAAATATAAAGAGCTGACAAGACAGCCTCACTTGCAGCAGGAAGACATTAGTTCTCCACTTTGAACCAAAGAATGCGTAATGATGCTGAATGTAAAAGGCCGGGTCACAAATAATGATAATAATGACAGTAATATGACAGGCTCAAAGAGTAATGGCTAAGAACTGCATATCAAAGAAACAGCTTAAAGTGAGTTGTATGAATTATTTGCCTAGTTTTTAGCACCATGTTGGTACATCTATTGCAATTGCTAAGAGATAACGTATTTCAACTATGGAAACAAATTAAATTACAAATGCAAATTGACAAATATAATTTCATACATATATTTTAATTTCACACATCTATAAAATGTTATAATAGGAACCAAGTGTTAGATAATAATTTCTTATTTAGGTGGGAAATTTGATAGTGTTGCAGATTACACAAATTAAATGCTTCATGAATATGCATTGGGTGTGTCAAAGAAAGATGCTTGCAGTGAGTTTTTAGTGCTCATTCTTCAAAACAGATACACATAAATAACCTTGATTTATGCCTGTTACGTATTTTGCAAGCATAATGCGACAAGTCTCTCTTACCAAACCTTAAATCTGTGTAGATTTTTGTTAAATGTGACTTGAAGCAACTAAAAATGTAGTTGAGATTCAATGGTCTGTTTTGTGAAGAACATTCATCGTAGTTAAGAATAAGATCCACATGCCTCATTGCGTTTGAACGTTGTGTGTGTGATTCGAATGCTGCTTCTCCTCCGTCCCCATTTTAAGCTCTCATTTGCTCACCATGTTGCAAACACCCTGGCCCATTTTAGTTTCTGGAAGATAGTGACTCTTCCCACTGTGATGGCTTGCTCATTCCCTTCCCTTTGTGCAAGATGCTCTTTCCCAGCTCTCGACGTGGCAGACTCTTCTAAATCTCCACTTCAATATTCGCTCTGCAGAGGGTCTTCCTTTAACCATCCTTATCAATAACGTCCTTCTTTTTTCTTCTCTTGTGCAAAATCCCAGAATTGAAATGTATCCTTTTAGAACTAAGACAACATTTGGTATACTAAAGGCAAATTCATTTTGTCTTTGTTTTAAGAATATTAGAATACTTCCACAACTTTCAATAGTATCAAATTGTCAAAAATACTCAAGAAGCTTCTATTTAATAGACAAAACAAAATGACATGATATGCTTTGTTTATATGTGTATATGTGTCCATATGTGATATCAGAGTTACCATCATAGGATATGAATCTAAACTGGTAGATATACTGTTATCTTTACTTTCTTTTATTAACTAATCTTGTCTGAATAGTGATATTCTAAAAACAATTTTAAGGGAATGTTAGCTTAATAAAATTCAAAATTCATTTTTTTTTGTACTGGTCTCTGAAATTGCCCCCCAAATGTCAATTGTTCCAAAAGTTTACTAGGATATGTTGTGAAAGCAAAAATTTTTAAATTTCTCAAAAATTCCTCCATGTTTGATATTATAGGCAAAATGCTTTCTTTCTTCAGGCAGCCATGGATACCCCATTCACTATTTTGTGTGTTGTCTTTGTTATACAGTGTTATTATTAAAACTATTACAGTTTTTGACTTTGTTATTGGATCTTGCTACCTAATAAACAAAATTTAATTAAGAATGGTATAGCCATAAAAGAAAGTTATCTGATTAATACTACCAAAAACTGTAATAATGAGTTGCTATGCTAAAATGTATTTAGCAGAATTTAATATATAAATGTATATTTAATTTGGTTTAGACACTAATGATGATAATAATATGTATATTGTGATAATATAAGATTGCATTTTCCAGTTATTTCCTGATTATTATGGAGTCCATAAAATATTTTTGCCAGTTGCTCAATGCAGCACCTTTTAAGAGTTGTACGATTTGCTTAAATGAAAGTCTTAAGATGTAATATGAAATTATGTTGAATACTACAGAGGAAATTTACAGCAAAATTAGGACACATAGAGGTATTTTATTCAGTTTCAGCAGAATAATCAGAAAAATATATTGTTAGAAAAACAAAAATGTCAGGAAAACATGCTATTTGGTTGTGTTCTTTTTTTCCTTTACAGTTTTGAATGTCTTCTTTCCACAAAATATAGTCACAAATAAGTCCTGTAAGAATTTGAATGAGGGCTAGGAAATTAAAATGGAAAATTAACAGTACTGGAATTGGAAGGCAAAGGAACTCTGAGGATAGCTAGACAACTGTCAGAAGTAATTATTCAGTAATTTTACCCAAACTAAGCTTCAGCTGTATTTACTGCAAACTCAGCAGAACTTGATCAATCTGGATAACCTCACATACTTTTTACTAGAGATGACACCAACTTTGTGAAAAAGTGTATTTCCAAAACCAACTGAACTAGCTTCAAAGTAAGTACTACATAGTAGAACAAACCTGATGGTAGTTCGTTCATGGTAATAGCTTTAATATAAAAATTTTAATTGTCTTACATAATTATACAGTACAGGAACTGTTGAAAAATTAGTAAATTTTCCAAAATGTCCTTTAAATCACACTTAACCTATTATTTTGTTACTTTTGAAAATTTAGTAGATTACTAAAGTTTGGGAAGTAATTGATTGTTCAGAAGACTATATGTGGAGCACACATTCGTATAAATACCTTAGACATATTAAATAATTCTTTGAAAACAGAGCCTTGCAAATCTTAAAGTTCTTTGGAAAAGGGAAAGTCTAGTCACGAAAAATTGCAAATTTCTTGAAGGCAGAAGTCATCTCTCACTTATCTAAATCTCTGAGGTGCTTGGCACAAAGTGGCTCTGTTCTTGAGCAAATTTAAAAGTGGATGCAATACTAAGACTTATTCACATGGGAACTCATCAGGTGTTTTTTCTCAGTTAATATTCCACAAATATCTGTTTAAAAGTGACTAGTAAATGTTGCATAGCGAGGAATTGTACTCTAATTAGAATAGAAAACTATTAATTATAAATAATTGTCTTTGCTGCTTTAATATCTATCCAGCATTTCTTGGGATTATTCTGTACTTGATCTGAAGCTGCATAAGATAATTTCAAATAACAATATACTAAGCTATTCTGTCCTATAATAGTGAAAACCAAAACCATCCTCTTTCTTAGAACACTATCCAATGGTCACTATCTAAAAAGCTTAAAGGAAAAAACAATCTTATTTAGATTCACTCCTAAGATCTATGTATCAGTCCTTGCGTCATGTGCTAGGCTTTTTGACTGGATTAGATAACATAATTTTAAGACGTGATTTTCTGTTAAATAGTAAAGGATTGTCAATTGAAGTTTCTTGATGATTATTCTGCTAAAGGAAAAGAGGCCAATTCTCTTTTTGTTTTCTTTTTATCCAAAGCCATTTCTCAAATGTATCAGTTTTCCATAAAGAGTCATCTGACATTCTTAGTAGCATTACTCCAGATTCAGTGCACGGTATCTTTCTATTTTCTCAGACTAATATCTATTAAAGAATTAATACATTTTTTGGAGTAGGTTATTCTGCTCTTTTTCTCAATCATACTGTTTCTCTAAAAATATATTTTCTTAGAATGCTTTAATTTTTTACTTAAAAATCAAGGATCAACAACTGTTTTCAGCAGCATTCTGGCCCAGGACTGTGCAAACAGAGTAGGGGAAGAATGGTTTGAGTGAGAAGATTGCTCTGGAAAAACAGAATCTTATTTTGATCAACATCTGTACCACATGAAATATGTTTTCAATTTGAAATGGGGAACTTGGCGACATTGCCAAAGAACTTTGTACATTGTTGGCAATTTTATTTGGGCCAGAATGGTACATAGATTAAAATTCCAACTTTCTGCCAGAATACCATGATGACTGTATTTTGTATTTTGCAACCTGATTTGGGAGTTTGGCAAACTAATTCATAAACTAATAAAGTTAGAAGCATTTCAAGTGGATCACCTGAAAATCATCTGCCTTTAGGCAGTGTGTTTTAAAACATTCTGTGGGTCTTTCCATTTCAATAGGCATGGAGAGTCTCTTCCATATACGTCTACTTTGAATATATCTATATGAGGATTTGATGAATCTGTCATTAATCCAACATATTCCTTTCCTAAACATAAAGTCTTTATATTAGCTATATTTATGTCAATTACACATTTTCAGGATTGTGTGAATCATGACACAACTATGGGTCCAACATATACACATTATATGGTGAATAAAAAGACTTCTCCAAGCATTTTCATGGTCAATGCCAAAAAATGGATTTATATATTCTATTTCAGCACGTTTACTTGGATACTTACTGAAATTCCAGCATACTTTGAAAAGTGTATTAGTGATGCAAAGATGTAGGTAACTAAACTCATTATAAACAACAACAAAACCCCATTAACAGCTACATGGGCAACGCTTAGTTGCCTTAATTACACATGGATCTTAGACACCAGGGCACAGTGAATCCATGTCCACCTTCTCAGGATTTACTCTGCATTGGGAGAGTTACTTCAACAGTAATTCTGTTTCTAGGCCAGTTTTGAAATAGTCTTTTCACTTAGTAGCCTCACATACATTTATCCTTAAGCTTTTTGTGGTGCAGTCTTTACTAATGTGTTAGCAATTATGTAGCCCAGTTGATTCTCTTGCTGTTCCTCTACCATGAACTGTTCTAATATGGGCTTCCCCATGTCACTCTCTCTGCCTACAGAAGTGTCACACATATGTCCAAGGCTCACTTACCTGCCTCATTCAGCTCTCTGCTCAAATTTTTCCTCCCTGGAAAGGTCTTTCTGATTATCTGATTCAAACTAGCATACACATTCTCAAGTCAACTTCATCCCCTTAGCCTGTTTTAGTTGGCTTGATAGCACTTGCTCCACTAGATACTACACTACACAATTAGTACTATATTTATTTATCTCCTCTACTACAATGTAAGTTCCATTAATGCAAGTGTTATGCCTGTTTTTTTCACTACTTTATTCCATGATCTAGATGAGTACTTGGCATGTAAAGGGCATTAATTATTGTCTGTGATGCAATTTAACCCAGGACACTAAATTTATTTTTAACTTAATATATTTGCCTGTTAAAGAAGATTATTTTACTTCACAGTCTTTAGTTCAGAATATATTTATTTGCAGTGATTATCAGAGATGCATAGGTTTTGTTAGGATTCAATTATTCATATGTATTTTTAGGTACAAAAATTGTATGCATCAAAAATTTATTATATCCTACTTCCTTTTCCCTCATTAAGAATAAATAAAAATATGGAATTCATGTGTAACACTGACTTATAATACTTGGACTGACAAACCCATAAACCTGCTGGCTGGCTCAGTAGTAATAGACATATAAATTATTTATAATATGGCTTTTCATTTAAAATGTTTTAAGGTACATATACTAGATTAATCATTGACTTTATTTTATTTTATTTTTTGTGTGAGCAACATGGCTGTTTATTCACCTGGGTGCAGGTGGGCTAAGGCTGAAAAGGGCATTAGCAAAGGGCAGTGGGATAGGAGTTGGTTTTATAGGTTTGGGTAGTTTTTTGGTGGGCTAGGGTGTCTAATCTTTCACCCTTAATCTGGCTCCCGTTCTCTGCTCAAACCCAATCTTGTTAATAAAACTAAGTGGTTGCTTGTAGATACCACACACTTCCTCATACACCATAAAAACAAAAGCTCTCCCTCCACACAACCATAGACTTTAATGTTTCACTTCACACAGAATGGTTTAATAATGTGTAAAATGTACTTTATTTCTAGTTTTATTTCTCCTAAGTGAAGGTAAGTTCGGTCATCTTGAAATGTTAGTCCTTTAAAATGGGATCTATGGCATAAAATGGAAAAAGAATAATTGCATTGCTGTATTATTTATCCATAATTTTAAAAATATTTTCACTTTTCACAGATGTATTTTACCATAATATTAAATTTTAGTAAAATAAAAATGCATTTGCTTGACAATAGTAATTTGTTCTGAGATGAAATGCCTGGAAGTAATAAAATCACTTGGTGGTATATTCTGTTTTCCCTTATAAATAAAATATCTCTAAGGGACATGACTTTCAATAGTGTAAGCCAGTTCTATTTCTCATCAGCCTCAAAACTGGTAAGTATTTTGTTAACAATATGCAATGTGACATGCTCCAGGACCTTCTGATGATCCATTTTCTTTTCATTTTTTTTTTCTTTTTAGAGTAAAGTGAAAGCAAGTTTATTAGACAAGTAAAAAAAAAAAAATGTCTATTCCATAGGCAGAGAAGCTTCCCTTTTCTTAAAGTGATTTTATCTTAAGGTATCAATAAAATCAGCTAATTTAGGAAATTCTAGAGATGACATTGAGAGCAGCAATAATACGCTCCTTAGAACTGAGTAAGCAAAGTCCTGTGTCATGCTGCCACGCCATGCTCAAAGAACTTGTGGCTGGGGGATCACATGCAGTTATGATGGCATAACTGAAAGAGTATTTTCAATATGCATCTGAATGAAAGTAATGTTTTTCTGCAACACAGATCCAGAAGAGCCTAAAGGAGTGTGTTCTGCAGTGAGTCAGTCTATGCAACTCTACCCTCAAAATCTGAGAGATTGAAGAAAGCAGTTGACATATCCAGTTGCTCAGAAAGAATCATTCAATAGGGACGTTATCAAAAGAAGCCATGCTTGTGCCTCAGGCAGTGGAGAGACAAAAATGGTAGATCCCTACACCATTAACCCCCAGCCCAGGGCTTATATATCACAGGGAAGAAAGGTGTAGGATAATTGAAATTGACTCCTCAGGGAAGTACAAAATGCTATGTGAATCTGCCTAAGGTCAGGAGTTGCAGTTAGTACAAGCTCTTACACAAGGAACCATACATAAACTGGAAATATTAGAGGCATTTTCAGAACTGGGGTTAATCAGAAGTCAACATGGAAGATGAGCATCCAAGATGGAGTTGCTCTCGTCTCTACAGAGTAGAGTAACTGTATTCCAGGAAATCTAATAAAACTTGACAGGGGATGGATTAAAATTCTGAGGTCATAATTTTATGTGTAAACATGCAAATCACCACTAACCATTCATTTGTGGGGATTTTTAATCTGTTAATTTGCCTATAATCCCTCCTCCTAGTATACCACGTCACTCCATTTTAAAGTGAGACCTTCATTTCACAGATTTCTGATTTATTTTGGTATAAATATTGGCCTTGCTTCAGTAGAAGAGATTTCCAAGAAGAACCAAAGACTAGAAATTGTCCTATGAGAATCCTATCAAGTTCCTAAACTGGGATTGATTAGTCAAGGGAATAGTAATTCTCTATTTCACAAAGAATTCTTAGAGAATAAGAATACAAAATCTTGGCATCAAGTTCCTTCTCCTTTATTCTTAGCTATAATCATGTTTATCATCTTACATTTAGCTCTGTTCTAAATTATAGAGTTTATATTCTTGAGGACATTGAGATGCTTCAGTTTCTTAAAAAATGTATTCTGTTTTGAGTTACACAAATCAATGAACATGTTCCGTATTTGGAGAAGAAATTTATACTATTAAAATTCACAGAGAAATATTAAAACATGTTGGCTCATCACAGGTGACAAAAAAAGAGAAAAATCAGATCATTATCTTACATTCAGTGTTTAAACCTAAAGGAATATCATGATTTAGATTAAACCCACATTATACTTCCTAATCTGAAACAAAAAATAATACCCTCAGCATTATTACATGACAAAATAATTCTGGCATATACCTCAATCTGTGGGTGGGTGTTAATTTACATATTGTTAAAATTCCTATTCAATATGGTATGGTCAGTATTAAAGAAGAGTATTCTCAATGAATATTAGGTTTGGGGCAGATATTAAATTACAAATGTTATGAGATTGTGAGGAAATTTTTTAAAGTCCTGTTATTTAAGACATAACTATGACTCTTGAAAACAGAAGTTTGTCTTGGCTAAGACAGCATGTACAGTTTCTTTAGAATTATGCAGCAGAGTAATCAATAAATTAAAGACACATATGTAGAGTGGAGCTTTTGCTTTCATTCTTTCTACCCACCATTGGACTTAGAGAATTTTGGGCTGGGTCCTTAGAGAAAATCAGACCCAGACATTTTTCCATAATTAGCTTTAATTCATTGCTGCTTCTATAAGACTGAGCTAAAGCTGGTCTTCAGTGAACATATTCTACTGGGAATTTCCAAACATTTATTCCTAGGATGTTTAAACAAGCTTCATAATAAAGTTAGACCCCTAAGATCAACCTAGTCTAGACTCATTATACTCCAGGGAAGCCCAAGAACTCTGACAGGTTAGGAATGCACTAAAGTGACTTTAAAATACCTGTTCTGGCAAGGATCCATATTCACATTTTTAAAAAGAAAATGATGCTGCCTATATACAGTTCAATTAGTCATACACTATTGACAAGCAGAGACTATTCTCAATTGGGCATACAAAGAATGTAGAAAGATAAAAATCAATATTACACTAGAATACAAAGTATTTTAAATAAATATTTTAATTCTATTGTTGACATTTACAAGTAGAAAGCATACAGTATGTTACAAATATCAAAATGTGAAAAATATGAATGTTACATAAGTAACAAATATAAAAAAAGTATTTTCTTACCTTCCCTGAAAGTAAGAAAACTATTCAGCATAGGAAAATATCAGTATCAAAAACACAGCTTAGGTGTAAAAAAGGGTTTTACACAGTATTAAAAAAAATGATCTACAAAATGACTGAAAGTAAGTGTTGAAATCTGATTTCATATAAATTATAAAAACTGGGTACTTAGAGTAAATGTTATCTGGTTGGAAAATAAGTCCAATCATAGACTTTCCTTAGGTCAATTCTTTAAAATAGTAAAAGCATAGAACAAATTTTCAATAAATAACTTTTAAGAGTGTCTCTTAGAAGTGCTGCTGAGAACATTATCTGCATAGCAAGGTGGCAGTGTTCTGGGGACAACATGCAATCACTCTGTTCCTAATGGAAGCCTGATGAAAGTCAGGAGACCAGAATCATTTGCTAAAGGATCCAGAAGTTTTAAGACAATTCTATAAGAAAGCATTAAAGTGCTGAACAAAATGACTTAATTTCAGTACCCACTGTCATGTACAACTTACTCAAATACTCAGACATTTCCGAGCAACATCAAATACGGAAACGATCATTCTGAAAAGTGTTAATATACCTAATCTTCATTCCATGATAGGAGGGTTCCTTTCTACACTTTACAAGGATTGGTTTAGCATCGAGGATCTTGCAATGCAAAATATCATTATAATAATACAATGGAAACAATACACATACACCACTGGGAAAGCACAAGTTCTTTTCTGCAATGGTAAAGGTATCAGTTTTTAAAAATCACAAATCAAACACTGCTAAATAAGAAAAGTCTTCCAAATGCTGCATGCCATAAAACTAGTTACAAAACACAATGCATGCAGGGAAATAAATTCAACCACATATGTTTAAATTAAGAGTAGCTGTGAGTCTGTTTCAGCAGCATTGTGGTTATTATTTTTAAAGTTTCCCCTCTACCACTAGTCCATACTGGCCTGTTTTTCAAACGTGACCCAACCTAGTCGGCAACTTCACAATGGTTTGAGCATTTTTTGTTTTTATGTTTTTATAGTGCCAGTACATAAACTTCACACATACTGTTCTGCTTCCCCATCTTTGGGGCCTGGCTTAGTTGTCCCAGCTTTGCCTTCTTCATTTGCTGCTGCTTTTTCCGGAAGAGACGCCAAATCTTTAAAAACATCTACATAATGGCCAAAGCCAGGGCCCCAGTTCAAAAGGTTGTCCCAGTTGAAAGTCCCTGCTTGCTGCCCAAGCTTCATGGGCAGCGTGTTGTCAGCAGCTCCTGGTGCCGCTGCCTGGGTGCCCACAGGTCCTCCCTCGGCCCTGCGGCCGTGGTACCTTCGAGGCTTCAGTCTGGCTCCATAATTATCTTCATCATCTGCATCAGATTCATTGACTTGAGATAATTTGGGCATCCTGGAAGTATATACCATTGGCTTCTCCCTGTCATATTCCATTTCTGAGCAAGTGAAAGACTCATGGGAGTCACTATCAGAAGAGGATTCCGGAGCCGGAATGCCATCGGCTGGATTCCGTGTTCTAGACAGTGGCCTTCTGCAGTCCTCCTCTGAAGAAGACCTCCCATGGTCTGCACTGCAGATACTTGGGTTTCTAGGGCGAGGCGTGTTGAGCCTCTCGACTTCTTCGATGGAGAGTCCGACTGGAGGAGAAGATTCCAGCGGAATCTGCCCAATTGGCTGCTTTAAGCGACTCCCTGGTCTAGAACCATGTGATGCCATGGCCTGAGGACTCTTGCTTCTCCTTCCCAGCCTTGTGGCATAGTTGAAAATGCCAGGTTGGCAGGTGTCACCATGCATTTCCAAAGTGTTACCATCCCTTATAGGAAGATGCAATTCCCTTGCTGGGCTGTTTCTATAGAAAGTAGAAGATTTGGAGAAAGGGGCTGGACTGTGTCGGGACAGAGGGTTGGGAGTTGGACACGCCGAGTGGCTTAGGGAGCTGGTTCTCAAACCTTGACCATATGAAGGCTGGTAAGTCAAACTGCTTGCTCCTAAGGGCATGGGGGATTGCCTTGCAAAGCCTAGGGGACTGTGCCTCTGGATTGAAAATTTTGGTGTGTGGCTGCGGAACTGCTTGTAGTGTTGGATGATGTCTGCATCCGAAGGGGCGATGCTGCTGGCATTGTCAATGTCATAGTGCTCTATCTCCTGCTCTGGAGATGCCAGAGGGGCACTAGGGATGGTTTCTGAGTTGTGAGGAATATCAGTTTCATCATAGATAAGGTAGGGGTTTTCCCTTTCAATGATATCTGGTTTTGGGTTTCCTTCAGGCTGCTTCCTCACGGTCATGTCATCCCCGTAGGGAGGGATATTGTCGGGGTCATCAAAAGCAACGTTCTCACTTCCCTTTTTCTTCTTCTCCTTTGGTTTCTTCTCCTCTTTGGGATTTTTGGCCTTCTTCCCCCTGCACTGGTTACACAGGATCAGGCTCAGGACCAGGAGGGCCAGGACGGTTGCACAGCTGCCCACGATGGCAGGCACAGCCCACAAAGGCAGAGAGATCTCTTCAGGGCCCTGACTCAGAACACAGACGTGCCCCGCAGGACTTCCAGCTTTGCACACCTTCCCCTGAGGACAGAGGACACCAAGACAGGCTACCACCATCTCACAGGTCCTTCCCGTGTGCGAGTCTGGGCAGCTACAGGTGAAGCCCGAGTGCAGGCCTGGCTCACAGCTGCCACCATTCTGGCATGGGTGGGAGGCACAGTCCCCAGGAGGAACACACCTGTAGGCATACCACTGATTAATGCACAGCAAATCACCCCAGCAGGGGTTGCTGGCACAGATGTTTGGGCCACGACAGCCAATCTTCACCGAGGGATCTGTTTTTGAGATGGAGGCCAAGCTATGCTTCCCGCTGAAAGGAAGACTTTCTCCACCATACCACATAGAAGCAATGCAGCCATCAAAACCTGCTGGGAGAAGAAGCAGCAGTAAGGCTTTTTACATGTTAAAAAAAGGTTTATACAACATTGCTGGGAAACTCCAGAATCACTTGTAAAAAGAAACTTCAGAATCACTTCATGTAAATACCGGAAGCTCAGTCTCAGAGTCATCACCCAGTTGAAAGGTAATTAAGCTGTGCATCTTATAACATAACTTAGCAAGGTATGTAAGATTACCATGACCAAACGTGGGGCAGGCATCTTATAACATAACTTAGCAAGGTATGTAAGATTACCATGACCAAACGTGGGGCAGATTGCTTGAATCCCGCTCATTCTGAAGATTTATGAATGACTTGGGCAGGCTGAATTTTCTTTTTCTTACTGATTTATTTAATTATCAATTTTCATTCTTTTTACATTCCATATACCAAAAATTACATGCATACAAATAAAATGTATTTTTAAAAACTTGTAAAGAACATGAAATAGGCCAATGGCTTCAACTACTAAATCATGCATTCCAATTGAAGGTGATATTGCACCAAAGGTGTCGAACATAGGTTCTTGGGGAGTTAAAGAAAAAAATCTTAGCTATTACAATGGCCTGTGGACCTCCAAAGATCAGATGAATACATACCACTGGCGTTAACATTTTATGACTTGGGGATGGCAAAGTTTAGACTATATTAAGTGTCTGCTTAGGGGAAAGATAAAGATAAAATACAAAGTTAAGAAACACTTCATGACACGGAGTGCACAAACACGGCTGATGTTCCTATCTCAGGGCCCAAGAATCTATTTTGACACTACCAAAAAAGCATAATTTATATTGGCTTGTTTTCTCACAATGTTCTCTAATAATTAAATTTATAAAAAGGATTTATAACCCAGACTTTAACTTTTATGCTTTAACTCTATTACTCTCACATGCATTATTTTCCTCTTATTTAATGCATCATTCTACACTAGTGACATTCTCATCCTTGATATACTTTTTCTATGAGCTTTTGTGACATCTTTTCCTTTTGTTCCTATACTCCTGATTTTCTTCCCATTACTTAGTCTCCTTTTCTGACTTATTTTTCTCTACATAACCATTGACTCTTAGAGTTAATCAAGATGAGGTCCTAGGCTTTCTTTTCACTCTACACTCTCATGTTAGGTGATCACACCCATGTTCAGTACTTCAGTTACCTGCTTGACACTGACCACTCCTAAACATGTATTTCCAGTTAAAGTCTATTTCTGAGTTCCAGCCCATCCATCCAAAGGATTTTTTCAAAGATGCTTCAAACCCAAAATGTCCCAAACCAAATCTGATACTTCCCGAGATATGCTGCTTTTGCAGTGTCCTGTAGTTTCCTCTCTTGGTGACACTATCCTTCTTTGAGTTGAGAAGTAGAATCCTCCTTGAATTTTACCATAATCACTAACAGTTTGGTTGATATTAGTTCCCAGAATACTTCTTGCCTGGCCACTTCTAACCCCTTGGCCACCACACGAGTAGGAGCTCACAAGACATCTTGTCCAGATCCCAAGTAATTTCTGTTGATCCACTCGTTCCCTCCACCAATTCATTCTCCATGTTGTAGCCTAAATGATCTGTAATATTACTGCATATCTAACTTGATCCTCCTGTGATTACAATTGTTAATAACTTCCCATTGCTCTGTAAATAAGAACAAAACTGCAACAGGTCTAGAAGTTGTTTCATTCTCCAACTTCATCATTTGCCTATGACATAGCCCCCAATGTGCTTTGTTCTATAACTCGGACTTAATCTATTTCTTTAAAAAACTTTCTATCAACATAAATTAACCTTTCATACACTTTCATCCTTCTCCTTATCATTCAGATTTATGTATACATGTCAATTCCTCGGCAAAATTCCTCTTCCTTTCTCTTTTTTCACTATATTTTAGAATTCCACATTCTTCCTTTGTATTATTTATCACAGATTAGAATAATGAATTTGCTTGTGTAAGAAATTGATTGATGTTTGTTTCCATTAATGGACCATGAAGAGAGTGACTGTGAATGAATAAATACATGAATAAATGTGTACAAAATGCTTGGTGGACAAGCAAAGCATCAACACTCCATGGACTGAGTTACAACCTTGGTAAGAAAGATGCAAGTTGCTCAAGGTAGCTAATAGTTTATTACAAACTTTCTAAAGAAAGCTATGACATTTTTAGGATATTTATTATTGATATTATCAGACATCAAACTACTTTTTTAAACATACATTTTGTTGAATGAAATTATATTGTATATGAGATTCATACTTAATGTGTAGATTTTAGCTACTCTTGCCACAAGAAGAAAACAATTACTTCTTGTGGTACAATTTTATCTTTCCCTTGTGATTCTACTTAACAGAGGCATTTACCTGCTTGGGCGTCTCGATGTGCTTGATTGGGTGGAATTCCTCCAAGCGATATAGTAAGTACATCAAGGCCACCGAAGTCTTGAGTAGGGTGGATAATATCTCTGTTATATATTCTGTCAACAGACAATACTGTGGCTGTTCCATTTTTCCCAATTAGGAAAGTGTGCCAGTGGCCGTCTGCAACATACACTTCAGGAATGTTTCTCTCCACTTTCCCAGCGATTCCTGCATCTGATGTAAAATGTACTTTGCCATTCTTAATCTATAAAACATATTAAAAATAATATACAATTAAAATATGGTATGCTTAAATAAAAGTCATTAATAAAACTAAAGTTTAAATTTTTTGTTTTTTGTTTTTTTGTTTTGAGACAGAGTTTTGCTCTTGTTACCCAGGCTGGAGTGGAATGGCGCGATCTTGGCTCACCACAACCTCTGTCTCCTGGGTTCAGGCAATTCTCCTGCCTCAGCCTCCTGAGTAGCTGGGATTACAGGCACGCGCCACCATGCCCAGCTAATTTTTTGTATTTTTAGCAGAGATGGAGTTTCACCATGCTGACCAGGATGGTCTCGATCTCTTGACCTAGTGATCCACCCGCCTCGGCCTCCCAAAGTGCTGGGATTACAGGCGTGAGCCACCGCGCCCGGCCTAAAGTTTAAATTTTTGACCAATCTACAGAAGATAGAATAGCAGAAGAATCTGGTTGTATGAGAGGATACTTACACATCTTGTCTCTACAATTTTAGGCAACACATACTTTTATACTTAATAGTTTCAATGGTTTTCAAAGTATTCATATCTGTATACCTAATTTTTCAAAATACAGTGAATTATTTTCCAGAACACAATTGAAATAGTAAAGGGCTGAATGCCCATTTTAAGATAACTAAATTATACCTTTTTTGATTATTTGTACTTCAGTGACAACCTCCCATTGGAGTGTGTTATGTTGGTTCGTTTAGTAAAAGGCCCATAGTACTAAAAAACTGTGAAAACCACTTCAAAAAGAAAAATGAATGCTCAGCTAAAAAGAAAGCATAGTTGGAAAATAAAGATGAAAATAATCGTTTTACCTGTCATCTTTACACACTGGAATTTTGGGGGGAAAAAAAGATGCCTATTGTTTATATCATTTATTGGGATCAAAAGCTATGATGAATAAAGACTGAATTCTTAATAATGAGGTGTCTGGGCAAGTCTTCACTTTGGCTGTCTTTTACAATATCTAAGGGATATTTGGTTTATTTTATTTTGTCTAGTAGATAGAACATTGGGTAACAGGATGCTCCCACTCCAGTTTCCAGCTACCAAGTTTCCAGTATCCTGAGTAGACCATTTTAGAAAATGAGATAATTTACAAGGCAAGATGAACATTTGGTTCAGGGAGCATAAACCCGTTAACACTGCCAGACAGAGCTGGTGTCTTGGCAGGGGGATGCAGTGGCACTGTTCCTCAAATAATGGGAATGAAAAGATGGATTAGTTTATTTTGTCACTCAGATCAAATGCTATTTCTACATGCAACAAACACATCTGGTAAAACTAAAAATCAGTTCATTTGTACTTTATGGAAAAGATGTCTAACACATTTACATATGTTATTCATATAGTCATATTTTATTAAAGCAATTTTTCCAGATAATAATATATTTTAGTACCAAACTAAAAAAATTAAAAACCCAGAAAATTCTAGCTAAATGACAATAACATTTCATCAAATAGGCAACATCTCATGACACTCAGTAAAAACAGCAACTTTCTTTTGGTTATAGCTAGGTCCTTTTTGAAAAAAAAAAAAAAGAAAAGAAAAAAGAAAAAGCCTCCTCCTAGCTCTTTCCTCCAAATTGATATCATCATGTCATCTTTTATTCAATAAATGAAAGAGCACTTGGAGCATATCACAAATTGAGGTGGAGAAGAATATGAGTTCCCATTATAACATGCGTATTGCTTTCCTTCTCCCTGGCAGTACTTAACACTTATATAATGCCTAACTTTCAAAACATCATGCTAACTTTTGCTTGGTTTTATTTATTCATAAACAGTCAATGATGAACCACAGGAGCTGAAAAATTATTATCTTCTAGTGACCCAGCAGCCATTGTAATGTCATAGCACAACAAATTACTCACTGCGGCGATACAGGTGTAAGCAAGCCTACTGTGCTGCTGGTAAGTATAAAAGTATATCACATGCAATTATGTACAATACCTAATACTTGATGAGGATAATAAATGACTATATTACTGTTTATGCATTTACCACATTTTTAAAAAATCATTAGTTTAGAGGGTACTGCTTGTAATGATACAAAAAATCGCTGTAAACCAGCCTCATCCAGGTCCTTTAGGCAGTATTCCAGAAGGCATTGTTATCATAGGAGATGACAGTTCAATGTGTGTTATTGCCCCTGAAGACCTTCCACTGGGACAGGATGTGGAGGTGGAGGACAGTGACACTGATGATCCTGATCCTGTGTACGCTCATGTGTTTTTTTGTTTCTTAGTTATTGACGCAAAAGTTTAAAATAAAAATAAAATGAAATAAAAAATGCTTAAAATAGAAGAAAGCTTACAGAATAAGGGTATAAGAAAACAAAATATTTTTGTACAGCTATACAATGTATTTGTGTTTTAACTGTTATTACAAAAAAGCAAAAAGTTAAAGAAATCAAAAGTTTATAAACGAAAACAGTTACAGTAAGCTGTTTAATTTATTATTGAAGAAAAATATTTTCGATAAATTTAGTGTAACCTAAGTGTATAGAGTTTATAAAGTCTGCAGAAGTGTAGAATAATGTCTTAGACCTTCACATTGACCTGCCACTTGCTTACTGACACACTGACTCAGAGCAACTTCCAGTCCTACAAGCTTTATTTACAGTAGTGCCATTTGGGCACACGTGAAACCGACTTTCTTCAAAAAATACAAAAATTAGCCTGGCATGGTGGCACATGCCTATAGTCCCAGCTACTTGGGAGGCTGAGGAGGGAGGATAAATTGAGCCCAGTAGGCAGAGGCTGCAATGAGCCGAGATCATACCATTGCACTCCAGCCTGCACTCCAACAGAGCAAGACCCTGTTGCCCAGGCTCTCCCCACTTCCACCTAAAAAATCTTCTATGAAGCCTTTTTACTGTACCTTTTCTATGTTTGGATATGATTATATACACAAATACTTGCCACGTGTCACAATTGCTTACAGTAGTTAGTACAGTAAACATGCCATACAGGTTTGTAGCACAGGAGCAATAGACTATTCCATATAACCTAGGTGTGCAATAGGCTGTACCATCTAGGTTTGAGTAAGTTCACTCTATGATGTTTGCACAAGAATAAAATCACCTAACAATGCATTTTAGGAAATGTGCCCCTGTCCTTACGCAACTCATGACTGCATTTATTTGTTCATTTGTTTAATTTGAATCCACACAGCTTTGAATTCATTATTCTAATTCTGTGCCACCTGTGTTGCCCACTTAAACAAACAAACACAAACAATAGAACAGATTTGGAGTAGAAATAAAGTTCCTCATATTACTGTTATTACAGAACATCAAATATGGAGCTATAGGATATGCCATGAATGAAAAGAGATTTGTGAAATGCTTTAAATGTTGGTCAACAAAGTTTTACACAAGTATGCTTTCCTTTTACCTTTCTCTCCGAAATTTTTTCTTCGTTTGAATAGCCCCAATTGATTTCACATAATCTTTTCTATCCTCTCATTGCTATTGCTGCTCACACCTGACACTGCATTTACCAAACACCCTTGCTCATTTTTCACAAAATGTCCTCATCTTCTGGCTGCTTCTCTCTCTCTCTCTCTCTCTCTCTCTGTGTGTGTGTGTGTGTGTGTAGAGAGAAGAGAGAGAGAATGATAGAAAAAGAGAATGAGAGAGTGAAAGAGTCAGACCATGCAAACCATAAGAAAGAAATAAAGAAAAGGTCAGAAAGAGAAACCGCCCCCGCAAAAAAAAAAAAAAGGAAAAAAGAAATCTTGGAGTCTTGGTGACCAATAAACTAAAAATGAAGTAAAAGTCCATCCTATTCTGTAATAAGCACATGATATTCCTGTCATCCAAATAATTTGCCTGCTTACAACAGCTACTTTCTTTCAGTTTATTTAGTTATTCTTAATTCATTGTTCTTATTTTTTCTTACCCATTTTCTTTACCTGCCAAGCAGCTTAATCTTTAAAAAGCTGTTTTTCAAAATTTTCATATGAAACTATGCATTTCTGTCTGTGTTATTCATTTTTTATTAATTAACGCTTAGTTTCCTTTCAGAAAATAAAAAAATCTAAGTTATTGCTACCGAGCTAACAAAATCTGGAGTTGAATGCTGTTGGCCAGTTGAAAATACAATAATTTATGGTGACAAAACTGGATCCTGACATTCAGGGAAGAAAAAAACTGGTCTCTGATTTTTTTCAACCACATTGTATTTTCACTGAATTCCTTGGCTTAAAGTGGTAACATACAGAAATATTTCATATGTCATTTAAATGGCATGAGGACTTGGAAACAGTTTAACAGATAACACACAGACCTCAATGTCAAAGCCCCTCAAAACATATAAAATATGTTTCTTATAGAAGGTGAAGGTTTATTTCTTTCTTTGCTCCTTTACACTGTTTACTTCTAATACCATTTTCAATGAAAATTATAAGAACAAAATATAAGGTTATACAATGACCTATGTGTTCTCTTTTACAGTGGTTTTATGAACTCTGGAACTGGGTCCTTTGTTTCAATGGAGGTAAAGTTAAAAGTGTTCTCTTGTAGGGGATTAGGGTAGAGTGTCTGCCATTTGGCACTAATGATATGTTGGGCCAGATAACTGTTGTACAGTGCTGATGTTTGGCAGCATTCCTGACCTCTACCACTAGACGCCAGAAACACTCTCCCAACTTCCAACTGTGACAATTGAAAATGTCTCCAGATATTGCCAAATGTCCCCTGGAGGTAAAATCATTCCTAGTTGGAAATGACTGGACTAGAGAGATTATTATTTGAGAATATAAGAAATATTGGTTTTCATGCTACTTATTAAATATATTTATATGTGACATAATCATGGTTGGCTTGCACAGAGAAAAATTTTGAGGATTAAAAAGGCTTAAGTTTAGAAGTGAACATCTATTTTTATTTTTAGCATTATATATGAAATAAACCTAATAATTTTCTGAGCATATTGCTCTTTTTCTTTATGAACTATTCCTGGAGTAATTTTCAAATATTGACTCATAGACAAAAATAATTCAGGAAATATGGATCTGTTATTTTAAGAATTTACTAAAATTTATATTAAAAATTATCAGTAGAATGATACAAAGTAATATTAATGGAAGGCAGTCAATATAACTAAACTAAAGAAACTGTTGGTCTAGGAGATGACTTATTTGTGGGAAAGAAAGCAAAATACAGATTTAAAAATTCAGAAAGCTCTGAGCCAATGCAAAAATGTATATCTAACTAAATTATTTACCTGTATGAAAGTTTATTATCTTATTTACAGATTAAAAAAAAAATGTAAAAGCCTAATGATAAATCAATCCATTGTTCTCATGGAGTATAATTTTTAAGATTATTTAAAAATGTTTCATAAAGGTGAAGTGAAATTTTACTTATAATAAATTCCAAATATACTTCACAGAGTTTATAAAGATAGTGAATTAAATGTATGCTCCAGAAATCATATAATTTCAAAATGTTTTCCCATATCTCACAATGTATTTCTTTATTCTAATCCTGTCAATTAACATACACATATCAGTATTTGAAATAATTATTGGAGAAAAATATTTTTGCATTTCAAAGACACATTATATTTTTGGTTTGCTTTGTTTAAGAAAAAAGCAGTATAAATTCTTACCAGAAAAGTAGATTGCCACTAATTCTTTGTGTGTTGGCCTACCTGGCAGGGTTCTCTACTCTAAAGCAAGACAAAAGTGTGTAGAAACCAAACCATTCAGATCTCTGTTACTCTGGCCAATGCCTGGGGAATAGTTAAGATAGATGATATTGGAATAGTGCCCAGCATTAGTCGGAACTCTAATGGGTTGTAAAGAAAAGGACAGAAATTATGGGAGAAGTGATTTAAACCACTACACAGCAGGCGGTCTAATCAAATGAAGTCACCATTAGCTTTTATCTCACCTTCACAGTAGTGTAATTGCTGCTTTCTTGGATATGGATTAAAATGCCATTCTCGCTTCTGGTCCTAAATTTTACTTCCAGACTGTTCACACCAAAAGACTCCAACATGGCACCTTGTATGCTTTGCCTTAACAAATATTCCCGCTTCTCATTCTGACTCATGTGGTAGTCCAAGCGCCCTTTGCCTTCTAATGATAAGGCAGTGTCAGGAGTAATAGCTGAAAACCAAAGAAAAAAAAAAAGGAAAATGAATGCACTCATTTGGCACTTCTTGGAGAGTTTTCTATAGTGACAAGAAATATTAAAAAGGAGAATGAAAATGTCAACTTTTGGAAATTAATGTCCCCCAACTCTACTCTTAAAAAATAATTTCCGTTTATTATTATATAAGTTGATTTCAAATGTTTACATCCATTTCAGAACCGTGAAATGTAAAATACTTTATGGCAGTCATTAACCATCTGGGAAATATTTACTAAACTATTTGCCACAGTATATAAATCATGAATACCTAAAGACATAGCCACTTGTTGGAAATATGTACTTGAAAAATTTGTTTGTAAACATTTTCATTGCATTTCCAAAATATATGTTTGCATGGTTTTAAGATGATTTGTAATCTTTAGTCTCTAGTATGCTATAAATTTGGATAAAGACGTGTACAATCAAATATTTATATTTGTAACTAACTTTATATCTAGTAGTCATGAGATATAATTTATCATCATGTATAATCAGTATGTATATCATAATTTATCATAATCTGAAAAAAATCCACACTCCAGAAATATAAAAGTTTAAGTTATAGAAACAAATGATACAGCTAAAGAAAAAATATTAAGAAAATGAGCTCAAAACAATTTCATCCCTGAACAATGCACTGTAAAAAGATACATTTTATAGTATGTGGGTTATATAATGATTTAAGAAAAAGAGTCTCAGGCATTTATCCAGCCAATGATTCATCTCATATTTCAGATATAATTAGGATCCTACTTACTAAATATTTATTACTTTAAAAATCACTTGACAATATGTTTTCTATGTTTTCATTATATCTAATATAATTACACACAGTTATACTTTCTGCTACTAAGACCTTTTAGATATTATAGCCTCAATTATATTATGCATTTCTATTCATTTTCATATTAAAATTGAATCAAATGATTCCTTAAATGTGGTCAGATACCTGCACTAGAGTTAAGTAACAATCTGTTTGAAAATGAAGACTTTTTACAAAAGAGGAGCCATTAGGGTTAGTCAGTGAAATGTGCAGCTTGAAATTAGAGAGTACTATTTTCTAATGATGATGTGAACATCATTAATGTCTAAATAATAGTAACATTACAGCTTAGAAAACAACTGATGACAGGGTTTTTAAAAGTAATATTCAGAACTAATTCTGGTACTTGTAAATTAAAATGAAAGTATCAACATTAATTTTAACCTATTATGATGCCATTGTATGATGCTTTGAGCTCAGTGGTGAGTGATCTTTTTATGCACAAAAAATCACCAGAAAAATATCCCCCAAAGGTAGATAATAAGACAAAAAAGCCTAAATATAACCATTGACTTTTTAGATTGCCTAGCATTCTTATAAACAAAAATAACAATAAAATATTTAAAAAATGGAAGCTATAGTTATATATTAGTTAGTAAATAATTGTTTAAAAGAATCTCATTATTCTTCAGGTTACAAAAATAACTTTTAAAATGTCACTGTATTTTACCAATTATTGCCCATTTAATATTTTCAATATTTAGAATGAAATCATAATTTTTAATTCAATTACATACTTGGGTGCATATATTTTAATTTTCATAGTTATTATAATTTCCAGGGGAAGACAGAAGAACTTAACGTACATTTTTCACAGTATTTCCCAGTGAATCCCTCTTTGCAATGACACTGCTGCCATGACCAGTAATCCATACATGTGCCACCATGTTGGCATGGGCTGCGAGTACAAGCACCTTCCAGCCTAGGGCATCTAAAATAAAATCATATTGAGAGCCGTAAGGCACATACAAGATGAGTAGAAGTTTGCTAAAAGTCAATATAAACTTTTGTTAACCTGTTTAATTTCAAGAACTCCATTATTTGAAGCACAAGTTACAATTAATTTGGAGAAACTAATTAAACTAGAAGTTTTCCTAGAAAACAGAGTCTGCCTCACACTAATGAAGAGTCAAGAAAGAAGACGTCTTACATAATAATGAAAAAGATGTAACCATTTCTTCTTTAAATTAGCTCTTATATGAATAAAATGCCTTGGTCAAATAAACACTTTGGTTAATACATGTGAGCCAGGGACCATGTATTTTTTGACAAATGTCTACCAGTCTACACATGCAACTAATGTTTATTGAATGCCTACCAGCTGCCAAGTACATGGAAGTAAAACAATGAAAAAAATAACCATGCACCCAGGGAGTATTTATTTTTCCTTGTGGAAGAGACAGAAAATAAAGAAAAAAATGCTATTGGGAAAATTAAGGTGAGAAAGGGTATAGTGTGTTTGGGGGTTTGCCGAATCTTTAGATTAGGCAGTGAATTAATCTTTGTTAAGACCTAAACAAAATAAGGGAATCAAGTGTATCTGGTAGAATAGCATTTCAGCTAGAGGAAACAGCCAGTGAGAAAGTCCTGGAGTGCAAGTGTTCTGCCATGTTTGAGAAACGCCGAGGCCCAACATGGTTGGAGCTCAGGGAAGAAGAAGAAGAAGAGTAGTTAGATATGGTCGGAAGTTAAGGGTGATGCCAGATCATAAGAACCCTGTTAGTCAGGGTCAGGACTCTGGCTGTGAAGCTAGGTGAGATGGGAAACTATCAGAGCACTTTGAGCCGAGAAGTGTAAAGAATTGACTTGTGTTTTAAAAATGTCATTCTGGGCTGGGTGTGGTGGCTCATGCCTGTAATCCTAGCACTTTGGGAGGTGGAGGAGGGTAGATGACAAGGTCAGGAGTTCAAGACCAGCCTGGTCAAGATGGTGAAACCCTGTTTCTACTAAAAATACAAAAATTAGCCAGCCATAGTGGCAGACACCTGTAATCCCAGATACTTGGAAGGGTGAGGCAGAGAATTGCTTGAACCCAGGAGGCAGAGGTTGCAGTGAACCAAGATCATGCCACTGCACTCTAGCCTCAGTGACAGAGCAAGACTTCGTCTCAAGAAAATAAAAGTCATTCTGGACATAAGGTCTAACAGAGCTAGTTTTGGCTCTGTTATGTAAGTCTAAAAGTTTTGGCTCAGTAGGTTTTGACCTAAAAAGATGTTCACAAAATATCTTTAAATGAAAAAAAATTAGTATTTTAAAAAGTACTTTGTGAACATGGAGAGAGACACAAAAGGATGCACACCAAAGTATTAACAATGGTGGCAATCCCAATCCTGTGTTTCTCTGTACTGTTTGATAGTAATAATAATAAAATAGTGTGACTTTGTAACAAAACAATAAGCACATGTAGAAAAAGAAAGGAAGATGCCAAATGTTATTAAAATACTTAAGTTACAAACATTAGAAAGTATTCCCAGCTTTGTCTTTATAGTTTGATTTCAAGTAATCTCATCCAAAAGAATAATATGAGCAAAGATTTTTGTGAAAATGTGTTAATCACAGGGTAATTGGTATATTAATAAAATTGGAAACAATTAAAGTATATAGCAATAGCTAAAATATAGCACATTCACATTATAGGATACTAAGCAGTCGTGAACATGACAAAGAGTAGTCGTCTCTGGGTGGTTAGATTATAAGTTAATTTTATTTTCTTCCTTGTGTTTTTTCAGAATTTTTCAAACTTCAATAATGAACAAAAGTAATTTTAAAAGAAAATATATAATTTCTACAATTCCCAAGTTATTGTTAGAAACCTAATTAATAATCAAATAAAATAACCTTGCAGTTCATAATTGATCAAGTTATTACCTGTTTTTAAAGCTGCATCAAGTTTTTGAGAATATGTATGTTTATAAATAAAACTATTTAAGGTCAAATAAAGTTCTATGTGCCCATGATAGCTAACATTTATATATCTCTATGTACCAGGGTCCTTTCTATATAATTTACCAACTTAACTCATTCAATCTTCACAACTCTTTGTAAGAGGGTAAAACATATACATGCACACATGAAAATATATATATGTATATATATATATTTTAGACTCTAGAAAACAAATATTAATTTTCTAATTAGATATAACATTTTATGCCAAAATTTCAAAAGTATATATAAATATTTAAAATTCAAAACAATGTAAATCATTTGGTATTTTTAGAGATTTGCACATAATAATTTCATCTTTTAATGCTCACTGAATCATATGCTTTTTTGCACTTTTTTCTTTAAAACAGTAAGAAATAAAATTGCCATACTGATCTAGGATGCCTTGTGCTGCCAAAGCTTGACTGGGTTCCAGAGGCCTTCCATTGACTGCAAACTCCATTATACAGCCAACAAAATCATGGCTTTCCACGTGTCCTCTCCTCTGAAGGATTGGTTCTAGCGATCTGATACCTCCAACTGTGACTCTATTTGGCTGAACATCAAGAGTCCTAAATAAAAAATGGAAGATATAAATATTAGTGCCAAAAGAGTACATTTTTAGTATAATGTTTAGGTCAAATTAGAGTAAATATAGCTTTTTTTTAGCATTTATTATAGTGTGATAAATTTCAATGGAAAACATAACACGTAAAAGAGTGTCCCATAAACACACAGAGATGTTAGGCTTCCAAATTATGAAAAATATTAAAACTTACGGAAATTGTGTTTTCAAATAGTCAAATTAGATGCATATTATCACAATACTGAGTCAATAAGAAGGAGCACATTCTCAAAGGGAAGATAATGCTGTATAATTAGTGGCAACTCTAATATTTATGTTAGATTACATTGCTCCTTTCTTGCAGAGATGATAAGGGATATCAATAAGTTGATCAATGCAAGGGATGCCAATAAGTTGATTGAGGCAATGAATGATGCATCACGATGCATAACTACTTATTTTTCTCTGTTTATCATTTTTTCCTATTAAACTCACTTATTTTCTGGTAGATTACTACTGCATTCAGTTTTAGGTGCTATGAAAAAGTACCTGTTAATTTTCACATAAACTTTTAGAAATGCATTTGAAAGAACTGGGGTCTTTATCCTACATGTTTTCCAGGTCATAAGCAATTATTTCATGAATCTTTCCAAAGACTACTGGCTATATTTAATTTCCTTTTCTCCAGTTTTATCCTATTTCTACCACTTCATTTCACACATTTTAACAAATTTTGCACAGTAATTATTGACTATTTTATATTATGAAAATTTGGGGAGGGAAATAAAATATCTTAAGCTTTATGTAATTCTTAGCATCATATAATTATTTTTAGGTGTAAATTTTCTTTTTAAAAATTTTAAGTAACGATAAAGATTAAACTAATCATATGCCTTACCAGTCATCTGAAACTGCCACATTACTGACAGTACAATATCCTGGCTCTTGGTTCTCAGAACAGGAGTCCACAGTTAAGGAGGCTGCCTATGAAGCAAGAGAAGGAAATGTTCAACTTTGAGTTCTACTGTTCCTATTAGTCTTTCCAGCCAACACTACCCAAGATTTGTTTCTATGTGAATGTAATTTTGAAACTGTAAAAACATCTTGATATAATGTATAAATCACATAATTATAATACTGAATTATGTGCATGTGTTTCTTTGATATCTCTAAAACTAAAATTATGACTATCTTTATCTATAAGGTAAAGGGTACTTTGAAAAATCTCCTGCTCCCTTGTTTTATAGATGAAAAAAGATAAAAATGCCATTAATCTTCTTTAGAATAATACACAGTAGGTCTGAAACATCTTCCTGGGGATAACAATCTTAAGAAACATGTTTATTGTACTATCAAGCTATTTTAACAAAAGAAAAGCCACTTAATTTTTGATTTTCAAAAGTCTAATTCTAATATGATTTCAGCCATATTTACAAAAAGATTATAAAAATACAGTATAAATATTACCATAGCAATCTATGAAAATTTAAATATTTGGATTAAAGTTTGAGATATGTTTAACAAACCAAGTAAGTGCTCTTCTCATTTTGTTAAGAATAATTATATGTAACATTATAGCATATCTCTGTATAATCAGGGTGTATTACTGTAAATCACTTTACAGTAGAAAATCCCCAATAGTATTTAAATAATGACTAAGTAGTCATTTTTGCATATCCCCTTGAGACAAAAGCTTTCTGTTTAGTAGAACATATGAATACTCCTTTTGACTGATAAACAAAGTCGTAAATTTATGGTTAAAAGGCCTAAGAATATGATAACCATAGAAGACAGAGTCCTATGTAATGAGTACCAGCAACTGAGATGGCTACAGTCCAGTCTAACACCAAAGATGTGTATAAATATTATTGTGTAATCTGCAATGCTACTGTGATGCACCTCCTTTGTTCCCCAAATTTCGTTAAAATTTGGACAAATGACAAACTTTGCATATTTTGGTTGCTGAAATTATAAGAAGGATAGAGTGTAGTGCCAGTAAATCACAGGAATAGTCATAATTCATTATCCGAATGGACAAGAGGTTTAAAGGTTTCTCCCAATGCAGACAATAAAGTGTTATTCTAAATTTATGAATGCCATAGACAGGGGTAATCCAAATTTGTTACATATATAAAAGAGAAATATAAATACAATGCAGCCATCCATTTATCAGAATGCTTATCATTTCAGTTTAATAAGAGCAAAGCAAATGTAGGAAACAGTCCAGGAAGATTAAGCAAGTTGACTAATAACATGCCTCACTTAAACACAAAGTTTTCAATGTCAAATTTTCTGTATTAAAAAATCAGGCCACTTTCATTATGAATGAAAATGATTAATTTGCTTAATTAATATCCCACTTTTGTCAATATTGCTTATGAATTTTAGGCAGTGTCCATAAACCATATATTTAAATGGGAGACTTGTAAAAATTCATCTGAAGTATCTTACATTTTAAAAATAAAGACTGAAATGAATTTGTAGTCAATTTATTAATTGCTTAGCAAATATTAATGGCTAACATATTCTTAAATATTTCTAAGAGTTAATTATTATAAGCTCCATACAATAAACTCTGTGAGCCATGTGGATTTTTTTCTTGCCATTTTTTTCAAGTAATAATAAATACTAATATTTTTAGGAAAAATTTACACTTCCAATTCCCTGGCAAGACATTCATGCCCCGTTTAGTTAACTCTTTTGATAGTTATGATTATTTTTAGTTATCTGTAAAATGGGGTGACAACCAATCTCAAAAGCAGTATTAGGTTTTCATAATTCAACTTCTGTTGAATGGACTATTTGATTGAACATATATTATGCAAGTATCTAGAGATCCCTAAAACTATCATAAACTAGAAAGTACCACATGGATATTTAAACATGCCTCAACTAGAAAAATAACCTTGGATAACAGAATTGTATTTTAGTCATTGTTAGTGTTTCATATATGTCTAAAAGCTTGAGGATACTTCAGAGTTAAATTTTCTTTCTTTTACTGTTGAATTTTTCTACTTTTACCACCATAAATTAAAATGTTTTACCCCTACTTATGCAATGATTTAAAGCTTAGAGGTTAATGATATTGCCAGTTTCCAACCAAAATTATTCTGAAATGTAGAAAATGACAAATTCAGAGTCCAGCAGGAGCCTTATTTGGATGTTTTCTGAAACAGGAAGACATTTTTCCTATGACTCAAGTGATAATGACAGAGTTTTTTTTCACATTTGTTATTACTAAAAATTGATGACTATGGTCACAATAATACAAATAAACTGCAGTACCTCCTTCTCCACTCACCTCTTACTCCTCTGTCCTTGTTTGATAGAATCAAATGCTCATGAAGTTTAATGCAACCTTGGAGGTCATCAGATAAAATTGTTTATTTTACATTATAGCATACTTGACAACATATCAGAAATATGGTTATCTTATATATGTGTCATGGGGTGAGGTGATATCTGCTATTACTCATCAGTTTTGGGATATTATTATGGCTAATGTGAGCCAACTCTATACACATCAATATCCAAATGTTTTTCTAATTCTTTAAGGCCTAATAGTTCTGGTTACATCAATCATCGGGAATACAAGAATTGTTTAAATCTATATTCTTCCAAGGTCTTCCTCTGAGCACCGCAGTTTGATATTATGCTGATTTTTAAAATCTCAAGCAAAAATCAATGCAATAAACTATTACTAATTAGAAAATATAATTTATGCAAGATTTGTTATACCTCTACTAATGTTCATTGAAGTCAGGTTGGATTTTTAGGTACTACTCATAATTTAAAATTCCTTGAGATCAAGATCAAGTAAAATATTCTATTATTTTTACTTCAAAATGTTATATGTAGGTAGTGTTGGTGATAATTCAGAGTGACTAACACCTGTTTAAGCACCTAATTCACAGAAATAAAATTTTAATTATGATTCATATTAACCTTTACAATAATATAGAAATGTGGGTATATTATTAGAATTAAAATATAAAATATTATGTCTTGACATCATTTTCAGAATGTTGGGGTAATTTTATTAAGTAAACACCATATAAATTAAATATATCACAAAAATGTTCCAGCTAGAAAATATTAACACTAGGTTCAAAAGGAAATGGAAAAGAGTATATAACTAAAATGATTAATAAAAATCATATAATACTTTTGTTTTCTCATCAATATTCAAGCAACATACATTTAATAACCTGGTAGGACCCTGAATGCAGTTTGACAGATGTGGCGATAGCCATGAATGAAATGTCTGAGCAGCTACCCTTGACCATGTTGACATAATCACTTGGCTATCTTTAAAGCTAATCATTATTCTTTCTCTCCCTCATAATTAAAAATAGTTCTGTATTTTAAAACTTGCTTAAATTTCCTTTAATGTTGTAATAAATTAGAGTGGAGGAGAGAAGTCATTGTGTCTGATGCCAATTCAAAGTAAACATGTATTTGTAAAATTTTCCTGAAAGCAAATGACAAATTTTGTTCTTTGATAATAGATAGCCTGTTATGGGTATTGGTCAAAATAATTAATATTATAAGGTAGTTTCTGTCTTATGCCCTTATGAAATTGGTAATTATAAATTGCACAAACTTTAGCCTTTAAAATTAACTATGGGTCATAGGAAAAAAAAAACTAGTAAAAACATGGTTAAAAACATTTTAAATATTACTTCTTAATACTGCCTATATGCATTCAGCAATATAACATATTCCATAAATTTAGTGGCAACAGTTTCTCTGTAGTTATACAAATGTGTGATTCACATCAGTCTAAGAACTATATAAGTTACCATTTCTTTTGAAGATTGCTATGAAGTCAGCAATAAAATTACAATCATTGGGATACCAAGTTTCTTCATTTAAAAATGACTTAAGAGCACTTATGTTGTTGTTTAGGTTAAGCTTTCTTTTTAATAGAGAGTTTAACATTTTACACAATCCAATCCATTTATCTAGGGTAAATTATAAATCTTAACAGTAACCACACTTTTAAAGGCTCAAAGTTAAAGTGCAAAAATACTTTAAGACAGATTTGTTAACATTTTCTTATTAAAAAATCCTTGATAGCTGTTAGAATTAGTGGAAATATGGAGAGAAAGTTCTGAAGATAAAGAAAGAATAAAAAATAAATAAGCCCTTGCATTCTATTACACCATGTCAAGTATTTTCAAACACTAATAAAGAAAAGATGTGATGCATTTTCCTTTATAAAGAAAAATATTTATTTGTTTAATAAATAGATGTGTCAATCTTATAACATGAAAGCCACATAATAAAATTAATGTAATCTGTAAGTACATGCATGCCTCATTTTATTGCACTTCACTTTATTGCATTTGGAAATATTTTGTTTCTTACAAATTGAAGATTTCTGGTAACCCTGCATCCAGCAAGTCTATCAGCACCATTTTTCCAACATCATGTGCTTACTTTGTGACTGTGAGTCACATTTTGATAATTCTCACAATATTTCAAAATACTTTCATTATTATTTTATGTGGCATGGTGATTTGTGATGAGTGGAGTGTCTTTGGATGTGACTTTTATAATTATTTTGGGGCATCATGAACTGTGCCATATATGATGGCAAGCTTAATTGATAAATGTTGTTTATGTTCTGGTTGCTCCATCAATTGGCTGTCCCCAGTCTATCTACCTAACCTCAGGCATTTTTGTATCCTGAGATACAACACTACTGAAATTATGCCAACAAATGACCCTGGAATGGCTTCTTAAGTGCTCAAGTGAAAGGAAGAGTTGCATGTCTCTCACTTTATATCAAAATGTAAAAATGATTAAGCTTAGTGAGGAAGTCATGTCAAAAGCCAAGATAAATCAAAAGCTAGGCCTCTTGTGCCAAATAGCCAAGCTGTAAATGCAAAGCAAAAGTTCTTGAAGGACATTAAAAGTGCTACTTCAGTGAATACACAAATGATAAGAAGGCAAGATAGCCTTATTGCTGATATGGAGAAAGTTTCAGCAGTCTGGATAAAAGATCAAACCTGTTACAACATTACCTTACAACAACACTTAATCTAGTAAAAGGCCCTAACTCCCTTCCATTGCCTGAAGACTGAGAGAGGTGAGGAAAGAAACTACAGAAGAAAAGTTGGAAAATAGCAGTGGTTGGCTCATGAAGTTTAAGGAAAGAAGTCATCTCTGTACATAAAAATACAAAGCACAGCAGCGAATGATTGATATAGAAGCTGCAGCAAGTTATCCAGAAGATCTAGCTAAGGTCATTGATGAATGTGGCTACACTGAAGAAAAGACTTTCAATGTAGAATAAACAGCACTTTATTAGACAATGTCATCTAGGATTTTCATAGCTACAGGAAAGAGGTGAATGCCTGGGTTAAAAGCTTCAAGGGATAGGCTGATTCTCTGTCTTGAAGTTGAAACCAGTGCCCCTTTTCCAGTCTAAAAATCCTAGGGTCTTTAAGAGCTGTGTTCTATCAGTAAACAGAGATGCATGAATGACAGCACATCTGTTTACAGCATGGTTTATTGAATATTTTTAAGCCGACTGTTGAGATCTACTGCTCAGAAAAAAAGATTCCTTTCAAAATATTACTGCTCACTGAGAAGGCACCTGGTCACCCAAGAGCTCTGATGATGATGTACAAGGAGATTAACGTGTTCATGTTTGCTAACACAGCATCCAGACTGCAATCCATGGATCAAGGAGTCACTTGGACTTTCAAGTCCCATTATTTAAAAAATACATTTCATAAGGCTATAGCTGCCACAGATAGTGATTCCTTTGATGGATCTGGGCAAAGTAATTAAAAACCTTCTGGAAGTGAGTTGCTATTCTAGATGCCATGAAGAACATTCATGATTCATGGAAGGAGGTCAAAATATCAAATATTAAAAGGAGTTTGGAGGAAGTGGAAGTGGATTTTTAACTCTCATGGATGACTTTGAGGGCTTCCAGACTTCAGCGGGGAAGTAATTGCTAATGTGGTAGAAACTGCAAGAGAACTAGGATTTGAAGTGAAGCCCGAAGATATCACTGAGCTGCTACAATCTTGTGAAACAAACATGAAAGGATGAGAAGTTGCTTCTTATGAATAAACAAAGAAAGTGGTTTATTGAGATAGAACTTACTCCAGGTGAAGATGCTGTGAACATTGTTGAAATGACAACAGAGGATTTAGACTATTCCACAGCCTTAATAAATTAGCAGCAAGGTTTCAGAGAGGCTTGACTTGAAGTTTGAAACAATTTCCTCTGTGGGTAAAATGCAATCAATCAAATAGCCTCAAATGCCGCAGAGAAATCTTTCATGAAAAATGAGTCAATCAGTGTGACAAAGTTTACCGTTGTTTTATTTTAAGAAATTTCCACAGCTCTCACCACGAATCTTCAGCAACTACTACCCTGCTCAGTCAGGAACCACCAATATCAAGGCAAGACCCATCACCAGCAAAAAGACTATGAGAGGTGAATGCCTGGATTAAAAGCTTAAAAGCATAGGCTGACTCTCTTGTCAGGGGAGAACATAGCTGGTGGCTTGAAGTTGAAACCAGTGCTCTTTTTCCAGTCTAAAAATCCTAGGGTCTTTAAGAACTGTGTTCTGTCAGTAAACAGAAATGCCTGGATGACAGCATCTGTTTACAGCATGGTTTATTGAATATGTTTAAGCCTACTGTTGAGATCTACTGCTCAGAAAAAAAGATTCCTTTCAAAATATTATATCTGAAAGCTCAGATACTTGTTAGCATTTTTAATGATGAAGTGTTTTTTGATTACGGTATGTACATTTTGTAGAAAAGTCTTTCTCCTCTGTTCCTAAATTGTTTCTTCAGTCAAGGCAGAAATACTTAGGAAAGAAAGGTAGTTATTTTAAGTATAGTCCTGACATGGCCTTAAAAATATACAAAAAATATCAATGAAATTTTTACTCACTAGGTTATTTTCTTTTTCTCTTTTTTATTGTTTTTGGACAGAGTTGTCATAAGCAAAAGAAAAATATTATTTCTAAGATGTTATTCATAACTAAAGTGTCCATTTAATGAATAAACATAATTTAACATCATTTGCATCCCAATTCATACATTATTTCAAGATCTAATTGGATATACAACAACAGTAAAATGAGGTTTATGTAGGATGAAATACTCACCATTCCTGCTCTCCTGGCAATCACAGTGTGAAAATGTCCATCTGACACCTTCTTCATGGTGGTGAGTTTATATGCACCACTGCCTAAATTATAAGAGAATCTTAGTCTTTCTTCAGCAATTTCAAGGGCCAAAAACTCAGCCCGGTCGCCTGTCTGGTTGTCATAGTTGTAAAGCAATAAGGCATGACTTTTAATAGTGGCAAATTTGACATAAATATAGTTGTTATTGGGGTCCAAGCTTGGAAATTCCATGTATGATAACTCCTCAAATCCATAACTGTTCAACTCGCAGTGTTTTCCAAAGACACCTGTTGGAGGGAATTGACAAAGTTGCATAAATTTTCAGAGAAATTTTATTATATATTTTGATTAAAATACTTTTGAATTATAAAATGAGCCATGTTTTAACAACATTTTTGTTGCTTACCAAAAAATTCCATCTAAACTAAAATTACAATAGAATTACAATCTTTATGAATTAATGATCTTTAAGACATGGCAGAAATGATTAACTGATACAATTATTTTTCATTGTCTAGGGAGCATATCTATGTGTGTTTGCTTCTAAAAATCATAGGCTTAGTGGAATGGAGTATGTCTGAAGAGATTTCTTTCCCGGAAATGTTTCAAAATTTGTTGATTTTTTTTCCTTTTCTTTTCTTTTTCAGATGCAGTTTCTCTTTTGTTGCCCAGGCTGCAACAGCACAATCTTGGTTCACTGCAACTTCCATCTCCCAGGTTCAAGCAATACTCCTGCCTCAGCCTCCCAATAGCTGGGATTGCAGGTGCCTGCCACTACACCCGACTAATTTTGTATTTTTAGTAAAGACAAGGTTTCACCAAGTTGGTCAGGCTGGTTTTGAACTCCTAACCTCAGATGATCTGTCTGCCTCAGCCTCCCAAAGTGTTGGGATTACAGGCGTAAGCCACCATGCCCGGTCCAAATTTGTTGATCTTTTCTAAGTTTTATTATGCTATAATTTTCAGCCAGTATACTTCCTTCATAATATATAGCTCTTTTTTTTTTTACTCTGTTGCACAGGCTGGAGTGCAGTGGAGCGATCTCATCTCACTGCAACCTCCGCCTCCCGGGTTCAAGTAATTCTCCTGCCTCAGCCTCTGGAGTACCTGGGATTATAGGCACCCACCACCGTGCCCAGCTAATTTTGTGTTTTTAGTAGAGACGAGGTTTCACCATGTTGGTCAGGCTTATCTCGAACTCCTGACCTCAGGTCATCCACCCACCTTGGCCTCCCAAAGTGCTGGAATTACCAGAGTGAGCCACCAACCCCAGCCAATATATAGTTCTTAAAAACTATTTCAACTCAATTGAAGATGCTAAACTCATTTGTTTTGATTTTTGTTAAATCAGTTCCTATATTTCAAGGGCCACAAAATTAGGAAAGTGGAATCATTGGTTTAAGAAAGGAAATAACTGTCTTTAGTTTTTATCCTTTCTTGTTTTATAACCTCTGTGGGTATGATTTATAACAGGCTACTTTAAAATAGCTGTCTGTTTTTCTGAAAGTCAGCATTCCCATTTGTTTGTGCTGGTTCTTTTTCAAACTTGAAAAATGAGTTTTATTGATGTTACAATGCTATGCCAAAATTCTTTTCCCACAAATAATAGTAGACTGTGGCAAATGATTGGAAAATTAATCCACACCAATACCTCATGATTCTTATTAACTTGCAAAGGCTTCATTTCTTAATTTTGGCTTTATAGGTCTTGTAAATGCATAAAATTTATAGTGAGGGAGTTGTTCAGCTAGAAGGAACTAATGCCATTACTTTATAGAGTATTTAAAACTTGCCCAAGGTCACAGAACCAAGAGAAACAGCCAAAATTTGAGGACATATCTACTGATTGTCTAGTTGTTTTGACTACCACATTGTATAGCAAAACATTCTTTAAATTAAAACGGCCTAGAAGCTGCCACAAAAGCTTGTGTTATGTATCTTTTCATTTTCTGCCCATGCTGAAATAGTATTTATTATAAAAGAGTAGAAATTATACATTATTTTTAATTTTTAATCTTTAACTGAAGTAGAAAAGACAAAGGAATTATAAAAATGATATATATTGTATAGATTATATATATTATACATGGTATAAATTTATCTGATACATTATATATTTATTATATCTATCATGTAGAATTTATATTTGTATTTTATACATTTCTGTGGCATCTATATTTAATATTTATAATTTTTATATATTAATAATTTATATATAAATACATTATGCAGAAAGAGTTAAGTGAAGTTAAAATAAAAGCAGAAAGAAAGCATATAACTGAAATAAAAATACTACTGAAAAAAATTCTATTACGTGTTCACTTAGGTCTCTTCTGATTAAACTTTAATAAATCTACAACAATGTGCTGATTATATGTAGAAAGCATATAGATACTTACATTTTAAATCAATTGATAACTGCATTTTCAAACATGAAAACATTTCTTTATGGAATTTTTAAAATTTATTCTTAAAAGATATTAGTACTATTTCTATACAAAGGTTGCATCTTGTCTTTGAAATATAATAATAAAATTTAATGAGGTTTTAAAATCTGCCTTTCAAATGAAATGCCAAGAAATAAATCTAACTAAAAGTCCAGAAAAATAATGAAAATTACCTTAATAAAAGATATTGCATCTATAAATATTATGTTAAAATATTAAAATAAATTTATTTTTTTACTAAAATCTTTTATATATATTTTAGTAATTATACATATAATGTACATATATGCACACATTATATATATTTGTATATACACTCACACAATATTCCTTATTAATTTTAAGATATAGGCTATTGTGTGTGTGTGTATGTATATAAATACAGGATATTGTGCATATATATACACCTATGCACATACGTATATACACAATGTCCTATGTTATATACATATGTCTGTACATATATAAAATACATGTATATAAACATATATATAAAACATATATATATGTCAGTACAGATATATATATAATATATATATAACAGGATATTGTTTTAGTAATTATACATATAATACACACATACACACATATATAAAACATATATACACACAATAGCCTATTATGTGTATGTGCATATGTACATATATAAAATATAGGCTATTGTGTGTGTATATGTTTTATGTATGTGTGAGTGTGTATTATATGTATTATTAAAAATAACAAAGTAATTCTAAGAAGTTACAATCATACATGCTGCCTTTGTAATGTCTGAGGCACTATATGTTTTTCCTAATACATAATCTAAATTTAAAAATCTAAGTATCTAAAAAATTTTTAAAAATCCAAATAGCCAATCTTTTACTGATGCGAAGCTACATAGTGCGAAAATCTTTTTTCCAACTTCAAAATGATAAAGTTTTTCTCTTTAAGGGACACAAGTGTAACTACCTACCTCTGGCAATTTATTTGAGGCATTCTATCTGACATTGTTATTTCTATGTTTCACCCACATTCAATTTGAGAATAAAAATCATTTTTGTTTTTAATTTTATCTCTTTAATTTCAATTTACATAGTAGTGTTTCAAAGATTTTTGTTTTGTTTTCTAAGTGCTTATGTTGTCAACTGAGAATGTCTAAGCTTAGATAGTGTTTTTTGTCTTTGCCACTGGAAGGAAAGGGGTAGAAATTTACACTGCCAGCTATGTGTGATTTGTGTCTATTTTAATTTACATTGTGCTGTTCGTCTTCCCCTGGGGATCTCTAGCAGAGTGACAAGAAGGTACATTTGGATGCCAAAATAGTTCCATTCAATAGGCAACGTCAGATGTATCACTACACTGCAGTAGCAACTTGCTGTTACTGTGTGTATCAATTTTCTTAAATTCTCAAATTTACAATTATAATGTAAAGGAATCCCTAAAAATATGAACACCTCTGTTCAGTCACTTGAAAATGATTTCTACTTTACACTCTAATCCCCTTATCTTTTGTCCCCAAATCTTAAGTTAAACCATGAAACTTAACTGTGGTTATCTGTAGAAAGAAGCATCATTTAAGATTATGAAACATCATTGAAAGAAATGAAAAGTTTTTGGAGATCCAAAGTTGTGGTTATTTTGACCTTGATAGAACTTTCATTACTTTATGGGCATTGTTAGTGAGAATTTCAAAGAACTCATAAAAAGAGGTTCTGTGAATGTCATACTGGATTGAAAACAAAAATTTGTGTCCTAGTCATTACATTGTCTTGGGGAAATTTTGTTTCAACTTCATTTTTTGACTTCAGGCAAATCACTCAACTTCTGATCCTCAAAAGCATTGGTAGAATATATTCCTCAAAATTAGATGGTTTTTCTATTCCATTTGTCTTTATCCTTGTATTGATGTTGTGCTTAATAAAAACAGATAGTCATGAAATTGTTTGGAAATTAAAAACAGTAAATTATACTGGTGACTGGGGACTGCAGATGTCTTTTAAATTCTATTATCTACTATAAGTTGAGCTTTAGTTTTCAGGTCTGTATAGCACAGTTATATGCCAAGGGAAGACTATAAAATATCCTTGTATTTTCTTGCTTAAGAAAAGAGACAGAGTCTTCTGGAGATGGATTCTATGTTGTCGGGTAAAGCAGCCTTTTAAAAAAATGGAATAATCACAAACATAGGAAACAAACCAAGCTAATATAAATACTTCCTCTCAATCTCTTATAGTTTTTGGCTGGCACATTAATTGGTAACAGTTGGGTAAGACCTGGAAGGACCTTTTAGTTCATTCTGCTAGGGTGAATAAATATGTATGTATACAAAAAAAATTCTTTTTAACAATTCTCTTCCTCAAAAGAAAACATTAGTCGTACATTTTATTAGTCATGTAGTATCAGCTACAAAAAACCTATTATGAAAACTTCATGTATACTTACTAATTCCTTCTAATAAAAGTGGTTGAATTAATGTATAAAACAAAATTTAAAATTAATGTAAAAAGGAAAATTTAAAAACATAATATCCACAAAAGTGAAACAAACAAGCAAACCTCACTTTGACTCCTCAAAGATTTGAAATAGAGAGTGATATCAAAGAGTGCTTAAAGAATGTTTTATTTGATAAGTTCTCAACTAAAAAGAAGGCATCCATAAATCTTTGAGGGGAAATGTCATAGGGAAACAACATTAATTCAATTATCTTGAGTTGACTCTTTTTTTAGTAACCATTAATGCAATGTATTCAATGGGATTTCCATTAACTAACTTTTACAAATATTAAACCTTTAAGATTTTTTACTTTCCATGTAAAACAACAGTTTCTTTGTCTTTCATGGTCATAATAAAACAAAATTGCTAAACTATGTGCCAAAATGAACTTACATTTTATATAAACAAATAAGTTTCACTCACCAAATGGACAATGACAATAATAAGAATCCACTCCACTTTGGCAGGAACCACCATTAAAGCAGGGGTTGCATTCACAGTAATTGACTGAAGATTCACACATTTTCCCTAAAATATACAAATTCATTTTTTTAAAAAAACTCACACATAAATATATTAACAACATTATAGGATTACCATATGTAAAAATCTTTCCCAAGGCATATAATGGAAAGAAGAAATATAAAAACATTTTACGTGACATAAGGAAATTAGAAAAATATCTTAGAATTTAAAATCTTGTTTCGTTGTCCTATTGTAAAAAGTTAATTATAATATTTTAAAAATAATTTACATAATCATCTTGGAAGAAAATACTGTTTGCAGAGAAATGACATAATAAACATATTTAAATGCTTTCATTGAATTTATTTTCTTTTCAATGTCCCTTCATTTTTTATATTTTATAGATGGAGAGTTGAATCTTACAGTATTTTTTACTGCAGAGATTTTCTTGACTTACGTATTTCAAAGATAATAATTTATCTTATTATGAAACTATAATCCTTCTACTATCAAGAAATATCACTTATCTTATACATATCTATTGTAAAGCAGAATAAGAAATAAGAAAATGCATCATATTTTCAAATTCTTATGAAAATTTATTCTTGACTACAGATTATGCATATTTTGTCTTTCATCTTAAGTGATAATATCTAAGCAGCATATTTTTCAGTTTATAAAGACTTTTCTTATATACAATCTTGTTAAATTGAATCAACTAATAATTGACTGAGTGCTTATTATGGGCCAGGCATTATAATGGATGGGGATATGGCAGTGAAGAAAGCAAACAAGTGTCTTCAGACTGTGGTTCCACTTTAGTAGGGAGTATTAATCCATACAAAGAAAATACTTACATTTCACAGGTGAAGAAGAAAAGCCTCTTGGAGGCTAATATATTGTCTGTGAAACTATAAAACTATGACACAAACCAATTCAGGGCTTCTGTTTCCATATCCAGGTTTCACAAAACTATGGTTGAGTAGTTGATCATTGGTATACAACACTTAGGGTATAAGATCCACTTGTTTTTGTTGTTGTCATTTATTTTTACCTAAATTTTAACATGTTCTAATATCACTGTTCTATAACTTGAAAGTACTATAATTATTTGATATATTCATTAGGATCTAATTTTCAAATTTCACAAAGCAGTGAGATGTAACAGAATTTTTAGTCAATTTCTATTCATTGAGAGTAGGATTGTAAATGCTAAAGCATTTGTTTCTGTAAAGCTACTTTCTACTTCCAAACCCAGTTTCACTAATGCATTTATTAGATAGCTCATGAAGCAATATGCATTCTATATGCACAACTAGACCTACTGCTGAGCATAGATAATTCATTTTATCATACTATCTTTGCTTAAAACACAGTTAAAATTTTGTTTAACTAGGTTCTGTTTTTGTGGCTTGATTATGGAGCCACACTTGTTCTGGTCTGAAATTATAAGTGTGAGTCAGATCTCATGACACTGCTAACTAAGCCCATTTCTGTACATCGTATAATTATAAACACAACATTTTTCCCCTTATAAATAAATTGGGAACCTCCTTACAAGGCAAAACACTGAGCTAACAATTTCAGAATACATTTCTATTGTAAGGCAAGAGCATGAAAATAAACAAGTTACAAATTCATGGGCACGGAAGTCCGATTTTAACTACTGTAGCAGTGTACTACATTTGAGAAATAGGCAGGAACACTATGACTACAAGATAGTGCTTGGTTTCTCAACAGAGAGTTGCTGTTTCATCGAACTCGTTCCTATTTTGTTTTCCAACTGAGTATGTGACAGGCCATTTTAATGATGTAGGTTTTTTTCCTTATAGCACAGTATTGCCCAGTTGCAAATACATAAGCTCTACGGGCTATATTTTTTATTAGTTGCCATCAGGAAAGTAATATTCTACTCTTTCCATTTTTCTTTTCACTATAAAGGCATACATAATTTTTACTTGTGCTTTTTGACTAGGTACAATTTTACTTCCTTTTATTCCTTTCTTTATCCAAAAAATTATTTTAGAGTTGCATTAAAAGTAAGATGTATGAAATACATAGACTTATATATGTATTTACAAGTGTGTTCAATATAACCTTCTTATCATGAAAACATGTTAGTGGGTTACAAAATTGCCAACTTTACTTCTTAAAGACTGGAAATGAGGAACAAATAACAAGTAACAAATTTAGAGGATACTGTCAAGTATACTTTCTCAAATACTTGGACATATGTGCTCTCTGAGAAAAATATATGAGTATAAATCCCAAGTCATTGTTCCTATAAAGCTACTATATCTTTTTGAATTTCATTTGGAAATACTACCTTTGTAATCTTGATTTAAATAGCAACAAATGAAATCTACGTGTTGTTCTTTTTGTGTATATAATTTATATGAATCAATTATCTCATTTACCCTGTATAAAATATTTTAAGATAGACATCTGAGTTTAATTTAAATACAAACTATAGGCTATTGCAGTTACTCCAGAGTGAGAAGTGGAAAGACACCCTAATATAAATAAGACTTATTTGTTTATTAAAACATACAGTGACTACAAAGTGGCAGAAGATGTTACAAACTAATAAAATACTAGTTTTGAGAATTTCCTATAAAACTTAAATTCTCAATAGAATCTCATTCTTTAAGTATACACAAATATAAATAGAAATTGGTAAGAAAATATAAATTCAACCTTGAATTCATTATTTCAATTTTAAATAAAGTTTTTTTTTTACTTTTCCTTAGTGGATAATTACAAATAATTAATAATGGCTATTCCTCAAAGAACTAAAAGCAGAAGTACCATTTGATCCAGCAATCCCATTACTGGGTATATACCTAGAGAAATATAAATCATTCTACCATAAAGACACATACACATGAAATGTTCAATGTAGCACTATTAACAAGAGCAAAGACATGGAATTAACCTAAATGCTGATCAGTGACAGATTGGATAAAGAAAATGTGGTATATACACACCATGGAATACTATGCAGCCATAAAAAAGAATAAGATCATGTCTTTTGTGGGAACATGGATGGAGCTGGAGGCTATTATTCTCAGCAAACTAACATAGGAATAGAAAATCAAATACCATCTGTTCTCACTTACAAGTAGGAGCTAAATGATGAGAACGCATGGAGACAGAGAAGGAAACAGCAGACACTGGGGTCTACTTGAGCATGGAGTGTAGGAAAAGGGAGAGAAGCAGGAAAGATAACTATTGGGTATTGGGCTTAATCCCTGGTTGATGAAATAATCTGTACAAGAAACCCTGTGACATGAATTTACCTATGTACCAAACCTTCACATGTACCCAGAACCTAAAATACAAGTTAAAAAAAATGAATAAAAGAGCTTTGTTAGGTGTTAAATAAAGGAATTTGTTATTGAGTTTGGAAAAAATAGCCATATTTCTTGGAGGTGGAGCATGTAAATTATTTATTATTTAAGAATTTAGTCTGAGTTCTCCATTTAATGAGTAAAAATTTTTTACAATTCATGAACTCAAAGGTTGCCATACTAGATATTTAATTTCAAAGATACAGTAGAAAAACTTACATTTAAATTTAAATTACTATTTAAAATACCTGTGTCTTTTGTGTGAGAGAAGGATGCCATAATATTATTTAGGATCAAAAGAAAGCTTCTAAATGCATATTTCTCAGGTTTGGAAAGTTTGTGCTTTTTTTTACCCAATTAGTAATCAACAAAATTATGTGTTGTTTTGTGCAAGTCTATCCACTTAAATTGTAGTGTTAATGGCATAATGAGGATCACAGAATGCAGTAGTTTGAATTACTTGAACATGCTCTTGGTACAATAATCTGATGTGTTGAAGCACTGTGAAACAAAATCTTGGATCATTAACTTAATTAATGCTGCAAGTCAATTAACAATACTTGCCAAATGCCTTCAGGCTTGGAAGTATACTGATAGGACTTACACAAAGACAGGCATCTATGCCTCTTGAACTCAAGAGGCCTCCTTCTATTAAGATATGTTTACTGCTGTAGCAGCTGTTTAGAAGAATAAATTGATCTCATTGTTTTGACATGCATCAATTAATTGTGTTGCCATACACTATTTATTATAACTGGAAGGAGATGTGCTTGAAGAAGTGTAAATTCTTAGCACATGGAAAATGGGAATTGCTTAAGGTGAAAATAAATGCACAATAGGAATCTAGGATATCCACAGACGTTCCTAAACTTACAGGAGGAATTTTGCATCTATTTTCATGTTCAGGGTCAGACGATGTGATGATGTGTTGAACATAAACTGGATCTATTGTGTCACCTATGGTCTTTTCAACAAGAATGTACATTCAAGTTTCACTTGTCCAATAGCACATTTTAATGTTGGATTATGTGGAATAGAAGTAAATTTATTCTCAACTGTTAAACTGGACTACTCCATGAAGATATGATAATTTTTGATACCCAATGATTCATGTAGCCTTCAATTTAACATCTTAGATTATAGATATATATTAGACTACTATAAATAGGATTTTTAAATCGCCTGTATTTCTACACATAGGAGAAAGAAGACTATGTGCAACTCTAAAAGTCCATTTTATGTCTAAATTGATTACATTATTAATAAATAAATTCTATAATACATATATGCTATTCATTCTAGACAGTTATAAATTTTATAAATTATTTTTGCAAAAAGTAGCTGTCTTTTGCACAGTATGCAAATGTTTCCCATATTGTTAAGAAGCTATGAAGATAGTTCATCTAAATTTCCTTTTCAATAACCTTATGGTTTTTTACATGGAACAAAAGCAAAAATACCATGTTTTAGTAAAGGCTGCCAGTACTAAAAGCAACAACCAAAAAACGTTTTTACCTTTGTATTGTAAAACACGCACAAATACAACCTCAGTGAGACTACAAATGATTACATACGATTACACACATAATGTTCATGATAAGCTTACAAATATATGCTTATTTTCTACAGAAATAAGAAGCATTTAAGCTACTTCTCAGAAACCTAAGTTGTTAATGCTTTTATAAGTTAATGTATCACCTAATATAAACTGCCTAATTCTGCTTTCAGTAATCAAATCAAATCAAATCAAAATAATTGCACTCTTTATTCTCTCTTACATAAGTCACTCTTCTGTATCTGAAAGAAAATTTCATTTCACATGTATTTACTAAATTTCTTTTATAGTCTATGGTTTTCTGTTCACATGATTATCAACACTAATGCATGACCATAGTGATTTTAAAAGAATGACTTTTAGTTACTCCTTCCATCTTTATGAAAGCAAATGTTGGCAGGTTTCTCAGTAAAATTACTATACACAGTCTGTATGACTTTGTATGTCTGAAAAAATTTTACTCTTTATACTGTCAAATGACATAAAAGTGATGAATGAACAAACCTCATCTTTCCTGAAATATCAGGACTTAATTGAGAACATAGGAAAACCTCCATATGGCAATAAACCCCTGGCATTATTCCAAATACTACACCTAAAGTGCATCCAGATGTGTGAAAATGAATGGAAAAGGTTAAAGAGACTATGAACTAATTATTTTGTAAGAGTCAGATTTATAAATAAGCTCTATCAAAATGCTGCATTTTATAACACCATGCATTCCCATGAAGGAGCTAATGCCAGGGATGTGCTGCCAACAGCGAAAACCTGGGAGCAGGAGTGAATGCTGACGTGGTTCCTATTACTGTGCTTTCTAATTAGTGTTCTATTAAATGCAAGACATTTTCATTTGTATGGGAAAATAAATACTACATGTGTGGTTATTAGGCTAATGTTTTCTCGAGAAATCCCTGGAGTTCTGAGGCAGAAATAATGGATTTTATTCACTGAGGCATGTTGACAATTAAAGTAATTTGCGATATCATTACGTTTTGTGAAAATTCAGAAATTCATTTTTCACATAGCCTATACTATAATAAACTTTATCCATCTTTTCTAAGATTACACTAATATTATGGTGTAGGCCATTTTTATATTACAGTTAATCAAACCTCTATATGATAATATTAATATAAAAATTAAAAGAAAAATTTCTTAATGAAACATATGAAGTGATTATAAGTGAATATGTTACTTCTTTTTCTTCAATTTCCTTTTGGTTCTTTTTCTAGTAACTAAGAAAAAGAGATCAGAAATACATGTTATACAAACAAATTCATTCCCTCTAAGTCACTCATTTATTAAAAAATATAGTTGTTTCATATTTATTATGTGCATGGTTACAAACTTGAAAATAAACTTTAAGAGTATTTCAGAAATTAACTGGTGACAGCATGATAATAACTATATCCCTTCGTATTTTTTGTTCCATGATTTTCACTGTCATACTTGCACCCTTATAAGTTCTGTACAGAAAATCTCTGTTCAGCTAACATTTAATCACACCCTATGGGATTCTGAGGATAAAGTCTCTTAGTTTGCATCAATTCATAAGCCACTTACTCTTCTAATCTTTGGCACAATTTCTAAATCCACATAAAATACGCAGTGGTGTGTGTGTGTGTGTGTGTGTGAGAGAGAGAGAGAGAGAGAGAGAGAGAGAAACTGGGTTGGGGATGGGTAGTGGCTGAGGATCATTTTAAGCAGGAAGTTCAGAAAATTGTGTAGCTCCAATTTGTAATTCCACAGACTTTGAAGATCATTGATAAAATGCAGGTGAAAGCCTACAAAAGTAGAGTATGAAAAAATACAGGTAATTTAAAATAATTCTGATGGTCAAAAAATTATATACAGGCCTTGAAAAAGTGAATCTTTACTATGGCACTAGAATTTAATTCATGTGAACTGAAGTAAAATCTAGCTATTACGAGTAATTTTTTAAAAAATTATTCTATGAGGCACACATATACTTATGTGTAAATTCTGTCTTACGGCTTACTAGCTCTGACTAGGTTAGATGTTAAGACGTTTTGGTATATGACCTCTGTCTTCCTTAGCCAGGCTATCCGGCAGAGACCAGCTAAAAAGAAAAACTCAGAACGAGCCTTCAAAGATTACCTCTACAAAAACACATTAATAAACTATAGATATTTAAGCAACACACTTCTAATTTAAAGTGTGGATTAACATTTGTCACTCACTATGTTTTTTTCTTATATTGTTTTCTTACATTTTTTCTTATATTGTTTTTATTGTTAAAAATAAAAAGGAAATAAAACTGTCAGACATTAATTCTCTGCCATTTTTACTGGATGATCTGTTCATACAGAATTTGAAAATTGATTTCAAAAATGCAAGATTCATCTCAATCGTTCAATTTTGTGTTTGTTTACATCATTCCTTATCAGCTGGATTACCTCCTACTATGCAAATGGAGACTGAGGTGAACTCTGAGGAGAAGCATGTAACGTTAATATAGAACTTCAAACAACCTTCCGTAAAAAGAGTTTATGACATAGACTTTGGCAGTCCTGACCCTGTAGTCACCAGAGTGTAGCCTCAATTTCCTACAATGTAAAATAGGAATAATAATAACACCTTCCTAAGCTAGATATCATCTGCTGACATATAGCATCGTCCTTATCTTTTCATATTACAAGAGCTGGAAGTCTGAAAACTACCTTTTCTAGGCTCCCTTCCAGCAGGGTTCAGGTTTATAGTCTGCCAGTGGAAAAGACTGGATGCTATTTGAACAGTGAAAGCAAAGCAGGAACCACTCTCCTCAGATGACTTGGTGTAGCACGGCAGGTGGGCAAGGCGGTCAGCAGTGGTGTCTTGCAATGCCTGCCATGTTTTTATTGCTGCACCCATTAGTGAATGCTCCTGACCTGTACTCTTTGCCAGCTTGAAGATTTTGTAAGCTGTTTCCTTGGAGCAAATACTTTCCTGCCTCCAAGTCTCAGAGTAGTTTCAATTATCAGTTTCAGACAATACAGTGTCTTACAGGCTTTTTGCGAGGATTAAATATTAAGAGAATAATGGAAAAACATTCTTAAATGATATCAAGTACTCACCATAATGCTCTATAACAAGTGCAAATCCAAGTGCAATGAGTGTGACATGCATATAAACAGCAGAGGCTCCGGAGCCAAGTTTCTAGTAAAAAACCAGTGAGAACACTTTCTGTGCCACAGCTGGAGGCGAGTTGTCTAATCTCTTTTAATGACTCAAAGACTTAATTTTTTCGTCTTCAAAATTGGAATAATAATAATAATCCCCATCTGATGGAGTAGTGAGAACTAAATGTTATCATGTCTATAATGCAAGGAGCTTTAAAAAGTGTTTTACATAACTACTTGATAATGTTATTAATATTTTATGATGTAAAAAAAGGCATTTTTAAAAGTTTCAACTATCACTTTTAGAAAAATATGCAATGTATATTTAAACGAAATGAAACAAAGAAAGAAGCCAGAGAGAAGTAACGTACCCAACCTTTATGTTAAATCAGCAAACAGTGCCTTTGTTCACACCAGTAGTACTTTCCATATTCCTTATCAATACCTAATGAATTTGCACTTTCTTCATTCTAGGACCAAATGTAAACTCACTCTAAACTTAAGTGTGATAAGTGTATTATACTAACATAGGACATAAAACCTCTTATTGTTGAGTTCCCAGCCAATAAAGTAATTTTGGAGATATGTAAGAAAGAGTGAGGAAAGTGTTCTAGAAATCCTGAACTCAGCATGTATATAGCTCTATTATTCATGATCTTAGGACATAACTCATAAGACTTACAGATCACTTCTGCTACTCAGGTTGCATGTCGTTTTAAAATTCTGTGGTACTCCTCTAATACTAACACTATACTAATACTATTATTACACTACTAATTAGACTGCAATTACTGAACACTGCATAATATTCTAGGTGTTTTTTGTTTGTTTGTTTGTTTGTTTGAGACAGTCTTGCTGTCGTTGGCCTGGGCTGGAGTGCAACGGCACAATCTCGGCTCACTGCAACCTCCGCCTCTTGGGTTCCAGCAGTTCTCCTGCCTCAGCCTCTCAAGTAGCTGAGACTACAGGTGCCCACAACCATGCCCAGCTAATTTTTGTACTTTTAGTAGAGATGGGTTTTCACCATGTTGGCCAGGCTTGTCTTGAACTCCTGACCTCAGGTGATCCACCTGCCTCGGCCTCCCAAAGTTCTGGGATTACAGGCATGAGCCACCGTGCCTGGCCTATACTAGGTCTTTTACAAACACTATATTTAGTCATTACAAAAACCCTAAAAGATAAGTAATTATGATTAGTCTCATTTTACAGATGGAGAAAGGGAGGGTCAGCTAAGGTTAGGTGATCTCCCAAAAGCTATCGCTGAATCAGATTCTATGAAATTGATTAGTTTTTCTATTACATATGCTTTCTGCCCCTTTTTCTTCATATATATTTCAAAGTTATTTCCTTAGCAGGCAAAGGCTGTATGTTCTGTTTTAACATTTTCAAACTTGCTCTATATTTTCCTCAAGTGATACAACTCTCCAAATATAAAACCATCAGTATACACATAATGGGCACTTTAAAAAATATAACATACAAATGCATTTGCTTAAAGACATTTTAAAAAATATTATTCTGTAATACATCTACAGAAACTGGAGCAATGTATCTTGATACTACCTATACTACTAGTACTGTAAATTATGTTTATAAATACTACACAGTAACCCAATGTAATATGTATGCTTTACAAATGTATAGCATGCAAGTTATAAGATAGAGTTTGGCTCTCCTCAAACTTATCAACAGAATAACATTTATTCACATGTAAAGGATCATCAGCTACTGATCAACTAATAGATAGGTTGAGAGAGAATAATAATATAGATAATGGAGTAGAAATAGGTAGAGATGTAGGTATACGTGGACATCATATCCCACAAGGGTGCCAAAGACTAATTCAAATTTTTTTTCTGCTATATGTTTAATGCCGCTTTTTAGTCTGTCAAGGTAAGTTGTGGCTCAGCTGTGTTCTAACTTTCTTGAGAAAGCTATTGTGCTTTCTACCAAACTATTAGAAATAACACACCATTTTAATCAAATCTGAAAACATGATCCTTGCTTTTCTCATGATGTGGATCACATTTCAATAATAATGATGACTATGATTTTAAAAGATCATAAAAAGGATAATGATAAAGAATCAACAGCAATCATGACAAACAATTATTTAACACATAAAATAGTCCAAATCTTAGGTTTTGCATTTTTCATATTCTTTAATATCTAGAATACTCTTATAAGAAGATATTCTCTTTTTGCTCTTGTAAGATACTCTTCAGGGAGTTTAACTTCTGGATTTAACTTCTGATGTGCCTTTGTTCACACCAGTAGTACTTTCCATATTCCTTATCAATACCTAATGAATTTGCACTTTCTTCATTCTAGGACTAAATGTAAACTCACTCTAAACTTAAGTGTGATAAGTGTATTATACTAACGTAGGACATAAAACCTCTTATTGTTGAATTCCCAGCCAATAAAGTAATTTAGACTTGCATAGTGACATTACAGCCAAGTAATTAAATCACCTGAGAAAACTTAATTACTTTCTCTCTACTTCAATTTTCTTGCCTGTAGAAACTGGAAAATATTTCTACCTCATAAGTTTTCTTGTAAGAAGTAAATAAAATAAACACATAAAAAGTGCTTGGAACAGTATTTGACCGACAGCAAATGTTTAGAAATATTTGTTACAATTATGCTCATTTATATGGAAATCATTGGAAAATGATAAAATTATTTCCTTTCTATTATACTTGACATGGCTAAAGTCTTAGTGAGAAAAGTACAAACACTGTCATACCTGTGTATCCTGTTTTGCAAACACAGTTGAAGCTTCCTGGAAAATTCTGGCAGACCGCACCATTCTTGCAAGGGCTCTGCAGGCACTCATTGATATCTCTCTCACAGGCCCTACCAGTGAAGCCATCTGGGCAGCTGCATGAAAATCCTCCCACTAAATTGTGACAGGTTCCACCATTGTGGCAAGGTGATGGGAGACATTCATCTATATCTATTTCACACCAGCTACCCGTATATCCTGGCAGACACTTGCATAAGAAGGGCTGCAGAGGTTCATTTGCCACAATGATGACTGGAAGACTATCACGGCTCTTTAATACAGAGCTCACAGCCAATCTTCTTAGACAGCTCCCTCCATTCTGACAGGGGCCATGCACGCAAGAGTCATGATCCACAGATTCTACCTTTACTCCACTCTGCCGGAGAAGGATGTCTTTGATGCTTTCAAAGAAGGTGGCTACACCACTGGGATTCACATACTGATTATTATTTCGCTTCACAGCTGCCAAAAGAAACGTTCTATTGTTCTCTTCATATGCACCATACAGTTGCACAGCAGTCCCTAATCCTGTCAGCTGTGAGCTGGCAATGCGTAAAAAATGAAGGTAGTGGTTGGTCAAGAAGTCCTTTACTGTGGGTACACCGAGACGAAGTAAGATACTGTTGTCCACTGTAGCATTGGAAAATCCAGCAAAGAAAACTCGGATGTTGCTCGTGACTGTGCTGTGAACTCCATCATTGCTAAGGACAGTCAGATCAAACGTGCCATCTGTGGACCTTGGCTGGGAATTCAGATCACAAGTACCCCCTGGAATACTGAAGAGGCTGGTAACTCCTGAAGTAAGAGAGCAGTGGAAGCTGTCTAACACATCTGGATCCTGTGGCTTCACAGAGCCTAAAATCCCACCAGGAAACAAGTTGCCATAATAATTAACGAATATCTCCACCGTCCGAGACTGTGAAGGATTGTCATTTTGGTCTATAACTGTGATATGCACAGTTCCTGTGGAAGACATTTGAGGAACACCAGAATCCTTGGTAACCACAGACAGATAGAAGTCTGCAATCTGCTCCCTGTCAATCTCTCTGGTTGTGCTCAGAACTCCAGCAGTGCTCAGGCTGAAATAATTGGTGGCAGGACCTGTGCTCAGCAAGTAATAGGTAAAGGGACCTTGATTTGGAGGGAGATCAGGGTCACTGGACTGAAGGGTCATCACCAAAGTGCCCGGCCGTTTGTTTTCCATGACTTCTCCTTCACTGACAGTCAGCATGGGCCCGTTATCATTTATATCTTCCAGGGTGACTAATAAAGAGGCACTTCCTGTAGCTGAGGGGGTCCCTGAATCAACAGCCAAAACTGAGAGGTTATAGATGGGTAGGGTTTCTCGATCTAATTCTGCAGTAACGGTGATCTGCCCTGTCTGTGGATTAATAGAAAAGGCACCATTTTCATTCCCTGATCCGATGAAGTAGGAAAACCTGCTCCAGCTGGGGATAGAATCTGAGTCAAAGGCACTAACAAAGGTCACATGAGTTCCTATTGGGACCCCTTCACTGATCTGCACACTGTAGATGTTCAGAGTAAAAACGGGTGGGTCATTTGCATCAAGCACGGTGACATTTACAGTGACCTCATCTATATCTGCACCTCTAATGCTACCAAAGTTCTTGGCCAGTACCTTCAAAGACACCCTTTCTTCTTTTTCTCGATCAAGAATTCCAGAAACATAAATCTGTCCAGTCTTCTTACTGATCTGGAAACCCTTCTTTCGACTATTACCAAAAATCAAATAGTGTACCTCCCCATCAGTGCCCAAATCACGGTCGCTAGCAAACACTTCTCCAACAACAGTACCTTTAGGAGCTGCTTCTGAGATTTCAAAATAGTAAAGTTTGGAAACAAAACGTGGCACATATTCATTTGTCCCTTTTAATTGTACATTAACAGTGGCAAAGCTACACCTTTCCTCATCGGGGACATTGAAGGCTTTCACAGTAAGATGGTAGCTCTGCTTGGTTTCAAAATCCAAGAAGCCTTGAGTGGTTATGACTCCTGTGTTAGGGTCAATGACAAAGAGGTCACTGTCAGATGACTGTACAGTATACGCAATCACGGCATTTGTTCCAGAGTCAGCATCTGTTGCATTTAGGTGGATAACTGTTGTTCCACTTGGGGCATTTTCCAAAACAGTAGGGAAATAGTCATCAGAGAGGAATACTGGAGAGTTATCATTCACATCAATCACATTTACGGTCACACTGCAATAACCAGTTCTTGCAACCCATCCTCCATCTGTAGCACTAATTGTCATTTCATGCTTCTGACATAGCTCATAATCAAGAGCTTTGGCTAGTGTTAATACACCTGTAGATGAATTGATTGCAAAAATGCTTTCTTCATTTCCTGAAGAAATGCTGTACTTAATCAAGCCATTCATAGCTGTGTCTCTATCTCTTGCAGAAACAGTTCTGACAATGGACCCAATGCTATGGCTCTCAGGGATGGTTGCGCTCATGTGGCTTTGAGAGAATTCAGGCGTATGGTAGTTTTCCTCCGTGACTGTTATTTGAACAGTTGCTTGGGAAGAAAGTGGAGGGTTTCCCTTATCCTTTGCAGTGACTGTGATAAAAAAGTTTTGGTTCAAGTCAGAAATCAGGGAGGATGCTACTGAAATCCACCCTGTATCATTGTCCAGCTTAAATTTTCCTAAATGGTTATCATTAGAAATGAAATATTCCACTTCTGAATTCAGTCCAAAATCTTTGTCATCTATTGCTGTAACTTTGATTAACTTTGTGCCAACCTTAACATTTTTGGTGACTGGAGTGAAATATTTAATTTTAAGAAATTGAGGTGCATTGTCATTACTGTCCACTATATTGATCGTAACTGTTGTCTCACTAAGGAAGGAAGGATTACCTCGATCTGAAGATGTCACTATAAAACTATGCCTATTGATATTCACATTACTGAAGCCAGTGACATTTTGGTATTTTAAGATCTGTTTATTGAAAATCTCTCCAGTGGTGGCATTAATCCTGAAATATTCTGACTGAGATTTTATAAAATAAAACACTTGTCCATTCGATCCCTCATCAGGATCTGTTGCAGATACCTGAGTTACTTTGGAGCCAATCTCAGCAAGTTCAGGACAATCTAAATAATAGGAGGGTCTGCTAAATCTTGGAGCATTGTCATTGACATCTGTCACAAATATTGTGACATCTGTACTTACAGTCCACCCAGAATCATGTGCAGAAACTCGAATTCTGTAACGGTCTGTATCTTCCCTATTTAAAGGTCTGCTTATGACAATGTCCCCTGTGCTGGGATTAATTGTAAATGGAAGACTTGTGTCCATTATAGAATATCTACTAATTGCGTTAATCCCAATGTCTTCATCAGAAGTCGTGACACGGGTAACAGTGTAACCTAAGGGGGAATTTTCAGGAACGTGGGCACTAAATATCTGAGAAAACCTAGGGGCGTTATCATTCTCATCTAAAATGTTAATCATCACTTTTACTGAAGTACTCTGAGAAGGGGACCCTTTGTCTGAAGATTTTATGGTTAGAACATAATGAGATACTTTTTCCCTGTCCAGAGGTCTAATGCTTCTAATTTCACCAGTAGCATGATCGATACTGAAACTATTTTCCATGTTGCCATTAACGATTTCATAATCTAACTGTCCATTGGGTCCACTGTCCTTGTCCATTGCCGAAACAGTAAGTACTTTTCGAGGGGAGAGGTTTTCCAGTATTTCAGATACAAATGGGTCTTCCTTAAAAATTGGGGCATTATCATTGACATCTAATACTGTTATATCAAGTTTCTCATAAGAGGAGAATGGAGGGAAACCACCGTCTCTGGCCTCTATCCATATCACATATGTTTGTATCTTTTCAAAATCCAGAGGTTGACTAATAGACACCTGCCCTGTTAATTGATCAATCTGGAAAGTACTGCCCAGATTCCCACTTGCAATATAATAGGACATAGGTTCTCCTCTCAAAGAGGATCCCGTGATGGTGGTGACAAGAGAGCTGACTGGTTGGCTTTCAGGAAACATGAACGTTTGTTCTTTGGCTCTGACTTTAGGGAAATCTGCCTTGTTCACGAATCTAACCGTCACCGTTGTAGAATCTGTCTTTGGAAATGAGCCACCATCTTTTACATGCACAGAAAATGTCACTTCTGAAGCTCCGTTTAGTGGTCCGGCAGCCATAATGGCTCCCCTCAGTGGGTCAATGTGAAATTTTTCAGAATTTCTACCCGAAAGAGAATAATGCAGTTCAGAATTTGGTCCAATATCAGCATCTGTGACTGTAACCGCAAAGACAAAGGAACCTATAAAAGATAAAGTGTGCAGTTATAACCATGAGGAATTTAAATAAAACAATTGGTAGCAGGTAAGTGCATATGACACCCTATTGCTGCTTGATATGACCTTATTTTGTCAGGATTACTGGGGAAAACAGTATCTCCTGTATTTTCTCTGAAGTTCACAAGTCAAATCTGCTTTGTAATTGTCTTCAGAGACTAACCTGCCATTTTCTAACTAAAATTCATATAGTCTGTTGAATTTAATATTTTTCAGTATGCCTTTGGGAGAAGCATAGGTAAAGAACTTGCTAATAATTCAAAAATCATAGTTTCTAGGAGAAAAAAGCTGCACATAAAACAACATTCCAAGAAATATAATATGCGAACTCTGCAAAACGCTGTGCTTCTACCCAGTGCAAAGCTACAGTTGCTCTAGTGTGTCTTAAAATACCTTCAAATCACTTTATATGTAATCATGTCAACAAAAATCATATGTGCATTACCATTGATTCCTTATCTCCACTGTTTTATGACAAAATTCCTTTATATGTGAACTATTATCATATGAAGAAAAAGTATGTGTGTGTATGTGTATGTGTGTGTGTATACACACAAACACACATATATATATACATAAGACAATTAAAATAATTATAAAGTAGAAATAAGAATTGAGGAATAATGGACTCCATTTGGATTCCAAAAGTTAGTACTTATACTGAGTGCCAGTGAAACAGATTGCAGTAAAAGTATGCAGAAAAGCTGCCATAAGGACATATTTTCAATATACTCATTCAGAAACCATTCCCAAACCTGCACTCTCACCCCTACAGAAGAAATGGTAACAAAAGTAAAATATCTTTTATTTTAAAGGGCCAGTGATTCTGACTAATTATAATAAGTCCAATGAGGAAAAGATGCTTAAGCATACCTCATTTTGCATAGGAAATTCTATATTGCACCATCACACGTGTAATGGATGTAATCGGAACCATGCTTGCCATCATCATTTCATGTAAAGACCTTTAGCAGGTATTTATCACTTTGATGTTGACATTTCCTTTTGAGAGAAAGTTGGCACATACATGGAGCCATTTATGAATCATTTTCATATTGACAATATTCATGTTAGCCAATAAATGGCTCCATAAACTTACAAACAGAAAAATTTTTGTTTGTAAAACCTCGAATAAAATAAATATTTTTAAGAATTATCCACTTATTAAATTTTTTGAAAATGTAGCTATGAAAAATTGAAGTAAAATATTCATTTTCCACTGGCAAATATATTTGAATGCCTATTACCTTCCAGATCATGTTTCAGATAGTGGGGTGTGGCCTGCAAAGTAGATACAATGTCCCTCCTCTTAGGGAACTTACACATAATTATACCTCAGGCCATAAACATCCTTAACTATGATGTAATAGATATGTTAATTATTTATAATATTCAAGTAATGTTAAGAATAGTAATACATAACAATTATAAAACCCTATATACAATTGGTTTGGGAAGAAAGGGTTCATTTTCAAGTTTCAAACATTTTTCAATTCCACTAGACAAAACAACCTGAATTTTAGAGGATTTACAAAATTAGGCTACATAAGAAATATATATGTAAAATATCATAAATGTTTTTATAGAAATGTCTGATACACAGTTTGCTTGTATCCATGTGGCCTCAGAATCTGGTTGATTACCTGGTAGAGTAGGAGATGGGATGTGAGTGACATATGGGTGATGTTGAAATCTTGGTGGATTGTCGTTGACATCAGTCACAGTGACGAGCACACTGGTTGAACTGGAAAGAGGCTCTGGGGAGCCTGCATCACTGCAGACCACTACCAAAGTATAATTATCTTTTGTTTCCCTATCTAACAATGCACTGGTGATGATTTGTCCTGTGGATGGGTTGATCGTGAACTGAGAGTTTCCACCGATGATCCTATAACTAAAGCAGAAAGCAGAACTAGGGATATGTCGTATAGTTTTAATATTGTAACTTCTATTTACTCTAATTAAAAAACTGAGGTGGAGATGCAAGCAAACATTACAAGAAAGATCACACACCAATGTCAGAAAGACTACTGCTAGCTCTAGATCATAAATATTTCAAACTTTATGTGAACATCTCATTGACAATCTTTATTGTGAGATGTCCAGTGATGTCAAGGTAGTCTTCACTAGGGTTGTAGGACTCTTAAGTTGTGCAAGGCCACAAAACAAACCCATAAGGCTACCATGTTTTAAATAAATGAGCCTGAAAGCATAAATAAGGGGCTTTGCTCTCATATTGTGGTTAATGGCCAGGATTACAAATGAATATCTTTTAAATGAAACTAAAAATTATTTTTCTGCTGTATATCATAATAAACCAGAGAAGATCAAATCAGTTGAAAACCGTATTCTTCTAAGACAAAGCCTGTATTTGGCATGTATCAGCTTCTCAGAACAACTAAAGGACTGATTATTTATACAAAGACCTTTCTAGTGATTAATTCTCTCTTTGTCATTCCTCATATGGTTTTGTTGCTTTCTTGTCAGGAGAGGTATGACATCTTCATGTATGTTTTGATGTTAACCAGATAGGTTAGCAGGCAGGAGTTTCCACTGAGAAAAGCTTCTCTCTTCTTTCTGAAGAGTAAAGCTGCCTGCATATACTACTGATTTTGTGTATAAGGTGGGGTCCCAGAGATCAGCCAGGAAACAAGTAGCTAAGCTTGAAGGTTCAGAAATTGGCTGTGCTCCATAATTTTTAAAGTTGAAAGATAGCATGGAAATAGATATCTTTAAAAGTTTTCTTTTTTATACCAACAAAGACATATCCTTGTTGGAGCTAGCTCCGTGCTTCTACAGTTTACTTTGTGTCTATATAAACATAGCAACAGCATATATCTAATAGAAACTGCAGAAAAAAAACTCCATATTGCAGCCAGTAATATGTTCATTCCTATTACGTTCACAGCTTAAAACAAATATTTCAGCACGTTTTATCCTACTTTAGTAAAACAATTAACTGTTGAGGACCTTATATTTAAACATACAAGGAGTCTTATAAAATGATAGCAAAACGGGGAAATAATAGAGAAGTAGTTTGGTTGAGAAATGGCTTCAGTATTGATAAAGTACTTTACATCACTCACATTTTAAATACATTTTCACAAACTACATGGCAGAATCAGGCATGTGTGAAGATAGCACTAACTATATAGTTATTGGGCCAGAAGTGACTATTAAGTATAATTATTATCCTTATATAGTAAATAATATCTATTCTCTTTATCAAAATATAGATATCAAGTTTTATACATACTGAGAACCTGAAAATTCAGGACTCACAAAATAATCAAAATACCTTACCATTTTACAAAGTGCAGAAAACTGGATTTTGGAATTGTATGATTTTGTTTTTTGAACCTTGTTGCTATCAGTAGATGTAGAAGCAATCAAATAATTTAATAGGAAAAAAAAAACTAAGTCACACTGCCACAAATTTTTTTAGTTTTATGATGGCAACGTTCCAAGGTTCAATCAAATATTTATTCCTATTCACAAACAAAAATAAAATAAGACTGATTAAAAAATACAAATTTTCATCTGGATGTTTTGTATATGTCAAGACCATGGTGATAGGCAAAGGATGTGGCCTTTAGTCCAGTTTCACTAAATGATCTATTCAAAGAAACTTGCTATGATTTAAAAGTTCCCTTCAAAACTCACCTTGAAATTTGTCATTGTAACAATGTTGAGAAGTAGGGCCTTTAAGAGGTGATTAGACCATCAGTGTTCTACCATTATGAGTGTATTAATGCCACGATCATGGAAGTGGGAGTTAGTTGTTGAGGGAGTGGGCTTCTGATAAAAGAATGAGTTCAGCCTGATTTCCTCTCGCTGTCTCACATGATTCCTCACCATGTGATGCCTTCTGCCCTCTGACATGAAATAACCCATAGGAAGCACTCACCAAATGCAGGTCCACAGTTCCTAGCCTCCAGAACTGTGAGCCAAATAAACTTCTACTCTTTATAAATTACACAGTATGTGGCGATAGCAGCAGAACACAGACAAAGAAACTTAGGTTATAAATTCTTATTTTTTGGCCAGGCGTGGTGGCTCATGCCTGTAATCCCAGCACTTTGGGAGGCCGAGGCGGGCAGATCACAAGGTCAAGAGATCGAGACCATCCTGGCCAACATGGTGAAACCTCGTCTCTACTAAAAATACAAAAAAATAGCCGGGCATGGTGGCATGTGCCTGTGGTCCCAGCTACTCGGGAGGCTGAGGCGGAAGAATCGCTTGAACCTAGGAGGCAGAGGTTGCAGTGAGCCAAGATTGTGCCACTGCCCTCCAGCCTGGCACAGAGCAAGACTCCGTCTCAAAAATAAATAAATAAATAAATTCTTATTTTTTATTTTATGCTATTGCCCATATAATTGTCTGTTTTAAAGTAGGTAATATATTTAGTATTTTTTAAAATGAATGAGTAAATTATCATTAATATCTTATTTTTTTCTACGCTGCACTAGATTCTAAAGTGTATAAAAGTATATTTTAAATATGAGATATTCTAGAACACCAGTTGCATTCAAATTTATATTTCTAAGTTTTTTAAAAATAGAAGAAACACAAGAAGCTCTGTACCTAGGTTGACAGTTAAGATAATATGTCTAGATTTTTGCCACATCTCTTACTTGAGGCTTGGTTCTATTCTCATCCCTCCTGATGACCTCTCTGCCCTGCATTAAGTTTTGTAAGGTTAAAAACTTTATTAGATTGTGTTTTGTGGTATCTTCTTAACAGTTAAACATTTATATTGTTCTTTAAAGATTTCCAGGAACTTATTGATTTCTTAGTGCATATCAAGCACACTACTGGAGAATTTATATATGCTTTTATTTAAATCCCCAAACAATCCTAATAGTTTAGTCTTAGTTTTGACTGTTTAGAGATAAGGAATCTGAATCTAACAGAGACTAGGTAGTTGCACAAAGAAACATACAATCTCTAAATAGAGTCTGAATTTCTGTCTTTATGACTTCAACATGCACTTTTCCCCTTACACCACAGTAGAAGGAAGGTGAAACTCAACGAGGGAATGTAGTGAAGACAGGAAATGTTGCACCTGATTGCTAAGGCCAACATGGACTCTTGCTCAAGTTGTGTCAACACAGAATGGGTTCACATTAGTTCAATGAAAATCAATAAACATGTTAATTCATTTTCTAATTTGAGAATACATTACTATTTCAAATCATTTGCATAAACAAAGACCACCGTGAACCCTAAATCAACTCATCAACTATTGCTTTTGTAAAGTTAAAATTTCCCCATTTGATTTTTAAAACTTCTTTGCATCTTCCTGAGATCTACCAGGGTTATAGGCATTATACTGTCTACTGAGAGAATACGATCATTTAGTAACAGTTGAGAGACTGAACTTTAGAACACAGTTCACTTGGACATAAATTTTAACCTCATTAATAGCACTTAGGTTCACAAAAATCTCTTTTTTTATTATACTTTAAGTTCTGGGATACATGGGCAGAATGTGCAGGTTTGTTACATAGGTATACACATGCCATGGTGGTTTGCTGCATCCATCACCCTGTCATCTAAATTAGTTATTTCTCCTAATGCTATCCCTCCCTTATCCCCCTATCCCCTGCTATCCCTCCCCTAGCCCTCCATTCCCCAACAGGTCCCAGTGTGTGATGTTCCCCTCCCTGTGTCCATGTGTTCTCATTGTTCAACACCCACTAATGAGTGAGAACATGCAGTGTTTGGTTTTCTATTCTTGTGTCAGTTTGCTGAGAATGATGGTTTCCAGTTTTATCCATGTCCCTAAAAAATTTCTTAACGTTTTTAAGCCTTCTTTATCTGTAACGTGGAGATCACATTTTACTCTTTTTATTTGGTAGTTTTGAGTATTAAAAATATTTTGTATGTAGAGCACTTGGCATTGTAACTGATAAATGGTAAGCATTTAAAAGTCTAAGTTTACAAACATAATAGGATCTATATAATATATATTTATAATATAGTAGTCTATTATGTAGTCCATCCAAATCCATCTACATACAGGTTGAGTATCCATTATCCAAAATTCTTGGATCCAGATGTGTTTTGGGATTTGTCTGGATCTTAGAATATCTGCATAAACATAATGAGATATCTAGGAAATTGGTCTCAAGTCTAAACACAAAATTCATTTATGAGGTATCATATGTACCTCATAGACATAGTCAGAAGATAATTTTATCTAATATTTTTGATCATTGCTTGAAACAAAGTTTGTGTACATTGAAACATGGGAAAGCAAAGGTATCAGGTGTGGAATTTTCCACCTGTGGCATCATGTTGATTCTCAGAAAAGTTTAGAACATTTCTATTGCTTTGGATTTTCAGATTAGGGATGCTCAACCTGTATTTAGATAATCAAATGGATAAAGGGACTTTAAATTAAAAAAAAAAAGACATAGTTAAGTAGGTAAAAAATCCTGGTTTTAAGTTTATATCCTTTATAAAAGAAAGATATACAAAAAAGTATTTACAAAACAGTGAAGTGCTATGAAATAGTAAAGTGGTGTCGGTGTAGGTATTCAGAAAACAAAGTCAAGAGAACACTCTTGACTGGAATGATTAAAATAAAGCCACCTCAGAGAAGGGTAAATTTAACGTCAGTTGCAAAGGGGCTACCTATTTTTCAATAGTGTTCAAAAGGGGAGGAAAAAAAGAAGTTCTTGGTTTGCAGGTCATGTGATCTCTGCTGCAGTACTCAGCTTAGTAACATACAGCCAGAGCAGCCATAGACAATTGGTACCTGAACGGGCATGGCTGTGTTCCAGTAACACTTTATTTACAAAAACAGACACTAGGCTCAATTTGGCCTGCAGGTAGCAGATTGTCAAGGCCTGGTAAACAATATACAATAAACTGAACAAAGCTATGAGGCTTGAGAAAACACAGATCCTTGTCCCATGAGCAGAAAATGATCCAGTAATGCTGAACTTCTGGCTATATGTTGCAGAGTTTTGCAGAATTCACTTGGGAAGATGCTGGGGACATATATGGGGTGACTAGAATTTGAACACTGGGAGTCTTCAAACTGGAATAGAAAGATTTTGAGGAAGAAAGTATAATTATTAAAGCAGAGCCAAGAGATGCTCATGTTGATGCATACTACTGCCATTGCCCTTCAATTCACTGACTCAGGTTTGCTTTGTACAAATTATTTACTATAACACTGGGAGAGAAATCATTATGAAACATAAACTAGTCATGTTTTCATGCTTGCTGCTTAAAACATTTTTGTTGTTTCTCTCCTTAGATGCAACAAGAAATTTTGAATTTTTTATATGGTATACAAAGTCCATTCCAACCATATGGAAATACTTTCTCTGATGCCACGTTTTGCATAGCTAAAGAGCTGATACTGTCTTTAACTAGAATGTCTTTCATTCCTTTATTTGTCCAAAAACTATTTTTCTGTCTTTCTAAAACTTATTAATTACTTGAAGTTTCTAATGATTTTCTCAAGTATCATTGACTATACTGTTATCTTTCCACCTATTCCATGCTTAAACTATACTTGTTATAAAGTACTACAGAGATTACAAAATTACCTCTTCTATTAAATTGTACTTCTCAGCCCTAGAGTGTCAAACTCCTCAGAGTTTAACAAAGTTTTTGGTACATAGTCAGGGCTTCTTAATTTTACAGGATAGTATACTACAGAGATTGGAAGGATTAGAAACTGGAGTCATGGAAGTGAGTTAATTTTCATTATAATAGTACAGGCATGATGTAATTATGGACTGAACTAGGATCTTGGCAGAAGAGATACCCTGAAGAATGGGTGCCAGATGCATTAGAAAAGAAGAAACATGAGAATTTGTCCACTGATTGAGAATAAGAGAGAGGATGACCCTTAGCCGCAAGGTGTGGTAAAAAACAAACGAAGGCAATATTATTAAGAGAAAGCAGAAAACCAAAATGAGAAACTGGAAAAGTAAGGAATTTTAGGTACACTGTGTTTATGATGCTAACAGAGCCTCCAATGTAATATGTCTATCATGGAGTTATAAATATGGGTGGAAAGTTTTGGAGTGGAATCAGAGTTGATAGTACAGATTTGGAGGTTTAGTCATAGTATTGATGATTACAGCAATGGAATAAATAAATCTCTCTCTCTCTTTCTCTCTCTCTCTCTCTCTCTCTCACACACACACACACACACACACACACACACACGGAAGTACTGAGAATAATGCAGTAAAAGGTATTAAAATTACTTTCTAGGGAGAGAAAAAAAGAGAAATGGAAGACAAATTGTGATCAGAGATGCAAGATGACAAGAACAATACTTATGCAGATATCCAGGAGGAAAAAAATGGCAAAGAGAAAAGATGGCCTGACCTGTAGTGTGAACACGGCAGAAAGTAAAGGAGAATAAGGACTCAGAAAAGTCACTGGACATGACGAATTTCAGTAGTTTTCTGACAGGGCCTTTTTTAGGAAAAAAATCAGACTAAAGATTTTCAGGAATGAATAGCCAGAGAAAACAGGTTGTGAAGCCAACCTTTCAAGAATGTTGTATTAAAAATAGACTGAGTAAAAGCAGCTATTCTAGAGAATATTAAAATCATTCATTCAGTGCATTTATTTAAGTGACAACCACTGTCATGTACCAGATACTGTAAAAGAAGGAATATATTAGGAGTAAAATAGATATGAGAAGAATAAAAATTTTAAAACCCTTGAATTAATTTAAGTGACTTCTGTGTCCTAATAATTGTGCCAGAGACATTTATGTATGGATTATTAACTGATTCCACACATACTGTTTTATATCTAGTAGGTGGTTAGTAAATGTTTATCTCACAAACTGTGAAGTATAAATTCTTATTTTCATTTTTTTTTTTGATGCAGAAACTAAGCATCGGAGGCATTAAAATGAATTTCCTAGGCAATGGTAGGCAAATAAAAGAACCAGAATTCAGCACCAGATATTCTGAGCATTTCTGTAGATAAGCTAATGTATGTAAATGAGCATTTATAAAGATATATACATTGTCCAAGGAAGAGAGAGAACTTGAAGACACAGGAGAGAAATGAGTAACTTTTGAATTAACGAGTTGGAGAAAATTGAATGGGAAGAGAGTAAGGGCACATATTAAGAAATTTTCCTTAGAATGTTGACTTTGTCAGTAGAGTTTGTGACATTCCCCAGGGCTGTGGCATAGAAGAATAGAAGCAAGGCTTGAATAGAGATTCGGTTCAGTTGGGAGAAAAGGGGATACATGTCTGTAAAAGCTAAGCTCTGGAATAGGTATGTGGAAGGCAAAGACATAATCTGACTAGAGCAAGACTAAGAAAGGAAAATATTAAAGATGAAGTAAAATGTATAACTTAAAGTAAGTACGCCAGTTGTAGAAATACAAAGTTTGATCAAATAGGTAGAAGTGAAAAGTAAACATCTATTGGCTGGATGCTGTGTACAAAATCAGGCTAGATCATTTGAAAAAATCAACTTATAAGACACAGAAAAGTTTATGCTCCTAGAGATCTCATCAGTAGTCCCATCATTAGTTCAGTAAATAACCTAACTATGTACAATTTAAATGGAAAATAAAATAATTAAAACAATAGCTCTTTTAAACTGAAAAAAAGAATAGATTTCCTTCAGGATACCATTAATAGCAAGGAGTTATTAACACCAACCATAAAATATACTATATTCCAATAAGATTTTATCAAACCAGAGTACATAAGGTTGAGGTTATAATACCTATTTACTTTATCTGTGAAAATATTTTTAATTTAAGCTGCAATAATTGTTTGCCCCAAGTTAATTTGCAAGTGAATACAATGTTTTCTTCACAAGATAAAAACAGCTTCAATTTTTCACTTTAGCTTACTATATGATAGTCTGTATAGTCATTTAAAGATTTTCACTGATGGGGTTTTTGGATTTCAATGAATGTAAAAATATAATGTTAATTCTTATATTAAAAGAAGAAAATTTAATCAACCAATCACATAACCAAAATTCATACTATCAAACCAAAACAATCCCATCACCTACCAGTACAACTTTGTAAAATATTCTGAAAGTATGAATACAATTTTTTCTAGACCAAATTTACAAGCATAATTCACCAGCATAGGATAGCATTTTGCAATGAATCTTTAACATGCACTAGGAAAAAACAGCATGTCATCACAGCATTTTATTCTATAATTAAATGAATGACTCAATGGAAGACAGGATCAACTTTGTAAACATTCAACTTCATATTCAGGAATTTACACATCTCATATAAGAGAATTTCCCTGTATCTGATAGATAATATTCTATATGCTGTCTAAGAAACAGTATATAGAATATCTGCATGGATGATAAAAAATTATTAGATTATCACACTACAATAGGTAAGATATCTCTTCCAAAATCATTATCAGAAACTTATTTAGAAGTAACGAATGATAGATAGGTAGAGGTCTAGGTGTTTTGCATGATTAGAACTATTTGGATTGACAGTTATTGAGCACTGTTTTTTGTTTCAGGCACTATTCTAAGTAGCTCACTTAACTTATTTTACTTATTCTCTATAAAGTCAGTTTCATTATTACTTTGCCTAGTCCACTGAAAACCTGGTCCGGAAATATTAATTTGCCCTTACTCATGCAATAGTAATACTAGAGTCAGGATTCAATTCCACACAGTTTAATTCCCAAGGTTCTGCTCTCAATGTTAAGCTAAAGACTTTGGATTGAATCTTTTTTTTTTTTTTTTTTTTGCAACAGAGTCTTGCACTGTCACCCAGGCTGTAGTGCAGTGGCATGATCTCGGTTCACTGCAATCTCCACCTTCTGGGTTCAAGCAATTCTCCTGCCTCAGAGTAGCTGAGACTATAGACATGTGCCATGATGCCCAGCTAATTTTTTTGTGTTTTTAGTAGAGACAGGGTTTCACCATGTTGGCCAAGATTGTCTTGATCTCCTGATCTCGTGGTCTGCCAGCCTCGGCCTCCCAGATTGCTGGGATTACAGGCATGAGCTATGGTGCTCGGCTTGGATTGAATCTTAAGATAGGGATTTCATTATTTTTATGCTTTGGTTTAAGACGAGGGGAGGGGAGGAGAGGAGAGGGGAGGGGAGGGGAGGGTACAGGAGGGGAAATTTAGTGGCCTTTTGAAGCTCATAACTTGGAAGAGGTTCATTTGTGCCTGCCTTCCTCTGGTTGGTGCAAAGTATAATGACTCAAACAGGCTATGATCCTGGACAGAAATTTCTCAGTCCTCTATGATTTGACTTTACAGGACTCTGGGAAGTCAGTTCTTCTCTTGGAAGTAAGTCTAGGTACACTGAAAGAAATTTGCATGTAGCTTTCCCTCCTTTTGCAATGCATGCATATGTCCATTCTGTCTTGGATTTCCTCTGTTGTCTCTAGCCAGACCTTCTTAATTTCAGACCTTCTTAACTCTTACCTTAACTCCTAGTCTCCTTGGAGACTTTTCCTCCTAAATCTGTCTTCTGTTGAATTCCAAGAGACTGGTTCTAGTCCTTCTTTCCTTCTCTTGCTACACGCTCTCTGACATGGTTTGGCTGTGTCCCCACCCAAATCTCACTTTGAATTGTAATGATACCATGTGTCAAAAGGCAGGGTTAGGTGAAGATCATTGAATCCTGAGGCCGGTTTCCCCCATACTGTTCCTGTGGTAGTGAATAAATCTCACAAGAACAGATGGTTTTGTAAATGGGAGATCTTCTGCACAAGCTCTCTTGCCTGCTGCCATGTAAGATGTGACTTTGCTTTTCCTTGCCTTCTGCCATGATTTCAATGCCTCCACAGCCAATGTAAGTCTTGGGTAGGTCTTTATAAAGCAGCATAAGAACAGACTGATATATTTTCCAAAGATGTTCTCATTCAGTTTACTGGTTTTAAATGTCCTCTAAACACTGGTGACTCTCAAATCTGTATATCCAGTCCTGACTCAAACCCTAAGCTACACATACTCATATCCCCAACTTCCTAAATGATATCTCCAAATGAATGAATAACAGTCATCTGAAACTGTATTCAAATAAAATATTTCTGATTTCTCCCAAAACTATTTCTCCTTCAATGCTACCCATTTCAGTAAATGATATCATGATCTGCCTAGGTGCTTGAGTGGAAAACTTAGTAAATGATTCTGATTTCTCTCTTTCATTTGATATCACATCTAGTTTCAAAGGTATTCCCCAAATCTATTTGCTCAATTTTCATTTTTCTACATAAGTTCAAAGTTACTCTACTTGGAGTAACTTTATTAATTAGTGCCTAAATGGTGTCACTGGTTTCTCTCCATAAACTCTCTCTCTACAGTCCTGCCTCATGAGATTCCATCCAAAGGCAGACCAGTTTATGTGTCTCTTCTGTTTAAAACTTCCCAGCAGTTTCTCGCCTAAAGGTAAATTTGAAAACCCCAATTCTGTATCATGACTTAGAAACCCTTATATGGCCTGCATGATTTGGCCCCTGCCTACCACTCTGACTCCTTTCTCACTCTGGTCCAGACATGCTGACTTTCTTAGATAAAATAACGAGCTTAATTCCATCCCATAGCTCAGTCCTTTCAGCTTCAAGGTCATTCAATTCCTTAGAGAGGCCAAGTATTGTGGTCTGAATGTGCTCTTTAAAATTTGTGTGTTAAAAGCCAGTTTTCCAAAATGATTTTGTTAAAATTGATAACAAAATAAGACATTAATGAAATCATTACCATATCAGTAGATATGTTACATATAGCTGATAATTCTTAACGTCTCAAACTTTGACTTCTGATCCATTACTGTCATAGCCATCTAACCAACTTTAATTTACCTAATACCAGCCTATAGAAAGTAGATGAGGGGTATAAAATATAAAGTGGAGGAGGGGTATAAAATATTTACATCTGTGAGTTTTTCTCTAGAATATTTGGAACTATTCATTTCTTATAGTTTAGTATAGATATGGAAGAAGGCAACAAGCTAGGTCATTAAAACATTGCAACTCAATTGCTGTCACATCCTTTCTGAACAAGTTATCATATTTCTGTTCTCCATTTTAAGAGGATTTAAGCAAAATAAAATATATTTACTAAATGAAGAAAACACAAATATTCTTACTGGGGCTAGTAGTGGGTTAAAATAGTCAAAATTATTTGACATTTTCCCAAGCAATGAGTAATGCACGTTTCTCTTCACAATGAATCTGGGCTGGTCATCACTGCTTTGACCAACAGTGTATTATAGAAGTGCTGCTATGGCACATCTGGATCTGACTTTCGAGAGTTCTGGGAGCTTTCACTTGTGGCTATTGGAGTTGACAACCGCCATGTAAAAAGTCCAACTACTTTGCTAAAGAACCACATCAGGAAGTTCTGAGACTACCCAAGGACAGAATGGGCCTACGTGATCCCAAGCCTTCCAACCAACCCTGCCAAGGCAGCAGGCATGCAAAGTCATCTTGGGTCCTCCAGATCATCCAGTCAGCATGTAAATACTGCAAACTCACACCAGACAACCCCATGAGACAGAAGCATCACCCACTGTAGACCCAAACTACAAAACCATGAGATATGATAAAATATAAATAAAATAAAATAAAAATTAAATGAATTGTTAGAGTAATAAGTAAAATGTTTACTGTTTGAATCCTCATTTTATAAATTGTTGGTTATCAGCAATAGATAACAAGAATAAGATATGTCTTAATATATCGTTCATTTAAATAAAACATTGTATTCGTGTCGTCCAAAAACTACTGTTTAATGAAAAAATGGCCAAACTTTACAAAGGAAAACATACTGACCTTATAACTGCGTTTGTGGAAGCATCAGCATCTGAGGCATTTACCAATAAAACATCTGTTCCAGTTGGTGCATCCTCAGGAATTGTTGTGAAATACGCTTTACTGGCAAATGTGGGGACATTGTCATTCACATCATCTACTATGATACTGATTGTTCCAGTTCCGGTCAAGGCAGGGGATCCTAAAAACAAAAGAAAATCAAGTCTCAATGCCTATAAATGAAAACAAAGAATAACAAATTTAACGATAATGAGCTGCAGACAGAAATACTAAAGAGAATTTAGGAAATCTCCAAGTAAAATTTCTGAACACATAAGTTATTGAGTGATTTTTAATTCTGTTAGAAGAAAAATATTTTCATTTGTTAACTAGAATTTGAACTCTTTCCTAGTAACTCTGCACAAAAAAAGCATGTATCATGCTCTTATTCTATTTTAAAGGTGCCGATTCAACAATGCAGAACACAACAATATCATCTGAATGCCACAAAAGAGGCCCTGCTGGTAATTTCTCTGAAATTACATTAAAATAGCGCAAAACCAGATTTAAAGAATACCCACAGGCATGGGAGAGCTGGCCAACTAACAAGGCAATGTTAAAAACTGGACTCTCAGCTGTGACTATCATTGTTAACTATCACAAATTCCAGTGTCTCTGAGGTATTTAAATCCCTTTCCCATGCTAATCAACACCTGTTAGTGGGAGAAAAAAAAGAAGCTTCAAATTATATCTCAAAAGTGTTATCTTGACGTGCTATAATAACTTTATAATGATGAGCTAACCCAGAATCACTTGTGCTGCTTCTATTTAAAATTCAATGTAATGTGAAAAGATTCATTTTTATTTCCTGTTCCAGCTCTGTTATCAATATATAGTGAAAACCCAACATTTGCCAAACACCTGGGCTACACTATCTGTACTACACAAAGTTAGCAGACTCATTTTGTGGTGAAGGCTAGATGCCATATCGGTTGGAATCTGTGGGTTGTCCCCGTATCTGAAAGGCCAATTATCTACCTTTGGTTGTGTTTTCAAAACAGTTTTTTCAAACTCAAACTCTTATAAATAGAAATAATGAAGATCCATTTAACTGCATTTATATAAAACAAAAGAAAGCCCCAGATACTCTCCTTTTCTGCTTAAAATACTACTTCACTTTCAACAAAGTTATTTTCCTTAATACGACATTTAAATTATCCTTAACTTTATCATTCAATATTCTGTAAATAAAGACATCCATTCATTTATTTGTAAAATTTTTATGGAATGCTCTTATTAGCACAGAATTCTCAATCTCACAATATTATTTTCTAACAATTGGGTAATTTGCTGGTATTTCCTTTACCACTATTCAATCATTTTTTATGTTCTTAGATTGTAATTACTCGTGGCCTAGTACCAATCAGCTTTTATGCTCAGATGTATGCACAGGAACCAAAATCAACAAATGGGGAAATTATGGAATGAAATGTTTTTGGAGATCTGTTATGTTTTTTCTTTATATAGTAAGCTTACATTCTAGGTTAGATGAGAGAATGTGTATGACTAGCTGAACAGAGCACAATAAAGAAGCGTGATACCTCCCAGAAAATGATGCCATTAAATTTACAGGGCACACTGATAATTGTTGCCATATAGACATATATATATATATATATATATATATATATATATAATATAAGCATTTCATTTAAATTAACATTCAAACAGTCAAAAAAAGTTGACATCTAAGAAATATCTAAAAAATTAACATAAAATTCATGACTGCAGAAATCTTACCTATTAGTGTTTGATTTTACATTAAAGGGAAAAAATAGCCCTCAATATATTGGTTATATGCATAATGAACCACAAACTTAAAAAAATTAAATGACTTTTTAGTACTTGCTTACTGTAAGCAATGGTAAGATTATGTATCAAATATTTCACACACACAGCAAAATAGATATGAAAGTAGGATACAATGTGGAAGCACAGCAAATAAGACTAAAAATTCCATGCAACATATTAAAAGAAAAATCAATAACAGTAAATATTTATTTAGTCCTTAGATATGCACGCACTGGTTTAAGAAGTTTACATGAACTCTCTTATCTAATCCTCATAAATCAGTACTGCTGTCATCTCCATTTTGTATATGAGTAAACTCAAGTTTAGAAAGTTTAAGTAGCTTTTTCAAGGCCACAGACCTAGTAAGGAATGTCACTGAGATGTGACTCATGGAAAGTAGCCCTGGAGTCTTTACCACTGACAAGCAGCTGGAAGGTACTGCCAGTAGCGGAAACAGCACTGCTCCCTGTGCTGCTCTGGGGATCTGAACAAGCAGTGCGTCACTGAGCCTATGAGAGCACCAGGCAGGAGGTGGAGAGAAGACCCAACAGAGAGGGAGCTTCGCTACTGGCCAGAGTAAGTTTGTGGGGCATTTGGGCACAATAATCTTGGCCTAGATTTTAAATTTCTCATGAGCAATATATTAAGGCTAAAATAAATATTTTGGGGTGTATTGTTGAGTACCAATGTTTGGCTTAAATTTCTTGAATGTGTGTTTCACGATATACAATTTTATGAAATGGAAGTTAATGATCTGAAAAATGTTAGCAGGGTTCCCACCAGTTGCATAAAACAAAAATTATCTAGCGAATGTGTGTGTGTGCATTTGTGTGAGCAAAATGGGGTGACATGGAAGACAGAGAGAAACTGAAAGAGGGGATACATAAATCAAGGTTCCAGAGAGGCAAAGGATAAGAGGAGATGCAGGGTTCTTTAATCTCTTTTACTGATATTTTATTCTACTCACTAAAAATCAGTCTTCATCTGTAAAATGAGAATAGTAATAGACTCAACCCCAAAGAGGTATTCATAAGAATGTAATGTGCTTAGGACTTTACCTAGCACATAGTTAAATTATATTCCATGTTATTCATTGTTTTTCTTGTACTTGTTCTAGAGACAAAAAAACCCACAGAAATGGATATAAATTGTCTATTTTTTATTATATAGTTTTCTGTGTTACAGCTCTCAGGATTCTGTCCCTTCCCCAAATCTTTCAACTCAGTCTTATATTATTCAGGAAGATATTTTGAATAATAATTCATCTCAATGATTAATTTGTGGTGAAAGAAAAACATGGGACATTTAGCTCTCTAAAAATCCACAGTTTTATGGAAGACATAGTAAACTGGGCATTTTAAAATGTGAAATTTTAAGATTTACATTGAGATTTCAAGAAAGATCTGTATATTTCTGGTATAAACATTGTGCTCTATTCACAATATCTAAACTTATTAACAAAATAAGTAACTGGAAGTTAAATTTAAAATATCATATTGATATTTGATATTCTAAAGTATCTGGTGACACACATAAAGAAAACCACATTAAATTATGACTGACTCATTTGTTCAAGAACATGTGATTTATTTCTTTGTCTATAAACCATATATTGTGGTAGATACATTTTCTGAGTTAGTAAGCAAACTGGGGATGTGGGGAACAAACAAACCCTGTTTATCCAGGAAAACTTACACCAAGTTCAATCTCACTGTATTCATACCAAAGAATATCATCTTATTTTTCCAGATGATTTTCAAAGCACACAAGTGACAACAGACAATTCTGGCTTGAGGATCATTTGTTGACCCTCAAGATTAGTGGAGGATCCTCAAGACTGCAGAGGATCCTCAAGCCACGATCAGCCCCATAGGTGATTCTATATCTACAAAGGGGATTTTCAAGCCGAGAACCTTCTCCAGAGTCCCCTTTTTCTCCCCTTATTATCACCCACAACCCACTTCATAAGCACTTGGAGTTCTCTTCTTATGTTTTTCCTACCTCAAGAAAAGTGAAGTACAATCTCTGCAACTGTCTCAACTTTCTTGTTGTGCACACAGTCTGGTTAGTTTTTCCTAAGAAACCTTTCAGAAACTTTGTTCTAAATTTCTAAGTCTTTTACTGACATTTAACTAACCTGAAATTTGAATGCTGCCTCCAATATATTTGACAATTATTCTTGTGAATGGGGTTTACCAACCCTCCATCCCACTCCAACCTCTTGCTTGTTGACTGATAGTATAACCTCCAAAAGTCACTGCCTTTCGGCTTTAGTCAGAAAAATGAAATCAAGGGAAAAAAATGGAATGTCCCTTAATTTCAAGTGAATCTTATTTTCACTGCATTTGTGCCAGATGAGTGACACAAACTCCCTAGTCCTTGGTGACCACAGATCTTGGCACTTCCTTTATGTGCTAACCGAATGAAGAAGCTGTGTCTTTTTGATGCTTTTCTCTGTGTGTTTGCTTGATTTTAACCCTTCCTTTTAACTGTGTGGAGAGGTCATCTGGAATATCACTGTTTCCCAGCATGTAGTGGATATATCCTATTTGAAGTGCTGCACAATGTTTACTATTACTTTATCTTCAGTCCAAAGCTTTCTGGCTATCAGATCCAACTGCCTATTTGTTGGTTTCCTCTTGCAAGTTACTGTAGAGCCTCAACATTAGATGTGAAAAACTGAAATCAGAATTATTATCTGTAAACCTCGCCCTCATATTTATATATAGGTTGAAATATGGGTACATATATACACATACATATTTTATTGAACAGATTTGATACCAAATCTATACATATTTTATATATGCATTAGTCATTTAATGCACAGATTCCATAAAGTAGGTATTCTTATTTAATTTTGTTAAACAACTCAAGACCCAAAGAACTTAACCAATTTATGTTTAGCCACAATAGACAGAGAGCCAATTTTGAATTCTGAAAAAAAAAAAAGTTTCTAAGTTAATTAAGCTCAGATAAAACTGGGCTACTTTTATTGCAGATGCTGTCTATATTAACTCTTTCTCTCATTTTATACATGAAAACCTGGTCTAGTGATTACATGGATTGAACACTTCTGGAAATATACAATCTAGGACTATAGTCTTATAGTCTGGGATTTAGCCTAAGGCTGGGGTCAGAGAACAAGACTACAGACAAAGGTCAAAGTTTTGCAGATAATATACTACTTAGAAACAGAAGGTCCCAATTAAACCTGAATCCCATGAGAAGGATCAGAATACTAGGGCCAGTGTTTAGCTCAAATAGATCTGATAATGATGAATTATATAGGTAGTGGCGTAATAGAGCAAAATTGTTCAATCTCATCTGGGATTGATTTATGAGAACCAGATACAGGTACAAAGAAGAGGCAGGATATAATGACATGGGCTCCCGATAGAGGATAGTGAACCAATGAAAGGGGTAAAATATATAAATAAATTTAAAAGTCAAGGTCTCAGAAACTTGTAATTGTAGAGGTTAGAAGGATGTAGTGGATATTTGAATTAGAAGTCAGAACTCCAATTAAAAGTCAAAAGCCTAATTAAAATTTGTAGTCAGATGAAAAGAATTTCAAATTTAAATTTGTAAAGTTGTATATATTGTGTGTACATATGTATGTATATATGTATACATACATGATAAATATATACATATATAAGATAAATGTATACATAAATATAAGATAAACATGCATAAAGTGATAAAAATCTTCTTCAGTTTTTAGAGAAAATTATCAAAAAAGAAAACCCAAATTCCGAATGGCATATCTTAAAGTTTACAGAAACCAAATTGTGCACAGGCACACACATGGCAGGGGTGGGGTGGGGGGAAGTGGGGGAGAGAGAGAGACTGTATACCGTTTTTCAATTAAACTAATAACTAGCATAGCATTGCCTTTAAGACTGGTAGCTTAATTAGCTTAAATATATCAAACAAAGTTCAAGAAAATTGAAAGTAAGTTGTTTTTTTTTTCTCAGAGATGAGTTTCACTCTTGTAGCCCAGGGTGGAGTGCAGTGGCTTAATCTTGGCTCACTGCAACCTCTACCTTCCGAATTCAAGAGATTCTCCTGCCTCAGCCTCCCAAGTGGCTGGAATTACAGGCACATGCCACCATAACTGGCTAAATATTTGTATTTTTAATAGGGACTGGGTTTCACCATGTTGGCCAAAATAGTCTCAAACTGCTGACCTCAAGTGATCTCTTGCCTCAGCCTCCAAAAGTGCTGGAATTACAGGCGTGAGCCACTGCACCCGGCCTAAAACTTAAAATAAGATTTTAAAAAGAAAAAGTTTCATGTAACTTCTCTATCAGAAAATATACAAATAAAAAGTGTAAGGAATGAGTTTAAATGATTAAAGTTCAAATGTCAGGATGATTATATTTTTTATGTTAGCACCTATAAATTAAAAATACTTCTCTGAAACATAAAAAGCTATTCAACAGAAATACAATTTTTGCTTAACTTAATTCTGTTGCTTTGCAACAAAGCTGATTTCTTTCTTGACATTAAATATTTGGTGAATGGGTCCCCTGACTAGGGGTGTGTTTGTTGTAATAAAGTTATAGTTCATTTTTTTCCAATGAAGTAAATTCATTTTTCTCACAGTAATAAGCCCTTCACTAAAAATGTATTGAAATTCAGCCATCCTATTTTAGCACTGAAGATGATGTAGTTAGATTTAAATTTAAATACAAAAAAAATACACAAAACAAATAAGTATGTAACATTTTAAATACTACCAACAGCTCTGTATTTTTAAAATCCTATTTTAAAAATAATGTATTGCTGTTAACTAGTCCTATATATATGCTTACATAAATTAGATATATACACACTTAAGTATCACTTGATTTTTTTCATTATTTTTGCATAGAAATCTATCATAAACACTTATTTCTTTAAGATAAATTATATACTAAATAAAAGCAAGAAGTAAAACTAAAATAATCAATTTAGTAATGTTATGACAATGTCAATGAAAAATTGCACAACAAAGTGAATATACTTAATCACTAAACCATACACTTAGAAATCATTAAAAAGATAAATGTAATAATAGGTATATATTATCACAATTTAAAAAAATTATAAAATAAAATATAATAATAACTAAATATTTAATGCCTACAAAAGCACACTATGAGAAATAACTATTTAGAGGACATTAAAGAAACCCAAATTTCTCAACACAGATATTGAAACTCTGAAACATTAGAGGCTACCACCTAATTCTAAACTCAACCTACCTCTGCCTGCCTCCTGAGTGCAAATATTGAATTACATGTTTATGAATACTAATCAAAATAAGCTTTAATCCCAGCACTTTGGGAGGCCGAGACGGGTGGATCACGAGGTCGAGAGATCGAGACCATCCTGGTCAACAAGGTGAAACCCTGTCTCTACAAAAAATGCAAAAATTAGCTGGGCGTGGTGGCACGTGCCTGTAGTCCCAGCTACTCGGGAGGCTGAGGCGGGAGAATTGCCTGAACCCAGGAGGCGGAGGTTGCAGTGAGCCGAGATCGCGCCATTGCACTCCAGCCTGGGTAACAAGAGCGAAACTCCGTCTCAAAAAAAAAAAAAAAAAAAAAAAAAAAATAAGCTTTAAAAAGGATTATTTTAAAAATAGAAAATTAGAAAACTTTTTTGGAAAGAATAAAATCCTCATAATGAAATCATGTTGGTTTTGATTTTATATAATCTTTATTATTCAGTTTATATAAATTTTATTATAAATTTTAAACATAGTTTATTGCCATTTCATAATTTTTTCCTTTGTATACTCAGATTTATGGTTTACATGGAGTAAATGAATAATAGACTGAAACTGTTTTATCAAATTTCAATTCTATGAAACCTGTTGGCAATTCTAGCTCTTATTCAACAGAATTTTGGAACTAAAATTTTTTGAGTTTTATATTAAGAAAACACAATTGAAATTCTAGGTATAAATGTTTTTTTCTAACTAAAGAGTAGCTGATTTAAAAGAATGCTATTTAAATAAATGATTTAGAATAATACTTGGATCACTAACAAACATCATACAAAGTGTGCTAGAAGTAAGAGGAATTAAAACAATAACCAATTGTCAACTTTGGAAACAAGATTCCCATCTATGACAAATACTTTACTGGAAATAAAAAAAGCTGCCCTAGAATCAAAAATAAAATTAAGTTAAATGCATTTCGTTTCTGGTAATTGAAGACAACTCTAGCACTATTTTATTTATGAAATTATTGGGGCCTTAAAAGTTTTCAAGAAATTTTCATTATTAAAAATGTTCACTGTAACAGACAAGGCAAACTTTTCTATCATACATTCCCACAAATAATATTGAAAAAATGTGATCTTTCTGGAATATTTAAAAATAATTATCTTCAGAAGTAAAATGTCGTATTACACAATTCTGATTTCTCTCTTGATTACACAGTCATTTAAAATGCACAGTCATTTAAAAACTGGTCTAAATGCTTCAACTAAATAATGCAACAGTGTTAATTCAAAATGTTATCAGGTGCTCAACAATAAAATAAAGCATGATGATCAGACCTTTTACCTTGTACCATTAACTTTGCAAAAACAGCATGTTTTCCCTCCACTAAAAAGCAATTTTCAATCCCTGCATAAAAATAAAATTTATTCCCTTTCAGTTGGATGATAAATGCCCTTAATTAGAAATTCTAATAACTGAACTGTTCCTTGAAGATCTATTGTTTATGCTGGCACATAAATACTTCATAACTAAACTTTATTGACAAATGTAGAGCCAGAATCTCTATATTCCTTTAGTATAACAGACTGTGAATTTTCCATAAAGGATAACATTTTTAATTTGTGGACAGATTAATCTCCTACCCCCAAATTCAATGCAAACATACAGCCCAACTGATTGTATTGTCTATGCAGGGTAACATATGTATTGTATATTCATAGTATAGTATCTAATATTTTCTTTGCACTTTATACTTTACAAAACCCTTGAATACACATCCCTTTATTTCTTGAGGAGAGTAATGCTGTGATGTCTAACTTATGAATATTATGACTTTACCAGGTATTTTACTTACAAAGAACCACAAGATTTTTTACTCCCTAAACCAATGTTCTCTTTAATATAAAAATAAAATTTAATCAAAAGAGAAGAAATTTGTATAAACATAGTCTATATAAAACAGAATATGGTAGAAAACCTGACATTGGGGAATTGGTAAATAATTATTAAGATATCATCGCCTAATAAGTGGATTGGCCTCAAATCCTGTATTCCCTGGCAAACAGCTGAATGGGAACTACAGGTTGTTTAGCTTTTATAATATAAATTTTTGTTGGTTGTTTTATAAACCCATAAAATTGAGATACTAGTGTCTAACTTACAGGGTTGTTGTGAGACTAAATGAGATAATATAGTTCATATTCTGGAACTTACAAACACAATCATGCCTTCCCAACAGTCTCCCAAAGTTTTAACTTATTCCAGCATTAACTCAAAAGTCCACGTCCAAAGTCTCATCTGAGAAAAGGCACATCCCTTCCACCTATAAGCCTATAAAATCAAAAGCAAAGTAGTTACTTCATAGATACAATGGAGTACAGGCATTGGGTACATACACACATTCCAAATGGGAGAAATTGGCCAAAATGAAGGGGTTACAGGCCCCCAAAGGTCCAAAATCCAGTGGGGCAGTCAAAGCTCAACGTTCCAAAATGATTTCCTTTGACTCTATGTCTCACATCCAGGGCATGCTGATGTAAGAGGTGGGCTCCCATGGTCTTGGGCAGCTCTGCCCCTGTGGTTTTACAGGGTATAGCTGCACTCCCAGCTGCCTTCACCAGCTGGTGGGGAGTGCCTGCAGCTTTTCCAGGTACACAGCTGTAAGCTGCCAGCAAATCTACCATTCTGGGGTCTAGAAAATGGTGGCCTTCTTTTCACAGTTTCATGAGGCAGTACCCCAGTGGGGACTCTGTATGGGGGCTCTGATCCCACATTTCCCTTTCACACTGCTCTAGCAGAGGGTCTCCGTAAGGGCTCTGCCCTTGCAGAAAACTTCTGCCTGGGCATCCAGGTGTTTCCATACATCCTTGGAAATTTAGGCTGAGGTTCCCAAACCTCACTTGTTGACCTCCATGTGCCTGCAGGCTCAACACCATGTGAAAACTGACAAGGCTTGGCGTTTACACCCTCTGAAGCAACAGCCTAAGTCGTACCTTGGCCCCTTTTAGCCATGGCTAGAGTGACTGGGATGCAGGGCACCACATTCCTAGGTTTTACACAGCAGAGGTGCCCTGGGCCCAGCCAAGGAAACCATTTTTTTCTCTCCTAGGCCTCCAGGCCTGTGATGGGTAAAGTTGCCAAGAAGATCTCTGACATTCCTTGGAGACATTTTCCCCATTGTCTTGGTGATTTGGCTCCTGGTTATTTATACAAATTTCTCCAATGGGCTTGAATTTCTCTTCAGTTAATGGGTTTCTCTTTTCTATTGCAATGTCAGGCCGCAAATTTCCCAACCTTGTATGCTCTCCTTCTTCTTGAATGCACTGCCACTTACAAATTTCTTCTGCCAGATACCTTAAATCATCTCTCATAAGATTAAAGTTCCACGGATATCTAGGGCTGGGGCAGAATGCTGCCAGTCTCTTTGCAAAGCCAAAGTGACCTTTACTCCAGTCTCAAAGAAGTTCCTCATCTCCATCTGTGACCACCTCAGCCTGGACTTCATTGTCCATACCACCGCAGCATTTTGGTCAAAGCCATTCAACAAGTCTGTAGGAAGTTCCAAATTTCCCAACATTTTTCTCTCTTACTCTGAGCCCTCCAAACTGTTCCAGTCTCTGCTGGTTACCTGGTTCCAAAGTCACTTCCACATTTTTGGGTATCTTTACAGCAGTGCCCTATTCTCTGTGATATCAATAACCTGTATTAGTCTGCTCTAAAGCTGCTAATAAAGACATATTCGAGACTGGATAATGTATAAAGGAAAGAGGTTTAACTGACTCACAGGTTGGCATGGCTGGGAAGGTCTCAGGAAACTTATAATCACAGTGGAGGGGGAATCAATCGCGTCTTTCTTCACATGGCGGCAGGAGAGAGAAGTGCTAAGCAAAGGGGGAAAAGCCCCTTATAAAACCATTAGATGTTGTAAGAACTCACTCACTATCAGGAGAACAGCATGGAGGTAACTGCCTTATGATTCAATAACTTCCCATGGGTCCCTCCCATGACACATGGGGATTATAGAAGCCACAATTTAAGATGAGATTTGGTAGGGACACTGCCAAACCATATCATTAACTGTAATCAGAACTTATTTATAAGGTGAATTAAATTAGCATCATAGTTTGATCATAATTAATGCAAAATGATAATTGGTAGTGATAATTACCAATATCATCATCTTCTAGGCATAAAACATAATAAACTCTTTATATCTTCTTTATTTAGCAATTAAATTTGAACAATGTCTAAATTTAAGCTTATTTTCAAAATATCAATATTGAAATTGCTGCTTCCACTTAATTTGGCTTCACTTAAAAATGTTTTCACACTATTTATTAGGAAAAGAAAAATAGCAGTTGAATGTTTCATTTATGAAAGTGAAATGAATAACCTGTAAGAAGAAAAGATTTTTAAAAATGCATTTTGTAAGTCTATATCATGGAGAGAGTCAGCAATATATTTTAAAGAATATCCTGATTTCTTTAAAAATATTTAATAAATATGATGTAGATGAGCATGAACTTAGTTGAAAGGCAGAAATTCTGGATATTATACTTGACTTTACCACTACCTGGGTCTGCAAGTTCTGGCACACTGCTTATCTATCCCAGGCTTCAATTTTCTTATCTGGAAAATAAAGGAAATTGACTGGCTTATCTCCAAGAAAACCTTTGGCCAAAAAGTCATCACTTAATGTCAGATTTCTCTAATTTAGAATTTTTTCATAAGTAGCTTTCTTTAAAAACTCCTCCAAAACTCCTGCAAAAACTCCTCCAAGACAGTCCTGAATATAACTGTAGCATCCCTAAACTGTCATAGCAGTTCATTTTACTGCTTTCTCACACACTAAATCAGTTCCCTGAAAGAGTAGTGGCAGATATTAATATCCCACATCATTTAAATTTATTTTTGAGGGTGTAAGCTCATCTTGAGTTAAAAAAAATGCTAAAAGATCTGGTCAAATTACTTGCAAAAATGTATATCTGTTGGAATAGGTCATTTGAACACAAACATTTCCATAACAAAATTTAAAACAAGCAAACTTTTCATATTAAGTTGATGTGAAATGATGGGCCCTTATATTTAAGCTATGTGAAACTAATTGCCACATGTGTTTAGAAGGTGCTTGGGTATTTGGGAGCTATGAAAGATTCACAAGTCTTTGCTTTGGGAATCCCATGTATAAAAGAATTGCCAAATGATAAAACTGTTCAAAAGCATGTAGTTTCTGCTTTGCAGATTTGAATTAGATCTTATGAATCATACTAAGAAAAGGTGGAGAATAAAGCACAGCATAGCAATAAGACCTGTCTATAAATTTCTAATAGATAACAGAATTGAATCAGAGCCAGAAGGTTCAGGGGAAAGTCATGAGAATATAGCTCAAGCAGTATTTTAAGCACTTGAAACAGAATTAAAGCCATAAAATGCTTCGCTGGGTCCTTACATATGACTGCAATTTATCACATCACACTAAACACCACAAAGTCTTAAACACTTGTGCTGCTTTTCAAAACAGAGGTCAATTTGAATGACCACAGCCAATGCAGCAAAAACTTCTGGAATTTCAGCCATGAGTTAAAAATGATTGCACTTTTTTCTTTTGGAAGATTCTTTAAAAAAATCTACAAGCAATGAATATATAACAATAAACTAAATATAAGTATGTTAAATAAATATAAATCACAGTTGCATATTAAAATAGGTTGTCTTTCAAGTTATAACTATCATTATTCAACAAATATAACTCACTCAATCGACAAATATTTATTAAGCACCTATTATGTTGCAGGTCTTGTTCTTAGTGTTTCTGGGAATCCCATTTTGAATAAGACTTAGGAATTTTACTTTCTCTGGAAATCTGATAGAGATGGATAAGGTAAACAAACTCTACATACTCATATATATTATGTAGAAGAGTACGATTTGAGATAGCAATTTGTGTTAAGAAATCACAAAGGTAAGTTGATGGAGTGACACTAGGGAGAGGGCAAGGGCAAACATAACATTGGTGGTCAGATAAGTCCTCTCTGAGAAGTTGACATTTTATCTAAAATAATGACAAAATGACCATGACACCAATGCCTTTGTCCTCCACCAAACCAAACCAAACAGCTGGCTGTAGAGTAGAAAACCCCAGGCAGAGAGAACTACAAGTGTAAAAGGCCAATGTGGCAGAAAAGTTGGCATTTTTAAGGAAGCCTGATTGATTGGTTGACATTGGCAGGATGCAGTAAATGTATAGCAACTGCTTTCAAGAAACAGGAACTAGATTCAAAGCATATACTGGTTTCCATTGTGTAAATACTTTCATGTTGGACAGTTGCAATCTAATAATGTGATAATACTAAATGCAGAACTGAGAGGAGACAAAGGGTGAGCCGGGGCCACTGCACCACGCTGGTTTAAAATAAAGGTGGTAGCTGGTGGTAGTGGAGGGGTTCAGATAAATGGACAGAGACCAGGTTATTTAATGCCATGTAATCAATGGTAAGACATTTAAATTTTATTCTTAGAAAGGATTGCAGGGTTTCTATGCAAGACATAGGGTATGATGATCGAATTTATCGTTTTAAAATTTCATGTGTTGCCTCTTGGGTAACGCACCATGCAGGAGAAAAGACAGGCAGTTAGAAAGCTATCATACCACCCCTAGCTTAGACTAAGGAGATAGTACTGGAGGTAAATAAAGTGGATAAATTCAGGACACTTTTGGACATTTTTGAAGCTGAGTCTACTTGTTAATGAATTTGTTGGATATGGTATACAGAGGAAGAAGAATGAAGAATAATAACAAGGTTTGCCTTAAGCAATTTTGAAATGGCGGACAGAGAGCAATTCGTTTAAGGTAGGGAGGTGAAAAGAATTAAAAAATGTTACTTTGGACTTACTAAGCTTGAGATGTCTAGCAAACATGCTGACTGACATTAATGGCTAAAATAAGCCGTTCTTTTTATCTGTTTGATAAACTTTCATATAGATATTAGCATTTCCATTCACAGATACAAACATGAAGGAATAAGAAAGTTGTTTAAGGTCATGCAGCTGGCAAATGTCAGAGGTAGGATGTGAACTGAGGTTTAACTATAAAGACTATGTATTTACCTCTAGGACATATGTCCATTTCTAAATTAGTTATCTGAATTAATTTTTTAAAGTATGCTCTTCTAGTTTCTCTGATAATTTCCTGCTACTTACTACATTTAAAACATTATTTTATTTATTGCACATATGAGAAAATGGTAAGGCAAACTCTTGTAAGGAAGGCTACTTAGGAATAGAATGCCTAACCCATAAGAAGGACATTATTGCTTTAGAGAAAACTCTCCTTTAAATCATGCAGTAGTACCTGCATTACTGTACCAGGTGAATGTGTTAGCCTCCTATGAGTTTCTACTTGGTACGGTATATGTTTCTACAAGAAATAACACTAAGTGATGCATAACGAAGGCCAAATATCCGTACTTTCAGTTATAGGTAAGCAACATACCATCAGTAATGGAATTGTAGTCTGTTTAGCAATTATCTACAGGAAAAATGAGACACAATTATTATTCCCTTTTCTGGTTTTGTAATTTAGTAATGTAACTTTTAGCACCACACACATACAATAGTGTGGTTGTAGCTTATTTGAAGCAGTAGGCAGGAGTAGTTGGAGTTTCCATATGTGCTACTCTGTAACCACGCAGTCACAAATAAAAATATGATGAGAGCTGAAACAGTAATGTTTTCTCTCCCCGACATTGAAAGACTGAGTGGTTTGCATGATTAAAAAGCTGCCACTTCAATCCATTCCGTATTGATGAAGTTGACCTATCTCTGGGCTAAGGTAATAGTTCAAAAAAATGCAAAGGAAAGGTGATTTGTGAGATAAAGAATTAAACTCTCAAACATTTTTTCTTTAAAACACATTGATATTGTCCAGGTCCTTAGAACACTACAAATTTGAGAAAAAACATTGCATCTGGGATCTAATAGCAGCCATATTTTTTCTGAAATTTCTCATGTCATCTACCAGTTTGACTTTTGAACCAAAACAGTAAATACATATTTTAAGTTGTCTGTCAGAGAACTCATTCTTGGAAAATAGGATGTCTAAAACCTATTCTAAAACCAGATATATAAAACTCACATTCTCCTGAAAAAGGGGTTATTCATATCAACAGTATTCAAGGGAATTAATTTCAAGATCATCCAGCCCAATTTCCTCACAAATTCTGTTTTCTGTATCACTCATAACAAGTGATCTTCAGACATCTAATTGAGTATTTCTCCACCAGTAGCCTCAGAAAAGCCAGTCTTTCAGAGAAACTTGAAAAAAAGCACTCATAGAGAGCTGTCCTTTGAAACAAAGTTTACTTAATGCTTTCGTTTTTAGAACTGCCAAAACACCGTGACTTACGATACTAATGTCACCGAAACTCATTTGTGCCTCCCATCATGGACTTCAGCATCATTTTTAAAGCTTTGAGTGACAGGCTTCCACATATCTTAATGACACTGATCATCTGACTGTTCCCTCTCCATAACTCAGGATCCTCTGTAACTCTATTGGGCAGAATCTTCACACATCTGATCTGCATATTTCTTATTTAATAGAAATTAGGGTTAGACTTCTGTTACTTATCCTTATGCTAATAATTCCAAGTCCCTGGTTTCCCCCCTACACTGATTTTCCAGGCTGATGGCATCAGGAACTTACACAGTTTGGCTCCCTGGAACTAGGAGTGGGTTCTTGAGCAGCCTGCATATTTAGACCAATGCTTCACTGAACACTGAACCACCTTCTGGGAAAGTTCCTCCTAACAGACTGACTCACCCATGTCTGTCAGAGGAGAAGAGGTGGTTGGAACCATCAGGATGTTTCCAAAGCTAAAGTACTTTAAATGCCTCCTAGCTCAGGCAGTAGAATGTAATCCAGAGGTACTCAGTTGGCTTATAGGGCAAGAATTCATTCTGTTAGACAGGAATAGAACTTAGGTGGCGATGACCTTAAGCACTTACCGGTTATATATAAATTTAATAAAGTGAATTATGTGCCATTAATTATATAGAGGCAATCAGAATTTCAAGCACTAGTAACAGTGAACAAATATTTCATTTAATGGCAAATAGAAAATACTTCATTTACTCATATTATGAAGAAATATTATTATTATTATTATTACTATTTTTATTTAAGATGGAGGTTCACTCTTGTTGCCCAGGCTGGAGAACAGGGGCATGATCTTGGCTTACTACAACCTCCGCCTCCTGGGTTCCAGCAATTCTCCTGCCTTAGCCTCCCAAATAGCTGGGATTACAGGCATGTGCCACCACACCCAGATAATGTTTGTAGTTTTAGTAGAGGCGAGGTTTCACCATGTTGGTCAGGCTGGTCTTGAACTCCTGATCTCAGGTGATCTGCCTGGCTCGGCCTCCCAAAGTGGTGCGGTTACAGGCATGAGCCACCGTGGCTGGCCCAGAAAATATTTACAAATGAGCAAGGTTGTAATGGACTTACCTGAATCTGTAGCTGTAATCGTTAAGACAAAGTGCTCTTTTGTTTCCCGATCCAGACTCTGTGTTACTCTAAGTTCTCCACTGGCTGAGAGAGTAAAAGCATTGTCTTCATTACCACCAAAGAGAACATATGAGAGTTTGCTGTTAGATCCTTGATCATCATCTCTTGCCACCACCTGTAGAATAGTATCACATCACATATCACGATGTGAGTAAAACAAACAATGTATCGCATGAAATAAAATGTCTCCATTAAAAAAAAGGGATAAAAACATGTTAAGAGATTCCAAAGACATAAATGTATTTTTGGAAAAATTCAGATTTTCAAGAAAAAAATAAGAATGTCACACTATAGTTATGTTGAGCTGAGTCTATTTGTGTAAAAATATACATAAAACTAATGCACAGCATTTTTGGAAGGCTTCGTAAAAATTTTTAACAGCAGTTTCACCTAGGAGTTCAATATATGAAGGGAAAGAGTAGAACAATATTTGTAACACATTTTTCAAACATTTCCATCATTTGATTTTTTTACTATGTGCAGATATTATCCTTGTGGAACAAAATTCAAAAACACAAATACATAAATGTGTGCGACACTAATATACACAAAATAAAGTTATTGAAATACAACAGTTTCATCAATGAGGAAATTAAGAGGTTCTTAGGTATAATGTTTATAAACCTTTCCTTTTCAAAATTGTATCTGCAATTGAGCATTTATGGATGAGAATAGGAGAGAACGGGGGAAGCATAAACGCTGTAGAAGGGGGAAGGTTTTCAAATAGATATCTTATAATAAAGACAACACTTGCTTTATTTAAATATACTGACCTGAAGAATTGTTCTGGGTAGCGTCCCTAAATTCTCAGGGACATTGACAGAATACGGAGATAGCTCAAATATAGGAACAAAGTCATTAATATCCAGTAGAGCAATGCTGACCGTGGAGGTATCCGTTCTGGGTGTGCTGCCTCGATCTGTTGCCTGAACAGTTAAAAGGTAGGTAGGGGTCTTTTCTCTATCCAAAGGTTTAGCAACAGTGATGGCACCTGTGACAGAGTCTATCCGAAATTCCTGATTGGTATTACCATTAACAATGCCATAGCGAACCTGTCCATTTGTGCCTTCATCTCCATCTGCTGCGAACACTTGTATTATATCTGTTCCAGTAAGTGTGTTTTCATTAATCTCCACTTTATACAAAGCTTGTGCAAAGATGGGGTTGTTATCATTGATGTCAAGTACCATAACTACAACTTCTGTAGATGAAGAGAGAGATGGTTGACCTTTGTCTGTAGCTACCACTGTTAGAGTATAATTAGAAACCTCTTCTCTGTCCAGTTCTCCAGTGAGCCTCACTTCACCATCAATAGTCCCGATACTGAACTTGTTTCCCAAAGGGTTCAGCAGAGTGTACTCAATATAGCTGTTTGGGCCACTATCTGGGTCAGTTGCTTGAGCTTTGAAAACAACAGTATCAATAGGTGTATTTTCTGGAATGTATGTCAATTTAGGGGAAAGAAATGTTGGTGGGTTATCATTTACATCCAACAAAATAATGGAGACTTGAGCAGTGCTTGTGAATCTGGAGGCTGGAATCTGCGGCAGGTCATGCACCTGAACAACCAAGTTGTAGAAGGACTGACTTTCTCGATCCAAAGCTTTTAGGACTTTGAGTACACCTTTCTTGTCAACAGTAAACTGCCCAAGGCTATCACCTGAAGCAATGCTATAAGCCAATTGAGAGTTGATGCCTGAAATTAAAGGGAAGAAAACAATTTTCTTAAAGTTGTGCTGATTTCAGACCAAGCTACAGCAAAACTTGGCAGTAATTTGGTATGTTTGATATACCATGCACCCAAACACACTCTATGAATAATTTAGCTGCAGTTATTTTTTAATAAATAATACATAGACATAATTCTTTGCCTGTTAACTTTTGATATAAAAAGTTGTTTACAATCCGGTGAACAAATGATCTATATACTGCTTGCTGTTTACTAGTGTGTTGAAACAGTAGATTCAGAGAGCAGCTTTTTTTCTATATATTTTCCTGTTTCTATCACATAATTCCTGAGGGTCCAGTACTAATAGTGCCACACGCTATACTATTAGCCAAACATTTATAACTCCAGTAATTTATGGAGGCTGACACCAATTTTCAGGAAAGGGTAATAAAATGTTCTGATGTATGGGTTTAGTCATGAATGCTGTTAAGTGTACTTTTATGTTTTGTGTCAAAATCAATAAATATTAATTTTTACTAAGCATCTACTAAACAATGACCTTTGAGAAAATAGTTTCCTTTCAAATTTTATTACACATATTTAAAGTCTCTAAAAAGGATTTTTAAAGAAATTGTTAGCAGTAAAATCACACATACAATTTTCCAAATATAAATGCTCATGCTATTATTGGACTGTATTTAGATACTGCTGATTTTTCTTAGGATCATGTGTCATTTTTTAGTTTAAAAAATGCTATCTAAATCCTCATCTCAGAAAATGATGGCAGATATTCTTATAATAAAGGTGATGTGGAGCATATACATCATCTTACTGTTTTAGTAATCAAAGGTAAATAACAAATAAGCAGTGAAAACAGAAAGAAGTCAGTTTCTGTCAGAACGGTGCTTTCTTCACTGACCCATAATGACATGTGCGTTTTTACATCTTATCCTAATAACATTGGAAAAATTACAGGATATTATGACAAAAAAATATTGTGCATCTAGATAATCCATCTTTAATAAAGTTGTATACTCTGGGACTAGCAAATATCTACTAGCATGAATTACTTACAACTAGCTTCTATATTTCTAATGTTAATTTCAACTACCCAGGTTTCTGAATTCTACCTATGAGAAGTGATGTACACTTTTGGCAAAAGTCATCTAGAACAATTTAATCACTCTTTTTCCTTAAAAAATTATTTCTCAGTATTCTATGAATTCTTCAGTTAACTTTTGCCTTTTCTTGAACTTCATCAAGTTCTTTAAGAAGTCAAATTTCTTGAGTATGAGATTTTTTTTTTTTTACCATGTAGAACTCATTGTTTTTAAAAACACCACAGTTACTCTTATTCTGTGACTTTATTGTCTCTAACATCCTTTGCCTAATTTGAAACATAGGAAAAATATTTATGAAGATAACTTTCAGGCAATGACTTATTAACAAAATTTTATAGGGTGAACAATGATTGAGTAAATCATTGAAAGGGTTTATTTTTCCCCCACTTATTATGAGTTGTGGCTTTTAATCTTTATAGTTTATTTAAGAGTACTCACAAGTGAACAAAGAAGAGATTATAAAGTTCAGAATACTTAGGAGTCTGAGGATCAAGAAAAATATGAATAAATAAAGCTAATAGATGTCAGAGAACTGTAGAATCTGAATAGAACGAGGTTAACAGCTTATTTCAACTCCTTGTCTTAAAATTCCACAGGCTTCAGATGGTAAAAATTTCCACTATTTTCATATCTCTCTATATATAGATAGATATATACACACACACACAAACACAAACACACACACACATATAAAGCTTTTAGGACTTTCATTACAACATATGGATACATGTATGTATACCTATATACATTATATTGTAGGTGTGTATATACATACTCAAACATTATAACATAAATATATTCAAGTATGCATATACATACACACACAATTTATCTTTGATTATGTGTATATGTGTGTTTCTATTAATATCTACATATATAATTACTTTTTAAGGACATTTTCTGCATTTCCTATGACAAAGTTCACCAGTAAATAATAAATCCCTATTCTTTTGAGGACATGATTATTATTGAGAAATAATAATGTGAATGAAAATAAATACCAACAAGCAGAGATATAAAACTTAATTCTAGAAAAACATAAAAAATCTTTCATATCTAAGATCAAAATATATTAAAAATACTGACATTTCACATGGCTATAAAGTGATGGCCTAACATTTCTATACAAATCAGCAGGAATGGAAGCAATTAAATCAGGATCTGAATATCCTTAGTCCATCATGTATGCTACTTCCCTGAGTAAACAGCCAAATTACAGAGGCAAAAAGAGAACATGATACCAAAATGTTATAGCCTTGTTGTAAACCGTAGAACAGCATCTTTTATAAAGGCAAAAAGTTTGGTAGATGAATGGGTAAGGGAAGTAATACATTTTAAACTAACTAAAAGTATAACAAAAGAAAAATTTGATTTTATAGTCAAACACATAATGACAAATATATTAAGTAACAACATTAAAAATAAGCTGAAGATAATTATTACTGTTGATGAAACAAATATAAAAATATAACTTTTTACATAAAATATTGCCATATTATCTAACAAGCAGCTCTCAGCTCTTATCTCAGGAACTGAAAATTAATTACTGCAATTACAGGTCATGGAATCTGTCTTACATTTATTTTACTGTCTAAAAAGTGACTTTGGGCATGTACACTACATCTAGAAAATACATGCAAACACAGCAAAACTCAAATTTCTCCCAGAACGTTTAAAGTGTACCAAAAAATACTAAGTTCAGACCATTTTTATCTAATTTTGCATCAAATATTTGAATCATGAGACAGTGAACACATTATTTTAAAATTATTATTTCTACATTGTTTCAAATTCTAAACTTTATCAATAAGTGTTGGAATTTAAATTTCTGGGCTTTAATGGCCCACCAGATCTTTAAACTTAAAACAGTCCACTGTGAACCATTTGTATTCAGTGTTCTAAAAGTCATTTAATTACATGATTCTTCCTGGCAGTTTTATTGAATATGTATGGTTTTATAGTTTTGTCATATATATACATATATATATATACACACACACATACATACATACATATACACTCATACACACACACTATATATAGTGTTCTATAAAGAACTAATATTTGTCAAATTTTCACATAGCTGCAACACATAGAAGTGTTTTGAATAACATTCATTTTTATAAAGCAGCTTCAATAAGGTCATAAGATCACTGGAATATATGAAACTCAATGGTCTATGTTGTACACCAATATTATATAGCTACAGTTATTCAGCAAAAAATACAATGGCATTATTAGAAAAACATTCTTGTATGACTTCCCAATATATAAAGTGTAATTTCTAGAATAATAGAAAAACCATCAAAGCCAGAATATTTCTGTGATGCTCCAATTTATAATAGTTTTCCTCAGTATAATACCGTATGCATGGTAGTCTTGATACTAACATAGGTATTACCCATCTTGTGAAAACAGTAAAAGATCTGATTTATTTTTATAAAATGATCATGTAAACTAAATATTAAACTCTGAGATAATCCATAGACAGATAACAGATTGTGACATTTCATTTCATATAGAATTCCTTCATCTAAAAAGATGACAATATTACTTCATTGGAACCTTCTGATTAGAGACAGAGATTTATTTGTTAATTTGTTGATTTCAAAAAATGTTTTACTAATATTGTCTATGAAATAGTTGAGACCTTTTGTGTAACTGAGCTGGAAACTTTTACAAACAAGCTTACCCTTGTACAGCTTTATCACTGTCCTTGAAATTCAGAAAGAATAGGAATTGTGTTGTATATTTTAGGTCAAGGTGCAGGAAATTACACTGATAAAAGTATTCAAAACTAAACAATGAATAAATAGAGCTTAAAACTTTTACTCAATGCAATTAAAGGAAAAATATTGCAAAAACTGACTCAATAGTCAATGTATTTCTAGGCCTATATGTGCATGGAATATTCCAGCAGGTTTTTGACAAAGTTTTTTCTTTTACTTTATTTTTTGATATCTTTCCAGTTTCCCTATATTTTAAGTTATGATAGTAAATATGAGTTATTCCAGGAAACACATAATTCTATGAAACAATGGGCTCTCTCTAACACATAACTAATAAGTCACAATGAAAAATGGTGGAAAATTCTTCACTATAGAAAAGTATAGCACAGTCACAGGACAAATAAGAATATATGATTGGTTTTGAAAATATTCTTATCTAGGGAATAGGTAAACTAACTCAAAGTTGTAACAGAGAAATTAGTCTCCAAAATAGAGATTAACCTCAATTATACATAGATGTCTAATTGGAGCCAATCCACAGACCTGGGATGAGGTACATGAAATAGAGTGGGCAATATTCGTAGGCAAGGACTGGGTACATGCAAAACGCTTGACAGATTTTTGGTCCTTGATACTATTATTCACATGATTATCATTAAAGTATTATTACTAGTAGTAGTAGTAACAGTAATAGTACTACCCATACAGTCATACCTATTTTAGATGTATCTTTGTGTCCAATTTTAACTGCACTTAAATTAGAGGAAGCAGCTTCAAAATGCTCTTACTCAATGAATTCTAAAGAAAGTATTTCTCATTTTACTTATTGAAACATATATAAAATACTGTGCTTTTTGCTTCTCATATCATTCCAAGTGCCATTTATAGACACTACGAAAAGAAAACTAAGTATAGAATGTTAAAATAGAATGGTATTCTGAGATTACACAAATCATCCAAGTCATAAGAATAAGGAAATCTAATTTGAGATGGCTATGCCTATATCACTACAGACCTATTTCCTCTTCAAAGTTCTGCCTCGTTTTATATATTAAGTCAATTTAGTTCGATCCAATGTAAGGGAAAATACAGTAGTGATTTTCTTGACAATTCAGTTAAAGATTGATAATCTGTACAATGTTTTCTGTAATACTATATTATATGACATGTGTATTTAAAAAATAGGTGTTAGAAGAAAGGACAAAGGAGTCAACTATTAAAAGAATGTTTGCTTATTGCTTTTGCAATAAATACAAATCAAACATATGTAAAGTATAAATTTAGTGCAAAATTTTAACTTGATCATTTAGCATAAATTAAACAGATCTGAGACTGCACTTTGAGTTAAAATGAAAGCTGGCTAAAAGATTATTAGCTAGGCAGTACACGGTGACTCACGCCTGTAATCCCAGCACTTTAGGAGACTGAGGCAGGGCAGATCACCTGAGGTCGGTAGTTTGAGACCAGTCTGACCAACATGGAGAAACCCTGTCTCTACTACAAATACAAAATTAGTCAGGCATGGTGGTGCATGCCTGTAATCCCAGCTAGTTGGGAGGCTGTGGCAAAAGGATCACTTGAACCCAGGAGGAGGAGGTTGTGGTAAGCCAAGATCACATCATTGCACCCCAGTCTGGGCAACAAGAGTGAAACTCCATCTCAGAAAAAAAAATTACTAACTATTTTTCAGTCAAAAATATGAAACTTAGTTTTTGCATTCATAAGCATTTTTCCTTAAGTCTTTGGTTACATTTTGCTTCGAAATTGTATCATTTTCAAGTTAAAATAATATATGTAAACTTAAATATTTTTATTTATCTAACAATCTTCAAAAAAGTGGTCTTATGACTTCTACATTACTAAACTGCAACACTACCCTACACTTAGAGGGAAAAAGAAGATAAAGTTTATAAAATAATAAAAGGCATGTTTTCTGTTATAAATAAAAATTTAACTGATAAAGTACTTAATTTTTAAAATCCTCTATAGTTCAGTTATAATTCTGTCCCTCAACTTTAAACCTATATTCACAAAATGCATTTTTTGTGACAGCTCAACACAATAAATAAATCTAATATAAATCTGATGACAGTTTACAGATGTTTTAAAAATTATATTAAAATACATACCATCATCTGCATCAGTAACATTAAACACAAGAACAGTAGACCCTACAGGTAGATTCTCCATTAAAGATGTGCTGTATGAATTCAAGCTGAAAATAGGTGGATTATCATTTATGTCTAGAATATTGAAATAAACTCTGATGGTAGTAAATTGTCCCCCACCGTCTTCGGCTCGAACAGTGAGGATATAGTATTGCTGTACTTCATAATCTAATACTCGTGTCAAATTAAAGACTCCAGTAATGGGATTCAGGAAAAAGATGCCATCTTCATCATCTTCATTCACAATATATGTAATTTCTCCATTCGCACCAGAGTCATCATCTGTGGCTAAAATGGCTGCTACCAAAGAACCTATGAAAAGAATAAATTAATAGTATAAAATCAAGAAAGCAAGAAGTATTACCAAGAGAATATAGAGAAAGACACCAAAAAATGTATTTGTACAGTAAAATATCTTAACTAGAGAACCACTATAAAAATATAGTGAACATAACATTCTACAGATTTCTATATTACCATTTCCCTATTTCAAAAAAATATGTGACATATCAGATATCCAGTGGACCTCAGGTTTCAGCATACATTTCCTGAAGAATTAATAATACATCTGATGTTATGCTTCCATCTAACAGTACCAATCCATAAATACACTGATGAATTCAGTGAACACATAACAGAGCATATTGCTAGTGTCAGGAACTGAGGACTCCAAGAAATATATGGGCTTATGCCCTGGTGATATCACTCTAGAACTCATGTGGTAATTGCAATAACTAAGGCAAGAAATAAGTGTGATGGGATTTCCATAAAGGACACGCTCAAGATGTCTTGGGAAGTGAAAAAAAAATGCAGGTATGAGTCCCCTGTAGAGGTTTAATGACTTTGCCAAATGGAGTTTCAAAAATGTATGGCTTATGAATAATCATTCCAAATGTAATTCAGAATAAAATTTTATTTTGACATTAAAATTTCCAATAATGGCAATGAAGCGCGCACACACACACACACACACACACACACACACACACACACCAGAAACATGGATATTGAGTACTCAGACTAAAAAAATCACAGTATGTTCAAAGAAGCAAGATTATAGTAAAGATTTGTTTTCTCATAATACTTATTATCTGCTAATACCCAAGCCCCATGTTAGCAAACTCAATGTACTTTCTAAATTATCCTTATCTTAAGTCTAACAGTAATTATTGCTTCCATTTACAGAAGAAAGAACTGAAACTAAGAGAAATAATTAACTTGCCTTTGGTCACACTCGCTATTATTTACAGTTTTCATGTATCTTTTTTCTTTTGCTGTTCTTTTTATACACAGCAGCGAAATCACATTAGACATTTTTAAAGCAGAAAGAATACCAAAACTTTGGTTTCCAGGAAATTAATAACCCATGTCACAAATACTTTCAGACACATAAATGGCTAACCTCATTCATCCTAAAAAATCTAGCCATTTGCTTGGGAATTTTACCAAAGATGGTTAATGAAAAGATCTAAAAATCCAGCACATATATTTTTATAATTAGAAGTATAAGTAAAAATGAATCACTGATTAAGAACAACCAAAACATAGTATGTAATTTTGGTTAAAGGTGATCCTTGAAAAATACACTGAAGAGACCCATCACCTACCAGGGATTGTGTCCTCTGGAATGTCAAAAGAGTACACAGGTCTGGAAAACTTGGGTGTGTGGTCATTCACATCACTAACAGTGATATTAATTCTCACATCTGAGGACTGAAGACCATCATCAGCACGAACCAGCAATGAATATTTGGAACGGCGTTCCCTGTCCAACCGCCTGGTTGCTATCAGATCTCCGGATTCTGGGTCAATGCGAAAACTATCATCAGCTCCACTAATGATAGTGTATGTGACGAGAGCATTTGCACCCTGAAAAAAGAGACCAGGCACCTTAGATATTGGAAGTAGAAAAGCATTGCTCCTTTTATTTTCTTTTGATCACATATTTGACAAAGTAAGGCTTTTTGGCTTTAAGTTCATATGAAATTACTGGATTTCAACAGGCAATGAGAGATAAACTTAACTAAGGTGGTAAAGGCTTTGCATGCTGAAAATTACAAAACATTGCTGAAAGAAATCAACAAAGACACAAACAAGTGGAAAGACATCTCAAGTTCATGCATTGGAAGACTTAATATTGTTAAAATGTCCATGTTATCTATGCAATCTAGAAATTCAATGCAATTTATATCAAAATCCTAATGGCAGTTTTTCAGAGAAATAGATAAAACAATTCTAAAATTCATATGAAACCACAAAGGTGCCTAAATAGCCAAAACAATCTTGAGAAAGGTAAACAAAGCAGAGGTATCATGCTTCTTGACTTAAAATATACTACAAAATAACAGTAATGAATAAAGTATAGTGGGGGCATAAAGACAGACACAGAGACAAATGGAACAGCATAGAAAGTCCATAAATAAATTCATGCATGATAGCCAACTGATACTCCCTAGGGTGCCAAGGATATATAACGGGGAAGCAAGTAGTGTTGGGAAAACTGGATATCCATATGCAAAAGAATGAAAATATACATTATACACAAATACCAATTTAAAATGGATTAAAAACTTAAGACCTGAAACTACAGAAATCCTAGAAGAAAACTCCTGGAAGATAGCCTGGGCAATAATTTCATTTATATGACCCCCAAAACAAATAACATAATCAAAAGCAGACAAGTGAAAGTACAACAAACTAAAGTTTCTCTACAGTAAACAATCAAGAAAATGAAAAGGCAGTCTGTGGAATGTGAGAAAATATTTGCAATCTGTATATCTGATAAAGGGTTAATTTTCAAAATATATAAATAAGTCCTACAACTCAATGGCTAAAAGTTTGGTAATCCAATTAAAAATGGCTAAGGTCTCATATAGATGTTTCTTTAAAGAATACATAAAAATGGCCAGAAGGTATAAGAAAAAAATACTCAATATCACTAATCATCAGGGAAATGCAAATCAAAATCATAATGAGAAATCACCTCACACCTGTTAGAATGTCTATCATAACAAATAAACAACAACAACAAAAAAACAAATGTTGGTGAGGATGTGGAGAAATGGGAACCCTTGTACACCATTGGCGGGAATGTAAAATGATGCAGCTGTTGTGGAGAACAGTATGGAGGTCCTCAAAAAAGTAACAAATAGAATCACCATACGATCCAGCAATCCTTTTTTCACAATGGCCATAATTTGGACACAAACTAGATAGCCATTAACAAATGAACAAATAAAGAAAAGGTGGTATAGGTTCAGCATTCCTAATCAAAAAATCCAAAATCCAAATATCCCAAATTCTAAACATTTCTGAGTGCCAATATGATGCACAAAGGAAATGCTTATTGGAACATTTCAGATTTTGAATTTTCAAATTAGGAATGAATGTTGAATCAGCATGTGTAATGCAACTATTCAAAAATTAAAAACAAAAGGAACTTGAGACACTTCTGGTCCCAAATATTTCAGATAAGAAACCCAACCTATATATACATACAAGGGAATATTATTCAGCTCAAAAAAAAAAAAAAAGGAAATCCTGCCGTATCTGACTACATGGATGAGCCTTAAGAATATTATACTAGATAACTCAGTCACAGAAGGACAAATACAGCATGATATATATTTATATATATGAAGTATCTAAAATAATCAAACACACAGAAGCAGGGAGTAGAATGGTGGTTTCCCAGGGCAGACAGTAGGGAGAAATCAGGAGTTTAAAAGTCATGAATATACATCTTCACTTAGGGAAGAGAAACAATTTCTAGATCTACTGTACAACATTATGCCTATAGTTAGCTACACTGTATTGTACATTTAGAAATGTTTTAAAAGACCAGATCTCACATTGAGTTCTTATCACAATAAAATAAAAATAAAAGCACATCAAATGAATATAATATTTTATAGTCTTTCACTATTGATGTGTTTGGCTTACTTAACATTGTTGAACATTGTGTTAGAGTGGACAGTTTTAATGTAGAACAAAAGAAGAAAGTTAAACTAAAATGTTAGAGTATCAGTCCATTTTTGAGAACCTCAAATGTAACACAATTTTGTCTCAATTCTATGACCAAGGAACCTGGATTTGTTTTAACCGAAAGAAAGCTTTTAAGGATATTGATATTGCAGTATGGACTAGAGTAGGGAGAGGGCAGAGAAGGGAGAGCGTGAATATAGTTTGGGCCCAAGAGACTGAGGCTTCATTTCCCCCAAGTTGGTGAAACTTCCTGTTCTGTAAAATGAAAGTCCGTGTTCTGTAAAATGAAGGCAGGGGTGATTTCCTATGAACTCTCAGGTCTTTGAATCATGAGCCTCAAAACTCGGAACTAGAGAGACGGTGGAGAGAAGAGTAGAATATTCATAGTGTTTGCTAGCTGCTAATCACTACTTTGAGCACCTCAATTCCAGGGCACAAATTAATTTAATTGTTAAAGGCAAACTAGCAAGGTAAGTACTATTAGAATGCCCATTTTAAAATAAATCAAGGGACTGGAACCCTGGTCATCTTGCTCCAGAACTTACTCTGAATCTCAATTAAGCCAACATAATGCATGGGACAAATTAGTAAAATTTGATAGATTATTGAAAATATAAATAATATGAATAGCTCTCATTTGCTCAACGTTTCCATATACATTCTCACTTTTTTAACAACCCCATATGAAAAGTAAAAGTAAAAAAGAAAAAAAAGTATTTTTAAATTCAAGTTACTTTGGCTGGGAATTAAGAAAGTACTCTTACTGAGGACATTTCAAGCATAGGACCTGCTTTGATGCAGGATAAATTATGAAGTGAAATTTTATTTGCGGTGTATTTAGAGATTAAAGGATAGCTTCATAGAAATGGTTATCTGGCAATTAGATATCTGGGAATGAGGTTTAAGAAAAATACTTGAAGGTCATTTTATGTGTGCGTCAGTTAAAGCCACAAGAGTTCAGAATTTAAATTAGAATAGATATAAAAAGGATCAGCCACATAAACACTGAATAAGGATAGTGAAGGAACGGGAAGAAGTAAGAGAAGCAAGGATGGGCAGAGGAATACCGAAGAGAGATGTTTCTCAATTCTGTATATTACCATCAAAGTACTGGGTTAAATATACCCTGTGCTGATTGAGATATGATGCTCTGGGGCCAGATTTTGGGGTTGAATCTGTGCTTCATTTATTAGTCATGTGGCATTGGACCACATACTTAACCTCTCCAAGCCCATATTTCCTCATCTGTACACTGGAATGATAATATCACCTGCCAAGAAGGATTGTTTTGCAGATTAAATTAGTTAATATATATTTTAAAAACCTGGAACAACCCTTGACAAATAGTAAGTACAGGATAACGATAGTTGTTATTTTATTCTTATTCTTACTATTTTCTTATAAGAGAAACATGATGGCTTAAATGTATTTGATGACTTAGACTTCTGCAAATGAATAATCTAAATCAAAATATAACTCCAGTTGCCATATATCCATGGGTATTGGATTTTCTATTATATGTAATTATTGATCTTGACACTGAGGTATAAGTAGTGTTGGAATTGTTGACTTCAAAAATTACCCTTTAATTTAAATATACTTACCTAAAACAAATATATCATTTATTATAATTAACTTCTAAAAATGTATTTATTAAAATATTCAGACTCAGCGCTCCCAAGAAGAATCTCAGGAAGAACGTAAGTTTGGAGTGTGTAGGCTTGTAAAGCTGACACAGTGGGGGATTAAAGCATTCATACAACTTTTCCATTATAGCTTATGTACATTTTTCCTTCATGGTCAAACACAAAAAGAGATGATTTTCAACAGTCTAAAGCAAAAATATTCCCTCTATATTTAGTGTTAGTATGTACTGCATTCTCCAGGACAGTCTTAACATTAGTAAAGTGAATGCCTCAAAGCACATTTAAATTTAATAATGGAACAGCTGAGTCTAAGACATTACCCACATTTACCTTGTATATTCAGGTGTATATTGAATATCTAATCTATATTATAATTTTATGGTTTAACAAAATGATTCAATAAGCATGTGAGACTTCTAATCTGACCACACTCTGTACTATTTGTTCTGTTTCACTAGGAATTCCATTATTTTAGTAAAGTGGGTGAGGTATGGATGTAACTACATTCAATTCTGACCCATGAAAATGGTAAGCACTTGGAAATTAAGGGAAAGCAAAGAAACAAAAACCTGTTTAATGGTATTACACAAATGGTTTGATATTTAGAAATACCCTGTCCACAAAAAAACTGTAATAAATAATAATATTCCTAAAACTATAATAATTTTTCTGCAAGCATATCAGACTGTGTTGATAAAAAACAATCTTCTTCATATTCAAAATCAGCTGATGCGGTGAATTCATAATACTAGTGAATATCTGAAAACGTCTGGCCAAGAGTAACGATTTAATTAGGTCTTCTGAAAAGTCTATTTACTTAATATCCAAAATATGTCATATCAGCAACAAAACTGGAAACAAATATCGTGTTTCATCTACAGTGCAGTGGAAATAACGCTGGATAAAAATATTCTGCTCTCCTGACAAACCACAGAGACAAAAGCACATGGAAGGAATTCTAAAAGTAAATAGCTATAAATTGCAAATGCATATTAGAACCTTAAATAGTATTTTCAAAAACAAGTACGCTACCACGAAGCAAAGTTTGAGTATCCTGGCCCATTACTAGCATAATTCTGTTTATAAAAGGGAACAAGAGACAAGCAGAGTCATGTGCTTCTAAAAGATGTAAATCCTGAACCAATATGTTTCAAATGATATCAAATTAAGTTCAATATGTAAATGTTGTTTTCTAAAATTGCAATTCCTTTATCCAGGCTTTATGCTACAGCGCCCTACAAGAGCTCTTATAGCATACTAACACTTGTATGTTAGGTAAAGTAATTAATGAAAAGTACATAAATGATTTTTAAAAATCTACACAATTGGCTGATGACTTACATAATCTTGAGTCCTACTCAAACTAGATGAAGAAAGGAAATAGTCAGGATTTGAAAAGAGAGAAAACATGTTAAATATTTTCCCCCAAATTCGGCTAAGAGGTAAGGAACTGACAATAAAGTAGAAAATAGAATAAAGGTTTATCTAAAAGCATTAATATTTATTATAAGCAACTAAAAACAACAACAAAAAGAAAACAGCCAGGACGTCTAAATGCCATAGGCAGCCATTCTGCTTAGCATGAGACCAAAGAAATGTGAATTAGTTACTCATGTCAAGTGTTATAACCAATCAGCAGTCATTAAAATATTATTCAAATGTTTAAGAAGAAAAACAACTTTGTGAGCTTTTTCTTTAAAAAAACAGTGGTAGTTTTACTAAAATGGCACCCCATCCTTTAAAGTTGTAGGTACACCGATTTACTCCCTTCCACCCTCTTTGCCTTTCTACACTCACACACAAAGGCATTTATTTACAAAGAATGTGGTGATCTTTATGCCTTCAGGCACAGTCACACCTCATACATATTGTCAGCATCCCTCTCTACCCTTGAATTGCTTGTTTATTTCTATACTATAGCCTTATACTTTTCTGGTCCTAATTCTCCCACTCTGTCTCATCTCAAATGTACTTCTTATATATCTTACCTATCATCACTTTACATTCTGTACTTTTCTTAACTAGGATATCTAAGTGATAACACCTGCAGAGTTATTCACACTTTTGTAAACTTAAAAAACAAAGTTCAGTAGAAATACAAATTCAATAAAAAAAGCATTGGTCTAAATACCTAGAGGTATAAGGACCTTCTTAGGCTTCCTCAAGTCTCATCATAAATGTAAACATAGCTTAAAAGATGAAAGCAATGCAAGTGTGTGCACACATAAACAAACACACATGGAAGTCAGATGGAGAAAAATAAACACGCTGGCTGTATTGCATTTATACTTATACTTCTAATACCTATTTGAAATATTCTTAAAAAAGTATTAGAAGGGAAATAAAATTATAACAGTATCAAGAGAATAGTATTAAAAGGGTTCAGTAGTGGAATCTCTGAAATAACCAGTTCTTAAGAGAGCAGTATAATGATTAAGACAACTAAATTTCCATATAAATTTTACCTGTTATTCCTATAACTCATATTGAATAATCGCACTCTAATCACAATATTCCATGGAGTAAATAGCCTTCCCATTAGAATATCTATTATAATTAACATGATTATTACTTCATTCTTTTGAAGTGATTAAAATAAATCACTTCAAATGAATGAGTTTTATTTGCTGTATTCCTAAAGAGAGTATAACCAACAAAATAGCCATTACAATTTCCATTATTTGATGTCAATTGTCCTATGCCAATTACATGAGGTTTCTTGGTTATTGCTGCTACTTTCAAATGAGAGTTAATGAAATTTTATGAATTGATAAATCCAAATGTATATTTTCAATGATAAACTTAAAAAAATAAAATATTTACTGAATTATGGCTAATGATACCATGTATCTATCAACAACAGAAATGTTAAGTCAGACAACGCTTTCAAAGCTAACTAAATTTGAAATAATTGTAAACTTTTCACATTGTAAAATTGAGTAGAAGGAACTAAACATAAAACATCATATCTGTTCTAATAGAAAATTGCAGTTCTCTAAATGTCTATGTTTTATTCTGTTCTTTTTTATTAGTTAGATTTTAGCAAAATTTATAAATGTCTAAGTCATTACATTTCTGTATTGACACTTAAACTTATTCTGTTATTTATTTATTTATATTTTTAAGGTTAAAGAAATAATATATTTATAAAGCACTTACTCATATGCAAAAATCAAGTTTCTGATATTTCTGAGTTTAGATGAGAAAAAGGAAATTAAATTCTCTGTTCTGTTCTGTGTTGGGCTTGGTTTAAGAGGAAAGCGGTAAGGAGATACTGGGGTCTGGGAAGTTATTCAGCTTTCCTCAACTCCAGATAATTAATTAAACTCCTAATCTAGTAAGGAGAAAATAAGCTATGGAGTTTTTTCATAAGAAAAAATATAAATCACAAATTATTTGTTTCCATGCCATTTGAAGCGTAATAATTACTTAGCTGAACTGAATATATGAATATAGAAAATAGTAATCTAAAGTATGCCACCAAATTTCACATTCACCACAAAAAAATGCAATTTTTTTAATTAAAGGAATTTAAAAATCTTTAGCTTGCCCACATGATATCCTTAAAATATATAGGAATATTATTGAATGATATATTTTGTTTTGAGCATATATGTATATATACAGATATGTATGTAAATTAAATAAAAAATTGTAAGGTAACCTTAAAATTCTGTAATTTTAAATTATTTGCTTTTAACAACACAAATAAAATAAAAATCAATCCTTAGCTGCTATAAGATAGCCAAGGGGAGTCATAAAGATATAAAATAGAGATCTATCTTTAGATATTTTTATTATTAAAGAAAAAATAATTTAGCTAAGAAACCTAAAGTGCAAGCAGCAAGTGAGTTGTGGATTGCTGAATGCTGCGTTTCAAGAATTAATGTTCTTTGGAAAGGAGCATACAATGCTTACCCTTAATTACTGGGTAATAAAAGTAGTCAACATACCCTAGAAATTTGATAAATCACTGCACTAAGTTTCACAAATTCAGAGACATGCTCGAGCTACCTCATCAGCATCCATGGCTGTCAGCTGCATAATCTTAGAGCCATCTCCAATGTTCTCCTCCACAGTGAGATCCAGCATGTCGGTTGGAAATACTGGTGGATTGTCATTGATATCCTGAAGTGTTATTTCTACCTACAAAGAAAAAGGAAACAATGTGTGAATGACTCCCACGTGTCTACAAGAAACCAGTTAAAATAAGTACCAGGAATCCATGCAATTAAGACTGCCAAAATCAATCAGAACCTTTGCATATAACATCCAAACAACAGAAACTACCCCTAAAGAAAGTTGTGAAATCTTTATAGGAAAGCATAAAGTCGAAGTAAAAATCATCTGCCTTGTTGATGAGTAACTGATTTTAAATAGTGGCCGTGGAGTTTATAGTAGAAAAGGTCCACTGGTTAACTGTCATTTTAATTTCCAGATTTGCACATCACTGTGGAATTGTCAAGGCTCAGCACTGTCTGTCATTCAACCATTAAATGCTGCCTGACACACAGAGGAGGTGGTGTAAAATTTCTTGCTGAAATGTTTACATATTGGCAAGTAATGTCTGGGGGAAATGAAGTTCACATGTTGTTTTAAGAATCACTCAGAATTTCCTCCTTTAAAGTCTACCCTCAACCTTTAGTGGAAGAAAAATACAACTTTTTTTTCTATTTCCACTCCTATCAGCACTCTCTATTTATGACTAAAGCTAAGCGATCATTTCTTTCAGATGTCATGTGGGTGTAGGTTGCAAATATTAATAGCTTTGTTTAACAGATCCTAGCCAGAGTTATTTGTTTGCTCCCCACCTAAGAAAATTTGTTTAGAAGAAAGGATTTGTTAAATGTAAAATTAAAAAAAAAAACAAAACTGTATTTTCTCTTTTGAGTTAGGTGCTACTAGCTCAAGTTCTGGTAAGAAAAGGGAAAAGACAGCTGTTAATAAAACCGAAATCTTCCCAGTTGGATCACAAAATTAAATCATGGAGAAAAACCCACCCATCCATTAAGCTTGGATATAACCAAGGCATGTTTCTCACAGGATAAAAATTTCATCTTTTATAGTTATGCTGTAAAAACTCCATCAGATTTAAGAGTGATGAGTGATGAGGATGAATCTGAAGGAAGTGGGGAGAGCAAAAGAATTCTGATTTTTCCCTTCCCAGGAAGAATGGAAGCTGTAGGAAGGGGAGAGGCAGTAAGTAGGATTGTCATCATTCTCTGAAAAGGAATGAAAGGGAAATATATGAGAGCTAGACAAATAAATAAATGAGCAATTGATAAAAATAGGAAACCACAGAAAACAATTTATAAAACTATGTACTAAATAATTGTTATACCTCTAGTTTCACGTTTTAGTAGGAGAGTTTTGATCATAAAGCAAATGGCTCAAATGAGTCCAGAGAATGGTGAAGATAGGCCAGTCTCAGCCGTTAGAACAACCATTATTGACACCATTTCCCTTAGGGAAATACTCACCATAACTACAACTGCAGCCTGTAAGATGCATTTGCAACTAACTTGCAGGGTTGTAAATATCATGGGTTTTAGAATTAGAGAGACCAGAGTTCAAATTCTGGTCTGACACTTACTAGCTGGATGAACTCAGGCACTTAATTTCTCTTAGTCTCAGTCCCTCCTTTTAAAATCGGTATAGTAATATGTGTCCTAGAGTATTTTATGAAGACTAAACTTTGATGATATAGTTAAAGAAATGCTTAACACAGTTTCTGGCACAGAGTGAAGTATTCCATAAAAAGTCAAGATCTTGGTTTTCAAGCTGTTAGGACAGCTCTGGAGGCTTCTTAGAGCCAGAGAGAGACTTTATGAAAACGCATTTTAAAATCAGAATTCTAGTCCCCCAGACAGATTCAACTGGCACATACTGAAGGTATACTGAGTTTTCATGTGGGAAGAACTTTAAAGTATATATGTAAACACACAAATACATATATACATATAATTAATGTTCTTGAGAAATTATTAAATATCTTCATTTTATACATGTGTAATTTTTTTGTATATATATGCATAGTCCTTAAAATCAAGAAAAAAATGAAAAATAAAAGGTAACTGAATGCCTCATAATTCAACTCCAAACTTCTAGATTCATAGATTTTAAAAATATTCTAAATTGTCTTTCATCCATAATTTTATGACTTTATTGGGAAAGCAACAAGCCCAACTTGGGTGCACTTGGTGTGTGTGTGTGCATGCATGTGTGCATGTGTGATTTTGTAAATGTCTTTGTGAAGAAATGTATGTGTGTGTTTAAGTTAGTATGTGTGGGTGTATGTAAATGTGTGCATGTAAGTGTGTATGTGCAAGGAAGAACATTAAATTGAGTGTAAGGAAGGTCTAGATTGACAAATATGACCATCAAAGGCACATCAGGAAACGCAGTCACACACTAGAAACAAGTTAGGTATACCTAAAAGATGTCTCGTTTTAACTAGTGAGTCCATGAATTCAGCAAGCCAATTCTATATTTTAATAGTTGTAATAAAATAACCAATATACACACCTGACACTGTTTTAGGTTATATGTGTGTGTACCTACATGCACACTGACAACACACACATATATATCTAAAACCCTGAGTAGAGCCCTATGACATAAGAACTATTATCTCCCATTTGAGAGATGAGTTAATGAATGTCCAGTGGTAAGAAACTACCTAGTGTTACAGAGCTCAACAGTCAGTAAGTTTTCTTTACTGCTATGCTCACCTGTCTGTCTCATGTGTGTGTGTTCTAAAATCATAATGAATCGTATTTTAAAAATATATGCTACAGCTATACAAATATATTTTCATAAATGTGCATATCATTCACATCTGGAATCTGAATCACTTACATAAGAACTAACTAACTATATGATCATGGGTAAGCTAACCAATCTCTCCCTGTCAAAATTTTTAAAAACTAAACTAGGTGATCACTACATAGAGCTCTAGAAGTCTTTGATCCTGTATGCTCTGTGAGATTTTGATCATTTCAAATACAGAAAAGTGTTTCTTTTTGTTTTAGTAGAGATAATGAATTTAGTTAACTACTATTGAGTTCAAAACTACACCTTTTTGAATGATTCTATATAGGCCAGTTTTATATACAGATCTAGACCATTTCATCTTCATTATATTCCGATATGTGCAAAGTTTATATTTTTAGTAAGAATTCCATAGGTCATTTATTTAATAAATCAGTCTTTTCTCTTTCTCAAAATTAGTGTCACATTGGCATTCTAAAAGTGAATAACGACTGGGCACAGTGGGTCACACGTGTAATCCCAGCACTTTTGGAGGCCTACACAGGGGGTCACCTGAAGTCAGGAGTTCAAGACCAGCTTGGCCAACATGGAGAAACCCTGTCGCTACTAAAAATACAAAAATTAGCCAGACATGGTGGTGTGCAACTGTAGTCCCAGCTACTCTGGAGGCTGAGACAGGAGAATCGCTCGAACCCAGGAAGCAGAGGTTGTGGTGAGCTGAGATGGCGCCACTGCACTCCACCCTCAGCAACAGAGTGAGACTGTCTCAAAAAAAAAAAAAAAGAAAAGAAAAAAGAAAAGTGATTAACTTTGTATTCCATTTCTTGAAAATCTAGATACTTTTTCTTAATTGTCCATTCCTTCTTCTCCACTCCACAGTTCCTCAAATATTAATGAAAAGTTTTCAGCCTTGCTTTGCAAATTTCTCTCAGTAGCCTGATGTTTTAATTATCTAAGAGAAAAGATCTGAACTCATTAGTATAGATAAATGTTATCTTCCCATTTCTTCACTTCTCCAGATTCTTAGTGCCATTGTTCTATCTACTAGGAATTACAAGATTCTGAATCCATTTACATGTGATGTGTTTGCTAAATCTAGCATTTATTCATTCAATGTTTTAGAATCTGTCACATAACAAGTATGTGTTAGTCACCAAAATATACAAAAGAAAGTAAGACATGTTACCATCCCTTGCAGAAAATAGGTAATGTACTTTAATAGCAATATTTAAAAACAAAAGGAGTCATCCCTGGGAAAATACACAGTTGACATCTTGTTTCCAGAAGTTTGTCTTCCACAGTATAAATATTCTTTAAATTGCCTTACTTCTTGCCATTAGCTGTTACTATTCCTCCCAGTGATTCTAAATCCTAGTATGTTCTTGGCTCACTCTCTTGGATCTGACACCAACTATTACTATACCTTCTTTTGACTAAGGTTTGGTGTGATTTATTTTAAAATGTTATATAAAACACAGGAATTGAACATTAGAAGTTTACAGAAGATATCTGGAAATAATAATTACAATATTATAATTTTAATACGCTTTTATTTCTATACAATTTAGATCACTTTAAATAATGTAGACAATGGCTATTAGTGGTTTGTTTTAAAATTCCAAGATCTGAAAATAGTCTACACTATTACTTCTAAACTAAAAAAGTATATGTTGTAAAAATTAAAAGACAAATCAAATACTACTACGTAGTTAAGCGTTTAGTGTTAGCCTTGCCCCTCTAAGTGTTTTACATTTATCTTTACACTTGTTTAGACTGGAGGTAAAATAATTTCACTCGAATATACATTTTGCAAAAACACCAATCACATTTCAAACTCAGAAGTTTCTCTTCATGAGTGGCTACATTTTGAATAAAAACAAAACAAAATCTGGCAATAGCTTTTATAACTGAAGTTTTCAGAACAACTTTAAGGTATCAACTGTGAAACTTTGTACAAACTAAACTTTAAAGATGAAAGATGCATGACCCTGTTAAGACGAGGCACTTTTATGTTTTATGTATGCCTACCAAATGTTGACCTTTGTGTTTAGATACTTGGTCCTTTAGAAATGTGTGGTTTCACCTGCTACAATTAGAAGAAATGTAGTTGGTGACTCTGTGTTTGACTTACAATAAATACATTGGCTGCAGCTAATGGTTGAGCCACAGGTATCATCCACTGTCACTACCCTTGTTACCATTTAGGTGCCTTTACAAGAATGGCTTTATTCACTGAGTCACTTGAGCCCTGAGCAGTGAAACGCTGGTAAACGAAATATTTTAGAGACAAAAACATGACTGAGATTAGCTAATAACCAATTCGTTCAAAGATGGTATGTCTTTTGGTAATTTTATAAAGATAAAAGTTAAATTAAAAAATGCCTTTAAATATCATTACCAAATTACTTTATGCCGAAGGAATAAAATCTCTGGTATTCAGCTTGCTGAAGAGTCAAATAGATATTTAAAAATGAAAAAATATTTCTGTGGGAATAGTGCATAAAATAATATCATGCTTTTTTAGTTATTTTTTTCTGTAATATGCAGTCTATCATTTTATTTTGTACTACATCAGAATGATATGTAGGGGATTAATTTTTTAATTGTTTCAGCATACAACTACATAACTAAAGAGCAATCATTACCTAACAATAGCTAATATCAAACCATTATATATTTGTGGATCTAATTATAAAACTATTTCACAGATTTAAATTGATATTATGAAAGTAGAAGATTATATTCAAGTTAAAGGAAATGACTAAAATAGCAAAGTCCATTATGAGCTCATTCCCCAGTTAATAAACTGATAATTGCATGGTGGTTACCACCTCAACCACAGTTATAAACATATTCTTAAATGCATATCCTCTCTGCAGCTTAAATAAAATGGTTGTTAATGAATGGGATGAAAAAAATTTAAGACATATTTTAATTCACAACCTTCCTGCAATCTACATAAAATGGTTCTCAGATAAAGAAGAAAAATAATCTTTTGTTTTCTCTTGGGAGACCATAGGATTTGTAGTACACTGAAAGTTCAGATATCCATTCATTTGCAAGTTGAAATATTAATACTTTTTGTAGGAATCTTAAATATTATCAAGTCTATTTCCACTATTTTACAAAGAATCAAAACCAAGGCACTGAAATGTCAAGTGATTTATCTAAGAAAAACAATGTTAAGCCTCCTACTCCAGGGCATTGATTTTTCCAGAGTTGTGGAGAGAACCAGGGCTGTGGAGCAAGCTGAATGATGTGCCTAAGGCACAATGTCTCTGATAGTTGCACAAAGAGCATGATCTCTTATACAAAATATGCATTTGATGTCAACAACAAGAAAATAATTTCTGAGGAAAATAATATTTGATTGGCTACTTTGAAAAACATCATTTTATCCTATTTTTAGGTACTTTTATATTTTGCCTGTTTTGAGGTACTTTTATATTTATATTAAGATAAAATAATCTGTGAGGGTTTGTCTTGTCAATGCCACTGGAAAACTACTAGACATTCATCAGGAAGACGATAGGTATGTATTAGAAATAAAGAAACTGTAGTTACATTCTCTGTAAATATCAGTGAAAGTGATTGCTATTAAAATGTATACAAAAAGCTGTTTCTTTTTCTTAAAAGATGCAACACATAGTCATTTTCAGAATGGCTTACATCTAAATAGCTGGCGGGATAGACATAAATCACAAACTATAATATAGTAAGACCTGATGCATCAAGGCAAATACTGCTTAATTTTTTGTTTTGTTTTGTGTCAAAAATAATTATTTACAGTATTTATTTTTTGTTTTTGTGAAACTGACACTCTAAAATTAATTTTCTCATGTAATATTAACACTTAAACCACATAAATTATGACAAGCTTTGCACTAAGAATAATGTTTAGACTTCCCAACTGTTATCTCTAAATATATTAAGATAATGCCATCAAGCTTGCTTTTAAATGCAAGCAATTAACAGTTTTGTCAAAAATATTTATTTCAGTAATAGTATTCTGTAGCTCTGATTTATAAAAGTTTATATATCACAGAAATAGGTCATTGCAAATTGCTTCAGGATACTAAAATTCATTCACATTACTTAAATTAGAGACTTCTATATTCTGAGATTCCAAGAGCAATAATGTGCTCTGCTCATTCTGACAACTTATCCATGTTTAGCATGTAACTTCTCCTCTAGAGATATTTCTGTTTTTAAGCAAATCTAGGTTACTTTGACATTTTTATTAGAGTCCCATATTCAGCAAATGTAGTAATAATAAAGTAGATACTCTGATGGCATATAAGGAATGTATTAATCAAGGTTGTCCACTATTACAATGATATTTTAAACCAATTAAATACTATTGATTTCCTAGTTTTGTATGTCCCACGTGCTATCATAATTTTTATGTTATGAAATCACATTTTATGATAATTCAATAACTACTCATAATAATGACTTACTATTTTATTTTCTTTTTAAAAAATTTCTTCTAAAAAAACAGAATATATGTGCAGAATGTACAGATTTGTCACATAGGTGAACATGTGCCATGGTGGTTTGCTGCACTGATTGACCCAATCTCTAAGTTCCCTTCCCTTACCTCCCGCCCCACCACAAGCCTTGGTGTGTGTCATTCCCCTCTCTGCGTCCTTGTGTTCTCATTTTTCAACTCCCACTTAAGAGTGAGACTATGCAGTATGTGGTTTTCTGTCCCTGTGTTAGTTTGCTGAGGATGATGGCTTCCGACTTCGTCCATGTCCCTGAAAAAGACATGGTCTCATTCCTTTTTATGGCTGGATAGTATTCTATGGTGTAAATGTACCACATTTTCTTTATTCAATCTATCATTAATGGGCATTCGGGTTGGATCCATTTCTTTGCTATTGTAAATAGTACTGCAGTAAACACACACATGTGTGTGTCTTTATAGTAGAATGATTTATATTCTTTTGGGTATATACTCAGTAATGGGATTGCTGGGTCAAATGGTACTTCTGGTTCTAGATCCTTGAGGAACTGCCATATTGTCTTCTACAATGGTCGAACTAATTTACATTCCCTCCAACAGTGTAAAAACGTTCCTGTTTCTCCATAGCCTCACCAGCACCTATTGTTTCCTGACTTTTTAATAATTGCCATTCTGACTGGCATGAGATGGTATCTCATTGTGATTTTGATTTGCATTTCTTTGATGATCAGTGATGTTGAGCTTTTTTTCATGTTTCTTGGGTGAATAAATGTCTTCTTTTGAAAAGTGAATAATGACTTAAAATTTTAAAAGCTTCAGAAAAACTATCATTTATATGTTTTGTTCAGAATATCTCCCAGTTTGAGATTGGAATAAAAGGAAAGTAGAATAAAAGGTCCTACACAGTGCCCATTACTGCTTTAAAAGCTGCTACACTAAACACCATGAAAGGCAGGCCATGCCTAAACCTGGAAGAATAACTGAGCTCATTCAAATGTGCATTGCCCTTAATAGGTCATTATGTTGTCATCACAATAACATTTTGCTAAATGATGCCTCAGTTTATGTTGTGTAGGTACTATTGAAATTAAGCGAGGAAAAAGTCTAATCTTACACTCAAAACAATTTTTATTCACCAGAGTGAAACAAGATTCTGGAAGTCTACCATTTACTTTTCTGTATGGAATCTCAAGTGAGGAGTTGAAGTTGAAAGCAAATTAACCAAATTGAAACCCACACCAGGATCCGTACAACTATTATGCTTGAGCTATCGCTTCCTTTGACCCTGAAAAGGAAAACTCCACCTTTCCTGTCTGAGATGAGTTTAGAGTGTGGAATATGAGTTTGCCCACATGTAGTAAAGAGGCTCAGTGCTCGGGGACAGCTCAGTATGACTGCATCGGGGTGATGTGTGTAAAAGAAAACTCTACGACCTGACCTAAAACATGAGAATCATGTATAGAGTTAAATTTAGTCATTAGGAAAAAAAATTCAACACCTACTTGTACTATAGTTTATGGGTTTAGGCTCTAAGTACTTCCATTTCTTAACAACAATAAAGAGCTGTATTGCCACAAAAGGATGGTGCCAGAGTCTGCATATTTCCTTTAAGTTTGTTCTTCATTTTTTTCCCTATTTTGGGAGACCACTGGGAATTCTACTGCCATAAGTCTGGGTGAAATGTTTCACGACATCCAGAACACTTCATCATGTAGCAGAGCCAAAATCTATTATGGTTTGCAAGTGACTCATATTTCAGTTATGAGAACGCCCTAACAAAGAACAGTTTGCATTTAAATGTCCTAAATGTCAGGAATGTAATGTTTGGACTACGTAGGTATGCAAGGCCTGATCTTACTCTATGAACGATGCTTTTAGGTATTTATTTGTTTATGATGTATAATCAACCTAGTTCAAAAAAGTCTGTGGTAACTCTAATAATAGTTTGCTATCTCATCTTGATGGCATTACTGAAAGTTTGAAACTAAAATCTTTTAAAAAATGGGAGAAATCAAATTTTGGTGGAAAGACCTACCATCTCATTCTGTGAAGGACTGGCCGAAGCTATATGGGACTTGTAAGGGGAAACTGATAAGACCACTACCACCTGTATGAATGAACCATAACTTCTAGAAGACACAAGTCTGTTGCAAGCTCAAACTCTATTTACGTTTCAGAAATTATCACAAAGTAAGTGTATGCATTTAGGTGCATTTTTTTCCTTTACAACTAAAAGAAAAAAATGAATAAGCCTTATATTTTACTAGAAAATGAGTATTTAAATATTATGTATAATAAAGACCATTTTATTACATTGTTTCACAGGAAACACTTTAGTACAAGAAGCATGATATAATGGTAATATCTGATGAAGTAACATACAGTGTGGGAATTGAAATACTCCTGTTTTTGAGATTTTAGCCTATTAAGCATTTTGTCATTTACAAGTTTATACCTTAAATTTAAATGATATTATATGTATTTATATATCTGAGAATTTACTTCTCACAAAAATATCTAAGTATTCTGGAATACTTAGGAATGAAGAAAGCATACACATTTTAGATTCTTTTTAGTTTCATTTTTTAAGCAAAGTAAAATTGATAATAATGACTTTTAAAACTGAATGTACTTCTCATATAAGCTACATGTATATAACTGTGACCAATTATATTTCTCAAACAAAAGCAATTACATTAATCTCTCACTGCTAAAACTCTTCTAACAGTCAGCAGCATATGTTCCTGGGATTTTGATGCATTTCTTACTAGGAAGAAATATGTATGAGTAACAGGCAGGCTTGGAGAGTGGCCAGAAGTGACAAGAATGGCTGGAAGTGTGGATAAGACATAGTTAACTCCATTCTTAAAACAAAATGCTTTCCATAACTCACTAAATGTGTGGCGACATAATAAAAAGCTAGTTTTGTTGTGCTTTCAATATTGTTCAAATTAGAACCAAATAAGGATTTCTTTTAAGGCAAAGGCAACCATGTGTAACCACTTCAATTTTTCCTGAAATCAATACTGCATAATTTCTGCATTTTAACAAATTCTTAAGGACGTTCAAAAGTAAATGCAGAATAAAAGATCAAGTTAAAATATGTGTGGTTGCATATGAAACTTACGGACATTTTTATACTATTCTTCAAAACAAACACCCTGCAAAAGCATCCTGTAGTATATTTTTCAATAGATGTTAATCTGAATGCGGAAGACACATATCAAAGGGAAATTTTAGTATAAAACAAACAAACAAAAAATGCCACTAAATTTTTTCTTCTCTTTTTTGCCTAATGTATACTGGATGTTAAGAAATAAAGAAGACTTCTATTAAGACTACTGAAAAATAAAGAAGTGGTTTGATTTCTATTAAAGGCACAAGCTGTGGTAGACTGAATTATTGGTCCCGATACCCCTCCCCATAAACAACTTTGCAGTCTCTCCCACTAAAGGTGAGATTTCTCTCCTTGCCTTTTTGGGGCTCTTTCATAATATTTGCATTGAACAATAGGCTATTTACAAAAATGGCACAAGTAGGGGATTAAAATACACTTACTCTTTTTTACCTCTGCCATGGTCAGTAGAACAATATGTTTCTGCTAGCCCACTACTATCAGAAGGGCAACAGATACTGAGCAGAGGAATCTCAGCTGAAAGATTTTTAGACTGAAGCCAAGCTTCCTAGTTGAGTCTAGCCCAGAGAAGCCCAATTGCAGTTATCCAGCAATGTGTGAAAAGAAACGTGTATTTTTTTTAGGCCTTTGAGACTTTTGTGGCTCCTTAGCATGCAACATTATTCTGGCAATAGCTGACCGATACAAAAGCCAAAACAATGAATTCCTTACCTGGTTATTTTACTTTGTTTTCATGTTCTAAATAATTAATTACTGGTGTAACATCAGAGGCACAAAGAAGAGTAAAAGGCTAACATATACTGATCTGTGGTATGCCTTGTTCTGAGAGGTAAGTTTTATTTCTCCAAAACTATTAATACCTTTTCCTACCCATTTTCACTTACCATGCCATACTGCTATCTGTCAGAAAGAGCAACTCAAAATAAGACATATCAAGTTCTTCCTCCGCCTCCAACAGTCTAAAGTAGAGGCACGGTGGGAATACACGATCCAAGAGGAATGAATCATAGATTGGGGCAAGTTAATCAGATTGTGTTTTTTAAGAATAGAAAATTTAAAACAAACAAAAACACAGAGAACACTACAAGAACACTATAATGGCACAAGTACAACAAGAAACAATGCAGCTTCCATGACAACACAGACTCCATCTTTAGTGGTTTTCTAGAACCTACACGAGACTTGGCTATAGTTCTTTTATGGAATGACTGCAATGTCAAAATAATCCCTCTTCCTCATTTCACCTTTGCATAGTAGTCTTCACCTTTGCAGACATTTCTATTATTTGATACAAAAGACAAATTTTTGACTCATAGCCATGCTATTCTATTTCAATTGGTTAACAGGGGTCTCCAATCCCTGGACACAGACTGGTACTGGTATGTGGCCTGTTAGGAACCAGGCCCATAGCAGGATGTGTGCTGGGGGCTAAGTGAGCATTACTGCCCAAGCTCTGCCTCCTGTCAGATCAGCTGTGGCATTAGATTCCCAAAGAAGCGTGGACCCTATTGTGAACTGTGCATGTGAGGGATCTAGGTTGCGTGCTCTTTATGAGAATCTAATTCCTGATGACTTGAGGTGAAACACTTTCATCCCAAAACCACCCTCCCACCCAGTCTGTGGAAAAATTGTCTTTTACAAAACTGGTCCCTGATGTCAAAAAGTTTGGGAACTGCTGGTCTGTAATATTTATATGTCCTTGTATCTTTTAAACAGCTAACTTAAACTTTAAAATTAGTCTCATTTTAGCGTCTGTGTTCTGTTTTCACTTCAAAACAATAACAACTTTAATTTCTATGAAACAGATTTAGCTCATCGATAAATGGAAATGAATAAAATTTTTATGTGATATAAAATGTAAAATATGTGTTCTAAAAAAATTCAACTTACCAAAATAAATTTTTTGGAAGTGCATTGTTCTTTAATTCTATTTAAAAATCCTATTTTTATAAACTCAGGGCCAGGTGTGGTGGCTCAAACCTATAATCCCCGCCTTTGGGAGACAGAGGCAGGTGGATCACTTGAGGTCAGGAGTTCATGACCAGCCTGGCCAACATAATGAAACCTCGTCTCTACTACAAAAACAAAAATTAGCTGGGCGTGCACCTGAAATCTGAGCTACTCAAGAGGCTGAGGCAAGAAAATCACTTGAACTTGGGAGGCGGAGTTTGCAGCAAGTCGACATGGCGTCATTGCACTGCGGCCTGGGTGATGGAGTGAGATTCCGTCACAACAACAACAACAACAACAACATCTCAGAAAGCCTCCGTCTTTTCTAACGTCCAAACAGTGAAACATTTAGATCACTTTCCAATATAATGCCTAGCATACGGAAGGCATTTAATGTATGTTTATTCAATGATGTAAAAACCAGTTTGTTGCACTAGTACATTTTAGTGTTAAACACACACACAAACGAAAAAATGGGTGAACCACCGACTGTTACAGTAACATTGAGTAATGAAAATCCTAAGAATTATACCCTGATAATCATCAGCATTAAAACTAATGAACAGGAGGAAAAAATTTTTAATATGAAAAATAAAGAAATAAAAGACAAAATAAATTTTCTTTAATAAGATGTTTCAGCATAAAAGGCTATTTGCTTTCTATTTTTGTCAAAACCAAAATACCAACATTTTTAGTGGAGTAAGAGTACAACAAAAAGCTGGATGAAAAGCTGAATACATTTTTTAAAAATTAACTTTTAAAGGCCAGGTGCGGTCGCTCATGCCTGTAATCCCAGCATTTTGGAAGGCCAAGGTGGGAGGATCACAAAGTCAGGAGATCAAGACCATCCTGGCTAACATGGTGAAACCTTGTCTCTACTAAAAATACAAAAAGGTAGCCTGGCGTGGTGGCAGGTGCCTGTAGTCTCAGCTGCTTAGGAGACTGAGGCAGAAGAATCGCTTGAACCCAGGAGACAGAGGTTGTGGTAAGCTGAGATTGCACCACTTCACTCCAGCCTGGGCAACAGAGTGAGACTCCATCTCAAAAAAAAAAAATTAACTTTTAAGAAATCTGAATTACTATGGAAATGCTGGAAGAAAATAATGTGCAAAATCAGATAAAATATCAGTACACTTATGAAAGATTTGAAGTTAAACTCCAGAGTAATGGAAAAGGCCATCAATTTTATATATGTGTATATGTGTGTATATATATATATATATGTGTGTGTGTGTATATATATATGTGTGTATATATATGTGTGTATATGTATATATATGTATATATATATACACACACATATATATGTGTGTGTATATATATACACATATATAAAATTGAGAGGCTGGTGGCTCATGCCTGTAATCCCAGCACTTGGGAGGCTGAGGCAGGTAGATCACCTGAGGTCAGCAGTTTGAGACCAGCCTGGCCAACGTGGTGAAACCCCATCTCTACTAAAAATACGAAATATTAGCCAGGTATGGTGGTGGGCAGCAATAATTCCAACTACTCAGAAGGCTGAGGCAGGAGAATCGCTTAAACCCAGGAAGCAGAGGTTGCAGTGAGCCGAGATCCTGCCATTTTACTCCAGCCTGAGCAAGAAGGGCAAATCTCCGTCTCAAAAAAAAAAAAAGAGAAAGAAAGAAAGAAAGAAAAAAGATGTTTCTAAAATTAATTATTCAAAAATCATAAATTGTCATTCCTTAATAAATCTTATTTTGTTACTGAGTAGTGTTAAATTTACTTATAGAAAAAGAGTATCAAAAAATCCATTAATCAATTCAACAAACATTAATTGATATCTTACTGTAGCTCAGGTCCTTTGTTGTTGCTTTGGATACAAAATGCCCAGGTGTTCACATTTACTGTCTAGTAGAAGCAAGTCACATAAACCAAAACTACAATACATGTTGCTGTAATTAAAAAATTATGGAGAGCCGAGTGATAAGACTGATAATTTAGACTTCTTAACAATTTAAACCTTTTTTGCTTTAAAGGACATTATTAAATGAAAAAAAAAAAACCTCAAAGAAGGGGAGAAAATATGTGCAAATCATATATCTGAAAGGGATGTATACCCAAAATATATAAAGAACTCATACAATTCAATGATAACAAATAACCCAGTTTAAGATGGACAAAGAATTTGAATAGACATTTCTCCAAAGAAAATATGAGAATAGTTATAAAACACATAAAAAGATGTGAAAATCACTAGTCAATTGGTATATAAAAATTAAAAATAAAATATATCACAGTCATAAAAATGGCTATATTAAAAATGACATAATGACAAGAGTTGGTGAATATATTAAATAAATTGACACACTCATATGTTTGTCGGAATATAAGATGGTGCAGCCACTTTGGAAAATGCTTTGGCAGTTCCTCAGTATGTTAAATATAGCTATCACATGACTTCCAATTCCAGTAATAGGAATTCTGCCATAGAGAAATGAAACATGTTTGCACAAAACTTGTACACAAATGTTCAAAGCAGCATTATTTATAATATTCAAAAGGTGAAAACAACCCAAATGTCCATCAGCTGATGCATGAATACACAAAATGTGGTATATTAACACAATGGAATTATATTCAGCAGTAAAAAGGAATGAAGTTATATTAGTACAGTTTATAATATTCCCCCCTTGTGTGTAATCAAATATGTCAGTCTGATAGGGCAGCGACTTTTTCATTCTGGTAATTCCAATCATTTTATCACATTTTGTAATACAAAGGATTTTCATGGACTTATTTTAAAGATCATAAAAGGCTTTTTTTTTTTTTTAATTTAAAGAGGTACCTCTTAAGATTGGAAATGAGAAGTTGAACTGATTGAGCTTTCAGTCCCTTCTAAATCTCAGAGTCAAGAATTTCATGATATGGTTTAACATCACAGTACTGGAAAACCATGTTTTATTGCACGTGCCTTTACTGTGCTTCACAGATATTTGCATATTGTTACAAATTAAAGGTTTGCAACATCCCTGCATTGAGCAAAGTTCTACCAGCATCATTTTACAAGTAGCACGTGCTCCCTTTGTGTCTCTGTGTTACATTTTGGTAATTCTTACAATATATCAAACTTTTTCATTATTAAGGTGATCTGTAATCAGTGATCTCTGAGGTTACTATTTTCTTGGGGACATTATAGGCTGCACCCATGTAAGACAGTGAACTGGATGGTTAAATATTGTGTGTGTTCTGAGTGCTCCACTGGCCAGTCATTCTTCTATCTCTCACCTCTTCTAGGGCCTCCGTATTCCTGAGAACAACAGTATGGAAACAAGGCCTGAAACACAATAGTGAAATAACCCTTCAATGGCCTCTAAGTGCTCATGTGATAGGAACAGCCACACATCTCTTACTTTAAATAAAAAGCTATAAATAATTAAGCTTAGTGAGGTAGGCACATTGAAAGCAAAGGTAAATCAAAAGCTAGATCTCTTGTGCCAAATACTTAGCCAAGTTGTGAATGCAAAGGAAAAGATACTGAAGGAAATTAAAAATGTTACTCCAGAGAACACACAAATGATAAGAAAACAAAACAGCCTTATTGCTGATATGAAGAAAGTCTTACTGGTTAGAAGATCAAATTAACCACAACTTTCCCTTAAATCGAAGCCTAATACAGAGCAAGACCCTAACTCTCTGCAATTCTTTGAAGGCTGAGAGAGTTGAAGAAGCTACAGAAGTAAAGTTGGAAGCTAGCAGGTTCATAAGGTTTAAGGAAAGAAGGCATCTCCATAACATAAAATCACAAAGTGAAGCAGCAAATGCTGATGTACAAGCTACAACAAGTTATCCAGCAGATCTAGCAAAGATAATTGATAAAGGTGGCTTCATTAAAAAAACAGATTTTCAGTGTAGACAAACAGCCTTCTACTGAAAGAAGATACCATATGAGACATTTATAGCTATAGAGGAGAAATGGATGCCTGGCTTCAAAACTTCAAAGGACAGGCTGAGTCTCTTGTCAGGGGCTAGTGCAGTTGGTGAATTTAAGTTGAAGCCAATGATCTTTTAGCATTCTGAAAATCCTGAAGCCCCTCAGAAGTATGCTATATCCACTCTACCTGCTCTCTACCAATGGAACAACAAAGCGTGGATGACAGCACATGTTTACAGCATGATTTACTGAATGTCTCAAGCCCACTGTTGACAAATACTTCAGTAAAAACATTATTTTCATAATATTACTGTTCATTGACAATCTACCTGATCATCCAAGAGCTCTGAAAAATATGAACAAAGTGATTAATATTTTCATGCCTGGTAACACAGCATCCATTCTGAAGCCAATGGATCAAAAAGTAATCTAATCTTTCAAGTCTTATGATTGAAGAAATACTTCTTATAAGGCTACAACTTCCATAGATAGTGATTTCTCTGATTGATCTGGGCAATTGAAAACTTGGAAAGAATTCACCATTCTATATGCCATTAAAAACATTTGTGATTCATGGGAGGAAGTAAAAATATTAACATCAACAGGAGTTTGGAAGAAGTTGTTTCCAACCCTGATGGAAGACTTTGAGGGATTCAAAATTTCATTGCTGAAAGTAACCACAGATGTGGTAGAGATAGCAAGAAAACTAGAATTCGAAGTACAGCCAGAAGATGTGACTGAATTTCCACAATCACAAGACAAAACTAGAATAGATGAGGATTTGCTTCATACAGATTAGCAAAGAAAGTGGTTTCTCAAGATGGAACGTATTCCTGGTGAAGATGCTGTGAATACTGTTGAAATGACAATAAAATATTTAGAATATTACATCAAGCTATCTGATAAAGGAGTGGCAGTTTTTTAGAGGATTGACTCAAAACTCATTGAGTTTTGAATGACATTCTACTATGTGTAAAATGCTATCAAACAGCATAGAATGTTACAGAGAAATCTTTCATGGCAGTCAGACTCAATCAAAGTAGCAAACTTCATTGTTGTCTCATTCTATAAAATTGCCGCAGCCACCACAACCTTCAGCCATCACCACCCTGATCAGTCAGCAGTCATCAACATTGAGGTAGGACCCTCCACCAGCGAGAAGATTACAACTTGCTGAAGACTCAGGTAACCATTAACATTTATTAGCAATAAAGTATTTTTTAATTCAGGTATATACATTGTTTTTTAAAAAAATGTAATGTTATTGTGCACTTAACAGACTAGAGTATAGCATAAACATAACTTTTATATGCATTGAAAACCAAAAAAAACCTCTATGATTTGCTTTATTGTGATATTCACTTTATTGCAGTTGTCTGGAACTAAATCTGAAATGTCTCAGAGGTATACCCGTATTTAAAGATCAAAAATTCAAGTAGCTACTCAAACTGATCATAGCAGTATAACCACAGCCTATGAGCTTAGAAAAGCATAGAAGGGCAGAAAATGGTCAATAATATGTGACAATTGTATCATTAGTTTTTTTTTTTCTTTTTTGTCTCTTCTACTCACATTCCAAGAGACTAACTGGGTAAATTTATTGGTTTTCTCTTAATATCATGTTACTGGTGGCCTAATATGACTGCAATTAATACTAAGAATCCATAGCCTATCACTTGCAAATTTATTCCAGTTATTTTATTTCAGCTTAGAGAAACTATTTGATTACTAATATTAGTTTTATTGAAATTGGAATGTTTCTGTAATGGGTAGTTATAAGTTAGTACTTATCTGAATTCATGATATCTAAATAAAGTGATATAAAGCCATGTTTATTAAAAAAGCAAATCTTTCATATAATCTTTTACTACCAATTAGGATTTTTTTGCTCTGAAATATAATAAATGACTGGATTTTTAAAAATATCCAGTAAATACACAAAAATTAAAATGTGTCAGTGTAGGGTATTTATGAAAACCTGTTAGTGCAGAATTGCAAGCACTTCAAATTTCTCAAAATCAATAAAGAAGACAGCAGAAAAATTACAGTTCTCCTGTCTAGATTAGTAGAATTCTCACAGTCTGCTTACATTAACAAATGTTACAGGAAGTCTATCGCTTTCCTCTAGTGGTTGTTTTTAGATATTCAAAACCTGTGGTTATTTTTTCAGTAAATCAGATAATAGTTTTCAATAAGAGAATAACTTACAACTTTAATAGTCTTTGCTAATTTTTTAACTAATACTAAAGAGATATTAAGCATTATCAGCATGTTTTTATTGACAGTTTTAATATTTTATGCATTATATATGCAAAGTATTATGCAAATTTTTATATTACATTTCCCTTAAACTGCCAAAACACCTGTACATTACGTTGTGTAGGTCTCTATTTTTTTATGTATTTTCTGTAAGAACCTCAACATGGCCTTTTTATTGTGGCCTTTTTATTAACCTACAAATGTGACTTGACCTTTGTAGGTTAATATTGCTGCTTGATTGAAGTAACCATGTTCACAACAGCCAAAGTTTAGCTCTTTCAATTTATATCTTTTTAGTAGGTAACTATCTGTATCCACCTAAATTCCCTAAGAATGAACTCCATAAACTCATGGGCACATAAGCTAGAAATGTATTTTTTTTTTTTAGAATATAAAAGGTATGAAATAAGTTCAAAATTTGCTGAAGAGAAAGGTTATATCAATGTCTTTTTTAAGGCTCCATACTCTATCACTTCCACTTTCTAAACATTTGTTCAGCATGTTAATTTTTTCATTCACTTTAACATGTTTTTAATTATATTAATAAATCAAATTTGTTCTCATTTTAAGTGCATTCTTTGTCGAAACAGACACGATAAACTTCATGCTTTCAAGCAACTGCAAACGCAAGGAAATTGAAATGGACCAATAACCATTTACTGTACTTCATTTAATCAAGAGTTTTCTGCTGAGCATTGTGTGCATACATTTCTTGTTCACATGATGCATCCTTTTTGTATAGAATGAACTTTCCAAGGCAACCAATGAAGTTGCAAATCAAGTAATTTTCATAAATGTTTTACAATAAAGGACAGAGTTCCCAGTTACTCGACAGCCAATGGAATTTCCCTTTGGGAAAATAATATTCTCAGTTTAGTGAACTTACTACATTTAAAATTTTTGTAGTAACAATTGATAAAATATTCTGTTACAAAAACAAATATTGAGCATACAATTCATCTGCTTTATTACATAATATTTTGACTGTTGTTAAATTTAGAAGTTATGTTTACATCTATTTGAGAAATCATACTCACACTGATAAGTGGGAATGATAACAAATATTTGTCATATGAAAAAATAATTTTGTAAAACCAAAGATTAAAAGATGTGTATAAAATTCCTAGAGACAAAATTCTATAGCACCACAAGTATTATCTTAATAAGAGAAAATACAGTACAAGTAATTATTGTCCATTTTGGGATATGATTTGAGATTTTCTATAATTTTCAAATAATTTTATGATTATCTGTGATAAGAACACAGGCTTCTTGACCACACTTAGCTCAGCAAATCATATGAAATTACATCTCATTTTAATATAAACAATGGTTGACGTGTCATGTATAGTTACCTGAAAATTAACTATGCCTCCATAATTATATTTCATTATGTCCAATAAATATTTATATAGGAGTTTTTATGTGTCTGTTATAAGTGACAGGTATATAGGAATCAACAAAACCAACCATGTTCTCTGCTTCTATATACCTCACATTTTAATGAATTCTTAAAGCTATTCTTTTTATTGGGCTTTTACCATGACATTTTGCTACAAATGGTTTAGATTTTAAAAGACTAACAATTCCTAAACTCATTAGTCTATATGTCTAACTTGGTACATTATATGGAACCAATAATACATTTGTTAATCTGGAGTAGGATTTGCATAATTTTTATCTGGCTATAACTATGCTTATGTCTATCGAAGTTTTTAAATTGTCAGTGTCTAAATAGAAAGGTAACTATGCCTTATTTTGCAGGTGTTAATAAGCAACACAATCCTGGGCATACCTGCAATAGTTTTTTAGGTTTCCTGCTTGAGCAAACTGTTATTAAAGTAAATAACAACATATAATTTACACTCAAGTGTATACTGGAGAGACTGTTTGTGTGATAACTGAACTAAGTTTCCTCCACATTTAAGAATATTTTTATAACATCTAACTTATTTTTTATTTGCTAACATAATATTAAAAAATCAACCAAAATATCCTAATTTTGCTTTGGTTTGTGAGGGTTTGCCAAGATTTTTGAATCTGTTTAATCTTTATTGGAGCAGTTTTTAATTTTAGAAACAGACCTCTAGATTTTACCTATAAATTTTACCTATAAAACTCCAAAACATAAAGGTTTGATTGCATTAATAACTTGCCTATTAAAATGTGCATGAGTCTTTTGAACAACTCTAACAGCAGAATAACTAAGTTAAGAGTCAAAAAGTAATGCACTTAAGATTTTCTAAAGGATTACATTTAAGCAAATCTTAGCAAAACCAAAAATGGCTTCTTTGGGGTCAGTTTCAGAAATAATATTGATCATAAAGCAAGCAAAGCATAAATATAGGGAGGAGCAATGGTCTAATCTGAGTTGGAAACTGTACATGAAGATAACTATCCCCAAAGTTTCAGTGAATGGCTTTTTCAAACAGCATCAACAGAGGCCCATCTTACCCCTAATTATTCCAGTGAGAACGGTTTGATTTAAATATTGTAAAGACCTTTTCTAAAATAAAAATAAAATCTTGCATCGCCAAGTGCCAATTTAATTTATTTGTTTGAAACACTACTTTAAAATATAAAAATATAAACCTGGTAAAACCTTTGTAGATGTATAATTCTTATACAAATAACAAACCAATACAAATTTTCAAATTAAATGCACACTCAAAACAATTTAAATTAATAGCAATAGTTAGATATGGCTGATGTTCTCTGAAATTAAGTTCTCCATTAGAAGTGTGGTTCCTCGAGGTCAAGAGATCGAGACCATCCTGGTCAACATGGTGAAACCCCGTCTCTACTAAAAATACAAAAAATTAGCTGGGCATGGTGGCACGTGCCTGTAATCCCAGCTACCCATGAGGCTGAGGCAGGAGAATTGTCTGAACCCAGGAGGCAGAGGTTGCGGTGAGCCGAGATCGTGCCATTGCACTCCAGCCTGGGTAACAAGAGCGAAACTCTGTCTCCAAAAAAAAAAAAAAGAAGTGTGGTTCCTTTATACAGATGCCAGCACTACCTGGGTTCTAGTCTTGATGCTATTAATCAGTTCCTTGTGACCTTTTATAAGCCTCAACAACTTCATATAGAAAATGGCGTTCCCAAATGCAAAACATAATGCAATTTTGCATAACGTCAAATAAATATATTGTAATCATAAGAATAGGTTTTGTCTAAAGGTAGTGCAGGTGACTTCAAATCTCAGTAATGATGTTACAATAAAAATATGACTAATACTTGTCACACATTAAACTGATTGTTAATAAAATCTTGTAATTGGTTAAAAGCAGAAATTAATTCCTTAAAATGCATTTATGGATGACATCAAAAGTCATGAATGTCTTTTGAGCCAAGTTATGAAAGATGTGTTTGTGATAAAGAAAACTACTGAACCAGGGCAGAGAGCTGAAAGTTTAATTACTCAAAATACATATTTCCAGGCCAAAGCCCCAGGGATGTCACTCACTAGGGTATCCAAGTAGTTTGCCAAGGCCTGGGCAAGAATGTAAAGAATGACTAATCAGTGACATGATGATAAGTGCTCCAAGCCAATGCTCATTGGAGGCATAAGTGAAACGGGATAGAAAATAAAATCTTCATGACCTTTTGTCTTTTACTTTGCAGTAACTGCCTCAGTCAAGCATATACTAAGAAATAATTTAGCTGCTTTACCAAATGTGTTATGACATCAAATTTTAATATAAAGAAGGTTGCCAGTGAATATGTTTTTGCTCTACTTACAATTTAGAGTCACCGTGAGAGAACCTAAAATAATAATTAAACTTTCCTTTCTTTGGTTTTATGAGTTGCTAAATCACTAAGGCCTATAGGAAAAATTTCACACTTTGTCATTAGATGTTATGATGCTGTCTTTTCTCAAGTGATAATCTATTTTTTAAATAAATAAAATATAAACTCCAGAGTGTTAATTCATCTTGCTCTGAAGATGCCAAGATGTGCCTATGGATTTAAGTCACACATAAAGTTATTCAAGTTATATAAGCGGCAATGTCATATTTGGCAACTTATTTGATACTAACAAGCCTTACATTGTTTTTCTATGTGTTAATATTACAGCTAATATTAGAAATAAATGTGTTCTTTTAATCATTTACTCATATCCTTCTAGAATCTTTATCTGAATACTTAATTATTCTGGTTTTTACAATTATTTCATCTGGGTTTAGCTAGAATTATCTGCTCTCTTCTGCTATATCCTTGTATTCATTAAGTGGAGATTCGGCAAATATTGATGGAATACTACTGGGCCAGATGCTCTTGAATAAGCAAAAATATTCAGTAAGGGTCAATCTGAACAGCTCTGTGAATATACTAAGAACCACTGCATTGCATTCTTTAAAGGGAAAACTATGTGACATGTGATTTATAGTTTTCAAAAGTTCTTTAAAAATAAGTAAAGGCCATTTTGCAATTAATGTCTATATAATAAGGAAGCGAATCCTATTCACATAATTTATTTGTATTGAAGCCAAAATGGCTCCTTATTGACAGCACCTCTCTGTCTGAGTTTTCCTAAAGAGTATTTATAATAATCTCTTATGGAATATTTCCAAGCTAATCAACTTAAAGTAATACACTGACACTTCATCATTTTGAAAATAGGGGTATTTGCTTGTCACCAAACTTCTGGAATGCTGCAACTTAAAGGATATCCAAAGTGACTATGGGTTTGCATTCTTTCCTTACACTCAGTTTCACTTTACAACTAGGGATGTAGGAGAAACATTTGGAGAAGACTGAAGCCGTCAATCTCTTTAAGATTCACAGACTACCGAGTGATAACACAGAAGGTGACAATAGAAGTTTAGAACTGGCAGACTGTTGAGCTCATTTCATCTGATGCCTTGAAATAAAAAATCTCAAGTCAAAGAGTTAAGTTGGTATCTCTGACTTCAAGTAGAGATCTGTGACTAGCAGAACTGGCGATCTGAGACAGATTTTCCCTAGCATTTCTCCCTATAACAAATATGTCATATATCCTAATTTATTTAAATAGAAAATAGTCTGAAATCATATATACACAGTCCTTATTATTTTCTAATACATATATTTTCTTCATCTAGATGATTGAAATTACATATTAAACAAGGGTTGTTTCTTGCCCTCAATTAAATTTTAATGGAAGGCATGAATGCTATAGCACTACTGATGGGTGTTAATTCTGGCTTTTTCATGTTCACCTGTGTGACCCTGGAAAAATTGTTTTACCTCCCTGTGCCCCTGTTTCTTCAATCAAGTAATCTCTAAACAATAAAAGTACCTCAGTCATAGGGTTGTTGTGATATTTAAATGAGGTAAAAGTGTGTGAGGCACATGGAATAGTGTCTAGCACAGTGTTTGTGAAACTGTAACTGATATTAGCATTAGTAGTACTTGATAGTACACTTAAAGTTCATTTGTTACCAACAGAACACAAATATTCAATAAACATACATATAAACATAGATTACAGTTTTAGAAATAAAGCTTCATTTATGAGAAGGAACATTTATTAGGCACAAAACAATAAATGTTAAACTTTTTAAAACAAATCTGTCCTATATTCTGATCTCTACATCTCCTTTAGATATAGTCTGTCTCTTTAGATAAAATTTGTCTCTGGTAGAGTAATTAAGATAAAATCAACAAATAAAGAAAACTATAGGAAAGAGTATTCCTCATGTTAACTTGTTTTATGTATGTGAAGCTATATCATGGCAATTCTGATTTGAAAAATTCATTGAATTATTATTGCTTGACCAAAAATAAATTTAAATAATTGATTTAAATCAAACTATCCTCTAACTTTTACACAAATTTTAAAATATATTTCAATTTTGTAATTTTATAGGAAGAATGGAGTTGAATGATTCATATTAAATGATTACTGGTGGTCATTTCTGTTTTGTTCTTTTGTTTATTTTCTGAATTTTGTCATAATAAAAAGATAACATTTTATTTTTAAAATGGCAAGGCTATGTTTATTTTAAATATTTTAAATAGCAAAGTTGTCAGGCTTAGACTTTTTAAAAAACATTCAACTACATAAAACATCTATGAGAGCATAGACTGCTAGCATTAAATTCTAGATTAAAAAAACATGGGTTTTCCACTTGCTATTGCATATGCTATTGATCAAGACAACTTTTCTTAACTTCTACTGGCATATCTATAAAGAGGAATATTATATTTTCTTTCTCACTGGACCATGATAAGGATAGAAGCATATATCAAAACACTTTGAAATCAGTCCAATACTATTGTGTAAAGGAAATGTGATTTGCATTCTTATAAATATTCCACTTTCATCATTTACAATATAATAAATCATGAATCATTGTGCCATGTATGTAAAAAGAGGGCTGTTTGAGAAGACCTTCCTTTCTTTAAGCCAGCTGCCCCATTCACCAGTAATATGTTGTAAGTACCTCAAACTTAGCAAACGTGGTTAATAGTTCCTATCCCACTACCTCAGGTAGTTCTAAAGATTAACGTGATTTCTATTAAAATAATTTTTTTTTTTTTGAGACGGAGTTTCGCTCTTGTTACCCAGGCTGGAGTGCAATGGCGCGATCTCGGCTCACCGCAACCTCCGCCTCCTGGGTTCAGGCAATTCTCCTGCCTCAGCCTCCTGAGTAGCTGGGATTACAGGCACGCGCCACCGTGCCCAGCTAATTTTTTGTATTAGTAGAGACGGGGTTTCACCATGTTGACCAGGATGGTCTTGATCTCTTGACCTCGTGATCCACTCGCCTCGGCCTCCCAAAGTGCTGGGATTACAGGCTTGAGCCACCGCGCCCGGCCTAAAATAATTTTTTTAAAGTGATTTATACTTACAAGGCATGATTTCACTATTTTTTTTGTTATTAGTGTCATTACTATTGAGATCACTTTTGTTGATCCATCTTTTTTTTTTTTTGAAACAGGGTCTCCTTCTGTCATCCAGATTGGAGTGCAGTGGCACACTCAGCTCACTGCATTCTGGATCTCCTAGGCTCAAGTGATCCTCCCATCTCAGCCTCCTGAGTAGCTGGAACTTCAGGTGTGCACACCACATCTGGATAATTTTCCTATTTTATTTTATATTTTCTTTTTTTATAGTGAGACAAGGTCTCATTATATTGTCCAGGATGGTCTTAAACTCCTAAGCACATGAGATCCTTCCACCTCTGCCTTGAAAAGTGTTCAGATTACAGGTATGAGCCACAATGCCCAGGCTTGATTCAACATTTTTAAAAGAAGACTTATTTATTGTCATCCATTTCATTCTCCTCTTTCATTCAAAAAATATTTAGAAAATGCCTACCAAGTACCAGGTTCTGTCCTAGGTGCTGCAGACACACTAGCCAACAATGAATATGTGATTCCCACCCTGATGGAGTACAGCAGTTGAACAACTATTGTTTATGATGCCCCTTCTCAGGAAGGCATTCCTTAAATGACCCCATCTAAAGAATATGCCCCATATACACTATCATTCTCTATTAAATAACTATGTTCAGTGTTATTCATAAAAACTCTTACTATCTGTAATTATCCAATTTATACATTTGTCATATATATTATATATTAATTAGTATACATATTAAATAATTAATATATTAAATCTCTCCCCACAATTGATACGCCAATGAAAGAGCCACTTTTCATCTTATTCCCTCCTACATTCACAGCCCCGGGACAAATTCGAGAAATTACTAGTGTCTTTTCCACTATTTGCTTAGCAAATTAACTGTGATATCAACTATTTCCATATTATTACTTATAGCACTTATAGCAGATGGTATGACATCAAGTCAGTTTCTCAGTTGGATAGACTCTATGAAGATGCCCTAGGCCTCAATACCTGGCCCGTCTTCACAGCCACTCCCCTGGGGAATTTAATGGCTTTCTCCAATTTATCCACTGTTGGTTTTTGGAAGAAATTCTCTAAAAAAGCATACATAGTATAATATTATTTGTATAATTATCTGTATATTTAATATTATTTGTATAATTATTTGTAGAATTAATATATATCCATGTGATCCAATATTTATGTTACATATTTGACATGTAGAAATTTTTAAGTTCCTATAATATAACTCAGAGGCCTATCAGTAGACATTGAAACCTCTTTTTTTTTTTTCTGAGGCAGTGTTTCACTCTTGTTGCCCAGGCTGGAGTGCAATGGCGTGATCTTGGCTCACTGCAACCTCTGCCTCCCAGGTTCAAGGGATTCTCCTGCCTCAGCCTCCAATGGGGTTACAAGCATGCTCCACCATGCCCAGCTAATGTTTTTGTATTTTCAGGCTGGTTTCAAACCCCTGACCTCAGGTGATCCCCCGCCTCGGCCTCCCAAAAGGCTGGGATTACAGGCATGAGTCACCTCACCTAGCCTAACATTTAAACTTCTGATTAATAAAGGGAACTGTGATGACTTCTTTAAAATTTTGACATCAGAGAGATGACACTGTCCCCACTCCCAATACCACCACTGAAACTTTAATTCTGCTGAGTAATCAAGTTTACCTTCCACAATTTGAAAATTACCAATATTGCGAATATTGTCTGTATATGTGATTTAGAGGTTTTGTTTTCACTTATTTTTTAGTGACTGTTTATATTAATCCAACAGCAATCCCCTTTCATCAAGACACACAGTTTTCAAACTGCTGAATATGTGTGCTTCCTATGGCTGTAAAGCAGAACTGCTTTTATTCTCCAACAGCACATTATGATCCTTGTGTATGCCACGTGCTGTGTAGGGAAAAGGGCATAATCCCTCACACTTTTAGGTGCTGTACAGTTTAATAAGCAGTTTGTTATACGTATCACAATCTCACATTCATTCTGAAAATTTAGAACTGTCTCTACTTTGTATGGTTCCTATCAAAAGACAATGAGAAATATATAAAAACCCTTAACACAGTATGAAACATTTAGGAGCTTAATAGCTACTAGCTATAACAATGATATGAAATATATTTTCATCTCTATTTTACAAAAAGAAAGAAGTAACATTATTTACGTAGTTGTGGCAAAAAAAAGTCTAGTTTAATTATTTCCAAATATAGTATGAATCCTATCACCCTATTCCTGCCTTTGTAACAAACATGTAATATTAAAACCCAATGCATACAAGAGAAAAAGGAGAAAGAAACCCAAGTGTCCATATTTGGTAAACAAATGTAGTATATACATACAATGGAATATGATTCAGCCTTAAAAAAGAAGGAAATTCTGACATTTACTACAACTTGGATCTACCAGGAAGATATTTTGCTAAGGAAAATAAGTCAGACACAGAAAGGCAAATATGTATGATCCCATTTATATAAATTACTGAAGTAGTCAAGTACATAGGAACAGAAAGCAGAACATTGGTTGCCTGGAGCTTGATGATTGGAGGAAAGGGGAAGTTAGGGTTTAATGGGCAAAGAGTTCCAGTTTGGGAAATGAAAACACTCTGGAGATAGGTGATGGTGACAGTTGCAGAGCAATTTGAATTTACTCAATGACCCAGAAACTATGCACTTAAAAATGATTAAAATGGCAAATTATGTTATGCATATTTTACCAGAATTTTTTTTTTTTTTTTAAGACAGAGTCTCACACTGTCGCCCAGGCTGTAGTGCAGTGTCACGATCTCGACTCACTGCAATCTCCACCTCCTATTTTACCAGAATTTTAAAAAACCTTAATGGCATGATCACACTTTTGACAATTTTCATTAAACAACAGAATTAGTGAATTAATACAAATGATAGTAATCTCCCAAATCGTTGCAAGGAAGCTAGGCATTTTTCTTCTTGGCCATTTCTTCTGTTTTTTGTTTGTTTATTTGTTTTTTGAGACGGAGTCTCACTGAATCACCTAGGCAGGGTGGAGTGCAATGAAGCAATCTGGGCTCACTGCAACCTCTGCCTTCCAGGTTTAAGCTACTCTCCTGCCTCAGCCTCCCGAGTAGCGGGTATTGCAGGTGCGCATCATTTCTGATTGAAGACATTTGTTCCCTCTTCCTTAAAACTTTACATTGATAAGGTTTAACATACTCAAGTCAGATTAGAGGTCTGCTGATTTTATGTTATTTACCTGAAACTGCATCTCACTTATGCCCTCCAACCATAGTATATGTATATCAATTATCTGATGGGTATTTATTTTAATGGAAAAGCAAAAGGCTGATAGAAATTTGTCTGACATAAGGAGATGTACATATCATGCATGAAAAATACAATTAAAACTACATAATATGACTCTCTTGGCATGTTCATTCTTAAAGTATTCTAAGATTGTGTAGTGCCAAACACAATATTTTTCTTTTGTCAGTTCTCCAAAGTGAAACTTGACCACTGAAGTCTAAAAGGGTGTACAGCAACAAAGCACAAATAGATGAGACTTTAAATTCATTCAAGTAACATTTGAGGCCACAAAAGCATGGAGAACATGATTGCCTTAAAAAGTACAGTTTCCAGAAATTCTCATAAGAATTCCTCAGCAGGCATTTGGCTAGAAGCCAACTTTCTCTTTCTCTCTCTCAAAAAAAAAAAAAAAAAAAAAGATTTTGGATATTTTCCTATCTTGACATTTTAGAGAGATCTAAGGCATTGCCAGATGTCATGTGTGTATGTGGTATTTTTTTCAATCATGCTTTTTAAAAATCTTAATTTGCATTCAGTTTCAAGTTTCAAAATCAGGAAAGTCTCAAATTTGATGGAAAGGGTTAACATTTTTTATCCAATATAATTATATATATATATATATATATATATATATATCTCCTAACTAGAGAAATATCACAGACTTCCTGGCTTCCCTCCAAAGACTTTACCAGTCAGGCACATTGGCTCAACTCCCATTCTACTCTAAAATGTCTTTTTAGTTTGCTTTTCTTTGTCTTTTTCATATTCTAACTGCATAAACTGTTTACCACTAATGCTATGGAGCTTCCCTCCAGCAAGTCAGATTAAAAACACAGTTATTTAATAATCACTAATTCATACTGGAAAAAATGACTTTTTCAATCATATGCTTTATTTCCATAAACCCACACTACTCTCTACAAATCTGGATTTGCACTTGAATGTATTCAAGCTCTTCTGCCACAGTGAAAGGCCATTTCAAGAACCTCTATATTCTTTGCCAACATTTTTGTCTATAAATACTTAGCACTTCATATGGCTCCAGAAAAATAATTTCCAAACTAGTAACAAATACTAAATTGCCTATTTAGAAAGTCTTATAAAACCTTAAACGGAAAGGGGGAAAAACTGGACTGGCAGATTTAGAGAGTTCCACACCATCAGGTAGGAAATTGCCTTTTCCCTTTTTGTTCATAATATCTACCTACCTGAGTCAGAGTAGAACTTCCACACATGCACTCACCATTTTCCCTGAATAAAACTACAGCAAGTTAGTTGGCAAAAGTTACCAAGCCAATGTCTGTATATACAATTTTGCAGCCATTTCCTACATGTGAGTCAAGGAAAGGTGAATTTTGGAGATGTCTGATTACACATGGCATTGGTCACCCTCAATTTCCCCTACAAGGAATGGTTTCCATTTCAACTGTCTCTCATGGAAACTGACTGACTTTGAACAACTGAATAACTTAACTTTCTATGATATATAGAAAAACTAGCTACAGAGTATGTTCTTCTTCCCTCGAACTCATATTTAAACTGCGTTTATTTACATATTGACTCCTATGCATTTTTCATATATTCCACAGTTCTTAGCACATTAATAGGTACTTACAATACACACAGTCCTCTACTTTCCTGGATTAGTGTATAGATTCTGGAACCAGAATACTTGGGTTCCAGTCTATTTCTGACAGTTACAAATTTTGTGACCTTGAAAAATACCCTCTAAAACGTTTGTGTTCTCATTTCCTTACCCATAAAATATAATAAGTGTTTCATAGAATGTTTATAAATATTAAATGGCTTAATATATATACAGTGTATAGAAAAATATCTGGCAAATGCTTATTTCCAGCTCTACCAATAATTGCTTCCAGTAAATTTTACCAGAAATAATTACTATTGGTAGATGAGACTTTGTGGAGCAGTGTGGTAAAATAAATTGATATCATCTGATGCATATTTGCTATGTTAAAATTAAAAGGGAAACTTCCGGTTTATTTAATTAAATAAAGAGCTTCTGTATGGTAAAGGAAACTATCAACAGAGTGAACAAACATCCTACAGAATGCAAAAACTTTTTTGCAAACTATGCATCTGACAAAGGTGTAATATCCAGCATCTCCAAGAAACTTAAACAAATTTACACAAACAAAAAAATAAACAACCCCATTAAAAAGTGGGCAAAAGACATGAACAGACACTTTTAAAAAAAAAAGACATATATGGCTGATGAGCATATGGCAAAAAGTTCAATATACTGATCATTAGAGAAATGCAAGTCAAAACCACAATGAGATATCATCTCATATCAACTGAATGGCTATTATTAAAAAGTCAAAAAATAACAGATGCTGGCAAGGTTGTAGAGAAAAAGGAACACTGTAGGTGGGACTGTAAATTAGTTCAACCATTGTGAAAGACAGTGTGGCGATTCTTCCAAGACCTAAAACAAATACCATTCAACCCAGCAATCCCATTACTGAGTATATACCTAAAGGAATATTCATTATTCTATTACAAAGACACACACACACAGTATGTTCATTGCATCACTATTCACAATGGCAAAGACATGGAATCAACCCAAATGCCCATCAATGGCAGACTGGATAAAAAAAAAAGTGGTACATAGACAACATGGAATAATATGCAGACATAAAAAAGAACAAGATCATGTCCTTTGCAGTAACATGAACCAAGCTGGAGGCCATTATCCTTAGCCAACTAACCTGCAAACAGAAAACCAAATATTCCATGTTCTTACTAATAAGTGGGAGCTAAATGATGAGAACACATAAACACACAGAGGGGAATGACACATACTGGGGCTTATTAGAGGGTGGAGGGTGGGAGGAGGGAGAGGATCTGGAAAAATAACTAATGGACACTAGGCTAAATTAATACCTAGGTGATGAAATAATTTGTACAACAACCCCTATGACAGGTTTACCTGTATCAGCAGTCCCCAACTTTTTGGTGCCAGGGATTGGTTTCATGGAAGACAACTGTTCCACAGGGCGGGGTGGGGTGAACATTTGATTCTCATAAGGAGCACACAATCTAGATCTCTCACATGTGTATTTCACAGTAGGGTTCACGCTTCCATGAGAATCCAAATCGAGGGCTGATTTGACAGAAGGCAGAGCTCAGGTGGTAGTGCTCACTAGCCTGCCGCTCACCTCCTGCTGTGCGTCCCAATTCCTAACGGACCACAGACCCCTACTGGTCAGTGGCTCTGGGTTGGGGACTCCTGAGCTCTACAACGAACCTCTACATTTACTCCTGAACTTAAAATAAAAGTTAAATTTTAAAGGGGAAAAATTCTAATTTAGTTATATGCAAGGCATTTCCAGTGTTTCCCATACTAGTTTCAATCAAATATTCATTTTCTATTCCTCTTTCTCATATACTTTATTTCTTAAATATACTTTCCTCTTTTTATTACTGCAATAGTCTATGAATCTCCTGGCAACCAGTCTTGCTATCTTCAAGTATATAATAGCTCTCTCATCAGAAATAACAAGAACCTAATTAGACTATTGGAAATAGAAATGGTTGTAAGAATAGAAAAGATAATAGAGAGTAAGACTGGTAAGACTTGACAATTGATTTATATAGAGAAAGCAAGAAAAAAAGAGGAAGAGGAGTCAAGGAATAAAGTTGAGATTTTGAGCTTGAATGATGCTAAGAGAGTCCATTGTTTGGGGCAGGGGATGACATATCTAAGCTCATGACTATTTTCATGGATACTAAACTCCAAATACAAATTTTAATCTAGACTACTCTGTTGTGCTCCAGGTCATATCTGTCTGCCTGCTGGATATTTCCTCTGGTATCTCAGAGTGACCTCACATTTAACAGGCCCCGAACTAATTGACTGTCTTCCTGCTATGGCCCCCCTCATTCCATGTTCCCTAATGCACCATCCACTTAGCTGCTCAAGGCACAAAGTGAGTCATCATCCTTGCCTCTTCCATCATCTTCCACATCTACATTCGATTCATCATCAGGAAATACCAGGACCACATCTTCAATACATCTCCACTCAATGCATTTGTCTCCAACTCCGCTACCAACTGTTAGTCCAGAGCCCCATGTTCTCTGTGCTCAACTTCTAAGACTGCAATGTCCCCAACCTCTAACTGTTTTCTTTGCATGTAGCCAGAAAGCTTTTTATGAAACCCAAATAAGATAAAATCTATAATTTGAATAAACTCTCGATGGCGTCTTATTTTCTATGAGAAATACCAAACTTTTAGTCTTACTTTTGGTGCTCTTCACTCTCACACCCAGACTGCCCTTCCAGTGACTCCTCTAGTGACTCAGCCCAGTTTGGGTTCCCTTCTAATATATTCTGAGAGGCCCCTGTTTTTTTCTCCTTATCATATGCTTATGATAATTTATTGAAATACCTTATAAATAACTGGCTTTCTTAATAGATAGGGTGAAGTCAAAATTCACTAGGGGCTAAATTTCCAGGGAGAAATTTCCAGCACATAAACAGAGTGTGATGCTGAAGAAGACAGAGAAGTAAACAGAGATCAACAAAAATGTGACAGATGATGCTATGAGATTACTCAGGAATCAGTATAGAGAGAAAGAAGTCCAAGAAAAGGTCTTTGAAAAAAAAAAACTACATTTAATTTGTAGCAAGAGGGAGAATGGAAGAGGGAAAGCTAGAGTGAGAGCACCCATGGGGTAGGGAGAAGAGAGAGAGAGAAAGAGATAGAGAGATAGAGATAGAGAGAGAGAGATAGAAAGAGAGAGAGAGGAATAGGAACACCCACAAAAGTACCACAAAATAAGTGAGTTTCAGGAACATCCATCAGCCCATCCACAATGGACAACTATTTCTGCTCACTGCTGCATCCCTGAAATCTAGCATGATTGTAATGCATCGTACGTTCTAAACAAATATTGTTAAATTAATGAGCAGCATTAAAAGTTTTCTAGGAACTACCATAGGGAAACATGTACATGAAATATTAAATAAGCCTTTCTGCTAACTAAACAGTGATGAGATAATAAGTAGTGAATCCACAATCTTTGCAATTTCAAAATCAAATCTAGTTTTTAAAAAAAATAAGCTATGGGCCGGGCACATTGGCTCATGCCTGTAATCCCAGCACTTTGGGAGGCCAAGGTGGGTGGATAATGAGGTCAGGAGATCAAGATCATCCTGGCCACTATGGTGAAACCCTGAGCGCCAGCAGTCCCAGCTACTCAGGAGGCTGAGGCAGGGGAATCGCTTGAACCCAGGAGGTGGAAGTTGCAGTGAGCCGAGATCATGCCACTGCACTCCAGCCTGGCGACAGAGCAAGACTTTGTTTCAAACAAACAAACAAACAAACAAACAAACAAACAAACAAAGTTAGACTGACATAGAATTGAAAAAATAAAAAAGAAAACAATTAAATTAAGTAACATGATATGATTTAGTGTAAAGTTAAGTTTAATTTTAGAATCCCATTCCCAGTGCATCACTCTAAAATGAGGAGCAAATCAGAAGGAATCATAGTTGAGTATAAATATTAAAAAGTAGTTATGTATATATTTCTATTTGCTTCTCTCAAACTAAGAAATTATATATAAAGAAATTATATAAAAATATATTCTCTCAAACTAAGAATTATGTATTTAGGGGAACGACACGTACTGGGGCCTGTTAGAGGGTGGAGGGGGGAGGAATTTATATATAATATAAATTATATAAGCACCCAATTTCATTACCATATTGCTTTATTACAGGTGAGAACATGACTAACACATACAAATTGCATGTCTTTGAAATCATGCATTTATTCCTAAGGACACCCACATATATGTACATAGTTTGACTTGTACATAATTTTTATTATTGTGAAAACTGATTTGATCATTTCAGTCTGTTAAATTTTTTTACCTATTATAAAAATTTCTTTTTGTTTTTCTGAATTTTTTTTTTCAAGTGAGTTCTAAAAGGTTCACAACATTTATATAAACCATCCAACTAATGCAAAGATAGGAAAAGATTATCCTCCCTTTTGCTTGGTTTTGGTGTTTGTTTTGTTTTATTGACTAGTCAAGTGCAGTAGTGGGGGTGGCAAAAGTAAAAAAAGAAGTTTCATCTGTAATTGGTCATGACCAATCAGTTGAGGGTAATAAGATAACTCATTACCCTCAGACCAGCTATCTTCCCTTTTGACATAATCATACAAGCTGCATTCCCTCGCATAGCTTTTGAATGCTATATGTTTAATAGAAATTATTCTGTATTTTTTATTCTCTTACTTGACAAAGTTCTCTATTCAAATAAGAATATATAGCTCAACAAATGTTCCTCTATCAAGAGTAATTCTGGATATTTTACTAACATTTAAAATTCGTATTGTATTCAACCATGTAAAAAAGGCCAAACAGAAAATGTAAATCTGCGTATCTTCAGACCAGTTCCTAAACTGAAGGATTTCTCTAACCAGTTTTTCACTTGCAGATTTTGGTAAACTGTTTCCCTGTATCAGAAGAGAGGAATCTTTTCTCTTCTAATATCATACCACCCAACTTCTTAAAATATTACCTACTTATGTCAGAATGACATCTTCACCTATTATTTCAACTAACAGTTTCAAAGTATACCTGATGTCCAGGTAGGTTCTCAGAGTGTTCTCTTACACTGGACAGAATATGATATTTGTTCTCAATCTATTTACAGTCTTATCTTCTTGAAAAGAAATATATAAGGAGTTGAAAAACTCTAAGGAGTTTGAGAAACGAAAAATAAATGTGTATGTGTAAACAACACACATATACTTTTAATCAAGAGCCATGACAATATAAGGAGTTGAGAAACGAAAAATAAATGTGTATGTGTAAACAACACACATATACTGTTAATCAAGAGCCATGACGATATAAGGGTTAATATAATGAAATAGCAATGGAAGGAAACATATTGCATTATCAGCACATAATGAACCTGAAGAGTGGTACAACAGTCAAAAACATCTAGTGAGAGAGAAGATGGAAATGGCAAGTGAGTATAAGCAAACTGCAAAGGTCTTTCAATGAGAGGTCTGACCCAGAGTCTACCCATGGTTAGTAAGGAAGATAAGAATGTGGAACTCAAACTAAACAGGGCAACATTCTACACAAGCAGTTGAGATGTAAGTCTAATAGTCATTTTGTTCCATTGTTTGTGGGAATCTCTGTGCTTCATGGGTGACTGGAGTTCATCCTAGTAAGGCTAGGATTTGCACATGAGAACAAATAATAGAGCTCATGACTTAAGTAGGAAGACATAGAATGACAAGCGAATCAGAACCGTTGTAGGTAATAAAATGATCACTTTTCTGTAAGCACAATCTTGCCTCCCCGCATCTCCTCTACCCTATTTCCTGAAGCAAAGTAAGTAACTCTGTGCAGCTTCTGTGACATATAATAATCCACAGTTTGCAAAATCACAATTTTAAAATTAATTGTTTGGTTGCCTATCCTCCCTCTTAGCGCATACATATTTTTATATTATCCAGCACAGTCTCAATCAAGGTCGCAGAGTTTGAACATTTATCAGATCACCTCTCTGTATTTACCGCCTGCACACCATCTTTTTAAACAAAGACAATGACTTTGTATTTCCTAAACCTCTCATGAGCATATGGGCCTCTGCCCCATCACTAACCATTGACTGTCACATGCCATCTCACTCCCTGTGCCTTCCAGATTAACAATCTGATGGATCCCATTCTTTTTATTTCCCTTGTACCTTGTTACTGCTTTTCACTGTCATGTCATACCAAACTGTTTCATATGTTTAACTGCTCCAGATGCTTAGCTAGTAATGGACTGAAATCCCAAGGAACAGAGATATATTTTTATTATTTTTGAATTCCCTCCAACACTTATTACAGGAGAGAATTGAGATCTAATACATATTCATTGCAGCTAATTGAATTGAACTTTGCCACACTGGGGAAAAATGTAATATTTTGCCATATAGTAGCTAGCAATTTGACACTAAATTTAATGAAAAATATTTGAAACAATATGCATTAGTGTGTGCACATCCCTGAATATTTATCCCAGAATTTGTAAAATTAAGCAAAACCATAGTTTACACATTTGCAAATTTTAGCAAACTTTTAATGAAGTAAAGATGGCTATGCTTTTAATAGTATATCTGCAATCTATCTTCCTCCCCTACAGACATGTTAAGTTTTGTGAATATAGTCAGGAGAATGACTAGTGCATATGTATTATTGTTTAATACAAATAGTATAGGTATATTGTAATTATCGCTTTTCTGGTCAGCCTCTTCTACTAGACAGTGAGTTCCTTGAGAACAGTAACTGTTTACTCAGGTCCTTGGACATAATAGGTTTGATTAAATAGTTCCTCAATTAGTGAGTTATGTAGTTATATGAGAAATAATGACTTCACAGTGGGACTTTACTGAGGGAGCAATAATAAGAACAGCTAATCTGTGATCTCTGTGCCAAGCTCCCTGCTAAGAACTTTATATTCATTACATAATTGTATCCTCCTTACAAGCCCATGAGGGAAATGTGATCCATGTTTTGAAAATGAAGAAATGAAAGCTTAATGAAGTTAACTGACTCGGTAAGGTCACGAAGCCAGTAAACTGGAAAGGTGGAATATGAACGCAGACATGATGCCTCCAGATCTCTTAGCCATTTAGGAAAGAGAGAAAGAGGTGATAATTCCTGGAGTAGTGGAAGTGCTGGTGTTAGCAAGGCTTAAAGGAGGAAATATTGTGAAGGAGCAGGGGTGCTCTTAGAACGTCAGAGACTTAATTAATAGAAAAGAACAAAAGACAAACTGGATTAGTCTAGAGAAAAAAGGAAAGGCAATGGCAGGAGGGAGAGGAAGAGAGTTTAGGACACTTGAATTTAAGTTGTTTCATCCCGAGAGGAAATCCATCTAGGGAATTTGGGTGAGTGGAATCCAGCGGAGAGTCGGTAAGTGGTGTTTTCAGAGTTAAGATTAAGCACTGTAATCTTTGGAACTACTTCTCCCTCCCCAGAGATCTGGGCTGGAGCCTGTGAGCAAAAGAAAGCTAAACAGGCAAGAAATAAAAACAAAATGAAACAACCTCCCTCCCTCCAACACACTGGCAAAAACATAAGGGCATTTGTTCCCTGAATGCTGGTATCACATAGTTACCTTTCAATATGAATTTATAGGAAAGTAGGATTTTCTTCTGAAATTAAGTTACTCTCCACTATTTCAATTTTCTCTTTTAAGTGTCTCTTTTCTTTTGGGTTATGATACTCATACAAACATGAAAGTATGTTTTTGATTTAAAAGGAAAATTAGACAACAATAGGATTATAGATAATAATCTCATAGTTATGTTTTTTAATACTGACAAATCTTACCCTGCCTTTTAGTCCATTTATTGAGTAGCAGTATGACGTGTCACAGCAAATTAAATTATTTGCATTTGAACATATAAGTGATATATTCTCTAAAACATCCCACTTAATGAATATATGTAAACTCAGTATATGTGGAGGCAAATTGGCCTTCAGCATGTATTGCCAGTTTAGCAATTTATACAGATAACTCAATTATTAGGAAAACAATAACACTCATTAAAATCAAGATATTTAACCACCTAATTCCAGAGTACGAAGATTTTTTGCATTTGGCCTGGGATGAATTATCTCCACCTGACTATGACTCACTTTTCTCATTAGGATAATGGGGAAACTAGTAGCATCTACCTGGTAGAACAACTGGGTGCATCAAATGTGCTACTACATGATGATGTACCAGAGTAGAACCTCGCTAATTCTATACAGATATTTATGCTGCTGCTTCTATCATTTGTTGAGATTTGTCCACTAAGGCAAATCATAAATTTAATATGGGCAAATCAATAATGGCAATCATTACTCATGCAGAATTAAATACTTTCTAAATAAAACAATGGTAAGGTAATCATGTTCTATATAACAAACATGTTTGTATGATTTATAATATCCACAATATAGGTTCTAGAAAAGCATAATGTAAGTGGTTTTACTTTCCACTCCTACTAGAAGGCTTTCCTTCTACTAGATACAATTTTTAGCTCCTCGAACCCATAACCTCACACCAAATCTTTTCTACAAAGATAGAAAATGTGGATACAGATAAGGGGTCCCCAACCCGTGGGTCACACACCATTACCTGATAGGAATCCGCTTATAGCTGCTTCCCGTCTTCCCATCACTCACATAACCACCTGAGTTCTGCCTCCTGTCAGATCAGCCACAGCATTAGATTTTCATAAAAGCACAAACCCTATTGTAAAGTGCGCATGTGAAGGATCTAGGTTGCATGCTCCTTATAAGAGTCTAGTGCCTGATGATCTGTCACTGTATCTCTTCATACTCAGATGGGAACATCTAGTTGCAGGAAAACAAGCTCAGGGCTCCCACTAATTCTACATTATGGAGAGTTGCATAATTAATTTGCTAGATATTACAATGTAATAATCATAGAAATAAAGTGCACAATAAATGTAATGCACTTGAATCATCCTGAAACTATCCCCCCAACAGGGTCCATGGAAAAATTGTCTTTCATGAAACTGGTCCCTGGTGCCATAAATGTTGGGGACCGCTCATGAAGATGGTAAATGAAACTCATTTCTCCTAACATAACAGGTAACTTGTCCATAGTAAGTAAAGTTTCAGTTATTTAAAAAATTGAAACATAAAGTTAATATAATATTTCTAAACAAAAAAAGGCTAATTTCATTTCTTTTTTTTCTCCATATACTCACTCATAATCACACTGGAGTTCCCCCATCCAACCTGGCTTACTTAAAAGAACTATACATAACTGACTACAAAGGAAACTAATACCAAGGGGCAAAAGGAAATAATCTTACAACTCTATGAAGTAGTTAGCTTTTCTTTTGTAAGTAAGGGGGAAAGGATATATGGCCCAGTTACTTCATTAATCTGTTGGAATTGACAAACAATGTCAAGACATTTTCTGAGGCTGTTTACCACAACAAATAAGAGCATCCATGGCAAATGACAACCCCCTAGGAGGAAGGTCTGAGCCCTTTGTAAAGGCCCTTGGTTCAAACACACTCACAGAGCACATGCCAGCAGTGTTCAACAACGTATGCTTAGTTATTACTCTCTAAGTCTAAGCTGCAATGAGGAGATGAAATATTTTGTTTCTCTTTAGTGAAAGCAGTAAAATTCATAAGAATGAGCAGTTAAAATAACATCGCTTGTATTTGTATGAAAATCTAATGTTAACAAATACAGCTGAAACGGCAAATGTATTTCATTTATTTAATGCTAATGACCATATTAGTAAAATAATTTCTATTAAAATTCCATTTGATTCCTTTGTTTTGTTACTATTAAAGGACAAGAATAATCTATGTATTATCTGGGTTAAGGTATAAATCTATCCCAAATTTTACCTTTAGATCTTTTTGCTTTATAAGACTCCATATCAATTTAAGTGAGGAAATGACAAATGTTATTTTCAATCAAGAGACTGTACATTTGCCTAAATTTATGCAAAAACTGGAATAACTCATTCAGACGTATTTATTCAGTAAAAATGTATTGATTATTTTACTCTATTATTCCTCATAACCCCCTAAAAGGTTTAAATGCTTCTTTTTGTTACAGGTACTCAGAAACACAGACTCACAGTTGAACACACTGATGGATCAATTTCATTCATGTGAATATCATTTTATAGATATGGAATACATTTTATGGTATGTTCACTTTTAGTCATTCAGTCATTATTATTATTATTATTTAGTCACTATTATTATTATTTAGTCATTCAGTCATTCAGCATTATTATTCGTTGTTTCATATAAAAGTACATAATGGGAAGTGCTGGGGAGCTATACTGACATATTAAGATAGAAGATATGCAAAGACATAGTTACACCCTCAGGAGACCTAATTTTTACATTTTTAGATTCATGAATGTTCAACAAAGAACTTCTAGAGATTTAATGCAATGTGCAATATTCCACCATCGATTAATACTGTATATCTATTGATATACAGATGTCTGATTTCTATTACATTATCTGTTATATTATCATAATATTTCATTATATTTATTATAATACATAATATGTATCTATTACATGTAGATATTTTGATATTAATATCTGTATATATGATGTTCATTGGATCTGCATTGTAAAGACTATTATAAAATATTCTGTAACTCAAGTATATTCTACTTATATTACTTAGTCTTGTCACCTGTAGTATTGTCACTTTTTAAAATAACTCTTACATGTGCATTTTGAAATACATATACATGGCTTAAAACCTATAAGTGGCAAAAAAATCACCCTATATCTAAAAATTTAGAGCAGAATATTATTTCTATAATGATCTGCATATGTAGAAAACTCTTTTTGCATTTTTTTTAGCTAGTCAAATAAATAAAACTTTAAATTTCTTTTGTAAATAACAATCTGTTACATATTAGTTCATAAATTTATATAAAATAAATATTAATTCAGACATGCAATAAATCCATAAAGAGCATTTCTCTGCATTTACTTTCAAGACAAATTACCCAGGGACATAAAGATGTTATTAGCTTTATCACAGATCCAAATTTAAGCCATGTCAAGGAATACAAATGTATGGCTCTTAGGTACCTTGGCTCTTCTCAAGCAGAGGAATGCAGCCAGGGTGTACTATTATTAAACTACAAAGATAAGACCACCCCGAGTGGCTCATGTGAACACTGTCACAGCTGCTTCTTTCCTCTTTGAAATCATTCAAAGCGATGCATGCAGATGAGGTTGCTTTTGCCAACCTCCCACTCAGGGTCTGTTTAACCCACTGAGGAATATACTTGTGATACACTGCCGACAGAAAACAAAACATGATCCAAACAGCAGGACTGCTACTCATAAGATATTATTTCATCAATCAAGAGGTGCAACTGTGATAGAAAAAAATCCTCTAATATAAGAATTTCTGGGGGAAGGAAGAGATGATACAGCCTCTGTATATCAGTGATAGGCAAGTTTTTAATTGCTCTGTAGAAAGATAATCTGTTAAAAAAAAAAACCTGCAAATCAACGTTATCATCATCACCGTCATTGCCATATATTTTTTCTCTTCCATGAAGCAACCCCTTCCCCAATTCAATTGCGTCCACTGATTATTGGAGAAAAAAAAAAGATTGACCTACCATCTCTACATCACCAGAAACAAATGAGATAAAAATGTGAAATATTTTACCTGTATCATAAAAGGTATGTGTGCCATGCATAAATTACATTCTCTAATCTTCACAAAACCCCAAACATAGATGTTTCCCCATTAAATAAGAAAGGTTAACAAAAATCAAGTAACTTGACCAAGGGCATAAAGTTAGTAAAAAGAGCTTAGACTCAAACCAAGTTTGTAATACTATTTCCATTAAATCACTACAACTCCAGGATTCAATTTTTCTTTCCATTTACCTACATGCATTTGGAATTATATCTGGAACACATTCTGTAATGTGATGGATCAAAAGAATTTGTTGTTTTGTTACATTAAATTATGTGGAAGATATCCAAATTTTCTGTTATAACTAGCCAACTCTCATATCCACTTTAGAAACTAGTTTTACTTTAGAGCTGTAAATATGTTTTAGGATCATAGAAATTATTACATGAATGTATAAATCATTTTCTTAGAAAAAATAATTTAAAAATTCCCCTTAATTTTCTATCCAGTGTCAATACCTCATAAGAAGGTTCTCTAAAATTAAAAGGGCTAAAAATATAAATTTTTGATGATATGCAGGGAATTATTTGGAAAAAGTAAAGTACTAAACATTTAATAAGAAGAGGCTAGACTAAATTGCTTTATATTCATATCAAAATTTTAAAAAGATGTGAATAATGGGAAAGCTGCCATAATATAAATGTGCAATTGAAGCTAAACTAGTATGACTTTCTCCCATATTTCTGAATCTTAAAATTCAGAAAGTCTCAGAAACCATCCTAGGAGTACTGCTTTGAACAGTTCCTTTGAGAACCAGTGTTTGATCCGGGACTCCGATCAAGTTAGAAACTAAACTTTAGATTTATTTTCCTTCTTACTCAACTGTTCCAACCAGTTTTTTTTTTTAATTAAAAATAGAAAGGCTTGTTCACTATTCTCTCATCTACTAATATTTCCTTCATTCTTCCATTTCCACACACATTTTCCTGTTGAACTGAGGCTCATTACTAATTTATCAGCTTTACAATTTGACCCTCTACACTGTGGTTTCATTTCTTTCCCTGAAATAGCTTCTTAGAATTCAGAAAAGCAAACTCTATCACTGTTTAAATTGGTCTGGGACTCTCTTTTCTTACCTGATATACACTATAATTGTTCATCAGAGTGAGAATTTGTTCAATATTCCATTAGCAGAAAAATAAAACCAATTCATTTATGAGTAAGCATAATAAAGTCAATGTGTATAATTTTCTAAGTTGACTCTATCCACACATAACACCAAAGTATCTTATTCTCTTCTATATTTGAATCAAAAACATATCCAAAAGTAAATAAACTACATGTTGAGTGTTACTAAAAGACTGTATTGATAAAAAATCCTTATAATAAAACTTTATATTAATTTAACACCAGTGAGCTGAATAGTGAAAATGATAAGTTACTTGCCCATTTATTACCTATGAAAATCTTATAAAATCATCTTAGTAACAGCAGTTTATAGGATTTTTCCAAAATATTATAAAATGCAATACAATTTCCCACCTTTGTCTTTGATACATAGACTTCAACTGCTATTTCCTTTAAGAAAGTGTATTTCCAGCATTTACTTTTTGTTCTATGAATTACACTCACTTTTGATTAACAGCATGATATGTATCTACTCATGCTGATTACAATACAATTTTTAAATTTTATAGTAATTTTAAAAAGGATGATAGATTATTGAAAATTTCTGGGACCTTTGGGTCGATTCTATAATTATGGCTTTGCAAATTCTCAAACCTCACAGTTCAACCAAAACATATTTTAGTTAGTATTCATTTGGAATATTTTAGTCATTCTATATTTTACTCTAATGATTAAAATGTAGAGAGAGATCCAAAATGGCTGATTACTAGCAGCTCAGGATTGTAGCTCCCAGTGAAAGCGCAGAGAATGAGAGGACACCACACTTTCAGACGAATTTTTGTTGCTCATGGACCAGAAGATTCCCATTGGAGGAGCCCCACGGGTCACAAGTGTGACTTTTGTGGCTGGCGCAGTGGTTTTGCTGGTGCCCCGGCATGGCAGTTCCCAGTGCAGAGTAAACGGGACTGGTCCCCTTTGGGTCGACGTTTGGAGCTCCGGGAAGGCAGAGTCGCCTATTCAGCTGATTGAAAAAGGGACTCAAAAAGGATGCCAGACTGGAGATTCCTGGGCAGAAAAGCACCATGAATCTTAACGCCACTGTTTTAGCTGGCGCAGTGGGTTGCTCAGATTCCGATGCTGGGAATCAACAAGTTGGACGTCCACTCAGAGACCTAATTTGAAAGTCGGTAATTACAAAGACAACAGGTGGATAAATTTACAATGATGGAAGAAACCAGAGTAAAAAGGCTGAGAATACCCAAAATCAGAATGCCTCCCCCTCTACAGGGGATCATAGTTCCTCATCAACAAGGGAACAAGGCCTGATGGAGAGTGACTGCGTTCCATTAACAGAATTAGGCTTCAGAAGGTGGATAATAAGAAACTTCTGTGAGTTAAAAGAACATGTTCTAGCCCAATGTAAAGAAACTTAAGAACCTTGAAGAAAGATTTGATGATATCCTAATGAGAATAGACAATTTAGAGAGGAATATAAGTGAATTAATGGAAGTGAAGAATACAATATGAGAACTCCGCGAAGTATGCACAGGTTTTAACAGTCAAATTGATCAAGCAGAAGAAAGGATATCAGAGGTCGAAGACCAACTTAATGAAATGAAACGAGAAGACAAGATTAAAGAAGAAAGAGTCAAAAGGAATGAACAAAGTCTCCAAGAAATATGGGACTATGTGAAAAGACCTAATGTACATTTGATAGGTGTACCTGAATGTCATGAAGAGAATGAATCCAAGCTGGAAAATATTCTTCAGGATATTATTCAGGAAAACTTTCCTAACCTAGTAAGGCAGGACAATACTCAACTCCAGGTAATACAGACAACACCACAAAGATATTCCTCAAGTAGAGCAACCCCAAGACACATAATTGTTAGATTCACCAGGGCTGAAATAAAGGAGAAAATTCTAAGGGCAGCTAGAGAGAAAGGTCAGGTTACCCATAAAGGGAAGTCTATCAGACTCACAGCAGATCTCTCAGCAGAAACCCTACAAACTAGAAGAGAGTGGGGGTCAATATTCAATATCCTCAAAGAAAAGAATTTTCAACCCAGAATCTCATATCCAGCCAAACTAAGCTTCATAAATGAAGGAAAAATAAAATTTGTAATGAACAAGCAAGCACTCAGAGATTTCATCACCACCAGGCCTGCTTTACAAGAGCTTCTGAAAGAAGCACTATACACAGAAAGGAACAACCAGTATCAGTCATCCCAAAAGGTAAAGAGTATCTCCATAATGAAGAATCTATATCAACTAATGGGCAAAATAACCAGCTAGCATTAAACGACAAAAACTCAAAAATATCAATATTAATCCTAAATTTAAATGGATTAAATGCCCCAATCAAAGACACAGACAGGCAAATTGAATAAAAAGTCAAAACCCATCAGTACGCTGTATCTAGATTCATCCCATAAGTAAGGACACACAAAGACTCAAAACAAAGTGTTGGTGGAAGACTTATCAATCAAATGGAGAGCAAAAAAAAAAAAAAAAAAACAAGAGTTGTAACTTTCGTCTCTGACAAAATAGACTTTAATAGTAACAAAGACTAAAAGAAACAAAGAAGGACATTACATAATGGTAAAAGGATCAATGCAACAACAGGAGTCAATGATCACAAATATATAAGCACCTAATATAGGAACACCCAGATACATAAGACAAGTTCTTAACGACTTATAAAGAGACTTGGACTCCCACACAATAATAGTGGGAGACTTTGACACTACATTGTTAATATTCGATGGATCAATGAGATAGAAAATTAACAGGGACATCTATGATTTGAACTCAGACCCTGAACAAGTAAACTCAGTGAATATTTATAGAATTCTTCACCCCAGGTCCAGAGAACACACATTTTTCTCAGCATCACATTACACCTATTTTGAAAGTGACTACATAATTGGAAGTAAATCACTCTTCAGCATTTGCATAGCATTTCACAGACTTAAATGAAATATTGGTTGGCTGTTTGTTTGTTATTTTCTTCCCTTATTCCTTCCTGTCTCCGCTGTTAAGCACACTTATCGGCATAAAAGAGGTTTTTAATACCTATTTTTAGATTGCATTCCAGGCTGGGCAATAGAGCAAGACTCCTGTTCTCTCTCCCCCTTTCTCTTTCTCTTTCTTTCTTTCAAAAAAAAAAAAGAAAAAACATAATAAATGCTCACTTTTAATAAAGTAAATATGTATGTATATAAGTCATATTATAGAAACAGATCTCCCTTGTAACACGATACCAGCACTGATAGTTTCTAATTAAAATAAATAGATATAATACATATATGAATGTATAGTTTATCAATGTATCCATGAGCTCTGCAACAACACTGTTTTACTCTAATGACAAATATTAATTTCTGTTTTTAAACATAACATCAAGCTTTAAGCCAACTAAAAGATTGATGAAGAATACTAAACATATTATGAAAAGGAGTTACTTTAAAACATATTTATCTCATTTCTAAGCCGATACCAATTTGGGGCACAGTACAATTTTAAACTAAAGATAAATTATAAAAAAAATTACTTCATATTCTAAAATAATACTAAAATGGACAAGCCGATACTGAACAGATGTTGAGATGATGCCTAATAGGCAATGAATAGTTTCTTTGTGATGAAGTAATGTTTTGGTGAAACTTTTGTAAACTATCATCACTAAATGCTGGCTGGTTTTTATTTTCAAATTATTATAAAACTGATTGAATGAAGAAGGCTTTCTGACTGAAGGCCAAACTTTCTATAGAACTGAATATTTCTTGAAAAATAAGATCTGATTTGGTCATATAAACTCTTTTTTAGTATTAACAATATTTCCTTCGCGCCTTTCTAAAACTCACGATCTTCTAAAATTTCACAAAGATTTGACAAGATCTTCAAATTAGAGCAAAATTATATTTCAAGTTTTCCATACAGAATATTGCTAACCAGGAATTAAAAACACATCATCAAGGCCCCATTATGTGCAAGGCATTCTGCTGAGGAAACAGCAATACAGAAATAAATCACTTTCCTAATATATTACTGCATCCAGTAGAATTCAGTGTAGTCTTATGGCTTATACAGTTGTTTCTGGCATTTTTTCTTTCAAAGTCAAGGTTGCAGTATGCTGAAGAAGCAGAAGAGAGCCCCAGTTTCATATCAGAAAAGGGCAATGCATGCATTTTAGCCTTACAAAGAAGACTGGCAGCTCTCAGAGAGGAAAGTATTGCTCATATGAGGAAGAAATCTGAAGAACTAGTCTTTGAAATTAGGGACCCCCTAGTCCCATTTTTTAAATGTCCTCACTGTGACATACACAAATGAAGTGCAGAAAATTCTGACCAATAGGCTTAAAAAGGAACAATGGAAAAAGAAGTTTACAGTCAAGAACAGGAGATATATTTCCCAAATCTGTTGGCAGCGTGCATGCTAGTGCATTTTCAAACAAAACATTTGGTGATTACCTATTCTGTGCAGTTTTTTGAGAACGATAAATTATTATATTAAAAATAACTACTGTTACATGGAAGAAATCATTTAAAACTGTTAAACTTGGAGCTACACTGGTTGAAATGGTGAAGAGGGTGAGAAGAACTAGTGACAAAGTTTCCCCTGGCCCTTGAGATTTCTCAACTCCAGTTTGAAAATCATAGCACCAGGTGACCAAAAAATGTTTCCAGAATATTTTAATTATGACTCATGTAATTACTTAGATTTATTCTCTATTTAAGCACAGAACTTCAATGTATGATAGGCTTCATAAGTACTATTCTATAAGCTAAACAAATCATGAATTAAATTAGTATATGCTAGAAACAATCTAAATCCCTTTTTCAAAAAATCATTTGTTGGGGAAAATAAAAGTTATACTATGATAAAACAAAGGGCATAATATATCCCCTGTTTATTGAAATTCCACTAAAAAATGCTTCAACAGGTAGCATCAGCCTTTCTGAAATTAGTTGAATTTCTGCCTTAAATCCTGTACCTACTTGGTATTCCTCAAAATCAAATTTATTCTGAGTTGGAAGTGTCCACAATTTAGTAATAAATGGGAACATTCTGAATAATCCATCATTCTTAATGATACTTCATGGTAGGAAGAGTTCTTAATACAAAAGTTTAATCACTGATCATAATCAAGAGGAAATGTGTACAAACATTTCTGACTTTCAATAACAAGTTTTGAAAAATCAAAGCAAAATTCTGCCTTCTTACTCATTACACATTTATTTCCTCACTTCATATGCAGTTTGATTCTATACACTAACAAAACTAAGCTATCATATGCAACAGCTAAAAAGCTTATGGTATGAACAAGAACTCTTGCACATACAACAGAACTGAATTTATTCTGAAGAAAGAGAGAAAGGCACAGACTCATAGTTTTGCAGACATGCTGATAAAAATAATGTTACTAGAAAAAAATAATTTCTTGATGAGATGGCAGAGGATAACAAAAGATCATACATCACATGGTTCATAATTTCTCAAAAATGTAAAATTCTGTTTTGCTAGTTGATTTATTAAATCGAACTAATAATTCTCGAACTAAAAGCACATTTACCAACTCCACATGAAAATGAAATTTATGATACATTTTAAGGTAGTTACTATATCAGTGATGGCCTGTATCAGTGATTGTTTTATTGTTTTATCTGTACATTTAATTCAAATTGGTGGCACCAAACTTCTCTTCATATATATTTTAATCCTAAAATTAGAAATTCATATGATCAGTTGCATTTGAATGTAAGTTAGTTAAATAAAAATAAAGTAATATTGGATTTAAAAATTAAAAAAAAATAAGTTTTATTCCAATCTGACCAATTAACCACATCATGTGGCCACTAAGTGCAGGTTCTGTTGGCTGTCTAGTGATGCAAAGCATGGAGTCAGAAATCTTCTACCGAGAAACTTCAGTCATCATACCCATACTTCTAATTCAATAATAACAGTAATAATAATAATTTAAGGATCCTTTCATTCCAAATTGTAGAATGGGAAACATGATGACCTTCCTGCCTTAAGGATCGGGCATTCAGGCATTATTCTTTAAATTTAAAGGACTGTCTGATTGGGGAAGATGAATAGATACTCAGAAATCTTTCTGCTTAGTGTCTGTCCCTAGTAACATTCAATGGCTTACTGTAGAGCATGAGGAGGGAGTACTTTCAAGGAAATCAGCAGGAGCCCTGTAAACTTGCTCTGTTTTCCTATGGATGACAGCCAGTACCCATTTTTCCAAACTTGTAAGGATCCAAGCATTCCTGGAGGCCAGCTCTGGGGACAAAGGTGCTTCTCCAAAGCTTGTTATAGATAGGAACATTTGGACTGAATTAGAAATGCAGTAAACAAAAGCAAAAACTACCAACTCTGAAGCACTGACTATACAACACATACTTCCTTCCTAGTCTTTCACTCCTTACAAAGACCAAACTGGATTCTTTCTGTTGTATACTAGAAACGAAGTCATTGAAATTGATTTTTTTTAAAAAAAACCAGCATTAAGAAACACAGCTTTGAAAAGATTACCTAAGAGAAGCAGGATGAAGTTTTGATTTTTATACTTGGAAAGATGAAATGACAGCAATTGTAAAGCCAATCCAAAATCTATGGTTTTGTTCGAGCGTTGGTGGTATAGTGGTGAGCATAGCTGCCTTCCAAAATCTACGGTTTCTCATTTTCTTTGAATTGATATGATCTAAGAAGAAGAAAAGGCTTCAAATATCTCATCTTGTTGGGAAAAATAAAGAAAACACTGACTTTAAGTAGAGATAAACACAACCAAGTTACTTTGGCATCCAACTGGCTGTAAAGTGCATGAATTGCTGCACTTTAAATAAAAATTCACTTTCTTTGTATTCCTGCAAGAACTGTCCAACAAAAGATAAATCTTAATATAAATTATTCCTTCATTATGTGAAAGGTACATTTTCATGAAGTGACAGACTCCATTTTATAGAAACTTACTGGATCCAAATTTCATTGAAGTTAGTAGATCCATACATAAAAAACTGACCACAGTTACTTACTACAAAATAAATATAATGTAGTAAGTAATTATAAATTCAAAATGTGTGCTGAGATTTTGCATTAAGTTTAGGGCCCAAATGGAGCACTTTGAATTGTTTTTGCAGGATTTTAATCAGTTTTTATTGTCCTTAACCTTTGTAAAAAATAGTAACAGTTATTTGTTTTCATTTCTGAAATGAGCCTTTGTGCATCTTTATATAATATGAATCTACTTTATGTAATGATATGAATGTCAAGTAAAATGACAATATTTGAAATGAATTTATAATTATAGTCCAAATATACTATTAGTATATTTAAAAGTGGGCATATATATTGAATCATGCAGGGTGTATACTTCATATAAAATTCCACTTGTGCTATTTGGCTGCTTAAGTCACCATAAATCTCCCTAGGTATGAACATTAGAATGCAAGAATTTCAGATGTGTGATGATTTTCCCAAGCTTGTTATAGATAGGAGCATTTAGGCTGAATGAGAAATACAGTAAAGAAAAGCAACAACTACCAACTCTGATTTAATATTCCATCTTTGAATTTGGAAAACAGAGTCATTTGTGTAAGGGTATGATATCCATTCACAAACTCATTTGAAACTCTTTTAAACGTACACTTTCAACCCATGTTTCCTCTTGTAATACTGGTGTAATTTCAACCCATAACACATGTGTTAATATGGCATACATAATAGAATACTGAATATTGTATTACTTTCCCTAAATATATTTCTCTCAACTACAAGTATTAGCCATTGCTTTAATATATTGGAAAATTCCAGACAAATGCAGTTTCAGTAAAAATTTACATCATTTAATAAACTTGAATAAAAATGTCTTTTATATTTTCTTCCATAGACTTAAGAGTCCTAATTTTCATACTTTTAGTATACTCTTCTAAACCCCACCGGATAATTTAATAATTTTTTAGAATGTTTTCTAATTGTAGTAACCAAAACTAGATACAACATTCCCATTATTTCTTAATTGACAATTTATTTTAGTTTTTAATCTTCCTGATTTGTTTGGACTTTTGGAAAATAACTTCTATTTTCAGGAAATTAACTATAGAGAACTCTTAGATTTCTCCAGCTTTAGCATCGAAAAATATGCCTGCAGTTTTTTCTAACATTTGATAACTATAATATAAATTATCCTAAATTTAATTTCAAAATAAATTCAGCACATCCTTTTAGGAAAAAGATGTTGGCTTTGATCACAAGTAAACATTATAGGATTATCAACATTATTATGGCTACTATCCATGTAGACAGCCTTATATGCGTATCTTGGATGATTGCTCCAAGTTGGAATATTTACTTAATCTGAACATATTTTCCACAATCATTAATTTATGTATTCATACTATAAAAAGAAGAACTATTCTATTATATGACCTTTACTGGTTGTACCTAGAGTGGAGAAAAATTAATTTTCTTGGCTGGAAAAAGAGGGGCAGTTCTAGAAAATTAATTTTCTCCACTCTAATCCTGAATGTTGATTCACTTTCTCATTAAAGCATTAATTATTGATTGCTCTATCAGGCATCAGGATCAGCACTGGCGATACACTGATGAGCAGGACACATGAGATCAGAAAGGATCCTTCAGCTTTCTAAAGTGTACACCCTAGATAAAAAACATCATTGTTCTTCATATTGTAGATGTGGGCACCATGCTATTTTGTTTGGTTCTCTACGCTCTAAAGTTGTTTATTAATTGGGCATGTTATATATCAAAGAATATGTTCTAATTTATCTGTTAAATATTATTTCCATAAATTTCTTGGTACACAAATGACTATGTCAGGTGTTTTGGTATATTAATTAATTAGCACACATAATAAGTAAACAAAGTAAATATTAACATCGTTGTTTTATGGATAAAAAAATAGAGGTTCAGAAATAATGTGCAACTTTTTCAGCATCATGAGCTAGTTCAGGGACTGAGTGATGTGAAATTTGAACTCTGGGTCTTCTGATCCTAAGCTTCATGATTTTTTCTTCATTTAAATTATGTTGTAATGTTTTTCAACTCCAGATATCCCAAATAATAGATAGAGGGTATTAAGCATCAGTACAATTATTATGATAAAGTGCTAACTCTTAACACTGATAAATCCAATTAAACTGGCTAAATGAATTAGTAATATATTCAAAACCAAAAGTCAATTAATTTTCAGACATATAATTCAGAGGTCTATTATAAAGTCTTAAGTCTTTTTAAAATTTTAGAAACTATGTACTAAAATCATCTTAGTATTTTATGTAATCTGTATTAATTTTTTAAATAAATGTAATTTTTATTGTAGTCTGATGAAAGATGGATTCAAGCTCCAATGGAAATATAATATGGTGAGCATACTTACAAATTGTAATATATTAGTAATTTTTATTTATGATTTATATTTATGCTTTACATTTTAAATATAATATTCAAATTATATATCAAATATGTACTCAAAAGTACAAGTTAATTTTTCTTTTTTAAATAAATGTTTTTGGTTAAGTGTTAGCAGCCATCTCTTCAAAGGTCAATAAACTGAAGAGGTACTGGAAAAAGAGGGGCAGTTCTAGAAAACTATTTTTCCACTGGATGTGCTATTGACATTTACTTTTACTTCTAAAAAGTCTGTAAATGTTACTATATGGATTTTTCTTATCTTCTTTCTTTTTTTAGTACCATTAATTGATTGGTCTTTTTATCTGTATTTGTGTATTTCTCTATATAAAATATGTGAATAGGTTACATGATTGAAATACATAGAACATATGCTATTTATTATATATTATGATATATATAATTTATATCATATGATTGGTAACGTATATCTATGGTTTGGAAAAAATGGCTATTAGTGTTAGTATTCTTATATATGCCCTAACACTGAGCCTACCTCTCAGGCTCATGCTTTCGTATGGCATTTGCAATTAATGGCTCCCACCTTATTTCTTTCAAGAAGTGTAAATGCTCCCACTCCTGAAGTCACTGAATTATATCTTACATATTTCTCTTACCACAGCATAGACCTTATTTAAAGGAAAGGGTAACACTTTCATGAAGCTCTAAAGAGGAAAAGTCAGTCAGCTTCAAGACACAAGGGCTACTGTTCCTATTCAAAGCTTTGTTTTAAATCTTCCCTTGTTTTTCCTCAACAAACCATGGCACAATGCTGCTGCATGTTCCCCTCCCAAATTGAGGCTGTCAATACCAGGTTGTTTGGCCTCTGAATATGCGAGCAGGCCAGAGTCAGTCTTCCCATGAAAATTAAGTCAATGACCTGCCTCCTTGAATTCTTGTGAACCAAAAGACAACCATAATTTTTCATCCTTTCCATTCTCACGTGTTGTAAATGTTCACTCAAGTCGTAATGCAATACAAAATGCATTAATTCCTCCAAAGTGGGTTCACCATGCATGATTTAATTACAGCCATTGTACATACTTTTTCTTTACTTTTTCAAAAAAATAATTCAAGGCTCTATCTCTAAGAAATTTTTGATTCAATTGTTTGCGTTACCCTTATTATCTAATCATGTGGAAGAAAATGAGGTTCTGTACTCATTTGTTTGTCCAAAAAAAAAAAGTATAGCCATAAAAGTTTTAATCTGCAAGTTTTTTTATTCTCAAAGACTCAAGTTTAGTTAACTGACAACTTCTCTATTTTCCAAAGCTTACTGTACCCCAACTTGAAAAAAAAAAGGAAAACACTGCTACTGCTTTTATGTTTAATCCCTCACATTTTGCAGTCCCTGTTGAAGTCAGATATACAAAATTACACACAGCTTTCCAAGATTTGCATTTAAAAGATTGTGTACAAGCTTCAATACAGGTTGCTCTCCCGTGACCATAGAAACATTAGAAAAGTTGGAAAATTCAGTGCACTGAACTTCAAATGACTTTATTAAAGTGTCACTAATCAGAGTTAAAAGACACAAGGTTTTAGTGTCTCGGCTAACAAACTGAATAATTCTCAAAGTCTAATGACCTACTAAGAGCAGTACTTAAAATTATAAAAAAAAAAAAAAGAGGGAGAGAACTTGTTGAAAGCAAATTAAATGAGAAAACCTTCATTGCCTTCTCCAAAAGATTGATCTCATACAGATAACAATAGCTCAACTGAACTGTGACACTGAATACAGTGCTCTTTGGCTAGGCAGCTGGGAAAAATCTACCTGGTTAACATTTATAGCACTATATGTATATGTGATTAAAATATAAACAACTAGATCATTTTAAGGGTAAATCTGTATTCTATTCATAGCTAATAAGGTAAGTTGTATTGACTGCAACCTTCAAAACTCTAAGTACATTCTAACTGAATCAGAAGCCAAAAGAAAATTTCAACATGCAAATTCAAATCAAAGTGCATAAATAATGCATGCCAGAGTAGTAATTTGAAAGATGAAAAGTCCTTAAGTGCTACTAAAAGTAATCATTAATATTAACTATATTTAAATGGTAGTAATAACATCAACAAAATTACAGGAAAAAAAGGGAAAATAATATATATTATTATCACCACTTTTTGTGTTTTCTTTTTCCAATAGCTCTTTAGGAGTCCTTAGTCATTCCTCTTTGGCCTTAAGCAAAAGTTAACAAGGAAAGAAATCTGAAGAGCACTAGTGTCATTTCAGAGTCACCAAATAAAAAACACAGAAAAGGCAATCTTAGCACCTTAATTGTCCAATATTTTTCCTTTGCAGAGAATCTTTTCAGTGTCAATTCCCATATGAAAAATTACATTGCAATGATTAAGTTGGAGGATGATCTGCTGCATTTACTTTTCCTCCAGGAGGCACCTGGATATTCATCCATTCACCAATTTTAAGCAATTGTTGACCATCTACAATGTGTAAATGAAAGCATCAGCTACTATGGGAATTTAAATAAAGGATGACCTTTGGTTCTACTAGCAGTTCAAATTATGACCAAATTACACATGGACCTTCTAAATTAGGTAAAAGACAGAAATAATCTGCAGATAACAACCACTACAGTACCAAAGAAAGCAAAACTCATTCATTCACAAATTCATTTCAATGTATTCATTCTTTTAGCATTTATTGATTATTGTTATGTGCCAGGCACCACTGTAAAACATGGAAGACCCAGGGATAAGTGAGAAATACACCAGGCTAAAGAGATCATAGTCATGGTGGTTGTCAGGAGAGTTAGAAATATGAGTAACTTATCAATCGGATAAGAATTACAATTGTTGTGTGAATAAAAACAGGGGATGTTAGAAGAGACTAATTAACTCTACCTGGAAGGCAACCGAAGATTTTCTACATCGGTGTGCCCTTGACCAAAACAGTGAATGATGAGAAGGAATCTTCCACAAGGGAAAGGGGAATAATGCCCATTGGCATCACAGACATTATTTGGTTTTGAAAATATCTCATGTTTTCTCTCTTTTTATTTACATTTAGCAATTCATGTAAATGTAAGATCAAACTTCTTTTCAGCACCCAAAGAAGCAAGAGTGGTGATTAAATATTCCAATTCGGAAAACTGGTATTTGGGGTATGCTGAAGAATTTTCTGGTCGATAAAAACTCTGGCTGTAATGGATAATCTCCACATCAGTAAACTCACAAGGAAAAGTGAATTAAAATGAAACCAGATCTCCTTGACTATGTTCATACTGTTTGTTTGATTACTATGAAACTGGAATAATTCACCTAATAAATTTGTTTCTCAATTTACTACAGAAAAGGGGAATCAAGAGTATAATATAGTAGAATATATTAAAGAAATAAATGTATAAAGGAGAAAATCTTATTCAAAATCCACATGCAATCTCTCTTGGATATGCTCTGGAAAAATTAACAGCATTGCTCAACATTCATCAGCAACATTTTGCACTTTAGTAATTGAGGTATGAGTGGTTACCACAACTCAAAAATGTAAATCACTTAACCTAGCAAGAAAGTCTTTCTCTCCTAATACACTCCTCGTGTTCAATTCCTTTAACTCACATCACATACCAAATCTTTATCAAATTATCTATTAGAACATAATATGATCCAGAGACCAACTCAATTACTGTTCTTCACCCTCTTTTTGCACAGGCCTGGATTAAATACACTTTTGGAAATACCTCATGCTTTATCACTTTTTATTTATATTTAGCAATTTATGTAAATCTATAATGTTTTTTTTTCAGAACGCCCTTTCAAATTAACCTACCTAATAATATGCTTAACTAATTTACTTGGTATCCTCTTTCACAATTTCTAACGCATTTCTTTATTCTGTATGTATAGTGTGGCTTCTCAAATTTTCTCTCAGCACTGGGTCAATATGTATTTTTAACTTATATTCTTGAGCAGTAAAGTTTTTCATATAGTAAGTAGTCAATATTCAAACTCAAAGAGTTTTAAAAATATGCTCTAATCTAAGATAAATAAAATTATTAAGTGCTATTAAAACTACATTGAGAGATGAAATTTAAGTTTCTTCACTTTTTTTCTTCTTACCAAATGGACTTGTAAATCATATGGAAATTCTTGACTGATTTAGGGGCCAAAACAGAAGATTAAGTGGTTGGTAGCATGCACAGGAGGTGTAGTGGGAGGATTCCATGGACTTGGTGCTGTGGATTCCAACCCTAGATGCTGCCCCAAGAACTGAAGGGGCTTAATTCATCATTGTTTTTACAGTACCAGAGATACAGTTAAATGTAACTAGGTTAAAACACTGAATTGATTCTGGAAATAACATTTGCTCTGCCTGAAGGAAAATAAGCTATCATTATGAACAAGAGCAGATTCAGAGAATTCAATGGCATACCTCAGTTTTCATTCGAAAAAAATTAAGACCTTATAAAAACCACTATTTTGGAAACCCCACAGAATATGATTTTAAAAGTGCAAATGATTGATTACTTAAAATATACACAGCTTATAAATTAAATCACATCAAAATTGTGCAGAACTTTTGCTATGTAGTTATTAAAACATTTATAAAACTAATATTAGCCAATATAGTTAATTATAACCCAATTTATAATTTCAAGATTATATTGCATTGATTTATTTGCATTGGAATATTTGCTCAAAAGAACTGTACATCAGATGGAATATTTATCTATTTGAAAACTTGATTTAATGCAATAACTAAGAAATAAAGTAGCAGTAGAAATGAATGAACCAAAACTTTATACCTGGAATTTTATATCTCGTTTTAATATTCTTAGCTATGGAGTAATATAAAATTGTTTCATTCTTGACCGTATCGTTATTGTAATAAAAACTAAAACTCAAACGTATATGATGCCATCTACAAAATTTTTAAGTTAATAGTTAAGTTTATAATGTGCTGAGTGTTCGAATGTAAATATATCTAAATTTAAATTATATTTAACATGAAATATATGTGTATAGGGAAAGTTTAACTGAAGCTTTAATCAGTTTAAGTTTTCCATATACTAATAAAAACCTATTGCTCTTATCTTCTTTCTAAATGTGTCATAAATGTAAAAATAAGTAAATAAAAACTATCCTGTTAAACGTAATTGCTGAAAAGTCAATGAAGGGATTCTGAACAAAATCAATTCAGTTTCATATTTTATACCATAAAAGCTTTCTAATCTCTTGAACTATGCTTTGAAATGATTTGCACTTGATAAAAATTTTACTTTCAAAATTATCTTTATTTAAACTACTTCATATTGATAAGAAGATCTGTTGGATGCTTTATCAACACCAATCACCATGCTGAAATTTTAGAAATGTATTGATCAAACGTTAAAATTATTTTACAGTACTCTTTAATATGTTTGATAAAAATCACATAAATAATATAGGGATAATCAGAAACTTACTTATCATTCAAACAGCATTCAATAATGCCAAGCTAATTTTTACTTCGGGAAAATTTATATTTTATAACATTTGATGGTATTTGAAATGAAATATTTTGGACTATTTCCTGTCACCTGTCTTCACAGGTCCTCAAAGATTGATTTTTGTTAACTGTATGTATACATTTTATAAAATGAAGAAATGAAAGGACATTTAGGAAATCATTAATCTTTTGTATATGATGAAAAGCCACACATAGTCTCAATAAATCAATGTCTTTGGAAGACACAAAAGAATTCTGGTTTAATTCAAAATCCTTTATTTAAAATGCCAAATGTCTTTGTATTATGCAGAAGTGCTCCAGATGGCTAGGCACATGTTTCAATTATGCTAAATTACAATTTTTTTCTCTTGTTTTCTTATTCTGTTACATATAGAATGTTACATTTATAGCTGCTGATTGTATCTTGATTGGTGTAGGTAAAAATATTCTTATTTATAAATGTAAATAATTTTTAGATAAGGAAGAATATGCGTGAATTACAATACGTTGTGCAATATACTAGTCAGAACTTTAAAAAGATATTGAGCATATGATGAATCCTAAAAGTTAAAAAGTAAAAAAATTCTATTTATCATTAATCATTTTTATTACAAATGGACATTACTATATCCCTCACAATTTCACTACCAAGAAGACTTTAGAAGTAAGAAACACTTTGGGTCTCTATACTAACAGTAATTCTACAGTTATAGAAGTATAATGCAAAAACTACCAAATCTCTAATATTTGTATAAATTCCCATATAACCACTGCCTCAGGCCACCTCTTTTAAAAACACCTCTTACATTCTGTACTAAGCAAAAGATCTTTACTTTAGTTCATTTTAAATATGCTTTCCTAGGGATAGCTCATAGAGCCATTCCTTGTTCTTGAAACACTACAGAGTTCTTTCACATTTTTCATTTTTTCTTGCATATCTTTCAGAACTATTGCTTTTCCTAAGAAGGTTTAATCCGTTAAAGTTTGCCTTATGCTAATAAAAACACTGCTGCTCTCATCTTCTTTCTAAATGTATAATAAATATAAAATAAATAAATAAAAACTATTCTGTTGAAGGTAATTGCTTAAAAGTCAGAGAAGGGACTCTAAAAGCTACATAGCAACACATAACACATTTATACAAACTTAATAAATAGGACAGTGTACATTTTTACTTAAGTTATAGCTTATTATCTCAATGATTGCTTGCAATAGCCTGTCAACTAATGCCAAAATATTGGAATGTTTTTGAGTAGCAATCACATTAGAAAAGATAACTATCCTTTAGTGAGCCAGGTGTTGATCATCCTACCACTACTACTGTTACTGTGCTGTTACTAAATACTGTTACTGCTAATACTACTACTGCTTCTACTACTACCATTGCCACCACAACTGCTACACTACTACTACTTCAGAGAACTAGTGAAACTGGAAAACTTTAGAGAAGAGCTTCTAAAGTTGCAAATGTGTAATTAAATTCTTATATAGCATCTAACCTGTTAAAAAGAGTTGTTTCTTACAATGTGTTCTTTGGGACATTTACATCCGAATCATTTAAGAGATTTGTTAAAATGGTATGTTCCAAGGACTTTCATGAAATCTTCTGAAAAGTAATCTGCATTTTACATAAGTATCCACGTAAGAAATTCTCGTGTACATTGTTTTGAGAATTAATCAAACTGAAATATATCAACATATAAAATATTTTCTGAATTTAAAATTTTGCTTAAATTGAATATCTACAAAATAGAAACAATGAAAGCCCTTGAAAATATGTTGAAGATTCATTTTCTGAAATGCATGTATTTTCTACGTCAGTGATTTTAAAGAATATTTTCTACATTTGTTTGCTTAACATCCTGCTTCTATATTCAAACCATTTTTCTTCATTATTCATTTCCAAAAGGACTTAAAGTAAGGTTTTTTAAACTGTCTATGTTATATATACATACAAAATAATACGATTGTACAATTAACTATACAATTATATTATAGATGTACAATAAAATATTAATTATTTAAAAATTTTCCAAACCTACATCTTTATCAGAAACTACCAAACTATTAAATTATTATATATGACCAGGTCAGGATGTGCTACTGCTAAGAATGATTTTTGCTTAGGCTGAAATCTTGACTCTAGGTCTTCTTAATTGTATGATCCAAGGGGAGTTAATCTTCCCTGAGCCTCCATTTTCTCAACTGTGAAATGGTAATAACAACAATAAATATTTCATAGCATTATTTTGAGGTTTGAATTAAATGGCATCAATAGTCATTTGTTTTTAAAAAATGTTAGTTTTTGTTGTTTTCCAGGCAGTTGCTGTTAACGTTTGAGAATTATTAGTAATGATGCTATTATTGTTTAATAAGCATTACCATAGAAATAATGCTGGAGAGAGATGAATAATTATATTTCCTGACCAGGATATAAAAATATGTCATCAAATACAAATATTCACCAGGGCATCTTAGGGCATAGGAAGCTCTTAAGGACAGAGATGGTAACAGCACAGAATGGACCTGTATTCAAACAGGAAGGAAAGGGAAAGCACATTAGGACTGATAAGCAGCCTCCGACCAAGGTACACTAGAGTCCCTTGGATGAGGCCCAAGGTACACATGCTTTAAGTCAAATGCCATTTAATTACATAGGAATGTAATATTTCATAGTATTTTAAAAACAGAAAAAGAATAAAAGTGAGTATCATTTTCCTGATATTTTTTCTACAAATGTATTTAAAAAACTGATTTCATTTTTTAGTAAAGTATGCAGACAAAGCTTTATGAAATACAAAAACCAAAAGCTCAAGCAGGATAAATAATCTTGATTGTGTTGAGATTACAGAAACCAGTTACCGTAATCAGTTGGTGAAACTTTTTTTAACACAGCAATCTTTTTTTTTTTTAATTGTACTTTAGGTTCTGGGGTACATGTGCAGATCATGCAGGATTGTTGCATAGGTACACACTTGGCAATGTAGTTTGCTGCCTCCATTCCCCCCATCACCTATATCTGGTATTTCTCCCCATGTTATCCCTCCCCAACCTCCCGGGCCCCCCGCAACAGACCCCAGTGTGTGATGCTCCTCTCCCTGTGTCCGTGTGTTCTCACTGTTCAACACCCACCTATGAGTGAGAACATGCGGTGTTTTATTTTCTGTTCTTGTGTCAGTTTGCTGAGAATGATGGTTTCCAGATTCATCCCCGTCCCTACAATGGACACATACTCATTTCTTATGGCTGTATAGTATTCCATGGTGTATATGTGCCATATTTTCCTTGTCTAGTCTATCATCGACGGACATTTGGGCTGGTTCCAGGTCTTTGCTACTGTAACCAGTGCCACAATGTACATATGTGTACATTGTCTATAATGGAACGATTTATAATCCTTTGGGTATATACCTAGTAATGGGATTGCTATCACATCAATCTTTTAGATTTTCTGATAATAGCTTACATGATGTTTGTCTTCCAATTAGATTGTTACTTTCCTGAGGATATGGATAAAAGCTATAAATAAAAGCTATCCTGTTAAAGGTAACTGCTTACCTCTGAACCGTGCATATTTGAACTATGTGTATCTGACCTGAACTATGCATATTTGAATCCCCATTAAGAAACACTGTAATTGAATACTAAAATGATAGCTGAGGATGGGAAGGTAGTAAAAAGGCAAACAAATTATCCACAATAAAAAATAAGAACAAGGTCCCAGTTAATACTTATCCCTTCTAATTCTGAAATCCTTAGGTATTGTCTAAATAACAATATGCAGAACCAAGATTTTAGCAACATAAACATATACACCAAGGCAAATGGCAGAGAAAAAGGTTAATGTCCCTTCTGTTTCCATGTCCATCTTGCATTTCAGAACAAACCCAGAAATCCTAAGGAGGTTTAATTCTCTACTGAAACACCCCAAGAAAACCCTTCAAACTTGCCTTCATCTAAGAACAGGGATGAAAAGATGAGGTGTCATTTACATAGTTCTCAATGTTATATCCTGGCAATCTTGTCTGATCAATGACAAAATGAGCATCTATGCAAATGAAGAAAATGGGAGAGAAATTATTGGATACTTATTTTGGGTGAGCATCATGGGTGTATTTTTAAGTATTATTTCTCAAAGCTGCTCTGTGAAATAGATTTCACAAAAGAGACAACTGATATTGTGATACTCTTGTGGAAGACAGTTTCCCTACGTCATGATTAAACAAATAATGTGTGTTTAAATCAAAAGCCCTTACTCATCCCATGTATTACATAGACTCCCTAAAAGAGGTTTATTTTTCTTCCCAGATTCCCTAGATTTGAATTTAACAGTCTTTTTATGCTCACCTACTCTTGTAAGGAAAATTTAATATGTAATAACACTAATCCTTAAAGCAACCTCCATATAATCATATACTGATGTATGTATATAAGTGTTTTAACATATGAGGTAGTTGGAGTATCAGCTCCATCTTACCCTTTCTTCTATTATTAAATCTACATTAATTATTGACTTGTAGTAAAATATTCTATATTTTCCTCCTCTCAGAGCCATTATTAAAAGCAAAAGTTGATTCATTTATTTTTAAGTATTTAAAAATAGGAGACAAGTTTAGGTATATCGATAGAAATGTTCCTTTCAAAGTTAAACATCTTACTTATTTAGTTAATTATAAGTTCAACCCTTAAAAAATGAATTTTCTTTGTTTCCTAAGGATGCTTTTCCTTTTAATGTGACTAATTAATGGTTAATTTAATATGATTCATTGATGAACTTTGAAGTACAGTTATTACCTCCTTCAAAAAATATTGTTTGCTTATATTCTAGTTTAAAAATTCACTATAATCCAAACAATAAAGAAAGTTCTAGTTATAATATAGATTAGCATTCAAATACTTTTTATTTATATTTATAGCCTTAGCTTTTAATCTCCTTTCTATGAAATTAACAGGCTACAATTTATAACAATTAAAGAGCAGTAAAGTGTGCTGGAAAGAAATAAAGACTTGGAACCAAATGTACTTAAAGGGAGCTCTACCACAAAACAATATACTGAAAATTTCATGATCCTTGATACTCCATCTACCAAATGGAAATATCATTGCTTACCTTATAGAATTGTTGTGATAATTAAATGATATATTTGTAATGCATCTATTAATAGTATAGTACATGACATTTAAGTTGAAAATCAACAAAAATTAGTTCCCTCCTATCACTCTAGTTCTACCTAAAAATATTTGCTTTCATAGTTATAGTACAATTAAATTTGTTCTAACATGATTGCCTTAACGTCAGAATAAATACATCAAAAGAGTGGTACCTTGTTTCATTTCCTCTATTAAAATGCAAATAAGACTCCTTACTCAAAAAAGCACAACCAGCATGGAGGGTTTCAAAGTAATTTTTCTAGTTCCAGAAATAGAGATCACAAAATTACATTGCTTACCATGCTCAATTACATTGTTTAATGATCAGACATTGAATATTTAAATATTTGTCATTACTGTTTCAAATATGATATTAAAATGAAAGAAAGGCCTTTTAGAGCAAAACTATGTTCTGAAGTCTCACTTCTGGAATAGTCATCAATAATACACTTATGCTAATTTTTAAGAAAGGTTATATTTTCATTGGTTTCCCTAGGCAGATGGATTATATTTAGAATATAACTTCAGTATTTGACACTTATCAAAACATAATGTATAAATTGGAAAATGCTACTCTAGCTTTGCATTATATTAAAATTTAAAATTCTGTAATTAACTTAAAATAAATATATATAAAATCAATGTTTTAAAAATTACAACTGCTTCCCTTTGTTAGCTAATTACCCTTCTGTGCTTAGTTACGTCTTGCAGCTTACTAGTGACTCATTTAAAAATTACTTTTCTACCTAATACGGTATAATGAAGAAAATTACCATGAAGTTATTTTTTATGTACTTCCTTAATAATTTCCTTACAACCAAGAAACAGAATTTGTAAGATTGGTTTTGATTTCCAACTATGTGGTATCATTAAAAATGTCATCACAATTTTTGTATGAACAGTAGCTGTTTACATGACCAGGAGTTGTTTACATTTCTTTAATCATTGCCTTCTGGACCACACAAGGAGTAAATAGCTGAATGTAGCATCAACAAAAGAAAACCAAACAGTCTTTTAGGAAAATATGCAGTGCTGTGCGTACTGCACATTTTCCTCACAACACTTATTAAGGGATTGGAATTCTCTTTTATTAACAGATATAGGTACTGTGGTTCAGAGGAGTTTCGCTTCTGCCTGAAGGTCACACAGCATGGGAAGGTTAAGCCAGTATTTGAACAAAACTATTCTGACTTTCAAATATATATTTATTTTAGTATTTCACCATGAAAAACACAGATGTACTCAGTATTACAAATAATAAATAGAACTCCTCCAGAAAAAATGAAATACACATGAAATCCTTTAATGAAGATTTGAAAAATTGACTTTAGGAAACATTGAAGCTATACAAAATGTAAATTATAGTTTTATTTCTTCAAATGTTTACTCTATGTATTATAAATTATGTTATTAACTAATAGAATACATTTACTTAGGCCATTTTTTTCCCAAATAGTACTTGAGGTTTAAGATAGAGACAAGCTAATAAGTAAATGTATAGTGTGATATATTTAATTTTAGACACGTATAATAAACAGTACTCTGAGAAAATCACCTCCACTCCTATGCTAATATTGCTCCATCACAAAACCACCCCAATCTCCATCATTAGCCTCTACCACCACCATTTTTTTCCAAGAAAAATGGATTCTGTTAGTCTATTTTCTCTTGGTTGCTGAGCAACAAAAATTCTTCATGTAAATTTAAACACACAAACAAAGAGAAAACTGCTGAGAAGAAAATACAATAATAGACACCTCTATCAGCTGCAGCCATCTGTGTTCAGTTTGACCCATGTTTTTGGCAAGCTTCTATTGTCCCTCCCATCCAAAGTCATCTTGTCCTACGGAGAAACTTCTACTCCCACTTTCTTCATTTTTTTCAGCAACAAAGGGTCGAGTATTCTAAATCTGCCAGGCTCTGGACTTACAACACTAAAACTTCATTACTTGTAACTAATTACAACCTCAGTGGATACATAAGTTCCCTATTTTCTTATGCAAAGTAATAAAATATTAAGCTGGCATTGCAACACAGGCTGTTCTGTTTCACATTGCTATACTACACATGAATTCATATTTTAACCTTTTTAGTGGAAAATTTAAAGTACTGTCTTAAAAAAAGAGACTATGGGTCAACTTTGGTGCAATTAAAGGATTGTCATACAGCTACTAGTGAAGAAAATTCTACAATCATGTAAAATAATCAAGTAACATTTAATAACTCTGAATTATGGTTCAAATTTGCCATTAGATAGTTAGACATAATCACAATTGGTATTAGTATTAGAGTAATACATGAAATATATGTCTTGTTTTAAGCAAATCTTCTGAAACTGTCAAACATCTGAAAATAGTTATAAATTTGAAATTAACATGACAATGGAACTGAATACATTTTATTCTTTATTAATTTGAAGACAGAAGATGCCTAAAAGGTTAAATGCTATTAGCACCTGATAGGAAGCAATTTCTCAGAACTGTGCAAAGGATTTAGAAGCAATGTCATGTAAGAGAAAGGTTATAGCTGTTGGTAGTTCCAGGAACATTGTAAATGAGGATTAGGGACAGCAATATGGATGAGATAGGGAGAGGTGCATGGGGAGAGGTGAGGAGGCAGGTGGGAAAGAGCAAGAATTGGGGTCCAAAGTCTTCATCCTAAAGCTGTATTTGCATAGCAAAATATACCCGTTTTACTTTAAATTCCATGTTTTTGGAGGATGTCTTTGGGAGGATGCTGATGGAGATGTGATCATGAGGAAGCTGTAGCTTCCTTTTCTTACTCCGTGTTTAAGGACTGGAGTCAACACTGAGTATAGGTTTGAAAGTAAGAAATTCTAATCTGTGACGCCTCTGCCAACTGAGAGTGTTATATGAGTGGACCACATAACCCTATTGTTTCAGTTTATCATTTGAAAACGAAATGTCAAATCACTGTTCCAGAATTAAAAACCTGAGACCCCCATTCCCATCCTAGAGCTCTGACTTTTATTGGTACTCACCTTTCTAGCCTTAAGATATTAGTAACTCCACCAGAGGAAAAGTTAGAGCATATGTAATAGTTATTCTTTTATATTTTTAATATTTGAAAATATATGACATTTAAAATAGCATCAATGTTTGCAATAGCAAATTCTGTTATCTCACAGGATAATTGTTTCTGTGCCTTGAAAAACAGAAACAACCTAAGACACAGATTACTAGAAATTTGTGCTAAGTATTTTATCCACTGCAGCACAGCTTAAAATAAAGGGTCCTCAAGGATTAAGCTACAGTTTTACTGAAAACGTCTCTAGTTAGTTTTTCCCTGTGATGTGCTACAGCTATGTGAATGTGAAAAACCCCAATAGGGATATTCTTGCTGTGATTATAAAATATTAATCCACTTCATGAAATAAAGCTAAACGAAAGTGATTTACCAATGGGGAATCTCTTTTGGTCCATAAATAAATAATTTGCCAGAACTGCACTTTTGCAATTTGCCACAAACCCACCCTAAGAGACGTCACATTAAAATGATGCTGAAAAACTGCCACTGAACTAGTGAAGATTCCATTAAGAAAATCATCACTTTCAAATAGGTCTATTTTTGAGCAAATTCTATTAAGTTCCCTGGGTTCAGAAAATCTGTATTTCCTTTGTTTATTCTCTGTATGTTTAGTATTAGAACACCATGACTTATATGACTGATCTTGTTTCTCTGCTTTACTTGGCCTTTAGAAAGCTAAACATAAACTCAATGAGTTACCTAAATTACATATATTTGTATGCTAATCTTACATATTTCAGGATTTTTTTAGTAACACTTATTTTTACTACCTAGAGATTCATTTAACTATTGTATCTCTTTGTTGTATATGTACTTTTGTGAACTGCTTCAAATCTATTGCAGAATGAAGTCAATGTATAAATAAAAATAAGGAGTAAGTGTTTTGACTAAAGAACAAAGAATTCTGTACTATAAAACACTACACCAAGCCGAAGAAAGCCCATCTTCTTTGTGTATTTGCTTATATTGAAAATTTTATGAAGTAAGAAAGCACTTTTCTTTCCAGGAAAGTGTTTTAATCATTAATTAGGAAACCTTCACTTAAAAAGTTACCAGAATTTATGTTTTGTAAAAAAGCAATTTTGAAAGAAAGATCGTTTTCCCTTTGTTGAACTAGACAAGCCAAGTTGATCTGAATTAAGAAAACTGCATTAAGTCATCAGCAAAAAACGATTTCTAAATAGGTTCACAAATAAACACACACAATTCTGTGATAGTCAGTATTTTACTACCTTCACTAAAAATTGAGAGATGAATATCCCTCATCTAAATCAGAGATAAGGCTTCAAAATGAGACAAACACTGAATATTCAAATATCCTAATTTGCTTGTTTCCTAAGCAACTAAGCCTTTCAGAAAAGTTTCAGAATTCACAAATAACTTCACTTAAGGGGTTATAACTATTACTAAATTATGTCAACGACAATAAAATAGTAGATGGGAAAATACTATTAACACCAGACTGGGCAGTATGGCTTAATGTCAGGTACGTTGTCCAAAGTCATATAAACCTGAGTGCTAATCTAGATTTGTGACCACACAGAAGTCATGAAATTCTTTGTGTCTTTTCCTTAAAATGAACATAAAAACGCTTGACTTCCTTACAGACTTGTTGAGGACATTGAGAAAGAAAGAAAAAAAATGGTATGCTAAAATACTTTAGAAACAGAAAGGTATTTTCTGAAATATTAATAGTCCTTTGCAGATCTATATTTTGGGGAAAGAAACGGAAGAGCACTAATAAACTTTATTGAGTGCCATTGTTTTTCTCACAAGGAGCTATGAAGTAGGCACTATCATTATCATTTTACAAATGAGGAAAGTAAGATTCTGAGAGTAGCTGTGACAATATCTGAATCAAGCTTCTCTCAAATCAAGAGCATGCGTTCTGTCAACTAAACTTAAGGCAAGAGGGATTGTTCAGCAGTATTTTCTTTGCTGCATGTTAAAATCAAGTTTACCAATACTTGTGATGTGAAATGTTGAACAAGGATGGTAAATTAGAAAAAAGGAATGACAGTAATTAAAGTTATCAACATTAAAAGTAATAATGTTTTTAAAGCTTCTATGTATTCACCTTTTTGCTGATGAGCAACATGGTTTACAATAACTTAAGATCTGATCTCTAAAGCAAAATTAGTTAAGTTTGAAGGAAATGAGAAGACATGAGGTGGTGTAGCATACATTGTGATATATATTTTCTAAAATGTTCTACTTTACTGAAACATCTATAAAATAAGTATTAGTAGTCCCACCATTCTTCACAAACACCATAAAGGTTTCTGAAGATTGGGTTATGGGCTCTTAGCCAATCAAATTATGTAGCCACTGTCTTTATATCAAGGAAAATCAGTCTTTTCCAATCAGTTAACTTCACTAATTTCACAAGAGGTTCTACAGTCTTGGCTTAGGAGATGAAAAATGACTCCCTTACTTAGCCTGCATCACTGGTTGAGCTTCTGGAGCTTAAGCAGCATATTTGCAGCATTATCAACAATAATTCCTTAGTTTATCAATGATTTACTGAGCATCTGCCTTGAGCCAGGCACACTGAAGGTGCTGTCCATATAGCAGAAACAGATGAAAACCTTTCCCCTCATGGAACATATTTCCTAAAGGGAAGACACACCGTAAACAGAATAAAGAAGTAACATATGTGTTATGTCAGGTGATGATAAGAAATAAGGAGAAACAAAGAAAGGAAAGAGCACAAGAAAGATTGGAGGGAAGAAGGACTTTGCAAGGTGATTCTGAGAAATGATGTGGGGAAAGTATAGAAGGGAGCATTCCAGGCCAGAGCCAGTGCAAAGACCATAAGGAGGGGTGCCTGAGGCTGGGGCCTGCACTTCTGATGATTGCTGAGCAAGTTCAGGTAAGGGGAGTCAGGAGAAATGAGGCCCAAACAGTAACTGGTAAGAGCAGTAAAGTAGGGCCTTGAGAGTCACTGAGAATTTGACTTTTAACTATAAGTAAAATGGGAAGCTTTGGGGAAAATGAAATGATCTAAAACATCACTCACACTCTGGCTGCTAGACTAAACTGAAGGGGCTAAGAACAGAAGCAGAGATGCCAGTTCATTCATTCATTCATTCAATCAGTCATTCCACAGAAACTTATTTCGTGTCTACCATGTTTGTTCTAGTAATGTTCTTGAGATATGTTAGGTAACATAGCAGATAAATATATCTGCCCTTGTAGAAATTCATTCTAGTGGGAAGAAGACAAATCAAACAATAATCAACATTATTAAAAAAAATCAATAAATTATATCCCTCACTCCCACCCTTATACATATATAGTGCTCATATTTTATATAAAGAAATGAGATTGGTTGAGCTACTCAGTGAAATAGATGAAAAAGAGAAAAAAAATCAAGAACTAATTCCAGGGGCATTCCAACATTTAACATCTGGGGAGATAAGTAGAAATTGGTGAAGGAGGCTACTAAGTCTTACGGAAGTGGAAGATAAAAAAAGGCCACAAGGCAATGGAGGGCAGGCAGCATAAAGGGATGGTTACAATAATAATTCATTAAAGGAAAATTAAGCCTAATTTGCAATATGAGATAGCAACAAATACTTGAAGTATGGGAGGTTGTTGTTCAGATTGTCTGGAGGAAATAATGTTCTATGCAAAGGGAAGAGCCAAGGCAAGCTGATATGCGCCTAGAAAGTTCTGAGAATAGAAAGAAGCCAGTATAGGTAAAGCCAAGTAAGAGAACAGTAGGAACACTGTCAGAGATCAATAAGATGTCTTCAGTAATCCCAGGGGATAATGATGGTGTCTTAGACCAAGTTAATAACAGTGGGCATGATGAGAAATGATCATAGCAAAATGAAATATTTTGAAGAGAGAACCGACAAGATCAACTGACAGGTTGTATGTAGGGGGAGAAAGAAAGTTAGGAGTCGAAGATAACTCTAAGATTTTTGACCTCAACAGTCAGAAGCTTGGAATTGCCATCAACTGAAAAGAAGATGGCTGAAGATAGAATATGTATATATTGGGGAGAATATCTGCAGCTCAGATTTAGAAATGTCAATTTAAAATATCAATTAGGAAGCTAATCAATGAATAAGTGATTGGTTATATGAATATAGGATTCAGAAAAGACATATGGGCTAGAGTCAGAATTTTGGAGTCACCAGTGTATATATGTCATTTAATGTTATAAGATTGAGATCCTCAAGGGAATGAGTATGGAGTGAAAAGAGAAGAATTTCAAGAACTGATTGTAGGGATGTTCCAGCACCTAGAGTTTGAGGACATGGCGAGATGTTTGTGAAGGAAGCTGAGAAGTGATCGGTCCAAGAAATAAAAAAAGGTGAAAGTCACAGAATATGATGACTTGGAAGCAAACTGAATAAAGCATTTAACAGAAGTAAAATCCACTAGATCAAATATTTTTTAGATTAGGTACAATGAGCATTGAGAAAGGCCACTGGATCTAGCAATGTGCCCATCATTATGGCCTCAGTAAGAGCAATTTCACTGGAGTGGCAGGGGCCAAGCCTGATGGAAGTAGATTTAAGAGATCATGAGGAGAAAAGAATACAAGTACGTGCAACTCTTTCAAAAAATTTTGCTGAAAAGGAAAGAAAATAAACAAGTAATTGAAAAAATGGAAATACCTTCCTGCCTTGGGTTTTAGATGAAGAACTAACAGATTATAGGTCAATTAAGATTACAAAGATTAATAGGGACCTAAACAAAGATTGGTAGGGACCTAAAGTAATCCGACTACTGGTTCATCACCAAAGTTTCATTTTATATTTTTTCAATAATTAACACAAAAAATATAGAAATATGAAAAGAACTTTTTACATGGTAAAATTATGTCTACAAAAGTATAGCAACAATCATTCTTATAACAAGTAGCATTAGTTAGTGCTGTGTTGGAACTAAATGCACAGATGTTAGAGGCAGACTGCTGGGTTTAAATCCTGCTTCCTATAAACCAACTTCGTAAGCAACCTCCATGAGCCTCAGTATTCCCATTTTTCAAATGATGATATATTGTATCTACCTCTAGAACCATTGCAAAAGCAAGGCAGCACCTGGCAAGACTGTTTACCAGTGTCTAACAATAATATAAGCACTTTATATAAATTAGAATCTATGAATGATAAAAAGCCTTAGAAAAATGTCAGATAATCTGTAACAATCATCAAAAATGCCATTTGCTCTCACCTGCCAGTAGCAAAGCATGTTTCTAAACGTCTTTCAATATTGCTTAAAACCTGAAAATTCTTTGGTTTTTACTCACTGTTTCTTAAAAATTCATACATATCTGGAAGCCAAAGAAGACTGTGGTCCTATAATCAATTCTTAATTACCATTTATAAATTATCTGCCAATTAGATTGTTTCCTCTTCATGACTTTATTGTCCAATTTTGTCTCAGGATATTAACAGCAAGGAAAAGCCAACAGTCTTTGTACAATGGAGGCATACATGTTAATATATAATTACATGTGTGTATTTTATACAGAACATTTGTTTAATATTTTCACCTGTCTGCATTTCCTATACTCTCCTTCTCAGTCAACATACTATTAAAATGGCTACTCTTGTCACAGACTTCATAAAGCTTGAAATCATTAGAAAATATTTACCATATTCTATATTGGACACTTTATATTCATCTTGGCCCATATTACTTGCCAGTTTTTCTTTTCCTATTTCCACTCATGAGTGCCTAATTCAGAATACTGACTTTTTGGGTATTATAAAGAGCTGGGCCTAGATTTATTAATTCTTGAAACACAGAACCCAACTCAGGGCCTAGGCAGTTTGCTACAGTCACTAACGCAACAGTCCCTCACAACTAATGAGGTTCTTTGGCAGTTTTTCATTTGAATGATGACAAAGTGCAAGCTTCAGACAATGCAATGAAAAATGGATTCCACAAAATTCTAAGTCAATAACAATTTTTCAGAGCTATTCTTAGAGTAGATTCTTCAAAATTGAATAAAACAGAAAAGAATTAAAATCATAGGGTTTTAATAAACATAAATGTAATAATAAATAGTAAATTGATTAGAAGATGAGTTATGTCTATGGAAATCTAGCAGTAGAAGTAAATCAAACATCCTGAAGACATATAAAATATGCAGCATGAACATAATAAGCTGTCAAAAATCCTGTTTGTGATACACATTTGTACCTGTCTTAAAAATTTATAAAGCCCTTTAATTCACAGCATGTTGTTCAATACATTTAAAAACATACCAATAGGGAAGAAACAAAATCAGAAAATTTATCCCAGGCTGTTTTTTAAAGAAACACTCTTGACATCAAACATATAGGAAGGAGTAAAATGTTTTCCTCTTTAAAATAATCTTCACACTCCATCTACTCCAACCCCATCATTATTCCAAAGAAGATGAAGATTTATCATCTGAAAATACAAAAATAGATTCTTCACCTTCTTAAACTGCACTGACTGCTTCCCAAGTGAACAGTGCTGTAGGTTAGGAGAGGCCCCTCATCTACCTGTGCTCTCCATTTGTCTTCAGCTCCCTTTTCTCATATTCTCACCTTCTTCCCTGCTCTAGAAACCCTTGGAAGTCTTCCAAATTCAATTTAGGCTCCTTGCTACTACCACTAACTGACCCATAGGAATGTAACTGATCTGCCCAGGGCCTTAACTGAGGTAGGCAAAAATTGTTTCCCTTTATTTCACACAATATGTAACAATACTGCTTAATTTGTTTTTGTTTTTTTTTTCCCTGAAGATAGAGTCTAATTCTGTCGCCCAGCCTGGAGTGCAATGGCATGATCTCAGCTCACTGCAGCCTCCACCTAGAGGGTTCAAATGATTCTCATGTCCTGTCTCCCAAGTACCTGGGACTACAGGCATGCACCACCACGCCCAGCTAATTTTTGTATTTTTAGTAGAGATGGAGTTTCATTATGTTGGCCAGGCTGGTCTTGAACTCCTGGCCTCAAGGAATCATCTGCCTTAACCTCTCATTTAAGGTGTGAGCCACTGCACCTGGCCTTAAATGCTTTTTAAACAACAAATGAGAGAGTGAAATCAAAGTTATTAAAAGGCATACATATATGCTCACAGCTATAGGACAAAGAGCTTTTCTTTTAAACAAAACCACAGATTGACCTGGTTTGATAGAAGAGTAGGTATGAGGATGCATTCTGAAGTTATTCAAGTCGGGATATGGATTTATTTATATATATATGAACTCAAGCAACTTATTTAACTTATCTGAGACTCAGTTTCCATAGCTATGAAATGCAAATGATATTAGTACTGCACAGGTTAAATAAAGTCCCTAAAAATGTACATATGACTATGCACTTATCACTATGACCAAACATACCGATATTCAATAAATTTTATAATAGTAATAGTTATTATTATTATATATACAGCTCTCTTGCCTGTATTCTGCTTGTGAGGGTTAATACATAAGATATACAGACATTTAATCTAAGGTGCACTAACTCTGATTCTAAACCCTGTAGAAGAAAGTCATTTCTAACATTTGTATCCAGAACTGACCTCACAAATGACTCCATCATTTCTCTTGGAAATCTTCATAGTTTCTTATGAAAATAAATTAATTTATTATCAGATTACTAAAATTAATTTGCAATCAATAATGAATCATAGTCCATTTGCCTAATATTCCAAACATACTTTTAATATATTATTTCAAGTGGCTCTTTTTTTGTTGCTTGTTTACTGAATTGCCAAAATCTCAGGACCCAAACCAATGGTTCTCTCACTGTGGAGCATGCATGGACCTCCATGCAAACCAGAGACTCATTTAAGGAGCCCTGGGAAATCAAAACTGTTTTCATGATAATGCAAACCATCCTCAGCTTTTGCACACTGTGTTGGCATTTATGCTAGAGGTGAAAATGCAATGGTGGGTAAAACTGCAGGTACTTTAGCACCAATCAAAGCAGTAGATCCAAAATATTTTAGCAGTAATTGTGTTCTTCACTGCCAGGTACTCACAATAAAACAAACAAACAAATAATATTTCATTTAAAAAAGTAAAGAAATTTTCTTGAGAAAACAGGAAAATTATTAATTTTGTTAAATGTGGACTCAACTTTGATGTCTTTTCAATGTCCTCTGTGACACAGAGCAATATGTACACAAAGACCCTTTTCTCTGTACCTATGAATTATGGTTGTCTCAAAGAAAACATGTGTGTAACTGAGTTGTAACCTGAACCAGCCACTTGATTTGTGGAATACCATTTTTACTTGAAAGAACAACTGTTTTTTTTTAAGTATTTGAGTACGCAAAATCTTATCATGAACAAACAAAGCCTGACACTTCAAGGAAAACAACAATATATGTTACTAACAGTAAAACTTGAGCTTTCAAGTAAAAATTCAAATTTGGAAAATTTCTAAGCATCACCAACAGGTTGAGAGTCAAATATTAAAGGACTTTTCTGACAAATTCCCTATCGGCTACACCAATAATTTCTAAATGATCAATGCCTGATATTTCTAAATCAAGAATAGGTAAAAGATTCATTAAGAATGAAAGATCAATGTATTTTTATGTAACAGAATTTGAAAGTTTGCTAACAGGGCTTCATATTCCACACTGCAAGTAAGTCTTAAGAAACTGCCACTGTGGACTTCTTGTGTAGTATACAAACAATTTCTGTATTATCCAACTCAAAATACCTGTGTAAGGATGGATTCTTTTTGTATATTTTAGACAAAAAAAAACACAATATATTGCAATGTATTACCCAACAAGATTTGAGAATTCAGCTGTATTCTACTAAGCTAGACATTAAAGAGATTTGTGAAAATATAAAATAATGCCACTCTTTAATTTTTTAATTTGAAAAAATGTTTTTAAATAAAATAAAAATGTTTTATGTTTAAAATATAATGTAGTTTTAAAATGAATTAACAAATATTTTAAACTTCCTCAGTTTTACTGTTAAAAATGGTAAGTATCAATAGATAAGACACACTTATACAAAGTCTCCAGGCATATCCTTGACAATTCTTAAGAGCATAAATGGGTCCTGGGAGTAGCAAGTTTGAGAACTGTGGCCTGGTAACTACCTGTACACATAACATTGCTTCCTTTCATTTAAACAGTATGCTCCATATCAGAACACCTACCTAAATTCTTCTTTCCTTGTGAGTTTCCTGACAGTTATCAACTCATTTGTAAAGCAGAGATAATTATTATGCTCTGGCCTGAGTTCAATTAATGAGCAGCATCAGATTTATTAACTCCCTTCATTTTCTCAGCTTTTCTCTGGTGATTTATTCCTAAGGAACAAAGACATATATTCTGTTCTTAGGTCTTCTACCATCTCATTCAGCAAACATGTATGGAGCATCTACTATACATCAGGTAATATACTAGGCTCTGCAATAACAAAGACCAATAAAACAAAGCCCCTGACCATGATGAGGTCCAATCAAGTTCCTAAGTTGCATGTTCCTATGTAATACATATTAAAAGATAAATGCTTACTGAAGTACATATATATATTTCTTGGTGAACCTAGAGAAATGGCACAAACTTTACATGACCTATTCTAACATAATCAAGACTATCTAAGCTCTTCTGAGGACATAAAAAGACAAAGTAAAAAAGGTAATTAATCTTGTGTCTATAACCCAAACACAGTCTTTCAATGACATCACAACTAATGCCAAATCTCTGGATATAACAAGTAGGGTAAGTAAAAGTGTATAACTGGACAAATCTTTGGAATGACCAATATTAGAGTCACAGTCCTTAGCCTCTCACCCCAAATGTCAGAGTTAGGAAAAGAATGCAGATGAAATTGTTTCTCTTTTACCCACTGACTCTCTTCTTGCCCATGGAATGTGATCAGCCACGACTCTGCCAGAAACCTGAGTAAGCAACCCAGACTCTTATCAGCATACATGAATAAGTTTTTAAAATGCATTGGACAAAGTCCAATTAAAGAAACAATTTAAAAATCACCTTTGATAACAAAAGGAAATGTATAACTCCTTTTTGCAGAATCACAGTAAATCAATTGTTTGAGCAGAAAAAAAGATACTTTATTGTATATATTTGAAAAATCCAACCAATAATAATATGAAATTCTAGCTTGCAACCACTGCATTCAATATTCTTTGGAGAAACACATTTGCTTTTCATTTTCAAAGTGGTTAGATCTTGAGAACTCAAATTTGGTTTACAGTTTCAGCACTTAAGTTCGCAGAAGATATGCTGACTTTTTTTAATTAAAAAAAATCATCATATTGAATTATCCCCAGATTTTTAAATGAATAGAATATAGTAAGTATAAATAGCAACTTTTCATATTGGTGTTACTTGACTTATAAGAAGTAATAAACATATCCCCTAATAATAACAAATTACTTATAAATAGTATTTTTAATCTTACCTATTGCAGAGGCCGCACTATTTAATACTTTTATACTAAGCCAATCTTTGCATATCTAATGGGTAAATAAAAAAACACAATAAATCTAATGATAAAACTGAACATTTATTCTCATTCTCCATAGCAGTCTAATAAAATATACCACACTGAACCAAACAACAATATCTAATAACATAATCTGTTTTACAGTTTAAAAAATTCATCTAAAGGGTGGAATGACTTCATTGCCTGCCTTGAATCAATATTTTGGTTTTAAAACTAATCAAATATTTTCATCTAAGAATTAATTCCAGAAAAGAAAGAGAGAAACAGGATTGTGGGTTTAGAAGATGGATGACTTCAAATCAAAAAACAATTACATATAAATCATGGCCTGGGCAAAACCAAATAGCTCAACATAAAATCCCTATATTAAAATATTTTTAAAAAATAATTAGCTAAAAGAGGATATTTAGCTTAGAAATCCTTTCAGTGCTATGTATGTAAGATAAAACTGAATTCCCCTTAGAATTATATCTCTACAAAGAATTATATCTCTAATTAATATGGTCATGAATACTCTGCCCCATCCATAGATAGATATAACCAACTATTATGAAAAAAATCACAGAGAATACAAAAATATATAATAATAATAAATTAGCATTTAATATAAAGAAAAACACCCACCTCGTCCCCACACCCCCAAAAAAATGAAGCAAGAAAACAAGCACATGAGCCTCAATTTCACTAGTGTGTTGTGTCTGGGTCACTGCCAAGTATCACAAACCACATTTGATGTTTGTGTTTTTGGCTGAGTGACACTAGAATGTCTTTGAGGAGCCTGGGAAGGGAAAGAATGAACTTAGAAACAGCAAATCAGAGTTTTCTGGAGTACAGCTATATCATTTCTAGTTGATTATCAAAATAACATTGAAAGTAGTTCAGTTTAAGAGCAAATCAATGATACAAGGAGGTAGCAGCCTAAAATACAATCCAGGGAAGGGTGAGCTTGGAATTCTTTTGGCTTATGCTATGAAACCCTAATTTCTTACCCACCAACATACAGAACAACATGTCTCTATCCCATAGCATTGAACTCAGTATTGTCAAGAAACAGCCCCTAGTCTCTGATCATTCACAGCATATCACATGCTCTTAATTTAAGAGGGAAAATGAAGGATTATCCTAAGTCAGAAGACAGTGTCTAAAATGCTAGGGCAGACAAAATCAGGAATCTTCCAAACCTTGGCTCAGCATATTAAAATTAGTCACTGTCTATAAAGAAACTGCTAAAACTGCTGAGGATGTGAAAGTTAATACTGTCCTGGTGTACACTGTCAGCCCGTCTTCCATGTCACCCTTGCTGAAGAGCTATGGTACAATGCTAATTTCTACCAAAGCTCTTCATTTTGGAATAGGTCTTCTTAATTCTGAAAGTGCCCATCTTCTAGTAGACTTCCTTACTGAGTGGTATTTAGATGACCTCAGCAATTTAGCTTAGATAAATGAATTTTTTCCACTCTGGAATGGCTAAAGATTTCTCCTTAGCCTTATACATTTGATTGCTATGTGGTAAAGTGAAAAGAAAGTTAATTGTTTAGTTGCAACCAAGATTAAAACTAAATTTTATGTAATTCTCTGTTAGTCTTTGTGACAGAACAGTTTTAGGTGTTTCTGTTCATAAATTCAACAATAAACAATGAAGGCAAACAGTTATAGAGAGTAACTATAAAGAGGATGACCTTTCTAAAAAGCACATCAACAAATAATAAATGACTACAAAATCATTACCTCTGCTCTCTGTGTTCTGGGAAAAGCAGTTGATTTTTCTATGGCATAAACATCCACCAGGTAAAGACATGCTCCTTGCTCCCGGTCCAGAATGGCTGCAGTCTGAATTATACCAGTATGTCGTCCAATAGTAAAGAGGCGTCCAACAGTTTTTTCTTCACAACGAACTGAAACGATATAATATTCCACTGGGGCCTCAGATCCTCTGGGGCTAGCTGCTTCTATTGATATCACATTCGTGCCAATAGGTTCTCCTTCCTTCAAAATAGTTATATATTTGGGTTGAGTAAAAACAGGTCCATCAAGGCCCTGAAGAATGATGGTCAGTTCAGTGGTTGATCTCCTCCTTTCAGGCCCAAGGTCTGTTGCCGAAACTATGAGATTGTAGATCAACTGTGAAGGCACCAGCGCTGAAGCCACTCTCAAGTCTCCACTATAACGATCAACAATGAAGGTGTCTGTGTCCCCATTGATGATCTCATACTCTACTTCTCCATTAGCACCTTCATCTGGGTCAGCAGCCATAATTGTTGTCAGAACAGAACCAATCACAGCTGAAGGGTCTGCAGCAAGGGCGTTTTGTGATATAAACATTGGGACATTGTCATTGAGGTCTGTAACCAAAATGGTCACATTCTTCAAGGCATATCGTCTAGTTTCTATTGGCACAGCTTGATCATTGGCTTTTACAGTTAACTCAAAGAGATTAGCAAATTCCCGATCTATTTCAGCATTAGTATATATGGTCCCTTTGACTTCATCTATGGTAAAGTGGTTGCCTCTTGGCATCTGTTGAATGATTGTGTAGGATAGTTGCCCATTAATGTCTGCATCAGGGTCATGTGCAGTCACTGAAATGACAGATGTACCAATGGGAATGTTCTCAACAATAGACTTGAAAATATCTCCAGGAGGAAAGCTAGGAGGATTGTCATTAAAGTCCCTCACGTGAATAACCACTGACATTGTAGATGAACGAGGAGGTCTTCCTTGGTCTTTTGCTGTTATATTTAATTTATACAAAGACTGTGTTTCAAAGTCCAATTTTTTGGCAAGAAAAATACTCCCAGTGTTTGGGCTAATGCTAAAAGTTCCATGGTTGTTAGTCCCAGTAATACTGTAATGTAAATCAGCATTGTCACCTGAATCGGAATCAGTTGCAGTAACAGAGGACACGAGTTCACCAATTCTCATGTTTTCCAAAACATCAACAAAGAGTATTGTCTTAGGGAAAGAAGGGGTATTGTCATTTTCATCTAAAATATCAATATTTAAAGTACACGTTGAATTGAGGGAGATTGTCCCTGAATCCACTGCTTCAATTATGAGGGAATAGGCAGGTGTTGCTTCATAGTCTAGTTTGCCAATTAGTGCTACCTGACCAGAGGTACTGTCGATAGCAAACTGTCTTTCTTCATTTCCTTTTATTATAGAATAGTGAATAAGTCCATTATTACCTTCATCAACATCTGAGGCAGATACTCTTAAAACTTGTGTCAGATTGGCTGCTGACTCTGATATTGTAGCTTGGTAAAAGTCTTTTAAAAATTTGGGAGCATTATCATTTATATCCTTCATGTAAACATGTACAGTGGCCTGATCCTTGAGAGGCTGAGGGAGCCCCTGATCTGTTGCTATGACTGTAAAGGTAAACACTGCAGTCCCTCTCCGCCTCATAAGAGACTCCCTGTCAAACTGATGAGTATTTGTAATTTCCCCACTGATAGCATGCAACTCAAAATCTGGCTGCACCATTTCAAAAGAATATCTTACTTCTCCATTTGGCCCAAAGTCTTTATCTACAGCACTTACTTTGCCCACAAATGACCCAGCCCTTTGCTCTTCTTCAAAGTAAAATGTGTAATTGGTACTGTTAAAAAGAGGTCTGTTATCATTTACATCTTCTAAAATTACAGTAACATTCACAGTAGCACTAAGGGGTTCCACAGCTCTGTCACAAGCAACAACCATTAAAACATATCTGTCTTGAAGTTCACGGTCCAGTTCACTTTTTATATACAATTGACCATCTGGGAATATGCCAAAAGCATCCCCTGTATTTCCTTCAGCAATGGTGTACGCAATTTCACCATTTGCTCCTGAATCCTTATCAGAAGCTTGTACTTTAAAGAATCGAGAATTCACAGGTTCTGACTCAGAAAGGGTGACCTCATAAGAAAGTTGGTCAAACACTGGTGAATTGTCATTTACATCATGGACATAAACTGTTAGGATGACACTAGAGGAGAGTTGTGGGACACCCATATCAGATGCCAAGATCTCTATTTGGTAGGAGCCAGCATGAACATCCAGGGGCCCAAGCAGACTAATAGTGCCATTCTTTTCATTGATAGCAAACAGGTTCTTGGGATTTTGCTTCAGACTATAGAGTACCATGCCATTGACACCTTCATCAGGATCCACAGCTTTGGCCTGGAAAATGCTATGACCTGCCTGCCAATTCTCCACCACATTTACACTCTCTATTGCCTGAAGGAAATGGGGAGAGTTGTCATTCAAATCCTTAACTGTTATGTTAACCATAGTGTCTCCAGTCACTGTGCCCCCACTGGCCACTACTTTCAGCTGATAAAAGGATTGCTCTTCTCTATCAATCACATTTGCTGTGGTAAGCTGCCCAGTGACCTGGTTAATAGCAAACATACCTTTCTGATCCCCAGTAGTAATGAGATAAGTGATGTTGGAATTGAGATCCATGGTGGATGCAGACACACTACCCACATGATATCCCAGAGCCACGTTCTCAAAAACCACAAAGCTGTAGGCAACCTGACTGAATACAGGTGGGTTGTCTTGAGTGTCCAGTACAGTGATGGTTACTATTGCCTGGTTGGGAGACTGTAAGTTGCCACCATCAGTAGCTACTATTTGCAACTGATAAGCTGTTTTTTCTTCTCTGTCTAGGGCCATTCTTGTAGAAATAACCCCACTCTGAGCATTGACCTGAAACCGAGACCTGTCCCCAGCAGATATACTATATTTAACAGTACCATTGGTACCCAAGTCTGGGTCAGTGGCAGACACAGTGGTGATGTAGCTACCTCCAGGCTCATTCTCCTTAATATGAGCAAAGTATTGGACCGGGTAGAACACAGGGCTGTTATCATTTATATCCAGAAGACTCACATTTATGCGAGCCATTGATGACTGGGGAGGGGAGCCCATATCTGTGGCCAGAACCAACAGGGAGTAGAAGGCTTGATCTTCTCTGTCCACGGAGGAGATAGTACTCAGCCTCCCAGACACTGGATCTAGACGGAAGGACCTCCGGTCAGTCTCTGCCTCTTGTAAGGAGAAGCGCACTGTTCCATTGTCACCCAGGTCCCCGTCAATTGCCCTGAGCACCAGCAGTTCTGTCCCTGTTGGGGCATTCTCAACCACAGACACATCATACCCTTCTGGCTGGCTAAATACTGGCTTTTCATCATTCACATCTAGGAGAGTTACTACAAGCTGGGCATAGGACACCTTGGGGTGAACTCCCTGGTCCCGGGCACTTATATTCAGTACAATCTGGGAAGCAAGTTCACGGTCCAGGCCCCCAGCAGCCCCAGTGGTCACCAGGCCGCTATGTTCACTGATATGGAACCATCCCAGTCCATTGCCAGAGACGATGCTGTAACGCAGATTAGCATTGAGACCAGAGTCGCCATCAGTGGCAGATACCCCACTCACATAGCTTCCTGGAGGCGCCTCCTCGCTCAGGTTCACTCTGTACACTTGCTGTGAAAAGACAGGAGGATGGTCATTGATGTCATTGACAAAAATCACGAGGCTTGCCACAGAAGAGCGCGCCTGAACTGCTGCGGCAGGGGGCGCCCCGTAGTTATCAGAGACGGAAACTGTGAGGTTGTAGGAAGGGATGCGCTCGCGGTCCAAGGCGCTGGCCACCTTTATTAGGCTCAGGTTCGGCACTTTGCTGCTTTGCACTTCGAAGTGGCGCTGCTCATTGCCCCCGAGAATTTGCACGGAGATATTTCCGTTGGCCGCGGGAGAATCTGCGTCTGTCACGGTGAGCAGAGCCACCACGGTGCCCACTTGAGCGTTCTCATCGACCGAGGCGTAGCGCGAGGTGGCCGGGAAGTAGCGGAACTTCACTACCGGGTCATTGTCATTCACGTCCAGCAGCTGAATCAGCGCCTCGGCGCGCCCAGTGAGGGAAGGCACGCCTCTGTCCATCGCCTGCACCGTAAGCGAGTACTGGCGCCGGGCTTCGAAGTCCAGGGGCTCCCGCACCGTGATAAGCCCCGTCTCGGGGTCCATTTGGAAGGGGGTCCCCTCGTCCTGCAGCCGATAGCGGATGTCCGCGTTGGTGCCCTCATCCGCGTCCGCCGCCGCCACCTGGAGGACGCTGGAGCCCACAACCGCGTCCTCAGGCACCCCCGCCTGGTAGTGAGAACTGCCAAAAACCGGGGGATTGTCATTAATGTCTTGCACAGTCACGTTTACCTGAAGGTAGCCCCGCCGCTTCGGCTCACCCTTGTCCTCCACCTCAACCAGGAGCTGGTACTGCGGCGTGACCTCGCGGTCCAGCCCGCCCTTGGACACCAGATGCAGGAACGCTCCCTCGCCGCTCGGGTTCAGGGTGATGTCCAGACGGAAGCGGCCCGCCTCGTTGCCGCGGATGATGCGGTAGGAGCGGTGGTCCACACCGTTTGAGCCGATGTCCGAGTCGGTGGCGGTGTCTAAGATGACTTGGCGCCCGCTGCTACTGTCTTCCTTAAAGGTGACCACGATAGAGGGGTCCGGGAAAACGGGGGCGTTGTCATTGAGGTCCCGCACCAGCACTCGCACTTCGGTGGGGTAGGTGGGCGCGCTGGAAAGGACCACCAGGTTGATCACGTCGCTGGGCAGGCTCTCGCGGTCGATGGTGGCGGTGGTGTACAGGGCTCCGGTGGTACTGTTTATGGCAAACAGGGCGTGGCTTTCGCTGAGCCTGTAGGTGAAGCCGGGGCGCGTCTGGATGGTGCCTACCAGAGTGCCTGGAGGTTGCTCTTCCAGCACTTGGAACACCTGGCGCTGCTCGGCCCCGTGGACCCAGGCCTGCCCCGGAAGCAATGACAGCAGCCAAAACACTCGAAGGAGCTGAGATACTGATAGAGCGTGCAACGGGAGCCACGGGCGGCCAGTAGCCCTGTCTGGTGCTAAGTCCATGGTCCTGGCTCCCTAAAACGATGTGATAAAGAGAAGGAAGGGGTGAAACAAACCAATTATATTTACAGGGATTGAGGAGCGCCAGCAAAGATTCAACCGACGGCTTGGTCTGAGACCTCTGCTATTTCAAAGACCCTCCAATCCAGCAAAAGCAAGTAGCATCAGCAAAAGACTCTAGGTAGCTAGTTGGACGCGGAGTGCAAGAGAGATGCTGTGGTGAAAAGCGGCAGGGCATTCCGCGGGACACTCCTGTGAACTGGGTTCCCAGAAAAGTTTCTCAAACCTCTTATATATTCCCCCTTTTACTTTGTTTTTGAATCCAGATAGTCTGAGCGTTTTCACCTGGATGGATGAGAGTTGGGAGAAGTTGCCTGTATTTAAGGTATATGAGGAATCATTGCAAAGAACTGTCTTCAGAAACTTTAGAACTTACCCGCCGCGAAGAACGTGAAGAGGGAGGAACAAACGTCCAAGCACAACTGCGCAGCGGTGTTGGGGAACCGGGAGAATCGAATTCCTTTCCCAAAAGCTGGAGGCGATGGAATTCCTGGAGTCCCCACTCCTCAAAATCTAGGCTGCAACGCCCCTCCAACAGGGCTCCGGCAGTGGCCGCTGAGGCCCAGGCGGCGGCGTCTGCGCCCGGGCAGTTCGGGAACTGCGTTCCAGGCGCTAGCGTTCGCGCCCTGGCTCCGGTACCCGGGAGCGCTCAGCTCTGCCCCTTCCCCTCTAGCAGCCGCCGCCGCCGCCGCCGCCCCTGTTGCGGCTTCAAGCCCGAAGTCCGGCACAAACAACAGCCAGGGCTCCTCGGCATTTTTCACCTCTGCCGGGGCGCCTGCCGACCCATTATTTGTACATCCAGATCGAGCGCAGTTCCCCCTTTCTTGTCGGCCTCGCAGGGGTTGGGCAGAAGCAGCATGCGGTCCCCGAGTCGCCCTCCCCTCACCATGCCAGGGGGGTCGTTCTCCGGCGGCCCCAGTCAGAAGCCCACTCGAGCGCGCCTCGCCCCTGCCCTCGCTATCTCTGCTTTTATTGTCCCGTGTCAGTTTCACTTTGTAATCCACAAGGCTTTTTGTTTGGGGCGGGGGTGGTTGGTGCCTCTCTCTCCTTCACCGTCGGCGGTGGAGGCGGCCAAGTCGGCGCTGGGCTGTGGTGGCGCCCTCCGCAGCTCCGGACGGCGCCTGTCAGCGCTCTACCTCTCGCGGGCCGGGACCGAAGGTTGGACCGCGGCGGAGCTAGGACTCCGCGAGCCCCTCTCCACCTCCCGCCCGGTCCCTCACACTCTCCCCGCCCCTTCCCCGCCGTACTTCCAGCACACACACACGCGCACACACGCGCGCGCGCACACACACACGCACACACACACACACAGCGCGTCGCCGAAACACAAACAGAGGGGGAGGGAAGACTGCGAGCTGGAGCAGCGCTCAGAAACTTTGCTCGCCACTCATTGATCCCCGCACTTTAGTTCCCCCGGACTCCCCCTGGCTCCCGGTCCTGTCACCTTCTGCCCCTCCCTCGCCGCAGCCCCATTGGGCGGGAGCTGAAGCAGCCCCGCCCGGCACTCCTGCCGCCAGCGCCCTCCGCCTAGCCTGGCCTCCGACTGGCTTCTCGGGATGCTAATCACCTCAGCCTCCCGGAGGGCTGTAGGCGGTCTGGTGTGGGAGCCCTGCGAGGCGGAGGCGCTGGGAAGGGGGGTGGGTTTTTTTTTTTTTTTTCCCCCTTTTCGGCCAAATCTTGGCCGGCGTCAGAGCAATAACAGCAAAAGGCTGCCGCAGAATAGATGGGGGTGGGGTCAGGTTTTCAGATAAATAACTTTAGTGGCAGGGTCTGGGGGAAGACCGTTAGGTTGTTATGCTAGTAATAACTCAGGGGTAAGGGGGTCCGGAGAAATAAAAGAAAGGCGGGGGGTGAGGGTCTGTTAAAGCAGGGAGGAAGGATTAAGCAAAGCCTGTCTGGGAATGCACAGTGCAGATTTGCTTTAACCATTTCCTGCCCCTTCTCTCTATGTGAGGGCGAGAGCTGCCGTACAATGTGATCCCACAGAATCCAAACCAAATCTTCCCCTTTCCTCGTCTTTCTACGTCGTGGGCTCCCTGCTGTCCAGGCGAGCTAAACTCTAAATCTTCACTCACTTGCCCCTCTCCCCCCACCTTCCAGGTGACTAGGGGCTGGAGGCCTGGTTACCAACCGCACTTTGGATTTCCTCCTGTAGGGAAGGCCAGGGGAACTCTGTTTGTTTTGTTTTCCTTCCCAACTGGATTCCAGGTGCCAGTAGCCCAAACCTTAGGGCTTCAACAACAATAATAATGGCAGCCCTTTGAAAAGAGGGAGATCTTTTCCTGTTGCAAAGTTAGTTTGGAATTTTGATCCCTGATGGAGTATTTCTACCTCTACATTTTTTAGCCAAAGGAATCCTAATAAAGTTTTATTTTTCAGTCCGGGAGAAATAGATACGAGAAAGCAGAAATAAATAAAATAATATTTAAACTTAAGTTTTTAAAAATGTCCACGTCAACTCAGCCACTCTTCACCGCAGTTAATTTTTGTGGTGGCAAAAAGAAAAAATACGTTATTAGGATTCAGATCGATATTTTTCCCCTTTAAGGGAACCAACTTAGAAAATAAGAATTCAAGCCAAACAATGCAAATATAGGGCATATGTCATACATTTCTGCCACAGGAATCCCTCCAAACGTAAAACTTTCTGCGCCCAGAGTTCAGTCATGAGTAAATACTGCCCTCTCCTGTTCTAGGTCAGTCTTACAACTTTAGTCTCCAGGTTTCTTGCTTAAAATTAAATGCAGAGACTAAAAGGATCTAGTTACAAGGCTAATTCCTCCTTCTTGCCTAGGGATAGCAGCAAAGAAAACGATCTTTAAGAATCTCCTAGTGCCTTTCTTATTTGGAGTAAAGAAAAAAATCAAGAATAGTAGGACAGACAGCAAAATCAGGTCTTGCAGATGCAGACAGCCTGTAACTCAAAACTGATAAATGGAAACATGATTTCTAAAACTATCCCCCATTCCTCTGTTCAGGTTAAAAAAACTCACTTCTACCTATTATTCTACTGTAATGTAATGAGTTAATTGGAAACAGACAAAAAAGTTAAATTTAACCATTTCTGTATTTTAAGACTTGAAAACATTAGACTATAGATTTTTTAGAAATACTTTAAGCCTTTTTTTAAACTCATATTTTTCCTAAGTTACAATCTTAACACCAATTATTTTTGGTATAATTTAGCCAAAAAATATTTGTAGATTAACTAAAGTGGCAACTAAGTTTTTACAAATCCTGGCTCTGATGTGTGATTTTAAGAGATTACCGTTTTGTTTTGTTTGCTAATACGCTATTATTCAAGCATTTATAATGAAATAAACAGAAATAAATCATTCAGATACTTGTAGGAGATTGTGGACTTTTGTTGGTTTGCTTGTTTTTCTGGAAAGCCTGTGGGATAATCTTCAAATTTAGTGTTAATAGTATTACATTTGCATTATATATGAGTGAATTTAATTTGGAGAAGAGGTAAAAATCATTCATTCTGTGAAATGGAAAGTATTCAATCAGTGCAATACGTATACATTTTAATTCTACAAAACAAGAAATGGCAAAATCAAATAATATAGAAAATATATAGACAGAGTACATAAAAAAAATTCAGACAATTCCGAAAGAGGATTATCCAAAATTATTTAGATAATTGTGTGGTTATTTGAAAAAGTAGATACTTTGCCCATGATGACTACTTTAAAGTAATATATTCATTTATACGTAAAACCTACACATAAATTTGCAATCTATGTATACATAAAGTACACAACTTAAAGTAAGATACAGAGCATGGTTTAAATAGAAGACAAAGAATGAAGCCTTTATTGTATTTTGTTGTTGTTTTTCTCCTTTGGATTTCAAACTGTAATATCATGCATGTTAAAAATTATGGATGCCCCCAAAAAGTAAATCATGCATAATAAAAAATATGGATGCCTACCCAAAAGTAAAATAAAAGAAAATAAAGACACATAGAGATCATTGTCATGAAATATGCAAAAAAAAAAGCCATGAAATGCATTACTAGGTAGATATTATAATGGAACACACTAATAAACAGATGCCGTAAGAATCATTTCTCATTGTACATTTTCTTTAATTAATTGTCTTTCAAAAAACAAACAAGTTTATTTGTGCTTTTCTACCAAAGCCTTGTTTGAAAAGTGTTGTTTAGTCAAAGTTTTTAACAAAGTTTCTAAAGGAGAAGATATTCCTTGATTTTAATAGACTGTGGGGGTTGTATTTTTATGTCCAAATATAAAAGAAACTAGAGAATATCTTATCTGAACCTTAGAACATACATTAAAACAAATAGCTTTGTAACAATTTGTTATGATCTGTACACATTTGTTATCCCTTAACTAAATGTCTGAAGTTATATTTTTGTCATGTTTTAGACTCCAGGTGACAAAGGCTAGGTTGATTACATTCCTCAATTCCTAAGGCATTGCCAACATTATTCCAGAAAAGGGTATTCTCTCAACTTCCAGCTTTCCTTCCCTCTTCTCCTTTCCTCGATTCTTCCCTTCCCTTCCTTCTCCTTCTCTTGCACTTCCTCCCCATCTGTCCTTTTTCCTCTCTTTCTCCCCCGATCTTCTCTCTTTTCCTCTCTCCCTGTCCTTTCTTTTTCTTTCCTTCCAATCCTCTCTTCTTTCCACCCGTCTCTCCCCCTCCTCCTCTAGGCTCTCCGTCCTCCCTTCCACTCCTCTCCCGCCACTATCCCCTTAATTTACATGTTATACTATATTTTGCACTGGATCTCTTTTGCTCACTTTACCTTCCTGTACTCTACTGTACTTCCTTATTGTTCTTCACTCTCTTTCATCCCCAGAGGCAAAGTTTCTGATGAAATGTGTATCTTTTTGTTTCTATGTGTCCTAACAAAATGTGTATTATGTAGTTATACTGTATTTTCAAAATAAATTATATTACCTTATATCGTGTATATAGCTCATCCTATTTCTTATCTTTTTCATCAAGCACTACATTTTTAAGATTTATACATATTGCTATATGTACATCGGAACTGTTGTTTCTGACTTTTGCGGTTTACTTTAATACATATAACCATCACTTTCAAAATATCCAGTTATACACATCCGATTTTCCTCCAAACCGTTGTCATCACAGTAAGTCTGCACTGAACATCCTAGCAACTGTCCTCATATGAAAATGAACAGAAATATCTTTCAGACATATAATGTAAAAGGAGAAAGACTTTACTCAGTATCTGAAACAAAACGGATTGCTTACTAAACAAGAGGGAGCTGTGTTTATAGGACATCTTCTTTTTTTGTTGTTGTTGAGACATAGTCTCGCTCTGTCGCCAAGCTGGAGTGCAATGGCGCAGTCTCAGCTCACTGGAGTGCAATAATTCTCCTGCCTCATCCTCCCAAGTAGCTGGGACTACAGGCTAGTGCCTCCACGCCCAGCTAATTTTTGTGTTTTTAGTAGAGACCCGGTTTCACCATGTTAGGGAAGATGGTCTCGATCTCTTGAACTTGTGATCCGCCCACCTCGGCCTCCCAAAGTGCTGGGATTACAGACGTGAGCCACTGCACTCCACCAGTAGGACAGTCTTTCTGTCCTGAGCAAAACAGAGAACTGATCTTACTTAGGTTTGGGGAAGCATGGAGTTAACAGAGGGCAAACTCAGAAGTAGGAGGGGGTTAGAGATTAGTTAACTTTTGTAGAGTGCAGTTTTTGTAGATTGGCTGAATTTCAGAAGTTTGGTTACTGAAGTAAATTCAACATTGATTTGGATTGGTTCTAAAACTGGTTTGGTTAGTACAAGCGGATTGGAGTTTTGTCTTCATCTGTTATTTCTCTCTTTTATTTATTTGATCTTTAGCTCTGTTATTCTCCAATTTCTCATGACAAACGTTTAATTCAGTATTTTATTTTCTTATTTCCTGATAAGTATCTTGAAAACTATAAATATTCCTCAAAATACTACATTAACCTAGTCCCACAAAGTATAACACATTCACCTTTAAATATTTATGTTTTGATTTTCTCTGTAGCACAAGATTATTTATTAATATATGATTGCAGTTCAAAATATGTGTTGTCTAAGAGCCCTCTCCTTCAGCAAAACCTGCTGCCTTTCACCACCTTCCCTGGTACATAGAATCTATATCTTTTTGTTACTAATCATTTGTTGTGTTTTATTCAAAGCAGATAATCTGTGATAGAAGTCTCCAAATTCTCTGCTTTCGTGTTTTCTTAATCCACTCCAATCAGAGTTTTACCCAAAGCACTACACCAAAATATTTCTTATCAAAGTCACAGCTGATTGCTTCCTTCTCCTTGACTCACTTTTCCTCATTTGCTCTCCAGGACATCTTCCTAACTCGTGCACCACTACTTTTCAGTCCGAGGCGTTTTATAATGTGCCTCAGGGATAAAGAGAGGAATTGTCCTCTTCTTTTTTCTATGCCCACTCAGTCCCGTGGTCACTTTATCCTGTCTCAAGACTTCCAGTAAGTTGAGAAAACTCAGAAAAAAAATATCAATTATGTGGTTCTTGGGTGCAATATTCCATCCATATATATCCATTAGGTTGTTTGTTATATATCATTACTGATCTTCTGTTGGCTTCATATATTGATGACTAAAATAAGTATGTTCAAGCTGCATTTATGGTTGCAGTTTTAATTCTCCATATAGAGTTATGTAGCTATTCTTGCTTTATGGTGTAAGGCCACATGTATGTATATAAGGCCATATATATATAAAATATATATACACACACATATATATAAAGTCATTCCTCACATTATACATTATAATGTGTAATTATAATTACATTATAATTGTAATATATGGTTTCAGTTACATTATAATTATAATATATACGATTATACTTATAAATTGTAAGGCAATTATACATATTGTAAGGCATATGTATATACACAGTCATATATATGTGTGTATATATATGTATTTCTGAATTTCCTTTATAATGGCAGATGCTGTTAGAAACATTTTATTGTACCTTTGTTCTCAAAATTTTTTTTTCATTTATGAATGCATTTCTAAATTCAAAATAATTTTAGACTTATTTAGACAGAATTTTTTGCCATGTGCCATTCTTGTGCACATATATAAAAAGGAAAAATAAAGGAAATTGCTTAGTTGGGTATTTTTAATACTACACCTAGATAATTCAATTCATATAAATTTATTTTTGGCTCAAAATCATTATATCCATATTTATTAGCACAATTTTTTAAGTTGGAAATTTGGCTTTAACTGTGAATATAATTCTTTTTAGAAGAAGTCTGACATTTGCCAGGACGTCTCATATCTTCTGTGTCTCGAATGTCACTTTGATTTTTTTTAAGTTTTCTCTATGCATACTTCTGAATAACTTCTGACTTATCTTCCAGTTCACAAGTTCTTTATTCTGCTGCTTTTAATCTGCTTTCAAACTCATCCATTTGATTTTCAGTTGAATGAATGAATTATTATGCATAAACATTATATTATGTTGTTTCATAGATAACTATCCTTTGCAGATATTTTCAAACTTACTTTCTACTTCTTCAAGAATGTTAAATATACTTTTACTGTTGTTTTAAATTTGTGTCTGACAATTTCAATATCAGAAATATTTGATTATCTGTTTCTGCTTTGTATGGACATTGCTAATTTTAGTTGATCATAAATTGTTTTGTGGTATGATTACTTATGCTTGAATGTAAACTGCTTATTTTAATTAGAAAATTATTTGTGAGTGTACTTTGAGGCTTAAGATAGGTGCGCCCCCATAAAGAAAATCTGATTATGTTTCTATCAGGTGCATGTGGGTTACTACTCATTTGCAACCACTACTGTTTTCATTGAAGCAAAGTTGCCAACAATAAAAAAGTTCAAAAAGATTTTTATTCATTGCTAAGTAATGCTGCTAAATAAATAGTAAAAATACTCACTTTGAATTTTCATTTAAAAATTTATTTCACACTCATCTAAGTTGATGTTATATGTCATTTTCTGTATGTATAAAAAGGAAACTATAAGAAAAATAAATTGGGCAAGGCACCCTTAGATCATCTTCACATTAAAAATCCATCTAAAAGGGTGCAGCATTTATTGAAAAGAAGAGTGCTCTATCACTGACTGTGTGTGTCTGTGTGGTAATGTACTGACACTGCCTCTTCAATGCTCATATACATTCAGGAGTAATACAGCCGCAACTGCTTTCCAGCCTTTAACAAATCACTACACATTTCCAGCTATTAAATATTACTTTGTTAAATATTAAATGGAGACTCAAAAAAGTGAATATTCAAACAATAAAATACGATACATTCACAACATAAGGTTTTGTTTTGTTTTCGTTTTTTCTGTACCTACCTAGTAATATGATTTCGAGAGCTGCTCTGTAGCTTCAGCTTCTCAGATTTATCCACTCCCACAACCCTAGTCTCATCAGTGTCAAGGCAACTTTATTTATAGTCTTTTGCAGAAGGCAGGGTGACAAAGTGTATAAGGATATGTGTAGTTAACTCCTCACTGAGGACTTGGGATTTGAGGGCTCCAGGTTTAATAGGAAAATTTCCTATTAGACTTCATACCTCCAGAGACAGCTGACCTTTCTTTGTCATCCTACCCAACTTAATAGTCTTAGGTCAGATTTGCAAAGTTTGATAAGTGTTCTCAGTGCAAAAACTAATTCATCCATGAGTTTATCTTTGTGGGTTCTCAATTTTCCCTAGACCATGTGGTAATTGCTATCATGTCAGATGTTTGATCTTCTGAGAAAATATTTTAAAATTCAGTAACTTTAGTTGTTTTAGTGGTAAAATAATATCCTGGTATATCACCAGAATAAGAAGGCTATCTTCATTATTTCTTCACATATTTTCCTCTCTTCAATTTTCTTCTCTCCTTTGGGAAATCTTATTTGACCATTATCTGTTATCCATGTCTCTTTAGCTTTTCTTTCTGTCTTTCAGAAAAATTTCTGAATCTTATGCTCCAACTTATTAATTCATCCCTCAGGTGCAGTATATCCAATCTACCACTGAACAATGCTTTGTTCTCTTTATTTCAACTCATACATTTTTAAACCTAATATTTCTACTTTATTCAAAAAGAAATTTTTATTGTTATTTTGTATTGGCAATACCAATCAATCATTTGTTTATCTTTAGCACACTTATTAATTATATATTCTTGTTCATATGTTAAAATGCTTAACTTCTCATGGCCTATATTATCCATTTTGATTTTCTCTGAGGAATGGCTTTCTTTACGTGTTTAGTTATTTTGGTTCATGAGCTCATTACACATTACTAGTAATGTGTGTTGAGGAGGGATCAAGGGCCAGGACTTAGTCTTTGAGTTTAGAGCAGGGGTTAGCAAGCTTTTTCTCCAAACATAAGAGGGTAAATATTTTGGGTTTTGAGAGCCAGACAATCCCTGTCACACTAGTGATTCCTGCTCTTGTATAACAGCAGCTTCAGAGACTACAGAAATGATAAGTTGGATATGGCTGTGTTCCAATAAAACATTATTTATAAAAACAAGAAGCAAAGCCAGTTTGTCCCACAGGTTATATCATTGGCTGACTCCCGTTTTAGAGCTTAGGAAATAAGCCTTGTATGGAAAACCTACCAGGAACTTGTGTTAATCAATCCCATTTGTATTCTTGAATTTTAAGCTGGGAGGTGAAGCATGATTGGAAGGAGACAACCTCCCTAAATTGCAATATACAGCTGTGGGGATTTTTAGAGAGTAGGGCTAGTATGCTCAGTGCCTAAGGGCAGAAGGCCAGTTTGCACCTATTTAATGAGGGCACTGGTCTCTTAGCTGCTGCTCCTGAAATCTGCAGAAAGGCAAGCAATAATTGCCTCAAGGCAACACAGTGTAGTGAGAAAAGCTTGTTGGTTTTCTTTTCCTAAATATTCATTGTTTCTAGCCTTTGACACAAACTATCTGGATTTCATTATTTCATACTTAGCTTTCTTCCTCCTTTATCCATTGCTCTTTGTTAAATATACATAATTTTTATAATTCATATATACACAGCTTTTTCTGGCTAGTGTTTAATTTCCAAAGATTATGTAGAACCTGCATGGATGTAAATAAGCCTAAAACTACATGATGGAAACTAGAATCATATTTTTTAACATCACACTTATGGCAGAAACAAAATGAAGGGTTTGCTTTAAAGTTCTTCATTATATAGTACATGTGAATATGTGAGCAAACCCACTGGAATGGAAATTGCTTATAGTACATGTGAGACTAGGTCTCTGAATACTGTGGCATTTGCCACAAACTGGTAATTACCTACCATAATTTGGAGAAACTTCTCAGTCCAACAACTGTTTTTGTGACAAGCTAACATTTTGTTGAAATATATAATATGTCAAGAGTTGGTCATATTTTAATCTTTATTAGATATATGTATTCTGCTTATCTCAAACTGAAAATATACTAACATGAGTAGTGATCAAAGAATGTGTATTTCCTATTCAAAACATAAAATAAACCTGACATTGCATTTCATGCTAGAATATAAAGAGAAAAAGAACAATAAATGCCTTTAACTTATATGCAATATATATATATATTCATCATGCCAGAGGAGTGTTAAGGAGAATAATAGTCTAGTTTCACCAGATTTTTAATACATAAAAATTTTTGCAAATACAGAACTATTTGTAATACAACTTTCATTATCAGTAGGAGAGTCCTACCAGAAGAGTTGACTATAGGAACTGTAATCACCTTTACCGACAGCTAACATTTTATCTTATTTTTATATTTTTAATTTTAAACTTACTTGATATAATGAAGTATAGACTACTAAAGACTATTTTGTATTAGCATTTAATGAGCATTCTCTTGTCATTTTAATAATTTGACATAAATATTCTTTCATTGGCTGTGCAACATTTTGCCACAAAATAAGCCAAAAAGTAATTGTTCCTTTGATGCTGACATTCAGGATTTTGCTAGGTTATTTTGCTATTATAAGTAATGCTTTGCTAATCGTCATTGAAACATTCAACAAAATTTATTGAAAGGTGAGTATATGTCCAGTACTTTAATATTACAGACAATACAGTGGCAAATAAAAGATATAATTTGTATAATATTTAGTCAGATTATCAGAAATTTGAAAAAGAATGTAAATATTTAATCACTCTTATTACACAGTGTTAAACTGCTTCCCATAAATAATGTACCAACATATAATAAAAACAGAAGTGTATCAGGGTTCTTTTTTCAGCAAAACAGAGAAACACACACATTTAAGTGTAAAATGTCTTAAATCTTGACCCATTTAAGGGGACTAAAAGAGGTGTCTTCTTTCAACGTGTATTTCTACTGTATTTTTTATATTAGCTACCTGTATTTCTGTTTCTCAGAACTTATTCATGTCTTTGCCCTTTTAATCATTTGGAGTCTCAGAGATTTTGTTGTTGTGCTGCATTGTTGTTAAATCTATTTGGTTTTCTTTGTGAACATCTATGTTTCTTTTAAATTTGTACTTAAGTTGTAACAATTGACATAACACCACAGGAGCTGGGGAAATAGATGATTAATTTTGTTTTCTCTGTATCTAGCATGTTTCTTGACACTCAGATAGTATTCAATGAATGTTTACTCAATGTCGTACCTCATAAGGTGCCTACAATTTTTTTAAATGTATTAGAAAAAAACAGTAACAGATATCTTAGACTCCGTGGTCGGAAACAGCATTGAAATATAATGGTGGTGGTACTCAGATGATTTCAGGGGACTCAGAAGAGGATTTTGAATTTTACAACAAATAAGAATTTTTAAAATGTTTAATGTTATGGCTTGACATTCAAACTCCACTGAAACCTTACAATTGTCTTCTAATGTGCATTTTAGAGTTTTTTTTTTTTTTTTCTAAAACATTCTCTCATCCATGGTTCTTCACGCAACGTTCCTCTGTTGAGAACTTCTCAGGCAAACACACAGTAGAGGCTGTCTTCCTTTTGTGTTAACTGTTTCTCTGCTGGCTGTCAGAGCCATGGATGCATGTCCACCCTGCTATACCAGTGGCCAGTCCACGTGTTGAGAAGCCACAGTCATACCATTTGCAGCTACAGCAAATTCCTCATCCCTGGATCAGTTAAGTTGGTGTGTCAGTGAAATTAATGATTCCACTGAAAGTCTCCAATTTTCTTACCTTGCTGACAGTGGCAGAAGTCACAGTGCCCATGGTGAGGTATTTCTATAGCAATTCTAATAATTTTGAAATCACTTGATTACCTGTAGTAAGTGTAGCAAGTGTTTTTTTTTGTTTTTTGTTTTTTTTAAATAGCTATACTGATTTATAGTTTCTGCAACTGGATCTTGACTGAACAATCATAGGTGAAGACCATTATTCCATTTTCATTCCTCTTCCAAATAAAGGAAAAATTTTGTGGTTGGTATCAGAATGTATAACATTGCATACTTTCCTTTTGAATAGAAAGTGATCTAAGTCAATAGTCCTATATGACAAGTGTAAATCATTAAGATTTGATTGACATGACACTGTTTGAACACAAGATAGATTCTCTTTAGTTAAGAATAGTATCTGAGTCAGAAGTAGTGAACACACACATTAAAATAAAGAAGAAACTCAACTTAGCATACGCTAGAAGACAAAAGAAAAATAGCAGAGGATCTCTGTAGTAGTTAAACATATTTATATCTTATGGTGCTCACAACCTTTGTTAAAAGAAAGAGTACATTATCTGTACTACTTAGTTGGAATATTCCAGATGTTTCTGGTCTATGTAAACATATCACAACATCTTAATTCTTTGTTTATTTGAATTGCTCCTTAGTCATGTCTCTTTTTCATTCCATTCTTAATCACCGAGTCCGTGATTAAAAATGGCAAACATGTGTTTTGAGAAGAAACTAAGCTATGATTTTGGTTGTGGGTAGTAATTGCTGAGAGGCAGACATATTAACTCTTTCCTTTCCACCTTGCTTATGAACTCACAGAAATGTAAAAGTAAACAGTAAACACAAAGTAAAGCATTGAAAAATAGAACACTTTTCATTTCAAATGCTATTTGTACTGTTTCTGAAGAAACGAACAAATAAAAAGTGACGGCTGGATGCAATGGCTTATGCCTGTAATCCCAGCACTTTGGGAGGCTGAGGTGGGCAGATCAAGAGGTCAGAGTTCGAGACTATCCTGGCCAATGTAGTGAAATCCTGTCTCTACTAAAAATACAAAAATTAGTCGGGCATGGTGGCGCAAATCAGTAATCCTAGGTACTCAGGAGGATGAGGCAGGAGAATTGCTTGAACTTGGGAGGCAGAGGTTGCAGTGGGCTGAGATCATGCTCCTGCACTATAGCTTGGGTGACAGAGTGAGACTTCATCTTAGGGGAAAAAAAAGTGGCAATATTTACCAAACGATGTTGAACTAGAACAGTATAAGCAATCACAGATAGGATATTATTGTAGTTAACACTCTTAATTTATGCTATTCAACAAAGATCGGTTTTGTAATCTGACAGTCTTTGGATCTAAGCCTGACTCTATTTCATATTCTCTGTAAAGTCACATAAAAGTAATTTCAATATTCCATGGTTAGATTTGTAATGAATATTTCTTCATTTGTAAAATGAGAGAAATCAACTCACATGGTAACTGTGAGTTGTTTGCTGCCGGCTCGTGTATGAGACACATGTTTAATTCAAAAAAGTTATAGATAAAAGTTAAATGCTGTTAAATATCTATATATAGAGATAAATATCTATATATTTAAATATTTATATATAGATAAATATCTATATATTAATATAGATATCTATAATTAAATATATAGATATCTATATATTTAATATCTATATGTATTAATAGATATCTATATATTTAATATCTATATATATTTAACAGCATTTAAATCTGTACATATATATAGATATATATAGATATTTAACAGCATTTAACTTATATATCTCTCTCTATATATATCTGTGTATATATATTTAACAGTATTTATATATATATATATGGAGAGAGAGAGAGAAGAAAATTTGAAAATATAGTTTCAATTTTTATGGAAAGGAAACATAACCGTATTCATGCAAAAACAACACTGCATAGTTGGATGCATAGAATTTTGAGATATTTAGTAATTTCCTACAAACTTTGGAGTAAAACAAAAATATAATATAAAATAAGTATATATTTATAGGTAAAGTTAAATACCATAATATAGTTATATAAAAGAAAATATAAATATTGTATTTATTTTAAACTAAATTTAAATAAATTCCAAAGTAGTAGATTCAAACAGGACAATATATTAACAAAATTAAGTGCTAAGAAAACAGCAAAATCATATGAAGTTAAATAGAAGCCTGTATATATAGTCATAGCTAATAAAGGTTTTATCATCTTCAAATACAATAATTCATTTCAGGAAATTCTAATGTCATGTTAATACTCTTAGTAAAAGCAAATGTGTCACTGAATATCACTATAGGGAAGTAATCATCAATACTACTCTACAGTCCTGTCACTTGATTCTTTTGGGAAAATATCCAGTACATTTGAAATTAATTTTATAGGGGTGTGCAGTGGCTCATGCCTGTAATCCCAGCACTTCAGGAGTCTGAGGTTGTGGGATCACTAGACATCAAGTATTAGAGACCAGCCTGGCCAACATGGCAAAACCTTGCCTCTACTAAAAATACAAAAAAGTTAGCTGGGCATGGTGGTGCATGCCTGTAGCCCCAGCTACTCCAGAGACTGAGGAAGAAGAATCACTTGAACACAGGAGGCAGAGGTTGTAGTGCGCTACTGCACTCCAGCCTGGGTGACAGAGCAAAACTCTGACTCAAAAACAAAAAAAGAAAAGAAAAAAATGAATTTAATTTTATAAAAATGTTTTGTTGCTATTGAATCAGCAGGTTGTTAGTAACAGGTTTACATCACACATTTTAAAGGAATAGACCAAACCATTTATCTTATCCCCAGTGGGTCTAGGATTTGGTTTTTGTTATTTTTTTTTTTTCTCTAAGGACTTTCTTTATAAAAACAATATGGTTTAAAATAACCATCTTCACTTTGATAATCTGTGCTTCTTCTTTGCTTCATAGGTATGATGGTTAATGCCTCATGGTATTCTACCGCTTGCAAATGACAAGTCTGTCCTTAGTTTTCAATCCCTTTTTGATGATTATGTTTATCATAAAATTACATAACTCAAGACACTAAATGGATGCTATTAAGGAGGATGACTGAGGGGGCTCCAAGATGGCTGAAAACAGGCAGCTCTGAAACTCAGTTCCCAGCAAGAGAGACACAGAAGCCGAGAGGTCTCTACAGTTCCAAACGAGGTGCCAGGTTCATTTTGTGGGGCTGGTTGGACAGTGGGTATAACCCAAAGAGGGCAAATTGAGGCAGGGTGGGGCACTGCCCCATCTGGGAGGTGCATGCAACTGATCAGAAGATCAGGGGCTCTCCCCCTCTGGGACTTCATTTTGGATACTGTGCTCCACCCAAGCCCTTTACAACTTATGGAACAGGAGATCTTCACTGGGATGAAAAACCCACAAGAGCTGCCTGAACAGGGCTGAACAGCAACTCCAGTTGGCGAGAGGGTTATAGGCACAGATCGAGGTGGAAGTACTGGCTGACGCTGAGAAAGCTGGCCAGATGGAGCTAACCGCCACCCAGAAAGAAGGGGAACTGAAAGCAGGGAATCAGGCCATATGGCAGGGTGGGTTCCTCCCCTACAAAGCCGAGCAGGCTGAAGCCCTCTCACTTGAGAGTTTTCCAGACAGCACATCAGTTAGAGCATGACCAGGAACTATCAAGCTCGGTGGGAGGAAGGGCAGCCGCCATTGCAGAGGCTGGCCTAATCTTCCTGAACAAACAAAAGATGCAGGAAATATATGCAGCCCCTCCACTGAATCCCTGGCAGCCCAGCAGCACCTCTGCAGGCAGACAAAGGAAAGGCAGCCTCCCCAAGCAGGTACCTGAGATCAAAGCTATATAAATCCAAGGAGATGGGAGGAAACAAGCACAAAAAGGAGGAAATCATCAAAGACTAGAATGCCTCTCCCCCACCACAGGATCACAACTCCTCACCAGCAAGGAAAAAAACAAGATGGAGAAGGAATTTGAGAAATTGACAGAAGCAGGCTTGAGAAGGTGGGTAGTAACAAACTTCTCTGAGATAATGGAACATGTTCTGACCCAATGCAAAGAAACTAAAAACCTTGAAAAAAGATTAGACAGAACGCTAACTAGAATAACCAGCTTAGAGAAGAATATAAATGACTTGATGGAGCTGAAAAACACAGCACAAGAACTTTGAGAAGCATACACAAGTTTCAATAGCCAAATTGATAAAGCAGAAGAAAGGATATCAGAGATTGAAGATCAACTCAATGAAATAAAACAAGAAAGGAAGAAAAGAGAATAAAGAGTGAAAAGAAGTGAACAAAGCCTCCAAGAAATATGGGGTTATGTGAAAAGACCTAATCTACGCTTGACTGGTGTACTGGAAGATGACGGGGAGAATGAATCCAAGCTGAAAAGCACTCTTCAGGATATTATCCAGGAGAACTCCCTCAACCTAGCAAGGCGGGCCAACATTCAAATACAGGAAATATAGAGAACATCACAAAGATACTCCTCAAGAAGAGCAACCCCAAGACACACAATCATCAGATTCACCAGGGTTGAAATGAAGGAAAAAATGCTAAGGGAAACCAGAAAGAAAGGTTAGGTTACCCACAAAGGGAAGCACATGAGACTTACAGCAGATCTCTCAGCAGAAACCCTACAAGCCAGAAGACAGTGGGGGCCAACATCATTAAAGAAAAGAACTTTCAACCCAGAATTTCATATCCAGCCAAACTAAGCTTCATAAGTGAAGGAGAAATAAAATCCTTTATGGACAAGCAATTGCTGACAGATATTCTCACTACCAGACCTGCCTTACAAGAGCTCCTGAAGGAAGCACTAAATATGGAAAGGAACAACCAGTACCAGCCACTGCAAAAAAGAACCAAATGGTGAAGACCAACGATGCAATGAAGAAATTACACCAATCAAAGGGCAAAACAACCAACCAGTAACGAAATGGCAGGATCAAATTCACACTTAACAATATTAACATTAATGTAAATGGACTAAATGCCCAATCAAAAGACACAGACTGGCAAACTGGATGAAAAGCCAAGAACCATCAGTGTGCTGTATTGAGGAGACGCATCTCACATGCAAAGACACACATAGACTCAAAATAAAGGGATGGAAAAAAATTTACCATGCAAATGAAGAGCAAAAAAAAAAAAAAGCAAGGGTTGCAATCTTAGTCTTGGATAGAATGGACTTTAAACCAACAAAGATCAAAAGAGACAAAGAAAGGCATTACATAATGGTAAAAGGATCAATACAACTAGAAGAGCTAACTATCCTAAATATATATGTACCCAACACAGGAGAACCCAGATATATAAAGCAAGTTCTTAATGACCTACAAAGAGTCTTAGACTCCCACACAATAATAGTGGGAGACTTTAACACCTCATTGTCAATATTAGACAGATCAACGAGACAGAAAATCAACAAGGAAATCCAGGACCTGAAATCAGATAGGGGCCAAGCAAATCTAATAGATGTCTACAGAACTCTCCACCGCAAATTCACAGAATATACATTCTTCTCAGTACCACATTGCACTTACTCTAAAATCAACCACATAATTGGAAGTATATCACTCATCAGCAAATACAAAAGAATGGAAATCATAACAAACAGTCTCTCAGACCACAGCACAATCAAATTAGAACTCAAGATTAAGAAACTAACTCAAAACCACACAGCCTCATGGAAACTGGACAACTGGCTCCTAAATGTCCACTGGATAAACAATGAAATGAAGGCAGAAATAAAAAATTTACAGTAATAAATGCCCACATAAGGAGCAAAGAAAGATCTAAAATTGACACTCTATCATCAAAATTGAAAGAGCTAGAGAAGTAGGATCAAGAAAACTCAAAACCTAGTAGAAGACAAGCAATAACTAAGATCAGAGCAGAACTGAAGGAAATAGAGACACAAAAATCCCTTCAAAAATCAATAAATCCAGGAGCTGATTTTTTGAAAAGATCAACAAAATAGACAGACTGCTAGCCAGACTAACAAAAAAGAAAAGAGAAAAGAATCAAATAGATGCAATAAAAAACGATAAAGGGGATATCACCACTGATTCCACAGAAATACAAACTGCCATCAGAGATTACTAACAACTCTATGTACACAAGCCAGTAAATCTGGAAGAAATGGATAAATTTCTGGACACTTGCATCCTTCCAAGCCTAAACTAGGAAGGAGTAGAAACCCTGAATAGATCAATAGCTAAGGCTGAAATTGAGGCAGAAATTAATAACCTACCAACATAAAAAAATCCAGGTCCAGATGGGTGTACAGCTGAATTCCACCAGACATACAAAGAGGAGCTGGTACCATTCCTTCTGAAACATTCCAAACAATACAAAAAGAGGGAATCCTCCCTAACTCATTTTATGAGACCAACATCATCCTTATAGCAAAACCTGGCAGAGACTCAACTAAAAAGAAAACTTCAGGCCAATATCCATGATGAACATCAACGTAAAAATCTTCAATAAAATACTGACAATCTGAATGCAACAGCACATCAAAAAGCTTATTCATGATGATCAAGTAGGCTTCATCCCAGGGATGCAAGGCTGGTTCAACATATGCAAGTCTATAAACATAATCCATCACATAAACAGAACCGAAGAGAAAAACCACATGATTATTTCAATAGATGCAGAGAAGTCTTTGACAAAATTCAACAGCCCTTTAACCCTCAATAAACTAGGTACTTATGGAACCTATCACAAAATAATAAAAACTATTTATGACAAACCCACAGCTAATATCATACTGAATGGGCAAAAACTGGAAGCATTCCCTTTGAAATCTGGCACTAGACAAGGATGCCCTCCCTCACCACTCCTATTCAATATAGTATTGGAAGTTCTAGCAAGAGCAATCAGGCAAGAAAAAGAAATAAATGTATTCAATTAGGAAAGGAGGAAGACAAAATGTCTCTATTTGCAGATGATATGATTGTATATTTAGAAGACCCCATCATCTCAGCCCCAAATCTCCTAAAACTGATAAGCAACATCAGCAAAGTCTCAGGATATAAAATCAATGTGCAGAAATCACATTCCTATACACCAATCACATACTTAAAGAGAGCCAAATCAAGAATGAATTGCCATTCACAATTGTTGCAAAGAGAATAAAATACCTAGGAATACAACTAACAAAGGATGTAAAGGACCTCTTCAAGGAGAACTACAAACCACTGCCCAAGAAAATAAGAAAGGACACAAACAGATGGAAAAACATTCCAGCTCATGGTTAGGAAGAATCAATATCGTGAAAATTGCCATACTGCCCAAAGTAATTTATAGGTTCAACGCTACCCCCATCAAGCTACCAATGACCTTCTTCACAGAACTGGAAAAAACCACCTTAAACTTCATATGGAACCAAAAGAGAGCATGCGTAGCCAAGACACTCCTAAGTAAAAAGAACAAAGCTGGAGGGATCACACTGCCTGACTTCAAACTATGCTACAAAGCTACAGTAATCAAAACAGCATGGTATTGGTACCAACACAGAGACATAGACCAATGGAACAGAACAGAGGCCTTGGAAGCAACACCACACATCTACAACCATCTGATCTTTAACAAACCTGACAAAAACAAGCAATGGGGAAAGGATTCCCTGTTTAATAAATGGTGTTGGGAAAACTGGCTAGCCATGTGCAAAAAGCAGAAACTGGACCCCTTTCTGACACCTTACACTAAAATTAACTCCAGATGGATTAAAGATTTAAACATAAGACCTAACAGCATAAAAACCCTAAAAGAAAACCATTCAGGACATAGGTACAAGCAAGGACTTCATGACTAAAACTCCAAAAGCAATGGCAACAAAAGCCAAAATGGACAAATGGGATCTAATTAAACTTCAGAGCTTCTGTACAGCAAAAGAAACAATAATTAGAGTGAACTGGCAATCAACAGAATGGAAAAAAAATTTGTAATCTACCCATCTGACAAAGTGCTAATATCCAGAATCTATAAAGAGCTAAAACAAATTTACAAGAAAAAAACAAACAAATCCATTCCAATGTGGGTGAAGGATATAAACAGACACTTTTCAAAAGAAGACATATATGAGGCCAACAAACACATGAAAAAATGTTCATCATGATTAGTCATTAGAGAAATGCAAATCAAAACCACATTGAGATACTATCTCACACCAGTTAGAAAGGCAACCATTAAAAAATCTGGAAACAACAGATGCTGGAAAGGAGAAATAGGAACCCTCTTACACTGTTGGTGGGAGTGCAAATTAATTCAATCATTGTGGAAGACTGTGTGGCGATTCCTCAAGGATCTAGTAATAGAAACTCCATTTGACCCAGCAATCCCATTACTGGGTATATACCCAAAGGATTACAAATCATTCTATTATAAAGGCACATGCACACGTATGTTCATAGTGGCACTATTTACAATAGCAAAGACCTGGAACCAATCCAAATGCCCATCGATGATAGACTGGGCAAGGAAAATATGGCACATATATACCATGGAGTACTCTGCAGCCATAAAAAAATGATGAGTTTGTGTCCTTTGTACAGACGTGGATGAATCTGGAAAGCATAATTCTCAGCAAACTGACACAAGAACAGAAAATCAAACACAGCATGTTCTCGCTCATGGGTGGGTGTTGAACAATGAGAACACATGGACACAGGGAGGGGAGTATCACCCACTGGGGTCTGTTGCGGGAGAACAGGGGAGGCACAGCGGAGGATGGGAAGGTTGGGGAGGGATAACATGGGGAGAAATGCCAGATATAGGTGATGGGGGATGGAGGCAGCAAATCACCTTGCCATGTCTATGTACCTATGCAACAATCCTGCATGATCTGCATATGTTCCCCAGAACCTAAAGTACAATAAAAAAAAATTATGTGTTGTTTATAGAAAACCTTGAAATATTAAATACTCAGAAAGTTTAAAAGTAAAGGCTGGAGAAATGTATATAATGCTGCTAATAATTTTTTTTAAGGCAGAGCAGCTGAATCAATAGAGGGAGCTGACTTCAAAACAAAGAAAATAATGAAGGATTATAGTTACATATTGATAAAGGTATTACATAATGATAAAGGGATTGATTCTTTAAGGAGATGTAACAATCCTAAATAAGTAGGCACCTATAAACAAAGTACCAAAATACATAAAGCTAAAACTGACAAATTGAAAGGAGAAATAGACAAACCATTGCTAAAACTATTGTAATTAGAGACTTTAATAGTCGTCTTTTACTGATTCATATATCTAAGAGGCATAATAACATTAAGACTAGTTTGCTTGAACAACACTATCAAGCAACTTACTCTAGTTGACACAAAATCTTCTGTTCAACAACAGTTGCAAAACATTCTTCTCAAGCTCACTTAGAACATAAAATAGACCTTATTCTTGCTGGTTAAATACACCTTAACATATTTAAAATAATAGAAATTATACAAAGTATGTTTTCTGATCACAATGGAATTAAGCTAAAAATCAATACAAGAAAGATAGCTGGAAAATCTTCAAATATTTGGGAATTGAACAATACTTTTTGAAATAAAAGATAGAGAAAAGAATTGTCACAGAAGAAACTCAAAGTATCTTGAAATAAATGAAAATTTAACATAGTTTGTGGGATGCAGTAAAATAACTTCTTGGAAAAAAATGTATATAACGTTATATAACAAACAATGTATTATAACATTAACATTATGTACTAGAAAATAAGAAAGTTATAACTAGTAACCTAAATTTCAACTTTAAAAAACTAAAGAGAGAGAACTGATGACTAAAGAAAGTAGAAAAAATAATATAAATTAGCATATTAATTAATAAAATTGAAAAAGAAAGGCAATACAGAATATCAGCATAATCAAAAGCAATATAAAAAATCAACATAATCAAAATTTTGGAAAAGATAAAATTGATAAACCATAATATACAAGTAAAAAAGGAAAACACAAATATCCAGTATCAGAAATAACAGAGTTCCCCGATATTGATCAAGTGGACACTAAAGGATAATTAAGTAATACCTGGCACTTCTATGTCCATGCATTTAACAACTTAGATAAAATAGAACAACTCCCTGAAAGACACAAAGTACTGTAATTTAAAAAAGGAAAATGATAATCTGAATAGGCTTATATCTGTTAAAGAAATGAAATTGATAATCAATATTCTTCCAAAAAAGAAGTCACCATAGTCAGATAATTTTATTGGTGAATTATAAGAAATATTTTTTAAAATAAATAATATTAATTCTCCATAATATCTTTCACAAAGTAAAAGCAGAGGAATACCAGCACATTCAATGAGAACAGTATTACCCTAACATCTGTTCAGTAAAGGGTTAACTCAGCAGGCCAGAACTGCCCAAACCTTGCACACTCCAAAGAAAGGATTGTCTTCAGGAGGACAGGTTGATGTCAGATACTGGGAGATAATTTCTGATCCTGTCTGATAACAGTATTATTGGATGTATAAGTCTTGGACTATGCTGTATGAATTTGGGTGGGTGGTTTATGCTAATGTTATAATTTACGGTAGATACCTGTTTTTATATGTCTGATGTCCTGGGTTACACTGTATAACACTGACCTCTCAGGGGCTAGAGACCAAGTAGTCATACAGGTGCTGCATGCCTACATGTCTCACCTTTCCGTAAAAATCCCTGACCATCAAGGCTCAAGTGAGCTACCCTTGCTGGCAAAATTTCATGTGTTATCAAACATCATTGTTGGGAGAATTAAGCATTCGCCATGTGACTTCATTGGGAGAAGAAACCTGGACTCTTGTGGCTGGTTTCTCCTGGACTTCCTTCATTCACATTTTTCCTTTGCTGATTTTAATCTGTATCCTTTTCACTGTAATAAACAGTAAATCTGAGTATGACAGTTCTTCTAAGTTCTTTGAGTCCTTCTAGTGAGAAAATTTTCAGAATCAATATGGATTTTTTTTAAAAAAACCTGACAGATAGAGCCAGTAAGTGTTATGAAGAGGATTCTTATGCTTATATACCCATTAACAAGAAGTATTGCAAAAGACTCTGCAAAAAACTTAACTTTGCACAGAGGCCACTGCAATCTTTCACAGAAAATGCTACTGCAAGCATGTCTGCCCAACCCTTTCCTGATCAGCCTCAAATCAGCATCACCCTTGTTATTAATCTTTGTAGCCAAAAATAATTATCTCAAAACAATTATGTAATACTCCTTATTTTTCCCATAAAAACCTTTGTGAACACATGGATCACAGTGCAGAGTTCAAGAGATGGGAGGCACAGTGCCTGAACAAAGCAGACCTTCTCTGGAAGGGCAGTGTGGATGAAGATGTGGTAGAGATTGTGCAGCTCTTGAATGCATTAGAACAGTTTTTGATCACTGGCTCCAATGCTGGCCACATCCTCCTCCTAGACAAGGTGTGGCCATTTTGTGACTGTCCAGTGCCTCTTCTAGTCAGAAATTTTAGAGAAAAAAAACAAGGAAACAACATTCGGGACATCAGCCTTAGGAACTAATTTATATCTAAGTCCTCAGAAGTAATCACAACAAAAACAAAAATTGACAAGTGAGACGTGATTACTCTAAAGAGCTTCTGCACAGCAAAAGAAACTACCAACAAACTAAATAGACAACCTACAGAATGGGAGAAAATATTGGTAAACTATCAACTGACAAAGGTCTAATATCTAGAATATATAAGGAACTTAAATAATTCGACAAGCAAAAATCAAATAACCCTGTTAAAAAGTAGACACAATGTATGAACAGATACTTTTTAAAAGAAGACATACAAGTGACAAAAAAAATGAAAGACATGCTTGTTGTCGCAAATAATCACAGAAATGCAATCAAAACTACTAGGTACTAGGCTGGGCACAATGGTGCATGCCTGTAATCCAGCACTTTAGAAGGCCGAGACAGGTAGATCACATGAGGTCAGAAATTTGAGATTATCCTGGCCAACATGGTGAAACTCTGTCTCTACTAAAAATACAAAACATTAGCCGGGTGTGGTGGTGCACGTCCATAATCGCAGCCAGTTGGGAGGCTGAGGCATGAGAATCACCGGAACCCAGGAGGCAGAGGTTGCAGTGAGCTGAGATTTGCTACTTCACTCCAGCCTGGGCAACAGCGTCATCTGTCTCAAAGAAAAAACAAAAACAAAAAACTGTTAGATACCATTCACATCAGTCAGAATGGCTCTTATTAAAAGTCAGGCCAGGTGCAGTGGCTCATGCCTGTAATTCCAGCACTTTGGCAGGCTGAGATGGGTGGATCACCTGAGGTCAGAAGTTCAAAACCAGCCTGGACAACATGGCGAGATCCTGTATCTACTAAAAGCACAAAAAATAGCTAGATGTGATGGTGTGCACCTATAATTCCAGCTATTCAGGAGGCTGAGACAGGAGAATCGCTTGAACCTGAGAGGTGGAGGTTGCAGTGAGCTGAGATGCACCATTGCACTTCAGCCTGGGTGATGGAGCAAGACTCTAGCTAAAAAAAAAAAAAAAAAAAGTCAAAAAACATCAGATGCTGACAAGGCTGCAGAGAAAAGAGAACATTTATACACTGTTGGTGAAAATGTAAATTAGTTTAGCCATTCTGGAAAGCAGTTTGGAGATTTCTCAAATAACATGAAGCAAAATGAGCCAGAAATCCCATTACTGGGAACATATTACAAAAAATAAATAAATTATTCTACCAAAAAGACACATGTACTTGTATGTTTATCACAGCACTATTCACAATAGTAAACATATGGAATCAACCAAGATGCCCATCAAGAGTGAACTGGATTAAGAAAATGAGGTACATATATACCATGGAATACTATGCAGCCATGACAAAGAATGAAATCATGTCTTTCGTAGCAACACAGATGATGCAGCTAGAGGTCATTTTCCTAAGAAAATTAACACAGGAACACAAAATCAAATACCGCATACTCTCACTTATAAGTGGGAGCTAAACATTCAATACACGTAGACATGAAGTTGCCAACAACAGACATTGAGGACTACCAGAGGGCAGGGGACAGGGAGCAAGGACTGAAAACCTATCTGGATGACAGGATCAATTGTACCCTAAAACTCAAGATCATGCAATACAGCCAGGTAACAAACCTGCATATGTACCCCCTGAATCTAAAATAAAAAGTGAAATTATAAAAATAATAACAGTAAATAATAAAAAATGTTGATGGTAAAGGCACATGTGATAGATGATTTTATGTAATTGGAATATGACTCTTTTTTATAGTTGTTGCTTAAGGTAATGGTTTCCCTTTACTTACCTAAATATAAGCATAGTATACTATGGCAGAAGTTATTTCAATTGCAATGTCCTACTCCCAAATAAATGTATTGTTTTTTCAGAGAGCACCTCATTGTTATTTAATTTCGCACTAGCTTATAATTGACACTGCGGGTTGTCTTAGGCACCCACGAAACTGGATCAAGACATTGCAAGACAGAAAAAGCTGCAAACCAATATGTTTAATAAACTCAAATATGAAAATCCTCAACAAAATATTATCAAATCAAATCCAACAATGTGAGTTATATACCATTACCAAATAAGACTTATTTCTGCTAAAATAGTGCTAGCAATGCTTGATCTACAACAAATATCCCTCAATGTAATCCAACATATCAACAAGGTAAAGAAGGAAAATTATATAATCCTATCAATTGATGCAGATAAAGTAATTGACAAAAGACATCACCCATTAATGCTAAAAAGTCCCAGCAAACTAACAGAGAAGAACTTCCTCAGTTTGATAAAGTATACCTACCAAAAAAACCTACAGATTACATCATACTTAAGTATAAGAACCTGGATATATCGCTGAGATCAGGAGCAAAACCAGAATATTCAATATATTATACAAGTCCTAGCTAATTTAATAATATAAGAAAAGGAAGTAAAAGATATACAGATTGGGATTCCCAATCGGGAAGAAAAAAATGAAATCATTCTTCATCATAATTGACATGAATATGTGAAAAAAAAACTTATGTTGATGGCATTTATTCTTGACAAGATGTGATAAAATGATATTTTATCCCTGTGGCCTTTGGCCAAAATACCCATAACCCCACTGTAGTATTAGGAAAAAACATCAGAAAATTCCAAATTGAGAAACATTCTGCCAAATAATTCACAAGTACTTTTACCAAGCTCTTGAAAAAATGAGAAAATTCTGATAAACTGTTACAGTCAACTATAAAGAGACATGATGATGACTAAATGTAATGTGATATCCTGTATGAGATCCTGGAACAGAAAGGACTTTAGATTAAAACTTAATAAATCTGAATAAAATATGGACTTTAGTTAATAATAATATATCAACATTGGTTCATTGATTGCAACGAATATACCATAGTAATGTAAATGTTAAAAAAAAATGAGAAACTGGGTGTAGGACATATTTGAACAATCTGTACTAGTGTCACAATTTTTCTGAAAATCTAAAACAACTTCAAAATACCCTCAAGGAAAAAAATAATAATAATTAAATATCCTCACCCAAAAAATAACAAATTAAAACATCCTTAAAGAAAAGAATTTTTAACCCAGAATTTCATACCCAGCCAAACTAAGCTTCATAAAAAAGGAGAAATAAAATCCTTTACAGAGAAGCAACTGCTGAGAGATTTTGTCACCACAAGACTTGCCTTACAAGATTTTAATTTTTTTGAATATATTAAGACTTGCTTTATGACTGAGCATGTGGTCAGTCTTAGAGTATGTTCCATGTGCAGATGAAAAGAAAGTATTTTCTGTGGTCTTTGGGTGAAGTATTCTGCAGATGTCTATTAGGTTCTGTAGATGTCTATTAGGATCATGGCTATGTGTCCTGCAGATGGTCATCTCATATACCATCTTGTAAGAGTTCTCTGAATTTCCTGTATCTGCATATCCACCTCTCTAGCATGAGAGAGGACATCTGAATTATACCCCCAGATATGTTTTCAAAGTTGCTTACTTTTTCTTCTTCTCTCTCAGGAATTTCAGTAAATCATAGTTTAGTGACTTTACATACTCCCATATTTCTTGTAGGCTTTGCTTATTTCTAAATTCTTTTTTCTTTATTTTTGTCTGACAGGGTTTCAAAAGTCTGGTCTTTAAGTTCTGAAATTCTTTCTTCTGCTTGGTCTAATTTATTGATAAGACTTCCACGTATTCTGAAATTCCTGTAGTGAAAATTTCCATCCCAGAAATTCTGTTTGGTTCTTTCTTAATATAGCTATGTCTTTTTTCATAACCTCAATCATTTTTTCTGGCTTCTTTGTATTGAATTTCAATTTTCTCTTGGATGTCATTGAGTTTTCTTGCCATCCATATTCTGAATTGTGTATCTGACATTTCAGACATTTCAGTCTGGTGAGGAATCATTGCTAGGGAGCTCATCTGATCCTTTCGAGCTGTCAAACACTCTGACTTTCTGCATTGCCAGATTTCTTACATTGATTCCTTCTCAATTGAGAGAATTGCCACCTTAAAAAAAATTGTTATTGTTTAGGTGGGGATATTTAATTATTAATTGTTTTTCCTTGCAGGTATGACTGTGATCAATGTTGTATATAATTGTTTGGCTTCATTTCTGGGTGCTTTTAGATGACCAAGGTCTGTGTGGATTCCTTGGTTGCAGACAGGATCATGCAGTGCCATGCAATGACATTGTTTTTTGGTTGTGCAATTCAGGGTACGGTCCAGTAAATGGCAACTAGGCATAAAAGCCAGCAGGAAGGCTGCTTCACAGTAGATGCACCCTCCCAGATAAGAGTGGCAGGAAGAGATTATGGTAGTGTGCTGAAGGCTCAGGGGAATGAGCAAGGTAGAGGGTGCACCAGCTCCTTCTTTTGAGCTAGGAGGAGCACAATTTGCTTCCTTCCCTATGACACTCCTGACACAGAGTTCATGAGTTACTGTTGATAAAGCTTTTGTCCTTTGGTTCCTGGCCATAGTATGGGTGTGGGTCAAGAATCTACCTCTTTCTCTGCTACCAGTAGGATAAGGGTTGAGGCAGAGTTCTTTCCCTAGTCCAAGGCAGGCAACTCCATGAACTGTCTTCCATTACCAGGGTGCTGCTGCTGTGTAGAAAAGGGGAGTTGGACCCCTCTTTTCCTGAAAGCCCAAGCAGGTGCAGGCTCTTTTACAGCAGGGGTGGAACCCCTGGAAGAATGTGAGAAGAGCTTTTTTTTTTTTTTAAATGTGCACTCATATTTAGTGGGGGTGGAGCCTAACAAAAGCAATGGGGAAAGGATTCCCTATTTAATAAATGGTGTTGGGGAAACTGGCTAGCCATACACAGAAAGCTGAAACTGGATCCCTTCCCTACACCTTGTATAAAAATTAACTCCAGATGGATTAAAGATTTAAACATAAGACCTAACACCATAAAAACCCTAGAAGAAAACCTAGGCAATACCATTCAGAACATAGGCATAAGCAAGGACTTTATGACTAAAACACCAAAAGCAATGGCAACAAAAGCCAAAATAGACAAATGAGATCTAATTAAACTAAAGAGCTTCTGCATAGCAAAAGAAACTATCATTAAGTGAACTGGCAACCAACATGCCAGTTAGAATGGAGATCATTAAAAAATCAGGAGACAACAGATGCTGGAAAGGATGTGGAGAAATAGGAATGCTTTTACACTATTGGTGAGAATATAAATTGGTTCACCATTGTGGAAGACAGGGTAGAAATTCCTCAAGGATCTAGAACTAGAAATACCATTTGACTTAGCAATCCCATTACTGGGTATACACCCAAAGGATTATAAATCATTCTATTATAAAGACACACGCACATGATGTTTATTGCAGCACTGTTCACGATAGCAAAGACTTGGAACCAACTCAAGTGACCATCAATGATAGACTGGATAAAGAAAATGTGGCACATATACACCATGGATACTATGCAGCCCTAAAAAAGGATGAGATTATGTCCTTTGCAGGGACATGGTTAAAGCTGGAAAACATCATTCTCAGCAAACTAACACAAAAACGGAAAACCAAACATTGCATGTTCTCACTCAAGTGGGTGTTGAACAATGAGAATACATGGGAGAGGAACATCACACACCAGGGCCTGTTGGCGTGGGGGGAGGGTGAGGAGCTAGGGGATGGATAGCGGGGGTGGGGGAACAGGGGAGGCATAGCATTAAGAGAAATACCTAATGTAGATGACGGGGTGATAGATGCAGCAAACCATCATGGCATGTGTATACCTATGTAACAAACCTGCACGTTCTGCACATGTACCCCAGAACTTAAATTATAATTAAATTTAAAAAAATTAAAATCTTACCAATCATCTTCTCATATAAAAATAGAAATCAATACCAAGAGGAATTCTCAAAACTACACAAATATATGGAAACTAAATAACTCTCGCTCTTGAATGATTTTTAGGTTAACAACAAAATTAAGACAAAAATCGAAAAAATCTGAAACAAATAAAATAAAAGCAAACATACCAAAACCTTTGAGATATGGCCAAATCAGTGTTAAAAGAAGATTTATATTGCTAAAAGTCTACATCAAGAAGTTAGAAAGATCTCAAGCTAGCAACATAACATTGTATTTAAGGGAAGTAGAAAAACAAGAGAAACTAAACCCAAAGCTAGCAGAGAAAAGAAATAACTAAAATTAGAGCAGAACTAAAGGAAACTGGAACAAAAAAAAAATACAAAGGATCAGTGAAACAAAATGTTGCTTCTTTGAAAGGATAAACAAGATCTATAGACCACTGGTTATATTCGCAAAGAAAAAAGAGAGAAGATACAACCAACCACAACCAGAAGTGACAAACGTGACATTACAACTGAGAACACGGAAATACAAAAAATCCTCAGAGACTACTGTGGACATCTCTATACACAAACTAGAAAATCTAGAGGAAATGGATAAATTCCTGGAAACAAATAACCCCCAAGATTAAACCAGAAAGAAATTGAAACTCTGAACAGACGAAAAATGAGTTACAAAATTGAATCAGTAATCAAAAACTTACCAATCAAAGAAAGCCCTGGACCAGAAAGATTCACAGCCAAATTCTACCAGACCTATGAAGAAGACCTGGTACCAACGTTAGTGAAACCATTCCAAGAAATCAAGAAGAAGGGATTCCTCCCTAACTCTTTCCACAAAAGTAGTATTACCCTGATACTCAAATCTGGCAAGGATGCAACAACAGCAACAAAACATACAAGCCAACATATCTGATGACCACCAATGAAGAAGTCCTTAACAAAATACTAGCAAACAGAATCCAGCAGCATATCAAAAAGATATTTCACCACAATCAAGCAGTCTTATTCTTGAGATGCAAGCTTAGTTCAACATACGCATATGAGTAAATATGATTCATCTTGTAAACAGGATTAAAACAAAAACCATATAATCATCTCATTAGACACAGAAAGGCATTTAATCAAATCTAATATTGTTTAGTGATAACCCTCAACAATATAAGCATTAAAAGAACATACTTCAAAATAATAAGAGCCATCTATGACAAACCCACAGCCGACATTGTACTGAATGGGCAGAAGTTGGAAGCATTCCTCCTAAGAAGTGAAATAAGACAAGAATGCCCACTTTCAACATGTCTATCCAACATAATAATGGATGTTATGTCTAGAGTATTCAGCAAAAAGAAAGAAACAATGCATCCAAATAGGAAAAAGCAAGTCAAATTATCTGTTTGTTGATGATGTGTTTCTATAAATGGAAAGCTCTAAGGATTTCTCCAAAACACTCTAAACTTAATACTTGATGTTAGTAAAGTTTCAAGATGCAAAGCAAATGCACAAAAATCAGTAGCAGTTCTATACATTAATAATGTTCAAGCTGAGAACCAAATCAAGAATGTAATCCCATGTACAATAGCCACGAAAAATAATAAAATGTCTAAGAATATGTCTAATCAAGGCAGTGAAAGGTCTTGTCAAGGAGAACTACAAAACACTGCTGAAAAAAATTACAGATGGCACAAACAAATGGCAAATCAGTCCATGTTCATGGATTGGAAGAATCAATGTCAAAATGTCCATTGTTCCCAAAGCATGCTACAGATTCAACACATTTTTTTGTCAAATTATCAATTCCATTTTTCACAGAATTAGAAAAAAACTATTTAAAAATTCATGTGGAACCATAAAAGAGCCCAAATAGCCAAAGCAATCCTAAGCAAAAAGAACAAAGCTGGAGATAATATTATTTGACTTCAAACTGTACTACAAGGCTACAATCAACAAAACAGCAGAGTACTGGCATAAAAATAGATGAATAATCAATGGAGCACAATGGAGAATCTAGAACCCATGCTCCACACCTACAGCCAACTGATCTTTAATAAAGTCAACAAAAATGAACAATGGGGAAAGGACAACCTATTTAATAAATGGTGCTGGGATAGCTGGCTAGCCATTTGTAGAGTAATGAAATTGAACTCTTGCCTGTCACCATATACAAAAAATTAACTAAACATGCTTCAAAGACATAAATGTAAGACTTTAAATGATAAAAATCATAGAAGAAAACTTAATTATAATCTTAGAAGAAAAATAAAAATCTTAGAAGTAAACTCTAAGTTTCCATTTAAGATAAAAATCTTAGAAGAAAACTCTGTTTTAGGTTTCCATTTAAGATAAAAATCTTAGAAGAAAACTTACTTATAAGTTATTTATAAGACAAGTTCTTTATAGACAAGTTCTAGGTCAATGTCTGGAAGGTTTTTCTTCCAGACCTCAAAAGCACCTGCAACAAAAACAATAATTGACAAGTGGGTTCTCATTACACTAAAGAGTTTTTGCACATCAAACGAAACTATCAATAGAGTAAACAGACAACCTATAAAAAGGGAGAAAATATTTGAAAACTTATGCATGTGACAAAGGACAACTATCCAGAATCCATAAGGAACTTAAATCAGCAAGAAAAGAAACCCACTAAACAGTGGGCAAATGGCAAAAATAGGCACTTGTCAAAAGGCATAAAACATATGAAACGTGTTTTATATGTTCTATCAGCCATATGAAAAGATGTTCAACTCACTGATCGTTACAGAAATGCAAATTAACACCACAGTGAGATATCATCTCACATCAGTCAGAATTGCTATTATTAAAAAATGAAAAAATAACAGATGTTGGTAAGGATGAGGAGAAACAGGAACGCTTATACATTGTTGGTGAGAATGTAAACGGGTTCAGCCCCTGAGGAAAGCAGTTTGGAGATTCCCTAAAGATGGAAAAATAGAACTACCATTTGACCTATCCATCTCATTACTATGATTATTACTAAGAAAAATAAATCATTCTACCCAGAAGACACCTGCTTATTACAGCACTATTCACAATAGCAATGACACAGAATCAACCTAGGTGCCCATCAGTGGTGTATTGGATAAAGAAAAGGGGGTACTTATACACCATGGTATACTATGCCATCACACAAAGAATAAAATTATGTCCTTGCAGCAGCATGAGTACAGCTGGAGAGCATTATCCACAGTGAATTAATGCAGAAACAGAAATTTAAATACCTCATGTTCTCACTTATATTTAGGAGCTAAACAATGGCTACATATAGACATAAAGGTGTCAATAATAAACACTGGGTACTCCCAAATTGGGAGGAAGGGAAAGAAGCAAAGGTTGAAAAACTACCAATTGGATACTATGTGCACTATTTGGATGATAGGTTCAATAGAAGTCCAATAGAAGTCCTAACCTCAGCACTATGCAATATATTCATGTAGCAAACCTACACATGTACCCCCTGAACCCAAAATTTAAAAATAATCCTGGACCCATCTCTTGAATATTAGTAATTACTGAGCTAGAAACTTCATTTTTTTACATAATACTATGTAAGCACACTTTGAGATATACTGGTCTACATCATCCTTAATAAGTTACAGGTTTTCAACACTAAATTTCTTAAACAACTGATCAAATGACCAGCAAAGCAAAAAAAAAAAAAAAAAAGAACAAAAACAAAAAAACCCACTTTTTTTCTTGTTAAAGCAAACAGAAATGTTTTACATGAAGTCAACTAAGTTATTCTCACTTATTTGATGCCAGGTGTTGCATGGCTCATTCTTTCTAATCATTTAAGCCCAGCTAGATGTCTCCTTCTCAGATATTTCTTGTCCAATTTCCATATTTAATGTCACCTTCCAACAGTCACTCACTATTAAAGCATTTTGCTTAATTTTCTTCAATGCAGTAGTCACTACCTGAAGTCCTGTTGGTTATTTGTTTACTTGTTCATAAAGTGTCTGCTATTATGAAATATCATATTTACATATTGTATACCGTTCAAGATCTAAATTCTTAAGAAAAGTCACTTCTAAAATGTTATTTTTCAAAGTGACCACATGGTGGCAGACTTCAACCAAACAAGGACAGTTTCTTAAAAAACCTCTGTCATTTTATTTTAAGCGATTTGTAAAAGCCAAAAGTTTACAAAATTAAATCCAGGACAGACATTATATTTTACACGTTTATAGCCTCAAAATGTAAACTTCGAATTTTATGTACTAAGACAGAGTTCTACTTTGACATCAATGGAGAGCTCTTTCTTAGGTTGCTCTGTACGGTGAGCTCTTTCTAAAGGTTATTCTGTTGGATGGAAGAGGACACAACTTTCTTCCCACTGGATAGCTTTTCTCTTCTGAACCTCTTCTTTTTGACCAAGTAAAAAAAAATTCTGCCTAATTGGAAAAATCTATTAAGAACACGAATATCGTGGTCCCACTGGTAAAAGTTTGTAGATTCGTTGTTGACTTACTGCTTACTTTCTTCGATGAACTTGGACAAATTTCTTAATGCTTCTTGCCTCTCACCTTGTAAGGTGAGAATAATAAAACCAATTGCTCCAGAGGTTTCCTGTGAGAACTGGATATGCACGCAGAGCAGATAGAAGAGGGCTTGCACCTAAGAAACGTGCAACACGCACTGTTGTTATGATTACTATTCTTTATCATTAACAAAAGAAAAGTAAACAATGAAGGGTTATTAAGCTATGTTTTATACTTGAAAACTGAGTGAGAATAATCACGGAGTAAATTTAATTTGCAAAACGTTGGGCATAGTGCAGTATACTTGGAAACTCTAAGCCAGCACATATTCCCTTCCCCTCCCAGCTGTCCTTCCATCCTTCTTTTTTTTGTTCATATGCCTCCCCCAGGGAAATCCCCCATGAACACACACACACAAACACATGCACTTACAGCAGCTGAAAGAAGAGCGATATAGGTAATGCCACACCTGGAAACAACAAAGACTAAGCAGGGCATGATGAGAATTCTCCAAGGAGAGTTGCAGCACAGAGATAGTCACGCGTCCAGGATCAAACTAGAAGATGGTTGAATAAAGAACCACTGTATGAAATTCTCACTGTTCTCCACTTTCACACAACGCTCCCAGGGCAGAAGGAGAGATGCAGAGGGAGAGTTGCACATGGGACTAGTTTTTAAAATTATTTTTCTCAGCATTTAATATAAGGGGTAAAAGATGATACTTAGGGAGGAAAGAGCCACAAGAAGCATGGCCGTGAAGGAATGAGACTACCAGTTGGAATTAGACGTCTTCTTCAACTTTACTTATTGAACCAGAAACGTACACGAACAAAAGTCAAAGAATTCAAATTAAAATGGCTACTAGCTCAACACCGAGAGAGCTGAATATAAATATATTTGTTTATTTCTTCCCTTCTTCATACATTTACTTATCCGTTTATTCGTACAAAAAATATCTGTGAGACTATATGACACTTTAGTAACTAGGAAGTGCTGTGAATGTGTGTCTGTGTGTGTAACTTGAAAAAGTACACAAATTACGGTTTAGTGATAATAGTATGATTCAGGGAAAGTTACTAGAAAATATGAGAGAATTGGAAACAGGAGACGTGGCAGAAATTAATACAGCACTTTCATGCATGTTATCTACAGCACAACAAAACAAAATATAACAATTCCTATATTTAAAACAATTACATGAAATAATAATAAAAATATTTCCTATAATCGAAACTCTAAAAACTAATTATGTGGTGCAGATGAATTAAGGTGCATGTATAAAGATCATATCAATTTCCCTATGGTTCTAGTATTTAACAAATGATCCCTGAAAACTGAAAATAAAATAGCCTAGAGCAGCAGTCCCCAACCTTATTGGTACCATGGACTGGTTTCATAGAAGAGAATTTTTCCAAGGACCAGAGGGTGGTGAGGAATGGTTTGGGGACGTTTCAAGCGCATTACATTTATTGTGCACTTTGTTTCTGTTATTACTACAATGTAATATATAATGAAATAATCATACAACTCACCATAATATAGAATCAGTGGGAGGCCTAAGCTTGTTTTCCTACAACTAGAAGGTCCCATCTGGGGGCGATGAGAGATAGGGTTACCCGAAATGTGTTGCTTATGTCCAGTCTACTCTGTAATTACTTTTTGGTTGCTGTCATGGCTGAAAACCCTGCTTCACAAAGATAAGATGCACTGAAAGCAGGCTTTTCAGTGCTTCTGTGGCAATCTCAGGATATTCCACCTTGACGTTAATCCAGAAAGTATAGAGATTTGAAGTTGTCTTAAACATACTTTTAAGGCCATTGTCATTTGTTATCTCAAGCAGTTGATCCTCTTCTGGCAGGGTCAAAGTTGATTCACCTGGCTTATTCACAACTGGGTCGCGGATCCACTCCTTCCCAGTTCGGGGACCTGTTGTGCTTGGGAAGTAATGCTCAAACTATTTTGAGAGTTGAAATAGGTGATCATGCAATCATGCACCAGCTGGGAGAAAGAAGACGACCCTGGCTTAGTCACTTTTCAAATCTCTGCTAATGTTGGAAACGTGTCAGAAATCTCAGTGTTCACTGGTTGCCCCCATAATTCCAGTTTGGCTTTGCATGCAGCCACTGTATATGACAACTTGAACACAGTTATCATTCTCCCCTGAAGTGACAGATTTAATCTGTTGAGCAGGTTGAATGTGTCACATAAGTAAGCAAGTTTTGCAGCCTATTCTGTGTCACTGAAATGTGCTACCAGTGCTGACTGTTTTTCTAAAAGAAATATCCGAAGTGGCTCTCATAACTCAAAGATGCTGGCTAGTGATCTACATTCAGAAATCCATCTCCCTTCTTAGTATAACCTAGTCATCCAATTGAAGTCAGACTGATGCTCCAAATATCCTACAGTCGTCATATACCCAGCTTACTCAGGAACTAGTAAGGCCTCCCTGACCTAAGTCAAGAGCAAATGCTTTTGTCCTAACACTCAGGACTGCCCACCATCTCTGTCAAATCCTCCATCTAATCTTATCTTTATCCAAAAGCTGTCTACTCTAGCCTCTCTGTTTACAACCAACCATGTACAGCTCACTCACTAACAACAGAGGTTTGTACTGTGCAGGTCAACTTATATACAGATTTTCTTATGCCTCTGCCACCACTGAGACAGCAAGATCAACCCCTCCTTCTCCTTCTCAGCCCACTCAGCTGAAAACAATGACGATCCACTTCCTCTTAATAAGTAGTAAATATATTTTGTCTTCTCTATGGTTTTCTTTAAAAGATTTCATTTCCCTTACTTTATTGTAAGAATACAGCATATAATATAAATATACAACATATGTGTTATATGGCTATTTATAGTATCAGTAAGGCTTCTGGTAAACAATAGACCGTAGTAGTTAAATTTGAGGGGACTCAAAACTTATTCACAGATTTTCTGACAGTGAGGGGCATCCATGCTTCTAACCTCTGTGTTGTTGAAGGGTCAATTCTACATTTATTTATTTCTGACTTATAGTGTTTTTCCTACCAAGATCATTCTTTCTTCTCTTTAATTATCAAAATTCTACCCCCTTTTAAACCCCAAATTTAAGCTTATAAATTTTATCTGATCTTTCAAACCTGTTGTATTCTTAAACTTTTTTTTAAATGATATACTTTTTCTCTCTTTTGATTGGCAGGCCGTCTAAGTTGGCTCATCCCTTTCTTGCAGATCTGGATGAAATACACTCCTAGGAGTGGAGTAGGCTCAGGAGCCATGTCATGCAACCCAGAATTTTGGGAACTCTTTTAGCAAAGTTACTTGTGCTGTGTGAATATGCTGTGAGCAACCTGCTGTGTTCCTTCAGGGGTTGCCTTGAAGAAGGGGCCGACACAGTAATGCTTCATATCACAGTACACAGCATTTCATCTTTCTATTATGACTTGTTCTTTTTTTTAACTTCTTTCCTCATCCTTAATTTTCTGGGACTGTGCCTCCCAAACAAAAGGTTGGCATTTAATCTAAACCTCTTGATCTACTTTCTAAAGGACCTAGGTCTAGACATCTGAAAAGTTTCTTTTTTCAAATGTCTAAAATTATACAATATCTACAATATTCATTCAGCACTTAATATTAATTTTTTCTTCTTCAATCAGTGAGCCTACATTGAAAAAAACAGGGTCACCCAGAGTCTATAGTTCACATTAGGGTTCACTCTCTGTATTGTGTGGTGTTGTACAGCCCGTACTTGATCTCATAGTATTATTATCAATTTTTTTAAATGCCTCTATAAATCAGTGAGATGATGTCTTATTTATGACAGGAGTCCAGATTATTTTCTTTTCTTTTACTCTATTGTCTAGTAACATTACATCCAATAAGGATGCCCACTATACACTTTTTTTTTTTTTTTTTTTGAGATGGAGTTTCGCTCTTGTTACCCAGGCTGGGGTGTAATGACGCGATCTCGGCTCACCGCAACCTCTGCCTCCTGGGTTCAGGCAATTCTCCTGCCTCAGCCTCCTGAGTAGTGGGATTACAGGCACGTGCCACCATGCCCAGCTAATTTTTTGTATTTTTAGTAGAGACGGGGTTTCACCATGTTGACCAGGATGGTCTCGATCTCTTGACCTCGTGATCCACCCGCCTCGGCCTCCCAAACTATACACTTTTGATAAGAAATACATGAATAAGAGCCCCTGTTTATATTCCTTCACTTATATAAGTATTTCATGTTAGACACAAAAAATTTTCTATAAATATTTTATTTCACTGCCAAGGAGTTATTTTTCTTTGTTTATAGATTTAAATTATTATAGATTTTTAAGGATCAAATGTTCTTAAAAACAAAGGAAAACATCTTCATGTAAACCATATTTTTATTTCCCTAATTCTTATTTCCTCAGGGTCCCCAAAATGGATCATCAACATTTTCAAAGGTAGCATTCAGCAAATAATGATAGTGAATCAAGAAGAGAAGGCTTAGGTTTTGTCTGTAATTGAAAAATGAGATCCATAGCAAGGCAAACTATAAGGTACTAGCTATAAAGCAAGCAAGCAAACTATAAGGTACTTTAAACATTTCTAGCATTGTTTCTACATTGTTGCAGACTGACTTTGTAAATTCTGTAAAGTTATAAAAGACAAAAAATCTTTTATAAAAACTGTGGGATTGTATAAACTTAATGAATACACATTATTGTGTTGGGCTGTTGGTATTTTGACACAGTTTGCAGGTTACTATTTAGAAATGTCAGTCCTCTTAAACTGTAATAATTGAGCATTAACCTTGGGAGGCATCTGGGAAATAAGCTAATTTACCCCACACAGGAGGCACTTTCAGGAGAGAAAAGGAAAGTGTTGCCTCAAAACCTTTCACCTAGTTAGTGGAAGAATTGACTTTGGAATTTATAAATTCTGAATTTTGGTACAGTGTCCTTAAACTACATCATTATTTCACAATTGCTTAATTAAGATTAAATGAATATTACATACTCCATTATTGTATCATTATATCATTTCATGACCAGTGGTATCTTTAAAAATCATGTAATGCAAATTTGGAGTTGGTGATACTGAATTTTACCAACGAGATCTAGAAAATGTAAACAAATACCCACCTTAGAGGATGTTTTAAAGCAATAAGAAACTCTTTAGATAAATGACTATAGGGATAAACATTTATTTTTAATTTACTATTTGAAAGATGTACTTCATAAGGCAAGATCACCACAAGATATGGAATACTCTTGGGTATTAACTTGTAATTTAGTTTCAAGGGATAAATTTAGTGATTATGTTTTACATATATAGTGTCTTATAAAATCGACCAATAGTTGTTTAATAAATATTAACTCTGTTTAAATTATTCAGCTATGTACCACATAGATGAGTTGTGAAAAAATTATGGGAAAATTTGGAGACAATTGAAGAATCTATCTATAATGTTAATATCAATATATTGAAAGACTGTACCAGAGGCTTAGAAATAATTTTTATTTCTTGGAGTAAAAAATAAGGTGAAAAGAACAAATAGAGAACAACCTTTGTAACAGAATATTCGAAACTAGAATGATGATATTTCAGTTGATAGCTTCTCAATGATCTCTTTATAATTAATAAATAATATTTCATGGAACTGCTTCAGGTTCACAGAAATATTAAACCGAAAATACAGAAAGTTTCCATATACCCACTGTCCCTACACACTCACAACCTCCCCCCATGAACATCTTGACCCACAGTATTATACTTGTTACAATCAATGAGCCTACATTGACACGACAGGGTCACCCAGAGTCTGTACTTCACATTAGGGTTCATTCTCTGTATTGTACAGTGTTGTATAGTCTACGAGTTTTGAAAAATGTATAATAGCATGTCTATCTTCCCCACTATAGCATCCTACAGAAGAGTTTTACTACCCCAAATATTTTCTGTGCTCTGCCTATTTGTTCCTCTCTTCCCTCTGATTCTTGACGATCACAGACTTTTTTTACTGTCTCCATAGTTTTGACCTTACCAAATGTCATATAGTTAGAATTGTACTGTATGTAACCTTTTCAGATTGTCTTCTTTCATTCAGTAATTTGCATTTAATCTTTTTCTATGTGCTTTCATTGCTTATTGGCTCATTTCTTTAGAGCACTGCATGATATTTTATTTTCTAGATGTACCACAGTTTACTAATCCATTCACCTACTGAAAGATACATTGTTTGCTTCCAAGTTTTGGCAATTATGAATGAAGCTGCTACAAACATCTGTGCACAGGTTTTTGTGTGGACATAGGTTTTCAATTCATTTGAGTAAATTCCAAGGAGTGAGATTGCTGGGTCCTATGGTAAGATAAACTATAGTTTTGTAAGAAACTGCCAAACTGTCTTGAAAGGCATGTGTACCCTTTTGCTTTCCAGCCAGCAACAAATGAGCATTCTCATTGTTCTGTATCCTCAGCATTTGGTGCTTTCAGTGTTTTGTATTTGGGCCATTCTAATTTCATTGTTGTTTTAATTTGCAATTACCCAGTGACACATGACATTGAACATTATTTTATATACTTATTTACCATCTGTGTACTTTTTATTGAGATGTCTGTTCAGGTCTTTTGCCTACTTTTAAAGGTTATAAGGGATATTCAACGTGTGTGTGTGTGTGGTTGTGTATGTGTGTATGTCTATTTGTGTGTAAGATAAGACCCACCACAAGATGTGGAATACTCTTGTATATTAAATTGTAATTTAGTTTCAAGTAATAAAATAGTGAACATATTACATATATAGTATCTTACAACATCCATCAATAATTTTTAATAAAATATAATAACATTTGTATATAGTCTATACATACACACACACACATGTACGTGTGATTCTAATATATTAGATACTAATAATTGCTAAGGAGAAAAAACCCAGAGCAGTGAGAATGATAGAAAGTGTTGGTGGGGGATTGATTACATTTGAATAAGTTGGCTTTCAGTTGGTCCATCTGAATAATTAATAGATGGGTCAGAGAGGGCCTTACTAAAGAAAGATCGTTTGAAAAATAACCTGAAGAAGCAGTCAAGAGAATTTCTCCTGTATTATCTGGTAGAATATCAGAAACGGGATCTGTGAACATCTGGTAGAAGTGCAAAGGTCCTCAAACTGGAGTGTGTCTGGCATGTTCAAGGAACAACAATGAAGCCAATGTGACTGGAGTTTAATAAACAGAAGGAAGAGGAGTTAGAGATGAAGTCAGAGAGCTAATGGAGTGATAGGAGATGAATCATGTAGGTAAGACCTAGTAGTTCATAGTAAGGACTTTAGATTTCATCTTCATTTTAATTTTTCAGATTAATGTCCTTCAAACAAAATAAATATTACTAACATTTAATTATTAGGTTCTCCAGTGAAAACAGAGCCAATAGCCAGTAGAATGAATGGATAGAAATAGATCAATAGATAGACATATGGATAGATAGACAGATAATAACAAATTTGCCAATGCTAATTATTCAGGCTGACAGTTCCCAGGATCTGCAGTAAAAAGCTGGAATCCCAAGAGAGCTGATGATTTAGTTCAGTCTGATGGCCTTAAGGCTCAAGACCCAGGAGGAACCACTGGTTTAGTTCAAATTTGAAGGCAGGAAAACACAATTTCTCAGCTCAAAGGCAATCAGACAGAAGAAATTCTTTATTACTTAGCATTAGTGTTCTAATCAGGCCTTCAATTCCTTTTGGGAGAGGCAATTTGCTTTACTCAGTCTACTGATTTAAGTGTTAATTTCATTCAGAAATATCTTCACAGACATATTCCAAACAACGTCTGGGCACCCATGGTCGAGTTAATTTGACAAACAAAATTAACCATCAAAAGTATTAGTCCTTACACACACACACACATATATATATATGTCTAAATTATATATATATATATATATTTATGTCTAAATTATTATTTAGAAGGAATAAATGTGAACTAATTTCATCATTTCATAATTTTGGATAAAGGCATTTTCTTAGTCTGTTTTGTGTTGCTGTAACAGAATAATGATATAACAGACTGGGTAATTTATAAAGAAAAGAAATCTATTTATTAAAGTCTGTAGGCTGAGAAGTTCAAGGTTGAGGTATCTGTATCTTCTTAGAACCTTCTTGCTGCATCATCCCACAGCAAAAACAGAAAGACCAAGACAGCATGAAAAAGCGAGAGAGCTAGAAAGGTCTGAACTCACTCTTATAACAAGTCCACTCCTATGATAAAGGCCTTAGTTTATTAATGAGCGTAGAGCCCTCAAGACCTAATCACTGGTTATTAGACTCCACCTCCCAATACTGTTGCATTGGAAATTAAGTTTCAAACACAAGAACTTTGGAGCAGGGGTACGTATCCAAACTATAGTAAGCATATTCTTTGTTATAGATCAGATTAAAACCTATGCACAAATTCTCTTGAAAAAATTATGTGGATTCTAAAAAAAAATGACTCTACCTATACCATTTTGAAGATCTAAGCAACTCAACCTTTACTGTAAATATTCTATGGCAGTCAGCATTTGTTTTCTAACCTTCTCATGCACTCTACTATAAGAAACCAGGTTCATTATGGAGAATTTGGGTGACATTCTTCAGAGGTTTATGAGCAATAACCTAAAGATTCAGAGCTTTGCAAAATGCTGTTGCAATGACATGGTACTTAATGTGCTCATTTCCTGAATCCCATTACCTGAAGCGCTTTGGGTTACCTCCAAGGAACCCACTTCTGAAAATTATCCTGACTTTTCAGATAAATGCAATGGTATTGAATAAGTATGCCTACTTTCTGTTTATAAAAATTCTTGTATAAAATTGTATTTTGAGATACGCTCTGTCAATACCTAGTTTCTTGAGAGTTTTTAGCATAAAGGACTGTTGAATTTTGTTGAAGGCCTTCTCTGCATCTATTAGGATAATCATGTGGTTTTTGTCTTTGGTTCTGTTTATGCGGTGGATACGTTTATAGATTTGCGTATGTTGAACCAGCCTTGCATCCCCGGGATGAAGCCTACTTGGTCATGATGGATAAGCTTTTTGATGTGCTGTTGCAATCGGTTTGCCAGTATTTTATTGAAGATTTTTACATCTATGTTCATCATGGATATTGGCCTGAACTTTTCTTTTTTTGTTGAGTCTCAGCCAGGTTTTGGTATCAGGATGATGTTGGTCTCAAAAAATGATTTGGGAAGGATTTCCTATTTTTGGATTCTTTGGAATAGTTTCAGAAGGAGTGGTACCAGCTCCTCTTTGTATGTCTGGTAGAATTTGGCTGTAAACTTATCTGGACCTGGGCTTTTTTTGGTTGGTAGGCAGTTAATTGCTGCCTCAACTTCAGCCCTTGTTATTGGTCTATTCAGGGTTTCGACTTCCTCCTGGTTTAGGCATGGGAGGGTGCAAGTGTCCAGGAATTTATCCATTTCTTCCAGGTTTACTGGTTTATGTGCATAGAGTTGTTTGTAGTAATCTCTGATGGTGGTTTGAATTTCTGTGGAATCTGTGGTGATATCTCCTTTATCGTTTTTTATTGCATCTATTTGATTCTTCTCTCTTTTCTTTTTTATTAATCTGGCTAGTGGTCTGTCTATTTTGTTGATCTTTTCAAAAAACCAGCTCCTGGATTTATTGATTTTTGAAGGGTTTTTTGTGTCTCTATCTCCTTCAGTTCTGCTCTGATCTTAGTTATTTCTTGTCTTCTGCTAGCTTTTGAGTTTTTTTGATCTTGCTCCTCTAGGTCTTTCAATTTTGATGATAGGGTTTTGATTTTAGATCTTTCCTAGCTTCTCATGTGGGCATTTATTGCTATAAATTTTCCTCTAGACACTGCTTTAAACGTGTCCCAGAGATTCTGGTACGTTGTGTCTTCATTCTCATTGGTTTCGAAGAACATCTTTATTCCTGCCTTCATTTCATTGTTTATCCAGTCAACATTTAAGAGTCAATTTTTCAGTTTCCATAAAGTTGTGCAGTTCTGAGTTAGTTTCTTAATCCTGAGTTCTAATTTGATTGCACTGTGGTCTGAGAGACTGTTTGTTATAATTTCCGTTTTTTTGCATTTGCTGAAGAGTGATTTACTTCTAATTATGTGATCAATTTTAGAGTAGGTGTGATGTGGTGCTGAGAAGAATGTATATTCTGTGGATTTGGGGTGGAGAGTTCTGTAGATGTCTATTAGGTTTGCTTGGTCCAGGTCTGATTCAAGTCCTGGATATCCTTGTTAATTTTCTGTCTCATTGATCTATCTAATATTGACAGTGGAGTGTTAAAGTCTCTCATTATTATTGTGTGGGAGTCTAAGTCTCTTTGTAGGTCATTAAGAACTTGCTTTATGTATCTGGGTGCTCCTGTATTGGGTGCATATATATTTAGGATCATTAGCTCTTCTTGTTGCAGTGATCCTTTTACCATTATGTAATGCCCTTCTTTGTCTCTTTTGATCTTTGTTGGTTTAAAGTCTATTTTATCAGAGACTAGGATTGCAACTCCTGTCTTTTTTTGCCCTCCAACAAACGAACAGCCAATATCATACTGAATGGGCAAAAACTGGAAGCATTCCCTTTGAAATCTGGCACTAGGCAAGAATGCCCTCTCTCACCACTCCTATTCAATATAGTATTGGAAGTTCTAGCCAGAGCAATCAAGCAAGAAAAATAAATGAAGGGTATTCAATTAGGAAAGGAGGAAGTCAAATTGTCTCTATTTGCAGACAACATGATTGTATATTTAGAAGACCCCATCATCTCAGCCCAAAACCTCCTTAAACGGATAAGTAACTTCAGCAAAGTCTCAGGATCCAAAATCAATGTGCAGAAATCACAAGCATTCCTATATACCAATAACAGACTTAAAGAGAGCTAAATCAAGAACAAACTGCCATTCACAATTGCTACAAAGAGAATAAAATACCTAGGAATACAATTAGCAAAGGATGTAAAAGACCTCTTCAAGGAGAAACACAAACCACTGCTTAAAGAAATAAGAGAGGACACAAATAGATGGAAAAACATTCCATGCTCGTGGTTAGGATAAGTCAGTATTGTGAATATGGCTTTACTGCCCGAAGTAATTTATAATTCTACACCATCCCCATCAAGCTACCTATGACCCTCTTCACAGAACAGGAAAAAACCACCTTAAACTTCATATGGAACCAAAAAAGAGCATGCATAGCCAAGTCAATTCTAAGTAAAAAGAACAAAGCTGGAGGCATCATGCTACCTGACTTCAAACTATAGTACAAGGCTACAGTAATCAAAACAGAATGGTACTGATAGCAAAACAGAGACATAGACCAATGGAACAGAACAGAGGCCTCGAAGGCAATGCCACACATCTACAACCATCTGATCTTGACAAACCCAATGAAAACAAGCAATGGGGAAAGGATTCCCTGTTTAATAAATGGTGTTGGGAAAGCTGGCTAGCCATGTGTGGAAAGCAGAAACTGGACCCCTTCCTGACACCTTACACTAAAATTAACTCGACATGGATTAAAGACTTAAACATAAGACCTAACACCATAAAAACCCTAGAAGAAAACCTAGGCAAAATCATTCAGGACAAAGGCATAGGCAAGGACTTCATGACTAAAACACCAAAACCATTGGCAACAAAAGCCAAAATAGACAAATGGGATCTAATTAAACTTCAGAGCTTCTGTACAGCAAAAGAAACTTTCATTAGAGTGAACCAGCAACCAATAGAATGGGAAAAAATTTTTGCAATCTATCCATCTGACAAAGGGCTAATATGCAAAGAACTAAAAGAGATTTACAGGACAAAACAAACAAACCCATTCCAAAGTGGGCAAAGGACACGAACAGACATTATTCAAAAGAAGATGTATATGAGTCCAACAAACAAAGGAAAAAATGCTCATCATCACTAGTCATTAGAGAAATGCAAATCAAAACCACATTGAGATACCATCTCATGCCAGTTAGAATGGCAATCATTAAAAATTCTGGAGACTACAGATGCTGGAGAGGATATGGAGAAATAGGAAGGCTTTTACACTGTTGGTGGGAGTGTAAATTACTTTAACCATTGTGGAAGACAGTGTGGTGATTCCTCAAGGACCTAGAAATAGAAATTCCATTTGACCCAGCAATCCCATTACTGGGTATATATCTAAAGGATTATAAATTGTTCTATTATAAAGGCACATGCACAGGTATGTTCATTGTGGCACTGTTTACAATAGCAAAGACCTGGAACCACCCAAATGCCCATCGACGATAGACTGGACAAAGAAAATGTGGCACATATACACCATGGAATACGATGCAGCCATAAAAACACGATGCATTTGTGTCTTTGTAGGGACGTGGATGAATCTGGATACCATAATTCTTAGCGAACTGGCACAAGAACAGAAAATCAAACACCACGTTTTCACTCATAGGCAGGTGTTGAACAATGAGAACACATGGACACAGGGAGGGGAGTATCACTCACTGGGGTCTGTTGGGGGGGATGGGGAGGGACAGCAGGGGGTAGGGAGGTTAGGGAGGGATAACATGGGGAGAAATGCCAGATATAGGTGATGGGGGAATGGAGGCAGCAAACCACGTTGCCATGTATGTACCTATGTGATAATCTTACTTGTTCTGCATTTGTACCCCAGAACCTAAAGTGCAGTAAAATAAAATAAAATGTTCAACTGAAAAAAAATTATATTTGTATGTTAAAAATATAATGAACTTAATTAGAATAAATTTGCTCACACTTTTTACTTGGTTTTGATTTACTTGTATTTTTTTATCTGTGTAATGAAACTTCTAAAATATTTTAAGATTGGCATTTATATTGCATATTTAAAATACTTTATTATATCTTGGATTATTGAGTTCCCTGGAGAGGCACTAGAGCCAGCTGAGAATGGCTTTCAAGAGCAATTGTGCAAATTTCAGGGTGTTATGCTGGTTAACTGAAATCAGTCACAGTGGAAGCATTTATACAGCAACAATAGACAAATGTAATAAATTAGGGCTCCTCCTATATCACAAATGCTGGTTCTTAAACATTACTACTTATTATATTTTTTATGTGTATTTTGTACTAAATAATGAAAATTGGCCACATTTAAAAATTGAATACTTTTAGCATAGTTTAAAATAATTAATCAATTTTATAATTTTAAGCAGTAAAAATGGAAATTTCTGCCTTGGGTGTTAGGCCCTATGGCTTTTTGATCACCTTAAAAAATTGAGAAGAAAAAGTGTATTAAATTAAATTCAAGGAATTGCATTTCTAGTAAATAAATATATCATTGCAAATGATTATTCTAATGTGTGCCTTATAGTAAATGCTTAATACTTTTTTAATAATTTATTTTAATTTTAAAATATTTATTTATTTATATTTTTCTTTTTAATTTTATTTTAGGTTCAGGGGTATGTGTACAAGTTTCTTACATGTATAAACTGCCCATCACTAAGGCTTGATGTACAAATAATCTCATCACTAAAATAGTGAGCATTGAAGTCACTATCTTATCTAATAGGCTTCCAACTCACATCCCACTCCTACCCTCCTTTCTCAAGCAGTCCCCAGTGTCTATTGCTCCCATCTTTGTGTCCAAATGAGACACAATTAAATGTTTAATTCCCTCTTATTAAATATTTAATTTCCATTTTATAAGTGAAAATGTGATATTTGGTTTTTTGTTCTTACATTAGTTAGCTTAGAATAATGGCCTCTAGCTGCATCCATATTGCTGCAAATGACATAATTTCATTTCTTTTTTATGGCTATATAGTATTCTATGATGTATAGGTACCACATTTTCTTTATTGAGTCCAGCATGGATGTATAACTTGGTTAAATCCATGTCTTTGCTATTGTGAATAGTGCCGCAATGAACTTAGAAGTGCATGTATCCTTATGGTAGAACAATTTATTCTCCTTTGGTTGTCTAAACAATAGTGGAATTCCCGGGTTGAATAGTAGTTCTGTTTTAAGCTCTTTGGGACATCTTCACACTGCTTTCCGTGGTGGCTGAACTAATTCACATCCCCACCAGCAATGTATAAGTGATCCCTTTTCTCTGCTACCTCACCAGCATCTGTTATTTTTTGATCTTTTGATCTTTTAATAACAGTCATTCTGATCTTTTAATAATAGCCATTCTCCGTGTGAGATGGTATCAGTCAGATGTGGTTTTGACTTGCATTTCTCTGATGATTAGTGTATGAGTCTGTTCTCACACTGCTATAAGGAACTACCGGAGACTGGATAATTTATGAAGAAAAGAGGTTTAATTGGCTTATAGTTCCAGAGGCTGTATAGGAAGCATGGTTGGGGGGCCTCAGGAAACTTATAATCATGGTGGAAGATGAAGGGGAAGCAAGCACGTCTTACCATGGCAGAGCAGGAAAGAGAGAGCAAAGGGGGAAGTGCTACATAGTTTTAAACAACCAGATCTCGTGAGAATTCACCCACTATCGCAAGAACAGCAAGATCTGCCATTGCTGACCTCCCCTCAGGTCCCTCTGCCAACATTGGGAATTATGATTCCATATAATATTTGGCTGGGGATACAAGGCCAAACCATATCAATTAGTGATGATAAGCATTTTTCATATATTTCTTAGCCACATGTATCTCTTCTTTTGAGGAGTGTCTATTTATGTATTTTGCCCATTTTTTAAATGGGATTATTTGTCTTTTACTTGTTGAAGTGTTAAGTACCTTATAGATTCTGGATGTTAGACCTTTGTCAGATGCAAAGTTTGGAATTTTTTCTTCATTCTGTAGGTTATCTGTTTACTCTGTTGGTAGTATGGTTTCCTGTGCAGAAGCTCTTTAGTTTAATTAGGTCTGACTGGTTAAATTTGTTTTTGTTGCAATTGCTTTGGAGGACTTAGTCATAAATTCTTTGCTAAGGCCAAAGTCCAGAATGATACTTTCCAGGTTTTCTTCCAGGGTTCTTACAGTTTTAGGTCTAACATTTAAGTCTTTAATCCATCTTGAATTAATTTTTGTATATGATGACAGAAATGGGTCAAGTTTCAATCTTCTGCATATGGCTAGCCAGTTATCCCAGCAACATTTACTGGATAGAGTCTTTCATCATCTTTTGTTATTCTCAACTACCTGGGGCCTCCTGGAGCCAAGGGGACAAAGCAGCTGAGAAGGCAGCCCAGATTGGGCATGTTGGAGAGACAAAGGCCCTGCCTTTTTTCAATAGAAGTAGCAGAATAAGACATAAATATGTTTGTTGTAAAAGAATGTAAAAATGCAAAAATTAGCCAGGCCTGGTGGTGCTCACCTGTAGTCCCAGCTGCTTGGGAGGCTGAGGTGGGAAGATTGCTGAGCCTGGGAAGTTGAAGCTTCAGTGATGTGTTATCATGCCACTGCACTCCAGCCGGGGTGACAGAGTGAGATCCTGTCTCATAAAATAAACAAACAGAAACAATCAAGGAAAAAATAAGAATGTCATGTAAATACTTCCTCCCCCGTGCCCCTGTGTCCTCCCTACCTAATACAAATTTTCAAGAAAAGTTTAAATATTTACCTATGAAGATACTGATTTGTATAAAATAATGTAAAATGTAATATACAAGAAAATAGCATATATTTCTAGTTATCTCTACATTCATACTTACATGTATACACATACCCTATGCATACAAACACACATATATATTAATTTTGAATGGAATTATGCCATACTTGTTTTTAATTGTGTTTTAGGTTTTGGGCTACATGTGAAGAACATGCAAGACTGTTGCATGGTACATACATGACAATGTGGTTTGCTGCCTTCCTCCCCATCACCTATATCTGACATTTCTCCCCATGTTATGCCATACTTTTCAAAAACCTTAAAAAATCTAATGTGGTAGTAATTTTTCAGGTCAGTACATAAAGCTACGACTCAGAATATATTTATAGGTTTAGACTCCCTTACCAGAAACCCTTGGGACTAGATGTTTTGAAATCCAGGGTTTTTTGAATGATAATGTAATGCATGTACTGCATATTATTATAGCATTTCCAACTATGTCTTCGGTGGCACGGCCTAATCAAACACATTAATATTTGCACGGGGACCTGAATGCATAGTCATACCAAATAAAATAAATAGAGATTTTGGAAAGCCTCATGTCTGACCAGGTTAGTTTTTATCTCCAAATTAGTTCATGTTCGATTTGCAGAAGAGATTATAGATCTTTACAATTTCCTGACTTTTAAAAAGTATGATAATAAAAAAGATAGGTAAAAAAAAATGTACGAAAAAATGCTGGCCTGGATGAAGCAAAGAGGAAGTCAGTTTAAAATGCCATAGAGTTCTCTGGAACACTGGCATCTCAGAAGTGGCATGACACTTCAGGCAAGTAAACAGTCTGCAGATGAATGATTTTATGCAAACTTTTTTGTGATTCTATAATGCAAACCAGGCACAGAGCCACATTCAGCTTCTTGATCAAATCCTGACATGTACGCACCACAAGCATGCATTCTATATACCCTGGGAGGCAGGTGGTGTGGAGGGAGCTTTAAAGATGAGCTGAAAGATTTACCGGGTCACCTGAAGAAAACCGGCGTGGGAATATTCTGTTCTGCCAATATATGGCATAGTCGTAAGAAGAAGCAGCTGGCTGATGGAGGTGCTGCAGTCTTCCCACATGTAGAAACAAGCACAAGGGTGTCTGCTGGTCACACGTCTATCACGAATATTGTGAAATAAGGGAAGCTTGTATCTGTGGATTGATTTCAACATCTCTGAAGGAATTCAAAGAACTAATTATGATTCATATGTACTAGTCATGAAAACAAAGCAGTGGTTCTTTGCAATCTCATACTGTGTACAATGAAATTAGTTCTCTTTGAAAAATCAAATCCATCTATTTTTGTCTGCATTATCATTAAGTATTATATTTGAGACCAAAACCAAAGGCATTAACTTCTGTCTCAAGGGGACATGTCATTGCCTTTGATTTCCTGTGAAAATGGCTATAAGTCAAAAAAGATGGAATTTAGGGTGCATGCTCATGTATGTACATGCATTTTGGTGTTTATCTATTATATGTAATAATTCTAAGTGAATGTTTTACATTTTTGTCCATTCTAATTCACCAGTCTACTTACTGTTTCAGCAGAGTTTTATGTTTTCACATTGTATTTAAGCTAATAAGCAATAAAAAATCAAGATATACTTTCTAAAATTGAATAAATGAAGGGGTTATCTGTTAACATTCATGTTTTAATGTAAATGATGAAATAATTAAAAGCATAGATTTGAAAAAAAAACTGTATTTTATTCCAAATTCTGCCACATTTGAGTATTGTACTTTTTCAAGGTGCTTAATATATTTGAAACTTTCCTATTGTTATCAAAGAGTTATTGTGATTGTGTTTTATTCTCAGAAAATGACTATAAAAATGTTTTACAGAAATTTAGAACACTATTATTTTTTATTCATGCATTTATCAAACCTTTAGTGAGTCCATTAAATGGCAGGCATTGCTAGCTCCTGGGGTAGGTACATAAGATTTAACATGGGCATTTTTAGAAGGCAGACAGTGAGAAAAAAATGAAATATAAAAATTCCTATAGGACATTCCAATATTATAAATGTTGAAAATGATTAGAATAAGGTTCTTTGTGTCATAATTAATTTTTAAAAAGTAATCTTTTGGAGGACAATCCTGCCTTAGTCACCACCGGCACTGGAGTACATGGTCGGGAGGCTTGGGGATTGACACATCCTACCCACCCTGTGCGTACCACCTGGGCAACTGAGAGGCTTTCCCCACCTGCTGGTGCCATTGCCAGCACCTGTGCATGTTACCTGTGAGCTTGGGATAGATCTTCCCCACCTACCTCTACTGTTGCCTAGTGGCTCGATCTCAGCTCACTGCAACCTCTGCTTCTCGGGCTCAAGCAATTCTCATGCCTCAGCCTCCTGAGTAGCTGGGACTACAGGCATGTGCCACCACACCAGGCTAATTTTTTGTATTTTTTTGTAGAGATGAGCTTTTACCGTTTTAGCCAGGATAGTCGAGATCTCCTGACCTTGTGATCCACTGGTCTCCAAAGTGCTGGGATTACAGGCATGAGCCACTGCACCCGGGCTACTGCAGCAATCTTTACACAATTCTACAAACCATTTACTAAAATCCTTATGACCAGATATATTTAAGAATTCTGATCTTTTAGGATTTTATAACAACAATATAAAACATGGTTAATATATTACTAATAATAGTAGGTTTTCTGAAGCAGCACCTTTTAGTTTATCACATTACTATTTCTGCATTAAATGTTTAAATATTCAAACTAAATAGGTTAAATAGAGACTATAAATAGCCTTACATTGCTTCAGATCAGGTTTTCCACCAAATGAGTTCAGAAAAATTTTAATTTTAGAATTGTAAACAAGGTTTATATGGACCTTAATTTAAGACTTTTTTAAAGATAACTGATAAATAATCTGGATGGATGCCATAGAAAATGTTATGCCTCCATTTAAAATATTAATGTAGTAGTATTGACCTAGAAAAATGACTGTGATAAACTATATAATTAAAAATGTTATTTTTAGAGTAGCATGAACAGTATAAACACATTTCTGTACAAAAACTTACCTGTGTATCTTTATTTGTAGTTTAAACATCGAGAAAAGTACAGACGTATATATGCACAGAAAACTACTATATAATGCAATCACATTTAAACATATTGATATAATAGAAAAGTTGAAAAATATTAGGACTTATTGGTTGTATCATAAACTCTGACCTCACATGCTTGGCTTGTAGTAATAGGGCTACTTTTAGATAATTTGCCACCAAGAATATGGTGTTGCTTCAAATTATCCAGTTAGGCAAAAAATTCAACAATGTGAATTAGCATTTTGGTAGAAAAATGAAATAACTAAATTAATTAAGGTTGCAAACAAAGCATCTAAAATGTGCAAGGAGTACTTACCTATTTTTCCTGATGATCAAGATCAGTTTCTTTAGCTAAAATTGGAGATAGTTGCATCAAGAAAATTGTATGCTGTAAAGAATTAATCTTCTCTCTCTAAAATTATGGTGTGTAGTATACGTTAAAAATCTCTAACATATAATCTATTATGTGTATAGCATATAGCATAATAAATTAATAAAACTAAATATTTAGTATAGGTTTCAAATTCTGTTGAATTTAAAAAATTAATGACTTGCTAGCTGTCCTTCCGCTGTGTTATGAATTAAGTTAGTTTATGCATATGTAGTAACGAGAAGATCTTGATACACTCAGACTTCTAGAGATTAAAAACCTGTTTTGAAAGTTCAATTTTATGCAATGGTCTGAGGTTCACTCTTTGTTACAAGGCCTTACAAGGAAATATTTTTAGAAGTAATACAGAATAAGGGATCCAGTAGATTTTTGTGGAAGAGATCATACATTCTACATATTCTTTTTCAACCTAGCAGAACTGGTATTCACTTTATTTTCATGGGCATGGCTCTATTAGGTAATTCAGACTGGCGACTCATGGCAAGTTCCTGTGAGTTATCCTTTATTAAAATTTTGAGCATTCCTTCAACAAACTATCTTGAAAATAATACCTCTTCTAGTGAGTAGTAATTAGAATGGAATAAGGTAAACTATATGAAGTTTAGAATACTGGAGTATCTGTCAAACACGTGTTTCTGGTTTCACCATTGCCCTCATGCAGGTGTTTCTCAAAAAAAGACACAAGGGAATTCTGGCAAAATAGAAGTAAAAGCATGCATTTCTTCTACTCAAGACACTCTCGTTGCTTTGTACTTCATTCTGTAAAAACCGAAGTCTTTGCAATGACCTATAACTCTCCACATGACCAGGCTCTCATCTACTTTACTATCCTCATTCCCTAGCGGTCCTGCTGCTCTGGCACCCTGGTCTCCCTGCTGCACTGGTCCATTCTTAATTCAGAAGTTCGCACTTGCTAGGTCCTCTGACTGTAATGTTTCTTTCCTAGTCGTATGCCTCAATCTCTCTCACATCTTTCCATTTTTTGCTCAGTGGTAATTTTCTTGGTGAAGTCTTCCATGGAATCCTAATTATAATTCCAACCTACGCTTACAGCACTTCTGCTTTATTTTTCTCCATGCCACTTATAATAGTATAAGGTACTATATAGTTTCCATGTTTATTTTGTTTATTATATAACTTCTCTCACTATATGTATGCTCTGTGAGCCCAGAATCCTTTATCTAATTTCTTCACTATCGTAGTCTCAACACATGAAAAAGTACACAGCACTTTAACAGGCACAAAGTACATTATTTATTGAATGAGAGAGACAAAGAGAGGAATCAAATATGACTCTAACACTTTGGCTGAGTAATACAAATGAATGAGTTAATTTGAAATGGAATGGAAAAGCCTGGATTTATGAGTATATTTCAGAGATTAGAAAAATCAGTAGTAAACATTTTGACATGTTGTATTTGAGATTCCTATTAGATATCCAGGTAAAGACCTTAAGTATGCAGTTGGACGCATAATTCTGGGGCTTGGGGGATATGTTTATGCAGAAGATATAGATTTTGGAGTCACTGGCATATACAGAGGATGGAATTGCCAAGGAATTAAGTGAAGACAGAAGAGAACAGAAACCTAAGACTAAGGCATGACCCATTTCTACATAAAGAAGCTGAGGAGGTAAGTTATTCAGTGAAGAAGAGAATAAGCACAGTCAGTGAGATACAATCAAATCCATGCAGGGGTTATAATCTGGAAACCAGAAGAAGAAAGGTTTTCACAGAATAAAAGCACAGTCAGTTATGTGAAATGCTCCTGATACATCAGGTAAGATGGGAACCAAAAACTGACCACTGGATGGACAATGTGACTGTCACTCACGACTTTCAAAACAGTTGTTTCAGAAAAGAGATGGTGGTAAAGTCCTGACTCTGGTGTTTCAAGAAGGCTAGGGAGTTGAAGAACTAGAAGCAATAAACACAGACACTAGTTTCCAAGAATTTCATTAAAAGGAATGAGAGACTTGAAGTGGCAGATGAAAAGGAAAGTGATGTCTGGAGGATTTGTTTTTGTCTTGTTTTTTCTTTCAAAGATATAAGAAATTATAACATATTATGAATACATTCAGGAGAGAAGGAAATCTTGATGTAGGAGAAAGTTTGGCGATTTGCAGTGAACGTTCCCTTGACTGATGAAAGTTGGTGGGATGGAGTGCACATGAAGAGGCTTTGGTATAAACTGGAACATCACATATAGTAGTTCATATATAGCAACAAAGAGATGGCAAGTACAGGGGGCTACATGTAGGTAGGTGAAGAGATTTGGTAGTGATAGCTCTCTTCTGAGGCTTCAGATCATTTCAAGTAAACACAAAACAAGATCATTAAGGTGAAAGTGAGAAATAAGGAAATAGTAGGAGAAAAGGAGAGTGAATGGTTTAGGAAAACAATGTGATCATCATATTATTAGGGGAATACGTAAAATGTATGGTCTCTTCCACACAATCAATTATATCTCTTATGCTGTATTACCTTGAAAAATATTTCCTTGTAAAGCTTATAACAAATAGTGAAATTTGAAGTGTGAGTAGTCAGCATGGGAGTGTGTGTGTGTGTGTGTGTGTGTGTGTGCATGAGTTTATTTTTCCTTTATCACATACAGCATAGATTTATTTAAGCATGAAGTTAATAGAATATTGAGATGCAGTGATTGGGGGTGTATGCAAGACATTGATTGCAATGCTTGACCATGAGACTTGAAGTGGGTAAGCGTATAAATGAGAACATAATAAAGATGAGGAACAGTGAAATGTTGCAGGGTGAAACCCCCAGTGGGATTAACAAACCACTGGAGGCAGAAGGCTGTGGAAAAGGAGCTGAAGCTACTAAAATTGACAAGGTCTAGGTTATGACTAAGAGAGTATGTGCTTGAGGTAGTGAAAGGGATTAAGACAATTAGTGGAAGGTAGACAGAAACTAAGAGATTAAGGCATTGGGTGGATTACTTACCTGACATGTAACTGGAGTGGCTCTGTAGAGATGGACAAAGAAACAAAATGTTAAATCTTTAAGAAAAGAAGGAGAATGGACCAAGAGTTGATAGACTACTGCAACAATGAGAAATAGTTTTGTTGTTTTAATCTTATACCACAAAATTCTCAGATGATGGTTCTCAGGGAAGAATAAAGGAGAAGGATTAGAGGCAACAGTGAGGACCAAGACTGATGCCTTCAACAACATGCCACGGAAATAGTGCAGGATTTAAACTACGTGAGAGGATTTTACTTAAAATAAATATTCAGGAGAGAGAAAATATGCAATTAGGTAAGAAAAGGAATAGAAACATTCAGAGAAAGATTAGAAGGGATGTTTCAGAAAATTGAGCTTGGCTAATTCAGAAGGTAACATGACAAGTTTGGGAGTTTGGGGAATAGTGGGAAATGAGGAAAGAGACATGTTTTTATAGAGTCTTATGAATATCAAGATTATGTAATTTATATCAAAATTTAAAAGGAGGTCCCAATAATAATTATAGACAAAACTGTCTCAGGCAAATTTTGATACATAGTCATCCTACCTAAGACCAGACTTGTGAATTATGAGGTTATCTGTAACAACAACAGGAGAAAAGCAAATAAAGTTATTGGTCTTGATGGTCCCAAGGAAGGTAGTTACAGTCTAGTCATAGTGTTAGTATGGGCAGTCAAAGGGCAAAGGCTTCTTTCCAGGAATATGTAAAGTTCATGGCTAAGGCTTGAATTCCTCTTTATGTTGCTGGGGGCGCTAGAATTGAAACTAGTATTTCAAGCTAATGGTGAATGTGAAACATTTGCCACGAAGTACTCAAAGGATGTGGTTCTCTTCTTCTCTTTTCCATGTTTAGCTTTGTCTTTGCTATTGGTGACATTGATACCTCCACCGGAGTTCCCTTCTCTGCAATCATATTTGTGCAAATATCACCATTCTTTGGGGCCAGGCTGAAATATCATGGTTCCCATATATCTGTTCTTATTTCTTTCAGTTGGGATCTATCTGTCCCTTCTCCAGACTCTCATCCATTTTATCAATACTTCTATTTTGGCATTTATTAATGTCTGCCTTTTACAGTACTAAATTTATTTATGCATGTTTCTTTTTTCCTTCAGATGAATATGTTCCTTAGGGATAGTGTTTATATCTGCCAAACTTCTGTTATCTGACTACTATGCCCAGGGAAACATATTTTACGTAATAAAGATGTTCAAACAATTGTGTAGACAAATGTTGCAATTCATGAATTTGAAGAGAAAACTTAAGATATTTTATATCTGCTAAATACCAGAAAATCAGAGCAACTGTCTAGAAATCAAGCTGACTTACAGCAAACAAAAGAAAAAATATTAGAAGTAAAAAGGGAAAAACCACAAACAGGAACATACTATGTAATAACAACTGTAGCTACAACTTCAAAGACAAACTCAACTTCTGCTGTGAACTATACTAAAGTCCTTCTGCATTATATTTCCCTAGAGTTTTAATACTATAGCAAAGACTTTATAGCAATAATACTTTGACAAAATACTTTAATAAAAACTCTCTTTTTCTTTAGACCAATCAAGAAGTATGTGTGATTTTTTTCTGTTCTGTGGAGAAACGTTGCAGCTTGTATGTTATCTCGATGTCTAAATTACAGACTTAAAAGTAAATATGAAATATTTATTCTTTTTCCTCATAATATTGATGTGTAAAATATCAAATCATCTTTTTAATAGATAAGAATTTACTGTAGCCTTGTAATATAGTTTGAATGATACTGGTACCAAAACAGAGATATAGACCAATGGAAGAGAACAGAGGCCTCAGAAAGAATGCCACACAACTACAACCATCTGATCTTTGACAAACTTGACAAAAACAAGCAATGGGGAAATAATTTCCTATTTAATAAAGGGTATTGGGAAAATTGGCTAGCCATAGGCAAAAAGCTGAAACGATCCCTTCCTTACACCTTATACAAACATTAACTCTAGATGGATTAAAGATTTAAACACGAGGCCTAACACCATAAAATCTCTAGAAGACAATCTAGGCAATACCATTCAGGACATAGGCATGGGCAAGGACTTCATGACTAAAACACCAAAAGCAATGGCAACAAAAGCCAAAATAGACAAATGGGATCTAATTAACCTTATGAGCTTCTGCACAGCAAAAGAAACTATCAATAGAGTGAACTGGCAACCAACAGAATGGTAAAAACTTTTTGCAATCTATCCATCTGACAAAGAGCTACTATCCAGAATCTACAAAGAACTTAAAGAAATTTACAAGAAAAAAACAAACAACCCCATCAAAAAGTGGGCAAAGGATATGAACAGACACTTTTCAAGAGAAGACATTTATGCAGCCAACAAACATATGAAAAAAACTCAACATCACTGGTCATTAGAGAAATGCAAATCAAAACCACATTGAGATATCACTTTATACCAGTTAGAATGGCGATCATTAAAAAACCAGGAGACAATAGATGTTGGAGAGGATGTGGAGAAATAAGAATGCTTTTACACTGTTCGTGGGAGTGTAAACTAATTGAACCATTGTATAAGACAGTGTGGCGATTCCTCAAGGATCTAAAACTAGAAATACCATTCGACCCAGCAATCTCATTCAAACACCACATGTTCTCACTAAGAAGTGGCTGTTGAACAATGAGAACACATGGACACAGGGAGGAGAACATCACACACTGGGGCCTAAGGGGTGGGGGGCTAGGGGAGAAATAATAGGGGGTAGGGGCATTTGTGAGGGATAGCATTAGGAGAAATACCTAATGTAGTTGACGGGGTGATGGATGCAGCAAACCACCACTATGGTACGTGTATACCTATGTAACAAACCTGCACAATCTGCAAATGTACCCCAGAACTTAAAGTATAATAAAAAAAAATAAAGGAGAGAGACTGCCACCAAGTTTGAGCACATGTATTCATGGACAAATACTAGCTACTGTTTATAAAAGAACTTACTGTGTGTGAGGCAAACAAACGAACAAAAAAAGAAGGTTTTTTTTTTTTTTTTTTTTTTTAAAGTGAGTGTGAATTATTTCATTTAAGTATTTTAAAAAATGAGCTTCTGGAGATTAGGACAAAAGAATATAAAAATTTAGGAGACAACTGTTTATGAATAATGCCTACATTTTGCCTGTTCAGGTTTCTAGACAACACATTTTTTAAAAAGAATAAGTCAAATCAGGACAAATTTGTAATATGAAGTATGTACCTGGCTTTTTTTTTTTTTTTAACTCTAAAGAGAAAATTCTTGCTCCAGTTCTTTTAGAAAGGTTAACACATGGTAAAATTGTAAACCAGCAATAGTAGTCTCAAGGGCATCTTTTAGCAAAGAGAATATTCATTTGCTATGACAGCTCTAGACTTGCTCGGTGAAAACAAAGAATATAGTCCTCACTGTTTTTTGAGGACATTCTTTTGATAACTTTTTAAATTTCAGACATATTTCAAGTGAATTTATAGAAATCTTTTATAAAGCCTTAGACTAATCTCTGGATAAAAAATCAAGAAAAATGCAAGCATCATAGATTCCCAAGTAAAATGATTGGTCAGATATTAATCAGCAGATATTAATCTGGAGTATTTAGTCATTTTTAAATTCAGATTTATAAACAATTCATGCTGAAACTTTTTGGTTTTTTCTAGCATTGTTTGTTCCGAGTCATTTTAATAATTGGAAAAGTTTAGTTTTAGCTAAGAAATCTCTTTGACATGTTGAGAATATTTTTTTTCTTCAAATGGACCATGTAATTATGCCTTTATATTAATAGAAGGAAGGCTCATATTAATAAAATAAATGGGGAATGTTTTGATCATTTAAAAATAAAAATTTGTGATTGATAGACATTAGGAAAGTTGTGATAGAATCAGAGATTATTAGTTTTGGACAGATTCTTTAAGAGTAAATGCAAGTTCCTTTTGACATACGGATTCTTCTGGGCCATTGTTAAAGCTCAGTGCTTGACCTTCTTGTTTCTTTTTGGGAAGTCACTTTTATGAAACTAAGAATTGGACCCTAGAACTAAATGAGATTTTCAAGGCTACCTCTGGTAGTGTTGAATTCATCTAGTTGAACATATGGTATAATGCAAATAACCAAGTCCCCCAAATCAAATCAACCAATGACCACTTTACCAAATATACTTGAATCCTCAAATCATTTAGTTCCTTTGAATATTTCCATTTTACTTTCATATCAGCATTTGATGGAATATTTTCCTCTGCCTCAGCTCTTTAATGCTGCAACTGAAAACTGAGAACAAAGGGAAGAAATTTAGAGACTAAAAATGCAAAACTGAAACTTAGAAAATTAACTATGATACATTTTATAAATATGTAATTCATTATTGTATTATTGTTCAAGAGAAGAATGTGTTTATAAGATTTCTTCATATTCTGTAATATTCTTCATACTCTTAACCATGCTACATTTAAGAATACTGCTATGTCCTTAAAGGACATATTTTAAAAATGTGTCAATAGGAAAAATATATCCAACTGCCTACGTCCCTGATTCCTACAACCACTTTTAGTCTGGGAGTAAGAGATAAGGGAGAATATGCAGCAGAGAGAGGTACAAACTGAGGGACAAAAATATTAACTAAGAATAACAAGAATAAAAATATTAACAAGAGTATTAACTTAAGGATCATGAAGATTTCCTATACAATATTATTTTTAAAAAATTCCCAAGATTTACAGTTTGGAATATGGTTATTTTTGAGTTGACAGTCATGATCCTGGTTTTGAAAAATGTCCCAGAGTATGCACAATAACATATTTACAAGCATGAAATTCAAGAAAATAGTCATAAACATATCCTTTTTACAGATATATTTTTCTTTAAAGTGTATTTTTATAAATAAACATCTGTAAAGACAAAAATAAAAATAATCCCCAAATATAAAGAATTCTCATTAATCCAGTCTTCTTCAATATATTTTTTAAATATATGAATTATTTATATGCAATATTATACCACATAATTTAAGAGAAAATTCAAAAGTATATTCTTCTCTGCTTGATTGTAGAATAAATTACTGATTATGAATAGCATGTATAAAATTTATAAAAGTGATTACTATTCTATAATTATTGGTTATAAATTACTCATAAATATATTTAAATAACTGTAATATGATTTGCAAAAAGAATATATTCCTATGAATATATAGGCTTCTCTCTGTTCCAATTTATTTGAATCCTTGGCTCAAAGAGTTGAAAAATATGGTCAAAGACAAACGATATATACATTAAAATGTATATACATGTATATACAAATGATATACAAATGTATATACAAATGATATATACATTAAAATTTTACATTTAAAACTTGTTCTTTAAAACCAAGTAATTAAAAGATATTTTAAAGTTGGCAGATAGATTACGTGGTGGAATAGCCATCAAGTGAGCTGGCTTTTGGTGAGCTGATACAGTTCTGTAACTTATCTGTGCCCAACAATGGCAATTTGCTAAAGTGAATGATTATCGCTATAAACTCTCTTGTTTGTAGAACATCCCTCATTGTGTTCCCAGCATTTTTAACACATAGAACTGCTATGGACATTACTGACCATTAAATTTTCCTATTTACTACTGTATGATATAATGCATTATCTCAGGGAACCTATAGGGACTTAATGATTTAAGATACGAATGACACAACAATAACATTTTAGAAGTCACATCAAAAGAGACATTTCTTACCATTTTAGGAACAAGAATGTTGCCCTAAAATCCTAATTATGTACATGGCTATGGCATCTGAGATTCCCTCCTATATGTGTTTACACATCTTTTTAGATATTTTAAATATGGTTAGGCCTCATGTTATCTGGAAGGATTAATGTGTTATAAAACTACCACCTTGTAACTATTAGGTAAAATAGTTTATTATATAATATAATTATATGTAATATTATAGTATAATTATATATTTATGTAATTATGTAATTTATATAGTAGTAGATGTATCATATTATTATATTTAAAAATATAAAGTAATGTATTCTCCTCAGCAATTTGTAATTTAGCTATAGAGAAAAATATATCATTTATCTATAAATGATATAGAGCTACCATTAAAGAGAGTGTACATAGATACACAGGGTGACCATATGCCCTAGTTTGTAGGAGGCAGTCCTGGTTTACACCAGTTCTCCTAGTATAATTAATTCTGACTCTTTCTCAGGCATGTTCTGGACTACAAATTATACTGTCACTTATTAGGAATGCCATAGATCGGTGCTCTTCACAAGGTGGTACCTCTAGAGCTGCACAAAGATATTCTAAGGAGTACTTGAGCAATTGTGTTTTCAATTTCTATCTGTACTCCTTAAAATGTATTTATTCATAAGAACTTGCCTGCACTTTGCTTTTTTTCCCTCATTATCCCTTTCAGAAGAGTAGATCTTTCTTTCTGCATAATAAAAACATACCATTCATTCATTCATTCAGACTCTTACCAGGGTACATCTCCTCAGACATCAAAAAACAAAAGGGTATATTTTTTCTTGAGGGAGTGCTCATAGAGACATAATCAAAGAATATTGAGTGAGGCAGAAATATATTTCACTTAAGTGGCAAACTCATGAGTAGAAAATATGTTTCTATTTCCTGTAAGAGAAATTTGAAGTAAAATGAGAATGCCATGCAGAAGAAGGGAGGGGGGCATGTTAAAATATCTCTTAATTGAAGGAAAAAAAGAATCTATTTTTTCTTTTATAGAATGTAACTCTAATTTGGTTGATTAGTTTGAAAATGAGAAGTGGCTCTACCAATTACATTATGTAGCAAACATTTTCCACAAATTTGATGATCAAATACTTACCTTCAAGATTTTAACATATTAAAATCTCAAGTAGAATAAATAATTTGCAATTGGGTCATTTGAAAACATTTACATTTAAGGTACATGAGGAAAAGTGTTAAAAACAGTTCCCACAGACAATGAAGTATAAATGTTCAGAGAGAAAGGGTTTGCTCCTTGTTATAACAAGTATAAGCTCCATGTCTTAACTTGAAATTGATGGAGCAAAATGATGATGTTATTGGGCAGATACTTAGATAACAGGAGAGAACAATTTAGATTAGAGCAAAGAACAGTTAAAGGAGTAAAGTTGGGACAGCATCAGGCGTGTTCCAGAAATGGAATATAATACCATATCCAGTTAGTCATTCATTATGTAATAAAATACTTGAGAGGAATTCCCCAGAGATTCAAGCACAAAATAGAATTGGGACAGAGAGTTTATCTATTGTACACTTTTCCCTTAGCCTTTCCCACTCTATTTTTGATACTCCATACTTATTCTATTTAGTTTACATTTATTATTTCTTAAACTTATAAATGTCGAACTACATAATTAACATTTTTGTTGTTGTAGAAATGGGTATTAATATGTTGCCCAGGCTGGTCCCAAACTCATGGCCTCAAGTGATCCTCCCACCTTTGCCTCCCAAAGCACTGGGATTACATGCATAAGCCACCTAGATTAATTTACTTATTAAAATATTTAGTGTTTGTTAACTTTTCTCACCAAACATACATCCAAGCACCCAAAGCCATGTTTTACTCATAGAAATCCCCAATAAATACTTTTTGAGTGAATTATATGTATATACTTTATAACAGCCTTAACTCTGAGTTTTAAATAATTAAAGACTTCATAGTGAAAATCAGATTTAAATTTGGTCTTGAAGGATGAGTGGATTCTAAATAGGAAGAAAAGGTACTGTTCCTAATGACATGTTTGAACTTCTCTTCTTCAGTTCTCCATCATGTGTACACTCTAATACAAGCACGTTGTCTTTACTATTTCCTGCCTCTGACCTCATGAAAAAATATGTAATTGTTCTTGCTATTAGGAGATCTTCATAGAAATTGCTCCAGATATTCTTAAATTATTTAAGAAATTTATCAAATATATTTGCCCATCTTGATATTCTTCTTTATAATTTCTGGATCCAGGTATCTTGCCACGTTATCACTATATATTTTGCCTTAGTGATTTACACATGGGCTACACATTATATTGCTGAAACATATGGAAAAATGGTTAATTTAATTAATTTATTAATAATACTATGTTGAATATTGTTTTGGTTTAAGGAAGTACAGTAAGTTATTGTTTTAAAACATAAAAACCCCTTTTAAGGTCAAATTTATATCTAAGTTCTTTTAAAATCCTTTTTTAAAATCCCTTTGGGACTACAACTCTTAAAAAAAAGTTGAGTACTAAATTTTCCTTGAGAGCAAAAGTATCTCTGCTTAGTCGAGGCTTATGAAGTCAGATTTCTACTTAAGTCTATAATGCATTCTTTCAATCTCATTGAAACTACAGTGGTCAGAAAAGGGTAAATGCTATTTTTTTAATTGAATAAAATCCCCAGCTGAGTGAAAGATGGTTGGATCTGGATTAGTGGTCTATTAAAGTTCATCTCCTGCAACAGTAAAATTTGTCTGACTTTACTTGGTTTCGTTTACCATTCTTCAAGATTCAGTGTACAGTTCCTAACTGATTTGGGATCCTTTCCTAACTTGTCCATCAAGTCTGGGCTAGGGTTCCATCTTACAGCATCCTTGCTAAACTCCAACACTGTACTGTACTCAACTAGCTGTCCTCAAAATGTTTTCCCAAGGATAACAGAATCAGGATCAACTCACAACTTGCTAGTAATGGAAAATCTTGAACCTCACTACAGACATGTTAGAAATTCTGGGGCAGAGACTCAGCAGTCTGTGTATTCAGGCATTCCAGGTGAATGAAGACCAATACACTAAACATATTCTATTTAATATTTTATTTACCTTTTTAGCTCCTAGCACAGGATTGGCTCATAGAACATCTCCAATAAATATTTATTACATCAACTATCAAAAAAGTTTAGGCTATATGAGCTTATGTCTAGCTAAAAATAGTGTTAAAGAAAAAATTATATTTACTCTTTTAAAATAATGAAAATTGAAGAATTTGTCTTTAAAAGAATAGTGAGTGAAAAGTTAATTTTGGAAAAAAAATCATTGATGAGGCTATTGCTTAGTCTAATTATTTTCCACTTATAAGTTGTGGATACATTTCCTTTGCTATTTATTTATTTTTAAGTGACAAACACAAATTGTATATATTTATTGTGCAAAACAGAATGCTTCAAAATATGCATACATTGTGGAATGACTAAATCAAGCTAATTATACTCATCATACTCACATACATTTTCATGTGGTAAGAACATGTAAAATCTCTGTCAGTGATTTTCAGCTGTACAATACACTATTATTAGCTATTGTCACCATGCTGTATAATAGATCTCTTAAACTTATCTCTCTTTTCTAGCTGAAATTTTATATCCTTTGACCAATATTGTCCCAATTCACTAACCCCTCTCCTAGGCCCTGGTTACCATCTTTTTACTCTCTAATTATATGAATTCAATTTCTTTTTTTCTTTTTAGACTCCACATGTAAGTAAGGTCATGTGGTATTTTTCTTTCTGTGCCTGGTTTATTATACTTAACATAATGCCCTCCAGATTAACTCATGTTGTTGAAAATAACAGGATTTTCTAAAAGGCCAAATAATAATACTCCATTGTTTATGCATACCACATTTTCTTTATTCATCTGTTAATGGACACTTAGGTTTCTATATCTTGGCTATTTTGAGTAATGCTGCAATGAATGTCAGGGAGTATACAGCTTTTCTTTGTTTTGGATGTGTACTCAGAAGTTGGATTGCTGAGCCATAAGGTAATTTTATTTTTAGTTTTTTGAGGAACCTTCATACTGTTTTCATAATGACTGTACTGTTTTACATTCCCACCAAAAGTGCAGAAGGATTCTGTTTTATCCACATTTTTACCAACACTTATTATCACTTGTCTTTTAGATAACAGCCACCCTAACAAGAATAAGGTGATATCTCATTGTGGTTTTAATTTGTATTGCCCAGATGATTAGTGATGACGAACATTTTTTTATATACTTTTTGGCCATTTATATATCTCCTTTTGAAAAGTGACTATTCAAGTCATTTGCTCATTTTTAAATCAGCTTATTAGTTTTCTTGCTATTGAGTTATGTGTCTCAAATATTTTAAATATTAACCCCTTGTCAGATGTACGGTTTGCAAGTCTTTTCTCCTATTATATGAGTTGTTTCTTTATTCTGTTTCTTTTGCTGTGTCAGAGGTTTTTTTTAGTTAGAGGTAATCCCTTTGCTTTTTTTTCCCAGGCTCTCTATCATAATCATAATCATAGGTGATAGTTACATAGGCTGATAATTTTTTGAACCCATTTAATCCTCACTAAAACTCTATTATCTGTATTCTCATTTTATAGGTGAAGAATTTGAGACAATGGTTGGTTATATACCAAAATTACCAAGTGGCAGAACAAGGATTCAAAATCAAGCAACCTGAATATTACTCATCTTGTGCTGTTGTAACTTTATACCCATCATTTCCTTGATTGTGGTGATGGCAATAGTAGCATATACATATATACACACTCATCAAATTATACACATAATTTACATAATTTATGTGCAGTTTTTAATATACCAACTCTACCTCAATAAAGTGGAGCAGGGAAGAAAACAGGGCATTAAGAAGCAAAGCAAATACAAAATAAACCACATTTCTCAATGAGCTAAAAAAAAAAAAAAAGAAATAGCAATATTCTATTTCATTTACCTGTTGTTGGAAAAGCACTATGGTAAGCCACTTTAGAAAATAGTTTAGTAGTTTCTAATTACTTTAGGAATATACTTTCCACACGTCCCAGTACTTTATACCTAAGTATTTATTCAAGAGAAATAAGATCTTATTTTCTCACACACGTACAAAATTTAAGCAATCTGGGTTCAGAGTTTATCTTCCAGCTACAACTAAACACTTTTACTTTGTATGCATAGTTTTAAAAATATATATATATATACACAATAATATGAAAAAATATTTCCAGCTATCCTGATTCATGAAAATTTCATTGATGATTCAGAAACGACAATATTCTTCAACTTTATTCTAAATTCAGCGTAGAGTTTCTGTTTACTAACTTGACTACCAAACAGTCTTTGGAGCATAATGTAAATTCTTGCTTCATTAATGTATATGTTAACTGATATTTACGTGCTTATACATTGATAATTGTTCTTCAGAATTGCTTCTCAGATTTTACATTTTTTCAAGGGAGCATCACATCGATCTAAATGCACTTATTTAGTAATTAATATTAATTCTTGTGATGACATTCTGTGATGGTTACTTGAACCATCATTAAAACATTACTTGTTTCGATCAATTAAAACTTTATTGATGAAAAAAGATTTCAGTTTGCGTTAGTGAATTATAGTTTCCTTCAAACGTTAAGTACTCTAATTTCTTTCTTATGTAAGAATTATTTCTTCAATATTGAAAGTAAATTGGGCCTTCTCTTTGGTATCATATTATCTTCTTAAATTCTGTGAGTGCAACAGATTCTCATCTTGTTTCAAAATTTGTGATAATTTTTAGAATTCACACTACAGTTAGATTAGGAGGTTGGAAGTCAGAATTCAGGTATCTGTTAGCTGAATGTAAGACCTCTCATATCAGTCAAACTCACATGAGGAAGAAAGAAAATTTCAAGATATTGAACACTTTATTATAAAATAGGCTTTATGTTAGATGATCTGACCCAGCATTTCAAGAGTGTCCTACTGCATATCACTGACCCCGGAAAAGATCAAAATTCAAAATTCAAAGAAAGTATGGTTTCTACTGACTGTATATTGCTTTTGCACCATCATAAAGTTTTTTTTAAAAAAGTAAATTATCATGAATTGAGGACCATCTGTACTCATATTTATAAGAAAATCCTAATTCATTGCTAATTAAACATGTTTGAAAAGTAAATTACCATTTTTGTAATGATGTATGATTTGGCTATCTATGTATCTATTGTTTCTTATAAACCATAGAAGTTAAGAAGTCAGTTTCTGTTTGGCTTAAACAGCATGCATGTTAATGTAAGTGTGTACAAAGTCACTTTTGAGAAAGGGGTGCTTTCTGTGAAAGATGATATTAATCTCTCACCAATGGAACTAAAATGTCAGTAAATCATTTATTTTTCTTTGAATTATTTGTCTCCATCCTGTTATTTCAGTTTTTGCATCACTAGAGGCCACTGTTGTCTTTTAAATATATTTCTCAACTATGAAAGTCTTTAAATACTATGTCTGAGTAACTTCAAAACTGATCAATTTTAGAAATAGGAAGAGCTCAGGTATGATTTGTCAGGCAGTCTGCCTGCTTGAAATTTTTTAAAATGATTTTTGAGCACTTTTTTTTGTTTATATATATATTTTTATTGCACTTTAGGTTCTGGGGTACATGTGCAGATCATGCAGGATTGTTGCATAGGTACATACACGGCAATGTGGTTTGCTGCCTCCATCCCCCTCATCACCTTTGTCTGGCATTTCTCCCTATGTTATCCCTCCCCAATCTCCCTATCCCCCGCTGTTCCTCCCCTATTTTCCCCCAACAGACCCCAGAGTGTGATAATCCCCTCCCTGTGTCCATGTGTTCTCATTGTTTAACACCCGCCTATGAGTGAGAACATGTAGTGTTCGATTTTCTGTTCTTGTGTCAGTTTGCTGAGAATGATCATCTCCAGATTAATCCGTGTCCCTACCAAGGACATGAACTCATCCTTTTTTATGACTGCATAGTATTCCATGGTGTATATGTGCCACGTTTTCCTTGTCCAGTCTATCGTCAATGGCATTTGGGTTGGTTCTACATCTTTGCTATTGTAAATAGTGCTGCAATGAATGTACATGTGCATGTGCCTTTATAATAGAATGATTTATAATCCTTTGGATATATACCCAGTAATGGGATTGCTGGGTCAAATGGAATTTCTATTTCTAGATCCTTGAGAAATCACCACACTGTCTTCTACAATGATTGAGTTAATTTACATTCCCACCAACTGTGTAAAAGTGTTCCTATTTCTCCACATCTTCTCCAGCATCTGTTGTCCCCAGATTTTTTAATCTTAAAGCACAATGTAAAATTTTCTTTTAAACATTGAGTCACTATATTTATATACAAATGTAGATGTTATTCTATTAATTGATACTTATTTTACTCAAAGTCTCTGTTTATAGTTATAGAAAGATCATAAACCTACTTTTAGTGAAATGTCTTTATGAAATGATGAATTACAAAATATGCTAATAGTAATCAAAGATAAGAAAGAATGGTTAAAACTATTGAGTGCCAAACATTGTTCCAAGAAGACTACACTGATTATAGCATTTAATTCATATAACAACCCTATGAGTTATCTATTAATTATATTCTCAATGTATAGTCGGGGGGCACAGAGAACTTAAGTAAATGCCACAAGATTTCATACCATTAGTATAATGTTGCAACAGTTGACTAAAAAAGTAGTATATGTAGGATCTCTGTGTATGTGTATGCACATAGAAAATTATATAAAGGATTATGTGTGTACACACATGCACACACACATTTTGGTAGTGATGTCATTGTTCAGATCTACACAGGATATGAGATTTTATCCTACTTGCAAATTAGAAAATTAGCCTGACACTGTTTTACATATGCTCATAAAAAACACAAAACTCCTGTATTGGAGACAAAGGACTTTATTACCTGCAGTAAATGTAGAGGTCAGAGCTTCATATTCATACCAGTTTCCTCTGTCCTCCAGACCCATGGGTGTTTACACATGAAATGGGTTGTATCACAGCAGAGAAACATTTAGCGTGGGGAATTTATTGCTTTTATAGCAAGTGGGAACAAGCCTGCTTTCTGCCCAGGGGCAGATGCTACCTCTTCTCAAGGTTGGTCACCACAATCACAACCTTTGGGAGATGGCTCAAATAGCAGTCAGGGCTTTGCATTTTTGGAATACCCAGCAAGAACATGCAGGTTGTTTGGGCTGCATGGCAGAGTGCCTGTTCAAACAGTCATCTATTAATTTTAATATAAAGAGGTTTCAATTTAATTTAATTTTTTTATGGTTCATTCCTCAACCTCCAAAGGACAAGAAGAATGGATGACAGATGCAGTGTTGTAAAAGCAAGATAAAGCTAACTCTTCATATTTCCTCTGATTGTGTTTCTTCTCCTTTCTTGTAGGCAATATTAAGTTTGTTTGGTAGACTCGGTTTATTTTCGTTCTTGTTTTTCCAGTTGGTCTCATTACATTCTCATTCACTTAATAAACTTTTACCCAGTGCCCAATTTGTGATAAAATTTGGCTCACAACCTTAAAATATACATTTTATTCAATATAACTAATTATTTTAGAATTTAGTAGTCTTTTAAAATATCTAATATATCAGAATGTTATATTTTGATATTTAAAATTATATCAAGTACTATGTGCTAAAAGTAAATTGCATTTATAAACTCTATCCATGTTTTTATAAATATTATAAGCTATACTGCCACTTAAACTGTTTCTTGTTTTAATTTGTCATATATTTTCCATTTTTCTCTTAGGTATTCTTTTGTTGAAAGCTAGTAGTTTCTTAAAACTATTTTATTCACAATACTCAATTTTTTTCAATAGAAGATGATTTAAAATTACTACTTAGAGTAATAGCATTCCAAAATTGCTTTATTCACCTAATTATTTACCTTACAATCTGCTTTAGTATTTACAGCACCATCCTTTACCAGAAATTACAGATTAAGAAAGCTAACTTCACAACTGGATTTCTAAGTGTCTATAAAATCCAGAAGTCAATGAATATAATTTTAAAATAAATTTTTGTATGAGACTTGAGTCTTTATTACTATAAAAGTAAAAGCATCCATTTTCCATAACACCATGTATTCCAAGTCCTTAAAGACTGGCACTATATTTTTATTTCTTATGTTCTTTTTATTATGGAATACAGAAAATCACATGCATAATAAATTTTATTAGGACAAAATTTTTAAAAATGAATTTTAGAAAGTGACTCCTTAATACTAGAATTGGTAACTTTAGCTTATTGTCTAAATCCACACCAATTTATTATATCATATTTTTTTCTGGTGAGAAACATTTATTATTATTTTCTTCCTAGGATCTGATGCCACATTTCAAATATTAGTTGCATGACATTGGACTGTTCATGTCATGCTTCTTATCTTCATTCATCTTGAAAAAAGAAACAAATTAAAACTATTATTGCGATGCTTTCCTGAAACTTTTGGTAGAATTAACACGTGCTGGTAAACAGAATGCATATTTGATTATACAAAATTATCACTATACAATTGTACATTGAGTTTTTACTTTTTGTAAAAATTCAAAGATTCTTCTTGAATTATTAAATTTCAACTTTGCAATTTAATTTTTTTTTGGAAACTGTAGACCTTTGTAATTGTCAGATATTTCTTTCTTTAGAGAAGTGTGGGTAAACTTCAGATCTATTGCTTTGGGGCAGGTGTTTTCCAATTTTTATTTAGTCATGAAACCGTACTATTTTTTAATCCTGGGTAAGTGGCTTTTGTTGTTATTGTTGTTTTTAACTAATTTCAAGTTAATTATTTTGGAATACTGATGTGAACAAAAGATTAAATAATGGTAGAACATACTTTCCTTTGAAAACAGATATAGATATGCAATAATGAATCTTCATTCTCCACCACTGCTTCATCTATAATTAATTCACAATCGGGAATAATTGATTATTCTCTGTATGCTTCTTATTAAAAAATACTGTCTTGCAAATAAATTAGGAGTTGACAGAACAACTGTGAGATTTTCCAGCACTATTCAAATAGCTAATTACTAGCAGAAGGAAGAAGGTGCATTAGACTACAAATTTCCTAGGAATGTGAGAGAATTTAGAATTAATTCTCTAAATGGGTCGTTTTCTGTCAATCGTATTTTGCAGCTAGAATCTATAAGGTCTACTAAACATCAGCAAATTTCCTCAGCCAAAAACATTTGAATAGACCTTCTAGTATTCTTAACTTTACAAGTAAGACACCCGAAAGTCACTGCAGCATTTAAGAGAATGAATTCTTCTAACATGCTCAACTGGTGCACTCATTTTATTGGATATTTCTTTCGAGTATTGAATGTAATAACTATAAGCTATTATGCTAGTTATGCTATTATGTCAGTTATGCTATTATGTCTGTACCTGAATGGCAAGATAATAAAATTGATGAAGATGAATCATTGATTCTTGGAGTTATGTATTGTATATTTAAAAGAGGATTATGAGCAAATTAATGCAGTAGTGGCAGAGTCAAAGACTCTCTACAAACTGGCATGACTTTTGATTGACTATACTTGTCAATACCCATTGCTTCCACATATGTAAACAGCATGTTACAAACAGCTAAAAAGTTACTGCTATTGTCATTTAATTACTAATGCGATCAATTAGAACGAAATTAGCAAACTTTCTCATTAAAGGATCAGATAGTAAATATTTTTTGACCATAAACTATCTGTCCCAGCGGTCAACTCTGCCATTATAGCATCAAAGAATTTATGGGTAATTTATCAATTAGTAGGCATGGGTATGTTTCAATTAAACTTATTTTCAAAATAACAAATGATACGTGGAATTTAGCATGTGAATTGTAGCTTGCAATTCTTGAATTAGACCAGTCACAACATATTGGTTTAGGCATAACACATAAACTTAAGTGTGATGAAGGCTGGGACCTCATCTGTCTTGCTTGCCCTTTGACCTGCAGACTTTCACGTAGTAACAGAGATGTACTAAATTGTATTACAAACCACACTCAAATTTGTTAATGAAGTTTGTTAAATTAAAAAGTTAATGTGTATACAGTATAAATTAAGCTCTAATAATTTTCTAAATTATTGCTTCATACTCATAGCTATACTTTAGAAATATACTAAGAAATTTCAGAGAATTTTATAGTTCTCAGAAAAGTAATATTTAGCACAATATTTAACATAATCCCTAGCTTATTAGCTACATGTAACATAGATCATCTGTCTTTCTTATAAGTACTTTTTAGAGATATTTATAAAATGGAAAACCACAATTTATTTTTAGCACCAAGGGTCCTTAGTGGAGAAAAGGCTCTCCCTTGCAAATAAACCATGGAGAATGTCCATGTGCATTCTGCTTGTCTGCTGTCTTAAAACACAGCATACATAATAAGAATAATACCCAATGTCAAATTCAAAAATGAGACCACACATGCAAACAGTTAATAAAGATTATTTCAAAGGACAATGAGAACACAAATGACAGTTACACAAAAAAGGAATAGCAATACAGAAAAATAAAAGCCAAAGATTACAAAGGCTGGAAATAAAGTACAAGGAAATAAAAGCCAAAATATATGAATAATTATTTGATTAAGGTGAAGAGTAAATTGAAATGCTAAACAAAACAAGTGGATTTGTGAGGTATATAATACTAAATCAACACAATCAAACACGAATTGACAACAGAAAGTACAAGAGGTTACAGTGTCATCTGTTCCTCGAGAAACAGACATAGTATTTGATAAATGTGTAAATAACATAACAACTCTCTAACTTTGCTGAAGAGTTCTTCTATAACAAATAACTCTCTAACATAGGGTTAGACCAAATTTTGTTAGAGAGTTCTTTGATAAGAAAGAGCCTTTGAAAGTTCTTTGGTAAAATAATTCGAAATTCTAAAATGAATATTGAATGAAAAACAATATAAGAAATAATATGAGAGCAATTAGAACAAAAACAGAAGACAATACTAAGGATAAAAAGCTATTAACTCAGTGAAAGCATAAAAAATTATGCACAAGTATTTTAACTTTAAGTTTCTAAATAATCTACTGTTGCCAATATGGTGTTCAACACTGAACCGGAACTACTGCTTGACAAATATTTAACAGCAAATATATCAGTTATGATTGCTTAATCTAAAAATAACAGAAATAGAATCTACAGTGTCTTAACTATATGTAAGTGTATATTTTATACATAACAAGAAGTCTACAATGTAGGTAGTTCAGCACTGGGGCAGCCACTAGGAAAGTCAGACCCCATCTAACTGCCTATTCATGGGCACAAGATAAATGCTTTATCTCCAAACACCACTTCCATCTTCCTGTAAGTGGATTCCACATTGCAGTATTTGCTACCTGGACCTGTCACTCTTTTAACATCTAAAAAATATTTCTTACAAGAAAATGCAGCTGGGAGACTTCACCTTAGGCTTTATGGCTCAGAATCATGCCATAAAGTTATCCATAGGAGAAAGAAGGGTTTGGGAATTAAGAATTTTTGGCACCTGTAATCTTAGTACTTTGGGAGGCTGAGTTGAGTAGATCACTTGAACCAAGGAGTTCAAGACAAGCCTGGGCAACATGGCAAAACCCCATCCTTACTAAGTTCAAGGCTGCAGTGAGCCACGTTTGCATCACTGCACTCTAGCCTGGGCAACAGAGTAAGACCCTGTCTTAGAACAACACAAAACAAATTGGCAAAACACATTGCAACGCTGAAGACAATTATGTATCTCTTAATAAGGGAATGCGTATTCATCCTAGTGTATTCATACCACTAGGGAGAAGGTAAGACAATATATATGTTGATATATACACATCTGTATCTATTTCATTTTTGCTGGTAAAGGCAGGACCATATATTATTCATCTTTGAATTCTATAGCTCATAATAATGCTGTGTCTAAATAGATGTTTGTTGAGTTAATGCTAGCTAACAACTTACATTTGGAAAAGGCTTTAGAAATTATCTTTTCCTCTTCCTCATTTTACATATAGGCCATGTAAGATTCACAGTTATGAAACTGAAATGTTCACAAGGCTTAGTCTCCTGATTTTCTACTTCTTGTAAGTCTGGCTACGTACACTTTTTTTATGTATAATTATTACTCTGCCTTCAAAATATGTGACTCACTGCAGAGCAGAGTATGGGAGTCTATATTCTGTGGGGTTTCTAAATAGTCTTACCTTGCCTTGCAATAGTAAGGAGGTAGCTGAAGAAAAGCAGTACAGAGAATTAGAAAATGCTCACTTTGGTAAAACAGAAAACTTGTTGGCAGAGGTAAAAACAAACAAGATTAAGCTGATATTAAAATATAACCATCATTATACATGTTTAAAATGGGATAGGAGTGAAATCACTAGAACAACATTTCAATTATGTCCATAAACATGTGGGAATGGTGGTGACAATGCATGAAAATTTCTGTGTAACAATAGGACAGAAAATAATGAAAAGGTAAATCTTGTCTCCTAAGAGTATGGAACACATACTAAAGAAAAACAAAACAATGTGTTTGTAGAAATTTCTTTAGTAATGCTCTCATTTAAGTTCATGTTTGAACTTTAAAAAGATGCAAGTTTCGAATTTGAATTATAAGGATTGCTTTAAGCATATTTAATCTATTTACAGCAATAGATTTGTTCTACCACACATACAGTTGGACAGAAATGAATTACCACAACTGACCTAATATTTGAAGAGTTATTGACAAGAATTCTAACTGTAACACAAAAGAATGTGTTACAATTCCCCTGCTTTTTGTTATTTGTCATTATGACTTTCTACCTTTTTATGTGGCCAGGATGATTTTCTCATATAATTGTTCCATTTCTATAGTTGTAACTAATACTCCAAGAGTAATATTTAAAGTGATACAATTAAAATGATAAAAATTGCTTTCTCTATAGTCTTGCTTTGTATCCAGGCTCTCTGTATACATGGCTTCTCCATATACATGGAATTTTCCCCATCTGTATAAACCATGCTTATATATATGTTTTATATTACAATGCATATTCTTTTAAATTTTTTTATGTTTTGTTTTTGTAAATTAATTTTTAATTTTTATGAGTATATAGTAGGTGTATGTATTTACGGGGTACATTAGATATTTTGAAACAGGCACACAGTGCCTAATAATCACATCAGTGTAATACACAGTCTTGACTTTATTTATATTGTAAGTAGGAATTTTGATTCAGTTTCTCAGCAACCATGTATTAGTTTCAATCTTGTAATTCTTTTATCGGCTGTCTGCCTCAGGATAGTCATAATGGTGGGGAAAAAATCTGCAGCTACCATACTAACTCCGCTAGTAGAATTCCTAGATGCTATCAAGCTGTATCAGCAGACAGGAGTCTGGCCTGGCTTACTGAAACCTTATAGCCCACCTGGGCCAGGGTTACTTTTGTAGCACTTACACTTGAATCCTTTTCAGCACTACCAAGCATGATCTGGCAATAATCTGAAATCAGTTACCTTTTTGTGTGTGTGGTGAAATTGCTTCTCAACCAAATTGATGCCTAACAGCTGTGAATATCAAATTTTGCATGAGCTTCTGAAAACAAAAGAAATAATTGAAGCACTTGCTTCTAAAACCATACAGTCAGTCAGCCGTCAGTCAGCTGGAGTTCCTGTCATATAGTTACAGATACCTTTAGGTAAAATTGATAAGGTCTGTTGGCTAACTTATCAACAGCTAACATTCCACTCTTAAAAGGATAGGAGACGTAATCTTGCAGTTATCAGTTTGGTGGTGATCGGGTGTGAAACACTAACTATATAGAATAGTAGAATGAAGAAAGAAAAAAGTTAGTTTGGATCACTCTTCAAGATTCTGCTTGTTAAATTACTCTATAAATATTAGAAAAATTGCTTAAACAAATTAAAGATATTTATTAGCTACCTTCTATGATATTGAATAATTTTTATTACTATGCCAAATAACAAAGAGAGTAACAAAATTCACAGGACAGTAGCTCCTCAGGAGAGATTTGCTTGACCTGCTTTTCCCTGCCCCTTCCTGAATCTCGTCATAGAGGAATTTAACAGGGTGCTGGTGTGTGTAAGCGCAATTCCTTAAGTTCTAATGCCCTGCAACTTCACAGGGCTAGATCCTCAATTTTCCAACTGTGGACAATGGTGCTTTATTAGTTCAAAGCCCTGACACGTGACTCTCGGAGATGGGGTCAGTGGAGGGGAGGAGCTGATGCGTGCTCAGCCATTCCATCTGAAACCTCTTCTTTCTCTGCCACAACTCAGAGCCAAGTGACTTTTTCAGAGGCAGAAAATGGATCTCTGAGTTTTCAGTAAAAGTAGCTGGAAAGGAAATGTTCCACATGAAATGCAAATGTTCTGTCAAAGCAAAACTTAGGGATATTTTTAGTGTACTCTTAGCCAACTTCTGAGATTTTGTAAATTTTCAAAAATTATGTCTAATATTTTAAGTAAAGATGTTTTGCATTTGTATATTCTAGTTCACAAACAGTGCTACACAAAAAAATTATTTTTGTTAGAAAAAATTCCACATATTAACACAATAAAATGTCTATGGAAATGTTATAACATCTAAGATTGTAGTCTAACTTCATTTTAACTCCTAAACTTTTTACTTTTTCTTTTAAAAAATTAGAATCCTATTTTTAAAAGATCAGTTTGATTTAAAAACAATAAAAGTACTAATTCTCTATGAGTAATGTGCATTAGCATTTTTTCAGTAGAGCACTGAGCTATTTTGATAAGCAAGGCTGCTTACGCATGAAAAGATGCAGACTTGAATTGAATTAGATTTGAACAATACAAGGAGAAAAAAGGATGTGAATCTAAAGCAGGCACCACCTGAACATCAGGCCCTTGAAGAGAGGAAGAAACAGAATTTCTTATAATTATTCAGACAAAGCCAAAACAATACAAAAACACACCACCACACAAGATGAAACAAAAACCTTTAGGGATGCATCTTTCTTAGCCGTTTGCAGTAATGTTCATTATATCTCAAGCTGAAATTTCCAGCCAACTGATGCAGCTGGCATTGAATGACCTGTGTTCTAAGACACTGCAGTAAAAAGGAGGAGATGTGGGTTCTATGCCCTTCTTCCTTCAATGATTCACCAACTTATAAGCCATCTGTTACCTTGAGTGTGTTGCTGAGCCTTTCAGACCTTTACAACAGTGGACTAGCCATTTGATCTCTTGACGTCTCTTTTAGCTTTATGATCAATACTTTTCTGCTGCTTACCCTTAATCTTGTAAAAGATGCTTTAAAAAAAATCATCTTTTGTCATGGAAACTGAATGGTATATGAAAAGCCACTATAGCATTGTGTGTTTTCCTTTCACAATATAGTGGTTCTTACATGTACATAATTTTTGTAGATTTCAGTTTTATTCATCACTCATTCTATATAAAATGATATATAAATATTTTAAAACATTAATAATTTTAGGGAAGTTTATTAATTCTCACTTTTAACTTTCTTTGCCAGGCTGAAGCGGAGCGGCACAGTCTCAGCTCACTGCAACCTCCTCCTCCCAGATTCAAGCGATTCTTCCGCCTCAGCCTCCCGAGTAGCTGGGACTACAGGAGTGTGCCAAAAGCCTGGCTAATTTTTGTATTTTTAGTAGAGACGTGGTTTTACCACGTTGGCCAGAATGGTCTCGATCTCTTGACCTTGTGATTCCCCCCACCTCGGCCTCCCAAAGTGCTGGGACTACAGGCGTGAGCCACCGTGCCTGGCTTCACTTTATCTTTTATTCATGTACATTTGGATTTGTATGAATGAGGTCAAAACTAAAACCCAGTTCTACTGGCACATTCCTTAAAATAGGATAGATTTCTTAATGAAGTCTTTTTAGTTCAGATTCGATTAAAAATAATAGTTTAATTGTTAACTGGTTGACATGGGCCATAGGTACTGCTATTTGGGCAGTTTGGGAATAAATGCAGAGCCGTGGCCCACTGTGTCCCTAACCACCCTATAATAACATACTCTTTGCTCTGTTACTGTCTTGCTCATGTTGTTTTTTTTCCCAAAACATGTGACTACCCGACAGTTTATTGTATATATATTTCTCTACAATTGCTTATGCAAGCTCCACGATGATGGGGCCTTTGCTTTATTCTCCACTGCATATTCTGACCCTAGAACTAGAAGGACATTCCCGGAAGGATATAGGGGCTGCTCCATAGGTGACCTGGGAAACGTGGTTTCTAGTCCAAACTCTGCTTTGAGAACTCAAGCCAGCTTCTCTGTGGATAGTCAGTATAAAGTAGAAATAATCGTTCTTGAAGTTTTACATCAAATAAGATTTTGAGTGCTTACTCTGAGCCAGGCCCTGTTCTACTAACTGAAGACAACAACAGCAAGAAACAGAGGAGGGTGCTGCCCTGAAGAGGCTTCCATTGAAGTGGAAAAGGCGAATTACCAAAAATAAATTCTCACCTTCTTGTGGCTGCATGGCCCCTTATTAAGTCATTAAACAGCCACTTCCTGATATCAATAACATATTTTTGATTTCAAAGATTGGAGTTTTATCGAGTTCATAAGGGCTTGTTATGCGGAAACTGGGAGTCCTGAACCGAGACAACCAGTGATGCCAGAGTTAGATCTCTGAGTCAAAGAACCCTGTGAAAGAGCTGGAATCCAAAAAGCCAACAGAAAAGTCCAAGAGAAAAATTTTTGGAGAGGAGATGAAACACCAATGTATTTGGGTTTTAGAGTCCAGTGTCGGGGGACAAGAGGGAGCATGATCAAGCTGAGATTAACATAGGCGGGAAGTAGAAAGTGTTGCTGAGCATCAGTCCTGTGGCCTGAGCATAATGCTGGGGAGGAATAGTCAGGAGGCAAGGGTGGGAGGAGCAGAGAAGAATTCTCCAGGGTTGGATGAATCAAATGTTACCGAAAATTAGTATTTTTACCACTTTGTGAAATATGCAAGACCTTTAAGATAATTTAATTTTATCCATTTTCCTCTTGTGCTTTGAGCTGGTCATATCCTCAAAATCTAGATACCAGAAACAAAAAGCCACAAATGAAAAACGGGTTCCCTTCACCATCAGTGTAAAACCTGACTTGTATGTTTCAATTGCTGTCTGAATACTTGTCGTTTTCCTAGTTGACTGACAGGAATAAAAATCCCCTTCTTCAAAGTAGACCCTAACTTACAGCCAAGGATGTAGCCTGACTTTATATGTCAAAAGTGTAATTATCTCAAAGTAATTTACAATAAACTTAATATTCATTCAAGAGAGATACTTGAAATTAGGTGAAGGTAATTTTGTCATATCCTAATAAGCACATTTAATTTATGAAAAATTAATATTTCAAAAGTTAGTCCAATGAAAACAATTCATTTAAACCAGATTGGACATGCAAAATTATTTTAATACATGGAAGTATAATAGAAGCCTAGCTAAAATTACCACTTGATAGAACTTTTCCACTTCAGTGATCCTTTTGAAGCAAAACTCTGTCTTCTTGTTTTAATTCTGTATTCTTTGTCTGTGAGAATACCATTTAACATTTCCCTGCTAAACTACTAAAATAAAGCCCTGATCTTCAACTTTGTAATGATGATGAGAATATTTTGGCTGCAAGTCGATTTTATGTGGTATGTGTTTATATGTAACTTTTATCTATTTTTATCTTTTCTTCTGGAATTTCAATTAAATATTTTAAACACTCAAAAATGCTTAATATTATTTAATTGTTTAGTTAATTTGTACTCAATTTAATAATTATATACTTAGGTTCATGTCTTTCATCTTTTGTGCTGTTGTGGTCATTTATTGTATTTCTCTACATAACTTACAATTCTACAGGACACGTACTTTTTCATTGAAGAATAAAATACATAAAGGAGCATAAAGTACTCTGATATTATGTTTTCACCTTGATTTTAGATGCACACATATGGATAAATACACACACACACACACACACATACAAATACAGAGTAATAGTGTAAACTTCATTTACTGAAAGATAAAGAATTCATAAATTTCCAGTATATACCTTCCCAGTATAACCACCTCAGAATGAACCACTATTCTAACTTCTGATATAGTATGTAACCATTATTGTCTGATTTCTTTCTTAATATAGTACCTGTGTGATTATACTATTGTGTACATCAGTAGTTCATTAGTTTTCCATAGTGTTTCATTGTATGAGCATACCTCCATTCTTAATCATTCTTCTGTTGATAAGCTTTAAGTTGTCCTCAGTTTGGGGCTATTATAAACCATTGGTCCAAATATTCACATATGTGCCTTTTTGTGAGCACATTTATTTATTTTTATGAGTATATATATGCTCATTAATGAAATTGCTAAGTCATAAGGTGGGTGTACGTTAGCTTTAGGATATAAATGCCAAGCTGTTTTCAATAACACAAGTATTTTTATACTCTTACCAACATTGTAACTGTTTTAGTATCATATTTTTGCTAAAACTTTGTTTTAGCAGTTCTTGTAGGTGTTTAGTATCTCATCTCATTTTAATTTGCATTTCCATATTAGTCTTTATTTGCTGCTCTAACCAATTACCACAGAATTCATTTTAAAAATCCACAAATCCATGTATCATACAATTTTGTGGGCTAGAAATCTGCCATGGTCTCACTGGGCTAAAATCAAGATGTGGTCTGGGCTTCATTTCTTTTGCGAGTATGCAAGATACAATCGATTTCTTTGCCTTTTTCAGAGGCAACCTAGATTCCTGGCTCTTGACCTTCTTTTTCTTCTATCTTCAAACTGAGCAGAATCATTAACTCTCTAACCATCCTTCTTAGTCATGACTCATATTCACCAGCTCACCATTGCCTTCTTGAAGTTTTGTGTTTTTTTCTGGGTTCATTTGACTGCAGCTTGAACAACTTCCTTGAATACTTCTGCTGCAGGTCTTTGGTTGATGAATTTCCTGACCTTTTGTTTGCCTGAAGACATTTTTATTTTGCCTAAATTTTCAGGGCTATTTTTACTGGCTATAAATTTTGAGGCTAGTTATTTTCTTTTCTCTCAGTACTTTAATACTAGTGTTCCATTTTCTTAATTTTTCACACTGTTTGTGGAAAAATCAATTATCACTCTTACTATTGATCCTTTGAATTTAATTTTTCTTTTTCTCTAAGCTCTTTTAATTTATATCGTTTTCAATTAACTTTAGAAGTTTGATTATAACACACCAGGGCTTGCTTTCTATATAATTTTTTTTTGTTTGGTATTTGTAGAACTTCTGGATCCATATTGACTAAATGTCACATTCACATTGATGAAATGTCTTACATCAATTTTGAAAAATTCTTTGCATTTATTCCTTCAAGTATTGTTTCTTTCCCATTTTTCTTTCTTCTCTTCTTCTGGAATTACAATTAAATGTTTTTAGAGCGTTTGACTGAGTCCCATATTATTTCTCTTAAGCACTATCATATTTCCAGCTTTTTCTTCATGCTTTAAACATTTTCTTACAGCCTGTTAATAGGTTTGCTAATCCTGTCTTCCATTTGTAGTCTCCTTTTAAACTCCTTCATTGTTCTTAATTTTATGGGGTTTTTTTTCCCCGTTCTAAGATGTTTAGTTATTTCTTTTATAGATTTTAATTCTTTGTTGAAATTCTTAATCTTTTCATCTGTTTTGTACATCATACTGAGGGACTGTGTTAAGGAAAACCGAGTCCACAAGGGGCATGGTTTCAAAGGCAAGAGCTTCCCAGCGCCATGTCTCCATCCACATCCCCATCCCGGAGGTAAAGTTCTGTGTCTGACTTTCCTGCGGGGGGCTAGATAGAAATTCCAGGTGAGCCTCCTTGTTCAAAAAGCCAGCAGGAAGCTCTGGGAGGAGGGGGCTCCAGTTGCGGACCTAGCAGCCAATCCAGTATTAAAGTCAAAGATCAATCACTGCAGCGGAAGTTTGAAAGAATTCTCATTGAACAAGAACATGAATGGGGCGGGAATAACTCCAAGGTTAAAAACCCACTGCCACTTACCTGTGCAGATAGCTTAGAAAATATATTTTATGAAATATTTTAGTTATAAATATTTAAAAGTGTTTGACTGTTGAATTCAATATCTGGATTACCCATAGGGCTGCTTTATTTTCTACTTTTCTCACACTGTGGAGAAGAACATCAAATCCAGATCTCCTCTATTTTCCATAGAATTATTTATAAAGACTATATGAATGTAATCATCATGTAAAATTTCAATGTTTCAGCTTTTCTTTTTTATCAAACTTTGTTTTATTACATTAAGGAATACCTGAACTTTTGCAATAGTTTTCAGTCTAACAAATTTATTTTCCTAGTCAAGACACTAAATTTTTTATGTCTAATTTTTCTTATTTTTAAAATGAGAGAAATCAAACTATTAATATGTTAGGTTTGTGGTTTGGCAAACATGACATTTCTAAGGAAGTGTCAAAATAGGAAATTTAATACAATGTAAGTTTGAAGTCATAATTATGCATTGCTTACTCCACTTACTATTTTTGATAATTAGTATGTGTTTAGAGGCTAATGTTCTGGAGTCCTATGAGTAAACATCATTTTTATGGCACTGGATCACATTCCAAGAAAGTGTGGCTTCTCCTTGCCTCTGAGAATCTTAACATCCTTGAGCATACCTGAAAGCAAAAACCAAATCTCAGGATACTTTTCTTTGGTAATATATTTTAAGAATTTATATCTAACTTTTGAGTTGATGTAACATTGTCTAAATATAACCCTCTTCCTTAACTGTACAAGTGTTCTTGTAACAAGCTATTTTTTGGTCTCCATTGGAATTAGTTATTTTAAAAAGATCATATATTTCTCTTCTCTCATTGAATTTGGCAAATAAGATGGCTCTTTGAAGACACTTGACATTGGTGCTTTCTGCTAGGTGAGTCACTACGAGTGATAAATCTCTGTGATTGTCTTGTGACAAGGAACAACCTTTATTAACATATACACATTTATAACTTTTTCACTTCCTCTCTTCCACCTTCTGCATTCCAATGTTAATTTTTGCTTTGCATTTTAGCTCTTTATTCCACCATCCTCTCATTGTCCTGTAAGGAAAGGTCTTCTCTTGCCAGCCTAAGTCCCAAGATTTTGGTTACAGGAAGTAGAAAATGTAGGCAGAGAAAAATAAGGCCATAGGAATCATTTGAAAGACTATGGTATTTTTGTTTGCTGGGATATTTCCCAGGCCTTTACTTATTACAAAAAATGAGAATAAAATCAAAGCATAGAAAAAGTAAAACAAACAAAACCACCAAAAAAATCAACAAAAAATCTGAGATTTTTAACTTTATTAGAATTCAGAAAATAATGGAGATGGAAAGTAAGGAGCAAATGTGGTGATTTGTGTGAGAGGGTGAAAAAGGAGAAAATATAGGAGGTTAAGGACTTTTTACTTTGGGGTTATTAATTGGATATCCTTTAATATTCTTACATAAATGTATTTCAAGACTTTTAATTAATGGTTTTTGGCAGCTCGATTATATCTTTAATTGGTCACTAAGATGAGCCTGAGCCACATGCGAGTCCATCTGGTTTCCTCCATGACTAACTTGAATGTGTCACTACTCCTTTACATGCTGCCAAAGTCAGTATGTTTCTCTTTCATCCTCATGTTTCTTGGTCTCCTGACAACATTTTGGCCAGACTTACCAAACTGTCCTATTGGAACATGGTCTTCTTTCAGAATCCATGACACTATTTCCTTCTAGTTTTTCTTCCAACTCTCTGGCGACTCCTCCTCTGAGCCTTTGCCCTCTGCCCAATAGAGCAGTTTCTCGGGACTCAGTTCCAGGTCTCTCTACTCCACTGCATACCCTGTCTTGTGGGGACCTCTCCTAATCCCATGCTTTTGGAGATTGTCTGTGGTTTGATGATTCCCAAATGTATATTTGCAGTCCAGATTCAGATCATTATGCACTTGAAATTTTCACTTGGATATCAGAGTAAGGTCTCAAAATTGAAATCCTAAAACAGAATGTCTGCTTTTACCCATAAAGCCTCATCAACTGTATTTGAGCAAATAGCACTACCATCCTTTCTATTTCATTCTTTTTATTTTAACCCCCACATCTAATCCATCAAATCGGTCAATTCTTTCTCCAAAATATATCTCGCATCTGTACATTCCTTTCTGTCTTCTCCAGGGTGACCCTAATTTCCTCTTCTTGTCTCTGCCTTCTTCCTCTATTACTTATTCAAGTCAATATTTAAATAATTATAGAATAATGTTCACATACACACACACACACACACACACACACACAAATATTGGAGGCAGTATACTCTATTAAAGTTTTTCAATGGCTTCCTGTTTTCTTTTAGAGAAAATCTGAATTTATAATATTGGCCTATAGGAACTCGTATGACCCAGCCCATTCTCATTTGTCATCTCAAATCAGTTTCTCTCTCTCCACCTTCCAACTACATGGGCCTCATTTACTTCTTGAATGTCCTAGCTTTGTCTCTTTTTGGGGACTTTGTATATATAATTACTGTTTTTTTAAAAGCTTTTATTTAACTACAGTTAGGCAATTGTCATATTACTGGACACAGTTTAAATATCACCTCTTCAGAGATATTCCTTAATTACTCTTAGTAATCAAGAGTAATCTGGATTAGAAAAATAACCTCCTTCTATTACTCTTTCAGGAGTATCGTATTCTTCATTGCATTTGGGCATTTATAACTAATTTATTAGTTATTTATTATCTTCTTCCTCATTGAATGAGGAAAGTAAAAATAGCAAAAATAGCCTCCTTATATTATGCTTTCAGGAGTATCAATGTCCTTCCTAGAATTTGGGCATTTATAACTCATTTATTGGTTACTTATTATCTTCTTCCTTATTGAATGGAAAGCTACAAAAGGGCAGGATATTTGTTTTATTCCCTGAGTGCACCACTTGGCATTAAAAACGTCATTCAATAAATATTAGCTTAATGAGAAACTTTCTTAAAATTAATTTATTTTCTTTGGTGTACATTGGTGAGTATTTGCTAGGTATTCAACTCATTGCCTGTTAACATAAGTATTTCCTTAAGAGAAAGACCTTTTAAAGAAGATCTAGTTAGTTACTCCTATAAATACTACAACTACTTACTTAGTGTAAGCTCTTCTCTGGCCATGGCATGAAGCTCTCTTACTTACATGCTCTGTGTCATCAACTATAGTATTATTTCTATCTCCATTTATAAAAAAAATAAAAAAATTAATGGAAACTTTGAGAGGTGAAGGCGATAACATTCTAGAGTTGAACTGGGAAAGCACAGTTTCATAACGCCATTAAGTTTCACAGTGTTCACTATTCTCATCTCTGAGCAAGCTACGAACCATATAATTATCCTAGGGTCATGGTGAGTGAACTGTTACATTTCTTCTGGTGCATTCCATGCTGTTCAACTGTAGAGCTTATCACTTTCTTTCAGATGGGTCCAAATCCAAGGATTAAGAGGCATTAGAAAAAGCTTCCAAATTTTTCTACCCTTCACAGCCCATATATGAATTGAGACTTACATGCTTTTCATGTATCTTTGATAACCTCTCATTTCCCAAAGAAGGAGAAAAAAGGACTAATTCTACCACTTACTCTGATTATCAAAAACTTAATATTCTTATTTCAGAATGACAGATGCATCAGGTGAACCATTCAACATTCTCTATTTGACACATTTTTGTATGTTTGTAATATACAAACATAGTTTTCTCATTTTAGAAAGTGGTGTGGTCAAATAAGAGGGATTTCATTGTCTGAAACTTCAGCATTGCCCTTTCATTAGGTAGGAAATTGTTATTTAAGCTTCTAAGTTTGGGATAATTTATTCTATAAAAATAGATAACCAGAACACCTTGATATTAAATGTGAAGATGGTAGTGTTTTAGGATCAACTTACTGTAAATAGGCATAAGTAAAATAAATGGCAATTAGAAATGTGCCTCTTCCTATCTCTAAAATATGCACATTTCTGGTCAGAAGTACAAGTCATAAACCTGAGATTTGCAATGGGCATCTTGTGAGGGTAATCTTGTGGGACTGAGCCCTTGGGTGATCTGATTCCAACTCCAGATAGGTAGTTGCAGAAGTGAACTGAATTGTAGCATACCCAGGTGTTGCCCCCTATAGAATTTCTTGATGTGTGGGGAAACATCTCACATATATTTTGGTGACAAGGAGTAAAGTATTATGTATTGAATGATGACTATAATAGTAGAAAAACAGCTTGCTTTTTCCTATATCTAACAGTTCATAAATAATTAAATAAAATAAGCCAGGTCCCGTGGCTCACACCTATAATCAATCCCAGCATTTTGGGAGGCTGAGGCGGGAGGATTGCTTGAGCCCAGGAGTTTGAGAACAGCCTGGGCAACATGGCAAGACCCTGTCTCTATGAAAAATACAAAAAATGGCCAGGTGTGGTGATGCACACCTATGGTTCCAGCTACTCAAGAGGTTGAGCTGGGAGGATCGCTGGAGCCAAGGATGCAGAGGTCACAGTGAACCAAGATTGTACCATTGCACCTGGGTGACAGAGCAAGACCCTGTCTCAAATAAAATAAAATAAAATAAAAACCGTAAGTATACTAAAATTCAGGAATTATGAACGAAAACCTATTTCAAGAAAAGCTATTGAATTTTTCAGCTTGCTACGGTGCTAGCAAAAAGAAATATTTTCTATGCCTTCTTTCTCCCTGTTTAAATGTTTGTGAGACGCTATTTGATTCATAGCTGGGAAATACACTTAAATAAATGTACCTGGATATCAGGAACGAGCAAACACCCTTTAGCTGTCACTGTTTCTTAGATGGCAGATAACCATAGTTATGACTTTGTTTTCAATTTTCTATACATTTTGTTTATTTTTGTGTAAAAAATGTATAAACTACAATAGCTTATACATTCCTCTAAGGCGGCATTGCACACAGAGTCTTACAAGAAAAATTATCTTCCGTTAAGGAAAAAATTTTTTATACAAAATGATGAGATACAGGAGTCAGTTAAAGACCTATAATATTATGCTAAATTTCTTCTGATGAATTATAAATCTGCATGAAAATTTCAGCACAAAGAAATAATTAAATATATGTGCCAGGATAAGTTTTACGACAATTTTTATTGAATTGAATTTTGAAAGCATTTTAAAGAAAGCTAATTTGTTTATAGACTTAAAAGCAATACATTTATGTCCTAAACACATGTAAATGTCTATATTAACACTTTCATTTTTTAACTCTGCAATTATATAAAAATCTCCAGTCTCTATGTTGTCAGATTTATAGCATCTGTTAACATAGCAATATTAAAAAGTGCTGGTTTGGCTTAAAATTAATGACATCCAATGAGTATTTCGATATGTGGCAAATATTTTCGTAGAGTTCTGGCTGATGGGTTGAGAAAATTCTGACTTTGAAATCAAGTAGAATTTATTGTTTTTCAAAGGTCATTTTTTTTGCTCAACTTGGCCTTTCGCTTCTAACAGAAGAACAGATGACGTGGACATAACATGATTTTTTTCAGAAGTGAAAGTTTCATGAATTTATTTTTAAAGGACATTCAAAATCATTAGCTTTAAGATATTCAAAAGATAGTATTTCCAAAATAAATGTGAATAATATTTATTCATAGAGGCTGTTTAGAATTAACTCCAGAACAAAATAGGCATTAAAGGAAACTGTTTTATTGTTGAAACTAATACTCTACACCAACCACATTTAAAACTCTGTAGCTTACAAAATAACTCCAAAACCAAAGCATGCCAAACCAAACCAAACAACAACTATGACAAAAAATTTAAAAAGATCTCTACTTAGGAATCCCTGTTCTGATACAGTATATTTGTATTTCTGCTTAGCTAAACAAACTCTTTAAATGTGTGCAAAGCCATTACTTTATTATAAGTAATAAATATAGAAATCAAGTAATCACATTTTAAGAATCTGCCCCAGAGTTATCAGAAAACAAATAATTATTCTGTTAAAGCTGTAGAAAGCATAATCAAATGCCATTACCAGTGTCTCTAGATATGTCTCTAGGGGTTTTATATTTATCCACTCATTCTAAAATATCCCTTTACAAGTGACTGACTCAGGTTTGCCCTGGCCTGTTATTATGTATACTTTGTATCCCCAAGTACACATGCAAGAATCTGTCTTTAAGCAACTTATAATTTCAGTACAAGCTTGTCATGCAATAACAATATAAAGACAATGTGAGGTAGAGTCATGCCCCTAAGAAATCCTTACGAGTCTTTCAGATGTTCTTGATGTAGTATAAATGGTGTCTGTATATAACATTGTGATGTGAACAGCAAAAGAAAACCAGTCTCTCCTGCTGCTTTGGAAGAATGAAAAGCCTGTTCTAACTTGCTAATCAGTTGTTTCTTGTAGCAATAACCCTCACTATATACAAGGTTTTCTTGCAGAGCTGTGTGATATCATTGTGAATGTTTGGCTAAGATTCATATTTAGAAATCTCTCAGGCTCAGTTAAGGTGAGATAAATCCATTTTCAGACATTATATTATATTACAAATAGCCATTACCAAGCTGTGCCTTTTGCATCTTGTATAAGATGTTCTAGTAATATTGGGAAGCCTATTAGCATCAAGAATATTCTCCTTTTTGAATATTATTTGCAGAGATAAGTCAAAATAGTTTTGACTCCCCAGAATTGCCAAAGAAGATGGCATACTACAGACTTGACAATCTTGTTGTATATGGTCCAAGGAATCAGAATTCCTCATTGCCTTACAAGTTTATGTATGAAATCACTCGCTGCATCTGGAAACTGTGAAGTTACCAACTTTCGCAAATAGTCGCAAAAAATCTAAGTTCAGGGATGCTTGTAAAGATTGCTGCAAAACTATCTATCTTCTTTGAAAGTGTCAAGTGATGTAGCTTGTATGTAGTTCAATTTTCTTTATTACATTATTTTCAAGAAGTAAGCCATTGTAATCCCTCAACCACTTTTAGCATCTAGTGGATAATGAGAGCCCCAACACCAATTTAAATGGAAACAATGGTGCTAATAAATAGCAATTTGATCTTCTTCCTATTTTCCTTTACAGTGAGCACCAAGACACAGGACTCTGCCTTTCTAGGAAACTAAACACAGCATTCTTGGGTTTAATGTGAAGATAAGTCTCATTCTCTTCTAAAACAAGACTAAGACCCTGAAAAGAAAGGCAGAATAATTTATAACAGTTTATAAAACTCACCAAAGTTCCACAATAAAGCCTTTCAATGTCTGTCATTAGGACAAAAATAATCTAATTATATTGTGAGTCTTTTGAAGGTACACTTATGACCAATATGGTTAGTCTTTGTTCTAATTACAAATTTCCAAGTATAATGAGAGGGTATTAAGTCTACCACCAGAGTTTTACCATCTGTTTTGGCATTATAGTTTTGTAAATCTTTAATTCATTTAATTATTTAAATAATTAAGTCTTTGATGTAATTAAAAAAAAAATTTCTAACCATATTAGGTAAATATTAAAGCTATAAAATAATCTTCTTTGACTCCATATCTTATATCCAGATCACACTGATGCAAGGATGGGCTCCAAAGGGCTTGGGCCTTACTGCCCCTGTGACTCTGCAGGGTACAGACCCTGAAGCTGCTTTCAACAGCTGGCATTGAGTGCCTGCAGCTTTTCCAGATGTACAGTTCAAGCTATCAGTGAATCTATCATTCTGGGCTCTGGAGGATGGTGGCTCTCTTCCCACACCACCACTGGACAGTGCCCCAGTGGGGACTCTTATGGAGGTTTCAACCCCACATTTCACCTTTGTATTGACCTCACAGAGGTCATTCATGAGGGCTCCTTTCCTGCAGTAGACTTCTGTCTGGACATGATGCATTTCCATACATCCTCTGAAATCTAGGTGGAGTTCCCAAACATTCAACTCTTGCCTTCTGTGCACCCACTGGCCTAAAACTACATGGAAGCTGCCAAGGTTGGGACTTGCACCCTCTGAAGCAATGGCCCAAGCTGTACCTTTGCCCCTTATAGCCATGGCTGGAGTTGGAGCAGCTGGGATGCAGAGCACCATGTCCCAAGGCTGCACAGAGCAGTGGGGCTCTGGACCTGGCCCATTAAATCATTTTTCCCTCCTAGGCCTCCAGTCCTGTGATGATATGGGGTGCTGAAAATGTCTCCAAAATGCCCTGAATGGATTTTCCTCATTGTTTTGGCTAGCATTCAGTCTCTCTTTACTTATGCAAATTTCTGCAGCAGGCTTTAATTTCTCCTCAGAAAATGGGTTTTTCTTTCCTACCACATGGTCAGGTTGCAATTTTTCCAAACTTTTATGTTTAACTTCCCCTTTAAATACAAATTATCTTTGCTAATGCAAATGAGCGTAGGCATGTAGAAGCAGCCAGGCCACTTTTAAATGCTTTGCTGCTTAGATATTTCTTCCACAGATACCCTGAATCATCTCCCTAAAGATCTCTAGAGCATGGTCAAAATGCCACCAGTCTTTTTGCTAAAGCATAGCAAAAGTGACCTTTACTCCAGTTCCCAATAAATTCATCGTCTTCCTCTGAGACCACCTCAGCCTGGACTTCACTGTCCATACCACTATCAGCATTTTGGTCACATCCATTCAACAAGTCTCCAGGGAGTTCCAAACTTTCCCATATCTTCCTATCCTCTTTCGATCCCTCCAAACTGTTCCAACATCTGCTCATCACCCAGTTTCAAAGTCACTTCCATATTTTCTGGTATCTTTATAGCAATGCCCTAATTTGGGTACCAATTTTCAGTATTTGTCTGTTCTCATATTGCTGTAAAGAACTACCTAAGACTGGGTAATTTATGAATAAAGGAGGTTTAATTGACTCACAGTTTCACAGGCTGTATAGGAAGCATGGCTGTGGGAAGCATTAGGAAACTTACAATCATGGCAGAAGGTGAAAGGGAAACAAGCACATCTTACTATGGTAAGGAGGAAGTACTGCACACTTTTAAACCACCATCTCTCAAGATAACTCCATCACAAGAATAGTAAGGGGGAGTCTGCCCCTATGATTCAATCGTCTCCCACCAGGCCCCTCCTTCAACATGAGCAGGTTACAATTTGACATGAGATTTGGATGGGGACACAGAATCAAACCATATCAGTGGGCAAGGTCACTGGCTCTGGCAAAGACAACCATGTTTTAAGTCTCAGTTGAAGTCACAGCAACCATTTTACAGCTGTGTGATGTTTATATCTGAACTCTTTTAACCCTCAGTTTCCTAATTTGTAGAACATGAATAACAAAGTGCTAACTCCATGGCATACAGTGAGAACACAATATATAATAGCTACTGTTACTATGTATTCAAAAAAAATACTAATAATGAGCAACACTCATGGGAACTCTGATGTTTTTCTTATCATTAAATTGTTTAAAATTCTATGATATTTTACTATAATTGTTTCAAAATTTTCTGTGAACAGAAAGTGCACAAACCAAAGCAATTCTGCTATTGCAAATTACTAAATTTGGATATCTAATTAAGATGACAGTCTAACCTCTACACAAGATAGCCGTGTGTTATAAACTATGACATAATGCACAGTAATTTAAATCCACATGTTGTAATTTGTGTTTGAATCCTAAAGGGATTTATAAAGGAAAAAAAATTCCAACGTAACACAGTATTTAGCAGAAATGGAAGCTCAAATGTTGGAAGGAAGAAAGGAAGGAAGGAAGGAGGGAGGGAGGGAGGGAAAGAAAAGGAAGGAAGGAAGGAAGGAAGGAAGAAAACTTTAGACTTTATACTTATATTTTTAGACCAAGAAGTTTCCTAACACTAGCAAGGAAAAAATGTATACTGCTCTAATTTTCTGTGATTCAATGTCAATTTTGAGAACGATGCAAAAATTATTGTAGTATAAAGGAAAAATCATATTGGCTTTGGAATCAGATCTGGGTCTAAGTCTCCATTCAACTACTCAAAAGCCTAGGCAAGGTACTGGCCTCTTGAAAGTAAAATCAGCTTATTCATGTATAAATGGAGAAAATAATAGTATATATTTTAAGGATATTGATAAGTATTAAATAAAGTCATTTCAAAATGTGAGCAGTTGATAATAAATATAGAAAAGCTGGCCACTGTTTTTAAAGAAGTTATAGTCAACCTGGGGAGATGAGCTACATCTAAGTAACAATCTAAGTGACAATGACAACAAAAAACACCTAATGACCCTCAAAGGATATAATAGAAACAACAAATGTCATTATAACTTTATCTGTGATTAAAATTAACATGAATAATAACACAATTTAATTGGCTTGCTTTTTCTCTATGTAATATGTTTCTTGGGCCAGGATTTATTTTCTATCAGAATCCAAGTTAACACTGTGCCAATGGTATACAAAGACTCTACTGAGAAAGCAAGTTCATTCTATCACATACATTCAATATACATATACTTCAAGGAACTGTATAGTGAGAAAACTTTATTATTTTATATCATCTGTATATAAGAAAGTGATCTTTTCCTAAAATTATTGGTCAGAATATAGGTGTTTTTTAAACTTTTATTTAAGTTCTGTGGTACATGTGCAGAATGTGCAGATTTGTTACATAGCTAAATGTGTCTTGGAGGTTTGTTGTACAGATTATTCCATCACCCAGGTATTAATCCTAGTACCCGTTAGTTATTTTCCCTTATCCTCTCCCTCTTCCCATACTCCATCCTCCAGTAGGCCTCAGTGTGCATTGTTCCCCTCTATGCGTTCATGTGTTCTCATCATTTAGTTCCCACTTATAAGTGAGAACATGAGGTATTTGGATTTCTGTTCCTGTGTTAGTTTGCTAAGCATAATGGCCTCCACCTCCAACCATGTCCCTGCAAAGGATATAATCTCATTCTTTATTATGGCTACATAGTATTCTATGGCATATATGTAGCACATTTTCTTTATCCAGCCTATCACTGATGTGCACATTTAGGTTGATTCCATGTCTTTGCTATTGTGAATAGTGCTGCAATGAACAGATGTGTGCATGTGTCTTTATAATAGAATGATTTATATTCATTTGGGTATATGCCCAGTAATAGGATTGCTGAGTAGAATGGTATTTCCGTCTTAAGTCTTTGAAGAATTGCCACACTGTCTTCCACAATGGCTGAACTAATTTACACTACCACTAATAGTGTAAAAACATTCCTTTTTCTCTACAACCTCACCAGCATGTGTTGATTTTAACTTTTTAAAAACAGTCCTTCTGACTGGTGTGAGAATGTATATCATTGTGGTTTTGATTTGCGTTTCTCTAATGATCAGTGATGTTCAGCTTTTTTCATATGATTTTTGGCCACACATATGTCTTCTTTTGAAAATTGTCTATTTACATCTTTTGCTCACTTTTTATTTAAATATTCTTTTGTTTAAATATTTATTTAAATATTCTTATTCTGCTATAGAGACATGCCTGAGACTGGGTTTGTTTCTTGTAAATTTGTTTAAGTTCCTTTATAGATGCTAGATATTAGACCCCTGTCAGATGCATAGTTTGCAAAAACTTCCTCTCATCCTGTAGGTTGCCTGTTAAGTCTGTTGATAGTTTCTTTTGCTGTGCAGTAACTCTTTAGTTTAATAAGATTCCATTTGTCAATTTTTGATTTTGTTGCAATTGCTTTTGGTGTCTTTGTCATGATATCTTTGCCCATGCCTATTTCAGAATATAGTTTTATATAAAACAGGAGTTTAAATCCATTACTATTCAAACATTTTCCCATCCTGGAGTTATTTATGTGTTCAAGAAATATTATCATTTTAATCTTTGTGGTCAGTGGAGATTTGGAAGCTTGTCTTACTTTTGGATAACTTTACTTAGTGACTTTCAAAACTGAAATAACATACTTGGATGCCTAAAAAAAAAACCAAAGAGATAATGTTAATTAATTTGGAGTAACTAGCAAAGTATGCGTGTATCTAGATTTCCCTCCCTGCCAAATCAATCATATTCAGAGTTTATTTAATTCAGAGAGAGTTCATAAATTCAGAATTTTTAATTATTTATTTTCTTTTTAAAATGTGCAAGATCATTTTACATATATATTATGCAATCTTTAATTCTAAACATACAGAGTAAATTTGTTTTTTTCTTAACATAAAATGGTGACTATGCCTGAATATTAAAGAATTAACGCTATTTTTAAAGTTGTATTTAAATTTTATAAAATGATGTGAACTAAAGCAATAATCATCCAGCCTGCCATATATATTCTAACCTTGGACTGCTTCTCTATTCAGTACGTGAGTGTGCCACACAAAGCTTGACCTCTTGTGGAGGTTTTCCTTTGCCATTGTCCTTCAAGACAAAGCTGTAGTGCAGCTGCTGTCCATTTTTTATTTATACTCACATGAGAAGTCAATCCATCCGTATAACTAGCTTGGACTTTTCATCCTTTTACAGCTGGTGGTAGAGGGGCTCTGTATAGTCTCAGGCCTGAACTGAAGCTGAGGCAGTGCAACAATGCACTGGGGCTCAGGGTCTTTTATTGTTATTATTATTTTAGAGACAAGACCTTGCTATGTTGCCCAGACTGTTCTCAAACTCCTGGTATCAAATGATCCTCTCACTTGAACCTCCTGAGTAGCTGGGATTACAGGCATGATCCACTACACCGGGCTCAAGTTTCTTGCTTAGGCAGTTTGTCTGTGTGTTCTAGTTATGTTTATACTCGATACTGAATATTCTATTCTACTTCTATCTTAAACTAAATTGTTGCTGTGTCTCCCTGATTACGTCTTGGTCATCTGACGGGACCCAAGGCATGGAAAGCAGCTCTCAATTCATTGTCACTTGGTATATTAGTCTATTCATATTCTGCTATAGAGACATGCCTGAGACTGGGTAATTTATAAAGGAAAGAGGTTTAATTGAGTCACAGTTCAGCATGGCTGGGAAAGCCTCAGGATGCTTATAATCATGTTAGATGGGGAAGCAAACATCCTTCTTCACAAGGCAGCAGCAAGGAAAAGTGCCAAGCAAAAGGGGTAGGGAAAGCCCCTTGTAAAAGGATCAGATCTCACGCGAGCTCACGCACTACTAGGAGAACAGGCTCATGGATTTAACTGCCCCATGATTAAATTTCCTCCTACTGGGTCCCCCCGCCCCCCACAACAATACATAGGGATTTTGGGAACAACAATTCAAAATGAGCTTGAGTGGGGACACGGCCAAACCATATCAGTCAGTATCCGTGTTCAGATTTCCATTGCTACTGGAGCTCAGTTGCATGCTGGGAGCTATTTTTCAAAAGGTATGTAATTTTCTGCTGCAGATGTCATTGCCTTGTCCAGAATCCCATTGGCCATTCCAATTCTCTCATTGGGGTTTTTCACAAATGTTCTACGGATACCTTTTTCTACCACTGATACCTTCAACAACATAAGGTCTACTGTATCTTAGGCCCTAGCCAAAGGACTAATTGCGCTGTAGCCTGAAGCTTCTATAGAGATACTTTCTGCTCTGGTTCCCATTCAAAGCTATTAACTTTCATGTTATCCAGGCTATGTACTGGAATAATATGCCTAGGTATGAAATATGCCATATCCAGAACCCAAAAAGAATCACTAAGGGCACTGTTTTCTCTTCTTGGTTGGATGTGCAAGATTCAATCATTCATCTTTTAGTTTGGAGAGAATATCCCAGTAAGCTTTTGACAACCCACACCCTAATGCTTTTACTGATGTGGTATGCCACAGAATCTGCATAGATTTTATTTCCTACCCTTTGGAATATATGTGAATTATAACGCTTCCAGTGTACTAGCTTCTTCTTCCTCATCAGGCCCAATCAAAATACTGTTATCAACAAAATGGATCATTTTGATTATCTGTGGAAAGTCCAGGTAGGTAATCTAGATCTCTCTGGTCTATATTATGTCAGAAGGTGGCCCAAAGCAAAACTGCAATTGTGAACTGTTTTCTCTTCTTTGTGAATGCAAACTGTTTCTGGTTCTTTATTCTGAATGAGATAGAAAAGAAAGCATTCACAAGTCAATAATCATACATCATATATCTGAGACTGCATTCATCTTCACTAGCACAGATGTTTCATCTGGTCCTAAGCTTGCCTTCGTAGGTATCACTTAGTTGAGATTGCAGTAGTCTACAATCATCTACAGGATTTGCCAGATGAGATTTTTTCAAGGGTTAGCCAAATGAATCAAACAAAAATGATGAGATCTACCTTTTCCACACCTCAGATCTTTAAGGGTGGCACTAATTATCCCCATCTTCCTGAAAAAAAAAAATGTAATTTTAAATTTATATTTTTAGGAAGAATAGTTAGTAGTTTCATAAACTTCTTAACTTTCCATAGTATAGTATCTTCCCCACAGATCATGTATCCAATGTGAGGTGTGTGCCAACAACCAAGTGTGTCAATTTCACTTATTCACTGACGGGAAATGAGCACTGGACTCTGTGAACACAGCAGCCTTGGTAAATCAGACCTTAGCCCTGACTTCCTGTGTCATCTAAAGCCCTCAATTTCTCAAATCTAGTAAGAAAACCATTTTTGCACTTCAGGTCCCTTGATATCCATGTCAATTCAGACACTTGAAATAATTGGGTATTCCTCTTTTCCTGGTGTCCAGTAATTGAGCAATTAGCCAAAATTCCCTTGGGGATTCACTACATTATTTACTCTCTTTGGTGTTGCAAGGTTCTCTCTCTTTAGGACCTGACCACGTCTTTCAGTTGGTTTTGGTTTTGAAAACTGGTTATAACTTTTTATTGAAACCTCTACTTCTCAGTCATCCACCACTGATTTCTTCTGCTGGTAAAAGTAAGTAGTGGCATTATTGTTGATCCACACATTTTACCCTTGGGGCTGACATATTCTATTAACTATCTCCATATCTCTCTGTAGGTTAAGTCCTTGTGGTTTTCACTCTAACCTTTCCAGTCATTTATCATCATTACTAAGAATGTGACCCTTGGCTTTTGGCTTTTAAGCAATGCTATTTGACCTCTACTGTCCTATCATCCCCACTGATATTAGTAAACCTACTTCCATAACAGCTTTTTCTACCATCAACTCTGACCTTTGGAGGATATGTACCACTGAACTATTTATTAATGCTGATGTTCCCCTCACTAGCACATTCCTTATGATCTTGGTACATCATGGGCCCCTTAGGTCTTCTAGTGAAAATATCATTTAAGAGTTATTTTCCATTACATGTCATGAAAATTCTGCATTTTATCTTTCCTCAGTTTTGATCATCGCTTTTCACATGCTTCTAGGAAGTAAATTGGTATCCAATCCTGGAGTCCTCCTTCATTTTATAATCCTGCCCTTTGATTAAGAAACTTTAGCATCCAGTCTCATGCATACTCTCCTGGCTCAGCTGGTACATGCCAGATAGATCTTGTAGCTTCTTTGGGTATAGTTCCTTTTCTCTGGCAATGCATGCCCCAGTTTGACTATGTTAAAACATAAACCTGGGCCTTTAGGAGAGTTGGGATGAGTTTTGAGAATGATCCGTATTGACTTACGTGAGAAAAACATTTGGGAGATCTCAAGGGGAGAATTCTTGTCTTCCAGTTTTGGAGAGAGTGTGTCAGCTTTTAATCAGAAGGGTTGTATCATATCTCCATGATCAGAGGAATGTGGAGAAGCAAAATATGTGGGGTCATCTGACAGAGGCCTACATCTTAAGCATTAAGCTTCTAGTTCTTCCAACTAGGCTCCTGTCCTTGGCATAAAAGGCCTCTTTTGATTGTTTAATTGCCTTGAAATTCAATAACACTTATTAAAAAGTCTTGGGCTGAGTCCTCAGCTTTCTTTGCCTCCTCAAGAAAAAAGATGAGCATTTTTAATGTATATAAACAAAGAGGGCCTCTAGCTTTTAATTCTGGCTTCTTTTTTTTTTACTCTGTTATTTGTTATTATTTTGTAAAAGATCAATGGTACTTAGTTACCATTGTAATTACCCAATCCTATTTTTCCTCCATACATCTCAAATACCTCCTGCATTACTCCAAGTGCATTCTCTTCTGAAAATGAAATGTCTCAGTTCACCACAGGTGAGGATTTTAATGATTAGAGTGCTGCCGTTTGCCAGCTGTTGTCTGTGCTTCCCCTACCACTAGTGATGAAATCCTTTTTGACTGTTAGTTAATAAGTAAGCTAGCTCCACAACTACACTTTACAGCTTGGATTCTTGAACCACTCTTGGATGAAGTTTGGTGTGCAAGGCTACCACACCGGCCTTAAAACATCGGCTCATGTATTTCCTAAGCATGGAAGGCTCTTTCCCTGAATTATCGCAGGATCAGCTCCTGCTCATCCTTCAAGTATTAGCTAAAATTTCAGTGTTCTAGATAGGTCATTTTAGAGTAAACAATTTAAATAAATTAACATAGTTTTCTCTTTAGTCTTCATAACTGCTATAATATGAATGTCTCCCAAAATTCGTGGGTTTAAACCTAATCACCAATATGATAGTATTAAGATGTAGGGCCTATCTTAATGATTAAGTCAGAAGGGCAGAACCTTCACGGATTAAGTTGGGCCCATATAAAAACTATGGAGGTGTGGGTTCCTGTTTTCCCATCCCTTCTGTCATGTGAGGGCACAGTATTCTTTCTCTCCAAAGGATGCAGCAACAAGGCACTATCTTGTTAAGCAGAAGACAGCCTTCACCAGATGCTGGCGCCTTGTTCTTGGACTTCTCAGCCTCCAGAATTGTGAGAAATAAATTTTTATTGTTCATAGATTACCCGGTCTCAGGAATTTTTTTATAGCAGGACAAACAACTAAAGAACAATGTCCCTATTTTTTTCTTTCATGCTAACCACTATAATTTTTAATTATAGATTCATTTGTCTACCTCTTTATTATATCTCTCCTCATGTAGACCAGGAGTCTCTACGTTCAGAGCTTATGCAGAACACAGGGTCAGGTAAGACCAGCTACAAAATTTGCTGGGTCTAGTGCAAAATGAAAATGTGGAATCCCTTGTTCAAAAATTATTAAGAATTTTGAGACAGCAACAGCAGAGCATTAATCCATGTGTGTGGTACGTCCAAACACATGTGACTGCCAGGGCTGCAGGCCCAAGAAGTCAGCCCCAGATCAGGTAGGTCGCAGCACTCACTATGTATGTGTTGAATGAATATATGTTATTCAAGTGATCCATGATCTAAAAGGATTAAGAATCACTGCTCTCTACGTTCCTACTTACTTTTTGTCAGAGTCCTATCAATTGCTTTTTAATTTTTCTGATGAGTCCAATTTCTGAATGAAATTTAAGAGACAAACATTTTTCACCTTAAGCCTCAGAAATAATTGCAATGCATGATAAAAATCACAAAATGTTAAAACTGGATATACTAAATGATTCCATTATTATTTATACTCAGCTCATAAAAAATACATTTGCCTACAACTACTGTTAATTAATGTAATTACATTACATTCATCAAAAATGTTATTTTTTTATGACTAAATAAGGTTTATATTGATATATTAAAGCTAAAGATTTTCTATCATTTGTAAAGTGCTTAGAATCAAATGTATTTGAAATTTTTGTGCCCTTAGTATACCTTGAGTTCTTCTAATAACAGAAACTTTATTAAAAACAAATTCTTGCATTTTTTTGAAATCTCAATTTGTTAAAATTAAATTAGATCTCTGAGAAAAGGTTCAGTTGTAATTTGTAGTGCTATGTTTGTGGGAAAAAAGCACAGCAGCATGTATTTTGAAGGAGAGCAATGCAACTTTTACTTCTACCACAAAAAGAGCTGACACACAGGATAATTGTCCTTTGAAACAGAGATTTCTTCAGCATTCAGGTGAGTTAATGTTCTAAAGTCAGGTGTTTCCAATTTTAATCGAAGTTTTAATAGTTCTTATAAATTAAACTATATTGCAACACTCAAAAAGGATTATAAAGAAAAAGCCACTTAGTTTCAGTTGTTTTATTATGCGTTATAAGAAAACAAAGCTTGCTTCAATAAACTTGAAAATTTTTTTTTCAGAATTCTTTAATATGTCTTGACTGTTTCAGACAATAAGCTATTCATGTAAGTCTTTCGATTATAATATTATAAAAATATTTACCCATAATCTAAGGGAGATAAGAAATGCTGGGAATTGTTTTTAGAAATAAAATAGCTGTCTCTTTGGTTAAAATTAATGAGAAGGAGATTACATTTCACTACAATTTGAGCAAATGTAATTTTAGGTTTGGGGAGTCAAAGCAGTGCCCTGAAAATTACTAAAATCAATGCATGCACATTCATGCACATAAACAGATCTATAAAAACATTTCACTACTAAAATAGTAATTTGACTTTAATCTTGGTAATCCAGCCAACCATAAAATAATACTTTCTCAGGATTTTTCTAAGCATTTTTTTTTTTTTTTTTTTTTTTTTGGAGACGGAGTTTCGCTCTTGTTACCCAGGCTGGAGTGCAATGGCGCGATCTCGGCTCACCGCAACCTCTGCCTCCTGGGTTCAGGCAATTCTCCTGCCTCAACCTCCTGCTAAGCACTATTATAATGACATATTTGTCAAACTCTACACTAAATGAGAAAAAAAAAACACTCTAAAGTGAAAAGCATACTATACAAAAAAATTGCTTTTTTTTTTACAATTGATCCTTTTTGACTAGTGCAAGCAAGTTATGTGAAGCTATTTATATATTGAATGTTTAACAGAAAGTCAGTTTATCCCCAACTCTTGTGAAATAAACTGTCAAAAAAGTAGTTAATGAATATGATGAATGGCAGAAAATGACTAGCTTACCTGAGTACCAAATTACTAGGTTGCAGTGGGCTAAATACACAGATAAACAGTATTGGATCACTTCCTTCCATCAATCAATGACAAATAAAAATTTAAATTATCATGCATAAACATAGATGTTAAAATTTTTAAGTAAGTGCTTATGTACTAGACTTTGCTGAGTTATACAGAATTCATAAGCAAATGTCAAATTCTTAAAATCAGATTTCCAATTTTATTCTCTTTGGCTCTACTTATAGTGTATATTGCTTGAAAATAAAATATAGTTGTCTGTAACATTAGTGGAAGTAATGGGAAATGTTGAATTGCCACAAATTTAAACAGTGTAGTGGATTTAAGAACCTATAAATTATCTTTCCCCACAAAGAGGTGAGTCTATTTGTCCATACACTTGAATCTGTTTTGACAAATAGAACATGACAAAAGTGATGTATTACCAGATCCAACCCTAGTCTTTCAAAGAAGTGATCCTTTCTTTTTACTTCTTCATAAAACTCAGCAGTCAATCTGGGAGGAAATGCAAGTAACTACAGGGAACAGTAAGTGTAGAGAAGAATCCATTCTCCCAGAGAAGAGCAAGTGCCAAATTGCCTGCCATATGGGTGGACTGTCTTGGGAATGAATTCTCCATCTGACACTATTTGGAACAGATAAGCTGTCCTGGTCCAGTCTGCACAAATTGCAAAATGATAAAGTAATAAGTGATTGCTAGTATTTTAAGCACCTAAGAATTTGGTTGGTTTGGGTTATACAACCATAGATAACCAAAACAGAATTTAAAACTCCAAAGTGTGACGGCACTGTAAACAAACTCAAAATCTGTGGCATTGTCCTTAGAATGGGTATTGCGGGGAGAGGTGGGCAGAGACCTGAAGAGCCTCAAGGAGCCACTTAATGAAGGTTTGAAACAGAGTGAGGAAATCATTATAGGAGCTTTTCGGTTATGGGTAGGGGAAGGTTTAGTAACATCATATTCTGTGATAATATGGAAGATAGAACGTGTACCTAACGGAATCATGATTAAGACATGTCTGGGTAAAAGTTTCAAGTGCCAACTGGCTTCTTTGAATTGCACAGTAAAGTGCCAGAGAAGTAGGGTAAGCTGAAAACAAAAAACAAAACAAAAAACAGAACTGTTCAGTTATCAAGCAGAATGTAGAGAAAATATTTAAGAAAAGGCCAGGCGTGGTGGTTCATGCCTGCAATCCTAGCACTTTGGGAGGCTGAGGCAGACGGGTCACCTGAGGTCAGGAGTTCGAGACCAGCCTGGCGAACATGGAGATACTAAAAATACAAAGATTAGCTGGGAGTGGTGGCACATGCCTGTAATCCCAGCTACTCCAGAGGCTGAAGGAGGAAAATAGTTTTAACCTAGGAGGTAGAGATTACAGTGAGCTGAGATTGCGCCACTGCACTCCAGCTTGGGTGACAAAGTGAGACTCTATCTCAAAATAAATAAATAAATAAAATAAAACAAAAAATAAAAAAGCCTGATGTACTAGGTTTGGAAATAAAACTTTTTCTCATTCTTAACCTCTTCAGGCAGCAAAATTTCGCAATGCAAGAAATATGCTCAGGACAAGCATCAAATGCAAGACCTTGTCTTAAACTTGTGGGCTTATGTTCAAGAGTGTAGCTCTAACATCTTGCTTTGGTTTGAATGTTTGTGCCCTCCAAAGCTCACGTTGAAATTTAATAGCCAATGTAACAATGTTGAGCAGTGGGAATGGGATCTTCAAGAGGTGACTGGACCATAAGGGTTCCACCTTCATTGATCGGATTAATGCTGTTATAAAAGGGTGAATTTAGCCTTTTTTTCTCTTTTGCCCTTCTGCCTTTTGCATATGATGATGCAGCAAGAAGGTCTTTGCAAGATCCCAACACCTCGACATTGGACTTCCCAGCCTCCATAATTATTAGCTAATAATTTTCTATTAATTATTAAATATCAGTCTCAGGTGTTCTGTTATAGAAGCAGAAAACAAATTAAGCCACACCTATTAAGACCTCAGGAAGACTGAAGGAGATGCTCTACAGACTTTCTTGGCTAAACAAAAGTGTCTGTAAGAATCACCAGGTTGTATCCTTTTAACTCTATCTGCTAAATAGTAGGTTTTGTCTCTTAGGAATATTGTCTCATAGCATCCTGTCTCTCAGAACAAAGTAGAGACAGTCTGTCTTGAAGAAATCAGCGGTTGTGGATTTTGTTTAATGTGGTGGATTATAATCTTATACACAGGAAGGCCTCATTTTAAAATAATTTATTATAGATTGCACTGAAATCTTAGTAACAGTTCACAATGAAGAAAAATTTGGACTCCCAATATGTTATGGGCAGGAAGCAGAGTGAAAAACTCCTTAGCTGCAGTCTCAAGTACCACATCTCATAGAAAAGCAAACATAACTCAAAGTAATAAATCAAGAGCCCAAAAAGCAGAACCAAGAGCCACTTCTAGGAAGAACGACTATATTATAATTGAGCAACTGAGAGCATATGTCCAAATTTTTCAAGCTATGGATTGGTCATCAAAGTATGCCTCCATCTTTTCTTGTTTTTGAATTGAATTTTCTTTTTCTCTGGCCTTTATACATTATAGTTTGTTGTGTGCATGGAGTAACTAACTTTTCACTTTAGTTCGCAGATCTTTAAATCTAGAGGAACTGCAACACCTGAAGCTTGCCATATGCACCTGAATCTGATTTAGATGATGAGATTCTGGATTTTAGTGCCATAACGTGTATGCAGTATTAAAGATCTGGGGAGGATGTGAGGAAGTATGAGTGTTGGTAATAATTCGTGGACAGAACAAAGACCACAATGATTATGAGTGGCCTCAAATTCTTCGTTACTATCAGCACAAAAATGTGGGAACTCTTTTTTTACTTTTTGAATCTTGACAAGACCTTGAGCTGTTTTCACCAAAAAATACGGAACAAATATTAAGAGAAATAGATATGTTTATTTTTTGTTTTCAGAACCCAAGATCAAGTAGGCACACGAGGAAGCCTACATGGAAGACAATTGAGACCTCAACTAAATTCCCCATCAGTAACCAGCACCAACCTGCTAGCTGTGTGAGGGAAGCATCTTGGAAATGGATTCTCCCACCCACTTCAAGGGTCCTGGACCATTATTTCATGAGACAGTCTCCACCAAGTGCTAGCAAGTTACAAAATCGTGTTCAAATAAATGATGGGCCTCATCTTAAGTCATAAGTTAGTTTTTTGTTTTTATGCAGTGACGAAAAACTGAAATGAACCCTTATTGAATATGTTAATTTTATACACATTCAGAATATATTACAAAAACGTGACTGAATTTTGCAGTCTAAAAATCTATTTATTTAATTTGCCTATGGTTCCTTCTTGTTTGTACATGCTAGAGCTCTCAAAAGACCATGCTATCTTATTGATTAGAATATATATGCCTTAAGCATGAAAAAAATCTACTATTTGCCCATGAAGCAACATTTTACTTAGAAATATTTTTAAAAACATTGAAATAAAACACCTTAAAATAAAATCACTCACATTTCCTGTCTTCAGTTCTTATTCTATACTCTCTCATATTGATTAGCTCTAATTTTAGCCCAACTTGTAATGATTCTCCAGCTGTAATTTTTTACTTAGCTCTCGTGCTTGCTTCCTAAACTGTTACCTTGAATTCACTGCAGGAGTATGTTCAATATGTCAAAACTACATTAAGCTCTTTATTTTTAACTAAGGCAAAGCAAAAGAAGAATTGTTTTTCCTCCCATACTTCCTGTCAGAAAGCATAACAACTTGTCATTGTGAAAACTCCCTCTTTCTTGTACTTCTTCATTTAGTCACTCATTAGATTTCATCTCTCAAATAGCTCCCAAATGCACCCTCTTAATCTCCGTGTGTCTGCCACTCAGTTCAAGTCTTTATAACTTCTTTTGCATAAAGTATTCCGTATTTGTCATGAAGTGACTGAGAAAAAATGCCTTAGACTACCGTAAACTATCATGGAAGCAGTTTTTCTACCCAATGAGATTGATGTTTATAGAATTTTTATTGAGGATAATTTTCTTCTTGCCAAAAACTGTTAAAGCATTGTTTTTTAATCATTATATCAGAAGAGAAAATAGTTCATAGTTAATAAAACATATATTAAACTAAAGATTACAGAAATTGTTTATACAATAATTATAAGAATTATACAGAGCACTTGGAGGGAAATACAACTTTAGAAATAAATTGACAAACATTTAATTCTAAGAGATCTGTTTTACATTGACTACGCATGGACATAAACATGGGTTAAATAGACATTGGTATTACTAGAGTGGGGAGAGAGGAAGGGTGGGATAGGGTGAAAACTTACCTATTGGGAACTATGCTCACTACCTGGGTGACAGGACCATCTATACCTCTACCTCAACATCACACAATATACCCACTAAAAATCCTGTACATATATGCCCCTGGATCCCAAATTTAAAAATAAAACAAACAGGATCTCTTTTATGAAAAAGTTGAACAAATAAATTGATAGTTGTAATAAAATATTTTGCTGCCAACAGATGGATACTACAAGGAATAAAAAAAAAATGAATAAAACAAAATGTGATACCAGAATCAAATCCACACTGGTCTAATATTATTCTTTCATCTATATTGATTGGGCTCTAATCAATTCTTCTACTAATAAAAAGAATTCAAGTTTAATATATGCCTTTAATATATATTTTTCTGAAAGGTATCTTCAAGTAAATAGTAGTTTTGGGATGTAAATGCAGGTCTATATAGGTATATCAAACTCAAACATTACACTTGTTAGTCAATAATCCCAGATAATACTATTTAAACACTTTAAAATTTAGATTATTTTTATAAAATGCAAACAGTACCTACATTATAGGATTAGAGGATTATATAAATTAATATATGTTTTCCCTGGTACCTAAAATGACATGTACTTAATTAATATCTCATCATTAAAATAAAGTCTTTGGATTTCAAGAAGAGTAGGAATTATATGCAGAAGAATTAAGAAATACAAAGAAAGGAAAGAGGGAAAACTATCATTTATTGTGCATATATTGCGTGCTTGGTACATAAAATATTCATTTAATATATGTAGTCATTTTAGTTTTTCAGGAAGTCCTTCAAATAGACTTCATAATTGTCCGTCTTGCAGTAAAGGAAATCAAGCCTCATAGATGTTAAGCAAATGGCCCAAACTAGCACTGGAACTTCATTTGCTTTAATTAAGTTTACGTTCTTACATTTTATTGCAGCTCTTGGTGTCATAAGAATAAAGAAGACTTTTTTTTTTTTAAATTTTAAAACTCACCAAGTGGTAATGATTGTGACATTTGTACCTATTTACATGAGAAAAATCTTGCTTTTGTTTCATTAAATAACATCCAGAACATTTCATTGCTCAATGATGACAATAACATACAAAATATCTATCTTTCTCTTTAAAGAGTTTAAAGGGTCGTGGAGTTGAATTGTTAAAACTTAGGCTCTGGAGTCTGGCAGACCCAGAAACAAATCCTGTGTCTTTACTTACTACCTTATAGAATGTCAATTTCCTCATCTGTAAAATGGACTGAGTTATTTATACCTTTCTCAGAGTGAGATAATGCAAGTATGTAGCTTTTAGCATAGTGTTCAATATACATTTAAATTTAAAATATACTTTGTTAGTATTAAAAAGCTTCTCACATATGTTCTTTTGCACCCAAGTAAAAACATTTGAAATAGTTCAAGCAGCAACATCATTAAAAAAAAAAAACAAAAAAAAACTGAGGGTAAATCTAAAAGGAGTCTCACCCAAGGGTAGGAGGTACACCTGGACTTCACATGGCAGTGCAACCAGGAACTAGAAAGTTCAGTAATCAAACAATATGCCTTTTCTATCCCTCTATTGTTCCCCACAATCTCTCATCACTTCTTTTCTTGTTATAGTTGCTTAATTCTCTTTAAATATCAGATTATTTCTCTGCTTCTATGTAAACCTAAGCATCCCAAAAGTTCTCAAGTTTATGTCACTCTATTTTAAAAGACCATCCCAGTTTGTTTGGATCTTAACATTCTAAACTCCAAGTTCCATCTTGTGTTAAACGTCCATTTTGGATCTAATATAAAATGTCAGGAAACATGTTACAGGATTGCCTGCGGAAGATCACACCTGTGGGAATGTGGGGATGCATGTGGATAAAAGACAATTCTCAGAAAATTGTGATTTGAGTAAACACCTAAAAAATACCCATTATATGATCTTTCTTTTTATATTCTATCTTGCATTACAGTAACTAATTTATTTCTCTATTTCTCCATTACATTCTGAATTTTGAATGTACGGAGGGTGTCTTACTCATCTTTTTGTATCATTACTTTGTCTAAAAGTCTCTCATACTATGTAGTTATTGATTAAATGAATGAATGAATGAATAGAAAGGTACAGAAATTATTTGACTCTTAAATCATTATCTCAATAATAGACACGTTGGAACAATAGTAAATAATACAGAAGAAAGTAAGTGAAAGATACTAGAGCAAATTTTCAGATTAACTGATGTAATGAAAAGACTTCTTTTACATGCCTACAAGCATCCTTTTAAACTCTGAAGCAGCTAACAAGACCAGACATCATATGGACAGTTCCCACTGTGTGATTCTTCCATTTAACAGGGGACACCTGTGCCACTCAGGGTTTTTTCGCTTTTTTTTGTTTTTGTTTTGCAGGGTAGGGGTGGGTGGGTAAACTTTCCCCAGAATTTCTCAGTTTTGTAACTTCAGGAGGAATAACTGTAGAGTCATTAATTATTGAATAATCAGCATGGTGCTGAGAAGAACAGAACCTCAAACACCAACTAATTCCCTTGTCTAACAAAGTATCATCAATAATGAACTATCAAAGAGAAAAATTCTCTATTACTTGCCTGGCTGCTAACAAGGCCTCCTAGTAGACACAAGCTTGCTGCAAAATCTGAGAATAAGACTGTTTGATCTACACTGAGTATCTGTTGAAGGAAGTAAACACCTTCATCAATTCCTTAGTTAGATCTTTGTATAACTTGCTGCAGGTTTTACATCAGCACTTGCTGGTTTACCTCGCAATTTTATGTTACAGAGATGGCTTCTTTCCTGAAACCTCATTAGACAATCTCTGCTAGATTCCAATTTTTCTTCTGTAGCTTCCTCACCTCTTTCAGCAGAAGTTAGGAGCTTTCTCTGAATTAGGCTTTGGCTTAAGGGAATGTTGTGGCTGGTTTGATTTTCTATTCAGAGCACTCAAACTTTCTTCATATTACCAATAAGCCTATTTTGCTTTCTTACCATTCCTGTGTCCACTGGAGTAGAACTTTAGTTTTCTTTACATTCACAACTTGCCTAACTGGCAAAGAGGCCTAGTTTTGGGTTCATCTTGGCTTTGGCCATGCCTTCCTCATCATTTCCAGCTTTTGATTTAAAGTGAAAGACCTGAGAATCTTCCTTTCACTTGAACACTTAGGAGCGATTATGTGGTTATTAATTGGCCTAATTTTAATATATTTGTGTCTCAGGGAATAGGGAGACCTGAGGAGAGGGAGAGAGATGGGGAAATAGCTGGTTGGTGGGGCAGGCAGAACACATTCAACATTTAGAAATTAATTTTGCAGTCTTCTGTGGGTGTGGTCTATGGTGCCCCAAAACCATTACAATAGTAACATCAAAGATCACTGATCAGAGATTTCCATCACGTCTATAATTGTGATGAAAACTTGTGAAATATTGTGAGAATTACCAAAATGTGACAGAGACAGACAGGAAGTGTCCACACGCAGTTGCTGCAAACCTTCAATTCGTAAGAAAATACAGTATCTGTGAAGTGCAATAAAGTGAAGCACAATAAAATAAGTTGTGCCTGTACTGTTTAAGGACCACCTCATTTAACATAATGCTGCACCCATCACTCTCTTATCGCCCTTATCCATGCTTTGTCTATCATGGGATATTTAAGTATTCATATGCTTACTGTCTCTCCTCAACAAAATTAAAGTTTCAGGAGGGCAGAGGCTTTCCTGTCTGAGCCACTGCTGATTCCCCGTTGTCAAGAATCATGTCTTGCTCATGATAAACATATGATAAATAACTGTGGATTGAATAAGTGAATGAAGATAGTGGCATTCTCTCCTTCCTATCATCTGACTTCCTTCCTTCTAGTAATAGTGCTCTAATTTGGGTGTGGGGGGGAGATTATTATTTTCTTACTCTGAATTGGTGCCTTACCCTATCTCCAGGGACCTCTGTGACCTTGCATATCTCCAGTTACAGTGATCAATGTGGAATTGACACAAAGGCTAAGACAGGCCAATGAAAGCCAGTGAGAAATCCCCTCCAAAATAATATGTCTGTTGTAGAGAAGCTCTTCCTACTGGACTGGAATCTGCCAGCATAAGGTCAGAACTTACCATCAATAAATCTAATAGAGAGAGCACTGATGACATCGTTTAAGCCTGCATATCCAGTCAGTCTTGAAGGCAATCTGCTGAGTTATACAAATGAATATATTATCTTTTTTTCTTGCTTTGTAATTTTTTTTATTTGCTTAAGTCATTTTCAGTCTGTTGCTACGTCTTGCTATTATTTTGACTGTTATTTTATATACATACAATATGACCAATCTTTTACACCAATTATAATGCTATTTAAATAAACACCAAGGCATCCATATTAACTTAAAATTTCTCAAGGTAAAAATGACACAAGTTTTACATAAAAATACATTGAAGTGTATGTGATTCATTTAATTTGAACCTTTAAAATATCATGTTCAGGCCGGTCGCGGTGGCTCAAGCCTGTAATCCCAGCACTTTGGGAGGCCGAGGCGGGTGGATCACGAGGTCAGGAGATCGAGACCATCCTGGTCAACATGGTGAAACCCCGTCTCTACTAAAAATACAAAAATTAGCTGGGTATGGTGGCGCATGCCTGTAATCTCAGCTACTCAGGAGGCTGAGGCAGGAGAATTGCCTGAACCCAGGAGGCGGAGGTTGCAGTGAGCCGAGATCGCGCCATTGCACTCCAGCCTGGGTAACAAGAGCGAAACTCTGTCCCAAAATAAATAAATAAATAAATAAAGTATCATGTTCATATAAAAGCAAATATGGAATTAAAAAATTATATTTGAGAGCCAAAAAATTACTACTTATTTGCTTATACAGCAACACAGGTAATGGTAATTAGAATTCAAATTGTGACTGATGGTCCTGCGGCTGCCCTAACTTATGAGTATTGAGGCAGTGACATGAGTCATTGATGCATGCCACTTACTGTCATTATTTACAAAGGAAACCAAAACATTGAGACAAGATCTGTTGTTAGCTTCTCTTTAATCACTTGGCCTTTGTAATAAGGATCATTGATCTTTTTTTCTTAACCACTAATTACAACAGTACGTTATGGTGCTTATAACATTGTGTCTAAGAACACATCTGAGAATGTTCACACCAAATCAGATCCATATGCAGGAAATAAACAGTGTAATACACAGTATTTAAGAACCTATTTAATGGTGTCCATATTAAAGTCTAGGCCTGAAAATTCTCACTTACTTATGCCTTGTGTAGACTTGAACTAAGACATGTGTACTCCTCACTCTTCTATTAGGGGAGCCATTTTGGAATTTAGAACAGTTTCTTTTGTTAGTGTAGGAAGAGATAACATTTCCTAAAGACAAAAAGACACTAGATTGAAGTAGTGTTGAGGGGTTTAAAAGACAGCAAAAAAAAGAAGGAAGAAGTGGAGATAATAGTGAAAAAGACAATATTTGAGAAAGGAAACTTCTCTATGGGTATCTCTCTTGCCTACTAATAAAGCCTGTTGTGCTGTCTGCACATGTGGAATAAAGAAACATATAAATTTCACAGAAGGTCTTCCTCTGGTTCATCTATACTGGCAACTTTGCAAAATCACCTTGAACTTGCAGTAAAAGTAATATGCATAAGAGTGTATTTTGGCTGTTTGTGGGCAGCCTTCTCCTGTTAGCAGAAGCAAAAGGCCAACAGTGATAGAACTTCCCAGGCACTCCAGAAGTGAGAAAGGCTTATCCTCATAAACAGTATGTCTTAATCTGGGGTGGACTTGGAAATTATATTCCAGGAACTTGTTAGCGAGGTGGTGTGTTGGAAATGATACTGACGTATAGCCAGCAGACCCCAGATCTAGTACCATGCCTGCAGACACAGCATTAATTAATCACAGAGAAGCTGGACTGGTACGCTCCCTCAAAGACACAAAGGAATCCTACCAATAGCTCAGAACAGAATTATCAGCTAGTGTGAAAGGAGACTGAATTTACATATAGTATGAAGAAGGATGGGCCACTAAAATGTCATTTTGTAGCTTAAATTATTAAATTATCTTAATTATATTATTATTACTCATCAACAATATTCCAAATAATATTATAACACTATATATATATATATGGAATGTTTAACTCTGAGTGGATTTCTGTATTTCTAAATTTTTCTTTCAGATAATTTTTTTAATAAAAAACAAGTTTCCAAAAACTTTTTAAAAATACATGTCTTCCTTTATCTGCAATATGTACACAGATTTCTAATACCTTTCATTTTATGTTTATGTCATGAGATCACAAATTTACATCTGTCATTATTCAGGTGGAAAAAGAAAAGGCAGCTTCATCCGTTTTTAAACTTATTTAATAGGAGCCTTGCATCACCGAGTAGTGGTTGAGGGGGAAAGAGACTTAAAATGTACTAGCATTTCAGCTTCTTTCAGTTTAAGTATCTTGTCCTGTTAAAAATCTTCTTTTTTGAAATGCCTTGGACTCTTCGAATTAATTTGTCAAGGTAAAAATGAATCCAAATTTATACAGAAGAAATATATTAAAATACCTGTTATACTTTATTTGATTTGAACTTTTACAGCATCATGTTAAACGTAAAATTAGAGACAAACTATCTCAGCCTTTTCACGTTCTTCTCTAAGATGATATGCAGGTAGATGTGGCCTTTGCAATCTGTGGAGGAGGGAGGCACTCATGCTGTCTGATTTTCACCACGCCTGGCTAATTTTTGTATTTTAGTGGAGATAGGGTTTCACCATGTTGGCCAGGCTGGTCTTGAATTCCTGACCTCAAATGATCCAACTGCCGTGGCCTCCCAAAGTGCTGGGATTACAGGCATGTGCTACTGCGCCTGGCTGACATCTGCTGTGTTTTGAGAAGTCCTTGCCCCTAACCTTCTCTTTGTTCAGACGCAGACCTTCACGGTTATGTTGATCCTCTACTAGTCTACTGACCATCTCAACACTTCCATATTTTCTCACCAAAGAAGCAGGAACTTTAACCACTAATGATCCTCATATCCTCTACAGGATACAAGAACAAAGAACACTGCCTCCAACTCACCTGTTTGCTTCCATCTGAGCATAATTCTGATCTAATGTTGGGCTTCTTCAAGAGGTATGCCAAACGAGGTGTGTTTGAGAGACAGGCCTTTGGTTTTACAGTCTTAGGCATCCTGTCATCTAGATGTTGCCGAGCTGCACACAGGCTCCTCAAAGTTGATCTCCAGGTAGGTGGTAAAATATGCTGGCATTCAGTCTCCTAACTTGCTTCTGTCTTTCTATTCTTTTCAAAGTGCACTTGAAGTGGACAGGTTAGCTTTCCATTGCTTCCTGACTGAAAGGAAAAAAACAGGTATTTCTCTATTTTTAAGTGCTGGTAACACTATCACTACTGAGGAGTCATAATGGCAAAGGGAGTGAAGAGACAAACTCTCTTACCGTGAGGAGGTATTCCAGATCAGCTCTGGTAGATATGAGTAGCTGGCTGCATATAGATATATACAAACTAATATGGATATGGACAGATATATGACAATCTTTTGTACTTGAATTTCTTAATAATTATGAGATGCGCCTATTCTCTTTGAAATAATCAGGCCCAATTTATCTTAACAACTTGAAAATAATTTTTGAGGACTCACCAATATGAATTAAATTGTCAATATACAAAAGAACATTATTTGATTTCCCTCTTCTAAGATATGTAGCATTTGTAAGAAATGATATTTAAATGGCAAGTCACAAGCTGATTTGTGGCAGTCAGAATACCTCATTGTCTTTCACAGCTAGCTCACAAGAGGGAGGAAAATGCATACGAAATGCATTTATACCCCTGTCCTACTAGTCTCCGACTTACTTCAACAGCAATGAGAACTTGGCCTTGTATGTGGGAAAAATATTTTGTATCAACAACAACAAAAAAAAGGCCGGAGAAACTACAAAAGACCTTGTTATAGGAAAACAACTGCTGATAGTTTTGTGAATGCTATCCAAAAATAATTTAACGGGGGATTTTTCCACAAAGTTAATTGCTACAAAATATAAGGCCGTATTCAAACAGCTAATTGCTATAAACCAAAAGGAGATTCTGAGAATTTCTTGCCTAATGAGCTCTATGCAACCTCACAATAAAGTCTCAGCATTACTTAGAAAAAACAATCTCCCACAAACCTTAGGAGAGCATGTGAATCTCTGAATCTATTTTATTTAATCTGGTTTATTTCATTTCTTCTTATTCACTTCTTCTTATTCTCACTGGAACCTCTGCCTCCTAGGTTGGAGTGATTCTCTTGCCTCAGCCTCCCAAGTAGTTGGGATTATAGACACCCACTGCCACACCAGGCTAATTTTTGTCTTTTTAGTAGAGATTGGGTTTCACCATGTTGATCAGGCTGATCTTGAGCTCCTGACCGCAGGTGAACTGCCTTCCTCAACCTCGCAAAGTGTTGGGATTACAGGCGTGAGCCACCGTGCCCAAGAAGAAATAGCTGTATTCTTTTCCTTTGGGTTTATCTGTATACAGTGTAATACAGCATTTGAAAAGTAAGATTTGTATTTCACATGGAGACACTGGTTAATCTGCTGAGGCCTTAAGCTTCCTATATCAGTTTACTTACTGAGGTAAGAAAATGTCTTTGTAATGTTTATAATTTTGAAAAATATTAAATTTCATTGAAGTAATTTGATTTTTAATTATGAAAACATTTTATCTGAAGAGTGGTTCAGAAACACATGTACTCAAATATAATTTCCAAGATCCTTAGGAACTTAATGTTTAATGAAGTTTACTAATGAATATTCTTTTGATGACTAAATACTTTTTAAGTTAGATAAAATATGAAAACCTTGGTCACCAAGTAATAATTGTGTGTGTGTGTGTGTGTGTGTGTGTGTATTGGCTTATATTAATGGATATGTTCATATTTGCTACTTTAACATGTACAAGGAAGGTGGGTGTATATAAGACATCAACTCTTGTCTGGTTATGAGTCTTACTGGTCTGCTAAAATGCTTTGTGTGAGAGGTAATTACCAAACACCCACCTCCCAGTTTTCTCTCTAAAGTAGACAGTTATTTTGAACCAAAAATGTAGTTAGTATGAATAATTGACTATAGTAAAATCAACAGTGGCAGAAAAGTTTGTGTCCAAGGCAATAGAATGTGATTTATTTAACAAGAATAACTGGGACTAGTAAATTGGTAAATGTTCTGGCTGTATGTGAGAGAAGACAGTGAAAATCAAAAGCTTAATAAATATACAAAGTTGCAAGTTATAAAAAGTAACTTAATTGTCTGGGTTTATTATATTTATAAATAATGAAGTTGAAAAGAAGCAATGAAATGTGTTAATTTTTGATAAAAATTGCTAATTTTAATGTTTTTAAATTTATAACTAAGATATTTTAAAATCTTGTGAATATTTTATTGCCAAATACAATATTAATGCAAGCTTTACAATATTAAGATCAGGTCTGTTTCTCTCTGCAGGAATCTGTCTTTTTGCAGATTTCAGATTAGTTGTTTCCCCTAAAATATCATTTTTCTAATGTGTGTGAGAAAAGTTGTTAATTTTCCAGTTTTTCTAGCATTTTCCTTTATGTACGTTTCCAGCATTTCTTTTGGTTGCTCTGCATCTCTGCTATGAAACTGGATTTCTCAAGTTTGGGCATTTAAAATAGGGAACTTACACAGTTTTCAGAAGCATAACTAAGAAAAGAGAATGATATTGCCTATGAATTATTACGTATGTTATAGGTCATTCTTAAGCTTTCATTCACAGGTATGGAAAAAAATTAACTCCAGTAAGAAAAAAAAATTAAATAGGGTATAGGAAACCAAAACACAATTGCTTTATTGTTGCACCCTTTGAGTCATTCTAGTAGAATGCAATAGTTATACATGTTAAATCATGGCGTGATTTAATTAAAGTTCATTTGTTGGCTTAATATTTTTAGGGAGAGTGAAAAATCTGTAGAGATTCTAGTTCACTAATACCATACATTTACTCCTGAAAAGTTTGTTAAATTGTGAAATTGGTAAATTAACAGTGGTTGAATAAAATACTCAAAGGAAAGAATATTTAAAGGAATTAGATTGAATGAAAACTCAGCCTTAAAATGGAGCTTTTGGCATCTCTGTTTTGATTAGCTTCCTGACTGGTGTGAATCCTAGTATTACTGTCGTGAAGGAAGATGATAGACTGGCAAGGCTACTACTATGCTCACCTTCTACACCCACTCTCTCAGGCATCGTTACCTCTAAATTGACTACACATGGTTACTGAAATCTTGAATAAGGACTTTCCATTCTCCGGCACATATGAGGGGGAATTTGTTTCTTTCCTACTGTTTTTTTTTTCTTTTATTTGTATTTCTTCTTTTTATGTGCTTGCTCTCACAGTCATGTTCTCTGTGTTAAAGAATGCTTTTCTCAAAATAAAGCTTTTTTTTTTCTTTTACACAAGTGTCAGGTACTAACTAATGAGTGGCCTTCTTTGCATATATGCTGATTCCTATCATATTAATCACTCAAACCTTCCCCTCCTATTTTCTGTGCTTGTGTGGTCTGCTCAGATCCAGCACAGACTAAGAGTCACCACTATTACCCATCCATTTTCTTGATATCATTTCAAGTGAATATGTCATGTAAAAGTTCTTAAAAGGAAGTTTTCTGAGTGTGTTCCTGAAGGAACTGCTAAACCATTTTCCAGTTGGTCAGATGAACTTTTTTTTTTTTTTGATATATAATGTGTGGAGTGTTTATGGTTCTTCCAGCTTCACCAAGATGCTGACTTTTCTCTCGAAGTTTCCATTGCATTCCAGTGTATCCTGGATACTTGTAATATAAAAACGTTGGGCAAATTTTATGGTTTACCTCAGGTCTGGAGGACTTATGGTAACTCCCCACATCTGCTGCTACAGTGACGTAGAGAAATCATGAGCTTTACATTGAGGAACGCCTATGTAAAATCCCAGCTCTATTACAATCTCAGTTACTTGGACTAATCACATCTCTCTGAACTTGACTTTTCTCGTCCATAAAACAAGAATAAAAACTATTTTGAAAGAATCATCAGAAACATAATATGAGAACACCTTTAAATAAATGTGTATTATAAAACCCAGTGTACCAGATGTGTGCAAAATTCTATTATTATTAATCACCTTAACATTGTATTATTATATTTTACTCAGGAATCATTTTCAGACCTATCCTCAATGTACACATTGTGGAGTTTATTTCTATCACAAAATATTAATACCAATGAATGTTAGAACAAAAGCTGACACTATGATGTGTCTCTAGTCTATCGTTTCAAGAAAGTTGAAATTCTATACACACACCCCTATGCACACATACATTACAAACTAACACATGTGTGAGTAGAGTATGAAAATTAGCTCAGGGTGAGCTAATGCATAATGGTTTCCCATCTCTAATCGCCTTAGCCATTTTCCTCAGTTCTTAGATGCAGAGGGAGATACGTATTTGACCCTTTCTTCCATTCATTTTTCTGGGCTCTTCTCCTAAATTCTTGATCTTCCTCCCTTACTCTGCCACGTAATTTTCCTTTGGTTTGGAGTTTAATGTGGCAGTGCTGCTGTTCTTCCCATCTGCATGCTCCTTGCTGGGATCTATGGATTTGTAGGGATGTCAAGTTTTCGGTTCCAGTTCAACTCCTCAAGTACTTAGGAGGAGTTCTCTGGCTCTCTAGAGCACATTTGTTCTGTGTTTGTTCAGGAAAGCTCAGTGTCTAACTGGGGGAACACTGAAGCCACCAGACTCACTTCTGTTGCTCACCTCAGGCTCACCGGAAGGGCATCGTATGTGATGTTCTGACAACTTCCAGCTACTCGGGAGGCTGAGGCAAGAGAATTGCTTGAACCTGGGAGGCGGAGGTTGCAGTGAGTCGAGATCACGCCACTGCACTCCAGCCTAGGTGACAGAGCAAGACTCTGTTTTGAGGGCATGGGAGAAGACAGGTTAACATCTTTGCAATGAGAAGAAAGAAGTGAGCTTATCTCAGATTTACTTAGCGGTTTAAGCAGATGAGTTACAATTAAAAGTCATTCCTCTCTTACTTCTCTGTCATTTGGCTGGACCAAAATGTACTAGGAATTGTCATTACCAGCTTCTACGGACAATGTGTGCATTGGCCTCTGGCCACGGAAGTCTGCACAACTAATTCTCCAGGCTTGTGACCTTAATTGCCTCTGGCTAACATTGCATGGAAAGCCACACATTGAAAGATCTCCAGTACTTACTTTGGGTTTTTTGCCTTTCAGCTTTTTAGTCACAGCTATAAATCCTGTAATGCCTACACCTGGGAGTAGTGATAATAACCTCTGGCCCATTTCACATTGTTCTCTGAACCACAACTCTAGGCCCATGGAAATTTACTTTCTACATATTTTTGAGTAGGTCTTTGGTTTTATTAAAAAATTTGGAAAGGTACACAGAGTAACTAAGAAAACCAGCATCTGCTAAATTCCACAATGAGAGAGCTGTTATACTACCTGTTTTATATGGTAAAACTGTATCTGCCAGTATCCAGGAAACTACAGTGGAAAGAGAATTCAAAACCCACGTTCTTTCTATCACCCAATACTGGGCATGGATCATTTCCTTCCTTTGCAATAGATTTAGAGTAAGGACTTTAAAATATGATGCATCAGCCATCCTTGCAATAGGAATAAATATCAACAAATCAAGTTTTAACAGGAGTTAATAGAAAATGTCAAGAAAGCATTATGAAACAGGGAGAGAGAAATGAAATAGTAATGACTCAGAAGAAAACCCTTCTCTGAATTGAATTTAGTTTATGACACAAAAGAAAATGTAGAACACAGTTGTTCCTTATTCTTAGTAATATAAAGTATTACTTAAATCTTTAGTTCTGTTAAACAAGGACAGGCCTGGATAAGAAAAGTATGAAATTCAGTGGGAAATAATTGCCAAACAAAATGTTCACTAGAAGGAATAAAAAGCAGATTTGCACCAAGGAAATTCATATTTGCAATTTAGAAAATGTACTTTAAAGCATTTCCAGAATCTAAAAAACAATAGAAATGAAAAATATGAGAGAAGGACATAGAAATTTAGACTTAGGGGAACTCTTACATACTGTTGGTAGGAATGCAAATTAGTACAGCCACTAAGGACAACAGTATGGAGGTTCCTAGAAAAATTGAAAACAGAGCTACCGTATGTTCCAACAATCACTGGGTGCAAATCAAAAGGGAATGATATCAGCACATTGAAGAGATGCCAGTGCTCCCATGTTAATTGTAGCACTATTCACAATAGCCAAGATATAGAATCAATGAGATGAGTGGATAAAATGTGATGTATATACACAATAAAATATTCAGCCACAATACGTGGAAGTTTATTACTTTTGACAACACACATGAGCCTAGAGCACATGATGTTAAGTGAAATAAGCAAAGTATATGCAAGGACAAATATTGAACATTTAATTATCTCACAAAATAATGGGTCTGAAGGTAGACAGTTTCAGAACATAATATAATGCATATATAATATATATGTATGTATGTACATCTATAATACATACACATATAGTTTATATACTTGTGTAATGTATGCATATGTGTATATAATATATGTATATACAATACACATATATAATATATACATTCTATATACATATTAATACATATATATTATATAACAATGTACCTATAATATATATTATACATGCACATATTTATATAAAATATACCTCACAGCAATTGTATGACCACATATTTGGAGCTGTGAAAACAAGTTTGTGATCATGAGTGAAAAAGCTTCAAGAAAAAAATCAGCAAAAGGAGTGTCGCAAAATGGCAAGGGATAAAAAGAACTTATGCTCTTGATAGTATCATCCTAGAAATAGATCCTGAGACTGTCTACCTTCAGGCCTATTATTTTGTGTGATAGTTAACTGTTTTTATTGGCCAGGCACAGTGGCTTACGCCTGTAATTCCAACACACTGGAAAGTGGAATCTGGAGGATTGCTTGAGTCCAAGTTCCAGACCAACTTGGGCAACATAGTGAGACCCTATCTGTACAAAATATATGCAAATATTTTTAAAGATTAGCTGAGCATGGTGCTGCACACCTGTCCCAGTCACTTGGGAAGCTGAGGTGAGAGATCACTTGAGCCCAGGAAGTTGAAGCTGCAGTGAACTTTGATCATGCCACTGCACTCCAGCCTGGATGACAGAGCAAGACTCTCTCTCTCTCTCTGTCTCTCACACACACACACACACACACACACACACGCACCTGCGAAATGTTCTTATTGCTTAAGACACTGTTAGTCAATAATTATTTGTTACCAGAGGCTCAATGCATACATATAAATAAAGTGATGTGCAAAAGGAGATTACAGAATTAAGAACTTAACTAACAATGAGTAAATTATAAATATCTAGGAAAATAAAAGACAAATTGGCCTCTGATCCACCATAAGTAGGAAAGTCCTGAGATAATAATGAAATACACACACACACACACACACACACACACATATAAAACAGCATCAAAGCAATTTTAGAAAAGATAACCTTGTTGACAAATGTAATTTTCCATAGGAAAAATTATCATGACTTAAGTTTAGAATCATGAAAATGCACTCAGTGTCATAATAGAAATTTCCTCTAAATAACAAAGTGGATCTGTAGTCAGAACAGGCACATTATGTTCCTAAAAATAAATCAGTTGTTACCTGGGACCTATATGCATTACTGATTTAATTTCAAGGACTAAAATATTCTAGAGACAGGTAAGTAGCTAATGCAAATCTTTTACAAGGGGGAAATCTATCTGGCTCCAGACTCCTCTGCATTTGATTAAAAAGTTATTTAGTTAAATTCTTACAATTAAACAATGATCCATAACTTTTGAGAAGAAAAAAATGGCCCACAATTATTCAAATATAAAAGAAGAGAGAAATTCTCAAAGATAAAAGATTTCAGGAAATATAACACCTTTATACCCTTTTTTTAAAAATAAAATAAAATGAAAACTCTATTGTGCATGACAAAATCTAGTGGACAAAAGGATATAAGAAGTCAATATGAAGGAACTAGTAGCTTTTACTATAAATATATTTGACCATATATGTATGTGTACATGTATATATTATACAAATATATAGTAAAATAATGTAAATATATATGAAATGCAAATTTGTGTAATATATAGTAAAATATATATTTACATAATATATTTACTATATAATATATATTTTACTATGTGTGTACATATACATGTATATAATATATGTGTGTGTAATATATATAATATATGCAAATATATATGTATGTCTGTGTGTCCCATTTCATTATGTTACCCAAGTTGGTCTGGAACTCCTGGACTCAAGTAATCTTCAAGATTTCAACTTCCAGTTGTTGGGATTATAGGTGTGAGCCACTGTTCCTGGCCAATAAGAATATTTATATATCTCACAAAATAATGGGACTGAAGGTAGACAGTTTCAGGATATAATTCTGGAATGATACCATCAAAGGCATGAATTCTTTTTATCCCTTGCCATTTTGCAATACTCCTTTTGCTGATTATTTTCTTCAGAATTTTTTCACTCATGATCACAGACTTGTTTTCACAGCTCCAATCATCATGTCGTCATACAACTGCTATGAGGTAGGAAGAAGTCAATAAGCAGAAAGAGTCACATCTCCTCAAGAAAATTTTCCTGTATTCTGAGAGGGAAAATCTGACAGAAGCTTTCCAGCATATTATTATCCCATGTCTCATTGATGAATGTGGAATCACAGAGTCCTACCTAGTCACTTTGTGTGAAAAAAGAATGTGAAGACACAACTCGATTTGGACTGCTCTCTATTCTTCCCATGGTCTAGGAAAAGACAACGTTTCCCTGATTGCACTGATGCCAAATTGGCATCTGAGTAACTTGGACATATATTAGAAAGTAGAAGGGAGAGAATACTGTCTGTTGAGTAGGCAATCAATAACATATGCTATAATTTTTGAATTCCTTTTTTGAGTTATTTTTCCCATTAATCTTGTAAAGTTTCTCAGTTCTATTAGACAAACCATTCTTAGAAAATATTCTTTTTTTCCTTGATGTGTGCTTTGTTTCAAAGCTTCTGCATTTTTTATGTACTATCTCATTTGTATGCTATTATGCAATTAATTTTTATTCAATATATCTGTCTATGGGATATGCACTTTTTAATTTTCCTCACAAATAAAAGAGTCAACTCTTTAGAACTGTTGTTGGCAATATGATAAAAGAGATACTATCTTTGATTCTATTTTCTTTGTGAGAAATATTTTCCTTCACTAGCAGCTGAGAAATGTATTCTGAGGACACCATGGTGGCAGGAAGAATGCTCAATAATGCCATGTGCAGTCTTGGGTGTAGAATTAGGTTCTGTTTCTTGTTGCCTTTGTTTTTGCTACATATTTTCATTTTTTATTGGAGTTCTCAACAATCTTTGAGATTCAAATAATTCGCTCCTAGCCAAGAGCAAGTCACTCTGGTCTGTTCCATTGCATGCTGCTCTCATTAGCAGTTCATTCCAAAATGCTTAGGGCAGAAAAGGAAAGCCGCATTACCTAAGTGATTGTATTTCCAGCTTTAAATCTACTGGGAAGAGGAGAGGTCTTTGGAAACATCTCCCCATGGGTCATCTTCTGTACCCTATCTTTCTCAGCTAAATAGAGGGGGTCTTTGGAAAGGCTTCCCCATTCTTAGCAATAGGGAGCTTACTCTCTCATTTTGCCAATCTCAAATCAAAGGCGATTCAAATTTCTTTTTCAGAATTCTGTATTTTATCCTTTTACTTTAATTATTCTCCAGAGGATAAAGTTAAGAATTCCAAGAAATTAATCAAATTCAAAACTTATGATTTACTAGATAAGTATTTCCCTTTTATTCTTTGTCCACAAGTAATTTTGTATTGTTTATGCTATATGTTTTATATATTTTTATCTATTTGCTTTTCATATATTTAATTTGGCAACAATTTAGTTTGGTCTGAAATTATGCTAAATCATTTAGAAGCAAATAAAGTATATGACATTTTATCTGTATTATGATCATTAGTATGTAAACTTGTATAATTAGGAAAGAGATTATAAAAGAGGGTGTAAAACATGACATTTGTGAGGTATGAGTATTTATTTTTTTCCTTGTAACTTTTTTAAAAACAAGCAATAAACATCTTTATTGAAATATGATTAACTTATAATCATGTACATGCATTTTAAGTATTCAGTTAAATTAGTTTTGACAGGAGTAATCACTTATGCTATTAATTCTCCTTTTAAGATATAGGACATTTTACCATTAAATAAAGTCTACATAATCCTTACCTGTGGCAACAATTCCCATAATGTCTGTCACCACAATTAAAATTTTTCCTATTCTAGAATTTCATGTAAGTGAAATTGTGTAGAATGTATTTTATTGTGTCTATTTTCTTTCACACAGCATAATGTTTTTGAGATCAATTCATGTTGTCATGTGATAAGTAGTTTATTCTTTTTTATTGCTGAACAGTATTCCATTGTATAAATATATTACATTTGTTTATTCTCTTGTCAAATTGTGTTGACAATTTAAGTGACTGTTATCAGGTCCACATCCCTTCTTTCCATGCCCAATAGATCAATCACTGTGACAGGGATTGTGGAAAAGACAAACGTTTTTCACAAAGCTGCTGAGTGAGGAGGTGGGAGAACAACTGTAAATTCACCTCCCTGAAAGCTTAGGGATATTTATGATTGGCAGTGGAGGAAAATGAAGTAATAGGTTCATTGTGCATGCTTAGTCAGGAGTCATGGCATTTCATAGAACATACATATAGAAAATGGCAGTGTTAGTATAATCTGAGGATGGATTTTTGGCCTTCTGACATCAACAGGTTACCTCTTGGACACATGAGCAGGCCCAGTGGAAGGATCAGTGGTCTCAATGGGTTTCAACTGGATAGGAGCTGGCCCATTTTCCCAAAATGTAACTGAAATGACCATTACCATGGTGACCTATGAATGTTATCTATGAAGTAGCTAGTGAGAATTAAGTTTTGGCCTTTAATGGTACTTCAGCTTCATGGAAAAGGGGGTAAAAAATTTAAAAAGCAAGAGAAGCAGGCCGGCCTGATCAAATTAACCTGCTGGTTTCCATGCTTCCAGTTTGGGGTTATTATGAATAAAATTTTCATGAACTTTTATGTATAAGTGCATTTGAAGGCATATATTTTCAGTACTCTTGGGTAAGTTATTAGAAATATAATTGCAGGATCAAAGTTTTAAGTGTATCCAAGCTGCTTTCCAAAGAAAGCAATTGTACACTTTCACCAATAATGTATTAGTGTTAAAATCACTATACATCCTTGTCAACTCTCACTATTGCTAATCTTTCCAATTTCAGTTACTCTACTCAGCATGAATTAATACCTCAAGGTAGTTTCAATTTGCCGGATCTTGATCAGGCAGTGATGTTGAGCATCTTTCCATGTGCTTATTGAGCATTTGTGTATCTTCTTTTAAAACTGTGTTTTCAAATGTTTTGCCCATTTAAAAAAAATTACTGTGTTTTAGTTATTGAGCTAAGAAACTGCCTTTATTTTGGACACACATTCTTTTTCAGATATGTACATTACAAATTTTTTTTGTGTTCTGTAACTTTAACTTGCTTCATAATTCTTTGGAAGAAGAGATGTTTGTATTTTGTTAAAATCTAATTTATACACTTTTTAAAACATGTAAAATTAATACATTGTGTGTCCTCTTTCAGAATTGTCACCCGCATATTTACAAATACATTTTCTATTTCCCCCCCTAGATATTCTATAACTTTAGACTTCACAATAAGGTTTATGATTCATTTCAAAGTATTATTTGTTTAATTTTATGATACATTTGAAATTTTTGTGCATGACATGTCTGTGTAAGACAGGAATGTGTCAAGGTTCTTTTTTTTTTTACACAAATGTTGAGTTGTTAAAATATTTATTGAAAACATTTCTTTTCTCCATTTACTTTGGTATTTTTGTTGAAAATTATTTTCGATATATTTTAGACCATTTTCTGAATGCTGTTTTGTGCCATTTATCTATTTCTCTATTCTTTCTTTCAATTATTTTTTTCTTTGAGATGGGGGTCTTGCTATGGTGGTAGGCTGGTCTGAAGCAATTATCTAGCCTCATCCTCTTGAGTTGCTAGGACTGCAGACATGTGCCACTGTGCCAGCGTTATTTCTCTATTTTTATGCCAATACTGCTCTCTCTTAGTCTTGTACCCTCATAGTGAGTTTTGAAATCTAATATTCCAAATTTGTTATTCTGCAAAATCAATTTGGCTGCCCTATGTCCTTTGCATTTCCACATAAGTTTTATAGCCAGCTACATCTTTTCTACAAAAAAACGATAGAGTTTGGAATGGTATGGAATCTATATATAAATAGTTGTAAAAATAGTTGTTCACTTTTATAGTTTTCTCTGAAGATTATATATATGTTTCTACATAGTCACGTTAATAGAGGTTAAGCATAGGTTTATTAATTTATTTTCCAAATCTTATATGATCTTTTTATGCTATATTGCACGGATGAGGTCCTTCCTTATAATGTTAAATAGAAGTGGTGAAAGTAGAGGACATCCTGACTTTGTGCCAGATTTTAGGAGAGTAGTGTTCAAATTTCTCTATTAAGTATGACGTTATCTGTAGTGTTTTTATTTATTTTTTTTTTAAGGAAACTTTATCAGATTGAGCATGTTCCTGTAAGTTCCTACTTACTAAGAGTCTTCTTACTTTGCTTATTTATTTCTACATTTTTAAGGTAGAAAATCCTCTTCAACATAAAAATTCGAGCTAAACACTTTCCTCTAGGATTGCTTTTAGTGCATCCCATAAGTTTTGATAATAATTTTTCATTATTGTCCTGTTATAAATGGATATTGAATTTTGTCAAATTTTTTAATTTGCCAATTGACATAATCATAGAACTTATTTTCTTTTTTCTGTTAATATGTAAATGATGTTTATTGATTTTAGAATGTTGAACCAACTTTGCAGCCCTGGAATAAATCTGCTTGTTGAAGACATCTGCTGTGATCATATTTTTAGCATTTTAATACATGTATTTTTCCCACGTATATGAGGTTATTTTCCTCTAATATGTTCATAAAGTTTTGATATAAAATTATTTTACTATTATGCAATCATTTGGAAAGTATTTCCTCCTCTATTTTGTAAAAGAGTTTATGTAAAATTCCTTCAAACGCCTGATGAAAACACCAGTGAGGCACAACTGAACTGTCTTTTTTTTTTTTTTTCAGGTAGGCTTATAATTGATTTCAATATTTTCAGCAGGTATAGAGCTCTTCATAATGTCTTTATTCTTGGTCAGGATTAACGGGTTTTGTTTTTACAAAATTTAATCATTTAATCTATGTTGTCAAATTTATAGATTTTTTTTCAATTATATCTTCTTATCACTTTTTAAATTTCTGTGGAATCTGGAGTTCTATATTCTCTATCATTCCTAATACTGATTATTTGTGTTTTTCTCTCCTTTATTATAAGCTATGAGTTTATCAATTTTTATTAATATTTTCAAAATGCTGACTTCAAAAAGTTTTTATTATTTATTTGTTTCTACATCGTGAATTTCCGCATTATCTTAAGTGCCCCTTTTGGATTTAATTTGTTTACTTATTTCCACATTTTTAAGGTCGAAAACCCCCTTCAACATAAAAAGTTAAAGTTACACAGTTTCCTCTAAGATTGCTTTCAATGCATCCCACAAGTTTTGCTAATAGTGTTTTCATTATAATTCAGCTCAGAATAACTTTCAATTCTCCTTATTATTATTATTTTTAATTTAACCATGGGCTATTTAAACTTTATGGCTGAATTTCTAAATATCTATAATCTTTCCTCCTACTTTAAAATCTGTAAAATACTTTAAACTGACAGGTAAGTATACAAATAATAAAACAAGGCCAAGCACGATGACTCACGCCTGTAATACCAGCACTTTGGGAGGCCATGGAAGGTGGAGAGCCTGAGGTGAGGAGTTCAAGAGCAGGCTGGTCAACATGGTGAACCCCATCTCTTCTAAAAACACAAAAATTAGCTGGGCATGGTGGCACTCACCTGTAGTCCCAGCTTTTCTGGAGGTTGAGGCAGGAAAATCGTTTGAACCGTGAACCAAGATCTCACCACTGCACTCCAGCCTGGGAGACAGCAAGTTTCTGTTTGAGAAAAATATAATAATAAAAATTAAAAATAATTTTAAAAAAGCAGTAAAGTTTTAACAAATTTTAATTTTTGCCATTTTTTTAAAGACGTCATTTTGGGTATGTTTAAAGTCCATTGCATATCACTCTTGATCACGTTTGTCTCTGTATTTCCTTTATTCTTCAGGGAGAAAACATTAAAATAAATTTAGTGTTTTTTCATGACCTCGTATCTTCAACTACATATATACACATTCATATCTAAAATATATAGATTTTTAAAAATATTCTTAAAATTTAGAGAGATTATAATATAATACATATCTTTAGGTACTTCAATTTTTCCTCAAAATTTGTATTTGAAAATTACCTACAGGAACATCTGTAGCACTACATGTCTAATTTGCTTTTGCATATTTCATTTTATAAATATGTCTCTTCATCCATTTGCTTATTGATGAATATATTTAAGTTGTTTGAAATTACTTCTATTACAGCGGGGGCAGTGGTGATACCTGTAATCCCAGCACTTTGGGAGGCTGAGGCAGCAGGGGATCACCTGATGTCAGGAGTTTGAGACCAGCCCAGCCAACATGGTGAAACCCTTTCTCTACTAAAAATACAAAATTAGCCTGGTGTGGTGATGCATGCCTGTAATCTCAGCTACTTAGGAGGATGAAGCAGAAAAATCACTTGAACCCAAGAGGTGGAGGTTGCAGTGAGCCAAGATCACTCCACTGCACTCCAGCCTGGGCAGCAGAGTCTCTGTCTCAAAAAAAAAAATTATTTCTATTACAAACTGTGCTGTTATGAAGATATTTGTACATATCCTCTTATGTATACATTTAAAAGTATGTCTAGGACATAATTTTAAGTAGAACTGCAGGATTAGGACTTACGAAATTTCTACCTTTGTGAGTATTGCCGAAATGGTCTTCAACACTGTAGTACAGTATACGCATCCAGCAACAGGGTAGGCGAGTCCTCTTTCACCATAATCTCAACAATGGAAATGATGTATAATTTTTAAAACTTTTAAAAAATGTATCTGTGCAAAATGCATTGGGACCTTTCAACTTGCATTTTCATGATTATCAGTAAGGTTAAGCATCCTGTTGCATTTTTATTACTGTAACATTTTTTCATTAAAGATTGCCTTATTATTGCATGTTTTGGAGGTTTTGTTTTCTTTTTAGGTTAAATAAATTATTCTTAAATTAAAAATACTAATCCTCTTCTAATTATGCTTATTGTTAATATGTTACTGCAATCTGTAACTTACTTTACAACTTTGCCTACAAATTGCTTTTCTTTTTTTTTTTTTTTGTCCTGTTTTAAGAAATCCATCCTCACAGTGTTCCTTATTTTGAGATCTTAAAGATAAATTATATTTTTTGTCTATATGATTTCTATATTTGCTTCCACATTAAAATATTTAATCCACTTGAAAACTTATTATCACATGTAGTGTGAGATAGGGACCTAAGTTTCCTTCTTTCATATAAATAGCTCATTTTACAAGATTAATTTTTGTCTCCTTTTTTTTACTAACCTATTATTCTGCTTTTATAACACATCAAATTTTTAAAATTTATGTGCTGCTTTTCATTTGTTTTATGTTTTACTCAACTTTATATATCTGTGCTAATATCCTATGACTTCCTTATTATAGTAAATCTTGACAATGCCAGTCAAGTTCCTTCTCTTTTTTCAACATTTTCTTGGCTAAATTTTTGCCCTTTTTATCTTGTACAGAAATTTTAGAATCAAATATTTAAGTTCCAGAAACAACCTTTGGTATTTTGATTGGAATTGCATTTAACTTCTTGATAAATAGGGAAAATATTGATGTCATAATTTTTTTGAGTGATTCATTTCGTATAGAATATATCTTCTCATATTCTTATATTCTTTAGTTTTTCTCAAAAATGGTAAATTTTATAATTTTTTCCCATAAATGTCTTACATTAATTTCTTAAGCATATTCTCAGATACATTATGGTCTGCGTTTGGGTGAACTGTAGCAAGTGGAGGGCTTGCCTTCTCTTGATACTTAGGATCTACAAATATAGTTTCCTAGCTATTGACGTGCTTGGTTCAGTTTGTCCGGCTGCTTTTGCTTTCTCCTATCAACCTCAAGAGTGTTTTCTGTAAGCCTCCTCTGTAAGCTCTCTTTTAGTCTCTAGCTTTGAGCAGGCAGACTGGCTCACTCACTCTACTTCAACTATGGCCCATGAAATTGTATCTTGTGTTTAAGTCTGGTATTTCTCTTTATATTTTATGTACTATTTGGAATCAAAGAAACATCTATGTGTGGACTTGCCACAACACATAGAGAAGGTGCCAATTTTGGGGGGATGAAAATAGACTTCAATAATAGATATTATTTGAAGTCTTAAACTTTCATCTTCAGGTATTTGTTGTGATTGTGGCTGTCATTGTTGTTCTATAGATGTCATTATTTTCAGTACCGAGAAGATTAGATGAATCAAGAAACTTTTAGAAAAGAGAAATACAGGAGCCAGATAAATGATTAGTTTTATGAACTTATATAAAGTGGCAAAAGTAAAACATTATTTATATTTAAAAAATGAATTAATCTTCTAACACGTCATATAATGACTATTACTACTTATACTTCATTTTCAGCTTTTCAAAAAACATGCTTTAGTAATTTGGTTATGAATTCATTTATTCAGCAATTAGCATTTCTGAACGCTAGGCACTTGAAATATACATAAAATAAAATATTAAACCATTCTTTTAAGAAACAAAGTGCTGATTATTATAACAGGCATAACTAACATGATACACAGTAGTATAAAGAGGAAAGAAAAATAAATTATTATTTTATTCTTCATGTGTTCTAGCAATTAAGCTACCACGTCTGTGACAATGTCAAGAATTATACAAATTTTCGGAGCTCTGGTTTTTATTCATTTTGTTTTTATCATTGACTTTTAAGAGAGATGACATAAATTACAACTGTTACAATGATTTTATAGACAATAGTAGAATGACTATTTGGGGATGTATTGTCTGCCTCACTAATAAAGTTACTGTATTTACGTTAAGAGATATGTTATGGTCTGGGTCTGTGTCCCCACCCAATTCTCATTTTAAATTGTAAACCCTAGTGTTATGGGGGGGCCTGGTGGGAGGTGATTGGATCATGGGGTGGATCCTTCATGAATGGTTTAACATCATTCCTTTGGTGCTGTTCTTGTGATAGAGTTCTCATGAGATAACGGTTGTTTGAAAGTGTGTGGTACCTCCCACCTCTCTCTCTCTTGCTCCTGCTCCTGTTATATGGGATGCCTGGCTCCTCCTTTGCCTTCCACCATGATTGTAAGTTTCCTGAGACTTCCCCAGAAGTCAAGTAGATGCCAGTATCATGCTTCCTGTCCAGTTTGTGGAATCCTGAGCCAACTAAACCTTTTTATAAATTACCCATCTTAGTTATTTCTTTAGAGCAATGTAAGAACTAATATAGGATAAAACTTCAAATTTAACACAATGTATGCATATATTAAAACATCACATTGTATATTGTAAATATGTACTATCTTTATTTGTCAATCAAACCTTAATAAAGCACAGAAAGAAACTTGAATTTGTAATATATCATAATCTAAATATATACCTGCAAATATTTTCTACATTTCTCTGTCTTCTTATATTAAAAACCTCTGAAATGTAGCAGGCTATGCTAAACCTGGCAGAAAAATAACTCTATCCATGTGTAAAGGGAGGTTGGAAAAAATTGAAAATATGAATTAAGAAAAAGAAATGACCTCAGTTTGGAGGAGTGTTTACCAGAAGATAGAAAAGAAGGACTAAGTCTAAACAGGGAACCAAATCAAGTTTATCATATTTTTCCATGTTAATGGAATATGGGATAAATTCTTCCATTGGAAAAATGGAGAAAACATGAAAATAAATAATTTACCAATACCAGATATTAAATGGAAAAAAGCAGCCATCCCAGCATAATAGGTAATTCAAACTTTCCAAGTCACAATGAGTTTTGAAAACACAAGACACACACCCACACACACACACACACACACACACACACACAGCTATAAAAATGCATGCATAAACCAAGGCATTTTAACATCCACAAAAGATAAATACAAATATTAAGACCACAGATTTTATTTAATATCATTCTTCTAATTACAGATAGTTAATTTTAATATAGTAACTGTGGTACTTTATTTTTTAATTCTCACTTACTTTTTAGAGATATTTATATAATAAAAAACACTTCATTTCAAATGAAGTCTATCATTTATTGTTCTTAGAGAGCTGATTATCTTGTTAATAAAAATTCAATAATGAAATTTAAAACTATTTGATTACCTCTTGAGAATGAGTTATGTGTATGTAAAGTTTATTCTTAAAATTTCTATTTATCTTAGTAATTTGGCTTAACAATAAAAACAGAGCTTGAATTAAATAAAATTTTTATAAATCATCCATGTCATAATATTAGAGTGCATGTATTATTAACAAAATAGTTCTTTACATATCAGTTAAATACCACAAATAATATCACATGTAATATGTTACATTTCATTAACAACATTAGCAAATAAATTATTTATAAAATAAAAAGTCCTGAGAAAGAGAAGCCTAAATAATATTCTCAATATTACCACATCAAATTTTATGGGTTTGAAAAACCTGACCTTTTCATAGTAAAATATTCTTAATTCACGATTTTCTTATGGTAAATAGCTTTAAAAAGCTGCATATTTTGAAGCATTTGTGCATGCCAAAATACTTGCCTGGAAATCTCCTTTCTCATATGTGGATGTGTCATTTTTCTTTGGCCCTTTCCATAAGCTTACATGGTTCTCTGGGACTCTTACAGAAAGCATTTTACTAATTATCTGATATGCTTTGGCTGTGCCTCTACCCAAGTATCATCTTGAATTGTAGCTCCCATAATTCCCCGTGTCATGGAAAGAACCCAGTGAAAGGTAATTGAATTATGGGAGTGGGTCTTTCCCATACTGTTCTTGCGATAGTGAGTTCCCCTGTATACTCTCCTGCCTGGCGCCATGTAAGATGTAACTGCTCCTCCTTCACCTTCTACCATGATTTTGAGGCCTCCCCAGCCATGTGAAACTGTGAATCAATGAAACCTCTGTATTTTGTTTTTTGTTTTTATAAAATAACCAGTCTGGGGTATGTCTTTATTAGCAGTGTGAGAACAGACTAATACATTATCTAAATATAAAAAATTATTTTGACATTTTATCATAGTAACATGTTCTTTTAATGTGCATTTTGAGCAATGAGTATTAACACTGTACAGAAATCCAGCTAGGCCAGGCAGCCAGTTCAGTTAGCAGAAGAACCAGGAGGGAGTGCTATGCTGAGATATTTCAGGTATTGCCTCTATCATTTAATTGGTGATGACTCAGTTGATGTAATATTATCCCTGTTCTCCCTCATGCACACCAATTCTTACCAAACATTCTTTCACAGTAAATTTGGGGGGTACAGTTCCTTTCCAGATACATTCAAAATAGTAAAGTTAAGATCTAGAGTGGCTGAACTCCAATATAATTGGGCTTTTCTTAAATTTCAAAGGAAGGATGGGAATGACTTTGATATAGAAAAAGATAGAAATGCCTTTGCTTTTAGTTTACTCTTGGCAATCCCTCTTTTATCAATAACACTCAGAAATGTAGACCCTAAGGAACCTCAATTGTGGAAGATGAATACAAGATTAACATATAGGTTTTATATTCCATGCCAATTCTGATCACTTGATACTGGGTTTCAGAGGTCATTTTTGACATCATTAGGGGAAAACTGTTTTAATAATTCATAGTCTCCACAAGAGGGGAGGAAATCCTTATCAAGAGCTTAGTATTTAGAATCTATTTGTGCAAAATCGTTCTGTACACATTATATCAAAACATAATTTTAATAGTAGTGATGTTATTAATAAAGCAACGATCTATTTGTTTAAAAAACAAAGCCATGTTTACCAAGTGTCATATCTCCTTTTGGTCTTTATTTTTAGCTATTTAAATAATAAATCTGAGGCTTAGGGATTTCTATACCTAAGTCTCATAAACATTTTGGGTGTAATAATTTGGTTTTCATATTTAATATTATTATTTACAAAACAATAAACTATTTTATTATTCAAAAATATTTCTAAAATGTAAAGGTAAATCTAATTTGCACTCTCTAGGGTTAGTGTTAAAAAATATAGAATGTATTTTCTTGAAATGACATTGCAATTATCTTTATTATTTCCAAGATACCAAGTCATAGTTATAGTTTAGGAAAGTGATTTTATTTTTTTTATTTTATTTTTATTTATTTATTTATTTATTTATTTATTGAGATGGAGTTTTGCTCTTGTTACCCAGGCTGGAGTGCAATGGCGTGATCTCGGCTCACTGCAACCTCCGCCTCCTGGGTTCAGGCAATTCTCCTGCCTCAGCTTCCTGAGTAGCTGGAATTACAGGCACGCGCCACCATGCCCAGCTAATTTTTTGTATTTTTAGTAGAGACGGGGTTTCACCATGTTGACCAGGATGGTCTCGATCTCTTGACCTCGTGATCCACCCGCCTCGGCCTCCCAAAGTGCTGGGATTACAGGCGTGAGCCACCGCGCCCAGCCCCAGGAAAGTGATTTTAATACAATAACTTGTACCAGTCATTCTGGTTGAGAATTATTGGTTTGACTGGACTTCAATATATTGGATAAAAGAAATAAATATTTAAATGTATAACGTAAACTAAATTAAGAGAATTGATTTGAGCAGAGATATCCTACTTTGACCAAATAAAGCAGGATAAAGAATATGATCTGACCAAATAAAGAATATGTTTTCTTTCAGGCTATTTCCATAGCTTTCAATAGATGTAATTTTTAAAAGTATTGAATATGTTCTTCTTTCCTATATATTACAAATAACAATTCTAGGCTTTAGGCAAGGTTGTGAGTGCCAAATAATCCCAAAGATCAAGTCTTTCCTTTGGTCTCCCCAAAAATGCAGCAAAAGGAGGAGTAGTTAAGAGGGGCAAATTTGTTACTGATTATACATGAAAAAACCTTGTGGATGGCTTCTTTGCTGTGCAAACAAATTATGATAAATCTGTAGATTTGATATGTTTTTAACATGTTTCTTGCTTTTTCCTGCTTTCTTTTTGGCACAATTTTTTAAATTGACGGAGATTGTATGTATTTAAGGCTACAAAGTTTCAGTTAGGAGGAATCAGTTCAAGAGATCTGTTATACATCATGGTGACTGTAGATAATACTAATATATTGTATATTTGAAAATTGCTAGGAAAGCAAATTTTAAATGTTCTTTTGGACTGTTATTAAAACATTCTTATTTATGCAAGACCCAGAGTAACATTTTTACTTGCTATACCCATGACTTTTTGAAGGCAGCAATTTACCGTATCTTATTGATTCTTTTGTTATCTGTTCCCTGGTGTTATACATAGTACTCAAAAAGTACTACTCAATAAGCAAGCTGTAACCCCAAAATCCACTGTGTAGAAGTAACTGGAATTAATTTGAGTGCACAAAGAAGGAGAGGGATAATGTTATATTGACTGAGTCAACACCTGGTGGATACTCTTCATTCAATGAATATGTATTAAATAAAGGTAGCTGTGGAGGTAGCTTCAGTAGAGTGTTTACCTTCTGATATGTTATATATTTTGCTATTGATTGTTGTTATGGCATTGCTATGGCATTGTTATGGCATTTTTAACTATAGACTATGTTAGAATTCTAATTTGCTCCATCTATATGACAAAGAAAGACCGCTATACTTTGGTAAAAGCATCATGACTCTATCCTTTTAAATTATATTTTTGGAAATGCCATATTTAGAGTTCTAACTATAATTTGGCACAGGTAAGACATACATTATGAAGGTTGGCCATCTTAATACACACATAATTCCTCTGAGTTAGGTAGAAAAATGAACATAAGGGAAACAAGCAATTTTGCAGCCATCTATGACATTGAGATTCATCATCAGAATAATTATTACTATTACAACATTAAAGCAATAACTTTTATATGTCAGATATTCTTTATGACTGTTTTGGTAAACATTTAGTAAGACTAGCATTTCAGGATGTTCTTGTTGGTCAAATTTTTATTTTTTTAAATTTCTGTTGTTCTCGTTAAGGTGAAGTCTGGTCTCTTTATTCGTTCTGGATATCACCAGGGGAAACAAAAAACAAAATCAAACCTGATATTGCAAACTTAGCCACCACCAACTGATTTGACATTGCCAAATCTGTGTTATGTTCATGATTTAATGTTTTGCTCTCTCTTGTGTGTAGCAAGAACTTATAGACGCCTGTACAGCAATCTGAGTTGTGAATCCATAGAAATTTTGTTTACCAAAAAAAACAAACCAGATATTGCAAAACTAACCACTGCCAATTGATTTGACATTGTCAAATTTGTGCTATGTTTATGACTTAAAGTTTTGCTTTCTCTTATGTGTAGTAAAAACTTAGACACACTTGTACAGCAATCTGAGTTGTGAATCCATAGAATTTTTTTTTTTAATTTCCCCGCTGGTATTTTGTAGTTTCTTTGCCCATACATATCTTATCAGTAATTGATTTTCAAGCAAACTTCTATTATGTATTATTCCTGTAGTGTTTTATTTAATTTTTATGAAAGAAATTCTCTTCTTACAATCATCTATCATTGTTGCCTGTTATACCTACTTAAATTGCATAATGACAGTGTTAAGTAACACTGATACACACAAGTTTGAACATGAACCACAGCAAACTCTGGTAAGCAAACAATTCAAGTGGTTTTGAGCCTAGTGCATTGAGTGTTCAGAATTTTATAGAGGTAAGGAGACTTGGTTAATCTTGGTAGTTAGTTAACCAGAACTCAGGAAGTGAGTTTCTTCAATAACTCCCAAATACTTCACTGTTATGTATTACTCTGGTAATAAGAAACTAGGAGAATTTACCTATCGCTAATGATTAATGCTATTTCTTTTTGTAACAATTAAAAGGAAGCATTCTCATAAGGGTTACAGACTACATGTATTTAATGAGTATCAAATAGTGTGTAGCCAACGTATTTGAGAAGTATAGTGTATTTATGAAATTCCTGTTAAAATGATAGAAATAGCATATTTATTCAAGAATAAAAACCACTTTTATTTTATATATAAATAATGAAAATTACTATTGTTAATAATTCTAAATGTGACCTTGATAACAAACAAGAATTATCCAGCCTCACATAATACACTGAAATATGAGGAAAAATAAATTTAACAATAAGATGTGTACACATGCTAGTAACAATAGTGTAATTAAGAAGTTATCATATTGACTCATTTTGTTGCATTCCAAAGATTTTTTGCCACTTGAAAAGCTCCTAAAAGTAGCAAATACATTTTAACATTCTACCACTTTTATTACAAGGTTGTTAAATCTGACCTAATATTCATTACTGTGAAATGTTCTCTGAGTCCTTTTTGAGAAGCCATAAATTTCCGACAAACTACTTAGAGCTGAAATGCAAGATAAAGTCTCAAAGGAAAACAATGTTAAGATCAGTAAAAAGCAGCTGAGAAGCTTGTCTCTGACTTTGTCTGAAAAAAATGAGGGCATTATTAAATAAAATTATATTCGAATTCTGCTCATATAGTTAATAAGTAAATTTGATTTTTGCTTAATTTATTTGGGTAGAATTTAGTTTTTTTTTCCAAAATAATTTAAAATATTTATGTTCTCTGTCAAAAAATGGTTTTGCAGAACTTAATTTTAATTTTACATACATCATCAAGATTATTGCTAGATTTTTGTCTTTCATGAGAAATATCTGTGAGACAAAACGTATAACAAAGAAGTGTTTTCTCACTTATCTTAAAGTTTCAATTTTAGTAAGATTTAAATCTAATATTTCCAATTCATATAATACTCATATATTTTTGTATCAAAATATAGATTTTTAAATACATTCTGCCATAGATTTTTTGTATGAATCAGTCAGAAAAAGGAACATGTTAGTTTCATAAAATCAACATGACCTCCCAATTGAAAAATAAGAAAAAAAGCATTTATTCTCATCATAGTCATATATATATACATATATATACACACACACATCTATATGTCATACATATTTTAATAAATACACATGTATCGTATAAATATATATGCCCAATAAAATGCCTCATTTCTTCTCTAAAATGTAGAAATACATTTTAATTATGTTTAAATAAATGACACCATTGACCTATTTGTCAGAATCATGGACTGAACATCTTTTTCCTAAATTGCATATTATTCCTGGAGTGATAGAAAGGAACCTGAGTAGAATTGTAGGTATGAAACATGTAAAGTGATTTGTCCTCACTGAATATGAATGCCAATATTTTGGGTGACTTGTGGATTCAGATGGCTGGTAGCTAAAATGATACCTGAGCTGCTTCCTCTGTTCCTTTCAAATATTCATAAAAGTACACAAAATAATAAATATTTGAAGCAGAACCAGAAGCTAAGTCATTCTATTTTGTGCATTATCTGTTCTTTTCTAGATTCTGGAGTTGCATGGAAAACACGGTGGCATATTGTTTCTACTCCTATGGCATGTCCATTCCTGTGAGAAATGAGCACACAAACAACAGAAATCCTTCAATAAATTGAGAAGTGGTGCTCCCAAATTTAATTGTATATAATAAGCGTTGGGTTATATCAAAGTTAATGGTTGAAACTGCTTCAAGATGCACAAAATTAAAGACAGTGACAAGTCATTTCTTTCCACTGCAGCCATTCAAGTCAAGTGGATTAGCCACTACATCCATAATCTTGGTAATGGAAAATAACAAAATCAAATCTTTGAGAAAAAGAAGATTCTCTTTTTCCTTCAGTAACCTACACATGACAAGACAACATTTTGTAGAATTCTACTATAGACTTGGTAGCTACAGAATTTTTATGCATTTAAATCACAAGCATTATTTCTAAAGACACTTGCAATAGGCTTTTTAAAATGCTATCCATTTCCATGTTAAGGTGAGATTCTTCTCTAAAATATTTTAGCCAGTCCTCATGGTTGGATATCTGTAATGTCACCAAAAGGAGCTCATTTTTAACAGCCATTAAGCTAATTAGAAAAACACAGTTACGATTAATGAAATATCTCATTAAGTCCCTTAACTATACTCAAGTTAAGGACAGAATTCTTGTAGCAGTGACTCTGAAGTGTGGTCTTTCAAAATAGTTCTAGCTGACCACTTCCCATGTATGGATTCTTGATTAGGTCAGATGATAGTTTCCACAATGTAGCTTATCTAATGAATTTGTGCATATCAATTACAGTCTAAGATAATGAAGTAGTTTAAAGTAAAATCCAGACATTTTAATGAATATATTTTTGCTTTTGGGAATGCTGGGTGAAATTTCTTAATTTTCCAAATTGGAGTCAATCTTCTTCACTCTCCCCTCTCCATTTTCAACAATGGAAGAGTGATGGTGTGTAATTAAAGAAGCCACATCAAAAGTAGAGTCTTGGCTTCACCAGTTGTCCTCTTCTTTAAGACATAATTTTGTTATCTTTTGAAGAGCTTTCTGCCATTGAATCTTTTTGTGTATTTAACTGTTAGTCTTGCCAACTTCCAATTCATTAATTATTTATATTTGCCAGAATAATTTTAATTCAATTTTGGTAAATGCAATACTCTTTTAAAAATATTTCAGAGATTTCTAATTGTCTCTTCATAACAATAAAGTCCTAAGCATGATATTCAATGTTATTCATGATCTAGCCTCTATCACTCTCTTGGTTCTCATTGGTAAGCATTTTCTGCCCTCTTTTTCCTAAATTCCCTCTTTTTCAGATTACTTATATTTCCCCAACATGTAATAATATTGTGTAAGATGACCAATCCTTTACACATATGTTCTTTCTGCTTAAATTCATTGACCCTTCTTTATCTGGTTTATCGCAATTCATCTTTTTAAATTGAAGTGTTACCATCCCAAAATAATGTTTTTTTCCTCTGGACTGGGTCACAATTTGTCAGATGCTCCACACAGCAACCTCTGGCACAGATAAGGTTAGTAAAAATATAAAGTTTAACTACTATATTTTAATTATCCTTTTTTTCTTTTCTTTTCCATTTGACCCGGAGCTTTCCAAGGTCATGGACTGTATCATTGGCTTTTGTATTCTCAAATCTTAGAACACTGCCTAGCAAAATAGAAGCATGATACTTGTATCTTTATTTGCTTCAGTTAAATTTCAAAGAAATCTTTGATCTTGGGCTTGTCCTTCAATTTTATTTAGTTTTGTTTCTTCATCTGTAAAGTAGGTATCACTGAATATACTCAGTGCATTATAATGCACATGAAAAAAGATTACATAGGTAGTTCTTGGTAAATGTTAAGTGTTCAACAAATGTTAGCTAACTTCCTATTTCTACATAATGGTACAATGGAAACTTATTGTATAGTTTTTCTGCAACACTTCTGTAGGATTTTCTCTTTTTCCTTCTATTTCTGTGAGTGTTGAACGAGCTCTCTATAGTATTTTTTATGACACGAGCCCTTTGCACAGTTTATGGGTTAACATCCACACAGCGGGACATATGGCATAAGCTGTATCAAGGAATTCCTTTCCTGGCACCTTGGCTGGAGAGCCAGAAAGCTTACTTCTTTCTGTGGTGGATGTGTTGAGATATAAATGTACACTTAGGTAGGAGCAGAGATAAAAGAATTAGGAGGACCTGGAAGGCATTTATATTCTTTGCTTTTAGTTGTTTTTCTACAGTCCAGATGTATGGCTATCTTTGGACCCTGTGAAATGTTCCTGTATTCTTATAATAAACTCCCGTTTTGCTTGTCACTGAGTTTCTAATCTTGCAAACAAGAAATTTCAATTAACACAAATGGGATTAAAGTCTCTCTAGAAGAAAATGTGATAATATTGTATTGTCTGTGTTACAATGTACTTTAATAACAAACATAACTGGCTTGGACTGATATACTGTGCTAACATTGAAAATGAGAGCTGGAAAAATATGATCCGAAATGATAAATCACAGTTTTCATGATATTCAACTTTCAACTTTTATAAAAAGAGTGTTTAGGACTTTTTAGGTAATCAACAAATATGTGTTCAATAAGAAGATGAATAGCATAACAATAAATGTTTAGTATATATCATAAAATATTTTATAATTTTGCTAATAAGGCACCTCAGAAATTATAAAATATGTAATTGCTTGTCCCTGACTTCTGTATTATGGGCCATTTCTGTAATTAGTAGTAACTTTTTTTACGTTAGCCAGATACTCAAGTGTCGAAAACATTATTCTCTCCATTAAGATCAGTGAACCAAAAAATCTGATTAATTCATTTGCTTTATAATGTAAATGATTTAAAATGTTCATGATCAAAGGATTATTTTATTTGAGATGAGAGAAAAAGACAAGAATCATTATTATCTTTCAAAAATTATAGGAAAGTACTTTGCTAAAGTACTAATTGAAGGACATGCAAAGTTAAGGTCTTTTAGAAAATGTTGTTGAAGAAAAGTATTTTATTTTTAAACTTGTTTTATGTCTTATCGAAATTTTCCTATATCTTCAACTAAATAATGTCTACTTAATTAATAAATACAGATTAAATTTGAATAAAATCCATCAAAACAATAGTGGTTTCTAAATTACTATTGGTTTCTGACAACTGTAGTTGGTTTGTTAGTATGTCACTATTGAATGCACACAAGTTTAGGGTGTTTTGGTTTGTCTTTTGGATCAAGAACACATGTGCTTGTTTGTTGTATGGGATTGCATGTATGATGATGGGGCTTGGGACTCTAGTGAATCCATCTCCCAAATACTGAACGCTATCAAATAGGTAATTTTTCAACTCTCACTCCCCTCCTACCTTTCTGCTTTTTGAGTTCGCAGTGTCTCTTATTTCCATCTTTATGTTCATGGTACCAATTGAGAAAACAATTTTAAACATATACTTTCAATAGTGAAGAAAAGTTCTAGATGGTGATATAGTTTGGATGTTTGTCCTCCCCACGTGTCATGTGGAAATGTAATTCCAAATGTTGAAGGTGGAACATGGTGGCAGGTGTTTGGGTCATGGAATGGATTCCTCATGAATGACTTGGTGCAATCCTCACTCTAACAAGTGAGTTCTCACTCTGAGTTCATGTAAGATCTGGTTATTTTAAGAAGTCTGAGACCTTCCCTTTCTCTCTTGCTCCCTTTCTTGCCATGTGATACACCAGCTCCCTCTTTACCTTCTGCCATAATTGGAAGCTTCCTGAGGCCCACATCAGGGACAGGTGTCAGCGCCATGCTTCCTGTACAGCCTACAGAACTGTAAGCAAAAATAAACCTTGGTTTCAGCTGAACTGTTATTATGCCTCTCTTTTACTGCTTCTCATGGCACTGTAATGTTTTTTGTATCCCAATTTGTTTTTCCATGGTGGTATACCTAAAGCCTAACATTCATTTATGGATCTATCTATCTTCACTCCTTTCTCTTTCTTTCTCTCTCTCTCATATCTATCTGCTTAATGAATACATAGACTAATAAGTGGAAGAGATAGAGAAAAAAAGAATGAAGAATGCTGGCAATCCCTGCAGTGCAGCTGTTTAAGAGCTTTCAACTTTTCCATGAGACAAGGTAATATATTGCATAAAGAGCTGATATTGTGGGGACACAATGACAAGGTAATTAAGGCCAGTCATTTGTACACAGTGCTTCCCTTACTGTGTAAAGGCTCATTCTCGCTCGAGGCTCCTGCCATGAGACTCTGGTACTTCCTACCTTTCCTCATTGCTGCTGTGTACTTACCCAAAGGTCAGCACACCTCATTCCCGAAAGGCTTTGAAACCAAGCACGGCATCTTTTTTTAATCCTGAAATTTCATCCTAAATTTAAGAGCTCTCAGAGTCCATGGAGAAAATAAATCTAACTAATGAGTATTAAAATTTGCAGTTTTTTTTTAGAGTTTACTTCCATTAATCTTGGCAAATGCTTCCCTAGCCAAACCTGGTTCTGGTCATCACCTGGACCAGTCCCACTTTCCACATCTTAAACATTTCACTCTGATGTTGATGGTTTCTTTTTCTCCTTGTTCTCATGCCGTCTCTCTCTCTCCTGCTCTACCTGCACTTTATCCTTATCGACAGTCTCTTGAGCTCCACCTTTACTCTCATTCTATCAGTTGCCCTCAGCTTCCTTTCCATCCTAGCTAGCGTGGACCACCTGCAAAGCTGACACTGCCTTTCTGTGTCATTTTTTCCCCTTTTTTTATTTGGCTGCTAAGCTTCTTGAGTGTTTTTCTGTGGCCCATCTCATGGAAGCCAAATTAATTGCTTTCCTGGACTCTATTGCATAGGCATGTGCCCTGGCCTGTGCCAGTCAAATGCATCATGCCAAATTGGAAATTACTGATGTAAAAAGTGATGAGGAAACTGGCACCACATGGATTCGTTTCTGCCAAGGCTAGCATGAATCACATCCAGTTTCACTGGTGGCAGTGCCTGAGGTTCTACTGATAGCAACCCTATCCAGTGTTGGCCCTCACTGTGATGTAATCTGTGCAAGCTAAAATGTTTGCACTGTGCCAAGGCAGCTGTGTACCTCACCTGCACAGCTCTGCAGGGTGATCCTAGGGGCTTTTTCTCTTTTGCACAACTTCTAAGCCTTGCAGTCTGACCCACTCTTTAATACATTCTTTTTCTGATTAAACTAGTCAAACTTAATTTAAACTAATTATAGCCACAATGTAGGAATCCATCTGTGGAGTTTAAGAACAGAGATACTAGATTTGGACTCTGGTTCAAATCCTGGCTTTGTAACCTAGTAGCTATTTGATCCTGGACAATTCCTTTCGTTTTCTGTGTTGTGGTTTCCTTATATGTTAAGGGGAGATAAGTATAGCTGTACCCATTTTAAATGCTGTGTGAGTTATGTATTTGCTATTATTGAATTTGATTGGTCATGTCAACTACCTTCCCACCAAAAACTTTAATTCTATCGTGCTTTTATTTTTCTGATATACTCACCCAGGAACACCCAACTCTAAATTAACATTATGAAATACTTTTATAATTCACTGTAAAAACCTTTGGTAAGGAAGCCTTATGAAGACCAGGCAGACTTGGTATGTCATATGAAAACATTTTCGGATCTTTATAATCAACTTTCACTAGTCTTTGGTCAAAATCTTCTTTTATTCCCTCAAATAACTATTTCAATTTCAGAGTATCATTTGCATGCTGGTTCTAGTATTTTGACCGTTTAGACTATTTGATATAATCTACTTCCTTCTCTTACCACTCAAATTTCCGAAACGGGCGTCCCGCGTATTTTGTCTCCACTTCCTTAACTTGCCCACCGCAGTATGTCTTACATTTTGATCTTATGGAGATGATTCTCATTAAGGGCATCAAAACCCTCTCAATTGCCGGAGCCAAATAGTCATTTCAATCCTTATTACACCATTTCTTGCTGTGTCATGTGACAGCATTGCATGCTTCCTCCTTCTTAGAACTGTTTATTTCTTTAGTTTCCATGGTAACATGCTTTCATTGTTTATTTTTATACTTCTATATCTCTTATGAACACCTCTTCCATTGTTCATGCTTTTAGTTTTGGTTTCTCTATATGAGTCACCAAAAAGCACACACCCCTTGACCAATCTCCTGGTTTCAGTTGCCATCAACATACTGATGTTTTCCAAATTTGTATCTGCAGTCCAGACCTTTTCCTGAGCTTTGTAATATATTCTAGACACTGTAGATATGAACTCACTTGATTCTTTGAATACATGATTATTTTTAGGTAACTGGGATAGGTACAGGACTTTTTACTCAACAGAGACAAAATTTCTAAAGGTTTTATGCACAGTGATTAAAGAAATACTGTAAAATATCTTGAGGAGAAAAGCATCTAAAAGTTGAGAGGTGTGAAAAGAGAAATGTCTGGTAATTGACAATCTAACTACTTTGTAAATGACTTATCTACTTTAACGTCTTACCATGAAATAAGCATGCAACTTTGATGGTCGGGATTTGTGAGTATAGCAATAATAATAGTGAGGATAAGATTAAACAGAAATGCCTCCTGTTGCCCAAAGGAGGTTGTTTAATAGTATTGCACTTAAAGGGTTGAATTATATTATTTCTGCCCAGTGCAGCATCTGATTTCAGCTTAGACCCCGTTAGAAAGTTACTTCTTATACCATATATAGTGGAATACAATAAAATTCTCTATACTACCCTGTGACAGAGAATATAAAAAACACCATTTCATGGAAACCACAGGCAGAGATACATTAGCACATGAAAAGTCTGAGTGAGACACCGATTCTTAGTACCTGCAATTAGGGGTAGGTATTTTTTTCACAGTGTGATGGGTAGATATAGTTTCTTTAGCAATACGATTGGTATTCTTTATTTAAATGGTGAGAAATGAGGGTGGAGACACACAGAAGGTCTTGCAGATGGTAAAAAGTTTGAACATTCCCTAAGTAGAATGAGAAGTTATGGGTGACTTTGAATAAAACTTGAAATGATTATGACTTTTATTTATAAAAGATTATTCTTGTCATTGAGTGGAAAACAGATTGTTGGCAATTAGGTGTGGAGCAAGGAAACCAGTTAGGATGCTATTTCAGTATTCACCTGGAAGACGATGCCAGACATTCTGGTGGCAGCAATACAGGTGGAGAGAAATATACAGCTTTGGGATATGTTTCAGTAGAACTAAAAGGATTTGCTAATTGCCTGGATGTGAGGTTTGAAGAAAAAGGGGTAACATCAAGAATTTCTGCAGGGCCTTTTTCTTGAGCTAAAAGAGTGTTTTAGTTACAGAGACTAAGAAAACCTGGAGAGGACAAGCCTCTGGGTTAAGTTAGTCATGGTTCAGTCAGGAAAATAGATACCATTCTGCAACTTACAAGAAAACAGTAGGAGGGGATTTAATACAGAGAATAAGAAGATAGCAAAACCATTCAGAGGACAAAAGAGGAAAGATCAGGGAAAGCTGCTTCCAGATTCAGGACATCAGGGAATGAATGCAGAAATCACAGACCACTGGAACCCATGATCTCCGTTTCTTGACGTACCAAAATGAGTGATCCAGCAGCTAGCCAGACGCTACTGGAAAAGCCTTACTTCCATTGCTTGCTGAAGCCTATAAACCTTTGTCCTTCTACCTCAACAACATTGGCTTTTGGATCATTAGCAACATATGAAATTAAAAGCATTGTGTTGTTTATCATGAAACCGTATCTGGTATAGCAGCTAATATTGGCAACATCAGTTGATTATTTGTAGGATAATCCTTGTCCTTCCCTGAGTCACATCTGCACACCAAATAGATGAGTTATGTGAAGATCTACTATGAGTCAATGCCCTTTCATCTTTCAAGTCTTTCATAGTGGCACTAAATTTCGTCATTCCTCCAGGGATTTAGCACTGCTTTTAGCTTTCTACATTCTTAAAACATGCAATGGTGGCGGTAGGGAGATCAGTTTTAGAAACTTCCAATTAGTGCTTCCCAATGTAATAGATATTTTAATTCAAGAGACAACTAGCCAAAGGAAGGATTCTGTCAATTGTCAAATAAGGAGAAAAACTGATGGATAAATCCACAAGCACCTTGTGTTGACTGTAACATAGACTCCATCCAAAACTCCATTTATTCCTTACTATCACAATGTCCTATCTGATTCATTTATCAAGTAAATGTTTGGGTCTTTAGGGATTATTATTTTTCAAAGCTAGCATTCAGTAATTCCTCAAAATTTTGGAAGGATATCTTCCTTTTGTAATCATCAAAAATAAATTAATTAATATTCCTGTGAACCCTCTATGACTGTGGCCTAATATTTTAGAAACTAAATGAAATTTCATAATCCATCTGATGGCTGATAGGTTCATCTTGGACTTTGCTGGTGGATCTGGAGAGAGAAAAGTGGTAAATTAAGGAGTAGGGAAGCAAGACATCTTAGGGAATAAATCTATTAACAAAGGTGACATATAAATGATCCAACTGACTTAATGTGAGGTATTAAAAATGACCTATAAACAACTTAATATAGAATTATTTCAGATTTCTGTATTATTAATGCAATGTCTTCTAGCTGAATAATGTATCTGAAAAAATATTTTTAAAATCAAATATGAAGGAAAACACTTTTTGAAGCCTGCTATATATTAGATTTATGTGTATTTAATTCTTGCAATCTTTCTTTGACATTAATTCCATTTGTCAATTGAATAAACTGAGGTTTACAGGTATATAATTTTCCACTGATCATTTAAGTAGTAAATGCTAAATCTGGGGTTCAAACATAATCCTGAGTATCAATTCTTTTCACTTGCCCTACCCTTGATTCTAATTTCTTCTTATTCTTGGGCAAACAGTCTAGACATATCCTATACGTCTAGATATAATATGTATTATATTATATTAATATATATGAGGTAAAAATACCATCCCCTATCACATCCTAGACTTTATAATATGAGGCCATTATGAAACAGAATTTTATAAAGCACAGTACACGGGGCATTAAAGGCACAACAAGAGTTATAGATCATCTTTAAAAAAAATTTAAATAAAGACATTGAATTAGATATATCATTTTTCCAAAGGATAGTTTTTGGCAAACTCATATATAAAACAAACAAAAGATAAAAACAAAAACCACCAAGAATATGAACAAATTATAACTACCAGATGAGTTATAGGTGAATCCTTATCTAAGAAAACATATGAAAATTGCCAACAACACATCTTCAATGTCAAACATCTCCCAGGCTTTTAAAAAAATACAGTTTCAGATGAATAAAAATATCATAAATGTAGAGCAAAATGCTGTCAAGAATGCAGGAAGCTGAAAATTATGTATTATGATACTAACAAAAGATTCCAAGGCCATTTTGAACCTTTATATATAATGTCCTTGGTAAGTTAGAAAACCAAAATATCTGTATATTTAACTCATTTAGACATAAAGCCTATGAAGTTTTATTTTTTTCCAATAGATCATTAAGAAGATCTTTTGCCAAAATGCTTAGCAAACTGAAATGCAAATTAAAAACTGACTTTATAATTAGTTATACTGTGAAACCTATTGATCTGAGCATACAATTGAAACTGATAGAGAAGGTAATATAACTACTTCTTTATTGATATTGTTTGATTCTTAAAAACAATTACACAGAATTTTAGATGTGTTATTTTAATTTGAAAGTATAGGATTTAATATGGTGAGAACATGTCATCTAGAAACTTTAAATAGTGCAAATTAAATATTGGATTCTCAAATTTGGCATAAAATCAAAAGCTATTTTATTTCTTATCATTGTTAAAACCAATATTATTTTGTTCAGAACATATAAATTATTTAAAATACATGAAGACTTATTTTAAAAGAAAGACATGCTAAATTTAAATTTGTTATTTGGATCAGCTGGCAAGATGGCTTAATAGGAACAGTTTTGGTCTGAAGTCCCCAGAGAGACCAATACAGAAGGTGGATGATTTCTGCATTTCCAACTGAAGTACCCGGTTAATTGGGACTGGTTGGACCGTGAGTACAGCCCAGGGAGGTAGAGCAGAAAAAGGGTGGGGCGTCGCCTCACCAGGGAAGTGCAAGGGGCTGGGGACCTACCTTCGCTAGCCAGGGGAAGCCGTGAAGGACTGTGCTATCCAGCCAGATAGTACGCTTTCCCTACAGTTTTTGCAACCCACAGACCAGGAGATTTCCTCATGTAGCTACACCACAAGGGCCCTGGGTTTCAAGCACAAAATTAGGCAACTGTTTGGGCAGACACTGACCTAGATGCAGGAGTTTTTTGTTGGTACCTCAGTGGTGCCTGGAACCTCAGGAAGATAGAACCGTTCACTCCCTGGAAAGGAGACTGAAGCCAGGAAGCCAAGGAGTCGCACTCAGCCGGTCCCTCTCCCATGGAGTCCAGCAAGCTAAGAGCCACTGGCTTGAAATTCTTGCTGCAGCACAGCAGTCTAAAGTCAACCTGGGACAATTGAGCTTGGTGGGGGAAGGGGCGTCCACCGTTACTGAGGCTTGAGTAGACAGTTTTCCCCTCATAGTGTTAAGAAAGCCTCTGGGAAGTTGAGACTGTGCAGAACTCACCACGGCGCAGCAAAGCAGCTGTGGCCACACTGCCTCTCTTGATTCCTCCTCACTGGGCAGGGCACCTCTGAAAGAAAGGCAGCAGCCCCAGTCAGGGGCTTATAGATAAAACTCCCATCTCTCTGGGACAGAGGACTTGGGGTAAGGGGCAGCTGTGGGTGCATCTTCAGCAGATTTAGATGTTCCTGCCTGCCAGCTCTGAAGAGCTTAGTGGATCTCCCAGCACATCGCTCAAGCTCTGCTAAAGGACAGACTGCCTCCTCAAGCAAGTCTCTGACCCCTGTGCCTCCTGACTGGGAAACACCTCCCAGAAGGGGTCGACAGACACCTCATACAGGAGAGCTCTGGCTGGTATCAGATGGGTGCACCTCTGGGATCAAGCTTCCAGAGGAAGGAGCAGGCAGCAATCTTTGCTGTTCTATAGCCTCTGCTGGTGATGCCCAGGTAAACAAACTGTTGGTGGGAGTGTAAATTAGTTCAACCATTGTGGAAGACAGTATGGCAATTTCTCAGGGATGCAGACCCAGAGATACCATTTGACCCAGCAATCTCATTACTGGGTGTATACCCAAAGCATTTATCATTCTACTATAAACACACACACACACACACACACACACACACACAGAGACAGTATGTTTACTATAGCACTATTCACAATAGTAAAGAATTGGAACCAACCCAAATACCCATCAATGATAGACTGGATAAAGAAAACGTGGCACATATACACCATGGAATACTATGCAGCCATAAAGAAGAATGAGTTCATGTCCTTTGCAGGGACATGGATGAAGCTGGAAACCATCAATCTCAGCAAACTAACACAGGAACAGAAAACCAAACATTGCATATCCTCACTCAAGTGGGAGCTGAACAATGGAACACATGGACACAGGGAGGGGAACATCACACACCAGGGCCTGTTAGGGGGTGGGGAACAAGGAGAGGGAGAGCATTAGGACAAATACCTAATGCATGTGGAGCTTAAAACTTAGATGACGGGTAGATGGGTGCAGCAAACCACCATGGCACATGTATACCTATGTAACAAGTCTGCATGTTCTGCACATGTATCCCAGAACCTATAGTAAATTAAAAAATAAAAATAAAGAAAATAAATTTGTTATTTGATTTGTTTATATGATTTTTATGTTTCATTTCTTTTTCTCACTTTATCTTGAAACTTACATGCATTTTTCTATTTTTATATATGTAGTCTAGAACAGAACAATAACAAATATAGTCCACTAAGGTAATGCCATAAAAGCTGTTCATAATTTTACAACTTTATTACTGTGCTTTATGCATAAATGGCAATGACTCCTTTACATATTAAAAATTATAAAAATAAATTTAGCTTTAATTCGCATGTCCAATAAAACACTTGCATGATTAGAAACACAGCAACAATTCAGTGAAATTAAAACTAAGCATAATCATGAACAGGGTGATTAAACTAAATAAAGAGTTTGAGACTGATCTGTATTAATATATAGGTGATAGAAGTACATTAGAAATATTGATAATGGATTTTACATGAGATGGGAAAATAATGACCTCCCTATAGACATTTTCTTATACATTTGCCTAATTTGCTACTATTAAATCATCCAGCTTTGCCTTTTCATCATTTTTTTCAAGTTATCTGTATTAAATGCTGAAGGCACTGTGCAGAGCCTATGTTTAAAGCAGTCTTCACAAAGGGTGATTCAGAACTTCTGTTTCCAAGTAAATATTTGCAGTAAGTCTTTTAACAGAACTCATAGAATGTTGTTCACACTACTTGAATTTTATGGTCTAAGCCATGGAAAAAAGAAAGAAAAACAATCCTCCGGCATGTGTAGAGAATCAAATTATTTAAACCATCTAGAATATTTTAAAAGTTAGAAGCAAATTCTGATTTGTAATCCCCTCATGAAGACAAGTATAAAACATGAATGTATTTTCATTTTGGCCAAACTTAAAAGGTGGTTTTTTTTGTTTATTTTCATGCTTTTATTTTATTTATTTCTCTGTATAACTGCCATATCACATAAATCAGAAAATACAACTTGAACCTTTTGGAAGACATAGCATCCTTCATGTAAAAAGTTGGTGCCTCTTTGTCTTGATCATCTAGTGTAAGTATTTTGGTATTAATAATTGATTTGTTATTCCCTCTTTATTTTAATACCCCTCAGAGGCCAAGGTGACCACTAAGGCATTAAGCGTTATTGAACATTATAATAGCCTCTAGTTCTGGGGGCATTTATAAGTTAGCGTTGTTTAGAGATGGACAAGTTTAAGTTATGAAGTCACTTTGCATCTCTTAAATAACTTTCCTCATTACAGTCAAATAAACAAAACAATAAAAACTAAAAAAAATATTGAAGGGGCATAGCTTGAAAGGATAGCATATAGTAAAAGATGGATAATTACTATTATGATTTTAAACTGTTTATCAGGCCAGGCACGGTGGCTCAATCCTATAATCACAGCACTTTGGGTGGTTGAGGCAGGTGGATCACCTGAGGTAGGGAGTTCAAGACTAGCCTGGCCAACGTGGTGAAACTCTGTCTCTACTAAAAATACAAAAATTAGCTGGGTGTGGGGGGCAGGCACTTGCAATCCCAGCTACTGGGGAGGCTGAGGCAGGAGAATTGCTTGAACCCAGGAGGCAAAGGTTGCAGTAAGCCAAAATCCCGCCACTGCACTCCAGCCTGGGCAGCAAGAGTGAAACTCTATCTCAATAAAATAAAAGGTAAAAAATAAACTATTTATCAAAAAAGTGTTGATGTCTATAGACTTAGTATTAAGCAAAATAATATGTATGTATTTTCCTCATTTTCACACTTATCATGAATAGTATCAATGTAGTAAGTTCCAAGACTAGCAATAGAGGAGATTGTTTAGATTAATTATGATGGAAAAAGAAGGGACATTATTTGTAAACTAGAGTGTCCTATTTGAGAATTCATGGCAATCTCTGGATCTGATTTTTTCTAACCTGAGTGAAAGAAGACAAGGAAATGTGACTGATTGACAAGATTTCAGTCAGGAAAAAAATTTGAAAAAGTCACAAAATCTCAGTAAATACCTAAGTTCTAATTCTGCAGTTTTTTTCCCACTAATAAATACAAAAAGTAATTGCCAAAAAGCCTGTTTCATACAAATTAGCGTGTTTTTCTTTTAATTTTACTAACTGGTGGGTTTTGGCATGACAGAGAAAATTAACTTGTTGCCCATCTGTAGTTTGACACTAAACAGTAATTCACATGAATTAATGGTAATTTCCTAGTAATTTTATAAGGTGGTTCACAATTCAAAATAATTATCTGGATTTTTATAAGAACTGTGTATAAAGTAGGATTAGCTGCTATAGTTATCACTATTGCAACATATGTCTCTCTTCAACTAGCTAAAGTAGCATTTAAAATTAAATATATCTTCTAATTGGATATATTCTGAATGATAATCAGATATAATTCCCTAATTTTACATAGATTTTCTATGCAAATAATGCCATCGAATATTTCATTAGATAGCAAAGTTCTTAGTTTTCAGTACCTTAAAAAAAAAAAAAGAAAGAAAAGAAAAGAAAATATAGATTCTCGTTTAAGTCACCATAACATATGAGGGCTTGCTGGGGCTTAATAGCCACCGACCTGAGTTTCAATCCTGTCTTAGCCATTTCAAATGGTAAGTTTCTCAAATCCTCCAGCCTGGTTTCTGTAAAATGAGAATATATATAATAACATCTACCAAATAGTTATCATGATGGTTAGAGATAATGTATGTTGTTAACATAGTGTCTGCTGTTTAGTTGACACCCCTTAAATGGCAAACATGTTATTTTTAAATGTTTCCCAAACAAAAGGAATGACTATTTGAATATCTATCTATTTAATGCTGAAATGCATGGCAGTTGAGCACAATGTCTTGATGTCATATATTTTGCCATTCTTACTCATCTCTCCCCTCCCTTGTAATAACGCATTTAAATGTTGTGTTTTTTTTCCTCTTGGCTTCAACTATATGCAAGGCCTTGTGTAAATGTGTGTAGAGGGCCTGGAGCATCATTTGGTGCAAATTAGAAGTAACAGACAGGTGGGGCAGCAATGAGGGAGTCTCTGGTCTCTCATCATCCCAAGGAGAGTCACATGTGGGCAGGATCAAGCTGGGTCCCCTTGGGCGCTGCTTTTGGAGACGGACTTTGCCCCTCTGTGGCTTTCCCTTTGTGCATGAGCACAAGAATGGACTTGTAAGATGGATACATGTTTTGAGGTCAAGTTTTATGAATATTGAATTTTTGTGCCAACACTTGAGAATGCTGGGAAGTACCAATGCCCAACACCTGGACAACTGCAATTTCCAGCCTCATGAGACACGGAGTTAAGCACAGCCCCTCATGCTGGATACTTAGACAAGATTGGAGAGCTTCCAAGATTATTCACCAGATAGTGCTACTGTTCTCCACAACAGAGCGATGATAGTTTCCCCTTGAGGTGTCATCTTAGTTTCCTTGTTCACTACTACTAGGGCTTTTGTTTGGCAAGAAGAAAATCCTACCATCCTTGAATGTATGTAAAGATGCTGTGTGAAATATAAGTCCTCCAGTGACCTTGGAGGGACAAAATGGTAAGAATCACTGGCTGCAAACTAGAGGTACAAAACTAGATAGGGGAACCACAGTGTCCCATATTAAAGTAAAATTTCCAGGTGTGGTGGCTCACACCTGTAATCCTAATGCTTTGGGAGTCCATGGTGGGAAGATAACTTGAGACCAGAAGTTCAAGACCAGCCTGGGCAACATAACAAGATCCCATTTCTAAAATAAAAATAAATAATTAGCAGGGCAAAGTGGCATATGCCTATAGTCCTAGTCAGGAGGCTGAGGCAGATGGATCACGTGAGCCCAGGATTTCAAGACTGCAGTAAGCTATGATAATGCCACTGCAGTGAGCTGCCCTCCAGCCTGGGCAACAGAATGATACCCCCATTTTCAAAATAAAAACTAAAACAAAAACAAAAAAATCCACAAAAACCAAAAAGTAAAATTCTCCATGGGACCCATATATTATATCAAATAAGGTCAAAGAGTTGAAACCATGAGCGGTTAGTTTATTTCTAGCATTAGAAGCTCCTCTGCTGTCTTGGTAAAGGGCTGTTGCAGTGAAAGAGCTGCAAGGCCATATGTGCAACTCTGCCTCGGTAAGTACTCTGCAGATAACATTTAAATGTCACAGGTGCCATTGAGATTACATATGTGAAGTAAATTTTTGAATGTGCTTTATTAACTCCAAAGTATAAAATATTAATCATTTTAATAGTGCTTCTGCAGATTTTGAAACAGAGTCATAAACCTGAGTGTTTGAGTTAATGCTTTCGGTGCCTTAAAAAAAGGCAAATATAATTAGAAACAAATAATAATAATTGCAGGAAATTTAGATTTTTCTCTGTCATAGTTTTGCTTTCAGTTATTTCTAACAATATAGGTAAGACATTATTCTGTTTTCTCTGTTAAAGATTGTTTCTATAATATTGAGTGCTATGCTAATAAGTATAAAACAACAAAATAAATAAAACGCCCATGGCCAAAAATACTTACAGTGGCTTTCTCTGGCAAAGGAGGTTACAGGAATTTGATTTATTTCATTTATATTTTAATATTTCCTAAATTTTATAGATATAAATTTGTTTTATGATAAAACAGCTGTTACAAATATATAGGAGTACAAAATTGCTCTTAAAATACTTTTCCCTATTTTAAAATGTTCAAAATCCACATAATAGTTCCCCTTTATCAATGGTGATATGTCACAACATCCCCAGTGGATGCCTGAAACTGAAGATAATAATCAAATGCTAAGGGCATTTTTCCTCTAACAAAGTGTAATTTATAAATTAGTCATAAAAAAGATTATCAGTAATAGTAGAACAATGATAACACTATGCTAGTATCACTACTCTTGCACTTTGGGGTTATTACTAAGTAAAATAAGGTAACAGGAAATGCAGTCACTGTGATACCAGTAGTGACAGTTGATCTGATAACCCAGATTGCTCCTAAGTGGGTAATGGAAGGGTGGTGTGTACAGCATGGATATAATGGACAACGGGATGATTCACACCCCTGGTAGGATAGAGCTTGGTTGCAGATTTCACCATACTATTGAGAAAGGCATGCAATTTACAATTCACAACTTGTTTATTTCTGGAATTTTCCGCTTAATATGTTTGGACTACAGTTGGCTGCAGGTAACCACAGAACACAAAACTACAGATAAGGGTATGTAATGGTATGCCATAACAGTTGTGCATTTACTATTCTATTGCTTAATGAGTTTGTTTTTTGCCTTTCCAAGATATTTGACTATGAAGGACTCAAAAGCATTGGAACATAACTAACAGGAAATAAGAGGACGTCAATTTTAGGTTTTTCATAGCCTTACATCATGAATGCATTCTTTTAATTTTGTTACCTTCACAGAATGTTTCAGTGACTTTGTTTTCCCATATCTGAAATGATAGCTTCTTTGTAAGTTAGAAGTTCCTGTCATGCATATCTTTTGTAAGATGTCTGCATGTACTAGTATCATTTCTTAGAATGTAAGCGTGTAGCTAGGTTGCTAAGCAACATTGTAATCAAGCTATACAGCTATCACTTGGTCCTATTTCAGTTTTCCCAGCTGAAAGCTTTCAATCACTGACAGTCTGAGTCAAAACTAATTTTATGCCGGTGTGTATTAGGACAAACGATGGCAAGACCACCAAAAGCAGTTTCACTAAGAGCAAAGACAAAGTAAGATGGGGCCAAACATATATTTACAAAAAAAGGCCACCCGCGTATTATAGGTGAAGAAGGTGATACGGTTGGCTCTGTATCCCTACGCAAATTTCATCTGGAACTATAATCTCCACCTGTCGAGGGAGGGAAGCGATTGGATCAAGGGGGCCAATTTCCCCATGCTTTTCTCATAATAGTGAGTGAGTTCTCACGAGACCTGATGGATTTTAAAGTGCTTCGCAGTTCGTCTTTCGTTCGCTTACTCTCTCCTGCTGCCTTTTGAAGAAGATGTTTGCTTCTCCTTCGCCTTCGCGTTTCGTGAGGTCTCCTTGCCCATGCAGAACTGTGAGTCAATGCACCCTCTTTCCTTTGTAAATAACCCAGTCTCAAGTGATATTCTTTATAGCAGTGTGAAAATGGACTAATATAGAAGGACTAGTCATCCTACTTCACTATCCCTTTACTTGGGAACCCTTTTGTTGCAAAAGAGAGGAAAACACAAATTAGACAAGTAATTTCTATATTCAATTCATATATGTTCCCACCACCCCTTTTAAAATTCTAAGTGAATATCTCAAAGCACCCTGTCTCTACTAAAAATACAAAAGATTAGCCGGGTGTGGTGGCAGGTGCCTGTAATCCCAGCTACCCAGGAGGCTAAGGCAGTAAAATTCAGTAATTTAGTGGGGCATAATAATCAGTAGTATGTGGACCAGCTGAAAGTGAGAAAAGCTCCTACTATGGTAGGCCGAATAATGTCCTACCCCTTCCTCCAAATATATCCATATCTAAATCCCCAGAACCTGAGATTGTTACCTTACATGGCAAAACAAACACCACAGGTATGGTTTAATTAAGGATTCAAGATGAAGAGATTATCGTGCTTTATTAAGGTGAGCCCCATGTAATAACAAGGATTCTAACCAAAGAGAAGTAAGAAGGCAAAAGGGGAAAATGATGACATGTTAATAGAAGCAGAGGGGAGGAAAGATGATATGATGCAGGGCAACAACCCAAGGAACGCAGATTGCCTCTGGAAGCTGGGAAAAGCGGGGAGATGGATTCTTCCCTACAGCCTTTATAAAAACTAGCCCTGACAATACCTTGTTTTTAGCTCCGTAAGACTCATTTCAGACTTCTGACCTCCAGAACTATAAAAGAATAAATTTGTGTTATTTTAAGACATACAGTTTGTAGTAATAAGTTACAGCAGCAATAGAAAACTAACAGATTTCTTTGGAACCAACAATTTCTAAACCCTAGCAATTAAGAGTTCAGTTCCCATGTTTTCATTGCTCCTCTCTCACAAGTACTCCCCACTCCAAGGCTCTAAGAAGGCAGAGACTTTTCTTCTTCTGTATGTATGGTAAACACAGCTCAGTGGTGGAAGCAAAGATAGCAAACCTATCGTCAGATTATCTGTCATTCAGGGTAGGAATAACTGTAAGAAGTAAAACGATTGCACTTTTTTTTTTTTTTTACTGCAGTCATAACATCAACGCATTTAGAGATACAAGAATATTTGGAAATCATTTCATTCTTTTGTAATAATAATTCCTTTCATTTGTATAGCACAAAATTTCAAAGTCCTAGTATGTACAGAGTCTCATTTACTACTCACTTTAACTATATTAGGCAGGATTCCCAGGAATTGATATCCTCACTTGAAAGATAAAGAAGTTACAAATTCAAGGTAAATAAACAGCTCTATACTAAAAGCAGTCAAACTGGAACCAAAATCCAAAGTTTCTAATTAAAAGTCAGCTCCTCTTTCCATCCTCTGATTAAAAATCCTTTTACAGTCTCACCGTGTTACATATATTTCACTTTTATTTTCTTTATGTTTATTCTCTAAACTTAAGATATATAGGAAACATTTCATCAAAAGAATTAGCCTGCCATGGTCACACAGCTAATTGCTTATTAGAAATTAGACATTATAAATTAATTTTATGATTTCACGAAAACTGAGTGAAGTCTAAATTACCAGCAAATGAAATTAATCTTGAATGCTGTTCCTGGGTTTTTGTCAAAGACAAGATATCCCTCAACAAGACAGATTTCAATAATGTAAAATGTCACAGTGCAGGTAATGTAAATGCATCGCAGTGGCATAAGGTCATCAAAGTGATGAAACAGAATTTTTCATCTGTAAATCCAGGAGGAGATGGAATGTCTTAATAAGCCAAGGAGTATCAGATAGTTTTAAAACATACATTCAGTAGGCCGGGTGCCGTGGCTCATGTCTTAATCCCAGCACTCTGGGAGGCAAAGGCGTTGGATCACCTGAAGTCAGGAGTTTGAGACCAGCCTAGCCAACATGGTGAAACCCTGTATCTACTAAAAATACAAAAAAAATAGTTGGTGTAGTGGTGGGTGCCTGTAATCCCAACTACTCAAGAGGCTGAGGCAGGAGAATCGCTTGAACCCAGGAGGTGGAGGTTGCAGTGAGCCGAGATCATGCCATTGCACTCTAGCCTGGACAACAAGAATGAAACTCTGTCTCAAAAAAAAAAAAAAATTCTATAATCCCTAGTCCTATTGTGATGCACAAAATTAAAGGATGAATAATCTCAGGGTCAATGAAGGGTCTACCCATATTAGGGCAAATATTCTTATTCTATTTTTATAATACCCTAATTCAAACTACTGGACTCAGTAAAAGATTCACGGTGGAGTTGGAAAACCAACATTGTATGTGGGGAGAAGGGCCAGGGCAGCAGATCATAGATGAAAAGGTGCATAATATTTAATATTCATAAATGTTATGGTCAGTGGACCATAAAATACTTTATTTTCTTTTATGGTCAGTGGCCATTTCTAGTGTATGGTTCTGACATGAACAATAGACCATGTTTTAGAGAGATTACTCGGAATGGAATACATGTAGGATAACTTGGAAGGGAAAGGATTGGAGATCCAGTAGTTCAGATGAGATCAAATAAGAGTATAATGTCATTTCTGTTTCTTACAGTATAATAAGTAATGTGAGCTAACACAAATAGCACTAGCAATGCACCAATCACTTCTCAAGCATGTACTTGTGATAATTAAACATTTGTGATTCATATTTGAGTAGCTTTCACTATCTCCATTTACAGATGAGGAAATGGAGGTATATAGAAGTTAATGGGTTTGCCCGGTGTCACAGAACTTGTAATTGATTGGTGGCCAAGTTTGAACACTGAGAGTCTGACTTTTGAAGTCATAACTCGATATACTACTCATAAGTAACAAAGAATATACAACTCTGTAAACACAGAAATAGTCCCTTTTTACAGCTTTTCAGCAAGGCATTCAACTTTATAGATGCATGCATGTGTGTGTGTTATATTTATTTTTGTTCTTGATGTGAAAGAATGCATCGACTCATTTACAAAGAAGCAAAATATTTAGGTTAGAAACACTGCTCATGGACTCTTATTATTTTTGTCCTTTCATTATACTTCACTATTTCAATGGTATTTATTGAGCACTTACTATGTGTCCAGCACTTTGCCCTTCACTGAGAGATGGACACAGTACTTGCTCTCACGGAGCATGAGCTCTTTTGGGTTTTAGATTTTCTATGGATCTTACTGCTACTGGTTGATGGCCATATTCTGTGCAGAGCAATTGTTACTGAGTCTGTATGTTCAAATGGTTTCCTTTTTTGCATTATGTTTACAAATACGACATACTATTATATAGACAAGAAATGTTCAAGGTTGCAAAGTACCAAGTCTCAGCCACTTTCAACATTTCAGTGTCTTTCGGAGCCTGTGAGACTCTGCCATCTCATGATTATGTTCACTGAACGTTGAGTGGTATGACATGAGTGAAGCTGATTCTGTTATGTAAAGATAAAAATCACAGATTGTATGCACCTAAAAATTATGGTTTGTTACTAAAATATAAATCATAATTATATAATGTCTCGTTTAATAGATAACATTTGTTTATGGATAATGGTCTGTTTAATGGATAGTGTTTAATTCTAACTACTTAAAAGATCTAATTCTTAGCAATGTAAAGGATTCTTATGTTATAAACTTTAGGAATTCAAATTGAATTGACAAAGATTTTTCTGTTCTATATTACTTCTTTAACTATTTGGTACACTTAACTTTGATTAGTAATTGCTTCTTTATACTTCTGTTTTAGCTATACATCTAAGGAGATTGAATGCATGTGACTTATTGAGAAGTTTTCACATATATCAAAAACTTATGACATTTTCACATCTTACTCAGTATGTTCCCCTCACTTTTAAGTTTCTTCTTAATTGATAGTCCTTCTTTTATCTCCATGAAAGATACTTTTCTCTTATATATTCTTTATGTTCATTCTTCCTACTTATGGTACACAAAAAGTATTTCATGAAAAATTTACAAAAGGTATATTTAAATGACAAATACCTGAGAAAATATTTTGAAGAAATGTATAAATGCCCGAAGCTCCATGTGCATATCCAAATTCTATAAAAATATTAATTTTCGGCCAGGCACAGTGGCTCACGCCTGTAATCCCAGCACTTTGGGAGGCCGAGGCGGGTGGATCACGAGGTCAAGAGATCGAGACCATCCTGGTCAACATGGTGAAATCCTATCTCTACTAAAAATACAAAAAATTAGCTGGGCATGGTGGTGCATGCCTGTAATCCCAGCTACTCAGGAGGCTGAGGCAGGAGAATTGCCTGAACCCAGGAGGCGGAGGTTGCGGTGAGCCGAGATCATGCCATTGCACTCCAGCCTGGGTAACAAGAGCGAAACTCTGTCTCAAAAAATATATATATATTAATTTTCTTCATAATTTATTTTTGATACATAACGTTGCTTGATCATGAGACTCCAGTAACAGAAGTTTCATATTTCAAAAGCAGGAGATAAAATTACTCTTGTCAGAGCTAGGCATGCCCAGAGCCTTCATATACAAATAACTTTTCCCAGTGACTTCATAGGCTTCCTGGAACTACTCAATTATGAAAGAAACAAAGATTAAGTTTATCTGCCATTATTACTTCTTTGATAATAGAAAGTAAGACATAAATAATTTCCCTCATGATCTTTCTTTAGAGAGTCTTGATTTGCATTTGGCTAGTACACCATTAACAATATTAATTGGATCATCCTTTTATTCACCTAAAAATAGCCACTGAAAGATTATACACAATCATTTTGTACCAGACCCGGCAAGCCATTTGTGAAAGAACAAATCCTTCTATAACCAATGTCAAGTAGTCTAATACATATTAGGAAAAAATGACTGTTTGTGAATAAGCAGATCCACAGGGAAAACTACATTTTTATTTAAGTCTAGAAAGGAAAAAAAAATGATGTTAGATGTCTGGTACATTAATCTTCAAGAAAATACTGAAATATGTAATTCGTTTTGAGGCTCATTTTTACCCTGTGAATATTTCAGATCACTTTTTTTAATATGAGAGAAAAGAAAAATAACTCTCTCAACTCATTACTACTGACAGTACATTGTAGGAGGAGACATTACATCATGAAGAAGCAGAAAGTTTCCTGTCTCAAAGCAGTTTCAAAGCTGGAAGGAAATTACATTCTTTCACTTTATATTCCCATTTCCAATCACTAATTTTTGCAATCAGGTATGAGAGTGATGAACTGTGGAATTGGAAAATTTCATTTTCCAGCAACCTGAACATAAAAAGCATGCAAAAGAAATCCATTAATCTCTCTTCAGGAGGAACAGAAGGAACTAACTTCTGTCTGCACAGTATTTTCATAGACTCAAGAAGGTTCCTTTGCTTAATCAGTTATCTAGGAGAGTTTTTAATCTGTGATTCGCTTTTTAAAAAATGTTTCACAAGGGCACACTTTCTACAGGAAATGATTCACATTGGAGACTCTCAAAATTTGGATTGAGTTTCCTTAAAGGAGTAAACAATTATACACAAAATGTATGTATTTATGTATCCTTCTATCTAAAAATGAGTTTCTCATTAAGCGTCCAGCTTGTCTTGTCTACTCATCATTTCTTCAGGGCTTTGGTGGATGTCAGTTCCTCCACGAAGTTGTTTCTGATTCATCTAGCTCCTCCCAGGATGTAAGGTATTTCCCTCTTAGTTTGTTCCCAGCATTTGCACTCAATTTTATTATAGCTGTTATCACACTATAATTATTTTCTTGTGTCTCAATCTTCATTTCCAAGACATAGATTTCTCCAGGCATGGACCCCATCATCTACCTCCATATCTAACTTAATGTATTATTTTGGGTTCTCCCAAAAGTAGACTGTTAGTCAAGGCTTCAAGTCAAGTAGTTTATTTGGGAAATGCAGGGAACACTGCTAGGGAAACAGTAGGTGATACAGAAAAGGAAAATCCATTCAATGTTGAACTATTAAGTGGACCTAACATGTTAAGTGTAGGAAAACTTAGAAAAATGGTCCAAAATGCAGACTTCAGAATTCTTCCTGAGTAGTAAAGGAGTTGGGTAATGAAACACCAACTACAGAGTAATTCATTGAGGATGAATTCCTTGTACTTCATGATGGTTGCATTGCAGTCATGGGCACTACAGCTTTGTGGAATTTTTTTTTTAAAAAAAGCAGCCCTCAGGCACATATCTGCAGATATCGGCATTTGAAAGCCTACCTGAACACATAAAAAGCTTCAAAAGATATGAAATACTCAGTGGAATGCTACAGTCTGCATTTAGCATGGCTCATATCCTCTCAGGCCTCATGTTAAATTTATTCCTTCTCATTGCTGTTTCTTTAACATGGTTGTCAATCACAATTTAAGGGGGTCGAAGGAAGACAATAAAGGAGGTTTAGTAAAACAAACTATAGCAATGGACATTCGTCTTGTTTCTCTTAGACACTTAATTTCAGACCCCTCATTCTCAGCCAGCACTTCTGTTCTTCTGGAATGCTTGCCTAACAGCAGAACTCAAACCTTCATTCTTAATGCGTCTGAGCCTCTTACTTCTTTGCCCTGGTGAAACCATAGTGCTGCAGGTGCCCATTTACAACTATTACTAGACACGGAAGCACAATGAGTTGCCCAAGTGTATCTCCCACCCCCCACTTTATAGCAGCAACCTTATTTCCTCATGTTAATCCGATCAATTAGTGCTTCTGGTATAAAATGCCTTTTAAATTTAGATTTTTTTTTCTTCTAAACAGTATTACTACAACACTGAAAAAAAACACCTTTTTTGGCAGCTGGCCTATTGACCAATCAGATGTCCTTGTAAGTTTTATTGTAGTGTGCTAAGTTTAGTGATGTGCGATCTATGTTAGACAACTCATCATCTCTGTTGTGTTATACAACACCTCCTCTGCAGTGAATGCTCTTTAGTGAACACCAGTAGGAGATGCAGAGATCCATTATCTCTGTAACTAATCCCATGGGTGCATCCATATTCCCCACCCCCTAATGTGCTTAAATGTTGCTGTTTCAAGTCCCTAACCAATCAGCTAAGCTATCTGTTGCTACTCTGAATTATGAGAACATCTTGATCTCAGGTCAGCCCTCCCTCCACAGAAATTGATTATTTGAATCTTTGCCCACTGAGATAGTATTCCCTCATCACTGTCATTCAGAGCCACATTTCAGTGAGACTATAGTGTGACAGCAGTTCATCTTAAGCTTGTGGTAATACGTGTATCCAGCCATCTATGAACCAGACCTTAGTTTTTTAATTCCAGTAGCTGATCATAGGAAGACCCCAAGAGACCACGGGTATAAGCTGAGGGAGAGACATCAGTGAAAGTGATAGATGGTGTGGTCACCTGCATGTGTAAGTTACTTGTGTCTTCCCAACTTGATTGGTCCAGATTCAAAATGTTTAATTTCAATGGTATTTTGGTTTACTCTGGCACGTGTTTGCCTTTATTGATAGCCAGTTGATATGGTTTGGCTCTGTGTTCCCACCCAAATCTCACCTTGAATTGTAATCCCATGTATTGAGGGAGGGAACTGATGGGAAGTGATTGGATCATGGGGGTGGTTTCCCCAATGCTGTTCTTATGACAGTGAGGGAGTTCTCACAAGAGCCGATAGATTTAAAGCGTGGCACTTCCTCACTCTCACCTGCCTCTATGTAAGACTTGCGTTGCTTACATGTGAAGGGGATCTTCAGCTTCTGCCATGATTGCAAATTTCCTGAGGCATCTCCCAAGTTACACGGAACTGTGAGTCAATTAAACATCCTTTCTTTATAAATCACCCAGTCTCAGGAAATATCTTTATAGCAGTGTGAAAATGGATTAATACACCAGCTCATGATGAATAGCTGTGGTTTGGTATTCACTTAATGTCTCCTGCTCAGTTGCACAATCTCTACTAGGGCTCAACAGCAATTCAGGAGACACTTTTAAACAGGAAATAGCTCTTTGCTGCAGTTGGCATGTCCTTGCCCTAAAACCCTGAATGTCTGTGCTATGACACTTCTATTGAGCTTGCCAGATTTTAGCACAGCATTTCAATGTGATCCAGATAAGTGAATTGACAGCTTTCCAAGTCATCTGATAAATGGAATGGAGCTATATTTTCGAGTGTGGTATATTCTATCTTCAAAATACAGAGAAGCCAAACAAGCTTTGTGCCTTTTTCTTAGTGATAGGGGGCACAGGTGCAATAACTTATCTTTTATGTTAAAGGAGGTATATAAGCACATCCATAATCTCTGAACCCTTAAAAACTATACTTGTGTGACATGTTCCTGAATTTTTTTTATGATTTATCTCATAAATGACACATATATTTTACAGGGCATCCAGTGTCCTTGCCACTTACTTTTCTCAAGGTCAGGTTAATGTGGTACCCTCAAAATAGTAGATCAGAATGATGTAATGTGAAATGTCCAGATGATTAAGCTCCCTTTTGGCCTCATTGTGACAAAGATCAGGAAAGTTAACACAATGCTGTGACAAAGCTGTAAACATATGCTGCTATTCATGCCATGTGAATGCAAATGATTCTGATTCTCCGTAATAGGGATTGAAATGATGTATTTGTTAAATAAATGTATTTTCTAAATTAAGTGCAGGAGGTATGCTAAAAAGGGAAGAAAAATGATGGGGAAGAAAAATGGCAGGGAAAAATATAATCCTATAAATATAAGTTAAGAACAAAAGTCAATAGGACTCCTTAATGGTGGGATATATAACACATTTCTCTTCTCTAGATAAGAAAATTTGTTGCTATGTACACTACCTGAAAAATTCTTATCTACAGTGTATTTGTAGGAATACCTAAAGATTTAAACACACAAAGACTTCCTTTTTATAAGTATATTTTTATGATATGAAAATAAAACACTCATTGTAATCACTTTTTGAAGCTGATTGAAAATATATATATATATATATATATATATATATATATATATACATATTTCAAGCAATAAAATGCCAAATAGTGCATTTGTTGATAATAATCTTTAAGTAGTGTTTAAAGGATAATATTGAAGTCTAGGAAACATTCATAAAGTTAAGAAGTAGAAAATCAAATCTTGAAAACTTATCTAAAGAAACCTGTGTTCCACTTTAATGACCTGTAATGACAAAGGTGGCACTGACAATATGGGTTCACCTTTAGGTTTCTCATCTGCCTTTTTTTTTTTTTTTTTTTTCCCACTGACCTGCAATGTGTTTTCTTTGAACTTCCTAGAATCTTGTCATTTCTGGTCTGCCAAGGCTCCAATTATCCGGAGTTTATATTTGACCATGGCCTTCCTTTTTCCTTGTATTGGTTCCCTTTTCTAGTACAGTGAGAGAAGTGAATATGCACCTGCACAGAATTATTTAACAAGTTCCTACCAAGGATAGAGTCATGAAAATAAGAGGGAAAAGTAGTGTATAATCTTGATTTTCATAACAACTTACTTATTGGCTAAAACTACTTCAAATTTTAGAAAGTTCAGCAGCTGTAATGATGGCATTTATTAGCATTTCTTTTAGCTACCTTTTCTTAAGCAAGTAACAGATTTTTTACAGAATGCATGCATCAAAATAATTTCAAGGAAACATATTTCTGGAATCTCTACACCTCATATAACCTGAGTTCTAATCTATATCCTATGGCTTACAAATATGACTAGTCAATGTATGTGATCTTAGTTTCTCCCTTTGCAAAGATGAAGCATACGCTCTTTTTCATACATACGTATAATATGTTTCCTCTTTTTCACCAAGATGTATCAGATGAGAAATAAGAAAAAGTGTGTAGTGTGGCTTCAGGCCCTTAGTAAATAAACAAACAATTCTACCCAATTACATTATCTCAGAAGTGAGAAAATAGATGTATGTCTTCTCAATTGCCTTTTATAATTGTCATTTTTCATAAGTAGAAGCATGTTCACCACTTTTAATGTTGCCAATTATCTTTCAGCAATAGACAATTTCTTTTTAATTATTTTATCATAACCATATATAATAGTAGAATTATTTCATTGTAATAATTAGACTAAATCTGCAATGAATTTAGTGATATTTTCAAGCAGTGCCCAATAATGCACTCATAAATAATATAGATATACTTGGAGAGTGTTTAAGAAATAAGACTGAAGTCTAGGAAACTTAATCACATAGAAAAAGCTGTCATAACTATATCTACAATTCTTGAGATTCATAAATTTCTAAGAATAAAATAATGGTCATGGCCATGGAAACCTGAAAAGGCACCAAAGTAAGTATTATTTTTCCTTCTACTTCTTTGGCATTCCTTCTAATAGCTTTCGGGAAGTGTTAACTCAATCTTCAATATCAGGCTTACTCAAATAAATATGGGTTTAGTTACCAAATACCTGAGTCAGGAACTAGCCCCATTAGGGTCTTGGTTTCTCCATTTACAATTAAGACTTGTTATGAGGCCCAAGTTTGATCATGTATGCCAAGACACTGCAAACGCTAAAGACCCCCCACATACGCCTCTATTTTCATGTGTGCTGGCTTCCTTCTGTACAGCACATTATTTGTCGTGATAGTGATGTGAGTGCTTTCTTTACCCTCTTGGGGAACATAGCCACACATCGAAATAAGGGCCATAGTGACTTGTTGAGACATTCTCAGGCACATTCTTGAACTACTTATGGGAGCAAAATGCGTTTCAGGATGATGAGTAAGAAAATCTTTTCAACAGCTGCCTGTAATTGACAGATGACAACCTAGCAGGAGGGACTCTCATCTCCGCCCCAACATTGGGTTGGTATTATCCCAACACAGCTACTGTGGGTAGATACCCTTGCGACATCCTAGCCAAAGTGGGAGGGAGTGGTTGACCCAATAAGGTGACAATGAGTGTTAAGAGGTGAGCTGGGGAGAGCTGAGATGCCAGGTACTCAGGTGGTCAATTAGGACAATGAGCCAAGCTGAAAGTAACAATTAAACCATTATTCACTTACTGTGATAGCATAAATTAGGCTGGAAAAAAGGTGCTGTCTCCTTTAGTGTTTTATTTTTCTCCATGGAACAGCATTTGGTGAGTGTCAGATATATGAACACAGGTTGGAAGGAATGTCTTGCTGCAGAGGTAAACCCTGAACCAGAGGCTCTTGCCACTGAATGGGCCCAGGGGCCAGGGAGAGGGAGATGAGAAAGAACTAGGAGTGGAAAAGTGCTAAGTACCATGTCAGAGTGGAGAAAGTGTCATCAGGGCTCCCCAGTAAGGAGGTCTCAGCAGAGCTACCTGCACAGTGTGGATGAGAATACCTGGATAAAAAGACTTCTGAATGAAAGCGTTTGAGCTAAATACAACATGTATCAAAGTGTGGCTGGCCTGGGAATGCTGAGTCCTTGATTGTAACTCCCTTCAGACAGTGCACCCAGTCTAAAGTGGGAAGGGCAGCTTTCTCCCATGGGAGCTACCAGGTGAAGCTCTTGTAATTGCCTGAAAAATCACACATATGATGCTGGCACCTCAGTGAGTTGACCTCCCCCTATCTCCTCTCCTCCTGACCCAAAATGTATAACAGTTCTAATTCTTTCTGAGGACAAACAGAGGTAAACTTGTGATTTTGTGACAGAAAATTAAAGCTGCAAATCATGAGATAACAAAACAAGAATTTGGCAACAATTAAACTATCAATGTTTTAAAAAGATGAAAGATACTGGAAACTTTTTTTTAAATTATTTTTACACACAGAAACTTTAAGTAACTTGAGTTAGAATCCCAAGTGTAACAATAGTAATCTTTTCACTAAAATCCAATAACTTCTTGTGGTTCACTAGCAATTATAAATATAGAAACTATGGCATATTTAATGAAAATGATAATTAAGAAAAAGTTATTTGACTAATAACCAAAAAAACAACCTTTTTTCTATAGAGTTCTACTGGAATTATCCCGTTTATTATGCAAATATTGTAATACAATGTAAAATGTAAAACAATGTAATTGAGATCATAATCAGAATAGCTGAATATATAATGAATAATCTTTTCTGGCTAAATTCTATATATATATTATAAATATGCCTTTTCAAATAAATTAGAAAGGATAGTTATTAATTGGTGTTGAAATAAGTAATGTGTGGAAGAATAAACATTATCTCATGCTATAATCCAGAAAGATTTAATTTTCAAAGAAACTACATATGTATAAAATACATTTTCAGAAATACAAGAAAATATTGGCAAGTAGTTAACTGACTTAAGGCTGTAAATGTCCTTTCTCAGTCATGTGGCTACTCTGCAGAATCAGAATGAACTCCCAGCCATAATTTGGTTCAGGTGTTAAGACCCATGATGCCACACACCACACCAAGATATGAAAATGTTTATTATTTACAGAGTGAGGCATTTGAGGAAGAACAGGACAGTTTTCCCAAACTGATCTAAAAATAGTTTGAGAGAGCAAGAAGTGGAGGTTGGCTTGGGGTTTTTCTTGTGGCTACGGAGTCACAGGGGCCAGAGTGAGGGTTTCCATGTACCAGGAGGGACCTAAGTAGCTTGAATATCACCTACTCTGCACCAAAGGAGGGAGCACTCAGGCTTTATCAGCTTAACCAGATGTGAGGCAGAAAGGAAAGCGTGAGGTTAAAGGATTGTTATCAAACTTGAAACACCAGAAAGTGGAGTCAGAATCCTTACTACATTAAGCATTCGTCAAAACATTGATCATGAAGAGGAAAATGTTGACACACAGTTTTACAATATTACTTCAAACATCAAAGCTCCCCATAATAGAATGACTGGTGTTAAAACTATAGGCATATTTTCAATGTTTGTAGAAAAGATAATAACAACAAAGATTTCTGACAAATTAGTAAGAAGAACATACAAATTTTAAAGAAAAATAGCCAAAGATTACATATAGCTAATTCAGTAAAGAAGAAAAGCAAATGGCTAAATAAATATAAAAAAAACAAACACCATCAACAGCATCAAAGAAATATTTGTAATACTGTAAATCAGATATAGCTAATTCTGTAAAGAAGAAAGGCAAATGGCTAAATGCATATCAAATTTAATCACCATCAACAGCATCAAATAAATATATGTAATACTGCAAATCAAGGATATTTTATTCTGGTAAAATGGCACAGATTAACAAAAAATAACTGGATTAAGCAGTAATACAGAGAAATGGCATTCTTGTAAACTGATGAAAATTGTGATAGGACACTCTGGAGTAGTATTAGATCTAAAATATCAAAAATTGTAAATGCATGTAAACTCTGGTTTGTCAATTCCATTTTTGGAAATTTGACCCATGGAAATAAAATGAATATGCATAATTATCTTCAATGATAACATACAATTATAAATAATCAGAAAAACCCTCCAGGATGATAGAAACAATTACATGTCCAGCAATAGGGGAATTACTGCATATAAACTCTGCTATATTTACTTAACAATATCTATAATTTAAAATGATATTTTATAAATAAATTATGTGAACAATTGTGAATAAGTGCAAAAATAATTTACAAAAACATGGTTTGTACCCATGTATGTTATATACATTTGTGTCTGTGAGTATATGTATATGTGTATGTATAAACACGCACACACATAGACATATCTCAAAACGTACAGGCCTACTTGTTATTTCTACTTGGACATCTAACAGATATCTTTGGATATGGTATTTTAAAGAAACTTTTGGACAGAGTTCTTCCCCTCCTAACCTTTTTTTCTATCTTATCCCTTCTCTGTATATGGTACCGCCATGTACTCTAAAACCTAGTGGGCATTCTGGATTCCATCCTTTTTTCTTACTCCTTCTTACTATCTATCCTATTTCAAGTCCCATGAGTCAAACGCCAAGACATAATGAATCTTCCCTCCTTCTATTTCTCTTTGCTTCCACTCTTTCAACACAAGCAAATTCCATTTTACCGGAACTAAAGCATAGAGCTCCCCTCTATTCCTTCAACTCTCCACCTCTATTCCTCCACCAGCCTAACATATTCCATTCTCTCCCCAGAAATTACCTTTTTTTAAAAAAAAGGATATCCTATTATAGCATACTTAATAATGCTTTCATTACTATTAATTCAAGTTAAAATATAACCTAAACTAACCATAGCCAAATCTGGCCCTTGACTATTTTTTCATTTTCACTTCATTATCAATCTCTCCCTTGCTCAGTATTTCCCAGACTTTCTGGCATTTCTTATGTTTTTCTGTTCCATTACATTGAAGTTTATTCCCACAGTAGGACTTTGCATTTTATTTTTCTCATGCTGCCTGGAAACTTGTTTCATAGCTGGCTTTGACTTATTATTGGGCTTCTATTTTTAACGTCATATCCTCCCTCCTCTCCTGACCACCCAATGGAATTACTTGCCCTTCGCCCTTCCCCTGCCATGCTTTATGGTATCTAGTTTTGTTTTTCTTCCCACTGCTTTCTAATTCCAAAATTCTGTTGTTCTTACTTTAGCTTTCAAGTTTTCTTCCCACTACAATGTAAGCTCCAAAAGTAGGATGCTGGCTGTCTGGAATGATGTTCACCTGCAGTCAGTCCTGAGTAAATAGTTGTTGATTGAATGAATATCTAAAGAGCTAAAATACGAACATCATTATGTAAAGAGATATGTGGGTGGGGAAACAATAGTTTCCCCTTGTTTATCCTCTCCTGAATCTTTGATTTCTCCCAATCAACATACATCATATTTGTATAAAAGAACTGATAAAAAGCACGTAATTTAAAGTCTTTAAAATGCCATCATTAATTCTTCTACCATAAAATCCTAACTACTATATTTAATTTAATCCTTCATTTCTTCAGCACTTGGAAATATCTCAACAAAAGAATATAGCAATTTGATAAAACTGTATATGGTGACTTCTTAGACACTTTCCAGATATAGTGATCAAATTTCAAAGGAAGTATTAGATGTAGAAGGTATAAATGATCATATAGTCTGGATTTTCCCTAAAATTTCTACTGTAAATGTAACAGCTTATGACTTTTATTTTTATGAGTTAAAGGGAAAATATTTAAATAATCATTATTTGAGAATTTCCATTGATTTGCTTTAAGTACTAACAGAATCCGCATAATATATAGAATAGTAATAATTCAAAAGCATCATTAAAGTGAAATTAAAACACTTTTTCTTTTCTTCTCCTTTACTTGGATCTTGGAGTTGTGCATCTTGCTTTACACTGCATATTTTCCAGCTTTCATGGAGTGAAATAAAATTAATGGGAAAAAGTTGTAGTAGAGCTCAAGCTAAAGTCTGTGAAAATCATTACTGGTGTTCTAGTTATTAAAACATGCCACGTTCCCTGACTAAATGAGTAATTTTATTAAGACTTTGCTATATAATGAATCATTAATTTCATAGAAATACAGATTGAGCCAAAGAAGGCAATAAATAGCAAAAAAGCGAATCATTTTCCATGTTTAATAATGTGAAAAATGAGATTTAAAAAATAATAGAAATAAAATATGTTGTTATATTTCTGATGATTTTTGATCTTGGAAATGGATTTTTGTTGTTTGAAAATGAGAGCTCTGGATATTCTTCAGACCAAATTTCAACATCTAAATAAAAATGAAAGAACTTAAAAGTAAGAAGTATTTTATCCTGATGCAAAACTTATGTTCACAAGAATACTTCTCATACTTGGTTATCAATTACCTTGTTTTTCATTTAAATATTTTTAAATTTGGTCTAATAATTGCATAAAATCCTATTCATGCTGCATCATATGGGATGGAAGATTAATAAAATCAATAATGGATATAGCAGAGGAAATAAGAAAAAAATTCACCTCAGCAAGATTGTTCATGGACGTCAAAACAAATCAGCAAGAGCACAGAAACTGTTTCAATTATCTTTAGAGGGAAGCCATGAGAAAGGGGAGGGAATTCGTTTCCTCTCCTTTATTGCTTAAACTATGAAACTATGAAGCATTAAATGTCTTCTGGGCGCTCACCCAATTTTTGAAAAAAAAGACTTGATTCTTTGGAATTTGATGCATTCCTTTCCAGAATGCAAGCTCATCCAGTTAGTGTGCTAAAATAAATGCTGCAAACAGGAGGAAAAGAGAATGGGGGAAAATCCAATAAAATAAATTATGATGAAAAGACAACACACAAGTGCCATACACATTAATAACACTCATCTTGAAGGGTAATATTTAAGTAAGCATGAAAAGTGAGCCACTAGAGAATTGAGATTAAAATTAAATCACATGCTTGTTTAATAATTATTTGAGTAAAAGCTAAACACATGCATTAGTAAATGCAAATGATTCTTTTAATTAGACATCAACAAATGAGGTCCAGTAGCAGAAACCAAGCTGTTTGGTCTTGATAATTTTTATTATAGACCTCCAGCATCTCAGTGATATTTCCCTGAGTATTTCTATATTCAAATACAAGAGATAAGAGTTGAATGCATTTTTTAAACAATTTTTTTCTCTTTATCATAATTGAATATTTTAAGATTTTATCCCATTTTCTAGTCAAAACACAACAAGGTAATTTATCAATTATCCAATAAATTTAATCAATAAGGAGTAAAATTGCAGTCTGAATATACCAGGCTATCTTCAGTGACATATCACTTAAGGCCAACACATTTACAATGAAAACATATTTTAATGAAAACTTTCTCATCTTTAGTGAAGAATTCATCTGAAATATAGCAATATATTAAAGTTTACTTTCCCCTAGATATTGGTTATGAGTTTAATTCAAAGAAAATAATGACTTGTTTGTTTGCAACCCACAAACTTCACCTTCCACTAAGGAAAGGGAAATATATATATATATAATTGATACAGTATCATCCATAAGATGTTTTATATATTTCATTTTATTATAATTTCCCAATAACTATAGAACATTAATCATATTATTATAATATTGAATAAATAGTAGTACATGAGCCTAAGTAAATTGATCTAGTTTATACAGCTACTCAGTGGCAGAGTTGAGATTTAAAGGAATATATGACTAAGAATCCTATATTACTTATTCTAAAACAAGTGAGATGGGAAAACACTCGTTTTTAGTTCACATGGCAAGTCCTAAACATGTTTATCCAACTTCCTACTTAACATCAAAATGGAGTATCTCATTCTCAGCAGGTACCCACATGAGTTCTCTTTACCTACATATCTAAAATGGCTTCTCTTCCAACATCTCCTACCTCAGGAAATGGCAACACCTTGAATCCAAATGGGTTAAATCTGATATTTCACCCTCATCTCCTTCATCTTCCTGCATCCCCAAATGAAAACACTCCTTGTTATTTCTGTCTCCAAAAATCCCTGAATAGCTTGACTTCCCTCTGTTCTCCATTTCTACTCCTACAGTCCAGTAAACATATGACATCACTTATAATTACAAATTTCAAAGTCAAGTGAAATACCAACTCTAGACACATCAAACATTCATTTAGACTATTAAAAGTGTTCTTAATTTTCAATTCTTAAGTCACTGGTTTTACCAAGTGCCAAAATCATTTAAGTATGTCTAGACTTAGATACAATTTTTAATTAAGAACTAAAGGGATTTTAACTTCAGTAATAAAATAATAATTTATAATAATTTGAAATAAACAACTGCTCTAAATCAATAAGAAGATGCACCCCAATTGAAAGTAGGCAAGATATAAACTGATTATATATATATTTAGTATATATGAATAATTAGTATGTGTGTATATACAAAAAATCAGTGTATATATGAAAATGATGGACACATGACCATGAAGCAAATAACCAGATGATCATTTCCATCATTCTACAGGAAGATGCAAAATAACACAATGAGATGTCACCATACCATCATGAGAATGGATACAGTTAAAAATAGTATTTTGTGCAGGTGAAATGAAAAGCTAGTCTATCCATCTTAGAGCACTGGTGGTGGGAATGTAAATTGATACAATCACTTGGGCTCACTATTTGGCATATTCTATAAAAGTGTACATATACATACCAATATTTCTACTCTAAGATATTTTCCCAAGAGGAATGCATTTGTGTACACACACACACACACACATGCACACACACACATAAATGTTCATAGCAACATTATTTGTAATATTCAAATACTAGAAAAATCTAAATATCAATACTATAAACAATAAATAACATATTTATACCCTGGAATAAATACAGCAATATAAAAATAATGACCCCCCAAGACTAGTGCAGCTAGCTTTATGTAGTGCAGCTACATAAAAAGAATTTGGTTCTATTTTAAATATTATCCTCTTGCTTAGAAAAAGAAAATACAAAATCATTTGCTTTTAATTATCTTACACTTTATATAGAGCATGTTAGAGATCATTTAGGGCAATAGTGCAATGACTCCTTCACAAATCAATATCCAGAATCAGTATTTCCATCAGCCCTTATTTTAGGATTTTGGGGTATGACTCAGATTTATTTCAAATCATACTTGGGCAGGCAGGAGGTGGGGGAAAACCTTAGATCCTTAGATGGCTTCAGCCTTTTAGGAGAAATATCTCTGATACTGTGTTCTGGAGGTGACAGAAATACTTGTAAGGGAAAATTATATATATGTGTGTGTGTATATATATACATATATATACATGTACATGTACATATATATGTCTCTATATATGTATATGTATATATGTGTGTGTTTGTATGTATATATGTGTGTGTACATGTGTGTGTATGTATATATATTTGAGCACTTGAAACTTTTTATGAGAATTTGAAATTATACTATTTTGCTTATTCATGTATACAATTTGCTTATTCGTTTATAACTACAGTTATAAAAATTAGGCAAGAATATAGATTTTGTTGGTATGCTAACAATTTATTGAATATTTAGTTACGCAGTCTTATACATGTATTTAATAGCTCTGATTGCAGGAAATGACTTGTGTTGATTTGCTGTACTCTGTTTTATTCACTCTGATCAGTGGCACATAATTTGCTAATATGTTCTACTAAAAACACTAGATTACTTAAGATTACTTAGTTAATGTCTCAGGTAAAATGGCAATAAATATTTACTTATTCTGCATACAATTTTAGAATATCTATTGCAAAGCATGATAGAAATTGATATTTTTATTGCAAAGTAAGGGTGTATTAAAAGCATTTTGATTAAATAAAAAAAATAAAGTTGTTTAGTCACTGGTCTGAAACAATTGACCAGCATCAAATAATTTCTTCCTGTTTTAACAAGTAAAATGAAAAGTAACACTCCTTGTAGAGTTAATAAAAATAAAATGGCAAATACATTAGTTTTTCTGAGTCTAGATTAGCTTTCTCAAATAATATCTATGAGGTAAGTTATGTATTGTTTTTCTTATTCTTTTGGATATTCATTTAAAATAATTATACTTAATTTTGGAATTCACTGAAAAATAACATACAGTAGGCTTCTGGATTATTGAGATTAGCATGGATCAGATTTTTAAAAAGTCACAATGGTGGAAATACATGTATATACACATGTACATGTATGTACATATATATGTATGTGTATATACATATATACTTTATATATAAATATAAATATATATGTATGTGTATATACATATATACTTTATATATAAATATATAAATTTTATAAATATATAAATGTATATATCTAAAATATCTGTTGCCTGCATCTGAGATGTTAGAATCATTTCAAAGGACTTCATACATTTGATGAAAAACAGACCCTTTTGAAAGAAATAATATTTGTATATATACCTCATGATAATTTTTATTAGGTAGATTATATTACATTTTATCTCTTTGAGATTGATTTTAAGTCACTTTTCATCAAAATCAAGGATCATAGGCACCTGATGCTATTAATTGCTAATGTGTTTTTGGCTCCTAGTGTTTACCTTGCTTCTGATGATATTTCATGAGCTCTCACCTGAACTGTTGTAACCCCTCCCCAAATCTGGGAACATTGCTAACTCCTTGACTCGATGACTGCTTATTGAATTTCAGCTATGTCCCATGAATAATTATTTTGGTCTGGAAATGTACCAATTAATGAAACAAGGCTTTATGAGGCTTACATTCTCAGTGGGGGTGGGGGACACATGAGAGGTGATGTGTACCATGGGTAAGACATAGAATTGTAAGAGGAAGAGATTAATCCCACAAGCTTATCCGCTAAAAATAAAATCCTGTCTCTTTTTTCCTTTTTCACTTATTAAGCAACATTCCAAACAAACTAAATAAATAATAAAAAGAACATAGACATGCGACTTCAACATGTCCAGGTAATCATAATTCATTGAGTTTAGTATAAGACACTTAAACATTTTGACACTGAGCATGCAAACACACTTAAGGTACATTCCCCTTATTTTTAAGGAGCTTCTGTTCGTGTTGTATGGCTTCATGAAAAATCCCAGAAGTCCTGCCTTTCTGCTTCTTTGAGCTATACATGTTGAGGAAAATAGAGTGATAGCCACCAACCATCAGCACCCAGGGTGAGCCCCTGGCTTAAAGCGTATACTTTATTTGGATGGCTTTAGATATTTGAGGAATATTCATTCTGACTAAAATTTTTTTTCTTTTTTAAAAAAATATGATGAATATTGTAATTGAAGATGACTTTCAGTAGCAATGACTTTTAGCTAAATAAAATAAGTTCTGCCAAACATGTGAAAAAGACCAGCCATTTTGACTGTAGCCAGTTGTGGTAGGAAATTAGCAGCTCTTGAGGTTTCAGTCTTGTGTGTTTTCTTGTTATCAAAGTAGGTGTTGAAGCATGATACTCAAGGTCCTCTATTTAAAACAGATGTAACTTTATTAAGCCTTCATGTAGAAAGCCATGCATAAAAAGGGATTATTTTAGAACCTAGCAATAACTACTTTATTTCAAATAATAGTCCTGAATGCCTGGGAAAATTCTTTTTCCTTCCCAGAAAGGGAGTGTCATAGGCCTGTTAATCCATTTGTGAAGTGCATCATTGAAGTCAGCTACATGGGGTGATTTAAATTTGTTTGCCACTAAAAGATATTCCTAATTGGTCATTCTTGCTCTGCATTTGAATCATTCAACTACAGTATGCCAAATATATATATATATAACTTTTTAAACTTCTTGTAGAAGTTCTTGCATTCATTGTGAGTTCACTTTAAACTATAACTTTGAATTCATTTGTAGTGGATTTTCAAATTCTATAAATTATTTTTAAGTTGCAGTAAAGAAATAAAATTGATTGGGAGAAAGAGTTCACTAATGTGATACCAAGTGTCCTTCTTTCTTGCATGTTTATGTGCAAGAGAATTTGTTCTGGGAGCGTTTGACTAAAGATAAATCTTTTGAGCAATCGACCTCTCAACATCAGTGAGCTGAGCAGTAAATATTTCCATGTGTGATAAAAGCAAAGACTTGTTTTTCTTTCCCCCAGCTGATTAAGAAAATCAAGTCGTTTTTACACAATTCAAATGGAAAGATTAAAAACATTAATAATTATGTCAGACAGACCATAGTGAAAAACATGAAAATACAGATTAGATTACTTGAAGATTTTAGATCTATATGATTGACAGAATGTCACAGTTTCTCTCATATTTCCTATATTCTTCTTAGAATACTACAGAATTGTTTGGAAAGTATGATTTCACTATGTGGCTATAAAATCTATAAATAATATGCTAAATATTTTTAGTATTCATTAGCTTGATATAGTAGTCTCCCCTTTTTTGAAGGATGTAAATCCTAAGATGCCCAGTGGTTGCCTGAAACCCTATATATACTATATTTTTTCCCTCTGATAGCTGAGATTGCTACTAAGTGATTAACAGGCCAGTAGCCTATATAGTGTGCATATGGTAAGGAAAAGGATGATTCATGCCTCAGGTCGTACAAAGAAGGATGGCATAGCATTTTGTCATACTACTCAGAGAAGTGCACAGTTTAAAACTAATACATTGTTTATTTCTGGAATTTTTCATTTGATGTACCTCTGGTTGTCTGTGGATAACTGAAACTACAAAAAGTGAAACTGCAATAATGGGAGACTACTGTATACAAAAAAGAACACCTGGTAATACTCTATCCACCAACATGGTATTTGTTTCAAAGAATTTTATAATGGAGTGAAATTAGAATTTTACATAAATTAAGAAACAATTACACTTTATGATTTGAAGAAAAGTTCTAGTGTTATATGAAAATTTACAACTAATAGAGAAAGAAGAATAAAATAAGGGATCTTTCCTTAGTGGCTCATCATTGATTCCAAATCCTGGTAACTACTGAGCCAGCACTGCAGCCCAAAGAGAATTCCTGTTGATTACAGCATTTAGCAGAATCAACCACTTCACAGCTAAAAGAAATCCGCAAACCTTTGTTCTGTGTCCTTCAACCATAAGTGTCTTCTGTGGAGTATAACCAAGAAAGTCTGTAATTCTCAAGAATTTTTTAGCAAAATCTGCTTATTATCTCCCTGAATTTTCCTTAAAATACATTCATAAACTGTTATGAAAAACTGAGCCAAGAATTTCATGGCACTTTAACATCATAATGCACATGATATGATAGTAAAGAAATGTATATTTAAAAATCCAAAAAAAGTTCATAAGCTGAAAAGAATATTCATATACCTAAAAATGAAAAATAATACTATCTGAAAACATTTTAAAATAAAAAGCTCTTCAGATTTGCAACTCTTCTTTTTCTCCTTATAATACTTTAACCAAAAATTCCAAAAATATTCACACTTTTAGCCAAGATTGCTTTCTAAATTCACACGTTGAAAGTGCTTCTCTTTCATCTGAACAAATAGCAGTAACACATTATGAACAAAATCGGAAAAAGCTTAAAATCTCTCCCATTTCAAAAGAAGACAATCATTTCAATGAACAACAACAACAAATAAAAAAGGAATATAAATGCTTTGACATGGGAAAGACTGAAGCTTACTCATGAAATGAACCTTCCCAGCAAAATTCCAATACAAGTGCCACTGAGTCTCGAACAACAAATGGGTGAGGGGGTTTGAATCTTGCACAATTGAAAATCCACACATAACTTTTGAATCCAGAAAAACTTCACCTCTAATAGCTTACTGTGGACCAGAAGCCTTACTGATAACATAAACAGTCAATAAATACATGTTTTGTATGTTACAGACATTATATATGGTATCCTTAAAATAAATTAAGCTAGAGAAAAGAAAATGTTACGAATATCGTGAAGAAGATAATATATATTTACTCTTAAGTGGAAATGGATCACTATAAAGCTTTCATTCTCACCTTCTTCATGTTGAGTAGTAGGAGGAGAATAACTGGTTGATCTTGTTGTCTCAGGGATAGCAGAGGCAGAAGCAAATCTGCAAATAAGTGGATCAAACATTTCAAATGTATTGTTCAAGTATCAACTGAACAGTAATGCTAAGGAAAGCAGTTGACATAATTTTTAAAAAGAGCTCAGATCCTTAATTGTCCCCATATCCAATAATATAATAATTTTTAAAGTACTTTAGAATTTATATGTTTAAGATGATCAGAGATAGATGAAATAAAACAAACCACTAAAAAAATAAAAGAAATTGTTAAAAAAAGCATCAGTACTTAGATTTAAAAAATCATAATTAAAATATTTTTAGTCACTGAATTAAAAAAATCATAAATGGATCTAACTTTAGAATGAAGTAGTTTCCATAATAGTAGAAAAAGTAGGAAATTGAAAGATCATGTTGAGGAATAAATCCAGTGAAGCGCTCACAGAGGAAGAGATGAGAAATATGAAAGGGTTAATAAAGATATAAAAAATAATTTGAAATTACTCAAAATACAATGGAAATATGATGAAATTCAACTGGATAATAGGTAAAAAGTTTCCAGAACTGTCTTCATATTAGAAATACATCATGAGGCCAGGTGCAGTGGATCACATCTGTAATGCCAGCACTTTGGGAGGCTGAGGTGGGTAGATTACCTGAGGTCAGGGAGCTCAAGACCAGCCTGGCCAACATGGCAAAAACCCATCTCTACTAAAGATACAAAACTTAGCTGGGCGTGGTGGCAGGTGACTGTAGTCTCAGCTACTTGGAAGGCTGAGGCAGGAGAAACTGGGTGGTGGAGGTTGCAGTGAGCAGAGATTGCACCACTGCACTCCTGCCTGGGCGACACAGCGAGACTCCATCTCAAAAAAAAATTATGATTCTTCAGCAGAATATTATTTCTAATTTACTGTCTAGAGTCATCATAGTATAAGCATAAAATAGCAAAGATAAAGCAAAAACTCTTTAACGTTCCCTGAGGGTAAACATCACTAGGTGAACAACTAGACTGACAATGGATTTCTCCATAGTAATCAATAAACCCCAGTAAATGTTTACAAAGTGCAAAGGGAAGATTTCAAGCTATTTTTTTTCTGTCAGTTAAACTATAACGTAAGAGGAGATAGATTTCTTATTTTGATTTTATTGTACTTTAAGTTCTGGGGTTCATGTGGAGAGCATGCAGGTTTGTTACACGTGTCATGGTGGTTGGCTGCATCCATAACTCTGTCATCTACATTAGGTATTTCTCCTAATGCTATCCCACTCCTAGCCCCTACCCTGATGGGCCCCAGTGTGTTATGTTCCCTGCCCTGTGTCCATGTGTTCTTATTGTTCAACTCCCACTTATGAGTGAGAACATGTGGTGTTTGATTTCCTGTTATTGTGTTAGTTTGCTGAGAATGATGATTTCTGGCTTCATTCATGTTTTTGCAAAAGACATGAACTCATCCTTTTTTATGGATGCATAGTATTCCACGGTGTATATGTGCCACATTTTCTTTATCCAGTCTATCATTGATGGGCATTCAGGTTGGTTCCAATTCTTTGCTATTGTGAACTATGCTGCAATAAACATACATGTGCATGTGTCTTTGTAATAGAATGATTTATAATTCTTTGGGTATGTACCCAGTAATGGGATTGCTAGGTCAAATGGTATTTCTAGTTCTAGATCCATGAGGAATCATCACACTGTCTGTCTTCCACAATGGTTGAATTAATTTATGCTTCCACCAACAGTGTAAAAAGCATTCCTATTTCTCCACATCCTCTCCAGCATCTCTTGTCTCCTGACTTTTTAATGATCACCATTCTAACTGGCATGAGATAGTATCTGTTGTCATTTTGATTTGTATTTCAAACTAATGACCAGTGATGATGAGCTTTTTTTTCATGTTTGTTGGCTGCATAAATATCTCCTTTTGAAAAGTATCTGTTCATATCCCTTGCCCACTTTTTGATGGGGTTGTTTTTTTCCTGTAAATTTAAGTTCTTTGTAGATTCTAGATATTAGCCATTGTCAGATGGGTAGACTACAAACATTTTCTCCCATTTTATAGATTGCCTGTTCACTATGAGAGTAGTTTCTTTCGCTGTGCAGAAGCTCTTTAGTTTAATTAGATCCCATTTGTCTATTTTGGCTTTTGTTGCCATTGCTTTTTGTGTTTCAGTCATGAAGTCGTTGCCCATGCCTATGTCCTGAATGGTATTGCCTAGATTTTCTTCTAGGGTATTTATGGTATTGAGTCTTATGTTTAAATCTTTAATCCATCTTGAGTTAATTTTTACATAAGGTGAAAGGAAGGGATCCAGTATCAGCTTTCTGCAGATAACTAGCTAGTTTTCCCAGAACCATTTATTAAATAGGGAATTCTTGCCCCATGGCTTGTTTTTGTCAGATTTGTCAAAGATAAGATGGTTGTAGGTGTGTGGCATTATTTCTGAGACCCCTGTTCTGTTCCATTGGTCTATATCTCTGTTTTGGTACCAGTACCATGCTGCTTTGATTACTATAACCTTGTAGTATACTTTGAAGTTAGGTAGCATGATGCCTCCAGTTTTGTTCTTTTTGCTTAGGATTGTGTTGGTTATGCAGGCTCCTTTTTGGTTTCACATGAAAGTTAAGGTGTTTTTTTCCAATTTTGTGAAGAAAGTCAATGGTAGCTTGATGGGAACAGCATTGAATATATAAGTTACTTTGGGCAGTATGGTCATTTTCACGATATCGATTCTTCCTAACCATGAGCATGGTTGGAAATGTTTTTCCATCTGTTTCTGTCCTCTTATTTCTTTGAGCAGTGGTTTGTAGTTCTCCTTGAAGAGGTCCTTCACATCCCTTGTTAGTTGTATTCCTAGGTATTTTATTCTCTTTGTAGCAATCGTGAATGGGAGTACACTCATGATTTGGCTGTTTGTCTGTTATTGGTGTATAGGAATGCTTGTAATTTTTGCACATTGATTTTGTATAATGAGAATTTGCTGAAATTGCTTATCAGCTTAAAGAGATTTTGTGCTGAGACGGTGTGGTCTTCTAAATATACAATCATGTCGTCTGCAAATAGAGACAAATTGACTTCCTCTTTTCCTATTTGAATATGCTTTATTTCTTTCTCTTGCCTAATTGCCCTGGCTAGAACTTCCAATACTATGTTGAATAGGAGTGGTGAGAGAGGTCATCCTTGTCTTGTGCCTGTTTTCAAAGGGAATGCTTCTAATTTTTGCCCATTCAGTATGATATTGGCTGTATAAATAGCTCTTATTATTTTGAGGTAAATTACATCAATACCTAGTTTATTGAGAGTTTTTTGCATGAAGGGCTGTTGAATTTTGTCAAAGGCCTTCTCTGCATCTATTGATATAATCATGTGGTTTTTGTCTTTGGTTCTGTTTATGTGATGGATTATGTTCATTGATTTGCATATGTTGAACAAGTCTTGCATCCCAGGGATGAAGCCAACTTGATCATGATGGATATGCTTTTTGATGTGCTGTTGGATTCAGTTTGCCAGTGTTTTATTGAAGATTTTCACATCAACATTCATCATGGATATTGTCCTGAAATTTTCTTTTTTAGTTGTGTCTCTGCTAGGTTTTGGTATCAGGATGATGTTGGTCTCATAAAATGAATTAGGGAAGGTTCTCTCTTTTTATATTGTTTGGAATAGTTTCAGAAGGAATGATACCAGTTCCTCTTTGTACCTCTGGTAGAATTCAACTATGAACCTATCTGGTCCTGGACTTTATTTCATTGGTAGGCTATCAATTGCTGCCTCAATTTTAGACCTTGTTATTGGTCTATTCAGGGATTCAACTTCTTCCTGGTTTAGTCTTGGGAGGGTGTAAGTAACCAGGAATTTATTTATTCCTTCTAGATTTACTGTTGTATTTGCATAGAGCTATTTTTAGTACTCTATGGTGGTAGTTTATATTTCTGTGGGATTGGTGGTGATATCCCCTTTATCATTTTTGTATTGCATCTATTTGATTCTTCTCTCTTTTCTTCTCTTCTTTTTTTTTTTGAAAGAAAGAAAGAAAAAAAATGAAGAAGAGGAAGAAAAAGGAAGAGAAAGAGAGAGAGAGAATGGGAGTATTGCTTTCTTGCCCAGGCTAGAATGCAGTTTAGTAATGGGTATTGAAAACCTCTTTTATACCAATAATTATACTTGATGTAGACAGGAAGGAGTAAGGGAAGAAAATAATAAACAAGCAGCCAACCAATATTTCATTTAAACCTATGAAATGCTATGCGATTACTGAGGAGTGATTTACTTCCAATTATGTAGTCACTTTTGGAATAGGTGTGAGGTGGTAATGTATGTTTTGTGTATTTGAAGTGGGAAGTTCTGTAAATGTTTATTAAGTTTGCTTGTTCCGGGTCTGAGTTCAAGTCCTGAATGTCCTGGTTAATTTTCTGTCTCGTTGATCTATAAAATCATTAGCTCTTCATGTTACATTGATCCTTCTGCCATTATATAATGTCCTTCTTTGCCTCTTTTGCTCTTTGTTGCTTTAAAGTCTACTTTATCAGAGGCAAGAATTGCATCTCCTACTTTTTGTTTATTTGTTTATTTTTACTCTCTGATTGGTTGATAAATCTTCCTCCTTCTCTTTGTTTTGAGTCTTTGTGTATCGTTGCATGTGAGATGGGTCTGGATGCAGCATACCGATGGGTTTTGGCTTTCTATCCAATTAGAATATATATATAGGTTTAATACTGGCATTTGATGCTAGCTGGCTGTTTTGCCCATTAGTTAGTTAAATTTTTCATTGTGTTAATGCTCTTTGCTTTTTGATATATTTTTGGAAAGGCTGATATTGGTTGTTCCTTTATATGTATAGTGCTTCCTTCAGAAGCTCTTGTAAAGCAGGCCTGGTGGTGGTGAAGTCTCTACTTGTTTGTTTGCAAAAGATTTAATTTTTCCTTCGATTATAAAGCTTAGTTTGGCTGGATAGGAAATTCTGGGTTGAAAGTTCTTTTCTTTAAGGATGTTAAATATTGGTCCCCACTCTTTTCTGGCTTGTAGGGTTTCTGCTGAGAGATCTGCTGTAAGTCTGATAGGTTTCCCTTTATGGGTAACTTGACCTTTCTCTCTGGCTGCCCTTAGTATTTTCTCCTTCATTTCAACCCTAATAAATCTGGCAATTATGTGCCTTGGGGTTGGTCTTCTTGAAGAATATCTTTGTGGTGTTCTCTGTATTACCTGGAGTTGAATGTTACCCTGCCTTGCCAGGTTGGGAAAGTTTTCCTGAATGATATCCTGAAGAGTATTTTCCAACTTGGATTCATTCTCTTCATCACATTCAGGTACACCTATCAAATGTAAATTAGGTCTTTTCACATAGTCCCATATTTCCTGGAGACTTTGCTCATTCCTTTTTATCCTTTTTTCTCCATTCTTGTCTTCTTGTTTCATTTCACTGAGCTGGTCCTCGACTTCTGATATCCTTTCTTCTGCTTGATCAATTCGACTGTTTAAACTTGTGCATGCTTCGTGAAGTTCTCGTGTTGTGTTTTTCAGCTCCATCAATTCACTTATATTCTTCTCTAAATTGTCCATTCTCATTAACATTTCGTCAAACCTTTTTTCAAGGTTCTTAGTTTCTTTGCATTGGGTTAGAACAAGTTCTTTTAATTCACAGAATTTCTTATCACCCACGTTTTGAAACCTGCTTCTGTTATTGGAACACACTCATAATCATTAAGCCTTGTTCCGTTACTGATGAGGAATTGCGATCCCCTGTAGAGGGAGAGGCATTCTGATTTTGAGTATTCTCTGCCTTTTTATGTTGGTTTATTCCCTTCATTATATATTTATCCGTCTGTTGTCTTTGTAATTACCGACTTTCTAACTAGGTCTCTGAGCAGACGTCCAACTTGTTGATTCCCAGCACCAAAATATGAGCAATCCACTGCGCCGGCCAAAATAGCGGGGTTAAAATTGATGGTGCTTTTCTGCCCGGGAATCTCCGGACTCTGCACCAAGAACTGGCACGCTAAGGCGCCAGCAAAACCACCACGCCAGCCACAAGAGTCGCCCTGGTGACCCGTGGGGCTCCTCTGCTGGGAATCTCCTGGTCTGTGAGCAACAAAAATTCGTCTGAAAGTGTGGTGTCCTCTCGCTCTCTGTGCTTTCACTGGGAATTACGAGCCCGGGCTGCTAGTGATCAGCCGTCTTGGATCTCTCTCTCTCTTTCCTTCTTTTTAATCTGGCCAGTGGTCTACCTACTTTGTTTATCTTTTCAAAAAACCAGCTCCTGGATTAATTGATTTTTTGAGGTAATTTTTGTGTCTTTATGTCCTTCAGTTCTGCTCTGATCTTAGTTATTTCTTGTCTTCTGTTGGCTTTTGAATTTGTTCTTGTTTCTCTAGTTCTTTTAATTGTAACGTTAGGGTGTCAATTTTAGATCTTTCCTGCTTTCTGTTTTGGGCATTTAGTGCTATAAATTTTTCTCTACACACTACTTTAAATGCGTCCCAGAGATTCTGGTATGATGTGTCTTCATTCTCATTGGTTTCAAATAACATCTTTATTTCTGATTTCATTTCATTATTTATCCAGTAGTCATTCAGGAGCAGTTGTTCAGTTTCCATGTAGTTCTGCAATTTTGTGTGAGTTTCTTAATCTTGAATTCTAATTTGATTGCACTGTGGTCTGAGAGATTGTTTGTTATGATTTCTATTCTTTTGCATTTGATGAGGAATGATTTAGTTCCAATTATGTGGTCGATTTTAGAGTAAGCAGGGTATGGTGCTGAGAAGAATGCATATCTGTTGATTTGGGGTGGAGAGTTCTGTAGGTGTCTATTAGGTCTGCTTTGTCCAGAGCTGAGTTCACGTCCTGCATATCCTTGTTAATTTTCTGTTTCATTGGTCTATATAATATTGACAATGGGGTGTTAAATTCTCCCACTATTGTTGGGAGTCTAAGTCTCTTTGTGGGTCTCTAAGAACTTACTTTATTAATCTGGGTGCTCCTGAATTGGGTGCACATATATTTAGGATAGTTAGCTCCTTTACCATTATGGAATACCCTTCTTTGTCTCTTTTGATCTTTTTTGGTTTAAAGTCTGTTTTATCAGAGACAAGTATTGCAATCATTGCTTTTTTTTTTTTTTTTTTCTTTCCATTTGCTTGTTAAGTATTCCTCTATCACTTTATTTTGAGCCTATGTGTGTCTTTGGAGATGAGATGGGTTTCCTCAATATAGCACACCAATGGGTCTTGACTCTTTAAATTTGCCAGTCTGTGGCATTTAGTTGGGACATTTAGCCCATTTATACTTATGATTAATATTGTTATATGTTAATTTGATCCTGTCATTATGATGCTAGCTGGTTATTTTGCCCATTAGTTGAAGCAGTTTCTTCCTAGCGTCAATGGTCTTTACAATTTGGTTTTTTTTTGCAGTGGCTGGTACTGGTTGTTCCTTTCCATGTTTAGTGCTTCCTTCAGGAGCTCTTGTATGGCAGGCCCAGTGGTGACAAAATTTCAGCATTTGCTTATTTGTAAAGGATTTTGTTTCTCCTTCACTTATGAAGCTTAGTTTGGCTGGTAATGAAATTCTGGGTTGAAAATGCTTTTCTTTAAGAATTTGAATATTGGCCCCCACTCTCTTCTGGCTTGCAGGGTTTCTGCTGAGAGGTCCACTGTTAGTCTGATGGACTTCTCTTTGTGGGTAACCCAACCTTTCTCTCTGACTGACTTGAGCATTTTTGTTTTCATTTCAACCTTGGAGAATCTGATGATTATGTGTTTTGGGATTGCTCTTCTGGAGGAGTATCCTGTGGTGTTCTCTGTATTTCCTGAATTTGAATTTTGACCTGACTTGCTAGGTTGGAAAAGTTCTCCTAGATAATATCCTGAAGAGTGTTTTCTAACTTGGTTTTATTCTCTCCATCACTTTCAAGTACACTGAACAAACGTAGATCTGGTCTTTTCACGTAATTCCATATTTCTTGGAGGCTTTGTTAATTTCTTTTCACTCTTTTTTTCTCTAATCTTGTCTTCTTGCTTTATTTCATTGAGTTGATCTTCAATCTCCGATATCCTTTATTCCACTTGATCAGTTCGACTATTGAAACTTCTGTATGCTTCATGAAGTTCTCATGCTGGGTTTTTCAACTCCATCAATTTGTTTATGTTATTCTCTATGTTGGTTTATTCTAATTAGCATTTTGTCTAACCTTTTCTCAAGGTTCTTAGCTTCCTTGCTTTGGGTTAGAACATGCTCCTTTAGCTTGGAGTAGTTTGTTATTACCCACCTTCTTAAGTCTTCTTCTATCAGTTTGTCAAGCTCATTCTCCATTCAGTCTTGTTCCCTTACTGGCAAGGATCTGTAATCCGTTGGAGGAAAAGAAGCGTTCTGGTTTTAGGAGTTTTCAGGCTTTGTGCTCTGGTTTCTTCCCATCTTCGTGGATTTATCTATTTTTGGTCTTTGAGGTCAGTGACCTTGGATGGGGTCTCTGAGTGGACATTCTTTTTGTTGATGTTGAAGCTATTTATTTCTGTTTTTTAGTTTTCCTTCTAATAGTCAGGATCCTCTGCTGCAGGTCTGCTGGGGTTTGCTGGAGGTCCACTCCAGACCCTGCTTACCTGGGAATAGCAAAGATTGCTGCCTGTTTCTTACTCTGGCAGCTTTGTCCCAAAGAGGTATTTGCCAGATGCCAGCCAGAGCTCTCCTGTGTGAGGTGTCTGTCAGCTCCTACTAGAAGGTATCTCCCAGTCAGGATACATGTGGGTCAGGAAGCCACTTGATGCAGTCTGTCCCTTATCAGAACTTGAGCACTGTGCTGGGAGATCTGCTGCTCTCTTCAGAGCTGCCAGACAGAGATGTTTAAATCTGCTGAAGCTGTACCCACAACTGCACCTTTTCCCAGGTGTTCTATCCCAGGAAGGTAGGGCTTTATTTATAGGTCCCTGATGGGCTGCTGCCATTTTTTCGGAGAAGCCTTGCCCAGCGAGGACATCTAGTGCGACAGTCTGCCTGCAGCTGCTGAGCTGTGTTGGGCTCCACCTAGTTAGGACTTCCTGGTAGCTTTGCTTACACTCTGAGGTTGAAGCTGCCTACTCAAGCCACAGCAATGGTGGACACCCCTCCCCACACCAAGCTCAAATGTCCCAGCTCAAGCTCAGACTGCTGTGCTGGCTGTGAGAATTTCAAGCCAGTGGATCTTATGTTGCTGGTCTCCATGGGGGTGGGACCTGCCAAGCCACACCACTTGGCTCCCTGGTTTCAGCCCTCTTTCCATGGGAGTGAACAGTCTTGCTGGTGTTCCAGGTGCCACTGGGGTATGAAGAAAAACTGCTGCTGCTAGTTTAGTTTCTGCCCAAAACAGCTGCCTAATTTTGTGCTGGAAACCCAGGGCCCTGGTGATCGTGTAGGTACAAGAGGGAATATCCTGGTTTGCAGGTTGTGAAGATTGGGAAAAGCACAGTATCTGGGCCAGAGTGCAGGGAACAGTCCCTAATGGCTTCCCTTGGCTAGGAGAGGGTGTTCCTGGCTCTTTGCACTTTCTGGGTGAGGCAGTGCCTCATCTTGCTTCGGCCTGCCCTCCTTGGGCTGCACTCATGTCTGACTAGTCCCAATGAGATGAACATGATACCTCAGTTGGAAATATGGAAATCACCCACCTTCTGCGTCAGTCTCGCTGGGAACTGTACACCGGAGCTGTTCCTATTTGGCCACATTGCACAGGAAAGAGGAGATAGATTTCTTAAAATATAATAAACTAACTGGATTCACTACTCACAGATTCTACAGTACGAATTACCAAATCATGTATTTCAACAAGAAAAAATTAACAAAAACCAAAACAAGTGAAAAACTGGATTAAGATGCTTCTAAGTTATGTTAGCTATTGATATTGACATAAATAATTAAATGTTATTTCAATTTTTCTCTGTTTTAAAAGTTAAAACTAAATGACAGAAAACAATGACAGAGAAGATATATAAAGTAAGGGGATATTCAATATATAGTTATTTATTGTTTAACAAATTACTCAAGAATGTGATGTCTTAAAACAATCTTTTAAATCTCAGTTTCTGTAGGTCAGTAATAAGAACATAGATCAGATGGTCCTTTGCTTTGGAGCCTCTTATAGGCTTTAATCAAAGTGCCAGTCAGGGCTGCAGTCATTCTAAGGCTCAAAGGAGGAAGGACCTGTTTCCAGACTCAGACTCAAGCACGTGGTTTTTCATGGAATGTTGGATTAGCGCCTCAGTTCTTTGTCAGTTGTTGGTCTGAGGCCACCTACAGTTCCTTGCTACATGAACCTCTTTATAGTGTAGCTCAAACATGGCTACTTGATTTATCACAGTAAGCAAATGAGAAGAACAAGAGAGAAAGTGACAGCCATATTGAAGTCACTGTCTTTTTTAACCTAATCTTTGAAGTACTATCTCATTACCTCTGAAATATTCTGTTTATTATGAGCAAGACATTAGTTTCAGCCCACATCATAAAGAGTAGATCACATGAGAGCATGCATGTGAGAAGATGACACTGGGGGCCATTTGAGAAGCTTGCCTATTAGTCCGACATCTGGCCCTCAATTATCCATATTCCTCACATGCAGTATACATTCCCTGCCCCTCCGCCCCACCAAGGTCTGCAAAAGTCATATCCCATTATAGCATCAGCCCAAAGTTCAAAATCCTATCATCTAAACCATATTTAGTTGTTAATTAGGTTTGTAGGGTGTTCTTTAATTATAACTACTCAAGGACAGTTTCTCTTGATCTGTGAAGCTAAAGAGAGGTTATGTGCCTCCAACATACATCCAACATATAATGGTGGGACAGGCATAGGACAATAGCTATAGACATTCTTTCTTAAAAAAAAGGGCGGGGAAAAAAAGAGGCACAAAAAATGTCACTAGTCAGTTACATTTGTAGAATCCAGCCAGTAAAATATTGGAAGTTTCTTCTTAGGTTTTAAGGTCATGACTCTTAAAGCTACCCTCAACACTCTTGATTCTGCCCTCTCAGTTATTTTATTTTATTTTATTTTTACTTATTTATATATTTTTTGCAACTGAGTAATTTTCTAAGCTTTCTTCCTGCCAGTAAAATTTTAGGGTCCAACAGTCTCTACTCATTTTGTACATTCCACTCATTGCAAGCTAGAAGTGATTTTGCTAATAATATATTTTTCTCAAAAGCTTTGTGGATCATCAGTGATCTAACTGAAGTATATTAGACAAAAGCCACCCATGCAAATATTTTTGAGATAAGTTCTTCTCTATCTAGTTCTGCAAAGTGATTAACTACAATGACCATAAACTCCTCTAGTGGTCCTATTTCATTAAGAGGATCTGTGAATCTGTGATGCCTTAAAGGATCCTTTGTGTAGGTGAATAATCCTCTTATTCTTTGATCTGTTTGAATACTTAGCAAATAACTATATAGCCATAACTATAACAAATAGCTATACAGCCAAACACATAGGACATGTGTTTCTGATAAGGCTCACAAGCTCTTTCTTAATGTTAGCATCTTTTGCTTTCTGGAAAGGCTGAAAAATTTCAAAATGATCTGCCTTTGCAGCATAACAAATTACCCCAAAATTTAATGACTTAAAACAATAATATGAATTATCTTAAATTTCTGAGGGTCAGAAGCATAGCTTCATTCTATCCTCTGCTTCTCGGTTTCTCACAATTAATTTGTGAGTAAAGCGAGTAAGACCTGGGACTGCTGTCATCTTAAGACTTACCTGGAGATGCATCTCTGAGCCAATTCATGTCTTTTCTGCCAGGATTCCTTTCCTTTGGGTTGTTAAATTGAAAGTATCAATTGTTCATGGAACTGTTGGTCAGAGGCCTCACTCAGTTCGGTACCATATGGGCTTCTACATATGGGGACTCACAACGTGGCCCCTGACTTCAAAAGAATGAGCAAGTGAAAAGGCAATAGCCAAGAGAATGAGAAAAAGGAAAAGGTCACAGACTCTTGTAATGTAATCTTGAAGTGACATCTCATCACTTTTACTGAATTTCAGGATTGAAGGAAATAACTAGATTTAATCCACATTCAAGGAGAGACGTTACACAAGAGCATAAATATTAGGAGTGGAGGGGATCACTGGGAATTATTTTGGAACCTGCCTACCACCATATGTTACTGTATTTGTCAGTCTGTAAGGTAGATAGAAATATTACAAACTTTAGACTTAAGTGGAAAAAAATGTTCATTTAAACATATTTGAAGATATCAATTAAAGTATTTATGATATAGAATTATAGGAATATAGAAAAATTTAGAACTCCATAGAGGCAAAGGAAAATCAATTAAAAAATAATAGAAACGATATCAGTAAAACAACACTAATGAGTCTCAAGAATAAATATCAGAAATTTTAGTAAAAGTTAGTTCATTGAACTCATTGTTTCAATAATACAAATTTATAATGTTTATTAATTTTGTTTCATACCAGAAACTCTTCTAGTTATGTCATAGAAAGAAATTGTATTATTCTCATTTTACACGTGAAGAAACCAAATAGCAAGATAACACAGCATGTGAACAGTGGAGTGAGGAAGTAGATGCAGAATCTGACTTTCAAAGGATATGCCTTTAATCATTGTGCTATTTTTAAATGAAAGATTTTGCATTGGCTTTAAAAAATAAACTAGTTAGCCTGGGCAACAAAGCAACATGCCATTTCTACAAAATATAAAATCAAATTAGTCAGGTGTGATAGAGCATGTCTATACTCCCAGCTACTCAGGAGTAGGCCAAGTCAGGAGGCTGAGGCAGGAGGACTGCCCAGGAATTTGAGGCTGCAGTCAGCTATGATCACACCACTTCAGTCTGTACAACAGAAGTAGACTTCCCTTTAAAAAAAAAAAAAAAAAAAAAAGACAGTAGCTAAATACAACTTAAAAGAAACAAACCTTAAAAATAACAAGAAAACAGCATGAATATAAAGGGCTAGTAAGAGGTATGGTATACAATTACTATTTAAATGAAAGTTGCAGCTGGACAAGGTGGCTTACATCTGTAATTCCAGCACTTTGGGAGGCTGAGGTGGGCAGATCATCTGAGGTCAAGAGTTCAAGACCAGCCTGGCCAACATGGTAAAATCCTGTCTCTACTAAAAATGCAAAAATTAGCCAGGCATGGTGTGAGGAGCATGTAATCACAGCTACTCAGGAGGCTGAGGCAGGAGAATCACTTGACCTGGGACTAAGAGGTTGCATTGAGCCAAAATTGCGATTCTGCACTCCAGCCTGAGCAATAGAGTGAGACTCTATTACCCCCCCACCCCGCCCCCCAAAAAAAGAAAAAGAAAGATGCTGTAACATTGCTATTGGATAAAAATGTTATTAGGTAAACACTATTACTATAATAAGAGATGCTACATATTATACAATAAAATGAATTATTTAATATAAATGCTAATACTTCTAATAACATAGCCTTGATATATATTTTATTTAAATTTTAAAGAGCTTTTGTAAATAATTCAACAGAACTGTATCAATTATAAAACATCACACCAGAGTTAGCAGACGAAAGTAATTGTAGATAGAACTAATGTGAAGAAAACAATTAACAAAATAAAACTATTGCATATTTATTTTGGAACTACATCTATAGAATCGCTGTTTTGTTCAAGCACTTAAGGAAGAGTTCCTTAAAATAATATGTGCAAGTTCAAAAAAAGTCTCCATAAATTTCAAAGAATGCGAAGTCAATGTTTAAAGTAACAATATTCCCTTTGGGAACTGAATAACAGCAACAAATATTCACACTTCTAATTAATGTATGGGTTAAAGAGAAAGTTGCAATGAAAATTAGAAAATATAAAAAGTGTAATCACAAGTAGAATACAGAGTGTCACAATTTGGAGGAACCTATCAACAAGACATAGAAGCAAATTTTTAGTTATGTATCTTTTTAAAAATTATGATAAGTATATATATATATAACATAAACTATACCTTTTTAATTATTTTTAAGTGTACCATTCAATTACATTTATTACATTCACATGGTTTTGCAACGTTTTTCACTATTATCTGTCTCCAAGCTTTTCTATTACCCCAAACAGAAACTCAGTAACTATTAAGCAATACCTTCCTATTTCCTATCTCTCCATCCCTTAATAACCACTAATTTACTTTCTCTAAGAATGTTTTTATTCTAGATATTTTACAGAAGTAGAATCAGGCAATATTTGTTATTTTGTGTCTGGTTTATTTCACTTGGCATGTTTTTATAGTTCATCCATGTTGTATTATATGCCAGAACTCACCTTTTTGAGACTAAATAATATTCCATTGTTTTTATATACCACATTTTGTTTATTCTTTTATTAATGAACATGAGTTGTTTTCATCTTTGGGCTATTATAAATAATGCTGCTATGACTAATTGATGTACAAGCATCTGTTTAAATCTCTGCTTTCAATTCTTTTGAGTATATAACTAGTAGTAGTATTGCTGGGTCATATGGTAATTCTATGTTTATGAATCTAGGTTTTTGAGGAAGACATTCCATTCTGTTTTCTACAGCATTTGCAGCATCTGATATTAACATCAGCAAGTTCCAAGGTTTCCAACTTCTCTATGTTCCAGCAAACACTAGTTATTTTTCCTTTTCTGATTGTAGTCATTCTAGAAGTTATAAAGCAATATCTCACTGTGATTTTGACTTGTGCTTCCATAAGGGCTAAGTATACTTAACATCATTTTAGGTTTTTATTGGCCATTTGATTATCTTCTTTTGCAGAAGTGTGTTTTCAAGGCCTTGTTAATTTTTAAAATTGGGTTGTCTTTCTGTTGTTGAGTTTTAGTACTTTTAATATATTCTGGATATTAAACCTTTATCAGATATGAAATTTATAACTATTTTCTCTCATTTTCTAGGGTGCTTTTTTATTTTGTTTATGTGCAAAAGTTACAAATTTTGATGATATCCAATTTATCTATGTTTTCTTTTATTGCTCTTGCTTTTGGTTTCATTGATAACAATCCATTGCTGAATCCAAGGCCACGATTTATCCTTCTGTTTTCTTCCAAAGGTTTTATGATTTTAGTTCTTATTTTTAGTTTTTTTCCTCATTTTGAGTTAATTTCTGTGTAGGGTGTGAAGTACAGTTTCAACTTCATTGTTTGTATCTCAAATTCAGTTGTCCCAGCAACATTTATTGTGAGACTATTCTTTTTCTTATGAAATGAATTTAGCATTCTTGTTAAAAATCAATTGGTCATAGATGTCTGAGGTGTGTTTTTTTTTTTTTTTTGGAACTGTCAATTCTATTTTATATCAATGCTTATACTAGTATTACACTGTTTCGATTGCTGTAGCTTGTAGTAAAATTCAAAATTCTGAAATGTAACTCCTCTGACTTTACTCTTTTTCTCCAGATTGTTTTGACTATTTAGGGCTACTTATAATCCTATGGGAATTTGAGAACCAGCTTTTCATTTCTGCAAAAGATCCTCTTGAAATTTTGGTAGGATTTGTGTTGAATCTGTAGATCATTTTGCATATGATTGATATTGTAACAATATTAAGACTTTCTACCCATCCACGAACATGAGATATTTTTCAATTTATTTAGGTTTTCTTTAATGTCTTTCAGCAATGGTTGGTAGTTTTCAGTGTAAATCTTTCACCTCCTTAGTTAAACGTATAATTAAATTTATTTTCTTTTAGATGCTACTGTAAATGAAATTACTTTTCTGATTTCCCATTTTAACTGTCCATTGCATGTACGTAAAAACAAAACTAATTTCTTTGTGTTGATACTGCATCCCACAATTTTGCTAAATTTGTTTCTTAGATTTAGTAGCTTACATGTGGATTCTTTGGGATTCCTTAGTATACAGAATCATGTCATCTATGAATAGATAGAGTTTTACTTATTTCTTTCCAATTTGGATGACTTTTATTTTCTCTGGCTAGAACTTCCCAGTACAATGTTGAATAGTAGTGGTGAAAGGGCATATTTTTGTCTTGTTTTAAATGTGTTTTTAAGTAGACATTGAAAGAAAATTGTTAAGCGTTAGAAAATTTCAAAACAAAACAACATATACAAATAAAGCTAAAAGATGTAAACAAAAAATTTTAAATGAAATCATAAATATATCAGAATTTATTAAAAAATATAAAAATAAAATAAGATAAATGAATTTGCTACAGTTTTTAAAAAGTACCATCTAGCAAAATACAAACAAAGCTCAGGCTGAGGATTATTGCTGAAGAGTTACATAGAACTCCTCAGAAGTTTAATATATATAAATTAGGTATATATTTTAGGATGATACAAAGTAGGCTTTAATTACATCTGTAATTTTCTTTGAATGACTAAAGCTAATAAGGTGGGCTCATGAATATTTGTTATAGAACTCTCTGCACTTTTCTGTGTGGTTTATATATGTCTAGCAAAATTTATGTACATATAATTTTTAAAGATACTATAGAATGGGTACTTTTTGATATTTTGACTTTTTAAAATTATACTTTAAGTTCTGGGGTACAGGTGCAGAAAATGCAGGTTAGTTACATAGTTATACACGTGCCATGGTAGTTTGCTGCATCCATCACCCCATCATCTACATTAGATATTTATCCTAATGCTACCCCTTCCCCACCTCCCCACCCCCTGACAGGCCCCAATGTGTGATGTTCCCCTCCCTATGTCCATGTATTCTCATTGTTTAACCCCCACTTATGAGTGAGATCATGCAGTATTTGGTTTTCTGTTCTTGTGTTTGCTGACAATGATAGTTTCCAGCTTCATCCATGTCCCTGCAAATGACATAAACTCATCCTTTTTTAGAGCTGCTGAGTATTCCATGGTGTATATGTGTCACATTTTCTTTATCCAGTCTATTATTGATGGGCATTTGGTTCCAAGTCTTTGCTATTGTGAACAGTGCTGCAATAAACATACATGTACATGTGTCTTTATAATAGAATGATTTACAATCCTTTGGGTATATACCCAGTAATGGGATTGCTGGGTCAAATGATACTTCTATTTTTAGATCCTTGAGGAATCTCCATACAGTCTTCCACAATGGTTGAACTAATTTACACTCCCATCAACAGTGTGAAAATGTTCCTATTTTCCACATCCTCTCCAGCATCTGTTTTCTCTAGATTTTTTAATGATCACCATTATAACTGGCATGAGATGGTATCTCATTGTGGTTTTGATTTGCATTTCTCTAATCACCAACGATGATGAGCATTTTTTCATATGTTTATTGGCTGCATAAATGTCTCCTTTTGAATAGTGTCTGTTCTTTTCCTTTGCGCACTTTTTCATGAGGTTGTCGGTTTTTTCCTTATACATTTGTTTAAGTTCATTGTAGATTCTGGATATTAGCCCTTTGTCAGATGGATAGATTGCAAAAAATTTTCTCCCATTCTATAGGTTGCCTGTTCACTCTAATGATAGTTTCTTTTGCTGTGCAGAAGCTCTTTAGTTTAATTAGATCCCATTTGTCTATTTTGACTTTTGTTGCCATTGCTTTTGGTGTTTTAGTCATAAAGTCTTTGCCCATGCCTATGTCCTGAATGGTATTGCCTAGGTTTTCTTCTAGGGCTTTCATGGTTTTAGGTCTTACATTTAAATCTTCATTTCATCTGGAGTTAATTTTTGCATAAGGTGAAAGGAAGGGATCCAGGTTCAACTTTCTGCATATGGCTAGCTAGTTTTCCCTGACACCATACATATATTAAACAGGGAATCCTTTTCCCATTGCTTTATCAAAGATCAGACAGTTGTATATGTGTGGTGTTATTTCTGAGACCTCTGTTTTGTTCCATTGGTCTATATCTTTGTTTAGATACTGGTACCATGCTGTTTTGATTACTGTAGTCTTGTAGTATAGTTTGAAGTCAGGTAGCCTGATGCCTCCAGCTTTGTTCTTTTTGCTTAGGATTGTCTTGGCTATGCAGGCTCCTTTTTGGTTTCATATGAAAGTTACGGTGTTTATTTCCAATTCTGTGAAGAAAGTCAATGGTAGCTTGATGGGGATAGCATTGAATCTATAAGTTACTTTGGCAGTATGGCCATGTTCACAGTATCGATTCTTCATAACCATGAGCATGGAATGTTTTTCCATATGTTTGTGTCCTCTCTTAGTTCCTTGAGCAGTGGTTTGTAGTTCTCCTTGAAGAGGTCCTTCACATCCCTTGTTAGTTGTATTTCTAGATATTTTATTCTCTTTGTAGCAATCGTGAATGGGAGTTCACTCATGATTTGGCTGTTTGTCTGTTACTGGTATATAGGAATGCTTGTGATTTTTGCATGTTGATTTTGCATAATGAGACTTTGCTGAAATTGCTTATCAGATTAAAGAGATTTTGTGCTGAGATGATGGGGTCTTCTAAATATACAATCATGTCATCTGCAAATAGAGATAATTTGACTTCCTCTTTTCTTATTTGAATACGCTTCCTTTCTTTCTCTTGCCTAACTCCCTGGCTAGAACTTCCAATACTATGTTGAATAGGAGTGGTGAGAGAGATCATCCTTGTCTTGTGCCTGTTTTCAAAGGGAATGCTTCTAATTTTTGCCCATTCAGTATGATATTGGCTGTGGGTTTGTCATAAATAGCTCTTATTATTTTGAGGTATGTTCCATCAATACCTAGTTTATTGAGAGGTTTTAGCATAAAGGGCTGATGGATTTTGTCAAAGACCTTCTCTGTATCTATTGAGATAATCATGTGGTTTTTGTCTTTGGTCCTGTTTATATGACAGATTACGTTTATTGATTTGGGTATGTTAAACCAACCTTGAATCTCAGGGATGAAGCTGACTTGATTGTGATGGACAAGCAGCTTTTTGATGTGCTGTTGAATTTGGTTTGCCAGTATTTTATTGAGGATTTTCACATTGATATTCATCATAGATATTCACCTGAAATTTTCTTTTTTGTTGTGTCTCTGACAGGTTTTTGCATCAGGATGATGTTGGCCTTGTAAAATGAGTTAGGTGTTATAGTCTCTTTTTATATTGTTTGGAATAATTTCAGAAGGAATGGTACCAGTTCCTCTTTGTACCTCTGGTAGAATTCAGCTGTGAACCCTTCTGGACCTGGACTTTTTTTGGTTGGTAGGCTATTAATTGCTGCCTCCATTTCAGACTTTGTTATTTGTTTATTAGGGATTCGTGATCTCCTGGTTTAGTCTTGGGAGTATGTAAGTGTTCAGGAATTTATCCATTTCTTCTAGATTTTCTGGTTTATTTGTGTAGAGGTGTTTATAGTATTCTCTGATGGTAATTTGTATTTCTGTGGTATCGGAGGTGATAGCCCCTTTATCATTTTTTATTTTATCTATTTGATTCTTCTCTCTTTTATTAATCTGGTTGTTGTCTATCTATTTAGTTGATCTTTTCAGAAAACCTCCTCCTGGATTCACTGATTTTTTTTTGAAGGGTTTTTTGTGTCTTTGTCTCCTTCAATTCTGCTCTGATCTTAGTTATTTCTTGTCTTCTGCTAATTTTTGATTTTGTTTGTTCTTGCTCCTCTAGTTCTTTCAATTGTAACATTAGGGTGTTGATTTTAGATCTTTCCTCCTTACTCTTGTGGGCATTTAGTACTATAAATGGCCCTCTACACACTGCTTTAAATGTGTCCCAGGGATTCTGGTATGTTGTGTCTTTGTTCTCATTGGTTTCGAAGAACATCTTTATTTCTGACTTTATTTCTTTATTTATCCAGTACTCATTCAGGAGCAGGTTGTTTAGTTTTCATGTAGTTGTGCAGTTTTGAATGAGTTTCTTAATCCTGAGTTCTAATTTGATAGCACTGTGGCCTAAGAGATTATGTGTTATGATTTCTATTTTTTTGCATTTGCTGAGGAGTGTTTTACTTCCAATTATGTGGTCGATTTTAGAGTAAGTGTAATGTGGTGCTGAGAAGAATATATATTCTGTTAATTTGGGTTGGAGAGTTCTGTAGATGTCTATTAGGTCTGCTTGGTTTAGATCTAAGTTCAAGTCCTGAATATCCTTGCTAATTTTCTGTCTAGTTGATCTAATATTGACAGTGAGATGTTAAAATCTCCTGCTATTATTGTGTGGAGTCTGTATCTCTTTATAGGTCTCTAAGAACTTCCTTCATGAATCTGACTGCTCCTGTATTGGGTGCACATATATTTAGGATAGTTAGCTCTTCTTGTTGCATTGATCCCTTTACCATTATGTAATGCCCTTCGTTGTCTCTTTTGTTCTTTGTTGGTTTAAAGTCTGTTTTATCAGAGACAAGCATTGCAACCCCTGCTTTTTATTGCTTTCCATTTGCTTGGTAAATCTTCCTTCATCCCTTTACTTTGAGCCTATTTGCGTCTTTGCACATGAGGTGGGTCTCCTGAATACAGCACACTGATGGGTCTTGATTCTTTATCCAATTTGCCAGTCTGTGTCTTTTGATTGGGGGATTTAGCACATTTACATTTAAGGTTAATATTGTTATGTGTAAGTTTGATCCTGCCATTATGATGCTTGCTGGTTGTTTTGCTCGTTAGTTGATGCAGTTTCTTCATATAGTCAATGGTCTTTACAATTTGGTATATTTTTGCAGTGGCTGGTACCAGTTGTTCCTTTGTACTTTATGTTTAGTGCTTCCTTCAAGAATTCTTTTTTTTTTTTTTTTTTTTGTGTGTGTGTGTGATGGAGTTTTGCTCTTGTTACCCAGGCTGGAGTGCAATGGCACGATCTCGGCTCACCGCAACCTCCGCCTCCTGGGTTCAAGCAATTCTCCTGCCTCAGCCTCCCGAGTAGCTGGGACTACAGGCGTGCGCTACCATGCCCAGATAATTTTTGTATTTTTTAGTAGAGACGGGGTTTCATCTTGTTGACCAGGATGGTCTCGATCTCTTGACCTCGTGATCCACCCACCTCGGCCTCCCAAAGTGCTGGGATTATAGGCGTGAGCCACTGCGCCCGATTCTTTAAGGAAGTCCTGGTAGTAACAAAGTCTCTCCGCAGTTGCTTGTCTGTAAAGGCTTTTATTTCTCCTTTACTTATGAAGCTTACTTTGACTGGATATCAAACTCTGGTTTGAAAATTCTTTTCTTTAAGAATGTTAAATATTATTCCCCACTCTTTTCTGGCTTGTATGGTTTCTGCCGAGGGATCCACTGTGAGTCTGATGAGCTTCCCTTTGTGGGTAACCCAACCTTTCTCTCTGGCTGCTCTTAGCATATTTTCCTTCATTTCAACCCTGGTGAATTTGACGATTATGTACCTTGGGGTTGCTCTTCTCAAGGAGTATCTTCGTGGTGTTCTCTGTATTTCCTGAATTTGAATATTGGCCTGCCTTGCTAGGTTGGGGAAGTTCTCCTGGATAATATCCTGAAGATTGTTTTCCAACTTGGTTTCATTCTCCCCATCACTTTTAGGTACACCGATCAAGTGTAGATTTTGTCTTTTCACATGGTCCCATATTTCTTTGAGGCTTTGTTCATTTCCTTTCACTCTTTCTTCTCTATTCTTTCTTCTCACTTTATTTTACTGAGTTGATCTTCAATCTCTGATATCCTTTCTTCTGCTTCATCAATTCGGCTTTTCAAGCTTGTGTATGTTTTGCAACATTCTCATGTTGTGATTTTCAGCTCCATCAGGTCGTTTATGTTCTTCTCTTAACTGGTTATTCTAGTTAGCATTTGGTCTAAGGTTTTTTCAAGGTTCTTAGCATCATTGGATTGGGTAGAACATGCTCCTTTAGCTCATAGAAGTTTGTTATTGCCTACATTCTGAAGTCTGCTTCTGTCAGTTCATCAAACTCATTCTTCATCCAGTTTTGTTCCCTTGCTGGCAAGGAGTTGTGATCTCTTGGAGAAGAGACATTCCAGTTTTGTGAATTTTCAGCCTTTTTGTGCTGATTTCTTCCCATCTTTGTGAATTTATCTACTTTGGTCTTTGAAGTCAGTGACCTTTGGATGAGGTCTCTGAGTGGATGTCCTTTCTGTTGATGTTGAAATTATTTCTTTCTGTTTGTTAGTTTTCCTTCTGATAGTCAGGGCCTTCTGCTGCACGTCTGCTGGAATTTGCTGGAGGTCCACTCCAGACCCTGCTTGCCTGGGAATCACCAGTAAGGGGCTGCAAAATAGCAAAGATTGCTGCTGGTTCCTTTCTCTGGCAGCTTCATCCCTGAAGGCTACCTGCCAGATGCCAACTAGAGCTCTCCTGTATGAGGTGTCCATTGGCCCTTACTAGATAGTGTCTCTCAGTCAGGGTACATGGGGGTCAGGGAGCCACTTGAGGAGGCAGTCTGTTTGAGTCTTATCGAGATCTATTGCTCTCTTCAGATCCACTGCTCTCTTCTGAGCTGCCAGACGGACATTTAAGTCTGCTGAAGCTGTACCCACAACTGCCCCTTGTCCTAGGTCCTCTGTTTCAGGAGGGTTGGGCCTTTATTTACAAGTTCCTGATGAGCTGCTGCCTTTTTACAGAGATGCCCTGCCCAGTGAGGAGGGAGTCTAGTGACACAGTCTACCTGCAGAGGCCTTGCTGAGCTACTGTGGGCTCCACCCAGTTTGAACTTCCCAGTGGCTTTGTTCATACTGTGTTGTTTAAAACCGCCTACTCAAGCCTCAGCAATGGTGGATGCCCTTCCCTACACTGAGCTCAAAAGTTCCAGGTAGAACTCTGACTGCTGTGCTGGCTGCAAGAATTTCAAGCCAGTGAATCTTAGCTTGCTGGTCTCTGCAAGAATTTCAAGCCAGTGAATCTTAGCTTGCTGGTCTCCATTGGATGGGTCCCGTTGAGTCAGATCACTTGGCTCCCTGGCTTCAGCCCCCTTTTCAGGGGAGTGAACATTTCTGTCTAGCTGGCATTGCAGGCACCACCAGGGTATGAGAAAAAAAAAAACTGCTGTGGCTAGCTCAGTGTTTTCCCAAATGTCCACCCAGTTTTGTGCTGGAAACCCAGGGCCCTGGTGTTACAGGCACTGGAGTGAATCTCCTGGTCTGCAGGTTGTGAGACCATGGGAAAAGCACAGTATCTGTGCCAGAGTGCAGGGGAGAGTCCCTAATGGCTTCCCTTGGCTAGGAGAGGGAGTTTCCCAGACCCTTGCGCTTTCTGGGTGAGGCAATGCCCTATCCTGCTTTGGCTCACCTTCCTTGGGCTGCATCCCAAGGAAGGTTCAACCAGTCCCAATGAGATGAACCAGATACCTCAGTTAGAAATACAGAAATCACCCACTGTCCATGTCGATCTCCCTGGGAGCTGTGCGCTGGATCTGTTCCTATTCAGCCATCGTGCCAGAAATCTGAATGTATACTTTTTACAATGTTCTTATATATTTAAAAAATACATTTGTCCTTTAGTTATGTCTCATGAAAAAAGATTCTGAGTTAGAAACTAGAAGTAGGCCAGATGTGGTAGCTCACGCCTGTAATTCCAGCACTTTGGGAGGCTGAGGCAGGCAGATCACCTGAGGTCAGGAGATTGAGACCAGCCTGGCCAGCATGCTGAAACCCCATCTCTACTAAAAGTACAAATATTAGCCCAGTGTGATGGCATGTACTTGTAGTCCCAGCTGCTCAGGGGCTGGGGCAAGAGAATTGCTTGAATTCGGGAGGTCGAGGTTGCAGTGAGTCGAGATTGTGCCACTGCCCTCTAGCCTGGGCAACAGAGCATGACTCCATCTCAAAAATAAGACAGACAGAAAGAAAAAGAAAGTAGAAGTAAAAGTCTAAAGAATTTTCTTGAAGAGGAATTAAATAATAACTATAGGGCATGGGGGAAATCTAACATCAAAATAGACTTCAAAGTTAGTTATTGCTATTTTTTTAAGTTCGGAGTATTTGTAAAAATTCACTGCCATTTATTTTCAACATGCTTTCTAATTTAAACAATAATTGTTAATTTTATTGGTTATTTGTGAGGCTGGGCCATTAAAAAAAAAACACCCTCAAATATATTAGGGATTAGCCAAGGAATGAATGGATGAATGAAAGTATCATATGCCTCAAGACATCAAATCACTGTAACTTTAAAAAATTTGTTTCTGAGTCAGTTACATATCTCCATCAAACGTAATTCTCTTCAGATTAAGAAAATACTTCTTATTCATTTCTTTTACGAGAACTCAAAATTTAACATTTTATCCACAAAAAAAAAATTATTCCATTTCTTTCAGGATACACATTATTATTGATTACACTGTTATCAAAAAGCAAAAGGCTAAATCTCAAGAGTGATCCAGTGCTTATTTTCTCTTTAAAACTTTAATATTTTCGTATTTGCAGTCAAATATATAAACCAGTTTTGGATTACTTCCCCAGAGCAAAGTTAGACAGCAGTGTTGTGCAACAAAGCAATCCACACATGTAATGATGGCATCCCATTTTATAAGGACGTGGACACATTTCAATGAATAAATTCATGAAGTCTCACCGCTCTGTGACCCCATATCTGCAGTCTCTTTCATTTAGTCCAGTTCTAGCTCATTACTGTCATAACAAAAGCAGCCATTCTATTTCATTTCTGATCTTATCTGTCCTTTAAAGGTGAAGAAACATAAAAGAACCAAGATGATAGGTCCCCACCTTTTCCTTTTTTTAAAATAGTTAACTCTTTTTTTAGTCTAATAAGTCTATTCAAAATTACTATACTTTTTCTGTGTTTAGATTATATAACTATACAAAAAATATAATTGTTCTTACCTTCAGCTATTTTTCTTTTTCAAAAATGCCTTTGAAGTGATGAAGTCTCATTAACGTGCAGAAACTATTCCAGTGATACTCTGAAGACAGTGGGTAGTTAGATGTGTGTGTACAGAGTTCCCATAAGGCATTCACAAGGTCAGAGAAAATCATTACAATGCTGCTAAAGGGTCTATTAATGACAAAGAGCACAGTGTATCTTTCTCCATTACTCTCCTCTAAGTCCTGGCACCTAGAAACTTGCTAATTCAGTTTATATACAAGTTCAAATATTTTATTAAGTATCTAGGATCTGAGGAGCATGGGATGATTTGCAGCAACATTAGATACCCAAAAGTTCTAGCAGAAATTTGATAAATATGGCAGATTTACTACAGATAAGTATCACTTCTGCTTCTCAAAACCTCATTAAAGGAGAGTGATAGAATAAAAGGGTATAAACATACAAGGACAAAGGAATAATGAGATGATATTGGAGATTTAAATAAATCTTTGAAATACAGGAAGTCGGGGGAGGGAGAATGGGTAAATTACTTTAAAAAGTGAAAATCATTATTACCTAAAAGCCTACAGAGTGGGGGAGCAAAAAATACCAAGAAAATTATTTTTGAACCACGAGGATGACTCAGGACTTGGAAACATAAGGTAACAGTGGAAGATAGCAGGGATGTTCAAGAGTGAAAACAGAGTTGTTTAACACAGATTTTTCCTTTTTTTGCCAAGTGAGTCTGGTATATCTGTCTCCCTCATACCCATCTGCTTTACCCTTTCTGGAGCTGTTAATTTTTACTTTCTCCTGCAGATGCTCTGGACTCAGAGATGGAAAGTATAGCAGAACATAGGGGTGAAGGATGACACTAGAAACGTGGAGATTAAGTTCGGATTCCCAGAACCTTCCCTCTGCCTTGCTATTAAAATACATATAGCAAGAGGAGCGCAGGGGGAAAGCAAACTAGCATAGGAGGAACACAAAATCAGAATAAAACAAAGAGAAGGGTAATCAAGTGGGATAATCCTACTGCTGTAAAGACAGGGGCACTCAAAACAATCATCGTCATCATAGTTTTGTTTATTTACTTTTAGTATTTTATGTTAAAGACAGATTTGCAGTAAATAAAAAGTGCTTTTCAAACAAAGCAGATCTGTGTTATGTAAGTAAATCAAATAGAGCTCTAATAATGAGGAGCATGTATTAGGTTTGGTAGTCTAACAATGTTAAATAGGATACCACTTTTCAGCAGTTTCATATGGTGACTAACAATGGCTGAGAATTTATTTATAATACAGGCTATTGTATCACACATCTCCCTATACAAATTTTTGGTTAACTTTTTTTTTTTCTAGAAAACCTTAGGCCTTACTAAAGTAAAAACTAAGCTTTTCATTTGTTTTACAACACATGATGAATATTAGAAAAACATGTACACTGTTATTGTGTTGTTATATCCCATTTTGTTTCTGAAATGCCATTTGTTTAAAATAACTCAGTAATGGTAATAATAAGCCTCTATCAATCATCTTTCTTGAAATGAGACCACGTTTTAAAAGCATAATAGTATGTCATTAAAAACAACTGTTTTTCTTTTGTTTGGTTGCCATTTGTCTTTAAGTGTTGCTCAATGAATAGATGGAGGAAAGAAAACCTGGGACAAAAGGATCATAAAGTGTTATGATTGAAAGCATATTCATTGGTATTTCATTTAAATCTACATTTCAATAGATTCTTCTGTGTTATACAACTGTTACTTTTTAAAATCACTTTTCAAACCTTATATCCTATGTATCTTTTTTGTGTATAATACAGTAACAGTTTCCAGAGCTTCTGTTATAATAAAATCAGTGGAACAGAAATGCTTTGACCTCTGTATTATACACAAGGTAGAAGAAACCTAGACTGTAGTAAGAAAGCCATATGCTTACATTATGCCCAAAGACACAGGTTAGGCAGAAAACAACTTGTCAGCCTTCCTTTGTCTATCAGTTCTTCAGGGAAAAGCGTCATTTAAATCTCCATCTCAACCAACCTGAGTAGAAGAAATATATTCACTTACCTGCCTAACCAAACAGCAAATGTAATTATTTGGCAGATTATGAGAAGAGGAAAAACTCTGTAGGCTATCAGTTTGATTTCATGATTTTTCATAATACGTCATGGTACATATTCTAAAGTGATTCATAAGGGTTAGTCTCTATTCTTTGAGATTACATGGCTCCTATGGGATGTAATAAGTCAGGAAAGATACAGTAACTTGTAGTATCACTATGTGCCATAAAATGCTAAGAAACAATTTTGTCCCACTTCTTACTTCCTCCTAGGGTTCAAAAAAGGAGTAGGTGGTACCATCAACAAGAGTGTGAGTTGATCTGCCAGCATTGCCTTTGTGTGGGTTAAAAACCTGCATCATCTAAAGCTAACCTTTAAGCAAGCAGACGTCTGACTCTTGCTGAGGCATTTCGAATAATATTGTATTTGTACATTCCATTAAACTCTAATGTAAACCATCACTACATGGTGCTTTATAGATAAAATATTTTTCATTAATACTATATTTTTCTCCTATCTCAGAATGCAATTATAAGAATACAAATCTAAAGATTTTTTTCACAGTTGACTTTTTGACATCACAATCCTAATGGTATTTTAGTTACAGTAATGAATAACAATAACTCCCAAAGATATATTTTTATTTTCTAGCTTTTGCAGTTACTGGGAGGTTGGCAAAATTTCTGTTAATACAGAAGGAAATGTTCATATTTAAATTTTACTCATTATCTTAGGTAGAAATACTTCATATTTTATCATGGAAATACTAAAATATAGATTTTTCATTTAGATGACAATGGGTAACTTTTAAACTATTAACTATTAAGATCAAACATATACTTCTTCCCTCTTTCAAAAAACGTTATTTTAGATTAGCTAACAAGAACATATTAAAGAATATGTTTTCATTATACCTATCTGTTGATGTATAGTGATAAACTGCAAGAATGATATTCTTTCTTTTACTTTCCCTCCATGAATCACCGGTAGAATAATAGCTCCTGGTTTCTGAGGGTTTGCTATGGGTCAGCATATGGATTACACAATTTACATATTTTTAATGCAATATTTATAACAAATGCGTGAAGGAAGGTGTCATTATCCTAATTTTTAGGTGATGAAACTGAAATACCAAAAGGTCAAATAGAGTTAGAAAAAGGAGCTAAGATTCAATTCTGCATCAGATTCACCCCAAAGACTCTTGCCTGTTGACTGTTTCATACTGCTCATTTGTAACGGAGAAACAGCACTCAATAGTGCAAACTCATTTAGGTTTAAGGTCTGGGAATAATTCTCTGTGTCTTAGGACTTTGCCTTCTCGGTGCATTTCTTTGCCGTTCTTTTTTTTTGAAAGAGTAGCATGTGTTTGCATCTGAGTAGTGTTATCAGCCTGTTTCCTGCAAGTAGAATTAGGGGAGTCTGATAGATTTCTGATATTATGTCTTCCCTCTGTTCCTTTCAGTTCAAGTTGGCAGCATTTCTGCTGGGATAACATTCTTAGGAATGTTATCCATTTAGGTCTTCCATGTGTGTGTCCTAGATTAACTTAATCAGACAAGAGGCTTGTCCACAGATCTTTTCTGGATAATCCCATCCCTATTTTTGATTTCTGATGAGATGAGTGAGGGAACCCATAAGTCATGTGCTTAATCCTTTCAGCGAGCCCTCTGTGAGAGGGAACATTCTGACCTTTGGATTTTTCCAGGCAGTAGCAAAAGGTTGCCCAGCCACACCTTTGGCTTTCTCTCCAGAGCGTACTTTTCTGGCAATGAATCTCCTAATTTTAGCCGTCTGAAAAGGCTGATAATTTCCCAAATCATCAAATCTAGTTTCTCTTTGCTTAACATTTCTTCCTTCAATCAATTTCTTTCCTCTACCATTTTACTATAAGCAGAAAATAAAACCAACCATCCCTTCAACTCTGTGCTTGGAAATCTCCTCAGCAAAATAATTGAATTTATTGTTTCCATGTTTGTTTACCATATAACTGCTTGCCATATCACTTGTGCAGGACATGTGTCAATTAAGCTTTCTGCCACTACATAATACTATATGATATTTCCTCCATTTTCCAGTAACATGTTCCTCACTCTACAAACTGTTCAAAGCAATCTAGGCTGTTTTCATCATATACCTCAAAACTCTTCCAGTCCTGCCCACTGCCTAACTGCATAGCCCCTTCCATATATTTTGTTACTTGTTGTAACCCACATCCAGGTACAAAGTTAACATTTGTTTCTAATGGTTGTTATAACTGATTACCACGAATTTAGTGACTTAACACAAGTCTCATGGTTTTGGAGGTAAGAAATCCAAAATAATCTCACTTGGCTAAAATCAAGCGGTCAACAAAGCTGTGTATTTTTCTGGAGGCTCTAGGATAGAATCTGTTTCCTTGCCCTTTTCAGCTTCTAGAGGCTGCCTATGTTCCATGGCTCATGTCCTCCTTCTATCTTCAAAGCCATCAACGGGACCACTGATCTCTCCTTCTGTCATTACACCTCCATCTCTGACTCTGACACTCCTGTCTGACTTTCACTTGTAAAGACCCTTGTCATTACATTCATTGAGTTCAACATAACAATCCAAGACAACCTCCCCATCTCAAGCACTCTAACGTAATCATTTCTGTAATGAAGACATGGGTGTCTATGGCTAGCCATTCTTCTGCCTACCTAGGTGTTTTTGGGCTGGGTCTTCCCCTTTGCACTTGGGGGTCCACACTCTGGTAAGCAATTGCTCACATGCTTGCTCCAAAGAGTATACTTAATACAGCCTGTCCACATACACAGAGCTGTGTCTCAGACATTGTATACAAGGGAGGGACATAATAGAGGAAAAAAGCAACTGTCACAATAACAAAGAAAATTCTTAGCAGCTATTCACGTCTCTATTCTTAGCTATGAAAGGTTCAAAGAACAGCCATCACACAAATCCAAAAATCATCACTGTAAAACAGAAAGACCAAAGCATGGTATCTCTCTCTAAAAACACATAGATATAACTTAGGAAAGAGATTGTTGAGAGAATTTTGAGAAGATATACTATAAAATAAGAAATGGATTCCCTGACAGTGGAACAATTACTAAAACAGAGGATCTTATATATATTATATGACTTTATATTTTGTGTACAAACAATGAAAGTTGAAAACAGAGAAACATCTTACAGACATTAGGAATGAAAGAGAAAAATAAACTCTCCAGAGGACCTAGGCAGTCAGTGCAATATCCACCAAAGTAAAATCTCGGAAAGAATAAAGAAAATGGAGGGGATAAAATTATTAGAAAAATAATGCAAAGTATATGTTTTAAGATGGTCATGCCTCACTGAGCACTCACTCAATGACTGAAAAAGTGACCTCAGACATATGCAATCACAGAATCTTCAAGATTCAAGGAAAATAGAAGTAAGAACAAAAAAGACTAACAAATAAGAATGACCTCAGAATTCTAACTAGTAACACTTAATTCTAGAAACAAAAAGAATGCCTGAAAATTATAAGAAAATATTTTTAAACTAGAATTAATTACCCAGCCAAAATAATTTTAAAAATAAGAAAAAATTAAATTAGATTTTTCATATATGTATTTAAGCAGAAAACTTATTTTTTTTGACCTCTTTTAAAAAGTTACTTGGTGCTGAATTTTGATAGTATATGATAAAAATGAAAAGGTTGCAATTAAGTAGTCATCACAGGTTTCACAGAACAGTGGACTTCACCTATGAGGGCAATGAATATACATCCTAGAATAATAGCTATCTAATAATCCAATACATAAACTGATCTAACTTAAAACAATAATTTCTCAGGCTTTAAAAAGTATACATCAAGAAGAAATTGGATTTGTCTGAACAGAAGAAAATTCTTAACAAAGTGAGCATATAGAGTACAGAAACATGTTATTTGTCAAAAAGAACATAATTAGGGCCGGGCGCGGTGGCTCACGCCTGTAATCCCAGCACTTTGGGAGGCCGAGGCGGGTGGATCACAAGGTCAAGAGATCGAGACCATCCTGGTCAACATGGTGAAACCCCATCTCTACTAAAATGCAAAAAATTAGCTGGGCACGGTGGTGCGTGCCTGTAATCCCAGCTACTCAGGAGGCTGAGGCAGGAGAATTGCCTGAACCCAGGAGGCGGAGGTTGCGGTGAGCCGAGATCGCGCCATTGCACTCCAGCCTGAGTAACAAGAGCGAAACTCCGTCTCAAAAAAAAAAAAAAAAAAAAATTAGAAATTACAAAGTAAACAAATGGTGATGAAATCATAAACTGAGATGTAAAGTATATAATTTTACACAATGTAATAATGATGACAGTCACACAATTGGGTGTATAGGTCAGGTAGAGCATTGAAGGGGAACTAATTTCCTCATTTTATTTCATAGAGTGACAATAGAAATTTGAAATTTGATGGACCAGGAAATAGTGATGCACAATATAGAGCTTACCAGTAGCAAAACAAAATGACTAAAAATATTGGAGGCAAAGGAAAGAGGAAGTTAAAACAGAGTAGGGCTAGTTGTATTCCTCATTTTCCATAAGAGAAAATCAAATGATGCAGTTTAAAGATAAGAAAAGAAATAAGGATAGACTTACAGAATAATTCACTAGAATCACACAAATATATAATGGTTAAAACTGATGGACCTTGGAGAGTAGGACTCTAGAAGTTTGTGGAAGTGCAATTTATAATTTTACATTATACTGTATTAGTTTTCTTTATTGGTTTATTTACATTTGTAATGAATGAAAAAGCTTATAGACCTCTCTTTCCCCATCCAATAGAAAACTTCAGTTCACCCCATTTATCCTCCAATCTTTTGGATTTATGTAATAAATGTGCATAATTATATACAATTATATATAATGTATACAATTTTATACAATAATTGTATATAAATATATATTTTATATTTATATTATATATAATTATTATATACAATTATTGTATATAATAATTATATATAATTGTATGCAATAATTATATATAATAATTGTATATAATTATGTATATATATATTTAGAATTATGCACTGTTTCTAGTCTCATGAACTGCCAGGTCCATGGTAGATAATTTATATGTACTTATTAAACAGAATTATCTTCAAACTAGTTGACACATAGAAGCTAGAACAAACTTAATATATAACTTGGAGCACAGTAAAGAGGTAATCAGAAAAAGATTGGAGTCATCAGGAAAAGAGAACTTTGATCTCTTTTTCTAAATAAATGATTAGTGGAATAGAGAAAATAAATGTCTCTGACTTCCTGAAAAATAAATCTGTCGACATCATTTCTGAAAAGAAAATAGAATGGGCTACCCCTTACATCTCATTTAAATTTTAACCACTTCAGCATAATGTAAAACTGCCAGCAAAATTGTGCTAGATGGATTGCCCATTCAAGTGTATTCCCTTCCGCAACACCCACTAAAAATGATGCTGCCCTTAATTGCAGAGGAAATGCCTCGAGCTGATTCAGTTCAAGAATCTTATGTCAGGAGGATTCCCATTTTCCAATAATGTCACTGGCATGAGATTGGCAAGGTCAAAAAGCAGGCTAATCTAGGCACATTGGGGCAGCTAGGGCAAAAACATGAGTATGAATAAACTGCAAATGGGAATTGTGGCTAGTGGCTTCCGTGTGAAATCTTGCAGCAGAGTCCATTGCCATCTTTTCTATGGTAAGTTCTGCATCCTCACTACAAGTTATGTTCTATATATTTAATATCTACTTAATAATTTGAAATAAGGAATGGAATATATGCACATATAAAGCATCATCTGCATATTCAATTTCAAAACCAGAAAAGCAGTTTTTCAGCACGTATTTTAAGACTAAACTCTATTTTTAATTAAAAAGTATTTTCTTGTCAAATCTTTGAAACTAGCATAAAAAATCATGCCTGTAAGAGTGTTCCATTTTTAAGACAAAGTAGCAGATATGAAGAATGAACAAGTCAAGAGATCTAATGTATAGTATGAGGACTGTCATTAATAAAATTGTATTGCATCAGGGTTTTTGTTAAATAAGTAGGTTTTAGGCGCTCTTGTCACACACACAAATAACTATGTAAGATGATAAATATGTTAATCAGCTTCACCAAAGTAACCATTTTACTATCTATATGTATCCCATAACATCAAATTTAAATTTCAAATACACACAATAAAATTTGTTTTAAAAAATAATATTCAAAAATATTTACTTTCTGATTTTCTAATTAAAGTCACTACTTTTTTTTTTTTTATAAGCCTGGAGTAGGAAAGCTTGATATCTCAATGCATTTTGACAGTCTGTCTTATCCTATAGCATTATGCTTTAAAAAAAATCTAGCTGGTCTCATAATGTTCTTTTATTCAGAATTAAATTATGCAAATGCAGTTGTATTACTGAACAAACTTTCATCAATAGTGCCTTCTTTAATTGAAGGACTATAATTAATTCACTTACTGACATCTAAATTCCTTTTAAAATTTCTCCCAGAAGAAAAGAGCTATCAAAAAAAGCAAAGAGTTTGACGGCTTAATCTTCTCAATGTGTCACTGCAAGAATTGTAAATTGCTGTCAGCTTTTGTTGATTTGGGGACTGATAAAACTGGTATAACAAATATCAAGTGCTATGAGAAAGTGTCATGTTTCAAGGTATGAAAATCAATATTGAAAGAAGTAATAAACACAATTGCACTTAAGAGATTAGATCAGTTGGCTGGGCACAGTGGCTCACACTTGTAATTTCAGCACTTTGGGAGGCAGAGGTGGGTGTATCACCTGAGGTCAGGAGTTTGAGGCCAGCCTGACCAACATGATGGAAACCTGTCTGTACTAAAAATACAAAAAATTAGCAGAGCATGGTGGCCGATGCCTGTAATCTCAGCTACTAGGGAAGCTGAGGCAGGAGAATCACCTGAACCTGGGAGGTGGAGGTTTCAGAGAGCCAAGATGGCACCATTGTATTCCAGCCTGGGCAACAAGAGTGAAACTCCATCTCAAAAAAAATAAAAAAGAGAAAGAGATTAGAGTAGTTAAAGTTAGCACCACATATGCAGGATCATCAGCATAACTTTACAAAGCTGATTGATTTGCAAAGTATATAGTCTGTTATTATTTGAATCCATGTAAAAAAGATGTGCTGCTCAAATTCTTAAGTAATACTCAGTACAGAAGTAGAATGAATTCCCTTTAATAATACTCCTTTGTACAATTGTTCTAATGCTGTCTTTGTTCTTGGTAGAACAAACAGAAGATAACAGAATAGGCATATGGATCCTTCTTTCAGGCAAAAGATCACAATGTCTATTGATTCAACCTTATTTCACTGTTCCTCACATAAGAGATGATGTCCTTAACTGTTGTTTTTATTCATAGATATTCTGGGGCTAAATACTCCAGAGTGAGAATGCTCTTATGTCCCATCAGTTTTCCTCTGGACTCTGCCTCAAATATTGCATAAGATCTCTGTTTAAAGGGAGCAATTCCATTATTGCTTTGTGAGTTGTTTGCTGCTACTTTTTCTCCCTGAATTCGGTCATTCTATCTTATTTTGTTCTGATTCTGTATCATTGGAATATCTGTTCTTTCTCTCCACCCCCATCTCTCTCTTTTTTTCTCTCTACTTCAACTTAATTCCTATGAGCAGCTTGGATTTTCTGTCATTGGATGTTGATTAAGGCCTGGGTCAGTAAAGCAGATGCCTGAGTCAGCAATCTTAAAGAGAAAATTGTATTTACCAAGAATATGGCAGTACAGAATTGGAAGGAAAACTCTAAAAGTCCTTTTATGTAGAGAATAAAATTCCATAAGAACTTGCTGAAGACAGTCAATAACCTGATATCTATGAAGTGAAGATCCTATGAGAACTAGGGCTTTTTTTCCCTGCTTGTTCTATGCAAGTTTGGGCTACAGCTGAATTACCTGGGATCATAGAAGAAAGAAGTCTAGTGTTCCTTCATTGTCACCTGGTGCACTCAGGATCTCCTTTAAAAAATCTTAAAATATTCACACACTCTCAGTATGTTGGGATACCAAATTGCCAGCTACCACAGCTCCCATGAGTGTCTTTGCACCTATAGGAGAGTATTACTGTGAATATTTGACTACTAGAAAACAATCAGGAAACTCTTTCAAATGGACATCATCTGATAATTTAAGTAACTATTGTTCTATATAATAACAACTTTGAGAGGGAGGAGATTATACAAATCAAAACTCTTTTCATAGAAAGCTTATGTGTCTAGCACTTGAATACAGTAACAAAATTAGTTGTGGATATAGAATTATAAGCTTTTTCTCAACAAAATGTTCTATAATTTTATCAAGAAATCTCACTATGGAAGACAGTGTGCTGATTCCTCAAAGTCCTACGTACAGAAATGCCATTCAACCCAGCAATCTCATTACTGGATATATTCCAAAGGAATATAAGTCACTTTGTTGTAAAGACACATGCACACATATGTTCATTGAAGTACTACTCACAATAGCAAAGACATGGAATCAACCTAAATGCCCATAAATGGTAGACTGGAAAAACAAAATATCGTACAAATATACCATGGAATACTATGCAGCCATAAAAAAAAGAATTAGATCATGTCCTTTGCAGAGATATAGGTGGAGCTGGAAATCATTATCCTTAACAAACTAACACAGGAAGAGAACACCAATACTGCATGTTCTCACTCTTTAAATAAGAGCTAAAATGAGGAGGACACATGGACACATAGAGGGAAACAACACACACTGGGGCCTTTCAGATAATGAGGGGTGGGAAGAGGGAGGGGATTGAGCAAAATAACTAATATATGCTAGGTTTAATACCTGGGTGATAAAATAATCTGTACAGCAAACCTCCATGACACAAGTTTACCTGTGTAGCAAACCTGCACTTGTACCCATGAACTTAAAATAAATATTTTAAAAAATTTAAAAGGAATTATTCTTTAAAAATCTGTGATATAGTCAGTATAATCTCTGTAGATACCAGGACATTATGATGGCCAGATGGATAGTCTTTGGATTTTGATACAACAGTTTTATTGCATTCACAAAAAGTATGCCCCCACAAAACCAAAACAAAACTAAACCATCTTCATAAACATATTTTTCCTTTACTTGAAGCACAAATAACTACCTATCAGGATGTTTACCAGACATTTTGTGACACCATCAGTTTCTTGAATGTTGACACATTCTATAAGTGCCTTTCCATGTTTTCTGAGTTTCATTTTATTCAGGTCTTTATCTGTAGTACTCTGACCAATACAAAATAGTATATATTCTTTCTATCTCCTAATTTAGCATCCAGGGCCACTTTTATCTACATGAAAATCTTAAGATAATGGCCTTTGTACTCTGAATCATCATTAAACTTAACTTACCATATCTTTTCTGACCAGAGATGTCTTCATATCTCTTTCTACATATAAATCTCCTCTTTCTTCATTGTTAATTTTTCACCTCATTATCCTTTTGTAAATGTATCCAACACATTATCTTTTTGTATATATATTTTTTTCTCTCTCTTCCACTCCCCTTTACAAATTTCTATCAATCAACAGTCCCTTTAAGTTCTCAGTTTCTATAAACATCTCTACTCCTCTCCATCTACACTGCCACCCACATTGTGCAAGCCACTATCTTCCCACAACACAGTATGTTAAGATATGTCCTTAAAGAGGGTTTTTTGGTATCAAATTTGTTCTTTTCCATTCATTTCTGCACAATAACGACATTGCAAAAGTACTAAATTCTTTTGGAGGCTTCACAAACTAGATATGGGTGAAGGGGAGGAAGGCAGCAAATCACACTGCCACGTATGCACCTAAGCAACAACCTTGCATGTTTTTCACATGTACCCCAAAACCTAAAATGCAATAAAAAAAAAAAAAAAGAGATGCAAACAAAAAAAAAAAAAAAAGAAAGCAAAAGGAATATGTTAGACATGGAGTAATTTCTTTTCAATTTGAAAAACATCATAGCCTTACATTTTTATCATTCAAAATGAATTCCAGACGATATTTAAATGCTAAGGTTATTAGGTCTTGAAGCAAGCCATGATTTGTAATTTGGAGACAGAGGTCTTTCTAAACAAAATAAGATTCATGAATCTATGAAGAAAATACTTCATTACATATATTAAAATGTACTTTCTATGGAAAAATATGACAAAGAGTGAAAAGAATGACAAACTGGAAAAATAAAACATATATCACAGAAAGCAAAATTGGAAAATCATGTTTTCTATCAAAAATGTGGGCAAAGGAATGACATCCCCCTTAAAAAATAAAAATGACCCAAAACATATTAAAATGTTTTCAATATCATTTATTTCTTAATTAAAATATAAATCAAAACAGTATGCCATATTTTCCTGTTATACTGAATTATTTTTATAATCTTAGGATACCTAATAGACATGAAATATTTCTGAAAATGAGCAATATGAAATTTTGAGAGCTTTCATTTATGCAATATTATAGGTAGAAATTTTCACTATATATATAAGAAAGTTATAATAAAACAGTTTTTGATCACGTGATCCCATTACTGCAATGACAAATAAAAATAAAAGAATGTGTAAGATGTGTGTTCAATAGGCAAAGTGGAGATAGCTCTAATGGGGTAAGAGGATTCTGGGGGCATTAAATATTCATATGATTTTAAATCCTATTTTTTTTTTCACTAAATAAAAAAAACTACTTGGAATAACATGAGCAGGATATTGAAAATGTTTTAAAATTCAATCTGAGATGACACATAAATTGATTTAAAGTCATGTTTAAACTGCTGTATTTAGTTATTCAGCTTTTCTATAAAGAGAAAAATTTTATGCCAAGTAAAAGAAAAAAAAGTGGAATGTAGGTTCCTTAAGAACTAGATATGTATCTATTTTTTGTTCTCTGTTCATTGCTATTAGTATTTCTCTAGTACCTAAAAGATTTGCTAACATATAACAGGTGCTCTACAACTTTGTTTTATTAATAAATCCATGAATAAATGAATGAATGAATCACTAAATTAGAAATACAAGTAATTTCCATAGACTGGGGATATTTTATTAAAGGAGAAACATAATAAAAATGTACCTAGGTTACTTTAAATTAAAAAAAACTAGGAGCTCTTAACATATGAAGTTGATGGTGGTTACAATTATATATATAAAATATTATATGTATCATGTATGGTTATATATTTTATACATATATTAAAAATGAATACTATTTGAATTACTTTAGCATTTCAATAATAGAACAGACTATCAGAAAGCTCACAAAATCAGTAGTCAAATATATAATGATGGAGAAAAATTGGCATCTTCATATGAGGGTAATAATGTGAGATATTTTAACATACTGGGGAAATAATTGGATCAGAATTCTGGAGACTCAGAATCTAGTGCCAGCTCTACCCATGAAAGAGTTTTATTATTTAGAGCAAATCAATTAAAATTTATGGATTTTAGTTTCATCATTTATAACTCAATGGGAGTAGACTAAATTATATCTTTGAGTCTTTTCATCCTTCACATTCTAAAACTCCTAGGAAACTCTTCCTTGTACTTCTAATCAGGTGAATTTAAAATATGGCAATTATGATAATATGTAAACATAAATTGAGACTGTTTTTTATAAAAATTTTAATTATCTCAAAGATACCTTTAAAATAATACATTTCAAAAAATGTAAATAATATCCAGTGGACAAACAGATTCATATTTGACAAGGCAAAAGAGATGATTAGGATAACCTCACTGTCACCTAGGACCCATGACATCTTCTCTCCAGAGCTGAAGTCCTTTGACATGCACCTGAAGACTCAGATCTATCTAAATTTGGAGACCAATTGTGTTCTTATTGGACAATATTTAAAAAGTAGTAAACTTTTAAAGTCAGATGACTCAGAATTGAATGAAATTTTATCCTATTCTTTCTCTGTCCTTGTTTGCAGTTCTAGCAACAGAGCTTTTTATTTTTGTCTTGTTCTTTCCATAGGACTTCAGAGTCAGTAATTGGATATATCTTTGTACCTTTCCTAATTATACATTCTAATTAAAATACAAACAAACATTCTGTGTATATCTCATCTTGACTTCTAAGTGCAGATTAATTATTTAGTTTGAGATTATAGTTTTGAAAATATTAATCCTGAGTGTAAAAGGTCATTTGGCAAATAACAAAGTATTTTTATTAAGCAATGCTATCTATGTGAGACAGAAAAATTATATATGCACAGATATCTAGTATAGCTACATAAATGCATATACATAGATATATATTTATATTAATCAGAAATTTAAAACAAAGTGCAATGGCCATTTTTCATTCTTCTTCTAGTCCTGAATATATTAAAATACTCAATATTATATAGAACAAGGTTAGCAAATTCTATATTTTAGCATAGGTTCTTTTTAGAAGAGAAGGATAAACAGAAGCTGGTTAAGCATAAAGAAAGATTAAATCTAATGATTTAAAATGAAATGTTGTTCATCTCATACCTATAGAAGCCACAATTTTCATACTATCTTATTACATTATTGTAATTGTTAATGATGCCCCCCTTTTAATGCTTGATAGCATCATGTTTTGGATATTAAATTATATGTTCACTTTACGCATCATACAGTGTTTGAGGAACGAACGAAGTTTATTGCAAGAGGTTCAGAGCAGGGAGAAGAGTACACAGATTCATTTTCTGAATAATTTTTTTTTTTCTTGACTCCATTCCCACTGCTCACTCTGAAAATGATTGGACAAAACTTAGCAGTCTCGTCTCTCTCCACGCACTGTCTGCTGGCTCCCCTGAGAGTGGGGTGTAACTGAGTCTGCTCTTGCCCTGTTGCTGAGCCATTATCCTTGGAACATAAAGATAGATTATTTTGGTCTGTTCTAGCTCAATATTATAATCCATTACATATTGCCTCTGTTTTAATTTTATCTTCCATAAACTAAATGGATAGATTCTTCAAAAGAAAGTGATGAGATAGCTACAATTAAATTATATATAGGTCACAGGCCCTATGTAAATGTAGAACATAGCAAGTGATCTTCCACAAACTCTTGTTGGCTTTTCCTCAGGATGAAAATCATTCGGCGAAAATTCAGGGAGCGTAAATTGACAGTATAGCATGTCTGAACATAGAGGATTTGCATTTGTTATGTGAGTTCATTTAATGTCTTTCCAGTTCCTCTGAGTTTTGCATTTCATAGACAGCCGGCTCAGTGTGAAGGCTATGAAGCTGTTCCAGAATCATCCAAAAGGAGGATTTAGTAACAGATGGCAATAAACACATCATAATGGGCCTTATTTTGTTTTATTTTATTAGACCAAGGTTATGGCCACAGTTATAAACTTAATCTGTCTTTTTTTTATAGGCATGATAGCGGTTTATATTGCATTCATATCACCAGCTGCCTTTGCTGAATTAAATGCCTTTTACTGCTTAATGCAGCTAAGCAATGGAGCAAATAACATGTTTAGTGCAGCATCTTGCCAGTCTGGAAATAAAATAGGGTATTTATAATAAAGCTGTTTTGGGCCTGGATAACACACATACTTGGTTTTAAGTTAGATGCAACTCTAAAACTAAAGAACAAAAATCAAATTTAAATAATGAAGGAGTTATGAAAACTATTCATGATTAATTCAGTTCAAATATGAAAAGACAGGAGAAATTTTATGGCAATAGAAAAAGATGAAAAGGATAAGGGAAGTGAAGAGAATCTAATCATGTAACATGCAAGGGGTTCAGAGCAGGGGGAAGAGTACTTATATAGAAAAAGATTATAGAATCCTGTTTAATTTAATTAAAAGGTGAGATAATCTTTTTAATTAAAGAGGATTATCTCACCTTTTCTAAGAATCAGTGGAACAAACTCTATTTTAATTTTAGATTGAGGTTATGTGATTTCATTATAAATGAAACAAAGATTCAATTAAAGTGGACAAAGGAAAACTGAAGCTCTCATAATGCAAAGTCCACAATGTAGAGGCTAGTTGTGTTTATCACTTATGTAGATAAGAACACATTTCTTCATGTAAAGACAAAAAGTAAAATAATTTAATCTAGAAAATTTTATCTAATCAAGAATATAGCAGAATTTATACAATTGGTATCATTTGTTGTACTAATAACTTGAAGTTTCTTAAACTAGCTTGCTCACACTTACACCCATTACTTTTCTATTTTGGTGTGTGTGTCCAAAGCAGTTTAGCTCTCTTTTTTTCTCCATTGGCAATACTCAAGCTAACTTATGGTTATAGCTCACCTTCCAGATACTCTGATACCAGGAAGCAAATTATTGTACATGAATATTTAATTTTTGGCAAAGCATTGAGGTAGAAAATTTATTGGTGTTTTGATACATACATAAGTTAGTACTGAATTTTCTTAGAATTATTTAGGACTTGAGATCCAGGTAAAGTCTGATTATGCTGACAGATTTTACTCTTCTACCCTAGAATATTGAGGATGAGATCCCTGTGAACCTGAGTGGCATCAAGTCTCTTTGACATATTTCTTCCTTAATTGCAACACCCGGCATTATAGATAAACAGATATAGCAAGTATACTCCTTACAGAGAAACACACAAATTCTGTTAATTACCACTTGTACTTGCACATTATTCTGTTTTGCAGCTAACAAAAAAAAATTTTTTTTTAATTACCAAAATTTCTGAGTTTATATTTTATGTTCACCAATTTATCTGGCAACAACAAACTCCTATGCTAATATTGCAGAGAAAATACTGGCAACTTTTGAGATACATCAACAAATATACGCCTATTTGTTGAAGATTTCTAAAATCAGTAAAAATAGTTCACAATTAAAATGATAAATAGTTCCCAACTTCAATAATTTTAAAACAATTATTTCAAATGTGTCTTTAGTACAGGTAATTTAATTCATATGTTACATTAAAGACGCTCACTTTGGTGGCAATAGAAGATTGGATTCAAGTACAGTATTGTATTTTATGATAGAATAAATTTGGATAGTAAAGATTCAAATTTGGAAATGGAAATAATATAACTCTTCCACTAGAGTCAAAATGTATGTGCCTGTGATTTGTCCCAACTTCAATTAGTTAAACCCCTCATATCATCTATGTTACCTGAAATAATAGTGAGAATGTGGCTGCGTTTTCTCCTTGTCCTGTCCCCTAACTGCAGAGACCTGATCCTGACAGAAGGGTATGGGATCTGAAAGGGAGACAAAGGAATATCACTAACCATCTCTCTCATGCATCCTGCTTTACTCTTCAAATTCAGTCTCTTCAAATAGAAACACAAGACTTAGGCAGATCAGCAGAAATGATTCTGCCTTAGAAGCTAAAACTGAGCCTGTCAGGAAACTAAATTCTCACAGTTGCTCTGAGTGTGCACATTTCCCTACAGTTATCACAAACTTGAAACAATCTGTAACTGGAGGAAGGTCATTTTGTGTTAAGTGGCTGAAACAATCAGTTCCTCAAGTTTGGGTTCTCATTAATAAACACCAGTTCTAAGGAGCGTTTTGCTAGTGAATGTTCTCATGACTTGGCAAAGGAGATGAGATGTCTAGATTTAAATCCTTCCACTATATTTTATTAGCTTTGTGAGCTTGCACAAGTTTCCTGAACTCTTCAACTATCAATTTAATCATCTGTTAATTGGTACTAGTCAAGCTATTTCAAAGGTTAAGGTAATCTCTATCACAATACCTGGAGCAGATTAGGGGCTTGATAAATATTTCGGGGAAATAGCTTTCTCTCTAGGACTAATGAGTAACTTGATCTTCAGAGTCTCCTTATTCTTGAGGTTCTTCATATCACTAAGACCGAACATACACTCTAGGCCCCCTTTCTTACATATTAGTGTAACATACAGCATATCCTGGCTAAAATAAATGTTTAACTCACTTTTTAAAATGCCTATTAGACTATTTAGCTGAGATATATATACTTTTTTAAAGTTATAGTATTTTATAGTCTGATTAGCTAAATACCTGGTGTTACTGTTTAAATTGCGGATTAGAACTGACTATACATAGAAGTGGCTGGACTGGTTTTTAGTGATGGGCTCTCCTGAGCTAGGCCTTGAGTGATGATTAGTAGAAATTTGCTAACATGGTACACTAACATGAGTTAGCAATGTCATAAAATCTCAAATTGGATGGATCTATACAACTAATATAGACATATGAAATATCTCTGTGGCAACAGAATATGGTGGGCAAAGCCAAAGTTTCTGGGTCCATCCAGAAACTTGGGTGGAAAATGGTTATTTTAACTATCCCTTTTTCTTACTCATGTTACTCTAGATGAACATTGCTGTCCCAAATGTCTTGCAAGGGAGAACCTGGCAAGCAGTGTATATCAATGAGGAAACATTACAGTGGCTGGAACAAAAATACTTTAAAATAGGTGCAGGCAGACTGGCTAACCCTGAGAATATTTTTCCTCACTGAACCCTTCCATATCACATCATAATTGCAATTCAAGAAAAACAACTCTTGATAACAAAGTTTGGCCAGCTGTGGTAGCTCACATCTGTAATCCCAACACTTTGAGAGGCTGAAGGGAAAAGATCACTTGAGCCTTGATGGTTGAGACAGTGTAGGCAACAAAGGGAGGCCCTGTCTCTGCAAAAAGTTTTTAAAATTAGCAGACTGTAGAGGCTCATGCCTGTAGTCCCAGCTCCTCAGGAGGCTGAGGCAGGAGGGTCACTTGAGCCTGGGAGGTTAAAGCTGCAGTAGAGCTGTGATTATGCCCCTGTACTCCATCCAGCCTGGGCAACAACATCTCAAGAATAAAAAAATTAAAAAATTGTATCTGAACAGAAGTATGTGTTAAAACATAGAAGTTCTCTACACTGAGGCAGATATCCTTCTCCTTGCACAAATAGGCATCTTAAATTTATCAGAGGCACCATAAGCTAGATGGAAGCTTTATCAACTTTCTGGAATACATGTCACCATTGAGGTTACTAACACCTCCAGGGGAATGTGAGTTCACAGGGAAAATAACAACCCTATTAGGAGTGTGGGCTATGTAACGGCACAACCACAATTTCATACCTAATTCAAAACAAGGCAGAATTAATGAACCAGACAGAGGTAAAAAAATAAAATATAGGACTATTAAAATCTTCAGTAATTAAGAAGATAATTGAAACATGAAGCAAAAATAAGAAATTATAGAGTTTTCAGGTTCTAATAGGTAAAACAAAAACTCAGTAGATGAGTTGAATTGCAAAGTGATGCAACTGACAAATATGAAAAAGATTTCACTGGATCAAAATAGAATAGATAAGGGATATAAAAATAAATGTATCAAAATGTGTATTATATGTGTCCCAGAAAGTGAGAAAAAGATGTATGTTCATGTAAAGAATATCAAATAAAATGAAGGCTAGTAACTTCCCAGAATTAGAGAAAGAGCTAACATTTCAGACTGAAAGATCTAAAGCAAGCCCAAGATTAATAATACAGTTGATCTTTGAACAACTGGGGGACTGGGGTGCTAAGCTATCCCATGCAGTTGAAAATTCAGGTATAACTTTTGACTCCCCAGAAATAAAACTACTAATAGCCTACTATTGACTGAAAGCCTTACTGATAGATAACATAAATGGTCAATTAACACACATTTTGTATGTTATATTTATTATACACTGTATTCTCACAATAAAATAAGCTAGAGAAAATAAAATATTATTTAAAAAGACATAGGGAGGCGAAGAGAGAGGAGGGATTGGTTTTGCAGTCTCAGGGGTAGCAGAGGCAGAAGAAAAGCCACGTATAAGTGGATCCATGCAGTTCAGATCTATGTTGTTCAAGGGCCAACTGTATTGTAAATTACAAATTATAGTGAAATTCAAAGCATTAATCACAGAGAAAATTATAAAACCTGTTGGAGATCACCAACAAAGGAATAAGAATAGAATATTCTAAACATCATTACTATAAGAAAGAATAGAGTGAAGTAATATTTTCCATTTTTTGAAGGAAAAGAACTTTAAACACAATTGTGTAACTAGCTAAATTATATCAATCAGGTGACTAGGGGAATATATTATCAGGAACAGGCTAAATGTCTCAGAAAGTTTATTGTAAACTGAACTCCACTGATAAGAGTCTTCAAAGGCATATTCTATCAAAAAAAAAATGGTAAGTTCAAAAGGCTGTTATGAAACCTGGAAAGTAAGGGTGACTAAATAACTTAGAACGGCTAATATATCTAGAATAACATGAAGAAAGAGTACTGGGAGTAGGGATGTGGGATGAGGAAAATAAAAGGAATAGGGGAAACTTGCAAGGAGCAAATAGGCTTCTATGCAAGTTTTTTAAATTAGTAGGCTGTGGAGTCTCATGCCTGTAGTTCCAGGTACTCAGGAGGCTGAGGCAGGAGGATCACCGGAGCCTGGAAGTTACAGTTAATTATTTAAGAGAAGGAAGATAAATAGGAGCAAGACCAAGCAAAGAAGAGGGAGAAAGGAAGATGATGAGGTGGTTCATCTGAAAATTTCTATTTAGAAAGACTGAACAGACTAGCTTAGCAAGTGTGGAAGTTTGATGTAGTATTACAGTTAAAAATCAAGCTAAAAAAATTGATAGGCCAGCTAATGGAAAATATAGAATCCTAAACTTAAAAGGAAAGATTTCATTTTAAAGACAGTAGAATTCACCAGTTGAATGTTTGTGAGTAGGCATGTAACACAGTAAAGCTATCTTTTTAAAAAGGTAACTTTAGCAGCAATATTTAAATTGGTTGAAGGAAGAGAAGTCAGGAAGGTATTAAAGCAACTCAAGCAAAGGTTGACAATGCCTTTGAATAAGATGATGGTGTGGCTTATATGACATCAACAAGGAATAAGAGGATGTCCTCTAATTTCCTCATTAGGGTAATGCCAAATCCTGGTACACAGCAATGTCACCTTGGCATACAAGAAATAAATATATTGTTTTCTCACATATCAAAAAGAAAGTTTCTCTTCTGGCAAGGGATGCAGAATATGTATCTTATCTATCACAGAATTATGAAAGAAAATGCAGGAAATAGAGAGAAATTAGCACAGTGCAAAAGGAAATAGGCAGAACAAAAGTCAATACAAATAGAATAAGATAAAACCTAACTCCAAGCCCTCTTCTATCAGGGGAGTTAATTGAAATGAGGAAGAAGTAATTGGAGCTGGCACTATTTCCTGCTATTATGGCTAAGAAATAGTAAAATGCTCCTAGAAATAAATGCTTCTTAAGGCACAGGTCAAAATCACACTAAACAAACAGGAACAATTTGCTTTCTCATCTGAGACTTGCCCAGGTGAGATGGGCCTCCTTTTTAGATAACTAGCAAGACCACAGCTCTAAACTGGTCAGGGAACTAAACTGGAATCTTAGCATTAACCATAGCCTCCTTTCAGAAGACCAAGGCCAGCATTAGTTCTCGTTAAAATCAGCATTATTCTGAGCAAGGAAGAGCCTTCCTCAGCACAGGGCTGAAAGCTGAGATGCTGGCATCGACAAGCCACGGGAAATGATCTGTCCAGATCTGCTAAGAGACATTTCTTCTTTGGGAATGTGGATACTTTCAAGGTGGAACTATGGACTAAATTACTTCAAAGAGAAGGTCACAGAAAGAAGTGGTGTTGGAAAAAGAAAAAGAGAGATCCTTCTTTCCTAAGTCTGAAAGTGAGATACTCTTTTATTTGTTTATCTTACAAGGTGTTTCCTTTTCAGATCAACCAGCTCCATTACTAGAAAAATATTTGATAATCTCATGCCAGTAGTCCACTGTGCATTTTGTTTGGAAGTGATTGAAAAGAAGGAATGTACTTAAGAAAAGGGAGATGTGATGGATAGAATAGTGCTTCCCCCTACAGTCATATGTTGAAGTACTAACCCCCAATGTGACAGTATTTGAAGATACAGCTTTTAGGACGTACTTCAGATTAAATAAAGTTGTGCGGGTAAAGTCCTAATGTGATTGAATTGGTGGCTTTATTGGAAGACCACGTGGAGACAAAGAGAAGGTGGCTACCTACAAGCCAGCAAGAAAGTCCTCACCAACTTACAACACATCAGCACCCTGATCTCAGACTGCCAGTCTCTAGAACCGTGAGCGAAAACAGTTTCTATTGTTTGAGCCACCCAGTCTATGTTATTTTGTTATGGCAGCCTGAGCAGACTTACCCAGGTGGTCAACCCAGTGCCTACTCTGTACTACCCTCATCTTTGATCTTAGGTTCTGTTGCATTAACCAATCCCACCTCCTAATACACAAACAATGTGTCTGAGGTTAGCATTGATTATGAAGACTATGGAATATTATGTTTGCTTTGTAAACTGTTCTATTGCAGTGTGAAGTATACTTAGAACTTTGTTTATATCAGTACTTGATATAAAGGTCAAGATGTTTAACTCACATGCTTGGTATAAAAAAGTTTCAGAAACTTAAGTCAAACACGCAATGTCTGTATTTAAAAGGCAATATAAAAGCAGATCATTTTTCTTACTTGCTAGTGCTTAGTAGCTACATGATATTACAAAAACTCTTGCCAAGTATGGCAGAGTATGTGTATGCCTGCAGTGGGAGCCACGTGTTGCTTCACTTCCAACTCTTTTACAATAGTCCACAAAAATTATGGTTGATAATACGTTTCTTTCATAATTATTTATAACTAGGAGCATGATAAGCACTATAAATGTCTTTAAAGTAAAATTTTATGCATAGCGTCAGTACATACTTTATTTTTACCTCTTTTGGCACAGCTTAAAATAGATATGGTTTGCTATTTTGCTTTCCTGATAGTATTTCTCTAAAATTCATCTTTTACAGTGAAATAAAATGCTGGCAGTAATAGAAAAGTTTTAGAGGTTAGTCTTTTTTCTCCAGTTTTGGCAGTTCGTGTTCATTATTTCACACTTTTAAGAGAGGAAGATGGATCCTTCTGATCTCTGACCAATATTTATAGTTTACTCAGAATAAAGCAACATATGGCAAGTCAGTATTTATTTACTGCATATCATGTCTCAGAAGTGCATTTTCTTCCAGTGTCACTAGTTCACATGATAAAATAACTTGTAAAATGTTATCTGTAAAATTTGCCATATTCAGTAGACTCTAATATTAACATATTAGATATTCTCTACAATATTAAACAAATACACAGATTAAAAACTATACTCTCCACTTATTTTTGTTTAAAGTCAATAATCATGAACAAGTTTCTTCTCTTTGAAGCTTAAATTATAATGAAACTGTAATAGTTTATATAAGACTCTTTTAGATGCCACATATCTCCAGGAGATTAGCATTCTATGCTTTGTGCTTTTTGAAAATACATCTAAAACAAAATCTATAACACATTTCTATATTTATTTGCTTTGCATCCTTCTACTAGACTGGAAATTCTTTAAATTGAGGGATTGTTTTATTAATCGTTTTGCCCTTAACCCTAGCATAGTAATTGACAATAAGCACCCTAGCAGTAATTGCTTGTTGAATAAACTAATAAATACACAGCAAAAATTTGGAGTAAAATCTCTGAAGCCACACTACGTAAGTCTCAGTATTCACTAACTGTTTCCTTGGCATAACAGTCTACCTTTCTGTGATAATAATAATAGAAATTAGTTCACAGGGTTTTTATTGTTATTCATTAAGTCTCTACTTATAAAGCATTTAAACTAGTATGTGGCTCCCAGTAGGGGCTGTATCAACATCTATCATTATTATTCAATATTGAAAACGTAAAGAACTGTTCGTATTTTGCATGAAGCTGTTCTATGCTAAGTAAGATAATGTGTTCTTGTCTATTTATGCATAGGGCAAAATGATCTTCACTCTTTGCAACACTCTAGATGGTTCAGACTTTTAGCCACTCAGTTAACTTGTCTCAACGTGAGTTCAATTCATCTACTTAACAATCTTTATTTCACAAGATATAAATAACACCAACACAAGTCTTCAAGAAATTCACAGCTCAGGCGGAAAGTTTGACAAAGATACAGAGCAATAGTAATTTCTAGAAATTACCATTAGCATTTACCTCTGTATTCTGTAAGTATCTATTTAATTATCTTTCCGATATAATCTAAACTTAAAGGGGAGATTTTTATTTTCACATCCTCAATTTTTGAATATTTCAGACTAGAAAATAAAATTTGTAATAAAACAATTGCTGGTGATTTATTTGAGGGATTAGTACAAAAAGTTAATTCATTAACATTTTTAAATTAATAAATTATTTTTAAAATGCATATTCATGATACATATTTATTTCAACTTTAAACAGGGGAAAAATAATTTGCCTATATTTTAATAAAGGATCCAGGACTTTTCTCTGAGTAGAGGCATCCTATTCATGTTTTGTAAGATCTTTCTTGTATATGTAGTAGTCATAAGGCACTAAGTAGAATTCTCTGTTTCTATTGCCGTAAAGCACTGATGAAACAATCCAAGTGTAGAATAAATTTAGAATTTTTCTTTTTTGTTTTCTTGGTTTCATAAAAAATGTTCCATTTGAAATACCTAAGTAGTGTTTTCAATTATTTACTTTTATATATCAAAAATTTCAATGTAATTTTTTTCTAATATAACAGTTTTATATGTAAATGTAATCAATTAGCAAGGAATTCAGTAAAATAGTATGCTTATAATAACAAGTACCACTGATATATTTAAGAGAACAAAGACGATTATCTCTTGGTAACACACAAATCATTCCTTGCATATCTCAGGACTTGGGCCACTGGATGTTACTCAAGCACGTAGTAGTTGGAACGTTTTAGAGAGAGAATGGAGAGTATTAGTTAATTTATTTAAGTTCTGTCACTGAACGTCTATTAAGATAACTTCTATTGTACATCTGGTTGTGAGAGGTCTGGAAATTTGCCACAAAGGAGGTGTTATTTAAGGTAGACTTAGAAGAAAGAAAAAATGGGAAAGATATTTGAGGAATAGGAAACAGTATATAGGTAATGACATGAAATTGGAAAGATGTGTGATCCTGGGGAACAGTAATTAGTCTAACTTAAACATATGAAGAGAGGTTTTGAAAGGGAAATTTCCAAAAGGTCTTGGATGCTAGAATGATCAAGAAAATTTAAATCCTAAGCAGTGCTGTAAATGGAAGATTTGTGAGAAGGGTCATGGTACCTTAAGAATTAATTTTGCATCAACATGAGATAATTTAGATGAGATGTGCCAAATCAAAGATAAGCTTTAAAATAATGATGATGATGGAAAAAAGCAAGATTTTTATTTGACAGATGATTTAAATAATATATATATATATGTACATATATACACATACACATATTTATCATGTCATGCTTTACAACATGGATTAACTCATATAACCCCCATAATATTCATAGTAGGTAGTTACTATTACTATACCCAATAGAAGTTGAAGAAACTGAGGCACAGATACTTGTATAATTTGACCAAAGTTATGCAGCTAATAAATGATGGAGCCAGGTTTTGAACTCAGAGTAGAGCTTCTGGCCAGCTTTTAACCACTAAACAATAGGGCCACTTGTTAAGAGAGAAGTAAGCACACCAAAGTGAAGTAGGGATTATGGTTTCAGTAGAGGTAAACACTTGGGGAAAAGGTCTACTCAGACCCAATCGTCTTTTCTATACTACAGTGACACTTGCTGCTGGTACCTTCCCAAATAATTTCTCCTTCTTCTGCCAAATGTTGCTGATATTCCATTGAAAGGTGCATCCTTCTCCCATTGTGTAGAGTTCATGACCTTACTTTCAGCATGAAAAGTTAGCCCTAATTGGCTTAAGCTATTCAGCAAAGTCCATCCCCCTTCCATACTGATTAATTCAGAGTAGGGCAAATTACCCAATTTCAGTGATAAAATCTTTATGAAAGTAGCATCTTTATTCTTCAAGAATATTACGGTAAATGTTCCTTCCCCAGATGTCAATGAAGAAGCATTTGTCCATGGTGTCAGTCTTTTCAGCCAGTCTGTGACCATGAGAGGATCCTAACTTAAGTTGAAGCTTTTATTCCCAAAGACAAAACGAAAAGAAACCACATCCTGAAGGACACTGCTAAGTTGCTATAATTAAGAGAGTCGATAGGTCACCTTTTAGTTTGTAAGCCATTCTAAATTAGATTTTACGTTGTTTGCAACTAAAATTATTGTAAAGCATTTACATTCTATGCAGCTTCTTGTATCTGGACTAATGCCATTTTATTTCCAAATTTGTGACGTTCTTCTTTTACTTTATGATCCATCTATTTATAAAACATTTACATCATAGTATTCTCAATACCATAATGATTTCTTCTTTTTAATACATAGAAATATGAACATAATGTTTAAGACACAGTGGACGATCTGAGGAAGTTTAGAAAGTCATTGCCTTGTAGAGACAATTATTTTATTTGTGGGCAGAAAAACACATTTTAGTAGGAACCAGTCTCCTTCAGATCCATAAAGGTATATAGTTCAAGTCTATATGTTTTTGAAACTCAGCAGCAAATATTTTGATTGACTCTGATTTTTATTGATTAGTACTCATTAATACATTTGTGTTATTGGTATGAAATACAGTAATCTATTTCCAGAGTTAATAAAAAATGAACAGGACAGGGTTAATAATGTGTGAAATAAAACAAATTTTTAAAAAATAATTGTTTTAAGTGCTTTTCAAAAATGCATTTTTAGTTTTATATAAAAGTATATGGAAATGTCAAATAGTAAATTGAAACTCTGCGTGTGAATGTCAGAAGCAAGTTCTCAATTAGATATGCACATTCGAACAACACAAGCAATAAAGTAGGCTCACGTTAGACTGTCATTTCTGACATTATGGTGGTTTAGGTGGTCTCAGAAGCTTCCTGCTTCAAGAAAACTAGATTCTAAATAGAAAAATATATATATATATATATTCTAGACTTGTAAAATTAGAGGAGTTTTTAAAAACAAAACTGCAACGAATTCCTATTTATCTGTTTTTTTGTACCCAAACACCTGTACCTGTTGTTGGAGTTTGTACATAAAACTGTGGGTAGGCAGGATTTCTCTGAAGGCAGATGTTTGTAATAGCCCACCCATAGGTACAACAGGACACTGTTTAAGTAAGGGGTTAAGTTTGGGGTTCATAATTGATTTGGGCTTCTCTGTTAGGAATGAGAGTAAAGTCTCCAGGTCTTTAGCAAGCCTTAACTGCTTACAGAAGCAAGTCAAAATTCCTAGCTAGAGGAAAGTAACCCCCAAAGGAGGCCTGGTGAAAATATGTAGATTAGCATCAATAAGCATGCACACAAACAATAAGTTCAATTTAAAAAATAGATTTTGATCCCTAATCCTAAAAGATGATCATATAAATTATAAAATGTATATAATACTAAATATGATTATGCTTAACAAAGGATGGAATCACAAATATGAATAGATAGTAGAGGCTTTAAAGGATTAAACTTACATTTGTAAAAGAGTCAAACCGAACTTACAGAACTCAAAATTACTACAGATTGAAATGTACATTTCAGTGAATGAGATTAGCAGTTGGCTAATGACTTCTTCAAACTTGGAAGCTAGGGGACATGTTCCAGTTCTGGTGTCAACAATTTTAGTCCCATTTCTTATAGTTTCACAGTCATTTATATCATCCTTATATGTCAAAATGTATAGAAGTTAAATGTATATTCTTGTGGTATATCAAACATTACATAAAAATTAAGAAAAAGGTTTATACAACATAAATTGCGTGAAAGTTGTGACAGTATCTTGGTTTCAAGACAAAAAAGAGTACTCTATGAGTGGAATGAATGAACTGCAAAAGGGCAACTGAATAACAGCATAGGAAAGTTATCTGAAAAAGGGCCAATGAAAAGCTAGCTACATAATAATAACTTATCCCATTTTTTATTGATCACTTTCTAGATCCCATGCTTATGTTTTGTAGTCTTTGAGGCCTGTCAAAGGACTTAATGTCATCTAGGGAAAGTCAGCCATCCCTCTCTGTTCATTCTAAAAAGTGTTGTTTGTGTGTATAAAAACAAACAATTTGCTTGAAATAAAACAAACATGTTTTATTTTATCTGCAGTTTTCAATTTTGGCTCTTCCTACTCAGAACCCCATAAAACAGGGAACAAATCTATCAGTTTGACCTTGAGCTTATCCATTGTATTTTCACTAGTACAATTATTCAACTATAAAGTCCCTCAGTTGTAGTACCCAGAGGGCATCAGGATAAGTTTTCTTTAAAGAAAACTAAGAAAAGTTTATTTATTTCTAGAATTGTTTAGGTTCTATGTATTGACAAGATTGTTATATCCAAAATAGAAATCACCAGTGATCTTTTAGGTCTTAGTAAAGAAAATGTTCCATATTATAGAAGCAAAAGCTGAATTAAGTAGAAGCAAGGGAACTACTTTTTGAAACTGTGTAGAGCAATAAAATATAAAACCCAAAAGACGTTAGAAATCACCTCGCCCGACATTACTTCCTGACCACTAAAAATTTTACAGAAGTCAAAGAAGATCGAGAACAAATAAATGGATGTGGCAAAAGTAACAAAACTAGATAAATAGTAGTAAAATATTTGATATTTTATGTTTTTTAAAAATGGAGAATAAACCATATGTGACAGGCTAGTCAGATTGGTGCCTGTTTGATATTATTATTCTTGAAATTATCTCAAAATGAATACTAGGATGAAAAAAGTAAAAGTTAAATGACAATGGGAATGTGTTTGTAGTTCTAGAATTAAACAGATAAAAGTTTAAAAATCACTAAAAAATTATCCTTTTTAAATGTTAGGGACATAAAATTAATTAATCAAGCAGGAAACTATTTCCTGTTATATGTCATAGTGTGGCAGTGTAGCAATGCACCATGTTGTAAGCTTTCAAATTAGTTCAAAGATCATAACTAATAATTCAAAAATTTTTGATGGGCAAATATTAACACTGTGTGTGTGTGTGTGTGTGTGTGTGTGTGTATTTCCTGTACATATCAGTGGTTTCCAGAGAATAAAGTTGAAAAATGGAATTATTTTATCAGCCTATTTTTGTACCTTGGAAAATTATTTTACTTCAAAAATAATTAATTTTGAAGTAAAATTTTGAATTATAAAGTACAATTTTAATTAATTTTAGATGAATGTGACTCTTTTTTCTTCTTATTCAGTTTTTGTGTAAGAACATTTCCCAAGAAAATATCGGATGGTATAACATATTTGATGCAATAAATTATTCCACTTACCTTTTCTAAACTAACATGTCACAAAAAGCTTCTAACTTTATAGATGAAAAATATTAACAAGTTAGATTAAAATACACAAACACAAAATACTATATATGACAAAACAGGCAAAACATATCTATGAATATACAATATTGTCATGCTTTCTACATTAAATAATGACATTGGCATGTATAAAAACAGGGATATATAAGAGTGAATCTAATTTCCTCTTTTGTTTCACAACTCAAATTATTGTTTTAAGAGATATGAATGAAATATGCAGTTGGGCTGTCAGCCAAAATAAAGATTCCATGCAAATGGCAGGCACAATTCTACCAAGTATAGATAAGATAAACTCTTCTTTCAAAGGTTGCCAAAGCTGTTGTGTCAGAGTCACTTGTTTTCCCAATGACCTCACAGCAAGATTTCTCTTTGGTGCTTGTTTTTGCGACTCATCCAAATCTTGCGACAGTCTCCTCACTTTGCTTTTATTTCCCTGCACTTCTTTATTCACTTTGAACTCTCCTTCTTCTCCTCATGCTGAATCTGAGGAAGTACCTCTATTATACCCATGATACCACCAGGAAAAATGAGTCTTAGAAAAGGTCAGAAACTTTCCCACATGTAAGAAACTTGTCCAATATCTCACAGCTGACCTACGACAAAACCGGGTGTTTCCCTAGGTCTTCTTAGGTGCAGGCCTCAGAGTCTCATTCCCCAGAGCTGCATCTGCTAAAGGATAGAGCAGAATCAGTGATTAGAAATTCGTTATAGACTGGTGAGTTTAAAGTACAGGAAAAGCTGTCTGAGAAAAAAAGTTCGTTAATGAATCAAGGTTCTCCATAAGAGTGCAGAAGTAATTATTGTGGAAATTATATTGGAAGGTATGGAAGGAAAGGAGGAATTTTAAAACATGGTGAGAAAGAAAAGAAGAGCTAAGAGCATGATTTGAGGGGAAATCCTTATTTAAAGGTAGAATGAGAAAGTTGGTAATGGAATAAGCCCTATGGCTAGAAGACAGAAGGGTCTCAATAAGTGTTCAAGGAGATGTTGAAGAGAAAAAATACAAACCTGTATAAATTGAGGACAAAGAATAAAGTGGGAGAACGTACACAAAGGCAATATGGAAGGAAGAATTCAACCCACATTGTGAGATTCTTGATATTTTCTTGGTGATATAGTGTATGCATTGTTATTTATATTTATAGAGCCAAGGCAGTTATTAGCTAGTTAAAACATATTCCTGGACATTAAAGTCATGTAATAGGTACAGAATTAGTATTTGTAGTTGATTCAATATCCAGCTATAATATTCTTAGAGGTCATGAGAAGAAGCTTTTTCATTTGAGTTTAAAAGGAAGAGGAAACTCAAAAAAAAAATAGTCTAGGTATTCATACCCCACTGAGTTCACAGATAAATAAGGTGGAAGTAGTAGTAGTGAAAGAAACAAACTACAACAAAAAATAAACCTTCACTCTGTGCTTCAAGAAGGAAGATCAACTTCTTGTAAATAACTTTACATTTGTAAAAATACTATATTCAAACATCCCTTACACTTCTTTTAACACTGTATATGTCATCTACTCTCTTTTAATTCTTATCTGGCAGCACGTATCTTTATTTAAAGGGTCTGTTCTTTGGAAAAGTTAATATTCCACCTAATGATTCTTTTGTTTTTACTTAAGGCATCCCAAATGTAAGAAGTTAATTGCTCCAGGAACAATTCATTCAATATTAAGTCAATTTTGTTAAGTACATTTCCTTAAAAGGAGGAAAGCAGCAGCAGTCTTAAAATACTATCAGTTAGCTTTGGCTTTTCCCAACTGTTGACAAAACAAAAAAAGGATTGATTAACCTTTTGTTAATGTCAACATTATGATTCCAATTAACTTGGTCAACAAAATTATACTGAGTATTTTAGATACTTTCAGTTTTACTGACTGATTAAAAAAAAAAAGTCCTTTCTAGTTTTAAGAATATACACATACCTGTTTATGAAAAGGGGCTAAAATGTAAACTACAATAATTTGTTTTCTGTTCATGAATTTAGAAGTTTTATGTAAGCTTCTGTTTCTTTATCTAGAATATATTGAGGATTAATCAGATGATTTCTATAGTTCCCTCTAGTTTTGACATTCCAGAAACTATGTTCTCTCTTTTCCTTCATAATTTTAAAAATGATTTAAAGGACAACTGTATTTCCATATCACTTTTGTAAGTAGGATTTCGTAAGAAAAGATTTTTTAAATTTTTTATTTCCATAGATTACTGGAGAACAGGTAGTGTCTGGTTACCTGAGTGGTGATTTGTGAGATTTTGGGGCACCCATCACCCAAGCAGTATATACTGCACCCGATTTGTGGTCTTTTATCCTTCACTCTCTTCCGACCCTCTCCCTCTGAGTCCCCAAAGTCCAATGTGTCATTATTATGCCTTTGCATCCTCGTAGCTTAGCTCCCACTTATGAGTGAGAACATATGCTGTTTGGTTCTCCAATCTTGAGTTACTTCACTTAGAATAATAGTCTCCAATCTCATCCAGGTCACTGTGAATGCTATTAATTCATTCCTTTTTATGGATGAGTAGAATTCCATCACATATATCACAGTTTACCTACTCAGTGATTAATGGGCATTTGGATTAGTTCCATATTTTTACAATTGCAAATTGTGCTGCTGTAAACATGTGTGTGCAAGTATCTTTTTCATATAATGACATCCTTTCCTCTGGGTAAATACCCAGTAGTGGGATTGCTGGATCAAATGGTAGTTCTGCTTTCAGTTCTTTAAGGAATCTCCACACTGTTTTCCATAGTGTTCTCAGTAGCTTACATTCCCACCAGCAATGTAGAAGTGTTCTCTGTTCACCACATCCACACAAACATCTATTATTTATTGATTGTTTGATTATGACTATTCTTGCAAGAGTAAGGTGGTATCACATTGCGGTTTTGATCTGCATTTCCCCGATCATTAGTGATGTCAAGCATTATTTCTTTTCTTTTTTTTTTTTATTGTACTTTAGATTCTGGGGTACATGTGCAGATCATGCAGGATTGTTGCATAGGTACACACATGGCAATGTGCTTTGCTGCCTCCATCCCCCCGTCACCTACATCTGGCATTTCTTCCCATGTTATCCCTCCCCAACCTCCCCACCCCCCAACTGTTCCTCCTTTGCTCCCCACAACTGACCCCAGTGTGTGATGCTCCCCTCCCTGTGTCCATGTGTCATTGTTCAATACCCGCCTATGAGTGAGAACATGTGGTGTTTGATTTTCTGTTCTTGTGTCAGTTTGCTGAGAATGATGGTTTCCAGACTCATCCACTTCCCTACAAAGGACACAAACTCATCATTTTTATGGCTGCACTGTATTCCATGGTGTATATATGCCACATTTTCCCTGTCCAGTCTCATTGATGGGCATTTGGGTTGGTTCCAGGTCTTGCTATTGTAAACAGTGCTGCTATCAACATACCTGTGCATATGTCTTTATAATAGAATGATTTATAATCCTTTGGGTATATTCCCAGTAATGGGATTGCTGGGTCAAATGGAATTTCTATTTCTAGATCCTTGAGGAATCGCCACACTGTCTTCCACAATGGTTGAACTAGTTTACACTCTCACCAACAGTGTAAAATTGTTCCTATTTCTCTACATCCTCTCCAGCATCAGATTTTTTAATGATTGCCATTCTAACTGGTAGGAGGTGATATCTCAATGTGGTTTTCATTTGCATTTCTCTAACAATCAGTGATGATGAGCATTTTTTCATATGTTTGTTGGCCTCATATATGTTTTCTTTTGTAAAGTGTCTGTTCATATCCTTTTCCCACTTTTGGATGGGTTTGTTTTTTTTCTTGTAAATCTGTTTTAGTTCTTTGTAGATTCTGGATATTAGCCCTTTGTCAGATGGGTAGATTGCAAAAATTTTTTCCCATTCTCTTGGTTGCTGGTATACTCTAATGGTTGTTTCTTTTGCTGTACAGAAGCTCTGGAGTTTAATTAGATCCCATTTGTCTATTTTGGCTTTTGTTGCCAATGCTTTTGGTGTTTTAGTCATGAAGTCCTTGCCTATGCCAGAATGGTTTTGTCTAGGTTTTCTTCTGGGGTTTTTATGGTATTAGGTCTTGTATTTAACTCTTTAATCCATCTGGAGTTAATTTTAGTGTAAGGTATTTCACCACCACCAGGCCTGCCTTACAAGAGTCACTGAATGAAGCACTAAACAAGGAAAGGAACAACCAGTACTAGCCACTCCAAAAACGTACCAAATGGTAAAGACCATCAACACAATGAAGAAAATGTGTCAACTAACAGGCAAAACATCCAGCTAGCATCAAAATGGCGGGATCAAATTCACACATAACAATATTAACCTTAAATGTAAATGGACTAAATGCCCCAATCAAAAGACACAGACTGGCAAATGGGGTAAAAAGTCAAAACCCATCTGTGTGCTGTATTCAGGAATCCCATCTCATGTTCAAGGACACACATATGCTAAAAATAAAGGGATGGAGGAAGATTTATCAAGCAAATGGAAAGCTAAAAAAAAGCAGGAGTTACAATCCTAGTCTCTGATAAAATGTTGAGCATTTTTTCATACGTGTTTTGGCCATTTGTATATCTTCTTTGAGAAGTATCTATTCATGTTGTTAGTCCACTTTTTGATGGGATTGTTTTTTTCTTGCTAATTTGTTTGAGCTCATTGTAGAGTCTGGATATTGGTCCTTTGTCAGATGTATGGATTGTGAAGATTTTCCCCCACTTTACGAGTTGTCTGTTTACTCTGCTCACTGTTCCTTTTGCCCTGCCAAAGGTTTTTAGTTTAATTAAGTTCCAGCTATTTATTTTTGTTTTTATTGCATTTGCATTTGAGTTCTTGGTTGTGAAATCCTTGCCTAAGCCAACGTCTAGAAGGGTTTTTCCAATGTTATCTTCTAGAATTTTTATAGTTTCAGGTCTTAGATTTAAGTCATTGATCCATGTTGAGTTGATTGTCGTATAAGATGAGAACTGAAGATCCAGTTTCATTCTCCTACATGTGGCTAGTCAATTATCTCAGCACCATTGGTTAAATAGGGTGCCCTTTCCCCACTTTATGTTTTTGTTTGCTTTGTCAAAGATCAGGCTGTAAGTATTTGAGTTTACTTCTGGTTCTCTATTCTGTTCCATTGGTCTATGTGCCTACTTTTTATACCAGTATGATGCTGCTTTGGTGACTATGGCCTTATAGCATAGTTTGAAATCAGGTAATGTGATACCTCCAGATTTATTCTTTTTGCTTAGTCTTCCTTTGGCTATGTGGGCTCTAAGAAAAGCCAATACTAAAATTATTTATTGTTTCTCAAGATGGAATTGATGATTTAAGGAAATATCTAGAATTAATTCCTGTATCATCTTTTTCATTTTTTCATATCAGTCACACCTATAAAAAGACCCAAGGATAGGCAGTAATTCTCCATGCCACTTGTATTTATTGACACTCAATATTAATTAAAAGTAGTACCCTTTACCAAAAACTTTGGTATTTTAAATCTAAAAATAATTTTTTCATTAGTACATTTTACGCAAACCAGTTACTTGTAGAGACAAATGACTAACTGAATTCTGCACTGCTTACTATGTCTGCATTCATGATATATAAATAAAATATCTCTCTTTAAAATATATTTCTCTACATTTCTAGAGTGCAGCCAATAAACAAACAAAAAAAGAATCATTTTTTTTTCTTGGATGATTAGAGTAATTTTTGTGTAGGGTCAATTTTTGATGTCTGTGGCCAAAATGTTGGTCCACCATCCCCCAACAGTGATGCAGCAATTAACTGGACCAGTATGAGTCATAAATTGATAATTTTTGTCTTCTAAAATCATGCATGATAGAATGATGAGTCTCTTGGGTGATGGTGGAAAAAGAAAATAAATTATGCTTTCCTTTATAATCTCTAGGTATTAATCTTATAACACCCAAATTCTCACCTCAGTTTTATCAAGGATCAGTTTTTCCAAAAAACTTTCTGGATTCCTCCCTCTGACACCTTGCTTTAATCCCTCTAGACCTTTCTCTTCTTTTTCTCGCCAACTTATTTCTATTTACTCTCATGGAGCTCTCTGTCTCATTCTATTAGTGTAGTGTACACGTGCTACACCTCCCATGCTTTTGCTCATGCCATTCCTTGCCTGGTAGATATTTATTTTTCTTTATTGCTTACAAAGTCAACCCAATGTTCACAGTCCAGATCAAGTCTACTTTGTTTGCAGCAACTTTCCTTGAAATCCCAAAAGAGAGACTTAGTATGTTAAACCTGAACAAGCAATGAATTTAAAATAGAGACATTTTATTTAGCTGTTTCTATTTTTAGCTCTGCTACTCTGAGCAAATCACTTCAGCTTTCTGAAGTTATTTTTTTCCATCCCTAAGGAAAGTAGTCCAACTCAGACACTTCCTTCAATTAATTATAGGCTCAGATATGTTATTTTTTAGTGATTTTATTTTTCTTAAAGTCTGGCAAAAGTACATGACTGCAAAGATAAAAATACAAAAAAAAAAACTGTATCATAATACTTATTTCAATGAATTCAATGGCATTTATTAAATTAATGAATAAGTATGTATTAAATGTATGTGATATCTAGCTGTATTTTCTAAATCTCTCTAATAGGAATAAATATTCTTATAACATCCTTCTGCTTTCCTAATAAACAGAAGCTATTCTGATGCAAGGCTTGTTTTCTTTATCTCACAAAGACACTAGAGGTCATCAAGCAATATGGCAAGAGTGGCTGACATTGTACTAACTACCTTATCTCTCCTCCAGTCACCTTCTGTCTCTGCAGCTTCTTAGCAACCTGAAGGTACTTGACATATGCACTAAGCTGCTGTGGCAGCTCCAGGGTCCATCAGCTGATTGATGTCAGGCAACATGGTAGGGAGTACAGGGTATGATCATTTACTGCATTTATTATTTCCATAATATTAACAAATAGTATAACTTACATTTAATATTTTCTAAAAGCCAGAGAGAATTAATTCTCCAATGAGTGAAATAAGTGTAAACATAAGTATGTGCCTCTTGAGCTAATGTGGCAAATCTTTCTTGGAAGAAAATTAGAAATTCTGTTTATTAGAAATAAGACTTTTTGTACTTAGTGTTTGAAGTCACATGACTGCCTACTATTCATTATTTATTATTTACTGATAATATTCTGATTCAGTCAACTTTGTAAAACTGTTCTGAGATAGTTTTCCATACATATCAGAAAGTAAAAAAAACAAATTAAAAGATTTTATATGTGTGTGTGTGTTTAAATTTGACTTTCTTCATTTCATACTTTAGCAGCGTATTTTTTAATTTTTATTTTTTGTAGAGACAGGGTATATTTTATTATGCAAATGATAAATGCTCATAATTCATTGTCATATAAACTGATTTGAACTTTTCATGTTGCTTTATCTAAGTGTTCCTCATAATAAATTATATGAAACTGCATGGCTTTAAAGAACTTGTAAAATACTTTCTTAGGGATATTTCTGAAGGCAGTTTATAATTCAATAAATTTCATTAATTGATTGTATATATTCCATGCTTCTAAATGTAAACTATGATTTAAAATTTCTGATATATTTCCAAATATGCTATAATGACAGATTGCCAAAGAAAATAAAATTATCTTAAAGATGCAATTGAGAAATTTTAAAGAATAAAATAAGAAAGGTAAATAAGAGTAGATACTAATTCCAGCTGATGGGCCCATAATCACTACGTGGGCAAAACTAACCACTCTAGCTGTGTCACAAAGCATTCTATTAGATCATTTTCAGCTGAATATTCTTGTCAGCAGACATCACTTTGTTTTTCCTTGAAAGAGAAAAGCTGCATCCTGAATATTTTCAGAGAGATTGCTTTGTTCTAACTTTTGCTGTGAAATTTACAGAAACAAAGATGTCTATCATGTTGGTTAAAAAGATAGTAGGCAAGCAAGTGATGAGTGCTTTCTGATGAACCGTGAGAATTTGGCATGAGGATGAAAGAATGCTCTTACCTAAATGTTCTGAGCTACGAATGTTCTCCACTCTGCCTTTACCTTACAGCAGAGACACATTTGTGGGAGGCAGAGTAGTGTAGCAGCTAAGGGCTCCAGCTCTGCTATGAAACTTTCTGGGTTGGAATCTGGGATCCATATTATACTAGCCATATATTCTTACATTTGTATAGATCTCAGTTTCCTCACTTGTAAAATAGGGCAAATAATAATGGCCTAAGCTTTGTAGGGGCTCCTTACTAACTCTCCTCTTTATTTGTATCTAGCATCATTTATCTAAATTTCCCTGCATGACTCCATCCACTTACACCTTTTATAAAAATGGTGGCTTCTATGTGTGTGTATGTGTGCCTGTGCGTGTGCACTCCTCTATTTTTATAACAAATTTATTGAGATATAATTCATATACCATATATTTTACTAATTTTAAATATACAATTCAGTGGTTTTCAGCATATTCACAGAGTTATGCAACCATCACCACAATCAATTTTAGAACATTTTTATCACCCCAAAAATAAACCCTATATCTATGAGGAGTCATACCCCATTTCCTCTCAATGGTTACCTGTTAGGTAACCACTAATCCATTTCCGCATGTATTTGTCTATCCTGGTCATTTCATGAAATAGAATTATATAATATGTTTCTTTAGTAACTGTCTTCTTTCACATAGGATAATGATTTTAAGTTTTACCAATGTTGTAGCATGTAGCAAGGCAAATCAAGATTTGTCTATTATGGTCATTTCATGAAATGGAATTATTAAATATGTGTCTTTAGTAACTGTCTTCTTTCATGTAACATAATGTTTTTAAGGTTCACCCATGTTGTAACATGTATCAAGACTTCATAGCTTTTTATGGTTGCGTATATTCCATTGTGTAAATACACCACATTTTGTTTACCCATTCATCAGTTGATCAGTATTTGGATTGGATTGTTTCCACCTTTTGTCTGTTATTAACAAAGCTGCTATGAATATTTGTGTACAAGTTTTTGTATAAGTGTTTTAAATATATGTATATATAAATGTATATATATGTAAATAAGTTTGTCAGTTTCTCAGAAAGTTAAACATACAGTTAATGAATGGATAATCAATTCTATATATATGTGTATTTATATATATAGAGAGAGATAATTTATACATGTATAGAATCTATATAGAATTGTTATATATTTTAATATATAGATTGATTTTTAATAAATATATAGAATTGATTAACCATTCATTAACTCTATGTTTAACTTGCTGAAGAACTGACAAACTGATTCACAAAGCAGTTTTACCATTTTATATTCCCACCTGCACTTTATGAAAGTTCCAATTTCTCTGTTTGCTTAGCAACACTCATTATTGTGATACATTTTTATAATACAATAAAACTTGATGTTTCTAATGGTTTAAATTAGTGTACTAAATAGGAGTTTTACTATTTTTTACTTTCCTATACATTTATAACCAACTGTAAGAAAGTTTTCAAATTTTTATAAAATTAACGATTATGAAACAATGGTAATTTTCTGATTGGTTGCTAAGATAATTTTTTTTATTTTTTCAGCATTTAGGTTCATTTTTACAATCCGAACTACTGTGGAAGATAAATAGATAATAAATAGATTGATAGACAGATAGATTAGACAGATGTACCTCTTAAGGACCACAAATTGTCTTTACCTTTTCAGGATTCTTTTAAAACTATTTTGGGCCCCACATTTCAGCACTTTTTTGCTTCTACTATTTTTAGTTTAGATTTGTATAAATGGCTCTCCAAAGTACTGTATCATTTACCTTTTATCTCCACGTTATAGATAAAATATATATGTAAGTCCTATATTCATGGCAATTGTAATGTAGTGGAAAGATCACTTTGAACATAGGCTTGGAATAAGTATGTATCTGACACTCACTAGCCTTGTTATCTGGGTAAGTCACTTTATATTCTCAGGACTCAGTTTCCCCATCTTCAAAAAAAATGTATCACCAAGCTATGGTAACAAATAAAATATGAATTTCAAGCTAACTTGATTTAACTTGGCTGACTCTTTAGCATGGTAACCACAGCAGACCTTTATTACAGTAATATCGATAGACTGGTAGTCAAGTTACTTTACCCAGCTCAGTATTTCCTACAGAAGATTTGCAGGTGAAAACTGACATATCTTTATGACAACTGCAAGTAATGCAGTCTCCATGTTTTCATCTCTGAAGACTTCATCTTCTTCACTGTGAAAAAAATTTGTGAGCATATTGACAAACTAAATATAAGTTTATCCAGCATGAAATATCAGAAAAAAATACTCTTCATAAGAGCTCAGATTTCTTGAATGAACCTCAAACCACAGATGCTCAAGTATTTATAGTATTGAATGAAAAGATTTTAATAAATTTCAGAATCAGCTGTATATTTAATAATCACTTGAACATTTTCATCTGGGTTTTTATCAGTAATGAAGTCATATCTGTAAGCTTTAAAGAAGCTGTGTACATATACAGTATCCACAAAGCCACCTGCACTTCTGAAACCAAGTGCAAGTTCAGAGTTCGAAAAAACACCTTCATTTTGGGGAATTGACTAGAAAGATTCAGAGAATTTACTGAAAACTGTATGCTCGTGATTATGGCTTATTACAGGGACAAGTAATTGATTAAAATTAGACAATCTTAAGGACATAGGACAAAATACAGGTTAAAATGGGACAAGTTTAAGGGCATAGAGCAGAATTCAGAAAGTACCAAATTAGATGCTCCTAATATTCCCTTTCCATGGAATTATAACAATATTATTTTTCCTGTAATGTTGTGTGAAAACATGCACATAGTATTACAAACCAGGAAAGCTCAACAAAGCGTGTCTGTAGAGTTTGTTTATTTTCTTATGTTCTATTGATACATAATAATTGTACATATTTATGGGGTACATGTGAGATTTTAAAATATTCATACAACATGGGTATTCAATATCTCTATGACCTCAAATGTTTATAATTTTTTGGGTTGGGATAATTTCAAAACTTCTATCCAATTTGAAATATACAATAAGTTAGTGCCACCCTACTGTACCATCAAACAGTAGAACTTATTTTTTCTAGCTAACAGTATGCTTGTAGCCATTAGCCAACCTCAGTGAATTCCTCAACACTTCCCAGCCTCCGGTCATTAGCGTTCTACTCTCTCCCTCCACGAGGTCAACTTTTATATCTCTCACATGTGAGTGAAAACATATGATATTTGTCTTCCTGTGCCTGGTCTACTGGTCTATTTCACTTAACATGACCTCCAGTTCCATCCACATTGCTAAAAATGACAAAATTTCATTTTTGTGGCTGAATAATATTCCATCATTATATCATTATAGCACCTTTTCTTTATCCTTTCATCCATTGATAGACAGTAAGGTCGATTCCATATCTTGGCCCATGTGACTAATGCTACCGTAAACATGGGGGTGCAGGTATCCTTTATCCTTTTGATATACTAATGTCCTTTTCTTTGGATATATACCCAGCAGCAAGATTGCTGAATTGTATGATAGTTTTATTTTTAGTTTTTAAGAAATATCCATAATGTTTTCCATGATGATCGTACTAATTTACATTCCCACCACAAGTGTATGAATTTCCTTTTCTCTGCATCCTTACCAGCATTTGTTATGGTATTATATTTTTTATAAATTCTAACTGGAGTAAGATGGTATCTCATTGTGGTTTTGACTTGTGTTTCACTGATGATTGGGAATGAGAATTTTTCATACGCCTATTGGTCAATTTGTATGTATTTTTTGATGAAATGTCTATTCAAATCCTTTGCCCATTATTATCATTATTGCTATTGAACTATATGCATTCCTTACATAGTCTGAATATTAGTCCCTTCTGAAATGAGTAGTTTTCAAATATTTACTCCCATTCTACTTGTTCTTTGTTTGCTGTTTCCTTTGCTGTACATAAACTTTTCAATTTAATATATTGCCTTTGTCTATTTTTGTTTTCCTTTCCTAGGCTTTGACATTTCAGCCATTAAATCCTTGCCTAGACCAATGTCCAGAAGCATTTTCCCTGTGTTTTCTTCCAGTAGTTTTATAATTTTGGGACTTCAAACTTAAGTATTTTTATCTATTTTGAGTTGATTTTGTGAAGTGAGAGGTAGGAGTCTAGTTTCATTCCTTTGCATATGAATATACAGTTTTTCCAGCACCATTTATTGAAGATGGTGTCCTTTCTCCAATGTATAGTCTTGGCAACTTTGTCAATAATTAGTCAGCTATAATATCTGAATTCATTTCTGGGTTCTCTATTCCATAACCATTGGTCTATGTGTCTGTTTTTATGCCAGTACCATTCTGTTTTGTTTATTATAACTTTGTAATATGTTTTAAAGTTAGGTAGTATGATGCTTCCAGCTTTGTAGTTTTGGGTCAGAATTGCTGTGTCTACTTGGGGTCTTCTATGGCTTTATACAATAATAGTTTTTTTCTACTTCTGTAAAGAAGGTCATTGGTATTTTGATAGAGATTGTATTGAATCTGTAGCTTTCTTTGGGTACTATTGTCATTTTAACAACACTGATTCTCTCAATTTCAGAGTGTGGGATGTCTTTCCATTTTTGTGTTATCTTCATTTTCTTTTATTTGTTTTCCATAGTTTTTGTTGTAGAGGTTTTCCCCTCTTTGATTAAATGTTTCCTTAGATATTATATTTTTTGTAGCCACTGTAAATGGGATTGCTTTCTTAGTTTTTCAGCTGTTTTTTAGTTGGTGTACAGAAACACTATTGATTTTTGTATATTGATTTTGTATTCTGAAACTTTAGTGAATTGACTTATCAGTTCTAAAAGCTTTATGATAGAGTCTAGGTTTTTCTATATATAAGATTATGTCACCTTCAAAGAATGACAATTAGACTTTCTCTTTTACAATTTTATTTACTTTTATTCTTTCTCTTGGTTGATTGCTCTGGCTAGAACTTCCAGTACTTTGTTGAGTAAGAGTTGTGAATGTGGACATCTTTGCCGTTCCCCAGTTCTTAGAGAAAAGGCTATCAGATTTTCTTCACTCATTAGGATGTCAGCTGTGGGTTTGTCATATGTGGGTTTTATTGTGTTGAGGTATGTTCCTCGTATACCTAATTTGTTAAAAGGTTTTCTCATGAAAGGATGTTGAATTATATCAAATGACTTTTCTGTATCTATTAATATAATCATTTGGGTTTTGTCCTTTCTTTGGTTGGTATAATGTATCCTATTTATTTATTTGCATATGTTGGATCATCTTTGTATCCCTGGCATAAATCCCATTTGATGATGGTATATTATCTTTTTGATGTTTTGTTGGATTTTATTTGCTAGTATTTTGTGGAGGATGTTGCTTCTACATTCATCAGGGATCTTGGTCTATATTTTCTTTCTGTATGTGTGTGTTCTTCTCTGATTTTGGTATAATTGCTGACCTCATAGAATAAATTAGGAATAATTTCCTTCTCTGCAAGTTTTTAGAATAGTTTGAGAGGAATTGCTGTTAGATTTTCTTTATAAGCTTGGTTAAATTCACCAGTAAAGCTGTACATTTGGGGGCTTTTATTTGTTGTGATACTATTTCTGGTTCAGTCTCATTATTCATTATTCATCTGTTCAGATTTTCTATTTCTTCCTGATTCAGTCTTAAGAAGTTGAATGTGTCCAGGAATTTAATCATTTTCTCTAGGTTTTCCAACTTATTAGTGTGTAGTTGTTCATAATAGTTTTTAATGATCCTTTGTATTCCTTTTATATTAGTTTTTAATGATCCTTTGTATTCCTTTTATATAAGTTGAAATGTCTCCCTTTTCATTTCTGATTTATTTTATTTGGATATATTTTTTCTCAATGAGTCTACCTAATAGTTTATTTTTATCTTTTCTTTTCAAAACCAACTTTTGTTTCATTGATCATTTGTATTATTTATATAGTCTCTATTTTTAAGACCTGCTCTGACCTTGTATTTATTATTACTCCTGATTTTAGATGTGGTTTGTCTCTGGTTTTCTAAGTTCTTAACGTGCATCATTCGGTCATTTATTTGAAATTTTCCTACTTTTTTGATGTAAGCTGATATGGTTTGGCTGTGTCCCCACCCGAATCTCATTTTGAATGGTAGCTCCCGTAATCCCCATGTGTCATGAGAGGAACCTGGTGGAAAGTAAATGAATCATGGGGTTGGGTTTTCCTGTGCTGTTTTTGTGGTATTGAATAAGTCTCACAAGATGTGATGGTTTTATAAAGGGCAGTTCCTGTGCACATGCTCTCTTGCCTGCTGCCATGTAAGACATGCTTTTGCTCCTCCTTCACCTTCTGCCATGATTGTGAGGCTTCCCCAGTCATATGGAACTGTGAGTTCATTAAATCTTTTTCTTTATAAAATACCCAGTATCGAGTGTGTCTTTATTAGCAGCATGAGAATGGACTAATACACAGGCATTTATTGCTATAAACTTTCCTCTTAGCACTTATTTTGCTAATTTTATTTGTTTTAAGAGATTTTCTTCGCTAGGAGTGGTGACTCATGCCTGTAATCCCAGCACTTTGGGAAGCCAAGGCAGGTGGATCACCTGAGTTTGGGAGTTCAAGACCAGCCTGGTCAACATGGTGAAACCCCATCTCTACTAAAAATATAAAAATTAGCCAGCCATGGTGACAGGCACCTGTAATCCCAGCTACTCAGGAGGCTGAAGCAGGAGAATCACTTGAACCAGGACGCGGAGGTTGCAGTGAGCCATTGCACTCCAGCCTGGGCGACAGAGTAAGACTACATCTCAAAAAAAAAAAGAGAGATATTTTCTTTTTAATTTTCTTCTAAATTTCTTCATTGACCTAGTGGTCATTTCAGAGCATGTTGTTTAATTTCCATGTATATGGACAGTTTTCTAAGTTCCTCTTTTTATTGATTTCTAGTTTTATATTATTGCATTCTGTGAAGATTGTATATAATTTTGATTTCTTAAATTTGTTTAGACTTTCTTTGTACCTAACATATGGCCTATCCTGGAGAATATTCCCTACACTGATGAGAAGAATGCACATTTTGCAGCTGTTGGACAAAATGTTCTGTAACTCTCTGTTACATCCATTTGGTCTATAGTACAGATGGAGTCCAATGTGTCTTTGTTTATTTTCTGGCTAGTTGATCTGCTCAATGCTGAAAGTGAGGTACTGAAGTCCCCAGCTGTTATTGTATTAACGTCTAGCTCTCTTTTTAACTCTAATAACATTTGTTTTATAGATCTGAGTGCTTCAGTGTTGGATGCATATATATCTAATACATGATATCATCTTGCAGAATTGATTCCTTTATCCTTATATAATTGCCTTCTTTGTCTCTTTTTATGTTTTGGGACTTAAAGCCTATTTTGTCTGAAAGTTGTCTAGCTGCTCCTGCTCCATTTTGGCTTTCATTTGTATGAATTTCCATCTCCTCCCAATCTCTGTGTGTTTTTACAGGTGAAGTGAGTTTCCTACAAGCAGCATATAGTTGCATCTCTCTTTTTTTTTTTTAATTCAGTCAGAGTATATACTTAAATTGGGGAGTTTAAACTGTTAACATTCAAGATTTATTTTAAGAAGTGAGGACCTACTCTTATTTTGTTATTGTTTAGTGATAGTTTTGCATATTCTCTGTTTCTTCCTTCCTTCTTTGTTGTTTACCTTTAAAATTTGGTTGTTTTTTTTGTAGTAGTAATATTTAACTTTTTTTTTCTCATTTGTATGCATGCTCTGCCAGTGAGTTTTATACTATTTTGTGTTTTCATGATGGTAGATATTGTCCTCTTGATTTCAGATATATAGGATGCCCTATAGTAACTCTTGTAGGACCATTCTAAGTGGTGATGAATTCCCAGTTTTTGCTTACCTGAAGGAGAGTCTTGGTAAACATAGCATTCTTGGTTGGAAGGTATTTTCTTTTAGCACTTTGACTATATTATCCCATTCATTTCTAGTCTGTAAGGTTTCTGCTAATAAATCTGCTGTTAGTCTGATGAGCATTCCTTTATATGTGACTTGACAGTTTCTCTTACTATTTCTAGAATTCTCTATCTTTTGACAGTTAAACTATAATATGCCTTAGAAAAAAAATGTTTTAGTTGAATAAGTGTAAAACTTTGAGCTTCCTGGTTCTGACTGCCTGTATCTCTTACAAGACTTAGAAAGTTTACAGTTATTTCATTAAATCAGTTTTCTATACCTTTGCTCTTCCATTCTCCCCAAATTTGAAAATGTTATTGATTTATGCTGTCCTCTATGTCACATAGAATTTTTATTTTATTCTTTATTCTTCTTTTCTGTCTGACTAGGTTATTTAATAATGCTTACCTTCAAGTTAAGATTTTTTTTCCTGCCTGATGTAGTCGACTATTGAAGCTCTAGGTTGCAATTTTTAAAATTTTTTAATTGAATACTTCAATTCCAGTATTTCTATTGGTTCTTTTTTATGGTATCTATATCTTTGTTAGATTTCTCATTCAGACTATGAATTGTTTTCCTGATTTCTTTGTATTGCTAATATATGTGGTCCTGTATCTCAGTGAGTTTCTTTAACTTCATAATTTTGTATTTTCTTCAGGCATTTTATAGACTCTCTTCATTAAAATGTTATTCAATAATTATTGTATTCCTTTGGAAGTTTCTTATTTCTTTATATTTTTCGTGTTTTTCACATCCTTACATTGATATCTATGCATCTGGTACAACAGTTGCTTTTTCTAATTTTATGGATTGTCTTTTTTAAGAAAAATCTTTTTTCTATAGCTGTATCTGTAGTATTGGTTCAGTAGGGTGTTTTGACTATGACTGGGTATAGTAATGTAGTCTCTGTATAATTTATTCATCTCTAATAAACATCAGTGTGTCTGTGGTTTATTGAGGGTGATTTTTCAGTGGAATCTGTGGCAAGGCTTTGCTGGAATAGGGACACTAGGCATTCTGGTCCTCAGGCCCCCCAGGCAGTGTACACAGGCATTGGGGTGGAGGATCCCAGCAGGCCAATCCCTGGACCTCCAGATGGTGCTCTCAGGTGTTGGTGGTGGCAGCAGTGGGCAAGGCCAGTGGGATGTTTCTCAGGCTCTGGGCAATGTGTTTAGTGTTGACAGTGGTTTTCCATCTCAACCCTCTGGCCCTGGAGTTTACGGTATGCTTGCACATCAGCAGTGGCAATGGTGGGCATGGTGCACTATCCCCAGACCCCTGGATAGTGCATATGTACAGTGGCAATAGGCATGGCAGGCCCATCCTCATGCCTACAGAACAGGGGTTCTCAACCCCCAGGCAATGGACTGGTATTAGTCTATTAGGAAATAAGCTGTACACCAAGAGGTGAGCAGTGAGTGAGCAAGTAAAGCTGAGCTCTGCCTCCTGTCAGGTCATTGGCAGCATTAGATTCTCATAGAAGCACAAACCCTATTGTGAATTGAGCATGTGAGGAACCTAAGTTGTGTGCTCATTATGAGAATCTGATGATAAATTTAATGCACTTGAATTATCCCAAAGTGATTCCCCACCCCTCTGGTCCATGGAAAAATTGTCTTCCATAAAACCAGTTCCTGGTGCCAAAAAGGTTGGGGACTGCTGCTTTAGAAGGCATGCATGAGCACTAGAAGTGATTGGTAGAGTGGATCAGTCACTAAGTCCCCAGATAATATGCACAAACAGTGGTGGGTAAGGCAGCCCTGTCTTTAGGCCCCTCCATGGTGAGCACAGGTTCCAGAAGTGGTAAACCAAGCAAGTCAATACCCAGGATCTCAGATAGTATGCTTGGATACTGCTGGAGGCAGGCAGGGTGGACCTGTTATCAGGTCCCCCATTGGTACATGTAAGCACTGGCAATAGTGTCCTGAATGAGTTAATCCATAAGCCCCCAGTTGGCATGTTTACATACCAGTGGCAGTTTGGTAGGCAAGGCAGACCTGTTCTCAGACCCCTGGATGGTACGTGTGGGCATTAGTGGCAGTGGGTAGGGTGGGTCTGTTTTCAGGTCATAGGACAGCAGCTAGGCATGCTGGGACTGCTCGAGGTGCATGTGGGTGTACATCCTGGGACTGCTCAAGGGGCATGTGGGTGTACAGCAGTCCTGTTGGTTCCTGGGACTGCTCAAGGTGCATGTGGGTGTACAGCAGTCCTGTTGTTTGTGAGGGCCAGGTTGGTGTTAGTGACAGTGGTCCTGGGTAGCTGGGTCTCAGGTTCTAGGAAGTGTATCCTTTGTCCCCTTTTGTTCCATGGGAGCCTATCCAGTGCACTGCACTGCCTGTTCCCTGAGTGTACTACACTGCATGAGATAGAGTGCTGGGCACCCAGCCACATTGCTGGGTCCAGCATTGTGATATTTCGGCCCTCTGAGTGGATGTGGGAGAATGTCAGTGGGGCTACTGGGATGTGAAGATGCAGGAGCTTTGGGCCCCAGGGCAGGATATAGTCTAGCGAGGGCTGGGCTCACAAAATGGCACCATGCTTCATCTGCTTGGGTCCCAGGAATGTGTGGGACCCAGCATGATCTCCCTTTCTGGAACAATGCTGTTGCATGGACTCTAGGCAGCTTGCTATACTAATCTCAGGGCCCACAAGGCCTGAAGGGCTCTCTTATGGCTAGAATTTTAGCCTGTGGACCACTGGAAATCTGTCACCTTTACCCCACAATGGGGAGTTCCTTCTGGCTCTAAGCTGATTCTGGATGGGCTGGCTACTTCTCATCCCTTTCCTGCCTCAGGAGCTCCTTGCCATTTCCTTGCTGAATTCTAGTGTTCTTTCATAGAAGCTCTGTTCAATGTGTGGTTATCCGCTTGCTGTTTTGGTCATTTTTTGCAGAGAAGGCAAGTGCTGGGAGCCTCTAGTCAGCCATCTTGATGTCCAACTCCCTAGTCTTTTTCTTAAGGCCCTGTTACATAGACAATTGACTGTCCATGTGGCTGTTCTAAGCCTCCAGCACTTTCAGGGGTTGATTTGATACTGCATGACCCAAAACCTCACTAAATCAAATTGTTGGACATCTGGCATGACCCAAGGACTCCAGGGAAATAAATTCCTACTAGGCATGAAATTCCAGTGGCTTAGAGATTACTTCCCAAAAGCTGGAAGAAAAGGCTAGAACTCCTTTTAGTCAAGGTTAATTTCTTAATTATACACTATCTTATCCTCTAAATTTAGAAAAACATCAAGAAAATCCCAAGAAAATTTATTTCTATTCAGTCAACATAATAGAATGTTTATCATAACACTCTCAATACAACATGTATCAGATTTTGGTGCCTATCATATGGACAGACCCTATCATATCATTGATGAGTGGTTGTACCTATTGTATCAACAACCATGCAGCTGCCGTCCAGAACTCCTTCCATCGAATTATGCATTTTTCATATGGCATTGGCTATATTAAGAAATGTTATGAAGAGGGGCATTATGAAATCTGTCACTGTGTTTGTAAAGGATTTTGCTCAATACCTTACATTATCACATGTGTTCTTTAACGGGAACTCTAAGGAAAATAATTTTTTTCTTTATAAGCATATGTATTACAATTGATCATGCTTTACTCTTCCTGTCGACTGTTTAAAAATTTAAAGTCACATAAGTAATCCAAATTTTGTCAGAATCTAGTTTGCATAAATTAGAATAAGTTTGGCATCAAGCAACCCAAACCAAAACTAACTGTGGCTTGCACAAACAGGGACGTATTTTACCCTATAACAAGTAACCTATGGTGCATAATTGTTGGTAACTGTTTTGCAGCTGTAATTTAAAGGCATGAAGTTGAGATCTCTGTTGTTTGCCTAGCCTTACCCCATGGCTACAAAATGACTGCAAGAGATCTAAGTATCATGTTTCCATTTCACATTCAGAGGCAAAAAGCAAGGGGAAAGATTTTTGCCAGAGAGAAATACACAAATTGTTTCACAATTACTGGAAAGTAAAAATTTTTTCTGATGAGTCATTCAAAACAATTCTGCTTAATTTTGTTACATAGAATCACATCAGTGATGAACTGTAGCTGAAAGGCCAAGTCTGTACAAAATACAAGGTTGTTAAAAATGGCTCTGGGGAAGAAAAATAATACATCTGTGCCCTGTAAATTTTCATAAGTGTAATATCTATACTGTCCTTACTCATAGCTCTATTTTCATTTGTACTTTTATTTTGTGTTCACCTCATTTTCTTATTTTTGGTCTATTTTCATGTTGCTTCATGTACCTTTGTGAATCCTCCTAAATTTTTTTGGGATGAGATATGTATTTGTACCTATATGTACATATACATACAAAGTGAACTGATTCTAATTGCTTCTCTACAACACATTTTATAGAAGCCAATTTGGAAATCTTTGTTGATTTGCTTCCCACAGGCATCATTAAAAACCTTTCCATAATGTAGGAGTAAATTTTATAATAACAAATCATATGCATTCGTTTAAAAAGTTAGCACGGTTTTCAAATATTTTTAAAATAGTCTCAATGACAGGAACATTTTTATTTTGTTTTCTTTCATTCTTGTTCTTCGATCTCTCTGGAATTTTCAGTGAACCATGAGATTACTGATCTAGGAATAACAGCTCCCGTGCATCACTAGCTCATAATTCAGCAGAGTAATGCAGGGGCATACTCCAGCTCTCCTCCCTGCCTTGGCAGATGGGTGGTGGGTTTTGTTTGTTGTTTTGTGGCATGTAATTGTGTGGGTTTGTATAAGAGAGGTAGGTGAGAAAAGCAAAGGGAAACAAAGAGAAGAGGAAGTCAAGTTTGTTTGTTTTTTTTAAATCTAGTATTTTGTGACTTGACTGTAAAAATAATGTATTTAAATATTTAAAGGACTAGATTGGGAGATAACTGGCATATGTAATTATTACCACTCTGACAAAGAATCTACTAAACTAGATATTAACAGAAATAAATAGAATATAGTTATATAGAAAAATAGAGTTATGACGGACTTGGCAAAGAGAAAATCCCTTGAATAATGATTACAAGTACTACTCTCAAAGGTTGTATTTGTTTTGTTTTTTAACTATAATAATAATTTTAAATTAGTTTATGACATTTATGTTAATGTGACAAATATTAAAGTCTTTGGGGAAATTTAGATTAATTTAACTTTAGTGAAAGGGATTGTTTTAAAGTATCTTTTAAATATTTTTCTTAATTTTAAATGATGATAGTATATTTATTAAATACATTTAAGATCACATCTAAATGATGACAAATGCTATGTAAAATTATTTAAGCATATAGATGAGCACTGGAAGGGAACATCAAAAAACTCAACACTGATATATTAGGGTTATATGAATACCTGTTATTTTCTATTTTTAATTCATAACTACATGCTGTTGCAAAAATTTTTATTGAAATAGGTAACAGGTTAAGGAACTTCTTTACATTGTTTAATAATATATTACACAATTGGCTTAGCACCTGACAATAACATCTAATAAAATTTTAAAATATCTACATTTATATCAATTAGAAAAAATATTGGTTCTAGTAATTCAGATACTTGAATATCCCCATTCATGTAGAGAATCCATCTTTATGTACAATTACAAAGAGAGAACAAAAGAATCTGCATATATCAAGAAAAAGAATCTTCATATATCTTGTAGGGATTGTTGAATAGTTGAAGTCTACCTCGAAGCAGAAGAAGCTAATTCACTATGCATTACTAAGTAATGGCAAATAGCCATTCTCTGAAAGTAAATGTGGTTTTTAGAAATATTCCAAAGTCATTGGTGTCCAATGAATGGACGTGATTAGATCGTTACAATTCTTACACATAAAATTGAATGGACTTACTTTCTAAATAGACTAGACTTTCTGACTGAACGAGTTTAGAAAGGCAAGAGGTGGCTTAATAAATATTTGTAGGTGTCTTTGCCTTTTTTAGGAAGTTGTGCTGTCCTAGGAGGTTGTGCCTATCCTCTCCAATTTGTTTTGAGAATAGGCTAAAAATGAGTGTAGCTTTGAAAGGAGTTGGAATATAATTCTAAAAGGCATACTCTCCAAGTGCCTTGATAAATGGCAGTAATGTTTCTAAAAATCTACATAAGTTACCAGTGTGACAATTTTGAAGACAATATTCTTATGCATCTTTAAATTCTGATTAAGGTACTTTTCTAACTAAATTTAAAAAATAAATACAAATAAACTAATAATACAAGAAGTTCTTCCATCAGGCTAACAGGTATCAGTTATGCAAAGACATTTCATCTCCAATTTAGTGGCCAAGGGTGAAGCAACTCCAATCTGACCAGGGCAGGGAAGGGGCCTGGGCAAAACACTGCTGTGCTGATTCTGAGGAATTCTTCTAAGAGTTCTCTTCAGAAGTCCTGGCATCTCACTGAGAGGCTTTGACTTCTGACTCCATTGGCTGACTTGTGGCTTTGAAGATCTTCCTTGTTCTCAGTTGAGGCTCACTGTCTGATTACTGGAAATTCTGATTCATGAGCCAAAATATCCATTACTTTCTCAGAAGAGAAAGACAAAACTTTTGCTCTTTTCCTCTCGATAACATCTCAATTTTCTGTATCCTTACTACAAGAAAATCATATTAAGTATTGTTATTATTTTGCCATTCATTTTCCTCTTCACAGAGATTCTCATGTTCAGTTGAATCTGGGCTGTTTTTAAATGGTTCAGGGAAATGCACAGGGAAAAAAAAACCTCAATAACTTCCACATTTATGTGTCAACACATTTAAATACCTATATCCTAATACAGTAATTTCTGCCTTTACCTTTCCACATATATTGTTTAAAAAATGATAAATTATGTACTTGATATGAAAGAGAGGTTTATGTTATCTGGTATAGGATGGGTAGATAAAAATTAGGTGACTTTGAATAGACTAAGAGAAGACAATCACTTCTCAATGAACTTTCCTCTCTCTTAGTACAACTAAGTTAAACCAAGCATAATTTTATGAGCAAGACCATTAATGAGGCTTGCTGTTGTAGAAACCACCATTAATTTGGTTCTTATCTTTACATAACTGTGTTACTGTGGGGTAAACATTTCAAAGCATCATATGTATTTTCTCATTTTTAGAACATAGGTACAAAGAATGCCTAATTGCTTTAAGATTATTATGAATATTGCTCATGGTCATTTTGATTAATATCAAAGCCTTTGTAATATAAATGCTGAAAGAATAATGTGTGTAAAACCAGTAACATTTGTTAAACAGTAGTTATTACTGAGACAGATCCTATCATTTGTTTCCCAAATCAGTAGATGAGCAATGAAAATCATTGTTGCTCATTGTACAAAACATATTCCATTAAAAAAGTAATTAGATTTTCTAACTATAGATCTGTCATGGCACTGCATGCTCATTGGCCTTTATTTTCTTTAACCAAATTCGTTTGTTTTGTACAGCTCTGTTTCTCAGTCTTTGATACGTGAATGAACATAAACAAGGGGGCATGATCTTTGTTTAGAAGTGTCTTTCTTTTGTAATCACCCCTTTTGAGGGCTAAATTTTTCCCAGCTGCATGCTGCTACAGAAGTAATTAAATGTAATAGTAGCTGCCCCTAATTTACAGCCACAGAGGGAAATAATCACATTTAAAGTAAAAGCCATGGATTTTAAATGGACACATATGACATTGCAAGCATGTCCCCAATAAAAGCAACCATTCACAAGGGCCATTCACATTGGAGGTATTTTTTCTTTATTCTTGTCCATTTTTACTTGTAAAGAAAAAGTAATCTTTTTATTGACAACGTTACCGTCCTCCTGACAAGTACACTAAGAACAGTTTTTCTTTTCTCTCTTAAATGCCTTCATTAATCTTGACATCATGTTTTTTGTTTTTGTTTTAAGGCTCTTCCTCAGCTTCTGCTTTGGCACTCCCATATGCTCCAAATAAAGCATTTAAACACACATTAATTTGCCTCTTAGAATCTAATGAGATATTGATTTTCACTGAATCTTGGCTTTAGATAATTTACGTCTCAAAATCAAGAGATGTGCTCATTAAATCCCAGTTCTTTATAGAACCAGGATACTTTGCAAAGTCAAGAGTAGCTCATATATCATTTTTACTTGGATAAAAATGAAATATATTTAAAACTAGATTAAATTAAGAGAATGATATAAATTAATCTCTAAAAAAGTTAAACTCCTCCAGGCTTGTTTACTAAAGTAAAATGAATAAAAGGAAAATATTTTCCAGAAAGTAGTGATTTTCATAATGTAAGAGGTTAGAGACATTTTTGATAGTTCCATGTTTTGCAGACTGAGATGATAATAGGAGCAGGACATGTGACTGATAATAAGTAAATTTAATAAAACACTGCATTTATCTCACAATTATGCTGAATTGGTCCCAGAGTACAAATCTAGGAGAATGTCTGGCTAGGAAATTTTAAGTACTAAAAGTGTTGAAAACAATTTCAATTTTACTTGCTTAAATTTGGTCAACTTTATTCCTAACATATTTCAAACTTTGAATAAGTTGATACTATTTTCTACCACTTGCTCCTTTTAATAATAAATGTTTCTTTTTTTAGAAATTCATGTTGCATTTCTTTGATGTTTTCTAAAGTTTTTTCTAAAATTATCTATATTATATAAGTGAAAATCAAATTAAAAGTGTTAGAACGTAATGAGGAATTGATAATTCACATAAACTATTAACACTTTCCTTCTTATATATTCTTAAGGGTTTCATGCAGAATAAATGAAATAATCTTAAAACAATGTCTGTTACATAGAAAGCACCCAGTATTAGTTATCATATTTACCTAACCTTTAATAAAAATGTAAAATAAAATATTGATATAATAAAAATTTAGTCTTTCCACTGAACTCTTACTCTTATATAAAATCAAATAATTGAATTTTTTAAAATTGCCAAAACTTTGCTTTGTGAAAACTACCATGTTAGTGGCTGAGGAAGCTGCAGAGGTCAAAGAAGCAAAATTCTGTCTATAAAGATTTTGTATCCTAGAAGGTAAATGCGATATACATTCCAATTTGTTTCTTGTATGATACATTTTATATATATGTATTATTTCTCTATATCTCCACTGAGGCAAAAGTATGCCTCAGTGATGTTCAAATGTCAGAATTCATTTAGAGCATTCATCTGTGGTATTTCTATCCTGTATATTTTTGTAAGTTCCTTAGGCAATTTTGTGAAAGATATCTTCTCATTCAGTTTTTAATATTTGCAATGAGTAATGATTATGCTTAAATCAATAAAAGTAATATTACAGAAGAGCTCAATTTTATGTCATCATGTCTTTAATACACAAATGTATTTTTAATATTTTTGCAATATCATTTAATAGGGTTATTTATACTCATAGATAATTAAAAGGCTATTCAAGAAGTGACCATAATACTTCCACTGTTGTTGCTGTTACTGGTAGGAAATATACCTTCATCTGCCATCATAGAATAAAAGATCAGTTATCCTAATAAGAAACAAGACCCTATGAAAGTCTAATATCTATTATATAAGGATAACAGTTTACTGGAAAGACTAGTTAATGTGTGTGTGCAAATAATTAAATTTATAAATTTTTAAGGGATAGCTTTCTATTAAGTTGATAGACATAAGACTGATAAGTACTAAAAAATGCTTGTAGAATTCTACACAAGCACACTTTTTGAAGTAGAGATATTCTTTTTGATGGTAACTGAAATCTGGTCATAAATATACTAATCCATTCATTTCTTACAAAATTTAAAAGTGAAGGTATGTGCATATGAATTTGAAAATATTCCACAGAGAGTCTTTTATGAATATATACATGCAATTTATTACTCACAGAAGGTAATCATTTTGAAGATGAAATTACTTTGCTGACACATTTTTTATGATGTTGCCCGGAATGCATTACAAACTCTAATGGAGGTCATTATTTCCAAAAGCCCATAAACTCAGAATAGTTTATAGCTTTGTAAAGTCAATTTATTATACAAGAAAAAAAATATCAAATGTCTATTTGTGTCTTATCTCCTGAAAATTTTTCCTCAGTTTATGTGGAATCTCTTTTTTGAGGGAACAAAAAGGAATATACAAGTTAATTAGCCATAACAGAAAGGTTAAATTGACATTTTTAAAGCTCATATATATTACTCATATTTTATTTAAAAATATTTTACTTTGAGCAAGCTTATTATGCTGATATGTAACATCAAGGTAGAATAGAGGAATTATAACTGTTTCAGAAAAAGAAAATAGAATTGTTTTTATTGATTATGTACAGACAGTCATTAATAGTGTTTCATGTAATAAAATTGCTGAGCTTCATTTTGAGGACAACATGCTTCATTTCTACTTTCTTATCCAACTTCTCAATATATTACATTTTCCTAATCTCAATATATATTTTCCTTATAAAATAGTTTGCATACCTAATAATATATGCCTTTTTTCTTGGAGAAATAATTGATTTCTAATCTATAATAAATGAGAACCGCTCAGCCAGTTAAGTGTCTCATAAAGGTTCAAGTAACACACAAACAATAATAGTAAGAAATTTCAAATATGGGTTTATAAACTTATCTTTGGCACCTAATAATGTCAGAAGATGATAATTCAATGTACTAAACTACTGTGCATGAATTTCTTAAAATGCTGTCCAAAAAGATGACAATTTCTATTTTATATATGCCACTACTGTAAAGTTGTTCGTTGTTGTTTACAGTTATAATCAGTTGATTAAAAATCTTAATCATTAGTAACAAATAGACAAGGAGGGTAAAGTAGACATGGGACTAAGGAAGATGTCAAAAATATCTTAGTTATTTAAAATTATTTTTAGTTATTTACTAGCATTTATTGAACACACAGAATAGTGCTGTATGGCTTACTATTGATACAGAGATTAATAACAACAGAATTTTTCATGGAGTTTGAAAATTAGAGAAAACCACATTAAAAATATTTAGCATATTTTTGTACTAGAAGTCTGTCAGAGTTGTCAGAAGTATGTAAACTAAAATAGCATTCTGGAATGTGTTATCCATTTCTAATGGAATGACATATAGTGTCCTTTTCCTTTATGGCTTGGTTTTTTTCAAACCTTTGATGTTGGTCCATTTCAGTATTGCCCTTACTCCTAAGGCATAACTTTTATTGGATGATGTTGTTCTTACTCTATGAAGCAACTTTTCTTCTTAAAGCATGGCTCTTCTGTGTTCTCAACCCGAAAACAAGGGTGTTTATCAAGGCTGCCTTTTCTTGGGAGCATTTGAACGACAATCTCTCTTCCCGGCACCACACTTTGGACATACAACTCCTCAGCTCTTTAACTTCCTAGCTGCTGCTACTGATGGGGTTCTTGGAGTCTAACTCTGGACGTTTCAAGTTTAGAGATAGAAGCATGGCTTAAAGATGGGGGGAATTGGTGTGCAGTTCTGTCCTTTCTAGGATTTTACCATTCAGGATTCAGTCTCCGGCAGCCCAGAGCGCCAGCAGATTTTCCTGTGGTACTGTAAGCCTGCTGCTCTCTCTTCGTGCTCTCTTCCACCTGCACTGTTGTTTGTATAATGCTCCTAAGAAGAAAGCTTAAGTGAATGCACAGTTCACCTTGTCTGTGCCCCTTCTTTCAGGGATCATAGCCCCTTAAGTCATGCCTCTTTGACAGTCCTCCAATACCTTCAAACAGTAAATGTGTATATTTTATTCAGCTTACATGACTGTTTTCAGAGGAAGCATTAGTTCTTTTATGAAGGCCACTTTGTCATGACCAAAATTAGATGTTATACATAGGCCTTAGCTTCCAGGTTAATTTGAGGCAAAATTTGTTAACCTCAGAATAAGAGTGCAATTGAAGTTTGAGGGCATCTGCATTGAATTTATACTTTTATTTTGGAGAATATTCACATCTTTATAATATTAATTCATTCCTGAAAATATCACTGGAGAACTTCAAAAAAGTCAGATTATATTGTTATCTTTACTAAGGTTTTAAATTTTCTCCATAGAGATCACATGCACACCTGTGATTTTTAATTTAAAGTTAATTTTTAGATATTTTGTAGTTGTTGCTACTGATAGGAACATTTTTCAATTTTATTTTCTAATTGGAGAGTATTAGAGTAAAGAAATGCCATACTTTTTGGTAAATTTTAAAATTTTCACAGCTTTTTAATCAATGCTTAGTTTTACAGATGTACAATCAAATCATCTCTAAATAAGAGTTTTGTCATTTCCTTCCAATCCGTGTATCTTTGTTTTATTTTACTTTTTAAACTCTTTATAGCTTTGATCAGTACTTTTAGTATTATGTTAAACCTTAGTACTATCCTGAGTATCTTTTTTTCCTGAATTAAATTGAATGAATCTAAATTTTCTCCATAAAGAATAACATTTGCTAGAACTTAAAAAATGACCTATATCAATTAAAGAAAATTTTCTTTTATTCTGTTTGCTAATAAAAAATTTTTATATAAAATTTAATTTAAGTTTTAAAATAGAAGGTGAACTTAAAAGATTTTTTGTGAGTCAACTGATTCCTTTCATTTGATGATGTAGTTAATTATTTTGATAGCTTTTCTGATGCCAGAAGTTTCTTACATGTGTGTAACCATGTAACAAACTCCTGTTGATGATGATTATTACAGATACTGTTGAATTTAATCTAATACTTTTAAGAATTATTCCATTTACATTTATACATTGAATATGGCCTATTTTATTTAACCTAAATTATTAATCTAAGTTTTCTCTTTCCTTGAAATATGTTATTTCTCATTATAAAACGCTGTAGGAAAATTTATTAATAGTTCACCAGTTGTGAAACTATGCTCATATATCATGCTCAGACCTCATCTATATTGTTTTACATTTCTAGCAATGTTTGCCTTTAAGAGAAAGCATTAGAAATCTGTCACTATTAAATTTATGCATTATAAAAGGCAAAATCAGACCAAGGAAGGAAGAAGAATGTAGGTATATCAAGAATAAAGGTAAATATATTTTCTAAATGGGCTTTAATTTGACACAAAACTTCTTGGCAGTGAGAATAAGAAGATAGAAGAAAACTTAGATTGCTCTTTTTATCTAGAAGAGGAAAGAACAGCAATTTTGTCTTGGAGACAACATTTTTTTTTCTGGCAATAAATTCTAAACAAAATTTATTCTGTAGGGAGATTTATATAAAAAGAATCCAATAAAATCATAGATGATATTATAAATAATGGTGATATAAGCTAACACTTACTGGATACTTATTATGGGTTTGGGATCGTGTGTGGTGCTGCAGTATTTTATTTAATCCTGACATTGACAATTAAATCCCTACTCCAAGAATGAAGAAACCAAACTTAGAGAAGATGCATAATTTTCACATGTACCTGTACCAATATTAGGCCAATTCTGTCTTTGACTCAGGAGCTCACATTTCAAATTGCTCTGCCATTTTTACACTGCTTTGTTTATTCTTTTCAACTTGCTTAGAACAAATACAGAACAGAATCTGTTATTGCAGTGATATGTTATGAAAGACTATAGCATTAAAATCTATGAAAGACATTGTCTGATGAATTCAGCCAATATAATTTAACTTCCAGGGATCTAGCCAAGGTTTAGCCATATGTCAAGAGAAATTCAAAACATTTTTTTAACTTGTACATTAGAAATAAAAAATTCCAAAATAAAATTTTAAAAATATCTAAATACTTATATTAAAAAGCAATAGTTTCCAAAAAGAAAAAAAACCTTTGATTTAAAGTATAACTTCACTTAGAGAAAATACAATTTTAAATCTGAAGTTATTAAATTAAATGTGAGTCTGTGCTAGCTAAATGGCCCCAGCCTATGCTCCTCTTGCCAGCCCTTTTACCATCGAAAATATGTCTTAACAATCTTCTCTAAATATCATGATGTCCATCTTTTTAAAATCGTCTGATATTATGACATTTTATATGGTTTAAGGAAGGCTGGTTTATATTCTTTCAAGGTCAAATGACCAGGGATAAAGGCGGAACTCTATTATAAAAGCTGGAAAGCATGACTACTCCTTTTTTCCCACATGGAAAGCCAACCCTTCTTCATATGGAAACAGGCCACTGTGATGCAGCCAGGGAAAGTAACAATTTTTTAAAGAATATGGTCAAGTAAATTTTGATTCTTGAGCAACCACACAATAGAGTTAATACAACGTGTTAAATCAGAGAAGGACAGTGTGTCCGTAAAAGCTGCCCGCTGCAAATGTGTAACAATCCCAGTACATTTCTCTGTTTTACTTGGCTCCGAAGTTGTCTGGGGATAATATTCTTCTATTCAGAATAGGAACAACTATTCAATTGACCTATTATTTTCTTATATTTACCTATATGTCTTATTGGGAACATAAAAGCACTAAGGCACATCAATCCAATGAGTATAATTATATCAGTATGCTCTGTTTCAAACTATTACAAAAGGATATTTTCTTTGTGTTATTATATACTTAATATTTTTACTTATGTTACTTTCTAGTGACCAACTAGAAATAATAGCATTTTTATTATATATATATATATATATATATATATATATATGAGACCATTTATTTTCTTGGTGTTTTTGATTTAAGTATTCAGCTTCTTAATAAATTTAGAAAAGACACTATATAATAAGGAATAATGTGAAGATTTTGCCTTTTTAGCTATCTAGTTTTTGAAATCCAGTAATTCAATGATAATTAACTGATCCTAAAGTTTATATGCCCAATAAAATATAGAGAAATATTTCCTAAATGAAGTCCTTCTAGCAATAACTTTTTCTAGTTTTTAGTAAGAGAATAAATATAAATATTTTATTTTCCTCTGTCCAATTTTAAGAATTGTCTTTTTTTGTAGTATCTTCTCCATTTGTGTGTGTGTGTGTGTGTGTGTGTGTGTGTGTGTGTTTTCTTTTTTGAACAGTGCCATCATTTTGCAATGACAAAGTTTGCCATATATGGTTTCCTAAGAATCAGATCACCATGTATCCAGTGAAATCTGATGAGTTTGTACATTAATATTCCCTTAAATGGGCTTACAAAATAAATACACATAATGATAATATGTGTACTTATGATAATGATAATATAGGATTCATTTTGATTCTAACAAACCCCATACTCCTGTGAGTAATGTATCTACAACTGTTATCACAAGCTAATGTTCTGATAGGGGAGGGTATGTAGGACATTAGCCCTGGAGAAGTCAGAAGCCAGCTATGGAACCCTAATCTCCCTGTGATAGCCTGCAGTAGCATGACCTTAGAAAGCTCCACATATGGGTTACCAGACGAAAAAGATGCATGTTTTTGTTGTCATTCATAAGTGGAGTTGAACAATGAGAACATATGGGCAGAGGGAGGAGAACATCATATGCTGGGCCTGTCAGGGAGTTGGGGGCAAGGGAGGGATAGCCTTAGAAGAAATACCTAATATAGATGATGAGTTGATGGGTGCAGCAAACCACCCTTGCACATGTATACCTATGCAACAAACCTTTAAGTTATGCACATGTATCCCAGAATTTAATTAAAAAAAAGAAAAAGAAAAAGATGCATGTTTTAACTCAAAACTTTTAGTTGAACGAGACACCTTCTCTCAGATTTTGAACTAAAAGAGAAGACCTAAATAAATGAAGAAATATACCATTTTTGGCTGAGCACGGTGACTCAGGCCTGTAATCCCAGCACTTTGGAAGGCCAACATGGACGAATCATGAGTTCAGGAGATCGAGACCATCCTGCCCAACATGGAATGGTGAAACCCCATCTCTACTAAAAATACAAAAATTAGCTGGGCATAGTGGTGCATGCCTGTAATCCTAGCTACTCGGGTGGCTGAGGTAGGAAAATTGCTTGAACCAAGGAGTTGGAGGTTGCAGTGAGCCCAGATTGCACCACTGCACTCCAGCCTGGTGACAGAGTGAAACGCCAGCTTAAAAAAAAAAAATAGAAAAGAAAAGAAAAAGAAAAAATAGATATACCATTTTACAGATTGGAGGAGAATATAGTAATGTTAATATGTCCATTCTAATGTGCTCTATGTGTTTAAATGCAATTCCAATCACTATTCCATACACCAAATGTGTATGAATTGACAAGCTGATTCTAAAATTTATATAGAAATGCAAAGGATCTAGAATAGCAAAATTAACTGTGAAAAAAAGAAAAAATTTGGAGAAGTTAGACTACCTGATAGCAAGATTTACTATGAATTAATAGTAATCAAGACAATGTCCTATTAGCAATAAAATAAGTATATAAATGGAACAGAATCAAAGGTCCAGAAAGAGACTCAAACATTTTGTCATTTTTTAACATCGATGACAGGAAAAACAAAAGATAGAATTTCTTAATCGTTACTTCATATTTAATTTTTCTATTTTTAATTTGTTGATACAGAGTAGGTGTATATATTTATGGGATAAACATGATATTTTATTACAGGCATGCAATGTGAAAAAATCACATCATGAAAAGTTGGGTATCCATCCCCTCAAGCATTTATCCTTAGTCTTACAAACAATCCAATTATACTTTTAGTTATTTTTAAGTGTGCAATTAAATTATTATTTCCTATAGATCCCCCTGTTGTGCTATGAATAATACTAGGTCTTAGTCATTCTATTTTTGTGTGTATGTACACATTAAACATCCTCACCTCCCCACAATCTACCCACTACTTTTCCTAGCCTCCAGTAACCATCCTTCCATTCTTTATCTCCATGAGTTCAAATGTTTTGATTTTTTACATTCCAAAAATAAGTGAGAACATCCAATGTTTGTCTTTCTGTGCCTGGCTTATTACACTTGACATAATGACCTCCAGTTCCATCCATGTTGTTGCAGATGACAGGATTTCATTCTTTTTTATGCCTGAATAGCACTCCATTGTGCATATGAACCACATTGTCTTTATCCAGTCATCTGTTGATGGACACTTAGATTGTATTCACACTTTAGCTATTGTGAATAATGCTGCAACAAACGTGAGAGTGCAGGTATGTCTGTGATATACTGATTTCCTTTCTTTTGGGCACATACCTAGAGTGAAATTACTGGATTGTATAATAGCTCTAGTTCTAGTTTTTTGAGGAATTACCAAATTGCTCTGCATTGTGACTGTGTAGTTTACATTCTCGCCAACAGTGTACAAGGGTTCCCTTTGCTCCACATCCTCACTGCCCTTTGTTATCAGCTGATTTTTGGATAAAAGCCACTTTCATTGAGGTGAGATCATATCTCATTGTAATTTTGATTTGCATTTTTCTGATGATCAATGATTTTGAGCACCTTTTCATGTGTCAGTTTGTCGTTTGCATGTCTTCTTTTGAGAAATGTATATTTAAATCTTTAGCCCATTTTAAAATCAGATTTTTTATTTTTTTTTTTTCTGTAGAGTTGTTTGAGCTCCTAATATATTCTGGTTATTAATCCCTTGTCAGATGGGTAGTTTGCAAATATTTTCTCCAGTTCTGGGGATTACCTTTCCACTTTGTGGATTCCACTTTGCTGTGCAGCAGCTTTTCAAATTGATGTGATCCCTTTGTCCATTTGCTCTTTGGTTACCTGTGCTTCTGGGGTATTACTCAAGAAATTTTTGCCCAAGATAATGTTCTGGAGAGCTTCTCCAATACTTCCTTACAGCATTTTCATAGTTGGAGATCTTTGATTTACATCTTTAATCAATTTTGACTTAATTTTTGTATATGGTAAGAGATAGGGGCCTAGTTTCATTATTTTGCATGTACATATCCAGTTCTCCCAGCACCATCCATGAAGAAAGTGTCTTTTCTCTGATGTGTGTTCTTTGCAACTTTGTCAAAAATGAGTTCACTGTAGGTATATGGATTTTTTTTTTCAGTTCTCTATTCTGTTCCATTGGTCTTTGTGTCTGTTTTTATGCCTGGACCATGCTGTTTTGGTTACTATAGCTCTGTAGTATTTAAGTCAGGTAATATGATTCCTCTAGTTTTGTTCTTTTTGCTCAGGATATCTTTTGCTATTCTGGGTCTTTGGTGGTTCCATATAAACTTTAGGATTTTTTTTCCTTTTCTGTGAAGAATGTCATTGGTATTTTGATAGAGATTGCATTGAATCTGTATATTGCATTGGGTAGCATGGCCATTTTAGTAATAGCAATTTTTCCAATACGTGAACATGGAATATTTTTTGGTGTCTTCTTCAAGTTCTTGCGTCAATGTTTTATAGTTTTTATTGTAGAGATCGTTGACTTCTTTGGTTAATTCCTAGATATTGGTAATGGTCACCACTCCTTCACAGGGCACGCGCACACACACACTCATACACTCACTGGGACCACAGAGGCACACTAATTCACCTAATGTGCACAGCTTTAGGATGCAGGTGGAAATAGGAGTACTTAGAGAAAATAGGCAGATATAGAAAGAATTTTCCACCACACAGACGGTGGCTTCACCAGGAATCTATTGTTTTTTTCACTCATCAACTTTATAACAAAATGGTCTTGATCAAAATGACATTTGGGGACCTGATATAAAATGAAATATTATATTAGGCCATTTTTTGCATTTCTATAAAGAAATACATGAGGGTATTTAACCCCGGTTAAAGTGACTTTTATCCAAAAATCAGGTCATAACAAAGGGCAGTGAGGATGTGAAGCAAAGGGAAACCTTGTACACTGTTGGTGAGAATGTAAACTACACAGTCACTATGGAGTACAATTTGGAGGTTCCTCAAAAGACGAAAAAGATAATCTACAAAGAAAAGAGGTTTAATTGGCTCACGGTTCTTCAGGTTTTACAAGAAGCATGGTGTCAGCATTTGCTTGGCTTCTGGGAAGGTTCCAGGGAGCTTTTATTCATGATGAAAGGAGAAACAGAAGCAGACATATCACGTGGTAAAAGTGGGAATAAGAGTAGGCAAAAGTGCCATCCACTTTTAAACACCTAGATCTCATTAGAACACACTGTCATGAAGACAGAATCAAGTCATGAGAAACCCACCCCCATGTTTCAGTCACCTCCCTCCATGCGCCACCTCCAACACTGGAGATTACATTTCAATATGAGACTGAAGAGAAAATTATCCAAACTATATCAACTATGCATCAATAAAAATGAGCTACTGCTACACACAATATAATGCATGAGTCTCACACAGTGTTAAGAAAAACAAGCCAGACATAGTAGAAAAAAAGTCTACTGAATTCCATTTACAATTATGATTGTAAAAGTCAGGATGGACGTTACTTTTGAGTGTGATAACTGGCGGAAAGCACAAAGAAGGGTTCCGTAGTGTAAAAAAGTTTTTTTTTTATCAGAGTGTAGATTACTAGGATAAAATTATCTGTAAAAATTAGTTGAGTTGTACATTTAAGATTTGTGTAGTTTATGTCAATACTTTAATGAAAATTTTTACTTAAAATATAAATCGCATTAAGAAATTAGCACAGCCAGGCTTGGTGGCTCACACCTGTAATCTCAGCACTTTGGGAGGCCGAGGTGGGTAGACCACCTGAGGTCAGGAGTTCGAGACCAGTCTGGCCAACATGGTGAAACCCTGTCTCTACTAAAAATATAAAAATTAGCCGGGTGTGATGGCGTGCACCTGTTGTCTCATCTACTCAGAAAGCTGAGGCAGGAGAATTGCTTCAACCCGGGAGGCAAAGGTTGCAGGTTATGCCACTGCTCTTCAGCCTGGGTGACAGAGCGAGACTCCATCTCAAAAAAATAAAAGAATAGAAAAGAAAAAAAACAAGAAATTAATGCAAGTTTAGTTAACATTTATTCCATATTTTCCTTTTATCCTAATAGATTCCTTTTCTGATAAAATCAATTTTTAAGCAAAATCATTATGTTTTGCCACTTCTCATTATTAGATACGTAAATGTATTCCTTGCAGTTGCCTCATATTTTATGTGATGCTATTCCACTATTTAAATATCTAACTCAAGTCTTTTTCTTTCACATGAATTTAAATGAAAAATATAGAATGTAAAAGTTTAAATTAGTGGGTAAAACTACCATTTTATACATATTTTACATCTTTTCTTGGAATCCTATTACTGATGATGCTATTGATGAACAATATTTGAGTTCTTAAAAAAGTTTAGTTATTTTGAAACTAAAAAGGCCACAGTGGATGCTAAAATAAAAAAAAAGTAATGTATGCTCAATGTACAAATTTCCTACTTAAAAAAAAAATCTCTATGTAAGTTTTTTGTTTCCCTCGATTACCTGGAATTAGTTTTAATTAAACAGTGGCAGATCTTAAAGTTCATTCTGTACCTTTCATAATAAAGTAAGGGTTATATTGCTAAACTATGTGGCTTCCCAGCACATGATGTCCCTATTCCTATGTAAAAGGCATTCTGGATGCTTTTAACTTTCATTCATTTATTTATATTTATACAGCTACATCTATTCCAACTTGGCTTTAACAGCTCCAGCGCCAAACTTCTTTGATAGGAATTCTCTTCTTAGTTTCTGTCAAAAGATTATTTGTTTTTTCCAGTTAGCATGTGATAAGGAAAAGTCAATTCATCATCCAAAATTATCTGATGTTATTTGCCACATCATGTTGCTATTGCTATTTATAGAATATATATAAATTTTTACTCTTTTAACTGTGATATAAAGATCCCGCCGTCTAGTTCATTTAATTCAGCATTTTAACATATGTCCATTTTTTATCCTAATTTACATAAGATTCGTGCTGCAGAAAAAGAATACACTTTTCTTATCTCAGTTTTCTCTAGATGTGCTTGATATGTTCTGCAAGATAAATTATAACATTATGGCCATTATCCTGTTTTGGTCTAGCTGTGCTGCCAGAAAATCCATCAAAAACAAATCATGGCAATATAAATCATCCACACAAAATAAAGAACAATGTATTCCAGACAGTCCGAGATACTAAAATGATTAGGGAAGGATAGTTTTGTTTTGTTTTTCCTTTATATGAGGGTTAAGAGACTTAAATAAGTGTTTGCTACTTGCCAATTTATTTACGTATGATATATAATTAAACATAACCAGTTTTTGTAAAAAGAGTAGTAGTATTTCCATTGTCTTGATGAAAAAACCTGAATTGCTGGCTGACTCTCATTCAGTTTGAAAATAGTAAAATGAGAGTTCAGCTCATATCCACTTGCCTGAAAATTCCTTGCTTTTCTTTTAGAGAAGGCTTGCCCCTATAAAAAATCTTAAAGGGGAAGGGCTCACACACTTGTATAAAAAAAATAGTAATCCCCGAGTAGGCAAGTGCTTCTCAGGGATGGGAATTAATTTTTATTGAAGCTATAATTTATACAGTATTAGAAACTGAATGAAATTAGTTACCTCCAGCAAATTGAAGAGAGTAAAGACTATCAATAGTTAGAATGCCCTTCAGGTCACTGAGAAAGAAAGAAAAGTAGCTCACCTTTTTTTTTAAATTTTTTCTTTTTGGAGACAGGGTCTTGCTCTGTCACGCAGGATGGAATGCAGTAACATGATCATAGCTCACTGCAGCCTCATTTTCCTGGGCTAAAGTAATCCTCCCACCTCAGGCCCTCAAGTAGCTGGGATTAGAGGTGTGCATCACCATGCCCTGCCCAGCTAATTTTTTAAAATTTTTGGTAGAGGCGAGGGTCTCATCATATTGCCCATGCTATTTTGGAACTCCTTGGCTCAATCAATCCTCCTGCCTCAGCCTCCCAAAGAGATGGTATTGCAAACGTGAGCCACCACCCAGAAACCTAACTCACTTTTAGAAAACATTAGTGTTGGTTTATCTGAAAAGCAGTCATGTGAATAATAATTATCCCCAGGAGATCTTCTCATTCTATGATCTGTTATTTCCACACCATTTTCAGTTGTTTTCTCCACTGAAGTCTTAAGCCCCTCAAAGTCATTCGTGAGTGTTGTAATTAACTTTTTCAAAACTCCTGTTAATTTTCATGTTTTGACTTCTTCCCACGAATCACGAATGTTCTTAATGGTATCTGGAATGGTGAATCCTTTTTAACAGTTTTCAATTTACATTGCCCAACTTCACCAGAGGAATCACCATCTGCATCAGCTGTAGCCTTACAAAATACATTTCTTAAATTGTAAGACTGAGAAGTCAAAATTACTCCTTGATCCGAAGGCTGAAGAATGAATACTGTGTTACCAAGCATGAAAACAACATTAAGCATCTCATACATTTCCATCAGACTTGTTGGCTGACAAATGCATTATCAATGAGCAGTAATATTTTAAAAAGAAATCTTTCATTTTTTGAGCAATAGGTCTCAAAACGACACTTAAAATATTTAGTAAACCACGACATAAAAAATGTGCTCTTCCCCCAGGCTTTGTTGTTCCATTTATAGAGCACAGGCAGAATAGACAGCATAATTCTTAAGGGCCCTTGGATTTCCAGAATGATAAATGATTGTTGGTTTCAACATAAACACCAGCTGCATTAGCCCCAGCAAGAGAATCAACCTGTCCTTTGAAGCTTTGAAGCCAAGCATTGATTTCTCCTCTCCAGCTATGGAAGTCCTAGATGGTATGTTCTTCTAACAGAAGGCCATTTCATCTATATTCAAAATCTGTTGTTTAGTGTAGCCATCTTCAATAATGTTAGCTAGATTTTCTGGATAACTTATTGCAGCTTCTCCATCAGCACTTACTGCTTCACTCTGCAATTTTAGGTTACAGAGATAGTTTTTTTTCTTCATGAATCAACCTCTGCTAGCTTCCAACTTTTGAGCTTCCTCATCACTCTCAGCCTTTATTGAATGGAAGAGAGTTAGGGCTATACTCTGGCTTAGATTTTGGCATTAGAGAATGTTGTGGCAGGTTTGATCTTCTATCCAGACCACACTTTCTCCATATCAGTAATAAGGCTGTTTTGCTTTCTTATTCATGTGTTCAATGGAGTAGCATATTTTACTTTCTTCAGTAACTTTGCTTTGCATTCACACCTGACTGTTTGGTACAAGAGGCCTACCTTTTTGCCTATCTCAGCTTTTGATGTGCTTTTCTCACTTTGTTTAATCATTTCTTGCTTTTGATGGAAAATGGGAGACATGGGACTCTTCCTTTCACTTGAACACCTAGAGGCCATCAACAGGGTTATTAATTGACCTAATTCCAATATTCTTGTGTCTCAGGGATTAAGAAGTTCCAAGATGAGGGCAAAGAACAGGGGAACTGCTAGTCAGTGAAGCAGTCAGAACACAAACAACATTTATTAATTATGTTCACTGTCTTACAGGGGCATGGTTCATGGCATCCCAAAACAATTACAATAGTCACAGCAAATATCACTCATCACAGATAACCATAATAAATATAATAATAATGAAAAAAATGAAATATTGTGAGAATTACCAAAATGATGACACAAAGACATTAAGTAACCACATGCTGTTTGAAAAATGGTGCTGATAGACTTGCTTAATGGAGGGTTGCTACAAACCTTCAACTTGCAAAAAACACAGTATCTGTGAAGCACAGTAAAGCAAAGTATAATAAAACAGAATATACCTGCATATAGTATTTTATTGGTTCTGTTTCTCTGGGGAACCATGACTAATACAGGTAATGATCTCAAATATCCTTTATTAATCACCTTAAACTGCCAGGGTTGACAAGTCCAGACTGGACTCTGAGAATAAATAAGTCCTACGGCCAAGCAGAGAACATCAGATCCTAATTGGAAGAGGGATCAGCTGTGATATTGGAAAACCCAGGAAAAGTTCACCGCTAGTGAAAACAAAGGATTGACCCATTATTGAATGGTAAAGAACTAAATTTACGCAGACTACTATCCAGTTACCAAAGTACCACCTCAACTACCGATTAGGTGCACATCAATCATTGGACTTCTTTAAAAAATGAAATTCTGCCTTTATGGGTGAGTATCTGAAGATTTCAAAGGCAGACCTGATGTAAAGTACAAAAATGCAAAATAAAAAAAGATTACAACTGAGACTGAAAATTCTTCTTGACTAGAAATTTTGACACATCTTTGACATATCAACTATGTGTAAGTATCAGCTTGGAATTTACACCTATTTAGTCACACAAACGCTGCATGATAACACATTCCTGAATGACTCAGAAGTATAAATGGAAACAAACTGTGAAAGCAGTTTAACCCTATAATCTTTGCTTCGATTTTAGCTTCAGGGTCCTCAGAAAAAAAGGATTCCGTGTATAACTACAAAAGAACACTATTTAGGTTAACGCAAATGAATTTGATTCCTAGTCCATCCCAATTGCAAAGAATGTGGTGTCTTGGCAATTTACTATTTTGACTCATTCTTTTACCTGTGTTTTGGGTTGTAGTTTCTACCTACTCTTATTTCTAAACTTAGCTTAGTTTATTGGTAATCCAGTCCTTCTCATTAGAATATAAACATGCTCAATTTTATAAAAGGAATAATTTTTATATTTAAAAATATGAAATAAGTAAAATTCCCCTTCAACCAATGCCAAATTCTCTTGTTACCACAGCTCTATACTTCCTGGCCATTTCACATGTTTTATATTTAGAATAATTATTCTATTTCTTCCACCAAAGCACTGTGCATTCGAATGAATTCTGATTCTGCTTTCATCCCCTATTAAAACAGCCTTCTCAGGAAGGCACCAAAGATAAGACTGGTACTTGTCCTTCAACATTATTTCTCCTTCAAAGTGTTGAAAGGGGTCCTAATCCAGACCCCAAGAGAGAGTTCCTGGATCTTGCACAAGAGAGAACTCAGGGCAAGTCAGCAGCGCAAAGTGAAAGCAAATTTATTAAGAAAGCAAAGGAATAAAAGAATGGCTACTCCATAGACAGAGCAGCCCTGAGGGCCGTGGGTTGCTCATTTTTATGGTTATCTATTGATGATATGCTAAACAAGGGGTAGGTTATTCTTGCCTCTCCTTTTTGGACCATATTGGGTAACTTCCCCACGTTGCCATGGCATTTGTAAATTGTCATGGTGCTGGTGGTCTTTATGACCTGTATTTTGTGCTGACCTCCTATCTCATCCTGTGACAGAATGCCTTAACCATCTGGGAATTCAGCCCAGTAGGTTTAAGCCTTATTTTACCCAGCTTCTGTTTAAGATGGAGTTGCTCTGGTTCACATGCCTCTGCCAAAAGCACTGATAACTATGGTAAAGCACTGATTGTGAAATGTGTTTTTTAAGAGCACTGGAATCTTTCCTACATCTGAGCTTCATGAGTGATATTCTGTCCACCTCTTCTGCTGTCCTACTTTTATTCATTCTTGAATAGGAGTGTCCATGCACGTATATATTCCCTAATCCTCTAAATAGCTTATAAAGTTGATATTATTACCTCAGTTTTCCAGACGAGGAAAACAAAACCTTGTTGTTAGTGTAGACAGAAGAAACACCTTTATGTGATGGTGCCAAGAATCAAAAGCCTAATTAATGAGCTATTAAAAAAAACCTCTAGATTTCCAAGCTGGATAATTGTTTCAAATTTAGATATTTTGTTGAGCTTCTAACATCAGAGAAAAATATTAAATTATGTAGAAAATACCACATTTACTAAAAAACAGTCCTTTCTTAAGAACTGTTTGGCAAACTTTAGATTTTTGCATCTGAAAGTTTATTTATTTATTTTATTGCATTTTAGGTTTTGAGGTACATGTGAAGAACATGCAAGATTGTTGCATAGGTACACACATGGCAGTGTGATTTGCTGCCTTCCTCCCCATCACCTATATCTGGCATTTCTCCCCATGCTATCTTCCCAACTCCCCACTCCCCGCTGTCCCTCCCCTATTTCCCCCCAACAGACCCAGTGTGTAGTGCTCCCCCACTGTGTCCATGTGTTCTCATTGTTCAATACCCGCCTATGAGTGAGAACATGCAGTGTTTGATTTTCTGTTCTTGAGTCAGTTTGCTGAGAATTATGGTTTCCAGCTTCATCCAAGTCCCTAAAAACGACACGAACTCATGGTTTTGTATGGCTGTATAGTATTCCATGGTATATATGTGCCACATTTTCCCTGTCCAGTCTATCATCGATGGGCATTTGGGTTGGTTCCAGGTCTTTGCTATTGTAAACAGTGCTGCAATGAACATTGGTGTGCATGTGTCTTTATAGTAGAACGATTTATAATCCTTTGGATATATACCCAGTAATGGGATTGCTGGGTCAAATGGAATTTCTATTTCTAGGTCCTTGAGGAATCACCACACTGTCTTCCACAATGGTTGAACTAATTTACGCTCCCACCCACAGTGTAAAAGTGTTCCTATTTCTCCACATCCTCTCCAGCATCTGTTGTCTCCAGATTTTTTAATGATCACCATTCTAACTGGCGTGAGGGGGTGTCTCAATGTAGTTTTGATTTGCATTTCTCTAATGACCAGTGATGATGAGCATTTTTTTCATATATTTGTTGGCCTCCTGTATGTCTTCTTTTGTAAAGTGTCTGTTCATATACTTTGCCCACTTTTGAATGGGCTTATTTGTTTTTTTCTTGTAAATCTGTTAGTTCTTTGTAGATTCTGGATATTAGCCCTTTGTCAGATGGGTAGATTGCAAAAATTTTTTCCCATTCTGTTGGTTGCCGATTCACTCTAATGACTGTTTCTTTTGCTGTGCAGAAGATGTGGAGTTTGATTAGGTCCCATTTGTTTATTTTGGCTTCTGTTGCCAATGCTTTTGGTATTTTGGTCATGAAGTCCTTGCCTACTCCTATGTCCAGAATGGTTTTGCCTAAGTTTTCTTCTAGGGTTTTTATGGTGTTAGGTCTTATGTTTAACTCTTTAATCCATCTGGAGTTAATTTTAGTGTAAGGTGTCAGGAAGGCATCCAGTTTCTGCTTTCTGCACACTGCTAGTCAGTTTTCCCAACACCATTTATTAAACAGGGACTCCTTTCCCCATTGCTTGTTTTTGTCACGTTTGTCAAAGATCAGATGGTTGTAGATGTGTGGTGTTGCCTCCAAGGCCTCTGTTCTGTTCCATTGGTCTATATCTCTGTTTTGGTACCAGTACCATGCTGTTTTGATTACTGTAGTCTTGTAGTATAGTTTGAAGTCCAGTAGTGTGATGCCTCCCACTTTGTTCTTTTTGCTTGGAATTGACTTGGCTATGCGGGCTCTCTTTTGGTTCCATATGAAGTTTAAGGTGGTTTTTTCCAGTTCTGTGAAGAAGGTCATTGGTAGCTTGATGGGGGTAGCGTTGAATCAGTAAATTACTTTGGGCAGTATGGCCATTTCCACGATATTGATTCTTCCTAAACATGAACATAGAATGTTTCTCCATCTATTTGTGTCCTCTCTTATTTCGTTGAGCAGTGGTTTGTAGTTCTCCTTGAAGAGGTCCCTTACGTTCCTTGTTAGTTGTATTTCTGGGTATTTTATTCTCTTTGTAGCAATTGTGAATGGCAGTTCATTCTTGATTTGGCTCTCTTTAAGTCTGTTATTGGTGTATAGAAATGCTTGTGATTTTTGCACATTGATTTTGTATCCTGAGATATTGCTGAAGTTGCTTATCTGTTTCAAGAGATTTTGGGCTGAGACAACGGGGTCTTCTAGATATACAATCATGTCATCTGCAAATAGAGACAATTTGAATTCTCCTTTCCTATTTGAATACCCTTTATTTCTTTTTCTTGCCTGATTGCTCTGGCTAGAACTTCAAATACTATATTGAATAGGATTGGTGAGAGAGGGCAACCTTGTCTAGTGCCAGACTTCAAAGGGATTGCTTCCAGTTTTTGCCCATTCAATATGATATTGGCTGTTGGTTTGTCATAAATAGCTTTTATTATTTTGAGATACATTCCATCAATACCTAGTTTATTGAGGGTTTTTAGCATAAAGGTCTGTTGAATTTTGTCAAAGGCCTTCTCTGCGTCAATTGAGATAATCATGTGGTTTTTGTCTTTGTTTCTGTTTATGTTGTGAAATATGTTTATAGACTTGTGTATGTTGAACCAGCCTTGCATCCCCAGGATGAAGCCTACTTGATCATGCTGGATAAGCTTTTTGATGTGCTGTTGCAATCAGTTTGCCAGTATTTTATTGAAGATTTTTGCATCTATGTTCATCATGAATATTGGCCTGTAGTTTTCTTCTCTTGTTGAGTCTCTGCCAGGTTTTGGTATCAGGATGATGTTGGTCTCATAAAATGATTTGGGAAGGATTCCCTCTTTTTGGATTCTTTGGAATAGTTTCAGAAAGAATGATACCAGCTCCTCTTTGTATGTCTGGTGGAATTCAGCTGTGAACCCATCTGGACCTGGGCTTTTTTTGGGTGGTAGGCTTTTAATTGCTGCCTCAACTTCAGACCTTATTATTGGTCTATTCAGGGTTTCTACTTTCTTCCTGGTTTAGGCTTGGGAGGGTGCAAGTGTCCAGGAATTTATCCATTTCTTCCAGGTTTACTAGTTTATGTGCATAGAGTTGTTTGTAATAATCTTTGATGATGGTTTGTATTTCTGTGGAATCTATGGTGATATCCCCTTTATCATTTTTTATTGCATCTATTTGATTATTCTCTCTTTTCTTTTTTATTAATCTGGCTAGTGGTCTATTTTGTTGATCTTTTTGAAAAACCAGCTCCTGGATTTATTGATTTTTGAAGGGTTTTTTGTGTCTCCATCTCCTTCAGTTCTGCTCTGATCTTAGTTATTTCTTGTCTTCTGCTAGCTTTTGAGATTTTTTTATCTTGTTCCTCTAGCTCTTTCAATTTTGATGATAGGGTGTCAATTTTAGATCTTTCCTTTCTTCTCATGTGGGCATTTATTGCTATATATTTTCCTCTAGACACTGCTTTAAATGTGTCCCAGATATTCTGGTACGTTGTGTCTTCATTCTCATTGGTTTCAAAGAACATCTTTATTTCTGCCTTCATTTCATCATTTATCCAGTCAACATTCAAGAGCCAGTTGTTCAGTTTCCATGAAGCTGTGCGGTTCTGCATTAGTTTCTCAATTCTGAGTTCTAACCTGATTGCACTGTGGTCTGAGAGACTGTTTGCTATGATTTCCGTTCTTTTGCATTTGCTGAGGAGTGATTTACTTCTAATTATGTGGTCAATTTTAGAGTAGGTGTGATGTGGTGCTGAGAAGAATGTATATTCTGTGGATTTGGGGTGGAGAGTTCTGTAAATGTCTATTAGGTTTGCTTGGTCCAGGTCTGAATTCAAGTCCTGGATACCCTTGTTAATTTTCTGTCTCATTGATCTGTCTAATATTGACAATAGGGTGTTAAAGTCTCCCACTATTGTTGTGTGGGAGTCTAAGTCTCTTTGTAAGTCATTAAGAACTTGCCTTATGTATCTGGGTGCTCCTGTATTGGGTGTGTATATATTTAGGATCATTAGCTCTTCCTGTTACATTGATCCTTTTACCATTATGTAATGTCCTTCTTTGTCTCTTTTGATCTTTGTTGGTTTAAAGTCTATTTTATCAGAGATGAGAATTGTAACTCCTGCTTTTTTTTGCTCTCCATTTGCTTGGTAAATCTTTCTCCATCCCTTTATTTTGAGCCTTAATGTATCCTTGCATGTGAGATGCATTTCCTGGATACAGCACACAGATGGGTTTTGACTTTTTATCCAATTTGCCTGTCTGTGTCTTTTGACTGGGGCGTTTAGCCCATTTACATTTAGGGTTAATATTGTTATGTGTGAATTTCATTCTGCCATTTTGATGCTAGCTGGCTGTTTGGCCCATTAGTTGATGCAGTTTCTTCTTTGTGTTGATGCTCTTTACCATTTGGTATGTTTTTGTAGTGGCTGGTACTGGTTGTTTCTTTCTATGTTTAGTACCTCTTTCAGGAGCTCTTGTAAAGCTGGTCTGGTGGTGATGAAATCTCTGAGTACTTGCTTGTTCATAAAGGATTTTATTTTTCCTTCACTTATGAAACTTAGTTTGGCTGGATATGAAATTCTGGGTTGAAAGTTCTTTTCTTTAAGGATGTTGAATATTGGCCCCCACTCTCATCTGGTTTGTAGAGTTTCTGCTGAGAGATCTGCTGTGAGTCAGATGGGCTTCCGTTTGTAGGTAACTTGACCTTTCTCTCTGGCTGCCCTTAGTATCTTCTCCTTAATTTCAACCCTGGTGAAGCTGATGATTATGTGCCTTGGGGTTGCTCTTTTTGAGGAATATATTTTTGGTGTTCTCTGTATTTCCTGGACTTCAATATTGGCCTGCCTTGCTAGGTGGGGGAAGTTTTCCTGGATAATATGCTGAAGAGTATTTTCCAGCTTGGATTCATTCTCTCTGTCACATTCAGGTACACCTTTCAAACGTAGATTAGGTCTTTTCACATAGTTCCATATTTCTTGAAGACTTTGTTCATTCCTTGTTACCCTTTTTTCTCTAATCTTGCCTTCTCATTTTATTTCATTGAGTCAATCTTCGACCTCTGATATCCTTTCTTCTGCTTGGTCAATTCAGCTGTTGAAACTTGTGCATGCTTCGCGAAGTTCTCATGTTGTGTTTTTCAGCTCCATCAATTCACTTATATTCCTCTCTAAGTTGTTGTTTATTCTCATTAGCATTTCGTCAAATATTTTATCAGCATTCTTAGTTTCTTTGCATTGGGTTAGAATATGTTCTTTTAGCTCAGAGAAGTTTCTTATTACCCACCTTCTGAAGCCTGATTCTGTCAATTCATCACACTCATTCTCCATCCAGCCTTGTTGCATTGCTGGTGAGGAGTTGTGATCCCTTGTAGGAGGAGAGGTGTTCTGGTTTCGGGTGTTTTCATCCTTTTTGCACTGGTTTCTTCCCATCTTTGCGGATTTATCCACCTGTCATCTTTGTAATTGTTGACTTTCAGATTGGGTCTCTGACTGGACATCCAGTTTGTTGATGATGAAGTTATTTCTTTCTGTTTCTTAGTTTTCCTTCTAACATTCAGGCCTCTCTGCTGTAGGACTGCTGAGGTCCACTCCAGGCCCTGCTTGCCTGGGGATCACCTGCAGCTGCTGCAGAACAGTAAGGGTTGCTGCCAGCTTCTTCTTCTGCTATCTTTGTCCCAGAAGGATACCCGCCAGATGTCAGCCTGAGCTCTCCTTTATGAGCTGACTCTTTGGATATACGGGAGTCAGGGAGCTGCTTGAGGAGACAGTCTGTCCTTTATAGGAGCTCATGTGCTGAGCTGTGAGCTCTGTTGTTCATTCAGAGTTGCAGGGCAGGTACGTTTAAGTCTGCTGCAGCAGAACTCATAACCCCTGCCCCTTTTTTTTTCCCAGGTGCTCTGTCCGGGGATTTAGGGCTTATTTATGAGTTTCTGTTGTGCTGCTGCCTTTTTTCAGGGCTGCCCTGCCCAGCCAGGAGGCAGCCTAGTCATTGTCTGCCTGCAGAGGCTTTGCTGAGCAGCTGTGGGCTCTGCCCAGCTGCCGTGCAAACTTCCCTGCCATCCTGTTTATACAGGTTTAGTTAGAACTGCCTTGGCAATGGCAGCCCACCTCTATTATGGCGGACTCTCTCTGTAATGGTGGGCTGCCTCGGCAATGGCATGCTGCCTCAGCAATGGCAGACTACCTCCATAGTGGTGGACTGCCTCGGTAATGGTGGATGCCCCTCCCCCACAGAGCTGGACCATCCCAGGTTCAGCTGTGCTTGCTGTGAAACACTCAATCCAGAGCGTTTCAGATTGTTGTTTTTTTGTGGGTGTGCAACCAGCTGAGCCTGATCACCTGGCTCCCTGCCTCAGAGCCCTTTTTTTTGAGTTGAATTGAACGGGCAACTCTGTCTTCCATGTGTTCCAGTTGACTGTTGAAAAGGTGCCGGGATCTGTGTGATTTCCCATGCAGTGACCCACTGTGCTGGCTGAAACAGCTGCGCTGAGATTTGTGTTGCTTTTTTGCCCGGGAATCTCCTGGCCTGGCTCCCTGTTTCAGTCCCCCCCTTTTTTTTTATCAGTTGAATGGGTGACTCTGTATCCCAGGAGCTCCAATCGCCAGCTAAAATGGTTCCTGGACCTGTGTGGAGAACTGCAGCTCTGGCCAAAACAACCTCACTGGCCAAAACAGCCACGCTGGCAACCCATGGACCTCCTCTGCCTGGGAATCTTCTGGTCTGTGGGCAATAAAAATCCGTCTAGAAATGCAGTGTCCACTCACCCTCTGCGCTTTCACTGGGAGCTGCAACAATCCTGAGCTGCTCCTAATCTTTTTTTTTTTTTTTTTTTTTTTTTTGGAGACAGAGTCTTGCTGCATCACCAGGTGCCAGGCTTGAGCACAGTGGCGTGATCTCAGCTCACTGTAACCTCTGCCTCCCAAGTTCAAGCAACTCTCTTGCCTCAGCCTCCTGAGTAGCAGGGACTACAGGCATGCACCACCACACCCAGCTAATTTTTGTATTTTTAATAGAGACAGGGTTTCATCATGTTGGCCAGGATTGTCTCGATCTCTTGACCTTGTGATCCACCCACCTCAGGCTCCCGAAGTGCTAGTAATTTGCAGTATGTTGCATCCTCCTCACAAATACAGGTTTGTCGTTCTTTAAATTTTTATTGGATCACCAGCAAATTTAAATTTTTGAATATTTGGTTACAAACCTACTGCACAGGAATTGCAAACATGAGATTCAAGTGTTTATTAACTGCTGATGTGGTTTGGAAAGCAATTCATCCTGTGTTTCTGCTCATTGAACTACCTCTAAAACGTGTTACAATATAGGGAGAAGCACTCTTCTTAATAGTGAAAAATGTGGGCCTTTTACTCCTGCATTCAAATTTAGCCTCAATTTGCTATCTCTGTGGCCCTATGCAAATGACTTTGAGTCTTCAAAAAGGGAAATAATTAACAAATAAATATGCCTGCTCCAGACAGTGGTCTGGAAGCAAGATGATGTGCGTGAGAGGCTTCCAACACATGCTCTCTGCTCATTCTGGCCAAGACACATTGACCCACACTGCTCTGTTCTTTGGCAATATCTTTATCTTCCTTTCTTCTCCTTTCCCTAACCAAAACTACTCCCCCTTCAGGTCCTGGAGTAAATTTCAATTTCCTTGAATAATATCCTGATACATTCCAGGTTGGGTAATATTCCACTAGTTTTCCTTTGGCACCATCCTTCCTTTAGTGAGAATATTTAAACTTAACTCTTAGATCAGCTATTTTTTTAATGGATTTCTTTCCTTGGAAACTATATGCTATAAAATGGCAAAAAAAAAAAAAAAAAACCTTGTCTGCAATATTGACTGCTCTAACACAGTGGTATATGCAGTGAATAAAGTGAATTACATAATCCACATGAGATAAAAAATAATTTAAATGATTCATTGTACAGCATGTGGAAGATGTAAAAATTAAGAAATATCAGTGATTTTGAATTATTATGCTATATACAAATATAGGATGTCTATAATATCAATCAATCTGTAAAACATGCATTTATTAATCCTATATATTATGTTTCAGGCATTGTGTTTAATATTATTTTAAAACATCAACCTCTTAAGAAAAGCAAAATGTGACTGTTCTCTAGATTTGCCATTGTATTCAAGATATACTTCTCAGAAAAAAAATGCTTTTATTTCTTAAAAAATGGGGAACGTAAATTCTGGAAATAAAAAAAGCTTGGCTATATGATGCCTAAGGAGGGAGAAATTTTTTTGTACTAAATGATATAATATGCTATATTTATAGCTTAAACAGGAATGTAGATAAACAAAGAAAAAATAAAGACTAGCATTTACATGAGTATATAAAGCTGAACACAGGCCGGGTGCAGTGGTTCACGCCTATAATTCCAACACTTTGGGAGGCTGAGGCTGGTGGATCACTTGAGGTTGGGAGTTTGAGACCAGGCAAGCCAACATGGTGAAACCCTGTCTCTACTAAAACTACAAAAATTAGGAGAGTGTGGTGGCACATGTTTGTAATCCCAGCTACTCAAAAGGCTGAGGCAAGAGGCAAGAGAATTGTGAGAATTGCTTGAACCTGGGAGGCAGAAGTTGCAGTGAGCCAAGATCACACCACTGCATTCAAGCCTGGATGACAGAGTGAGGCCCTGTCTCAGGAAAAAAAAAAAAAAGCTGAACATATCAATTACATGAACTCCAACATTGATGGCATATACAGATTACTCTAGCATATTCATTTGATGTGTGGGTGCTTGTGTCTGTTATTAAGTTATTGTTCCTCAACTCCAAGTTCACCCTTCTACATTCTGCTTTGTAATTTAAGGACAAGCACTCTACAAATCATATTTCTGCTTTGCCAGATGGCTTTTGTTAGGTTGTGTCAATACCAAGTGCAAGAGGGAGACATGGGGCTAGAGACAGCAGGGTCTAGCTCTCTGATATCACTCTAGCAATGATTCTTCACCCTGGCAGCAAAAATTCATCCCATAGCATCAATGGAATCCATTTTCATAGCTCTTCACATACTTGCATAACTAAACAAGTTATGTGCCTTCACATCACATCAGATCCCTTGGCACTTGATAGAATATGAATAATCACCTGTGATGTCAATCTTGATCACTTACTGGGTCTGCCCTGTTTTCCACTGTAAAGTTATTTGTAGTCCTCTTTCTCTGCCCTTTTCTTTGCAAGTGAATCCCCAAGTCCAGCCTGCAGTCAAGAGGAAAGAAATTGAACTTATATCCTGAAGGCAAGAGTGTCTATATTACTTGGAAGTCTTCTAAAAGAAAAATTTATCCCTTTCACTCTTTTTTTATTTAATGATTTATTTATATCTTTTCTGACTCATGCATATGTATTTTACTCCTTTAGTAAAATAATTGTAAATTTAGTAAAATAACTAAAATTATTGTTGCTTACCTTATTCTATTTTTGGTGATTATGAACTCTTTCTTGTTGACTCCTTTTGATATGTCTCATCTTTTATAAATTTATTTTTTTTAGTAGTTCATTATTCTGTGGCACTGAAAGATGTTCCAGACTTATCTTGTGTTTTTCCTGCCCCAGTCCCACCCAAATCAACCATTTCTCCAAGGAACACCATTTCCTTACTGAAGAATACAATTTAGAAACCAATATCTAGTGTCTGGGTCAGCTCATTGCTGCTGAGGTTTCATTGATCTATGTAATTGTTTATTTTTACATGTATTTTATATACTTATGTATTTATATTAATATGTGTATCAGATTTTCATATATTCATGGATGTTTTATACTTATACAAAATATATCAAAGACACATGAAATATATAAACATATAAAATATATGTACAACCTATTTGTAAAAGTATATGATACAGTTTGGTTCTGTGTGCCCACCCAAATCTCAAGTTGTAATCCTCATGTGTAAAGGAAGGGACCTGGTGGGATGTGAGTGGATCATGGAAATGGTTTCCCCCACGCTGTTCTCGTGATAATGAGTTCTCACCAGAGATGATGGTTTTAAAAGTGTTTGGCAGTTCCTCCTTCACTCTGTTTCTCTCCTGCTACCTTGTGAAGATGTGCCTTGCTTCCCCTTTGCCTCCTGCCATAATTTGTAAATTTCCTGAGGCCTCCCCAGCCATGTGGAACTATGAGTCAATTAAATCTCTTTTGTTTAAAAATTGCCCATCCCAGGAGTATCTTTATAGAAGTGTGAAAATGGACTAATGCAGTATATATATATATATACACACACACATACATATATTGCATTGTATGTGTATATATATATTGCATTGTGTATCCATATATGTGTATGTGTATGTGTATATATATACATACTGCATTGTATATATATATACTGCATCCATATATATATATATACACACACACATATATATTTCCTTGCATATATGTATATATTTCTATTTATACTTCTGTGTGTAGCCATGTTAAAATTGACATGAGTTTATACTAATATATCTTACTCTAATCCAGCCCACAGGATTTACTACAAATGGAATTTTTAGCTTAGTTTTGAAACAATTGACACAGCTCAGAGTTAGGTAATGTGACTGTTTATCAGAAATGAACATGATTCTGGGGATTTTGAGACTTCTCATTTTGGAGAATGTCTTTGTGCTGTGAATAGTAGTTGCATCTTGTTAGGCATTGTGATCGTATGGAAATTTAAATATTTAAAATTTAAATATGTAGGAAGTGTGAGGATGCATGCACTGTTGCTAAAGAGGTGAACTGTGTCCAATATCAGCTACTACTATCTCAGCATCTACTTGGTGATGCTGCAGCGAAGACTCGGGAAACATTTCTGCTTTGTTGGTTGGCTCCCTGTTAGGCTCTGCTATAAGGCACACATGGAGATTGCAAAACTGGAAGAGAAAGAGGGCATTTTCCTGCTGTCACTTCCTGCTGCTTCTTGACTGTTCTCTGTTCCTGTGAGCATCACCTTAGTAATTTTTCTTTACTCTGAGCAGCAGTTCCTTTCTAAAGTATCAAATCCATGGTACAATTTTTTTCATCACTTGCAGGGCCAGCCAGTTCATGCACCTCATTGGTACCAGCTCCAGTCAGATGTGCCCTGTCTTTAGATACATTGAATTTCTGCTCTACATGCCCCTTCTCCAAGCTTTCAAGATTTAGTCATTCAAGTGTCTTTCAAAATGGGAGCTGCTTTCTGCCCTTGCTGCTTCTATCATAGTTAGGCCTTTTCAGTACCTAGAAAACAACTCTGTACTTAGTTAACAATTTTTTTAATTATCTCTGTTAAAATATCTACAAATGCTTCTCTCTCTGACTTTACTAATTATATATATGTGTGTGTGTGTGTGCATGTATATATATTCACACACTATTTACATGTATATATAGTTAATCTTTTTTACTTTTTATTTTTAGAGACAATGTCTTGCTTTGTCACTCAGGCTGGAATGCACTGGTGTGATCATGGCTTACTGCAGCCTTGAACTCCTGGGCTCAAGGGATGTTCCCACCTAGGCCTCCCACAGTGCTATGATTACAGGTGTGAGCCATTCTGCCCAGCCCCTTTAGCTATACTTTTGAAAGAGTCTTCATCATCTGTAGTAACAGATTATTGAAAACATGTCATGTTTCAGTAATGTGTCATTTGATGATATAAGATGTGGTCCTATGTTTATAATCTGATGCTAAGTTGAACAATTTGACAGTTTCAGTTCTTCCTATACTTGTTTTTTGGAATTCTGTCTTTTTGACATTTAAAGTTCTATCTGTAAAATTATTTTTTTCATTCTTAAAATCTATTGAAAACTTTATTATATTTTTTCACATTCTGAAAAGTCTTCAAGGGTAAAATAAATGTATGTATCACTTCTCAGCTGTCTAGATGTGTTCTGACTTGATAATATTTCAAACTGCCTATTTTATGAAAGGTGATAAAATGGAACAACAAATTAAATCAGTGATTGATTAAGTGAATCATACTGCCTTGTCATTCAAGCAATAAAAGTAACATTTTACAGAGCTTAACTTTTTAATCTCACATTTAGTTCTTCTCTTTTCTGTTTCTCTGTCTCTGTCTTGCTCCTCATCTTCTTTCCCTTTTTCTCTTTCTTTTAGAGTTGACAACTTGAGGAAGAAGGAAAGAATGTAAGAATTTCTTGCCCTATTCTAACATTTTTTAATGTTCTGTACAACTTTGTATAACTTATTTCTCAGCAAATCGGTAGCTATATAGGGTAAATTAAGCTTTGTATAACTTATTTCTCAGCAGATTGGTAGCTATATCGAGTAAATTAAAGGAAAAAGGACCTAATATCAGGAATATTTCATTTTAAATACAAATCTTCTGCATGTTATCTCTGAACTATCATCAAATTGCATAAACCTTCTAATCTCAATTTTATATTCTGAAATATGGAAGTAATAGTTTCTATCTAGTAAAATTCTTTTAACAGAATAAGTGAAAGAATATATGTGTATAACACATGTAGTTCCTGATTTAAACATTCAAATAATGACAATATTACTGGCAGTGATATTTAATCTCATTTTAAGGAAAAGTTACTATTTTAAAAGTCACCTTAATAATGTACAAGAGCTGTTTCAAAAGCTTATCAAATAACACATCCATGTGTAAATTTTTTTTTTTCTATTTTAAAAGTCTGGCTCAAGACAGTTACCTTGCACATTATCTGAGTAAACTGACCTTTGTAACCAGGGAAACAAATCTGATTTCTAGCCTGAAAAGAAACTTGGAAAATACTTTACAAAACAAACAAACAAAAAACATGGGCATGCATTATTTCCCTAGACTGAGTTCCCTGAGTGCTCAGAGAATATAAATTTTAGCTCGTAGTAATGATCCAGACCTGCTTCTGGTAGTTGTAGTTTAACAACCAGTCTCAGATTAAGGTATTTCCTTACACTCTTCCCAAAAGATCAGCAAATAACTGATTACCCTAGTCTCTTTCTGCAAGCTAGTAATTAAAGGAGAAATTGAATCAAATATACAAACCAACTAATGGATGAATTGAAAAGAACCAGTTTTATAGAACATGTGTAGTATTACATGTTGAGTCTCACAATTGAATTTACACTATACTTACAAGCTCGTTATTTAGCCTGTTACTATCTCATGGATGCTGGCAGAAGAAACAACATTCCTAGGTCAGACACAGACTTTATTACTTAAGGCACAGTAGGCATCATGAGCATCAGCATTTTACATTGGTTTTCTTTGTCCCTAAATCCACAGTCATTGGAGACGACATGAAGTTCCAGATAAAATCTGTATATATACTATGGAATGTATTAGGTTGGTGCAAAACTTATTGTAGATTTTCCCATTAAAAGTAATGGCAAAGACCGCAATTACTTTTGCACCAACCTAATAGTACAGGAGAGAAACTCTGAGCTGGGGCGTATCCACCACTTTTATAGCAATCAGTAAGCAAGCCTTATCTTTGTCCCATTGGTAGATGTTATCTCATCCCTCAACGTCACCCTTAAGGACACAACTTGAGTACTCCTGAGAAAAACCCTGAAAACACAATCTCTTTAGTAATGCAACCCTGAAAAAGTAGCCCAGATAAAGAGCAGACAGGGTCTACTCGGCACATCCAGCAAGACAAGGAATGCAGAAGACCCATTAATAACTCCCAACCATCTCCTCCATTTGGTCCTAATATGACTTGGCTTGCAGCAAATTTTTGAATGACTGTACTACCCCATTTGTCACTTGGATTACTCTGACTGGCAGAGGCTGTAACCAAATCTAATCAATTTATTACAAAGCATTTAATTAACAGTATGTTAACCAGTTGGATGATTCCAACCGACAGTATTGACCTGACGTATACCCCCAGAATCCCAAAATCAGTCAATAATGAATATATTCCAAGAGGATCAGTAAGTCATATTTCAGGCAGCGAGGTTGCAGTCTAAGGCCAGGTATTTTATCCATTATGATCCATACAAGGGAGCTGCCACTAATCTGCTGCTCTTTTAGTATCATTGCCAATAAGTACAAGGGAGCAATACATGGGCTAGAAAGGAGTCCTTACTCCCATCGAGAGATTTTGTTCTATGATCTCCAACATACAAACACAAAATCTGAATGTACGCAGGTCATTCTTGTCTGTATACATTTTGAACCTATTCTGGATCATCATTACATTGATTTGGTGAATACTCATGGGCAGGGTTACCTAGAAATTGTAGTGTCAACCATTATATATGACAAAACTCATGGGTGCTTGGACTTCAAGGCCGTTGATAGCATCAAGACTAGAAAAATAGTTCAGAACTGGACAGGTACACATAACTTTTTCTGTTTTCTCAGCAAAGGGTCAGATTGCCAATGGCAAATGCTGCTTTACTCAGGCAGACCATACAATTGTTTTGCCAGGTTTCAGTGTCATATCTAGAAGACAAAGACAGCATTAATCATTCCTTTTTCTTTGCAACCTGTGGAGTGTGACATCCTCATCAGGTGCTGAAGTTGCTTCCTTTCATGACCACAACCTTGGTGTGCTCTATCCCAACATTATAAACTCACCTTATCTCCGATCACTCTCTACTCAAAACCAAGCCTTTTGTCCAGCGGAGTTAGGTGCGAGTAGGGCAAGATTGATTTCCTAAGATATGTAGAACCTATTATAGTTCTCACTTTGGCACAGGAGGACAACCACAGGAGAACTTAGGGGGAAGCATGCTCAGTGATGTAGTCAGTGTCTTCATGATTTTAGTCCATGTAAATTGAAAAAGTGAATCCAGATGGCTGAACCAAAATGAATTTTGAGTTTCTTTAGGCCTCTTTCTGGCCAGGCTTCTAACCCAGAGGATGTGGGGGGGGAGGGTCAAGCTCACCTGTGGTTAAGAGAAAAAACATGCATCACACCCAAGAATTGTCAGGATTGGGAACAAGAATTTTCAAAATAGTTCTACATACCTCCCACATCTTTCATCCTTGCCATTATCCAGGGGACAAACCATCTCTGGGGATAGCTGCATTCAGTGGCAAAACTGCCTTAGTTTGAGAATGTAAGACAGGTCAATTTCTAAATATATTTGTATTAAATTTTAAGGTGGCTGTTTCAGTGATCCATAATAACAAATGCCGGTAAATGGTAGGGAATATAGAATGTTGTTTAAATATCTTAACTCTTGGATCATTGTTGGATGGACTTGCAACCAAAGTCACACAATTAGAGACTGTAGATAGTCTAAAAAGCCAAAAATATGGCAGTTTATTTTCAAGGGTTCCAGGTCACGTGCTATGGCTGGAGTCAACCATTAGTACTAAAACAGCAATTCTAACCTCAGAGTCTGCATCAGAAAGACACAGATGATGGGCATGAAAAAGGTTAAAGTTACAATGCAGTTACTTTTTTCAAGAGCTGCTGGGAACAATGCCCTCCTGAAATGTGGCTTTCATCACCCCAAGAAAAATGGGTTCACTTTTGGCAGGAATCACACGTCTAGCATGTAAAGTTGGTGCCATTGCTTTCCCTCAGAAGCAAGATGGAAGTTACCCAAAATTTGGTTCAAATGTTGACACTGATGACTCATGCACACCAAGAAACTATAAAAATATTTGTTGCAGACATGAGACTTTCTAAGGGGAGAACAGATTAACTTGGCTTTAAAACATCTTGAGAGAGTAGGGAAAGGAGATTGACTTGGGTTTTTATCTAAGTTAGGAAGTGAGATCAGAGTGAAGGTTTCCACATAAGGTTGGTTCAAAGTTCTCACTAATGCCTTCTTACCATCTTGCTGAGATATGGGGCAGGAGGGAAAGAGGGAAGAGTAAAGCTGTCAGTAAACAAACACTAAAAAATGATATTGGAACTGACCCCTGATGTTTGACTGTGACTAAAATTTGCCATTTTTAAATTTTATTGAGTTTGAACTGGTTTAAGTACACCATATGGCACTCTATGAGGCCTGTAGCTAGAGACAGGTAAGAGAGGTGAAATTTCTATTGAATGCCTCATCCAAAAGCCCAGCCTTACATATTCTGAGATGCAAATATGTGTCTTGGTCAGTACTAATGATGTCTAAAACATGTATGTATACCTATTAACACAACAAGGATTCACCAATACACTCATTAACCCCTTGGGCTTAACCTTGATTTATATTTTGTATATCTTTTGGGCAAGAGATACCCAGAGTTATTTACTTGGGATAAGGAATCATTGTTGCCATTCACTGTGCCAGACAGACAGACCTTGGTAATGGCCCAAGAGTATGTAAAAATTTGCAGATGGAGCCAGTTGTTGACCAAGTCATCCAGTGCTAATATAACTTTCTAAATTTTGGCCAATTATGCCGACCCCTTGGGTCCCATACTTTATTAAGGACATTCTGGTAAAGGACTGAAAAACAGTAGCTTCATCATGTGTGAGGTGATGATGCTATCTGTAAAGTTTACAAACTCTTGTTGCTTTTTATTCAGTGATTCCAAACAGCCTCACAAAGTCAAAGAATCTGGAAAGGGAGTTACATCCTTTAGCACCATAGCATCTGGCAAAGGACCGAACACCCCTCCTGTAAGTGAAGTATGTCAGGAATCCATCTTTGGCTCTGTTCAGTAGCAGGAGACCTCAGTGGCTATGCTGAGCTTTTGAGGTGCTGCTTTCATGCCCCAGGGCATAACAAGCAGCTGAGTATGGTGGGTCATGACTGTAAGACATATGTATGCCTATATTTCCAAGAGAGCTCAGTATGGACAGCAATTGTGATTCTAATAGCATGTCATGTGATATGACCCCAACTGAATCTCACCTTGTAGCTCACATAATTCTCACCTGTTGTGGGAGGGACCCAGTGGGAGATAATTGAATTATGGGAGTAAGTCTTTCCTGTGCTATTCTTGTGATAGTTAATAAGTCTCATGAGAGCTGATGGTTTTAAAAATAGTTTCCCTGCACAACCTCTTTGCCTGCCACCATCCACATAAGATGTGACTTGGCTCGTCCATGCCTTCTACCATGATTGTGAGGCCTCCCAAGCCATGTAACCTTAAGTCCATTAAGCCTCTTTCTTATGTAAATTGCCCAGTTTCAGGTATGTTTTCATTAGCAGTATGAAAAGGGACTAACATATCATGGAACTGAGGAGGAGAATTTCTTGCCTCAGAAGCTCATTGATAACTTATGGCCATCATAGTTGGTCCAGAGACTCCAGAATGCATGAGAAAACATTGTTAGGGCCTCTACAGTGAAGATTTCTCTAGTGAAAGTTTTAGACAAAAAGTGTTTGCTTTATTGCAATTCAGACTGATTTTAGAGCCTTTTGTTGAAGGAGGCCCCATTCGAGATAAGCCAGTTTACGTGAAACAGCATAACTGGAATTACATAAAATTTGTAAGTGAATAATATGTTGCCTCTTGAAATAGATGCTGAGCTTGTTTTCATGTTGTGGGTGCTGAGATGGTCTAGAGCTATTTATTGACAGTGTCAGGTCTGAAGCAGATCTTGATTTATCAAACAATGTTTAGGAATCAACCAAGGTAGGAGGGCCTTAAGCCATGTGTGAAGCAACGACTCATGCCATTTTTATGAGCTACTTTGGTAGTATTTGTTTGTCTTTAAAGAAAGTACTATGAATCTTCTCAGAAAAGGATGTCATCAGTGTAATATGCTTTCATCTTTAGAGAAAACTGGATGCAGTCAAGCTATTACCTGCAAAGAATGTGTGCAATGGCAGGGTAATGGAGATACCCTATTAGTAGTCAGGAAAAAGTATACTGTGTACCTTGGAAAGTAAAAGCAAACTTCAGCTATTAAATCTTTAATTAAAACTGAGATTTTCCTTATTAGAGTCAATTTTATTTCTGCTCGGCCAGCCAGGATAAGACAGGGGAGAAGCTGAGGGAAGAGGAGAAGTTATCTATCTGGTACACTATTATGTTTCTTCTTGCAGCAGTCTTCTAACAGGATAATTTTTCCTAACCCTTATGGGACAGTGTATTAGGGTTCCCTAGAGGGATAGAATTAATAGGATAGATATATACATGAAGGGGGGTTTTCTGAGGAGTACTGACTCACACAATCATAAGGTGAAATCCCACAATAGGCAGTCTTCAAGCTGAGGAGCAAGGAAGCCAGTCCAAGTCCCAAAACCTCAAAAGTAGGGAAAATAACAGTGTAGCCTTCAGTCTGTGCCAAAGGCCTAAGTGCCCATGGCAAATCACTGGTATAAGTCCAAGAGTTCAAAACCTGAAGAACCTGAAGTCTGATGTTCGAGGGCAGGAAGGATCTAGCGTGGAAGAAAGATGGAGGCCAGAAGACTCAGCAAGTCTGCTCATTCCACTTTCTTTGGCTGCTTTATTCTCTCTGTGCTGGCAGCTGACTATATGGTGGGTACCCAGATTGAGGGTGGGTCTGCCTCTCTCAGCCCACTGACTCAAATGTTAATCTCCTTTGGCAGTGCCCTCACAGACATACCTAGGAACGATACTTTGCTTCCTTTAATCCAATCAAGTTGACACTCAATATTAATCATGAAAGAAAGGAACTACAAGCATAACACAAATTCAATGATATGGACAGATGTCAAAGCCACCACATAGTGAATTGAAGCAACTAAAAAAGAATCAATTTCCAAGGTCATTTTACTATCCCTGCCCCCTGTGACATTTGCCCAAGCTCCATCAGTTAAATTCATGTTTCTTCTCTGCCAAACTTGTTAGGTGCTGACTTTTGTGTATGTAACCAGTAGAACCAAAAAAGTTTGAGACCTACCCCTCTTTGAAGATCCCCAGTATACCTGGACAAGTGTATTTAGCCTTGATCCCTTTTGAGGAGAGTGAGATCATGGTCCATGCCTAATGATCTTTCTAAAATATGGCTGATGTTAAAGCAAAGAGGATCATAGCGGGTAGGTGGGGATCAGCAAGAACTGTATAGACAACAGCTCATGCTAATAAGCAGGACTTTGCCTTTAGTTTTGGTTTTGACAGAAATGACAGCTACACACAACCAAAGAGAACCATATGTTTTTAGTTCATCTGAAGCTATATTATAATAAGTTCTCATTATTGACAAAATTTATATCAGGGAGAGAGGCAAGAGGCAGCCAAATGCCTAGGCAGATTGGGGTGAGTCACCAGTGAAACCCCCCTTCAAGGCGAAGACAGTTTAAAGCTTGAAAACCAAGCTACAAGTTAAACCCTCAGTCTGGATTGAGAATTTGTTTTTCCATTTGGAATCTTTTCCTCTAATTGATCTCTACCTTTTACTTATTTTACATAAACCTACTGATCAGCCAGTGAAGTTCGAATTAATTTAGTAAAAATTAAATTTAAAAAGTCTTGAGTAAACACCACTAGAGGGTAATTGACATTGATGACCTCCTCAGAGGGATCATGCACCCATGGATAATCAAAGGTCGGTCTTAAGACCACATTAGTAAACAAGCTATTTAGGTAAACTCCTCTACATTCCTATGTATCTACCCGCTAAGTTTTTAAGAGAATTCAGCTGCCTTCAACCAAAACTTTTACAGAAGCTATGCAAACCTCCCAGTCTTCCAAGAAGGTGTCTATTTTATAATTTTTCCCACCCTGACTGAACTCCTACATCCCCCCCTTTTCTGTGTTTTGCATCGGGCTTGATTGAAGAGCATAGATGTGTGTAGCAACAGGCCTGTCAGTTGAGGCGATCATTGCTCTTATTGCAGCTTTGCAGCTGAGAATTAACAAACAACATAAGACAAACATGAGTATAATTAGCAACATTCTTTTCCAATCAAGGAGTGTCACCCAGGAGTGGGGGTCTATCCAGGAGGGATGATCTTGCACACTCTTCTATATGGCTGTTTGTTGGGTATATAGATCTATGGTGTGGAGAGATTCTAAATTTTTTCTTTTAAGTTACTTTATGTCTGCTGTTTAACTGTCATGAAAGGTTCCCCAGAGGTGGTGTTTCACCTCTTCTCAATTACGTATTGATTGATTACATGGAAAAGAGGTGACACAGATATGTTTATGTTCCCAGTCACAATTTAATTGCTGTTAAAATGCCAGTGCATCTTGTTGCTCCCCTACATATTCCAAGGCAGCCTTGAGGGCTTGCAGACTGCAAGAATCTTTTGATTGATACCCTGCTGTAAGAGAAGTTCATTAGACACATTTCTGGTCAAATTATCTACAAAAACAGGTATTTGTACTGATTCAGTAATAGATGCTACAGCAACACTAGCAGTTGTGAGGATGACTGCGGCTGAGACTATAAAGGCTATAAGTGTGCCTATCAATCTTTTGGGTCTGACCTCAGACAGGACATGTTCTAAAGAGACAAGGGCAGAGGAACCTTGCTAATTGCATGTTAAATAGACTGGTAGGAAAGCCTCAGATTGTCTCCTCAATACCATGAAACTAGTAATATTTAAATTTGATATATTGTAATTAGTGATACATGAGGTGAACCAAGCTTGTCCCTGCACCCAGGTCACAAATGTGGAGTTTTGGGGTATAAAAGAAATATTGTTTCCCATAAGAAAAACATATGGATGGGTAGTGCAAATCAGGCCCTGATCAGTGTGTTTACAAATAAAGGCTATAGCATAATTGGGACTGTAATGGTATATCCCATGCCAGGTGTCAAGGGAGGTGCTAAGATGTCCCATGGGCTATAAAGTGTCTTAAGATGGCATGGATTTTACTTGGGGTCTGAGATACCCCATCCCCCCATTGGCCTAATCATAGGGGAACAGGACACAGCTATGAAACTGTGATTGATGCCATGATGGATGAAGACACCAGTAAGGTCACCCTGCAAATGGCCATGGGGTTTCAGTCTAAGATTTTATAATTGCCTAACTGGAGGCTACAGGCTTGTCTCCATGACAAACCTCCCAGCTAAAATGAAATCCATTACTTTCTGGCTTTGCCTTTTAGCACAGGATAAATGTTTGGGAAAATGGCATTGATTGCATTACCCATTTTGATGCTACATGCAGCTAAGACTGTTAAGGCATTTGCTTTGTCATGAAGTAGCCATAATTGTGTTTGGGCAGGTATACAGTAAGGGTTAGAACTTCTATAATTACTCACAGTGGGAGGATAGTACAGTGATATGCAGTGATACCTGGCACCTTAGTCCAATGTGTGCCATTAATGAGAGACCCCACTGGGGGTAAATCTATTGCTCCTAGCCAAGCAATTACGTTATTAAAGCCTGGGAAGGAGCTGTCTGCCATGGTGACAGGGTGAAAGAAAGGTGGATCTAAGCCCAATAGAGTGTAGCAGGTACAGGTTGCAGATAAAGTGAGAGCATAAAAAGGATCAATATCCTACACGAGTTGCAATGTGCAACAGAGAGCATAGCAAGGAACAAATTATCTGGAGTGAATGGTGTCTGTGTCCAGAGTGCAGGATTTGTTCAGCCTCCTGAGTTGTCTTCTTCAGCATCACTCAGGTAATGTCCAGGGCTTGTGTTATCCAGGGAAGCCACATCATCCAGGGTTGTGAGTCCTGTAGGGTCAGTTTCTTCATTTCTGGTACCAGTTTGGGTCCTAGCCACATCATGTAAGGTTTGATGTGTCATGCTGGAATCCAAAGAGGATCTGAGGGGGGTGTGAACACAAGCATATCCTCTTCCCCATGTTAGCAAATCATTTGGATCATACCATACATTACTGTTTATATCTTTCCATAAAACTGTGGGTTTTATGTCTTGAGAGGTTTTAGCAAAGTGCTTTTCTATAGCTGATTAATATCTGTCAACTAAATTATTTTAAAAATTAAGAGTCAATAAGGCTTGTACTAGTAGTGTTGCAGGGTCCTTACCCATACTCCCTCTTTTTTGTGTTTTTAAGCATATTTTTAAGGGTATAGTGGGCACACTCTATGGCCTGTCCTTGGGGGTTACATGGGATGGCTGTGGAATGTTGGATGTTCCATGTGTGATAAAATTTTTGGAATTGTGAGCTGGCATAAGCTGGACCATTATCAGTTTTAATTTTTGTGGGCCACCCCATAAACACAAAAGTTAAGAGATGTTTAGTGACATATCGAGTGGGTTCTCCAGGAAGAGCATGTGCACTAATTAGATTTGTGTCAGTATCAATGGATACATGTATATATCTTAGTTTTCCAGATTCAGAAATGTGTGTAATACCTCTTTGCCATAACTGATTAGGTTCTAGTCCTTTAGGGTTAACACCTGTTGAAGGAGGGGACATACCTGTGAGCTGGCCATCTGGGCATTGCATGATAATTTGTGTAGCTAGTCTCTAGGTAAGTTAAATTGTTAAATTTCTCCAACTTTGGTGGAAAAATTGATGTGATTGGGTGGCCTGGTCAAGCAGTGATGTCATAAACTTGTAGGTCTGCTTGTTCATTGCCATAAGCCAATGGGCCAGACAGTGAGCTGTGACCTTGAATATGTGTGATAAAAACAGGATGTATGCATCAATACAGTAATTGCTGAAGTCAAAGAAAAAGCACATACAAGGTGGGCTCCAGAGTAGATTTTATGAGGCTATTTCAAGGTTCTACAATAAATAAACAGTAAGCAGAATCACTAACAATGTTAATGTGCTGAGTGGAAAAAGTTTCCAAGGCCAATATCAGAGCCCCAATCTCAGCTCTCTGAGTGCTAGTAAATCCAGATCAAACAAGAAAATTATGTGTTCTCCACCACATTGCTACTTTTCCATGTTTACCTGAATCATCAGTAAACAGTGTCAAAGCATTAGGTATGCGGGAGTGAATTATTTTTGTAGGTAAGATCACAGAAGTATGAGATAAGGACTGAAGGAGTTTATCAGCAGGAAGGGCATTCTCTATTTGACCTGTGTAATTGGATGATAAGGGCAAAACTGCTTTGAATTGCTTTTTATTTAAAGGAATCCTGATGATACCAGGATCATAACCTAGCAACTGATTGCATCATCTGCAGCCCGAATACATGACTTTACTGATTAACTGGATATAGGGAGATAGTATTTAGTTCCAGTATGTGAGCAAAAAAACCCACTCTGGAAAGCACAGTCCCAGGGTGATCTGTCCTATTAAACCTGTAAAGGAGTGTTTGGTGGGAAAAATAGACAACTGAACCTAATAGTCTGGAACTGTGTGATCTAGTGTCTCTGAGAGATGCCTTGTTCTATTTCTTCAGTTTCCCTTTTTGTTGCCAGCATTAAATATCTGGGAAAATCTAAGGCTGTATTGCCCTTTATGATAAAAAACAGGTTTTGCAATTTATAAGAAGTAAAAATGCCCAAGACAGAGTAAAACCAATTGATATCACCCAGTAATTTTTGATAATCATTTAAAGTATGTAAGTTGCTAATATTTAATTTAATCTTTTGAGATCTTACTAACTGGGAAGTTAGTATGTATCCAAAGGTTATTTCCAAGGAGAGGATATTTGTACTTTTTCAGGTGCTATGATTAAACCTCTTAACTGTGTATTCTTTACAACAGAGGCATATAACTTAAAAGATCCCTGTTGAACTCTGCTTTCGGGAACTCAGTCCCAAGCCCTGAGAGTGCACAAAGACACGTGAGCCTAGGCCTGGGGATCAAAATCTAGTTGTTGTTGTACATCAGCATAGGGACGCCTCCCCTGGAGCATAGCAGCTGTTATGTCTTGCCCGGCCACCTCATCATATTCTACCTTGCAGAAGAGGTATTGGCTGGGCTCCAAAGTTGTTCTAGTTAGCACTGACCAGTCCCATGGGGTCATATGGAAGTTGTCTGCCAAGGCTTCAATCATTCCTTTCATAAATGGGCTAGTGGTAAATTTTCTTTTTTTTTGTTTTTAATTGTACTTTAGGTTCTGGGGTACATGTGCAGATCATGCAGAATTGTTGCATAGGTACACACATGGCAATGTGGTTTGCTGCCTCCAACCCCCCATCACCTACATCTAGCACTTCTCCCCATGTTATCCCTCCCCTCCATTATCCCTCCCTTGGCCCCCATAACAAACCTCAGTGTGTGATGCTCCCCTCCCTGTGTCCATGTGTTCTCATTGTTCATCACCCACCTATGGGTGAGAACGTGCGGTGTTTTATTTTCTGTTCTTGTGTCAGTTTGCTGAGAATGATGGTTTCCAGATTCATCCATGTCACTACAGAAGGACACAAACTCATCATTTTTATGGCTGCATAGTATTCTATGGTGTATATGTGCCACATTTTCCTTGTCCAGTCTATTGTCAATAGGCATTTGGATTGTTTCCAGGTCTTTGCTATTGTAAACAGTGCCACTATGAACATACGTGTGCATGTGTTTTTATAATAGAATGATTTGTAATCCTTTGGGTATATACCTAGTAATGGGATCACTGGGTCAAATGGAATTTCTATTTCTAGGTCCTTGAGGAATCGCCACACTGTCTTCCATAATGGTTGAACTAATTTACGCTTCTACCCACAGTGTAAAAGTGTTCCTATTTCTCCACATCCTCCCTCTCCAGCATCTGTTGTCTCCAGATTTTTTAATGATCGCCATTCTAACTGGCGTGAGGTGGTATCTCAATGTGGTTTTGATTTGCATTTCTCTAATAATCAGTGGTGATGAGCATTTTTTTTCTATGCTTATTGGCCTCATACATGTCTTCTTTTGAAAAGTGTCTTTTCATATCCTTGCCCACTTTTGGATGCGTTTGTTTTTTTCTTGTAAATCTGTTTTAGTTCTTTGTAGATTCTGGATATTAGCCCTTTGTCAGATGGATAGATTGCAAAAATGTTTTCCCATTCTGCTGGTTGCCAGTTCACTCTTATGATTGTTTCTTTTGCTATACAGAAGCTCTGGAGTTTAATTAGATCCCATTTGTCTATTTTGGCTTTTATTGACAATGCTTTTGGTGTTTTGGTCATGAAGTCCTTGACTGTGCCTATGTCCCGCATGGTTTTGCCTAGGTTTTCTTCTAGGATTTTTATGGTGTTAGGTCTTATGTTTAAGTCTTTAATCCATCTGGAGTTAGTTTTAGTGTAAGGTGTCAGGAAGGGGTCCAGTTTCTGCTTTCTGCACACTGCTAGCCAGTTTTCCCAACCCCATTTATTAAACACGGAATCCTTTCCCCATTGCTTGTTTTTGCGAGGTTTGTCAAAGATCAGATGGTTGTAGATGTGTGGTGTTGCCTCCAGTGCCTCTGTTCTGTTCCATTGGTCTATATCTCTGTTTTGGTACCAGTACCATGCTGTTTTGGTTACTGTAGCCTTGTAGTATAGTTTGAAATCAGGTAGCATGATGCCTCCAGCTTTATTCAATTTGCTTATGATTGTCTTGCCTATGCAGGCTCTCTTTTGGTTCCATATGAAGTTTAAGGTGGTTTTTTACAGTTCTGTGAAGAAGGTCATTGGTAGCTTGATGGGGATACCATTGAATCTATAAATTACTTTGGGCAGTATGGCCATTTTCACAATATTGATTCCTCCTAACCATGAGCATGGAAAGTTTTTCCATCTGTTTATGTCCTCTCTTATTTCGTTGGTCAATGCTTTGTAGTTCTCCTTGAAGAGGTCCTTTACATCCTTTGTTAGTTGTATTCCTAGGTATTTTATTCTCTTTGTAGCAATTGTTAATGGGAGTCTGCTCATGATTTGGCTCTCTTTAAGTCTGTTATTGGTGTACAGAAATGCTTATGATTTTTGCATCTTGATTTTGTACCCTGAGACTTTGCTGAGGTTGCTTATCAGTAAGGAGATTTTGGGCTGAGATGATACAGTCTTCTAAATACACAATCAATCATGTTATCTGCAAATAGAGATAATCTGATTTCCTCTTTTCCTAATTGAATATCATATATATATACTCACACATATATATATACACACACATATATATACATATATATATATATATACACACACACACATGTATATATATTTTCCTGCCTAATTGCTCTGGATGTAACTTCCAATACTATATTGAATAGGAGTGGTGAGAGAGGGCATCCTTGTCTAGTGCTGGATTTCAAAAGGAATGTTTCCAGTTTTTGCCCATTCAGTATGATATTGGCTGTAAGTTTGTCATAAATAGCTTTTATTGTTTTGAGATATGTTCCTTTGATAACTAGTTTATTGAGAGTTTTTAGCATCAAGGGCTGTTGAATTTTGTTGAAGGCCTCTGCATCTATTGAGATAATCATGTGACTTTTGTCTTTCATTCTGTTTATGTGGTGGATTAGGCAAATTTTCTTTAATGCTTGTTCTTAGTTTTTTATAAGCATTAAAAGAAATGGGTTCATGTACCTGATTGCCTTGTCAATCTTGCATTACAGGACAGGATAAAAGCTCCTTTTCTAATGCCGCTTGCTTAAGACAGGGTCCCATAGCTGTAGTGTATCCCTTGTCTTTTCTTCTGTTCATTGGAGGAGGGGGCTTAGGCAAAACCTCCATTTCTTCTTTGTTATTTTTGCCCAGTGATAACGGGCTTGAGGGACTTAGGGGTGGTAAAGTAGCTGACAGTTTTCTTCCTCCTTCCACTTTTTAGGCTTTTCTGTGTGTAATGGGAACAGAACTGCCCTCACTAAAGCCCAAGTTTTAGAAATGACATTAGGACCCATTGCCCTTGTGCATGATGTTAAGATTTCTTCCTACTTTTCCCAGAGCTCTACATCTAGCTTACCTTCTTCTGGGAACCATGGGTTAAATGATATAATAATTTATATTATGTTCCTTAATTGAGCCTGTGAAACTGAGGCTCCACTGGCTTTAAGCAGCTGTTTCAATACTTTTATATACTGCTTCTGTTGTGCTGGTAACTGTTGTCCTATGTTGAAACTTTAGCATGAACAGTGCCCCCCAAACTTGGAAATCCTAAGCAGGCACCAATGACTTACCAACAGCACAGTCTTCACCTTCATTGTTGAGGGATCTGGCACAATTCATTGCAGGTTTCCTCACATGAGTCATCAACCGCTGGGGTCTGACCCACAGACTCAGACTTGTGCAATGGATGAATAACGTACACTGGCACAGATATTTTGCCTGTCAGTATAGCAAAGGGTCCGGGCCACTCCCAGATACCAAAAAAGGTCTGGTAAAGAGCTGGCAGCCACAGCCCTGATCAGCCAGAGAAGTTCACATTTATTTAGTACAGAGTAAATGAAAAAGGTCTTGAGTAAACACTACTGGGGGTAATTAACATTGCTGACCTCTTGAGTAGAGAGCAATCATGCACCTTCAGATAATCAAAGGTTGGTTTTAAGACCAAATGAGTCAACAAGCCATTTAGATAAACTCCTCTACATTCCTATGTATCTACATCAAGCTTTTAAGAGAATTCAGGTGCCTTCAACTAAACCTTTTACTGAAGCTATGCAAACCACCTGGCCTTCCAAGAAGTTATACATTTATTTTTCCTACAACCTTTGAGTGGTATGTTTTCTGTAAACTTTCTTGCATACTCACAAACCAATCAGCATGCACTCCCCATTCTGAATCCATAAAAGGCCCTAGGCCCAGACACAGGGGAGAAATTTCCCACCTTCAGGTAGAGGGACCACCCCCATGTTCCCTCCCTGCTGAAAGCTGTCTCATGGCTCAGTAAAATTCTTCTCTGCCCTCTTCACCTTTCAATATGTCTAGCATGTCCTCATTCTTCTTGGGCATGGTACAAGAGCTCAGGAACCACTGAACAGAGGTACAAGCTATAACACAGGTGAGCTTGGGCACACCAGCATGCCCAACTGGGGCCTAGGTGGGGCATTACCTGCCAGAAGTCCCCAGTTTGCAAAGTGACCAAGAAGAAAAATCCTACATCATCAACTTTTGAGACTCTCTAGCTACATTCTCTAGCAGCTGGAGTCACAGTGCTTGCTGTTTCACAACCACAATATCTCTCTGCATACTAAGAAGAGAATAAGCAAGAACCAAGGCAGCCTTCTTTGATGTTTCTTGCTGCTGCTCAGTCCCACTAAGAGTTAGAACATAGGGTAACCTTATTGTCTTCATTCTTGAAAGCCATTTGAGTAAAAATATTCTTTAACATCTTAGGGACCCTTCTTTTAAAACTCTGAACCGTTATTGTAGGATCTTGTACTTTCTCTTCTGAAAAGTCATGTCAGAATCCCATCGTCATCATAAGAATGGGTCCGATGCACAAGTTTGCCCTATAGTTATGAGCTAAAATGTTAATCTATTTGTTTCTTTGATGCTGTTAAAAAAAAAAAAAAAAAAAAAAAAACAGGAGACTCTTGGTATAAAGACTCAACTCATGGCACATCAAGTAGCATGAGCATTAATATGTTTGTTTTAGTTCTTGTCCCTAATTTCCTTGAGAGTGATGAGGAAGGCTCAACTGATATCTGTACAAAAAGTGAGTTTAATTATGGAAAACGAATATTGAGCTTGGGAAATCCATTTTTTTTGTAATAACAAGCAGTAAACAAATATGCTTTTTTCCAAGAAGGAGATATATCTTACCCCTCAAGATTGGTGTCTGAAAGCACAAACCTGAAAAATAGCTCAGGGTCTCATATTTTTGGCACATTAAGCAACAACGAAGGACTGACTGTCCCATGAAAAACTGTCTTGGGAACAAATAAAATTGACCAAAGGAAGGAGCTTGTTCTCATCATTATGAAAATCATGAACTATAGATTCACCAGCGACCTTATCACCAGCTTCTAATTTTTTTATTGCCTGATGTATTTACTATTGTTGTTGCAGTAAGTTTTCTTTTTACTAGAGATGAAATATCCTCTTGTTTATGAAACATATTTATGACTGTTGTTAACAGCAGCAGATCTCACGGAACAGCATTCGAGTTCTAATAAGGGACAGACTGCCTCCTCAAGTGGATCCCTGACCCCTGGTATCCTGAATGGGAGATACCTCCCAGGAGGAGACAACAGATACCTCATACAGGAAAAGGATAGCTCTGGCTGGCATTTGGCAGATACCCCTCTGGCACAAAGCTACCAGAGAAAGGAACAGGCAGCATTTGCTGTTTGGCAGCTTCTGCTGGTGATACCCAGGCAAGCAGGGTCTGAAGTGGACCTCCAGCAAACTCCAGCAGACCTGCAGCAGCAGGGCCTGACTGTTGGATGGAAAACTAACAAATGGAAAAAAATACTCAATATCCACAAAAAAGACATCCACTCGGAAACTCCATCCAAAGGTCACTGACTTCAGAGACAAAAGGTGGATAAAGCCAAGAACATGGGAAGAAACCAGACCAAAAAAGGCTGAAAATTCCAAAAACCAGAATGCCTATTATCCTCCAAGGGATTACAACTCCTTACCTGCAAGGGAGAAAGACTGGACAAAGCATGAGTTTGATGAATTGACAGAAGCAGATTTCAGAAGATGGGTAATAATAACAAATTCCTCTGAGTTAAAGGAGCGTGTTCTAACCCAATGCAAGGAAGCTAAGAACCTTGAAAGAAGGTTAGACAAATTGCTAACTAGAATAACCAGTTTAGAGAAGAACATAAATGACCTAGTGGAGCTGAAAAATGCAGAACAAGAACTTTATGAAGTGTACACAAGTTTCAATAGCCAAGTCAATCAAGTGGAAGAAAGGACATCAGAGATTGAAGATCAATTTAATGAAATAAAGCAAGAAAACAAGATAAGAGAAAAAAGAGTGAAAATAAATAAAGCCTCCACAAAATATGAGATTATGTGAAAAGACGAAAGTTAGGTTTGATTGGTATTCTTGAAAGTGGCAGGGAGAATAAAACAAAGTAGAAAAACACTCTTCAGGATATTATCCAGGAGAACTTTCCTAACCTAGCAAGGCAGGCTAAGATTCAATTTCAGGAAATACAGAGAACACAAGATTCTCCAAGGTGAAATAAAGGAAAAAATGCTAAGGGCAGCCACAGAGAAAGGTGAGTTTACCCACAAAGGAAAGTCCATCAGACTAACAGCAGATCTCTCAGCAGAAACCATACAAGCCAGAAGAGAGTGGGGGAAAATAATTTACAGCCCAGAATTTCATGTCCAACCAAACTAAGCTTCACAAGTGAAGGAGAAATACAATATTTTACAGATAAGCAACTGCTGAGAGATTTTGTCATGACCAGGCCTGCCTTGCAAGAGCTCCTAAAGGAAGCACTAAATATGGAAAAGAACAACTAGTACCAGCCACTGCAAAATCATACCAAATTGTAAAGACTATGAACACTATGAAGAAATTGCATCAACTTATGTGCAAAACCACCAGTATGCATCATAATGGCAGAATCAGACGCACACATAACAATATTAATCTTAAATGTAAATGGGCTAAATTCCCCAATTTGAAGACACAGACTGGCAAATTAGTCAAGACCCACTGGTGTGCTGTATTCAGGAGACCTATCTCACATGCACAGGTGCATATAAGCTCAAAATAAAGGGATGGAGGAATATTTACCAGGCAAATGAAAAGAAAAAAAAAAAAACAGGGGTTGCAATCCTAGTCTCTGATTAAACAGACTTTAAACCAACAAAGATCAAAAGAGACAAAGAAGGGCATTACATAATGGTAAAGGGATCAATGCAACAAGAAGAATTAACTATCCTAAATATATATGCACCCAATACAGGAGCATGCAGATTTATAAAGCAAGTTCTTAGAGACCTATAAAGAGACTTAGACCCCCACACAATAATAGTGAGAGACTTTAACACCTCACTGTCAATATTAGATCAATGAGGTGGCAGAAAATTAATAAGGATATCCAGGACTTAAAGGCAGCTCTAGACCAAGCAGACCTACTAGACATCTACAGAACTCTCCACCCCAAATCAACAGAATATACAGTCTTCTCAGAACCATATCTCACTCCTTCTAAAATCGACCACATAATTGGAACTAAAACTCCTCAGAAAATGCAAAAGAATGAAAATCATAATAAGCTATCTCTTAGACCACAGCACAATCAAATTAGAACTCAGGATTAAGAAACTCACTCAAAACTGCACAACTACATGGAAATGACTACTGCTCCTGAATGACTAGTGGATAAATAATGAAAAGAAGGCAGGAATAAAGATGTTCTTTGAAACCAATTGGATCAAAAAACATACCAGAATCTGTGTGACACTTTTAAAGCAGTGTAGTGGGAAATTTATAGCACTAAATACCCACAATAGAAAGTAGGAAAGATCTCAAATAAATACGCTAACATCACAATTAAAAGAACTAGAGAAGCAAAAGTAAACTAATTCAAAAGCTAGCAGAAGACAAGAAATAAGTAAGATCAGAGCAGAACTGAAGGAGATAGAGACACACACACAAAAACAAACCCTTTAAATAGTAAATGAATCCAGGAGCTATTTTTTTGAAAGATCATCAAAATAGATAGAGCACCAGTCAGACTAATAAAGAAAAGAGAGAAGAATCAAATAGATGCAATAAAATATGATAAAGGGGATATCACTATCAATCCCACAGAAATACAAACTACCATTGGAGAATACCATAAACACCTCTACACAAATAAACCCAAAAATCTAGAAGAAATAGATAAATTCCTGGTTACAACCTCCCAAGACTAAACCAGGAAGAAGTCAAATCCCTAAATAGATCAATAACAAGTTCTGAAATTGAGGTACCAATTAATAGCCTACCAATAAAAAAAAAGGCCAGGACCAGACAGTTTCACAGCCGAATTCTGCCAGAGGTACAAAGAAGAGCTGGTATTATTTTTTTCTGAAACTATTCCAAATAATAGAAAAAGAGGGAATCCTCCCTAACTCATTTTATGGGGCCAATATCATCCTGATACCAAAACCTGGCAAACACACAACAAAAAATAATTTCAGGCCAATATCCCTGATGAATATCAATGTGAAAATCCTCAATAAAATACTAGCAAACCAAATCCAACAGCACATCAGAAAGCTTATCCATTACATAAACAAAACCAAACACAAAAATGACATGAGTATCTCAATAGAAGCAGAAAAGCTCTTTGACAAAATTCAACAGCCCTTCATGTTAAATACTCTCAATAAACTAGGTATCAATTAAACATATCTCAAAATAATAAGAGCTATTTATGGCAAACCCACAGCCAATATCATACTGAATGGACAAAACTGGAAGCATTCCCTTTGAAAACCAGAACAAGACAAGGATGCCCTCTCTCACTACTCCTATTCAACATAGTATTGGAATTTCTGGCTAGGGCAATCAAGCAAGAGAAAGAAATAAAATATATTTAATTAGGAAAGGAGGAAGTCAAATTGTCTATTTGCAGATGACATGATTGTATATTTAGAACACCTCACTGTCTAAGCGCAAAATCTTTGTAAGCTGATAAGCAACTTCAGCAAAGTCTCAGGATACAAAATCAAGGTGCAAATATAACAGGCAATCCTATACACCAATAACAGACAGAGAGCCAAATCATGAGTGAACTCCCATTCACAATTGCTAAAAAGAGAATAAGATACCTAGGAATACAGCTAACAAGGGATGTGAAGGAACCCTTCAAGGAAAACTACCAACCACTGCTCAAGAAAATAAAAGAGGACACAAACAAATGTTAAAGTATTCCATGCTCATGGTTAGGAAGAATCAATATCATGAAAATGGCCATACTGCCAAAAGTAATTTATAGATTGAATGCTATCATCATCAAGCTACCACTGACTTTCTTCACAGAATTGGAAAATACTGCTTTAAATTTCATGTGGAACCAAAAAAGAGCTCACATAGCCAAGACAATCCTAAGCAAAAAGAACAAAGCTGGAGGCATCATGCTACCTGGCTTCAAAATATACTACTATAAGCCTACAGTAATTAAAATAGTATGGTACTGGTACCAAAACAGATATGTAGACCAATGGAAGAGAACAGAGGCCTCAGAAATAATGCCACACATCTACAACCATCTGATCTTTGACAAACTTGACAAAAACAAGCAATCCTTCCTTACACCTTATACAAAAATTAACTCAAGATGGATTAAAGACTTAAACATAAGACATAAAACCATACAAACCCTAGAAGAAAACCTAGGCAATATCATTCAGGACATAAGCATAGGCAAGGATTTCATGACTAAAACACCAAAAGCAATGGCAACAAAAGCCAAAATTGATAAATAAGATCTAATTAAATTAAAGAGGTTTTGCACAGCAAAAGAAACTATTATCAGAGTAAATAGGCAACCAACAGGATGGAGAAAATTTTTGCAATATATCCATCTGACAAAGGATTAATATCCAGAATCTACAAATAACTTAAACAAATTTACAAGAAAAAAAAGACATTCTCAAAAGGAGACATTTATGCAGCTAACAAACATATGAAAAACATCTTATCACTGTTCATTAGAGAGATGCAAATCAAAACCACATTGAGATACCATCTCATGCCAGTTAGAATGGCCATCAATTAAAAAAGAGGAGACAACAGATGCTGGAGAGGATGCAGAGAAATAGGCACACGTTTACCTTGTTGGTGAGAGTGTAAATTAGTTCAGACATTGTGGAAGACAGTGGTAATTCCTCAAGGATCTAGAACTAGCAATACCATATGACCCAGCAATCTCATTACTAGGTATATACCCAAAGGAGTATAAATCCTTCCATTATAAAGACACATGCACCCGTAGTTTATTGCAGCACTGTTCACAATAGCAAAGACTTGGAACCAACCCAAATGCCCATCAATGACAGACTGGATTAAATAAAGTGACACATATGAACCATGGAATACTATGCAGACATAAAAAAGGATGAGTTCATGTCCTTTGCAGGAACATGGATGAAGCTGGAAATCATCATTCTCAGCAAACTAACACAAGAACAGAAAACCAAACACCACATGTTCTCTCTCATAAGTGGGAGTTGAATATGGAGAACATATGGACACATGGAGAGGAACATCACACACCAGAGCCTGTTAGGAGGTGGGGGACTAGGTGAGGGATAGCATTAGGAGAAATACCTAATGTAGAGGACGGGGTGATGGGTGCAGCAAATCCCCATGGCATGTGTATACCTATATAACAAACCTGTATGTTCTGCACATGTACCCCAGAACTTAAAATATAATGAAAAAAATTAATGTTTAATTACATATAATACATATAATTATGTATAAATAATAGATATATAAATAAACAATTATGTAAACTATTTTATATATAAACTGTTATTGTATATATTGTTATACATAAAACTATATTACAAACTTTATAGTTCATATTGTATATAATATGCAACCTACTAAAATATATAAGCTCTATTTTAATATATCTGCAGTAGTAAACCTTCTAAAATGTTACACACAAGTAACCACATCTGATAAAATTGTTTGTGATTTGTATCAGTTTTCCATTTAACTATAGTAATAGCTGTGTTTTTAGACAGAAAATTTCTAACACATTTTCATCTGTTAAATTTTGAAATGTCATTTCTTTTTGATTTTTCTCAAATTTGTTTTAAATTTAAAATTATCTATATAGTCCTAATGTAAACAATCTTATTTCAAACACAGATTGAGGCTTACTACATTTTTATCTAATATATAAGATATATTTTAATTGATCAATAAAACTTTTCCTCATAATTATAGGCTATAGATTAACCAGCAATATTATCACCAGCCTCTAATTTTTTTCTTTATCACTTTCTATACTGTTTTATTACATTACATATTATAATAATGTATACTATTATATATTAGTTTATATGTTAAATTATAAATTGCTTGCATATTGAATAATTTAATTATCACATTATAATATCTAAATGCATGGGCAAGTGTGAGATAGAATTAATACAGGGTAGTCACAGGAGAATAAAATACCATAGGCGGAAGTTTTACATGACTAAAGGCTAAAGACTGATAAGACTCTGAAAAAACAAGGTGTGCAAGAAGCTAAGACTGTTTGGACCCAACATAGTGCTGGATTTGATTTAGGTTTCTCCAAAGACCTCATTATACACTCAAAAATGTACTAAATCACATGCCCACCAGCACCATGACAGTTCTGAGAACACTAATATTTGATATAAAAATGGATGGCATCAAAAAAATCTCTACCTTTTTATGGAAAAAATTTTAATATTCCACCCCTTGGTTAAAAAACCCCCATAAACATAAAAACCCCAAAGGTCACTGTGCAACTCTCGAGTATGCCCACACTCCCTTTTCTTGAGTGTGTACTGTTTGCTTTGCAATCAATCTTTGTACTTTCCTATCTGACTTATCCTTGAATTCCTTCTCTTGATGGTGTCAAGAGCCTAGATAGTGGCTGGGTTGGAAGTCCCACAGCATTTAGGCACCTTCCCAAGCCCACCAGTAACAAGTGTTTGAAATATTCTTTCTGCATCTGGCACGCTGGTTACTCCTATACTGTATTCTCTTTTTGTTTAAAATATTAAAAAGAATTCAAAATGTTTGTAATTCTCTTATTAGTTACAATCAATCACTGAAATATTTATAATTTAAAATAAGTGTGTTGTTTAAAAAACTAGAAAGTAAAAAATAATTTGAGAACCAAAAAATGTCCAATTTTATATATTTATTTATAAAAGGAGCCTCAGACTGTTACTTATAAATCTATTTAATTTTACTCTAACAGTTAAAAATCATAACTATTTCACTTAAAATGGGAAAATAAAAGTCCAGTACAAACCATAAAGGAGGATATAATTTACTATTGACAGACACAAAGTTGAAGAAAGTAACAGATAACAACTTAGTAGTGGTAAGAAAATAGTAGATAAAAAGGAAATTTATCAGAAGAACTAGCAAAAAGTCTATGCCAATTTTTCTATGTTGGTGTCATTCTTTTCAACCAACACATACTCATGAAGAAATGGACAAATAAGCATTGGTAGGACTCAGAGAACAATACCCTAAAATGAAAGCCTCAGAAGCAGCCCTCTCTGACCTTCTGCCCTCCTGTCTCTGCCCCTGACCTTCTGCCCTCCTGTCTCTGCCCCTAATTCTCCCTCAAGGCCAGCCATAGAAACTAGAATCTCTCTTTTTCAAGGTGGTTCATAAAAACCAATATCCCTTTCCCCCAAAGCCAGATATAAAGTCTAAAAATATTACATTAACTGTGCCCTGCTTTTCTGTGTAAAAACTGACCATAAAGAAATTAGCTGACCTACTTTATCTGACTGTAGGTCATAAGACCCCCATTCCAGACAGGATCCTGACAAATATCCAGAAGGAAGGAATCCTGCACAGTCAGGCCAAGAATCTAGACAGACAGGCCTTGCTGGGTTTCCATATTCAGTCAATTAGCATTAGATCATACCATTATTGTTCAATGATATTTCTACCCAGCTGCCCATACTTCATTGAACCTAAGCATGAAAATGGAAAGTTTTCTTCTGTATCTTTGGGGCTTCATTCTGAACACTCCTGTGTCATGTAAAACTGTGCTTAAATAAATTTGTATGCCTTTTATTAATCTAGCTTTTTTTGGTTGATTGTTAGCAAACCTTCAGACTGCCAGGGGAAGCAACTTCAAAGATCAGGGTAATGCTAAAACTCCTACTCATGTCCTCACACCTAGCTGACTTGTTTTTTTTTTTTTTTTTTTTTTGAGACGGAGTTTCGCTCTTGTTACCCAGGCTGGAGTGCAATGGCGCGATCTCGGCTCACCGCAACCTCCGCCTCCTGGGTTCAGGCAATTCTCCTGCCTCAGCCTCCTGAGTAGCTGGGATTACAGGCACGCACCACCGTGCCCAGCTAATTTTTTTGTATTAATAGAGACGGGGTTTCACAATGTTGACCAGGATGGTCTCAATCTCTCGACCTCGTGATCCACCCGCCTCGGCCTCCCAAAGTGCTGGGATTACAGGCTTGAGCCACCGTGCCCGGCCTAGCTGACTTGTTAATTACAGCATGCAATAGTCCAATATCCTTAAAACAAAGGATATGTATATATATTAAATTACATATGTAGTGGATAAATAATTTTCCTACTATCCTTCTCAGGGACTGTGCTAGAGGAACTTACAGGGTTGGCTAGAGGCTTTGTTCCCAGTGCCAGGAGTTTCCCACCTCTGGCCAGCTAGGGGCTTTGTTCCCAGTGCAGGAATTTTCCCACCTCTGGCTCCTAAAGCTGAGGCTTAGTGACTCAGGGTCTTAAAACAGTAACCAATCCACTAAAGGATTCAAAGATCAACTGATCCAGAGAAAGTTTGAAAAAAATCCCTCTCATTGGATGAGAACAAGAAAGGGGAGGGAAAACTCAGGGTTATATGCTCCAGCTGCCCAAACCTGCAGTGGCACCCCTCCCAGTCCCCTTCCATGGTGTGGAAGCTGTCCTTTTGCTCTGCCTAATAAACTGCACTACTGCACATTCGTTGGGTTCATGAGTTCTATTTGAGCTGTAATACCGTGACACCGAGGACCACTTCCCCATTCATCGGGGTTGGAGAGGCCAAGACCTTGAGTTCCAGAAAATTCAGTTGCACTGAATCCAGTTACAATTCTAAATTCTCAGCTGGTACCTTGTAACAAAAGATAAGTTAACAAGAGAACAACAAACAAGTTTATTAATGGGTATATTTTGTATATGCTTTACAAACTCAGGGAAAGTGTGACTCTCAGAGATAGCCTAGAACTGCAACTTATAGCATCTTTAACAAAACAAAGAAATAAGACTATGGGGAAAGTAAGTTATGGGCAAGTAACCATGAAAAGCACTGTAAACAAAAAGAAGGTTGGTTATGCAAATATAAGTTAGTGGTTTTTCCAATGGAGATTTTCTTTACAGATGTAAATTTCCCTACAAAAGAATAATTTCTCTGTTTCTAGACCTTCTCCTATTGTTGTTTCTCAAAATAATCTGCTCAAAATAATTCTTATGACAAAGAGTCCTATTTTGGGGTGGCATATTCTGATCTCCTACATATATGTTATGCAAATATCCATTTGAGAAGTTAGGTAGTGTGGTGAGCAATTGAAAAATTGTTCAGTTCAAAATACTTAAAAAGGGAATTTAGACATCTGTAAAGTCATTAGCTATGTAGAAATCAAATGAGAAACTGAAGATATTTATAACTAATGCTTTTCTGTATCTTAACAATATAGTTCTAATTGGAAATTTATAAGAGAACTTTGCATAGGCTGCATTTCAGACAGTATTTAAGGAAATGTAGAGTTAGCTCATGCTGGTCCTTCCTATAAAGAGAATCTGGTGAAAAGCTTAGATCTTTGACCTTCAGCAAGTTCTAAATGACTCTATGCTTAACTCCACTTACCTGCTGAGTTATTCATTAGTATATTGAATCTCTCCTATTTTCCTTTTTATGGGAACAGAAAAGCATCAATATCGAATATGCTTACTTCCTCTGTTTTCTAAAGCTGTTTATGCTACAGAGACATCTACTGTCAGCAGAATAAAAATCCTTTGCTTTGTTCTTAGTCTGTATTTCCAACCTTTGAGGTCTGGAATATGGGAAGTTATCAATAAGTATTTATTGAATTGTCTGCTTACCCTATCTATATGTCCTCCTACTAACTGCAGCAGTCTTATCCTACATTAGTGTCAGGCTGGCAGCCTCACCCAAAAGGTTTCCTGATGCCCCGCCCCCTTCCTTTTCCCCACCTTCTGCTGCTGTGTGCTCCACCCAGGAACTCTCCAAGCCAACCATGCCCCGGCTGATGCAATCCTAGCCAGCACTTGCACCGGAAAGCCCGCCCAGCCACCCGTTACCCAACAACAGCCCTCCCCATTCCAATCCGGTTCTCTCAGGGCCAATCAGAGTGCCTTGCCATTGCTCAACCCCTATGCCATAAAAACCCCACACTCCGGGAAGTCAGCACAACCTCTCTGGCTCCCTTTTCCCAGACCACAGAACCTCACCCAGGAGCTGATTAAATTTCTTCATTTCAATAACTGGCCTCAGTTGCCTCATTTAAACCTTTCATTTGGTGATGAACCCAGGAGGAGCCTAGCCCCTCTTTCTTTCCCTTTTATGGGAAGGGCTAGCTCCTCACCCAGAAGCTGAACCAGGAATCCATCAACCTCCTCGGTGTCACTGGTCACCACACAGTAAGACACCAGGTAAAATATTTGGTGCCACCTAAATTTGCTGCTCAGAACTTCACCCCCACCTACTCCTGAGAGCACTCCTGTCCATAGTCACAGCCGTGCCAGGAGGGCCCTTCTTCACTCCAGGTTAGAAGTTCCATGGAGACGTCCGGTAGCTTCCCTTGTCCATTGCGAAAGCCGAAGTGCCAAGGAGACATCCTTCCACTCTGGTCTTTCTCCGTTACCCTCGTACTCAGAACGAAAACCGGGATGCTGGTTCCCGTTCCTGACTACTCCATAGCGATGAGTGATTTCTGAGCAGCAAATCCAGATTTGGCTGTTTTCTCAGCTCCTGCTTCTGCTCCTACCTTCTCACTCTTTCTCTCCCTTAAGATGGCAGCCATTTCCTATTTCTGCTCCTATCTTCTCACTCTTTCTCTCCCTTAAGATGGTGGCTGTTTCCTGCTTCTAACTCCTCTCTCTCTCTCTCTCTCTCTCTCAAGATGGCGGCTGTTTCCCACTTCTAACTCTCTCTCTCAGGATGGTGGCCATTTCCTGCTTCTAATCCTGCCTATTCTCTCCCTCTCTCCCTCCCTTCCTGTTTTTGTTCCTGTCCTCTCGCGTCTTTCTCTTTAAATAGCCATCCTCCATCTTCTCCTTCTGTGCTGCCCACGCCCCGACCAGTCGTCAAATCCTAACCCAATCAATCTCAGCCCCACACAGCCTTTGCCCTCTCATCCTCACTGGCTCTCCCCCTTCCCCATTTCTGTCAACCATTCAGTTCACACTATGGCCCCCTGCCTCCAAAACAAATTCGTCAAATTTATTAAGCTCCTGCTAGCCGATATTTACTGGCTAAAGCCAGCTTCCCCTCAAACAGCCAATATCTTACAGTGGCTATCGTCCCACTGGCTATGGGAAACCTTCACCAAGTCTAAGCCTCTAGAAATAACCCTCTTCTCTTTCTGCCTCCTACTCATCCTGGGTCCCCACCCCTAATTTCCTCATCAAAATAACAATCTCAGCCCCTCTACTGTCCTCTTCCTCACAAATCCCTCACCATATGTGGAACATCAACTCCTTTCAGTTCCTCCTCTTCCTAGTTCTAACGTGGCCTCTCCTGTTAATGTTCACACTTGCTCACGCTGTGCTCCTAGCAATTAACCTCCCTCCTTTGCCCCCTTTGCAAAGCCCACCCTCATTAAAAGTATCAAACGGGTCAAAATGGCCACCACCACCAAAATCAAATGCTGCAGTGCCTCCCAGTGGGCACGCAAAGTGCAGGCCAAAAGGTAGTTAATTATGATAAATTAAGGAAAATAACTCAGGGTCCTACTAAAAACCCCACCGCCTTCCTCAACCAATTAACTAATACTATGATCCTTCATACCCAGCTAGACCCAGCCTTTTTATGGGGGCTACAGTTCTAGCCACCCATTTCATCTCTCAGCCAGTGGCTAACATAAGAAAAAAAACCTAAAAAGGCTGAGGAGGGCCCCCGAACTCCCATATAAGACCTGATAGACATGGCATTTAAAGTTTTTAATGGCCGAGAGGAAATGGCTGAGGCCACCCACCAGGACCATCTACAGCAAAAGGTAGGCCTCCAAACCCAAGCTCTTATGGCAGCCCTGAGGCCAGCAGCCCACCAGGCACCTGGTGGAGGGGGTCCATCAAAACCCACCAAGAACTCTGGAGGCATTCTGCCTGGACCCTGTTTCAAGTGCAGTCAGGAGGGACACTAGGCATGTTGGTGTCCACGTCCCCGACCACCTACCAAGCCCTGCCCAAACTACAAGCAGCCTGGACATTGACGCAGTGATTGCCCATCCCAGACTACAGACCCACCCTCCGCACCTCTATGTGGAGGGCAAGCCAGTCCACAGGAAGCAATCCCATTGCTTGATCTTCTGGGCCTTATGGACAACTGACAGCCCAGACTCAAAGACCCCCATCACTCTTGCCAAGCCCAGGGTGACGATGCAAGTAACGGGTAAGTCCATTTTCTTCTTAGTGGACATGGGGGCTACCTATTCTGTATTGCCTTCCTACTCAGGACCTAGCATACCTTCCCAGGTTTCAGTCATGGGAATTTACCGTGAGCCTTCCTGTCCTAATCAAATCCATCCTTTAGCCTGTGTCTTCAAAGCGACACTCCTTTTTCCACTTTTTTTTAATTATACCCTCGTGACCAGTCCCGTTTTAGGATGAGACATTCTCCAGACTGTGGGGGCCACTCTAACTCACTGACCCCCCACACTCAAGCCCTCATCTCCTACTGCCACTCCTAACTGATGCCACATTCTGCCCTAACTCCTCGCACTACTTATTCCCACCGGTTCCCCTTGTAACACTTCTATCTTACTGGTCTGAAAGTCATCTGGTGACTACCGCCTGGTTCAGGACCTGTGCCTTATCAATGAGGTGGTGATACCCCTCCACCCTATAGTCCCCAATCCATACACCCTATTATCAAACAATCCCTCCACTGCCTCTCATTTTATAGTTCTTAACGTTAAGAATGCCTTCTTTACCATTCCCCTTCACCCTGAATCCTACTTTCTCTTTGCCCTCACCTGGACTGATCCTAACACCAACCTGTCACAATGGCCTACCTGGACGGTCCCACCTTGGAAATTCCAGGTCAGCCCTCACCTTTTGAGCAGGCCTTGGCATACAATGTTAACTTCTGCCCCTCTGGCCCTGTCACCTTCTCTGCCTGCCATCGCAACCTGCCTGAATAATCACTCACCATTCGCCTTCTCTGCCTGCCACTGCAACCTGCCTGGATAATCACCCACGGTTCGCCTAATCTCCAATATCACGCCACTCCAGCAATCACCAGCTCCGGGCAGACTGCCATGGCCCATCATCACCAGCTGATAAAACGACCACTGGAATGTTGGAGTGCCCGGCAAACTATATGTAGACTATACTTGGAGATACCCCCAGGGAACATGGCTAATATTCCCATCCTATACCCACATTGTCCCTGAGGTTATAGAACAACTTGGCTCTGTAAGCCATACAATCCTGCAAAATGAAGCCACCCTAACTAACCAATTCAAACTCTCAAATAGCACCTCTCAACCTTTCTCCTGGTTAACTCTAGTACAGCAGGGAGCCAACATGTTAAATTTAACCAAAGCCATGAATATCACCAACTGTTTTTATGTGCCTCTCTCAGCAACCCCCCCTTGGCTGCAGCTCCCCTCAGGTCCAGGTTCAATCTGTCACAATCACCTAGGGGGCCTGGCACCACCTTAACGGATATCCCCTTGTTCAAAGTACACTCTGAAAATTTCTCTCTCTGCTATAAGACAGCCAGCAGCTCCAGTCCCAGCTGTAACACCACAGTAAAAGTAAACACCTCCCTCTATGCACCACCAGGAGGATACTTCTGGTGTAATGAAACCCTAACTAAAGTTATTAATGCCTCCTCCCCTTTCCCTTGTGTGCCTGTCACCTTGGGACCTGCAGTTAGAGGTATACGGGCAGGACAAACTTCTATCTCTCCTTCCACCTTCCCCTAATCACCAAGACAGATGAGCAGTCTTCCTCCCAATGGTCGTTGGTCTCTCCCTAGCATCCTCTCTGGTGGCGGCTGGACTGGGTAGCAGTGCCCTAGGCTACAATGTCACCTCAGTCACTCAACTAGAGGACAAGCTTCACATGGCTATCGAAGCATTGGCTGCCTCCCTGGCCTCCCTCCAGCAACAAATCATGTCACTGGCCCAGGTAACTCTCCAGAGCCGATGGGCCCTTGACCTGCTAACAGCAGAAAAGGGAGGTACCTGTCTATTTCTCCAGGAACAGTGCTGCTATTACATCAATGAAACAGGCCTAGTAGAAGAAAACGTCGACACTCTCCACTGCCTCCAAGAAGACCTCTGTAAAAAGCAGAATACATCAGTCTCGCCTCTCAGCTGGTGGCAATCTCCCATACTTACATGGTTGACCCATATTATCATTCCCATCATTGTAATTTGCTTACTATTACTAATAGCCCCTTTCCTTCTCAGGTTCCTGCCAGTTCATATGCAAGAAATTGGACAAGTAGCTGTCAACCCAATGTTGCTTCATCCCTACGTCCAACTCCCAACCGAGGCACCTGCTCACTAGACCCTGTCCCTCTCTACACCCCTAACCAGCAGGAAATAGCCAGAAAGAGCGGCATCCTATATCATCAAAAGGGTCGGAATGTCAGGCCGGTAGCCTCACCCAAAAGGTTCCCTGATGCACCTCCCCTTCCTTTTCCCCACCTTCCTGCTGCTGTGTGCTCTGCCCAGGAACTCTCCAAGCCAACCATGCCAACCGGCTGATGCAATCCTAGCCAGCTCTTGCACCAGAAAGCCCACCCAGCCACCCATTACCCAACAACGGCCTGCCCCATTCTGATCCAGTTCCCTCAGGGCCAATCAGAGTGCCTTGCCATTGCTCAACCCCTATGCCATAAAAACCCCACACTCTGGGAAGTCAGTGCGACTTCTCTGGCCCCTTTCCCTGGACCACAGAACCTTGCCCAGGAGCCAATTAAATTTATTTGTTTCAATAACTGGCCTCAGTTGCCTCATTTAAACCTTAGAATTAGCATTATTATTTTTTTTAATTTCAGTGTCACCTTTGTTTGGCCTTTTCCATCCCCTTTTACTTAAACAGGTCTTGTTGCTGTTTAGTCTAAAGCTGCTTTCTTACATATTTTAAGTTTTTTCTAAAGGTTTTTCTGTACATAGTGAACTGGAAACTAACCAGATGTGTAAACAGACCGTAACGTATTCTTGTAACAGGTAGTTGGCCAATCACAGAAACCATATGCAACCACCCACAAACAGCCAACTGTCAAAACTTTGTTCAAATAAGGCAAACATCAAGCTGTAACCAATCCAGCTGTTTCTGTACATCATTTTCCTTTTTCTGTTCATAAATCCTCTCCACCCACGTAGACATGCCAAAGTCTCTCTGAACCCCCTTTGTTCTACGGGCTGCCTGATTCAAAAATCCTTTTTTTGCTCAATTAAATTCTGTTAATTGGTTTAAAGATTTTTCTTTTAACTGTATTATCCCCAGAAATGTGGTATCTGTAGGAAACGATCTCATTACCATCATCATCATAGACTATTTCTTTTAATGACAATAAATATTAGTGTTCTATGCTTTTCAAAACTTCTATCATTATTTTTAAACTTATAAGCACCCTCCCAGTAGTGTATGCATTTTATTAATTTCTGTATATCTAAAAATTGTTGACACTAACTTTCTGATTAAAAGACTGTATTTAGCATTTTTAAATACAGAATCAAATTTTGCAACTAAAAATGTTGCATGTGTTTGACATAAGATGATATAGGAAATGTGAAATATGATAAGGGTACAGAAATTATAAAGTAAACATTAATGTAGGCAGGGTGAGTTTCATGTTCCTGTAGCCTGTGTAGTTGAAACTGGCCCAATTGTCACCTAGAAATGATATTTGAGGGTTTTTGAATAAACATGGAAATTGACTACCTTGATCTTAAAACTTACCTCTGTCTTATCTGAGTTCCTTTCTCATGAAACCCACCCTCGGGCAAGGGACTGAAACTCACCAGATTACCACATCCACATAATGAGATTCCAGATTCTTCATGATTGCTTTCTTCCCCACTATATAACCACCCCCCGCCAATTGTAGTCAGTCAGGGAGACAGATTTGACATTGATTTCCCATCTCCTCAGCTGCAGCACCTAAAAAAAGCCTTATTCTAATATGGCAATATTCATTGTCTCAGTGTTTGGCTTTCTGTGCAGCAAGCAGTGAGGCCTAGACAGGACATTTGGGATTTTGGTAACATAGTAATACATGGCCCTATTCTCAGAAAAATGATCTCAAAGTGTCCTGCATATGTATTTTGGACCCTGCAGATTACCTACCAAGTTCTGAGTACAGGAGAAGGCAGTTCACCTAAACTAGTTCACGAAACTCTAAATCATATATACGTACATCACATATATCTTAATGTGTGTCAAACTTCTTTCACAATTTTTAGAGACCTGAACATTCATTTTAACTTGGGTGATAGAGGTATTTAGTCATTTTTTCTACATTCAGGCCTAATTTACAATTATGGAAATATGTTACTTTCTTACATTTTTCCTGATATAAAAAAAAAATCACATTAGAAACAATCACTGGATAAGGAACCAAAACCTGGAAAACAAAGTGAGAATGTGCTGATGTATTTAATGGCAAGACTAGATTTTTGTGTGAATTTATCAAGACATTATTGATTTTTAGTTTAAATGATACTTTGACTTGTCATGAGACACAGTGGATGTCATTATCATTTGGATTAATTTCTATTTATGTCCTATCAATATTCCCTAGGACAAAAGCAACACAGAGAGAGCATAGAGAGTACATGAAAAATGCCTACAAGCCAATAAAAAGAGCAAATAATTTAATAAAAATATATATAAATGACATGGACAAAGAATAGCTAATCAACATGTAAAAATACCCTCACTAGAAATTAATCAAATACTGCAATGAAATTACATTTATTCCATCAAATATAAAAAATTAAGGGTCTGAGAATACAACTTCTCAGGCAAATTTTCATACTCTGTGGTGAGAGTATAAACTGGTACCACTATTTGGAGAACAATTTCATATTACTTAATAAATCTTAAGAAATAGCCAAACTGTAATGGAATAACTCCATCTCCAGGTAAGTGCTATATAGAAACTCACAGATGTATGTACAAGCAGTTATGCACAAATCTTCATTCAGCATTGTTTATAATGGAAAAAAGTCTTAGTGTTTATTCAGAAAATGAACAAACAAGTTGCATTATATTCATATGGGAGGATATTATATAGCAGCAAAAATCAGTATGACCAACATCAATCAGCAAGGTTAAAATTTTAATACACAGTGTTAAATGAAAAAAGTCAGTTGCAAAAATGTATGAATAGTGTGATGAAATTTATGAAATTATAAAACCCACTAATGCAATGTTATTAAGAGTTTTTGAATATCTAGTATATGTAATACAAATATAAACAGATGGATAGCAAAGATGCCAATTTGAGGAAAATAATTATATCTGGGGAGATGAAGGATTAGTAAGGGGTACAAAGAAATTCAACTTTTATCTGTGGCCTTTTATTTAAAAACATCTCATAAATGTATGGCATAAATGTCAATTTATTAAATCAGGAAAGCAAGATTAATAAACATTTGTTATTGTATTCCTTTCAGGATGTTTGAAATTTTACTTAAAATAAGATGGAAAAGAATGAGCAACGTTTGGGAAATGAACAAATCTTGTATACATGATATAATGTAAGCACCTCCTGACAACTGGCAATATGTGAATGGAGCAAAATGTAACAGCTGCTTGGAAGCAGAATCTGATATACAGCACAAACTATCTGGGGTTTTTCTTGAGTTTTGCCTCATTAGCAATCATCTCTAGCACCAATTATAATGACAAAATCTCCACACAAAATTACATGGGCTCTGCAATTAAAACAAAAGCATAGGTGCCGGTGGTGGGGCCCTTCCTCCAAAAACAAACCTTTCTGAGTGGTTGTGTGCTCAGAAAAGAGAGGGGGTCTGCTGGATGAAGTGGAGCTCAGCGTACACAGACAACTCATATGCTTCCTGCATGCTTTTCTCTCTTTGCTCCTTTCCTCTAAAATTCAATTTCCCAGCCTTGCCTTGAAAGTGGAAAAACTCGTGTGTCATTCTTCATGACAGTTTGGCTCCAGCTAAACTTTAAGACATTTCAGTGGATAGGAGGTCAATAGAGACACAAGAAGAGCATGCTGTTAACAGTTCCCTGTGCTCGTTTGCCCCCTCCCAGAAGCTGTCATGCACACAGCTCTCAAGGTAAACAGTTTGATGTGTTACAGGTGCTGTAAATGGATCTACTCAGTGACATGTACCATGTGCGTTGGGGTCAACACCATCTGTGTGTGCATTTGATGGCAGATGCTTATATGCCTTTTTGTAAAGAGAGAGACAGAAAGAAATCTTTGAGATTAATTCCCATTGTCAGCAGTTTTAGAGACAAGAGCTATCCCATTACATCTGCTTCTGTTCTAATTTGAGGCAATCTTGGAGATAATTTCATCTGATGTGAGAGGAGTATTTTTAAATATAGATATGTAATTTCAGAATATTAAAACAAAGAGAAAGCCAAGTTGCTACAGTATTACACACATGCCTACATAAATACACATTGATCACTTTGCACTTAGAAACTTATTTTCTTCAATGCTGAAACTGCATCTTCATCTAGTTACTGGACATTATATATAAAACACTCCTCATGACAGAGGTCGTCATGCTAAATTTTACTCAGATTATGGCCTGCTATTGAAATGGGTGGTGATAATGTGTTAATTGTAAAAATAGGGCCATTTGGAGTTAGGGTAGAGATATTCTCTATCAAACTGTCATTTCATTGAACAATTATTTTCACAGTGTTTCATATGTCCATTTGGTATTACTGCTTATGAAAAACTAACATAATCTGTAATGACAGATTGAAAGAAATGCAGATATCCAGTGATAATGAAGAATGTGAAGGATATAATTATGGTTTTAACTCTAATTCAAGTTTATAATTTTATTGTCCGAGGTACTTTGATCCAATCTGGCAAAAACTAACTAGTGTTAAAGAATTCCTTAAAAAGGAAACATTACCTTACAACTGTAATGGCAGATATCAAGTAGGGGAGCCTTCCCTTTGAGATCTAAATGAAATCGACTTGAACACCATTCAAGGGGTTGGGAAGCTTCATATTCTCCCATTCTTTGCGAGAATTCTTGAGGATTAGGGTCAGGTTGATAGTATATAAGATAATGGGGACCCAGTTCCCATGTCCTCATATATCTCTCAATTTTTAACAGAACAATGTCAAACCTTGCTATACACTTCACTGTTTCTTTTCCAATAAAGAAGTACTATGCATAGGTTGTTGCAAATGTAATTGCAGTTTTTGCATTGTTGAAATTTGCCATTTGATATTGCAATACATTCTTAAATCAATGTCATTATGTTATACATCATTTTAATGCACATATTACTTGCTGTTTATTTCATATTTATTTTAGCCTGTGAAAATAATGTTAAACAAAAAGCAAAATCAAATGTTATTCAAGTTCAAAATGTGTCTAAAGCAGCAGAGAAAATTCGCAACATCAACAATGCATTTGGCCCAGGAACTGCTAATGAACATAGAGTGCAGTGGTGGTTCAAGGAGTTTTACGAAGGAGACGAGAGCATTGAAAGTGAGGAGCATAATGGCTGGCCACGGGAAGTTGACAACAACCAATTGAGAGAAATCCTTAAACCTGATCCTTTACACCTACACGAGAAGTTGCCAAAGATCTCCATGTCAACCATTCTATGGTCATTTGGCTTTTGAAGCTAACTGGAAAGGTGAAAAAGTGTGATAAGCAGTGCCTCATGATCTGAGTAAAAATCAAAAGAAATCATAATTTTGAAGTGTCATCTTATTCTACACAACAATGAATCATTTCTCAATCAGATTGTGATATGCAACAAAAAGTGGATTTTATACAATAACCAGTGATGACCAGCTCAGTGGTTGTACTGAGAAGTAGCTCCAAAGCACTTCCCAAAGACAAACTTGCACCAAAAAAAAAGGTCATGATCACTGTTTTGTGTCTGCTGTTGGTCTCATCCACTACAGTTTTCTGGATACTGGTGAAACTATTATAACTGAGAAGTATGCTCAGCAAATCAATGAGATACACCTAAAGCTGCAATGCCTGCAGCCAGCAGTGGTCAACAGAAAGGGCCCAATTCTTCTTGACAACACCCAGCCACGCGTCACACAACCAACACTTCAAAAGCTGAAATAACTGGCCTACGAAGTTTTGCCCCATCCACCATATTCACCTGACCTCTCACCAACCAACTAGCACTTCTTCAAGCATCTCCAAAACTTTTTGTGAGGAAAATACTTCCACAACCAGCAGAATGAAGAAAATGCTTTCCAAGAGTTCATCAAATCCTGAAGCATGAATTTTTATACTACATAAACAAACTTATTTCTCATTTGCAAAAATGTATTGACTGTAATGGTTCTCATTTTGATTAATAAAGGTGTATTTGAGCCTAGTTATAGTGATTTAAAATTCACATCCAAAACCACAATTACTTTCATATCAACCTTATATTTTATACATACATACATACATATATATATATGTACACACACACACACACACACACACACAATGGGATATGGGAGTCTGGGTGGTGGTGGAGGTGGGTTCTTCTTCACAAGGAACTTGTCTTTTAGAACACTCATGTTGCCTGCTCCTCCATGCTGTAAGCTTACCAGGTATGGCTTTACCTGATAGGGAAGCTGGTTCTACAATCTACACTTCTGGGCTGGTAAATTTAATCCAAAGGGAAACATATTAAAAACACTGATTATTGGCACAGGCCAGGTAAAATTCTCTCCAATTTAGCTTCATCAGCCACAAAGCAGATGGATTGTCCTTCACCTCTCTGACTTCAGTGTGTATTTTTTACTCGTTCAGAAGCTGGAGAGAAAGACACAGGTTTTATCTATTTCTCTGTATTAGTCCATTGACCAGGAAATTTTAAGAAATATAGAAACATTTGGAGATCATAGCAATATGCTGATAAGTTAAACTTGCAGGTTGGACCAAGATAGACTGTTTTGGTGCCTTAATGACAGTGAGTCTTTGAGCTTTTTGTCTCATAGCCACTTACTTGTGACTGGCACAGTTAAGGGGCTGATCCATAATGGGACTGCCTGAGGAAGGGAGCCTCAGCATCCTCCCCAACTAGCAACTTGGGCAGGGGAGATGCAGCCAGACAGACATTCCATTACATAGAAAGCCTTATTTCGCTGTGCTGGTGCCTCATCACCTTCTAATCCTCCACACATGCACTTCCTGTGCCTTTTTCTGTACCTTGGCCAAAACGAATTTATCCCTGTGTTAGGATCTTTGCACTTGCTGTTTCCTTTAGCTGAATTGTGTCCCCGGAGATATTTGTATGCCTGGTCTTTTGCCTTCATTTAATTATCTCCTCAAAGCCACATTTCCAGAACTTTTTTTTAATCATCTTTCACTAAAACAGCACAGGTTTCTCAGTTTTCCTTCATCCTTTTTAAATGTTTCTTTATAAAATGTATTAACCTCAGATATTCTAATATATAAGCCTTTAAGTTTAACATAAATGTGTTACCTGTCTCTTTACTAGAACCTAAGGTGACAGAACAGGAGTTGTCTTTTGGGCTACTGTTGGCCCACAGTGTTACATAGTACATACTTTGTAAATAAAACAACTCTTCCAATGGAATTGCTTTGTTTTTCTCGTTTCTTTCTTTTTTTCTTCATTTCTTTTCTTCTGACAATAAACCAAAGCGTATGTTCCAAACCAATTTGATTCTTCCCTAAACTGATTCTAGCAGGCTTAAGCCTTTTTCAGTTACTTTTTGGCCTTGGGTTAATGATACTTGCATAGTACTCTCACCCCAAGAAAATGCAATACTTCTTATCTAGAAAGCTTTCTGTTTCTTATTTGTTTATTCATGAGATGAACCTCACTTTTGTGAGTGAAGCTGCAATCAAAATCTCCAAAATCCCAAACTTTGGTCATAGATTGTATTATTAGTGAATTAGAGTAAACATCAGGTTGATAGAGAGTGGAGGGCAGGGTGGCCAGAACCCTGAGGATCAGTGACAGAACTAAAGGAGCCCAGATACCTGTCCTTGCCCTTTATGCAGTTCCAAGGAAGACTGAGAAACTTATGTCAGGTAATCTATCTTCTAAGGCCTATCACCTAACAATGTAAAGACCAGTTCCTAATAACATTTCATATTCTAATAATATTCAGTATTCTACACTGAAGAGCTGACTTTTGATCTTTAGAATCCTGGACAGCTAAATAACTGAGAAATATCCTGCAGAGAGAACAAAATATATATTCTACCCCCAAATACCCAAATAGTCTGTATGTTGAAGCACTGCTGAGTTGAGACTTTACAGTGATCTAAACCTTGTCTTGGCCACATGTATCTCTGTGTAGTTCAAGGTTAACCACAGCAGTCTACATACTAAGACCAAGGTGTCTTACTGAAGATCATGCAAGCTTAAAATATATATATAGCTATACAAGTTCAATATAAATGACTGCAAACTGCCAAGGAGAAATAAATGGCCAAGTCTATATCAACAAAAGTACTGAAGGCTGAAACTTAAAAACCCTTTGCTTGGCCATAGAAAAAGCCTCGTACTCCATATCCACATATTCTTTTGGGCCTCAAATGCCAAGACTTTTTCATTTCCCAAGGTTACTGGCCATGCACCAAGACATTAGAGTTTTATAAAGACACAAATAATTTCTGCTCTTCTCCTTTTGAGTTCTGAACCAACCCTGAAAGTAGACATTCATGTAAGAGAAATAGAGATCTATTATCAACTTCTTTATGAGTACAGTTAGATTAGGGAATGAATACTGGAATTAGCACCACCATCAACTTCTAAAATTTCTCTTAATTAAGCCTACCATCCCAAAATACTCTGGGTCTAAGCCATGGTCTCAGAAAGAAATTAGAGTCATTTAAGTCAGTTTAAATAAAGGAACTATTTAGAAATGTATGGACAAGGCATAGGAATGCCAAAGTCCCATGGGCTGGTTACAGCAAAGCTATTTTGATTCCTAAAACCCAAAGCAGTTATAAAACACAGGAGTAAGGCATGCAGGGAAGGCCATATTGAGAAGAGATGGGCATCCCTGCCGGGAGGCAGATCACAGCAATAAGCAACTTGAACTCAATGTTCTGCTTCTATTCCATCTTTTGCCAGACTCCCTATTGGCCATGTACACTCAGAAGCCAGAGGAAAAAAACAGCCATTTATATTTCAACCAAGTCAGCATTCTGGGATGGATGCCAGGCTAAAGGAAAGTAGACAGTGGGACTAGAGGGCAAATAGAAGATATCTAGTCCACCTGGAAAATATGACACATGGCTAAGCAGAAAATGGCTGCCTCCTGAGCACAGGTTTCACTGAAAGTAATAGAGAAAAGAAACCCATGACTAGTAACTTCTCAGTCTCCTCAGTCTTCCCTAGGGAAAACGGTATACAAATTTCCCTACCCTGCATATTATTCCTGCATAGAGGAAAATTCCTTCCCACTATAAATATGTGAGAAATGGGGAACAGGCATTTTCCTGAACACTAATAAGTGGACCCAGAAGAAAACACTAAGTACGACTGGTGACATGAGAACCTAGCTGCTCCCTTCTCTGAAGGAGCTACACATCTGGACCCCAGCGCCTTGATTGTAAACTCCCCTGGGTAAAGAAGGCAACTATCTCAGTAACATTATGGTGAACTCTAGTACTCTTGACAACATGTTTTCATGAGAAGATCTCCTGGAGAACTTCTAGTCTCTCCCTAAACAAAAAATACTAATTGTCTCTCAAGAGTGTGAACAGAAAGAAGGAATTAAGCGTGTAAGGAAGGCCTCATCCAGGTTCTCCCTTTGGAAATGTCCTGTCCTGAGGCCACGTTCTTTCTCTTCCCTCAAAAAGATAAACTTCCAGGGAAATATGTGGATTCATGAAGGCAAGCATCCAGGTGTGAGCAGAGGAAAGGCAGTAGGAAGCAACATTCTAGCTATAGAACAAGTAAGTTCTCCAGTTCAGCTAGTCCTGCTATAAAATGTATACAGCAGAACCAATAGTTTAATTTCCTTCTATCTGATGACTGAATCTATTTCTTCACTGATTGAAAACTTGTAGGAGAGAAGATGTGTGTTATTCGTTACTCATTTCACTACCAGCAAAAACTTTTTAGCCTCTTCTAGTGCTGAGTTACAGCTTCCACTGATTTTTTTTTTCCTTACTACTGGAAATGTTGCTAGTCTGTAACTGCATTACCCAATCAACTCCTTTTCTTGATTTGTATGGGTGGGAGCATGGCTAGGGGAGACTTACAAAGTCCTTCTGTATGTTTCCATGAAAGATTTTACTAAAGGCTTACGGAGAAAGAGGGAGTTATCGCTCAAAAGCATAATTGAATGTTAGATTTAATATATTAAACATACTAAATATTAAAATCACTATGCTTAGAAACATCTTCAGCCATTACCAAATATACATGCCTACAATTTAATCAATATTATATAAAAATTGTATATGCTGGTATATCATCATTTAAAATAGAATGTTGTTTACTTTTTCTCCTACACACAATTCTTTGCATATTGTTATATATAACAATTCAACAATTGCTTTATTCTGCTCTTTCATTCTGCATTCTGCAATCATTTGGACTATGAAAATGTTTTTCTTCAAGAAGGCTTCCTTAAGAAAGAGAATTCTAGTGCCAGTTATTAACTATGCTAAACATTTATAAAAAGGAATATTAGCTATAAAGTCTTTGAAATCCCACAAGGTGCTAATAGCATCTCTATAAACTAGCCCTGCTGTATAGATTGTTCAGTAATTTTTCAAAAACCAGGAGGCTTTTAAGTGGTAAATTCGGAATCTGAAAAATAGCTACTCCAAATTGTATAGCTTAATGAATTGATATGGTTGTTCATTACAGAAAGCAAGCAGCATTATTTAGCTATGTGGCTTATGAATGATACTCCCCAAAATAGGTCAAAGTTTCACATATTTAAAGGATTAAAAAACAATAACATTGAAGGCTCAAATGTCATATTTACTACCTAAATGTAGTGCCCTTTGGGAATTTAGATTTTTGTCTTAAACAAGAAATTATTTGAAATGCACTTTTTCATTTTCTAAATATGATTTTTAAAATCCTGTCCATCAATTATTCAATAAGCATTTGCATAAATTATATACAGCTCATTTCAAAATGAGTATATACTCCAAATTTTAAACATAAGTAGAATCAAAAATAGTATAATTATTTTGTTTAGAGTAAAAAATTATCCTGTACAGAATACATCCTATCTGTATCTGGTAAAAATAAAAATGCACAAATAATATTATTATTTTTACTTTTATTTATTTATTTTGAGAAAGAGTCTTGTTCTGTTGCCCAGGCTAGAGTGCAGTGGCATGATCTCAGCTCACTGCAACCTCTCCCTCCCAGGTTCAAGCGATTCTCCTGCCTTAGCCTATCAAATAGCTGGGATTACAGGAGCCTGCCACCAGGCCCAGCTACATTTTATTATTAGTAGTAGTAGTAGCAGTAGTAGAGATGGGGGATTCATCATGTTGGCCAGGCTGGTCTCGAACTCCTGACCTCAGGTCATCCACCTGCCTCAGTTTCCCAAAGTGCTGGGATTACAGGTGTGAGCCACCAAGCCTGGCCCACAAATAATTTTAAATCCTGAGTTTAATGAAAATGAACAAAAATTTGAAAAGGACTGCAAGTATTGTAAGGTGTTTACCAAACATTTTTCAAGATGTCAAAAACCTTCAGTAACTTGTGTATACTATTATCTTTTTTCATAACAGAGTATTCTAAAATTAAATCTATTGTTTGTGTTTATTAAATCCAAGATTAGTTTATTTTAAACTTTATTAGCAGTTTTAGATAGAACTGTATTTGGTGCTCACACACTAGGTTGATATGAACCAACTGCCTTTTAATGACTTTTAGACTTGACAATATTTGAAAAATTAAAATGGCTACCAAGATAAACCTCATGATCATTTTTAATTTCTTGTCCAAAATCATGATTAATACAAATTTTAGTAAATATTTGTTAGATACTCAGCAAAGCCAATGACTATGGCATAGGCCATAGTGATTTGAATTGAACTGACACAATCAGTGAGGGAACAAGTCTAAATTTTAAAGGATTTTATTTTATATAGTTTTATTGGTATACCAAGAATAAACTATGAAATTTAGATGATGCTTTTTGCCAAGAAAATTAGCTACATTTTTGTGTTGCTGCCAGTTAGCTTGCTTTATTTTATAAGGCAAATTTCCTATAACTATAAATGCAGCGGCTTATACAGTTATCTAGCAATCTAATAAGAGAAATCTGCTTTGGCTTCAATTTTATGGACTGGCTTCCAGGGACATGTTATTACAGGAAAATTATATTGCTCTTCTCTTTGTTTTGGCACATGTGACAAGGATCATAATGACTGTGACTTGGTGAAACTTTGAAGAAATATAATCACTACCTATTTTCAAAGTAACAAATATATAATAAAAATCCTTATTCTGTTTTTGACATAATAAATAATCTTTAAAAAATTTTAAATTTTATAACAGTTATTTCATTTTCTCAGATAACAATGAGTTCAAGGCTACTTGTGGTAGTGTCATTCTCATAGAAAAATATAGAACAGACTGTTTTTGGAAGGAAAACCTTCTCAACACCTGGAGGATAAATGTGGTCCAGAGAATGAAACAATAGCTTGATTCTTGTGACTCAAATAGATATTACCTTTTTATTTAGGTTTCCTTTCCTGAACACTTTAATATAAGCCTGGCACCTCTGAATTTCAGGTACTGACATTTTTATATCAGAAATTTTAGGCTTTGTACAGACTTACTTACTTGTAAGTGGAAATCCAAAATATTTTGTTTAAAGGAATACATATAAATACTGAAATGACAGAAAACGACTCTGTTGTGGGTAAAATTTGAAAATGGTGAATGCAATGGGATATTACTATAAAAGGCTTTGAAGACCTTGCTTTTTCTTTGGATAGTGATCATTCTATTCTATTAGAAGCCATCCTTAACTGTAATTTTCATCAAAGTGCCTTTTTCTTTCTAAATCCCTGATCAAATCCCTGATTAATGGCTTCAAAGACACAAATTTATGTTAGGAATACCAAGGAATAGCACTTATATACAACGTGTGACATTTATGAATTCAACTATTGATTTAAATAGAAGAGATACAAAGGTGGCCAGTTTTCTCAATAGTCAACAGAACAATCATTGTTGCTTTGCACTAATAAAACATGTATCTAATATTTACATAATAAATTCAAGTTGATGGTGGGTATACTCATTAAGTTCAAAACAACATTGTTGCAAATTAACTATTGGAAAACTAAAGCTTTATTAATATGCTTTCACTATACTGTTCAATTCATAATAGAGGTATGAAATAAAATGTGCACTTAGTAAAATTATATTTTGTAGTTTCTGCATCAAATTCTTTTAAAAAATTCACATGGTTTATATGTTTGAAATAATTTTTAACTTATGTGCTTGTAAAGTTTCACCAAAAAATGATTATATATGAAAATAAAAAAGCATGTTCCCAAACAAATTCCAAGATTGATACAGAAATTCCCTGTCTTTTCATTGGTACCTTTCATCTACCTATTTTATGATATTATTAAAAAATATTTTTATGCCCTCTTAACTAAAGATTGATAAATTTATGGAAATTTACAGTATTAAATGGTGGCAAAATTGTTGGATCAATGGGAACATTGATAACATATTGATGGGAAGATTAAGTGAATATAATACTTTGGGAATAATTAATCAAGTTACATATGAACATAGCTTGTGATCCAAGAATTTCCTTTAAATACATACTCTACAGAAGCTCCTGCAGATGTGCTATGGGAAATATATACAGAAATACACCTTACAGTGTTGTGGGTAATACATCTTCCTCAAATGGAACTATCCCAAATTTCAATCACAAGAGAATGGAAAATAAATTATGGTCTGTTTAACCAAAAAAAATTATATGTCAATGAAAAATAATTAACTGTGTTTATGAATCTCAGGAATATTGCATGTCAATGTGGAAGACTACAGGGCATGCACTTTACAAGCATCAACTTCAATCAAAATTAAATATATCATTCATAGCATATTAACATACATGGAACAGAATTCTTAAAATCAATGAAATAACAGAAATTCAAAAGTGTGGGTACAAGTTTCCCAAAGATTTCTTATTATGTTTTGCAACTTACATATGCATATTTAGCAAATGTCACATAGTTCCTAAGAAATACAAACTTCAGTATTAATTCTTAATATTCCACAAGCATATTTTGAAAATATATCCAAAGTACAGATGTTCTTTGGTTATGACAGAATTACATCTCAACAAATCTATCATACACTGAGCATATCATTAAGTTTAAAACGCATTTAATACACCTAAACTTCCACTTAGCCTAGCCTACCTTAAATGTACCCAGAACACTTACATTAGCCTACAGTTAGCCAAAGTCTTCTAACACAAAGCCTATTTCATAATAGTGTTGAATATCTCAGGGAATTTATTGATTACAGTACACTGTAGAGTACAGTATTGGCTATTTACTGTCATGATTGCATAGCTGATTGGGAGCTGTGGCTGGCTGCCACTACCCAACATCACAAGGGAGTATCGCACTGCATATTACTTGCCCAGGAAAAGATCAGAATTCAAAGTTTAAAGTGTGGTTCCTGCTGAGTGCATATCACTTTCATATGATTGTAAAGTCAAAAATTCTAAATCAAACCATTGCAAGTAGGAGATCGTCGGCACTGTAATTGAGAATCAGGGTAATGTAGAAGCAAATCTTAAAGGACAAGGGATGTAAAATAGTTTATTTTTTATTTTTAGGAAATTAGTTTAAACTTGAAATATATTTATAAGATTATATTATAAGGCTGGGAAGATGGCCGAATAGGAACAGCTCCAATGTGCAGCTCCTAGCAAGATCAACACAGAAGGTGGGTGATCTCCGCATTTCCAACTGAGGTAACTGGTTCATCTCATTAGGACTGGTTGGACAGTGGGTGTAGCCCAAAGAAGGCAAGCTGAAGCAGGGTAGGGCATAACCTCACCCAGGAAGCACAAGGGGCTGGGGAACCCCCTCTCCTAGCCAAGGGAAGTCATCAGGGACTTTACACTGCACTCCAGCCCAGATACTTTGCTTTTCCCACACCTTGCACCCTGGGTTTCCAGCACAAAACTGGGAGGCCATTTGGGAAGACACTGAGCAAGCTGCAGCAGTTGTTTTTTTTTCATACCCCAGTGGCACCTGAAACACTAGTGACACAGAAACATTCGCTCCCCTGGAAAGGGGGCCGAAGCCAGGGAGCCAAGTGATCTGGCTCTGCAGGTCCCATCCCCATGAAGATTAGCAAGCTAAAATCCACTGGCTTAAAATTCTTGCAGCCAGCACAACAGCAGATTAAGCTCAGTGGGGGTAAGGGGCACCTGCCATTGCTGAGGCTCCAGTAGGCAGCTTTATCATCACAGAGTAAACAAAGCCACTGGGAAGTTTGAACTGGGCAGAGCCCATGGCAGCTTAACAAGGCATCTGCAGGCAGACTGTGTCACTAGATTCCCTCCTCACTGGGCAGGGCATCTCTGAAAAAAGGCAGCAGCCCTTCAGGGACTTATAAATAAAGCCCCTACCTTCCTGGGACAGAGCACCTGGGAAAAGAGGCAGTTGTGGGTACAGCTTCAGCAGACTTAAACATCCTTGCCTGGCAGCTCTGAAGAGAGCAGTGGATCTCCCAGCACAGCATTTGAGCTCTGATAAGGAACAGACTGCCTCCTCAAGTGGCTCCCTTAACCCCCATATATCCTGACAGGCAGACACCTCCCAGTAAAGACTGACAGACACCTCATACAGGAGTGTTCTGGCTGGCATCTGGTGGGTGCCCCTCTGGGATGAAGCTACCAGAGGAAGGAACAGGCAGCAATCTTAGCTGTTCTGCAGCCCCTGCTGGTGATTTTCAGACAACCAGGGTCTGAAGTGGACCTCCAGCAAATTCCAGCATACCTGCAGCAGAGGGGCCTGACTGTTAGAAGGAAAACTAATAAACAGAAATAAATCATTTCAACATCAACCAAAAAAATGTCCATTCAGAGATCACATCCAAAGGTCACTGACTTAAAGACCAAAGGTAGATAAATCAGTGAAGATGGAAAAAAACAGCACAAAAAGGCTGAAAATTCCAAAAACCAGAATGCCTCTTCTCTTCCATGGGATCACAACTCCTCACCACCAAGGGAAGAAAACTGGATGAAGAATGCCTTTTACAACTTGACAGAAGCAAGCTTCAGAAGGTGGGTAATGACAAACTTCTCTGAGCTAAAGAAGAATGTTCTAAACCAAAGCAAGAAAGCCAAGAAACTTGAAAAAAGGTTAGATGAAATGCTGACTACAATGATCAGTTTTGAGAAGAACATAAATGACCTGATGGAGCAGAAAAATACAGCATGAGAACTTCATGAAGCATACACAAGGTTCAGTAGCTGAATCAATCAAGTGGAAGAAAGGATATCAGAGACTGAAGATCAACTCAATGAAATAAAGTGAGAAGACAAGATCGGAAAAAGAAGAGTGAAAAGAAATAAACAAAGCCTCCAAGAAATATGGCATGATGTGAAAAGACCAAATCTACATTTGATTGGTATATCTGAAAGTGATGGGGAGAATGAAACAAAGTTGAAAAACATTCTTCAAGATATTATCCAGGAGAACTCCCCCAATCTAGCGAGGCAGGCCAACATTCAAATTCAGGAAATACAGAGAACACCACAAAGATACTCCTCAAGAAGAGCAACCCCTACACACAATCATCAGATTCGCCAGGGTTAAAATGAAGAAAAAAAGTGCTAAAAGCAGCCACAGAGAAAGGTCGGGTTACCCACAAAGGGAAGCCCATCAGACTCACAGTGGACCTCTCAGCAGAAACCCTACAAGCCAGAAGAGAGTGGGACCAATATTCAACATCATAAAAAAATAATAATTTTTAACCCAGAATTTCATATCCAGCCAAATTAAGCTTCATAAGCTAAAGATAAATAAAATTCTTTACAGACAAGCAATTGCTGAGAGATTTTGTCACCATTAGGCCTGCCTTACAAGAGCTCCTGAAGGAATTACTAAACATGGAAAGGAACAACTGGTACCAGTCACTGCAAAAACACGCCAAATTGTAAAGACCATTGATATTATGAAGAAACTGCATCAACTAATTGGCAAAATAACCACCATGCATGGCAGGATCAAATTCAGACATAACAATATTAAACTTAAATGTAAATGGACTAAATGCCCCAATTAAAAGATGCAGACTGGCAAATTGAATAAAGGGTTAAGACTCATTGGTGTGCTCTATTCAGTAGCCCCAACTCACATACAAAGACACACACGTAGACTCATAATACAGAGATGGAAAAATATTTACAAAGCAAATGAAAAGCAAAAACAAAACAAAACAAAAACAGCAGGGGTTGTGATCCTACTCTCTGATAAAACAGACTTTAGACCAACAAAGATCAAAAGAGACAAGGAAGGGCATTACATAATGGTAAATGAATCAATGCAACAAGAAGAGCTAACTATTCTAAATATAAAGGCACCGAGTACAGGAGCACCCAGATTCATAAAGCAAGTTCTTAGAGACTTAGACTCCCACAAATAATAGTAGGAGACTTTAACACCCACTGTTAATATTAGACAGATCAATGAGACAGAAAATTAACAAGGATATCCAGGACTTGAACTCAGCTCTGGACCAAGCAAACCTAATAGACATCTACAGAACTCTCCACTCCAAATCAACAAAATATACATTATTCTGAGTACCACATCACACTTATTCCAAAATTGACCACATAATTGGAGATAAAACACTCATCAGCAAATGCGAAAGAACTGAAATCCTAACAGTCTCTCAAAACACAGTGCAGTAAAATTGGAACTCAGGATTAAGAAACTCACTCAAAACTGCACAACTACAAGGAAACTGAACGACCTACTCCTGAATGGCTAATGGATAAATAAATGAAGACAGAAACAAAGATGCTTTTTGAAACCAATGAGAATGAAGACACAATGTACCAGAATCTCTGGCATACATTTAAAGCAGTGTGTAGAGGGAAGTTTGTAGCACTAAATTCCCACAAGAGAAAGCAGGAAAGATCTAAATTCAACAACCTAATGTCACAATTAAAAGAACTAGAGGAACAAGAACAAACAAATTTAAAAGCTAGCAGAAGACAAGAAATAACTAATATCAGAGCAGACCTGAAAGAGATAGAGACACAAAAAAAAAACCTTCAAAAAAAATCAGTGAATCCAGGAGCTGGTTATTTGAAAAGGTCAACAAAATAGATAGACTACTAGCTAGACTAATAAGGAAGAAAAGAGAGAAGAATCAAATACATGCAATATAAAATGATACAGAGGATATCACCACTGATCCCACAGAAATACAAACTACCATCAGAGAATACTATAAATACCTCTATGCAGAAAATCTATAGAATACTATAAATACCTCTATAAACCAGAAAATCTAGAAGAAATGGACAAATTCCTGGACACTTACACCCTCTAAAGACTAAATCAGGAAGAAATCAAATCCCTGAATAGACCAACAACAAGGTCTGAAGTAGAGGCAGCAATTAATAGCTTACCAACCAAAAAAAGTCCAGGACCAGATGGTTTCACAAACAAATTCTACCAGAGGTACAAAGAGAAGCTGGTACCATTCTTTCTGAAACTATTCCAAAATTTAGAAAAACAGGGAATCCTCCCTAATTCATTTTATGAGGCCAACCTCATCCTGACACCAAAACCTGGCAAAGACACAACAAAAAGAAAATTTCAGGCGAATATCCCTGATGAACATTGATGTGAACATGCTCAAGAAAATACAGGCAAACCAAATACAATAGCACATCAAAAAACTTATCTATCATATAATCAAGTTGGCTTCATTCCTGGGATACAAGGCTGGTTCAACATATACAAGTCAATAAAACCAATCCATCACATAAACAGAACCAAAGACAAAAAACACATGATTATCTCAATAGATTCCTTCCACAAAATTCAATAGACCTTTAATCTAAAACGCTCAATAAACTGGATATTGATGGACTGTATCTCAAAATACTAAGAGTTATTTATGACAAACCCACAGCCAATATCATACTGAATGGACAAAAACTGGAAGCATTCCCTTTGAAAACCTGAACAAGACAAGAATGCCCTCTCTCACCACTCCTATTCAACATAGTATTGGAAGTTCTGGACACGGCAATCAGGCAAGAAAAAGATAAAAACAATATTCAATTAGGAAAAAAAGTCAAATTGTCTCTATTTGCAGACAACATGACTGTATATTTAGAAGACTCCATCATCTCAGCCCAAAATCTTCTTAAGCTGATAAGCAACTTCAGAAAATTCTCAGGATACAAAATCAAGGTACAAAAATAACAAGCATTCCTATACACCAATAACACACAACAGAGAGCCAAATCATGAGTGAACTGCCATTCACAATTGCTACAAAGAGAATTAAATACTCAGGAATACAACTAACAAGGGATATGAAGTACCTCTTCAAGGAGAACTACAAACCACTGCTCGAGGAAATAAGAGAGGACATGAACAAATGGAAAAACATTCCATGCTCATAGTTAGGAAGAATGAATATTGTAAAAATGGTCATACTGCCCAAAGTAATTTATAGATTCAATGCTATCCCCATCAAGCTACCACTGACTTTCTTCATAGAATTGGGGAACAAATACCTTAAATTTCACATGGAAACAAAAAAGAGCCCGCATAGCCAAGACAATCCTAAGGAAAAAAAAAAAAAAAGCTGGAGGCATCAAGCTACCTGACTTCAAACTATACTACAAGGCTACGGTAATCAAAACAGCATGGTACTGATACCAAAACAGATATATAGACCCATGGAACAGAACAAAGGCCTCAGGAATAATGCCACACATCTACAACCATCTGATCTTTGACAAACCTGACAAAAACAAGCAATAGAGAAAGAATTATCTATTCAGTAAATGGTGTTGTGAAAACTGGCTAGCCATATGAAGAAAGCTGAAACTAGATCCCTTGCTTGCACCTTATACAAAAATGAACTCACGATGGTTTAAAGATTTAAACGTAAGACCTAAAATCATAAAAACCCTAGAAGAAAACCTAGGCAATACCATTCAGGACATAGGCATAGGCAGGGACTTCATGACTAAAACACCAAAAGCAATGGAAACAAAAGCCAAAATAGACAAATGGAATCTAATTAAACTAAAGAGCTGCTGCACAGCAAAAGAATTTATTATCAAAGTGAACAGTTAACCCACAGAATGGGAGAAAAGTTTTACCATCTACCCATCTGACAGAAGGCTAATATCCAGAATCTACAAAGAACTTATATAAACTTACAAGAAAAAAGCAAACAACTCCATCAAAAAGTGGGTGAATGGCATAAACAGACACTTCTCAAAAGAAGACATTTATGCAGCCAACAAACATATGAAAAAAAGCTTATCGTCACTGCTCATTAGAGAAATGCAAATTAAAACCACAATGAGATACCATCTCATGCCTGTTAGAATGGTGATCATTTAAAAAAGAGGAGACAACAGATGCTGGAGAGGATGTGGAGAAATAGGAACACTTTTACACTGTTGGTAGGAGTGTAAATTAGTTCAACCATTGTTGAAGACAGTGTGGCGATTCCTCAAGGATCTAGAACTAGAAATATCATTTGACCCAGCAATCCTATTACTGGATATATACCCAATGGATTATAAATCATTCTATCATAAAGACATATGCACGCATATGTTTATTGCGGCACCGTACACAATAGCAAAGACTTGGAACCAACCCAAATGCCCATCAATGATAGACTGGATAAGGAAAATGTGACATATATACACCATGGAATGCTATGCAGCCATTAAAAAGGATGAGTTTATGTCCTTTGCGGGGACATGGATAAAGCTGGAAACCATCATTCTCAGCAAACTAGCACAAGAACAGAAAACCAAATACCGCATGTTTTCATCCATAAGTAGGAGTTGAACAATAAGAACACATGGACGCAGGGAGGGGAACATCACACACCAGGGCCCATCGGGGTGTTAGGGGGCTAGGGGAGAGATAGCATTAGAAGACATACCTAATGTGGATGATGGGGTGATGGATGCAGCAAACCACCATGGCACGTGTATAACTATGTAACAAACCTGCACGTTCTGCACAAGTACCCCAGAACTTAGAGTATATAAAAAAATTACAGTATTATAATGAAAATGTAAATTTTAAAAATACAAGTTTTAGAACATGTCCTTAGGATAGGCATAGTAATGTTTTTATGTCAAAAAGTTTGTTTACAGTTATGCTCTTTTCTTACTTGCCTAATTGGTGAATCAATTACCTTCTCATGAAACTACAGTCATTGCTGAGTTCTAACACATGACCAGCTGGCTGATTCCTTCAAACTCTTATTACACAGTATTTTCTGAAGAGATCAATGCTGCAGAAAAAGACCCATTAAGCTGCATTACAGTTATTTTCAAGAATATTCAGCAGACAAAATCTCTGTTCTTTTAATTCATAATGCTACCAAAATGCCAGGAGTTTGGTTTAGGTTCTTTTATTCATTGTACAAAAAACCAGGATTTCTTCAGGGCCAACTTACTAAAAGCTCCATAAAGAGGAATCAGTAATGCTGATTTTATAATAATGTCATCTAGGGAATTTCTATTGCTATAAAATAACATATATAATATATAAATAATGTGATAGTATTAAATTACAGTTATATTAATATATTTATATTTTTATAACATACACAAATATATAAAATAATAAACTAAAACATGCAAATGCATCAAAGTTTATGTTGTCAACCTGAAATTAATGCAGTAAAATATATATTTACATAAACACACAGGCATATATAAAGAAAGAGAGTGAGTTTTCTCTATTCTGTATAGTAAGTGCTTTCCACTTTCCCACTTTTAAAAGAAAAAAACCTTATCACACCATAAAAATATCCTTACAATACACCAATATGACAGCCTTGTAATATTCATGGGTTTTAAAATATCTATAGCTATTACTAAGCATAATATTATGCCAATTTTAGTATTCCTTAATTTTTCTTACTTCCTGATAGTCTCATTGATTCCAGAGACTTTGATCTATTTGGCTGAAAATTATAAAGAAGGGTTCTTAGGCATCTGAAGGGCCAAACAAACCTAACAAGAAAAGAGAAGAAAAAGTGGAAGGTCAATAAGAATTCAAAAGCCCTAAAGGGAACTAACATTCTTGTTTTAATTCAAATGACCCATGATCTGGTATGGTAAGAAAAATGAGTAACTCCTCAACTCAACCTAACTGTGGAAGAGAAAGTCATTTATTTGTTTGGATGTTTTACCTTTAATAATCTCCTAAGAGATTCTTCAGTTTCCCTGTTGCCTGGGAATAATGAAATGGGCTATTTAGTTCTTCTAATTCCAAATATGGAATTACATGTTAAGAATCAGATAGCAGAAAGAAAAGCCAACATGTCTTGATGGTTTGAAAGAGTCAAGTATTGATTTTCCATATTTCGTTAGTAGTTGGAGGAGGGGGCAATGTAACCTTCTTGAGTGTGCATGCCTATGGGTATGCATGTCTGAGTGTTTTTGTTTCTGTATGTCTGTGGAAGAGTCAGGGGAAGTGGCACCAATTATTTTCAGTGGAATTATTCATGACCTTTGAAAACAACCACTGGGGACAGAAAAAAAATACAAAGAATGAGAGGAAGGCAGACTGCATATCATAATGTAATTTCCCTATTTACAACGAGGCAAAGGAGCCTATAGATTCTGCCTTGGCCTTGCTCTTTCACTTGATACTGAAATATAATGAAGAAAGGAGCTACAGAGAACACTTCAGAAAAATCTGGATACTTAGATTTAATGCAGCTAAACGGCTAAAAATAAAAATCTTTAAAGCCTGATCAAACCAACCAAATATCTGGGGTCAACTGGAAAACTAAAATCCTTTTCTCATGTTATTTTAAATGGAATCTGAGGTCAAAAAGCACAACAATGAACTCCTTCTTCCATTCAGGACACTTCTCAGATTTTGTAGTGATTGTTTCTATTTATCAGTATAGTTTGAAACAGCCCTGCTTTGTAACCCTCTGAAAAAGATGGAAAAATGCTGAAATATTAAATACCATTCCACTCACACCATGACACAAAATAGATTTAAAGAAATCTAGCCTTTTATAAATAATTCCTATATTTAACAATAATGTATATACATATATATTCTTGCCTTATTGCACATATACATAAGAAATCATACTGAAGCATAGAATAAAGGGTCACAGTTTCTAGCCAAATTCATTCACTCAACAGGTATTTTCAGAGTAACTACATTGTGTTAGGCACTGTTCAAGGAGGAAGGAGGGAGTATGGAGCAGTGATCTTGTTTTAAATCCTGGCTTATATAAAGCTTTCATTCTTGATGTGGGAAGGGAGAAGCAGAGATAAGAAATAGTTAAAATATATAAAATAAATTCCATACTAAAAAATGGAATGTGCTAAGAAAAAATAAATCATGAAATGAAGACAGAGAATGTCTTGGGGAAGATGAAATTTTAGGAATGGTGGCCCGGAAAGATCTCACTGAGACCAATGACATTTTTCTGAAGATCTAAGTGAGAAAGAGGAATTGTATCAATAGGCATTGAATATAGGAACAGAAACTGTTCTTTGTAAATCAAACGGAACAAAATATTTAATACAGGGAATAATGTGTTTACAGAATCAGTGAAAGGTCTCTACTGGTTTAAGGAGTTGAAGGACTCTATCATCTTAGCTGTGATGGAAAGAACAGAGACTGGTGTCTACTGCCTTCATCCCTTATGATACCACAGTGTCTAGATATGAGTGAAGCTGGAGAAAACACTGGATACTGAGGTTACCATTTCAACTTCCTCAAAGAACTCAGGCAAAGGAGGTGGCCTTTCCCTCCCTTCTAAGTTTTAAATCACTCACAAGTGCATTTAGTCGGTAGAAAATAGTTGGCAACCCAGATTCTAAGGAGTCTAGGAAATGTAGAGTTTAGCTTTATAACTTCTCCAGATGGAATGAGGGTGGAAAGAGGTTGGATATTCAAATTCTACCAGAGGGAAATTAATAGAAGGTGATATCTGAGAAGAAACAGGATGCTTAGTCACAGAGAGACACTAAGGCTTTTTAATGATTTTGGCTTTATTCTGTGAGTGGTAACAGAAATTATTAGAGACTTTTAAGGAGAACAGTGACATAATTTAGTTGTTTTAATTGGACATGCTTGATTTTTGTTCTGAGAATAGGTGAAAAGGGTGGAAAGAGTGAAACAATTCAAGCAAAAAAGTAAAATAAGCTTTCATGAAAGTGGTGTCATTAAAAGTGAGAAGAAGTCACCTTCTGTCTATATTTTAAAAGCAGGTTAGCTTAATTTACATTTAGATTACATGTAAGTTTTGAAAGAGAGGAAAAATGAAGGATGCCTCTAAGATTTTAGGTCTTTGCAATTGGAAAAGTGAAACTGCCATTAGCTGAAACGTCAAAGATTGTAAGAGAAATAAATTGGGGGAGAGGTGATAAAGAAATCCACTTTGACACATAAAAAACTTGAGTTGTCAAGCACTTGGATGTATAAATCTACAGTTCATGGGATATTTGTAGCTGGATGATAAAAGGAAGAAATCATTAGGATTTAGAAGGTAATTGAAACCACAAGACTAATCAGATCCCCAAAGTAATGAGTATAGACAAGCAAAGAGGATCAAGGTATTGTAAGTCCTGATAGGAAAGAAGTATTATTGGAATAAGGAGACTAGCCTGAGCTAGAGGAAAAAGTCAGTTTTCTGAGAAAAAGATCCTCAAAACTGAGATTATGGAATAATCGTAGTTATTAATGACAAAAACTATGACCATGAGAAAATGAGTTTATTAAGCAGGTTAAGAACATATTATAAGGAAAGAAAGATTAAAGCATTGAAAGAGTAGAAATATGCATGTTTCATCTAAATCAATAAGGAAGTTACCCAGCATTTGACAGAAGTACTGTAGACGAAGTGACAACGAGGCAGGAGCCAAACTCTTCAAAGAAGGATAGAGAGTGGCCTTGGTTTCATAGATGGCTGCAACTATAAGGAGGTATAGACTGTGGTATGTGGTATGATCCACAGTTGTGCAATTTACAGAAAAGAAAGGAAATAGGCTTCGAAGTGCCTGAGCAGAACACAATTATCATCTATGTCACCCCTATGCCCAGTGAAATAACAGGCTAGAAGAGAAAATAGTCACTGAGAAGGATGTGGGGATTCTGGGGCAAGCCAGGTTTCTGTGATAGTAAGAAAGTGAGAGCCCCATTCAGCAAAAGGTCGAAAACATTTCTGAAGACTGAATTGCTGAGTCTTCTGAAGTTTCAGAGTGGTAACTGATAGACACATAAAAGAATGTTACGGAGCTGGGTATGGATTAGAGTGGGAAATAAAAGAATCACTTGGTAGTCCTGGACATCATGGGGTTACAAATGGAAACAAGAATAAAGAGAATGGTAGGGTTTTCTCTGGTGGTAGCCATGCTCTGGCTATTGGGAGAAGGTAGAAAGGTGAATCTTTCTTGAAGTAGATTCAGTTTCAAGATTTCCTAACCCAATCAAAAGAGGATGAAGGATAGCAGGCGGTAGTGATGCCAGTGTAAATCATTTATATTTTACTGACAAAATAAAGCAGCATTTTAAACTTTTAGAGAATTTTTTTTTCTGATCAGCAAATTTGATTGTAGCTTCAGCTTTACTTTATTTCCCAAATTATGTCGGTTTACACAGGAGTATCATGGGTGAGAAAAATTAAAACACAGTTGATTACAGTACCAAAAACAGCAACAGAATAATCCATAAGGAAATGGGACAACATACCCTTGCATGGAGGTTAATAGTGTGTGGCATGAGCAAAAAATCTACGATTGAATCATGGATTCACCATGGAATCACATAGATTGTATTGGGTCAATTAAGCCAAGCTGAGACTACATTTCTCACAGTTCTTTTTCTTACAATTTCCAAGTTAGCCTGGAGTTTACAGTAGCTAGTTTGCCCAAGAGCAGCAGTCTTTTTTTTTCACTTTAATATTTTTTGAACTAAGTTTCAGGGCAGGGTACCAGGTGCCATTGCACCTCATACACATTGTCATCTACCAGCTCATCTTGTTGTGCGGGAGAGCAACCAGAACTAAGATTCCTTCAGCTCTTACCCCATGTTCCTTTTGCCTCCCCAAACCCTGGAACAGGTGTGTGTTTAGTTCCATGACTAAGGGCACTAGATTACCTTGCACGCACTCCTATAAAAACTGGAAGCTTAGGGAAGGTGAGAGCCTGATACAGGTTTCAGGCTATCCTCATAGAATTCAGTTATTGATAATGAGATGTAGTTTGCCCTTGTTTTTCCATAGCTGAAATCTATCATCTCTTCCAGAGTTAGCTTTCCTCCTGATGTCAGTCTCTATTACTAGACAGAAAGACAACCTTTACATAGATGGCAACTCGCACAAATGCATCAAGGTCAAATCACTATAATAAATCCTTATTACATATCACTTCCAGTGGTTCTGTTGATACAACCTGTTACTTACTATGTGATAATTTAAAAGTTAATTAACCTAAGTCCCAGTTTATTTTACTCTAAAATTCTAATAATATCTACTGCAAAATATACTTCTGAGAAAATTAAGATGATTATGTGAAGTGCTTAGTACAGTTGCTGGAACCTAATAGTTACTCAGGAAGTGGTGGCTATCATTCTGGAGATGAAGTAAATTCATAATAGGCCCTTAGTGTATACCAAATTACATATGTAATCAACTTGATGATAACCTCTTTAAGATAAGGGACCCTTTATATTCCTAATTCCTCTTTTGTTTTCTTTAGTAACTCTGAGGAAAATAGCATACATTCTTTACATAGTTTGCTCCCGATAAGAATATATACCAGGATATATGGTTGTCGGTCATAAGTTGTTTATGGAGTAAGATGTTATTATCTAGTAATAAATTATGTCACAAAAATGTCAATAGCACATTTCCTTAGATAGAATAAAATAAGAATGCTTAATGGGGAGAAAAGTTTTGAGAGATATGAAAAGATTCAAATATTATATTTAGATGAGTTGAGAGGTAAGTTAAAGAAATTAAAAATAGGGACTAGAACATCAATAAATCTCTGAAATGTCCACCTTTATAAATGTCCTAAAATAAACTGGGCATGGTGGTTCATGCTTGTAATCCTAGCACTTTGGGAGGCTGAGGCAAGTGGATCTCTTGAGCTCAGGAGTTCGAGAACAGCTTGGGCAACATGGTGAAACCTTGTCTCTACTGCCTGTTGCTCCAGCTACTTGGGAGGCTGAGGTGGGAGGATGGCTTGAGCCCAGGAGGTAGAGGTGGCAATGAGCTGTGATAGTGTCACTGCACTCCAGACTGGGCAATAGAGCCAGACCCTATCTCAAAAATAAAATATAATTTAACATGTGTCCTAAAATGTTCTACTTTTAGATGGATTTTGTTTTTCAGTTTGGGAAAATTTTGATCTAAGCAGTTCCTTAACATCAATCTACTGCAAAGTAAATTTTAAAAATAGTAGTCTCACTATTACATTTTTATTCAATAAGGATTTTTGTTTTTACTTATAGATTGTAATTATAAAGTACTCATACTTAAGGAAAACATGTCAATTTACCAAAAAAAAATCATGTGCTCTCTTGCCAAGCATGTCAAATATAGAAAAGCTTATTCTTAACTTATAGAGGATTTTTCCTTTAAATTAGATTCATGTGTTTTTCTGCAGTAAAACAAAAATGATCTTTCATTACTCCATCCTATATTTTCTGAAGAATATGTAATTGGTTGACCTTTTTTTAACATTCATTCACATCTGTAAAACATTGTTAAAAGGTAGCTTGAAAGTTGATATGAAGGTAAGGCTGTTGAGTGTTGGAGAATTTGTGCTGCTTTCCAAGACTATCTTTAATAATTCTGAAAGCTGGGTGCTTCATCCATGCAGACATTAGAAGCCTTAATCCCTTCTGTTTCAAGAGATAACCCCTTACTACCCTTTCCAAGCTAGGCTATCTGCTCACACCGCTTGAATTCGGAATCCAATAACCGGACAAGGAGTGAGTTTCCATCGGTTTCTCAGCAAACTGAGCATCCCTCCCAGGACAGTAGCGGCTCCAGTGATCATGAGGTCTATCACCAGAGATTCAGAGAGCCACATGAGTAACTGACAAGAATAGAAATGGGAGCTTTTGACTAAGTACAGCTCTGAAGGAGCGAGAAAGGCACACGTATGCAAGCACTCACACACATGCACACAGCCGAAGAAAGAGCTGAGGAAAAAAAGGACACAACGGCCATGCCATGTACTGTGACGTTTGAGTCGATGACCACATATACAATGATAATCCCATTAGATTATAATAGAGCTGAAAAATTCTGATCAGTAGCTGTCCCAATGTGGTGCACAACATCCTTTTCTATGTTTAGCTATGTTTAGATACACAAACGCTCACCATTGTGTTACAAGTGCCTACCGTATTCAGTACAGTAACATGCTGTACAGGTTTGTAGCCTAGGAGCAGTAGGCTATACCATATGACCTATGGGTGCAGTAGGCTATACCAGCCAGGTTTGTATAAGTACACTCTATGATGTTCACAAAGGACAAAATCACCTAAGGACACATGTCTCAGAACATATCTTTATGGTTAAGTGACATGACTATATTTCAAGAAATGTATACGCACAAATAAAGATAAAATAATTTAAATACAAAATGATATTAAATCATTATTTTCTATGCAATTTTAAGCAATCTATTGGCTTGCTTTTAATTGTCTCTAGGAACAAGATAAGATAAATCTGTATTATTTCTCTTCCCCAAATAGCAAGTATTACTGCTTGAGTTATCCTGTAAGTATTAAAATCCTTACAAATAATACATTTGCCTAATAGTGGAAAAAGTACTGGGGAAATAGATAGCACATTAATATGTAAGGACTAGAATAAAAAGAAGAAGCAAGAACAGCCACAATAATAAACAGAGCTGACAGCTAATTCAGATTCCTGCCCTGTAAATTTAGCATTATAAGGCTGAGAGCAGTTGATGAATAGAAGCAATAAAACCATCTTGTATTTGAAGAACACTTTAAAATTTTTCCAAGTCTTTAAAAATAGCTATCTTAAACAAATAAACTGATAATTTAAATAACCCACACAAAGTCACAAAATTAATGAATGAAAGTCTGGCCTAGAAACCTGAATCTCAATTGCTGGCCATTGTTCCTTGCAATAACAATGCTGCTTCTGCAAGAAAGACTTCAATTAACAATTTTACACTTCCACATTTCAACAGCTGGATGTCTAACTCATAAGATAATGGTATTCTGTAGTCTAAGAAAACTTCATGTGTTATTTAGCCAGTATATCCTAAATAAGAACCTTTTAAAAAATGTAAAACTATTTTTCCAGCTTCCACATGACTTCAATTGGACTTTTGGAAGTATATAAAGCATACAAATTCAAGGCCCCTTGCAATTATTCCAAGGTTCATAATTTGGAAACTACTGATTTAGTCCAATCCTCTCAACTTACAGGGAGGAATCCAAAACCCAGGAAAATTAAGTGAATCACTCAAGGACATAAAGGAAGTTATTCAAAGAACCGACAGTCTTACTACTCCATGCTGCTTTCCCTCATCTCTTATTTGGGAACAATTTCTTTTTTGTTTCCCTCTTGGCATATTGTGGTTGTAGTTATCATGAGATTTTAATTCTGAGTGCTTGGTTGACTTGGCAACACTGTTTTCCATACTGCCTCTAGTTCATTCCAGTAAGAATCCAACGATTTCTCTGTTCTTTGCTACTGATTGATAAAGTGCCAACAAACAAAGAATTAAATAAAGAGAAACTCATGAAAAACAAATACGACTACACAAAATTACCAGGAAAAAACATTTGAGATGTTATCTTTGCCATCTTCCAAATGATGACTTATACTGAGTGTTTCAATTAACTCATTTTTTTTTCTTTGCATTTTGGGGAAAATCTTTGAGACTTTGCAAAAGTGGAAAAATAATCCAAATAGTATGCAGATCTCACAAATAATTGCAGTTATTTGGTATCTAGGAGTTTTCTCAAAATCTGTTCTGTGATTAAGCTAATTTTGAATAAAGAAATGATAAAGTAGTAGCCTATAATTTGGAATTTTCTTACACAATATTGTAACTTTTACAGAAGAAAAGTAATAAGTATGCATTTTTGTTCAGACAATGATTTTGTTTTGGTTTAAAATGAACAATTAGTAAACGTTAAATTTTCATTTGGCAGTGTGACTTGCCCTGAGACATATTTTGATGTCTTTTACCTTTCTTTCTAAACTTGCATCCCAAAGTACTATAAAAATACCTGTCCAAAATGATGAACTCTCACCTCTCTTACTGACTCTTAGGAGAAATTAAGCCAATGAGATGGAATATTTTTCTGGTACTTTTTTCCTAACTTTATTGTCAAACTTTCTGACCTATTATATTTTCTAAGTATGTCTTTTGGGTACCTACATCTGAAATATCATTTTAAAAAACATATTTCTGATCTTCAATTTTAGCCAATATGGGAGTATTACTTTTATAATTGGTTACTGTAACCATTAAATAACATTATATTGTTATAATTATTATTGGCCTTTTCTTTTATCTAATTTCTTTCTTAATATTCACTAGATTCTCCTTTATTTCTTTTCCCTTTCGTGTCTTCATGCCTTTCAGGCCTCATACTAGATAGACACATTTTCTTCAGTTTTTTTTTTCTTGTGGTAGTTACACATTTTTATCTTATACATTTGTATTTTAAGTACTTATACATGTTTATCTTATTTTTAACAGTCCAAACCTGAAACAACATAAGAATCTTTTTCTGCTTTCACCAGCTTTCGATATCCTTTTTCTCAAACATCATATACTACGTGAAGTTTATTTACAGATTGTCATGGGTATATATCTGTGAGAAATTGTTTACTCATCAACAAGAAATGTCAGTAAGTTCTATACCTAAACTTACTTCTCATATTTTAATGGATTTCACCCAGTTTGACTTATCTTCTAGAGGTAATATAGACTCCAATATTTTGTCAGAGAAGATCTTTTCATGGTAAAAATTCTAAGTCCATGTAAACCTAAAGTATTTATATTTGGCTCACATTTAAATAACTAAAAATAAAATTCTTGGTTTAAATTTAATTTTCTTCAACAATTTGAAAATAATTTATATTTTTATACTTCATTGCCTTGAGAAAATTTATATTAATCTGCTTTTTCATCTGTGATCATTTGCAGTGATCTATATTTCTCTCTCCTATTCTTTTAAATGTCATCTTGATCGCTGATGTTCTTAAGTGCCTACTGCACATCTGTTTCTTTATCTTTTGGAGGCTCCCATGTACATTTTCAAACAGGGATCTCTTATCTTTTGCGGATAATGGATTCTCAATTTTCTTTCTTCAAATATTTTCTTCCTTTCATGTACTTTCTGCTTCTGAGGTCTCCCATAGCTGATGGTTAAATTTCTGCTTCTATGTTCCATTTTTATTTATTTTGTTTGTTTTTCTGTCTCTTCATGTTGAGAAACTTCTTGGAACTGCTTTTTAGCTCACTATTTTTTTTTTTTTCCTTTGGCCAAATACAGTCAGCTATTAAACCCATTCATTGAACTATTTCAAAAATTGTCTCTTCAAAACGTATGTCTCCAATAGATCCTTCTGAATAACTCTCAATTTCTGCTTCATGTTTCCAATCCTCTTTCCCATCTTGCTGTGTGTATCTACCATTCCTGTCCTCTGGAATGAGTTATTCACAGCCTTTGTTTCCCTTCATGGTGGTTTCACTAAAACTTCACTATGGGCTCACTTTTAAAGTACTTAGTACTATCCGTTGTCTATGAATACTGATTATTAAAGGAGGAGATAAAATCCTAGGCCCTAGCATATGTATCTAGGAGTAAATATGTAGAGGGGAATTGAGGACACATTTCAAGGCAGAGAGTTTCCTGATTGATTGACATCTGGGCTTGGTCATAATCTACTCAATTTCTCTTGCAGGATTCCCTTATCTACAACAGGACTTTCAGATATGCTTGCTGTGGCTTTGTTGTTTTCTTAAAACCATTTTTCACTGATGCAATTCCCTAGTTGTGAGAGAAAGGGGGAAAGGGGAACATTGCAAGGATGCCTAACTGGACTGTGGTAGATCTATTCTAGCCAGACCAGGCAGAGAGATTGGTAGAGAAAAGAACATATCTGGAAAGCTCCTTTTTATTTCTCCCTCAGAATCTGTGGTTCTTTTAGATTCCTAAAAGAAATTTTTTGTTAGTTGCTAAAAATGGATCCTTGTCTCTCCTCTAGCCTGTCCTCTATTGTGTTTTAGTAAGGAAGTCAATAAATAGCGTAGGCTAATTTTTCATTTTGCTAGAACTTGAATGTGAGTGTGTGTATGTGTGTGTGTGTGTGTGTGTTGTACATATTGTTCATCAGGAGATACATCTGATGTTCAGAGAATATCGTATAACTTGGTGTTAGCACTAAGTGAAACTACCTTCCCAGTTTCTACTGTTCATTGCCACTTAGGTTGTATCAACCTACAGATTGAATTTGATAAGCTGGGGTTTTGTTCACTTACCATCCACCATCATCTCTCTCTCTCTCTCTATCCAACCATCCAGCCACTATCTATCTTTCTATTAATAATCTACCTGTCTATCTATCTAAAATATTTATCCATCCATCCACCTATTTTCCTCTCTGACTGAGTAATTTAAGATTTACTGCAATGTTTGTAAAATACGATTGCTCATACCATGAGCTATTTGTCAATGATTTACATTTTCCTTTCAAGTTGTATAGGTATTATAAAGAATAGCATTTTCCAAAGTGTGTTTACTTAAGAAACATAGGTAAATAGTTGATTTTTTTAGTTAAACAAATATTAAAGTTATCTTTGACAAATGATGACTCAGAATTCTTATTAATGTACATTGTGAATCTTTGGGAGAAAGTAAATCAAAGCATAGTAAAAATTTTAATGTTTAGAGAATTCAGACAGCAGATAGAAGTTTGATATACAAAGTAAAAATCTGCTACCTACTGTACTCTGTTAAGATTTTCTTGTATTTTAAATATATATATAAGTCAACACAATTTTATGTGTTCTTGTTTAAAAATAAACAAAAGATAACAATAATCTCACAGTTGTATACCTCGTGTTTTCTGTTTCAACTTTTTTTAAATATCTGTACATATAGGTGTGGAGTCAAAATTTGAAACTTGAAAGTATAATCAAATGTTTTAAAGTTTCATGTTCCTGTTATCACTTTTTCTTCATGTTCTGTAAAATCCAGTACAATCCATGCCAATATCCCAAAAATTACATAGAGAAGGACTGTTGTTGTTTTGTCTGATATAACTCTGAATTTTCCCTTCTAATTACACATCCTTGTTCCCTGTCCTTCCTGCTAATAGAGATTAATACAAATTAAATGAACCCAAAGTTGCCAGGTATCCCCTCAACCATAACAATCATGAAGTGATTCTGAGATTCTTTGCCTTGATTAATTTCATAATGTAAAATATGTTTTGTAGGACAAATTTACTTTATTCTATTCCACCTCACTTAACTGCTTTGTCCTTAAATTTTATATAAATCAAATCTGGTTATTGACACCAAAACAGAACATCAATTCAATGAAAAAGAAATAATTAAATTTTGAATCTAACTGACTAATGATTTGGCCCAAGTACCTCTTCCTTTTACACAAAACTATCACTAACTCTTTATACCAAGATAATTAAAACCTGCTGCAATTCTCTTCCATGGTAATTTTTTTCTTGAAAACATAAATAATTCTCTTTTTCATGTATTCACCTCTTCTCAATGAAAAATCCCCTGCTGGTAAAACCCACAGTAATTCATGGTTACATTTTCACTTAAAGGCAATAGCCAATATTTTAGCTCAGGTTGTGCTTAAAGCAATTGTGTACTCATCTGCACCACAGGCTTACAGTGTGAAACTGGACCTCTTGTTTCTTTTACTCTAACTTATCCTGTCAATTGATTTTTCTGAACCTGTAGCATATAGGTCTCATACACTTTTTATAGAGCCTCATCCAACAAATATAAAACATGAATAAGCTACATTAGGGACCTAATCTAGAGTTATTTTCTTTTTCTTTCTTTTCTTCTTCTTCTTATTTTTTGTTTAAATAAACATCAAGAAAGAGTCATATTTAAAGCCAGGTCATAAAAGCATACCATTTTTTAGCTGAATAGAATGATGTAAATAATCTAGTTTAATTGCCCCACTTTCTTCAGCCAACTTACTTATTTTATAGACTTAGATACTGAGATCCAGAGAAATTAAACAACTTGCTATGATCTTGTAAACAGAGTCATGCAAATTAATTTCATGTTATATTTTCACTCCCTATTATTTTCCAGAGCTGAAACTTATAAACTTTATGCGAATGTCTATGTTCAGAAAAACAATTCCAAAACCTCGGAAATCTTCAGAGTACAAAGAAGGGTATGAATTCTCCAAAAGTAAAGCTTTCAGCTTCCATGTGTGAGCAAGTACCCCATGGCAAATGTGTGGAAGAAACTAATAATCCTGACTCATCTGAGGGTAAAAGAGTAAAGAGAGAGAGCATGGCAGCCAGAATGGAAAGTGTTAGGGAAAATTACCAAACAATATAGACAGTGATTATTACCTAAGGAATCAAGACCAAAAGTATGGTATTGCTTCAAAATGATCATTTGGGATTTTTTTTTCTCTAAATGTAAAATGGTTTAAACTATAGCAACTCAATAATATTTTACCAATTTCTTTTTTCTCTAATCTAAATAACATTTCTTATTTTGAGGTATATACACAAAAATCACTAGAAATTCCCATGATAAACGCTTCAACTTGATCAAAAATATCAGTTTACCTAACACTAATACACATTTATTTTTTAAATCTCACAAATCTGCAAGAGGTTTGAGGTAGCTTTAACAACAGACTTCAGTCTTCCAAAATCTGCTAAAGAAAATCAATAATACAGATTTGCTTGTGGAATATTGGAAATGAAGCTATCGTGACATTTTAAAAAAAGGATAGAATTAAGGGTACTTAACCCATTGCTCATCAATACAACATTGCATATGTTTCTGTGTATTAATATTAAGAAGTTTGGGAGTAGCACTTCTTTTTAAAATATATCATGTACTTTGTGATGAATAATTCATCTAACAATCACTGGTGCGTATTTATGTATTTTTAATGTGGAAAGTCATCTTTTATTTTTAGAGGTTCTTACCACAGCCTACAGTGTATTTAAATTGAATTTATAGAAATACCATAAAAGGCCATTTTCCCTTGATGTGCTAATCCACAGTTTGAATAATTACTGTAGCTTTAGGTTTTTCCAATTAGCCTTAAAGGAAGGTACTACAGCTTAAGTTTTAGTCATTTATATTTAATGCATAGACTGTTCATTTATAGAGATTAAAACCCTCCCTTAAGTAATGTGTGAGCACTGCTGATAATCTCTGCCACCTGAGTGTCAGTTTAATAAGACCCTGCTAGCTGTCATCCTCAACTCAGCATTCCATCTGTTAACTTTTTAAAATAAAGAGACAGATCATATAGCAGCTTTTAGAACTAATTACACAATTAGGTAGCAAGACTTTGATGTGTAACATATTCAAAGAGACTAGGTGTTAGAACAAGAAAACAACGAAAAGATGAAGAATAGAAATAATGTATTTCTATAGAGAATAGAAATACAGAATAGAAATAGAGAATAGAAATAATGTATTTCTATTCTCTTGGAAAACAGCAAAATTTTTGAAGCAATGGAAAAAATATATATGAAATTTCCTTTGAGTGTAATGCTAAGACTAAGAGCACAAGCTTGGGGCAAGTGTCATTTGACATTGCTAGAAAAGCCTGTACCTTAAATCCATGGTTTGAAATTTGCAAGCTCACATTACTTTTAGGAGAGCCATACCTAAATGTGTGAAGTTACTTCTGCAGAACACCAGTGGACATGTTGCACTTAGCTACCCAAATCTTGGCATCTACTTAATATATGACTAAAACTTTGAAATAAAATAATCATTAGAAGTTATGTCCTCCTCCACAAAAGGTAGCATTATTATTGCAGAAAATATTTTCATAATCATAATACAATTACATTATTCCAAGGCCAGGCAAAGTGGCTGACACCTGTAATCGCAGCACTTTGAGGGGCTGAGGCAGGCAGATCACTTGAGGTCAGGAGTTTGAGACCAATCTGGTCAACAAGGTAAAACCCTGTATCTACTAAAAATACAAAGAATTAGCTCAGAGTGGTGGTGCAGACCTGTAATCCCCACTATTTGGGAGGATGAGACGGGAGAATCACTTGAACTCCTGAGGCAAAGGTTGCAAGTGAGTCGAGTTCACGCCACTGCACCTGGGCAACAGAGTGAGACTCCATCTCAAAAAAAAAAATTACATTATTCCAGATAACATTTTATTTTCCATCTTACCTATCTTAGGAATAGAGAAACATTCTAAACCATAAGAACAAAAAATATAATTGGATATGCAGCTATCATAATATAAAAATGTTACGATAGCTGCATATCCAATTATATTTTTTGGTAATGCATGGTATGTTATGGTAAGAACCTCTAAAAATAAAAGATGACTTTCCACATTAAAAATACTTAAATACACATCAGTGATTGTTAGATGACTTAGTCATCACAAAAACAAAGTACATAATATATTTTAAAAGGAAGTCCTACTCCCAAACTTCTTAATATTAATACACAGAAACATATGGAATGTTGTATTGATGAGCAATGGGTTAAGTACACTTAATTCTATCCTTTTGTAAACATGTTATGATAGCTGCATTTCCAATGTCATCTAGTGAAAATTTCATTTGTAGTTAACTCATTGTCCCTTTCAAAATACCAGATGTTTATAACTCTGTATATTTATTTATTTCAGGACACAGTTCCTTAAAAGCAAAATAATAATATTGATTTGTCTTGATGACACTGATAAAGATTTGTTGGAATATTTTAGTAACTTGATCTTTAAAAACCTTCAAATTGCCCAAGGAATCTAGGAAATATACAATTTATTTTATACATGCAAACCACAAAAATTGATAATCAAATGCTCTGTAATTCATCATGATTCATTTTAAAATCATAAAAAGTCATCAACAGGCAGGCTGGACAAATACTTGATTGTTCCAATATTTACATGGATGGAAAATCTAGCTTTTAAGGATAATTGTCATTATGAATAGTGAAACTACCTTTGCAAAAGTGGTATCAGTGAGAAAATTACAATGGTAAGCTAAGCTAACTCAACCCCCATCTTGCCTTTCCCTTAATTATTTCTGGGCTATTGGGCCAAGTTAATTTTGGAAGACATTTAGGTTACAGTTTAAATGATAAGACTTGCCCAAAACTCAACCACTTTTGTAAAGCTAGTAGGAGACCATCAGCCTGAGGGGAGCAGAGACACCTGGGTCTTGCTAAGATACAGACATCATTCCAGATGTTATAAGGTACGTAACCCCCCCCCCAATATCTCCTGCAAATATCATCACTATTGTAGATTGGCCTTTCCAGGTTTTTTTTTTTTTTTTTTTTTTTTTGCATATCTGACACCCATGGCTCTACCTGGACCAAAAAACCCCCCACTCTTGTGGCCCTATCCAGAAGCAATTCAGCCTGCAGGAGGACAGCTTCAACCCCCTATGATTTCATCTCTGCCCCCACCAATCGGCGGCAAGCACCTTGTTGCCTGGCCACCCACCACCCCTTCCCCCAAACTGCCCTTGAAAAACCCCTACCCTATGGGCTATGAAGGAGATGATTTGAGTAGGAACTCCATCTCCCACGTTGTGTGGCAGCCTTGCGTCTATTAAATGCTTTCTCTACTACAATGCTGTGGGCTGTCTTTATGCAGAGGGCAGGAAGAACCTCTCAGGCAGTTACAATAGCAAGCCCACAGATTAATTAGGTAACTTAAATAGTATTTAAGACTATTTTATTTACTTATTTTTGGGGGGTAATGTTACTTCATCATCCAAGCCAGAATCTACTCTTATTCTGAAAGCTCAATTTCAATAATTTAGCAGTCATATTTCATTTTGCAAATTTGAATTTGGTGTAACGGTGAGGACTCAATGTTTGCTCCTGCCTCACAAGACTCTTTTAGAGTCCTGAGAAATGAATTTATCACAATCAGTTATGAAATAAATCTTAGGCCTCATAAAGTAGGATGGCTTAATAAATAAAAAACATAAGACAAAGCATTATGTTTGCTAAAAATTGTCCCAAGTGAGGGAATGTGCTCTCTTTCTGGGTCCACGAGATGGGGGTAGTTTTAAGGGCAAGAACTTCCTAGCACCATGCACCCCTCCCATCTCTCTCCATCTGAGAGATTTAATGGTTTATGTTTAAATTTCACGGGCATGGGAAGAAACTAAGAGTCAATCACTCCAGAGGAAGTTCTAAGAACTCCTTTAATTGGCCCAGGGTCTTAGAGAAGGTGGGGGTTCCTCCCAGGTTAAAAGTCCCCTTCTTCCACACCCCTTCGGACTCCATGTTTGGATCCCCTTCTACAAACACTTCCTTCATGGAAGCTGCTTTCCTCTCCTGGATTCCATCTTTCTGGATTCTCTCACTCAGTGTGAGAGTTAGCTGTTTCTTTCTCTCTCTTTCTCCTATTTCTCTCTTTCTTTAAATAAATCACTTTCTACAAACACATTTGAGTTCGGCATTTACTGTGCACTGCGCCGCGGTCCCCTCTCTCATTCTTGAGAGGGCAGGAGACCAAGAACCTGGAGAAACGTCCTCTCAGGAGAGCTGAGGGCACCCTGAACCCCTGAACCCCAATATTACACAAGTATTATTACTTTTCCTTTTGTATTATCACATGGATTTCAAACATAGTTTTTCTATTTCATATAAAGTCCCTGTCAGCTCATTGAAATTCCCAGATAGAAATTGAATGCTCATATCAATAATAATACATTTCTACTTTTCAGTATAAACATACTGAAACTTTCATGTAGGCTTTAATGCTGTTAGAATTGGCTTAATTTTTTGTTGATCCTACTAGATGTATGCAAATACCAATTAGACCTTTCTTATTTTCCTATACATAGCAATTTATAAATGTTCAAAGTAATTTCATTTATATATGACATTTGTGAATGAGTCAGCTATTAAACTAATGACAATTGGTCCTTAAAAGACAAAGAATAAATATAGAAATAAAACTAAAGACACATAAATGCCCTGCAACAACTCATTATTATAACTTCCTTATAAGTTGATATTATTGGCATAAAATAGGTAACTTTTAAAACAGTTATAACGTGTTTTTATTTTTATTGTATTATTCCCTCTTCCCATTCAATGAAGTTTTCTTCCAAAGAATGTGGTATTTTCTCATCTCTCAGAACCCCGAGTTACTCAAGAGCACACTCTAATGAATTGTGCAGCTGGTGGTAGCACACGTGGGAGTGGGGAGGCACTGGGCTGGAAGGAGGGAACATTTCAGTGCCAGGCAGGGACAGCACACACAGCAGCTGACCCTGGGAAGAAACACCAAAATAACTCCATCAGCTCTGCCAATATCTTAATGGAGAGAAAACCCTCTGTAATGGCAATAACATTAAAGAATATATATTATTTTCAGTCTTTAACTTACAGAATTTTTTTTTAAGTGTCTAAACTCGTCATTGAATAACCATATTTTATGTTAAAAACAAGGGCCAAGTTATTTTAAACTGGTCAAAGAAAGCCAAAAAAAAAAAAAAAGAATAAAGAAAAAACAAAGAGACTGTCTTCTATTATAGCTAATTTCAGATTTCAGCTATAGCTGATGTGGGAATAAATAGTAAAGTTAAAATCTCATCGAAGATATTTTTACAGAAAAACTATGACCGAGACTTTATCTTTGAATTACAGACCCAGTGCTGTAACACACTAAATACATGACTATCAAGCTGAGAAGAAAGCGAGTAGGATTCAACATTTTTGTTAACTAGCTAACATAGTACTTCAGAAGAAATAAACAAGCCAGTTGATGTTGGTTGTCATTTGGCAGTTTTAAAATTAAAAGCCAAACTGGAATGTTTTCACATCTTCCTTTTCTTTTCGGTTGGACTAAACAGATAAACACTAAAAGTAATTCAGGAGGGAAGAGGGCAATCAACAGCAGGTATGCCTGTTGATTTCTCAGGTAAACATCCACAATTGGTGAAGGGCATTTACAACAAGAAGTCACTTCCCATTCAGTGTCAATAACCTACTTAAATTGGATGGCCAACACTCATTCCACAGGACTACTGACACCTGGTCCAAATACATTTGTCCTTCCCAAGGTTTATAGAGGCCTGCCAGGTTGTGAAAGACTGAGTTTTATGGCAGCAATTACTTTGTTTTTGGTTGTAAACAACAGAATGTGTAAGAGTGGTAACAAAATACTGTTCCGCACCACTCTGCAAATCATCCACTGGGTAGTTACTCCACTTTTGGCCTTTCAACTTGAGAGTAATAAGCTACCTATTGTGCAAATGTTATGGCTTTGCATGCTACAGTTACATAGCAAGTTAATGTAGCAGCAACTTTCCAAATTAAAAATTCTGTGTTCTGTTGGAGGCTTTCCTTTTTGTTTTACAGTCTGTTTATAGTAGTTAAATGGGTATAATAAATTTTAATAGTTGACAACTAAACCACCTATTTTGAAGTTAGAGTACTCTGAAAATTTACTCTCTCTTCTAACTTCAGATGAAGGAGAAAAAGTTAAATCAGAAAATGTAACTGCTAGAAAACCAGAATAAGTCAAATCATTATCACAAATGTCACCCAGAGAAAAAGAAAAGATTTTCTGTGAAGGTCAAACAACAAATCCTAGTTTTTGCAATACCAGAGTTATTTTCAGTGAATGGAGGAGACATTTGCTCTTTAGTATGAGAGGTCAATTGAGTCAACTACTGAGATAAATTATACTTAATTGCTAATTTTAAGAGTCCAAAAAAGAATGTATTGCTTTAGTATCCAAGACAGTCACTCAAGAGTGAGGTCGAATAGTTTTATTTTTCCGTATTGGTATACCTCACTTTCAGCAGGAACACAAGACATTTGTCATTCTCTAGCCTCACTCAGTTCACTACCCCAGAAGAAAGAGCACGTGACCCCCTCCATCTCCTATTTCAATAGTCACAGTGTATATACGTCTGTGACTCCCAAATGAAGAGGATTTCCTGCAAAGGAAGGATCATGCCATACGTTCCTTCAATCCTGACAACCCCTAGACTAGTGTTTTAATTTAGCAGATACTCAAGAGATAAATGTTTGTTAAATAAATCAAACTTGGCAAAACATGGTAAATCAGATTACCTAAAAATAAATAATGCAGATAAAAATACGTAAAGTTGCAGCATTGTTTTGTAATTATTGAACCTCGAGAGGAAGCACAAGTATAGCATAAAATAGCATTTTAAAATTGTTATTGACCCATAAATTCATCTTCTTCCACAAATTGAGGCATAATGAAAAGGCTTTTAATGTCGGGGAAGCTCAGAAACAGAAATAAGAAAAACATTTCATTTTGTCTTCTTTCCTATGTTAGATCCATGTCCCAAATAAAATGAATACAGTTCACAAAAATATTTAGGATAGTAATTTTTCCTGATTGAGAAATGATATTAATTTAATATTCTTCCTTTACTCTCTAAAAGCTGTTTATTTTGTATTGTTTCTTTAAAAAAAATTACCTCGGAAGCAAAAGGCTTTAGCCAAGGGTACCCTAATTCACTGACTATGGAGATATGGTAGTTTATTTTCATTAGTCACAAAATTTGTTCATCTGTTTTGGAATTTTTGTTTAAACACTATTGGTTTTCAAACTAATTATGCATGCTTTTGGCAAGCATTCTCTTGGAAATTTTATCTGGTATGTGGTAAATATGGCTTTAGCTATTTTAAAAAATTATTGGAGTATAAATACATTTACTATATATACTTGTGGGCAAAAATTAAGCAAGACATTTCTGAAATAATTTAAAATTTATATTTCTTCATTCCTCAAACATTAGTTCAACTTCTGTTATGTGAATAGAACTTTTCTGTGCATCATAGCAACTGAAAAATAGAAAGTACAGTCCTTTCCCTCAGAGAGTATAATCAAGTAGGAGTAGAAATATGTGTGTGTAATGTATTCAAATCCTTAGTAAATAACACACAATACATTGGAAAAATAAATGTGTGTTAAGGGAGTCCAAGTGAATTCCCAGCATGGGCCAAAGTTAATTAGAGAACGCTTGTCCCCAGCACCCTGAGATTTAATAAATTTAGATTGTTGGAGAGAATTCAATTATTACTTCTATTAGAAAGAATTATATGAACAAGTTTCAGAGAAATAAATGTACAATACTTAAAAGAAGAATTTTTCAAAAAAGTTTCCTAGCTTGGATACAGGAACAATCATGGTAAAGATAAGAGATAAGTTTAGAATGGGTAGTAAATAAAAAGCTTCAAATTCTGAGTACTAAGATTGCCTCCCAGAAGAATAATAAATTTTCATTGGGAAATACTTTTGATGAGGTAGAATGCTATGTTTAGCACTTTACATGCGATATTTTTTATCCTTTCCATAACTGACAGGGTTAAATCTATTATCTCCACTTTGTAGATGAGGAAGATAAGTGGCTCCAAATCACACAGATCAGAGCCATGACCTCTCTGAACCCAAATGCTATGCTTTCTATAAATAGTGTTTAGCAAAGAGAGGGTATGCATACATTGCTGTTACACAGACATTTTCTAAGAAGTATGTAAACACAGTTTTAAAGAAATCAACTTCCTGATATTCAGTTTCTTTACGTATTGTATTCTGAAAAACATACACCCCTTCAGGGCACTAAGCAAAAGAGTAAATCAAAATATTATAGTCAATGTGAGAAATTACATTTCTGAAATACTAGAAAATGACATTTCTGCCAATCAGGAGATCTCTAGCCTGACAACTAATGACAGTGTGCACAAGCACATAGATTTCACCTGGAGCTTGTTAGAAATGCAAAAATCTTAGCCCTGCTACAGGTGAATTTTAAGATCTCCCAGTGATTCTTAAACACATGAAAGTTTGAAACACACAGGTTTATAATTTTTGCCTTCAATGAGGAGATACTAATGTAACTGTCAGCTTACCTTTAACTTATTTTTTATTTTCGGTTAATATATAAATTTTGTCATATAACATTAAATGTTATATATTTTGTAAATTCTTATTTATAATGACAAATGTTTAAATGTCATGTAAAAATATAGAGGTCATATCATATTTCAAGGTCATTTAGGGACCACATAAACAAAAATTTGTAAGATCACGTCTCCAAACTAGCCTTACCACTGTCCCAAAAGAGCCACTCTAGGATGTGGATTTAAAAAGTGACATCATGAGGATAATGCAGACAAAATCATCCTGCCAAGGGAAGAAAGTGGCCTTTTGTTTTATAGCAAATGGTAATTTGTTAGATCCAAATTCTCAATCTATATATACGTATCATACATATATAACAGTAGTTTTTTTAATACATATACCAGATGTCATGCCTATAATTTTGAAAATAATTCTGAGCTTGGAGGCCAATATCTAAATGCTCTTCTTATGACCCTGATGGATAGTGGAGAGGGTCACTATCTCATTGGAGTTCCTTCTACTCTCTTCTGGTGTGTCTTAGAAGTGGCTAAGGCATGATAAAAGCTCCCTTCCACACCTGAGATTTTTTATGGTGAAATCTAACTAGTGTAGATATCTAAATTTCTACACACTCTGTCCACCTGTCCTTCAAGTGCATAGAAATAGAAGTGTCAAGAAATATCTCAAAAAAATGTACCTTGATCAATTAGAAGGACAGACTTTCCTATAATTCTATAGGTAGGGCTGGTTACACAGTTGGGAGAAAAACGGATATGCAATTTTGGAAGTATTGACATATTTATTAAACATCTAGGTGAAATATTAAAGTTAAATATACTAATTGAATAGATCAGTCTGTCTTTCAGTATTTACAGAGATATAAATTTGAAATCTATTTGCATATATACCGTATTTTGTTTAAGATTTGGATGAGGTTGCCAAAGAAGTGACTACAGACATAGAAAGACTTAAATAAGCAGTACTGGACTTCCCTGACAACCTATTGCCAAATTCAATGGTTAAATCTTTGTTCTTATCTTCAGGAAACCTCACAGGAACTTTTTTTTGCTCTTGTTACCCAGGCTGGAGTGCTATGGCGCGATCTCGGCTCACCCCAACTTCCGCCTCCTGGGTTCAGGCAATTCTCCTGCCTCAGCCTCTTGAGTAGCTGGGATTACAGGCACGCGCCACCATGCCCAGCTAATTTTTTGTATTTTTAGTAGAGACGGGGTTTCACCATGTTGACCAGGATGGTCTCGATCTCTTGACCTCGTGATCCACCCGCCTCGGCCTCCCAAAGTGCTGGGAGTACAGGCGTGAGCCACCGCGCCCGGCCGGAACTTTTTTTACCCAATAGCCCATATCCTTCTCTTTCTTAAAACACTCTTTTTCTTTTTCCTTTTTTAAAATCTCATTTGTTTGATTTTTCTTTTTCTTTACAGTCATATCTTTGGCTCCAAATCTTGTGCTGAATGTTAACGGTCTGTAATGCTTAGTTTGTTCATTTTCTGTGTCTCTCTTTCTCTCTTTATATACAGACACACGTGTGCATGCACATACACACACACACACTACACGAGTCTGCAAATGCCTTGTCTCACTGATCCATTTTCAACAAAAATTAATTGAATACTTAAGACGTATCAGCAACTATTCTAAGATCTTAAATACCACAGTAAACAAAAGAAACAAAAACTCTATCTATAAAGAAGCTTATTCTAGTAGAGAAGAAAGATAACAAAGAATATAAATAAAGTATGTAATATACTAGATGACGATAAGCCCAAGTGAGAAAAAATAAGGAGAGGAAAAGAGTTATGAAATTTAGAGGCTGATAATGACCAAAGCAATGGAGTAAAGGTATCAAATTATAAAAATCCGTGATGCAAAGCATCCTCTCATTGATGAATTTCAGGAGTTGTTACAGAAATAAATTATTAGAAAAACTGATCAACAAAAGTGAAAAATCAATAATTTATCTTGCCTTTCTTGTATAAACTACATTTCAAGGAAACTAAATAGATAAGAAAAATTATTCTTTTAGAATTCTAACTTACAGACGTCAAATAAGTGATCTAATTAGAAAATCACTATTTTGCAGCAAAGAATGAAGGAATTCATCTGGGAAATAATCTCAATGCTAAAGTAATTAGGTGAAACATTGATTGAGAATTTTATAATGTATTATTCAAGCTAACAACTCCTGAAAAAACATTGATTGAACATCATTACACACCTACTGATGTTATAGAATAGGAAATACAAAGAAATATTCTTGCCAAATAATTGAACCTTGAATCCAGTCAAATATCTCAATATAAAAAGCAGTTTAAAGAAAATATAGGAGATAGAGAAACATAAAGACCACTATATGCTACACTCAGCTAGATCAACGAGGTGCATCTTTGTTTGAGTCCTAGTTAAATTAACCAAGAGTGAAAATATATTTTGGAGACAAATAGAGAACTTGAAATATTTCCTATTACATTATTCTAGGAAAGTATTACGTTTGTTAGATGTGTTAACTTGCTATGAATTTCTTTTTTTCTTTAAGAAAGAATCCATCATCCAGTTAAACAATGCTTAGTACGTCTTTGCCATCTTGTTTCTTCTAAATTCCAATGCAATAAAGTTGAGATATTTTAAAGCAAATGGCAGATGTCACAATTAAAATAGTAACAAAGGAATTCTATGTTTACCTCTAAGAGGGAAGGCTTTTTTTTGTTGTTATTGTTGAATTTCTGAATTTTTAGGTAAAGAGAAGAGTTTCAATAAAAGTTTTTCCTTCATGCCATTATTTTGAATAGACAGACACCTGAGTTCCCCAGTCCCCTGCACACAAGTTTGAGATTGGCTTGAATAATAGTACTGAATTCAACATTAGAGGTAGCCTCTAAAAGAGGATCTCATCATCTTCACCTCCTGGAATTCATGCCTTTGTGAATACCTTCTCCGTGAGTGTGGGCTGATTTTAATGACTCATTTGTAATAAGTAGTATACGGCAGAAGTGATGAGACGTCACTTCTGAGATTAGATTATAAATGGTTGTGGCTTCCACCTTGCATGCTTTGGTTCTTTCTTCTTCTCTCAGATCACTTGCATCTGGAGAATGCCACTGCGATAACATGAAGTAACCCTGAAGTGAGACCCACATGAGTAAGTTTAGAAATAGATCTTCTGTGGCCTGCCAACATTAACGTGAATGAGTTCAGAAGCAGATCTTCACCTAGTTTAACCATCTGATGACAGCAGCCCCAAACAACAGTTTGATGGCTGCTTTGTAAGACACAGACCCTAAGGTTGAATCACTCAGATAGTCACTATAAGATTCCTGACCCACGTAAATGGTGAGATAATAAATGCCTGTTTCCTGGGGCGCTTTTTAATGCAGCTATAATAATATAATCACGATAAGAGAGATAAAGACAGTCAGAAAAAAAACTATGTCACAGATAAAGGAGTTTTGGTGTTTCTTTCTCTCCCATTTTGGGCTCTCCATGTTACTAACCCTATTACTGACAAATGTCCTCTTATTGGACCCTCTAACTCACACTCTCATGTTTGCCTTGGGCTTTACCTATGTTCCTCTTGCCTCATTCCTTTCCCCTCTTCCTACTTTCGTTTTCTCATACAACCTGCTTTCCTTCACTCAACCTTTTAAACTCATTTAATCACTTCAAAATTGATACTAGAAGTTGTTTAAGGTATTAGGAAAGTATTATATTCATTATCACAAGAATATCAAAATTTCCAGCATCTATGGATATACAACCTAAGTACTTGACATCAGGATAAGTAGAGGGTAAGTATTTTACACCTCTGTCCCAGGTTGGGCAAAGCCTACTTGGGGTATTTAGAAAAAAGATAGAGTAAATGAACAGATTTTTGACTATAGGTGTTTTATAACTTGAGTTTGAAGCTAGCAAATGAAAATTGCTCAGTCTTAAAGATAAAGCAAAATGCTAATAAAGAAAATAATGTAAAACCATTTGCTCTTAGTTTAATACCACAGAATCTGTATGCTTGGATCTACATGATGTGTTTGTTTTAAAATAATTTCCCAGCAGTGTCAGCATTGGTATAGCTCTGTTGTTTTACAACATTCCACTGCAACTTGTTTAATATAAAATTGAAGTCATAATTAGACAATATGAAACTGAACAATACATTCATGTTAAAAAAAATATGTAGTACCAGAGATACAAGACAGAGCCAATAGAGAGAGGTATCTGATCTACTTCAATGGTTGCATCATTAACATCATCACATGGAGTTTAATAGATCTGACAGGCGCTCTTTTAAGTACATCCCTTACCTCACTGAATTCTTACAGAAACCATGGAGGTAGGTACCACCATTAGTCTCATTTTAACATGAGAAAAATGAGGCACAGAGAGGCTAAATAACTTACCCATGGTATCAGAGCTATTCAGTGGCTCCAGAGTTTATGTTCTTCATTTCAGTATAATACTTTAATATTTCTACTTAAAACAAGCATTCAGCTTGCCTAAAATTACTGTTGCTAGGGTCTGAGCTGAGAGCAATGAATCTATCATAGTAATAAATTTAGCAATAAATCTACTATAGAATCTTTCTTTTATGCCTTTCGACGCATAGAAATGAAGAAACACAAACATATAGACTAATTAGTAATACCCAAGCATGTTTGATTTGCTTTTAAGAAGTCTGTTGCCAAGGAAATGGGCACCAAGTAATAAGTCCTCATACAATACCATAAGCAAGGGCAGAAATTACAAAAAAAATTGATGAAGAATATTCAAAGAATTTGTATATTTTTTCTAATATCTTGATTTTGCTTAAGAATGAGTAATCCATTTTTGCTATCTGTGTTAGTTCATTTTCACACTGCTAATAGACATACCCAAGACTAGGCAATTTACAAAAGAAAGCAGTTTAATAGACTTACTATTCCACATAACTGGGGAGGCCTCACAATCATGGCAGAAGGCAAGGAGGAGGAGGAGCACGTCATGTCTTACATGAATGGCAGCAGGCAAAGAGAGAGAGCTTATGTAGGAGAACTCCTCTTTTTAAAACCATCAGATCTTGTAAGACTTATTCACTATCAGGAGAACGGCATGGGAAAGACCCGCTCCCATGATTCAGTTACTTCCCATTGGGTCCCTCCCACAACACGTGGGAATTCCAGATGAGACTTGGGTGGGGACACAGCCAAATCATATCACTATCTAAGCAGTAATTATCTCTAGATATTTATTAACCATGTAAAGATTTTGTTAATGATCATGACCATTAATATACATTAATATAATATTCAGGTTTCCAGTTCAAAGAGCCATTGTTAAAATTTTATTTGTCTTTAACATATTTTTATGTTTGCAACAATTTAGCCATACTTAATTGTGATTTATAGTAAAGTTTAGGCTCTTATTGCTAAAGATAAAAATGTAAATAGCATTTCTTTTATTCTCTATAGGATCTTCATTTGTAAACTTTACATTGTTTTTGTTTTCATTAGTTTTAGTTCACAGTATTTACAATGAGGGTAACAATGACTATTAGAAAAACTAGTTCTACTGTTTGAATATAATATTATGTTAATCTGAAGAATTCTCTGACCCATTCTTGAGAGAGCACAAAATAATTTACATTAAGCAAAAAATTAATGTGTTGCTTTGAGCCAGTGTTGTGTTTTTTCTCTTACTATCATAGTTCCAAAGATCATGAATATGGAGGAAATATTTTGTATTACAATGCAGAAAGGCTGCCATTTGTGTTAACTGATGAGTAGGAAACATAAAATATTAACATAGAGGCAACCAAATTCAAAATGAAATTAAAGAAAGTGATTCTTGAGGAGTTTCTCAATAATATACTGAATGAATGCTGAAAATTAAGCAGGGCCCTAGAGTACTGTTTATTTCTTCTTTGTAAAGTAAGGAGAAATCATGTTAACCAGGTCAATGTGATCCTGCAATATTTTTTTTAGTTAACTTTGATGATTTTTATCTCGCATTGATAGAGGAAACCTGGCCACTTCATATTCTGCAAATGGAGCCCCATGTCACTGAGCTCCTGAGATGTAAACATATTAGCAAAAGGTTTCTATTTTAATATAAATAAGTGATTAAAAAAAAAAAAAAACTCTGAAGGGATTACCTGGCCATAATGTGAATTTTATACTTTTTATGCATAATTTCATCCATAAGAAACACTAGGTGCATGCAAAAAGCTGTGCCCAATAGGCCTGGCCTGTGTTAAATGTGCAAAATGACACATGCACACACCTCAGACATCCCAAGCTTCCTCAGTTGATGGTGTCTGATTATGAGCCACCGTGAACTGATGAACTGATTTTACTCAATACCTGTAACACTTCTGATGGCCACTTCCACAAGAAAACTTCAAGATTTCTTCCAAGGTAAGCTGTTATGTTTACTCTAGTAGTTTTTTTGTTTTTTTGAGACAGAGTGTCACTATGTCACCAGGGTGGAGTGAAGTGGCACAATCTGGGCTCACTGCAACCTCTGCCTCCCAGGTTCAAGTGATTCTCCTGCCTCAGCCTCCTAACTGGGATTTTAGGCACGTGCCACCAAATCCAGCTAATTTTTGTAGTTTTAGTAAAAAAAATTATTTTACCATGTTGGCCACGATGGTATCAATCTCTTGACCTCATGATTCACCCATCTCGGCCTCCCAAAGTGCCGAGATTACAGGCGTGAGCCACCGTGCCCGGCCGTATTCATGTGTTTCTTAATTGACAAAGTATTTGAATGTTATGCCCTTCACTTCATTTTCCCTATAAACCCTGTGGTGTTTTTTTTTTTTTTTTTTTTTTTTTTTTTGCAGGATTTTACACAGTATGTTGATTTATAAGAATGTATATGTCATGTTATAGCAGCACTCACTGTATTCTGTTTGAAAAATAAAAGTGAATTACAGTTTTTTTCAAAGGACCCTTTCCAGGGATGCCCCAACAGAAAAGTTGATTGTTTCCAACAAAAAGTTGGTTTCCATTGTCAAAGTAGAAAATGCTCTTACAAAACTAGTGTTACCTTGCTTCAGTATCCTCCAGAGACTAATAGCTACTGAAAAAAACAAACAAAAAATGCCAACTTCAAATGCAATTATAGCAAAAGGAAGATCAAGAAATTTGTCTTTTGTTAAAATATATTTATTTTGTACAATATAGTTTCATTTGATTCTTATAAAAATATTTTTTGTTTTAATTATTCACATGAAATTTGTTTTTATTAAATCTATAATATTTAGGATCATTTCCATAATATAGGATCACTGGATGACCAGAGTAAAATATGAGTGTCTAGATACTTATCTGGTACTAGAGACCTAAGTGATCAGAGTGGGAGGTTATATTAACAGCATTGGGTGACAAATTGGAAGCCAGTCAAACTCAAGGAAGTGAGACGAGTTAAGGGGATATTACAGTGATGCAAATGTAAAAGCATGTAGCCTACGGTAAGACAGGGGTGAGAGGGGAGGAAATGAAATCTATTAAGGGGTAGATGTTGCAGGAGCTAGTAGGATACGATAGGAAAGGGATGGGAGTAAAACAATTCTCAGGTGTTTCACTTCAAATCTGGTAGCAATGCTGTTCAGAGTAAAGAAGATGCATAACAGAGTGGAAATATGGTTAGCAAAACTTTAGACATGTTGACTTGGAGGGGGGGTTGATATATTCTGTTGGGAATATCTAATGGGCAGCTAATTATATAGGTATGGGAAGCAGTAGAAAAGAACAGTTCAGGCTGAAAACAGATTTGGATTTATATATAGCAGAACTTAAAATGCTGAGTTTGATGAATTACAGATGTAGAATGAAAATAAAAGATGATTGAGGATGATTGGGAACATCAGAATTTAATGGTAGAGTGAACAAAATGGACTTTTAGCAGCTGAATAGCAACAGTTATGAGGTAGATGAGAATCAAAGTTCATTTGCATATGGAGGGTGGAGATTCACATGTGGCCTATAACATTATTTGAACTCCCTACCTTTTATCTGAAAAGAATAAAAGAATAAGCATAAAAACAGATGATACAGAGAATATAAATGATAAAGCAAGATCCTAATGGAGAGACAGGAAATAGAAATTGCAAACACAAATAGGGAATTTGACCTTAAAATGTTCCCCTGTGATGTTAGCAAAGGTGAAAGTCTATCTGAAAGCCACAGTAGCTCTGCTAGAGAAGCATCTGGATGAATTAATGGTCTTGATTTCTCCATGAGATAGGACTTGTTCTCTGCTAAAAGTGGCTGCACTCAGGTAGCATTAGAAACTTGGGAAAAAAGGAAAAAGGGATGCAGTGCTACATGGACAGTGCTTAATAGTGACACGTTATTAACCACAGTTTTGCTCTGTAGTTGTGAATCTTGTCTGTACAGTTCTGAGATTGTCTCCAGAAATACTCAGACCTACAGGTTTTTCTCCAATAAATAGCAATTTGTGCTTATACTTTTAGAATAGTCAAAATCAAAATAATTTATAATCTATTATACAATTGTCCTGTATATGAATTATTTAGATTTTCAGCTGATATCTCAAATTAGGAAAAATATTGACTGATTCTCAGGTCACACATTGGTTAAATCAGATTTTTGCATTAGTTAAGGGAATTAGTTTCTAAGATTTTTCCAACTCCAAATGCTTAGCCTATAACAATATTTCATAATTAAAATAACATATTTATATAATGTAGAGAATGCAAAATGTAAACATCTTTAATGTAGTCTTTATAAGTACAACTACATTTGTTTCTTTTAATCACTGATGTACATCAGTTCACCAGAAAAGTATCTGGTTTACAGCTGACAATAAGTAATGTCTGGATATATTTTTTAAAAACTAATTTCTCATAGTGATTGAGTTCTCAGAATACAATTCACAATATAGTGAAATCTATCAATAAATAAGGGGACAACATCTTCTCCTCCCTCAGACTTGTTATATTTTGGCAATGGGTTGAAGCTGTGTTTTTCTACTTTACTTAGCAGGAAATTTTGTCTTGTGTCTAGTCTTTTGAAAGGTTGAAGGCTATAACTTTGATCATGATTCTAAGAGAAAGCAATGATGAAGTACTGGGAAAGAGATCCTGGTATGAACCCAAACTCTGCCTTTTTGATAATGGACAAGTAAGGGTCTTTACCTACATGAGCTTTGGTGTCTTCTAAATACTATTAATAAGCCTAACAATGTGTGGAATGAACTAAATGAGGTAATGAGTGTGAAAGTTTCTGGCAACTTTATTAAATGGCATTTAATAAAGTTTGATCGATAAGCTGCTTGGAAATTTCCCTCTCAATTTTTCATGTAAGATTTATTTTTATGAGTCAAAACTTTTTATAATAAGTGACTAAATAGATGATTACATAAATTAATTACATTTCATTTTCAAGTTCAATTTTATGCCAATCATCTTTTATGATTAAAGTATTTGAGTTTTTAATTAAATATTCCAATTTTAAAACCTCAGGAAAATCCAGATTATTAACCATATACATTTTATATCTTACTGTATTCGGAGTTTGCCTGATATACAAAACCTGATTTTACATTACCTGATGGCTATAAACTCTGATAAAATGGGACAAAAAACTTATGGATCAATATAATGACTTTAGGTGAACTGATAGAAGATTAAATGATTTTTGTTGTCTCTAGTATCTCTGTAACTTACTTCTGATTTCATAAAGCATATCAAAGATTATGTGAGGACTTTATGTTCTTATGAACTCTTGAACTCACTGAGTTAATAAGTCTGGAATTCCAATGAGGTAGAGACTTGCTCTATTTAAATATGTCTACAGAGCCTTTTCTCATACTGCCTGCTTCCCTCCAGGGTGATTTTGACACATGGTGCTGCTTAACCTCAAATAAAAATCTAATCTTTTATTAGGCTACATTATGGTCTTGTGCTACCAATAGGCTTTCATTAAGAAATGAAAATAAGCCTCATCATATTTTACATATATATGTACACACACACACACACACACACACACACACACAAAGAGACACACCCCAAGTTCGTGGTTTTACAGACAACATGGTTCATGATTTTGAAGCCATCACAACTTTTAAGCCTATACTACAAGTGTTTTTCAATATAAAGCACTTAACTAAATGTCTAGCTGGTTGCTAAAAATAAATCACACATTAGCTATGGGTAGTAAATCAACAGTACACTGTTCTCATGTTTTTCTTTTCAAAGATTTAAGAGTTTGTGAAGAAACGCAGATGAACTGCCAATACAGCACAATCTATTTTTAATGTGTAGAACAAGCCAGAGGAAATCAGTGTCAATACACCAAACTTGTTGACAGAATTAACTTTATCAGCATTCTCAGCTATCACTCCTCTTTTCCTGTTTGGATGAAAGTAATGGCAAAACCCCACAGGGGATTCTTATAGCTGAGCAGGTTAGCAGGAGAGGCAACATTTTCATCTGCTCTCTGGCCCTGGTTCCCTACCTATGCTTCCCCCGGGCCTTGCCCTGGTCAATTTTGTACTACCCACTAAACAGCTTTCTTACCAGCCTAATTTTTTTATTTCTCTCTTTTTTTTTTTTACTAAGAGTTTGATATTAATGTCAGTCCTATCCCAAGTATTATTATAGCTTTTATAATTTTATGGAATGAAAGTCATGGGATGAGTCATAGGAAGAGTAGAAGACAGGAAAGTAGGAAGTACTATAAAGCATAAGCAAAGCAAAAAAGGATGAAAGGAGGTTTTCAATTTTAAGTTGCCCAGGCAGTAAAAGGGATTATGGCAGGTCTTCTTGCTTAATCATGATCAAAAAAGGGCATGCTTAGAACACAGTATCACAAAAGCAAGGAAGGATATGCATAATAGGGATCATACTCTGGTTGTGCATACAGATATTTCAAATGTCTTTCATAGGTTTCCTGACACCCTTGGGTTAGAGTAAGACTTGAACATTATGAATGAGGTCCTACTACATGATGGCATGCTTCTAGTGCTGAGAATAAGGAAAGAAACAAATATAAATCTCTAACTTCAAGGAGTTTACAAAGTGTGTTTCTCTCTATTGAAAAAAATACATATTTAAAACCCTAGTTAGAAAAATTCTTCATCTTTTTCAACTGATTGCGTAAGTATAGTCCATTGATCTTGTGGACATTTTGATAGACTGAAAGACACAGACAAAGCCAAGGTCAGGCTCAGAGAGATAGAGGCACATTGTCAGATTTCTGTCTGAAAAGGTTTTGAGAAGAAATGCCAATTTTTAGAATTTTCTTTCCTTCTAGAAAGACCCACCGGATAAAGACTCCTTGATCTACAAGTCCATAAAAAAACCTTTATTTCCTTCAGAAAATTCATTTCAATTAATTAAGGGTCAAAAGTGTGTTCTTGTCTCTAAAACAAATGAGAGTTCATTCTCCCCTCTATGAAGGTTTCAAACTTCCTCCTGTCACACAATTGCAATAAGATATGAATGACATGTTTGCTCTTCTTGATTTCTTAAACCATAAATATATGGTCAAGGTCAAGATTGAATGTAGTTGTTCTATAAACATCAAATGTGCTGTGGGTATTCCATAAAACAGATTTACACAGTCCATAAATTGGTCTTTTATACTAATTACCAGGTTACTAAGAACAGCATCAACTCACTACAGAATTAGATTCTATTCAATCTGTGACAAACTGAAAAATGTGTACAATTAATAGAATATAATACATGTAGAAAGTATAAAAACAAGGCAATCACTAACCAGGTCCAGACCAACAAAAAGAGGAGACTACACTGAGCATGAATACCAATAGATGAGGAAAAGAGGGAGCTATTTTGAAGCTGATTATCATAGTCATTTAACAAAAATGTTAATTTCAAAGAGTAATGTATTTATCCCAGTAAAAGTTTGGACAGAGATTTTTGTATACAACATGCTTCTATGATTCAATTTTTTAGTATATAGGTGAGAAGCCTATTAATGTTAAATAACTTGCTGTATTTCTAGACTCTTAAATTATTTGTAGATAGTTCCATAATACAGAAAATATTTTGATTATATATCTAACACCTTATTTGAACATATGGACAGGAAACTACATTAAAGTTGACATCAAATTAAAATAAATAAATCCTCTTTCCCAAGTCAATCAGGAAAAAATATAATAGGGTAAAAATAGCACAACTATATAATGTTTGGCCCTGTCTTCAACTACTTTCTAAGTACTACAATATTCTTACATCCCAAATTAGTCCAAAGTATTTCTAAAAGACTTGTGTAGCTGTTTCTGGTGTGAGCTACAAACCAATCTTTTGCACTTCCACTTGACCCTTAGAGTCCCTTTTTACCTCTTAATTTCTGTGATATCTTATATTGCTCCCCCTAAAAAAAATCCATATGTATATGGCTAAGAAGAAACTAAACTGAGCATGAACTTCAGTAGATGAGGAAAATGGGAAGCTATTTTGAAGCTGAGTATCATAGTCATTTGACAAAAAAAAAAAAAAAAAAAAGTTAATTTTATTGCCACTGCTAATCTTTGCTCATGTCCCAAGGAAGCCATGGGGGTAAATGTGAAGGTGGTGACTTTCTACTGAAGGTATCTATCCCATTGCAATTCTGGTACATGCGCCACTGGCAGAAGACACTTCACATCTTCTTGCCCCACAGACATGTAAGTTAAATTGTTTTTAAAACATTTATCATACATTATTTTAACCACTTGCTTATACTATCATTGAAGCATGAATCTGTAAAGAGTAGACCAGAGGATGATCTGAATAGAAGATACTATGGTGTTTTTAGAACCATCTTTGTCTACTGACACTGGCCCATTGTCTCTGAACACCTTTGACTCTTTGACTTTCTCCTTTCCTTCTGACAGGCTTTGGTCCCATGGATCCTAGCTCAGCTGCCCCACCAGTCCTTCAGATATTCCAAAGTATGCCTGTATTCTAGGAGAAACACAGTGTATTAGTCCATTTTCACATTGCTGATAAAAACAAACCTGAGACTGGGCAATTTACAAAAGAAAGAGGATCAATTAGACTTACAGTTCCACATGGCTGGGGAAGCCTCACAATCATGGTGGAAGGCGAGGAGGAGCAAGTCACATCTTACATGGATGGTGACAGGCAGAAAGAGCTTGTGAAGGAAGACTCCCGTTTTTCAAAACCATCAGATCTCATGAGACTTATTCACTACCTTGAGAACAGCATGAGAAAGGCCTGCCCCCATGATTCAATTACCTCTCACTAGGTCCCTCCCACAAGATGTGGGAATTCAAGATAAGATTTGCATGGGGACACAGCCAAACCATATTATTTTGACCCTGGCCCCTCCCAAATCTCATGTCCTCACATTTCAAAATGAATTATGCCTCCCTAGTAGTTCCCCAAAGTCTTAACTCATTTCAGCATTAACTCAAAAGTCCACAGACAACATCTCATCTGAGACAAAGGCAAGACCCTTCCACTCATGAGCCTGTAAAATCAAAAGCAAACTAGTTCCTTCCTAAATACAATAGAGTACAGGCATTGGGTAAATACACCCATTTAAAATGAAAGAAATTGGCCAAAGCAAAGGGGCCACAGGCCCCATGCAAGTCCAAAATCAAGTAGGGCAGTCAAACCTTAAAGCTCCAAAATGATCTTGACTCCATGTCTCACATCTAGGTCACGCTGATGCAAGAGGTGGGTCCCCATGGTCTTGGGCAGCTCCACCTCTGTGGCTCTGTGGGGTACAGCCTCCCTCCCTACTGCTTTCACAGGCTGATATTGAATGTCTGTGGCTTTTCCAGGCACACTGTGCAAGCTGTCAGTGGATCTACCATCCTGGGGTCTGGAGGATGGTGGCCTTCTTCTCACAGCTCCACTAGGTGGTGCCCCTGTAGGAACTCTGTGTGGGGATGCCAACGTCACATTCTCCTTCCCCATTGCTCTAGCAGAGGTTCTGCGTAAGAGCCCTGCTCCTGCAGCAAACTTCTGCCTGGACATCTAGGCATTTTTATACATCCTCTGAAATCTAGGCAGAGGTTCTCAAACCTCAGTTCTTGATTTGTATGCACCTACAGGCTCAACACCACCTGGAAGCTGTGAAGGCTTGGGGCTTGTAACCCCTGAAATCACAGCCTGAACTGTACTTTGGCCCCATTTAGTCATAGCTGGAGCAGCTGAGATTCAGGGCACCAAGTACCTCTTCCTCACACAGCATGGGGACCCTGCGCCTGGCCCCTGAAACCACTTTTTCCTTTTTTCCTCCTGGGCCTCTGGGCCTATGATAGGAGGGGCTGCCATGAAGGTCTCTGACATGGCCTGGAGACATTTTCCCCATTGTTTGGGGATTAATATTAGGTTCCTTGCTACTTATGCAAATTTCTGCAGGAGACTTGAATTTTTCCCCAGAAAATGGGTTTTTCTTTTCTATCATGTAGTCAGACTGTAAATTCTCTAAACTTTCATGCTCTGCTTCCCTTATAAAACTGAATGCCTTTAACAGTACACAAGTCACCTCTTGAATGCTTTGCTGCTTAGGAATTTCTTCTACCAGATACCCTAAATCATCTCTCTCAAGTTCAAAGTTCCACAAGTCTCTAAGCCAGGGCCAAAATGCTGCCAGTCTCTTTGCTAAAACATAACAAGAGTCACCTTTGCTCCAGTTTCCAATAAGTTCCTCATCTCTATCTGAGACCACCTCAGCTTAAAATTTAGTGTCCTTATTGCTATCAGCATTTTGGGCGAAGCCATTCGACAAGTCTCTAGTAAGTTCCAAACTTTCCCACATTTTCCTGCCTTCTTCTGAGCCCTTCAAAGTGTTCAAATCTCTGCCTGTTACCCAGTTCCTAAGTCATTTCCACATTTTGGGGTATCTTTTTAGTAACACCCCACTTCTGGTACCAATTTACTGTATTAGCCCATATTCATGCTGTTGATAAAAACATACCTGAGACTGGGCAATCTACAAAAGAAAGAGGTTTAACAGGACTTACTGTTCCATATGCCTGAGGAAGCCTCACAATCATGGTGCAAGGCAAGGAGGAACAAGACATGTCTTACATGGATGGCAGCAGGCAAAAAGAAAGCTTATGCAGGGAGACTCCCATTTTTCAAAACCATCATTTCTCATGAGACTTATTCACTATCATAAGAACAGCACAGGAAACACCTTCCCCCATGATTCATTCACCTCCTACTTGATCCCTCCAACAACATATAGGAATTCATGATGAGATCTGGATGGGGACACAGCCAAACCATATCACACTGCTTAGGTTCAAACTAGGAAATCTGTTACATGATTGTAGAGACTTTAAACTTTTAAATGTATATTATTTCTATGCATTTACTACAATTAATTTATATATATTAATATAATATTAAAATATATATATTAGTTTCATGTAGATTCTTGAAAATGTGTGCATTGAAATATACTTAATACTGTTTGAATGTATGTACTAATTTACTTGGGTATTAAATGGGACGGTAAATGTCTAGATATCGACAGCTGGATACCATGAGACTATGAATAATAAAGGGGATTTTCACTACAGTCTTACAAGACCAACAACATAGATTCCTTCAATCCAGCCTAACATGTGTTTCATATTTATATGCTGCACTGACCATTAGAAAACGTCATACTTTTTTTTTTCCAAAAGGGTATATTAGAAGTTTTTAGTGTGCCTCTGACACTTGAAAATAGCAAGATGGTACATAAAGATTAATTTTGTGAGATTTAATTCAAGAAGGAAAGCAGGAATCCACCCAGAATCAGGAAAGATACCCCAGATCCCAGGGAGGAGAATATGGGCAAATAGCCTCTGTGACAATGGGTGTAGAGTGTATGGCTGATTAAAGTAAGTGACGCCCCAGTATGTGAGAGAAGCAGAGATCCTCCCTTTGTGACTTACCTTTCCACTGGGGATCTGAGCAACCCAAGCCGAGGGAGAGCACTTTGTTTCTCCCAAGTCCTGGAGCTAACTTAGGGGAGAGGCTTGGAGATGCTGTGAGGGAAAGATACCAGGAAAAGCTGTAGACATTTGACCAGACCTGAGACTGAGAGCAGGACACTGTTTTTAATCCAGGCACATACAAATTCAGTCATTCTGTGGTGAACCAGCAGCATGGCCTCATAGGCATTTTAGTCTCAGGCCAGAGATTGGAATGCCTGCTCTGGAGCAGGGCCCTCTTTGCTCTATCCCCAGGCAGATTTCCAAGTATTCCCTTTCCTGGATCTGCAGCCTGAGCTGCCCCAACCTGCTTGTGCATAGATCATGGTGCAGTGGGGCTCTATCTGCTCCACACAAACAGATCTCCAGGCATTTGGAGCACCCGCTTGCATGGACTAGCAGCCTGAGTCACCCTGCCCTTCCTGTACAGAGATCCTGTCAGGGAGACCCTCTCTGCTTCACGCCCAGGAAGATCTCCAGGCATCTGGATCACCCATTTATAGCCTAAACCACCCCACTCTTCCTGTGTGGAAATCCTGGTGTAGACGTTGGTGGGGGGCTTTCTGTTCTATGCTCAGTCATCTGGAACACCCTCTATCCTAGATTAGGAGTCTAGGTTACCCCCATTCTCATGCAGAAAACTCAGGGCCAAGGAGTGTTCCCAATTCTGTGCCTAGGCACACCTCTAGGAATTTGGTGGCTACCCACCGAATTCTCCCTTGATGCTGGTACTTGTGCCTGCTTTAAAGGACATGTAGGCAAGTCTGCTCAGTCCACTTCTGGCCATCTTGGCCCCCTCCCCACCCCAACATCTCCCTCAGAGTTGAAGAGGAAGCTCAGACCACTCTGTACTCCATGAATTAGCCCCTTGTTTGAGTCAACAGAGAGCTTCTCCCAGTAAACAAAGATCAAGTATATACCCAGCCACATTGACCACAGTTGGCTCTTACCCATAACTGCCATCTACTGGCTTGTAGGTTGAACTGCACAGCCCAATATAAAACTGCTAACAGAAGAGCATACAGCTATGGAAACAAAGAAAAAGACAGTACCCAGCATTCTCTACAGTTAAACGCTCTATGGAACTGGGAAAGGAGAAAAGAAATGAAGAAAAAAATACTGTAGGGAAATAAAGAAAAAGAAAAAAATCCTACCTGCACAAAAATAATTATAAAAATTAGAAGTGCCAGTGCCAACAAATGAGAAGAAACCAGCACAAGAATTGTGGCACCATAAAAGATCTCAATGTGGTGATATAACCAAAAGATCACTCTACCTCTCCAGCAATGGTCCCTAACCAAAATGGAAACGTAGCAATGTCAGATAAAGAAAACAAAATTTTCATTGAAGAAGTTCAACAAGGTCCAAGACAAGGTTGGAAATCAACACAAAGAAACTCCTAAAGCAATCCAGGAAATGAAAAAACAGAAAAACATCTTCAAAAGAAATCAGTTAGAGCTTCTAGAATTGAAAAACTCACTTAAGGAATTTCAAGATACAATTGAAAACTATATAGTCAATAGACTGGACCAAGCAGAAGAAAAAATTTACAAGCTTGGGCAGGGCGTGGTGGCTCAAATGGTGGCTCAGCACTTTGGGAGGCTGAGGCAGGTGAAATACTTGAGGTCAAGAGTTCGAGACCAGCCTGGCAAACATGGTGAAATCTCATATCTACTAAAAATACAAAAATTAGCTGGTTGTGGTGGTACATGCTTGTAATCCCAGCTACTCAGGAGGCTGAGGCAGAAGAATCACTTGAACCCAGGAGGTGGATGTTGCAGTGAGCCAAGATTATGCCACTGCACTCCAGCCTGGGGACAGAGCAAGACTCCAACTCAAAAAAAAAAAAACAAATTTACAAGCTTGAACACCAGCCTTTCAAATGAAAGCTCTGAAAAAAAATAAGAATAAAGAATTTTTTAATGCACAAAGTCTTTGAGAAATATAAAATTATGTAAAGTAACCAAAGCTATGAAAAATTGGCATTCCTGAGAAAGATGGAGGAAAAGAAAACAACCTGGAAAACATATTTGAAGAAAACTTCCTACTCTAGCTAGGAAGATAGAAAGATATCCAGATGTAAGAAATCCTCAAGATGCTACAAAAAAATGGATATCACAAAGGCATATAGTCACCAGACTTTCCAAGGTCAATGCTAAATTAAAAAATTATAAAGGCAGTTAAAGAAAAAGGGCAGATCACATATAAAAGAACTCCATCAAGCTAACAGCAGACATCTCAGCAGAAACCTCACAATCCAGGACAAACTGGGGACCTATTTTCAGTATTCTTAAGGAAAATAAATTCCAACCAAGAATTTTATATCCTGCCAAACTAAGCTCCATAAGTGAAGGAAAACTAAAATATTATCCAGACAAATAAGTGCTAAGGGAATTTGTTACTATTAGACCAATCTTACCAGAGTTCCCTAAGGGACTGCTAAACATGCAAGTGAAAGAATAATATCTGCCAACATGAGAAGACACTTATGTACATAGCCCACTGGCAAGTCAGATAAAAAAAACAAGACCTATCCATCTGCTGTCTTTAAGAGACTCTAATGACACTCATAGGCTCAAAGTAAAGGGTTGGAACAAAATCTCTCATGCCAATAGAACACAAAAAGGATCAGTGTCACTATTCCTGTGTCAGATAAGAGAGACTTGAAATAGACAACAGAAAATGAAGACAAAAAACGTCATTACATAATAATAAAGGATTCAACTCAACAAGCAAATTAACTACCCTAAATACATATGCATTCAACATTTGAGCACCCAGATTCATAAAACAAGTATTTCTAGACCCACAAAAAGACTTTGACAGCCACACAATAATAGTGGGACACTTCAACACTCAACTGACAGCATTGGTCACATCATCAAGGCAGAACTCTCACAAAAAAATTCTGGTCTTAGATGAGACACTTGACCAATTGTACCTAATAAACATCTACAGAATACTTGACTCATCAGCATAGAATACATATCCTTCTCATCTGTATATGGAACATATTTCAAGATTGACATCATTCTCAGCAAACTGACACAAGAACACAAAATCAGACACCGCACGTTCTCACTCATAGGTGGGTGTTGAACAATGAGAACACATGGACACAGGGAGGGGAGCACTACACACTAGGGTATGTTGGGGGGAAATGGTGGAGGGACAGCAGGGGGTGGGGAGTTGGGGAGAGATAGCATGGGGAGAAATGCCACATATAGGTGAAGGGGAGGAAGGCAGCAAATCACACTGCCACGTATGCACCTATGCAACAATCTTGCATGTTCTTCACATGTACCCCAAAACCTAAAATGCAATAAAAAAAATAAATAAATAAAATAAATTTAAAAAAAAGATTGACCACATGCTAAGCCATAAAGTGTCAATAAATTTTAAAAATTCAAAATTATACCAATAATATGATTGGACCACAGTGAAATAAAAATAGAAATCAATACTAAGAAAATCTCTTAGAACCACATAATTACATGAAAATTGAAAATATTGCTCCTGAGTGACTTTTGGGTAAACAACAAAATTAGGGCAGAAGTCAAAAATGTTTGAAATAAATGAAAACAGAGAAAAAACATACCACAATCTCTGAGATGCAGCAAAGGCAGTGTTAAGAAGACAGGTAATAGCACTAAATGCCAACTTTATAAAGTTAGAAAGATTTTAAATTAACAACATAACATTAAACCCAGAGAAACTAGAAAAACAAGAACAAACTAATCCCAAAGGTAACAGAAGAAAGCATAAAAAAATCAGAGCAGAACTGAATAAAATTGAGACTCAAAAATCTGTACAAAGAATCAACAAAATCAAAAGTTGTGTTTTTTTTGAAAGAATAAACAAGATTGATACAACACTAGCATGATTCACAATAAAAAGAGGCGATACAAAGAAACAAAATCAGAAATGACAAAGATGGCATTACAACCAGTCCAAAAGAAATACAAAAGATCCTCAGAGACAATTATAAACACTTCTATGCACATAAACTAGAAAATCTAGAGGAAATGAATATGTTTCTGGAAACACACAATCTCCCAAGAGTAAATCTGAAAGAAATTAAAAACCTGAACAAACCAAATCAAGTTCCAAAACTGAATCAGTAACAAAACCCAAAGAAACGTCTGGACTATTTTGGCTTTCATTGGCAAAATAGACAAATGGGACCTAATCAAACTCCACAGCTTCTGCACGGCAAAAGAAACAGTCATTAGAGTGAATCGGCAACCAACAGAATGGGAAAAAGTTTTTGCAGCTTACCCATCTGACAAAGGGCTGATATCCAGAATTTACAAAGAACTAAAACAGATTTACAAGAAAAAAACAAACAAGCCCTTTCAAAAGTGGGCGAAGGATATGAACAGATACTTTACAAAAGAAGACATACATGAGGCCAACAAACATATAAAAAAATGCTCATCATCACTGGTCATTAGAGAAATGCAAATCAAAACTACATTGAGATACCATCTCACGCCAGTTAGAATGGCGATCATTAAAAAATCTGGAGACAACAGATGCTGGAGAGGATGTGGAGAAATAGGAACACTTTGACACTGTTGGTGGGAGTGTAAGTTAGTTCAACCATTGTGGAAGACAGTATGGCAATTCCTCAAGGACCTAGAAATAGAAATTCCATTTGACCCAGCAATCCCATTACTGGGTATATATCCAAAGGATTATAAATCATTCTACTATAAGGACACATGCACACGAATGTTCATTGTAGCACTGTTTACAATAGCAAAGACCTGGAACCAACTCAAATGCCCATCGATGATAGACTGGACAGGGAAGATGTGGCACATATACACCATGGAATATTATGCAGCCATCAAAAACGATGAGTTTGCATCCTTTATAGGGACATGGATGAACCTGGAAACCACCATTCTCAGCAAACTGACGCAAGAACACAAAATCAAACACTGCATGTTCTCACTCATAGGCGGGTGTTGAACAATGAGGACACATGGACACAGGGAAGGGAGCACTACACACTGGGATCTGTTGGGGGGAAATAGGGGAGGGACAGCGGGGGGTGGGGAGTTGGGGAGAGATAGCATGGGGAGAAATGCCACATATAGGTGAAGGGGAGGAAGGCAGCAAATCACACTGCCACATATGCACCTATGCAACAATCTTGCATGTTCTTCACATGTACCCCAAAACCTAAAATGCAATAAAATAAATAAATAAATAAATAAATAAAAAATATCTGGACTAGATGGATTCACATCCAAATTCTACCAGTTGTACCAAGAGCTAGTACCAATCCTATTGAAACTATTCCAAATAATTGAAGAAGAGCCATTCCTCTCTAACTTGTCTTTGAAGCCAGCATCAGCCTGATACCAAAATCTGGCTAAGACACAACAAAAATGGAAAACTACAGGATAATAGCCCCAATGAACTTAGATGCAAAAATTCTCAAGAAAATACCAGAAACCCAAATCCAGCAACAACATATCGAGAAGTTATTAAGCAAGATCAAGTAGGCTTCATTACTGGGATGCAAGGTTGGCTCAACATACTGCAAATCAATAAATGTGATTCACCACATAAATAGAATTAAAAACAAAAATCATATTATCCTCTTAGTAGATGTGGAAAAGCTTCTGATAAAATTCAACATCCCTTTATTGAAAACCCTCAAGAAACTAGGCATTGAAGGAGCATACCTCAGAATAATAATAGCTATCTATGACAAACCTACAGTCAACATCATACTGAACGGTCAAAAGCTGGAAGCATTCCCCTTGAAAACTGGAATAAAATAAAAATGTCCACTGTCACCACTCCTATTCAATATAGTACTAGAAGTCTTTTACCACAGCAATCAGGCAAAAGAAAGAAAAAAGTCATCCAAACAAGAAGTGAAAATGTCAAACTATTTCCCTTCACTGACAATATAATTCTATACCAAGAAAACCCTAAAGATTCCAAAAGGCTCCTGGAAATTAAAAAAAAAAAAAATGACTTCAGTAAAGTTTCAGGATATAAAATCAATGTACACAAATTAGTAGCATTTCTACACACCAGTAATGTTCAAGCTGAGAGCCAATTCAAGAACACAATCCCATTTTCAATGACCAAAACCAAACCAATCAAACAAAACAAACAAAAAACCTAGAAATAAATCTAACCAAGGAGGTGAAGGATCTCTACAAAGAGAACAACAAAATGCTACTGAAAAAAATAGATGGCACTAACAAATGAAAAAAACATATCTACCCATGGATTGGAAGAGTCAGTATCATTAAAATGACCATACTGCCCAAAGTAATCTACAGATTCAGTACTATTTATATCATGCTACCAATGTCATTTCTCACAGAAGTAGAAAAAATGCTTCTAAAATTCATATGAAACCAGAAAAGAGCCTGAAGAGCCAAAGCAATCCTTAGCAAAAAGAACAAATCTGGAGTCACCACATTACCCCACTTCAAATTATACTATCAGGTGACAGTAACCAAAACAGCATGGTACTGGTGCAAAAACAGATCCAAAGACCAGCAGAACAAAATAGAGAACCCAGAAACAAAGCCACATAACTACAGCCATCTCATCTTTAACAAGGTTAAAAAATTAAGCAAAGAGGAAAGGAATTTATTTAATAAATACTGCGAGATAGCTGGCTAGTCATATGCTGAAGAATGAAACTTGACCCCTAACTTTTAATATATGCAAAAATTAACTGAAGGTGGATTAAAGACTTAAACATAAGACCACAAACTATTAAAATCCTAGAAGAAAACTAGAAAACAACAATCTTACCATAGGCCTTAGGAAATAAATTATGACTAAGTCCTCAAAGCAATTGCAACAAAAATAAAAATTGGCAAGTAGGACCTAATGAAACTAAAGAGCTTCTGCAAAGCAGAAGAAACTATTGACAGGGTGAACAAACAACCTACAGAATGAAACAAAAACATACTATGCATTTGAAAGAGGTCTAATACCCAGAATCTATATGGAATTTAATTCAACAAGTAAAACAACTTCATTAAACAGTGGGCAAAAGACATGAACAGACATTTCTCTAAAGAAGACATACAAGCAGCCAACAAATGTATTTAAAAAGCTCCATATTACTAATCATCAGAGAAATGCAAATCAAAACCACAATGACATGCCATCTCACACCAGTCAGAATAACTATTATTAAAAAGTCAAAAAATATCTGAGCCTGGTGAAACTGTGGAGGAAAGAGCACACTTTTACAGTGTTGGTGGGAATTTAAATTAGTTCAGCCACTGTAAAAAGCAGTTTGGAGATTTCTCAAAGAACTTAAAGCAGGACTACCATTTGACCCAGCAATCCCATTACTGGGTATATACCTAAAAGGAAATAAATCTTTCTACTAAAAAGACACATGCACCTGTATGTTCAACACAGCACTATTCGCAATAGCAAAGAATGGAATCAACCTAGGTGCCCATAAATGGTGGATTGGTTAAAGAAAATGTGTATATACACCATAGAATACTATACATCCATCAAAAAGAATGAAATAATGTTCTTTGCAGCAACATGGTTGCAGCTGGAATCCATTACCCTAAGCACATTGAGGAACAGAAAATGCAATACCGTATGTTCTTATTTGTAAGTGGGAGTTAAACAATGGGTATTCAAGACATAAAGATGGCAACCATAGACAGTGGGGACTACTAGAGGGAAAAGGGAGTGAGAGGAAATGGCTTAAAAAAGTAACTATTAGATACTATACTCAGTATATGGGTGATGGAATCAATCATACCCCAAACCACAGCATTATGCAATGGACCCAGGAAACAAGCTTGCAAATCTACCCCCCAAATCTAAAATACAAGTTGAAATTATAGAAAAATTTTAAAAATGAAAACTTCATACTAACATCCTTTGGAAACAGTTGAATGAAATTAAAAGCATGAAGATCATGCTTGCATACTTTGCTTAAAACATTAGTGCATGAAATAAGATTATGAATTGAGTTTTTATTATGTAAAATAATGACTAAATTTTTATAGCACTGTTATAAATGGAATAATAGAGAACAGAGCCCTTGACAGTAATCTCAAAATATGGTAATAAGAAGTTGGATAAAACAAAGATAAAGCATAGTCCTGAATGTTAAATTAATGTTTAAGCTGAGAAACCTCTGCTGCAAACTCCGAATAATGAGCATTAAAAAGAAAACCAATTATTACTGAAGCAAATTATTTTGCCAAAGTAAGTAAGCATTTCTCAAGGCAAGTGTTTTAGCGACAATTAGGGCTTATTAGGGAAAAGGTTTGCTTTTATCCTGAACTACCTATCCTTGGAGTAATGATCTTTTTCATTTTATGTAATTTCTCATGTCAAGTTATCTCCCTGGTCTCACTCCCTTCTCCTATCCTCTGCATGTAGTAGATTGAGAATTTCAAAATTGTAAAAACTCCAGTGTTGGGATTGCAGAAGTCAGGCAGTGCCTGATATGCTTTCTCGCCACCTCCCATTTAAATACCGTAAAGACATTTAAAAATGAAGGAAGTTTAAAATAGTTTTGAGCATAAGAATAATGCCTATCCTTGGATAGTCTTCATTACCAGCCCAATTAAACCTCTTAAATAAAAGGGCAGAAAAAGGCAAGTAAGAAACCAACAAAAACCCACACACTAAGTTTGGGCTGCAGGCTGGAGTGGGGGCTGGGAGAACCCTTGTTTTGGTGAATCTAACCTCTTTATTCTATCCATAATATAGACTTATCAAAGTCAAGTTGGAGCTCTGGCACGGGATCCCTCTCTTTTTTCCAATTCTAACATATTTCATGTGTGTTGGAACTGTGGCATGGAGGCAGGTATTGACATTAATGTTATTATCATTAACAAATATTTTGTGACTTCTCATGAATATGACCTGGGAATACAAAAAGAACTTGTCTCATCCCTTTCTTAAAATAATTTAAACTTATGTTAATATATTTTCAATTAAGAACATGTAATTTCCCTATTAAAAATTAAACATCAAACTCTTCTCTAGGCTTCATACAATCTTGCCCTGTTAAATCTCTGTCAATTTTGTCTGTTTAATCCTCAACTTCCAGAAAAGCATGATATAAAATTTAGGCATCATGTCTTTATCAGTAACTGCAAATAAGTGCTTGCAAAGAGGAGCTAAACTAATGTTTTATTCATTCAGTGATCCTTTCTTTTGCCTCTCTTTAACAGTTGACAAATCGTGACTCTAGAAGAATAAGCTTCTTTTTCCTCTATTGCATTTATGTCTGTGTTTGTGTGTATGTAAATTTGGACCCTACATAATACTGGCTGGGATGCCTTCACCACCAGCCCTTGTTCGTCAGAGCTACTGTGTGAAGAAAGACCCATGGGAGATAATCAACTGTGTGGCTTTGAGTTCTGCGAACACTGAGTTACACAAATTTCCTAGTTTTCCCCACAAATGCTTCACTTAATACTATTTGTCTCTAAATTGAGAATGACTCAGATAGGTGAGCTATGATTGTATTCCCACTATATCAAATATAGTCATCCTTAAAGTGATTGTCATAAGGCTATGGTGAATTCCAAAATAAAGATACAAGTGAGTAGATAAGAAATTTAACCAGTATCCGAGAGGGGAAAAAAACACAAAAAGATAACTTGGGGGGAAAAAATTCTAGATTCTTATCAATTTTCCACTCAGAATTATGAACTATTGTTTAAAAGTTAAATTTTTCCCTTTCCTTTCTTAAAATCACAGAACATTTTATCTTTTCTTGATGGTACTTCAATTCTTACTTACTTTGAACCTAGTTTACCATTCTACTATTTACAGGACTTGTAAAATATAATTTTCATACTTGGATTTCAACCATACTTGTAATTGAGCCGTAAAAGCTAAGCTTTCATATTATCAAATAAATTAAATTTCTATGAAATAGAAGACCTGTAGTTGTGACTCAATCTTTGGTTTGCCCCTTGCTTTTAAAAGATAAATAAAGAAATTATGTTTCAGTTATTTTACCCTGAAAATAAAAAATATTATGATAAGAGGATATGAAAGGCATTTTAAATACTGAATTTTAGCCATGCACAATTAGAATCTAGCTATGGGGCACACTATAGCCACTAAAAGCAGTGCAGGCCTGTGTGCTCAGACATTCCAAAAAACTGGGAAAAGCGTAAGGCATGAGGTTTTGAAGAAATATGTAAACTACATTATTCATTGCTCTTCCTCTTCTGTATAATTTCATAAACATCTGGGTCCACAAAGCTGCTGTTTAAGATTAAAGATGATGATAGATGTGTCATTTAGGGGAGCGGAGCAGCTACAGAATGACATAATCTTGATGAAATTATTTCCATCAAGACTCAGTTATGCCTAGCTTTGAAGTCCAGAACCATTCCAATATTGCAGCCAGTGGTGATTGGTCTTTCAGGAATCAGATCTTACCAGCCAGATACAAAAGAAAATAGAATTAGAATGGTCCAGAAAAGAAATGGTCATGGTCATTGGAAAACCATTTGCAGGTAAGGCTATGGTGGTAACAAAGAGGATGTAATATTGTGAACATGGAATCAGAAGAGGAGGACTTAGCTGAATGACTCGGTGGCTGCTGTCATTCAGTTCCTCACCTGATACTTTCCTTTCTACTATGGTTCTATGGCTGTTGCACGGAATTAACAATAATTAGAGATTTTATTGATACAACTCCCCTGGATACAGCTGGATAAATACCCACTCTCTGATTCTATTCCACCCTGACCTCCCTTCTATTTAAATAAGTTAATTACATTTATGTGTCAAGTCTTATACATCCTGCTTCTCACCTGGGAGATAGATATTTTTTAGAGTGACTGAATTTATTTACCATCCTCTATTATGTGTTTACTAGTTTTTCTGAGTTAAAAAGTGCATCAGTTATAATGCTATTCACTAAAATTAAAGGAATTGGATGACATACTTGCTTTAGAAATGATATACCTTTCTTTTGCTTTGTTTTTGTTCGAGAAAGACAGCTCTCCTTCTGTCCAAATCTAAGTCTTTCACCTTGATGCCAGATCTTATGTGTCTGGTCTGCTCCAAAAGTTTGCATCCAACATTTACTTTTCTTTGTCTTATTCTTCATCTTTTCCCTCTCTGCAGGTGTCCTCTTCTACTATAAATTAGTTCAGCTCTCTTAGACTAAAAAAATATATACTCCTGGGGCCTTCTATTTCCCCTCTACCTTGAAGCCTCTTTCTGTGTCAGACCTCCAAAAAGATAGGTCTACGTCTCCATTTACTTACCTCACAATCAGGTTTCAAACTTAATACCATGCCATAAAAACTCTTCTTTCTAAAGTCACCAATACTTTCCTAATTGCAAAATCCAATAGGGCTTTGTTCACTAGTGACCATTCCTTTCTTTCCCTACTTTGGTTTTTCTAAAATGCACCAACTTAATCCGACCATTGCTCAATGTGTTTCCCGCTTGGCTTTATTTCCTCTCTTGCTCTTTAATTTTCGCTATTCCTTGGAGTTTTATCTTTGTCCTTCTCTTGTGCTACTTATTTTCCCTGAGCAATCTGATTTATTGCTATGACTGCAACTACCAGCTTTTCACTCACAACAGCCACGTCATTATTCCCACCTAAGCTCCACATCTATGTACTGGACAGCCTATTTGACACCCCACCAAGTGAGCAATTTATATTCAACATTACAAAATGAAGTATATATTTTTCCTTCAAACTTCCTTCTTGTGTTAGACATCCAGTTTCAGAAAAAGACATTTTCATTTAACCAATCAACTAAAGAAAAAGGCTAGAAGTCACCTTTTCCTTTTGCCTCTCATACCGAATTAATTGCATACATATCATTGAGAAAGATATGGATATATCTTTAATCAGTTCCTTTTCTCAATTTTCACTGCTACTTCTTTAATTCAGGCCCCACTGCTTCTCATCCTGCCTGTTCTAACTACATCCTAAGTGTTATTCACTTATATGAGAAAAATAAATTGACACAAGTGTGAAGGAAAAGAAAGCAATACACTTTAAAGTGCAATTAGAGAAAATAAAGAAGTGTGACCTCAAATCTAAAACTCTTTAAAGTGCCCAGAAATCTAATTTGCCACTGTTTTGATCACTGGAGCTTTTTACTGACATCAGGGAAAACAAATAAATTCTGAATTAGATCATCCATTGTTCTGTGATTTAGAGTGACTTCCATTTACTCATTTGAGTAATAATTTAAGGCTTTTATACCATTGCTAGCTCTGGGTCAGTGTGAAGTATTAAACAGCAGCCTCTAATAGCACTTCTGAGTCTTTTTAAGCTGCCATTAAGGGTTCAAAGCCTTACTCCTGTCTCTACACTTTTATTTATTTTCTTTATTTCTCTAAAAACACGTGTATCTTCCATGGTATTTTCATCGTAAATTGCAAGGTCGGAATTAGTTTCTATAATCTGAAGTTTTAACATCTGTTAGTTCCCAAGATCCAATTTATGTACTCCAAATCATTAGTATGTAAAATATAGTAATTTCTGTATGAGAAATCTTATGTCTTATAAATGTCTTTGAAGCATGATTAGGTTAAGCACCCTTACTATCATTGATATAAACTATGTGATTAAAAACTTAGGTATGGTCAGTCTCTTGGAAAACATGCTGGTAAACATGAAAGAACAAACTAGGTATTTATAATTTGAAGAGTTAATAGTTTCTGAGTTTGAATTGTTTTACAGGATTGACTTCTCCAAATCATTTTACAAGATTATGATTTCACAAGATAATATAGACTCTTTGTCCCTGTTCCATCCTAGAAGCACTGTCCTTTGGACAGTTGGCACCACAGACTCAGGGTTAGTCTGTATCAAAAACAAAATACTTCTTCTGCTAGGACCAACACACCAGCAAGGTAAGATCAACCATCCCTTTGTTCAGGGAAAGTGCTTCAGCCTTTACAATGTCCGCAAGGCCAATCTTCACTTTGTTGCCATTCTTTAACAGTTGAACCCTTCCTTCTATTTGTATGTTGATTCCTCTGGTAATTTAAAAAATATTTCTTAGAGGGCAAAAGCCAAGCAGTCCAGTAGAGTAACTGAGATATAGAGGTTGGGTTTTATTTCAATTTCTATTCCAGAGCATTGGTCATTCAAGAAAAGAACAAACAGAAAACATGAAGTCCTCTATCTACAGGTTCATGAACAAACATAAATTGCCAGAAAAATGGAAAAATAATAACTATTTAAACTCTCTACAGTTTTTATATGTAAACATATGTATAAAAACAGGGAGAGTGTAAGCTTCTATGATTCCTGTTCATGTGTATAAATAAACACAGGGAGAGTGTAAGCTTCTATGATTATGTTGAATATTAAAACTGCTTTAAGTATTTAACCTCCTGAGCTATAATTCTACCCGTTGAAATAGGTCCTGTGGTAGGTGCTAAAATGCAAAATGAAGAAATATCCTGAAGCCTACATTATACCTTCTGCTTGGTGTTTGACCTGCATGGTAGAGGACCAAAAAGAGTACCTATGCTTGAAAAGCTCGCCAAATTATGCCTAATAAATAAAAACCTAAATCTCTGAAATTTGACTGAAGAAATTCTTGTCAATGATTATGCAGTTTTATCTTGTAAGGAATTATCTAATTTACCTGAATGATTCTGTTGAGATCTAAAAAGAAATAAACCAAAACAAACAAACAACAGAAAAGACCCATATGATTCATCTTTATCCCACCCAGACTGTTTTGTTTTTCTTCTTTTTCTATTAGCCTTAATACCAACCTACCAGGGTTCAGCAGCCCTGTAATGTCTCTTCTTTCTCAAACACACACTGATTAATTTGAGAAACCTAAATACATAAAACAAACTTCTTCTAGGGTATTGTTTGACAATTTAATTATGAAAAGCAAAGTAACACTTTAAACATTGTCAGACTGTTTATCTAAATCCTCAACTTTCCCATCTCTTCTCTTAAACTACCATATCCCCTAATAACATCTCCTCTCTTAAGCTAACAACTTCTAGAAGCAGCATTTAACTATACAAGTGAGGAATCTTTTCTTTACTGGGCATCTACTCTGTGCCAGAACCTTTGCATATATTTCCTTATTTAATGCTTTTAACAACTGCAGAAAGGGAAGTGTTTAACTTTGCTTTATATAGAAAATAAGACCCAAACAATGAAGTCCTTGCTATGCCATTAGGAAACAAAGAAGCTGAGAAGCCAATCTGGGTCTGCCTTGTACCAGAGCCTACGTTATTCTTAATTCACCCCAGTGAAGCACACATGGAAGAAATGTTGAGGTTAATAGAATTATTTTCCTGATGAATTCCAGCGAGAAACAAAGCTGGATTGGACAGGCCTCACTAGAATAATATAAGGGAAGGGTCTGCTCTGCTAGATAGCATAGTTGTTAAACCATCTTCCTGACGTGTGTATGTCATGTGTGGGTCAGCTCAAACTGAGTTCCAGGATGATGAGGAAAGGGATCAGCTCTGTATATCAGTGGCCCTTCTCTGCGTCAGTGGTCCTATGAGCCCTTTTTCAGTCTCAACTATATCTTGTTCTTGACAGTAGCTATTTTAAACCCCTAATAATATAACCTTCTTTTATCTTCTACTTCAAAGGAAATAGAAAATATTAGTGAAAAACTTTAACTTTCTTCTTCTGAGCCTATGCTTATTCGTATGCAACTATCATTTTCTCTTCTCTCCCATTACCATATGATATGATTTGGCTTTGTGTTCCCACCCAAATCTCAACTCAAATAGTAATCTCCACGTGTAAAGGGAGGGACATGGTAGGAGGTGACTGAATCATGGGGGCAGTTTCTTACATGTTGTTCTCCTGATAGCCTGAGAGTACACACGAGATCTGATAGTTTAAAAATGGCAGTTTCCCTGTGCACTCTCTCTCCTGCCATCATGTAAGACAGATGGACCTTGCTTCCTCTTTGCCTTCTGCCATGAGTTTAAGTTTCCTGAGGCCTCCCCAGCTATGCGGAACTGTGAGTCAATTAAACCTCTATTCTTGTGAAATTACCCAGTCTCAGGTAGTTCATTATAGCAGTGTGAAAATGACCTAATATAGAAAATCGATACCAAGAGCAGTGTACTACTATAAAGATAACCTGAAAATGTGGAAGCAACTTTGGAACTGGGTAATGGACAGAGATTGGAATAGTTTAGAGGCCTCAGAAAAAGATGAGAAGATGAGGGAAAGTTTGGAACATCCTAGAGACTTGTTAAATGGTTTTGACCAAAATTCTGTTATTGATATGAACAGTAAATTCCAGGCCTAAGTGGTGTCTGATGCAGATGAGGAACTTATTGGGAACTGGAGCAAAGGTTGCTCTTGCTATGCTTTAGCAAAGAGAGTAGAGGCATTTTCCCCTGCCCTAGAAATTTGTGGAACTTTGAACTTGAGAGAGATGATTTAGAGTATCTGGCAGAATAAATTTCTAAGTAGCAAAGCATTCAAGGTGTGTCCTGAAAGCATTCAGTAATATATGTTCACAAAGAGCTTATCTAAAACTGGAACTTTTATTTCAAAGGGAAGTACAGCATAAAAGTTTGGAATATTTGCAGCCTGACCATGAGGTAGAAAAGGAAAAGCCATTTTCTTGAGAGAAATTCAGCTGGCTGAAGAAATTTGCATAAGTAATGAGGAGCTGAATGTTAATCCCCAAGACAACAGGGAAAATGTCTCCAGGGCATTTCAGAGATCTTCACAGTAGCCCCTCTCATCACAGGCCTGGAGGCCTAGGAAGGAAAAATGATTCTGTGGCCCAGGCCCAGGGCCTTTCTGCTCTGTGCAGCCTCAGGACATGGTGTCCCGCATCCCAATTGCTCAAGCTCCAGTTATGGCTAAAAGAGGCCAAGGTACAGCTCAGGTTATTGCTTCAGAAAGTATAAGCCCCAAGCTTTGGCAACTTCCATGTGGTAATGGGACTTCAGATGTGCAGAAGACAATAGTTGAGCATTGGAAACTTTCACCCAGCTTTTAGAGGATGTCTGGAAATGCCAGGATGTTCAGGCAGAAGTTTACAGCAGGGGTGGAACCCTCATGGAGAACCTGGGCTAAGGCAGTGTGGAAACAAAATGTGTGGTTGAAGTCCCCACACAGACTTCCCACTAGGATACTACCTAGTGGAGCTGTGAGAAGTGGGTCACTGTCCTCAAGACCCCAAAATGGTAGATCCACCAATAGCTTGCTCCAGTTCCCATCTGGAATAATCACAGGCACTCAATGCCAGCCTATGAATGCACCACAGGAGCTATACCCTGCAGAGCCTCAGGGTAGGGCTGCCTGAGGCTGTGGAAACCCACTCTTTGCATCAGCATGCCCTGGATGTGAGACATGGAATTAAAGGAGATGTTGGAGCTTTAAGATTTAATGACTGCCCTGCTGGGTTTTGAACTTGTATGGGGCCTGTAGCCCCTTTGCTTTGGCCAATTTCTCCCATTTGGATTGGGAACATTTACCAAATTCCTGTATCTCCATTGTATCTTGGAACTAACTAACTTGCTTTTGATTTTACAGGCTGATGTGTGGAAGGTACTTGCCTTGTCTCAGATATGACTTTGGACTTGGATTTTTTAGTTAATGCTGGAATGAGTTAAGACTTATGTGGGACTGTTAGGAAGACATGACTATTTTTGAAATGTAAAAAGAACATGAGATTTGGGAGGGGCAGAATTATATGGTTTGGATCTGTGTTCCCACCCAAATCTCATCTCAAATTGTAATCTCCACATGTCAAGGGAGAGACCTTGTGGGAAGTGATTTGACCATAGGGGCCGTTTCCCCCAATGCTGTTCTTGTGAAAGTGAGGAAGTTCTCACAAGATCTTATGGTTTAAAAGTGGTAGTTTCCCCTGTGCATTTTTTCTCTCTCTTGCTATCATGAAAGACGTACCTTGCTTTCCCTTCACCCTTCATGATGATTGTAGGTTTCCTGAGGCCTCCCCAGCCATGTGGAACTGTGAGTCAAACCTGTTTTCTTGAGAAATTACCCAGTCTTGGGTAGTTCATTAGCAGTGTGAAAATGAACTAATACATCATGTAAAAGTTTTCCCACCTTACTTCTATTTCTCTGTTGCCTAACACATCCAGCCTTCTCTGGGACCACCCTCCCCAATATAGACACTGTATGCCTGTATGTATGGCCTGTATGCCACCACCCACAACAGCATTTAAACATTTTTCTTCCTTGTAATAAAACAAATAACCAAATCCACATCCTCCTTTCCCTGTTCCCCTTATTCTCTCATCTATTTTGTAATCAAATTTCATAAAAGAGCCATCTACACTCTCTTTCTCTAATTGCATCTTCAAGCTGAGTCCCCAAACTTCTGAAATCTGTCTTCTGGCCATGCCACTCTGCTGAAACTATTCTTGTTAAAGTCACCGACAAACTCATTAGTTTTAAATCCAAAGACTATGTCTCCAACAACTTTATCTTCCATAAACTCTGGGCTGGGTCTCCCGTCTTCTGCCACTGAGTCTTGCCTTGGCTTCCACGTCCCCAAACACTCAGGATTGTCCTCCCAGCCCTCTGGTGGCACTTTCTCTACTGCATTTCTGTTATAATCTTCCTCTGCCTTGAATAGGTACAAGGCACTGGAAAAAAATAGCTATGAAAACTACCTTAGGCCTCATATGGAAGGAAATATATGTATAAATATATATATATATATATAAAATAAATATTTTCATGTGTGTGTATATATATATAGAGAGAGAGAGAGAGTACATGCTATGAGGGAATCTTAATGGCTACACTAAGATTAATAAAATATAGAAAAAAATATAGATACAAATATCTATAAATATCAATATCAATAGCTCAATAAAGTACGGTCATGTGCCACAAAAATGCTGTCTCAGTCAATGAAGAACCACATATATGATGGTGGTGCCATAAGATTATAATACTGTATTTTTACTATCACTTTTCTATGTTTTGATATGTTTAGATACACAGATATCATGGCATTTGAATTGCCTACGCTATTCAGTATAGTAACATACAGGTTTTTAGCCTAGAAGCAATGGGCTATGCCATATAGCTGAGGTGTGTAGTAGGCTATGCCATCTAAATTTCTGTTCATGCAATGATGAAATTGTCCAATGATGCGTTTCTCAGAATGTATCCCCATTTTTAAGCAATTTATGACTCTCCTAAAAATTAGAGACAGCTCCTGAGATACCTATAATCTGTTGTGCTATAACACATATTTCCCCAGCACAAATGAGCTCATACATTACTGGTAAGTAGGGGAGATGATGTCAGTGTAACAGGAAACTGACTTGTTTCATAAGCAATTTCGCCAAGCAAGAGAGACTGGTGTAGCAGAAGTAGAATTATAACTGTGTTAGAAAAGAAAAAAAAGGCCGGGCGCGGTGGCTCATGCCTGTAATCCCAGCACTTTGGGAGGCCGAGGCGGGTGGATCACGAGGTCAAGAGATCGAGACCATCCTGGTCAACATGGTGAAACCCCGTCTCTACTAAAAATACAAAAAAATTAGCTGGGCATGGTGGCGCGTGCCTGTAATCCCAGCTACTCAGGAGGCTGAGGCAGGAGAATTGCCTGAACTCAGGAGGCGGAGGTTGCGGTGAGCCGAGATCGCGCCATTGCACTCCAGCCTGGGTAACAAGAGCGAAACTCCGTCTCAAAAAAAAAAAAAAAAAAAAAGAAAAGAAAAAAAAAAAGCTTTCAGCTTGGGTACTGCACAGGTAAGAACATTTTTAGCTATATTTTAAGAAAATTAAAAGCAAACTCTAGCCCAGGGCTCCGATGCTAGAGCAATACTCCTGGAACATAAGCCTCTCTTAGCAGGTTGTATTTCTACCAGGGAGCACAGATCTTCACTTGTGTTGGCATTACCTCAGTGGCTTCCAAGCCAGCATTTCTACTTTATTGTTTTTGCACCTATTTGATGTTGCTAAGTGGCATCCCTGAACTAAGTTGTTTTATGATATGTCAATAACTGTTTTATTATTGCTTTGGTTACAAAGTTGCATTTGCTTGGGGAAATCAGTCCCTAAGCTTTAATGTTCCCATTCACCTTGTGATTTTTAGTACACGATTTTGTAAGACACAGAGATTTCTGAAATGCACAGACACGAAATGCACAGACATCCCAAAGCACTGGAATGAGATCTCAATCTCTCTCTCTATATATATATATATAGATAGATAGATAGATAGATAGATAGATAGATAGATAGATACACATATACACACACACGCACATACACACACACACGCATATATATATCCTCTACATAAGGCCTAATGCAAGCATTGTACAAATTTTCACTTTTCATAGCCATTTCCCCCAGTGCCTTGATACTTGCAGACATCCCACATATGTCTTTTTAAATTTAATGGAAATTAAACATTAATTATCTTGTATTTCATTATCAATCATATGCTTGAATTCTATGACTTTATTTCAAGAAAAATTTAGAAAGTGTCATTGCGTTAGCCTGTTCTCACTCTGCTAATAAAGACATACCTGAGACTGGGTAATTTATAAAGAAAAAGAGGTTTAATGGATTCAGTTCCACATGGCTGGGGAGGCCTCACAATCATGGTGGAAGGCAAGGAGGAGCAAAGGTACATTACATGGTGGCAGGCAAGAGAGTGTGTGCAGGGAAACTCCCTTTATAAAACCATCAGATCTTGTGAGACTCACTCACTATCATGAGAACAGCAGCATGGGGGTAACCACCCCCATGATTCAATCACCTCCTACCAGTTCCCTCCCATGACAGGTGGGGATTATGAGAACTACAATTCAAGATGAGATTTGGGTGGGGACACAGTCAAACTATATCATTCTTTTTTTAAAAAAAAATACATAGTTTATTTAAACAAGGCCAAGCTCATATTCTTTATTACCTGTCTGCCAGTCCTGAAACATGAATAGAAAGCTATTTTTTAGATATATGAGTTATATGGTATGAATCTGATAAATCTCTTTCTTCCCATATTCAAAGACTGCAAAAATAGATGAGTGGTATAATTAAAAAAATGCAAAAGGCATTCATTTTTGGCTGAATTTCGAGCCAAAGATTTACTCTCAATTTTTTTAACATGCTAGACTTGAGTGTTAAAAATAGGAAGTTAGCATGGATGTGTAAATATAACATTACCTACTGAGCATATTTCTATAAACATGAAATCAGCACCAAGGCTTATTACTTGGTGTTTGGCCATAAGGCTATGTTGCTGACCCCTTTCTTTGAAAGAGCATTTCCCATAATTTCTTGTCAGAGTTCATATTTACCTTTTCTTCTTCTTAATTCTCTTTAGCTAATATCATGTCTTGCGTTTCATAAACTATGTTTAGAATCTAGCTGTTATCAATCTAGATGTATTTGCTGACTTACAGAACTTCGTTTTATAAGATGTTGGCAACCAATGAATTACAGGGATGCATATAGTTCTAACAGAGAAAGAAACAACTCTCGGTGAATTTTCTTCTCTCAAATTTTATGCCCAGAAACTCATGCTCTTGGAATTGAGAAAGAGAACTTCTCTTTTTAGCACACCTCCAGGCATTATAATAGCCTCTCAAAATAAAGTAAATGGGATTTTTGTTTGAATGCTAAATATTATGTAAAAAGTTAATCACATCATGATGAAGAAATAATCACTGCCTGCATGAAGAGACTGTAAAGAATTAACTACACAGAATAAACCTTAGTAACAATTGGAGCAGGAAAATTGATGACCACCTGCAAGAAAGTAGGGAACTAAAGTGGCAAAATTCATATGGTCATGGAGAGATGGAGTTACGTGAAGGTCAAACACATTGAATATTTAGAAGTTTTAATTTTCATAAACTTACATGCCTCTATTAATGTAATCAGGATATTATTTGCATTAGATTTAACAAGAGGTAAAAGTAGTATCTTAGGGCTAATATGTTTTTAAACATTTTTAATGAATCAGTTTAGTATATTCCTAGCTATGCCCATAATGATAGTACTTATGTTTTCCTAATTAAAGATAGGGATACATTGCCCCCCTCAAAAAAGCAGAGTATAAGAACATGTATTTGGGGACAACAGGGCAGAACATTTACATACCACCCCAAAGAGTCCAGCCTGTTCTTCCCTTAGAGATAACTCTAACAAGTGTGCCTGTGACATGAGCCCAGAGTTTAGGCAATGGAATGCAAATTTGTAATAAAACAAGGTTTAAATTAGTTTTATCTATCTATTCTACCTTATTTACTTATTTATAGATGAAGTCTTGCTCTTATTGCCCAGGCTGGAGTGCAGTGGCGCAATCTCAGCTCACTACAACCTCCCCCTCAAGCAATTCTTGAGCAGCCTTGGTAGCTCTGCTACTTTCCAGTGAATACAGGTTTGCTTTGTTGATGTGTTAACAGCTACTCTGAAATCTGCAAAGGAAAATGAGTGATAAGGAAACCTGTTCCAAACAGACTGTAGCAACCTGGTCCCAGCTAGTCTAAGCACTAGTGCTCAGTCCAGCACAAGTGATCAGCCAGAGGTACTGAGGAGACGCTTCTGTCTTCTGGCACAGGATAATGAACACCCCCAAATTTCAGAGTTTATGGCCTCTCAGAGTACAGAAATCACACCATGCTGCGAATTACTTCTATGACTCTCTGCTGGAGAAATTCAATTTTATGACAGTCATTTGGGAAGAAGTTTTGCTAGACATGATATATACCTTGTCTTTCAGCTAAACTAAAATCTACTATAATTTAAAAGAAAAAAGAAAAGACAAATTCTAAGTTTTCCTAAATTTATGACTGCTAAAATTAGCCTATATATTTTTGGGAGTATGGTTCTGAGGGTAGGAGGGATGTGAGAATGTGTGTGCAGAAGAAACATAAGGAAGATGACAAAACACCTTCAATAATCACAGCACCCTAAGAAGGCTTTTAAAAAATCATTTTGGTTTATTTAATTATTTTATTATTTCTTTTTTTAGATAGAGCTTTACTCTGTTGCCCAGGTTGGAGTGCAGTGGCACAAATTCGGCTCACTGCAACCTCTGCCTCCCAGGTTCAGGCAATTTGCCTGCCTTAACTTCCAGAGTAGCTGGGATTACAGGCATGTACCACCACCATGCCCAGCTAATTTTTGTATTTTTAGTAGAGAGAGGGCTTTGCCACGTTGGCTAGGGTGTTTTCCAACTCCTGACCCCCAAATGATCCACCTGCCTCGGCCTCCCAAAGTGCTGGGATTACAGGTGTGAGCCACCATGCCTGGCCTGATTTTAATATCTTCTATTTATTTTCATGTAAAATTTAGCTGATCTGAATTCACTATAGCAATCTCACTGATAGATCCCTAGCTCAGTAGGAAATTCCATTTGTCTCTTTTACTGAGAGCCATTTTCCAGACAAAGACAGCTCCCAGTGCTAATACAGGCTCATAGGATGATATCCCATCACAAAATTTCTTTCATTCCTGAAGCAAAAGTAGCTTAGTATGATTTCTTCTTAGTATAAATTCCCTGGCCTCATATAAAGAGGCAAATAATTTAAAAGTCATTTAGACACTCAGAACTGTATTTGATTATCAAATTATATTTGGGAGAATCACCATAGAAATATCATAAAAAAGACAAGTTTATTTCCAGAGCAAGGCTGTTAAGCCCACATTAACATAACATTTTAACATAAATATTTAGTTTCAGAATAAAATCTTGGAAATGCCTTTCAAAACCAAATTGAGCAAAAATTCTACTAAGCCTTGAGTTTTACACATAAGCTAATGCACTAATTTTTCTTCTCGTCATGTAAACCTTGTCTTGACTCTTCCAAATCCTAAGCTTAAGTTACTAGCACACAGTTTCACAAAGCCCTAACACAATTATAGCCAAACTGACTACATTTAATTTACTTGTCTCCAGGCTACACTGGTGTGATCACCCCTTCTTCATTAGAGATGAATGGTTTTTCACTGAGACTATTGTCCATGGGCTGCTGCTCTGCACAGTTTCTCTGAAATAGTCACAGAGCTTTAGAATATTCTATTATCTGGAAACCTGCCTTCAAAAACTTCAAGTATTCAGAATAAAATCATAAATCCAAAAGAAAACAAAATGCTTCTCAAAGAAATATAACACTTGCAACTTGGAAACACACGTCTGAGAGCTGGTACTGAATTTGTACATATTCCATTTTCTTCATGTGTAAATTTCAGTTAAATAATAGCTCCTTACCTAACTCATGGGGTATCACGAAGACTAAAGTGAGCTAATACAAAAAAGACATTTAGAACATCGCTTGTCACTGCTAAGTAATTTATGAGTGTTAATGTTAATGATGATGTGCATGGTGATTAACAGATGAGAAAGCTGATTTTTGCAGAGATAGGAGATTTGCTCAGGGCCCATATTATACAGCTGAACCATAAGTCAAACTCTACTTCCTTCCTCAATGTTCCAAGCTGTGTACATTATGTCTCACTGATGATTTCCAAGGAGAAGGTAGGATATGAGAAGTGGGGAACTATTTGACATAATATTCACACATCCTACTCAATAGCAGAGCAGACCAGAGGCATTTAGATGATAAACTTAAAATTTTATTTGAGAAGTGTTATTATCTGGTTATTTCCAACATGCTTTATTGTTTATTATGTTTATAGAAGATAAGAAAGTAGAAATAGTAGGCACTACTAGAAGCAGACAGCTCCCAGACAAGTAGGGAGTTATAGATAATAAGATATGAGATATAAGAATGGACAGATTACAAAGAGCTACAATGTAGAGTTGCCTAATACAGGGGAAAATGTATGCATTAAGTCTCTCTGTATATCTCAATAGTCTAGAAGAACATTGCCTTCCATTCTTTTGTAGAGGCAGCATTCTGTAATTCAATAATGATGACTCAGAGTCATTAGAGAAGAAATAAAGTGTGTTCAGTACACTCTGCATAAGAAGACAAGAAAGTTGTTATGCTTTTCAAATATTCCTCAGTGCTCATATATTATCCTTATTATCTGCAAAAAAAGACCTCACACAAACAAAAGGTGGGGAAGCTGATAAGCCTCTGTCTGCTACTGTTTTGTTTTATTTTTAACTCTGTCTCTGCTTTGCTCTAACTCCATAATTGAAAGTACAGGTAGTCACTCTCTCAGCAAGGCGCTCTCTCCCCATCTTCTGGGTCAATGTTTATTAAGATACAGTAAGAATATCAATAATCCAAATCAGTCCTCACTGTCTATCTCACAGGGCTTGAAATTTGTCTCCTTCCACAGATCAAGCAGATATATTGTCTCAGTTATGCCTGTATCTAGTCTGATACTCAGCAGATGCACTAGAGCAGCACTGCTCAATAGAATTCTCTCAGATGACAAAAATGTTCTCCTGAGCTGTACAATATTGCAGCCAGGAGCCACATATGGCCACTGAGTATTTGAAAAGTGGCTAGTAAGGAACTGAATTCATATTTTAACTAATTTAAAATAGCCACATATATCTAGTAGCTACCATATTGGACAATACAGAACTACAGACTCCTAGAATCCTGTTGATATTCTCCAAAATGACTGTCTACATGCTTGCTTAATTATATTTTTTGACACATGTACTTTCTGTGACTGTGTCACTTATAGATTTAGAAACCTTAAAATCCACCATCCCTGAATCCCAATATGGCCAGACCAGATTTTTCAGTTTATATATTAGACGCACATGTTGCTGGAAGACATTTGAAACACACAAAAGAGCATGGCAAAATACAACATTTTAAAAAAATTTTTTGAGACAGGGTCTAGTTCTGTTATCCAGGCTGGAATGCAGTGGCACAATCTCAGCTCACTGCAACCTCTGCCTCCTGGGAGTATAGGCATGCACCACCACACCTGGCTAACTTTTGTATTTTTTGTAGAGACAGGGTTTTGCCATGTTGCCCAGGCTGGTCTTGAACTCCTAGGCTCAGGCAATCCACCCACCTTGGCCTCTGAAAGGCACCCAGCCATGACCCACAGTGCCTGGTCAAAACATAACATATTTTTGAAACACAGTATTAATCCAATTTTAAAGTTAAAAAAAAAAAAAAAAGAATCTCCAGGTGCTAGAAATGAAGAAGAAGAAACTCAAAATCTGAGATATGAACAGTTACTGGGTCTGGGTGGCTCACTGGGAGAGTCAAATAATAAGGGGAAGAAAAATCAAAGCCAAAATAGAAAAAGAAAATAAGGCACTCAAGGTGCTGCAGAATAGAAAGTTGTGTTAGTCCTCTTGGGCTGCCATGATAAAATTCCATAGACGAAGCCTTCAACAACAGAAATTCTGAATGCTAGAAGTCAAAGCTTAGCGTGCCCATGTGATTGGAGTCTGATGAGGGGCCTCTTTCCGGCTTGTAGATGGCCACCGTCTCACTGTGTGCTCAACTGGTGGGTTTTCTGGTGTCTCTTCTTATAAGGATACTAATCCCATTGTAAGAGTCCCTCTCTCATGACCTCATCCATCTAAATCTTATACCTCTCAAAGGCCCCATCTCCAACACCACCACACTGGGGAGTTAGGGCTTCAACAACTGAATTTTGAGGGGACACAATTCAGTCCATAGCAGAAGTTGTCACTGGAGTCACATTAAAGCAGAGATTAAAACTCTGTGAAAGAGCTCACGATGTGTCTAAAACAATAGGAGGAAAAGCAATGACTTCAGAGAAATCAGAACTCCAAGTCTTTGCTCTTTTGAGGACAGATGCACACAATCTTGATACAGGGTAAAACTGGCCAAAATATTTTGCAGCTGTACCTATAAAGAGGAAGAGTCTATCTCTTCATCTCTTGAATTTAGACTTGGCCACGTAATTTGCTTTAGATAAGAGGATGGTAGTAAACATGCAGTCAGGGACTTAAAGAGTGCTTGCTCACTGGGAATTGGTGTCTCTCCTCATGGGGTGATGATGCTATGAAGAAGCCGGGGTTAGCCAGTAAGAATGAGACTAAGTGCAGCAGGGCTCATCCATCTCAGCTGAACCACCCCTTGGAACAAGCAGCCTCCCGTTGACCTGGGTTCTGACCACAGACAAGGAAATGAGCCCAGCTGAGACAAGCAGAAAAATGACACAACTAAGCCCTGCTCAAACTCCTAACACATAGAATTGTAAGATACAAAAATGGTTGCTTTTATTTTAAGCTGCCAGGTTTTGGAGGATTGCCCATGTCAGGTAGGAATATTGAGGTGAGATATTAATATAAAAGTTGATCTGGAAAAGAATCAAACTCAAAACCATCACTAGTACCACCCTGGGCTTGAAAACACAGAAAATAATTTATATCTAAGTAACAGTCAAGAAATTATAACCACATTAGTTAAAAACATCCAGAAATCAGTACCCACAACAAATTAGAGAATTGGGGTTTATACAAAATCTGAATTAAGGGCACTATAAGTAAAAAGAGATTAAAAAAAAGGAGTAAGAACATAGGACACCAGCAGACTATTTGGAAAAAAGAAAACATCTGACCTAAAACAGAACCAAGTATTAATTTAGGAATTTTTTTTAAAAAACATTAAAATGAACAATAAATTTTTAAAACTCATGTTAAGGAGTGAACTAGACATATTTGAAGAGAGGATATGTGAATTGGGTGACAGAGGAGAAAAAAAAACTAATGAAATGTAACAATAAGGGATATAAAGATGAAAATATAAAATATAAATCCATGGAGATATTAATGATAAAAGAAGAAAACCTAAAATATAATATGAGGAGTTAATAGAAATAATCAGAGAGACAACATACAGAAACTTAGCTTAGAATTTTTTGTAAATGAAAGATTTGAGTAAAAAGGATTACTAAACACTAATATACCACCTAGAAGAAAAAGTAAAGTTACAGAAAATGACACCAAAAAGAAAATTCAAAATTTACCAGAGAGGAAATAAATATTACCTCCCAAGAATGACAAATAAAATGAAAGTAGGCTTCTCATCACAAAAAATGCCAGAAGACTATGAAATTTCTCTACCTAGAAGTCTAAGCCCAGCTCAACTTTCATACAAGAAGGCAAGAAGAACAAAACATTTTAACATGGATTCTGAGAGAATCAATTACTCCTAGGCTCTCAATGAAAGAACATTGATACTCTAAATCTGCAAGAAGGTAATTAAAGTCATAAGAAAGAAGTGTCAGGTAAGACTCTTGCTGAGCAAAGAAACTGGTAATAGGTTGGTAAGTGTAAATCAATCCTGAGATAATAATAATGATTACTTGGGACATTAAAACAAGGTAGAACTAAAACAATAAACAAAAAGCCTTACGCCACTAGAATGTAGCATCTACAAGTGTGTAGATTTTCCTGCTAACTTTCACAGATGTGTAACCAACATTCAAAACAGTATCAGATATACAGTAACTACTCAATAAGTATGTACTTAATAAAAAAAAAAAAGCCTGCTTAAAACATAGCAATAAAATAATTCATACCCAAAGAATTATGAGGTTTTTAAATTGCCCAAAAAAGAGAATAGCAATATTGACTTTCCTCATACTATGACGTTATGCTATATTCAAATGCTAACAAGTTAAGGGAAACCAATAAGAAACAGAAATCAAATGCATGGAGAAAACAAAGGGAGTAAAGAAAAAGTAGAGATTAATAGCAGAAAAAAAAGGAACTAAGCTAAGAAAAATCACAGCAAGTAAAAACCACAAAATATGATAAAAGTAAGCCCAAACATATCAGTGTAATCCAAGTAAATGTGAATGGAATAATCATGGCAATTAGAAGACAGAAACACAAATTGAGTTTTTTTAATCTAGAAATAATATATTTACCAAAAAAAAAAAAGCCCAAAAGTTATGACAAAGAAACATTAAAAATAGGAATAGGATATAATGAAAACTGTTAACCAAAATTTATCTATATAGTACTGTTGATATCAAACAAATAGCTGGGTGTGGTGGCTCATGTCTGTAATCCCAGGACTTTGAGAGGCCAAGATCTCTTGAGCCCAGGAGTTTGAGACCAGTCTGGCAATACAGCAAAACCCTGTCTCTACAAAACATCCAAAAACTTAGCTGGGTATGATGGTGTGCCTGTAATTCCAGCTATTGGGGGCTGATGTGGGATCACTTGAGCCCAGGAGGCAGGAGTTGCAGTGAGTGGAGATCATGCCACTGCATTCCAGCCTAGATGACAGAGTAAGATCCTGTCTCATATAAATAAACAACAAAAAACAATTTAAGGGGAAATTGCTAAAATTTTTCACCCCTTTCTTCTCTCATATTTAGAATAAATTGAGAGATAGACATAGAACTCAATAAGATAAATATAAAATTTTCATCTTCATAACTCATAAAGGCAGTTGGGGTAATGCCTTTATTTTTGCCAAAATTATTTTTTTTTATTCCTCTTAAATTAGAAACAAAACAAACAAAAATGACACCACTAAATATCCTCTACCTTGTCACAGACAGGTCTGACAAAAATTGAGTAGAGCCTGCACTCACTAAGCTTACTACTTCCCAAAGAGAACGCCAACCTGTACCCTCTCTCCAGGCATTCCAATCCAAGGCCTCAGAGTGGTTCAGTCTGAATGATTAGCTGCTTTGCCAAATTCAGTAATCAGAATAGTTCTTGTTTTTCTTCTTGGTTTCTGTTTCTATCAATATTGTAGACTACAAATCCAGAAAAATATTCATGATAAAGAACACTTTATGGCTGATTTAAAAAAAAAAAAAAGTTGTACGCATGAAAAGATGACTGAACTGATGACGGGTGACGGGTGAGAGAAATGCCAGAAACTACAACAAATCTCATATTTGACTTTATATTGTTATTACCCCTTAGTGCATGGCAGAAGCATATAGATCACTATAGAGGAAAATATTTTAAATTTAGATCTCAAGGAATTTCTACAGATTTTCAACTAATATAACTGAGAATTACAAAACACACAAAGACACCAGCCAGCATGATTGAAGTCATTAAAAAAACAAAACCTGAAAAAATTAAGGTTATCAGATAGAAAACTTAATAAAGTTATATTTAGGACTTTTAAAGAAATAAAACATAGTATTACAAGTACTGTGAGAGAACAAGAATAAGAAATTAAGTAAAATGCCCGGCCTACTTGAAAAAGTCATATTCATGTTTCTGTTTCCTTGAGACCCAACAAAACCTGAGAACACTGGAACCCACTGGCACCCACTGCCACATGGGCCAGAGCCGAGGATCAGCTATGCCCTGTAGACGCAGTGGAGGGTACAAGCCTCTTCTGCTTATCCTCAAGACCACCCAGATGCCTTCAATTCCTTAGTTTGCTGCCAAGATTCCTAAAAGCAATGTGTGACCATTATTCTAGTTTCTCTTTCAGCAGACATAATCTGAGAATGTGAAACAACACAGACATGCACATACACGTATGCTATGATGTGATGATGATGTTATGAAACAAGGAATAAATGAGGGAGCACCGATGTGGAGTGCTCTATGTGGCTCTCTATGAAACAAAATGTCAATCCCCTGGAAATCCTCTGTTTAGCAGTGGGAAATAGCTGGTGTGAGGAGTGGAGTAGAGAATGGATCAATATCTTAACTTACGTACTTACGGGAAGTCTAAATTATGTAATTTTATGTGAATAAAAAAAAATTTTTTAAAGATCCAGACTTTTAACCATTTATAGTATCATCACTTGAAAAATCTCTTAAATTATTTCTGAAAATATATTCATATTACTGAGGCACTTTTATTTTACCCAAGCAGGGAGAGTTATTTTTTAGCAGACATAAATGTCTACTACAGGTTGAATATTCCTTATCTGAAGTGCTTGTGACCAGAAGTGTTTAAGAGTTCAGATTTCAGATTTTAGAACATTTGCATATACTTAATAAAGTATCTTGGAGATGGGACCTAAGTCTCAACAGAAAATTAATTTATATTTCATATATACCTTATATACATGGCCTAAATGTAATTTTACACAATCATTTTAATAATGTTGTATATGAAACAAAGTTTGCATTATGTATTTAGGTGTGGAATTTTCCTTCTTGTGACATCAAGTTGCCACACAAAAAGGTTTAAATTTTGGAGCATTTTGGATTTTAAATTTTCAGCTTAGGGATGTTCAACCTTTCTTTTACAAAGTTTTTGCTTGGGAAAAAGGGAAACATTTTATAGAACCTCTATAGAATCATATAGGACCTCTTATACTAAGAGTTAATGTCATTCTTTAAATATTCTCATGACCCTAACTAAACCTCAACTAGGTAGAGATTAGACACTGCCTTGCTTTCATAAGTGGCGACAGAACTAGTTTCATTTTTATGTTCCAAAAGTCTATAGCACCTATTTCTGATATTATTCTTCAGGTTATAACAGTAAATTATCAAGTCATTCACCCAGTTCTCTGTAGTAGATGAGTGCTATATTGATAGTTCACACGCTTATGACATAGGTTCTCTTACAAGCAGGGAATACTTGGCAAATTCATCTCTATTTTCTCCAGAATTAAGTCCCCATAGATTCAAAGGCAATGGTTTATAGAATGTTGCATTTCCAAAGATTATAATCATAGATGACCTAACTATATCTTTGTTGTATGCATATAGCTTAATTATAAGCTTAATTCACTTTTTTAAAAAGGTATCCTAAATTTACACTGTCTATATGTGTCTATTCTCTTTAAAATCCTATACACTATTCTACATGTACCAACTTGATGTTTCAGTTGCTATTTTTTTATGCAGTAGGTAAATGATTATCTCTATAAATGATATTTGAAGCCACAAAGTCAAGCTGTTGTTCAAAATCCCAGAGAAAACTCTCTTCTTCTAAAATTCTGGTTTGTCATTTCCATCAAATGATTTTCAGGTGGCATATAAAAGGATCTATTGGAAGAAATCATTATACTATACAAATGGATAGATTCAATGTTGGGCGATATGGAGGCAAAATTCAGGGGTAACTTTATTGAAAACAAACTTGTAATACTAACCAAGTAGTCTAAAATTACTGAACAGACCTCCATTTTCTTCTCCCTTATATATAATGACATCACTGAAATGGGTTAGGTTTATAGAACAAACTTATTTCTTATTTTCTGAGATCCTAGTGAAATAATTTAAAATGTAGGAGAAAGAAGATTATAAATTCAGAATCAGAAAGGAGCAAACTGGTGAAGGTTTTTGAAAATCATATACAATAAACACATTAAAATATTATTCAATTTCACACAAAAACATTAAAGACACTGCAGCTATTTCTTGAAACATACAGTTTTTTAATTCTACCTCTGACCTTCCTGTTTTCACAAAGTCAGAGAAAAGAAACAACTTTTGTAAACTCTATAATAAGAAAAATTTTTAAATACAAACGACAAGGTTAAAATAGAAAGTTATCTATAATAAAATTTCTAGAAGGAAAGAATAGAGGAACATGAGAGAAAATATATTTTTAAAGAAATAATAGAAAATAATTTCCATAGCTGGAGACACAAGCCTTTAAAAATATCCACAAACTGCCAAGCAAGATAAATTTTAAACACAAATGCCTCATGACCGAAAACACATCACTATGACATTTCCGAGCACAGAAGTGAGAATAGTTTAAAAGCTTTTGCATAATAAAAAAAATCTGCCCAATAAAAGAATGAAAATAAATGCCAAATGTATCAGCCAAAAAAAATACTCAAGTGCATTTGAGTAAGGCTGTAAAGTCCTGGGGAAACATAACCTTGAATTTAGAGTCTCATGCCTCCCTTGCCTGTATTCTATTCTTCAAACAGCAGGAGCAGAGAGTCTTTGCAAGTGCAAGTCAGATCATGTCATTTTTCTATTTAAAATTATCCCTCTCACAGAATAAAAGTCAAAACCTTATCATAGCCCATAAGTCTCTTCACGATCTGGCCCTTGGCTACTCTTCTACTGGGCCACTCGGACCAGCCTAGCAGTGCTTTGCTGATCTCACCACACCGACTTCCCTGCTGCTCCAAGCCAAGCATGCTTCTGATGGAGAGCCATTGCAACTGGAGTTCCCTCTGTCCTAAAACTCTGTTTCCAAATATCAAATAACCTTCTCCCTCATATCTTTATCTCTACTTAAATGTTACCATCTTAGAATGCCTTCTCTAACTGTGCTGTAAAAGAACCATGCCTCGCTCTCATTCTGACCCTTTACTCTATTTTATTCTTCTGTGTCATGTTGCCCACGGGCATATTACATACGTATTTGTTTACTTGCTTTTTCTTCCACCTGAACTACTACCTAAAATCATGTCATTAAGAAATTTACCATTCGGATCTCTTTTATATCCCCTCCATATAAACAACTTTTAGCACATTGCACAATAGCCCCCCGTATCCACCGTTTCACTTTCCGTGGTTTCAGTTACTTGCAGTCAACAGTGATCTAAAAATATTAAATGGAAAATACCAGAAATATAAAAATCATAACTTTTAAATTGCATACCCCTTTGAGCAATGTGATGAAATCTTCAGCCATTCCTCCCAGGACATGAATCATCCCTTGCCCGGTGTATCCATGCTGTGTACGAACTAACCACCCGTTAGTCACTTAATAGCCCTCTAGGTTATCAGATCAACTGTCATGGTATAGCAGTGCTTGCACTGAAGTAACCCTTTGTTTTACTTAATCAAGAGTAATGATGTTGACAATTCAGACATGCCAAAGAGAAATCATAAAGTCCTTCCTTTAAGTGAAAAGGTACAAGTTCTCTAATAAAAATATATATATATATATATGCTGAGGTTGCTAAGATCTATAGTAAGAATGAATCTCCACGAAACTGTGAAGGACAAAAATTTGTGCATAGTATATATAGGCTTTGGTACTATTCCCGGTTTCAGGACTATACTAGGGGTCTTCAAATGCATCTCCTACAGATAAGGAATGACTACAGCACCTCTTCAATAAATGAATCTCTCTTAAATAATTGACTGTGACCCTGGTTTATGTCTTCTCAGGCTGGGATCTAGAATTTAAAGTCTCCACCCATCCCTACGTGGCAGGGGGAAAGATTTTGGCATCTTTCTCACTGGCTTATAAGACCTCTGCTCATATATCACTACTCAAAGAAAGTCATATTGTCATGCACAATTTCAATTGGAGAAGTGCAATTCTACCACAGAACCACCAGAAAAACCCAAAATATTTTAAAAAATTAACCCTAATTTTTTCAATATAGGCACAAAAACAATAGTCCAGAGTAAAATGGAAGGTAGTGGTTACCAAGAAGCATGTCTTCAAAAAAGAGGTACATTATGCCTTTCAAGAAATAAATAAAATGAATAAAAACTTGAATCATATTAGGGTTGGAATAGAAAGGATATGTATCTTGTATCCCAATGAGAAGAAAACAAAGGCAATAAATAGGAAAATGTCAAAAATTTAAACAAAAATCCATAATCAAATATGAATCAAATTAAATATGACTGAACAATTTTTATTATACGATGCCAGTATAATAAAAGTCATTACATCTGAACATAACTCTAGAAATATTCTCCCTTTTGTGATACCAAAATTAATAAATGACAACTCTTAAGAAGGAAATATAATCATAGCTCACTACTTTACAGTGAACTAAATTTACATGGTCAAGAAAATGTAAATAAATAAAAATAAATTGAAAAGTTTAGCTAGCTTATTGATTTTCAACTTTTAAAGTGATTCTGTATTTAAAGTACATAAGATTATGCTTGGATTACAGAACTGAATATAAATGTTATCATTCTAACAATATATAATGCAGTGTAATTTGGATGGAAGGTAGAAAAGAGAAGATAGGAAGGAAAGATGCCAAAAAAGATAAGGATGCCAATATCTTTATTTTATAAATTAAGGAATAGTCACTTATGATGGAACAGGAAATAAAGTTCAATAATTTCTTAAACCTAGAAAAATACCAGTAGAATAACTATAATAATAATAAAAAATAAGAAAAAGTGTTAGGGAAAAGGGCAAGTTAGATGAGTAAACTGAGTCCTCATCTTTAAAAGATAAACATCAGTAAACATTTCTAAATTTCCTAAAGACATAGTAATAAAGGTATATTTGGGAGATATGACAGTAACTATAAGAAAAACAAAATACTAAAATATTTCAAAACAGTTGCTCTGAGGAGCAGGACAGCAGTGAGAATTGAGAAAGGGAATTCATCTGTAGCATTTTAATTTAATTAATTTGTGTCTATATTCCTCTCATAAGAAAATACTAAAAAAAAATAAAATTCATGTATTAATTGGATGTCACAGCTCTTGAACTCTTATCCAAAGACTACATTACACCAAGGTAGCTGATTACTCAGTTAAGATGATGAGGCATGATGCAGGTAATTGCAAGGACTGAGGAAAAAAATCTAAAAATGGAGATTAGGTAGGATAATGCATTGTGTGAAACAGACACCTAAAATGCATAGTAAGGCAATAGGAGACTACTACACTCAAGCCACAATTTTGAGCTGGGAAATCTTTGGTATAATCAGTCAGATATTTTAAATAAGCTGTTTATAGGGAATACGGATGTACCACTTAATTAAAAAATGAGGTTAACATTTCGATGCATGAATGCCAAAATAGCCCAGTGACTGGTTTGGAGCAGGCTGTGATCTGCATATCATTCTACAAATCTTTGAGAATTAATCTGACAAGTTAGGAACAGGAGCAACAGATTAAAGTGACCTTATAAAGGTCTAATTCTAGAAATAAATAAAAAGAAGAAAATTGTAAAATACAACTCAATGACTATCTGGCATTTTTTTTCAGTGATTTTAATGACAATGCAATTTATTTCATCTTTATTGATGTCCTTAATTTGGGCCTAATATGTTGAAGTAAAGTTTTCTTAAATGATGGAGCACTATTGTTAATTACTGAATATAAGAATATTAAGCACTGTAATCATTGTCATTGTAAGCATTTATGGTAAAAATTTATAATGAAAACATTTTAACTGTTTAGTCTAATGTTGTTTTAATTTAAATAAAACAATAGAGCCTGCAAAGCTGTATTTGTCAAATAAAATATTAAATAAAATTATGTCCGCTTTATATGAAATATTCTTTAAATAACTGCCTCAATTAGCTATGATTGTTCATATGGAATTCACCAGTTGTGAGTCTGCCTTTTAAATAATGACAATTGTGTAAAAGCACTTGGAAATAGTACTTGTGTGAGTTTGATCATTTTTCTCTGGAGGTGGAAGGCCTTTCAAGTTAAAGTAAATGAGTTAGTGAGTGTTCTATTTCTTTTTAGCCATGTTTTCTCTTGGAAATGTCAAATTGCTCAGCAGAGTTAAATGAATGCCTCATCTCAGTGCGATGTAACAACCACATGAAGAATACAATAGAAGGAAACTGTGTCCTCATCCTTAAGGAGATTATAAAGGAAGGGTCCATACAGAATACCTACACAATGTTTTCAGAAGATACTATAAGAACTTCCAGTAAGAATGGAAGTTCCTCCTTTGTACTAGGATGCTTATAAAAATATTAAATTAGTTTTCATCTCTTTGGAGACTTTTGCCTCCAGACAAATGCTTCCAAACTTGACTATTCATTAAAATCATCTGTGGAGGATTTTAGGGATTATGGACTTTAAGAATTCCCAGGTCTTATCTCCAGAGATGTTTTATTTGGTAACTCCCCAGGTGATTCTGATAATTAGCTTGGCCGGAGAACAACTGCTGGAGATAATTTGAACATTAACAAAAAAACTTGTTTGACCAGAAATAAAAAAGCGTGCCTGCAAAGTTCAACACACTCAGTCTGTACAAAACAGGAAAGATCCAAGACCTCACATTTACAAATCTATAAGCCAAAGAGATAAAACTCCTGTATCCCCTTTCTTTAATTAACTTGAAATTAAGTGGCTCTTATTTTTAAAATTCATTTTCTAACCTTGGATATCTTGTTACTGTCTATTAGGTTTCTTTTCATATCATTATTGTAGGCATAAACAAATATTCCTCCAGAAGATTTCCAAAGAACTGACACTGTTTCCACATAAGAGTTGGCTTTGGCTTTAAGTGAATTGGAAAATATTAAAACATATATTAATCCACAGTTGTAAATCTACAAATGTAAAACTATGTATCACCTATGACATCTTTAGCAAGTGGCAATCTATTCCAAATCTATTTCCAGTAAATAATAAAAAATTAAGTTCCTAATTCTTCAACTCCCAACAGCTCAGCATGGACACAGAAAAGGAAGGAAATGACAGAAGACAAAAGTATAGAAAAGAAGAAGAAAAAAAATTGAAGAGCAAAGAAAGTGACAGTACTAAGATTATTGTGAAATTGCTGCAACAGAAGCCAATTTTTACCGGAAAACCAGAGTATCCATTAAGTACTAACAATATCTCCGATTTTAAATGGTATAAAATGAAGCTCCACTTTGCTCCATAACAAAGTATTATATGGTGTATACAAGTCATAAGATGAAGGTTTCTACATACATAGTTGTACATATCATTAAGTATCAACCATTTTCTTAGACCCTCTTGTTTAATACTTTTCCCCCAACACAGTTGAGCTTTCTCAGCAGTCAGATTTAGGAAATTTAGTTAATTAAAGAAAGATACTGTGTCCTTTAAAACCTCTCCTAAGGGATTATGACATGAGAAATTTCATTTTGGTTTTCTTCTATAAATGCTGGCCTTTGAAGTAAGCATGCATACATGCACAAATAATTGTGGAATGCACAGTCAGAATAAAGCCTTATAAGGTTAGTATTATGCAAGGGACTAGGACAAAGAACATTTAAACAATTCCCTATTCTTCATGGATTGATAATTTTGTGAATATTATAAAAATGAACTTCTAAAAAATTTGACACACTAAACATAAGCCCAAATTATTTGTCATCTGATTCAGCAGACATACAGTTACTCAAATTGCTCTAAAATTTCTAAACGCCTACTCTCAATTTCTGTACTTTGCCCTGTGATGGACAAGCTAGCCTGTAAATCAAACTTTGAGAAATAATGGATTTATCCCACCGGGTTTATCAGAATTCTTACTGGGACCAATGAATGAGAGGCTACAAATTCAAATCTCTCATAAAACGGTAATAGAATAAAAGGTCATTGAACTTGGAATTTGAGCTTCACACAAACATCATGAATATTTTACCTCCTAACGAACATAAATAAATGAATAAACAGAAAACCTCCACATGTATGCCTCATAACTGTTATTAGCAGCAAATCCATATGGGTCTGCAGCAACCTCAGTCCTTGCCTCCTCAAAAGAAATAATTTGACTGAGGGGCATAATAAGGCAGAAAAGACTAAGGCAAGTTTTAGAGCAGGAGTGAAAGTTGATTAAAAACTTTAGAGCAGGAATAAGAAGAAAGCAAACTGCATTTGAAAGAGGGCTAAGTAGGCAACTTTTAGAGGTCATACTTGCGAGTTATCTTGCGTTCCTTCTCTCCTGATTCTATCCTTGGGGTAGGCTACCGACATGCACAGTGGCCTGCCAGCACTTGGGAGGGGAGCATGCGCAGCGTGTTTACTGGAGTTGCATGCATACTTGAGAAGTTCTTTCCTTACCAGCCAAACGTCCCCAGGTCATATACTAGTTAAACTTTGCCTCTTAGTGCGCATGTGTGAGACCACTTGCCCACCTCCTGAGATCTTATCAGGAAGCTGCTAATCATTAGTTTCAGGTGTTTCATATCTATTGGGAGCCTGCCTTTCCCTGGAGCCAGCTACTACCAATTATTTTTTAGAGAGACAGTTAACAACCTCCTAACCATCACCTGATGGTGGCCTGACATTCCTAGTTTCGGGGCGGAGGGTCTCCTGCCCTGTTCATGTGTGACTAGCTACCTACTGTAACTACCACACCTTTGGGTCCAAGCTGGATTTGTTTATCTTCAGATTATGCTGCTGCCTTTCGACCTCTCATTGGCCATTTCTGACATACACTGTTTGAATATTTGCCCCATTTGTTAAAATGCGCTTTATTGTTTGTAGTTTATTTTCTGTCATTGTTAGTATAATTATTAAGATGTCTTTCAACTAAATATGCAACTATTCATTTCCGTAGACACCTTTTCCTAGCACAAGCTGGTTGTCTATCTTCCTACCAAAATGCTGGTAGTTGTATTTGTATATATCTACATTAGCATTACAAAAAGAACAATACAAAGTACAATATAATAAAGGTGAAAAAACTAGTTTTAAAACGAGACAACCAGCTAAGAAGCAAGGCCAATCCAAGAGAATTCTTTCGTAATTTAAAGATTCTATTTTTTTGTTTTTCTGTACTTTCATTTCCTGACATAACCCACCTCCATTTTGAAAGTGAGAGTTAATTCATGGTTGAGGTTCAAGTTTAATATAATTTGATGTTAGTCCTTGTCTGCTACTGCAATCACCCTGCTGTGTACACACTTGATAGCTCAGGGAGTGCTCTGGTTTAATGATGTCAGGCCCAGTATTAGAAAACTACAGCTGAATTAAGCGGAAGAAGGAAATTAGAGAAAAAGGGAATGAAGCTCTGAGAATAAAAATACTTCAAAGATGATTACATGGAAACATCTTGCATGTAAGATCTTTCATTCATATACTGATCAAGTTAAAAAAAAAAAATCCAAGCCGTCCCCTCCCTGTATTGCTTTATTTATTTATGTGTGCTCTGTCCAGTGAGACTTTCCAAAACCCTTATTATTAAAAGCATGTTATTCCTGCTATGGTTCATTAAAATCAACTCATTATTTAGCACAGGGCATATTTCTGTAAAAACATTTGTCTTTCTTCCATCTGTTCACTTAGCCCTTTCAGGCAAGTTCCTCTTGGAGCACACATATCCCTGACCCAGCTCTCACACCAACTGCTGAGCTGGAGTCGGCACTGAATCCATCCATCTCTAATGACATTGACTCACAGTAGTTGCTTTTCTAGTCTCAGCTCCTCTGCGAAAGAAGGGTGTGATTACAGTAGGAAGTGTCACATGGGTGTAATTCAATCACAATTTGGCACATCCCCACCCCTTGCTGGCAATCAGTTCACGGGCCCTGTCAGCCTTCTGGATCCCTTACACCACTCGGGCCAACAGTGTTTATAGTTACTCTACAGATAATACTTGGCAGCTGCAAAGCCAAGCACCAAGCTGTGAAACATGCATGGTTAGCAGCAACTGTGCCTATCTGGCTCTGTGAGTGGACATTTTCCCCACAGGTTTATTCCTTGTTTATAAATGCTTTTATTTTGTAAGTTAGAGAGAGGAGGACAGAAAAGAGATAAGAGGACAATGAAAGTACTCCATCTGCCACCAAGTCTTGAGCTCAGAGGAGGCATTATATGAAAATGTGTTATTATTCCCATTAACTATTTTGGGTCATAACATGTTTGACAAATTATTATATTCCTTTACATTCACTTTTCTAAACTCCCTTGGTTCTTCTCTTGTGCTCCTGGGTTATATGGGTTGTTTGGTAGTTTATTTTGCCCTCAGTGGTTGGCAGACTTTACACATATATTCATTCTATTTCATCTGGACTTAAGCGTACAAGAAAAATTTATCTTGTTAATTTTTAAAGACATGTATACTACTTGTCCAAATGACATAGTTAAGTCATGGCTTATCCGTTCTATCAGTGTTTCTCTATGTACCCCTCTAGGAAACAACAGTAGCAACCAGAAGACAGAAGGCCCAAGAAGTAAGCACAGAAACACTAATTTCTCTAAACACTTCTCAAGGTACATTCCAACTCTAGCCACACAAGTCTCTATACTGTTTTCTGACACATTCATTCTCTCTTTCAATTGCTGCTAATGTATTTTAACTTTGATCTTCCTAATGCAAATAACTCTTACAGTACAAAAAGGCAAATTACTTCTGTTAACTTTGTCCTTTACCATGTCTGTCCATAATGGTCTGTTTATGCTCAATGCCAGCTCATGGAATGGTAGCCCTGAGAATCTCCCCTGAATGTTCTTCATCACAGAATGCTAATCACTCATACGCATTGGGTTGTTGGCTAGTGATTCAAAGCATTTTAATATTGATCAGAAGGGGGGTTTATAATGGAAAGATTTTAGTTCTGGAATCCATGATTTTACCACTAAAACTATATATAATATAAAATGTATATTTTATATATATATATACACCTATATATAATAAATTGCAGAACTAAGTCTCCTATCTGCCCGCAAACCCTTTTGCTCAGCTATACAGGACAGCTGCTATTTCTTAGAATGTTATGAAGCAAAGACTTGGATGGAGATTGAGAATTCTACCAAATTCTATACAATATTGATTACTCATGGTTAGTGTGATTCCATAGTCTTAACCGTTCAAGTAAGTTGGATTGCTTCAGGAGAGTAACCATCAGCAACATTTCTGAGTTATATGATCAGATTCTCTTGAACTTGAGTGCTTGCCCACATTCCTGTAGACATGCTTATCCTTTGTCATGATATTATTTGTGGCATGACATTGTCTGGTCTTGCTTTTCTCCTTCCTACCAAAGTCCTATTCTATACAGAAGAAGGAAGCTAAAAGAAGTCCAATTGCAGTGAAGGAAGCACCCTGCTGTGTGAGCATAAATTAGGCCCTCTTCAACAGACACAAAATGCCAAGATGATAATATGCTTCCAGAAAAAGATCCTCCTTAAAGCAGTTTAGTTGTATAGCAAACAGTCCTCATTAAAATAGGCTCAAATGAATCAAGTAAGACAGCACCTTTAGATTTGGCCTTTTGAAATAAAGCATTTGCATATTGTAGGGAAAAGTGACATTTTATGTTTTCAAAGAAAGCATAGCATTCTCCCCTTATTCAGCATAAAAAGGTAAGACATGTATTACATCTAGATTATAATAAAGTCGGTCTTGAAATATTTCAAATTTAAAGTCTGAATTTGTACTTATGTATATAATTTATATGATCAGCATATTGAATACATCATAGAAAGCTTTGAAGAGATTTTAGCAATTAATATTTATTAAACATTTCCCATGTGTTAAGTCCTAAATCCTTTGCATATGTTAAATAATTACCATTTCCATTTGAGGATGCTGAGACACAGAAAATTTAAGTAATTAACCCAAAGTGACACAATTAATAATCAAATTTTAAAGGGCAGGGTGTTTCTATTTTAATTTTATGTATTTCAAATGGGTAACATGATGCTTTGATATCCTTGCTTGTTAACCCAAGAGTACAGCTCCAGAGCCCATGATCCTTGGTGCTACATTTGTGTGAAATCCTAAAGACTTAAATTGCAATTCTTGTTCTGAAACTTACAAATTGTATCTCCGTAAGCAAGCTACTTAAACTCTGGGTACATGAGTTTCTTCATCTCTAAAACAGGAATAAGAACAATAATAGTGCCTATCTCAAGAGACTGCTATGTGAATTAAATGATAAAGTATATGACAAGGTTCCTAGACTCTGCTTTCCTCTTAGATGCACTTCATAAGTTCTATCCTTTGCCTTTTCTTATATCACAAAATCCTCTAGAATGAGAGGAAACAACCTGAATAGAAGCAGAAAATGATTCATAAATTACCCCTCATTTCCAGGTTCCAGGAAATGTAGATAAGTAACACTTCAAAACCAACCATAAATTCATAGAATCCACTAGGCAAACTATCCCAAAGCCAAGCTTCTCTGAGTAACATCTCATGTTAGCTCTGTCCTTATGGCATTGTACATGAACATTCTGCCCTAAGAAAATCTATCTGTAGATCTTTTAATTATGTTGATCTTGATTTCCTTTATCAATCATGTTTCTGATTCTATATATTCAAAGGAATAAAGGTGATAACTTTTATTAAGGAGAAGTAAATTTTCTTGTAAGATAATGAGAAAAGAAAAAAATTCTTTGGGTAGTTCAATGACAGCATATTGGCCAAAGAGTGCTTTTTCATTTTTTTCCATAAAATGAAATCACTTTTGATAGTGACTGAAGCAAGAGGTAATGATAACGTGATCGACTTTGACATTTTGGCAAGCTTAATCTACTCTTTGTTGAGATAAGCCACTATTATCATCAAAAATAAGTTAAAAGGGCTTGTCTGTTTTCCATACAATATCTCATCTTATTTCATCATCCTCTAATGCTTTCTTCAGAAAGCAAACTTTCTATTCCTGCAAATGTCCTAACGTTCTACAGTAAAATTATTTCATGGGAAATAACTTTGTCTATCAGCAAAATGTAGCTCGATATTATAATTTATATCAATTAACCACACTCTACAAAAGTAGACAGGTATGAGCAGAGAGTTTAGAAACAAGATGTTGAATAGAATAAAGAATGAATAGAATAAAGAAAAGCAACTTTGGGATAGAAACAGTGACTTCATACAACCTATTAATGACTAGGATACATAGAAATACTATGTTGTGAGAATTATGCAAATCCAGTATAAAAATCCATGAAACTCGTAATTCATATGAGTGTCTTTATGGGAAGGTAGCAGTGAAGTAGGGATGAAAAACCTGTGCAGACAGAGGCAGACTGATGACTTTTGAGTAGAAGGACAAGGCATTTGTCTTGACAACACAACCAGTGAGAGGTAAAATCAAAAGTCACTGATTTACTAAGATATAGAATACAACAAAGATGGTATAAGAAAATTTGGAACTTATATGACAAGCCCCCCAAAAGCTAACTACCTATTGAAAGACCTGAAATGCATGAGTAGTAGTTCAGAGGTTTTAGAAAGATCTGTAACCATAATGGCAGCTGAAGTTTAAGATCACTGGCAAAAACATGGCATAACCTGTCTCCAGGCATCTATCTACATGGTCTATTACTCATGCATTGCATTCCTTTTACTTGATTATGTGCTCATCTTTGTTAATAACTGCCTTATAATTGAAAAGGGCACAAAGATGTGTCTTTGTCCTTTAAAATTTACAAGAAACATTCTGCTGCTTATGATATTGAAAAGACTATGTAATACAGATTATAGTCAGAGTCATTTCTGTCAGGAGCGCCTATGTGACTGGTAATACTGACATCTACTTGCACATGAAGTCTCATGGGTCAAAAATGAAAATCTAATTGGACCTACTAAAATTGGACACCTTTCCCTGGTTAGTCTGTCCACAGAAATGTTACCCAAGTGGAAAGTACTTTGTGTAACTATAGAGCATATCTCATAAGGTATCAATTGACAAATTTATTTTTATTGTTAAAACCTTCAATATTATAAAAAAATTAAGCAATTAATTGTACACAGCTATGCAGGATGAAAAACAAACAGTAGAAAAGAAACTAACTACCAGATCCTGTATATCAAAGTCAGAAGGCTGTTTCTTACCCCACCAGGATTTCATTTTCTTATTTGACCCCAATAGAGGTTGTCCTTAAATTCCTGGTAATCAGAATCAGTTCTTAATGCAAATATCATTTTCTCTCTATGGTTGGAACGAACGTGGCTCAAAATACTGAAAGAAATATATGTACATATATTTTCTTAAGAATTTTTGTATTAGTTTTCCTAAAATGTTTTTAACTGATTCCTAAAATGGAAACAGGCCCTAAAATAATAAAGACTAAACAGATTCAGAAGCATAAAAGATGTCAAAGCATCTCAGGTGCTTTAACTAAGAATTTGAGATATAAATATAGTAAACAAAAATATGGGCAAGACATCCTTAGAACAAGAAAAATTTTAAATTTATTCAGGCCAAAGAAGCCTCAAAAGATTATTTAAAGAGGAAAATAAAGAGGGTAACTGCAATTTGGGTCCATTACCCATTTTAAAAATAATGCATGCCTTCCTTGAAAATCAGCTTTAGATATTATGTTTTAAATATCTTTTGTCATTGTTTTTGTTTTCTAATGCCTACTGTCTAATTTTACCCATTTTAGGGAAAATGCATAGTTCCATATGCAACAGTATATATGTCAGGGCCTGTGTGTGTCATGGTGTGGGAGAAAAGAGAATGAGAAAGCTCAGTGCACCAGTGCCCCACTCAATACCTCAAAGACTAACCAATTAGCTATTATTTGGAAAGTGGTTACTTTCCCTAGCCCTACATGGTCAAAGCTTGTTATGCTTAGGATTGTCTTTGCTTGCAAAATATATGAAACATTTTTAGAATGTATAATAATATTTACAAAATAGTTACCTGTCATAATAATTATTTGTCTATAACAAATTGTGTGTAATTTCAAACGGTAGGCTCAATGTATGCCTGCTTTAGATAACAGTGATGATAGAATAAATAGATTACACACTGAAAGAACATGAGAAATCCACATAAGGCATTTTTAAATGACTAATTAAAAGAGGTAATTATACTCTGTAGAAAAACTCATGGATTTTATGGACAGCCCTGTCTTTATGAGGATTCAAGGAGGACCAGCCTCTTAATTCATTAGGCAGTACCTAGGATTAGATATGGCTTTCCAAATGAAACATAAACCCTTCACAAAACATTCTTGGTTTCAGATATCACTAGAAACCACCACACTGTAGAAAGGGTCACTGAGAGGTTTCCTGAGGTTCACAGACCTTTAAGTAAACTCAAGATGATTTTTCCAAGGACAAATGCCAAGTTTTTAGCTAGGCCTAGTTAAGTTTCACGAGAACTTTACTGGCATGCCAAACCTGGACCAATTAATAATTCTGAGCAAATACTGGGCAAAACTTAGGGGTTCCAGCTTAAGTCCTGCTATTCTTCAGGTCTCAAATTATAAATTTCATACAGCTGGTGTAAAACTTATTATAGTCATCAGAAAACTGCCTTATGAAGTTTGAATTTTTTCATTTTATGTGTAACTGGCAACATCTCTGTCAACATTTTCAAGAGATTATGAAACATTTTCTTCCAAAAAAAGTGTGTTGATGTATAAACCAATTAAACATAGTGCATTCTCATTTACTGTTCCAAAATGCATCTCTCCCTTGTACAATATTCACAGAGTAGATGGAGAGGAAAGAGGAGTCATTGATTTAGCCAGGTTCAGTCTTTAGAAATTCAGACAAATTTGTAGGATGTTATTCCCTTGGCAGGTAGAGAGTCGGAGGCAATCTGAGTCCACTCAAAATGATAGAGTTCTCTATAGGGTATCTCAATCATCAGCTCTTACAAATCTACTCAAAATGTTGGGAAAGAAAATACAGAGTTATGTGTCTACATGAAAGGATACAACCAGATTTCTTTGTAACAGTAAAAAATTACTTTCCAAACTAAATGGTTTTCAAGATGTTACTTGGATGACCAATCCACAATTATTTTCAAGTGAAATGTGGTATATAACAGTTACCAAGTACTCTGATCTTTTGCCTTTTTAAAATTTAGAATAAAAATTAAAATGGTATAATGAAAAGAATAAAAAAGTTAACCTTTTAGAAGCCCATTGCCATAACCTAATTGCCTGGTTGATTTCTAGTTTCTCTTTCCATTAAACATTTATACATTTATCATGTGTTTTTTGTAGGTTTAATTATAAAGTCTCTTCACTTTGTATGAGTGCAGGCTGTGTTCTCAGAAGACATTTTCTTCTACTTTGATAACTATTTTTAGTCCCTAAATATTATTTTAATACTGATAAAATATGCACTTCATTCACTACAAGTATAATGATCAGTTGGAATTATTAAAATTGCTTGACTTTTCTTTACATATAGAGCTATACAAATGATAGATTATATAGTATGTCAGAGCCCAGAAGCCTCTGAGATCAGAGTTTAATTTGAACTACATTTTGAGATGAGAACATAGAAGATTCTCTGTGCCAGTATGAATTGAGATCTTCTGACTCTCAGTATAAAACCCTGTCTACCACATCATACCAACTATATTTATTCCTTATCAGTAGCAAAATGCAAAGGGCAGAAATTACATCATACATGTGGCTGAAAGAATAACTTTTAATGTGAACACTATTATGATTTTTATATGTATATATATTTATATACATAAACATATATTACTATTTATATACTTATATGTGCATATAAATTATGAATTATATATAACTATTGTTCTTTTTTCATATTTCTATGAAAATCAGAAAATATATCCTCTCTGGTAAAATAAAACAAAAACTATATTCTAAAGTTAGATCCAATGTCTAATAAACAATCCTTACACTTTAATTGCTAGATTCAGATTTCTGTAAGCAGTGTAGACAGTGGAGACCAAATCAATATCCTGACTTATTCTAAAAATTCCATTCCGTTTAAGACTGCATCACACTATTTATTATGCCTGGCCAAATAGATATCAGTTAAAATATTCTATAGTATGTTTGCAGCAAAAGAATCACAGAAGAGTAAAATAAATGGTCTAGAAAGTGCAGTGATGATTTTCTAAAAGGTAAGTTTAGTTCGGAATTACTGATATTGATCACCTAAGTGCTCTGTCAGAGGTAAAGTTTCAGCTAAAACTTGGGTTATCAGCAGGAATGTGTCTGAAATCAAAGTAGAAATATCTAACCCTCATGTTTTACTCCGCGTGCCTCAGCAAGATCACTAAAGGTCTTCATTGAACAGAGTTTACCTCTATCACTATTTTTTGTTCACCTGTCTTTATCAAGCAGACATTGGCTAGGACATATTAAATTTTTCTCATAACCTGCTTGTCTAAAAATAATCAATTTGGACTTAACAACAAAAAACTAAGTCCTTTTATAAAGCATTTATTTGGCATGACTTTTACCCTTTCCATAGGAGATGTGTAAGTGTAAAATAGAGTGTGGGGTTAATATTCAGAGGAGAAAGTAGAACCAGGGATAGCTAAATGATAGAAAAATCAGCATCTGTAGTCTCTTTTCCTATTCCTACAGAATGGTCAGTGTAAGAAACCATCAATGTTGCCACCTACTTACTTGTGTGACTTGGGTAAGCACATGTTTCCATGAACCAGTTTGGAGACTGTAGAAGGCCTCCTGTCCTGCTGTGGCCCTAACCACTTGTTTCAATCCTTCCTGAAGTCCTACCCTTATAGATTGGTTCCTCCTTAGTTAGCCCAATCCTTTTATTACTTACTGAAATGCAAATTACCTTCCAAGAAGAAAAACATTAAACCTTATCAGTGATTTGGACATTAGGGTGCATGACCCTGCATGAACCTGTTAAGATCTTCTCCTGAAAGCCAGATGAGAAGCCTCTATTCAGCATGGCAATCATATGACCCGACCCACTTCTTGTTTGGAGGACATAAAAATAGACCCAATCAGTAATCATATATTTAATGCAATGTAGGATTTAGATCAACAATCATAAAGTTGGTACTATCCACCTACTTTTAGGTTTATTATTAGAAAAAGTCCTGTTATAACCTTTGTATTGGAGCTTTATAACAACTCTCCAAGATAAATGTCTTTAAGCAAATGCTATTCTATGGATAAATTAAGATTTAATACGCAGCTAAATAAAAACCTATTCTAACAATTGGGGGCTAATATCTCCTCTATAGGAACTTTGCAATAATATTCTGAAAAAGCCAAAGTGCAAAAAGCAAGAGAGAGATGCAACAAATTACTTTCCTAGTGGTTGAGTAGCGTTTCATTTCATTTTGTATTAATTTCCCATTGGTGCCATTTGCTTATTTTTTGGGAGGAGGTGGTAGTGGAGAGAGCTATCTGTATATATTAATTTGTAAGATTTTTCAATATCAATAATCTGAATCCTGGCCTGTCATAGTACTGCAAATACTATCTCAGTTCAACTTAAAAAAAATGTACTGTAACATTTTTGTTTTATCTTCATGACTCCTGACTTGGTATCATATTGATACAGACAAGAGACAGGGAAAACTGGGTAGAAGAGGGTGGTTCCCTAGCAAAGGCCCAACCCTCAAGCCCAAAGACCCACAACCCTAAATGAGGACACACATTTCTGTTTCTGCCCCCAAAAAAGTTGCCTTTGGGCTCATCACGCCCCACCCCCAATTCTGCCTCCATATAAACTTGAGACCTTAGTGGGCACACATTCAAGTGGCTGAACATTGAGACCAGCAAGGGTGGAACGACATAGCAGAAAAAGAGATAAGAGGGGGGATGATTGGACACCAAGAGGAAATCAGTCGGGGTGGCTGGAGAAGAGGCCAGCCCCTGGGAGGCCTGATTCCAGGGAAAGATCACATTTCTACTCCATCCCCACTACTGGCTCCCCATCCATCTCGCTGAGAGTCACTTCCACCACTCAATAAAACCTTGCATTCATCTTTTAAGCCCTGTGTGATCTGATTCTTTTGGGACACTGGGCAAGAGCTTGGCATACAGAGGGCTGTCATACTAGGCCTCTGCCCTTGTGATAAGGCAGAGGGTCCATTGAACTGATTAACTCACCAGCCGTTCAGAAGATGGCTAATCTGAAAGAACTTTGTAACACAGGCCTGTTTAGGCTTCGGGAGCAGCAGACACCCACCCCTACACGCTGCCATGGGGCTGGAACCCAAAAGCACTCACTCCCGCCTCTGTACCTGCCCATCTTCATGCTTTCACTAGGGGTTTGAGCTGTAGGGTGGCCAAGCAGGTGGGCCATACCCCATTGCACATCTTGCAAGGAAAATCAAAGAACTCTCCTATTTCAATACTTAGAAAAGGTTTTCTGGCCAGGCGCGGTGGCTCACGCCTGTAATCCCAGCACTTTGGGAGGCCGAGGCGGGTGGATCACGAGGTCAAGAGATCGAGACCATCCTGGTCAACATGGTGAAACCCCGTCTCTACTAAAGATACAAAAAATTAGCTGGGCATGGTGATGCGCGCCTGTAATCCCAGCTACTCAGGAGGCTGAGGCAGGAGAATTGCCTGAACCCAGGAGGCGGAGGTTGCGGTGAGCCGAGATCACGCCATTGCACTCCAGCCTGGGTAACAAGAGCGAAACTCCGTCTCAAAAAAAAAAAAAAAAGAAAGAAAAGGTTTTCTATCTTAAAATTGTAGAAATATTTTTCAAGGTCTTTATTTTTGTATCTTTAATGTATCTTTAAACATCTGCCATAATTTTAGTCATCCTAAATTTATTGTAGAATCTTCAATTCATTGTGTAAATGTAGAAATAAAACTAAATTTCCAACACTATTTGTTGAAATGTCTATCACTTCCCATTGTACTTATCTATCATAGTCCTACATAGGTGGAGAGAGTTTGAAGATTTGTTTTGAAATTTGCAAATGTTTTGATTCCATAAGAATTTAGAAATTTAGTATTTTTAAAACTCAAATACATTCTTGTTCTCTTTTTTCAACTGATTTTTAAATTTCTACCAATTTTCTATAATCTGTAGTTTCTGTGCCTACTGATATTTGTCCCCTAATGTGACAAGTTGCATTTCATTTTGTGACCTAAGCTTAGAAACAGCTGTGTGATATCAGCCTGTCTAGGCTGTCCTTGCTCTGAATTCTGTCTATTCCAGACAATTAGCAAAATGAACTTGGAAAATTATAAAACATTCCTTAATCTGAATTTTCTCATCTCTAAAATGGATCTATTCCACGAATATCAGACATTTATAAAAGTTAAATGATGTGGATTAGAACTTGGCACATACTAGCTTATCAACCAATACAAGTTTTACTGATTTTTAATTTTCCTTCTGTCATCTCCCTCCATACTGACACTATGCTGCTATCAACTCTGCTCTTTATGCTTTTTTTTCTTTTTTTGAGACAGCGTCTCACTCTGTCACTCAAGCTGGAGTGCAGTGGCATGATCTCTGTTCACTGCACCCTCTGCCTTTGGGGTTCAAGTGATTCTCCTGCCTCAGCCTCCTGTGTAGTTGGGATTACAGGTATGTGCCACTATGCCCAGATAATTTTTATATTTTCAGTAGAAACGGGGTTTCACCATGTTGTCTAAGCTAATCACGAACTCCTGACATTGAGTGATCTGCCCACCTCGACCTCCCAAAGTGCTGGGATTACAGGCATGTCTGCTCTTTATTTTTACGCAACTATGTGAGATAGTGACAAGCTCTTCCATGATATTTTCAGGGCCCAGGACAAGAATAGAAATGCAAGCCCATGTATACTACATGTAAATATACTTTATATGAAGATGTGAAAATGTGCAAAGAATTTTTATGAGACTAAAAGTGGACAAAATACTGATAATTTGAAATAAATAATTATTGTGCATTTCCCTGTGTTCTGTTGACAGGTCTGAAATATTTTGATTAGTAAAATAATGAAAACCAATATAATTTGAATTAGTATGTATTTATCTCATAAAATTTATTTTCTTGCTTTTATTTTAGTGGAAAATCATAAATTGGCCAGGCATGGTGGCTTACGCCTGTAATCCCAGCACTTTGTGAGGCCAAGGCCGGTGGATCACTTGAGGTCAAGAGTTCAAGACCGGCCCTGGCCAACATGGTGAAACCCCATCTCTACTAAAAATATAAAAATTAGCTAGGCACCTGTAATCCCAGCTATTCACAAGGCTAAGGCAGGAGAATTACTTGAACCCAGGAAACAGAGGTTGCAGTGAGACAAGATTGCACCACTGTACTCCAGCTGGGTGATAGAGTAAGACTCCATCTCAAAAAAAAAAAAATCATAAGTTATGGTATAAAAAGTCTTAACGTAATTTGTGTTCTATTGGCAGACACACCAAATTAAACATTTCTTGAGTTACTACTTTTATTAGATTGTTTTTTATACTTTCAAATTTTAAAGAAGACATTGTTCCATTGAGTCATCATCAACTGGAAATATCAATAAAATTTTAAATCAATACTTTGATTCTGGAATGAGCCTTGGTTTATACATATCACACAAATAAGATCCCAAATGATAGATTATCATTTTAACACATAAGTTGTAAAATATTTTACAATATAGAAAATTTTTAAAAAGCAATATACTACTTAATCATGACTTTATCTTGAACTATATTGGTTACAAAATAATTTATAAATATTAGTTTGCAATTTACTTGTATGCAAATATCCTTCTTCGTGTTCAAGCAAATATTTGAGTTTCCTTGTTCTATTATTGTTATTTCTTAATGGAATGATGCTTTTGTTGTATATTTCACAGGTAGTTTATTTTAACAGAGGGGAAAATAATTTAATTTAAAGATTTTAGAGCAGTTAGTCCCTTTAAAACTGAGATGACTAAAGGTAGATCTCTGATTTTTCTGTAATCTTCTACTAAACAATTATAAGCAATAGTTCATATTCAAAAACACAGTTCATGCATATTTCAAATTGATTTCATTTTTTAACAAAAAAGGACATCTTTAGCTGCAGATCTATTTCACCTGTTCTCATGCATCTTGTATCTTGTATATAATGGTTTTAACACCTTTAATAATATTTTGATGGCATTTCAACCATAAGTCCAAGGATAGTTGTAATCTCAAATTTGATATAGGCATTATTAAGATTCCTATATGTGAAAAGGTCTGGAAAATTTTGACTGTAAATTTGTAATTGTTCCCAAAATGTCATCAGTTCTGGCATAACTGAAGACATGTCTTTTAGTAAAAACTCAAACTATGCACCTTAAGTAGCAGAAAGAATGCTGTGGATCTTTGCCAAAATATTGGCTGCTATTCACTTTATCAATCATGTTAGCAGTATTATAATAAGCTTGCCATCAATGGCCTATTAATAAAGAGCTGAACAATTTACTTTTAAAAAAGTTAATCAGTATTGTTGGAAGTCTTTATAAAATAAAAATATTCTTAATTCTAATATTTAATATCTATTTGGTTGCCAATATTTAGAATTGGTATCATACTTTAAACCTTACCTCCAGTTACACATATTGAAATTTGAGAGAAATATAAAATGTTTAATATTGCAAAATATACTTCAGTTGCTATGTGCAACTACTTTGAATAAAAGTAACATTTGTGAAAACCTGCAGAGCCATGATTTAGAATATGAAGAGAAGCAACAAAATGGATTCTCAGCACCACTGAGAAAAATACATTTAATATAGAAAAAAATCTATTTTATGTATGCTGTTGAGAAGCCAGATTTAACAAGTCAACTGATTTATATTCATACTTAAATGACTTTGGTTTCACTGCTCAAATACTTGCTGATCTCCAAAGCAGTAGTGTCCTTCTCAAAGCTGGCATTGGCACAATCTGAAACCATTTATGGGATTCAGGCACAGTTAACTTTTGCTTTAAGGACATGTGTCAAGAGATGTGGATAAGTAATACCATGGGACTCAGAGGGGTCTGTTTTGCCTGGAATAAGGGCAGTACTGAATCAAAGAGCTATTAATTTTCTGGAAACCTTGATGTTTAGGCAACAAAGGCTGCCTGTTAGAGGACCTACATTAGCATTTACTAGTTAAGACATGTTCAGCTCCAACTTAACTGAAACTAATGTGGAAAGTTTCAAGTAAGAAATGGCAACTTACATTTATGACCTTACATAAATAAAGCTCAGAGAAAGATTCAGCTGTTAAAGGATATTGTCAAGAGCCACATCCCCTTTATCACTCTGCTTTCTATACTTTGTGTGTGACCCTTGTCTTCATTGTTGCAAGGTGGCTGCTAATCCTCTATGTCCTGCATTTACATTCTAGGCAACAAGAGTAAGAAGTAATTGAAGAGCCAGGTATGGTAGCTCATGCCTGTAACCCTGGCAGTTTGGGAGGTCAAGGTGGGAGGATCATTTGAGCCCAGGATCTTAAGACCAGCCTGGGCAAAATGGCAAAACCACATCTCTACAAAAATTACAAAAATTAGCTAGGCACGGTGGCATATGCCTGTAGTCCCAGCTACCCAGGAGACTGAGGTGGGAGGATTGTTTGAGCCCAGGAGGTCAAGACTGCAGTGAGTGGAGATCTGGCCAGTAGACTCCAGCCTGAGTGACAGAGCAAGACCTTGTCTCCAAACAAAACAAAACAACAACAACAACAAATAAACAAAGTGATGAAGAGTCAGAGGCAGCACCTGCACGAGAAGAGCAAAACAATCCAAGACCTTCACAATACGCATCTCATTTGCTAATACTATGTCACATCCAAGTATGAGAGCTTTCAACGGGACATGCCGCTACCTTGAAAAAATTGTAATTACATTTGTATAATAGGGAAAAAAAGAATGAATATATTGACTAGGCAATTATCAGTATTTGCTTCCTAATCAGAATGTAAGAAGAAACAAACATTTCTCCAGGATATTTCACTGCTTCTGGGGGACTGTGTTAAAGAAAAACTTCTCTTCCTAGGTTAACAAGGGGCATGGTTTTAAAGACAGGAGTTTCCCAGCTCCAAGCCTCCATCCTGGAAGGTAAAGTTCTTTGTCTGGGTTTCCCACGTGCGGACTAGGTAGAGAAATTCAGGCGGGCTCCTGTGTCCAAAAAGCCCGCAGAAAGCTCTGGGAGGAGGGGCTCTATTGTGGACCAAGTAGCCAATCCAGTATCAGAGTCAAAGATCAATCACTCCAGAGGACGTTTGAAAGAATTCGTCTCATTGGATGAGAACATGAATGGGGAGGGAATAGCTCAAGGGTTAAAATTCCACTGCTCCCTCCCTATACAGATTCCTTCCCATGGCAGCATTTAAGCTGCTGCCCTTGTGCTCTCTCTCTCTCTCTCTTTCTCTCTCTCTCTCTCTCTCTCTCTCTCTCTCTCTCTCTCTCTCTCTCTCTCTCTCTCACTCTCACTTTCTCTCACTCTCTGTCTCTCTGTCTCTCTCTCTTTAGTTTTATTGTGTATTTGCATATCAATCATTTGAGTTTAGACATTTCTAGCTTTCTAGCAAACTCTTAGCATTCATGCATTTGTGTGTGATTAATATGAATATTTAAATCATTTCTGGATTATCTGCTTATAGCATTATTTAATTTAATTTATTTCTAAAAATATTTAGTTTTCTTATTAAACTACCAACTAATTCCCAGAAAAGGGGTCTCTGACTTCTGTATTTCTCACCAACATAATAGAAAAGCTTACAGTGACTGTAATTTCTTAACCAGAATTTGAGGCCTGAAAATAGTTTCATTATATGATTTTTGATATTACACAAATTTAAAAATAATATTGTTAAGAGTATAAAATATAGAGTCAGATATGCTTTAGTTCATATCTCAGCCTCCTACCTTATTCATTTGATGGTTTTTAACCCATCCAAGCTTCAGTTTTATTCTGGTAAAGCGTGGTTAAAAACATTTTTACGGGGTCTTGGTAAACTCAAATGAAGTACTATGCATAATGTAATTAATGTCATGACAATAAAATCAGTATAATAATTATAATTATTCATATCACTTAAAAATGGTCATGGCACTAAGTTCAAGTGCTGTGTAGTATTATTGTTAACTATAGCACGATTATAGCTAACAATAATACATCATTTCAAATGGCTTGGATGAGGCTATTGAATGTTCCACAACACAAAGAAATAATAAATATCGGATATAATTAATATGCTGAGTACCCTGATGTGATATGTTACATGTATTGCATCACTATGGACCCCACAGACAAAATCATTATGTGTCAATTTAAACTGTGTTTAATTTTTAAAATACAAGAAGAAAAATAAATCAAAATGGTATCTGAAAAATGTTTTTGGGGAATATTTGAAATATAGACCTAACCTATTCTGGTAATTTACAGTTTTCTCCTCCTCTGAAAGCTCAGCTGAGAGCATCCTCATAAAATAAAAACTGCCCTCTAAAATACATTTCTGAATATTTGTGTATTAGTTTACTAAAGTTTCCATTAAAAAATACCACACAGTAGTTGTCTTAAAGAACGGAAATCTAATTTTTTCACAAATCTGGAGGTTGGAAGTCCAAGATTAAGATGCCAGCAGCACTGGCCTCTTTTGAGGGCTCTCTCCATGGATTGTAGATGGCCGCCCTCTTGCTGCCTCCTTACACGGTCATCTCTGTATGCATGACCCCCTGGCATGTCTTCTTTTGATAGGATATCAATTAGACTGAATTAGAACTCTACCCTAATAGCCTTATTTTTCACTAAATAAACTCTTTACAGACCTTATCTCCAAATATAGGTTACATTCTGAGGTACTAGGAGTTGGTACTTCAACTTTTGAATATAGAACATATATAATTCAACCCATAACAATTTCATAAATATTCCAAGTTAAATTTTATTCAGTTCATTTTTTTTTTTTCAAGACAAGGTCTCACTCTGTCACCCAAGTTGAAATGCAGTGGTGAGATCATAGCTCTCACTACAGTCACCTTAAGTCCCAGGCTCAGGTGACCCTCTCACCTCAGTCTCCTGAATAGCCAAGACCACAGATACACACTACCATATCAGGCTAATTCTTGTATTTTTTTGTAGAGATGGGGTTTTGCCATGTTGCCCAGGCTGGTCTCAAACTTCTGGGCTCAAGTGATTCTCCCACTTTGGCCTATCAAATTGCTGGGATTACAGATGTGAGCCCCGTGTCTGGCCCTTACTCAGGTCATTTTATTTTACTTAGGAAAATATTTGACACATCTTGATTACTGAGTTAATAATAGCACACAATATCCTATGAGGGTCATTCTGTGCTAGACCCATGGCTCAGTGATTAACATGTACATTTTTCATGATGCCTCACTAATCATTTCTAAGATAGATTCTGAATACCAAACCCATGGAAAAAGAAAGAAACTGAAGTTTGAAGATTAAGTATTTTGGCCAAGGGTACACCGAAATTACATGGCAGAGTCGTAAGTGAATCAGTTCTATCTGTTGCCAAAACCTAAATGAGCCCTTCACCACTAGATACTCAGCCTTACAGTGCTAATGATTCTTGGATTACTTAAGTTTTTCTTCTTTATTATCAATCCACTGGTCCTTTATCGTCAAAAGCTTAATGTCAGATGAAACTTCTTATATTAACTTTGAGGACTTTAAACCAAGTAAAGTGAAATCTTATTAAATAAAACAATTTAATGTAACAAATAGTTAACATTTAATAACAAAATAATTTAGTTACATTATTTTATTTAGTCCTCAGAAAATTCCCTTGAATATATCTTGTATTTCTCCATTTTAAACATAAGACTTAGAATCAGAGGATACGTGACTTTCACAGTGCCACACATCTCAGATGAGCCAGACATATATTTTAACCCCAATGTGCATACTTTTTGTAAAGAATACCTATAGTGGGATATTCTCCTTTATACATGGGGACACATCAATTCTGCTGAAAGTAATGCTCAACAAAGGAGAAGACTGACATGGGTTTGAAGACCTCTTCTTTTGAAGTAAAAGAAGAGTTGCTTCATCTAGGTGCTATGTGTCAAACAGAGCAAGGAATATGGATGACAGCTACATTTGATCCCGTTTAGAGGAATTTAAAGGAGTTTCACTTTAGAGATAGTAATTCTTGGCAAAGAAACCAGCATGCTGTGTCCTCTTGCATATGGTTATCATTAGTAAGGCCAAGTTCTGGCCAAGTTTTTATGGGCTTAGCTTCCTTACTACTCCTCATTTACTTGACCTATATCCTAATGATGACATGGATTCTGATGTGAAATATAGCCAATTGAGCCAAGTGTTTGCCACTACTGAAAAATGTACATCCTAACTGAATTTGCCTTAGTGTCCACCAGTAAGTGTCAAGTATTTGGTGACTAATGACATAAATGCCACTTTTAAAATATTTTTTACAAACCAGGTATACCATTTGAAAGCTCACTTTGAACACAAGGACATAATATAAAATAGCCGTAGAAAATAATGCTTTTTGTCATAAATGCAACCAAATTGGTATATCTTTTATAATTTCTTAAATCATCAAGGCTATAGTGTGTTAGTAAAATATTTCATATTCTGGTCCACATTAAAGGAGTCTATCACACAAAAAAATGATAGTAGTATATAAAATGATTTGTCTTTTTAATAATTTGATTTTAGACAGTTTATAAAGACGGACAACTGATAAGATGGCTTTCTATAAGGAAGATACAGAATTATGTTTCTCATTATAGCAAAGTAGCTTAACATAATAATAAACCTCTGAATAAAGTATTTTTAAAAACATGTATTTGGAGGCCCAGAAAAGCAAACAAAACAAATAGAAATTGGAGAAAATCAGTTTTTGAAACAGGGTGCACACTGGTAAAATTCACATTTTTTATAGGTTTTCTTTTAAGGGCATACCACTGTTCAATGTTTCACAAGGAATAGAACTCAAGCTAAAAACAAAAGTCTCCCCAGGATGATGATTCAGCGGTCAGCATTTGAGACTGTGTGTCTGAGAAATTGAGTGAAGAAATTCAGGAGCTCCAAATTTGCGCAAAATTCCCCTCATATCATTGGTTCACACTTAACTATGCACGTATATGACAAGAACCTAAGTGGCCCATGTGAAGCAGAAAGAAGTTTGAAAAGAATGAAGAGAGATTCCAAAAGTTTCCCATCTTAGGGGAAATAGCAATTGAAAGTTCAAGCTCTGACAAGTTAGAGAGTAGTAAACAATTCAGGATTTTCATTAAATCCTGAGAAGTAAACAGCTTTGGAAATAAGGATCACATGTTAGTAAGGGAAAAAGTAAAAAAGACATAACATAAAAAGCCTAAACTCAAACCTCCAAAAGTCCATAGTTATCAATAGAAATTTAACTTACCAAACCAAACATACTTTAGAAGAGGATAACAGAATCACAACTCATTAGGATGTATCACTCAAATGTCCAAGACTGGATAAAAGTAAACATGCATGAGAAGTAGCAAGAAAATATAATCCAATGAAGGAGACTCTCAGATATCCCAAATTTTGAAATTAACAGGAATGAACTTGAGGTATGTAATGTATTTGTTTTAATCATATGAAACACCTATGTAATACCTATATTAAAAATTCTCTGAATGTCATAATTACAAATGGAGAAATTAGAAGAAAGCACCAATGAACCTAAAAACAGGTCTGTAGAAATTATCCAAATTGAAGCACAGGGAAAAAAATTTAAAATATCAGCTGGTCTAATAGAAATGTATCTGAAGTTTCTGAGAGAGAAAAGACTTAATAGGGCAGAAAACATTTATAGAAATATTAGCTAAGATTTTTAATGTTAAGAAAAACAAATGCACATTCAGGAAGCTAAGTAATACTCAAGCAGGATAAATATTTTTAAAAAAAACTATATTTAGATATACCATAGTCAAACTGTAGAAAACCAAAGGTAAAGAGAAAATATTTTTAAAAAATTAGAGAAGAAAGTCACACTGCATTCAAGAGGACAATAATAAGCATGATGATAGCTGTTGTCCCATTAAGAGCAATGAGCACAAAATAAAACAAAATATTTAAAGTGCTGAAAAAAAACCTGTGAACATATAATTCTATATTAGCCAAAAATATCACTTAAAATTAAAGATAAAATTGAGACATCTTTAGATAAACAAATGCCAACAATTTTTTGCTAGTAGCCATACCCACTCTGCAAAAAAAATCTGAAAGGATTTCTTCAAAAAGAAGGTAAATGGTAGCAGGTGTAAATTCAAATGTATAGAGAAAAATGAAGAGCACTGAAAATGGTAAATACGTGGGAAAATAAGAAACATCGGTTTGTTCTATTGAGTTGCCAACAATCAGTTTTAAAATAGAAAACAAAAATGTCAGCTTAAACATAAATACCTATATATCATGGGGCTTATAACATTTGCAGAAATAAAATATGTTATAAAAATAGCATAAAGGATATTGTAAATGTCTTACATTACACATGTGCTATATTAATTAAAGGTAGATTGTGATGAATTAAGGATGGTTATTATAATTGCAGTGTTCTTTAAACTGACTGCACCATGGACTACACCATAGTCAAGCCATGGTGACCTCTGTGAGCCACATGTACACACCAGATGGCCTCCTGGAGCCAGAAAGTCAGATAACAAGAAAACTGCAAAAGGAGAATAATAGCTAGCTCCTGCAGTGCCTCATTAACCGACCTTGTGACATTCCATCATTGTTCTGCCTCAACTGATAAGTTGACCTTGTGACACTGGACCCTGTGGCCTGATTAACTGACTTATGACATTCTACCACTATTCCTGCCTTAACTGATTGGTCAACCTTGTGACATTGGACCCTGTGACACCCCCTCATGGCTTGCAAAAAACTTCCCTAAACTATAATTTTCCATTACCTACACCCAACCTATAAAACCAGCTCCTATCCCACCACCCTCTGCTGACTCTCTTTTCAGACAGCCCACTTGCACCTGGGTGAATAAACAGTATTGTTGCTCACACAAAGCCCATGTAGGTGGTCTCTTCATTCAGAGCATACTTAACATTTGGTGCCAAAACCCAGGACAGGAGTACTCCTTTGGGAGACCAGCCCCATGTCCCAGCTCTCCCTCTGTGAAGAGACCCACTTGCAACCTTAGCGCATCAGGCCAGCCCAACAACCCTCTCCCCACCTTCAAATTGGGTAAGCAATCTGTCCTTCTTTTCCTTTAAATCCTTCTCCTTCTAAGTAGAGACAATGGAGACACTCTTTATCCATGCGCTGAAAACCTCCAACATTGGTCACGAACTCGGGAAGACAGTCTTCCCTTCGTGTCTGGTCAATAGTGGGGATGCCTGCCTTGATCACTCACCCCCATTACAGCCCAGGACTCAGTCAGGGACACCCACTGAAAACCTTGGTAGCTGCTCTCATTCTCCTTGTGTCTACTTCTCTCTTTAAAACTTCCTTCCTTCACTATGGGCAATATTCCACCCTCTATTCCTCAGTCTTAGGCTCTAGCCTGCATCCTAAAAAACCTAAAACTTCTTCAACTGTTGCTTGATCTGAAACCTAAACATCTTATTTTTTTCTGTAACACAGTCTGGCCCCAATACAAATTAGGGTTCCAAATGGCCAGAAAATGGCACTTTCAATTTTTCTATTCTGTGGGACCAAGACAATTTTTGTTGACAAGTGGGCAAATGGTCTGAAGTGCCATATATCCAGGTATTTTTTACACTTTGATCCCTCCCTAATCTCTACTCTCATTGCAATCCATCCCAAATTTTCTTTGTCTCCCTTCCATCTGCCTCTCCTGCCTCCACCAGTGACTACAAATCCTCCTTATCCAACCTTCCTCCTCCCTGCCAGTCTGAACCAGACCCTAATCCAGGCCCTAACCATACCCCCACAGAGCCTTCCTCTTTCTCCTCTGCCCACAATCCACCTCCTTATGCCCCTCTTGTCACCTCCCCACCTCATACCCAGTCCGGCTTACAGTTTAGTCCCGAGGCTAAATCCTCCATCCCGGCCTAACAATTTCCCCTTCCAGAGGTGGCTGGAGCCGAAGGCACAGTTAGGGTGCAAGTTCCTTTCTCTTTATCCAAACTTTCCCAAATCAGCCAATGGTTAGGCTCCTTTTCATCAGATTCCACTAAACATATATAAGAGATTCAATATCTAACCCAGTCCTGTAACTTAACATGGAGTGACTTAAATGTCATCCTCACCTCTACTCTCACCCTAGAGAAGCGGAAAAGAGTTTACACCCTAGCCCAATCCTATGCTGAAGACAAGTGGCGCCTTGAACCCAGTCTATAGGAAGGTACCAAACTAGTTCCCTTGGAAGATCCCCATTGGGAATACCAGGCAGGTTCCCCCAGTATAGCCAGGTGAGATTACATGATCTCCTGCCTAATTGAAGGACTCAAAAAAACAGCATATAAAGCTGTCAACTATGACAAACTTAAAGAAACTACCCAGGGCAAAGATGAAAACCCAGCCCAGTTCATGGCCCATTTAGCAGCCACCCTTAGATGATTTACTGTCCTGGACCCAGAAGGGCATTTTATTCTTAATATGCATTTATTACCCAGTTTGCCCTTGACATTAGGAAATATCACGAGAGAGACTGCAGAATAGGGTGATGGAAGTAGTGAGGCCTGCTATGCCTGTCCCAATTGCAGCAGTGGTGACCCCTAATCCTACAAGCAAGGGGATTAATGGAATGACTCCTTTTTGTTGTGCAGGAGTTACAAGGGGGACAGGAGGTGTTCATTTCTGTTAGCCAGCTGGATTTGGGGAATAAGGAAAATTAAGGTACAGGTGCCTGTCCAGTTGGTAGGAAGGCAGAGGCAAGTGGAAGAGCCACAGAGGAATAGAAGTCCTTGGATGAGGCAGAACTGGAAGTGTCTCCTCTCAACTGAAGAGATGAGAAAGTGTTCTGGAGGGGCTTGGGTCTTGTACCCAGATACCAACGGAACCAGCAAGGGTCGTGGCTATTAAAGGTTGTAGTGGGGGTTGATAGGGTGATTGTGTGGAAGGAGAGGGCTTCTTTTCATTGTGTATGAGAAAGTGTTTGGTATCTATGAGTAACCATTCCCTCTCATTAACAAAGTTCAGTATGAGCAGGCAGGAAGAAGGGGCTGGAGGAGAGTCTGATGAACAAGGGGAGGGCAGCCAAGGATGGAGTGAGAGACAGGGTCAATTCCTACCAGGCAAAACTTGCTATTGACATTCTTAAGAGTGCTAGTGATGAGGGAGGGCTTTCCATAATGTGAAGCAGGTATCTTTCTATTTCTTGGTTAATGTGGGTGACAGGGCCTTGGAGCTGAAGTGTAAAGGAAGACAAAGAGGGTGGGAGGTTTCCGAGGGGCATTCCATCAGGTGACTGCCAGGAAATGCCTAAGGGAGCAGCAGTAGGGATAGTTGTTCGTGTGGTTAGTGTCCAAGAACGAGGGGTGCGGAGTTGACATAAGGGGAAAGACTACGTAGGTAGGTGCGAAGAAGAGCAGCAGCCTGTTGGTATGATACATGGATGTTTTTACTGCATCTTTCTATGAAGTAGAAGAGTTCTTCTGGGGGGCACAAGCGGGGCTTGTTGAAGGAAGTCTGGAGGTGTAAAGATAGGGGAGAGTTTGCCCAGTCCACTGGTAGGGCAGGGGCAGCTGTGCAGGAGAAAGAGGAGAGGGATATGCATAATGGAAGGGTTTTAAATATTTAGGAGAGAATGGGTTAGGTTGATATGTTGGAAGTAATTAGGCAGGGGTAGAGGGTAGCAGGAGAATGGGAGTGAGGTTAAGAGTGAGTATAAAAGAAAAGGACTTCATTGGGGTGGAAGAATTGGAGAGTTCCTTGCCACAAAAGGTCATCTATCCACTCTAAGAGAGAGTTAAGGGTAGCAGCTTGAGGGTAAAACCATGAAATGTCAGCTGTAATTGTTTGGAGGAAAAGTGTATCCTGGCACTGTAAACAAGAGCAGGGCATATAAAATAATAGAAACAGACTTTCCGTGTAGTTTAATTAATAGGGGTGACTGCGTTAATAGTGGTGTTAGGAAAAAGATGCCTAATGAAAGTTAAAAGTATGTTAGGTTTATATAGGGTTATTCTTCCACTTCAGGGATGCGGGTGAGTTTAAGAGAAGTTGGGGAGAGTACTTGCGACTTCCAGGAGGAGGCAGAGGAGTCAGGCCAATTGTCTGATGGACCTGGCTTTATCCTGGAATGATGGACCCACTGGGCAGGATCTTGTAGATAGACAGCTATTGTGGTGCTATAGATGACCAGGTAGGGTCCTGTCCACCAAGGCTGCAGAGACCAAGTGGTTAGGCTTTTAATTAGGACTGACCTCCCAGCTACCGTGTCTTCATATGGCCAGCTATCTGGAGTGGGTAAGAGGAAATTAGCAGCCTGGTGGATTTCATGTTTGGCCTGTTCGAGGACTGGTAGATAGTCAGAGAGAGGACTGGTGTCTAGAATAAGATTAAGCCCAAGCAGAAAGGTGCAGCCATATAGGAGTTCAAAGGGGGTATATGCTGTGGGTTCTTTAGGAGTGGTTTGAATCCTGAGAAGAGCAAGGGGTAGAAGAACTGTCCAGTCTTTTTTTAGTTGGAGTCTGAGTTTGGTGAGATGTGTTTTTAAAAGGCTGTTAGCTCTTTCTACTTTTCCTGAGGACTGAGGGTGGAATGGGGCATGGAGATTCCACTGGAGGGGAGACTGCTTGGGTAATTTGGCTAATGAAGTCTGGTCCATTGTCAGATTATATAGAAGTAGGAAGACCAAATCAGGGAATTATATCAGTTAGGAGAGAAGAGATAATTGTGGTAGCTTTATTGAACCCAGTAGGAAAGGCTTCAACCCATCCAGTAAAGGTGTCAATCCAGACTAAAAGGCATTTAAATTTGCAGATACGGGGAATATGAGTAAAATCTATATGCTAGTTTTGTGTTGGGGTAAATCCCCTGGCTTGATGTGTAGGAAGAGAAGGATGTTTAAGGAAGTCTTGAGGGGTAGTATAGTTCCAGATAAAACATTGAGATATGATCGTTTTCAGGATGGATTTCCATGATGGAAAATAAATGAGGGATTGTAAAAGACAGGCTAGAGGCTTGTACCCTATGTGAAAATGATTATGAAAGGATGCAAGGATACAGTGGGCTTGTGAGGCAGGGAGAAGGAATTTTCCATGGTCTAAGACCACTGGCTTTGAGTAGGAAACGATTGGTAGGTTAAGGTTTCAGACAGAGAGTAGGTAGGAGTAACATATGAGAAGTAGAAATACTGGCCATAAGGAGCAGATGCTGAAGTATTAGCTGCTTCTTTAGCTGTTTTATTAGCAGAGGCATTTTCTTGAGTAATGGAGTCTGATGGGTTTTGGTGCCCTCTGCAGTGAATGACGAGCTTTGGTTGGAAGGAGAGAAGCTTTAAGAAGGGTTTTTATTAAGGAGGCATTGATAATAGAGGACCCTTGTGTAGTGAGAAAACCTCTTTCTGCCCATATAACAGCAGAATGGTGAAGGATGTGGAAGGCGTATTTAGAATCAGTGTAAATATTGACGTGTAACCCTTTTGCAAGTGTGAGACCTGGGTTAAGGTGATGAGTGCATCTAGTTGGGAAGTAGTAGAGGGGGGCAGTGTGGCAGCCTCAATAATAGATAAGTGGAATACAACAGTATAACCAGCTTTGGCTGGTGCCAACTGACTAGGCTTTGAAGAACTGCCCTGTGTTGTCTGAGTCTGGGATTGGGAAGAGGGAAATATAGGGAAAGGGGGAGGATACTACGATGGATTAGTGAGATGCAATTGTGAGGATCAGGACTTGCATTGGGTGTTAAGTGAGAGGTTGGGTTGAAGTCAGGTCCAAAAGCAATGGTTACTGCGGGGGTTTCAATAAAGAGTGCATAAAGCTGGAGGAGGTAAAGTGCTGAAACTAAGTGTATAAGGTGTGAAGAAGAAACTAAACTTTGGAGGTTGTGTGAGCTATAGAGGGTAAGTAGGGCGTAGCCTGTAATTTTAAGGGATTCTAGGAGTATTACAGTCATGGTAGCCAAGGTGCATAAATATAATGGCAGCCTAGGACTGTGAGGTCAAGTTCTTTAGACAAGAAGACAACTGGTTGTGAGCCTGGCTCCTGTGTAAGAACCACAACAGTGCTTCCTTTTACTTCTGCCATGTGAAGGGAGGAGGGTTGGGAGGAGTTGGGGAGTGCTAGTGTAGGGTCTGTTTCTAAGGCCTTCTTTAGCAAATGAAAGGAAGAATAGGGGAAGGATTTGGGGTCTATTGGGTCACCTAAGTTTCCTTTTGTAAGTTTATAAAGTGGTTTGGTTAGGAGAGCAAAACCTGGTATCCAGAGGTGAAAGTATCCTACAACACCTAGTAAGGAGAGAAGCTGTTGTTTAGTGGATGGAGTTGGGGTTTGGGACATTAACTGGATGGGGTTGGCAGGGAGAGCACGTGTATGCTGATGAAGGATTATACAAAGATAAGTAATGGATGGGGAAGAAATGTGGGCTTTAGAAGGGGATACACGGTACCCCTTGGAGTATAGAAGTTGAAGAAGTAGGAGAGTGTCTTGCCAGGAAGACTCACAAAAGCGACTGCAAAGAAGAAGATCGTCCACATATTGAATGAGGTGGGAAGCAGATAGAAGGAGAGTAGATCATGGGAAAGGGCTTAACTAAAGTAGTGTGGGCTATCTCTGAAACCTTGGGGCAGAATGGTCCAGGTGAGTTGTTGAGACTGGTAGGTGTTGGGGGTCAGTCCAAGTGAAGGCAAAAAGAGGCTGAGAGGAGGGATGTAAGGGGATAATCCCTGATAAACGTTGCACGTCACCCCTTTGTACTGCCTCCAAAATTTCACTACCCATCCCCCCACTTTTTCTAGTTTTTACTTTTTTCCCTTTATATTATTAATATAAAAGGGCAGGATTTCAAGATTCTTTGAACTGACTGCACCATGGACTACACCATAGTCAAACGATGGTGACCCCTGTGACCCACACGAACACCTACAGATGGCCTCCTGAGGCCAGAAAGTCTGAGATAACAAGAAATCTGCAAAAGGAGAATAATAGCTAGCTCCTGCAGTGCCTGATTAACCAGTCCTGCAACCTTCCAACATTGTTCTGCCTCAACTGATAAGTCGAACTTGTGACAATGGACCCTGTGTCCTGAGTAACTGACTTGGGACATTCTACCACTATTCCTTCCTCAATTGATAGGTCAACCTTGTGACATTGGACCCTGTGACACCCCCCTGCCCAGCTTGTAAAAAAACACCCTAAACTGTAACTTTCCATTACCTACCACCAACCCTATAAAACCAGCCCCTATCCCACCACTATCTGCTGAGTCTCTTTTTGGACTCAGCCCACTCACACCTGGGTGAATAAACAGACCTGTTGCTCACACAAAGCATGTTTAGATCTCTTCATTCAGAGCATGCTTAACAATAATCCCTAGAGAAAAACCTAAGTATATGCTATACCCAAGAAATAAAACAAATATAAAGATATAGACCTAGTAAAAGTAAAATAAAGGGAAAGAAATACCAAAAAACACTAAACATAAAATCATTGGTATTACTATATTGTCAAAGCAAATTTCAGGACAATGAATATTACCAAAGACAAAGAAGAATATGCTATAACATTAAAAGGGTCAACTTATCAAGTATGTATAAAAATCCTTGGGCCAGATACCATGGCTCAAGCCTGTAGTCCCAGCTACTCAGAATGCCAAGGAGGGAGGATCCCTTGAGCCCAGGAGGTTGAGGCTGCAGTGAGCTATGATCATACCACTGCACTCTAGCCTGATGACAGAGACCCTGTCTCAAAAAAATAAAAAAATAAAATCCTAAATATACTCACAGAGCTTAAAAAACATGAAGAAAAACTTGACAGAATTAAAGGGAGAAATAAATAAATGCCCAATTGTAGCTGGAGATTCACTTTCTTCTCAATAATTAATAGAAAAATAAGACAAAGACTCAAACAGCACTGTCAACTTGACTTAACCTTGCAGAAGACTGCATTCAATAACAGCAGAATATACATTAATAATGTACCTGCTATGTTCGCTAAGAAATGCCATATGCTAAGTTATAAGGAGATAGTTACTGATGTACCTTTTCATTGTGATCATTAGCAGAGCTAGATTTTCTTTATAATTCTCTGAATGTCTTCAACTTCTCCATGAATAGATACATATAACAAATGCAAAGCAAATACCTCTATTATTCCTACCAAAGATATCTGAAGTCTCATATTTTTTTTTCCTTTTTACTCTATTTAGGAGAGTGGACAAAATTAATTTTATATTCATGGAGTGTTTGTGTCTGTGATTGGCAGGGGAAAAATATTTACTTTCAGTTATCATGCTACCATGTGATAAAGGGGAAAAGACCACAGAAAGTTCTAAGAATCAGAGATAGTAAAACACTGGCATAACATAAAAAAGTAATGGCACATTAGTGAGAAATGGGTAAGTTACATTAATATAACCAATAATGGTATATATTGCATTTTTACTTCTGACTAAACTTGGAAATTTTCATTTATATGACATTTTATTCCAATTTTTTTAACATAAAAAACAAGTTTATATATTTCAAAGAAATACATAAAGAATGCAGAGGTCCAAATTCTTAGAAAATGCATTAAAAACTCTACAAATTCTAGTCATTTCCTGATGCCTTGTATTTTTTCCACAACAGTTTTGGGGGAAAAAATGCATTCACCATGTGTTGAGGCTATTAATGTTGTCAGGTAGCAGGCAAATAAAAAGAAATTACTTACCTAATGACTCAAGGGTTTCCTTTATAAAATTGCTCATAAAATTTCTATGGCTTTGTCCATATAATAAAACAAGAGCATAAACTTGAGGAAATTAAGCCACATAAATCATATGGGAAAAAATTGAGGGAAAAGAGAAAGAAACTGGCAGATCGGTAGATTTAAAGACTCAGGAGACAATTATGGTGAGAACGAAAATAGTAAACAATGGCTCATGAGACTAGCAATTCTTATCATTATTCAACCAGAAAGAGCGAAAAAGATAAGCAAGGAGAGAAGAATATCCAAATGTCATAAATACAAGGAACAAAAATTTTATATAAAATTGCTTAATGGGAGTGACTTTAGCAAGGTGGTGGAATAGGAGCTCCCCTTCTTATATCACCCAAGAGCAACAAGATTTGACAACGATTCACAGACAAATTACCTTTGTGGGAACTTTGGGACCAGCTAGATAGTTGATAAACACTGGCAAAGCCCAAGACAAAGGAAAGCCATTTTGAGAGAGAAAGCCTGCACCCAGGTGGCACACTCAGCAACTGTGGTTCTTGTTCCAAATCTGAAACCAGCTTTGTACCTCTGTAAACTCAGCTACGGCTTCATGAGGCCTCGGTCCTGATATTACAACTATCTGTCAAGGGACTTAAAAAGAATCATATGGTTTGGGTGGCAGGACGACAAACCTCACTCGCTATCAATGTTGAAGCAGCCCCTGTAAGCTGTAGGCTAAAAGCAGTCCTGTTTATGAGTCCTGCCAGGAGAAACATTTTTTTGTGCCCCTAGATCACCAGGCATGCTAATCTTTGTCACACAGGAGATTCTGAAATGGCCCTGTAACTTAGTTCTATCCCTTTTCAGATGCATTTTGAGAGAGGTCTTGGCTGCCCAAGGACCAACAAGGAGACATGCCCAACCATGTCCCCAAAGGCAAATTCACTGACTTTGTTCTTGAAGCAGCCCTGCAAACCCAACTCCATTCCCTTCAGATGCAATCCATAGGCAGTTCTCCCCACTCTGGAATTGGGGAGGGGGAGGCTTATTTGTAGCCCCAGATGTAAGCCTAAAGATTTTGATCTGGGTTATAGATCCTGAAGCAGCCCTGTGCCTTAGCTGCAGCCCCTCCGAGTCTCAGTCCAGCACCAGTCTTGCTTAACCAGGAACCCACCTAGTGGCAGAACAGCTGTCCTCCCAGGAACCTGGAGGGAGACACACTTATCTATGCATCCAGTAACAGTTCCCAAAATAGCAGACTCTACTGTGAACCCAACAGCAGCCACACGACTGAGCTCCAGTCACACTTGACTGTGATGCTGAAGGCTATTTCATCAGTATGGGGACTGAATAGGAGAAAGTTTTTATCTTCTGAAATTGGTCTGTAAAGATTGAGAAGGGCTAGAACTAAGTTATAGGACAATTTCAAGATCTCCTGTGTAACAAAGATCAGCAAGCTTTTGGTTCTGGGGGCAATTATTTGCTCTTTCAAATACACAGATACCAACTCAGCTTCCCAAAAAATGAATAATCAGGCAATTATGACACTACCCAAGGAAATCAGTAACTGCCCATAAAGAAATATAACTCTATGAATGCCTGACAAAAAATCCAAAAAAATAATTCTGAAAAAAGGTTTAGTGAAATGTAAAAGAACACAGATAGGCAACTAAAAGAAATCAGGAAAACAATACATGAACAAAAGAGAAGTTGAATAAAGAAATAGAACTCATTAAAAAAATTCTTGAAGCTGAGAAATATGATGACAGAACTGAGAAGTACAATGGAGAGCTGCAGACTCAGTTATGCAGGAAAAAAAGTCAGTAAGCTTGAAGACAGTTTATTTGAAATTAACAAGTTATAAGGTTAAAAAAAAAGAATGAAAAACAGTGAAGAAAGAATGAGGGACTATGAACACCAGAAAATAAATAAATACATGAATTATGGAAGTTCCCAAAGGAGAAGAGAGAAAAGAGGTAAAGAACTTATTTAAAGAAGTAACAGATAAAACCTTTCCAAAATTTAGGAGCTAAATGAACATGCTGATTCATTGAGCTTCAAGGATCCCAAGAAAGATCAACCTAAAAAGTCACATTGTGATCAAGTTGTCAAAAGTCAAGACAGAGAGAGAATCTTAAAGGAAGTATAAAAAAAAAAATAAGAGTCTTATCACATACAAAATAATTTCAGACTATCACCAGGCTTCTCAGAAGAAACTTTTAATCCAGGAGAAAGTAAGATAATATATTCAAGGTGCAAAACAAAAAAACCTGCCAACTAAAAATACTATATCCCAAAAAGCTGTTCTTTAGAAAGGAAGGAGCAATTCCAAGACAAACAGAAGCTGAGGAAGTTCATCTTCAGTAGGCCTAACTTAGAAGAAATGCTAAAAAGCATTCTTCAAGTTGAATGAAAGAATGCTAAGTAAAACCATAAGACATCAGAAAGTATAAAATCATAAAGGTAAATATATAATCAAATTCAAAATATCCTAGTACTATAATGGTGATGGGTAAACTACTTTAACTTTAGAATTCAAGTTTAAAAACAAAGTATTAAAAATAATAACTACAATATTTTATGAAGGGATACACAATAACAAAATATGTGAGTTGTGACATCAATAACATAAAAACTAGGGACAGTAAAAGATTAAGGTTTTCTATGCACTAGATATTAAGTTGTTATCCACTTAAAATAATCTACTGTAAAGTGTTTCAAATAAGCTCATGGTAACCACAAAAGAAAAAGCTACCATAACAAAAAGATAAAATTTAAGAAATAAAAACATGCCACTATAGAAAATCATCCAATCACAAAGGAATACAGGAAGAGAGAAATAAAAACAAAGAAATGACAAAAGAAGCAAGAAATAATTATGAAATAGCTGTAATAAATCATTATCTGTCAATAATTATTTTAAATATAAATAGATTAAATCATCCAATCAAAAGACATAGCAGAGATGAATGGATTAAAAAACACCTGACAATATTCTCCTTATAAGAGACTCACATTAGTCTTAAGGACACAAATAGGTTGAAAGAAGGATTGAAAAAGATATTCCATGCAAATGATAACCAAAAGAGAGTATGTGTGACTATAATTACACCAGACAAAACAGTTCAGTCAAAATCTGTCACAAGAGACAAAAAGAGACTACATAATGATAAAGGGGATATAACAATTATAAATAAATATGCACTCAACATGAGAGCACCTAAATGTATAAAGCAAATATTAATAGATCTAAAGGGAGAGACAGACTTTAATCAATGATAGTAAGGAACTACAATAACCCATTTTCAACAAATGGCCAGTAGATTATGTTAGGTCACAAAATAATTCTTAACAAATTTAATAAGATTGAAATTATACCTAATATCTTTTTTAAACACAATATTAGAAAACTAAAAGTCAATAACAGGAAGCATTTTAGAAAATTTACAAAAATGTGGACATTAAACAACATACCCCTAAACAACCAATTAATCAAACAAGAAATCAAAGGGAAATCAAGTACTTTGAAACAAATGAAATGGAACCACAACATATGAAAACTTATGGCACGCAGCAATAGCACTTCACTGTATACTTCTCTTAAGGGGGAAGATTATGACGAATACCTACATAGCCTGGGCAACATAGCAAAATTTTATTTCTACTAAAATTACATTGTAAAAACTAGCTAGGTGTGGTAGCATGTACCTGTAGTTCCAGCTATGCAGGAGGATTGCCTGAGTTCAGGAGATCACGGTTGCAGTGAGCTAGGATTACGCCACCGTACTCCAGCCTGAGCAACAGAGTGAGAGTGAAAGTGAGAGTGAGAAGATGAGAAGAGAGGAAGGGAGGGGGGGAGGGAGGGAGGGAGGGAAGAAAAAGAAAGAAAGAAAGAGAGAGAAAGAAAGAAAAAAAAGAAAAAGAAAGAGGGAGGGAGGAAGGAAGGAAGGAAGGAGGGAGGGAGGGAGGGAACAAAGGAAGGAAGGAAGGAAATAAAAGAAAAGAAAGACAAACAGAGCATAAGCTTATACCTCAGGAAACTAGAAAAAGAAAGCTAATTAAACCCAATGTTAGCAGAAAGAAAAAAATAAAGGCCAGAGAAAAAAGTAAAATGGAAACTAGAGACATGGAGAGCCATGCCTGTTCTCTTTTGTTGCTATGGAATTTGCAGAAACAAAGAATATCCTCTGCCTGGTGCTGGGCATATACTAAGAACTTACAACTTTCCTGTATTACCCTGTGAGCAGCTATCAACTTATTGGGGGAAGAATGCCAGAAAATTGGGGGCACATCAAGTAGATAGCTTCTACTTCATGTATTTGTCTTATACAAAAAATTCTAATAAAATATTTAATATTTTTAAAGTAAAAAAAATTACAATGAGATGTCATAGCACACCTGTTAGCAGGGGTTGGGAACCCCATGGTATTGGTCTGTGGCCTGTTAGGAACCAGGTTGCACAGCAGGAGGTGAGCAGTGGGGGAATGAAGGAATCTCCATCCACAGCCACTCCCTACTGCTTGCATTACCACCTGAGCTCCACCTCCTGTCAAATCAGTGGTAGCATTAGAATTTCACAGGAGCACAAATGCTATTGTGAATTGCATATGCAAAGGATCTAGGTTATGTGCCACTTATGAGAATCTAGTGCCTGATGATCTGTCACTGTCTCCTATCACCTTCAGATGGGACTGCTTCATTGCGGCTCAAGGCTCCCACTGATTTTACATTATGGTGAGGTGTGTAATTGTTTCATTATATATTACAATGTAAAAATAGAAATAAAATGCACAATAAATGTAGCACACTTGAATTATCCCTAAACCATTCTCCACTTTCAGTCCGTGGAAAAAATGTCTTCCATGAAAGCAGTCTCTGGTGCCAAGAAGTTTGGGGACTGATGCCTGTTAGGACATCCATTACCAAAAGACAAAAGATAATGTGTTGGAAAAGGTCTGTAGAAAAAAGGAAACCTTGTACACTGTTAGTGGGACTGTAAATTGGCAGAGCAATTCCAGAAAGTATAGTAGTTCCCCCAAAATTAAAAATAAAGTTTCTATATGGAATCAATTCTACTTTTGGGTATATATCCAAAGAAAATTAAGAAAATATCTCAAAGAGATATCTCCCATGTTTACTGCAGCACTGTTCACAATATCCAATATATAGAAACATTCTAAGTGCCTGTCAATTGATAAATGGATAAATTTTGGTACATTTATACAATGGAATATTATTCAGTCATAAGAGAAGGAAATTCTGCTGTTTGCAACATGAGTGAACCTGGAGGACATTATGCTAAGTGAAATAGACAAAAAAAAAAATGGCAAATGCTCTATGTTCTTGTCTGATAAAAGAAAATCTTTAGCCAAATTAAATTTAAAGGAGTTTAATCGAGCAATGAACGATTCATGAATTGCGTAGTCCCCAGAACCACAGATTTCGAGACTCCAGCTCAGCCACGTGGTAGAAGCTTTGTAGACAAAAAACAGGGAAATGATGTACAGAAATTGGAAGTGAGGTACAGAACAGATGGAATGGTTACAGCTCGGCATATGCCTTATTTGAACACAGTTTGAACACTCAGCAATGTATGAATGGTTGAAGTATGGCTGCTGAGATTGGCCATAATTTGGCTATTGTCATAGACACATACTCCTAAGTTAGGTTTTCAATCTTCTCTGACTATTAAGCTAGGTTACAATACATCCACAAGGACTCAAATATAGAAGTACAGAGTTCTTCTCAGGCCACATTTAGTTTGCTTTAAGACATCTATGTGTGGAATTTAAAAACTGAAACTCACAGAAGCAAACAGTGGAACAGTGGCTACCAGGGGCAGGGTGGGTAGGGGTGGGGGACCGAGGAGATATTTTTCAAAGGGTACAAAGTTTTAGTTATAAAATGAATCCATTCTAGGAAATGTAATGTACAGCATGGTGACTATAGTGAATAACACTGTATTGTTTACTTGAAATACTTTAAAAGAGCAGATATGGAGTGTCCTCAAAACACACACACACACACACACACACACACACAAACAAACAAATGGTAACTAAATGGGGTAAGAAGGTATTAATTTGATTGTGGTAATCGTTAAATAATGTATACATATATGACCACATTGTACACATTAAATATATATTAATTTTGTCAGCTATACTCAGTAAAGCTAGATAAAAATCACTTCATGTCTCTATATGACAACTATTATACCAGAGCATATAGCTCATCCTTCTTCAATTGTTGTGGCCTACCCCAATTTTAGGTTTCTGATGTGCACTCTTTTTCTTCAGAAAAGCTATTTCTAGAAAGGAACTTAGGTTGATTTATATATAGATATATACATAAATACACACATGTATACATACATACACATTACTTTATACACACACACTCTCTCTCTCTATATATATATATGTAATTTAACATGAAAAGTAATGCATGCATTACCTCCATTAAATATTCTTGTGCTTGAAACATCACCTTGCAGGGGAGTCAGATTCTAATTTTAATTAAACTCACTTTCTGATATTCAAACTTTAAGTCCCTACACGCCCACATTCACATAAAGTATACTCATTCTAGTATTTCCTTCCATAATTTCTTAGTATCTCTGAGGAATTCCTCTCTAGTCTATAAGGTGTATTGTTCTCTCTCCCATTGCCATTGCCCCAGCAGAAGACAAGCTCCAGAAGAAGAGCAAGGATATTTTCTGTCTTGTTCCTTAGCCGATCCCAAGCAATTTAAATAGTGATCGGCATATACAAAGCACAAAATGAATGTATGAATGAATAAAAGAATGAACCAATGAAGCTTTATCCTGAGCATTACAAATCACTTAACACATCTGTGTTACCTACAGGAAGTGATTTAACCTCTTTCCTTTTGTTTCCCTAGCTATAAAATAAAGGTAATAATATTACCTGCCTGATAAGACTGTTGAGGGGAGTTGTTAAAAATTCAATTCCTCATTGATGTCCATATTGTTAAATTCAATTCCTCATTGATGTTTACTCTAAGCATGAACAAAGTTGTGGCTCTTAAATGTCAAAGCAGAGATGAGGGAAGGCTCTGGTGCTTTACTTTTATTTCAAGAATATCTAGGATATAGAGGATAACAGAGCTATGGTATATGTGTCAGTCACATGGTCAGTATCACTCCAGTTACTCCTATAGGCCAGAGGAAACCAACTTAATCCCAAGGTCCCTGCCTAATTCTTGAATGGTGCCTGCTAACAAGCATCTCTAGGGCATTTAAATATGGAGTCCAACAACTCTTTAGTTACAAAACAAGAATACACTCTCTATAGTCTAACACATGCTCAACAAAGAACAGTAGAATTATTCTGTTGTTTTTTTTTTGGTGACCATTCCCATTTCCAATTTCCTCTTTCAACTCCTTCTCCAGAAGATGGTCTGATTTCTGCATTCCAGTGGATACAAAAAACAATTACTTCTCAAAATCTGGATGATTAATCATGAATAATACCAAGTGTGGGCCCCCAATAGTCCTGTATAATTTAATGATAGAAGGAGAAACAACTTTAACTGACAGTTGCTAGATGTAAACCTCTGCTTAGAAGACTAACTTAAGAATAATATGACATACCCATTTGATAAATGGTTCTGACAGTTATTCACCAGAGGTAAAACAAAACAAATAACAGTCCGTCTGATGATTTGTCTCAGATACGAAATTGAACGCTTAAAATTTTAGTCTCTAAAAATCTTCATTCAAATGTGTAATATACTTTATTTTTTCATCTACAACAATGGATGACTCTGGTGACAACTTGCTTTACTTTTATGAACCTAACGGACCCAACCCAGTAATTTTCCTGAAACAAAGGGTGTGTATTACAAAAGTAAACAAAATCTCTGCTTTCAGGAAAGGAAAACTGACAGCAGCCCTCAAAGGAAGCTCCCTCACAGAAACAATAACAACAACAATGATAATGAATTATCATCTTCCATAGGGGGGCTCTGAATGTTTATAGCAACTTTGCTGTCTCCATGCTCATATACAAAAGGATAGCTCAGAATATATAGACTCTAGGAGCTACTGAAAGCACATATGCACCCAGGATGGGTAGCCATTATGATTAACCCTTTTTACTGATAATCATTTTGTCCCAATTCAATGGGGACATTGGGACAAAAGTAGGGAAACGTGCTAGCCCAAAGTCAACTCTATTGGGGAAAGGGAAGATTTTCCTTATTTCGAGGAGGTGGAAAATGACATCAGGTTGGGGTAAGGTCTCAACTAACTTGTGTCAATATGAAGGTACCCATTTCACTTCTATAGTTTGAAGCAGAAGAGCCCTAAGATTGAAGGGTTCAGAAGCAACAATGACCCAAGGGGTATTATTTCTCTATATTGGTTAAGTTGAAAGTGAAATAGCCTCAAGGTAGAAATTCCTGGTATTAAATATATTGCTAGCATTACTGGAAAATTACCAGCCACACCTAAATCTGGTATAGCATATCAAGAATTCCCTATGACATTTACAATACTATATCCAGCCACGCTAAAATACTTACCATAAACCCTCCCTACATGTGCTGACAAATTTAATTAATAGTAAAAGTAATGTTTTCTAATCCTGTTTAACTACATGGACCATCTGACACAGTCTAGAGTGGATATAACTTGCTGTGCAGACAGGGGTAATAGTCAAGCTAGCACGAATGCAAGCCGTGTGTTTACTGAAACGCTCTACAGTTTCCTGATACACACAAGGTATAGTTAAGGAAGTGTACGCTCTACACAAACTGCAAGCCAGTGCTACAGGCGACTGCAGGTTTCTAAAGCCTCCGGGAAGTTATTTTTTCTAATCTTCACTTTCCTGTTAACAGTTTAAAAACTGGTGTGAAGCTTTGTTTCTTCAAATGAAACACCTAAAATTTGCATATGAAAATAGGTTTCAATCACAGTGTTTGAATACTATGATGTAGAAAGAAAAGGAAGCAAGTCGTGTGGACAGAAGGCTAATGCCGGGGCACTACCTCAGACTTCACATCAGTGGTTCACAGAGGATTTTTCTAAAAGAATGCACCTTTAGAACACTAAGCAGCAATCCTGGAGGCTCTACGTGGTGTAATTTACGCTTGAAAAATGTGTAACAGCTTTTGAATTTTGTCTATTTTAATACAACTTCTCAAAGAGACATTATTGCTGCTCCAATCCCACACATCAAGAAGATGGTGGCAGGCTAGGGAGCAGCACAGTGGAAAGATTTTCTGAATGTTCTGGGTGGCAGCCAAAGCCAAGAGAAATTTGACACCCCATAAAGTAACCTCGGCTGCTGTGCTTGGGACTCTCTGGCAGAGGGGTTTCCTAAGTCATATTTCTAATTATAAATTGAAAGCTTTTATCCACTGTTAAAGGAATGTCCTAAGCCAGTGAACAGGTGGGGAAAGCTGGTTTTGGAATGGGCAAGGAAGAGGGAGAAGTCAGAGCTTCTTCTGAGTTCGTATCACTCTGCAGCTGCCTGCTCCACCTAAATAGAAACCCAGCCCTTTGTGCACACTGAAAGCATACTTGGGACTTACTAGGCATGAACTAATTCTTAGTGCTTGAAAAAACACACCAGAAAGGTAAGAATTTTGTGAAAATGGTGACTACTCTTTTAACAGTAACCAAGAGTGGTGGTATCCAACATGATATCCTGAACAACAGAACCCGTATAACTCCAGGACAAAAAAAAAGCATAGCTCACACACACATTTACATGTGGCCAGGAGCTGGGGCTCTGAGGTTAGTACCTGGCTCTGGGAAACTGTCTCTGGGGTTTAGCTCCTTTTCTGGGAAAGAGAAGCCTGGAGGATTGATGTTTCTTTTTTTCCTCTTCATTGAACTACAGATCTAGTCAATCACTCGATATACAGACTCAAAATAGAAATACAAGAGGAAAACATTTACTCTTTACTTTTACACTACGGAAAATGGGAAGTGGCTTGAGAATCTCCAATTCCATCACATCTGTTAAACCTTAGTGCTCACTTAGCCCATGGATACATATATTAAGTTGTTAACTGCTTCTCTAGAAATCATAGGAATAGATTTTTTAATGGAAAATATGAAAGAATCATTGATAGCACACCATATAATTTTATGATTATAATCTATAGCAAAAATGATGAGGGGTTTTTGTCTTTTGAATGTTGCAAAACTAATATACTAGTATCCATATGAAAAAGGAACCCAAAACTTCTTAAATTTCTGCCTTTTATGTTACCACAGCTGAGTAAGTCAATTTAACCTAGAAATAATTAGCTATGTGTTTGAACATGGTAAGATTTTTTTGATAGATTTCAAGAGTTGTTTCTTAATTTTTTTCTGTGATGTGTGTTCCCATGGAAGAGCCAGAGTGAATTCCATTATATTTGCTTTCAAAATTAATCAGTAGACACTGCCTTCTTCTAGAGCAAACTTGTTTATTTATGATCGCCTGTGGTTGCTGATTTTATATTGGTTCCACCTCAGATATTGCTGGCCCACCATTATTCTTTAGTCTGTTTTATTGTCTCCTTCTCTGCAGAATAAACAGAAAGTTTTAAACACAAGCACTGGTTTTACAGGGTGCTTACTATTTTGCCCAGAGTCGTCAATGCCACACAGCTTGAGATCCATTAAATATTGAACAGCCATTGCTATAGGCAGCAAAAACAATACATATTGATTGCCTCATTTCATCTTGGAAGGAAGGAGATTCCCTGATATGCCTTGCAAAATGAGTATAATGTATTCCTCTGGATATGGGGAAGCAGATCGGAAGATAAGGTGCCTGATGTAAATACACCAAAGTGAGACACGTTTCACTGATATCGATTTCTATGCTGAGAATGTGGCGAGAATGTGGTTCCTAGCAGCAGCTCTCAGCAATGTTTGAAACATTTCACAGACCATCTCTGGCAGCATTTCACAGACCATCTCTGGCAGCTGTGTTAATAATGAGTGTTCAAAGCAAGCAAACACAAACTTTGACATCCACCAAGGAGATGTAAATAGTATACCATTAATAATCTAACATCTGCTTGGCAAACAAGAGCACTCTTTACAATTCACCTTAAAATGTTGCAGTGAAGAGTGAGAGACACAGTATGTTTGCAGACAGCGAGATTGGGCTTGGGGACTGTTTATTATTCTGCTGGGTAACTAAGCAGCTGTTGTGATTCGTTCTTGACCTTTAGGAGAGGTCTTAACCTGGGACATTTGAGACAGATGCTCTGAGTTATCGAACCTGCCTCTCTGTCACTATGTGTCCTCCTGAGAAATAGAAACAGTTCTTCACTACAGAAAAGTTCAGCTGACTGGAATCCAGCAAAATATAGCTTGTTTGCAGGCAAGGATGTTATAACCATATCTTTGACAGCTTGACCAGCTGGCCTGTATAATTTCTTATAGCAATATTCAAATTCATATTTTCTTTATCCAGAAAAATACAGGTAACAATTCAGGATGTGTTATTTATCCACAAGCTTATTAAATTTCACCACCCAAGAGAAAAACTAAAATCCTATTCATAGGCCAATTCATCTTTATTATACATCATTCACAATTGTAAGCATACAAATTGACTGCAAAAGTGGTGGGGAAAATATCATGCTTCAATATAATTCCCAACAGGAGATTTCCAAATGTGTCTTAAGAATATAGTTAAATATCAATCCTTTCACATGAGGTTTTCTCTTTTATTTTAATGTGTTACCTTAGAATAGACTATAGTTAATAGAGCCGTTAATGGTTCAGAAGTATGGATTGTGGAACTAAAAGACATTGGAACTCAAAGCTTTACTAGCTCTCATACTTTAAATGAGCAATTTACCTTCTCTGTGTGAGATTTTCCTTCTCTGTAAAAGTAGAATAAGTGTACCTGCTTTCTAGGTTCTGAAGATTAACTGGGTTAATAAACGTTAAATACTTAGATCAGCGCTCAGCCTATGGCACAGCACATGACACCAGTTAGCTATGCTGTGATTTTCTCTCATTTTGAAATCAAGTGCTATCAATATGCTATTTTGAAAGAAAAAGCATTACTGTTCAATTCATTAACTATTGCATTTAAACAGACAAGAAAAACTGGATTTTTAACTCTTTTTTTCTTTTAACACAGGCATTAATACTAAGGTCAAAGTACACAATATTTAAAGCTCATCAACCTAAATTAAGCTAAGTGATCAATCATGGTGTTACTGTCGAATAATGTATTCAAAATGATAAAAGAAGATCCTTAGGTTTTGTAAGCATTTCATAAGCAGTGGGAAAGCCCTACTAAGATTAAGCAGAATTGAAAAGTCAAAGGATCTAACTGCCAGCTTTTGACTTTTAAATTTTTAAATCGATGCATGTATGTATACATTCACATAGCATCCTGTCTTACGTACCCTTTAGTCTAAAACAGCTCTTTAATAATGATTTATGATTTATTTTTCTTCTGTTTTTCTGCATGAATAAGTACTGGTAAGATTCAGAAAGTATTTTTCAGATTAATTCTGCATCATAACACATTGCACTTAAAAGAGAAAAGCACCAGGCAGTTAATAACATGAATCCAGAATCAGTGGAGTAAAAAGAGCAGAAAGTCAATGCGCGCTACTGATTATATGGAAGAGTGTGTCACAGTCAGTTCCTAGAATTAGGTTAAATATTATCTTTAAAAAGTAAAAAAAATAAGTGAGTTTCACTCTTTAATAATTCATCACTTAGACTTTCAGTATCATTTTGTCAATAAAATGTTTTTGGACATTAAAACAATCTTGACTTTTGGGTAATACTTTGCTTTTACTGTGTTATCTCCAGAAACATTAGACACTAGTTTGTGCCCTTTCTGGCTTAAAATTCATTTTATCATTACAGATTTCAAATATTGTGAGAAGGGATTACTTAAAAATGCATTACTATTCATGTTTCTTTTGTAATATTTTTCTGCTATTTTTAATCCTTTATTAATGTTCAAAACAAAACAGATAATAATCATTTTCCTCCATAAAGTTCACAATAAAATACATTTTAAAAAATCGAATCTGCATTTTATTTATATATAGATTTGTGCATTGAATTCTAAAATAGGATAATCCTAAAGTCCACCTTATCCAAATGCCTCATTTCATTGATAAGTTCTGCTCAGTTGTAAACAAATCTCTTGATGTAAAAAGGCAACCCCAAAACATATTAATTGCTATGCCCATTTTGGTAATGTGCCTGGTGCTTCCTCCTCCCACGTAAATTGGATTTGGAAACAATTCCCTTGTGTTTTATAGCAGGGGGCTAAAACGGCCCATAACACACAGCCAGCTATTTGTGCCCTCCACAGGCCTGGGGCATGTCTTCTGGCCTAGCCCTTTCTGTTGAGGTCTCTTTGCTGCAGGCCCAGACCCGTATTCCCTCTGGCCTAGGCCAGTCTAATCTTTCAAACTATTCTTTCCAATCCCAGTTCTCAGCAGCTCAACATTTTCCCCTCTGTCTAATTGATTCCTAAAGATAAGTTCTGTTTGTGTAGCAGAATGGGCCTGTTTGCCCATATTTTTACTACATTCCATTATTACATGGGATTGCCACACTCTTGGGATTCAAGTAGGATCATCTGTGAAAGGAGGCAAAAGCATCTTTTCACCTCCTTTCTTTTCACGTCCTTTCAGAGAGGATCCTGCTTGAGTCCCATGAATGTGGGGTGTCCACAGGCTTCTGGACTCCACATTTTGTTGAATTACATTTGTATTTTTCCTGAGTTCAGTATTCCTCCTTTCAGTAATGCTAGGTAGCTAGAGCAGTACTACAATTCATCTCTGTTTCTATGAACTGTTGATCATAGGAACCTAGAGCAGGAAAAATAAAGTGACTTACTCAAATTAGTTGGTAATTATGAATATGAGATAATTATGAATTACAAAAAAAGCTCCATTTTAATAAGAATATTAAAGATGATCCGTAGCCATATAGTATTTACCTTTAGATTATTTTAACTTTTTATTTAGAAATAATTCTAGGTTTATATGCAGTTGTAAGACATGATAAAGTTCCCCTGTACCCTATAGCCATTGTTTTCTAATAGTAACATCTTGTAAAGCTATAGTACAAATTACCACCACTGGGATATTGACACTGATACAGTCAAGATACAGAACATTTCTATCACAAGGATCTTTGTGTTACTTTTATAGCCACCCTGAAGCTTCCTCTGTCCTCTCTACCTCTTCTCCACTTCTTGGCAAGAACTGATCTGTTCTCCATTTAAATGTGTTAGTTTAAGAATGTTATATAAATGGAATTATATTGTAGGGATCCTTTTGAGATTGGCTTTTCATTTTTACTCAGCATAACACTCTAGAGACTTGTGTATTAGTGGTTTATTCTGTTTCATTCACATAGTGAAACTGGGTTTCACTATGTTGGCCAGGCTGATCCGGAACTCCTGACCTCACGATCTGCCTGCCTCAGCCTCCCAAAGTGCTGGGATTACAGGTGTGAACCACTGCACCCAGCTAAGGAGCTGGAATTCCTATGAATGGTTTGGCACCATCCCCTTAGTGCTGTTCTTATGTTAATTAAATGTTAATTTAATGTTAACATTTAATTAACAAAAGGCTAAGTAGTATTCTATTTTGATATACCACAGTATTGTTAATTGCTCATTGAAGGACTGTTCCCAATTTTTGGTTATTACAAATATATCTGCTATGAATATTCATATACAGGATTTTTTGTGAACATAAGCTCTGATTTCTCAGGAATAAAGGTACAGATGGGCAATTGCTGAGGTGTTATGTTTAGTAGTTTTTTTTTATTTTAAGGAAATGCCAAATAGTTTTTGGAAATGGCTATATCATTTTACATTCCCACCATCAAGGTGCGAATGATTCAGTTTTTCTGCATCCTCCTCAGCATTTTTCACTGTCATTATTTTTTATTTTAGCCATTATAATCGGTATGTAGTGATATTCCATTATGGCTTTAATTTTCTCTGATGCCTAATGATTTTGAACATTTTTATGTACAGTTCTGTGTATGCTCTTAAGTGAAATGTCTGTATTAGATAATTCTAGCACCTCTGTCATCTTGATGTTAATTGTTTTTCATTCAAGTTGACATTTTTCGAGGTCTTGGTATGATGAGTGATTTCTCTGTTGAAACCTGGATAATTTGTGGATTGTGAGACTCTGGCTCTTACTGAATGTTCTGATTTACCTGGCTTCCTCTGACACCACCACTCCAGCAGGGTTGCTGGCAGGGGTAGAAATGTGGGTAGCCTCCTGACTGCCAGGTAGTGGTAGAAGTCCAGGTCCATCACTCAACCTCCATTGACACAGGATAAGGAGCAGGGTTCCTCATTACCACTGGACAAAAGAGGTTCTGGCTTCTCTACGAGGCCTCCATTGACACCAGCTGACTGAGAGGCAGGAGTGCTTCTCAACAGCAATCCATTATGCCTCCACTGATACAGTGTGGGGGTGGCATCATTATCACCAGGCAGTGCTGAAGACCCCCACTCTCCAGTAAGCTTCCTCTGACACCACACCTGTAAGGAGGGGCAGGGGTGAAAGTCTAGACTTCCCAAGTGGTCTCCAAGGACATTGGGCAAGTGGAGAGTCCTGTTACCTGGTTGCCCTCAGCCTTCTTTGACACTACCCTGGTGGAAAGTCGTGGGGAGGGGTTTGGTTCCTGGCAAAATGAGGCTCTCCATTCTCTCCATCTCTATTTTTTTCTGTGGCATTGGCTAAAGTAGAATGATTGTATTAGTCTATTCTTGCACTGCTATGAAGAAATACCAGAGACTGGGTAATTTCTAAAGAAAAGAGGTTGAATTGGTTCACAGTTCCACAGGCTATACAGGAAACGTGGTGGCTCCTGCTTCTGGGGAGGCTTCAGGGAACTTTTACTCCTGGCGAAAGGCAAAGTGGGAACAGGTGCCTTACATGGCAAGAACAGGATCAAGAGACAGTAAGGAGATGCTACACACTTTTAAACAACTTGATCCATGATAACTCACTATCACAAGAACAGCACTAAGGGGATGGTACCAAACCAGTCATAAGAATTCCACCCCCATGAACCAATCACCTCCCACCAAGCCCCACCTCCAACACTGGGGATTACAACTCAACAGGAGATTTGGGTGGGGACAGCAATCCAAACCATATCATTGGTTATTTTATAAAAGGGAAGTCTTCTTGCTAGACTTCCCTTTCTCAGTTTTTTGGCTAGACAGAGAAGGCTTTAGTTAGGGCCTTTTTGTCTGTGCCCACTGACATGTTTAGGTTGCTGGTTCTGTAATACATGCGGCAAAAAGAAAACTCAAGGAAATGACCACGAATGTTTTTCCTTCAGTCCTAAGATTCCTACCTAGTCCAGCCTGCTGTCTTCTCCCACCTGTGAGAGTTTTCTTATGGTTGCTTAAATATGTGTGCGCACATGTATCTGTTATACCTGTGTATGCATAAATGTATATACTCCAGGCACTTTAGTTGTATTTATTTGGAGGAATTGGGAAAATTTCATCTATGCCTTCTCCCCAGAAGTGAAAGTCTCTCACTACAGAATTTTAAGATATTTTTCCTCTGCGTTTTTCTCCTATACATAACAAAGGGCCTAGCCAATAAATAATGATGGTCTATTTATTTTTGAGCACACAATATTCAATATGAAACATTTAAAATATTTATAAAAATACTTCAAAACAGGGAAAACTAGATGATGGGTATTTTAAATCAACTAAGTGTATTTTATAATATTATGTTACTGCATTATACAAACAGATTTAACAATAAAGAGAATTCAGAACTCCTAAGATAAGGAAAAAAGGGGTATAACTCCCATCCAATCTGCTGAATGATTTGCAAGTTGACCTTTTCTTGTGAAACCTGTCCCCACAGTAATTTATCATTGCTGTTTTCCTTGGTGCTCTCATTGAGCTTTCAATATTCCTCAGATTCTAGAGTCACAGACTCAAATATCTTCAGGAGTCAAGCAAGCATTGGACAAAGCAGTGGGAATGTAGGGAGTGGCAGGGATTATGATGAAGTGCAGTTTATACCACCCCAGAGCCCAGATGCATGCATGTAAAATCAAATCTGCAGAGCACTGTGGCTCATGCCTGTAATCCCAACATGTTGGGAGGCAGAGAAGAGTGAATTGCTTGAGCCCAGAAGTTTGAGGCCAGCCTCGGCAACATGGTGAAACCCTGTCTCTGGTGAAAACACAAAAATTAGCCAGGCATGGTGATGCATGCCCATAAACCCAATGGCTGAAACAAAGAATCGCTTGAACCCAGGAGGTGGAGGTTGCAGTGAGCTGAGATTATGCCATTGCACTCCAGCCAGGGTAATAGAGTAAGACTTTGTCTCAAAAACATAAAAAAAAAGAAATTAAAAAAATCAAATCAAATAAAAACCAACAGCATATTATTCTCTTTATACTTTAGAGAAAAGTAACATTGATCTCAGACTAAGACTAAAGATTTTGAATTCAAAGTGATTTCCCTATTCTGACTTTCTCTCAAGCAAAAATAATAATAACAATGACTTATGACTAGGAGTTATCTTTATGCAGAAACTTTATTAAAACATTTGTTATTTTAATTTGAATTAATAAATTGAAAAGCAGAGAATCTAAACTCTTCTGATTCTTAGGAGGAAAAAAGGACTTATGGGAAATATTGTTTTGGTTGTCATTTGGTGATTTAAGTTCAAAAAATATAATTGGCTTATAATAAATCTCAAATCATTTTTCAAAGTAGGTCTCAGTTATAACTAGGAAATATTAATAATTGTATATTGATCTACTATTAATGATAACAAAAGAGTGATACCTAAGGAGCAAGTTATATAACTATATTACATTCATATGGGATCTCAAGCTTATTTTTCCTCGGATCTTTCTTGGAAATAGCACACTACCTGATGTAATAAGCAATACTGATCTATTCTGTTTGAGCAGGAGTCACCCATCAAAGCACAGACCTTGAAGATTTATTTGGTTAGACTCCCTATTTGCTCTAGACCTTTTGTCCTGCATAGGTGAACAAGGTTAGTGTCATGTGGAAAATTACTCTCAAACAATAGTACCCTCAAATATGATACCAAATAAGCTATCCCAGAGGCTCGGAAACAGACATACTCACAAAACCAATTAAAATGCTCAAATCACACAGTTTATTAAACTGATTTAATGACACAGCAAGAAGCATGAGAGAGAGATGGGATAAGGCAACAGACTTGGGGTAACATGCAAATGTGAAAAGGCCACACTGCCTCGGTCTGAGTTTACACAAAGTTCCTATGTCCTCCGTCTCTGTTGCATTAACCTTCCCTGTAACATGTGTGGTCACAAGCACCAGAGGTGAGGTTTGAGCAAGGGGTCCACAGACAGAAAGTTCCCCAAACCAGTAATATACACTTGCCGCATTGGAAGGACATGGAATAAGGTATGAAGCTACAGAGGCATATTGTCATTAACCTGCTGAACAGCCATGGGTTTTGTTCATATTTCTTCAATAGAGAACATGTGGGGTCAGAATAGGAACATATTAGCTGTCACCAATGGGTGGCTGATTTAGGGGTGATAAGCTCTTAGCCCAGAAGTGGTAGAATCAGAGTTGTTCTTTATTTTCCTTTCTGACCACTGTTCATCTTTGTGTTTGTTCTATCATATTTTCTATTAAGTCTATTTATTTTTTGTACGTTTTGCATATTACTAACTTACTTTTCATCCTTAACACATCAACTCTGCTCTTATTTTACAGGCTACTACTTTTTAAATTATGTATATTTATTACTACTTATACATTTTCACTGTAATTCATAAGCTACTTACTATCCATGTTTAATATTTCTTATGTGTCCCATGCCTTATTTTCCTCGTCCTTATAGAATTTAACATCCTCAAACAATACAGCAAACTCATATCATTGTCAATGGCATTTCTCCAGCCACAACGAGCAGCACCACAGATACCCATCCAAAGGGTCACATTTCAAGGAAATCCCGTATCAGTCCAACAATGAGAATTCAGAGAAATGAACATATATATCATGTAAAATATATACATTTAAATGTATTTCTTTTTTGTAGCTTAATTTTTGTGATGAAATTTTAATATAATTGGGTCATTTTTAAGCATTTTATAAAAGTCATGTCCAAGACAAAAACAAAAAGATTAAAGTTAAATCTAATCCCAGAGAAATAATACTGTAGTCTTTTTGAAACAGTCATATATCAAACTATGTCAGTTTCACACAAAAAAACAAGAAACCTAAGTTGGCAAACAGATGTATTAGATTTTAAAACTATACCTCGAAATCAATGTTTTCAGGTCAATAAGAGATTTCAGGGGTAAAAATTGGATTTCAAATGGTATTTGACCCCAACTCTCTTTGTGCAAATTTAAAATAACCATTTTTCTTTTATCACAACTATTTAAATTGGAATGCATGAATTGAAATAGTAACTGATGATGGCCATACTGACTGTATTTCAAGTTTGGTTAGTTGAAATATGTGACATTTCAAATATTTAGCTGAACAACTGTTAGTTTATTTTGAAATTGATGTTCAATTGTTCTGCTCAACCATTACTATGATTTACATAATTTAGAGAAACTACCGATAGAAAACATTGACATAGAATTTTTTGTCCATGACTATTTTATTTATGTGTAAAATATGGGCTGGGAAGTATATTAGCCAGTTATGAAAACTGAAACTGTCATCCAAATTGTAGATTATGCAAATATGGAATTGCAAAATTAGGAAATGTCTACTGAGAACAGAACACCAAGCAACAAGCTTAAATAGAAAAATAATAGGAAGAAAATTTTAGCAGCAAAAGAGCTTTCTGAATAATACTATATTTAGAAGGAATTTCAAAGATAGATTCGATTTCGATTCCAGGAGATTCTTACTAAGACTTGACGAGGAGTAGTCATACTTCAAAATTGTAAACTGGAGTACACTGTTCTCCACTAAAGACTTCTCAGGAACACCTCAGCAAATGAGTTAATGACTATCTTCTTAATGACCATTGATCAAAGGAATGCCTTTCAAAGAGATATGACATCTTGGAAATGCAATGTTCTGTACAGTCATTTCTTCCTGGTTCCTGGTCTTAGCTCCTTTACCTAACAGGTAACATTTGGAGAACTTAAACTTTCTGAGCTTTGCCCTTTTCTCATATTAAAAATATACCTTTTAATTCCTACCTCAAAATGCTGTAGAGACCTAATTTAGATGATATGCAAAGTACCTTGTTTTGATCACAATTAATACTTATTGTATACTTTTCATTTGCTAAACAAAATTTTTATATAAAGTCATAAAAGGTTAAAGCCAGAGCTACACTTTTTCTTCACAATGAGGTTCTTAGCATAAAAAAATGAAAGAAATTATAACTGGTCCCCATAAATATCATTTCTTATCTGATTAGTGTGGTAGTAGAAGTCAGAATACCCTTAGGTAAGCTCACAAGATATGCAATGTATATTTTGCTGATAAAGGAGAATATTTAGTTCAGATTTATCATAATCTTTTATTTAATTAACATTTCTATTGTGCCTACTGTGTGCCAGGTATTTTGCTAGGATTTGAAGATAAAATACTGGGAAAAAAGAAATGACAAGCTTCTGGTTGTATTAGTCTGTTCTCATGCTGCTAATAAAGACATTGCTGAGACTGGGAAATTTATAAAGGAAAGAGTTTTAATTGACTCAGTTCAGCATGTCTGAGGAGGCCTCAGGAAACTTATAAGCATGTCAGAAAGAGAAGCAAACACGTCCTTTTTCACATGGTGGCAGCAAGGAGAAGTATCAAGCGAAAGGGGGAAAAGCCTCTTAGGAAACCATTAGGTCATGTGAGAACTCACTATCGCGAGAACAGCAACGTGGGGTAACGCCCCCCATGATTAAATTACCTTCTTCTGGGTCCCTCCCACAACACGTGGGGATTATGAGAACTACAATTCAAGATGAGATTTGGATGGGGCACAGCCAAACCATATCACTGGTGAAAGGAATTTTTTAGCCAAAGTGGAATCCATAACAATGTAGGGAACTCAAATTACATTGTCATGTGAACTATCAACATGACCTTAAATTGAAAGGAACTTCCAGAGTTATAGGATAGAGATATAGACAGAAAATGAAATCAAGGCATTATCCAGAAGAGACAAAAGGACTCCACAGTCATTTGTTACTGAAATAGCACAGTCCTGCTTCTGCTCTCCCATAGCATGCTCAGGGAAGCCCTGGCTTCCTGGTAAACTATTCCTTCCATCTGGGTCTAGGAAAGTTAGAAGCAAAGTTTTCCAAAATGCAGAACTCTATAAGCCATATTCTCTATATTTTCCTGAATGAGATAGTTTGAAATAAATTTAAATTAAAAAGGAATATATCTTCTAAATATTAAAATGTATTATTTCATTTTATGTCATTAAATTTGGATGTTCTAGCTTTTGTTTTCTATTCTAGGTCATCTAAGGATCCCTGAAATTTAAAAATGAAATTGCATTACAGTCTAAGCTAAACTTCAGAGTAGAGAATAAGTTAGACTAGGAAATGAGCATGCCTTCAAAGAATACACTGAATTGTTAAAAATATACTTTAAAATATTTGGCTATTCAGAGTCAAAGATATTAACTGGAGCATATCCTTGGCTTCAGATGTACCCACTTCAAAAACCATTCATTGCTCTGGCAGTCACTTTGTTTTCTCTCTCTCTATCTCTATCTCTTCATCTGAGCCCCTGGCATTTTCCCCTGAGTGAAACCTATGTGTGAAATAAGTTCATGTTGATAAAAATCTATCTGTAAGTAGAAATAATGGGGACTAAGTATTGGCTATTGCCTGTTTAGGTGTATTTTTACATGTTTCATTATATCATACCTAAACAAATCAGAAATGGCTCATTGTATAATTTACTTGGAAAGGGTAAAAATACTTTTTTTTAAAAAAAAAAAAAAATCAGCTATAAATTAAGTATAAGTGAATTAACTCTAAATGACCTACAAGTATTTAGTTTTCTAGACACTGTCTCTGCTGCCAAAAAAGAAATATCTAGGAGTGGTTAAGAGAATCAAAAGTCTCATTTTTAGAGAATAAAAAAAATGGCATTCCATAAAATTTGGGGATATAGCATTACAATAAAATTCATCATTTGTACAGAACTGTTTTCCAGTTGGTGCCTAACAAGTAACTTTTTAAAAATACAAATACCTATGTCCCATTCTTCAGAGAGAATTGTTAAGGCATATGTATTTTGGAGGAAAAAAGTTATCCAGGTAATTCTGATGAATACCCCTGATAACAACCAGTGCTAGTGAAACCTTAATGTAATTCAAAGAATGGCTAAATAATAGATGAAAATTAAAGGCTTATAAGATGACATTTCCCTATGTATGTTGACACTCAACATGCTCATTACTGTTCAGAGATTGCTTTAGCCGTTCCCCAAAACAATCTTATGAAAGAGATAACATTATTATTTCTACTGTACAAATGAGGATAATGAAGACTAGAGGGTATACTGGCTCAAACAACAGCACAGAGCTTAGTACTAAAGCTGAGATTCAAGTTTAGATAACTATCTTCTAGAGGAGAGCAACACTTAGAACCATTACGAGATACTACTTCTCAGATTCATACTACTGTACTTTGTTTTACCAAATTTAACTCACATTTAACTTCCTAGGAAATAATGAATTAAATAAAAGTAGATAAAATATGGACACAAGAGAAACATAATGTATTCATTGCTGTAAACACATGATTGAGTCGGACACAAATCAAATATTTAAATAATGAAATGTGTCATAAAATAATAGATTTTTTTAACATAGGAATTACTTGGCATCTGAAAACCCTGAAGTCTGACATTTTTGAAAAACCAGTATGTGATGGTTAGTTTTATGGGTCAACTTGACTGAGTCATGTGGTACCCAGACATTTACATATAAACATTATTTTGGAGTGTGTCTTTCAGGATATTAACAGGTAAACTGAGTAAAGCAGATTGTCCTCTCATCCAATATGGATAGCCATCATCCAGTCCTTCAGTGCCTGAATAGAACAAAACAGCCAAGGAAGGGAGGATTCCCTTATTCTGCCTGGCTGCTAAACTGGTACATTGGTCTTCCCCTGACCCCAGACTGGGACTTACACCATTGTTGCTACAGTTTCTCAGGCCTCAGAATTCAGGCTGGAACTACACCACCACTTCGCTCTATCCCATGGCTTTCCTGGGACTGCAGCTTGCAGGTGGCAGATCATGGGACTTCTCTGCCTCCAAAATCAAATGAGCCAATTCCTTATATTAAATTTCACTTCATCTATATAAAATGAGACTGTACCCCATGACTCAGTCAAGATGACCTTTAAAACTTACCATCACATACTGGTTTTTCAAAAATGTCAGATTTCAGGGTTTTCAAATACAAAGTATTTCCTATATGTTAACTGCAGCTAAGATCAAAAGAACCAATAAAGTGTATATATAATTATAGATGTATATAATTAAATGTTTGACTTTTTAAAGTTAAAAGATTACATATACACTTATATAATCTCCTATTGGCTCTTTTTCTCTGAAGAACCCTAATACACAGTACCATAATCTTTAAGCCTAGATTAAACTTGGCAAAAGATTTCTATTCTGTAAGAGAGATCCGTGTCTCCAGGAATAATAGTATATGACCTATAGGTGTTCTATTTTCTTGGTGTTATCTATATTACCAGAAAACATCTCTTTAAAGGTAATTATGACAACCTGAAGACTTATTATTTAGAAAAAAATAAAAGATAGCACTTCCATTAAACTCAGGTATAATGCTAAAATGAAACAAATAATTTTTTTGAACTCTTTTCCAGCTAGTTTGGATCCTAAAGATTTGCTCTTCAACTGCTAATGTTCCCTCCAAAATTTTTAGCCCTCTTTAGAAAAGACAGATGAGTCCTAAATTGTTTTTTTTCAAAAATAAAAAGGCTCTGTAAAATTTGATTTTCCTTTTTAGAAAGGCTTGCACAAAAGTGGAAAAAAATGTTCAAAATATAATTATAGTTAAGATCAAGTATCATAAACCTTGTTATTTAATACCAAGTTTAGAAAATTCTCAAATGTTAAGGTGTTTGATATTTTATGATATGTCAATTAAGTGTATATGCATATGCACAAATCTAATTCCAATGAATGATACAAAACTAGGCAGTCTTCCAAGTTTTCAGACAGGCTGTGAGAGGTGAGATTATGAGCTAGCCTTATGCATACATCATTGCAATATAAAAACAAACTGAATGTACATCGATAATCACTAAGTAACCTTGGCACACTATGTAACCCTTGCTTGCACATTATAATTCTGACTTAAAGATGCTCAGCTTAAATTTTAAGTTTCTTTAAGTTATGATCCAATTGACACACTTAAATTCAACGTAGTGGTTGGAAATTTGGACAATAAGCTGTCTCAGATTATATGTGTTCAGTGTATTTGGTGAATTCAGAAAATTGTTTCTCTAATGCATCAAGGAACTATAGGGAATATAGTAACTTGAGCTCTTCTTTTCTCTTTTCTATACAAAGCCTTAGTATTCTACTGTCTCATTTCAGATGATGTCCACATTTTAAGTGGATGTACATTAAAGCCTGAAATTATTAAAATGCCAAGGGAAGGTTGTGGGTAGGGAACTAAATAAAGGGAGAAACATACTGTGTACCCCAAAAATAAAACAGTTTAAGAATGGCCTGGCAACTTGCAATGGCTCTGAATGTTGAACATTCAATGAAAGAAATATATCTGTGAAACTAATGAATCTCTCCTGGAGCCTTGCTATAGAGGACTTGTAGTAATTTTAAAAGTCAAACCTATATCAATTAGTGCCAGTCCTTATATAGCAATGCTTTGAAAAATCAATTTTTCCCAACTCTGTGTGGTTCAGATAATAAATTTTATAATTTAGAGATTTATATATTTCACCAGTTAGCAACATAAATGTATTCAACTACTCAGGATGATGATCTCCTGTCTGTGCTAAGAGCACTGGCTTAAGCAATTACATGATCTATATTTAAAAGTGTTTAAAGGATAACAAAATTATCTTTTATTTCTACAACAATCCTATTCTTTTATATTTTATTTATATATTCTTCATCACATCACTGAACATATATAAATATTATAGTAATTAAGTTCCTATGAATAATAGCAAACCTGCCAATAATATTAAATCAATCAATGAAAGTTTCTCTAGAATCTCATTAATTTAACATTAGGAATATTTTCTACCATAACTTACTGGGTTTCAAAAAGGCATTTCTGTGGAAGTTTTGTTTCTTCTGTTTGCAGGAAATGTGTGATATTATAAAAAATGAGCTATATAAAAATAGTTCAAAACTTTTTGAAGCAAATCTTAAAATTACAAATCTTTAATTTTTAGAGGAGAATAAATCTTTGAATTAAATACTCCATTTTCTCTGTGCATTTAAATACAAAAATAAAATATTAGACTGAGAAGCATAAAAGTCATCTTTATCCAGTTATCTTTATCCTATCTGTGCTTTAATCTTTTTAACAATCCATTCTGAGTGATGTTTCAGCCTCCCCTTTAACTGTTTCATAATAGGTAAGTAGCTACAAGGTAGCCCATTGTTTCTTGTGACAGCAAGAAGCAAGATCTATTTGTGATAGCAACAAGGTAAGAAAGGGTAAAATTAATTCCAGTGTTTCCCCTCAGGCTCTTCTCTCCTTATAACCACCTACATTTCAATTGATTTTCTCTGATGCAATAAAGAATTAACCACCCTGATGACCTTTCAGAAGAGTATAATGCATCTTTATCTACTTCTGAAGTGTAAGGAAATTGTTGCCTTCCCTACTAAGATATAGCCCGACCTTCAGAGCCTGACAAGGAGGATGTCAGATATTGTGAACTCCAAGTTTCTCTTCAAAGAATCAGTATGTCAGTATGTTCAGCTCTCTTATTCTTTAATTCTCTATTTTAAAGTTTAACTTCCTTGTGGTTTCAATAAACAACCTTTTCCACCAGTTCTAATCAGTAGTTCGCATCTGTTCCCCCGAGTCCCCTCTTCCATCCTGACTCATCCCAGTCACCTGCTCTGGTCACCTGCTTTGACCTGAGTCACCCCTGGTTAACTGCTCTGACCTGTCCCTTAACCTTCCTTCCTGCCAAACTATCCACCCTGCCACTCCAGCTCATACCCCTGCTGTCTTTAAAATAGCCAATTGGAATTATCCTAGACTATGTGGTCTAACTCTAGCCAATTGGGAATGACAAAATAGTAGGGGCTACCTCCGTCAGGAATAAGAACCCCATTCCCTCCCTTGTCCAGGTGTGCACTCGCCGTTGTTCCATCTGTGAGCCACACCCTTCTATAGAAGTCAATTGCCTTGCTGAGGAAATTTATATTTGAGTGCTCCTTCTTTTGTAGCTCTGAAAATTTACATATAACAAGGAGAACCTATCTACTTGTGTAGGAGTCACTCACCTCTAAGCCTCAGACTCTTTAATTAAAAGGCTCACTTTCTTCTTGGTAATCTCATGTTAATGTTTTTCTGTTACCAACATATATAAGGTTTAATTATTTGCAGACATCTAAAATTAAGAGCAGATTTTACTAAAATTTAGGTTATCACCTCTGATTTAAGAGTGATGCGAAAATTGATATAATGATATTTAGGATCTGACTCTCCCTAATGTTGTCCCACTTCAGTGAGGTGGAAACGGTATAAACTCTGCAGCCTAAGATGGTTCTCCTATCTATAGATAGGAATTCCCTATGTGGCCAGACTATTACCCAACTTAACAAGTCCCGGTTTCCTCTAATAGGATCTATTTTCAGGATGAATGTTCATCACCAGGGATAAACAGATTTTACTAAAGAGTTTACCACCTATGTAAACAAGGGGTGATTTTGACACATATTCTATTTTTGTTTGTGTAATTTTGATACGTTTGTCATTTTTTTCTTAATAAGAAACTAAAGATTTAGATTTGAATTCTTCATAACAGTCTGCAATTTGTACAACAATCATGCTGCTTATCTTCAGCTCATTTTGTTTCAGCAAGAATGAGGCTGTCTCATCAGGTTTGAGGTTAACATTGTATTATATCATTAGTTTTCCTATTGTACCAAAATAAGACATTACTAATCTAAACAAGAGTCACCATGGAAAAGAAATATAACATATTCAGTCACACCAGGCCTCACATCTAGAGAAGGTACTATTTCTGCTATGGTCTATGTAAGCAGGGCCCCATGAAGTTATGCATTATACAAGCTTTGTAGCTATAAATATTTTCATAATGATAATAATACTAATAAGAACATGTATATCTGTATAGAGAGCGCCAAAGAAAAACTAGATAAAGAATAAAGAGTTTCATTGTACTATCCTTATAACTTTTCTGAAAGCTTGAAATTGCTTTCAAACTAAAAGTTAAAAAACAGTTTTGATTATCAAGTGATATTTTTAAGTAAACAGTAAAAAGGCAAGCCATATATAACCAACAAAAAAGTAACAGTATCTGCGTACATCCAGAACTCTTAGCATTCAATAATTAAGGGGACAGAATAAAAATATACAAATGAAGAAAAGACAAAAACAACTATTCTATAAAGATGAAGCAAGAAGGAAAACAAACACATAAAAATATGTACAACATGAATATAAGAGAAACAAAGATTTTAAAATGGCTATGATTCTTTATCCAGCAAATAGGCAAGGTTAAACAGTCTGATAATACCTAATCTTGCAGAGAATATGGAGCAGCATACTTTATTGGGTATATAAATTAGTATAATCCCTTAAAAACAACTGGGAATTGTCTAATTACACTAAAGACATAAAAACTTTGACTCTATGCATCTTCTAGAATGTGTAAGTCTTTTTATACTGGGAACTCTTCTAGGAAATAGGTACAAAAATGTTTATGACATTACTTGTTGTTATAGCCAACAACCAGCAAGAAATTGAATGGAAAAGAAGAAACAATAGCCAAAAATCCCAATATGAATGAATCTTAGCAAATAAATCTGAATTTATAAATCAGAATGTGTACAGTATACCATTTATAATATGTTCAAAATACACTTCATTAAATATATGTATATAACACTTTTTTATGACTACAAAAAAGTAAGGATTTATAAATATAAACTCACAGTAACAATAACCTGAAGATGAGAGTAGTTGTGGTTGAAAAAATATATACAAAGAACTTTAATGATATTAGCATTTCTTTTCCTTTGGTTGGATCATATTAAACACATTGGTGTTTGATTTATCTTCTACTGTATTATGCACCAATATATATCACAGTATATGTTTTATTATTTTAAAACAAAGCAAAATTAAAATTTGCCACAAAATGCTACCACATTAATATTTTTTCTTATTGATATATAATAGATGCTAACAAGCCCTTTGAAAATACTTATTAGATAGATAGAGATTTTATAAAGAATCTGAGTACTTTTATTTAATCAGGTGAGTTTCTTATATTAAAATTTTTGAATAAAATACTAAATAGCTCTTATGTCAACAATGAGAATACAATCACTTCGCTGAGTGTGGTGGCTCATGCCTATAATCCCAGCACTTTGGGAGGCTGACGCAGGCAGATCACTTGAGGTCAGGAGTTCAAGACCAGCCTGGACAATATGGTGAAATCCCGTCTTTACAAAAAATGCAAAAATCAGCTGGGTGTGGTGGTGGGTGCCTGTAATCCCAGCTCTTTGGGAGGCTGAGACTGGAGAATTGCTTGAACCCAGGAGGCAGAGGTTGCAGTGAGCTGAGATCTCACAACCACCCTCCTGCCTGGGCAACAGAGCAAGACTCCATCTCAAAAAACAACAACAACAACACAAAGAGAACTGGAACACTTCTTATTACATAAATAATAAGTAATTACATAAAGTTGAATTTTAACTTGTAAAAGACTGATCAGTGGCAAATAAATATTGACAAGTAGAGATACAGACTCCTACTTAGTAGTAAAACGAAAACAAAAACTCAAAGGTTTTCAGTTTGTTGCACTATAGGGCATTAACTGGTTTTGAATCTACTTTGATGTCTTCTTTCAGCTTTGTTCTTGTATTGTCTGTACATACTTTAATTTTTTGTATCCTCTTTTGAGCTAGCTCTGCCATCCTGCTGCTTCCTTAATTTGTGAAATAAATGTTTGATATTTATTCACTGTATATTCATTTAATGTAACTTTAAAAATATATTTATAACTTGATACCATAACCAGTTTCAGAGAACTAAAACCTAAAAAGAAAATTAACTAGTAATATATCTTCCTATATCACAATGAAATCTGTGTGTCAAAATGCCTCTGGTATGTTTTAGTGACTGTACACATTTTAAGAAATCCACGATGAGCCAGAAAGTCCATTGCTAAATAGGAATTTCCCACTAAACAAGCTGCAAGGTTCTTTGAACTGCCTGCACCATGGACTACACCATGGTGACCATGGTGACCCCTGTGACCCACACATACACCCCTGGATGGCCTTCCAGAGCTAGAAAACCTAAGGTAACAGCAAAACTGCAAAAGGAGAGGTATAGCTAGCTCCTGCAGTGCCTGATTAACTGACCTTGAGACATTCCACCATTGCTCCTGCCCTAACCGTTCCTGCCTCAACTAATAAGTCAACCTTATGACACTGGACCTTGGACCTTGTAACATCCCCTTCCCAAGTGGCATCCCCCCCACCAGCTTCCAAAATGTGCCCTGAACCATAATTTCTGTAACTTTCCACTGCCTACCCCAAACCTATAAAAGCAACTCCTATCCCACTGCCCTCTGCTGACTCTCTTTTCAGACTCAGCCTGCCCACACCCAGGTGAATAAAAAGCCTGGTTGCTTGCTCACACATAACCTGTTTCGGTGGTCTCTTCATTCAGAGCGTGCCTAACATTTGGTGCTGAAAACCAGGACAGTGATACTCCTTTGGGAGACCAGCCCCTATCCCCACTCTTCCTCTATGAGGAGACCCACCTGTGACCTCAGCGCATCAGACCAGCATGACTACCCTCTCGCCACCTCCAGATCAGGTAAGCAGACTCTCCCTCTTTCTCTATTCCTTTAAATCCTTCTTCTTCTAAATAGAGTAAAAGGAGACAAGTCTCTTTTTTTCTCTTTCCTCTTTTAAATCCTCTTCTTTCTAAGTAGAGAAAAAGAAGACAAGTCTCTTCCTTTCTCTTTCTTCCTTTAAATCATTGTCCTTCTAATTAGAGAAAAAGAAGGTAAGTCTCTTTCTTTCTCTTTCTTCCTTTAAATCCTTCTCCTTCTAAGTAGAGACAGAGGAGATAAGTCTCTCCCTCTCTTTCTGCCCCTTTAAATCTTCCTGCTTCTAAATAGAGATGGAGGAGACAAGTCTCTCCCTGTCTCTCTTTTCCTTTAAATCCTTCTCCTTCTAAGTAGAGACAAAGGACACAAGTCTCTCCCTCCAGTCTCTTTCTCTCTCTTTCTTTTCCTTTAAATTCTTCTCCTTCTAGTAGAGACAAAGGAGACACTCTCTATCTGTATGCTCAAAAACTCCAGTGTTGGTCATGGACTCAGAAGACAGCCTTCCCTTGGTGTCTGGTCAATAGCGAAATGCCTGCCTTGACCACTCACCCACAATACAGCCCAGGACTCAGTCAGGGATGCCTCCTAAAAACCCTGGTAGCTGCTCTCTTCTCATTCCCCTCATCTGTTCTCCTTTCCTTAAAACGTATCTCCTTTGCCATGGGCAATATTCTGCTGTCTATTCCTCTGTCTTCCCCTCTAGCCTGCATCCTAAAGAAACTAAAACCTTTTCAACTCTCACCCAGTTGGAAACCGAAACATCTCATTTTTTTCTGCAATATTGCCTGGCCCCAATACAAATTAGACAATGGTTCCCAATGCCCAGAAAATGGCACCTTCAATTTTTCTATTCTGCGGGACCTAGACAATTTTTGTCAACAAATAGGCAAATGGTCTGAAGTGTCATATGTCCAGCCATTTTTTTTACACTCCAATCCCTCCCTTATCTCTGCTGTCAATATAACCTGTCCCAAATTTTCCTTCTCTCCCTCCCATCTGCCCCTCCTATGTCTGTCATTAACTCAGAATCCTCCCTGTCCATCAACCCTTCCAACCTTTCTCCTCCCTGCCTGTCCAAACCAGACCCTAGTCCAGGCCCTAACCCTGACTCCGGAGCCTCCTTCCTCTTTCTCTGCCTGCAACTCTCTTCCTTATGCCCCTCCTATTAAACTCCCCACCTCATCATACCCTGTCTGGCTTACAGTTTAGTCCCATGGCTAACTCCCTTGCCTCTGCCCAACAGTCTCTTTGAGAGGTGGTTGGAGCTGAAGGCATAGTCAGGGTACATGTTCCTTTCTCTTTATCCAATCTTTACCAAATCAGATTCCACTAAATATATGCAAGAGTTCTAATATCTGACTCAGTCCTATAACTTAACTTAGAGTGACTTAAATGTCATCCTTACTACTACTCTTACCCCTGAAAAACACTTAATATGCATTTTTCACTCAATCAGCCCCCGACATTACAAAAAAGCTACAGAAATTAGAATCTGGCCCTCAAACCCCACAACAGGAATTAGTCAACCTCATCTTCTAGGTGTTCAATAATAGGGATGAAGCTGCCCAGTGGCAGTGCATCTCAGAACTACAGATGCTTGCCTCTGCTGTAACACAAACCCCAGCCACACCACTGGCTCTCAAAGATGTCAAAGCACTCAGACTACAGCATCCAGCCACCCTTTCCAGACCTTTCTTCAAATGTCAGAAACCTGGTCACGGGGCCAAGGAATGCCCACAGTCTAGGATTCTTCCTAAGCCCTGCCCTGTCTGCATGGGACCCCAATGAAAGTCAGACTTTCCAACTCACGTCACTGCTCTCAGAGCTTCTGGAGCTCCCACCCAAAGCTCCCAGATCGAATCCTTTCCAGATCTCCTCAGCTTGGCGGCTGAAGATTGATGCTGCCCAAACATTTTGGAGGCACCCTGGACCATCCCAGATGCCGAGCTTCAGTTCATTTTTACAGTGGAGGGTAAGTCCATCCCCTTCTTAATCAGCACAGGGGCTACCCACTCCATGCTGCCTTCTTTTCAAGGACCTGTCTCCTTGGCCTCCATAACTGTTGTGGTAATTGATGGCAAGGCCTCCAGGCCTCTCACAACTCCCCAAGTCTGGTGTCAATTAGGCCAGCACTTCTTTCCACATTCTTTCCTAATCATCCGCACTTGTTTAGTTCCCCTCTTAGGCCATAATATCTAACAAAATTGTCTACCTCCTTAACTATTCCCGGGCTACAGCCACACCTCATTTCCACCCTCCTCCCTGAACCTGTACCTTTCTCAATAGCTCCCCTTACGTCCCTGTACCTTAACCCTAGGTTGTGGGACACCACCTCCCCATCCCTTGCTAGCTCACCCCTTGCACCTACCTACGTAGTCTTTCCCCTTATGTCAACTCCGCACCCCCCGTTCTTGGACACTAACCACACGAACAACTATCCCTACTGCTGCTCCCTTAGGCATTTCCCGGCAGTCACCCAATGGAATGCCCCTCGGAAACCTCCCACCCTCTTTGTCTTCCTTTACACTTCAGCTCCAAGGCCCTGTCACCCATGTTAACCAAGAAATAGAAAGATACCTGCTTCACGTTACGGAAAGACCCTCCCTCATCACTAGCACTCTTAAGAATGTCAATAGCAAGTTTTGCCTGGTAGGAATTTACCCTGTCTCTCACTCCATCCTTGGCTGCCCTCCCCTTGTTCATTGGTCTCTCTTCCAGACCCCAAATTTAGAAATGCAAGTTTCTTCGAACTGACTGCATCATGGACTACACGATGGTGACCCCTGTGACCCACACGTACACCTCCAGATGGACTCCCAGAGCCAGAAAGCCTATGGTAACAGCAAAACCACAAAAGGAGAAGAATAGCTAGCTCCCGTAGTGCCTAATTAACCGACCTTGCCACAATACACCATTGTTCCTGTCTCAGCTGTCCCTGCCTCAATTGATAAGCCAACCTTATGACACTGGACTTTGGACCTTGTGACACTACCCTGGTGACACCCCCCACATCAGCTTGCAAAAACTGCCCTGAACTGTAACTTCTGTAACTTTCCACTGCCTACCCAAACCTATAAAACCAACTCCTTTCCCTCTGCCCTCTGCTGATACTCTTACTGGATTCAGCCTGCCTGCACCTGGGTGAATAAACAGACTTGTTGCTCACACAAAGCCTGTTTAGGTGGTCTCTTCATTCAGAGCATGCCCAACACAAGGATTAGTTACAATCTACTTGAAATACTCCTGGGCCAGGGGAGGAAGCAACTGTCATGATAAATAAAAAATTTAAACACAAGGTAAAAATCAGAGATAATGCCCCCTTTTTCCCCTCAAAAGCATAAAGAAAAACAACCAGTTGCATTCCAAGCTGAACTAAAAGTTCTGAAGAAATATGAAAAGAATATACACACTACACTGAAGATGTAATATTTTCAAAAGTGTTACTCCAGACATTATGGAATGCAAATATTTTTATTATGATTCTTTGTAGTGGGTGAGTCAGTGTTTCTGTAGTATTTTTTTTCCTCTAATGATATTGTGATTAAATCTTTAAGAGCAATATTAGATAAATACAATACTTTTTAAATGTTCTACAGAACTAGTTGAAAATAAAGTAGCTCAGCTTTCTCTTACCATTTTAATACTTAAAGGATTATTATTCTACAAAAATCTAAACCATAATGTGTAACTTTATGTTATTCAATTGATGATTTGTCATCCACTCATTTTATTACTTATTTGTTCACTCTTTAAGTGAACATATTTAAAGACATATTTAATAGACATATTTGGGCATGAAGGAGTAGAGCTAATACAAAGATTATTTAAATGGTCTTAGATAGAAAGAGCTTAGGTCTGTTGAAGACTAAAAATCAATCATGGCATTTAACACAGTGGAAGAAAAGAGGAATGAGCTGTTTTGAAAAATAGCATCAAACACAAAAATAGTATAAGAATCAAGATGTTCTGCATCAAAAACCACCTTTCTTTATAAACAATTGTGGTTAAAAATTATTATCACATAACAAAGATGCAAAAGATTATTTTTAAATGTTTTAAATAATGCTGAAGATCTGAGTAAGATACAGTAAGATAAGCATAATCCTAACCTATTAGTAGAAATCAATACAACTTTTCTGGAAATAAATTTTATAATGCCATAATGTCTGATAAGATTCTTAAGATTTTTATGTTTCATTAATAAATCAAAATTAATAATTTATAAGTGGATATTTATAAATGCATGTACAAAATATGCATAACATATTTACCACAGTATTGTTTCTAATCACATATATCCAACTTTAAAGAAATATTTAGGTAAATGATGAAACATATGAAATACTATGTGACATTTAAAATAATGGTTTTATACTTTTCAGTGAAAAGAATGCTCACGAAATGGTCATAATTACGTGTTGAAATTTTATATTCAGTTTGAATTACAAATTTATTTCTAAAAACATCAAAAGTCCACCAGACAGTATCAGTAAGTAGTCAATAGGAGTATTTGTTTTTACTTTCTTAAAATATTTCTATACTTCTCTTCTATTTCCACAAGGGGCAAATATTAGTTTTATAATGTGGGAAATATTTTAAACATAAAAGAGATTTTGAAAAGTAATTTCCTAAATATTCTAGAAGAGACAACACATAAATTGATGGTTTTCTCCAAGTGTGTTAAGTGCATCAAATGTATTCTTGAATAAATGAATGAGTTAATGAATATATACAACATTAGTTACAATAACTTTTTTTTTTTGAGACAGTGTCTCAACTCTGTAGCCCAGGCTGCAGTACAGTGGCATAATCTTAGCTCACTGCAACCTCTACCTCCTGGTTTCAGAAATTCTTATCCCTCAGTCTCCCAGATAACTGGTATTACAGGTGTGCACCATGATGCCTGGCTAACTTTTGTATTTTTTGTAGAGATGGGGTTTCACCATGTTGCTCAGACTGGTTTCGAACTCCTGGGCTCAAGTGATCGCTCTGCCTCAGCCTCCAAAAGTGCTGGGATTACAGGCATGAGCCACTGTGCTCAACCTAGTTACAATAATATTTTCTAATAAAGAAGCCGATGTGTCTGAGTAGAGCTAAAGGTGGTTTTTATATTATATAGAAAGAAGACAATAAACTTAAAACATACACATGGTTATAGAGAATGGTGTTATTCAATTTAAATAAATAACCTTGTTCAAGGACTTTTGTGTTTAAAAGCAAATGAATGTTTCAACTTTAAAGATTCCTCCTTGTCTAAGGACTAAAGGTGAATACCAGCAAGGCAAATGTAAACAGTGAAGTTCAGGTAGAGCTGACATTCAACCACTATGCATAGATAAGGTCAAAATGCACTTAAAATATTTAAGTACTTCCATTCTGGTTTCTTCAAGCTTCCAAGTTCCCCTGCCTTTTTCCAAGACTGTTCCTATTTCAGAGCTTTCTATATATATATTTGCCTGAATAATTCAGGCATTATTGCCTGGCAGAGCAGGAGACCTGTAGAACCCTGCCCCAGTTATGACCAGTAACATCCATCCTAATTAGTTGATACCACGTTACCAATAGTTAAATAATTTTAATTTCACCCCTCATTTAAAATTTTACCTTGAAAATGGTCTACTTTAAAAAACTCTGTAATTGAGATTTTTTTTCCTAATTCACACTAGCCTCCTTTTTTAACTGGTCAAATGCAGTGTTTGTTTTTGTTGTTGTTTTTTGAGATAGAGTTTCGCTCTTGTCACCCAGGCTGGAGTGAAATGGCACGATCTTGGCCCACTGCAACCTCCGCCTTCAGGGTTCATGTGATTCTCATGCCTCAGCCCCCCAAGTAGCTGGGATTACAGGCGCTCACCACCACACCCAGCTAATGTTCATATTTTTGGTAAAGACTGGGTTTCACCATGTTGGCTAGGCTGGTCTCAAACTCCTGACCTTAGGTGATCTGCCCACCTCAGCCTCCTAAAGTACTGGGATTACAGTTGTGAGCCACCACACCAGTCCCGTTTGTTTTTTTAACACTGTTATTAGAAGGTAAATCTTTTAATAGAAAAATTATGTTCATAAGTTTATTGACACCTTTTAATTCAATATATCTTCTCTACTGAATATCCTTTTTAAGTGTAAGTCAATATTTTTCTAAGAATTTTCCAAATATGGAAATATATTCTTTAAGAAGTAGTAACTGTCTTTTCTTTTTTTTTTTTTTTCTTTTTCCCTTGAGATGGAGTTTCACTCTTGTTACCCAGGCTGGAGTGCAATGGCGCAATCTCGGTTCACCGCAACCTCCGCCTCCTGGGTTCAAGGAATTCTCTTGCCTCAGCCTCCCAAGTAGCTGGGACTACAGGCATGTACCACCATGCCCAGCTAATTTTTTGTATTTTTAGTAGAGACGGGGTTTCACTGTGTTGACCAGGATGGTCTAGATCTCTTGACCTTGTGATCCACCCGCCTCGGCCTCCCAAAGTGCTGGGATTATAGGTGTGAGCCACCACGTCCGGCCAGAAGGATTCTTTAGTAGATTGAATAAACAAATATATCATCACAGAGGCATTAAATGCAGTTCAGTTCATCTCAAGTCTGCCTATGGCCCACTGTAATTCAACTTTCCATGAAAGATGCCACCTGGAAGAGAATAATATTTGTTTTCATTGTGTTCTATTCTGTTTTACTAATTTGCTCTATATTCAGCCATAATATTACATTGCTTCTTTACAAATCCTCTAGTCCAACTTGATAATTTTTTGCTAACATTTTTCAGGAAGTTGTTCTGATGTTGCAGTTCAGAGTTTATTGTATGCCAATCTAAAAAATATGTATATATTTTTTTTGGTAGTCTTCCAAATAACTTCAGTCACCCAACCTCTGTTCAAATTTTTACCTAAATTGATGACCAAAATAATTTTGAGATAATTGAGAATTGGTAGTGATTATACCTGTGTCAAGCTGAACCCTAAGTGTTCTTTCCAGGATTTTAATGTGATTGGTGTTAGGTGGGCTTCTTTTGTGATGCTGGGATGGGGCAGGGTGGGTAGTTAAATGTAAGGGTCTGAAAAGTTTTTCTTTCTGTTAAAAGTTGCTCAACAATTTAATCTCAGCTAAATGCACCGTTTTTCCTTATGTCAAAATTTTGTGATTTGGATTTGACACTCAGAAAAATTAGAATAGTGTATGAAAGTTTAGTTACATTTAAAAAACTGGCAAGACAGGGTAACTCTCAAAGATCACATAACAGACATAATACTGAACAAGTACAAGGCATAAAAAAACACAGGCTATGTGCTTCTATTTGTATAAAATTTAAACGTTGGCAACAAAACCCTTTCTGACGGCAGAGATCAGAAGACTAGTTATCTTCTGGGAGTGTTGACTGTGAGAAGACTGGAGGGAGCTTTCTGGAGTTACAGATAGGTCCTGCATCTTTATCTAGGTGGTAGTTATACAGTTGTAACAATTCATAAAGTAGTACATGTAAGATCTGTGCACTTCACTGTGAGTTTACCTTAATTCAAAAGTTTTTAAAAAATAAAGTTTTTTTTTTCTGATATAACTTATATGGGCAATCTGAAATATTGTTACAGGTAGTTAGATAGGCATAAGTGGGGGAGGAGAGGGCTCACCCCCCACCCACGAGGGATGTCAGGTGATGGTTTGGCAATGATCACATTGCCTCTCTAAAAGGGATAAATTGGCAGCCAGTGCCAGAGAGAGGCCACTTCCTGATGGTCTACAGCTGTTACAGTAAAGTGTTTATTGAATGCAGATGCCAGGGAGAGGTGACTTCCCAGCATGTGCATTAAGAGACAAAATGCTGGAGTATGAGCTTCTAGGGGTACACCACCAGAAAAGGGAAGATAACCTCATATGGGCATGCATAGAGCTTCCTAAACACACTGAGTGTGCCCACTTCCCAAGGGTAAGGAGGGCATTGTGCATATGGACAGCCCACCCTAAGGGAAGAATCATGGGAAAAGGGCCAGCCTATAAAGTCCTAGGATCCTAGGATCGAGGTTAAATACTACACTTGTTCTTCAAGTTAACTGCTTGGGTCTCTTTCAAGTGAACTATTCTTTCTTTCCTGTTCTGAATCCTTTCATTTTTTTCTTTTTTCTTTCTCTTTTCTTTTCTTTTTTTTTTTTTTTTTTGTTTTTTTGTTTTTTTGAGACAGAGTCTTGCTCTGTCGCCCAGGCTGGAGTGCAGTGGTGCAATCTCGTCACACTCTACCTCCACCTCCCAGGTTCAAGCGATTCTCCTGCCTCAGCCTACCCTCTCCCACCATCATGCCCAGTGAATTTTTGGTATTTTTAGTAGACACTGGATTTCACTGTGTTAGTCAGGATGGTCTTGATCTCCTGACCTCACGATTTGCCCACCTCGGTCTCCCAGAGTGCTGGGATTACAGGCATAAGTCACTATGCCCTGCCCTGAAGCCTTTTTAAATAAACTTCCACTGTTGCTCTGAAACTTGCCTTGGTCTTTTTTTCTGCCTTATACCTCTCAGTTGAATTCTTTCTTCTGAGGAGGTAAGAATTAAGATTGCTGCAGACCTGCACGAATTCACTAGTAACTGAGACACCTTCCACTGATAACATACCTGGTCCCATGAAACTGATATTTGCAGCCTGTAACAATATGTACTAAAGGCGAGGTGAATGTAAGAAAGCTCCAGCAATGTAAATGCTAGAGAAAAGTAAATCAACATGTTCCAGCCAGATGATGTGAGCTCTGCAGACTAAACAATATTCCATTTAGAACAAGCCAATACTTCAATCAATACAAAGCCTTTATAGTCATCATTATGATAGTAGTCATTTTTCCTGGCTTCTCATTTAGAAAGAGGTGGTTGTATTCTTTCTATATTTGTTTCAGCAAACTTTAAGGCTTTTAGAATATGAAACAGTACATGTTTCCAGTACAACCTATTAAGACACAATGTGATATTCAAAAAAATTAAATTTGCTATTGAAGTTAAATATGATGTTGGCTCTTTTTGCTATATGTAGGACTTTAAGTATTTGTTACACCAAAAATGATAGAAAAATAGAAAGGAGAGAGAGAGAAAAAAAATACAGTTTCTTCAAATCTAAATGTGTGGAATAAGATTTTAAAAATAAAAATTATATTTTCTGATACCCTACTTAAAGTTAGCACGCACTAAACTTATCAAAAACTTACCTTAATTTACTGAACATTTAACTTGTGACCTTTGCTTACGTCTCTTTCACCAAGTGACACATTTCCATTGTCAATTCTATCTCTTAAATACATCATTATTTTATGACAGATGCTTTGCTTTTAAGGGATGAGAGACAATAGCTTTTTACTGGTTTATCAGACAAGACAGATGAAAGTAAGAAATTTCAAATGAGCAAACTATCCTCCAAATTCCCCAGTTCTCTCTTGGACTTGCTTACACTTCCAAATCCTCAAGAATTTGATTTGCATTTTAAAGCATTTGCTATCTCTTTGTAAATATGTAAATAGGCTAGAAGGGTCACTGAAAGAGAGACAGGAGATTTGACCCTTGGTATTATCCATTAATTGTGAAACCTTGAGCAAGGGTGAAAGCTAGATATTGTCAAATAAGAAACACTCAAGACTTTAAAGGTTATCATAAATGCTTCACAAAGATTCAAGAAATTGATTTGCTAATGAAGTTCTTCTTATCACACGTGGGCTGCCTATACATTATATATCTTTCTAAACTCTTAGGGGAGATGGGTTTCTAAGTGAGTATCACGGACTCAAATCTCTGTCTCTTCTCCTTATGCTACCAATTCAAATAAATAAAACTTTTGTTAGTGATATCAATGGATGCTTTTCAGTAAAACTGCTATTTTTTTTTCTTTTAAGACAGAGTTTCACTCTTGTTGCCCAGCCTGGAGTACAATGGCACCATCTCAGCTCACTGCAGCCTCCACCTTCTGGGTTCAAGCGATTCTCCTCCCTCAGCCTACCTAGTAGCTGGGATTACAGGTGCCTGCCACCACTCCCAGATGATTTTTGTATGTTTAGTAAAGACGGGTTTCACCATGTTGGCAAGGCTGGTCTCAAACTCCCGACCTTAAGTAATCCCACAGTCTTGGCCTCCCAAATGCTGGGATTACAGGTGTGAGCTACCATGCCTGGCCTATATTTTTCATTTGTTTTTTTTCTTTGTTTGTTTGGGTTTTTTTTTTTTTTTTAGACAGAGTCTCACTCTGTTGCTCAGGCTGAAGTGCAGTGGCGAGGTCTTAGCTCAATGCCTGCTTCCTGGGTATCAGGCCGGTAGCCTCACCCCAAAGGTTCCCTGATGCTCCTCACCCCAAAGGTTCCCTGATGCTCCCCCCTTCTTTTTCCCCACCTTCCCTCTGCTGTGTGCTCCGCCCAGGAACTCTCTTAGTCAACCACACCCCAGCTAATGCAATCCTAGCCAGCTCTTGCACCGGAGGACTCGCCCAGCCACCCAATAGCCAACAACAGCCTGCCCCATTCCCTTCCAGTCCCCTTAGGGCCAATCAGAGTGCCTTGCCATTGCTCAACCCCTATGCCATAAAAACCCCATACTCCAGGAAGTCGGCGCAACTTCTCTGGCCCCTTGTGTCGGACCGCAGAACCTTGCCCAGGAGCCGATTAAATTTCTTTATTTCAATAACTGGCCTCAGTTGCCTCATTCGAACCTCGGTTGCTTCATTCAAACCTTACACCAGGTTCAAGCAATTCTCCTGCCTCAGCCTCCCGAGTAGCTGGGATTACAGACACATGCCACCACACCCAGCTAATTTTTGTATTTTTTAGTAGAGACAGGTTTCATCATATTGACCAGGCTGCTCTCGAAAAGCTGCTATGTGTAAGGTCTTTTAGGCTAACTGACAGCACCATAGACTATGCCATGGTAACTCTGTAACTTGCAGTACACTGCAGATGAGTTCCTGTAACAAGAAAGTCTGAAGCAATTGGAAAACCACAAAGGGAGAAGAAATGATCAACCCCTGCAGTACCCAATTAACTTTGAGACATTCTTCTATTGTTCCTTATTCCTGCCTCAACTGATAAGGCAATTGGACTTTGTCAACTTCTTGACTCCAGACCCTACAACTCCCTCCCAGCTTGCAAAAATTGCCCTGAACTGGTATTTCTGTAACTTTCCACTGCCTACCCTATACCTATAAAACCAACTCCTATCTCTCCACCCTCTGCTGACTCTCTTTTCAGACTCAGCCTGCCCGCACCTGAGTGAATAAACAATCATGATGCTCATATAAAGCCTGTTTGGGGGGATCTCTTCATTCAGAGCATGTGTTTTAACATTTGGTGCCAAAAATCCAGGACAGGGGTACTCCTTTGGGGAGACCAGGCCCCTCTCCCTGCTTTCCCTTTGGGAAGAGACCCACCTGAGACCTCAACACATCAGACCAGACCAGCAGCTCATGCTTAGCATGCTGAACAGCTCTCTCACCACCTCCAAATCGGGTAAGCAGTCTCTCCCCCTTTTTCTTTTTCTTTAGAGAAAAGAAAAGTCTCTCCCTCTTTCTCTCTTTTCCTTTAGAGAAAAGGAGACAAGTCTTTTCCTCTCTCTTTTTCCCTTTAAATTCTTCTCCTTCCAGGTAGAGAAAAGGAGACAAGTCTCTCCCTCTCTCTCTCTCTTTTCCTTTAAATCTTTCTCCTTCTAAGTAAAAGACAAAGGAGACACTATCTGTGTAGAGACAGAGAAGACAAGTTCTCCCTCTTGCTCAAAAACTCCAATGTTAGTCACAGACTCAGGAAGACAGTCTTTTCTTGGCGTCTGGTCAATCACAAGGATGCCTGCCTTGATCATTTACCCATGTTACAGCCCAGGACCCAGTCAGAGATGCCTACTGAAAACCCTGATAGCTGCTCGCTCCTTCTCCTCAACTCTACTCTGCTCCTTTCCTTAAACTTATCTCCTTCCCTACGGGCAATACTCAGCCCTCCATTTCTCAATTCTTACCTCTAGCCTGCATCCTAAAAAAACCTAAAACCTCTTCAGCTGTCACCTAATCTGAAACCTAAACATCTCATTTTTTTTTTTTTCTGTAACGTGGCCTGGCCTCAATCGAAATGGCCAGAAAATGGCATGTTCAATTTTTCTATTCTGTGAGACCTAAACAATTTTTGTCAATGAATGGGCAAATGATCTGAGGTGCCCGATATCCAGGCATTTATTTTACACTCTGATCCCTCCCTAATCTCTGCTCTCAATGCAATCCATCCCAAATTTTCCTTCTCTCCCTTCCATCTGCCCCTCCTGCCTCTCCTGGCAACCCAGAATCCTCCTTGTCCATCTACACTTCCAACCTTTCTCCTCCCTGCCTGTTCAAACCAGACCCCAATCTGGGCCCTAACCACTCATTCAGAGCCTCCCTCCTCCTCCTCCTCTGCCCACAACCCACCTCCTTATGCCCCTCCTGTCACCTCCCCACCTCTTACCCCATCTGGCTTACAGTTTAGTCCCGGGGCTAACTCCTTCACCCAACTAACAACTCCCAGTTTGAGAAGTGGCTGGAGCTAAAGGCATAGTTAGGGTGTATGTTCCTTTCTTTTCATCTGACCTTTCCCAAATTGGCCAATGGTTAGGCTCATTTTCATCAGATCCTCCAATATCCCCCAATCAGCCCCTGACATTACAAAATGCTACAATGAGGCCAGCACTCCTTTCCTCATTCTTTCCTAATCATCCCCACTTGTCCAGTTCCCCTGTTAGGCTGAGATATTCTAGCAAAAATGTCTGCCTCCTTAACTCTTCCTGGGCTACAGCTATACCTCATTGCCACCCTCCTCCCTGAACCCATACCTCCCTCAATAGCTCCCCTTATATCCCCCTACCTTAACCCTAGGGTATGGGACACCACATCCCCAACCCTTGGTACAAGTCACTCACCTCTCATCATCCCCTTAAAACCTAACCACCCTTATCCCACCCAGTGCCAGTACCCCATCCCAACATAAGCTTTAAAAGGCCTAAAGCCTTTTATTACTTGCTTACTACAACATGGCCTTTTAGTTCCCACTAACTCTCCTTACAATTTCCCTATCCGACCTGTCCAAAAACCAGACAAATCCTACAGGCTAGTCCCAGATCTCTGCCTCATTAATCAGATTGCACTTCCCATCCATCCTGTTGTACCCAACCCCTACATCCTCCTTTCGTCCATACCTCCTTCCACAACTCACTCTTCTGTTCTTAACCTCAAAAACACTTTTTTCTAACTCCCAAATTTCTTTACAAACTTACAAAAGAAAACTTAGTTGAACCTATAAACCCCAAATCCTTCCCCCATTCTACCTTTTATCTGATGAAAGCCTTAGAAGCAGCCCCTACACTAGCACTCCCCAACTCCTCCCAACCTTTCTCCCTTCACACAGCAGAAGTGAAAGGCTGTGTGATTAGAGTTCTTACACAAGAGCGAGGCCCACAACCAGTCACCTTCTTGTCTAAACAGCTTGACCTCACAGTCCTAGGCTGGTTGTCATGTTTACATGCCACAGCTGTAATACTCCTAGAATCCCTTAAAATTACAGGCTACACTCCACTTATGCTCTATAGCTCTCACAGCCTCCAAAGTTTAGTTTCGTCTTCCCACCCTACACGCATACTATCTGCCCCTCGCCTCCTCCAACTCTATTCACTATTTATTAAACATCCACAGTAATCCTTGCTCTTGGTCCTGACTTTAACCTCTCACTTAATACCCAACACAAAACCTAAACCCCATAACTGTATCTCCCTAATCCATATAGCATGCTCCCCGTTTCCCCATATTTCTCCTTTTTCTATTCCAGACTCAGACCACACATGGTTTATTAATGGCAGTTCTTCAAAGTCCAGTCAGTTGGCACTGGCCAAAGCTGGTTATGCTGTTGTATCCCACTCATCCAGTATCGAGGCTGCCATACTCCCCCTTCCACCACTTCTCAGCAAACTGAACTGATTGACTTAACCCAGGCTCTTACTCTTGCCAAGGGACTACATGTTAATGTCTATACCGACTGTAAATATGCCTTCCATATCCTACACCACCATACTGCCATATGGGCAGAAAGAGGTTTTCTCACCACATAGGGGTCCGCTATCATCAATGCCCCCTTAATAAAGGCCCTCCTTAAGGCTGCTCTCCTCCCAGCCATGGCCAGAGTTATACACTGCAGAGGACACCAAAAACCATCAGATTCTATTGCCCAAGGAAATGCCTTAGATGACAAAACAGCCAAAGGGGCAGCCGACACTCCAGTATCTCCCTCACAAAGCCAGTATTTTTTCCTTCTCTTCTATCTCCCCTACCTATTCTTCTTCCAAAAACTCACTTTACCAGTTGCTTCTTACACAAGGCAAATGGTTCTTAAACCACGGGAAGTTCCTCCTCCCTGCCTCACAAGCTCGGTGTATCCTTTCATCCTTTCATGACCACTTCCATGTAAGATACAAACCCCTGGATAGTCTTTTACAACCCCTTATTTCTTTTCCATCATGGAAGTCCATCCTCAAAACAATCAAATCTGAATGTTCGGTTACTCTACTCCTCAGGGCTTTCTCAGAACCTCTCCTTTTCCTACACATCAGACCCACAGATTTTCCCCTACACAAGATTGGCAAATAAACTTCAAGTTTTGCCTGGGTAGACATTTACCCTGTCTCTCACTTCATCCTTGGCTTCCTTCCCCTTGTTTATCATACTGTCCTCCAGACCCCTCTTCCTGCCTGCTCATACCTAACCTTGTTAATAAAAGTAAATGGTTACTCACAGACACCAAATGCTTTTTCATGAAAACAAGAGCTCTCCCTCCATATGGTTACCCTACCAAACCCCGCTACAACCATTAACTGCTACAGCCCTTGCTGGTTCCCTTGGCATTTGGGTCCAAAGCCCCAGCCCCCTCAGAACACTTTCTCACCTTTTCAGCTTACATGTCCAGTTCTGCCTAAGCCAAGGACTTTTTTTCCTCTGTGGTTCTTTTTCTTACATCTGCCTTCCTACCCACTGGACAGGCACTTGTACCCTAGTTTTCCTTACTCCCCAAATTTAGTTTGCCAATGGAGACAAAAGCCTCCCTTTTCCCCTTGTGGTCCTGAAATGACACAAGCGGGTCATTCCATTGATCCCTTACTTGTAGGTTTAGGAATTACTACTGCACTCGGCACAGGCATAGCAGGCCTTACCACTTCAGTTGATGCCTTCCATAGCCTCTCTAATGATTTCAATGCTAGTGCGGCAGAATTAATTCAATCACTATCCCTTTTTCAAGCTCAAGTAAATTCCCTAGCTGCAGTTGTCCTCCAAAACTGCAGAGGTCTTGATTTACTGACTGCTGAAAAAAGAGGTCTTTGCCTATTCCTAAATGAAGAATGTTGTTTTTATGTACAACAGTCTGGCCTCATATATGATGCCATCAGTAAATTAAGACAGAGCCCAAAAGCTCACTAATCAGGCAAATGGTTTTCTGGACCTGGCTGGACTGGCTGGACACTCTCTAACTGGGTGTCATGGCTTCCTCCAATCCTTAGTCCTTTGCTATCTATCTTTTTCCTTCTCTTATTTGGACCCTATGTTTTCCAATTAATTTCCTAATTCCTACAAAATTTTATATAAGCAATAACCAATCAGTCAATATGACAAATCCTCCTTCTAACAACCCCACAGTATCACCCCTTGCCTTGAGATCTCCCAGCAGTCTAAATTCATTCCCGTTTTTAGGTTTCTGCACCTCCCCCAATTTCACTCAAAAAAGCCCTGAGAAACATCACTCCATCACCCCTCTGTGCTGGCCTTCCTAATATTCCACTGCCCTCCACTCTCCATTTCTTTTTCCTTTATATTACTAATATAAAAAGACAGAAATGTAAGGTGTTTTAGACTGACTGACATCACCAGGGACTACTCCATGGTAACCTCTGTAACCTGCAGTACACTCCAGATGAGTTCCTGGAACTAGAAAGTCTGAAGTAACTGGAAAACACAAAAGGAGAAGAAATGATCAACCCCTGTGGCACCTAATTAACTCTGAGACATTCTGCTACTGTTCCTTATTCCCACCTCAATTGATAAGGCAATTGGACTTTGTCAACCTCATGACTACAGACCCTACGAGCCCCTCTCAGCTTGCAAAAACTGCCCTGAACTGTAACTTCTGTTACTTTCCACTGCCTACCTCAAACCTATAAAACCAACTCCTATCCCTCTGCCCTCTGCTGACTCTCTTTTCGGACTCAGCCCGCCTGCACCCAGGTGAATAAACAGCTATGTTGCTCACACAAAGCCTGATTGGGAAGATCTCTTCATTCAGAGCATGCATTTTAATGCTATGTTTTAAAGAAACCTATGCTTTACATTTCATAGCATCTGTTTTCCAAACTATTGTGTGAGAAAATTGCTAGAGTTGAGCAGTAATAGCTCCCAGAAGTTCCCAGAAAGGTCACATCATGTGACTGGTGGTAGCATGGTTTGGAATCACAGCTTTCAACCATTGCTTTGAGTTTACCTGCAACACACGACCTAATAAAAGCCTCACTCTCCTCTGTAGAGAGAGAACAATTACACAGGTAATTTTTTTCAGATCCTGAAAAAGAAGTACCTTAAATAGCATCAGGTTTAATATTATGTTAGTTCTTTTTTTTGAGATGAAGTTTCACTATTACTGCTCAGGCTAGAGTGCAGTGGCACTATCTCAACTCACTGCAACTTCCACCTCCTGGGTTCAAGTAATTCTCCTGCCTCAGCCTCCTGAGTAGCTGGGATTACAGATGCCCACCACCATGCCCAGCTAATTTTTTGTATTTTTGGTAAAGATGGAATTTCACTATGTTGGCCAGGCTGGTCTCGAACCCTTGACCTGAGGCAATCCACCCACCTCAGCCTCCCAAAGTGCTGGAATTACAGGCATGAGCCACCACGCCCAGCCTGATTGTTCTTTTCTAATTCAGCTACATATCAATTCGTACTCCTTGTGATTTACTGAAAACTGAGTCTAGAATAAGAAGCAAACTTTTACTCTCATGTTACCCTGAAACAGCATCAGATCAGATATCCGAAGACATTTCTAGTTAATAATAGATAATATTTTATGTAACTATGTACATTTCATGCATTAAAAGCAAAAGCAAATTAGTTCCGATCTAGAGAATATTGCTGATAGCCCTGCACACAGAAAGACAATGAAATGATTTTTAAGGGGATATATAGGATGCAGAAACCTGAAATATTATTACAGGAAAAACATGTTCTTTTAAACCTCTTTCTGCAAGTGTTCAGGCCCATAAGATCTAAAACTGTCACTGTGCCAGTTTATATTCTGTAGACACAGAAGTAAAAACTGAACTTTGTCATTGCCAATTGAAAAGATACCCAAACCTGCTTCAACTAACTTAGCAGGTAGAGAGCTGCATGGAACTGTTTAGAAGGCGTCCAGATAAAACATAGAAATATGTGTTTCTCTGATCGGAGATGATAAGCTCTCTGTCAAATGATCAGGAATCGCCTGCAAGTGATGAATACAGAGAAGAGGCATGACTCAAGTTATCTCATCCCCAAGAGACTCATTTTTTATTAACATGAGCCTAGAATCAGAACAAAAAAGAAAGAGGGGAAGAATTATTTCACATTTTACTTGAAAGTTCTCATTTCTTGAAATGACTGATAAAATGCTCTATCAACCTCTGCAATAAAATTGCTTTCAAGGGCCAAAAAATGAAGGGAGTTTTGTGTGTCTTTTGAAAATATGCAGATAAGGCAACACAGTACATAGTCTTTACAAAGACCAAAAGGACTTTTTTTTAAGACAGTTACACATGGGTCTCTGTCTTCATACAGAACTTTTTGTTGCCTTGTGTCTTTAAAATATGATTTTAATCAGTTCACATATTGTACTTTCTGAGTAAATTTTCTTTAGGACAGAGAACCTGACTAATTACTCTGCACCAAAATATACATGTGGATTTATATGAGGCTTCAGAAATTATCTCATAGTAGAGATCATAAAAAGATACCGTCTTTGATTCTAACTTGTTTTATTCCTGAGAGTCTAAATGTCTTCTATTGACTCATATGTAGTTTTCTTTGAGCAATCAAAAATAATATATTTTTGTTGTTGTTGTTGAGACAGAGTCTCACTCTGTTGCCCAGGCTAGAGTGCAGTGGCACAAGCTCAACTCACTGCAGCCTCCACCTCCTGGGTTCAAACAATTCTCCTGCCTCAGCCTCCTGAGCAGCTGAGATTACAGGCATCTGCCACCACACCCAGCTCATGTTTATATTTTTAGTAGAAATGGAGTTTTACCATTTTGGCTAGGATGGCCTTGAACTCCTAACCTCAGGGGATATGCCCATCTCAGCCTCCTAAGGTGCTGGGATTACAGGTGTGAGCCACTGCATTCAGCAAAAAAGAATATTTTTCTATACTGATCAAAGTGAAAAAGAATCTCATATCCGTATACTCCTATTTATTGCAACACTAATCACAGTAGTCAAGTATAGTCTTGCCATACTATTACAATTAACCTAAGTGTCCATCAACAGACAAATGGGCCAGGTGCAGCGGCTCATACCTTTATTCCCAGGACTGTAGGGGCCAAGACAAGTGGATTGCTTGAGCCCAGGGGTTTGAGACCAGGCTGGACAACATGATGAAATCCCACATCTACAAAAAAAAAATTTAGCTGGACTTGGTAGCACATCCCTGTGGTCCCCAGCTGATCAGGAGACTGAGGCAGGAGGACGAGGCTGCAGTGAGCTGAGATTGTGCCACTGCACTGCAGCCTCAGCAACACATTGAGACCCTGTCTCAAAAAACAAAACAAAACAAAAAAACAGAAAAAAAAAACCCACAAAAACAGATGAATGATAAAGAAAATGTATACATACATGATGGAATATTATTCAGCCATAAGAAATAGCAAAATTCTGTTAGTTGTGACAACATGGATAAACCTGGAGGATATTATGTAAGTGAAATAAGTCAGGCACAGAAAGACAAATACCATGTGTTCTCACTCATATACAGAATCTGAAAAAGTTGATCTCATAGAAGTAATAACTATGGTTACTAGAGACTGGGGAAAGGTAGGAGTAAGGGGAGGATGAGGAGAGGATAGGTTGCAGATACAAAGTTACAATTAGAAAGGAGAACTAAGCTGGGCATGGTGTCTCACGCCTGTAATCCCAGAACTTTGGGAGGCTGAGGAGGGTGGATCACCTGTGGTCAGCAGTTCAAGCCCAGACTGACCAACATGGTGAAATCCTGTCTCTACTAAAAATACAAGAATTAGCTGAGCATGTAATTCCCGAGCAGCTGGGATTACATGGCACATCTGTAATCCCAGCTGCTTGGGAGGCTGAGGTAGGAGAATCATCGGAACCTGGGAGGTGGAGGTTGCAGTGAGCCAAGATCCCGCTACTGCTCTTCAACCTGGGCGACAGAGTAAGACTCTGTCTCCAAAATAAAGGACAAATAAGTTCTAGTGTCCTATCACAAGGTAGGGTTGTAGGGTGACTGTAGTCAATAATATATATCTGAAAATACTTAGAAGTGAGGGTTTTGTATATTCCTATCACAAATACATGATAAACGCTTGAGATGATGGATACTTGAATCACTTTATTTAATCAATACACTATGTGTACATGTATCAAAACATCACATTGTATCTCCAATTATCTATTACAAATAAAAGGTTTTAAAAATAAAAAATAATTTCACAACCAGAAGATTATTTTTTTTTTCATAATTCTTAAGGCAGAATTCTGGTTTTGGAGGGGGGATAGAATAATCCCTTCAATGTGAAAGCATACCTATGAAGAAATAAGTCTTAGCAGAGCAAGTTTCATATAAAAGTTATTGATAACTGGGTTTGCATATGCTGAGGACCTGACTCTTGACCTCATTGGATTTCCCAGCTACCTTACTGTAATTCTACACTTGAAAACTACAAAAATTCTTTTTGAATGTGCTCAAGATTTTTTTCCCACTCCAGGGTGATTCCTAACCTTCTTCAACTTCTTTGTGGCACTGAGCATGCTGACTGTCATTTACTGTATCAACCTTTTCTGTTTGACTTCAGTTCGGTTTATGCAATGGGAGATGTATTAGTTTGCTATCATGTCATAAGAAAGTATAACAGATTGGGTGGCTTAAATAATAAAAGTTTATTTTCTCACAATTTTGGAGGCTAGAAATTTGAGATCACGTTGTCGGCAGGGTTGATTTTTTTTTTTTTTTTTTTTGAGACGGAGTTTCACTCTTGTTACCCAGGCTGGAGTGCAATGGCGCTATCTCGGCTCACTGCAACCTCCGCCTCCTGGGTTCAGGCAATTCTCCTGCCTCAGCGTCCTGAGTAGCTGGGATTACAGGCACGAGCCACCGTGCCCAGCTAATTTTTTGTATTTTTAGTAGAGACGGGGTTTCACCGTGTTGACCAGGATGGTCTCGATCTCTTGACCTCGTGATCCACCCGCCTCGGCCTCCTAAAGTGCTGGGATTACAGGCGTGAGCCACCGTGCCCAGCCCAGGGTTGATTTTTAATGAGGCCTGTCTCCTTGGCTTGTAGTGGGCTGTCTTCTCTCTGTCTCACATGATCTTCCTCTGTGTGTGCCTGTGTCCTAATTTCCCCTACTTACAAGGGCACCAGCCATATTGGATTAGGGCCCACCGTAACGGCCTCATTTCCAGTTACTTCTTTAGAGACCCTATCTCCAAATACAAGTACTGAGGATTAGGATTTCAACATATTAATTTTGGGGGACACAAGTCGGCACATCATAGGAGGTACATGTAAAAAATCAGAGAGACATGTTGGGTAACTTTCCCCTTGGCTACCTATTGTTTTCTCTTACTTTGATACCAGCTGAATTTCTCTAACTAGGAGCATTCCTCTTGCTGGGTGGCCGCTATCCTACAGCTACTTTTTCCAATGAATGGATTCTGGTAACTGCTACCTTCACTTGTCCAGCTGTTAGTAGTGCTAGGTTGCTTACTGTTCACTGCTTGTTTTCCCTGGTCCTTGCCATACTTTATAAATAGATCCTTTATAAAACTGTGTCCAATCATCTCTTCTGAATATGCCATCTGAATATTGCCAGGTCCCTGAGCAACAATGAAAAAGATTCCACATAATAAAAAGAGAACTAGATTTGATTGTATAGTTTACATAATAGAAATCATATACCATGAACTTCAGATGATAGACTGGGGTTCTGATTTCTAATTTGCTCCTTAGTAAATTTAAAGTAACTCTCTCATCCTGATGTTGCTAGGTGAAGGATCTTTGGGCAGAATTCTTCATTTTCTCAAGTTTTACAAGTTTTCCAGTTGTGTATATTAATACCAGATTCTATTAGCGCTATTCTTAAGGGTGGCTGGGAAATGGCTTCTTCCAACTTTCTTTGCAGAATGCCTGTCATTAAATATTTATAAGCTCAGAAATCACTATTCTCTTTCTATTTGTGTGGTCCTCAAATTCTCCATCTTTCTCTAATTTTAGGGCATAAATTTTTTCAGCAACTGCTTCTGCATTATAACAAGATGTTGTGACAATTAGAAGAGTAATTTTCAAACTGAGAAACAAGCAGGAAATTGTGATCTTTCCTGCAACACCAAACCCATTCCCCTTTATCTAAGTGTTCCTTCCCATATCTGCTTCTATTGGTGAGCAATATACATGATGCACACTCATTTATTTCAGAATAATGATTTTCAATTTTCCCATTACACATCTCTGGATAACATTTGTTTCATTGGCAAATACTTTTTTTTTAGTGTACAGTTTAATGCACCAAAGTAAATAAGTTTCAAGTCTCCCAGGAAACAAGTTTCACAAGTTGATACATATATGTCATACCCTTTCCTTGGTTCAGTTCCAAGGAAAACAAAAAAGGATTTCTTCCTTCTTTAGCCATACTTTTGAGACACTGCATTACAAGCAGAGAAGAGACTTTGCCTTTTCAAAACATGATGAATTTTTTTGATTTTGAACAATATTATATATTCTTTGACATCATTAGCTTGCTGGAGTTGTATAATAACTGCAGAATTATCTAGATGACATTCACCTGATATATGATGAAATTTTTGAGATAACTGGTTCTTATTCACTTCCATTTGTATAAATCATTGCTTCATCTACAGACATTTTTTGAAACAGTTCAGCCTATGCTTTCACCTATAACATGACTGCTGAGGGCATGAAATAATCTAGGATGTTGGAAATTACTTTGCTTTCTTCTAAGTATCCAAGACCCACATAGATTCAAACTACAGTCGCTGTAACCAAAACACTCAATGTAATATATTCATGAGAATGAAGCTTCTGTCACAAAATTTTCCCATAAAAATATATTGAAAAAACATTGTATTAACTATGTAAGTGAGTGTGTGCAAGTCTGTACAGGTATACAGTTTATGCTACATGTGTGGTAAGATATAAGGCAATCTGTCATTCATCTTCCCAATGGTATATAAACAGCTACAGATAAACACAATTCTGTCAAGATTAGCACCAAGATGATGGACTTCATAGTTTTTTAAATTTCCAGTGGGTAATTTTATAATTTCAAGATTTGACGCCTACCTTAGAAGTGACTTCTCTGTATACAGTAGTTCCCCCATATCTGCAGTTTTTCCTTCAGTGGTTTCAGTTACCCATGGTCAACCATGGTCTCAACGTATTAAACGAAAAATATCAGAAATATCAAATTGATAAGTATTAAATTGGACACCGTTCTAAATAGCTGAAATCTTACACCTGCCTATTGTCTAGGTTGGAAAACAAATCATCCCTTTTTCCACCATATTCACACCGTATATGCTATCCACCCATTAACTGTATAAGAAAAAACATAGTATTTATAGGGTTCAGTACTATCTGCAGTTTTAGGCACCTTGGAACATATCCTCCACAAATAAGGGGGAGATGTAGATACCTCAGACTTACGCATCCTCAGGATACTATACCACATTCCCGGTCGTCTTTGTTAACCAATGAAAGTTGAGAATGTCATTCTCTTTTCCACATTGATCAAAGAGCAAACAGTCTTTCACATTGTTTGACAGCAATTTTTCGCTTGTATTGTATGAAACAAAGGCGGAGGCAAGTATTAGCTTTAACAAGAGATGACTAAAATACAAATTCTGGCAAGTGCTGCTGCCTGATCTGCTACCGCTTTCTTCTGAGGGGCAGCACACACACCCATATAGACTTTGGAGCTGGTCTGCCAACTTCAAATATTGCCTTGGCCAGTTCTTAACTGTATCACTTAACCAATGACTAAAGTCACTTTGCTGAGTGGCAGCTTCCCTCCTCTCTAAAATAGGGATAATAAGGTACCTATCCATTAGGATTGCTATGAGTTAACATTTTTAAAATACTTAAAATTGTGTGATAGAGAAGTGATAATCTCTCTTCTACATATTTAAAACTGAATCCTAGCAATTTATACGTAATTATCATGGCAACTATCAGTAGCCGGAGTGCTTCTGCATCTAAATATCCAGGTGTTTATCTCAGCAGTAGAACTAGATATTTCTGTCATGTTTTGAAAAAATTCCATATTGCTTTAACAACTTGAAATAGGGAACCTCATTATGCAGTTAGCTAAATGCTTTAATTTCACAGTTATTCATTTTGATATAAAACTAAGTTTGTAATTTAGTCAAAATGAACGCCAAACCATGATATTTGAAATATAAAATAAATAATATTTTTTCTAAAGGCTTATGCCAGTCATGTAAAGTTAGGATTTTTTTTCTTTTTAGATATTACAATGAGAATACTACTAAGAAGATGTGTGTGGCTTTTTAAAAGTTGTTTTTAATACATTAAGTTAAAAAAAAAAAGAGGAAAAAAAAGAAAAATGTTTTCTTTGCCCCATAAGAGAGAAAAACAAACTCCACAGTGTTCAGGATCTCTCTTTGGAAATCTGTGTTTCATGGAGTTAAAATTTTCCAGTGATGTGTTGAGATCATTTGGTGTGTTTCTCCTGCTAAAGAAAATATTCACCCCATGTCACACACAAAGAATTCTCCCATATAGAATGAGAAATTGGCCATCAGTTTCTTAAAGCATTTCCTTTCAGACATAGCTTAGCACTTGTTTCTTAATAACTTAAAAATACCCAAATATGTTTTCAGGCAACGTGAAATAAGATGATTCTTAGAGGATTAGAGAGGTGCAGAATACTGTCTATACGCATCTAGCAGCATCTCAATTGTGCTAGAAAAAGTGTAAAAAATACAATCCTTACATTGGCATTGTTTAGAGACTGTATCAATAGGCAAAAAAACATTTTTGGGCTTATTTTATAAATTTAATGTTGGAGTTAGGAATCCTAAATATTTGAATCCTGCAGAGCTTATTTAATTTTCAGACTTTATAGCTTATAAGAATTTCCTCTTTCTAATTACAATAATGCTATCAGAAATATCTTTTTTCTCAAACACAAAACTAATATATATTCAATAATGGGCATGTGATTAACCTTTAAATAATTTAGCTTAAATGCTATCATTAGCATGTTTATTTTATCTACTATATGACAGTACAGTTTTTGTCAAGATTCCTGAAATCTTAATTGTTTTGTGTTCTGATCCAATACAAACATTAAAATAATAAAAATTATTTTATGTACTCTATATTGTCTGTACAAGGCTAGTTCCTTTATAAGCATAGCAAAATATATAAGAATTAGTTGTTTGCTTCTTAATTAGTTCCACACTATTAAATTCCCATGAAACACTTTTAATACTATACTATTTTATATTAAGTACTTTACATAAAGGTAATGCTGTTTCTATTTTTTAACTTTTAACCATAGCAACAAAGATGATAAAATACCATGAACTGAAAAAAAATTATCTTTTTAATATTTCTGAGCTCAAATATAAACTTATTTAACACAGTCTGTTTCTGGGTAGTCATAATTACAATGAGTCTATTCTTGAATTATTAAAAAATCAAACGTTTTCAAAAGCAGCAACTACAATGACTAGACTTCACAGTGCACATATATAACTTAACACTTGTGAAGGAACTAATAAAAAAAGATTACCGCCCAGAGTAAGCTCTTATTTGTTCTTCAGATCAGTCAGAAGCTAATTCTGTAGCTGAGAATTAAGCTCTTTAAAGCAAGGTAAAAGGAACAAATCTGAAGTATAAATGATAAAATTTCACGTATTTTGGCAATGTTGTCTCTCCTTTACATGCCTGGTAGCCATTTTTTTATACTAAAACTCTAAAGCCTGCCAATGATAAATCCAACAAACATAATCACCAACTTGGCCTTGCACTTACTTTTGTTGAATACCACAACTTGTTGCAATGTTTTTTTGCCTGTCTAGTGAATATGAATAAACCAGTGGAGTAAGTGAAACGATTGGAAATGAATCTACGTATTCAGTATTAACTTTTCATATGAGCCATAGATTATAACTGAATACCAGATATTAGCATGATATGTCCAGCCACCCATAAAATCTATAGTTTAATGTATCATCCTCTCCTGTAAACAAAAACCCTAGTCATCACTCAAATGTGTCACCTTTATTCTGACTTAGATTTATTTTTTTAGCCTGTGCCCCCCTAATTCTCTTATATATAGTAATCAAAATACCCTGTTAATATTCCCTTTTGTCAATAACTCTCAAATTTACTCCTGTACCATCACCTCTGTCAATACCTAAACTATGCTAATTATAATAACAGTTTTAGTTTACTTCTCTACATCTTAAATCATCCTAAATATGGCTACTATATTAATAATCATTTTAAAAAGAACAAAAACTAGCATTCATGTGGCATTCACCTCTTAAAGAATAAGATGGCAAGAATCTCAAGATAGCAAGAATCAAATTTTTCAAACTAGAAACCAAAAGTCCTTCATTAACTGATGACCTATTAACACAAATTAACTGTTGTAATTTACACTTTATAGCTTTTTCCATGGAATCTTCTTCCCAGCTGACCTCCACCTCTACACTCAAGCAAAACATCCTCAGTTGTGCTGTCATGTAAATACACTACGTTAGCAATCTAACTTTGCTGTTTATAGAGCCTGGAATGTCTTCTGTCATGACCTTCACTAATTCATACCCAACATTCTGCAAAGTCCAGATTGGAGCCAGGTGCAGAGGGGCACACCTGTAATCCCAGTTACTTGGGAATATTGCTTGAACCCAGGAGTTCAAGACCAGCTTGGACAACATAGGAAGACCCTGTCTCAAAAAAAAAGAAAAGTCTAACTTAACACTTACCAGGTTTAAAATATGCTAGGCACTCAATAAATATATCCTGTGTAGGAGCCAAGAAAAAACTTCCCCTCCATCCTCTGAAGGTTCACTGAAAATCAACTGATAAAAGACAGATTAATAGGAGAAAATGCATAAAACGTATTTACATTCATGGAGGAGAATCACAAAGCAATTGCCCTACCAGGCAAGGAGGTACGGATGGCTATGTTCCCTATTCTTAGGGGAAACAGAAATCGGGAAGTATGAATGACTTTAGGTGGGGGTAGTAAATGATTTTTATTGGAATTCAGTGAGCTTGAAGAACATACAATTTGCCTGGAACAAAGTCAGTTGGGCCCACAGAACAGACAACAGTTTGTGGCAATCGTTTGTCCAGGGTGGTTGACAGACTGCAGTCTTCCTGTGATTTGAGTTCAGTTAATGAAAACTCAGGGCAGAACCAAACATAATTGCATTCTACTTTGGAAGGTCCAGATTTCAGGCTCGTCCTGTGCTTTGGGAGAGACAGAGCACTGAAACACAGGAGGCAGGGGATGAGAGAGGCCTTGAGGCTGCTTCTTCAGTTCAGCAAATCAAAACACCATGTTTTGGGTATCAGTTTCTATGCCCCAACACTTGAATACGTACGGTTTCCCTCAGGATATGCAGTAATCTTGGCCGCATAACAATAGAACCTCAGTGGATTAAAATGTAGGCAGATCACTCACCTAAACTAAATGTCCATCTAAAATCTAGAAGAGGATCTGCTCTACATGATCTTCACTCAGACACCAGCCTGTTGGAGCCTAGAGTATTTGGAATATACCCACTTCTATGGTGGAAAGAAAGAAACATGGGGGATCCGCATGCCAGATCTGATAGTGACCTGAAAGCAACACACATCATTACTACTCACATTCTGGTCCTAACTATGTGAGAACAAGGTTGTGCAATCCTACCATTTGTTCAGAAGAAGGAGAACTGGAAATATTACTGAGTTTTATCATGTAGCTTGAGATGATAGGTTGCAGGCTCATCTTAAGTGTGGGATATTTTCTTTTTCTCTTCACTCTTCTCCACATGCATAATAATATGTAGTCATCTCGGCCTCACCAAAAGCCCCCACGGTATATCAAGATCTCATATTGATAGCTCTAAGCTTCTATCCTATTATAAAATAGGAGTTAACACAGACCTAGTTGCTGAAGCAAGCACCTTGGTACACCTGGTCCTTAGCTTTTCATACTTCTCAGAACTTTAGATAAAGAGCCTGTGGCATTCACTAGAGCAGTTAACCCTCTTTCCAGCAACATGACAGAATAGTATTCCCTGAGACCAGGTTACCAGTGTTAGCCGATGACTTCTAACCTATAGTGAAGTTTCACTACCAAGCACAGAGTAGCTAACGAGAGACCCTCTAGAGCCCTTTTATCACTACCGAGCACAGAGTAGCTAACGAGAGACCCTCTAGAGCCCTTTTATCACTACCGAGCACAGAGTAGCTAACGAGAGACCCTCTAGAGCCCTTTTATCTTAATGCAGATGTCACCACACATAAAGGTAGAGGCTTCTACATCAACCTTAGTGTAAAATAAACACAAACCTCAGTGAATGAAGACTCCTTATCAGCCTCTGATACATATGCAGCTGAGCAAAATATCAACTTTTGTCATTTTTAAACCAGTAGATTTTGGAGCTGCTTATTAATATCATAATCTAGGTTATATTGACTAATACAAGATCCTTATGAAAGCTGTAGCTCAGAGTGATAGTAAGAAGCTTTTTACTCTTTCTCACAGAATGCTGCAATAAGCCCTGCCTCAGTGTTTTCAGGAGCTGTCTCTGGTCCCCTGGCACAGGGCATTTTGGATTCTGTTTTCTCCCAGAGTCAAACTCTGGCTGCCTTTGTTTGCTTTTGGAGCTAGATCCTACCACCTCAGGCTACAGTGTGGTGTTTCTATTCCACTTTTAGGCCATAAAGATTTTTATATTGTTTATGGATATTTATTTTGATGTTTTAAAATTATTTTACCTCTAATTGGTGTGTTTGGCATGAAGAGATTACTTAAAACAGACTTTTAAAGTGTCACCTCCTCCTAGAATTTTTATGGTTTTCAACTGTCAAATCATCATGTCAAGTCAAGCGTTTGCCAACACTAGGGTAGAAAAATATATTCAAGGTCTATAATAAATCAGGATTTTCTAACGAAGGCATTAACATTTTGGCTTGGATCATTCTTTGTTACGGAGGGCTGTCTTGTACATCGTAGGATGTATGGCAGCATCTCTAGCTTCTACCCACTAGATTCCATTAGCCATGCTCCTCCATTCCTCTGAGTTTCAACAATCACAATATATCCAGACAGTGACAAATGTCCTCTGGGGGAAGAGAGCATAATCACTACCAGTTGAGAACCAGTGACCAGAATAACTCCAAAAGAAGAATACCGAAAATGTACTTAGTTATTTTTAGGATAATTATTAAGAAGAAACTCTGTTTAGGTAGTTGGGGGTATGTATAGATTTCACTTGTGTGTGTGTGTGTGTGTGTGTGTCAGATGGGCACTTTTTTGCCAAAAAAGTTATATTATCATTTTATTACCTATTTCACAAAAAGAGTAGTAACTGACAATTCAAGATATAATGTGTTCGCTGCCATAAGCATGCCAGAGAGATTTCCTGTAGCACGCAGGTATCAGTTGGTGTCTTCCTGTCCCTTATTCAGGTGGACAACTCATTTCAGTTTACTTGGAACTTTCCCAGTTTAAGCACTGATTGCTTAATAACCAGGAAAGTCCAAAGGCACACTGAGATGGTTGTTCATTGCCGGAGACTTAACCATTTATGCCCACCCCACAACCTCCCTTCCAAAATTTGTATTCTGAAACCTAATGGATGATGTGAAGGTATTTGAAGGTGGTGGAGTCTTTGGGAGGTAATTAGGTCATGAGCACTCACCCTCATGAATTGTGTAAGGTATTAGTACCCTTATGAAAGACACCCCAGAAAGCTCCCAGACCTCTCCTCCATGCAAAATGCAGCAAGAAGGCAGCCATCTATGAACCAGGAAGCGGACTCTCACCAGACACTGAATCTGCAAGCACCCCAACCTTGGACTTGCCAGCTTCCAAAACAGAATTAAATTTCTGTTGTTCATAAACCACCCAGTCTATGGTATTCCATTACACCAGCCGAAATAGAAGGGACAGTCACCCTACAATAAGAGGTAGCAATCCTACCAGTTTGTGCCGGTGGAAAATTCATGTTAACGTTAAGAATTTGGCTAAATTTTAAGGAAAAGATAGTTCTTTAACTACCTCTAGTTCCTATTTCCTGCTCTCTATGATTTTTACTTTTTGCACTAAATCTTAAGGCTCTTTATTCATCTCCTCATTGCCATTTAAACAAATGTAGACTTCATATCTTATTTCAAAATAAAAGACAAAAATTCAAAACGCCTTTTGTGTATAGTAGAATCTCTTGAATTTACACATCTGAATATCACAGAAACATAATTTAAAATAGAATATCAGATACGCCAGCTTTAAAAATTTCCAACACAAGTCTCCCATGTTTTACATGCATTTATTTTCTTTCTTTTTTTTGAGACGGAGTTTCGCTCTTGTTACCCAGGCTGGAGTGCAATGGCGCGATCTCGGCTCACCGCAACCTCCGCCTCCTGGGTTCAGGCAATTCTCCTGCCTCAGCCTCCCGAGTAGCTGGGATTACAGGCACACGCCACTATGCCGGGCTAATTTTTTGTATTTTTAGTGGAGACGGGGTTTCACCATGTTGACCAGGATGGTCTCGATCTCTTGACCTCGTGATCCACCCGCCTCGGCCTCCCAAAGTGCTGGGATTACAGGCTTGAGCCATCGCGCCTGGCCCTACATGCATTTATTTTCTGTCTTCTATCACCCCACACCCCGACACACACCCTTGCCACACTCCCTTCTCTTGTCTCTCCCTCTCTTCCTGTTTATTCTTGATCAGAGTATTTTAACTCATAAGTCTATTTCCATAACTCTGTAAATCTATTACCTGAACGTCTCACCTTTTCCCTTAGTTATTCTATCAAAGATTCTTTGTTTTCTACACACAGATAATTATTTTCCTCAGATGACTTCTGGAGTGTTTAGTAAAACAATGTTTCTTTCACATTATCAAACATGTTATATAAATTTGTAAGAGGAACAAAGTATTCTGGCTATCGATTACAGAAGACATTTCTCCCATGAGAAGAAACAAAAATAACAAAGGCACAGAAGTGAGATGATAAGGGTCAGTTTGGGGGAACAACAATTAGTCTAGTGTGGCTGGAGTGGAGGATGTGTGGAAGATGTTTGGAAGATTAGGTTGAGAATACTTGAGAGAGGTTAAATGCCCAGTGATAGACTTGAGAATTTATTTCATAAGATGTAAAAAAATACATTAAGTAATTTTAAGTAGTGCAGTGACATAATTAGAGTAAAGCCTCTATATATTAAGCCAGTAAACAATTATCTTTCCTCTATTTCATTCACTTTTATATTACTTCCTTATTGGTTAACCTAAAATATATGCTCAGTATTAAACACAGTAATAGTGCGAATGTCTCCATGGTAGAAATTTTCTATTATCTTTTCTCTTTCCATTGCCTTGAGTGGCCTTAAATTGATACAAAATATAAAGTAAGTTTCCTAAGTAATTTTTATCAATTAATGTTATTATCAGAACATTTATCATCCAATACATTGTGCTTTCCTTTGTTATTTGAGAAATAATGCTATTGTTAGTAACCCCAAACAAAATGCAAATGAATGAAAGAAAAACTTCTAAAGTGGTAATACCACCTTAGTTTCTATTTACTGTCTGATGAAGCAGACTTTTTCCTTCAGTAAAAACAAAATAAATAAAGCATATCGAGGTAAGATATTCAAAAACTACATTTCATGTACTCTTAAGCTTTTTGGGATAATATTCAGTAACATTTTAGATTCTTCCTTTGCCATGTCAGAGCTCACATGGGATTTCATTCAGAAAATAATTGAAACAATTTTATGTCTATAAATTCCCAAGTGTACTGTGGAAAAGTTACTTGCAGTCTGTTGAATCATCAATGAGCAAGAGCAAGAGTTTTTCCTTCTCTCTGATTTCAGTTCATTAGAGAATTGTTTTTGCTGAATTTTATATTTTATATAAAATTACATACATTTTACATATGTAAAATGTATACACACATGTGCACACCTCAAGAATAAATAATTTTGCCCTCCTTCTACTTTTGGGTTTTTTTCCTGTCCTTTTTTCATTTATATACATAATTTTGAGCTAGATCTCCAGAAATATCATACTCATTTTTTTGGCTGATATCACTAAGCTGCCAGTGTATTCCATCTTTATGTGTACAAATGAGACAGAATAAAGTTAAAAATACAATACTGCAAAATGTACCCACAAAGTGACCAAAGACTTACACCCATATCCATGTCCCACATTCCTTTAAAGAAAAACTCAATACTAAATTTCCCCTGAAGCAAAATTCAATTGAGAAAGAAAACAACACTTACTGCATTTTCCTAGTGTCACTGACCTATACAGGAATTACCATTAAGGTACCCATATTGTGTTAAATCTCTTTTCTCCCTAACCATTAATTTACTTTAATGGATAAAGAGAATGAATGAAAAAATATTTCCATAGCCTCATGAATATAATTACTAAGCATTTGCAATGGCTTCAAGCTAAAAGCAATAAAATTATGATCAATATACAACAAATATGTGTGGCCAAATTGCTTGAGATACCCATTATATTCAATGTTTTTGTGCTTCTTTATATAGGTCTAACTGACTTTCACGTAATAGAGCAACAAGGATTATTCTAAACACTACCAGGTCTGTTCCCTTAACTACTTATGGTTACACTAAAAATTACACTTTCTCAATTAACCTTTGAGAGCACACAGAGCCATTTAATTTGCTATTTCTGAAATGCTGTTTGTTAGGAGAAAAAGTTGCCGTCCTGATGAATCATTTGCACCCATACTGGAAGGACAGGATTCCGGCATAGTTCCATCTGGGCCTAGCTTATTTTCTGAATATCTCTATTAGTTAGACTGTTCTTTGTGTGCTAGCATCTTCTTCAAGCTATTTCCCAACATTGTTGGAAGGTGGATACCAGCAGCCATTGCAGGCAATATTGTTCACATCTCAAGAGCGAGCGAGCAAGCACTATTAATTTCTACAATCACAAAGGTCCTGAAATTCACACTGAGTGGACTATCCCCGAATCAATGCCCGTGATCAGCCAACTGTAACATGCTCACTTACTACCTGGATTATTTGAACACTTGGCTGTTGCTAGTTAGATAGGAATACCCGATTGGTGTAAAGGATTCACATCAGTGCTAAGTGTTGAGCTAATCCCACCAAATGAAATGCTGGTACACAGTGGGAGAAGGAGAGATTGGGCGTTGAGAGGAAAGCACGCAACGTGTTTCTGTCACTGATCAGGTTTTCCAGAGGCAGATACTGAAAGCGGGGTTTAGTTTATTGGCATCTCTAATAAACTCTTTATTAGAGAGTTCCCTTGGGATCAACACCTGTAAAGAGAGGGGAGGAAAGCTGGAGTGGGCAGAGCAGCAGGCCTAATGACAGGTTTTACCAACACTGTGAAGAGTTCTGAAGCCAGGGTGGTCCTTCACTGGGTCAAAGAGCTAGGCTTTTATTCTCCCATGTAGATCAGCCACCGGATGTGGCAGACTGGGAAAGGGGCGTGACTCTGGTGGCTCTCAGCAAGTGAGGCAATTCCTGAAGGGCTGAGAGCACACCTAGTTGCGGGGGCAACAAGTCATTTACCAAAGAGAAATGTGGGTGGTACATCCCCTAGAAACGTGTGACACATGAAACTCTGTACACAGACGTGTATGCACATGCATAGATTGCATGGATTGGTGAAACCCTGAATACTCATTATTTTCCAAGATGACAATGCAGCTCAGAGATTGGTTTATTAATTCTGGGCTCTTCCAGCTGATCAGAGCTTGACTGACTCAGAATGTAACATTTTTCCTTTACTTGTACAAGCGTTCCAAGTTAATCTCAAATCTCAAATCTTGAAGAAGTAAAACTCAGGGTCAAAACTGATATTGAAAATATAGGTCCACTTTACATTTTAGCTTTGCAAGCCAAACATAAGTCTTTGGGTTACTAAAAAAGCTATGCAGCACCATAACATCACCCTCCTGCATATGAATAAAATGACCAAAAATAGCTTTAAATGAAGAAGAAATAGAAAAAAATTCTTTTATAAGCAGCAACCAAATAAGGACACAAGAACAAAATGAAGCTATAAATCTCAAAAAGCAAAGTTAAGGAACAAAACAGAGGACTCTAATATCATGGTTGTCAGCTCCCTTGCTCCCACAAACAACACTGGAAAAAATGGAATGACTAAAAAATCCTCTGAATTCTCACTAAAATCTTCTATTTAGAAAAATGTAGACTGGGGATAAGCCCTTTTAATATTTTTTCTTCCCTTACTGTTCTATATAGTTTCAATTTTTATAAGTTAGCATATATTATTTAAATGACTATTTATGTAAAAAATCAAAATAAGAATAACTTACTCTATATGTCCCTTAAACGGTATCTACTTAAAATTGTCAGCATGATACATGAGAATGTGAGAACTGATCTTGACCAATGTATACTCTTTTTTGGGGGAGCGGGGTGGTTAGAGTCTCGCTCTGTTGCCAGACTGGAGTGCAGTGGTGCAATCTCGGCTGGCTGCAACCTCTACTTCCTGTATTTAAGCAATTATCCTGCCTCAGTCTCCTAAGTAGTTTGTATTACAGGTGCCCACCACCACACTTGGCTAAAATTTTGTATTTTGAATAGAGATGCGGGGGGTTTCACTATGTTGGCCAGGGTGGTCTTGAACTCCTGACCTCAAGTGATCTGCCCACCTTGGCCTCCCAATGTGCTGGGATAACAGGCATGAGCAACTGTGCCCAGCCAGGTCAAGGTATATTCTGCTAATTGACTTGCTTCAGTAGATTTACTCAGTTACCCACGATGGGTAAGTGATTCTCCTGCTTCAGTCCCCTGAGTAGCTGAGATTATAGGTACATGCTATCACACCTGGCTAATTTTTGCATTTTTAGTAGAGATGGGCTTTGACCATGTTGGGCAGGCTGGTCTTGAACTCCTGACCTCAGGTGACCGATGTGCCTTGGCCTCCTGAAGTGCTGGGATTACAGGCATGAGCCACCATGCCCAGCCAAATTTATTTAAAAATAAAAAAATAGAAATTATAGAGTAATAGAAATTATTTCAGTTTTATGCATGAGTTTATTCTAAATACATAAAAATAAGTTTTAAATATCACTTTATTATTTCAGCATATACACTGGTACAATAAATTTTCTTTCCCAAGACCTTTATGTTATACTTTTCTATAGTTCTTTAGGTAGTATTAGTGACAAATGAAAAACACTTATTTGTTCAATTTTCGCAGCCATATCTTCTTACCTTCCCAATTGTGTACCGTGTGAACATCATCCACTCTCATCATTCATTTTAAAATTTTGCCTAGCACTGTGCAGAGCATTGTAGGAAATCCAGGAAACAGTATCTACTCCCAGTAAGCTCGGAACAGGCCCCTGGTAGCTATTGTGTCTGCCAATAACAAATGTTCCACAGAAACTACTAGCTGAGCTCTCCCCCAAGGACACTCCCTGAGGTCCCATTATATACAAAAACCAAACTTTCAGGGCTCAGCATAATGGTCCTACAAGCCTACCAAGTTCACATTCAAGGGATATGGGAACACAGGTTTGGCAGATGCTTCTCCTCTCTCTACTCTCCTGCTTCCTTCAATCAAGTTCTAAGTAGTTGAACATAAAGAAAAATACATTGGGAAGGTGGTAGGTGTAAAGATGTTGGAAGTAAAAAAAACAAAAAGAAAACTTGGCTAAAAGAGGAAGAAGAATGCCTGTAACTAAATCCAGTCTTCCAGGACCACTCTACGCCAGGCGATTCAATCATCATCACTGACTGTGAGTGCCAGGAGACCTCAGCTGAAGTGACAGATGTACCATTAACAACTCCTGTGACTTGGTCAATCTATGTGGCCTCTTTATATCTTAATTTCCTTATTTGCAAATTGGTGATAGATTAGGGCCTAGTATTTTTTAGGGTTAATAAGAGAACTGAGTACATGAAAGCACTTTATAAATGGTAGCATGCTATAAAATCATAAATGCCACTGGATGTTCCAGTTGTACCCAGCCTGAACTAATTTAGAATCAGTTTGCCTAATCAGTGGGATGATGACTACTTCAGAAAGCTATTTGCATGTGTTGTGGGTGGGCAGAAGGTATTTTATTTTCAGGCTGAAGAAGAAAGAGGGACAGAAAGAAAGAGAGAGAGAACCCAGACATTAGGGCTAGTCTAGGAAAAGGAAGTGAAAATGGAGAATTGAGAGCGTCTTTTTTCAGTCAGTTTAACAAGCTTTCTATCTTCAATGGAGGTAAGAATTAAAGCAAATACTAAAGAAGATGTTTACATGAAATTCTCTGTTTTCCTAAGTGCTAATGTGGTTTCTTGGCTCAAGCGACAAAATGTGACAGTAAGTTCACTGTTTCCACAACCATTATAGATTCCCACAGCTATCAAGGTCCAAACTTGGCCAGCAGACAAGAATGGCAGCGCCTAGTGTGAAAGCCAGACAATGGCACCCGGCTAAAATACAATTCCATGCAGGGCACCAGTGGAAGTGGCATCCCACTTACAAGTGGACTGCAGAAAGCATCCTTCTTCAAGGAAGCTAGATTCAAGAGTAGAATAAGGTTTGCTTCTGAGCACATTCAAAATTTTCCAGTGGCCAGAGGTCTCACATTAGCAGATATCTAAAACTAAGAAAACTTAAATATGGATTTTAATGTTTGTGCCTTCTCGTGAGTGAGGCTTGAGAATCTAATAGTGTGTATATCTATGTATATCTCACCTACATAACATGATTTCCATGTTACGTTCTCATGTAGGAATTACATCTTTACGGATTTAGTCTCTTACTGAAAATAGAACATCTACAACATGACTGAATCTATGTAAGCAATGACATATTTTATTGTACCTTGCACATCTAGTGCAATGGAAATTATGTCCTGAAACCCAAACTATTTTCGGATTTTCAAATTTTGAAGCTGTAATACCCTTTCTTCAAATGAAATCTCCTATTGAAATCTAACATGAATCTCAATTGAAAATCAGCATAATGAGCAAAGAAAATATCATTATCTTTAGATTTGACACTAGAGTTCTTATTGAGAACAGTGTTTTCTTGCAAAAAAAACTATGGCACATGCTGGAAAGTTCTCTGTTTTCTCTTTCCCCACAGAAGTTTTATATATTGGCTGGAGCTGAGCAGAAGCATAAGCCAGGAGAGATGAAAAGGAAGGGGATCTACTCAAGTTAGAAACACATGGGTTCTGCAATATTTTTAATTGTGTAAATCAGTGAAGCTTACCAGCCTATGGAGGTCAGAAAGAACATCGAAGTACCCAAAAATCAAGATTAGGAGGTGGTCTTGAGCTAATATTTAAAACACACAGTGAAAGTTGACCTTGATGTTGGAAGCATATGTGGGGCCCCAGATATTCATCCTTTGGTCAGTCTCAGTCAATCTGGGTAGCGGCTGAACCATCTTCATAGAAAACAAGTGGGTAAACCAATACATTGGATGATCTTTAAAGATCTTTCCAGAAGGAAGGACTAAATTGAATTTTGTAGATTTAGATAAGACTTTTATTTTACATTGTGTTCCATTGTTGTGGTTTGTAACAAGTTCAAGGAGAGTACTCTTGGGTTGTTTCTACCCCAAACCCCATCCCCATGAATACATTTAAACTAAATTAAATCTGATTAGTCATTAGTCACTTTTCTGTTCCACCTTCTTTTTCAGGCCTAAGACTCCATGTAGGCAAGTATTACAATCATTTAACATTACAATCATAATAAACCTAAATATTTGCTTGTAGATGTGGAAACAAGCCTTTGATCTGACATGCAAATTACCCTTATGAAAAAAGTTTTTCACTCAGTCATTACTCTCGGTGTTTACTTTGTTCAATATACTATGGGAAAGGCAACAAATGTCACGGCTTTACTTTTGATAAGTTTCCAGTCAGGAAAACTCTTAATATGATATGATGCATATTACAAAATCAACATAAAAGTGCTATGAAAATACAGTGGAGAAAAATAAAGTTTGTCTGGAGAAGCTTCACCTGCCAGAAGCAACTTCCCAGAAGAATCTTAAAAGAATGAGGTGGAGTTAGTCATAGAGAATAGAGGAAAGAGATGATGAAGGATTGAGGAAAGTGTATACAGTCTGGACAGACAGACTACCAGGGACGGAGGCGTGGAGTCATGATGTAGCCCAACGTAGCAGCCATTTAACTGACAATTGCCAGACCGACCAAACGAGGACAAATATCAAGCTCATTTGACAAGACTTTATTTTTAGAAATAAAACCAAACAAAAAACACCAATTTTTTTGTTAATTATTATTGAATTTTTATATTACTTACCCCCAGAGAATACAACACACAGTCTCATTGTATTTTCCCACTCTATTCCCAGGGACAACTTTTAGACTCAGGCAAATCTCTTATTGAAATTTTGCTAACTGTTTGGGCAGCTAACAGCAATAGTACACACGACACCAGAAATTTGACATTGTAAAGTTTTCTGGCTGTATTTAAGAGAAATGGCTTAAATCAAGTCAGGTCTCAACATGTTTATACAAAATGAGCCTTCAACCATTTAAGATTTCACTCATCATCATAATTATGATTCTGTATGTTTTTGAAGGCTTTATAGTTCTACTCTTAACACTTTGCTCAGGGCTGACACTGGGGCTCTCCCTTAAAACCTCATAAGAACTAGAATCAGGTAAAACCAGTTTCGCAGACTTTGTAGAGGGTGAGTTATAATCTCCTACACTGTCCCGTGCTCCAAACACTTACCGCTAAATTGATGGGTGCTGCTGCTGGAATGTCAACATTCTCAGAAATACTGTCAACAAAAGCAGGGCTAGTCTCCAAAATATACAAAACAAGTAACTCAATAAGTACTATTTTGAAATATGAATTGTTTAGAGCTGACTTTGGAATTATTGACCATGTGTAATTTTATTTATCTGGCTGTTCTCAAAGAGAAACCCTGTCGGACTTTTGTGGACTGATAACATATCACTTTTTTCTTAAATGGTAGGTCATGAAAAATGTTGAGGATAGTGGAATTGCCTGGAAAGTCATATAAAAATATAATCATTTGTAACTTTAACAAAGAAAATTAGTATTGGCAAAAACCCACAGGCAATTATGAAATTAAAAACTGGAAGATGATAGGCATCTCATTTTTGTTCATTTTAAAATACCTATAGAAGGATTCTTTTTTTTTTTTTTTTTTTGGAGACGGAGTTTTGTTTTGCTCATTACCCAGGCTGGAGTGCAATGATCTTGGCTCACCTCAACCTCCGCCTCCTGGGTTCAAGCAATTCTCCTGCCTCAGCCTCCCGAGTAGCTGGGATTACAGGCACGCGCCACCATGCCCAGCTAATTTTTGTATTTTGAGTAGAGACGGGGTTTCACCATGTTGACCAGGATGGTCTGTATCTCTTGACCTTGTGATCCACCCGCCTCGGCCTCCCAATGTGCTGGGATTATAGGTGTGAGCCACCGCGCCGGGCCAGAAGGATTCTTTACTAGATTGAATAAACAAATATGTCATCACAGAGGCATAGAATTTGAATGCTGGAAAGGACTTCTCTTATCATCTACACCATTTTATAGAAGGGTAACTGAGGTCCAGAAAAAATAAATGTCAAGCCTAAATTCACCCAGGATTTTCACTAGGAAGGCTGCACCTTTGACTACTAGTATTAACTTTTTGACATACATTATATAGAGGAATAACTTTGGAAATATTAACATATGCTTTTTATCAGTCCCATTGTTCCAACTAAGACACTCCTCCTTTCAGTATGAAAGACATGAGGCTACCAAATCTTTAAGGAATCAAATTTTAGGGGAGAAAAATTCTTACTTTTCCACTTAACATACACATCTAGATGAAAGAAGGAATAGACTTCAGAATAATATATATTTAGGAGAGTCCATTCCTCACTCCCCCATTACCTCCCCTTCCCTTATATATAACGAGGAAAAAAAAAATCAAGATTCGAGTGAAAGGAGAGCATTGAAAGGAGGACAACTGAGAAGCAGATTGTACTAATGACTCCAAAAGGAAGGTGATAAATCACTGGACAAGCTTGGAGATTTTAAAGCAAAGAGGATTCTATGCCTGCTCACAAGAAGGCAGTATCCATGAAGGGACAGAAAAGCAAAAAAATAAAAATATATAAAAAAATAAAAAAGGCTTTCTGGAGTCTTAGAGGCAGTGAAGGACTAAGGCAGTGTCATAGTCAGGCCTGAAGCCAGTGCAGTCTGCAAAAGACTCAAACTTTCCCCTAAACTCCTGAAGGACTTAGAAGCCCACTGAGATGGACAGCCAAGAGACCCAGAGTTCTCATGGTAGGACAAGGGCTGGTATTGGCAGAAAGGTATGTATATCTTGTAACTTAGAGCTCAGAGAGTGGCTGCTGAGCAGACAAAATAATATACACTTCCAGACATGCTAGAGAGCCCAGAAACCAACCGAGGCCCAGCATCACCTACGAATGCCTTGACTTCTACAAGCACTCCCACTAGCTATAGGCTGACTTGTGTCCCCACAAAATTCCTATTGAACTATCTCCTATACTTCCAAATATGACCATATTTGGAGACAAGGTTTGTAAAGAGGTACTTAAGTAAGGGTCTCTAAAGAGGCATTTAAGTTAAAATGAGGTTACTAGCATGGGCCTTAATTCAGTATGAGTGACATCCTTATAAGAAGAGTAAATTTGGGCATAAAGGGAGAACACTCTGTGAACATGAAGAAGCTATCAACAAGCCAAGGAGAGGCCCCAGAAGAAACCAATATTTTGATCTCAGACTTCAAGGCTCCATAACTGTGAAAAAATAAAACTATGTTAACTGCACCATCCAGTTGGTGACACTTTATTATGGCATCCCTTACAAACCAACAAACTACCCTCAACCCAAGTGCCATTCTAAGAAAAAGAGATCTAAGATATGATTCATAATCTGACTTTGGTTAGATCCCCTAAAAATGAACCTCTTAGAAATTACAAGATTAACTACAGGATTATAGTTCTCCCATCAATTGAAATCACAATAGTGATTCAGTTAATGAATATTGAAAAAAGAGCTACAGTTTACAGAGTCCTGTATGGCAACGGTCATTTGAACACTATGTTTACTGATTTTATCTATACATTAACTTCATGAGACATTATTAAATACTTTCTAAATACCTTTTTTTTACAGATATAAGAAATCTGAACCGATGTCCTTTGCTTTCTTATTCTTGTCCTACAGTCCTCTTTCTATTGTCTCATTTTGCATCTCAGAGGCTATTAATTTTGTAGGGTATTTACTTTGGATAAATTGTACAAAGTCAAATGTATAAAATAACCAGGTACTTATTGAACTCTGGAATTCTAAAAATAGTACATCATTCCCTATTTATAAAAATATCTTCCATATTAGTTTACTGAATGACTAGTGATATGGATTGACTGTTTAGACAGTTAAATGAGTTAATACATTAGAAAAAGGTGTTTTAAATAGTTAAATATTTTTTGGTTTTTAGTTTGACTACAGTTCCATTTCTAAGTCAATAATGTATTTGTCAACCATAGACGACCATATGAATACAATTTTGGAGTAACCAAAAATAATAGATTATTCTATCACTAGGAAAATTTGTGGCCTTAAGAAATTTGCCAAACTTCTCTAAGTTTTCACTGCCACATCTGTAAAATGTAGTAACGGTACAAACAAAATTATAGGCTTGCTATGAGTATAAATTGGATGGCTCTGAAAACATAGTGTAAATGATTGAATTAAGAAATGAGTTTGAAATATCAATTAAGACCAAATTACAGAAAATTTTTTACATCTAAACTGAATTTTGCACCTTTGGTAAGAAAGAATAGCCAGAAAGAGAAATGTTCTGGCTAAGAAGACTTGGTTTCTATGTATTATAACTACAGTTTGAGAATAATTACTAATTGTTTATTCCTTGAATTCTGCATGCAATGGAACAAAGTATCATGGCACCTGTCATCTTAGGGTAAATTTTAGTCATATATTCTACTTTCATACTCTATGAAATTATTATCCTAGTTGCAAATATATATTATATCAGAGACACCAAGCTCTCTCTTCAAGAATGAATGATTCCTCTATGTGCTGGTGTTGGGATTCAGGGGTTCAGGGGAGCCCTCAGCTCCCTGAGAGGACATTTCTCCAGGTTCTTGGTCTATCACTCGCTCAAGAATGGTAGAGGAGACCATGGTGCAGTGCACTTGTAAATATCAGACTCCAAACAGTGTTTGCAGAAAGTGATTTATTTAGGTAGAGAGAACGAGAGAAAGAAACAGCTAACTCTCACACTGAGTGAGAGAATCCAGAAAGATGGAATTCAGGAGAGGAAAGCAGCTTCCACAGTGAGTGGAAGGGAATAGAGAGCGGGGGATGGAGTTTAGGAGGGGAAGACAGCTTCCACGAGAAAGTGTGGAAGGGGACTCCAGAGGGGGAAATCCAGGATAGAGAAAGACAGCTTCCACCAGAGAGTCTGTGGAAGGGGATTCAAACATGGAATCCAAAGGGATGTGGAAGAAGGGGACTTTTAACCTGGGAGGAACTCCCACCTTTTCTAAGATCACTGGTCAATGAAAGGAGTTCCTTAGAACTTCTGCTGGAGTGACTGACTTTTGATTCTTCCCACGTTGGTGAAAATTAAAACAGAAACCATTAGAGAGATGGGGAGTGGGGCACGGTACCGGGACGTTCTTACCCTTAAAACTATGCCCCCTTGTGGACCCAGAAAGAGAAGACATTCCCTCACTGGGACTGCTAATAGCAGAAATTTGTTGGTTGTCTGCCATTTGGGGTAACTGCTTTACCCAAATTTTCAGTCCTAGAAATAACGTATCTAATGACTGATGAAGGGGTCTCCTGTGAGCAATTGATAAAAGAGGCAGAAACAAATCTTGATTAATGGGTTGGCTTAGTATGTGGGTACAATTGGAAATGTCTGGAAGCTACACTAGAAAGAAGGTCACCTTGAAAGAAGATAATGAGAAAAAAATTATTCAACATAGTAGAGCGGTAGGCAATACAGCTGGTCACCTGCACCGTGTAGAAAGAGAATAGGCACCAAATAACCAGATCCACAAAACTACCAACCAGTGACCTCAGTTAACATTCTTCATCAGATATCCCAGTGCTGGAACAATAGATGCATAATTGGAAGCCATAGTGGCAAGGATGGAGGCTAAGCTCCCATTTACAGTGGTAGACTAAGGATAGCCATTGCTGAATATTCAAGCCAGCAATGGAAAACAATGAAGAGCCTCAATGTGACACGAACCCTCCTGTTGGCAGCATACTGACTACACTGGACCCCTTCTACCTAGGAAGTAGCAATGTTTTATTTTGATAAGAATATACTTACAGTCTCATTGTAGTTTTGCATTTTCTGACTTCAGGTTTGTAGCCATCAGCACTATCTGAGGCTCTAAGACTAATCCATTAGCAGCACAGAACTACTTTATAGCAAAGGAAGTACAGACCAAAGGTGTGAGCAGAGACCATGGGATTTGTTGGTTACATTATGTGCTATTCTACCCAGAAGCTCTGGCCTAATAAAGTGATGGAAAGAGATGGTGAAAGCATAGCTGGAGCACCAACTTAGACAGGGTAACTTGGGAGGATGGGGTGCCATGGTCCAGGATGCAGGGCACTCTAAATTAATGGATTTTATATGGTGCTATATCTTTAAGGGATAGAATACTTGGACCCAGAATCTAAGTGCTAGGGAGAAGGGATACTCTGCTACTATCACTGTTAGTGACACTTCTGGGGAATTTGTGTTTTCCATTCCTACAACCATAAACTATGAAAATTTGTAAGTACTACTTCCCAAAAAGGAAACACTTCAATCAGGAAACACAAAAGTAGTCCCATTGAACTATAAAGATCAGTTGCAACTGGGTCATATTGGGCTTCTTATGCCAAGAAACCAGGAAGAAGAATCACCGTCATAGAAGGAATAGTTGATCTTGATAACCAGGTAGGGCTGCTGTTACGCAAGGGGGCAGGGAAAAATATGTTTCAACCAAGGTAATCTACCTGGGTGCCACTTTGCATTCCTGTGTATAACTGCTATGGTAAATAAAAAATAAAATGTACCAGCCACGGCTAGACAGAGAACAGCATACAGGGCTCAGACTTCTCAGGGATATATGGGTCAGGTTACCAGGTAAGCCACCAACAACAGTAGACATGCTAGCTTGTGATCAAGGAAATCTAAAAATGATAGTGCAGGAAAAAAGTAACAGTTTCGGTTCACTGATTTCTCAGGATTTCTCCCCCCAACCCAAAACTGTAGGACCTGCTCCCAGATTTTATACAAACATGTAATTCTGAGTGGTACAGTGGTGAATGCTGTGGATGCTGTAATTCTAATTCCTCCTTCTAGAATAAACTCATTCTTTTACTTGCATAGAGTGTTTCATGTGGACATCCTTCAACTGTCAGGCCTATTTCAGAAGTATTTTGGTAAAGACAGTTACCTCATCAAAGCACACAGGTACTTCCCCAGGCAACTCACCCAATGACTAATCCACCTGGGAATTTAAGACCCAAATCCCTCACCCCAACTCATAACTCTGAAAGATTATCCAAACTTTAGATGTCTCCATGGGATTTACAAAGCCTTTGTTGAGACTGTAATATAGCTCACTTTCTTCTACCCAGTCCTGCTTCCTCCCCTTCCTTTCCATGATTGTTGCTATAGAAACAGTTTCTAATAAAGTTCCTATGTGATCACCTTCATCACTGAATCTCCGTCTGGAGACCTCAGCCAAATACTACCGAATACTAACTGAAGGACAGAGAAACCTCGCCAGTCTCAAAGAAAAAGAAAAAAGAAGGAGAAAAGAAAGGGATAGTTGTGGTAACTAAAGTTAGAAATCTACCAGTATAAGAAGGAAGTGTAGTCAAAAAAATAAGTCAACTTAGGAACTGTTTCTGTATTTCATAAAATGTAATTCCTATATATATATGTATATATATATATGAAGGTAGATTCCATTTAAAAATCTAATAATAGAAAAGAAATGTTGTTTTCATCTTATTTCTACTTGTAATAATGAATAATAACTTACTGAGAGTGTTGAGATAATAAGGGAGTTATTTCTCATACCTGATTGCCCATATATATATATATATATTTTTAAGATGGGGTTTCACCATCATGGCCAGGCTGGTCTTGAACTCCTGACCTCAGGTGATCTACCCACCTTGGCCTCCCAAACTGCTAGGATTACAGGTGTGAGCCACCGTGCCTGGCCTGCCCATATTTTTAGTTATCTGTTTGCAAGATTCTTTATAAGACAAAACAAATAAACAAAAAACCAATAATATTGTTCCAAGAGGCAAAGAATATACAATTCAATACTGTGTTTTAAAAAATAATTTGAAATAATTGCAGTCTTTTTTATGTGTGTTTAAAAAATAGATATTTTAAGGCATTATTAAATGTATAAAACATAAGTTTTCCAATTTCTCTGTAAGTGGGTCTCCTACAGAAAGATCTCATTTGATGGATAGTAGTCTCAGCTAAGCATCAATGTTTTGACCTATAGGGAACTCTGGCCATCATGAATATGCTTGCTCAACAAATTATCGTGAATTCTCTGAAGAGTATTTTAGATTGCATATGGATTATAATAAAATAAATGGTAACATATTAATATGAAAAACTAAGTTCATTTTCTTTAAAAAGTTTACTTGTTTAATTTTAAAATAGATATGTTACAATTTAGCTAGTCCAGGTTTTGTTTTAAATTATAGACTAAGAAATTTTAGGAGATTTTTTTTTTAACTGTAAAGATGTGATATTCAAAATTATGCTGTCAAGAAAGCAATACTGTATTTTATTAAAATGTTAATTGGAACAGAAATTTGTGAAGTAATTGAGGGTTAAATTTGTTCTATATACAAGAATCTAAGAAAAATATCCTGTACAATTTGATTTGCATTTCCTTGGGTATGTTAGGAGACATTGTACACAAAATAAAAATATTCAGTGTTGGGAAATTTGTATCCATGGGCTTTAAGTTCAGGATCATGCAGTTTCTTTATAATTTAGTCCTCCAAGAAATGATTCTTGGGCAATGATGGAAACACTCTAAGTGTAACAAAATAATTACACACACACATACATACACACAAATATATACAAATAATTGTTTTATAAACTTACATTATAGTGTATCAGAAAAAATTCATGGAGATACCATATCTAAAATTCTCAATACAGGTCAACACTCAATAGAAAGGAGGTGTTATTATCATGATCAAAATGAGGAACATTTTGAAATGCGGAGGATAATTTTTTTTCTTGTGAAAAACCATTAGATTCAAATTTTTTTAAAAAATATTGGATTTTGTTACTTGGCTTCTACTCAGCATTTAGAAAGTGGAAAAGAGCAACACTCCCATTTACTCAAAATGAAACGTGCTATTCCTGGGCAAGTCCCTTGTGCAATCTAGGACTCAGAGCCAGTAGACTTGGAGTACATGTGACATAGTGAGCCACCAGCTGGGGCAGCCAAGGGAGCGCTTGCATCCCCTTACCCAAGGCAGCACAGCCTGCAGCTCCAACCTTTCCTTCTACTTGAGGAGAGGAGAGAGGAGAATAAGGAGGACTTTGTCTCACAACTTAGATGTGAGCTCAGCCACAGTAGAATAGGGCACCAGGCAGATTCTTGAGGACTCTATTTCAGGCTGTAGCTTCCAGATGACCTTTCTAGACACACCCTGGGCCAGAAGGGAATCTGTTGCCTTGAAGAGAAGGACCAAGTTCTGGAAGAATCTATTACCTACTGACTAATGAGTCCCTTGGCACCGAACAAACATCAATAGTAGCATGGCACAACTTGCCATGGGCCATGGGTGAGACCTAGTGATGTGCTGGCTTCAGATATCATCCAGAACATTTCTAGCTGCTGGTGGTCATGGGGAGAGACCCCTGCTGATTCATGAAATAAGGGAGAAGAGTAAACGGGACTTTGTCATGCAGCCTGGCCACACTGGGATAGAGCACCAAATGGGCTCCTGGGCCCCTGAATCCAGGCATTGGCTACTGGATGGAATTTCCACACCCACCCTGGGCCAGAGTGGAGACCACCGTTCTGAAAAAAAGAGACCCAGAGGTGATAGAATTTACCATAAGCTAACTGAAGGGTTTGTAAGCATTGAGTGAAAATTGACAGTTGCCAGGCCATACTCCCTGCAGTGCTAGAGCAGGGTGACTATGGGGAGACTCTTGTTGCTTAAGGGAAGAAAAGAGTGATGTAGAAAGGACTTTGTCTTGTGGCTTGGGTGTCAGCTCAACCATAGTAGAATAAAGCACCAAGTAGATTCCTAAGGCTCCTGACTTCAGCCCTAGTTCCTGGATTGTATTTCTCGGCCTGCCCTGGGCTGAGAGACAGCTCACCACACTGAAGGGAAGAACACAAGTCTGGCTGGATATTTGCCTGGTGGCTGAGGAGCCCTTGGGCCTTGAGTCAACATTGGCAGTAGTCAGGCAGCAGCTGCCATGAGCCTAGGGTAAGACCCAGTGCTGTGCTGGCTTCTGGTCTGACCTAGCACAGCTCCACTGGTTGTGACCACAAGAGTTATTACATCACCCCTCCCCCAGCTCCTCACAGCTCAGCACCGGGAGAGAGTGACTCCATTTGTTTGAGGGAAGGTAGGGGAAGAGAACAAGAATCTCTGTCAGGGAATTCTCTCAGATCTTATCCAATACCACCAAGGCAGTACCTCTACAAGCCAGCAAGAGTTACAGTGTTACTGGGCTTGGGGTGTTCCCTAATGCAGATACAGCTACAGTGACCAAAAACTTAGAAAAAATACTTAATTCTCTTTGAATACTTTGAAAGTTTTCCCAAGAAGGACAGGTACAACTAAGCCCAGACTGTGCAGACTACAATAAATACCTATCTCTTCAATGCCCAGACACTAACAAACATTCACAAGCTTCAAGACCATCCAGGAAAATGTGACGTCACCAAATTAACTAAATAGGGAACCGAGGACCAATCCCAGAGTGACAGAGATATGTGACCTTTCAGACAGAGAATATGTAATAGCTATTTTGAGAAATTTCAAAGAAATTCAAGATAAAACAGAGAAGGAATTCAGAATGCTATTAGATAAACTGAACAAAGATTAAAATAATTTTAAAAAAAATAAAACAAGGGGCCAGGCGCGGTGGCTCATGCCTGTAATCCCAGCACTTTGGGAGGCCGAGGGGGGTGGATCACGAGGTCAAGAGATCGAGACCATCCTGGTCAACATGATGAAACCCCGTCTCTACTAAAAATACAAAAAATTAGCTGGGCATGGTGGTGCGTGCCTGTAATCCCAGCTACTCAGGAGGCTGAGGCAGGAGAATTGCCTGAACCCAGGAAGCAGAGGTTGTGGTGAGCCGAGATCCCGCCATTGCACTCTAGCCTGGGTAACAAGAGCAAAACTCTGTCTCAAAAAAAAAAAAAAGAAAAAAAAATATTGGAGTTTAAAAATGCAATTGACATACTGAAGTGATCATCAGAGTCTCTCAACAGCAGAATTAATCAAGCAAGAGAAAGAATTAGTGCACCTGAAGAAATGATATTTGAAATTACACAGTCAGAGGAGACAAAAGAATAAGAAAGAATGAAGCACACAACAAGATCTAGAAAATAGACTTAAAGGGGTAAGTCTATAAATTATTGACTATAAAGAGGAGGCAGAGAGAGAGATTGAGGTTGAAAATTTATTCAAAGGGATAATAACAGAACTTTCCAAATCTAGAGAAAGATAACAATATTCAAATACAAGCAAGGTTATAGAACATCAAGCAGATTTAACCTAAGATTATCACAAAACATTTAATAATCACACTTCCAAAGATACAGAAAGGATACCAAAAGCAGCAAGAGAAAAGGAACACATACAAAAGAGCTCAGATAGACTGCTCAGTGGAAACCCTACAGTATAGGAGACAGCGGCATGACATATTTAAGGAGCCTGAGAGACTCTGATGATCACTTCAGTATGTCAATTGCATTTTAAACTCCAGTATTTCTGTTTGATTTTTTAAAAAGGTGCTGGAGAAAAAAAACTTTTAGTCTAGAATAGTTTGTGTAGCAAAAAATATTCTTCAAACATGAAGGATAAATAGTTTCCCAGACAAACAAAAGCTGAGGGAGTTCATTAATAACAGACCTATCTTACAAGAAATGCTAAAGGGAGTTCTTCAGTCTGAAAAAAAAATAGGTTGTTAATGAGCAGCAAGAAACTATCTGAAGGTGCAGAACTCACTAGTTATAGTTAGTACACAAACAGAATATTATAACACTGTAATTGTGGTATGTAAACTATTCATATCTTGAGTAGAAAGACTAAAAGATAAACCGATCAAAAATAATAACTACAACTTTTTAAGACATAGACAGTATAAGATATAAATAGAAAGAACAAAACATTTTTAAGTGGGAAGATTAAAGTATAGAGTTATTAGTTTTCTTTTCATTTGTTAGTATGCTCATTTGTTTTTGCAATCAGAATTAAGTTGTCAACAAGTTTAAAATACTGGGTTGTAAGTCATTACTTTCAAGCGTGATAGCAAACTCAAATAAAAAAAAAACCTATAACATATACAAAACAAATACTACCAGCAGAGAAAATCACCTTCAAGGAAGGAAGGAAGGAAGGAAGGAAGGAAGAAGGAAGAAGGGAGGGATGTTACATATGAAAAAACATGAAAAAAAAAGCTCAACATCATTGATCATTAGAGAAATGCAAATCAAAACCACAGTGAGATACTATCTCATGCCAGTCAGGTTGGCAACTCTTAAAAAGTCGAGAAATAACAGATGCTGGTGAGGCTGTGGAGAAATAGGAATGTCTTTACACTGTTGGTTGGAATGCAAATTAGTTCAACCATTGTGGAAGACAGTGTGGCAATTCCTCAAAGATACAGAACCAGAAATACCATTTGACTCAGCAATCCCATTACTGGGTATATACCTAAAGGAATATAAATCATTCTACTATAAAAATACATGCACACATATGTTAATTGCAGCACTATTCACAATAATACAGACATGGAATCAAACTAAATGTCCATCAATTATAGACTAGATAAAGAAAATGTAGTATGTATACACATGAAAAGCTATGCAGCCATAGAAAGGAATGAGATCATCTCCATTGCAGGGACATGGGTGAAGCTGGAAGCCATCATCCTCAGCAAACTAATGCAGGGACAGAAAGCCAAATACCACATGTTCTCACTTATAAGTGGAAGCTGAATGATGATAACACATGGACACAGGGAGGGAAACCACACACACTGAGGCCTGTTTGGGCTGGGGGTGGAGGGAGGTAAGCATCAGGAAGAATAGCGAATGGATGCTGGGCTTAATACCTAGGTAATGGGTCAATCTGTGCAACAAACCACCATGGCACATTTTACCTATGTAACAAACCTGCACATCCTGCACATATACCCTGGAACTTAAAAGTTAAAGCAAAAAAAGACCCAATGATATATTGCCTACAAGAAACATACTTCACCCATAAAGACACACATAGACTGACAATAAAAGGATGGAAACCAAAAGAAACAAGAGTAGCTGTTTTTGACAAAGATGCCAAGAACATACATTTGGCCAAAGGAAAGTTTCTTCAATAAATGGTGCTGAGAAAATGGGATGTCTATTTGCAGAAAAATAAAACTAGACCCCTATGTCATGCCATATACAAAAATCAAATCAAAATAGATTAAAGACTTAAATGTAAGACCTAAAACTATGAAATTACTGCCAGAAAACATTGCAGAAACTGTCCAAGACTTTGGTCTCCGTAGATTTTTTGAGTAATACCCCACAAGCAGAGGAAACTAAGCCAAAAATGGATAAAATTGAATCATATCAAGTTAAAAACCTTCTACAAAGTGAAGTAAACAATCAACAAAGTGAAGAGAAACCCACAAAATAGGAAAGTGTATTTGCAAACTATCCATCTGACAAGTTACTAATAACCAGACTGATAATGGTTTGGCTGTGTCCCCACCCAAACTCAACTTAAATTGTATCTCCCAGAATTCCCATGTGTTGCGAGAAGGACCCAGGGAGAGATAATTGAATCATGGGGTGGGTCTTTCCTGTGCTATTCTCATGATAGTGAAAAGTCTCACGAGATCTAACAGGTTTATCAGGGATTTCCACTTTTGCTTCTTCCTTATTTTTCTCTTGCCACCACCAAGAAAAGAAGTGTCTTTTGCCTTCTGCCATGATCCTAAGGCCTCCTTGGCCATGTGGAACTGTAAGCCCAATTAAATCTTTTTCTTCCCAGTCTTGGGTATGTCTTTATGAGCTGCATGAAAAGTGACTAATATGCAGACTATATAATGAAATCAAACAACTCTATGGGGAAAAATATTTTATGATCCAATTTAAAAATGGGCAAAAGATCTGAATAGACATTTCTCAAAATAAGATATGCTACTAGAAAACAGACATTTAAAAAGGTGTTCAACATGATTGATCATCAGATAAATGCAAATCAAAACTGTAATGAGATATTATTATCTCACCCCAGTTAAAATGGCTTTTGTCTAAAATAAAGACAATAATGAATGCTGGCAGGGATGTGGACAGAAGGTAACTCCAGTGCATTTTTCTTAGGTATGTACATTAGCATAGCCACTACAGAGAGCAGTGTAGAGGTTTCTCAAAAAACTAAAAATAGAACTACCATGTGATCCAGCAATCCCACTGCTACATATACACCAAAAAGAAAGGAAATTAATGTACCAAAGAGATATCCACACTCCATGTTCATTGCCGCACTATTCACAATAGCCAAGAGCAACCTAAGTGTCCATCAACAGTTGTTTCTTTAAAGAAACATATTCTTTATCTGTTCATCCATTCACTATCAGCCATAAAAGAGAATAAGATGTCATTTGCAACATGAATGGAACTGGAGGTCATTAAGTGAAATAAGGCACGGAAAGACAAACATCACGAGTTCTTATGCATTTGTGGAAGCTAACAATAAAAAGAATTGAACTCATGGAGGTAGACAGTAGAAGGATGGTTACCAGAGGCTGGGAAGGGTAGTGGTCATGGAAAGGTGGGAATGGTTAATGGATACAAAAATATAGTTAAATAGAATGAAGATGCAGTATTTAGTAGCATAACAGGGTGATGACAGTCAACAGTAATTTATTGTACATTTTATAATAACTAAGAGAGTAGAATTGGAATGTTTGTAACACAAAGAAAGGATAAATGCTTGAAGTGATTGATGCCCCACTTACCCTGATATTATGCATTGTATGCCTATATTCAAATATTTCATGTGTCCTACGAATATATAGGTATTATGTACACATACAAATTTTAAAAATTCAAAAACTTGTATCTACACAAAGAAATAAAATCTGCTAAAAGTGGAATAAAGATAATTATAAAATTATTTTATTTTTAATTTCTTTAAAGAAAAACTGACTTCCTAAAACTAAAATAGTTAACAGGACATTTTGAGTTAGCACATATAATACCAGAATATATGATAATAGCAGAAAAAAAAATGAGAGGATAGAATTGGGACTACATATGAACCTATATAACATAATCTTAATGTATACTCTGATTAAGGATACATATTAGATTGGTGCAAACATAATTGCAGTTTTTGCCATTACTTTCAATGGCAATGGCAAAAACTGCAATTATGTTTGCACCAACCTAATATTGTACCCCTGAGGGCAATCACTAAAATTCTTTTTAGAAACATAAATAATAATTAGTGAAGATGAAATAGAACCTCAAAATATATGTAAATAATCTTTAAAAAGGCAGAACATTGATAAAAGAAACAAAGAACATACCAATTAAAACATGGATATTATCAGGTTGATGAAAAAGTAAAATTCAACTATATGGTATCACCAAGAATGTGCTTCAAACAAAATGACATAGGTACGTAAAAAATAGAAATATAAAGAAAATACAATTACAACATTATCAAAAGAAAGCTGAAGAAATAATAATAAATTACCTTATATGAAGGGCATGTTATAAAATTATAAAGGAATGAATTCTCAAAAAAGCATAACTGTCCTGAATATGTGTGAATTTAACAACAGAGCTTCAAAATGCATGGGATGAAGAACAGCAGAACTCAATACAGAACTCGACAAATCTAAAATTATAATATTAGACTACAAAACTCCTTTCTTGGTAAATGATTAAGCAAGAAGTGAGAAAGTTAATAACACAGAAGACCTGCACAACACTAACACCCAAACTAATCTACTTGACACTTAAAGAAACTCCCCCTATAGTGAGAGAATGCATAATATTCTCAATGGCACATGGAGCATTCATCAAGATGAACTATATTCTATGCTGTAAAACTAACTTTAAACAAATTTTAAAAGTAGAAATCACACAGAATACTGGGCAATAATAAAATTCAATTTGGAATGGACAATAGAAAAATACCTGGAAAAGCCCAAAATATTTGAAGATTAAGTTACATACTTCTATCTCATTTGTCAAATCAGAAACCACAAAGGAAATTATAACACATTTTGAATATAATGAAAATGAAATAGAACATTAAAATTGGTGATTTTCAGCTAAAGCAATGTTTAGAGTGAAATTATAGCACTACAGGGTTAAATTACAAGACATAAAAAGATCTAAAATAAATGACATAAGCTTCCAATTTAAACTAGTAAAAAAGTTAAATCAAAGGGAGGAGAATGAATAAAATAATGAAGACAACAAATTAATAACATTGAGGAAAAAAATACAGGATTGGACCATCATGGCAGACTGGAGGCAGGACTAGATTGCAGCTCTGGACAGAGTAGTGTGCAGAGGCTCACATTGTGAATTTTAGCTCCAGATTGACTGTAAGAACAAACCAGTAATCCCAAGAGGACCCACAGACCCTCGGAAGAAAGCAGACTGCTCCTGCAGGACCTGGGAGACACCCCAAATATTGTGAGTGCCCCAACTATAGAAGTAGGAAAAGAAGACCCTCCTCTCCTGAACACATAGTCTCACTGGAGAAACTGAAGCTCTGTTTGTGGGAGAAGTTTCCAACTTTACATGGAGCTGAGTCAATTTGGAGAGCCAAGTAAAAGACTGGTAGAGGAAGCAGCAGAAAGGCTCTGGGAGCTCACTGGGTCCCCTAGGAGGCCATTTCTGGCTGGCACCACAGGATTCATCCAGAGGGTGGCCAGAGAAGCAGGTGGTAAAACTCCACAGGTAGAAGGAAATCTCTAGCTGAACTTCGTAATAATTTGAATAGGGTGAGAAGCCTCTTGTCTAGAACTCAAGAGAGGGCACAAATCTGGTGTGCAGACTTCAGGCAGGAGAAGGACCATACTCTTTTCCTTGGCAGCTGGGAGGTGGATAGCCTGAGGCAGATTTTCAAGCCCATCTCACCCGTGTCCAGGGGGATACGGACTTGGGGCCGTTAGCAGGGCCACAGTAGAAGTGAGAACAGCCCTTCAGTTTGCATGGGAGCTGGATGATACCTGTGACTGCCAGCTTTCTCCCACATCCCAGGCAACATGCATGACTCACCAGAGGCAGCCATACATAGTTCTCCTAATTACACAACTCCAGTGACCTGGCAATCTCACCCCCAACTCCCATAACAGCTGCAGCAAAGCCAACCCAAGGAGACTCTGAGCTCAGAGATGCCTAGCCCTGCCCCCACCTGATGGTCATTTCCTACCCACCCTGGTAGCAGAAGACAAAGCACATAAAATCTCTGGAGTTTTAGGGCCCCACCAACCACCCATTCCTCCCCATACTACCACAGCTGATGCTCTCTGGAAAGCACCACCTCCTGGAAAGAGGCCAACCAGCAGAAAAATAGAGCATTAAACCACCAAAGCTAAGAACTCTCATGGAGTCCATTGCACATCCTCCCCGCCCCTCATCAGCCACCTCCACTGGAACAGGTGCTGGTATCCAAAACCGAGAGACCCATAATCAGTTCACATCACAGGACTCTGTGCAGACAACCCCCAGTACCAGCACAGAGGCAGGTAGACTTGATGGGTGGCTTAATCCAGAACAGAGACAACAATCACTGCAGTTCAGCTCACTGGAAGTCACATCCATAGGAAAAGGGGGAGAGTACTACATCAAGGGGACACCACGTGGGACAAAAGAATCTAGTGCCTTCAGCACTAGACATTCCCTCTCTCAGCATGTGGAAGCACAAAGAACGCCTGGAAATTCATCACAAAAAGATCTTCACCTAGGCATATTGTCATCAGGTTATTCAGATGAAGATGAAGGAAAGAATCTTAAGAACTGTGAGACATAAGCAGCAGGTAGCCTATAAAGGAAAACCTATTAGATTAACAGCAGTTTGCTCAGCAGAAACCCTACAAGCTAGAAGGCATTGGGGCCTTATCTCACTCTCCTCAAACAAAACAGTTATCAGCCAAGAATTTTGTATCCAGCGAAATTAAGCATCATATATAAGGGGAAAATAGTCTTTTTCAATGAAACAAATGCTGAGAGAATTCACCATTAGCAAGTCACCAGTACAAGAACTGCTAAAAGGAGATCTAAATCTTGAAACTATCCTGGAAACACAACAGAACAATCCTCTTTAAGACATAAATCATACAGGACCTATAAAACAAAAATACAAGTTAAAAAACAAAAGCAAAACACAAAACAAAACAACCCTGAAGTACACAGGCAACAAAGCGCATGATGAATGCAATGATACCTCACATTTCAATACCAACATTGAATGTAAATGGCCTGAATGCTTCACTTAAAAGATACAGAACTGCAGAATGGATGAGAACCCACAAACCAACTATCTGCTGCCTTCAAAAGACTTATCTGACATATAAGGACTCACATAATCTTAAAATAAAGGGGTGGAAAAAGGATTTTCATGCAAATGGACACTAACAGTCAGCAAGAGTAGCTATTCTTACATCAGACAAAACAAACTTTAAAGCAATAGCAGTTAAAAGAGATAAAGACCTAGAAATAGAAATTCCATGTGACACAGCAATCCCATTACTGAGTATATATCCAAAGTATTACAAATCATTCTATTATAAAGACACAAGCACACATATGTTCATAGTGGCACTGTTTACAATAGCAAAGACCTGGAACCAACACAAATGCCCATCAACAATAGACTGGACAAGGAAAAGGTGGCACATATACACCATGGAATACTGTGCAGCCATAAACACAATGAGTTCGTGTCCTTTGTAAGGAGATGGGTGAATCTGGAAACCATCATTCTCAGCAAACTGACACAAGAACAGAAAAACAAACACTGCATGTTCACACTCATAGGTGGGTGTTGAACAATAAGAACACATGGACACAGAGAAGGGAGCATCACACAACACACTGGGGTCTGTTGGAGGGGCCAAGGGAGGGACAGCAGAGGGATGGGGAGGTCAGGGAGGGATAACATGGGGAGAAATGTCAGATGTAGGTGATGGGGGAATGGAGGCAGCAAACCACACTGCCATGTGTGTAGCTATGCAATAATCCTACATGATCTGCCCATGTACCCCAGAACCTGAAGTACAACAAAAAGAAAAAAAAATCTATATTGCCCATTAAAAAAAAAAACAGAGACAAAGAAGGACATTATATAATGATAAAAGTCCTTGTCCAACATGAAAACATCACAATCCTAGACATATATGCAACCTAACACTGAAGCTCCCAAATTTATAAAACAATTACTAACAGACCTAAGAAATGAGACAGAAAGCAACCCAATAATAGTGGGGGGTTTCAGTACTCCACTGACAGCAGTAGACAGGTCATCAAGACAGAAAGTCAACAAAAACAATGGATTTAAAGTATACCTTGGAATAAATAGACTTAACAGATATATACAGATTCCTCCAATAACCACAGAATACACCACATTCTATTCAACAGCACATGGAACTTTCTCCAATATAGACCCTATGATAGGCCATAAAATGAGCCTCAATAAATTTAAGAAAATTGAAATTATATCAAGCATTCTCAGACCATAGTGAAATAAAACTGGAAATCGACTCCAGAAGGAACCTTCAAAACCATGGAAATAACATAATCTGCTCCTGAATGACCATTGGATCAAAAACAAAATTCAGATGGAAATTAAAAAATTTTTTGAACTGAATGACAATAATGACACAATCTATCAAAACCTCTGGTCTTTGAAAAGATAAATAAAATTGGCAGACCATTAACAAGGTTAACAAAGAAAAGCAGAGAGAAAAATCCAAATAACTTCACTAAGAAACAAAACAGGAGATATTACAATTGGCACCACTGAACTACAAAAGATCATTCAAGGCTACTATGAACACCTTTATGCACATAAACTAGACAACCTAGAAGAGATGAATAAATTCTTAGAAAATACAACCCTCCTAGCTTAAATAAGGAAGAATTAGATACCCTGAACAGACCAGTAACAAGCAGCAAGATTGAAACGGTAAGTTTGAAATTACCAAAAAAAACAGTCCGGAACCAGACAGATTCATAGCAAAATTCTACCAGACATTCAAAGAAGAATTGGTACCAATACTTTTAACACCATTCCATAAGATAGAGAAAGAAGAAACCCTCCCTAATTCATTCTATGAAGCTGGCAAAACTCTAATGTCAAAACCACAGATCAATATTCTTGATGAACATAGATGCTAAAATCCTTAACAAAATACTAGCCAACCAAATCCAACTACATATTAAAAAGATAATTTACCATGATCAAGTGGGTTTCATACCAGGGATACAGGATGGTTTAACATACACAAATCAATAAATGTGATACACCACATAAACGGAATTAAAAACAAAAATCACACGATCATCTCAATATATACAGAAAAAGCATTAGACAAAATCCAACTTTACTTTATAATTAAAACTCTCAGCAAAATCAGCATACATGCCACATACCTTAATGTAATAAGAGCCATCTAGGACAAACTCACAGCTAACATAATACTGAATGGGGAAAAATTGAAAGCATTCACTCTGTGAACTGGAACAACACAAGGATGCCCACTGTCACCACTTCTCTTCAACATAATACTGGAAGTCCTAGCCAGAGCAATCAGACAAGAGAAAGAATTAAAGGGCATCCAAATCTGTAAAGAGGAAGTCAAACTGTCACTGTTTGCTGACGATATGATCATTTACCTTGAAAACCCCAAGGACTCCTCCAAAAAGCTCTTAGAATTGATGAAAGAATTCAGCAAAGTTTCTGGATATAAGATTAATTTACATAAATCAGTAATTCTTCTGTTCACCAATAGTGACCAAGCAAAGAATCAAATCAAGAACTCAATCTCTTTTACAATAGCTGCAAAAAAATTAAAATGCTTAGGAATATACCTAACCAAGGAGGTGAAAGACCTCTACAAGGAAAACTACAAAACACTGCTGAAAGAAAACATAGACAACATGAACAAATGGAAACACATCCCATGATCATAGATGGATAAAATCAGTATTGCCAAAATGACCATACTGCCAAAAGCAATCTAAAAATTCAATGCATTTCCCATCAAAACACCAACATCATTCTTCAGAGAATTAGAAAAAAACAATTCTAAAATTCATATGGAACCAAAAAATCCTGCATAGCCAATGCAAGACTAAGCAAAAAGAAAAAATCTGGAAGTATCACACTACTTGATTTCAAACTATACTATAAGGCCATAGTCAACAAAAAAGTGCAATATTGGAATAAAAATAGACACATAGACCAGTGGAACAGAATAGGGAACCCAGAAATATACCCAAATATTTATAGACAACTTATCTTCAACAAGGGAAACAAAAACATAAAGTGGGGAAAGGACACCCTTTTCAATAAATGGTGCTGGGATAACTGGCCAGCCACATGTAGAACAAAACTGGATCTTCATCTCTCACCTTATACAAAAATCTACTCAAGACGGATTAAGGACTTAAACCTAAGACCTGAAACTATAAAAATTCTAGAAGATGATATTGGAAAAACCCTTCTAGACATTGGCTTAGGCAAGGATTTCATGACAAGAACCCAAAAGCAAATGCAATTAAAATAAAGATAAATAGTTGAGACCTAATTAAGCTAAAGAGCTTTTGCATGGCAAAAGGACTAGTCAGCAGAGTAAACAGACAACTCACAGAGTGGGAGAAAATCTTCGCAATCTATATGTTTGACAAAGGACTAATATCCAGAATCTACAATTAACTCAAATCAGTAAGTAAAAAACAATCCTATCAAAAAGTGAGCTTAGGACATGAATAGACAATTCACAAAAGAAGATATACAAATGGCCAACAAACATATGAAAAAATGCTCAACATCACCAATTATCAGGGAAATGCAAATCAAAACCATAATGCCATACCTTCCTGCAAGAATAGCCATAATCAAAAAATCAAAAATCAGTAGATGTTGGTGGGATGCAGTGAACAGAGAACACTTCTACACTGCTGGTGGAAATGCAAACTAGTATAGCCACTATGAAAAACAGTGTGGAGATTTCTTAAAGAACTAGAAGTACAACTACTCTTTGATCCAACAATCCCACTACCGGATATCCACGCAGAGGAAAAGAAGTCATTATTCACAAAACATACTTGCACATGCATGTTTATAGCCGCATAATTCACAAGAACAAAATCATGGAACGAACCCAAATGCCCATCAAGCAATGAGTAGATAAGGAAACTGTAGTATATATATATAAGATGGAACACTATGGCCATAAAAAGGAATGAATCAACAGCATTTGCAATAACTTGGGTGAGACTGAAGACTATTATTCTAAGTGAAGTAACTTGGGAATGGAAAACCAAACATATATTCTCACTGATATGTGAAATCTAAGCTATGAGGACACAAAGGCATAAGAATGATACAATGGACTTTGGGGATTTGTGGGGAAGAGTGAGGGGAGGTAAGGTATAACAGACTACAAATATGGTGCAGTGTGTACTTCTCAGGTGATGGGTGCACCAAAAATCACACAAATCACCACTAAAGAACTTACTAGTGTAACCAAATACCCCCTGTATCCCAATAACTTATGAAAAATAAAAAGAATCAAAGAACCAAAAAAAATTCAGAAAATTGTAAAAACCAAAGCCTATTTTTATGTGACTGATAGAATTTATAAATTTTTATCTATATTAATCAGAGGGGAAAAGGAGAAACCACAAATTACAAATATCAGGAAAGAAAAAGGAGATATTACTACATATTCTACAGATTTTTTTTAAATGAGATATTATGAACAACTAACTATATGTCATAAATTTGACAACTTAGAAGTCATAGAAAAATTCCCTGAAATCAAGGCAGCGATAAAACAAACCGTCCACTTCAGCAAATGTGGAATTTCAAGTGAGTGGTAGAATTAAGTAATCATCTGTTATTCCCTTGAAAATTGAAATATGTAGAAAGTTGATGGCAAAAATATTGAAGTGGAGGGCCTGAAGGCCACTTAACAGCTAAAAAATAAAGCAAGTGGAAAAATGTAGTAATAACTGCAAGAGAAGTAAAGCCAAGGTTGAATACTTTAGGGAGATTTACAGGTGAAATTATGTACACAAGTAAGTAAAAACTCTATAAGCCAAGGTGTTTTTATTACACCTAATCAACTTGAAGCTAGAAACCAATATTAGTTAGTGTGGCTATGTACAATAATCAGATAAGAGAAACTGTGGTTTGACCATAGTTATTTAGTTGCTGGACTTCAAGACGGTCATAAAAAATGCAAAAGAGACAATAATGAGTTTGTAAAGGCATTGGTACATGTTAAAATTTCATTAAAATTATACTTTGTGTCTGTCTTGTTTTGCTCTATTCTGCTTTATACAAAAGTAATTTAAAATAATCACCTTGGAAATTCATTGTAGAACATGACCATATATACATTCTACATAGCTACTGGTTTTGATGTGTCATGTTTATATGTTAAAAGACAAAAACATACAAAAGAATAAACACACATATAGTCATATGTCATTTAATGATGGGAATACATTCTGAGTATTGCCTTGTTAGGTGATTTCGTCATTTGCAATCATAGAGTATATACACAAACCAAACCTAGATGGTACAGGCTGCTGCACACCTAGGCTATATGATGTAGCCTATTGCTCCTAAGCTATAAACCTGTACAGCATGTTACTCTACTGAATACTTTAGGCAACTGAAAACCATGGCAAATATTTATGTATCTAAACATATGTAAACATAGAAAAGGTAAAGAAAAAATACAGTTTAAAAAATAATAAAAAAAATAGTACTCCTGTGTCACTTGCCATAAATGGAGCTTGCAGGACTGGAAGCTGCTATGGGTGAATCAATGAGTGAGTGGTGAGTGAAAATGAAGGCCTAGGACATTACTGTACAATATTGAAGACTTTATAAACACTGTACACTTAGGCTACATTAATTTTATTTCAAAAGTCTTTCTTCAACAATAAATTGATCTGAGCTTACTATAACATTTTATGCTATGAGCTTTTAAATCTTCTAACTTTTTGACTCTTTTGTAACAAAACTTAGCTTAAAACACATTGTGTAGCTATATAAATTTTTTTAATTTATGTCTTTATTCTATAAGCTTTTTACTATTTTTTTTTTTTTACTTATCAAACTTTTTTTTTTAAACCTAACACACAAACACACATATTAGCCTAGGCCTACACAGGGTCAGGATCATCAATAGCACTGTCTTACACCTCCACATTTTGTTCGACTGGAAGGTCTTCATGGGAAATAGTAAAATTCATGGACCTGTCATCTCCTATTATTATATTGCTTTCTTCTGGAACACCTCCTGAAGGAGCTTAAGGCTGTTTTATAGTTAACTTTTTATTTATATATATGAGTGGAAGTATACTCTAAAATAACAATAAAAAGCATAGTATGGCAAGTAAGATGGTCATTTATTATCTAGTATTATACTATACATAATTGTATGTGCCATACTTTTATATGACCAGCAGCACAGTAGTTCTGTTTATACCTGCATAACAACAAATATATGAGCAATTCATTACACTATGACTTTAAGACAGCTAAAACATCACTAGGCAATATACATTTTTCAGTTCTATTATAATCCTATGGGACCATCTTTGTATATGTAATCCAACATTGACTGGAACATTAAATGTCATATGACTACATATACATTTTCCAAGCACATTACATTATTAAAAAATTAAGAATTCTACCACAGAAACTTGCCATGCGGTAAATGAAACAATATTTGTAAGTAATTCATCACCTGAAAAGTGAATGTAGAAAAAAAAGCACAAAAAACTACTCGTACAATAACAAAGAAGGACATGTTTGAGATGAAAGCTAAGAACTTAGAAGTACCTAATTCTGTTTGCAATGTGTTTTTGACAGACACTAGGGGTTTGGAGAGTTCGAGCAATTCAACCGGACAACAAATTAATGACAGTCGCATAGCCTCTGCAAAATGTTTCTTTCAACCTTTCTCCAAGAAAGAGGATGGAAAAATTAGAAAAAAATACCTTCGATATTGGAATGGAAACAGTATAATGGAATGGAAACTTCAATTGCTACAAAGATTAGGTGTTTATTCTACAACTCACTCTTGGAATAGCAGTTTAAAATATAATATATAGATATTGCATGGATAATAGAATTTTTGCTTCCCAAATTCTGGGATAATACATGTTTAAATCAATTTGATAATCCAAAATATAAGTAACACTTGCTTACTTAAATATCTGAAAAGAAGGAATAAGTGGGTATACTTGAAGTTATTTGCATCCTAAAATATTTCAAATATATTCAGCCTATGATAATATAATATGTATTATAGTAAAGCATAGGAAATTAGCAGAGACAGGAAAATCATATAAAATATCACACCCTAATACCTGACTGTCGAAATCAGTTATGGCTAAGAAAACTAATCTTCTACTTTAGCAAAAGCAGAATTCTAAGTGAATTTCAGAGTTCAGTCAGCAGTCTATTATTCTTCCACCTGGTACTTAAGCAGGAATGCAAGGCAGAAAACACAGACATACACACACTTATCAGAATTCTTCACCCTTTAAAATCTCAAATTGTGATTCAAGGCAGCTAAGTGATTTTATCTCTGAAAGCAATTCAATTTACATTTCATTTGGTAGAACTCCTTTTGAAGTGTTGAAACAAAGCCAGTTTTGGTTTGGATTTCTTCTAAGCAAAGGGAAAAAAAATCAGTTACTCACAAAGCATACAACATTAAGAAACAATAAACAACACTATTTTGCAAATTTGAAGAGAATTTTTTACAATCTGTGAAACTGGTTGTTGAAGTAACTCCCATATATAGAACATTTATACTATTTTATTATTTAATTCTAATCCTGCCAATAACGGTAAAACAAAAATCCTATAATTTAAAGCTCTCTTGGAATGTTGCTGATGAAGTACACGAAACGGTGGCAATGTGCAAAAATACTTGTGAATTAAAGTCATATGTTTCCACGGGAAGAGAAAGTATATCTTAAAGTTTCTTGTCATTTGTTGAACCTCGGCACAAGTTTGAAGACATACTGTGTAATTTTTAATAAGAGATTGTTTATCACTATCTTGATTTCAATTTGGTATTAAATCTTACAGAAACATAAAGGAGGAATACTATAGCAAATTAAACCAAAGTCCATCTAAAACACACTCTTTTAACCTAGGTGAAAACATTTATACCCATTTAAAAAATGAAGAGCTTTTTGGTCTCTGTCATTATTAACATTCACTGTTACCAATCATCACCATTCTTAGGAAAAAATGAAAGCCATCAAAAATAGTTAAAAGAATACTATTTTCTTGACAATAGTACCATAAAAGAACTATATTGGGGTTTTTCTTTTTCTTTCCAATGTAAAACAAATATGTAATATTAAGATTAAACCCCATTTAATTTAAGATTAAAACCACATTTAATATTAAGATTAAACCACATTTTGTACCTTTGAAGGATATTACAATGGAAAATTTTTTGATAACGTAAGACTTGGTCCACATGTCCCCAATTTCTCTCTTTCAGCTCTCCAGATTAATGGATGCAGACTTAGGAACACTGTTTGTTCATTTGCCATAGCAGATGGGACGTCTGAAGTACAAAATCTCAATGTTAGGAAAGATTCTAGGGCATTTTGAAATTGGCAGGCTAGCATTACTATTAATACATTAATCAAATTGCCAGAATTTGTGCTTTTATTTATGTCTTGCTTAGCTGAAAACAAATGAATTTAGGTTGTGTCTCAAATGTCCCTCAATTATTATAAAAATTAACTGACAGTTCAATGACAGATATTTTTTTGTTCTTGTTGTTCAAGACTGTGCCTAAAAATATGTGCTGTTGTTTCGTGGTGTTTCACTTTTTTCTACATAAAAGCATTATTCCATAATATTTAAGCATAATTGGTCAGGCACAGTGGCTCACACCTGTAATCCCAGCACTTTAGGAGGCTGAGGCAGGAGGAATACCAGGTCAAGAGATTGAGATCATCCTAGCCAACATGGTGAAATCCCATCTCTATTTAAAAATAAAAAAATTAGCTGTGCATGGTAGCGCGTGTCTGTAGTCCCAACTAATAAGGAGACTGAGGCAAGATAATCACTTGAAGCCAGGAGGCAGAAGTTGCAGTGAGCCGAGATCGCACCACTGCATTCCAGCCTGGCGACAGAGCGAGACTCCATCTAAAAAAAAAAATTAAGTGTAATTTTCCTGATTATATACACAAAAATTTAATTATATAAATATATATTTGAAAAGACCTCTAATTCTCTATTAATATATGCTGAAATATATTACCAAATACATTTTTATTTGAATCCAGAGTTTTTCATGTGTCTGTAAATGTAATTATATCTATTCATGAAAATAAATATGACTTTTAAAAATTAATAAAACAAAACAGACTGTTTTGGCCAAAGTCTTTAAAACCAATATATTGTCCAATAAAGTAATTACTTTCTCTTAAAGTTAAGTATAAAACAATGTTAGACTACACTAAGGAATTTAGTTCAGATAATTTATCAAACAAGATAACTCACATTAATTTTCATTATGTAGCAGTATTTGAGAAGCAATCATGTAAAGTCAAGATATACTTTCCTACTGTGGTTTAGTATAAGACAAAATTTTATTACATTACATGTAAGAACATTTGCTATAATTAGTTGTACTAAGATTTTGACCTATCTAGGTTATTTCAATTTAAAATGTAGTACTCATTTTATAATCAATAATATGTAGACTTGCTGAAACTCAAGGAAATATATGACATAATTCTGTCCATTAAGTTGTCTAACATAGAACTGAGAAAGCTTTGGCCCCTTAGGTCCTAGGTTAGATGACAGATACATTCACCAAAAAATATATATATATATATGCATATATATATATGTGATCAATATGCAAGCAGATTCTCAAATAATTTTTTTTTGAACAAAATGACATCATTTTGTTCAATGTCATTATAATGTTGATAAGAAAAAAATCAATTTCCAGATAGGGCCATTGTTGGAGTGAAATTGCACATTCTTCCCATTTATGATAATATTGGTTATATTATACATAATTTTACTTAAAGTTACAATTTCCAAGAATCTGTTGATGACATTCAATGATGACTTACTGCATATATAAATTGAATAATAGTGTCAAATATTCTAAAATATGCAGCAAATATTAAAATAATTTCATGTGCCCATGTAAAAGTAGGTCATGACAATTGATTGGTTCATAAAATTATTTTTTCCATATTCTAAGCTGAGTCAATGTTTGTAATATTATGTTTAAAAACAAACACTTTTTTTTGAGATGGAGTCTCACTCTGTCACCAGGCTGGAGTGCAGTGGCATGATCTTGGCTCACTGCAACCTCCAGCCCCTAGGTTCAAGCAATTCTCCTGCCTCAACCTCCTGAGTGGCTGGGACTACAGGCACGTGCCACCATGCCCAGCTAATTTTTGTATTTTCAGTAGAGACAGGGTTTCACCATGTTGGCCAAGATGGTCTTGATCTCTTGATCTTGTGATCCACCCTCCTCTGTCTCCCAAAGTGCTGGGATCATAGGCGTGAGCCACTGCACCCAGCCTGAAAACACTTTTGAGAATAGAGCTAATAATTAAAATTAATGCATGTAATTATATGTGTACATTTTTAAAAATCAAATATTTGCATTAGAAGTAATAATTTGAATCCAACATTTTCCTTCAAATAAAATTTGTATTAAATTAACAGCATGATGGTATCAGCTCATTTCACCTGTTTAGAAGGCTAATTGGCTAGTTGTGGTAGACAGTAATTGCTGAGCAAAATTTCATTCTCACTGAACCACCTACATGGGAAAAGTATACTTTCCCACTCAATTGATACTGGGCTAGACAATATCGTATCCTTTGGCCATTGGAATATGGGCAGAAGTGGCAACATTTGTGACAGTGTGTGTGCCAGTTCTGAGCATGGCATATTTCTACTTACCTATCTGAAAGCTTCTGACCTCCACTATAGGAGGATCATGCCGCACAAAGATCTTTTCCTCTAGGTAGACCCAAGAATGAGACATTTTGAGCAGGTTATTTAAGCCAATTATTACACACATGAGTATAAAATAAATATACATACTATGTGCCCTTAGAGATTTCCAATACAGTCTTCAGAAAGTGTAGTAATAACTAAGATATTACTCAAATTAACTTGCAGAAAAATTTATAAAACCCTCATCAAAATTTTTTAATGTTTGAACAGAGATGTTCTGAAGAAATGGAGGACATTTCACACTTAGAATTATAAAGATGTCAATTAAGTATGTTAATCCAATATAATAAAAATAAAAATTTTAGTCAAGTTTCTTATAAAATAAATGTATTCCAAATTTTATACACAAGAGTGTTTTTCCAGCAGTAAGTAAATCAATGCTTAAGAAAAAGAATAAAGAACAGAAAAATAAACCAGTGGAAAAGAACAGAGTTTAGAGATATATCATTGTATACCTCATGGTAACAATAAAGCAATAAAATCTAGTAGACATACAAAAGAGAAATAGAAAGCTATCAAAGCATGCCACTATAGAAAATAACCAAATCATAAAGAAACATATCTAGAGAGGAAGAAAACAAAAGAAGTACAAAAAAAAATCAGAAAATAATTAACAAAATGGCAATAGTATGTTTGTACCTATGAATAACTACTTTAAATGTAAATGGATTAAGTTTTCTAATCAAAAGACAAAGACTGGCTGAGTGGATCTAATAAGAAATACAAAACAACAACAACAAAAAAAGAAAAAACAAAAAAAACAAGATCCAACTATCTACTGCCTAAAGAGACTCACTTTAGCTTTAAGGTACATACAGGCTGGAAGGAATGGAGAAAGAGATTCTGTGCAAATGATTACAAAAGACACCTGGGGTAGCTATACTTATACAGACAAATATAAACAAAATATACATTCAGTCAAAGCCTATCTCAATGACGAAGATACTACATAATGTTAAAGTGGTCAATCTATCAAGAGAAAATAACAATTGTACATATTTATGCAGGCAACACTGGAGAATTTAAATGCATAAAACAAATATTAATGGAATTGAAAATAAACTTACATAGTAATAGTAGAGAACTTCAATACCCCACTTACAACAATAGATAGATCACCTAGATAGAAAGTTCATAAGAAACAGATGTGAACAACAGTATAGATTATGTGGACCTAACAGACACATACAAAACATTCCATCCAAGTGCACACAGAATATTGTGCACACAGAATATTTTTCAGGATAGATCCATGTTAGGTCACATATCTTAACAAATTTAAGAAGATGTAAGTGATATCAAGTATCTTCTTTAATCACAAATGGTATGAAACTACAAATCAGTTATCAGGAGGAAAACTGGAAAATTCACAAATATGTGGAAATTGAACAACATACTCCTGAACAACCAATGAGTTAAAGCAGAAATCAAGAGAAAAATAAAAAAGTATCTCTGAGACAAACAAAAATGGAAATACAACATTTCAGAACATATGTGATTCAGCAAAAGCAGTTCTAAAGAGAAGTTTATAGTGATAAATGTCTACATTTAGAAAACAAGAAAGATCTCCAGTAAACCAATTAACTTTATACTTTAAAGAACTAGAACAAAATAAAACAAGCTCCAAGTTAGCAGAAGGAAGGAAATAATAAAGACAATCACAGGAACATATGAAATAGTGACTAGAGAAACAATAGAAAATATCAATGAAATTAAGATATGTTTTTAAAAAGACAAACAAAATTTAATAACCTCTGGCTAGGTGAATCAATAAAAAGAGAGAAGACAAAATTACAAATGATCGAGGTGACATTATAATTAATATCACAGAAATGCAAAGAATTATCTAAGACTACTATGAACAATTATGTGCCAACAAATTGGATAACCAAGAGAAAATAAATAAATTCCTAGAAACATATGACTAACCAAGACTAAGTCAAGAAGAAATAAAAATCTGAACATACCAATAATGATTTAAAAGACTGAATCAGTAATAAAATATCTCCTAACAAAGAAAATCTAGAACCTTACAGCTTCACTGGTGAATTCTACCAAACATTTAAAGAAGAATTCATGTCAGTTCTTTTCAAAGTCATTCAAAAACTTAGAGAGTAAGGGACACTTCCAAATTCATTTTGCTAGGCCAGTATTACCCTGATGCCAAAGAGAGGACCAGGACAAAAAAGGAAAATTATGGGCCAATATCCTACTTCAACAAATTACTAGCTAACTAAATCAACAGCACATTAAAATACCACATAACATATCAAGTGAGATTTATTCCTGGCATGCAAGGATGGTTCAACATACACAAATCAATAAATGCGATACCATACCTTAACAGAATTAATAAAAATCATACAATTACCTCAATAGATGCAGAAAAAGCAAAAGCATTCCAAAGTTACAACATTCTTTCCTGATACAAACTCTCAACAAATTAAGCACAGAAGGAATGAATTTCAACCTAATAAACCACATATGACAAACCCACAGGTAGCATAATACTCAATGGTAAAAAGTTGAAAACTTTTAATCTAAGATTAGGAAAAAAATTAGGGTGCCCAATCTTACCACTTCTAGTCAACATAGTACTGAAAGCCCTCATCTGAGTAATTAGGCAAGACAAATAAGTAAAAGATATCTAAACTAGAAAGGAAGGAAATAGTCTCTGCTTGCAGATGACATAATCTTATGTATAGAAAATACTGAAGACTCAACAGAAAAAAACCTGTCAGAAATAATAAACAAATTCAGTAAAGTTTTGGGATAACACACAGCAATCAGTTGTGTTTCCACATACTAACAATGAACTATGCAAAAAAAAAAATTAAATTTTTGTATACTGATGTTGGGAATGTAAATTGGTACAGTAATCATGAAAAACATTAAGTTCCTCAAAAAATTAAAAATAGGACTACCATGCGCTCCAGCCATCCCACTTTGGTCTATATATTAAAAAGAAATGAAATCAGCATCATAAAGATATGTTTGCACCCCATATTCATTGCAGCATTATTCACAATAGCCAAGATACAGAAATAACCTAAGTATATATGGTCAAATAAATTTTAAAAAAATGTAGTGTACACTTAACAATGGAATATTATTCAGCCTTTAAAACGAAAGTAATCCTGTCATTTGCAGCAACATGGATGAAACTGGATGACATTCTACTAAGTGAAATAGTCCAGCACAGAAAAGCAAATTCTATGTGATCTTACTTAAGTGTAGAATTCAAAAAATTTAAACTCCTAGAAGCAGAAAGTAGAATGATAGTTGCCAGAGGCTGGGTGGTAAGAGAAATAGGGAGACACTGGTCAAAGTGTTAAAGTTTCAGTTAAGCAGGATAAAATAAGTTCTGGAGATCTAATATATTACATGGTGACTATAGTTAATAGCATTGCATTAAATGTTGGCAATTTGCTGAGAGAATAGATCTTCAATGTTCTCATCACAAAAAAGTTAACGTGAGGTGATGGATATGCTAAAAGAGCTTGTAATCCTCTCACAATGTATACATATATGAAAACATTATGTTATACATCTTAAATATGTACAATTTTTGTCAAGTATACCCCAATAAAAATGGAAAAAATAGAACTAACAGCATTTTTTTAAAGTATGTAAGGGAAAAATTTAAACAATTTAATTAAACAATTTAATTAAACTAAAATATCCACATGGTATCCTTTTCTCAAGATACCATGAGAAAAAATGAATAGACCAATGAATGGGTTCATATTTGCAATATCTCAAACAGACAAGTGAATAATCTTTGTAATATATAAGAAACTTCTAAAAATAATGAAAAGTAGACAGCAACCCTAATTGACAAGTGGCAACAACTATGAACAGGTAAGTTATAATCAAGGAAATTCAAAAGGCCAGTAGGCACAAAAAGTGAAGTTCAAAATTGTCAGAGAAATGCATTTAAAATAGATTTTATTATGAACTATAATATAGAAATGAGAAAGCTGAATAATTTCAGTTATTGGAGGGATGTGGTGATTTAAGAATGCTCTGCATTGCTAGTGGAAGGGTGGACTGGTACATCTACCCTGAACAGGTGTGTCATTACTTAAGCAAATAAGGTATAGGTATAACCTATGATAGAGCTATTCTGCTTCTATAAAGCCAAGGAAATTCTCACATGAGTAGTTAAAGGGAATTTTCTAAGATATTTATCAAAGCATCGTGTGTAGCAACTTGGATTTGGAGGCAACCTAGGTATCCATCACTGTGAGAAATTAATAAGTAAAATGTGTAGTTGATGAACACTTGAGATTACACAACAAATGAAAGCAATAAATACATACCTATGACACAAATGGATCTTAAAAATAAGGTATTTAGTTAAAAACAGGAGTTTTTGTGATATCATTTAAATAAATCAAAATACCTATACACAAAACACACAGATTCTTTAAGAATACATATTTTTAAAAGATACAAATTAAATACAATAGAATCACTATTGTTCCCATTATCTTTCAACAAGTAACAAACAACTCCAAAACTTGATATAAAACAAAAATTCATTGTGCTCACAGATCCATGAGCCAAGAATTCGCGAGTAGCTGGAATAGGTGATATCTTGCCTACGTGGTATCTACAGAGGTCATCTGATGTGTTATAGTGCTAGTTGAATTAGCTTGTCATGTTTAAGACCTTGCCAATCATGTTTGACACTTTGGCAGAGACACTAGAAGGCTTTGCTTAGCTGGGACCCTCTCCTCCATTATATCTTCAAGGCCTGTCTATATGGTTTCTCCATAAAGGTAATCAAATTGCTCAGCTGGGACCCTCTCCTCCATTATATCTTCAAGGCCCTATATGGTTTCTCCACAAAGGTAATCAAAACAGGAACTGCCAGTACTCTTAAAGTCTAGTCCTGAAGTTTATGTTGCATCACTTTCATCATCATTAGAATCACATAGTTGGTCACAGATGAACTCAGATTCAAGGTGAGAGAAAACAGACCTCACCTCTTGATGAGACAGATATTAAAGTATTTACAGTCATCTATATTCAGCCATTGTTATCTATAGAGGAAGAGAAATGGGAGTAGGATTTGAAAATAAAAGGAAATAGTGTATTAGTCCATTCTTGCAATGCCATGAAGAACTACCTTATACTGGGTAATTTATAAATAAAAGTTTAATCTACTCTCAGTTCCACAGGCTGTACAGGAAGCATGGCTTGGAAGGCCTCAGGAAACTGAGGGAAGTGAGCATGTCTTCATGTGCTGGAGAGAGAGCGCCGGGGTAAAGTGCCACACATTTTTAAACCATCAGATCTAATGAGAACTCACTATCACGAGAACAGCTTGAAGGAAATCCACCTCATGATCTGGTCACCTCCCACCAGGTACCTCCCCCAACACTGGGAATTACAATTCAACGTGAGATTTGGGTGGAGACATAGAGCCAAATCATATTACATAGATTAAATAAAAGAAGGTCTAGAAAAATACACTGATGATAATATACTATGAACTAAGGACTAAGTATTTAATATTTTGAGAAATCACATTCCGATTTTAAAGATGGAGAATCCTATAATACTTTGCCTGCCTTTAGTATAATCATTTCTTTAGACCCAATCTTTCATGATGAAACTTTATGGCCAGTATTTCTATGTTAATCATATTACATATTTCAGGAGGACAGTATTGGTTAGAATGACAATGTCTACTCAAATTTTCCAGATTAGAGAAAATATTGCAAATTCTTTAGGTAAAATCTGAGTTTTTAGTTTGTTTGTTTTTGAGATGGAGTCTCACCCTGTCACCCAGACTGGAGTGCTGTGGCATGATCTTGGCTCACTACAACCTCCGCCTCCCAGGTTTAAGCAATTCTCTTGACCCAGACTCCCAAATACCTGGGATGACACGTGCCTCCCACCACACCCAGCTAATTTTTGTATTTCAGTAGAGACAGGGTTTTGCCATGTTGGCCAGGCTGGTCTGAAACTCCTGACTTCAAGTGATCCGCCTGCCTTGGCCTTCCAAAGTGCTGGAATTACAGGCGTTAGCCACCGTGCCCCACCTCTGGGTGGTATTTATTTAGATATTGGTTACATAATTTTAATAGTTTCCTAAAAATTCAAAACCTTTTAATTAAAAAAACTTCCATTATCAAATATTCACCTGAAAATAAAATAAATACTAACATTCTTAATAGGGAAGCAACTTTAAAATTCTGAGGAAAGGAAAGAATGGTTAATCCAGTTTAAACAGCCTCTAAAATTAAACAGAGGCACAGCTGCATTTTATAAACAAAAGCAACTTGCACACTTATTTTCTTCAGCTTAACAGGGAATGCAAACATATACCATTGTTTTGAGTTTGGGAAGGTTTATTTTGAGAAAAATATTTTTTGTTTTTTTTTTTTAGGAAGATTACAGTTTATATATTATACTCTATAAAACATAAATTTTATTGCTGAATCCAGAATTTTATATTTAAATGTTAAGAAATTGTAACAAAAGCCAAGGAAGGTGTTAAAATGCCAGACATTTAAAAATAAATCAGCATGTATGTATGTATTCAATATCTACCGCACTCAAGGCAATTTAAAAAAATCTGTAGAATCTATAGTCAACTAACAATATTATGTTAAGGGATTTACTTAAACTTTCCAAGTCTTTCCATAATGAGGGGTTGGACTAAAATCTCAAGGTTTTCTTTTTTTTTTCCATAAAAGTTTCATCTTTGATTAAAATAAAAAAAGTATTGCCAGAACTAACAAAAAATTAAAACTAGTATACAATAAAGTCACAGATTAGGTCTTCAGGTATAAATGTACATTATCCCAGAAGAGGCTGATACTGATACAGAAACAACAGAAAAGAAGAGGTAAGATTGACATCAAATTTGAAGAAGAGTGTGTTTGAATAAGGTACAGAGCAAAGAGAAGAACTTAAGCAAGCATCATAAGAAAGACTAAAAAGTCAGAAATGAAAAGTTGCCAGACCTGGCACAGTGGCTCTTGGCTCATGCCTATAATCCCAGCACTTTGGGAGGCCAAGGCAGGAGGATCACTTAAGGTCAGGGTTTTGAGACCAGCCTGGCCAATATGGTGAAATCCCATCTCTACTAAAAACACAAAAGTTAGCCGGGCCTGGTGGTGGACGCCTGTAATCCCAGCCACTTGAAAGTCCGAGGCAGGAGAATCATTTGAACCCAGGAGGCAGAGGTTGCAGTGATCCAAGATTGCACCACTGCACTTCAGCCTGGGCAACAGAGCAAGACTGTCTCAAAAACAAAACAAAATGAAACAAGTTGCCTGTAGAAAAGACAATAAATCTACTTGAACTGAGCAGGTGGCTAGATTGTACCATTGAGTATTGTTTAGCAAGCAGAATGCTTTTCAAATATTTTCTATTATAAGTTGACAACATTAAAAAAATTAATAATTAAAATCCTTATAATGGAGATTTTAACAAGCAAAATCTGCCCCCATTCTCACATGGCAAAAAACAACTGGAGCCAAGTAAAGGTTGTCCATTTTTAGATGGAATATTATTCTGCAGTTATCCACAATTCCCTCTCATTCCTATTTCACTCAACCAGTTTTAGCAATCTATGTTTACTGATGAGTCCCAAAAGGCATTTGAGTATGACAAAGCCACAGAATAGGTAATTTCTAAGAAGTTATAGAAAGGCCAATTACACAATTACCAAGCTACAAAATTTGGATTTCATTCTATGAGACTTTATTACACACAGTTTTAGTAAAGAGAATTTATGCTTTTGAAATGCATTTTTTAATTTTAAAATAGTCCCAATTAAATCATTGAAGATGCTAAAATCAATGAAAATTCTCCTCAGGAATTGGGAAAAGATGGTATCAAGAGCTGAAGCAGTAGGTTGATTTTAGAGGAGCATTGCTGTCGTAGAGGTGGGAGAAATGTATAATACCATAGGGTAGCAAAAGGCAAATATTGCACTTTGGGTTGAGGCTGAATGTAATAGTAGAAGATATACTTTATCGATTCATAATTCTGGGGTGGAAATTGGGCTCTCTACTACTATTTTTGTGATTATTGGCATGTCACTGTCATCTGTTGACTTTCCAAAATTCTGCCAGCAAAACTAAGGATTTTAGAATTATTTCAGCATGAGAAAGTACCACCCTGATAGCCCTTTAGAAGTGTCTTAATGTTACCAGTGGCAAATCTGCATGAGTCCGAAGCAATCTCACTTCTTGCCTTTTCAAAAGAAAGAATTTGAGAGAGGGTAAGGCAGGAGAGACTGAGGCAAGATTTAGAGCAGGAGTGAAAGTTGATTAAAAAGCTTTAGCTGGGCACGGTGGCTCATACCTGTAATCCCAACACTTTGGGAGGCTGAGGTGTGTGGATCATGTGGTGAGGAGTTCAAGACCAGCCTGGCCAACATGATGAAACCCAGTATCTACTAAAAATGCAAAAATTAGCTGGGTGTGGTGGCATGCGTCTATAGTCCCAGCTACTCGGGAGGCTGAGGTAGGAGAATCGCTTGAACAGGAGAGGTGGAGGTTGCAGGGAGCTGAAATTGTACCACTGCACTCCAGCCTGGTGACAGAGGGAGATTTGGTCTCAGAAAAAAAAAAAAAAAGTTTTAGAGCAGGAATAAAAGTAAAGTACACATAGAAGAGGGCCAGTCAGGCAACTTGAGAGATCAAGTGACCTGTTTGATCTTTGACTTGGAGTTTTATATGTTGGCATACTTCTTGGGTCTCACCCTTTTCCCCCTGATTCTTTCCCTTGGGGTGGGGTGTCCACATGCATAGTGACCTGCAAGCCCTTAGGAGGTGAGCTGCACAGTGTATTTATTGGAGTTGTACACATGCTCACTTGAAATGTTATTCCCTTGCCCATCAAATGTCCCTAGAAAGCCATATACCAGTTAAATGCCACTAGTTTGTCTGTTAATGTGCATGCTTGAGCCCACTTGCCCAGCTTCTGAGATCTTACTGGGAAGCTGCTGATCACCAATTTCAGGTGTTTTCTCTCTGTTAGGAGACTGCCTTTCCCTGGTACTAGCTGTGCCCAATTATTTTAAAGAAACAATTTAACAACTGCCTGACCATCACCTGATGGTCACCTGACATTCCTGGTGGTGACTGAGCCCTCTTCCACCCTGCTCTTGTCTGACTACCTACCTACTATAACATTACTATGATAAATTAGGACCTTAATCTGAGTAAGCCTTATGAGGTGAGAATTGGTTGAGTTGAGGTAGAGTTTATCATTTAACAGCTTGGAATTGGTAGGCACAGAAAGCAAGGGGTTCTGAAGCAAGTCCTAATAAGAAAGTTGTTATCTTGGCTGGACACAGTGGCTGACACTTTGATATGGTCTGGCTCTGTCCCTACTCAAATCTCATCTTATTGTAGCTCCCGTAATTTCCAGGTATTTTGGGAGATAATTGAATCATGGGGGTGGTTTCCCCCATATTATTCTCGTGGTAGTGAATAACTCTCATGTGATCTGATGATTTTAAAAGGAGTTTCCTTTTTCTCTTGGTTTTCATTCCCTCTCTTACCTGCTGCCATGTAAGAAGTGACTTTCACCTTCCATCATGATTGTGAGGCCTCCCCAGCCATGTGGAACTGTCAGTCCATTAAACCTCTTTCTTTTTATAAATTAACTACTCTGGGGTATGTTTTTATTAGCGGCGTGAAAACAAACTAATACACACCAGTAATCCCAGCACTTTGGGAGGCTGAGGTGAGTCGATGCTTGAGCTCAGGAGTTTGAGACCAACCTGGACAACCTGGTGAATTCTTTTATCTACAAAAAATAGAAAAATTAGCTAGGCATGGTGGCATGTGCCTGTCTGGGAGGTTGAGGCTGCAGTGAGCCATCATTTTGCCATTGCCTTCCAGCCTTGGCAACAGAGTAGACCCTGTCTCAGGTGAAAAAAAAAAAAAGTTGTCATCTTTATAAAGACAATGCTTCTCTTAGTTCACAGTCTTTTCTTCCAGGAGCAGGCATCTGCCGGAGTAAGCATTGAAGTTATTTTTGCTTGGTGTAAACACTGTTAAAATAGAGGTAGGAAAATATGTTCCTGGGATTATTTAACACAGGGACAGAAAAGTATATGCAGTTCTAGTATGTTGGTTTAATTTCTCACCATACAACCCATGTGATCAGAACTTTATTTCTCTCATAAGTTAAAAAAAAAAAAAGGTGATAAAATCTTCAGAGACAGCCTGCCGGGCCACTTCATATAAAATAAATCTTCACTCCCCATCTTTTTTTTTTTTTTTGTCTGCTCCTGTGTGTTTCATTTATGGCACTTGGCCATTTGTCATTTTAAATTATTACTTATTGTTTGTTTTTTATTCTTAATGCTTTCTTCTTCACTGAACTATTAGCTCCCTGACGTCAGAGTCCATATTTATCTTGCTTATCTTTTCATTTGCAAATTTTGGCACAATGTCTAATTCATAGTAGAAATGATTTCCTTAAAGAAATTAAGAAACGAACATTCAAGACTGGCAAGAGGTTAAAAGGTTCTAGAAGAAATGTGAGATTCACCAAAAAAAGAGGGAAAAAAAGGCAGGAGAGAGGTTATTTATATTTTTGAGTGTTTGAGATGATTTAGTGATAGATATAAAGAAAACAAGCAAGTAAAAAAATGCAAATTGACTCCCATAAAATTAAGGAAGAAAAAATTTGTACAAAAATAGAAAAACAGTCATTACCTAGCTAAGCTTTTAATCATATTTATATAGACTTTATAGTGTTAATAATATAATTATACATATTATATCCTTATTACATAATTATGTAATAATTATATTAACATGTGAATGTAAGCAATAATGTAAATGTTTAATCAATAACCAACTATAATTAAATATATTGAAAAATGGGAAACGGTAATTGGCAGAAGGTGTAAGAAGGATATGTTTTTAAGAACTCTAAACTTCTATCTTTTGTAGTAAAATTCAAAAGTTAACATATACAACTAATTTTTAAAAATTAACATAAACACTTGAGCTAGGAATTCACAGGACACTTGACAAAAAACAAGAGTCAAACACAGTTACCTCTAAGGGGATAGAGGTGGGCAGGGGAGGAAGAGTAGAGAGCAATGAAACAAAGGAGAGCTTTTGTTTATTGCTACAAGCTCTACAGAAATATTGCCACTTAGAAATTATTTATGTATGTAGCTATAATAAAATGTTAAAGTTATAATATAAAAATCTAAAACATATATAACCACCTGCATATATTATGTGGCCAAAAGATGATCTTACCTTCCCATTGGTAGATGAGCAAGTATAAACCATAAGTCTATTTTACTTTCCCAGTCCCAAAACACTATCAATACCCACCACAGACCCTCAGTTCTAGTCACCTTTCTTCAAATATACTAGGGGCTCTTTATCATTTCCTACTGCTATAACATGCTTTTCCTACCTTATGTTCTATGCTACTGAAGAACTCCTATTCAATCTTGATGACCCAGAATAAACAGCTGCTTCTTGATGAATCTCTTCCCTCCTCCCTGACAAGCACTAATGCCACTCTTTTACACACACACCCTGTATACTTCAAACTATTCACCATCTTCATTGTCCATACACAGTGACTATAGTCAGTGTTCCTGAATATGAAGAAATCAGCTGAGACTGGGGATGATAAATGCAAATTCACCACTCTTACTAGACAAACTATGCAAAAGGTATACTTACTGATAGATTGAAAGCATCCTCATTGTTGGTGAAAGCAGTAGTTGGGTTTTTTTGGTTGTTTTTGTTTCTGTTATTGTTTTTAACAGATAAAGGAGCTGAGTTCTGTTTAATGAAACTTAAACTAATTAATTCACATTTTTTGAATATTTCCATTTTAAATCTGTTTTCATACCTTAATGTATTCCATGCCAGGGCTGACTGTCTTTTATTGATGACAGCCTAATTATCTTATTTAGAAGCACATTTATCATGATTTACTAAAAAACAATGTTATTTTAAATTCAGCCTACTTTCATTCTTAGCCTGCAGAGTCTGAATGCTAATATACTTCATTGGGTCCTCCAAATGACTTTGTTTTAGTAATGTGTTGATGACAGCTATTTGCTGGTTCAAATTTAAATTTTCTTTGCCTGTGCTATTTAAATTATAATCGGCACTGACAGCCAGTGGTCATAAAGAGACCTTAGTTACGGAATGTGTTTTCTTAGCAACAGAAAAATAATGGGGAAAAAAAAGCACTACAGCAGAAACACCAGGGAACAGACTTAATATGGTCTGATGAACATGTAGAATATGCATTTAACACAACAAAAATTGTATCTTGTCTCAGTAGCAATATTCATCACTCTCATTACTCCTACTGGTAAGATGACAGTTAAAAACTGCAATAATAACAGCAAACTCTAAACTGTCATTCTCTTTTGTGATTTTCTAAACATGATTTATTGCTTTTGTGTTTGTTTGCATGGATTTTGGCAATACTGTCCTACACTACTCTGAATGTTTTCTATAAAATATACTTTCAATATTGCAGTAAAACATATCAAGCTGTTTCCTTTCTCTTTGCCACATACATTTATGTTATGCCATCAGTCACTGTAGCACTCTGCTGTATGCATTTTGATATATATATTCAACTGTATAGAAGCAAAATTGCTCCAATCACTTTCAAGTGATTCCAATAAAATGTAATGGACACTACACATACTTATAATAAGATTGAGATAAAAATCTTTTACCTCTTGTGAAAATCAAAGTAAACGAAGATGAGCTAAACTCTGATAAGCATGTCTGGGCGCGCCTCTTAATTAAGTGCTTGCAATTAAGTGATGCCTCTTAATTGCAAACTATTAAACAATTCTACCAGTTCCATATTTCCAGTTGCCAAAACACACCTCTCTCCAAAATTTGTCCAAGACTTTGCCTACACTAAATTACATGTCAATCCCAATAAGAATTTACCTTTACATATTTGCATTTAGAGTGAAGACCAATAGATATTAGCAAAATAAACCTAGCAAACTTCTAATTGTCAGGAAACAGATCTTTCTAAGTACCCTGAAATGTCCAGCACAATGCAGTAAGTACCTGATTATGACTATGGTAGCAGTCATTTGAAACATTATATAAATTAATAATTTGGGGAATTATTAAAATGATATTTTACAACTAGGTATTTTTTGCTTATTATTTAATAAATTCCACATTGAGAGACATGGGCTTTTCTAAGAGCAATTTCTTACAGAATGAAATGACACTAAAAGTTTTTTAATACGGGCCTAGTTATAAAGCCATTTCAGTGGGAAAGCGGAAGGTATGTGTATTGAAAGACACCAAGTAGGAGGCCGTTTTAGAAGGCCAGGACTAAACTGACTTGTATTTCTAGGGCATAAGAAGATTGAAAGAGAAGCACACCCAGAGGTCATCTGCTTACAGATGTGGACATTAAGCTCTGATAACAGTTAACCTGAAAGAAAAAGGAAGACCTACTGAATGACTAAATTTAATACCTGAAGCAGTTTCTCGCCTCCATCTAAACTCAGAAAGATCTTAGTAATTTTAATTTTTTGTCACCCACCCCTTTACCCTCCTTAAATCTCCCCTAAGGAAGTCACATATCCTTTCCTTTTTTTAGCCTCCTGCATTTCAACAAAATGCTGAAAGAAAATTGGGTTCTGGATTGACCAGAATACGTATACACAAAGCCTCTCTGTTCTCAGATTTATAAACTGATCATTAAAGGAATATGGATTCATCTTGGTTAAAATGATGAGAATTTGCCATGTTATATGTCTTACAATTGCATTTTTAGGGACCCAAAAGCTACTGTTGTTGTACATATGAATATGGTCTTTTGAAATCTGCCTTTACATGAGATTTTAGATGATTAAGATTTTTTTTGGTATTATAAATTCACTCATATCTAATAATATACTATTACTACATTTTGTGCCTGTAAAGGCACGAATAGTTTAATGTACAATTATGTGAACTGTATCAGGGATATGGCATAGTAACTGTAATATTTCAAACTTCAATTCTTCATTGTAGGCCAAAACAAGTAACAGTAGTATAGCTTTACATTTAGATATATTCTAAAACGCAAAGGCATACATAAAATAATTTCAATAAGAAAAAAACCTATAGCTTTCAGAAGTCTGGGAATACACCCAAAGAGATAATTGTCTCTTTAACTGTCCATGTTAGTGCTTATATAGTCCGAAAAAAAAAATTCCAGGAATATATAACACTAAAATGACATCTCTTCTCTCTCCTTTGACAGAGATTACTTTAAAAATAAGCCATCCATTTTGAATTATGGGGTAGGCTGTTTCCTTTAATTGCATTTTGATGGTGTAATATTCAGAGAAATTAAAAGAACAGTAGACTTAGCAGAAAAAGGATAAAAGGAAAACATGCTTCCTCATGATCTGCTTTTGACTAAATTTAATAGAGATTTATAATTAACTTTGATCAGACCCTCATTTTAAGCAAAATACAGAGATCTTTAAGGTATGTTTAAAATTGGTATTTAAAAAAAATGCTGATTTCCCTTGCCTAAAATTATCTTCTCATCTATATTTCCCCATTGTACATTGTGTGTGCACAGACACACACACACACAGATTGGCAGAGTGTTACTTTGCCTTTCATAATTTTTCTTTTTTTTTCAGATGGAGTCTTGCTCTGTTGCCCAGGCTGGAGTGCAGTGGCACGATCTCGGTTCACTGCAACCTCTGCCTCATGGGTTCAAACAATTCTCCTGCCTCAGCCTCCCAAGTAGCTGGGATTACAGGCATGTGCTATCACACCAGGCTAATTTTTGTATTTTTAGTAAAGATGGCATTTTGCCATGTTGGCCAAGCTGGTCTCAAACTCCTGACCTCATGATATGCCCGCCTTGGCCTCCCAAAGTGCTGGGATTACAGGGACAAACCACCGCGCCCAGACTCACAATGTATATGTAAATTGGCTTTTATCATACTTTGTTGAACAAACCTTTTGAAACACATGGTGGAATTTATACAGTATTTGAAAGAAAATCTCAACTTATTATACTCAAACATTTCTCAGAAAAATAATGTGTCCTGAAAAATGATATTCCTACACCAAGGAATAGCTTCAAACCAATATATTGTCTTATCTGTAATCACCTAAGTTGCAAGTGTTATAACCCTGTGGGAGATCAGACTACTACGCTACCCCAAAATATGAAGGATTGTTGAGCTGAAGATAATTAAGCAGCAGCAAATGCTGGGAAGCTCTGAAAGCAAAATACAGATTTATAAAGATAGAAGTTGTTTTGTTTCACACACACACACACACACACACACACACACACCCCAAGGAGAGCAAAGGTTAACCACCGAAAAGAGCTTTATACATTCACTGGTGAGGACATGGTGCCAATACAATTGGCGTTAACAAGCTTTACTATAATCACTAGACTTTATCTGCCATTTATTTGCCTTCCTCCAAGTTGCTGCTTGTAAAGACCCGAAGTCCTTTTCCTTTGTCTTCACTTTTCTAAAAATTTACTATTCTTTGTTGAAGTTGTTACGCAAACTAATATTTGAAGCCACTTTTTTGAGAACTTTTCATTTCTGGATATCTCCCATGTATATATGAAAAATACATGTTAATAAACTTCGGTTTCTTCTTCTCTTGAACTAAGAACATTTGTTGAAGGAAAAAAAATGGTTATTCTTCTTCTATACCCCAAACTCCCTCTTTACCTCCTGGTAATTCTGTATGACAATATCAAGCTGTTTTCAGAACAAAAGCTGGTTTAGAATGTTTTATACTTAGCACATGACTCTGAGAGCTTAATTCACTCAGAAAATGACAAAATTACCCAGTCCTAAGATGTATCAACCATTACCATAAAATTGTACTCTATCTGTGCAGAATAAAAAAGTTCTAGCTTTATTCATTTAATTATGATTCACTGGACACTTATTATTTGTTAAGTACTGTGCTAAGCAAATAAGTAGAAAATGCAAATAATAATAGTTGGATCTCAATAAGCTTTGATCAGATTCTGATTCTGATGTTTATTACCTATTGATATGGTTTTGCTGTGTCCCCACCCAAATCTCATCTTGAATTGTAGCTCCCATAATTCCCACATGTCATGGGAAGTAACTAAATCATAGGGGTGAGTTTTTTCCATGCTGTTCTCAGTGAATAAGCCTCACAAGATCCGATGGGTTTATAAAGGACAGGTCCCCTGCACATGTTTTCTTGCCTACCACCATGTAAGGCATGGCTTTACTCTTTCTTCACCTTCCGCCATGATTGTGAGACCTCCCCTTCCATGTGGAACTTTGAGTTCATTAAGTCTCTTTCTTTATAAATTACCCAATCTAAGATATTTCCTCATAGCAGTATAAAAATGGACTAATACACCTGTGTAATGAAGAATTTGACTGGCTTTGTGCTCAGTTCCTGAGAGGTAACCTCTAAACTCTTGGCATTTCCAAGTGATAAAATTATCTTTCATGGTGGGTCACTGAGACATACCTCATAGTCTATGCTAAAGAAATGACTCATGGTGTTTTCCTAAATAGTTTATGCTAATGAGATGACTCAGGATGAGGGTTGGCCACATCAGAAAAACCAACTGTGTAGTTAAAGGCTGGGCTTTGAGCCAGCTAATGTCAGTTCAATCTGTGCAGAGAGGAGGGAGGCTGGAGATTGAGCTAAACCACCTGGACAATGATTTTATCAATGATATCTATGTAATGAAACCTCAATAAACCTCCAGATACTAAAGCTCAGGTGGTCTTCCTGAGTCAGCAGTACTCCATGCAGAATAACATAACCTTGAAACAGAGAAGCTTCACATTTAAAACCAAGCCAGTCTCAGATTCTGTCCTGTGCATCTCTCCTACTGAGTATCCTTTGCTTGCAATAAACATGACTGTAAACATAATTGGTTTAAGTGATTTCTGTGCGGTGTTTTAGCAAATGATCAAAACTGAGGGTGGTTTTGGGAAACTGATGAACTTACAGTTGGTGTCAGATTTGTGGAGAGACTTGATAATCTGGAGAAGTGTGCACCTAACCTCGAGTGTGGCTAACTCTAGGTACTAAACAATCCTTTTTGGCAAATTGTATATCTTTTAAAGTCTCAGTCTTTATTTCTTTATAGGTAAAATAATAATACCTAAATTACCAAGTTATTATGAAGATAAAATAATTACATAAAGTTCCTGTCATGTTTCTTGCATAGAACAGGCTCTCCACTAATGCTTTACTATTATTGGCTAGGAATTTTAAGACCATCCTAATACAGTATTTTATAAATGAAAGACTCACTAAAAATTGCTCTCATAGCACACAAGCAAAGGACATGTTCATGTGTCATGTCTTTGACTTATCTTGTCAGATGGGAGAACTCTATCTAATTTCCAGGGTCAGTGACAAATATCTTTAGGAATATTAGGCTTATGATTAGCAATGTGAATCTTCGAGAATTTTTTTTAAATGTGAGAATTAAAAGACAGAGCTCCATTATAAACATCTAGGACTTAAGTAAAAGATAAATTGTTATGGAAAGTAGTAACTGAGAAAACTACTGGCATGATAGCATATTCATTGGACCAGAAACAGAAGAGCTTGTTCAGAGCCCTGATTCCAATGAGATGCTTTAGTACTTCCAACTCTGTGACTCTGGGAGAGGCCCTTGCCCATCTAGAAAATGTCATTGTATTACCTATTACTAAAGCTGACGTTAATTAAATGAAATGGTGCACATAAAAGAGCTTAGAAACTATGTTTTATTTAGTGTACATAATCATTGATTTGGACATATAATGATGTTCTAATATTGAAGTAAAAATATTCTTGAGCAGTGAGATAGAAACCCCATTGCCTAGCTCAATAAAGTTAAAGAGAATTGATGAAAATAAAGTTAGCATTTAGAAATGAACCACCACTGCACTTGAAATTGATGTTATTTAAGGATTAACTCAGAGTACCAAAACAAAAATAAAGACACATTATTATCCAAATGTGCCCAGAGATATGCTCTGGTTGGTACATAGAGTTTTTAAAACTCCTTTTTAATTTTATATACTTGGTTTATATTCCCAAATGGCAACCATCAAGTGGAAATAAATTGAATCATTCACTCCAGTTTTCTGCTGTTCTCATTCAGGTCCTATTACTGACAATGTTTATGTCACCTCAAAATTCATATATTAAAACTTACAACATGACTTTACTTGGAGATATAGTATTTAGGAAGTAATTAAACTTACACGAAATCATAAGAGGCCCTGATCCAATAGGAATAGCATCTTTACTAGGAAAGAAACCAAAGAGCTTGGTCTCTTTCTCTTAGTGCACATTCACAGGAAAGACCACATGAGGACACAGAGAAAAAGCATCTGTCTCCCAGCCAGAAAGAGCAGTCACCAGAAACTGAATTGCACAGAACCTTACTCTTTAACTTCCTACCCTCCAGAACTGTGACTAAATAAGTTCCTGTGGTTTAAGCCACCCAGTCTGTTGTATTTTGCTATGGCAGCAATATCTGACTAATAAAGTCCCATTTCTTCTTCTATCACCAGCCTGATGCCTCTAAATATGTAAGTTTCTAATTTCACAGACTTAAGTAACTTCTAGTTACTACGGATCAGAATCAAGGTGGTTGTGAGTGGCAAAAATCAGGACTTGGAGACAGATGTGATCAAGGAAGACAGGAGAGCAAGAGGGAGATTTAAAAAATTAAGAAAAAAGACATGCACAGGTCATTAAGAACAAAGACATTCAGGATTAGGCAAAGCAGGTGGGAGAAGGAATTAGAGTTCAAACAACTAGAAAGCCTTGCCACATAGCATGTCATTGCCCCAAAGCTCTTGCTATAGCTGCAGAAGTACCAAGTAGCCATGAGTTTAGCTTGGTCTTTCAGGAAGCCCACTGGGAAGAAAAAGTTTGTCAGGAAGCCATGGCTGTGGCAAGCAGTTCTTGACTATGCCCAGATCCAACCAGATCTATAAACATTTCTGCTGTTACATTAGTCAACACATCTATCTGTAAAGACTCTTTCTCAATTCTTACTAAAATATCAAAATTCCTAAATTATTCTGATAATGGAAGCTGTGATAAAAAATTGAGAATCAGAATGAATACATTTGCACTATAAAGGAGGCCAAGAAATCTTTCTTTCTTTACAGAATACTGAGTGTTTCTAAATTTTACTCCTACCTTAGGCAATATTCTAGTCATCCATATGATGGAGAGAGAAACAAAGACTGCCAGGTATGAATGATGGTGGCTGAATATATGTGAGTGCTCTCAAACTTGGCTGGTTAAAATGATATTAGGACATGTAGGGAGTGAGCTGAGTCATGGAGGTAGTTCTTTCTCACTCTTTGTCATCACCCGAGAAATCTGGAGAAGACAGGATTGAGTTGACTGTGTGTGCATAAGCCCAGAATTGGCAGGACAGCTGGTTAGCATCCGTATTTCTGAGGAAGTGATTCATATCCTTAATATATATCCATAATAGATCCATAATCCAAATGTTTTATTTCATTGTAATAAAAAAATATAAGCCAATATTTTCATTTATCCACTCATTTACTAAATAACTTATTCAAGAAGAAACAGTTGATAAGCTAATTTGCTATTTCAAGAATTACAAACTTAATTCACTAAGGAAAATAAGACGTATCTCTACAATCTATGTAAATCTTTTATAATTATATATCTGAAGAGCATTACTGACAAAGACTGCTATGAATTTCCAGATAAGGAAAAGGTTGTAGTATTTGGCAGGTGCATACTAGAGAAAGTGAAACTTGAATAAAAATATTTGGATAGGAAAAGGAAGCAGAGGATGTGATCATGCAAAAGCCTTTGCTTCAACTCCTTGAAGACTTCCCATTACCAAATCAGTAAAATCTGAACTTTTTATCAAGACACTCCAGATGCTGAAAATCTGGCTACAAACTGAATTCTAGTCTTATCTGTGACTGCTCTCAAGTTGTGTCAATCATTCTCGATATGACATGATTTATATTTCAAACCTCCACATCATCTTTGTTGCTGTTCCTACTGCCTTTTCTTACTCCATAGGATTTGTGAAGTTCTATATATGCTTTAAGATCCAGTGCAAACAGCAGTGAATGTAAGAAGCATTTTCTAACTCTGCCTCTTTGAAGAGGAAATATTAACTGGCCCCTCCTCTGTGCTGAAAGTGAGCTGTAGCTACAGTTATTGCTTGGTGTGAGAGATTATTATTTCCAATCATCTTCATCAGTAACCTCTGATTCTTTATAATAACTGATATCTACCTTCCCTTTTACATTGTGAATTATTCCCATACAGCAAATGTTTTTGAATGCTTACTTTTGGCCAGGCAGTGCACCTTGAGTAAGCAATTATACATTTTTCTTAAGTGTATCACCAAGCAGGCCTCTAGGAAATCATCTTCACATGCCACTTGTTATTCTCCCTTGACTATAAGCTAAGCTTGGTGGGAAAGAAATTTGTATCTCTAGCACAGTGTTTGGTATACATTAATTTCACTACATATTCCTTGAATACATGGATAAATTATAAGCAGCAATGAGAAGACCACTGAGTTACTTGACTTACAATAATGATCTCCAATTCCATTCAGGTTGCTGAAAATACCATTATTTCATTTGAAGAGAATAAATATTAACAAAAGGTGATGGAAGGAAGATGATGCCATATATTTCATTCTAGGTCACTAGAATGATAACAATAAGACAGGGAGATATTAAGTAATGTGATGTAAATATTAATTCCCATTTTGCACATATGTTGGATTTGAGCTGACAAGTGACAATTGGGAATCCAATCAGAATTCTATTCAATAAATATTGAGTACCTACTTGTGTTAGACAATTAACCAGATTCTGAAGAATCAGAATTTAGGAAGGCACTTCTTGCTTTACTCACGGGAGGTGAGTATCCAGAAAATAGACTGTAAATAGATAATTACAACCATGCGGGATAACATATTTGGTATTTAGATAGTTAATATGGTAGGAAAAAGATGAAACAACTTAATGTGTCTTAAGCTGAAGATAAAAGAACAACACATTTTAAAATGAACAGAACTGTGAGGCAAGGGCTTCATAAGAAAACTGATGTTTTCATCATTTGATCTGAATCTTAATGAAGAAGCAGAAATTTGCATGGTAGAAATAAAGAGCATTTCAAATAAAAAAATAAATAAATACACAATTCTTTATGAACTTGTACTAGAATAAGAAATTAAGATTTGACAGACAACTGCTTAAAAGAGACTTATTTTACAGTACAGAAAAGAACAAGAGATCAGAAGCTGACCTATTAGGAATGGTAGTTGAAGCATGGAGGTAGAAAATCTAAAAAAAGAAAAATAAGTATCAAATGTAGCAAAATCTTTTGAAAAAAAAGAGAGCTGAAAAAAGTCTTTTGGAACTCATGAAGACTGGTGACTACCAAAAACACATTTCCCCTGGAGTGGTGAGCAGGAACATCAGATTGGCTTTCGAAAGTGAATTGGTGGTGGTGAACAAGTGGAAGCAGAAGGTACAGAACATATGCTTGAGGATTTTTATTAAAAAAAAAAAAGACATTGGTAAAATTACATCACTGATTCAATATTTATTGAGCAGTGGCCAACAGGGCCACTGAGTGCTGTGGAATAATGGTGAACAAGGCAGGCAAGGTCCTTGATACAATGGTGCTTAAATCCAGCGAAAGTCTCCCACTTTAAGAAAATGGGAAACCTACTCATATTAAAAGACAGAGGAAGAGGAATCAAAAAAAGAATTAATATCCTGAATGAGGCTTAACTGGTGGGATTAGGTTCCTGGGGGGAACGCTGAAGGAAGTGAGAAGAGGACAGGTAGGGTATTTGTCCTGATATGTTAAGTACCATTTCTTCCTTTTAAACTTGTTTTTAATATTTAAATTAATCATTTAGTTTTTAATACTTCCAACTACTTATTGTATTGTATTGCATTGTATTTCGTGAATGAGGGCAGTATACTTAGTCCATCTATTGTCCACCATTATCCTTCAGGAATCATGTAGAGATTCTATGGTTACAGATTTTATTGGGTCAAACATCCAAAATGTTTTCTATTAAACCAATATACATGTTGAAAGTGAGAAATCAACACTACAACTATATACCAGATTTTATGATTTTATAGTGATGTAATATATACATATTAATGTTCTAGAATGATTTAATTTACCTATGTTAGTTTTTCCATTGTAACTCTATAACTTATATTTATTTTATAATTGAACACAATGTTATAGGATATCCCTTAACATTGATTTTTAGGTTACCTTCAAGCTAAAAGGATATTAATAAATAAAAATTGTAGAAAAACTTTATTTTGCCCAATTGATATAAAATAACTCATTTTAGATTCCAAAGCTAAGAGCCTATAGATTCCAAGGAACCATTTTCTTTTCTAGTTACCTGTGTAGTTATAATGTGTTATGTGTAATTAAAAATATCAAATATATTTCCCTGAATATTTATATTAAAAATGGAATACGAGGAAAAAAGCATGGTGAAATGTCAAATTCAATCGTCAAACACTATAACTTGAATAGCTTGTTATAAAGAGAGAAGACAAATGAATAGTCTCTTTTTTAGTAAAATACTAATTGTTTCCAAATCTTTTGCCACCTTTTCCCATAATCATCTAGTTATAGGCTAAGTGTTTTACATCTTCCCTTGAAGGTGTGGCCATATGCCTAAGACCTTGACAATGGAATGTGAGTGAAAGTCATACCTACACATCTCACATTATCTGCTTAAAAATTACTTTTTTGGAGGTCCATTTTTGTGTGCACATCTGGATATGAAGGTGTCAATGGCCCAGGTATAGACAGAACAAAGCAATGGAGGAATCTTAAGCCCTTGAATGACCTGGTGGAGCAGAGTTGCTCCAAAAGTCTGAGATACCTTTTTATTTTCAATTTAAATGTTTAATTTTTTTCAAATTGACACATAGTAATTGTACATAATTATGAGGCACAGTGATGTTGTGATATATGTAATGTATAATTTTCATATCTATCATCTCAAACGTTTATCATTTCTTTGTGTTTGGAACACTCAACAGTGCCTTCTAGTTATTTGAAACTATATAGTATTGCTAATTAAAGTCATCCTACAGGGCTACATCAGAACTTATTAACTCAGGAATAAGTTATTAACTCAGGAATACTTTGGAATCTCCTTAGAATAACCCAGGAAATATCATATTACCATAATAAATCTTTATGGTTCTATTAAAGAATACTATCTCCTTCAGAATAATTACATCTCTGCTATTTTTCCTTAAATCAAAAATAGTAATCTATAATAGTTCAAGATTGTAGGGAGTCATAAACACGAAAATATTATAGCTAAGATTATATGTAATCTAAATAATGCCATAACATTAAGTTTAAGTGTTTCATTACAATTTAATATATCATTTATTAGAATTCATTATAAAACTGTCATCACTGAAATCACAGATTATACTGTAAGACTATTCTATAGTTGCATGAAATACATGTAGAAAAAACCCACAAAACTTCAAACAGACCTCTCTGTAATCATTTTATCTGCCTCAAGTAGTGTCCCCTCCCTACTGCCCAGTTCCACAGTATAATTTATAACCTTTTCTTGAAGTACTAAGAAACAAATCAAAAATACTGTACATTTTCATATAATCTAAATCAAACACTATGGAGAATGGTTTGTTCTCCAGTTATTAAATCTTTTACTCTCTACAGACATTTACCTTGACTTTTAAAAATTTTCCTTTTTTTTTCTTTTTGGGACAGAGTTTTGCTCTTGTTGCCTGGGCTGGCGTGCAATGCCCTATCTTGGCTCACCGCAACCTCCACCTCCTGGGTTCAAGTGATTCTCCTGCCTCAGCTTCCCGAGTAGCTCGGGTTACAAGCATGCACCATCAGGCCCAGCTAATTTTGTATTTTCTGTAGAGACAGGAGTTCTCCATGTTGATCAGGCTGGTCTCAAACTCCCCACCTCAGGTAATTCACCCGCCTCAGCCTCCCAAAGTGCTAGGATTACAGGCGTGAGCCACCGCACCTGGCTTCAATGTATCTTTTTATCTTTTTCTAGTTTAAAGACCATCTCCTGGACAGATAGCATTTTAAGAAGTTTGAACACTAGGAAAGTCATCAAAAGGCTAACAATACACATCTTAGCCCACAAAGTCCCCTTTTAGCACTCTTGATCCTAAAGATCTTTAAGAAGCTATATTTTAATTAGGTCAAATTATTTCAATATTTTACTTCTCTATCAGGATACTAAAAAGTAGTTCATAATAATTTGATAGTACAGTACAAACAAAGCACTAGAGAAATTAGAAAAGAAAAAAGGGAATTAATGAAGTTGGGTAGAGATTTCCTGAAAGGGGTGGGGTTTAAAATGACTCTAGCAAAACAGGGAAAAAAATAGGAAAGTACTTCCTTGCAGGAAAAATAGGATGGACTCTAAGAAAAACATTTTCAAATGTAATAGCAAAATAACATGAACTCAGACCTCATTTAAAACTGGAAAATATGACTAATTCTAGCAAACAGTTTAGAAATTGTAAAACCTACTTCTTTACTGAACATTTAAAATATTCCAGTTCATGTAGGAAAAAGGGAATTTTTGAATGTGAATTTCTTTTTTAGTTTTAGATGACACAATTCCAATCAGTAAGAAGAAATCATCGTTGATTAAAACTGACAGAAATAGAACTCTGAATTATATATGTATGATATATGAACTGTAATCATGTTTTACCACGTGAAAGCTAAATCACTCAGTATATTTCAAAGCAGTTTTTTTTTACATATGGTATATCATTTGCAATAAACAGGCTGATATACGAATTTTCCCAGATGGTATGTGTGTGAAAATGATCTCAGCGATATGTTACTCTTATAATTCTCTTTCTTGAAAGGAAGCTAAATAGAAAAGATAGGCAAGTTAGCATAAGTCTACATACTCAACCATCAAAAGATTTGTCTTTGGGCAAATAAGAATTTTAGCTAAAATTTCAAATTATAATTTTCACTGTTGGTCCTCTATTTCTTCCAGCTATGCTGACAAATTGTCATCATATATAGATACAAGCCTATTCTAGGATTTATTGCTTATTCTATTGCTTCACATCCTCACTACTCTAGTCTTCTCAGAAAACCATGCTCATATAATCAGATGATGAAACTCCAGGATCTATTAATAAGTATATGTTGATTGTTGATATATTTATGTTTCAAGTAACTACATGAGCTACCTCAAAAAAAAAAAAGGGATCATAGATACAAGAAGACCCAAGTTTCAGTAATGGCTCTGTCAGTTACTACTTTTGGCTACTTATATAACTTATGGGGACACATACAACTTTGAGAGCACAGTGGTAAACTGGAGATAAAATTAACTGTTGTAATTATTAAAAGCATTTGTAAAACAGTACAATAGAATCGTTAACATAACTGAAATACAATAAACATTATCTACCATTCCATTTCATAAAGACTTTAATTGTTTACTTTTAAAAAGATATTAGTATTTTTCATCATCCAAATTTCAGGTTGGAAATCAAAGGGTTTTGCTGTTGTTGTTGTTGTTTTTTAAAAAAGCTTTTTTTTCTTTTTCCATAAACAATAAAACTCAAGGAAATAAAACTCAATGTGCACACATAGAACCCCACAAAGCCTACCTTCATTTATGACTTTAGTACATTAGGCATGTATTCCAATGACATTGACATTTACAAATAACTGAATTCTCATTTGAAATTTACTTGACAGTATTCTTTTTTGAAAATCTTTAATTGTGTTACAATGAAATCCCACACATTTCATGAGTGGGATTTTTTTATATAAGAAATATACAGAGGTAATTCAAAAAAAAGTAGAAAACAATTTGGTGAAAATAGTAATACTAATTTTGTTAAACGTAAAGTATCTAATAAAGTTGAGCTAAAATGGACTACAAATTCACTTCATTTATTGGCTATATTGATACATCTTTTTTTAACCATATGAAATTATGTTAAATTTATTTACTTTTACAAAAGGACAAATCTAATGATATGAAATTTATTTCATAAATCATAACTGTAGACACATCTGAGGATGTGTTATAAATATACTCATTGGAAGGTGTAGATAATCCATGCCTCAGTCTTACATTTGGGCTTTTATTGGGAATGCCTTCAGCCTTTGAAACCCCCTAATTTTAAGTATGTGCTTATATGATACTGATGGTTTTAGCCAAGTAAGACAGCTGATAGAAGAGGTAAAACACAGTTGTTGAGACCATATTGGGGAAAAGTCTTCATATAAACTTAAAAGCGAATTATTTGCAGTCAGCTTCAACAATTATTTATGGAGCATCTGCTCAGTGTTCAGAACTGTGCTATTTGGCACTATTTTTCTTTCTAAATTTGGATATTCCAGTTAAAAATCCTTAACTGTCAAGGAGAAATATTTAGCCTTTCCTTGGGACTGTTGAGTCATTGCTGAATTGCTTGAAATGTTATTTAAACATAAGGATAGTTTTATTTCTGCTAAATCTCTACTTTAAAAAGCAGTCAATTATCAATTTTTAAAGGCTCCTTCACTCCTCTTTGCAAATCATAAAACTACAGCAAATAAGTCAAACATTTTCTAGAACTTGATTTGTAAGATGTTTAGTATTATAATTTTTAAATATTTAATTAAATGTTTTTTAGATAGTAAGGACAGAGATCACATCTTTCTCATGCATACTGAATACCTTGCAAATAATGCCTGGTACAAAAATAAAGGTGTTTAATAAATGTTTCCTGAATGAATCTGAACTTACCAACAACTCAGAATGAGTTTGAAATAAATGACAATTTTAAGAAAAAAGAATACTGTTTCTAGATCAATTTTTTAACTCTAGGAGACAGAGGGAATAATAGAAATATCAATTGTATCTAGGATACTGTGAATATGCTAGAAAAGATCACATATACACCCAAAAAATAAATATTTCTATTTTCCATTTGCTAAAGGAATCTTTCAAGAAAAGCATTTCCTCTTCATCTGACTGCCTTTTAGATGTATTTATCATAGAATAGGGCTTGGGAAATAGTGAGTTTTTGGAAATAGTTTGGTTTGCTTTTTATGAAATATTTCCTAAGCTGTGCTTTGAAAAAAACATCAGACATTGTTTTCACATAATTCAGTGAAAATCTGGACAGATTTATATAACCCTATTATTATTATTATCATTCAATAATTTCCAAGGGGGGAACACATTTATGCTTTCATTTTGACAATATTTTGGATATAGAAAAGACTGCAGTACCCACGATGAGAAAAGAAGATTGTGTCAATGGCTAGCAAATCACTACGCTTAGTAAGGGTGACCAACGATGACCCAGCAACAAATGTACTGGGAAAATCAAAACACAGATGGCCTCCTTTCGTGCTCTTTTATCAGAAAGGAAAAAAGCACCTTTTACAATGTGCCATAACTGATTCACCTAGAGATTAAGCTTTCATGAAGTCAATTTTGCTTTTGGAGCTTTAATCACTCGGTGGCATGAGGATCATTCTGTCTCATTCCCTTAAAATAAATGGACCACCTATTACTTCTGTATCATATAATGGAAAATGAGACTAAAATATAAAAGACTAACAATTCAAATAATATTTCTACTTTTAAAATGATAGCACACTGAAAAGCACCATGATATTATTTATTTAAGGTCTGGAATCGATGTACAGGATGTGCAGATTTGTTACATAGGTAAAAGTGTGCCACAGTGGTTTGCTGCACCTGTCAACCCATCACCTAGATATTTAATCCCAGCATGCATTAGCTCTTTTCCATAGTGTTCTCCCTGCCTTGCAATCTCCTCAACCTGACAGGTCCTGGTGTGTGTTGTTCCTCTCCCTGTGTCCATGTGTTCTCATTGGTCAGATCCCACTTACAAGTGAGAACATGTGGTGTTTGGTTTTCTGTTCCTGTGTTAGTTTGCTGAGAATAATGGCTTCCAGCTCCATTCATGTGCCTGCTTAGGACATAATCTCACTCTTTTTTTTATGGCTACATAGTATTCCATGATGTATATGTACTACCTTTTTTTTAATCTAGTCTATCATTGATGGGTGTTTGGGATGATTCCATGTCTTCACTGTTGTGAATAGTGCTGCAATGAACATATGTGTGTACATATCTTTAAATAGAATGATTTATATTCCTTCATGTATACTCCCAGTAAGGGGATTGCTGGATCAAATGGCATTTCTTGTTCTAGGTCTTTGAGGAATCACACCGGCTTCCACAATGATTGAACTAATTTATACTCCCATCAACAGTGTAAAAGTGTTTTTATTTCTTCACAGCCTCACCAGTATGCATTGTTTCTTAACTTTTTAATAATTGCTATTCTGACTTCTGTGAGATGGTATCTCATTGTGGTTTTGATTTGAATTTTTCCAATGATCAGTGATGTTAAGCTTTTTTTGTATGTTTCTTGGCCACATAAATGTCTTCTTTTGAGAAGTGTCTGTTTATGTATTTTTCTCACTTTTCAGTGGGGTTGTTTTCTTATAAATTTGTTTAAATTTCTTGTAGATTCTGAATATTAGACCTTTGTCAGATGGATAGATTGCAAAGATTTTCTCCTATTCTCTAGGTTGTCTATTCACTCTGATAATAGTTTCTTTCGCTGTTAGACTGCCACACAATACTAGGAGACTTTAACACTCCACTGTCAATATTAGACAGATCATCAAGACAGAAAATTAACAGAGATATTCAGGGCCTAAACTCAGCACTGGATTAAGTGGCCTGCTAGCTGTCTACAGAACTTTCTATGCAACAACAACAGAATATATTTTCTTTCTGTGCCACATAGCACTTACTCTGGACACTATTGTTAAGCTATTACTGATGCACTTGATCAATTAACGGCTATGTCATAAGTAGGACAACCTCATGATTACACTACATCCTATTGGTTTCTGTTGCTCATTTCTCCACACTCAAGAAAGGATAGTAAAATGGAAGTAAACAGATCATTAATTTAGGGAAAACCTTAAGTGAATAGCACCTGGTCCATAAAATATGTAAGTATTTAACTTCTACTAATAGCATATTACTTATAACACACTTCGCAGAAGATCCTAAGATCTAAATATCTGAGTGGGAAAGTTGAAAGCTAGTACATTTCAGTCATAAATAGTTTTCACTAGATAGAAGTTTTCATAACAAGAAATCATATGCAACTAAGAGAAAAGTATGAAAATGTGTGTCAAAACTAGTTGGCCCATACTGAATGAAGTTTTGATTATTGCACTGTGGGACACTGGTAAACTTCTCTTTCAGGAAGAAAATCCTATATATTAGCCTGCATTAGCTTACATTTTCCTGAAATTAGACAGAGAGATGCTGGTTTAACACCTTTGGTTTTGTACCATCAAATACTATTTTTAATACTGAGATTTGCAACTGCATTACCTATGTTAAATATTTGCATATACCAACATATATACATATGTATAAATCGTAATTGGATTAAAGGAGATCTTTTAAAATATTGAAGATAATATTCATTAAGTGCTGATAATTATTTTCATGTTTTTTAAAGTGGGGTAGGTATATTTTCTTTCTGCTTGGAGAGTGAGGCTTATTAATATTAGTGAAACTATCAAATACAATGCATTATGAAAAGCTAAAGTTCAAGAGAAACTCAACAACAATCATGTCTTCTGTATCCAGCATGAATGAAAGAAATTTATTTGCTCTTTAGATAGTTCGAATTGTAGTTAGGAATAATTTATGACTCTTTAGATACAATGGGAATCTGGAAAATGTCAAATAAGTGGCAAATATTTTAGTTCTTGGAAGTCTGCTTAAAAACTGGGGAGGTATGAGTCCTGAAAGCAAGGGAAATAGATAAAATACTATCTTGACTAAATAACATGCTTGTTATTTTAGTCTTAGTAAGAATTCCTGTAGTGCAAATTGTTAAGAACTATGCTCTTTTCCACTTGATAGGCTGTACACAGCAAAAAACACACTTGCTTGAATACATTTTTTATCTAAAGGCTTAAACCATGATAATTAGGGTAAGGCACTCTGCATTACCCACCATTGTATTTCATAGGTAATGCTGATTCCAGTTGGCATTCACTAAGCAGGCAGAAAATTGCAGCAATTATTGAAAATTATTGGGTTTTAAACACATTGTACTCAACTCTCTCCTCCTACCCTCTAAAATCACATGCAAATTCTTTTTATTAAAAAATAAATCATGCTGCTTCACCATCAAGAAAACTAGATTTGTAAAAATTATTTTATATGAATATCTTATTGCTGTTTGTTCCAAACAAAACATACATATTCACTTTTTTTCCCCTCAATCAGAATCACAGTTTTCACTTTTGGTCAATTTTCCTCTGCTTAATATATTTATCTAACCCCACTGAAAGTAAAAACTCAAATTCTACCTCCTCCAAGAAGCCTTTCTGTATCCTTAGAAAAAATTTTATATTTTTCTCTATCATACTTTCATAATATTTTTTGTAGCTCCATCAAGCACTTAGTGTGCCTGTTAATTAAGTTATGTGTATGTAAATATCCCTATCGTAGGGATAACAGAGTAAATATGCACACTATAGTATCAGCATGTGGTTGAGCCCAGGAATATTTATCTCTATTTCTAACACCAATAACCCACTCAATAACCAGCACATTATTTAAATTAATTGAAGACAAAAAACCTAAAGTTTAGTGATTCCTAAACAGGCTACCTTCAACTAAACGACTCTTAAAAATACCTCATCTCCTTACTAATTCCACAGAATGTACGTTTATATTGCAATAAGACCATTCTTGAATTTTTTTAAAAAAGTAAAAAAGAATATATGTTTAGATGAATATTAAACTGAATTAATATTAAAATATGTGATTACAAATGAACTACTTACTATGCTATCTCTTAATATTTTCTAAGACAATTTATCCTTGGAATATAAAATAACAATTCTAAGTACATTTGTATCTACTGAGCTGGACTATGATCACATACAATTTGAAATATAATACAACCAATTTATAACAATAAAATTCAGGTGAAATTAAAGTTTAAAATTTTTATGCAAATTAGAAATAAGTAAGCCTATGTTGAACCAGATTCAAATTTGGCTTCATGAGTAAATGTCATACATTTACAATAAACATTATTAATCCCAGAGATGGTATTTTTCAATTATTGTCACCGTCTGAGTAATGGGTTATTATTAATATATACATTAGGCCATTGATAATTTAAAATTTTTCACTGCCAATATCAAGCTTTTATTCTGTATAGTAATTTACTAAATCAGATCTTCAGAGAATCCCACTCCTGCTATTCTGAAGTAGAAGAAATTCTATGTTCTTGTAAGTGAGGCTTTAAAATTCAGCAACATAAGAAGCAGAAAACTGCATTTGTGGAACAGACTTAATTTTACGTCTAAAGAGGTTTCTTTCCAAAGTACTGGTAGTTACTGAGACTTTGCTACATAATGCTGTATCAGAAAGAATTGCCAGTTTTATCCTGAGTCTATATGGGTTCAGAAATGCTTTGAAATAGGCTAAGCATGTGTGATGTTATTATTTTGAATATTCAAGTTAGGTATCTAACTTATGGAAAGCCTTGCATTTAGTACTGATTTGAGTCACAAAGACAAATAAGGCTTGGATTTCTTCCTAGGGAACATCACAATGTTAACCAATAGATTGATGTTTCCTAACTAAAATTAGGCCTACTAATCAATTTTAACCTGGATATTCTGAGACTACAGATTCTCAATCATCATAATCCCCGAATGATAGATTCTCCAAGTAGTAACAATGAGTAAAATGGAAGATAGCAACTTATTTCCTATTAGTTGCAATTGCTATAAAAAAAGATGACAGTGGTAGCGTTCAATCTATTTACCTAGGATGAAACCTGAATTTTTATGGACGTGATACATTCTAAATTGTATGGCTTTTACATGGGAATAACTTGTCAAGAATGAATATGCTATTTGGCAAACATACATATTTCTAGCTCACTATAAAATATTACTAATGCTAATTAGGTTGTATATTATAATCAAGGATCCATGGATCCTGAAATCAATTAATTTAATTTCCACTGAGTTGTAGTGAGTTATTCACTAGGTAATAAGAATGTAGCTTAATGATTATTTGTCATGCCAAATAGAGTTATTTCCATATCTGAGAAGCACATAAATTCTAAAGCCAAATAGATATTTTGGGGAGAAATCAGAATGGGACAAAAGTAGAGGACCTCGTCAGAGTTTCCTAATTTAGCATTTAGAGAAGCATAATCTTTGCTTTTACATCTCCTCCCAACAAATTAGTGTTAAGTTGCATAAAACAATTTATAATAGACTGCTGAAAAAATAGAATGAATGTAAAATCTCAGTTAAAAAACAAAATTCTAAATAGGGTGTTCTAAAATCTGAAAAATCTCAGCTGGGGTAGGTAATATGTACAAGTACCATATCCATCTCCATAATTTTAACATAAACTGAATAGAAGCTTTATATTGTTATAAAAACTTCTTAATTATTTAGAATTCACTATAGAAAGGCAGTTTCACATCAAATGGTTTTAAAACAGACCATTCGGTGAACATTTACACTTGATGGATCGTTTTCTATATGCACATCCCTTTCAGTTTAACAAGCCAGCTTACATGATATTCCAACATTGTTTTTTGTTTTTCTGAGACAACATAGAAAACTTCAATGTGGAAGAAGGAAGAAGGAAACAGTGCCATATTTGTGCTTTGGCAGTGAAATATTTCTTAATCCAATAAGTAAAGCTAAAGAACTTTGTTAAGATTCTGCCTCGTCCCGATATTTATTATCTAGCTCTACAAGGGAATCAGCAGTGTGGATATTTAGGGTATCCTTCTTCAACTCAACAAGATTATTAGAGGAACCACTAAAACGAACAGCCTTCAAATCAATGTTCAGTTGGCATACATTTTGGTTTGGCCACAATAACCAAGTTGAGGCTATTGGGCCACGGTGTCAGAGTGAATCTGTGAAAGATGTGGGAACTGAATTCAAAATTAGGTTTGAGTTCCAGATTCCTGACTTCTAAGTGCCCAATTGGTCCACAGAGTAATGCATTTCTGATTAATATTTCTATGGTTATGCTTAAGTATGCATTTTACACATAAAAACACAGTGATTTCTTACCATGTAGAAAGCATGAATTTCTTTTGACTTAAGTCTCAAGAAATCCTGGATTAAGTTATCCAAATGAGCTTTTTTAATTTATGCATTGCAAAATCATAAAGAGGAGAAAATGAACTTGTGTTAGTTCTGTTGTGCACCTCAAACTGCAAAAGTTAACAGCCACAGTGTACAATAAGCACTTAGAATAAAAAAAGTCCTTAAATTTGTGGATAAAAAACATGAACAGAAAACATTTTGATTGATGGCAATATTTTCAAACATATCTCCCACAGATAAAGAATTCCGGCTACTGTATATACAAATAATATATTATTTCAAGATTACCTTTAAAAGTAAATTATAACAATCTAAATATAGATTTTACTCTGGTTAGGTTTGTTTTGTTTTCTTTGATAAACGACAAACTTTCAAGTACTCTGCATAGTGGATAATAATAGTGATCAATTTTGAGCACATTTCCCATAAGTCACATTTAAGGGTGTTTAAATCCTCTGGGAAAAATGGTAATGTTGAAAATAAATCAATAAGCTATTTAATATGGATTACCAGGACACAATATTTTTAATTTAGCATGTGGTTTAAGTAGTCTGACTCATATGATTTGTTTTCAAAGCTGAAGACCAGAGGTACTCACACTGATCCCTTTGTTATTTAAAAATTTAATCCTCATGGTCTGGCCAAAACTCTTTTATACATATGAGATAAATTATGCCACTGAAGGGCCTTCATTATTAAAAGCAAAGTGAAATATTTATCTCTATATTGAACCATTGAAGCAGGAAAAAAAAAGAGACAACATCCTGCCAACTAGGCTATCAGCTATTAATAACTGTCAAAAAGAAAATGTTCAAGAATGTTATCAAATGAAGAAATGATATCTATGAAAGCAGGATATCATTGTTGCTTATTTCACAGTTTGAAACCTTTGACACTTTAGAAAATTAAGATAATTTTTATTTTTCAAATACAAGACAACATGTAAGAAAGAGAATTACTTATACATAGGCTTTTATTTACTTCTGGCTTAATATTTCTTTCCCAGACCTGACTGACTTGTAATACCATTGCAGTTAGTTACCTAATGGAGAATAGTTTATTCTGCACAAAAAACACAAACGTCATTTTCCTACATACTTTATGAAAGAGTATGTACTTTTCTAATGTGAACTGACCACTTTATTATTTTAACAGTTTTTTTAGTTTCTAGCCACTAGGGGAAAAGTCATAAGCTTGATTAAAAATTTTCACGAATCCCTAATTATGCTAGTTAATGTCAGTATTTCTTATTTCATCATCACAATATCCACATATTACAACCAAAGTAAGTTTATTCAAAGTATTCTAGATACATCCTGATTATATAGGCTATTAATAAAATTTAGCAGTAATTCGAGGGAATGTCCAAGAGAAATGATACAAGAGATATGTTCTGGGTAAAAGTCTTGATAAAAATGACAATCTTCTGAAATGCAAATGAGTTAGATTTTCATTTTTGTCAAGATAGTTATGCTCCACCTTGATTTCTTATTAGAAAGAGAAGAAAAGAAAGAAAGAAGTATATCCTTACTGCTAAGTCAGAATTTAAGGATGAATATTTTATTGAGTATTGTCCTTGAAAATAGATGCAAAAGTTAGAAGTCTAAAGGGGACTTTCAATTACTTTTTCAAAAAGGAGTCAGTAAATTTTGATCTTGGACCATGACTGTATGAGCTATGTAAATGCGATTTTTTTTTTTAACTCTACAACTTCTGTTACTATGGACAATTGCCTTCCTAAAAGAAAAGGATTATAAACATGACATTGTGGAAGAGACAAATACTATCTTGACGGTGAGAATATCAAAAAATAAAGTAGATGCAAGAATCTTTATAGGGGAAAGACAAAAGCTAGTTGAGGTTGTGAGAACAGAAAGAGAATGGGAAAAGCACCCTGAGTCTTAGAAGTCACCCTGGAGCTGCATAATGTGAACGCTCCTGTGATTCTCCAGCAAGACAGTGTCCTGTGGTTCTATTTATCGACACCACAAGTGAAGTGTCAAATTTAGTTTCTATTTATATAAACCATTCATTTATGCATAAAACAGATAATTAATGAGCCCTAACACAGGGTCAGACACTGATGATATACTTATCATCAAGAAAGATACGATCTTTCCCCTCATGGTTCATTGACTTTACTGAGAAGAAGAGACAAACAAGCAATTATAATGAAATATGAGAGAAAAAATAGTAAGGTGCCTAACTCAACTGCAGGGAAAGCTTCCCAGAAATAGTCAGATCTAAACTAGGACTTAAATTTATGTGTAAGAACTAGTTAAAAGAAGAGAGGATGTTGGAAAGAGACAAGCAGCCAGAAAAGAATGTAACGTATAAAGAATATGTACAAACATCTGGAGCAGAAAGGGAGGGAACAGTTCATCTGATAAGCTGAAAAATATTTCAACAATGATGGAAATTTAAGTAAGGGTGGTGGAGTGAAGGGTCTTGTTACGAGTTTTGGTTTGGCTGGGTGTGGTGGCTCACACCTGTAATCCCAGCATTTTGGGAGGCTGAGGTGGGCAGATCACGAGGTCAGAGATTGAGACCATCCTGGCTAACACGGTGAAAACCATCTCTACTAAAAACACAAAAAATTAGCCGGATGGGGTGGTACACTCCTGTAGTTCCAGCTACTCAGGAGGCTGAGACAGGAGAATCGCATGAAGCCAAGAAGTGGAGGTTGCAGTGAGCTGAAATCGGACCACTGCACTCCAGCCTGGGCGACTGAGTAAGACTCTGACTCAAGAAAAAGAGTTTTTGTTCAACCCTGGGGAAAATGTTAAGTCATTATCTTATTCTCTTTGTGCTGCTATCACAGAATACTGAAGGCTGAGTAATTTACAAAAACAAAAATTTATCAAGTTATCGTTCTCGAAGCTGGGAAGTTTAAGATCAAGGCAGCAGCATCTGATCAGGGCCTTTTTGCTGCATCATAACATGGCAAAGGCATCACATGGACAAGAGAGAACAAGAGAGGGCCTAACCCATGACTGCAGTAACAACAAACTCACTCCTGCAAAAACAGCATTAATCCATTTATGAGGGAGGTGCCCTCATAACCCAATCACCTCTCTTTAGGCCCTCATATGGTGGATGAAATTTCTAACACATGAACTTTCGGAGACACATTTAAGCCATAACAGACATTAATAGGCTTTATTTTTATTTATTTTTTTGCTTAGTAGTAACATGATCACATTTTATGTAAGGAATCTGTATGCTATCTATTGCTATGTAACAAATTACCACAAACGTAGTGGTTTAAAACAACACATTATCTCACAGTTCTGTGGCTCAGACATCATGACATGGCTTAGCTGGGTCCTCTGCTTATGATTTTACAAGTCTTCAGTCAAGGTGTCTACTAGGACTTGGTTCTCATCACAGGCTCAGCTAGGGAAAGATCCTCTTCCAAGCTTCCCCAGGTTGCTACCAGAATTCATTTCCTTGTGTCTGTAGAATATACAGCAGGTTGCTTCTTCAAAGCCAGAAATGGACAGAGTGTGTGTTTGAAAGATGCTTGTATATGATGTAACTACAGAAGTAAAATCCCATTATATTTATAATTCTATTAGTTATTAATAGAAGCAAATCACGGATTCCCACCTATATTCAAGAGGACAGGATTATACAGGCATTGACACTAGAAGGTGGCAGTCGTGGAACTACCTTAAACTCTACCCATCAGACCCTCACTTGAGGTGAAAAAAATAATGGAAAGATGGAGTCAAGATGTATAGTTGATACTAACCTACACTAAGACAGAGGACTTGGAAAAAGTTTTCCAGAGTCCAGAAATTTCTAGCATGTAGAATATAGTAATTGAAATTGGGGATTGAATAAGAAGGAGAAACCTAAGATGAAATCTAAGATAACAAACCTGGACAACTAGATGAGTGCCCATCACTGAGATGAAATTCAAGAAGAGCAACGAGTTTTGAAGGTCTTCATGGTAAGTTCAGTTTAACAGTTTCAATCTGAGTTTTAAACACTGTAGTTCGAACTAACGACAGGGCATCCAAGAGGTAAGTCTATAGGCAGCTGTGTCTACAGAGATAAATTTAAGGGAAAAAAAGTTTGGTATTCTAAAAAAACAAAACAGTTTCAGTTTCATATGCTTTCTAAGAGTGGCAAGAACTTGTCTCCAACAGAGATGATTCTTTTGGCAAGCAAATGCTTTGTTCTGGGTAATAAGTTGAAAGAGGCAAGGACTTCCTTATTATCAGATATAGTCAAATAGGTGCTATTCAGATTTCTATTTTTAAATTAAATCACTTTGGACAGCAAATAACAAGAACTTTACAACTGTTTGCTAGTACCTAGAGAAGGGACCAAGTCCTAGCATAAAGGATAAGAAAAAGGAAAAATCCCAGCTAACGGCTATGGAAATATATCATGTATTAGCAATTCCATAGGAAAAAAGATTGGAGGATCTATGCTGTTACTTTTTACATTAGTTATTTTAACTGATTTATTTTACATCAAAAACTTTACTGAACGTCTACTTTAAACATTAGCTTTATTTTAGCACTATTTTTTTATGTGTAGGAAATGTTGAAAAGATCTTTCAAAAAAAATCTCTAATGTCACAAGCAACATTTGGACTAGATGACAGAGAAGTGGTAAAAGCATGATTTAAACAATGCATACCCTCTAGATAATCTCTGTCCTTTCATCTGAAAGGAAAAGGAGAATTTTGTAGCTCTTGTTTCCACGCAGTGTGACAAATGGGAGTTGGAGCCATTTTCTTCAGCTATTAAAGGAAAAGGCAACTCAGAAAAGTGGAGGATGAGAAGTAGATATTTGTTGTGATGCCAAATGCAACACAACTGCCAACAATAATTGCAAGACACCACTGATATATCCTGATAGAGATGTAACTAAATACACTTTTTCAAAAAGGCAGCTCAGTAAACGGTAATCTGCTTGCCACTGGAAAGGTTAAGAGAAGGAAGAGCTTCCTGGCACTGATTGTCTTTCCTACTCTTTGGTACAGCTTTCACAAGTCTCAGCCTCCTCTGCACCTTTGGGTAGAGAAAACAGTGGTAGCAATGCACCTAACATCTTGGGAAGAGACGTCAGACAAGTGCTGGGAGCCTACTGGATGCTTCTTCTGCAAAACCAGTGGAGAAATTTGAAAAGTTGGCAATTTATAAAAATTCAGAGGCCATCTAATTGAATGCACTTCTTGCTTTCATTGTAATAATTGGAGAAGTACTGCATTAATAATTTGCTCTAATCACCCAGGAATAGCTAAAGATAGAAGTTAGGACACCACATTTTAGTTAATTTTGCAATTGTGTTTTTATTAAATAGAATAAGAAGCTCAAAGTTAAAAGTGCAGCAAACTAGAATGGAAGTGGTCCAAAGCAGTCTCTAAGTTCCATCCAGCTTCAGAGTAAGTGAGGAGGGTAGACTGCAGTCAATGTCCCACTCTTAGTCAAATCCCAAGCCCCAGTGATTTTCCTTCCTAAAAAAGAGGCCACATGGCTCAATATGAGATTATTTTATCTTATGTAATATATGATCAGTTTTTTGTTTTTTGTTGTTTTTTTTTTGAGACAGAGTTTCACTCTTGTTACCCAGGCTGGAGTGCAATGGCGCAATCTTGGCTCACCGCAACCTCCGCCTCCTGGGTTCAGGCAATTCTCCTGCCTCAGCCTCCTGAGTAGCTGGGATTACAGGCACATGCCACCATGCCCAGCTAATTTTTTTTTTTTTTTTTTTTGTATTTTTAGTAGAGACGGGGTTTCACCATGTTGACCAGGATGGTCTCGATCTCTTGACCTCGTGATCCACCTACCTCGGCCTCCCAAAGTGCTGGGATTACAGGCGTGAGCCACAGTGCCTGGCCCGTATGATCAGATTTTACCATTCCAAATCTTGTACAAGTATACAACAAGCTTGTGAAATGAGAAGAATGAATTTAGATATTAACCTAATAATCAGAAGTATAAAAATAAACAGATACATATTATATGTTTTAAGTTAGGGGAAAGAAATAAATAGATCTCAAAAGAAATGGATTTTCAGTTCATTCAGAACTATATTCAGCTATATTACATGCAATAGATAAATAAAATGTTCCATTTCCCATCCCCACCATAGTACATTCAATATTCTAACAATGCTGGATCATTTCCAAATAAGAAAGACTATTATAGGCTAAATTATGTCCTCCAAAATTCATATGGTGAAGTCCCCATTACCTCAAACATTTGAAGACAGGGCCTTCAAAAAAGAAACTTAGAGGTCATTAGGATGGACCCTAATCCAATATGACCAATTTCCTTATAAGAAAAAGGACATGGGCACGGATGGAAGGCCATGTGAAAACACAAAGGAGAGGTCCATCTCCGAGCTAAGGAGAAAGGCCCTAGAGAAGGCCAACCCTACCTACACTTTAATCTTGGTCTTCCAGTCTTCAGATCATGAGCCGACAAGTTTCCATTGTTTAGGCCAGTGGTCCCCAACCTTTTTGGCACCAGGGACTGATGTGTGAAAGACAAGTTTTCCACAGACTGGCAGTGGGTGGGGAGGTGGATAGTTTCAGGTTTTAGGGTGAAACTGCTCCACCTCAGATCATCAGGCCTTAGATTCTCAGAAGGAGCATGTAACCTAGATTCCTCACATGTGCAGTTCATAAAAGGATCCATATTCTTATGAGAATCTAATGCCATCACTGATCTGACAGGAGGGAGAGCTCAGGCAGTAATGCTTCCTTGCCCACCTCTCACCTCTTGCTGTGTACCCCAGTTCCTAACAGGCCAGGGATCGGTACTAATTCATGGCCAAGGTGTTGGGGACTCCTGGTTTAGGCCACCCAGTCTGTGGTATTTGTTATGGCAGCTGTAGCAAACTAATACAAAAGCTAAAAAGTCATAATGAAAACAAGATAAATTTTTGTGTAGACCAGAAAAACAGAAACATCAATTAACAAATATGACTGGAATCCTGTGTTGACTGAGAGAAGTGGGTAGAAGCACCAGGTGTTTGGCTGCATTGGGGTCAAGTGGACTAAAAGCTTCCACACATGCAGGGGCTGGACTCCACTCACTGCTGACAGACAGAGGTCAGGGCACAATTTTCCTTTTAGGAAAAGGAAAATTTTTCATATAAAATTTTCTATGGGAAAACTTTTTATTTTTCCATAGAAAATAAAAGATTTATGGGATTGTTTTTTGTTGTTGCTTAAGAAAATGTAGCATGCCTAAGAAGGTGGGAGCTTACAAACAAAGCCCTTCCACTAGAAAGTGAGCCAAGCCACTGTTGACTTGGTAACAAAATCTGTGATCACTCTGAAATCATCTATGGCAGAACTCCTGATACTGCCATACTAAGACTTGATTTTGGAGTTACAGCTCCAGGAGAATCTGGATGGAGACAACCAAAGCCAAATACATGACCAAGCAGAAAAATTGAAAACAGCAAGAACAAACTCCACATATGTGATAAGCATGCTAACCAAAATCCCAAAGCACATGAAATCTAATATTAAGAAATACTCCCTGAAAGATTCAGTTCTAGATGTAACTATCTTGATAAAACACTTGATACAGATTTTAAGGTATATATTGTTAGTATCCTCATTAAGATAAATGAAAATGAAAGAAAATCTAAAAAACTTACAGTAAAATTGAAATAAAATTAGAAATTTTTACAAAGAAAATATATCCACTAAAGTAAAAGCAAAAAAAATAAATAAATAAACTTTAGGCAGGAAATAGTTTGTCTTAGTTCTAATTTTTTTTTTTTTTTTTTAGCCAGTCTCACTCTGTCACCCAGGCTGGAGTATAGTGATGCAGTCTTGGCTCACTGTAGCCTCTGCCTCCCAGGATTCATTAATTCTCCTGCCTCAGTCTCCTGAGTAGTTGAGATTACAGGCATGCACCACCATACCCAGCTAATTTGTAGTTTTAGTAGAAATGGAGTTTTACGGTCTGGGCTAGGCTGGTCTTGAACTCCTGACCTCAGGTGATCCACCCACTTCAGTCTCCCAAAGTGCTAGGATTACAGGCATGAGCCACTGTGCCTTGCCTTTCTTAATTTTATGTTGCTACATAACCAATTACCACAAATCGGGCAGCTGAAAATGACAAACATTTATTATTTAACAGTTTCCACAGGTCACAAGTCCAGGCAAGGTTTAGCTGGAATTCATCAAGACTGCAAATAAGGTACCTATTGGGTTATGTCCTCTCTGTATTTGAAGGTCAACTTCCAAGTTCATGTGGTTATCGGCAGAATTCGTTTCCCTACAGTTGTAGAACTGAAGCCCTCAGATCTTAGAAGCTGTCCATAGTTCCTTGTTATGTAGTCCTTTCCACAGGCAGATGAGAGCATGGCAGCTTACTTTTTCAAGGCATGTAGAATAGCCTATTATTCTAGTCTTCAATGACAGTCTTATTTAAAACATAATCAAGGGAGTTGTATCTCATCACCTTTGCCATATTCAATTGGTTAAAAGTAAATCACAGGTTCTGCCCACAGTCAAAAGATGCAAATAATACAACATCTTTGAGGGTACCAAATTGGGTTGTGTCCACCACATACTGATATCAAAAATTAGAACATATTACTCTAGAGTTCTACCAGAAGATGAAAAAAAATAAAATATAAAAAAACTACAACTGAAAAAGACACATTTAGAAAACAAGTAGGATAATCTCCAACATAATTCTACAGGATTTCTAGAAGAAGACAGTAGAAATGACAGAGAAGAAATATTTTTTAAAAATGACTAAGAATTTAAGAATTAAAGAAAGGCAAAATAATAAAAAGAAAGTCTTGACTGAAAGTGCTGAGCAGAGTGAAAAATAAATACATCACATAATCGTAACACATCACAGAACTGGAGAATGCAAGGATAAAAAGAAAATTTTAAATGCTACCAATAAGAAAAAAGAAGTTGCCATTAGATTGACTGCATTAAGTCATTATCAATAGCAACAGACTACACAGAACACCAGGCTAAAATCGTTAATATGCAGGAGTGGAGGTGAGGCAACTTACCTAGAATTCTACATAAATGGTTAAATTATCGGTCAGTGGATCCAAGACGGCTGAATACGAACAGCTCTTGAGTGCAGTTCCCAGTGAGAACCACACAGAGGCTGAGTGAACACCGTATTTCCAAACAAGTTATTACTGCCCACAGACCAGGAGATTTCCAGGCTGAAAAGCGCCATGAGTTTCCAGCATGATGCAGTGAGTCTCCGCACAAAAACTCACAGAAATCTGGGCAGCCATTTCAACTGGTGCCTGGAATGCCTGGGAGACAGAGCTGAAAAACAGGGGGCCGAAACAGGGAGCCAGGTGATCTGGCTTGGCGGAACCCACCACACAAAGACCAGCAATCTGAAATGTTCTCAAATGAGAGTTTCTCAGCAAGCACAGCTGGACCCGAGACAGTCCAGCTCTGTTGGGGGAAGGGCATCTGCCATTACCAAGGCAGTCTGCCACTACCGAGGCAGACTGCCATTACCGAGGCAGCTCTAACTATACCTATATAAACAAAACCACAAGGAAATTCACACAGCAGCGGGGCAGAGCCCGCAGATGCTCAGCAAGGCCTCTGCTGGCAGACTGTAACTAGGCTACCTCCTTGCTGGGCAGGGCAGCTCTGAATAAAGGCAGCAGCACATCAAGAACTTTTAAATAAAGCCCCACCTTGCCAGGACAGAGCACCTGGGAAAAAAGGTAGTTATGAGTTCCACTGTAGCAGACTTAAATGTACCTGCCCAGCAACTCTGAACAGAACCATGGAGCTCACAGCTCAGCACTTGAGCTCCTATAAGGGACAGACTGTCTCCTCAAGCAGCTCCCTGACCCCCACAGATCGAAAAAGTCACCTCATAAAGGAGAGCTCAGGCTGACATCAGGCGGGTATCGTTCTGGGATAAAAATAACAGAAGAAGAAACTGGCAGCAACACTTACTGTTCTGCAGCCACCTCAGGTGATCCCCAAAGAAGCAGGGTCTGGAGTGGACCTCCAGCAGTCCTACACCAGAGGAGCCTGACTGTTAGAAGGAAAACTAAAAAACAGAAGGAAATAACTTCATCAACAAAAAGGACATCCACTCAGAGACCCCATCCAAAAGTCACCAACTACAAAGACCACAGGTAGATAAATCCACAAAGAAGGGAAGAAACCAGCACAAAAGGATGAGAACACCCAAAATCAGAATGGCTTTCTTCCTCCAAGGGATCACAACTTATCACCAGGAAAGGAAAAAAGCTGGATGGAGAATGAGTCTGATGAATTGACAGAAACAGGCTTCAGAAGGTGGGTAATATCAAACTTCTCTGAGCTAAAAGAACATGTTCTAACCCAATACAAAGAAACTAAGAACCTTGAAAAAAAGGTTTGATGAAATGCTAATGAGAACTAACAGCTTAGAGAAGAATATAAATGACTTAACGAAGCTGAAAAACACAACACAAGAACTTTGCGAAGCATACATAAGTTTCAATACCCAAATCAACCAAGCAGAAGAAAGGATATCAGAGATTGAAGATCAACTCAATGAAATAAAAAGAGAAAGCATGATTAGAGAAAAAAGAGTGAAAAGAAATAAACAAAGCCTCCAAGAAATATGGGATTATGTGAAAAGACCTAATCTACGTTTGATAGGTGTACCTGAATGTGACAGGGAGAATGAATCCAAGCTGGAAAACACTCTTCAGGATATTAACCAGGAGAACTTCCCCAACCTAGCAAGGCAGGCCAATATTCAAGTCCAGGAAGTACAGAGAACACCACAAAGATATTCCTCAAGAAGAGCAACCCCAAGGCACATAATCATCAGATTCACCAGGATTGAAAGGAAGGAAAAAATGCTAAGGGCAGCCAGAGAGAAAGGTTGGATTATCCACAAAGGGAAGCCCATGAGACTCACAGCAGCTCTCTCAGCAGAAACCCTACAAGCCAGAAGAGAGTGGGGGCCAATATTCAACATCCTTAAAGAAAAAAACTTTCAATCTAGAATTTCATATCCAGCCAAACTAAGCTTCATAAGTGAAGGAGAAATAAAATTCTTTATGGACAAACAATTGCTTAGAGATTTTGTCACCACCAGGCCTGCCTTACAAGAGCTCCTGAAAGCATCACTAAACATAGAAAGGAACAACCAGTACCAGCCACTCCAAAAACATACCAAATGGTAAAGAGAATTGACACAATGAAGAAACTGTCAACTAATGGGAAAAACAACCAGCTAGCATCAAAATGGCAGATCAAATTCATGCATTACAATATTAACCTTAAATATAAATGGACTAAATGCCCCAATCAAAAGACACAGACTGGCAAATTGGACAGAAAGTCAAAAACCATCAGTGTGCTGTATCCAGGAAACCCAACTCACATGCAAGGACATGCATAGGCTCAAAATAAAGGGATGGAGGAAGATTTACCAAGCAAATGGAGAGCAAAAAAAAGGAGGAGTTGCAATCCTAGTCTCTGATAAAATAGACTTTAAAGCAACAAAGATCAAAAGAGACAAAGGACATTACATAATTGTAAAAGGATCAATGCAACAAGAAGAGCTAACTAGCCTAAATATATATGCACCCAATACAGGAGTACCCAGATACATAAAGCAAGTTCTTAATTACCTACAAAGAGACTTAGACTCCCACACAATAATAGTGGGAGACTTTAACACTTGACTGTCTATATTAGATAGATCAATGAGACAGAAAATTAACAAGGATATCCAGGACTTGAACTCAGATCTGGACCAAGCAGACCTAATAGACACCTACAGAACTCTCCACTCCAAATCCACAGAATATACATTCTTCTCAGCACCACATCACGCCTACTCTAAAATAGACCACATAATTGGAAGTAAATCACTCCTCAGCAAATGCAAAAGAACAGAAATCATAACAAATAGTCTCTCAGACCACAATGCAATCAAATTAGAACACAGGATTAAAAAACTCACTCAGAACCACATACCTTCATGGAAACTGAACAACTGGCTCTTGAATGTTGACTGGATAAACAATGAAATGAAGACAGAAATAAAGATATTGTTTGAAGCCAACGAGAATGAAGACACAACGTACTAGAATCTCTGGGACAAATTTAAAGCAGTGTCTAGAGGAAAATTTATAGCAATAAATGCCCACATGAGAAGCAAGGAAAGATATAAAATTGACACCCTATTATCAAAATTGAAAGAGCTAGAGGAGCAAGACCAAAACAACTCAACAGCTAGCAGAAGATAAGAAATAACTAAGATCAGAGCAGAACTGAAGGAGATAGAGACACAAAAACACCCTTCAAAAAAAAAAAAATCAATAAATCTAGGAGCTAGTTTTTTGAAAAGATCAACAAAATAGACCACTAGCCAGATTAATAAAAAAGAGCAAAGAATCAAATAGATGCAATAAAAAATGATACAGGGGATATCACCACTGATTCTACAGAAATACAAACTACCATCGGAGATTACTACAAACAATTCTATGCATATAAATCAGTAAACCTGGAAGAAATGGATAAATTCCTAGACACTTGCACCCTCCCAAGCCTAAACCAGGAAGAAGTCAAAACTCTGAATAGACCAATAACAATGGCTGAAGTTGAGTCAGCAATTAATAGCCTACCAACCAAAAAAAGCCCAGGTTCAGATAGATTCACAGCTGAATTCTACCAGACATACAAAGATGAGCTGGTACTACTCCTTCTGAAACTAATCCAAACAATCCAAAAAGAGAGAATCCTTCCCAAATCATTTTATGAGCAAATATCATCCTGTTACCAAAACCCGGCAGAGACTCAACAAAAAAAGAAAACTTCAGGCCAATATCCATGATGAACATAGATGCAAAAATCTTCAATAAAATACTGGCAAATCAATTGTAACAGCACATCAAAAAGCTTATCTATCATGATCAAGTCGGCTTCATCCCAGGGATGGAAGGCTGGTTCAACATATGCAAGTCTATAAACATAATCCACCACATAAACAGAACCAAAGACAAAAACCACATGATTACCTCAATAGATGAAGAGAAGGCATTCAACAAAATTCGACAGCCCTTTATGCTAAAACTCTCAAGAAATGAGGTATTGACAGAACATATCTCAAAATAATAAAAGCTATTCATGACAAACCCACAACCAATATCATACTGAATGGGCAAAAACCAAAAGCATTCCCTTTGAAATCTAGCACTAGACAAGTGTGCCCTCTCTTACCACTCCTATTCAATATAGTATTGGAAGTTCTAGCCAGAGCAATCAGGCAAGAAAAATAAATAAAGGGTATTCAATTAGGAAAGGAGGAAGTCAAATTATCTCTATTTACAGATGACATGATTTTATATTTAGAAGACCCCATCGTCTCAGCCCAAAATCTCCTTAAACTGATAAGCAACTTCAGCAAAGTCTCTGGATACAAAATCAATGTGCAAAAACCACAAGCATTCCTATACACCAATAACAGACTTAAACAGAGCCAAATCAAAAATGAACTGCCATTCACAACTGCTACAAAGAGAATAAAATACCTAGGAATACAGCTAACAAAGGATGTAAAGGATCTCTTCAAGGAGAACTACAAACAACTGCTCAAGGAAATAAAAGAGGACACAAACAGATGGAAAAACATTCCATGCCCCTGGTTAGGAAGAATCAATATTGTGAAAATGGCCATACTGCCCAAAGTAATTTATAGATTCTACGATATCCGTATCAAGCTACCTATGACCCTCTTCACAGAACTGGAAAAAACCACAAACTTCATATGGAACCAAAAGAGAGCCCACATAGCCAAGACAATTCTAAGCAAAAAGAACAAAGCTTGAGGCATCATGCTACCTCACTTCAAACTATACTACAAGGCTATAGTAATCAAAACAGCATGGTGCTGGTACCAAAACAGAGATATAGACCAATGGAACAGAACAGAGGCCTCAGAGGCAATGCCACACATCTACAACCATATGATCTTTCACAAACCTGACAAAAACAAGCAGTGGAGAAAGGATTCCCTGTTTAATAAATGGCATTGGGAAAACTAGCTAGCCATGTGCAGAAAGCAGAAACTGGACCCCTTCCTGACACCTTACACTAAAATTAACTCCAGATGGATTAAAGACTTAAACATAAGACCTCACACCATAAAAACCCTAGAAGAAAACCTAGGCAAAATCATTCAGGACATAGGCATAGGCAAGGACTTCATGACTAAAACACCAAAAGCATTGGCAACAAAAGTCAAAATAGACAAATGGGATCTAATTAAACTCCAGAGCTTCCATACAGCAAGAGAAACAATCATTAGAGTGAACCAAACAGAATGGGAAAAAATTTTGCAATCTACCCATCTAACAAAGGGCAAATATCCAGAATCTACAAAGAACTTACATAAATTTACAAGAAAAAAACAAACCCATTCAAAAGTACGTGAAGGATATGAACAGCCACTTTTCAAAAGAAAACATTTATGAGGCCAACAGACATGAAAAAATGCTCATCATCACTGGTCATTAGAGAAATACAAATCAAAGCTACATTGAGATACCATCTCACACCCATTAGAATGGCGATCATTAAAAAATCTGGAGACAACAGATGCTGGAGAGGATGTGGAAAAACAGGAATACTTTTACACTGTTGGTGGGAGTGTAAATTACTTCAATCATTGTGGAAGACAGTGTGGTGATTCCTCAAGGATCTAGAACCAGAAATACTATTTGACCCAGCAATTCCATTACTGGGAATATACTCAAAGGATTATAAATCATTCTATTATAAAGATACATGCACATGTATGTTCACTGAAGCACTGTTTACAATAGCAAAGACCTGGAACCCACCTAAATGTCCATTGATGATAGACTGGACAAGGAAAAGGTGGCACACATACACCATGAAATATTATGCAGGCATAATAAACGACAAGTTCATGGCCTTTTTAGGGACATGGATAAATCTGGAAATCATCATTCTCAGCAAACTGACACAAGAACAGAAAAACAAACACTGCATGTTCTCACTCATAGGTGGGTGTTGAACAATGAGAACACATGGACACAGGAAGGGGAGCATCACACACTGCAGTCTTTTAAGGGGGATTACAGAAGGGACAGTGGGGGTTAGGGAGGGATAAGATGGGGAGGGATAACATGGGGAGAAATGCCAGATATAGACAAGGATGGAGGCCGCAAACCACATTGCCATGTATGTACCTATGCAACAATCCTGCATGTTTTGCACATGTACCCCAATACCTAAAGTGCAATAAAATATATATTATAAAAAGAAAAGAAAAAAATTATCCTTCAAGACCATGAGAAAGACATGTTTGGACATTCAAATATTATAAAAACTATACTAAAAAATATAAAAGATGAACTTTGACAATAAAAGCATATAGGTATATAAGCTGGTTATACATAAAACCATAATTGAACATAGAAATTCAAAATTTCAGGTTGATGAATCTAACTAGTTTTGAAAATATAACAAATATACATATCAATAATGATTCATAGTATTAGTCTTCATTCAAAATAGTAAAATGCCTGCTTCATAAGTATTTTTTCATTTCCTACAGGTATTTCATGCTTTTTCTCCTTCCACTCTTCTTGCCTTTCTTTTCAACTTCTACTGAACTTCTACTGCTTCTGGAAGGATCACTCTCAGTGAGTGTTTTGGTACAAAGCAAACCTAGGTGTTTTTGTTGTTGTTGTTGTTGTTTTGGTAGTCAAGACCTAAATATGAAAGCCAGAATATCTATTCTCCTCCATTCTTAGGCTTAACATTCATATTTTGACCTTGAGATTGAACGAACAAAACCAGTACTGGGTGAGTGAAATCGAATTATGAAACAGTATTAAAGAAGTCAAGACTAAAAGCAAAAATATCAGTAAACTTCTGGCAACAATAAGTCAGCCTTCCCTTGTATTATCAGTACAGAGTTAATTGTTTATGCTTTATAAAATTTGGCCAGCCACAAACTGGATTTCAAGAGAAAAATTATTTTACATTACATATTTTTCATAATTGTATATGCTAAAGCAAAGTTTTAGTTTCAGTCTTTGCTGTATTTTTACAATGAAGATACAGTAAAAAATGAGCAACAATCTGGTATCTTTAAAACTTATATAGCCAGTAGTCAAATAACATCTTTTCATTTAACATCATTTCCTCTTATCAATGTTGTTGATAAGAGGAAAGGGAGAAGGGGGGGAAAAAGGTATATTTACAGCTGAGACTCTATCTATGTGGAGTTTGCACATCGCCTTCATGCATGCATGGGTTTTTTCAGGTACTCCAGTTTTCTACCACATCCCAAAGCTGTGCATGTTAAGTATGTTGGTATGTCTACATAGTTCCAGCCCAAGTGAGTAAATGTCTGAGTATGCCCTGCAATGGAATGGCCTCCTGTCCAGGGTAAGTTTCCACCTTGTTCCCTGAGCTGCTGGGATAGGTGCCAGCCAGAGGTGACCCCTGAACTGGAATAAGTGGTTGAATTACTGTAAAGTAAACATTTGCAAAGCATACAAAAATCATGCAGGCCACTCAACAATAAACCATGTGGTGGCTGGCACAAACTCGACTCACTGTGATAGAGACAGGATTTTTTGGTCAGGCTAGTCTCAAACTCCTGGCCTCAAGTGATCTGCCTACCTTGGCCTTCCAAAGTACTGGGATTACAGGTGTGAGGCACCACACTTGGCACATATTGGTTTTTATATAAGTGTTTGGTGATGTTTTTGTGACCAGAAACACCCTGTAGGTACTAAAATCTTGTTTATGTCAATTAGATTATTACAAAATTGGTTTTGTTATATGTTGTTTCACTTAATAAGTCAGTCTGCAGCCTACTTAAGTGAGGATTTACTGACATTCATTAACTCTGAGTCCTCACTAGATTGGTTGTATTGATTCAGCACCTTCTTCAAGTTTTAAGTTAAGGGTTTATATTTAAATTATGACAGATTGTGAACCAAATTTTTAATCCTTTGTTCAAATTGGAATTAATTAATAGTTGGAATTCATTAGCTCCAGATGTAAATCACTGGCCTACTGGATTTATGTTGCTTTTATCTTGTTTCTCCTACTATCAATGATAAAAAACAAACAAACAAAAAAACCTAATACATTCTAGCATCTTAACAAACAGATGTACAGTAAATATAAAGTACAGTGCAAAGGACAACCAACTCTTGAACTGAACCTTGAAATAACAAATTAGGAACCAAAACACTCATAGAGAGAGATCCTTCCAGTTGTCATCACGAATAAGACCAAAATATAATCTCCTTAAAGCATGAATCTTAATAGGGCCTAAAAAACAATACACAGTGGGAAAAAAAACAAAGTATTTAGGCAATAACTAACATGACAAACAGAACAACTACCTCACATCTCAATACTAGCAGTGAATATGAATGGCCTAAACACTCCACTTAAAAGATACAGAATGGCAGAATGGATAAAATTCCATCAACCATGTGTCTGCTGTGTTCAAGAGACTCACCTAATACACAGGACTCACATAAACATAAGGTAAAGGAGTGGAAAAAGATATTCCACACAAATGAAAACCAAAAGTGAGAAGTAGCTATTCTTATATCAGACAAATCAGATGTTAAATAAGAACAATAAAAAAAAGACAAAGACGTTATATAGTAAAAGGATTAGTCCAATAGGAAGATATTACAATTTTAAATATATATGCACCTAACAGTGGAGTGCCCAAATTTACAAAACAGCTACCACTAGACCTAAGAAATGCAACAGACAGCAACACCATAATAGTGGGGAACTTCAATACTCCACTGACAGCACTAGACACATATCAAAGACAAAAAGTCAATGAAGAATGAACTTAAACCATACCCTAGAACAAAGGAACTTATATATTTACAGAATATTTTATGCAACTTCTTTTCATCAGCACATGAAACATTCTCCAAGATGGTTCACATGATAAGCCACAAAACAATTTTCAATAAATTTAAGAAAAATCAAAATCATATCAAGTATCTTTTCAGATTACAGTGGAATAAAGCTGGAAATTAACTCCAAAAGAAGCCCTTAAAACTATACAAATACATGGAAATTAAATAATCTGCTCCTGAATTATCTCTGAGCTTGCAATAAAATCAAGATAGAAATTAATTCTTTGAAATAAAAGATAATAGTGATATAACTTATGAAAACCTCTGGGATACAGCAAAAGTGGTGCTAACAGGAAAGTTCATAGCATTAAATACCTACATCAAAAAGTCTAAAAGAGTACACATAGACAACCTAATGTCACTCAGCTTCAAGGAACTGAGAAATAGGAACAAACCAAAGCCAACCCAGTAGAAAAAAAGAAATAACAAAGATTAGAACAGAAGTAAATGAAATTGAAACAGAAACAAAACAAAAACAATACAAAAGATAAGCAAAACAAAAAGCTGGTCCTTTGAAAAGATAAAATGGATAGAACATTAGTGAGATTAACAAAGGAAAGAAGAGCAAAGATTCAAATAAGCTGAATTAGAAATGAAATGGAAGATATTACAACTGATATCACAGAAATACAAAAGGTCATTCAAGACTACTATGAATACATTTGTGCACACAAACTAGATAATCTAGAAAAGATGGATAAATTCCTGGAAATATACAATCCTCCTAGATTAAATCAGGAAGATATAGAAACTCTGAACAGACCAATAACAAGCAGCAAGATTGAATAAATAATTTTAAAATTGCCAACAAAAAAGTTCAGGACCAGATAAATTCACAGCTAAATTCTATCAGAAATTCAAAGAATTGGTATCAATCCTACTAAAACTACTCCAAAAGATACAGAAAAAGGGAATCCTCCCTAAATCATTCTATAAATCCAGTATCACATGAATACCAAAACCAGGAAAGGACATAAAAAATAAAACTACAGACCAACATCCCCGATGAAAACATAGAGGTAAAAATCCTCAACAATACACCAGCTAATCAAATCCAATAGCAAATCAAAAAGATAATTTTTCATGATCAAGTGGGTTTCATACCAGGAATGCAGGCATGATTTAACATATGCAAGTCAATATATGCAATACATCACATAAACAGAATTAGAAACAACATCATATAACTATCCCAATAGATGTAGAAAAAGCATTTGACAAAACCCAGCATCCTTTTATAAAAACCCTCAACAAAATTGGCATAGAAGGACATACCTCAAAATAATAAAAGCCATCTATGATAAACCCACAGCCAACATCACACTGAATGGTGAAAGTTGTACTGGAAGTCCTAGCCAGAGCAATCAGACATGAGAAAGAAATAAAGGGCATCCACTTTGGAAAAGAGGGAGTCAAATTATCACTATTCACCAATAATATGAAAGTAAACTGAGAAAACCCTAAAGATTCACCCACAAAGCTCTTAGATCTGATAAATGAATTCAGTACAGTTTCAAGATCCAAAAAAAAAAAATCAATGTATAAAAAACAGTGTCACTGCTATAAACTGATAGTGACCAAACTGACACTGAAAACAAGAACACAATCTCCCTTACAACAGCTATAAAAATATATAAAACACTGAAAAATACACTTAACCAAGGAAGTGAAAGAGCTCTACAAGGAAAACTACAAAATACTGCTGGAAAAAAAAATTATAGATGACACAAACAAATGAAAAAACATCCCATGCTCATGGAGGGGCAGAATCCATATTGTGAAGATTGCCACAATGCTAAACACAATCTACAGATTCAATAAAATTCCCATCAAAATACTATTATCATTCTTCACAGAACTAGAAAAAAACAATCCTACAATTCATGTGGAACCAAAAGAGCCCCCACAGCCAAAGCATTATTTGTTTTTTTGTTTTCTGATTTGAGTTCCCTCTAGAATCCCTTTGTTGGATAAATAGTTTGCAAATATTTCCTCCCACTCTGTGGGTTGTTTACTCTGATAATTATTATATTTTTTGCTGTGTAGAAGGTTTTTATAAGTCCCACCTATTGATATTTTCTTTTGTTGCATTTGCTTTTGGGCTCTTGGTCATGAATTCTTTGCCTAAGTCAACGTCTAAAAGAGTAGGCAAAAGTAACAAATCTGGAGGCATCACATTACCCAACTTCAAACTATACTACAAGGCTATATTTCCCAAAACAGGATGGCACTTCTATAAAAATATGTGTGTAGGCCAATGGGACAGAATAGAGAGCCCAGAAATAAAGCCAAATACTATAGCCAACTTTATTCTTGATAAAGAATAAACCCTATTCGATAAATGGTGATAAAGGAAACCCTATTCAATAAATGGTGCCAGGATAACTGGCAAGTGACATGTAGAAGAATAAAACTAGATCATCATCTCTTATATTATACAAAGATCAACTCAAGATGGATTAGAGACTGAAATCTAAGACCTGAAACCACAAAAATTCTAGAAGATAACATTGGAAAAACTATTCTAGACATTGGCTTAGGCAAAGAAATCATGACCAAGAACCCAAAAGCAAATGCAGCAAAAGCAAACATAAATAGATGTCACTTAATTAAACTAAAAAGCTTCTGCAGAGCAAAAGAAGTAATTATCAGGCCTGGTGTGGTGGCTCACGCCTGTAATCCCAACACTTTGGGAGGCCAAGGCAGGTGGATCACAAGGTCAGGAGTTCAAGACCAGCCTGACCAACACGGTGAATCCCCATCTCTACTAAAATTATAAAAGATAGCTGGGCATAGTGGCACATGCCTGTAATCCCAGCTACACTGGAGGCTGAGGCAGGAGTATTGCTTGAACTGGGACCCGGGAGGCAGAGGTTGCAGTGAGCCAAGATCATGCCACTGCACTCCAACCTGGGCTACAGAGCAAGACTCCATCTCAAAAAAAAAAAAAAAGTAATTATCAGGCATGGCTCAGTGGCTGATGCCTGTAATTCCTGCACTTTGGGAGGCTGAGGCAGGTGGATCACTTAGGTCAGCAGTTTGAGACCAGCCTGGCCAACATGGTGAAACCCCATCTCTACTAAAAATACAAAAATTATCCAGGCATGGTGACACATGCCTGTAATCCCAGCTACTGGGGAGGCTGAGGCAGAAGAATCACTTGAATCTGGGAGGTGGTGGTTGCAGTTGGCCAAGATCGTGCCATTGCACTCCAGACTGGGCAAAGAATTGAGACTCCCTCTCAAAAGAAAAACAAAAAGTAATGATCAGAGTAAACACACAACCCACTGAGTGGAAGAAAATATTTGCAAACTACATATCCATAGGAGGACTAATATCCAGGATCTACAAGGAACTCAAATCAGCAAGAAAAAAAAATAATCTTGTCAAAAAGTGGGCAAAGGACATGAATAGACAATTCTCAAAAGTCACACAAATAGCCAACAAACAGGAAAAGCTTCTCAACATCACTAATTATCAGGGAAATGCAAATAAAAACCACAATGAAATGCCACCCTATTCCTGCAAAAATGGTCATAATTTAAAAATTAAAAAATAATAAATGTTGGTGTAGATGTTGAGAAAAGGGAACACTTTTACACTGCTGGTAGAAAAGTAAACTAGTACAACCACTATAGAAAACAGTATGAAAATTCTTTAAAGAGCTAAAAGTAGAACTGCCATTTGATCTATCAATCCCACTACTGGGTATCAACACAAAGGAAAAGAAGTCATAAAAAAGGCACATGTACATCCATGTTTATAGCAGCACAATTTGCAATTGCTAAAGTATGGAACCAACCTAAATGCCCATCAATCCACAAGTAAATAAAGAAAATGTGGTATATATACACCATGGAAAGTTACTCAGCCATAAAACTGAAAAAAGTGGCCATTACAGCAACTTGAATGGAGTTAGAGACAATTATTCTAAGTAAAGTAACTCAGGAATGGAAAACCAAATATCATATATTCTCACTTATAAGTTTGAGTTAAGTCATGAGAACACAAAATCAGAAGAATGATATAATGGACTCTGGGGATGCAGAGAAAGGGTGAGAGGGGGTGAGGAATAAAAGACTACATATTGAGTACAGTGTACATTGCTCAGGTGATAGGTACACCAAAATCTCAGAAATCACCACTAAACAACTTTTCCATGTAACCAAAAACCGTCTATTCTCTAAAAGCCATTGAAATTAAAATTTAAAAATTAAAGTTAAAATTAAATTAAATAATAAATTTAAAAGAATATATTTTTAAGTATGGATTAATTTTATACCTATTTCAACAGAACATTATTTTCAGAATAAATAACTGAATAAAAAATGCATGAAAAAAATTGCAGCAAGGTTTTCATGTGGTTACAGCTCCATAAGAAAGATAGACATTTGCCTGGAAAAAATAATTAATGACTTTACCAGTAAATACAAACACTTCAGAAAATAAACTTTTAGATTATTCCCAAAGAATAGAAAATTATGGTCTACCCATAATCACTTCAATTTCTCTTCTCTTTAGTAATGCTTGTTAAGTCATCTCACAGATGTAAGTATACAATTTAAAATATTTAGCTAATCAAATAAGTAGCTGTTGAGTTACTCTAAGAAAATCTATCATCTGAGCAAGGCCTTTGCAGGCAGACTGCCACTAGACTCCCTTCTAGCTGTGCAGGGCATCCTGAAAAAAGGCAGCAGCCTGTCAGGGACTTGTAAACCCCCACCTTTCTGGGACAGAGCACCTGGGAAAGTGGGTGGTTGTGGATTCAGCTTCAGCAAACTTAAATGTCCCTGCCCAGCAGCTCTAAAGGGAGCAACGGATCTCCCAGCACAGGACGAGCTCTGATAAGGGACAGACTGCCTCCTCAAGTGGCTCCCTGACCCCAGTGTATCCTAATTGAAAGACATCTTCCTGACTGGCAGATACCTCTCCTGTATGAGGTGTCTGTCACACAGGGAGACAGACACCTCATACAGGAGAGCTCTGGCTGGCATCTGGCAGGTACCCTTATGGGACAAAGCTGCCAGAGGAAGAAACAGGCAGCAATCTTTGCTGTTCTGAATCCCCCTCTTGTGATTCCCAAGCAAGCAGGGTCTGGAGTGGACCTCCAGCAAATGCCAGCAGACCTGCAGCAGAGGAGACTGACTGTTAGAAGGAAAACTAACAAACAGAAAGAAATAGTTTCAACGTCAACAGAAAGGACATCCACTCAGAGACCCCATCCAAAGGTCACCAACTTCAAAGACCAAAGGTAGATAAATCCATGAAGTTGGGAAGAAACCAGTGCAAAAAGGCTGAAATCTCCAAAAACCAGAACGCCTCTTCTCCTCCAAGGGTTCACAACTCCTCACCAGAAAGGGAACAAAACTGGATGGAGAATGAGTTTGACAAATTGACAGAAGCAAGCTTGAGAAAGTGGGTAATAACAAACTACTCTGAGCTAAAGGAACATGTTCTAACCCAATGCAAAGAAGCTAAGAACCTTGAAAAAAGGTTAGACGAAATGCTAACAAGAATAATCAGTGTAGAGAGGAACATAAACAACTTGATGGAGCTGAAAAACACAGCACGAGAACTTCGTGAAGCATACACAAGTTTCAATAGCTAAATTGATCAAACAGAAGAAAGGATATCAGATATTGAACATCAATTCAATGAAATAAAATGAGAAGGCAAGATTAGAGAAAAAAGAGTAAAAAAAAAAACAATAAACAAAGCCTCCAAGAAATATGGGATTACATGAAAGACCAAATCTATGTTTGATGAGTATACCTGAAAGTGATGTAGAGAATCAAACCAAGTTTGAAAACAGTCTTCAGGATATTATCCAGGACAACTTCTGCAATCTAGCAAGACAGGCCAACAGTTAAATTCAGGAAGTACAGAGAACACCACAAATAATATATTTCTCAAGAAGAGCAATTCCAAGACACATAATCATCAGATTCACCAGGATTGAAAGGAAGGAAAAAATGCTAAGGGCAGCCAGAGAAATGTTGGGTTAATCACAAAGGGAAGCTCATTGGACTTGCAGAAGATCTCTCAGCAGCAACCTTAAAAGCCAGAGGAGAGTGGGGGCCAATATTCAACATCCTTAAATAAAAGAATTTTCAACCCAGAATTTCATATCCAACCAAACTAAGCTTCATAAGCGAAGGGGAAATAAAATCCTTTACAAGCAAGCAACTGCTGTAAGATTTCACCAGCAGGCCTGCCTTACAAGAACTTCTGAAGGAAGCACTAAACATGGAAAGGAACAACCAGTACCAGCCACTGCAAAAACATAACAAATTTTACAGACAATTGACATTATAAAGAAACTGCATCAACTAACAGGCAAAACAACCAGCTAGCGCCAAAATGGCAGCATCAAATTCACACATAACAATATCAACCTTAAATGTAAATGGACTAAATGCCCTAACCAAAAGACACAGACTGGCAAATTGGATAAAGAGTCAAGACCCATCAGTGTGCTGTATTCACGAGATCCATCTCACATGCAAACACACACATAGGCTCAAAATAAAGGGATGGAGGAAGATTTACCAAGCAAATGGAGAGAGAGAAAAAAAAAGCAGGGGTTGCAATTCTAGTTTCTGATAAAACAGACTTTAAACCAACGAAGATCAAAAGAGACAAAGAAGGGCATTACATAATGGTAAAGGGATCAATGCAACAAGAAGAGGTAACTATCCTAAATATAAATGCACCCAATACAGGAGCACCCAGATTTAGGAGCAAGTTCTTAATGAACTACAAAGAGACTTAGACTCCCACACAATAATAGTGGGAGACTTTAACACTCCATTATTAATATTAGAGTAATAAGACAGAAAATTAACAAGGATATCCAGGACTTGAACTCAGATCTGGACCAAGCAGACCTAATAGACATCTACAGAACTCTCCATCCCAAATCCACAGAATATACATTATTCTTAGCACCACATTGCACTTATTCTAAAATTGACCACATAATTGGAAGTAAAACACTCCTCAGCAAATGCAAAAGAATGGAAATCATAACAGTCTCTCAGACCACAGTGCAATCAAATTAGAACTCAGGATTAAGAAACTTACTCAAAAGCACACATCTACATGGAAACTGAACAACCTGCTTCTGAATGACTGACTACTGGATAAATAATGAAATGAAGGCAGAAATAAAGATGTTCTTCCAAACCAATGAGAACAAAGACACAACATACCAGAATCTCTGGGACACATTTAAAGCAGTGTCTGGAGGGAAATTTATAGCATTAATGCCCACCATAGGAGCAAGAAAAGATATAAAATTGACACCCTAACATCACAATTAAAACTAGATGAGCAAGATCAAACAAATTCAAAAGCTACCAGAAGACAAGGAATAACTAAAATCAGAGTAAAGCTGAAGGAGATAGACATACAAAAAACCCTTCAAAAAAAAAAAAAAATCAATGAATCTAGGAGCTGTTTTTTTGAAAAGATCAACAAAATAGACCATTAGCCAGACTAATAAAGAAGAAAAGAGAGAAGAATCAAATAGAAAATGATAAAGGAGATATCACCACCAATCCCACAGAAATACCAACTACCATCAGCGAATACCATAAACACCTCTGTAAAAATAAACCAAAAAATCTAGAAGAAATATATACATTCCTGGACACTTACACCCTCCCAAGACTAAACCAGGAAGCAGTCAAATCCCTAAATAGACCAATAACAAGGTCTGAAATTAAAGCAGTAATTAATAGCCTACCAAACAAAAAAAGTCAAGGACTAGACAGGTTCACAGCCAAATTCTTCAAGAGGAACAAAGAGAAGCTGGTACCATTCCTTCTCAAACTATTCTAAATAATACAAAAGGAGAATTCTCCATTACTCATTTTATGAGACCATCATCCTGATACCAAAACCTGTCAGAGACACAACTAATACAGAAAATTTCAGGCCAATATCCATGGTGAACATTGATGGATATAAATCCTCAATATAATACTGGCAAACTGAATCCAACAGCACATCAAGAAGCTTATCCATCATAATCAAGTTGGCTTTATCCCCGGAATGCAAGGCTGGTTCAACATACACAAATCTATAATTGTAATTCGTCACATAAACATAACCAAAGACAAAAACCACATGATTATCTCAATAGATGCAGAGAAGGCCTTGGACTAAATTCAACAGCTCTTTATGCCAAAAACTGTCAATAAACTAGGTATCAATGGAATGTATCTCAAAATAATAAGAACAATCTATGACAAACCCACAGCCAATATCATACTGAATGGGCAAAAACTGGAAGCATTCCCTTTGAAAACTGGTACAAGACAAGGATGCCCTCTCTCACCACTCCTATTCAACATAGCATTGGAAGTTCTTGCCAGGGCAATCAGGCAAGACAAAGCAATAAAGGGAATTCAAATAGGTAAAGAAGAAGTCAAATTGTCTCTATTTGCAGGTGACATGACTGTATATTTAGAAGACTCGATAGTTTCAGCCCAAAATCTCCTTAAGCTGATAAGCAACTTCAGCAAAGTCTCAGGATACAAAATCAATGTGCAAAAACCACAAGCATTCCTATACATCAGTAATAGACAAACAGCGAACCAAATAATGAGTGAACTCCCATTCATAATTGCTACAAAGAGAATAAAATACCTAGGAATACAACTAACAAGGGATGGGAAGGACCTCTTCAAGGAGAACTACGAACCACTTCTCAAGAAAATAAGAGAGGTCACAAACAAATGTAAAAATATTCCATGCTCATGGTGAGGAAGAATGAATATCATGAAAATGGCCATACTGCCCAAAGTAATTTATAGATTTAATGCTATCCCCCTCAAGATACCATTAACTTTCTTCACAAAATTGCAAAAAACCACCTTAAATTTCATATGGAACCAAAAAGAGCCTGCATAGCAAAGACAATCCTAAGCAAAAGTAACAAAGCTGGAGGCATCATGCTACCTGACTTCAAACTATGCTACAAGGCTACAATAATCAAAACAGCATGGTACTGGTACCTAAACAGAGACGTAGACCAATGGAACAGAACAGAGGCCTTGGAAGTAATGCCACTCATTTACAATCATCTGATCTTTGACAAACCTGACCAAAACAAGCAATGGAGAAAGGATTTCCTATTTAATAAATGGTGTTGGGAAAAGTGGCTAGCCATATGCATAAAGCTGAAACTGGATTCCTTCCTTACACCTATACAAAAATTAACTTGAGGTAGATTAAAGATTTAAACATAAGACCTAACACCATAAAAACCCTAGAAGAAAACCTAGGCAATACCATTCAGGACTTCATGACTAAAACACCAAAAGCAATTGCAACAAATGCCAAAATAGACAAATCGGATCTAATTAAACTTAAGAGCTTCTGCACAGCAAAAGAAACTATCCTTAGGGGGAAGTGGCAATCAACAGAATGGGAAAAATCTGTGCAATCTACTCATCTGACAGAGCGCTAATATCCAGAATCTACAAAGTACTTAAATAAATTTACAAGGAAAAAAAAAACAAACAATCCCATCAAAAAGTGGGCTAAGGATATGAACAGACACTTTTCAAAGGAAGACAGTTAAGCAGCCAACAAACATATGAAAAAAAAGCTCATCAGCATTGGTCATTAGAGAATTGCAAATCAAAACCACATTGAGATAGCATCTCATGCCAGTTAGAATGGTGATTATTTTAAAAAATCTGAAGACAACAGATGTTGGAGAGGATGTGCAGAAATAGAAACACTTTTATGCTGTTGGTAGGAGTGTAAATTAGTTCAATCACTGTGGAAGACAGTGTGGTGATTCCTCAAGGATCTAGAACTAGAAATACCATTTGACCCAGTAATCCCATTATTGGGTATATACTCAAAAGATTATAAATCATTCTATTATAAAGACACATGCACACATATGTTTATTGCAGCACTGTTCACAATAGCAAAGAGTTGGAACCAACTCAAAGGCCCATCAATGATAGACTGGATAAAGCAAATGTGGCACATATACACTATGGAATACTATGCAGCCATAAAAAAGGATGAGTTCATGTCCTTTGCAGGGACATGGATAAAGCTGGAAACCATCATTCTCAGCAAACTGACACAAGAACAGAAAATCAAAGACTGCATGTTCTCACTCATAAGCGGGTGTTGAACAATGAGAATACATGGACACAGGGAGGGAACCATCACACACTGGGGCCTGTTGGGGGGTGGGGGGCTAGGGAAAGGATAGCAGGGAGTAGGGGGATAGGGCAGGGCAGGGATAGCATTGGGAGAAATACCTAATGCAGATGATGAGGTGATGGATGCAGTAAACCACCATGGCACGTGTATACCTACATAACAAACCTGCACGTTCTGCACATGTACCCCAGAACTTAAAGTACATAAAAAAAACTATCATCCAGATTTGAAATAGGACACCAAAAAGCAAAGGAAAATATAAACATAGAGTCCTAATATACAACTCATAAATATAGTGGATGAAAAATTTCACTAGTATTAGCTTAACAGAAATGAAAGTCTCATTAATTCATTCTAATCATTCAACAGCTTTCTACTCAAAACGTTTGACACATCCTTTACATGACTCCTAAGTGACAGTATCATATGGAAAATGGAATTAAAGAGTTTACAATGCATGATGTGTCCAGTGTTAGGTGAATGGTACAATTATCAACAAAGCTTATGAACTTTGCACAAGAATAAAAATCAGAGGTTTTTTGTTTGTTCCTGCACAATTGCCTTTTCAGAGTACTGGAACCATCATAATTCATCTATCCTGAAAATGGGGAAGTTCCAAAAGAACCTCGAGTGCAGAATATAAGAATTTCAACAGTTCCTATGTCATGGATGATATAAAATATTTTACACTTTAGTTAAACTGGCTTATGATAGTGATCAAAAATAGACTCTATTCTAGTTAGCAAAAGTGTAATACCATAGGCCAGGCATTTGTGTTTATCTCCCTTCCCCAAAAAAGTAAAAAGCAAGATACATTTAAAAGAGGTGAAATAGAGTATCTATAAGGGGTTTAAGCTTTCTTGGCTCTTAAAATCAGGATTTTGTGATTTAATCCCATTCACTGTGAAGTTTGACTGGATGCACATATAAGGAAAGTGAGGTAAGCTTCATTGCTGGGCATTTTTGGTTCCCAAAGACTCTGAGTAGTATGTTGTTGTGTTCCATTTTCTCCATTTGTTATGTGGTTGTAAGAGTGTGGATGGAAGCGCACCTGCATCCAATTTGAGTAACACAAACACAGGGCTTTGCTGGCAGGAGAAGAGAAACTGGAATGCAACGAAGGCTTTTCTCAGTGATGCCAGATGCCTAATTTTACTGTCTCCTCTTTTGTGAGGCTAAAGAATACTTAAGATTACAGAGCAAGCAGACAAGTTTTCAGTTTTTTTTTTTTTTTTTTTTTTTTGGCAAGTCAAAATAACCTGAAAATAGCAACGATAATAATTTTTACATAAATGTCATCTAGCCTCATGTTTAAATACTAAGTTAAATAACTCAGATTTTAAAACAGCCTTACATGGTATGTGTATGCCAGTGTTTAGTCTTACGATAAGGGAGCTAATGCAGAATAGATTAATTGCTTTATCAGGGGATATATATCAATCTTATGGTAGAATCAGACAAGTAATCCAAAACTTGTGAACTCTAAGCCTCATAGCAGTTTAGAGTTGCTTACAATTCTTTCTCCCAGCACTTCTATTTGGAAATACTGTAACAATTACATAAAAATCTCCCAAATATATTATCTACATTTTTGGTAAAGTCTTTCTGCTACCCTATTACATTATCAAAACTTTTCTTCAATATTTCAGGATTCAACTGGAATAGCTACAGATGTAGGGGTCTTAATAAAGAATGGTCAGTATATCATTTTCAAACAAAAAAAGAAAAGAGCTAGTTTACCTCTAATAAGTATTCATTGATATTTGGAAAATATGTGCCTATAAGTTTGGAGATAATTATAATGTTTTTGTGAAATATGGTAATACCCTATAGCTACTAATTAGTGACAAGTGTTCACAGTTAATTCATTGTAATTCAATTTAACATGTTACTGGAGTCAAGCTCTGAATCCCATACTGAACATAACAAATGTCAGCCTCTTCGGAGGTATTTAGGAAACGGTTCTGCAATAACTGCAGAATTTCAAGTAAACAAAATAATGATGTAACTTCTACATGGTTTTTATTTTAGAGCATCTTTAACTTCTAAGACCTTGTATCTTTCATGGTCTGGCTATGTATTTGGCATAAGTCTGTGTAACATCTTTCTTTTTTTTTTTTTGAGACGGAGTTTCGCTGTTGTTACCCAGACTGGAGTGCAATGGCACGATCTCGGCTCACTGCAACCTCCGCCTCCTGGGTTCAGGAAATTCTCCTGCCTCAGCCTCCTGAGTAGCTGAGACTACAGGCACGCACCACCATGCCCAGCTAATTTTTGTATTTTTAGTAGAGACGAGGTTTCACCTTGTTGACTAGGATGGTCTTGATCTCTTGACCTCGTGATCCACCCGCCTCGGCCTCCCAAAGTGCTGGGATTATAGGCATGAGCCACCGCGCCGGCCTGTGTAACATCTTTCTTAAGTTAAACTATGAAATAAAGTTGCCTATAATTTTTTTCCTACATCTTACTTTCTCATGATTCTAGGAAAAGGTAACTTAAATAGATGATAATTTTAGTTGTCAACATAAAAATCATTGTACCTTTTAGGAAAATAGGCAACAATGCCTTATTCTACTAACAAAATAATATGGTGACAGTAGAATCCACTGTCAGTCTCTCTGATGAGAACACAATGGAGTCAACCTGGCTTGGGTTCATTCTGAATGTCATCGCATTTAACCTATGAGTCAAATCCTCTAGGCCTGTTTCCTCTGCTATAGAAGAATATTTCACAGAATTACTGTGAAGGTTAATTTAAAAAAGAAGCATTTGAGACTCTTTCTGGTATATATCTTAATATATAAAATATATGTAAATATACGTATATACATATCCCTTCCATTCTCAAATGCACTCTTCAAACTCCCCTAAAATCTACTTTACACCTTTCTAAATACAGTGAGAATTCATGAAGTCTCTACTTAAATCATTCTAGATATAATAATTATTGAAAATGAATATTAGTGATTCTTCTAATAATTTTCTAATATTATTTAGGAAGTAAGACATACAAGCTCAGATATTTGTCACCTCCAAACCTCTTGGGGCAATTTGATCCTAGTGGGAGGTGTTTGGGTCGTAGAGGCAGATCCCTCATGAAGGGTTTGGTGCTCTCTTTGTGGTAGTGAGTGAATTCCCACTCTATTCTTACCAGAAGTGATTGATAAAGAGTGTGGCACCTCCCTCCCCTCTCTTGCTACCTCTCTCACCATGTGACACACCAGCTCCTCTTCCCCTTCTGCCATGAGCCCCCTCTGCAGAAACAGATGCTGATGTCATGCTTCTTGTACAGCCTGCAAGACTGTAAACCAAGTAAATCTCTTTTCTTTAGAAATTACCCAGCCTCAAGTATTTCTTTAGAGCAACACAAAACAGACTAAGACAAATACATTAAATATTTAGAGAATACCACATGACTTCATTAAAATTCAGTAGGTATAAGAAAATATGTGACTACCAGAAAGGGGAAAATTTAAGAATAAACTGGAATTTTGCCAGAAATTCTTGGAAAGAATTGATTAGACACTTGAGAACCAGCTTTGTTCTTCAATCCTATCTGGCAATAGGTCTAAATTCCTTCACTTCTAATTAGTATTACCTTCCCCCTGCCCTATAAAATCCATCCTGATCTCCAGAAACTTGAGTTTCCTTTCATCATTCCTCTGCTCGAGAGCCTACAAACCTTCTGTTATCCAGGCTTATGTAGTTAAACTTCTCTTCCTTGTTCTCAAGTCTCTCCAAGACATTTTCTGTGCACCTTCGCTAGAGTCAATATATCCATATATACTAAACCTATTCCTCCATCTCACCTCCATTTTCTTCAGAGAAAGTTTCTCCCATTACTGTTGCTCCTCCTGATACCTCTTATCTGCAAGGATCTAGCTTTGTTATCTGTATTAGTCTTCTCTCCTCAACTTAACTAAAACCAGAAACTATGGTATCCTTACAGGAAGTCATGTTCCAGGAGGTACTAACAAGTAAACTGTATGAGAATAATGCCCCCTTATGTTGGGCAACAGGGAGGTCCATTACACTTGTCTACCATTGATATGGCACATCACAGAAAGGAGCGTTTATAAGCAATGAGTATGCATTTAAAATATTGAATCAAATGTGAAATCAAGCAGAAAAAATAGAGACTCTTAAATAGAATACAAATGGCACGATAGTCTATAAATACATGATTGCTGACTATTTAAATGAATATGAATTGCCACAGACTGACTGAATGTTGGTAATATAATCAGCTATCTATAATAAATTAAATGTCATCGTAAGTTTTAGTTTTCCCATTAAAAAGTAGAAGCAATTTATGACCAGTGAAATAAGTGCTAATAGTAATCAATAGTAACTGAAACTTATCACATTCTTTAAACATTCTTGAGCAGAAATTGAACTATTATACACTTATACTGAAGAATGCATGTACATACTAAAGATCACCACCTGTTATAACAGATTTTAAAAATGTGAAATAAGATCATAATATCTTTTTAGAAAAAATAAAAAGCATCAATTTATGCTTTTTTCTGCTTTGTGACACACTTTCAGCAATACACCTAAGTGGCTGAAAACAGAATTATAGATTACGTCATGAATAATAAGAGCCAAAGTTCATTTATTTTACTATTTACTCAAGAATTGTGTATGATGTAAACATGATACTGTATGCAAATAGTAATAATTTTACTACATGAAAAGATGACCCAAATATTAATTAGAACTAAGCCAGTTTAAATGAAGTTTAAATTAGAACATGATAAACTAAAATATGGGGAGAGTCAAATCATACAGTAACATTTCTCAAACAGATTGCACATAAAGAAATGAGCATGTTTCAAATGATCTTGTGTAGTATATACTCTTGTTATTCACTGAATATTCTAACTCATCTTCTAGCTGTGTGCCCATCTAAATTACTTTCTTATTAAAGCAAAACTAACAAAAATTCAACACTTTTTGGAGATGGCCTAAACTATAAAAATGGTTCAATTTCTAACAATGATGTGGCAGTGATATTCTTGGCTTCATCAGTGGTACATGATGTCCAGTATTACAGAAATAAAGGAGCAAATTAATAAGAAATGTGTCAGTCCAGTAAGGCTGACGGTTCAGAGATGGGACAACTAGCTTTAGCCTCGGCCTCCAGTCAGATACAGAACTGATGAAATATGCTGGAGTAGCTCTCAGTCACAGCTTTATCGCCAGCCTCAGGGCCAATCCAGTAAAATATTTCTTTTTAATGTACTTTTTTTAGTAGTACAACAAAAGGAGTTTTAATTTTACAAATAAAAATGTTTCTCATGATTTAAAAAAGATGTAAGTTTATCTAAATTTAGAAAGAAGGCAAAAAGTACTAATAGAGTATAAGCTATACTAATTATAATCTGTAAAATGCCATAATATAGTCCATAGAGAAGAAGATACAAAGCTGGGTAAAACTCAAATGCCTGTCCACATGGCAATAAGGAATCACATTTGAGAAATAATTATAATTTAAATCACAATATAACTAGTACTAAGGAATACAGAGCGTTAAAGTAATAAAAAGTATTTATTAATTACTGCTTTAGAAAAAATTGTGTCAATCACCTTCTCTTCGACCCTTTGGAGATGAAGGAATTCCCACCCTAGAGTTATGGGAATGGCCAAACACACAACACCTGACGTTGGATGGGATCAACACCGATTTAGTAGTCACATACACTGACAGCCTGGGGAAGAACAATGCTGCCTGCCACACAGGGACACACATAATGGTAGCACTTGGGAGCAGAGTATACAACCAGTGGCTGTGGGAAACAGGCTTGGCAGTATCAAGAAGTTGAGATGCCGCATGGTTCCTGCTGGAAGATGTGATTAGTTTGAGTAATTTTCTGAGTTTGCTGATAACTGAAACCCAAGGATAAGCAGGAACTGTACCTGGTTTATTGCTAAGGGGGGTTGTGTTGCTAGGGGACCTAATCAACAAGAACAGGGTGAAGAGAACTTGCAATAGTGGAAGCCTTCATGGTTTCACCAGATATCGAAACAGCAAATGATATCTGGCCTAAATTTCAGGCCTCACCTCATTTTTTACAGAATAGAATAAAAGATGTTGTATTCAGGAAGCACATTTGAATTCTCAAGTTGTATATTGTTGGAAGGATAGTAATTCAACAAGCTGCAGGCTGAGATTTAAGGGGTGAGAAACTATGTTAAATACATGGAGAATGGGAAGAATTGAAAAGTGTTCAAAAAAGTTAAGAAAATTTTTAAATTAATGTACATTTCATCATTTTACAAAAGATTGCTGACATTCTATGTATTCTAATTTTAGTAGATGTGTTGCTTATACAAATGTGTTTTTATGAAATATAGAGTGTAAGGTAGGAGACAAAATCCAGTATTTGAATTATAGCATAACTCCTTATAAAGGCAAATAATTTACTAATATATGTGAAATAAAAGCTGATATTTGACCATAATAACTTGATATAAAATTCTTTCAGCCATGACTATCTCTTCCAACTGAAATCAAACCTTTATGATTATAGAAACTTTGTGTGTCAGACCTAAAAGCATAAAAGCTTAGAGATGCAAAATACATTTATTTCAATCATGCTCTTACTAGAGGATCCTGACTTGTGGATCATTCCAGCAGCAGGAAATACACAGGTGTGTGAGACAACTCACTTTATCCTTAAACATCACATTTTGTCCTGTATTGAACTGGAACATTTCTTTTTACAACTTCCATCTCTTGGTTCACATACTGCTTTCTGAATCAGTGTGCAGAGTAAGTATAGTTTACTCTATATGTGATCAAGAAGATGAAAAATGGGTCTGGCAGCCTACAGCTAGGCCATGATGTTCCCAGCTGACCATAAACAAGGTCACAGGATATAAACAATACAAACAATTATCAAACAAAGCACACATGACGGTAACAGAAAATGGCAATGATGATGCCACTCAGTGACCAGGTCAAAAATAATATAGAGACTCTGCAACCACAAGACTAAACATATTCCTTTTCTTCTCACCCCACTTAAGTACTCAGTCATTCAAGATAAAAATTACCAAGATTGGCACCCAACCCAGAATGACCTCAATTTTAACATTTAGAATCACAGAGAATATCCCCAAGTCTTGTTACAAGACTTTCCTTACTGCTTCCTACCATGACACCTCACACTTCCAATGATGGATATTCTTTTTTGCCATAGAAATTTCCCTGATTGCAGATGGATTCCTTGTGGTCTTTGGTGGGTTTAATGTTACAGTACTTGACTCTCTGTGGGAGTCAGCAGACTTGGGTTCTAGTCCAAGCTCTGCCCCCATTTAAATGTTACACCTTGGGCAAGTCACTAAAATTCTTTAGGCTTCAGTTTTTAAAAATGAAAAATAAGACTAAAATTGGTGATTTCTTATCTTTGAAGTTTTGAACCACAGGGATTATGAGTTATTACAGGGAATTCTTGAGTCCGTATAAACATGAATTTCCTTCATAAGTGTGTATTGAAAATATTACTATTGTATGAGTATGTTTTAAGGTTTAGACTTTAAAAGAAACCTTTATACTTGGGGTTGGAAACAACTAGACTGCTTTTGAAAGTTAATTTAGTTAGAATCTTCCAGTGAACACAGTTGCACTGATATAGCTGTCATAGGTTCTCTTCACCACCTTGGAAAGTAAAGAGAGTGTGAGGAAAATTCTAGAGTTTCTATCTGTGGGGGTGGAGGGTGAAGTGTCACCAACAGTATATCAACCTGAGAACAAACATTAACGACGTGATGCTCAAAGGAGTCTGGGATATTGGAAAGGGGCACGCTGTATAGAATTTCACTTATTTCTTAGTTATGCTTGGGGATGAGAGCTACTGAGATTAATATGAGTGAATGAGTTCTGAGGTTAGTTGCAGAATTCTACCCCCATTGCTAACAGAAGTCTCCCTCAGAAGACTTAATGCAGAACAATACTGAATTGTAAGGATTTCTGATTATACACATTTTTTAAAAAATCATTGACTCAGAATTCTAAAATTCCCAATTTTAGCCTTGAATTAACCTTCACACACAATGCTCCATTTTTCTTCAGACTCTCAAGCTTTCAGCCATCATATTTTATGTGCTATATTATGAACCTAGGATTTGCCTCCTGAATGCAGTTTTTGTGCCATATTTAGCAAAAGGATGCTTCCTGTTCTTCCTCTATAGATATTCCTCAATGAGTGTAGTCTTCACTCATTAACACTATGAATAGTCTTTCTTCAAACACAGCATTAGAAAAAAAAGCCTTCTATTCTGTTAGAGGAAATGGAAATTTGATTTATGTGAATATATTAATAAAGAGAACTTGAATACAAGTGTCTACCCTTCAGACCATTATGAGTGCACCCTAATTATGGTCAACCATTTAAGTTTCCTTGCAAAGAAATCTATGCTGGCCATAACCTTAATTAAAACAAAATATTTACTACTTTAACTATGTTGGTGGAAATATTATACCTGAAATTTAAATACATATTTATTTACTCATTTTATAAAAATTCAAGAAATAGACCTGAGGTTAAGCCCATTTCTATACTGAATAAAGTTATTAATAATAAGTCATATTTTTCAAGAAATAGCAAGAATTAATGAACTGGTATTTGCAAAGCATTTTGAGTCTTCAGAAAAAATATTAAACAGATCATTTGGTTGAATATTTCAAAAACCAAATTAATTTACTAGCTTGACTATTATATATAGATACACAAAATGCCTATGTATATCATGTGTGTTTATGTGTGTATAATACTGAGTAAGATGCATTAAATTATAACCTGACAGGAAGCCTTCCAGAAACTTCAACTTAATCAACATAGATATATATATATATATATATATATATATATATATAAATTTGTCTTATTCTTTTCTGAGACTATGCCTAGCACTGTCCTTGGAATTTATTAACAGAGATACAGATGAATAAGTGTCCCCTCTCCCCTTTAACATCTTATTTCTCTCTTTCTCTTCAACTTCAATGATACAAAGTTTATGTGCAGTTTTCTTATTATTTTACTGAAACTCTTTTTGAGGTTCACTATCAACATCTCAGTTACCAAATTCAAAGGTCTTTTATCATTACCCATCACGTTGTGCCCACTGGAATAACTTACTGTTACTTTCTTTAAAATAAAAATCTGTCTCTTAATATATTTGTTCAAGTTGTCTTAAAAATGTGTAGCTTTTTCAACTTTTACTGTTAAGTTACTGTCTTCCGAATGTAACACTTTCCACTTGCATGTTTTTATATCCTCTGCTTTTATTTCTATCCTCTTTCCCTTGAAGGGAACACCTGCCATGACTATACATCCTGATAAATCTATTTCTGCAACTATCTCCCCTTTTTAGGGAATTTTTGCTTATTTCCAATCACTTGTCCATCTCATCACTTGAAAGATTTCCCAGTATGTCATATTTTATTTATCCAGACTAAATACATCATCTTCAAACTTGTTACTTTGTGACTTACATACTTTAGTTAACGGCACTACAATCACCATAATCACATTCCGGCTTAAAAACTATAATCGTAGACTGTAAAAGCATGTATACATTTGGCTTCAAATCTTTAGAATTCAAACTCTTGCTTTAACATCTGCTCAGTCACTTTTACTATTATCTTCATGAGGGTTCATGGCACATGATTTAGCATGGGGTATTACAACAGCCTCATGGTCCACTCCTAATCTGTGGAAAGGCAATCTTTCTCCTGCACAATTCTCATCAGCCTCTCCAACCACTCAAAAATGTTCAATGGCTTACATTAATGCTGAGTAATGTACAAATTTCATTGACAGTCCCCCTTGACATAACATTAAACTTCTAGTTTGTTTCCAGTATTGTTCACAACTACTTTTAAATAAGCAATAAAACAATTTAATTATACCCACTTGTTGTACTCTAAATAAGTTGTATGCTTTCCCAACGCTGTGCATGGGTAAAGCTGAAACTGAAAGAAATTACCTCTGTATTTTAAACACAAATTCTAAGAAGTCTAGACAGCTGAATCCTGCAATTCCTTCTTTTAATGTCTCTAATAACTTGAATCTATTTTAGATTAATCAAATACATTATATATTCCTATTAAAATGCATACTATGAAACAAATTTACTAACTTAAAACAGCATATATTTATTACCTTATAGTTTCTGTAGGTCAGAATCCAGGTGCAGCACGGCTGGAGTTTCTACTCACGGTCTCAGTAGGCTGAAATCAAGATTTTTGATAGGGCTCTGGTTCTCATCCAAGGCTTGAGGGCCTCTGTGTGTTTTGGCAGAATTTATTTCTTTGTGGTTGTAGGGCTGAGGTCCCAAGTTATTTTTTGTTTTAGTTTTGTTTTTAGCTGTTGGCCAGGGACCACTCTCTTCTTCCAGACGTCTCCTGAGTTTCTTGCCATGTGGCCCCCCACACACCATTGAGAACATGGATGTGGGCTTTCCTCTGGGCCACCTAAAGTGTATCTCTCCGACTTCCCCTGCAACCAACTAAAGTAAACGCTCTGCTTTTAAAGACCTCGAGATTAGCTCAGGCCCACGTGGATAATTGCTCTATATTAAAGTCAGCTGATTTGGTACATTAATTACATCAACACAATCAAGCCACAGCAGTATCTCGTTAGTGTTTAATTGAGAAATAGGTGTAAGCTGTGTCTATACAAGGTTCTGGAATCTGAGGAAGTCATTAGGAATTCTATTTACCTCACATGCTTACTTTTATTTTTCCATACTCTTGGCATATTTTGCTATTATGAGTCAATAGTTTCTTTCAAGAGCAGTCAAAACTGTTGACTAGTGGCTGGCAAAAGGGAGAGAAACAAAAATTGTTGACTTTGGCACCATATTTTACAAATTTTAAGTAACAATATTAATAATATTGTATTCAGAAATCCTAGTCAAATATAGAAGTATATGTTCATACTAACTTATTTTGGTAATATCACTACTATGATATTTTCAAAAGTAAATTGTTAAGGGAGCCCTATTGGGTGTCTTAGTCCATTTTATGTTGCTATAACAAAATACCTGGGGCTGAGGTTTATGTAGCTCTCAGTTCTGCAGGCTGGGGAGTACAAGAAGCATGACCCTGGCATCTGCATGCTTCTGTTAAGGGCTTTCTTGCTGCATCACAATTTGTTAGAGAACCGAAAAGGAAGTGGACACAGGAAAAGAGGCAAGACCCAAGGGATGTCCTTCACTTTAAAACAACCCACTGTCATGAGAATTAATTCATTATCCTGAGAACTAATCCAGTCTATCAAGAGAAAGGACTCAGTACCATGAGAACAGCCATTCATGAGGGATTCACTCTCATAGCCCAAACACCTCCCACTAGGTGCTACCTTTCAACACTGCCACATCAGGGATCAAATTTCAACATGAATTTTGGTAGGGACAAACCATATCCAACCATAGTACTGGAATCTTTAATTATTAAAATTGCCAGTTCACCACACAAGATCTTAAATTATCTAGGCCAGCTTTTATTTTCTATGCAACAGACCTTGGAATCTAAATAAAGAATTCAGGCAATTTCCTTTTTGCAGACAATCGTGGACCCATTTGGAGGCATATTGGTGCAGAATGAGGATGGCTGTTTTTTTTTCTGAGTGAAATATATGTTAGTCTTGGTTAACAAAATAACAGATTCAAATGTCACTTAATCCTTTAGTCAAACTTCTTCAAAGTGCTAACATTTCAGGGCTTGTCAGAGAAGTCAATCCCAAATTAGTTGTGTTGTAATTCCTGGAATGCAAGGGCCATATCTAAAACATTTAAATCTTCAATGCCTTAGCAAAGTCTAATAGAAAATAAATTATTAAAATTTAAGAATTTCTAAAGACTATGCTTATCTCCTTAAGGAAATGACTTCATCAAAATTAAATTGTATATAACAGCCATGAGAAACTGCTATATGAAGAACATTTTTGCATCTTCTCAAATATACATTGGAATGTCTTGCCCATCATATTGACCGGGGTCCGTTATGTCAGTAGCCACGTGATAACTTCCTCTATTAATATTCAGATGAAAGATAGTTTTGGTGACAGGTCAATTCTGTTCAGGAACCATGTATTTGGAGCCTAAGGTCAAAGACACTAGGCTAGGCCAAAGGGATGCTAAGGTGGAAAAATAATTGGTTTCCTGCCCTGAAAGAGTTTAAAGGTACATATAAATTTCTTCTCATGAGAATATCAATGACTTACTTATTGCTCTTTCCTTTTTGCTTTAACTGCTAAAAAATACAGAGCTAAATTTTATGTCCTCCTCCAGTAACACATTTCTGGGAGAATTTATGTCTTTATTTCTCTAAATAAATGGTCTTTGACTTTCTGTTTTTAAATTTTTTTTTTATTTTTGCTATTTATTCTTTTAAGCTGCTTCTTTTTCAGAAGGAAGTGACATTTTAAACGAAATTTTAAAAATCGAAATAGTATTTAATAATATTTTCTTTCCAAATTATGTATCACATTATGTTTAGTCATTGAACATTCAACAATGGTACAGTATGAAGGACATTTTATTAAAATTTATATAATTTTGTAATTTTTAAGGAAATCTTATTGTAAATAAAATTATTAACTTAAGTAGTGTCAGAAGATCAAACAGATTTTTCATTTTTTCTTTAATATTTAATTAAAATTATAAAAAAATTAAAAATTAAATAACTGGCAGAAACATTATAAATCTTTTAATGACGTTTGCCTTTTTAAAAAGAAAAAAAAAGCACTGTCTTATAAAGTAGCATAATTGTAGGCTGCACATGGTGCCTCACACCTGTAATACCAGAACTTTGGGAGGCCAAAGCAGGAGTATCACTTGCAGTCGGGAGTTCAGGACCAGCCTGGCCAACATGGTGAAACCCTATCTCTACTAAAACTATTAAATTTATCCAGGTATGGTAGCACATGCTTGTAATTCCAGCCATTAGGGAGACTGAGGTGGGAGGATCGTTTGAACCTGGGAGGTGGAGGTTGCAGTGAGCTGAGATTGCACCACTGCACTCCAGTCTGGGTGATGGAGTGAGACTCTGTCTCAAAAAAAAAAAAATCTTTTTAAAGCAGCACCATGTAAAAATGAAGAGGAATTTGACATTTATTATATTATTTCTATATGCCAGATACCATATAAGCATTTTACTTAATTAATCTTATCTAACAACTTCATAGATGATTAGGCAAGAGTGTAGCATTTGCATTCTATGAGCCAACTGTGGAGTTAGGCATTTCAAAAATATTTGAATACTTACAGCAGTTAATATTTAAGCAATCCTATAAATTTAATTGATCCAATTTTTTTTTTTTTTATGTAAAGGTGAGCCTCACAGAAATTAAGCAACTGGGTAAAGGCTATACAGCTAAAAGCAAGAAACCAGGTGTGGCAGGGAAATTTTAAGATGATCCCCAATGATCTACATGCTTGTACAATTCCCTCCCCTTTCGTGTAAGAGGGACCTGTAACTGGAATTTCACCAACAGAATGTGGTATCATTATAGGACATCACTTCTGTGATTATGACATACGGAAAAGGTGAAGAAGTTGGGAAGATATAATTAGGATTCCTAAATCAGCTGACTTTAAGTTAATCACTGGGGATGTTGGTTAGGTCTGACCTAATCATGAAAGGCCTTTAAACACCTGTTTAGAAGTAAGAGACAAGCAGCAGCAGGTGCTTTCTTTTGGTCTGAAAGAGCAAAATGAATGTGTAGAGAGGACCATGTGATAGAGAACTTCAGTCCTACAACCACAAAACACAGAATTCTGCCAGCAACCAGGGAGTTAGAAGAGGACCTGGAGCTGAAAACGAGATTGTCATCCTGGTCCACACCTTGATTTTAGCTTCCTAACACCCTGATTCAGGCACCTAGCTAAGCTGTGCTTAGACTTCTGACCCACAGTAACTGTGAAATATAAATGTCTGTTGTTTAAAGCCACTGAATTTGTTATGCAGCAATAGAAATCTTATGTTCCAGGTGTGACTCATTTAGAATCCTATCATATTTCCATTACACTGTTTTCACATTTTTTTATGACACAGGGCCTATGCCATAGTTGTCTCACAACAGCTATTTCCCCATCATTCTTTTATTCTATCATAACATTTTTCCAGCTTCCCCTGCAGTAAGGTATGAAAAAGTAAATACATTCAAGTCAGAAAGACATAAAGAGAAGTAATGTGGGAGGCTTTAGGAAAAGATTTTCCTCCTTGATAAATGGGAAAACAATTTGAGGAGATATATCATTTGTTTCTTCCTTTCTTTGATGTGATTGTGTGAAGATCCAATTGTTTGAAAGTACAGCCACCATATTGTGTCTTTAAAGGGAAGACCGAAGACGAGGAGAGATGCTGAACAGCAGCTCTGCCAGTACCAAACTGCTTATAAGCAAACACGTTGTGATGTGAGAAAATAAATCCCCAATGTTTTAGCTTTGTGTGACAATAGACATAATAGAGTCTAGCTGGTAGAACATGCTTGCAGTTGAAAACAACTGTATTTGTCAGCGTTCTACAGAGAAACAGAACAAACAGAGTGTGGGTGTATGTGTGTGTGTGTACAAGATATTTATTTTAAGAAATTGATTCGTATAATCATATATGGAGACTTGACAAGTCCCACATCTGATGTGGGATTCTGGCAGACTGGAGACTCAGAAAGAATTGCAGTTTGAGTTGAAAAGCGATCTGCTGTAGAAACAGGAAGAACTGATATTACAGATGAACTATGAAGGTTGTTTGCAGAAGAATTCCCTCTTGATGGCAAGAGATCATCCTTTTACTCTTAGGCTTTCAACTGACTGGATAAGGCCCACCCACATTATGGAGGTCAATCTTCTTTATTCAAAGTCCCACCAATGAAAATGTAAATCTCATCCAAAAACAACATCAGATTAGCACTCAGAATGGTATTTGATCAAATATCTGGGCATCATGACTCAGACAAGTTGACATACAAAATTAATTATCACAGCATTCTAACTGATAAAGGAAAAAAAGATGCTTTGTATGTCTTATCCTGATAACTCTACATACTTCATGAGAAAAGAATTTAGCTTCAGCAATAAAAACAGCTGTCATTTACTAAGTGGGAATTTTGTGCTAAGTTTATTACACTTTTCATAAATTATTTTATTTAAAACACTTGTCAAGATTATAAGGGCTTTAAAATCTTTTATTTATTTATTCACCAATTATTTATTTAGCACTTAAAATGCGCCAAAGATGGTTTGGGGGGCATGCACGTAGCAGTAAGCCAGAAAAAGTCCCAGCCCTCAAGAAACGTATATTCTAGTGAGGTAGGTCAGACAGTAAGCCAATAAACAAATAAATATGTGACACAATGCTAGCTAATGATTAGTGCTATGAAGAAATGTATAGTAGATTATAGTACAAAGAAAGAAGAAAGACGTGGTGCATTTTAAGGAAGCAACATGTTAATAAATGATGTAAGGGAGTGAACTGTATGTGTATCTGAGAAAAAAAAATGGCACAGGTAGAGAGGAATACATGCCCTAATTAGAGTGAGCTCAGTGCATATAAAGAACATGAAAAGGCCAGCAGTCATTATTAGGATCGAGTAAGCCAAGGCCAGAGAGTTAGGAGATGATGGCAGACATAGCTGAAAGCAAATCATACGTGAATAGATTCATTGGAAAGTTTTAAGGAAACTTCTGTGATCCAATTAATGTTTAAAAATGTTACTTTGTCCCCTGAGTGAAGCTGGACTGAAGGGAGCTAAGGGTGGAAGCAAAGATGCCATTAGAAAGCCAGTGCAGCAGAACAGGACAGAGATGATGGTGACAGGGAGCTGGGTGACAGAGGTGGAGGGGTGATTGTTGTCTACTTTTCATAGATTAGGAAGCTGAGCTTGGGAAATGTTAAGAAAATGACTCAGGGTAACAGAAAAACAACTCAGCAAAACTAAAATTAAAAGATAAAAATACCTGAACAATGAAGAATCTTTCTTCAAGACAAAATGGATTAGAAAGAGGGAGGCATTTTTAGATCTTCCACTTCGTAGGAGAATAATGATGTTTTGTTTTCTCTTGACCAAGATGGTTGAAATGACATCACTTAAGCAAGAATTTAAATCTGGAGAGGGCATAATTATTTAATATATAAAGTCTCAAGGTATGTAAATACAACATTGCTGATCACTCATTGCAAAACAAACATACTAAGGTTGATACTCACACCCTTTCCCCCTTTCATTTTAACATACTTTCCAAACTATTCAGTGAGAATTATTGATTATTCAATGAGAATATCTTTTGTAAAACGATGACCTGATAAATACACACACACAACTGAATCGGCCATTTCAAGAAATAGCATTATCTTCACTGTTCACGATGAACTCTAGAATTTTTAATTTGATTTTATTTTTTAATGCTAGTTGCAAACCCCTAACTTCATTTTAAAACCTACTAATAGATCAGTGATTAACGTCTCAAAAGCAGTGGGGCAGAAACATAGAGAAAAATTGTAAATATTTAGCTTCTGTGTCCATTTGTGTCCTTCCCAATTTGGGTGCAGGATTATTACACAGTTCCTCTGAGACCAATCCATAGCCCAAGAGCAACTGGGTTCACAACTGTGACAGCAGGAACAGTCTCGGAGGCCTCTCCTTGACCTTTTTAATCTCTTATTACATTTGCTTTTGTCAACAGGTAGCCACCTGTGGTAGTGTGACAGAGTTAGGGACCTCAGACTTAAATAGTCTAAGATGGAACCGGGGCTCCTTATCTGGCTGCCCAGGGCCAGAGCCCACCTGCCCCTGCAGCCCACTGGTAAAGGATCCATCAGGGAATAGTTAAGAGCAGGAGCTCCAGAAGACAATGCCAATCTCTAGCCCTGCTCTAACATGAGTTGTGCAAGCTTTGAGGGTTGCCTAACTGTGCTTCAGTTTACTTAGTTTTGTAATAGCCCTAAAGGATCTCACTCAGAGAGTCACTGGGCTAGCAAATGAGTTGATGAAAGCAAAGGGCTTAGTCAAAGCTTGCACACATCGAGTACTCAGTTGATAATTGCTGTTACTAGTAGTAGTAACAGCAAGGGCATGATGTCAGAGGGAAATGGAGCAGAAGAGAGTGATCGAAATATGTTTTCTGATACTTTACTACTGCCAAATTTAGGTCCCTATTATAACCGAATAAATATGAAAAAGAGTAGAGTTGAAAAAGGACTTGACCTGTATCAGTCTGACCCCTTTATAGATCAGGATGCACAGAAATGTTATTTCACAAAATTTTAACTTAAAGGAACCAGGCCAATTAAGTTTTTATTGCCAAAAAGTAAATAGAAACTGTAGTAAATTTTTAAAAATTAAGAAACTGTTTTCTCTATATATATATTCTAATATATATAGTGTATAATATTTATATATTATATATTAACATTATATAAATATTCATATAACATAAATATTATATATAATATAAATGTTATATTATAAATTAAATATTTATATAAATAAATACATTTAAAGATTGGAAAGATTACTTTTCAATACTATTAAGATAATCCTTTCTAGTAATAATGCTTAGAATGAATGAACACTCAAACATGCACACGCATGTGCACACAGACACAGAGTAATTTCATAACCCCTGGAATTAAATTACTTTTTGTTTCTCACATACGATGAACTTGGAGAACTGTTACTGTCAATCCCACTATATACTTATGTAGCTGTATATTATTGGCAGCTGATCCCTGAGATTTAACTGGGCCCTGATCATAAGGTAATGCATACAGACGGTAATATGTAGAGGAATCACTAATGCTAACACTCAAGCAATAAAGTCAAGTCTTCCATGAAGTTAAGTGGAGTTAATGCTTGTCTAAAGTGTGTACTAGTAGATAACTACTTAAATTCATATATGCATATGTGTGTAGATATGTTTATATAGAAAGAGAGAGGAGATAAGTAAGTTAAAAGATATTTTAAAATTTTGAAGTTAGTATATACATTGAGTTAATAGTAGCAAGCATCACTTAGCTATTTAGTAGAATAATGGGCATTTTTGACTATTAGTGACAGCTACTGAAAAGAGAATCATAATTTTAGAATATGATATATATTTAGTGTGTATATATCTATTACTGTATCTACATCTATATATGTGTGTACACTACATGTTTATATATATGTATAACTATATATTGATATGTGTGTGTATATACATGGATACATATATGTAGAGAGAAAGAAAGAAAGAGAGAGAGGAGATGAGTAAGTAAAGGGGTATTTTAAAATTTTGAAGCTAGTATATACATTGGCTTAATAATAGCAAGCATTGTTTGGATATTTAGTAGAATAATGGGTATTTTTGTCTATAGTGATGCTACTGAAAAGAAAATCACATTTTAAAATGATGATGAAACTTTTAGTTCCAAATATTCTGGTTTATTTATTAATATACTTTCTAACGAAGTTCAACATTCAAAATAATAAATTTCCAAAATATATAGGCAAATATATTGATGGAACCATTGATAACATATGTTTCTGAATATAGATACACACACACACACACACACACACACACACACACAAAATCAAGACTTAAGAATGTGGAGGCTGCTTGTACCCAATCAATTAAAATATGGCTCTTCTTCTAGAAAGTTTTCTCTGAAATCGAACCAGAAGTACCTGAGTGACACTCAGTTTAAGAGAGAAACTCACATTTCATAACTGAAATTCAAGGAATAAGATGACTTTGATTGGTTCATTATAATCTGGTGAAGGAAACAGACTACTGGATACAAACTATTTTAAAACGACATAATTTAAAAGCTACAAGAGGCTGGGTGCAGTGGCTTATGCCTGTAATCCCAGCATTTTGGGAAGCTGAGGCAAAAGGATCACCTGATGTCAGGAGTTCAAGACTAGCCTGGCCAAAATGGTGAAACCCCATCTCTACTAAAGATACAAAAAAAATCAGCAAGGCATAGTGGCGCATGCCTGAAGTCCCAGCTACTAGAGAGGTTGAAGCAAGAGAATCACTTGGACCCAGGAAATGGAGGTTGTATTGAGCCAAGATTGTGCCATTGCACTCCAGCCTGGGCGACAACAGCAAAACTCCATCTCAAAATAAATAAATAAGTAAATAAAAGCTACAAGAAAAAAAGTTTCCCAAAACTATAATTCACATCAATAGGATTTGAATCCATCTAATTTATGCACTCATAAATAGGAAATAGAAATTTCAATCTAGATATTTTTCTTTTCACATCATTTGATTAGTTTAATACTCCAATTTTTTTATTATATTCATTGTGTTTTTAGAGGGCTTCTGCATTTGGTTGAGCAGTACACAGACTTACTGCCTGGGATGCGACTAAGATGTGCCTACGAAAGAAAGATGCCTGTTTTTGTTGCTGTTGTTTTGTTGTTGTTTAAGTTCTGGGTGCAGAATGTGTAGGTTTGTTACATAGGTATACAGGTGCCATGGTGGTTTACTACACCTATCAACCCGTCATCTAGGATTTAAGCCCCACATGCATTAGCTTTTTGTTTTAATGCTCTCCTTCGCCTTGCCCCCTACTCCCTGACAGGCCCCAGTGTGTGTTGTTCCCCTCCCTGTGTCCAGGTGTTCTCATTGTTCAACTCCAACTTATGAGTGAGAACACGTAGTTTCCTGTGTTAGTTTGCTGAGGATGATAGCTTCCAGGTTCACCCATGTCCCTGCAAAGGACACGATCTCAATTTATTTTTATGGCTGCCTAGTATTCCATGGTGTATATGTACCACATTGTCTTTATCCAATCTATCATTGACGGGCATTTGGGTTGGTTCCATGTAAAAAGACACCTTTCTATAATTCACCCACTGGGCAGGTCCACCTTTTACAATTCACTCAAAAGCTCCTTTTGTGCTAATTGTGCCCCTAACTGTTTTGTGTGACTATTTGTCTGAATAACCCAGCTAAATATATGGATGTGTGATGGGTGGTGGTATGGAAGTAGAAGCCTAGAATTATTGAGTAGTTTCAGTTTGTGAGGCTAAGCCCTTGCAAATCAGGAACCTCGTATTCCATATCAAATCTTTATAGCCTCAACTTTTGTAACAGGCCCTTCTGCAGCAACCAGTTCCATGCAAACTTCCACGAGCTTCAAACAGCAACCCTAAGACTACAACACACACCTCTCCCTTTCTGACTAGAGCTTCTTGGACACCTGGTATGAACTGGGTGCTCACTCATGGATGTACAACCCTGGAATGTGAGAGAATGAATGCACATATCAACAACTGCTTGCCAGTGAGAAGGAATCAATGGGTAGACATTTTGAGCTGTATTTCATGAGTCTCTTCATAACATCCTATAACACTGGGCACCAGTTGTCCACAGTGATGGTCAGTTTTATATATCCCTTTATTGGCTGCCTTTCCTTTCCTGATTCACTCTCCTATCTCTTACTCCCACTCCCCAGGATCAGGTCCTAAATAAATTACAACACAAAAACCTTTGATTCAGGCTCCACTTCTGTAGGAACTTAACCTAACACTCAGATCTTTTATGATCACATATCCTCGATGGAACATCTTAAAGAACAATTGATAGGAAACTCCAATACACACATTTACAGGTCAGTGTAAATGTGTATGTTTCTGTGTTATTACAATTTCAAGAAATTATAACTTTTATCAAATGATTCAAAAATATATTCTCTCACATACTACATAGCTCAGAGTAGGAAGCTGAAATTGTATCCTCTTGTATCCCATTGTCAAGTCCATTTCTTACTTGGCTCCTATTGTACAAATCCCTTCCACATGGCTTTCTTCGTTCCCACCCTCTTGCCCTGCTCACTCTATCAAATTTTAAGCCCCTGTTACATGCTTCAGTCTTCCAAGTCCTGGGGCCTGGCATGACTTTCTTTAAATTATTCATTTCAAACAGCAGTATTAAAATGTTATAATGTTTGTTTTCTTATTACAAAGGCAATGCATTCTTTAAGAGATACTTTAAAAATTATAGATAAAATTTTGGGGAAAAGCCACAAAAATTAACAGTAAGTACAAGCTTATGATGTAATCAATGTTATCCTTTTGTAATTAAAATTCCATATTTTTATGATTTTTTTTCCTAAGGCAGGAATATAATGTAAAGAATGTTTCATAATGGTTTTAAATAACTGAAAACATCATTAACTTTTGAGATAATAAATACCCTTTCATAGTGTTTTCTGGCAGCCTAGTTCCTCTTCATTCATTTGTTCATATATTCAGCAGATACTGTTTTAGAGTTGCCTAATTTCCAAATTCTATCCTAAGTATTGTAGATATAATGACCCAGTCTCTGTCATTATAGACTTTATATATAATAATTTCTCAGTATTAACAAAGGAATATTAACAAGTATGTTAAGTGCTAAGAGGGTATAGAACATAATCTATTCCTGGATCAGGAAAGAGAAACCTAGTATTATATTTCCTTCAATCAAATTCTTGGACATTTACTTTGTTTTTAATGTTTTATAATTTTTTTAAAAAAAGCTCTCCAGTGTGCATCCTTACAGATAAATCTTAACATAATTTCCTAATGACTACCTGAGAATAAATATATACAAGAGAAATTGAAGGGTCAAAATATATGTACCATTTTAAGATATCTAATTCTTATGTATGTTTTATATATACATCCTACAGAAAGGTTATACCACACTGCAGCGGATCACCCACTGTGCTCATTCTTAAATGTTTTCTTTTACCCCATCAATAATGGATATATTCTCAAAATCTCTCTCACTCTCTCCACCCTCCTTTCCTCCCTCCTTTCTTCCCCATAAATAGATGCCAATTACCTACTAAGTAGTTACACTTTTCAGAGAGAGAGAGAGATTGAGTTTTAAACTAATTTGTCCTGCATTTATTAAACTTGACTAAAATAAGAATCCCTTATGGGGCTTGTAAAAAAACGCATTTCTGGTCCCCTAAAAAAATCTTCAAGGGAAAGCACTGACAATTTTAATTTTTAAAAGTGCCAAGTTATTCTTTTTATAAAGAAAAAAAGAAAAAAATAGAAACTTATTCATGAAAATGTCTATTAAAATGCCTAAAGAACAGAAGGCTATATGGATTGTGAACTCCATTCTTATCAAAGAAACCAAGAATAATTATGTGCTGTCTTAAAGTCATCAGTGAAGCAAGTTCTACAGAAAATGTAGTATTTCTTTGGTCTGATACTCAATGACTGCAAAACTATGGCTGCAAGGACCTGCTCTGTCTAAACTTTGAAAGTGGAATTTATTAGAAAGTTCAAGAAAAAGCAGGTCAAACTGGTATCAGTATTTCCTTTATGTATTTATTCTCTTTCAGACAAATTAATGGTTGAGAGAATATCAAATCTAAATCAGTGAAGCAATTGATGAAGTTTTTCTCACTATACCCACAGAAGGAAGTGGCTGTGCTCTGCAAGGGAATCTGTATTAAACATTTATGAAATGTGTATCATATTCTACAGTACCAGGTCCTTGCCTAAATTGAAAATAAAGAGTTTACAGTTTCCTGTAACAGCCCAGTTATCCAATTTGGGAGCAGATTTATTTTAAAAAAATTATAAAGTCTAATATACTGCAGTGAAAACATATGCAAAGTACTGCAGGATTATTAAACAAGTCTGGGTGAAAGATTATCAAATTATTGCACTTAGAAGACCACTCATGATACAGAGATGTTGAGTTTAGCTTCTAAACCTAAGTGCACTTTTTACAAATAACTTGCAAATTCATTAAGTCCATCAGCATTTTCTAATACCATTTTCAAAGAAAATACACAATTATAAAGCCCTGGTTATTACTTCCTGTGTGCAGACAAACGGCTCTTCATTAAAGAGACAGTATCTCTCAGTGCACTTTGTTCTTACCAAGCAGTGATCATTAAACTACTTGCTTAGCAAACCTTGTTGGAAACAAAGGGAAACAACACCAGAATGAACTATAATATGAACAATATGTAATTTAAGGCTTGCACATATATGCTGGTATTCTCACTGCTGTTTTACAATGTGTGTGTAACTAAGTGTAATGCAGTTAGGCATAATCTTCTGTCCTCATAGTAGAATTTTCCTTAGTCTATAAATCTCTCATGCAGCAACACTGCTTAAATCAACTCAAAAATCTCAACAGACACTTGCAGTTAATCTATACATCTTTAGTTAGCACATAACCTGCTTATAAATTGTCTATTCTATTTACTCACAGTATGGCGGAATATGTTATATAAAACACATGATACTTTCTTCCATATAGTAAATCCTTGTCAGTGGAATGCCTTTGAATATTGGCTTCATAGTATACAGAGATAATTACATTTGAACCAATAGATTATTAATTAAAGTGTGGTCCTCTACATTCATGCAAGTTTTAAGTTATTTTAACATCTCTGTTGTAGATTTCTAAATGGCGAATTTCTCTTTATTTCAAAATTATTTAACACAGTTCCAAGCAAGGCTTATCAGCCACAACTTCAGGAAACTTTCACAATAACATTCCAAGAACTAATTCTAAAAAGCAGTGCATTTCAGAGTATTTCAGAGATAAATTTGTGAAGAAACAAGAACACTTTAGAATGGGTGAGATTTCTTCTGTTTGTACAAATTCCAATGCATTGGCTAATCTTGTTTTAACAGTGACCAATAGTGACACTTTCACTGCTTCACTCTTGGAAACCAGCATCCAAACTAGAAGTTATCATAAATAGACAGTAAGTTGGAAATAATATGATGGATTCAAGACAGAGGATTTGGGGACTCTGTGTAAACATTTGACTACCAGAATATTCCAAACGAAGCAAACGCTTAGGCAGCCCTCCACTTTGCTAGAACTAAATCTGGCAAGGGCTGCCTTCATACTTAAATAGAATATAGGGAAGAGGGGCTGGACTCCCCAAAATACTTGCACAGAAACATATCATTGCTAGGAATATATGACCAAATACAGATTTTTGAAAATGTTTACATCATTATAACTACCCCAAAGCTTATTTACAAATATTTTAAACAGAAAGTCACTGTAAAACTTATGATAGTTCCCTAGCTGATAAGGAAGCTTAGAGGAGAAAGATGTAGGCAGGAAGAGGCAGTGGGAACTTGGTGACATGGGGAGGTACTAATGAACATTGTCACTGGCCTGTTGCCAGATCATTTGGGAATCACTACTACACTAACAAAAATGTTTTGGAAAATTTCGAGATGAAATTCATGTTTGTTTCTGAATTCTGTGGTTGAGCTGGCAGGGAAAGAGTCAACTGATAAATTGATTTACCAAACGTTCATTTTATTTATAAATGACTTCAGCAGAAATATGCTTTAAAGTTACAGATTCAGGGATTTTTATAGTATGTAACTAACCTGTGAAATTTAAACAAAGAATGAAAACTTTCCTTTAATACTTTAATCACTAGTATTAACCTTATATTTCAAATAACTCGAAATGTGGTGTATACCTGGAATGTGGATTCCATATTTTTGAAGGGTCACATAATCCAAAACTAAAGCCAAACTTTTTTTTTGAAGTTGTAGCTAACAATCTTATTTGGTAGTTGATACAATTTTATGATCCATTATTTGAATTATCATGGTAAAATAAATACTCAAAGGATAGTGACTATGGTTACTACTCCCAATATAATTCTCAGAAGGCTGGAACTCTCTCTCTAAAATTCAAAGTCACTTTTTGAGGGTAATATCCTCCTTCAGTTTTACCCTCTGTCCCTCTGATCCACACTGTAATTGCCTTCTTCTTTGATAACATATTCCAAGAAAACCCCACTATATTTCCTGTGTCATGTGTTTCCTAAATCTGGGCCATCCCACTTAATTAAAGTGTTCTCTCCCAAGTTTAAACCATTTCTCATCTGAGCCATACTGAACAACCGATGATTTGGTATTTTCTATCATCTATCATCATCTGTCAATGATGTGCCAAAAGACAGATAAGATGAGGACACATAATTATGAGTACACTGATTGCTATTTTAAAAAGAGTATTAAATGCCACAGAGATTCATAAGAAGAGATTATATCCAATTCATTTAGGAATTGAACTAAGGAAAGACTTTTTAGATAAAATAAAACTTGAACTGGCATTAAATATAACCATGCCCAAATTAGAGACAGAATGGTAAAAATACAATATCACACTCTAGTTAAAAATCCTTCCCATAGCCTTCAGAATCCCATTACAACGTGGAAGCACAGAATATAAGGTCCTGAATGACGTAGGTCCTGTCTGCTTTTCCGTCCCTTCATCTTACCATAACTTCACTTTGAAGTATATGCTCTTGTCACATTGAACTATGTTCGGTTCCAAGTAGAAGAAACACATTTTTGATTTCATGCCATTGAATTTGCAACTTCTATTGTTCAGAATATACTTGAGTATCTCTCTTTCTAGTTAACTTTCCCTCTCCACAACCTGGCCTGGCCAACTCTTACTTAACAGCAAAAAACTCATTTCAAACCTCATTTCTACTGGGATGCTCCTCCATGACAATTCTTTTATTCTTTTCTTTTGCTTTTTTTTCTCTCTCTCTCTCTTTCTCTCTCTCCTTCCCTTCCTTCCTTCCTCTTTCTTTCTTTTTCTTTCTTTCTCCCTTTCTTTCTCTTTCTCTCTCTGTCTTCCCTCCCTCTTTCTCTTTCTTTCTTTCTGTCTTTATTTTCTTTCTTCTGTGCATGTGCTTATTCCAAGTGCTTCTAGAGCATTTCTTGAAAACTTTCCCTTTGTTATAATACTGTCTTTCTTGGCTGTTGGGGGCAGACAGTTGAAGTACTTATACTGTACTTCTCAGTTCAGGCCCCTTTATCATCATTGGTGTGAACAAAACCCTTCTCTGATTTTAGGTATTTATTTATTGCTTTTTAGTTCCTCATCCATTCTTAACCCTACTTTCATTATATGCAATCACTCATTCTGTTTAGTAAGTATAATTTTCTTTGTGTATTTTTATAAAATATATACCTCAAATGCCTGTATTTACAAACTTATACAAATGTGCTGGTTTTGATTTTTCATTTCTTAGTTTACCAAAATATTATGTATATACTATGCATCCGTGTTGCTGTTAATCCATGTAATCTGTTATACTTAACTGCTATACATAATCCACAGCGTGCATTTACTCTCTCAATACTACATATCTGGATTGCTTAGAAGAACCTGCCATCACACACACACACACACACACACGTGCATGCTCCCACATTCTCATACTCACATATACACACTTGCACACACATCCACACATATACACATACACACTAACTTCATGCACATATACACATATACAATTCTGCAATGACAATGCTCCTAGATGCCCCATCATGAATTTGTAAGCACCTCTTTGGTAACAGACCCAGGCATGGAACTGCTGAGTCATCATCTGTTTTATAATTAATTTATCCACAAAGTGCCAGACTGTCTTCCAGAGTGACTAAAGCTTCCCAAATCCTCACATCTCTGCCATCACTTAGCTTTATTGAGCTTTCTAATTTTTCCAGTCTAATAATGTGTAAAACATCTTTACTGAAACAGAAACAACTCCTTGACACTGAAACTGAATTATGTCTCTTATTTGTCCACCTATTGTGTAATAGCCTGTAAAATGGTAGAGACCATTAAAACCCAAAAGTGCTGAAAACATATCTAAAAAATGAAGATTTCAAGAAAGCAAGTCTGAAAGTGAAAAGCAGCAATAATATTACCTTAGTTAATTAAAAAAGAAATTGGCTAAGGTAAACTAGCTATGACCCAATTTCAATTCTAACTCCATGGTTATTTCCATATAACAGAAGGCAATGTCTTTATGCCTTAAGTGTTAAAAATTATTATAAAAATATTACATACTTCATTCTTTTGGTAGGCATAGTGATCAATAGCTCCAGGTCCTTTTTATGTCTCACTAATTCTAAGATACCTCTGTGATAGGTAATGTGACATTAGACTTTTCACAGTTATCATTAATGGGAATCAGAGGTGTTTTAGTAAACTATTCTTTCCATCAGTCAGATGAGCTTCTCAGCATGTTCAGCCTCAGCAAATTCATCTGCTCAGCAGGTTCTAAATGCCTGCTCTAGTTCTCCAAACTTCATGATGCAGGGGTTAAAAATCATGACACAAAACTTGTCAGCACAGCCTGCTAATACACATGTATCAGGATTGCCCAATGAACTGCCTGAGGAATTCTTTGTTTGCTTTGTTCTGACCTTTTCAAAGTCTTCATTAATTTATACATTCAAAAACTATTCTTTGAAGTATTTTCTAAGAAATAATTTAATCCATTTGTCGTTGATTTATATCTTGTTCATTACAAAAAGAATTTTAAGTGGCAAATCATTCATCACTTTTTATTTCAATGATACATTGAATTTATTCTTTTTTTCTATGAGTTGGAAATCTTTTTCCTAATGCTTTTTGTTCCTTATTAGAAAAAAGGTCACATGCATTTCTATGTGATTCACAGTGGTTCATAGTGAGGCAGCTCATCACATTCTGGGGCTATCCCTTCTGTTATACATACAGATTGGTCCTTTTCAGAGATCTTTTATTTTATCCTTTATAGATCTATATATAATTCTTCTTACTCTCCAGGCCTGTGTAACAGAGAATTTCTAATCTTGTGTGGCTTAATTAGAAAGAAGCAGGCACACATATGGCTGACAGTCTTGGAATTAGAAGCTTTGAATGTGAGCTATTCTCCCATAAACTCCACTCAGCAATTTGGAGCATTTGATGAAGATTCTTTGGTTTCCCTATTCATAATTTACAGTAACACTCCTGAATTTTAATATGAATATTCATTATTATTTATTGAACAAATACTTTCTACGGTGCTAACTGTGTGCAAGGTACTGTTCTTAGCATTTTAAATATATAAAGCACTTGGATCCTCAGGACAAACAACCCTTTTAAGCAGGCACTAGTATTATGTTCACTTTGCAAATGAAAAAATTGGGCCCAGAGAGGGTACCTAAATAGTCCAAGATGACATAGCTTGTCAATGTCAAAGCTGAGATTCGAACCTTAGCAGTCTAAACAGTTACTGGTCTAAATCTGTTTCTATGTAATGATCCCAAAATATACATGATTTTTAAAGCTTTCAGAAAAATTATATTATTTGGACCTACTATCATTGTGTATGCAAAAAGTAAAGCTTACTTTATGAAAAGAAAGACAGATTCTACTCCATGAAGTCTAGATCATTCATGGCTCTCTTCACTTTCCTCATTAAGAAGTTCTATTCCAACAATCTCCCAAATGTGCTCCATGGATTATAGAGCTACAGGACCAAGTGGGCAAACTCCCATGCCCTTCACTTCCCTGCCTGTCTTCTTTACTGAAACCATTACCCAATCTCTTTGAAGCAAAAATACCAACCATACCAAGAAAGCATAGCATCATACATTTAAAACATTTTTTCAAATTTCATCCAAGGGAAAACTTACCCAAATTTAACAATCATGGCATCAAGGCTTATGTATCATTCAATTATTTGGCATAGCAACTTAAAGGTCACCTTTCTAGCACCAATATGTTATATTTTATTTTAAAAAGACAATCACACACCATTTACCTTTCTAAGTTAACAAGGATGCATCAATAAACACTTATGAAATACTCACCAGCTGTCAAGTACCATGCTAGGGCTAGGGAATGCTGAGGTAGAGAAGGCAGTAACTGACCTCTGAAAATGCTTATACAGAAGTCAGAAAAACTGAAACCTGATAGAGATGCTGTGAACAAAGTAAGCTAAGGTTTATTTTTGTTGTTTTTGTGAGCATACTTGAATTAAAAGCATCAGATGTGAAGCTTAGGATATTGTTTAAATAACAAAATAACCATAATAATTTTTTTGATTAAGGATGTATATACACAGAGACTTTCTTTTAGGTCTTGTATGAATGAAAATGAAAGGACTTATAAGATTTAAATTGCTGTCTCAGATCAAGCTAAAGACATTTTGAAAACAACTCCACTAAGCAAGATTAATACATTTGAACAATTAATTCAAATACAAATTCTATAGGAAGTCATACAATTTTCAACCTAGAAAATATGTGGGAAACAATGCATTATTTTGGATCTTTCTGATAAATTTGATTTTGTGCTTATTTAAACTCCTACATCATTCCTCAATGTAACAATATCACTAAAACACGAATAATGTAGTGATGTCATGGTAAGAACTGGAAAGGCTTTCGGAACAGAGATAACAAACATGTTATTCTATCTAGCCATACACTCACAGATATAGAGTCAATTCCAGCAAAGGAAAAATCTTTATTATCTTTGTAACTTCAGTCTGAAGTGCTCACAGCTGGTTCTTATTCATTCTTCAGACCCAGCCTCTTCTCTTTAGATAAGGCTTTCTCTGACTTCCAATCTAAAGCAGGCTCGTTATATTCTCTCAAATCTGTTCTTTTATGGCACCTACTGCAATTTTTCATCACGTGGTAAACTGTTTACTTATTTGATGGCTTCCTCCTAATTCAATTATATGCCTATGGATGAGAGACCTGTCTGCCTTGGTCATCACTATATCCAGCACCTGGCATGCCACACTCCAGTTGAATCTTGAATAAGCAAATTAATGTGGTCATAACGTGCATTCTCAGAAATGTCTGAAATCCATCTGTGATTGATGGTATTCTTTTCAGTAGCTTCAGGACTTTCATTCTGCACACATCTTTATGTATACATTAAACTTTCCCATTTAAACCTTTTAAAATATTAAAGCACCAAACAGTGTTAACTGGTAATTCACAGAAGTACCTTTGGGAGATTATTTTGTAATGCCATCCTTATTAATTTCCACCCTAAATCTTGTGTATGAGGGAGATGTTCTGACAGTTAAGAAGTATGACAAGGAAACAATAGCTGACAAAGTTCATCTTTAGTTGAAGGACAAAAATTCATTAAAAAAATAAGTCTCACAAAGTAAGGAACACACAAAAAAACTATACTGATTAATATCTCAAGAACAAAATGAACTCTTATTTTCTTTACCCGTTTAGCCACGGAAGAGTGAAACAATCTAGGAAGCAGCTGAAGACAGATTTGCAGCTCTTTGTAAGTCCAGTATTGGCTAAACAAAATATTATAGTGGCTATTTTCCCACACATTTCACTATTCTATTCTAAAATTTCAAAGTAATATATTTTAAACTTCTATAGTCCCCTTCTATTCAGTTTCTTCATATATATCACAACCATCCTGCTTTGCCTATACTGACAGAAACATCTGTTTCAAAAAATCTGAGACATCAGATAAAACGGCAAAAGTTAACCTGAATTTTATCCGTGGTGCTGCCATATAGTAACTAAATCTAGTACTTAAATTCAGGGTTTTTTTTATTCATCTACAAAATGGGGATAATAATAAATTGTTAGAATTAAATAAAGGAATGAATTTTAAAGAGCTCTTTAACTGCAAATAACTCTATAAAGATGGGTAACTATTATTATCCTCTTCACTGGAACTCAATGAATTAAGGTCCCAGTTCAAAGGATTTCATAAATTTGTATTGTGTGTTAGTGCTGCAACTTTTATATCCCACTTTTTAAAGTTTTATTCCATTATAACACTCCTGATTTCTTGCCATTTTTATTCTCTCTGCTCCAGGTTAATTGAGACCAATAATCTGATGGTTGAGTTTGGAGGAAGAAACTTGGCCCACGTAGTTCAGCCCTTTGTTCTTCTCTTTTCTGGTAGTGAACTCAGTGGGAAGCCATGCATCTCCTTTACCATGTTCCTCCACTGGCAGGTTCAGCTTCTGATGGAGAAGGCCAACCCCATCACTGACAGTGACCAGAGACTTGGTAGCCAGCATCCAGTAGCCCACCAATGATTCATTCCTCCTGATACTTCTTCTTTGTGTAGACCCCAACCACTCTGAATCTGGCTAACTTGTAAAACCAATAGAATAATGAAGAAATGACAGTGTGTGACTTTCTGAGGCAAAACCATAAGAGAAATCATGACTTTTGCCTTGTTCCTTCTGGGAGAAGCCAGCTGCCATTGTTATGAAGACACTCAAACAGTCCTATGGAAAGGGACTGAGGAATACTGCCATAGCCTGCATCAATGTGTCAGCAACGTAATTAAGCCATTTGCAAGGCAGATCTTCTGGCTTCAATCAAGCTTCAGACTAGAGCTCAGGCTAACATTTTCACAACAACCTCACTGGGGACCCTAAGTCAGAACCATCGACTCCTGAATTCCTCATCAGGAGGAATTGTGTGATACTATATGATAAATGTTTATTGTTGTTTGAAGCTGCTAAATCTTGAGATAATTTATACACAGTGATAGATAATTAATTCAAGAGGTTAAATGCTACCAAATGTTGTTTCAGTTAGGAGACATGTTACATTCTCCAATATCAGCTTTAAATACCAAAGTTGAAATTTTACCTTCCAAATGTTGTACTTTTTGTGTTTTTGTTATTACTTCAGACCTTGAGTGAGGAAGAGGGGTTCCAGTTATGGGGTTCCCTAAAACACTCTAACATTATGCTTTGCATTTTAGCATTCATTCTCTATTCAACTAGCATTCTGTTAAACACCTACTAATTCCAAGCACTGTGCAAAAGTATTGAATGCCAAAAGAGTAAGAAGACCTTTTCCACTGACATTAAAGTTTGCATAGACTTGTGAAAAATAGACATAATTACTAATAACTACTAAATTATATCATAGTCAAATCTCATAAACTAGTCAATTGACTATGGGGGCAAGAAGAGAAGAGTTCAGCTAGAATAAAATTGATTTGATATATTTAATTAAAAGTACCTCCCATATATATATAGACAGTGTATGTTAGTAAGCCCAGCCCAGTGGGTTACCACACTTATAATAATCCTCTTTAAAGAGAGAAGCATAATGTTGAGAGCATAAACACTGGAGCAAGGCTGCCTCAATTCCTCTCCTGGCTCTGCCTCTTGGGACTGGTGTGATCTTGGGAAATTAACTTTTGGTGCCTTTTTCTGCATCTGTCAAATGAGGGTTAAATGGGTGAATATATGTGCAGTATGTAGAATAGTGCCTCGCACCATATTACTGTTTGGTATTACTATTAGAATTTACAAAATCTTTTCATTATGCTGACATATTCATGCATATAAGAGCCAAGTAATATGTTATTGTTTTCATCAATTAGTTTGCCAAAACATATATTGAAGATGTCACCTAGCATTTCAAGAGCTTCAAGAGAAAACTTTGCTCTTATCACAGCAGATTAGATCATGTGCTGGAATTGCTTGTGTCCATTTTTTGATGCACTAACCAGAATTACCTTACTAATGTTATCCTATGAGAAACAATTCAAGATTTTTTATTTCTTCAAGTTCTTCACATAAATAGACAACAATGCAAAATAGATTGATTTTTTATCTTGTTCAAATTCATACTTTTTCAAATAAAAATGCTTTATTTCATATTCTAGTTCAAGTTGTTCAGTAGTCCGCTCTTTTCATAATTGTTCTCAGTTATGACATCATTTATGGAATATAAAGCATTTAATAGATTTTGTTGAATAAGACATTTTACTTACTAAGCTATATATCTAAGGTGCAAAAGAGATAGCCTCTCCTACATTGTATTAACTACATTATGGCATCTTTTGCTCACTATTATTCAAAATCATAGAAATTAAAAAAAAGGAGAGAATAGAGAGGGAGTCACAAAGAATGTCTTGTACAAAAATAAAAATGAGTTAATGAGCATGTTCCAATACAATGGACTAATATTTGTGTCCTCTCAAATTTAATATGTTGACATTGTAACCCCCAATATGATCGTATTAGGAAATGGAGCCTTCGTAAGGTAACTAGGTCATGAGGGTGGAGCCTCAAGAAGCTTCATCAGCTACATGTTCAATCCATCTAGTATTTACACTTCTTGTGAGGTCAAATAAAAATTCCATAAAGTTATATCCTGTGAAATGTATTGCAATCCACCTAATTCAGAGTTGTATTTAAAATGCTAAATGGCCCCATTTTTTGTATGATGAGAATGATTTCAAATAATAATTTTAAGTTCAGTGTTATTTGCAAATGAAAATGGAGTAAAGGAAGGGAGAAAAAAATTTTGCTCAATCAAATTTGCAGTGTTTTACCCTAGATATTGAAAGAAGAAATCAATGGAAAACTCTTTGTGATTCGTTTGCCTTTTCCAAACATATTGCGTCATTCATCTAACCCAATTTAGTAACCTTATTTAAACTTTTTTCTTGATGTGAAGCACAAAGAACTTTGAGTTTGTTCTTTCTAATCTAGAGAATGAAAGGTCTTTAACAGTAACATAACTGAAATATTTCCAATAAAATTCTAAAATCAGGTACAATTAATATAATCACGATTCTACACAATAGAATTATCTCTGTGTTAAGAAACTGCTCGGAAAACATAAAAAGTTCATGCAGTGAAGTAAGAACTGGGGAAAAGTAAGAAAACACAAACCATGATTTCAACCTCTTCTACTTTTTCTCTGCTGTGTGTCTAAATCAGCTAAATATAAGAGTAAATAGAGGCTTCAGTGGTATATCTCCCATAAACAAATAAAATAAGATATTAAAACCAGAAACAGTATTCGTAATAATTTTAAGATGTGAACTGATATAATAAATAAAATGCAAATCTATATTGAATAATCTGTGGACAATATACAACAAAGAATAATGACTGTACATCAGCATTTGAAGCAATCACCAGTAAGCTTCAAAGAAAAGGAGTAAACTAACCATTCTCTTGGCAAAATAGATAGTAATTCACATTGTGTTCTTTGATAGTTCCCATCTACTTCAAAGGAACTTACCCACTGTCTTTCCTGGTCCTCCTTTACTCACCCAACAATCTAGCTGGTTGGAACGTCCTTAACTGGACTGCTAACACTGATGTTTTTAAACAGAGAATTTCAAAATTGATGGCACAAAACCTCACAATAAAGATTTATCTCACTTTCCACCTTTTCTCCAAAAAGACACTACTCAAATGCACATATTTTACTGGATAGAGACAGTTACAGTGTAGTAACCCTAAAGATATCATATGGTACTTGATTCTTAGTACATTAACACCAATATATTTAGTTATTTAAATGTTATTTTCCCTGTTGACATTCAGGCCTTGAAGAGCTTAATTATAAATCAAATACATTACAATACTAGCTGAAAGCTATGTCTGGCCTAGAATAGAAAGATAAGGGTGTAGACATCAGAGAACACTAAGAAGTTGCTTGAGACAAGAGGAAGGACAGACATTGTATTGCTGTAAAGACTGGGTAATTTATTTAAAAAAAAAAAAAACGGTTTAACTGACTCACAGTTTCCCATGGCTGGGGATGTCTCAGGAAACTTAAAATCATCGCAGAAAGGGGAAGGGGATACAAAACACATATTATATGGCTGCAGGAAAGAGAGAGAGAGAGCACAGGGGAACACCAGATACTTATAAACCCTCAGATCTCATGAGAACTCACTCACTGTCACAGAATAACATGTGGAAAACCACCCCCATGATTTAATCACCTCCCCCGAGTTCCCTCCCTGGACACGTGGAAATTACACTTCAAGATGCGATTTGGGTGGGGACACAGAGCCAAACACTAGCAGGCATGAAGACCACATGAGACCACGTCATTTCTATCTCTGAGTAGCTTTACTAAGTATTTATGGATGATATCACTTTAAATGTGCTTTTGAATTTCAGTTGTGTGTACAGTGTGTGGACCACATTCAACATTTTTTTCTTTCTTTAGGAAACAAGAATATTGACTATATAGAAACAAAGAGAATTCAAACACAAAAAGAATAAAAATGTTTAGTCTTTATTTTCCTGTAAGGAAAGAAAAGTCGGGGTCAGGAGCAGTGGCTCACTCCTATAATCTCCACACTTTGGAAGGCCAAGGCTGGCAGATCACTTGAGGTCAGAAGTTTGGGACCAGCCTGGCCAACATGATGAAACCCCATCTCTACTAAAAGTACAAAAATTAGCCAGGAGTGGTGGTGCATGCCTGTAATCCCAGGTACACAGGAGGTTGAGGCACGAGGATCCCTTGAACCCAAGAGGTAGAGGTTGTGGTGAGCCAAGATCGCGCCACTGCACTCCAGCCTGGGTGACAAAGTAAGATTCCAACTCAAAAAAGAAAAAGAGAAAAAAAAAGCTTCCACAGAAGTCAAAGACAATAAAAGCACACATGGATTTAGCCATAAAGTTTTTATTTCTAAAACATGGTTGTAACTGAAAGCAAACTGGGCTTTTATAAATTTTCTTATCCAGAGCCTTTCCCTTGAAGAGCAGCTTTCATTGTTTTATTTTCTAATGCACTGATTTTAATGAAATGCATCTGCCATGTTAAAGGGAACTGTAAAATGATAAACACATATAATACTGAAAACTCCAGTTGCTCACCAAGCATATTTTGCCATTTCTGCCACATGGTGTGCTTAAAAAAGAAAGTACAGCTGGGTTATTTCTTTATGTTCTTATAAAGTATTGAGGGATTCTTTTCTTCTTTTTACACAGAACCAACACACATTTCTTAATAGAATATGTAATGGCAATTTTTTTGCATGTACTCTGTACAAAACTTTCACAACAAAGCTTAGCACCATAAGAATTGGGTCACTGAAACAGTTGTTACAAGCTGTGTGTCCTGGATTTGTTCAATCCATTAGAATGACTGGATTTTAATCTTTTTCTGCGTCAACACAGTTCACTGACCCCGCCATCTTTTACTAGCTGGATGGGAGTTTTTATAAAGATTGATAGTACTTCTTTAAAAAATCTTTACTCAGAGCAATTAATACAGTGATATGTCCAAGAGGTCTCTGCCCTAAGGAATCCAGTGCTGACCTATTATGCACCGCTGTTTCCTGTACAGTCTAGCAGGATGGAAACTTTGTGCACTGGAATTTACAAATCAGTAATCAGAAATTCAGTATTAAGTATCACCAAAGACAGCCAAAGGCATTGGCTCATTGTTACTATTAAAATTGTTATTCCCTGAATAATGTTAATTATGAAAAATGATAGAACAAATTTCTATAAGTCATGTCTTTGTGAAACAAATGAATTTCTTTTTACAATATGTATTCACATGGATAGGTTCCTTAAAATAGGTGTTTTATTGTGACTTTTATTTATTTTTTTTTTTGAGATGGAGTCTTGCTTTGTCACCCAGGTTGCAGTGCAATGGTGCAATCTCAGCTCATTGCAACCTCCACCTCCCCGGTTCAAGCAATTCTCCTATCTCAGTCTCCTGAGTAACTGGGACTACAGGCACCTGCCACCACACCCAGCTAATTTTGTATTTTTAGTAGAGATGGGGTTTCACCATATTGACCAAGCTGGTCTCAAACTCCTGACCTTTTGATCTGTCTGCCTTGACTTCCAAAAGTCAAGGCATGAGCCACCACGCCTGGCTTATTGTGATTTCTTCCAAAACTAGTTTATTCAAACATGTTTTTAATACCACAGTAAGGACCTTGTTAGAATCACCATATAAAATTATAGTTATAGATCAGTTTCATTACTGCTGTCTCTTACTTTGCAGATTTTGAAAATATCTTTGATTATTATTAAGGCTTCTTCTTCCTTAGCAGAGAGAAGCTGACCCACATGTAAGTAAAGTGGAAATTGACAGGCTTTTACAAATAAGTAGAGAAGTATTGTTCTGGTATCTCTGCCTTGTAAGTTTAGAATCCTAAATTATTTCACCAGAAGGACTAAACTATCATACCTTTTCTAGGGCAGTGTATTAGACCATTTTTACACTGCTATAAAGAAATATCCAAGACCAGGTAATTTATAAACAAAAGAGGTTTAATCGACTCACAGTTCCCCATGGCTGGGAAGGTCTCAGGAAACTTACAATCATGGCAGAAGGTGAAGGTGAAGCAAGCCATGTCTTACATGGTGGCAGAAGGGAGAGAGAAAGAGAGAGAGAGAGAGGCCAAAGGGGAAACTGCCATACTTTTAAACCATCAGATCCCATGATAACTCATTCACTGTCATGAGAACAGCATGGGGGAAACTGCCATCATGATCCAATCACCTCCCACCAGGTCCCTCCCTGGACATGTGGGAATCACAATTCCAGATGAGATTTGGGTGGGGACACAGAGCCAAACCATAACAGACAGGGATCCCCAACATTAATTTGATTGGTGTTTGGAATGAATCTCAAGTAGAACCCAAGGACAATGTCAGGTGATAGGAGAGGCTCAACCTACATGTGCTGAGTATATTGATAAACCAAAGGTCTTCCCACCATATGACTTCCCCATACCTACTATCTCGGAGGACTTTAAAAGAGCTTCAGTGTATCTTAGCCACCTCTTACTTCTGACAGGCTTGAATGTACTGGAGAGAGAAATGTTGAAGTTATATGGCTGAAAGGTTATAAATAATGTAGTAAAGTTCTAGAAAAGATTGTGGAAGAACTGGCTTTAGACCACTTCCATTGTATAGTGGGATGAAGATAAACCCTGGCACATTGGTATGTGAATTTGTAGAGGAAGTGGTGGTGCAGGGAAAATTACAAAGAGAGTTGAGTGGTGTCTATCTAATGGCTTTTAGTTTCTCTGTGAAATATAAGACTAGCTCATTAATGTGTAAGGAAGGAGTATGAAGTAATAAAATATCTCAATAAGAGTGAAAAATATTTTAAACAAAAAATAGTTTGGAGCATAATTTTGAAGTGTCATGAATAATAGCATAAAAACTGTGTATTTCTATCACTGAGAGTGAGTCTTTTTATCTCATCTGAGACTTGACTAACAACTGTTAAATTTGCAATTTAAAAAGTCATTGATAATCTTAATGAGAACCATTTCAGTAAGGGAGAAAGTCAAATTGAAATAGATGGAGGAGTAACGGAGTAGAAGAAATGGAAATACAGAGATGGATTCAGAAGTGTGGCTCCAAAATAAGCAAACTCTTTAACCCAGAAATTCTACTTCTGGAAATATATCCTAAAATCTTTAAAGATTTGGCATGCCTCTTGTCTCATTCCCTCTTCAAGTTCTGACACATGAAGTATACTCATGAGAATATTCAAATAAAAACAAATTGTGTTAATCCATACAAGCATAATATGATAACCAATTTGTGATTGCTTAGGAAAGCCTTAAGAGGAGAACATAACTTGACCTCAGATTGAACTGGGGCCTCCTATCTTTACCCTGAATCTGTGTTTTAGGGTGCACATGATTGGCAGTCCATTGGGAAAGTGAGTAGGGTAGAAGTGGTAGCAAGGGTAAGAGAGAATGAGAAAGTGAGAACCAGCAAGACACACACACACACACACACACACACATAAACACAGACACACACACACGAGAGAGAGAGAAAGAGAGAGAGAGAGAGAGTGAGCACACCTTGATCTTTAAAATAGAATCTCTTCTGGATGGGCAGATAGAAAGAATGGTTAGGCTGACCTCTAAAATGCCAGACCAGAGTTTGGCCTAGGTGCCTACTCAGGGATTCATAAAGTGCAGTGTACCCACTGTGCATGAGGACTACAAACTCCAGAAAGACAAATATTATACCTGGTTTTGTTTACCATTGTAACACTAGAACAATACCTGACATAATGAATATTCACTGAGCATATTAATTAATTAAAGAATACAGATGTCAAGAAAACTATTTCAAGATGTCATATTTTGACCAAGGAGATATGAAATATAGGAAGGACTAATAATCAACAAACACACGTGGGTATACTTGAAACAATTATTTTCAGTTTCTCTTCTTTATGGACATGCCAGCATCAATTGTGATCAGTCCATGCCTGTATCTCACAGGTTATTTAATCATTTGAATTTTTCCCCTTGGAGGTTAGGGTTTAAATGAGAATGTAGTTTAGGGGAAAACATCACTTTTTTAATCAAAAATATCTTATTTTTATCAACATGGATTATCAAATTTGTTGGACAAGGATTTCTATAGTAATGCTTAGTGGTTTTGAATGCTATTATCACTCTTACCAAATCTTCTGAAAACATTGTTTTTATACTTTTTAAGTAATTGTTTTAAATGATGGTGAGTACTAGATGCAAATAATTTTAAGACATTTTAGAAAATCTAGTTTCATTTTTTTAAAATACTATATTTTCAAGATACATGTTATTCTAGCTAATTTATTTCTTTTACTGCATTTTGTGCTATAATCTTCTTCAAATGATACTTTGATATGTTCTCCATAACTCATAGAGGAAGGAACAGAAATTCATGTAATACTTTCATTTATTCAAGATATTTATTGAGCACCTACTATGCGCTGCACTGCTAGGTATAGTGGATAAAATGATGGCAAATGGCAACATGTTTTTAAGAGTCCAACATAGAATTATGCTATCATATAATTAAATTACTGATTCTATAATTACATACTAGAGGAAAGAAACCTGTTCTAAACTTCTGCCTCAGAGAAGATTGACCTTGGAAGATGACCCAAGAACAGAGATATGAGGGATGAGCAGGCGTGCAGGAGAAAGCAATCCATGAGAAGAAAATAAGTTTTGAAAAGGCCCTTTGGCAGAAGGGATGGTGAGGCTCGCCATGAACAACTACTCTGTAGACTGCCTGAAGGGAGCCTCTGGGGTTATTCTTTGGCTACCTTACATGTCAATGGCTATGGCCCTGCAAGTATGGCTCAAAGAGTGACAGCAGTAAAAGGGGAGGCTGGAATGACAGACGGGAGCTAAGTAGGCTGGGATTGTAAATCATTCTAAGTATTATTGTCCATTTCAGAATTCTAAATGAAATAGTTACACAGATTTGGGAAAATCTGTCTAACTGAGATGCAGAGAATAGAGTGGAGGGAGTACAGGGAGAAGGTAAGCAGTTAGAGTAGTTGTCCAGTTGAGAGAAGATGGTAGCAATGAAGGTAGAGATAGCCTCATGGACTCACAAAGATGGTATCACTCTTAAACTTTATTTAATCTTACTTCCAAGTGAATGTAGACTCTGCACAATCTCTACACAATCACTACCGGGTTATTATTTATGTCTCCTCTTGAGCACCTTCCGATGTTGATATAAACAAAAATCATATATAGGCTAATATAATTGAGCAATAGAAAACCCAGACTGGATTCTGAAAGTTTGGTTTGAAATCTACTACCACCTTGCATGGCCATGGGAAAGTTTCTTAACCAAACCATGTCTCAGTTTTCTCTTTGGTAAAATACTGAAAATAGTATCTACTTTAGAGAGTTATGAGAATGGACTAAAATAATGTACTTTTAGGATCTATAAAAATTTTTAGTAGTAAAAGTCCAATAACTAGATTTTCATATTAATAAATGATGAAATTTGATTTGTAAAGCTATAAAACAAACATCTGAATCAGTTGAGCATCCTATTATTTTATGATCATTTCAGGATAAAGTGAATATTTTACAGTGTACTATATTGCAACCTTTCTTTTCACATATTAAGATCCAAGTTACTTTCTTCCATTAAAAATTCTATTGTTCATTTTTTATTGTAGTGTTCTTGACATAAAATGTTGGTATAGGATAAACAGTGGGATTCCAAATAACCTGTTCTTAACTCTGGATAATTAGTATGTTAATATATCTTTTAAAATTTATCTTAATTATATTTAAAGCTCTGACTTACATCTATAAAATAGAATATAAAATTAAGTTAAATTCAGCTATAATAGAGGAATAAAGCTGATAACTTGAGAATAGTAAGATTTATGGAGCTTGTTAATTCTCTAAAATTACTTTATTGCTTCTCCTCTATAAGGTGAGAGCCACAGAGTATTGCCTAATTCAACTGTTGTGGCATAAAATATATTCACTTTTTATTGAAGTATAATATTTCTTATTACTGTGATTTTTTTTTTCCAGAGACTAAGAATTTGTGTGTCATCCCAAGGAGAGACAATTCTTCATCTTTTCTCTTTAACATAATGTAGGTTTTAAGGGCATTAGTATGACTAAAGTAGTAATAATAATAATTTCTGAAAAAGCCAGTTCAATTATCCTCATTATTGAAAAATGCCATAAACATGCTTTATGTTGTCACATTTCTAAAGTACAGAATGTTGTATGTGTTTTAAAATTTTGTGAAATAGTAAATTTAAGTATAATCTAGCATTTTATTTGTAGTGCTGGGTACTCATTTTACTCGGTATTACTAAAGGTAATAAACATTCTGGCTATGTTATTGCTGCCTCAAGTTATAAGTTTTACTTATGACCATTCTTTTAAAATGAGCAAAGATAATGCTTAATGTCTCTTTTACTCCTTAAAAGAGTGATAATTACTGACAATGAAATATAGAATGATTTAAGGTTTAAGAAATATAGGGATTCCCTTTCCTATAACTTATATTTATTTACTAATTTATTAATTGTTTCAAAAGAATTTATCATGTCCCTTTTAAACGACTGTGAAACTTCACTGAATTCTGAGGGCATAAGTGCTTAAAGAAAATAACCCATATCCTTACACAGAATGCTTTCAAAGCTATGAAAATATAATGTACACAAGTAATTTATTATGCTCATAGTGTATATGCGGAAAAAGATCAAGAGATAACTTGGACTGCAAATTAGGTGACACATCACAAAAGGCCATATAAAAGATATTAGCTCTAACATAGATTAAGGGCAGTCAATGAAAAAAAACTTTTAACAAAGAAGAATGATGATCATACTTTTTTGTATCCAAAAGATCATTTTTGCAGTAGCATGGAAGATGAATTGCTCTGCAATAGTGTAGAGGATGGTTGAAATTGGAGCAGGAATACCAGGAAAGATAATGAAAATACTAACTAAATAGTAATGATGAGAAAGTGAAGGAGAGATATAAAATATATTTAGTAGGGGAAAATAGAGTTTATTATGAAGAGTGAAAAGGAGAAAAGATGTGTATAGTGAATCCTAGGTTTTTGACTTGGGCAACCAAGTAGATAATGTAGCCAAACAGTAAGAGGGAACCAGGAGGAGGAACAGATTTGTGTGGGATGGAAAGATATGTTCATTTGAATTAAAGTGAAAATATCGTGTTGTGGCTATATTAAATGAGGTTGCTTTTTATAAAAGTAGTTCTGTGGTTCCCTGTGTTAGTCATACTACATTTATTTATTCAACAAGAGTTCCTGAGTAATAGCAATGCCAAGGCAGAGTAATGGATAGGGGTGAACAATACGATAATGAATATGTATGATTCCTCCTTTTAAGAAGCTTATTGAGTATGAAAGTGGAAATAAGTTACACAAATAATCAGCATTTATTATTACAGATGTCCAAACCAATTGCTATGAGAATTAAGGTAAGAAGGAATTTATTTGGTGACAAGTTTCATGAAATACACTTTTTTCCTGAAATGAGATTTCATTTCAGGAAATGAAATCTTTTTGTAAAATGAGATTAAAATTATACCTGAAAGATAGAAAGAAAAAATAGAATTTTGATTGGTAAAAAAAAAAAGTGTGGGAGGACATGCTAATAGAGGGAAGAGAATGGGCACATGCAGGGAATGTGAACCACATAGAAACATCTAGTGGTTACGCAGTTTGACCAAAGTGGAAATTATACGGGAGTAATTATGAGTATTAGTATTGGAAACTAAACTTGATCTTGAAAGAGGTCAAAGAGTCAGGATTTCACTTAGTAGCAATAAGAATATACTGAAAGTTTCTGAGAAGGGGGATGAATGACCTATCAGAGCTGTGCTTACTAACATTAATTTTGAAGCTGGTTTACAAAGAGACCATTTAAGGGGCTCTAGTTAGTATAGAAAAGAGAAAACGAGGAAGACTGATTTATGGGTCTTGTCAGATTGTTAGAATTAACAGAAATGAAATAAAAAATGACACGATGGTGTCAAACCAATATTACTGGGTGTATCCTAGTGACATTAACTAAAATTGGACAAAAAGATTTTTTTGTTGAAAATAATGAGATAAGCCATGGATTAATTCCACTGGTCATTCAAATGGTGTTGTCCAATGACCCTTTGCAAACAAGAAACAAAAGTCAAAAAAGAGTTTAGGCCTGGATTTATATGTTTGTAGGATTATAAAAATCAGAAAAAAAAATATGATATCCATTGCAAGAATAATGATTTAGTCTTTATGATACATACTCTGACTCATGTATTTATAATGTTTTCCTTACTTCAGGTGAATGAACTCTGTAGGTACAGAGATTCTTTGTATCCTAAGCACCTAAAACATAATGTTTGATGAGGCTCTTTTGGTTGCAAGGAACAAAGTCATTTAAACAAACTCAAGTAACAGAGATTTAACATAAGGCTCGGTGAGAGAGATGAGACATACAGAAATAGCTGAGTAAGATCCAGAGTAGAATCAGGACATGTGGGGATTGAAACTAGATTCAAGGCAGTCCTAGGGATATCAGAAGCCAGAATTTATATTCTTCAATGAACATGGTCCCACTAGTTTCATTCCTGTGCCTCTTTTTTCAAGTCTTTATTATTTTTTTCTCTTACAAACTAATTTGTAATTTTCTTCCTTTTTATTATCGTAACTATCCTGCTTATTGATAATTTCTGTGTTCTCATAACTTCTGCTTTAGCATGACCCATCATGATCCTGGAATTTACGGTATCTTTGCATCCTTTCATTTCTAGCTCCTGTTGTTACCTGCGTAATATTCTCTGTCGATACTAATATCTGCTCCATAGTGCATTGTGCTATTGGTCCTATTCCTCCCAGTTTTTGAAGAACTTTTCAGTCTTATTCACCCTTTAGGCTGCCTGATCAATCAATAAATTCGCTGACTTGAGTCAGCTGCCCACCCTTTGTTCAGTCAAAAGAAGCCATCTAAGCGGGAGGTCTTATAATAGAAAATATGCCACTCAGTGCTACCTTTTCATTGCAAGCTCTGGGTGCAATTGAAGTGTCTAGTACAAATATTATTTTTCCTATCAGAGGTAATTGTTAATAGTGCATATATTTAATTCCAAATAACTCAACATATATATTTTTTTATAAAAAGTGTGGACACATAGGACCATAATTCTATTAATGCTGTGAAAAATAAATGCTTAAAGTAAAATAATTCCTCATTATTATATTTTAAACATTAAAAAGTATATAGTCAGCTGTTTCTTGTTAGTATAATATCTGCTATGATCATGTTGAATTTATAAAGTTAAATTGAATGCAACAGGTAGTAACATATTTTACTTGATGTCAACTTGCAAATCATAGGACAAGATCTAAAATGTAGAGACTGACTTCACTTTATGGCATATTCTCTAAGTATTCTTCAGTTATTTTATCAATATTGTTTTCTTTTTCCAATTACAGTATGTATACTTCAAGTCAGGGAATATGTTTTTAACTAACATTGTATTCTCTCACAAAGTTTAATAATATTGAGTTAGATAATTACAGTTATGTTGTTGGTTGCTGGCTGGTTTCAGGTTTTATAAATGCACATTTCTCAATTTAAAGTTTAAGAGATTTAATATTTATGTGGATATATATGGGTACAAGCATGCACACACATGCAAACACACATATTATTAAATACATGCTAATTATAGCTTATATCTCTTGCCCCCAAATATACATAAATGATAAAGGAATTATTTTATGGCAATTTCATAATCAAGCACCTTTATATAATTGCTCATTTCTCTCTTATCTTACACTGTTTGGCATTTGAATTTTTAAATACACTTTTTTAAAATGTTAAGGTATTCATGATGGAATTAGAACAAGATCCTTTAGACCTTTCTGTTGACTCATTCTTATTGCATGAAATGATCTAAATATGTTTATCATTTTTTTTATTTTTCCTTTAGCTAATATTCGCTTACATCTCTATTAATTAACTCTCAAAGGCTAATAGTGCATTCAGAAAAAGAGCCTGACTCACTGTTTACTTTTAATATGTATATATGGATACTGAAGATTAGAATCCAACTCTGTGTCATTAAAACATATGATTACTCTTTTCTACTTATTCTTTTACTTTCCTTTTCTTCGCATTACCAATACAGTCAAAAAAGAAGAAATAAATGAATTTTAAAGGATAAAAAGTTTATGTTTTTAAACCATTATAGTGACCATTCAGAAATAGCTTTTTTATTCATAAAAGAATCACAATGATGTTGTATCAAAGATACAATAATTAAAGATAGTAAGTATATATTATTCAATACATACTTAGGCACCATTGTGGGCAAGTAGCATGCAGTGATTGGTAATACAAAAATGAGTTAGACCAATGTACTGCCTTTCAAACGTTTACAATCTATGTGAAGAAAACAGAACTGCCAACAAATAAAGTAAATAAAGTGTTACAAAACCCACATTGGAAGTTCAACACGTAAAAAAAATTTTAGTCTTCCACTCAATGTGCATTAAATGTGATTTTACTTTTTCCGTATTTCCAACTATTTATATTTTGGCTCCTCTTTTGCTGAATATTAGAAACTTAATCTCAGAATCTCACTTGATTTAGGACAACCTCAGAAAAATTTTTGGGTTTCCTCAGTCAATGCCGGGTTTCCTTGGTCAATTCAGAGTCTATCTTCGCACTGATCCTTGAAATTAGATCTGTGTTCCAAGGGATTCCTCTGTGCCCAAAATAGGGGTAAGAAACAGCAGGAAATGGAAAGAGGATGATTTGATTAATGGTTGTCATCATGTAGTCACACTGGTTTCTGCTAAAAATGTTCATATTCTCATTGTTTCTCTGGTTGTTGGTCCATATAAGTTGCTGCTCTTTCCTTCTTTAATCCTACTTAAACCATAATCTGGACAACCAGATGTCAGGTATGTGTGAGCCCTTCAAAAGCATATAACAAACACTTGATTTTCATGCACACCACAATGGGTACAAGAGAACACTGGAGACTGTCTCAGGTACCTCTGCTCAACCACTGCATTTTTGGTCATGTGTTACATCGCAAGAGAAAACACAGTTAAAAACATTCTGGTCCCAAAATAAGGAAAATGGAAGCAGTTTTAAATCCAGCTGGGAAAACTGCATTAGGTTTCAAGGCCTGGGAATATCGTCTATAGCTTTCCACTGTGTCCTCTGGACTTTGGCTTTGAGTCAACGTTTCTTTTTCATAAAAGGTAACATTTGTTTGTTGATGAGTAGTTTTAATAGTCCCTGCTTCCTGTTTGGATAAATTCAGAGTTCAGAGAGTCTCCTTCTTCTTCATATTGTCTCTATTCCTTTCAGTCTCAGCTGGCAGTTCTTCTCATAAAATATTCCCAATTACCTTGTGAGCTTTTTGTGGATTTCATAGTTCATTCCAATAGATAAAAAGTCATCCACAGATTTTTCTGAGATAACTCCTCTATTTTTGGCTTCTGCTAACATGGCTAAGGGACGATGCCAATAAGCTTCCTAGAGGCTCCCTGGTTTGATTGAGAAGAGCTATGAGAAATATACCTTTAATCTCTTGTATTAAATACTCTGGCCTTTTGATTTTTCTGAAGTTGCAGCAAAAAGTTATGAGTCACATCCTGAGTTTCTCTCTGTGCAACACTTTCAGACGCAATCTCTTAATGTTTGCATCTTTCACTATCCATATAGGCTTAGAATTTCCCAAATTATCAAGTATGGTTCCTTTTAGTTGAACAGTACTTTCCTCAGTTTAGACATCTTCTTACATCTTACTATAAGCAGAAAGAAGAAACCAGGCTTCACCTTCAACACTTTGCTTAGAAATCTCCTCAACCCAATATCCAAGTTCATCATTTATAAGGTTCGCTTTTATATAACTGCAGGAAGCAATTCTTTCCAAGCTTCCTGCTACTATAAAACAAGGATTCTTCCAGTTTCCAATAATATGTTCCTCACTTCCTTTTGAGCACTGACCAGCAGGATTTTCTTTTTATTTTTATAAATTCAAGGGGGTACATGTGCAGTTTTTGTTCCACGGATATATTGAGTAGTGGTGGCATTGGGCTTCTAGTGTACCCATCACTGGAATAGTGAACATTATACTTAGTAGGTAATTTTTCAGACCTCATCTCTCTCCGATCCTTTTCTCTTTTGGAATCTCCAATATCTATTATTTCCCTCTATATGTTCATGCATACCCACTATTTACCTCCCACTTATAAGTGAGAACATGCTGTACTTGATTTTCTGTTTCTGAGTTGTTTCAGCTAGTTAAATCAAAGTTTTAAAATATGGGGTCCTACAACATAGAAGGGCATCATTCCTTTAAAATTAACACAGAATTTGCGTATGTGCACTTTTTGTTTTTTCTGGTGAAGATTTTATATTGTTTATTAAATTATTAAGGGTTTCCATTTGTGGTATTTTACAAATATTCTCATAATGTTTTGTTTTATTTTGTTTTGTTTTGGGTCAGAGTCTGGCTCTGTTGCACAGGCTGGAGTCCAGTGGTGCAATCTTGGCTCACCACAAGTTCAAGCAATTCTCCTGCCTCAGCCTCCTGAGTAGCTGGGACTATAAGCATGCACCACCATACCTGGCTAATTTTTGTATTTTTAGTAGAGACAGGGTTTCACTATGTTGGCCAGGCTGGTCTTGAACTCCTGACCTTGTGATTTGCTCGCTTCGGCCTCCTAAAGTGCTGGGATTACAGGTACGAGTCACCGTGCCTGACTGATCATAATGTTTTGTACCTTATCCCTTAAAGAGGTGAAACCTATTTCCCCACCTCTTAAATCTAGGCCGTCCTTGTGAATTTCTCTGGCAGAAGTAACATTGAGTTCCAGAATCTAGGTCTCAAGAGGATTTATGCATCCTCCCTAAGCTCTAAGGGAACTCTGAAAGCACTGTGTTGTGAAGAAGCCATGGGTAGAAAGTGCAGTCAGTCACTCCATTATTTCAGCCATCTTAGTTGATGACCCAAATGTGTGAGTGATGCCAGCTGGCTACGACTGCATAAAGCCCAGTTGAGATTAGCAGAAGAAAACACCCAGGCAAGGAACAGACCTGTGAGAAATTATAAATCAGTGTTGTTTCAAGCCACTAAGCCTTAGGTTATGGTATGTGATGTTGCAACAGATATCAAAAATCTATAAAAAGCTGATGTGGGGCAAAAAGCAAGTTCTCTTTCAAAAATTTTCCCCTTTACTACTGAGTCTTTTTGACAGAAGTCCTAAGAAGGAGACATCTTTTATCAACATTTTAATGACATTTTTCTTCTCCCTGGGTCAAAAGGAGATAATATTCATCTTCAGAAAAATTTATTTTTCTACAATAACTCTGTAATTAAAATATTTTTTATTCATTTATATTATACAAAAATAACATATAGACTTGGTTTTCCTTTGAAGAAGTCAAAATTTCCAGGATCATTTTATCAATACACAAGCTCACAGGCTTACATCCATCTTCAATTTTTTAGGGATAGGTAGCCACTTGTTCAGGTATTGTTTGCTCTACTCTATTTTCTTTCTCCTTTTTCTTGATTTCTCCTGATTAGAAGAAGTAAAAAAATTCTTTGGGGTAAAACTGATGTATGCCAGCGTAGGAAATGGTGCTCAAATCTAGGAATGCAGACTCCGAGAAGCAAAAGAGTACCTGCCTCAGCTGATTGCAAACTGGGTTGCAGCTATTGTACATTGATTGGTAATTGCTTTCTTTAGCTGCTTAGTAAGCTTATCTTGTTATTTTTCTCCATCTCAAATTCTTATAATGTTGTCAATGGAATTTCTTGACCATTGTGTCAGGCCATTCTTGCGTCGCTTTAAGGTATACCTGAGACTAAGTAATTTATAAAGAAAAGAGGTTTAATTGGCTCATGGTTATGCAAGCTGTGTAAGTATGGAGCTGGCATCTGCTCAGCTTCTAGAGAGGACTCAAGTAGTTTTTACTCACAGCAAAGGGTGAAGCAGGAGCAAGCACCTCACATGGCAAGAGCAAGAGAGAGGATTGGGGGAGGTGCCATATACATTTAAACAATCAGATCGCATGAGAACTCACTCACTGTAGCAAACATAGCACAAACAAGCCATAGGGCACAAACAAGCTGTGAGGAATTCACCCCCATGCCCCAGACAACTCCCACTAGGCCCCACCTTCGATACTGGGTATAACATTTAAACATGAGAGTTGGGTGAGACAAATATCCGAAGCATATCAACCATCTTTATATAAATATACAGAATCTCCAATTTGCACTTTTAATGTTATCATAAAAGAGGATTCTTCCACTGAGAAATTAATCATTTTATGTTCATGTCCTGACTCAAAAACAATTATGACATATCTATATTATCTATTCTAGATCTTTTTTAACCCTCTATCAAATGCTCAGTATAATAACAATGAAAGAAGTAATATTTAGGCCAGGTGCAGTGGCTCATGCCTGTAATCCCAGTGCTTTGAGAGGCCCAGGTAGGCAGATCACCTGAGGTCAGGAGTTTGAGAGCAACCTGGCCAACATAGTGAAACCCCATCTCTACTGAAAATATAAAAAACTTAGCCAGGTGTGATGTTGTGTGCCTGTAATTCCAGCTACTCAGGAGGCTGAGGTGGGAGAATTGCTTGAACCCAGAAGGCAGAGGTTGAAGTGAGACAAGATCCTATCACTGCACTCCAGCCTGGGTGACAGAAACTCATCTCAAAAAAAAAAAAAAAAGAGAGAGAAAAAAATTAATATTTAATTTAATAGTATTTAATCAAAATGAGGTCCACACCTTAAAATCAAATTTATGTTATTGGTCCCCAAAAGGTTGTTTTATATTTCACCATGACATTTGAAAATTCCTACTATCAGCAGGTTCACAGTCTTAGTCTATTTAGTCTGTCATTTCATTTTCATTTATTTGTAGGCACAAAGAACATTTTGAATAATTCCAGACCTATTATATTTTGGTAATTCTATAAGTATATTTATTTAAATATCACTGTATTGGATTACATTGTATTTTAATCCCATTAACCATAACTAGGATAAATTGGAACATTCACATATAAACATTATTTCTTTCACAGGGATTCTTACTGCACTATACATTCCCAGTCAGAATAAATGCATATAATACTAATTCAAATGTGGTCTAATTTAAGTAAAAGGTGATGTTTTCAATTCAGTTGTCACTTATGACTTGCGGATGAATGGTTTTCATTTTTGATCCATAAGCTATTCAAACTGTCATGGGACATTAAAATGCTTAGCTAAACTTTGCACACACATATTCATTACAATAAATTTTTAAAAATCTTTCAGTTATCAAATTATACCTCTTTTTCTATTTGATTTTTCTTTTCATTGTTAAATTCTTTGTTGATTTGTTATCAGTGTAACAGAAATACCATTTTAATATACATTTTCAATAAAATTTCCTCCTTAAAGTTTAGAACTTTAAAATGAACAAAAGAGAATACTCGATAAATATTAAGTTAAAGGCAAACACTCTGTTTCCAATAAAATGAAAGAAGTCACTTTCTCATACAGGTATTTTCCCCAGGATCTAAAAAAAATCTTGATATTTTATTCTAAATTCTTATCCTTTCTATCATTTTCTCAATAGGTAACACTATTCCTGGTTTTATTAAATTTCTCCCCAGTATGTATTGCATAATGAATCATTTCAATAATGATATCCATACCCCTAAATAATGGGTCCTTATCCTTCCGGTATTCTTTTTTGACAATCCCTAGCTCTAGTTTGCCTTCATCGTCTGCACTGTGTTCCAGAGATGCTGAGAATACTACAGAAAGCCTCAAAATTGTGCAGACATTTCTAATTTCTTCCTAATTTATCTAATTATTCCCAACAGTAATAGAACTCTGATTTTTTTTTTTTTAGAGCAGCAATGTGTCTAGCTAATATAATCTATTTCCCTATCTATCTTGTGTAGTTCTGGTAAATTAGATGTAAATACAAATGTGCTGACAATTATCGAAAAAGTTTTACTTTCCTGATATAGGTGCCACTTACCACTTATTCACTGCTTCTTCCCCCATCTTCTGTTTCTAATGAATAAAAGAAGCTGGAGGTAGAATGCCATTTTGAGACCCTGTGGGGTGACCAACCCTCCTGGTGAAATAAGGGACTGTGGAGTTTACTTAGACATGGAACTTTTCCTTTCAAAACAGAGAAAACCCTAGGCAACATGGAAGAAGTTGGTTATCTTACCAAAGGGTGAAGTGAAAATTAAGATGAAAGCTATTCAAGATGGCAGAAGAGAAAGAAGCGCAGTTCCTGATGGCATCGTGGAGCTACCATATAAGCTATGGGGTTTTTATTAGATAAGAGAAATAAACTTCTGTGTATCAAATATTAAAACTTGGCTTTTGTTACAAATAAACATGCTCTTTAACTGAGTTCACAACATCGATGGAGTCTATTTCATGTGAAGCACATCGTAGTCCATTTGAATGGTGTCCCTTGAAGTTGTGCAGCACACAGCCTGCAGCTAGCTGTATGTGGTGGCCCTGACCGAGACTATACTGTCTTAAACCATAAAACTCCTAATGTTCAAATGATGTTTCTACCTTATAGACAAGCTGTTTCTCAGATGTATTCTCTCTCAAATATCTTCAAATCATATACCCTTTCTTTCTTCCATGTGGTCTTTTAGAAAAAAAGATTCTCTCTCTTTTTTTTTTTTTTGAGACGGAGTTTCGCTCTTGTTACCCAGGCTGGAGTGCAATGGCTCGATCTCGGCTCACCGCAACCTCCGCCTCCTGGGTTCAGGCAATTCTCCTGCCTCAGCCTCCTGAGTAGCTGGGATTACAGGCATGCGCCACCATGCCCAGCTAATTTTTTGTATTTTTAGTAGAGACGAGGTTTCACCATGTTGACCAGGATGGTCTCGATCTCTTGACCTCGTGATCCACCCGCCTCGGCCTCCCAAAGTGCTGGGATTACAGGCGTGAGCCACCACGCCCGGCCCTCTCTCTCGCATAAAATTATGATCTCTGAGTTCTAGTGAACTAGTTTATCTCCATCTTTAAATACTGTAGCACTAAACATGGACTCTTGAGTAAAATATTAATTTGTTTGTTCACTTGAATCATTTATATTTTAGCTGTGTACACTTTTCTTAATAATGTGCAAATATAGAATATAAATATATAGACAATAATGAGCAAATGTAGAATCCCCCATGGAAAAAAAGAAATTAAACAAAAGCTTTTCCTTAAGGTTAATGCTAGGAAAACAATGTTTCTCCTTCTTTCTAAATTTTGAATCAGTTACAAACTCTAGGCATTCAGAACTTAAATAGCATTACTGAGATAATGTGCTTCTGATTTAGACTGTGTTATGCTACCCTCCCTGGCATATCATTCCTTTATTTTATTTTATTTTATTTTTTTGAGACAAAGGGACTCTTGTCCCCTAGGCTGGAGTGCAGTGGCACAGTCTTGGCTCAATGCAACCTCTGCTTCTCATGTTCAAGTGATTCTCCTGCCTCAGCCTCTCAAGTAGCTGGAATTACAGGCACCCATCAGAACCGGCTAATTTATAAAACTTTGCAGGTGAATTGAGAGGGGAGCCTCTGACTCTCATGTATTATGAAGCATTATGCCAAAGCCAGATGTTTTTGTATGTTTGGAAACAACAAATGGCTGCCTAATAGGCTAGAATCAGAGGCTTCCTTGATGAAAGGTTTCTAATGAGATAAGGAGTGTGTAATACAGAGAAAAGACACTTGGAAATAAGTATGCATTCCCATTCAGTCTATATGACCTTAAAAATTCATTTAACCTTTATCTTGTCTCTTTAATTATTTTCAAATGGATAATATATGCATCAAATAAAACTAGGATGGTATAAACAAGGGCATATTGCTTCACTTCTCCGGAGCTATACCATTTGCCCAAGAGACTGGATGAAGAGAGAGATCAGAAGTTACGTTTAGTATTTATGGAACACTAGGAGATTTCCTATTTCTATCAGGTAGTGTTTTAGGTATTTACTAATAAAAAAAAAAATCTACGTTTTAGGTATTTACTAATCAAAAAAAAATCTACAGCTTAGAGGCTAAAACTGCAATCGTTTTAGAATCTCATAGTTCTGAAGTTTGATTGGGTCAGGTAAACAATTCTTTCACTTGGGGTTCTTCACAAAGTTGGCTTGAGTGTTGGCTGGGGCTAGAGTCATCAGAAGAGTCCCCTACCATCACCCTGCCCGCTGGGATGCTAGGCGGGGCCTCTCCATCTCTCCATGTGATCTCAGGGCCATTCCCTGGGGCCTCCTTCTGTGGCTCCTCTGCATGGCCTTTTCAGTAGGGTAGCCAAATTTCTTTAATGATGGTTTCTACAAGTGAACATTCCAAAGTAGGATGCAGAAGCTACCAATCATCTTCAAAATTAGAACTGGCACACTGTTACTACTGCTACATTCCAATGGTTAATGCAAGGCAAGACCAGATACAATATGAAGTGACTGCTTAAGGACATGAATTCCAGGAGGCATGGCTCACTGGGGGTATCTTTGGAGTCTAGCTACCACACACAGCAAGTTGGAAAAAAGGCATAAAATCACAGCTTTCTTTCTCAAGAGTGTAGAAATCTACACATGTACTTAGAAAATAACTGTAGGTTGGTATTTTCAGTATGTTTATAGAAGAGCAATAATCTCTGACGGGGCCCTGTGCTTCATAGTTAAAACACTTGGGTCCTGGTGCACTGGCTCGTGCCTGTAATCTCAGCACTTTGGGGGACTGAGACAGCGGATCCCTTGAGTTCAGGAGTTCAGGACCAGCCTGGGCAACGTGCAAAATCCCATCTCTACTAAAAATACAAAGATTAGCCAGAACCGGGTGCGGTGGCTCACACCTGTAATCCCAGCACTTTGGGAGGCCAAGGCGGGTGGATCACCTGAGGTCAGGAGTTTGAGACTAGCCTGGCCAACATGGCGAAACGCCATCTCTACTAAAAATACAAAAATTAGCTGGTATGATGGTGTGTGTCTGTAATTCCAGCTACTTGGGAGGCTGAGGCAGAAGAATCAGTTGAACCCGGGAGACAGAGGTTGCAGTGAGCCAAGACTGCAGCACTGCACTCCAGCTTGGGCAACAGAGCAAGACTCTGTCTCAAAAAAAAAAAAAAAAAAACAGAAAAGAAAAAGAAAAAAGAAAAGATTAGCTAGTCTTGGTGGCATATGCCTGTGGTCCCAGCTATTCCAGAGCCTGAGGTGGGAGGTAGCAGTAAACTGAGATTGTGCCACTAGACTCCAGCCTGGGTGACAGAGCAAGATCCCGTGTCAAAAACAAAACAAAAACCACTTGGCATACAGTGTTCCTCAACCAATTTAATCTAGACTTGTGATTTCAATTACTTTTTCTGACAGAATAATTTTCAAAAACAGAAGAGGTTTTATCAATATTAAATGAAAATAAAAATATATCTTAACATTCCAAAGGAATGATCATATAGTAAGCTGACTGGACAGAACTAACAAGAAATTCAAGCACCTAGATAAAATTGGCTGACTAGTAAGGATATTATGAATTGCCTCCTGGTGGGCATTTACCATTCAGCCTAACTTAGAAAAAAACAAAACAAAATTTTCTGAGAAGAACCACCAAGCCATAGGCTCTGGGTCTGCTACGCTGCACGGCTGTCCCTGCTCATATCATCAGTTCAGTTTGTGATATTTACAAGAGCCTCTGTGACCTTAGAAAAATGTCTTATGTGTTATTCCCACAGACTCTTTGTTTCATTTATTTTTATGCTTTTTAGTACAAAATATTAATCTTCCAAATTAATACAATCTACCTTCTCGTGGTTACCAATGCCAAGGCATGCTTAGCAAGTAACAGAGACTTGGACAAAGAAAAAATAAGATGTGATTCTAGAAGAACAGAAAATCTGAGGACAATAAATAAAATAATGTCTCTCATGTACTTGGGAATCTGTCAAATTAATAGATTATTTGTAGCAAAGCAAGTAGTTAATTTATCTAATGATTCACAAAAATCTGGTCAAAGGATGCGTAGTGGACGTAATTGAGAAAGCTTACCTTAACAGATGACATTGAATTATTATCAAATTAATATAATTACATGTAATTATTGCTATTATTGTGTATGACCATGACTGACACAGAACTCGGGGATGTAACTTACTACTAAGCCAGTTCCAGCTGTTCTTAGATATTTAAAATATAGTTCAAAGAATACTTGATGGAGGATATTAATTGGGATCTGAGATTTGATGAAAGGGTGATGGTGACTTTGGTGGTTGGCATGGGGAGGTCATTTAAACTACCTATAGATCCATAGAAGAAAACGAAGGAAAAAGCAATTATGGGAATCCAATAGAGGGGCATGTTAGAGAATCCTAATTTGCGTCTTTAAATTTCTTGCCGAATATTTGAGAATAGGAATTTCAGATCCATGCTGTCATGTGTACTGTTGGCGTAATTTAGGGATCTACTAAGAGTTTTTGCTCTATCTCGGAGCATGGAAAAAAGTGAAGGGTAAAGGTGAAGGAAGCACTGTATCTAGTCACAGTAACTATAGCTAATGAGTCTTCATTTCCCTTCACTGGTAATTCCACAAGATAAATCTTATTTGGGGATTTGTTTAATTATTTGAAGGAAAGGCCTATATCTTACACATTTTATAAGCAACAGCTATTTCTAGGCTTGTTTTCAAGGACAGGAATGAATACAGCTGGCAACAATTACTTTTAAAATGTAAGGCTTAAATAAGCATTCTTTTAAAAGGGTATTTAAGAGGGTAGCCACAGCTGGACGTTCCTATCATTATGCCTCCCATGTCAATCAAAGTTTATCTATAGTCTAGGTCTCCATCAAGTCCAACGAACATAACTAACAAAATGTGTATTTATGTAAACATAACACTGTTATTAATAGTAGCATTACAATAATCTGGGATGGTTTGGTAGACCTCCACTGTTTTATTTTCAGCTTCTGCCATGGTCTCGTTAAATAGTATATGAGATGAAATAAACAGAGTTCTTTAAATTTGTGGGGAAATCTGAAAGTCTGCCAGCAATAACTTTTCCAGATTCAAAGTAACTATCCTTTGAAGGATAGTGTGTAGGGTGCTAGTTGAAAAAAACAAAATACAGCTTAATATTGGTGGTTGATACATATACACATATACACACACACACATACACATACATATAATACGTATCAAATCCTGGGCTTGGTAGTAATCAGAGAAACTCTCAAGGCCGCTGATCCTGCTAGACACATGGTATAGTGGTTCAGTGTGCCCAGGCTTGCTGCAGCTGCCTTCCACATGCAAGAAGCCACCTGAATGCCACTTCTGAGAATCAGTAGTAAATGTAGAAAATTACATGTGAGGTATACCTGAAATATGTGAAATAGAGACTGATGTATCCTGTAGTAGACTATATAGCAAGTAGGCTGAACACTTTTGGTACAGTGTACAGAGTTCTTTAAATTTGTGGCATAACCTGAAACACTGCCAAGGATAAAACATCACTTTGTAAATAAAGCTGAGTGACTTACACTAGTTAATTTAGAGGACTAAAATGAGTCCTCTATATTTTCATAGCCTTTCATGTAAAATCATTGGAACTCTAAAATCAAAGTATTGAACTTTTGCAGTTTTTAGGTATTGTTGTACTTATTAGAAACAGAATTTGCAAATAGAAAGAAACTGAAATCTACCTCTACCAAACAAGGAACTGAATGTACTCTATGATGAGAACACAGACATTATAAAAGACCTAACTTTTGAAACTTATAATTGTGCTTTGGAATATCTCAACTTGTGGAATCTTTTGATGGAGCTGTTGCTTCTAATTGGGTAACTACATTTTGTATCTAAATGGATTAAAATTAAGATGACATAATTTTGTAGTATTTAAATTTAATTGAAACTATCAAAATAAACATATTTTAAAGACTTATATGATGAGCTTTGTCTTGTAAAAACGCTTGTTGTACAATACAACTGAGTGAGGTTTAAAAAAGACAACAGCCAAGAAAAGATTTGGACTGAAAAATTTGTACATTTCAGTATAGAGAAATTAGAATAAAGAGTAGATTTTATTTAGCAGTTTGTTGAGCTTAATACATATCTTACCACTTAATTTTCCATTTAAAACATTATAGTTTACAGAAAAGCATTTGTTAAAGCTGTCAGTAATTTCAAATTTATGGGAAACTATGAAGATTTCCGGAAATTTTTTGAATAAATTAAAAATAAGAAAGGCCACATGGAAAAAAATTGCATTCTTTGGAAAAATCCCAGTATCTGGTATTGAAGAAAATACAAATAAGAAACTGATTAAAGTAAAGAGTAAGTATTCTGCTTATGCCACATTTAACATTTAGGTAATTGATAAAAAGCAGTTTCATAAAATTATATATATATATATATATATATGTGTGTGTGTGTCACTGTTAAGGATTTTCTATTAAAGAAAGCAAAAAAAGCAATAAAAATAAAATGTGAAATAAACTGTAAAGCAAAAAACATAAAATTCTAAATAGGTCTGAAGATTAATTGCAGCTTAGTTATAGATGATATTATTTAAAACAGCATCAAAAAAATTAGCTGGGCGTGGTGGCACGCGCCTCTAGTCCCAGTTACTCAGGAGGCTGAGGCAGAATTGTTTGAACCCAGGAGGAGGCTACTGCAGTGAGCTGAGATCGCGCCATTGCACTCCAGCCTGGGTAACAAGAGCGAAACTCCGTCTCAAACAAACAAACAAACAAACAAACAAAAAACAGCATCCCATGACAGTACTTAGTTATCATAAATGGCCCACTAAACAAAAAGTTTCAATAACTTCTCTACTGGGCAGAAATTATTTTAATTATTGTGTTAGTTAATGGCTTAATAGAAATGATAATGTGATATACATATTTCTCATTTAATTTTTTCTCTAAACATAAAATTTTACAACCATGAAACTGAAGGAGTCAACCTATTAAATGACTATTAAGCTGCCTGGCAAACAAGCTAAGTGGTAATTAAAACTGCGTAAGCAAAAATAAATCAAAATTGTAGCTTTTTAAAAATCAATTTTCATCCCCCTAATTCTAGAGAATGTATACTCTGCCTCCTTTGCTTGTGTTTTAGGCAAGAAGCCCAAAATTTAGGATTCATGAATTAAAATTAAATATTAAAATCAGTAAACCTCAATTGCCACGAACAAACAATATGAAAGAGTACTCACAAACACGGATCTATTTGTTTACCCATGTTTCTTAATGTGATAGCTATACTATGAAATTCCTAAAACCAGATGGGAGACAGGCTTAATATTTTGGCAAATAAACACATTCAAGTTAATGAGGAATGGGAGACAGAGTACTCTGGATTTTAGCGTAAACAATTAAAATTAAAAGATGCTACATTTCCTATTCCATCAGTTGACAGTATACTCATTTTCCTGGCAGAAATTTGGAATCTAAGCAGCTCAGGTCCAGTGAGTGCAAACAACTGATATGCTTAGTCCAACAGGGCCCTGTGAGCAGGCCCTCTAGGGCATTTCCTCTGATTCCTCATGACCATGGACCTTTCCCCGCTTAGTGGATGCTGTGATCAGATGGCCCTGAAGAGCAGGGGCCTGAGACCCAGTCAAGACTGCTGTCAACCTCCATCTGATGGAGGCCACTTCCTTTTCATGAGGCTGCTAGGAATGTCGCCCTATACCCACACTATTTCTATTTTTGCAACATTCTTCCCAGTCCTTTCCTTCCTTCTCTTCGTCTCAGCCAAAGTAAAAGCATCCCTGGAATTTAATGGACTGAAAGAAGACCAGACGACTGAGGGGCAGAACGGGGCCTGAAGTGGCTTGGGAAGCAAGGGGGTTAAGGGAGAGGCAAGAAGGTTGAGCGGAGAGGCAAAAGACAATCTCCCCCTACCCAACTGCCCCTCCCAGGAGCAGATACGGCCCCAACAGCCGGCGATTCCCTCCGGCCTGGAAGACAAAGGAAGGATCAGGGCCCAGTGGTGACGGGGAGGGTGGGGGCAACTACTCGCGTGAGCACCGGGACGTGAGAACGCAGCCCCCGCCCCGTTCTCCGCCTCCCGTAGGAAAGGCGGGGCCCCAACACCGCCACGGGACGGGTCTCCCCGCAGCGCGGGCAGCAGGTCCCAGGCTCCCGCACACGCCCAGGCACCGGCTGCTGCGGACGGGCGCGGTGGGGGAGGGGAGAAACGCGGGGGCGGAGCCGGCGGGCAAAGAAAGGCTGAGCGGCGGGGCGGGGGCGGGGCCTGGGCTAGGCAGGCGGGGTCGCGGAGCGGGGCGGGGCGGAGCCGGCAGGCCGGGGGCTGCCGGAGACAGTCACTGCCCTGACGGCGGCGGCGGTGGCGGTTGGCCGGTGGGGGTTGGGACGAGCACTACTGATTCTGCTGGGAAAGCTGGAACTGGCAGCCACCAGGGGCCAAGAGGAGGATCCGGAGCTGGGAGTGTGCCCCGGACCCGGCGGAGGAGGCGGCTGCAGTTGGAGTCCCGGGAGCGCTGCTGGCGGCAGCTTCTCAGCGAAGCAAGTGTTTGAGTCCGCAGCAGCGGCGGCGGCGGCCACGGAGGCAGCTAGGGCCGAGGTAACCGGGGGGCGGCAGCGGCGGTGGAAGCGAGGCTCCTCCCTCGGGTTGGAAGCTGGGAGGCTGAGGCCGGGGCTTGGTCCTGTCCCAACCACCCACCCTCTCCGGCCTCGAGCCCCAGATTTGCCCTCTTTCCTCGCTCTGCCGTCGGCCGGGTGGGAGCGGGAGTGGGGTACGGTGCGGGAGCGCGGAGGCGGAAGCCGACCGGGAGGCGACCCCTCGTCTGGGATTGGCAAGGACCTCGGGCACCCCCTCCCCCTTCAAAAGACACACCCCAATCTCGGGGCGGGGCGGGGCGGGGTGCAGAGGCGCTCCCAGCCTCGAGAAAGGCAGACCTCGGTGTGGAGGCTGCACCTTCGCTCGTGGCCTCTCCGAGGTGGCCCCCCTGTGGCTCCTCGGGGAGGTTCAAACCCAAGGTGCTTCCCTGCGCTGGGAATCCCGGAGTTTCTTTTGTCTGTCAGCTGAAACTGGAGGCCGGACCTGTGGGCAGACACCCACTAGCACCGGAGCACTCTACTCTTTATCTTTTTCCTGCCTTGGAAGGAATTTCTCCCTAGCAGCCTATTCTCCGGTCAGAGTGGTAGATTTTATCACTGACCTCCATCCTTGGCCCAGAGGAAGGGAAGATTCACATTTTACTTGTGTTTGATTTATCATTCGTGTAAGAACTATCATCCCTCATTTTTTTTTTTTTAAGCTGTTTCCCATCCAACTGCGACCCTGGTAATCTTCCCCTAGATTTTTGCAAACTATCAACAAAGAAGTGTGCCTGGAGTAGTAGACAGTCCTTGACTGACTGGACTGTGTAAGTTAATAGAGCTTCCGTAGCTGGCGCTGTTCTACCAATCTATTGGGAATAAGCGTTTTGGCTGGAGTTAAGGACTGTCCTTAAAGTATCTCCCCAACCCCTTGCTATGGTAAAGTTGAAAAAATCTTGGGTAACTTGATTGAAATGTGGCTGTTTGGGAAGCGTAACAATGGGGAAGGAAAATGCAGAAAGGAGAATGTGATTATTTCAGGGGTATTTGTCCAACTTTTTGAAAGTGCCAAAGGTGAAGTAGGTAGATTTTTGAGATTACGTTAACTGGTAAATTGCAACTTTTATTGACCTTAATAAGTTTTTAACATATGATGTTTTGCACTAAGGTTTTTGTTTGTTTGTTTTATTTTAGTTACTTGTGGAAATTTTTGATTACCTGGACGTCTTAAAACCAAGAAACCTGTGAACAGGTTCATTAAGAATCTGCTGTCTTGAAAAATGCATTTTATGAATGCTTCGAATTAAGAAGGTCTGTCATTTCTGCCACATAAGAGACTCTATAATCTGAAACAGTGCCCTGGCAGTTGCCCAGATGCCTGAAACTGGCAAGATCTAGTACTTTGAGTGATCATCCTTCAACGAGAAATACAGAGCTACTTACATTCTGTACCTCATACCGTATAAATGTAATCTCTCTGATGGCATTTAATGCAATGGACCTCTTTTCTGAATCTAATTGTCAGATGCAGAATTAACACTTGGAATCTGGAGAAGCATTTTGTACAAATTGAAAGATTGGGTTTTTTCTTTAGTTTTCCAGATGTATTGTCTCGTCTCTGTACTTGAAACATCCACAGTCACATAAACTCTGGTTATAACCATGGAGTTATGTGACTCATTAAGATATAGGAAAAGTGTTGCTGAGCTGTGGAATCAGGCATTTCTCCCTCAGTTCAACAACTAAACTAATGTATAGACTATTAATCAAGAATAAGGAACCAAATAAAGTCATGCATGTTCTGGTGACAAAGGAACTCTGTGGTTGTTGAATTTTTTTAGTTACTCTGTCATTCAGTCAACTTAATATGCATCTTGGGTCATAATGGATGGAAAAACCTGTGTTGATGTATCCAGATTCTAGCAAATGAAGATTAAAAGCCTATTATGACTAATCCTTGGGAAGAGAAAGTCTGCAAAATGGCTCAAACCAGTTTACTGCAAGGGAAGCAATTTTACTGTAGGGAGTGGGTTTTCCACAAGCTTCAGCATTGCCTCCAGGAGAAAAGTAACTGCTGCAATAGTGCTGTCAATGCACCATCACTTGTAATGAATTCTGGGAATAATGCTAGTGGTGTCTCTGGAAAGGGAGCTGCCTGGGGTGTGTTGTTGGTAGGAGGGCCTGGCAGTGGCAAGACAGCCCTATGTACTGAACTCTTATGGCCAAGTTCACCTACAAGTTTACAGAGAGGTTTACATCGCCAAGCTTTGGCCTTTCATTTCTGCAAAGCCCAGGACTCTGATACTCTGTGTGTTGGAGGCTTTATTAGAGGTCTGGTATCCCAGATCTGCCGCAGTGGACAACTCCCAGGATATGAAGACAAGCTAAGGGATCCAGCAGTCCAAAGCCTCTTACAGCCTGGCGAGTGCGAGAGAAACCCAGCAGAAGCATTTAAAAGGTAACAATGAAAATGTCATGGTGTTCAAATTTCTGTGCTGAAATTAAATTAATTTTTAGTTGTAGTTTTTTGTTTTTGTTTTTTTAACTTTGTGGGGGTACTTTTACTAGTGCTGTACATTTGGCCTTAATCTGAAGTTATGAATATACCTGCTTACTTTGAATATCAAAGGAAGTAAAATTTAGGTTTTTGTAACGCACAGCATATGGATTAAAAGTGTATCTCAATTTTACGTAACAACAGAATGTTACTTATATTACCTATTAATGGTAAGAGAAATTTATTCTTAGGGTAGAGAATCACATTTAGCTGTCTGGAAATAGGTTACATTTTCAAAGGGGAAACTATACGTGGAGCTGAACTTAGAGTAGTTATCGATATAGCATGTAGTATCTTTTTTTTTCTTATAGTAGTAGTATTTCTTTAAGTAAGAAAGGTTTTCCTTAAAAGAGATTATTGGCCACTGAGAATCTGAAGAAAATTTGTTAATGAGTTTTGGGATTTAGTCCCTTATTAATTGAAAAGCTGAGTGATACTTTGATATTTTAAAGTATGTGAATTTATAAAATAGTGAAAAATTGGGATGATCTTACTACTTTTACTTTTAGTTGGTGGTACAAAGAAAGTGTTTTTTCCTAACTTCAACAAAGCTTTTTTTCATGGTAAATGGATTGGTCCAAGAAGTGAGCAAGTTGCTTTTCAGAGTGGTTGCAGATTCAAATCTGTTCAAGAAAACTTAATTCCTTGAAAATGTATTTTTTTGCATATCATGCCTCTGCTCTTTGTAAAAGCGGCAGGCAAATTGTTAGTTTGTGCCTCACTTATGCTTGAATTACCCATTTTGCCATAAGCTTTTTCTCATCTATAATAATATTCTTAGAAGGCAAAAGTTTGTTCTCCAAAGATTCTGGTATACTGTGCACTGGAGGTGTGTGTGTGTGTGTGTGTGTGTGTGTGTGTGTGTGTGTGTGTGTGTGGTGGGGCTCTCTTCGGTGTGAGTGTGTTTCTAGGAGAGATTTGAATTGCTCTGAAAAGAGCGATGTTTGTTTTTATAATACCCTCAAATCTAATGGGGTGAAATCTATAAATTTGGGAAATAATATTGAAAATATTTAATAGTAATTACAGTAAGTAGAATGTGTCAATCATTATTCTAAGTGCTTTACAAATATTAGATCATTTAATCCTCATAATAATCCTGTGAGGTAGTTACTACTCCCATTTAATAGATGAGGAAATTGAGGTACAGAGAGCCTAAGTAAATTGTCCAAGGTTACAGACTCCTAAGTGGAAGGGCTGAGATTTTAAGAGTGTCTGTGTGTGTGTGTGTGTGTCAGTAATCTTAGAAATTCTTAGGAGGACTCGATGGGAAGAGGAGAGGTTTAGAAGGTTATATGTACCAAAGTTGGAGAACGGGAGTTGTGTCACAGTGTGGTTTGAGTGTGGATTTTCAGGTTACCCTTATAGTGATAGAGGGAGTGGTATTCTAGAATGAGAATTATGGATGGTACAGAATTCAAATATGGGAGGAGTTTATTAAAGTCAACCAAAGGGACGTGTCTTTGAGAGGTGTGATATTCCTGAAGACTCTTTAATGTGTACATGTAGTGCAATTAAACTCAAGGCAAATCTCTTGTTGTTAGCCATCAAAATGAGTGTTAAAACTGTTGTATCATTCTTTAATTAATGAGGAAATCTGTTAGTTGATGCCTGTGATGTGTGAGATGCAAGGTTTGATGGAGAGTATTCAATATGGAATCACTGTATGGAATAATGTATTCTTTAATATAAAACTATACCTTTTAATAGAATTAAAGTCTGTACATAAGCAACTCTTTTCCCCTTCTTTTTCTGAAGATACTAGTGGCAGAGCTGAATTTTCATTTCTTTGTGATAATCTCATAAGCTATTTAGATTTATTGGCACCTACCAATAACTTTCAAAGAGTTTAGTCTGAGGTGAACTTAATCTAATGTAACCAAAGTATATAATTTATAATTTTTTGGAATTCATATGTAAATTTCTAATACCTGAATGTTCAATATTTAAAAATCATGTCTGATTACTATATTTTTGATATATTCTGATCCTAAGCATAGCTTTCTCTATGGTATCATAGATTTTCCTGAAAAATAATTCTTTTATTCAATTGTTCCTTTCGTTTTTTCTTTTTCCTGTGTGATTCTCAGTTATTAACTAATTGAAGAGGAAGAAGCAATTAGAGCTGTGTGTAAAAACCACACCAGTCCTGCCTCTCCGATTTACGGAAGGAGCCAATCACTTTGCATTCCCAGTCTACACTTTAATAAAAGAGAAGGTTTAGTCTTTCTACTTGGACCATTTTGGTGCTCTTAACTGATTTCTTACTGGATTTTTCAAAAACCTGTGTCACTTTCTTTCTTCATCATTACAGTAATTGATCATGATATTAATTAGGTAACTATGGTATTGGAACACTCTTTTTGATCATTGATAGAGACATATTTTTGTTAAAACCATGAAGCTGTAATACAGGTATATTCACATGCAAACCTGAGAGCACAATTTGAAGTTAAAAAGATATATTTTTGTTTTGTCTGTGATATTAGATAATCTAGGCCTCTACATTTGGACAAATAATTCAAGGTTCTATTAGTAGAACCTTGTACAACTGATATTGTAGGTTCTATTAGTGATTGACAGATTTCTTAAATAAATCCATTAGATAATTTTAATAGGAATGTATTTTATTTAGGCATGGATAGATATAATTCAACAGGTAGAAAATGGGCAGAAGACCATTGTTTCCAAAGAGTTATAATATTTTGAGGGAAAAAAATGAAGTAGCTAATTATAACATGACAGGAGATTAAATATAAATGTAAGCAAATAGCAGTGAAATATTTATTTTTTGCTTTTGACAAAAACTAAATCCAGAACTAGCTTTTGTATTATTACTTTTTAACCTTTAAATTTCTGATAATATTGATGATTTCATATACAGAATTTTCCAAATTTATGATAGTTCAACTTAGGATTTTTTGACTTTAGGATGGTGAGAAAGCAATATACATTTAGTAGAAACCTTACTTTGAGTACCCATACAACTGTTCTCTTTTTAGCTTTCAATACAGTATTCAATAAATTACATGAGATAGTCAACACTTCATTATAAGATAAGCTTTGTGTTAGATGGTTTTGCTCAAGTGTAGACTAATGTAAGTATTCTGAGCATGCTTAAGGTAGGGTAGGCTAAGCTATGGTGTTTGGTAGGTTGAAAGTTATTAGACTCATTTTTGACAAGATATTTTCAACATACAATGGATTTATCAGTGTATAATCTCATCATAGGTAAAGGAGCATCTGTATTCATATGTGAAACAATTTAATAGTTATAGAAAGTTGATAATGAAAAATCTTATTTATTTGCAGATTCACAAAGCTGGGGAAATTGCAGAGAATTGACTTACTTACAAAGTATGCTTTATTAATCCACTTATCTTTTCTTCAGTTTACTTCCTAGCTTCCTTTAAATTTTTTTTTATGTCTGATGATAGTAGATAGAATATGTAATACACGAAATAGTATGGCTAAATGGTGAACAGACAGAATTCTGCCTTCATGGAGCTTAAATTCTAACATTAATATTTATCTTATTCCTATAAAAAGAAATAACCATCAGAGGAAATACTTGTTATAGTATTCATGAAACACATGAACATTTAAACATTAATAGAATTTTGCGATTTGCTAAAGGAAATGATGTGAAGACACATTGATATCTTTTTTTTTTTTTTCTTAACTGGTTACGGTACAATGCTATTTTTAATTTGTTTACAATATTTTATTTCCGCATTTCTGAAACTAAATTGACGGTTATATTTTTACTTACTTTGAGAACCAAAGGCTGATTTCTTTAATTCTGCCTCCCACTTTAGGCCTTTAGTGCAAAACTTTGTATATTTTGCATTGAATGTGTCTTTTCTAGAGTTAGTGTTACAGGTGGACTCCTAGTAGCCCTATAGTTGTAAAACAAATTCCAATTATTTTTGACAAAAGTCTCAAGCATCTAAGCGTATGACGATGGAGGGTAGTAGCATTAGGTTTTGTGGCTGGTTTAGAAGACAGTTATTTGATTCAACCAGAAACTCCTTTCTGGACTTTGAACAGAAAGATCGTTTTGGAGATTTAGAAGGATGTGTAAGTTTTGAGAGTTTATAGAAAATTTGTGCTAATGGTTAAAGGCAGTATACCTTGTTAGAAAAAGAATGCAAACTGGGAGACCAAATGCTGACATTTGTTTTGTATGTCAAATGGGAATCTTTGAATGTTTGGATGTTCTTTCTAGTTATCTCCTCCAGGAGCATTTATGGATCTTCACTTATATCTAGGGTTTAGGTTTTTAGCTTGTGATGTAGTTACTTATGCACGTATCCTTTGTTATCTTCCCTATTAGGCATATGCTTCTTCATGACATGAATTTCTGATCCATGACTGATGAATTTTTTATATTTGCCATAGTGCTTTGTATAGCACTTTGCATATAGTAATTGTTAAATGACTGTCTTTTGAATGAGCACATAATGCTACTTGCCTATCTAGAGTATGTGTGAACCTAATTGAAAGAAGCCTGAAGCTCTTGAATAAGAAAGGAAATTGAAATGTTACATGATTTAGGTAAGCTTTAAATGCAGACAAGACTGGCATAGTGATTATTAATTTATTAACCTGCTGTCTGTTCTTTAGCATATATTAATATGGCATTAGTCCAGATAGTTTTAAGTGGCCAGATATCTATATCCTGTCTCAACTGACTCCAAGCATTTTTGGCACACTCAACAAAGGGGCCAAGAACAAAAGGGGGCTGGAATGTGTGCCTCCTTCTTACCCTCACTTGTATGTTTTCAAGGCAAAATATATTACATTCATGATCAATCTTGTATAACTAGTGCTATTTAAGATATCTGTCATTATCCATTCTTAAGTATTGTCAAATTAAAAGATCCTTCTAAAGTGCCATTACTATTCGAACTTTAAATAAAATAAATGTATCAATATAATTTCATAATCAGAAGTTTGTCTTTTAGTCTAAAGATCATCATCTTTCACTGAATGGTCCATTGTTTCCAACATTTAACTATATCCTTTCTACTTCAAGTTATAAACTTCTGTTTATTCAAATCCCACTTTCCCTTCTGAAAATCTTTTATTTTTACCCTAGATTGGCTGTTCCTTTCATATTTCAATCTAAGTGCTGCTTCCTTTGGTTCCTGGTACTCTTTATCATTTGCTGAACCACTCCTCAGCCTCTAGTCACTTCTGCTTTGATGGTGTAACATATTGCTCCTGTTGCATACTTAGACCTTTGAAGTCAGCCACGTTCTTAGTTCTGTTCTGCAGTCTAATTTATTGTTTGATAACTCAGAATCCTTTTAGATCAGAGAGAGTAAAGTGGTGCCCTAAAAGTTGAGTATGTTTCTTTTTTTCCCAATTCAGTAAATTTCACATACATATTCAGATTTTTGCTTTTTCTTGAAGGAAAAAAAAACACACCTGGAAATTTTGACAATACTGAGTTCTCATTCCTTTGAGTCAGCCGATGTCTTTATATGAGCCGTGCATGCTCTAATTTGATTCAGTCTTTACCATGCTCTGTTATTCTATACTAGGACCAGTTCATGTGTTTACATATGCCAGCCTGGCTCCTACTCATTTTCAAAGACAAATATGTTTTTTATTCCTCTGGAGAAAAACACTCTATTGTTTATCACTCCCAAAATTTGCTCTCATACTGTCTAGAGTCTGTATCTACAAGTGCTGCTTCCTCTTCCCTATTAGTTTCCCTTCCTCTTTCCTATCAGTTTCTTCTTAGCTTACTGAAATCTAACGTTCATCTCTACACATTTACAGAAAGATGTTTATGCATTATTGCCTGTGAATTTATTGCTCAATTTGCATTTAGCCTTTAAATGATGTATTTTAGAGATTTTTTTTTTTTATTATTTGCACTTTTTTCCTTTTAGAATCTCCCACTGATGCCATTCTTTGGTGGACCTTCCTCTGGGTTCTCTCTGGGTATTTTCCTCACAAGCTTAGATCTTCTCTCTTTATACATATGCCTTCAATTAATTTATTTACTTACATGGCTACCAATGCGTAGATAAAGCTGTTGATGCAAATTTGATTGCTAATAAGATAGCAATTACTAATAAGATAGCAGTCAAATCTGCATCAACAGCCTTATCATCATTCAGATCAATAGATATCCTTTCACTTGGTAGTCCCTCACTAACCTATGTGTAAACCAGCTTCTCTTGAAGCATTTTTATTCGTTGATGATTCATTCATTTCTTAAACAAGTATTCAGTGTCAACTATGTGCCAGATATATACTATTAGGGCTAAAGTCATGAGCCAAGCAGAACACTAAGTTAAGTGAGGGAAAATACATTGAACAAATAATCACAAAAATACCTATTAAGAAAACACCTTTGGTAAGTGATAAGAAGGAAGAAACAGGATGATAAGAAAGCATGTAATAGGAAGCTTGATTATTATCTAGAAATCTGGGAAAACTGACTCCTTATCTAAGTTCTATAATGATTCTTATTTCATAGGCTCTTTTCTGCTAATAAAAATGTAATCTTAGGATCATTGATATTAGTGTCACCTGGGAGGTTGTTAGCAATGCAGACTCTCAGGTCTAGGGAATCAATCTGCCTTTTAATAAGATCCCTAAGTGAATCCTGTGCGCATTAGAGTGCTTTGAGAAGCACTATCCTACGCAGAATTCTAGAGTTTTCTTTAACTATCTTCTGTCATAATATTCTAGTCTAAAATACTTAATCTTTATCTTGGGATAGTCCTCTAATTCATTTACCCTACTCTACAATTTTTATTCACCCATTCTAGTTGATCTACTTGCTTCATTTTTCTCACAGTTGTCTAACTAACAATAGTAAAACAGTATTTTCTTTAGGACATTCCTTGAGCCTGTGATAACCCACATAACAAATTCAAATTTCTCTGCTTAGCTTTAGAAACTTTTAATAATTTGGTTATGCCTCATCTAACATATATTTCTATAACCTCAACAGAGTGCATTGTGCTCATTCATTCTTTCAAGAATTATATTTAAGTATATAAGACATATTAAAGCTTGTAGGGGATATGGACAAATGAGAACATTCCAATTTTTTTAGCATTTAGTAAAACCCTTACATGAACAGTAGAGATATGAAACTTTTGTTTGATATATGTTAAAGATATTATTTTTTTGCAGTTTGCTTTTAGGTCTTTGTTTTCAGCAATTTTGCCTTTTTAAATTTTAATTTCGTGAAGTAAAATAGTTTGATTTTTATGAAATAAGATAACTAAATACTTTTTTTTTTGCAATTAAAAATCTCTGGCTGGTTGTGGTAGCTCACACCTGTGGGAGGCTAAAGTCAAAGGATCGCTTGAACCTAGGAATTTGAGACCAGCCTGGTAACACAGCGAGACCCCCATCTCTATAAACAAACAAATGAGCAAATCTCTTTGAAGTGTGCTCCAGTTGGTTGCCTGTCTTTACCCTCTGGTTGCTTTAGTAGTGTCTTTGACCATATAATTTTCATTGTTTCAAATTTCAAACCCATATCTATTATGCTAACCTAATCTCAGAAATATTTCTAATGCCATTTTCTTTCTACTGTGCACATGTTTGCCTAAATACAGTCTTTAATGATAAAATAGAGTTTGAAAATGTTTATTTTAATTGCTTAACAGAACTAAGTATTCAGAAGAATTACATGTTCCTCAGATTTATCTTGAAAAATTATTTGGAGCTTTCCAGAAACTGGTAGCCTTTTACAGTTGTCTCATTTTTCTCTATTGTTGGCTCTATTCTTTGTACCTCCATCTAATTGTGGTCTTTGTCCTAAGATATTGCAGGTCTTTCCACTAAAGGAAAAGTGTACTTCTCTATCTTTTAATTCTGGCTCCACTGTTAAGATTTGCGTTGGCCAGTGGATTGTTAACAGACATGACCCAAACAGAAGCTTAAAGTTGAGCTTGTCTTCTTGTGTTTCTCCACCAAAATGAGAAGGACAAGATCTTGCTAGCCTGCTGATCCAAGGAACATGAGAGAGCTATGGAACAGATGGGACCCAACCTGCAACTTGTCTCCAACCCTAGAGCAGATCAACAAGAACACAGATGCAGAAGAAAGCTAAAATGATTGTTATTTTAAGTCACAGAGTTTTGGGGTGTTTATGATATACCACTATTGTGAAAATAGCTAACAATACAAAAATTAAATATTTAAAATGGCAAATCATTAATTTTTATCAAAAATATAGGAGTCACCATTGATTCATCAGTTTCATTTGTTGTCTACATTCAGTCCACCAGATACTTTGGTTCTGTCTCCAAGATAATACAAATACCTCCACTTCTCTCTCTCTCCATCACTACGACTCCCATTTTCTACTGCCTGATCTACCACAGCACTAGATTCCTAACCGCTCTTGTTGTTGCTCTTATTTTCACAAAGCAAAGTTATCAGATCGTGTTACTTCCCTGCTTAAAATCTGCCAATGGCTTCTTACTATGTTTAGAATAAAACCTAAGCTCTACATGGTCTACCCCTTGCCTAGCCTTTGACCTTATCCTGTACACTTGCTCCTTCCACATTGCTCTTCATCGACATTGCCCTTACTATATTCTAAAATAGGCCATGTTCCAGCCAGCACATTTTTGTATGGCTACTCGCCCTGTTATCACTTAGGTGCTATCTTTAATGTTACCTCCTCAGAGAGCTTTCCTTATTCACTGAGTCTTTAGAAGTCCCCTACCCAGTCATTGTCTTAAATCACATCACCCCATTTAGTTGTCTCTATTCTAATTTTCAGTATCCTTTCATGATCTGGAACTATTTTGTTCATTCATTTCTTTTGACTTTCTGCCCATCTATTGGCATGAACAGAGTATTTGCCTTTCTTGTCCTCTTTGTATCCAGGACTTATAATACCATAAGAACTTAGAAATTATTTCTTGAATTAATGAATAACTATTTATATTTTAACTTAACATTATAATTTTATTCACACTGATAATTTTTATTGCTTTAGCCATGTTCGATTTTTAAGTAGTCTATAGTTGTTTATTGTAGAACAATTTATATATGTAGATTATATAGTTATAGATGATTAGTTTTAAACCAGTATTTTGGTTATTGTATATGTTGAAATTAATTTTTATCAAATGAAAAATCTTTTGAATAGCAGTAGATTTATGTTATTTGATGAGAGTCATAGGAGGTCACCTTTTGCCTCTCTTCTATAAATCAAAGTTTCAACTGTGGAATAGCTGTCATTCTTTCTGAGACTATCAAAGTTAATATTTATTTGGAAAGTAGAAAAAATTTTTGAATTCAATCTCAGTTGATATGTTGGTTAAGTTGCCGCTTAGAGGGACACAGCTCACAAACAATAAAAGTCACAGGAGTTGAAAGAAAAAAATTAATGGCCCTAAAGGAGAAGAAATCCTTATAAGAAAGCAATTTATGGAGAAATGTTAGATTGTTTTCATCCCCTAAAGCGTTTCGGTGATATGGAAAGTAAACAGGAAAGCAAACATACATGTACCTACCCATTTTTTTTTTTTTGGTCATATCTGCTTCTAACCTGAGTTTTCGGTCTTGTTTTAAAGAACAAATAATCCACATATAAAGGCCCTGAGTATCCTTTCGAATTGAGATCTACTCTACTCACCCACACACCCCATAGATGACCCTTCTTGTAAATTTCCTTTTTATGAAATCTATGTAGTTTGAACATAAGAAGAGATATATGGGTATACACACATACTTGTTACAGACTCTAGTTTTGTACATTTTTTATTCTTTAGCAACAGTTTTCAAGCTTCTTTAATGCATTTACAGACAATTTTCTTTTACAATAGCACAAAATAAGCCAAATACCTGGTGATAAATCTAATCAAAGATGTGTTCAATCTGTACACTGGAAACCAAAACATTAAGAAAAACTGAAAAAAAAATTAAGTAACTGGAGGAATATATCATTTTTATGGATTAGAGGATTCGATATTGTAAACAGGGTAATTCCTACAAGTTAACCTAAGCTTCAATATAATCCTAACAAAAATCCCAACTGGACTGTGCATTCAGTCTCTTACAATACCTCACATCACGTAGCCCCTGGAAGCTCCACCATACCTTCAGAAGTAAATGAGAGTGAAATGAGCTTAATATTGTATTAGTATTTCTTTGATAATTTTGACGTCACAGATTCCTTGAAAAGTTCTCAGAGGTTCCTAGGGTTCCCATATCATACTCTGAGAAACAGTAAGCATCCATTCTTTTGCTCACCTAGTTGACCATTTCACACTTCCCTCTTTTCAACCTCTAATATTTCCCTGCCCACCTCCTGACCCTTACTCTTAGCTATTAACTTGGCTTCCTATATAATAAAAAGTATTTAAATAAATAGCATATACACACACACGTATATATATGTAGAAGAGAACATCTACACATTCACTGGAATATCTACGGTACTAACCCTTCTGCATTTACATCTATATAGTCTGCCTTACATTAACTAGGGATATAGAGTATGGATCTATACTCTAATTATGTTTAAACCATCTGTGCTCCTTTTCCATTCACTTATTTACCAGATCCCACCCCACCTCACCTACTCAATGACATATTTATAGCACTTTATGCTTTCCCATCATTATTCAAATATCCTGTACTAGTTCCCTTTTTAAAACACTCCCTCAACCTGCATCATTCTTCAACTACTACGCAATTCACTGCTCCCCTTTACAGCAAATGCTTCAAAAAATTATGTGAATATTTACTATTTCTTCTCTCATGCATTCATGATCCTGTTAAGAGTATAATCACGCTTTATTTTCCACTCTGCCAGTATTCCGAAACCAGCATGTTGCTAAACCCAATGCTCACTCCTCAACACAGCTGAAATACTTGACATGACTTATCTCCTACTGGCCACCCTACCCCCTTTCTAGCAACACTTTCTTCACTTTCTGATTTGGTTCTCTCCTCTTATCATACTAGCGACTTTTTCTTCGTATCTTACCAATCATGTCAGTCCATTTAGTGTTTCTATAACAGAATACCTGAGGCTGGGTAATTTTTAAAGAAAAGAGGTTTGTTTGCCTCATGAGTCTGGTTGCTGGAAAATCCCAGAGCATGGTACTGGTATCTGCTTGGCTTCTGATGAGGGCCTTGTGCTATGTGACAGCGTGGCAGAGAAGTGGAAGGGGAAGCAGGCACATGCAAAGAGACTTAGCACTAGTGGCAACCTCACTTCATAACTCACCTGCTTTCTTGGGAACTAATCCATTCCCTGGAGATCTAATCTAATCTTAAGAGAAACATATTAATCTACCTTAATAACCTATTCACCTCCTAAAGGGACCACCTCCCAACATTGCTATACTGAGAATTAAGCTTTCAACATGAGTTTTGGCAGGAACACTCAACCATTGCACCAGCCTTTGATCTTGAAATACATCAGGGTTCAAATATTGGATCTCTTTTCTTTGTTTGCATTTGCTTCTTACATAAAGCTTGTTCATGGTCTTAATTATCAAGTATATCTCAGTGGACCCAAATTATTTATGCAGTCAGCAGCTCTTCTCTGCACTTAGACCTATAAATCTAACTGCTTACTCAACTTCTTTGCGTAGGTTTCTAATGTTGAACATGTTCAAAATTAGACTTCTGACTTCCAGCCTGCATCTTGCTGCTCTCTTAGTCTTCTCCTTTTTAGTAAATAGCAATTTATCCTTCTAAGGAAACCACTAAGTACTAGTACAGTAACTGAAGTGAGAGATAGTGGTGCTTGGATTTGATTTGGTGAAGTATCAGTGCAAGTGAAAAGTGTATCCTAATTTATGTTTCAAGATTGATCTGACATATTAGATGTGGGGTATGAAAAATTGAGGTCCTCCACTTTTATGTCAGTTTAGCTATCAAAATTTGTTTGCTATATTTGAAATTTAAATGGATAAATTTTAAATATATATATTCATGTATTTAATAATGAATTCATTACATGTTAATACAAATAAAATTTTGATAAAAGAATATGTTGTCTAAGACAAAAAAACTTAAGAGAATGGCATTGTTTTTCATTTTTTGCAAATCTTTTTTAGTTTGTGTTGAAAGCTTCTTGAAGTGTTATTTTTGCTTCTTTGGAGATAATGCCTTTTTTCTCTGGTTCCTTTTAAGGTTTTCTGTCTTTGGATTTCTGGCATGATGTGCCAAAATGTGGTTTCTGGGTATTTTTGTATTTTATATTTATTGAGTTTCTTAAATCTGTAGATTGATGCTTTTCATAAGTTTGGAAAAGCCTTAGTCTATAGTGCCTCCAGTTTATTCATTCTTTTTATTTCATGCATTCTTTTTCTTTGGAGACCACAATTACATGTATGTTGTACCTTTTAACTGTGTTCCACACATCTTTTAAATTTTTTTCTGTTTTCTCTTTTTCTTTTTTTTCTCTGTGCTTCAGTTTGGATATTTTCTATCAACTTGTTTTGAATTTCTAATCCTGTCTTCTGTTCTAATAATAATGGTGTTGAATACATTCAGAGTTTCTAATGTCAAATATTGTATTTTTTTTAGTTCTAGAATGGAATTTTATTTCTTTTTATAGGTTACATTTTAAAATTGCAATTCTTTTATCTATTTTTATCCATCTGCTCTACTTTCTTTAACATATTAGTCGTTAGTTTATACTAGCAAAAGTATTTATATTATTCCTCTGTCTGCATCAATTATCTTTGTTTTCTCTAGATTATCAATCTATATTCCTGACTTTTTACTGCTTAATAATTTTTTATTTTTATGTCTAAGTGTATGTTAAATGATTATAAATTTCCAGGTGATATCTTTTATCAGAATAGGCTTTCTAATTAAAACAAAGTAACAACAACAAGAAAACCTTGGACCGACAGGGTGAGGGGGCCGATGCAGTCAGTCATCAAGCTGGGCTTGTATTTTTTTATAATATTATTAAGACCCCTGGTTTATTTCTATTATTTTTATGTGGTTCTCTTAAGCTTTTAGTTGGAGACTCAGAAGAGTCTTTTAAGCTCTGAAGACCCTTGGTAATTCAGTTCTTCCCCCCAACATAAGAAATTATGTTTAGCTCTTTAGCTTCCTGCCCTTTATACCTTCAAATTCTTGAAAATCTTCTGAGTTACGTGTTTAAAGTAAGCACCTTGCCTTTAGCAGAATTTTGTTTCCAACATACTGACTATGAGAGATTTCACGTTGGCTTTTAGATGCAGTTGGCCTAGTTCCTCAACTTTTTAAGCATGACTCAGAATATAAGTAAATGTGCCTTGAAGAAATTCAGCCTCCTGTTCGGGACACCACATGTTGGCACTTTGCTTTATAAAAGGAATATAACTGACCCCTTGAAAGCCTTGCTGGTTTGGTTCTCCTGGTAGAGTCCCTGAGGGTGAGCCAAACCTGATTCTTAGTCTGTAACTAAAATCAGTATAGGCTTCCCAAATTAGCAAATAACCCGAGAAGAAATTAGTGGGTCATTGTTTTGCTCACTTTGGAAGAGCTCCTATCCTCTGAAATTCTGATTCATCTTATCTTCTTGCTTCAACAAGCCCTCTCATATCTTGAAAAAGATAAATTTTGTAATTTATTCATTTTTTTCCTAGCTCTTGCGATGGAAGTTTTGGGCTGCTGCCACCTACTACATTTTATCTGGCAGAAGTTTCTATAAACAAGATTTCTCTGGCTCTCTCCAATTTTATTAGATTTATACGTTTGTTAAATAATTTCTTTTAAAAAATTAATTTTATTCTTATTACAAATACATTTTCTTTTAATTCTGTGGCAGTTTTATAAATTAATTTGAATACGAATACATATTCATATTCTGATCATTGATTTTGTTGCTCTGTTTCTAAGCATTATAAGTTTTATAATTTTTTTCACTCTCCTTTTTGGATCTCCTCTCTATTATCATTTCTACTGCTTTGCTCTTCCTGCTGTCTAATTGTTATTGATTGCCTCCATCATTCCCCGTCCCCAGTATGATCTAAATGAGGGCTAAAAATTGAGATAGTAAGTTTCTACTCCAAGCTGATACTAGTGATTTTGGAAATTTAGTCACTGACCCATGATCTTTTTAGGTTTAGTTCCTGTCTTTAAGCTAACTTTATGTGGTCCCTGCTGCTTCTTAAAAGCCATAGCCCAAGCCATAGCCCTGGGTGGTAGTCAGCAGTGCTTTTTGTTTTGTCTTTCTTTTTTTTTTTTTTTTTTTTTTGAGACGGAGTTTTGCTCTTGTTACCAGGCTGGAGTGCAATGGCGTGATCTCGGCTCACCGCAACCTCCGCCTCCTGGGTTCAGGCAATTCTCCTGCCTCAGCCTCCTGAGTAGCTGGGATTACAGGCACGCGCCACCATGCCCAGCTAATTTTTTGTATTTTTAGTAGAGACGGGGTTTCACCATGTTGACCAGGATGGTCTCGATCTCTTGACCTCGTGATCCACCCGCCTGGGCCTCCCAAAGTGCTGGGATTACAGGCTTGAGCCACCGCGCCCGGCGTTTTGTCTTTCTTTCATTATTAATAGGGCATGCCCTAGCTCTAGCTCCTTGTTCCAAACAGTGAGCCTGAGTAGTCCTGCTGCTAGAAGTGGGAGAATTTGTATTCTCTTTACTCCCATCAGCAAACCTGCAGGTTGCCTTGAATACTTCCTTGGCAAACTAGAGATTTTGTCTTCTTACACTTCTTTTCCATTTCTGATACTTTGAAATGTTTATCTTATTCTTGAATGGCTATATTTTGCTTTTTATTTAGAATTCCATATTTTCCTGCTATGTTTTAACAAAGGGGGGACAGTTCATAAAAGCATGAAATTACTACACCTTAGTCCAAAATTCAGGGACAAGTTGTATTCTACATTTTGGCCAAACTCCGGAACACATTTTAATAATCAATTTTACTTACTAGTTTTTTATCCTGGTAAATACATAGTTAATATTTTTTCCCTGATTAGAAGTAGTAATTATATTGCCTGTTTTTTTTTTTTTTTTTTTCCTCTTCTACTTTACTTTATTGGATGGGTAATTTTGTTCCTAAGAAAGGAAGGTCTAGGTTTGTTTTCCCAAAATAAGAAAAGCTATATTGAGTAAGAATTGTTAGTGTTTTACTTTTTCTACTTCTCATCTTATATAAAAACATTTTTAACACCTGGCTTTTTGTAAGAATTTAATCATTTGTTTAATAAAGTGATAGGCAGATGTGTCAGTGTGTACACCCCACCTATTTTAGAAAGTTTAGGTTCTAGGTGAAATTTAGCATCAAAACACATCTCATTACTATTTGGTGAAATTTAGCATCAACACATTATACATTTAGAGTTTACCTTCTAAGTAGTAATGAGATTTCAGGCTTCAGAATTCAGAATGGATAAACAGCTAACCTTACATATAATTTAAGTTTTTTAATCCCATAAATATCAAGGTAACTGGTAATAAATGTAGAAAAAAATATGGATAATTACAGTTGAAAAGCATTAAGTTGGAGGATATTTATGGTTAAAAATCATAATTCTGCATTTAGCGTAGTAGAAAGGGTGACCGAATAAAATGAAACTTGTGAGAGCAAGCTTCATATTTACAGAAAAAGTATTCTAATACATAACAGGTAATTAACTACAGATCCAGATTTAGTGAATTCAGGAGCTGTAGGTAATTAGACTCTTGATATTAATTATATAATAATTTCAGCAAAATTATTGCAAACACCTGTCATCTATTGAGTTTTCTGGAATTTCAATATTGAGATAAGTGATTTTTAGTAAAGGATTTGTACCAAACAAACAGGAGTTTTAATATCCTCAAGAAAGTGAAATTTGAAAAGTAGCATATTCAGTTAGAAGACCTTAAAAGTTACAATATTATTTCTTCCAGAAAAATATTTTCAGCTAATTCAATTGCTGAAAAGTTAGCATCACTTGCCTGGTTTAGCCAAGTTTTAAGAACTTTCATGTTTAATATTGGGTCTCACGCTCTATCTTATACTCTTTGATATTTTCAGAAGCAATTTAACACAATAATCAAGAAGAGGAACTTTGAAATGAATAGAATTCTGTTTCTTCTTCTGCCATTTACTAGTTGTCTCACTTAGCAAGCTACTTACCCTTGAAACCCCTGTTTCTTCATCAGTGAAATGGAAGTGATATTAGTATCTTAATTTACAGAATTTGGGTGAGGGATAAATGGGTAAATCTATAGAGATTGTGCTTCTACATAGTCTAGGTATAAATGTCAGCTTCTGTGTTAGTCCATACAGGCTGCTATAACAAAATGCAATAGACTAGGTAGCTTGTGAGCAACAGAATTTATTTCTTGTGATTCTAGATGCTGGAAAGTCCAAGTTCAAGATATGGGCAGATTTGAAGTCTGGTCACGTCCTGTTTCTTTGTTAGTAGATGACACCTTGATGTCTTGTGCCATCACATGGTATAAAAGGGATGAGCTGCCAGGCATGATGGCTTATGCCTATAATCTCAGCACTTTGGGAGGCCGAGGTGGGTGGATCACAAGTTCAAGAGATCAAGACCATCCTGGCCAACATTGTAAAACCCTGTCTCTACTAAAAACACAAAAATTAGCTGGGCGTGGTGGCATGTGGCTGTAGTCCCAGCTACTTGGGAGACTGAAGCAGGAGAATTGCTTGAACCTGGAAAGCAGAGGTTGCAGTGAGCTGAGATCTCACCACTGCACTCCAGCCTGGTGACAGAGTGAGACTTTCTCTCTCAAAAAAAAAGGATGAGTTAGCTTTCTGGGGTCTCTTACAGAACATTAATCACTTTCATGAAGTTTTTGCCCTCATGACTTAATTGCCTCCTACAGGCCCTGCCTCTTATACCATCACCTTGGAGGTTAGGATTTTAATGTGACTTCTGGGAGGGACTCAAACATTTAAACATAGCAGGATGATTATGTTTATTTTCCATTTTTATATTTAGCTTGACTTCCTGAGGAAGAAAATTAATCAACATACATTACACGTTTCTGATTTAAAAGACAAATGCATTACATCCCACCAACCATTACCTCCCTCCAGAAAGCAAAATTGCTTTAAAATATCTACCAATTAAGTCACCTTCCAAATATGTATTTCAGTGTCTTTATGTTGAGTGTTTAGTACTTGAGAGTTTTGGTTCATTATCTACTTCTGAATGCAGAGCAACTTGAATTAATACAGGTTGAGTATCCCTTATCCAAAATGTATGGGATCAGAATGTTTCAGATCGGGATATATGTATTTTTAATTTTGGAATATTCTCATATACATAATGAGAGATCTTGGGAATGGGACCTGAGTCTAAACATGAAACTCATTTATGTCTCATCCATACTTTATACATATAGCCTGAAGGTAATTTTATTTTTCCCTTGGGAACGAAAATAAACTGTGTGTGATGTGCCTGCGTTTTGACTTGGGCTTGTGTTATGTCCGTGCTCAAAAAGCATCAGACTTTGGAGCATTTTGGATTTGGATTTCAGATTTTTGGAAGAGGAATGCTCAACTTGTGTACTGCATTCAAGTAGAAATCAGTGATCAGTAATTTTGGATCGCTGTTGCATTAGTTTTCTCTTCTGCTGTCATTTTAGGACCTTTCACTAGAGGCACACAAGTTTTTCCTAGAGAAAAGTGTATTTTTCATTCATATTGTACTATTTGTAGGAGACTCATAAAGGGCCAGGGGAGAGAATTACATGCGACATCGGCATGTTTAAGTGTATTGTTTAGAGCAGAAATGGGAAATCCCTCCTACAAATTTTGTTTCACTAATGTTACACTGATCATAACCCAAAGAGTTAAAAATCTAAGTATTTTCTTTTTTAAAACCAGTGGATAACAAAACAAGTGCAGAATAACATGATAATATTCTGAATCATAACGGAAAGTGGGGAGTTGCCACTCCATTTATAATTCAAACCATGGAGCCTCTTTCTCTATTTCTTTCTATTCTAGTTTTTGTTTGTTTGTTTTTTAACTGTACTTTAGGTTCTGGGGTTCATGTGCAGATCATGCAGGATTGTTGCATAGGTACATACATGGCAAGGTGGTCTGCTGCCTTCATCCCCCCCATCACCTATATCTGGTATTTCTCCCCTCATTATCCCTCCCCAGCCCCGCTGTCCCTACCCTAGCCCCTCCCACTGTCTGCAGTGTGTGATGCTCCCCTCCCTGTGTCCACGTGTTCTAATTGTTCAACACCCACCTATGAGTGATAACAAACAGTGTTTGGTTTTCTGTTCTTGTGTCAGTTTGCTGAGAATGATGGTTTCCAGATTCAACCATGTCCCTATGAAGGTCACGAACTCATCGTTTTTTATGGCTGCATAGTATTCCATGGTGTATACATGCCACATTTTCTTTATCCATTCTATCAATGATGGACATTTGGGTTGGTTCCAGGTTTTTGCTATTGTAAACAAACAGTGCAGCAGTGAACATAGGTGTGCATGTGTCTTTATTATAGAACAATTTATAATTCCTTGGGTATATACCCAGTAATGGGATTGCTGGGATATTTCTAGTTCTAGGTCCTTGAGGAATCACCACACTGTCTTCCACAATGGTTGAACTAATTTATACTCTCACCAACAGTGTAAAATTGTTCCTGTTTCTCCACATCCTCTCCAGCATCTGTTGTCTCCAGATTTTTTAATGATTGCCATGCTAACTTGTGTGAGATGGTATCTCAATATGGTTTTTATTTGCATTTCTCTAATGACCAGTGATGATGAGCCTTTTTTCATATGTTTGTTGGCCTCATCAGTGTCTTCTTTTGTAAAGTGTCTGTTCATATCCTTTGCCCACTTTTGGATGGGTTTTTTTTTTTTTTTCTTGTAAATCTGTTGTAGTTCTTTGTAGATTCTGGATATTAGCCCTTTGTCAGATGGGTAAATTGCAAAAATTTTTTCCCATTCTGTTGGTTGCTGGTTTTCTCTAATGATTGTTTCCTTTGCTGTACAGAAGCTGTGGAGTTTAATTACATCCCATTTGTCTATTTTGGCTTTTATTGCCATTGCTTTTGGTGTTTTAGCCATGAAGTCCTTGCCTATGCCTATGTCCTGAATGGTTTTGCCTAGGTTTTCTTCTAGGGTTTTTATGGTGTTAGGTTTTATGTTTAGATCTTTAATCCATCTGGAGTTAATTTTAGTGTAAGGTGTCAGGAAGGGGTCCAATTTCTGCTTTCTGCACACTGCTAGCCAGTTTTCCCAACATCATTTATTAAACAGGGAATCCTTTCCCCATTGCTTGTTTTTGTCAGGTTTCTCGAAGATCAGATGGTTGTTGATGTGTGGCATTGCCTCCGAGGCCTCTGTTCTGTTCCATTGGTCTATGTCTCTGTTTTGGTACCAGTACCATGCTGTTTTGATTACTGTAGACTTGTAGTATAGTTTGAAGTCAGGCAGCGTGATGCCTCCAGCTTCGTTCTTTTTGCTTAGGATTGTGTTGGTTATGCAGGCTCTCTTTTGGTTCCTTATGAAGTTTGAAGTGTTTTTTTCCGGTTCTGTGAAGAAGGTCATTGGTAGCTTCATGGGGATAGTGTTGAATCTATAAATTACTTTGGGCAGTATGGCCATTTTCACGATGTTGATTCTTCCCAACCATGAGCATGGGATATTTTTCCATGTGTTTTTGTCCTCTCTCATTTCATTGAGTGGTGGTTTGTAGTTCTCCTTGAAGAGGTCCTTTACATCCTTTGTTAGTTGTATTCCTAGGTATTTTATTCTCTTTGTAGCAATTGTGAATGGGAGTTCACTTTTGATTTGGCTCTCTCTTTGTCTGTTGTTGGTGTATAGAAATGCTTGTGATTTCTGCACATTGATTTTGTATCCTGAGACTTTGCCAAAGTTGCTTATAAGTTTAAGGAGATTTTGAGTTGAGACAATGGGGTCTTCTAAATATACAATCATGTCATCTGCAAAGAGAGACAATTTGGCTTCCTCTTTTCCTAATTGAATACTCTTTGTTTCTTTTTCTTGCCTGATTGCTTTCGCTAGAACTTCCAATACTATATTGAATAGGAGTGGTGAGAGAGGGCATCCTTTGATGCACTCTTTCCTAGTTTTTTATTCCTCTCTGAGTCCTATTTGATTATTCTTCCTGATATTCCTCTACCATTTACTCTTAAGGCCATAACAAGGAGAATATGTTATATTTATTGAGTTAATTTATGCCTGTACCATTCAATAGGAAGTATAAGTGAGTCAAACAGTGTATCTGAAAAATACAAATTTGTTTGGGGTACATGAGTCACAACTGATTCTTTCTTCTTTCTATACTTGGTCTTGCTCTCTCTCACACAGGTCAGTGGCCTTAAAGAAATATAACTGTACTGTTTACCCCAAACTTACAGTGGAGCGTTCTGGTAGTATTATTTTATTAAAAATTATAAGAATGATTTAACAGCATCCGAAGAGTAGGGATATGTTAAAGCCTACAGCAGTTAATTACAGTAAACCATGCATGGTCTTTTTTTAATTTTTTAAGGTAATGCTTTAATTTGTAATGATAATGCTATTTATTTTAAATAACTGATTATTTTATTGTGTCATCATATTTTTAATTACCAGTATCTATTTTGTCTAGCTTCTTAGTTGGAAGTGTACATTTTTTGGGAAATGCTCTTACTGACATGAAAATGAACCTGTTATAAATATTTAAAAATACTTTTCTCAGAAGATGTGCTCCCTCTCCTCAAAGGTTAGGTGATAATTTATATAATGCACCTTAATCTTAAGAGAAGATCAGTTATCAAGAGTATAGGAAATGAGGCAATTGTGTGTTGCCATTTTTCTAGAAGCTGGGATTTCAGAGATGACATACGGATATTTCTCTAGTCTTACAGAAGTCAAAGAAAGATGTAGAGTCCTCATTGTTATTCCTGAGTGACAGTAACCATTTTTGCCACATTTTGGCATATTGCAAATGTCCCTGCATTTGAGAGGTACTTCTCTCTTAATGACACATTGGTAGCAGTTTAATTTGCTTCTTTCTAGAGCCACAACCAAAAAAATCATACACAGACTTTTATCTAGTACTTTGAAGTATGGTAAGAATACACTAATACTGCAAAAATGAATTGGAAGATATAAATAAATGTTTTGTAGGTATAAGTAACCTATATAACGGGAAATTTTTGTAATAAGGCCTGTATTATGGTCCTCGAAAGAAACAGAAGAGATCTCTCTCTCTCTCTCTCTATTTATATATATATATATATATAAATCTCTCTGTATATATATATATATAATATATATGTAGAGATTTATATATTAATTTATATATTTATAAAAATATATATTATATATACACATATAAATATATATATTTTATATATAAAATATATATATTTATATGTGTATATATAATATTATATATACACATATAAATATATATATTTTATATATAAAATATATATATTTATATGTGTATATATAATATTATATATAATAATACATTTGGCTCACACAATTTTGGGACTAAGAAATCCTAAGACCCGTAGTCAGCAAGCTGCAAACCCAGGAGAGCCACTAGTTTTATTTCAGTGGAGTCCAGAGGCCTGAGAATCAGGAGAACTAATGGTGTAAATTCCAGTATGAAAGCTATCAGTCTCAAAACTCAAAAGGAGCTGATTTTTCATATCCAAAGACAGAAAAAGACTGATGTCCCACCTCAGTTAGTCAGGAGGAAGGGTTAGCCTTTTGTTGTATTCAAGCTTTGATTGGATGAAGGCCACCACCACACATTAGAAAGGAATATCTGCTTTACTCAGTCTTCCCATTCAAATGTCAATTTCATCCAGAAACACTCTCACAGACATACCTAGATTAATATTTCACCAAATGTCTGGGCACCCTGTGGCCCAGTCAAGTCGGTACATAAAGTGAACCATCACAAGCACTTAGGAACTAAATGCAAGCCAACAATGAGCTGTTGTTTTTGTTTAAAATTTTAAAGGCATGACACTGGAATGAATAAGCACTGTTCTGTATACCAGTAATGAAATAAACCCATTTATTTATTCATTCCATAAATATTTATAAATCATCCACTTTGTGTGAAGTTCTGTGTTAGCTGCTAGAAATGCAGTGGTGAATAATATGTGGTTCCTTCTCTTTCAAAGTTTTTGAAAGTGGATGCTAAGCTACCAATTCCTTAGTTATTTGATTAATTACAATTGTTATAAGGGCTTTCATGGATGTTGTAGGAGTGTATACATAAAGAATGTTACCTAGTTTGGGTTGTCGGGTAAGGAATGTAGTCAGGGAAGACCTCTCTGAATGAGTGATATTTGAGCTGATTTCTAAAGGATAATAAAAACCTTGAAATGAGGAGGGGTGAAAATTATGACAGGAAAGAGATGAGCATGTATAAGGGTTCTAAGGCCAAAGGGAGGATCTACTTAAGGAACTAAGAGCAAGGCTGATGAGGTTAGAGAAATTGGTAAGATGCTAATTTTTGGTCAGATCCTGGAAAACAGAATCCTATAGTTTGATTCAGCATCCTGCTAGGTCTAGATGGGCCTCAGTGACTTCACTGCTAATGATCTGATCTAAGAGCATTGGTCTGTTCAGAAGAACCTCAAAGGACCAACAGGAAAAAGGACAACTCAGTAACAGTGACTTGCTCAATATTACACATATAAAGGACACAGTTTCCTGAGTTCTGAATATTCAGACTCCCCGGTATGTACCAAGCTATGTATTTTGTGTTTCAGAGAAACGTTAAAAAATAATAATTTTGCATTAATTTTAGTTTTCATACATTAAAATTTACTGTTTGTAGAGTACAGTTTTATAATTTTAATAGATGCATGGACTTGTGATACAGAGCAGCTCCATCACGCCAGCAATTCCTACTTGCTATCCTTTTTAGTAAACTCCTTCTTGTAGTCCAACGTATGGCAACCGCTGATGTAAATTTTATTCCTATAACAGTTTTCCATGTGTCATATAAACGCAATAGCATGTGCAGCCTTGGAACTGGGTTCTTTCACTTAGAAAATTTATTTGGGATTTATCCATGCTGTTATGTGAACCAATAGTAGTTTTTTGTTTGTTTGTTTCTTTTATGACTGAGTTATATTCTGTTGTATGGATATGCCACAGTTAGTTTATCCCTTCACCAGTAGAAGAACCTGTAGACTGTTTCTAATTTGGGGGATTGTAAATAAAGCTGCTGTGCTGTAACATTTATGTACAGATTTTTGTGTGGCCGAACATTTTCAGTTCCCTTTGGTAAATACTTAGAAGTGGGATTGCTGGGTCATTTGCTAGGTGTATATTTAACATTTTTAGAAATGTGCCAGACTTTTCTAACGTGGTTGTATCCTTGTCATTGCTCTGCAGCAGCACTTGGTGTTGTCAGGGTTTTTGCTTATTTGCCGAATTCTAATAGGTGTCAGTGGTATCACACTGTGGTTTTAATATGCACTTCTCTAACGACTAATGATGTTGAGCATGTTTTTATGTTTATCTGGCACTCCACTATCTTCCTCTCTAAAGTGTCTATTTCAGTCTTCTGCCCATTTAACATTCTTTTTTTGTTTTCTTATTTTGAGAGGTCTGTATGTATTCTGAATAAAAGTCCTTAGTCAGAAATTTCCTTTACAAATATTTTCTGCCAGTCTTCAGCTTGTCTTTTCATTATCTTAACAGTGTCTTATAGCTATAGCTAATTTTGATAAAGTCAAATTTTCAATTTATTTTTTCCTTTATGGATCCTGCTTTTGGTGAAGTGTTTAAAAACTCCTTCCCTAACTCAGTATTACAAAGATTTTTCTCCTAAAAGTTTTACAGTTTTATGTTTTATACTTAAGCTTATGATCTGTTTTGAGTACGTTTTTCTATGATGGGGTGAGAGATATGTATTAAAGTTCATCTTTTTTTTGCATTTGGACATCTAGCTGTCATTGTTTTTCAGCATCATTTGTTGAAAAAAAACTTGCCTTTCTCAGTTGAATTACCCTGACAGTCTTGTGAAAAATCACATTCCTGTATATATGCTGATCTGTTTCCAGAATTTCTATGTCTCTATCGTTAACAAATACATAACATACTGTCTTGATTGCACTAGCTTTAATGGTAAATCTTAATTGGGTAGTGTGAGTCCTTCAACTTTGTTTTCTCTTTCAGAATTATTTCTGTTATTTTAGTATTTTATAATTATTTTTTGAAGCCACATATCTTACGTAAAACAACTGGAACATAATAGTCTTTACCTGGAAACAGGCCTACGTTTTGTTTTCTGCAGGAGGCTTTAATGTGGAAGAGAGGTGAGTTCATCTAGTCAGGAGTCATGAAATTTGATATGTGTTGTTGCTGTGGGTACCCTCAGTGCACCTCTGACTTCAAATCTTCTAGTAATAGGTTGTATTTAGGTCAGGGGCTGATTTTCCAGGTCGATTTTATCAATATCTACTCTACCTTCAACTCTCAAATTCTTCTCTTCTGCAAGTCTCAGTAGTGAGGGCAGAAAATGGGGACATTATTTGTTTTTCTGATTAAGATGATGTATACCCCTTGACCTGGTGTGAGGTCTTCTGATCGTGCCCATCCCCTTGCTGTAGGCTGCAGTGGGTTTTCATTAGTTCCTCAAAGACAAGTAACTCTTACTCCTCCCCACGCATTCCTTATTAAGGCTTTTACATAGGGGTCATATGGGAGAAGAGCCTAGAAAAAATGGGGGCAGGATTTCATTCCCTACCTTTCCCAGCCAGGGTGGTTGCTGTATTTTTTAAAGCCCTAAGGTGTCAGTAGAGAAAGAGTTAGCAAGAGAGTGTGAATGCTCTTGATCAGTGGCTCTAGGGGCTCCACATTCTGTCTGTAGTTCACACTGTTTCTCCCTCCAGCTCTGAGGTGTTTTGTTGAAAGGCTAGGAGGGACATTCTTCCTAATACTCTATGTCTGAACAAGTGAGGAAGAAAGTGAGCTGAAACCTGGTGTTTCATAGAAACAATTTTAACTCTAAAGACACTTTGGACATGTTCAATCTGTTCATCTATCTAATAGTATATTCCTTATAATTTATTTACAGTAGCTTTAAAAGCTCATTAATCTCCTAAGAAAAAGTCAGTAAGTAAATTCATTGTATCAAATAAAATGAACAGTGAATGTCTTTCATTTCAGAATTTCAGCTGCCTTTCTGCCAGAAAATCAAGAGTGTCACCACAAAAAGGATAACTATGTGAAGTAATACACATGTTAATTCATTAGAGTTAGGCCTTCCTCAATGTAGATCTACTTCAAAACGTCATGTTATACATGGTAAATACTTACAATTTTATCTGTCACTTTTTAAAAAACATTAAGTAAATTAATCAATAAAAGGCTAGCTATCGAAGGCATTACTCATATTCAAGACAATTGAAAATGGGGGAAAAACTAACTCAAGGATTTTAAATTGAATTAATAAAAATATTAAGAATGTAATAAATATTGGCTCAATATTAATGAAGATAAGAAAGGTAAGACAGTTAAGATATGCATACAAAGTCAAACCCTGTATCATACGGTTGCTTTTAAATACAGTGTTATCTTTATGACTATGATAACCGAGTGTCATTACATTATCTCATTTGGAATAATAATAACAATATACATGTATACAAATATTCACAAACACAGGAAAGTCTGTTTTAGACTGTCTAAATTATTTATGCTTTGTGTACACATACTTTGGTGGGATTTTTATTTACAAATAATAAAATGTAATCTAACAGAAAAATGTGAATTTGTGTGTCAATTGGTATAGATATCCCCAAATAGGTGCTTTTGAAATAATTGAAAGGGAACTTAAATATGGGAATTCTGAGTTTAGTAAATTTTAATCCTTTGTTTTAAAATAACAAAACTTTTTCCCATCAAGTATCATTCATTCATGAAGCAAATTTATTGAGTGTTTATGATGTGCTGAGAGTGGTTTTGAGTGCTGGGAAACTGAACAGTGCACAAGACAGGCATAGTTCCTGCCCTCCTGGAGCCTACATTACGGTCAAGGAGATGTAGAGGTGTGCAAGAACTTCACGCCTAGCCTTTTAACAAAAGAAGTACAGAAATAACACAATAAGTTAATCTAAGAATGTGATAAATGCTACAAAGAAACAATTGCAGGAACAGTAATGGCGATAAGGGCTGCTTAAGATATGGTGGTCAGAGAAGGCTTCTTTCAGGAGTAAAATTTGTGCTGAAACCTGAAGGGTAAGAAGTACTGCCTTGGGGAGGGAGCTTTCTTGGCAGAGAGAGTAGCAAGGCCTTCAGTGGACAAAAGCTCAATGTTCGAAATAGGTCCCGAATGGGGAAAAAAAAAAAAAACTTGGTGTTAAAACAGAAAGGAAGACAATGTACTAAAATGAGAGGGAGGACTTAGGAATGAATCCTATCTGCTTTTAACATGACTAAGACCATTTAAATAGTCCTGGGAAATAGCTTCAAGGCAAGAAAGTGAATCAAAAACCCCATGTATTTTGAAACTATGAGAGACCTGTAATCCTAAATCTCAATGTAATGTGCAAGTTAGTATCAAGTTGAGATGCAAAGCTGGCAGACCATTATTGGTTCAAATAAGTGCATACTCTGATGAGTATCAAAAGGACAAAAGCTCTCATTTGATCCCAGGGAGATAAGTTATAGACTTATGCTAGAAGTTTCCTGGACCCAGATAAGCATATAGAAAGAATGAAGAGGGCAGGGCAGAATGAGTCACACAGATGAGCCATGTGTATGGGGAGGAAGGTATTGAGGGAGGGGGTGCAGTAAGAAACTCTTCTGGTAGTTGTGTACATCCCCACAGCTTTTGAGCTTAATTGGCTCCAGGGGAGTTGAAGCTCTAATTATTTATACCTGTAACTCTGATGCATAAGGAGACTTCTTGCCAGCCTGGACACTGCATGTACTCGACTTTTAGTTGCTGATCCAGAAAGAATTTACTCAAAAAGAGTTATCACAAGATACATCAAATATGTCTCAAGAACAAATTCGAAAGGAATGTGAAAAACAGGGCATAAGAAACAGCATAAAAAATGTTTCTATCAAACAAAAAGAAATCTGTCACCAAATATGTTGCCTTAAATGAAAACATAATTAATGAGTGATTGCCCGAGTTAAACAGTTGCATGAAGCAGACATATAAGTGCTTGGAAAAGAGTTTATAAAACAGAATGAGATGGAACATAGCAAAAATGCTTTCTTATAATCACTGAATTGGGAAATTCCCTTAGAAATGTGACATAAAACTTAGAAGGTGTAAAATGAAAAAAATAAAGACTGATATGTTACCTATACAAAAGTAAAAAAAAAAAAAGAAGAAGAAGAAGAAATTGTACATGTCCAAAAAAAAACCTTTTAAAAAGTCAAAAGCAAAATGATAAATGGTGGAAAACATTTGTATTACATACAACAAACAATTTCGGTTTTTTTGTTTGTTTGTTTGGAGTCAGAGTCTCGCTCTGTTGGCCAGGCTGGAGTGGAGTGACACTATCTCAATTTCTTAACACTTAAAGAGTGTCAATACGAGAAAAATTATCAGTCTTTTAGGAAATGGGTAAAATATATGAAAACACAATTTAAAGAAAAAGAAATATGATTCCTAGGTACTTGTGACTATGATTGCCCTTATGGTAAGGAATTATAAATTAAAAGCATAAAAAGATACGTGAATAGAAAGGATATGTTCTCGTATTCAATAATAGAGAAAGTTAACCTAATTTATTACGTTTCAAAATAGCTAGAAAAGAAGAATTGTAATGTTCTCAATACAAAGAAAAGATAAATGCTTGTGTTGATAGGTATCCCAATTACCCTGATTTGATTAATACACATTGCATGTAGGTATCAAAATATGGCATGTACCCCCAAAATATGTACAACTCATATATATTGTAATACATAGTATATAATATTAATATATGTATTATATAGTTTTTTTTTAACTATAATGAGGATGCCATTTTTCACCTAGCTGTAGAAAAAGTAAATAAAATTAATCACTATTATGGAGGGGCTAGGAAAACACCTACTGTTACACAGCTGTTGGCTATGTGTGTGTAGATATATATACACACACATTACATATATATGTCTGTGATAAATATGTACACACATTACATATATGAGTGTATATATACATATACACATTGCTTGTATGTACATATATATGTATACATATAATTCATAAGGAGAGCATCACTTTGGCAATATCTGTTAAAATATACATGAAGGTGTCCCCTAGTCTAACAATTCTATTCCTAGCAATATATCCTACTGATATACATTACAAAATTATGTGGACAAAAATATGATAGATTTAAACTGTACCATATCAACAATTACATTAAATGTAAATGATAAATATCTTAATTAAATGGTAGAATTTGACTGGATAAAAATACATCTAATTATATGTTGCCTATAACAATTACACTTCACATATAAAGAGGCAAATAGCTTAAATATAAAAGAATAAAAAAGTATATACCATGCTAACCCTAATTAAAAGAAAGGTGGTGTGCCTACATTTATATCAGACAAAGTGGATTTTGGAAAAAAGAATATTACCAGGTATAAAAAGAGTCATTTCCTAATGATAAAGGGGCCAATTTCTCAAGAGGATATAGCAGTCATAATATTTGTACCCCTTATAACAGAACTTCAGAATATAGGAAGCAAAACTAACACTATTTTAAGAAGTACACACTTATATTCAAATATTTTATCACTCCCCTTTTAACAATCCATAGAGTAAATAAACCAAAAATCAGCTAGTACATAGGACACTTGGACAATACTGTTACCAAATGAGCTTAATTGTCATTGACAGAACAATCTGCCCAGCAACAATAGTATATACATTCTTTTAAGTGCAAACATAGCATTTTCTAGGATAGATAAATTCTTGGCAATAAAATAAGTAACAATAAATTTGAAGCTGTGAAAGTTACACAGAACATGTTATCTGATACAATTGTATTAAACTGTGATAATAACACAGTAACATAAAGATAATTGGGACATTCCCAATTATTTGAAAGCTCTATAACTCACTTCTAAATAATGGATGTTTTACAGATGAAATCAAAGGGAAAGTATTTTGAAGTGAATGATACTGAAAATGCTTAGAGGGAAATTAACATCATTAAAGGATTATTAGAGGAGAAGAAAAGTATGAAAAATGACTTTAATTTCCACTATAAGAAATAAGGTAAAGGAAGAGCAAATATCCTGGCATAGGCAAAAGAAAGGAGATAATCACTAAATCCTATTAATATTACCAAATTTCTTTCAAATCTGTCTACTTTATGCTATCCCCACTGCTACTAATTTATAATATACTTTCTAATATCGGTAATGGTTAGTCAGTGGACCACAGTGGGTAAGAGTATAGACTAGGGTAACCCCCACTATGATGTGCCCAGGACTAGGGAAGGAGGAGATTGGGAGGAGGTGGGGCTGGGTCCTGAGACCCAGTGCTTAAAATTGGGAGAGTCTCCGGCAAACCCAGATGGATGGTCCCCCCTGTGTAGGTTCTGGAACCAGACCTTGGACTTGAATGCCTTTCTTGTCACTTATAAGTAACAAGTGACTGATCCTCTGTGCCTTGATTACCTCTCCTGGAAATGAGTATTATAATAGTACCCATCTTAAAGAATTAATGTGAGAATCAGATAAGTTAATGGATGTGTGAAGTACTTAAGGGGGGTGGGGAGTTGGGGAGAGATAGCATGGGGAGAAATGCCACATATAGGCGAAGGGGAGGAAGGCAGCAAATCACACTGCCATGTATGCACCTATGCAACAATCTTGCATGTTTTTCACATGTACCCCAAAACCTAAAATGCAATAAAAAAAAAGTATTTAAAAAAAAAAAAGCATATGGAGCACTGAATTAAAGTTGGCGGTGATGGCATTGGTGATAGTGGTAGTTCTGATGGAGATTTTTTTTTTCTAAGTTCTAAGCATTGGCCTCATATCTCACTCTTTTCTTCTAGACTTACCCTACATCAGATTTTCCTTCACATATACCAGAGTTATCTCTCTAAACTCCAATATAAACATATCAATTTTCTGCTTAAAATATTTCAGTGGTTCCTTAGTACCCTTAGGGCAAAGCCCACATTTCATATGAAAACCCAGCATTTACTCATTTCATGATTCTCATAATTCTTTCTTCTGTACTTCACTGGTTTGTCTCCTCTTGAAGCCTCTGCATGTGCTGTTGCCTCAAGTAGATTTTCTTTACTGCCTGTCCTCCCCTAGCCCCAGCTGTTTCTCCTTACTAAACTCCTTCGCCTAGCTCATTACCTTACCAATCTCAATTCCCCAGTTTCCCTGACCTCTCCCCCAGACTTTCCCTAAAAAACACTGCATTTTCTCACTCATAGGTGGGTGTTGAACAATGAGAATACGTGGACATAGGTAGGGGAGCATCACACACTGGGGTCCGTTGGGGAGGACTAGGGGAGGGACAGCGGAGGGTAGGGAGGTTGGGGAGGGATAACATGGGGAGAAATGCCAGATATATGTATATAGGTGACAGGGGCAGGGTGGGAGGGGTGGATGGAGGCAGCAAACCATATTGCCATATATGTACCTATGCAACAATCCTGCATGATCTGCACATGTACCCTAGAACCTAAAGTACAATAAAAAGAAATATATATTTATTTATATATAAAAGTAAGTTAAGGTGGCTTCCTGTGTGCTGTATCTGAAGTGGTACTTACTATGTACATTATTCTAGTATATTGTGTTCTGTATATATTTTACTATATGATTTTTTTTATCAGCCATCTTTGTGCTCGTAAAGGACAAAGTATATATGTAAGATACAATAGAGTAGGTTTTCCCAAACTCAGCATGTTCCTTGCCAGGATTGCCTCACATTCCCTTTACCCTCCTGTAGCAGTGTGATTGGTTCCTCAAAACCTAGATCATCTTGAGCACCTAATATATGAATATTATACGGACATTCTCTTCCTTCCCTACCTACTGCACTTGAGTTGGTCATTTCTTCTTGTCTTTTTAGTAATTTTACTGCTTTTTCTCATAGCACCCTGAACACTGCATTGAAGTTAATTCATTTTCCATTCTAGCTTACAACAATGTCAAATCTTTAGTTTCTATTGTGGGCACTGTGCTAGGTTCTGTGGGTACACTGATGAGCAAAACCAATTTAGTCTCTCTTCTCTTGATGCTTCCAGCTGAAGAGAAAATTTTTAAAATGACATTAAATAATTAAATATATAATTGCAAATTTTATAGTGGAGTGGAAAAGAGCTACTGTGTTTGACATTATGAAAGCATGTTATAGGGATTTGACCTTGAAAAGGTTACTCTCAACTTAAAATTGAAGATAAACTGCATGAAGAAAGACAGGAAGTGCATACCAGGCAGAGGAAGCTACAAATGAAAAGGCTCATGTGTAATTGTGTCTCATAAAGTCATTGAAAGAAGGCTAGTCTGGCTGGCAAAACATTTGAAGTGACCCTGGCTGCAGTAGAAACTCACAGGAGAGGAATTGTTAGAGGCATGTAGATTGTTAGGGGAGTCCTGGTAAAAGAGATGAGAGTAGTTTGGGTTACAGTGATGATGTTACAGACTGAGATGAATTTTAGATTTTTTTTTTTTTTTTTTTTGAGACGGAGTCTCGCTCTTGTTACCCAGGCTGGAGTGCAATGGCGCGATCTCGGCTCACCGCAACCTCCGCCTCCTGGGTTCAGGCAATTCTCCTGCCTCAGCCTCCTGAGTAGCTGGGATTACAGGCACGCGCCACCGTGCCCAGCTAATTTTTTTGTATTAATAGAGACGGGGTTTCACAATGTTGACCAGGATGGTCTCGATCTCTCGACCTCGTGATCCACCCGCCTCGGCCTCCCAAAGTGCTGGGATTACAGGCTTGAGCCACCGCGCCCGGCCAAATTTTAGATTTTTTTAAAAGAAATATTGATTCTTGCATGGTGATAAATTAGATCTTGGTGGCTATGATACTGAAAGATTAAGAAAACAGTTTTAGAAAACATTATTTGTCAGTTTCTGGTGTCCATAACTGGATGGATTATGTCCTCTTCACTGTTGCATCTGCTCAGCACCTTATTGACCCCACAGCACACATCAGGTAAATATATTTTGAAAATGAATGAGCATTGTTCTATTTCTGAAAAAGTTATAGTCAACTGCAATATAAATTATACACATAGGAAATGCATTAATTAATGAAGTAAAGCCTAATAGTTTGTTCTTTACTTGGAAATTTGAAAGTATGGGATCTTGACTATAGTTCATCTTTGTACAGTCTTTTAAAATGTGTAGAAGATAAGCTAGTATAAATTGCAGTATTTTTGTGAGAAAAATATTGATAAAATACTTCTAAATTCTACAGTACTCTTGATATTTTTCTTTTTATTAAGGTGGTCCCCAGCATTTGTTTTGTTTTCCACTCTGCAACATATTTTAGCTTTGTCATAAGGAAATCACACTTTTTAATCACTGACTCAAAACAATCAGAAAGGGAATTTTGAAATCTAGTTTTTTTCATTTCCTAATGCCTTTGGTAATTTATAATTATGCTGAATCACACACAGACACTTTATAGTTGAAAATGCTGTAATTGGAAATGTAAACTATTTGGGACCAGTATTGTACTTAACATAAGGAATTGAAACTTGTATATTTTTTGGTCTGATACCTTATTTTATTCTTAAAGAATTTATAATTAATACTCTAATATTTGAATAATAAATCTTAATATCATAGCCACTTAACATTCAAAATGCTCATGTGAATGTGTTTTACAGGTGTGTTCTACTCCCTCTTCTGGGAATGAAGCCTCCCCAGCAAAGCCTATACCTGCTTGTTGATTCTGTTGATGAAGGGTGTAACATTACTGAAGGTGAACAAACGTCTACCAGCTTATCTGGGACTGTTGCGGAACTTTTAGCTGGTCACCATGAGTTCTTTCCACCATGGCTGTTGCTTCTCTGTTCTGCCCGAAAACAGAGTAAGGCTGTTACTAAAATGTTTACTGGTAAGCACAATTACTCACTGCCATCCTTAAATGCTTTTCATTAATGAACTAGTTTTTTAGAGGAAAAAGTATATAGTTGAAGATCTGCATGTTGCATTTGCTTCTTCTATCAGCTATTCCCCAACTGTGCCTTTGAAATGTATATAAAAAAGGCTTAGCCTGTTTTAAAGATCCTTTAAACATTACCTTTTTTTCAAGATTCTTTTCCTAAGTGCTTTAGTAAAGGTTTGGAGTACTTCATGCCACATTTGCTGCTATACATCTTGAGGCTGCATTGATTATGCTGTTGTATCATGACCAGTTTATGGTATTTCTTCTAACTAGACTGAGCATCTTAAACAGTTGTGAATATGTTTTGTTTTGTTTTGTTTTGTTTTTAAAAAATCAATGGCAGTTTACTCTAAGGTGTTTTTCTTGGTAAGTGGAGAAACAGTTTACGCGTTTTAGGATACCTCTTGAAATATATCTTTCTTTAAACCTTTTTCTGATGTTTGAGATTATAGTCTATATAATATATAAAAAATATACTATCAGAGATTTTTTTTTTCTTTTCGCTTACTTTTTTTACTTTATTTACTACCATAATAAAGTTATGGTTACTCCTATTAGATTATGTAACACACGCTTCTTTGTCCTGTGGGAAATAAAAGGAGTGTAAAACAAAGACGTATCACAGGATATATAGTGTATTGGAGAGATACTAATTAAGTTAATGGGTAATTAGCCATGCCACTTTTGAGTAGTTCTATACATTTTACATTATGGTGAAATCTTATTCGTTTGTTAAAATAATTTTCTGTAAGCAGCTTTATTCCTTCTATCAGATTGTCTCGTATTTAATAATTTTTTTTGTGTATACATATATATGTAAAAGTAGATTCTATTTTTATATAGATTTAAGGATATAAATCTATATTAAAAGGGCTATATTAGGGCAACTTAGTTATTCATGTTTTATTCTTGGTAGGTTGTTTCTTATTTTTCAGTAACTGTCCATTTCATCTACATCCTTAAAGCTTAGTATTACAAAATCGAATTCATCAGCTTTTTCTGGAAACCTACTATTTGTCCTTCAGTGGTCTTCTTTTCAGTCCTGTTGGCAGAGCCACAAGTTAATGTCAGCTTCAACTCCTCCTTCTCTCTTTAATTCTCCACATTCACCAAATACCATACAATCTAGCTCTTATTAAAAATTCCCAAGTCCATCACGTTATTTTTGCTGCTGCTGCTGCAGCTGCTGCCACCACCATGGCTGTTGTTCAGGCTCAGAGTGATTTTCATCTAGAGTTTATCACACCTTCTTTAAAAAAGGTTTTGCCTTTAGTCTTGACTTGCTCCAGTTCTTCTTTGGATGTTAGAATATTCCTTCAAAGTGCAAATCTGCTCATGTTAGAGACTTGGTAAGTTCGTTCATTCACAAGTTTTTTGTTCTGTAAGATGAATACACAGTTGTCTAATAAATTCATATCTGTACATCATGATGTCATCTCCCTTCAGTCAATGAAATTATGGTTTCCTTTAAAGAACTTAAAATGAGTTTAAAATGGCTGTAGCTAGTATATTTTTAGGTTGGTTTAAATTTTATTATTTATTTTACAGTGCTGAAGATTTTTGACCGTAATTTGGCCAAGAAGTTGGATCTTAATTGGTTCAAGCTATTTATTGATGATCTGAGATTTAGTTATTTTAATTTGATAAAATGTGTAATGTGGTTTAAAGGTAATGACTGGATATTCTAATTAGATGTAAATATTCAGTCACATAATTAAGGCTAGTGTACATTCAAGTGTATGGATGGAAATATATAAATTATTTATATGAAAAATATCCTGTAAAAAGAAACTTTACTTGTTATATCTCCTGCAGCTTTTCCCCTAATCACTTGGGAGTTCAGACAATGTTAACTGGGTGCTTTTATGGTTATGTAAGACTGCTTTTTAATTAGTATCTATTACCATGGAGTTGTGAGAGGCACCAAGCTACTAAAGGGATAAGTAGTTGGATTTGTGGGTAGGAAAATGAAACTTTTCTGCCATCAGTGTGTTTTTATGGAAAGAAAAGAAAACGGATTCACATACTAATAGGTACTGATCTGCTTATTAGTATTAATTTATTAACTGATTGATTGATTAGTTTATATGTTGAAGACATTCTCTACATTCTCCTTGAAGATGTGGTAACTTCTATAATCCTTTTCAACTGATGACATCTTTTTTATTTCTTCTTTAGGTTTTCGAAAAATAAGTTTAGATGACCTTCGGAAAGCATATATTGTTAAGGATGTTCAACAGTACATTCTTCATCGTTTAGATCAAGAAGAAGCTTTGCGGCAACACCTCACAAAAGAAACTGCAGAGATGTTAAATCAACTGCACATTAAAAGCAGTGGATGCTTTCTTTACCTAGAACGAGTTCTAGATGGAGTTGTAGAAAATTTTATTATGTTAAGAGAGATTCGTGACATCCCAGGAACTCTAAATGGTTTATATCTCTGGCTATGCCAAAGACTTTTTGTAAGAAAACAATTTGCAAAGGTTCAGCCCATTTTGAATGTGATTCTTGCAGCCTGCCGACCTTTGACTGTAACGGAATTATATCATGCAGTGTGGACCAAAAACATGTCATTAACTTTGGAAGATTTTCAACGCAAGTTAGATGTCCTCTCCAAACTTCTTGTTGATGGACTAGGAAACACAAAAATATTGTTTCATTACAGTTTTGCAGAGTGGCTTCTGGATGTGAAACACTGTACTCAGAAGTATTTATGTAATGCAGCAGAAGGACACAGAATGTTGGCTATGAGTTATACCTGTCAAGCCAAGAATTTAACACCATTGGAAGCACAAGAATTTGCATTGCACTTAATTAACTCAAACTTACAATTAGAGACAGCGGAGTTAGCTCTGTGGATGATATGGAATGGTACACCTGTCAGAGATTCCCTTTCTACTTTAATACCCAAGGAACAAGAAGTGCTACAGCTGTTGGTTAAAGCTGGGGCTCATGTCAACAGTGAAGATGATCGCACATCATGCATAGTTCGACAAGCCTTAGAAAGAGAGGATTCCATTCGGACATTGTTAGATAATGGAGCTTCAGTAAATCAATGTGATTCAAATGGAAGAACATTATTGGCTAATGCTGCATATAGCGGCAGTCTTGATGTAGTCAATTTACTTGTCTCTAGGGGAGCAGATTTAGAGATAGAAGATGCTCATGGACATACACCACTCACCCTAGCGGCTAGACAAGGACATACCAAGGTGGTTAATTGTTTGATTGGGTGTGGAGCAAATATTAATCATACTGATCAAGATGGTTGGACAGCATTAAGATCTGCTGCTTGGGGTGGCCATACTGAGGTAGTTTCTGCACTACTTTATGCTGGTGTAAAAGTGGATTGTGCAGATGCTGATAGCCGAACAGCTTTGAGAGCAGCAGCATGGGGAGGACATGAAGATATTGTACTGAATTTGCTACAACATGGTGCTGAAGTGAACAAAGCTGATAATGAAGGTAGAACTGCTTTGATAGCGGCAGCATACATGGGACATAGGGAGATTGTGGAACACCTACTGGACCATGGAGCAGAAGTAAATCATGAGGACGTTGATGGCAGGACTGCACTCTCTGTAGCTGCACTTTGTGTGCCTGCAAGTAAAGGACATGCATCAGTTGTTAGCCTTTTAATTGATCGAGGTGCTGAAGTAGATCATTGTGATAAAGATGGCATGACTCCACTGCTGGTAGCTGCCTATGAAGGACATGTTGATGTGGTTGACTTGCTTCTAGAAGGGGGAGCAGATGTAGATCACACAGATAACAATGGTCGTACACCCCTCTTAGCAGCAGCTTCTATGGGTCATGCATCAGTTGTAAATACGCTTTTGTTTTGGGGTGCAGCTGTGGATAGTATTGATAGTGAAGGTAGGACAGTCCTCAGTATAGCTTCAGCACAAGGAAATGTTGAGGTGGTACGTACTCTACTGGATAGAGGGTTAGATGAAAATCACAGAGATGATGCTGGATGGACACCTTTGCACATGGCAGCTTTTGAAGGGCACAGATTAATATGTGAAGCACTTATTGAACAAGGTGCTAGAACAAATGAGATTGACAATGATGGACGAATCCCTTTCATATTAGCGTCACAAGAGGGTCATTATGATTGTGTTCAAATATTATTGGAAAACAAATCCAACATCGATCAAAGAGGTTATGATGGAAGAAATGCACTGCGGGTTGCAGCATTAGAAGGGCACCGGGACATTGTTGAATTGCTTTTTAGTCATGGAGCTGATGTTAACTGCAAAGATGCTGATGGTAGGCCCACACTTTATATCTTGGCCTTAGAAAATCAACTTACGATGGCTGAATATTTTTTAGAAAATGGCGCCAATGTAGAAGCAAGTGATGCTGAAGGAAGGACAGCACTTCATGTCTCCTGTTGGCAAGGCCATATGGAAATGGTGCAGGTTCTGATAGCCTACCATGCTGACGTCAATGCTGCAGACAACGAAAAGCGCTCTGCTTTGCAATCTGCAGCCTGGCAGGGCCATGTAAAAGTGGTTCAGCTTCTGATTGAGCATGGTGCTATAGTTGACCATACATGTAACCAAGGTGCAACTGCGCTCTGTATTGCAGCCCAGGAAGGGCACATTGATGTTGTGCAGGTCTTATTAGAGCATGGTGCTGATCCAAACCATGCTGATCAATTTGGACGCACTGCTATGCGTGTTGCAGCCAAAAATGGACATTCTCAAATAATTAAATTATTAGAAAAATACGGTGCATCTAGTTTGAATGGCTGTTCCCCATCTCCTGTTCACACGATGGAGCAGAAACCTCTACAGTCAGTGTCTTCAAAAATGCAGTCATTAACAATTAAATCAAATAGCTCTGGTAGCACTGGTGGAGGGGATATGCAGCCTTCATTACGTGGTTTACCTAATGGGCCAGCTCATGCATTCAGTTCTCCTTCAGAATCTCCAGATTCCACAGTTGACCGGCAGAAGTCATCACTGTCAAATAATTCCCTGAAAAGCTCAAAAAATTCATCTTTGAGAACTACTTCTTCCACAGCAACAGCTCAAACAGTGCCAATTGATAGTTTTCATAACTTGTCATTTACAGAACAAATTCAGCAACATTCATTGCCACGCAGTAGAAGCCGACAGTCCATTGTTTCCCCATCTTCCACAACACAGTCCTTAGGACAGAGTCATAATTCACCGAGTAGTGAATTTGAGTGGAGTCAAGTAAAGCCCAGTTTGAAGTCAACTAAGGCCAATAAAGGGGGGAAATCAGAAAATTCTGCCAAGTCTGGATCAGCTGGGAAAAAAGCAAAGCAAAGTAATTCTTCACAGCCAAAGGTTTTAGAATATGAAATGACTCAGTTTGATAAAAGAGTACATGTAGCCAAATCCGGAACTACTGCACCACCTAAACAAATGCCAGCAGAATCTCAATGCAAAATGATGATACCTTCAGCTCAGCAGGAAATTGGTCGATCTCAACAGCAGTTTCTTATTCACCAACAAAGTGGGGAACAGAAGAAGAGAAATGGAATAATGACAAATCCAAATTACCATCTTCAGAGCAACCAGGTTTTTCTTGGTAGGGTTTCAGTCCCACGAACAGTGCAAGATAGAGGGCATCAGGAAGTGTTGGAGGGATACCCTTCCTCAGAGACAGAATTAAGCCTTAAACAGGCTCTGAAGCTTCAGATTGAAGGTTCTGACCCAAGCTTCAACTACAAAAAGGAAACACCATTATAAAAGGTAATATTTTGTCAACATAAAGAGTAAAAAACAAAAGTATAGTTCCTTCTACTTGGAATGCTCTTTTCCCTGATCACAAGACTGATTCCCTCAGTTAATCTCTACTCAAATGCCATCCGGGCCAGACCTCCCTCATCACCCCTTAACATCAGAATTCTCCTGCCTCTGGCACTCCTTTTCCCCTTTCCTGCATTATGTTATCCAAAGGACTTATTATTTAAAATACTTTAGATGTTTTTATTTATTATGCTTATTTTTCTCTTCTGACCTAAAATACAGTCTTTGTGAAGGTAGGGATTTTTATCTGTTTTGTTCATTACTGTATTTAATGTACTTGAAATAGTACTTGGACCTATGTTAGTTTCCCAGTAAAAATTTGTTGAATAAGTGAATGAACTAATGAATGAATGTACTACACTACTTATGGATCCCAGATTAAGAATTCTTTCCTATTCTGTTGTTTCCTCCTCTTAAAAGATCTTTGATGGTGGCAGAGGGCGGAGCTGTTTCTGTAATACTCATCTTTTTTTTGGTTTGAACACAATAATGTCATTAGTGCTTAGTTTATAGTAAATATTAATTCATTCCTTTTCACCCAGAAAGAAGTCAAAAATTTAATCAGTAGAAGATAATTTTTATGATGACAGATCTCTTGAGAATCTTCCAAGTAATGTTTTCCACACATAAGGCATAGATGTGAAAAATGGTAAATGGATTTTTTGCAATATTGGTATTTAGGGCACTTTATACCTAGATAAAATAGTCATATTTATTAAATAAAAACATTTTTTCTCCTCCCCATGACAAAGGATGCTTCATTCGTAATATAGAGGATGTTAGTGGAAAAGTAGGTATGTAAGTTTTATATTTTATATACTTTTTTAGAAGCACATTTCCTATATTAGAGATAAATCTGAAGATTGTCTTAGGGATCATCCCTAGCTTACACTGCAGCTATATTTATGCCACTTCACTTAATGATTTTTCTTCCTCTAACAAAATTATACTCTTTACTTTTTTGCTACTTCTGTCTTTGTAAATATATATTAGGAATATAACAGGCAAAACATTATAGATTAATTTCCCATATCTTCTAATAATAAACACTTTTCAATGTGAATCTTGGGGTGACCAGTCAAATATCATTCAAAAATAATTTGAATAAAGTAGTTAATTTATCCCCCAAATGTGTTTCATTTTTAAAATAATTAGTTCTGATGGTATAAGCTTTCAGCTCTCATGATATCTGTTGTAAAGGCAAAGTATAAATACATATTAAAAATGAAACACTAGAATTAAGGTAAACATTTTGTGGAATTTTAAAAGTGACTTATAAGTTACTTTGTGCTTTTCATGATAAACATATAGATATATAGAGATAAATGTATTATATAAAGTTTATAAATGAGATGTAGCTGTATAATACAATGTAGAAATTAATTATTTGTTTTTTAACTTTTGCATTAGTTTCCTGTTCTGTGAAACAGAAGACATTGTGATTGGAGTGGTTCTTCAGCTACTGGATGGAAACATGCCTGTTGATTTGCTGAAAAAAAAAAAAAGAACAATGTGGTATCTGCAGTACAGTTACCTTAATTACTGTAATGTGCCTAAATAGTAAGGCTGCCTTCTCAATGTAACCCTCTGTGCTTAAAAAAATTTCATTTTTTGTGCTTTGTATTCACTACACAGGAATAAGCACTTTTTAAAAATGCGGATACATACTGCAGTTCCCTGATAAAAGCTGAAAAGAAAAATTGAGTATTTTAAGTTAAGATTTGATAAAACGTGCATGTGCCATGGTCAAATATATATGAAAAGGCAGTGTTCCTTGTATTTATTTTTTTTCTTTTTGTGGCAAAAGAAACTTAAACATACTGTTTCAGTCACACTGCATTGTAGTGTATGGCCTGTTTCTTGTATCTTTAAAAATGTTGTTCAATAAAACAAATCTTGCAACTGTTTTATGTTCACTACACCTTCAGCATTGGATAAAAATCAGTTTCTATATAAATATCACATTGAAATAAAAACTGATTTCTTGGCAGATTAAAAAATATGTTTTTTAGTAGTTTAGGGAGCTGCTTTAAGTAGTTTAAATCTGGATTTTTCCCAATAGAATTCTTCTCATCTCTGGCTAAAGGTGTCAGAGCAAACAACCAACCAGTCTGTAGGCAGAACAAAGTCCTATTTCATCCACTGGGATACAATTTCACCTTCCATTCACTTTGTCATTCCACCTCTAAGAAGACAGACTATCATTCCTGAGGCATGAAAATTCTCAGGGATAAAGCCATGCCTCAGTCACATGTGTGTGCAGAGAGAAATGCACCTGTCTATCTGAGGGTAGATTTTTGATCCCTGAACAATTCATTGACTAAACTGACCTCTTCCTCCTGGCTAAATAAATTCATTTTGCTGGCTTCTCTCTCAGCTGTTTCTGTTTTGTAAATTGCTGCATGACCAAAATAGCCCCACTCAAAATCAATTGGATTAATTTTAATGGTTTGGTTGGATGAGTATTCTTGATGAATATAAAATGTGCTGTCCTTCACAGATGACATAACTCACCTGTCAATCATAGCACATGTGTACCTTTTATTGTTACTTAAAATAATAGTGATGGATTTGCACTTTCCTATCCTCATACTCTTTCCTGTTTTCTTCTTTGTACAATTGCATGCAGGAGGGCTGGATGCCAGGGTTAAGATAAATTCATGACAAGGAAGGTTAAATAGGTTCAAATGAGCATGTGACCCACAGCCTTAATCTCCTTACTCTTAACTCAATGTAGCTATAGCTTAGATGGGTCGTTTGTATGTCTGGAAAAGTTGTCACAACAGTTTAAAAGCCAGGGTTTTGGATTTGATCTTAGAATGGGCCTGTTAATCTTTTAGAACCCAGAAATTCTGTTCTTTTCATGTACTGTTGATAAGGAGGAATAAGGAAAGAGAATTTGGAGATTCAGCACAAAACCATTGCTACTTCTAGAACAAAATCTTTAGAACATATCCTAGTAACAAAGGTCAGTAATGTCATCTTCATATATGAAGGACACATGTGATACATTGTGGAAATAGAAATGTATAATTATGATAAATTGTTTCACTTGAATCTTACTGTAAGGCTTTCTTGCTTTTATTTTTTAAAGTCAGCAAAACTCATTTGTCTGTCATCTATAAGTCATAATGAGGACTACAAGATAAGTTGATAAGTTCAATTGATATTAAGGTGACATGGCAATATTAATAACTCAAATGTGAATGTTTCAAGTATTGAATTCTTGTCCCTATGGGACATTTATTAAATACACTTAATAGGACTCTTGCAAAGTAGCCTTAAAAGTGTTAATGAGTCTATTAATAAATATGAACACATACTATTATTAGAACCAACTTTACTCATATCTCAAATACAGTACATTTACATTACTGTAGAGGATGAAGCTCTAATTTCTATTACATGTATTTTTCTTTAGAAAGAGGACCCTGAAAGCTGCCAGTTTTTCTATTAACTTTGAATTATTGAAATTGTATTTATTTAATTTTATTATTTTTACAAAATTGCACCTTGTGGCCAAAGGGCAAAGATACGACATTGTGTAAGGGATTTATGTTTTTCAGAGCTAAATGTTTTCATATCCATACTATATACACTTGAAACAGTTGGTAGGAAGAGCACCTATTGGAAAAATATGATTTTAAAAAGTAAGTATTCCTTGGGATGTTTTTATATAAATTATGTTTTAGAATAGAACATAAATGACTTTGAGTTAGGATAAGGATGATAGGATGGGTGCTGGAGATGCCCTGCTTTGCTTATTTGTTTCTGTGGGGGGATTTAATATTATAAATGAAAATGGCTTCTGTTCCATTAAAAAATAAAAATTGTCCTCTAAATATAAAACTCCTTAATAGATATTTTTGAAATTAAAATCTTTAAATTTTATAAATCAGCTCTTGCCACTTCACAACTATGATGCCATGTGCTTCTAACATTTTTATAGCATTCTGTCTGTGTCTATTCCCTAAATATCATGAGTTCATAATAAGGAAAGTGATAAAAATACAGTGATGAAATAAAAACCTGAATGTTTCTAAGAAAGGTTTTGGAAGGAAAAATGACCTGGAATCAGTGTGCACTGCAAAGTACAGCCAATATTTTTTGTTCTTTGTCTTCACCCCACCCTCATTGGAATTCTCACCAAAAATAGTTTGATACTTAAAAAACAGAAGTAAATTCTTTTCTTAGTATTGTTTTGGCTATGCAAATATTTGTTTTGCTTAATGTCCTCCATTTACACTTAGCAAATGTAGTTGCAAACAAATGCTTTCTTTTTATTTTTCCCTTGGTTTGGGGTATGTAAATAGCCTAAAATGTACATTGAATTTCACATTGTAAAAGTTTTATTTTATTCCTTGTATGATATTACTCAAAAAATCCCTATGTATATGAAAGTGCATAATAAATATATTTGCTTTACAGAGAAGATCTTGTTTTAATTTTATCCTTGAACCAGTAGAACATGCATGATACGCATATAGTAAAAACAACTGTTAGTAGTTTTAAGTTATTATTTTAAATAAATCCTCAGCAAATGAATTTGGAAACATTTTACAAAGAAGAAAGTGAAATATAACAGTGTCCAAAGGAAGGTAGAAAAACAAAAAGATTTAGTGTTTATATCGTCCTAAGCCTTTTTAAGGACTTAACGTTCTTTTTCCCCCGTGACTGATTATATACTATATCACACCATGTCAGGTTTTGTGCATTCTGAGAATTGCAGTAATCCAATAAATTCTGTACATGTGTGCTCCTTCATCATCAGAATATTATGGCCATCTTATGGTGGATATTTTGGGAGTTATTACAAACATGGTCATTCATTTTATAAATAAAATTTGTGTTTCTTCACTCAGTAAACTTGAGTCACTTCTTCATGACCTTCTCTTTCCCTCACCAGAACACAGCATACATACACCGTATGTGTATACACACACACACAAATGGCTTTTCAAATCTGTGGGTTCCACATCCCTGGATGCAACCAACCAATCTCAGATCAAAAATATTCAGAAAAAAAACTCCAAAGTTCTGAAAAACAAAAATTTGCTATGTGCCAAGTACTACCTTGAGTCCACCTGAATGAAGTTATGTGTAGGCATTGTATTAGGTATTTTAAGTAATCTAGAGCTTATTTAAAGTGTACCGGAGGATATGCATAGGTTATGTATAAATGCTCTGCCAATTCATATAAGGGACTTGAGTGTCTGAAGATTTTGGTATCCAAGAGGAGTCCTGAAAACAATCTCCCTATGTTTATTAAGGAATGACTATCCTATTACTCCAAAGAGAGGTTTCTAAAAAGGCCAGCAAGGTATCTTCTGTCCAATCATTTCATGAAGATTATAGTGTTCTGTAATAATTCCCTTAATTATAATTTTTATACATTTGTTGAATTAATATAAATCTTACTCTAAAAAATTAGTAACCTGACAAAATGTATTTAAACACAAATATGTGGTTTACATAGAAGAATTCAAAAACAGCCTGGTAGCTGAATAAACTTACATGGAGTTTTCTAGCTAATGATCCAAGGAAATGCACTGTGAGAACTTGGTGATGACTAATGTTTTCACTCCTTTGCCCTAACAATTGGAAGGATTCCAACTACAGTTGTCCCACTGGATCCTGGGTGGCTTGGTTCCAGGAACCCAGATGAATACTAAAATCCGTGTGTGCTCAAGTCCCACAGTCGACCTTCTGTATTTGCAGATTCTGCGTCTCTCCAATACTGTATTTTCCATCTGTGACTGGAAGAATCTGTAGATGTGGAATCCGCAGATAGGAAGGGCTGAATGTGGTAGTGGTTAGATATACGCTGAGGATTATGTTGTGGAATTTCTTGGAAAAATTCATTTATGGTGCAAATATTTGCGCCAATCTTATTTTCAAGATATGGCCTCTGCTTGCCAGTCTTGCTTGTATAGTAAAAGTATAATTATCCAATATTAAAATTATTTGAAATTTACTGCATGTTTACATTTCCACTTTTAATTTCACACTCTTATTACCACACTGGCAAAATTTAGCTAAGTTCTGAGGGCCATATTCTTAGAAGAATATATTTGTAATGTTTCTAAGACCCCTGTGTGCCTATATTTTTTAGTCATTATTGGACTTTATGTGTGAACATTGATAATGGTATATCCTGATAGAATTGAAACTAAATTTTAATGGGTATGTCTGTTACTCTTATTTCATTCATAAAGTTACATTGAACTCTTAATATAGATACTTAGGAAAATACACAAATTCTAAATGGCTGTGCTATAAATTTTTATAAATTGAACAAACCTATTTATCACCTGGATCAAGATGTTGGCTATAATTATAATCTCAGAAACCTACCTTACCACTTCCAGACATGACCCCAAGAAAGAAAGCCACACTTCTGACTTTCAGTACCATTAGTATTAACTTTTTTTTTTTTTAACTTCACATTAATGGAATTAAACAATATGTCCTTTTTGTACTGGTTTCTTTCCCTTAATGTTATGATTGTGAAATTTGTTTGCACTGTTTTCTTTGTCCTTTTTTGAATTGTTGCATACTATTCCATTGTGTGAATATACCATACTTTTTAAAATATTGTTATTATTATACTTTAAGTTCTGGGGTACATGTGCAGAACGTACAGGTTTGTTACATAGGTATACATGTAACATGGTGGTTTGCTGCATCCATCACCTTGTCATCTACAGTAGGTATTTCTCCTAATGCTATGCCTCCCCTAAGCCCCCACCCCCCAAACAGGCCCCAGTGTGTGATGTTCCCCTCTCTGTGTCCATGAGTTCTCATTGTTCAACTCCCACTTATGAGTGAGAACATGTAGTGTCTGTTTTTCTGATCTTGTGTTAGTTTGCTGAGAATGATGGTTTCCAGCTTCATCTATGTCCCTGCAAAGGACATGAACTTGTCCTTTTTTATGGCTACATGGTATTCCGTGGTATATATGATGTCATATTTTCTTTATCCACTCTATTATCAATGGGCATTTGGGTTGGTTCCAAGTCTTTGCTATTGTGAACAGTGCCACAAAACATATGTGTGCATATGTCTATATAATAGAATGATTTATAATCCTTTGGTATATGTTCAGTAAAGGGATTCTTTAGGAATTGCCACACTGTCTTCCACAATGTTTGAACAAATATATACTCCCACCAGCAGTGTAAAAGCATTCCTATTTCTCCACATCCTCTCCAGCATCTGTTGTCTCCTGACTTTTTGATGATCGCCATTCTAACTGGTGTGAGATGGTATCTCATTGTGATTTTGATTTGCATTTCTCTAATGACCAATGATGATGAGCCCTTTTCATATGTTTGTTGGCTAAAAATTGTCTTCCTTTGGGAAGTATCTGTTCGTATCCTCCGCCCATTTTTTGATGGGGTTGTTTTTTTCTTGCAAATTTGTTTAAGTTCTTTGTAGATTCTGAATATTAGCCCTTTTTGAAATACATGTTACTACTAATGGACATTTGGATTCTTTGCAGTTTGGGGGCCTTAAGAATACTGCAGGTAATAACAGTTTTGTACATATAGTTGCTACCCATGTGTATATATTTCTTTTTAATAATATAAATGAAATTACTGGATTTTAGGGTATGTGTGTGATGAGCTTTAATAGATAGTGCCCAATAGTTTTCTCAAGTGGTTTTATTAACTTTTACTCTCTATTGCTCTACACCTTATTTGGAATTTAATTTTCTTCTTTTCTTTTTATTTTCTTAATTCTATTTGGTAATACTAGTATTACCTTGAGATTTGAATTTGCATTTCCCAGATGACTAATGAATCAGCCAATTTTACATATGATTTTTGTCCATTTGGATATCTTATCTTGTCGAGAAATGTGCACGTTTTTTCCCCTGGAGTTTCTTGGCTTGTAGAAATGCTTTTATATTTTGGATTTAAGTCATTTTATAGCATATGCAATGCAAACGTCTTCTCAGATTCTGTGCTTTGTCATTTCACTCTCATAATGACATATTTTGATAAACAAAAATTCTTAATCTAGTCTTTTTAGCAGTTATGAGTTTTATGTCCTATTGTATAAAAATTACCTATTCCAAGGTCATGATTATGTTCTTTTATGTTTTCTTAACATAGCTTTTACTTTTCTTAATTATCAAATTAATCCAGCATTATTTTTTGAACAGTTATCTGTCACTGCATTTTAGTGGTAACTTTGTTATAAATCAGGTACTTTTATATAGGTTGGTCTTTTTGTCCTTCCTTGAGCCAATATTATATCCACTTAATCACTGTAGCTTTATAATAAGTTTAATATCTGATAGTATAAATTCTCCCACTTTTTCCCTCAAGATTGCCTTGGCTTTTTTTTTTCCCTTTTGGCCTTCTGCTTTCCATAGAACTTTATAATAGGTGTCTCAATTATTATTTTTTTTAATCTGAAATTTTGATTAGGATTGCACTGAATCTAAAGATAAATGTGGGGTTGGGTGAATTGATTTGTTTTTATTAATATCTTTAGTCTTCCAATCAAGGAAGTTGTCATATCCTTCATTGATTTAGATCCTCTTTACCTTAAGTAGTGTTTCATATTAGGTTGGTGCAAAAGGAATTGCGGTTCTTGTCATTAAAAGTAATAAAAAAACCTCAGTTACATTTTGCATCAATCTAATAGTTTTCTATGTAGAAGTATGTGTTTCTAGTCACTGTATTCCTAGGTAATTTGTTGCTTATTGATGCTGTTGTAAATAATATTTTTATTTAATTTTCTATTCATTTCTGATACACAGACATATAGTTTATTTAAACATTGAGTGTATTCAAAAATCTTGAAAAATTTACTTTTTAACTGAAGTATAACTTGCATACACAAAAATTCACCATTGAAAGTATAGTGTAATGAGTTTTGACAAGTTGTACAATGTAATCATTACCACAATTGAGATATAGAATATTTCCATCACCTCAAAACATCTTTTTGTGATCCTTTGAAATCAATTTTCCCTCTTACCCCCAGCCTCTGTTAACCACTGGTTTCATTTCTTAATAGTTTTATCTTTTTAGAGATGCCATATAAGTGAAATTATATAATAAACAGGCAATTGTGCCTGGCTTATTTTACTTAGCTTAATGCTTTTGGGATGCACCCATGTTGTAACATGTATGAGTAGAATGGCTTTCTAATTCTGATTATTCTGTATTCCACTAGCTTATACCAAAATTTGTTTATCCATTCACAAGTTCATAGTATTTGAGTTGTTTCCAGTTGTTGGCTAGTATGAATGATGCTTCTGTAAGCATTTGCATTTAGATATTTATATGAATATGTGATTTCATTTGTCTTGGGTAATACCTAGGAGTGGGATTCCTGGGTTGCTATGTATATAGTTAAAATTTATACGAAACTGACAAAACCTTTTCAAAAATAGGTGTACCATTTTGCATTCTCACCAGGAATGGAAGAGATTTTCTGTTTCTCCACATTTTCACACACACGGTATTGTCAGTCTTTTTTGTTGAAATTTTAATGTAGACGACTGTAGACTCACATGCAATCAAAAGAAATAATACAAAGAGATCCCAGAGATCTTCTATACCCTTTACCTAGTTTTCTCCCATGGTGACAACTTGCAAAACTACAGAACATCATAGCCAGTATGTTAACATTGACAATATCCACTCATCTTATTCAGAGTTCCCCAGTTTTACTTGTACTTATTTGTGTTTGTTTGTGTATGTTTGTGTGTGTGTGGAACTAATACATAGTTGTATTCAATTTTACCACATATATAGGTTCCTGTCTCTACACAATAGTCAAAATACAAAACTGTTCCATGACTACAAGTAGCCTTCTTGCTGCCTTTTTATAACGTCACTCAATTGAGATATAGAATGTTTCCATCACCTCAAAATGGTGTTTGTGCCCCTTTCCTGCCCAACCCATTCACTCCTTTCTCATGGCAACCACTATTCTAGTCTCTATTTTTATAATTGTATCATTTAAAACATGTTATATAAATGGAATCACAGAGTATGTAATCTTTTGGATTGGCTTTTTTACTCTGAACTCCCTTGAGATTTACCCAAGTTTTGTGTATCAATGATGATCTTCTTTTATATTGCTGAGTACTATTCCACAGTACGTATCACAATTTATTGAACCATTCGCCATTGATGGACATGGGATCTGTTTCCAGTTTTGTCCTATTATGAATAAAGCTGCTATCAACATTTGTATGTAGGTTTTTATGTGAACATAAGTTATTTTCTGGGACAAATATTCAAGAGTGTAAATATTGAGTTACATGATAATTGCATGTTTAGTTTTATAAGAAATGAACTTTTCAATTTTTTTTTAGCTGTTTTTCTTCCTTTAAACTTTTTTTTTTTTTTTTAGTAGAGACAGGGTATCACCATGTTGGCCAGGATGATAGTCTAAATCTCTTGACCTCGTGATCCACCCACCTTGGCCTCCCAAAATGCTGGGATTACAGGCATGAGCCACTGCGCCCAACCTGTTTTACAGTTTTTACACTTTGCATTTAAGTCCATGATCCATTTTGAATTACTTTTTGTATAAGGTATGAGGTTTAGGCTGAGTTCATATTTTTGCCAAAATATGAAATATGATGGATATTCAATTACTCTAGTACCATTTGGTGAAAACTCAATCCTTCCTTCACTAATTTGTTTTTGCACCTTTGTCAAAAATCAGTTGAGCATATTTGTGTGGGTCTATTTCTGAGTTATCTATTTTGTTCCATTGATCTCTGTGTCTATCCCTCTATCAGTACCATACTGTCTTGATAGAGTAGCTATGCAGGAAGCTTTAATATGGACAAGGGTGAACCTTTCCATTTTGTTTCCAAGATTGTTTCAGCTATTCTAAATCATTTGCCTTTAAAATAGGCTAAGTTTATTCAAAATTTTTCTGAGATTTTGATAGAAATTGCATCAACATGTAGATCAATTTAAAGAAAACTAGCATAGTAAATATTTTGTTGATGTTCTCAAACCAGGAATATAATATGTATCTCCATATATTTAGGTGTTTGATTCCTTTTAACAACATTTTATAATTTTTCATATATGGATCTTGTAATGTTATATTTATATCTAAATATTTAACTTTTGTTGTAGCAACTTGAAATTTGTTTTAATTAAATTTTCACAGTCATTTTTACATATATATATATATATATTTTTTTTTTTTTTTTTTTTTTTTTTTTTTTTTGAGACGGAGTTTTGCTCTTGTTACCGAGGCTGGAGTGCAATGGCGCGATCTCGGCTCACCGCAACCTCCGCCTCCTGGGTTCAGGCAATTCTCCTGCCTCAGCCTCCGGAGTAGCTGGGATTACAGGCACGTGCCACCGTGCCCAGCTAATTTTTTGTATTTTTAGTAGAGACGGGGTTTCACCATGTTGACCAGGATGGTCTAGATCTCTTGACCTCGTGATCCACCTGCCTCGGCCTTTCAAAGTGCTGGGATTACAGGTGTGAGCCACCGCGCCTGGCCTATTTTTTGTTTTATCTTGCTGAATCCATTTTTCTTTTTTTGCTAGATTTTGGGGGATTTTCTGTGTAGACAGTCATTCCATCTGAAAATAGGAGCCATATTATTTATTTTTTTCCTCTCTGTATGCCTTTTATCTCTTTTTTTACCTCATTGCAGTGGCTAGGTGTTCCAGTGCCACATTAAATAAGAGCAATGAGGATGGATATTCTTGTCTAAAAATTCCCAATTTTAAGGGAAAAATATTTAGTCTTTCACCATTAAGGAGGATGTTCACTGTAGGTTTTCTATAGATGTTCTTGTCAGGTTGAGGTAATATCCCTCTCCTTCTAATTTACTGAAATTTTTTATTATGAATGGGTGTTGGGTTATGTCCAGTGCTTTGTATGCCTGGAATGAATCCCACTTTGTCATGATACACATTTGTTAATACATTGTTAGAACTGGTTTGCTAATCTTTTGTTGAAGAATTTCATCTAAGTTCATGAGATATATTGTTATGTAGTTTTATTTATTTATACTCTCTGTGGTTTTGGTATCAAGTTACTACTGTCCTTATGAAATGAATTAAGCTGTGTTCCCTCCTCTCATATTTTCTGCAAGAGATCATATAAAATGGATGTTAATTCTTCTTTGAATGATTTGTAGCATTGTCCAGCTAAACCATCTGGGCTTGACAATTTTTTCTTCAGGAGGTTTTTAATCATGAATTCAAATTTTTAATGGTTATAATGGGATTCTTCAGATTATCTGATTCAACATTATTTTACTGACTTCCTCATTTGTTATTTTCAACTTTATTGTTTTCTGTTTTTATCTTTACTATTTATTATTTTCTTCCTTCTGCTTACTTTGCTTTACTTTTGAAAAGCTCTTCCTCAGATTGCTTCTTGTTCGTGGAGCTGGGGATGAATCTCCCTTGCTGGTGGTGCCCACCTGCTGTCTCTTACTAGGTTGGGGTTGGTAAAAGCAAGACCTGGGTCACCTCTATCAGTTGGGTGGGGGTCATAAGACATCCTGCTTCTGTGTTATCTAGCCATAGGGTGCTAAACTAGTTTGCCTTCCTCTTACTATATTTCAAAGTTCTACTTTGGCTGCCTCTTACCTGATGTCCATCATTTACAGTCATTCTTAGCAGAGAGGAGGCTGGAGAAATGAGTCTACATCACTTCGTTTGGTTCAAAACTTTCTTCTCAGTCTTTTTTTAACTTTAACCATTCTAGTGAATGTGTAGTTGAGTCTTATTATAATTTTTAATTGTTTTTTTTCCCACTCTGCAATGATGCTGACTGAGCCTCTTTTCACATGCTTATTTGCCATCTCTATACTTGGTAAAGTGTCTGTTTAAACATTTTGTCCATTTTCAATTAGGTCAAAATTCTATTTTGTTATTAGTAAATATGACAATTTATTTATATGTTTTAGACATTATGATAATTTGATAAAAAGACTATCCTTTTCGCATTGAATTACTTTGGCATTTTTGTTGGAAATCAGTTGAACACATACATGTAAATCTGCTTATGGACAATATTCTGTTTCATTAATCTGTATGTCTATCCTTATATCAATACTACACTATCTTAATTATTTTTACAGTAAGTTTTATATCAAGTAGTTGAGACTTCAACATTTTTTTTTTCAAAGCAGTTTTGGTTTTCCTATTCATTACATCTCTATCTAAATTGCCAAGGCACTTTGGTAATATCCACAAAAAAAAAAAAATTAGCCTCCTTCGATCTTGATTGAGATTTCACTGAATCTATAGAAAAATTGGGGAGACTTGACTTCTTAAGAATGTTGTGTCTTCTGATCCATGCAAACAATACATCTCTATTTCTTTCAGCAAAGTTTTATAGCTTTCTATGTACAGTTCTTGAACATATTTGTTAAATTTATCCCTAAGTATTTCAAGTTTTTATCTGATGCTTTTGCAAATGGTATTTTTAATTTTATTTTCCAATTTTTGTTATTATACAGAAATACAATTTTGTATATATGTGTATATTGACCTTGTCAAATTCACTTAATATTTCAAGTAGATATTCAATAATTTCTTAGAGATTTTCTACATAGATGATTGCATCACCTGTGAATAAAGTAGCTGTATGTTTTCCTTTCCCATCTACATGCTTTTTACTTTTTTTTATAACCTTACTGCATTGTCTAGAGCCCGAAATATAATGGCGAATATGTTTGGGGAATGGACATTTTTGTCTTATTCCAAACTTAGTGGGAAAGTAGTCTTTCGACATTAAGTATAATGTCAGTTGTAGATCTTTTATAGATACCCTTAATTATGTAGAGTGTATTTCTATTTCTAGTTTGTGAATAACTATAATTATAAATGAATGTCAAATGGGCAGAGTGTTGAGCAAACTAATTCAAGTTTAAAAGGCAAATGGTGACGTGGAGATTGAATTGAATCAGTCTAATTGTAGAACTTGCACTCTCTTTTAGTATATCTACTGCCAAAAGGAGCCCCAGAACCTATACTCTTAAATTCTATACCCTATTGTCTCTCAATATGTTGTTGCCTATTTTAATTTAGAGACACTTTGGATGGAATAAACATATTTTTTATTTCTAAATTAGCATAGCTTTAACATTGTATCTGGGAGGCTATATCCATTCAACTTCTCCTTCCATACAGTAATTGGCATATGGTCTTTCATCTGTTAAATAATAGCATATTAAATAAATATATGACATAATCATCTATGTAGAAAGTCTCTCTATATCTAATATACAACTCCATTAAACTTTTAAAACTATTATAATTAAGAATGTGTTAAATATCTTAAATGGAATTAAGATTATATAGTCAAAAGTTTACTTTAATATCAGTATTTTAAAGGATAGTTATTGTGGTAAAGAAGAACAAACTTAGTACTCATAGTTATTTTGGATGGGTCTTCAAATTTGAAAAGACCATGATTAAGAGAAAATAAAATTTTAGCTATTCCAGCAGATGGAGTCCACTCAAATGCTTTCATTCTTTCAATCTTTTGTACATAGTTTATTGTGACCAAAATGCTATCTTCACCTTCTTAATATGTCAAAATCCAATTCATCCTTAAAAACTAACCACTGTTCTATGAAGATAAATAACTATTGAGCCCCTATTTTTTGCTATGAGCTGAGAAAACAGCAATTCATAATATAAATAATGTCCGACTCATCTGAAACTTCCCTTTTAGTGGTGATGGTAGGTAGGGAGAGGGGACAGAAAATGAACAAATACACAAATGGAATGGGCCAAGTAGAAAACTGAAACATGGTGTATTAGTCTACTTTCACACTGCTATAGAGAACTAGCTGAGACTGGGTAATTTATAAAGGAAAGAGGTTTAATTGACTCACAGTTCCATATGGCTGGGGAAACCTCGGGAAACTTACAATCATGGTAGAAGGCAAACGGGAAGCGAGGACCTTCTTTACATGGCAGCAGGAGAGAACAGAAGACAGTGAAGGAGAAAGAGACCTTTATAAAACCATCAGATCTCGTGAGAACTTACTATCATGAGAACAGAATAAGGGAAACTCCCATTCACAACTGCTACAAAGAGAATAAAATGCCTAGGAATACAACTAACAAAGGATGTAAAGTACCTCTTCAAGGAGAACTACAAACCACTGCTCAAGGAAATAAGAGGACACAAACAGATGCTAGAGAGGATGTGGAGAAATAGGAACACCCTTACACAGTTGGTGGGAGTGTAAATTAGCTCAGCCATTGTGGAAGACAGTGTGGCAATTTCTCAAGGATCTATAAATAGAAATTCCATTTGACCCAGCAATCCCATTACTGGGTATATACCCAAAGAAATATAAATTGTTCTACTATAAAGACACATGCACACATATGTTCATTGCAGCCCTGTTTACAACAGCGAAGACCTGGAACCAACCCAAATGCCCATCAATGATAGACTGGACAAAGAAAATGTGACACATATACACCATGGAATACTACACAGCCATAAAAACGATGAGTTCATCTCCTTTGTAGGGACATGGATGAACCTGGAAACCATTATTCTCAGCAAACTGACACAAGAACAGAAAACCAAACACCACATGTTCTCACTCATAGGTGGGTGTTGAACAACGAGAACACGTGGACTCAGGGAGAGGAGCATCACACATTTGGGGCAGTTGGGAGGCTAGGGAAGGGACAGTGGGGGGGTGGGAAGAGTGGGGAGGGATAACATGGGGAGAAATGCCAGATATAGTATGCACCTATGCAACAACCCTGCATGACCTGCACATGTATCCCAGAACCTAAAGTAAAAAAAAAACAAAATCAGCAAAAAAAATAAAGTAAAATAAAATGCCCATATTTAAATCTGCTCTTTAACAATGTAACATGTGTATAACAATAATACCTATCTTTTTAGGAAAAAAAAAACCTTGAAGGAAAATTTGTGAACTTACTCAAAAGATTTAAAGTAATGTGCAAATAGATAAAATGCTCCAAGTCCTAAGCTATTGAGCTAGACTAGGTCACAAAGGCTAGTTGTGGTTAAAAGACTACAAGAAGTACTTTCACTTTGATTTGTTATCGAATCAGCTAATAAGTATCACATGAATGTACCCAAGATCAAGGATGTGAGTGGGACACAGCACCCCAGCGTGTCCTTCTCTTCATAAGAGGCATGTACTGTTGGGAAAGGCTGCAAAGGAGAAAGGACTTACAGATTGCCTACAAACATTGGTTATGAGTAACGTATAAACAAGGAACAACAAACTGCAGACGGCTGCAGGCCTTTGAGGAGGAAAGCCTCTCTATGTTTTTCTTGTGTCTTACTTTTTGTGCCACTTTCTCTTTCTTTTACACCCATCCTTTTTCCATTTTTTGACATACTTTGACCCTTCTAACGTTTTTCTGGCTGGAGCGGGACTTGCCTTGGGCTGCTGGTTTTTTCCCCTGTTGGCACAGGTGTTGCACCTTTTTGCCCACAAGGTTTCCGACATGCAGCCTTGAACCGCTTTGTTGCTGCTGTTGCCTTTTAAGATATTATGTAGGTTTTGCAACTTATTAATTAATTAGGAATTTTTTTTTTACTGATGAGCAAAAGTAATAAAGTGAAGGCCCCCTGGTCCCACTTTTTCTCTTAATCTGTCTTTCATTCCTTTGTCATCACCAAACTTGGGGTACCCATGGGTAATGTGGGGCTCATGGATTCCCTACATACTGGTGCCCAATGTAGGGCTCCTAAATTCCTGCATTCTGGCACCCAATGTGCAGGGCTCATAAATTCCCTACATGTACTAGGTGGTTTGTGGGGCACACAGGGAGTAGGGCATGTGCATTTTTAGAAGAGCTCAGTGCTCTTTCCTTACATTAGTCTGGGGCAAAGCATCTCCACTCTTAGGGTCTACCCTGTTAGAAATTTCCTGCTGTACCACTTATCTCCATGTTGGAATTCTTATTGTGTCTGGCTGTGGCCTACCTTAATATTTTTAAAAATAGTCCAAGGGAAGTGTGGTAATATCGTTAAAATGTTCTTTCTATTATTTGTTTTTTAGAGACAAATTCTCTCTCTGTTGCCCAAGCTGGAGTGCAGTGGTGTGATGATTGTAGCTCACTGTAAACTCAGATTTCTGGGGTCAAGTGATCCTCCCACCTCAGCCTCCTGAGTAGTTGGGACTAAAGCACATGGAATTATAACTGGCTATTTTTTTTTTTTAACTTTTAGTAGAGATGGGGTCTCACTATGTTGCACAGGCTGGCCTTGAATTCCTGGCCTCAAGAGATCCTCCCACTCGGCCCTCCAAAGTGCTGGAATTATAGGTGTGAGCCACTGCTCACTGCTTAAATTTTAGAATCTGTGAATATTTATGGACATATCTACATATCTAATTCCCCATAATTATGGCTTTCAACAAGAAGTATGTTTTGTTATCAGTGTGCTACTTGTTCAGGTTTCTCTGTGATTCTTGGAGACAAGAACCAATGCATCTATGTGTAATTTTTTATCTAAATGTAAACTTTACATCTGAAGAAAGTAATGTTTATTGTGACGATAGAGGTTACAATAAATTAAACCGTGTAATTTTATTAGATTTGATGACAATTTAATAACTTCATTAACATACTTCAGTAGGGAGATAAAGAAAAAACACTCATACACATACATACATACAGTTAAACTAAGTATTGTAATTGCCATTAATTCTCATAGGGAAAGGCAATTTATGCATTTCCAAATACCAGCTAAAAATCTCTACATACATATTCTAAAAACTCTAAAATCCGGTATACCTAAACAGAAAATCATCAATTTCCCCAGCCAATCGTGAGTTATCTCCTGGACTCCTTTGAAAATAGAGTATTTCATTCTACTTTAAAGAAACTGAAATTGAATATTGTAGGTGATGTCAAATAAGTGAGGCATATGCATAAAACAGGAAAAGGAACTCCATCTGGGAACTCTAGTTAGTGGAAAAGCTTTGTTCTTCATGAAATTAGTGAAGAAATGCACATTTGTTTAATGACTAAAATGTTAAATAATTAACCAAATATTTTGATTAGAAAACCAAATATACATCCTAGTTGAATCAATAAAAGAGCTTCCACTGTATACTTTAGTCTTGGCACTTAGGCTTAAAACTCCAAAGTAACATTTATTGAACTTTGTTTCCAAATTGTATTAACAGATCTAAAATAAATTTTATGTTGTACTAGGCTTAGTAATTGCTACAAGCTATTCCTCTCTCTCAGAAAATTATAATGCATGTTGTCATACTAAAGGCTCTGAGAGGTCCCACAGGAAAAATATTAACTATTTAACTTTACAAAAACGGGTTTTTTGTTTTTTTTTTTCAAAAAAAATTTTTGACAATAAAATGCCTGTCTTCGCATTCTTTTTCAAATTTATCCTGTTAAAAACTTGGTAAGGAATACTTTCCAGAGTTACTTTGCTTCTCGTCTTCTCTCACACCTAGGTACAGTTACTCTCCGCATCATGATGCTTAAGTCAACTACGGATTACATTTATGACTGTGGCCCAAAATCATTTAATGGAGCTGAAATTTTTCTATCACCTAATAACATTATAATGTCAAGAGCAAAGCATTGCTTACATGTTTGTGTGATGCTTTGTGGTAAATAAACCTACTGCACTGCCAGTCCTATAAAAGTTAACACATATAGTTATGTACAGTGAATAATATTTGATAGTAAATGACTGTATTACTGGTTATTTACTACACTGAACTTTTTATCATTATTTTCTAGTGTATACCTTACACTTAATTTTTTTAAATCAGCTGTAAAACAGCCTCAGTCAGGTCCTAAAGGAGGTACTCCAGAAGGCATCATGATCATAGGCGATGACAGTTCATGCATGGTATTGCCCTGCAGACCTCACAGTGGGGCAAGATTGGGGAGTGGAAGGTAGTGATATTGGTGATCCTGAGCCAGTGTAGGCATAGGTTAGTTACGTATATTTGTGACTTGGTTTGTAACAGAAAAAGTCTAATAAGTTTTTTAAAAAATTAAACTTAGGAAAAAGCTTAGAGTAGAAGGCTATAAATATTTTTACAGCTCTACATTTGTGTTTTAAGCTGTGTTATTACAAAAAAGTCAAAAACCTTAAAAATTTAATAAACTTTAAAAAATTGACAGTAAGGTAATGTTAATTTATTATTGAAGAAAGATCAATTTTTAAAATAAAGTTAGTGTAGCCTAAGTGTACAGTGTTTATGAAGTCTACGGTCATATACGGTAATGTCCTAGGCCTTCCCATTCACTCACCACTCACTCACTGACTCACCCAGAACAACTTCCAATGCTACAAAGTCTATTCATGGCCTATATAAGGATGTGGGGTCTGCTTTTTTTATCTTTTATGCTGTATTTTTACGGTACATTTTCTATGTTTAGAAATTGTAGCCTAGGAGCCTACAGGGTCTAACTCTACCCCTATTCTGTGCTCCCTGCCCATGTCCCATTTCCCCCATCCTTGTTTAGAGTCTCTCCTGGTCTCCTGGAACTTGCCCTTAACCCATATTCCTCTCTGGTGCTCTGCCTTCTGCAACTCTCCAAGGTGATGGCAGCTAAATTCTCTTCCAGCAGAGCTCTGACCATGTCACAGCCTCTTCTGTGCTTGTCAGTCCAGTGCATCTGCTCTGCAGCTTTTCCTTCCTGTGGCCACCAGTTATCTATTCAAAACATCACTCTATTACAGCATAATCTGAGCTCTAAACTTTTAAGATCTCTCATTTCTAACAGAATGCCAGTTCATGCATGGCACACAAAGCTTTTTACAGGCTATCTTTCACCTAACTTTCCAGTAAGTTCCTTCTTCCTCCATTTTCTCTGCTACTCCACTACCACTGGACAGGCACCAAACCCTCTGCTCACATCCTCATAGAAGTGTTTGCTATTGCTGGAACACTCTATGCTTTTTCACAGCTATATTTCTCTGCCCACATTGACCTTTGCTCTCATCTCCCAGACAGGGGTTACTTATTTTTAATGACTATTGTAATTTATTTCTATATTTTATAGTTCTTTTCCTCTTTTATGCTAAACAGATTGTCTCATTTTTCTCCCACTGTAATCTTCATTTAGATAGAAAATGAGTCTTACTTATCTTGGTATCTTTTGGATTGTCTTGTACATAGTATGTGTTCAATTACTAATCTTTGAATTCTACTTTCTTTTCATTTAGAAACAGTTGTGTGGTAGTGAGAAACACTTAAATCCTGCTATTTTAGGCCACTTGTTAAAACATACTCTTGGCTTAATCATTCTCAAACAGGATCCCAACTCTTAGTACAAAATAGCATATATTTTCTTATCCTTCTTTCCTATCTGTTCTACTCACTCAGTTTGTATTGAATATAATAGGAAACCAACCAATTATTCATCACTTATTCATTTGAACATTTGTGGGTTGACTGCCTAACTGCTTTTAGCTGATACTCTGCCCTGCCCTCTTTTTATTGGAGATAATTAAGTTGAATTCAGTTGACTCTTTTAAGAAAAATTTAGTAGCTGTCACTGAAGTCAAAAAGGCCTGTCCATTTGTCCTCTAATTATCTAACAAGCATGGAGAAAAAGAAGGTTTCAGGTATGCAAAAAGAATGAGTGTGGCTGTCAGCCGCACTCCATACCACAACCCTGCCTCTGAGCATTTACCATACATGCTACTGGTACAATAATAGTAACAATAATAATAATAATAATGGGCACTGAATTGAGACCTGGTAATGACTTGTTTGATATAAATTTTAATACAAGCTGAATTGAAAACAGATGAGTAGGAAAACTAGATCATTTAAAATAAAATGAAATTGGGAAAACAAAAGAAGAAGAGCTATACAAGGATGAAAAATAAAAGAAAGTATAATCTTAAAACAAAAATAGAGCCCCTACAAAGAAAAGCAAGATAAGGTGACAAAACGTAATCAATGAGGCTGAGTGTGGTGGCTCACACCTGTAACCCTAGCACTTTCGGAGGACAAGGCTGGAGGATTACTTGAGTCAAGATTTCGAGACCAGAAGGGCAACATAGTGAGACTCCATTTCTACAAATACAAATAAAGAAACAAACAAAAAGTGAGATAAATAATCAATGAAGTCTATGATTTTGCCTTATATTAAGGTCCTAGACTACATATCTCTTTATTTGTGCAAAAAAATCATTATTATTCATTAAACTGTAAAATAAACTTTATTCACACATTTCTTGTTTTTATTTGTAATTCTCACATTTTTTTACTTTTTTCTATTTGATTGTAATCATGTTTATTTTTCAGTTAAATTCTTAATTAATCAAGAATGATTTGTAGTGTTCCTTGAACATTGAGAATTTATTTGCCAAATGCATACTAATTGTGAAAACTATTAGATTGGCCCCACTTAAATACAAGAGAAATCTATTTATTGTTTTATTATCTTAGGTTTAATGCTTTTAATGTTTGTCTTGGACAATTCTGTTTGTGACCAACAATGCATTTATTTCAGTTCCAGCAACTTTCCATTGGAAATGTCATTTATTTATTTAGTCAATAAATGCTTATTGAATGCTTATTGAATACTTAATGTCTACTATTTTTTTTAAAGAGAGTAGAAATTTGATACAGAATAGAATTAGAATGTGTGCTCAACGACAGTAGAGGCATTGCTCTTTTGTTCATATCTAGCAGTTCTTGGCATAAAGGAAATGATCAGTAAGTCTTGAATGAATGAATGAATGAATGCTTTGAAATAGGTTTCTAATCAGAGAGATAGACAAAATCTAGAAACGCAGGGTGTTTGACTGTTTTTATTTATGTGTTTATAGTCTTGTTTCTAATCCCCACATGTAGTGGGAGATGACCATGCTTTATGAAAAAGCAGCTGGCCACGATATAAAAACACATATGACCTTGTAGAGAGTGAGACGCAGACTGCTCAGGATGCTGGCTGATTATGTTAGAGTTCTCTGATGCAAAGAAACAAAAGCTAACTTCAACCAAAATAAATGTATTTTGGGATATTTGAATCTCACACAATTCATGGAAAAGGTGAGGAACCTTGCCTACATATAGGCAGAGTGCAAGTTAGCTATAGATTCTAGGAAAAGGATATACAGAAATAGCAGAAGATATTTGTTTAGGGAGTCACTGCTGGGGATAAATAAATGGCAATTGTTTTCATTGTCTTTGTCACTCTGTTTAAGATTCAATGAGGTCAGCCTGCATCATGCCTCCATGTCTTAGCTAGGAGAGGACAGAACACCTAATTAAATTCCTGAAGGTAGTATTCAATGGGGAATAAATATGTAAGTCTCAAGAGGGAACCAGAGTACCATTAGGAAATGGAAATAAATTCTAGGAAAACTCCAAAGAAACAATGTCAGCTATACTAGATGTATGAACTGAGGCATGTCAAGTGCTGTGAATGGTGTGGGATTTTTAGTCTACTTAGGAGCTCACAAGTTAGCTAGCTACCATCTCATAGATGCCAGCTGTCATCAAAAACAGACATAAGATATAGATTTCTGGGTTAGAGACAAAGAACTTTATTACTCATAGCACACCAAACAGCATGAGCTCCATCTTTGCACTAGTTTTTGTCTCACCCCAGGCTCCACTCAGATGATTTAGAGGCAGGCACAGAAGAATGTTGCATGCATAGAGGTTGTGCTGAGGAACGCAGAGCCTAAGAAACCCTCAATCTTATAAAAGGGCCACTAACAGATTTACTCCAACTTTGCCCTGGAGAGAGCCATTGTCTTTATTAACTTAGGCAATAAAGAAATCATCCTCTGCATTGGAAGTATATTTTATGTCTGCAAGGCTATTTACTCACAATATCTTTGGGGTTTTAAGTATTACGTATTTATATTTTATATTATTTTTATATTATATTTTATATTTTTATAGTTACTTATTTTTTAATGTTTATTTTAGGTTTGGGGGTCCATATGAAGGTTTGTTACATAGGTAAACACATGTCATGGGGGTTTGTACAGATCATTTCATAACCCAGGTATTAGGCCCAGTATCCAACAGTTATTTTTTCTGCTCCTCTCCCTCTTCCCATCCTCCAACCGCAAGTAGACCCCAGTGTCTGTTGTTTCCTTCTTACACAAATATCTTTGAAAGGGTAATAGAGACTGGAAGGTGTCACAGGATGGGCAAAAACATAAGACTCATGGAAAATGGTCTCCCAACAAATTAAGAGTGTGAGTTAAGATGAGTAAAGGAATGCTGACAGATGAATGTCTGATTTAAGTCAAAGGTGGAAGAAGAAGCCAATGTCCAAAACATTAGAACTAAAGGTTAAAAGAACTAGAGATTAAAGATAACATTAGGATCACACAGCTGAGAAACTGGGTTTTGCAGATTCAGAGAAAGCCAGGTGCTGGTGCTGATACTAGAATGAAGTTATCCTAAAACCCTGATTGTTATTTGTTGCTGGTGTGGGCCAGGCTGGCTTGTAACATCAAGAACAGCATGTGCATTTTGTGCCTCTATCTATTTGGTAGAACTTGAAAAATTATATGCATTTATTTGTGAGGAAGGCGTGGGAGCATGTAGAGATCAGGCAAACTCAGTTTGGGATTAGCCAAGAGTTCAACTTCACTCCATTGCCTTGGTTATGAAGGACTTAACCTCTGACATCACCTTAGTGAAAGAGTACTTAACTTTGATGCTGCCTTCAAGGAGCTCTTCTTTGGTGTTAATTTCTAGCATAGCAGCAGACCTTTCGTAGACTTCTAAGAGGGAAGAAGACTGTGGTCATCATGCTTTAAAATATTTTCCCCATCAATATGTCTTACTGTGTATGATATAGATATCTTCTCTGCCTATGCTCACAGGTACTTCCTTGAAGAACAGAGCCAAATTCTGTCATTGTTGGTTGGTCTCAGCCCTTCCCACAGGGCAGTGATGAGAGTACAAATGTGGGACCTGAACCAAGAGTGACACCCTAAAACCTTAATGAGAGAAGATAAGCAAGTATGAGCAAGTTCCCTTATTTGCCCTGCCTAGACCTATTTCTCATGAAAGGTGCCTTTAGGAAGAGTTGAAGAAGCAGTTTTTGGTTTCTGTTTTAAAAATACATCAATCTATTAAGTGTAAACACTAGTATTAAAGATAAAATGTCTGAAGGTAAACTTTTTTTTTGGTTTTTGAAACTAAAGCACAAGGTTATAGTGGTTGAAGTGAGAGTCAGGACTTAACAGCAGTTAGCCCCATGTAGGAGAAAGATTCTACCTAAACAATTTAAAAAATATTTTTTAAGAGAAATAAAACCTGCTAAGTCATTCTTGAAATTTAAGCAATGAAGAGCTAGAGAGAATATAAAATAAAACATCAACTATTCAAGAATTGTGTGATCATTTATAAAGTCAGATACAACCTTTTTCTGAAGTATTTCCCCTTTTTCGTAGTGTTCCTATTCAAATGTTGAATAATTACAGTAGCTATACATATGAAAGAAAAGTTTGACTTCATTTTACTTAAAGCTGTTATTTAGGATGTATTTAAGTCAAATATATTTTCAATGGAGTGTTTAAGAATAAAGACTTGAAGGTTATCCAGAATTTCCAATGGGTGAAAAGTAATTTTTAAATAAGAATAACTATTCCTCTAAGGTCTGAAATGCATATTTGGGTTGGTTTAAGAACTCTCACTTTTTTAGTAAATTGGTTATTAAGTTGGGAATAACAGTTATTGCTGCAATGGATGATGTTCTGGTCCTACTTAAAATAATAATTTAGACATAAAGTTTGTCTTGAATCAGTGGATTTTCAAACCTGGCTTGTCATCTGAATCACCTAGCAGCTTCCCAGCATTTCTGAAAATCAGTTCTGCTTATGAAGTACTGCATTGGGTCATCTTGTTCAACTTCCTCCTTTAAGAGAATGACTCAGAAAACTTAGTTTCATTCATATGACATATCTTCTTAATCCCTGTTGAATGATTTTCCATCCCCACCTCAACCCCTAAGATTTTACGTTTCTACTTTCACATTGATTTTGCTAACATTCTTTTTTCCCTAGAAGGGAATCCACAGTGAAGATTCATTATTTCAGAGGAGACTGGATCGTATTTCCTTCTTCAACCTGTCACACAGAGAACAGAGGTGCTTCTGTTTTCCCATCAGGGATCAGCACAGGAAACAGCAGCATATATCCCAGTTGTAAGTAATTTTTCAAGTGGAGAAAGATCACTATGCTATATGAAATACAACCAAACCACATAAGACACGTTATGAACTTGAATGTGTGTAGACTAAACAATATTATTGGGTTTTCTACTATTACTATCTATAAGCATATCTAAATATCTAAAAAGTCTAAGTTTCTATACAGAAATAAGTCTAAAAATTAGAACAAAATCCTATCAAATGCAAGAAAACTTTTTATTTTACTTGTGTAAATTGTCCAGGGTTCCTTTGTATATTCTTTACCTGGATTCTTCCAATGATAACATATTACATTACTGCAGTACATTTAGTAAAACTGGAAATTGACATTAGAGCAATACCGTAACAAAATCATAGACTCTACTTGTGTTTCACAAGTTTTTATATGTACTCTTTTTTTTTTTTTTACAGGTATTTGAAACTTTATCAGATATATCCTAAATTAGTAGTCCATATAGTTCAAAAGAAAAAAAAAATTAGCGGAGTTTGCAATAAAGAAGATTAAGTTATTACTATGTGCAGACAATGTCATTGTATACTTAGAAGAGCCCAAGTGAATCATCTGAAAAACTATCTGATAAGTAATGAGAGGTTTCAATAAAAAAGTAAAGTATATAATATATATTTTCAATCATTTTCACATATAAAACAATAACTGAGTATAACAAGTAGTGTCAGAAATATACTAAAATAACGTTTTTGATCTATTAGAATGGAAAAAATCCAAAAACTTGATTTAAAAAAATCTCTTTTTATAAAGTCTATGAGAAATAGGTATGATCACAAATTGCAGATAGGAGTAGAAACTGCCACAATCCCCATGAAAAGCAATTTACTTATATTAGAAAATTGTAAATTCATTTACTCTTTGACCTAGCAATCCCATTTTGGTAGTTTACCTACAGATATGCCTATACCTGTTTGAAAGTATGTATGTATAACTTTATTCATTGAAGCATTATTTGAATAATCAAAAGATAATTGGCCAACAATGATGAAAGTATAGCACGAAAATGAAATTGATATTGGCAAGAAATTTGAAAAACATACCCATTAGTAGGAGGCTGATTCAATAAACCTCTATTTAATGAAATACTCTGCAACTATAAAAAAAAAAGAAAGAAAGAAAGAAAGAAGAAAGAAAGAAAGAGGTAGCTATCTATGTACTAATTCTTCAGTAAAGATTAGTAAAATTCTCCAAGATGTTCTGTTATGTAAGAAAAAAACTTGGTGTAGAACAGTGTGTATCTTATGCTTTCTTTTGCATAAGAAAAGTGACAAAATGTCTGCATGAAACAACCACTGAAAGGGCACATAAAAAGCTAATCACATCGTTTACATATGGAAAGTAGGGACTAGAAACTCTCAGCTCACAGGGCAAAGTTGGAGGTAGACTTTTCACTGGATACCATCCTTTCATTTACCAAGTGAATGTATTCCCAATTTAAAATAAGTCAATGAAACTGACATTTTTGGGTTGTTTTTTTTTAACTTCTTTTCCAGCTCAATATTCTGAAATATTATTTATTCGTTTGGAGCCCTTTTATTCATTTTTTTCTGAATGCAAGTAGGTCCCATCTGCCAATTTGTACTGGAGTCATGCCATGATGACTCATTACAGTGTCACCTTAGCATGCCATGGTTGCAATCCCGTGAAACTAGCTAAGGATGCCAAACTTATTTCCTGCCTGAACTACAGGACTTAGCTAAGGTGTGAACTTTTTTAGTCAGGCTTAATTTCAAATCTGGTATTTACCATTTCCTACCACTCTGACCTTAGGCAAATTACTTAACCGCTCATATCTTGTTTCCTCTTTGTAAAATGAAGATAATAAACTCACTGCAAGGTTGTGAAGATTAAAGGAGTTAACATTATGAAACACCTGTTGAGGTACTAAATAAATGTTAGTTGCCCTTTTCTTTTTCTCTTTGATTTTCACATGGCTTGCTACATTAGGCAAACTATTTTAAATTAACTGACTGGAATCAAATGTATCTCTTATTTATTCATTAATAACTTTCATAGTCATTGATGACTTGATTATTATGATTAAGAGTAGTTCCAATTTAACTCTTTACTCATACAAGTTCTTCTTTTGCTGATATTGTGACCAAGACTATAATTGGCCTTCTATCTGTTCAAACTGATTAAACAGTTTTTAATGTATAGCATATTCCTTCATAAAATGCTAATTGCTGGCTTATGGATTTTTTGGAAAAAGCTTATTTCATCAAAACTCTAAATAGATTTTTGATGCAGACAACCTTATTTTTTTCCCTAGTCAGAATTGATTTTATTGTGCGAAACTGTATGCTTGATTTAGAGACCAGAAGTAGAACACACTTTTATTCCTGAAGAATATCATGTTAGTAATAGAGGTGAGGCAGAGATAAATAAGAAAAAGATGAAAGCAGATTAAAAGTCAAATTAGTATCTGCAATAAACTTTCTCTTCAAAGATTACTAAATATTCTGAAATATTCTCCTTAGAAAAATGAAGCTACAAGTTAGCTCATCCAGTGGGTACATGTGATTTATTTGAGAATTTCCATGTACACAATTATTAAAACTACGGAACTGTCGGGAAAAAACCCACCTTGTTCTGAGACTTTATTACAGAATCATTGCAATAGGCTCCGTCTCAAAAAAAAAAAAAAAAAAAAAAAAAAAAGCTATCAAAATACAGGAAAGAAGTCAGGCTGAATTCTGAATACAGCAAAAACTAGTGGGAGATTTGTAACAAAAGAGCAGGTTGGAGAGTCAGGTTGGTAGATAAAAATTTACTAAGTGGAGACATCAAGGGCAGTAGGGGGTCTGGTGGAACTGACCTAACAGGACTCTTGCTGAAGACAGGCCAGAATGACCAGGTATTGAGGGTAGGGCATGAGGAATCTGATTATTGATATATGCTAAGAGTGATCAGATATTAAGGGTGAAGAGATTCTCTCTAAAGTAACTTAGCAGGATTCTTGCTATAAATGGACACTGAAGAATAGGGGAGGAAAACCCTGGGTTGAAACCTAGTTGAGAAGAGGGCTCAGAGGAGCCTGACTACAGTTTGGTCAAAGAGAGAGTCTTTGTCAGAACCTTATAGCTGAAAGTCAAGATTTAAAAACGAGACACATTTATACACTTCTTTAAAAGGCTGGCATTTGGTCTCCCAAATACATTTCTGAAAAAGGATCCTGAAATTTTATGTTATAAGTGAATAAGTTATCCTTGAGGACAACCTATAATGGAAATCATATTGCAAGATTTGTAGCTGTATGTGATTCATCACAGCGTTACAATATGAAAAAGAGCCAAAGAACAACAAAAATTGCGTATTGACAGAATAAACAAAGCCAGCTTTCTCTTCATCATCTCTTGCCTTTATTGGATGAAAACACTTTTCACCAAGTTCTGAGGAAAAAAAAGATGTTCTTAAAACCATGTTGACCAATAACATCACGAATCGCCCCTGTAATTGCCTCTAAACAATATATTTTTTAAAAACAGAATGCATAGGAAAAAAATGACCAAAGCTTCAGTGGTTTGTTTTGTTTTGTTTTAATAGGAAAAGCCTTTCCTTGATGTGCATGCATATGCAGTTTCTATTAGCCTTTACGTGGGACATATGCCTACACCAATGGTGAATTCTTTCAATCAAGTTACAGGTGGAAAGGTCATAAGAGAGAAACATTAGTATGAAGCTTCTTACAGAGCATGTTGTTGAAAATGTAACCTACATCCATTACCTCAAGCATTTATCCTTTGTTTGGTTACAAACATTACAAACATTTAGTTATTATAAAATGTACAATAAATTATTGATGACAGTAATCACTATTGTGCTATCAAATAATAAATGTTATTCATTCTAACTATACTTTCTGTTCCCATTAACCACCCCATTCTCTTCCTCATTCATTATCCTTCCCAGACTCTGATAACCATTCTTCCATGAGTTCAATTGTTTTAATTTTTAGCTCCCCCAAATAAGGGAGAACATGCAAAGTTTGTCTTTCTGTGCCTGACTTATTTCACTTAGTATAATGATCTCCAGTTCCAACTATGTTGCTGCAAATGACAGGATCTCATACTTTTTTTATGGCTGAAGAGTACTCCATAGTGCGTATATACCACATTTTCAGTCTCTATTCAACTGTAGGTGGACACTTAGGTTGCTTCCAAATCTTGGCTATTGTGAAAGTGCTGCAACAACATGGGAGTGCTGATATACTGGTTTCCTTTCTTGTGGGAATATACATAGCAATGAGATTGTTGGATTATATGGTAGTTCTGTTTTTAGTTTGAGGAATCTCTGTACTATTCTCCATAGTGATTGTACTAATTTACATTCCCACCAACAGTTCATGAGAATTCCTTTTTCTGCACATCCTTGCCAGCATTCATTTTTGCACGTCTTTTGAATAAAATCCATTTTAACTGGGTGTATTCTCTTCAATCCACAGGCAAAAACTTTCATCTACCTTCCCAAATTAAAATATCAACTCTTTAGAATTACTGGGAGAAAAAATTAAACAGTGTCTATCAGGTTTCTACAATAAGAAATTGAGAATTTCACTTTTTCTTGATCATCTTAACAAATTTAAATTTTAATATTTTGCCCCTCAAAAGGAAACATCTTTTAGGATACAGAGTTAGTTATTCTGGTGATTTGGAGAGAAAATCAGCAGGAGGTGGTACTCTTGCTGATCTCAGGCAAGAGGAAAGTTAACCCTGTAATAGCTTTGGGGGACTGAGCCATCTGGTTTTACAGTTCATTACCCTTTAACTCTCAGGAGCAACACATTCTGTGAGGAGTTGCTCTTTGCTTGCTGAGTAGTTTAGAATGGAATATAACAATGGGATTAAATTCATTCTGCTGCCCTGCAGGTTTCCATCCTCAGGGTACCCTCAATTTGAAGAATAGTAACATCAGCTCAGGAGTTGGGGAAATGAGAACAGCAGGCAGAACACATGGGCGTAAGGCAATCAAGGGATGTGTTTTTAAGGAAATAGCCTATTTAGGATGAAGCCAACAGGCAAAGCCAGAAACAGAGCCAGCCCCTGCAAACACAGCCACAGCGCCCAGTAAAAAGACAGGCAGCACTATGAACTGACCAAAGCACAGGAAATGCCTTTCCTGGGGAATCCATGAATCTTGGTAAAATCTAATTTAGAGATTTTTTTCTTTTTTCTTTTCTAAGGAGAAATATCTTGTAAATTACAGATAATCCTCTCTGCCCTTGTCCTCCTCAACCTAGGGAGCTGTGAAGAAAATACAGTTTACCAGAAGTTTAGATTCCAGACACTGTGCTAAGACCATTATATACAGTTAAAAATGTACAACATTTTATAAAATAAATTTTATTAACTATATTATATGAATTAAGGAAATAGTTTTAGAGAGGTTAAATAACTTAGTCATTGTTAACAAAGTAAGTAGAAAGACAGAGCCAAGATTTTTATTTGTCATTATTGAATGCTAGCTGGACAACAACCTGAAGAATCAAGTTGCAATTTAGGCATCTATGGATGAGTCCAGTAAACTGAAATTGCAAGACATAGGAAACAAAATAATAAAATATAAAGGGTGACAATATTGTCTCTGAATTCATACAATCAATAAGGAAAATGTTACATAGTTGTTTTGTACCATACATACAAAAAAGAACAATAGGCACAATTTAAATTTATAATTGTTTAGTAATAATAAATGATTTTGTGATAGGAAGAATTTAAGGGTGATGATCCTCAGAAAATTAAGAAAATTAAAATATATGTGATTTTGATGAAAAAGATCTACCCATAGGGAGGATTTAGAATGAAATGATCTCTTAATTATTCTCTTAATTATTGCCTTTTAATTACGAGATAGGGAAAAGTTATCAAAACTGAAGATACCCCAGTGGATGTAAAAGAAAAGAGGACCAGATAATCAGGATCACGTGAGTTTCTCCCTGTTTTCTGAGCTTTTTAGGCAGAGAGCTTCAATAGGAAAACCTCCAGGAGGATTTTTCAACAGTTTCAGAAAATGAGATTCTGGCATGTTGTTGACATGGTTTTGACTGTGTGGTGAGTGGAAGAGTTGCCACAGGAATTTGGTTATCTTTGAAAATGTATTAGTCTGTTCTCACACTACTATAAAGAAAAGAGGTTTAATCAACTCATCATTTGGCAGTCTGTGCAGGAAGCATAGCTGGAGAGGAAATCAGGAAACTTACAATTATATGGCAGAAGGCCAATGGGAAGCAGGCTGTCTTGACATGGCCAGAGCATGAGGAAGAAAGCAAAGCAGAAGGTACTACATACTTTCAAACAACCAGATCTTGTGAGAATTCACTATCAAGAGAACAGCAAGAGGGAAATCTGCCCCCATGATCCATTGCCTCCCACCAAGCCTGTTCTCCAACACTGTGGATGAAAATTCAACAAGAGATTTGGGTGGGGACACAAATCCAAACCATATCAGAATATCAGGAAAGAAATAAGATGAAACTATAAGCTATTATGTAGGAACCAATTTTGGAGTAAGGCATTGATACAAATTCAATGTCCTTACTGAAACAAAACAATCGAAGCCAAACACTAACTACCAAACCAATTCACAACTGAAGGTGTTTTCATTCATAAAACCACAACAATAAACTGTTTTCATACCTTTTCACTGTGATTCATCAATTAGCAAAAATAAATAAGGCTTAGTTAGCTGTCTTTCAGTGAATCTTGAGGATTAATGGTGCTGTGCTTTCTGTTAGTATGAAACATAAATTCCATTCGTTAAGGATTCAAATGCTAAACTGGAAAACTTTTCACAGCTACATGTGTGGTTTATTCCTGGTTTATTATCTTTGCATCAATGTTAATTTATGCAGTATATGTACAAGAGCAAAACAAAGAAAAATCTGACTTCATAGGTTTCTGTGGGGACCATTCCTTTGTAATTAAACTTTGGAGACTTTTTTTTTAAATAGCATGTGATGTATTAGAAAGATCACTGAGTTAGCATCCAGGAGACCTAGAAAGTAACCTACACTTTGCTGTCCTTTGTTCCACATCCCTTCCTTGGCTACTTTTCTATGCATCTGTGAATTAGAAATAATGATTCCTATTCTTCCAACTGTTCATATGATTATATGAAAATATCTTCCCAACCATAAAATGAGAGATGGTATATCTAGATTTTAAATACTGGTGACTGTTAATATTGAGACTTGACTGAAAATTATTTCTAGATTTTAATAAAAATAAAAAGTTCAAAAGTGAATTTGAATAGTCATAAATTTCAGCATCTCAATACCAGGAAACATGAAATCTCAAACATTTACAAAGAAGAAAACAAGAAGACTACAATGAAGACAGAAAACTTAAAAATCATATTCAAATATTAAAAGTGAATATAATTGATTAATGACAGTATTTGATAATCTGTATTTTGTTCAGGTTAGCCTCCCTATGACCCTGGACTATGGTAATATGGCTTTGTGTTTCTAGAGTCCCATTTTTGTTCTATAATTCAGTCTTTTATTGGTTTATTAGAGAACTACAATTGATCATTTGGATCCCTACAGTTTACCTGTCACTTCTATCTTTTCTTCCAATTTAAGCTTGAGGTCTAAGCCCACTCTTCACAGGACAGAATGCACCACAAACATTTTCAAAACCCTACTTTCAATGTGCCTGAAAAAGGCCAATGTTCCCTGAGGAAAATAAGTCAAAATCGGAACAGCCAAGATCTTCAAACCTACTCTCTTTTTCCAAAATAGGCACGCATCTCCTTTACTATGGGATAGTATATGTTTTCATTAATAAATGACACAAGTTTTGAGAATATGTATTCCCTCAAAAGAAGGTTCCAGTATCATTTTACATTCATGAATAGAAGAATGACAGGAAAGTTGAATTTCTAGAACCATAAAGCCTTGTTTCGAATCCCCCAAATATGCTTTTTCATATCCATAAGTTTCTCTTTAAAGTAAATACATTGCTGAGAACTAAGAGAGAAAGTACAATAAAGGGAGAAACATGCATTTTGCCTAGGGCGATTTAATTGATCTAAACAAAGGCTGAGCTCCAAACAAATGTAGCTTTGGAGATCAGAAGATTGTAGCTGCTGGCAAATAAGCAGGTTTTGGTAGTTCATACTTGGGAAGGACTGTTATGGCTGCTCAAGAGACCCCCTTGCATTTTGCCGGTGGTTATTGAGCAATCAAAACATTTAGAATTCTCATGGAGATTTGCCTGAAGCAGGTATGAACATATTGAGGTGTAAAGTAATGATTAATTCATGACTAGAGGTGTTGCCCTGGTTTTTTTCTCAGTCTCTTTTGGATTATTCTTAATGGGAGCAAAGAACACAAAGAGTTTTCTAACATGTACAGAGCTGTATTTCTCATGAAATATTTGCAGTAACTCCTTACATCAGAAATCAGGCCATGGGCTAGGCAGTCAGGTTATGGTCTGTAAAATGAGCTCCTGAAAGTACCTGGTTGTAGATTTATTACAAACTCCACATGCTAATTTACTTTTATATGTTACTTGTTTGCAGAACTCTGCTGTACTCTGTTCTACCACTCATAGATATGCGTTCACCCTAAAATTAATGATGAAACCAAAATGGCTCTTGTGACTAAACCCACTGCGATCCTACAGTGCTGAAAGCACCACATTAAGACTCCTGTCTTATCTTTATTCTTAATGCCCCAAGCTAATCTGAATGTAAGTTCTTTTTGATGGAAAGTCTAAATTTAAATTAATTCTGCAAGGCCTGGAAGAGGAGGAGAGACAGGCCCATTTATACCGAATCTAAAATAAACTTGCTTTTTGGCTGAGGGAACGTTGTTGATATGGTAGATCCTTCATCAGAAGATATGAGTACATATAGGTATTAAACATTTTAAGCTGAATAATACAGGTCCAGTTTAGTTAAAAATACCTCTGGAGGGCCGGGCGCGGTGGCTCACGCCTGTAATCCCAGCACTTTGGAAGGCCAAGGCGGATGGATCACAAGGTCAACAGATCGAGACCATCCTAGTCAACATGGTGAAACCCTGTCACTACTAAAAATACAAAAAATTAGCTGGGCATGGTGTCACGTGCCTGTAATCCCAGCTACTCAGGAGGCTGAGGCAGGAGAATTGCCTGAATCCAGGAGGCGGAGGTTGCGGTGAGCCAAGATTGCGCCATTGCACTCCAGCCTGGGTAACAAGAGTGACACCCTGTCTCAAAAAAAAAAAACCTCTGGAAAAAAACGTTATTCAGTCTTGAAATAACTTTGAAAACCTAGACAACAGTAATGTTTTTGCTTCAGATGGTTTCAGTAAAGCCTTATCAAAAGGTCATGCTAACTAGCCAAAGAGAAGCAAAGGCCTCCCCAGGCCACATCTAAGATCTCATAAAAGGAGAGTTATTCAGTGGCCACAGGAGATAATTAATCATGAGTCTTCTGTTTGCAGATGTCAGAAATCCATTCAAATTATTCTCGAAAGAGGGAACTTTATGGAAAGGTTAGATTGCCTAACCCTGGAACCACAAAATGCAGCTTAGCCAGAGGGCCAACTGAATCCAGGAACTGGGTATCCTCCTGACTGTCTCTCTTCTGTTCTCTCTAGATGTAATATTGTTGTCTTATTGAGGATCAACTTCTTTCATAGGTTAGGGTCTTCAAATCTCATAATATTACCATTACAGACAGATTTTCTGTCTTTTCACTCTTCATAGAGGAGAATTTAGGTTGGCTCACACTTGAGTAAGTCAACTCTATGAGGGGAGGTAAAATATTAGAATTCTCATGGAGATTTACCTGAAGCAGGTCAGCTCCCACTGGAACTTCAAGGTTGAAGGGGAAGAAAAGAACAGTATCCTAATGCAAAAGGGGTGCAGATCCTCCAAAAAGGGAAAAACCAAACTGGAGGAAGTCAATACACCTTAGAATGGGCAGAGATAAATTATTAGTTGTGCTTAAATTGAGAATCCTTGCCAAGGGAAACTGAGGGCAGAGGAATACAAGGATTAGAATGTGGGAGGGATATTGGGACTAATTTTTCCAGTAAATGGAGAAGGATCAGGCAGGCAGTATCTTGTTCAAGTGACTGTGACAAAAGCCTAGGAAATTATCAGGCTGATGAGATAAAGAGCAACATGGAGATTACTCTGTAGAAAGAATTAAGGCCAATGAGCCATTCAAGCCTTGAGATTTTGATGACTCATGATTTCCTGCAACTTCTGCTGGTCTTCAAAGAACCACAGCCTCAGGGTTAGTAGGGCCCTCTGCCAAGTTTCAAAAGTATTTCAGACTGTGGTATCACTCCTGACTGCCTGCTCACCTCTGAAAGCCATTTTGGGCTGAAGATGTTAGAATTCCCTCATTTCCTCAACTCTAGAACAGGCTTTACTTTTAGCAAATTTTATTGAAAGACGAATGCATGATTCTTTTTCTTTTCTCTTTTAACTTGTTAGGCCTTAAGACAAAAGGCAAAGCAAAACAAATTTTTTTGAGAACTATTTTGCAAATTACTTCTATTCTGAATATGGAACTTTATAAACCCTGACTTCTTTTTTTTTTTTTTGAAAGAATTTCTTCTGTCTTTTGTTTTGAAAATTCAGTGAATATATTTAGACCTAAATGTCTATTCAGGCCCTTTGTCTAGAGACAGATATTTTGTCTCTAATTATCATTCTGTCTTCATGTATATAATTTTTATTCTGTGACAATATATCAGAGAAGTCTTTTAGTTTTTTTGAACTCCAGTTCTTTCAAGCATTTAGTAGAGCCAACACCTGCTCTTTATGCTCTTCTTAGGACACTTATGTAATAAATAAAACAATATCACAACAAAACGACAAAACCCTTCTCTGTATCTCCTTAGAAGAAAAACAAGTTATTTCAGAATTTTAAAAAGAAGTTTAATTAGTACTCCTTTTCAGCATTCCTTTTGCCAAAATATCTATCTCTAGACAAAGGACCTGAGTAGACATTTCTCCAAAGATTATATACAACTGGCCAACAAATATATGAAAAGATGCTCAATATTGCTAATTATTAGGGAAATGCAAATCAAAACTGCAATGAAGTATCACCTCACACCTATTCGAATGGCTACCAGCAAAAAAAAAAAAAAAAAAAAACAAGAAAACAAAACAAAAAAACCAGAAGATAAATGTTGGCAAGGATATGGAGAAATTGGAACCTTTGCTCATTGTTGGTAGTGAGGGACTCCTCTTCCTGGATCCACAAGGGGCGTGGTTTCAAAGGCAGTAGTTTCCCAGCTCCATGCCTCCATCCAGGAACCAGAGGGGTTTCAAATGTAAAGTACTTTGTCTGGGTTTCCTGTACAAGGGCTAGGTAGGGAAAGCCAGGTGAGGCTTCTTTGTCCAAAAATCCCACTGAAAGCTCTGGGAGGAGGGGGATCTATAATTCACGGCTGTGGACCAAGTAGCCAATCTGGTATCAGAGTCAAAGATCAATCACTCCAGAGGACGTCTGAAAGAATACCTCTCATTGGATAAGAATATAAATGGGGAGGGAATAACTCAAGGGTTAAAACTTCAGCTGCTCCTTACCTGAACAGATATCCCTCTCCAGATTCCCCTCCTACAACAGCGTCGGCGCTCTCTCTCTCTCTGTCTCTGTCTCTCTCTCTGTCTCTCTCTCTCTCTGTCTCTCTCTCTCTCTCTCTCTCTCTGTCTGTCTCTCTCTCTCTGTCTAATAAGTTGCTCTCCCACAAAACTCTTTGGGTCCACAATATTTATATGAATGGTAAGCTCACCCACCTCCCGGGCCCCTTTCCCCATCCTTTAGGGTAAGAGAGGCCAAGAACCTCTTCCGAACTGAGAGCTGGGGACACTGCCCCAGTTACAGTAGGAATGTAAAATGGTACAGCTGCTATGGAAAAGAGTATGGCAGTTTCTCAAAAGATTAAAACTAGAATCAACATATGACCAGCAATTTCACTTCTGGGTATATATCCAAAAGAATTGAAAGCAGAATCTCAAAGAGATTTGCACACCCAAATTCATATCAGGAACTGTTTACAATAGCTGAAAGTGGAATCAACCAAGTGTCCATTGAAGGGTGAATGGATAAACAAAATGAGGTGAATACATACAAGAGAATATTATTCAGACTTAAAAGGGAGAAAATTCTGATACATGCTACCACATGGATGAACCTCCAGGTCAATATGCTAAGTGAAATAAGCTAGTCACAAAAAGACAGAAACTTTACAATTTCATTTACATGAGAAATCTAGAATAGTTAGATTCATAGAAACAGAAAGTAGAATTGGTGTTTGACAGGGACTGGGAGAAGAAGAGAATGGGGAGTTTTTGTTTAGTGGGTACAGAGTTTAGATTCTATAAGATGAAAATTTTCTTGAGATTAATTGCACAACAGTGTACATACACTTAACACAACTGGACTGTAAATTTAGAAATTGTTAATATGGTAAGTTTTGTGTTGTACGTTTTTAACCAACTTAAAAATAATTTTAAAAAAATAGCTCTAGGGATAGATTTATAGTTTTTGCATATTCCTTAGACTGTAAATAATATTAGAATGTGCTATTCTAAAAATATTTTGATTATTTAAATAGTAATGTTTCTATTATTAGTTGATTTGACATAAAACAGATTTTTAAATGTCTTGTAATTTATACTGCTTTGTGTTGTATAACGTTTTCATCTAAAAATTACATTTAGGCAATTGCGGCTAACTTTGCTATATTAATTTAAAAAAACTATAATGTTTATAAACACTACTAATTTCAAAATTGAATTTTTCCCTACATATTCAGCTTTTAGAACATAAAAAACAGTGTTTAAATCAATCATAATTAATTACATTTTCAGACACATCTACTAAGCTGGGCCTTACAATTCCAAAGCTAATTATATTGAAAATGAAATTTCACTATCCCCCAGGCGTGCTCAATTATTTCTGTGCTCTAATTTAGGCATGCAAGAGTTTATTTGCTGCTAGGCAACACCTGATAAAAATAAGTATATGCAGGAACAATTATATACCTATGAAGACATGCAAAACATAGTTTTATGTGAGAAAGGTTATTATCTGCTTAACGTTTTGAATATTTTCTTGATTTTTATGTGTTTTTAGTACGACCAGGCAAAATAGTCCTTGCCACAAATATAGACTGCAAAAGATACTGGGTTTTCAAAACTGAGGTTACAGTCAAGCTTTTATGTATAACCAAGGCACAAATTTCTCTATATTGAGGCATGAGAGATGTCACCTAAGTAGGTGTTATTTTGTAGGTTGACAAGTTAAGACATTCTACTAGAATTTTCAACATAGTATGGCAGAATATTAGTGTCTTAAGAGGTAGTCAACTACTAATCTTTCTAAAGAGGTAAAGTTTAATACTAGGTGTGGTACAGAAAACAAAGAGCTTACTTTATGCCTCTAATTTTTATTCTGTGACAACATATCAGAGAAGTCCTTTAACTGTTTTGAATTCTAGTTCTTTCAAGCATTTAGTAGAAACATCAACTGCTTTTTATGCTCCTCTTAGGACACTTAGTTAATACAATAAAACAATACAACAACAATACAAACAAAACCCTTCTGTGTATCACCTTAGAAGAAAAAGAAGTTATTTTAGAATGTTTAAAAGAAATTCATTTAGGATTTTCTTTTTTTTGAAAAAACATTAGTACTTAGGTAGTGACTACTATACAGAAGCAGCACTTTCAATGCAATGGAATAAATTTTTGTTGTTGTTGTTCTAATAGTTTTTGTTTTGTTTTTAATTGTACTTTAGGTTCTGGGGTACATGTGCAGATCATGCAGGACTGTTGCATACATACATACATGGAAAGGTGGTTTGCTGCCTCGATCCCCCCATCACCTATATCTGGCATTTCTCCCCATGTTATCTCTTCCCAACCTCCCCACCCACTGCTGTCCCTCACCTAGCCAGACCCCAGTATGTGATGCTCCCCTCCCTGTGTCCATGTGTTCTCGTTGTTCAACACCTGCCTATGAGTGAGAATATGTGGTGCTTGATTTTTTGTTCTTGTCAGTTTGCTGAGGATTATGGTTTCCAGATTCATCCAAGTCCCTACAAAGGACACAAACTCATCATTTTTTATGGCTGCATAGTATTCCATGGTGTATATGTGCCACATTGTCCTTGTCCGGTCTATCATCAATGGGCATTTGGGTTAGTTCCAGGTCTTTGCTATTGTAAACGGTGCCAAAATGAACATACATGTGCATGTGTCTTTATAATAGAATGATTTATAATCCTCTGGATATATATCCAGTAATAGGATTGCTGGGTCAAATGGAATTTCTATTTCTAGATCCTTGAGGAATTGCCACACTGTCTTCCACAATGACTGAACTAATTTACACTCCCACCAACAGTGTAAAAGTGTCCCTTTTTCTCCACATCCTCTCCAGCATCTGTTGTCTCCAGATTTTTTAATGATTGCCATTCTAACTGGCATGAGACGGTATCTCAATGTGGTTTTGATTTACATTTCTCTAATGACCAGAGAGGATGAGCATTTTTTTCATGTTTCTTGGCCTCATATATGTCTTCTTTTGAAAAGTGTCTGTTCATGTCCTAACCCACTTTCGAATGGGTTTGTTTGTTTTTCTTGTAAATCTGTTTTAGTTATTTGTGGATCCTGGATATTAGTCCTTTGTCAGATGGGTAGATCGCAAAAATTTTTTCCCATTTTGTTGGTTGCTGGTTCACTCTAATGATTGTTTCTTTTGCTGTACAGTAGCTATGGAATTTAATTAGATCTCATTTGTCTATTTTGGCTTTTATTGCCAATGCTTTTGGTGTTTTAGTGATGAAGTCCTTGCCTATTCCTATGTCCTGAGTGGTTTTGCTTAGGTTTTCTTCTAGGGTTTTTATGGTGTTAGGTCTTATGTTTAGCTCTTTAATCCATCTGGAGTTAATTTTAGTGTAAGGTGTCAGGAAGGGGTCCAGTTTCTGCTTTCTGCATATGGCTAGCCAGTTTTCCCAATACCATTTATTAAACAGAGAATCCTTTCCCCATTGCTTGTTTTTGTCAGGTTTCTCGAAGATCAGATGGTTTTAGATGTGTGCCATTGCCTCTGAGGCCTCTGTTCTGTTTCATTGGTCTATGTCTCTGTTTTGGTACCAGTACCATGCTGTTTTGATTACTGGAGACTTGTAGTATAGTTTGAAGTCAGGTAACGTGATGCCTCCGGCTTTGTTCTTTTTGCTTAGAATTGTCTTGGCTATCTGGGCTTTCTTTTGGTTCCATATGAAGTTTAAGGTGGTTTGTTCCAGTTCTGTGAAGAAGATCATTGGTAGCTTGATGGGTATAGCATTGAATCTATAAATTACTTTGGGCAGTATGGCCATTTTCACAATATTGATTCTTCCTAACCAGGGGCATGGAATGTTTTTCCATCTGTTTGTGTCCTCTCTTATTTCCTTGAGCAGTTGTTTGCAGTTCTCCTTGAAGAGGTTCTTTACATCCTCTCTTAGTTGTATTCCTAGATATTTTATTCTCTTTGCAGCAATTGTGAATGGCAATTTGCTCTTGATTTGGCTCTCTGTTAGTCTGTTATTGGTGTATAGGAATGCTTGTGATTTCTGCACATTGATTTTGCATCCAGAGACTTTGCTGAAGTTGCTTATCAGTTTAAGGAGATTTTGGGCTGAGAGGGTGGAGTCTTCTAAATATACAATCATGTCGTCTGCAAACAGAGATAATTTGACTTCCTCCTTTCCTAATTGAATACTTTTATTTCTTTTTCTTGCATGATTGTTCTGTCTGGAACTTCCAACAGTATGTTAGGAGTGGTGAGAGAGGGCATCGTTGTCTAGTGCCAAATTTCAAAGGGAATGCTTCCGGTTTTTGCCCATTTAGTAAAATACTGGCAGTGGGTTTGTCGTAAATAGCTTTTATTATTTTGAGATATGTTCCATCAATACCTAGTTTATTGAGAGTTTTTAGCATTAAAGGCTGTTGAATTTTGTTGAAGGCCTTCTCTGCATCTGTTGACATAATCATGTGCTTGTTGTTTTTGGTTCTGTTTATGTGGTGGATCACATTTATAGATTCACATATGTTGAACCAACCTTGCATCCTCGGGATGAAGCCTATTGGATCATGATGGATAAGCTTTTTTTTTTTTTTTTTTTGAGACAGAATTTCGCTCTTTTTACCCAGGCTGGAGTGCAATGGCGCAATCTTGGCTCACCGCAACCTCTGTCTCCTGGGTTCAAGCAATTCTCCTGCCTCAGCCTCCCAAGTAGCTGGGACTACAGGTGAGCGCCACCATGCCCAGCTAATTTTTGTATTTTTAGTGAGACGGGGTTTCACCTTATTGACCAGGATGGTCTCGATCTCTTGACCTCGTGATCCACCCACCTTGCCCTCCCAAAGTGCTGGGATTATAGGCGTGAGGATAAGCTTTTTGATGTGCTGTTGCAATTGGTTTGCCAGTATTTGATTGAAGATTTTGGCATCTATGTTCATCATGGATATTGGCTTGAAGTTTGTTTGTTTGTTTGTTTGTTTGTTTGAGTCTCTGCCAGGATTTGGTGTTAGGATGATGTTAGTCTTATAGAATGATTTGGGAAGGATTCCCTCTTTTTGTATTGTTTGGAATAGTTTCAAAAGGAGTGGTACCAGCTCCTTTTTGTATGTCTGGTAGAATTTAGCTGTAAACCTGTCTGGACCTGAACTTTTTTTGGTTGGTAGGCTATTAATTGCTGCCTCAACTTCAGCCCTTGTTATTGGTCTATTCGGCGTTTCAACTTCTTCCTGGTTTAGGTTTGGGAGGGTGCAAGTGTCCAGGAATTTATCCATTTCCTTCAGGTTTATTGGTTTATGTGCATAGAGTCGTTTACAGTAATCTCTGATGGTAGTTTGTATTTCTGTGTAATCTGTGGTGATATCCCCTTTATCACTTTTTATTGCATCTATTTGATTCTTCTTTCTTTCTTTTTTATTAACCTGCCTAGTGGCCTATTTTGCTGATCTTTAAAAAAAAAAAAAAAAAACAGCTCCTGGATTTATTAATTTTTTGAAGGTTTTTTGTGTCTCTATCTCCTTCAGTTCTGCTCTGATCTTAGTTATTTCTTATCTTCTGCTAGCTTTTGAGTTTTTTTGATCTTACTCCTCTAGCTCTTTCAATTTAAATGATAGGGTATTGATTTTATATCTTTCCTAGCTTCTTATGTGGCCATTTATTGCTATAAATTTCCCCCTTGACACTGCTTTAAATGTGTCCCAGAGATTCTGGTACATTGTGTCTTAGTTTTCCTTGGTTTTGAAGAACACCTTTATTTCTGCTTTCATATCATTGTTTATCCAGTCAATAATCAAGAGCCAGTTGTTCCTTTTCCGTGAAGTTTTGCGGTCCATTCTTTTGCATTTGCTGAGGAGTGATTTACTTCCAGTTATGTGGTCAATTTTAGAATAGGTGTGATGTGGTGCTGAGAAGAATGTATATTCTTTGGATTCAGGGTGGAGAGTTCTGTAGCTGTCTATTAGGTGTGCTTGGTCCAGATCTGAGTTCAAGTCCTGGATATGCTTGTTAATTTTCTGTCTCGTTGATCAGTCTAATATTGACAGTAGAGTGTTAAAGTCTCCCACTATTACTGTGTGGGAGTCTAAGCCTCTTTGTAGGTAATTAAGAACTTGCTTTATGAATCTGGGTGCTCCTGTATTGGGTGCATATGTATTTAGGATAGTTAGGTCTTCTTTTTGCATTGATCCCTTTATCATTATGTAATGCCCTTCTTTGTCTCTTTTGATCTTTGTTGGTTTAAAGTCTGTTTTAACAGAGACTAGGATTGCAACTCCTACTTTTTTTTTCCTTTGCTCTCCATTTGCTTGGTAAATCTTCCTCCATCCCTTTATTTTGAGCCTATGTATGTCCTTGTGTGTAAGATGGATTTCCTGAATACAGCACACCGATGGGTCTTGAGTTTTTATACAATTTGCCAGTCTGTGTTTTGATTGGGGCATTTAGCCCCTTTTACATTTAAGGTCAATATTGTTATGTGTGAATTTGATCCTGCCATTTTGATGCTAGCTGGTTGTTTTGCCCATTAGTTGCAGTTTCTTCATTGTGTCAACGTTCTTTTACCATTTGGTAGATTTTTGGAGTGACTGGTACTGGTTCTTCTTTTCCATGTTTAGTGCTTTTCTCAGGAGCTCTTGCAAGCCAGGCCTGGTTGTGATGAAATCTCTCAGCAATTGCTTGTCTGTAAAAGATTTTATTTCTCTTTCACTTATAAAGCTTAGTTTGGCTGGATATGAAATTCTAGGTTGAAAGTTCTTTTCTCTAAGGATGTTGAATATTGGCCCCCACTCTCTTCTGGCTTGTAGGGTTTCTGCCGAGAGAGCTGCTGTGAGTCTCATGTGCTTCCCTTTGTGGGTAACCTGACCTTTCTCTCTGGCTGCCTTTAGCATTTTTTCCTTCATTTCAACCCTGGTGAATCTGACGATTATGTGCCTTGGGGTTGCTCTTCTTGAGGAATATCTTTGTGGTGTTCTCTGTATTTCCTGGACTTGAATGTTGGCCCGCCTTGCTTAGGTTGGGAAAGTTCTCCTGGATAATATCCTGAAGAGTGTTTTCCAGCTTGGATTCATTCTCCCTGTCACATTCAGGTACACCTATCAAACGTATAGTAGGTCTTTTCACATAATCCCATGTTTCCTGGAGGCTTTGTTCATTTCTTTTCACTCTTTTTCTCTAATCTTGCCTTCTCATTTTATTTCATTGAGTTGATTTTCAATCTCTGATATCCTTTCTTCTGCTTGGTCAATTTGACGACTGAAACTTGTGTATGCTTTGCGAAGTTCTTGTGCTATGTTTTTCAGCTCCATCAAGTCGTTATGTTCTTCTCTAAGTTGGTTATTTTTGTTAGCATTTTGTTTAATCTTTTTTAATGTTCTTAGTTTCTTTGCATTGGGTTAGAACATGCACTTTTAGCTCAGAGAAGTTTGTTATTATCCATCTTCTGGAGCCTGCTTCTGTCAATTCATCAATTCATTCTCCATTCAGGTTTGTTCACTTGCTGGTGAGGAGTTGTGATCCCTTGGAGGAGAGACGTTCTGGTTTTTGGTGTTTTCATCATTTTTGCACTGGTTTCTTCCCATTTTCGTGGATTTTTCTACCTGTGGTCTTTGTACTTAGTGACTTTCAGATGGGATCTCTGAGTGGATGTCCTTTTTGTTGATGTTGAAGATATTTCTTTCTTTTTTTTAGTTTTCCTTCTAACAGTCAGGCCCCTCTGCTGCAGGTCTGCTGGAGGTCCACTCCAGACCCCGCTTGCCTGGAAATCACCCACAGGGGCTGCAGAATTGTACGGGTTGCTGCCAGTTTCTTCTTCTGTTATCTTCATCCCAGAAGGGTACCCAGGAGATGTCAGCCAGAGCTCTCCTTTATGAGGTCCCTCTTTGTATCTACCAGGGTCAGGGAGCCACTTGAGGAGATAGTTTGTCCCTTATCAGAGCTCAAGTGCTGTTCTGGGAGCTCCATTGTTCCATTCAGAGCTGCTGGGCGGGTATGTTTAAGTCTGCTGCAGTGGAACTCATAACTGCCTCTTTTCCCAGGTGCTTTGTCCTGGGAAGGTGGGGCTTATTATTTATAAGTTCCTGAGGTTCTGCTGCCTTTTTTCAGAGATGCCTTGCCCAGCAAGGAGGTAGTCTAGTCACAGTCCGCCAACAGAGGCATTGCTGAGGTGCTGTGGGCTCTGCCCAGCTGCTGTGTAAACTTCCTTGCAGTTTTGTTTACAGAGGTACAGTTAGAACTGCCAGAAATTGTTTCTTTTATGGTATATTACTCTAAGAGCCAGGCTGTTAAAAAGTTTCAAACAGAAATAACACTTTATCACACGTGGTTAAACTGAATTTTTGTACTTTGGTTTCTGAAAATTAAAACCTCTCATGATTTTATTTAAACATCTTTAATAAAAGTGGGCTTATATGAAGTGAAGCAGTATGAAGAAGTATGATAAAAATAAAATGTGTGCATATATATGCACACACATACTAAAGAGATTAGAGATGAAGTTAAGATCAGAGTCAAGTCTTTTTATTAAATGTAAAACCATATAATCAAATAATTGAATTTCTGTAATAGATCTTTCATATATCAAAGCATTATTATAACTTTTGGTACTGAAATGTCTTTTACTTCTGGCATGTTCTATTATGGAATTATTAATTCAAAACAGCAGATAATCTTAAATGTCATACTTTAGAAAAATACAAATAGAGCCAGGTGTGGTGGCTCATTCCTGTAATCCCAGCACTTTGGAAGGTCAAAGTGGGCAGATCACATGGGGTTAGGAGTTCAAGACCAGTCTGGTCAATATGGTGAAACCTCATCTGTACTAAAAATGCAAAAAATAGCTGGGTGTGGTGGTGGGTGCCTGTAATCTCAGCTACTTGGAAGGCTGAGTAAGGCAGGAGAATCACTTGAACCCGGGAGGCAGAGGTTGCACTGAGCCTAGATCCCACCACTGTACTCTAGCCTGGGCAACGGAGTGAGACTTAAAAAAAAAAGAAAAAAATACAAATATTAGGTCAATTAAATAATCTGTATTTTAGTATTTCTTTGGATGTATAATCGATTTGATCAAAAGATAAAAATACTGAAAATATGTCAATATATTATATTATAAATTTTAGATAAACCACTCATTATTTAGACTTCTAATGAAACTTAAAATGCTTAGTTACAATTTCATTGATTTACTCATATTCATTCATTATTTCTGCTCTCTTAATACTGGGAAAGCTGAAATGATCTTTTGTTAGTGCATGCTAGCAATTAGATTATTGGTAAAACTAGTTCTTCTTTAATTAGGTCTGTTTGTATATGGAAAGTGAAATGTCACTTATTTGGATGTTTATGTACTTCTTGTTAAAGACAGTGTGGATAATCTATTTTTTTTTAAATTTTTACTCTCTTTATACTGATTCTCATGAACCCAGTTCTATTTTCTTTACCTCTGAAGTGTCTTTCTAGGTATATGGAGAAGATAAAAGGAACAGTGGAAGCTGAATTCTTCACTGGTCATCATGGGTCCAATTCTGCTATAAGTTATTATCTATAATAGCAGGATGAGAAATGAAGAGCAAGGTGTAGCAAAGGACACAAAAGTCTAGTCATAGAGGAAGAACCGATAGATAAATACTTTTGTGTTAATTATTTCACTTCCTAGTAACTGGCTCATTGTAATCAATGCTTCATTCTTTATCCCCCACTACCTGACTCCCCAGAACTGATGAAGATCCAATGTTTCCTATGCCCAACTAACAGTTTTATTTTTAGAATGTCATCAAGCTAGACATATATTTGATAAAAGTTCATTACAATCTTCTGAGAAATTACAAAGAGTGAGTCTTCACACTGTGGCAGAACCAGGATGAGTTAAAGGCTTACTTACTAATTTACCATGGTTTATTAAAGCTGTCAAATGAATATCTGGGTAGTTCATTTAGGTACCCTGCTAACTAGAAACATATTAGAAAGTCCATAAATGAGGAGAGTTTTGAATAGCTTTTCTATAGTGCAAAGAGATTTAGCCCTTGAGGGAGAAGTAATATACTTTATATTTGGAAAATATATCTCATTTAATTGATATCTATAAAATATAATTCATCTGTCATATATTTATGTACCATTTGCTATATATGAAAATATTATTTACAGTTTATAATTTAATGTGATATATACGCATGTATACCATATTCAGAAATTAAGTAAAAATACATGACTGCAAAACAATCACATATCATCTCTTATGGTTCTATAGTTAGCCTGGGCTTAATAGGGCAGTTCTCTCTTAGGGCCTCTCATACCATTTAATGATTTGATGGAAAAATACTCAAGATGAATGTTTTGCTGACATGTCTGGAGCCTCAGTTCTCCTTGGCCTCTTGGTCAGTCTTCATGATGTTTTGTCCTCCAAGGTTTCCCCATGTAGCTAGGACTATCGCAGAATGATAGTCTCACTTCTTGCGGCAGCTAGCTTCTAAGAAGCAAGAATCTGAAGCTACCATGTGAGAAAAGGACTGCCCCAGAACTGGAATTGTTTCACTTCTGTAATATTCTATTAGTTAAAATAAGTTCAGGATTTAAGGAGTACACAGACATACACTCTACCTGATAAGTATGTGGAAAAGTTGCATTACAGGAAACTGTGTAGAATGGAAATTATTGCTACCTTTAGGAAATATAATATGACACAATTTTAAGGTAAAAATGTTAACAGATAAATATGAGATTAAATGCTAACAAATATAAACATGCTATTTGGGGGAAAAGGGGTCAATGAAAGATGGAGAGGAGCTCTGGTGAAAATATGAGGGCAAAATGGATTTTACCCATGGGTTAAGGAAACCAGGACAAAGAGCGTCAAGAATGAGTTATAGGCTAATGAAAATATCTTTGAGAAAAGTCAGAAAATAATAGTAGAAAAGGAGGGTAAGAATCAGGAATCTTAAATGACAGTATTTTATGGTACTTACTAAAGTAGTGAGGGATGAAATGTGCTTATCAAAAGCCAAAGACAGAATCTATTTCGCTAGCTTCTAAAGTGGCTAAGACTGGAAGATTGGCTGTAAAATAAAATAAAACTTTTTTGCTCAAAGAGAGAACTAGAATGGCTTATAATTTTTAATGCAGAATTTGGAAAGGGATGGTTAAATGATTTACTCCTCTCTTTTGGTTTGAAATGTATTTCTGCTGCATATAGTTTGTATTTTTGTCATAAGTCTTCCAGTTTAGCCTCAACACTCAGAGGTCCAACAAATAGATTTTTCTTTTTTCCTCCAACTGGTATTTCTAACGTGAACTTGAATTTCACTTGGTGACCGTTCCTCTACTCACCTCCAAAATACTCACTCCCCATTCTCTGGGGTTGTCTCTGTGTTTCAAGGAGCTTACAAAATGCCAAGTGGTTAAGGATAGCTTCGGTCTTGGGTAGGCACTCTGCATCTCTTGCAGCAGCCTTCTGTGTTACAGCCTTTTCTGGCCTTTGTGTGTTGACTGATGCTGATTGCTGTTGTGACATTTTAAAATCTTGCAGGGCTCCATGGGTCACGTTATGATGCAGTTAATGCCTGGGCCCTTTTTCCATGCACAAGTATCACTTTATACTGGTCTGTCCTAGGACTACAGAAACCCAATGGGGCCTTGTCTTAGTCTGTTTCGTGTTGCTATAAAAGGATACCTGAGGCAGAGTAATTTATGAAGAACAGAGGTTTATTTCACTCATGGTCCTGCAGACTACCTTTTTGGGTGAGTAGAGGAATGGTCACCAAGTGAAATTAGAGTTTATGTTAGAAATATCAGTTGGAAAAAATAAAGAAAAATAGTACAAGCAGCATGGAGCTGGAATCTGCTCAGCTTCTGGTGAGCGCCTCAACTGCATCCTCTCATGGTGAAAAGCAAAGGAGAGTTAGCATAAGCAGAGATCACATGACAAGACAGGAAGCAAGGGAGAAAGTGGGAGGTGTCAGGCTCTTTTTTAACACCAGCTTTTATGGGAATTAATAGAGTGAGAATTCACTAGACCCCAAGGGAAGATACTAATCTATTCACCCTCATGACCCATACACTTCCCACTAGCCCTATGATCTCAACAATGCCACATTAGGGAATACATTTTAGCATGAAATTTGGTAGGGGCAAATATCCAAACCACAGCAGGCTTCATAAAACTCAGCTATTTACCTCTTCCTATTTACTCAGGAAAGGGGGAATTATCTATTCCTGGTATAAGAAAGTTGTATTTTGAAGCCATTCCTACCCTGAGGAACTTTCACTTTATTCATCTGTATTCAGAAAAATGAGGCAAGTGATCTCTCTACTCTTGTTTTCCACAACAGATTGAGAATCCTTCTGTCATCCTCCCTCAAGGATGACAGCAGAGTGTGACTTCTCTCAGCAGAGTGTGGATGTCTCCATCTCAATAGCCTACAATGTCTACTTACTCACAGATTTTCTTCCCACTGTCTTCTCCCAATTTTTGGAGTTGCTTTTTATCTTGGAATGAGAAAAGAGAAGGGAGGAAGGGGCAGAAACAGTAAAATTTCACTTGAGTCATAAAATATCTGTGCCTTGAATTTCTTTGTGGGCTACATTTTCCTAATAAGAAATAGAGCATTTTGAGCCTCAAAAGGCTATTTTCTGTTTCTATGAGTACATTTATTTTTTGAGGAGTCAATGGATGGTGCATGGTTTAGCTGCCTGCTATGGTTTGAATGTTCCCTTCAAAATTTGTATTTAAATGTAAGTGCCATTGTAACAGTGTTGAGTGATGGGACTTTTACAAGGTGATTAGACTATGAGAGTTCCACCTTCATGTATAGATTAATATCCCTATTATAGAAGTAGGTTAGTTATCATGGAAGTGGATTCCTAATAAAAAGATGTGTATGGTCTGATTTCCTCTTACTGTCTCATATGCTTGTTTCTGCCCTCCACCCTTCCACCATGTAATGGTCCTTGCCAGATGCTGGTATAATGCTCTTGGACTCCTCAGCCTCTAGAACTGTGAGGGATAATTTCTTTTCTTTGTAATTTACCAAGTCTGTAGCATTCTGTTAGAGCTGCAGAAAACAAATCCAGAACTATGAAAGATAATTTCTTTTCTTTGTAAATTACCAAGTCTGTAGTATTCTGTTATAGCAGCAGAAAACAAACTAAGAGAGAAAATTGATGTTGGGAGGTATTTGTTTCTATAACAAATACTCCAAAATGTGGAATGGCTTCGGAACTGGATAATGGCTAGAAGCTGGAAGAATTTGGAGGAAAAGCCTTAAAAAAAAAAAAAAGCTATATTGCTGTGAATGGAACATCAAGGGTGATTCTGGTGAGTGCTCAGAAGAGAGCTGTGTGAAAGTCTGAATCTTCTTAGAGATTGCTTAAAAGATTGTGACCAGAATTTTAATGGAAATATAAGGAGAAAAGGTCATGCTGATGAAGTCTCAGACAGAAATGAGGAACAAGATTTTGGAAACTAAAGTAAAGGTCATTCTTGTTATAAAGTGCAAAGAGTTTAGTGGAATTGCTTCCATGACTGAGGGCTTTAAGGAATGAATTAGGATATATGGCAGAAGTAATATCTAAGCAACAAAGCATTCAGGCTGAGTTCTGGTTACCTTCAATTGTATTCAATTAGATGGGGAGGAAAGGAATGACTCTAAGGAAGAATTTATAATTAAAAGAGAAGCAGAATAAAAAGATTTGGAAAATTCACAGCCTGGCCACATAAGCAGTGAAAAGGTATATTAGGGAGAGAATACCAAGGGAGCAGCCAAGTGACCCATTGCTAAAGATGTTAATATGGATAGAATAGAGCCAGATCCTATTCATCAGATCAATGAGAGAAATACCCCAAAGGCATTTCAGAGATCTTCAAGACTGACCCTCCCATCACAGGCTCAGAGCACTTGGAAGGCAGAATGATTTTTGGAGATGGGCCAGGGTACCCTCCACAGGCTCACTTCCCTGAGCTGCCCTAGGTCTCTGCTCCCCATATTTCCACTCAGTGTCTTCTGGCCATGCCATCCATAGCTCAAGTGGACTCTGGTGTGGCTTGATCCACTGCTCTGGAAGGTATAAGGGACAAGCCTTGCCATTATCTGTGAGGTGTTAATTCTGCAGGTATGCAGAATGCAAGAGCTTTGGGGGCATGGCTATCTCCATCTAGATTTTAAAGGATGTTAGGAATTGCCTGGGCATCTGAGCAGAAACTTGCCACAGGGATGGAGCCACTGCAGAGAGTTACCACTAGGGCAGTGCCTGGTAGAGTCATGAAAGTTGGGCCTCCTGTAAAACCCCAGAACCGTAGAAGATATCAGCATACAATGCTAGCCTGGAGAAGGTAGGGGACTCAAACCCATAAGAGGTGCTGGGTGGACTAAGCCCAGCAAAGCCATAGGTGTAGGGCTGCCCAAGATCTTGGGGGCCCAACCCAGTGTGCCCAGGGTGTAGGAGATGGAGTCGAAAAGATTATTCTTCAGCTTAAATAGTTCATGTTGTTTTCCCTGTTGGGTTTTGGACTTTCTTGGGACCAGTTACCCCTCTATTCTTATCTATTTTTCCATTTTGGAATGAGAATGTCTTTCCTATACCTGTCCCACTATTGCATTTGGGAAGTAAGTAACTTGTTTTAATTTCATAGACTCACAGCTGGAGGAATTTGCCTCAGATGAATTATGCCTTGAGTCTTACCCATATGTTAATTAGATAAGAACTTGGACTGTAGAATTGATGCTGTAATTAGTTAAGATTTTAGGGACTATTGGTATGGATTAAAAGTATTTTGTATATGAGAAGGCATAAATTTGGGGGAGTCAGGGGCAGAATGCTATGGTTTAAATGTCCATTTATTGAAATGTTGAAATTTAATTGCCATTGTAACAGTGTTAGAGGTGGGATTTTTAAGAGGTGATTAGATAACGAGGGCTAAGCCTTCGTGAATATACTAATGCCGTTATTATGGGAAAAGGTTAATTATCGCGGGAGTAGGCTCTTGATAAAAGGATACGCTCAGCCTAATTTCCTCTCCCTGTCTCATGTGCTGGCTTTTGCCATCTGCCCATTTATCCAGATGTCAGACCCATGCTCTTTGACTTCCTAGCATCCAGAATTGTGAGAAATAATTTCTTTTCTTTATAAATAACCCAGTCTGTGGTATTCTGTTATAATGGCAGAAATAAGCTCAGACATTGCCCTAATGCCAGAAGGTCACAGGGTAACATAAAATATAGAAGATAACAAGTTAGCTAAACTTCAAAATATTATTCTACCACAACACTAAATTCTGCAACTCATTGGAAAGCCAATTTAATGTTAATATGACAAGAGGGGAAAATACTAGATTGAATCATAAGAAATTGCTGATAGTTGACTATTTTCACTAGAAGTGCAGAAGAAGATTTCAGTATAGAAGTGTGATTTCCAATGTACTTTTTCACATGATGTGGTCCAAGTAACTTTGCTTCAGAATTACATATGACAGGTGTAGTTGTGGGAGATAAAGAGAATAACAAGGCTACAAAATTGGCACTAATTGCAACCATTTTCCAAACTTTTAACAAGTAATTCGAGAGGTGAGGTGCATGAATTTTTATTTTAACCAGTGTATTAGATGACTGACTACTCTATGTATACATCAGCTTCTGCTTGTGGGTTTTCTTTCTTTTAATGATGGTAATGAGTAATCAATCTGAATCAGCAGCAAATGAGAAAATATATTTTATTCAGAAAGTCATCATTTTCTCTCATTGGCCTCAGCCATTGTGTGCTTATGACACTTTCTATCATATATGCTAACAGAAACTTAAACTATATTTTTACATCATTTTGTGATGAGTGATTTGTTTTACTTGCAAAGCGGGGGTGGGAAAGTATTCCTCCTTGGTAAAGCATATTTATACCAAAGAAATACACAGTGGATAAAGTAAAGAGAAACTCAAGGCTGTAATCATTGTTTGTATAAATAAATAGAAATGTGCCTACATTTAGCAAATAGAGGGAAAAAAATTGGAAAATGTAAGTTGTATTTATGTAAAATAATAATAGGATTGGAATTCCTGTTTCTAAAGCTGAAATTACTTTATAGGACACAAAAAGACATATATAACTACTAATAAAAATATTTGCATTTACATTGTTATCTGATACATTAGACTTTTACAAAATGGGTATGCTAACCCAACTATTTAAAAAAATTTTAAAATATAGAAAAAAATCTAATGAAAAATTTCATGCTTAACTACTAATTATGAGTTGTAGGTTGGGGAAAATATTTACTTGAATTTAATTATAGGAAAGAAGAAAAACCAATACATTACTTGGAACAGCAAACCAAGGTGCTGTGTAAGCTAGTCATGTATCAGCAAACAAAATGCTGAAGAAACTGGAACTTACAATTAAACTAATGTTGGCAAAAGAAAATTGTCATTTTTTTCATGATTTGGTTATTTAACCACTGCCTTTAAAGTCTGTGGCCTCGAAAGAAAGACATTGACTGAGTTTATATACGGCGTTTCAAGAGCTTTTCTTTCAGCATGGTCAAATTCTGATTAAATTTAATCCATATGACTGGAACATCAAATTAACTATGTTTTTCCTCAAAAAGCTGAAAAAATGAAGTAGCACACAAAAAAATGGGCTTATGTCAAGATTTTACTTTACAAAATTCCACCAAAATTTCTAGAGCACAGTTTGGTGTCAGTACCTATTCAATGGAAAAATGAAACAAAACAAAATAAAACCAACCTCAAAAACAATGTTTCCACTCCACTATTCTCCTTATTATACAATGATTATATCTATCCTCTAATTGTTGATCCTAGGCTATGTTAAATTCTATTAAAAAGAGTCTGTTATGTTCAATATATTCTACTTCCTAAGGCAACAAAGTAGACCAATGTATTCTTTATTGTAAAAATAGGAACATATAGAGAATGCCAAGAATGTTTTAATTTGCAGTTAATCAAAATGCTGAAGTAATCAAGAACAATCCATTTATTGAACTTTTTGATTAAGTAAGTTTAAACTTTAATAGCTGAGGCAACTTATTGAAAACTCATAGGAAGTTACCAATAACAAGAATGAATGACTCCGACAATGGAATCTTCTAAACTGGAGACAGTGACCTCTCTCTCCAAACACACTGAGGGGAAATTAAAGTCACTCATATGTATTTCTGCTTAGTCCAAGCTTTAGGATGGAAAAGAAACAAGGGGTACAAGAATAAGAAAATAAATAGAAGAAAGGATGATTAAAAGAAAACAAACAAATTAGATGAGAAAGTGAAGGACTAATGTTCTCAGAAATTGCCTTGGGTCCCATTCATTGGTATCTCTCTACTGATGGGTGAAAACACATATTCCAAAAATTACTACTTTATGTAAGAGTTTGTGATTTCAATGATGTCTATAATATTAATCTTTATGATATAGTGACTTCTTGGACCAAATATTTTATTGAATCATTTAATATACTCTCATTTATGTTATAAACAGACAAAAAATAAACCTGTTGTTTTCATGGTGTCTACTACACAATGATATACCAATGTTGATATTAACTGAGGGAGGATGGGCAACTAACAAAATTTAAAACATAGCTTATGCTGTGAGCTACTAAATAATATTGAACGATACAGCTATCTCTTCTCTGTTTCTAATAATGATGATTCACACAGCTTTTAGGTAGGTCACAGAGAAGTATACGCAAAATAATTTTGTTCCAAATGATCTTACATTTATCATTTATATAAATGAAACAAGGATTTCTTCACTATCAATTTTAAAAAAAAAAACCTAGAAGAATTTAATTGCCATTTATTGAGCAACTACTACTCTCAAAACCCTGAGCTAGCTATGTTGAAGACATAGAAAAAAGAAAGACTCTTTCCATGTTCTGCAACAGCTCACGAACTGTTTCATCAAAACAGAGCACTCATATTTAAGATGGAATATGGAAAGCAAGAAATTCAAAATAAGTGATGTTAGAATTTGAGGAAGGGAAAGATTAATAAGAAGAAAAGATTTCTTTTTTTAAAAGAAAGCATTATGTGAAAGCAAGATATAGAGTTGAAAAAGTAAAGTAGAATTCAACAGATAAAAATGATGGAGAGGGTGTCATTTTAGGAAGAAAGAATAGAGTAAGCCAAGGTTGAAAATGCAAATTTCCTAAGAGGTGCTTCATCACCCATCAATCTTCAAGGGACTCAAACTAAAGCAGTGTGGCTCAAGGGTGATATAACTGAAACTGGTGTCTGGCAGCAATGGGTGGAATATGGTTGGAAAGAAGTATTATCGTTTTTAATTTTTTTTAGCCTTCTTATTTGCTGAGAAGAGTCAAATAGCATCACCTTTTAGAGTGTATTAGTCTGTTCTCACACTGCTATTAAGAACTGTTAGAAACTGGGTAATTTACAAAGGAAAGAGGTTTAACTGACTCACAGTTTCACAGGGCTGTGGAAGTCTCAGGAAACTTAGACTCATGGCAGAAGGTGAAGCAAACATGTCTTTCTTCACATGGCAGCAGGAAGAAGTGCTGAGTAAAGGGGGAAAAATCCCTTATAAAACCATCAGATCTCATGAGAACTCACTATCACAAAAACGGCATGGGGGTAACTGCCCCCATGATTTAATTACCTCCCACTGGGTCCCTCCCATGACGCATGGGGATTATGGGAACTACAATGCAAGGTGAGATTTGGGAAGGGATACAGCCAAACCATATCATAGGCTGATGTGAAACACCATTTAAGTATTTCATGTTTGGGTCTTTCTGATCCACATTCTTTTGAGTTTTTTATATTGCTTCTGGACTTTTTTTTGTTTGTCTGTTTGTTTGTTTGTTTTTAATGTCAGCCTACCTATATAGGACTCTTATCTAATCATTTTACCATATCTTTGTTAAATCGGCAAAATCTAAAGCATATTTTTTGTCTAAGCTGTGCAATTAAATGTATATATTTGCTTTATTTTGAGGCAATTGTGACTGTTATGGAGAGATTAGGCTTGGAGTTAAGAGATCAGGTTTGAATCTGAGCTCCTATACTTATCATCTGTATGAATGTGGGACATTTTCTTAACTTGTTTTATTATTTGAAAAAGAAAGCTGTTAAAATGTTCTTGACAGCTATTGGAAGAATCTAAGCATTTCAAAGTGCCTAGGACTTAGACATGCTTTTTTTAGATGAGTCGTTATTTTTTTCATTTTTGATATAGTAAGTTTAGAGAAAACTTATCTACTTTACCCACTTTATGTGCTATTAATCACATTGTGTGCCTGTAATGGTTAGCATCTCTCATTCACTAATAGATCAAGATGACATGATTAACCAGAGAGAGTTCTCATTAGGAATTTTAGAGAGAAAATAGAAATATTTCTTTTGCTGTCTATTCGAGGTGTATGATCTCATTACTCTTTCATACAAGAAATTGAGTTTCCTAAGAATTAAGCAAAGAAGTAACCCTTATTTTTCCAATATGAAATCTTTTTTTTCTGATGAGCTGTGTCATCAGAAAAATATCCTTCCATGTCTTCTCATAGTAGAGTAATTCTATATGGAGGTGAATGTAATCTCAGTTATAGAAGAGAATTTGGGAAATAGTGATAATCTAGTGTACGTATTTATTCATTCTCCCTGAATAACATTACTAATCTAAGTAAAATAGGTGTGTATGTGTGTGTGTATGTGTGTGTTGAGATAGGTAAAGAAAAAGAAGTGATCAAAAAGAGATCATTATTACTCCTTCTCTTTTAGAAATAATGCCTGATTGCTCTGGCTAGAACTTCCAGTACTATATTGAATAGGAGTGGTGAGAGAGGGCATCCTTGTCTAGTGCCAGATTTCAAAGGGAATGCTTCCAGTTTTTGCCCATTCAGTATGATATTGGCTGTCAGTTTGTTGTAAACAGCTTTTATTATTTTGACATACATTCCATCAATACCTAGTTTATTGAGGGTTTTTAGCATAAAGTGTTGTTGAATTTTGTCAAAGGCCTTTTCTGCATCAATTGAGATAATCATGTGGTTTTTGTCCTTGGTTCTGTTTATGTGGTGAATTACATTTATAGACTTGCGTATGTTGAACCAGCCTTGCATCCCCAGGATGAAGGCTACTTGATCATGGTGGATAAGCTTTTTGATGTGCTGTTGCAATCGGTTTGCCAGTATTTTAATGAAGACTTTTGCATCTATGTTCATCATGGATATTGGCCTGAAGTTTTCTTTTTTTGTTGAGTCTCTGCCGGGTTTTGGTATCAGGATTATGTTGGTCTCATAAAATGATTTGGGAAGGATTCCCTCTTTTTGGATTGTTTGGAGTAGTTTCAGAAGGAAAGCTACCAGCTCCTCTTTGTATGTCTGGTAGAATTCGGCTGTGAACCCATCTGGACCTGGGCTTTTTTAGGATGGTAGGCTCTTAATTGCTGCCTCAACTTCAGACCTTGTTATTGGTCTATTCAGGGTTTCGGCTTCTTCCTGGTTTAGGCTTGGGAGGATGCAAGTGTCCAGGAATTTATCCATTTCTTCCAGGTTTACTAGTTTATGTGCATAGAGTTGTTTGTAATAATCTCTGATGATGGTTTGTATTTCTGTGTAATCTGTGGTGATATCCCCTTTATCACTTTTTATTGCATCTATTTGATTATTCTCTCTTTTCTTTTTTATTAATCTGGCTAGTTGTCTGTCTATTTTGTTGATCTTTTCGAAAAACCACCTCCTGGATTTATTGATTTTTTTTGAAGGGTTTTTTGTGTCTCTTTCTCCTCCAGTTCTGCTCTGATATTAGTTATTTCTTGTCTTCTGCTAGGTTTTGAGTTTTTTTGGTCCTGCTTCTCTAGCTCTTTCAAATATGATGATAGGGTGTCGATTTTAGATCTTTCCTAGCTTCTTATGTGGGCATTTATTGCTATATATTTTCCTCTAGACACTGCTTTAAATGTGTCCCAGAGATTCTGGTATGTTTTGTCTTCGTTCTCATTGGTTTCGAAGAACATCTTTATTTCTGCCTTCATTTTATTGTTTACCCAGACAACATTCAAGAACCAGTTGTTCAGTTTCCATGAAGCTGTGTGGTTCTGAGTTCGTTTCTCAATTCTGATTTCTAACTTGATTGCACTGTGGTCTGAGTGACTGTTTGTTATGATTTCCATTCTTCTGCATTTGCTGAGGCAACTTCAGCAAGGTCTCAGGATACAAAATCAATGTGCAAAAATCACAAGCATTCCTACACACCAATAACAGACTTAAAGAGAGCCACATCAAGAACGAACTGCCATTCACAATTGCTACAAAGAGAATAAAATACCTGGGAATACAACTAACAAAGGATGTTGTAAGATTTCTCGTCGAGTTCAAGGAGGAAACAGAGACTGGTGTAAGGAAATTAAAAGCCAATTTATTCAGCTCCTGGGCGAGGTTCTATGGTCCTGGAAAGGGGCCAAAGAAGTCGTGCTTCTCTTCTTGGGGTGTGGGGTTTTATAGGGAGTGGAGGTAGCTGATTGACTACGAGGAAATAAAGACGAGGTAGTTCTATTGGGTATTAAAGGACTGGGGACGGGCGAGGTGAACAAAGCGGGGGCATTTCCATTGGGTATGAAGGGAGTGAGCACGGACGAGGGGCTGGTCGAGGATGTATGGGGGAAGCTACCATAGGGCAGGTTCTTGGCGGGCTTTTTCAAAATTCTTGGGGGGTGCAGGGCTGAGATTAGAATGCAGAAATGGGCAAGGGGGAGCCTGCGTGGAGAGGGCAAATGCTGAGCAGTGCTCTCAGAATGATGATGTAGTTTTTAGGTGTGGAGAGAGAAGGGCGTGTCCATTCGGCTCCCAAGGAGGCACTGGCCTTACAGATGTAAAGGACCACTTCAAGGAGAACTACAAACCACTGCTCAACAAAATAAGAGAGAACACAAACAGATGGAGAAACATTCCATGTTCATGGTTAGGAAGAATCAATATCATGAAAATGGTCATACTCCCCAAAGTAATTTGCAGATTCAATGCTATCCCCATCAAGCTACCAATGACCTTCTTCACAGAACTGGAAAAAAACACCTTAAACTTCATATGGAACCAAAAGAGAGCCTGCATAGCCAAGTCAATTCTAAGCAAAAAAAACAAACAAACAAACAAACAAAGCAGGAGGCATCACATTACCAGACTTCAAACTATACTACAAGGCTACAGTAACCAAAACAGCATGGTACTGGTATCACAACAGAGATATAGACCAATGGAACAGAACAGAGGCCTCGGAGGCAACACCACACATCTACAACCATCGAATCTTTGACAAACCTGACAAAAACAAGCAATGGGGAAAGGAGTCCCTGTTTAATAAATGGTGTTGGGAAAACTGGCTAGCCATGTGCAGAAAGCAGAAACTGGACCCCTTCCTGACACCTTACACTAAAATTAACTCCAGATGGATTAAAGACTTAAACATAAGACCTAACACCATAAAAACCATAGAAGAAAACCTAGGCAAAACCATTCAGGACATAGGCGTAGGCAAGGACTTCATGACCAAAACACCAAAAGCATTGGCAACAAAAGCCAAAATAGACAAATGGGACCTAATCAAACAGCTTCTGCATGGCAAAAGAAACAGTCATTAGAGTGAATCGGCAACCAACAGAATGGGAAAAAATTTTTGCAATCTACCCATCTGACAAAGGGCTGATATCCAGAATTTACAAAGAACTAAAACAGATTTACAAGAAAAAAACAAACAAGCCCATTCAGAAATGGGTGAAGGATATGAACAGATACTTTACAAAAGAAGACATACATGAGGCCAACAAGCATATGAAAAAATGCTCATCATCAGTGGTCATTAGAGAAATGTGAATCAAAAGTACATTGAGATACCACTTCACGCCAGTGAGAATGGCAATTGTTAAAAAATCTGGAGACAACAGATGCTGGATAGGATGTGGAGAAATAGGAACACTTTTACACTGTTGGTGGGAGTGTAAATTAATTCAACCATTGTGGAAGACAGTGTGGCAATTCCTCAAGGACCTAGAAATATAAATTCCATTTGACCCAGCAATCCTCTTACTGGGTATATATACAAAGGATTATAAATTGTTCTAGTATAAGGACACATGCACATGAATGTTCATTGCAGCACTGTTTACAATAGCAAAGAACTGGAACGAACCCAGATGTCCATCGATGATAGACCGGACAAGGACAATGTGGCACATATACACCATGGAATACTATGCAGCCATAAAAAATGATGAGTTCGTGTCCTTTGTAGGGACATGGATGAACCTGGAAACCATCATGCTCAGCAAACTGGCACAAGAACAGAAAATCAAACACCACATGTTCTCACTCATAGTTGGTTGTTGAACAATGAGAACACATGGACACAGGGAGGGGAGCATCACACACTGGGGTCTGTAGGGGGGAAATAGGGGAGGGACAGTCGGGAGTTGGGAGTTGGGGAGAGACAGCATGGGGAGAAATGCCAGATATAGGTGATGGGAAGGAAGGCAGCACATCATACTGCCATGTGTGTACCTATGCAACAATCTTGCATGTTCTTCACATGTACCCCAAAACCTAAAATGCAATTAAAAAAAATTTGAAAAAAAACAAAAGAAATAATGCCTGAGAAAATATATGAACTATGCACTATGGTGTATATAAAATGACAATATAACTTTATTCAATGTATTGCAGCAGTGCACACCTCATAAGTAATCATGGTCCTATGGAATCAGCGAGACAACTTCTTTTAGAGAAAATACAGCTTGAATGAAGCTTTAATAATGGAATGATATGTGTTGAGAAGGACAAGAGAAAGCTTTCCAGACAGAAGTCTGAAAAAAGATTGAGTGTGTGAGAATTTAAGCAGATTTGCTTGCAGGAAAAGAGAGATGGGAGAGAGAGGGACGATGTGATTGGAGAGCTGGAGAAGACAGTTAGTTGAGGAGTAGAGGGCCTTACAAGATTTATTTTTGACACAGGGAGGGGTAATACTGTTTTGGAGTTCCTGCTGAGTTCTTTCCAGAGAACATCATATCATTTAGGCTCAACCTTGGGGTAACTATGCTGTGACACTACCCACGTTTTTGCAAGTGCTAACAAATGCCAGGTGGTTCCACCTGTCAGACCACTCAAATTAGCATGACTTTTATCACTGTTGTCTTCTCAAAAGGCAGGAAGAGAAATTCGGGAAATCTTAAACCTCTTATTCAAGTGGAGTCCTGGGAATATATTTAAATGAGAGTGGCAACCTTGTAACTTTCTCTATCTCTTGCACATAGAAAATTATTTTTTCCTGGCTATTAGCAAAACACGTCTATAGCCTATATGTTATGAAAAGATTTAGAATAATCTGTATTGACACTTAAAAATGTTTTTCTCCCTCAGAGGATCTGCTTTGACTCAGCATTACTCTGCAGACAAGGTGTTCCTCTGGCAAATATTCTTTCCATAGCCAAAGTGTACTACAATTTCCAAGCTATCTGCCAAACTTACTACCTTTTTTAAATACACTTAATTTATTCCCCAGGTAATTTAGTTTTTATTGTTTAATTTGGCTCCTCCATTTACTTCTCTTTCTCATTTTCTCTCCTCTTTCCCTAATTTCCTCCTTCCTTTTCTTTTTGAATCATTGAGTCTTGTATTTGTGCCCACTTGCCTGCCCCAGGTGGGGAGACAGAGAAGGCTGACTTTGGGTTTGTAAAGCCTCTGACCTCTTAAATACAACCTTTCAGGGATTTGTTCTTTGATCTGCAGTTTCCACTTTACCTGACACTTTCCAGTTCTTGACCAGTCCCATCTAAATCCCATGTCCTTATCTGAATCCTGAAATTCCAACTTAACATATTTGTATGTCACCTGTTTGTCTAGGTCCAGATTGAATGAACACTGCAAATGCTGTCTGAGCCATTAACAACACAATGGGGTATCACTTCCTGTGTTCTGGACACACCCAAATATTGATGAATTAAAAGATTTGCTAATTTTGAACAACCGGATTATACAATTGACTCATTTAATTTGAGATTATGTAAAAAATAGATTTTTAAAATCAATGTTTAAGTCACCTAAGCATTTATTACACATAACTTAAAAAATGTAATTTGTAGATAATTATTGATCCAGAGAGTATTAAAGTATCTAATTGAAGTTATGTAATGCTGTCATTTTACTTTATTAGAACTGGAACCCTAAGTGATCTAAGATTATACTTTGTTACTGGTGGAGCCAGCACTAAACCCAAGTTTTCTAACACAGTACTCCACAGATTATGGAACGACTTTTAAAACTTGCTTCTGCTTTCTTTCTCAGTCTCTACTTTCAGGGAGAACTACTACCTTCCATAAAAAGCACTCTGGACTCTTGGTTAAAACGATGGCCCTTGGGGTCTAATTAAGCAGGGGTCTGCCCTTAGCCTTACAACTTTCTGGTTGTATAACCTTGGGTAACCCGGTTAACCTAGCTGAGTTTCAGTTGCCACATATTTAATAAAAAATAATAATGTTTCTCTTACAGAATGTTTATAGGGATCAGCTGAAATATAGTACCTACCATATAGGAAACAATAAAACTATCAGCTATTGTTATATACATCTCCTAATTTAGTAAGCATTTCAACTACATACTCATATAAATTCTGGAGGATAAGATAAACATTTTAAATCTAGAGATTCATCTCCATATTTTATTTGACTTCAATAAGAGAAAGAGTGAATTTCCCAGGTGTTAGGCAGTGATCTGAACACCTCTATTAGGAAGCTTCGAAATTATTTTACTACTGAATTTTGATTCCCTATTATGCAATTTGAGACAATGTATAATAAATGTAAGACCATTGGTTATTTAAGCAGACATGTAACTAATCATAAGCAAAGCATCATCAGAACATGGTGGAAGCACGTGCCCACTCATTTACCTAGACAAACTATTTATACTAGGGACACGCTTTCACACTCTTCCACATTGCGGTTACATGACAGCACTGTTTTGAGATAAACTCAATATAGTTATTTTAAGGAAAAAAAAAATTACCATTTCATCAACTGGACCTGCTTTAGAATGAATAAAGGTCAAGTGATTAACATTTACTTCTGAATAAATGAATTACCACTGAGATGGAGAAGGAATAGTTTACCATAGATAAGCAATGGATTTAGAAACAAAAAGTAGTATGGCTGATATTGTTGGTTGCCACGAATAGTTGTTCTCTTCTTCCATGGTTACAGTACACCTAATTTTTAGCTGACTACATGGTTGTCTGGGGTAAGCAATACATTTTTCACCCTCATCTGTAGCTAAATATCAACATGTGACTTAATTTTTTGGTTACAGAAGATAAGAAGAGGTTATGTGCAACTTCTGGGAAGTGCCTTTGAATGAAAAAGGCATGCCTTTCTTTGTCTCTTTTTCTATCCTGTCCACCAAAATGAGATGTGATTGCTGTGCTTGAACAGCTGTTTTGGACCATAAAAGAGAAGCCATGCATTGAAAACAGGAAGTACAGGAAGATATAAAGTGCCCTAGATTCTTATGGGCCAGGACTGCTCATATCCAGAAATGAACATTTATCTTATTTAAGCCACTACTAATTTGAGCTTTCTGTGCCTTCAACCTGAATTTAATCTTAACTTGATTCAGGTTGAAATAAATAGGCTACTTTAATGAATAAAATCTGCCAGGGATGGGTCCTAAGACTACTCTTTGTAACTTTTAAATTGACTTTGATCTGCTTAGTGAAATTTCAACGTAGCTCATTTATACATAGCTTCCTTAGAATATAAAGGTGTCAATTTAAAATATTTTATGCAAAAAAATATTCTAATATTTGAAAATAATTTAATCAAATGTTGGAGGAAAAAAGTAAACCAAGTTTTGGTGGCTGCTATTGGACTATTTCTAAATAAATCTGAAGGATTAACTATTGAATACTTTACTCCTACAGTTTTCATCTGTATTTCCAGATGAAAGGACCTGAAGTGGTTGAATAACCAGTAAGTTTTTCATCCTTATCCTTAGGAACTGTTTGAGGTTATTTCCAAAATGCCATTTATAACACCATAATTAAAAATCTAGATGAAGAGAAAAACTTCAAGATAAATATTCTCATTTCTTTCTTTATGCCTCAGCTTGCAATATTTCCATTAAATGATGTAGAAGATTTGAGCTACAGGGCATAAAAGCCACATTACTTTTAAATTACTTTAAGTATTACAACTGGTAACTGTAATTACAAGGCAAATTCAAGGTAATAAAAATGTAAACATAGGACAATTTCTGCTTTTAAATTAGAATTTGAGTTATGCTATAATCACTTTTGGATTGACTGCCTAAAACTGTATTAGTCAAGTATTCTGAGAAAACATTATTATTCTGTCTGGTGTGTATTCCACAATCACAAACTATTGGCTTCAACTAAGGGACAAAACCAATTGCAGCATAGTAATAAGAAGTCAAAATAACTCTTTATGATTATAAAGAAATTCACTGCACTAAATAGGAAATGCATTACACCTAAAGGATTTCATTTATATTATGCCTCAGAATTATATTAATCATTGCAGTTAAGTAGAAATTATTGAAGCATACAGGTACATGGTAAATGCACGTTGCACTGACATGAGAATTAGCCTAAAAATAAACTATTGGGAAAAATTGGAATATGAAAGTTTTCTCTCTACATGCATGTATACATGTACATATGTATATAGGTGTATACAAAATAAACTTATTACAAACACATAAATTAAATTCTCCATTTTACAATTAGTATTCAACTGAAGAAGATAGGTGAAAGCATGTTGAAGGGTAAAGGGGAATAAGATGCTTTCTGTCAAGGTCCAGGAAGTTTTAAGGGAAATTTGTAATATAATGTCAAGACATATTCACAATCAATTGGAAATTTGATAGCAGAAAGTACATATTAAGTTTTTCTAATTCTTTATAATTACAAATGCCTCTGTAAGGATTTTAGTCACTTAAATGGCTTAGACAGCATGAGGGCTAAGAACACAGACTTGTTAGGAAGACCCAGATCAATTTTAGGCTTTCATACTTATTATATAATGTTGGTTATATAACTTAACTTTTCTAAGCTTCAGTTTCTCATGTGTAAAATTGGAATAATCACATAATCTATTTCATAAATTTTGCTTAGAATTAGATGAGCTAATACATCTAATAAACACTGAGTATGGTATTTAAGGATTGATACATATTAGATACTATTATTGTCCCATAGATAATCCTCAAGATTTTTTTTTTGTTTCAAATATGCCATTAATTAGTTAGCCTAACCTTAACCTACACCTATGCTTAAACCTTAAAGTTCACCATCGATTTGAAAATAGTATTTGCTAGAAAAATGTAAGTATTATTATATTATACACATAAATTATAAGATATTGATTTTGATAAGTTGAACTTGTAAAAAAAGAAACTCTAAGAAATTACATATAAAATTTGTATAAGTTCTATCTTTAAATTTAATGAAAATGTAGAATTGAATAGGGGAAAGTAGACTACAGAGTTGTTTAAATTAAAAATAATTAAAAATCAAAACCTAAATTCTTCAGCTGACTCCAAGAGCCATAAAAGCCAGAATTGTGATTTAATTACTAAACTTGTCTATTCAATCAAGCCACATAGTAGATGGGATTGACTGGCAGTGACCAAATCAAGGACTCAAACTCACTCCTCCTTTTCACACTTAGTTTGCTTGGCTTCTGTGACTCCACATGCCCTTTGTTTTCCTTCTACCTCACTGGCTGCCTCTCCTCAGTGTCCTCTGCTGACTCCTCTCGTACCTAATGTGTGATGCTGCATCCTGCTAAGGCTCCACCCCTGGTCCTCTTTTCTTCTCTATCTACATTACTCCTTTGGTAATGTAGATAGAGAAGAAAAGAGAACCAGGTACCAAAGGTGTGATGTTGCATCATGCTAAGCCTCCACCCCTGGTTCTCTTTTCTTCTCTGTCTACATTACTCCTTTTAATGCCATCTGTAAGTTAATGACTTCAGAATACACATCGCTGGCTCAGACTACTATTTTGTATTACAAACTCATATATCCAATTGCTTATTTGACTTATCCACATGTCAACTTTACATGTCCAGGGAGAATTCCTGATCTTCTCGTTCAAATCTGTTCTGTTTGAAGCTTTTGCCATCTCATTTGATGGCCACTCTGTTCTTCCTATCACTAGTCCAATGCCTCTTGGGTCATCCTTGATCTCTTAATTTATCTTGCACTCTACATAAAGGAAATTCTGTTGACTTTGACTTCTATGACAGAATCTTACCACTTACCACCATCTTTGTTGCTGTGAATACTACTCTAGTCCAAGTCATCATAATCTCCCACCAGATTACTAAAATAGGTCTTACCAATTAGAATCTATTCTCAAGAGCCAGAGTGCAACTTGTACAGCGAGAGTTAAATCATGTCACTCCTCTGCTCCTTTAGAGGAAAAGGCAAGGTCCCTGCAATGGCCTAAAAAGCTTTTCATCTTTCTGCCCCCATTCACTCTCTGAGCTTTTCATCCTTTGGCCCTCAATCACTCTCTGACTTTTTCTATTCCTACTCTTGTTGCTGCTTACTCCTCTCTATCGACACTGGGTCTTTGTTATTTCTAACACACAGGGTCACTGTCTAATTTTTCCATTTCCCTGGGATGCTTATGTTTCTGTATTTCTTCTTGGATACTTCTTTCATATCCTTTAATCTTTGTTCACATCTCATTTTTTCAATAAGACCTAGGCTGGCCACTAAATTTGATGCTGCAACCAATCTCATCCCTTACACAACTGACCTTCTTCATCTGCTCTCATTTTTATTTCTGTGATAAAACTTATCAATTTCTAAGATATGACAAAGTTAGTTATATATTATGTATATTAGTTGTTTCTGTCTTTCCATAATAGAATATAACCTCCACATGGGCAGCAATATTTTACTGATCTGTTTAATGACATATCCCAGCTGCCAAGAACAGTGTATTGTTGAAAATAAGTGTTTAATAAATATTTGCTGGATGAATAAAGAGACCACTAGCACCCCCAATCATAGAGAGGAGTTAGTTTCAAGAAAAGATTGGTCAATAGTGCCAGTTACTTAGAGATAAATATGAATATGTGCCAAGGTAGTCAGAGCACAGCTTGGTTTTATAAATTTTAGGGAAACAATGAGACATTAATCAACATATGTAAGATGAACATTGGTTGTTCTGGAAAGATGGGACAACCCAAAGCAGAGAGAGGGTTTCCAGGTCATAGGTAGATAAGGGACAAATGGTTGCATTCTTTTGTGTTTCTGATTGGCTTTTCCAAAGGAGACAATCAGATACACATTTATTTCATTGAACAGAGGAATGACTTTGAATAGAATGGGAGGCAGGTTTGACCTAAGCAATTCCCACCTTGACTTTTCCCTTTAGTTTAGTGATTTAGAGGCTCCAAGATTTATTTTTCTTTCACACTAGAGTATCTCTGAAATTAATAAGCCTTATTTCTTATGACTTGCTTTGATTTACAGAATATGAAAGAAGTGACAGTGGACCCATTCTAAGTGTAGGTATTAGGAACCATGCATGCTACCTTTTTTCTCTTTTGTATCTCTGCCACCACCATGTGAAAAAGTCCAAGCTGGCTTGTGGGAGGAGGAGAGACTACAGGTTGCAGAGAAAAGAGATTGCAACAAGTCTCAGCAGAGTTCATCTTCGACCAGCTCACCCCCAGCCAATCCACAAGCTGACTGAAGATTCAAGATTGAACACAGCTGAGAAGAGTAGAACTATTCAGCTGATACACAAACTTATATGTAATAGATGTTTATAGTATCAGGTTGGTGCAAAAGTTATTGTGGTTTTGCAACTACAAGTAATTGCAAAAACCGCAATTACTGTTGCAGCAACCTGATATTAAGCCACTAAATCTTGAGTTCTTTGTAATGCAGCAATGGCTAAATGGCACACACCAAGATGTTCAGCGGGTGTGTTAGAATCTCTGAGCAACTGAACCCCTCTTACCTACTTGTGTAATTCCAATTTTCCTATTACATAAAATATTACGTCCACACCATCTAAGAACTGTTAGTAGGCTAGTGTGTCATTGGGAGCAGAAGGTATCTAACAAATAAGATGGCTCATTCTGGCCAGACACTTTGCTAGAGTCTAAGAAGAAAAAAGTGAGCAAAACACATATGGTCTCTCTCTTCATGATACTTTCAGAGCAACGAGGGAGAATAGAACTTAAACAATAAAAACGGAATTTAAAAATGTGAGAAGTGTGATTAGGGAAAACATTATGTGCTATAAGATCGAATAGCAGAGAGACCTTATTTAGCATTGCATTACTAAATCCCCCTTTATTAGCAGAAAAAAAGACAAAAACTCTCTGGCTGTGATCTGTGTAATTCTGAAGGTTCAGACATGTCCAGGGCCCCTTTCTAAGTTTTTTAATTTAAAAGACTTATCTACTTAATTCGAAATTTTGAATTTGGTAACGTGGTTAACAGTAAGCTCTGAAGTTCCGTAACCTGTTATAAAATCACTTCTCTGGTAATACTACCTGGGCAAAATATTTAGCCCCTTTTTGCATAAGTTGTCTCATTTGTAAAGTGATGTTAGCAATACAGTACTGACATTACAAGGTTGTTGTATGGTTTAAAAGGGTAATATAGTTTCTAAAAACTCTTATCGGAGAGCCTGACACACAATATTGCAATGATATTATTTTGTATGAATTCTGCAAAATTACAGGATTATATGAAATGTCTTTGGCTAATGGCAGCATAGCATTTTATGATATTGATAAAAGAAAAACTTCAGCCAAATTAAATTGCAAGGAGTTTAATTGAGCAATGAGTGATTGAAAAACCGGGCAGCCCCCAGAATCATAGCAGATTCACAGAGATTCCAGGGGTGCCTCGTGGTCAGAATAAATTTATAGACAAAAAAGGTAAAGTGATGTACAGGAATTGAAAGTAAAGTACAGAAACAGTGAGACTGGTTACAATTCAGCGTTTGCCTTATTTGAAAACAGTTTGAAATTCAGTAGTCTATGAGTGGTTGAAGTAGGGCCAATGGGATTGGCCAACACTCAGCTATTGTTACAGGTGCGTACTACTAAGTTAGGTTTTCAGTTTCATCTGACTATTAAGCTAGGCTACAGTCCATCCACAAGGATTCAAATACAGAAGTATGGAGTCCTTCTTCTCAGGCCATATTTAGTTTGCTTTAACAATATGTTATGAAAGTTTTAAGAATCATACATTCTTATTTTTATATTCTAAAAGTATTCATTATTAGATGATATAAAAGCCACACTTAAAAAAATTATTATTTTTAAGTTCCAGGGTACATTTGCAGGATGTGCAAGTTTGTTACACAGGTAAACATGTGTCATAATGTTTTGCTGCACCTATCAACCCATCACCTAGGTATTAAGCCCAGCATGCATTAGCTCTTCTTCCTAATGCTTTCACCACCCCCTGCCCTCCCCTGAGAGGTCCCAGCATGTGTTGTTTCCCTCCCTGTGTCCACGTGTTCTCACTGTACAGCTCCCACTTGTAAGGGAAAATATGTGGTGTTTGGTTTTCTGTTCCTGTGTTAGTTTGCTGAGGATAATGTCTTCCAGCTTCATCTACATCCCTGCAAAGGATGTGATCTCATTTGTTTTTATTGCTCCATAGTATTCCATGGTGTATATGTGCCACATTTTCTTTATCCAGTCTATCATTGATGGGCATTTGGGTTGATTCCATGTCTTTACTATTGTGAATAATGCTGCAGTGAATGTATGTGTGCATGTATCTTCATAATAAAATGATTTATATGCCTTTGGGTATATACCCAGTAATGGGATTGCTGGGTCAAATGGCATTTTGGATTCTAAAACTTTGAGGAATTGCCACATTGCCTTCCACAATGGTTGAATTAATTTACATTCCCATCAACAGTGTAAAAATGTTCCTTTTTCTCTGCAACTTCACCAGCATCTGTTGCTTCTTGACATTTTAATAGTCTCCATTCTGATTGGTGTGAGATGGTATCTCATTGTGGTTTTGATTTGCATTTTTCTAATGAACAGTGATGTTGAGCTTTTTTTCATGTTTGCTGGCTGCACTTATGTCTTTTTTTGAGAAGTGTCTGTTCGTGTCCTTTGCCCACTTTTTAATGGGGTTGTTTTTCCTGTAAATTTGTAGAAGTTACTTGTAGATTCTGGATATTAGACCTTTGTCAGATGGATAGATTGCAAATTTTTTCTTCCATTCTGTAGGTTGTCTGTTCTGCTCTGATGACAGTTTCTTTTGCTGTGCAGCTCTTTAGTTTCATTAGATCCCATTTGTCAATTTTTGCTATGGTTGCATTACTTTCGGCAATTTCATCATAAAATCTTTGCCCATACCTATGTCCTGAATGGTATTGCCTAGATTTTCTTCTAGGGTTTTTATAATTTTAGGTTTTACATTTAAGTCTTTAATCCATCTTGAGTCAATTTTTATATAATGTGTGAGGAAGAGGTCCAGCTTCAATTTTCTGAATATAGCTGGCCGGTTCTCCCAGCACCATTTGTTAAATAGGGAATCCTTTCTCAATTGCTTGTTTTTGTCAGGTTTGTCAAAGATCAGATGGTTGTAGATGAAAGCCACATTTTAAACTATGCCTTGCAATGAAGACCTCCAAGAAAAGTTTGGTTTATATATTGAAATGATTTTTTGGGGTATATAAATAGTATAGTAGAACTAATGAAAGAAGATTAATAATTAAAATATTACATAAAATCACAATTAAAATATGTGCACAAGGCTGCGTATTTGAAATCAGAAAATATTAATAGAACTCCAATGATTTTAAAAAAGGCACAGATTTGAGAATGTATTTTTGGCTTGGTTTAATATTTTACCTGTCTTATTGATTTCATTTGTTTACTAAAACTATTTCTACATATATATCAAATAAAATGAAATTATTTGTGCTTCTGAATTTTTTTAATGTTTTAGTTCTTTATACAGTAATGTAGTTTAACTCAAGTGCAAAATAAAACAAAAAACATTCTAGGAAATCAAGTCATCCTTATTTTCAAATGTCATATAAAATAAAATTTACTTGTGAATAATACTTTCAGTTTATTTTATTTCTATTAAGTTTTCAAAAACATTTGCTTTTTATGTGAACCAGAATGACTTTTATCGAGTCAATAATTATAAGGGACAAATAACAACATAGAAATGCATAATGTAAATGAACAAGCCAAAGATTTCCAACTATAAGACAACCTTGTGAATACACGCATGTAAACAGACTGAAACAAATAGGAAAAAGCACTATCAGGAAAAGTATTAAGGAGGGATATTTATTTTATTATATTTAAAATAAACTTTAATGTCATTATGTTATGATATTGTAATAAATAAAACACACATTCAAAAACATTTTCTAAAAGTCATTCTGTAACTAGGAGACAATATGATTTTCAAGCAGTTTGTCTTCTAATTATGGTTTTACTTCACCATGGAGTACTCTGACCTCAGCTTTCCCCAGAGGTTATTTTGTTCATTTCACTCTGCTAAACACAGTTGGATGACCCAATTTTTTTTTTTTAATTATTAGATTTTATTTTTAGAACAGTTTTAGATTTCAATAAAAATTGAGAAAATAGTATGAAAGTTCCATATACACAGCTCCATCTATTATTAAGCTTTCACGTTAGTATGATACATTTGTTACAATTAATTAACAGATATTAATACATAATTGTTATCTGAACTTTGTATTCTATTTTGATTTCTTTAGTTTTTACTTAATGTCTTTTTCTGTTGGAGGATCCCATCTGGGAAACCACATTATACTTAGTTATCATTTCTCCTTAAGATGTGTTTTGACTGTAACAGTTTTTCAGATTTTTCTTTTATTTAATGACGTTAACAGTTTGGAGGAACACTGGTCAGGTATATGTTAGGATTCTCTACTATTGGAATTTTGTCCAGTGTTTTTCCCAGGGTGATACTGGGATTATGGATTTTGGAAGGAAGACCACAGGAGTAAACAAACATTTTCATCATTTCAAATCAAGGGTACAGACTATCCACATATTTATGGCTGCTAATATTAAACTTAATCACTACTTAAACACTCCTCTGGCTTATATCATATTTGTCAAGCTTGTGTGTTGTAAGGTTAGTCTATTCCTAACCTGCACCCCTCAATCTGCTCTTAAATGAAAGTCACTATGTGCACCACGTTTAAAGAGTGGAAGTTTTGCCATCCCTCCTTAAAGGTAAGTATCTATATAATTTATTTGAAATTTTGCACAAGAGATTTACCTCTTTTCCCCTCACTTATTAATTTATTCAATCATTTGTTTATAGTAGTGTGAACAAATAGGTATTTATTTTATACCTTGCATCATCATTCAATACTACTTTCTTCATTTTGTCGCTTAAACTAGTCCAGCTTTGGCCATTGGGAGCTCTTTCTGTTGTCTGTTTGCCTTTTTGACATACCCTATCACTGAGATTTTAGAGGACCCATTTTTAAATGTAAACTCTGTTCTAATGCTAGAACATGCCTAATTTTTTCTGGGCATGAAAAGACACTATGAAAAAAATTGTCAAAAAGTTGCAATGTTAGAAACAAGAAGTGATCATTGGCATTATAGCCAGACCTGAAAATTTGGGGGCTTAAGAGGGCTAAAAGAAGTGACAAAATTGGGGTCCACAGCATTATGAACACAGTAAACGTCTTTCACTGACAAGGAAGCTAATAGTAATGTTACATTTTCTCTAAATCTTTTCTCCATTGCGTTGTCCATATTTAGCAGAATAAGAAGCTAAGACTATTAAGTGTTAGCCTTTGCCTAACATATAAATTAAAAATACCGTAAACTGCACTCAGCCATTTTTTGAATAATACTTAAGAGCAAGCCATCTGTATCACTCTTTAGAAATCACAGAAGTTTCCGTTTTTTTTTTTTTTTAATTAGCCTTAGATTCAGAAATGCTTCTTCTCTTAGAGAAATGGAATACTCCAAATTTGCAAAGCCCTATTAAGTAAAAGTCTTCACAAGTTTATAGGTGACATTTTTAAAGAAATAGCTGGCCTGGCTTTTCCACTGTTCAAGGTGAGTGGTGTTGAGCCGTTTCTTGAAAATTCCCAGGTTTTCAGAAAAAAATAGGTCAAAAGTAAAGAGAGGGAAAACCCTATAGAAAATAATATAATTTCCTGCACTGTATAAACCTAGAAACAAAGGAAATCTTCCACATTCTTAATCATTCTTAATCAATGCAACTCTTACCACAGAAGCATGCTATTACAAAAAAAAAAAAAAAAAAAAAAGAAGGATCTAAGGATAGTCTTATAGGCACTTATTTGTCGAGTGAATTATTGCTCCATTCTAAGCACTAATCATCATGCCAATTCTTAGGAACAAAAATACCACATGAAAGCCCATAAATGTTAAAACTGGAGTAGTTCCTCAGATTATACTGATAAGTCTATCCATTCACTACTTTCCATGATAAGTCTATCCATTCACTACTTTCCAAGATGGATACACTTGGAGGAAACAGTTTCAACTGGCTAGGAGAATAGAGCCTAGAGTAAAAATTACCTGGATTCAAATCCCTGGTTGTGTGATATTAGCAGTCCCTTTATTAAAAGAAAGGCTTCAGCCAAATTACATTTAAAGGACGTTAATTGAGCAATGAACGATTCACAATTCTGGTAACCTCCTGAGCCAGAGTAGTCTCTGCAACACCAGCACAGCCATGTGGTAGAAGATTTACATACAGAAGGAAAGTAACATACAGAAAATGGAAGTGAGGTACAAAAACAGCTGGATTGGTTACAGATCAATATTTGCCTTATTTGAACATGGTTCAAACAATTGGATACATTTGATTGGCCAAAACTCAGTGATTGGCACAAGTGTAGGCTATGGTTGGTTTACACCTCTAATTGTTATGGTTCACAATGTAGAGAGAAACCTTTAGGGCAAACTTAAAATAAGTAAGGAAGCAACTTTAGACTAAACTTGATTTAACACCTTTTGGTCTGTGAACCTCACTTTTTTAAAAAAACTGCTATTTACTTCTTTAAGTTGACATGAGAACCTGAACATAAAAATTATGCAAAAAGCTAAAGTTAAAAATGCCAATATAATGTAAACCATATTTTAAAATGTCAGCTGATTCAATTGACTAGCATCTAATCAGAACTTAAGTTATTTGAAGATCAAGTCTCCTAAATAGTATGCATAATAATTCCCTCTTCTGTAACACACTTCAATAAGTTCATTTTTCATTAAATCTTTTTGATAGCTCTGTGAAGTAAGTATTTTAGAAAACTTAGCATCTGCTTTCCAGTGGAAGGAAATTGAACAGAAGGCTTGTGAGTAATCTATGATTCATCATTAAGTGAATAAGATACTACCAAATTTCTTGAATTATATATATTACAGGATTCTGTCTGTACCATCTTTATGAAGTTAGTACAACTAGAAAATTAAAATAGGACTAAATCCTCTCCAATTCACTATTATCCTAGTTTTCACATTTCTAGTCTCTTATTTTTTAATAGTAGATACTACAAACACTATTTTGGGAAGTCCTAACCTAATGTAGTTTTAGCTACAAACCCTATTTTGGGAAGTCCTAACCTAATGTAGTTTTAGCTGATTTCAAAGCAAGTTCATGTAGCCTGGCATGTATTTCTGTTGCTTGTGTCAAACAGGTATTGTCTTTATTTCAGTTTATTGTTTGTGTTTTAATTCTAAAGTAATAAAGGCAAAACTCTGATAAAAAGGTAATGAAACTCCCTTTGGTCCATGTTTCCAAATACATCTGTTCTGTTATAATCCATTATTGTCTTCTTGATAAATGAAGTGGAAACTCTAAGTTGGTGAATTAGTACAAAGGAGACATTTTACCTTCTATTTTAAAGCTGTAAGAATAAAAGTGCTACATGTAAATAATGGATATAATCTCTAGTTAATCCCCCCAAAAGTAAGGTTTTTTTCTTTTCCTTGGCTTATAAAAATGAAATACAAGACCAGCCTATGGCTCGTAAAAGCATGAGTCTTCTTACTGAAAAGCTATGTGAAGAGAATATATTTACAGGAGAGAAAGACAAAGAGAAATGCAGAGAATGAGAGTATCAGAACTACCTAGAATTTTGGAAACTAAAAACAGAAGTTAATGAATCATGCCTATAGCAAATCCACGTGTAAATGATGGGGATTAGTGAAGAGCAGGTTTGAATTCTGAAAGGCTGCTCCATACAAGTTAATCATCTTTACCATTAATCTCCTAGCTTCTATTTTCTCAGCACCAAGTGACACAAATTAAGCCCTGTTTATTTATTAATTCACGTATTGATTCGCTCATTCATCCATTTATTACTTCAACAAATAATTTATTACATGTCTACCTAGCAGAATCCTTTCCCCCACCCCTAATCTGTGGTTCCGGAGAGACACTTACTAATGTGCTTCACACTGACTAAATTGACTCCCAGCACTCTCATTTCTGTCAGCAAATGAAGCTGGAAAACTGCACATGTTCTTGAAGCTCTCGGCTCCAGGCACAACCCTGTACATCAAACACACCATGAAGAAAGAGGACAGCTGGTGCAGTGAGAATCTCACAGGACTCCATTGCCTTTAAGCTGGTTCAAATAAAACTCCTTTCACAATCCCTTCATCAAGCTTCAGGTCGGCTTGAGCTTTCTCAGCTCTTTCTTATCACCTTCCCAGGAGAACTGCTTCTCCTTAATGTGTTTGAGTGATTCTTTCCTTTCTAGCTACAAGATAGACTCTTTTGTACCCCCCGGGACCTGGATAATTTATGTTAAGATATACAATCTCCTTTCTCCCAGGTCCAAACTTGTGTTGTTGCAATTTAAATTTTCTTACTGTTAATCACATCAATCCTGCGTGACAGATCCAGAATTTTCTTAAAATAGATTCTCTAAGCAAGTAAGAAACATTTCATCAAGGGCTATTTGAGACCCTTCAATTTAGTTCCTCTCTCATTCACATGTCATGTGTTTTTCTAGAAGGTCTGTATCATATTGATTTTTTTCTGATATTTATTATATAGACTCATTCAATCAGATCTATTGGCTGAGGTTTAAAACTCTCAATTGATTCACTTGACTAATACACATGACAAAATTTTATTAAGAACTTTCTTTTTGCCAGACATTATAGTGGATGCTAGGGTATGGAAACCAATTAAACAAAATCTCTACTGTCTAGGAGCTTAATGTTTAGTAAATAGCAGAAAGACCAAGTGAGCAAAGTATCTATGCACTGGACACTTGTTGAAGGACAGTACTAATTTGGCTACCATTCTTAAGTTTTATGTTTCAATAGTTTAGTTTTAATTTTAAAAATTAAAATGTAATTTAAACACCGTTTAAAGTTCTCCTTTTCTAGTGTATTCTTCCTCAAGTTTGGAAAATGTATACATTTGTGTCACCACTACCACCACCAAAATGAAGATATTTAGAAAAGTGCCATCACCCCCGTTCTCCTATTTCTTTTCGGTCAAACCATGTACGTCCTGCTCTCTCCAACTCCCATAGTCCCTAGCAACAACTGTATGATTTCTGCCCTTATAGCTTCAACTTTTTCAGACTGTCATGTAGTATGGAATCATATAGTATGTTGCCTCCTGCATCTGGACTTTTTCATTTAACACAATGCATAGATATTTTTCCATACTGCTGAGTATACTAGTAGTTTTTTTTGTTTTTTCTTTTGTTGTTGTTGTTAACTAGTACTCAATTATATAGATACCAAAGCTTCTTTATTTTCCAATTGAGACACATTTGAGTTGTTTTAAATTTTGAGATATTAGGAATAAAATTGCTACAAATATCCAAGTATAGACTTTGGTATGAGGCATAGGATTTCAATTTACAGGGCAAATACCTAGGAATGAGATCACTGGGTTATCTGATCAGTGTATGTTTAACTTTATAAGAAATTGTCTGTTTTTCCAAAGTAGCTGGGCCATTTTTCAATAATCTCAGCAATATATGAGAGTTCCAGTTGCTTTGTATACTAGTGAGCACTTGATATTGACATGTTCTTTTTTAAACTTTGGTCATTCTCACAGGTGCATAATAGTATTTCTTAGTGGTTTAAACTTGTGTATTATCCTAAAAAACTAATACATTTAAAAAATAATAATATATCTTCTTTGAGGAGGTACCTACTCAAATCTCTTGCTATTAATTGTTTTTAAGTTTTGATAATTCTATAAAATATAATTATATAAACATATATATATATATATCCACACAGACATACATATGTCTAAATCCATTTGTGTCCGTAAAAAGGAATATCTGAGACTGCATAGTTTAGAAAGAAAATCAGTTTATTTGGCTCACTTTTCTGTAGGCTGTACAAGAAACAAGATGCTCTAGCACCTACTTGGTTTCTGGTGCTGTCCTGGTGGAAGGTGAAGGGGAGATGTGTGTCCTGATATCACTTGATGAAAGAGAAAGCAAGAGAGATGGGGGAGGAGCCAGGCTCTTTTTAACAACCAGCTTTTGGGAGAATGGAGCAAGAACTAACTACTACAGGAATGGCACCAAGTTTTTTATAAGAAAAACATCCCCATGGCCCGGTTACCTCCTACTAGGCTCCACCTCCCACCTTCAATATTGAAGATCAATTTCAACATGAGGTTTAGAAATGACAAACATCCAAACTGTATCAATATATATTTCTGTATAAACACACACGTTTTCTGAGTGGGCTTATTATGAAGGAATGTTGAATTTTGTAAGAGACTATTTCTGAAATGAGAATTAAGTATTTTTTTTCTTAATTAGTATTGATATGGTGAATTATATCAATTGAGTTCCTAAAGTAGTCCCCATTTGGATACAATCTATTATCCTTTTTTTTTTTTGAGACAGAGTTTCGCTCTTGTTACCCAGGCTGGAGTGCAATGGCGCGATCTTGGCTCACCGTAACCTCCGCCTCCTGGGTTCAGGCAATTCTCCTGCCTCAGCCTCCTGAGTAGCTGGGATTACAGGCACGTGCCACCATGCCCAGCTAATTTTTTGTATTTTTAGTAGAGACGGGGTTTCACCATGTTGACCAGGATGGTCTCGATCTCTTGACCTCGTGATACACCCGCCTCGGCCTCCCAAAGTGCTTATCCTTTTAATATATTGCTAAATTTGTTTACTAGCATTTTTTGAAAATTTTGGCATTAATACCCATGAGGGATATTTGTTGGCAGTTTTCTTTTCTTGTAATGTCTGTGCCTGGTTTTGGCATCAGCATAATGCTCACTCAAGTGTGCTATTTAATTTCCAAATATTTGAAAATTTTTCAGTTATCTGATTTCTCATTTAATTTAGTTTCATTTCAAAATAGACTTTTAATTAGAGTCCAGAATATAGTCTCTCTTTCTGAATATTAATTACATGTTCATTTTAAACAAATATTTATTCTGATAATATTGGGTGGAGTGTTCTATAATGGTCAGTTAGTTCTATATTGGTGATAGTGTTGTTGAGGTGATCTATATCAGAGCAGAATTTCTGTTTGGCTTCTCCTGATTCTGAAGGAAATGTGCAGAAAGTCTAACTAGAACTGTGAAGATGCCTATTTCTCCTTTTAATTCTTTAAATCATTGCATTATGTTTTCTGAAACTGTTGTGGTGTGTATGAACATTTAGGATGTTTATACTTGCCTGGAGAATTCACTGCTTTTACATTATAGAATTTTATTCTTTATACATAGTGAGTTACCTTGTTAAGAAAATTATTTTAATATTATTATTGCTGCTTCCAGTTTCTTTTAGTGTATATTTTCTATTATTCTTTTTTTTTTTTTTAAAGATGGGGTTTCACCATGTTGGTCAGACTGGTCTTGAACTCCCGACCTCAGGTGATCCGCCTGCCTTGGCCTCCAAAATGCTTGGATTACAGGCATTTATAAGTTTTATTTAATGTGGGAAAACTGTAGAAAGCCTACATTAAGGTCTTGCTTTCTAAAATCCAATCTAACAATTTGTGTCTTTTAATTGATGTCTTTATGGTCATAAATATGTTTTCATTAAAGTCTGCTACTTGCTACATGTTTTCTATTTGTTCCATGTTCTTTACTTCTTTTTCGTCTTTCCAGCTTTTTCTTGGGCTAATTGGTGAATGTTTATGTTTCCATTTATCTCTACTTGAGACTTATTATTTGTCCCTTTTTAAAGAAGATTTCTTAGTAGTTATTTTTATGTCCTATTGTGGTGTGGGAATTTGGGGAAACTGTCCTAGTACATCATTCTATACTCTACTGCGTCCATCATGTTATCTACCACAGTGTGTGAAGATAACCTGATGCTCTTCACTGGATTCTATTTAAGTCAGAACAATTGGGGCTCTTTTTCTCACTTTTTTTTCTAAAGGAAAAGGTGAGAGATGAGGCCCTCACCCTCATAGGTGAGGCCGTCTGTTCTTAAAGATGCCCAGTGTCTACTTGCTCGTAGCTTCCTCCCAGGAAACATGATCTAGCTTGGGAGAAATGGGGAATTCTCTTGCATCTTTGAAGATATCTATGTCCTAACTCTTCTCAAGGACTACCTATTTGACATTGAAATCATTTTCTCTGATTCTGCTGTAATATCACTTTGTTAAGGTAATAATGTCTGGACTGTAGAAAATACATACATGAAGGGGGGAAAATACCATACTGATCTAACAAAATGTTATCCTGCCAACTCTTCATACACTACACTAGTGTATGAATTCATTTATGGTAGGGAATATGTCTTCTTTTTTTTCTTACTAAACCTAATGTATTAGTCCATTCTAACAATGCTCTGAAGAAAAACCCAAAACTGAGAAATTTATTTAAAACAAGAGGTTTAACTGACTCACATAAGCTCTTGGGAGAATACACTAAGGAATGGTGTTCCCTAACCCCAATTCTTCCACATCACCGGGGAGGTGTCAGGAAACTTACAATCATGGCAGAAGGTGCCTCTTCATAGGGCAGCAAGAGAGAGAATGAATGCCAGGATGGGAAATGTTAGATGCTTATAAAACCATCAGATCTCATGAGAACTCACTCACTACCAAAAAAACAACATGGGGGAATCTACCTCCATGATTCAATTACCTCCCACCAGATCCCTCTCATGACATGTGAGGATTATTATCATTCAAAGTATGATTTGGGCGGGGACATAGAGCCAAACCATGTCATTCCTCTCCTGGCCCTCTCAAATCTCATGTCCTCACATTTCAAAACACAATCATGCTCTTCCAATGGTTCCCCAAAGTCTTAATTCATTCCAGCATTAACCCAAAAGTCCAAATCCAAAGTCTCATCTGAGACAAATCTCTTCTACTTATGAGCCTGTAAAGTCAAAAGCAAGTTAGTTACTTCCCAGACACCATGGAAGTACAAGCATTGGGTAAATACACCCATTCCAAATGGGAGAAATTGGCCAAAACAAAGGAGCTATTGGCCCCATGTAAGTCTGAAAGCCAATAGGGCAGTCATTAAACCTAAAGTTCCAAAATGGTTTCTTTAGACTACATGTCTCATACCTGGGTCATGCAAGAGGTGAGCTCCCATGGGCTTAGACAAATTTGCCCCTGTGGCTTTGCAGGGTATAGCTCCCTTCCTGGCTGCTTTCATGGGCTGCTGTTGAGTGTCTGTGGCTTTTCCAGGTGCATGGTGCAAACTGTCAACGGATCTACCATTCTGGGATCTAGAGGACAGTGGCCCTCTTCTCACAGCTCCAGTAGGCAGTGCCCCAGTGGGGACTCTGTGTGGGGAATCCAACCTGACATTTCCCTTCTGCAGTATGCTAGCAGAGGTTCTCCATGAAGACTCTGCTTTTGCAGCAAACTTCTGCCTAGATACCCAGGCAGTTGCATACATCCTCTGAAATCTAGGCAGAGGTTCCCTAACCTCAATTCTTGTTTTCTGTGTACCCACAAACTTAACCCACAAGGAAGCTGCCAAGGGTTGGGGGTTGTACCCTCTGAAGATAGCCCAAGCTTTACGTTAACCTCTTTCAGCCACTGCTGTAGCTGAAGCAGCTGGGACTCAAGGCACTCAGTCCTGAGGCTGCATAGAGCAGCAGGGTCCTAGGCCTGGCCCACAAAACCATTTTTTCCCTCTAGGTTTTCTAGCCTGTGTCTTTTAATTGATGTCTTTAATTGATGGGAGGGGCTCCTATGACTATCTATGATATGCGTTGGAGACAGTTTTCCCATTGTCTTGGTGATTAACATTCTGTTCCTCATTACTTATGCAAATTTCTGCAGGGGGCTTGAATTTCTCCCCAGAAAATGGGGTTTTCTTTTCTATTGCATCATCCAACTGCATATTTTCTAAACATGTATGGTCTGCTTCCTCTTGAATGCTTTGCCACTTAGAAATTTATTCTGCCAGATACCCTAAATCAGATCTCTCAAGTTCAAAGTTCCACAGATCTCTAGGGCACGGGCAAAATGGTGCCAATCTCTTTGCTAAAGCATAGCAAGAGTCACCTTTGCTCCAGTTCCCAAGAAAAAAACTTCTCATCTCCACCTGAGATCGCCTCAGCCTGGACTTCATTGTTAATATCACTATCAGCATTTCGGTCAAAAACATTCAACAAGTCCCTAGGAACTTCCAAACTTTTACACATCATCCTGTCTTCTGAACCCTCCAAGTCTCTAGGAATTTCCAAACTTTCCCATATTTTCCTCTCTTCTGAGCCCTCCAAACTGTTCCAACCTCTTTCTGTTACTCAGTTCCAAAGTTGCTTTCACATTTTTGGGTATTTTTATAGCAACACCCCACTCTCTGCAGTAGTACCAGTTTACTGTATTAATCTATTCTCACATTGCTATAAAAAAATACCTGGTAATGGGGAATTTATAAAGGAAAGAGGTTTAAATTGGCTCACAGTTCATCATTGCTGGGGAGGCCTCAGGAGACTTACAATCATGGTAGAAAGCCTCTCTTCACAGGGTGGCAAGAGAGAGAACGAGTACCAGCAGGGGAAATGCCAGATGCTTATAAAACAATTGGATCTCATGAGAACTTGCTCCTGAGAACAGCATCAGGGAATCCACCCCCATGATTCAATGACCTCCCCCGAGTTCCTCCCACATGTTGGGATTATTACAATTTGAGTTGAGATATGGGGGTGGGGACACAGAGCGAAACCATATCACCCGGGAACTTAGCTAGTTAACAGCAGAAATGTAGGAAATACTTATTGAATAAATAAAAACACAGAAAAGGGAAAGCCTAACTGACATAGTCGGAAGAAATGATTTATAGGGGATATATCATAAAGCACATTTTCCAGAAAGACAAAGAATAGAGGATAATCTTCAGACTACAGGTAATTAATGTTTTTACAAATTTATTAAGGGTCAGGAAATTGCTTATGATACCATTAGTAGAGATTTCATCTTATGGTGTTTCTATTTTATTCATAAAAGCAGAGTCTGTAAGAATTACAACATGCTTTTAGCAACTAATATATTAATAGGATGCAGGGTCAAATATATATGTAGATTTCAATAGGCTACAGTTGTTTCTCTGTGTTAAGCTTAAAATGCATATGCTCTGGGGTCAGCTAGAGCCAACCCCAGAACTGCAGTTCACACTGCTGGTCCATGGCATGAGTATTATAAGACATGTACAACAGACTGATGAATATGGATGGAAGCTCTTGCAGGCTGAGAAACATACAATATTTTAGAAAGTGGATTTGTTTAGGTCAGAGTATTTATTCTGTTTTATAAGATATCCAGGAAAAAACATTTCTTCATTTCACATGGGATACAGTATCCTGCAATTTTATCCTTATTATAAAGCTTCAGCAAACTATAATTCACAGGTTGGCATGACTTCAGTGGGTACTGACTTACTGAAGAAGAAATATTTTTTAAGTTTTATTTATATTTTCTGCACCACACTGTGAAGTGCCCCTGATGCTTTGTTTCTCAAAGGCAGGATTAGAGCACAGATGGGAGAAGAAAGGCATGAAATTCTATACTTTGAAACATTCAGTCAAGATTTATATTGTATCTCTAGTTACCTGGCGCCTCTATAATACCCTTCATTGGAGAATTTCAAAGCCCATAAAGCCTCACAGTTCTATAAATAGGTCAAATTAAAAAACAATTATCTGAGGGAAGATTAATCAAGCTTCATTGAAGGTGAAATTATAATAAACAAATAAAAAGAAGGTGCTCTTTTTGTTTGTTTGTTTGTTTTGTCAATAAGATCTAATGTCAAATAGAATTAATGCAGTTTAGAAAGCATCAAAGCCTTAGCTTTTTTCTGTTTACTTCTTCTCGGCTCTAGTCCAGTTAGGCCATTGACAACTAAGGGAAAATACCAGTTTCTCTCTCATGTGTCCAGCATATGTATCCACAGTACAAAATAACCTCTACCACAACCACATCAAATACTTTTATTTTTAGTTGGCCTTTTTTTACTTAGCATTTTGGTAAATTATAATCTAACTCTTGCATAAACATATTCTAAAAATATAAGACAGTAGCTATTTCTCTGTCATATTTTTCTTCAAAATGCAATAGATTGAAGAAGATGGATATCTCCAAATATTAAACAAATATCCTTTTAACTTTAAGGATGTTATTATATTGAAAAATTGTGGAAAAGAAACAGGTTATATCATATTATAAACCATGTGAATGCTTAACTTTTTCTACTAAATATTTTATGTGACCAAATTAAATACATTTTGGATTACTCATATACAAAAAACAATGTATTAGTTATGTAACAGGTTTGGTTAGGAATCCAGAAGCTATTTTGTATAAGCCAGAAATAAAAAGTTTAATTCAGAATTAAGTACTTATAACTACCGTTGGAGGGACAAAGGTAAAGACGTTAGGAAAACAGCTATAGAAGATTAGGAGTTGACAGTGAATATTTTAGACCAGAGGTTCTCAACTGGGACAATTCTGTCCCCTATGGAACATTCAGCAAGGTCAGGATACAGTTTTGATTGTCATGACTGGGGTGGAGGAGTTTGCTACTGCCTTCCAATGGATGAGGTCAGATGTTTTAGCCATATTACTTTGGGTGAGGTTTGATGAGGCCAGAGACAGGTTAAGAAAGAGGAACCAGGAAGAGTGTTACAGTTTTGTTATACTCAGTAGTTCCTTGAGGAGAGGATCGCATGCAATGCAGAACCACTGAGAGGAAGCACAGGAGGCATCTTTGTTGTGGTTTCCAGAAAAAGGAGCAGGTGAGGCAGGGCAGCAGGCTTAGGGTTGGCTAACTATGTTTGAAGGTGGCTCTCCTGGTAAATTCAGGTTAACTGTGATTGTCAGAGCCTATACTTTGAGACTAACTGAAGTCTCCAGATGTTTTTAGATGAGCCAGGGTTTACTTGGAAACAGCTAGTGGCCATTTTGTAGGTATAAAAGCATTAATTTACAGAAATTGAAAGTATGGTTAATACACCAGCATGCTACTAAACATCCCACAATGCACAGCACAGCTTTCTCCTTCCACCAACAAAAAAATTATGTGGTCCAAAGTATCAATGATGCTGAGGCAGAGAAACCTTGTTTTAGACACTAAAGCCCCAAGGCAGGAAATGGGAGCTGCTGCCAATGTTGACAGTAAATGTCTCAGTGTGAAACACTGATGTAGGGGTGGTAGTAAAGGAATTGGAGATGAGAAGTAAGTGTGCAAAGCCAGCCATGGCTGCTTGTGGGGCTCTTGGCATGATCTTCAAAGCCCATAAGAGTGAAGCAGGAGGTCATGGAGAGATCTGCAAAGCTGTTGCCTCTAAGAAAGCCTTCCTGTTTGACCCTATAAGAACTTGATCTCTACTTCATTTCCTCTTTGAACTCCCTTACACGTTCTTCTCACTTGGGAAAGGGATTCTGAGAAGTATGGTTTTAGCCTTCATGGTAGTGGTGCCAAAGTGCCCACAAATATTATGGTGCAAGTATCAGTAATTTTTGAAACAAGATGGGTGACATGGTTTGGCTCTGTGTCCCCACCCAAATTTCATGTTGAATTGTAATCCCCAATGCTGAAGGGGAGATCTGGAGTGAGGTGATTGGATCATGGTGGGGGATTTCCCCCTTGCTGTTCTCATGATAGTGAGTGAGGTCTCACAATATCTGATTGCTTAAAAGTGTGTGGCACTTTCCTGTTCTCTCTCTCTCCTACTTCACCATGATGAGACATGCTTGTTTCCCCTTTGCTTTCTGCCATGATTGTAAATTTCTTTCTTTCTTTTTTTTCCCTTGGTTCTTTAACAAAAAAAACGGGGGGTTACATGTGCAGAATGTGCAGGTTTGTGACACAGGTATACGTATGCCACGGTGGTTTGCTGCACCTATTGACTCACCTTCTAAGTTTCCTCCTTGCACCCCTCACCCCCCAACAGGCCCTGGTGTGTGTTGTTCCCCATTCTATGTCCATGTGTTCTCATTGTTCAACTCCACTTATGAGTGAGAACATGTGGTGTTTGGTTTTCTTCCTGTGGAAGTTTGCTGAGGATGATGGCTCCCAGCTTCACTCAAGTCCCTGCAAAAGACATGATCTCATTCCTTTTTATGGCTACATAGTATTCTGAGATGTATAAGTGCCACATTTTCCTTATCCAGTTTATCATTGATGGGCACTGATGGGTTGGTTCTATATCTTTGCTATTATAAATAGTGCTCCAATAAACATACATGTGCATGTGTCTTTATAGCAGAATGATTTATATTCCTTTGGGTATATATCCAGTAATGTGATTGCTGGGTCAAATGGTATTTCTGGTTCTAGATCCTTGAGGAATTGTCATACTGTCTTCCATAAGGGTTGAACTAATTTACATTTCCACCAACAGTATAAAGTGTTCCTGCTTTTCCACAGCCTTGCCAGCATCTGTTGTTTCCTGACTTTTTAATAATTGTCATTCTGACTGGTGTGAGATGGTATCTCATTGTTGTTTTGATTTGCATTTCTCTGATGATCTGAGGTGTTGAGCTTTTTTTCATGTTTATTGGTCACTTAAGTGTCTTCTTTTGAGAAGTGTCTATATCCTTTGCCACTTTTTGATGGGGTTGCTTGCTTTTGTCTTGTAAATCTGTTTAAGTTCTTTGTAAATTCTGGATATTGACCCTTTGTCAGATGGATAGATTGCAAAAATGTTCTCTCATTCTGTAGGTTGCTGATGATAATTTCTTTTCTTGTGCAGAAGCTCTTTAGTTTAATTAGATCCCATTTGTCAATTTGGCTTTTGTTGCAGTTGCTTTTGGCATTTTTGTCATGAAGTTTTTCCCATGCATATGTCCTGAATGGTATTGCCTAGGTTTTCTTCTAGGGTTTTTATGGTTTTTGGGTTTAAATTTACATCTTTAATCCATCTAAAGTTAATTTTTGTATAAGGTATAAGGATGGGGTCCAGTTTCTGTTTTCTGCAAATAGCTAGCCAGGTTTCCCAGCACCATTTACTGAGTAGGAGATCCTTTCCCCATTGCTTGTTTTTGTCAGGATTATCAAAGATCAGATGGTTGTAGGTGGGTGGTGTTATTTCATGGTTTGGTTTTGTTTTGTTTTTTTGAGATGGAGTTTCACTCTTGTTGCCCAGGCTGGAGTGCAATGATGCGATCTTGGCTCACCACAACCTCCACCTCCTGGTCTCAGTGATTCTCCTGCCTCAGCCTCCTGAGTAGCTAGCATTATAGGCATGTGCCACCATGCCTGGCTAATTTTGCATTTTTAGTAGAGATGAGGTTTCTCCATGTTGGTCAGGCTGGTCTTGAACTTCTGACCTCAGGTGATCCACCTGTCTCAGTCTCCCAAAGTATTGGAATTATAGGTGTGAGCCACCACACCCAGCCTTATTTCTGAGGTCTCTGTTCTGCTCCATTGGTCTATATGTTTTTTTTTTTGGTACCAGTACCATGCTGTTTAGGTTACTGTAGCTTGTAGTATAGTTTGAAGTCAGATAGCATGATGTCTCCAGCTTTGTTCTTTTTGCTTAGGAGTATCTTGGCTATATAGGGTCTTCTTTGATTCCATATGAAAATTAAAATAGTTTTTTATTGTAATTCTGTGAGGAATGCCAATGGTAGCTTGATGATAATAGTATAGAATCTATAAATTACTTTAAGGCAGTATGGCCATTTTCATGATATTTATTGTTTCAGTCTATGAGGATGGAATGTTTTTCCATTTGTTTGAGTTCTCTCTTATTTTTTGGGCAGTGGTTTGTAGTTCTCCTTGAAAAGGATCCTTAACATCCCTTGTTAACTGTATTTCTAGGTATTTTATTCTCTTTGTGGAGATTGTGAATGGGAGTTCATTCATAATTTGGCTCTCTGTTTGTCTATTGTTGGTGTAAAGCAATGCTTGGATTTTTATTCATTGATTCTGTATCCTGAGACTTTGCTGAAATTGCTCATTAGTTTAAGGAACTTTTTGGCTGAGATGATGGAGTTTTCTATATATAAAATCATGTTGTCTACAAACAGAGACAATTTGACTTCGTCTCTTCCTATTTGAATATTTTTTATTTATTTTTCTTGCCTGATTGGACAGAACTTCCAATACTATGTTGAATTAGAGTAGTGAGAGAGGGCTTTCTTGTCTTGCAGCAGTTTTCAAAGGGAATGCTTCCAACTTTTGCCCATTCAATATGATATTGGCTGTGGGTTTGTCATAAATAGGTCTTACTATTTTGAAATATGATTCATCAATATCTAGTTCATTGAGAGTTTTTAACATGAAGGGATGTTGAATTTTATCAAAGGCCTTTTCTGCATCTATTGAGATCATCATGTGTTTTTTGTCTTTGGTTTTGTTTATGTGATGAATACATTTATTGATGTTCATATGTTGAACCAGCCTTGCATCCAAGGGTTGAAGCTAACTTGATCATGGTGAATAAGTTTTTTGATGAGTTGCTGGATTAAGTTTGCCAGTATTTCATTGAGGATTTTTGCATCAATGTGTGTCAGAGACACTGGCTTGAAATTTTCTGTTTTTGTTGTGTCTCTTCCTGGTTTTGGTATCAGGATGATGCTGGCTTCACAAAATGAGCTGGGGATGAGTCCCTCCTTTTTAATGTTTGGAATAGTTTCAGAAGGAATGGTACCAGCTCCTTTTTGTCTTTCTGTTATAATTCAGCTGTGAATTTGTCTGGTCCTGGGCCTGTTTTGGTTGGTAGGCTATTAATTACTGTCTCGATTTCAGAACTTGTTATTGGTCTATTCGGGGATTCAACTTCTTTCTGGTTTAGTCTTGGGAGGGTGTATGTGTCTATGAATATATCCATTTCTTCCAGATTTTCTAATTTATTCGTGTATAGGTGTTTGGAGTATTTTCTGATGGTAGTTTGTGTTTCTGTAGAATCAGTGGTAATATCTCCTTTATCATTTTTCATTGAGTTTATTTAATTCTTCTCCTTTTTCTTTTTTATTAGTCTAGCTAGTGGTCTATTTATTTTATTTTTCAATAAAAAAACAGCCCCTGAATATATTGATAGTTTGAAGAGCTTTTAGTGTCTCTATCTCCTTCAATTCTTCTCTGATCTTAGTTATTTCTTGTAGTCTACTGGCTTTTGGATTAGTTTGCTCTTGCTTCTCTAGCTCTTTGCATTGTGATGTTAGTGTGTTGGTTTAAGATCTGTGAAGCTTTCTGATGTGGGCATTTAGTGCTACACATCTCCCTCTTAATATGGCGTTAGCTGTGTCCCAGACATTCTAGTACATTGTCTCTTTGTTCTCACTGGTTTCAAAGAACTTCTTGATTTCTGCCTTAATTTCATTATTTACCCAGGAGTCATTCAGGAGCAGGTTGTTCAATTTCCATGTAATCGTATGGTTTTGAGTGAGTTTCTTGATCCCGAGCTCTAATTTGATTGCACTGTGGTGTATGAGACTGTTTGTTATGATTTTTGTTCTTTTGCATTTGATGAGGAGTGTTTTACTTCCAATTACGTGGCTGATTTGAGAATAAGTGCCATGCAGCACTGAGAAGAATGTACATTCTATTTATTTGACATAGAGAGTTCTGTAGACGTCTACTAGGTCCACTTGATCCAGAGCTGAGTTCAATTCCTGAATATCCTTGTTAATTTTCTGTCTCATTGATCTATCTAATACTAACAGTGGGGTACTGAAGTCTCCCACTAGTACTGTGTGAGAGACTAAGTCTCTTTGTAAGCACCTAAGAATTTGTTTAATAAATCTGGGTGCTCTTGTATTGGGTGCATATATATTTAGAATAGTTAGCTCTTCTTGTTGAATTGTTCATTTTGTCATTATGTAATGCCCTTCTTTGTCTTTTTTGATCTTTTTTGGCTTAAAGTCTGTTCTGTCAGAGACTAGGATTGCAACACCTGCTTTTATTTTGCTTTCCATTTGTATGGTAAATTTTTCTCCATGCCCTTATTTTGAGCCTATGTGTGTCTTTGTACATGAGCTGGATCTCCTGAATACTTCACAGGATGCATCTTGACTTGATTTAATTCACCAATCTTTGTCTTTTAATTGAGGTATTTAGCCCATTTATATTTAAAGTTGTTATTGTTATATGTGAATCTGATGCTATCATTATGCTGCTGTTTGGTTATTTTGTGCACTAGTTCATGCAGTTTCTTCATAATGTCATTGGTCTTTATATTTTGCTGGGTTTTTGCAGTGGCTGGTAATGGCTCCCCCTCCCCACCCCATATTTAGTGCTCTTTCAGGAGCTTTTGCAGGGCAGACCTGATAGCAACGAAATCCCTCAGTATTTGCTTGTTCGAAAAAAATTGTATTTATCCCCCACTTAGGAAGCTTAGTTTGGCTGGATATGAAATTCTCGGTTGAAAATTCTTTCCTTTAAGAATGTTAAATATTGGCCCTCAATCTCTTCTGGTTTGTAGAGTTTCTGCTGAGAGGTCCACTGTTAGTCTGATGAGTTTCCCTTTTTAGGTGACCTGGTCTTTCTCGCTGGCTGCACATTTTTTCCTTCATTTCAACTTTGAAGAATCTGATGATTATGTGTCCGGGAGTTAAACTTCTTGTGGAATATCTTAATGGTATTCTCTGTATTTCCTGAATTTGATGTTGGCCTGTCTTCCTAGGTTGGGGAAGTTCTTCTGGATAATATCCTGAAGTGTGTTTTCTACCTTGTTTCCATTTTCATCTCCTTTTGGTACTGCAATCAATCATAGGTTTGTTCTTTTTATTAAGTCCCATATTTCTTGGAGGCTTTGTTCATTTCTTTTTGGTTTTATTTTTTTTTTTCTAGTCTTGTCTGCATTCCTTATTTCAGAAGGTGGTCTCCAAACTCTGATATCCTTTCTTTCACTTGGTCAATTTGTCTATTGAAACTTGTGTATGCTTCGCAAAATTCTAGTGCTGCATTTTTCAGCTCCATCAGGTCATTTATGTTTCTCTCTAAACCAGTTATTCTAGTTAACCAGTTCCTCTAACCTTCTTATCAAGGTTCTTAGCTTCTTTGCATTGGGTTAGAACATGCTCCTTTAGCTCAATGTAGTTTTTTATTACCCATCTTCTGAAGCCTACTTCTCTCAATTGGTCCATCTGATCCTCTGTCCTGTTCTGTGCCATTGATGGAGAGAGATTGCAATCATTTGGAGGAGAAGAAGCACTCTGGCCTTTTGAGTTGTCATCATTTTTTCATTGATTCTTTCTCATCTTCATGGGTTTATTAGTTTCAGTCTTTGAGGCTGCTGACCTTTGAATGGGGTTTTTGTGGAGGCTTTTTTGTTGTTGTTTTTGATGCTGTTGTAGTTGGTTTCTACTTGTTTGATTTTCTTTCAATGGTCAGGTCCCTTTTCTGTAGGGCTGCTTCAGTTTGCTGCAGATTCACTTTAGGCCTTACTCATGTCATTTGCTCCTGCACCTGGAGATGCCACTCAAAGAGGCTGAAGAAGAGTAAAGATAGGTGCCTGCTCCTTCTTCTGGGATCTCTGACCTTGAGCGGCACCAATCTGATGCCTGTAGGATCACCACTGTATAAAATATCTGACAACCTATGTTGGAGGGTCTCACCCAGTTGGGTCCTTGGTTAACAAAGGACCCGGTTAACCAAGTACTTTGTCCCTTGGTGGCGGGGGTGTGTCTCACTGAGGAGAAACCCACTCATCTGAGCTGCCCAGATTCCTCAGAACTACCAGGAAGAAAGACTCAATCTGCTAGTCCACAGAGACTGTGGATGCCCATCCCCCTAGTCTAGGGGCTTAAGCCCAGGGAGATTCAGGTTCTGTTCTGATCCTCTAGCTGGAGTTATTGGAGTTTTTGCAAGGAAGCTCCACCCAATGAGGAAGGATGGGTCAGGGTGAGGCCTGAATAGGCCCTCTGGCTGCAGACTGCCACAGCTCATGTGTTGACCTGTGAGGGGCAGTCTTGGAATCAAGCAGTCCAGACTCCCTGGCTCCAACAGGGGAAAAGCACAGCCTGGAGGAATATGTGCTACACTTTTCCTGCCCATATGTGCTACACTTTTCCTGCCCATATGTGCTACATTTTTCTTGCCCAACAGGGGAAAAGCATAGCCTGGCGGAATATGTGCTACGCTTTTCCTGCCCATAGAGAGCTTAGTGCATTACATAGTTGTGAATCCCAGTGCTGGCTGTTGTCCCTCCCACAAGGAGCTCAAATGGCTGAGCCAGCAGGCAGCTGCAGGTATGGTGTTGGTCACCCATCCCCCTGGGAGTTTGGTAGGCTTAAGCAGATTCCAGCTGAGAAGCTGTTAAGGATCTTCATGGTCCAGGGTTGGGACACTAAGCCCTGGTGGTGTGGGTTCACTAGTGGGATCATCTGATCCATGTGTTGCACAGTTCCTTGGAAAAAGCACAGTTTCTCCAGCTGTGTAGCATGCTCACTCACCACCTCCCTTGGCTTGGGGAGAGGGATCCCCTGCCCCAAGTGGGCCACTGCACCACACTGTTCCTCCTTCTCTCTGTGAGTCATGTCAGCCTTCTAGTCAGTTCTGTTGAAGAGAACCTGGATATCTTGGTTGCCAGTGAAAGATTCACATACTTATTATGGTTTTTTTCAATGGGAGCCTCTGAGTGCTGCTGTTTCTAGTCAGCAATATTGGCCCTGCCCCCTATTGTAAGTTTCTTGAGGCCTCATAGCCATGTTTCCTATTCAGCCTGTGGGACCAAGTCAATGAAACCTCTTTTTTTTTTCATGAATTACCCAGTCTTAGCTCGCTCTTTATAGCAGTGTGAAAAAGGGCTAATACAGATAATTGGTACCAAAAAAGTGAGTCATTGTTATAAATATACCTGAAAATGTAGAAGCCACTTCAGAACTCAGTAATGGACAGAGATTTAAACAGTTTGGAGGGATCAGAGGAAGACAAGAAGATGAGGGAAAGTTTAGAACTTCCTAAAAACTTGATGAATTATTGTGACCAAAATGCTGATAGTGATATGGACAGTGAACTCCAGGCTAAGGTGGTCTCACATGGAGATGAGAAACTTACTGGAAATTGGAGTAAAGGTCATTCTTGCTATGCTTTAGCAAAGATATTGGTGACAATGTGCTCCTGCTCTAGAGACTAGAGATCTGTGAATTTTTAACTTGATAGAGATGATTTAGGGTATCTGGCAGAAGAATTTTCGAAGCATCAAAGCATTCAAGACATAGCCCACCTGCCTCTAAAAGGCTATGCTCATTTGCATAAACAAAGAAATGACCTGAAACTAGAACTTACATTTAAAAGAGAAGCAGAGGATAAAAATTTGGAAAATTTGCAGCCCAACTATGTGGCAGAAAAGAAATATCTATTTTCTGAGAAGGAATTCAAGGCTGCAGAAATTTGCATTAGTCAAGAAGAGCTGAATTTTAATAGCCAAGATAATGGGGAAAATTCTTCCAGAGCATTTTGGAGAACTTCATGGTAGCCCCTCCCAACACAGGCCTGGAGGCCTATGAGGGAAAAATGGTTTTGTGGGCCAGGCCCAGGGTCTCCCTGCTCTGTGCAGCCTTGGGACTTTGTGCCCAGTGTTTCAGCCTCTTCAGATCCAGCCATGGCTAAAAAGGGCCAAGGTACAGCTTGGGCCATTGCTTCAGAGGGTAAATCCCCAAGCCTTAATAGCTTCCACAGGATGTTGAGCCTGTGGGCGTGCAAAAGGCAAGAGTTGAAGTTTGTGACCCTCTGCCTAGATTCCAGAGGATGTAGGGAAATGTGTAAACGTCCAGGCAGAAGTCTGTTGCAGGGTCGGAGCCCTCATGGAAAATCTCTACTAGAGCACTGTGGAGAGATAATAGGGGGTTGGAGCCCCCACACAGAATCCCTACTGGGAACTGCCCAGTGGAGCTGAGAGAAGAAGTCCACTACCTTCCAGAAACCAGAATAGTAAACCAATTGACAGCTTGCACTGTGCACCTGGAAAAACTGTAGGTACTCAGTATGAGCCTGTGAAAACAGCCATAGGGGCTATACCCTGAAAAACCACAGGAATGGAGCTGCCCATGGCCTTGGGAGCCCATCCCTTTTATCAGTGTGGTCTGGATGTGAGACATGGAGTCAAAGGAGATCATTTTGGAGCTTTTAGGTTTAATGGCTGCCCTGATGGGTTTCAGATTTGCATGGGGCCTGTATCTACTTTGTTTTTGCCAATTTCTCCCTCTTAGAATGGGTGTATTTACTCAATGTCTGTAATTTCATTGTATCTAGGAGGTAACTAACTTGCTTTTGATTCTACAGGCTCATAGGTGAAAGAGACTTGCCTTGTCTCAGATGAGACTTTGAAAGTAGACTTTGGGTTAATGCTGAAATTAGTTAAGTCTTTGGGGGACTGTTTGGAAGGCATGATTGGTTTTGAAATGTGAGACAAACATGAGATTTGGGAGGTGGAATGATACTGTTTGGCTCTGTTTTCCCCCCAAATCTCATCTTGAATAGTAATTCTCAATGTTGAGGGAAGAACCTAGTGGGAAGTGATTGGATCATGGGGTTCGATTTCCCCCTGGCTGTTCTCATGATAGTGAGTGAGTTCCACAATACCTGGTTGTTTAAAAGTGTATAGCACTTCCCCCTTTGCTCTCTCTGCTGCTTCACAATGGTAAGGCATGCTTGCTTCTCCTTTTGCCGTGTTATAAGTTTCCTGAGGCTTCCCAGCCATTCTTCCTGTACAGCCTGCAGAACTGAAAGTCAATTAAATCTCTCTTTTTCCATAAATTACTCAGTCTCAGCTACTTCTTTACAGTGGTATGAGAATGAACTAATTCAGTGGGATAGAAAATAAATACATCTGGTAACTATGGAGAATCAGTGGCCTTGGGGTATGGATAGAACTCAATTAATGTTGTTAGAGAAAAGTATTAAAAACACTAGACAAATCTAATCAATGGCTATGGAGTTAGGGTAATAAGGAGTGCTATTTTTATTTTAGTAGTCTACAGAAATGTAGATGATAAAAATAGCTTGGGAGAAAATACATAAGCCAATAGTTTCACTAGTAAGATTTGAAGTTAGATACTCCCTCAATTTTCAGTTCTATTTAGTAACTGATGGGTCCTAAGCATGTAGCAAATTTGCAATATCAGTTTTCTTATTTGTGAAATGTAGTAAGTTTCAGTAGTTTCATTGGATTGTTGTGGACATCAAATGAGATACTATATGGAAAGCATCCAAGTGTGGTCTGGTACAAAGTTGATCTCAATAAATATTTATTTCTACCTCCAACCCAACTCTCTTTGTCCATCAATTACTACAGCAATGAAATCCAACTAAATTCCTTTTGTAATAGAGAAGGTTAAGTGCCTCTCTATAAAATTTAAGTACATAGAGGAAAGGAAGTAGAGCATAGAATTTAACAACATGATTATTGAAGATAAATAGAAACAGAGTTGAGTTTTGTCTCATCTGAAATTAGGATAATACTAATATTTACTTTATGGGAAGACTATACTGATTAGATAATAAAAGTTACTTAACACATATTTTATAATAGTGATGGCTGTTAGTTGATGAAGGATGACAATAGAAACCATGATAATAGCATGAATATGTTAATTTCCCTGAAAAGAGAATAATACAAAATTCTCTGGAAAAGAAGAATCCATTTGACAAGTCATATACAGTCTTGCTAATTTATTCTAAATACAGAGTTAGTTTCTACAATATAAAACAGGGTGCGAATGTTTTGTAGTTCTCAAGTATAGCCCTTTTGCAAGAAGAACTCTCTCTCCTCTCATGCCTTCTGTCTGTGGTTTGCCTACCCCCACTGATTATACCTACACAAGAGAGTAGTGGAGTTCCTTATTCTCAGGGTCAAAATCAACTGTTCAAGTTGTCTTTGTGACTTCTTTGGATAGCAGAGTCAGGATGCTTATAAATATGCCTATAAAATCTAAACAGATTGAAATATTTCTATGTGAAACAAAGACTGAGCCAGGATCCAAAATTTGAACCTTTAAGATTGGTTATTTTATTTAAATTTGATCTCCTCATGAAAACATTGTAAAATAGACTTTCTATGCATTTACATTAAACTCATTTAATTATGTATTCATGTTTGCCTCATTTCAAGCACTGAGTCCTCCTTGCTATAATTTTTCTGGTAAGTTGTTGAGGCTTTTAAGGACACTCGTGTGTTCTGGTCCTTTATTTTACACCCACTCATGTGTGCTTCAGGTGGTTTGTAACTCCTAAATTGGACTCAATGTTCTCTTCTTTTGCTAGAACATTGCTGCTCTAATTATAAATCCTGATAGCACATTCCTTTTCCTCCAGGTTTCTTTTAGTACTGCTATCTCTTCCTCTATTTTTCTCCTTCTTTTAAAGCCATTCTTTTCCTCTGGTCTTTGCATCCTCATATGACACAGCATTCATTGTCTACTATGTAATTTCTGCTTTGTACAGGCTGCACCAATGTACTCTTTACTGAACAAGTACTTATTAAACACCTACCACATACCAGATACATATACTGGAAATATGTTTTTTTTTCTATTCTGTGGATCCTTTTTAAACTAGCTTTTTATAAGGACAAATTCAGTTTTTCTTGGCTGCTTCTTTCCTACAGTTTCTTCCTGTCTCTTTGTGTGGTAGAAGTAATTTAATTTCCGATGAAAAAGGAAGAAAGACACACTTAGTTTTCCAATATTAATACAATATCTCTGACATGACCTTCTCCACCGAAAACTGAAATGTTATCACAATTTGAAATGACTAGTTTCAGGTTAGTAGGTGGATTACAAAAATGATTGGAAAAAAAAATCATCTTATTACTTTGGTAACACTTAAGTCACTGTCTTACCTAAAATGCTTTGGGAGATTCCCTTTGCAGTATGAAGAAGTCGCAACCCCCTAATGAATTACAGGTTCTTTTCTTTCTCCCTTTTATTTTTAGTTGGCACATAATAATTGCACATATTTATGAGATACCAAGTGATATTTCAGTATATAGACACATTGTTTAATGATCAAATAAGGGTAATTAGCATGTCCATCACCTCAAAGACTTATTATTTCTTTGTCTTCAATGTCTTCTCTTCTAATCTTTTGAAAATATACACTAAATTATTGTTAATTGTATTTACTCTATGGTGTTATTGACACTAGAACTTATTCTTTTCACCTAGCTAAAACTTTGTACCTGTTAACCAACCACTCCCTGTCTTCCCTTTCCCCTACACTTCCCAGCCTTTAATGACACACTTACACTGCCTACTACTGGTGAAAGAAATTGAACACACAAAAAATGAAAACATATCTCATGCTAATGGATTGAAATAATTAACTTCGTTAAAATGACTATGCTACCCAAAGCAATCTACATATGCAATGCAATGCCTAGCAACACACCAATTATATTATTCACAGAAATAGAAAAACCATCCTAGAATTCAATGAAACCATACAAAGTCAAAGCAATACTGAGCAAAAAGAACAAAGGTGAAGACATCACACTACCACTTGACTTCAAATTATACTACAAAGCTATGGTAACCAAAACAGCATGGTATTGGTATAAAAACAGACACATAGAACAATGGAATAGAATAGAGAACATAGAAATAAGTCCATGTATTTATAGTCCACTGATTTTTGATAAATGTGACAAGAACATTCACTGGGGAAAGAATACACTGTTCAATAATTGGTGTTGGCTGCATGTTCTCACTCATAAGTGGGAGTTGAAAAATGAGAACACATAAACACAGGGAGGGAAACATCACACATTAAGGCCTGTTGGGAATTGGGAGGAAAGGGGAGGGAGAGCATTAGGACAAATACCGAATGCATACAAGGCTTAAAACCTAGATGACTGGTTGATAGTTGCAGCAAAAAACCATGGCATATGTATACCTATGTAACAAACCTGCACATTCTGCACATGTATCCCAGAACTTAAAGTAAAATACAATTTGTTAAAAATGATGTTGGGAAAATTGAATATCCGTATGCAGAAGAATAAAATGAGAGCCCTATGTATGTATTTACCACATACAAAAACCAACAGAAAATGGATTAAAGACTTAAATGTAAAACCCCAAACTGTAAAACTACTGGAAGCAAATAAAGGGAAAATGCTTTAGGACATTGTTTTAGGCAAAGATTTAATGGGTAAGACTTCAAAAGCACAGGTAATGACAACAAAAAATAGACAAATGGACCATGTTAAACCAAAAATCTTCTGTACAGCAAAGGAAATCATCAATAGAATGAACAGACAGCTTGTAAAATTGGAAAAAAAAATTTGCAAATTAAGTCTCCAACGTGGTACTAATATCCAGAATATACAGGAAACTCAACAGAAAAAGAAAATTCAGATGTTTAAACAGTGCTCAAAATATCTCAATAGGCATATCTCAAAAAAAAAAAAAATACAAATGGCCAAAAACCATTTGAAAAAATGCTGAACATCACTAATCATCAGAGAAATGCAAATCAAATCCACATTGAGAGGCCATCTCACCCCAGTTAGAATGGCTATTATCAAAAAGACAAAAAGCAACAAATGCTGGCTAGAATGCAGACAAAAGGGAACCGTTATACATTGTTGATGGGACTGTAAATTAATACAACCATTATGAAAACAGTAAGGAGGTTCCTTAACATCTTAAAACTAGAAATATCGTATGATCCAGCAATTTTACTACTGGGTATTTATTCAAAGGAAACAAACTCAGTATATCAAAGAGATACTTGCATACCGCCGCCCCCCCCGCCCCGTATTAATTGCAGCTGTATTTACAGTAACCATGATATGGAATGAAACTAAATGTCACCAGATAAATGGATAAAGAAAATGTGGTATATATACACAATGGAATTCTGTTCAGCCATAAAAAGAACGAGATCCTGTAATTTGTGGCAACATAAATGAGCCTGGAGTACACTATGGTAAGTGAAATAAGCCAGGCACAAAAAACAAATATGGTATATTCTCACTATAGCAAAAAAACAAAAAAGCATGTTTCTTTTTGATGTGCTTTCTAATAACTTTTCAGTTTCATCTATCAAATAATTTTCCCCTTACCTTTTCTATATTCAAATACTGAGTTACTCTTAATTCTAAGGTGTCTCTTCTTGCTCACCTCTCGTCCATTGTACTCCCTATTTGTATGCTTGAAGCACTTTGTCAATGTAACTTCTTTTCCTTTAATCTCAATATGAGCCTTTCTCTAGGAAGCCCTTCCTGAGCAGTTGTCCTGTGCTTCCACAGTAGCTTATGTGACACCCATTCTGGTACATAATGCGTGTTTGAAACATTTATTTAATGAATGCGGTAGATTGTAACATTAGTTAAAATGAATGCATATTTTCTTGCTTTAATATGGAAATACTAATGATTACTTCAAATAATCTTACAGTTTCTGAAACTGAAAACTAGTAGCAAATTCCTCTCTATACTTTTCTGTTGAATGATGCAACTGACAGTTTGTTTTCCCCAACTGGTTTTTCATATTATCTTTTAAGTTGGTTCAATATTTGCTTATTCACATTACATAATTTCATTCTGACTTAGATTCTTTTTTTTTTTATTGCATTTTAGGTTTTGGGGTACATGTGAAAAACATGCAAGGTTGTTGCTTAGGTGCATACGTGGCAATGTGATTTGCTGCCTTCCTCCCCTTCACCTATATCTGGCATTTCTCCCCATGCTATCCCTCCCCAACTCCCCACCCCCGCGCTGTCCCCCCCCCCCACTTAGATTCTTAATGGCAGAATCTTTATTTGCTAACAATGCACTAAGCCTATTTAATTGTTTTATTACATTTTAAATAGAGATCAGGACCTGCTTATTTTGCATTATTTCATAGAGTATTTGAGACAAAGATAATGGGGGCATCTAATTGCTCTTTGATGGTGGATATTAACCATGTAACCGATATTCAGCATTGTTATCATTGAACACTCTCCATTTATTAAGCTTGCAGATGTACGAGGTCAGTGAAGGTAATATCCAAAGATAGTTAACTGTAGAATCTTTACTGCATGTTAAATGCCATGAAATAAGACAGGTATTAGTTCTCTTATTATTTTTTCTACTTGGTGTTTTTAATTTTAATTAAAGGGAGAAGAACCTATGCAGCCCCTCCTTCTATTTTTATTCATCTTTAGAGTGATCAGTAAATTTAAGTATGTGGCTCATGGAAAGGGACCAATAATTTAGGTTTCACATACTTTTAAGTTGGGTTAGATTTTTATATATTTAAAAATACAAATTATTAGTCATAGATTTTTTTTTTCTGTACAAGTATGGAAAGTTATTCTTTCACTTTATGGGTAAGACCTCCCTTTCCTATCTGCTATGTGGATTTGAGAGTATTCTAAGAACAGCAAGGAGCCACTGTGAGAAATTGACCACGTTTCATGTATTTAACGCTTTAAAATGTACAAAGCCCTTTCTCATGGATTTTTTTAGTTCTCTATTTTATCTTAATGAAAGATATTGAACAGCTATTTTTGCCACACTAACTGTAAACTTCTGGGAGCAGGGACATGTCACAATACCTTTACATTCTTCGCACCTAGTGTAGCTCCTGGCAAATAGTTGATGCACAATACATTTTTTAAAAAGTGAATAAATAAGCAAATGGTGGCACAAAATAGTAAAGTGATTAGTGAAAAGTCGCAATTTGAGTAAATAGCAGAGACAGAAATTGGACTAATATTCTAAACTATTCCAACCTGGGAAAACAATAATCAGTAGCAAAGGGCCAGAAAATGAGGTGGCAGAGATTTCTTTACGTAAAAAAGTTGCTTTATGTGCAGTGAAGGTCCTGTGGATGTGGAGAGGGCTAGTGTGGTGTAAAAGCTATATAACTGAAAGATGCACAAGTTAGAACAAAGGAGAGTCTGAGGATTGTGCTGGGAGTATAGAACTAATTTACCCTCAGCAGACAGGCTAGTTCAGTTAGCAGCAATTACTTGATGCAGAACCTATTTTGAAGATTTTCAGTAAAATCAGAATCTTTACATCAATGTGAAATTATATTCTTTGTTGTGGTAAAATGAACATAATATAAAATGTACCAGTATAGCCACGTGATTCCTCCAAAAATTAAAAATAGAATTGTCATATAATCCACTAATTCTGCTGCTGAATATAAACCCCAAAGAAATGAAAGCAGGAACTTAAACAGATACTTATACACCCAGGTTCATAGCAGCACCATTCAAAATAGCCAGACAGTAGAAGCAGCTCAAGTGTCCATAAATGGATAAGTGAATAATCAAAATGTAATAAATACATACAATAAAATATTATTCAGTCTTAAGTAGGAAAAAAATTTTGGCATATGCTACACTATGGATGGGCAAATACTGTATGAAGTTAATTTTAAAACAGTCTAAAAAAGATGTCAGAAAACATTCTTGCAGATGGCCTTGTTCCTTTCATTAAAGTTTTATCTTTTTCAAAACATGAAATTTACTCTTGACCCATATATTTTGTTCCAGTCCCCTCTATTGTAGTGAAATAGAATAACCAAAAGCAGTTATTGTGTTGTGCTAGATTTTGCAAGCAAAAATAACTCCAGATGTGTATCTGAAATGTAGGACTATTGGGATTGTGTAAAATCTAATTCTTGCAAAAGGATATGTCCCGTTTTGAAAGTAAATATGCAATAGATTTAAACAAATCAATAAATCTCTTAAAGGAACTGAAATGAAAATGTGTTTTTTAGTTGTTTAGTTTTATTTTTTAAGTTTTGTTTGTTAATCTGTTTTAAACCTATTTATTAAGGAAAGAAAAGTTAAAGAAAAAGAAGACTAAATAAATATCATTGAAGCATTCTTAAAATTACAAAATATTTTGAACCAAATGGTAAGAGCAAAATAAGTTGGAGAAAACATTTTTAAATGGTAAATATAATACTTCTACTTTATAATATGCAAAAAAATACAATGGTCTATAATCCAAAGCTAATTAATTCTGCAAAAATTAGTAAAAGTTATACAAGAACCTTATTTAGCAAATTTAAAAACCTGTAAGCATGAGAGCACTGAAGAAATATTTAAAATTAAAAGTAAATATCTAGCTTTCCCGGTTTTAGTCTTTACTTCTACTTCCTCCTTTACTCTTCCTGAAAAGAAATGTTTATATATTTTACATGCATGTGTGTATATTTATTTTATACTTTCACAACATTAATATAATATGGTACATTGTTCAGATCAAAATGTGTAGATCTTCCTTCTTCTTTTTATTATATGCATAGATTCCAGTGTTTAAATGTCATATAACTACCCTTTCCACATCCCTTATTTCTGTTCTTTTGCCCTTATTGGCTTCCTCAAATCTATGTGATGGTTAATACTAAATGATAACTTGATTGGATTGAAGAATGTAGAGTATTGTTCCTGAGTTTGTCTGTGATGGTGTTGCCAAAGAAGATTCACATTTGAGTCAGAGGACTGGGAGAGGCAGACCCACCCTCAATCTGGCTGGACAATCTAATCAGGGGCCAGCGAGGTTAGAATAAGGCAGAAGATGGAAGAGCAGACCAGCTGAGTCTTTTGGCTTTCATCTTTCTCCCATGCTGGATGCTTCCTGCCCTCCAGCATCAAATTCCAAGTTCTTCAGCCTTTGGACTCTTGGACTTACACCAGTGGTTTGCCAGGGTCTCTTGGACTGAAGGCTGCACTTTTGATTTTCCTACTTTTGAGGTTTTGGGACTCAAACTGATTTATCACTGGCTTCCTTGCTCCTCAACTTGCAGATGGCCTATCATGGGACCTGACCTGTGATTGTGTGAGTCAATTCTCATTAATAAACTCCCTTTCATATATCCTATCAATCCTTCTAGAGAACCTTGAATAATACAGCAGCCAAAGTAATCTTTTCAAAATAATAATAAATAAAAAAAAATGTTTTAAATGAGGCCAGTATATTCAACATTGCAATGATTTCTTAGGAATTTAAAAAATACTTGACATAGAGTAAACATTCTACTAAATATCTGATGAATGAAAGGAAACGAAAAATACTGCTTTGCACTTAAAAAAGAAAGAAACAAAAGGAACAATTTTTAACAAGTTGTTTTTCCTTTTTTTTTGCTAAACAACACTGAAATGAATGTACTTATTACATGTATTTAGGAATAATTTTGCCAAGATTTCCCTGGGTAGATGCATGGTAAAGGAATCACTACTATTTTAAGGTTGGCTATGTAGTCAAAAGTCTGCCCCAATGTATGGCACCAATTTTGACTTTTACCAATAGTGTAAGGGACTAGCTACTTCCCTACATCCTCACCAAGACTAGATATTATAAAGTTTCATATATTTGCTAATATGGAAGATCATTTTATTTCTTAGCAGAACAAGGTTGAGCACTGTTTTATATGCTTATTGGGCACATAATTTTTTTTAATATAGTGTCTTTTTATATCTATTGCTACACAAATGGCTAATATTTTCCTTTGTTTTTAATTATGCACATTTTCTTCACAGTATCCATAAGTTTTTGGTTTTAACAAATGTCAAAAATTTACTTTTTATGTTGGAAATGTGTGTGTTTAAACGACTTCAGATATTTGGTTAGTGTGTGGTGTTACTGAGGTAAATATCATAGATTTGATAACAATATGTGCTAATTTCTTTCACCTACAAAAATTGGCTAGAAAATATACAACCACTTCCAGTCATTCTGTATGCAGGTGAATCTTGGTTTTCCTATGGGCAATGATGGGTGAAACTTATGACCAATATAGGCCTAGCAACAAACAGCACATAAAGGTGAATAAGTAATATTAGCCTGATTTTTATGCAAAGTACTATTTTTGTTCTTATCTATTTCAGTAAGATTATAAATAATATAATAAACATTTTTGTTTTATATATTTTTATCTGTATATTTTAGTTTTCCTAATATTAATTTTGATATATCACAATGCTACTTTTAATTGATTAAGAGGCAACATACAATTTTTCATGTTACTATTTATCTTCATATTTATACAATCAGTGTTTCTAAGCATTAGATGTAAATATTACAATGCAAAATAGTTCTTCAGGTTATTTTGATAATGCTTGCTTGAACAGGAGATGATGTTATTAATTAGGTAGAATTAAAAAAAATTATTTTAATGAAAACAAGACAAAATGCTTGGGTATTCTACAAACTGAAATGCCTCTCCCCCTTTAACAAAGATTCTGATATGAACTGGTAACTCATAGTGAACAAAGTTATTTATATTACTGATACATTAATGTTGAGACTTAATGAAGTCTCATGTTTGGAGCTGTAAGAAGAAAAAAAGATATAATAGGGTCAAATGTAAGTATATACTTTGGTTGCTTTTTTTCTATGTACAGTAAATTTTGTAAAATTGGTCTCCAATAATCATTTTTTAAAATATATTACAAGTAGAAATACATTCATATGCCATCACTGAAGCCTGAATGTGTGTGCAAAATCTGATATTTTATTTATGAAAATAAATGATTCATTTTTAAGGGAGTCATTTGTTATCCTTGTATTTGTATTATTAAGAGCAAGAATAACTAATTTTTAACTTATCTTTTAATCATTATTTCAAAACATAAATTGAGGGGCTCAATTTTATTTTTAATATGGAATGAAAGTTAAAGGACAATCTTTTTGATACTTTCAGTTGTTTGGAAGTTTACTTTGACCTATTGACTTTAATGATGATTTATTTTAATTATGCCTAAATTACTCTAGTTTACACAATAGTTTCACTCACACAATCTTAGCTTTCGAAATTGAATGATTTTTGAAAATCATTTTGTAGTCATAAAAATAGTTAAAAATTCAGTCTTCATAAAAATACATTTTTATTCATCCTGAAAACAATACATTTTTAAAATCATGCTAGTAAAAATATATACTATTTTCTTAAAAAAATGAGCCTTGCATTTAATAGAAATCAGAATATATTATAACCAAACATTTCTATGTAAGATGAAACAAAGCAAATCTTGAGTATAGAAACATTTCCTTGGGTTGCTACCAAATCTAAGTAAAAAGAGCATCTCATTCTTAGTAAGAGTCATGTTTGCTTAAGAGGAAAGCATACTTATAACATTCCAATGCTGTGAAAATTAGAAAAAGATAGGTTAGTTTATTTTAGAACAAGAATATAATAACTTGTATATTATATTCTTGTATATTACACTGAGGATGTAATATGTAATCTGATTTTTATCTGATTATTATGTAATCAGATAAATGTAATCTGATTTTTATCATATTGAGAAAATGACTGCTTGCTCAGTGTGAACTACAGGAGGATAGCTGTAAGCTTTTGCAGGTTATTTGCACTATCATAATCTTCTTGGCTGATTTTCAAAGAGGTTTCCAAGCAGAGTTCAAACTTTAAACCATGAAATTATCCCTACAACCCAGATCAGAGGTTGAATCTGCATACTAAATCCCAGGTAGAAGTTAATCACAGAGTTGATGATCACTTAAGTATCGAATGGCAGCTGTAGGTTTTTAAGTAGCTTTTCAGGACTATCTATAGAGAGGAATGCAAATATGTCTTCACATTATCCTTTATTTTATAGATTCCAGATACTTTTAAATTTTTACTATGACTTTGTCTTTTATGGGTTTTAGCTTTAGCAAACTGACACTTAATTTTATCCTTGAGCCAAATAGCTACCAAGTTTTGTGTTAATGACAATGACTGAAACTGTAGGTAGTACACAAATCAAATTGGCTTTACTGAAGACACTTATTGACTCATATAACTGGTACTCCAGAAGTAGGCCTGGTATTAAGGTTAATTGGTTCTTCAGTTCAAATACAAAAAGAGCCCAGATTCTTTTTGTCTTTTGATCTGCTTACCTGCAGAGTGCGTTTCATCCTAAGATTGAGTGTACTTACAGTTATTGCTGCCAGAAACATTATACTCAATTTCATTCTTGGTGTTCAGTGGGAGGAAGTGCGTGGCTTCCCAATGTTATCTCTTGAGAATTAGGGAAATTGTTTCCAGGAGTCCTCAGGAACCTTTTTCTCATCTCTCTTTAGCCATAATTGGGACACAGGCTCATTCCTAAAAGAATCAATGACAGGTGGAGTGAGTGGGAGATACATTTCTCTTTAGATCAATCAAGTTTATTTCTTGAGATTACGTTAATTTTTCAAACACCATCTCAACTATTCAGAGGATGATGTGCAGATGGATATGATGGGACTGATCCCAAGATGCACTACTTCTGGCCCTTCTTATCTCCTTAACATCCATACATAGCACCCTTAATACACAGCTTGAAGAATGTTCATTTTTACACAAAGTGTTCTCACCTAGCCTTTTTGAGGCTATGGTATGGGCCTTTTGGTCTTTATATAGTTGAATTTTATTTTACTTTTAAATATATTCTGATAGTTTCAAATTCAAGCCATATGGATTATAGCCATTACATCTTACAAAGGATTGTTTTGAAGTTCGCCTTAGATTTTATTTCCATATTTTCTAAAATTTTTAACATGTATCTACTTTCAACTGATGTAGTGCTCATCATCACTGATCATTTGGTACCCTGAGTTTCTTATTCTGGGTATAAAAACCTGGAAAATGAACCTATATCCTTCTTACATTTTAAAGATGAAATTATTTGTCGTTTTATCACAAAAATGTAAGCACCACACTTTCATTTTTCTCAAGGGTAAAAGAAGCACAGACTTAATCAACACAATTCACATACATTTTTCCCTGAATATCCACTATATATAGCATTTATATATATGTGGCACCATATATAGCTTTTTAAAGACCATCATAGTGTTGGAATTACTGTATGATTACCCATTCTAATAATAAGTATAATTTCCATTAACCAGACTTCTCAGGGATTCTATTGATTAAATATGCACATACAGACATCACCATAGTTTGAGAAGCAGCTATACTTAAAGAGAGCAATATTTTTCAAAATTTAATTTTGAGAATGAGGAAAAGAGGCCCTTCATTTAGGGATAAATACTGAAGAGTTTTCTGGTAGTAGCAAGCAGCAACCAGTAGTTCAAACAGCTCAGTTAGGAAAAGAACATAGTTCTAATCCATAGATGTCAAATGTGTGGTAACTTGCATATTAGGCAGTCAAGATTACTGGTTCCTTTTATTTTTTTGAGATTTTACTATGGGTTCTTCTTCTTTTTTTCTTTTTTCCTTTTTTCTTTCTTTTTTTTCTCTTTTTTTTTTTTGAGATTTTGAGATGGAGTTTTGCTCTCGTCCAGGCTGGAGTGCAAAGGTACAATCTCAGCTCACCACAACCTCGGCTTCCTGGGTTCAAGCAATTTTCCTACCTCAGCCTCCTGAGTATGTGGGATTACAGGCATGCGCCACCACGTCTGGCTAATTTTTTTGTACTTTTAGTAGAGATGGGGTTTCTCCATGTTGGTCAGGCTGGTCTTAAATTCCTGACCTCAGTTGATCAGCCTGCCTTAGCCTCCCAAAGTGCTGGGATTACAGGCGTGAGCCACCATGCCTGGCTGACTTTTGGTTCATTTTAAAGCATGTTCCCTCAATATAAAATTTTGATCTGTATTACATTTATATTTATCGTGAGGCTAAACATCCTGAAGATAAACATGATTACAAAGATAATGTATTAGATCTAAACAGAAACGTTAATATTATATTGTTAAATAAGAAAATGTAAAATATAAAATTTTCACAAATAAAATATCCTGGCATTTTAATCTTCATAAACATAACACAATGACATTTAAATCAAGGCTTTAACATTTTATTACTTTATAAGTTTAAAGTTAACAATTTATTTTATGTTGTACACATTATGATATTAAAAAAAAACTCTTCCAAATCTGGAACAACTATTAAAAAATCAATGAGTTGAGTATTTTTGTACCATGCACCTAGTGCCAAAATATTCTAATTTCATATCTGAAAATTTATCTTTTAATTTTGGTAAGTTATTGACTAGTTTATTTAAGAATGAGCATAATCCATGATGAATCTTTTTCATAAGTGCAATTGTACCTAGTGAAAAACACTCAAATGCAGTTAACGATTTTACTCGAATAAAATACATAGAAAAACACAGATACACTTTTAAAGGGTCGCTTCCTGAGGAAGTTTAGTCTTTTATTGTTTGGGCAAATCAAGTCATGTTATAATGGTGTAGATTTAAACCTACCTAGAAATGGAAGCCTGTATTTTGGTACTAAATGGTTTAAGTCTAATACTTAAATTATATTCTCAGTGTTATTTCTAACATGCTTCTTATTGTGGGTTATTTCTCTTCTTTTTAAAAACAAATTAGCCATGAGTTATAATTATGTCTCTTAGTGTAATGAATGTAAATACGGTGTGTGGAAGAATCTGAGAGGGATGCCAGAAATTGCCTTCAAAATATCCAGGGTATAAAATTCCATAATGATTTCTGGAGCATTCCTCTTCATCTTGAAGGCCTAATTGTGTTGATAGTATTGAAATACTTTCAGTTCACATTTCTAGGACCAGTTTCTAAATTTAAGATAGAAATTTCTGTATCTCTCAAATTAATCTTTAATGTTTATACATGTCAAAATACGGCTTCCAAATTCAAGAAGTAAGGCTTTTTACTCTCAGATAATTCTTAAAGATTATCTCATTGTGTTCAACAATTAGAGTTTAGTGAGGATTCAGAATGAATTTGCCATTCTATCACCCTTACTATTTCAAGCTTTTTTTTTTTTTTTTTTTTGAGACAGAGTCTCGCTCTGTCACCCAAGCTGGAGTGCAGTGACACGATCTTGGCTCACTGCAATCTTCACCTCCCAGGTTCAAGCAATTCTCCTGTCTCAGCCTCCCAAGTAGCTGGAACTATAGGTGCCCACCACCACAGCTGTCTAACTTTTTTGAATTTTTAGTAGAGACGGGGTTTCACCATGTTTGTCAGCCTGGTTTCAAACTTCTGACCTCAGGTAATCCACCCATCTCAGCCTCCACATGTGCTGGGATTACAGGCATGAGTCACTGCACCCAGCCTATTTCAAGTATGTTTAAGGTCGAACAAGTATGGTAAAACTTGTTCAACTATAACACGCATACACACACACATACATACACAGAGAGAGAGCGAGAGAGAGAAAATGGTCGTACCAAACCAAACTCTTTTTTCTTTCTTCTTTTATTAAATCTGTTATTGACCTTAAGGGAAATACACAAAATTACTTTGAACATTAATTTCAGTATGTTCAACCCTCAAAATTAGTTGTAAATCAACCAAATGTTTATATTCATTCATTCATTATACATATATTTGCTGAACAATCAACATATGCCAGACACAGTGCTGGGAATTACTGGTGAACAATACAGATGAAACTCCCTGTACCCTGCACTCATAGAGTTTATAATCTGGTGAGGGGAATAAACACTTAAAAAGAATACTGATGTAAGAGCTAAAAGGAAAAATAAAACAAAAAGGGAGATACGTGTGTTTGTGTGTGTGTGTGTGTGTTATATGTGTGAAACGTGTGCAACTTTAGACTTGGCAGCCAGAGAAGACCTCACTAAGAATGTAACATTTGAGTAAACACCTGAAGAGGTGAGGGAGAGAGGCATGTGGTTATCTGTCCCTGAGGTAGTCATGCCTGAAGTGTCTGGGGGAAGAGCCAGGTGATCAGGGTTGCTGGGGCAGAGTTAAGGAGATTGTGGTAGGAGATGAAGTCAGAAGGCAATTGAAGGTCAGGTTATGGAAGGCCTTAAAAGCAATGATAAAGATTTATTCAGCCTAGGAGTGACCTGATATCTGTTAAAAAACACTTTGCTTCTTAGTCAAAAACAATCTGAAGAGAAGTAAAGACTGAAGCAGAGACAACAGTGGTGGCAAGGTTATTGCAGTTATCCAAGTGAATGAGGGTGGTGGTATGGGACAAGGTAGGAGGAGGGGAGGCAAACTATTTCTAAGTATATTTTGAAAACAAAATTGTTTAATCAAATATGAGAAATAAAAATGCATGTTAGTTTCTTCTAGGTGATATACTGTTATAATTGAAACTGGGGAAGGACAAAAAATAAAAATTAATGTTTTAGAATGTAAAAGGAATGCTGGAATAAGGTTTTAGTAGATACATCTCATAGTAGCTGTTGTGTCTTTAACTAGCTTGGTGACCTCAAGCAAAGTTCTTTCAAGGTCATGATTTATTGGCAAAATGGGGATGGGTGTTAAAACTGGGTCAAATCACCCTTCTGAGAGGTGCAGTTAAAACTTTGTAAAGTTTTTTTGGGACACAGCCATGCTCATTTATGTATTGTCTTTGGCCACTTTTGCATTACAATAGCAGAGTCAAAAAAAAGTTGCACAGAGATTGTTGGCTCACAAAGCCTAAAATATTTGGCATCTGACTCTTTACAGAAGAGGTTTGCTGACTCTTAGACCATGAACTCAATGAAGAGAGGTTGTAAACGTGGGATTTTGAGTAGTTTTCTCTATGTAATATTGCAAAAGGAACAATTTTAAAAAAAGAAATCTGATTTTTTTGGCTTTAGAAAAAATATGAAATGATAATAAACATCTCATTAATGATTCTTATTTTATTAAATCAGTTATTGATTTTGATGTTTGATTCCTTGTTTTCTTTCATTTAATAATTTGATAAATATTCAATGGAAAAGTATTGCAACAGAGATAGAATTTATTCAAGTAGAGCTGGCTGAACCAAGAGGAATTTTGTTACTACTAAAATCAGTCTCCCAGAAAATTTGTTGACTGGGTTTTTTAAAGGATAATTTGGTGGGTAGGGAATCAGGGAGTAGGGAAGGCTTATTGATTATGTTGGAGATGAAATCATAGGGAGTCAAAGCTGTCCTCTTGTGACACTGAGTCAGTTCCTGGGTGAGAACCACAAGACCAAATGAGCCAGTTTATCTGTCTGGGTGGTGCCAGCTGATCCATCAAGTATAGGGTCTGAAAAATATTTCAGGCATTGATCTTAGGTTTTAAAATAGTGATATTACTCTAACGAGCAATTGGGAAGGTTTAGAATCTTGTGGCCTCTAGTTGCATGACTCCTAAAGCATAATTTCTAATTCTGTTGCTACTTTGTTAGTCATATAAAGGCAGTCTGGTACCCAGGGAAAGTGGGGATTTCTTTTGGAAGTGGGGTGTTACATCATCTTTGTTTCAAAGTTAAACAACAAACTAAGTTCCTCACAAAGTTAGTTTAGCTTACGTTCATAAATGAACAAGAACAACATGGATATCAGAAGCAAGATGGAGTCAGTTAGGTCAGCTCTCTTTCACTGTCATGCTTTTCTCTGTTATAATTTTTGCAAAGGCAGTTTCACTACCATCATCAACAAGGTATTGTTAGAGGAGAGGGGTCCTGATCCAAACCCCAAGAGAGGGTTCTTGGATCTAGTACAAGACATAATTCAGGGTGAGTTAATGGAGAAAAGTGAAAGCAAGTTTATTAAGAAAGTAAAGGAATAAAAGAAAGGCTACTCCATAGACAGAGCAGCCCCAAGGGCTGTTGGTTGCCCATTGTTATGGTTATTTCTTGATGATATGCTAAACAAGAGGTGGATTATTCATGCCTCCCCTTTTTAGACCATATAGAGTAACTTCCTTTGTAAACTGTCACGGTGCTGGTGGGAGTGTAGCAGTGAGGACAACCAGAGATCATTCTCATCACCATCTTGGTTTTGGTAGGTTTTAGCCAGATTCTTTACTGCATTTATCAGCAAGATCTTTATGACCTAGTGACCTGGCTTGCTGCATGGCAGCCCTTGGGGCCAAGCCACAACACAAACAAAAATTATCTCTTTCCATTATGGACAAAGTAAAATACATGTGGCAAAATATAGACATCAGCCACTCTGCTTAGCACCCAATATCAAACTGCCAAGGCTCAAACTTGCCCCCATCATCATTAATCCAACCTCCAATCAGGAGTTTCAATGTGGTCTCTGGGCAAAATAGGTGCACTGAGTAATAGAAAAGATAAAAAAGGCAAACGAGAGGGAGAAAAGCATTGCCTGTGGTAGGGTGGGGAAGGCAAAATGCTCAAGGAGGCCAGAGAATGACCCGACCACTGCAGCGACTCTGAAAAGTTCAGGTGGCCACCGTCGTGAAGGGATTTTTTTTTTTTTCCTGCAGTCCCATTAGCTGTCGAGTTTCCCCTTTTGGGGGAGGAAAAAGGTCCTCATGTCCCATGATCTTGTACATGCCTAATCCTGTCACCCATTGCTGTCAACAAAGAGTGCAAGGCAAATTAATCAGAGAATAGCAGTTAACATCCTGTGGTGCCAAACCCAGTCTTAGCCAAGAGAGACTTTACTGAGAAGGGTCTCTAACCCCCTAAATCTTAGAAGGGACTTTAATCCTCCTGAGTTGGGCCTGTAACCTAAGGTCAGTCAAGCATCCTTGCCTTTTATTGAGAGGAGCCTTTAACTCTCTCTGTCTTAGGAGAGACTCTACCTCCCCTAAGTTGGGCCTCTAACCCAATGCGATCCTTTATCCAGATATATACACCCGACTTACCCAAAGTAATCCAATCAGTGCCGCAGTCTATTTCTTTTGGGTAGAGGGGTCTCCTTAGTATCGTCCCTTCCGGGTTTGCCAGAAAGATGTTACTGGACCCCACCACTTACCCAAAGTTAGCCTTTGGGTTGGGGTTTCTGCACTATAGTCCTTTCCTGGTTGCCAGAAAGATGTTACAGAAAAGGGATCCTGATGTCAGACCCCAAGAGAGGGTTCTTAGATCTCACGAGAGAAATAATTCAGGTGAGTCCATAAAGTGAAAGCAAATTTATTAAAATGATGGCTACTTCATAGACAGAATAGTTCCAAGGGCTACTGGTTGCCTATTTTTAATAGTTATTTCTTAGTGATATGCTAAACAAGGGGTGGACCATTCATGCCTCCCCTTTTTAGACTATATTGGGTAACTTCCTGATATTGCCATAGCGTTTGTAAACTGCAGTGAGGACAACCAGAGGTCACTCTTGTCACCTTGGTTTTGGTGGGTTTTAGCCAGCTTCTTTACTGCAATCTGTTTTATCAGCAAAGATTTTTTATGACCTGAATCTTCTGTTGACATCCTCTCTCATTCTGTGACTCAGAATGCCTTAACTGTCTGGGAATACAGCCCAGTAGGTCTCAGCCTTATTTTACCCAGTTCCTATATAAGATGGAATTGATCTGGATCACATGCCTCTGACAGTATTCACTACCATTATCAGCATTTACTAAGTACTAACTCATTGCAAGGTGCATTTTAAGAATGTGCCTAGGACTTATATTTCTCCAAATTTAAGACCTCCACTAGAATGAGTGGAGGTCTTGAATTTGGAGAAATATAAGTCCTAGGCACATTCTTAAAAATGGCTTGGTTAAATCTGTGTTACTCATGCTTTCTATATTTATATTTTCATTGATAGAAAGACATTTGTTTTAGATTTAAGATCATTGTCCTATATAAAAATAATATATTTTTATTCTAGAGTTTTTTTTAGGATGGGTTGGCAGTTACAATTTCCACTTTCCACTTTGTTTATAAATTGAGTAAAACTAATAGATGATGTGGTTAATCCATTTTTTCCCTAAAAGACCTTGAATGAACCATACTTGCTAAGTTTCATTTTAGGCTCATCAAATTTTGCTTATTTAGAGGTTAATGTTGATATGTTAAGTTTGAGAGTGCTCTCTGTAAATGGCCTTTATAGATAGTTTCACATGCAAATACAGGTTCTCTATGCGTTCTGTTTTCCATCTTTTACATATATAAATTTTTGCCTACATTTTGTTAGTTTCCGAGTTCCTACTCTTCTTAAAATGATTTTTTCTGCATCACATTAACTTATTAATTTACTTAGATTCCAGAATTTTCTTTAAAAAAAGTTGTGACAGTCAGTATATTGAAGACATTAAGGATATACACACTAGCCTTTCCAGTGTGAATTGTGTACTTTTTCCTCCTTAGATTTTCTCTTATTGCTTATCTTATCAAGAGAAATGGGATTCCAACCAGTCTGTGAAAATTCACATTAGTTAAAATAGTTTTATGTTCAACAACCTTGTATTTTGTTTACTTGTTTGGTGTTGAAAATTGTATGTATTCATTGCATCTTTATCATGGTAATTCGGTTTCTATTAACTCCTTAATAATTTAATTTTTATTAATCAGTTTTTTTCCTCCATAATCAACTAACAGACTCTTACTCTCTGCTAGCTTCTGGCTGTTGTGTTTTGACATGCATTTGGATGCCGGACCAATTGTTCTTCTCTTTATGGTGCTTCTTCTGTACGCCTGGAAATTTGTAAGATGTCTCATTTTAGCTTGAGCACTTTTATCCCTAGGTTTTACTCTTAGTGTATCTTGGAATTCAGTGCAAACTTAAACTGTGGATTGAGGTCTTCAGCTCAAATAAATATTCTTCTGTATTTGTTCAATTAATCCCTCCATTTGTTCATTTTACTTCTGGAATTTCTATTACCATCTTTAGCTCTCTTGGATCTTTGTTCTGCATCTCTTATATTTTTTGCTCATTACTTCAATTTACATTTTGTCCTTTTCTTCTTGGTATTTATATTACTTGATTTTCCATGCCACTCATTTAGATCTCAGTGGTAATTACTCTTTGATGTTGTCTGGTTTGTTTAGAAAATCATGTTTAATTATTTTTTTAAATCTATAGAATGATTATTTTATCCTGTTTTTGAATCCCTATTTTTTCCTATATTTTCCACTTTCACTTGTCTCTTTAAGTTGCTCTATTTTGCATGTTTTTCCCCCTATAGCCAATTAGATTATTGCATTTCAGCTCCAAAACTGTACCTATCTATATTAGAATGTGTGATGCTGAAACTGCTACTCAGCTAATTTCATTTCAGCATTGTCAGTTGCTTTCCTTTAGGCTTTGTCAATAGAGGACAAGACACACACACACAGAGAGAGAGAGAGAGAGAGAGAGAGAGAGAGAGAGACTGCAAGACATGGCAAGGCAAGAGGAGTAAGAAAAGTACTTACTATTTCATATTTTAATATTTTCTGTTTCCATCCTATGGGCTTTCTGTTACTTCCTGACAGCCTCTTTTTTCTGTATCACCCTAGCAATGCTTCTTCATGCTAGTAGCAGATGTGTTGAACCATAACAGTAGCTAAATCCTGTGTGCAGTCTTTCCAACTCTGAAAAGACCAGCTTTATCCTAATACCACAGATAACCCAGCAACAGCTAGCTGACACACCCTCCTCAGAAATCTGGGTCCCAGCCTCATGGCATCTCTTCCTCCAGCTCAGAGATGGCATCACCAGCCAAGCTGAGCCACTTCCTCAAAGGTCTAAATGTCAGTTCTGTGGGGCCTTTTCTCCAAGTTTCATTATGTCTAAACTCTTCCCGTGGTTCCCTTAGCCTTGGCAGGGGGAGGGATCTTCACTATATATATAGTTGCTGCCTCCATGATATCTCAAACCTTTCTGACCTTTCAGTTACCTAAATATCATTGCTGAATTACTTTTTATCTTGAATTTTCTCTGTTAAAATAATTGTTATGACTTCTGTCTTTGAACTGGACCCTAATTGAGACACTGACTGATGATTCTGTTTGCTGGAGGTTCTTAAATGGCTGACATTTTCCTTTGTTAGCTCACTGGGTATGAAAGCTGGTTGTTGGAAGATCCAAAATGGCACAAGTCCTGATGGCAGCTGAAACATTCCCTTGTGGCCTGGCAGTATATGCACAGGAAGTTTGCCAGTGCCATGGTTAGAGTACTGAGAAGAATCTCTGCTCCCCAAGCACCTAAGATTGTCTGAGCCCAAAAGACAGAAAAGATTGGATTTTTCCCCAGGATGTTCTGCTTTCTACTATTTGTCTAGGATCCCTCAAAAACTAGTCTCTGGGCTCTGAATCAGTCTGTAGAAAAGAAAGCATCATATTAGTTATTAGTATTATCTGGAGAACTTTTCCAAAGTCAGCCTCATACCTTCTCAGCAGTCTATAGGCTCTAGCAGCAATTTGACTTAAGAAGTGCAAATGAATTGGGAAGGGCATCTGAATTCAAGTGTTCATGTTTCCAAACCTTCCTTGAAAGATATTTCTTTGTTATAAAATCTATCAATGTATGTTCTAAAGTCTATAATAGGATAGATTTTTTAGTTTTTAATATGAACACTTTAATATAAATGTCTTATTCGTACTTGGGAACTTAACTTTCAATAAGGTAGAAAGATGACTAGAATAACTAATCATGGCTATAGATGATTTTCTCTTATTTATGTGTCTCTAAATACTTTTCCCTTCTCCCAAAGAAGGCCAAAGAGGTACTTGGAAAATTGGAGGGAAAGTAATGGACAAGATAAAAACCTTTGAGGCCCAAATAAATGATGCCTCTAAATGAGCATCTGTACCACTGATTTATTTAATAGTATTATACATAGATTACTTGCATCCATGGTCATTTTTAGGGTATATATCTTTTTTTTTTTTAAATGAGGGTCTTACTATATTGTCCAAGCTGATCTTGAACTCCTGGGCTCAAGTGATTCTTTTGCCTCAGCCTCTTGAGTAGCTGGGACTACAGATGTGCATCACTGTGCCCAACTAGAATTATTATTTTCTTGACACAATATAATTAAAAGTATTTGAGGGCAGAGACCAAATCCAACAAGAATTGATATTACAAATGCAGTAGATTATAATTAAGTTACTATAGTCTGAATGTTTGTGTCCCCAGAGCCAATTCTTCTCTTGTAATTCTATCCTGCAAAGTGATGGTACTAGGGCTTTGGGAGGTGATGAGATCATGAGGGAATGAAATTAATGCTCTTATAAAAGAGATTCTAGAGGGATCCAAAAGAGATTCCTTGCCCCTAATGCCACATGAAGTTACAGTGGAAGAAGGCTATTTTTGAGGAAGCAGGCTCTCACTTCACGCCAAATCTTCTGGCCCCTTGATTTTGGATTTCCCAGCCTTCAGAACTGTGAGAAGTAAATTTCTATTATTTATAAACCATCCACTATATGATATTGTGTTATAGCAGCCCAAATAGGCTAAGACATAAATACTTGCTGGTTTTATGAACCTGAAAACCTAAATTTCAATCATTTGGTTTTTATAATAGTTCTATGGGATAATTACTCATACTCTCATTTTCTGGATTTGGAAACAGAGGCTTATAGAAATTAAGAAGAAATTGACCAAAGCTATCCTGCTAATGAATGGCAGAACCATGTTTCATACTCAGTCTGTCAGACTCTAAAACCTGTGCCTTTAATCATTATCTAAGTTGCCCACCTTCAGAATTATTCTTTTTACATTTCTAATTATACTGTTAAATATTCTGAAATTTTAATGAGATTTAAGACTATCTATCAATTAGAGTACTCCACTGATATTATCATGAGGAATGTAAGTACATTCTTATAAAATCAAAGTTATCTTTTTCAGTATAGGGAGAATATTATGTTTGGTAATAATAGCATTTATTACTATATTTACCTTGTATGTAAAGACAGAATTAAGACTGGAAAGTCTGACTTCTGTGCCCATTCTTTTAACCACTAACCTATACACCAATGGTATCTTATTTATTTCTCTAAAATCTTACTCACTTAAATCATTTGGGTCACATGATGTTGACATTTATGGAAGAGTATATTTTCATATAAAAACTTGTTTAGTTGTTAATTACCAATGGTTTCTTTTAAAGATCATACATTTTATATCTAGATTTTATCTTTCTTTTTCAAAGGTAATAAATTCTCAAATGAAAGAAAAAAAACTCCTAGTATTAATTAGAAGATACAATGATATAATGTTTTCCTATATTTCAAATAAACAAGTACATTATAACCTTCAAATAATTTAATAACGGTGTTTGCATTTAGAATACAACATTAAAGACATCCAAAAGTGGGAGAAGGATATGAACATACACTTTTCAAAAGAAGACATATATGAAGCCAATAGGCATGAAAAAATGCTCATCATCACGGGTCATTAGAGAAATGCAAATCAAAACCACATTGAGGTACCACCTCACACTGGTTAGAATGGCAATCATTAAAAAATCTAGAAACAACAGATGCTGGAGAGGATGTGGAGAAATAGGAACACTTTTACACTATTGGTGGGAGTGTAAATTAGTTCAACCATTTTGGAAGACAGTGTGGCAATTCCTCAAGGATCTAGAAATAGAAATTCCATTTGACTCAGCAATCCCATTATGGGGTATATACCCAAAGGATTATAAATGATTCTATTATAAGGACACATGCACATGAATGTTCATTGCAGCACAGTTTACAATAGCAAAGACCTGGAATCAACCCAAATGTCCATCGATGATAGACTGGACAAGGAAAATTTGGCACATATACACCATGGAATACTATGCAGCCATAAAAAACGATGAGTTGTGTCCTTTGTAGGGACATGGATGAATCCGGAAACCATCATTCTCAGCAAACTGACACAAAAACAGAAAATCAAACACCGCATGCTCTCACTCATAGGCGGGTGTTGAACAATGAGACCACATGGACACAGGGAGGGGAGCATCACACACTGGGGTCTGTTGTGGGGGGCCAAGGAGGGACAGTGGGTGGAGGTTGGGGAGGTCGGGGAGGGATAACATGGGGGATGTAGGTGACAGGGGGATGGAGGCAGCAAACCACATTTCCATGTATGTATGTATGCAACAATCCTGCATGATCTGCCCATGTACCCCAGAACCTAAAGTACAATAAAATAATAAATAAATAAAATTATTTTGATACTTCAGGCATATTGTTTTGTAATTGGTTTGAATAATGCTTAAAATTTTTCATTTATGACATAAAACGGCCATTTGTGAGATTATTATCTTAATCTTGTTGTAATCATATTTTCAGTCCGCTGGATTTAGAAACTGAGGCTTATAGAGCATTCCATAATTTTTCAAAAATTATTCCTCTACATTTTAAAAGAGAAATAATTTGAAAGAGCATTGGTAGATTAGCTCCAATATTTTATCAAAATTGGGTGGAGGAGGAAATGTAGAAACAAAATCTTAAAATTGGTGCCCTGGAAACTACAAGGCAATCATATCTTTGCATTTAAGGACCAACATACTGAATACTGTTGCATTGGGCTGAAATTTCCTTTATTTCTTATTTGAGATGTGATTTCTCCAAAAATATCATTTTGAGGTATATAATTAAAGTGAATTGCATGCAGCACCACAATGGGGACCACTGCACCTTCCATTAGACCTTGCTAGGAGTAAGTAATACAAATATCTTACTAAGGCAGCATCTTTGTTGCTTAAAATGGAGCAAGAAGTAGGTGAAACTAATTTTATATGAAATTCTCTTGATAAACATTGAACATCAATGGGTTTAAAATACTCTGCTCTTAAACATGAATGGAGTAGAGAGGGTCTATTTTCTCCTTCAATGATTATGACTGCTCAATGAGTCATACAATCTACTCATTTGAGGTAGTTTATTAACTTCAATTTTATTTCTTTTTCTTTCTTTTTTTTTTTTTTTTTTTTTGAGACGGAGTTTCGCTCTTGTTACCCAGACTAGAGTGCAATGGCGCGATCTCGGCTCACCGCAACCTCCGCCTCCTGGGTTCAGGCAATTCTCCTGCCTCAGCGTCCTGAGTAGCTGGGATTACAGGCACGCGCCACTATGCCCAGCTAATATTTTGTATTTTTAGTAGAGACGGGGTTTCACCATGTTGACCAGGATGGTCTCGATCTCTTGACCTCATGATCCACCCGCCTCGGCCTCCCAAATTATTTCTTAATTACCTGGAGAAGTACTCAAATGTCATTGCAATCAATCAATCAGCCAAACTTTATTAAGTATGTACTCTTTTAGGTGTTGTGGGAAATGCAAAGAAACTTGACATGACTCTTTCCTTCCAGAAACTTACAGCGTAATAATTCAATAATATTCATAATTACCATTTGCTTAGAAGAATATTATGTCTATGGGCTGACATTTGTTTTTCACTTGTAGGTGACATAATATTTAATTTTAGACATAATATTTAATTTTACTTTTATAACATTCCTATAAAGTAGGTGGTATTAGTTCTACTTTGTGGATGAAAAAACAGACTAAAAACTCATATCCCAATTCACAATCTAGAAATTGACAGAGCAGGGATGCAAATATATAATGGCTATATTACCAAGAGAAGTGCCCTCGTGTACAAGGTTCACATCCTTAACCTTGACTGTGAATTCCCACTAGAAAATTAAAAATGAGATGGAGATTACTTCTTTAGAAGTGCCTCATAGTTCATTGCTTTTTAAAATTTATATGTTTAACCTGACAATTTGTTAAAATAAAGGTTTTTATTCAGTAGGTGCTATGGTTTAAATGGTTTCTCGTCTTTGAAATTCATGTTGAAACTAAACCTCTAATGCAGCAACATTAAGAGCTATGGTCATCAGGAGGTAACTGAGTCATAAGGATCCCATCCTCATGAATTAGATTAATTAACTGATTATAAAAACACTTAATGGAGGGAGTTTGGCCCATTTTTCCTCCTTTCTGCTCCTTCTGTCACGTGACACAATGTTTCTCCCCTCTGGAGGATGCAGCAAGAAGTTGCCATTTTTGAAGCAGGAACACCCTTCCCTGGACACCCATTCTGCCACATCCTTGATCTTGGGCTTCCCAGGTTCCAGAACCATTAAAAAAAAGTTCTATTTTTTCTTTTTTATAATTTACTCAGTCTGTGGTATTTTACCATAGCAGCACAAACCGACTAAGACAGTAGGTCTGAGCGGAGCCTGAGATTCTGCCTAACCTCTGAGATTCCAATGCATTCTCTGGTGATACCAATGCTTTTCTTCAGCTGACCATACTGAGTAATAAGAATTTGGGGAACTTTGAACAAGGAAGAACAAGACACAGAGTGAAAATAATAATCATAAAATTTTATAATGTTAAAGCCAGCTAATTCTGGCAAGCTTAAGACATTGTAAACATAATCTCAAATGTTCATATATATTTATTTAAAAAGTTAAAAATGACAAAATGTGTAGAATATGCATACATCAAGAAATGAAATGAAAACAGTGTTTTGTGCAGCATTTGTACTCTCCTGGTAAGAACAAAATACATGTGCATGTATGAGCTACTAAATACAAGTTCTGCAATTTCAGTAATTCTGTATCTGATTTAAATGCTCTTATATTTGCATTTTAAATCAGCATTTTATGTAAGTTGATTAATGACATTTCTGACTTACAAGAATCTTACAAAATGGTGTGATGTTTATATACATACAATTGACTTAACCAATTTTTACCCAAAATCTTTGAAAATAGTTAAAACAATTAAGTTCTTTGCCAACTTTGCCAATTTTATTTAACAATTTAATACACAGTTTTACAAATAACTACTACAGGCTACAGTTTTGTATAAATCTGTTGAAATAAAGAAGATGGAGATGTTTGACATTTTCTTTCCTAACTCCCCTCATTCAACATTAAAAACGCTCTCAACATTTGGGAAGAGAAGACAGTTTAGTATATAGTTTCCAAACTTTTCACAATCAATAACCCTTTTATTATTATGTTTTCCCACATGTACTCCATATATTGAAGACTCTAGTCTACCTAATAAAATGCCTGATTTGATTGAACTTTGTTTCCTCATTTTTCTTTTTCAATGGCAATTCTTTTTACTATCAATCTAATCTTCTATCATTATGACAACCACCCTCAGTTAACGTAATTTCAGCCACAAGATAAAAGCATTACTATTTCCATTAGGTTTTCAAGAGTGTTGGCAAATGTCTCTGGGCTTTTTGAAATACTAAAGATGATTTAACCAGAATCCTCACTTTTTTAGATCAGAAAGAATAGTCTCTCTATTTCTCCTGTCTTTATTGCAGTAGAAATTACAAGAAAGACTGCAAATATACAGTTGATCAAGGGAAAAAAAAAGATAAGATTAGAGGAATAAATCTGCTTCTGAGAAGAATGTATGCCAGGTGACTAATAAAACCCAAAAGTTTTCTGATGCCAATGACCATGCAGATTCTCTTACTGATTATATTTTGCTTATAGAATTTGCTTCAGAGAAAGTGAAAAACAAATGTCAGCCCATATCCCATTCAGGTTATTTTTCATATAACCTGCTGTTCTTTAGGCAGTGATAGATAATGGAGTTGCATAAGAGCTGTGACAGTACCAAGAATGACAAGATACTTTTATTTTTCTTATATCATTTTAAAAATTGATAGAAAAAAAGCTAGATATCATTTCAGATTAAAACAAAACTACTTTATTCTGATATTTAACAAATTATTAATTGGTTGTTGAAGTAAAACTATCACCAGTGAGATGTTTTAGGTATACATCATATATGTTACACACACATATATGTGTGTATGTGCTTGTTTGTGTGTGTGTGCACTTAAAGGTTTACACTAGCTTTACGACCATGTTTGTAGTACACAGTTTCAGTTGTCTTGCTTAATTCTACTTGATTATTTGAAGTCTCTAGCTAGATGTTTGTCTTAATTATTTAGTGTTGCTATAAATGAATTAGTGAGGCTGGGTAATTTATAAAGAAGATCAGGCATCTGGTGAAAGCTTCAAGCTGCTTCCACAAATGGTAAAAGGAAAAGGGGAGCTGGCATGTTCAGAGATCACATGGTAAGAAAGGAAGCAAGAGAGAGGGGGGAAGTTCCAGGCTTTTTTTTTTTTAAACAACAATCTCCCATAGGAACTAACATTGTCATAATTTACTCACCCTGTTGTCCAGGGAGGGTATAAATCTATTCATATAGGATCTGCTCCCATGACACAAACACCTCCCACTACATCCCACTTCCCAATGCTGTCACAATGAGGATTAAATTTCAGTGTAAGATTTGTAGGGGTTGAACATTCAAACTAGCAATGGTTCACTATTTTTGTAACTAAAAAATAAATCACACAAGGTTTTTCATGCATTCTTGGTACTGTCCCAGCTCCTATGCAGGTCCAATATCTATCACTGCCTGTGTACTTATAGGCCCTGTTTATTTAGTGTTTCTAAAAGATATGTCTTATGAATGCACCTTTTACCTTCCAAAGCTAGCAGGCCTAAGCATAGATGTTATTTTGTGCTACTTCAAATCTGGAAACAAATACTGATAGAAATATTCATTGAATTTTATTATAATCAAAATTTAACTTTAAAAAAGTTTTATGTAAGGGATATGTGTATGTATGTGTGTGCGTGAGAGAGAGAGAGTAAGAAAGAGAAAGAAAGAAAGAGAAAGGGAGAAAGAAATTTCTCTTGTAAATCATAAGACAACTATTTGTTCCTAATGAATAGTTTCTTATGGCTATACCAGTACCTTTCATATCATTGTTTTGTTTTTTATGGATCGCAGATAAAACAGTGACTCAGATCTTAAATATTTTTGTGTTTTTCTTCATTATAAATAAAGAATAAAACAAAGATTATAAACCAATTTGCTGTTTCTATAGCATAATTTCTCCACCTGTCTTTATGAGAAATTTATCTTGATTATACAGATAAATGGAGTCACATTAAGCATCCCTTTTCAACTATTTTATCTAAAATTTCCTATTATTTTTTGAATTATATTGCATCTGTACAACACCAGAATACTTGATAAAAGGTTAAAAATGAAAATAGTTGGTTAAAACTACTTTTGTGCCAGATAGAAAATAGATGTGAAGATTTGGTGAAGGTTTAATGTAAAATTTTCTTTTAATTTCTCCACTACATCCCCATACAATTAAAGTTCTGTACGCCTATATTCTCATTTTTAAAAGGAAGTTACAGCAGTATTATTTTATGATATTTTTATAACAGTGCAATAATAAGCAGCACAATAAAGTATGCAGATTTCATTGGTATAGGCCAACTTTAAAAAGTTGAAGTAAAAACTTCTAATGAAACTCTTTGATCATCAGGTTGATACAACCATTTGCTTGGACCATTTTGAAAAAGTATTGAGGGTCACTTTCATACTAGTACAAGATTATAGGTTGCTAAAAAGGATTCCAACTGGGAGTCATCTAACCTCACTGTAAATAATTCTAGTCAAGGGACACTTTTACCTTTAAAGGTAAACCTTTGGAAATAGTTGTTATTCTGAAAAAGTTATGTTCAATCAGAAGTTAATTTAATATTTATTAATATTTTATAATCTTATTAATGGTATTTAAGGCAGGTGAACAGCTTTTATTCCAGAATCTTAAAAAGGACCAAGGATTTAGTTTAGTTTTCTAAACTAGTTTTCTAGTTTTACATAACAGAAGACCATGGAATGATAGGTTTTGATAATTTTTAAAAATGACTATTAGATTTGTTTAGATTGTTCTATGCATTAGAGTTTGGTAATTGTGACTCAGGTTTCTTTTTTTGTTTTTTAAAATTGAGGTATAATTTACGTACAGATCCCTGATTTTTGATAAACACATACAGTCATGAAATCATCACTAAAATCAATATATAAAAAATTCTATTCACTCTACAAATTCCCTCTTGCTTCTTTACCCACTGATCCTTTTTATGTCTACATAGTTTTGCCTTTCCCAGAATGTCATGTAGATGTTATTATATTACATGTAGCCTTTTGAGTCTGGCTTCTTTATTTAGTATGCTGCATCTGAGATCCATCCATGTCGTTTTAAGTATTAACAGTTTGTTCTTTTTTACTGCTGTGTCACATTATATGGATGCACCACAGTTTATTCATTCACCAGTTGAAGGATATTTAGGTTGTTCTCATTATGGGCAATTACAAATAAAACTGCTGTAAACATTCACATACAGATTTTCATCTGAACATAAGTTTTGATTGTACTGTAAATATTTAAGAATAGAATTACTAGGTATGATAATGGAATCTTTAAAAGAAACTGTGAAACTCTTTGCAAAAGTGACTTAGCTAAACTTTTGCATCCCAAAAAGCAATGCAACACTCTTCATTTCTGCAAGTACACCTAGTAATGTCAATGTGTTTCTTTCTTTTCATTTTAAAAAGCAATTCTCATAGGTATATAATCATTTCTCATTGTGGCTTTTATCTGCATTTCCCTAATGACTAATGACATTGAACATTATTTCATGTGGCTGTTGCCATTGACATAAATTATTTGGTAAACTGTCTTTCAGATGTTAAGCTCATTTTTTTTCACAATTTTTTGTTTTGTTATTATTGAGATTCGAGAGTTCTGTATATATTCTGGATATAAATACTCATCAGACAGATTGATTGACATCTATTTTCTTTCAGCCTGTGGCTTTTTTTTTTCTCATTGTATTAACAAGGTCTTTCAAAGAACAAAATTCTTATTTGTGATGAGGTTCAATTTATTATATTTTTCTTTTATCAAAGCCTGAATTCCTAGGTTTACAGATAGCCCTAGTAATAATTATTTTACACTGCTCATGTGCTAACTCTTCTGCTAACATTTTCTAATTTACTATGTATTAACTGTTCATAGTAATTACATTTTCTAGGTTCAGATTCAATTTTCTTCAAAAAACAAAGAAACAGAAAAATTCTTAACTGCAGTTTTTCCAGATTTCACACTCAGGGTATACAATTTCAACTGACTCTTGGGCTCCCATCAGTCTGCTATCCTGTAGAACCTTCACATATAAAGGTAATTCATGCCTTGTCAAAGGGCAGAGGTGAGAAGATAGATTTTACTAAATTGGGGGACAGCATATCTAAACTTTAATCTAGATTTTCATACATGAATATTTTAGTCACTAGCTAATACTATTATTTGAATTCCCCAATAATCTTATCATATTAACATCTTGAGTATAAAGCTCAAGAAATAGAAATAAAAAGTCCCTCACTATGATTTAAAAGAAAAGAGATCATACATATGAGCCAAAAATTTCCCCATAAATCATCAGATTTTAGCCATAATAAAGACTGTAAAAGTTTGAAAATTGATTTATTTACATCAGCTGCCTTGCTTAAAGTTTAGATGTTCATGAGAAACTCCTACCACAGTCATAGGCTTATCTCACCACATTAAGAAAATTTAATGACTATTTAAATATTGTATTTATATAAAAAACAGAGAAAGAGAAAGCTTGCTTGACATGAACACTGTCTACATATGACCAAAGATATTTAGCTTATCTAGTTTTACTGGCAACTCCATTTTCTGGAAGATAGTGTATTGAAAGGGAAACCTAGATTTCAGAAATCAGTCTGTTTTTATTAAGGTTAAAGCACTGTAGTATGTAATAAGAGGCTTCTCTTTTATAACCATTATGAATTCAGTGCAAATTTGAAAATGAAGGGCTGCTCCTGAAGAGAGTTGTCCAGACTGAGTCAAAAGTTTGAAAGAGAGATGACTAATAAAATAGTTCTGTTACAGACTCAAAGGGTGAGAGAAAATTAGATTAGGGTCTGGGTGGCTGCTGGCAGTACAGTGTTATCTCTGACTGAGGGATTGGCTAACTCTATTCCAGCAAGGAGTAAGTAGAAAAGTCAGTCAGGTGAGAGGGCTGTGCAAAACAGAATTCTACAAGAGTGCACAAGATTGACAGAGCGATGAGATTTGATATTTACCCGTAAAATATCTTCTGGGAAACAGTCTGCAGACTGATAGGTTTTAGTAGCTGAGCATGTCTTGAAGACCCCACATGGAACATACTCTGATGATGTAATCCAAACAAAAGAAACTTTAAGTTCTTGATCCCAAAATCTGCCCAGAGTAAAAGGCAGTGACATTTCTGTTTGGGGGTACTGTGAAGCCATTATAATATGGGAATTATTAATTTTTTTCGAATTTTTAGATCATGCATATTTTAATGTAAAAACCAAAATCTATTATAGCCTGGATCCCATTATAATAGCAAAAATTTCTACTATAGAAAGATTACCCATAAGGGATATTATTATAATCATATTTTATGATCCGGACATTTTCCTTCCTCCAAAACCTTAGGTCATTATACAATCTTTCTCAGACTCAGCTCTCTAATTCTGAAGGTGAGAAAAATCAGTAGTACCTACTTAACTAATAGCATCAATATATGTGAATCACTTAAAACAATACCTGGTACATGGTAAACGGTAATGAGTAGCTGTTTTATTGGTATTACTCGCCTTCAACCAATTTTCTTATTTGAGCTGTCATGCGATTATGGGCATTACCTATTTTCCACAACCTTTTTAAAAAGTCTGTCAAATAGATGAAGAATCCTTGTCTATTTTATTCATACTATGAGACTTGAATAATTAAACTTAAGCATTATATGACTGAAAATTGATCCATGTATTCATAGTTGTTCTGGGGAACAAGTAACAGATTCTGACAAATCTGCAAAGAGCCAGGTTTTAGTTAAGGCCAGGATAAGGAAGGATTATTCAGCTAAACTTCTGGATATAAGACATGTTTGGTGATTGTAGAACAGATTCCAGAAAGCTTGCATTAGCTTTGCTTTGGCAGTCTTACCAGACTTAGTACCTATTCACTTCAGTTTTTTAAAATCATTTTTATTCTAGGAAAAAAATTCACACACTTTGAAGAATTATAGAAATGTAAGCTCTGTATTTTTATTTAGGGATATAATCAACAATTTACACATAAGATTCTAACTTACTGGAACTAACTCAGAGAAATTACAAAGAAATATGTTCCTCCTCTGCTCCTAATTATGAGATCCTATATATCAGAAATTCTTCAATTTTTTTCTCTTTTCTAGAGTAATGTACTTAAGTTAATTTTGAAGTAGTCAGACTGTCTTAAACAAAAGCTATCATATAGTGGATTCTTCATCTGACAACTCTTCATCTTTATTCCTTTAGTCTATGATGATAATAACATCAATATTAGTGATAAGAGCGGGCACTTATTAAGTCCTTACTCTATGCCAAAAATTAGTCTGTACATGTCATAGTTTAATCAGCTAATCTCTATTATAACACTCAGAGGCAAGTTACAGCTATCATTCCCATTTTGTATATAGGAAAGCTTAGAGTTTAAACAATTTACTCACTATCATAAGAATGATCATTTGAACATAGGCAGTCAGACTTCAGATAAGAAACTTACTCTAATTTGTTTTTCTGGACAGACAACATGCATTCATTTGGAAACTATACACTCATAATAATATTTCCATTTACCTTGGACTTGAATATTTGTTTAATCAATGTTTTTCTGTCGTTTCTAGACTGAATGTTCTTTTCATAGTTAGAAAAGTTAGAAGTAAAATAACAGAGCTGAGCATTTTCTCTGTCAGGACTTTCTGCCTAAACCTGAGTCCATGATTTTAGCCACTTCTTCCAAAATATCCATCATTCTCATTTTATTATTAAACCTGGACCAATCCATATTTCCTCAGTTTCTGAGATCTGGGGGAAACAATAAATCAGTAACATGTGGACCTGGGTCACTAAATATGTAAGATTTAAAACTTTAGTTGTTTTTATGGGTAGTTATTTCCTTTCTGCATACAATACTGTGACTAAAGTCTTTAAGTATCTATTCAAGTCCAACATTCACATCTCCTTATTTGTCCCTTCTTCCAAGGAAGAAGACCTTGCTTTCTGTGTCAGAGTGAAACCAGAGCAGAATATGGTGAATTCTCACCAGATAACATCATTTCTCAGCCAGCATGTCCTTTTCTTCTGTGCACACAAGGGACGTTAGTGTACGATATATAGATCCCAGAATAGTTATTGAGTAAATTTTTAGATTATTTTTACATTCAATTAGTTTTAGATTCTAGAACAATATAATTATTAAAAGCACAAACTCTAAAGCTAGACTGCTTGGGTTCAAATATGGATACAATGCTTGCTAGCTATTTGATCATGAATGAATAGGTTTTTGTTTAACCAAAACCTATTGTTTTGTGACTCAGATTCAACATCTGCAAAACTGGGATAATAATTGTACTAATCATATTGGGTTATTACAGGTTGAGCATCGCTTATCCCAAAATCCAAAACTTGGCACGCTTTAAGATCCAAACCTTTGAGCTCTAACATGATGCCACAAGTGGAAAATTCCACACAAAAGTACTGAACACAAACTGTATTTCATGCACAAAATCATTAAAAGTATTTTATAAAATAACCTTCAGGATGTGTATAAAGTATTTTTGAAACATAAATGAATTATGTTTACATTTGGGTCCCATTCCCAAGATATCTCATTATGTATATGCAAATATTCCAAAATCTGAAAATATCTGAAATCAGAAACACTTCTGGCCCCAAGCTTTTCAGATACTCAACCTGTATGAGGACTAAGTGAGTAAATAAGTGCAGACTGCTTGGAACAGCACCCATCACATAAGTGAAGAGGTAATTGTTATTTTAAGTATTTGTCTTTCAAAAATCAATATTAAGTTTCTTCTTTTCTATGCAGTTGTCTGTTTCCCCATGTGGAGTTGTTACTCCTCTGCATCTGTAATTCCATAGTTCCTTGCATTTTGGTTTTATTACAGTACTTACCACCTTAGAGTATATCCATAACATTTCATGAGCTATTATTTATGTATTGTATATCTACATATATTTACAAATAGAAATTTTCTAATTCACATGTAATTCATACACTTCTTTTAATGAACTTTGAATGATAGGGTTTGTGGTTATAATCTTTCCATGTTATAGATCAGCAGTCTCAAAGTACCATCTGTGAACTACTGGACGCTCCTGAGGCACTTTCTAGAAGTCTGTGAGTTTAAATCTATTTTTATAATAATATGATAGCATTATTTTTCTATTTCATTGTGTTGACATTTGCAGTGATGGTGCAAAAAGTAATAGTGCGTGAAACTTCCAAGCCTTACAATGAACCAGGGAAGTGACACCAATTTGCACTATGCTCATTGCAGTCTTCATCAGCACACAATTAGTTTTTTTTTTTTTTTTATGCCAGTTTCACTCAAGGATGTCCTGATGTAACAGCAACTAGAATTGATTTTATTAAATCTTCATCCTTGAGAACATTTGATATTTTAACCTTTATGTGAGAAAATTGGAGTATGCATAGAGCACTTCTGTTGGGTGCACACAGAAATTATTACACAAGTAAAAGTACTAATGTAATTTATTCAATTGCAAATGAATCTAGATGTTTTGTAAGTACTAATGTAATTTATTCAATTGCAAATGAATCTAGATGTTTTGTTCATGGAGCACCATCTTTTCTTAAATCAATGACAACCAGACAAACTGGGATTATTGAGATCTGTATATCTGTATCTGACCAATATTTTCTCAAAAATAAATGAAAGGAGTCTGTCACCTCAAAGAAAACAATTTGTTGCCAGTGATAAAATTCAAGCTAGCAAGTAAAAATTAGAATTTTAGAAATCTTGTATCCACCACTATGAACTCCTCAGTTTCTAATACCTAAAGACTTTTCCGATGAAACCATGATGATATTAATAGTTTTTAAAGATACTGCATGATGAAAGGTGTCAACATGAGGAGGATCTATAAGTTAGTGACTTTTCTGTATGATGAATGAATGATTTTTGTAAAATCATACCTGATAAAATATCTATTCAAAGTACAAGTTAAACCAATAGATTTTAATTAATAGAGTTCAAAATATCAACTGATATATTTACAGATTTCATAGTGCAACTAAACCCTAAGAAACTACTGCTTGTCAAATTTTAATGAAGTATCAAGGAAGAATACATGAAATATCTGAAAAGACTTAAAATATTACCTCCTTTTCCAACTAAAAATCTATGAGAGCCTGCATTTTCTTTATATACTTCAACCCAAATAATATAGCTCAATAGATTCAAAGCAGAAGCAGATGTAAGAAACCAGTTGTTTTCTGTTAATACAGACAGTTAAAAGGATTTGTAAACATGTAAAACCATGTCCCTATTCTTGCCAAGTTTTCTGGTTTGTTTTGGAAAACATATTTTTCACAAAAATATATTATTTATGTTTACATGGAAAGGATTTGTTATTTTTAATTTTAAATAACTATTTCTGTTTTAATTAAATATTGATAGATATAATCCACATAAACAAAATTCTTTGAGGATCCTCAGTGATTTTTAAAAGTGCAAAGGGTCCTGAGACCAGTATGTTTAAGAACCACTGCCACAGACAAATAGTTCCTGCAGTATTCCTGAGGCATGTGGAGGGAAAAATCTATTTAGGGTGTTTGAAAGTTCCTATTCATACTCAAAAACATTTTGCAAAGGGAGATGGAATACCCAGTGTAAAAGATTCCTTTATGAAAAGGTATCTTTTCAAGCTAGGATAAATATGTAAGTACTGCCCCAGTGAGTCTGATACAATTTCACAACAGGAGACACTATTCTTTTTTTTTTTTTTACTATTATATGTCAAGTATTAAAGCAGAGGTGCTGTATACTAAATTCTGTGCTGCTAAAAAGAAAAAAAGAATATTAAGAAAATCTCTGGACACAGGAGCCTTTTACATTAGCTCATCCATATTTGATGGACCCTTTTTAAAATCATTTGATTAAATACATGAAGAAACCTTTCACTGATATGTAGACCTAAACAAAATGTTTTTTATTTGATAAAGAAATTGTTTATTTTAGAAAGAAATTTATACTATGACTAATTCTTCAATGTGAAATTATAAAAGTACATTATGGAATTTTTAGTATCAGGGAAATAAGGGTTAAAATGGATCACATGCTACTGCAGAAATTTTGTTTTCCCTTTCCCCAGCCTCCTCTCCATTTCCTGCTTTGTGTTCTTATTAAGTAAACTACTTCAAGGCTGTAGAAGATAGTTCTTGATGACAAAGTGACACTTCCCTTGTTTCTTTTGATTGAGAGAAGGCCTGGGACTTTCATTAGTCCCTGATTAGAGTTTTCAGGGAGTCCAACTATTGATTGCATAAAATTCCTTTCCTGTCATTTTCTGTAAATGTACACAATAGCTACTAACACATCCTCCTCCAGAGCCCACACTTTGTTTTCCAGGAGGAAGACAGATATTCGGCTAGCAATCTGACCTTTAGAATTCCTACATGATGTTAAAAGAGAATTGTCTGTTACTTAAAGATTTTTTCTACCTACAACAGAGCTGATATTTAGAACTGAACTTTCCTAGTAATTATAGCATATTTGGGTAAGTAGCTATCAAAAATATTCAATTATTGCTTATTCTTAATTATGAGGGGACAATGGACTTGACATCTGGCACAAGGCCAGCACTTAAAAACCACTTACTGACTTTTAAATGATAATGATAATTAAAGTTCCTAGTTAGGTACATTAGTGCTTGCATGTATGTTAAGGATGCATAAAGTTTTATGAACTCTTTAGGGTCTAAAGGGTAATAGCTGACCATATGTGAAAAAGAAGCTGTACAATCAACCTTTCTGGATGTCTTACTTCCTGTTACTGTTTAAGATAAAATTCACAGCCTAATGCCTTACAGTTTTCACATTCATGATTTGGATTTCTATTTAGAATTGCTTTTGGCTCAGCTTCTTCTTCTGTTAAATATAGTAATACCAAAGTAATCTACATGAAAAAGATAATGTGGAATAAGAGTTTGCAATTAAGACACTAATTAATTCTACAATCTCTTCCCCAAAAAAAACAAATCAAAATCATAATAAAATTAAGAAATGATACATATTCAGGCTTCTGTTTAAAATAGAGGTAAGAACAGAAGACTGGAGAATAGAGACCAGAATGTGAGCTTCAGTTCTGATCCTTCTGCTTTCCTCATTTGAAATAGGAATAAAAATATTTGTTATAACATCTCATCACATTCTTGTGTAAAAGTGCCAATCACACTGTAAAAGTTCCACAACTAGTAGCTATGATTGCCATGGCTCTTTTCTTTACCTATTCAGTTCTTCCCATTCTTCAAGACACAGATCAAATATTCTTTTTCAGGAGAACTACTAGATCCATAGTACAAACCCAAAGGCTTCATTTTCTTTTGAACTCAGCTCCGGTTGAACTTACAATTATGTCAGATTTGCTAACTTCCTTATGACTTCATTTAAATAATGACTACATGGTTAACTTTTCCCATATTTATTGTCTCTCAAATTAGAATGTATGCTCCTTAAAGGTATCAAAAATTACTTTTTCCTTGGGTATTTTTTATCATGTAGTGTCTTCTACATAATTAATGCACTATTAATACTTGATTATTATATAAATGGCAGGCTTCATGAAATGTTCAAGAGTTCCTAAGACATTCTCATGGAATTATGTAAGAAATCAAAGAAGAAAATAACTTTGTAGAATATTGTTATTGTAAAATAACTTCACATTTTTTGGAAGAGAGATAAATCATTGTAGTTTGGAGTTAGAAAGAACTAAACAAATCCTCTAGTTTAAAATTTTATGTTATAGATGAGAAAACTGGAACCTCAGAGAGTTTTCTATATTAGCCAGAATCATTATATTAAAAAATCAATGGCCAAGCATGGTGGCTCACACCTGTAATCCTAGCACTTTGGGAGGCCTAAGTGGGAGGATCACTTGAGCCCAGGAGCTTAAGGTCAGCCTAGGCAACATAGGGAGACCCTGTCTTTAATTTTAAAAAATAATAATAATAAATAAAAATTATTAATTTTCATACTAGACACTTAGCTATCATTTCATAATTTTATGTAATCATTTAAAATACATTTTCAAATAAGCAGAATTGGCCTAAATGTGTACCTCATAATGGACACATATGAGTTCTATATATTATTTGAGGTTTCTTATCGTTTTATTCTTGTCATTAACTCTATCTATTGAGATAATTTGTTGATTACAAAGATTATCTTCCTTGAAGAGAAAAATCATGTCCACATCTATGTTTTTTTTTTTTTCTGAAAATGGTTTTTTTATGCTATAGGTATTAATGTGGACTTTTCTTAAACTATGGCAAAATATTTGTTTCTGAAGATTTTGTGAAGGGTAATGCAAACATAAAGGAAAATTTGCTATTTCATATATGTCACTTTGAGCCAGAAGGGAAACAGGACTAGGAAACATAATCTTGGATGGCTTATAGGGATAAAGAGTCATGCTAAGAAAACCATTGTTCCTAGGAATAAGAAAGCCATCCCTATTATGTCTACATCTGTACACCATATAATGGACCATCAGATTCATTACAAAGTTAGACTTGAAATTCTAGCAATCCCTTTCTATACTCCTGTGCTCAATCTATGTACTGAAGCCATTCAAAACACAAAAGCAGTAACATACCTCAGCGGCCTCACAAGAGAGTAACCTCTCTTATATTTTTATGCTACAGGTACTGATGTAGTCTTTTTTTTTTAAACTATGGCAAAAGATTTTATTACACATTCAAAAATTAGGAAGGGAAGTGTACTGTTACTGTTGTTTCTGTTTTTTTATTTTAACTCAAAAATAGTGTCAAGATCAATAAGCCTACTTGTAAAATATCACCTTTTAATAATACATCAATTTTTGTGATGATACAGAGCTCAAAAGGGTCACTTGAGCTTGTGACCACAGACAGTGTCAAACATTTTGAATCTGGATTGAATGTTCTTTCCACAAGACTACAAGCAAGTCCAGACATCACTTACTCATTTAACAAACAGACATTGGGGCCGGGCGCCGTGGCTCACGCCTATGATCCAAGCACTTTGGGAGGCCGAGGCGGGTGGATCACGAGGTCAACAGATCGAGACCATCTTGGTCAACATGGTGAAACCCTGTCTCTACTAAAAATACAAAAATTAGCTGGGCATGGTGGCGCGTGCCTGTAGTCCCAGCTACTCGGGAGGCTGAGGCAGGAGAATTGCTTGAACCCAGGAGGTGTAGGTTGCGGTGAGCCGAGATCGCGCCATTGCACTCCAGCCTAGGTAACAAGAGTGAAACTCTGTCTCAAAACAAACAAACAAACAAAAAACAAAACAAAACAAAAAAAAACCCAGACATTGGACATCTGCTGCTTTGTGTCAGCACTGTGTTAGGCACTCTGTATTCCCTCAGGCCCTACAGAGAGAGGGAGGCTGGAAAATAAAACATAAATTCAGCTCAAGGGAGGCGGGATAGGGGTTTGTTCCCAGGTGAGCCTAGAAACATAGCATTGTATATTCTGCAGAAAGGTTGGCAGCCAGAACAGGATCCGTGAAATAAAGCAACTGATTTCACTTCCAACTCTCACATGAACTCAGTGAGAGAATTAAAAAACTGCTGTAGTAGGAAGGACACTGAATGGAGACTTTAGAATAATGGATTCAAGTCCCAGCTTTGACATTTATTGCCCATTTTTCTTGCCCTTAGGGAGTGGTGCAATGCAACCTAACCTCTCTAGGTATCATCTTCTCAACTGATGATGTAACAATAAAATTCTCTCTATACAGCTTACACAGCTGTTGTTGGAATTAAAGAAATCAATGTAAAAGCTCTTTATATATTTTTAAACATGCTACAAACAGCAAAGTATTATTCTTCAAAGACAAGTAAAAGACGATGAACTCTACTACTGGAATATTACTTAACCAAATATTATTGCACACATGTATCTCACAATTGCTTTTCATGAAGTTAAATATTTTAAATACTTTATGTTAGCTTGGTTTAATAAACTGCTAATTTACCAGTTTTGTTTGCCAAATATATGTTTTACTGGTGATCATAAGAAAAAATGAAAAGTAACACATTCTGAAATGCAGAAATTATAAGTGTTAATAAGGTATATACATTGAAAACATTCAACATTACATGCAATTAAAAAATAATGGAAATGCTATTTTTGATATTCTATGTTAAAATTAAAAAGTGAATTTAGAAGAGAAAAGAATAAAACATGTTCAGTTTCTAAAAGAAGCAATTTAAAAAGCATTTGGTATATAATGCACAATGATTAGCTTTGTATAAAGTATATAAATGGTGCAATTACAATGTACAGTATAAAAGACAGTTTCCTGTGTTTTCCATCAAATCATCAACATTGGCCTTAGAGAAATTGTAGGAACATTTGGAAAAGATAAATACATTCATTTGTAGTGTGGCTTGTACAAAGGAAAACATTTCAGGTGGAAAACGATTGCCCTTTTCTGATGATTTCATTGATTGACGTGCAAAGTGCTTTTGACTATGGCAAAAGAAGCTTAGCTCAAATGTGAAATGCTTGACTGTTTCATTTGGAACATGCATTTTTATTTTGCAGCCACAGCAAAAGAGATGAAATTCTGTCTGGTAAGTGTAAAGGGGAAAGATAAGCCCTTATATCAAGAATTTCTGCTAACCTTGCTATATTTAGTATCAGAAATAAAGTGGAGATTTGCAGCTCAATGAATTCCGAAGCCAAGAAAATGAGATAGAAGAAAAAAAATTAAAGAAAAACTACACACATTCTGTTTTAGTAATCTTGTCTGCTTCTAGGGCACAAATAGCTATATAATAGGATTAACCGCTAGACAGTTTTAACAAACAATGTTAAGTTATTGGGTTCATGCCATATCTTATATACACAGACATATTTTTTTCTCGTGGCTTTATTGGAGATTGAAATTTCAGTCTGATAAGAGGTCTCCTAAATGTAATATTGATCGAGTTAAAAGAAAATTTTCCAATCCAATCTTCTGCTTTCCCCATTCAACTGCATTTGAATGAAGTTTACTTCTGTTTGTTCGTTATAAGGATATTTTAAGTAATCTTATACTAATTTGGAGAATAAACAAACTGAAATGAATTTGAGGGTATGATAAATCTGAATTACATTCTCAATTTCGTGCATCCACATTTCTTTACATTTATAATGTTAGGTATTCCTCTGAGCCTCAGTTTCCTCACTAAAACTGGAAAGTTAATAATTATCAGTCACAGTTCCTAGTTGTAAGAACCAGACTTTGCCTGATTAATGAGAAAATTAGGCTTATGATATAAGAGACAATTATGGAGTGCTTTATCCCTGCCATTTAGTCTTCTGAATATTACATACTCAGCAAATTCCCACAATATTATTATTCCCTTTCACAGATGAGGAAATTGAGACACTCAGGGACTAACTTACTTACCCCAGGTCATAGGAACTAAAGAGCTGGGATTTATTTTCAGGCATTCTAGCCCCAGGGTCTGTACTCTTAACCAATACTCCAAATTCTGTCTCTAGCTTATTGTAACAATATTGGGTTGTTCACAGAAATATTGGGGGTGTTGAAAAATCAGACTCAAAACATAGCAGCCAGGAACAATGCACAATGCATTGTGCATCACATTGCTGTGGTCACCAACCTAAATTCTAAGGCTGCAAGCTTGTACCATTACAATGTAACACACAAAGAGCATGGATTTTCTACAACTTCTACCTCTCCACTATCAAGGCCATAAGCAACCACTGTTACTGCTGCCACCCCAAAGAAAGAAAGGCAAACTCCCCATCCTGAGTCAGGCTCTGATTAGGCTGGCATGAGGTTGGAAACTGGGAGGGAGGATGGAGAGACAGCTTCCAGCTTGGTCAGCTCTTCTAGCGGTGGAGTGATCATGGCTCATTGCACCCTTGAACTCTTGGGCTTAAGCGATTCTTCCACCTCAACTTCCTAGGCAGGTGGGACTACAGGCACCTGCCACCATGCTTAGCTAACATTTTTCTTCTTCTTCTTTTATTTGTAGAAACAGGGTCTTACTATGTTGCCTAGACTGGTCTCAAACTCCTGACATCAAAGACCCTCCCACCTCAGTTACTCAACGTATTGAGATTACAGGTATAAGCCACCACACCTGGCCCAGGAATTTTCAGAGAAAGTCTCTTATGTTGGAAAAGCTAAACAAGTAACAAAATTCCACTTTCACTCTTCTAAAGATGAACATAAATATTGTATATAAAGTACTAATGGTTTAGTGATGCATTGTAATTGTTCTGATATCAGCCTACCTGAGTTAAAACCTTAGTTTTTTTCTCACTAGTTGTGCTACTTTAGATAAATTACTCCACCTCACTGAGCTAATTGCCTCATTGTAAATTCTTGCAAGTATTAAACAAAATAAAGTTGGTAACTAATTAATTATATTTAAAGCACTTCAAATGTTCATATAAAGTAGAGCTAGCTATATCTGCTATTAAAATAACTGGTTAGCTAAAAAAAGAAAAATGGCCATTAGCAGATAAATGGATAAAGACAATATGACAAATACCTACAATTGGGCACTATGCAGACTGAAAAAGAAGGAAATTCTGTAATGTTCCACAACATGAATGAACCTTGAGGGCATTATGCCGACTGAAATAAGCCAGTCACAGAAAGGCAAAAGTGCATCATTCCACTTATATGAGGTATCTAAAGTAGTCTAATTCCTAGAATCAAAGTGTAGAATGGTGAATGCCAGGGGATGGGGGAAATTGAAGTTACTAATCAATAGGCACCAAGTTTCAGTTAAGAAAAATGAATATGCTCTAGAAATATGCTATAAAACATTGTATCTGTAGCCAACAATAATGTATTATACACTTAATTTCTTGAGAAGTTCATTTGCAAGTTAAGTGTTCTAACCACAATAAAACAAAATAAAAAGTATTAATGTACTGATTTTTATCAGTTGACAAAATTTTTTGGATTCGGGTAAATACAAAGTTCAAATCAGTTTTCTTCCAACAATTAAGAAAATTCCATTGAAAAGTCAGATCTATGTGTAAAATTGATACTTTAGAATTTAAAGAAAGAAAATATGATTGTATAGTAGGCAAATTTAGGTCCGAAGTTACTATTAAATCTAGAGCTGGGTACTTTCTCAAAATACCTGGCATAGTAAAACCCAAAACACGTAAGTGTCTTGGAACTGACAGAAGTCAAAACATAATCCAGAAATGTAAAGTTTTTTGGTTCCTCTCCTATAGTAGAAAAAAGAAGCGTGGAAATCTGAATGTATTATACACCGATTCTTATACAAATATAAGTAAATGTTCATTTGAAATGATACATCTCTCTCCTGGAGAAAGCTTCTGATTGGTATGCTAATGGGCACTGTCCATGGCTTTGTTTTGCTAAATGTTTACATCAGTAACCTTAGCAAAACATCAGTAACTTAGACGTACATACATAGGACATTCTTATGAAATACAGGCCGGATACAAAGCTGGAAGTGCCAAAGAATAAGATACTCTACCTACTACAGGCATTCAACATAAATAGATGCAATTGATTAAACAGGGATAAATTAAAAGTCCTGTGTTTATAAGCAAAGAATCCAATTTCACAAGTACACAAGATGTAAGGGATGGCTTAAGCTGTTTGGATGCAATGCTGATAGATTATATAATAACATTAAGCAGAGTACAAAAGTCCAGATTCTAGAACCTAACTTGAGAACTGCGGTGACATCGTAACCGACCCAGAGGCAAACAAACTTAAAACCACCGAAACATCAAAGCACACTCTCCAGAGGGAATGGCAAACCCAAGCCTATTTATTTATTTATTTATTTATTTATTTATTTTATATATATATATTTTTTTTTTTGAGACGGAGTTTCGCTCTTGTTACCCAGGCTGGAGTGCAATGGCGTGATCTCGGCTCACCGCAACCTCCGCCTTCTGGGTTCAGGCAATTCTTCTGCCTCAGCCTCCTGAGTAGCTGGGATTACAGGCACGCGCCACCATGCCTAGCTAATTTTTTGTATTAGTAGAGACGGGGGTTTCACCATGTTGACCAGGATGGTCTCGATCTGTTGACCTCGTGATCCACCCGCCTCGGCCTCCCAAAGTGCTGGGATTACAGGCTTGAGCCACCGCGCCCGGCCGCCTATTTATTTTTTTAAAAATGGCCCCTCAGGCTTCTTCTGAACTATGTAGAAGACAGAAGAGCAGCTAGGCCAGTGGTCAGATACCTAGGGGACAGGGAGGTACAGTTCACAAAAGAGGACTGGCCAGAACATTAGGCACTCGTTCCATTCACCAAAGTTCCAGATAGGATCACAGTCCTAAAGATTAGGTTAGGATATTGGCATAGTAACACCACAATGCGGTAGAAAGCAAAACCTCTTTATATAGTAGGGCCAATGTAGGTGATGGAATTGGGAAACCTGCAACTTAATTGCACATAAAATAACCTGGTATCATCTCTAAGTGAGCAGTAAAAATAACAGCAACGAGAGCAATTATTTCTCTTCATTGGCTGTTACTGTGTACCAGGCATTCTACTAGATATTTTTACATTTGTTACCTAATTATTGCTTACAATAATAGTAGAAGATAAGTATAAGATTCTCCATTTGCATGTTAGAAAGATGAGATCGAGTAACACGCCCAAGACTTCACAGCTCTAGCAGATCCAGGATTCATTTGGTCTACACGGTTCCATGAACTTTCTAGTAAGCAATGTGGTCTGTATCTCATTAGCCAATATTGAACTCATGTGATGACTTAGAAGCCTGGCACCATAACTAGACTTCCAGATTCTTGATCTGAATGAGTGACTTAGTTGTGAGCCTCATAGGCAGGCAGAAAAGCACAAATCCTTAGGAATAAGGTAGGTCTGAATCAGCAAATTGCGGACCTCAGTTACTTTTCATGGGGTAGCTGAGGAAAGATAAAAAACATTTTCTCCATCAAGAAAAATGTAAGGAAAAGACATGGCTAATTGTCAGTATCTATAAAACAAACTTGAAGGCAAAACAAGTAAGCTTTACATGCACTAACTCTTATGTTAAGGTGCTTTAAAAAGCGCATATGAAATTAGTTCTCATTAATAGAACTAGCGAGCCACACTAAGGAAAGTCAGGCACAGACCCTGCTGATTTCCTATTCAATATCCATTCTCAGATGGGTTTCCTTGTGATTGTAATCCCAACTTAGTTGATGGTAGAAATGCATCTTACCAAAAGCTAGGTTTCCCTGACTTTTTTGGAAAATATGGGCATATAACATGGGTCTGGTCACAGACAGTTGTAGGTGCAGATCTTCTGGGCATGTTCACGAAAGTTTGCCTTTCAATATAGGCACAGTATTGAATATAGTTTCCAATATGGGCACAATTGCTTTCCTGTTATTTTCTTCTTCTTCCTTCTTGGAATGCAGATGTGAAAGAAGAATGGTCAGTCATCCCATGGACATTAGATGCCTGTGAAGGTAAAAATCACATCCAAAGGATAGTGATCCTTGGATAGAAACAGCTTACTGGATATTAACAGCATTGAGAAATTGTGGGTTGCCTTAATATGAAACATTCTGTTAAGTGAAAACTTTTTTTTAAGCCACTAGAATTATATTTCTGCTGAATTAAGAGGATCTCTAGAAAACAGTTAGGGATGGGTTTCTAGGATCAAAGTTTTAAAGAAAAATTTGAAAAAGATACCCCATGTCTTTTAGGTTCCAGAGTTTCCAATAAAGAAAAAAAAAAAATTGGATGTTAAGCCTGTATTTTTCAGGCTTCTGAAAAGCATTGAAAATTCTCCTTTTGTCATTATTGTTTTTAAATGTCTTAAAATGTTTAAGGGAATATACCTTTATTTATGTTGTGTGGCTCTTAGCAGTTCATTTTAAATCAAAGACTTAGGTCTTAAGCCTTAAGAATTATTTCTTCTCTTCATATCACTAGTTTAAGCCTTCTGGATCTCTCATCAGTGAATAAGGAAATTTTCTAATTTATCCACAAAGTCAATTAAGCCTCCCTCATATTTTACATCTCTTCTTGTTGATTATTTGTTAGCTTTGACTTTGTATTCTGAGACTTCCTCGACTGGTTCTTTTAACACACGAATTCTCTTCTCAGCTACGTTCATGCTGCTCTTGTCTGCTAATAAGTTTTTATTATGGAAAGCGAATTTACAATGTCGATAGCTCATGTATTTTGGTGGATGCAGTAGATTCTCAAATCTCTCTAATAATATCATTTGGAAATCCATTTATTCATATTAACTACATTTCTTTTATGTACTTTAATGTTCTTTAGTTTGTTCAGTTTAATCTTTTTGCAGTGTTATTTTTCCTCAAGCATTTGGTGATTTGTGGTGTTCCAGCCATCTTCATACTAGAGGATTCCTGATGCTGATTGTGGATGGAGGTCAGTTCTGACGGTTGTTTGAATGGAAGGGCAGTCAGAGCAGGCTGCTGATTGCACTGACCTTGGCTTCATTTTATGGCTTCTAAGAACTTGAAGTGGGAAAGAAGATGGTTATATTTGTTTTTTTTTACCCTCATGATGCAGTATTCTAAATGGATTATCTAATAAAATTCCATCTTGATAACTAATGAATTCTCTATGACTGAAATAATTGGGAGATAGGTTGCATAGCAGTTTGTTGATAGGCTTTCCTAGGAGTTTAGGAGGCAAGAGAAACAAAAGAAAAGAATAAAGGGTAATGTTCAAAACCTAGGATTGAATCCCTATTTTGCCCAATTAAATGCCCTTTTACAACTCAACCTATCTCCTCTGAATCTTTGTAAATCTGTAAAAAGAAAATTATAATTCCTACCAGAAGAATTAGCCCTGATAATAGACTAATGTATATAAACAAATCTGGATTTTAACAGCAAACATTAAATTATAATTCCTAATATTAGTATAATGCTAAAAAAATTCATGAATCATAGAACAGTTGGACAAGATTATAAACAGAAGGACAAACATTCCAACTTTTCTTGATCTTCATCAGTCTTGGTTTATACCTGTTTCTCTAGGAAAGTTTTATTAGCTAATTCTTTCAATCAACAAAGTATCCTGGTTTGCAATGCTAAGACTATGCATTATATGGTAATCTTAGCATTGAATACTCCTGAGCTTCTTGATTCAAATGTCTTTAGTAAGACTTTGCCTGTAAGAGTTGAATCAGCCTTGTTCTCAAGCAAGTACAGTCATATAACTTCTAATCGAATAATGTGTGGGAGCAGCTAAGTGGTCAGGTGCTCAATCGGACAAGCATAAATTGGAATTTGGACTTCCATGTGTATCAGCTGTATGAATGTTGGCCAGGACTCAAACTCTTTGAGCCCCAGTTTCCCCCTCAGTAAAATGGAGACTTATAAAATGGTATGAAGACAAATGAGCTAATGTATATTCAATGATCACCACATGGTAATCGCAGCTTACTATATTAGGCATATATTAAATGGTTTAGCTATTTTCTACAAAAGACAGAACACAGTATGGAATTTGTTGTAGATTTTGGCACTTTTTATTTGTGCAAGTTAATTTTGGTATCTACATTTGTATTACATTATTTTTACTCCAATGTGAAGTAGATCACACCTTTCCAACTTATTAATGCTCTGTTTTAGAATTCACACACTATTATGTTGAGAGGAAAATAATGGTAGTAATCTTACTGTCGTGTTCATGAGGGGAAAAAAAACGAAGCTAAGTATGTGTCAACCAAAGCCCAAATGTTTCCACTTCTGTTCAATTCACAACCAAGATGAGATTGAAACAACAGGGTCATTAGAGTCTTCAGAGGAAGAAAATTCCATGTTTAGATCTGATTTATTGATTTCTTCCATTATTCCGGCTTCTGGGTTTAAAATGTTAGTGAGTGAAATGGTTTTGTTGACATTTCCAATAGAGGTCCCATGCCCTCAAAGTTGCACACTATTTAAACAGGAAATATGCCCTTTTAGCACTGAAGTAAACACAACTGGCGATGAACCACCCGCAGGCAGCTTTCTAACAAAGCCCCTCAAACCATGACTCTCCTGCCACATGGGCCAAGGAAGGCACACATAGCCATGAGAAGAAAAAGCCGACTCTCATTCCTATTTGAACCAACCACTCATATTTGCAATTCGTAAAATGTTGATAAATGTCATTGCTCCAAGGTCACCCCCAGGGTGTTTGAGACTTTTATCTTGCCAGTCCTCCTAGTTAGTTTTCTTTCTCTTCAAGAAGTTTTTATCCCTAATTTTCACATGTTGTTTATTAACAAAACATGTAGAAGGAATGCAGACTCTTTCTATATTTCAAACATTTCTAGCCTTCAAGGATGGGAGAAGAATTAAACAAGGGAGAAGGCTAGCTTCCAGCAATAACACAGCTTTAACAAATACATGAAATATTTATAGAACACATAAAGAACAAAGGAAATGGAGCACTTCCTCTGTGTATGATTTCTCTCAGTGTTTCTGTTGACCTGGTATTTTGCAACTACTTTTTTCCCCCCAGATATCTACTGAGCAACAATGAAAGAGAAGTACTTGGTCAATATACTTTCAATATACTGTCTCTCCCATATTTTAAAGGAAGAATCTCAGATGCTAATGATGATTGCATTAATATTTTCATTCTGCAAAGACTGTTTTTCGGAGGCAATACACTGAGAAATCAAGACCTCTAGTAAGCTGTAACTGTTTGGAGAAACCATCTAATTTTAACCTCGATTTTTCAAGAACAACAAAAAAAACTGCTGAAATATTACAATTACTGTAAAAGAAGCCATATAAATTGAGAAACTGGCAGAGTGATTTTCTCAAAGTAACAAAGAAAGTGTCTTCATAGTTACAGCCTACTCCTAGGGTTGCTCTTACTTCCATATAACTTAGTTTAAAAGTATTTGCAAACAGAATTATTTATTTAATTGGCCACAGAAATTTTTTCGTGATGAGAAACAGAAAAGGAGAGCATATTAAAGATCTGCTTCTGAAGTAAACACCCAATATAGTAGCATTGGTGGGTGTTGTTACTGAAACAGGAGAGTTCCCTGACCCCTCTTGCAGGGCCTCTGATAGGGGCGCGGCTCTCTCCTGGAACCCTGTGAGCTCAAACCTCTTTCAAGCAGGGGAGCATGCAGATGAGCAGGTGCAGGAGCCAGGGTGAGTGCTTTGGGCTCCAGCCCCATGGTAGTGTCTAGGGGTAAGTGCTTGTGACCCTAGTGTTAAAATTCTCTTTTAGCTCTGCTTTCCACAGATGGTTTAGTATTAACCAGCTCAGTGCCCCTTCTGCCTTTCTACAAGGGAAATGGCCAGTGTGACACTTTGTGTCTCAAGCATCCCAGGAGTTACCGAGTCACACACAGACTTGAAGAGTGGTGAATGTAGGGGCTTTATTGAGTGGTGGAGGTGGCTCTCAGTGGGATGAGTGGAGAGGTAGAAGGGGGATGGAGTGGGATCTTCCCCTGGAGTTTGGCTGTCAGCAGCCAAACTCCTTTCTGATTGTCCCAGTTGAACTCCTTTTGGTTCTCAGATGCTCCTTCTCTTTCTTTGTTGTGCCATTCTGCTGTTCATCTGCTTGTCTTGTCTCCACATCTCCCTCTAGAGCCTGGGGTTCACGGTTTACATGAGTACAGGATAGGGGGGTGGGCCAAAAGGCAACTTTTGTGGCACAAAAACAGGAAAGCCTGTCCTTATTTAGGGTTACAGGTATCCAGGAGTGAGGGTGGGGCCTTTGCCAATGAACCGTCCTCTTCTACCCAGTATTTTCTCTGTCTACTGTCTATATCATTACTACATATAATTCCCCATATAACTTTCTTAAAGTTACATCAGTTGCTTTATCAATCCAACACTTGGGTCCTGCATTATGCAGTGTCATTAAAGTGCTATTTAATAACTGATTTTTACAATGCTAGTTTACATTTATTGTACCAGGAGCTGTGCTAAGTGTTTTATATATAGTATCTCATTTCACATTCACAGTAGCCTTTTGATATTGGTAAAAATATAAAATATAAGAACACCAAGATTTGAAAAGTTTAGGTGATTTGACCAAGCTGGGAGGAAGAAAGACTTAGATCTCCCTGGATGTTCTGACTCCACTTGTATTCCCACCCCAGCTGGGACAATGATGTCATTTTAGATTGTAGCATTTCCTGTTTCCTCTCCTAACAAAGTAAAATGTGATCATCGATTCAGAATAGTTTTTTTGAGCATTGAATTTAAACTGTTCAATGTGTGTTTGTGTTTGTGTGTGTGCATGTGTGTGTGTGTGTGTGTGTGTGTGTGTGTTGGATATACTGATTTAAGACAGTGGCCAGGTATGGTAGCTTATGCTTATAATCCTGGTACTTTGAGAGGCCAAGGCAGGAAAATTGCTTTCGCCCAAGAGTTTGAGGACAGCCTGGGCAACATAGGGAGACCTCTTTCTCTAAAAATAATAATAATAATAAATTAGCTGGGTGTGGTGGCACATGCCTGTAGTCCCAGCTACTCAGGAAGCTGAGGCAGGAGGATTGGTTGAGCCCAGGAGGTCAAGGCTGCAGTGAGTGATAATTGGGCCACTGCATTTTAGTCTGGGCAACAGAGCAAGACCCTGTCTGGAAAAAAAAAAAAGAGAGAGAGAGACAATAGTAAGAATCAACATAGTGTAGATTCTGGAATCCATATGCAGCTACCAGTGGGAAACAGCCTCCTAGAGCCCCACTTCTATTTTATGGATCTAGCCCCCATCCCACTTCCTCTGAAGACCTTGCTATGCTGCTCAGTTTGTTTGGGAGCAGATCATTTTTCACTTACAAACATTTTCTCTACATGTGGTATTCAAATCATGGACTGTTACAAGAGATGTATATAAGCCAGGGCAGTAGTTTCAGAGAATAGAAAATATGGCTTCATTTTAGCAAACAGCTTAGAGAAGAGTTCAGCATGGAAGAAAAGGTATTAATTGTAAAAATATTGCAATTAGAAAAGTAGTTTAAATAAAGCAATTTTAAACAAATTTGGTTGACTGTAAGGACATGATAGTCTAAGTTACATTTCTGGACACATAAAAAATCTATTATAAACTCATTCACACAGAAAATACATACATACATATTCACTTATTTTTGAATTACTCTATTGTATGACCTAAGGAAATGTTACTTTTATTAGGACAAAGAACATTGTTTTAAATTTGGTAACCTCCTTTCTCCTAACTATTAAAACTAGATGATCCCTTTACAATGCAATGTGTGTATATAATATGAGTGATCACTTCTTTGTTCAGTTCAGTCTTTTCTCCTTATTTTTAGTCTCAACTCTGTCTTGAAAATAATAAAGAGCACACGTTGGCTGCTTGGAGCCAGTCGTCTAGGCGACTCCTATCATTTTTATATTATTGGTTTGCTGGTTGTAATTGGCTTTATATGAATGAACTTTCACTTCATACCTCCTTTCCCTTTAAGGCTCAGATTTAAAAAGTTAGCTCCTTCATAGACCTTTCCAGAACCCCAAGAACTATTACCCTTTCTAAGCCTCAGTTCCCACAGCTGTTGGTACCTCTTGAAGAGCTCCTGGTACAATTCGTCTTCTATTATTTTTGAGAAATTTTATATATTTTCTCTTATCCAGTAGTATGAATATAATATATGGATACAATGTGTGAATAGGAGTTTGACTTATTTCTATTATTCTGTTTGTTAGTGCCAACAAAAAGAGTCAAACTCTGGAAAATATTTGAAGAGATTTATTCTGAGTCAAATATGAGTGACCATGGCCCATGACACAGCCCTCAGGAGGTCCTGAGAATATGTGCCTGTGGTAGTTGGGGTGCAGCTTGCTTTTTTACATTTTAGGGAGGCACGAGACATCAATCAAATACATTTAAGAAATACATTGGTTTAATCCAGAAAGGTGGGATAACTCAAAGCTGGGGCTTCCAGATTATAGGTAAATTTTCCGATTGACAGTTGGTTGAGTTTGTCTAAATATCTGGGATTACAGAAAGAAAATGCTCAGGTTTGCTGTGACCAAGGTTTTTCTGAAGTCTTATAGGGGCTGCCATTAGAGAAAGTAGATGACAAGTGTTTTCTATCCCGACCTTTAAAAAGTACTAGACTCTTAGTTAATCTCTTCAGGATTGGGAGGACCTGGAAAAAAAAGATCTAGCTATGTTAATAGAGATTATTTACAGATGTACATTTTTTCCCACAAAGAACAGTTTTGCAGGGCCGTTACAAAATATGGCAAAGAAACACACTTTGGGGTAAAATATTTTGACTTTCTTCTTTGTCATATAGTTGGAAAGTAAGTCACAATGTATAGGATCTGATGAGAATTTATGGTTTGTAAGGCATGACTGTCCAGACCCCTTAAACAGGAATTAGGGCAATATAAAAAAATCACAGCTTAGTCCTCATTAGCAAGACCAGCACTGTCCTCTGTGTGTATGAGTCATTTAAACTTACTGGCTAAATAACAATAGAAAATGTTTATGTTTGTTTATGGTAGACCTTTATAAAAATTATTTCTTCTAATCTTCAGAACTATTATCCTGCATGTACAGTTAAGTGAACTAAGGCCCTGGGAAATGAAGCACTTTAGTTTTAAAAGCTGGTGAAGTCTACTGCTACACCATGCCGGCAAGTCTTTTTACTCATATTTGTCATATTCCTCTTTCTTAACCTTTCAGAATGCTTTAACATAATAATTAATATACCTAGTATTTTTATGACTCTGTTAACAATTCATATCTATTTTTCCTAATATTCTACCTAGATGATATAAAGTTAAAAAGATACAGATAAACTTTGCTGACCCCCAAATTCTCTTCCTATGTACTGAATTTAAAAAACAAAAAACCTAACCCTCCTTTATGGCTTGGAAATCAAAACTAGGATTTCTATCCCCAGAAGGCAATAGTTAAAATACCTTAAGCTATGACTTCAGGGAAACCTTCTCATTATCTTCCTCAACTAGTCAGAGTAGTGAGCAGTATTGTGGCTGATGCTATGAAGCTGACAGAAAGAAGCATCTGACAGAGGAGGATGGGTGTATGTGGCAACCTCCAATGAACTGTGAGAGAACCCAGACCATAAGCCCTGTTCTTCCAACGATTTCAGCCCCCTTGACATTGCAAGGGACTACAGACCATTGCATATGATGGCAAGAAATGTTAGTTACTAGTGTTTGAAACTGCAGGTTGTCTTAAAAGAAAAAATGTTAAGAATGTTAGGAGGGGTGTGTGTGTGTGTGTATGTGTGTGTGTGTGTCTATTTTCTGAGAATAAAACAGGTAAATACATTATTAAGCAAACAAGGGTGAAAGTTGTTTCCTAATAGGAATCTTTGGCTTCAAAGGAAGACCTCATCTGGCAAAAATGAAGTTGTGTAGTAAAACACTTACTGCCTACTTTAGGATGGGGCTGCAGAAAATTTGAACCCATATCTCCACAAAAGGTGATGAATGGGGGCTTATGATCATCAAGAATAAATATAAGGAATAAAAAGGGAGCAGCTCCATTAGCTTATTTTCTCTTCTTTTCTACTAGCTAACCGGGGCTCTGCTATGCTTGTGTCACTCAGCTCTGAAGAACTCTCTGTCTTTAGTCTGTATGCCATTAAGTGGCAATAGTTCAGGGAAATTCACATGAATAACAAAAGACAAAAATCATGAGGATGACGGGCCTCACCTCAGGACTGAAAACGTGTGGAAACATCAAGGAAATAAAAATGTGTCAGGTAGCAGACTTTGGTGAATGTCTTCATGATTTTGATCCTACAGAATACTTCACAGGAAACATTACATTACATGAATCAAAAATTCTCTGGAAATAATAACAGATAGAGGAGGAAGAAAGGTGCATAAAGAAAACAAACAAAAGACCTTGAAAAGCTAGGAGAAAAAAAGGAGAAGAAAGGGGAGCTAAAGCAGAAAAAAAGAAGGTTAACATACTTTGCATGTTAGGGAGAGGTTAGATGCCACTGCTTACTGCCTCAGAGGCCACTAAGAAACCTTGAAATAAGATTTCTGTCTGGTTTGGAGCAGTTTGAGGAATAAATGTGATTAATCATTATTTCAATTCTTATGAAGAAAAATAGCACATCCATATAAGCAACCATCTATCCAATTTTATTCAATGAATAGGTGAAAAAATCTGTGACAACACATCTATGATCACAAAAACACTTTAGTAGAGTACTCAAAATATCAGAAGAGTGTTTAAAAAGCATACATTTGACTAAACTAGAAATGCGACAATTTACTAGGTAGCCATCTTAAGTGAACTGCTTTGCAATATTTGTTGAATGAATCAAATTAATTTTGTGCTTTCTCTCTCAATACCTGAATTTTCTAGGATCCTATTTTGGAGAATTCATCTTTCCTTCTTCTATACATCATATTTTTGCTAGTTACCCAAAACCCATTTAAACAAAGTTTTATTGAAGAAACAAAACAATACTGAGGTTAAAATAAGTTTCTAGCATTATTTCTGCAAATATAAATGGGTGTATAAGTGACACACTTCTCTAAGACTTCAGTAGCAACTATTTTTAGGGAGTATGATAAGATTTTATTTTGAGTAAATTCAATTTGAAACCTCAAAATTGAAATAGGCTTGGCATTTTCTCATCACTGGCAACCACCCATGTTATTAAATAAGAAACCTGAGAACTATTTTTTCCATGAAATTTTTGAAATACCCACAAGTGGCATTAAATGCTGTTTGGGTGTGCCACAGTCTTGAGTCTCTTTTGGCCGAAATGCTATCCAAGGACAAATGATGCCAATTTGCCTACGTGCAGGTTCAATCCCCATCCCCACTTTTTTTTCCTTCAAGAATGTGTACTTGAGATCAGACCCAAGGAGGCTTCTTTAAAGCACTGCCAAATGGCCATGTTTCAAAACAATGTACTATATATTGCATGTGTGTGTTTAAATATACTCCAAATTCTTCTTTTCATGGGATAATGCTAAGAAATTATGTTGCTCTAGTTCACTGAAGAATTCCCATAAGTGGTAAGGCTTTTCTGTTTTCATCAGTTACTATAAAAAAAAGTATCTTTAAATAATCACTTATTTTATATTATTTTTTAAGCATCTACTATGTGCCTAAGAAAAAGACATAATTTCTACTCTTAAGGGATTTATAGTCTCGGGAAAACAGGCAAGTAAGCAGGTTGCTAAAAGGTAGTCAAACAAATATGGTGACAGAGGCAAGAATAAAATGTTGTAAGGGCCCAGAAGAGAAGCATCTAATCCTGCATTAGAGAATAAGAAATGCTCAATGTTCACTGAAAGTATTTGAAACCTTAGCAGGAGCATAAACTTTTAAATAACAATTTGACTACATATGTATGGGTCAAAGTTAAATCCACCAATTAGCTAGATGACCTTGAACAATTTCCTTATCTCCTAAGTTTTGCTTTTATAAAATAGATACAAAAATATTGATACAAAAGACTTTGGTAAATATTAAGTGCCTAGTGCCTTTTGCTTAGAAAATATTTCTAGGCCTTTTGCTTAGAAAATATTTGGTTAGTAAATATTAAGTTCCTGGTGCCTTTTGCTTAGAAATAATTTTTCCCCAAATAAATATATAAAAAATATATAAAAATTTATTGCATGTATGCTCAGATATCAGGAAAACAACCTAAATATTATGAGAATCAATAGAAAATATTCCTTTTTAAAAATCTTTTTAGGCTTTTTATGTTGTATTTGCCTATAAAAATTTTGTTAACTACAGAAAAACGTCAGGCATAACAATGAAAGTTGTCAATTTTTATATAAAGCTATTAAAAAAACTATTCATGATGGTGTTATCACAAATGTATTTTGGGCTCAGTAAGTTTTTAAAAATTATTTAATCATAGTTTTAGATCCAAAGTACCTGTTTGATGAGATCACTTTGTTATTTAATGTAGTATTTGCCAATAGAAAAAATTTAAGTGTATTGTACATAGTTTCAATAACATGGAAATTTCCAAAGTCTTTACCTTTTCAAAAGTCTTAAACTTTGTCTTGACACACTCACACACACATGAAGATTTCACAAACATACAATGTCTAGGCTATATTAGGTATAGAAAGAGATGCAAAATATATGTAGATATGGTTCCTGCCCTCAGCAAAACTGATGTGTACATGGTGGAGTGCTTAATGGCAGAACATAGGTAGTAAGGTGATGGTAAGATCATTGGAAATGGGATTAACATATAGCTAAATAGATATGAGTTTCCTGGTTTTTCAAAAAAACCATTGTTAATTCTTGTTTCCATTCTAATCCATTCTCCACATATTTGTCACATTGTTCTTTAAAAGTTATTTATTATATCATACACACTTCTTGTTAGAAACTCTATGATGTCTTTCATTGAACTTGGGACAAAGACTAAAATGAATACTATGGTCTATGAGAGTCTTCATGATCCGGCCTCTGCCTGTCTCTCCAGTCTTATGTATAAATATTTTCTCTCCTTTATTATGCCTGGACTCATACAACTCTTTATTCTGCACAGGTCAAAACCTATTCTCCCTAAGAGGCTCATTCTTGGCTATTTCCTCAGCTTTCATTTAATGTAACATTTGATCTTGAGTATTTCCTCATAGAATTAAACAGGTTTTAAAAATCTGACTTTTAATGGCTACATGGATCACAAGTTTATATCACTATAGACAGACATCTTCGGTTTCCGACACTAGAAAACATTCTTCACTTTTATGAAAAATTTGCTTTTAATCACTAATTTCCTTTACTCTCAACCTATGATTTGGGTCAGATTGTTTTTGCTCGAAGTGCCATAAATAGGTCCTAATTAGTTTAAACTAATCAACATCCCTCTGCTTTCTGGCCACAGAATTCTTCAGGACAGGGCATCTGAAAGAATTTGAGTCAATACACAGGAATATTGTCCTAGGAAATATCATTTTAAAAAGTCAAGATGAAGAACAGAATCTGGGGCAAAAAGGTTAAATTATTGATAGCATGTTATGAATACTGAAATATCAATTTCTGAAACTAGAACTTCTGGGATTTTTAAAATTTAAATTATTATAAAAATGCTATAATAATAACTCAGCAAATATGTGTCCTCATGTCTGATTATTTAAGAAAATTACTAGAAATTGGATTAATGATCCAAGGGTAAGATTATTTTTTAAGTCTTTTAATAAATGTTCCCAAGTTGATTTTAGTATAGTTGGTAGTAATTATTCCCACTATCAGTGGGCAAGAGTGATATTCCCAACTTGAAAAAGAACATTCTTAAAGAAGAAAACAAAATCTTTGCCTTGGATTTCTGAAGCAATTACATATAAGCAGTACTAAAATAAAGTTGGAAACAATTTGTATTCTAATAAGTAATAAATAACAAAAACTTAAACCTATTTGAGGACAGATCATATCCCAATGTTTCTGACATTAGAAAGTTTAGATAATTATGGATGGATGGAAATTAGTTCTAAACAGTAGAAAATACAGAAGAAATTGAGACTTTATAGCCTAGGTATCTAATGGATACAAGCATTTAGCCAACAGATAATTTACAGAATTTGCTTGTTTTTTAATAAGCATTTAATTTTAGTTGACTACTTTGCATTATACTCACATAAAAATGCTATAAAGTATATTTTATTTGTCTGAGCCCAAAGGCCTCTTTTGAAAACCAAATGAGAACCAGCCAATTAAAACTAAAGGAACAAGCAAACTTGGCAAATTTGGTTATTTGCAGGATTGCCTGGTTTATTGGCTTTTGAAGAACTGGCTTTTGGCAAAATGATCTAGACACAAATCTAATGTGTAAATTTTTATGAGGGACTTTCTAGGGAGTTATTCTTTATGTTCTCAAATAAGTAGATCTCATAAACAAAAAATGGGCTTGAAGGAAAGAAGGACACATTTCAATTGGACGTAAAGACAAATGTGCTAATTTTAAGGATGATAAAACATTGAAATGGGTTGGGTTTCCATATGCTGAGACACTCATTTGCCTGCAGTTATCTCTAAAGTTCTCTTCCAGGCTCACAAAAATAATGTCTCACCCAAATCAATCCAAAGAGAAAGAAAAAGTCAAGTCAAAGACAACCAGAGACAGATAAAATCTCACAAAGCATGGTCTGGGTAGGACAAACTACAGAGATTTTAAGCATTTCACAAAATTAGTGGGAGATCAGGTGTAGAGACAGATATAAATATGATGCCTATAACTGGTTCTCTAGAAGCAGAACCTGCTTGGCCATTCTGGTGCAAGTTATTTATTGGGAGAGCCCTTTTTGGAGAAAAGGAGCAATGGAAGCATGCTGTGGCTTCCATTTTCATGTGGAAAAAGTTAAGCATGGATTTGGTCTCAGTTGGAGTCTTGCTTCAGCCTTTAGCTTTGGGGCTGACCCAGGAACAGTCCTGGAATCTGAAAGTTCTTCTTTATCGGTCAACCATTGTCTGGGGGCTGCTGTGACATTCCAAGTAAAATGGCTTTCATTGGCTGAAAGCAATTTTCCACTCTAGGAGGCAGCTGTGAGCTATTAGCAGCCAATACTACGGGAGAAGGGTAGAATGGTGACTGCCTAAGTAAAGGGCACCTGGGTGGGGGCACCGACAGCTTCTAATGTATATTTTACTAAATGTAAATATAGACTACTAGATGCATTCTTCTCTGGTCTCTCTAATTAGTATTAAAAGTATTTACTATTTACCTTCATAATGGTGACTTTTAAAATCAGGTATTAATGCTTGTCAAATATTTTCATTGATATATTTTTCATGTGATAAGGGAAAGAGTGAATATTGTGGAACAGGAAACTACTCTCTGAATGTCTAGCATTTCCTTGACATTTTTTGATTTGTAAAATTCAAATAAATTTCATCTTCTACCCCATGTATACCTATGCTGATTTTGATGAGAAAATATTTGATGTTATAGAAAATTTAATGTATAGTAACTTGTTACCAAATATTTCATTAAAACTGATGCTTCAGGAGGATACTTCTGATTTGTTTTGTGGTTTACTTTGGCACCCTGAGGATATGGGTACCTTGTTTGAGAACGCAAAGCAGTGTCATCAGCCATCCCTACCTCCTATGCAGTAAGTATCTGGTAATCTAGGGGAACTAACTTTTCTATGAATATTTTCATGCTTACTAAATTACAGGGGCATAATCGAGACAATGGTGACATTATATCTTTTGTTGTTTATCAGTTTGTGTCATTGATGTTAAGGCTACAGAATTGTGTTTCACTAATAGATGCATCTAGCATACTTAAGACTTTTATATATAGATCTTTTTTTTCTTTTCCCTATATGTCTTATACTTGTGTCGTTTGTTCCATCACAATATATTTAGACTTATATAGTTATTATCCTTAATGTAGCCTGTGATTGTTTACTTGAATTTCACTCTGACACATGCAGTGGGAGTACGAAAAGATTTTAACCAATTTTATTAACTTTGTGAAATAGCAAATGAGCTGAGTTAGACCACAAAATGCCAGAATGGATTTGAAGACTGGCAAGAATGTTAATTCTGACTGGCATCCATGGTGTTTCATTTCAGTTTACCACTCAAATAGCCAACAAGTAGTGCAAAGGTCACAAGAAATGAGAAACAAATAATTGACTTGAAACAGCTCTGCAAAGACACTCTATGTTTCTCAGAGACACTTCCACAATTCAGGAGTCAAAGTAGCCCATAGGTATTGAGAATCCTGTTCAGTGATAGCAGCCAAGAAATGGGGCTGCTTCATCCAGTAGGTCTGGGCAGAGGCCACATTGGCACTCAGCTGTCTTCCTACCAATATGGAAGACAACACTTCCTATGCTGCAGACACATCTATTTCTGCTGCATCAGGCCTACAATAGGCTTGTTACATAGAGATAGCTTAACTGTTGAAGATCCTTGAGTGAGCAGGCTTATTGTGGGGCCAAAATACAAGAAATAAATCAACTAAATCCATTTCTAGACCAAAACAAAATAAAACAAAAAAACCACACTATATAGTAATACTCTAAATTGCATGTTAAACACTGACTCCAACTCACTAGAAGACTGTTTTATCAATTTATTGATTCCACAAAATTGGCCAAAGGCTAAATAATCAGTATGAATCAGTCAATGTGCACAGATTCAGTATGTCCCACTAAATAGGGAAAGAACTCCCAAGATACCAGTAACATATTTTATGTGGCATATAATAAGCAATTGCTACATGTATTTGGAGAAATTTATTATATTTTCTGTGCATCTTTACTTTTGGAAACAAGGATTCAGGGTTTTGTTTTGTTTCGTTTTAAGAAATTAATGCATTTGCTCCAAATTGGAGTTTATTCTGCTTACAAAAAGTAAAGAGTTTTTTGTTTTGTTTTGTTTTGTTTTTTGTATTTTTAGTCTACCAGCTATTAACAGATAGGTATTGTCAGGAATTCCCTTCTGCCAACCAGAAGTCTTATACTTTTCATCCCATAGAGCTCAGGGTGAAAATCTTACTTCTGGAAATACTTCTATTTCTCTTCTCTTTTCCTCTAACTTTCTCTATGTCTCTGTTTTCTCTCAAATACTCACATATGTATCTTCTTGTGAAAATAGATATGGATCTCCAGTTTATACAGATATTTTTGGGCAACAATCCTATTTTAAAGAATTTCCAGCTGGGCACAGTGGCTCATGCCTGTAATCTCAGAACTTGGGGAGGGCAAGGCAGGAGGATCACTTGAGGTCAGGAGTTTGAGACAAGCGTGACCAACATGGTGAAACCTCATCTCTACTGAAAATACAAAAATTAGCCTGGTGTGGTGGTGGCGCCTGTAATCCCAGCTACTCAGGAGGCTGAGGAAGAAGAATCGCTTGAAACCAAGAAGCAGAGGTTGCAATAAGCCAACATTGCGCTACTGCACTCCAACCTGGGCAACAGAGCAAGACTGTCTCAAAACGAAAAACAAAAAACAAAACAAATTTTTTTAAAAAAACGTAAAACAACAAAAAGAATTTCCATAGCTCACTAAAATTTTATCATCTACATATCTGCCTCTGTTGTGTGTGTATCTGAGAATGTAGGTGGGACTGCAGGTATGTGCCACCACGCCCAGCTAATTTTTGCATTTTTAGGAGAGACGGGGTTTCACCATCTTGGTAAGGCTGGTCTTGAACTCCTGACTTCCTGATCCACCCGCCTCAGCCTCACAAAGTGCTAGGATTACAGGCGTGAGCCACAGTGCTTATTTATCAGGGAGTGCTTATTTTTGATATCATTTAGAGTTAGGTCAGTAATTGTGTATCATGTGCATTTTTATTTGTTAATAAGATAATTCATTCATCTCTTGCATTTTACTTGTTTTTTCTTTACAGGTAGGAAGTTGTTATATATCTATATATTAATATTTCATTTATTACTGAAAGATTAATCAGACCAATTTAAGACATTTTGGATTTCCTTTAGAAGCCAGAGGTATACAATTCAATCCAATTATTTTATCCATTAAAATTAATTTTGCCTATGTAGCATAAAAATAAATTATTCTATAAGAAAATAGTTTAATTTCATTCCCCAAACACATTTTAATGATACTAAAAGATGAATCATGAATTAGATAACCATGGCCCCGTAAGTAAGTACATTGCTTGAGGAGATGCAATAAAAATTCCTAGCATGATTTTATTAGGCTAATTTTATTATTAGCAAAATTATCTGAAAAAAAATTAAAATTGTACTAATTTGGGCTATTTAGTAAAGAAAGCAACAGTCAGTAGAAAATAAATTTTTGTTTCTCAAAAAGCTGATTACAAGCCATGTTTATATATGGAAGGAAAAAAAAACCAGTTTGGACTACTATATTCTGTGGCCTAGAAAATCATTCAGTAGCAATACTATAAAAGCTTGTTCACTGCCTTAAAACACAGAGATTTAGTCAAGCACAGGTTGCTCATAACAACCAGGCTTGATAATTCACAATAATATTCTTCCTGAACATTTTGAGCTTTGATGCTATCAGGATTTTTTCTCTAGCTTCAGAATCATTGTATTAGGATTTGAGCTTAAATTATCCATTAATAACTTTTTGGTCAATGCTATTGAAATACAACACTCTGGTATCTTCACTTTCACTCATCACTATACAATATACTCCTATTTTTAGTGTTATACTAGTTTAAGCCATTTTGAGTGCTGTTTTTCTTTAAATACAGGTATTATTCCAGATTTCCACTTGCAAATGACAGAAATCCAACCCAATGGCTTACGTGGAAAAAGGGAGACTTTATTGGCACTGATAACTAAACTGCAAAAAGAATGCAACCCAGTCTAAGTCTTAGATTCTCCAACCCCCCTATATCCCATTCTGTGTCTAGCTGTATGTACTCTTCAGCATTTCAAGGTATAGTGGACTCTTGTTTGTAACTTCACCAGTATGCATGCCCCTTTCTTCCAGATTTGCTTGAAAATCTGTGTGACTCTGGAGATGCTAACTCTAGCCCTGACAACAGAAATCAAAGTCATACATTTGACAACAAAGGGAGCCTTAGATTGTGCCACTAGGCTACTGTGACATTGGCCTTTTCTATATTACTGTTTTCCTTTTTTTACTGAGATAAAATTCACATATCATAAAATTCACCCTCATAAAGTGTACACTTCAGTGCTTTGTAGTATATTCACAAAATTGCACAACCATTGCCATTATCTAATTTCAGGACATTTCATTATCCCCCAAAGAAACTTTTTATACATTAGCAATCATTTTCTATCCCCCTGCTTTTCTCAACCCCTGAAAATTACTAATCTATTTATGTGTCTATGGATTCGCCCACTATGAATTTTCATACAAATGGAATCATATTTTTTTTGTGTATGTCTGATTTATTTAACTTAACATAATGTTTCCATGTTCATTCATGTTGCACCATGCAGCAATACTTCGTTTTATGGCTAAGTAATAGTTCTAGTGTATGGATGTATCACTTTTGTTTATCTATTATCCATACTTTTATTCATCAATTTATTAGAGTGTTTTTGTTGCTGTTGTTCCTTTTCAGTTGTTTCTACTTTTTGGCAATGATAAATAACTTTGCTATGAAAATTTGTGTACACACTTGTCTGAGTGAACATATGTTTTCATTTTGATGGGTGTATGACAAGGAGTCAAATTGCTAGATTATATAGTAACTTTATGTTTAACTTTTTGAAGAACTACCAGAGTATTTTTCAATCCACTTCACTGTTTTATATTCCTATCAGTAATGTATGAAGCTTCAAATTTCTTCATATTCTCATCGGCATCTGTTCCTTACCATCCATTTTATTCTAGCTATCCTAGTGAGTTTGAAGTGATACTTTATTGTGGTTTTGATCTGCATTTTCCTGTGGCTAATAATGTTGAGATTTTTTCATGTGCTTGTTAGTTACTGCATATCTCTTTAGAGAAATGTTTGTTCTCATCCTTTGTCCCCGTTTTATTGGGCTACTTTCGTTATTGAGTTGCAGGAGATTTTATATAGTACGGAGACTAATCCCTTATAAGAAAGATGGTCTGTAAATATTTTCCCCTATTCTATAGATTATCTTTGACCTTCTTTATAATGTTCCTTGAAGCACAAATGCTTTCAATTTTGATAAAACCCAATTTGTCTATTTTTTCTTTTATTATTTGTGTTTTTGGTGTTATATCTAAGAAATCATGGCCTAATTTAAGGTTACCAAGACTTATAGCTATTTTTTCTGTGAGTGTTACAGGTTTACGTTTTATATTTATGTTTATAATCCATTTTGAGTGAACTTTTATGTACGCTATTAGGTATGGATACAATTTTATTCTTTGCCTTGTGGACATCCAGTTGTTCCAGCACCATTTGTTGAAAGATTATTCTTTTCCCATTTGATTTCTTTGTACCTTTGTCTGAAATGCCTTATCTATAAAGGTAAGAGACTATCTTGAACTCTCAATTCTCTTTTATTTATCTATGTATCTGTCCTTATGCCAGTACAGAATTTTTATGTCTTTGTGGTAAGTTTGGAGATCATTGTAATTTTGGAAAATGTGATTTCTCAAATTTTGTTCTCTGTTTTTGAGATCAATTGGGCTATTCTTGCATTTTCATCTAAATTTTAGGATCAGCTCATCAATTTCTATAACAAACTTATCTGGGATTTTGATTGAGATTGTATCGAATATAGGAAAATTTTGTTAATATAGCTATCTTAACAATATTAATTCTTCTAATTCATAATGATGGAAAGTATTTCCATTTATTTTGGTCTTCTTTAATTTCTTACAATGATTATTTTAGTTTTCAGTGTACATGTTTTCCAATACTTTTGTTAAATTATTCCTAAATATATTTACTATTTTAGATGCTACTGTAAATAAGTTTTAAGAATTTTATCTTTGGATTATTCATTGTAATGTATAAATAAAATTGATTTTCATTAATTTTATTTAGACAATCTTCTATTATCTAAATTTATTTATTGGCTCTAATAGTTTTTATTATTATTGTGGATTCCTTAAGATTTTTTTGTATCTCAGATCATCTATAAATAGAGTTAATTTTACATCTACCTTTCCAATCTTGATAACTTTCATTTTTTCTTTTTTTGCCTATTTGTCCTGGATAGACCCTCCAAAAATGTTCACTAGAAGTGGTGAGAGCAAACATCCTTGTATTGTGCCTGATTTTAGGGAAAAAGCTTTCAGTCTTTTGCCACTAAGTAGGATGTTAGTTGTGGACTTTTAATAAATATTTTTCATTGAGTTGAGCTTCCTATGTCAAGTTTTTTGAGTATTTTCTTTTTATGAAAGGGTGTTGATTATTTTCTAATGCTTTTCTTCTATGTCTATTGAGATAATCAATTGGCTTTTGTGTTTTATTGTATTAATGTGCTTTACTATATTAATGTAGTATACTGCATTAATATATTTTTATATTTTAAGTAATTTCTTGCATTCCTAGGATAAATCCCACTGGACTATGGTGGCTAATCCTTTGTATATGTTGCTGGATTCAGATTGTTAATATTTTATCATGGATTTTGCATCTATATTCATAAGAAGGATAAGTCTGTAGTTTTCTTTCTTGTAATGTTGATGTTATTAGTTTTTATATCAGAGTAATGCTGGCCTCATAGTTTCAGTTGGGAAATATTCCCTTCTCTTCTAGTTTTTTGGATGAGTTTGTGAAGGGTTTGGTATTGATTTTTCTTTAAATGTTTAGCAGAATCATCAGTGAAGCCTTCTAGTCCTGAATTTCACTCTGTGGGATTTTTTTTTTATCACTAAAAGGATTATAGAGGGAATACAATGAACAATTATATGTAAATGTATTCGATAACCTAGATGAAATGATATCCTGGAAACATGCAAATTAGCAAAACTCAAGATAAAATAGAAAATTGAAATAGATACAAGAGATGAAAATAATAAAAAAGACAATAAGAAAACTATAGACATATGTCCCTTATTAATAAAGATGCAAAATCTATAATACCAAAAAGCATTTATTTGTTTTTATTTACAGTTTTTATTTGTTGATATTTCAATTTGGTAAGACATTGTTCTTATATTTTCTTTTAGTTATTCAGAGGTGGTTTTCTTTAACTTACTAACCATGTTTAAAATAGTTGATTTAAAATATTTGTTTAGTAGGTCCAATGTCTTGGTTTCATCAGGTACAGTTTTTATTGACATTTATTTTTACTATTTATTTCTTTGCATGTCACATAATTTTTATTTCAAAACTGGACATTTTAAATAATACAGTGTGGCAACTCTAGAAATTAGATTATCTTCTATCAGTGTATTTTGTTGTTGCTACTTATTGTTGTTATGTTTGTTTGTTTAATGGCTTTCCTGCACTAACCATTCGAAGCTGTTCTGGTGATGGATCCATATGGTCTGCAGGAACCTTAGCTCTTGCCTCCTCAGAAGAAAGAATTCAACTGAGGGGCAAGGCAGAAAAAAACACTGAGGCAAGTTTCAGAGCAGGAATGGTAGTTTATTTAAACGGCTTTAGAACAGAAAAGAAAGGGGGAAAAGTAGCTTAGAAGAGACCCAAGTGAGCACTGAGATCAAGTGTGGTATTTAACCTTGATCTTAGGACTTCATAGGCTGGCCCCTTTGCCATGATTCTTCCCTTAGGGTGGGCTGCCTGCATGCACAGTGCCCTTCTTACCCTCGGGAAGTGGGCGCATGAAGTGTGTTTGAGGTTTTCTTCCCTTTTCCAGTGGAGCGCTCCCGGAATTTTATACTCCAACGTCTTGTCTCTTAATGCAGATGCCCAGGAAGTTGTTCTCCCTGGCATCTGCATTTAATTAAAACATTTGTGCAACAGGTATGGACCATCAGGAAATGGCCTCTCCCTGGTGCCAGCTGCCAAGTTATCACTTTTAGAAAGGCAATGTGATAATTTCCAAACTGTCACCTAACATTCCTAGTGGTGGGGGGAGAGCCCTCTCCTTCCTAGCTCATGCCTATCTAACTACCTGTAACAAAGCCTTTATTCTTTATTGTCTGTGAGCTTTAAAGTCTCTGCATGTTGAGTTTAATGGTCAGTTAATGATTGGACAGAAATTCTTTAAGTCTCCCATTTTCTGAGTGGTCCTGTGTGGCATGTGGGGGCATGGCATCAGTGCTCAGGCAGGCAGTTTGCAGTTCTGCCTTTCCCTTCCTTTCCTGCTCATGCAGAGGCTCAAGGTCAGCCAGGGGTGAGTGCTTAGAGCCTTCTATATAAGTTTGGGGTATAAACATAGTCCTTGATATACACATAGCCTGTTGCATGCACATAGACTCCTAGATTCCTAAGAATATGTTGTAGCTTTTCAAATTTTCCCTTAGATATCGTAATCCCTTGGCTTTTTTGTTTAAGTTCTTTAACCACATGTTGTTTGCCCCAGTTGTTAATGCCATGTCAGGGAACTGCAGTGTTAAACAACTGCTGCCGATTATTTTAAAATGCCCCCAGGAAAAAGATCAGAGCTGAGCGAGCTTTGATTTAGGTCCAGTAAACGCAGGCTTTGGAGTTGGATTTTCCAAGGAATTTCTGGATAGGTCAGAGGATGATGGTTATCTGGGAACCAGACTTTGAAAAAGCTCTAGCCCTATTCTTCTCTCTCATCAGTGGCTACTAGGCTGCTGGTTGCCACCGGCTCACTGTTGTCAGTGAGATTCAGAAATTTTTCTTGAATTACACTCTTCAGATTGTTGCAAGTCTTTGGTTAATTCCCACAGTTCTGAAAATGTTGATTTTTAAAAATGTTGGTGGTGTTCTTGTTGCTTTTATGGAGCAGAGGATATTTGTGATTTTTACTCTGCCATTTCCACTGATGTTACCTCTCATCTGCCACTTACATGTATAAGAATTTGAGTTTATTTTTTCCTTTGAACTGCAACCAAGAGCATCTTAACTGATACCCTTCTCTATTCAGTGTAATTCATGGCTTCCAGTTCTAACCTCCAGTCTGTTTTTGAAGAACTAGAATTAATTCAGAAACTCCTGGGATAAATTCAATTGGCAAAACCTGGATGATTTACCCATGTTCTATACAATTACTAGGGCAAGAGTGTACAGTCCTTTGATTGTTCCAGCTGAGTGGTCAGATGGAAGTAAGAGTACAACTGTGTCTGGAATCCTCCACCTGGCCACATGATTACAGATAGGGAAAAACAGTTTTCTCAAAGTAGAATTATATTGTTCTAAATAGACAGGATAAAAAAAATGCTCACAAAATGCAGTTTGCCTTTCTCAAAAGGAATTGTGATTTACTGGTAATTTACAATATGGCAAAATCAGGAGAGAAGCTATACTGTGTCCTCACTCTACTTTGGTTTCTTCCTCGTTCCACACTCCATGATTGTTATTATAACAAGTTTCATAACCCCAAACTCTGTGAATGAACTTTATGGTTAGGACTTCTCTGACCTGTGGCAACACTGAAGGGCTTTGATGTAAAGGCTTCTGGTGGGAGGAGAACGAAATACTGAAGAAAAAAAATAAATGGAATTCTACTCATCAGGAAATGTATACCATGATTTTTCATGGATAATAGAAATAATGTGATCAAGCATATGCTGCCAAATGTCTGGCACACCATGTGAATTCAAAAACATTAAGCAATCAAGCAGGAATTTTTTATTTAGAAATTCTGATAAAACTATATTCATGATTGCATTTTAATCAAGTTACTATATTGCCTTTGAATGTCATCATAATTTCAAGGTTTAAATAATGATTGTGTTTTTGTGTTTCTTTTGCATTTATGAAAAGCAATTATCATCCAATGAATGGATTTTGATGAAAATGGCGTTGAGAAGTAATTATCTAAGTTCAATTCTTATACAGAATCTTAAGCCAACCTTTTAAAGTTTAATGAAGGTTTTGCTTCAGTCCACCCTATTACCTCAATGCAGGCAATAGTGCCATTAATTCTAATGGTGCAATATTCTTGATACAAATTATGACTAGGAAACTATACTAAACAAAGTAGAGAAAAGAGTATCTGGAGTCCCTTGTGGGCTGATCCTATTTAGGCTAAGGGCATCATTTAAAGGACTAGATTTCTAATAAGAATCATTTCAATTCCGCTTTTCCTGTGTAGAAATAAATATTTCATGACTTTCAGGCTGTCTGAAATTCAGTCTCGTTCTATATCCTGTCTTTTGGAGCCACTGCCAGTACAATCTCAGAAGCTACAGACAACAAGGGGTTGATAATGAAAGTGAGGTATGTGCTATAGCTATTTGCTGTGTATTTTACCTCCCTTCCAGCTAAAAGATATCAGCGGGAAGACAAGCGGCTATTTCCCTGCTAAGCCCTTGATGATTATTTGCTGGAACAAACTTTTTGATTCATAGATTCTTAGAGATAGGCACAGCCTTATTTAATACAAGAATTTCTCTTATATCCTTAAATTTTGTCATTCATCTTCTAAATAGATTCACTGACTGGAATCCACACTTCCTGAAGACACAATCCATTCCTATTGCACATACCTTTTAGAAACCTCTTCATTGTATGAGTTGCAATTTGACTTCTTAAAAGTTCAAGCATTGCACTTGTTTTATAGATAGGGAAAACTGAAATACTTATAGGCTCAGAATGCTAAGAAACTTCATACCAGGTTTCACAGAAACATTTCAGTTTAGATATTTTTGTTCAAGTAATAATACATAATATTAGAAAAGTGATATAAATACTGCTTTTGCCCTTCATTGAGATATTTGACAGTTTCTCATTATTATGAATATCGTGAAAATATAGGCAAAGTGGTAAAATTAATTCATACTCGCTGGATAAAGGCCATCCAAAGGATGCCTATTAATGGATTTCTGTGAACTTGGAGTTTGGATGCAAAAGGTTTTTTTTCTTGGCCCTGTCCCATTTGACATTTGTGTCAATACTTTGCATTAGAATTAAGAAAGGATATATTTACCAATATGTAGATGGCATGATGTAGAGAAGAGGTGCTTTTATGTAAAACAGCTAATACAATCAAAAATATCATAGCACATTAGTTGTACAGGCTAAATCTAATCATAAAATTTTAATAAAGGTAGACATAGTCCTTTTCAAGTAAACATTGGAGGTTTATAGCTTAGAAACATGATATCAAGAAAGCCTAGAAACTTTAGTTGACTGAAAGAATATATGTACTCTTATACAGGAGTTAACAAATTGAATCCCACTGTCTGTGTTGGTAAACGAAATGGTATTGAAACATAGCTGTCCTTACTCATTCACAGCGTGCCTAAGGCTGCTCTCGTGCTATGACAGTATTGCATATTGCAAGAGGAATTTGTGGACCAAAAAGCAAAAAATATATATATACTATCTGGCCATTTATGAAAAATTGTGTTGGCCTTGATCTAATGCAAATAGTTTTTGTTAATACATATAGATTATCCATGTATATGGAGGTAATAACCCTTGATGTTTTTGGCACTACTGCTTAGTTTTATCCTTTTTAATAGTTTCATTCTAGACTCCACATTTTGCTAAGGGCATTAACAACTATCCAGAAGACAGTGACGGGAAATGTAGAGGGGCTGCAAAAAAGCCATGTTACATGAAGAACTATAAAAGAACCTAGAAATATTTCTCTAGAGGAAAGAAGATTCTTAGGAAATAAGGTAGCTATATTTGTGGTTTCAAATACGTGAAAAATAATTGCATAGAAGTTATTTGCTATATTATGAAGCTTTAGAGAGCAGACCTAGGAAAATGAGTTAATGAAATATATGGAGTTAGGGTTTAGCGTATTAAAGAACAATCTACTGATTAAAATTATCCAAAAATAAATTCTATTACATTGGGAGGGCATTGTTTCCCTCTGTGGAGAGAACTGAATCAAAAACGCACATCCACGTTTTTGGATATGTAGATATGATTTTAGAAACAAGGAAAAACATACTCTTCGATAACCTTTTTGGCCCTTACAAATGCTGAGACTGTACTATTTTATGTCTGCTACCAACCACAACTCATCCAGACTTCATTTTGTTGTGACTGGCTTCCAGCTTTGATCTCATGTTTCTTGTCATGGGCCTATCTGGTTTGGCAGGAATCCCTTGAGACACAAGCACCTACCACAAGTTTCAGTTACCTAGTCCTAACGTCTTATCTATAAGACTTTGCTCTTAGATGCAATCCCACTTCAATTATTTTATCCAAATGATTATAATTCTGGCCTCTGGCTAGACAGTGGCAGCCTAGTCCTAATTAAAGGCCTAGGATCATGCTCATTCATGCAACAAATATCAATTTTTATTTTTTGTTTACTTTATTAGCATCATTTACTTGCTTTAGAACAACGAACACCCATTGAACACCTAACAGATATTACTGTAGGACCTGGGGATATAGCAACATTTATTATTCATAAATGATCCTAATCTAGGCAGGATCTTATATGAGCCACTTATTTTCTTGTCCACTTGTTGCCTAATGGGGATGATATTTATAATATCTACCACTTTGTGCTGCTTAGAAATAACTGTCACATTTCACAAACACTGAAGTGATGCCTACTACTTGTTAGTTACTGTCCTAAGCACTTGGTAATATTCAATCATTTAATCCTAATAACATGTCTATAAAATAGACATCATTATTATTCCTATTTTACTGATGAGAAAATAGAGACAAAAGAAATTCAATAACTTGACCAAGGTCATATAAAAATTCTAGAGCCAGGATTCCAACACAGGTAGGCTTGCTAAAGCCCCTGCTTATAGTCACAGATGCTAGGTTGAGTGAAAGTTCCATTAGCTTAGCTGGAGGTGTTTCCCTCTCCCTTTTCTCTTTTCCCTGGTCTTCTTTATATAGCCTAGAAAGTTCTTTCAAGGAAAGCCATCCCATGGGATGCTAAAGCCTGGAAAGTCATGCTTCTTTTGAGTTTCAGCAGGTATTTTTCAAATAAGGTATGTAATGGAACTTGGCATAACCATAAAGTGGCAACTCAAAACTCTGCTTAACTCCTCCATATTGATCTGTTAGAAAAATGGAGAAGGAGAAAGAAGAAGCAAAGCAGGATGGGAGAGAATACTTAATTGTAAGTGCAATCATATAGAAAGAACAACTGTGTAACAGCCACCAAAAAATATTCTTTAAATATTGTGGTCACTTTTAGAAAATAATTCTGCATGATTAAACCTATCAAATTGCTTCCATGATAAGATAGTGTGGGTTGGTAAGTTTTCGTGCTTGTATTATGGCTAATTCCTGGGCTTTTTTGCTAAATTGCAATTGCTTCTTTGGTAATCCATGCACTGTACTGGAAACAGGGCAGAATTAATCTATGCACAGAGATTTTTTTAAAGGTAGTTTGCATACTTAAATATCACTTTTAAGTTTGTATTTGTCCACAGGACTATCTCCTTCTAGGTATTGTCTAAGCTTTGGGTTCAATTTTGTATATAGATTTCTATATTGTTGGGTTTTGATATGATTTCCTAATCTATCAGTTTTCTATTAATCATTTACATATCATCATCACACTGGACCAGGAAGAAGTTTCAGAGTAGTCACTCCCTATTTGTTTCTAGCTGTATTTCTCTTATATTTTATATAGTGAAAAAACATTTGTAGTGCATATTTTACCTAATAGCAATATATTATAAGCCCTTTCTTACCTTCCTTTCTCCATTCCTTCTCTCCTTCCTTTAGCATGTATCAATAGCCCAAAATGTGTCCAGTCTTGGGCTAGGTTCTAGAACACAAAGATGAAGCATATACCACTTGCGTCTCTATAAGCCCATGCCTCAGAAAGGAATCTCTAATAATAGGTAATAATAAATACTGAAAAAGATATGTATGAGATACTATATTATGCTGTGAAACCTAAAGAGGGGTATTATTTATTATTTACTCGATAAATAGTTAACACATATTCACTAAGGATTAGACATTGGGCTAGATGTTGATAGAACGGGAGGATGTTGTAGACAACATTTTGATGAGTTTTGCTGTGGGAAATTGTATCTTAATAGGTTATAGGGAGGGTTAAGTTGGGTGATATAATAAGGCAGGTTTATGTAATAATGGAAAAGACACAAAAGAGAAAGAAAAAATGATGATGCAGTATAATGAGAAAATTGAAGGATCAAAGTCCTTGTAAGACAAGAGGAGGATTGATCTAGGTCACAAGTGGTGGTGTTGATTGAGACAGAAGAAGGAACTGTTTTTTTGCTCCTACCAGGATAGAGGATAAATTAGGCCTATGGCTACTGACCTAGGTAGGGAGGGGTTGTTGTGAAAAGATAAAGCAGTTGTCAGTTGGTTGCCTTTTTTTATGTATATAGTAAGGTTACCACTTGTTAGTGAAGGTGTAATACATGCTGGATAATTTTAGGTGCACATAGAAAAATATTGTTGTTTTGGAGAGTAGGAGAGTGAGGTCACTAGGTAGGCAATGTGTTTCACAGATTTAAGGGCTTATTTGAGATTTTGGTCTTAAATTTCAAGGAAGTAAAATTGAAATGCAAAAGTTTCTCTAGTCATGTCCTGCTATTTAATATGTGCAGTTGTAGAGTAAGCAAATGATTGGATTGAATTACTGTAGGGTTTTCCCCGAGTGAGTACATAAGAAAGAGGGATTAGTAAGGATGTTTCCATGGAAGTAGTTACAGAGGTGTGTCATGAATATGAGCTATATGAGGAGGAAAGTGAAACATTAATGAAAAGTTTAAAAGATACTTGTTACCTTCAGGCAATTTGGAGCTTTGAAATCTTGCCTGTATTAGGTGGGTAGGATATGCCTTATTCATGGGTGTGTTTAACAATATATGAAGGACTTCTTAAACTCAGCATTTTTTTTTTAAATAGCATAATCAGAATAACTAAATAGAAACTCTCTAGTAAGACTTATATTTCATTATACGTTATAGACAACAAACAATGAATGTTGGAGAATGTCCCATTCTGCCTCTTAATCATTCTGTATCTAAACTGATAATAAACTTCAATCAGTGACATTGAGGGGGATAGGTAAGGGATAGTATAAAGAGTACTCTGTGCATCCTAATTTGTTGTTACATGTGGCCTAAGATGGTGGCTTCTTGCTTTAAAGACCTTACTAATCATTACCGAATATTCATATTCTCTGCTCAATAATTTGGAAATGACTTAGGTGCTACAGCTCTCTGTCTCTCTGATTCGATCTCTGTATTCATCCATGCTGTCTTTAGCACAAGTATTTGTTTCTGTAGACGTCCCTTGTTCTGTTCTTTATGTTACATAGAGGAAATTCTGAGAATCTTCATCAGTCGCACTATGAAACTCCTTCCAGACAGAACAGTCTAGAACAGGCATTGTGAAACTGGGCCACATCTGTTCTGCCACCTGCTTTTCTAAAGAAAATGTTGTTCGAAGACAACCACATTCATTCATTTCTATATTGTCTGTGGCAGAGATGGACCACCATGATAGAGATCATATGAGTTGAAAAGCCTACAACATTTATTACTTGGCTCTGAACAGAAAATACTTGCTGACCTCTAGTCTAGAATAGCATTGTGTAAATACCTCAGGTCTAATAATGGAAGTCTCCATGAGTCCTTCTTCAGAGGTGACTAGAGTGCAGTGATAATGGCAGGGCCCCGAGGACTTCTCTAACTCACACTTCCTGTCCAGTCACCTTCACTGCAGCAACTATCTTACTGAGGGGTGCTGTCACTGCTCTTGTCCCCTTTCTGGCTGTTGGATGTCTCAAGAGTTCTTTCCATCCTTAATAAGGACTAAACCTGTAAGTAGCATGTGGCAGTTTTTCAGCTGATTTGGGAGATGATACAAATTTTGCTATTTCTTAATTGTTGTGTTTTCTGGTTCTCAGTAGGGAGACTTGAAGAAAATTGTTAATTCCCTTTAGTTAAATAACAGTTTAGATTAAACAAGCAAGAACTTTTGCTCTTTAACAAAATGCAGTTACCATGTCTTTCTGCTGGATGCATCATAATGTGAATGGAGTTCTAGGAGTATGTTTATTCTCACGATAGGTTTAATTCTGAGTGAAAGCGCTAATTGAAAAATCAGAAGAATATTGTCTTTAAGAGCTCATGTTAATGCATGCATTCATCCATCTGAATTTTGATGAACTGGGTTTTTTTTTTTTCTGTGTAAATTCTTATCAGAATAGCCTGACTCTAAATTGTGCCCTGCTTGTAACTCTCATTTATGATTTGCTCCTTGTTGTCTGCCAGCTCTTTTTAAACTACATAGTAGAAAGAAAATGTTTTAAACAATGTCACATCCAGACGGTGATTTCTGAGAGCTTCAAATGCAGGTTTTAATCCTTCTTCCACATTATCCAGACTCAGGCTGCTGAACAGCACAGGGGCTTTTCAGACACATTAAGGATTCTGGACAGGCTTCACCCCAGACACCCTTGTGCTCCTTGCCATTCTAATGGTTGCATTTTGTCTCTGGGTGGAATCTTCTCACATTTCATTTAGTGGAAGTGATTTGTTTCCAGTTACAGCTTCCCAAAAGCTGTGATCACATGAGTTAACCGACATTAATTTCCCCGTGCATCTTGTTCTGCAGTCTATGGAGAAGGAAAGCAGACACTGCTCAGGTTTTCTGTCTTGTGTCCTTTTGTGTTTTCATCAAGTTTTTATTGTACAGGAAAAGATTAGGAAAATGGGAACCAGGGTGCAAGAAAAGGAGAATGAAGGGAAAATAAATTGCAGGGCAGAGTTTTTTCCTCTTTTTTTTTTTTTTTTTTTTTTTTTAAATTTAGCCATTAAGGAGATAAAGAAAGCTAACTCAAAATTCACCAGGGTTTTAGGACTGCAGGGTGAGGATTTAGGCAGCATATTCTTTCAGGCTTTGCTATACCCACATATATCTTGTATTAAAGATATAAACCAGGAGGGTGAAGATGTTTGAAATTATACCAGACTCTCAAGGAGGTTTCTCATTTTCTTTTAGGGGAAAATCAATACATTACACCTAGAAAAGTCTTTTTTTTTTTTTGGTATGTTTATTGTAACTTAAATATTCAAAATATTCATGTAGATTTCTGTATCCTTGGCCATAAGAAAAACTGCTTGGCAGTAGGCGTGTAGGAAGAAAGATTCACTTTACAAAATCTGATTCAGAAAACATTGATCATAATTGTCAGAATGTGATAGTTTAAGATTTATTTTAGTGATCATAACTAGTTTAAGATAGTTTAGCTTTTTTGACAAGAATGTTACGGTTATGTAGTTCATTTTCATTTTTAAGATCAAAAGCATATATTCCAATTTAAAATTTTCCCTTAAATTAATCATTGTCTTGGCAATAAGAAGTGTACATTTGTGAGAAGATTTGTATCACATAAATAGTCATTCACCTTAAATTAGGAAGCCAAAGGCCCAGTGGGACAGGGAGGGAAGAACTCTTGTTTAAACTTGTTTTACCCAGTGAAAGTGTCAGAAAATGAGATCCAGATTCTGAGTTCCTTAGCACTTCACCATTCACCCAGGACTTTTGCTTGTTTTTAACACATAGAGATTGTCATCATAGAAAAGACTAATATGATTCTAAGTAGACTATCCCTAATGCTTTAGCTATAATTACAAATTAATATGTTTATAGTCTTCTGACATTTGTCACTCATTTATATATCCACTCACTCAAAAATTATCGAGTGTCTATTCTGTGCCAGATATGGAGCTACATACCAAGGAGAGAAATTGAAACGATTTCTTATCCTCAATAAGCACAGAGTCTTTTTCTATGATGCTGGCAAATTAATCAGAAGACCAAAATAGCAGTCAAAATATTTCATTCTCAACATTTCTGATTGGACAATAATCAATAATTCAGTAATTCCAGAAATTAGACAATAATTCTCCTAAAATCAGTTTGGTTTTGCACATGGTATTTTAAGAGATCAAGACATGGAGAAACATATAGTTATCAATGAAATGGGACTTGAACTTTTATTGTGAGCCAAGGAGTTATTGGAATATTAAGTGCAAAAAATAATCGAGTACTATAAATGTGTAAAAGAATATTGGTACAGAAGAAAAGCCAATGGACTTATTGTAATTAGGTGTTCATAAAATTCTTCTATTATTCTGAGAACTTAACATTCCCAAGAATAAAGGCTGCGATGAGATAGTGAGAAAACAGCTAGACTCAGAAACACATGTTCAGATCTGAGACTTGGCTTCATCATTTACTTGGTAAAAGACTTTGTCACATTATTTTGAATCTGAGTTTGGATTTTTTTTAATGGTCAATTAACTACTTTATTATAAAGTTACAGAGAGAACAAGGTGAGATGCAACAAGGGAAAACACTTTGTAAACCTTAAAATTGAAGAGATTATTGATATTAATAAACAACAAATATAAAGGTATCTTATGAGTACATCATTTTTTCTGCACAATCTTCTACAATGCACAGATATTCCTCCTTAATATTTTTCATTTTTTCCCATCCTCTAATGCTTGGTTAATTGCCTTAATTAAAATCTACTACATAACCCTTTTCTTCTCCATTCATCTTCATTATATTGGTAAGTCAAAATTTGACATTAGTTATGATTGACAAGTATAATCACAAAGACAGCAATGAAAGTAAAATCATAACAATGTGAATTTTGGTGAAACAGTGGAGATCTCAGATCCTAGAATCTTTGAAGATGTTTCTTTCTAATTCTCTTATATTTGGGTCTAAGTAAAACTGTATTTCCACATACATTAGATTCTCACAATAAATTGAAAATCTTGTTTACCATAATTATGAACTCCTTCCCTAATGTACTTGTATTGCAACATCATGGTTTTCTGTCAGTTTTTGTTATAAATATAGAATATTTTCTAAATGCTTTGGAAGAAGTAGATTATTTATAGGGCTACATCATCAGCTTGTTTTTTTTAACTAACCTGAGAATGCACCTCTCTATTCTCTCGGCATTCTGCTTTTACATCTGTTATAACATTTAGCACACTTGTTTTACAAACTGAATGTTTATCTTCTTTTTTTCTTCGTCTTTCTACCATCAGCAGTTATCTCAGTGATGGCAGTGATGTCCAATTATGTTTATAAAGTAAGTTATTTTCACTGAAAATATAAAGTTTTGCACAAGTAGCTTTCCAATGCCTTTTTCTGAAGTGAGTTTTTTTGGTAAACAGGGAGCTTTCTATATGGCTTTTTTGGTATAAGTTGACATTTATATATGATAATCATATTATTTTACTAAGAGTTATTGAATTTTTATTGGGTTTTAGAAGAGGCAGTAAGAAACTTACAGTGAAATATTCACGGTATTAAAACTATACAACTTTATTAGCAAACATGAGCATTTGTATAGATTATTTCAGTTCTGTGCTAGGTACTCCATATAATAAACTTTGTTATAAGAGAATATTAAAATAAAACCTACAGAAGTCCAAGACTGCAAACTTTAGTAAACGATATAAAAGTTGACTCACGAAATTAGAAAAAACTACTTTAGATTTCATATGGAACCAAAAAAGAGCCCATATAACCAAGACAATCCTAAGCAAAAAGAACAAAGCTGGAGGCATCACACTACCTGACTTCAAACTATACTACAAGGCTACAGTAACCAAAACAGCATGGTACTGGTACCAAAATATATATATAGACCAATGGAACAGAACAGAAGCCTCAAAAATAACACCACACACCTACAATCATCTGATCTTTGACAAATCTGACAAAAACAAGCAATAGGGAAAGGATTCCCTGTTTAATAAATGGTGTTGGGAAAACAGGCTAGCCATATACAGGAAACTGAAACTGGACCCCTTCCTTACACCTTATCCGAAAGTTAAGGTGGATTAAAGACTTAAACATAAGACCTAAAACCATAAAAACCCTGGAAGAAAACCTAAGCAATACCATTCAGGACATAGGCATGGGCAAAGACTTCATGACTAAGACACCAAAAGCAATGGCAACAAAAGCCAAAATTGACAAATGGGATCTAATTAAACTTAAGAGATTCTGTACAGCCAAAGAAACTATCATCAGCGTGAACAGGCAACCTACAGAATGGGAGAAAATTTTTGCGATCTATCCATCTGACAAAGGGCTAATATACAGAATCTATAAAGAACTTAAACAAATTTACAAGAAAAAAACAAGCAACCCCATCAAAAAGCAGGTGAAGGATATGAACAGATACTTCTCCAAGAAGACATTTATGCAGCCCACAAACATGAAAAAAAGCTCATCATCACTCTTCATTAGAGAAATGCACATCAAAACCACAATGAGATACCATCTCACGCCAGTTGGAATGGCAATCATTAAAAAGTCAGGAGACAACAGATGATGGAGAGGATGTGGAGAAATAGAAATGCTTTTAAATTGTTGGTGAGAGTGTAAGTTAGTTCAACCATTGTGGAAAATAGTGTGGCAATTCCAGAAATACCATTTGACTCAGTAATCCCATTACTGGGCATATACCTAAAGGATTATAAATCATTCTACTATAAAGAAACATGCACATGTATGTTTATTGCAGCATTGTTCACCATAGCAAAGACTCAGAACCAACACAAATGCCCATCAGTGATAGACTGGATTAAAAAAATGTGGCACATATACACCAAGGAATACTATGCAGTACTAAAAAAGGATGAGTTCATGTCCTTTGCAGGGACATGGATGAAGGTGAAAACCATCATTCTCAGCAAACTAACACAGGAACAGAAAAGCAAATACCACATGTTCTCACTCATAAATGGGAGTTGAACAATGAGAACACACGGACATAGAAAGGGGAACATCACACACACTGGGGCCTGTGAGGCATGGGGGAATAGGGGAAGGATAGCATTAGAAGAAATATCCAATGTAAATAACAGGTTGATGGGTACAGCAAACCACCATGGAATATGTATAACTATGTAACAAACCTGCACATTCTGCACATGTATCTCAGAACTTAAAGTATAATTTAAGAGAAAGCTGACTTGGATAAATGAAAAAACATTAAGTATTATTATAAATAAAGCCTCTATAGTGCATGAATATCAATTCTATTTAAATTATTTCTTAATATGACTTTAGCAGAGAGTGTTCTTCACAAAATGATTTAAAAGTTTATTTGAAATAGTGAGCAAGAATAACCCCAAACTTTAAGTATGTATTAAGTACTTGGATTTGTACTAATACATAGTAAAACATATCATAATTCTAAAATCTTTAAAACAGAGTGGTATTACTATGAATGAAGCAAAATAAAATATAAAGTCTAGAAATAGAACCAAGTATGCCTAGTATATGATGCATATATACATTAGTATATTATAAAAATATACTGCAAATTAATGGGAAAATTATGTATACTTAACAAGACTTTTTCTCATAAGAATTCTATAAACATAATTAAAAGGTAAATAGTTGTAATACATAGGAGCTTTGTCAGTTAGAAAAGATCAACACTCAACAGATAAATATAATAGGCAAATAGCATACAGAAATTTGCAAAAGAAGAAATAAAAAGGTAGTATAAACACATGGAAAACAGGTCAAATTCCCTAATAATCAAATATATAAAAATTAATTATGATATTTTTGCATATTAAGATTAATAGCAATATTTCAAAATAAATTCATTTGGGGTTAGCATATATGTGGAAGGTGGGTTTGCTAAGCATCTATAAAATATGAATAAATTTAAACTCTTCACCATTTCTTGCTACTCACAAACAAAAGTAATTTTTAAATGGAATATCAATACAAATGATGGAAAAAAATGAAATGGCCACATTAATTAGAAACAAAAATATATGGTAATGTTTTTCTGGAGAAAGAAATAAACAATATTTACTAAGATCTCTAAAAGTGAGTACTCCCATTGGCCTGCCCAACTCACACACCTAGGAATTTTTCTTAAGTAACTAATTACGGATGAAGACAAATATTTATCCAACAAGATGTTCTACAGAGCCTTGTTAATAATGGAGAAAAATAGAATCTATTTAAGTGGCCCTCCATAGAGGGATTAAACAAATGATGGTAAAGGCTGCAAGGGAAAACTTCACATTCACTTAAAGTCGCATTCTAGAAGAATATTTAGCGAAATGAAGGGATATCTATGATATGATATGGCATCTGCACAACAATATTTATGATATGATAAGAGTTTTGCAAAATGTTTGATTATACTAGGAAAGGGAAGTATATATGCAAAATAATGGTTTTGGTGATTATTTCTAGGTAGTAGTTAAAAGTAGATAAATATATGTATTTTCAAACATTTTAAAATTAAAAAGGTATAACTGTATAATTAGGTAAAAGTCTATTATTCTCAAATACGAAATAAGACTATGAGTATCTATTATAATCAATTTTTCTTTCCTATGAAAATATTTTCTTTTTGCAAAAGTTCAGATAATGTATGTGTTCTATGATTCTGATCCCTAAATTCTATTTTCCAGGGTTTATTACAACTAATTGCAGTATATATGCATTATATATATACTTCACAGCCATCATCCTCAAAGAAATTTTCTAAGTGCTCATGTGTGCAAATAAGTTGAGAGGACATACACAGGTTAGCCACTTTATGGACTGATCAAAAAAATTTAGAGATGGCAGCTTTCAGCATTCACCTCGATGTTTTAGTCAAAAGTGTTATTGTGCTTTCCCTTACTCATATACTTCTCAGGCATCCCCTCAACCACAGAGCACACTCTGTCATTGTAGATTATATTCCTAGATGATAAAGTAAGCAGATTTTTTTTGGGGGGTAGGCTTCAGTTCTTCCTTTTACTACATCTCTGTGCCTTTCCAGCATCTCTCTAGGAAACCAGTGCCCTTATGAGTTAATCTCTAAAGCATGACCATCAGTCCTCTGCACCTGCTTTGACAAAAAAGTCTTTTAAAATGTTCTGGAGAAATTTGCTTTTCTCCAGAAATTCCCTGGGAGAGGAACCAAACTACTAGTTTAAACGTTAGCTGAAATCTGAGTAAACTATTGGTCACTATTACTTCACAGATGATAACAAGGCCCAAAGAACATCAGGCATGAAACAAAATGAAGCATTTTGTGGAGGTGGTAAAGTAAGAAAAATGTAAAAAAAAAAAAAGGAAGAAAATCTTTGCTTTACTACCATAAAATTGTATCTCAATATCTGTGAATTGTGACAAGATATAATTTTGATCAGTCTGCAGTGTAATTGTTCATTTATTAAAAATGAAAACTAGGGTGTTATTTAATGGGTATAATTTCACAAATGAGCATCATTTTTACAAGTCAGCATTTGGCATTGTGGACTGCTGTTAGTGACTTGGCTGAAAAACGTAATGTATCTGGTAGCTACAATTAAAAATCACCCAGATTATTTTAGCACAGCCCAAGCAGATTTTTTCTAGAAATTTATCTCTAGATTTCCCATTTATTTGTTAAGAGTTGCATGTCTGATACAATAACAAACCACTGTATTACTCCAATTCTGGAAATGCCCCTTTTCCAAATTTACCTCTTAGGTGACAGTACCTGAAATCTTTCTAAAAAGTCAGCATCCTTAGCTCCATGAAAATCAGGGCACTTTGCAGAAGTGAGATGCTGAAACATATTTCCAAGGAAAATGATCAATTGGCTTTGAATCAGAACAACATTTTTCTCTTCATTTAATTAGTAATCACCCTTGACTTTTCGTCATTGATCTTTATATGGAAAACACACTCACTGAGCTAATCTAATGCCTGGTCTATGATGTAAGATGCTTTTATTATTCTGACTTTGTAGTAACATGAGGAGAGAACAGCTACTTGTGAATTCTGAAGGAGGCAATGTGCAAGCTTCCATTAACACAGATGAAGTTCCTGATGAAAAGGAAATGTGTGTAGTCTTATGTCAGGTAATGATAATGAATGGCACTGAGTCACACATTTCTCTCTTTTAAAAAATGGCACTTCTATCTAAAGGCTGAGAGGTTGTTCATTTATAAAGCATCTACTAAGTGCCCGGCACCCTGGGCAAGGAATAGTGCAGATGTGAAGGGGAATAAGATCCCCATTCCCAAGAGTCTCACATAAGGCTGGAGAGAGGAAACAAAGTAATTGTGATATAGAGATTTTTATTCTATTATAGATACAAAAGCAGGTCTTTCACCAAGAAAGGGTTTAAGACCTCTCCGTCAAAGTGCTGAATAAATTGGGAAAAGGAAATGGAAAGAAATGGTGTTTTATGCTATCGGAATCACATGAGCAATGTCACTATTGAAAAATTCTACTTGGTAGAAAGTAAACACTCTGCAAGACTTACTCACCCGAGTAGCAGCAGAGCCTAAGATAATTGCGTAGTTGCCAGAGGTGTATGGGAAAGCTCATGTTTATCTTCCCATGTTGCATATCAGCTGCATTTGCCTGTTTCTTTTTCTGTATTCCCCCCGGGGGTTGAGTGATCTCTCCAGCATCCCAGATTTTTCCCTCCAACTGTCTTTTCCCCTACTGTACTGCATTTTTAGGGGTGGTTGCTGGTTCCAGTTGGCTTTCCTGCTCAATGGTGTTTTTTCTGCCATCTTTGCTGGGGGTTGTGCCAACTACAAGTTCTGCTGCTTCTTAATTAAATTCTTAATCTCTATAGGCTTATAACAGAAAGTCTTTAGTTCTTGGCAGCAAGAAAAAAGAATGTAAGAACAGCAAATAATACACAAAATGAAACCATTCATAATTGTTTTTTAAAAAATGGGAAAGCTAGCAGCTGCTCAATTCCATTTATTTCTGTTATCTGCAGAATTTCTCATGGAAGGCAAGAATAATCACTGTACTCAACAGCTCGGGAAATGCAATTTTATATAATACACAGACTTCATAAAACTGCAGAATAACAGGAAGTTTAGCCACATTTGAATGCAGGGAAAAACTGAGACTGGGGGAAAACAGTGTCTGAATTTGCCTTGAAATAGTAATATTTCCAAAGGGCTTTCAGTATTCACAGACATTCATCCATCGTTGCTTGTGTTACTGAAGATTTTATTAGCCCTCATTCTTGGATGAGAAACGAAAGCATTCAGCACGTTCAAGTTTATATAGCAAATCAGCAACCACAGTCAATAACAGAATTCTGATTTTACAGTTCCCAGGCCCGTGACTTATTCCCCTGTGTCACAGCTCTCATTTTTTCCCACACTGTGACCTACCAGATGGCAGCCACAGCTGAAGCCAATGTCTCAATACTCTTGTGCTATGTCTTTTTATTTTTACATAGATGCAATGTGATATTGCCATTTCCTTTATTAATACAAGTGCTGCTTCAGTTGGAAACATTTTTTCCAATCCACCTTCTAGGAATATTTTTCTAGTAAGATTTTGTGTTTTCTAATCCTGAGCTTCTAGATGATGAAATACCCATCAATATTTTTTTTCAATTTTCTATTATAGATCTTTTCAACTGCTTTCTTTTTATGGGCTAGTGTCAGTGGCTTTCTGTGACAGAGCCTTTTTTCCCATGTTTATCTGTTTTATTTGTTTTGGAAAATGTAAGATATATATTCAGAGCTCTATGTAAGAGCTCTATAATATAAGAGCTCTATGATTGGCTTTTTCCTCTCCTTCCCCTCTTCCTCCTTCTTCTTCTTTTTGTGAGACAGCATCTTACTCTGTCACTCAGGCTGGAGTGCAGTGGCATGATCATGGCTCACTGCCTAGACCTCCCAAACTCAAGTGATCCTCTCACCTCAACCTTCTGAATAGCTGGGACTACATGTGTGTGCCACTATACCTGGCAAATTTTTTTGTACAGACAGGGTTTCACCATGTTGCCCAGGCTGATCTTGAACTCCTGGGCTCAAGTGATCCTCCTGCCTTTGCATCCCAAAATGCTGGGATTACAGGGGTGAGCTACTGTGCCTGGCTATTTAGCTTTTTCAAATGCTCTAACTACATCTAGATATTTGACTGTGTGTCCTGTTGCCACACTCACCACTTCATCTATCCCTACACGTGTCTATCTCTTCTTTTACCCAGTCATCACTAGGTAGCACTTACCATACACAAGGAACTATTCCAGATGCTATGAAGGAGACAGAGATTCAGACATCAAATTCTTTATTCTGTAAACTTACAGTCTGCTAGGTCAGCCAGGACATGTATTTGTCCATTCACTTATTCAATTATTCATTCATTCTGCAAATTTTTCTTGAGCAGGCAGTACATATGTGGTCCTGTGTTACATGGCAGTGAACTAAATAGGTGCCGCCTCTGTCCGTCATGGATTGGATAACAGAGTGAGGAGCTATGGTATTGTTGCCAGGCTGACATGGGAAGTAGAGTCCTTACAGAACTCATAGGAGTGACACTTCCTTTGGAGACAGGAAAGGCTTCTTGAAACAAGAAATGTCTGTTACATGAAATGTGAGCAGGAGTTAGCCAGGTGAAGGCAGAAATAAGTGTTGCAGGAAGAACATACACAAGGCTCTGAAGAGAAAGAAAGCTTACTGCATTTGATAATCCAAACAAAGTTTAATATGGCTGTTTCTGGAGTGTGAATGAGGAGCTGGTGAGAAATAAGCTTTAGCAGAAAAGTGAGTTTGAATTAAAGAAGTTGTTCCTATTTAAACAACTTAACATGTTATAACTATTTTTTCTCAACTATATAAATTCACTGTATAGTGGCATTATTGCTATACAAGAAGCTATGCATATTTAATGTATACAACTTAATGAGTTTGAAGATAAGTATATGCCTATGAAATCACCGTCACAATGCCATAAACCTACCCATCACCTCCAAAAGTTTCTTCTTGTACTTTGATTTATTATTGTTACCATTATTATTTGTGATAAGAACACTTAAGATCAATCCTCTTAGCAAATTTTTAGGTGTACAATACAGTATTGTTAACTGTAGGCACTATGCTGTGTGATAAACCTGTAGGACCTATTCATTTTGCAAAACTGAGACGTCATATCTTTTGACAGACACCTTCCGTATTCCCCTCCCCAGCACCTGGCAACCAGCATTCTACTCTCTACTTGTCTGAGTTTGACATTTTTAAGATTCTTCACATAAGTGGATTCCACAGTATTTGTCCTGTGTCTGGCTTATCTCAGCATTATGTCCTTCAGTTTCATTTATGCCACAAATGGCAGGATTTCTTTCTTTGTTAAGATCGAATAGTATTTCAATTGTATAAGTATACCACAGTTTTTTTTAATCCTTGGGTCTGTATTTTTAAAGCCCTCTCTGTCCCGGGTAGAGAAAGGATTAGATCAGAGGTTCTCCAAATGTTTTTGGGACCAGCAGAATCAGTATCACCTGGGATCTTGTTTAAAATGCAAATTTTAGATCTCCTCTAAATCCTAAGAATCAAAAACTATGGCAATAGGAGCCCACCAATATGTGTTTTAAGAAATCTTTCAGATGATCCTAATGTATGCTCAGGTTTGAGAATAGAGATAAAGAGGAACAAGATTGGAAGAAATGAGACTGTTTAAAATGCTGGGACAATGACTCATGTAAAATTTACCTACAGATAATTTTAATGTGAGCTAGAAAACTCCAGTATCATGTCAGAGGCACAGCTCAACTAACATGTTTGTTCAGAGAAAGCAGGTCAGGCTGTAAGATAGACTTTTTAGAGGAGGAGCCATTTAACTGAGCCTGTAGTTTTAACTCTTAATTTACTGTCCAATATGTTTCTTTTTCTGACTATATTCATAATCATAGTTTTGAAAAATTAACTGTCATACCACTAGCTTGATATAACTGTGACCACTGAATTATGCATTATCCTAGTGAAAAATTTCTCATCTAAACATACTATTGTCATGAAAAATTGTGCAAAACCAATTGATTTTTATATCCTTACATACACCGTTGATAAAATTTGCCTACTAAAAAATAACTCAGGACTCATATCGAATGTTGCACATCTGTTTTTAATTGCTCATGTATATATAACCTAATAATAATGTATTTGACATTCACTGGAAACTTGTGTTTGCTAGAGAAATTAATTGTAACATGGCTTGTGCAAAGTACTGTACCTGTTTTTTTGTTTCCCTCCCTCCCTTTCTCCCTCCCTCCCTTCTGTCTTCCTTTTTTCCTTCCTTCCTTCTTCTTTCCTTCCTCCCTCTCTCCCTCCCGCCCTTCATCCCCCTTCCTTCCCTCCCTCCCTCTTGTCTATTTGAGTTGTGACCATTAGATTATATACTTTTAAGGAGAAGCTACTTTCTTTTAACTATGTAGCATAGAAACAGCACAAAAAAATATTAAAAATTACATGCTATTTCTCTTGTATATAGTCAAATGGAATCTTTGAAAAGTTTGCATTTCTTTCATGTTCACATATTTTCTATCTGGCTTGCCAAAATAAAATCTACTTTTTGCTTTTTATTCCACAGAATTAGCACTTATTTTAATAAACATTTCTGACATCTCTTAATGTCTCATTATATGTGATTAGTCGTCAGTAGCATCTGCAATATTTATTTCTAGAAATGGTGACATTGAGGTTTGGATCATCCAAGTCTTAACAACAACAACAACAAAACTCCGGAACTTAATTATTGTATATGCACCATGTGTGTTTAGTTTTATTTTTTTCTCAGTTTAAATAATCTAGCATAAAGTAAGGCCAGTGTAAGATATTCAGAAAAATCCTGTAAGAATTAAGCCTAAGAAAGCTGAACAAAGATTGAACTTTGCCAAGTCTTTTAAAAAGCCAGCTGTATGCATCTGCTTGTTAATATGTAGCATTATTCTGAGCTGGGAATTGTGTATGCAATTCACAGTGTACATGGGCCATTTGTCCTGGGAACATATATTGTGACTGCCAAAACTAAACAGAGTTAAGCCAGTTCCCATGAGTGGAACATGATGGTTCTGAAAAAAAGAGAAAAACCTGAAAATAAAAGTGATTGCTTTGATTGTTAGGGTGGAAAATGAACTGGAAACAGAAGAAAAATATGAACTGAAACTGTTAAACTATTTACAACTTTTAAATTTAATGATTACTAACAATAACAAAATATTGCAGTATACCATTTTTCATTTTGGTAAATGATAAATAACATGTATAGAATATTAAAAGTAATGTATGATATTCAGTGATGTACTATAACCAGCTATGTTCTGAATAAAAATATTTGTATTTAGTTTAAAATTCTACATAACATTTATAATTGCTTATTTTTGCTAAATATAGAATGAATCTTAGATTTTTTGAATTTCATATTGGTTAGGATTAGGTTCAGAGGCATCTAGCCGAAACAAACAAACAATCACCAAAAAACCCAAATAGTGCAGGCTTAAATAAATAAAAACCTAGATAAGCAGTCTGAAGTAATTAGTCCAGGGCTGGTGTGGCAACTGCATGAAGTTTTCAGGGCCTCTGACTTCACACTCTAAGCCTTAACTATCTCTCAGTTCTACTCTCTTCTTCAAGGGTCAAAGAAGCCTATGGAACTCATTACCACATCTCTATTCTTGAAAATAGGGTGGAAGAAGCAAGAATTAAAGGACCCCTGCCTCAACAACTCACACCTTTCTTCCCCTCAAATGCAAATATTTGCAAATTACCTTTCCCAGATGCAAATATTTCACAAAGCTGCAATCATATTGTATATATAATGTTGTACTTTCTTCTTAGTTTATAACACAAATTTTTAATTTAATTCATAACTTCATCTATCAGTCAATTCTCATTCAGTAACTGTTAATTGATTAGCTTCTGTTTTTTTGTTTTTTTTTTTTTGAGACGGAGTATTGCTCTGTTGCCCAGGCTGGAGTGCAATGGTGAAACCTTGGCTCACTGCAACCTCCACCTTCCGGGTTCAAGCAATTCTCCTGCCACACCCTCCCAAGTAGCTGGGACTACATGTGCACACCACCACTCCCAGCTAATTTTTTTATTTTTTGTTTTTTTAGTAGAGACAGGGTTTCACTATATTGACCAGGCTGGTCTCAAACTCCTGAAATTGTGATCTGCCTGCCTCAGCCTCCCAAAGTTTTGGGATTACAGGCATAAGCCACCATGCCCAGCCAATTATCTTCTTTTTATGTAGTGTTAGGTGTAAGTGGTGAATAAAATGTGGATTTTCTCTTCATTAAATTTACATATTTTGGGGTTAATAATCTATATAGATTGCAGTTCACAGGGACATGACCTTGGGTATAGAATGCCATGATAATGCAAGTGTATTTGGATTTGTGGTTAATTTTCCATGGATCTTGTTTGGGGAACTATGACTCCTAGTGAGAAAGTGTTTGTTATGCGTCTCCACTCAGTGGATGGGGATGGAATGATGCTTCAGGAAGAAATGATAAGCTCTGCTTCATGGGTCACACTGATCACACACAGAATGTATGCCTTCATTTTACCAGGAAACAGGATGGGTTTGTACTGATCAGCCAAGAACTCATCTCTTGGATTACCAGACTGCATTTGTGTTTTCCCATCATGTCCCTTAGCACCAATGACAGAGACACTGCAGTACCGATGGTTGCCTTGAAGGCTTTCCTTGTTTTTCTTTTCCTGGGATAATTCCTTCAAATCACCCATGATTTCTTGGAGTTTATCTGCTTTTGTTATTGAGTGCCCTTCCAATTATGACTGGGAGTTCCTTTAATGGTTCCACAAAGATTATGTGGAAAAAGATAACTTTGGATGATTATTAGAGAAAGTAAGGGATGTTGCTGCGCAAGTGGAAAAATACTACGTTTAAAGAATTTACAAAATTTATTCAAGCTTAGCTGTGAAATAAAATACTTTTGCTTGTTATCTTTTATGACTAGATAGTGAACAAATGAATTATTAGTTTTCTAAGTGAATTTTTATTTTGGAAATTAAAAAATTATAACATTCATAATTGCTATAGAAAATCAGAGAATGTTGTTAAATAGACATGAAAAATAAGATTGCCTATAACTCAATTATTCAGAGAAAACCATTGCAAGCATTTTAATGTTTTATATATTTTAGCTACCTCTTCATATAAATATAACATTTTTAAACACAAATTGCTTATAATTTGCTACCTGTATTACCTACCATTATCAATCAAAATAAAACTTAATCATCCTTCCTTATAGGTAAATACATATATTATAAATTATTATTTTAATGTCAACATTACTTTATTGTTTGAATAAAACATGATTTATATATAGATAGTCATGTTTATTTTTTGTACTATAAATAACATTTTAATGGAATACTTATAAATAAATGTTTGCATACTTTTTAATTTCCTCAGGCAATATTTTTAGAGATAAGATTTATAGATTAAGGACAGTGCACATTTTAATACTTTAAAACATAAAACCAAATGGTTCTTCAGGAAAGGTGGACCAATTGCAACAATCACAAATGATCCTCAACATAGCATTTTGTTTAATTACTGGGAATATTTGAAAAATGTTAACTTATTTTTAAAACTTTTATTTATTTAATATTAGGATTGAAGATAGTCGCCCTATTTTTGGCTACTTTTTTTTGCAAATTATAAGATTTATTTAACTATCAATTTTTAATTTCATCTTTGTGTGATAACATCGATATCATGCCTTTGCATAACAGGCAATCAACACATATTTACTGGAGAAGGAATGAAAACAATTGAGAATCTTGTATCACTCTAAGGGTATCATTATAAAGAATAACATTACTGAAAAGCTCTAGAACTGCCAATTAATTTTGCCAATGGCAGCACCCAAAAGGAACATCAGTTCAGTTAGTTCCTGCATTGTTTAAAGTCATTCAACTAGACAGTGAATAGAGTTATTTGTAATTTAATTTAGCAAAATTCAACAGTGCTGTAAGTTGGGGAAACTCTCTTAAAATAAATTAAGACAGGAGAGATGAAAAGATGAGAGTTTAGAATTTCAGTTAAAGTGAAAAGTAACTAATATTAAATTTAAAAAATATGGCATTGATTAGGTAGCTCCAATTTAGACTCTTGGATGGAAAACTCATACACCATTTCTTGGATGTTATTTAATATGTTGGTACTTTCTACTATACAAGAGCTTTATAGGCAATTTAATATCCTGAAATTATTTCTGTGAATTTTATTTGTGACTGTAGTACTTGTTTTTCTATTCCACTGGAGACCAACAGTTTTCCAAAATTATACAATGATTGATACCACAAGATAATTGAGTCTTTCTTTTTATTCATGTTCACTGAATACGGTAAAAGTTGCTCTTAGAAATGACCTCTGTGCCTGATGAGCTTTAGAAAAACAAAAAATAATCACCATTTATTTGAATTAGCATTTTAAAAAACACTTTTAGTTTCTATTAATTTTATTTTCAATAAGATAGATTTTCTTTCTGCTGTACATTTGATGATCCATAAATTCACTAGCAATGTGACATACTAAGTGAATATGAAATGTAGCAGGTGATTACAAACCACTCTGTATTAATACCTAATGCAATTACACTGGTATTAAAAATAATTGGTTTTTAAATTCATTTCCTTCAATAAAGACTATATGTTGCATTTAATTCACTAACAGTTTTCTTTAAATGTAGGTAATTGCTAAGTCATTGAATCACTACATTTCTATAAAGATATGATGTTGTTAACTTTGGACTAGGGAAAAAAAACATGACAGAGAAAACCTGTTTTTTGGAAATTCCCATGGGCCAGGTATGTCTGCTATGCATCTAGGTGAGAAGCCCTGGCAGTCACATCAGTGCATATCACAATGTAAATATGCAGCTGTTTGCCTTCACCTGTAAAAGGAGAATGCCTGTTTGGTAGTGAAATGTTATACATTCAAATTAGTTTACCTAATGTTCAATTTCACTTTTATTTTTATATTAGTGGAAAGCAATTTTGAGAACATTGAAAGTTATTTTGCTTTTATTTTCATCAGTTTGTCTTGATTTAAACTATACTGAACTTTAAAATCAATTTATTTCATTTAATTTGAAAGCTGAAATTTGGTATATAAATTGTTAAGAGCCATAGAACTATCAACTAGCCACTATGCCAAATAAAATTTTCTTTGAAAATCGCTCTACTTTTTTCTAAAGACTATAAGTGAGATAAGCCAGTAGAGTGTTTTGCTTTTTAAAATTCTTTCCCCTTGTGCTTATATTCTATAAAGTATCTAGATTTGCCTCCTGTTACTTTTAAAATGCATTGCTATTTAGCTGTTGAGATAACATGAATCAGTCTCAAGCAGATAAGGGATAAGGAATTTTCTAAAAGTTTAGAGTGTCTGTTTATGGTATTAAAGTACATTTGTGATTTCAAAACTGGATTTGCCACCTAGATGTTACAACTACAGCCCATGTTGTCAATATGTTTTCACCTTTTTTGAGCTGTTTGGCTGGGAAACTGCTAATTTATCTCCTTGTGCATAGCTGGGTAGCTTTCAATGCAGAGAGAGCGCCTGTGTTTCTTGGTGATGGAGGTGAAGGAGGGAAGGAGCAGGTTTGGGGAACTCAGATCTACACTACTTTTGACACTGTGTGGTATGCAAAACCTAAAGAATTTACTGGGCTGGTTAACTATTTATTCAGAGAAGAGATGATGGAGACCTGGCATGCTTTCCAGAAAACAGGCAGCTGAGAAGAGAGGGAGTGATTACTCCCTAGCCAGGCTTGCTGAGAAGTGTCCTCACAGCTGAGAGCCATGCAAAAAGGAAGACAGAGCTGAGTAAGGCAGATGGGATCTGTTAGCCACCGCTGACTCCAACAATAGGCCAAAAGGGAAAACTGCCACTGTGTTCCCAGACAGTGAATGAGAGTGCCTGGCTGGCACTGCAGTCCCTGCATAGAATTTTAAAGGAGGAGTGGGCTGTTCCAGGAGAGAGGGATATCACAAGCACAACTCAATTCAGACATGTGCAGTCCATCATCTTGGTCTGGTGGGTTGTTAATTTGGGTAAAGAGTCTGTGTTCATTGGTGATGGGTGTCAAGAGGGAAAGATTATATTTGGGAAAGTCAGATCTATGCTACTCTTGCTCTGCCGTGTACTCAATATTTACAAAAAAATTAGTTTCCATGGACATCTACATCTGTTTATCCATTCATTCTTTCCTGAACATTTATTGAGTGGCCAGCCAATAGCAGGTAAACTACTCAGCCCGCAGGACAAAAACAATAAGACTCAGCTCTGGCCCAAACCTCTCAAGATCTAGTAAAGAAAACAGACATATAAAAAAAAAACCTGGGTGATGGATGCAGCAAATCACCATGGCACATGTATAACTATGTAACAAACCTGCACATTCTGCACATGTACTCCAGAACTTAAAGTATAATAAAAAAATAAAAAATAAAATAAAATAAAGTCAAAATGTAGTAAGTTGTACTAACTCCAAACCAGAAACTAACTAGAAATCCCAACTATACCCTTATACCTTATGTTTTTATTTGTAGACAATGATTGAGAGTCAGGTTTTAGTGGCTCCATTGGCTTTTCATTGGAAGAGCCCACCTGCCCCGATTATTGCTGAAGAAAACAATGACTAAACTAATTTCACCAATAAAGTGCCCTATAAATCTTCTAATACTACCTGAGGTAAGAGACACATATCCATGTTTGGACAGATGAGGATGCAGAAAAGGTAAATAACTAGCTTAATGCCCCACTGCTTGTTTTAATAAGTTTGTAGGAGAGAGCTGAAATACATAATAATCATAAATATAAGTCAACATAAGATGATGAGGACATTATTTTGCTAATTTTAGAGGGGGTGTTTCTTGAAACAAAAGCTTCTGAGTCAGAGAAGGACAGTATTTCCCACTAGAGGGAATGGTGATGGGTAGATGGAAGTGGATGCAAAAGAACAGTACTGAGGGGCCATGTGCCTGAGAAATGAGGGTGAGGGCTGGACATGATCTTAGCTCCCATTATAGCCATTAAACTCTGAAGATGGGCAAAAAGTCTCCAGATGATTTTTAAGAAGTCATACTGAATAAAGTGTCCTATAAATCCTCTGAGCTTTCCCTAAAGGAAAACTTACACTATAGATATGTTATTGCTCAAAGTTGTTTGACTGATAGTCCCTTACATGTGAATCAGTACAGAGATCAGGCCACACTGCTCTGCTTTGCTGTATGCCAGTCACATAAACGTTGCTAACAGCATGTTGCCTGTAAAAGAAAGTTTGGAAGTGAGAACACCCAAGTTACACTCCAGGTTCTGAGCAAAACATTTCTTCTATCTGGGCCTGTGATCTCATGAGAAGTTGGATTTTAAAACCTTGACAGAAGATTTCAGTGGCCATAGACAAGAAGAAAGGATAATCAGGCTAGTGGCTCAGATCAGGGCTCATCTGGTATGTGTTCGTTAATTTTCATAGTTTAGAATGCTCCCCTAATAAGTACTATATCTGAGCTAGAAAGACCCAAGCAGAGTCTTTGTCCATATGCCTCTGAGTCTAGGTATAGTTATGGGAATATAATTTCTCCATTATAAATTTCCAGTAGAAAAAACACAATGGAATGAGAGTAAAGGACCACCTCTTCCAGAGATCAGGAAAGAATACAAAGCCAGAGAAAGACGTGAGCCAAGTCTGCTTGACTCTGACTTTATATTATTCCCATGGAATACATTTCTATGATAACACTAACAACAGCATTCTTTGTAGAAATTATACTAAGACTCCTTGAATGTGACCATCAATACTGAAAGATCTGGGGGCTTAGCAAAAGAGACTGGTGAACACTGAGAGCCCATGCTGTGATGGACATGGCACTAGTCACTCGTGCTGTCATGTGCTTTACCTACCTTTCATTTATTCTTTAAAACTACCCATCTTGTGAGGCAGGAGACATATATCCATGCATGGAAAGATGAGGACACAGAAAGGGTAAGTAACTAGCTTAATGTTCCACCGCTTATAAGGTCAGATGTGATATAAAAACACTGCCTTTTAGCCCTCAAGCCGATGTTTGTTTTAAAACCCATAAGAATGCTTTTCACATAAGGCTACTGAGTTAGTATCTGTAGTGCCTATGGGACTATAAACTGAAGGAAAAGTTTATTAGGATACTATGGGATTAAAATTATCATGTACTTGTCAGTCAGGTATTATAGTCTGCTTGATGAAAAGGCACAGCATTTTTGTTATGGAACAATATGAATAATTTATCACAATACAGTCACGTATAAATATCATTCATGCTTATTGCATTAAATAAGATTTTCATGTCAGCTGCATGTAAAATTGTCTAAGAATTATCCTTGAGCTCATTTCAATTTATGATCTTAGATGAACCTGCACAGTTACTATTTTAAAAACCATACAATCCAATAAATAAGCATATAGAGTAATTTCTTTCATGACCAGACTTTGAGAAGGAAGAAGGAAAAATCTCTGTGCTATTTACATTTATATATCTCTAATTCTTAACACAGTGCTTGGAATCTTGGTGGTGATAAATATTTTGTTTTCATAATGGTAGAGTTCAGATGGGTACAGTGGCTCACACCTGTAATCCCACACTTTGAGAGGCCAAGGCCAGTGGATTGCTTGAGCTCAGGAGTTTAAGACCAGCCTGAGCAACATAGCAAAACTCCGTCTCTAAAAAAAAAAAAAAAAAAAAATTAAAAATTAGCTGAGCATGGTAGCACATGCCTATAGTCTGAGCTATTTGGAGGACTGAGGTGATAGGATTGCTGAACCAGGGTGGTCAAGGTTGCAGTGAGCTGTTACTGTGCCATTGCACTCCAGCCTGGTGACAGAGTGAGACTCTGCCTTAAAAAAAAAAAAAGGTAGAGGTGGCGGTAGGGTGTGAGTGCAGGTATTTTATATGACATTCTCTTACATACATTTAAATTAATGTCCACTGAGAACAGATGCATTTGGTGAATAGCATCTTACATTAGGTAATCAGTACAGCAGTTTTTAAGAGTGAAGACCCTGGAGTCAGGCTGCCCGGATTTAAATCCCAGCTCTATGATTTAGGCAAGCTTCCATGTTCCTAAGCCTGTGATATGGGTTAATAATAGAACCAACATTCTATCACAGGGTTTTTGTGAGGATCAAATGACTGATGCAAGTAAAATATTTAGTTGAGTGATTAAAACATGGTAAGTCTCAATAAATGTTTAATTTTTTATTAGGTAAAAGAACCTTAGATTCACTATTGGCCAAAGAAATGTCTCACAATGCACTATCATTAAGGATACAGAGAAAAATAACCTCTAGTCTGATCCAAAAGGTCATATTCTGCCCTTATTTTCTGAACGCTATTTCTGAAAAAGAGACCATGGCCATGAGAAAAAAAAAAAAAAAAGGATTAAAGCATACTTTTAGGAATTATTACTTTTGCATTATTACTTCATTCTCCCTGATTTCTAAGTCCAACTAAAACCCCAAGCCTCCTCCAATCTTTTGATCAACTCAAAGTTTAATCCTTTCCATTTTAGCTGGATTTGTTCTGAGAAAGGACTGTTAAATTACAGAAGGCAACTCAATCTTCAATGAACATGAGTGTATTAGATTTTTGTTTTTCTTTTTCCTTAATTTCATGGGATCCTCATATCAAAAGATCATTCTAGAATTTCTAAAAGAATAAAAAATAATTTTTATAACACAAAGTGCCTATCAAAAGTGATATGAGGTAGATACATTAATTAGCTTGATGAAATCTTTCTACAATGTATACATAGATCAAAACATCACATTGCACCCCATAAATGTATACTTTTTCAATTGGAAAAAAAAAGTGATGTGGAGATATGTGATAACTCCATGAAGAGAAAAAACACTACCACACTTTTATCCTGTGATATTGGTTGGTAATAGATGTATCAAGATGTAAAACACCATCATTATTTTTTTATAAGAACCTCATGTTTTACAATGAGGAAATAAAGTACCCAAGAAAACATTTTCCTGCCTTGAGTTTTTTATATAAATAAATTTATTGCCCTCTTCCTGTTCTTCTCCACCAGAGTTAAACAATGGACACTTAGAATGGAAATGATGTCAACACCCTATTGATAAAAATCAAACTATGCTGTAGGAAACACAATAGAAAAAAACACAGCTTTCTAGCTTCTGCAGTTTGTTGTGGTAATTCCATGAACCTTCATTAAATGTAAAGCATAATTTCATTATAGCCCCATGCCGACTGGCGTTTACTATGGATGCATGGCTTTCATATTCATATCTTTTAGCAAAGGTAACTAGGATAGCCAAAGCAAATATAATTGTCTTTGGTAGCTAGAATTTATAGCTTTGAATATATGAAACTCTTTTTTTTTTTTAATTTGAAATTTGACTGACATTCTAATGCATTTCATAGCTATTCATTCTGAGAAAGGCCATCTCAGCAGAGCTTACAGAATGATTGTGGAAAATATCTTGAAGATCATTTATCAATTTAATGATACCAAATTAATGCTTGGCAGAACATCCAGACTATAGATAAAAGATAGTATAAAATATGTGAAGATCACAAATTTGCCGGTGGCAAATGTGCAGCATTAGAGTGGGATGTATTGCAAATTAATCTTATTCTCAACGAAGTGATTTCTTCCATGAATGTTCTAGTTCTTTGAATGAGCATATAGCTAGATAACCTATTTTGCCAGTTCAGAAAACCAAGGTCAAATCTCTTCTCAGTCTTTAAATTAACGTCTTGACTCCTCTCCTGCTCTTGTGCAAAACTATTTTGAAGAATAAATTATTATAATAGTAATAAACAACATATTTTGCTATCAATATTTCTCAGTTATTAACTGGATGTAGTAACTGTAGGAAATCCTCTATTGTATCTGAAATGAACTGTTTAAAATCTTTCATATAATCCCCACAACAAAGCAGATTTAATCCTGGTAGTCTTGCTGCTTTTCAGATAGAGCAGTGATATAACCATGTGTTATAAAGGGAGAAGGAAATTGTTTAAAATGAAGAGTAACATAACATCACCAGAGGTGAGGAACCATGACTCACTCACCACAAGTCCGAGGTATCCAACTGGGAGATGTGAAATGGTTTTCATACTACAACTCTCTATTCTTCCTTGCATGTGATATCAGAGGTCTTATTTTAATCAGAGCCCAGGGCAGCATGGAGGACTCAGTCTCCACTCAGTATAAAAACTCAAGGAAGCAGTAAGGTAAGAAAACTACACTCTGGGGAGCTCCATGTGTTAGTTTAACCAGACCTTCCTTCTTTCCAGCAGTCTTAGGTCATACAGAATCTAAAACACTGGTTCTCAAAACAAAATAAAATGAAATATTGTCTTTGAGATAACCTTAGAGATTGCTCAGCTGGCTCAATCCTTTGTACAAATGAAGACAACAGGTACAAAATAATAATAACAGCAATAACAATACATAATAATAACTTATTCTAGATCATAGTCTAAATGGATTTAGTCTTATTTATATCATGAATGAATGAACAGATAACAGGAATAAAGAAAAAAAGTAAGGCTTAATTCCTGTCACATTCTGAAACTAAATTCAATATATTGTCTCTTATCCTACCTTGTTTATGATCTCCTTAAATTTCTGTTAAATCAATATGTAATTATTTAATTATAGCCTCACACACAGAGAGAGAGAGACTTCAATATTGGGTTTTTGCCTAATTTAGTATGTCTGTTAAGTTCCAAATCAGAAATACAAAACCTAAAATATATCTCAACATGATAATAAAAAAATTAAAAGAAATGAAAAAGAGTTTGTATTGGCATTCTCTAGAGGGACAGTTCTGAAGATTTTATTTTATTTTTATTTATTTAGTACAAGTGTATACATGCACAAACATGTTTTGAACAAAAGAAGGAGGAAATACTCATGACAATTACAGTCCTCTTTTCTGCAGCTGGTCATCTGGTCATAGCTGGTATTGATGACTACCTTCTTCTACTGCCCATTCCATATTCCCTTTGCCTTCACAAACACCTCAGCAGGTCATGTTTTTTTTTTCCCAGTGGAATGACGCAAACCTTCATTCCTGAAGGGTCCGGGTCATTTGTAGTCCTGCCTGGATTGGGTTGTTGTAGTTTCCCATTGACTTTAATCACAGGGAATGGTAATATTAAGAGATGCCCTAATGGATCTCCTGTATCTCATGCATACTCTCCCTTACCTTCATTGTGGAGTAGTAGACTGATTTCACCTGCATAGTTTGGGTGAATCACCCCAGCCAACACTGTAACTCCTTTCTTAGCCTGTTGACTTAAAGGTAGGAGGAGCCTAAAGTGTCCAGGTGCCGATCTTAACTTACAGCTTAATGGAATTGTTATGTGTCTCCTGGTGGTAGCATTCTTCCCTCTGGAACTAAGACCTCTAGGACAGCAGAATGTAATGTCACAGAAACAAGAAGCAAAACTTTTGCCAGTGGATCACTAGGAGTGATGGTGAGTGATGCCACTTTCACTTTCTTGATTCCTGGACCCATGAATCCTGGCTATGGGAGATATAGTATCATATAATGGATGCTGATTCAGAGCATACAAGGCCTTCTGGAAAACTTCACCCCAGCCCCACAAAGTATTGTCACCTAGTTGGCATTGTCATTGTGACTTCAAAAGGCCATTCCACCATTATATCAATTCAGCTGTTTCAGGATGATGGGGGAGCATGGTAAGACAAATGAATTCCATGAGCATGAGCCCACTGCTTCACTGCTTTAGCTGTAAAGTGAGTGCTTTGGTCAGAAGCAACACTGTATGGAATACCATGATGGTGGGTAAGGCATTTTGTGAGTCCACATGGTAGTCTTGGCAAAAGCATTGTGTGCAGGAATAGGCAAACCCATATCCAGAGTAACTGTCTATTCAGGTGAGGACAAACCTCTGCCCTTTCAATGATGAAAGAGGTCCAATATAATCAACCTGCTACCAGGTAGCTGGCTGATCACCCCAAGAAATTGTGCCATACTGAGTACACAATGTTAGTTTCTGCTGCTGGAAAACTGGGCACTTAGCAGTGGCCATAGCCAGGTCAGCTTTGGTGAGTGGAAGTCCATATTGCTGAGCCCATGCGTAACCTCCATGCCACCATGGCCACTTTGTTCATGAGCCCAATGACAGGGGTGACTAGGGAAAGAGGCTGAGTGGTGTCCACAGAACAGGTCATCCCATCCTATCCACCTAATTATTAAAATAATCCTCTGCTGCAGGTGAGCACTCACATGGGATACAAATATCTTCAGTTTTTGGCCAATCAGAGAGGTCTATCCACATACCTCTCCCCTCAATTTCTTTGTCATCAATTTACCAATCATGCTTCTTTTAAGTTCTTGACCATCCAGCCAAACAATTGGCAACAGCCCATGAATCAGTATATAACTGCACATCTGGCCATTTCTTCTTACATGCAAAGTGCACAACCAGGTACACTGCTGGAAGTTCTGGCCACTGGAAAGATTTTTCTTCACTGCTGTCCTTCAGAGATGTCCTAGAAAGGGGCCGTAGTGGTGCAGCTGTCCACTTTCAGGTGGTGCCTGAACATTGTGCAGAATCATGTGTGAACTAGGCCCTAGTCTTTTCTTCTTCTGTCAACTGATCATAGGGAACTCCACAGAAGGCTATCATTGCAGGCTGGGGGAGAGAAGGCAGTGTGGCAGAAGTGAAGACCATGGGCATTTGAGACACTTCCTCATGTAACTTACTCATGCCTTCGGGACCTGCTTGAGTCCGATCACCTCTATACCATTTCCACTTGATAATGGAATGCTGCTGTGCATGACCCACTTTATGGTTAAGTGGGTCAGAAAGCACCCAGTTTATGATAGATAGTTCAGGTTGCATGGTGACTTGATGACCCATAGTCAAATGTTCAGTGACTTGATGACCCACAGTCAAACGTTCAGTTTCTACCAAACCCAGTAACAGGTCAAGAGCTGTCTCTTAAAAAGAGACTAGTTCTCTGTAGAAGATGGCAGGGTCCTGCTTCAAAATTCTAAAAGTCTCCGCTTTGATTCACCTATGGGGGCCACCAAAGGCTCCAAACAGCATCCTTATCTGCCACTGACACCTCAAGGGCCATTGGATCAGCTGGGTCATATGGCCCAAGTGGCAGAGCAGCTTCAACAGCAGCCTGGACCAGATGCAGAGCCTTCTCTTATTCTGGACCCCACTCAAAATTGGCAGCTTTTCAGGCATTTGATAAATGGTCCAGAGTAACACACTCAAATGAGGAATGCATTGCCTCCAAAATCCAAATAGGCCCACTATTTGGACAACAACTTATCCTTCACCTTAGAAGAAATATCTCAACAGGCCCCACACCACTGAACCCCTAGAAATTTTTACTGATGTAGAAGTTCCCTAAATTTTAGTCAGGTTTGTTTTCAATCCCCTGACACACAAATGTCTCACCAATAAGTTCAGCGTATTTGCTATTTCTTGCTCACTGAATCCAATCAGCATAATGTCATCAATGTAATGGACCAGTGTGATTTCTTGTGGAAGCAAAAAGTGATCAAGTTCTCTTTGAATAAGATTATGATATAAACCAGATAGTTGATATACACCTGAGGTAGGATTGTAAAGGCATATTGCTGGCATTGCCAGCTAAAGGCAAATTGCTTGTGATGGGCCTATGAACAGGAATGAAGAAAAAGGCATTTGCCAAGTCAATGGCTGCATACCAGGTACCAGGAGATGTGTTAATTTGCTCAAGAAATGAAACCACATCTGGTACAGTAGCTGCAATTGGAGTCACCACTTAGTAAAGCTTATGATAATCCATGGTCATTCTCCAAGATCCATCTGTCTTCTGCACAGACCAAATGGAAGAATTAAATGGGGATGTGGTGGGAATTACCATCCCTTCATCTTTCAAGTTCTTGATGGTGACACTAATCTCCACAATCCTTCCAGGGATGTGATATTGGTTTTTCTTTACTATTTTTATAGGTAGAGACAGATCTAACGGCTTCTATTTGGCATTTCCCACCACAGTAGCATTCATCCCACCACTCAGTGAGCCAATGTGGGGGTTCTGCCAGCTGCTAAGTATGTCTATGCCAATTATGCATTCTGGTACTGGGAAAATGACCACAGGATGAATCCAGGGACCCACTGGACCCACTATAAGTCAGACCTGAGCTAAAACTCTATTAATCGCCTGACCTCCATAAGCCCCTTCTTTAACTGGAGAACCACAATGACATTTTGGGTTTCCTGGAATCAACGTCAGCTCAGGGCCAGTGTCCAGTAGTCCCAGAAATGTCTGATCATTTCCCTTTCCCCAATTCACAGTTACCCTGGTAAAAGGCCGAAAGTCTTCTTGGGGAAGGATAGGAGAAATGTTAACAGCATAAATTGTCAGTAGTGTAGTGGGGTCTTTCCTCAAGGGGACCTGACCTCTCTTTCATTCAATGGGTTCTGGGTCTGTAAACTGGCTCAAGTCTGGAAATCAATTCTCTGTTTTTATGATTCAAATAAGTATTTGCCCATTTGGCTTAGAAGTTTTCTGCTTATATAAATTAAGGAGGGATGCAAAAGGCTTTCTATCAATTTCACTTCTATGAACACCATGATTAATTAGGCAATGCAAGAGCTCTACATGAATCAGACTATTCTGATTGTTGTTTTGCCTCTGCTGTCCATTACAGTAGCTATGCCCACCTTGCCTTTGATGGTCGTTTGACATCACTTGGCTTCTGCTACCTCGGTATCCAATTATTCCCATTGAATTTAAATTTCATAGTTGAGTGACTGTGGCTCCCACTGTTAGATTTGACATAAAGAGAAGATCAATTACAGCACCCTTCAAAGATGCAGGTGCTGCCTTTCACAAATCTATTTCATAAGACATTAGTTAAGGGTAAATCTACTGGATCCTCCCAGCTGGGATGAGTAGGTATAAAGTGACTAATCCACTCTACCATCCCAATCTCCCTAAATCTTTGGATCACTTCCTCTACGTTAAAACAAGGGAGATCAGGCATTTCCAGCTCACTCACGGTGGGCTAACTTTTAATCCATATTTCAGCTAACCAAACAAATAAACACTTAGAACCTTTTTTTAACTCTCTGAGCTACAACATGAAATGGAGTGTCCCTGTTTATTTGGCCCAAATCAATAAATTCAGCCTGATCCAACTCTATGTCCAGTCCACCACTATACCACACCCTTAATAACCATTCCCATGCTTGTTCTCCATATTTTTGTTTATATAAATTAGAAAACTCAAGCAGTTCTTTTCAAGTGTAGCACACCTTCTCATGAGTCATACTCTCAACCTCACCTCTAGGGAAGGAGGGAAGGAGTGGAAGGGAAAGAAAGGAAGAAAGGAAGGAAAAAAGGAAGGGAAAGGGAAGAAAAGGGAAGGGAGAAAGAGAAAGAAAGAAAGAAAGAAGAGAGAGAGAAAGAAAAAAGAAAGAGAAAGGAAGGATGGAGGGAAGAAGGGAAGGAAGGAAGGAGAGAGATGGAGGTAGGGAGGGAGGGAAAGGGAAGGAAGGAAGGAATAAATAAATCAAGAAAGAAAGAAAGTCATATAATTCCACAATTTAACATGCTACTTGAAATTGGAGTCTGATAAACCTGTGGTAAATCACATTCCAGTTACCGGCCAGTCCTGTAATCTTAAACCTCAATCTACATCTATGTCTGTGGATGAGAGGCAATAATCTCTCTTTGTTGTGGGCATTAATATAATACATAGAGATTGCCTTATATAGTGCTACCTTGGCTAAATTGTAGACTTTCAAAAGATAACTTCATTTTTGGTATTTTTGTCTGCTACAGAGATTCTGTAAGAGAGTTAAGATCCTCTAATTGCCTGAGTGTTAACATAGATAATGAAAACAAAGATGCAGAGCATTACTCTGAGAACTCCCTTGTTTTGTAGATAATATTAGAAGCTTTTAGGAATTTACTGATAGTCACATGAACTAAGGGAAAGCAATGTATCTTTCACACCTAGTAAACAGTGTAATTTGAAAAAAGAAAACCATGATCAATTCTTAAAAGAAAGGGAGAAATCTTAAAAGAAAGTAAGAATACACAGGAAACAGGTAAGGCTGCCTTTAGGAAGGAGGAATGAGGGATAAGCATGGGGATCTTAGTCTCAATTTTCACTTTACTCCCTTTTATATTTTGGTAAAGTGTGTACACATTTTTGGCCTAATTATTTTAATTTTTTTTTTTTTAAACCAGACACTAAAGAGAAATGGCATTTAAGTAAATCATCACAATGTACTCCAAGCAGTCAGGTCTTCTACAGTTTTGGAAAAACTTCTGTACTTTCAGGGAATCAGTTGAGAGTAGAAAGTTTTTCAAGCACATTTTTCACAGACATGCTTTTTTATGAATCAACGTATTCCTTGTGTATTCAAGTAGTCTTCTAAACTATCTTTAAAAATTATACATAGAAAACTATCATCAGAAGCAGATAAACAATGATAATTTAACTGAGTAGCAAATATTTTTTAAAAAACAATATGCAAAGCTCTTGGCTAGTCCTTTGGTGGAGAGGTACTGGAAGAAAGTTGTAAAAGATACTATAAAAGTGTTTAAGATATAAAACAATCTTGTTCTGGATTATGATGCACTAGGGAAGATGAACACATTTTAAAAACCACTATAAGGCATCATGCAATATGTTTTATAAATGCATAGCATTAATAAATACTATATGATGTGGAAAAGAAAATTATTTTTTGTGTGTAGAGAAATTTAAGAAAGTGTCTTTGGAGAAGGTGTTAGATTAACTGATAGCTGAAGGTTGTCCATGGAGTAAAGGGTCTTGTGGACAGTAAGAACAGTTCAGTTAAGGGTCTGGGGTTGGCCAGCACAGGGAGTGGTTACACAGGAAGGGTGCCAGTGGGGGGCACTACAATAGGAGACAGACAGGTCAGGCACGGTGGCTCACACCTGTAACCCCTGTTCTTTGGGAGGTCGAGGCGGGTGGATCACCTGAGGTCAGGAGTTCGAGACCAGCCTTGCCAACATGGTGAAAACCCATCTCTACTAAAAATACAAAATGTAGCCAGGCATGGTGGTGGGAGTCTATAATCCCAGCTACTCAGGAGGCTGAGGCAGGAGAATCACTTGCACCCTGGGGGCAGAGGTTGCAGCAAGCTGAGATCACATCATTGTGAACTGGGGAACAGCTGAAGATTTTTCAGTCAAGTTAACATTTTCAGATGATAACTTTGTGTCAGCATAACAGACAGATTGGCATGAGGAGGCAACTCAGGACTGTGAGACTCGAAGAGGCTTTTAAGATGGTCCCTGAATAGGAGCCTCATTATATGTAAACTGCAGCCCTGAACTGCTCCTGCAAATGCAGTAAAATGTGGGCCTACTTGGGGGGACGCCTCCGAAACAGACATGCCTCATGCCTCTTTCTTGTCACAGCTTTTTAATCTGGAATTTATGTTAACACCGTGAAGAGAAACACATGTCTGGCATCATTCATGATTACCTTAAGTGAAGAGGTGATTCCAAAGCAATTGGCTCTGTTACACGGAGCATGACCGGAATTATGCTGGCAGTCATGGCTATTTAAATCAATAAAAGAATATGAGTTGAGATGCTGCTCCCTTAGGAGTTTCAGGAGAGTCCATTTACAATATCAACACTAAGATTTCTTCTAATTGAGAATGATTTTTCTTTGAAATTGGAGTTTTGTATAATAAAATATTATGCAGTAGCTTCCAGGAGTAATTTCCTAAGATTAGGTTTTAGTTATACCTTATGATTTGTCTTGTAAATTAGAGGTTTTTTTTTTTTTTCCCCCCAATTCAAGAAGCTAAGAGTTACTTCTGAAATTCTTTGGAAGAGCTATACTGGTTAAGTACCTGGCTCACATTCTAAAAAATGCCTTTTTTAGTTTAAGGAAGCTTAGGCAGAAGCCCTCAGTTCTGATTGGCCCACAGTATCAAACATCAGAGGAATTTTCCAGTGGGTCTTTATGAGTTTTATTTTTGCTTTAATTAGGAAGATACCTGAGTGTTTTAATGGGGAATTTTCAAGCTACTGGAGCAGAGCTAGAGTAAATGACCTCATTTACTTGGAGAAATAAAGTAACAGTGTCACAGATGCTTCACAAAGCCCCACATAATTGCAAATGGGAGGTAAGGGAAATATCAAAAGAGAAATTTGCATCGAATAACATTATATCCATATATGTAGCTGTGTTTCTCTTACCACAAACTTTCAAAACAATACACACCAGTGAAGACAAGAGGAAAGTTATTGTTATAACAAAATAAGAATATTCATTTTATTTAGCTGGGAATAGGTTGCACTGTCAGTAGAATTTAACCAATTTCCAGCAATGTGATTTTTCTGGTCATCAAGGGAAACTTTGTATTTGAGTTCTGATTTAGACCCTGGGTTCTTTTGTCAAGAGAGGAGACCAAGAGTGCACTGTTCATGTTGTTTTTAAAATACAGGCTATAAAAAAAAAGTCTTAATTTCCCTCAAGAATTAAGTTGGTGCCAGGTAGTTCCAGGAAAAAAAAAAAAAGGAATAAAACAGTGAAGCAAGAAGAGCTTATAAAAGAAGTTACTTGGGTATAGTTTAGCTTTAATGCCAAAAGGATAGGACCTTCATCAGAAAGTCCTAAAGGATAGTACTCTCCTGGAATGTTGGAGAAATTAGAGAAAACTTTACCAGAAAGAGAACTTCTAAGAGTTTTGGACAAATCTAGGGAAGTAGTGTTGCCTCTGCAAAAGATTTATGCACCCAGGTAGATATCTTGCTCTTACCTGACACCACATGGAGCAGAAAACTGTAAAATTTAAAAATCCAAGCAGAGTGAGCTAAGAGAACTCTGAAGCTAATCAGAAGTCCTAAGGAGGCAACTTAAGGTCTTGCTTCTGATCAGCTGTGAGTTGTACTTAAAAACTTCTCGCATTTATAGAGAGCTTTCAGTGAGGCCTGATTGTGTCAGGCTGTGCTAAAGCACCAAAGTACTAGTGTCATGAGTCCATAGTGTGTCTGTGAATGCTTTGAAATTTAGGAAGACACCCTAAATGAGTTAGATTTAAATTTGCACTTGTTGATAAGAACTGAAACTTATTAAAACTTTTACTTCTTTAAATTTTTTTTCAATATTAGTATTTATAATATATAAGTAACGTGTCAATGTTTAAACTGCTGTTTTGTTATATTAACAAAGATACTGGGTGGGTGGGAAAGGAATAGAAATCACTAAACTTTGAGGCTGTGATCAGTGGTGTATGAAAATATACTCAGTGCCCACTTTTATCCAGTGGCAGCCACCCATTTTATTCCTGCAGAATTTATGTAAAAAGTTGCTGAGTCTAATAAGCTCCTATTATGTGGAGGGAGAGCCAAAAAACAAGACATTATTTGGGACAAGTGTAAGAAATGGTAGCTGTAGCTATTCCATGTCTCTGAAGTGTGACGAAGTCTGAATTCCAAAGTTGATCATTTCAAGTATTTCATCAAGCTGTAATTTAATCTCCAGGGTTTATCTCTTTGCTTTTAAAGGATTATTTATTAAACTAAGCCTACAGCCATTTTGGAATAATCCAATTTGCTCAGGACACATCATGTATAATACTACCTCACTTTTTCCCAAGTCCTTTATATTGGTGTTAGGTTACTAACCCTCTAAGCATCCCCATAAGGCACATATCAATGGTCCCATATTAGTGTTGAAAAAGTTAAACCACAGAGAAGGTGGAAGGTTGTACTAAGTAAAATATATGACATGTATTTTGTACATTTTGAGGAATGGATATCTTTCTCTTTGTTTCTCACTTAGCAAGATGCATGACAAAGAGACCAGAGAGAAGGGAAAGTAGACAATCAAATCATTATTTTCATTTAAAAGGGGCAATACTAAGTCTTCACAAATTTCTAAACTATTTGCTTTGATTTAGGTTCCCAGACTATGAAGAAACCTTGCAGAATTACCGTATGAACAGCAACTATTTAAATGTTCATCTTTGTAGCCTCTGATTAAAATAAAGAGAAAAAAATTAACAAACTTTCATTTTTGGCAAATACATTTCATTTGAAATAAATATGTAGCATATTTTATTTTTTAAAAACAGTCTTCTTAGACAAATCAGTAGAATTATTTTTGTTTTCTATCATGTGGGGTTGAATTCAAGTTTCATTGGTAGTATGGAGACTTACACAACTAGACATCTTAAAGAAAAATAAAAGAAAATTACAAATACAATATTAGCTATATGCAAATATTTACTGAATATAGGAAATGCATCACAATAAATAGCAAAATTTCCTAAGGTCACAAATACAATAGGCATCAAAAATCCAGAAAAAGCATAATAGTTATATTAATTTATTATCTGTCTCTGACTTCTTCTGTGTAACTTAACATTACAGTAATGTAATATTTTCTATAAAGAGAATAGAAAGAAACTTGTATTTTCTTTATCATAGTTGAGTGAGAATTTTTGTTCAGTAGTTTGAAAAAGTTTCTCTTAGCTCCATAAATCATATCAATAATGTTACGTAGGATTGCTGTCAATTACATTGAAAAGTCTCTGTCAAATGTCTTTCATAGAAGACCTTACAATTTCAGTGGCATTTTTGGGTTTCTTGGGCAGTGACTCATCTTATATGCTCTTCGAATGAGCATGATTGGTGACGATCAAAGGACCTCCCTTTGAGTCCAGGAGCATTAGGAGAGTACTTGGAGCTATTGTTGCATTCCAACAGGTAGCAATTACTAACCTGTGCATTGAAGTGATAGTGTGCCACATAAATGTATCTCACTAAACCCAAACTAAACTTAACTTCTCTTTAGGCAGATGCCAAGCATATTTGTGGCCATTCCAAACCCCATGGTACTCGGGGAAGTCAGTATGAAAAGTGACAGCAGTTTCCACCAATTGTGGTTAAAATGTCTTATGATTTCAAATTTCACAAATATTATAGTAATATTTTAAACATTGCTAGGGATTCCTTAATGGAAAAGCCTGCATAAGTGAAAGACTAAAATTGTTGTAAATGTATCTCTGTTAAATTTAACAAACTGTTGCAGACAAGAAGGCTGAATAGGAACAGCTCTGGGCTGCAGCTCCCAATGAGATTAACGCAGGAGGCCAGGGATTTCTGCATTTCCAACTGAGGTACCCAGCTCATCTTATTGGGACTGGTTAGACAGTGGGTGCAGCCCACAGAGGGCAAGTCAAAGCAGGGAGGGGTATCATCTCACCTGGGAAGCTCAAGGGATTGGGGAACTCTCTCCCACAGCCAAGGGAAGCATGAGGGACCATGCCATGAGGAACGGTGCATTCTGGCCCAGATATGCTTTATCCATGGACTTTACAACCCACAGACCAGGAGATTCCCTTGGGTGCCTATGCCACCAGGGCCCTGGGTTTCAAGCACAAAACTGGGTAGCTGTTTGGGCAGACACCTAGCTAGCTACAGGAGCTTACTTTTCATACCCTAGTGGCACCTGGAATGCCAGTGAGACAGAACTGTTCACTCTTCTGGAAAGGGAGCTGAAGCCAAGGAGCCAAGTGGTCTAGCTCAGCAGATCCCACTGCCATGGAGCCCAGCAAGCTAAGATCCACTGGCTTGAAATTCTCACTGCCAGCCCAGCAGTCTGAAGTCAACCTGGGACTCTCCAAGTTGGCTGGGGGAGGGGCATCTGCCATTACTGAGGCTTGAGTAGGTGGTTTTCCCCTCACAGTGTAAACAAAGCTGCTGGAAATTTCAAACTGGGTGGCATTCACTGTAGCTCCACAAAGCCACTGTAGCCAGACCGCCTCTCTAGATTCCTCCTCTCTGGGCAGGGCATCTCTGAAAGAAATGCAACAGCCCCAATCAGGGACTTATAGATAAAACTTCCAACTCCCTGGGACAGAGCACCTGGGGGAAGGGGAGGCTGTGGGTGCAGCTTGGGCAGATTAAACTTTCCTGTCTGCCGGCTCTGAAAAGAGCAGTGGATCTCCCAGCACAGCACTTCAGCTCTGCTAAGGGACAGACGGCTTCCTCACATGGGTTGCTGAGCCCTATGACTCCTGACTGGGAGACACCTCCCAGCTGGGGTCGACAGACACCTCATACAGGAAAGCTTTGGCTGGCATCTGGTGGGACGAAGCTGTTAGAAGAAAACTAACAAACAAAAAGCAATTGGATCAACATTAACAAAAAGGATATCCACATAGATACCACACCCGAAGATGACCAATATCAAAGACGAAAAGTAGATAAATCCACAAAAATGAGGAAAAACCAGTGTAAAAGACTATAAATTCCAAAAACCAGAATGCCTCTTCTCCTCCAAAGGATCACAACTTCTCACCAGCAAGGGAACAAAACTGGACAGAGAATGAGTTTGACGAATTGAATGAAAAAAGCTTCAGAAGGTGGGTAATAACAAACTCCTCCAAGCTAAAAAAGTATATTCAAACCCAATACAAGGAACCTAAGAACCTTGAAACAAGGTTAGAGGAATTGCTAACTAGAATAACCAGTTTAGAGAAGAACATAAATGACCTGATGGAGCTAAAAAATACAGCACAAGAACGTGAAGGATACACAGTATCAATAGCCAATCAATCATGCAGAAGAAAGAATATCAGAGATTGAAGATCAACTTAATGATATAAAGTGTGAAGGTAAGAATAGAGACAAAAGAATGAAAAGGAATGAACAAAGCCTCCAAGAAATATGGGACTATATGAAAAAAGACCAAACCTACTTTTGATTGGTGTACCTGAAAGTGACAGGGAGAATGAAATCAACTTGGAAAACACTCTTCAGAATATTATCCAGGAGAACTTCCACAACCTAGCAAGATAGGCCAACATTCAAATTCAGGAAATACAAAGAACACCACAAAGACACTCCTCAAGAAGAGCAACCTCAAAACACATAATCATCAAAATCACCAAGGTTGAAATAAAGGTAAAAATGTTAAGCGTAGTCAGAAAGAAAGGTTGCGTTACCCACAAAGGGAAGCCTATCAGACTAAGAGCAGATCTCTCTGCAAAAACCCTACAAGCCAGAAGAGAGTGGGGGCCAATATTCAACATTCTTAAAGAAAATAATTTTCAACCCAGAATTTCATATCCAGCCAAACTAAGCTTCATAAGCGAAGGAAAAATAAAATCCTTTTCAGACAAGTAAATGCTGATTTTGTCACCACCAGGCCTGCCTTACAAGAGCTCTTGAAGGAAGCACTAAATATGAAAAGGAAAAACCAGTACCAGCCACTGGAAAAACATGCCAAATTGTAACAACCACCGACCCTATGAAGAAACTGCATCAACTAATGGGCAAAATAACCAGCTAGCATCATAATGACAGGATCAAATTCACATATAAAAACATTAACCTTAAATGTAAATGGGCTAAATGCCTGAATTAAAAGACACAGATTGGAGAATTGGATAGAGTCAAGATCCATCAGTGTGCTGTATTCAGGGCACCTATCACACATGCAAAGAGGAATTGCTAAATTACAAAGACACACATAGGCTCAAAATAAAGTGACAGAGGAATATTTACTAAGCAAATGGAAGGAAAAAAAAAAAAAGCAGGGGTTGCAATCCTAGTCTCTGATAAAACAGATTTTAAATCAACAAAGATAAAAAAGACTAAAAAAGACATTACAAAGATAAAAAAGATTAAATCAACAAAGATAAAAAAGACTAAAAAAGACTAAAAAGGGATCAATGATGCAACAAGAAGAGCTAATAATACTAAATAAATATGCACCCAATACAGGAGTACACAGATTTATAAAGCAAGTTCTTAATGACCTACAAAGAGAGTTAGAATCCCACACAATAATAATGGGAGACTTTAACACCCCACTGTCAATATTAGACACATCAATGAGACAGAAAATTAACAAGGATATTCAGGACTTGATCTCAGCTCTGGGCCAAGTGGACCTAATGGACATCTACAGAACTATCCACCAGAAATCAACAGAATGTACTACATTGCACTTATTCTAAAATCGGCCACATAATTGGAAGTAAAACACTCCTCAGCAAATGCAAAAGAATGGAAATCACAACAAACAGTCTCTCAGACAACAGTGCAATCAAATTAGAACTCAGGATTAAGAAACTCATTCAAAACCACACTACATGGAAACTGAACAACCTGCTCCTTAATAACTAATGCATAAATAAGGAAATAAAGACAAAAATAAATAAGTTCTTTGAAACCAATAAGAAGAAAGACACAACATACCAGAATCTCTGGGACACAGCTAAAGCAGTGTTAAGAGGGAAATTTTATAGTACTAAATGACCACAGGAGAAAGCAGGAAAGATCTAAAATTGACACCCTAACATGACAATTGAAAGAACTAGGGAAGCAAAAGCAAACAAATTAAATAGCTAGCAGAAGACAAGAGATAACTAAGATCGGAGCAGAACTGAAGGAAATAGAGACACCAAAAATCCTTTAAAAAAAACAATGAATCCAGGAGCTAATTTTTTTGAAAAGATTAACAAAATAGATAGATCATTAGCCAGATTAATGATGAAGAAAAGAGAAGAATCAAATAGACACAATAAAATATGATAAAGGAGATATCACCACTGATCTCACAGAAATACAAACTACCATCCTCAAATACTATATACACCTCTATGCAAACAAATTAGAAAATCTAGATGAAATGGGTAGATTCCTGGACACATACACCCTCCACATACACATCACATAAACAAAACCAATAACAAGGAAGAAGTTAATCCCTGAATAGACCAATAACAAGTTCTAAACTTGAGGCAGTAATTAATAGCCTACCACCAACAACAACAAAAAAGCCAAGGACCAGACAAATTCACAACTGAATTCTACCAGAGGTACAAAGAAGTGCTGGTATCATTCCATCTGAAAATATTCCAAACAACAGAAAAAGAGGGACTCCTCTCTAACTCATTTTATAAGACCAGCATCATTTTGATACCAAAACCTGGCAGAGACACACACACAAAAAAGGAAATTTCAGGCCAATATCCCTTATGAACATTGATGCGAAAATCGTCAACAAAATACCGGCAAACTGAATCTAGCAGCACATCAAAAAGCTTTTCCACGACAATCAAGTCGGCTTCCTCCCTGGGATGCAAGGCTGGTTCAAAATATGCAAATCAATAAACATAATCCATCACAGAAACAGAACCAATGACAAAAAGCACATGATTATTTCAATAGATGCAGAAAAGGCCTTTGACAAAATTCAAAACACCTTCATGCTAAAAACTCTCAATAAACTTGATGTTGAGGGAACATATCTCAAAATAATAAGAATTATTGATGACAAATCTACAGCCAATATCATGCTGAATTGGCATAAGCTAGAAGCATTCCCTTTGAAAACTGGCATAAGACAAGGATGCCCTCTCTCACCACTCCTATTCAATACAGTATTGGAAGCTCTGGCCAGGACAATCAGGCAAGAGACAGAAATAAAGTGTATTCAAACAGGAAGAGAGCATGTCAAATTGCCTCTGTTTGCAGATGACATGATTGTATATTGAGAAAACCCCATCATCTTGGCCTCAAATCTCCTTAAGCTGATAAGCAACTTCATCAGCAAAGTCTCAGGATACAAAATCGATGTGTAAAAATCACAAGCATTCTTAGACACCAAAAATAGACTAATAAAGAGTGAAATCATGAGTGAACTCTCATTTACAATTGCTGTAAAGAGAATAAAATATCTAGGAATACAACTTACAAGGGATGAGAAGGAACTCTTCAAAGAGAACTACAAACCACTGCTCAAGGAAATAAGACAGGACACAAACAAATGGAAAAACACAACATGTTCATGGATAGGAAGAATCAACATCATGAAAATGGCCATACTGTCCAAAATAATTTATAGATTCAATGCTATCCCCATCAAGCTACCACTGACTTTCTTCACAGAATCAGAAAAAAATTACTTTAAATTTCATATGGAACCAAAAAAGAGCCCATATAGCCAAGACAATCCTAAGCAAAAAGAACAAAACTAGAGGAATCATGCTACCTGGCCTCAAACTATACTACAAAGCTACAGTAACCAAAACAGCATGGTACTTGTACAAAACAGATATATAGACCAATGGAATAGAACAGAGGCCTCAGAAATAACGCCACACATTACAACCATCTGATCTCTGACAAACCTGACAAAAACAAGCAATGAGGAAAGGATTCCCTGTTTAATAAATGGTGTTAGGAAACTGGCTACCCATATGCAGAAAACTGAAACTGAACCCCTTCCTTACACCTTATACGAAAATTAACTCAAGATGGATTAAAGATTTAAATATAAGACCTAAAACTATAAAAACCCTAGAAGAAAACCTAGGCAATACCATTCAGGACATAGGCATGGGCAAAGACTTCATGACTAAAACACCAAAAGCAATGGCAACAAAAGCCAAAATTGACAAATGGGATCTAATTAAACTAAAGAGCTTCTGCACAGCAAACGAAACGATCATCAGAGTGAACAGGCAACCTACAGAATGGGAGAAAAATTTTGCAATCTATCCATCTGACAAAGGACTAATATCCAGAAATTACAAAGAACTTAAACAAATTTATAAGGAAAAAAACAACCCCATCAAAAAGTGAGGGAAGGATATGAACAAAAGAAAACATTTATTCACCCAACAAACAGAAAAAAAGCTCATCATCACTGGTCATTAGAGAAATGCACATCAAAACCACAATGAGATTCCATCTCATGCCAGTTAGAATGGTGATCATTAAAAAGTCAGGAAACAACAGACGCTGGAGAGGATGTGGAGAAAGAAACACTTTTACACTGTTGGCGGGAGTATAAATTAGTTCAACCATTGTGGAGAATAGTGTGGCAATTCCTCGAGGATCTAGAACTAGAAATATCATTTGATCCAGCAATCCCATTACTGGGTATATACCCAAAGGATTATAAATCATTCTACTATAAAAACACATGCATACGTATGTTTATTGCAGCACTGTTCACAATAGCAAAAACTTGGAACCAACCCAATGCCCATCAATGATAGACTGGATAAAGAAAATGTGGCACATATACACCATGGAATACTATGCAGCCATAAAAAAGGTTGAGTTTATGTCCTTTGCAGGGACATGGATGACATTGGGAGTTGAACAATAAGAACACATGGACACAAGGAAGAGAACATCACACACCAGGGCCTGTCAGGGGTTGGGGGGCAAGAGGAGGGATAGCAATAAGAGAAATACCTAATGAAGATGATGGGGTTGATGAGTGCGGCAAACCACCATGGCACATGTATATCTATATAACAAACCTGCACGTTCTGCACATGTACCTCAGAAGTTAAAGTACAATAAAAAAATTAATAAACTAAGAAAACTACAGATTTGTTTAGAGTAAAATTCAGAGTACTAATGTGGGTGAGAGTTAAGATATATACAGATGGACATTCTTTTGTTATGCAATAAATAATAATGTGAGTTAATTCCAGTACCATATTTACTGTACCAGTATGATATATGAGTGTTAACAACATTAAGATTTTTATGAAGAGATAGTAATTTTTTTTTAATTTCAGTGAATTCTAATGTTAAGTCCCCAAAATTTAAGTGTTCTCAAAGGCATTATCTACAGCTGAGGTTGAGGAGGAAATAAAATGTTTAAACTTTTGGCTAAAATAATGAGAAATTTTGAGCATTTTTCTGAATATAAAGTTAATCCTGAGATGGCAAAAAAAATTTTAAGAAAGTACAAACAAACTATCCAAAGAGCAAATATATAAGGCAATATTGTTTTAGGACCTTTATAAAGAAGATTATCACATATGCCTCTTGGTATATAGGTAGAATCTTTTTGCTTGCCATTTAGTAATAATGTCTTCCATGAGATGGAAAATATAAAATGTTTAATAATATTGTAGTCTGAAAATCACTACTCCCAAAGGGTTTTGCTCATTATTTTGTATGACATAAATATAAACACGAAAATGAATCAGATTACTATTTTTTCTAAATATCCTTTTCATTTTACACTAATATATGTTCCAGAGTCTAGAAGGTCATTAGCCTCTATTCTCTGACTTTTGGTGGTAATTGCTCAATTTTCTCTGTGATAACATTTTGGTTTATTCCTCTCAAAACCAATGGTCATTTCTTTTCTTTTTCTTTCTTTCTTTCTTTCTTTCTTTTTCTTTCTTTCCTTTCTTTCTCTCTCAAAACCAATGTTCTTTCTTTTTCTTTCTCTCTTTCTCCTTCCTTCCTTCCTTCCCTCCCTCCCTCTCTCTCTCTTTCTTGACAAGTCTTGCTCTGTCAACAGGCTGGAGTGCACTGGCACGATCTCCACTCACTCATGGCAACCTCTGCTTCCTATGTTCAAGAGATTCTCCTGCCTCAGCCTCGAGAGTTGCTGGGACTACAGGCCGTGCCAGCACGCCCAGCTGATTTTTGTATTTTTAGTAGAGATGGGATTTCACCATGTTGGCTAGGATGGTCTCCATTTCTTGACCTCGTGATCTGCCCGCCTCAGCCTCCCAAAGTGTTGGGATTACAGGTGTGAGCCACAGCGCCCGGCCAAAACCCGTGTATTTTCATCTCTGCTCTACCTCAGACACTAGTGTAACCTGGTGTTCCAGGTTCTTGGGCTCACTTGCCCCAGGAATGGGGAAAAGACCTTGGCAGCGCAATGAGTTTACCATTTGTATAGATATCACAGACCCGAAGAGTTTAGCAGGAAGCGATTTATTAGGCAGAAAGAGAGAAAGAAAGAGAGCTCCCACTCTCCCGTGGGAGGGGAATCTGAAGGATATATCCGCACAGGTACAGAGGGAAAGGCAGCTCCCACGTTGTTGTGGGAGGGGATCCCAGAGTGGGAAATCCGCGCAGGTAAGGTGCAGTGGAGTTTTAACTTCGAAGTTATTCTGCCCCATTCATGTTCTTGTCGAATGAGAGGAGATCTTTCAAATTTCCTCTGGAGTGATCTTTGACTCTAATGCTGGATTGGCTGTCCTGCCCAGAACAAAGGCCATTTCTCCCAGAGCTTTTCCTGGGCTTTTTTTTTTTTTTTAACAAAGGAGCACACCTGGAATTTTACCTAGCCTACGGCCAGAAAGTTAGACAAAGAACTCTAGGTCCCCGGTTGGGGAGGTGGATAGAGGAATGGCACTGGGGAGTTCTTGCCTTTGAAACCACGCCCCTTATGGACCAGGGAAGACAAGTTTTTTTCCTCAACTCCCTCACTAGGATCCTTAGTGTGGAGGGACATTATAGTGCAAGGATGCCACCAGCTTGGGAATCAAACAGATCAAGTGTGGAATCTACCAGACTGTGGCCAAGGGCAAGTGTCTTCACTTTTCGATGTCCTGTTTCCATGTTGGTTAAACTCTACTGCAAAGGGGATAAAACAGGTTTGCAAGTGTCCAATATAGTGATTCCTGTGAAGCAAGTGCTGAATGAATGAATGAACAAATGAACTAATGAACGAATTCATGTGATTTTTTTCTCTTTATATGATAAATAAACACCATCTAGGATACATTGATCTATGCAAGTGTGCTATTTATTTTGTGATATGAAAGTGAAACTTACTTAATGTGTCTGCAAGTATTGCTCCATTTTTATTCAATAGTTTCTCTTCTACATTCCCAATGCCATATGGTTTTCAGCAGATCAAATCACTGAAGCAAACTCTCTCCCACTCCTCTGTTTTTCTATCTCTATCTCTTTTTCTCTATTTATGAAAGCAAAAGGAGAGAAGTGAATGGAGTTTAAAAAAAAAGGAATATAAAAGCTTTCCACGATTAAGAAAGCAGCTAGAAGGTTTTATTTTATTTTATTTGCAAAATTTGGACTTACCATAAGGAAAGAGAGTGCTGTTCTCTCAGTTTATTTCCACCATTAATTTCCAGGGGTAACAAAATGTGGGAAACAGGAAATCGGTGGGGCACGGGCTTGCTTTAGTAGCCTAAATCTTCCTTCCACTCCATGTTTACAAACATGCTGTGTTCCTCTTGATAAAAGAAGATGCAGACCGGCACCGACTTTCAGGCTTTCTATTGTGTGTGAAATGGTTTCCTTGAGGAGCTCCTGCTGTCAATTTTCAGTCAATGCAGAGGAGGGGGAGAGTCAGCTACTGACTAAAAACTAGCTTGAGCTGAAGGCTTAACTCTTTGGGTTTATAAATATATATATTTTAAGATGAATAGGCACTGAAGATTAGAATTTCTTATGGAAAGGGAAGCTTGGCATAAATAACCATCATCTGAGTCAAAAGATACTAAAATTTAATGTTAATGTCTTTGTTTCTTGGAGATCCTGCTGTGGTGATTTAGGGGGGATTTAGTCCCAGAAGTCAGTATGATAATAAAGGACAGCTTTGTTGAATGTCTGCTAGTCCTGTGACCATTTACTGCTACTTACACAACAATGGCAAAATTCCTCTACAACCTGGGAGGATCCACACTGTGAGAATTTTTAGTGTTTCCTTTCCTTGGGTTTTTTCAATTCAAGAGTCAAGTGTAAGTGGCACCAAAAAACAAACGCCTCAGTGTTGTCCCTTAACTCTGTAGTCAGTTAATTACTTATTAAAAGGCTTGATATAGGTGCTCCTAGAAAGGCTAATAACTTCCCTGTCCTTTTTCAGTCCCATGCACCCCACAGAGGTGTCTTCTGCGCTGCTCTAGCACTGAATCCTCAGCAGTTGTAAAGCTTGGAGGGGCTGGGGAGCCCAGAGGATTAGCAATTCAGGCTTTTCTAAAACTCACCTGACATACCGCATTTCCAGTATTCCCAGAGGGGTGTCTAATTTCTGCATATAGATTCAGAGTCCAGGTGACAATTCCTATTCTTCAGTATCAGGGTGGGGAAGTGGGGGAAAGACAGCTGGGAGGAAAGAATGCTGCAAGGGTGGCCTTATGCAGAATTGGAAGTAGCCTTAACAGAGATATTTTAGGGACAAAAAGAAACATTTTTTCCATGCTGCCAATAATTGTTCAATTTCTTTGGCTGAAAACTTCATCTTTAATGCATGTATTTACTCAACAAAAATTTCTTGTACATATACGCCAGTCACTGCGCTAGACACTAACGATGTAGCAGTAAATAATGCCAATAAGGTGTTTGTTTTAAATAAACGTAATGAAACTGAATGACTTGAACACTAAGTATTCTGGATTTTTCAGGCAATAATGTTATTGGGAGTGAATTTACTGGCTTTTCTTTAGAGAAGTTTTTACGAGTAGTATAAAAAAAAAAAGAAGTTCTGAAATCATCTCTTGATATTTGAGTGGGTTGTGTATGTGTGTGTTTCTGTGTGTATGTATGTACATGTATATGTGTGTTTATGAATAAAGAAAATTTGGAGTCTAGAGATAAATCCTTCCTTATTTGTCATTTTTATCGGACACAAACCAAGCACAATAGAAGAGGCTGACTTTGAACTTTAGTGAGACTGATGAAAGCATAACATTGAAGATGGCAAATCTACACTGATGTTTACAGTTATAGACACTTAAATATAGGACTCTTATCGGGAAAAATAGCAAGACACAAATTTGCTTCATTGCTACCTCTCAAATCAATGCTTAGCATTCCTTACATCAGGAATCCAGTTGGTTTGTTTCTGTCTCAGATGTCCTTTCTTTCAGACTTGCTCCTAATAGTGAAAAGTGAAAATCCAGCAGAAAGCCTTAAAACTATAAAACCATAAATATTGCACATCATAGGCAGAACCCCTGCCTATGTTCCTCCTTTCACTCTTGTAAATTACAGATATGTATGAAGTAGAGAAAAAAATCTTTTTTGTTTTTAAATATAGACTAAAATTTTTTTCTTAAATTATTCAACATTAAATTTTTTTCCTAAAAATGTTATAAACTAAATATTTTACTTAGATAGTAATATTGAATGAAGGTACCTAGTAGATTACATAGCAGAAGTTTTTACTGATGTTTTAGAACATAAAAATGGACTTCAACCACTGAAGTTTTAGAACTAAGAAGCACCAGTTCCGCTTTTATACTTATTTTCTGTACCTTGCATTTTGTCATTTCCTCAAATAAGATTTAGATGGCTTTTTGTTTCATATTTGTATTTTATGTCTATTGAAAAGATAGTGCCTTTGTAAATGTTTTAAGTACACTAAAATGAGAGACCATGACTTCTTTTTCCTTTATATTTCCCATAGCTCCTGGTACTCAGGAAAACAGTCCACGTTTGTTGAATGAGTTTAAGTGAGCAAATGGATACTTTTGTGATGTCCATGTGAAAACAGGACAATCTACTAGATTTATAGAACTGGAAGGTTCTTCTAAAGTAAGATTAAGATTTCCTGGGTTATAAACTTTAATCTTAGACTTTGAATCAATCATAATTACTTCAGTGACATAACTATAGTCAACTAAACATATCACATGAAGCTTAAAGAAATCCAATTAGTGTTAAAATTGGTAATATATGTTTTTCAGCTGTTCTTTTTCCGGAATTGGAGGTTAAGGTGAGTGGGTGTAAAAGGAAATAAAGTCCATTGCAAAACTTAGGCGTAGTAATATGAGGAAATAATTTATGAGGATAAAATAAATAGAATATGAGTTATCCTTTTGTGTTCCAAAGAAAATGCCTTAGTAAGGTTATGAATAAAGAATACTCATCAAAGCAGAAAAATTCAAAAGGATGCAAACTCCACAATTTCATTAACAGTGCACATGCTTTTATATTGGCTGATAATGTTGCTGCAGATGTTACTTTGAAAGTTTGGACTTCTAGATCTTTGGCTCTAATGCACATGACTTCAGTCTAATCACTGAGACTTGGTTAGGAAAGACCAGCTGGAAATTGTTTCTGGAGATGGAGCTTTACGTTTTCCCAAGGTGAGTGTAACTTTTTGGTTTTGGTATTGAAAAGGTCTTTTGTGAAGCAACCCAGTATAGTAAAGTTATGGTATAAATCTGCTTCAGCGTTCTCCTGGGAAGTAGCAGAGCAAGCAGAATTAAGTTGACATGTTGTTTCCTCTACCTGCACCTGACATTTACTGACTTCAGCTCCGATCTTGTTAATGTTTATGGTTGTATGCCAGTAGATCCAAAATCATTAACATAACTGGTTGCTGCACAAATGAAATGGTTTGTGATTTCCCTGCATGCATGTCTCATCACTTCAGTGGAACAAATTACAACAGAATTATTTCAATTTATTATAAGGTAATTGAATATTGATTGAGGAAATGTAGTAAGAAGGAAAATAATTAATAGGAAACATTTATTTTTAGGAAGGAAACTGCTTTCCTCCTACCAATGTGTGGTATATTGTTCCATGTGGAATTCTGATCAATGGACAATTAGACTGACTAAGACAAGAGGGTCTTGGTCATACCCTCTGTTGTTGCTACTATGTAACATTACACCAAGTACTACTGGTATGGTGAATAACATAACAACAGCAACTACAAAAGTAATAATGGATGAACAACCAAAGAAATGCTGACAAGATTTTCATTCAAAAATTAGTTAAATCACAAGGTTTGAATTCTAGCCTTGTGATTTACTAACTATAAAACCATGGGCAAGGTTTTTTCTAACAGTTTTCTCATTTTTATAGAAAATAGGAAGATAGAAGGTTAATAGCTATTCTTTGTACCTCAAAGTAAATTTCATTTATATCACCAATGAGAATAAAAGTCTTAAAAAATTGGTACATATCTATAAAATATCATTTAGTATTTGTTACACGTAGTTAGTAAAATAAAATATGAAGTTTATAAATTGAAATATTAGCATCATACTTGCTGATTTTCTAGGAAAACATAATCTCCTGATTCTAATTAAATCACTTAATTCTGGCATCTATAATATATTTGTAAAATAGAATACAACAAAAGAGTACATCCTATCACTTCAGAAACATCATTGTTACCATGGTTTTCTAAAGTGTCATTTAAATTATCTTTGGTTAGACTTAAACATGTTTATTTTTGGAGTTTTTTCTCATTCCAAAAATCTCTCTTCATGTGGAGGCTTTTATGAAAAAACTATATATAGTCATACACCACATACAGTGTTTTGGTCAACAATGGACCGCACCTATGACAGTAGTCCCATAAGTTTATAACGGAGCTGAAAAATTCCTGTCACCTAGAGACATTATAACTATCATAACTTCATAGCAAAATGCATTACTCACATGTATGCCATTCTGCTGGTGTAAACAAATCTACCATGCTTCCAGTTGTATAAAAGTATAGCACATACACTAATGCATAGTACATAATATCTGAAAATAAACCAGAAACTATGTTACTGGTTTAAGTATTACTGTACTATAAATTTTATCATTATTTTGGAATATGTTCCTTTTTACTTGAAAAGTTAACTGTAAAACAGCCTCAGACAAGTCCTTCAGATGTATTCCAGAAGAAGGCATTATTATCACAGGAGATGACAGCTCCATACATGTTATTGCCCCTGAAGACCTTCCAGCAGGACAAGATGTGGAGGTGGAAGACAGTGATACTGATGATCCTGACCCTGTGCAGGCCGAGGCTAATGGGTGTGTTCATGTTTTAGTTCTTAATAAAATGATTTAAAATTTTAAAAAATTAAAAATGGAAAAAAAAGTATAAAATATCATAAAGAATTTTTGTACAACTATAAAATTTGTGTTTTAAGTGTTATTACAAAAGAATTAAAAAGTTTTAAAAAATTGGCTAGCACAGTGGCTCACACCTCTAATTCCAACACTTGAGGAAGCTGAGCTGAGAGGATCACTTAAGTACATTTTAGGTAACATAGTGAGACCCCATCTCTAAAAAAAAAAATTAAAAACCTTATAAAGTTAAAAAAAAAGTTATAGCAAAGATTAATTCATTATTGAATAAAGAAAAATATTTTTTATAAATGTAGTGTAGCCTAAGAGTACAGTGTCTAGAAAGTCAATAGTGGTAGACAGTGTCCTAGGCCTTCACATTCATTCACTGACTCACCCAGAGTGACTTCTAATCCTACAGTCTTCATTCATGGTAAGTGCACTGCACAGGTGTACTATTTTTTACCTTTTATACCACATTTTTACTGTACATTTTCTATATTTAAATATATAAATGCTTATCATTGTGTTACAATTGCCTACAGTATTTAGACCTGTAACATATTGTACAGGTGTGTAGCCTGAACAATGGGTTATACCATATAGCCTAGGTGCCCAGTAGACTATAACATCTAGATTTGTGTAACTGTACTCTGTGACACTTGTACAAAATATCACCTAAAGTCATGTTCTCCTGTTATTTCCATTTTTAAGTGACACACTGAGTATTTTCATCTTTGACAACTCATGTAATGTTTTTAATAACCCTGATAAAGTAGGTAGTGACATGTTGTTATGAATTAAATTGTGTCCCCTTCAATAAAGACATATTGAAGTCTTAACCCCCAGTACTTCAGCAATTGATCTGATTTGGAACTTGTGTCATTATAGCTGTAGTTAGTTGAGACCATACAGTCCAATATGACTGGCATCCTTATAAGATGTCCATGTGAAGACGGAAACACTCAGAGAGAATGCCATGTGACAATGAAGGCTGAGACTGAAGTTGTGCAGCTGCAATCCAAGAAACACTGAATACTGCCAGCAAATCACCAGAAACTAAGGAGAAAAAAGGAAGGATTTTTCCTACAGGTTTAAGAGAGAGCATGGCCCAACTGCTACCTTTGTTTCAGACTTGTAGTCTCTGGAACTATGAGACAAAAATTTGTTTTTTATAAGCCACCCAGTTTGTGGTATGTACTTTGTTATGTCAGCTCTAAGACACTAATACCTGCAGCCACGGCAGTAACTAACATTTGCTCAGTGCCAAGGTGTGCATCATGCATTGAGAATCCTCTAACTCCAGAAGGCATTTCCTAGCTTTAATTATATTCTACAGGTTAAGACATCGAGACTAACAGAGGTTCATTAGTTGGCCCAAATTTTCACATGTAGTATGTGGCAGAATTTCCTCACAGTTGTTTGTTTTTGATCCTTGAATCTGAGCACAGGAATCATTAGTCCAACTATGAAGATGAGGAAATTAAGAGTCAAAGAGATTGATACATCCTTCACCTTATCTTTTTGAAGTTAAATGTATTCATTTCCTGTGGTCTTTTTCTGGTGGCTATTGGCCCAACATCTTTCTCTGTTACTTTTTTCTTTTCCTAAGTATACTACATGCCCCTCATTTTTGGAACCCCAAACTTAGGGAATAATCTGATATAACTATAATCAGTGAGAGGTTAGGAAGAGGATGACTGCTGCTCATACATATATTTCTTTAAGCATTTCAGCACTTTTATGGGCCAATCTTGAACAGTGAGTGAGTTTAATGCCTGCTTTTTTAAATGACACTAACAGTATGATTATAACAATAACCATTATTTATTGAGCACTACTAATATACAGGTTCTTATATACATGACTTTCTAAAAATCTAGCAAAAGTCTCACAAGATCATTACTATTATTTTATTTTTAATGTAAGAAAAAATTGAAACTCAAGTTTCAGTAATTCTCCAAGGTTACACAGTAGCAAGTGATCCATCAGAGATTCGAATAAAGGTTAGCAGAATTCTAAAGTTCAAGTAACTGTTATTCTAATTCTCCTCTCACTAAATAATATTACTATTCTTGTACTAGTAATAATATGAGATATGCATGGAAAATTTTTGAGAACTATGTGTGACTAATAAAATGCCCCTAATATTTGTTAGTTAAAATAAGGATCCCTCACATGGCAGTTGCTTAATAATGATTATTCCTTTGGTAATCATAAGGCAGAAGATATTGTCATACATTATTTTAATTAAAATATTTTAAAGAAAAAATATGAATAATAAGCAATTTTAAATAAGATTCTAGGCTTGTAGGATAGGAAAAGCTATTTGGAAGAAAATGTTGAAAGAAACATTTCCATATAATTAACTAAAATAGTATCTTTTACTATTTTGGAAAAGATCATGTCACAAAAAATTATCTTGTTTAATATCAAAAACATTTGTGTCCAAATATGTACCCTTATTCCAAGTTTTAGAAGCCCACTAATAGAAACTCTTAGGAATTTTTGTTTTAAGGAACTGAATAGTTTAGAATTTCAGATGCAAACAGCACTCTCAACATAGTCCATTATCCTCATATGAATGCTTCTTACTTTTATGGGATCTCTCGTCCTCTATGGTAACATTTCTCTTCAAAGTGATAGATAGATAGATAGATAGATAGATAGATAGATAGATAGATAACTTTTTTTTTCTAATTTAAACTAGCTCCTTTTTAGGCTCTAGATTGAGAGTTACAGCTATCTGTCTGATGCTGATCTGATACTGACATTGTGAGGGTAGTGTCTGTTAGAAATACTTGGACCGAGGTTGCAGGTCAAAGTCTATATCACTTTCTGGAACACAGAAGAAAATGATAAATATACATTTGCCCCAACATTGACCCTTGAGACCTAAAAGTCAAAAGTGTGACTGCAGCCTTTCCCTTAACATTAGATCTTATGGAGAAGGTTTAGTGATCTTGAAATTTAAAATGAAAATTTGAAAATTCCAATATGAGTAATGTCCATGTTTAGTAAAAGGAGATGAGCATTGTGAAAGGATACAAAAGAAGCTCAACAGTAAGAGACTTCTCTAGCATATCAGTGTTAGGATAGAATAATTAGGAAACTGAAAACTCAAAATTGTGCTTCTTACAACTTTTTATGCCTACTGATAGAATTTGCACCTTCTCCCCTCTAAATTTCATGTTGAATTGTAATCCCCAATGTTGGAGGTGGGGCCTGGTGGCAAGTGTTTTGGCCACAGGGGTGGATTTCTCATGACTTGTACTGTCCTCATGATAGTGAGTAAATTCTTGCTAGATCTAGTTGTTTAAAGGTGTGTGGCAGCCCCCACCCCCAACTCAACTCTCTTTCTTGCTCTCACTTCTGCCATGTAAGATGCCCGCTCCCCCTTCACCTTCCATCATGATTAGAAGCTTCTTGAGGCCCTCACCAGAAGTAGCTGCCAGCCCCATGCTTCCTGTATAGTCCACAAAGCCAATTAAACCTATTTTCTTATAAATTACCCAGTCTCCAATATTGCCTTCTAGCAATGCAAGAATGGCCTAATATACCTGCAAATATCTTGAAAATTACTTGTATATACTCATACCTACCTCACTTTGAAGACTACTGTATTAAAGGACTGTACTATCAAATTTATTGTGAGAATTAAGGCATCACTTAACTTCTTTACTCCTAAATTTCTTCATAGGTAAAATGAGAGTAATAGTTCACTTCTTGTAAAATTTTTATTATAATGAGATAACAATCATAGAAAATGGCTTTCTTTGCTTGTTTCATAGTGTGTTAGACCATTGTTGCATTGATGTAAAGAAGTTCCTGAGACTGGGTAATTCATAGAGAGAAGAGGTTTACTTGACTCCTGGTTCTACAGGCAGTACAGGAAGTGTGATGCTGGCATCTGTTTCTGGTGAGAGCCTCAGGGAGCTTTTACTCATGGCAGAAGGCAAAGTGGGGGGTGCCACACACTTTTAAATACCCAGATCTTGCAAGAACCTTTTTTTTTTTTTTTTTTTTTGAGAGAGTTTCGCTCTGTTGCCCAGGCTGAAGTACAGTGGTGAGATCTTGGCTCATTGCAACCTCCACTTCCCAGGTTCAGGTGATTCTCTTGCCTCAGCCTCCCAAGTAGCTGAGATTACAGGTGTGCATCACTTTGTTCATCTAATTTTTGTAATTTTAGTAGAGACACAGTTTCACCATGTTGGCCAGGCTGGTCTTGAACTCTTGGCCTCAAGTGATCCTCTTGCCTCGGACTCCCAAAGACCTGGGATTACAGGCATGAGCCATCATGCACAGCCCTCGCAAAAAAAATTTTCATGAAGGCAGCACCAAGGGCATGGCTCTAAACCGTACACCAAAGATCCACCCTAATGATACAAACACCTCCCATCAGGCTCCACCTCCAACAACGGGGATTACAATTCAACATGAGATTTGGTGGGGACATAGATAAAAACTATACCACATAGCAGTGTCCATTAAATGATAATATTTAATATTATTAGTATCATAAGGTCCACAAGTCTCCTTTTATAAAAAATATAAGAATAGATATATAAATGGAGATGAAACAGGATGCGTTACCACTCACACATTAGACCGGGTAGATTTTTCACATTGATAGATTATTAGTTCATACAGTAGCGATTCATAAGAAAGAATTTAACCCTTTCAATTTCTTTTCATGATTGGAAATATTGGGTTGACACAATTAACTTGTTTTTCTCTTCTCATTGAATAATTAGCTGTAATTGAGAATCACAATAGAGGTTTTACAACAATGTCTTTCAAGAGGCAGGCAAATACATTTATGACTGGAGAGCCAGTTATCAGTTTATGACAATGTTTTTCAAAGTGAAATAAAAGAGAAAACCATAGTAGAGTGTATAACTCATGGTAAAGGTGAGTATTTTTTTTTTATAAATCATATGTATTGATTTTATATGAATATAACAAGGTAAATGTATCTCTTACAATGATTTTCAGAAAGAAAAAAACCAAAGGGCTCTGTTTACATCCACTTATGCCCAGGGAGCCTAGGTAGAGTCACACAATGTATAATACATATTCTCCTCACCTGAAGGCAAGGGACCTTCTCTGTGACTCTGGCCTGATGCTTTAATTAAATGATGCTTACTGATGCTTACTGGTCACAAGATTATGACAATGAAGACTGATATATATGCATGTATATCAATGTATATATATCAATACATGTAATGATATTATACATGTATTGATATTATACATGTATACACATACCTGTAAATATGTAATCCTAGATCCTTTACAGAGTAGTTACCTTTCAAATATCTTTCTATGAACCCCCTAAAAGATACTAGGTGTGTCTGGCATCTACTGCATGCATAGGAAATAAATTCTAGAGGGAGGTAGTGAGTTACATGGGGCCACCCAACAAATCAGTATAGGACCAGAACTAGAAGCCAGACCTTTTGACTTCTACTGTAGAATTCTTCATACTAGTATCTCTCAAATACTGGTCACCTAAAGACTTATTCGGAGAGTTTTTAAAAATACAAAATCCTGGGTACTTTGAAGTTTTAAGGGATGTAAGAAGAAGAAAAACCCTTACATTTCTGCTTACCATGTTTGAAATGTGAATGAAAATGTAAACTAGTACTTGTTCACCCATTGATTTTAAATATTTCTCAAAAATTTGTGTGGAAACATGGAATCATAAAAGTGAGAGATCTGTGTCTTAAATTGTGACACATTCATTCTCAGAAGAGTGGTAACTAGGGTAATAGAAAAGTTAAGTACCACTCTAGGAATGGACTTATTCAAAGGATAGCACAGGCTACAGAACATGTCCCTTCTACACTCCGTAAGCAGAGCTTATTGCCACAGTCTGTGAGTTTGTCGAACTGAATTTAAGCAGCTGATGCTCTTTGTCTCACACACAGCTTTCCTGCTTCCAGGGCTCAGCCTTTAATTCTTCATCTCCATGATATTTTATACTTTTAGAAACTGGACACACATAAAAAACATGTGCAAATAAGGATTTTCTAGCAGTATTTTTTCTTTTGATTATATAGTGGAAAGATTGTCACAGAAGTTCAGCTCTTCACTTACGTTTGGTTTCTTCTGAAATCTCACTGCTAATTCAACTGCACATTTATCTATTAAAGTCACTTTAATTTTCTAATAAAGAACACACTTCAGTGATTCCCTTCCTTATTATACCCACCCATCACAACTTCTCTATTGAAGTGCATGTTTACATAAAAACACCAAGTAGGGGTTTTAATCTTGCTTTAGTTACTAATTTGTTGGGTGTTCTGACTCAAACTTTAAACTCAATATGCCTTAATTTCTTTATCTGAAAAATGAGATGTGTGCAATAAAGAGTTTTTAAAGGTCTCTTTTAGTTTTAAAAATCTGTGATCCTCAGATTAGGAACTAACAATCATATTCTGAAAGCTTATATTTGGCTCTTTTAAATTGCTTCCATATTATGTTGACTAAAGAAAGTATCAAAAGCTATGTAACAAGTAAGATAAATTGATAGTTTGACAGAGGAATGAATAGTTGAATGCATATGTGATAAAGCAAATATAGTAAAATATTAATGGTAGGTGGAAGGTAAACAAGTACTCAGTAAAATTATTTTAATTTTTAATCTATGTTTGAACATCTTTACAATAAATGATTAAAAATGCTATTGCTCATGTATATACATAATTTACTCATAAAAATATCTATATGTAAAATTAAATCTTCTAAATGCTACACTACTCACAAAGTCATATTTGGGATTCTTTAAAATAATTACATGCACATACTCTCCAAAGCATGTATTTCCCAATTTGTCCAGCATGGCAGACTACATTTTTATTTCTTAGATTTTTCTCTGTGCTTCCAAGAGATCCAGAGGATTCCATGGTGATTTCAGAGCATGTCAAATTTATTGCAGCTGCAAAACACCTGGTTCAGGCAGCTCTCAGTGGCACTTTGAAATGTGGTCTGAATTGATTAAAAACTTGTGATAACTACAAACTTTATTTTAGAGTTTATGATGCTTGGAATAATATGCGAAATAATATGATATTATATTGCTTAGTGATTCCTAGCATTTAAAAAATGTTCAGCCACCCCATTTGGGCTTGATTAATTTATGTTTCCTCAATTTTTTTAATGGCATATGCATATCATTTAAGTTAAAGTGAACTAAATTAAATATTATTTTATTAATTGCAGCATTTTGTTTTCTGAGTAAGAAGGCAGAGAGAGCGCCAGGAGGGAAAGAAAGAGAAAGGGAGAGAAAGCGGGGGGAGGGAGAGAGAGGGGGAGGGGGAGAGAGAGAGAGAGAGACAGAGAGAGAGTGAGAGAGAGAGACAGATGCATTCTCTGTACTATTACATTGAATATTTTATAACTTTATCCTATGGAGGTTACAGAGAACAGCCTTAGCTTGCTGCCTTGAAAATGAAGTTTTAGATGCAGTGGAAATATAAGGGCTTTGCTGGTTTCAAAGCCTCCAAAGAGAAATGGCAGTGATATTACTTGAGCTGTGGACATAATAATAGCTAGAAAGAGAGGCTAGTCTGCATAGCAGGAGTAAGAATGGCAAGGAGAATTAGCGGGAATACCCAGCACAAATGAAAGCAGAGGCTGGGATATACAGTGTGACCCAGCAGAGGATGGCCACAACCAGAGAGCAGGAAAAATTAGCTAATACTGTAAGCCAGCTGAAAACACTTATTTATATTTCAGTGAAATAATCTTGGAGACATGCTTGAAATGTCTGGAAGTTGTGGGAATGAAATATGTGGCAATATTAGGGGAGACTAACAGCCAGTGATACAAAGAATATACACACACACACCCCTACACACACACACACACACTCCCTCTACGTGCACATCTGCTATATTTCTAATATTTAAAATCAATTTTTTGAATCTGAAAATGTGTGAAACACGTAGGCCATTACTGGATAGGTCCTTAACTAAGGCTGGAACCTGTTCTTCAGTTTTGTCCTGTCTCTCCTACCTACTTTGTTTCTATGTTCTTCTGAGTCTTCGCCTAACACCTGTCTCTGGCTGTCCATACAACACTATAATTCCTTGTTACAAAAACTATGAAGCTGATTTATCTTGCAAATAGTTCAGCTTCTTCATATAGCCTCAAAGTTTAGGTGGACAAATATTACGTAAATGTTTGCTTGCTTTCCCTCTTGAATTTCCATTTGCTACTGCTCAGACACATACATTGCAAAAACTAGAGAAGGTATGATAGCCTTGAATATCACATTGCCTGCTCCCAAAAAGTCTCATCTTACTGATGCCCTCTATTCAGTGGAAAAGGGTTACTACTTGTCTAAGGCTTTAGAAGGTAAAAGTAACTTATTTGGAAGAAAGGTTCAAGATGGCACACTAGAGACAACTGGCATCTACCTCCTCCACAAGAAGAACCAAATTCAATGAACAGTAGATTATCATACTTTGAATAGCACATCTAGGAGAAAAGCCTGGAAAGCAGTAGAGAAAGGAAATGCCTGAGGCATCAAAGAAGAGCTAAGAAAGATAGCCTGCTTACCCAGGATTGGCTGAGAGCCTGGAGAGGCTCCCCAGTGCTGGGAAAGAGTGAGGGATCCCCAGTGGTCCATATTCCCATCATGGACTCCTGCAATTTAATCCACTGGAGATCCCCTCAACTCTCACGAGCCTTGAGACTAGTACAGGGAGCTGCCTGGGGTGCTCATGAAAGCATTGCTCCAGAGGGTGAGCTCAATTGGGTTCTAAACACCTGCCTGAGACTCGAGCAGCTGCAGCAGGATGCCACTTTTCATTTTGAGAGTCCAGCTACCATTAGACTATATCCTGACCTCGGGCCAAATAGCCCCTGCTTTCTATATCCATGGAGGCTCAATGCTTACCCCTACAGCCACCCAAAAGACCAGCTGCACACGTGGCAGATTGATATGGTTTGGCTGTGTTCCAACGAAAATTTCATGTTGAATTGTAGCTACCATAATTCCCATTTCTCATGGGAGTGACCCGGTGGGAGGGCAATTGAGTCATGGGGACAGTTCTCTCCCATGCTGTTTCCATTTTAGTAAGTCTCACAAAATCTGATGGTTTTATAAAGGGGAGCACCCTTGCACATGCTGTCTTGCCTGCTGCCATTTAAGATATATCTTTGCTCCTCATTCACCTTCAGCCATGATTGTGAGTCTCCCCAGTGATGTGGAACTATGAGTAAATTAAAACCTCTTTTCTTTACAAATTATTCAGTCTTGGGTATATCTTTATTAGCAGCAATGAGAACAGACTAATACAGTAAATTGGTAACAGTAGAGTGGGCTGCTGCTGTAAAGATATGTGAAAATGTGAAAGCAACTTTGGAACTGAGTAACAGGCAGAAGTTGGAACAATTTGGAGAGCTCAGAAGAAGACAGGAAGACGTGGAAAGTCTGGCACTTCTTAGAGACTTGTTGAATGGTTTTGACCAAAATGCTGATAGTAATATTGACAATAAAGTTCAGGCTAAGGTGGTCTCAGATGGAGATGAAGAACTTGTTAGGAACTAGAATAAAGGTGACTCTTGCTATGTTTTAGAAAAGAAAATAGTGGCATTTTGCCGATGCCCTAGAGATTTGTGGAACTTTGAACTTTGAACTTGAGAGAGATGATTTAGAGCATCTGGCTAAAGAAATTTCTAAGCACCAAAGCATTCAAGAGGTAACTTTGGTGCTGTTAAAAACATTTAGTTTTATGTATTCACAAAGATATGGTTTGGAATTGGAACTTATGTTTAAAAGAGAAGCAGAGCATAAAAATTCAGAAAATTTGCAATCTGATGATGTGATAGAAAACAAAAACCCATTTTTCTGAGGAGAAATTCAAGCTGGCTGCAGAAATTTGCATAAGTAATGAGGAGCCAAATGTTAATCACCATGACAATGGGAAAAATGTTTCAGGGCATGTCAGAGACCTTTGCAGCAGGCTCTCCCATCACAGACCCAGAGACCTAGAAGGAAAAAATTGTTTTCTGGACTGGGTCCAGAGTCCACCTGCTGTGTGCAGCCTAGGAACTTGGTGCCCTGCATCTCACCCTTTCTGGCACTGGCTAAAACAAGCCAAGGTACAGCTCAGGTCATGGCTTCAGAGAGTGCAAGCCCCAAGCCTTGGCAGCTTCCACATGATGCTGGGTCTGCAGATGCACAGAAGTCAAGAATTGAGTTTTGGGAACCTCTGCCTAGATTTCAGAGGATATATGAATACACCTGGATGTCCAGGCAGAGGTGTGTTTCAGGGATAGAGCCTTCATAGAGAACCTCTGCTAAAGCAGTGCAGAAGGGAAATGTGGGGCATGACTCACCACACAGAGTCCTCACTGGGGTACTGCTAGTGGAGCTGTGAGAAGAGGGCCACCATCTTACAGACCTCAGAATGGTAGATCTACTGACAGCTTGCCCCATGTGCCTGGAAAAGCCAGACATTCAATGCCAACCTGTGAAACCAGCCAGGAGGGGGACTATACCTTGCAAAGCAGAGTTGCCCAAGATCAAGCAAACCTACCTCCTGCATCAGTGTGACCTGGATGTGAGACATGGAGTCAAAGGAGATCATTTTGGAGCTTTAAGATTGACTGCCCTACTAGATTTTGTACTTGCATGGGGCCTATAGCCCCTTTGTTTTGGCCAATGTATTGCATTTGGAATGGCTATATATACTCAATGCTTGTATCCCCATTTTATCTAGGAAGTAATTAACTTGCTTTTGATTTTACAGGCTCCAATGTGGAAGGGACTTGCCTTGCCTCAGATGAGACTTTGGACTACAGACTTTTGAGTTGATGCTGAAATGAGTTAAGACTTTGGGGGACTGTTGGGAAAGCATGATTGTGTTTTGAAATGTGAGGACATGAGATTTGGGAGGCCAGGGGCCGAATGATATGGTTTGGCTGTGTCCCCACACAAATCTCATCTTGAATTGTAGCTCCCATAATTCCCATCTGTTGTGGGAGGAAACTGAATTATGGGGACAGGTCTTTCCTGTATTGTTCTCATGGTAGTAAATAAATCACATGAAATCTGATGATTTTATAAAGAGGAGTTCCCCTGCACATACTCTCTTGCCTGCTGCCATGTAATATATGCCTTTTTTCCTCTTTTGCATTCCACCATGATTATAAGGCCTCCCCAGCCATGTGGAACTGTGAGTTCATTAAACCTCTTTTCTTTATAAATTACCCAATACTAATAAAAGCATGTTTTTATTAGCAGTGTGAGAACAGACTAATATACAGGGTCTGTAGCACTCTAAGCCACAGAGTCCCACACGCTGGGGAACAGGCAGCAGTGCACCAGGGAGGCTGCCCTCAGGACAAAAGGAGCCAAACCATGTGTTCCCCAGAGTCTGAAAACCACCTATCTGGGGTTGCTGCCATTGACAGCAATGGTGCCACTCTTAAAAGCAGGATTGCCATACATTTGCATGTATCCCAAGGATGGACTTTCCCTGCCTGCCACCATGACTGTCACTGCTGCCAGTCAAGCATGCTGCCTGGAGGCCTAGGGATTGTTCTGCCCTTGCTAACACAGCCTGATGCCATGGACACCATTAGGTGGACCTGAGGACAGGCCCACTCAACCTCGCACTGCACCTTCTAGTACCTGAGCATGCTGCCTTGGGTCCTGAAGATCACCCTGTTGTCAGTTATCACAGGCACACGTGTGCAAACCAGATGACCTAACAATAGACCCAAAACACCCTAGCACCCAAGCACACCATCCAAAAGTGTCAGGATTGCCCTGCCATGTACACCATTGCCAGCATCTGTACAGTCTTCATAAGGGCCTCAGTCTGTTGCTACCACCACCATTAGTACCTACCCATATGTACCACCTGATGACCTGGGGATTGGCCTGCCCAGCCATCTCAGCCACTGCTAAAACCAGCGTAACTCTCTGTGGTACAAGGGTTGTCCTGCACTGTCACTGCCATTGCCCATGTCATGCATACTGCCCAGGGGCCTAAGATTCTGCCTGTTCACCTAGGCCATGGCTGCCACTTCTGTCACCTGAGCAAGTACTCTGGAGGCTCAATAATTGCCCCCCCTGGACCTGCTAACACCTGCATATGCTACCTGGGGGCAAAAGGACCAGCATACTCAGCCCACTGTTGCCACCACTGGGACCAAGAACTAGCCCATTTAATATCCTCATCCACAGCAAAGTCTCACTGCAACCTCCACTAACAACTATAGCCTAAGGCGCTGAGGAAATCACAGACAACACTGATGCTGCTTGAATTTGAAGAAATATGAAGACTGAACTACTGCATGCACACTATATCAAAGCTAAAGTGCCCTACAAATTAATTTATTATTACATCTTCAAGAAAAAATTCTCCCAAAATGGAAATAGTGACTGTTACATGAGAGGAATATCAATGTAAGGACATGATAAAGAGAGGAAAAAAAGTAATATGAGACCTCCAAAGAAAAACAATAATTCTCCAGAAACAGATTCAAATGAAAAAGACATTCATAAGATGCCTGAAAAAAATTTAAAATAATGATATTAAAGAAGCTCATTGAGATACAGAAGAACAAAGATAAACAATAGAAAGAAATCAGAAAAAATATTCAGGGTAAGAATGAGAAACTTGCCAAAGAGATAACTATCATAAAAAGGAACCAAACAGAAATCCTAGAATTGAAAACCAATGAATGAAATAAAAAATACAACTGGGAGCTTCAACAATAGCTTGAAACAATAGCTTCAGAACATGAAGATAGGTATTTAAAATAATCCAGTCAAACAAAAAAAGCAAAAGAATAACAAAGAATACAGAAAGCCTATCTAACATATGGGACACCACAAAAAGACCAAATAAATATATTATTTATATTGCAGAAGGTAAAGGGAGACTGAAAGTGTTCAGAAACCTATTTAACAAAATAATAAATGAAAACCTCCCAAGTCTACCAAGAGATTTGCACATCCAGATATATGAAGCCCAGCAATCCCCAAACAGATAAAATGCAAGAAGGTCTCCAGAGTACATTATAGTCAAAATGTGCAAAAGTCAAAGACAAAGACAGATTCCTATTAACAGCAAGAGAAAAAAATCTAGTCAAAGATAAAGGAAATTTTATCAGACTAATAGCAGATTTTTCAGCCAAAGCCTTACAGTCCTGGAGAGAATGGGGTGATATATGCGAAGTGCTGAAAGGATAAAGTGCTGAGAGCCAAGACTACTACATCTAGTCATTCTTCATAAGTGAAGGAAAATAATGTTTTTCCCAGGAAAAGAAAACTGAGGAAATTCATCAGCACTAGACTAGCTCTACCAGAAATGCTTAAGGGAGTCCTATACCTGGAAGTGAACAGATAGTATCTACCATCATGAAAACACACAAAAGTATAAAACTCATTGGTAGAGCAAACATATGAGGAAGATAAAGGACTCAAATGTTACCATTACAGAGAACCATAAAATCACACTGATAAACAGTAAGAGAGAAAGAAAGGAACAAAGAATATACAAAACAACTAGAAAACAATTAAGAACATAACAAGGATGAGCTTCCACATAGCTAGAATAACATTTTATGTAAACAAATTAAATTCCTCACTTAAAAAATTAGGACTGGCTAAATAGATTTTTTAATGACACAAATTATATGCTGTCTACTAGAAACTCACTTCGCCTGTAAAGATATACGCAGACAGAAAAAATGGATGAAAGAAGATATTCCATGGAAACAGAAACCAAAAACAGCAGGTGTTTTAGATAAAAAAAGACTTTAAGTCAAAAACAGTGAAAAGAGACAAAGGTTATTATATAATGAAAAAGGGATCGATTCAGTAAGAGGGTATAACAACCTGAAATAAATACGTATAAAATAATGAAGCACACAGATATATAAAGCAACTATTATTTGATCTAAACGGAGAAATAGACTCCAATATAATAATAGCTGGGATGTCAATATCACAGTCTCAGCATTAGACAGATCATCTAGACAAAATATCAACAAAGAAACATTGTATTTAAACTGCAGTTTAGACCAAATATATCTAACAAAGACCTATAGAATATTTTATCCAACAGCTACAAAATATACATTTTTCTTACCAGCAAATGAAATATTCTCCAGAATAGACCATATGTTAGGCCACAAAACATGTCTCAAAAAACTTCAAAAAACCAAAATCACACCAAGTATTTTACTTAGACAACAGCATAATAAAACTAGAAATCAACAATAGGAGGAACTTTTGAAGCTGTACAAATACATGGAAATTAAATAACATGCTTCTGAACAACCATTGGGTAAATTAAAAAATTAAGAAGAAATAAAAAAACATTTATTAAAACAAATGAAAATAGAAACCCGACAAAAAAAAACCTGTGGAATACAGCAAAGGCAATGCCAAGAGGCAATTGTATAGCAATAAATGCCTACATCAAAGAAGTAAGCAGATTTCAAATAAATAATCTAATGATACACTTCAAGAGACTAGAAAAGCAAAAACAACTCAAACCCAAAAGTAGTAGGAGGAAAGAACAAAGTAGAAGTGAATGAAATAGCATTAAAAAAAAAAGGAAAGGATCAACAACAACAAAAAAAAGCTTTCTTAGAAAGGGTACTCAAATAAACTGCTAGACTAACGAAGAAAAAAGAAGATCCAAATAAACAAAATCAGAAACAAAAAAAGGAGATATTATCATTGATTTTACAGAAATAAAAAAAAAATTGTCAGGGACTATTATGCACAACTCTATGCCAACAAACTGGAAAATATAAAGGAAACCTCTAAATACCTGGAAACATACAATCTATAAAGATTGAATCAGGAAGAAATAAATAATCTGAACAGACAGAAAACAAGTAGCAATATTGAATGAGTAATAAAATATTCCCCAAAAGAAAAGTATAGGACTGGATACTGGCACTGCTGAATTTTACTGAGGAAGAACTATCATCAATTCTCCTGAAACTATTGTAAAAAGTTGGGGGGAAGAAATTCTACCCTAACTTATTCTATAAGGCCAGAATTATCCTGAAACCAAATCCAGACAAGGACGCAATAGAAAAAGAAAACTACAGATTGATATCCCTGACGAAAATAGATAAAAAAATTCTCAACAAAAAAAAAAGTCTCACTATGGCTTTGTTGTTAAAGAGAGTCATGACTACTACGCATATATAACATTACCGTATATTTTGTCTTATTTGATCCTTACAATAACCCTTTAACAAAGGTAGATCACAGAGTGTGTTATTTCCTATTTAGTTGAAGAACAGAAAGTTCTGTGAATTTTCAGGGGTTACCTCAAATTTGTGACTTAGAAGTATTGGACTTTTAAAGATACGGGCAGCTAGTTCTGACCATCACCTTCCTGCTGGTGAGACAGGCTAATGTCTATGGCTGAGAACTTTGATTGAAGGCTTGACAGGAAAATGAGTTATAACCACTGTTTGTTTGTTTGTTTTTACACTGCTATTTATATGGCGAAAGCTGAAAGCCTGATTTTTATGGCAAAAATAAAATAAAATAAAATAAAATAAGCTCATGCTTTGGGAATTCCTCTACTAATTGACTCAAGGCTTCACACTAGAAGTCTTAAGAATATTTGCCTGTGTTCCTAAGTGAGAACTCAGGAGAAGGTGTGTGGCTATGATATGGGTAATAATCACTTATAATGTCCAAAACTGAGGGACTGATATTCTCCTAAATAGGACTCTCTTTTTGTTTCCTATCTCAGAAAATGGTAATACTATTTTTTCATTGCTCAGGTCATGATTCTTAGAGATAGTCTTCACTCTTTACTTTGTTTTTATGCTCAACAATTAATTCATTAGCAAACTCTGACAACAGCATGTTGAAAGTATATTCAGAATCTTAAATTTTACTGTATTCATACTAAAATCTTGTCCAAGCCAAGAATTATTTAAATGACCTCTTAAATGATGTCCTTGTTTCACCTTGATCTTCTTCACTGTGTTCCAGGCAGAGTAGCCAGAGGGATCGTGTTAAAACAATGGTCAGATCCTGTTTTCTCTCTGGATGAAACCAGCAAATGACTTCCTATCTCACACAGAAGCCTAAATTCTAACAATGGCTGACAGCCTGTAGGTCATCTGCCTCTTTCATTTACCTATCCAAACTCATCTCCTACAGCTCTTCATCTTACTCTTCACCAAGTGCACTGGCCTTCTCTCTGCCTCTAATAAGCCAATATGCTTCTGCCTTGGAGCTTTGGTACACATTGTTTCTTCTGTCTGTAACTCTGTTGTCCCAGAGAGCTACATGGGTCACTCCCTCACTTTTATTAGTCCAGATTTTTACTCGACTATGACCTACTTAGTAAAATTTTTCTACTCACCCGACATAAACTTGGATTCACAAGCACTCCTGCTCTGCTTTTACTCAACATTTATCATCATCTCACATATAGTTTATTACTTATTTAGATTGTTTATTTTATGTCTCACCTAGTAAAATAGAAGTTAAATGAAGACAAAAATTTGGTCTGTATTTTTTACTGTTGTAGGCCCAGCACTCAATACTGTTCTTGTACATAGTTGGTGCTCGATAATTATTTGTTGAATGAATGAACTTGTTGAATGAGGAATTAATCTTCCTTATTTGGTGAATTAGGGTCTTTATTTTCTTAAGACTTTCAAAATGACAAGAAGCTAGATATCGAATGGACCAAGCCTATCATTCATTGTCTTAGGTGCTGAGTAAGAGTTATGCCAAAGGTAGGCACAAAAGAAACAATAGAAATCTGGAAATTGGTGATAAAGGTATAATAGCATGTTAAATAATTTTTTAAATCAATTTAGCCCTTAATAATTTGCAAAGAAATTTTATATGCATATTAAATTTAAATTTACCACTCTAAGATTTGCAGGAAAAATAGATTAGTTCCTTTTTGTAAATAAGAAAACAAAAATTTAGAGAAATTAGATAATTTGTCCAGAATCACACTATTAATACATAGCAGAGCTAAAACGAAGTCTTAGGATACACTTATCTTGAGGTTGAATCAGCGTTTCTTTCACTTTTTTCCCACACATATTTGAATGGCACATTTTAACATCATTGTTTTAGTGTTAGGAAAATTATAATTTTTTAAATCAAGATACAAAATGTCCTTAAAAAGATGGGTAGTTCTCACAGAGACCCATCACCCTGACTCTACATAAGACACACCACTGGGACTCACCATGTGTGAATATATCTCAGTCCATGTGCGTCAGGCAGGTGTCCAGATGGGCAATGCCTGTTGGGAGCTCACTGCCTGGAGCATGAGATTCAAACTGATGGGCAATGCCCAGTGAAAAGACCATTGGTAAAAGGGATAGTCCACCTTTACCTGCTTCTTCTGTGAAACCAGTGCTAGTAAATGTGTGTCCTGGTTGTGTTGTGGATCTGGAGCCTATGGCCATTGATGAAATCTGAAATGGCCCATACCAACAGCTCTTCTTCCCAGAGTAGCTCATCACTGCAAAAGAGGATGCTCTCAACAACAACGCCCATGCTCCCTATACCATTGGCAACGAGATCAATGACCCAATGCTGGACTGAATCTGCAAGCCCTCTGACCAGTGCACAGGACTTCAGAACTTCCTAGTGTTCCATAGCTTTGGCGAGGACACTGGCTCTAGCTTTACCTCACTTCTGATGGAGCAGCTCTCTGTTGATGATAGCCAAAAATCTAAGCTGTAATTTTCTATCTCCTCATGCCTGGAGGTGTCCACAGCTGTGGCTGAGTCCTACAGCTCCATCCTGACCACTCACTCACACCAACCTAGAGCACTCAGATTGTGCCTTCATGGTAGATGATGAAGCCATCTATGACAATTGCTGCCACAACCTGGACATTGAGTGCCCAACCTACACCAACCTAAACTGCCTCATTAGCAAAATAATCTCCTCCACCACACCTTCTCTGCACTTTGACACAAGGCCATCAACATGGACCTGACAGTTTCAGATCAACCTAGTGGCTGGAACTCATATCTATGTTCCCCAGGCCACCTATGTGCCAGTCATCTCTACAGAGAAAGTGTACCATAGCAGCTGTTTTTGACAGGGATCACCAATGCCTGCTTTGTGCCTGCCAGCCAGTTGTCAAAGTGTGATGGTATGGCAGTTTAGGGTATATGGCTTACTGATATGGCAAGTGTGTGGCCTGTCTGTTGTACCACAGAGATGTGCCCAAGGATGTCAATGCTGCCACTGCCACCTTCAAGACTAAGTGCAGCATTCAGTTTGTGGACTGCTGCCCCACATGCCTCAAGGTTGGTATCAACTACTGCCGCCCACTGTGGTGCCTGGGGGTGACCTGGCCAATGTACAGTGTGATGTGTGCATGCTGAGCAACACAACTGCTATTGCCAAGGCCTAGGCCCACTTGGACCACAAGTTCAAGCTGGTGTATGCCAAGAGGGCATTTGTACACTGGGACATGGGCAAGGGCATGAAGGAGGGTGAGTTCTCCATGGCTCAGGGAGGATATGGCTTCCCTGGAGAAGGATTATGAGGAAGTAGGCACGGACTCCTATGAGGACAACAATGAGGGAATAGAATAGAACAGCTGCCTGGAGCCTATTCATTATGTTTATTGAAAAAAATCCTTTGGAAATAAACGTCTCCTTGCATGGTTAAAAATAAATAAATATATAAATAAATAAGCATTTAGTATCTTTAGCAAAACAGAACTTAACGCCCAAAGGACAGACATACATTTTAAAATATTTTGTTATTGGCATTGTTTTACACAGAGAAAGCATAAGAAAATATGTAAATATTGCAAAGGATAACTGATGGGTCTTTTCTTTTTTTCATTTTGGTTTCAGGAATGTGTGGGCAAACAGCCTATCTCTAGTGGAAAAATGCAGACTACTGCTATATTAATATCCACATGCAGAACACGAAAGCTGAAAACGAAGTAACTACAAAATTACACCAAACAACAGCTAAATTAAAGAAGCTGAGTATACAGCTCCATATATTTTCACTACAAAGAGAATGTTTTTGCAAATTGAAAATATATAAATAATTGTCATGAAGAAGTAATTGCTTTTAAAGATAAAATAATTGGAGGCTGATTTTGTTCTCAAATTATTCAGAATTTTGATGGTGCTTCTGAGGATCAGAGCTTAGCAATGTTTTTGAAGCTTTGCTCTTTTCCTATACCTCCAAAATGTTGTTCAGGTTTTTTCATTCTAAATAATCTGAGGAAAGCAATATTGCTCGTCTTACGGATCAAATATAGAACAAACCTGAGTGGCTAGTGACAAACTTCTATATCCCCATAACTATAAAAATTAATATGTGGAAGTAACACTTTATTATTTATCTTTCTGAATAACTGTTTAAAAATATTATTTAATGGTGGTCTTTTGTTTTATTTAGGAGTTTATTTTTATACCCCAACATAATAAACAGTAGCAAATATAAATTACAGGGTATAGGTGGGAATCAGCATTTATTGTCAACTAATGACTATACACTTGGTATGCATTTTTTTTTTTTTAATTTTTAGATGGAGTTTCACTCTTGTTACCCAGGCTGGAGTACAATGGTGCAATCTTGGCTCACCGCAACCTCTGCCTCCGAGGTTCAAGCGATTCTCCTGCCTCAGCCCCCCAAGTAGCTGGGATTACAGGCATGCACCACCATGCCTGGCTAATTTTTTATATTTTTAGTAGAGATGGAGTTTCTCCATGTTGGTCAGGCTGGTCTCAAACTTTTCACCTCAGGTAATCCACCCACCTCGGCCTCCCAAAGTGCTGGGATTACAGGCGTGAGCCACCACGCCCGGCCTGGTATGTATTATTTTAAAATTCAAACAATACTTTAATGTGGGTATTAGTAATTGTATTTTACAGGTGAGGAACATGATATTCAGAAATTAAGTTTACATAGTTACTAAGGAACAGATACAGGGTTTGAACTTCATTTCATCTCCAGAGTGAATGATCTTCCAAATATACCCTTTTTGATCCCATAGTGTTTGGAAGATATGATCTTCCAACAGCTTAGGAATGCGTGAAACCCTTAAAGACATCTTGGTAAATGACTATTCAGAAAAACAAATCTTATGACCAAAAACTTATTAATTTGAAGGCTATAATATATTGTTAAAGCTAAAATAATTAACAAGTTCTTATGTATATCTAGTCTAATTTCATCTCTGCCAGTTCCCATCTATCATTTGAGGTCATACACAATAATAACTCTTCAAATTAATTGCCTTTCAGCTAATTGAAGAGAGCTATTTCCCCTGGTTTTCTCTTCTTTAGGTTATCTATAATTCATTTCAAATAATTCCTTAGGAAATAAACTGCCAATTTATTATTATCTATGACTGGATAGAAATTCTGATAGGAATTCTGAGAGGAACTCAGAGACAATTTGAATGTTAAACTTTTAATGTCCATTTCACCGATGAAAGAACTGAAACCGCGATCAACTAAGTAAATTTTAACTTAAAGTTAGGTTATCTTTTCTCTATGAGTATGAGTGTATGACTGATTTATTTGGGTATGTTACATGGCAAAGTGAAGATCAGTGAATTCACATGTGAAAATCAATGAATACCTTCTGAATAAAGGTTTCTATTAATAACCATGACAGACACTTTAAAATAAATTATTATAATTCTAGATTGTGTTTTCCCACTATTTTCTAGGGCTGCTGTAACAAATTTCCACAAACTTGGATGGCTTAAAACAACAGGAATTTCTTCTCTCACAGTTCTGGAGTCTAGAGGTCATAAATCAAGTTGTAGGCAGAGTCATACCCCCTCCTAAACTTCTAGGGTAGGATCCTTCCTCACTTCTTCCACATTCTGTTGGCCCCAGGTGTTCTTGGCTTGTGGATGCAGCACTTCAATCTCGGGGCACATCATCACTGGTGTTATCCCCTCATGCATCCGTCTCTGTGTCTCTTCACTACGACATCAATCATATTGGATAAGGGCCCATTCTACCTTAGTATGACCTCACTAAACTAATAATATCTGCAGCAACCCTATTTCCAAATAAGGTCACATTCTGAGGTACCACAGTTAGGACTTCCAATATATTTGTAGTGGGCAGGAGGCCAAAATTAAACCTTTTCAGTCAAAAGTTGACTACATCTATTTCTCCAAATCATTTTTCCTGAAACTGAATTAAGCGTGTCTGTGATTATGTGTGCATATGTGCATTATCCTGATAGAGCATTTTTAGCTTTCCTCAGAGTCAAGTGGTCCACACTCTCCCAAATAGGAGAACCTAAAATATATAAATCACAACAGCACTAGGTAATGTAATGAATGTTGGCAAGGACAGATCCCCATGACTTACTCATTAATTTTCCAACTTTAACTCTTTCTGTTATAGGGGCCTGTGTTCCTTAAAACTTTCAATTTCAGTGCACATCTAGAGTCAAGATTTATTTCATTCTGTGCTTTGTAACTTTTCAACCACTTTTCCTTTTTTCATGATATCTGTCTCATTACTCATTTCCTCATAGTCATAAGTTCAGCTTTGCAAATAATAGTTAGATTTGTGATAATCAAACCTATAATGGAATTTAATGCTTGACACTGGGCCAGTCTTATATTTCATTCATCAAATATTTGGTTGGGCTTGTTATGTTCTATTTAGACATTGTACCAGGAAATAGAGATACAAAAGATTTTTTTTTTTTAATACTGTTCTTTTGACCTCAGGAGCTCATAATTCATGCAGTGTTTAAAACACTTTATTGTACATATAAATCATCTGGAAATCATGGTTGAAATGCAAATTCTGATTCAGTTGGTGGGGAGGGCGATTCTGAGATTCTAGGCATCCAATTAGTTACCAGATGATGCCTATGCTGTTGGTCTATAGACTGTATTTTATATAGCAGAGGTTGGTACAGTCTTTCTCAACCAGACCTGGAAGACAACTAGGTTATGATGTCCTAATAATACATTTTCTGTAATGAATTAATTTTATTTCAATGTGCCTAGAATGGTGTGTGATATGTACTATCCTTAAGAGAACTGTGAAAATAGTGATTAAATCTTTTTTTTTCCTTCTGTGTTTAAGTGGAAACTCATATCAATTAGGGTTAAATTCAGGTTTAACCAACTAAAAGTCTGTGTAATGATTTAGATACACAAGAATTATTTATCTTAACAGAGAGAAACAGGGGTTAGCAGTCCAGTACTCTAGAGAACTGTGGGTTTTTTTCCTCTTCCATTGTTCTCAGCATGTACAGGCCAGGTTTTGTGCATGTTGTCTCAGGTGGTGCCGTGGCTCCTGCTTTGCAAGCTCATATCCACTATCCAGGCTGAAGCAGGAAGAAGCGGGAAGAGAAAAACCAAAGGACAGTACCCTCTGCGAACTACTTTTAAAAAACGTTTCTGAGCAGGTAAGTCCGGTGATTTCTACTCAATCTTTTAGCATAGAGCTGGGTCACATGGTCAGGTCACTGACAGCTGGAAGTGCATGTGGAACCTGAGTATTTAAACCCTATCTGTGGAATTTTCACAGTAGAAGATGAGAAAGCAGCTGTAAATGGTTCTGGAATTGACAATCCAGAGCTATGAGTTAACCACACTCATGGAATTGGCATGCCAAAAGCGAAACAGGAATTATCCATGCTAAAATGTACAACAATAATGTAAAGGAGAAATTCTTTATAAATGTCCAAACTTTTTAGAACTTCAAAGTTATAATTTCAGGCACTGCCTATTCTGATTAGATACAGGTTTGGTTGTGTCTGAGACATCCAACCAATGCAAGTAGAAATGTGTTTCTCCTCTTGGTTTCCCGGGGTAATTTTCTTAGTTCTGCACATTTTTTTGTATGTAGAAATAATACCTTAATACATACATGAACACGTATATTTCACTTTTTACCTATAAAATATCAAAATCTTATGTAAGAACATGAAGTTGTAAATAATCTTAACATCGTAAGTTCACTGTAGACAAACCATTTGGAATATATTATTTATTTATTTTTATTTTTATATTTTTGGGACAGAGTCTTGCTCTGTCACCCAGGCTGGAGTGCAGTGGTGCACTCTAGGCTCACTGCAACCTTTGCCTCCCAGGTTCAAGTGATTCTCGTGCCTCAGCCTCTTGAGTAGCTGGGATTGCAGGTGTGTGTCACCACAACCAGCTAATTTTTGTATTGATGGGGTTTCACCATGCTGGCCAGGCTTATCTCAAACTCTTGACCTCAAGTGATCCGCCCACCTCAGCCTCCCAAAGTGCTGGGATTACAGGCGTGAGCCACTGTGCCTGGCCTGGAGTAGATTATTTAAATATAGTTTTTCTTTTCCATTTAAAAATCAAGTTCTGATATTTATAGCTAGTTGTCTATTTGACTTTAAAAGTCTCCAAAATAATAATATCAATATATAATTTACCATGTCTTAAATAATTTATATATTTTAATACCATTTACCCTTTTAAGCACCAGTTGAGGTCCTTATGTTTTCTATTTTCCTAATAAAAAAACTGAAGTTCAAAGAAGTTAAGTAACTCCTGAATAACACACGGTTACAAAATGTCAGAGCTGGATTTGAAGTTACTTGGATTTGAAACTTTCCAATGTCCTTCTCTCTTAGAAGGCATGTGTGGAATTTTCTCTTACTTGGCTTACTAATTACCTTCATGAAATTCATGATATATAGCAAGGACCCATTATTTGTGTGCATTCACTTTTGAAATTAGACCCGATTTTAACTATTAAAATATGAGCGAGGGTTATTTGTTGGAAATAAGAAATGTATATATTTCTTAACACTGTTATTAGTAATAAAAATTAAGAAAAAAGAAAAGAGCAGAGGCATTAGGTAAGTAAACAGAGATGTGGGTGACGTGTAAAGACGAAAACTCAAATTATAAATGAATTCCCATTTCTGTGATATATAAGTAAAATAACATTTTACTTTAAAAAGTAACTAGGACATTAGGACTAAGTAAAATTGAGCCATCAGCAGTTCAAGCATTTTAGATAGCAAATGAAATAAAATATTTAAATTCACAGTTAAAAATTAAAATTTTTGGTGGTTTTAGGTAGAGACATGGAGGAAATCTGAACAATCTGATTATACAGAAAATCTAAATTTTCCATATTTACAAATTTACGTCTATAGTATAATTACTCTTATAATTAAAATAATTTTTTAAAAAACTAAATACTTTCTTCTTTCATTCCATTCCACAAAGAATCATTAAGCACCTACTGTATTCCAGTCCTTGAACCAGGGGCTAAGGCTGCACTGAGATATACATGGTCCTAATCCTACCCTAAGAATTCATTCTAGTGAGTCACAAGATGAGACAACAATTCAAGCACAGTGTGATAAACTCATGGGGCCACTAGGGGAGCAAACAGGAAATCATTTATTTATATAACTTTCAAATAATTAATAACCTATAAAATTAGTAACTCATTTTTTAAAAGTCCATTCCAAATGAATAAAATATCAGGTTTGAAGTCTATAAATGGATAAAGTCCAGTTTTCCTGAAAACTTTCCACTTCAAAATGAATCACACTGGAAGAATACAGACACTGAGGCCAACCTTAAATGAGTCAAAAAATGCTGCATTTAAAAAAAAAAAGGAAAAGAAGAAGGAAGTTTTGGTAGTTAAGAGAAAGGATAAATAGTGTATGGTTTCAAAGTTCTACTTTAGAAGCGAGCATAAGTAGGGACATAAAAATCGGAGATATACATATATATATATATATATATACAGTTGAATGTTTGAGCAGGAAGTTTGGCAGGCAGAATCTAAGAAGTGAGGAGGCGACTGATTGCCCCTGGGAGTTGGCAGGAAGCACACAGGCTGAGGATAGGAATTAGAAGTATTTGATAGCTCAGAGGAAATCATGGTACAGAGAAGGAAATAGTGTAAACACAAGGGTCACGAAATAAAGGCAGAGTGCTTGGCTCCCTGGTGGATGCAGGCAGGAACAGAGGCCAAAATCCAATAACCAAGACTACAAAGCACCTCCATCACTGAAGCAGCGGCCTTGGCAGGAAGCATAGATCATACCATTATGTCCTCATTTCTCTCCTCTGTTGGGAACAGACTTTTTGACTAAACTTCAGATAGAAGACATTACAGGAAGAAAAATTGTGGGGCACAGTTTTAGAAAAAGAAGAAAGATTGCCTTGAGCCTGGTTTACTCAATAACCTTTATGCTACAGATCTGGTTTTGAAGTTAATGGTATTTATTTAGGCTTTTCAGGATTGGAACCTGTGATGTGAATTTTGATATCAATATCTAAAAAATAGATTGAGGCTTTTGACTTTTTTTTTAATTAAAAACTGATTATCAGAGATAGTTGTACCATAAAGCTAATGAAGCTAAACATCAGGTCCCTCACTTGAATTTGGTCTTACAAGGCCCTGTGCTAAATTTGGCATTTGTAATTTTAATTCATTTTCAAATTGTATAAAGAATATCCTTTATAGAGAAATTGTTACAAACGCTCTATTTGGCTCATTTTGTCATTACTGGCAGATTTTGTGGAAGGGAACACTTTTTTGCCTGGTCAATGTAACCCAAATTTCTACATTCAAAGTGAAAAGGAAATAAAATTTCAACTACATTTCTAGAGGAATGAGAAGTATATTTTAATGTATTACATAAAGAAAATTTGATTCATGAATCAATTTTGGAATGCTGCAAACTGAAATTCAGCAGGAATGTATAATTCAGTTGCTCAGATACATGAGGAGAACTGTAATTGATATTTGTTGGCCTCTGATGTTTTGGCATTATATTACCTGGATAAGTTTAATTTCATGTACAAGCAAATATAATGAGAAGGAAATAACTTTGTAAATCAGATTAAAAATCCTTACTTTGATTCTTATGTTACCTTTTATTTTAATCTAAATGAATTTGATATCTTATTTGATTAAATATTCTATCACATAAGATGCTTTGGGCTGCAGCTAATAGAATACACAGGTAAAATGACATACATTATAAGAGATTTTATGATTTCACATAATAGGGTGCCAGACAGGGCTAGATGGGTCAGTAATGGAACCATGGCTTAGTGATGCCATTGTTATTTTTTCATCTGAATTCCTCTCCATCATCAGTATTGTCACCCCTCATGATCTCAATTCAGCTGTGATAGTTCCATGAGGCAAGGCAGACACTACCAACCCAGTGAAGGAAAAAGAGGAGATTTATTTTGAGTCTCTGTTTCTTTTAGTAGGAAAGCATTAACCCAAAGCCTCCTTCCACTGGGGTCCCTGTTGGTCAGTGTTGGTTGCATGTCTTGCCATAGCTGTCAGCTTTCCCAGTAGGCTGTGCCTGGCATTTCCAACCTCTAACAAGGCAGATGGGCTTGATAAGGAGAGTAAGGAGGGCTTGGGGAGGTAGCAATAAAAGATTGCCACAATTTGCCTTTATTAAGAGGCAAAATTAGTTATCCATTTGCTAAATTTTGGTTTGATGGGGTGAGATCTTTATTTTTTCTAGTCTTTTGGGAATATCCTTCAGCTTGCCAACACCTCTGTGTTTTCCCCATCTGAAGATTTTATTTTTTATTTTACCATCTAGCAGCTTCAATGGCCACAAATCTTTTTCCAAATTTGTCTGAAATGTTCAGACTTTTTATATTGATGAAAGTTCCTTTGACCTACAGTCTTTGGCCAAGCTATAACAAATCGAATAAAGTGTGACTTTTATATCCTACTGTAGGCCAAGACAGCATGCTGCTGGTTATACAGCACAGGATGCTAACCATTCTACATACAATTGCCTGGGCACAGGCCAGGACAACTGACAATTCCTGTCTCTAGTTCAAATGCTAAGCTGCATCTAGGTCACAGGAGGTCAGAGGACGTTCCCAAAGGACTTTCCTGTTTAGACTTACTGGAGAATATCAGACTAGCTCCAACTCCAGTTTAGGAGTTTAGCTGGTATCTCCGAAGTCTCATGTATATTCAAAATATTTGGGCACTCCTCTTGCACCAACAGATGAAGGTCTAGCTCCACCTCTTACTTCCTCTAGAAAACTTTCCACCAGCACAGCAGGCCTCACTCAACTGACTTCTTCTGAGATTATATAATACTTTGTGTCAATATTACTCATTCAGTACTTAATCCTGTAATATTCAGCAACACCTTTTTTCAGTTATTTTATACTCAGGAACTTTTTGTGCCCTTCCCCTAACTACATAATTAAAACTTTCAGATCTAAGACCATATTGTTCCATTTCTCATCATACTTACTGTCTAAGTACCTCATTGTCTAGCATAACACATACATTTATTGAATGAGTGAGTGTATGTTGCAGTAAGAGAAAACATAAGAAAAACGCTCCACAGAATAACACAATATCATGCAGAAAAACTACTAAGAAAAACTCAAAAACAGTAAACAATAAGCTACTACATATCTAATCAGTTACTGTGCTAGGCAGGGATACAGTGGTGTGCAAAAGTGAGCAAGGCCTCTGCTTCTGAGGAACTTAAAATCCAGTGACAAAGAAATATAATGTATAAACAATCATGAGTAAAATGTAGAAATTAAAACTGTGATAAGTGCTATGAGGGAAAGGAGTCTGTACTGTATGCTGTACAGTGGGACCTAATCTAACCTGTGGGTGAGGAATGACTTTCCTGAGCAAGTACCATTTGATTTGACTCCTGCAGTATGAGAAGAAGATAACTGGGTTTAGATAAGGTGTTCACATGCAAATGTAAAGTTGTCACTGGAACCAAGAGCAAGGTTGATGATGGTAGAAAATAAAGCTGAGAAAAAGGTGTGACAGAGAGAGCTATCCGTCCATCAAAATCTGTTTTCATTTTCAGAGTAATAGCATGTAGCTGCCCATCCACAGACTACATTTCCCAGTCTCCTTTGCATCCAATGTGGCCATGTGACTGGTTTCTCTCCAAAGAGATGTGAGTATAAGTGATGTCCCCACAACCTAGAGAGGATTTCAAGGCATCAGGTATATTTCCTCCACAGGCTCATTCTCCATTCTGTGAGCCCTAATGGTGAGAGCAGTGTGATGTTGGAAGCTGTTGTAATCAAAAAGGTTGCACCACTCTCAGCCTGGGATGCTCAATGACATCATACACATGATCCTCTACCAAGCTGGAGGCCTTGTCCTGGATTGTCACATTAGAGAGGCATAAACTTTCATCTTTAAATCACTGAATTTTGGAGAGGTTTTTGCTAAATTTGTTTATCCTAAATAATGCTAGGGAGTTTGGCCTTTGTGCAAAAAAAAAAAAGAAAAAAAAAATGAGAAATCACTTAAAGATTTTAAAGTGAGAGATAAGTGATCAAATCAATATTTTGAAAAGATTCCTCTGCAAAGTTGAAGTTACATTGGTGAGTGGTAGGTGGGAGGGTACGAGAGAAGTAGGGGAAAAAATCAACAGCAAAGTTTTGCAGAAGTCCAGGTATGAAAAGTCTGGGGCAGTGAAAACAGAGAAGTGGATGGACTCAGGAGGTCTAAGGTGATATTGATGGAATCAGGTAACACATTGAATGGGAAAAGTTGAGAGGGAGGTATCTACAAAGACTGTTACTTTTTTTGGCTCTGAGCACTGGACAATTGGTGAGGGTATGTTCTCAGAAGGGAAACACAGAGGAAGATCCCGAGTTAAAATTTGAACATATGCACAAATAGATATTGTTATCATGTACGAAGTGCACTCCCTCCTTTCACAAAAATGAAAGGACAGTGGTGCAGCCTTTAGGAGGTGTCCCTCTGAAGCAGTGTGCTAGAGCAGTTAAAGTACTGAAACTGGGTCATATCAGCTCCTTAACTAACCAGCTGGCTCATCTAGGATGGTTGTTTAACTTTTGGCTTTTCAATTTCTATCTGCAAAATAGGGAAAATAATAGTATCTGCTGCATAGGTTTATACTGAACACAAATTTTGAAAGTCTGGCTTGGTCACTGAATTCCAGCTGAGTGCTAATGATCCAATTTCTTGACACTCACACTCAGTAAGCTTGATTTCAGCCCTGATTTTTAGATGAACACAAATTCTTAGCCCTTTCATACAGGGCTCCACATTTAAGCCCCATGATATAATGTTCTTCCATAGTCACCTGAGTCTGAGTCTTACTTAACCTGTTTCTATCAATTCTAAACCTAATATCCCCTCTGCAAATACTTTCTTTATCTAATTTCTTTGCTCTTTCAACTTGGTTAACTATCATAAATATTTAATTATTTTAGTTAGTTACTCTCTTCTTAAATGAATCCATAGTTGTTACAATCTTATTCTTTCAAGCAGCTTTAAACACAGTATCTCATTCCCTGTCATTCATCCCATTATCTTTCTGTCTGGCACAGCATAGAATTAGTCTCACCTTACATTCCTTTCAGCATGATTAAGAGAGAAGAAGAAAGAAAAAAAGAGCAACTAAGGGGGAAAAGCAATATATGCCATTATGGAAGCAAGCTTTTCATTAAAGTTATTCCCCTAAATCCAAACATTTCAATGCTTCATGACATCGTAATGTAATATTTATGGCTATTCATAGGAAAATGTTTTGAATTATCAATTATGTTCCCCACAAAGCAATTCTCCACTTTTTCTTGAGAAAATTTTTTTTTTTGCTGAAATTATATGTTCTAATGCAGATTTCGCCTTTGTGATATATAATGTCACTTTTTTTTATTCACTGCATTCTTATTTTATACCCATATGAACTTTTAAAGGCATATATTCATGTAAGTAATATAATACAATTAAACGATAGTAAAATTTCAGGGAGTTTCTAGAGAAGGCAGATGCAGCAGAACAGGATCCAAGTAGTTTTGATTATTTGGCTGAATATCCCCCTAATATCAGAATAATATCACATCTTCATAGCACAGGAGTATGTACTGATAAATAATTTTTTTTAATTTTTCTTTGCAGAAATATTCTATGGGCACCTTTCTTTTCTGAAGGATATACTTGCAGAATTTAAGCATGCCAAACACTCACTCCCTAACTCCTTTTATTCATTTATGTAATGATTCATCCATTCATTTGTATTACCTTAAGTAAAATGCTATGCAGAGTGGGGTTCAAGGTATGTGAGATCTCTCTCTATTTTGATGACTTTAAAAGTATGTATAAATACATTTTGAGAATCCATGACATGTCAAATCCTGTACACATCACTCTACTAAGATAAATAGTATTTCCCCTCATTTTCTGGAGGAAGAATCTGAGACTCAGAGAAGTTAAATAATTTATACAACGTCACCCAACTACTACTAAGCTGCAGAGTCAGGATTTAATGAAGCCATCTGGGTCTCATTCTACAGTATGTGCTCTTAACCAGCACACATTGGTTTCCACTTAAAATAAAAGTAAAGTTTTAATAAAATAAAAGTAAAAATAAAAATTACAAAAAAATCTAGAAATGCTCACAGCAGATGAAAAAATCTGGATTCTTTATAAAATTCATTAATTGGTTATTTAATTATGTTCTATTTTCCTTTTATCTCTGGGTGTATATGATTAGAGGAATTATTTTCTAATTCATTTAATGACACTTTTTACAATGAGACTTAGACTACTTCTCCATTGTGCCTTTCACACTCTTACATATCCTTCAGATTCCACTCAAAAGTAACTTTCTCTACAATCTTTCCTCATCCCATTCCCAGAGAGCACAAATCCTTTCCATCACTATGGAACCTTCACAGCATGAAGTTCAGGTGAGAATGATAGCACTAGATCACACTGGGTCAGATTTGTGTCTGCCTGTGTCTATGTGCTTATCTTTCTAAAGTGCATATGAGCCCAAGAGAGTGAGTCATGTTAGCGACTCCTTCTTTAATAGCACCAGAAGCACTGTTTTCTATATAGATCTAAGTAAATGCACTGTTGGGCTTTTTGACAAAAGCAAGGCTCCTGGGTCCAGCTGTGTTACACCTAGATGTGCGATGCTCTGGCTATAGTAATAAACCAAACTAAAATGTTAAACACAGGAAGAAAGATACATTTGTATTATGTGCCTATACTTGCCTTACACAAAAATGAGCATTGAGAAAAGATTATCTGATGGTTACATTTACTCCTGTGTATGAGTGTTGAGATAATGACTAGAAGGATGTGTATGCCTAGGAGAATGCTTTATATACAATTTAATAAAGTAATGTAAGCTCAAACAAAGGACATTAGAAAAAGTTGACCATGAATATGGAAAGCCAATGTGGGTTTATGTAAGGTATTGTTAAAATTATTTGTTACGTGACACTGAAAAGAAGATTGTCTTTACTTTTAACATGTTAAAGTCTCATATTTTAAGAATTCATGAGGTGCTTTCTGTAATTAGACTGCCTTGGCTGCAATGATGTTTAACACCACTTATTAGCTTAGAAATTTACTTCAATTTTCCATGTTATGCCCGCACATAGGGTTGTTGTCAAGGTTAAATAGAAATAATTTATTTAATATACTTGCTGAGTGCCTGGCATATAGTAAGCTCTCTATAAATGTTAGCTATTATTATTGTAATTTTAAGTTTCAGGTTTAGTTTTATGGGTTACTTAGTATGCTGTTTGGTGGGTGAGATAAACACCCACCCTCAGGAAGCTAATTAAACCTTTAAATTACAAAAGATGGTCAAGTGATAGAAACCTTGGCAAGCAACACCTCACCCTTACTTTATGCTACTTAGCTTCATGTTCTTTTTATTTGTGTTTAAATATGGATACATAAAATGTAAAACTCACTATATTTAATTGATGACTCCTTATGTTAGAAAATAATCTGAATGTTGAGGTGTTGGGAGTAATGAAGTAGAGAGAACAGTGCCTGGAGAAATATGTCAAACTGCCAACCTTAAGCAATAATTTTTTTATTAATTCATTCAAACACAGATTTTACAAGAAACACACTATTAGGGAGGTAGGATAATAATTTTAAAAAAGGGACTGTACAGGAGAATAAAGTCCAAAGCTTCTGAAATTAAGTAAACCCTAAATCTCTCCATGAAAAACCTGTAGCATTAGGGGTTTTTCTGCAAGCCAGGCATCCATTTGTCTGCTGTATTAAGTAAATCTTTGCACCAAATTGCAGAGTTAGAAAGAAAGTGTTTTGAGAAATATGTAGATCTTTGGAGAGTACTATATCCAACCTTTCTACTAGACCAGCTCTTTGTCAGTCATTAGGTGATCCTAAAATAAAGCCCCATAAATCATAATCAGAATAGCCAGAAAACACTGATGGTGGGACCTCTAAGTAAACGTGTCAAGAAAAAAATCTAGCAAGAAGCAAAGAAAAGTAACAACCATGAGAGAGACATGAAATAGAAAAAAAAAAAAGAGGAATTTCTTCATAAATTTTTGACTGCATATTCTCTGTGAAATGAAACTATATTCTATTTGAAATCAAAGCTCAAATAGAAAAGATAAACACTCAAAGACAAATGGATGTACAGTACAAGGACATACAAATTGAATGTCAGACCATAAGGAACAATAATGATGCTCCATGGAGATAGCAAGACCTGCACTCAGGGGCGATGATGGGCTCTCCCAGTGGGAAGTTACAACCAAAGAAGAAAGAAACAGGGGAGGCTGTGTGGAAACTGATGGGATGTGTTGAGGAGCATTTGAATCACTCCCGACATCTCTCAAAATTAACTGTTCAGATGCTGAATTGAGTTGCATGTCCTATGTTAGTAGTAAGCGATAAAAACTAGTTAAATAATGTTTACATTCAGTAATTCCTGACTAATATAACTGTTTTATTTAAAAGGAACAACTAAGAATCCAAAACCAAATTATAAAATATTGTACATTAGTCTTATTAATATGTACATTTTTATCTTCCAAACATAGTTCATTAGTGGCTAGATCTAAATCTCCAATGCAACATAAATTTTCAGATTCAGATAGGAAGTGTACATCTATATTAGACTCTGAATGAGATTTTGGTGACCACCTTATAGGAGTAAAAAATCACCCTGGGCACACACTCAGGAAAGGGCTGTTTCCTATATGTCAGAAAAAGCTTTAATTAGAAGTATTTACTGTAGGCTCCTTGCTTTCTATTCTCCTTATGGAGAAAACACAACTACCACACAGTATTTGTATCTCTTGGGGAAAAGCAAAGATTAGAAGCTTCTCCTAGTTCAATAGAAAAGGAAATAAGATTGCAGCACAGTTTACAATAGCAAAGACCTGGAACCAACCCAAATGCCCATCGATGATAGACTGGACAGGGAAAATGTGGCACATATACATATTATGCAGCCATCAAAAACGATGAGTTTGTGTCCTTTGTATGGACATGGATGAACCTGGAAACCATCATTCTCAGCAAACTGACACAAGAACAGAAAATCAAACACCGCATGTTCTCACTCATAGGTGGGTGTTGAACAATGAGAACACATGGACACAGGGAGGGGAACACTACACGGGTCTGTTGGGGGGAAATCGGGGGGGACAGCAGGGGGTGGGGAGGTGGGGAGAGATAGCATGGGGAGAAATGCCAGATATAGGTGAAGGGGAGGAAGGCAGCAAATCACACTGCCACATGTGTACCTATGCAACAATTTTGCATGCTCTTCACATGTACCCCAAAACTTAAAATACAAGTAAAAAAAAAAAGTAAAGGAAATAAGGAGCCAAAGACATTGACTGGCAGAAATTCAAATGAGTGGGAATGTTATGTTAAGAGATACAGCAAGAGTATGTTAAATTACAGAGAAATGCTTTTTTGTGTTTATTTTTTAACAACTGAGATACAGATTTAAGAGAATAAAACATTTCCAGTTATTTAAATGTCCTTGGTGCATCGCTTCCTTCTCCATAGAGATGATAGACCCTAGCCCCTTTCAAGTTCAAACACTTTTCATCTCTTGACTTCATTTTTTGCTTAATTGTGTCTTTGAGAAAAGACCAGAGAATTCTGGAGTTTCACAATAGTATCTAGGTGGTGTTGCTACACTGATATTTACCCATTGCGGTGACACCTTTCCTCACCCATCATAAGGGTCATGGCCAACGTTGCTTCAATAAATGATAAGTTAACTAGAGGAAAGTATACCAAATTTATTAAATCATCATTTTACATGACACAGGAACCTCCAGAACAAAGGCTCAAAGATACAGAGAAAACTGCCCATTTTTATGTTTAGACTTGATGAAGAGTGGATAGCTAAATCTGATTGGACAAAGAGAATATGATCTAATAGTAATATACTGAGTGGTAAAACCCAGAAAGGCCTGTTTGGATTTTTCTTGGCTTCTTTGTGTAACATTCTTTCCTCCCGGGTATGGGTATGGATCAGGAGCCTTTCTGTCCAACAAAGTAGGCCAGAGGATTTCTTTATGGCCAGTTCTTAACAGAAAGGGTGGGAAAGATTGCAGTAATATTTTAGGTTTTATTGTTGGCCTTGAGAAAATGGGGTTCAGTTTCTATTGCCTAGAGAAAGAAGAATTCTAGTTTCTATGGCTTGCCTAGAGGGGAAAATGAGGCACAAGGGCTAGGAGGGCAGGAGAAAGTCAGAGGGAACTGTTTCTGAGGTCTTCCCTCTGGGGTTTTGTTTTCTGAGCCCCAACATTCCATAACAGTTGGTTATTAGAAATCGAAAGCAGGGGTCAAGCTTATGGTACTTGTCTATTGAACAAACAAGTTCATACTAAAGACTTAATTCTTGTAAACTTAGATTGTGAAGCTCAAACAAATATATCTAAAAGTCTGAATTTCAAAATTCTGACCTTGGGTTAATAAGCTTGAATGTAGGCAAGTATGGTGTTTTAAACATGCATGCAGTTTGCAATGCCAAGTAGTCTTCAACTTTTTTAATATTCCAGTGTTGCAGAATATTCTTCATCTGAGAAAGGGGCCATGACTTTGAATTTCATGTCTCCAAGCCAAATTTTACAAAGGCCCCTCATTAGCTCATTGCCCTGTGTAATACCTTCAATCTCTCCCTATAGACTTATTACATTTCAGAGTACAGCAAAGACCACAGAGTCTGCCTAAAACATTTGAAAGAGAAGAAAATCATTTAAATGGGATTGATATCTCACATCCATAAGTCTTTGATTTAGTCTTGTAAAGCCTCTCTTCTCCCAACCAATTTCATTATTTTGCTTCTATTTATCATTTAACTGAATCTTATTATTTTTTAAGGAAAACATCCTGAAATGAAATTACTGGGTCAAAGAACTCACACTTTACATTATGATACATATTCTCAAACTTACCTCTAGAAAGTTAGGTATGCAAAGGTAGACCCCAAACAACTTGATATGAGTATGTTTATCTCCCTAAATTCTGCCTGTCCACCAAGTACAGTGGCTCATGCCTGTGAGCCACTAATGCCAACTCTTAGGTAGGCAGAGGTGGGAGGATAGCTTGAGCCCAGGAGTTCAAGACCTGCCTGGGCAATATAGCAAGACTTTGTTTTCCAAAAAAAAAAAAAAAAAAAGAAAGAAAAAAAAAAAAGAAAAAAATTCTGCCTGTATGAACAAATTAAGTTCATACTAAAAGACTTAATTCTTGTAACCTAAAATTGTGAGGCTCAAATGAATGCATTTTTAGAAACTCTTGAAAGAAGATTAATTAGGTCTCTGTCACATGTTGCAAGTGCAGAATTTAGAAATTCTGACCTTGGATAAATAAGCTTAAATGTAGACAAGGACAATATTTTAAACATGCGTGCAGCTTTGCAATACCAAGTAGTCTTCAACTTTTTAGTATTCCAGTGCTGCAGAATATACTTCATCTGAAAAGGGGGCCATAACTTCTCAAAATGAGTTCCCTAGAATTCTTTCCTTTACTCCCTGAACATGTTAAAATCATCATTTGAGGCCCAAATCAAGAGTAGCCTTCTTGATCGAACTTTCCATTGTGCCTCTTTTCCATCAGGATTACTCACTCCCTCCTCTGGTTTCCATGGGATGTTTGCCCCTTGCCTGGCTCTTATACTATACATGGGCATCACTATCCCCCACTAGATCATGAATATCTTGTTGGAAAATATTTTGTTGTGCTTTTCAAACTTTCCTGCTCAGTGTCTGACACACAAAGTAGGAATGAAAAATATTTGTCAACTTCAATATACAATTCCTGCTTTATTTAAATACACCAACCACAATACTCACTTAGAGATAGCTCTCTTATAGGAAACATGTTGTATAAATGTTTGTCTAAAATTACATGCATATATAATTATTCTATGTAAATATTGGCTAATTACATAGGACACCTCGGTAGGTTACATTTATTAATTGATTGCATCAATCATGGATAACGTTTTTGGCAATTTCACTATGTCTTTTGGGTTACAGAAAATCAAGAGGTTTAACAGTTTTAGAAACAGGTGCATTTTGTAAAAATTTTAAATTAGCAAAAGCTTTGATATATATAGAAAATGAATGCTTAGCTATAGTTGTAGGAATTTAGACTTGTTGGCCTTGTGTTCAGATCATTATGCCACTTCCACTATGGGTACATTGAGATCTAAGATGAACTATAACTGGTCTGCAGAAAAATCCAATTAAATTAACATTTAATGAACACCACTCTGTGCCCAGGCATTATCATATGGGTTACTTTATTTATTTATTTATTTGTTTTTCCGCCTGTACTTTCTGTGATGCTTGCCTGGGAGATACTAATTTTTTTTTTTTTTCAAATAAAGGGATTCCAGGGAAAAATACGCTTCAGATGTAGCGTATCCTGATTTCTCCTCTGAGAGGCTCACAATATCCTGAGGACAGTAAGGGTTCTGAGAAGTCCAGCAGCTTACAGAACAATAATTTAATCCATTATTCCCCAAATTTATTTGAAAATTGAATTTTTTTCTTTCTAGCACATACATATTGGCTAAATTGGGAAAGCCTGATAGAGATTATTTTCATTAATCTTTCCAGGAATTTTGTCAACAAGTATTGAACTGAAATTCCTGCTTTAAAAATAAAGAAATGGAAAGCTGGACAAATGTCACCTGGCTATGACAGAATAGAACCTATTTCTCCTCACTCCTATTCTGAGACACTTTATACTCCAGGTACCTCCTGCAAATTCTTAAATCACTGTGGCATTTCTCTTATCTAAGAAAACAGGATGTTGCTCTGGAAATTCTCAATATACTTCTCCAGGCTTTTATTCCACCTGGAATAACCCCATCAACACCCCATCATGGTGGCATCACCTTTTTATAGTCTCATTTTCCCAACATCATGCTAGAGTCTTGTATTCTCCATGAGGCCTTACCATTGCAACTTAATCATTTATTTTATCCAAAATCTTATGGAATTCTCTGAGTTGTTTATTCTGGCAGGTATTAGATATTGCCTTATATTATATAACTAATTCATGTGTGCCTACCCTATTTCTCTAATATCAGTTTGTCTTAATCTTTGTGTTTATCTGTTATCATCATCAAACACTCTTGTTGAATAATTCAACAAGTACTTATTGAATAAATGAATGAATCCATGCAGAGGGAAATGACTAAGTAAATGTTGAAATTGTGGACACATGATATGAACAAAGTATCTTGAATATGTACTGTTTAATATTTCAATTATTAGTATTTTCACAGAGTGGGGAGAGTAGTGTACACTGGTAGGGAGCATGGACTTTTTACTAGATCAGTAGGTCTTACATTTTAGTATTCATCAGAATTTCCTATGGAGCTTGTTAAAACACAGATTGCTGAGTTCACTCTTTAATGCTGAGTTTCTGATTCAGTAGGTCTGGGATGGGGCCTGAGAATTTTATTTCCAACAAATTTCCAGATGATACCAATGCTGCCAGTCCAAAGTTCATATTTCAAGAACAACTAAGCAATGATAAATTTGATTAGTTCAGCAGCTGAACTTGCTTCTTTTAGCTGTCTGACTGAGCAAGGCTCTTAAATACTTAGTCTCATTATTTTATAAATGAGCTTAATATACTTAAGTTGCAGAGTTATGATGATATCATATATTATAACAAGCCAGACATAAAAAAGTCACTATTACATATGAGATTGCTTGCTTTCCTCCCTGCTGAGGAAGTGGCTGTTTCATACTACAGTCCTTCCTTTTTCTTGTCTCCATAAGTTCTCAGAATTTTACACTATACTATTCATTTATAAATATGCCCAAGTCCAGCAGCATTTGCCTTGGAACGAAGATATTGAATAACAGAAGAAATAACACAGACCTCAGGCACAGAATTCATTACTCATAGCCACCGGCAGTTCTTAGTTCAGACTACAGTCAGTTCCAGTTACAAATATTCCTTGCCCAAGCCAGGCTTCTGCTTCAAAACAACTCAGAGACACTGACTGCTTTCTGTTTTATCTCCTCATGTAGCAGCGATAGTGCTTAAAGTTATCCTCAATCTGATGCCATTCTGTCTCACTCCATCAAAAGGCACAAAGGAGCCCTATCTTGGCTTTATTACAGCATCCTTTCAACAGACCCTTTGCTTGGGAAAGAATAGAGCTAAGCTTAACTGATACTGCCTCACTTAGGAACTTGACCATTAGCAAAATTAATTGTGAAAGAGAAACTATAGTAGTTTTAAAATTCTCTGATGAGAGATTTCTCTTAATTTTAAGTGGTTGGATTACATGAATATATGCCTCCTTTTAAGCCTGTATTGTCAAAATGTTCTCCTTTAAAGTTAAAAAAAAAAAATCCTCCTATTTTGTTGGGCTATTTTACTGTCTAAATTATTAAATGAATTATATATGTTTGACTCATTCACTTCTGACAATCAGAGACTGTATTCACTCCGTTCCCAGTCGGGTATTGAGGTTGAGCCTAAGATCTGAGTCATAATCACGCACATTAAAACTCAATGCCATTTTATTTTCCACATTCACAGAAGGCCAAAACTGGAAATGTCCATGAGGATCAAGTAGCCTTGCCTGGTATTAAGTCTTTCAGGCTCCCTGAGGAGGGGTTAGAAAAGTGACAGAAAGGACTGGGGCTCCTGCCATGTAATACAGCATTTCTGAAGGTCAGGTGTGACCTCCCTACTGCTCTTGGAGAGACATTTCACTCCCTGCTTGGGAAAATGAATTACTCCCACTTCGTTTAACTTTCTGAGAACTTTTCTCCTCAAGTTTCTGGCAATTCTATTCCCACTCATCAGCACGACAACGGGTCTGAATAAGTTTGAATCACTGTCAGTGATAGATGAGTGGGCTTATATTTTGGTGATTTTGCTTTCTACACTTTGGCATACAGCTTCTTTTCATCAGTGACGTAAAACAAACCATGGAGAACATGAAGAGAAAAACCTTTTGTCTCTCATCTGACACCAGATGGATCACCCCAGTCTCTGCCAGCAGCAAGATTGGTAGAATATGAGAAAGGGGAATAGGAATCACTCAGACCTTTTTCTCTGCTACTGGGCAGCCAATGCTTACTAGAGGAAATAATAAAATCATATGTATTGATTCATTCCAGATAAATGCTCTAGGCTGGTAAGTAATCATTTATTTATTTTCTGTTGAATCGTAATTTTATTTTCTATTTCAGCTATTTTAAACTGTCTTTACTCTTAATGTTTCTAAGCCTAGCCAAAACCCTTCAAATCACTAAATAATATTTCCTCTAATTTATCAAGATTATTAAGACTATTTGAAAGAAGTCTTCTCAGCTTTCCTTGCTATTATTCCTGTGCTTTATATTCACCCTCTCTTTCCGCATTGTTTTGGTCCATTTGGGCCGTTATACAAAAATGTCATAAACTGTGTGGCTTATCAACAACAGACATTTATTTCTTACAGTTCTGGAGGCAGGGAAGTCCAAGATCATGGCAGATTCACTGTTTGGAGAGCACTTTCTCATTCATAGATGGTCCCTTCTTGCTATGTCCTTGCATAGTGGAAGGGCCAAAGCAACTCTCTGGGATCTCTTTGAAAAGGCCCTAATCCCACTCATGAGGGCTCGTCATTTATTATGACCTAACCACTTCCTAAGGCAATGCCTCCTAATACCATCACTTTGGAGGTCAGAACTTTAGCATATGAATTTGAGGGGCACACAAACATTCAGGCCATAGCATGCATATCCAACAGACTTTTAAAGACAGCATTCTCATTTTCCTTCCCATGACTCTGTGCTCTCAATCCAACCTTCTCACACTTTCTCCTTGACTAATTTGTTATTATCCTGCTTTGCTTTGTCCTTCTTTTTGTTTGCTCTTTACATTCCCATTTTTGCTTGGGAAAGAATTGAGCTGAGCTTAAGTGCTGATGCCTTACCTAGGAACTTGATCATTAGCAAAAGTACTGTGAAAGTGAAGCTACAGTAGTTTTTACTCATGACCATATCTAACTATCAGTCTTAAAATAACTTTCCCCCTTACTTACCTCTCTCTCAAGCTCTTCTCCAGTATCTCTGCTTTTTTCCATGTCTAAAACTGATTTACGATGTGGCTTCTGCCCCCATTACTGTTTGACAACTGGCATGTTTTTCAGTCTACACCCTCTTACTCTCTGCTGAATTTAGCCATGTAAGCTCCTTGCTTAAAAAATTATTTAATATTTTAGCATTTATTATTGCTTACAAATTTTCATCTCTCTTCTTTTGTCTCATTAATTTATTCTCATTCAACATTCTCACTTCCTAAATTCAAGTATTCCCTTAAGATTCTATCCTAATCTCTATTTTTGCCTTTCTTCACTTCTTCCTTTGATGAGCTCATTTATCCTCATTTTTTTGAGTTATTTCTACTGGACAAGTAACAGTCAACCTCTCTGGCACTCCTATCTGTTTAAATTCATACCTCACCAGCTACTTTAACTCACAATATTGTTAAAAAAATTACATCTTCTTTTATGAGCAACATCTTTTCTTGGTTTCTAGTTTTGATCATTCAACACTATTTTTCTGTTTATGCCATTATTTCTCTACTAGAAAGCAAGTTACCTGAGGAATAGCGTTTTCATCCCTCAATCCTAACAACTAAAATAATGCTATTGTGTGGTCATGACATAAATATATGCCAAATTAATGACTGGAAAAAAAAAATTCTGATTCTCTAGCCTTGAAAATATTCAGCCATTTTGACTCTTTTATTCCACTATGCACTAATCAAAATGGCAGCCAAGTTGCTTGAGTTTACTTTTATAGCATCTTTTCTGCCTGTATTTTGAATGCAGTTATTTTGGTGGTTGAAATTTTTTATTCACTCTCACATAGCCCCTTGTCTTAGCCTCATAATTGGTCTTCTCAATGTTCAGGAAAAATTTCTTCCTCTTCTCAAATTCTCTCATGCACTTAAGATATTTATCACTTGTATTAGATAGCATAGCTATAGCCTGCACTTTACAATAGTTCTCTAAATTGCATTCCCCTGAAAGCAGTTTTATCATGATAATCTCTTTATCTCTCTGAACACTTAATGCATGTTTTTTTTTAATTTTTATTTTTACAACAAATGGTGGATGAGTAGATGCCAGTGAGTAAACACCACTGGCAGAGTAAACTTCTTAAAGCACAATTATAATTTAGTCACTTTCTTACAGTTAGGAACTTGAGTCATTCTTCATTGCCTCCTAAATTAAGTTTAAACTCCTCAATCAATAATTTAACCTATCTCCTCCATTCTATAATATGGTCCAAAACTGTCTTGCCAAGCTATGCCTCTTTCCTCTCTTATACATCCTGTACTCTAACCATTCTGGGCTACTTCTCCAATTACAATCCTCATTTTGCTCAGATTGTTCCCCTAAATAACAACTTCATCTTTGCCTCTGCTTGCTAAATCCTGTCTATTCTTCCAGATTTATCTTCAAAAGTTCAGTATTTTGGAAGCAAAGATGAAACAGGTAAGAGTGAGAAGATAAGGAAAATAAAGAAATTGAGGACATATTTCCTTGGATTTATCCTTTGCCAAACTCTTCCCTAAATCATCTGAAATTCCTATCACTTTTCTACTCTTTACTGTGGACCCATAGCTAGCTTTTAGCCTATACTGTGTTTAAAATAGTCTAGTCTAGTCAAAATTCTGTAGCCAGTATCATTGTATATGGGTCTAGGTTTCTTCAATCTTAAGTCAGTTACAATTTTGTAGGAGAGATTGGCAAGTAAAAAATAAAATGTAGTCTGCATCAGTGAACAAATGTATAAATTGGGGTTAGAAGAATAGGATACACATCTGGAAAATCTTTTTCTCATAAAATTTTATGTCCAATTTTCTTCCTATATAATTTGCTTGATTTTCTTTTTTATGAAAAGCAAACAATATCTTCAGTCCCTGGGATGCTGTCAGCAGCATGAATCATTATCTTATCAATGAATTTTATCAATGTTAATATTGTAAATAAATTTTTACATAAATATAGGCAGTATCTTCTGCTCCAAGGTTGTGAGAGACATACTCAGGACATTGTTTCTGCATCACAGGTATTGATTTTATAGGATATAGTCTCAGAGTGCACTGGAAGCCCTATAATATATTAGTCAATATTTACTTGTAAGTGACCACCCAAGCATGGCCCTAGGCAGGAAAAAGTCAGTTGCAAAGAGGTAGACCTTTTTGTTTAGTGCTTACAACCTGAAACTTTAATTCACAGTCCTGCTCAGTATCTGCTGTGATCAAAGCTTTGCATGCCAGTTCTCTACTCAGAAAACTGTTAACAGAGGTGATTCTGATTTTCTATAAAGGAAAATATAGGTCATTCTGATTTTCCTTCTGCTTCATTCATTCTTTTGTCTTATGATCTTCCTGGCACAAACAGGTAGGATCAAAAGCTGTACCAGTTAGTTAACTTCCATACCACCCTTAAGTCTACCCAGATATTTATGTCTCTGCCTACCAGACAAGAATTTGCTTTCTACCTCACCCAAGAGTATATTCTATTATGTATTAGAGCTACAAGGATGTAAGCTGACATTCTAGGTAAGATGCTAACAGAAATACTATGAAGCATCCTATTGAGAAAACCATATGCTTACTAAACATTAGAACGGCACAGGCAAGCCAAATATGCCCAAGTGGGAGAGAGGGTGAGTGATTGAGGAAAGAGAGAAGTAGAAATCAAATGACTCAGAACCAATTAGTTATCTAAATTTAATAAAAATAAAACAGCACAGGTGAATGTTTGGTGATAATGTAAAAGGTGCAAAGCTATGTGTAAACCTAGAGCTTCTCCCATTCAAATCCTATTCAAGTTTTCTTAAAGTAATCCCATTTATTTTCATGTGTTTGACTTTGAGCATGGTTGGCTCCCTTTCATTCATTTATAGAAGAGGGCTTCATAATGAACACTGTACTATGATGACTAACCTGAGAAAGAAAAAGGGGCCACTGGCCTTGCAGTGCCTGCCAGATGGCAGCTGGTGCACAAACACCTCCAGGCATCACAAGGGAATAAAAATAATAGTTTATTGCAGGTGATAATATCCCTTAAAGAATGTAATTTATGACTAACAGATTTGAGAATAACTTAGCATTCTAGCATGGATGCCTATTTGCCATTAACTGAGACCTAAATAAATAAAAATCAACTGACTCATGAGGGGAAATAAATGACATTTAAATCTATTCTTCTAAAATGAGAGGAAGGCATTCCTAGATTATGGTTAGCGCTTTTGTGCATCAGAAAAATAGCCTGTAAACTCCTCTGAGGAAGCTCTGAATAACTCAGATGAATAGAGCCTCAGTTCAATTTGATATTAAATTATCATTTACAGTTTTGCTGGCATCTGTGCTATGCTGGTCTTTTGACAAGTGTGTGTTTATTTATTTATTTAATGGCTGTACTATACATCATGTCACACAATCAAATCTTCCTCCACCTCTGCAATATAGCACTGTTACTGTCTACGTTTATTGTGATGTAAAGCTATCCAGGTTTTATGAAGACAAGGTAGGGCTATTCTAACTCAAAGACTAATTGAAGTGGTGCTTTAAACATATGACAATAATAATTGCTATTCTTTAGTATGTGTAAAACCAGCAAAGAAAATGTTTAAGTATAAATTACTCAATTTCAGTCTTGCCTTGCTGTTTTGTTCTGTTCTTTAAAAATAGATTTTTCTTTTCTACTTTGATTAACTACAAATAGAAATACAAATAAAAATATTAGGAAACATTAATGTCTTCAAACAGATATCAATTTTTTTTTAGCTTTTCTTCATTCTAATTTTTATAGGAGCGATTTGGGGATAAAACTGTAAAGACATTGCTGAAAAATACCAATATCAAATATTAACAAAATTCCTAATCTGTTCTGCAAATGTGTTCACCTTTGGTAAGTCACTTTACTCTGTTTATAGTTCAACTTCATCTAAGTGTATTACTTCTGGCTTCCACCTACTGAGTATGCCAGCATGAGTAATGAAAGTATTTGGTTTAAGAATGCTCACTGGAATGTCTACACTTGCAAAACTAAAGGTTCCTGCAGCCTCATCTTTTGTGTATTTGGGGCTGAGTTCATAAACAGATCAGAGGGCCTAGAAAGAGGTCAAAATACTCTTCTAATATTGTTTCCAGTTTGCACATTAAGTTGATCCAAATGTCTCAGCAGGCTTTGAGGCTCCTGATAAGATTTTTGCTTCTCTGTGACTATCCTTAAGTTACAGTATAAAAAGATAATTATATCTCTTAATGAGCAAGGCATTTTCTCATTCTCATGCCTATTTGCCAGTTTCATAGAATGAATTTGTCAAGCTGGTAAACTAATATAGAAAGAAGTAGAACACTTGAATTATATATTAAAGTTCATTCCTTACTTCATAGAGGAGGAAATTGAGAGCTATGATGGTTCTGTAATTTACTTACTTTTTGTTTACGTCAAAACCAAAATTGGAGTATGTGTACCTTAATTTTTAGTCCAAATTTATTTTTATCTTCTCTTTCTTTTTCATCTTGTTTATGCTATTGTGATTTAATATATTAGCCACTTTTTTTTTATTAGCAGCAAGAACATTTTCATTGTGAAATAGTATTTATTAAAAACATGGTTTATATTTCAGCGCAGTCAAGCATGTCTGAGTAATTCAAGGTACAAATAAGGCAATTACTTATTCAAAGAAACAAAACCAATTGTTTTCTATCCCTAGGGAAATAGTTGTTTTTTTAAAAAATAACCAATTGCATTTAATTCCAGAAAAAAAACTAAAAATATGACAAGAATGTAAGAAGAAAAAAGTATGCATAATCTACCTTTTAGGAAAAAAAAACAAGTTTGTGAAACTACTAAACTTTGCTTAGAGGAGAAACACTGCATGGTTTTCTTCCTTTATGAGAGTTTAAAACATATATGGTGTATTAGCTTCTACAGATGCCATAACAAATGACCATAAATTCAGTGGTTAAACAGCACAAATCTATTATCTTACAGTTTTGAAGTCCAGCAATCCAGAATGAGTCTCATTGCGCTAAAGTCAAGGGCAGGGCTACATTCCTGCTGGAGTCTACTGGGCAGAATTTATTTTTTTGTCCTCCCCAGGTTAGTCTTGAGAACATCTACATTCCTCCATTTGTGGCCCCCTTCCTCCATCTTTAAAGTTAGTGGAGTTCTGGAATCACATCACTCAGACATTTTACATAGTCACATTTTCCTCTGACTCTGACTCCTCTTCTGACTCCCTCTTCCACTCTAAAGATCCTTGTGATTACATTGGTCTTCCCCAAATAATCCAGTATTATTTTACCTAGTTAAGATGAGTTTAATTCCATCTGCAAACTTGATTCATTTTTGACATTGATATGGTTTCACTCTGTCCCCACCGAAATCTCATCTTGTAGTTCCCATAATCCCCATGTGTTGTGGGAAAGGACCCAGTGGGAGGTGATTGAATCATGAGGGCAGTTACCTCCATCCTGTTCTTGTGATAGTAAGTTCTCATGAGTCCTGATGGTTTTATAAGGGGCTTCCCCCTTCACTCAGTTTTCATTCTTCTCTCTCCTGCCACCATGAGGTATACACTCCTAGAAGGATGTGTTTGGCACTCTCTCTGTCATGACTGTAAGTTTCCTGAGGCTTCTGCAGCCATGCTGAACTATGAATCAATTAAACCTCTTTCCTTTATAAATTACCCAGTTATGGGTATGTCTTTTTTTTTTTTTTTTTTTTTTTGAGACGGAGTTTCACTCCTTACCCAGGCTGAAGTGCAATGGTGCAATCTCGGCTCACCGCAACCTCCGCCTCCTGGGTTCAAGCAATTTTCCTGCCTCAGACTCCCGAATAGCTGGGACTACAGGCGCATGCCACCATGCCCAGCTAATTTTTGTGTTTTTAGTAGAGACAGGCTTTCATCATGTTGACCAGGATGGTCTCGATCTCTTGACCTCGTGATCCACCCGCCTTGGCCTCCCAAAGTGCTGGGATTATAGGCGTGAGCCACCGCACCCAGCCATGGGTATGTCTTTATTAGTAGCATGAGAATAGACTAATATAGACATGTAACATAAAAAATTCATAGCTTCTGGGGATTAGGACATGGACATCTTTGGTGGGAGTCATTATTCTGTCTACCAGAAAATAGGGTTCATGGATCAGAGGGGCACAAATAAACATTCTGAAGACTTTATGAGTTCTCAAGTTTGAAAGACACTATTTTAGTTTATGAAAATCTAGTGAGAATTTATAAATTGGCAAATGTATTATTTTCCTAGGGCTACTGTAACTTTCACTAATTTGGTAGCTTAATACAACATAATAAATTTTATCATAATTTTATCAAAATAAATAAATTTTATCATAATTCTAGATGCCAGAGTGCTGAAATCAGGGTGGTGACTGGGCTGTACTCTTTCTGAAGACACTAGGGGAGAATCCTTCTTTCTTTCAGTGTCTCCAGGCATTTCTTGACTTGTGGTTGCATAATTTCAATTTCTGCTTCCATCTTCATGTAACCTTCTCGTCTCTGTATGTCAGTACCTTCTGTGTTTCTTCTAAGGAGATCCGTAATAGAATTTAGTGCCCATCTGGTAATCCAGGATGATTTCATCTTGAGATTCTTAACTTAATTATGTTTACAAAGGCTCCTTTTCCAACCAAGGTCACATTCATAGGCTCTGAGACATGACTATATCTTTTGGGGGCCCACTATTCAATCCACTACAGAAAGTGATATATGTTCGAATGCAGGCAGGTCAATCTGACCACAATATGTAGTTGTCTTAACTGAACAGTGAATAGTGACAGAGGTCACCAAGCTATTGCAATATTTCAGGCAATGATAGTATGAAATAATTCTGTAGCGTACAACATGATGAAGAGGAAGGCCTGTATCTAAGATATATTTATGAGGTAAAAAGCTACATGACTTGAGGACCAGTCCTATTCCAGAAGTGTTCATTTCCTTTGGACGTTTTTATTTCTTCATTTATTCTATGAAAGGCATTCACAAATCCCTTAGTCTACTGCAAATGACAGCAGAGAGAATGTGTGGGGACAACTGAACAGCATGTAAAAAGTGTCAGCAAAGACTCAGGGATCAAACACCACCAAAACTATTCAATTTTATTTAAGCAATAGAAAAAGACTTCAGAGACTGAAGTTCTTTCTCTATTCTATGTCATATCACATTTCCATTAGTAGACATATCTTGCATAAATCCATTACTTTGAAAAAATGTATATTATCCTTTTGTTGTTATAAAGCCAATACATGCGGATTAAGAAAAATTTGGTAAATAATAAAAGATTTAAAAAATTAGAATCATTGATGTTACAACTACCCAGAATAAACTAATATTTTTATCTATAAAAATAAGAAAATTTGGGAGGCTGAGGCAGGTGGATCATGAGGTCAAGAGATCGAGACCATCCTGATAAACATGGTGAAACCCCGTCTCTACTAAAAATACAAAATATTAGCTGGGCACGGTGGCACATGCCTGTAATCCCAGCTACTCAGGAGGCTGAGGCAGGATAATTGCCTGAACCCAGGAGGCGGAGGTTGCTGTGAGCCGAGATCGCGCCATTGCACTCCAGCCTGGGTAACAAGAGCGAAGCTCTGTCTCAAAAAAAAAAATAAAAATAAGAAAAGAAATATCTCTCTGTCTGTTTTCCAGTGTATTATCGCATCAGGCAAAATAGCTGTAAAAATAGCACCAAATAGAGAAGAAATATTCAAAATGATTTGAATCAAACTTTAATTATCAGGACATATGTGAAATACATGATGGAGTAACTCCTGTGGAAAGTCTAAAATAAGGTCATCATCTATATTAGCTAGAACTTAGTTTGAATTTTCACCATAATTGAATAGGTTTCAAATGGCTTGAGTTAGTATTATGGTCAAGTGGGGTGTGTAACTTTGACTTGAAATCCCTGTTTCACCTTAAAAGCTAAGTTATCACCTCCCAGAGGCAGAAATTGATATGTAATTGAGTAGGGCACATATTGTTAATCAGGAGGACACCTACCATTTAAAGCCATGGAGAGAATAAAGATTTAAAACATTAGTTTAAAATATATTCTTGCTTAATTCCCCTGCTTTTGAATGTGGCTGAGCTTAGTGACTCATTCTGATGAACAGAGTGCAGACAGAAAAAAAAATGACTCTGTAATAGGGAAACCAGAAAATACCATCTTAACTAAGTGATTAAAGTTAATGACACTAGTAATAAATCTTGTTTATTTTATGTATACTTTGATATAACCCAATAGGAAGAGCACTTCTCATTTGTAGTAGCCTTCCAAAAAAATGAGAATCCCAGTATAATCATATGAAATCATCAGGCAAACCTAAATTGAGAAGCATTCAACAAAATACAAGAACAGTACTCTTCAAAAGTGTCAAGGTTATGAAAAGGAAGAAAATAGTGAAACTGTCAAAATTGGAGAAGACAAGGGAAATATGACAAATGGAATGCAATATTGTGGAACAGAAAAAAAGACATTAGAGGGGAAACTGGTGAATTCAAATAAAATATGTTGCATATATTTTAGTGCTTCACAATAATTTCTTATTTTCAATAAATACATCATGGTTATGAGAGATATCAACATTACAATATATAAGAACTATCTGCATTATATTTACAACTCTTCTGTCAATCTAAAATTGTATCAAAAACAGAAAAATTTTAAGCTGCTTTTCTAAAAAACAACTTAATGTCAGGTGTACATGGATGACAGGGTATAAAATTTATTTATTTAAAATGTAATTTTTTTGGTTCTCCCAGGAAATTCTAGATAGGGTAGCTCATTTTGATATATTTTCTTTAATATGTATACAATGATTTTTATTTTTATTTTTTCAACATATTGAGAATGTTTTCATATTATTAAATGTTTATTAAAATTTCACATTGATAGCAGGAAAATATTCTACTATTGATTAAATATTAAGTTATTTAATTCTATTTCCTTTGATGAGTATTCAGGCTATTTCAGTGTTTGCTTGTACATGGAATTAGATAAACTTCGTTCTTTGCTATGACTTATTGGGAAGCAACAGCCTAACAGAGAAGTGATGCTGCTATTTCAGGCATATTACCTTGAGGTTTATGAAGACCAAGACATAAAGAGAAACAACCAGCTAAGTCAGATGAAAAGAGGAATGCCACTGTCACAGTTATGGATATTTAAATATTGTTGGCAGAGACCTATTTTTTAAAACAGACAAACAAAACAGTTTACAAGGGACAGGAAACACTCTGTATCTGCAGAAGATCTTTTGGGAGTGGAGTAAATGGGAAGAATACACTGGTAACATGTGATAGTATGAAACTGCAAAGTTCAGTTCTGCCAAGTGACCTTATCTATACCTGATACCTGCTTTTAATACCAGCTATAATTCATATAGCTCTTCAGAATGTCTCACACATAATTAATCTATTTTAAATTAATTGACTTTATTTTGAAGCACTTTTATATTGACAGAAAAATTGAGCAGAAAGCACACAGAGTCCCCATGTACTTTCTTTCCTCCTGTTCAAAGTTGTTGGTACTATTGACACCTTGCTTTAATGTGGTACATTTGCTACAATTCATGAACCAAATATTGATACATTATTATTAACTAACATTTATAGTTGGCATTAGAATTAAGCCTTTGTGTTGCACAGTTCTACAGGTTTTGACAAGTATATTATTCATTTTTTTGCCCCATGAAGGTTTATCAAATGTTTTGCCTATGAAAACACCAGAAATATATTTAAATTTACAACAATAATGAAAAACCTCCTAGTATTCAATCAGTTAAACTGTGGAAAAGATATTCATTAATTATAAAACTGAACAAGCTGGATTGTGCAGCACAATATCATACAGTCTTTGCCAGGGGAACAATACCACTGCAGCAGCCAGGAAGTCTGGGAAAACCTTGAAAGAATGACTCTACACTCTAGAAAATCCAGACAAATAAGAAAGTAGAAAAAACTAAGTAAAGTTTGATAAAGAAAATGAGGAATGAGATAATTAAAACAGTATAATCTATAAATTTAATATTATGAAATAACTTTCCAAACTAATGATATAAGAATATAATTTAACAAATACCGTTCCAATTGGTTATCTGTTAAAGTAAAAACAAATCTTTTTTTCTATATAAATAATAAATTTAGATTAAGTAAAGAAATTGTTTTAAAATAGTTGAACTATAAAACAAGAAGAAAACAAATTTTTACAAGCTCTTTTTTGGAGATGGTGTTTCGCTCTCATTGTCCAGACTGGCATGCAATGGTATGATCTCGGCTCACCACAACCTCCTGGTTCAAGCATTTCCCCTGCCTCAGGCTCCCAAGTAGCTGGGGTTACAGGAATGCACCACCACACCCAGCTAATTTTGTATTTTTAGTAGAGATGGGGTTTCTCCATGTTGGTTAGGCTGGTCTTGAACTCCCAACCTCAGGTGAGCCGCCTGCCTTGGCCTCCCAAAGTGCTGAGATTACAGGTGCCAGCCACCACGCCCATCCACAAACTCTTTCAAAAGTAGAAGAGAGCAATTCCCAACTCATTATATGAAGTCAGTATTATCCTGATACCAAAGCCAGATAATGATATCATAAGAAAACTACAGGCCACTATCTTTTATGAATACAGACAACAAAATATTCAACAAAATACTGGTACATACAATGTAACATTTTGTGTAAAGGATTATACATATATACACATAATGTAGAATGTGAAAGATAGACAATGGAGACTCAGAAGAGTGGGGGCAGAATGGGGATGGATGATGAGAAATTACTGAATTGGTACAATTATATTATTTGAGTGATGGATATACTAAAAGCCAAGACTTCATCACTACACAATATATCCATGTAACAAAATTGCACTTGTGTCTGCTTAAATTTATAGAAATTTTTTAAAAGAATAAAATAAAGGATTATACATCATGACCAATTTGAGATTTTTTCCAGGAAGGCAAAGTTGGTTTAATATCTGAAAATCAAGGAGTGTAATATACCACATCAGTAGAATAAAAGATAGTACATATTTAAATCAGAATCCCATTAAGACAGCATTTCACATCCACTGGGATAACTGTAATAATTTAAAAATAATAATAATGTTGTCAAAGATGTGGAGAAATTAGAGCCATCTTTCACTTGTTGTAGAAATGTAAAACAGTGCAGCTGCTCTGAAAAACAGTCTAGCAGGTCCTCAAATGATTAAACATGGAGTTACCACATGATCCAGACATCCTACTCCCTGGTATATACCCAAAAGAACTGAAAACATATATTCTGACAAAAACTTGTACATGAATGTTCATAGCACCATTATTTATAATAGCCCAAAAGTGGAAACAACCCAAGTATTCATCTGCTCATGAATAAATAAAATGTATATCCATATGATGAAACATTGTTCAGCTCTATAAAGCAGTAAGTATGATAACTGCTACGACATAAATGAACCTTCAAAACATTATGATAAGTGAAGTCAATCACAAAAGACCACATAAATGAAAAGTTTCTGGGAAATTGAAGGCATGCAAATACATTATTAAAGAAGTCATACTTTCTATTTTCAACACATAATATACTGATATGTAATTCAGAGGAAGGAGAGGATATTTGTAGTTTACAGGGGCCTAAGGCAGAGTTCATTGAAGAGTTGCAGTCCTATCTGAGCAGGACAATAAAAGATGGTTAATTTTCAAAGAGAGAAACCAACATGATTAAAGGGTAGAATATGTATCAGCCCTAAGTTTAACTGGTGCAAAGGTACATGAAAGTGAATAGTATAAAATGAATTTGTAAATGTAAATTCATACCCAGTTAGGAGGTAATCTAGCTTTGAGAGATAGGTCAAACACTGCCAATATAGATCTGAAATCAATGGGGACAGCCATAAGTGTTTTAAGATGGGAGTTGGAGGTTTTATATTAGAACTGTGGTTTTGAAATATAGATGAGGCAACTATGTGCCTGGGAGACAAAGCTGAAAAACTTGTGCACAGTAATTGCTATCAAAATTGCTATCAACTTTGGAAGATCAGGCTAAATTGGACATGCATTAATGGTCAGTGCCTGTTCTGTTTCCATGAGCTTTGAATAAGAATGGAATTTCTTTTTACAAAAGCAGTTTAAACAAATGAAATGTTGCAGAAAACAACAAAAACAAGATCGGAAATTTTATTGAATTTTTAAACATCCACAAAACGGGAAAAGCAATGACCTTATTTTCTGTTAAGACTTTTCTCTCAAAACTTGCCAAATGGAAAGCTTCAGAATATTCTAATTATTTGTCAAAAGCTCAAAAATTGTTATTCATAAAAGGATCAGTGTAATTTAATTGCTACAACTGGGACAGGGCCTAATAGTATCAGGTAAATATTTTACAGTTGCAAAACATCATTTTTTAGTGCTTTCTAAACTATTTGACACATTTGAATTAAAAAGAGGACCATTTTATTTCCTTTTTTAGTTAATGCATTAGGAACTTAACCACTTAAAGTGTTTATTCTGTTGTTTATTTGACTTTTCTTCTAAATGACCTTACTCATATTTCTGTTTCTGTAGTTGTCTGCCTAAAATGTACATGGTGATATTGGCTAGAGTGAGGCCTGCTTAAGGTGCTTATGAAGGTGATAACAGATTTATTAGAAAGTAGAATATAATATTTTACATAAAGCTACCTAATTTTTCCTATTCAGGAGACTCTTCATTCTAAGAATGAAAATATGTGAAGATTTTTAAGTAAATATAAGCTTTTGTTGCTACTCTTTTTCAGGAGGGGAAGTTGTTAGCTTTCATACATCTGATAAAATAATGCTAAGAGGGAAACAAAAAAGAGGACTTATTCTGTATCATAGATGATTTATAAATAATTAAAGTAATGGCTAAAACTCATCTACATTTTTAATACCTTGTTCTTTCAAATGAACATTTAGAAATAATAAACTCTAATGTAAAGTAAGTTTACTGTAAAATTGTTAATAAGTTGTGTTGCTTCTTGAACCCCAAGAGATAATACCAGTGTAATGTAAGGTACTAGGTAGTGATTATTTTCTGTTCTCAGAAGAAATGAAATAAAATTTTCTATATTCATAGTAATTAGCTCATATTTTTAAGCAATGAACAAATAAAAGAGAGCTGACTTAACTATAATAATCACAGAAAAAAATGACATTAGGCAAAATATCTTTTTAGGGTTACTACATAAATGATCAGAATTTAAACTTACAAAAAATATGGAACAATTTAAACTCTATTGTCTAACAAATTAGCCTCAAATTACATGAATTACAAAATGGATAGATTTTTCTGGGAAGTTTAAATAAATCTACATATATATATATATATATATATAGAGAGAGAGAGAGAGAGAGAGAGAGAGATTTCAGCAGTCTTCTGTTATTCACTAATAATACAAATAGCCAAAAAAATTAAAAATATGATTTGAATAGTAAAACTAAGAAGTTTATTATAATAGAGATACACAGGATTTTGTGCCCCCATTAAAGTAAATATATTTGTCTTAAATATTTATAGTTCATTCACAAAACTGATCATTTTCTATGCCATCAAGCAGGAAATAATAAATTTCAAAGTGCAGGTATCATGCAGATATATGTTTCCCAGGATGATGAAATCCAGGTAAAAATGTGAAAGAACAACAACTAAAAAAGATAAATAAACCCTGGTATATTTGAAAATAAAAATACTTATAGCAATTTATGATGAAAAAGTTGACAAAGCTAAAAAATATTTAGAAATAACTAAATATGGCTGGGTGCAGTGGCTCATGCCTGTAATCCCAGCACTTTGGGAGGCTGAGGCGGGTAGATCACCTGAGGTCAGGAGTTTGAGACCAGCCTGGCTAACATGGTGAAACTCCCACCTCTAATAAAAATACAAAAATTAGCTGGGCATGGTAGTGCATACCTATAATCCCAGCTACTTGGAAGGCTGAGGCAGGACAATCACTTGAACCCAGGAGGCAGAAGTTGCAGTGAGCCAAGATCTTACCACTGCACGCCAGCCTGGGCAACAGAACAAGGCTCTGTCTTTACCAAAAAAAAAAAAAAAAAATATATATATATATATATATATATATATATAGCCTTAAATATTTAAACTAAAAAATAAAAATAGCTGAAAAAATAATAAACCAAGTTATAAGAGGATCACAACGTAAACCCAAAATTAGAAGGAATGAAAGGAGTGGATCAATGAACTAGAAATACTTGCATACCAAGGGCAAGATTGTTCATAGTACTGTCCATAATATCACAAACACAAATCAATAGAAAATATATACATAAATTGTGTTTGTAGTCACAAATTCAAGTATCAAACAGCAGTAAATATGAATGAAAGAAAGCTACATGCAGCAGATTGGGTAAATCTTGGTATTTATCTGTCACATAGAATGAATTGGGGAGTATGTGAAAGAAAGAAAAGTAAAGCCACAAAAGACAATATATAGTACCTACTACTACTATAACATTTAAACATAAGCATTACATTTTTAAATTAGAATTATTATTCTGAAATATTTGATCTACATACAAGTGTAAGAAATGGCACAAAAGAGTTCATGTACCCTTCATGCTGTTTCTTCTATTAGTAACATATCAAAAAACTGTAGAAAATCACAACCAGAATATTAAAGTTGTTACAAAATCGCCAATTTTATTCGGATTTTACAAGTTAACTTGTACTCATTTGTGTGTGTATACTTCTGGTGAATGCTGCATTTTGTGCTGCACGAGGGTTTAAAGACCTAAGAGGGAACGGTGGGGGATAAAGGAAAACGCAAAGACAGACATAATATAGAAAAAGCGGGGTCAGGCAGTTTGAGAGATGAGGATGTTAGTTTTTTTGGCCCATACCTGTTTTCGAGTACTTTATTTTATATGTTCACAAAGCACATAGCAGAGGGAGGGTGCATTTATCCAGAACAGGCTGTGGTTATAATTCTCATATTTTAGTTAACATACAACTATTTTGCAGCAAGGTTAGTGAAAGCTGATTATTTTTCTCTAGGTCCATCTGCTATTTTCTGAGACATACACGTTTCCCTATTATGGTTTTGTTCTCTGGAGTTTACCCAAAGTTCACAGCAGCCTTGCTGCTGATCTCCCCAGAGTGGGTGGGCTACTTTGGCTCTCTACATGTACTTAGTTTAATACATTTTTTTTTTTTTACATAGAGATTTCTGCACCCAGCACTACAGTTAATACATAAAATAATTCTGTCCCAAGGATCTCCTGTCTCGCCCTTTTGTAATCACCCTTCCCCAACCTCATCACTAAACCCCAGTAATCACTGCTCTATTCTACACTTCCATAGTTAGTTATTTCAAGAATCTGATATGTAAGTAAAATCATGCAGTATGTAAGCTTTTGGGATTGGCTTTTTTCAACCTGCATAACTCTGTAGAACTCCTTGACTCATCCATGTTGCCCCATGTGTCAATGATTTTACATTTTTATAGCTGAGTAGTATTCCATGGAAGAAAAACAGCACACTTTGTTTCACAATCACCAATTAAAGGGCATCTGAGCTGTTTCCAGTTTTCATTTATTACGAATAAAGCTGCTATTGTTCATATATAGGGTTTTGTTTTTCATAAACATGTTTCCATTTCTCTGGGAAACATATTTCAAGTGTGCAATAGCTGGGTTATATGGTAATCATGTGTTTAATATTATATAATAGAAAAATGCTAAACTGTTTTTACATTCCTACCAGCAATATATGAATGATCCATTTTCCACATCCTCACCAGCATTTAGGTTTATCAGTATTTTTTATTTTAGCTATTCTGATAGGTATATAAAGGTATCTCATTGTGACTTAGTTTGCACTTTCCTAAAAGCTAATCATGTTGAATATCTTTTCATATGGCAAATCTTCTCTTTTTTTCCTAAAATTTTATAATTTTACATTTTACATCTGAGTCCATTATCTATTTGAGTTAATTTTTGTGTAAAGAGTGAGGTTTAAGTCAAAGTTTATTTTTTTGCTTATGGATATACAATTACTTCAGTATTATTTGTTGAAAAAAAGAACAGAAATCATGTCAAAGACTGGATTCCCTGGAAAACAAAATATGTGAAGGAGCTGTCTGTATAGAAAGAATAAGAAGCAACTGAAGTGAGATAATAGTCTCAAAAATAGCCTTAGTATTCCTCAGAAAGAACTATGGAATTGGGATGTCTCTGTATACTGGTACTCATTGGAACACCAGAGCCAGACCTGTATAGCCCCCAGTACATCCCCATCTGCACACACTGGTTTTATGCATGCTGCCTCTGAAAATGGAAGTAACCTTGGGCAAGGAGACTCTCAGGCAGTTCCAAAAGGGAAAAGCAAGAAGACTTGTCAATCACCAACACCACCAGCACTTGCCTGAATGAGTTCTTCTGTCTTGAATAGATGATCCAGGCAGCTCATTTCAGCATCCACTGTAATAATAAATGCAAACTTTAGAACAGATTTCCCCCTGGGAATGGGAATGATAAAGGAATGATTTGGTAGAAGAGCCCTCAGAAGTGTTATTTATAAGGCTCTAGTGTTTGCTTTGGTCAGTGGATTAATATTAATAGTAATTTCTTGTATTATTAAATAAGTAACTAAAAATGTGAATAAACCAAAGAATAATAAAAGACGTTTATATTTAGACCAATGATAATAGTTTTTCATCTACCAAAAATCAACATATCAAATGAAATATAATTTAGATAAGTAAACTTGTTTGTCATTCTCCTTAAAGATAAATTTTAACTTTAGAAACTGAAGCATTCCATTGCTCAATTGAACTGCTTCCCCAGCATACCTGGTGCTGAAATATGTTTCTCATGCCTCATGTTTTCTCTCACCTTAATAGTAGATGAAAGGGCCTTAACTCATTCCAAAAATATATACACAATATTTGCTATTCTCTAATTTGCTTCTATTCATTGAGACACAATACAGAAACTTACATGCAATCATATCTGTAGATCTTGGGAATTAACAAAGCAATGTATAATTTCAATGCTTTACATTTTAGCATTTTCTTGCCTTTTTAAAAGTAAAAAAAAAAAATGTGGTTTGACTTTCCTGTTTCTTAAACATGAATTCAGCAAAAATGCATGTGGGGAAATCATGAAACTGAATAACCAAGATTCTTGCGGATAATTTCCATTACAGTTGAATTCAGTAAGCTTCAGTCTGCAAGCTTTACTCTTATTTTTTGCTTCTGATTGACTACAGTGAAAGTCCATGAGCTGTCATATATTAGCTAACAGCAGTTCTCTCAGGAAAAAAGTCATTTGTTCTCTCTGAAGTATGGCTTCTTAGACAGAGGATGCTATGAGTGTTTACTCTGTCGTGTTATAGTTTTCCTGTTAGCTTGAATTTTTCTTTACTCAAACAAGTGTTTGATATTGGGCTCCAGGGGAGGTGGGGAGAAAGGAGACAGGATAAAGGTCAGATTCCCGTGCAAACACAATTTTGACAAGGAAATCAAATTTAGTCATTTTCAATTCCACGTCTAGATTTGTCTAGAAACCCATATGCTATGAGCTCCAATTTCCGACTTTTCATTCTTTGAAGCCTATTTATGATTTGCAGACATACTGAGAGTGATCTGAATGTAAAAGAGCTTTCAGAGTAATTGTTTCTGCAGTTGTTTTGTTCTCTGGAAAGTGCAACCCCCTGTACTTTTATTGTAGTGCCAATCAGGTGCTCCCCTAGCAGAGCACAGGGATGGTAATGCTTGCCATTCAGCTACATGACATTTGATGGCAACAGCCAGAATTTGTACAGAAACTCAACCTTTGAAGTTCCCATAGTGCAAAGAACACTACAGTTTAAGGTATTTCACAAATGTTACAGTAACAATAATAAAAAGTATGTGATATTTCCTCTTTGAAGAAATATTAACAAATCTGCTAAATATTTTTATATAAAATAGTTTGTTGTAATTCTTCTCCTATGGTTTGTAGGACAGAAGAGAAATGAGATTTTGAGCAGGAAATCTGGTATATATCTCTCAATTAATTCTCACTATACTACTATGCAATAGATGTGATTATTGTTATTTTATGAATGCTGACTGAGGCTGGATAAGCTTTTTGAGGGGGAAAAAAGACTGATAAGGTTGCAAGTTTGGAACTCATTTTCTTTCCCATTAAACTAGGATTTTGTGAATTTTTCCTGAATGACAGAGATTTTAATAGGTATTAAAATGCAATAAGGTTTAGTTGAATGACAAAACTTGTGGAAAGTCTAGGTTAATCCATGCTACTCATATTTTGCTGCAATACTTTAATAGTATGATACAACTAAATGTAACTCACCTTCCTAAAAGATGTAGGGTGCCCTTTTTTAACATCCGAATATCTCAAGCAATACTATTCCAAGACATAGAGTTTTGGAAAAAGTGATGCTTCTAAAGTATACCTACTTCTAAATAAGGCTGTCTTTGAAAAAAAAATTTAGCTCATTTTCCAAAGCAGAGAGTCACAAAATCATTTTTTCTCCAAGGTACAGAGAAAACATTTACTTTGGAGTGACTGCAAGTATGTGCTGAGACTTGCATGTAGTGTGTTCTTAATATTTTTTTTAAACCACAGGAAGGGATTAGGTTTCATATATTCTCTCAGATCTTCACATCTTTAAAGGAAGACAGGCAAAAATAGTGGGGTATACTATGATTTATTCTCAAGTGGATTGCTATTTGAATTTTACAGCTATATTTGTTTTGGTATATATTACACATACAATACCAAGAGGGGCAGAAAAGACATAGAACATGTCAGGGCCTTTGATAAAAGAAAGTCAAAGTGTTCCTCACAGTTCTCTCTCTCTCTCTATATATATATATATACTTGACCTTTGTTGCTCATGCCTGTTTTCCTTTCACTTTCCACCCTCTCTTGCACAGCTACAAACACATGTTCATACACATACAGACAACTCTGATGTGCAAATCCGATAAAGAAAATGTGTTTTTTGATAATATAGGTAGAAGTATTTTTCATTTCAATAAGGTTTTGGGGGACAGTGGTTGTTTGGTTACATGGATAAGTTCTTTAGTGATTTCTAAGATTTTGATATCTCTAGTTTTTAGCATTTTAAAGGAAGATGCTACATATTTTTTTATCATTCTTATATATTTTATTCAGTTTGGTTCAATCAATATGTATCAAGCTTCTACCACATTCCAGACTTTATAGTAAAAATGAAGAGGTCAAGTATGAAAAAGATAGATAAAGTCCCAGAAGGAATAGCTATTAGAATCAAGTACAGACACTGAACTGAAATGGAAGTTTCAAATACTTTAGAAAAGATGAAGTTAAATGTACAAAGGCATTAAGTTAAAATGGAATTTAAAGCTGCTTAAAGATGAGGAAGACTTATTTATTTAATTCTTAAACTGATACAAAAGAATGAATAGGAATAGAATGAGGATGAAGTAATAGCATCCCATACAAACATCCCTACTACACACAAAAAGTCCCAGAACTATGTAATAGATTTTGTATATAGTGATTGAAAACTGAAAGAGATTTGTAGCATAAAGGACAAATTAAAGTTATAAAAGATAAGGCTAGAGCTGTAACGACCAACTGTCAGTAGCTTTAAAGGATTTTTGTTATTAATTTAAGAATATGGGAAGGTACTGAACAATTTTAAGAAGGCAAGAAAACAATGACAAGATCAGATTTCTATTTTTTAAAAGATCCCTCTGATTTCTGCACCATGAATGAATTGAGACAGCAATCACTGACATGGAGAGATGGAGAGAGTGACTAGAAATTGTCTACAGTGGTTGGCCAGGTTTGTTGGCTCGCGCCTGTAATTGCAGCACTTTGGGAGACCAAGGGAGGTGGATCACTTGAGATCAGGAGTGTGAGACCAGCCTGGCCAATCTCTACTAAAAAGTACATGAATTAGCTGGGTGTGGTGGTGCATGCCTGTAATCCCAGCTACTTGGGAGCCTGAGGCATGAGAATCGCTTGAACCAAGGAGGCAGAGGTTGCAGTGAGCTGAGATCACAGCACTGCACTTCAGCCTGAGTGACAGAATAAGACCCTGTCTCAGAAACAATCAAACAAAAACTTTCTACAGTGGTAATTTTTTGAATTTCAGTGATGATGGCATAAGAAAGAATATTAATATTTCAGACATATTTTTGAGTTATAAAAACAATTTGATAAATGATTCGATGTGAAATATGAGAGAGAATGGAAAAAATTAAAGATTGCTTTGAAGTTTGGGGTTTGATTAGGTGGGGAAGGTGGTACTTATCGTAGTGAAAAGGAACACTAAATGAGAAATACGCCTCCGTGAGATGAGTTTGGTTGGTAAGATGTTGAATTTTAGGTTATTGACCTATATCCAATTTAGTGCTTATAGAACCAATGAGAAAGTACAGGAGTGATGTGGCTCCCTCACTCACTCTCATTCTGTCTCTGATGCTATTCCCCATCCCATTGTCTTTCTCCAGGAACTGTTAGATTTAGGACTGTAACATCTATTTTTATTTCATCTTTGGGACAGTGTTATTCTGAACTGAATTCCAGTACTGAGTATGATGCACAAGCACACAACTGCTTGTCATTGGTGAGTGCTGACACTCCTCCCCAAAATATTATACAAAACCTGATTATGACTAAACAAAACTCCAAGAAAATGCATCATTCTTTTTCTTCCAACCCAGTATTACTGGTAACCATGACATCTTGACTGAGTATCTTCTTTATCCTAAGAGGGAGAAAAAGGTAGATATGCTTTTGCGTGTTAGCTTTATTTTTCTTCTTTTTAAAAAAGTTTGCATTTGGTTTTATTTGTCTTCTTAAAATACTGGGTAACTTAGCAGGCATATGTGCAGGTTTAACCTTATTTGAGGCTCCAAGGTAACCAATCACGATTGTGATGAATGTACTTCTATTGCTTTAAGTAACTTTGGTTCTTCTGCTGTCATTTATAAATTTAAACTAACACCTAATGGATGTAATCAGATATGCCAAATTTGTCCATTTCTATTCTAATCTCAGAACAGAACTTAAATCAGGTGTTAAAACAATTACCTCCAAGACAGGACCAGAAGTAGTGTGTAATTTGTAGGATAGGAAATGGTAATCCCATCTTCTATTAGCTCTAGTTTTTTTACGTCAACTTCAGAACCGTCTACTTTGCATTGAAGATGTCTGCGGGTAAGAAACTGCAGTTCTTTCTACATGGCCAAAGGAACTCTGACATTAAAGCTGCAGAGACTCAGTGAGAAACTTAAAAGGAGAGTAACAAAATTAATGGAAAGAATTACTAGAGATTGATTAGTTCTTATCTTTGACTTTTTCTTTCCAGTGCTTAAGATATCTTTGCTTTTTTTTTTTTTAATTGAGTAAGCGATAGCAATGGGAAAAAAATAAGGAAAGTGTAATGTTAGAGGAAATATTTTGGGATAAGAGATAAGAAAAATATAAAAAAAACCTTTTAAATATCCTACAGTTTTATCACTGTACTATTATGTTCCAGTCCACAAAATGTGTGTCCTGTTTTAAAAAAATAGTGTCAACGATTGAAGTATTTAGTAGACAATGTAAGCTTGGCTTTACTTTGTCCTGGGACAGACTGAGCTTATGTGAAGCCAACTTTCAGATCCAAGTACAACTGGAAAATTGGAACTTCAGTCTTGTAGCTAGGGCACATTATGAAGTCAGTTTAATTGCCTGCAGTAGTTGCTGTTTCTGTAACCTTGACGACAACCAGAAACAACAATAAATGTAACCATTTAAGGCTTTTAACCCATCGAGCTACCAAGATTGTATGGAAAGCTTGTATGGAAAAGTGGAACTTCAGTAAAGGAGACCAGAGTGGAAGAATTTTGGAGATGTAGCTCTTTTCTGTTACATATTGAACATTCAAACTTAGATTTCTTATTCAGAAAGATCTCTGGAGTCTGTGGAGTATTTAATGTTGACATGAGCCTTTGATGGTTCTACACTGGTGGCCCATTGCAAAGCAAATTTAGTTTTAAAAAAATTCTTACCTGTGTATCTGTGGAAATTTTTGAAGATGAAGACCACTTATTTACCAAATAGATCAATCAAAATTAGCAGGATATTACAGAATAAAAATAAACACTTGAGAATCCATAATTGGGATAATTTCTGTTTTCAGTTAATGTTTTTAAATATATCAAAAACAGATGCAGAAAATAATTTTTCTAATGTATTAAAAACCCTATAGTAAAGAGTGTGGTCACTAAACCCATGTCTTCTCTTCTTTCAGACATAGTCTCCAGAGGAAATAATTTTAAGTGTTTCTTCTGGTAATTACTTCCATGTTTCTAAATAATATGCTTACATTGTTATTTAGTGATTATCAATTTGAGTATTTATCTAATGACTCCCTGTTGCACTAGATAAAGATATAGCTCTCTCCTCAACCTGCCTTGCTCCATCCTCCCATATGATTAACTATTAATTTGTTAAACAGTGTTTATTTCAGCATGACCATATTCTCTTGAATATATACACTATATAGAGCAAGATATTCTACTACAATATTTTTTAATTGCAAAACCTTTTGTGTTCCTTAAATTAACAATTCCCTTTTTTTCATGTATCTGGCTTTCTCTCCCTCTCTTCCTTTGATCCCTTGTCTTCTCTTTCTCACTCTATCACTCTTTTTCTCTGTATGTAACCAGCATCAAATCACCAACAATATTCACCAACAAATTACTTCCCATTTTATCTGTTTACTAAGTCTTATTTTCTTACAGCATCCTGCCCAAAGCTAAAAACCGCCTTCATTATTTTAGAAATTTACCAAACCTCCAGTCTTCTAAGACTTCTCTTAACCATTCTCCTGGGTGAGATCCACCCATTATTGGATATGAGGTCTTTATCTTGGTGTATACCACTACTGCTAATCACTCTCTAATAAGAAGTGTATAGAGACAAGATTCATGGGTCCTTATATGGCTACATTTGTCTTTATTCATTATTCATTACATATACTTGAATCAAAATATGTCTAATTTAGAATTACATTTTTCAAAACTGTCAAAGCAGTTCTGAAGTTTGTGTCATTTACCTCCTTGCTTTTTAAAAAAATTGTATCAAACATGCTTGCATCTATAAATAATCTACTGCACAGTTTTGCAATTTTTGAATTCTAAAAAGTGGAATCATATGAATTATTTTGCAGCTTCCTCTTTTCTTGCAAGCTTGTTTTTGAGGTTTATCCACATTGGTGCATATAACTTTAGTTCTTGTTTTATAAAAAAATTTTACTGAGGTACAATAATTCTAGTGTTTAAATATTCAACAACTTATTTACTTATACTGGCATTCAAAGGTTGAGGAGACTCTAGGATTTTGCTATCACGAACAGTGTTGATCTGTCTACAATAGTACAACAGTAGTGTAAATGTCTGTCTTTAGTGTTTTCACCATAAATAAAAGAGTAGAAATGTGGGTCCATTTGATAAGTACATGTTGAACTTTACTAGGTAGTGTGAAAATTTCCAAAGTGGTAGTAAAATGTATACCTCCACCTGAAGTTTCTGTTGATCTATGTCTTTGTCAGTATTTGATTTTAGCTGACTTTTGAATTTTTCCCAGTTTGGCATAAAATGGAATATTTTTGGTTTTAGTTTCTATTCACCCAAATGCTTAAGAAATTGAGCATCTTTTCACGTTCCTGGGCTCTTTGCATATCCTATTGTGTGAAAGATGTCTTTAAACTCGCTAATTTCAAGTTATTAAATTGTCTGTTTTTATATGAGTTCTTTATTTTAGATATGAGACATCTGTCAACTAAACGTGTAGCACATTTCCTCGCCAGGGTATAATTTGTGTTTTCATACTCTTTATGTTACTGATTTGTGAATAAATAGTCTTTAATATAAATTATAATGCATTAAGTTAATGCTTTTAAAATAATCAATATGTTTCCTTATTGTTTGCTTTATAACATTTTCTGCCAACACTTCTTCTTTATTCAAAGGTTAAAGTTAGGATAAAGTATTTTCCAAAAAAAAAAAGTTTATTTTATTGTTTTATTATTAGACAGGCATACTTAATTTTATTGTACTTTATCTGAACACATGCCACAGACACTACACTTTTGTTTCTTTTTATAAAATTTTGGGTTTACGGCAACTCTGTATTGAGCAATTCTGTTGGCAACACTTTTCCAACAGCATGTGCTCACTTTGTTTTCTGTGTTACAGTTTGATAATTTTCAAAACATATCAAATTTGTTCATTATTATTACATCTGTCACGGTGATCTATAATTAGGGATCTTTGATGTTACTGTTGTGTTTTAGGGCACCCATATAAGAAGATGTGCTTAACTGACAAATGTTGTGTGAGTTCTGATGTTCCATCAATCAGTCATTCCCATCTCTTTCCCTCTCCTTACATCGTCCTGTTCCCTGAGACACAACAATATTGAAATCAGGACAATTACAATGGCCTCTGAGTGTTCAAGTGAAAGAAAGAGTTGCATATATTTTACTTTAAATCAGAAACTAAAAATGATTAAATTTAGTGCAGAAGGCATATTGAAAGCAGAGCTTGGCCTAAAGCTAGGCCTCTTGAGCCAACAGCCAAGCTGTAAACGCAAAGAAAAAGTTTTTGAAGGAAATTAAAAGTGCTACTCCAGTGAACAAACAAATGATAAGAAAGCAAAACAGCTTATTGCTGATATGGAGAAAGTTTGAGTGGTCTAGATAGAAGATCAAACTAACCACAACATTCCCTCAAGCCAAAGCCTAATCCAGAGCAAAGCCCTAACTCTCTTCAATTCTATGAACGCTGAAAGGGGTAAAGAAGCTACAGAAGAAAAGTTGAACACTAGCAGAGGTTCATTCATGACATTTTAGGGAAAAAAAAAAAAACCCTCTACAACATGAAAAATGCAAGATGAAGTAGCAAGTGCTGATATAAAAGCTGCAGCAAGTTATGCAGAAGATGTAAGATAACTGATGAAGGTGTCTACACTAACAACAGATTTTCATTGTAGACAAACAGCATTCAACTGGAAGAAGATGCCATGTAAGACTTGCATAGCTAGAGAGGGGAAGCTAATGCTTGGCTTCAAAGCTTCAAAGAACAAGCTGACTCTTTTGTTAAGGGCCTAATGCAACAGGAGACTTTAAATTGAAGCTAATGCTATTTACCATTTAAAAAATTCTGGAGCCCTTAACACTTACGCTAAATCTATTCTGCTGGTGCTCTGTTAATGGAAGAACAAAGCCTGGATGACAGCACACCTCTTCACAGCATAGTTTACAGAATATCTTAAGCCCAATGTTGAGAACTACTGCTCAGAAAAAAGAAATCCTTTCAAAATAATGCTGCTCATTGACAATCACCTGCTGCCTTGACATTGTAACTGACAACGTAGTTCATTGACAATGTAACTATGATAGATACATATTGGAGATTAATGTTTTTATCCCTGCTAACACAACATGCATTCTTCAGCTCATGGATCAAGCAGTAATTTTGGCTTTCAAGTCTTATATTTTAAGAAATATATCTGGGCCGGGTGTGGTGGCTCACACCTGTAATCCCAGCACTTTGGGAGGCCTAGGCAGGGAAATCACAAGGTCAGGAGATCAAGACCATCCTGGCTAACACAGTGAAACCCCATCTCTACAAAAAATCAGCCAGGCATGGTGGCACATGCCTGTAGTCCCAGCTACTTGGGAGTCTGAGGCTGGAGAATCACTGGAACCAGGAGGCAGACGTTGCAGTAAGCCGAGATCATGTCACTGCACTCCAGTCTGGGTGACAGAGCAAGACTCCATCTCAAAACAGAAAAAAAAAAAAAGAAATATATTTCATAAGGCTATAGCTGCCATAATATAGTGAATTATCTGAAGGATTTGGGCAAAACCAATTGAAAACCTTCTGGAAAATAGTCACCAGTCTAGATGCCATTAAGAACATTTGTGATTCATCAGAGGAGGTCAAAATATCAACATTAATAGAAACTTAGAAATTAATTCCAACCCTCATGGATAACTTTAAGAAAGACTTCAGAGGAGGAAGTAACTGCAGATGGGGTGGAAATAGCAAGAGAATTGAATTAGAAGTAGAGCCTATGATGGGACTAAATTGCTATAATCTCATGATAAAAGTTGAATGGGTGAGGAGTTATTCCTTAAGGATGAGCAAAGAAAGTAGTTTCTTGAGATGGGGTTTATTCCTGGTGAAGATGCTAGGAACACTGTTCAAAAGACAACAAAGGATTTATAATAGTATGTAAACTTAGTTACTAACACAGCAATGCCAGGGGTTTGAGAGGATTGACTCCAATTTTGAAAGTTCTATGTGTAGGTAAAATGCTTTTGGTAGCATTGTTTGCTACAAACAAATCTTTCATGAAAGGAAGAGTCAATCAATGTGGCAAACTTTATTGTCTTTTTATAAGAAATTGCCACAGCCACAGCAGCCTTCAGCAACCACCATCTGATCAGTTAGCAGCCATCAACACTGAGGCAAGACCCTCCAAGAACAAAAATGTAGCTCACTGAATGCTCAGATTTTCAACAGCAATTTTAGCAATAAAATGTGTTTAAAATATGTAAATTTTTTAGACATCGTTCAAGGTAACTTTTCTACACACTGGGAAACAAAAATTTGACTCACTTCTCACTTTTTTGTAATATTCACCTTATTGTAGTCACCTAGAACTGAACCCACAATATATTTCTGAGGTATGCTCATAATTCATTTGAAATTGATTCTTTGAAATGATATGAGGTAAAAATCAAATTTTATTTTCGTCTACAATGATAACCATTCTTACATTTTATTGGATATTTCATCCTTTCCCTCTACTCTGGAATATCTGTTCTGAATAAGTAAATTTTTTACATATAAATATTGGTTTGTTTCAGGACTCTGCATTTGTGTTCTATTGGTCTAATTATTTCTTTTTTTTTTTTCACATAGCATTTCACCTTAATTATCAAAAATGTACAAGAGATTTTGCTTTCTGATGGAGTTACTTTACACTCTATTTCTAGGGTTATTTTTGAAACTTGACTCAAATTCAAGTTTTAAAATCAGTTTGTTGAGTTCTACCAATGCACAGTCCAAACTATTGGGATTTTGATTGCATTGGGAGTTCCATTGGAGACATGGAAGACTTTTAGAAATACTATTTTATAACACTAATTTTTTCTTTTCAGCAAAGACCTTTTTTGGTATCTTTCAATAAAGTTTTACAATTTTTAAAGAATTTAAACATGTTTTGTTAGATTTATTCACAGGTATTTTACTTTTTAAAATTACTCTAATAAATATTGTACTATTAAAGTACATTTTCTACTTGTTCCTGAAGTAACAAAATCTAATTTTTAACATTTTTAAATTGAAGCATAATGTATATTTAGAAGAGTACAAACATGACAGTGTACAACACAAGGAATTTTCACAAATGTAATTCATTCACGTACTATCTCCCAGATTAAGGAATACTCAAGAGATCAAAAGCACCCCAGTAAGTTCCTCACATGTTTTCTTTCACTATTAGAAATGCTTCCCCACTTCCTAAGAATATCCACTATCTTAATCTCTAAGGGCTTTCTTAATATAAATGGAAATACAGTACATGTATTATTATGTCTCTAGTTTCTGCTCCATATCGTATTTTTGAGATACAGGTGTACTATTGCATCATTGTTAAGCATTTATCATCACTGCAACACTGTTAACAACACTGTTAACAACTTAACAATGTTAAGTTGCTGTATAGTATTTTATCGTGTGAATTTATCAGAATTTATTCATTCTACCTTGATGGGTACCTGGGTGGTTTTCAGCTATTAGACATAGTTCTTCTCTGAAGATTCTAATACATGTCTATTTGTGATTTTTTGCCTGCATTTTTCACAGTGTATAGAGTGGAATGGAATTGTTGCATTATAGGAAATGTGCATGTTACACCTGTTAACAGTCAGTTTCCAAAATTTTATGCTAAATTACCCTCCCAACAACAATGTATGATAGTATTGGTTGTTCCTCATGCTCACAAACACTTGATATTTTCAGACCTTTTCATTTTAGCAATTCTGGCAGGTGGGAAGTGCTATCTCAGTGTGATTTTAATTTGCATTTTCTGATAAACAATGGTGAGCATTTTTTTTCATGTCTGCCATCATTTGGATATCATTTCATAAAGTGTCTTTCTAAAATATTTGGCCCATTTTTTTTTTCTATTTGGTAATCTGTGTTTGTTTATTTATTTAAGAGTTTGTTTGGTACTCTAGATCCAAATCCTTTGTTAGATATATGTATTGTAAATATGTCTCCTATGATGTGTACTACCTTTCACTTTCTTACCAGTCTGTTTATTAACATAAATTCTGAAATTAATAAATTTATTCTATAATATTTTTGATAAGCACTTTTTGTGTTCTTTAAAAAAAAATTATACACTCCCATATCACAAAAATGTTCTCCTAGGCTTACCTGTGAAAATTACATAGTTTTACCCTTTATTTTAAGTCTTCAGATCAACTAGAATTAATTATTTTGTGAACAGCCTGAGGTAAGGGTGAAATGTATTTTTAAAAAAATAAATAGTCAATTGCCCAAACAACACAAAATAAAAATATCAAACTATGCTTTTTGTCACAGTATTAAAGTTCTGGTCTTGTGTGCTTCTGTTTCTTAACTATTCTGTTTCATTGCTGAGTTTTTCTATCCTTGTCACAATACGACTGGACTGTCAATGACATCTGGTATTGTTAAATCTTCCATGTTTCTTCTTCAATATTGTCTTTGTTGTTCTTGGCTACTTGCATTTCTATATAAATTTTAGAACTGTTTTGTCAATTTTTGCCATACGAGAAGCTTGAGATTTTCTTTGGGATTGTGTTCAAATGTAAATTAATTGGAGGAGAATTGTCATCATTACAATATTGTCTTTTAACTCGTGAACACGGTATATCTCTCCATTTAAGTTTCAAATTTTTTTTCTTAATAATGTTTAGAAGATTTAAGCATAAATGTTTTATGCATCTTGTGATACATTTATTCCTAGATATTTGATATTTCCAGGCTATTCAAATATTTTTACTTTAGTTTCTATTTTTATTTCTTGACAAGTACATAAGGTAAAATTAGTTTTATTTTGTATTGTGTGCAAGTAAAAATGTTAAGTTTGCTCATTAGCTCTAATAATTATTTCAGTAAATACTCATAGATTTTGTAGGCTCACAGTATTTTCAAATAATGACAAATTAACATTTTGTTCCCCATTGTTTATGGTTCATTTATATTATTTTTCTTGCTTTATTGTACCAGCTAGAATTTCCAACGTAGTAATGAATATAAGTTGTGAGAGTAGACATCTTTGTCTTTTTCACTTTTTCAGACTTGGGGGAATGTTTTAAATATTTATCAGTTTGTATAATAACTGCTGCAAATTTTGGTAGATATTTCTTATCATATCGAGGAATTATCTTCGTACTCAAGTTTACTCAGCATTTTTTGGTTTATTTTTTAAAATCATAGCTGGTGTTAGAAGTTTGCTAAATTATTTGGCTGCTTCAGTCAAGAATCTCTTGATTGTATTTATGTGGTGCTTGAGATTGACTGATATTTTTCAAATGTTGGTCTAACCTTACATATCTTACATGTTGTAGCTACTCAAAATTTGGTTCAGATGTTGAGGCCTGGATGAGAAGAATTATTGCTTATGTGAGACTTTCTGGGGCAAGCAGAGTGGCTCCCAAACAGGTCTTAAAATGACTTGAGAAATCCTGGTAAAAAGATTGGCTTGAAATTATTATGGTGATTAGAGGATGGGTCTAGGATGAAGGTTTCCACTCATGGTTTGAATTTTATATCAGCATCAAAGAAGAAAAAAAAGCCCTGGTTTTCTTATTAGCTTGTTCCTATGTGAGGCAAAGGGGAAAGAGGGAGGAGTGAAGCTTAAAATCTATCAAGAGTTAAACATCAGAAAATAAAGTCAGACTCTTCATTATAACCTGGAATATACCTCACTGCTTCATGATATATTTTCCTTTTTATAAACCAATGAATTCAATATGCTAGGAGTTTGCTTATATTTTTAGAATCTTATGTTTAGAAGAGAGACTGTTCTGCAATATTCCTTTCTTGTAAGAGCCTTCCAAATTTTAGAATTAAGGTAAACTAGACTCTCAAAAAGAATAAGGATCGTTCTCTCTGTTTTTTTCTTCTCTAGAAGATTTGTTTAAGATTTATCTATTTTTGTTCCTAAAACTTTGGAATATTTCATAGGCAAAACCATAGAAACCTGAGGTTTTAACTGTAGAAAGGTATAATAATAGTTTGAATTATTTTTGCTGTAAGAATAATATTGATATTTTTTACTTCTCTTTCAGCCAATATTGGTGAGTTGTATTTTTGTGCCATTTTTTTCAAATTAAATTTATTTATATAAGGTTGTTCACAATATTCTATTGCTATAGTTTAGCTATCTGTAGAATCTACATTCTTGATACTGGTAATGCTTTGTTCTCTACTTATACCTTGAGCAATATTGCTTAGTTAGATCTTCATCAAATTTATTAGTCTTCCTTGGTCCAACTTTTGACTCTACTCATTTTCTCTTCTGAATATGTTTTCTAATTTATTGATTTCTGCTATAATTTTTTATAATGTCTTTACTTCTCCAAGTTTGAATTGCTTTTCTTTTTCTTACTCAAAAATATAGTGAGTTTCATCAATGTTGTGCTATGGTTTGGCTGTATTCCCACCTAAATCTCATCTTGAATTCCCATGTGTTGTGGGAAAGACCCAGTGGGAGGTAACTGGATGTGGGGGCAGGTCTTTCCCATGGTGTTCTTGTCATGGTGGGAGGGTCTCACAAGAAATGATGGTATTATAAAGGCAAGTTTCCCTGCACAAGCTCTTTTTCCTTTGCCTGTTGCCATCATGTAAGACGTGACTTGCTCCTCCCTGTCTTCAGCATGATTGTGATGCTTCCCCAACCATGTGGAACTGTAAGTCCATATTAAACCTCTTTCTTTTGTACATTGCCCATTCTTGGGTATGTCTTTATCAGCAGCATGAAGATGGACTAATACACATTGAAAAAAAATATGAATTATATTGTTATTGGATGCAATATTCTACATAAGTTCCTTAGGTAAAGTTTCAAATATTTTTGTTTATATATTGTATATTCTTTCTGATAATTTTTCCTATTTGTGCCATTAACTGAGAGATATATTAAAGTCCAAGTGTCTGCTGATTTGTCTATTCCTCTTTTAGTTCTGTCAAATTTTGCTTTATATGGTTTTAAGGTATGTTTTATGTGATTCATATTTAGGATTATGTCATCTCCAGTTGATCCTTTTCATTATTAAATGTTCCTATTTTCCCATAGTCTATTTTGTCTACTATTATTACAACTTTATCAGCTTTAATTTTATTGATATTTGCTCATGTATTACTTTTATATTCAAACTTTTTATCTCCTTATATTTAAAGAGTAACTTTTTAAAGCACCATGAAGTTGGATTTTGTTTTGTTTATTCTAATCTGACAATCTTAGATGACTACAAAAAGTAGTCAATTAACCTTGAATGCAATTACTGACAAATACAGAGTTCTAGTTAGCCTCTTACTATGATCTTTAATTTGATTTACCAGTTTTGAGTTACCCTTTTCTCTTTTTTTTGCCTGATTTTAGGTTAATCAACTACTTTATTATTTACTTTTTATTTTGTTAACTTTCATTTATTTATTTTTTACTTTTTTAGTGATTATCCCAGAGATAATAGCATGCATCCTTGCTCTAAAGGCTTCTGGTATATCCTGCTATACATTTTAGAGGTTCATAGTCTCTATTTTTTTCTTGAGAACATAAACCAAAAATAATTTCAAATAAATTTGGCTTTTTTCCTTGTACAGAGAATATTTAACATTTAGATTTTTTTAAATGAAAATGTTTTGGCTAACTTTCCTATGAGTTAAGTCTCTTGCTATGGTTACCCAAATGTAATATTTACCATTTTTTTCAAATTAAATTTATTTATATGACATTGTTCATAATATTCTGTTATATACCCAAATATCACATTTGGGCAACCATATGTGGTTTTCATATAAACTTTTAATATACATTTTTCATATAAACTTTTTTCCTTATGCTTAGATTCCATTATTAAAACAATGAAGGGATTTCTATTTTGTAATATTATTCTTTGTATAATTCAAATTAGGTCCAATAGAACTACAACTGTAATACCAAGGTTATATTTTTGATTTATTTAAAAATAAAAAAAAAGATATTCCACTCTAATCCTGATTAGAAATAGTGGAATAAAATGATTTATCAGCATTCAAGAGTCTATTAATTTAAACAGAATACGTCTTTTAAATTTCTGTTTTTCTAAAGTCACACGGTTTCCAACAAAACAAATATTTCTCATCATAAAGTGATTCTATTATGTAGCATGTCCTAAACCCTTAGAAAAATAGTTTAACACTGTGAAAAAGATAAATGGCCATTAAGAAGGAGAAATGGAGGGGTCAAATGGCTGACTAGGAGCAGCTAGTGTGTACTATTCTCACAGAGAGGAGACAGAGACAAGTAAACAATACCTGTAAAGTGGATTTTCCAGGCTCTATGTTGGGTTTTATCAAAGAAGAAACAGTGACCCACAGAGAGCAGAGAGAAGCAAAGCAAGACAGCTGCCCACCTGGGTTTGGAGCAAAGCCAAGGAAAGCTCCCTAACATGGGGAAAGGGTGAGTGAGCTAGAGCCCCCAGGGACTTACACTTCTGCCACAGACCTTTGCAATCCTGGGCATAGGCAATCCCCATTGACCAACCCCTGCCAGCCCCAGGGCCTCCAGACAGACAGAGGAAGCTACTTGGAGTCTGGGCATAGCCACAGCTCAGGACCCACATGGAGCCCAAAGGGACTTGCATCCCTGAGTACCCTGGTGCTAGTTGCTGTAGGCCCACCAACAAAGGAGGCCAGGGTCTCTCATGCCCCCCATGTTAGGGGCCACATTTATGGTGGTGAGTTGGGAAGGACTGCAGGCTTCACCTCTGCTACACCTCAACCAGGCAAAGCCCACAGGCCTGGGACTATAGTACAGCTATACCACCCCTATCTGAGTGCTCCCAACAGTCATGGCTCCCCATTTCTCTGGGACAGCTCCCAGAAGTGGCCCATGGGTCTGAGGGAATGTGTTATCTTTCCAGGTCCACAAAGGGGCATAGTTTTAAGGGTAAGAACTTCCCAACACCATGCTCCACTCCCATCTCTCTCTATCCGTGAGATTTAACAGTCTCTGTTTTAATTTTCGTGGGCACGGGAAGAATCAAAAGTCAATCACTCCAGCAGAAATTCTAAGAAACTCCTCTCATTGGCCAGGGGTCTCGGAGAAGGTGGGGATTTCTCCCAGGTTAAAAGTCACTGTCTCCCTCATCCAGGCAGATTTTCCCCTCTGGGGTCCCCTTCCACCCTTGTGGAAGCTGCTTTTTTTCTCCTAAACTCCATCTCTCTCTCAATTCTCTTCCACTCAGTGTGAAAGCTGTCTTTCCTCTCCTGGCTTCCATTTTTCTGGATTCTCTCAGTGTGAAAGAGCTTTCCTTCTCTGGTGTTCTCCCTCTGGGAACCCTTCTCACTCAGTGTGAGAGCAGCTTTTCTTTCTTTCACTTAATGTGAGAGCTAGCTGTTTCTTTCTCCTTCTCCTTTTTCTCTCTCTGCCTAAATAAATCAGTTTCTGCAAACACTTTTTGAGTCTGGTATTTACTTTATGAGTGTACCTGCCATGGTCCCCTCTCTCATTCTTGAGAGAGTGGGAGACCAAGAACCTGGAGGAACTTCCTCTCAGGGGAGCTAAGGGCTCCCTTGAACCCCTGAACCCCAACAGGCCCACTGCAATTGCTGTTGCAACAGGCCTACCACTACTGCCCTCATGCTAGGGAGGGGGCAGAGAGCCCAAAAACTATAATGAGTCTCTAGCATGCAGTAGAAAAGCAGCCAGACTGTCTTCCATATGGGTACCTGCCCCTTTGTCTTCTCACTGGGCAGGGCCTCCCAACCTGGGTCCCCAGCACAGCTGCTCTATACCCATCTGATCTCTTCAGTCAGTGGTGACTGTCTCTTGGGTAGTATTCCCAGAGATAACCAAAAAGCTTTATTCCATTTGCCACTGCAATGGTACACCCTTGTTTCCATCAGGCTAGGGAGGAAACAAAGACTCTGATCACTCTGCTTGCACCTTCAGCATGCCACAGCTGCCCTACAGAGAGGAGGTCAATCTCCTTCCTGAGAGCCCCCAAGCCCCTGCTCTTCACCAGATGAGGCCCCCAGTTTAACATTCCCTTTGGTAGTGGCTCTGTGTCTCTCTGGGGTGGATTTCCCAGAAGCAACTGATAGCCCCTGTGCTACTGCTGATGCCACTGTAGTGGTACACACCCTTGCTGCCACCAGGCTGGAGAAAGACTAAAGAGCTTGAACGCTTTACTTGAATCTCCAGCACACCATAGATCTCCTATGGAGAAGAGGCCACACCATCTTCCCTGAAAGCATTTACCAGGCAGCCCTACCCTCACACACACCAGTTTGGGCCTACAATGCAGCCACCCCACTCCCAACTGAGTGTTCCAATTGGCAGTGCCTCCACATTTCACTGGGGTGGAGCTCCCGGAGACAAGCGACATGCCTTCTGCCACTGGCATTCCCAAGGTTTCCACACTTGCTGCCTCCAAGCTGGAGAGAGACTAAAAAGCCTGAACTTGTGCCGGGGCTGCAGTATGCAGTATGCAGCCCTGGGGGGACAAGCTGAGGTCTGTAGCAAACACCTGAGTGGAAGAAGAACCCACACTTTCAGAGCACTGAGATGGAGCATGGCTGCAAATGCGAGGGAATACAAAGGAGTTATGCAGCTGAGTAAGAGCCTATATACTAGCCATTACAAATAAGCATCGACTATTGGATTGCAGTCCAAACTACAACACAAAAAAATTCTTTGCAAATATATACCGCCATGTAAAAGCAAGGGCAGGAATTTAGCCATAAATCCCCTGCACAAAGCCTTGGCCCTCCAGAAACAAAACCAACTGATTATATTCAAGTTACAACATAAAGGAACATCAGCCCACACAGATGAAAAAGAACCAGCACAAGAACTCTAGCAACTCTGAAAGCCAGAGTATCTTCTTACCTCCAAATGACTGCAATAACTTCCAAGCAATGGTTCTTAACCAGACTAAAATGGCTGAAATGACAGATAGAATTCAGAATCTGGGTGGCAGTGAAGATCATTGAGTTCAGGAGACAGTTAAAACATCTTGTATCTCTGCTCTTGGTGGCTTATTATACACAACGATTTTAACTGTGGTTACTCTTAAATCCAATTGTACTATACTAGTGCCAGTGCCTTGTTTTTATCTGCTGTGTCTTGCTACTGCTAAGGTGTTAGATTTAGTTTGTCTTTTTCAACCTGAATCACCTCTCATCACTCATTTTAAAAAATCTTATTCAGGGGTTGAGGAATTTACAGTTCTGAGCCCAGCTGTCCTTGTCCTATATGTCATAATAGCTGAATATGAAAGACCTGCTTAAATGGGTCAACTGACTGTTTAGTTCAGGGTGTTTAAGGATGAGGAAGAGAACTGATATGTTTGAGCACTAACAATGTGCTGTAGTTTACTAGATATTTTCATATACATTATCTCAGTTAATCTTCAATATAACTATGTAAAGTAGGCATTATTACCCCAGTTTTATTTTTGGGAGGATGATGGGATGAGCAGCAGCAGAGAGGAACTATCCTCTCTGCTAAAAGCTAAACACTGGTCAGGATGACCTGCCTACAGAGAGGACTTACCCACTGGGGGTCTCCTCTGAGCTGTTCTAACACTCAATAAAGCTCCTCTTCATCTTGCTGAAAAAAAAAAAAAGAGAGAGAGAGCTAGGCACTGGCCTCCAAGTGCTGCTGGTGGGTGGACAGGCTGAGCCAGTCTCCCACTGGCGGCATTTGGGTGGGGGCCTGCTGAACTTACATGCAGTATTTCAGCTCCTTTCCCCTGACAGAACTGCAAAGCTGCTCCCGCTCAGCATCACCATGACCATGACCAAGGCCGGTAGCAAGGGCGGGAACCTCCATGACAAGCTGGACTGCAAGGAACTGGACCTCAGCCTCAGAGACCTATATGAACTCCCAGTGAAGGAGCTGGCTGCCCTTCCAAAGGCCACCATATTTTATCTGTCTTATAATAAACTGACTACTCTACTGTCAGGTATCTGTGGCCTCATACACCTTGTGAAGCTAGACCTGAGTAAGAACAAGCTGCAGCAGCTGCCAGCAGATTTCAGCCGTCTGGTCAACCTCCAGCACCTGGATCTCCTCAACAACAGGCTGGTTATCTTGTCTGTCAGCTTTGCTCAACTCGAGAACCTGAAGTGGCTGGACCTGAAGGTTAAGCCTCTGAATCCTGTCCTGGCCAAGATGGCAGGTGACTGCTTGGATGAGAAGCAGTGTAAGCAGTGTGCAAACAAGACGTCACAGCACATGAAGGCCATGCAGGCAGATCAGCAGTGGGAGAGGCAGCCGTGGCTGGAAGTAGAACATGAGGCAGAGAAGAAGCCTGAGGCTAAGCAGCAAGCTGAACAAGCAGCTCAGGAGAGGGAACTGCGGAAGCGGCAGAAGGCGGCAGAGAAGGAGCACCGGGAAAAGGAGTAAGATGCCCTCAAAGCAGCCAAGTGGGAGCAGAAGAAACCTAAGAAGTAAACAAATCAGGCCCCGAAATCTAAGTCCAGCTCCTGTCCCTGTAAGCCACCACTCCGGAAGCACACTCATTCCTGGGCTGTGCTGAAGCTGCTGCTGCTGCTCTTTTGTGCGGCGAGAGAGCCGGTTGCTTGTCGGGTGACAGAGCTGCTGCAACAGCCCCTCTGCACCAGTGTGAACACCATCTATGACAAAGCAGTCCCAGGTCTACACCACCATGAGATCCTCCAGTGGGTCTTCCAGACAGACTCAGCATGGAGCTTGTTCCCAGAACCTTCTGTCTCCCAGCCTTGGCACTTGGATTCCTATGAAATTGAGTTCTGCTGGACACAACCTCTATTTAGCATCAGACATACCTGCCATCATCAAATGGCTGCAGATTGGTACATGAGATGTCCTCTTTGTAGGACTTCTTCATTCCTTGGTGGAATGAGGAGAAATGGGAGGTGCCAGGAGGGCAGTTACCTGCATGCCTAAAGGAGTAGGCTTGGGGTGGAGAGAGAGAAATCACATCCTTTTCTAGTTGTTTTACAACGCTGTATAAAGGCAAGGCTCGTTTCTACTAAATGGTCAGCTGTCACTACATTTATATTTTTGTATGCCACAAACCGATTATTTCATTCCTCCCTGGGCAATCAGGGAAGATCAGGAGGAAGTTTTTGGGGACTAGAACACCACATTCAGTAAATCCAGTCTTAATTGGGTGAGGGGGGAGATAGTATTCCTGTTTTCTTTAGGACCTCAGATATGCAAGCATTTTAGCAGCCGTACAAAATCTCTGGCTGTGAAAGGCACTTCATGACCATCCAGTCCAATATAACACTTGCAGGCACAGAAACTGAGGCCTTCCATGACTTTGCCTAGTCTCCCAGCTAGTCTGAGGCAAAACTGGATTCCCACTCTGGTATTCTTTCTTTCCGTTACATCATTTTCCCTCCTTTGTAATGTCCTGAGAGACTAGAACTCACACCAGAATTGATTATTTCTCAGGCTAAGCATAGAATCTTTCATGGTAGACAGATTTCATAACTCAGAGAGAGAAATCCCTTGCACTCATCAGGTCTTGGGCAGCTCCTGTGGTGCCCTGCCCAACTTATGCAGCTTCCATAAAATGGCAACAGTCCAGGCTCCTTGCCTCAATTTTAGAGCATTAACTCCCTAATTGCCAGTAAGCAAGGAGGTGAATCTCTGCAAACCTACACTGTCTATGACAGCTCTAGTTGTATTTGGTGTGAATAAATACCTCAAAGGCAACCTGCTTTTGCAGGTTTGGAGTGTCAGCTTCATAAGATACTGAGGTTTAGAATTGTTTGATTCTAGACCTTAACTGAAGGGAATAAATGGAAACAGAGGAAATGAAGGATCATGGAGCTGAGAAGTGGTATATCACCCAATGACTAGAACAAACGAGGATCACACCGTCCATGCTCTTGTCTGCTAGATTAAGCATTTTCTTGCCTCCTTTGCTTCATCTCTTCACCACAACTGGATGGAGGGATCAGAAATGGCTGTGTCATGGTGCTCATTCAGTGAAAACTCCCAGTTGCAAGCTCCTTGTCTCCCCTGGAGGGAGCAAGAACCTGTCATAGTTCAGAGGTAGAGAGGGTAGGGTCCAGCCTTTTAACTCTAGTGACCTGTTTGAATGAGACTGCCACTCATGACTATTCTGATATTGGAAGAAAAGATTTTGTTAATCTTCTCCCCCATAGCTCTGCTGTGTAGGTCTACACCTTACTCAGAATCACTACACATTCCTTTAGTCTTCCTCTAAGCTCCAGAGCCAATGGTACAAATGCTTTATTGAACTAAATACATAATATATACAATGAGATTAAGATAATATAGAAGTCTGCATAGTCATCATATCCCACTCCTTGGCCAGTTGAAGCAGCTCAGTGGCTGCACCCAGTCAAGCCAACTTGCAGCTTCACTCACGGCTTCAAGATCTGATGCTAATTCTTTTGGACTTCTACAGTTATTAAATTTTTTTTTGGCCAAAATCTTCTATTATTTAGAACCCTTTAAAACTACTTAATACAAGGGCAAAAGGAAAAGTTCAAAAGAGGAACAGAATGAGGACCCTTTAAAACATATATCCAAGTTCTTTTTTAAAGGCAGAAAGAAAATGAAGAGCAAACATGCCCTGAGTAGTGATCCATTTTGAAGACTCTGATTTGCTCTTGTAGGATTTTGGAGGTACGTTCCTTGGGAATCCAGATAGAATGTCAAATGCGTGGTGCCTTGTGGTTATAATTCAATGAAATAAAATTACAAAGCAGAGAGGGCTGGGCCAGTTAAGGGAATGCCACTTCTCACAGTACACATATACAAATATGAAGTTGCTGATATCAAAGATGATTTTCTGCAAAGTGGCCAGGATGGGAATCCAAGCAAAAGAGCTCTGCATCCTGCTGCCCCTCCCCAATTGAAGCACACCTCTCTCTTTGCTCCCGCGTTACTTTCATAGTTTTGACTTCATTGCCAATGCTACAGGACCAACCTGAGTAATCTATCAGCACTTTACAATCCTCTCCTTCCAAACAGAGACTCATGTGACAACACCATTTCTGAATCACAATGGAAACTTCAACACAAGAAGGTTGAGCAGGAGTTGTGCCGGCCACCTGTCCCGGTAAGCAAAAGTACTTGACCATTTGGTACTGCTCTTCTATGGGGTTCCTATTGCAGCACCTGTGCATGGCAACCACCTCACAGGTCCCTGGCCTGTATGTCCCTGGAGGTGCTGGCTTGAGGCTGACAGCTTACAGCACACCATTAACACGTAGGCTAGAAAGAGCCAGTGCAATAGCAACACTGACTTAGCACAGAATCTCATCCTCAGACTTCATAAGATTTGGTTCCAGTCAAACACAATTATTCCAGGGTGTATTTCAGAGTGACTCCAAATCAATTTCTAGCTACAGATGGGAATTTGAAATCACTCTAAAATACACCCAAAAAATTATTGTAGCTCACAAGACCTTGCCGCCTCACCCGCAGGCGTCCCGGGAGCGGCCCATCACCTCCACAGCCTGGCCAGCAGAAGGAAACTTGCCACGTCTCTCCCAAGAGAAGCCTGAAATTGCCGCGGGAGAAACAGAGGCGGCTGTGGGCCTCCTGATGTTTGCCGGCAGCCACGGACCAAAGATTTTTATTGACTGATTTTTTTTCTTTTGGAGCGAGCAAAATGGACTGGGATTTGCTGAGTGCAGGGGAGGTTACCTCAGGGATGCCTGTCCTGTAGCGGGGTGGGGGTGAAAAACCTCTCTGTTCTTCTGGCAGGCATCCCTGAATGTGTCTTGGACTCCGGCACAGGCCCTCCCATGCAGATTTCTGGGTATGTTTTCCTTTTCCTCAGCTTCATGGGAAGGGGTCTCCAGTTCCCCCCGGGGTGCCTACATGGACTTCACTATAGTCTTGGCATCGCTCCATACGGACTCGGAGACACAAGTCCATTGCTCCAGCTGCTCTCGGGGGCTCGGCAGTGCCCGTGTGATCACAACGGTTCCACCTCAGACTCGCCTATTTCTCTCTTTCTCGTCGCTGAAAGCAGTGTTTGGATGCTGGAGTCCCTGGGCTTTGGAGACCCGGGCAAGCCGCTGCTTCGCCCACAGAGGAGGGAGGCCGTGGGCTCATGGCTCAGTGAATTTTCAGCAGACACCACGCCTTGAGACACATGAAAGCTTTCTGTGCTCCACTGGGGCCCTTCCCGCCTCTCTACATTGTAATCCCATTTCTGCTTACCCGGTGGGATCCGAAGAGGAGTCCTCACAACGCATCCGGTGCCCTGAAGCTCCTCCTCCGCCAGGAGCGGGAGCCGCAGCAGAAGACCACTCAAGGAGGTCCTGAGAACAGGAGTCTTACGGGTTTGACCTGGGTCTCGCCCACGTCCCTTTCCCAGGCCTCCCCAAACCTGCCACTTTCACTGAGGCAGCAGTCCCTGCCGCCATTTTTTAAAGCGGTCGCAGCCTTACTTCACGGAGCCAGGCGCCAGTCGACTCGCCAGTGCGCATGCGCGAAGCAGCTGTTTCTGGCGTCATAGGGACGGCCACAGTTGCCCGGAGATAGATTCCTGTGACTTGGCAAAGGAGGAGCCCTGTGTATCGGTGCGTTAGGGTCTGGGCTCAGAACGCTCCTCGCCAGGACGTTCACACTATAGTCTCTGGAGGCCAGAATTCGCGGAGGGTCGACCAGGAGTTAGAAAGCTCAGGCCGAGCGCCGGGGAAGCAGCGCAGAATCCCAGCCTCAGGCCTGCGCGGTCAGGATACAGGTGAGTCTCCCCAAATGTTGTGCCCTTGTCATCTCGAGGACATGTCTGCTTGTGTGCCTGTGGGCTGCTCTCTCGCCCGAGGGTCATAGTAATGGAGAGTAGAACCCCACAGCTTCAGAAGCTGCCGGGGGGGCGAGTGTTACTGTGACATGGTAAAAGCCCCATAAAACGGCATACCTCAACCATACCACGGCTTTCTGTTGAAACTGCTCTCTATAACCCAAATGTGAATAAGTAATTAAGGACTGTAATTTCCACCCTACCCAGACAATGTGTAAACAAATGCTTATCTTGACTTTTGTGAACCACTTAAGTAACAATCAGAATGTCAAAAGTCCCCTGGCCCTCGGAATGTCCAGAGCCCCTCACCCTCATTTTCGCCCAGGAATCCACTGGAATGTCCAGAGCCCCTCACCCTCATTTTTGCCCAGGAATCCACTGGAATGTCCAGAGCCCCTCACCCTCATCTCCGCCCAGGAGGTGATTTACAGAATCCACTAGCCCTCAGAACGTCTGCAGTCCCTCACCCCCACCCCTGCCCCTCACCCTCACTCCCAAGGTGATTTTACGGGTATGAAAGGTTGTGACACCCTCCTTTTGGGGCCACGGGTTGGAGAGACGCGAGCCCTCCGTGGCCGCTGGCAATAAAGACCCTGCAATTTGGCATACTTTTGTCTTGGTGTTGACTTTCTATGCTCGGGCCAGTACAGCATTACTGTGCCACTACTGTGTCTGTGTGTGTGTGTGTGCACGCGCGCGCACCATGTGTATGTCTTTCTCTTATTTCTCTCTTCTTTCCTGCTCTCTCTGCTTCTCTCTGTGTGCGTCTGCGGGTGCATGTGTATGTTGGGATACATGTGCCCTGTGTGCTGCAGGGCGGTTTCCTGCACTGCACTTCACCCTTTCTTTTGGTGAGCCTCTCCTGGCGTCTCTGGGTCCTGTGGCCAGTTGTCAGTCATTTTCCCGGATGTTCCAGTTAAGGGTTGCCAAGGCCTGGGCAATCTGGGGAGCTGTGTCAGACCGCAGGGGTTTCAATCACCTTTCCATCCTGAGGGGCCTATTTTTTAGGACCAAGAGATCACACCCCAGCCAAGGATAAAACCCTCATCACAGCTCACCGTCCACCTGCAGAAGGGGTGCCCACCGACCTCAATGAAGATGGTTCTCACTTCTCTCACCTGTGCCCTCATTGAGAAATCTAGCCACAGCTCGACACAGGGATGGACAAGGAATCTAAGGAATCCAGTAAAATGTTTTAAGAGCTGAAGGATGAAATAGCCATTATAAGAAATAACCAAACTGAACTGATAAGGCTGAGAAATTTACCATAAGAATTTCATAATACAACCAGAAGTATTTTCATTAGAATTGACCAAGCTGAGGAAAGAATCTCAGAGTTGAAAGACTGATGCTTTGAATCAACTCAGACAAAAAAAAAAAAAAAAAAGAATTTTAAAAAATTGAACAAAACCTCTGAGAAATATGAAATTCCATAAAGAAATCAAATCTACAACTCATTGGTATCCCTGAAAGAAAGCAAAAGAAAGCAAACAACTTAGAAAACATATTTGAGGATAATTGTCCATGAAATTTCCCTAACCTCACTAGAGAGGTCAACATTTAAATTCAGAGAACCCCTGTGAAGGCAACCATCCTCAAGACACACAGCCATCAGATTCTCCAAGGCCAACATGAAAGAAAAAATATTGAAGACAGCTAGAGAGAAGGGACAGGTTACCACAAGGGAAACCCATCAGGCTAACAGTATACCTCTCAGCAGAAAACCTACAAGCCAGAAGGATTTAGGGGCTACATTAAGCATCTTTAAATAGAAGAAATTCCAACCAATAATTTCGTATACAGCCAAACTAAGCTGCATAAGCAAAGGAGAAATAAAATCCTTTTAGGCAAGCAAATGCTAGGAAAATTTGCTACCACCAGACCTGCCATGCAAGAGGTCTTTAAGGGAGTGCTAAACATGGAAATGAAAGACTGTTCCCGACCTCCACAAAAACACACTTCAGTGCATACACCACTGACACTACAGAGCAACTACACAAGTCTACATAACAGCCAGCCAGCAACATAAGGATAGGATCAAATCCACACATATCAATATTCACTTTGAGTGTAAACAGTCTAAATGCCCCACTCAAAAAACAAAGAGTGGAAATTTGGATTAAGAAGCAAAACCCAATGATACACTGTCTTCAAAAGACCCATCACACATGCAATAGCACTCATAGACCCAACGTAAATAGGTGAAGAAAGGTCTATCAAGAAGAGTGTTCAAACTGTAAACCAATAGCATCGCCTCTCTTTTTTGTTTTAAATCATTATTTAAACTAACAGTGATTAGAAAAGGCAAAAAGGGCATTATATTATAATGAATCATTCACTTCAACAAGAAGACTTAACTGTCTTAAAGATATATGAACCCAACACTGGAGTACCTAGATTTATAAAACAAGTTCTTAGAGACACATAAGGAGACTTAGAAAACCACACAATAATAGTGGGAGACTTCAACACCCCACTGATAGTATTAGACAGATCACTGAATCAGAAAACTAGCAAGGATATTTGGGACCTAACTCAACACTTGACCAAACGATCTTAACAGATATCTACAGAACACTCCACCCAAAACAACAGAATAGACACTCTTGTCATCTACACATGGGAGACTCTAAAATTGAGCACATGCTCAGCTATGAAGCAAATCTCAGCACATTCAATAAAAACAAAATCATGCCAACCACAGTCTCAGACCACAGTGCAATAAAAATAGAAACCAATACCAAGATGTCAAAAAACTATACGATTACATGGAAATTAAACAATCTGCTCCTGAATGACTTTTGGGCAAACAATAAAATTAAGGCAGAAGTCAAGAAATTCTTTGAAACTAATAGAAATGATACAACATACCAGAATCTCTGGGACACAGCTAAAGCAGTGTTAAGAGAAAAGTTTAATGTACCAAACTCGCAAATCAAAAAGTTAGAAAGATCTCAAATTAACAACCTAACATCACACCTAGAGGAAATTGGAAAAAAAAAGAACAAACCAACACAAAACCTAGCAGAAGAGTTGAACTGAATAAAATTGAGATGTGAGAAAGCATACAAAAGATCAATGGAACTAAAAGTTGATAGACCACTAGCTAAACTAATTTAAAAAAGAGAGGAGACCCAAATAAACATAATCAGAAATGACAAAGGGGACATTACCGCTGACCTCACAGAAATACAAAACACCCTCAGAGACTATATGAATACCTCTATGCACACAAACTAGAAAATCTAGAAGAAATGGATAATTTTCTGGAAACACAACCTCCCAAGATTGAATCAGGAAGAAATTTAAACCCTAAAAAGACCAATAACAAGTTCTGAAATTGAATTACTAATAAAATATCTACCAACTAGAAGAAGCCCTGGACCAAAAGGATCCACATCCAAATTCTACTAGACATATAAAGAAGAAGTGATACCACTCCTACAGAAACTATTTTAAAAAATTGAGGAGGAGGGACTCCTCCTTAACTCACCATGAGGCCAATATCCTTCTGATACCAAAACCTAGCAGAGACATAACTAAAGCAGAAAAATTCAGACCAATATCCTTGATTAACATAGATGTAAAAGTCTTCAATAAAATGCTAGAAAACCAAATCCAGGAGTACATCAAATAGATAATCCACCATAATCAAGTAGACTTTATTCTTGGGATACAAGGTTGATTCGACTATGCAAGTCAGTAAATATGATTCATCAAATAAATAGAATTAAAAAAAAAACCCACACACGATCATCTCAATAGATACAGAAAAGGCTCTCAGTAAAATCCAATATCTCTTTATGTTAAAAACCTTCAATAAAATCCAACATCCCATTATGTTAAAAACTTTCAACAAACTAGGCATCAAGGGAACATGCTTCAAAGTGATAAGAGCCATCTGTGGCAAACATTATACTAAATGGGCAAAAGTGGGAAGCATTCCCCTTAAGAACTAGAACAAGACAAAGATACCCACTCTCATCACTCTTTTTAAATATAGTCCTGGAAGTCCTAGCCAGAGCAATCAGACAAAAAAAAAAGAAATAAAAGGTGTGCAAATATGAAGAAAGGAAACCAAATTATCTCTCTTCACAGACAATGTAATTCTATACCTAGAAAACCCTATGGTCTCTGCCCAAAGACTTCCAGATCTGATAAACAACATCAAATTTCAGGATACACAATCATTGGACAAAATTAGTAATATTTCTATACACCCATAATGTTCAAGCTGAGAGCCAAATTGAGAATGCAGTACCATTTACAATAGACAAAAAATGAACTAAATGCTTAGGAGCACAGATAACCAGGGAAGTGAAATATCTCTACAATGAGAATTACAAAACACTGCTGAAAAAATCAGAGATGACACAAATAAATGGAAAAATATTTTATGCTCCTGTATAGGAGGAATCACTATCATTAGAATAACCATACTGACCAAAGCAATTTACATATTCCATGCTATTTATATCAAACCACCAATGACATTCTTCACAGAACCAGAAAAAAGCTATTTTAAAATTTATATGGAGCCAATAAAAATCCTGGGTAGCCAAGCCAATCCTAAGCAAAAACAACAAAGCTGAAGGCGTTGTGTTACAAAACACCAAAAGATATTATAGAGTTACAGTAACCAAAACAGTATGGTACTGGTACAAAAACAGACACATAGACCAATGAAACAGGTTAGAGAACCCAGAAATAAAACACACACCTACAACCATCTGATCTCTGACAAAGCCTATATTATCAAGCAGTGGGGAAAGGGCTCCCTATTTAATAAATGGTGCTGCACACTTGTTTAGCCATATGTAGAAGATTAAAACTGGATCCCTTCCTTCCACTATATATAAAAACCAACTCAAGATTGCTTAAAGACTTAAGTTGAAAAACTGAAACTATAAATACCCTAGAAGATAACCTAGGAAATAACATTCTGGACATCAGTGCTGGCAAAGATTTTATGATGAAGTCTCCAAAAGCAATTTCAACAACAACAAAAAATCAACAGGTAGGAAATAATTAAACTAAAGAGCTTCTTGCACAGCAAAATAAACTGTCAGCAGAGTAAACAACAATGTACAGAATGAGAGAAAATAAAATATTTGTGAACTATACATTCAACAAAGTTTTAATATCCAGCATCTGTAAGAAACTTAAACAAATTGACAAGCAAAAAACCAAACAACCTCATTGAAAGGGGACAGAGGCCATGAGTAGTCACTTCTGAAAAGAGGACATACATATGGCCAACAAGCATATGAAAAAATGCTCAACATCACTCATCATTAGAGAAATGCAAATCAAAACCATAATGAGATATTATCAGACACCAGTCTGAATGGCTATTACTAAAAAGCCATAAAATAACCCACACTGGCAAGGTTGTAGAGAAATGGGAATGCTTATATGCTATTGGTGGGAATGTAAATTAGTTCAGCCATTGTGGAAGGCAGTTTGGAGATTTCTCAAAGACTTAAAACAAAACTACCATTTGACCCTTGCAATTTTATTGTTGAGCATTTACCCAAAGGAATATAAATTGTTCTACCATAAAGATACATGCACATGTGTATTCATTAAAGCCCTATTCACAATAGCAGAGACATAGAATCAGTGTTGATGCCCACCAATTGTAGATTGGATAAAGAAAATGTACATATACACACACCATGGAATACTGTGCAGCCATACAAAAGATCAAAGTCATGTCTTTTGCAGCAACATGGATAAAGCTGAAGGCCCTTATCCGAAGCAATTAACATAGGAACAGAAAACCTAATACCACATGTTCTCAGTATAAGTGGGAGGTAAAAACTGAGTACACATGACCACAAAGAAGGGAACAATAGACACTGGGACTTAGTCAAGGGTAGAGAGTGAGAGGAGTGTGAGGATCAAAACACTACCTATTGGGTACTATGCTTAGTACCAGGGTGATGAAATAATCTGTACACCAAATCCCCATGACATACGATTTACCCATGTAACAAATCTGCATCCTCTGAAAGAATTATGTTTTTATGAGAATGCCTGAACCCAAAATAAAAGTTGGAAAGAAAAAAATTTTGAATTAAAAATTAAAAAAATAAAAATAATTTCAAAATAAAAATAAATTCTTTCTGTTACTTATCTGGCATAATAAAAATCAAAAAGCCTGGTTAATCATAATGAAAACATTAATGTCTTTGGATATGTAATAGGTAGATTCTACATTTTTATAATTATTCAAGTATAATGGCTCATGCCTGTAATCCCAGAACTCTTGAAAGACAAGGTGGGCAGATGAAACGAGCCCATGAGTTTGAGACTAGCCTGGGCAACTTGGTGAAGTCTCATCTCTACAAAAAGTGCAAAAATTAGCTGCAGTATGTACCTGTAGTCCAAGCTACTAAGGAGGCTGAGGTGGGAGGATCATCTGAGCCCAGGAGGTTGAGGCTGCAGTGCACTGTGATTGCAGTATTGCACTTCAGGCTGGTTGACAGAAACTCTGTCTCAAAAAAAAAAAAAAAAAAAAAAAATTCAAGTATTCTTTATGTGCCTTAAGGTATGCAACTGGAGATGCTTAATTTTTAAAAGTATGATATCAGCTTACATTTTATTTTATTTTAATAATTTATGTCTCGTGAACAAAAAAAATTGAAATGTTGTGTAACTATTAAATAAATCATGTTTACCAATTCTATAAATAGAAACATATGAAAGTATGTGCTTATCATTTCCAACTTAAAAAATATTGGTCATGACCTAATCTAGGTATTTTTGTCTGAAAATGGATGGTATAATTTTAGTCTTTGTTTCTTGCATTTTTTCCAAGAGAAATATATCTGAATACAACTGTAATATAAACCTTTGATATGTAGCAGCTTTCCCCAAGGCTATCAGTGGTAATAAATATGATATGACAATATGATGTCATCTAAACTGAAAGTTGTATCACCAGCTGGCACAATGGGAAAGAAATGTTTTATTAATCCTATGTTATTTATCTCTTTTTTATTACTGCTCCTTCCCCACCTCACCTCATCCAAAAGAAACATCACAAGCATACAAACAAACAAAATATCCCCTCAGGTAGAAACATTAAAATATTTGGACATTTTTTCTTTTCCCACATGACTACTCTTTGGATGCCATATAGTTGTACTTTTTTTTAAGAAAAGAGACTGAAATTTCAATCAGTCAGCTTAGAAAATTGTTAGTAGTGATAAATTGTTTTAGCATTCAAAAATCAAATCTATTGGCTTACATGACATTTCAAAAAATATCCCAGCTCTCTTTGTCTTCCCTTTATGGAGGCTTGACTACAGTTGAAGTTTGAAGCATATAAACTTTAACACTGTGACCGTAGGATGAAATTTGTGAAGAAATGGAAAGAATTATGTTTTTATGAGATACAGGTAATTATGACAAGATGTACAATGGACATTATAGGTGCTATCCATAAAGTTATAGCTATTAAAATACCTAAACTCAGAAATTGCTGAAATTAATATATCTGGTCATCATTCATTCTTGTTTTTATTTAATCTTTAGATTTGTGCTTCAATTCTCAGAATTCAAAAGAAATTCACCTTATTGCCAAACTCATTAGTGTTCCTGAGTCCTCTTTCTTTTGTTTCTTCAAATCATCTAACTTTATTAAATACTTTTCTTTCACCTCCACTACCTTTAACAATTCATTATGCCAGTTTTCATTCTCTGATCTTACAATTTTTTTTACTTTACTTAGATTCCAAAATATGGATAAGAAACTAAGATTTTATTTTTGGTTATATTCTCATTTTCTCTTTTCACCTGCTCTTCAGAATTTCTTATGATCCTCAGTATCAGTTCTTCTATTATCTGTGTTCTCCCTCAGCTCCTGCCAAGAATCATTATCTAGATAGTCCATATGAATCCCAAATTCAATCATCCTCAAACAATTAAGCATGTCTGCCACTCCTGAATTTAAAAATATTGTTGTTCCTTTTTCTCTTGCTGACCTGCCTGCCATATGAACAAATAGGAATCCTGGAAACTTAGGCTCATTGTTGGCCCTTTCCCCCATGGGTCATATTTCCCAACTTCTGTAAATTTTTATTACATTTTACTCAACTCCAGTCCTTCCTTTTGAATCACATTTCTTCACCTAAGTTTAAGTCCTTCCTATAATTCGTCTGAACTATTAAAATTGTCTCTTATCTGTTCTTAAAATTGCTAATCTCTACCTTTTAATAGATGCTCCGTGACATTACCTTTTCTAAAGAATAATTTTACTTATGTCTTTTTCCCTTCTGAAACCTTTAGGGGCTTCCAGATACATGCTGAGTAGGTAAATATCATTCTATATTTTCTTGAAGATACGGAAGCCAGAATCAACATTATGGGGAACCTAATTCTACTCCAGTTCCTGCCATAGACTCTTTCTGGCCTGAATCAACTCTACAAATTTATTTTCCTCATCTAAAAATGAGAAATGTTGCAGTGTTTAGTATAGGAAATAGAAACACTTATAGGCATTTTAACAAAGAAGTTCTTTATACAGATTATTAGATGCTTGTAAAATTTTTGGAAGGGCTAGAGATGACAGGGCTGTCACTAGGTGTCAAAGTAATAGCACTACAGTTGCCACCCAGAGATCAGGAAACAATGGAAAATGGTGATCAATTTAATGGCTGCCACCACTCCAAAAACCAGTAACTAGAGAGTAAAACGTAGAGTATGATGTCCTCAAGAACCACGGACACAGGAAAGGGAATGGCTTCTGCCTTCCTTCTGCCTTCCAGAAATCACATGTTTGGATCTCATTGGCAGAGAACCTCAATCATATTCATAAGGCTAGTGGTCAAGGAGTCTGGAAAATTTACAGTCTAACCTTTCAACCCATACAATGTAAAGGAAATATTAAAGTTGGTCCTCATGGGTTCTGGATGCCGGTGGGCAATATCCAGTCCATAGGGTTGGCTTGATGACTTCGGTGTTCTGTTTCTAACATTCCTTACTTTAGAACAGCTGGTAACACTTGTGCCGGCTGTGCTGTGCACATTCAGACTCAATAGCCCAGCCTTCATTCTGGCTTTTTCACTATTATAAATAGAATTAGTGTAAAGAGATGTCAAGTAATAATATTTTGTAAATAGGTAATCCTAATGGTTCTATGTCAGCTTCTGTCCAGTAGAACTAAATATAAGCTGCATATATACCTATTTAGTAGCCTTATTTTAAAAAGTTGAAACAGATGAAATTAATTTTAACATAGTTTATTTTAATTGTGCATTTAATTGCAATAAATAATTAATGCAACATAATTAAATGTTATACTTTTTTTATATTATTGATAATATATGTTTTTAAATTTGTGTGGGTACATAGTAGGGGTATATATTTATGGAGTACATGAGATAATTTGATACAGACATAAAATGTTTAACAATCACATCAGGATAAATGTGGTATTCATTACCCCAAGAATTTATCCTTTGTGTTACAAACAATTCAATTACACTCTTTTAGTTATTTTTATGTGTATAATTAAATTATTATTGACTATAATAATTCTGTGGTGCTATCAAATATTAGTTCTAATTCATACTTTCTTAACAGTAACCATCTCTAGTCTCCACCCTGCTACTACCCTTCCCAGCATCTGGGAACTTTCCTTCTATTCTCTATCTTCATGCATTCAATCATTTTAATTTTTAGCTCCTACAAACAAGTGAGAATATGTGAAGTTTGTCTTTCTGTGCCTGGCTTATTTCACTTAATGTAATGATCTCCAGTTCTGCCCATGTCTTGCAATGACAAGATCTCATTCTCTTTTAATGACTGAATAATACTCCATTGTGTGTATGTATCACATTGTCTTTACCCATTTATCCCGTGATGAACACTTACATTCCTTCCAATTCTTTGCTATTATGAATAGTGCTGCCATAAACATGGGAATACAGGTATCGCCTTTGCTGGGCAGAATATTTTTAACTTAATGTGATCCCTTTTGTCCATTTTTACTTTGATTGCCTATGCTTGTGGGGTATTACTTAAAAAATATTTGCCCACTCCAATGTTCTGGAGAGTTTCCCCAGTGTTTCATTGCAGTATTTTTATAGTTTCAGGTCTTACATTTAAGATTTTAATCTTTCTTGATTTGATTTTTGTATGTGGTAAGAGACAGGGGTCTAGTTTCATTCTTCTGCATATGGATATCCAGTTTTCCCAGCGCCATTTATTGAAGAGACTGTCTTTTCTCGATGTATGTTCTTGGTACCTTTATTGTAAATAAGTTCACTATAGGTGTGTGGACTTGTTTCTGGGTTCTCTATTCTGTTCCATTATTGATCCATGTGTCTGTTTCTATGCCTGCCCATACCATGCTGTTTTGTATAGCTCTGTAGTATAATTTGAAGTCGGGTAATGTGATTTGTCCAATTTTGTTCTTTTTTCTCAGGATAGTTTTGTGGTTTCATCAATTTTAGGATTTTCTATTTCTCTGAAGAATATCATTGGTATTTTTGGGATTGCATTGAATCTGTAGAATGTACATTTTAATTTAACATTAATTATTTCAATCTATAAACATGACATATTTTTTCATTTTTTGAGTTCTCTTCAACTGTTTGCATCAGTGTTTTACAGTTTACATTGTAGAGATCTTTCACTTCCTTGGTTAAGTTAATTCCTAGATACTTAATTTTATCTGTTAGCTTATTTAGCTGTTGTAAATAAGATTATTTTCTTTATTTCTTTTTCAGATTGTTCACTGTGGGCATGGCAAATGCTTCAGATGTTTGTATGTTGATTTTGTATTCTGCAACTTTAATGAACTTGTTTATCAGTTCTAACAGTTCTTTGGCTGTAGGTTTTTCCAAACATACAATCATACCATCTGTAAACAAGGATAATTTGACTTCTTCCTTTCCAGTTTTTATGCCCTTTATTTCTTTCTCTCTTCTGACTGCTCTACCTAAGATTTGCAATACTATGTTGAATAACAGTGGTGACAGTGGGCATCCTTGTCGTGTTCCATATCTAAGAGGAAAGGCTTTCAGTTTTTCCCCATTCAATCTGATACTAGCTTTGGGTCTGTCATATATTGATTTTATTATGTTGAGGTATGTTCCTTCTATATCCAGTTTCCTGAGGTTTATCATTATGAAGTGATGTTGAATTTTATCAAATGCTTTTTCAGCATCAATTGAAATGATCATATGGTTTTTGTCCTCCTTTCTGTTGATATGATGTATCACATTGATTGATTTGCATATATTGAATTATTGATTTGCATATGTTGAATTTATCCCTGGGATGAATGGTACTTGGTAGTGATTAATAATCTGTTTAATGTATTGTTGAATTTGGTTTGCTAATATTTTGTTGAGCCTTTTTTGCATCAATATTTATGTTATATTTTACTGAACTTTTCATTTTTAGATGTGTCTTTGTCCATTTTAGGTATCAATGTAATATTAGCCTTCTAGAATGAATTTGGAACTATTTCCATATCTATTTCTCAAAATTATATCAGTAGAATTTGTATTTATTATTATTTAGATGTTTGGTAGAATTTTAGCAGTGAATCCATTGGGTCCTGGGCTTTTCTTTAATGGGACATGATTTCAATCAAACAGATTAGTTTGTTCAGTTTTTAGATTTCTTTGTAGTTCAATATTGGTAGGTTGCATGTGTCTAGAAATTTATTCTTTTCTGCTAGATTTTTCAATTTATTGACATATAGTTGCTCATAGTAGCCCCTAATGATCTTTTGAACTTCTGTGGTTTCATTTGTAAATGTCTCCCTTTTCATCTCTGATATTATTTATTTGAATCTTCTCTCTTTTCTTCTTAGGCTAAAGGTTTGTCAATTTTGTTTATCTTTTTAAAGAACAACTTGTTGTTTCCTCGATCTTTTTATTGTTTTCAAAATTTCATATACTTCTGCTCTGGTCTTTATTATTTCTTTTCACCTATTAATTTTGGGTTTGGTTTGCTCTTGCTTTTCTAGTTCTTTAAGATGCATCATGAGGTTATTTATTTGAAGTTTTTTTTTTTTTTTTCTTTTTTAATATAAGTCCCTGTAACTATAAACTTCCCTCTTAGTGCTGCCTTTGATGTAACCCAAAGGTTTTGGTATATTGTGCTTCCATTATCATTTGTTTAAAAAAATTTTTCAGTTTTCTTCTTAATTTCTTCATTGACCACCTGGTTACCCAGAAGCATATTGTTTAATTTTCATGTGTTTGTATAGTTTCCAAAATTCCTCTTTTGATTTCTAGTTTTATTCTATTGTGGTCAGAGAAGATGCTTGCTTGATATTAGTTTAATTTTTTGAATGTTTTACTACTTATTTTGTGACATAACATATCCTTGAGAATGAGCCATGTGCTGAGGAGAAGAACATGTATTCTGCAGCTGTTAGAGAGAAGGACTTGTAATTATCTATTAAATCCACTTTGTCTATAGTGCAGATTAAGTCCAATGTTTGTTGATTTTCTGTCTGGAAGATCTGTCTAATGCTAAAAGCATGGTGTTGAAGTCTCCAGGTATTATTGTACAAATATCTTTCTCTCTCTTTAGCTGTAATAATATTTGCTTTATATATCTGGGTGCTCCAGTGTTATGTCCACATATATTAACATTTGCTATATTCTTTTGCTGAATTGACCCCTTTATCATATGTAATGATCTTTGTCTCTTCCTACAATTTATGTCTTAAAATCTATTTTGTCTGATACAAGCATAGCTATTCCTGCTCTTTTTTTATTTCAGTTGGCATAAAATATCTTTTTCCATCTCTTTATTATCAGTCTATGTATACCTTTTATAGGTTAAGTGTATTTTTTGTATGCAACACATAATTACATTATTTTTTTATCATTTAGCCACTCCATGTCTTTTGATTGGAGTTTAATCCATTTACATTCAGTGTTATCATTGATAGTAAAGACTTACTCCTGCCATTTTGTTATTTGTTTTCTAGTTGTTTTGTGGTTTTCTCTTTCTTGTCTCCTTCATTTCTGTCTCCCTTTTGGTAAAGGTGATTTTCTCTGTTAGTATGATTTAAATTCTTGCATTTTACTTTTCCTGTATCTGTTGTAAGTTTTTATATTTGATGTTACCATGAGGCTTCCAAATGCTGTCTTATAACTCATCATTTTGAATAAAGACAAACTGATTGCATAAACAAACAAATAAGCAACAGAAAAATAATAACACCTTAACTTCATCCCCCTGCCTTTTAGCTTTTAATGTATTCTATTTATATCTTATTGTACTGTTTATGACATGAAAATTTGTTTTAGTTGTTATTTTTGATTGGTTCAAGTCTTTCTACTTAAGACGAGTAGTTTTCACACCACAATTACAATGTTATAGTATGCTATGTTTTGCTGGGTACTTACTATTATCAGTGTGTTTTGTGCCTTCGGGTGATTTCTTATTGCCCATTACCATGCTTTAATTTCTGTCTAAAGTACTCCATTTAGCATTTCTTGTGGGACAGGTCTGGTGATGATAAAATCTCTCAGCTTTTGTTTGTCTGAGAACATCTTTATTTATCCCTCATGTCTGAAGGATATTTTCACTGGATATACTGTTCTAGGATAAAATGTTTTTTTTTCCTCAGCCCTTCGTATGTTATGCCATTCTCTCCTGGTCTGTAAGATTTCCACTGAGAAGTCTGCTGTCAGATATTGGAGCACTACTGTATCTCAAAGCTCTTTACCCTTGATCTTTGAGAGTTTGATTATTAAGCATTGTGAAGTAGTCTATGGGTTAAATCAGCTTGGTGGTTCTATAACCTTCTTATATTTGTATATTGATAAATTCCCAGAGGTTTGGAATGTTCTTTGTTATTATCCCTTTGAATAAACTTTCTTCCCTGATCTCTTTCTCTCCATTTCTTTTAAGACCAATAACTCTTAGATTTACCCTTTTGAGGCTATCGTCTAAATCTTGTAGGCATCCTCCATTTTTTAATTCTTTTTTCTTTTATTTCCTCTAACTCTGTATTTTCACATAGCATGTCTTCAAGATGTTTTCTTCTGTTTGATCAATTCTGCTATTAAAAGAATCATGAATTTTTCAATATATTACTTGCATTTTTCAACTTCAGAATTTCTGCTTTATTCTTTTAAATTATTTTAATCTGTTTGTCAAATTTATCTGATAGAATTCTGAACATTTCTTTGTGTTATCTTAAATTTATTTGAGTTTCCTCAAAAAAATTTTTAATTCTCTGAAAGGTCACATATCTCTGTTTCTCCATAATTGGTTCATGATGATTTATTTAGTTTATTTTGTGAGTTCATGTTTTCCTGGATGGTCTTGATGTTTGTGGATGTTCATGGGTGATTGGACATTGAAGAGTTAGATATTCATTGTAGTCTTTGCAGTCTGGGCTTTTTTCTACTCATCTTTTTTGGGAAGGTTTTCCAGGTATTCACAGGGTCTTGGGTATTGTGATCTAAGCCATATCTGCATTAGGGGGCACCCCAATCCCAAAAACACTGTGTTCTGGCAGACTTGTAGAGATACTGCCTTGGTGGACTTGGATAAGTTCCAAAAGAATTCTCTGATTTACCAGGCAGAGATTCTTGTTCTTTTCCCTTACTTTCTCACAAACAAAGTCTCTCTGTATGTGCTGAGCCACCTGGAGCTGGAGGTGGAAGAACAAAACATACCTGTGGCCCCTACCAATGAAACTATACTGGATTAGACCTCAAGCCAGCACATCACTGGGTCTTACCCAAAGCCCACTGTAATCAAAACTTGGCCACCACCTGTATTCACTGAAGGCCTAGAGCTCTACACTCAGCAGGCTGTGTCCTTCCTTTCTGGGTGGTGATATCCCCCAGGCCCAAAATGGGTCCAGAGATACCATCAAGAGCCAAGAATTGGAGTCAAAACCTTAGAAATCTACCTGGTGCTCAATACTATTGTGGCTGAGCCAGTGTTCAAATGACAAGACAAGGTCCTTTTTACTCTTCTCTCCCCTTTCCACAAACAGAGGAGCCTTCCCCATAGCCCCTGCCACCACAGACCTAGTGAAGAGATTAGCAGGGCACTGCCAGGCTACTGCCAATGTTCACTTAAAACCCAAGGGCTCTTCAGTCAGCTTGTGGTAAATGCTGCAAGGCCTGGATCTCTTCTTTTAGGGCAGTGGACTCTTCTCTCACCCAGGGCAGGTTCAGCAATGTCATCCAAGAGCCTAGTCCTGAGATCAGAGACCCCCAAGAAACTGCTCGGTGGTCTACCTAACTATGGCTGAGCTGGTACCTGAAGTTAGCACATTTCAGTCTCATCCAAGGCCCATGGCTTACTACATGGGTACTATTGGTGGTTCTTCAGGGTCCAGTGGCTCTTTAGTAAGATGGTAATAACTCCTTCTAGGACTGTTTTTTTTCCCTTCAAGGCAATGGGTTCCTTCTGCCCCAGGTGATGTTTAGATATGTCATCCAGGAGCTAGGACCTGGAATTGGGGCTTTACCACTCTGTCTGGCACCTGTCCTACTGTGGCTGAGCTGATACCCAAGATGCAAGACAAAGTCCTCTTCTCTTTTCTTCTCTCTTCTCCTCTAGCAGAAGGAAGGAGTTACTTTTGTTTCTGAGAACTTCATAGCCTGGGTTTGGGGAGGGGTAGTACAAGCACTTCCTTAGATACCTTGACTCTGAGCCCAGCACAGCACTAGGACTTGCCTAGGAATTACAGTCCTTGTGGCCTAGATTGCCTTTCAAGTTTATTTAGAACCCAAGAGAACTTGAGCCCATTGTGGTGAGGCTTGCAGAAACTCAAGATCTGACTGCTGGGACTGGCGATTCTCCTCTGGCTAGGACTCCTTCAAATGCTCCCTCTGTGGGTGGTAATCAGGTGAGTTTAGCCTAGGTTTGCTTTCCGTTGTGACAGGGCATCAGTGAGTTCAATGCAAGGTCCCACAATCACTACACTTTCCCTCCCTCAATCGTACCAATTTTCTCTCTGTGCCACATGGCCACAGACTATGGATGGGGAAAGGTGGGATCAGGAATTCAAGACTGTCTTTCCTGCTCGCTTTGGTGCCTCTTTCAGTGATACGAAGTTAAAGCCAGGCACTGTAATTCCTCACCTGATTTTTGGTTCTCATGAAGGTGCTTTTTTGTGTGCAGACAGTTGTTAAATTATGTTTCTGTAGGTGGGTGGGGACAATCAGTGGAGGTTTCTACTTAGCCATCTCACTCTGCCCTCTGTTTTATTCTTCACAGCACATCTTATTTTGTGTGCTAAATTTTCATTAGAAATATTTCATCTGTATTTAGATTTATAAAATTCTGTTTTGACATGCCAGATCTACATACTAAAGTTGTTCTAATAACATATACATGTTTTCAAATAATGAATCTACTCCCCTACTCTCACCAAAAAACTTTCCTTTAATATTTGCATTCACATTAATAAAATGTGTCCATCTTTCTCCAATCAATTTATTTGCTTTTGAAACAATAGTATATCAACTGTGGTAAGCTGTATGATGGCTCCTACCACATGATGTCCACATCCTAATCCCTGGAACCTATGGATATGTTATGTGACATGGCATAAAGGAACTAAATTTGCAGGTAGAATTAAGATTGCACATCATCTTACTTTTAAATAAATTTGCCTACATTATCTGGGTGGGTCCAATAGTATGACAAGAGTCCTTAAAAATGGAAAATAATATAAAATGAAAGAATCAGAGAGGTAGCAGTTGAACAAAGTCTTTGCTCAATGTTGCTAGCTTTGAAGATGAATAAATGGGGCCACAAGGAATGCAAATGACATTAAGAGGCTGGAAAAGGAAAGAAAAATGATTCTCCTATAGCCTTCTGATAGAATCTGACAATATATTGATTTTATCTCAGTAAGACCCCTTTTTAACTCCTAACTCCAAGAATTGTAACATATTTGAATTATTTTAAGCTACTGTAGCTATGGTAACTTCTTACAGCAGCAATGAGAAACTAATTCCTTAGTTTCAAAATTAGGTCTTATCAAGTAAATCAAATTTACTAACTGTTATGACAACTCAGTATTCTAAAAATATAGTTCAGACTTCTAAGTCCTCCTGGTCTAGTTTCTAAGGAGCCCGGAAGTCATCACTGTATCCTAACAAGTAAAAACCTGAATTAGCTGAAAAATCAGTAACTCTTCTTATAACTATCAGAGAAGTGAGGTCACAGAGCCCAGACACCTTATATCCTGATCTCAGACATCAGTACTCCAGGTTTTCTAGCCTTTGAACTTCTGACTCACATCTGTAGGCCCTCAGGATCTCATCTCTATGGCCTCAGACTGAGAATTACACTATTGTCTTCCCTAGATCTGAGCTGTTTGGACTTGGACTGAACCACCTTACCAGCTATCCTGATTCTAAAGCTTATGGGCAGTCTATTGTGGGACATCTTAGCCTCCATAATCAAGTGAGCCAATTACCCTAATAAATATCTTTTTGTATATTTCTCTATATATCCTATTGGTACTGTCTCTCTAGAGAATCTTAAACATTCCCTTCTTCAACATTACATTGAGTAGTGCCAGTCCTCCAACTTCATTCTTCTTCTTCAACATTACATTGGCTATTGCTTTTTTAGATTGAGAATCTAAAGCAATAGCCAATGTAATGTTGAAGAAGAAGAATGAAGTTGGAGGACTGGCACTACTCAACCTCAAGACTTACTGTAAAGCACCAGCAATCAAGACAGTGTGGTATTGATGATAAATTAAAAAATATATCAATGGAACAGAATAGAGAGCCCAGAAATAGACCCATATAATACAACCAACTGATATTTGACAAAAGACCAAAGGCAATACAATGGGGCAAAGACAGTTTTTTCGACAAATGGCGATGAAACAACTGGAAATCCTCATGCAAAAATAAATCTAGACACAGAACTGAAATCCTTTACAAAAATTAACTCAAAATGGATTACAAACCTAAATGTAAAACACCAACTATAAAACTTTTAGAAGATATTATAGGAGAAAACTTAGACAACATTGAATATGGTAATTACTTTTAGATACAGTACTAAAAACATAATTCATGAAAGATGGACTTCGTTAAAATTAAAAACTTCTGCTCTCTGAGAGACTGTGAAGAGAATTAAAAAAGAAGACACAGACCGGGAGAAAATATTTTTGAAAGATACAAATACTAAAGAAAGGACTGTAATTCAAAATATACAAAAAACTTTTAAAACACAACAGTAAGCAAACAAAAAACTTGATTATTAATGAGCCAATGACCTTAACAGACAGCTTATCAAAGACAATATATGGATGGCAAATAATCACATGAAGAGATACTCCCCATCATATGTTATCAGGAAAATAAAAATTAAAACAACAATGAGATACAACTACACATCTTTTAGAATGGTAAAAACTTAAAACACTAGTTGGCAAAGATGTGGAACAACAGGAACTCTCATTCATTGCTAGTGGAAATGTGAAATGGTACAGCCACGTTGGAAGATGTAGCTCACTGCAGCCTCCGCCTCCTGGGCTCAAGTGATCCTCCCTCCCACCTTACCCTCCCAAGTAGCTGGGACCACAGGCATGTACCACTATGCCCAGCTAATTTCTGTATTTTTTTTATAGAAATGGGGTTTCACAACGTTGCTCAGGCTTATCTCAAACTTCTTGGGGCAAGCAATCTACCTGCTTCAGCCTCCCAAAGTGATGGGATTACCAGGGAAAGCCACTTTGCCTAGTTTTAATAAATCCAGATTTTTAACGTGACATAGCCAAAGTACCATCTGTCATGAAAGAAATTAATTTTTCCATACCCACTTGAAATTCTTTTTTGATAGACGTAGGAAGTATAAAATATCTACACTATGAATTTGATATTTTGCACCATGAATTGAACTTTCTTTGTAAGACAGAAGTCTTTTGACACAAAAAGCACCCAAAGTGTTAATTGGGCAGTACTGCTTTTATCACACAACTAATCTAAAGCTAAAGACATGTTCTTGCAAATTTTTAAACTTCAAATAAAAAAATTGATATTAGAAATTTCTGTTGGTTCTTGGTTTAAGTAAGGTCTTTCACTGTTTGTGAAACTTTTTTTAAAAAATATGCTTCATAATTTCAGAACAAAATTTGTATGACTGAAACTACAATTTTGTTTAGCATCTCTCTATCTAAAAAAAAATGTTTTCTTGCATTTGTCTGCAAAAGTCTAAGCCATTTTCAGCTAGCCAAAGTTACACTCTCTGCTCTTGTTAAAAATTGTTTATTTTTTTTGTGAGACATTAATTCTGATTTCATGTGGTTGATTTTGTAGTTTCTTTTTTGCTATCAAGAGAAAACTTCACATCAAAGTTACTGTTTACTTGTTGACATGTAATATTTCCCACTTTATTGTTTTTAAATTTTTTTTTTTTTTTTGGAGACGGAGTTTCGCTGTTGTTACCCAGGCTGGAGTGCAATGACGCGATCTCGGCTCACTGCAACCTCCGCCTCCTGGGTTTTGGCAATTCTCCTGCCTCAGCCTCCTGAGTAGCTGGGATTACAGGCACGCACCACCGTGCCCAGCTAATTTTTTGTATTTTTAGTAGAGACGGGGTTTCACCATGTTAACCGGGATGGTCTCGATCTCTTGACCTCGTGATCCACCCGCCTCGGCCTCCCAAAGTGCTGGGATTACAGGCGTGAGCCACCGCACCCGGCCTGTTTTTAAATTTTTATACCACTATAATATAGTTTTGCTTGTTTTGCTTTCCTACAGCAAATTGCAATGACCAATGGTTATGAAATATGTGGCATGCCTTTTTTTTTTTTTCAGATGGAGATTTGCTCTTGTTGCCCAGGCTGGAGTGCAATGGTGCCATCTTGGCTCACTGTAACCTCCACCTCCCAGATTCAAGTGATTCTCCTGCCTCAGCCTCCTGGGGAGCTGGGATTACAGGCATGTGCCACCTGCATGGCTAATTTTGTATTTTTAGTAGAGACAGGGTTTCTCCATGTTGGTCAGGCTAGTTTCAAAGTCCTGACCTCAGGTGACTGGCCCACCTCAGCCTCCCAAAGTGATTGGATTGTAGGTGTGAGCCACCGTGCCTAGCCCAGCATCTTTTTTCTTTTAGCATTCTGGACATAGTATTAGCACCATCATTGTCACTTGATTCTGTATCAGTTATATGTCTTAATTTTAAGTTAAAAAAAAAAGTTATCCATATTTTTAAAGTATAAAAATAGTTTGTATTTACTATATTAAAAAGCATTTACATTTATCTACCACTTACCATTTATACAAATATCACTATATTTCATATAGTCCTCATAAACTGTTAATATATAATAATATTAGGTGGTGATCTTCCATGGCCTTTTTATATATCTTGTGATAGCTTTTGTCCCAGACCATCTTTTCAAGGATACTTATGTAACAGACAGCCTTGGAAGCTAGCAGTAATGTCTCCCTCTGAGTGGTAGGGAAGATCTGTTTCCTGACAAGGATAATAGCTAATATTTCCCTCAAGGGCAAATGTTGGGCAAGTTTGCTAGCAGCCCCCATTTATAAGATTAGCAGTTTCCTAATCTCAGGTTTCCTCAGTTGTGAGACAGATCCATGGAGTGCTCAGCATCCACCTGGGCTTACTCTGCATTGCTCCCAGGGACTTTGGTAACCAAAAGGGCCAGTGAGAACTTGAAACTCATGTGGTACCTCTTATGCTGTGTCTCTTGTCTCTGCAACTTTTCAGAAATTCTGAGAGCTACTCAACCTTTTAATAAATTCCTTTTCTACTTGAATTAGTCAGGATTGTTCCTTATTGTGACTAAGAATCCTGATGGAGACAGCTCTAAAATGCCAACCTTGAAGTTTCCTTATCAAAATTCCACATATAGAGGTTGTGCACCTCTACATTGCACATATGATTTATGCTACTTTCAGGGAAGTTATTTACAAATGATGAATGGGCCTGTTTAATTCTCTTTTTAAGAGACAGTATCTTGTTCTGTCACGTAGGCTGGAGTAGCTAAGTGTCTAAGTCCTTTTGGGCTTGTTTGCTTACAGACCATATCTGTGGAAGTGTGGAAAGGAAATCCAGAAAGTTTACACCATGGAAAGGAAACCCAGAAGGTTTACACAGTTCAGCTTAGGAATTGTTTGATTCCTTGACAAAAAACACATTGTAATATTACAATGTTATATAGAAAATGTAATTTAAACTGAACCACACTGCTGATACCAAGTACACCAATGATGTGTCTATGTGTAATGGCATCAACAGCACACATGCCTGAGATCTGCTCTAAAATGTATCAGTAGTATTTTAGACTATTCACGGCTAAAGAAAACAGTCTTAACAAAACGATAAAGTTGTGCTAAAAAGAAAAAAAATTACCCTCCTTTGTGTTTTACATTTAAATTTAAGTTTGTTAAAATTGAATAAATTTTAAAATTCTGTTCTTCATCATATTAGCAACATGAACATAAGGCATATACAATTCGTAACTATGTCATCCAATATAAATCCACTAGTCATATGTGGATTTATATTGGATGACATAGTTACGAATTGTATACACCTTAATTGCTAGTTGCTAGTATCTATTTATCTTTCTCTCCCATACACATATATCTATACACACATAGGTACATGCATATATATATATATATATATATATACACACACACACACACACAAATATATGCTCTTCCACCATTTATCATTATCTTAATTTCATTAAGCATTATCAAACATTTCATGACATAGCTTTCATTTTATTTACAGTCTTTAATTATAAACATCTACAGACAGAATCATTTTTGGAATAGGAAGAACAAAACGATATCAGAAATGGAGCATGTCAGATTAGCTGATAGGGTTCTTCAGATGTTTGTACATTGGTTTTTTTTAAAATCAGGAAATAATCAAGTTTTTTTATACAGTCATATCAAGTTTCTATGGGAGCTACATTTTGAGCCTGAATACATATTATTCTCAAATTTAAAAATCTTGCACATTTTTTATCCAAAAAAGCAATGGGATTCAGAATTAAATAGGCTCATTAAGACCATTTTATGCCTGTTTCCAGGCGTGGTGGATTAGAGCATTTTTTGTTATTATTGTCAGAATAAACTGAAAACTACTCTCATGTCTCTACTTAACAACTCAGTGCTTTTAGTTTTAAATAATTAAATGCATGTTTAAGAATTAAGTGAGGTCTGGACTCAGTGGCTCATGCCTGTGATCTCAAGTACTTTGGGAGGCTGAAGCAGAAAGATCACTTGAGGCCACAAATTTGAGACCAGTCTAGGCAACATAGTGAAACTCCATCTTTACAAAAAGAAAAAAAGAATTAGACAGGCTAATTTTTATGACCACATGCCTGTAGTCCCGCCTTTATTTTTAGAACTACATGCCTATAGTTCTAGCTCCTTGGGAGGCTGAGGAAGGGGATCACTTGGGCTGAGGATTTCTAGCCTGTGGTGAACTATCATCATCCCAATGCACTTTAGCCTAGGTGACACAAAAAGACCCTGTCAAAAAAAAAAAAAAAAGAAAGAAGTAGGACATCTATCATTTATCAGTAAATAACTTTACTGAAAAGTTATATAAAGCCCTAAATGTACAATGTAGATGCCCACACACTCTGTATGTGGGATTTTGATAAGGAAATTCCAAGACTGCCATCTCAGAGCTCTGTCCATTGGGATTCTTAGTCACAGCAAAAAGCAACCCTGGCTAGTTCAAGTAGAAAAGCAATTTATTAGAACAGCACTGCACAGCTCTTAGCATTTCTGAAAAGTTGCAGAGACCAGGCTTGGAGGCAATTAGACCAGAAACCCAACCAAACTCATGCCAGAGAACTGATCTGGTGAGTCCAGCACGGACACTTGCTGGCACAGATAGGGAAACTTTTCCCCTGAGCCACAAACATTGACTGCTGTCCCTAAAGCAACTGTCACTGTCCATGCCCTTGCCAGAATAAATTCTGCTTAGTCTAGCTTCCTAGTTTCACCAGCCTTTGTTTCAAAGTCTAGGATGGGAATGTCTGATTGGTTGTAAGCTTAGCTGCAAGAGATACTGATTTCTAGACTCAGTGCTGGGGTGGGGAGCTCATTTTCTTAATGTGAGAGAATCCCCTAATATGGGAAGGAGGGAAAGAAAAAAAGAAAGAAAGAGAGAGGGAGAAAGAAAGAAGAAAGAAAAGAAAGGAAAGAAAGAGAGAAAGAGGGAAAGAGAAAGAAAGAAGGAAAATAGAAAAAAGAGAAAGAAGAGGGAGAGAAAGAAAGAAGATAAAAAGAAAGACAAAAAGATAAATGAAGACATTTTTCCTCACAGTGCCCTTATTAAAAGATAAAAGCTATTCCCATAATCTTTATGTCGGGATGATACGTAATAACAATTTGCGATCCTAATGTCTCAAAATGAAGTCACTCATGTCAAGTGCATTGAGTAAAGTTGTTTACTCCTCAAAGAAATAAATGTGTAATGGACTGAGGTTATAACACCTGCTATTGCCCAATACCACCAGAAACCTGAAATGAACCAATAGAAAGTACGTTCAAAAGGTGGCTGAGATGATGAGAATGGGTACACCTGTGGAGGGCCATGCAAGCAGTAAGGACCTGACTTGTCCAAGATGCATTTGAACTCTCTGCTCATAAGAATTCTGATGCCTTCTTTCTATTTGGAGTCAACTAGTCAGCTACCAGAGGCTCTGGCCAGAGAAAAGCAGTGACTACCCAGCTGATTAGTGTCTGAAAGACTTTTGACCCACCGAACTCCTCTGTCAGCACCCTGGTTTGTTGCCCTCTTTTAAATTATTGCCTGTGTATTGAATATTAATTGCATGATTGATTGATGTGTGAAAGCTTCCCAGTCAACCATGAATTTGAACATACCTAATTGGCTATTGAGTCATTGTGAAACCTCTCAACTTAGGTGGGAGTTAGCACACCTAGGATGCACAAATCAAGCACAACATAGATACATTTTGCACCACCAGCTTTTTTGGATGTAAAGTGTTCAAATATCAAATCTTGGAAGAAAGTGACTAAATTAGCCTCAGAGAACCCATTACTTCTGCTGATGAGGCTGTTTCTTTACAGGAAATGGTCTACATTTTATCAAATCTATTTTTTTAATTTTCTAAAATAAATTTAATAGCTTTCATTATATAGAAGTGTATCTACTTAAATAAATATAATTATTTAAATTTGTTCCTAAGCTTCTCTTGAATAAAATTATTATACATATGCCTTTCATTAATATTTCAGAGGCAATTTGGCTTCATGAAACAAAAACTCAAGTAAGAAAGACCCACTCTTTACTGGCCAGATATATGACATGAACTGCAATTCTCTCAGCTATGATAGGGGCAATAGTACCCATCCCCAAGGATACTTATGACGGTTAATTCACAGTGCACATACCATGTACCAGCTCCTAGAGGGCTAAGAATGAGTAGGATACAATTCTTCTCTCACTGTTCAGAGTTTAGCAGGAAAAACAGGAATGTGTCCCAGCCAAAATTATGCTGGTATGTAAGTTATTCCAGGAATATATAACCTGTAATAAAGTAGTAATTTTCAAGAAGGAATGAGATAAAATTTAATTTTTCTGGATAATGTTTAGGAGTTTCAGCTTGCTGAGTAGAGACAATAGTTCACTAAATAGAGAAATTGACATACAGGAAGATGGAGCGATACAAAGAAGGAAAATGAGAATTCCGGAAAGGAAAAAACAAGCAATCAAAGAAACCTTCAAGGAACTTTGAAGAAACATGTGGAACTTGTTTGTGAAGGTTCTTTTTGTTGTATGTCACCAAAGCCTGAATACCAGGTAAAAAATAATAATAATTAAGTGAAGGAGAACATGCAGTGGAGGCTGAGAGGGACAGTAAACAATGACTCATGTGTGCCACCACCTAAAGGAGGATCACCTAGAACAACACAAAGCAATTGTTTCTCCATGAGGACTCAAGTGCAATATAGTCAATCCTTCTGATTTTATTCAGAGAAACTGAAAAATCTGGATATTTGTAGGAGCTCAACAACTTGTCAAGAGTTAGCAAGGAATTCAAACCTTTTGAAAACGGAAAAATATCAAATCTGTTCCTTGATTGAATCCAGTTTGAGGGCCAGCAGGTTTCAAACTCTGCTCTAGACAATAAAAAGTCACTGAGGCTTATAGGCAGGTACTGATGTGATCTCACCTTTGCCTAAGTTGCCTGAAAGATAGAAAGAAATGATACTTGAATCAAGAAGATTATACCAAAATCTAAGGAAGAGCTTTAGAAGTGGCAGCAGAGCTAAGCAGAGGATAAGATACAAGGTATGGTTTGGAGGTGGAACCCATAAGACATCATGACAAACAAAATAGAATAGGTAAGAAGAAAACAAAGATGGGTCCAAAGTCCTGAGATTTGACTAACTGAAGCTATGTCGATACTATCCACTATAAGAGTGAAATCAGCAGGAGAAAAAAAGTTGAGATCTGGAAAAAATATATTGAGTCCATTATTTAATATCTTACATTTGAAATACCTGTCCAGGTAAAGACATTCAATAACCAACTAGTAATAAAGGTTTGGATTTCAACAGAGAGATGATGCATAAAATTTGGTATTTTCATTAATTAGTTTTAATTGTGATATAATTAAATGGAGTAAAATATATAACTATTAAGGGTAGAGATCAAGAGTTTTGATAAATACTCACAACTGTCTTACCAGTATTCCTGACAAGATTCAGAGCACTGCCATTACCTTTGAAGGTTTTCATTTGGTCTTTCATAGAAAATCACCATCTTCTCAGGGGCAATAGCTATTCCAATTTTTATCTCCATAAAGGAGCTTTATCTGTTCTTAAACTTCATATAAATGGAATCATATAGAGACTTCTTGGATTTGTCTCCTTTCACTCAACATGAAGTTTTTGAGATTTAACTTGTGTATGGAATTCATTCTTTAAATTAATGTACTGCCTAGTAATATTTTGTTGCATTAATATACCACAATATGGTTATCCATTCTCCACTTGATGGATATTTAGTTTGTTTCCAATTATTTGATATCCTAAGTAAAGTGGCAGTGAATAATCTTTGCAATTACATGTAAAGCTGCAGTCAATATTCTCACACAAATTTTGGGAAGACACAAACATTTTCATTTCTTTTGAGTACATACCTAGTATCAGAATTGCTGTACCATAAAGCAAGTGCATTTCCAGCTTTATAAGTAGTTGCCAACATGATTTTCATCACAATTATATCATATAATATTCAGAAAAAAATAGATGAGAACAGTTACTTTGTGCCCTCTGTAACACAGAGTCTCTACTGTCCATCTTTTTAGTTTTAGCCATTTTGTAAGGTTGAAGTAGCTCATTGCAATTTCAATTTATGTAGCCAATAATCAATTATATTGATCATATCTTTAGGTGCTTATTGGCTATTTATATGTCTTATTTTTTGAAATGTAGTTTAAGTCTTTTAGCCACTTTTATCATTTTAAAATTATTATTTATTTATAGGAATCCTTTGTTGAATACATAAAAAGAGAGACTATTTCCTCATAGTCTACAGGACTTATTTTCCTAATAATATATTCCAATGAGCAGATTTTTAAAACTATTATAAAATCAAATTAATCTTTTTTTCTTTCATGTTTAGTGACTTTAACATTTGGCATAAGAAAACATTTGCATTCCTCTAAGTCACAAAGATATTCTCCTATGCTTAAACTTGATAATTTAGCTTTTTTACTTGTTTATAATCTCTCTCAAGTTAATATTTTTATATTGTTATGTAAATGTCAGGGCTAATGCTTTTGCATCATTTCTTAGAAAGATTGCCCATTAAATTGCACTGGTGCCTTTGTCAAAAATAAATTGACCTTATACAGGTGAATTTATTTTTGTACTTCCTATTCTCTTCCATTGATCTATTTGCCTATCCTACATCAATATCACACTCTCTTAATTAACGTAACTTTGAAAATATAGATTTTTGTCATTGAGGTATAGACAAGCTAATATGTCAAGAGAAAACTAACAGGGAAGAGATGAAAACTGAGAAAGTAAAAAAAACAGCAGTGCTCATCAAAATAATATGGAATAGGTAGAAGAAAAAATGCCAATAAAAAAGACAGGGTGCTGAGAAAGACAGGGGGAAAACACAAATGGAGTATGGACAAGGAAATCAAGAAAGAAAAGAGTTTTGAGAAGGAAAAGTTTCCAGAAGGGTTTCATTCTGCAGAAAGCTATTCAGATTTTGACAATTTTCACAAGAAGTCATTCATAACCTAAGAGAGAGCAGTTTCCGGAGAGGTGATGGCATATATTTATCCGATGAATATTTACCGCCTATCTATATTGCAAAATACTATGAACAAGAAAGATATAGTGGCAGGCTTCCTGAACTTTATTGTCCTACAAATCCATAGATGTTCTATTCCCATGAGGGAAGACAAGAATGAGAGATGAGGAGGAAAACAAATCCAAGGCACAAAAACTTTTTATAGGTCAGCATAAGAGACAGAAGTAACATTTGGTGGTTTTATGTGAAACATGTTGAGAAAGGAATTTTCTTTGTTTCAGTTTCAAGGCGAGGAATAGTTCCATGAGGTTTTAGGCCAAGGGGAAGGTAAGAGCAGAAAGAGGGAGACTGAAAAATATTCTGAGGAAAGTGGAGTAATGATAGATTGAGGCACATAAAGAACATAAGGTGAGATTCTCTGAAAAAAGCAAAAATAAGGATTAAGTTTTGAAAAGGAAGAGGAATATTTATTGCTCCCTAAGACAGATAGAAAGTAGAAAGGGATGCGTAAGTAGGAACAAAAGTAAAATTTGGAGGAATAAGATCATTCACGGGCTCTCTGTTTTTCAAGAAAGAATGTTACTGTAAGATTTAAACTGAGAGACCTACAGAGACTGATGAAGGACTGAGAGAGTTCTTACAGGGAATAATAGGAAGAATTGATTGACATAACCAAAATGAATGGTTAAAAAGTACTAAAGACTTAACAAAATGTATAGAGTGTGCAGTATGATACAATCTTAATGTGCAGATAAACGATTTTCTCCAGAGTCCGTTACTGTCAGGGCAGAGGAATGGAATAATTGGTGGTGCAAGGGAAGAGAGATCCTAGATCAGATCAGCTTTGAAGGGTATGTGTACTACAAAGGCAGGAGCTGAAGAATTTGATTCTTTTGGGAACTGTATTTTCAAATAATCTCCAATAAGCTTTATTACAGAAGAAAAGAAAGATCAACTGAGAGATAGTTAAGGAACATGAGGTTAGGGAAAAAAAAGGGGGTGGGCAAGAGAAATGTAGAAATATGAATCTATGATCCAATGGTGTGCTGAAGCCAGCCTGTACCAGCTAAATACAGCTGATTGTGGACCTGTCCTCCCACCTCTGTAGTCAGTGACATCATGGTGGTGACTTGAAATTAGCCCCAGTGCAAGTATTTGCCACATGATAATCAGCAAACACAACAAATCAGGCCCTTATTTTTCTTTTTATTTCCCTACCCCAAGAGCCAGTTGTTATAGGATACCCCTGCTGCTATCAGATATTAATATTCCCAATTTTCTTTTTTCCAGTGTAATAACTAAGGTTTTAGGGTATAATTAGGGGAATGGATATATTTATTATAAAATATATATTCAGTTATAATTATAATTATCTTAATAATGACACTAAAGTCATCTAAGATGAGGTCAAGAGGAGGGGGTGGTGGTGAATTCAGAGTGAAAAGAGTGTTGAATGTGCAGAAAAGACCATGATGTCATTGAAAACACTATCGATGATGAAGAGAAGATAGTGGACTTGAATAATGTGACGTTAATAAAAAGGTTAGGTTCATAATGGTGGTCAATGAAATAATAATTTGACAGGCCACAATAATGAATTAGAAATATCAATTTAGCTAGTATAAGTTAAATTTCACACTAAGTCCTTTTGCCAATAATTTCAAAAGTTGAGAAAAGGGATTATAACTTGAAACTCAAGAATATTTATTCCAAAAACTCAGACACTATTTCTATCTTCAGTTATAAACACTTTTCTCTTTAGTTGTGAAAACTGCTCAACACTTGAAATAAGATAATGCACCACCCATTAAAAAGCTCAATTTTCTTGCTTACTTCTATTTTTAGAAATTACTTCATGCCTCTAATTGGTACATTCTGGTTAGTATTGTAAATACTTTCATAATATTTAAAGATTATCATGTCATCTGCTGATAGGCCTAACATGTTAAACAGAAAGTAGTTACCATCTGATAAACTAATGAGAAATAAAAAATCCAAGCATTGGAGCCACAAGATTCTCTTTCTTCTGTTATATTATTTTCTGTGTAAAAGAAACATCCCTCCAATATTCTGTCTCATGTTGAAATGCCGTATAATTTATTGAGTAATGGGTCAGAAATTACCCACAAACTGGATTTGCTTGTGGAAAGAGAAACAGACATATTCATTTTCCCAAATACATTATTAGAATCTTAATAAAAACAATGGAGGAAATAACAAAACCATTCACATCTTAATCATAAAAGAGCAAAAGAAGAGTTCACACACATCCCCATGTGAATTATACTTCCTTAAGGACGTTGAAACACCTGGCAGTTGGCTTGGAAATGGACATTAACAAAGGACATGCTGTTAGAATTTGATCTCAAGCAACCTTGAGAAAATGCACTTGGGAAAGCTTTTTGTACTTTTAACTATCTTGCGAAACTCAAATAAGACTCATTGAACAAAGTTTCTAATATAATTAGCTGATGTACACTTGAACTTCTCACTGTCCTTCTGAAGCCCTCAGTCCCTTGAACCAAGTGTTTTTAATAATCATTTCACTATATCAAGTACAAACATATGTGTATCATTAGAAAAAAACAATGTTTGTTCATCTCAGGGTGGTGAAACAAAACCCACAAAATATATCCCTGAACTCCAACTCATGTTTAATACAGTAATGTGTTTTTACACTGTCTCCGTCTATATTACTCTTTTCTCTCCTCACTTCTGGGAATATGAAGTCTCAAGCATGGTGGGAAGAGAAACCTCCCACCTTTTTTCCTGAGCCAAGTTTACACTCAGGACAAAAAGCAATGAATTGTTTCAGCCAGAAAATGTTCAATCTCCCAGCTCTAAACTTGTGTTTGTAGACAAGGGGTGGTCCATGCCATATTTCTTGCTAGAAATTTACCAGCAAAATTTAATGAGTACTTAAACAGTCTTTAAAACTTTTTAATAGTGAGGCAGGTTGGGTAAGAGAATACAGAGAAAGGTAAAAAGCATGAAAATAAAAAAGTCTCAATTTTTGCCAACCTCTGTACTTCTACTCTACTGATTGCTTACTGACCAAGAACCCTAATTACTGAAGTTTTATAGCTTAACCTGAAGCTTAGAAGGCTTCTGAGCAGTAGAGATGCCAGACCCCAATACAGAGATGTAGGAGAATTCACCAGACTTTGGCCTAGAAATATCAGTGAATACTATCCACCTTGATTGCACAACGATGTATGCGGTAAATTCTCTGGGGACCTTGGGCTAGCAGAGTGTATTAAAAATAATACAGAACTAGGAGTCAGCAAGTCAGGTATCTCTGACACTCACTAATATGTAACCATGGAGAAGTTACTTAGAGTCTGTGACTCACTCTAGAGGTATGTATGAATTTGAACAATTAATATAACTATTGTGTTGATTATTGACTATTAATCTTTACATACTGATACATACATCTGTGTGTATTTGTGTATATACATGTGAGTATACATGTGAGTTTGGTAGCATTGGATGCTCTTTTCTCTAGTTTTCTTCTTATAAAACAATCTTCTAGATTATACAATTTAAGACTCACAGCTCAAAATTCACCCTTACACTATTCACATTAACCTGATAATTATTTTATGGTAATAGTTAACACAGGATTGTTCTGATGGGTAGAGTATTAGAAATGTTTTTCTTTTCACAGAGATTGGAAATTCAGATTAGAAAATAACATCAATATTATCAGGTGCAACTACTATTTTTATAATATAGACCCATAATCTGTTATAAAAAGGGGAAGTTGGTTCTGTCATAAAGTAGAGAACTATCTAGGTGTTTTAAACTGATAACACACCTTGGCCTCAAACATCTATATAATTAAATTATTTTTAACTTTTTTTTTTAATGCATACCTATAAAGTAGTTTATGTGTTAATTTGGAAATCATCTTCTTCTTTTACTTCTGAATGACTATCCCATTATTTAAGAGATTTAAGAAGCCATGAGATGTTGAGAATTATTCTGTGTACTGGGGGATTCAGTGATTAAAGAAGGGAAAAATTATTGCCCTCATGACCTAACTTTTTCTTACACTGGGGAATTGTCCTTGAGCTTCCCAAGTACAGCTACTTGCTACTTATTTAGAATTCTTCTAACATTTTGTACATATCTCTATTAATTATTTTCAGAATGCACAAGCCATGAAACCCAGTGCCAGACTGCTTGTTACATGGCAGGTACACAATTATATTTACAGTATAAAAAATAAATGGTTGAGTGAATAAAAATAAAAACAACTAAGAGTAGAGAATGATTGAGTCTTTAAGAGTTTTATTCCAAATGAGTTACAAGCAAGTATATGTATTATTTGGTGTCTAAGCTGAAAATTGAAGGGTTAGTAAGAGTTTTCCAGAAAAAAAGAAGAGAGGGGAAGAGAGAAAAATTTGGGCAGAAGCCTAGGGTAAAATTGCCATGATAGAGGAATGTGGCTGAAGATAGTGTAATTGGTGGTAATATTGGTAAGAAATAGAGGTATACAGCCTTTTGTAAAAAGCAGACAGATGAACACACAGTGACAGCAGAGTATACAGATAGACAGAATCTGAATGTGGAAAAAAATACCTGAGTTCTAGAAGGTCCAGAAGAACAAATTTCAAACAGATAAATAAGTATTTTAACATGGAGAAATTGTTTAGTTAGAAATATGGTGAAACGAGTGAAAATCCCGTATATGCCTGGCCTGCCTGAATATATTTTATTGAGATTTTCCAGATATAATGCTCATAAATTCTTAGAATATCAGGATTTGATGGGACTTCAATGAGCATTTAATACAACTGCAGCCTTAGTCTAGGATGTGATGGTACATTTTGAAGCAAATTATGTGTCCTTCAGGTGAATTACTTAAAAGTGGAAGTATTTTTTGACCTTAGTCATTTACATGAACTACTTAAAACATTAGTAAAATTTTTTCCAAATTACATATAAACTTATGAATTTCTAGTCATTTATAATGTATTTACTAAGACGAGAAATGCACATGTATTAATGCATTGACTCAAATCCTTCTAATCTTTCAAAGAAGAAGAATATCAATAAATTTCTCAGTGCAACCCATAACATAATTTATTTTCTTATTGAAAAACAAAAATGTTGGAAGTTTTCATGAACATGCATAACTTTTGTTAGCATCTTGTGAAGTGGTAATTCAAAATATACTATGTAATCCACAGCATTTCAACTGTTTTTACCAAATCACTATATATTCCAACCAGAATTGTGAATTAATTATGTAGAGGAAAAAAATCAAATACCAAAATTTGACAAGAAAAATTCATATTGTTAAATATATGCAAGTGAAGATCTCATAAATTCCCGAAAGCTAATAATTGCTTCAGTTACATAGAAACAAATAAACACTACCACATGAAGAGCAGCATTCCATTATGTGTTAAAACTTGAGCCAAAATCAATTGAAGTTATAATCTATCTTGCTTTGATATGAGCCATTGATAATTTGAATTGAACATGAAAATTTTGATGGAGTGATTTTAATTTCATGTAAATTTAAAAGCTCTAGAATTTCCTCAGGCTATTGTGTATGCTTAAAATAACTTTCATTCAGGCAAAGAAGGACTAAAAAAAATAATTGATGATAGAATTTAACATCTAAGTATTTGTTTTCCCATTTTACTCCAACTCTGAGAGTAATGATTAGTTGTTTGGGTTAAAGAAACCAAAAGAAAGAAGTATGACAAACTTAGAGTTTGTGGTAAAACTACATTGCGATAATTTTGAATATATGTTTGTCATTTCTTCATTTAGTTTGTTGTCTGGAATGAATCCTAATATAGCATTTGGCTACTTAATTTCTTCTTCATAAAGACATATCCTCAGAGACCAATTGAATTACTGTATCACTCATGTATTTATTTAATTTGTTTATTCACTTAGCAATTGAAAGGAGTATCTACTGTGTGCCAGGCACGGTGCCAGGCAGCAAGAAAACAACAAGATTCATAGACAAATAATAAAAATAGAATGTAATATGGAAAGTTAATGTTGTCTTGTAGAAAGAAGAATGAAGCAAGCAGGAAGCAATTCTAGAACTTCTTTCTTCAACTTCATATGAAATGATAAAACATGCTTAATTATTGTCATTGTACATTGCCTTGCTCTGTGACACACAGAATCAAAATTTTCTGGTGCCCTTTATAAACCTTTATAAATCCCTTTCCCTTCTCCTCCATTTGAAGTTAAGCCATCCTACTTTACAGTTAAAAACAAAGGGAAAAGGCCTATAGGGAGAAGAGAGGAAGTAGAAGATTGATTTTTATTAGGTTGTAAAATGATGTACCTAAATGGTCACTGAACCAGGTAGTTTGACCTAACACTCTCTGGATAGGCTGATGGGGGAAAGACTGGTGGAAAAAGGAACACAGCCACAAAATGTTTCAGCACTTCTATTCTTAGGAATGATTGGATCTTTTCATTACTACCCACTCCACTCAACACACATACACGCGCGCGTGCACACACACACACATTGTTCATCATGCTACTAACATTATTTTTTCATTTAAAATATGGAAGTAGTATTAACATATAAATTCTTTACTCTCATCTATGTCTATTAAAATTTAATTAGTATTTAATTAGTATCTATTTTACTAAATAAATACTAAATTTAATTAGTATTTATTTCAATACTAATTATGCACTGTATTTTATAATTAAACATCAAAGCTTGATCCAAGTCTAGCATATATTTTCTAATAATTCAGCCTAATATTAGAAGAATGATTAAAAATAGTTTTGTCTGGAAGCCATTTCATCAGAAAAAAATTATTCAAGAGGTCAAAATACACATGTCTGCATACTCAAAAGGCCTAGAGGAAGAGCACCTAATCTTACCTCAGAGCACAGGGGAGGCTTTTTTATAGGAGTCACTTCATGAAATTAACCTTATAATATCCTAGTAAGCAGTTCGTCATTGCAGTGTTTGGGTGACCATAGTTGGGATGTGAGGGAGAGACAGGGGCCTTCCAGGTTGCAGAAAAGGCACATCTGTGAGAAAAGCCAGAGTGTGGGTGATTTTCATTTCCTATAGATGTAAGAGCAGCACATGTGAAGTTGGAAAAGGAGGCCGGATGCTACAGTAGATATGAAACTTTATCCTATAGCGGCAATGCAGAGCCACTGTCACGCTTTTGTTTTGGAGAACTCTTCTGGCAGCTGGAAGGCAGATGGCTGCAAGGTCAGGGCAGCTGGCAAAGAGCCCAGTGAGGTGGCTGGAAGCGTTGGCTATCTAAGCAAAGTCGAGAAAGTCTACAAAGATAGTGATTATATTAAAAAGAGAGTTCAAATCTGAAAAATATTTAGAAGTAAAATGTAGTAATCATATGCAAGGGAGGGATGGTGAAGAAGTAAGCCATAAGGAAAACATCTGGATCTTCAGCATGAAAAAGTAGGTGAATAATGATTCCACCTACAAAAGAATACAAGCAAAACAAGTTTTAGAAAGAACAAAGCCAATTTACAGACTTGGACTCTTAATTTCTCACAATTTGATAGAGCTAAATGAATTCCACCCTGGAGAAATATGTTTTCCAAAGGAGTAACAGCTATGCATAAACTTTATTAGCTAATATTGAAAGATGATACCTTTGTTAAGACTTCAGTCCAGGTTCATTACCGCACCTAGGTATTCAAAAATAAGAATTGAAGTCCAGGGAGAAAAATAGAAGGAGAATATTTAAAATTAAATATGTAAGTAGCCAAGTATTGCATGTCATGATCAATTTCCCAAAAGCTTAGCCTGTAGAAGATGCTTCACACGTATTAGGTGAGTACACTTTTTTACTAATAATAACAAACCTTACACAGTATGGGTTGAGTTCAAAGTACCCACTCATTTTATTCTCACACAACCCTATATTGTAGGTACTGTTATAATTCATATTTTACAAAAGAGAAAACTGAGGCCAGAAGTCATACACAGAGGTGGGCAGTGCTAGAATTCAATCTTTGACAATCTGACTCTACAGTCTGTTATTCACTATACACTAGAATGCCTTTCTCACACCAATATGGAATAGTCTTCATTTGTATGTTCATCTTGTGCTCTGATATAATCTTAAAATGGAATTCGATTGAAGTTACAAAAATGATGTGGTAACAGTAGGTTATTTCATATTTTAAAAATAGTAGGAATTGCAGTATTGATGGCCCACAGACTGCAGTTCTGGTTGAATTCCAGCTCTGCCCTGTCACTAGGTGAGGTGGGCGCTCCACCCACAGCTCCTTGTTGAGTCTGCAGTACCAGACAACTGCTTGCAATCAAAATTAGCTTTGGGTGACCATGTAGATTGGGTTCTAGCTACCACCAGCACCTTTCCATTTGTTTCTGGGCCCCAACTATGTTTTATTTGCTTTGAGCATTTTATTTATTTAAATACAGTGCTATTATTTAAATAAATATTTTGTCTATTGATCTAATAGCTTTAAAACTGAAAGGAATTGTTATACATGGTCTCACTGTAATTGAAAAAAAAGTGTATCTAATGAAATGAAGCCTAATTGGTCATTTAAATAAATCCTAAACTACATAGAGTTAAATGTATTTCATTGAGCCTACATAGCATTCATTTTTCAGGGGATTTACAAGGCACGATACTAAACAAACTCATTACAATAGGTCAAGAAACACATTTGGATTTCAGAAACTATCAAATAAATCACAAAAGTTATTTGAGAATCTAAGAAACAGTTCTAGTCATTGGGAACCTAGGGATTTACAAAAGTTTTTCAGTTTTAAGGAGAGTAGAGGGATGGTCTTCACAGAAATCCACAGATAAGAAAACAAGGAAAGGTTTCTGAACAAATTTCTCTCTACATATTTTTCTTCTTCCTAATACATACTTACATATCACTATCTTATATATTTGGAAGGCATTTGAAATAATAAAATAATAAAAGTTTCTTTATTGAGTACTTAAGTACTTTTCTAAGTACTTTATAAGTTTTAATTTTCTTATTCTCAAAAAAAGGTATACAGAAGTGTTAGTCCTAATTTACAAATACAGAAATAGACAATTGGGCAGTTTATACGAAATCATACTCATGGTAGGGAATATTTTCAAAATGTCTAACTGACACCTTTTTCCTGTGGTGTAATTTCATTACATTAAAAACCTGGGCTATGTTTTCCAAAAAGATAATATAGTACAACTTACACTATGGCCAGCTTAATTTATTTGACTAAAGACCATGACATTCTAAAAGTATAGCAAGTGCTCTTATTACTGGAAAAGTAATATGCTTGAGAAGTTTTATGAGAAATTGTTCTGCTGGAAATAGTGACTGCATTTTTTAATATAAAATAAGAACACATGGCCTGAATTTAGAGTATAACATTGAAGCAGAAACTGTTCTAAATTTTGAGATGTGCATCTATCATAACTTAGAGCGACAAAATTATGAGGCTGACAGTTCTAAGTTGTTTCATGATGTTTGTATGTTGATGCAATAAAAATTTTATTTGTTTTTTTCTTTTTCTCATTAAATCACCCAATGATGTTTTAAGTTATTTAACTTATGCAAATAGTTTAAAGGTAGTGACGATTGATTTATCTCTGTTCCTCTACAGTACATGGGAGAAATTCGACACTATGGTAAAGGATAGTATATTCTTAAGCAGAAGAAAGTCAAAGTTTTGTTTTGTTTTTTCCTAATTTAAGCAACTCAATGATATTCATTACTTTCATTAATATCCTTAAACAGAAATATGTACTTCATTACATATAAAGGAAGAAATGGTATAGCCAATTTTGAAAACAGCTTGCCAGTTTTCTAAAAAGTTAAACAGACGCTTGTCATATGCAATTCCGCTGATCCAGCCCTTACCCTCTTAGCTTATACTCAAGAGAAAGGGAAATACATATCTCTATAGAGATTAGTACAGAAATATTCATAGAGGCTTTATTTGTAATAATCCCATGCTGGAAAAATAAACCTAAATGCCCATCAATAGAAAAATAGATGAACTATGGCATATCCGAACCTTGGAATATCACTCAGCAATCAAAAGTAGTGAACTCATACATAGAGCAATGTAGAGGAATCTCAAAATGATTATTGAGAGGGAGAAGCACCAGACGCACCCTCACCAAAAAGTGTTCATATTGTATAAATCCATATAGAAAATATGAACTAACTTACAGTGACAGAAAACAGATTATCAGTCAGTTCAGGGAGATAGAAAGCAGACAATAATAGCAATGAGAGGTATTACAAAGGTGCACAAGAAAATTTTTAAGGGAGCTCACACTCTCACACACATGTGAGACTTAATGTGTGTGAGACTTTTCAAGTTACATGACTTATATAAGTAGTTTATTAATGTAGGTGATGCCTAAAAGCTTTACATTAAGAAAACCTAAATTTAATGAAGAAGAATGACTGTGAAATTAGTAATTTAATATTCTTTTTAATAGGTTTAACTGTGTATCATCTGTAAGCAAAGCTATTTCTTTGCCCCCTTAGAATGGCTACTAGAGTACAATTGTCCTATATTCACATTTTTTTTCCAGAATGTACTTAACAGATTGTAACTACCTGACAAATGCAATCTAAATAGTTTTTAAATGGGTTTCTTTTATTTGCCATGTGCCTGACTGACAAATATATCTTAAAATGTATTTCTGTTCTAATTTTCTTTTAAGCTATTCTTAAAGTGGATATTTAATACCCACTAATAAGAGAAAACTGCATTTCAATGGTTCTGCCAAAGAGCTAGCTTTCTTTGCCATGTGATTTATTAAATTATTGATTGTTTCTTTTCAGAAAGTCAGTTTAAATTACTGTTAATTTCCAGAAATGAGCTGATTGTACTTGCATTCTTCTATAAACTTGTACAGAAGGAAAAATGATTACCTCATTGTCAAATTCCCCCATTTCCTAATCATAGTAACCAAAGGATCATTCAATACATCAAGCTAACGTCTCTCCCTAACAGTTAACAACACTGTGATTCAATAGCTAGAAAACACTTATCCCAGAACTACTTGAGGAGATTATCAAAAATCTTAGAAACCATGGGCTCCACCTAGTGGCATTTTCCCAGTTGATACTATAGTTTTGAATATAGCGTTTAGCTTTCTGGCAAACCATTGTTTTTACTCAAATTCGTTTAATACTATAACCTTATTAGTATAGTTTGAATTCAGGTAGCGTGATGCCTGCAGCTTTGTTCTTTTTGCTTAGGATTATCTTGGCTATGAGAGTTCTTTTTTTTTTTTGGTTCCATATGAAGTTTAAGATGTTTTTTTTCCAGTTCTGTGAAGAAGGTCAGTGGTAGCTTGATGGGGATAGCATTGAATCTATAAATTACTTTGGGCAGTATGGCCATTTTCACAATACTGATTCTTCCTAACCATGAGCATGGAATGTTTTTCCATCTGTGTGTGTCTTCTCTTATTTCTTTGAGCAGTAGTTTGTAGTTCTTGAAGAGGTCCTTCATGTCCTTTGTTAGTTGTATTCCTAGGTATTTTATTCTCTTTGTAGCAATTGTGAATGGGAATTCACTCATGATTTGGCTGTTTGTCTGTTATTGGTGTACAGGAATGCTTGTGATTTTTGCATATTGATTTTGTATCCTGAGACTTTACTGAAGTTGCTTATCATCTTAAGGAGATTTGGGGCTGAGACGATGGGGTCTTCTAAATATACAATCATGTCGTATGCAAATAGAGACAATTTGACTTCCTCTTTTCCTAATTAAATACCATTTAGTTCCTTTTCTTGCCTGATTGCTCTGGCTAGAACTTCCAATACTATGTTGAATAGGAGTGGTGAGAGAGGGCACTGTTGTCTAGTGCCAGTTTTCAAGGGGAATGCTTCCAGTTTTTGCCCATTCAGTATGATATTGGCTATGGGTTTGTCATAGATAGCTTTTATTATTTTAAGACACATTCCATCGACACTTATTTATTGAGAGTTTTTAGCATAAAGGGCTATTGAATTTTGGCCAAGACCTTCTCTGCATCTGTTGAGATAATCTTGTGGTTTTTGTCTTTGGTTCTGTTTATGTGTTGTTACCAAAACAGAGCTATAGACTAATGGAACAGAACAGAGGACTCAGAAGTAACGTCAAACACCTATAACCATCTGGTCTTTGACAAACCTGACAAAAACAATCAATGGAGAAAGGATTCCCTGTTTAACAAATGGTGTTGGGATAACTGGCTAACCGTGTGCAGAAAGCTGAAACTGGACCCATTCCTTACACCTTATAAAAAAATTAACTCCAGATGGATTAAAGATTTAAACATAAGTCCTAATACCATAAAAACTCTAGAAGAAAACATAGGCAATACCATTCAGGACATAGGCATAGGCAAGGACTTCATGACTAAAACACCAAAAGCAATGGCAACAAAAGCCAAAATTGACAAATGGGATCTAATTAAACATAAGAGTTTCTGCACAGCAAAAGAAGCAATCATTAGAGTGAACTGGCAACCAACAGAATGGGAAAAACTTTTTGCAAGCTGCCTATCTGATAAAGGGCTAATAACCAGAATCTACAAAGAAGTAAAACAAATTTACAAGAAAAAACAACCCCGTCAAAAAGTAGGGGAAGGATATGAACAAGCACTTTTCAAAAGAAGACATTTATGCAGCCAACAAACATATGAAAAAAATGCTCATCATCACTGTCATTAGAGAAATGCAAATCAAAACCACATTGAGAACCTCATGCCAGTTAGAATGGCTATCATTAAAAAATCTGGAGACAACAGATACTGGAGAGGATATGAACGTTAATTTACGCTCCCACACTGTTGGTGGGAGTGTAAATTAGCGCAACCATTGTGGAAGACAGTGTGGCGATTCCTCAAGGTTCTAGAACTAGAAATAACATTTGACCCAGCAATCCCATTACTGGGTATATACCCAAAGGATTATAAATCTTACTTTTATAAAGACACATGCACAGGTATGTTCTTTGTGGCACTGTTTACAATAGCAAAGATTTGGAACCAACCCAGATGCCCATCAATGATAAACTGGATAAAGAAAATGTGGCACATATACACCATGGAATACTATGCAGCCATAAAATAGGATGAGTTCATGTCCTTTGCAGGCACATGGATGAAACTGGAAACCATCATTCTCAGCAAACTGACACAAGAACAGAAAACCAAACACCGCATGTTCTCATTCATAAGTGGGTGTTGAACAGTGAGAACACATGGACACAGGGAGGGCAACATCACACACTGGGGTCTGGTGCGGGGTTAGGGGAGTGATAGCAGGAGGTGGGGAGGTTGGGAGGGATAACATTAGGAGAAATACCTAATGTAAGTAAAGGAGGGATGGAGGCAGCAAACCACCGTGGCGTGTGTATAGCTATGTAACAATCTATAAGATCTGCACATGTACCTCAGAACTTAAAGTATAATAAAAAATAAATAATTCATTTAATAAAATTATAAAATAACACTGTTCTATATAGTGTTGTTATTCAATAGATTTGTGGTTTTAATCGTTTTTCTTTTTATGCAGCACTACTACAGTGCTTAGTATCATGCTTTGATTTATTCTAAATGGAAAAAATATGGGGATCATGTTTTAATAATAAGGAAGTAGAGAAATGTATTAATATATGATAGCATTTTCTAAAAAGGGAATCCATTAACCAGTCTATATAATTTCTAATATTATGTCTGAAGTAACTTAAAAGGAAATGAATCTAATGATTGTATCATATAAATTATAAAAGCAGTGATCTCATGATGATAGTTTAAGTTCTCTGTAGCTTTTTATTTGCAAACTATTGCTCTTTGGGACATCCTGTTTCTTTACTAGAATACCATATTTTCACTTGAAGAGTTGTAATTAGACACGACTAACATTTAGGCTAAAATGTCATTCATTATATGCCAATTAAGATTTCTGAAGTTGCCATACATTTTACTTACCAGACAATTAAGAAGATACCTAGAGATTTAGATTGAGCAGCCTATTGAAAAAGCACATTTCGTTTCCACTAGCTCAGGCCATTAGGAAAATGTGGGTTACCTGACATGTCAGGAAGGGCTTTTAAATACTCTACAAAGTAACTTCTGAGAAGCATATCTTGAGCCAGGAACCGTGCACTCATCCTCAGTTCCTTTCATCTGTACTTTAAATTGCTTCACTTCCCTCCTTGATATTCCCTCAGGTCATTTGCCAGCCCACATACATGTACCTATGAGGATTCATGGACACACACACAGTTTCCCTTGTGCTTCTGATTATAGCTGAAATACACTCAGCCTTTTAACTTATACTAAGCAGAGGGATTGATGGAAGAAGATTCCAGAGCAATCAAGGGTGGAGGCTAGGGATTGGTAAAGAAGACACCACTCCTGATTGGTGCATTCTTTTTTTCTTTTTTTTTTTTTGAGACAGAGTCTTGCTCTGTCATCAGGCTGGAGTACAGTGGTGTGATCTCGGCTCACTGAAACCTCTGCCTCCCGGGTTCAAGTGATTCTCCTTCCTCAGCCTCCTGAGTAGCTGGGACTACAGGTGCAGACCACCATGTCCAGCTAATTTTCCTATATTTAGAAGGGATGGGGTTTCACCATGTTGGCCAGGATGGTTTGATTGCTTGACCTCGTAATCCGCCCACCTCAGCCTCTCAAAGTGCTGGGATTACAGGCGTGAGGCACTGTGCCCGGCCCAATAGGTGCATTCTTTACCCCTTATCAAAACTTGGTTGAGCCCCACCCGTTCTGCTAAGGTTTCCTGGTGGTAGCAGCCATCCAGACCTTGCTGCGTGGCTCTAGGTGAGTAGAGGGTACAGGCTAATCTACCCTCCCAGGGAGCTGGTGATTGCTGCTTCTCTGAGTTATGTATCTCCTGCTCACTGGCCCAACCAAGCAGAGTGATGATGCTACAGTCACATCAGAGAAAGCCCAAATAATGATGCGGTGATGATGGACAGAGGATACATTTTTTTTTCCATGTGCCCTGTATAGTTGTAACCCTGGCACGTCACGTGATCAGTAAAGACTGCAATAGAAAAAGAAAAAGGAACAATTCTTGTCCCCTAGTCCCTGCTCTACTACTGAGTTGCTGTGTAGCCTTGTGCCATTTGCAATTTGAATTAAAACATAAAATTAACGTGTATGTATTTTTCCCCCAAACTGGGCTGTGCATGTAAAAAACAATTCACATAGGCCGGGCACGGTGGCTCACACCTGTAATCCCAGCACTTTGGGAGGCCGAAGTAGGTGGATCACGAGGTCAAGAGATCGAGACCATCCTGGCCAACATGGTGAAACCCCGTCTCTACTAAGAAATACAAAAATTAGCTGGGCGTGGTGGCACACGCCTGTAGTCCCAGCTACACAAGAGGCTGAGGCAGGAGAATTGCTTGAACCTGGGAGGCGGAAGTTGCAGTGAGCCGTGATCGCGCCACTGCACTCCAGCCTGGCGACAGAGCAAGACTCTGTCTCAAAACAAACAAAAAAATAATTCACATAAATGTTGGTCACCAAGAGTTCAGAAGGTGCTTTTCTCAGAGTCTATTCAGGAGCACGCTGACTGCCTTTATGGATGTGGGGGCCTCTCTCACACTTTTTAGGAAGACCTCTAAGGTTTCACTTTGTGGCCAACCATGAAACTTTGAATACATTTAAGACCTAGAAAGGGGAAGACAGTGCACACTTTCTTCCTTCCTCCCTCTTTTGCTCAGGCTGATAACTAGGAAATCAAACGTAAACAATTCATGTATGAACTGAAACCAGTGCTCACAGTATTGAACATTTATTTGATGAAGATGTTAAGAGTCATATATAAAATCTAATCATATGCATATGTTTTGTGGGACACACAGGAGCCATGTGGTTCTTATGGTTAGTAGGGATTTCACATGAGGGTCTAGAAGCTGAAGGCTTTGAATATGGTTGCTATAGAGACAAAGAGGCAATTTATAGAATCCCAAACCAAGAGGATTAATTTTAATAACTTCCATCAAGAAGCAATATAGCTTTATAGTTGATAGCACAGGCTGTGTTGCCAGGCTGCCATAGTTCAAATCCTTACTCTCTAACAGATTATGTGTGTATACTCAGGGAAGTTAATTAATTTTCTTTTACCTTAATGTTATTATCTATAAATCTATAAAATAAATATAGTACTAGTCCAAACATGGATGGATTACTGTGACTTAAGTGAATCGAGATATTTTACATATAAACTATATATGTATACACATACAAACACACATGCACACACATAAAAGAGCAACCTGAACCCAAGGAGTACACATTACACATTATTTATTATTGATCTACATAGTTATTAACATTTGTAATGTTTTGTCACTTGTGCAGAAGGCAAAATAAGTGCTCTTGTTCATCTGAGCCTTCTGGATACTGTATCATTATTTTCTCAGTATATAGATAAACACTGCTTCTTTGCACCTACGTCTTCTTGGTTCAAACAATTATAACACTTGTTTCTAAGTAGATTCTAAATTGCAGAGAACAAGAAGCTTTAACTTGGTTGTGAAATAGTCCATGTACTGGAAGCTTGATATAAGAATATGGAAGTAGTAATGTGGAAGAAGCACAATCTCACTCCTTCATCAACAGGAATTTTAGTTGCCTGTTACTGACTTGACTATTATACTGTACCTTTATTTTCTACTTTAATCCAAATGTCTTTGTCTTTCTGCCAATGTCTGGTTAATTTCTTCTAGTTTTCTCAACCCAAATTGGGAAGTTTTGAATAGCTTCGCTAAGTAATGATGTATCTGCGGGACAAGTTGGGCAGTATACCCTCCTATAGCCCATCTCCAGATTGGCTAAGCCTTGTCAAAGGCCAGCTGCCAGTGCAGGAGTTGTTAAAATTGATGGTGCATCAGAATCACCTGGAGGGGTTGTTAAAGGGCAGATTGCTGGACCCCCCACCACCACCACCACCATTTTCAATTAGGAGGTCTATGAGCGGGGTTTGGGTATTTGCCTTTCTCAAAGGCCTCCAGCTGATGCTTATGTCATTCCTGTGACTACACTTTAAACCACCCATCCAAAAGCAAACAGTGACCCACTCTTTCTTAAGAAATGACTTAGGCTTCTTTACTCTGCAGTGGAGGATGTAAAAGAAAACCCTGTACTTGGAATGGAAGTCAGTATGACAAAGTATTGAGTAAATTATATTTCAGTAAAGCTGATTAAAAATTAAAAGCTCAGCAAAACAGGCATTATCTTCCTACTCATAATCCACTGACAGGTGCCCTCAATCAGAATCATGAGATCCTTCACTGCATTCCCTTGTCTCTGAACCAATGTTATTTAACCTACATTTTTCTGATTTTTTTTAAGAAAATGACTCCATTTCATCTACTCTCCTATTATGCTTTATCTGTTAGATCTCTCAAGCATATCTAGAAAGTACTTCAGTATTGCAGAGTTCGGTATATTCACCTTAAAAACATAGAAAGTAACACTGTTAGTTAATTGTCAGTAGACAATAAAAAAAAAAAAGACACATAAGTTGAAACATAACAGTTGTTAAAGTTTATGGGAGGCCATTAGTTTAAACTAGCCTCCTGCATTCAGCCCCAGCAGACCAGAATGGACCAAGCCAGAATGGAGTCACTGACGCTAAGTGCCACTTAATCAAATTGAATTTTGAAACAGGCCAGTTTTCCAAAACCAAGAGATCCCAGTGTCACTACCCTTTACTTAGCACTGCGACTTTTGGCAAATGTCTCTTCCGAGATTCAGTTTCCTTATCTAAAAATGAGATTAGAAATGTCTTCCTCAATGTATTGTAATAAACTCAAGTAAACAAACATCCCTGGAATATAGTAAGTTTCATGTTAGTTCCCTTCTCTCTTCATTCCCTCTCTGAGTTTGAATTGGAAAGATTGTGACATGCCGAAGCATTGAAGTTTACACTTCATTTTTCACAACTATACAAAGACCAAGATAAAGCAATGTAAACGTGACACCTAAAACTAGATTTCTCAGATTTATGTGTTAGTTCAGTAGGCTTTTTTTTAATCTCTGATGTACTGAAATATGAAAACTCTTAAGATAATCTGAATATATGCCTTCCAGACCACTTGAATTACTAAATTAATAAAAATGTTTAATATTTGTGGAGATCCATTATAGACTTAAAGTGAGTTAAATAGTTAAAATTTAAATTCAGAAATACAAAAGAAAAACTCAAAATTGAACAATCTTTCTAAATCGTGTTGATAATGCACAGGTTTTCGGAAAATTCTCCTTTCTAAGCTACCTATCAGTCTTCCCCAGGTCAATGCTTCTCTGAGCATGAATACAGCTCCTCAGCAAGATTATAACACAGGCTAAAAATACAGGAAGACATCTGGAAATGGGCAAATGTTTCAATATTTTCAAAAATGTATCAATTTTATATTGGCACATCTGTGTGGTTATTTGCACAGCTAAATGGCTTTATTAAAACACTTAGATAATAGAGATGAACACCACTACTGTGTAAATATTGAAAACACACTTCCATGCTTGTAAAGAGCAAGGTCATTTATCTTTCCTCTCAGTTCAAGAGGAACACTCTTGGGTAAAACTTCTCTGCTCATGATGTCTGAAGTTTCTGAATTATGTTTTGAGGCACAGCCTGAGGGAAAGTGAATTTGTAAAATAAGTGACCTTTCTATTTGGTATGTATCAGCTACTACTGCATTTCTGCTCTTTTGCATTTGGAAACCATTGTTAAACTGAGAAAGCATGTGTCCAGTTTCAATGTTCTGCTCTCCAGATGGAAAATGGAGACATCATGCTTTTGCCCTTGGGGAAAGAGACCAAGGTCATAATGGATCCTCCAGTTACATAACTCCAACTTCCTACTGTCATCTCCCATTCAAAAGCCCCTCAGACTCCTAATATTCAACCTGCACTCAGTTTATCCTATTCCCAATGAGCCACCCTCTCTCCACCTTCAGCTTCACCTATATAATTGCTCTTCAGGAAATTGTGTTGCTGTGTTTTAGCAGCTAAGGCTGGGAGCGTCCCTGGCAACTCCCTCTTCTTCACTCACTCATCAAAGCTACTGCCACTTCCATTTCCTATATAACTCCTAAGAGTCTATTTTCATTGTCAGTGCCACCACCTTTGAACAGCTTCCTGTTCTCCTGCATTCACTCTGCAACCAGAGAGATCATTTATATAATACAAATTGCTAACAGTTTCCAATGTCTTTCTGTTGTTCTAAGGATACTCCAATTTCTTTAGACCTACAATAGTATGGACTGTGCCTGTCTCTTGCCTTATACTTTTTCACTCTTTTCCTGTCTTTCTCTCTATCTATGGAAATCAGTTTATTTGAAAGCATGCTTTTCTTTCTCTTCTCTGGGCTTCTATACTGGCTGGATGTTTAACTAGAAGAATCTCTATATCAATTCATCTGAGTAGTCCCAGGCAAGCTTCAATTTTTAGCAAGATACTATTTCCCTAGGGATGCCTGACTACCACTTCCTCCACTCAACCATCCCCATTCCCACCCTACTCCTATTCTTACCCCCTCACATCTCCCCATATGGTTAGATAATTTGATTTCATAGCCTCATACTTAGAAAATAATTATATTTGGGGGCATTCATAATTTAAAGCACACTCCTTAAATAATATTGGCTCATTGTGAAATGTATTCTGACTCTAGTCTCATCTCACATCCAATCACTTTCCTTCATTCTCACCACTTCCCATTTTTATATCATTTGTCTGCCTTTACTAGCATTTGAAATATTTTCATTGCCTTTAGAACAGACACTGATGAAGGAGTGAGAATGTTTGTAAAGTATTTCAAAGCATCTCAAGATTAAACACAGCATACACAGTACTATAGCATAAACTAAACTTACTGCCCACAACCGTTAACACCTATAGGAATGCTATAGCATTGATGAGGCTTAGATTCCTTTCTATCTATTGAGGATCTTTCTGTCTAAATAGATGACTTTCTGTCTTAAAATCTTTTGTGCACCCCCACCCAACTACTAAGAGTCTACAAATTATTTTCAAGGTTTTTATTCATGACTATGGTGACAAAATTCAAGGTTACTCACAGGGTGTGCATGGCCCCAGACAAATATATTTGTGTGGCCTCTGCCTATATAAATGAATTAATTAAGAAAAAATTCATGGACCCATATGCAATTTAGTAATTTATTGATGAAGGTTAAGAATAATGGATAGATAGATGATATATTTACATATCTGTTTGTTGTTCAATCGCTGCTCATGAAGATTCTTCATTGTGCTCATTTATTTCATTTTCTCCTCCTCTTCCACCTGTCCTTTCTCTTTCTCCCTCTTTTCTATCAAACAGTGCACCATTTCTGGCTAATTTCATATCTCCTACTTCAAGGAAAATATGCTATTATTCCAATTGCATGGCTCTTTGGAATTTGTTTGCATTGGGAGCAATATAGCTCCTCATGCCACTATAGTTCCCTAATTTCATTTGGTTACTATTGGTTACATCATGAATCATGACTATGCACCATCCATAGTGCAATCCACGGATACTGGCTTCCACTGACTACAAGTTTGTTATTCACCTGTGCCCTCAAATGTAAGTGAAAGTTAATTCATTTCTGGTCACATTACATTTATTTTATGAAGTTTATAGCATAACTTAGAACAATATACTTTTATCCATATTTTCTCATGAATGTTTTAGGTTATGATCACCACATTTCTTTTTTTAAAAAATTATTTATTTAATTTTTACTTTAAGTTCTGGGGTACATATGCAGAACGTGAGGGTTTGTTACACAGGTATACATGTGCCATGGTGGTTTGCTGCATCCATCAACCCGTGATCTAGGTGGTTTATTTATTTATTTATTTATTTGAAATTGAGTTTCACACTTGTTGCCCAGGCTGGAATGCAGTGGCACGATCTCGGCTCACTGCAACCCCCGCCTCCTGGGTGCAAGCCATTCTCCTGTCTCAGCCTCCCAAGTAGCTGGGATTGCAGGCATGTACCACCACACCTAGCTAAGTTTTATATTTTTAGTAGAGATGGGGTTTCACCATGTTGGTCAGGCTGGTCACAAACTCCTGACCTCAGGTGTCACCTGCCTCAGCCTCCCAAAGTGCTGGGATTACAGGTGTGAGCCACCGTGACCAGCCCGGTGATCTAGGTTTTAAGCCCTGCATGCATTAGCTATTTGTCCTGATGTTCTCCCTCCCCTTCCCCCTCACCCCCTGAGAGGCCCCGGTGTGTGTTGTTCCCCTGCCTGTATCCATGTGTCCTCCTTGTTCAGCTCCCACTTATCAGTGGTCCATTCTTAGAATGGAATCTGGTTCAATGTTGATTGCACCCCTGCTTCCTGTATACCACCTTGTCTTTGTGTTGCTATAACAAAATACTTAAGACTTGGGAATTTATAAACAGCATAAATATACTTTCTCACAGTTGTAGAATCTGGGAAATCCAGAGAGGGCTGCTTTCTGCTTCCAAGATGGGGTGTGTCTTCTCACAGTGTTGTGTACTCCTGAGGGAAGGAATGCTGTGTCCTCACATGGTGAAAGGAATTGAAGGATAAAATGTCTGAACACTTTGTGAAACCTCATTTATAATTGTCTTAATCCCACTCATGAGGACTCTACCCTCATGATTTAATTAATTCCTAAAGGCCTTGCTTCTTAATACTATCACATTGGCAGTTATGTTTCAACACATGACTTTTGAGGGACATTCAGACCATATCGCATCCCCAGTTAGGAGACTAAACAAAGATAGGAGCAAGAGGAGCAGTCTCATTTGCAGAAGAAATATCTATTTCTCACCTGGCACTGTATAAGACTTATCTGAGAGAGCCCAATATCACACATCTATGGTAAGAAGAGAAGACACTGATCAGAAGGGCCTGGAGGCTTTAGGAAGCAACAGTCTGAAAAGTGCTTGGAGGAAGTAGGTAAGGCTATCCTGGAAGAACTCCTAGATACCTGGCCTGGATGCAGCAAGAGTAGTGGGGTGAATGTCCTGGGTGCCTACAGCAGAGGCACACATGGGAGTGTAGGCCTGCTGTCAACCCCACACCCTTGAATCCTACAGACCACTGGCATCACAGCAGACAGATCACAGGAAGGCAAGATTTGATGGAAGAACCATGCATGCAGCTCAAACCCAAGACTCACCAGTAGAGCACCCGTAGCCCAGAGCCCTGAACTCATCCTGTGCCTGATGTGAAAGTCACCCCAAATCAACATTTCAATACTATTCTCGTGGCCCAATTTCATATAATCACTTGAAAGGAATAGCACACTGGCTAATCAAAGCCATGGGCTCACCAGGCACTGTTCCAGAATCAAGGTCCAGCCATGGATTTCCAGAAGAACCCCATAAGTACTGGAACTCTTGACCTAAATTATGTGTGTGCGGGTAGGGAGAGGTTGTAGAGGATCAGAGAGTACCTTACAGAGGAGAAGCAGAGACCAAGACTGTGGCACCCTTCCTGCTGGAGGGGCATCTAGACGTTTTGAAGACGCACACTAAAGGATAGAGTTCCTTAGGTCACATCCAGATTTCAGTTCCTCTTCTGGAGTCTAAGAGACTGTTGTGAGCCTAGATTTTCACATTTTCTTCCTCTGGCTGACCTGCTTAGATTTAGACAGTATGGAGCCAAACTTACTATATGGGTTGATAACTTTTGTGCAAGTAACAGATATTTGTCTAGCCTTCCTTAAGTCAAATAAGAACGTATCATAAGAGTATAAAGATATCTAATAAAATGTAAGGGCAGAATTATGGGTGACCCACAGAAAGGAACTGAAACTAATGATTTAAAACTGTTCAGAAATTGCTTTTGTTATTTCTCATCTCTACTCCTCTTTTGCATTTGTTTCCCTTTGTGCCTCCGCAGACCCATGGTAAAACATGGATGAAGTGCAGTTTTCCAGTTTACATATTGGAGGGCCAGCCATTGTAGCATTAGGTCCAAGTTGGAAGTAGTTCTAACTCTAAATTTCTGAAAAAGAGAGTCTGATTGGCTAAACATTGGTTAGTTGTCCACGACTGGTCCAGTGAGCTATTTATAAAGGGAAGAGATGGCACGGCAGATTTATAACACTCAGACCCACATTACTGTAACACACTGGGAGGTTGTCACAGAGAAGTTTCTGGAGCCCTTCTTCTCACACACGTTAGGCTTGCTCTACAGGGCCACCTGCCTTCCTGGTTCTCAGGTCACTGGAAGTCTCTAGCTATGCCCACTATATCTAGGTCACCACAGCCATCTAAAAAACCCACTGTCCTGTTGCAAGACTAAATTTCCTCCAGCTTGTCTGTTCCATTAAATACCATTTATTTTCTTCCTTTCAAAAGGTTATAAATAGGAGAAAGTGGGGGCTGTCTGTTAGCTCTCAAAAATTATCTCCATTTCATAAATCAATGTGAATAGTTCCAATTTTATTTTATTTTTATTCCTATTTATTATCATCCTCCCCTTCTTCCCATCTAAGACTCTATCACTAATCACTAATGAGCTGAATCAGAATTCAATCTGCCCTCACCTCTGGCTAGCTCAAGAATATTGTCCCCAAGCTAAGGGTCCTTACCTTTTCGATCTTCCTCTTGCTACAGAGGAACTATTTTCCTATCTGATACTGCAAAGTGTCCTAAACATGCTGGAAATGATTAGCACAATGGACTTGGCTATCAAAAGTTTTAAAATATCAAACTGCTATTCCTCTTGTTAATCCCTTCATTCCTTCTGATAGGATAGCCCTAGCAGGCCCATCAAAAACTGCCCAAGAGACAGACCAGTGGCTGAACTGGCAGAGGGTACTGAGCTTGAACGCTCACACAGTTACTCTTTGTGTGCTGTAATGAGGGGTGATTTGGCAGTCTACTTTTCCATGCACTATTTTTTTTCTTTTGTAATAGAATCTTTCTCTGCTTCTTTAGATTTGTGTATCCACATATAGCACTTTGGTAGGTAGGCAGAATAAAGTACCCTACTGTGGTCTCCTGGTAATAGTATTGTGAAACAATACAAACAAGCAATGGTCCTACAGTTTCTTCAGGTGGAGGTCTGAAATCTGCAGTGCTTTACTCCAGAACCACAACTTGATAAAAGGCAGAGCTACCAGAGGAGCAGATGATCTTCTTAAAGTGCCTTGAAATTCAAATTCTTTTTAATTGCCATAAATTCATGTCACTTATGTGACAAAGTTATAAACATACATAATCATAAAAACACATTTTGACACCCTGAATAAAATCAATGCCATATTATTGTTAATTTTTTAACAAACAGATAAGTTTTGTTAATAATTTTAACAGTTCAGGCTATGTCTTAATCACCGTTTACCTCCCAAAAAATTACTTTGCAAAACACATTGAAACATTTTCAATGGGTATTAGTAGAAATATGCTTCAAATCATACTGAAAGCTCAAACAGTTTTTGTAAATTTCTTTTGTTTTTCACCTACATATTTTATACAATATTACACAAACATTTTAAGGTCCAGGTCTATGGCACGTACATCTTATGCATATACTCAAGCAGAAACATGAGAGACATCTAACTGGCCAGAGATTCACTTTGTTTGGTATTATGTTAGTCTTTTGATACTATTTCACTTTAACAAGGTAATGCAAACATTTTGCATCCAATTTATTGAAAGTTTTTCTTTAAATATGCTCTCCTTCCCACCAACACCCAACAGCTCTGAAGTGAAGTTGAAGAAAATTGTCACTGCCAGGCATTGCTCTCAGCAGCTGCAGAGCTGCCGAATTCTTCACAAATGCTGTACTTCCTTTCATCAGATGTTCTTTATCTTCCCTTAGGGTTTTAAGCTTTAAAAACTGGCTAAGCAGTTTCTTTTTTTGTTTATTCCCTCTTTTAAACAACTCAATAAAGACATCAGTTTCTCTCCTTCCTCTCTCACTTTCACTTTGTGATATTCTATATTTGAAAACATTCATTAAGTGCTGTACATTTTTTAGCTTCTTCATGAAATCCTTAAGTCCCACTTTTTCCAAGATTTCTGAAAATTATTTTATTTCCTACCTGCATAAATCTTCATAAAATATGCTGAAAGCAATACAGAGAGCAGATGCTATTTTCTCAAGAAAAATGCAACATTTTTGTGAAATGTAATGCTACTTCCTTTGAAACCATAAAAACAAATATTTTTTATTTCCCAGTATATCCACTAGATGGCAGGGTAGGCTCCATTTTTGTTTCTATGAAACTGCTATGGTAAAGTATTACTTTTCTGTAGAGTATATTGTATTTCTTCATTTGTTTTCAAATACTGGTCTTCTGATTCTCTCTATAGTTATTACAAACAAGGACAACGAATGTGATTGCTTATTGAGTACATGCTGTAACCAGGCACCTTGCTAAAATTTCCTTATGATTACAGGCACATATACATTATTAAATAAATTGTATTAGAATAAGTAATATATTTATTATATAAGAATGATGATGCCGGGCGCGGTAGCTCACGCCTATAATCCCAGCACTTTGGGAGGCTGAGGCAGGTGGATCATGAGGTCAAGAGATTGAGACCATCCTAGTCAACATGGTGAAACCCCGTCTCTACTAAAAAAAAAAAAAAAGAATGATGTTAAGGTCAAGGAGAAATAAAATAATATTTCACAAGATGTTTCTATTTTATATAATTGACAAAGCTATTTTAACTTTGACAGAAGATTCAGAAATGGCTCCAAGCACTTTGATTTCTGTTTCTACTCAAAGGTAAAAGAATGTGCCAAACCAATATGTGGAGAGGATAATGCTATTCCTGGGTCACATTACTGTTCAGCAGAGCTTTGTATTCTCTTCATTTGCAAAATGGGTTACTTGAATTTTTAGAAATATAGCTTTTTTAACAAGTTGGGTACTGCAAAATGTAAAATTTTGATTATATCCATAAGTGATGGGAAGGCGAGAAATGGTTTGACTTTTCTGATAAATGGTACTTAAATGTTTTTTGAAATTTCCAAAGCTGAAACCAGTTCACTGTTTTTTTAAATAAAGTCCTGCCAGTGTTTCTTAGCATGTAACTCTAGGCTCTGAACCACAGAAATACATGTTATTCCCCAATAGAGATTTTACTAATTTGATTTAAATTTTAGCTCTAGTAGATTTAAAACTGTGCCCTACATAGTGCTGGGGATTCCACAGGTGGAATCTGTGTCTCTGCATAGGCAGTAGGAAGAAGGTCCAAGCTAAGCACTCTCTCTTCTTTCAGCCAGAGCGTGTAGACATTCATCTCTTTCTTATACAGCATAACTCCTGTCTTTTAAATAAAGAGTTCTGCTGGAGAAGGTACTTCTTGCTGTGATTACACATAGTCAAATGGAAGTTATTCAGTAAACATTACTCACTCTAGAGTAAGGATTATATTTTTGCCAATGGGAAAAAAAATCAGATTTATTTGGTAAAAATAAAATCAAATTTTTCTGCCAAAAAATTAAAACTCAATAGCAGTCATCATATAGAAAAGCAAACCTGTAACTGGATTTATGTGAACCAGTCATTTTGTTGCCATAGCATGTGGCTGTCAAATACACTTATGACAAAGAAAACCAAGGAAATAAAGAGATATAAGAAGCAGTAAAAAAATACACACATATGCTTGACGATGGGCCGTGTTCTGTTACAGGAGATTCAGAAGATGACCAACTTATACAAATACACCTGCTCATAGAGATGTACTGATATCCATCTATTCCATGTAATGAAAAAGACAATAGGTGAGTACTGGGGGCTACAGGGCATTGTCTTGAAGTGGACCACTCTTTAAGCCACATCTTTTAGGATTTAAGGGCTTCTACTGTGCTTCTCTTACATAGCTCAACTCAAAGGATGAGACAAAGTCACTAACATTATATTAAACAGAATGAGGTGACAAGAAATGTATCAACAACATGCAGTAGAGTATGAACTGGCATAATTTTTTCAAAAAGGAAGCAATAGTAAATACCTTAACTTTGTGCAACTGATCAACATTGCCGTAATAGTATGAAAACAGCTACACATAATACATAAACAAATGGGCTTGTTTGGCCATGTTCTCATAAATCTTTATTCACAAAAATAGGCAGACATAGAAGCTGGTCCTCAGGCTATAGTTTGCTGACATAGGTCTGGAGAATCAATTAACAAAAATGCCAAGCCTGCTTGCCGGAACAATAATCAGAAAAAGGAAAGAAAACACATCCAAACTGGAAAAGAAGTAAAATTGTCTCTGTCTGCAGATGACATTATGTTATATATAGGAAATCCTAAAATTCTAAATCATTCATCAAAGTGTTAGAACTCATAAACATTTCAGTAAAGTTGCAGAGTATAAAATAAACATAAATATCACTCACATTTCTATATATTGACAACAAACTATATGAAAAACAATTTAAGATTGTTTGGCAAAAATATAACCTTTACTCTATATTTAAGATTAGGATTGTATTTAAGAAAATAACCCCATTTATAATAGCATCAAAAAAATGAACTACTTAGGAATAAATTTAACAGAGGAGGTAAAAGATCTAGGCACTAAAAAAAATGAAACATTGATGACAGAGATTGAAGAAGACATAAATAAATGGAAAGATGTCCCATCTTTGTGGATTGGAAGAATTAATATTGTTAAAAAGCCCATACTACCCAAAGTAATCTACAGATTTAATGTAATCCTTATCAAAATTTTAATAATATTTTTATAGTTATAGAAAAAACAATCTTAAAATTGTTATGGAGCCATAAAATATCTGGAATAGTCAAAGCAAGCTTGAACAAGAAGAACAAAGCTAGAGGCATCACACTTCCTGATTTGAAAATGTATTACAAAGCTACAGTAATCAAAAGAGTATAATATTATCATAAAAACCTGACATACAAGTGGATAGAACAGAATTGAAAGCCTATAGATGAATCCACACATTTACAGTTAACTGATCTTTGACAAAGTTGCCAAGAATCTAGATTATTAAAATAGCCATCACTTCACAAAGTTATCTTTTTTGTTTGTGGTGAAAACACTTAACATCTACTCTCTTAGCAAATTTCAAGCATACAATATAGTATTAGCTATAGTCACAATACTGCACATTAGATCTCCAGAATTTATTCATCCTGCATAACTGAAAATTTCTACCCTTTGATTAATGTCTCCATTCTCCCCAACTTCTAACCTTTGACAATTATTATTCTACCTTCTTCTAAATTTGACTATTTTAGATTACACTTATGAGATTATGTAGTATTTGTCTTTCTGTGTCTGACTTATTTCACTTAATGCCCTATAGTTTCATCCTTGTTGTCATGAATGACAAGATTTCCTTCTTTTTATGACGAGATAATATATCATGTGTATACCCTATCTTCTTTATCTATTTATCTACTGAGGGACACAGGTTGTTTTTATATCCTGAGTAAGTAACTAATGCTGTAATGAGCATGGAAGTATAAATGTCTTTTTGACATATTAATTTCATTTCATTTTATATATACCTAGAAGCTGCATCACTGGATCATATGGCAGCTCTATTTTTATTTTTTTTAACTTTTTCAGGAAGCTTCATTCTGTTTTCCATAATGGCTATAAAAATTTACATTTCTACCAACAGTGTACAAGGATTCTCTTTTCACTACATCCTCACCAACAGATACTATCTTTTATATTTCTGGTATTAGCCATTCTAACAGCTGTGAGGTGCTATCTAATTGTAATTTTGATTGTATTTTTTTTATAATTAATGAAGCTGAGCATCCTTTCATATACCCATTGGCTATTTGTATGTCTTTGGAGAAATATCAGTTCAGGTTCTATACCCATTTTTTAATCAGAGTGTTTTCTTGCTTTGTATTGTTTGAGATTTTATATATGTGTGCTATCTCATTGTGGTTTTGATTGTATTTTTCTGATAATCAGTGAAGTTGAGCATCCTTTTGTATACCCATTGACTATTTGTATGTCTTTGGAGAAACGTCAACTCAGGTTCTATACCCGTTTTTTAAGCAGGCTGTTTTCTTGCTTTGTATTGTTTGAGATTCTTACATATGTTGGATATTAATCACTTATCAGATGTAGTTCGCAAATACTTCCTCTCATTTTGTAAGTTTCCTCCTCACTCTATTGACGATTTCCTTTACTGTTAAGAGCATTTCAGTTTCATGCAATCTCACTTAGCTACTTTTCCTTTGGTTGACTATGCCGTTGGTGTCATATCCAAAAATCATTGCCAAGACCAATGTCAACAAACTTTCCCTTGTTTTATTCCAGTAGTTTTACGTATTTAGGTCTTACATTTAAGTCTTAAAGACATTTTGAATTGACTTTTGTATATGCAGTGAGAAAAGGGTCCGATTTCATTCTTCTGTGTATGGATATCCATTATTTCCCAACCATTTATTGAAAAGACTAGCTTTTACCCATTACACAATGAGTAAACACATTACACAGTTACATCTTTGTCAAAGATCAGTTGACCATAAACATATGGATTTATTTCTAGGCTTTCTCTTCTGTTCCATCTGCCTGCATGTCTGTTTTTAAAATCTAGGCTTTCTTTTCTGTTCCATCTGCCTGCATGTCTGTTTTTAATGCCAGAACCATACTGTTTTGATTACTGTAGGTTTGTAATACATTTTGAAATTGGAAAGTGTGATGCGTCTAGCTTTGTTCTTCTTGCTAAACAGTGCTTAGGCTATGCAAGGTCTTTGTGGTTCCACACAAATTTTAAGTTTTTTTGTTTTGTTTTGTTTTGTTGCCTATAACTGTGAAAATGCCACTGGAATTTTGATGGGGATTACATTACATCTGTGGATCACTTTGGGTACTATGGGCATTTTAACAATATTAATTCTTCCAGTCCATAAACTTGAGATGTATTCTGATTTATTAGTGTCTTCTTCAGTTTCTTTCATCAATGTTTCATAGTTTTCAGTGTACAGATCTTTTACTTCATTGGCTAAATTTATTCCTAGAGTATTTTTTCATGCTATTGTAAGTGGAATCTTTTTCTTAATCATTGTTATAAAAAGATGACTTTTTTTTTTTTTTTGAGACAGGGTCTCACTCTGTTGCCCAGGCTGGAGTGGCACAATCATGGCTCACTGCAACTTCTGCCTCCCGGGTTCAAGCGATTCTTTTGCCTCAGCCAACTGAGTAGCTGGAAATTACACATATGTGCCATGATGCCCACCTAATTTTTGTATCTTTAGTAGAGATAGGATTTAGCCATATTGGCCAGGCTGGTCTCAAACTCCTGACCTTAAGTGATCCACCTCCCTTGGCCTCCCAGGGTTCTGGAATTATAGGCTTGAGCCACCATGCTTAGCCTAAAAGGTGACTTTTTTAGTGTTAATTTTGTATCCTGCAACTTCACTGAATTCATTTATTACTTCTAACATTCTTGGTGGATTATTTAAGATTTTCTTTATATAGCATCACGTCATCTGCAAACGGAGATCATTTTACTTCTCTTCCAATTTGGATGAGTTTTATGTCTTTTTCCTACTTGCTCTGGCTAGGACTTGCAGTAATATGTTAAAAAAGTGGCAGGAGTGGGCATTCTGGGGCTGAACATGATGGTTCATATCCTTCTGCCTTTGCCTCCCTAGGTGCTGGTTTCTTTAATCTAAGCACTTAGGTAGGCAAAGGCAGGACGATAGCTTGAGTCCAAATGCTTAAGATCAGGTTGGGAAACATAGTGAGAGCCCATTCTCCACAAAAAGAAGATTAAAAAAAGAGTGGGCACCCTGGTGGTGTTCCTGATCTTAGAGGAAAGGATTTTATCTTTTCGCTGTTGACTGTGATGTTATCTGTGGGCTTGTCATATACGGCATTTATTATGTTGACGTATATACCTTCCTTACCTAATTTGTTGAAAGTTTTTTTTTTTTAATCATAGAAAGGTGTTGAATTTTGTCAAATATTTTGTCTGTGTCTCCTGAGATAATAAAAAAATAAACATTGTTTGAGATGGAGTCACACTCTGTCTCCCAGGCTGGAGCATAGTGGTACAATCTTGGCTCACTACAACCTCTGCTTCTGGGTTCAAATGATTCTTGTGCCTCAGCCTCCCAAGTAGCTGGGATTACCATCCCATGCCACACACTCAGATAATGTAGTTTTAGTAGAGATGGGGTTTGACTAGATTGGCCAGGCTGGTCTCAAACTCCTGACTTTAAGTGATCAGTCGACCTCAGCCTCCCAAAGTGCTGGGATTACAGGCATGAGCCACCACATCTGACCCTGATCAAATGATTTTTATATTTTATTCTATTAATATGATGTACTGAATTTAGTGGGTTTTGTATGTTGAAACCTTCACAAATTCCAGGGATAAATCCCACTTGATCATTGTGTATGATCCTTTTACATGCTGTTTGATTCCATTTGCTAGTATATTGTTGAGGATTTTGCATCTATAAGATATTCATCAGAGATATTGGCTGTAATTTTCTTTTTTTCATAGTGTCCTTGTCTGGCTTTGGAGTCAGGATATTATAGGCCTCGTAAAATGAATTTGGGAATATTCCCTCCTATACAATTTTTTTAGAAGGATTTGAGCAGCACTGGCATTAATTCTTCTTTAATGTTTGGTAGGATTTAGTAATGATGCCATCTGGTCCTGGGCTTTTATTTGTTGTGAAAGTTTTGATTACTAATTCTGTTTCTTTAGTCTTTTAGTCTTTTCAGATTTCCTATTTCTCTATGATTCACCCTTGGTAGTTTATATGTTTCTAGGCATTTATCTATTTATTGTTGGTTATTCATTTTGTTGGCTTATAATTGTTCACAGTTGTCTTTTATGATCCTTTTTATTATGTGGTGTCAGTTGTAATATTTCATCTTTAATTTATAATTTTATTTATTTAGAGTCATGTTTTGCTTGGTTAGTCTAACTAAATGTAAATTTTATTTATCTTTATAAAAAACAAACTTTTAGTTTGGTTAATCTTTTCTATTGTTTTTTCATATCGATTTCATATACGTTTCCTATAATCTTTATTATTTCTTTCTATCTTCTTACTTTGGGGCTTCATTTGTTTTTCTTCTTTATATTCTTAAGGTATAAGCTTAGATTGTTTGCTTGAGGGCTTTCTTTTTCCTCAAGTAGGCATTTATTGCTATAAACTTTCGTTGTTGTTTTTTTAAATATGTATATATATATATATATATATATAATTGCACTTTAGGTTCTGGGGTACATGTAAAGAACATGCAAGATTGTTGCATAGTTACATACATGGCAATGTGGTTTGCTGCCTCCATCCCCATCACCTATATCTGGCATTACTCCCCATGTTACCCCTCCCCAATTCCCTACCCCCCACTGTCTTTCCCCTAGTCCCCCCCAACAGACCTCAGTATGTGATGCTCCCCTCCTTGTGTCCATGTGTTCTCATTGTTCAACACCTGCCTATGAGTGAGAACATGCGGTGTTTGCTTTTCTGTTCTTGTGTCAGTTTGCTGAGAATGATGGTTTCCAGGTTCATCCATGTCCCTACAAAGGACACGAACTCATCATGTTTTATGGCTGCATAGTATTCCATGGTGTATATGTGCCACATTTTCCCTGTCCAGTCTATCATCGATGGGCATTTGGATTGGTTCCAAGTCTATTATTGTGTGGGAGTCTAAGTCTCTTTGTAGTTCATTAAGAACTTGCTTTATGTATCTGGGTGCTCCTGTATTGGGTGTGTATATATTTAGGATTGTTAGCTCTTCTTGTTGCATTGATCCTTTTACCATTATGTAATGCCCTTCTTTGTCTCTTTTGATCTTTACTTGTTTAAAATCTATTTTATCAGAGACTATGATTGCAACTCCTGCTTTTCGTTGCTCTCCATTTGCTTGGTAAATCTTCCTCCATCTGTTTATTTAGAGTCTATGTGTATCCTTGCATGTGAGATGGGTTTCCTGAATACAGCACACCGATGGGTTTTGACTTTTTATCCAATTTGCCACTCTGTGTCTTGATTGGGGCATTTAGCCCATTTACATTATGGTTAATATTGTTATGTGTGAATTTGATTCTGCCATTTTGTTCCTAGCTGGTTGTTTTGCCCATTAGTCGATGTAGTTTCTTCATTGTGTTTAAGGATGTTGAATATTGGCCCCCACTCTCTTCTGGCTTGTACGGTTTCTGCTGAGAGATCCACTGTGAGTCTGATGGGCTTCCCTTTGTGGGTAGCCAGACCTTTCTCTCTGGCTGCCCATAGCATTTTTTTCTTCATTTCAACCCTGGTGAATCTGATGATTATGTGCCTTGGGGTTGCTCTTCTTGAGGAATATCTTTGTGGTGTTCTCTGTATTTCCTGGACTTTAATATTGGCCTGCCTTGCTAGATTGGGGAAGTTTTCCTGGATAATATCCTGAAGAGTGTTTTCCAGCTTGGATTCATTCTCTCCATCACATTCAGGTACACCTATCAAACGTAGCTTAGGTCTTTTCACATAATCCCATATTTCTTGGAGGCTTTGTTCATTTCTTTTTACTTTTTTTTCTCTAATCTTGCTTTCTCATTTTATTTCATTGAGTTGATCTTCAGTCTCTGATATCTTTTCTTCTGCTTGGTCTATTTGGCTGTTGAAACTTGTGTATGCTTCGCAAAGTTCTCATGTTGTGTTTTTCAGCTCCATCAATTCATTTATATTCCTCTCTAAGCTGTTTATTCTCATTAGCATTTTGTCAAACATTTTTTCAAGGTTCTTAGTTTCTTTGCATTGTGTTAAAATATGTTCTTTTAGCTTAGAGATGTTTGTTATTACCCACCTTCTGAAGCCTGTTTCTGTAAATTCATCAGACTCATTCTCCATCCAGGCTTGTTCCCTTGCTGGTGAGGAGTTGTGATCCCTTGGAGGAGGAGAGGTGTTCTCATTTTGAGTGTTTTCATCCTTTTTGCACTGGTTTCTTCCCCTCATTGTGGATTTATCTACCTGTGGTCTTTGTAGTTGGTGGCTTTCAGATGGGGTCTCTGGACGTCCCTTTTGTTGATGAAGAAGTTATTTCTTTCTGTTTCTTAGTTTTCCTTCTAAACTAGTCAGGCCCCTCTGCTATAGGGCTGCTGGAGGTCCACTCCAGACCCTACTTGCCTGGGGATAACCTGCAGCTACTGCAGAACAGTAAGGGTTGCTGCCAGTTTCTTCTTCTGTTATCTTTGTCCCAGAAGGATACCCGCCAGATGTCAGCCTGAGCTCTCCTTTATGAGGTGTCTCTGGATATAGGGGGGTCAGGGAGCTGCTTGAGGAGACAGTCTATCCCTTATAGGAGCTCAAGTGCTGAGCTGTGAGCTCCGTTGTTCCATTCAGAGCTGCTGGGCAGGTACGTTTAAGACTGCTGCAGCGGAACTCATAGCTACCATTTTTTCCCAGATGCTCTGTCCCAGGAAGGTGGGGCTTTATTTATAAGTTCCTGTCATGCTTCTGCCTTTTTTCAGAGATGCCCTGCCCAGCGAGGAGGTAGCCTAGTCACAGTCTGCCAGCAGAGTTGTTGCTGATTTGCCATGGGCTCTGCCCATCTGCTGTGTGAACTTCCTTGCAGTTTTGACTATAGGGGTCTAGTTAGAACTGCCTTGCTAATGGCAATCTGCCTCAGTAATGGCGGACTGTCTCTGTAATGGCAGACTGCATCAGTAATGGCAGATTGCCTAGGTAATGGCGGATTGCCTTGGTAATGGCAGACTGCCTTGGTAATGGCGGACTGCCTTGGTAATGGTGGACCGCCTCAGTAATAGTGGACTGCCTCGGTAGTGGTGGACTGCTTCGTTGATGGCAGACACCCTTCCCCCTACAGAGCTGGACCATCCCCGTCTCAGCTGTGCTTGCTATTAAACTCTCAATCCAGAGCGTTTCAGATTGCTGGTCTTTGTGGGAGTGGGACCAGCCAAGCCAGATCACCTGGCTCCCTGTTTTAGCCCCTTTTTTTTCAGTTGAATGGAGCGACTCTCCCAGGCATTCCAGTTGCCACTTGAATTGGAGCCCGGATTTGTGTGAGTTTTTGTGCAGAGACCCACTGTGCCAGCTGAAACAGCTACATTGGAGACTTGTGGTGCTTTTTCGCTCAGGAATCTCCTGGTCTGTGGGCAGTAAAAATTCGTTTGGAAATGCAGTGATCACTCACCCTCTGCATTTTCACTGGGAACTGCAATCCAGAGCTGTTCCTATTCAGCCATCTTGGATCAACCTCTAAAATTTCATTTTAAAACTGCTTTTGCTGCATCTCAGTAATTTTGGGATATTGTTTTCTAGTTTTTTTGTTTCAATGTATTTTTTATTTTTAAAATTTTTTTCTTTGACCCACTCATTTTTCATTAGTAAGTTGTTTAATTTCCACATGTGTAAATTTCTGAATTTTCTCTTCTTTTTGATTCTTAGTTTTATACTATTGTGGTTAAAAAAGATAAATGATATCATTTTAATCTCCTTGTATATGTTAAGCATTGTTTTATGGCCTAACATATTATCTGTCCTGGAAAGTATGCCAAGTCTGCTGTAGAAGAATATGTATTATTCTACTCTTAGATAGAATTTTCTGTTTGTGGATTTTAGGTCTATTAATGCTATAGTGTTAATCAAATTTGCTGTCTTCTTACTGATTTTCTATCTGGGATACCTATTCATTGTTGAAAGTGGCGTATTGAAGTACCCTGCTGTTCTTGTATTTTTTTTCTCTCTTCAATTCTGTTAATAGTTAAAAAAATATTTAAGTGCTAAAATGTTAGGTGCATCTATATTTATAATTGTTAAACCTTTTGGCAATTTGCCCCCATTATCATTATATAATGACCTTCTTTATCTTTCTTTACAGTTTTTTACTTAAAGTCTATTTTGTCTGATATTAGGCCAATCCTGGTCTGTTTTGGTTACCATTTGCATTAAACATCTTTTTGTATTTCTTTACTTTCAGTATATGTGCATTCTTCAAGTTAAAGTGAGTTTTTAACGATGAATTCGCGTCCTTTGTAGGGACATGGATGAACCTGGAAACCATCATTCTCAGCAAACTGACACAAGAACAGAAAATCAAACACCACATGTTCTCACTCATAGGTGGGTGTTGAACAATGAGAACACATGGACACAGGGAGGGGAGCACTATACACTGGGGTCTGTTGGGGGGGAGAGGGGGGATAGAGGGGGGTGGGGAGTTGGGGAGGGATAGCATGGGGAGAAATGCCAGATATAGGTGAAGGGGAGGAAGGCAGCAAATCACACTGCCACATATGTACCTATGCAACAACCTTGCATGTTTTTCACATGTACCCCAAAACCTAAAATGCAATACAAAAAAAAATAAAAATAAAAAAATAAAAAACATAAAAAAAAAAAAAATAAAGTGAGTTTTTAAATAACCAGCACACTGTTGAATTTTGCTCTTTTATCCATTCAGCCACTATATCTTTTGACTGGATAATTTAATCCATTTACATTTTAAGTAATTATTGATGAGTAATGACCTACTATTCCCATTTTGTTAATTGTTTTCTGAAGCTCTTGTAGTTCTTTGTTCCGTTCTTTCTTGGTTGCTATATTCCTAGGTTCCTACAAAGGTACTCTCATCATCATAAGTAACAAGACAGTGGTAAGAAAACAAGGAGAGTTTTCTAGTTGTTTTTACTTTTTCTACTCAGCACTAATAAGAAAGGTTTATAGAAGCATATATTGATTCCAGCTCTATGACATTCCCTTTTATTTGCAAGGAGTTTTTATTAAAAAGTGAAGTTCGTGCTAATACAACAGAATAATTGAATTACATATTTAGCAGATTAGTAGTTTATGAGAGCAAAACAATCCCTGGGGAGACTTTTTTGATTGATTTTAATGGCAGATTTAATGCAAGGTGGTTGCCTGAAGGAAGCAGCTGACTACAAAGGATATAATTATAGATTTCCCGTTTTACAGGTAACCTTAGAATCACACATAAACTTGTCAGAATTTCTTCAAGACATGTAATGTGATGACAAGATTAATATTCTAGACTTAGAAAAAGGTATTTTTATAAGAATTGTTGATCAAGTTTTTAAGGTAAGAATTTAGAACTTGGCTGACCTATGAGTTTGAGAACAACTTTGAATTGTCATTTGATCTGTACTGCTTTTGTAATACATCACAAACTTTTGCAAGCTGTGTTTACTCAAGCTACCACAGTTTGGGGTTAAATTAGATACTTGTAAACAGATAACACATAATTCTTTCATGACCATTTGATTTACATGTTAGATCCACACACTTTGTGTGTGTGTGTGTGTGTGTGTGTATCCTCTTGATATGTGCATAAATTAGTTGGATACATGGTTCAATGACTACATGTATTGTGCACATCGCTTCATACGTGCAGTGTATCACATTCCTATCTCTGGTCTGTTTCCAAATCCATTCATTACACCACTCCCAGAATAATACCCAATGAAAAAGTCTGACAAAGTTGCCGTTTCCCACAAATTGTCCCATAGCATTCAGTGGTCTATAGGAAGCAGACCAAACTCTGGATAACATTTTACCTAACTTTAGATTATGTAGTTTAATGATTTCCCAACTGTGTTACTAGTATGGATTCCAAGGAGAATCCTAAGGGCAATGAAGCCTTGGAATCAGGTAACAGTGACTATGTAGGCAGTGTTGCCCAGTGTTTTCTCAATACGTATTGCATTTCTGAATCAGCCTTAATTTATAAAGAGAAATCAGTTGCCAGAGAAGTTTGAACTATCACTACTTTAGTTAAACCAGTGTTTCAATCTACAGATGAGGACCTAACTTCAGTTTACTATTTTATTCCTTGCCCAAGGGAATAAAACTTTTCCTTTTTAGGCATTTTCCAACTAGAAGGAACATTTTTAACTATCTTTACAGAAAAAAAAAACACTTTAATAACTTTACTTTCATGACAAAGTAATTGAATGAATTAGTCATAATGTCATTGGTTTAAATGTGCAATTTCTAGACATTTATTTAACTTTTAAAATAGCTGCTCCTATCTTATATGAACATTTTAAACATATTTATCAAAGAAAGCTTTGAAACTTAGCAATTATTATTTTTTTAATTCAGTGACTACATGTATTGTGCACATCTTTTCAGATATGGAATGAATTACATTCCTATCTCTGGTCTTTTTCCAAATCCATCCATTACACCATTCCTAGAATAATAGCTAAAGAAAAAGTCTAACAAAGTTGCTGTTTTCCACAAATTGTCTGTAGCTTTCAGTGGCTTATAGGAAGCAGACAAAACACTTTAACACTGCCTGCAGTATCGTCTTTAATGTGACTGCTCCTACATAACTCTCCAACCTCATCTCCCGCCACTCTCTTAATCATGTTTTCTACTTAGGCTACAAAGCACCATTTATAATTTATTGTACACACTTTGCTATAATGGCTAATTGCATAGATTCTGAATCTGGCCTACTATGTTCAAATCCTGGCTCTGTGACATTGGCAAGATATTTAACCACTCAGTTTGAAAGGAAATATGTCAATATATAAAGAATGAGGAATTTCTACTTCTTGGCTATGCAATTTTGAAATGAATATTAGCGAATTTGACGTCCTTCTGAAACAACTAGAAAAGTGGGGGAAATATATATACATATATATAATCTCAAAATGCAATTTTGAATGTAGAAAAAAATAGGCTACACAGAATTGTGGTATCAGTGAGAAGAAAAACAGAAAAGGTGATACCCATAATCATCTCAGCTTTGTGCCTTAAGACACTAAAGGGACCATGGCACAAAGAGATGAAACCTAAGTAGACCAGTATAACCTAAATCATATTCTGTTGAGAAGACAAAGAATGGTGTATGGAAATGCACAAGTTATGAGATGGAGTGCCAGGCAGGAGGGTAGGAAATCTGAATAGGGGTCTCCTTGTGTCTGTTGTTGAACACTAAGATACAAAAACACAGAATGTGATTCTACAAGGCTGAGCTGAGAAGATGAACAGAAACAATTCCTAAAACAAATGCATGGCTGGTAGATATTTGACTTTGGAGCAGACAGAGTGAAAAGATTTCAATACCTGAGAGACCCCAGAAAATTCAAATCTTAATAGTAGTGGTAAACTAGACCTACTTCAAAGATTGATCTAGTTCTGCCCTTGGAAAGCCTAAAATCAAACCTTGATTAGATCAATAACATCTGTGAGTTGCTTAACTACCCAGGGAAATAGAATGAGGAAGAGAGTAAAATTCAGAAAATCAATATGGTAAAATACAAAATATAAGTCATTCAATCAATAATTACTAGATGAAAGAAGAAACAGAAAAAGGTGGCCCATAATCAAGATAAAAATCGATTAACAGAAAGAGATCAAGAAATGACAGAAATGATAAAATAAGCAGAAACGGGGTTAAAACAACTATTATAAAAGTGCTTAAGAATTTAAATAAGAAAATTAGAAAAATAGAAAAAGAAGATAGGGGAAAAAATCAATGGAACTTCCTAAACTAAAAAATATTGCAATATCAAAATGAAAAGCTAACTGGATGAAAATAACATCAAATTAAACAAAGTAGAATAAAAGAACAACGAACTTAAATACATAGCAATATAAGCCAGAAGAGGTCAAACATCAAATTGTAATCTTGGGTGGTAGCAATAGAAAAATGTCTTTCAAACAATATGAATCCTACAGATATTTGTGACCAAAAAGTAATAAATTAATAACCAAAAAATAAAAAATTTACAAATTTTTAGAAATACTTCTAAATAATTAAATATTTTTAAATAACCCCATATTATAAGATACTTAAAGTACTAGAACTGCCTTCACTGACAGCACTCTTTCCATCTATTTCTACTAACAGTCTGTTTGAGGACACTTAATTTTTCTCTAGCATTTTCTTCGAAATTTATTCAGCCTGCATCCAGTGCCTGGTTCCAAAACAACTCCAAAATTTTTAGGTGTTTGTTATAGCAGCATCAGACTTCCATGTACTAAAATTTGTGTGAGTTATGTACTGCTGCATAACAATGTTACAAAAAAATTAATGGCTTAAAACCATGTATATTTATTATCTCACAGTTTCTATGTGTCAGGAGAATGGATACACCTCCTAATGCAAGTCATTAATAGCAATGCATTTATTGCAACCAACATGTCAGCTGGGGTTGTGATCTCATCTGAGGTTCTACTGGGGAAGAATTTGTTTCACAATTCATGCAAGTTGATATCATAGTTCATTTCCTTTGAGTTGTTAAGCTCAGGATTTCAATATCTTGCTGACTGTTGGAAACCAGTCTTAGAGGCCACCCATAGTTCCTTGCTATGTAAAGTGTTTCTTCCTCAAAGTCAATAAGGGAAAGAAAGACTCCAGCATGACAAGTGCTACAATCTTTTATAACAGTCATGTAATCATGTGCATGTAATTGTATATATTCTGTCACCTTTACTGTATTTTGTTGGATAGAAGCAAGTCACAGATCACATCAATACTCAAGAGGAAGGGCTTACATAAGGGGATGAATATATATATTAATCTAAACATTAACTATACACAGGAGATGGATATATACATTTATTTATTTATATTTAAGTGTCATATTTAGCCAAGTATATGTGTATGAAGATGTATATATAATTACTATTTACAGTTAATGAAAATATCTTCATAGTTATATCCTAACAAAATGCTTTATACTTTTAATTTTAATCTACCAAATGAAAGATTTGGGATTCTAATAGATTGGTTGATTGACTTCACTGGTAAATACAAATGATTTAACATAATATATGTAACTGTAAAGGAATAATAATGGACTCAGGATATGACAGAATTTAATGTTAATTTATCATTTGACCACTAGGAAATAATTGGAGGTGACTTCAATTTAGAAAAAAAAAACAGCTTTATGTGTCTGGTAGATGATATTTAATATTCTAATTAGAGACTTTAAAGTAAAGGAGTAGCAGAATTGAAGTGCAATTAAAACCAGGAAAATCAATCTCTTCATCATAAGAGTATGAGAAGAGGTTGTCAGGAACCTACAAAGTGTGTTTACTAATTAGATAAGCAAATTATTGGCACTTGTTTTTTCCTCTGAATTTGTCCCTTCTCCATTAGTCAAAAGATTTCAAACATGGAATGTGTGACTGTTATGCTGCTAATAACTATTCAGGAAATACTGATCTCTCTGATGAACTGGCAACTCTTTGAATAGGGTTTCATTTAACTACCTATACTATATGTTTGAGGTGCCCATTACCACTTAGCGTGTCAGTTCACTTTTGATATTGAATGGTGAAGGAAGGTATACAGGAAGACTGTGTCCTATGGTCTACCATTTATGATTGGACCAGAATAATTTTTCGTTTTTGAGGCAGAGTCTCACTCTGTTGCCGAGGCTGGAGTGCAGTGGCACAATCTCAGCTCACTGCAGTCTCCCCCTCCCGGGTTCAAGTGATTCTCCTGTCTCAGCCTCCCTAGTAGCTGGGATTACAGGCAACTGCCACCATGCCTGGCTAAGTTTTGTATTTTTAGGAGAGATGGGGTTTCACCATGTTGACCAGGTTGGTCTTGAACTCTTGACCTCAAGTGATCCACCCACCGTGACCTCCCAAAGTGCTGGGATGACAGGTCTGATCCACTGCTCTCTGCCTGTACCTTAATATTTTAAGTTTGTTAGATCATGAATATAGCCATATTTTCAGTTTCAATTCTCTCTCTCTTTCTTATCCTCTCATGCACACACATGCACATACCCACCAACACACACAGGAAGGGTCAAGATACACAAATTTGGGAAATATATTCATAAATATGATTTCTATACTGCCTTGTATAGTGAGTAACAATAAACATTTGTTAAATTGATGAAGTTTTAAAATTTGGAAACAGTACTTTATTTTTCTTATTACTAACATTAGTTGAAGCTATTACCAAGATTTCTCAAGAACATATGCAAAATTAAAAACAAACAAATGAACAAACAATAAAGTTATGAATCACATTGACTTGGTAATTTCAATGGTCAAATATGTAAACATCATAATTAGACTTTTTTCCTCATTAATTAGGAAGTATATAAGCAATTAAACAATGTGATTATGCTGAATATTTTATCTATGCTTCAGAGTTTTAAAATATTTAAAATAAGTTTTAAAATATTTTCAGTTTTGAGTATACAAAAGTCATGATTAATCATAAATTTTATATTGACCTTGCAATATATTTTTAAAGCTTTGTTAAAGTATACTTTAGATACCATAAAGTTTATTCATTGTAAGTGAAAGTCAATAAGTTTTTAGAAAATTTTTAGAATTGTGTGACTATTACCAATTCCAGTGTTAGAACTTTTCCATCACATTAAAAAATTTCCTTCAAGCTTCTTTTCAGTCAATCTCAGCTTCTACTTGCAGCCCAAGCAACCATTGATCTGCTTTTTATCTCTATAAATTTACTTTTTCTGAATATTTTATATAAATAGAATCATACAATATGTGATCTTTTGCATCTGGCTTTTTTCACTTGTCACAATGTTTTTGGAGTTCATTCATGTTAAAGCAGTGTTTGTTTTTGGAGTTCATCTATGTTAAAGCAGTGTTTTATGTTGTATCTAAGAACTCTTTGCCTAACCCAAGGTCTTGACACTTTTCTTTAATGTTTTCATCCAGAAGTGTTATAATTTTAGCTTTTATACTTAGGTTTATGATCCCTGTTGACATAATCTTTCTGCATGGCATAAAGAAAAGTTCTTAGATGAATGTATCTATATTCAAAAAGGTATAAATTTTTATTGACTTACCTTGAAATGTATTTTTATATTTTCATTTGTATATAGTCAAGGATAGTAAAACAAAACTTCACTTAAACCAAGAGAATTATAATGAAAAAAACAGTCTCAGGATGAACTGAGAAATAGTTCTGTTAACTTTGTACCACTGCTTATCTTTCTTATTACTTACTTTCTCCTTATTAACCTATAGGAGAAAAAGAGATATTCTGGCAGCTTGCTTTTAGTCAAAACCAATCCAGAATTTCCTTCCTCCACACTCTCTTAATAGAACATAAAGGTATGTTCTGTTTTATTTTAATGGAATTTCTTGCTAAAGACAAAATAAACATTTTCTGAGTACTTGCTGTCACAATAAGTATAGGAAGGAAAACAACAGTGAAAGGACCTAGAGTACGAAATATAATTGCTAATTAAAATATGTCAAAAATGCATGCAATGCTAATAATCCAAGGACAACGAAAAAATTGTCCTAGAAATTATATGACAAATCTGAGATTTTTTTTTCTCCTTGCTTCTAAGTGGAGAAATATTGGAAAATTTGAGGTTTTCTTTCAACTAAGAACTGATTAGTGCTTACGTAAGCAGCACTCCTTTCTTAGTTTATTTCTCTTTATACAGGATCCTATGTTGGTAGAATTAATCTGAAGAGTCAATCATCCCACCAACTGTAGCAGGAAAGAATAATTAGTAGATGAATTAATAATGGCTGTGTTTACCTTTATAATATGAGAGCTAATCATTCTCGTGCTATAGGAATAAAGTCATTATTGTTCACGGATAAAAGTAACCTATTTCAATGCAGATGACAATTTCGATTTACAGTAGCAGTAATGTAGTAATAAAGTACCATCAACAATTTTATTGCTACCTTTTAGCCTAGGAAAGTTTCAAGTATGTAATTATAATCATAATTTTAATTTATAAATTTATGCATTTTTATTCTTAGATATCAGCTGGAGTTATTTTATTTAATTGAAGAAGGACACTCAGCAGTTTATTACTTCTTCAAAGTCTGAATAGTAAAGATATGCTTTCTAAAGACGATGAATTCTTATTCAGTATAGGTTTTGGCTTACAAATGGTCCATTCATACCATCCACAGCTAATAAAACACAACATGTGCCTTTGAGTTCTCTGCTACTAAATCTAGGAGACATCAGGAAGAGCAAGGTTTTCAATGCAACTGTTCAGTCTTCTTTTACAGTGATGGTTCTTAAGGTGTGGTACCCAGACAAGCAGTGTCAACCCCATCACTGAGACAGATCAGAAACAATGGAGGGTAGTGCCCAGCAAGTTGTTTTAACAAGTCCTCCCGGTGATTCTGATGCTTACTAAAGTTTTGATAACTATTAATACTAAGTTAATAATTACTCATAAATTCTTAGTAGGCAGACTCCTGTTCTATAATTTGTTCCATATTCTCTCAGTCCTAAATGAACCAGCTCAGCTTCCCTTGAAAGTGATTGCATCTGAGTCTGCATTCTCCATGGGGATTGAGGTGGAAAAGCTCAGGTTTAGGAAAGAGTACCAAGATGCAGCTCAGGTAAAATGCTGTAATGCAGGAAGGATGATCAGGTTCTAAAATGATGGCCCCTGTGAAAAACTTTGTATTGAAACAGCCATGAATTTCAGAAGAGTGCATTTCAGAAACAGAGGCCAGACAGGAAAGAAACTGGTTCTTGAGGAAGAGTAGTAGCTAAGTATTAATTAATTAGGTCAAGGTGTACCATTCCCAAGACCAGCTAGGATGCTTTCCAAAATGGTGGCCTACTTGTCAATCTCCATTATAATGTTAGTCTTCCTTTCAGTATAACCCATACTTATGAAGGGAACTATGTGAGATTGTTAGCTTTCAGTCCCTCTCTTCTAGATTATTTTCAGACTCTCCCTTCCTAATCTGCCAGGCATACTTTGCCTTTGTTTACTTTTGAAACACTTCTACAGAAGAGTTTGAGTCATGTAATTTCTTTGTCTGAAAGCTTTCAGTGCTCTTATTTTTTAATCTGCTATTAATATGTACATTCTTGCTAACTTGACGTTTGAGGCCCTCTAAAATGGATGACAGAGACTTAGTTGTCAATAATTATTTTTGGAATTTATGTTTTGATTACTTTCTACATTAAGATCACTAAGATCACTGAACTTAGATTCTAGTCAGGAGAAACAGAGTAGATTTACAACGTTCCTAACACAAAGAAATAATAATGGTTGAGGTGATGAACACCCGAATTACTCTAATTTGATCATTACACATTGTGTGCTTTCATAAAAATGTCACATGGGCCGGGCGCGGTGGCTAATGTGTGTAATTCCAGCACTTTGGGAGGCCAAGGTGGGCAGATCATGAGGTCAAGAGATCGAGACCATCCTGGTCAACATAGTGAAACCCCGTCTCTACTAAAATACAAAAATTAGCTGGGCATGGCGGCATGTGCCTGTAGTCCCAGCCACTCAGGAGACTGAGGCAGGAGAATTGCTTGAACCTGGTAGGCGGAGGTTGCAGTGAGCCGAGATTGCGCCACTGCACTCCAGCCTGGAGCCTGGCCACAGAGCAAGACTCTGTTTCAAAAAAAAAATCACATGTACTTCATCAATATGCACAATGATTATGTCTCCATAATAATTGAAAATTAAAAAATTAAAAAACAATTTTACAGATTGAGAATATAATTAAGAAAATAGAACAAAATGATGGAATACATTGTGATTTTACAGAAGAGATACTTAAAGCTAGTTTTTCAAGCAAAGTCTCTCTTCAGTGATTTACTTATTTGTTTGTTCATTCAGTGATATATTCATCCATTTATTATGTTTATAATAATAAATATTATATAAAAATAAATCATAGAAAAACATAAAGAATGACTGAAGTTGGGCATTTTTATTTAGATTAAGTGGTTGGGAACATCCTTCAGCGAGGCAATCATTGTAACAGGGACCTGAATAACAAGCAGGAGTCAACACTGACAATTTGGTAAAAGATGTTACAGTGAGTGGACATCTAAAAATAAAGAAAATTCCCACAAAGATCAGGAAGTCTCCTAAGGAAGTCTGCTTAAGAAATGTTCCTATCCAGCTGGGCAGGTTTTTAGACATTTTGGCTCAGCATCCACGTCCAAAGTTGTGCAGGCTTAAGCAAACCAGCCCTCTCAGATTTGAGGGGTTTGCTTGCCACATGTTGATGGTCAGAGGATGTAAGTGTGGGAAAGTTTCCCAAGCAAGAACACTGTGTAATATCTGATGAATTCCTCTTCTGATGTGAGTGGATGCTTCCTTGACTTTGTGAGCTTTAAACTGCTGCCAAAATCATCAAACTGCATGTATTTCTTTATATTTTTCCATCCATTTTCCTTGTCTGCCCATGTTGAGAATATTCACATACATCATTTAACTAAACAAACAGGCCCAACAATAGCCTGTTCTCTGTTACTCCTGTGACCAGATAATTTTCTTGAGTTTCTTAAGATATTCCCCAGTAAAAAGACACTATGTACTCCAGGCCGGGCATGGTGGCTCACGCCTGGAATCCCTGCACTTCGGGAGGCCAAGGTGGGCAGATTACCTAAGGTTAGGAGATAAAGACCAGCCTGACCAACATGGTGAAACCTCGTCTCTACTAAAAATACAAAAATTATCTGGGCATGGTGGTGGGCACGTGTAATCCCAGCTACTCGTGAGGCTGAGGCAGGAGAATCACTTGAACCCAGGAGGCAAGGTTGCAGTGAGCTGCGATGGTGCCACTGCACTCCAGCCTGGGTGACAGAGTGAGACTCCATCTCAAAAAAAGAAAAACAACAACAAAAAATACAGTATGTACTCTAGAAAATGATTCTTTACAAATAAATTTTAATTTTTAGCTCCAATAAATTTAATTAAGATGAGAATCAGTCCTTCACTGTGTTTTACTCAGGGAGATCAAGAAATTGCCATTTTACAACAAAGTAAATGTCAGCCAGTTAAAGTGCTTTGGCATCAAATAATTCTTTTCCCATTTTAAAGTGAAAACATATAGGACAGATGTCCATTCTTGATATTTTGAAAGAAAAAAAAAACAGAAAAGAAAAAGATTTAAAAAACTTTTAATTTACTTAACATGCATACAAAAAATATCTATATATAAATAAAAGTTTGTGCTCCCAAATGTTGGCCCATCTCTCATTCACTCTCAATTTATTTGTAGAGCAATGAAATTGCTTAAAAAAAGATTGCTGTTGCCAATACCAGTTCTCTGTTGGCAAATTTGACATTATACTTTAAAACTAAGTGAAGAAGCAGCCAATTGAACTAGCAAAAAGCACTCAATAAATCCTTGCTCAAAGAATGACTGACTGACCAAAGCATTAACCACTGGACATTGGACCTTTTTTCTGTCCCTCCAAAGCTGTGACCACACACAAATCTCTGGATAAAACTGTTTTCCTGGCACAAATTTTCGAGTAAACCTCATCCCATTAAAGGCAGGAAAAAGGGTTTTTAGACCTACCTCTGCTACTGCAACTTGCACCATCTTAGATAAGCTCAACTATTTTTGAACTCTACTTTAATGGTTTTTAACAAGATGGCTTGGTCTAAATGACATCCTGGTTCTTTGTGGTTTTAACATTCGGACCTTGTTTTCCCTGGCCTGTTTGTTTCCGGCCAATGTGGAGCTCTACCTCATTGTGGCTGATTTATGAACCAGATTTACCTTTCCTTCATTTTGGAAAGGTAAATCTTCCTTTTCCTTCATTTGTAAATATAGAGGAATGAGCCCAAGGGAAGGAAATGGAGAAGAGAGGAGGGAGAAAAGATACCTCTGAAAGCAAAGTTAAACACCTTTCACCACACACTTAGGAGAAAACAATTCCCGCTAGTTTCCATTAAGTTTAAATTCTCAAGCAGGAAAGTATCTTCAGGTGAGAGTATATAAAGAGGAATTGCTGTGTTCCTCCTCCACTCTTAGAAGATTATTTCAGGCTAACCACGCAAAGCTCCAAACACATTGAAAGTGGCCTTTTTCTTTTTTTTCAGAGAGAGCAATATCAAATCTGGAGAGGTTCAGTTTAGGCATTTATCCTAGAATGTAAATGTCTTTCTTTGGGGATACAGAAACAAATACAGCCCAGTGTTTTGAAGATTTTATGTTCACAGTTGGAAAATATAAGGAAAGTCAGTCTATAGGTCTATTATGTGAATCTTTTTTTTTTTTTTTTTTTTTTTTTGAGACAGAATTTTGCTCTTGTTGCCCAGGCTGGAGTGCAATAGCGCAATCCTGGCTCACAGCAACCTCAGCCTCAGGGGTTCAGGCAATTCTCCTGCCTCAACCTCCTGAGTAGTTGGGGTTACAGGCATGCACCACCACGCCTGGCTAATTTTGTATTTTTAGTAGAGACAGGTTTTCTCCATGTTGGTCAGGCTGGTCTCAAATTCCCAACCTCAAGTGATCTGCCCCCCTCGACCTCCCAAAGTGCAGGGATGCCAGGCATGAGCCACCGCACCCCACCATGAATATGAATCTTTAACTGTAGGACTCATTAATGCGTAGTATATTTTTCAATGAGTGGAACTAGATGTCCTACTAGCATCAAGAGTATGGTGGGAATTAACTCTTATTAAGATCAGAATGGATAGTTTACAGTTTTGAGTTATATTTACTGCATTTAATAAAGTCAATTATAATGAATTGAGACATTGGGTTTGAGGATTCATGAAGGTTTTTGGCCTGTATTCTTTGCATATATCAAATGTGTTCTCATTTGAAGAAAACATTCGCACATTTTTTTTAAGAACATTTCATACCTGTAATAAAATGAAAAATCTGTAGATATTAGATGAGCTCCATAGCCTATATAATTATAGGAACTCTACACAGATCTGTTTTAATTTATACCTCAGAATAGTGAAGAATTGCTAGAAGAAGACATCCACAGCATTAGGACTAGTTTTTCTTAGAGATGAATGGGCATTGCTCTAGGGATAAGACGGTATGCCCGGTCATAACATTTTGGGATAAATGGAAGAAGTTTTGGGGGACAGAGACTTCTATTATTACCTTATTGCTCGTAAATTCTTACTTAGCACAGTGAGAATATACAGGGCCTGCTTTGGAAAAGTAGCAGAGTATACCTCCTAAATTCACTGACTTGTGAATCCACACAGGATCAACATGGGAAATCAGACATGACATTATTTGTCACCCTGAATCACTTCTAATCATTTTCAGTGAAGTGAAATGCCTACTTCCTCATTACATTTCACCACCTTAACATTTTTCTGAGAATTCACCAGTCCCACTGTCTATATTCTTTGCTTTGACTCTACATGACAATACTTAACCCAGTTATACTGGAGCATTCAGAATCTTCATACTGTTTTTCCTCCCTGTCCAAAAAGTGAAACAGAACATCAATAGTACAGTTATTAAATACAGCCCAAGGCAGGACATTTTGGATGGCAATGTCGGATATCAAACATCCACTTCATAATAATTTTATGTGTACCAATCTCCTGAAGGTATTGTTGAGGTAGCCATTATGAAGTAACCATGGTAAAGTAACCGATATTCATTTGTTAATTAAGATTAAAAGTATAACTCTTTATGCTTCATAAAAAGATAGTTTCACAACTCTGAGTTTATAAGAAACTCAATTCTTTTGGGTAGAAATGTATTAGAACACAAGTCAATTTTTGTAGAAATCTTTTCAGGAGATCTAATTCAATCTATTCTGAACCTCAATATGGTATCTTCTTATTAGCCATAGAATTTATAAAAATAAATTGAAAGCTTTTGGCTTTAGTTATATTTAATAAAACCTTGTGACAATAGGCATCTTTTGCTTCCAGAAAAAATCCTCAGAAACTTCTGAGTTTTGCTTTTTCTATTTCAGTTTATAATAGAATTTATATGTAAAACCATAAAACCTAACATAAATCAGGAAAAGAAAGACAATAAAATCCTCCCTCAACTTTAAGTTTCATTAGAGGAAAAGGAAGATTGCAGATATAGAGTCATATATACTACGAAAAAGTTACTGAAATTGTATAATATTGACAATAAGATGCAGAAGGGCCTCAATATTTAAAGCATGACTGTTTATTAAAGTCTCCTTATACGTGTGTCTCCAGTGAGTATGGAACCTGCAATTGTAAAACACCTCATCTCATTTTATTGTATTGTTTTTGTGATGTGAAGTTTCGTGCTGACAACTTACTTGCAGCCTTAAACTGAGAAACCCACACCAGAGCCCCAGCTCCCATAATAGAAATGTATTGGCAAAGAAGAATTTGAAATGCTATTGTCTGACCTCTTCATTTTACAGATATGGAGGTAAATACTCTGAAAAGTAAAATGAATTTCTTTCTATCATTCAAGTAATTCACTGATTTAACAAATATTTCTTGAGTAAATTGTGCATATAAGTTTTTGTACCAAGAAGTTAAGTTAGAAAGATGAATAAGATAATATTTAAAGTAGAGACCCTTATACTGAACACTAAACTAATTAGGGTAAGAGTGAGGACAATAATACCTTTTGGGATAGAGGTAGGATACCTAACTATCTAGAGATAGTCAAGAAAGCTGAGTAATCTGATATGGGACAGAGACCATAAGCAGGGATTAGCCTGGTGAATGTAAGAGAAAAAGCATTCGAAGAGATAGAATACTATAAGCAATGGCATGGTATTAGAACATTGTTGATTGAGTGGGTTTGCTTTAAGAAGGAAAAATGGCCAATTTAATAAAAATTCTGCAGGTAGCTGCAGAAGAGGAGGCTGCTAAAAGAAGCATTACGTGATAATGAGAAATATTCTCAGCTATCATGAACAGAAGCTGTACAAGTTTTGATTTGGTAGATAATATCTTTCTTTTCAAAATAACTTGTAAAATGTTTTAGTGATCCACTTACCCTCGCTATTTGCATTAATTTTTCTACTCCCCATTCTTCTGGTGGAAGAAGGTCACTTCTAATAACTTTTAACTTTCCTCTCCTCCACTTCCCCACTCCACAGAGACCTGAAACAGCTTTTAAAGAAAACACTTCAAATCCATTCTTTCTCCTTAAAAGTTTGAAACTAGTTTAGAAATTCTTGTGTCAGCCCAAATGATCAAATCTGAACAATGTCAGCACTCCAGAATTTGGAACATGTAAGAACAGAGCTTAGGATTACTTTACCTCATTCCAGTCAGGCTAGAATAGCTACTTACTTCCCTAAAGAGACTATTGTTGAGTGATGGGTACATATGAATGGTATCTGGACATATTTAGAAAGAGCAGTTTTCATCACAAAGGATTCTGGCTTTTAATGTACCTGAGATAAGATTTTTGGAATGAAACCCTGTGGAAGTAATGTTCTTCTCATGACCCTCCCCTAGAGTTTAAGACTTCCCAGCTGTACGGTTATTATGACATGGATTTTAGTGTTGAAGGAAAGTACTTACGGCCTAGTTAGTAGGAAACATTGAAGCTGCCTCAGAGGAGCAAACCCACTTAGCCATTTCTGCTTCTGGGTAGTGAACTATGAGGGATTAAGCACTTGTAGTATCTAGTATAAGGGCTTTTGCAGTATTTCTTCATGATATTTTACAGCTCACTTTGAAGAACCATAAACTTTAGTGCAGCTGGAGATCCATTGGCATTCTATTATTTTACAAATAAGACAAAATTGAATTTTAGGTCAAATTTAAAAGCAGGACATCTGTTTATCCATAGGTAACACTAAAGTCTACAAGAGACATTACAGCAAATGTTAATAATGTTGGAATTAGAAAAACTCGAGAATGATTTTTTTTTCTTAGTCACCTACTAACTCTATAACAATGTTTAATTAGACTGTGTCAAGTTTGGTATGTGGGTTATACTAAATATACATAATTCTCTAGATAATTTTTTTGTAAAATTGGCTATTTTTCCTTCTTAAATATTTGATGGAACTGCTTTATAAAATAACCTGGGATTGGAAGCTTCTTATGGGAAGATTTTCATTGCACATTTAATCTCTTAGTGGTTATAAGTCTATTTGGACTTTCTGCTTTTACTTATACAAGAAAAATAAGTTTCAATAAGAAGTGCTTTTCTAGGAACCTTCCAGTTCATCTAAATCTTCAAAATCATTAGTATAACATTGTTTGTAACATCATCTTATATTAACAATATTTTGTTATCGTAATGATCCTAAGGGCTATCACTCTTTTTGAAATTCATGATATTTGTGAATATCATGAATCATTTGTGAATATCATTTGTGTCTACTTGGTTTTATGTCTTTTTTTTTTTGGAGACGAAGTTTCGATCTTGTTACCCAGGCTGGAGTGCAATGGCGCGATCTTGGCTCACCGCAACCTCCGCCTCCTGGGTTCAGGCAATTCTCCTGCCTCAGCCTCCTGAGTAGCTGGGATTACAGGCACGCGCCACCATGCCCAGCTAATTTTTTGTATTTTTAGTAAAGACGGGGTTTCACCACGTTGACCAGGATGGTCTCGATCTCTTGACCTCGTGATCCACCTGCCTCGGCCTCCCAAAGTGCTGGGATTACAGGCGTGAGTGGTTTTATTTCTTGATCAGTATATCAGGGATTTACCAACTTCATTAAACTACAGAAAAATACTTGATTTTATTGATCTTCTCTATTGTTCATATGTTATCTGATGCATTTTACCTGCTTCTACATTTATTATTTTGTTTTTTTAACATCCTGAGTTCAAGTTACTGTTATTTTTATAACTGATGATAAATGTTTAGATAATTAATTACCATCCTTTCTTCTTTCTAATATATTCATTTAATAACATAAACTTCTATCAAAAACATGGTTTTGGCTGAATCCCACAAATTTTGAAGAATAATATTTAAATATTATTTAGTTCAAGTTATTTTCTAATTTTCTTCATAATTTTTTTGTATGCTGGCATATTTCTGAATTTAAAAATATTTGAGGTTTCTAGTTATCTTCCTGTTATTGTTTTCTGGCACAATGTGACTGTGGTCAGCGGACACATTTTACATGACTTTAATTTTTAAAATTTATTAAAATGTGCTTTATGAAACTGGTTAACATGGTCAATTTTTCACTGTTTCTTCTGCATCTGAAAAAATATGCACTCTGAAGGCAAAGGTGTGTATTTATCCTGTGCATTAGTCCAAATGTATTAATTATATTGCTCAAGCCTTCTGTATCTTCAGTTGTATTCTGTCTGATTATTCTATCAATCACTCAGAAACTTTTATTAAAATTGTTCACCCTGAGTTATGATATTCTTAATTATCATTCTAGATATGGTATATTTGCTTTATATTTTGAAACAACGTAGCAAACAAAATTAGAATAGCAGCAAGATCATGTGGCTAATGCTTGTAATCTTAGCACTTTAGGGGGCCAAAGCCAGAGGAGTGCTTGAGGCTGGGGGTTCAAGACCAACCTGGGCAACATAGTGAAACCATGTCTCTATGAAAAATAAAACATATTAGCCAAGTGCAATGGTGCTCACATGTAGTCCTAGCTACTGGGAAGGCTGAGGTGGGAACGTCGCTTAGGTCCAGGAGTTTGAGGCAACAGTAAGCCACGATCATACAACTGCACTCCAGCCTGGGTGACAGAGCCAGACCGTGTCTCATAAACAAAAACAAAAATAAAATAAGAATAGTTATATCTACTTGATAAATTAGTTAGCATAGTACAGTGATGTACTTTTCATATGATGACTTACACCTTAAAGTATGTTTTCTCTAATATTAATACATTATTATGATTGTCTTTTTTAGTGTTTGCATAATAATTGTTTTGATCTTTTCATTTTCAAACTTTGTGCCCTTATTTTGGAACACTAACTCCAAACTTAAATGCTATTATGTATTTTAATTACACATGAAATGTATTTCTTCATCTTCTAAGATGTTATAATTTTCATTGTTCTATACATCAAAAATGTATTACATTTACCCACATATTATCATTTTTTTCACTTTTTTCTGCATCTTCATCTATTTATGCTGAATAATATTTCACTCATTTGAAGAATATTTGCTGCTTAAAACTTGTTCAACTTTTGTTTAAAATGTGTTTATTTCACTCTCATTCTAGATGAATACTTTTGTTGAGTGTACATCCTACATTTTTTTTCTTTTTTTAAGATATTTCTCTCTTTGTTTCTTTCACAGCTGTGCTATGTGTGCCTGGGTGGATGAATTTTTTGAATAGAAATTTTCTACTTGAGATTATTAGGCTTATTGAATCTATGGCTTAATAAATGTATTTCCTCATTTTTTCAAAATTGCTTATACATAATACCTTACAACATTGCTTTTGTTTCATCTTTCCCTCTCCTCCTTTAAAAAAAAACGTGTATTTTAGGTTTTTCAGTGAATTTATCTATATTTCTCACTCTCTTTGGTCTTTTTCATCTGTTGTACTTCTATGCTTAATTATAGATATTTTCTTCTGATTTACTTTTCACATAATTAATTTTCTCTTCACCTAAAGAGAAACATCTGACCTGTTATTAAACATCCCTATTTTATTTTATAGTATGATTATTATAATTTTTAGTTCTATAACTTATATTTGGTTCAATTTCCAATCTGCTGTCACCTTTTATAATTTCCATATATCTGATGATAATTTCTAGCTTTGATTCTACTTCTTGGGACACAGAAAGTATAATTCTTATATAGTATGTATCTGATAATGCCATTATCTGTAGTCTCTGAAAGTTTTTTTGGAAAATATAATGCCTAACTATCTTCCCAAATAGTGCCTTTACAAAATTCTCTAGTGCTGCTCATTCTTCTGGCTTTTGTTTCATTTTATTCCTATCTTCTCATGTGCCTGATTATCTTTGATTGTGTGCTGCATATTATGTTTATTTTATTTGTAGAATCTCTTTTCTAAAAACTATAAAAATTTGTGAGAAAATAAAAAAGTCTAAATAAATGGAGAGATATGCCATATTTGTGGATTTGAGCATGAAATAACAGAAAGACAATTCTCTGAAAGTTGATCTATATGTAGATTTAATGTAATCCCTATAAAAATCCTAGAAGTTCTTATATTTTGGGAAACATTGCTAGTAAATTATAAAATTTATGCAGAAATGCAAAGAAACTGGAAAACAAAAGCAGTATTTTCAAAGAACAAAGTTAAAGGAATTTCTCTACCTTATTTAAAGACTTACTGTAAAGCTATACTTAAGAAAGTTTGAGATTGTTGAAATTATAGACATATAGATTGATGGAATAGAATAGAAAATCCATAAATAGACCTAAACTCTTACTTCATATCAATACCAAAATTAACTAAAAATGAATGATAGATCTTAATAGAACAATTAAATTTATAAAACATTTAGAAGAAAATATGAGAGGAAATCTTTGAGACACTGGTGTAAAGTCTCTTAGATAGAACTACAAAAAGCATACACCATCCAAAAATGAAAAGTTGGACTTCAAAATTCAAACAACAGAAACACAAACTTTTGCTCTTTCAAAGACACCATTAAGAAAATGAAAAGGCAAGCCGTAAGTGGGAAGATCATGTTCACAACATGCATATCTGATAAAGAAATATGTAAAGAATTCTTGCCAAGCAATAAGAAGAATACAAACAACCCAATCTTTTTTTTTTTTTTTTTTTGAGACTGAGTCTCGCTCTGACACCAGGCTGGAGTGCAGTGGTGCAACCTCCGCTTCCTGGTTCAAGTGATTCTTCCTCCTCAGCTTACCTAGTAGCTGGGGCTACAGGCGCACGCCACCATGCCCGGCTAATGTTTGTATGTTTTAGTAGAGACGGGGTTTCACCATGTTGGTCAGGATGGTCTCGATCTCTTGACCTCGTGATCTACCTGCCTCAGCCTCCCAAAGACAATCCAGTCTTAAAATGGGTAAATTGTCAAAACAGAATATAGGGAATGAGAGTGAAGACAAATTTAAAAACTACCCAAGTATAATGATGTTTTAGTCAGTTTTGGGTGTTATAACAAAGTACCATAGACTGGTGGCTTATAAACCAAAATAAAAACCTTTTTTTTCACAATTCTGTAGGCTGGAAGTCCCACAGTCAGGGTGCCAGCATGGTTGGGTTTTGGTGAGAGTCCTCTTCTGGTTTGCAGACTACTATCTTCTTTTTGTGTCTCCATGTGGTACAAGAGCAAGAGAGCTCTCTAGAACTGCTCTTATAAGGCACTAATCCCATTCATAGAGGCTCCAATCTCATGACCTAATTACATTTCAAAGACCACTGCCTCCTAATTCCATCCTATTGGGGAGTAGGATTTCAACACATAAATTTTGAGGGTACACAAACATTCAGTCCATTGCATTAATCCTCTGGGCCCCCCCAGATTTGTGTCTTTCTCACATGCAAAATACATTCATTTCATCCCAACAGCCCTAAAAGCATTAACTCATTCCAGTATCAACTCCAAAAACTAAGGTCCAAAGTCTTATCTAAATATCATCTACATCAAATATGGGGGAGGCATGAGTTATAATTAATCATAATGCAAATATATTTTTTACTGTGAACCTGTGAAACCAAACAGTTATGTGCTTCTAAAATGCAATGGTCAAACAAGCAAAAGATAAACATTCTCATTCCAAATATAGAAATAGGAAAGGAGGAAGACTTGAAGGGTATCAAGTAAGTTCAAAACCCATCAGGGCTCAAGAATTAAAACTTGAGGTTCAAAATAATCTTCTGGCTAACTTTTCTGACCTCCAGACCCCACAGAGGACAGAGAAGTTAGCCAGAGGATTATTTCCACAGTTTTAGTGAGTAGGACTCATGTGTGCATGGCTCTTCAGCGCTAGAATCACATGTTAGTGACTCTGCTGGTCTGGTGTCATGGCACCATGACTCTGGGTGACCTTGCCCCCTGGCTCTATTGGGCACAGCCCATGCAGCAGCTCTGGCATGGAAGCCCATACCTAAGACATTGAATGTGGGCATTCTGGCCCACCTGAATCAGTATGCTCGACCCTTTGAAACTGCGCTGTGCTTCTGGCCCTTGCACTCTGGGTCTATAGTTAAGGAGGCAGCCCTGATGATCTCTGAATCATCTTGTGGGGTATGGGCTGTCATCCTTCTTTATTTTCAAGAACAATGCTTGAGTCCTGTTGAGATAGCTATTTAGGTTTGTGGTTGAAAAGGTCACTTGACCATACTCTTAATGGTCTCTTCTGAACAAACTTTCTCAGTGTTCTCAATGTGGATAGTCTGAGAATTTTCCAAATCTTTAAATTCTCCTTCTCAATAGTTCTGTCTTAAAATCATTTCTTTCTTCTCACACTTAACTATAATCAGGCAAGAATAACCAAATTTCTCATTGAATACTTTGCTTAGACATTCCTCAGTTAAATATCCAATTTTATTGCAAATTCTACCTTCCACAAAGCACTAGAACACAAACACGTCAGTTAATTTTTTTGACACTTATTAATAACAAGGATCTCCTTTTCTCTATTGCCAATGACATGCTCTTCATTTTCATCTGAAGTCTCAGCAGAATGGCCTTACCATCCATATTTTTATCAACATTCTATGTATGTTACTTAGGTATTCGCTAAGAAGATAAGCTTTCTCTACAGTTCTACCATTCTCTTTCTGAGCCTTGACAAGATTCACCTTTAAAATTTTGTTCATGTCTATATCTGGTTTGTCTAGCTACACCTAAAAACTCTTACAGCCTCTACCCATTACCCATTACCAAAGCTGCTTCCATATTTGTAGTGATTTATTATAGCAGGACCCCCACTTTTTGAAATCAATATCTGTCTTTATTAAATGACAATTTTAATAGTTCAATAATATGTAATACGTTTTTGAATTGAGCAGTTAAGAAATACTGGAAATAAAAAAGCATATTGAAGTATTTTCTGTGGTAAAGAATCAGGTTTGGCTTCCTGTATTATGACTTTAAGACTGGACATAGGACCAATGAGTAGAAAAGCCATATGCTGGGATAGAGTGGAGGAAAGGAAAATAAGTTGAATTTTGAATATATAAGCATTAGGTACCTAATGCAACATTTACTAGATCTTCCTAGGGAGACTAATGGGTGATTACTAAAAGGGAGTAGTCACAGAAACTAGAAAAACATGAACAGATGGTGTAAGGAAGTCAAGGA